>NC_084478.1:102185123-107185123 GCF_027409185.1 Cynocephalus volans | reverse complement strand
ACCACAATTATTTGAAGTTGATATGACAAGCAAACAGAAAGGACATTGTTGGGGGGGATGGGGGGAGGGAGAAGGGAGGGAGGTTTTGGTGATGGGGAGCAATAATCAGCCACAATGTATATCGACAAAATAAAATTTAAAAAAAAAAAAAAATAAAATAAAAAAATAAAAAAAAAAAAAAACAAATTATACTAGAGAGCTGTAGTAATTAAAACAGCATAGTACTGTCATAAAAACAGACACTCACACCAGTGGAATAGAATAGAGAACCCAGAAATCAACCCACACACTTACGGCCAACTGATCTTCAACAAAGGCACCAAGAACATACAATGGGAAAAGACTGACTCTTCAATAAATGGTGCTGGGAAAACTGGATATCCATATGTTGAAGAATGAAACTAGTCCTGTACCTCTCACCACAAAGCAAAATCAACTCAAAATGGATTAAAGACTTAAATACAAGACCTGAAACTATAAAACAACTCCTAAAAGAAAAAGGGGGAAACACTTCATGAAGTAGGACTGGGCAAAGACTTTATGAATATGACCCCCAGAGCACAGATAACAAAAGGAAAAATAAACAAATGAGATTGTATCAAACTAAAAAGCTTCCACACAGCAAAAGAAACAGTTAAGAGGAGTGTGAAAAGACAACCTACAGAGTGGAAGAAAATATTTGTAAACCATGCATCTGACAAAGGATTAATATCCAGAATATAAAAGGAACTCAAATAACTTAACAGTAAAAAAACAAATAACTTGATTAAACAATTAACAAAGGAATTGAATAAGCATTTCTCAAAGGAAGATAAACAAATGGCCAGCAGACACATGAGATATCACTAATCATCAGAGAAATGCAGATCAAAACCACATTGAGATATCACCTTACACCATTTAGACTGGCTGTTATCAAAAGGACTGAGAATAACAAATGATGGTGAGGATCCAGAGAAAGGGATCCACCAACCCTCTGACACTGTTGGTGGGACTGTAAATTGGTGCAGCCATTATTTAAAACAGTATGGAGGTTCCTCAAACAACTACAAATAGAACTGCCATATGATCCAGCAATTCCGCTGTGGGATATATATCCAAAGGAATGGAAAGCAACATGTCGAAGGGAACCTGCACTCCCATGTTTATAGCAGCTCTATTTATAATAGCCAAGAGTTGGAACCAACCTAAATGTCCATCACTGGATGACTGGATAAGGAAAATGTGGTATATTTGCATGATGGAATGCCACTGTGCCATAAAAAGAAGAATGAAATATTGCCATTTGCAGCAACATGGATGAACCTAGAGAAAATCCAATATTAAGTGAAATAAGCCAGACACAGAAAGAGAAATACCATATGTTCTCACTCATAAATGGGAAATAAAATAATAAACATATAATTAAAGAAAGAAAAATGCAACACCACAATAATATGTTGAACTTTCAAAAGGAGACAACAGAACTGAGGTTACTAGAGTTGGTAAAAGGGGAGGGGGAGGGAGGTTTAGTGAGAAATTGGTAAAGGAACACAAAAAATGATTGCATTGTGTGATGTTGAATGTACTAATTATCCTGCTTTGAACATCACATATTGCACACAGGTATTGATATTCAGTGCTGTATCCCATGAATATGTATAATCAATTATGTTTCAATAAATAACAAAAAAATTTTAAATACTTTAGCAATCCAAATGTTCATCAGCAGATGACTGGGTAAATAAATTGTGGTATATTTAAACAAATAAATAAAACTAATCTAAAGGAATTAACTATTGATACACACAGTAACACGAATGAACTGCAAAATATTACTTGAGTGAAAGTAGCCAGATGATATAAAAGTAAATATTGTATGATTTCACTTTATAACATTCTAGCACTCACAAACTAAACAAGAGTAATGGAACATAAATCAGTGGTTGCCTTGGGGTGCAGAGCAGAGAGAAATGGAAGGAATGGATTACAAAGGGGCAAGAAAAAACTTTTGGATTGCTGGATATGTTCACCATCTTCAATGTTTAATGGTTTCACACATGTACACATGTGCCAAAACTTATCAAGGTTTATACTCTAAATATGTGCAGATTATTGGGTGTAGATTACACATCAAAAAATCGTTAAATAGAAAAATATTAAGAAATTAAAAGGCAAACTACAGGATGGAAGAAAACAGCTGCAAAACTTATATCTGACAAGGACTTGTATTTAGAATATATAAGAAACCTCAAAATGCAATACTAAGAAAACAAGAAAACAAACTCAATAAAACAAACTGGGCAGAAGATTTGAATACAACCTTCACCAAAAAAAGATACACAGATTTCAAATAAGAATGTGAAAAGGTGCTCACATAATTATTCACTAGGGAAAAGCAGAATAAATTCACAGAGAAATATCACTGCATGCATATTAAAATGGCAATCAAAAAATTGACGTTATGTCAAAGATGATGAACAACGACTCTAATATACTGGGAATGTAAAATGTTACTGCCACTTTGTATAACAACTTGCTTACCATAAGACCCAGCAATCCCATTTCTAGGTATTCATCCAAGACTGTAAAACATATGTCAAAAGAAAGACCTTTATGTAAATTTTCATAGCATTATTTATTGTTTATAATAACCAAAATGTGGAAACAACTCAAAAGTCTTCCAAAAGGTAAATGGATAAACTGGTAAATCCATAATGGAATACTACTCAGCAATAAACAGAAATGCATTACTGATACACATGAAACAATATGAATGAATTTCAAATGCATTTTGCTAAGTAAAAAAGACATACTCAAAAGGCTATATGTTCTTGGATTTGACTTATATAACACATGGAAAAGGCAAAGCTACATGGTAGCAAACTGATCAATGGTTACCAGGTACTATGTATGCTTGGGGATAGTTATTGAATACAAAGGGGCTTGAGGGAATCTGAGAAGTGGGGGGAATGGAACTGTTCTGTTTCTTGATTTTCATGTGGTTACATTTGTCAAACTCAGGGCTGCACACTAAAAGTGTGAATTTTCATGTATATAAATTATGCCTCAATTTTAAAAAGGAAAATAACAGGAAACCAAGGTTTTAAAAGCAAGTTAGATCATATTATTTTTCTGCTTAAAACTTGCAATGTCTCCCCAGTTCACTAGGAATAGAAGTCAAGTCCTCAAAATGGCCTTTGAGATCCTATACAAACTGCCTCCTCTCTGACCATCTCATCTATTTCAGTCCCCATCACTTACGCTTCTCCAACCACACTGGCCCCTTGCTCTTTCTTAAACACATCAAAAAGCTTCTGCCTTAGAGGTTTTGAACTCGCAGTTTCCTGTGTCTGGAAGGCACTTTGCCTAGGTAGCTTCAAGTCTTGCTCCTGCACCTCTGTTAAGTCAAATGCCATCTCTTCAGTGGTGCTTTATTTTTCATTGTAATCCTTCCCTAACGATGCTCTCTAAGCCTCTCCCATGCTTTTTCTACATAAAATTTATCACCGTCTCACAGCTTAAATGTTTTTGATATTTATTTTAGTTTATTTTCTTTTTCTGCCCACTTGAATGTAATCTTAGTGAGAATAGGGGACTTTTAAAATCTATTTTCCTTCTGTTGTATCTTCAGCACCTAAAATAGTACCTGACACATCATGGATGCTCAATAAATAATTTTTGAATAAATAAATAAGTGAATTATTCAGAGATATTAAAAACGGGACTAATAAAAGATGAGTAAGAAGTAGGCTTTTTATGACCACATCATAAAAGGATTTGGGAGGTGGGGGGGGGCAGGAGGTAAATAAGGAATTTGAACTCTATTCTAAGAGAAATGAGAAGCTATATAAAGGTTTGGGGAGGGGAGTAACAATTGTCTAAAGTTTGCATTTTAGAAAAACCAGTTTGACTACTATGTGGGAGATTGATAGAAAGGGTACAGGACAGGAGGAATTGAAACTAGTTAGGCATCTCTTTCAGTAGTCGATGTGAGACAATGGTCTACTGGACTAGGGTCATGATGGCAAGTTTGGATAGAAGTTATTGAATTGAACAGAATTCCAGAAGCTTTCTGTGATTGGCCCCCCTTCCGTTTTCTAAGAACTCCACGTGCAGTCATTTTCCAGTGCCAAATATGAAACTGCAATTTTTGATTAGGTAGTTTTTAAATGTCTCCCTTGGCTCTTTCAAATCTTATTGTTCATTCTGCTGGGACAGAGACTATATCTTCTACTCTTTCAGCACTGCTCTACAACACCTAGGACTGTGTTTACCAATGAGTACACAGTTAAAAGACAACACTAAATTTTAATCAGTCGGTGATATAGAAGGAAGGATGGGAGAGATTCCACAAGATTGAGGTTTATCATAATTGTTCTTGAAAAGCTATCTCCTTCGCTCATTTTTCTTCATGCTTTTTGGTGTGTCTTTGGAAGTCAAGTTAAAATGAAACATTTCCTCTTCTCCACCCAAGTCTGTTTCCACTAGGAAGGTAATATTAAGGTTTGGCGAGGAAGAGTGAAAAAACTGGAACCATTTAAAAATGCAAACAGTGAGAAGATAAAGTTGCCTGTTCTCCATTCTGAATAAATTTTCGAATGATACCCCTTCTTACTGCATTGCAGAGATTGTTTGGGCGATAGAAATTTGTTATACACACCAATTCAGGAAAAAAAAAAAAAAAGGATCTGGAATTTGTCATTTTACTTCTAAGTGATAGTGAGTGGGAGCCAAATGCTCTCCGATCCAGTTGCATTTGTCATTTTTGGACTCCTTTGTTGGCATAAGACCTATAAACACCAGCCAGTCATAATTAGAAGCTTGTGAACTGGATGACATTCAGTTTGCCTGCAACTCTCAGGCACTGAGATCCAGCCAGTAACAGAATGCCTTATAGTGCACTAACTGATCTGATAACTTGATCTTGCACTCCCTAGCACATAGTTAGAATAACAACCGCCTTTCCAGAAGAGAAGGTGTTTCAAATTAAGTACAATTGCATGTGAGTTTTTAGCATTTAGAAAGCCTGGAAGATAAAAAGCTTGCACTTCATTGTTTCAGAAAGAAGAATATTGTGAAATCAAATGACCCCAGGAAGGAGCAGTTTCTTTCTCTCTTCTGAACAGACACTATCAGAGAAGACAAATCTGAATAAGAATTAGCCTAGAAATTAGCATTTAAAAATTAGATAAACTTCCTAGGTTATCCAATTATGTATAGCTTCTAGTTTATATGTATGAAGAAAAGCAGTCACCCAGAAGAGATTTATTGAGTATGTACAATGTGCCAAAGAATGTGCTCAGCACTACTGAGACAAGGGTATGAGGGAAATCTGATATATTCCCTGCTCAAAAGGTGCTTATGCTCTAGTAAGATAAAGTTGTTCATGAAGTAATTAAAGAATAAAACAAAATGTAGTTAAATAACCTGTGCGTAGTAGAGATGAGATTTAACCAGAGTTAAAGAAAGCATATTTTCATGCATATCTGAATTGTCAAGGGAGATTTATGTGGAAGAAGTATTCTAGAGATGTAAAATAAATTTTTAGCAGCCCCCATATGAAAGACCCACACTGCATTTCACTTGACCAGCCTAACCTTGGAACATCCATTTTAAGGACTGGGGGCACTTTAGAACTATTCTTGAGTTTCCATTCCAGTGCCTAAGACTGGAATGATTCTCTTCCAGATAATCAATAGAAATGCACACTTAATCTACCAGCACGTTTATTTCTGGAAGTTTCCTTCTGTGAATGGTACCTACCATGACATTTTCCAAGTGAGAAGGGGACTAAATTATTGAATTGCTTATAATTAACCTTAATATCACTGTTCAATGTTGAATACTGTAACAGTGGGTGCTGAAGTTGCTCCTCCAGATATAGGACTCACTGATAAGTTCATGAATCAAATGGTACATCTCGTAAGTTCAGAGCCATGAGTGATGAGTCTTTTTAGAGCTAAATAATTTGTCTGGTTGTCCCATTGCTGTTAATAACTGTTCGGAAATGAGGATATTCTTTCCAAGTTTGGAGTCACTCTTTAGTCTCAGGGATTGTATATTCCCCACCATAAAAGCTACTTGGATCTCTGGCAATGCACTTTTACAGTGGGGAAGTAAAGGAAAGCACTTTTACACATTTGTGGTGCTGAAAAATTTTCCAGCAGTGCTAGGCTGTGGGCTGTCACCAGGCCCTGAGACATGAATCTCTTGTGGTCCTTTTCGTGCTTGTGTAACTCAAAAAGGCTGTGGACTTAAAGTGGAATTTCAAAATGATTAGCCCATGTTTGCCACTAAAGTAATTGCTCCAACTATTATAAGAGGACGACTGAGAGCCTAAAGTCCCCAAATGACTTACTCCGTACACTGTGGAAGGCCCAGCAAAGCTTCAACAGGGCAGCCAGCAATATTTAACTTCCTGATTCAAGTTGCCTAACACCTGAAGGCTAAGACAGAAATACAGTTCTAGGGGGAACAGCACATAATGAGCTCCCATGAATATAGCTTGAGTAGTTCTAAATAAGACCTAGTTTTAATTCCATGAGGGAAGCATCAAGGGGACCACACATCTTTAGCAGTCCACGAATAAAAACTAAGAATGGCTCTATGATTCTCTTTCCAATATGTGAAACTTGGAGACTTATTAGACCAGCTCTGTTACCTAAGCACTGTTCAAATCTTCGGCTATAATCATAGATTAAAATAGCTGCCAAAAGAGGTTGCCTGAGTTGATTCTGTGTCTAGCCTTCTGGCTATCAATATTGGTGGAACTCAGAAACTAAAGTAAAAATATACTTTCATTGCTGGTTTTAGAAGTACCCCAGGTGACACCTGCCCCTCCCTGTTCTTTGGAAACCTATCACAGTTAATCCCAGTGATTAGCTAACATTCTTGGATGTCAGAACAGGAAGGCACCTTAAAGATCAACTAACTCCAGGTATTTATTTTACATGAGGGAACTGAGGCACAGAGAGGAAGTGACTTTTTCCAGATCACACAGCTAGCTAATGGGTGGCAATCTAATAAAGAGAATCTTGATCAACTGACTGCCAGTTCAGTGAGTTTTTTACTCTATTAGGGAAGATGAAGGCATTCCGAACTGAAGGTGCAATCACAGACATGCACATACTGTAGTTCATGGGATGGCTCAATATTTCTTTAAGCAATTGAACTTAAGGTCATTTCAGTAGTAACAACTCAAATGTGTATCGAGTTTTACAGTTGTTTTAGTCTGTTTTTGTGTTGCTATAACAGAATACCTGTCACTGGGTAATTTATAAAGAAAAGAGATTTTTTTGGCTCATGATTCTGGGACAGCTGCAGCTGGTGCGAGCCTCAGGCTGCTTCCACTCAGGGAAGAAAATGGCAGGCAACAGAAAGGTACAAACACATCACATGGCGAGAGGAAGCAAGAGAGAGAAGGGGGGAGATACCAGGGTCCTATAAACAACCAGCTCTCATGGGAACTAATAAAGTGAGAACTCACTCACTACCCCCAACCCTCAGGGAGAACATGAATCCAGTCATGAGGGATCCACCCGCATGACCCAAACACCTCCCTATACTGCCACATTGGGGATCAGATTTCCACGAGTTTTGGGGGGACAATACATCCAAACTCTATCATTCTGCCCCTGGCCCCCCAAAACTCATGTCCCTCTCATGTACAAATTACAATCATTCCATCCCAACAGCCCCAAAAGTCTTAGCTTGCTCCAGCACCAACTTAAAAGTCCAAAGTCCAAAGTCTTGTGTGAGACCAAAGGCAAAACTCCTTCCAGCTCTGAACTTGTAAAAATGAAAAACAAATTTATCTACTTCCAAGATACAATGGTGAGACAGACACTGGTTGCACATTCCCTTTCCAAAAGGGAGGAATAGGCCAAAAGAAAGGGGAAACAGGCCCCAAACAAGTCCAAAACCCAGCAGGGCAGACATTAAATCTTAAAGCTCCAAAATAATCTTCTTTGATTCCAAGTCCTGCATCTGGGCACAAAGCCTTGGGAAGCCCAACCCCCACAGCTCTGCTGGGCACAGCCCACTGGACTGCGCTGGTTTCTGTGGCTTTTCCAGGTGGATGTAAATAATACAGGTTTATGGAGAATACAATCTAAATGTGACAGCTTCAGATATTAATGGCTCAGTTGTCATGAAAAAACGTATTGCTATCAATGCACCTAAACATAATTTAATAGCTATGAAATGGTGATTTTTGCAAAAACAAAATCAAAGGTTAACAATTAATCAATAAAGAGAAAATTTGAGTAAATGAGAATTTCAGTTTTCTGAAAGTATATGGCAGAGGGAAGATACTCCTTAATTATTGCCTTGTGGTACCACAGAAGTAAGTAAAGAAGAACACCCTTTCTCTGGCTTTCCCCCAATTACTTCCAGAGAATGACATAGTAGTAGTTGCTATAGTCTATGATATATCTGTTGGTGGCTTTCTGTTTCTCCCTTAGCTCCCTCACCCATCCCTTTCTTTTCTCCTTTCTTTCTTACCTTCCATCAACAAATGTTTTGAGTGCCATGGATGCAATGGTGAGAAAACACAAAGACAAGAAATTTTTTTTCATTTAGTTTAGAATCTAGTGAGAAATACTGACATTGATTTTTTTTTAAATCACACAAATGTAGACAAATGTTCTGGAGAAGCAGATCAAAGTTTCTGACCTAGAAGAGGGTGGTGGAGGTGGTAATAGAAAGCGTCATCTGAGGAAATAATTTTTGAGTTAAGATTTGAAGAATGAGTAGCAGTCAACTGTGCAAAAGAAGGAAATCACATTGTGGTACATAATAAAGACTGCTCCATGTCTCTTGACCCTGGGAAACATGAAGGAATTGGGCAGAATTAACATATATAGATCACCAGCTTCCTCCCTCCTATCTTCCTTTCCACTGTTTAGATGCCTAACACCAATCCCTAATCCCTCTCCCCACTTTTGACCACCATTTACACCATTTGAGGACTTCCTGTGGAGGTCTGCACATGTAACATGTCTGATCTGCAAGCCCAATAATCAGATTGAAAGTGTGAAAAGATATTGCTTAGAGCTTGACAGCATAATGCCCAAATGAGAGGTGATAGAGTTTTCAAGTATAAGCCTCCAGATAAACTAGTTTGATAGGGAATATTAATGTCCCCTGTGAAAGAACGTTAAAAATTTGGTTCTTCATCATAAACTAGAGAATACATCTTCCCCAAGCACATAAATGAGAAAAAAATAGTCTCATTGATGTCCTCACCCTTATCCCCTAAATTTTCTCAGAGCCAAGATTATGTTTGAACTTACAGAAGCTTTATTGACCTGGAGTCAACAGTCCATGCATAGCTTCTACCTCAAGCATGGATCTTCCCTGGGCAGCAATCTATCAGTACCTCACTGCCAGAAGTAATCATGGGTCATTCTGAAGGACATCTGATTTATTTGACTCTCCTGGTTGTGAGAAAAAAATATCTTACTTTCCCCCTGACCAAATGGATTTTTACCTCTCTACATCTTTTTCTCTAATACATAGTTATTGCCTGTAGTTTCTGTTTTATATCTTTCTTTTGATAATGGCACCCCATGGCCTCTAACCAGCGTCATATCCTCCTTCTAAGCATGCTTTCACCTTGAGTTTATGCCTGCTTCCTTCCTTAATTCTCAATTCTCATTCTTGAAAATGAGAGTCAAACTGGTTCACTTCATCCCTGGACTGGCAGAGATTCTCATTCACGATCAACTCATAATCCTTTTGATGCTATATTTGGATGAGGGGTCCACCCTGAGCCCAACCAGCTGTCATTAGTGGGGAAGAATCTAGTGCAGTGCTACAGGGTGTGTACAACATTTAAGCATATGATAGCTGTGGGAAAGCATACCAAAGCACAAAGCCATTATCTTCACATGCAGAACAAAGAAACAGTCTATTTCCCTGGGACTTTCAGACTTAGATCAATGTATAGAGCTTCTTTCCAGTGACACTGTTTCTCTACCATCGGTCAGAACAATGTTTCTAAAACTGTTTTCCAAGGATCTTTCAGGTTCCTACAGAGAAATGTCAGGGCATAAGACATACAACTTCACCTTCAACAAAATCAGGTTCACATTGACCAATTTTAGATGTTTTATTCTGTTTAAATTTTAATTTGAAGAAATAATCTCACAACATTGAGGCTCTGGATGTGGGCTCATGGAGAGGACAGCCATGTGTACTCTGAGATTTCTCTGGGCAAGGCAAGGTGGCAGCCATCCCTTTCCTGGCTGGGCAGGCAGTGTCACCTCTGGTCTACTGAACTCTCTGCAGAACGCTCTGCCTAGGCAGGGTGAACCTCTCACCCACCCCCAATTCAGGTACCTAGGACATCCCAACATTGCAAATTTCAGAACTCTCAGAAGTTGTCCATCCACTGTGGGTTAGAGTGTCAACCTGTGGGAAGAAGAGATCCTGGGCTGGCCTTCCCCAGAGTTTATAGCAGCACATAAGCCTGGGAGGTGGCAGAAGGAGGAACCCAACAGCTATCAGGCCCAAGTGACTACGTATGTCGTAAGTAAGAGAGCAGGACCACAGAGTTCCTGTTAGGGCCTGCATCCTGTGCCTCAGGGAAGATACCTGTGCCCAAGGATGTATTGTGCCCAAGGAAGCGCTCCCTTGGGCTGACTCCATGCTTGGAAGAACACTCTTTTTTCAGTCTTCCCGAGTTTGGCTTGTAATTTTCTGCTTTGACTGGCTCAAGGAAGAATTGTGTAATTTTGGTTATTCTACATGTGATTTAAAGGTTCTTATGTTTGCATTTAAAACTCATTACCCAATATAAAGATAAACAGTAAAATCCAACCTAATAATTTAAAATTTTAATTTTTCTTTACTTAGAAAGACACTAAATAGCAAATAAAAAAATCATGATGAGAGATGGGAAGAAAGAAAATACAAGCTTTAAACTTCAATGATTGTTTTTTCTGCTTTTTAAACAAGGGGCCCTATATGTCATTTTCCACTTAACGCTGCAAAGTATGTAGGTGGCCTTGGGTGTTACATATTTTTGTATTCCAAAAAAATTCCTGAGCTTTGTTTGAGATTCAGTTAAAATTATTTACTGAAGAGACACCTGCACACACATGTTCATTACAGCACTATTCACAATAGCCAAGAGATGGAATCAACCTAAATGTCCATCAACTGATGAATGGATTAAAAAAAATATGATACACACACACACACACACACACACACACAATATGGAATACTACTCAGCTATAAAAAAAAATTTATCAGCAACATAGATGGAACTGGAAACCATCATGTTAGATGAAGTAAGCCAGGCACAGAGAGACAAGTACCACATGATCTCACTCATATGTGAAATATAAAAAGGTTAAAAAGAAGTGATTCTCATAGAAGTAGAGATTAGAATAATGGGTACTAGAGGCTGGGAGGATAAGGGAGTGCCAGGTGGAGGAGAAGAGGTGAATTAACAGGTACAAAGTTACAGGTAAAGAAGAAGTTCTGGTGTTCTAGGCTGACTGTAGCTAAAAATATTATACTGTATATTTATAAATAGCTAGAAAGAGAATTTTGAATGTAATCAACACAAAGAAAGGATAAATGTTTAGGTGATGGGTATGCTATATAACTTACAAGAAACATTGTACAATATATACATGTACTGAAGCAACACAGTATCACCCACGAATATGTACAATTAAAAATTTTAAAAAGAAAGAAGAAAAAAAAAATACTTGGAAACATTTTGATACCTTCTGCTGTTGATTTTAAGATTTCTTAAGTGGGACTGGAGCAGTGCTCAGTCTAGAGTTAATTATTCCCCACTATTGAAGCAAGATCCTATTAGGAACTCTACCCAATTCCTTGTGAATCATAAGATTTTCTAGTCTGGCTGGTGGGATCAGGACCTATTCCCAGCCTTCCCTGAGTATAGGTCCCACTACCTCCAATCCTTTTGGGAGGGCTCATGTAGTTTCTTCACTCACATGCATTGGTCAGTACTCTGCTGAATACTTGAGTGGGACCATCCACAGGTCTCAGAAGTTCACTCTCTGTGCAGCTCACTCCTCTCCTATACTCTATCCTGTGAATTCTAGGTACCTCGATATCTCTAGACTCTTAGCTCTGTTTTCTCAGTTCAGTAAATCAATAGGGCTCCACCTGGATTCTCCCTTTCTGCTCTGCAGCCTGGAAACTCAACAAGGTAGTAAATTTGGGAAATCATAGGGCTTACCTTGTTTGTTTCCTGTCTCTTAGGGATCACTGTCCTTTGTTGCCTGATATTTAGTGTACTGAAATCATTGTTTTATTTTGGTTATACAGTTTATTTTTGTTGTTTTAGGTAGGAAGGTAAATCTGGTCCCTGTTAGTTCAATGTGGCTGGAATTGGAAGTCACGTGGCTTCTTTAGCGGCCAAGTAACCTCATTATACAAAAAGTTCTTCTGGTAAATAATGAAATACTATTTCTTTGGGAAAGGACCTTACTAGTCTTGATAATAGAGACAAACATGGATTATTACAACAGATATGTGATGATATTGATTCCTGAGTCCGCAGAGAGAAGAATTAAGCCCAAACTGGAAGGCTGGAATATTCTTGATTTTCTTGACTACGTCCCCCGAATTGTAAAAGGATATGTGTCTTCCAGTTTAGGTCCACTCTCAAACTCTCCCTTCTGGCTGGATTATATCTGACTCCTCCCTAAACCCTTACACATTCTTCTTCCCAGGGATACCTAAAAAAATTAGGTTCACTGGAATTCAATTATCCATTTGAAAAGAACACTAGAACATTTTTCTACCTGCATCTTTTCTTAATGAATTAGCAATTAGAAAAATGTTAGCTAGAAATGTCTGAATAACTCCACAAATAAGAGTTTTAATTTGGCTAAGAATGGAATGAAAGCCAAAATCAGCATTAGAATATAAACTTGCCTGAAAAGTCTTTTTTTAAAAAGAATTCCAGGGCCGACCCTGTGGCTCACTCAGGAGAGTGTGGCGCTGGGAGCGCAGCGGAGCTCCTGCTGCGGGTTTGGATCCTGTATAGGGATGGCCGGTGAGCTCACTGGCTGAGTACGGTGCGGACGACACCGAGCCAAGGGTTGTGATCTCCTTACTGGTCACAAAAAGAAGAAGAAGAAAAAAAAAAGAATTCCAGTTCCCTTTAATTTTGTTGTTGTTCTTGCTTTTGTTGTTGTTTAACTAAAGAATTTTTAACTATGATGACTAGATGAAAAAAGCAGCACATCAAGTCCACTTGGAAACTTATCAACTGTTAACAGTTAGGAAGAATCATTTATTAATACAGTTGCATTTGCTCTAGATTTTTATTTTTTATGTGCACATGACTACAGATGTTGGGGGGGGTGCTTTCCTTGTTAAAAAAAAAAAAAAATAGGAGGCAATAGCTCAGGCTTAAAAAAATTTGCCACTAGAAGGAAGTTCTATATATTTGTGTCCTAAGTACACAGTGTTTATGCACTCATCAATTAAAAGTTAGACTTACAGATTAAGGATAGGAGGTTTCATTTAAAAAATGATTGGCTCCAGAATAAGTTTCCTTTATTTCATTAGCTGTATCACTTTTTTAAAGTATAGTGCATCAATTCTGAGAATGAGACAGAAGGTACAGTGGAAAAATTTTGTTTAGCTACCTGAGTGTAGACTTAGCTATCAATGTGATTCTTGATGACAGTTTCTGTTTACTGCAAAAAGAAAATCAATCTATGCTTCTGTCTAGAATATATTTTTACTTCACTCCAAATACATTAACTGCTGGTATATATCCTAAAAAATGCAGGGAAGTTGACTTTTAAAAAAAAACACATTTATGTTCACTCGAATTTGAAGCAAACTCTTATTAAATTGCCACATTTACTGCTATCACCAGCACCATCAGCACTGCCACCACCATCATCATCATCATAAGTAGCAGAAGCAGCATCCTTGACTATTTTTGATATATATAAAAGGCATGAAATGTCATATAGGCCATCACAGTAACCTGGTTCAGCAAAGCCAGGTTTTGCTTAAGAACACATAGAATGGAGCTGTTTGGGAAATATATAACCCAGCTTGAGTTATTTTTGCTACGATCTATGTGCAATAGCTAACTTCATTAGCTGTCACCACCATTCCGACCTGATTTGGCTTATTATGCCATTTTTCAATAAGCCTGTGTTCTAAAGCCATGTGATTATTGTACTGTTTTCTAAGAAGACAGTACAAATCTATCAGTGTTAGATTTTTTTTAATGAGGTACAAAGCCTTAAAGTCATACTTGATAGTATCCTTTAGATTAACTAAAAATCCTTTATATTTTGAATATTAGTTTATTTGTAGAATTTTATAAGAAATTAATAAATTGAACATAATGCAAATCATATATATTGTCATATATGTCATATGTTATAATTTAGAAAATCAGCCATAATCTTCTTATACATAAGTTTTCACTTTGTATTTGTTCTCTTCTGGCACCGACATACTATTGAGCCTCATATTTGACTATCTGACCAGTTTCTGGTTAAACCAAAATCCAGTCATATTAGTGAGTCTGGGTTTGATCTCATTTAATGCCTAAGGTAGTTAAAAATATCAGAATGACCGATTTTACTTTATTTTTCCCTTATGGGCATTGCCTAAGAAAAACTTCTAGAATATATTCGTATACGTATATAAATAGTGCTATTGAATTAATTAAATATTGGCTAGAATTTAATGGTCGATTTAGTCTATCAATTATTACAACAAATTATTCCAATGAGATGAATGGTTGTTGATAGAACTGATGAATCAGTCAGTAGTTTGATGTAAGTTTGGCATTAGCCAAAACAGATGATATAAACAGATCCTGGAATGGCTATGCAATGTTAAAATAAAAGATTATGTTGTTTTTGTGTTGTCAAACATTGTTCTCTATCATGAAAACAAAAAAGATGTGATTAAATTGAATTACCTATAATCTTTTTCAGAAACTGTGAATAGACTAAAAATGTTAAAAGAAATCTTTATAGGAATACCGAGACTGGAATACTTGTGACAAATTATAATTTACAAAATCTTAAATATCTAAACTGGTAACCCATATAAAACTGAGGCAATATCTCCTTTGATTCTACTGATGGTTTGATAGACTATTTGCAAAGGCTACATCTACATATGTTGCTAACCGAGGTGTTAGATGCCCACAGCACATATTACCACATGTCCAGCTGCTAATGACTTGAAAGAAATTGACAAGATGAAAAGACAATCAGAGAACTGGACTAAGAAAATTAGATCTTCACTAAGACTGTTGCTGTTAGGGCAAAATATGTTGGGCTTTCTAGTGGATCCAGTTAATGTGATCATTGAAATGAATTGGCAATTTGAAAAGAAATTCTTAAAGCTGGACTAAGAAATTTTGATCTTCACTGAGGCTGTCTCTATAGGACAAAATATAGTCTTGTTGTATGGATCTTATTAATTTGAACAATATATACATCTAAGGTAGATAATGAAGGCCCTTGGTCTTAAGTCCAAATTATCTCTCCTGTCTTTCTTCAATTACTAATATTCAAATATTTATTTCATTTCCTGTTTCTGTAGACTCAGACCACATCTTTATAGCCTAAATATCAACATATCCATAGTTGAGCACATTGCATATAGATGGTATAGTTATTTTAGCAGTTTTAATCAGCTGCATTCGCTCACCATATGACTGATTAGATTGCTGCATGATAGATTAACGTACCATCTCAGTAGCCAGTGATATTTTGCATCTCCCTCCTTTGCCTCATGCATCCTCTCCAAAAAGTATTCAACAAAAACAAGAATTTCCTGTGCTTGATCTAGAGAAGCCATATAACGATTTCTGAAAGAGAGAGAGAGAGAGAAGGAAAGGGGAAGAGAGAGAGAAGAAAAAGTTTTGAAATTCTTGGATTTAAGGGTTTGAGGCATCAAAAAACTTATATAATAATCCTAATATTAATTTAAATACAACTCATTTTGATGTGATAATCTGAAAGTCTTTTGAAGTTAATTCTACATGATGAAAAACTGCTTTTGTCTTTTTTTCCTTTTTGCTTTCTTCTTTCCTTCTTCCCCCCTTCTCTTCCTTTTTTCCTTCCTTTCTCCCTTCCTTCCTTTTTCTCTTTTTTCTTTTTTTCTGTCACCAATGCATACCATAGAATAAGCAATATGGTTTATTGCACTATTTAAGATGGCTCTCAAAATTTTCCAATTCTATGACTATGTATAGTTTCTCATAAACCATCTTAATGTTGATGTGCTATAATGTGTACAATCAGAATAATTTTCAATATTAGCTTCAATTCTTTATTTCTGTGATACTCTAATGGCATTGTGGGGAGGAAGGAGCGAAATCAAATTAAACAGAAAAGGGAGTAAACATGTATTCAAACTTACATTAACCTTCTCACTAGCCAACTTTACAAAGAAGAGAAACCATATAGTAAGCATCTAAACTTAATGTGGAACTATGTCACTAGTATGATTTGAAACAGAAAAGATTTATTGAAGTAGAGAAAGTCAACTCTTCTACAACACCACACTTTAAATTAACTTTTTAAATTGTGCCCAAAGGGTGTGTAATGATGGATAATTTTTATAAATTCACAAAAATATATATAAACCAACATAATTGATGATTATAATTACTGCTGATCAACCATTTTGGTCTATTACATTATCTGTCTTAGCTGATTAAAGCAGAGGGGTAGAAACTGCCTCTCTGGAAGTCACATGATTTTCCCTAACAAGACATAAAGCATTTTTGTTTCATGCTTGACCCCTCCATCTACTCTTTTCTACCTGAAGAAGTATAACAACTTATAAAAGGAGACGGTAATAGTTTATTAACAGTCACAGTTCATAGTGTGACACTGTAGGGACAGGCTTGGCACACAGCTGCTGCCCAGGGAACACTCAGAGCCCTGTAGCACAGAAGACGCAGCTAAAATGTTTGCCAAGGGCAGTCAAAAACATCAACAACACTGGATGAAAAATTGTCTCTCCATTGACTAAGTAAGCCCCAGTGCTGAAAAGGACTAAATATGTAATGCTACATCAGCAGCGGTGGGGAAAAAAAGGATAAAATATAAGTGTCCTCAGAAGTTTGGGTCCTGCCTCTTAGCTATAGTGCACAGTTTTAATGACAACACTCTCATTAGCTCAGCCTTCCTGGACTATTTCAAACATTCATCATCTTATGTGGCTAACAGCATAGTTCATGCAAAATTAGTGGAGGAGGGAATGAGGAGCATTTAAAAGGTCTCGCTGCTTAAGGGAGTAAAAATCAGGTTGTCTTGAGCTCTTCATCTAGTCCTCTACATTTATTAAGGGCAAAACCATTTATCTTTCTACTCATAAATGGAACAGATACAGTGTCTCTCCCCCGGGCAGCAGGAGCCACTGGGGAAAGCTAGATTAGGCCTAGAGAACTGATGCAACCTAGTGCGGTGCGTTACTTCATGGAGCAAGAAGTTAGCAACACGCTTTAATTACAAATATTTTTTTAATATGGTTTGTCACACACACACACAGAGGGAAACTAAAGTCAAATAGATTACCATTGCCAGCTGTTTAATGTCTGAGCTGTAAGCATTGTGCCAGAATCTTCACAAATGGACACCCTAAACACAAGTGACATTGTTGAAAGCTTGCTTATAGGAGGGTACTTGTGAGGGGAACAATAAACCGCAGAGCTATACAGAAACAACAATTGATATGTAGAAACGCATTTTTTTTATTCAAAGGTCAATTAGGCCAAAGCCTCTTGCCATTTTACTTGTCATTATCATTTTTTATGTGTAGGATAGTCCTGTCCTGAGTTCCAAGCAGAGAGGGTATTGTTCAGCTTGGCCTGTGGTGGCTGGAACATATTAATTTGACCTACTGCATTTTTAATTTCAGGATTGATATGTTGCCTTTGCAACTGACTGTCAGAATAATTCATATACATGGTATTAAAAATAAGTGTGGTGGTTTTGTTAATGTACTCTTAAAGAATAATGAAACCTTCAGATCTGCTCTAATGAATTCTGATGAAGTGAAATGCTTAAGAATGTTGTTCTTTGTACGTGTGTATTCTTCACTTAAGAAAATAAAAAATCAGCCTAAAAAGCCAAAATCAGCGACAAGAATCTGGAGACCCTCTGTGAATTAATTTTCTTATTCCCATATATTGAGTCACTATGCAAGGAATGGAAATTTCAGATTTCCACTTGTGTTTGGAGCTCAGGATAATAAGGACAGTTTTTCTGTTGTTTTTTAAATCCTTCATCTTCTGCTTTCTTGCTATTCTACTCATTGGCAACATGCATATATTTAGTATGTACTTTTGAATGTAGATTGCTAATGTTGAGAACATGCAAAAACTGTGTTTTAGCACTGTATTATACTGTAGGTATGACCCACTGTTAGTTCATAAAAAACATGCTCATAATTATTGCACTTAAATTAATAACAAGAATTATGAGACATATGGAAAAAGCCTGGTTTTATTTTTTATTGAATTGGTCATTTTCTGCAGAGCTACCATATACATTTAAATATATATTTAAGTACATTTAAACATATATGTATATTTGTGTTATGTATATTAAGCATTTTCTAAAAGGAAAAAAAGGCTTTTATGGTGGGTATATTGATATACTAATAAGTTATAGTTCATCATCCCTCTGTAAATGAAGACACACTGGGCACTCTGCCATTGGCACATCTCTGTCATATTTTAATCTGCACATTTTGATACTAATTTTGTAGGCATTTCATACCCACAGTACCTCTATAGCTAAATTCCCATTTGAATGGTTGGGAAACAAACCAACACCTGCCCCCTGACACACTGCCACCCAAAACAATCAAAGAGATTGCAGTTTAATAATGGTCAGTAAAAAAGTAGCTTTATTTCTTTTAGTTTGTTCCACCAAAAAAAAAAAAAAAATGTTTTTTGGTTGCTGAGAGGGAGTAGTAGCTATCTTTAGAATCAGCTCTAAATGCAGTTGGAACCCAGCTTACTTATTTACTAGCTGCAAGAATTTGTACAAGTTAAACTTTCATTTTCTTACTGTTAATGAAGTTAACAATATGTACTTCTTTACAGGGTTGTTGTGCAGGGTGGGAAAATATAAATGCCTAGCACAAGGTAGATGTTCTTTGTATGTATAATTATTTTTGCTGGGCTTTACATATTTCAAACATTTTCACAAACATTACTTGGTTAATCTTCACAATAACCCAATGAGATAGGTAAGCCAAAAGTTACTATTGATAGATAAGGAAAGTAAGGCCCACAGAGCCAGTCACCAGGAAAGTATCATGGTGACCTCCTCCAAAACTGGTACATATTATCAGCATAGTATCAAGTTTTGGAAGCGAAATCTATGTGGTATGAAAAAACATTTTTTTTCCAATACATGTGGAAATGCATATATATTTCCAGATGAACATCTATGTATATTGTTTAAATACATGTTTTCCTCAGCAATTCCTTAAGTTTAAAAAAAGTAACATAATGTTTAGCTCCTTTAAACTTATATAAAGTGTTATATGTAAAACACTTTTATTATAAACGTGAATTCCTGGGGGAAATCCAAACCAAAGTAAAACAAAATTTCTAAGCACTTTTCCTTCTGAGAAAATTCAAAGCAATGGAACACCAGTACATGAAGGTATGGGGAAATACACAAAACGCTTGAACTTAACTATTTTCTTTAGTTTAACATGAAAAACACTGTGAGTGCTAAAAAGAAGCTTGACTCTCTGGAACCCTGGAATCCAGGCCAATTCTGGAGGCTGCCAATGCAACATAAGTAGTTGACAGTCTTAACAGGCTCAATGCCACCTATTGCTGTTCCCTGGATTACTGCTCAGATTTGATGACTGTCTCCCCCAGGTGTCCCTAAGGCTATCACTAGCTTTCTGCATTAGGGATTGTCCCTTTCAGATAATTGCGACTATGGGGAGAGATAAGAATGTGCTACAATACCAACTCTCACTTCACGGGTTCTCTGTACCACCGTGAGCAGACACGTACAGAGATGTCTGCTGAGAGGGCACTGTGGTTTTAGACACTCAGAGGAATATGGTGGGGAAGCTACATTGTTTTAAAATTAATGGAACAGTGCATAAGATTATAAGAATATTCTGTGTTCTAGACAGTTTTATTAAAATATAAAGCAGGAATTATAGAAAGGGGCTTATGCAATCTTACGTTTGCCTAACTCCTCATACTAATTTCTGTCTCGGACTCAGAAGAAAGCCTGGCTTCTGGTTCTCAGATTTCTACTACTAAAAATTTAAAGCAGATGAAGACACATACTCCTAAAATACATTATTTGCAACCATGTAATAATGCTTACTCCAGTCTGCCTTGAACCAGTCCTGAGGCAGATGTCAGGTTCTCTCGCTAGATCACGAATTCCTACAAGGACAGGGAAAAAAATATTTTTTTCTCCTGACCCTGGCACAGTGTTTTTGTACACATAAACATTTAATAAAGTCTGTAAAATTAAACCAAAAGATTATAAGAAAATGAATAAAAGATGAATTTGCCATGTTGAAACTATTTATTTATTGTTGACAGTCAATAACGTGACTTTTTGCTTTGAAGAAAAAATATATAAGGCAATTTAAAATTTTTCCTAAGGTTTTATGGAACAGTGAAGGTGGGGGTAGGAAAGGACTGAGAAAACAAAACCTTTGTTGAGATACTTGTACATTTAGGTTTAGCAATGGGAAAAATCTACTGTTTATTTTCTACTGAATGCCTTTAAACCACACAATATCCCAAAGAGGTAGATGTTATAACACTCATTTTAAAATGAGGAACAAGAGACTCAGAAAAATTAGGCAGCTGCCCAAGGTCATTTAGTTAGTACACTGTAGTGTCAAGAGTCAAAATCATGGGTCTGATCGCAAAGCCAGCATTTGTTTCGGTATAACACAAATGCCTATTCTTCCCTCTTTGCAATCTTTATGTTAAGCTGGGAGCCTAAAATTGTCTAGAAAGAAGCCACTATGGACAAGTGATAGCAGACGTGCAAAAAAATAATAATATATTCATTTACCTTAGAAATAAAATTAGAATCATTACCTTATATTTAAAATGAGAAACACTGAGGAAATTGGGAATGGTTGCAAACCAGATGTGTTAGCACACACTTGTAGTTCTAATATGAGATAAGCTAAGTCTAGAGAAAAGCCAGAACTTAGAAGTTCATGTTGTATCTATAGAGACTGGGAAACTAGGTCTCTGCATTAAATTCAGCAGTCCTTCTCCTAGAAAGGATTTCTAAGTTTCCTGGAAAAGTGTGAAAACTCAAGATGAATGGACACTATCATTAAATCAAGAAGCCATTAAGAAGTAGTCTCTTAAAGCAATTGCCATAGATTCTAGTATCTTTATCTTGCCAAATATTTTGAGAATTATGATTCATCTTTATTTTTAAGGAAATCTAATATACTTTGAACATGGACTTTTAAAAGTGTAGCTAAATTCCTAAGAAATATTTTATTATACAATGCACACACGTTGTTTGTGGAGGAACACATCTACAACTCCATAATATGTCAAGGAGTAAAAGATGATCCCTTATGTACGTGTGGTTTAATAGCCAACATCGAAGGAAGATATCTCCTTGGCATTCCTAAGAGTCTCAAAATATTTTGTGACTTGTGAGAATTTCATAAAGCCTATGCATGACATGGAAAGATATTATTGTAGCCATTCACAGAAGACAGACGTGTGACACACAACTGATTTGGGACTTTATGCCTACAATAAATTAGTATAAGATTCACAAATTTACTGAAGCCTCCAGAATAACCGTCCATGGGGTCAACCATGTTTGATGTGATTGCTCTCTGTAATAATAGCAGGTCATGTGTTCTTTTCTGATTTCAAGTCATTTCAGCATTTTATCAATAATTAAGGTGTAAGATTTCTCTTCTTTAACTATTTTTGCATTCATGATGTCAAACTTAGCAAAAACTAGTGAGATTTTCTAGTAGAAAAAGGCATCGAAAGAGAAACAGTCTAATCACCAAGGTGGCTTGACAAGCATTTTATCTGTATGTGTATTACCATTGCCTCTTGACAGAAGTATCAGGTATACTAAACCATGTGACAAACTCAAATGTTGCTTCATTTAGAGTGAAATCTCATTTGCCTCAGGTGGTATGCTTATTTATTTACGAGTTAATTTTAAGTGTCTGGAAGAGACTTCACTTTAATACCAAAGGGAAGGGTCTAGCCCACTTTTAGTTGTCTCTACCAAGCCCACTATCCATGAAGTAAGTCTGAGAGAGACTACAGTGCTGTTTTTGGTGAGAAGAGTTCCATGTATATCTCCCTTCTCCTTGGGTATACCTGATCTTCTTTAAGTTACTAGATTCCAGGTCAGGGTGGGGGGAGTGTCTTTGTCTAATGTATTGATTGCCCTCTAGTGGATGGAGTGTAAAGATTTCTTGTTAATTTGTGATGAGCCTAAATACTAACCTTGCAATAGTCAAAAAGCTGCCTCCATATTTTCAAGGCACAAACCTGGCAGCTACTTTTGTCTTTGGGCTCTTAGACCACATCTTAAATCACTCCTATTCTAGACTTTCTGGTTTGCTTTCTTTTTTTCCAGACTATCCAAAAACAACAGGTCATTGTTTCAAATCTACAAGATATAAGAAACTGTGACTGAATCTGTGAGGAGTAAAAAGAAGTATAATGCATGATTTCTGGCTTTATGGAAATCAAATTTATCTTGGATATGTGCACCTGAAAAAGCAGCACAGAATATTGTTTACTGGTATTAAATGGTGACTGCATCCTTAGATAAGAAGGCATTGGATTTCAGAAGCAAAAGATCATTTCACATTTCCCCATTATCACATAACCATGCCAGATTGTAACAGAAGTTTCCCAGTAGGTGACAGGAGAGAATTAATGGGATTATGAGTTGAGGAAGCCATAAAACTGGAATCTTTAATGTCTTTGGACTTCATGGATATCTTTTAACTCTAAAGACTCCTTTTATTATAAGACTGTTGATTTCTACCTGTTGGAGTAGTTGTGACTCTGTATGTTTCTGTACAGGTAACATACTCCGTATATTAGGTACAGGGTAGCTTAGAACTTCTACTATAAAGAATATTGGGGTAATAGTTTTTAGTATATTTAGCCCTAACTATCTTTACTAGGCTGTGAGCTCTTTTTTTGAATTTCCTCCAATGTTTAGAACAAGTAAGAGCACAGAGTAGGCCCATAATTCAATAAAGGATCATTAAATGAATGAACAGAAAGAAGGAGAAATTTCAGGAACCTGTGGAGATACTATTGCTTATGACACCCAATAACATGTCTCAAACCATAACATGTAGAAGACTCTTTCAGTTTCCTGGATATTCATTTCATTTCTTTGTTACAAGTGTTTGTGAATACACAAGTGAATCTTATGAAACCCAAGTTAAAGTTATACTCTTTATATTAGCTACTGCTTTTCAAAACATGCCAAATAGGAACAAAGCCAAATTAAGCCATGCAGCAAATTATCTAATGACTGAGCTGAAGAAGATGATGACCATTTTATGGAAATTTTAATTCCAAATTTCCCCAGAAAACAGTGTCACATTATTAGTCTAATGAGAAAAATGATCTGTATATGATTAGGAAACTTAAAGGACTGAAAGTTGTGTGCATTGAAAAATAAGATTTTTGCTTAAGATATAAAAATAATAGATGTGGGAGTAAAGAGAACGTCATTGAAGTCCTCATGTTTGTGACTATAAAGAAACAAGAGCCTGTACTAATGTTAACAACTATTTCATATGAACAAGTTCTATAGAGAGTGCACTAAGAAAAGAGAATTTTTAGTTGGTTGCCTCTGATATCTAAATATGCAGAAATACAAAATCACCAAAAAATTCAAGTAAGAAGACAGGTCTTAAATACATTTTTTAAAAAGAAAAAACAGTTATGGCAATAGAACATAAAACTGATGCTCTAGAAAAATTGAAGGTATGTCTGAACCATCTTTAGTTCCCAAAATATGCTTTTCGTGAAAAAATAAAGAAAAAAGTAAAAGAAAAGGGAACATAACAAATAAAAACTTCACAAAATATATCTATAAAATCCCATTCTCTCTCCTGTGTGAAGAGAAGTCTTATATTGCTAAAAAATTTTTAGACACTTGTTCTCTATATTTCCCTGATTAGGAGCATAACATGGGCCACAGGCAGGGCAAGGAGAAGCTTTGGTAGCATAAAAATGAAGTGTTTATATTCAACCACAGCTATTCTGTACATCCTCATTAGAAGAAAAAGACGTAGCCATTCTTTCTTTCCAGTTTCAGCAGGTGCAGAAACTCACTGATAGTCACAATATTCAGAAAAACAGCCAACATCCCAAATTCTCAAATTTCTGACCATTGGTCTAGAGTTACTTGAGATAGCCAGCTTTTCTCTTAAAAAAATATAGTACTATGAGGAGAACAGAAGAAAATATATACCTAATACTAGCTAAGCATTGTGAGCATCAACGCCATTATTTTGTTAGTTTGTTTTTTCTTCTCTAGCTTCAGGACTAGACTAGAAACATTTGACTTGCCTATCTCCCTAAGTTTACTTTAAGTTTCAGAAGGGCAGAGGCCCTGTTGATCTTATTCACTTCTATCTCCCAGCACCTAGAGAACTTTTTTGGCATGTAATACATATTGGTTGAAGTCACTGAAAAAAAGCAAGCCCAGTTGCCTCCCATCTTACTTTTTTCTTGGGCCTTCTTGGAACTTGCTTAGTCTAGTCTAAGAACAGCAGTGGAAAGTTAGGAAGACATTTTCTTTTATGGGTTCATCTTATATCATCAGCTCCTCATGAGAGGGGAGGAAGAAAAGGGAAATTCAGTAGCAAGAGCTAAGAGATTGCTGGCTCCAGTCAAATTCTACTCAGAATCCCTTTATTCCATCCCTGAAAAGCCATACCTCCTAGTTCTGTTGCCTAATTTTATACTTGAAGGGCTGAAGGGCCAATGGAAAGGTAGAAAGCCTTGAGTTTCGTAGAAGTTAGAGCATAACCCAGGCCACATTTAATCAGCAGACTTGTTGAGTAGGCATAACTACTGTGAGGCCTAGTAGGTATATGAAAAATGCCCTCGTACTTGAAATTCAATCAAATCCATTGATCATTTTCTATACTTTGCCCAATGCTTTCCTTTTCATGATGTGTAAAACATGCCCCCTAAAAATTAATATTGGAAAAAATTAACTGTCTGTTTCCTGAGAGAAGTACTCAGAGAAAGAATACCAATTACCAATGCTCATAGTCACCAGTGGATAATGAAGCCAAAATGTTCCCCCTGAAGTCCTCTCCGGTTGTTTAGTGCAGGTATAGTATTTTTATAGTCTTGAGACCTGATCTCTATTTCAGAAATACCTGGGCTAAACACAGAGTGATGTTTTCAGCTAAAACGTGCTGGATTCACTTGTAGATGATGTGATTCTGCAGAAGGTTTCTTACCATATTTTCAAAAGTAGTTTGAAACGGAGCAGCATAAAATGATATATGGACTTCTTAGTGTGAAGACATTTGAACCCCAGAGTGACCTTAATTTTCTTGTTGGGATCGTAACTTTCTGGCTCAGTTGAATGAACTCTGTGGATCACATTTGTCAGGGTGTACTACTTATTAACAAGATCATTCATAGAAAATGAAAATTAAAACTCACCATATTTTAATAGGGCTTTTTTTAGCATCAAGATTATTCTTAAATTTAATATTCTATTTAAAATAAAGTGTACATCAAGAAGTTTGGAAAAGTTTCTGCTCATCTAAATGAGAGCTTGGTAAGACATAAAACACATGCTTTCCCAAGTCTGAGGACTTAGGACAGTTTCTTTGTTTATTGTCTAGACTTGCCATCTCACATCTGATGTGGTGAGACCCCTAGTGAGAAAATAGGATGGCAAGAGAGCAAATGTGTGGATGGGAAAGGAAAAAGCAGGCTCCGCATACAGGTTTTCAGGAATTTCACTAAGGAAGAGTGTTAGAGGGCATGCCCACCGAAGTGAGGGGAGAGAGCAACTTTAAATAGCAGACTGGTATGTCTACAAAAAGTAGACTTTTTTCTTTCTCCAAGACTCTCTAATAAAAAGTTTTAAGTGTTGGTAAATAAAAATAAGAACCATAAAAACAGCAGCAATAACAGAAACAACTATTACCATTTATTGAGTACTTACCATGTGCCAGGCACTGTACTAAGAGATGTCCACGAATGATCTAACTGGCAGCATTCAACTGCTTGCCAATATATCTAAAATAGGTTGTGTTCCCTAAATCCATTCTCATCGTAGCCCTCACACATAGACATACAGTTGGTGTAACTCAAGGATTAAAGTGACAAAGACTTTGTAATACAGATAATGAATAGAAAAACTTGAGAATTTGGTTAGAACGGTGACTATGAGCAATCAATTATATGCATTTGTCTATCCCCTTAATGTCTTTTGCTTAACTTATGTCTGCTTACGTCTGCTAACTCAGATTAACAAAATACCCTCAATGGGTTTGAGAAGCTAGTGAGTGAAACAGGTATGTGTGTTTAACAATAAAAAGGGGAAAGGATAAGGAAAGTGAGAAAGGTTGTGGGGGAAGGCAAGGGAGAGAAGGAAGGAAGCAAAGCTGTGTGTTGATTGAATAGGAAACATACTCTGCAGGTTCCAAATTTGACTACTGTTATTATGGAGTTAAGGGTTTGCTTTGGTATCCTGTTTCTTGGACATAGTCAGAGGACACCAGAACACGTCCATAAACTCATGGAAGTTTCACAGAAACAGATTCATCTAAAAACTGAGTGGTTCTGCCTGTGCTTCCAAACATTTTTTTAAAAATGCCTTTTTACACTGTACTTTACTTCTTTTGTTTTTTGTTTTTGTTTGTTTGTTTACCAGACACTTTCTTCCAGATCAGGTCTGTCTGAGATCCTTGTAGAACTTAGATACTGAACTGTAAACCACCCTAGAACTTTTCTCCCCCTTTGATCAATGACAAGAATCACTAGTGGAAATTCCTTGATTTAATTTCATGAACTGTGATGGATGCTTGGGTAGTATTCAGATCCATGGTATAAAACCTATCATTTATTTTATATGTGTATTATTTTCTAGAAAGATCACTTCTTTCTGTTTCACTTTTAAATAAAAAACTTGTAACTCAGTGGCACGATGCTCAAATTGAATTTATATGCAGCAAAGAAATCATAGCTGCAATGTAACAGTGCTTTGCTAATGTTTCATGTACAGCACCAAGCAGCAAAGGTACAACTCCATCAAGCCTTTGATCTACACTTTAAAAGCACAGGGTAGCTTATAGATCCAAACTTTAATAGTCACAGAAGGAAAACAAAACCAAACTAAAACACCCTCTAGAATTTACCCGTTAGGATATATATGCATCTCTTTCTTTTTAGTTAGGCAGTTTTCTCCATTCTGATTCTTTAGTGCCATTTCATAAATGTGTCTCTCAGCTTCATAAATCTGAAGAGAAAAATCAGAACCTCTGCAAATTAACTAGTGCAAAGGAAAATGAAAGAAACGTCTTCTTTCCTGATATTTGATTTATTGAAAATTCAGCCATTTATCAGGTTCCCTAAGCTCTATGCTCTGCAAAAGAGAAAAGTTTCCCTCTGCTATTCCATATACATCACAGTGGCCTGAAATCTTTCCTCAAAGCAAAACAGGAACCTAAAGAGCTGAGATGTAACACTATGGATATCTCCCCAGCCCCTGCAGCAGAGACAGAATGTATTCAGTGACCAAAGTCCTTTAACTATGCATCACGGAGAGTAAATACTCTCACTTCTCAAAAACATGAAAAACTTTGATGTTTTCCCATTAAAAAATGGAATGAATGCTGAACATTAAAACATTTCAAAAGAAAATACTAAAGAGATTATACACTATCAGAGGAACTGGTATATAAAGCAGAAAGTGTCAAAGGCTCCTGGGAAAATTTGTAGTTCCACAGCAAAGGAAGGAGAAAACTGATTTTTATGTCATTGTAGCTGTATTCACAGCATCAGGCCGAACTGTTTTAATGTTAAAACATCCCCTAATACCCCAAGAGCCCATGCTTTTCAGCTTGTAAAACTTAGTAAACATGCAGGTCTAGAAGGATTCAGGTGTTCTTATTCACACAGCTGATTTACAGAGACTGGCTATAATGGAGAAAGTATCATCTTGTAAGCCTTAGGGTATCTCGAAGTGGGGAAAACCAAGAGGGAGTCTTCTATTTCTGCTTTGCTTGCTCTTACACGGAGGGTAGGACTAAGCAAAGGAGAGAATGCAAGAAGCCTGTACAGAGGGAAAACAAACAAACAAACACGAAACACAGTTTCCTGACTTCTCTGTTTTCAGACCAATGGTTTTTCTTTCATTATTCAGAAAAAAATAGATTTTCCTCCAAACTTGTGAATATTTATGGTCTTTTCCCCTGGTTAGGAAAACCAGCTTTTTTATGGAAAGTGAGAAGTGTTTGTAAAAATTACAAACAAAACAAAATGCATTCTAAATCCCTTACAGCTAATCTCATTATAAATGTGAACTTTTCTTCAATGAAAGTAAGCAAAAATATACTTAAAACAAAATAATTTAAAATGTTGATAAACAAATATTCCAAGAGATCGTGAATTCTAGGTACCACAGTAGGAGACTTTGGGGCAGAATTCTTGGTAGTAGCCAGTGCAGGACCAAAGAGGTTGCTCTCAGAGCAGTTGAGAGGTAATGTGGTCAACAGAGGGATCAGCTCAGCAAAAAGTGAACCCCAGGCCAAATAAAAAGGGCCCTGCAGAACTGTCACAATGCCAAGTAATGTAAACGGAATGAGAGGCCTTTAGATGTTCTCATAATCTGAGTGCTTTTCTCTTCTGTGCTACTTGGAGGTGGCATATTACATTTGCCCCATTTGGCTTGCTCTACCTTCTCTCCCTGTTGTCGTAAAAAAAAAATCTTTTAATGCATCTTAGCTGCAGATGTCCCCTTGCTTTTGTATCTCAAAAGGAACGGCTCAAAACCTGCCAGAGGCACTGCTTGCCCTGCAGGTTTGTTCTCTTATCATCTATTTTAGCTGATGTATTTGTACACCTTATATTTCTGTATCATAGCTCATTTCATCCAGAAGGGATTTTGAGGGAATGCATGTTGTGTCAAGGGAACCGAGGATAAATTGGGCACAATGAGACTAATTCTATCATGCAGGGGACATGGCAGCTGCAGCAAAGAAAGGAGTCACTACTGACCAGTAAGTTATAAAATCCCAAACTGCTCCTTTTGGAGACTGTGTTTACACCTTACATTGAGAATGTACTGATAGTGCCCTCTGCCCTTTAATAGCAGTACTATGACTTCCCGATATGTTGCTTTGGCCCTGAAGAATCAGGTCACATAAAACGGGAATGCTCTGTACTTAAGCAGCACCTTTCATCCGACAGGTTAAGTCCCCCTTACAACCTCTGGTTCATTAACTCTCATAATACTTTTCTGAGGTGACATATATAAACCCCATAGCTTATAGATGGGGTACCAGAAAAGTCACAACACAGTTAGCTGACTAGCTCGGAATGTTACAATATATCTTTTTCCACAATGGCAATTGATTGTAGAGCTCTGAGCTCCAAGGATGTAGACATAACAATTCCCAGGGAAGTGTCCTGTGAACCTGAAATGCCACTGAAATGGCATGCATGCAACTACAGGGAGAAAAAGCAATGCTGTTCGGTGTCAGCATTATACAAGGGGAACCTTTGACCATATGCATGATGTTGACATTATAGTGTCCTGAAAAGTTTCCCGAGCAGAGACTGACATTAATACAAGCAATAATATCAAACATTCTCAGTCTGATGAGCACAAAGGGGCAGAGGAAGAGTCTAGGAGCATGCCAGGTCATGGCATGGGTGCAAAGTTAGGACACAATCCCAGAGGCAGCATCTGAGAGAAACAGCAGAGATTCAGGAAAGGGAAAATGTGATTCATTATCTTAAATCCCAAGTCCAGGGGTGAAGCCAATTTAAGAACCAATGGAAGCAGACCTGTATAAGAGACAGAAGAAGAGATTCAATCATGAGTTAGGCCAAATGAATTCCTTCCAACCATCTTTGTTGTTTAAATAAGAATACTGTGTATTTAGTGACTTAAACACTTTTGGTCTCTGATTTTTTATTGTCATCGCCATCATCATCATCATCATCATCATCATCATCACCACCATCATCATGTTCCTCATCATTAGAATAAGAAAGAATCCCTGTGATTCTCCTCCTTATGGTCTAGAAAATAGGCAACACATTCGTGGACCAAAGTGTGAAAATTCAGCTCCTTTTTTTTATGGTAATAAAACAAAAAGAGCACCTGCCTCCTGCTGAACGCTTAGTAGGCATTCCACTTCTCTGGAAGGTGCAAAAATATTCCCTCAGCACCAACTCTCATTCTTTTCAAGTTTATGTGCTGTGTAGCAGAGAGATAAGGTCTAAACTAGTATCTGTGGATAGGGTCTTTGGAGAGAGTATAGGTTCTCCGTTTCAGCCAAGAAAAAATAGGGGAGAGTTAGTGAAGCTTCCTTGATCCTTAAAGAAAACACATTCCTGTGTGTGTGTGTGTGTGTGTGCGTGTGTGTGCGTGTGTGTGTGCGCGCGTGTGTGTGCGTGTGTGTGCGTGTGTTGGGGATGTGGAGAGAGAAAGAGAAAAAAAAAAAAAAAAACAGAGGAAGAGAGTAAAATTAATCTGTACTACCAGAGACAGTAGTACAGAAATGCCTTCTGAAGATACCATCTGGTCTAGTGGACAAGAGTGTTTATCACATGATTGTTTTCCTGGTTTAATTTATATCACTTCACATGTATGAGATCTTTATTTTCACCCTCATACTGACTCCCCATAGAGTGAGAAGTCTATGAATATTTAGAGATAAAATCTGCCTGTCTCTGGGCTCAGGCTTTTGTCTGGTATTGGGATGACTATAAAATTATTTCACCTAATTCCTAAATTTAGTTTTATATTTGACATGTGAAACTTTTTCAAAAGGGTTGAGGCTGAAGCTGCTAGGGGACTGAGGCAGTCTATGCTGCTCCCTTTTTTGTTGTATTGTTTGGTTTGCATTTGCCAAGGAGTCATTTGAGAATGATTTAGAAAAGTTATGTCTCCAGTGTCGGAGCGTTGCCTCTAGTGGCATTTGACGTCTTAGTAACATTCTGGAACAGGCCCAAACTCAAGCTCTGCACCACACTGGAGCAAAGTTCTTATGATTAGAGTTCTCACTAGACAGAAAAAAACACTCCCACAAGTCTTAGAGATGACACGTGTATTTACTACATGCTATCTTGATGACTGCTTTTTCATACTTTATAGGCTATAAATTATTTGAGGGATAAAGTAAACAAAGCATTTTCCTACCCTTAAATTTCAATTGAAAGATAAATGAATTTGTTTTTGTTTTTTTTTTTTTTAATCTTTTTAACAGTGGACTGTTATTGAAACCCTGATGCTTACTGGGTTAATTTCGCCACTCTCCCAAGACTTTGTTTGCCTCCTGCCTTTCTATGAAAGCTTCACCTGATTCTCCAAAGTCAGCAGGGCTGATTAACAACAAAAGGAAAGCATTGTCAAAAGTTTCTGACTCACTCTCACCTATTTGGTCTAGTGTTGGCAGGTGCCCTTTAAGTTTCATATTGAGAGTATAGCTGCCTGCATTTTCATCACTTGATTTAGAGATTATCTGTTAACAATGTATTGTCCCTTGAATTTATGAAGAATTTTAGCCTAGTTTGTCATAGACTTTAAGAATTTGGGTTCAAGGACATAAGATATTTGAAATATAAATTGGGTAACCCCTCAGGGATGCAAAAAGAAAAAATCAGAGATAACAAAAAACAGAAGTTTTATGGAAATCAACTCCATATCCTGTATCCTACTCCCATGTCCCTCCTGAATTTGTCTGATTTTGTCTAATGTCTTTCCTGAGTGGTAACTAGATTGTTACTATTGTTTCTTTACCAAAGGAGATTGTTAATGGGTAGCATTTTTTTCCAGCTGACTCTTAATGATCCATTTTCATATAATCAGTTGCTAACACCCCAACACCAAGGCCTAAAATGTACTGACTGACCCTGTGCTTGCTGCTGCACAGTGGCTGCAGTTCATTAAGGAGCTGAGATACTTCCAAGTACATTGTAGGACTGCAGAGTCTACAGAACAAAGAAATCCATAGGAGCATGTCTAGCCTCTTGTTACTGAAGAAATTATAAAAGGAGATCCCTCTGAGGCCTATGTCTTCCTCAATATTCATGCCTAAGTCAACACCAGCCCTGAGATGACTGCGGGTGAGTTGAAAAGCTCTGCGAGATGTCTGTACTGAGCAGTACCCTGGAGGAACTGCAACATTGCTCTTTATAAATAATCAGAGCTGCTCCATCCTAAGGAGAACAGCAAATTGGAATTCCCTTTGAACAATCAAAATCTCCAGATTCCACAAGTTACGTACATTTAGATCTCTGCCCTTTGTTCCAAAGTACCAGAATCATTTTTATTTTACTCTATCTATCTAGTTTACTTTTTTACTTAGATTTTTAGTTAGTTATTTGCTGTAAGCTAAAGGGACTATCTCTTTACAAAGCTCTCTTCTGCCACCGGATGATGCATGCATTCTGGCAAACACAGTAATCGGGTGTCTATTCCAATTCAGAGAGGATTCTTCAGAGAAAGCAGATTTCCTAGGCATCCAAGGTATTGCACTTTAAAGAGGCTGCCAAGAAGTACAGCATGATCTGCAGTAACACACTGGGTATGTAGGTCTTTGGGCAGCCAGATGAGCCTTGGATGTTGCTAGTATGTGGCTGATTTGAATAAGTGTTCTAGGAAAAGGGATAAACACAGCATTCAAAGCCTGATATGCATGCCAAATGCATGCGTATTTGTCCATGCCCACCAAGACCCTTCATAAGGAACAGGAGAGATTTTTGTCTTGTGTGTGTGTTTCTGCACCAGTATGTGAAATGATTTCTTAGAAAGTTATCACAAAAAATACAAAAAGTGTGAGTCTAAAGAATATAACAGAGAAAAAATAAAAATAACTAAAAAATTTTAAATGATGGCACCGTATTTTAGGGAGAAGGATTTTCACTATAATCAAAAAGATATTCGTGAAGCATTCATTTGCTAATTCACTCATTCATTCACTCAATAAGTATATAAATCTATGATAGGCACTGGGCTATATGCCAGAGCCATGGTTGTGAACAAAATTCTTAAGTGCTTTGTCCTCAGAAAACTTACCTTCTAGTTGAGGAAATAGATAATAAAGAAGTAAACAAGTATGTAAGATAATTACAAATTGTGCTATGACGGAGACAAAAAGTGATAAGAAAGTGACAGGGCTTGTGGGGGGAGCAGAAGTTTGCTTATAAGCTGAAATGTGAAGAATAGAAGGAACCAGCTACACAAAAAGTGGGGTGAAGAGCATGCCAAGCAGAAGTAGCTGCCCTGAGGCACAAGGAGTTTAGTATTTTCAGGAAAGATAAAGTAAGCCCAAGCACAGCATGAATCAGGGCCGTGATCCACATAGCTTAGAAGTGCTTCTCAGACAGAGATACCAAAGGACGACACAAGGAAGGAGTGTTATCATCCACAAGTTCACACAAAGACAAGGCCATCTCTCACTCCTCTTATTCTGAATTTCTCATCTGTAAATTGATTTGAGTCATCTTGAACCAGTCTATGACAGCCTACACTGCTTTCTGAGGTGTATGTAATAAACTTGGTTGGTTAGCTGCCTGCAGTTTAGAGTAATGTTTCCTTTCTATTTGACCCAAATTGACCTTTTTGAATCAAAAGTCTCCCTCTATTTCTAATACTGTGAGACATAGGCTTATGTCTCCTCCCATCTTTTCCACATAATCTAGACTTTTACTTACTTTAGAAAAATTCTCCTTTGATCTTCATTTCATCTGGACTAAAAATATTTTTATCTTTTTTAGTTTGTTCTTATTGATTATGCCCTTTTACCTTTTAATTATCCTATGGCTTGTGGGGTTGACCTAAGCCTGGGAAGAATTGGTACAACGTGACTGGTGGCATCTGAGTGGTCCAAAAAGCCTCCATGCCCCCAAACATTTTTCCCCAATAGCTCAACAGTTTGAACCCAATGTTTACCTTTGTGACTTCTTTGGATTAATTCTTTGAAGACCCTTATTTGCTAGTTAAGAGCAGTAGTATACTAAATCATCATCAACTCCTTAAATAAAGCCATCTCTGAGGAAGTGGAATACTGGAGAAGTTATGGAAAAGGGATTAAACACCTGGAGGTGGGAAATCAGAGTTAAATTTCTGGATCAGCTCTGTACTTATTCTGTGAGTCTAAATGATTTCTGCAGAGGTGTATAACGTATTGCTTCAGAGCACGGTTCTGGGTTCATACAGACCTGATTAGAATCCTGGCTCCACCAATGACTAGCTGGGAAAATCATATAGCTTCTGTGACCTACATTTACTCATCTATAAGAAGAGGAAATCAACTGTGCTTAACTCTTAAGGGTATTGAAATAATCAAATGAAATAATGTAGGTAAATACTTGGTCCAAAGTTAACCCACATTGCAGTATAACTGTAACTATTAACCTTTCTGAACATTTTTTTTCTACCTGTAAAATGGGAGCAAGATTTCCCCAAATCACAAGAATGCTGAGAAGATTTATAGTCTTGTGTTTGTGATATGAATAACATAGTTTATAGATAGATACATATAGAAGCAAGAAAAGACACAGAGAGTGGCAGAAAATAATCACTGTGGTGGATGCAGTGTTATACCACCCAGTTGCCTTTTACATTTGGAGAACTTACTCCCCCAGTTTGGGGAGTGCTGTAAGCAGACATCTCTCAGCTTTCAACCCTTTTCAGAATTGCCTGAGCTGTCTCAAATCTATGGCCCTCTCCCCAGAGCAGTTCCTCATCCAATTGGAAGAAATATAAAGCCTGATCCCTTTGTCTATTGTGGCACAACATTGAAGGGCCATCTCAAATTCTAAAATTCCTGTGGAGTCAGCTGAGGATTTCCTCGAGACTAAATCACAGCACAACTTCTTTTTCCCAATTTTGCTTTCTTTCCTTCCCTTTCTCAGGTGGAGATTCCAAGAGAACTATCCAATAAACCTCCTGCAATCTAGCCTTTGTTTCAGAGTCTTCCTCCAGGGAACCCAATCATGTGCCCTGTCCATCAAAACTTCTTTTGGCTCGAGCAGTTGTTACTTCACTTTTGGTTTGAGATTGGTTGCTATGTCAAATTTATTTTCAAAGTTCTCAATTTGATAATATTTTTAGTTTATATTCACACAGAATGCAGTAATTTTTTTCATAGCCTGTGCTTTATTTTTTTATTATTTTAATTTATCAATATACAATATAGTTGATTTTCTTGTCCCTTTACCAATTCCTCCTTTCCCTCCCTGCCTCTCCCCCATCCCCCCATCAACATCATGTCTGTTCACTTGTCTTAACAAATTCAAGGAAACTGTGAGTATTGTGTCTTCTTCTCCTACCTACATTCGTTTGTATATTTATTTATTTATTTTTATTAGCTCTCACAAATAAGTGAGAACATGCTGTATTTAACTTTCGAAGTAATCTTTTGTATTAGTCCTTTTGTGCTGCTGTAAAAAAATACATGGAACTGGGTAATTTATAAGAAAACAAAATTTATTGCTTACAGTTTCTGAGGCTGGAGGTCCAAAGTCTATCTGGTGGTGGCAACAGTGACTCAGGGGTCTCGCATTGCAAGATGGTGGAAGCGGAGAGAGCAGAGAGAGAGGAAGACAGACTCCTCTCTTCTTTTAAAGCCCTCAGAACCACACCACTGACCACCATTTTTAATCCATTCACTACTACACAATCCTACAATCCAATCACCTCTTCAAGGGTCCACCTTTCACTTACGATAATAGGATTTCCCACCATCTTAACAGTCACAGTGGAGGCTAAGTTTCTAATACATAAAAATTGGGGGACACAATTCAAGCTTCAGGGAGTTTTGGGGGGACATAATTCAATCCACCACATCTTTGCACAGGAAAATAAAACAGAGAAAACACACACACACACACAAACGTAGCTTAATAAAATATTATGAGGCAAACAGCCTTGTAACCATCACTCACGCCAAAAACTAAAATTTTGTCAGCCGCACAGAAGCCCTTCCATGTGCCTCATTCTAATCACACCCCTCTCCTCTGCAAAGTAACCTCATAAGTAGGACAATTCCTCACACTTTGTAGTTTTATCATCCAAAGGTGCATCTCTAGATATCACAGTTTATTCTTTCAATTTTTTTTCACTTGATCTGTTCTTGTATTCTACAAGTTTCTCCACTTAAAAAAATTCCTTACTATTCATCTGTTGCACATCTTGTGTCATTTGACTATTGTTTCCCTCAGTCTGGATTTTGCCAACTGCATTCTCATGGTGCTGTTTAATATATTCCTCTCTCCTTGGTATTTCCTGAAAATTGGCAACTGGATCCAAGAGCTTGATAAGACTCAAGTTTGATCCTTTTGGCAAGATACAGTTATACTGTATTCTTTCCTCTGGAGAAAAGTAAGGTCTGACTATCTCTCTTTTTGTTAAGAGCTCTTAATGCATGATGCCTACATTTATTAATTCATTGCATTTGTAATATGGTGATATTCTAATTCTATCATTTCTGTTTCAATCATTAGTTGGGATGCTTTCAGAACAAGACACTTCTCCATGTATACTAATTGGCTATTCAATAGTAACATTTAAATAGAAAAGGGAAGATAAATCCTTGAGTCTTTTTCTTTATTTACCAAAAATGAATTGGTCAGTTATCATGTTTCTTAGGTTACTAATTATTATGTATTGACATCATTATGAAATCATGGAATTAAACATATTTGATGGGTTTCTTACCATTTTAATTATTATACCTATTGAAACTCAAATTGTCCTATTTCTTCTCAATAGGAGTCTCTTTAATTTTTCTTCTGAGCCCAGTATGACAGGACCAAAGTAGATTTTTCTAGCTTTCTTGCTATCTGATATAACCCATATTATAAGCTTATCATGTACCTTTCCTACCAGAGACCTTTTCTATGTAGAGACATGGAATCAGCTATTTTCCAAAAAGCTCTGTTTTATTTTAGTGGAAAATGGTATTTCAAGATTATTGCTACAACGTTGGCCATTGTTTCTAGGACTTTTCAATAGACAGAGATAGAAAATTATATATACAATACATATAACTTACACAAGGGGTCTTCAAAAAGTTCATGGACAGATTTGTATTATCTTTTAATTCTATTTTTGCACAAACTTTTTGAAGTACCCTTATGTATAAAATTATAATTATATTATGCATTAGTTTCTGTTGCTTATAACAAAATGCCTGGAACTGGGTGATTTATAAAGAAAAACAAAATTTATTGCATACAGTTTCTGAGGCTGGAAAGTCCAAAGTCCATCTTCTGATGGCAACAGTGACCATCTCACATTTCAAGATGGTGGAAGCAGAGAGGGCAGAGAGAGAGAGAGTAAGACAGACTCTTATCTTCTTTTAAAGCCCTCAGAACCATGCCCTTCACCACCATTTTAAATCCATTCACTACAGTACTGTCCTACAATCCAATCGCCTCTTCAAGGCTCCACCTTTCAATTACCATAATAGGATTTCCTACCCTCTTAACTGTCACAGTGGGGGCCAAGTTTCTAGTACGTAAAACTTGGGGCACACAATTCAAGCTTCAGTGAGTTTTGAGGGGACATAATTCAATCCATTATATATTATAATATTTTATATAGACAGTGTATACATTATTTATAAATTATGCATTTATAATATATAAGATATAACATATAAAACGTATAATAAGCACATAATATATTATAATTTTACATATGTATATGTAATTTCATATCTCTGTATATAATTATTTATGAGTTCATACCAATACTTGCAATTCCAATCCAGTAGAGGTTTTTATGTATCCTTTACTACATTATACCTATATCTCCTTCTTTCTACATGAAGAGTCCTGCTTGTCAAAAACAGACAGAATTCAACTATCATAGAGTTGCTCATTTGCTTGATTCAGTAACAAACAAAACAGTCCCAAAATAACAATGCTAAAACTATCAACCCAATATAGTTGCTGAAAATAATTGAATTTTTTGTATATGCTCTTTCCACATCTCTTCTTCATTTTTTTATAATTGATATAGCATATAGCCATTTATATACATTTTGTGTTTTAACCTTTATTTAGTCTCATTTCCGCAGGTTATTATAAATTTATTGGTCACCACCAGTCCTTATGTTGCTGTCATTCTAGTCATTTTGATTGTTTGAAGCTTATTCTCTAGATTTCTTAGACAGTGATTTTGGGAAAGATATTCTTTGAGTTCTTGCATGTTGATGACATTATTTGCTCTTTACTCTTAACATCGGTTCTTCTCGATGCAAAATCTTGGCTCAGGTTTCTTTCTTGAATACTTTAAATATGTCATCCCATTTGCTTGTGGCATAAAGCATTGTTGTAAAAAAAAAATCTGATGATAATCTAATTTTTGTTCCATTATAAGTCACATGTCCTTTTTTAATCTATATGCCCAGAGGATTTTGTTTTTCTTAAAGCCCAGTGATTTTACTAGAATAGGGTTATGTAATGTGTTCTTTTTTTTAAAGCCAAGGGACAAGTATAATGCAAGTCTGAAAGGATGCCTCCAATCTTCACTGTTTTGAGAAGTTTGCTTGAAAGGTTGAAAGAGAATATAATCATCCATCTACATGTAGAAAGAGTCCATAAACAGGAGAAATCCCAGTAATTCTTACTCACCAGCTTATGGGCTTTGACTTTCTGACCATGGACGTTTATTTTTTCCTATGTGTGGGAATCCTGATAACTAAATACAAGTTGTTGTGTCCTAGGGGGCAACCAAAACAGTTAGCATATTCATTAATTTAATTAGGATTTTATTTGCATTTCTGCTGTCAACCATACTCATTTGTTTATTTAAACTAAAGTCACCTGACTAGATTAGAAGCATCAGTAGCTGTCAGTACATGAAAATGTGCTTGACTTTTATTTTTAATAGTAAACTTAAGAGGCTCAATTTCTAATAGGAGAGGCAATGTTTTCACAAGATGACAATGGAAATCAAGGACAGGGCCTTAGTTAATCTTAGCCTTTGTGATAAAGTTAAAGATAGGGCACTAATTAATGTGGATGCAATTTTCTGATGATACTCCCTACTTGGTCTTTAGTTCCAAAGTTTATTGCTTAGTCATTTCTTTTGCAAAACAGAACATTCCCAAGTGACTTAATGAAGGCCCTGCAAGCAAGTTTCACAGGGTGTCATTTCATTCTGATAATTGCATTTCTCTGGTTCAACCTAGAAAAGATGATATTGGTCAAAAATAATAGATTTTTCTTTAGATCAGCTTTTACTATTGACAGAAAAAGCAAAGTGTAGTTAAAAGAAGATGAGTTTGGAGCCAGAAGATTTGGGGTATGAACTCATTACTTACCAGATGAGTGAACTTAAACAAGTTACTAAACCTTTCCGTGCCTCAGTCTCATCATCTGAAAAGTGGAGGATGATGACATATTTGTTCTATCTCAAGTAAAATAACGAGTGAGAGAAATGCTGTAAACTATAGGGTGATAGATAATTTCTTTGTATTATGCATTTTTATCAATGACTCACTTATGATGGAGTTCCAAAGCAAACATGATAACTTGATATTGAGTATGCTTTTGGTAGGACCTAAAGTGTCTTCTGTGAAAACATCAGACAATTAATATTTAAAAACCCATTTTATGTATGAAGTGAAAATAGAAGGGAACCAGAAAACCTTAGAGATCATATACCTATCTCCAAATGCAATCACAATACTGGTTTAGCTTCACTTTGAATTATATTATCTCTTGTGGATTGGCATGGGAATCATTTTGTAAAAGTGATTTCATCCATACTTTAACCTTAGTAATTACAACACAGTCAACAGAAGTGAATATTTTCATTAATGGGCTGGGATTGTTCGGTTGCCTTAGGTTCATCCTTGTTAACAGTAGCTGTTGCTGATATAAAAAGGGCCTGGCTGCCAACAAAACTGTGAAGGAAGCCAAATTTGTCTTTGGCTATTTTCCTACACTCACGACCCCCATCCTCTTCTCCTTTGTGGCATGTTGTCTTCCTTACATAGTTGTCTATTTCCTAGCCAGTTTTTGTTGTCACCTGGATGTCATTTCAATGATACCTAATAATTATGGTGTTAGAAAATAATCAGTTCAAGGCACATATCCTCTCAGTGTTATTAGTATTTATAAAAGGGGACTTATGAAAGAGAAGAAAGGGCCTAAAGTGATGAAATATAATGGTGAAATGACTGGTAGTGGGCTGTATTATGTAAGCAATCACATATTCTGCTCATAAGGTTTTCCTTTTTAGATACAAAAAGTGCAGAAACTCAAATCAGATCTGTCCAGGACAAGAGTTCTACAATAGAAACAAATAAATAAAACTTATAAAGCCCTGATATTGACTTATTTGTTTCTTTCTGAAAACATAGATGGTAGAAAAAAGAAAACTGAATTGAGTGCAAGCACTAATTCATTAGGTTCTTATTAATCTTGGTTTTACTCTAAATGGCAATTCAGAATACATTAATAGTGGTCAAAGACTACTGAAAAGAGTGAGCAGATCTTGCTGTGTGCTAAAATGGATAATAAGGGAGGGGACATGTGCATTAGAGGAAAAGGAATCTATCGGTGGTAAACAGCTAGCTACCTGAATATAATTTAGCACATGTTCAGAGCTCACGTCACCAAAATCTGTACTTAGTTCTTTGAGCTGATTACTGGGAACTCAGAAAAAAACGCGGTCCTGAGCAAAGTAGACAGGCTTGGACCCTACCTTATACATTGGTTTCCACCTCTTGACCTGATATGAAGGTGGCAGTACATGAATGATAGTCTTGGGAACAGGTTCACTGACTCTCATGAGACAGACCATTTTATTCCTGACTGTGAGAAGCCTCAACAAGCAAAAAGTGTTCTTCACTGTGAAAGCCACTGTCTTAATGAAGCTAGGTTTATTTGAGAAAGTGTATGAATATAAAAGACTAGATTTGGTAAACCAAAGTCAACCTCTTCCTCAACTTCCAATGAGGGTCACCTTTATCTAATATACTAAGGAAAATATAGTTTTGTACCACACCATTTCCTGAATTATCCACTTGATAGCTGCTTCTCAATCTAATACATTCTTCTCTGTGGCTTCTACCTTCACCGAGAACCACTCTTTATTGGGGTAAATGACAGTGCCTGGAACTCTGGGACTATTTACTCCGTGATGTGATTCTGCTACCAAAACATTTGCCTATATGGAGGAGACAACGTGGAAATATCCATCTTTACCTTGTTACATCTGCACAGTATAGTAATGCTAAGTATTTAAAATATACAACGGTAGACTTTAATAAAACATTACAAGTAATAAAAAGAAATTACAATATTAGAAAGAAAAATGTAAAAAGGTATGCTTTAGCCAATAGTTCAAGAGAAAAATATCTTCAGCCCTTTATGTATGTTTTACTCACGGGCCCCAGTAGTTCCCCACCTTGTTCCTCTGCTTCAAGGTCTGGTCTTTCTATTCCCTTCTAAGAAAATTCTCTTCTTAAAAAGTCCACAGTACCAATTTTCCACTGCCCCTTAAACCATTGGGAAATCCCACTCTTTAACTACAGGGTTGGGCATTCTTCAGGATACATTTCCCCCATCACTACCACCAAGTGTAATCATAGGACACCATGACATGCAGCAGTACATTGTCCAAAATCTGAGTTATAAATAAAAACTTTAAATCCATAGAAGAAGTGGGTGAAGTGTTTGGGTGAGGAGAGTAAACTCTTCAGCAAAACAATCAAAAGATAGGATTTGGTCCTGAGATTCTGTCACCTGAGGTCTTCTCCTGTGTGGGAGGTGAACATATTGCTTCCTGTGATCTTATGTCTTATGGTCACCAAAAGTTTAACTATTCTCTCTCTCCTCCCTCATTCTCTCTCTCTGTTTCTGTGTGTGTCTCTCTCTCACTCCCCCCCCACACACACCCATAGACACACACACACACACACACACACACACACACACACACACACACACATTTTACTTGCTGAGGAAAAATTGTAATTCTCAGAGGCAGTAGAGCCTAGGTTCATGTTAAGAATAATCGATATAAATATGCTCTACCAACAGCATAGTGCAAAAAGCATTGTACATTATTATGATAATTTTAAATTCACATTATTATAAATACACTATTTTGTATATAAATACATACTACAACTTTATATCTATATTATTACACTATCAGAATGGTGCCACTTCTCCCTAAACTTATTTTATGACACCTATTAAGTATATATTTGCTGGAAGTCTATCAATAGGAAATGGGACTTATTACTATGTCCATTCCAAATAACAGAACCATCTACCTTTTATAGTTTACCTTCTGGCTACTAAAAGATCCAGAACAACTTTTGGCTTATCACATGAATTTGCTTTAGTCCAGAGGTGGGGAGGAGTGGAACACTAATTTTGCCTAACCCATTTCCAGCAGTAGAAGGATTTAACTACCAGCCCATAGCAGTTCCCCAAGGTCAGGGTTTAAGTGGTGATAATTCTCCCAGGTACACTTGCTTCTTTATATAAGTGAATTGGTGAATTGTTGAGAGAGTCAGTGAATACACAGGTACCTAGCCATATTTACTGCCACAGACTGTGGTGTACTCTAACAGGGTAGGTAGTTCACTGTGATTACTTAGTTGGTAAACCAATATCCCTCTATACATTTCGATCCAAGGAGAAATAATTATTTTCTTCAAAGTACTTGAAGAAACCCATGACCGATTGATAAGAAATTGATAAAATTTAATTAGATGGTCACATCTGTGCTTATGATGTTCTAACCAAAATAATTTTCTCTCACATACCCTAGTTTGGATATAAGAAAAGTAACATAACAGTAATTCCAAGAACTAAGAAAAGAAAATAGATTTATTTCTAAAATCAGAGAAGGCTCTGCAAGACTAGTGCTTGTGAACTTTCTCTCTCTATATATATATATATATACACACACACACACATATACACAGCTAAATGGGAAAGCGACAGACTGGGCAACTAAATCATGCTAACTCCTTTTCTTTTAAAAACTCCTAATAACTAAGAACTATAATATGCAGCTCCTGCATGCCCGATGATGCTGGTTAATGTAATTAAAATTGGTCAGAGAAAGACAGGTAAGAGAATAGTAGGTGTATTAGTCCATTTTTGTTGCTTATAACAAAATACCTCAAACTGGGTAATTTAAAAAGAAAATAAAATTTATTGCTTACAGTTTCTGAGGCTGGGAAATCCAAAGTCCATCTGATGGTGGCAACAGTGACCCAGGGGTCTCACATTGCAGGATGGTGGAAGCAGAGAAAGCAGGGAAAGAGCAAGACAGACACTCCTCTACTTTTAAAACTCTCAGAACCACGCCCCTGACCACCATTTTTAAGCCATTCACTACTGCGCAGTTCTACACTCCAAACACCCCTTCAGGCCTCCACCTTTCAATTAACATAAAAGGATTTCCCACCCTCTTAACAGTCACAGTGAGGGCCAAGTTTCTAATACATAAAACTTGGGGGACACATTTCAAGTTCCAGTGAGTTTTGGGGGGATATAATTCAACCCACTGCAGTAGGATAGCACACTATGGTGTGTGTCTGTATATATGTACCCTCAACAAGAAAAATAGTTTTTAAAAAATATTTCCAAACAAAGTAGTGTGATTATGTAAGTTATCATCATCTAGGGCAACTGGGTGAAGAGTCCACAAAAGCTCTCTATACTAGTTTTGCAACTTCTGTACCTCAACCTATTTCTATATAAAAGATAAGAAAGGGCAATGGGTGGAGGGGAGGGGAGGAAGAAGACACAACAATCACAGCAATTCCTTGAACTTGTTAAGACAAGTGAACAGATATGATGTAGTGAGGGGGGAGGGAAAAGAAGGAGGGGGGTTAGAGGAATGGGTAAAGAGTCACCAAAATCAACTACAACCTATATTGAGAAGTTAAAATAAAAAATTTTAAAAATTTTAAAAAAGGATTTCAAAAACACAAAAAGATACTTGGTAAAAGAAAGATAAAAAAAGATAAGAAAGGGAAAAATAATTACTGCTTAAAAAATTGTACTGTGTATATTTCAAAAAAAATCTACAATAACTTATGATTTGGAGAGGAAAAAAATGCTCAGGGATTTTCTAGTAAAACCAGGGTGGTTTTTTCCCTATAGACTTTACAATGTGGTTAGAGAGGTTACTTTGTACCAGTTGTAATGCAAAGCAAATTTATTCACATTGTTATTTTCCATTCTAAAATTACTTATATTCTAGAACCCTAGACTATGAGTTTCATGTAGAGATGACACCTTACTCACTTCCATATTTGAAGTATAGAGCATGTTCCTTGTTGAGAAGTAGTAGCTTAAATTGTTTCTTATGGCTGAATAAATTTTATTTGTTCTTGTAGTGGACGTTTGCAGTTTGGGTTTTTTGTTTGTTTGTTTGTTTGTTTTCAGTATCCATTATTTCTTCCTAAGAGCACTCCTATTTCATTTTTATCAGTTACTTATTCCCCACTTGAGACAATCTGGTGGAAAAGTAATCAGCATCTTCCTAAACCCCTACCCCTAGCCAAAGAACAAGCACATGCTATACAATTAGATGCCCCCTCCCTGGAATTTGACTTGAGCTGAAGGACAAGTATACTGAAAACAGTTGTTATTCATCTATTCCAGCAGTGGGCTCCTGATGAAAATGATTGTAACAGAGGCTGCTAACTGCTTCCTAAATCCTAGATTCCCAACTCCCTTAGTGTTACTACCACTGATTTGAGCTTCACACATGGTCTCCAAGAATAAAGTCTACATTTCTTAGTCTCCCTTACATCCATATGTAGTCATGTGACCAAGTGTGGGCTAAGTATGATGAGAGGTAAGGTGTGAAATTTCTGAGATGTGGCTTTAAAGTTAGCAAACATCCCCTTCTTCCTACTTTATTTTATTCTACTAGTTGGAATATTGCCTAAATTATGAGCTTTCTTGGAAAATGCATATGGGAAACAGCCTAGAGTTGACAGAGAAAGAGGATAGAATGATTTTGGGTCCATGGATGACCTCAAACAAAAATCATAAAAGATAGTATGTGATGTAACTACATTTCCACTGGAAATTGATGAATCACAGACAAAAAGTTGTAAACAAATAGAACATTAGAACAATAATAATAAACCTTTTCAAACATTCAATAGGTAGAAAATATGAACTACTTTCAGATTCACAAGGATGATCTACAAATTTGGCTCCATATCAGATTACAAAGGCCTTAACAATATTCTAATAACAGGGAACATGCACACCACAGTAACTGGACATGATGTAAATCAATTATAAAGTGATGTGTAAAATTTTTTCAAATCCCGAAAATACTGCTAAATAACTCACATGTTGAAGAAAAAAAGTTACAGTGGGGAGGCGGGGCAAGATATCAGACTAAAAGTGCCCAGCATATGATCCTCCCACAGAAAGGGACCAGAGCAAGGAGAGGACAGCTGAGTACAGGGGAGATCATCAGTGGGAGAACATGGGAGGGCAATGGGAGCCTGGTGAAGATCCTGTGGAGCACATAAATCAAGCAGGGTGTTGTAGAGGAGAAAGAGGCATGCAGATTCAGCCACTACTACATTTCCCAAGCTAGGATCAGTCTGGAAGAATTCTCCCTTGTGGCTAAAAGAATCTGCTCAGCTATGAGAACTTCCCAGCAGGAGTCCTCCTCGTGCTCCTGCTCCAACCTGATGCCTCCAACACAGCAGCCACCTGTGCCATTGCCTAGCCCCAGAGCCTTGGCCCTTCTCCATGCACAGGAGTTTATCTACACAGTGTACCCCAACATGCAACTCACTTTGCCTGCGTAGCACCAGGTACCTGGAGGGCTCCAGCCTTCTAGTTCCCTACATGGCCCCAGGAGCCCATGTGACCCCAACCACCCAGGCACCTGAGGGGCCCCAACCACCTTCTTGGGTCTAGCCATACAGCTGCCCATTCAACTCCACCTGCCCATGTGACCCCAACCACCCAGTTGCCCACGCAACCCTACGTACTCACAGGGGCCAAGCCATCAAGCCACCTGCATGGTCCTAGCTGCTACAACCACCACCATGGCCCCACCTGTACATGCAGGCCCAACCACTCAGCCACCTGGATGGCCTTAGCTGTCCCAGCTACCCACAGAGCTCCCACCCACCTGTGCAGGCCCAGCCATACATTTCAACCTCGGCTACAGATTTAACTGCTAGCATCCCCCAGAAATGGCTGAGTATACCCAGAGCTACTGAGTCTATCCATAACCCAAACTAAAACACCCCACACAACAAGCAATTTATAACAAATCTACAAGAGGGAGACTCTGCCCTAAAAAGCCCAACAGAGTAATAGAAGAAGCAACCACCAGACTAGTCTTCAATGTAAGGATACAAGGAATACGAACATGCAAAAAAATATGAAACCACCAAAGGAAAACTATAATTCTCAAATACCAGACCACATAAAACAGGAAACTGTTTATATGTCTGAAAGAGAATTCTGAGTAACAATCATAAAGAAATTCAGTGACATACAAGAAGATTCAGTTAGAGAACATAATGAAATAAGAAAATCAATCCAGGATATGAGAGAGGAAATTTACAAAAAGAAAAATTCCATAAAAAAGAATGTAGCAGACCTCCTGAAACTGAAAGTCTCATTCAATGAAATAAAAACTACAATTGACAGCATAAGCAGCAGGCTAGAGCAAGTGGATGAAGATTTAGCAGTCAAAAATATATATGCACCCAAAACTGAAGCGCACAGATATATAAAGAAAACACTATTAGACCTAAAGAAAGCAATACACCTCAGTACGATAATAGTTGGGCACCTGAACACAGCTCTATCAGCACTGGACACATCATCCAAGCAAAAAGAATCAACAGAGAACCAAGGTTTTAAATATACTTCAAGCTGATTGGACTTAGCAGATAGCTACAGAATTTTTCTTCTAACAGTTACAGAATACACATTCTGTGCATCAGCACATGGAATATTCTTGGGGATAGACTATATGTTAGGTCACAAATCAACTCTCAACGAATTGTAAAAAATGGAAATCATTTCAAGTAACTTCTCAGACCACGAAGAATTGAAACTAGAAATCATAACAATCAAAATCTGGAAACTATACAAACGCATGGAAATTAAACAGCATGCTCCTGAACAACTTATGGGCCCTAGAGGAAACTAAGCAGAAAATCAAAAAATTTCTTGAAACTAAAGAAAATAAAGGTACATCATACGAAAACCTGTGGGATAAAACAAAAGCAGTACTAAGAGAGAAGTTTATTGCAATAAATGCTTACATCTAAAGAATAGAAAGATTTAAAATAAACAACCTAATCCTATACCTCAAAAAGGAAAAAAAACAAGAACAGTGCAACCCCAAAATTAGAAGATGGAAAGAAATAATTAAGATCAGAGCAGAACTACATGAAATAGAGATGAAAAAAATGATACAAAAGATCTATGAAACAAAAACTTTGTTTTTCAAGATGATTAGCAAAATAGACAAACTATTAGCTAGGCTAACTAAAAAAAGAAGAGAGAAGACCCAAATAACAAATATCAGAAATGACAGAAGAGACATAAATACCAAAAAGGTATTTGAGCTGGTTCTAACTCTTAGCTATTGTAAAGAGTGCTGCAATGAACATTGGAGAACAAGTATACCTTCAACTTGATGATTTTCATTCCTCTACTACAGAAATACAAAGAATCATTAGAGACTATTATAAACAACTATACACCAACAAATTTTAAAACATGGAGGAAATGGATAAAATCCTGGATATATACTAACTACCAAGACTGAACCAAGAATACATAGAAAAACTGAACACACAAATGACAAGCAATGAGACTGAAGCAGTAATCAACAGTCTCCCAACAAAGGGAAGCCCAGGTCCAGATGGCTTTACTGCTGAGTTCTACCAAACCCTTAATGAGGATTTAATACTACTTCTCTTCAAGTGATTTCAATAGATTGAAACAGAGGTCATTCTCCCAGACTCATTCTATGAGCCCAGCTTCACTCTGATAGCAAAACCAGACAAAGATACAACAAAAAGAGAAAAATACAAGCCTATATCACTAATACATATAGACACAAAAATCCTCAAAAAAAATATTAGCTATAAGAATACAGCAACACATCAAAAAAATTATATGCCATGATCAAATAGGATTCATCCCAGGGATGCAAGGATGGTTCAACATGACACATGTCAATGAATGTGATACACCACATCAACAATATCGAGGACAAAAACCATATTATTATCTCAATAGATGCAGAAAAAGCATTTGACAAAACTCAATATCCTTTCATGATAAAGACTCTCAGCAAACTAGGTACAGAAGGAAAATATCTCAACACAGTGAAAGCCATATGTAACAAACTCACTGCCAATATCATCCTGAATGGGGAAAACCTGAAAGCCTTTCCCTTAAAAACAGGAACAAGGATACCACTCTCACTACTCTAATTTAACATAGTATAAAAAGTCCTAGCAAGAGTAATCAAGCAAGAGAAAAAAATAGAGTTCATCCTGATAAGTAATGATGAAGTCAAGTTGTCGTCGTTTGCTTGACATGATCCTATATATAAAAAAACTGTACAAATCTTAGGTTTGATAAACAATTTCAGTAAAGTTGAAGGATACAAAACCAACATGCAAAAATCAGTGGCATTTTTATACTCCAACAATGAACTAGCAGAAAAAAACTCAAGAAAGCTAGTCTATATACAATAAGCACCAAAACATAAAAATACCCAGGAATAAATTATATCAAGGAGGTGAAAGATTGCTACAATGAGTAGTTCAAATCACTACTAAAAGAAATTACTGAGGACACAAAAAGAAGGAAAAACATCCCATGGTCTTGTATTGGAAGAATTAATAATGTGAAAATATCCACACTATCCAAAGAAATCTACAGATTCAATGCGATCCCCATCAAAATACCAATGACATTCTTCACAGAAATAGAAATAGAAATAGAAAAACAATCTAACACTTGCATGGAATAAAAAAAGACCCCAAATAGCCAAAGCAATCCTGAGCATAATAATAGTAATAATAATAATAATAATAATAATAATAATAATAGGAGGAGGAGGAGGAGGAGAAAAGAAGAAGGAAGAAGAAGAAGAAGAAGAAGAAGAAGAAGAAGAAGAAGAAGAAGAAGAAGAAGAAGAAGAAGAAGAAGAAGAAGAAGAAGAAGAAGAGGAAGAGGAGGAGGAGGAAGAGGAGGAGGAGGAAGAGGAGGAGAAAAGAAGAAGAGGAAGAGGAAGAGGAAGAAGAAGAAGAAGAAGAACAAGAAGAACAAGAAGAAGAACAAGAACAAGAACAAGAACAAGAAGAACAAGAACAAGAAGAACAAGAACAAGAAGAACAAGAACAAGAAGAACAAGAACAAGAAGAACAAGAACAAGAAGAACAAGAACAAGAAGAACAAGAACAAGAAGAACAAGAACAAGAAGAACAAGAACAAGAAAAGCCAGAGGCATAACAGTACCTGATGTCAAATTATACTACAAATCTATAGTAACCAAAAAAATGGTTCTGGCATAAAAATAGACTCTCAGACTAATGGAACAGAATAGAAAACCCAGAAATCAAACCACATGCTTACAGCCAACTAATGTTTAACAAAGGCACCAAGAATATACTTGTGGAAAAGACTGCCTCTTCATTAAATGGTGCTGGGAAAACAGGATGCCCATACGTCAAAGAATGAATCTAAACCCGTACCTCTCACCATATAGCAAAATCAACTCAAAATGGATTAAAGACTGCAATATAAGATCTGGAACTATAAAATTCCTAAAAGAGAACATAAGATAATCACTTCACGCAGTAGGACTGGGCAAAGACTTTATGAATTTGACTGGAAAACATGGGAAACAAAAGGAAAAATAATCAAATGGGATTACATCAAACTAAAAGCTTCTGCCTGGCAAAAGAAACAAGAGAGTGAAAAGACAACCTATGTTTATTTTTTTGTTCAAGCAGAGATTCTAAGAAATGGTGGGGCATATGGAACCCTGCGAAGGGGAAGCTATGGTTTTTTTTGTTTGTTTGTTTGTTTTTTGAGCTTAACTGTGTACTTTTATTATTAAATTTATTTATTTTATTTTATTTTATTTTGTCAATATACAATATGGTTGATTATTGTCACCCATTACCAAAACCTCCCTTCCTCCTCCCTATCCACCCTCCCTCCTAACAATGTCCTTTCTGTTTGCTTATTGTATCAATTTCAAGGAATTAGAATTCTGGTGTCTTCTTCCACCTGCCCCCAGGTTGTTTGTGTATTTATTTATTTATTTATTTTTAGCTCCCACCAATAAGTGAGGACATGTGATATTTCTCTTTCTGTGCCTGACTCACTTCATTTAATATAATTCTCTCTAGGTCCATCGATGTTGTTGCAAATGGCAGTATTTAATTCTTTTTTATAGCAGAATAGTATTCCATTGTACACATATACCACACTTTCCGTATCCACTCATCTGATGATGGGTATTTGGGCTGGTTCCAACTCTTAGCTATTGTAAACAGTGCTGCAATGAACACTGGAGAACAAGTATACCTTCAACTTGATGATTTCCATTCCTCTGGGTATATTCCCAACAGTGGGATAGCTGGGTCATATGGAAGATCTATCTGCAATTGTTTGAGGAACCTCCATAACATTTTCCATAGAGGCTGCACCATTTTGTAGTCCCACCAACAATGTATCGGAGTTCCTTTTTCTCCGCAACCTCCCCAGCATTTATCATTCACAGTCTTTTGGATATTAGCCATCCCAACTGAGGTGAGATGGTATCTCAGTGTGGTTTTGATTTGCATTTCATGAATGCTGAGTGATGCCCTTTTGCCCATTTTTTAATTGGGTTACTTGTTTTTTTCTTCTAAAGTTGTTTCAGTTCCTTGTATATTCTGGATATTAATCCTTTGTCAGATGTATATTTTGCAAGTATTTTCTCCCGCTATGTTGGTTGCCTTTTCACTCTGTTAATTGCCTTTTAACTCTGTTAATTGATTCTTTTGTTGTGCAGAAACTTTTTAGCTTGATATAATCCCATTTGTTTATTTTTCCTTTGGTTGTCCATGATTTGGGGGTCATATTCATGAAGTCTGTGTCCAGTCCTACTTCCTGAAGTGTTTCTCTTATGCTTTCTTTAAGAAGTTTTCTTGTTTCAGGGTGTATATTTAATTCTTTTATCCATTTTGAGCTGATATTAGTATATGGTGAGAGGTATAGGTCTAGTTTCATTCTCCTGCATATTGATATCGAGTTATCCCAGCACCATTTGCTAAAGAGGCAGTCTCTTCCCCAGCGTATAGGTTTCGTGTCTTTGTCAAAGATCAGATGGCTGTAGGTGTGTGGGTTGATTTCTGGATGCTGTATTCTATTACATTGATCAGTGTGTCAGTTCGTCTGTTTTTATGCGAGTACCATGCTGTTTTGGTTATTATAGCTTTGTAGTATAGTTTAAGGTCAGGTAGTATTATGCCTCCAGCTTTATTGTTTTTGTTCAGAATTGCTATGGCTATGCGTGGTCTTCTGTTATTCCATATAAATGTCTGGATAGTTTTTTCCATTTTTGAGAAAAATGTCATTGGAATTCTAATGATGATTGCATTGAATTTGTAGATCACTTTGGGTAGTATGGATATTTTCACAATGTTGATTCTTCCAATCCAAGAGCATAGGATATCTTTCCATTTTCTTGTATCCTCTCTAAATTCTTTCAGCAGAGGTTTGTATTTCTCATTATAGAGATTTTTCACATCCTTGGGTAACTCAATTCCTAAGTATTTTATTTTTTTGGTGGCTACTGTAAATGAGCAAGCTTTATTGATTTCATTTTCTGCATGTTCACTATTGGAGAATAGAAATGCTACTGTTTTTTTTGTGTTGATTTTGTATACTGGTACTTTGCTGAAATCATTTATCAACTCCAAGAGTTTTTTTGTAGAGGCTTTAGGCTGTTCAATATATAGGATCATGTCATCTGCAAACAGGGATAGTTGACTTCATCTTTTCCAATCTAGATGCCCTTTATTTCCTTCTCTTCTCTGATTGCTCTGGCTAGTACTTCCAACACTATGTTGAATAGGAGTGGTGAGACTGGGCATCCTTGTCTAGTTCATGTTCTTAAAGGAAAAGCTTTCAGCTTTTCCCCATTCAGGATGATATTGGCAGTGGGTTTATCATATATGGCTTTAATTATGTTGAGATACTTGGCATCAATACCTACCTTATAGAGGGTCTTTGTCATGAATGAATGTTTAATTTTATCAAATGATTTTTTGGCATCCATAGAGATGATCATATGGTCCTTGTGTTTGATTTTATTGATATGGTGTATCACATGTATTGATTTTCATATGTTGAACCAACTTTGCATCCCTGGGATGAATCCCACTTCATTGTGGTGTGTAATTTTGCATGTGTGTTCTTGTATTCTGTTAGATAGTATTTTATTGAGGATTTTTGCATCAATATTCAACAAGGATATTGGCCTGTAGTTTTCTTTTTTAGTTGTATCTTTATCTGGCTTTAGTATCAGGGTGATGTTTGCTTCATAAAATGAGTTTGGGTGAATTGTGTCTGTTTCAATCTTTTGGAATAGTTTGTAGAGAATTGGTGTCAATTCCTCTTTGAATGTTTGGTAAAATTCTGCTGTGAATCTTTCTGGTCCTGGGCTTTTCTGTGTTGAGAGTCTTCTGATAACAGCTTCAATCTCCTTTATTGTTATTGGTTGGTTCAGATTTTCTACATCTTCTTGGCTCAGTTTTGGTAGCTTGTGTGTGTCCAGAAATTTATCCATTTCCTCCAGATTTTCAAATTTGTTGGCATATAGTTGTTTATAGTTGTCTTGAATGATTCCTTGTGTTTCAGATGTATCAGTTGTCAAATCACCTTTTTCATTTCTAATTTTTGTTTTTGGATCTTCTCTCTTCTTTTTTTAGTTAGCCATGCTAATGGTTTGTCAATTTTATTTATCTTTTCAACAAACTAACTTTTTGATTCATTGATGTTTTGTATTGTTTTTTAGGTTTCAATTTCATTAAGTTCGGCTCTGATCTTAATGATTTCTTTCCATCTGTTAACTTTGGGTTTGCATTGTTCTTGTTTTTCTAGTTCTTTAAGGTGAAGTATCAGGTTGTTCACTTGCCATCTTTCCATTCTTCTGAAGGAAGCATTTAATGTGATAAATTTCCCCCTTAGTACTGCTTCTGCAGTATCCCACGGGTTTGGGTATGATGTATCATTGTTTTTATTAGTTTCAATAAATTTTTCAATTTCCTGTTTGATTTCTTCTTGAACCCATATGTTATTAAGTAGAATGCTGTTTAATTTCCATGTGTTTGTGTAGTTTCCAGAATTTCTTTTGTTATTGATTTTAAATTTTAACCCATTGTGGTCTGAAAAACTACATGGGATAATTCCAATTATTTTGAATTTGTTGAGACTTGATTTGTGAACTAACATGTGACCTATCCTGAAGAATGAGCCATGTGCTGATGAGAAGAATGAATATTCTGAGGTTTTTGGATGGAATGTTCTGTAGATATCTGCCAGTTGGTCTAGAATGTTGTTTAGATCTTGTGTTCTCTGCTGATTCTTTGCCTAGATGATCTGTCAAATATTGATATTGGGTGTTCAGGTCCCCTGATATTATGGTATTAGTGTCTATTTCCTTCTTTAGGGCTAATAGATTTTGTTTTATAAATCTGGCTGCTCCAACGTTGGGTACATATACATTTATTATTGTTATGTCTTCTTGATGGGTCAATCCTTTTATCATTATGTATTGGCCCTCACTATCTCTTTTTATGGTTTTTAGTTTAAATTCTATTTTATCAGATAAAAGAATAGCTATTCCAGCTCGTTTTTCATTTCTGTATGCATGGTAAATCTTTTTCCTTCCTTTCACTTGTAGTCTATGTGAGTCTTTATAGGTGAGGGGGTGTCTCTTGAAGGCAGCATATAGTTGGGTCCTCCTTTTTAATCCAGTCAGCCAGTCTGTGTCTATTGATTGGGGAATTTAATTCTTTTACATTGAGTTGTTATTTAAAGGTATTGATTTAATCCTAGCATTTTATTGATTTTTGCATAGATATCTTAAGTGTCTTTTGTTCTTTTCTCTCTGATTTACTGTTTGTCTTCTGTATTTGTTGTTTCCTTTGGTTGTAGATAAACTTTGTTTTCTCTTCATTGTTGCTATATTTATTTTACTAGTGGGTTTTGATTTTTCTTGAGTTTTTACGGCAGTGGTAGTTATTTTTCATGTACCAACCCCAGTACTCCCTTGAGAATTTCCTCTAAGAGTGGTCATGTGGTAGTGAATTCCCGCAGTTTTTGCTTGTCTGAGAAATATACTATTTGCCTTCATTTTGGAAGGATAGCCTTGTGGGGTAGAGTATTCTTGGCTGGCAATCTCTGTCTTTAGTATTTTCAATCTATCATCCCATTCCTTTCTGGCTTTTAGGGTTTGTGATGAAAAGTCTGGTGTTAGTCTGATTGGGGCTCCCTTACAGGTGATTTTACGCTTCTCTCTTGCAGCTTTTAAGATTCTCTCTTTGTCTTTGAGTTTTGCCAATTTGACTATAACATGTCTTGCAGAAGACCTTTTTGGGTTGAATACGTTTGGGGATCTTTGGGCTTCCTGAATGTGAAGATCTGTGTCTGTTTTTTCCTATACCTGGGAAGTTTTCTGCCACTATTTTGTTGGATATGTTTTCAATGCAATCTCCTTTTTCCTGCCCTTCTGGAATTCCCATGACTTGGATATTTGAGCACTTAAGGTTGTCTGATATCTCTCTTAGATTGTCTTCAATGTTTTTAATTCTTTTTTCTTTTTTTATCTGCCTGTATTATTTCAAACAGCCCATCTTCCAGGTCAGAAATTCTCTCTTCCTCTTCTGCAAACCTGCTGGCTAAACTCCCTGTTGTTTTTTCATTTGGTTGAATGAATTCTTTAGCTCAGCAAGCTCTGCTACATTCTTTTTCAGGGCATTGATTTCCTTGTACATTTCTTCCTTCTGGTCCTGTATACTTCTTGTTTCATCATGTTGTCTACTTTAGATTTCTTGTATCTTATTTAGTTTCCTTAGAATTATCACTCAAAATTCCTTGTCAAACATTTTAAGGTCTCTTTGTTCTATAGGATCTAGACCTTAAGAGTTATTTCCCTTTGGTGGTGTACTTTCTTGATTTTTCATATTTCTGGTATCTTTCCTTTGATGTTTAGACATCATGGCAGGGGATTTCACGGTCCACTGGTTTGACACTATTGTTTGGCTAGGATGCTGCTGGCTTGCCAATTTGGTATGGCTGCCTCAGTGTCTGCTCATTTGGCCACTAGTGCCTCAGGTGCATGGTCGCCTTGGTTCTTGGGCCTCTCAGGGGAGGTACCTCTCTGGTCAGCATGCCCTTAGCCAGGCTGGGGATGGAGTCTGGTGCTGGTGGCAAGGCCTACCTGCTGGGTCATATGCTGGCACCACAGGGCGTGTGGTCTCCACAGATCTTGGGCTTCTCCAGCTGGGCCCCTCTCTGATCAGTGCACACACCCAGCCTACAGTTTACATGAAATTATTTGCTAATTATATATCTGAAAAAGGATTAACATCCCAAATGTAGAAGGAATTCAAACAGATAGATCTCCCATAACATCCAGCAGTCCCATTGGTGGGTATATATCCAAAGGAATAGAAATTATCATGTCAAAGTAATACTTGTGCTCCCATGTTCATTGCAGCACTATTTATAATAGCCAAGATATGGAACCACCCTATATGTCCATCATCACATGACTTGATAAGGAAAATGTGGTATATTTACACAATGGAATACTCCTCTGCCATAAAAATGAATGAAATCCGGCTATTTGCAGCAACATGGATGAAATTAGAATAAATTATGTTAAGTGAAATAAGCTGGGCACATAAACAAATAAATAAATAAAAAGAAAGAAAGATACAACAGTTATAATAATCCATTGAACTTTCAAAAGGAGGGAATAGAACTGCGGTTACTAGAGGTGGAAAAGGGGTAGAGGTTGGGGGCTAATGAGGAGTTGTTTAAGGGTCACAAAAACAATTGCATTGTATAATGTTAAATACAGTAATTATCCTGATTTGAACATCACATACTGCACACAGGTATTGTGATTTCATTTAACAGTGATTTGTAGTTGTCATTGCAGAGATCTTTCACCTCCTTGGTTAAATTTATTCTAAGGTTTTTTATTATGGGGTGACTATTTTTTTCCCCATTACTGTATATTCTTTTTTTAATTTTTATTTTTTATTTATTTATTTTTTTAAAATTTATTTTGTCGATATACATTGTGGTTGATTATTGTTGCCACTTACCAAAACCTCCCTCCCTCCTCCCTCTCCTCCCTCCCCCGCAACAATGTCCTTTCTGTTTGCTTGTCGTATCAACTTCAAGTAATTGTAGTTGTTATATCTTCTTCCCCCTCCCTGGTTTGTGTGTGTGTGTGTGTGTGTGTGTGTGTGTGTGTGTGTGTGTGTGTGTGTGTGTGAGTGTGAATCTATATATTAATTTTTTGCTCCCACCAATAAGTGAGAACATGTGGTATTTCTCTTTCTGTGCCTGACTCATTTCACTTAATATAATTCTCTCAAGGTCCATCCATGTTGTTGCAAATGGCAGTATTTCATTCGTTTTTATAGCTGAGTAGTATTAATTGGGGTGACTATTTTAAATGGACTAGCCTTTATTTCTTTTTTGGCTAGTTTGTTGTTGGAATATAAAACACTACTGTTTTTTGCATGTTGGTTTTTTACCCTTCAACTTTACTAAATTTGTTTATCAACTCTTAAGAGTTTTTTGTAGTTTTTTCTCTATATAGTATCATGTCACTTGCAACCAGGGACAATTTGACATCATCTTTTCTAATCTGGGTGACCATTGTTTCTTTCTCTTGGCTGATTACCCTGTCTAGTACTTCCAATACTATGGTAAATAGGAGTTGTGGGAGTGGGCATCCTTGTCTTGTTCCTGTTCTTAAGGGAAAGGCTTTCAGGTTTTCCCCATTCAGGATGACATTGGCAGTGAGTTTGTTATGTATGGCTTTCACTGTGTTGAGATATTTTCCTTCTGTACCTAGTTTGCTGAGAGTCTTTATCATGAAAGGATATTGAGTTTTGTCAAATGCTTTTTCTGCATCTATTGAGATAATCATATGGTTTTTGTCCTCGATGTTGTTGATGTGGTGTATCACATTCATTGACATGTGTCATGTTGAACCATCCTTGCATCCCTGGGATGAATCCTACTTGATCATGGCATATAATTTTTTTCATGTGTTGCTGTATTCTTATTTCTAATATTTTTTTGAGGATTTTTGTGTCTATATGTATTAGTGATATAGGCTTGTATTTTTCTCTTTTTGTTGTATCTTTGTCTGGTTTTGCTATCAGAGTGATGCTGGGCTCATAGAATGAGTCTGGGAGAATGACCTCTGTTTCAATCTATTGAAATCACTTGAAGAGAAGTGGTATTAAATCCTCATTAAGGGTTTGGTAGAACTCAGCAGTAAAGCCATCTGGACCTGGGCTTCCCTTTGTTGGGAGACTGTTGATTACTGCTTCAGTCTCATTGCTTGTCATTTGTGTGTTCAGGTTTTCTATGTATTCTTGGTTCAGTCTTGGTAGTTAGTATATATCCAGGATTTTATCCATTTCCTCCATGTTTTAAAATTTGTTGGTTTATAGTTGTTTATAATAGTCTCTAATGATTCTTTGTGTTTCTGTAGTATCAGTTGTAATGTCTCCTCTTTCATTTCTGATATTTGTTATTTGGGTCTTCTCTCTTCTTGTTTTAGTTAGCCTAGCTAATAGTTTGTCCATTTTGTTTATCTTCCTGAAAAAACAAGTTATTTTTATTGATCTTTTGTATCATTTTTTGGATCTGTTTTTAATTTAGTTCTGCTTTCATCTTAATCTTTTCTTTCATTCTACTAATTGTAGAATTACATTGCTCTTGTTTTTCTAGTTCTTTGAGGCATAAGATTCGCTTTTTAATATAAATCTTTCTATTCTTTTGATATAAGCATTTATTGCAATACACTTCCCTCTTAGGACTGCTTTTTGCAGTATCCCACAGGTTTTGGCATGATGTGTCCTTATTTTCCTTAGTTTCAGGAAAGTTTTTGATTTTCTTTTTAGTTTCTTGTGCCCATTTGCTGATGAGAAAAATTAAGTTCTCTGGTTGATGGATGAAACATTCTGTAGATACCTGACAAGTCCAATTGACCTAAATTTTGGTTTAAATTCTGTGTTTCTTTGTTGATTTGTTGCCTAGATGATCTGTCCAATGTTGGGAGAGGGATGTTCAGGTCTCCAACTATTATTGTATTAGGGTCTATCTCTTTCTTTAGGACTAATAGTGTTTGCTTTACATATCTGCATGCTATGATGTTTGGTGAATAAATATTTAAGATTGCTATGCCTTCATGATGTACATATCCCTTTATCATTATACAGTGGCCTTTGCAGTTTTTGGTTTAATGTTTATTTTATCCAATATAAGAATAGCTACACTTGCTCATTTTTATTTCCATTGCACAGTATATCTTTTTCCACCCCTTCACCCTTAGTCTGTGTGTGTCTTTACAGGTAAGGTGAGTTTCTTGTAGACTTGATATAGTTGGGTCTAGCTTTTAAATCCTATCTGCCAGTCTGTGTCTTTTGAATGAAAAATTTCATCTGTTTACCTTTAGGGTTTTTATTGAAAGGAATTGCCCTCCTCCTGGCATCTTATCTATTTTCATTTGGATGCTTTAAATATCTTTTGTTTCTTTCTCTTTTATAGTTTGTCTTTGGTGTTGGTTTTTGCAGGTAGTAAGGTATAGCTTTTTTCTCTTTCTCATTAGCATTTTTGCCCTTCCAGAGGATTTTGTTCTTTCTTATACATTCATGGTAGTGATCATCATATTTTGGATTCTAGATGCAGGACTCCCTTGAGGATTTCTTATGGGCTGGTTGTGTGGCGGTGAACTCCCATAGTGTTTCTTTATCTGAGAAATACACAATTTCTCCCTCATTTTGAGAAATACACAATTTCTCCCTCATAGCTTTCCTGAGTATAGTGTTTTGGGCTGGCATGGGATTTTTTTTTTTCTCTTTTAGTATTTTGAATATATTATCCCATTCTTGTTTGGTCTGTAGAGTTTCTGTTGAGAAGTCTGCTGTTGGCCTGATGGGGATGTCTTTACAGGTAACTTGATGCTTTTCTCTTGCTGTTTTTAGGATTCTATTTTTGTTGCTGAGTTTTTCCAGTTTGACAATAATATGTCCCAGAGAGGACCTTTTTGTATTGAATCTGTTTGAGTTCCTTGAGCCTACTGAATCTGAAGGTCAATTTCTCTCCCTACACCTAGGAAATTTTTTGTTCTCATTTCATGGAATATGTTCTCAAAAAATGCCTTTTCTTGTTCCTCTCCTTCAGGAACACCCATGATTCAGATGTTTGTGTGCTTAAGGTTGTCTACTAACTCTCTTAGATTTTCTTCATTGTTAAAAAAATATTTTTTCTTTTTTTATGGTTTCCTGAGTTATTTCAAAGAGATTCTCTTCAAGATCATAAATTCTTTCTTCTGGTTGCTCTAGCTCACTGGTTAAGCTCTCAGTTGTGTTTTTTATTTCATTGAAAGACTCCTTCAGTTCCTCGAATTATGCTATATTCTGTTTTATATTAATAATCTCTTTGTAAAATTCCTCCTTTATATCCTGGATAGTTTTTCTAAGTTCATCGTGTCATCTGACTGTGTCTTCTTGTATCTTATTGAGCTTTCTTAAGATTTTTACTCTTAATTTTTTTCAGTAATTTAAAGAGTTTCCTGCTCTGTGGAGTCTGGTACTTCAGAGTTATTGTATTCCTTTGGTGGACTTACATTTCCTTGTTTTTTTCTATTTATAGAATCTCTACATTTATGTCTGGTCATCTAGTAGAGCAGTTACTTCTTCTTTTACTCTTCTTCCTTGGAATCCGCTGGTGACCCTTTTTGTGTCAATGCAGTTGAGTGGTTGGCAGTCTGCCTAAAGAGCAACAGTGGCTGCTGTGGCTGTTGCCATGGTAGCAGGACATCCTTGCACTGGTGGTGTCTGTAGCAGTGGCTTTGGAAGTTTGCCTGTGTTGCAGCAGTAACTCTAGTGACAGTGGGCTGCTGGCAGTGCTGGTGGTTGTGGCAACTGCAGCAGTGGCAGTTGCAGCAGTTGCCCGCTTGGCTTCACCGTCTGCAGCAGTGGCCCATGCAGCTATGTTGCCCTTGGTGGCAGCAGGGTTACCTCATGGTGGTTGCATCATCACTAGCTGCTGGAATACCTCCCTCATGTCTGCCATGTCCTTGATGACAACATGGTTAATTTCCATGGCAGCAGCTGTGCTGGTGGCAGCAGTGCCAACAGCTGCAACTTTCTCCCTTGCATCTGCAGTAACCTTGGTGGCTGTGGGGTTGCTTTGTGGTGGAAAATGTGGTGCCAGTGCCTGGAGCCACCTCCCTTCCTCCGTTGTGTCTGTGGAATCTGTGGCTCTGAAACAGGCCACCTGTGGAACTGCTGCTCTGTGAGTAGCTGATCTTGGATGGGTAACAGTTCTGGGACCATAAAATGGCTCTGGTGATGGTTGTGGCAGTGGGCCTATTTTGATCTTCTGTGGGAGGAATGCACCCTGGGTACCTCTCATCTGCCATCTTCCTGGAAGTCTTAATGTGGTAAAATTTTCAAGCTTTTTTCTTTCAATTTTATGCTTCTTATGTTTTTACAGAGATATTATTTTTAACCTAAGTAATAAAAGATATTCTTCTGGTATTAACAACATGAAGAGTGGAAAAATAAGTATATCTGAATATCTAATCTTCTATAAAAAACAAGAACAACAACAAAAGAAACATGGCAAAATAATATTTTCAAAACTTTGGAAGTTAGAAAAAAGGCTTGCAACAATCATAATAGCATTTATTCAAGAAACACAGTTGAATCCCGGTAAGAGTGATGAGCTTAGTGGTGTCCTATATCCATCCTCCTTGCCCAGATCCTTGAAATAGTCCCATAAGCATGGTGAAAACCAGGACCCTATAATCATTGAATAGAGCAAAAAGGGCTTGGAGCTCCCCCAGAGCTCCCTTCTTAGAGAACTATCATTATTTGATCTGACTGGATATTCCCTGTAAATCCCCACTCACATGGCTTATCTTAATCTGACTCGGAGTCTTCTGAGTGAAAATCATCTTTTTATTGGAGAAACGATTGATACTGTTGCAGTGGCCTGAGTTGGCAACAAGAACTGGGGAAAACAAGAAGCTGACTGAAAAACTTAAAAGAAAACAGTGGAGAATAATATGTCAATAGGGGGATTTTAAATGCTTTGACAGATTCTTGGCAATCTATGCGACCAGGTACATTGTGTTAGTCCATTTTTGTGTTGCTATAACAGATTTCCTGAAGCTGGGTAATTTATAAGGAAAAGAGGTTTATTTGGCTCACAGTTCTGGGACATCTGCATCTGGTGTGGGCCTCAGGCTGCTCATGGTGGAAAATGGCAAGCAGTTGGCAGGTGCAAGCAGATCACATGGCAAGAGGAAGTGAGAGAGAGAGAAAGAGAAGATGCAATGGTTTTTTAAACAGCCAACTCTCATGGGAACTGATATAGCAAAAACTTATTCATTACCCCCACCCCGCAGAGAGAGCATTAATCCATTCATGATGGATCTGCTCCCATGACTCAAACAGCTCTCAACACTGTCACGTTGGGGATCAGATTTCCACCTGAGTTTTGGGGGGAGAATAACATCCAAACTCTACTACACATATATAGAGGGCTGTGGGAATGCCTAGGACTTTGCATATGTCCAGTAAAGACCCGAGAAAGTCATAAGTTCTCATTTCTGACTCACCTAGCATCTCTGTACAGCAGGAAGTAAAGGCAAGACAGATTGTAAACTGCCTGCCTGAGCATTGAAAGCATGCCCAGCTCATACACACAGAGTTTCTCCACAAAGTCTAGGTGACTTTTAGGCCCAAAATATTTCAGAAAATCTCTGTCAATCATTAGTGGAACACTAAGATAAGCAAACAAAGATTTGAGTGTTCACATATTATAAAGACACAAATTGTACAAAATTACTTCAGAAAAATCACTAAATAAACAAATAGCAAGAACAAAAACAATGAAGAGTTATAACAAAAGATTCTGGGGATCAAAAAGAGAAAGCGATTTCCAGAGTTGCTACATTATGTTATTGAAATTGTCAAGCTTTATAAAAAAAGATGAAATATGCAAAGAAAATCATTTTATAGCCCATACACAGGGATAAAATCTATCAAGGGAATCTGTCCCTGAGGAAATTCAGACTTTGGACTTACTAGAAAAAGACTTAAAATTAGCTATTTTAAACATGTTAAAAGATTTAAAGGACTCTATGTTTAGAAAATTAAAAGAAATTATGAGAAAAATATCTTACAAAAGAGAATATTAATAAACAGGTAGAAATTATAAAGAAGACAAACTAAAAATAATGGATTCAAAAGTACGATATTTGAAATGAAAAATTCATGAGGGGGCCAGCAGTAGATTTGAGCTAGCAAAAGAAAGAATGAGCTAACTCAAACAAAGCAATTGAGATTATTCAGCCTGAGGAATATAAAACAATAAATGCATGAAAATATAAACAGAGGAAACCTGTGAAACAAGATCTACTAAAATGTCTACTGAACTATACATAATGGGAGTCTAAGAAAGCTAGGAAAGAGAGAAAGGTGAAAAAAGTAAAAATAATAGCCAATGCACAACAAAATTTGATGAAACACTTTAATGCACACACTCAAGAAGTTCAATAAATTCCACATAAAATAAACTCAAAGAGTTTAGTCACATCGTAATCAAAATGTTGAAAGACAAACACAAAGAGAGAATCTTGAAACCAGTAAGAAAATAGCAAATCACATACACAAGATCTTTAGTAATCATGGAAATCAGAGGTAGTGCAATAACATATTCAATTTGAAAAAAAAAAAAAAAAAAAGATTGTCAACCAAGAATTCTATATCATCAAAACTGAAGGAGAAATTAAGATATTCCCAGATAAACAAAAACTGAGAAAATCTGTCACCAGCTTTCCAAGAAATAAATAAAAAAGAGAGTCCTTTAGGCATAAATGAAAGGACATTAGATGATAACTCAGATCCACATAAATAAAGAGTACAACCAGTTGCAAACACATCAGTAATAGAAAATAAAACATAAATGCATGTTTTGATTATAGTTATATTTTTTTCAATTTTATTTGAAAGATAAGTGCATAAACAAAAATTATAAATCTATTGTTGGCATATAATGTAGATAGATATAATTTGTATACAAATAATACAAATAAGGAAGTAGGAGGAAATAGAACAGAGTATTTTCATATTATTGAAATCAAATTTGTATGAATCTAAATAAGATGTTAAAAGTTATGATATTATATGTAATCTCCAGGACAAGGACTAAGAAAATTCCTCAAAAAAATTAGTAAAACAAATGACAAATAAATTAAAGTGGTACACTCAGTAATATTTATTAAACAAAAATGAAGGCAGTAATAGATAAATAGAGGAATAAAAATAACACGACATAGAAAACAAACAGCAAAATGGCAGATGGAAATACTACTTTATAAGTAATTACATGAAATGTAAATGGATTAAATAATGCAATTAAAATTCAGTGATTGAAAGAATCAAGAAAAAATTTGATCCAGCTTTTTGTCTACAAGAGACATAATTTAGATTTAAAGATACAAATAGGTTGGGGAAAAAAGATGTAAAAACATATACCATGCAAGCAGTAACAAAAAAGAGCTGGAATGGCTGTATTAATATCAGACAAAGTAGAACTGGACACAAAATTTGTTACTAGAGACAAAGAAGAACATGTTATAATGAAAAATATCAGTCCACCAAGAAGACGTACCAATTATAAACATACATGCATCTAACAGGAGAGTCACAAAAATGGATCTAAAAACTGAACTAATTGAAGAGAGAAGCATACAATTTGACAGCAATAGTTGGAGACTTCAATATCACACTTTAATTAAAGAATAGAGCAACTAGAATAATAAACAAAGAAAAATAGAAGATTTTAACATTAGAAACCAACTAGATCTGACAGATATCAATAGAACACTCCACAAACAACAGCAGAATACAAATTTTTCTCTCAATTGCACATGGAAAATTTTCCAGAAAGGACTATATGTTAGGCCATAAGTCAAATCTCAATAAATGTAAAAGGACTGAAATCATACAAAATGCTTATTTGACAACAGTGGAATTAAGTTATATAATGATAATAGACACAAATTTGGAAAATTAAAAAAATATTTGGGAATTTAAACAACAGAAACCTAAATAACTAACAGATCAAAGAAGAAATCAAAAGAGAAATTTTAAGATACTTTGAATGAATAAGAGTGAAAACACAGCATACAAAAATTTAAAGGATGAAATAAAGCAGTGGTTAGAGAGAACTGTGTAGCTGTAAATGCTTATATTAAAAAAGAAGAAAGATCACCAATCAATAACCTAATTGTCCACCTTAATAAGCTAGAAATGAAGAACAAATTAATTCCAAAGCAAACAGAAGAAAATGATAAAGATGGTAGGGAAAATATATAAAATAGAGAATACAAAGCAATAGGAAAAAAATCAATAAAAACAAAACCTTGTTCTTTATAATGGTCAACAATATTGAGAAATGTGTATTTAGAATGACTGAATTTAAAATGAGTGAAGACTAAAATTGGTAATGTAGAAATAAATGTGAGGACATAGCTACTGATATTACAGAAACAAAAAGGATTATAAAAAATAATATGGAGAAACTAGATAACCTAGATAAAATTGATAGAGTTATAGAAAGACACAAACTAGCAAAACCAACTCAAAAAGTAGAAAATATGAATAGACTTATAACAAGCAAAGAGATTAAATTAGTAATCAAAAACTCCCTACAAAGAAAAGCCCAGGAACAGATGGATTCAGTGCTTAATTCTATGAAATGTTTAAAAAAGAATTGACACCAATACTTACAAACTTTTCCAATAAATAGAATATAGGTGACCATTTTCTAACGCTCTCTATGAGGCTAACATTATCTTGACATAATAACCACACAAAGACATCACAGAAAAAAAAAACATTTACAGACTATTCCTTATGAAAATAGATGCAAAAATTATCAACCAAACGCTAGCAAACTGAAACCAACAACATCTAGAAGGTGCTATTCACCTTAATCAAGTGGGATTTATCCCAGCAATGCAAGGTTGGTTTAATACTTAGAAATTAATCAATGTAACTCATTATATTAATATAATAAAGGAGAGAAAATACATGATTGTCTCAATATAAAAACAAAAATTTGACAAAATCCAACATTGTTTCAAGATTAAAAACATTCAGTAAACTAGGGATAGAAAGGAACTTTCTCAACCTCACAAAGGACATCTACAAAATACCTACAGAAAATATCATTCTTAATAGTGAAAACCATAAAGTGTTCACCCTAAGATAAGGAAAAAGACGAGGTCTGTTCTCATAATGTTTATTTAAAATTCTACTGGAGATTCTAACGAGGACAATTGGTCCTTAAAAGAAATGAAAGTCACTTCATCTGGAATGGAAGAAAGTTGCTGCATTTTATTTGAAAGGAAGAAGTAAAACTTGTTTTGTCATCTTGTGTGGATGACATGATCTTGTATATAGAAAAATAAAAAAATAAAGAACTGACAATTATTAGAGCTAATAAAGTTCAACCAGGTTGAAGAAAACCAGATCAATATACAGAAATCAATTTTACCTCTATCTGTTAGCAATGGACGATCTGAAAATGAAATTAAGAAAACAACTTCAGTTATGAAAGCATCAAAATAATCTTTAAGCACACAGATCAATGGAATACAATTGAGACTCCAGAAAGAAAATTTTACATTTAAAGTCTATTATTTTCCACAAGGATGCCAAGGTAATTCTTTTGGAAAAGTATGTATTTTCAACAAATGATGCTGCAACCAGTAAATATTGTACCCTTGTCTCATACTACATACAAATATTAATGAAAAATGCATTAAGTGCCTACATATAGAGCTAAAACTATAAAATCACTAGGTGAAAATATAGGCATAAATCCTTGTGACACTAAATTAGGAAATGGTATTTAGACATAACACCTAAGCTGAAATAAGAAAATAAAAAAAAATAGAATTCATCCAAATTAACAATATTTGTGCCTCAAAAAACACCATGAAGAAAGTGAAAAGGCAGCTTACAGAATGAAATAAAATATTTGCAATCATATATCTGACAAGGGCTTATATCCAGAATATATAGAGAACTCTTACACCTCAAAATAAAGAGACAAAAAAAAGTTTTAATGTGATCAAAGGTTCTGATTAGACATTTCTCCTAAGAATATATGCTACCTTGCCACTAAACACGTAAACAGATGCTCAAAATACCTAGTCATTAAGTAAATTCTTACGAACACAACAATGAGATATCACTTCATACTAGGATGGCTAAAATAAAAAATAGGGAAAACAACAAGTCTTGGTGAGGATGTGGAGAACTGGAACACTAATTCATTGCTAGGGGAAATGTGAAATGGTTCATCCATTTTGGAAAATGGTCTGGCAGTTTCTCCAAAAGTTAAGCATAAATTTACCAAACAACCTAGTAAGTTCACTCTTATGTATATATCCAAAAATATTGAAAATATGCACTCACACAAACACTTGTGAACAAGTGTTCATAGAAGCATTAATCATAACAGTCAAATTTCAATCAACTGATAAATAAACAGACAAAATCTGGTATATCCATACAGTGAAATATTATTTAGACATAAAAATGAAATATTGACACATGCTACAACTTGAAAGAATCTTGAAAATATCATGCTAAGTGAAGGAAACCATACCAAAAAAAGGCTACTTATGAATGATTCGGTTTTATGAAATGTCAAGCATAGGAACATACTTAGAGACAAAAAGTAGATTAGTAGTTGCCAGAGCTAGAAGGGAGGATTAAATGGGGGTTAAGTACTAATGGATATGAGATTTTTCTTTGAGATGATAAAAATGTAATTAGGTAGTAATGATGGTTGTGCAACCCTGTGGATATACTAAAAACCACTGAACTACACACTTTCAAATTGTGAATTTTACAGTTTGTGAATTACATCTCAATAAAAATACATTTATATGTTTTTTAACACTATTAACTCGTCTTCTCCCCTGAATATTAGGGTCTTTGATTTACGTCTCTGATTTCTTGGCTCTTGTTTTGGTGTATGGTGTGAAGAAGTGAATTAATTTTTATTTTTTCTCACATAGAAAGACAATTTCCCCAGTTTCATGTGTAGACCAGCCCCTTATTTTCCAGTGTTTTAAAATTCTAATTGTTTTAAATATTAGTTTTCACACAGATCCTGTTTAGGTTCTCTATTATGTCTAATTGATAATTCAATGCTCTACTGTGCAAACATCTAGCTTCAAACCTGAAAATAACCTGAGTGTGCCTCAACAAGAAAATCAGGGTTGATATCAAGCAAGGAAACACACCTTACTTTTTTCTGTATTATTTTTCAAAACAGTTTTCCACATTTGTCAAGATCTAAAAATCAATGTCAGAATTTTGACCAAAGTTTCATTTCAATTATGTGTTAATTTGGGAGAAATTATATCTTTATGATATTGAGGTTTTTTTTACTTCTTAACATGGCACCCATTGCATATTGGAAGAATTATGGCTACAGAATAGAAAGCACACCTCATAAACTCTTGCAATGTAAAGCATTATAACAAAAAAACAAGAGATGGGGAAAGGATGTGAAGCACACTAATTATCTTTCATAATACAAAGCAAATTAATTTTTAAAATTGAAATATATGAATTTAAATGAATAAACCCTCTTAATAGTTTCTTTAAATTCTTTTTTTACTGATTAATAATTTCTGCACTGAAGAAACAGTTGAATTTCAGTTCTTTTTATGTTATTTATTATTTCTATTTTTTAATAGAGTGAATTTATTTTAATTATTTTGTTTCAAAACATCATGTATGATAGGAGCTCATATTCATTAAACTATACATATATAGCTATCTTTATGTCATTCTGATTGTGTAGAGAGATGTACTGAGTAATGCTCACCACATAATATTGTTTCTGGATGAAGACTTGTTTATATATTGTCAAATTATTTTGTATTCCTTGATTGTTTACAATGTGCATACTTTTAATAAAAAAAACTATGGCACATATGGCTCTACTAAAATGTTGAAAAAAATAATGGGTTACGGAAAAATATTAGCAATACTTATGATTGAAAGAGTGTTCGTATCCTTAAAGAACATCTACAGACTGGCAAGAAAAAGATAATGAAACCAGGAGCTCAAGCAATTATACAGTGAAAAAACAAACAACCCAATTAAAAAATGGTCAAAGGAGCCGAATAGACATTTTTCAAAGGAATACATACAAATGGCCAACAGGTACATGAAAAAATGCTCGATATACCTCACTTATCAGTGGGAGCTAAGACAGAAAGAAGGAAGGAGAGAAAGACCACAGTGGTGCATTGGACTTGCAGAGGAAGGGAGCATTCCTTGGGATACAAAATGGAGTGGGGGGAAAGGGGGAGGGGGACAATGGTGGGTGATTATTGGGTGGGGGACATGGGTACAATCGCAATTTGTGGTAATGGGCATGCGGCCAGTATGGATCTGGCCTTCACATCTTGGGCACGAGGGGTGACAATTAGTTTTGTATCTCATGAGTATTCATAACTAATTTAAAAATAAATAATTAAGAATTAAAATAAAAGTCTCATGTCATTAGGGCAGGCCCATCCAGAATGTTTTGCATTTGAATGACTCAAAGTCAATTCAGTAGTAAATTTAATCATATCTGGAAAATCTCTTTTTGTCACATATGTTACATAATATTTGGGACTGATATCACATCATATCCACAGATTCCACAATCAATAATAGGAGATTATACAGAGTGAAGTTCATTTATGGTCATCTTGGAATTCTATATACTTACATAAAGATTCCCAAAACTGTCTATTTTTGACATTTACCATTTAAACTATATTTTCATTATTTTCTCAGAATCAGAATATATTGGGGGGGTGAGGATAAAGTGCGTTCCTCCCTCCCCCGAATTCTGGTAATTTGTAAAGATGATAACTTATAGCAAGAAATTGTCACCAAGTGATGTCCACTTTTCTGCAACAAGTGCAGAAATACCATCAAATTCTCAGGTATCACAGGACATTCACAAATCAGCTCCAACACTACTAGCTTTGAGATCATGGAAATATTATTTATCCTCATCAACAAAATAGAGATATATCCTCATAAGTTGTTTAGAAGATCAAATGCGATGATGTGTTAAAGACCTTAAAACAGTTCATGGTACTTAATAACTGCTGAAAAACTGTTAGTCCTTTTATTCTTCCTCTTATTGCTCTTATATAGTCAAGGGAAGTGCATGAACTTAAGTTCAGCAAATGAGACACACACTTCTGGAACCATGAATCTTTAAAAACTGGTATAAGCAGAAAAGAATTGCATTTTTTTTGTCTGTACCACGCTCAGCCAGTGAGCACACTGGCCATCCCTATATAGGATCCAAACCTGCGGCCTCGGCGCTACCAGCACCACACTCTCCCAAGTGGGCCATGGGGCCTGCCCAAGAATTGCAATTTTTAAATATTTTCTCAGCAGTGGTGCCCTGATCTGTCCCTGCTATATAGGCTATGTTATGTTTGTTTACCAATAATGCACAAACTATTTCCTATTTTCAAACCACATCTGTAAGTCTTTTCATGTAATCTGTGCATTCCCAATACCTTCTCAATAAAGTCTTATTTTGTTTATTCTGGAGTTTAAGTTTTGTGTGACCTGCAATGTGCTTTATATGTATTTTAAATTTTAACAATAATTTACTCATTACAAAATAGTCATAGCAGAAAACAAATAACACCAATGATACATGAAATGTCTTATTTTTCCCAATGCTCGCCAGCATAAGATGTTATTGTTTTTTTGTTAATTTCAATGATCCAAATAAAAATATCATAAATTTATTTATTTATTTAGTTAGTTAGTTATTAAGTATTTATTTTTACTATGAATATTCATGAGATACAAAGCTGATTGTCACCCCTCGTGCCCATGATGTGAAGGCCAGATTCATACTGGCAGCATACTCATTTCCACAAATTGCATTTGTATCCGGTGTCCTCCACGTAATTATCCCCAAACTCCTTCCCCTTCCCCCTACCCCCCAATTCCACTTTGTAGCCCAAGGAATGTTCTCTCCCTCTGCAAGTCCAATGCACCACTGTGGTCTTTCTTTCCTTCCTTCTTTCTCTCTCAGCTCCCACATATGAGTGAGCACATGCAATATTTATCCCTCTGTGCTTTGCTTATTTCACTCAACATAAGTTTCACAAGGCTCATCCATGTTGTTGCAAATGGAAGAATTTCATTCTTTTTTAAGGCAGAGTACTATTCCATGGTGAATATATACCACTGTTTCCTTATCCAATCGTCCATCAATGGACATTTAGGTTGGTTCAATGCCTTGGCTATTGTAAACAGAGCTGTGATGAACTTGGTAGTGCAGGTATCCCTTCGACATGATGATTTCCATTCCTCTGGGTATATACCCAGAAGTGGGATTGCTGGATCATATGGAAGACCTATCTGTAGCTGTTTGAGAAAACTTCATACTGTTTTCCATAGTGGTTGTACTAATTTAAAGCCCACCAACAGTGTAGGAGTGTTCCCTTCTCTCCACACCCTCACCAGCATTTGTTATTCACCTTCTTTTTTAATATAGCCAGTCTAACTGGGGTGAAATGGTATCTCAATGTAGCTTTAATTTGCATTTCCCTGATGACTAAGGATGTTGAGCATTTTTCCATGTACCTGTTGGCCATTTGTATGTATTCCTTTGAAAAATGTCTACTTGGCTCCTTTAACCATTTTTTAATTGGGTTATTTGTTTTTTCACTGTATAATTGCTTGAGCTCCTGGTGTAGCATAGACATGAGTCCCTTGTTGGATGCATAGCTAGCACAAATTTTCTCCCGATCTGTAGTTTGTCATTTCACTCTGTTGATTGTTTCCCTTACTATGCAGAAGCTTTTTAGTTTGATAAAATCCCATTTGTTAATTTTTTTCTTTTGCTGCTTGTGCTTTCGGGCTCATGTTCAAAAAGTCTGTGCCCAAACTTAGTTTCTGAAGTGTTTCACCTATATTTTCCTCTAGTGATTTTACAATTTCAGGTCTTATACTTAAGTCTTTAATGCATTTTGAGTTGATTTTAGTTTATGGTGAGAGGTGCACATCTAGTTTCATTCTTCTGCATATGGATATCCAGTTTTCCCAGCACCACTTGTTGAAGAGGCAGTCTTTTCCTAATGTAGTTTTTTGTTGCCTTTTTCCAATATCAGATGGCTGTAAGCCTGAGGGGTGATTTCTGCATTCTTAATTCTGCTCCACTGGTCTGAGTGTCTATTTTTATGCCAGTACTATGCTGTTTTGGTTACAATAGATTTGTAGTATAATTTGAAGTCAGATAGTGTTATGCTTCCAGCTTTATTTCTTTTGCTCAGGATTGCTTTGTCTATTTTTAGGCTCTTTTGCTGTTCCATATGAAAGTTAAGATTGTTTTTTCCATTTCTGTGAAGAATGTCATTGGTATTTTGATGGGGATTGCATTGAATCTGTAGATCACTTTGGGTAGTATAGACAGTCTCACAATGTTAATTCTTTCAGTCCAAGAGCATGGAATATCTTTCCATCTTTTTGTGTCTTCTTTAATTTCTTTCAGTAGTAGTTTGTAGTTCTCACTGCAGAGATCTTTCACCTCCTTGGTTAAATTGATCTCTAGGTATTTTGTTCCTGTTGTTATGATTGTAAATGGGCTTACTTTCCTTATTTCTCTTTCTGTTAATTTATTATTTGAATATAGAAATGCAACTGATTTGGGGGCATTAATTTGTATCCTGAAATGTTACTGAAGTTATTAACCAGCTCTAGGAGCTTTTTGATACAGTGTTTTCGTTTTTCTATATGTAGTATTACGTCATCTGCAGATAGGGAAAGTTTGACTTCACCTTCTCCGATCTGGATTCCCTTTATTTCTTTCTCTTGCCAGATTGCTCTGGGTAGTCCCTCCAGTAATATGTTGAATAGAAGTGGTGAGAGTGGACATCCTTGTCTTGTTCCTGTCCTTAAAGGGAAGGCCTTCAATTTTTCCCCATTCAGAATAATACTGTCAGTAGGCTTGTCATAAATGGCTTTTATTGTGTTCAGATATTTTCCTTCTATACCTATTTTGTTGAGAGTCTTTATTATGAAGGAATGTTGAATTTTGTCAAATGCTTTTTCAGCATCTATTGAGATAATCATATGGTCTTGTCCTTGAGTTTGTTGACGTGATGTATTCTGGTTGCTAATATTTTATTGAGGATTTTTGCAACTATGTTTACCAAGGGTATTGGCCTGTAATTTTCTCTTTTTCTGGTTTTGGTATCAGAGTTATCTTGGCCTCATAGAATGAGTTTGGGAGAGTAGCTTCTGTTTCAATATTTTGGAATAGTTTTAGGAGAATTGGTATTAACTCCTCTTAAAAGTTGGAGAGAATTCAGCTGTAAACCCATCCAGACCTGGACTTTTGTTTGTTGGAAGATTGCTGATTACCTCTTCAATCTCCTTCTTTGTTATTGGTCTGTTCAGGTTTTCTATCTCATCTTGGTTCAGTCTGGGTAGTTTGTATGTGTCTAGAAACATCCATATCTTCCAGATTTTCATATTTGTTGTAACACAGTTGTTTATAATAGTCTTTAATGATTCTTTGTATTTCTGTGCTATCAGTTGTAATTCTCCCTTTTCATTTCTGATTTTTGCTATTTGGTTCTTCTCTCTTCTTTTTATTTTTATCTATTTATTTATTTATTTATTTTGTTAAACTAGCTAACGGTTAGTCTTTCTTATTTATCTTCCTGAAAAAACAACTTTTTTTTCATTGATGTATTCTATTGTTTTGGGGGTTCTCTATTTCATTTAATTCTGCTGTCATCTTAATTATTTCTTTCCGACATGTGAGACTTTTAAATCTGGGTCAGAGACAAAGGAAGTCAGAGACTTAAAGCATGAGAGGAAATTGATACTCTGGCTTTAAAGATGGTGAAAGCCATGTGATGAGAAATATGAATTGCTTCTAGAAGAAGAGAGAAGCCCACTGTTGAAATAAGAAAATAAAAATCTCAGTCCTACAACCTCAAGAAACTGGATTCCTCTAACAACATAAACAAAACTTAGAAGTGTATAGTCAAGTCTCCACACAAGAATACAACAGCAACATATTGACTTCAAGTTTGAAGGATTTTGTACATATATACAAATGACACCTTGCTGAAATTCTCAGGTACAGAGCTGTGAACTAATAAATAGGTGTTTGTTAAGCTGTTAAGTTTGTGGTCATTTATTATACAACAGTTGAAATCAATATAATACACTTTATAATAGAAATAAAAGTACCAGTATATGAGCATATGTTCAATTTTATTTATTGTACTGGAAAACCTGTAAATAACCTGAGTGTATCTCAATAAGAAAATCATTGGGAATGTTATGATAAATCATGTGCTTTATAAAGTTTGTCAGTATTAAAATAACTAGGATAATTTATGTTGACATGGAAATACGCCTATTGTATGTTGAGCGAGAAAACTTAATTGCAGAACTATGTATATATGTGTATGATCCTATTTTATTTTTTAAAACTATATATTTACAAATGTTTATATATGATTACAAGGTCATAAAGAAAAACATTGAAGAATTAGAAGAATAGCTGCCAAATATTTACACAGGTTTCCTTGGAAAGATGGTACCAGATTATTATTATCATGAGAGAATAGAAGCAGATCATTACTTTTTTATACATCTCTGAATTGCTTGACACTTGTCTTACTCTGTTTGGGCTAATATAACAAATTACCATATATTGGGTGGCTTAAAAAGAACAGAAATTTATTTTTCAATGCTCTGGAAGCTGCTTAAGGTGTCAGCAGATTTCATATCTGGTGAAGATCTGCTTCCTCACAGACAGTTTCTTACTCTAACCTTACTTGATAGAAGAGGTGAGGGGTCTCTCTCATGCCTCTTGTATGAAGGCATTAACTTCATTCATAAGTTTGCTACCTTCATAACCTAACCACTTCCCCAAAGCCCTCCTAATACAATAAATTCATATGTTGAAATCCTCACTTCAACATGAATTTGGGGGGAACATAAACATTCAGATCATAGCAATATGTTACAATGTGTATCATCCTTTTCATAAAAAACAAACTAAAAATTTAAAAATATAAAACATTTTTAAAATATAAACTCAAGAGGCTAGAAATTTTTTAAAAAGAAGGGATTAATAAAGAAGAAATTAACAACAAATAAAATTAATACAAGACATCTTAAAATCCATACATTTCAGATTCATGAAGTAGAAAACTAAAACCTTTTATAAGCTCATCCCTATATATATTCTATAATAACAGCTTGGAGTTTATCCATACTGATTTTGTTTGCATACACACACACACACACACACACACACACACACACACACACACACACACACACACACACACACACACACAATGACAAGCTATTTTGGAAAATGTTTTGAAAAGTTTAATTTGAATCATGATTGATGCTAATTTCTACTCTTCTTACATTCTGGTCAGATGATATGTCCTTTACAATTTTCTACATTTTTTAATTTATTGAGTTTTTTTCAGCTTTTCTGTTTGTTTTCCCTAATATTATATACATTAATGCTATGGTGCACATTGGTGCATGAAATTCCAAGGCTGTTACTTATTCATTATAAATAATTGTGCTTCTTTCCCTTGTTTATTTTATTTTGCCTTAAATACTATTATGTTTAAAAAGTATTATGACCCGCGAGTTATTTTATTTGCATTTTCCTGATGCATCTTGAGCCATTCTTTGAATCTTGTTTTCTAAGGCATATTTACATATTTGCATATTTTATAAAGATGTATAATTGAATTTTACTTTTTATTAAATTTAAGAATTTTGTCTTTGAGTCAGTTCAACCCATTTACATTTATTTTCACAATTTCTATATTGGTGCTTTACTTTTGTAATCTTGTTTCCTACATTTTGATTTTTATCTTTTTTATTTTTGATATATGAACTTTAGTTTCCTTATTCTTTTTTAAGTATCTTATTTGTGACTTGAGCAGTATACATCCTTTTTTTAAAATATGAACACATATTTTCTAGTTATCTGGAATTAAAGGTTGTTTAATGTATGTATGAGGGTACTTCAAAGTTCATGGAAAGATTCTTAATATCATTTTTTAATGTAGAAAAGCATTTATTCCATTTTAAGCACTTACACAGTTATTCATGTAGAATAACAGACTGCTATTGAAACAGGTCACCCAAAATGGAGATAGTATCAAACTAGCAGTCAAGAGCTAACTCCTAAATAAAAAAGCAATGCTTGTCAAGGATTAATTTAATTTCAAAAACAAATACAGGTCTCCACAACTCAGTGTCCTCTGCTACAGGAGGCCCAGGTAGCTCCTCTGAGACCTCTGTCACCCTGTGACCTGTGGGTACTGGGACATCTGCAGGGAGGACACGGGGACATCCCAGAAACTGTGAAATGGACTCAGTGGCCTTTGAGGATGTGGCTGTGAACTTCATCCAGGAGGAGTGGGCTTTGCTGGATCCTTCCCAAAGAAATTTCTACAGAGATGTGATGTGGGGCAGCTTCAGAAATCTGACTTCTATAGCAATGACTGCCAAGTTGGGGCCGTGTATTAGTCCATTTCTGTTGCTTATAACAACAAAACACATGGAACTGTGTGATTTATAAGAAAATGAAATTTATTTCTTACAGTTTCAGAGGCTAGAAAGTCCAAAGTCCAGGGAGCACATCTGGTGAAGACTTTCTTTGCTGGTGACTTCGGCAATGGCAGAATATCACATTGTGAAAATGGCTGAGCAGAGAGAGAGCAGAGAGAGAGTTGCTCATGCACTCTTTTTTTAAAGCCCTGAGAAACATGCCCTGACCACCATTTTTAATTCATCCACTATGGCATAGTCCCACAATCCAATCAGCTCTTCAAGGCTCCACCTTTCAACCACCATAACAGGATTTTCCACTCTAACAGTTACAGTAGTGCCAAGTTTCTAATACATAAAACTTGGGGGACACAATTCAAGCTTCAGTGAGTTTGGGGCAGCATAATTCAATCCACTACAGGCCACTAGAGCTCATGTGAAGAGGAGAAGAGACCTAGAGTTCATGAAGGCAGGAGAAGCTACAATAAGAAAAAGAAAGGACTGTTCTGATTGTTTCAAGCCCCAACCACTTCAAGGCTGGCCCTGGTTAGCACACAGAGAAAGAGCTGGCAAAAGCCACTACTGTGCCCTTTGTATAAAGTTTCTTGGAGGCTGCAGGAAAGAAAAGGGCCTTGATCGCCTCCAGACCAGCAAGACCACTGACAGAGTTCCTGTGGACCCACGTAGGAGTGAGGGGCCATAGATAACTGAAAAAAAGAGCAACGCAAAGGCCAGTGAGTCATCACAAGGTACTGGCACATGACTTGTCCCATGGGAAGTGTCTGGAGTGTGGGGGTGGTGGAGACTGGCCCACTGTGGGAACACTGGGGCACAGCATGGACAGCTGATCTGTCCTCCAATCAGCACAGGTCCACTCAGTGCAGATTGATCAGGAATAAAGAACAGAAAGGGGTGCAGTTTGCTGGAAAGGCTCAGGCCTGGACCAGAGTTTCCACATAACCCGGGTGCACTGGACCTCTGAAGACCTGGAAGTGCTTACAAGGTCAACAAGTAAAACCTGAGCTGTACAAAAAGCCTTCCCCAGGGAATTAGCAGCACAGCAGCAATTTAGCTCAACTACAGGGCTCAAGTGCTGGTCCACACAGAAAGTTCTCCCATTTTAGAAGCAAGCAAAGGACAACAAATTAGTTCCAGTGCAGAGTTTAAGTGGTGAGGGTAGCTAATAATCCAACATAAAACTGAAAGAAAAAACAAAAAACCCACAGGTCAGAGACAAAGTTTTATATAAAGCAGTAAAGATCTAAAACCACAAAAGAACACCTGTAAAACCTAGATGGACTAGAAGCCCCCCAGGTGTCAGCACCCAGTGCAGGGATGACCACCGAGTCTCCACCAGAAGCACCCTGGGCTCGTGAGGTTGGGTGGTGCCAAGAACCTCAGCTATACCCCACCAAAGTCCACATCCAGCTCAGCCACTACCAAGCCACTGCCAGAAGCCCCCTGGGTTCCACTGCTAGAATGAAGGGGATGCCATGGACCTCGAACATGCCTCCCTCCCTCCTTCTTAACACTCTATACCTCTCCTCTTTCCCATCTCCCCCTCCCCTCCAACTGCTCCACAACATCTTAGAATGTAAAATAATGATAATAAATAAATACATAAATAAAAACAGATTCAAGCTATCAATTCATTATTCTCAACTTGACAGTCTACTTGTGTAACTGTCAGGTAAAAACATGTCTTTCAAAGCAGTGAGAAGGTATCCATCTACAAGCCAACAAGACAGGCTTCCATTATGGTCCTCAGAGAAAAATGACCCTTTCAGCACCTTGATCTTGGACTTGCAGCATCCAGAACTGTGAGAAAATGAATTTCTGTTTTGTAAGTTAAAAAAAAAATACATCTTTACAACATGGTTGTCCCAAGTTAAAAAACAAACAACCAAAAAACATTTCACAGAAAGGAAAGAAATAATATGAAAACAGCTCAAGAAATACACCAGTAAGCAAAATATGTGGGGAAAGAGGAACATGTAGTTTTGAATTAACTGAAGAAACTAAGGGGAAACTGGTGCACAGAGGAAAATGTGCGTCCCGGAAAGTCAGGTGTGAAGATTTTAGAGTAGGAATCTATGTGACTTGAATCTCCCCTATTTTCTTAATAAAAATGATATCTTGTAGTATTTATACTTCATGGCTCAGACACCTACCTATTGGCTCTATTCCTTACTCACTCTAGGCTTTACTTAAATGAGTTGAAAAACTTGGGGATATAGCATAAAAAAAAATTATAGATAATATCCCCATCTCTGTGGCTACTTTAGACTGGTTTTGTTACTAGAAAATTCCTAGAGAAAATTTAAATATTAACCTGGCTTTGCTGAATGAAGTCCCTCAGTTAATATTTAGAAAAAAACAAAAGAAAAGAAAAAAACCCTTTTTGGGTTAGTAGCACTGTTGGTGTACCTATTATAGAAGGATAGCTAAACAAAGTCTGTGTGTTTCAAAACCAGTGTTAAATCATTCTCAGTTTGAGAGGAAAAAAGGGGAGTCTAAAATCATGAGAAGTGCAGACATATCTAGGACCCTTGTCCTTCTGGATCCACACTTCCTTCAGGGTCTTCATCATTATAAATGATCTCTGCCATTTACCACACTTGCATGGCATTGTCTTCTGAGACAGAACAAATCACCCAAGGTTCATTGGGATACCAGGAGAAATCAGGTATCTTGGCAGTGGAACCACCATGAATAAACAACAACTCTGGTGGCCCATCATCTGCATCTTCTGGGGATTTTTCCTCTCCAATTTCACTTAAATCCCAGACATTCAGTCTGCGATCAGTACCACTGGAAGCCAAAATAGTCTCATTGTGAGGTGACCACTGAACTTGGAATATTTCATCCTTACATGATTCAAAGGAATGAAACTTAAGTTTCAGATTTCTCAGATCCCACAAGGCAGCAGTCTTGTCAGCCAATCCTGTGGCAATAATGAACTCACAAAGATTGAAAAATAGGCAGATCACTTCAGCAGGGTGAGCATCAACTGAGTGGCTTGATTTAAAATTATTGTTTGAATGAGTATCCCAAATCATAAGTTTCTGATCATCAGCAACTTACCCAGACACTCATGGAACAGATGCCAGGAAACATCTTTCTGATGTCCATGGAGATGCAAGTCTGGGTTGTACTCTCCAGAAGGGTCTGGTTTAGAAGGATGTTTCATACAGTCAAAACCAAGAACATCACTGGATGGAGTCTTTGTTGCAATGATGCAAGGGTTCTGGGGCGTATAACGGGCCCTGTTTACTTCTCCTTCATGGTTGATCTTGATTTCTATTTCAATTTTTCTACTAACTGAACCAGAACCTCCAAATTCTCCTTTCTCACTGTGGTAGCGTGATGCATCCAACTGAGCATCATAATTCGGGAGTTGCATACTGGTTGTCACAAGATGGTTTTGTTCATCCAATGTGCGTTTCCCCTGGACAAGTCGATGAATGCAGAAATCTTTCCCTTCTGGTCTGGTTACATCTGGAAGCCACTGAGCAGTTAGGATGGCCCATTCCAGAGCATGGGTCATCACCGAATCACAAAGAACAGGAGTTTTCTTTTTCCATATTCTGTATTTCTCTTTGATCACACATTTTTCCACTGCCTCATCCAAGGCTTCCTTGTCGGCCATGGTGGACAGGTAAGCTGGGGGGGTTCTGGGATATAGCATTGTAGGAGGTGGGGGGAGTCTGCAGGCCTATACTATCTTTTAATTCTATTTTTCCACTAACTTTTTGAAGTACCCTCATATATGCAAATTGTGGATGTTTGCATGCAAAATTACTTTATCCACTTGTTCTCCGACAATTCCTCTGCTTTTTTGTTGATATAATTTGGAAATTTGGGCAATATTATTATTATTAAATATTAAGTTTATATTTTTCATTTTTTTAATTAAGAACAATTTTTTGGAATTCCTTTGTCTTGTCACAACTCTTAACATGATTTAAGGCACAATTGTATATTTAGTAGGTGTCCATGCTCACTACCATGATGTCCCCTTTTTAAAACATGTTTTAACATGCATGTAGGAGAGCTGTAATAGGTTTTTGAGCACTTTTTTTTAGATTGCTATGCTTTTCTGAAAAAACAGCTTTATTGAGATGTAATTCATCTACACCCATTTATGATATTTTTAAATCCTTGATTATCTGAAAATATCTTTGTTGTTTTATTGTTTAATTAAAATTTTTATTTTGAGATTATTGTAGATTAACATGTTGTAGGAAATAATATAGAGAAATCCATGTACCTTTTTGGCAGTTTCACCCAATGGTAACATCTTATAAAATTATAGTACAATGGCACAGCCAGGATATCGACATTTATACAATCCACCAATCTAATACAGATTTCCCCAGTTGCACTTGTATTTGTGTGTGTGCTTGTATATGTATGTGTTTTGGGGGGGAGGTAGGTGCATAGTTCAATATCATTTTATCGCATATGTAAACTAGTGTTTTTGCCACTACAGTCAAGTTCCAGAGTGTTCCAGCACTACAAAGATCCTTCATGTAGCCTTTCTATAATCACATGCATCTCCTTTCTGCATTAGCCTGCCTTCTTCCTTACTCCCCGGCAACCACTAACCTGTTCTCCATTTCTAAAACATTACCTTTTCAAAAATGCTATACAACTAGAATCATACAATATGTAATATTGTTACATTGGATTTTTTTCATTCAGAATAAGTCCCAAAGATTCATCCAAGTTATTGCATGTATCAATAGTTTGTTATTTTTTATTGCCAAATAGTATTCCACGACACACGTGCACCTCATTTGCTCAATGATTTTCTCATTAAAGAACATCTGGTTGTTTCGAGTTTTTTTTCTTACTGTGAATAAAGTAGCTTTAACATTTGAGAGCAGATATGTCTGTAAACAAAGTTTTTATTTATCCGTGATAAAAACCCAGGAGTGCAACTGCTGGTCATATGGTAATTATATGTTTAGTATTGCAGGAAAATGCTGAACTTTGTTCTAGAGTTGACAGTATGATTTTACATTCCCATCAGCAATGTAAGAATGATCCAGTTTTTCCAAATCCGCGGTAGCATTTGGTGCTGCCATTATTTTTTCTTTATTTTAGGCATTCTGATAGGTATGTACTGATATTTTATTGTGGTATTAATTTGCATTCCAATGTGATGGTTAATTATATGTGTAAACTTGGCTAGGATACTGTACCTAAATATTTGATCAAACATTATTATGGATATTTCTGTGAGGGTGTTTGTTCTATGAGATTAAATGTTTAAATCAGTGGACTTGGTGTAAAGGAGATTTCCTTCTATAATGTGGGTGGGCCTCGTCCAATCAGTTGAAGGCCTTAATAGAACAAAGGCTGACTTTCCCTAAACAAGATGGAATTCTGCCAGGAAATGACTTTTAAAATTGAACTGCAACATTGTCTCTTCCCTAGGTCTCCAGTCTGATGGTCCATTCTGCCAATTTTGGACTTGCCAGCCTCCATAATCATCAATATAATTTCCTCTCTCTCTCTCCCTCTCCCTCTCCCTCCTCCTCCCTCCCTCCCTCCGTCCCTCTCTCTCTCTCTCTCTCTCTATATATATATATATATATGTGTGTGTGTGTGTGTGTGTGTGTGTGTGTGTTTGTGTGTGTGTGTGTGTGTGTGCTTGTGGGTGCGTGTATATATATGTATACATATGCACACACACACACACACACACACACATTTTAATAATCCTGTTTCTCTGCAGAATCCTAACTAATGCTTGTACAGGTAATGATGTTCAACATTTTTTCATATGCTTATTTGCCATCTGTATATCCCCTTTGGTGAAATATCTTTGTCTTATGCCTACTTTCTAAGAAGATTTTTTTTTTTACTGTTGAGTTTTGAGAGTTCTTTGCCTATTCTACATATACTAGTCTTTGGTTGAATATGCAGTGTGCAAATATTTTCTCCCAGTTTGTAGCTTATATTTTGAACCTCTTCACAAGTCCTTTACAGAGCAAAAGTTGTTCATTTTTATTATACCTAATTTATCAATCTTTCCTTCTATGGATTATACTTTTGGTGTCAAATCTAAGAAAAAATTTTATAAACCTAGATTCAAAGATTATTTCCTATGTTTTGTTTCTAAGAGTTTTATAGTTTATATTTTACATTTATGTCTGCTATGCATTTGAGTAAATTTTTATGTTAGGTATGAGATTTAGGCCAGGGATTATTTTTTGCCTATGGATTTCCAATTACTCCAGCACTATTTTTTGAAAAGGCTCTTTCCTCCACAGAATTGCTTTTGCACTTTTGCCAAAAATCCATTGAGCATATTTATGTGGGTCAATTTCTAAGTTCCCTATACTGTTGCTTTCATCTATGTGTCTATCTTTACATAAATACCAGACTGTCTTAATTATAATAACCATAAAGTAGGTTTTAATATTTGCTGTATGTACCAAGTTTATATCTTGTGCTTTCCTTGCAAATTATAAATAAGCTTATCTCTAGCTCCAAAATAAACTAAAACTTGCTAGGACTTTGATAAAAATTGCATTAAACCTATAGACTTAGTTGGAACAACTGAAATCTTTACTATGTTAAGTATATATAAACATGGAATTCCATTTAAACATGGAATGTCTCTCCATTTCTTCATTTATTTAATCTTTTTTTATGTTCTTAATCAGCATTTTATCATTTTCAGCCTATAGATCCTGTACATGTTTTCCTAATTTTATACCTAACAATTTTGTTTTTGTAGTGATAGTAAATGTATTGCATTTTTCATTTTTGTTTCCATAATTTAATTGATATATGATAATAGAAATGCAAATTACTTTTTTATATGTGTGTGTTGATTTTGTTTCCTACGATTGTGTTGAACGTATTGATTCTAGGAGTTTTTTGTACATTCCTTGGTTTTTTGATGTAGAAAATCATGTTTTCAACAAATAGGATAGTTTTACTTTTTCTTTCCAATCTGTATATCTGTTATTTATTTTTCATGTTTTATAGCAGTGGCTAGGCTTCCACTCTTCTATTGAATAAGAGTGGTAAGAGAGAACATCCCTGCTTTGTTCCCAATCTTAGGGAAAGGCATTCTATCCTTAACTATTAATTGTGTTAGCTATAGGGGTTTTTTTGTTTTGTTTTTCTTTTTGTTTTGTTTGTTCATTTGTATTTGTAGAGAATTTTTATCAAATTGAGGGACCTCCACTTTATTCAATTTACTGAAAGACTTTATCATAAGTAGATGCTGGCTTTGTCAAATGCTTTTTTGCATGAGATCTCTGCCTTCATGGGTGGGATTAATGTCATTATGAATAAGAGAGTTTGGCCCCCTCTTGCTCTCTCATCCTCTCTTTGCCCTTCCACTCTTCCTCCATATGATGACACAGCAAAAAGGACCCTGCCAAATGCTAACACCTTGATACTGGACTCTCCAGTCTCCAGAACTGTGAGCCAATAAATTTGTGTTAAGTCTAAATTACTCAGTCTCAGATATTTTGTTATAGCAGCACAAAACAGACTAAGGAACATACCCACTAACTTTTTTTATTAATATTTGCATCATGGTATATATTTTTTAATCCATTTACTTTAAACCTATGTATATTATTTTATTCAAAATGAATTTCTTGCAAAAAAAATTTTTTAACTAATTTTTTCAAAAATTTGCTAGTTTCTGTATCTTAACTGGTACATTTAAGCCATTTACATATAACGTAATCATTAATGTATTAGAGCTCAAAGTTGCTGTTTTATTGCTCAATTTTTGTTCTTATTTTTTTATTCCTCTGGTTTTCTTTTTTAGACTCCTTCTGGGTTGCATGGACATTTTTAAAAATTCCATCTTGATTTATAGTGCTTTTAAGTATGCATATATAATTAATCACAATCTACCAGTATTGACATTTTAACCCTGTAGAAAACTTACATCTACTTATGTACCTTGGCCCTCCCCACTTTTTAAATTAATTTGTCTTAAATATTTTCTGTAATTAGACTGAGCACCACATTAGATGGTGTTATAATTTTGCTTCAATCATTAAATATGATTTTTAAAAATTGTGAGAAGAATAGTTTATTACATTTATCTAATCCAGTATTCTCTTTTTTTGTTTTCTGAAGTTCCAAACCTTCTTTTGTTATCATGCCCTTTATTCTTTTTTTTTTTTTAATTTTGCAATCCATGCATGGTTTTTTATTATTATAATATTTTTTTCCTGGTGGCTTACAGGTATGTATGGAGATCTGAACTCTTGACGTTGGCATTATTAGCACCTTGCTCTCTCAAGTAAGCCACTGGCCAGCCCCTATCATTCCCTTTCTGTTTAGATTAGTTATCTTAGTTATTCTTTAAGGATAGTTTTCTTGGCAACAAATTCCATAGTTTCTTTCATCTGAAAATGTCTTTATTTCAAATCCTTCTTTCCTTAAGAATATTTTTCCTGGATATAGAATTCATGGTTGACAGTTTTTTTCTTCCAGTACTTAAAAAATAGTGTGCTACTTCCTTCTGACTTTCATAGTTTCCAATAAAAAATGCATTTCCACTTGAATTAGTGTTTCCCTATAAGTAATATGTTATTTCTCTCTGGTTACTTTTAAGTTTTTTCTTTGTCTTTAGTCTTCAAAAGTTCAAGTATGACATACTTGGCGTGAATTAGTTTGGCATTTTTCTATTTAAGTTCACTCAGCTTGAATCAGTAACTTTATATCTTTTGCCAATTTGGGGATCTTTTCTGCTACTATTTCTTCAAATATTTTTTTCAGAACTTCAATGATAAAAATATTAGTTCTTTTGTTATTGACTCACAGATCCTTAAGACTCTGTTCGTAATTTTTTCAGTCTGTTTTTCTGCATTGCCTAGATGGGGTAAATTCAATTGATCTAGTTTCAAGTTCACTGATTATATCTTCCTCAATCTCCACTCTATGATGGCAATCATCTGTTGAGTTTTTTTCTTTTGGTTAATGTGCTTTCAGGTCTATAATTTTCCTTTTATATATACAAAACATGTATATGTATACATATATATATACACACATATATAACTTTTATTTCCATGTTATTTTTTTTTTTGTTTTTTTCCAACAGTTTTTAATTGCTGAAGCATTTTTTATTGTGGCTGCTAAAAATTTCTTATCAGATAAGTCCCATATCTGATTCATATTGGCAATGAAATTTCCATATGGAATTTTTTGCTAAGTAACAACAAGGATAGTGAGTTAAATGTGAACAGTATTTAAAAAAAATCAATAGGAGTATTCTTAAAAATTTTGACATAGTTAGATGACTATGAGATGTAGTACAATCCTTGTATGCAAACAATGAGGGCCTATTCACTATCCCACTCCCACAAAAGAAACAATAGATACTGCTAAGCTCTTAAGTGGTAGTTCACCTCTACTATTGGAAAGGAATTTGATAGGAGAGAAAACATGATGAGAGGTGAACAGACCTCATAGAGGGAAGTGGTAAGTACAAGAGGTGAACTGACCTCATAGAGGGAGGTGGTAAATAGCAAGAGGTGACAGAAATTACATAAAGTGTTCTTTTTTCACAAGATAGCAAAAGTTCTTGTACTTTGTTTGTTTGATTGTATGTGGTCTTAAATTCTTATTTTCTTTTTTGAGTAATTACTGATCCATTTATTGCTCAAGTGAGTCTAACTTTATTAGAAGAGGTGAGCTAAAACAGCAATACCAGTTAAAGGCAAGCATGTGAAACATGGCACCTTGATGTTTACCTTTTTCCATTTCTAAGGTTAATATTCTTATTATTTTTGGAAATTACAATGAGTTTTTTTAATTTTAAAGTTTTTTGCTTTAGTTCATGCTTAAATTAAATAAAAAAGCAAAGATCCAAGCATATGTTAAATTATTTGTTGGGTTTTTATTTCATTGTCAATAAGTTGGGTTATGCAAACTAGCTTAGGATTGATAGTGTTTTTTTTTTTTCATGACTATAACTGTCAAACTTTTCAGAATAGACTTTTTTCAGAAACATTACAAGCCAGAGGTGGCATGTTGATTCAACACAGTGGGAACTCACTTTACGTCTGTGAAGATACTTTGATTTATTGCTCTCTTACTCAAGTTGGAAAGCATAACCTCAAGGGAAGTACAACCATAGGTGTAAGCATTCATGCAAAAGATTAATTTAGCATTTAAAATTAAATGCAATTTTAAATGAATTATAAGAGAGGAATATATCCTCTTTGTTAAAAGTCAGCATTCCTTATCATCCAAAGGAGGTGTTGGACTATATTTTTTTGCTTAATGCATTCATGCCTAAGCAAAGGAAAAAAAAAAAACTTTATACAATGGAAATCATAAATTCATTTGTCAACTCAACTATATATATATATATACATATATTAAATATCTATTGAATTCAAACTAATATAATAGGTACTAGAGAAGATGTTTTATTCACTAATTCATTCAGCAGACCTGTATTAAGTGTTTGCTTGTGCTAGATTTTATGCTAGTCTCTATAATAAATACATAGTGGTACAAGACAAATTCCTGCCCCTCAAATAGTAATAAAATACGGTAAGATTATATGCAAAATACAAGCCCATATCTTAATTATGCAGGCATGCCACCAATATTTGTGGGGCTCCAGGCAAGAGCACAAAATGGATGCCTACATACCACATGTCTAAATATTTAGATGATTAACATACTTTTAAATTAAACTTTTTATTCACTTCCTTTGGCAAGTATACTTTCAAAGTGATCTGAAAGGCCAGGTATGAATTTAAAATGTTTGGACTTCTACATCAAAATTCTACATCAGGACATAGAAGTACAGGCAGAGCTATTTTCCAAAGCTCTGGTATGTGATCCACTCCCTTTTTCTTCCCACACACAGCTTTGTCCCACTCAAAAGGAACATTGTGTGCACATGTAGGAGATTCCAGGCCCTCACATACAGTCCCTTTGCAATCTCTACCATCTTTGCAAGGAGCTGCTTCTTGGCTACCGTTGGGCCTGGTAGTGTATACAGTGGGAGAATAGATCTTGCAACAGAGGTTTGGGCAGGCTTGGAAGAGGGCTCAGGGACGTTGGGAAGGGAATTCTAGGATCCTGAATAACAAGATGTCATGTTAAAAGGAGGTTGCAGGATTTTAGTGTGAATCTTCCCTTGACCTCAGAACTCTTCACTCTGTGGGAGTGGAGCAGTTGGAGGAGTGCTAAAGTGAGGCCTCTAAAGCACAGCACCTCCAGTAGAAGCCACTTTTGCCAGTGTTTAAGGACAATACAGCAGCCATGACAAAATACAGATTGCATGATTGGTTATAATACAGTATGCCCACACTATTTACTGAAAAAAAATATTAGTTCTACATGTATGGACATAGAGAGATATCAATGTCACATGGTTAAGTAAAATAATGCATTTAATATGACCTTATTTTTGTCAAAACAAAGTTAAAAACATTGCATATGGACATATTTGTATATCTTTGTATGAACACAGAGAAAAAATATTGAAGAACTATTAACATTACTTATCTGAGTAGAAGTCATATGGGAAAAATTTTCTTTGTACACCTCTGTATTTTTTGACTTATTAGGGAGAGCATGTTATTTTTTTGTAGTAAAAATCCAATATACTTCTACGATGTCAAGAAAGACATATTGATTACCTACTATGTGCCATGTATTATTAGGTTCCAAAGAAATCCTTATCTCAATTTTTGCTCACCACAGACATCCCATTGAGAAAACTACTGTTCCAAGAAATAAAATGACTTGATCTATCTATCTATGTATCTACGGAGAGAGAGGAGAAGAAAGAGAGAGGGATTTTTAAAAATTTGCTCACATAAGTCTGGAGGCTTGGCAAGTCCAAAATCTGATAGAATAAGCTGGCAGGTTGAAGACTCAGAGAAGTGTTTCAGTTCAAAGCCAAAGACAGCCTTCTGGCCGAATTCCTCCTTGCCCTGGAAGGTCAGTCTTTGTTCTACTAAGGCCTTCAACAGATTGGATGAGGTTTACTAACATTATGGAGAATAATCTGCTTTACTAAGAATCACTGATTTAAATATTAATCTTACCCCAAAAGAAAAACCTTCCCAGATACATCCAGAAAATATTTGTTCTTATATCTGGGCACCATTGTGGCCAAGCCAAGTTAACACATAAAATGAACCATCACAGCCCACAATTAAATCGTTTTTTCATGGGTTGCTCTCAGACAAAGAATCTAGTCATTTCATTCTTTTAATGATGTTATTGTTTGTTCAAATTTCATAAAGGAAATAAATCATTATTAAATAACTTTTCTAGCCAGTGAACCACATACTAGAGATAGAATATTGAGAAAATAAAAATATTAAGCTAATTAACTTCCTGAAGTTAATATGCTCATAGCAAGGTGAAAAAATAGATTACTTTTTTCTTAGTTCATAATTTTGCCCTTTATTTAGAAGACCATAGAAATTAAATTTAAGTATCAATTGAATGTAAAAACAAATTTGTTTAGTAAGTCTCACTTAGAAAGAATTTTAAGAAATATAGTTATATGTAAGGTTAACATGTTCATTTAAGTGCACATTTTCTCTTGAAAATTTGATCAATGATATGACAAATACAGAGGCTTGAAGGAAATCTATTGTATCAGGCTTTTTCTTTTTAATATAAAGCACAAAAAGGTAATTGTTAGTCATTTGGATAATTCAAAAATTGCCTGTAAGTACTACTTTTTTATATATTGTACTGAGAAAGGATTGTAATGTACTTTATTTGGAAGTATGAGAATTTGATGTGGGTGCATAAGTGCTTAATGTTTAGGCATAGAGTCAAGTTATTGTTTTTGTCAAATCTAATCTTAAAATAAAATTAATATTCTATCTACACAGCCAAATTGAACCAACTAGGAATAATTTATTTTAGGTATCTGTAGTAATTATAGATGTGATCAGTACTACAACATAATGCTCTTATACAGATAGCTTGAAATAAGAAAATAATGTCAAAATAAAAGCATTAAAAAAAGGAATTCAGAAAAAAATCAGAAAATCATACCAAACAAATTTATAAAGAATAAAATAACTGTTTTCAAGAATATTTAAATAGAAAATTATACAAAAGTCATAAATAAAAATAGCCAAAACGTTGCTATTAAACTTATTAGTAAAATTGACAAACTTCTAACTTGAGTAATCAAGACCAAATAAATAAACACATAAATAAATAAATAAATAAATAAACACAAACTACTGATTTCAGGAATCAAGTTATAGAAAGCACTGCATTTAAAAAAAGCAGGTAAATGAACTTAGTAGAAAAACTATTTGATAATTTTCAGAATGGGTGGCTGTCATCAAATTTCAATTTAGGAGAGTTGCGAGGAAAGACAAAATTTAAATAATTGATAGCAATTAAAGGAATTCAGTTTGTTATTTAAAATCCAAACACCAAGAATGCCAAAGGTGTAAGAATACTTTACTGGTGAATACTCACAAATATTGAATTTAACTTTTGTTCAGACTATTCCAGACAATGGAAGATAGGGAACATTTTCTAAATCTCCTAAAAACTCGATGTATTTTGAAATAGAATTCTAACAAAAACATTACAAAATTGGAAAATTAGAAAAGAACCTCACTTATACAGAAACTAAATATTAACAGTTTGAATCCAATGACAGACACATACACACATAACTGCCTCAAAAACACAGAAAGTGTTTATTTCAGATATATGCTAGTGTTTTCACATTATAAATCAAATATGGTTATGTAAAATATGTTTTCAAATATTCATATTGCATCTACAAATCTTATTTAATTCATTTTTTACTTCTAAGATCTACTCAAGCATATCATCCACAAATAAAAGTTTTATTTCTTTCCATTCCAAAAAATAGCATTTTATCTCCATCTCTGGCCCAGCCGAGTGCGTGCAGAGCAGGGAGACATCCAGCCAGAGAAGTGGAAGATCCTCAGAGCCCACGCACCCTGTAGTACCAGCACACGAACCAGCTGGTGAGCCTCGCCACTGCGGCCCGACTCCATCCCCAGCCCAGCTGAGTGCATGCTGACCAGAGAGGCACCTCCCCAGAGAAGCCCAAGAACCGAGGCGACCACACACCCAAGGCACTAGTGGCCAACCAAGCAGAAACTAAGGCAGCCATACCAAATTGGCAGCCCTAGCAGCATCTTAGCCAGACAATAGTGTCAAACCAGTGGACCATGAAATCCCCTGCCACAATGACTAAACATCAAAGGAAAGATACCAGAAATTTGAAAAATCAAGAAAGTACACCACCAAACGCTAATAACTCTCAAGCTCTAGATCCTATAGAACAAGAAGCCCTTGACATGTCTGACAAGAAATCTGGAGTGAAAATTCTAAGGAAACTGAATGAGATACAAGAAAACTCAGCTAGGCAACATGATGAAATGAGGAAAAGTATACAGGACCTGAACGAAGAAATGTACAAGGAAATCAATGCCCTGGAAAAGAATGTAGCAGAGCTTGCTGAGCTGAAGAACTCATTTTTATTTGAAAAAACACAACAGAGAGTTTAACCAGCAGGCTTGCAGAAGCAGAAGAGAGAACTTCTGACCTTGAAGATAGGCTATTTCTAATAACACAGGCAGACAAAAAAGAAAAAAAAAGAAAAAAGAATTAAAAACATTGAAGATAATCTAAGAGAGATATCAGACAACCTTAAGCACTCAAATATCCAAGTCATGGGTATTCCAGAAGGGGAGGAAAAAGGAGATTGCACTCAGAACATATTCAACAAAATAGTGGCAGAAAACTTACCAGGTAGAGGAAAAGACACAGATCTTCAGATTCAGGAAGCTCAAAGATCCCCTAACATTTCAACCCAAAAAGGTCTTCTCCAAGACATGGTATAGTCAAATTGGCAAAACTCAAAGACAAAGAGAGAATCTTAAAAGCTGCAAGACAGAAGCGTCAAATCACCTATAAGAAAGCCCCAATGAGACTAACATCAGACTTTTCATCACAAACCCTAAAAGCCAGAGAGGAATAGGAAGACATATTCAAAATACTAAAAGACAGAGATTGCCAGCCAAGAATATTCTATCCAAGGCTATCCTTAGGAAATGAAGGGCAAATAGTATATTTTTCAGACAAGCAAAAACTGCAGGAGACGACCACCCTTACAAGAAGTTGTCAAGTGAGTACTGGCTTTGGTACCTGAAAAACAACAACCACTGCTATAAATACCCAAGGAAAATCAAAACACACTAGTATAATAAAAAAGGCAAGAATGAAGAAAAAACAAACAAACAAAAAGGCTATCTACACCCCAAGGAACCAAAAAATACAGAAAACAAACAGTAAATCAGAAAGAAAGAAACAAAAGACAATTAAGACATCCAAAAAAAATCAGTAAAATGCTAGGATTAAATCAACACCTTTCAATAACAACTCTTAGGATTAAATCAACACCTTTCAATAACAACTCTTAATGTAAAAGGCTTAAATTCGCCAATCAAAAGACACAGACTGTCTGACTGGATTAAAAAGGAGGACACAACTATATGCTGCCTTCAAGAGACCCACCTCACCTATAAAGACTCACATAGACTAAGAGTGAAAGGAGGGAAAAAGATTTACCATGCAAACAGAAATGAAAAACAAGCTGGAGTAGCTACTCTTTTATCAGATAAAATAGACTTTAAACTAAAAACCATAAAAAGAGATAGTGAAGGCCACTACATAATGATAAAAGGATTGATCCATCAAGAAGACATAACAATCATAAACATATATGTACCCAATGTCGGAGCAGCCAGATTTATAAAACAAACTCTATTAGACCTAAAGAAGGAAAGAGACACTAATAACATAATAGCAGGGGACCTGAATAACCCACTGTGAATATTGGACAGATCATCGAGGCAAAGAATCAGCAGAGAAACACAAGATATACACAACTTTCTAGACCAATTGGATTTGGCAGATATCTACAAAACATTCCACCCAACAACCTCAGAATATACATTCTTCTCATCAGCACATGGCTCATTCTCCAGGATACGTCACATGTTAGGTCACAAATCAAGTCTCAACAAATTCAAAAAATTTAGAACTATCCCATGTATTTTTTCAGACCACAATGGATTAAAATTAGAAATCAATAACAAATGAAATTCTGGAATCTATACAAACACATGAAAATTATACAGCATTCTACTTAATGACATATGGGTCCAAGAAGAAATCAAACAGGAAATCAAAAATTTATTGAAACTAATGAAAATAATGACACATCATACCAAAACCTGTGGGATACTGCAAAAGCAGTACTGAGGGGGAAGTTTGTCACATTAAATGCTTACTTCAGAAGAATGGGAAGATGGCAAGTGAACAACCTGATACTTCACCATGAAGAACGAGAAAAACAAGAGCAATCCAAACCCAAAGTTTGCAGTTGGAAAGAAATTGTTAAGATCAGAGCAGAACTTATTGAAATTGAAACCCAAAAAACAATATAAAAGATCAATGAATAAAAAAGTTGTTTTTTTGAAAAGATAAATAAAATTGACAAACCATTATAATGGCTAACTAAATAAAGAAGAGAGAAGATCCAAATAAAAAAATTAGAATTGAAAAGGTGACATTACAACTGATAAATCTGAATTACAAGGAATCATTTGAGACTACTATAAACAACTATTTGCCAACAAATTTGAAAATCTGTGATACACCATATTAATAAACTCAAACACAAGGACCATATGATCATCTCTATAGATGCTGAAAAAGCATTTGATAAAGTTCAGCACTCATTCATGACAAAGACCCTCTATAAGTTAGGTATAGAGGGAAAGTATCTCAACATAATTAAAGCCATATATGCCAAACCCACAGCCAATATCATCCTGAATGGGGAAAAGCTGAAAGCTTTTCCTTTAAGAACAGGAACTAGACAAGGATGCCCACTCTCACCACTCCTATTCAACATAGTGTTGGAAGTACTAGCCAGAGCAATCAGAGAAGAGAAGGAAATAAAGGGCATCCAGATTGGAAAAGATGAAGTCAAACTGTCCCTGTTTGCAGATGACATGATCCTATATATCGAACAGCCTAAAACCTCTACAAAAAAACTGCTAGAATTGATAAATGATTTCAGCACAGTAGCAGGATACAAAATCAACACTCAAAAATCAGTAGCATTTCTTTTCTCCAATAGTGAACATGCAGAAAGAGAAATCAAGAAAGCCTGCCCATTTACAATAGCCACCAAAAAAATAAAATACTTAGGAATTGAGTTAACCAAGGAGGTGAAAAATCTCTATAATGAGAACTACAAACCACTGCTGAGAGAAATTAGAGAGGATACAAGAAGATGGAAAGATATCACATGCTCTTGGATTGGAAGAATCAACATAGTGAAAATGTCCATACTACCCAAAGTGATATACAAATTCAATGCAATCCCCATCAAAATTCCAAAGACATTTTTCTCAGAAATGGAAAGAACTATCCAGACATTTATATGGAATATCAAAAGACCACACATAGCCAAAGCAATGCTGAGCAAAAAGATAAAGCTGGAGGCATAACACTACCTGACTTTAAACTATACTACAAAGCTATAATAACCAAACAGTATGGTACTGGCATAAAAACAGACACACTGATCAATGGAATAGAATAGAGAATCCAGAAATCAACCCACACACCTACAGTCATCTGATCTTTGACAAAGGCACCAAGCCTATACACTGGGGAAGAGACTGCCTCTTTAGCAAATGGTGCTGGGAGAACGGGATATCAATATGCAAGAAAATGTAATTAGACCTATACCTTTCACCATACATCAAAGTCAACTCAAGATGGATTAAAGAATTAAATATACAAATGGCCAACAAACATATGAAAAAATGCTCAACGTCACTCAGCATTCGGGAAATGCAAATCAAACCACACTGTGATACCATCTCACCCCAATTAGGATGGCTAATATCCAAAAGACTGTGAACAATAAATGCTGGTGAGGTTGCGGAGAAAAAGAAACTCACATACATTGTTGGTGGGACTGCAAAATGGTGCAGCCTCTATGGAAAATGGTATGGAGTTTCCTCAAACAATTGCAGATAGATCTTCCATATGACCCAGCCATCCTACTGCTGGAAAAATACCCAGAGGAATGGAAATCATCAAGTCAAAGACATTCCTGTTCTCCAATGTTCATTGCAGCACTCTTTATAATAGCTAAGAGTTGGAAGAAGCCCAAATGTCCATCATCAGATAAGTGGATATGGAAAATATGTTATATCTACACAATGATATACTTCTCTGCTATAAAAAAGAATGAAATACTGCCATTTGCAATGACGTGGATGGACCTAGAGAGAATTATATTAAATGAAACAAGTTAGGCACAGAAAGAGAAATATCACATGTTCTCACTTATTTGTGGGAGCTAAAAATAAATAAATAAATACACAATCAACTGGGGTGGGGGTTAGGGAAAAAGAGACGACAATTACAATCCCTTGAAGGTGATAAAAAAGCATACAGAAAGGACATTGTTGGGAGGGATGGGGGAGAGGACGGAAGGAGGGAGGTTTCAGGAATTGGCCACAATAATCAACCACATTGTATATTGACAAAATAAAATAAAATTTAAATAAATAAATAAACACAGGTTTGTGTGACCCCCCCCAAAAAAACAGCATTTATTCAGGCATCATTATAATTCACCAAAACAGTTATTCCAGCTATATCAGTATAATTGACCAAATCAGTTATATCCAAGTCAATTATGACCCATTTTGCACTTAGCAGTAGCTACCACAGCAACCTTATGCAGAATTTTTTGTTGGTGCTGTGGTCTCAACTTATATCTATATAACTTAAATTGAATAACTAACTGATATGGATCTTCTGATTAAAATGGAAGACTGTGTTAATTTTCTTCTGTCTCCAGAAACTCCATCAAAATGACAAAAATAGGAATTTTTTGAAGAGGACACATCTGCAACCATAAAAGTAATAAGAAAGGAAGTGACAATAGTGGATAAGAGATGTCCACAGATTTGAGGAGTATATACAGTGGACAGATAAGTGGTAATGACTTAGAATATTGGAGAAATCTAGCATATAAAATCTTACAGAAGGAAATGGAACCCAATAAATTTGAGCCCCAGAATGGCAGAAAGTGTCAAAATCTGGAGGTATCAGTTTCTTCAGAAACCAGGAATGAAACAGAGGATGAAACAGGAGGAGTGCTTGAAATCAGTCTAGAGAGCAATTAGACTTTCAGGCCTCCTCCTCTACATTTGCAGCAACAGAGTCACAGAGACTCTGATGTCCAGGGCACCAGACCAGACACATTAGAAGAGAGGTGAGAGATGCTGTATTGAAACAGTGCAATTCAGTAAAAATCAACATATTGAGTGGTGAAATGCCAAATCCCCTTTCCTTGTTTTGCTCTGAGAACACTGACAACCAGACTGACAGTTTCACAGGTAGGCAAGCAGAGATTCCATCTGAACAAACTGAAGTCCCAAAAGACTGATGTTTGCAGGTCCCTGGTGAACTAGCTGGGTTTGTACTCAATTGTGTTATGGTAAGGCCCGCCAATACACCAGGTCCTACTCAAGCACATAGAGCTTTTAATTAGGATTTGGGTGCATCACTCTTGACTATAAATAGAGTTGAAGAAAGGTTTCATTATAAAAGATGAAGACCCAACAAAGACAAAAGGGGAAAATTGAAGGAAACAGAAAATTCAAGGATTCCACCTCACAAGAAAAAAAAAGCCCAAAAAACTGTAGAACTAAGGGAAGATCTTGCAAAAACCTTCAACAAAATAACAATAATAAACATTTTTAAATACTACAATAGCTACAAATAACTATGAGAAGATCTCTTAATACTCAGTGTTGCAGAAGATGTAGATCAACAATTTTTGACAGACACGTACGTTGCTGGTGGGATTGTAAAATGATTTGGCCACTTTAGAATAGTATTTGATACTTGTAGACCATATGTTCACTCCTTGCTGGAGACTTAAGAGAAATGCTTGCTCATGTTCAGCAGAGGACATGAATAAGAATGTCCATAGCGCAAGACTGTTTATAATTTCAGAACTCAGGAAGTAATACAAATGCCCAACAACAGGAGTACAAATAAATTATGGTCTATTCAAATAATAAAGTATTATACATTAGACAAGATTAAAAATAAACCTTCAAAAGAAAGTGCTACATTCATCAATCTTACCAGTATAACATCAAAAACAAAAGGTAAGGCAAAAAAGATTACATAAGAGCACCATATAAGTTTTTTTAAAAGTTAAAAACAGTAAAAACTAAACAATATTTTTTTACTATATAATACATATACTGTGAGTGAGTGTGTGTGTTTGTGTGTGTGTGTGTTTGCCTTGAAGGGCTATTGTGAGAACTAAATTAATGTAACTAAAATGCTTAGTCTAGAACTTGGTAATATGTAAGAGTTTTCTATTATTAATATTCTTTACAAATTTGAGAATAGTTACATAAAAATCTAAGCATGGAAAAAATATAAAAGAGATAATTTTTAGCTTTGTATGTAAATATATGTGAGGTTGTATAAGAAAGGAAATGTAATTATTATATACTACTTGGCTCAGTGTAAAAAGTATTTGCATAGTCATAATTATATGAACATTCAGAGGATTGTTTTCACCACAAATGTTATATCTACCTGGGGAGAATGAGGAGAGAGGAAGAAACAGCAGTGCTGAAGAAAGACAACAGAAAGAGCAAGAGAGTATGAGCTTTTAAAAAAAAGAAACCAGCAAGCCTCTCTAATTGGAAAATTGCACAAACAGTTTCAGAGAAGTGACATCCCCCAACCTGCAAATAAAGGTTTCAGAGGCCCCCAGAATAATCTCTACACAGGCTGATTTATGAAGAGCTTTCCCTGTACAAAACCAGTTAACAAAGACTGACATAGATGGCCTGTTTTTTCAAATGTACGGATCCTAACACAAACTTATGAGACACAGAAAAAACAGGGAAACATGACCCAAACAACTAAACAAAATAAATGCACAGAAACTAACCCTAAAGGAATAGAAATGTATTAATTAACATAAAGATGCTGAACAAGCTAAGAAAAATGATGAATGGCTCAAAATGACACTAAGAAATATCTCTATAATGAGAACTACAAACCACTGCTGAGAGAAATTAGGGAGGATACAAGAAGATGGAAAGATATTCCATGCTCTTGGATTGGAAGAATCAACATAGTGAAAATGTCCATACTACCCAAAGTGATATACAAATTCAATGCAATCCCCATCAAAATTCCAAAGACATTTTTCTCAGAAATGGAAAAAACTATTCAGACATTTATATGGAACAATAAAAGACCACGAATAGCCAAAGCAATGCTCAGCAAAAAAAATAAAGCTGGAGGCATAACACTACCTGACTTTAAGCTATACTACAAAGCTATAATAACCAAAACAGTATGGTACTGGCATAAAAACAGACACACTGACCAATGGAATAGAATAGAGAATCCAGAAATCAACCCACACACTTACTGCCATCTGATCTTTGACAAAGGCACCAAGCCTATTCACTGGGGAAGGGACTGCCTCTTCAGCAAGTGGTGCTGGGATAACTGGATATCCATATGCAGGAGAATGAAACTAGATCCATACCTCTCACTGTATACTAAAATCAACTCAAAATGGATTAAGGATTTAAATATACACCCTGAGACAATAAAACTTCTTAAAGAAAACATAGGAGAAACACTTCAGGAAATAGGACTGGGCACAGACTTCATGAATACGACCCTGAAAAAATGCTCAACATCACTCAGCATCCGGGAAATGCAAATCAAAACCACATTGAGATACCATCTAACCCCAGTTAGGATGGCTAAAATCCAAAAGACTCTGAACGATGAATGCTGGCGAGGCTGCGGAGAAAAAGGAACTCTCATACATTGTTGGTGGGACTGCAAAATGGTGCAGCCTCTATGGAAAATGGTATGGAGGTTCCTCAAACAATTGCAGATAGATCTACCATACGACCCAGGTATCCCACTGTTGGGAATATACCCAGGGGAATGGAAATCATCCAGTCGAAGGTATACCTGTTCCCCAATGTTCATCGCAGCACTCTTTACAATAGCCAAGAGTTGGAACCAGCCCAAATGCCCATCATCGGATGAGTGGATACGGAAAATGTGGTACATCTACACAATGGAATACTACTCAGCTATAAAAACGAATGAAATACTGCCATTTGCAACAACACGGATGGACCTTGAGAGAATTATACTAAGTGAAACGAGTCAGGCACAGAAAGAGAAATACCACATGTTCTCAATAATTGGTGGGATGTAAAAATTAGTATTTAAATTCAAGCACACACACACAAAAAAAAAAAAAACCAGGGGGGGAGAAGATATAACAACCACAATTACTTGAAGTTGATATGACAAGCAAACAGAAAGGTCATTGCTGGAGGGGAGGGAGGAGAGGGAGTAGGGAGGGAGGTGTTGGTAAGGGGCAACAATAATCAACCACAATGTATATCGACAAAATAAAATTTAAAAAATGTATAATAAATAATAAAAATCAATAAAATCAATAAAGAATGATTGGACTTGAACTGCACTATAGAAAAAATGAACCTAATAGACATCCAGAATATTCTATCCTATAGCAGCAGAATACACATTATTCTGATAGATCTGATAGATCATATGTTCAGCCACTAAACAAGTCTTAGCTATCTTAAGAAGATTAAATTACATCAAGTGTCTTTTCCAACCACAAGAGTATGAAACTATAAATCACGAATTTAAGGAATTTTGGAAAATTCACATAAATGTAGAAAGTAAAAGTCTTCCTAAACAACCAATGGGTTAAAAGTTAAACATGAAATTAAAAAATTTCTGGAGACAAATGAAAATGGAAACAAAACTTATGAAATGTAGCAAAGTAGTTCTGAGAGAGAAGTTTAAAGCAATAAATGCCGACATCAAAAAGAAGAAATACATATCTCAAATAAGCAACCTAATGTTATATCTCAAGAAACTAGAAAAAGAAGAATGTACTAAGCACAAAGTTAGCTGAAAGAACGAAGTAAGGCTAGAACAGAAATGATTAAAATAGAGAAAAGAAAAACAATATAATAAACCAACAATATTAAGTGTTTGTGTTTTGAAAAGATGAAAATAATTGGCAAACCCTTAATTAGAGTGAGAAAGAAAAAGGAAGAAGACTCAAATAATTAAAATAAAAAATAAAGGAGGAGACATTACAACTGCTGCCAAAGAAATAAAAATGATCATAAGAGACTACTAGGAATTGTTATATTCCAACAAATTGGATAATCTAGAAGAAAGGGATAAATTCCTAGAAACATCCAACCTACTAAGATAGAATCATGAACAAATAGCAAATCTAAATAGATTGTAATTAATAAGGAGATTGAATGACTAACCCAAAATTTCTCAACAAACAAAAGCCCCGAACCAGATGTTTTTACTGGAGAATTCTATGAAACATTTAAAGAAGAATTAAGAACAACCTTTCTCATGGTCTTCCCATGGAAGATAAATAAATATTTCCAAACTCATTTTATAAGGTCAGCATACCCTGATACCAAAGCCAGAAATTACACTACAAGAAAAGAAAATTATAATCCAATATCCTTGATGAACATAGATGCAAAAATATTCAACAAAATGCTATCAAACTGAGTTGAACAATGCAGTAAAGGATTCTACACCATGAACAAGTGAGATTTCCCTCAGGATGCAAGGACAGCTCAACATATGAAAATCAATCATATGATACACTACATAAACAGAATGAAGAATAAAAATCACATGATCATCTCAATAAATGTAGAAAAGCATTTGACACAATTCAACACTCTTTCACAATAAAAACTTTCAACAAATAAGGAATAAAAGAAAATTGCCTCAACACAATAAAGACTATATATATGAAAAGTCCACATCTGGCATTATACTCAAAAAGTGAAGAATTGGAAATGTTGCCTCTAAAAGAAGGACCTGGGGAAAGATACCCACTCTCACCATTTCTATTTGATATAGTACTAGAAGTCCCAGCAAAAGAAACTAGTCAAGAAAAAGAAATGAAAGGCATGGAAATCAGAAAAGAATAACTAAATTTATCTCAGTTTACAGAAGACATGCACTTATGTTTAGAAAACCCCAAAGAATACGGACACATAAAAAATGTTAGCACTAATAAACAGTTTTAGCAAAGCTGCAGGATAGAAAATCATAATACAAAAATGAGTTGTGTTTTTATGCACTAATAGCAATCAAATCAAAGAAGAAATTAATAAAACGATCATTTTTAACTGGGTTACTTGTTTTCTTACTGTTGAGTTGTATGAGATCTTTGTATATTCTGGACATTGTTTGTTGAATGCATAGCTTGAAAATATTTTCTCCCATTTATTAGGTTGTCTTTCACTCTGTTAATTGTTTCCTTTGCTGTGCAGAACTTTTTAGTTTAATATAATCCCATTTCTTTATTTGTTCTTTTGTTTCATGTGCTTTGGGAGTCTTATTCATAAAGTCTGTGCCCAATCCTATATCCCAAAATGTTTCCCCTATGTTTTCTTTTAAGAGTGTTATAGTTTAAGTCTTATATTTATTTAAGCCATTTTGAGTTGATTTTGGTATATGGCAAGAGGTACAGGTCTAGTTTCATTTTTCTGTATATGGATTTCCAGTTTTCCCATCATCATTTATTGAAGAGGCAGTCTTTTCTGCAATGTATGTTTTTGTTGCCTTTGTCATAGATTAGTTATGCATTCAACAAGGGATTAATATCCAGAATATACAAAGAATTCAAATAACTCAACAGTAAGAAAACAAGTAACCCAATTAAAAAATGGGCAAAGGAGCTGAACAGACATTTCTCAATGCAAGATACACAAATGTCCAATAGACACATGAAAAAATGCTCAATGTTGCTTAGCATCAGGGAAATGCAATCAAAACCACACTGATGTATCATCTCACCCCAGTTAGACTGGCTACTATCAAAAAGAAAGAGAATAACAAATGCTGGTGAGGTTGTGGAGAAAGGGGAACTGTCCTACACTGTTGCTGGGACTGTAAATTAGTGCAGCCATTATGGAAAACAATATGGAGGTTCCTCAAACAACTACAGATAGAAATGCCATATGATCCAGCAATTTCACTGCTGGTTATACACCCAAAGGAATGGAAATCATCATGTCAAAGGGATACCTGCACCTGAAATAAGAGAAAACTATGTTCAGTGAAATAAGCCAGGCACAGAAGTGGGAGCTAAAATAAAGAAAAGAAATGAAGAGAAGAGAAAAGAAAAGAGAAAGAAAGAAAGAAAGAAAGAAAGAAAGAAAGAAAGAAAGAAAGAAAGAAAGAAAGAAAGAAAGAAAGAAAGAAAGAAAGAAAGAAAGAAAGAAAGAAAGAAAGAAAGAAAGAAAGAAAGAAAGAAAGAAAGAAAGAATCACAATAATGCATTGAATTTTCAAAAAAAAACTGTGGTTATTAGAGATGGGAAAGGGGGATGGGAAGGGGTTAGCAAGAAATTAGTTAAGGGTCGCAAAGATTAATTATGTTTTGTAAACATGGGTATACTAATATCCTGATTTGATTACCATATTTTGTACACATGTATTGATATTCAATTCTGTACCCCACAAATATGAATCCCATTCTGTGTTTCAATTTAAAAAACTGTCAAAAAGGAAACAATTATATTTAAAATAGCATCAAAAAATAAAATACTTAGAAATAAACTTAATCAAGGAGGCAAAAGAATTGTGCGCTGATAACTACAAAATATTGCTGAAAGAAATTAGACACAAGTAAATAAAATGGCATCTCATGTTTATGGATTAGAAGACAAAATTCTTAAAATGTCCATATTACCTAAAGCAATCTAAAGATCTAATGCAATCTCAATCAAAATAACAATGGCTTTTTAAAATTAAAATAGAAAAATGAATCTTAAAATTCATATGGAGTCAAAAAGGACCCAGAAAAACCAAAGTAATGTTGAGGACTAATGGGTAGAAAACCATGCTATGTACACTAAATGAATTATTGTGCAGTATATGAATGTATTGAAACCTTACAAATATGTATAAGTAAATGTTAAAATATTTTGTATAATATAAAAAAAAGAATAAAGTTGGAGATTTACACTTTCTTGTTTCAAAACAATGCTATAGTTAAAAAACAGTATGATACTGGCATACAGACAGACATATAGACCTATGGAACAGAACAGAATTTTCAGAAATAAACACACCCATAAATAGTCAAATGATCTTCAACAAGGACACCAAGACTACAAAATGGAGAAAGGAAAATCTCTTCAACAAATGGTTCTGGGAAAACTAGAATATCCATATGCAAAAGAATAAAATTGGATGCTTTTCTTACACCATAAACGAAATTCAAATCAAAATGAATTAAAGACTTAAATGTAAGACCTGAAACTATAAAACTCTAAAAGAAATATAAGGGAAAATCCTTATGATTTTGGTCTAGGCAATGCTTTCTTGTATATGACAAAAGGCACAGGCAATGAAAGCAAAAATAAACAAATGGGACTACATCAAACTAAGAAGTTTCTGCACAGCAAAGGAACCAATTGATAGAGTGAAAGGCAATCTATGAAATGGAACAAAAGATTTGCAAACCACACATCTGATAAGGAATTATTGCCAAAATATGTAATGAACACAGATCTAAATGGCAAAAAGAATACCTCAAATAATTCAATTGAATAATGGGCAAAAAACTTAAATACACATTTTTCCAAAGAAGACATATGAAAACATGCTCAACATCACTAATCATCAAAGATATACAAACTAAAAATACAATGTGGCATCATCTCACATCTAGTAGGATAGCCATTGTAAACAAAATAAATAAAAAGCAAAAACAAAAAAACAGAAAATGCAAGTTTTTGTGAGAATGCGAAGAAATTGAAAAACTTATGCTTGGTTGGTGGAAATGTAGAATGATGCAGCCACTGTGGAAAACAGTATGGAGTTTCCTCAAAAAATTAAAAATAGAAGTACCATATATCTGGCAAGCCCATGTATGGGTATTTATCTGAAAGAATTGAAATCAGTATGTCAAAGAGGTATTTTCACTCCCATGTTCATTGCAGCACTATTCACAATAGTTAAAATATGGAAACAATGCAAATGTCCATCACCAGATGAATGAATAAAGAAAATGTAGTATATACATACAGTGGATCATTATTCAGCCATAAAAAAGAAAATCCTGTCATATGCTACAATATAGTGAACCTTGTGGACGTTATTCTGAGTGATATAAACCAGTCACAGAAGGACAAATACGGCATGATTGCACTTATATGAAGTATCTAAAGTAGTCAAAGTCATAGAAATAGAAAGTAGTATAGTGAGTGCCAAGGTCTGGGAGGAGGGATAAATAGGGTCTTGTTGTTTGAAGGGGTATAGAGCTTTAGTTATTCAAGATGAAAAAGTTCTAAAGACCTAGTGTACAACATTGTGCTTATAGTAATACTCTTCTCTACACTTAAAAATTTAAGAGATTGGATCTCATGTTATGTTTTTACCACAATAAAGAAAAATGGTAAAGTTTTTGCCATTTTCTGCTTGTTTTGACCTATCTATACTACCTTTCAGATTTCAAAATACATTATGATTGATCTCTATCAGGCAAACATCAAGCATGGGAAGAAATTAACAAGGATTTTTTTTTTTCATTGGAAAAGTATGAACAGTTTAAAACATGTTAAGCACAGGGTTCAGGAGGCTTGACAAATTAAAATTATTAAACTTAATTTTGTATATTGGCAATGTTACTGCAAAAATAAACGTACACTAAACAGGTTAATAATAGGATAAGTTCTTCTTTACTGTACAATACAGTATGATATTATTCATTAACTAAACAGCCCAGAAAAACACAGGTATTTACAATACATATAATTTTTCTGCCTGGGGTCTGATTAGGCCTCCCAAACCCTTCTCTTGCTCTATAGAATTTAGTGTACCATATCATCAGATCTCTTGTTACGCATAAAATGTTGGCTACAGATAGCACAAAAATATACACCTGAGAGTACACCAGTAAATAAAATATCCTCATACTTTGTTACAGGCAGTTCTAATTCACATGTGGGTGCTCTTTGATTTATGATGGGGTTATGTCATAAACTGAAAATACTTCAAGTAGAAAATGCATTTAATATACCTAACAAATTGAGCATTATAGCTTATTCTAGCCTACCTTAAACATGCTCAGAACACTTATTTAGCCTACAGTTGGGTAAAATCATCTAACACCTATTTTATAATAAATCATCTAATATCTCATGTAATTTATTAATACTGTACTTAAAGTGAAAAAGAATGGTTGTCGTATGGGTACCTGAAGTACAATTTTTATTGAATCCGTGTTTCTTTGGCACCACTGTAATGTCAAAAATAGTAAGTCAAACCATATTAAGTCAGGGACTGTCTGCATTGTTTTCCTCCTCTTACATGACTATTACCATTTCTGTTTTTCTTTAGATTTACAGTTTTTTAAAAAACATGTTCTCTCTGACTTTGTTTTTTTTTTTTAAATATATAGCTTAAATGGTATTATAGTTGAGATTATGAAGATCATAAGCTTCTACATGCTTATGGCTTTTATTTTTAAAATAAAATATCCTTCTGACTGGATCTTGACTTAGCCCTTGATCAGTTTTTAATCTTCCTGATCAAGGGATTAGGAAAAACCAACAAACAAATAAGCAAACAAACAAAAATAAAACTGTTTACCAGAAGTTTCCTAATAGTTTCAAGGACAGATTGCACTATTTTTCTATGAAATATTCTCCTGCTGGAAACTAGAAGATACATCTCTAGCTTAATTTTGTTAATGGTTTAAAGCACATGAGACTTTGATGAAAAAAAATTGCTTGCAGTCACGTCACAGTGGATGCCACTTTTAGTGAAATGTCTGCCTTTAGCCTAGAACTTATAAATGCTTTTTATTTTAATTTTAAAACTTCCTGTTCTACATATTGGGAATATATGTATAGGTTGAGTATGGTGATTCTCTTTGTTTCCTGTAAATGTTTTTGAACCATAGTGGATGCTGTCTCTTTGAATAAAATTGCTTTTGGAAAGCCAGACAGATTATCATTGCAATGTTCCCACGACATTTGAAAAATGCTGCTTCACATTGCAGAAAACAAGTGTTCACAATAGAGCATGTTGTTACCACCTGCAATCTGATAATTGAATCAATGCAGGTGGATTTTAGAAGGGACCTACTCCAAGCCCAAATCATCACTGTTACATCATGGGTTTATAGTATTCATGTAAAAACACATGATGAATCTCCTCCACACTCTGTCCCCTCCCCAACCCCCGACCTCTGCCTCAGCATTGTCCCATAGCATTGACAACAGAGAAATGAATTACATCTGAAGATAAATGATCTCCTTCTATAATGGGGCATTATCAGCACAGCTGCACAACTTTGATGCTCTATGTCCATACACAGATGGTCAGGCTGGAGGAAAGAAAGCATGCAGATTTCTAGTTTTGTGCTCTTCTGGCTTCTCTGATAGTTTGGCTAGGAAGCTCTAACAGCTTCAGCTCTGCCAGCATTTAGCTGGAATTCACTGATCTTTCAAAAGATGAGACAGTTACAACATTGGGGGGATATTTGCATACTTGAAAAAGTTCCAAAATCCAGGTGTGAGCCAACCCAAAATTCTTGAAATCCCCCTCTCACTTTGAATTTACTGATCTTTTAGTTGTACTCTTTTCTCTCTTTTCCCTGTCATTTGTGCAAATCGGCCTAATACATCTGATTTACATGTTATTTCAAGTAAGAAAATTTAGTATTCATTTAGACTTTCCAATTGTATCCTAGTTCTGTAATTCAACACACTTAGTTTGAATATTTTGAGTCAGAAAACAAGACCTCGTGCTGTCAGCCAGCTTTGCAAGAGAAGGTTCAGAGACATACAGAACAGTTCAGAAAAATCACAGAGAACCCATGGAGCTTTTTGTGTGTTTCAAGAAATGAATCTTGTGGGAGATAGAGGCATGTATGACTTGCCATTCAGAAATAGATAACCATGAACAGGAAAGCCTCATTTTATCTTTCTTTTTCAAACACTGTGTAGGTTATAACATGCACAAATCTCAAAGCCCTTGTCTATCCTGGCTGGGAACAGAATCAGTTTTACATTTGTTGCTCAGTTTCAAAGGACTGTGATAAGAACTTTTCCACGAATTTAGTGAGGATTATGCAAGTTTCAGATTATCCTTGCTTTTTACCTCACCCCACTTTCTGGTATAGTCTTTGGTGCCTGATGTCCCATCTTGGCTTAGTTTTTACCCTGCAACAGAGAAAATAACTGTCCCTTTCATATTAAGTGATGAACTTCAGGTCAAATCCATAAGCATGTATGTAAATGAAAGAGGTCACTTCATACAAATGCTTTCTTTTGACATCATGAATAATAATGTTCAATTCATGTGTGGGCTGTAGAATGCAACTTGAAGTACAGTTTTTTCAAACATGTACCTTTATTAAGCACCTTTGGTGCTCAGAGTACTGTGATAGGTGCTAAGGCAGTTAGAAGAATTTCAAGAGATTTAGGCTTGGCCTTCAGAAGTCCTCAGATCAAAATGGAGATAATAAAAATATGCTCAGATCATTTTACTAGGAAAATACCTTTAAGGATCATAAACACCAATAGAAAAATGCTCAAAGATAAAGCATTAGTTGGGAAGAGACTAATGTGAGCTACATGATAAACATCTTGAAACTTAGGTTTGATGCTGATATAGAAGCCGCACATTGATCTTGTGATTATATATATGGCAAAGTGGTAAACTGTACATGTCCCAGTTGCTGCTGGATTCTCGTTGTACAGAAATACCAACATCATTACCACCATCAAATCACTTCCAAGATGTAGCAAGGTACTGAGAATTTAGGACTTCTTGAAAGCAATGGCAGAATTTGGGGCACCGACATGTCTGCTGAGGCAAACGAAAAGAGATGAAATAGATCGTACTGCCCTGTAGAAAATATCTTATCTTTAAGATCCACTCAGCTTCTTAGGCAAGTCTTTATGTAGTTCTATATCTGAGGGGGGAAAAATCAGGTGTCCTTTCAATCAATAGTCAATGAAAAGAAATGTCACGTGAGCCCTCTCCCATACGGAAGTTGTCCAGCAGTGGTTCAAATTCCCTTCCTCTCAAACTATTTTATTTCCCCTTTGAAGGATTTAGATTTCTAAAGGGATCATTCAGTGCAGTTTGATTTGTATATATTCATACACAAAAATTTGATCTTGAGTCATTTATCGTAGGTTTGTCTAGTCAACAATTATTACACATTGATTGCTATTTCTGGGGCCTTAATTATAAATAATGCACTTGAACATATTTAAGTCATTTTTAATGAAATGTATGGATCCAAAATTGCAAGAAATGAATTTGCAAGAGCCACTGATATGTTTTAATTTTTGTTGTAAATATATTGTAAATTATTTGTAAGGTATTAGCACATTTCTGTACACCATCTTTAGCCAGCCTATAAATATATTATTAGTTGTTTATATCTCCTTAAGAGCCACCCCTTAAAATAAAGCATCCGCATGTCCAGTAGAGCGTCTTTTGTTAAATGTAGATCTAACCTAAAAGGCAAAGTGCAAAATGATAAAACTATTTTTTTAATTAAAATCAACTACAATGTATATTGAGAAGTTAAAATTTTTAAAAAAAGAAGAAAATATGAGAGCATGAAAACCTCTTGCATTTCTAGACACAAACAATGTGGAGAAATACTGCTCCAGTTCTCGTCAGCAAGAACTGATTGACCATAACAATTCAGAAATTCCAAAACTTTGAAAATGTATGCACTCTATATTCTCACGTTTGGAAATGTAATGGGCCCCTTTTCATATAATAGGATTACAGCTAACACTCAGATTTGTCTAAAAGTATATGAATCTGAGACCTTCCCTTCTCACATTATTTTGTAGATGCTCTTGTCCTCTTTGAGACGCATATTGCTAAGGACAAAGCTGAAAATGTGTACTAGAAGAAAATTTTAAAAAATGAACATAGCAATAATATATGTCCTCGTTCATTCTATTTTGCATGTAGTCTCTACTCAGACAGCAGGTGAGACCCGAGGGAATCTTGGTCTCAAACTATCTTAGACGCAATTGCCATATTAGGGTTTTTGTTGTAGACAGTATTTGAGTAATACAGCTCCCCTTATAAGATCGTTGTGAGGTTTAAATGAGATTTTATAGACAATGCTGTTATCACAATGACCAGCAATAAAGAGGTGAGCTAATAATTTTATTATACTTCTATTTCCTTTATACTGCACCAGTACCTGAAGAGTTAATTATAGGCCCTTAATTCAAATATCTGGCTAAAACAAATGTGGACAATAAGAAAATGTGTTGACTTTTGTAAAGTGTCCAAAAGTGCTTCCCAGGAACAACTAATGTTTGGATAGATGACAGAGTTTTGTTCGAGGTAGAATTATGAGAGCTTGTACATTTGCAGCCAATGGGCTTATTTTTGAAATCCTTCCACTTTGTACTATATTCAGTTCTGTGGCATGTGTTTTACTGATTAAACACTTGTGTTCTACACAGCTTAGCCAATTTATAAATGTTTCCCTTTAAAATACACAGATCTTGAGAATCCAAATCAGAATGGCTTTCTGATCTTCTTTCAATGAGTCCATTCTGAGCACAACCTCGTACTTGACTTGGTCCCACTTCACTGAATATCACTGGGTAAACAGAAAGGCCACAGCATTGCCATAAACCTTTTCAGTCTGGCACTGCATGGGGAAAAGCTGCTCAATCTGCTGCTTTTGCAACTGCAGTGGAATGTTACAAAATGATATACTCTCCTTCTGCAGTTAATGAGTGATCACTCTGGATTTAGAATTGTACCAAGAATGCAGCTGCTGCTTGTACCCTGGCTTTAAAATTTGCAACCATGGGCCATGTAGTAGAACATTAGAGCTACAGCCCTCATCATCTCAAAAGAATGATTTTCTGGAGTAACCCAGGAATAGACCCCCAAAGCTTGAATGTTCTCTGCCTGATCTTATTCTTTCTCTTTTTATGGAATCAACTTCATGAATTTGGCACTTGGCCAACTTTATTAGAAATGACAAAAATTGAAACCTCTGATATTGTGAGAAATACAAACTGGCAACTTAGAAGCAATTTCATGAATTCTTGCTATAATCTTGTATATGGAGATCAGTCCTCACTCTTCTGGAGATTTGAGTGTTTAGATGAATCTCTCTCAACTTGTTACCAATCCTTAAGCCTCCATCATTATTTTGCACACATGCCTCTCTTTCCCACAATTCCCATTCTCACATTTTTTGCCATCGGTGTTTCTAAGAAATGAGGAACACATCTTGTTTTTCATGTGCCTGTCAAGTAATGCCTTCCCTGTTATCATCAGAGGTAGGTCTCTGGGGAGTAGCATAATATACTTACTAACAAGTGGCCAAATTGTGTTGAAAAGGAAAACTAACTTCTTTAAAAACACAGCTGTGGCCCAAAAGGGGAGGGTATAAGGCACAGTCCCCAAGTTACCTGACTGTCTCCAGATGTAAGCATATATAAAATTTTTAGAATGTCATATAATGAAAAACAAACAAAAAATTAAAAGATAAGACATTAGTAGGTTATATTTAAAAAGGACTAAATGAAATAACTCAAAAGATAAATCATGTTGTTCAAGATTTCTGCCATTATTAGAATAAATCCTTTCTTACTGTTATTCCTTTTGTGAGACTGATTGTACTGCCACTTGCTAATATTTCACAGGACATCCAGTGGGTCCTTGACTATATAATATGTCCAGGCAAAGAACTGGTTAAAGCTTCACATAGCAAGATATTTTCTTGGCTGAGGGATCAACAGAGGGCTTGCTCCTTAAAAGTCATGAATATGTGTCATATATCCTAAGGGAAAAGTAAGGGTGAATGTGAACAGGGCCCAGCAATATAGTATTCCAAGCAAAAATTCCAGCTGCAGGTTAGATGCCATAAGCAGCAGAATCTCTTTGACTTTCTCTTAAAGGCCTTTGGAATTGATTTGATAAGATAAGAGAGGGAGAGAAAAGGATGGGAGTGGAGGTAAGGAGAGAGAAGGACAGGGAGGAGATGAAGGGCCAGGTGTATCTGTCCACAAAGAAATTGACAGGAACATTTGAAATAGCTGAGCTTCCGGTTAAGGCAACCTAGCAGAATGAAAGAAAAAATGACCACCAAACAAATTTAGCATATTTAATTATACTTCCAGCTGAAGAGCTGAGTATATATTCGTATATAGTATATTTGAGTATATAATGAGGAAAGATCTTTCCATGTGATATAAGTGTGGACAATTGGAGAGCAAGATGCCCATAAACTATTTTGCCTTTTTGATTATTCATGACAACAAAGGAATGGAGAATGGAGAGAATAAAATGGACTTTTGTGTGTTTTGTCTGTGTGTGTGTGTGTGTGTGTGTGTGTGTGATGCTACATCAGCCTTTTCTTTTCACATTTCTTCTTTAAAGGAAAAAGGAGCTTGAAAAAGCATAAAGGAGGAAAATAACAGATCAGTTTAAAGCAGCTGAAGTATCAACTCACTTGAACCATTTCTCCAGTATTGAATTTAACCCAGCAAACCACACTGGGGAATTTCTGTGGTACAGGAAAGTTCAGTTTATATTTCTTTTTTGTTGGTATTGTTTTAAGTTAAGAAAGAACGAATATATATTAAAAGAGAGAAAATTACCTTGAGATTCAGAAACCTTACATTTGCTGCCTTCTAAAGACAGGAAAAAATGAATAGGTCTAAAAGGCAGTAGATGAAATTTAATTTAGACATTAGAAGATCGTGGAACTTGGACCTTAATCCAAATCAAAGGGACCTTTATTTAGCTTTTAACTCCTACAACATCTCTGACACTCAAATGGAGCTTATACTGCCTAGTTTACAGCTGTGAGGAATAGACGTGATCATAAAAAGACTGATACATAGCTGACATTAATCAATAAAATATCTATTATTATTGTCCATGGGTTTCCACCCAAGGAATACATAAAATATCAATGTGCTTAGTCTCTGGCTATAGGTCAAGAATTCCCAAGATCTGATCTATGTCCAACCAAGAAACACAGTACGGCTGGATCTCTGTCACATTGCTAATATCAGGGAAAATAAATAGGAATTTGGGGAGGGGTGAGTGGTACAGGGCTAGGTGGAAATAGGTTAGGAAAGAGGTGGTATTCTCCTGAACACAACTCTCAAGCTCCTGGGAGACTATGGAGTCACAGTGTCTCATTCTATTTCAAATATTTCAATGTCATTTTTATCTAATTTTGGTGATGCTGAGATTTGGGGGTGCTGCAGCTGCATGTTATTTGCGATTTAGAATAATATACAACATACAACTGTAATGTTTTGTGTCATTTCCATAGCTCACATTATGAAAACCTTAGAATGCAGTTGGAGTCCAGAATCCACGGAAACTTTAAGAATCTATTCAGAAGATGTAAACCTTTTTAAGGTGATTTTCAGCCCAAATGGCTCTTTGGTTCCTCTCAAAAGAGGATGAGGGAATTTTGCTTCACTACATCTCTATTTTTTTCCTGTAAAATAAAAATAACAATGACTCTCTGACTCTTACTTCATTATGAATACATTTGTAAATTTTCTTTTTGCAATGAGGATTAAAGGTGATAACGAAGTCATGAAAACAAGCCTCAGTTTTTTCACAATATAAAACATATTCAGAAATTATGGTTTTAGATGTAGAAATTAATCAAAAGATTTTGACAAGCTTGAGAGCAATTTAACATTTCTGGTTTCTTCTTTCTATTTTGTAATTTCATGGGAATGTATATCTAGAAAAATTAATGAGATTTTTGTCATAGTTCTATGTCCTCTTTACCAAATAATATAGGTGAAATAAATGAAGAAGAGAAAAAGAGGGAAAGTTGAGGTATATACTTTGAGTGTACGCAGTGTAAACTAGGGTATGTTAATGAGCCTAATAATATTTTAAGTCTATTTGTAAAAAGATGATACAGTTTAGTGGTAATAGCATGGGCTCCAGTGTCAAGCAGTCCTGGGTTTGATTCCCAGCATTGATGCAATAGGCAAAGTTATTTAAATCTCTCTCTGACACACAGTAAGAATTTGATAAATTGTAGCAGTTTTTAAAAGTCTCACCTTTACCATTTATGACAAACCAAATCCAAGCCATAGGTATCCTCAGATACAAACTAAATGCTAGTCAACCATTGGAAAAAAGTTCCCAGGCAAAAATGATAGTCAAATACAACAATAAATGGGGGTGGGGGGGGTGTGATGAAGTAACTCCAATTGGGTGAGATTATATAACTGTTGTCCCCAAATGACATCAGAGAGAGAAGCAGGAAGTGCCTAGCCACTAAAAGCCTGTGACCAGAATGGGCAGCTCTTTGTTTGCAGAGCTGGCTTTGATTCCTAGGTCCTAAGGCATGGTCAGTGTACCTGATGTTGTTAGAAGTACCAGAGTGCCTTCAGTTAGTCTCTTAAGATAATTTTTCCCTTCTGAACAACTTTTAATGGAAATTGCAACAAAATGTCACAAGAAAGTTAGTTTCCATGAGGTATCTAGAACCTAGAGATTTGAAGAGTTGAGAAAAGTTTCAGATAAAACTCCAAATTTTTAAACTTTGCCCTTCACTAGAATTCCATCAGCTCATCAAAGCCAGGTCAGACTAGTAGTACTCAAGTTCAGCAAGCTGCAGGTGTAGCAGTCTCTTTGACTTTGCTAAAACTTGAAATATCATTGTTATGGATAAGAATTAAGTGTATTCAATTGTTTTTTCACATTGGTTCTTTGCTACCCTAAATCAGTTCTGCTAATTAGGGTCTCCAAATACTGCCCTGCAGGTTGTGCACTTTACAACTGCAGAGGGTGCCATTCACATAAACAGTAATATGAATACTGACCCCCCGTAATTGTGTAATATGCTTGGTACTGCCGTTGATATTTACAGAATCTACATTTGAGACTGAGGGTACTGTTGCAATTTTTAATTTGACCTCTAATTATTAGTAGTATTTTTTTAAATGATATCTGAATTTGGAGTTAGATTCTTACACTAGTTATTAGTTTCAAAAGATAAGGTGAAGCAAGGCTGGTGGGCAGCATGTTACTTTAATTCTCTCCCTAGATGTTAATTGGAGGATTTTATAAAAATTATTGACTTGACAATTGAAGTAGGGAAGATGCTGACATCCAGTTGATTTGGCATATGGACTATCCTGGTGGAATGTTTTCAGCATATTTGGTATGGCTTCCAGTTTGTTCTCAGAAATAGTTTGATAAACCTATGATTTGAATTGTATTGGTTTGGAGATGACACTTGTTTGAAGCATGTCTTTCTGTGGACACATCTCTTAAAAACTTTCCTTCCATAGATCCATCTGGCTGTGTTACAGAAGTCCTTGAATAATGGTGTACTTATCAATACTGACATATGGGCATGAAGAAGGAGACCATGCCAGACAGAGACTGACACATTGAGAAGTTAGAACAGAGAAATAGGCTGAAACTCTGAACAAAATGTGACTACTGAAACATTACTAATCTAGTTCATACATTCATTTCCTCAGCAGAGACTCACTGAGCACATTATGTGCACAAGATACTATGTAAGAGAGAGATGAATAATGAATACGTGAGTTTCAATCCTAGAGTCAGTCAGTGTCACATAGTTAAGCACACCAACTCTAGAGTCAAGTCACCTTATTTCAACCCCACTTCCTAAATGTATAATAATCTTTAAGCTCTCTGAGGTTCAGTTTTCTTGACTATAACATGGAAATCATAAAAATAATTTCCTTACAAGGGTGTTGTGAGGATTAGGTGATATAATCCAAGCAAAGCACTAAGGTCCATGCCTGGTACATAGCTCTCAATAATAACAGCTATATTTACTACTATTACAGTGTTAACAATCATTAAGAAGCAACAGAGCAGTTAAGAGTATGGGTTCTGGGGCCAGAATGGCTTTGAATTCCAGCTCCACACTTACTACTATGTGGCCGTGGAAAAGTAAGATATCTCTCAGTGCTTCAGTTTCCATCTCATCTGGTCATTTTTGAGAATTAAATGGGTTGATGCATTCAAAGTGCTTTAAAGAGTGCCTCACCCATAGTATGCACTCACCAAATGCTAGCTTTTATTATTAGAGATCATCTAAAAGTTTCCTCCTGTAATAGGTTAAATTGTGTACTCAAAAATATATATCCAAGTCCTAAACAACCATTCCCTTATACATGTGAATGTAACTTTATTTGGAAATAATTAAATTAAGAAGTAATTAAGTTAAGGTGAGATCATTCTGGATTTAGGTTGGCCCTAAATCCAATGACTGGTGTCTTTATAAGAGAAAGAAGAGGAAGATTTGAGACTCAGAGACACAGGGAAGAAGTCTGTGTGAATATGGAGGAAAAGATTAGTTAATGCTACCTGCTATGGGTCAAACATGTCCCCAAAAGTTCATGTATTGGAAACTGAGCCTCACTGTAACAGCGTTAAGAGAGTGGGAAATCCAATTATGGTATATGAAAGGTAGGGCCTTTGCGAGGTGACTGGATTATGAGAGCTATGCTCTCATGAATGGATTCATCCACTTATGGAATAATAAGTTAACATGGGTGTGGACTGGTGGCTTTATAAGGAAGGCACATGAGGTTGTTCTTGCCATGTTCACCATATGATACCCTGAGTCATCACAGGACACTGTAGAGAGTTACCACCCAGATGAAGGCCCTCACTAGATGTGTCCCCTGGACCATGAACTTCCTGGCCTCCAAAACTGTAAGAAATAAACATTATTTTCATTATACATTACCCAGTTTTAGGTATTCTGCTATAAGTAACAGAAAAGACTAATATGCTACCACAAACCAAGGGATGCCAGGAGCCCGCAGAAGCTGGAATAAGTAAGGAAGTTTTCTCCCCTAGAGCCTTCAGAGGCAGTGCAGCCCTGCTGACACCCTGACTTCAAACTTCTAGCCTCCAGAACTGCAAGAGAATAAATTTCTGTTGTTTCAAGCCACCAAGTTTGTGGTAAATTCATTGCGGCAGCCCAGGAAACTAACAGACCTCACATTACTTCCATTTCCTACTATTACAAATAACTAAGTAACATTGCCTTCTATTTTGAGAATGCTACCTTTAAATAGCAGAAAAATTACAAACTTTTCAGCACCATTTTGCATTTCAAACCTGAACTTTTGTATATATTCCATTTGCTTCCTGATAGGGTTATTTGAAGGTTCCTTTGCTTTATACAAGTGTACCTAAGAATTTTGATTATTCTACTCAAAAATATTTAACATGTTGAACTAACATTTATTGAGTGCCTCCTCTGTGTTAGACATTGCACAGGAAGCAATGATGTACTCCTTATTGTAAAGGAGCTCAAAATACAGCAGTTTGAGTGAATGAGATTTCAGCAGTCTAGCAGATAAAGATGCTGAGAACTTGGGAACTGTCTATTCTAGAATCTTCCCAGGGTTCCATGGGATCCTGTGGATCATTTTGGAATATACATATCACTATGTTCTTCCAACAGACTTACTTGGTGTTGCCTAGCTATCTGTAGTTGTTTACAGCCTGGCCCCATTTGCTGGACTAAGGTTTGGGAATTACCAGTCTAGTCCAATTTCACTCCCTATGCAGAAATGCATCTATAGTTATTCATTACTTAATGACGAAATGGGTCATTAGATGATTTTGTCACTGTGCAAACATCGTAGAGTGTACTTATGCAAACCTTCATGGTATAACCTACTATATACCTAGGCTATATGATATAGCCTATGGCTCTTGGGCTACCAACCTATACATCATATTACTGTACTGAATACTGTAGGCAATTGTAACACAACAGTAAGTGTGTATCTAAACATAAAAAAGGTACTGTAAAAATACCGTATAAAGGATGAAATAGTATACCTGTATAGGGCACTTACCATGGAATGGAGCTTATAGGACTGGTAGTTTCTCTAGGTGAGTCACTGAGTGAGTGGTGAGTGAATGTGAAGGCCTAGAACATTACTGTACACTACCATAGACTTTATAAACACTGTACACTTATGCTATACTAAATCTATTAAAAAAAAAAAGTAATTGCACCATGATGTTACAGTGGTTACAACTTCACAGTGGCTATGATATCACTAGATGTTAGGAATTTTTCAGCTCCATTATAATTTTATGGGACCACTGTAATATATGCAGTTTGTTATTGGCTGAAACAGTGTTACATAGTGCATGACTATAGTATTTCGGTCTGAAAATTTCTAGTGACAGAATCTCACCCTTTGTGAGTCAGATAGGTCCATTGTTAACAAAGTATTAAAATGTTATTCCATATTTTGATCTGTAATCTAGCCCTCAACTTCGATTCACTGGCCACAGTTCATTACAGAAAAATAATGATCAGATCCTAAATGGCAGTCCCTTAACACTTATAACCTATTCCTTTTTTTGGTCTAGGATATACATGCCTAGTTCCAACAACTGTTACTTATTTTGCATTCATTTCAGACCCTTTATGTTCTTGATCACTTTTCATTGATCAAGTCTATTTTGCCTATTTCCCTTCTAAAATTTGATGTCCATAATTGATTGTGATACTCTGACCAATGAAAAGTCCAGTCTGGCTGTAGTTGGAATCCAGACATATATGAGGGGTACTTCAGAAAGTTCATGGATAAATTCATATTACCTTTCAATTCTATTTTCCACAGGCTTTCTGAAGTGCCCTCATATTAACAGCCTGAACCAAGAAGACACAGAAAATTTGAACAGACTAATAACAAGCAACGAGATTGAAGCAGTAATCAGCAATTGCCCAACAAAGAAAAGCCCAGGGCTGATGGCTTTACTGCTGAGTTCTACAAAACTTTTAAAGAGTAATTAATACCAATTCTCTTCAAACTATTCCAAAAAATTGAAACAGAGACAACTATCCCAAACTCGCTCTATGAGACCAGCCTCACCTTGATACCAAAACCAGACAAAGATACAACAAAAAAACCAAAGTACAGACCAATATCTCTGGTGAACACAGACACAAAAATCCTCAATAAAATACAAGCAATCAGAGTACAACAACACATCAAAGAGATTATACACTGTGATCAAGTGTGATTCATTCCCTTAAATGCAAGGATGGTTCAACATACACAAGTCAATAAATGTGATACATCACATCAACAAACTCAAGGACAAAAACCATATAATTATCTCAATAGATGCAGCAAAAGCATTTGACAAAGTTCAATATTGCTTTGTGTTGGGCTGGCCCTGTGGCGCACTCGGAAGAGTGCGGTGCTTGGGAGCATGGAGGTGCTCCCGCTGCGGGTTCGGATCCTATATAGGAATGGCCAGTGCGCTCACTGGCTGAGCGTGGTGTGGGCGACACCAAGCCAAGGGTTGCGATCCCCTTACCGGTCACAAAAAGACAAAAAAAAAAAAAATATATATATATATATATATATATTGCTTTGTGATAAAGACTCTTAACAAATTAGGTATAGAAGGAAAATATCTCAACACAATAAAAGCCATCTATTACAAGCCCACTGCCAATATTATCCTGAATGGGGAAAAACTGAAAGCTTTTCCCTTAAGAACAGGAACTAGACAAGGATGCCCACTCTTACCACTTCTGTTTAACATAGTACTGGAGGTACTAGCCAGAGCAATCAGGCAAGAGAAGGAAATAAAGGGAATCCAGATTGGAAAAGATGAAGTCAAACTGTCCCTATTTGAAGATGATATGATTTTATATATAGAAAAACCTAAAGACTCTATTGAAAAACTTAATTTCAGTAACATTGCATGATACCAAATAAATGTCCCCGAATCAGTTACATTTATATTCTCCAATAATGAACTAACAGAAAGAGAAATCAAGTAAACTCATTACAATAGTCACCAAAAAAATAAAATACTTTATTGCTTAAAGATCACTGATTGCTGTGTGGAGAACGGATTGTAGATAGCAAGAATGGAACCAAAAAAGGCCAGTTAGGATGGAAGTTCAGCAGACAGTGGCTTGGCCTAGGGTGGCAGCAGTGTAAACTGAGAGCATAGGTAGATTTAGAATTATGTTTTGGAATTAGGTTTGACAGAATTTGCTGATGGATTGAATGTGAGAGACGAAGGAAAGCAAGGGAACAAGGATGACTCCTGTAAGTGTTTAATTAATGTTAGGTAGCATTATTATCTGCATCTTCATCCAAGTGCTAGATAAAATATTTGGAATATGACTCTGGAGACTTTTTTATATGTTGATAACCATTTTAATTGATACTCATTAGGATGAAACATTTTACTTTCCTTTGGAGGCCTCTAATTATCTCAAACCAGTCCGGTTCCCTAGTAGAACCATCTAGTATCATAGGCCACTATGGGTCTTCTAGACCAGTGTTTCCAAATGCATGTCTGTGGATCAGCGCTTATCCGAGATAAGATTATATCACCAGTATATGATAATAATAATTTTTTAAAGCTAATAAGAAACTTATATAAGCTGGCTGGTTAGCTTATTTAGTAAAAGCTCGGTGCTGATAACACCAAGATCAGGGGTTTGATTCCTGTACTGTCCAGCTGCCAAAAAAAAAATCCCACAAAAAACAAAAACAACAACAACAAAAAACCCACTTATATATACAGAAAGAGAGAGAGAGAGACTTCTCATGTCTTGAATACAGGGTGCCAGATTCTGTTCTAAGAACTTTATATATTAATTCCTTTATTCCTCATAACACATAGTGCCATCCCATTTCTATTTTTAGAGACAAAGAACCTGAAACAATTGACAGGTTAAGTTAACTTGCCCAATATACATAAAATATATACATGTGGCTCTAAGTTTGCTACATGTCCTTTCTTATGACAATCCATTTATTCTGTCTAATCTTTCCTACTTCTTAGATTTTTAAATGTACTTTATTTTTTAAAATGATTATAGTAACAGGTGATAAGTATATGCTAACATTCTAAAGTTGTATGAAATCCAAAAATCTGGGTACAACTGCTTTCAAAATGTATTCCAGTCCAGAGCCTCCCTGAGATTTGAGGCTCAGGCCTTAAGTGCTGCTTAGCATTAAGAAGATTTTAAACACAAAGCTGCTTCTGCGAGCCTTCTGGTGGTTCAGTCATGGAATGAGAGACAGGTCAGCGTGCCTTTTTGGATGACACACTGGATTTCCATCTAGGTTTCAAATTCAATTTGCACTTTAATTACAAGTGAACTGCAACTTAAATTTGCGTTTAGTTTTAGTATTTGTAACTTCACCCAGTGACAGCAGAGGTCATGCCAGAAACCTGGGAGAGGCAGTGACCATGGCAAGGGCCTTTCCCACTCATCACAGCACTGGGCTAGTAGCAGCAACTGAGCAAAGCATTGCTATGCCAATTTTCTGTCTGGGAGCCAGGCTCAGATTAAAACATCCAACTGCTTGCATTCCTGTAAGCATAGTGGGGCTGCAGAGACATCTTGTTTTCTGCTAACTATGAAGGTTTCCTTCTCTTCAAACATGGTTTACTGAACTTTGGCACATTTTAAGGCAACTGCCTCACTTCAGTGGATGGTGGAGTTGGGGGTGCATGGCTAGCGTGGCAGTCTGCATCATGTATTGCTGTCCTTTTCTTCCCCCCTTTCCTAATGGAGTAACTGCTGCTGTATGTACCACAGGATAATGGCTATTATTTATATAGCAATTTTCATCTTCAGTGTGCATTACAAATACTAACACATTAATCCTCTGGAGAGAAGTATTATATAATGCCTCGAGCAAACATCCACCCCTTGTATTTCCAAATGAATTGAGTAGTTTCATGAAGTACAATCAATGGATCATCAGTATTAGTTGGAGCGGTATTACACCAAATGATCCACTAGCACCAGAGTTAATGAGTGATGGTCACAGGTTCAGCTTACAGTACATTACTAGAGCCCCTGCAGGGGAGGCATTTGCAAACCAATCTTCTGCTTGCTGGTCTCAGAGGACTTCCCTTAATAATGACTGACATTTCTTCACAGCCTCTAAATGGGTCCAGCTGGCACCGTGCGGGGTTCTCAGGTATGGTGGATTGTTTTACTTTACTCCATCTGTCAGTGCTTCCTGAGAGGATATATTTTACTATGAAAATATTTTGATAAAAGTAGCAGTGAAGTATTACCATTACCCTTGCAGCATGGCCCGGTCTCACTCCCGCCCGTCTCACTCTCCACCATTCACTTGCACTACACCCTCATGGCCCAAACACACACAATAAGAGTTACAGGATCTGAAAGAAATGAAGTGCCAAGTACAATAGCTTTTCATCTTATCCTAAACATCTCCGTGGGCATTTTTTAAGTGGCCTATTGTTATACAGAACATTCCCTAATTTCTTTGTCTCTTTCACTTTATTGTTGTGAGGTAAGAAGGAGCTACTGTTCCAGAGTTTAAGGGAAGATGGAAAAGATTCAAAGTGAGAGCAAATCTGCAACATACAATTACATAAATTCTGAATTCACCCAACTGTTGTATTGATGCTGATGATAAGCCAGAACATGATTTAGATCATTGTACTTGAAATACCTCAGCTGACTCACTTTTCTGATTAGCAAATATTTCATCTCCTGGCAATATGTCATACCACACAGAGAAGAATCCTGAAAAGGGCTTCCTTTCTGAGCTTAAACCTCTTTCTCTCTCTAAGAAAATTCCATACCTTAAGCAACAAACTTCAGAATACATAGTGCACACTCTAGACAGCCAAACTGTTTATTTAATGGTTAATTACACTGTGACACCACCTACAATATGCTTTACTTTTTTATTATCATTTCTCATGTAAATCCTCCCTGTGTTCTTGAAAGCAATAAGAGTTAAGTTACAGTAATGACAAGATATGATGCCAAATATCATTGTTTATAACATAAAATAAAACAAAATAGAGGCACCATGTTTTGGAATTGTAGGCATTATTTCTGTATGCAGACAGTGTGAAAGATTATTAGAAAACATAAAGTTTTTAATAATTTTATTTAATGTCCTAAAAATGACTTTTCTATTTAAGAATGAATAGAGGTAAAAGACCAACAGAGCATTAATTTTTAAAAAGCTGGAAGAAAGGTAACAACAATATTTAATCCCCATCCCTCCAAAAAATCAGTCCCTCTATTTTTGTTCATCAATTCTTTTCAAGATTTATTCTCTAGATAGTCTTTCATTGAGTAGTAAGTTCAAAACTAGCAGTTTCAGATTTGGCATTCAGATGTGAATGTACTATTTTTGTTAGTGGACTTGGCTTTCAGGCTCCATTTTTTATTAAAGCACATTATCTGCTATGTGAGTCCTTCAGTGAGAGTGCAATGCCGATATAATGAAGATAAAACAGTTGGATAAGCTACAGACCCAGAAAGAAATGTTAGAACTCTATGAAGGGAAGTTTTTCTGAAATTCTCTTTCATTTCTTTTCATCGCAAATACAAACCAACTGATACTGTGTCATATGGTGTTTCCAAATATTATTTATAAGCCAAATATTTGATCAGTTTTCTTTACATCTACCAAGAGATCTCCTAGAGAAATCAAGCCTGGGAACAACAATAGAATTGTTCTAGTGCCTAGCAAACCAGAATTTTTATGTACAAATTCAAAGAGATTGAGCTCCACGGATTTCAGAAAGACTTCAAGAGAATAGGTGCTACTGTGTGAGAGCTCATTACAAAATTAACAATTGAACTGGACGAAGAGTTCTAGGAAAGACATGTTTTATTTTGTTTATGGAATTATTTTGCTTCAATTCATTGGCTTTGCGGCAATAAGAAAACAGCTAGTGCAGCAATGCCTCTGTGCAAACAGTATTGTATTATAGCACTAAATCTGCTTATGCATGCACCTGAGTAACATTGTAATTTGAGGGGAGTGGGAGTTTTGGGAAAGGGGTGTTGCGAGTGAATTTGAATACCTGTATGAGGTAAGTTGTTAGTTAATATTTTAATTTTAACCTAAGCAGTCACTCTAATTCTAGCAAGTAATATGAGTATATTCAGTTGATTCAACTAAATAAATTGTTTTGAGGCAATCTAGTAATGTCTATGCCTACAAAGGCTGTGTCAAAGGTGAAAAATTCTTATGTTTTACTCAAAGCCTATACTTGACTTTTTTTTGCATTTATTTTGCTGTGTATTATTGAATGCATTAAACCTGCATAGCTTTCCATAAATTCTATGTAATACAGATTTTTAACCAATTTCAGTAATCAGAAAGTATTTATTGAATATTTTTGGTGAGCCCAGAACTGTGTTAGATCCTAAGCAGATGCAAAAGTAGCATACCACTGATGAGACACATGTTATACACATGGAACAATCAGATGGACACCAATGAAGTGCTACCATATGTGATCCCAAACTACTAATTTTAAAGAGCAAAATGAGTGCAGAGAAGAGTGAGGTAGACCTGGGACTGTACACCTAGGCAAATTTTCATGGAAGCACAGCGGCAAGAAATCAGCCTTTGAGAAAGGGTTTGTCAGTTCACTATGTAAACGTCTATCAAAAGAGCATGTTGTACATCTTAAATATATACAATTTTTATTATAAAATGAATTAAAAAATCCTCTCACAAAAAAGTAGTGAGTTTGATTCACATAAACAGAATTGAGTTGAGAGAAGCTTCAGGATAAAGGAAATAGCCTAAGAAATACATGGAAGGTAGAGTACATGCTAGGGAATAGTAAAAAATAATTTGGTAGATAAACACCAGATTATTCAGGGCCTGTAAAGCATGACAGAAACTTTTAATTTGAATTGGGGGGCAAGAGGAGGATCTGTAGATTTTTTTTTCGCTATTATATATGTCATGCTCACAAAAGGAGTGCATAAAAGGCATTGCGTAATCCTAAAGATTGATGTAATTAAATAACACCCAAGTTCCCTGCACCAGCTTATGAAACAGAAGAATACCAGCAATTTAACATCTATTTATATTGTGTTCCAGTCACATTGCACTTCCTACACTGCAGAAGTAACCGCATCCTAAATTTTGTTAATGACTCCCTTGATTTTCTTTAATACTTATGAATACAATCCTAAACAACATATTATTTACTTTTGCTTGGCTTTGAACTTTTTATAAATATTATAATGCTGTATATATCCTTCTGTGACTTGTTTCTTTTGCTCTAAATTATATTTGGGAGATCCATGACTGTGGCTGTGGTTCATTAAGGCATTTTATGCTCTGTAGTAGTCTATTGTATGAGTATGACACAATTTCTTAATCTTGTCAACTGCGGATGGACTATTGGGTTGTATTCAGGTTTTGTTGTCATGAAAATTTCTGTTATAAGCTTTATTGTATGTGTCCTCTGGTAGTGCCTCTTGAGAAAAATGCCGAGGAGTATTGTTGGGTCAAAAGGTATTTACATGTTCAACTTTACTGGGTAATATCAAACTTCTATTTGATGAAAATTTACTCTTCCACCAGAGGGGTATGAAAATTCCCATTGCTTCATGTTGTTGCCAACACCTGATATTGTCAGACTTTTTAATTTTCATCAAACTGGTGAATAAAAATTATATAAATTGGCATTACACTGAATACTAAAGAGGTTGAGCATGTTTTATATTTTCATAGCCCAGTTACATTTCCTTTTCTGTGAAATGTCTAGTTATATTTTCTCTGCATTTTTTCTAATAGGTTGATAGACCTTTTCTTATTAGTATATAGAAGTTCTTACAATGTTCTAGATAATAATCATTTGTCAGTTATATGTAATGCAAATATTTTCACAGATTATGGCTTGTATTTTAACTCTAATTTGTCTTTGTTGAACAGATTTGTTTTTATGTTTTAACATAGTTGAACTTATCCATCTTTTCCTTTATAGTTTGACATTTGGGTTCTGATTAAGAATTCCTTCTCTACCTCAAAGTTGTAAAGATGTTGATCTATTATTATAAAAGTTTTATAACAATGGTTTTTAAAATGTCATACCCAAATCACTAGCATCAGCATCACCTAAGAACTTGCTAAAAATGCAAATGTTGGGGTCTTACCTCAGACTTACTTAATTATAATCCCCATATAAGAGGCCTAAATATCTGTGTTTAAACAAGCCCTCTAGGTGACTATTATGCACACTGAAGTTTGAGAAGCATTTATATTTTGCCTTTTACATTGGTTTTTGTATAGTGGGAAGTAGATACAATTTCATTTTTTTAATGTGGATATCCATTTTCCCAGCATTATTAATTGAATAAATAATATGTCCTTATATATTATTCTCTCTGTAACATCATCCCTACATAAATCATGTTTTTATATGTATGAATCTCTTTGGAGGGTTCTAGAGATCAATTTTGAGCTAATTGATATATTAACAATATTGAGTTTCTATCTATGAACATACTATTATACCTCTCTCTTTATCTGAGTTTTAAAAAATATCTTTAATCAGTCTTTTGCAGCTTTCAGCATACAGACCCTGCACATATTTTGATAGATTTATACCTAAGTATTTCAATTTCAGTGCTTTTTTAAATTGTACTGGTCATTCAATTTCAATTTCCAATATTCAATGCTAGTAGGTGGAAATACAGTTAATTTCTGTATATTGAGCTTTTATCCTGTGATCTTGCTAAACTCACTTATTAGTTTCAGATTTCTGCAATTAGTAGGATTTTCTAAGTAGACAATTGCAAATAGATTTCCATTACTTTCTTTCCAATTTATATACAGTTTATTTCTTTTTCTAAATTTGTCGTGATGGCTAGTGTCTTCAGTATTGTGTTCAATAATTGTGAAACCAGACATCCTTGACTTATTCCTAATTTGAAAGGGAATGCATTTTATCCTTAACCAGTAAATATCTAGCCAATTATAGTTTTTCTAAAAATTGCCTTTTCAGAATAAGCAAGTTCCTCTGCCATGTAATCCAGCACTCCTAATATTGGTTATATACCCAAGGGAATGGAAATGCTCATGTCAAAGGAATACCTGAACTCCCATGCTTATTGCAGCTCTATTTGCAATAGCCAAAATATGGAACTAAGCTAAATATCCATTAACAGATGACCAGATAATGAAAATGTGTTATATATACACAATAGAATACTACTCAGCCACGAAAAAGAATGAAACTCTATTATTTGTGGCAACATGGGTAAGTTGGAGAAAATTATGTTAAGTGAAATAAGCCAGGCACAGAGAGAGAAATACTGCATGTCCTCATTCATAAGTGGGTGCTAAGATAGAAGGAAGGAAGGAGGGATGGAGGGAGGGAGGGAGGGAGGGAAGGAGAGAGAGAGAGAGAGAGAGAGAGAGAAAGAGAGAGAGAGAGAAAGAAAGAAAGAAAGAAAGAAAGAAAGAAAGAAAGAAAGAAAGAAAGAAAGAAAGAAAGAAAGAAAGAAAGAAAGAAAGAAAGAAAGAAAGAAAGAAAGAAAGAAAGAAAAGAAAGAAAAAGATCCACAATAACACACTGAACATTCAAAAGGAGAAAGCAGAACTATGGTTACCAGAGGTGGGAAAAGGGAAGGTGAGAGGAGGTTAGTCAAAATTTGCTAAGGGACACGAAGAATGATTACATTTTGTAATGATGGCTGTGCTAGTTATCCTGATATGATCACCATATATTGCATACAGGTATTGTTCCCACAAGTATGTATAAACAATTGTTTCAAAAAAAAAAAAAGTTCCTATCATCATGAACAGGTGTTGATTTTTTTCAAATCATTTTGCTGAATCTATTTATATGATCATGTGGTTTTCTTTTCTTTAGACTGTTAATATGGTAGATTCATTGATTGATTACCAAATATTGAAATAGCCTTGCACCTGGGATAAACCCCATTTGTTTGTGGTGTATTATCTGTTTCATATATTTCTAGATTCAATTTTCTAATATTTTGCTGAGAATATTAGGGTTTGTATTTACTAGGCATATTGGTCTGTAATTTTCTTTTCTTGTAATGTCTTTCACTAATTTTGATATTCAAGTAATGCTGTCTCCATAAAATAAGTTGGAAAATGTTACCGCTTTTTCTGTTTCCGCAAAAGATTTTGTAAAATTTGCATTATCTTTTCCTCACATGTTTGCTAAATTCATCAAAGAAAATGGCCTGGATTTTTCTTTTTGGTTAGTTTTAAGTACAAACCCAATTCTCTTGCTGCATATAATATTATTCAGGTTGTCTATTACTTCTAGTCAAGTTTTGGTATTCTGTGTGTGTCTCTCTCTAGTCCTATTTCATCCAGGATGTCAATTTGATGAACATAGAGTTATTAATAGCATTTCTTTAATGTCTGTAAAGATTTTAGTGACCTTTCCTTTTTTATTTCTGCTATTGGCAGTTTGTGTCTTTTCTCCTTCTCTCTTAGTCACTCTGGCTTGAAGCATTATTAATCAATTTCATTGATCTTTTTAAATAACCTTTGTTTTGGTTTCATTGGGTTTTTATATTTTTCTTCTGTTTTCAGTTTCTTTGTTTATACCCTTTTCCTTATTATTTACTTTATTCTGCTGGCTTTGGATTTGATTTGCTCCTCTTTTTCTAGTTTCTTGATGTGAAAACTTAGAGTGCTGGTTTCAGATCTTTCTTCTACTCTAACAAAAACCTTTGGCAGTATACATTTCCCACAAAGTACTGCTTGAACTGCATCTCACAAATTTTGATATATCATGTTTTCATTTAGTCCAGTTCAAATTATTTTATACTTTTCCTTTTATTTAATTTTAAAATTTGGGAATCTTTCAGACATTTTGCAGTTATTTATTACTCATTTTATTCTGTTATGTTAGGAAGCCTTCTTGGTATCATTTCAACTCTTATCTCTGTGAGATAATGCAATATAATTCTGGATAATTTCTTCAGATCTATTTTCTAGGTCGCTACTGCTCTCTCCATCTGCATTTAATATGATCCTGTGCATAATAAACACATGCACTGTTTAATATGCTGTTAAAATACAAGAAAGTTTTTTTTTATTATTTCAATTGTTTTATTTTTAATTTTCAAAGTTTACTTACAGTTTTTCAAATATGCTTGGGCATTAGCATCTCTCTTTTTTCTCATTCCTATTTTCAAATTTCTTTTTTTATTTCTTTATATACATGTAAGATAGTTATTTTTGTTTTCCAGTATTAGATAAATTCAGTTCTTAGTAAAATGACTCTGCAATCTATTTTTCTACTAGTTCTAACTCAGTCTGTGATTTATGATTTTTGGACAGTGTAATGATTATTTTCTTGATACATTATCTGTTGAACTTCCCTAAGAGAATTCATCTTTACTTTGGCACTTACTTGTGGGCACTGCCAACACAGCATGCTATTAAATTAAATTGTCTGCTTAAGAATTTTGGACCATACAAGTAGTTAAATTTGGACTTCAATGCCCATGAGGGTTAAACACAAAGTGAAAGCAGGAACCTCATGCAGAAGAGAGAACCAAAACTGAATTTTTCTCTATCTTACTGTTGTTATTGTTTGTTTTTGTTTTGCTGACACTGAGGAATATTTGAGCTTAGGCTACAGTAGCTATATGAAGTGAGGAAGACTAAGGCCTTCCCGAGATGGGATGTCTAACAGGAGAACTCCCACATAAAGCTGAAACCCCTACAGTTTACATTCAGTAAAAGGGTAAAAGAGGAACCTGTCATACAGAATGAGATAGAAAGGAAATTGTCTATCTCAAACTTGATATTAGGTAAGTGGGAAAAAAAATCTTCCCTGAAAGAATTCTGTGTTTCATCTCTGTGGTTTCCTTCTTTTTATGGTGATACTGTAATGTTTGTAAAGTGCGTCATAATTTAGTTAAAAATATAGTTTTTGAGTATGGAATTATTACCATAAGAATGGCGTTTGAGGAATATTAGTTGGAAGTGGTCTGTGGAATAAATTAAAGGAAGCCCTTTCTCTGGTTATTTCAAATTAACCATTTTTTTCTCTATAAAGCCATCAAAAACACATTATTCGATAGGTTCTAAATAATTGCAACGCTAAGTACTATGACCTATCCTCAGCCAGATTACCGTCTCATCAATGAATTTTCGGCTAGATTGCTAGTTAATGAACCCTGTAAAAGGTCTTATGAGATATTTAGTAATTGCTTCACTATCTTTCTAATAAATAAATACAATTTTGTCACTTCATACCCCATTATCTACTTTCATATAGTTGAAAGTAATAAAGGTAAGACAAATTTTAAGAGCTCTTTGATGGCTAAACTAAAAAATACTACCTGGGAGTCTATCTAGAAAGAATTTTATAGGTATAGTGCCTGGGTAAGAACCATCTTCTCCGATAGTCCATGCTTGCTAATATAGTTCCATTTATGTGCCAGAACTTTTATTTTTTATGATAATATTCTATTCCTTCTCCAAATAGACATCCAAGCTAAATGTCTGGATTTTAAAAACTTTTTTTTGAAATTTCTCCCATTTCAACTAGGCACTTTCTGCCATATCCATCCCACTTGTAAATCTCTTTAGTTATTATTTAGCCATTAATGTCCTGGGAACGATTTGAGATAAGTTATTTCAAATAGTCAATCAGGAGGGTTAAGCTGAAGAATCCCTCTGAATTCCAAAAAAAAGAGGTCAAGGAAGAACATTTCAAACCCGGAGTGGGGATGCTGAATATGTAATAATATAGGTATCACTCTTGATCTAGACCTCAGTAGATATATTTTATTACTTGCTGGAATTAGGAAATTGATAATATTCTTCCTAGAGAGAAAAGAAGTTGAAAGGTTTAAGGAAGGCAAGCTTACATGTTGAGTGACAGATACAGAATTAAGGGATATTAACATGTTAGGAATCTGATATGCATATATGGTAAAAAATAAGTGTAATATCTTAGACTAATAAACTAGCAAAAGGGAGGAAAAAGAGATATGGCTTAAAGCAACACATGTGATTGCCAAAAAAAAAAAAAAAATTAATAGGCTTCATGCAGGTGAAGTGACAAACTGACCCATGCACTAGCCTCCACTAAAATAGTGTGTTCATTTATAAGTACCATGCTTTAAAGGAGACATGAACACACAGAAGAAATAAGCTAACAGAGAGAGAGCATCTTCAACAGTAATGCCATTGGACGAATAGTTGAAGAAACTGGAGATGTTACCCTGGAGAAGCCTAGAAAAGGAGTAGGGAAGAGGTGTGGAACATGAGTATTGCTTTCAAGTAGAAGACTGACATAGCTGGGCTTAATGGGTGAAAATGCATTGTAGTAGAAAATCCACTAGAATAGAAGTAAAAGGAACTGGATTCTAGTGTCAGTGATGATCATATTCATACCAGAGTGGTTCATTTTACAGATGTAGAATGAGAACATTTATCTTGGTGGTTAAGATACCTTTTAGCTTTGACTGATTATGTAAGAGAAATTGCTTAATATAAGGAAGAGTTCTGTAGCATGATGTTTTTTGAAAAGAAAATGGGCCAGTTCTAGTAATGATGAGTTTACAGTTACTGGGGATGCTTAAGGAGAAGGATGCTAAGGAAGAGATTCATGAACAGGGTAGGTAGTTGGGCCAGATTACCATTAAAATCTTTGTCTTCACAGAGAGATTTTGATGTAGAAACAAAGGTAAAGATAGATTTGAAGATGGTTTTGAACTGAAAGAACATTGCCACCATATATGCTTGTACTTTTCTGTATTATCAGATCCTTTACACTTCTTACCATGGTCTCAAAAGTTTTTTGTCCTTTGTTTTTTCCAAAAAGGAGATTGTGCTGGTTAATTTTATATGTCAACTTGACTGAGCACAGGGATCCCAGATATTTGGTTAAACATTATTCTGAGTGTGTCTGTGAAGGTGTTTCTAGGTGAGATTATCATTTGAAATGGTAGACTGAGTAAAGCAGGTTGCTTTCCCCAGTGTAGGTGGGCCTCATCCAGTCCATTAAAGGCCTGGATAGAATAAAAAAGTGGAGTAAGGGAGAATTTTTTCTCTCTGGCTATCTCTGAACTGGGACATTGGTCTTCTCCAGCCTTTGCACTCAGACTCAGGCTGGAACTTATACCACCAGCTCCCGCTTCTCGGGCTTTTGGACTCAGGCTGGAACTATACCATTGGCTCTTCCATGTTTCCAGCTTGCCACTTTCAGATCTCAGGATTTTTCAGCCTTTATAATCATGTGAGCTGATTCATTATAATAAATTTCTCTCTCTCTCTCTCCACATATATATATGTGTGTGTGTGTGTGTATAAGAGTACTTCAAAAAGTTCATAGAAAAATGGAATTAAAAGATAGTATACATCTTTCCATTAATTTTTGAAAGTTCCCTTTTGCGTGTTTTTCTATATATATCACACACATAATTTTGATGAATATATATGAATATCTTATTGCTTCTGTTTCTCTGGAGAACCCTGACTAACGCAGACATTGTATCAATACCTTAGATCTATAGATGCTGTTATCAGGCACTCGTATAAACTGAGGTAGTAGTATCTATATGAGGGAACTTCAAAAAGTTCATGGAAAAAATGGATATAAAAGATAAAAATTAAAAATATAAATTTTATTTCTCAACATAAGCTCCATCAAGTTCAAGACACTTTTGTAAGTGACAATACCAGCCATTTAGTCCATCCCTAAAGAACTGAGGGTCCTGGTAGTTTAACCTTATCAATGTAGTCTTTTTTATATTATTAACTGAAGAAAAATGGGTGCCATTTAAAGATTTCTTTAAGATTAAGAAACAAAAAGAATTCAGAAAGAGCCAAGTCGGGACTGAAAGGTGGATGCCTAATGGTTTCCTATTAAAACTCCAGCAAAATTGCCCTTGTTTGATGGAAGAATGAACAGGACCATTGTCATGGTGGAAAAGGACTCTCTAGTGAAGCTTTCTTGGGAATTTTTCTGCTAAAGTTTTGGCTAATTTTCTCAAAACAGTCCCATAATATGCAGATGTTACTGCTTTTAGCCCTTCAATATGTCAACAAGCAAAATGCCATGAGCATTCCAAAGAACTGTTGCCATGTCTTTGTTCCTAACCAGTCCACTTTAGTTTTGATTGGACCACATTCACCTCGTGGTAGCCATTGCTTTGATTCTGCTTTTGCTTCAGGATCATATTAGTAAAGCCATATTTCACCTCTTGTTACAATTCCTCAAAGGAATACTTCAGGATCTTGATCCCACTTGTTTAAAATTTCCATTGAAAGCTCTGCTGAGCTGATCTGAGCTCAACAGTTTTGGAATCCATCAAGCTAAAACTTTGCTCAACTTTAATTTTTTGGTCAGAATTGTGTAAGCTGAACCAGCTGAGATGTCTGTAGTGCTGGCTATTGTTTCTGCTGTTAATCGTCCACCCTTTTCAATTAGGGCACAAACAAGATTAATTTTTTCTTTGGAAAAGGGTATGGATAGTCTGCTGCTATGGTCTTCATCTTCAATGTTGTCTCGTCTTTTCTTAAGACGAGTTATCCATTTGTAAGCTGCTGATTTGCGGGGGGGCACTATCTTCATAAAGCATCAGTGATTTCACCATTCTTCTACACAAGCTTCAAAATAATTTTGATCTTCGTTCTTGCTTTAATTTTAGCAGAATTCATGTTGCTCTGATAGGGGCTCTTTTCAAACTGATGTCTTATCTTTCTTAGTGCCTCAAACTAGATCCTGGTCAGACGTGTTATAATAAGTTAGTATAGTTTATTTTGGTGCAAAAAAAAATTGCAATTCATGCATAGTGTTTTTCATAATGCACATTTCCCATGAACTTTTGGAAGACCCCTTGTACCATTTGGTGAAACTCTGTAGCAAGAGTAGAAACCAAGGTTTAAATCCTGGTTTTGCTACTCGTTTTCTTCATTACCTTCTCTATATTATATTTTTATATATAACAGGAGTAATAATACTCACCTTAGCAGCGTTTATGTAGATTAAGTAGCCTAGCATACTACCTACTGTACTATAGGGCTCAAAAAGTAGTGGCTGAATTTGAGTTCACCTATTTTAGGCACGATCCACAGTCTTTGTGAACTCTGACTGGAATCAAGTAGAAATGGGCTTAACTCACAGTTCTGTTACTTATTATTTGTCTTCTCTTAGGCAATTTATATAAAGACTCTTTGCCTCAGTTTTCTAATTATTAAGATAGGAATAATGATAGCACTTTCCTCATCAAGTTGCTATGAGGAATAAATGAGGTAATGCCCATAATGTTCTTAGTAATATTAAGTTCTCCAGAAATGTTAATTGTTGTAAAATTAATGAATACAATTTCTCACAACCCAGAAGAATGTCTAGTTAGCAATTTTAGCTCCATGTTTTAAGGTTTTTTACGTAGCCACCACTTGATCCTTATCAGGGGTAAAGAACTACAAATAATAGGAAATAATGGGTGATCTCCAAACATATATGTTTGCTTAGAATGCAGCCAGACATGCTTGTTTTCCTTCTTTTCTTCTGTGTCTGCTTTCTGTCCCTGCTGCCAGCAGTGCAGCAGCCTGCAGGAGGAAGAAGACAATTGAAAGGTGATTGTATGCTGTCAAGGGAATTAGGGCCGGGGAAGAGAAGGAAGAGGAGTGAAGAGAACATAGATAGGGTGTGAAGAGCTCTGAGACTTTATGACTTCATCAGTATATGTCATTTAAGAACATACACATAATTTCACAGAAATCCTATCAGGACTTTCAGAGTGAATTATTTCCATTCCTACTACTGTGTATTTCCCAGGATACATACCCAAGGATGTGTAAGGGTGGCACAAGAAAGAATGTAAAGTGTAATGAAGTTTATGCATTAACCCTTTCTGTCTCCTAGCTTTCAGAAATGAAGCATAAATAAGAGAGTTATGTCAATGTTTCTGAAATTTCTTTTTCCATTCAACGACTACCAACAACCAACAAAACACTCCTGAGTTCAATTGAGTAGATGAGCTGTAAATCCTGTCTCTTCCACACTTGAGGGGAGAAAGAACTCTAGTCAAAGAACTGTGCCTGCAGCTTGAATAAAAACTTGGCCAGAGATAAGATTCTTTTAAAAAGGAAAATCATTTCCACAAAAGAAGAAAGTGAAAGAAAACAGAAAGAGAGAAATGGACAAATCCATTAAAGAGGATAGAATCGAAACTCACCAGCCTCTCGCGGTATTCTTCGTAAGAGAGATAGAGTGTGTGAGGCAAGGGACTCATTATCCTGCTCCTAGCCAGTAATTCATAGAGAACAGAAGCTGGGAAAGGGGAGGTGCTGTCTAGAGAATTGTAAGTCAGAGACATGCCCTTTAGTTAGCACCACTTACTGTTTACATAATAGGGAGCCAGTGAGCTTTAGAAGCCCTTCCCCAGCCCACATACTAAATGCACAATTGACCACAGTGGATTTTCTCCCATTCGCTTATGTTTTGCATTTCAGACACTTAAACTGGGAATGCTGAAAGACAGAAATCACTCCAGAGAGAAGGGTGCATCATTTTCAGGTAAAAAAGGGAAAAACATCAACAGAGAGGAGATGTAAGTTTTAAGCATTTCAAATGCTTAAATACAATTGAGACCAACCTGGGTTTTTTAAGTGAGTGGAAAGACCAATTTGAACTATTTTTTTCTAGGGGTAAATTGTTTAAAACTCTGTGTGTGGGTCTTCTCTCTCAATGATATTTCCCCACTAAATTTAGAAAAAAAAAAAAAAAAAAAAAACCTACACCAACAATAGTAAACACATGTGACATTTATTGTACTTAGTGAGCACCTACAATACACCAATTATTGGGGCTTGATTGTGTGTGTGTATACTTGTATTTATCTTCACAACAGACCTATAAAGTAGGTGCTGTTATGATTCCATTTTTACAGATGAGGATGCTGAAATGAAGGTAGTTATTTAGCATCCCCAAAATCACAGAGTAAAAAGATGGAAGATTTTTATTTTAACCTTGGATCTGGCTGACTCCAAAACTCATCTGCCTCTCCAGCATAGCTGCTGCAAACATGAGTATTTTTATATTAGTGACCATTGACAACACTTGTCAGTATATGTGTGGTTAAAAGATTTCATACTTCCACAGCATGCTCGCTGATGAAAATGGCTCCCTTTCCCTGCTCTTTTACTTTCTGCTAGCTTATCTATGTGGCTCACATATTCCTTTCAATAATGTAGTCTAAAGTCAGCCCAATGGGGAGCTTTCTATTGGGAATCAAAAAGGATTTCATGCACTATCACCAGTCTTTCCTCAGATCAGCTGTCATAAATCCAGCTCTCTTAATTTACTGCCATGAAAGCATAGGGACAAAGATGATGACTATCTAAAATTACTTTCATTAGGTAAGGATCAAGCACCTTGGAAGGATAAATTTTCCTCCTTAACGACCTAATCTGTTCCCACAGAGGAACTCTAATTTTATCTCATCTTGTACCCTGTATATAATTCTTCCATATTTGTCATTGTCATCTTACCTACAGGACTGTGAGATCTTTGACAGCAGGGACCATTCCTTAAACTTCTTTTGTATCCTCTTTCTTCTAAATAATGGCATAGTGTTGCACATTTAAATGAATATTCAGTAAGGACTTCACTTGGTTGATTAAGAAAGAGAATTATAGAAATATTGGAAAGGTTGGCTTTCATTAGATGACACCACTCCAAAATTTAGTGGCTTAAATCAATAACCATTAATTGAGTTTATAATTCTGTATGTTGGCAATCTGGGCTGGGCTCAGCTGAGCGGTTCTTTTGATTTCTGCTGGGCTTGATCATTTGTATACAGTCAGCTGTCAGTCAATTAGGCAGCTCTGATTTGAAGGGTTGGTTGGCTGTCAGCTCAGGTAGTGAGGGTGCAAAAGGCGTAACTAGACTATGTGTTTCTCATTATCCAGTAGACAGGCCTGGTAGGATTCCAGTAGTAAAGGTGAAAGTATACAGGACTTCTTGAGGCCTAGGACCAGAATGGCTCAATATTTCCACCATATTCTATTAGCCAAAGAAAGTTAAAAGGACAGCACAAGCACCAGAGGTGTTTGATATCTATACCTTCATGGGGAAAGCTAAAAAGTTTTGCAGTCTACTATAAATAATTCAAAATCATTGCACATTTATTTTGTGTAAAGTACTTTTTAAAGTTTGTTCACATTAACTCTACTTGAAAGAGTCAAACAACTTGCCCAGAGTCACGCAGGTTAGTGACTCAGATCTTGCTGAATCTAAACACAGTGCTTTTTCTACTACTCAACATTATCTCTCAATTAAAAACTGAGAGTAAGAAACTGTATCTTAGTCAACTTGCATAACCTATTTTAACCATACTTCTTTAGCTACCGTAACTAAAAACATAAATGACTTTTCTTTATAACTTTAAGTGCATTTTGAATAATTTTTCATAATACGGGCATTGGAGTCAGATGGAACTAGTTCAAATCCTGGCTCCCACTTACTAGTTCTGGGCATCCTCATCTGTAAAATGAAAACAGCAATAACACCAACCATATAAATCTATTATGATAATTAACAGATTGTGGCACAGAGTGTAGCATAGAGCACTCAATCAATAAATGTATATAGGGCCGAGCCCGTGGCGCACTTGGTAGAGTGCTGCGCTGGGAGCGCGGCAACGCTCCCGCCGCGGGTTCGGATCCTATATAGGACTGACCAGTGCACTCACTGGCTGAGTGCCGGTCACGAAAAAACGACAAAAAAAAAATAAATAAAAATAAAATAAATGTATATATATATATATATCTCATATATACATATGTGTGTGTTTGTGTATGTATTTTATATATATATGCACACACATCTGCCAAGTAGTGTGTAGTAATGACTTTTTTTCTTTAATACATCAGAGAACCAGACTATCTTCAGTGACAAAAAATATTAAAACTAGGAAAATGCAAAAAAAACCCAACGTGGCATAGGCTTTGTCTTCCCTTCCCTATACAGCCAGCAGTATCAGATTATTGGGAATTCCTCCTGTTAGAGATGGATCGTGAAAAAGAATACCAAAGGAAATGGAAGTTTTATTTAAATAACTGTATTTTCTACAGTGTGTCCAGAGAAATGTCTTGGGGCTAAAACTTTGACATTTGGAGAAAGCTGCCTTGTTGAATAAATGTATATGTCATTACCTTGAAAGGAGGGCTCTATCTTTGGAGTGCCCTCTAACTTTAGAATTGTTTTTATTGGAAAGGGAGATATACTAAGAAATTCTCTTAACTATTGCCTCATTTATGAGGTGAATTATTTTGTGGCTGTTGAGTTTTTATGGCTGTGAATGATTTTTGTGGCCAAATTTAAAGAAGTAAATATTTCAAGTAAATATTTGAAACAAAATTGAAAGGCTTAGAGATCTAAAAAGTTATCAAAAGCATCATATCTTTTTTTAAAGAAGACATTTCTCAATGTGTTAATGTGCTAGTCTTATTTCCATGTAACATCTCAGCACGAAACTTCCCAGGCAGCCAATGTTAACATTGTCTCTTGGTGCTATAATTGGTAAGGAAAGTTTTTATACCCTTTTAAGGTGATAATTATTACTTTAAAAGTTTTGACAATAATATAACATATTAAGAGTTCTAGCTGTAATAAATGCTATAATTGTCCCCAATAGCTAGGGTATCTATTTCAATTCTCGGATTATAGTTAATAAATATTCTAATAGCCTTCAAAATTCCTCTCGTCAAGAGCCTAGTATGGCACAAGGAATGCATAAGCAATTTTTAAGTGTAAAAGTATATTGTTCTAGACATATTTTAGTTATAATGAACATCCTACTACACTTCACAAAGAACAGCAGCAAAATAAAATTGGAGAAAATGATCTCCAGGGATTTCTAAGCCCTTTCTGAAGTCCTTTGATATCTGCTGTCTCATTTAACCTTCTTCTGTGTAGCTGGTATGGCAGATATTGATAAAATTCCATTTTCTATATTTATTCATATTAACTTGAAAATCAACATAAAATTTCTGGATCAAGGCAGATTACTTTTACTTCAGCAGTAACTGGATTGTTTTTCCTTTTCCTTTGCCCTAAATATTTCTCTCTAGTGCAATATAATGAAAGGTAGATGTCTCCCTTCACATAATGAAGAACCCTGAAAATAAGAATCTTGGAGCTTATATATATACATTTTTCCCACTCCTCTCCTGAGAAAGGGATAGCAACTCAATCTTCCTAATGTAAACAAATTCTCCTCAGGAAGAGAAAGGGAGGACTCTTGTTTCTTAACCTTAGGAATGCAAATAAATGTCCAGGAGTGGGGAAGATAAAATAATTGTCTCAGTGTTGACAACCCCTGAAACGACTTTAGGTTTCATTGTTTTAAAATGTAAGCACATACCTCAGGGGAGGTAATCTCTTACATCTATTCAGTTTTCCAAGTTACAAGGCTTGTTCTTCAATCTAGGTCCCAGTAAAATTTTCTCAGAAATTCAAAACTGTGAAGAAACATAAAAGTATTTTTTTTTTTACCACCTCACAGGTATCATTACTCTCATTTTGTAGATGACAAGACAGAGACCCAAAGAATTTAACTGATGTTTTCAATCCCTCATTATTTACATGTGAAAAAAATGGGTGGTTAATAAGGGTCATTCTGACTTCAAGGTGCATACCTTTTTTTTCTTGATTACACACATTCATGGGGTACAAAGCTGACCATCACCACCTGTGCCCAAGATGTGATGATCAGATCAATACTATCAGCATGCCCAATACCACAAACTGCAATTATTCCCCCTGTCCCCCACCCAATTACTCCTCGATCTCCCTCCCTCTCCCCACGTGCCCCCTTGGCAACCCTAGGTATGCTCTCTCCCACTACAAGTCCAACACACCACTGTGGTCTTTCTTTCCTTCCTTCTTTTTCTCTTAGCTCCTACTTATGAGTGAGGACATGCGGTATTTTTCCCTCTGTGCCTGGATTATTTCACTCAACATAATTTTCTCCAAGCTCATCCATGTTGCTGAGAATTTTTATTCAGAGTAGTATTCCATAGTGTATATATACCACATTTTCCTTATCCAGTCATCCATCAATGGACATTTAGGTTGGTTCCATGTCTTGGCTATTGCAAACAGAGCTGTGATAAACATGGGAGTGTGGATATCCCTTCAACATGATGATTTCCATTGCTTAGGGTATATACCCAGAAGTGGGATTGCTAGATCTTATGGTAGATCTATCTTGTAGCTATTTGAGAAATCTCCATACAGTTTTTCATAGTGGTTGTGCTAATTTACAGTCCCACCAACAGTGTAGGAGTGTTCCCTTCTCTCCACATCTTTTCTAGCATTTGTTATTCGCAGTCTTTTAATTATTACCAGTCTAACGGGGGGAGATGATATTTCAGTGTGGTTTTAATTTCTATTTCCCTGATAATTAGAGATGTTCAGCATTTTTTAAGTGACTGTTGGCCATATGTTTGTCTTTCTTTGAAAAATGTCTATTGAGTTCCTTTGCCCATTTTTTAATTGGGTCTTTTTTACTGTTAAGTTGCTTGAGTTCCTTGTGTATTCTGTACATTAATCCTTTGTCAGATGTATAGTTTGTAAATATTTTCTCCTATTCTGTAGGTTGTCATTTTACTCTGTTGATTGTTTCCTTTGCTGTGCAGATGGTTTTTAGTTCAATATAATCCCATTTGTTTATTTTTGTGTATTTGGGATGCTATTCATGAAATCTTTGCCCAGTCCTACCTCTTGAAGTGTTTCCCCTATATTTTCCCGTAGTAGTTTTACAGTTTTAGGTCTTATACTTAAGTCTCTAATCCATTTTGAGTTTATTTTGGCATGTGATGAGAGGTGCAGTTCTAGTTTCATTCTTCTGCATATGGATATCCAATTTTCCCAGCACTATTTTTTGAAGAGGCAGTCTTTTCCCCAAGTGTGTTCTTGTTGCCTTTGTCAAATATCAATTGGCTGTAAACCTGTGGGTTGATTTCTGGGTTCTCTATTCTGTTCCACTGGTCTGTCTATTTTTATGCCAATACCATGCTGTTTTGGTTACTGTAGCTTTATAGTATAATTTGGAGTCAGGTAGTGTTATGCCTCTGGCTTTGTTTTTTTTTTTTTTTTTTTTTTTTGCTAAGGATAGCTTTGGCTATTCGGGGCCTTTTGTTCTTCCATACAAATGTTAGAATTGTTTTTTTCTATTTCTGAGATGAATGTCATTGGTATTTTGATAGGGATTGCATTGAATTTGTACATCACTTTGGGTAGTATAGGCATTTTCACAATGTTGATTGTTCCAATGCAAGAGCATGTGATATCTTTCCATCTTTTTGTGTCTTCTTTAATTTGTCTTCTTTAATTTCTTTCAATAGTGATTTGTAGTTCTTATTGTAGTGATCTTTCACCTCCATGCTTAAATTGATTCCTAGGTATTTTATTCTTTTGGTGACTATTGTAATGAGCTTAGTTTCTTGATTTCTCTTTCTTTTAGTTCATTATTGGAGAATATAAATGCAACTGATTCAGGGGCATTTATTTTGTATTGTGCAACATTGCTGAAATTAAGTTTTTTGATACAGTCTTTAGGTTTTTCTATATATAGGATCATATTACCTTCAAATAGGGACAGTTTGACGTTGTCTTTTCCAATCTGGATGCCCTTTATTTCTTTCTCTTGCCTGATTGCTTTGGCTAGTACTTCCAATACTATGTTAAATAGGGTGGTGAGAGTGGGCATCCTTGTCATGTTCCTTTTATTAAGGGAAAAGCCTTCAGTATTTACCCATTCAGGATGATATTGGTGGTGGGCTTGTCATAGATGGATTTTATTGTGTTGGGATACTTTCCTTCTATACTAATTTGCTGAGTCTTTAACATGAAGGGATGTTGAATTATGTTGAATGCTTTTTCTGCATCTATGGAGATAATCCTATCATTTTTGTTGATGTGGTGCATCACATTCATTGAATTGCTTGTGTCAAACCATCCTTGCATCCTTGGGATGAATTTCACTTGATCTTGGTGTATAATATTTTTTTTTATATGTTGCTGTATTCTGATTGCTAGGATTTTGTTCAGGATTTTTCCATCTACATTTACCAAAGATATTGGTCTGTAGTTTTCTTTCTTTATTTTATCTTTGTCTGGTTTTGGTATCAAAGTGATGTTGGCTTCATAGAATGAGTTTGGGAGAGTGACCTCTGAGAGAATTGGTATTAATTCCTCTTTAATATTTTGGTGGAATTCAGCAGTAAAGCCATTGATCCTGGGCTTTTCTTTGTTGGGAGACTACTGATTACTGCTTCAGTCTCATTGCTTGTTATTTATCCCTTCAGGTTTTCTAATTCTTCTTGGTTCAGTCTTGGTGGTTTGTATGTGTCCATTTAAAAAGAAATTTATCCATTTCCTGTAGGTTTTCAAATTTGTAGATACATAGTCATTTGTAATAATCTCATGATTTTTTTTTTTTATTCTGTGTTATCAGTTGGAATGTCTCCTTTTTCATTTCTGATTTTTGTACTTTGTGTCTTCTCTCTTCTTCCGTTTTTTTTTTTTTTCTGTTTCATTTTGTTTTGTTAACCTAGCTAATGGTTTGTCTATTTGCTTATTTTCCTGAGAAACAACTTTTTGTTTCATGATCTCTTGTATCACTTTTTGGGTCTCTATATCATTTAGTTCTCCTCTGATCCTAATTATTTCTGTCAGTTTACAAACTTTGGGATTAGACCGTTCTTGTTTTCTCTAGTTCTTTGCGCTGTAGCAAGAGGTTATTTATTTGAAATCTTTCCATGTTTTTGATGTAAGCATTTATTGCTATAAACTTCTCCCTTTGTACTGCTTTTGCAGTATCCCACAGGTTTTGATATTATTTGTCTTTATTTTTATTGTCTCCTAAATTTTTTTTTATTTCCCATTTAATGTCTTCTTGGACTCATAGGTCATTCAGGAGCCTGTTGTTTAATTTCCATGTAATTGTGTAGAGTCCTGAGTTTCACTTGTTATTAATTTCTACTATTAATCCATTAAGGTCTGAAAAGATACTTGAGATGATTTTGATTTTTTTTTTAAGTTATTGAGGCATGATTGGTGACCTAATATGTGGTCTATATTGTAAAATGTTGCATGCGTAGATGAGAAGAATGTATATTCTCCAGTTATTGGATGAAATGTTCTGTAGATATGTGCCAGGTCCAATTGGTCTACAGTGTAGTTTAAATCTGGTGCTTCTCTGTTAAATTGTTGCCTGGATGATCTGTCCAATGATGAGAAAGGAGTGTTCAGGTTCCCCTCTATTTTCATATTGAGGTCTATCTCTTTCTTTATGTCTAATAGTTTTTGCTTTATATATCTGTGTGCTCCAGTGTTGGCACATACATATTTAGGATTGCTATGTCTTTTTGTTGGATAGATCCCTTTATCATTATACAGTGGCCTACTTTGTCTCTTTTTAATGGATTTTTGGTTGAAGTCTATTTTATCCAATATAAGAATAGCTACTGCTTGGTTTTGGTTACCATTTGTGTGGTATATCTTTTTTCATCCCTTCACTATTAGTCTTTGTGCATCTTTCCTGGTGAGATGAGTCTCTTGAAGACAGTACATAGTTGGATCTATATTTTTGATCCAATCCATTTGTCCGTGTCTCTTGAGTGGGGCTATTATTGAGAGGTATTGCCTTATTACTCACACTTTATCACTTTTTGTTTAGATGTTTTAAGTACATTTTGTTCCTTTCTTCCCCTTTTATTATTCATCTTCAATGTTTGTTGGTTTTTTTAAAGGTGGTAAGATTTAGTTTCTTTTTTCTTTCTCATTTGCATTTGTGCTTTACAAGTGAGTTTTGTTCTTTCTTGTATATTAATGGTAGTGATTATTGTTTTTCAGATTCCAGCTGCAGGACTCCCTTGAGAATTTCTTTCAGGGATGATTGTGTGGTAATGAACTCCCACAGTTTTTGTTTATCTGGAAAGTACACTATTTCTTCCTCATTTCTGAAGGATAGCCTTCTTGGGTGTAGTATTCTTGGCTGGCAATTTTTTTCTTTTAGTATTTTGAATATGTCATCCCATTTTCTTCTGGCATATAGAGTTTCAGTTGAGAAGTCTGCTGTTAGTCTGATGAGGGCTCCCTTGTAAGTGACTTGATGCTTTTCTCTTGACACTTTTAGGATTCTTTCTTTGTCTTTGAGTTTTGCCAGTTTGACTATACTGTGTCTCAGAGAGGATCTTTTGGGATTGAATCTGTTTGGGGATCTTTGAGCTTCCTGGATCTGAAGGTCTGCATTCCTTCCTATACCTGGAAAGTTTTGCATTATCATTTCATTGAATAGATTTTCAATGCCTTTACCTTTCTCTTCCCCTTCAGAAACACCCATGATTCAGATGTTTATGTGCTTAAGGTTGTCTGATATCTCTCTTTTATAGTCTCCTTTAAAATATATATATTTTTTTTTCCTTATTTTTTTTTTTTTTTTGTCTGCTTGGGTTATTTCTTGAAGATCACCTTTGAATTTGGAAATTCTTTCTTCTGCTTGTTCTAATCTGCTGCTTAAGCTCTTGGTTGTGTTTTTTATTTTACTGAATGCATCTTTCAGTTCCAGGAGTTCTGCTACATTCTTTTCTAAGGTATTAATCTCTTTGTAAATTTCCTCCTTCATATTCTCGATATTTTTTCTGCTTCATTGTGTTGTCTTACAGAGTTCTCTCTTATCTCATTGAGTTTCCTTGAGACAGTTACTTGGAATTCCTTTTCAGTCATTTCAAGTGCTTCCTGTTCTACAGGGTCTGGTACTTGAGAATTACTGAATTCCTTTGGTAGTGTCATATTTTCTGGATTTTTTATGTTTCTAGTATCTCTACATTTATTTCTGGTCATCTGATAGATCAGTTGCTTCTTCTATTACTCTAGAGTGGATATCGAGGAGAATGACTTCTTCCTCTTTTTCCAGGCTCCTTGAGAGACTATCCTTATGTCAGTGGAGTCAAATATGAAGTGAGTCACCTGTACAGTGGTCATGTATGTCACTAAGGCAGTCAGCCATCCTTGCAGCAGTAGTAGTTATGGTGGTGGCTGTTCTGGACCACCTCCATGGAAGCTGTACAAGGCCTCATGGTGGGTGATAGGTCTTGTCTTCTGCATGGGTGGGATGGGGCTGGGCTGGTGGCTGGCCAGGCTTCGTGCCTGCCTGGGGCCTCCCTGGTGAAAGTGGCATGAGGTTCATGCCTTGGCAGAAGATTCATGTCTTTATACCACACTGGGTTAACAGACTTCTATAAAACTTTTAAACAAGTGTTAACTGGAATATGAGTCATCCATGCTCAGATTTTATTAGCAAGTCAAAATGCTTTCATCCTAACTAGCAAACACTTGAAATTAGCTGTAAAGCCAAAACTGAGAGACTGTGAGTTTTGATTGGTTTAATGGGAAGAGAAGAAGTTTAAAGTGTATTTTTTGAGGGCAAAAGTGAGTGAAACAAAAGTGAGGGGGGGAAATCCTTAGAAAAGTGAGAAAATAATGGTGAGGATAACTTTGGATATGTGAGTAGGTTTCAGAAAAATGTGGAAACGTGCTCCTAACTAACAAACTTTGCACACTTCACCATTTTATCTATGGTCCTCTATGCCAGTAAAAAGTACCACTGTCAAATATATTCTAGGGATTACTTAACACCTGGTATAATGAAAATATCCATAGATACATTTCTTCCAAAATCATAATTTCAGACAATATTATGTAACACAATAACCATCTATCAGGAAAAGTTACTATGCTGACATTTAATATCCAAGCTATCGTGCCTTATACGTCTTTCATCAAAAAAAGTTTTTATTAATGAATATACTACAATATGTTTGTTTCTCATTTATGTGCATACATGTACTACCATATATAATTTTATGTCTATTGTAAAAATATGAAAATATAAATTTTAAAATAATTACTTTAAAAATAAGTAGATGCTTAAATATTTACTTCCTGCACATCATTCAGTTATCTTGTATACCACGTGGTCACATATACACCCACTTTGAAGATCACTAAAATATATAACACTACAGTCCAAATCAGAACAAAATGAATACTCTTGAATCACTACATGAGCTGCTGTTTTCTCACTTATTCTAACCATATGTCTCTTATACTCTTCCCAGTATTTTCCATATATCTTCTCTGTTCTTTTCTATGAATCTGTCTTCCAGTTCACCTGTTCTCTTTCCTTCTATAATTTTCTGTTAAATCCAACTATTGTATTTTTAATATCAGATCCTACACTTTTTGATTCTAGAATTTTTGTTTTTAATAGATTCAAAATCTCTGGAAAAATACTCCATATTTTCATCTATTTTCTCTATCTTTCACTTTATTTTATCAAATTTATTTATCGTGGTTACTTTATAATCTTTTTCTATATCAGCAATATCTGGATCATCTGTAATTCTCTTTCTATCATTCTCTTTTATCTTGGATTTGGGTAGCGACTTTTATGTTTTTGGTGACTTTGTATTCGAAAATTTGTTGGTGATCTGAATGATATGATCTTCCTTCTGAAAGAGTTCATTTTTTTTTTCTTTGCAAGACAGATAGGGTAGAGGCAAATAACATTAACTCAATCAGGATTTGAGTTGCCTTGGGGCTATGTTGCAGTATGATTTAAACTGCTTCTGAGTCACTTATCCCAACAATAGAGAGACAAGAGTTGACTGGGCACCCTCTCCACCTAGCAGGTATTTGTCTGCACAGCACCAAAAATTGCTGAAAACCCTGGACTTGTTATTCAGAGGCTTTCTGCTAGCTAATTAACCTCTTGCCCTCTACAACTGCAGAATTTGGCAAATATTAGAGGTAAATCAGCCCCATTCCATTCTCAGTGGATCCTGGACCCTCTAGTCTCCACTTTGGTTTTTCTCCACAGCTCAGTGAAGCTACCAAAATCTTTGCTGTTTTGTTTTGTTTTGTTTGCCTCATAGTAGAGGTTCTCTCTCTATCAGGGTGGGGGATAGGGGAATGGAGGTGTAGAATCTCAGCAGTTTTGCCTAGTGCCCAGTATTAGCAAATGTCTGGAGGAAAAAATGTGGCTTCAGAATGTTACCTCACCTCTATGTGGTCTCTCCTTCTCTAGAATCTTATCTCTGTAAGTTCTGGTTGCCTCAATGGCTCTCTGATGCAGACATCTATCTACCTAATTTTTATATATTTCAATTTATATATATATATATATATGGATTTTCTAGTTTTTCTTTGCAGGAGAGTTTCTTTGCCACGACCTATTTTATCTTAGTACAAATAAGCATTTGTCAAACATCATCTCAAGGATTTTATTTTAAAATACAGATTTCTGTGTCCTGCCATAAACCAAATAAATAAATGTGTCACAACATAGAGCTTTTGGGTCTGGCTACTTTTAACAAAACACCTGGGTGATACTTATAGATTTATTCTTAAACTAACAATTGGGTAAGAGTGGACTAGATCACCTCTGAAGCCCTTTCAACTTCAACATTTAATGGTTTTATTATATTTTTTTATTAAGATGAGAAATAATGGAGTTTAGTAGTTCTGCTATTTGCACATTCTACCTTGGGTCAGTGAAAAACTTCACCTTGTTTATCTAACCTTTTCCAAAATGTAAAACAACTGTCTTTTGTTATACTTGATTTTGAAGTCAGACAAAAATCTATGAAGCATTTGGTTTTATCAGCACTTCTGCTAATATTACAACCTATAGGCATTCTTACTTTTGTGGTTATTTCTCTTTTATTTACACATAAGTGAGAGAGTGAAATTTTCACATAATGGCTGCAAAGCATGAACTCTTCAGCCGATTAGCAATTGTTTCAAAAGGTTTGGTGATAATACTTCCTCAGTAAGCTTTCATTGATGTATATGTGTCTCAGTTTTATCTCTGTGTATGCATTTTTTCCATCAATGAGAACAGGTGATTAAGGTACTATAGGGAAGGAAAATTCATCTCCCAGAAGGAAGATATTGTGCCCCTGTGCTTATCATGGTATAGTGCTTGGTACGTACCATGTGCTGGTTCTAAATAAAGGCCTTCAAATAATTAACGTTTATAGCACATAAATAATGTCACAATATGATGCCCCTCTTCTGAGTACATTAGCCCCAAATGTTTCTTGTAATTCAAGGAAGTGGGGATATGTTTCGGTGTTGCTGTCCAAAGCAATTATTTTCATGCTTCCAAATTGAAATAAAAATTACCTCTCCAGAACAAGGAGCATAAGACCACAAGTCGAGGTACCATAATCAAAATTATGTGTGTGAATGTGTGAAAGAGAGAGATAAACACACAGAGACAGAAAATTCAATGATTATTTTTGTCTAGCTGTGTATTAGTAAGGATTCTCCAGAGAACCACAACCAAGAAAAGATTTCTGTATCTATATATACGTCTAAGTATACATGTACACACGGGCACACAAACACACACACGAGACTATTTCAAAAAGTTTGTGAAAAAATATAATTAAGAGATAATGTGAATGTTTCCATTAACTTTTTGAAGTACATTCATGTGTGTGTGTGTGTGTGTGTGTGTGTGTGTATACATATATATAAGTATGTATATGTACACATATGAGGAGATTTATTATGGGAATTGGTTCAAACAGTTATGGAGTTGAGAAGTCCCATGATCTGACACCTGCATGTTGGAGAACAAGGAAAGCCAGTGGTGTAATTTAATCTGTGTCTGAAAGCCTGATAACTAGGATTGTCAATGTCTGAGGGCAGGTGAATATGGGTGTTCAAACTCAGACAGAGCAAATTCACCCTTTCTCTGCCTTTTTGTTTTATACATGTTCTCAACAAATTGCATGATGACCATGCACATTTTTTACTCAGTCTACGGATTCAAACACCTTCAGAGACATACCCAGAAATAATGTTTTACCAGCTATCTGGGTATCCCTTAGACCAGTTAAGTTGACACATAAAATTAACTATTACAAGTATATCCCTTGTCAATTTGGTACCCATATGCATCTCCTTAAGCTGTACTTTATTTCTAAATAAAGACAATAACAAGGTCATAATTTCACCTCTAACATAATACAACTATCTTGCATACAACTGAAAATGCTCTTATCCCTTCCCCAGAGGAAGAAGTAATGTCCTTGAGGGACGTTTGCTCTTCTCCTGATATCCTGTAACTTAAATACTATGATGTAAAATTAACGATATCTAAATACTGATATAAAGTCAATATATTTTATATTACATGATAAGGGGATAAGAGAAGAAGTAAATCAAAGATATTTCCACAATATATATGCACAGATGTATTCACAACAAAATAAGGCAGAAATATTATGACAATTACCATCCTTGTTTCTATAACTGGTCACGTGGTTGTAGCTAGTATTTATAACTACCTTTTTCAGCTACCTATTCTACATTCCCTTTGCCTTCAGCAAGAACCTCAGGTGGTCATGGTTTTTACTTGGCAAGCTAACCCAAGCCTTCATTCCTGAAGTGTCAAGGCCATTCATAATCCTACTTGGGTTGGGATGATGTAGTTTTCCATTGACTTTAATCACAGGGCATAATACTGAGACACTAAGGGATTTCCTGTATTCTGAACATACTCTTTCTTGCCTCCATTGTGGAGTAGCAGTACAATTTCCCATTGGTAGTCCAGATCAGTTACTTCAGACAGCACCATAATTCCTTTCTTGTTCTATTGACTTAGAGGCATGAGAAGCCCAAGTGGCCTGGTGGCAGTCTTAACTTCCATTTTAATGGAATCACTGTTGTGTCCCCTAATAGAAGCATTCCTCCTTTTGGAAATAAGATCTCTAGGCCAGCAGAGTATAAAGTCACACAAACAGAAAGCAAAATTTTGTTAGTGAGTCACTAGGGGTAATAGTGATTGGTGTCACTCCCATTTCCACCCCATTGATTCCTGAACCTGGGAACTCTGGCTATTACAGAAATAGTGCTATATATTGGACACTGATTCCAAGTAAATACAGCCTTCTGGAAAACATTGCTCCAGTCCTGCAAGGTATTGTCTGAGTCTTTACAAGACCATTTCACTATTCTATCAAGTCAGCTGCTTCAGGATGGTGAAGAACATGGTAAAACCAGTGAATTCCATGAGCCTGGGCCCAAATGCCCCATTTCTTTTGCTGTGAAGTGAGTTTCTTTATCAGAAGCAATATTTTGTGGAATAACATGATGGTGGATAAGGCATTCTGTAAACCCACAGATGATAATTTTGGCAGAAACATCACATGCAGGGAAGGCAAAACCATATCCAGAGGAAGTGTCTATTCTAGTAAAGAGAAATACTGACCTTCTATGATAAAAGTAGTCCAATGTAAAAAAAGAAAAAAACTGCCGCCAGGTACCTGGCTGATCACTCTGGGGAATGGTGCAATGTCAGGGGCTCAGTGTTGGTCTCTGTTGTTGGCAGATTAAGCAGTTGCCATAAGACAAGTCGGCCTTGATACGTGGAAGTCCATGCTGCTGAGCCCATGGATAACTTCCATCCCTACCACCATGACCACTTCTTTCCCCCACTGGGGAATTACGGCGGGGAGGGGGGGGGTGCTAGAGAAAGAAACTGACTGATATCTGCAGAACTAGTTATCTGATCCACTTGATTATTAAAGTCGTCCTCTGCTGAGGTCACCCTTTGGTGAGCATTCACATGGGACAGACATATCTTCATATTTTTTGCCCATTCAGAGAGGTCTCTCCACATATTTGTCAATTTGCTGTCACCAAGTTTCCAGTCATGCTCCTTCTAAATCCCTGATCATCTAGCCAAACCATTAGCTACAGAGCATGAATTGGTACATAATCAACACAAATGGTCATTTATTCATCCAAGAAAGGTAAAAAGTTCTGTATTCTTTCTGAAGTTTTGCACACCAGGAGGATCTCCCTTTACCATTGTCCTTCGGAGTTGTACCAGAAAGGGTCTGCAGTGCTGCAACCATCCACTTTCAAATGATGCCTGCATATCATGCAGACCCATCTGTAAATAAGGCCCAAGTCTTCTCTTCCTGTTAATTGACCATAGGTTATTCCCCATGAGGCCACAGGTGCAGGCTGGGGTAAAAAAGCAGAGTAGTAGAAGTGAGGACCATAGTCATTGGGCCACTTCTTCACATAACTTACTTGTGCCTTCAGTACCTTCTTAGGCTTGATCACGTACATACAATTTCCATTTGATTACTGAATGTTGCTGTGTACATCCAACTTTATGGCTTGGTGAGTTAGATAACACAAAGTTCATAATGGAAAGCTCAGGTTTCATGATAACTTGGTAGTCCATGGTCAAGAATACAGTCCCTCCTAAGGTCCAGTAGCAGGCCAAGAGTTGTCTCTCAACAATATAGTTATTTGTAGATGATAGTAGGGCCTTGCTCCAAAATTCTAAAGAACTGTGCTGTCATCCACTTATAGGGGCCTGTCAAAGACTCCATACAGTATTTCTATCTGCCACTGACACTTCAAGCACCACTGAGTCTGCTGAATCACATGGCCCTAAGTGGCAGAGCAGCTTTCACAGCAGCCTCCTGTTGCAGAGCCTTCTCTTGCTCTGGGCTCTGCTCAAAACAAGCAGCTTTTAGGATCATTTTGTAAATGGGTTGGAGTAACAGAGCCAAATAAGGAATATATTGCCTCCAAACTCCATATAGGCTCAGTAGGCATTGTGCCTCTTTCTTTGTTGTATGAGGGGCTAGATGCCACTATTTATCCTTCACGTTAAAAGGGATATCTGGACTTGCCTCACACCACTGGACCCCTAAAACTTTTGCTGAAGTAGAAACCTCTTGAATTTTAGTCAGATTTATTTATCACCCTCTGACACACAAATATCTTAAAGTAGTTGCTACTCCTCATTCACTAGGTCCAATCAGCATAATGTCGTGAATGTAATAGACCAGTGTGATATCTTGTGGAAGGGAAAGAAAATCAAGATCCCTGAAAACTAAATTATGACATAGGACTGAAGAGTTAATATAACGCTGAGGTAGAACAGTGAACATGTACTGCTGGCCTTGCCAGCTAAAAGACTGCTTCTTGTTGGCCTTATGAACAAGGATGATGAAGAAGGCACTTGCCATATCAATAGCTGTATATCAGGTACCAGGGAATGTGTTAATTTGTTCAAGCAACAAAACCACGTCTGGTACAGCAGCTGCAATTAGAGTCAACACTTGTTTAAGCTTCTGATAATCTACTGTCACTCTCTGATAATCTACTGTCATTCTCCAAGATCCAGCTGTCTTCTGCACAGGCCAAATAGGAGAGTTGAACGGGGATGTGATGTGAATCACCATCCCTGTATTTTTCTATGCATTTTGCAAATCCTTGATGATGGCAATAATCTCTGTGATCCCTCCAGGGATATAGTATTGCTTTCGATTTAGTATTTTTCCTAGGTAGAGGCTGTTCTAGTAGCTTTTACATGGCCTTTCTCGCCATAATAGCCCTCACTCCATAGGTCAGAGAATCAGCTTGGGGATTCTACCAGCTGCCAAGTAGGTGTATTCTGATTATGAATTCTTAAACTGGGGAAATAATCACAGGATGTGTTCTGGGACACACTGGGCCCACTGTGAGATGGACTTGAGCTAAACTCCATTGATTACTTGACCTCCATAAGACCCTACTCTGTTTGGAGGACCACAGTGATGTTCCGGGTCTCCTAGAGTCACTGTCAGCTCAGGGCAATTGTCTGGTAGTCCCAAAGGTCTAATTATTTCCTCATCCCTGATGCACAGTTGCCTTGGTAAAAAACCATAGGTCTCTTTGGTGAAGGCTGAGAGAAAGACTAATGGTATAAATTTTCAGCAGTGTACTGGGGTCCTTCTTGGAGGAAACCCAGCCTACTCTTCATTCAAAGGGTTCTGGGTCCATAAACTGGCTCAAGTCTGGGAATTGATTGAGGGGCCATGACTCTCTGTTTTTATAATTCAAGTTAGACTTTTGTTCACTTGACCTGAAACTTTTCTGCTTATATAGACCATGTAAAAATTTAATAGGTGGAAGCCTCTTTCACTTCTAGGAACACCAAGATTAAATAGCCAATGCCATGGATCTGCCCAAGTCAGACTAAAGTAACCTTCTCCTTATCCACAGGGGATAAGACTCTAGACCTCCAATGGATGCCTGAATCCAGAGGTAGTAGCAAATCCTATATATACTATGTTTTATTCTATGCATACATACTTATGACAAAGCTTAATTTATAAATTAGATACAATAAAATTAACAATAATTAATAATAAAATAAGACAATTATAAATAGTACTCAAACATTACTACTCTTGTGCTTCGGGGTAATTATTAAGTAAAATAAGGTTTACTTGAACACAAGCACTGTGCTACTGCTACAGTAGATCTGATAATCTAGATGGCTACTAAGCAACTAACAGGAGGGTAGTGAAGACAGCATGGAGACTCTGAACAAAGGGATGATTCATGTCCTGGACAGGACACAGCAGGATGGTCTAAGATTTAGTCACACGTTTCTCAGAAAGACATTTAAAATTTATGAATTGTTTTTTTCTAGAACTATTCATTTAGTATTTTCAGACTGAGGTTGACAACAGGTAACTGAAACTGAGGAAAGTGAAACCATGGATATGGGGAGACTACTGTATTCAGCTTGCTACTTTGTCTCTGCTGTCTCTTACAGTAATTACACCCACCTTGCCTTTAAAGATTGAGTGCCATCCCTTGGCTCCTGCCACCCTGGGATCAAATTACTCACACTGCATTTAGGTTTTCCAACTGAGTGGCTGTGGTTCCCACTGTAAGGCCTGGCTTACAGAGAAGACTGATCATGAAGCTCTTCAAGGATCCTTGGCACCCCCTGCTCGAATTTATTTCTCCAGGTGTTGGTGAATGGCCTATCTTCTGGACCTTCCCAGTGTAGGTGAGTAGGTCTTAAATGACAAATCCACTTTAACATTCCAAGCTCCCTAAACTGTTTCATCTCTTCCTTTACATTAAACCAAAGGAGGTCAGCCATTTCCAATTTGCTAATGGTGGGGCACATTTTGGTCCATGTTACAGCTAACCAACTAAACTTAGAGCCTTTTCTAATCTCCTGACCTGCAACATTAAATGCAAAATATCCGCTTAGTGGGCCCATGTCAATAAATTCAGCCTGATCTAACTTTATGTTCCCTCCACGATTCTCCCACATCCTTGATATCTATTGCCACACACATTACCTGGACTTCCGCTTGTTTAAATTAAAAAAACAGAAGTAGTTCTTTTGGAGTGTAGCACACCTTTTCATGGGTCACACTTTTTACACCACCTTTAGGGGTCTGCTGAGACTTGAGTTTAGTTATGGGTCTAAAAGCAAAGAGGGGTGGTGGAGGTGAGTCAAGGAGAATCGGCACTGTCTTGTTTGACAACTGCCTCAGGGGAGGCCATTGCTATTTCCTCAGGCAATGTAGGGCTCATTCCCTCAGATGGAGGTAAAAAGACCAATCCCACACTGTGGGTGGGGATACAGCTGCTGGGATGAGGAGGCCACTTCCGTTAGGGCTGAAGAGGCCTCTTTTGCTGGGAATGGAAAGGCCAATTCCACTGGGAGTGGAGAGCCCATTTCCACTGCAGGTAAAAAAAATCTCTTTCACTGGATAAGAAGACTCATCAGAATTTAGGGGCTCAATGTCCCCAGTTTTATTAAGGTCTTCCCACATATCCCCATCCCAGAGTACAGAATCTCACTCTTTTCCTATTAATGCCCTCACCTTAACAATAGGTACTCTGGGAGGCTGGGAGTTCAAACTGTGTTTTAATTCAGCCAATCATAGGATAAATTTCTGCATTTGATTTTCGGCAACTTCAGCCCTACAGCTACAAGAGATACAACACTCCTACAGAACATACCTAGAAACTCTTAGGTCATATATACCATGCTTGAGCTGAGAATTTGAATGCTTAAGCTCATCCTTTTCTTTTACTACTTCATCCAGAGACATTAGGAACAACCAACAAATGTCATCATGTTCCTTAATTTTCCAGAAACATTTGAAAGTATCACATGTAGAGTTACTTAGCTCCTTGCTTCTTAGTTGATGAGGAGTATCCAATGCACATATTTTGCATATCTCTATAAACAGTTTACACTATGGATGATCAGTGCTCTTTTTACTACCAGAAATAGAGACTTCAGCATCTTTAAATCCAATCAGATTAGAGAACCAATTCTATAAACCCCAAAACCAATTTAGAAAACCCAAAAACCAATTTAGAAAATTCATCCTGAAAACTTTTTTTTCCTCTAGAAACACTCTTGGTACCAATATTTGCATGAGGGTACTTCAAAAAGTTCATGGAAAGGTAGAATTAAAAGATAAAACAAATCTTTCCATGAATTTTTAAAGACCCCTTGTACTAGTCAGGGTTTTCCAAAAAAATAGAACCAGTTTTATATATATATATATACACATACGTACATATATATACATACATACATACATATACATACATACATATACATATATATATATACACACACACACATATAGTGGGAACTGGCTCACACAATTACAGAGGCCAAGAAGTTCCATGATCATCTGCCATCTGCAAGCTGGAGAAACAGAAAAGCTGGTGATGTAATTCAGTTTAAGTCTGAAGGTCTAAGGACAAGGGGGACTAATGGTGTAAGTCATCATCTCCTGTACATAGCATTTAATTGGATCGTTTTTTAAAAATCCATTCTCCTAGTCTCATCCTTTTGATTGAAGTGTTCAATCCACTTAAATTTACTGTAATTATTTTAAAGGTGTTTGCCATTTTGCTATTTATTTTCTGTTTGTCTTATATCTTTTTTCTCACTCTTCCTCAATTACTCCCTTCTTCTGTATTAAGTATTTTTGAGTGTGCCATTTTAATTTGTTCCTTTGACTGTTTACTTATGTCAAAACTCATCAAATTGGATACTTTAAATATGTGCAGTTTCTTGTATATCAATTTTACCTTAAATCTGTTTCTAAAAAAGAAATTATGGAATTTAAAAGTACAATAACCTAGATAAACAAAATGGTATCTTCTCCCTTTCCATACTTTGCCTTTTCATTTTGTTGACTGTTTTCTTTGCTATGCAGAAATATTTTAGTCTGATGTAGTTCCACCTGTTTGTTTTTGCTTTTGTATGCTGTGCTTTTGGGGTTATATCAAGAAAATCATTGCAAACACCAATAGCAAGAAGCTTTTCTTCTATGTCTTCTTCTGAGAGTTTTGTAGTTTCAGGTCTTCCATTTAAGTTTTTAATCCATTTTGAGTTGACGTTTGTGTATCATGTAACACAAGCGTTCAATTTTATTCCTTTGCATGTGGATATCTAGTCTTCCCAGCACCACTTATTAAATAAACTGTCCTTTCCCTCATAGTATATTCTTGCCACGCTTGTCAAAAATTATTTGACTATATATGCATGCGTGTATTTCTGAGCTATCTATTCTGTTCCATTAGTATATATGTCTGTCTTTATGCCAGTACCGTACTATTTTAATTATTGCAACTTTGCAATACAGTTTGAAATTAAGAAGTGTGATGCCTCCAGCCATCTTTGTTCTTTTTTCAAGATTGTTTTGACTACTCAGAGTTTTTTGTGGTTCCACACAAATTTTGGGATTCTTTTATTTCTGTAAAAAGTGACCTTGGTATTTAGATAGGGATTGTCCTAAACTTGGTATTTTAACAATATTAAGATATCCAATTTATGAACATGGGATATCTTTTTATGTATTTGTGTCTTCTTTAATTTTGTACAGCAATATTTTGTATTCTTCATAGTGTGTCTTTCTTCTCCTTGGTTAAGTTTATTCCTAAGTAACATTCCTTTTTATGCTATTGTAAATGGGATTGTTTTCTTAATTTCCTTTTCAGAGTGTTTGTTGTTAGTGTATAAAAATGCTACAGATTTCCATATGTTGATTGTGTATCCTGCAATTTTTCTGAATTTGCTTATTACTTCTAAGAGATTTCTGTAGAATATTTATGATTTTTTAAATATAAGATCACATCTTGCCACTGAGCCACTGCACGGATCACACAGGTGAGTTTCCACAGGACCCAAGCCACACCCAGGGACTAACATAACCATAGGCCACACCCACACCTGAACACCAGAGGAAATCACAGGCCCCACCAATCCACTATGTGAGCCACCCAGGTTTGTGTGTGCAGGACCCACACACTGACCAAACAGGAGCCAAGGCAGCCTACCACACACTCAACTGCACTGATAAATGAAGAGTCATCAGCAGAACCTACAAACAGAGGAGGAAGTATTTCCCATTATAACCCACTCCAGTGATAGAAGAATTAATGTTCTACCAGATTATCAAACATCAGTGTAAAAGTATGACAACTACAAATAAACAAGAAGATATGATACCACCAAAGGAATATAGTATTTCTCAAGTACCAAACAGCATAAAGCAAGAAACCATTGAGATTTCTGAAAAGGAATTCCAAGCACTGATTTTAAGAAAATTACAAGTAATAAGAGAAGAATCAACTAAAGAACACACTGACAAAAAGAAACAATATCCAGGATATGAAGGAGGAAATTTACAAAGAGATTAATAACTTAAAAAAGAATGTAACAGAGCTCCTAGAAATGAAGGATTCTCTCAATTAAGTAAAAAACAGAACACAAAGCTTGAGCAGCAGGCTAGAGCAAGCAGAAGAAAAGATGGTATTTTTGAAATAACCCAGGTGGACAAGAAAAAGGAAAGAAGAATTTTAAAAAATGAAGAAAATTTAAGAGAGTTAGCAGACAACTTCAGTAACACAAACATCCAAATCATGGGTATACCAGAAGGGGAGGAAAAAGGGAAAAACATTGAAAACTTATTCAAAGAAGTAATAGCAGTAAACTTCCCAGATATAGGAAGGGATGCAGACCTTCAGATCCAGCAAGCCCAAAGATCCCTAAACAGCCTCAATCCAAAAAGATCCTCTCCAAGACACATGATACTCAAACTGGCAAAACTCAGAGATAATGAGCGAATTCTAAAAGCAGCCAGAGAAAACAGCAAAGTCACCTGTAAGGGAGCCCCCATCAGACTAACAGCAGACTTCACAACTGAAATCTTATAGGCCAGAAGAAAATGGGGTGATATATTCAAAAGACTAAAAGAAAAAAATTGCCAGCCAAGAATCCTATATCCAGCATGGTTATCCTTCAGAAATGAGGGAGAAATAGTCTATTTCCCTGAAAAACAAAAATTATGGGAGTTCACTACCACACAACCAGCCCTGAAAGAAATACTCAAAGAAATCCTGCTTCTGGAATCTGAAAAACAATAATCATGGATTTACAAGAAAGAGCAAAACCCACCATTAAAACCAAAATTCAAGCTAGAAAAAGAAAGAAGCTAAATGATGTCACCTGAAAAATCTGACTAACATTGAAGATGAAAAATAAAAGGAGAAGAAGGGGACAAATGATGTTTAAAACACCTAAACTAAAAGTAATATAATGATAGGAGTAAAAAAATACTTATCAATAACAACCCTAAATGTAAATGGATTAAACTCTCTGCTCAAAATAGACTGACTGATTGGATTACAAAGCTAGACCCAACTATGTACTGTCTTCAAGAGACCCACTTCACATATAAAGACAAACACAGACTAATAGTGAAGGGATGACAAAAGACATAATAATATGCATATGGAAACCAAAAACAAGCAGAGACAGTTCTTCTTATATTGGATAAAATAGACTTCAAACCAAAAACCATAAAAAGAGATAAAGAAGGCCATTATATAATGATAAAGGGATCTATCCAGTTAGAGGACATAACAATTATAAATATGTAAGCACCCAACAGTGGAGCACCTAAAAAAAAAGAGACAGACCCAAATCCAATAATAGTGGGTGACCTGAGCACCCTTCTTTCAAAATTAGACAGATCTTTCAGGCAATAAATCAACAAAGAAGCACAGCATTTACACTACACCTTAGACCAATTGGACCTGGCAGGAATCTACAGAACATTTCATCCAACAACCAGAGAATATACATTCTTCTCATCAGCACTTGGAACATTCTACAGGATATACCACATACTAGGTCACAAATAAAATCTCAGAAAATTTTAAAAAATTGAAATCATCCGAAGTATCTTTTCAGACCACAACAGATTAAAACTGGAAATCAATAACAAGACAAATTCTGGAATGACTCAAGTGCATGGAAACTAAACAACAGACTCCTGAATGACCTACAGGTCCAAGAAGAAATTAAACAGGAAATCAAAAAATTTTTGAAACTAATGAAAATAAAGATACATCATACCAAACCTATGGGATACTGCAAAAGCAGTACTAAGAGGAAAGTTTTTTGCAATAAATGCTTACATCAAAGGAATGGAAAGATTTCAAATAAATGACCTAACACTATGCCTCAAAGAACTAGAAAAACAGCAATAATCCAATCCCAAAAGCAGTAGATAGAAAGAAAGAACCAAGATCAGGGCAGAACTAAATGAAATAGAGACCCAAAACAACACAAAAGATCAATGAAACAAAAAGTTGGTTTTTAGAGAAGATAAATAAAATAGACAAAGCTTTATCTAAGTTAGCTAAAAAACAAAGAAAGAAAGAAGAGAGAAGATAAAATAACAAAAATCAGAAACAAAAAGGGAGACATTACAACCAATGCCCCAGAAATACAAAGAATTGCTAGAGATTATTATAAACAACTATATACCAACAAATACGAACACCTGGAGAAAATGAATAAGTTTCTGGACACATATAAACTACCAAGGCTGAACCAAGAAGAAATAGAGAACCTGAATAGATTAATTACAAGCAATAAGATTGAAGCATGAATCAGAAATCTTCTAACAAAGAAAATCTCAGGACCAGATGGATTTACAGCTGAATTCTATCAGACCTTTATGGAAGAATGAATACCACTTCTCTTTGAACTTTTCCAAAAAATTGATACAGAAACCATTCTCCAAAAGTCATTCTATGAAGCCAGTATCACCCTGATACCAAAACAAGATGAAGATACAACAAAAAAAGAAAACTACAGACCAATATCCTTGATGAACATAGATGCAAAAATCTTCAGCAAAATACTAGCAATCAAATTAGAGCATCACATCAAAAAAACTATACACTATGATCAAGTGGGATTCATCCCAGGGATGCAAGGTTGGTTCAACATACTTAAGTCAGTAAACGTTATACATCACATCAACAAAATCAAGGACAAAAACCATATGGTTATCACAATTGATGCAGAAAAGGTATCTGACAAAATTTAACATCCTTTCATGAATAAAATTCTCAGCAAATTAAGTATAGAAAGAAATTATCTCAATACAATAAAAGCCATTTTTGACAAACCAATTGCCAATATCATCCTGGATAGGCTTTCAGGAATAAGACAAGGGTGCTCACTCTCACCACTCCTATTTAATGTAGTATTGGAAGTACTAGCCAGAGCAATCAGGCAAGAGAAAGAAATAAAAGGCATCAAGATTGGAGAGGACGAGGTCAAATTGTCCTTGTTTGCTGATGACATGATCTTCTATATAGAAAAACCTATAGACTCTATCAAAAAACTCTTACAGAAGATTAACAATTTCAGTAAGGTTGCAGGATACCAAATCAATACCCAAAAATCAATAGCATTTTTATACTCCAATAACAATCTAGCAGAAGTTGAAATCAAGAAAGAAAGCCCTTTTACAATAGCTGCCAAAAAAATAAAATACCTAGGTATCAGTTTAAACAAGAAGGTGAAAGATATCTACAATGAGAATTCTAAAACACTACTGAAAGAAATAAAAGAGGATACAAGAAGATGGAAATACATACCATGCTCTTGGATGGGAAGAATTAACATTGTGAATATATCAATTCTATCCAAAGCAATGTATAGATTCAATGAAATCCTCATCAATAATACCAATGACATTCTTCACAGAAACAGAAAAAGCAATCCAAACATTCATATGGAACAAAAGACCCCAAACAGCCAAAGCAATCCTAAGCAAAATAAATAGATAAATAAAGCCAGAGTCATAACATTATCCAACTTCAAATTATATTACAAAGCTATTGTAACCAAAACAGCATGGTACTGGCATTAAAAAAAGGACACTCGGATCAATGGAACAGAATAGAAAACCTGGGAATCAACCCACATACTCACAGCCAACTGATCTTTGACAAAAGCAGTAAGAACATATATGGGGGAAAAGACTTCCTCTTCAATAAATGGTGCTGGGAAAACTGGATATCCATATGCATAAAAATGAAACTGTGCTTGAACCTCTCACCATATACCAAAATCAAATCAAAATGGATTACTGACAAATATAAGACCTGAAACCATAAAATTACTAAAGGAAAATGTTAGGGAAACACTCCAGGTAATAGGACTGGGCAAATACTTTATGAAGAAGACCCCAAAAGCACAAGCAACAAAAGAAATACAAAATAAGTGGGATTATATCAAACTAAAAAGCTTTTACATAGCAAAGGAAACAATCAACAGAGCAGAAAGACAACCTACGAAATGGAAGAAAATATTTACAAACTATATATCTGACAAGGGATTAATATCCAGAATATAGAAAAAACTCAAACAACTATATAGTAAAAAACCAAATAATCCAATTAAAAAATGGGCAAAAGAGATGAATAGACATTTTTCAAAGGAAAACAAAAAATGGCCAACAAGTACATGAAAAAAATGCTCAACATCACTAGTCATCAGAGAAATGCAAATCAAAACCACATTGAGATATCATCTCACCCCAGTTTGACCATTATTAAAAAGACAGTAAAATAAATGCTGGTGAGGATGCAGGGAAAGGGGAACTCTTCTACACTGTTGGTGGGATTGTAAACTAGCACAGCCATTATGGAAAACAGTATGGAGGTTTCTCAGACAACTACTGATGGAGCTGCCATATGATCCATCAATCCCCTTGTGGGTACATATCAAAAGGAATGGAAATCATCATGTAGAAAGGATATCTGAACTCCCATGTTCATTGCAGCTCTATTTATATTAGCCAAAATGGAACCAAGCTAAAGTGTCCATCGATGGATGACTGGATAAAGTAAATGTGGTATGTATGCACAATGGAATACTACTCAGCCATTAATAAGAATGAAATTCTTCCATTTGTAACAACATGGATGAGTCTGGAGAAAATTTTGTTAAGTGAAATAAGCCAGACAAAGAAACAGAAATGCCAATGTTCCCACTCATAATTGGCTGCTAGCAAGGAAGGACGGAAGGGAGGGAAGGGGGTGAGGGAAGGAATGAAGGAGGAAGGAGTGAAGGAAAGAAAGAAAGAAAAGGCTACAACAATATGTTGAACTTTCAGAAGGAGAGAATCAACCTATGGATACTAGAGTTGGGGAGGAAGGAAATAGGGGGTTTGGGAAGTGATAGGTTGGGAAAATGGCATAAAAAACCCACTATTTGTAAGAATGAATATGCTAATAATAAGTAAATTAATTAAAAAATAAGATCATATCTTATACAAATAGAAAAAATTTTACTTCTTTCTTTCTCATTTGAATGTCATTTATTTCTTTCTCTTGTCTAATTACTCTGGCTAGGACTTCTAGTACTATGTTGAATAGAGGTTTTCCCCAGTATTAAAGGAAAAACTTTCAAGATTTTGTCACTGATTATTTTAGCTGTAGGCTTTTCATATATAGCCTTAATTATGTTGTAATTTCCTTCTTTTCATAGTTTTTTCAATGTTTTAATATTAAAGGTATTGAATTTTGTCAAATGCATGTTGATCATCTATTGAGATGATTATGTTATTTTTATACTTTCTTTGTTAATATTGATTTTTGTTATGTTGAACCATCTTTGCATCCCAGGGAAAAAAATTCCACTTGATTATGATGCTTGATCCCTTTAATGTGCTGCTGAATTTGGTTTGTTAGCATTTTGTTGATAATTTTTACATCTATGTTTATCAGGGATATTGGCTTGTATTTTTCTTCCAGTTTCTTTGTCTTGTTTTCACATCAGGGTAATGATTGGCTCATAAAATGAGTTTGAAAGAAGTCCCTCTTTTGATTTTTTGGGAAGCATTTGACAAGAATTGGTATTAGTTCTTCACTAAGTATGTGGTAGAATTCTCCAGTAAGGTCATCTAGTCCTGGGCTTTTCTTTTTTAGGAGGTTTTTGATTACTGATTCAATCTTTTTCTTCATTATTTTATTTTATTCAGATTTTCTATTTCTTTATGATTTAGTCTTGGTAATTTGTATGTTTCTAAGAATTTATTTATTTATTCTAGGTTATCCAAGTTTTTGGCATATGTTTATTGTAGTCTCTTATGATCCTTTTATTTCTGAGGTATTCACTGTAGCATCCCCTCTTTTTTTTTTTTTTTACTTTATTTAAATCTTCTTTCTTTTTTTCATAGTTTAGCTATGGTTTGTCAATTTTGTTATCTTTCCAAAAACTCAATTTTACTTATATTTATTTTATCTATTGTTTTTCTATTTTCTATTTCATTTATTTCTGCTCTAATCTTTATTATTTTATTTTTCTGCTAATTTTGGGCTTAGCTTGTTCTTCTTTTTCTAGTTCCTTGAGGTATAAAATTAATAAAATTAGGTTATTTATTTGAGATCTTAAAAGAAAATCTTTTTTAATGTAGGTGTTTAGTGCTTTGACCTACCCTGTGAGTTCTGCTTTTGATTATTTCATAAGGTTTGGTATGTTATGTTTCATTTTCACTTTTCTCAAGATAGTTTCTAATTTTTCTTTTGAATTCTTCATTGATGGATTTGTTGTTTGAGAGTGCATTGTTTAATTTCCACATATTTGTGAATTTTCTTGTTTTCTTTCTGTTGTTTCATTCCATTGTGGTCAGAAAAATCTCCTTGGTACAATTTCAGTCTTCTTAAAATTTTAAGACTTGTTTTGTGGTAAATGGTCTTTACACACTTGAGCAGAATGTGCATTCTGCTGCTGTTAGATGGAACGTTCTGTATCCATCCATTAGGTCCACTCGGTCTATATTGTTGTTTAAGCCTACTGTTTCCTTATTGATTTTCTGTCTAGATATTTTATATGTTATTGTAAGTAGGGTATTAAAGTTTTCTACTATTATATGGCAGTCTATTTAGATGCTCTGATGTTGGATGCATATATATTTATAATTATTATATCTCCCTGATGAACTAACAATTTTATTTTAATATAATATTCTTCCTAGTCTCTTGTGACAGTTTTTGACTTAAAGTCTATTATGTCTGAAATAAGGGTAGCTGCCCCTGCTCTCTTTTGGTTACCATTTGCATAAAGTATATTTTTCCATTTATTTACTTTCAGCCTATGTGTGATCTTAAATATAAAGTGATAGTTATGGACAGCATACAGTTAGATCTTGGTTTTTCATCAATTCAGCCACTTAATGTCTTTTAATTAGGGCATTTAATTCATTTATGTACAAAGTAATTATTAATAGGGAAGGACTTATTGCCATTTTGCTGATTGTTTTCTGTCTCATAGTCTTCTGTTGCTCTTCTCTTATCTTCGTTTGTGTTTTGTTCATTTTTCATAGCGATACGCTTTGATTCTTTCTCTTTTTGTGTGTGTATCTTTTAAAATTTTTATTTTATTAACACAGAAGAATTGTACATATTTATGGGGTATAATGTGTTGTTTCAATACATGTAGTTAGCAGCACTAATTTGAAATATACAATATATTATTGTTAAACATATTCTCCTCACTGTGTATTGGAACACTGGAGCTAATTCCTTCTACCTACCTGTAAATTTGTACCCATTGACCAACCTCTCCCTATCCTCTCCTTTCCCCTCCCACTCTCAGCCTTTGGTAACCACAAATCTACTCTTTACTTCTATGAAACAAATGTTTTTAGATTTCACAAATGAGTGAGATCATGAAACACTTGTCTTTCTGAACCTTGCCAACTTCACTTAACATAATGACTGTTCCATCCATGTTGTTTCAAATAAAAGAATTTAACTCTTTTTCATGAAAATAGTGTTTCATTGTGTAAATATACCACATTTTCTTTATCCATCTGTCAATGGACACTTAGGTGGATTCCATATCTTACCTATTGTGAATAGAGCTGCAATAAACACAGGTGTGCAGATATCTCTTCGACATACTGATTTTGTTTCCTTTAGATACATTGCAAGTAGTGGGATTGCTGAATTACATGGGAGTACTATTTTTAATTTTTTGAGGATTCTCCATACTCTTTTCTGTAGTGGCTATACTAATTTACATTCCCACCGATGGTGTATAGGAGTTCCTCTTTCTCCTCATCCTCACTAGCATTTGTTATTTTTTTGTCTTTTTGATAATAGCCATTCTAACTTGGGTGAGATGATATCTCTTTGTGGTTTGCATTTCCCTGATGATTAGTGATGTTGAGCATTTTTTCATATACTTTTTGGCCTTTTTTATGTCATCTTTTGAAAAATTTTGATTGAGATCTCCTGTATTTTTTGCCCATGCTATTGAGTTGTTAGAGTTCTTTATATATCCTGGATGTTAACATCTTGTCTGATGCATAGCTTTCAAATATTTGCACCCTTTCTGTAGGTTGTCTCTTAACTCTGTTGATCATTTCCATTGCTGTACAGAAGCTTTTTAGTTTGATACAATCCCATTTGTGTATGTTTGCTTTTGCTGCTTGTGCTTTTGAGGTTTTATTCAAAAAAATGTTTGCCCAGACCAATGTCATGAGTGTTTCCCCTATGTTTTCTTCCAGTAGTTTTGTAGTTTTCGGTCTTACATTTAAGTGTTTAATCTATTTTGAGTTGATTTTTGTATATGGTGAGATAGTAGTCTAGTTTTATTCCTCTTCCTGTGGCCATCCACTTTTCCCAGCACCGTTTGTTAAAGAGGCTATTTGTTCCCCAATGTGTTCTTGGCACATTTCTTGAAGATCAGATGACTGTAGGTGTGTGGATTTATTTCTGGGTTTTCTATTGTGTTCCATTGGTCTGAGCATCTGCTTTTATGCCAGTACCCAGTACCATGCTCTTTTGATTACTATAGCTTTATAATATATTTTGAAGTCAGATAGTGTGATGACTCCAGCTTTATTCTTTTTTCTCAAGATTGCTTTGGCAATTCAGGGTCTTTTGTGGCTCCATATGAATTTTGGAATTGAATTCATTCCTATTTCTGAGAAGAATGTCATTGGCATTTTTATAAAGATTGCATTGAATATAGATAGCTTTGGGTGGTATTGAAATTTTAACAATATCAATCCTTCTAATCCATGAAAGCAGGATATATTTTTATTTTTTTGTATCTTGTCTGATATTTTTCATCAATGTTTTATAGTTTTTATTGCAGAGAGCTTTGACCTCTTTGGTTAAACTTATTCCTAGGTACCTTTTTTTTTTTTGGAGCTATTATAAAAGTGATTTTCATCTTTATTTCTTTTTCTGATAATTTACTACTGGATTATAAAAACATTACATACTTAGTATGGTGATTTTGTATCCTGTGACTTTGCTGAATTTGTTTATTATTTATAATAGTTTTGGGGTGGACTCTCTGGGGTTTTTTATGTATAAGATCATGTCATCTGCAAACAGGAACAGTTTAACTTTCTCCTTTTCGATTTGAATTTCCTTTATTTATTTCTCTTTTTGGTTGCTTTGGCTAGAACTTCCAGTACTATGTTGAATAAAAGTCGTAAGAGTGTGCATCCTTTTCTTGTTCCTGATCTTAGAGAAAAAGCTTTCAGTTTTTCCCCATTCAGAATAATGATAGCCTTAGGTTTGTTATAAATGGCCTTTATTATGTTGATGTACTTTTCCTATATGCCTAATCTGTTGAGAGTTTTTATCAAGAAGAGATGCTGAACCTTATCAAATGCTTTTTCTGCATCTATTGAGATGATCATATGGTTTTTATCCTTCATTCTGTCAATGTGATGTATCACATTTATCAATTTGCCTATGTTGAAGTATCCTGACATTTCTGGGATGAATTCCATTTGATCTTGGTGGATAATCTTTTTGATGTGCTGTTGGGTTTGATTTGCTAGTATTTTATTGAGAATTTTTGCATCTATGTTCATCAGAGGTATTGGCCTGTAGTTTTCTTTTTTGTTGCTGTTGTACTCTTGTATGGTTTTGGTACCAGGGTAATGTTGGCCTTATAGAATGAGTTTGGAAGATTTCCCTCGTATTCAATTTTTTGAAATAATGTGAGAAGAATTGGTATTAGTTCTTTTTTAAATGTTTGGTAGAATTTCACAGTGAAGCCATTTGGTTTTGGGCTTTTCTTTGATGGGAAGCTTTTTGGTACTGATTCAGTCTAGTTACTTGCTATTGGTCTGTTTGGATTTTCCATTTATTCATAATTCAGTTTTGGTAAGATGTAAGTGTTGAAGAATTTATCCATTTCTTCAAGGTTTTTCAATTTGTTTCAATATAGTTGTTTAAAATATTCTCTATTAATCCTTTGTATATCTGTGGTGTCAGCTGTCATGTCTCCTTTTTGATTTCTGATTCTATTAATTTGAGTCCTTGTTTTTTCTTAGTTAGACTAGCTAAAATTCATCAACTTTATCTTTTCAAAAAACCATCTCTTCATTTTGCTGATCTTTTGTACTTCCTTTTTAGTCTCAATTGTGCTTATCTCTGCTTTGATATTTATTATTTCTTTCATACTTATTTTTGGTTTGGTTTGTTCTTGTTTTTCTAGTTTCTTGAGTCACATAATTAGGTTGTTTATTTGAGCACTTTCCACTTTTTTGGATATAGAAATTAATTGCTATAAACTTACCTCTTAGAAATGCTTTTGCTCTATCCCATAGGTTTTAGTATGTTATATTTTCTTTATAATTTTTCTCTAGAATTTTTTAAAATTTTTATTCTTAATTTCCATCTTGACCCAATAGTTGTTCAGGAGCATGTTGTTTAATTTCCACGTATTTGTATAGTTTTCTTAGTTCTTTATTATTGATTTCTAGTTTTATTTCATTGTGACCAGAAAAGATACTTGATATGATTTCAATTTTTCTTTTAATTTGTCAAAACTTGTTTGGTGACCTAGCATTATGTAGGCATTTTCTTTTTAGTTGCCATGAAGCTTACATAAAACATTTTATAACACAATATAACAAATCTTTTATTAAGTATGTAATAGACAAAAATCTAATTTAAGATTATAACAACTTAACTTAAATCACACACAAATACTCTATACATTTCCCACACACACACTATATATTATTGATTTCACAATTTATATCTTTAAATGGTGTGTATACACGAACATTTTTATAATTGTAGTTCTTTTAATACTTTGCCTTTGGCCTTTTATGCTAGGAGCAATAGTGATTTAAACACCACCATTAAAATATTATAATATTCTTTATTTGTTTACATATTTACTTTTACCAGTGAGTTTTATACATTCATAAGCTTTTGAGTTGCTTGCCATTTAGCATCCTCTTGTTTCAACCTGAAGAACTACTGGCATGTCTTTTGTAGCTGGTCTAGTGGCAATAAACTCCCTCAGCTTTTGTTTGGCTTTAAAAGTTTTTATTTCTCCTTCATTTTTGAAGAAATTTTGTTGGTTTGACATTTTTATTCTTTTAGCACTTTGAGTATATCATCTCATTCCCTTCCCCCCTACAAGTTTCTACTGAAAAATCTGCTAGTAGTGTAAAAGGGGATCTCTTGTACATGACATCTCATGTTTCTCTTGCTACTTTCAAATTTTTCTCCTTGTTTCTGACTTTTGACAATTTAATTATAATTCTTCTCAGTGTAGACTTTGGAATTCATCCTGTTTGAACATTTTGGAGCTTCTTGAATCTGGATTTCCATTTTCCTCCCTAGTTTTCAGCAATTATTTCTTCAAATAAGCTTTCCTCACCTTTCTTCTCTCGTCTCCTTTTGGGATATCCATAATGGGTGTATTTGTTCACTTTTTAGTATCTCATAAGTCTCTTAGGTTTTCTTTACTCTTTTTCATTCTTTTTAAAGTTTTTTTGCTCCTTTGACTGGATAATTACAAATAACCTGTTTCCAAGTTCACTTATTCTTTCTTTTCCTCAGTCTAATCTGCTGTTTAATCCCTCTAGTGAATTTTAAAATTCACTATTTAAAATTCACTATTCATAAAATTATGTTTTAGTCACAGAATTTCTATTTGGTTCTTTTTTATAGTTTCTGTCGCTATGTTGATACTCCATTTTATTCATACATTGTTTTCTCTATTTCATTTAGTTGTCTATCTGTATTCTCTTATAACTTAATGAACTTCTTTAAGATAATCATTTTGAATTTTTTGTCTATTGATTCACAAACCACCAGTTCTTTAGGATCAGCTATTGCAGGCTTATTTTGTTCTTTTGATTGTGGCATAATTCTCTCTTTCCTCATGATTCTTGTGGCTTTGCAATTGTATCTAGGCATTTGAAAAAACACTCCCTCTTCTCAGTTTTTACAGATTGGATCCAGAAGGAAAATACCTTTGCCAATCAGCCTGACTAGAGATTCTTGGAGACTCTGAAACATCTTCTACAGATTTGTCATTACTGGACTTGTGCATGTAGATTTCTAATTAGGAATTAGTGAATTCTTTTTCTTTTTTTTTTTTTTTTTCTTTCTTTTCAAGAGTCCACATCTCTTGCTCCCTTTGGTGTCTGCCTATTGTATTGCAGCTAGGATGTTGGAGACAGGATCCAAAATCCTCACCCTCCCTCCCTGGGAAAAGCCTCAAGTTGTCTGTCTGCTCCCAGTTTCACAGAATTGTACTAGTGACAGGAAGTCACCTACCCCTTTCTTTGTTCTTAACTACCACAGGCATCCTAACTATGCCAGTTTCATCAGTTCTCCAGGTGAGAGAAGATAGAAACCAGTTTTGTGGGCAATGCACTGAAAGGCTGGGGATGTTGGACGCATGTTCCACTCTCTCTTTACCCATGAGGGAGAAGTCAGAGGCTGTGATGATCTCTCTTGGTGCTGAGCTATGGCAACTTGGAGGTGGGATTGATGCAGGTAAAGTTAAATTGCTATTTACCCATGGTCCAATGTGGCTTTCTCTGTGTTTGTCTGGGGTATTGCAACTTCTTAACTGGATACTGGACTTCTCTTAAAGGTACTTTGGTTCAGGGCCGAGCCCGTGGCGCACTTGGTAGAGTGCTGCGCTGGGAGCGTGGCGACGCTCCCGCCGCGGGTTCGGATCCTATATAAGACTGACCAGTGCACTCACTGGCTGAGTGCCGGTCACGAAATAAATAAATAAATAAATAAAAATAAAACGGCAGTAGTAATATTTAAAAAAAAAAAAAAAAAAAAAAGGTACTTTGGTTCATATGATATTATTAGATTGATATTTCTGTCAGTCATGAGTGACGAGACTTTCTATTCTGCCATCTTGCTGATGTCATTCCCCTTCAACTCTACAATTTCTATTTTATTTCTTTTCATAATTTTTATGTTTTTCTTAATATTCTCTGTTTGGTAAGACATCCTTCTCTTACATCCCTTTAATTCTTTAGATGTGGGTTTCTTCAGCTCTTTGAATATATTTATGGTACCTAATTTAAAGTAATTATCTAGTAAGTCCATCATCTGGATACTCTTGGTGAAAGTTTTTATTGACTGCGTTTTTACCTGTGTATAGGCCATTTTTTCTGGTTTCTTTGTGTGTATTTTACATTTTTTTGTAAAAAGCTAGATATTTTATATAGTAAGATGTAGCAACTCTGTATATCAAATCTCTCTTCACATGTTTCTTGCTGTCTTTTTGTCCTTTTATTAGTGCCATGTTTTTCTTTAGTGATTTTTTTTGTATTAATTGCATTTCATGCAGTCTGAAACCACTAAAATTTCTGTTCAGTTAGGTAAGTGGTCACTTAATGGTTGGTCAGGAATTTTCTCAAATGCCTTGAATCAATTAGTCTTATATACTTTCCTGAGGGGCTCTGTGTTTGGGTTGTGATATATCTTCAACATTCTAGCAAGCAATTTACAAAGTTGCTTTAACCTTCAATTCCTACTTATGCAGGGCCTCAAGATCAGCCAGGGGTGAGATGTTACAATCTTAGGATTTTCCTGGTCCTGTACACAGCCCTTCCCATTTTCATATCCTTCTATATTCCCAGAAATATGTCAGCTATAGAGCTTTTCAGAGCCCCCGTGGATATCTTGTTCACAGATCTTTCTTTTGAATATTTGCCTGGGCTCTTGTTTGCCCCAAGTAATATGATGGCTTTAGGCAGCTGAAACATTAAACAATTGCAGCTGCTTGTTTTCAAATACCCTGGGGATAGGGATTTTCCCAGGGAGCAAGCTCTGAGTCAGATCAAATAACAAGAATACCCTGTCTGTGTATGAGGCTTTTACAGGGAGCTTCCAGATAGGTCATACTGTGACAATGCTGTGGGGATAGAAATTTCAGGAGTTTAAAACCCTGTCTTCCCTCCCACCCCACAGTGGCTGAAAGACTGCTGTTTTTCACAGCTACCATGCAGCTGGGAGGAGGTACATGTGAGTAGGCTAAGCTAAAAATGCCACAAATCCTTCTGTTTTTACTGAGGTTCAGTAGTTTTTCTTATATAAAGTTCCTTCAGATGATTGTAAGACTTTGGTTAATTTTTTGAGTTCTAAAAATGTTGATTTTTATAATATTATCAATATTTTCTTGGCTTTTATGGGGCAGTAGATTTCCAGAGGTTTTCACTTAATCATTCTGGAAGTCATGTCTCTTAGCCAGACTTTTAAAGTATTATACTTCGTTTCTGTTCCATCTTGTTAGATTCATCTCATTATTCCAGCCTATTGAATTCTTTTTATAAGTTAATTGCATTATATATTAACTCATCCAATCATATCCTGAATGTTCTTATTCCAATCATTAATTAAATTATTTGATTTACCTTAGGAAACTGCAGATTGGCAATATCCTGCAGGATACTACTAGAGACCTCCTAGTGAAGAACTTATAGATTTTAATTATCATTGTATTTCTTGTGTCTGCCCCTTGTCAAACTGTCCTCACCCCTATTGCACAAGGATAAATATCTGAATGCATATTGTGTACAGTTTTAGCTAGATAATATTTCATGAATATAGGAGCTCCTCAATTATAACCTCAAATCTATATCAGAGCAGCATCTTTTGCATACTTAACTTATGTAAATGCGATTATGTAGTTTCTTGTTGCAGAGTTGGGTTTAGAGAATTTAAATTGAATAAACAATTCTGCTTGCCATCCTATTCAATGAGCATATGTCTTAGCGTGATTGTGAGATAGTACACATGACTCTGCTGTCCTTTCAGTTAGTTAAAGTTTCAACATACCTCTTATAATGCAAACATCTTGCCATATTCAGTTTCTTATTTTCTATGATATGTGTTTTTCATGCAATGCAGTATGGCCCCTAAATACAATCCAACTATTTCATCTGGTGCTTAGCGGAGGAAGCAGCAATCTGTTCCAACATGAGAGGGAAACCAGTTCTGGTGGACTCACTTACAGATATCATGTAGTTCTCAAATATTACACTTCCTTAGAATAATTATAGTTATGTTCTATTTATGACTTATGAACCAACTTTATAATTTATTTTCATATTCTCCACTCAGATGCATCTATGCCATATAGCAAAACTGGGTCATTCCAGGGAAATCATGCCTTGAACAGTGGTAATAGCCTCCATTTTTTACTTTCTTAGTTTATCCCTTAGTGTTGGTGAGAAGATAACAAGCCACCTGAGAGAGATCTAGCAGGAATTCTATCATATAGAAATTGAATTTATCTCTCTTTATCAATGTGGTGCTCTTTTCTGAAGATTTATGGGATGTCTTCCTAGCTCAGTTTTACTTGACATACCCAAGGCTTTCCAGTATTCTACCATTAGTTTGCAAACTCATTGTGGTGAGCACTCATAAAAGTTGATTATAAACTAAGTACAAGTTGAATAAAAGCTTATCTCACTATAGTACCGAATTATTTGACAACCCAGAGGCAGAGTTGAGCTTGTGCAGTGACCTTAATTCAAGGAGGTCAGTGATAATCATGCTGTGCAATGCGACTCTCTATTTCTTCTTTACAAGCTTCACATAAGCAGGTCTACACTTTCTAAAAAGTAAACTACTAAGAGTTGCACTGTCGGGAAAATTATTTCTGGTGATAAAATAAGTTTGTTGAACGAAATAATTCACTTTCATATTTTTGCTTTGTTGATTGAGAGAATTTGGCATCAAAAAGAGAAGAAGGCAGCAACGTGAAGGTTTTTCTTCCTCTATAGGGCAGTGTTTCCAGTGTGGTATTCAGAGTGTCTAGCTCAGACTTACCTAGAGAACTTACTAAAAATACAGACTCGCTAGTTTCACCACCCTTGCACCAGTTTCTGAGATATCTCCACATGATTCTGATACAAATTACAGTGTGAACAGCTGCCTCTAATTAATTCTAATATAAACTAGTTTGAAAACCACTGCTCTAGGCATTATGGGCATCTCAGAAAGTAAAGCTGATTTGTTGAGTGAAGCAGTGAAAAAGGCTTTCTCCTCCCTCATCTTGCTATTCTTTACTTTGTTAACAATGGAGGTTTATTTTTCTGCTTTTTAAAAAAGTTCATATCTTTGCCTTTCCAGGTTTGGATCAGTTTCAGCCTCTTTATTAGTCACCAAACAATACTATTCTATCTCCCTGTGGTGAAGCTCAGAGAGCCTGATCAGTGGGAAGTGCTCCACCTTTGCATGAAAATCCTGACACCTGGTCTCCTAGTTGGTTTAAGAATAGTTCCACCTGAACTTGGTTCAAGGGAGGATTGTGTGCTGGCTGCAGGGCCACTTATTGATTTAAAAAATGTGTGGCTTGCTTTCCAAAAGAGGTTGGCTGCCACTGTGTTTGTGAGTTACTTCATTTCAACTTGAAGAAGAACTGGAGAGGGAATTGTTTTGAAAGATTTTGTTCCACTAGCTCTTTTATCTCCATCAACTGTTCAGACAATCAGTGCCACCCTATCACCACTGGAGGGAAATGTTCATTCCACTAGAGACTTAACCCAGTGTGAAAAGTTAAATTTCTCCATTAGAGGGTTAGTGATGGGTCACCAAATGCCTTAGGTGAAACATGTTTATGGCTTTTAGGTAAGTTTTGCCAATTCTGTACACTACTGCTCAACCTCTGAATGTCACTTTGAAATGCAAACTAGGTACATGTGACAGTATAGTATAGGCAATAAGGCAAGTTCTCTATTAGAAATTTAGCCTATCTGTTGTGCTAGTGTTCAGTGGAACAAAAATACATCATGGAATTCTAGGACTTGAAAGTATATTGGGAATGTAGTTTACCAGCTATCTTAGGTGCCCCTGACACAACTTTTAGTGATAATTGTCATGTATAGTTTTTTCCTTTTTCCTCTCCCTACCTCTCAATCCTTTTTGTCCTCAGCCCATTCATTTTAATTTTCTTTCTGCTTTTCTTGACTGCCATTGGTGGCCAATAGAAGACAACAACATTATCTATAACCTAAGCTAGTTCATTTTTCTGCATATAGGACTACACTTAGCCTTTTATGAATACGTTTCGGTTTTAGCAGGAGCTTCTTATGCTGTTAACATAAACAAACCTGGTTAACAGTTCTTGATACACAAGTAGCAATGTTACCTTAGACATGGTTCTCAACCTATCAAAGCCTCATTTTTTATGTGTAAAATCAGGCTCAATTCCTGCAGCACAGTATATGCTAAAGTGTACCACCACTCATGGCAGCAACTCAGTAAAAGCTGCCCTTAAAAACTGCTTAATTCTTGGAAGAATTAATTGTTTAGCTTTCTACATGAGCCCATTCTTCATAAAACTGGAAGTAGTGTGAACGTTGTAAAATTTCCTCTGTGATGGGTAAGGATTGAACATGATATCACAGGTAGTATTCTGCGTAAGTTTTTATGGGCTCATTGAATGCATTTTATGCAGATTAACAGAAAAGTATTACTGGTAATAAGACCATTCATTCCGAATTTTCCAAGATAGAATATTTGAAATGAGGACAGTCACCATATCTCATCAGAATGAATTACAACATATTTGTATGCTAACTATATTTCCTGGAAATAGAGCAAAATATCTTTATTAGATCCATAGGCCCTATTTTAGGTTGTAAACTGTGATCACCTTTGTTCCTGAGGATCAGGTTAAATGGCAGAATAATTTACCTAGAGCTTTTATGCCAGCCACAGCGGTCTCCAAGCCCCAAAGGCAGAAAAATAGTATAAAAGATGGTAAGCTGGAGATTAGTCTCAAAACAGAGGTCAGATATGAATCCACTTTGCATACACCTCCAGAGCCCCATTCTGATATCTGACATCTTCATGCCTCTGGATGAGCCTTCTTCACTGGTGTTTAACAGTGGAGTTGCTGGGAACACAAAAACAATTTTGATTGATGAAGATATTTTGTTAAGTATAATTAAATGCTCTGCACTTGAAAAGAAATATTTTAGGCTGTCATATGGCATTTGATGCCAGACTGCTGATTTAAAGAAAATTATTGGGATTTAGAGCTGTATTGAATATACTACCATTTATCTCTCTTTTCTCCCTGCTTAATTCTATACATCATTGACCACCATATTGGATGGATGGGATGGAGTGGACAAGGCAAATATATATCAGCTGGGCTCTGTGAAGCTCCAATGTGAAGCAGTTAATATCTACATGGGAACATGGGCCAAGGAAGAGGCCCATGGAACTATGTGAGCCTGAGAGAGCCTCCATATATCATGGACAATAGAGACAGAGCAAAAGCTGACAATATTTTTTCATACTTTAATAAAATGTGAACATTATCTGCACAAATAAAGCTATTTTAAATTAGTACAAAATTTTCATTTGCTTTTCTTCTGCTTTGTAGCATCTGTGCTCACATCTGGAATGTTACCTAGTTAGGCATATATCATTAAGTTCTTATGAGGTCCAATATAATAACCTATTTGAATCACAAGAATTTTATATTGTTATGGAAACACAGATACTTGTGACTGATTTAAAGTACTCAGCTGAATAATGTACAAAATGAAAAGGGAGTAAAACCCAACTTAATTGTGAAGTAAACATATTCTTATTATGAAAATTGCAATTTAAATGAGTAAACAAATAGCATGAATGTCTTAAACATGCAATGAATATTTTACTATTTTTTTGCTCAAGTTAAAGAACGTTAGGAGGGCAAAGGAGCACAGATTACATTGGTTTTTATCTATTAGTTTGCAGGAAGAAAAAGGCCCCTGTTTTTATTTGACCTTATATTGATTTAGATCCTCACATAGAAGTTCAAAACCTCTCCTGCCTCCTTTTCTTTTCCCCCAAAGAAGATTTTTTTCTGGCAATCTTGTTTTCTCAGCAAAGGTTTCTTTCAAAGAAAAAAAAAATTCCTGATGATCACAAAAGATGATAGAGGATGACTCGTCCTTTTTCTGTGGGGGAAAAATAATCTATTTGCAAAATAGTTGGGAAGTTCAGCCCAAAGGTGAATTTTTCTTAGGCAGGAGAGAAAACATCAAGAGCTAGTACAAAACAGAATTATATTATACTAAAGGTAAAGAAAGAACATAGGAATTCTTGATGGGCCCTATATTGTTCTCATAAGTCTTTTGATTTATGGCAAGACTATATCAACTATGTACCTAGAATATGTGCAAAAAAAGCCAAAATCTGGATTCATTCATACCTTCTGAATCATATCTGTACTTTGATATAAGGTAGATTGATACCTGGGTGGGACTTTTTAAAATGTAGTTATTTTATACTTGATAACAATAAGTTGTGTTTGACTGAAGGAGATAAAAATCAGTATTTCAACCCAACTGAAATGGGTTGAAATTCTCTATTCTATATCTCTATTACAAAAGAATATAAACCTGGAGCTGATCTTTGAAAAACAAACAAAAATAAAAACACTAGTGATTATACTCTGTTATGCTGACTAATCATTGATAGCTATAATCACAGTACAATCTACAAACCAGCTATGTGTTCACTTAACCTGGATGACTATTGTAGGTGTTACAGGCCTTTATCTGGCTCTTCACAATTCCTTGTGATTACTGCCCCTATGAAATTTCTACAGATATAATAGAAGGGGACCAAATTGAGCTCACAGTCATTTTCCCATTCAAAAATATTAACTATCTGCTATGTAACAAGCTCTGTGCTAACTGGATGTAAGGGAGAGCAGAAAAAAACAGTGAGAAAGGGAGGGGAAAGGAAAGAAAGAAGGAAGGAAAGGAGGGAGGGAGGGAGGAACGAAGGGGAAAACAAAGAGAAAAAAAGCACAGGACCCCTGCCCTCATGGAGCTTTCAGGCTAGTGGGGGTGATAAATAATAATCAAAGTAATAATAATATTGATGATACATGCTGTAAAGCTAGGGCTTACAGACCCCTCAAGTCTGTTGCACAGATTGGGTTACAAAGTCTCCACACGCAGGTCTGTGAGCTAGGTAATAGGAAACAAAAAGGTTCTAGGAGCCGTAGGTATAGAAAAATGAATGGGTTTTATTCAGACCTAGGAGTAACTATCCTAGTGGCTTCTCTGAGAGTTCTGAGAAGCCCTGTGGAGCAGAGCTGTTAGTCTTTTATACTTAAGTCCACAACCCTGGACACCTGGGTGTCCATACACAACTTATACGTAGTAACAAGGAACAGCTGAGGGTATTTACAGCAAATGTTCAGCAAGTTTCTGAACATCCGAGGGGCCCTGACATTTTCCTATTTTTTCCAACACATGCTAACTAGAAAATGTCATAATTGCAGAAAGTAAGAGGTATATTTTGCTATGACAGTGCATGATAGAGGAATTGATAACAATGGTTTCAGATTAGCCTATCAGTGAACGAGGCCCAGTAATTTAGGGAGAAATCTGTGAATTAATAGCTCCATTGAACCAGCAGCTTTGCTTCATGTGGCAGAGGGGATGATAAATTTTCCCCCAAAGGGATAACTACCACTTTTTCATGTAAAACCAAGGTGCTACTGAGGCCATGCTGGCTGTACTCTTGAATAAACTATTTCCATTTAAAAAGTGAGGCTTGTTAGGTCTTTCCCACCTTATTAGTCATTGATTCTGACTTGTTCTACCTCAGAATGGAAATATCAGGCTGAGAGTCACTAGGCCTCCTTGGGTCAGGGGTCAGTTTCCACAAGAACCCAATAGCAAGCTAATAACTAATTTGTAAAAGGAGTGATAAGTCCAACACCTTAAGAGTTGCCTCCAGATAGAGGCTGCCTCCCTTTGCCAGAGTCTGATTGGAAAAATCATCTGACATAGAGACTTAGAGCTTAAAGATGTTAATAGAGTTATGGGCCCTAAAAGCACTAGCACTTCTCTATATGTGGCTTCTTTCCAATCGGAACAAACCTCTCCAGTATAAACAGATAAAGAAATGCAAGCATATAACATTAATTTCTATTATAGATTCAGATGTAGAAGCAACAGCAATATTACATGAGCCAAAAAACCTCATTCACAAGGTCATGTTAGTTTTGCTTCCTTACTATAAACCCAGTCCAAACCCATCAGTTTAATCTTGGTCCCTCTTTCCCCAAAGGGATCAGGTAGGATGGTGACTTGTGTACCTGTATCCAATAGAGTCATCAAAGTTTAGAACAAGTCCTGAAGTTTTCCAGCATACTCATTTGGATGCATGTAGTCCTTGGTCCCTTTTGGGGACAAGCTCCACACCTAATCATCTTTGAAGCTGAGATCAGAGTAAAAGGGGCAGCAGAGAGGAAACAGCGGACATGGAGGAAAAGAGTGGTTCCATTCCAGTAAGACACTGTCAGCTCTGAGCCTGGCAGCTGCTCATGGCTTAACCATATGAACTTCAGTGTTTTAGATCCACCCAGAATTCTATATCTTCATGTTGACTCTACTTATTTTAGCTTTGGCAATACCTTGACTCAGTTGCTGCAGCCATATTGCCTTTCACCTGGAGCCTAGGGCTCCATTGCTATGATAAAATCTTTTCCTCCTCCCTCCTGGAAGAGAGTGTGGAACAATCAAAATACCATTTGACTGGTCTGTTTCAATTCTACCACTCATCACTCATCCTCTAAACACTCAGTAACAGGTAGGACTTCTTGCCCCCCGCCCCCCATCACTTTTGCAAGAGTATGTGCTAGTGGATCTCAGACAGTATTTTGTACCCATTACCTGGCTTGCCTCATCCTTTCTTTTCTAGAGAGCCATGTCTCTGTCAGCATCCTACTTTCACCATCAAAAGCTATGAAGAACTGTGAAGGGTCGGAAATTTTATTCTGGTGGCCAACTTACAAGTTAGCCTGCTACAGTTTAATGGACGCTTGTTAGACACATGAGACTCCTGGGTCAGAGACAAAGGACTTACAGCACAGAAGCAGCATGAGCTTCATGTTTTTGTCTGCTCTCTTTGGCCCCAAGTTCCACAGGGTAACACAAAGTGGCACAAGTGGATACTGTGCACAGTAACTTCATGTCACATCTGAGGAAGCCCAAGTTCAGGGAACCATAATCTTTTTAAACGGGCTGTAAGAAAACCTGCTTGAAATTAGCACTGGAGAGAGACATCATCTTTATTATACTAGACAGTTCATAAAACTTGTCCTTTGCTCTGGAAAGTATCACTATCTTTCCAGGATGTTTGTTCTATAAACAACCTTGAAACTATAATCCAGAACAAAGTGGCAGTTAGTGCCTCTGTTCACAGAAACATAAGAAACCCATGGAAACTTGTCTCCCAACAAGTGTATGTATTGTGATGTAACAATGCACAAGTTATGTTAAGTAATGAAGTCTCAAAGGAATACATACAGTATGATCCCACTTATGTAAAGAAATATTATGTTTAGGATGTGCTCCTCTAAATGTTTCTACTTCCTTTAAATCTTAAACAACAAGAGTGGATGTTTTCAGGTATTATTTATATAATGATAAACTTTAAAACAATTAAATGAGTAGAATAAAGATCCTATAAAATATTTAAGATTATTTTTAAGTATAGAAATGTTTCTCAAATAAGTTATTATAATAACCATTTTTAGTATGTTAATTGAGTAAATTGAAAGACATGCTCAAAAACTCTAGTTGTTCAAATGATTTTTGTTTCAAGTTATAATAAGATGTATTTTGCTGAGGCAAGCTTTAAAAAGTTCCTGCCTTTCTAGAAAGTCAGAGAGTTTAAATTTCAAGGAATGAAGAAGATACAATGTAAATATCTGTTGTTAAGGGTTTTTTCATCTCCTTCAGGACAGAGGGAGGTCCGCGTACTGACTGAAAAAGTGTATGTGTGTATTATAGATATATGTATATATAAATGTATATGTATATGCATGTGTGTGTGTGTATATATATACACACAGAGAAGGAGTCTTTCAAAAGCTCATGGAATGATTTGTGTTATCTTTTAATTCCATTTTTCCACAAACTTTTTGAAGTATAAATGTATACACATGAGTACGCACACACACACACAGGGGTTTGTGTGTGTGTGTTTCATAGCCACACAGACACGAACTCTAATTTTTACAATTTCAGTCTTTTTGTCTTTCTGTCTCCACTTTCTTTTATGTGAAAAATAACAAAGGACTTTAATAAATCTGACATCTTTGTAAAATGACTTCAAAGATTCATATGCCAGGCAGTCTTCTGGAGGTTAACAAAATAGTCTATCATCATAGAACTTATATTCCAATGGTGGGAAACCAACAATAAACAAATGTTTTAGTCCGTTTTGTGTTGCTATAGCAGAATACCTGAAACTGGGTAATTTGTAAAGAACAGAGGTTTATTTGGCTTATGATTCTGGGACAGTTGCATCTGGCATAGGCCTCAGGCTGCTTCTACTCATGGCAGAAAGCAGCAGGCAGCTGGTGGGTACAAGCAGATCACATGGCGAGAGGAAGCCAGAGAGAGAGAGAGGAGGTGCCAGGGTCTTTTAAACAACCAGCTCTTGTGGGAACTAACAAAGTGAGAACTCACTCATTACTTCCCCCTTCCCTAGGGAGACCATTAATCCATTCATGAGGGATCCACCCCCATGACTCAAATAGCTCCCAGCACTGCCACATTGGGGATCACATTTCTGCATGAGTTTTGGAGGGGGCAACACATCCAAACTCCATCAACAAATATGTATTCTAATTTGTTACAAAGGGTAAAAAGTTGAGTAAGGAAATAGAATTTCACAGGTATATGTTCCTTTAGATAGAATGGTAAGGGAAGGGCTCTTTATGGAACAAACACATGAAAGAAGTGAGGGAATGAGCCGTGTAAAGTAGATAGAGAAAAAAGTCACTCACCAAAAAAATGACATCTTAAACTTAAATTTTCAATGTTGACATCTGTGAAAAACCACAAAGGTCTTAAATGCCCAGTGGTCTTAATCTGTATAAAGAATATCAACCCAATAATTATCTCTCCTAAATAAGATTGAGAAAATGTTAGAAAAGAATGTTATAATACCCTAAAGATAAGAACAGGGTTATTTGGGGCTATGATAATTTGAAAGAAAATACATTTACAAGTTATTTACTTTTTCTGACATTGCCGAGTCTGTTTTTAAATTTTTATATTGACATATTTCATATTGAATGTTATAAAGAATAATATTAAAAGTAATATTATAAGCACCCATCTATGTACTGCCCAGCTTTCTCTAATCTTAACGTTTTATTTGTTTCATATATGATTTTAAAGAAATGAAATATCACCTATACAGTTGAAGGAGTATATAGGTTTATACTCCTGTATACCTTCCTACTCTTCTGAACTCACTTCCTCTCCCTCCTTCTCTAGATATAATGCCTATCCTGTGTTTGGTATTTGAGTGCAAGGGTTAGACTATATCAGATGCCTCGTGCACATCCTCAGTTGCTCTTGGCTTCACCTTTCCCTTATTCCTGCCACCACTGTGGATACCATTATGTGCCAGATCTGATCAGTTTTATGAAGATAAAATCTGACAGCACCTTACCTCAGGCCCAAACTGTGTACTCCTTGCTCCTCTCCCAGGGCTCCTCTATTGCTGCAGTGGCCATGAGAATCCATTCGACTTTCAGGCAGGTACATACAATCTGGAAGTACAAAAGAGTAAATACCCCATGAGGAAAAACTTTGAACATCAGTATGAAAGCTAGTAGAAAAATCTCATCCCCTTACTCCCCCTAAACAGAGAATCTTGAGATGTTTTTCACACAGTTCAGATGGTCCTGTGAGATAGAAAAACCAGTGGACTGTAGAGGTTTCCAACTTGATAATGCACTTTTTCTTGGCTCTTCCACCTTTTCTGCATTGTTTTCCCTGTCCCTCCGTCCTACTCCCTGAGATCACACAACCTGATAAACTACTTACACATAAACTTTTGTATTGTGCTCTACTTTCTGGGGAATGCAGGGTATGAGAGTCATCTTTTAATGTACCAGAGCTTTTAATTTTAACATAGCCAGTTTGTACTGCTTTTTCTCTGTGGTTTGCCTTTTGCAAGGAGTTTAAGAAATTCTTCCCTACCCTAAGGGCATAAATATATTCTTCTATACTTTCTTCTAAATGTTTGGTGTGAAGTAAGAAGCCACTTTTTTTTCCCTAAATGAATAATCAGCTATCTCAGTAACATTTACTGAATGAATGATTTATCCTTTCTCAACTTTTTATTATGAAAATTCTCAAACATACAAAAAAGTTGAACAAATAGTATGGTTTTTGCTAAAGATGAATGTTTATGTCCTCCCAAACTTTATATTTTCAAACCTAATCTCCACTGTCATGGTATTTGGAAGTGAGGCTTTTGAGAGGTGATTAGTACTCTGACAAAAGAAAAACTTGAGAGCTTTCTTGTTCCTTCTGCCATGTTCAGGACACAGTGAGAAGATGGTCATCTATGAATCAGGAAGCAAGCCCAGACACTGAAAAATCTGCCTGTGCCTTGATCTTTGACTTCCTAGCCTCCAGAACTATGAGAAATAAATTTTAAACCACCCAGAAAGATGGCATTCTGTTATAGCAGCCTGAACAGACTAAGATAATGTTCAATCACATAACTATTAGCTATTACTAATATGTTGCCACACTGGCTTAAACTGTATCTCTCTGTATGCAATGTCTTTTATAACTGCTTTTTTTTAAAACCAGGGTCCAATCAAGGCTAATGTATTTTAAGCCTTTAAGTTTTAAATTTAGAGCAATCCTCACACCTTTTTCTTTTTTTATGACAATGATATCTTGAGAACATCAAGCCAGTTATAAAGTAGAATACCACCATTCTGGATTTAATTGTTACTTCTGGGTGTTGTTTAACATGGTCTTCTATTCCTTATATTCCCTCTAAACTGGAAGTTAATGTAAAGATTTTATTTAACTCAGGTTAAATATTTTTGTCAAAAAATCATAAGTGATGTGTGCTTTATATTGTATCATGTCAGGATGTCTGTAATGTTAGATTTTGTTACTATTCGTGGTACTAAATTTGATTACTTGGTTGAAATGATGACTGCCAGTTCTTATAAAAGTAAAGGTCATTTTTTTCTGTTGTAATTACAAATGTAGCCTTCCCTTAGTTCATTCATTACCTTCTTAACCCTTAGAAAATAATGATTATCCTGTATATTATTCTCATGTGTTTTTTCAAATATTTGCTATATCTTTATCTTGCTAAACAATGTGTGGTTTTAGAGGCTTCTGGTCAAGATGACAGAATAGACAGTCCCCAGCGTCACCCTGTCCCACAAATCAACCAATTTACAACTATTGAAAAACAACAACAGCCAAGGTGGGGCCACTAGAGCTCAGAGGAAGAGAAGGAGAGACCTTCATGAAGGCAGGAGAATCCACGATGAGAGAAGGAAAGGATCACACTGACCATTTCGAGCCCTGGCTGCTTCAAGACTGGAGCTGCTAAGTGACAGAACAGGATCTGACAAAAGCCACAGCTGTGCTCTTCATATGAATTTGCTTGGAGGCAGCAGGACAGAAGAGGGCCTTGGTAGTCCCCAGGCCAGCAAGGCCACTAACAGGGTTCCCATGGACCCACACAGGAGCAAGGAGCCATCAACAACAGAAAAAAGGAGCCCTTCAGAGGCCAGTGAGTCATCGCAAGGGACAGGCACATGGCCAATCCCATGGGAAGTGTTTGGAGTGCAGGCGGTGGGAGAGACAGGCCCACCAGTGGAACACTGGGGCACAACAAGGACAGCTGAGCTGTTATCCAATCAGCACAGGATCACTCACAGGAGTCTGGTCAGGAATATAGAAATGCATGTGGTGCAGTTTGATGAAAAGACTCAGGCCCAGATCAGAATTTCCACACAACCCAGGTGTACTGGAACTCATAAGACACAGAAGTGCTTCCAGGGCCAACAATTAAAACCTGAGCTGCACAAAAAGCCTTCCCCAAGGATTCAGCAGCAAAGCAGCAATTTAGCTCAACCACAGGGCTCAAGCACTGGTCCCCACAGCAAGTTCCCCCATTTTAGAAGTAAGCGAAGGACAACAAATTAGTTCCAGTGCAGAGTGAAGTGGTGGGCACAGCAAATAATCCAACACAGAACTGAAAGATAAAAGACCCACAGATCAGAGACAAAGTCTGATATTAACTAGTAAAGTTCTAACACCACCAAAAAATACGTATAAAACCTAGGACCAGAAGCCCCCTGGGATCCCAAGCCATGGAGGAGGGGGGACAGTGGGGTTCAGCCACGCCCCTGGTGACCATACCCAGTCCAGTGACAACCACCCAGCTGCTGCAGGAAGCTCCTGGGTTCCCAAGATGGGGTGGCAGAGGGCTGAGAGCCTTGGCCACGCCCCCCTGACAACCACAACCAGCCCAGCAGTGACCACCCAGCCACTGCCAGAACACATCTGATCTTCCCTGCTGGAATGAGGGGGGTGCCACATGCCTCAACCAAGCCTCCCCTACTTCCTACTCCTCCCACCCTATTTCCTTTCCCCTACCCAATTCTCCCTCCCCTTCAATTGCTCCACATCTTAAAATGTAAAATAATTAATTAATTAATTAAAATTAAAAATATAAAAATATAGCCAAGAACAACAAAAACAATGTGTAGTATTATACAATTTGTAACTTATAGAATTTAAGGTTTTGTTTAAATTTCATCATCCTTTATGCTTTCTTTTGTAACAGGCTTTTTAAATTGAATATTACATTTATGAGATTCTTCTATATTTGCTCACAAAAGCTCTAATTTATTTGTTTTTATTGTTGTATAATATTCTACTATAGGGCCCATTAACAAACTAAAAATTACCTAGGAATAATAGTTTATTGGATTGTAACACATAATGAAACTGGTCATTATCTTTGCTCTCAGAAGTAGGCCCAAAAGAGAAGGTTTTGGATAGTTTTGTTTAAGTCTTGTTACTACCTACTGTCTTTGAGTAAACTTTAGTTAGCCAGTATGCAAGGGTAAGAGGAGAAAGAGAGTGATTTCCTTCTCCAAAGGCCACACATAAGTAATTAATTTCCTGTTTCCTCTTCTGTGAGATATCACTTTCTCTGCCTCACCCATTGCAATTTTCACATTCACAGTCAGTTCTATGGTACTTCTTGTCTTAGGGATACAATCTATATACAAATGTTAAAGACAACAACCTTTTCTCCTGTATATTAAAAACTATAAAACACTGATAAAGGAAATTGATGAAGACACAAATAAATGAAAAGATATTTGTGTTCATGGACTGGAAGAATTAATATTGTTAAAATGTCTATACTACCCAAACCAATCTGCAGATTCAATGAAATTCCTATCAAAATTCCATTGACATTTTTCAAAGAAATAGAAAAGAACAATCAAAAAATTTATATGAAACCACAAAAGATCCCAAATAGCCAAAGCAATCTTGAACAAAAAGAATAAGATTACTTCAAAACTATAGTAATCGATATATCATGGTACTGGCATACAAACAGATACATAGACCAATGAAACAGAATAGAAATCATAGAAATAAATCCATGCATTTATGGTCAATTTTCAACAAAGATGCCAAGAACACACAATGGGGAAAGAATAGTCCCTTTAACAAATGGCACTAGGAAAATTGGATATTCACATGAAAAATAATTAAATTAGAACCTCATCTTACACAGTATATAAAAATCAATTTGAAATGAATTGAAGACTTAAACCTAAGACCCCGAACTATAAAACTACTAGAAGAAAAGATAGGGGAAAAGCTCCATGACATTGGTCTAGGCAGTGATTTTTGGACATGATCCTAAAAACACAGGCAAAAAAAGCAAAAATAGACAAATGGGATTGACATCAAACTAAAAGTTTTCTGCACGGCAAAGAAAACTGTCAACATAGTGAAGAGATGATAATGTACAGATTAGGAGAATATATTTGTGAATCATACATCTGATAAGGGGTTAATATCCAAAATACATAAGGAACTCAAACAATTCAATACTAAGAAAACAAATAACCCAGTTTTAAAAAGTGGGCAATGAACCTGAAAAAATGACATACAAAATGGCCAACTGCTGCATGAAAAAGTGTTCAACATCACTAATGACCACAGAACAGGGAAACACATTGAAACCATAATGAGATATTACCTCACACCTGTATTGAAACAATGCACTGTACCACACAAAAATATACAAATAAATATTAAAATTTGAAAAATAAAAAGAGTAAAGACCAAAGATAACAAGTGCTGATGAAGATGTGAAGAAAAGGGAACTATTGTACACTCTTAGCGAGAATGTGAATTAGTACAGACATTATGGAAAAGAGTATGGAGATTCCTCAAAAATTTAAAAATAGAACTACCACATGATCTAGCAATCCCACTACTGGGTATATATCCAAAGCAGAGGAAATCAGTATGTCAAAGAGATATCTGCACTCTCATATTCATTGCAGCATTATTCACAATAGCCAAGATATGGAATCAACCTGTACCCATCAACAAATGAATGGATAAAAAAATGTGGTATGTATGCACAATAGGATACTATTCAGACTTTAAAAAAGTAAGGAGATCTTGTCTATGGCCATACCACCCTCAATGAGCCTGATCGTGTCTGATTTCAGAAAAAGGAGATCCTGTCATTTGCAAGAACATGGATGAACTTGGAGGACATTATGTTAAATGAAATAAGCCAGGCACAGAAAGACAAATACTACTAGTCTCATTTATATGTAGAATCTTAAAAAGTTGAACTCATAGAAACAGAGAGTAAAGTGGTGGTTAACAGAGGCTAGGCATGGGGGAATTGGGAATATGTTGACAAAGGAGACAAAATTTCAAACAGGAGGAATAATTTCAAGAGATCTATCACACAACACAGTGACTATAGTTAATAACAATATAGTGTATACTTGAAAATTGCTGCGAGTAGATTTTAAGTGTTCTCACCACAAAAGATGGTAAGTATGTGAAGAAATGCATATGTTAAATAGCTTGATTAAGCTATTCAACAATGTATGCATAGATCAAAACATCATGTCTTAGAATAAAAATATATAGAATTATTACTTGTCAAATAAAAAGACAACCACTATTTCTCTCAGAAGATTAGAATTATCTTTACACATTTTTATTTAATCAATACTGGAGATTTACACCACCCCATTTTTATGATTGGATCACCCTTTAATCACAATGGTTATCTGGATCATATATGATTGAGACAAAACCTAACATGTTTTAAAATGTCAGAAAATACCTCTATTAGCTACTTATTGCTGCATAACTATTTACCCCCAAAATTAACAGCTTAACACAACAAATATTTATACTTTTGGTGGGTCAGGAGTTCAGGTTAGGATTTTCTGGGTTCTCCATCTCAGTCCATCATGAAGGTAAAATCAAGGTGTCTGTATGGGCTGTGGTCTCATCTGAAACTTTAATTGGAGAAAAATCTGCTGCTTAACCCACGTATGTGGTTGTTGTCAGGTTCAGTTCCTTGAAAGATGTTCAGCTGATAGCTTCCTTTCTATACTGGCTGTCAGTTGGAGGCCACCCTTAGTTTCTTGCCATATAGGCCTTTCCATACAGCTGCTCACAACATGGAAGCTGGCTTCATCCAGCTGAGCAAGCAAGAGAGAGCCAGAGAGAGAGCATAAGCAAGAGCGAAGCCCTACTTTTTACAACCCAATTTTGGAAGTGACATCCAATCCCTTTTACTATATTCTACTTATTAGATGGAAGTCACCTGGTCCAGCATATACTCAAGGGGAAGAGATTATACAAAGACATAAATTCCAGGAGTCTGGAATAATTGGGGGCCAGATACCCACCAGAGTGTTTTATGGTAAATGAGTAAATTTGTCATTTTAAATCTGTATTTCTAAAGTCTTGATCAGTAAAGCCCATATTCAGAGAGGATAGTTAAAAATGTTAACATTCACAAAAAATGTATTCATTTTCTAAAGTTGAAAATACAGAAAAACAAAAAAAGGTTGCCTCCATATTCCCACTACCCAGAAATAATCACTGCTCCTTTCACATATTTGCTTCCAGTATTTATTTTTCTATACAGGGTGTTTGCTTTTGTTTCTACAAGTCCAAAATAATATTGCATATTAAATCACATAGCTTGCCTTTTCTGCTTATCAGTATAGCTTAAGCATTCACACTGTTTTTATAAACTCTTTGCAATTATCATCTTAATTGCTAATAATAGCTCAATCAGTAAACATTCCATCATTTATTTAAACTGACACCTATATTTTATATTCATATTATTTTCAGGTTTGCTATTATAAATCAACCTTTGATTGAAGTAACAATTTTCAGACAAAGATATACTTCTAAGTGGTAGAGGGTCCTATATATTAAAAATAAATAAGGCCAGAAAAATGGCAGGAAAGAAGGAGAACACGTAATTGGTTAAAAATCTATGGAAGGAAATAAAATACAAATGGGAAAGCCACATTAAATAGAAAACAAATCATTAGCAAAAGTATAAGAAACACCTAAATTATCTACATTTGAATAGTCAAAGCAAGAAACATAAATGGAACATAAACAAGAGTTCTAATGCATACTGAATGAAGAAAATAAAGAGTTGAGTCCTTGATAGACCTAGTAAGGAAATGACTGGCAGAATGCTAAACTGAAAATGACTAGAATTTGATGGTAAAATCACTTAAGTAAACGAAATAAGTTTAAAAATGTAGGCACTCATTGATTATATCTTTGGCTATTTAAGAAACTAACTACTGCAGTCCCTCTCTTAATCTTATTTTCAAATGCACAACTTCAAGAGTCAAAAGAAAATAAAGTGATTACATTTTGGAAAAATTATAAGTTACTTCATATGACCTTTGTTCCTGCATCTGAAAAGGCTTTTATAAAATTAATAACAAAACAAAATGAAGTTTTAAAAAGGAATACTGATCCTAGGCATAATATTATATATAGACCAAAATAATCTAACCTGCGTTATTTCACATACGTATTCAGGGGGAAAGGGAAGCCAAATATTTTTGAACATAGCAGAAAAAATATTTAAATGTGTTAGGAAAAAACAGGTTTTTAGCTTCAGTTATTGTGATAACTGAGTTAAAAATGTATTTGTTCTGTGAACCAAATATCTGATGGTGATTTGGTAGGCCTAGATTCTTTAAAAACAAACAAACAAACAAAAAAAACCCATTGATTTTAGTAAGGTTCTGTCTTAGTAACATAACAAGACACACACACACACACACACACACACAGAGAGAGAGAGAGAAACTAAATTCTAAAGGCTTAAAAGGAAGACGTATTTCAGATATTGAGGGTTATCACTTTTTGATGGGAAGGATAAGGGAATTATTCCTTTATTTCTTTTTCTTTTTCACTCCCAAATCATTGTGTGAGGATGGGTGCATTTTGGATCAGGAATAAACTCCTTCTGTAAAGGTATCTGGCTTTCTAGACTTTGAGAAAAAGATCAGGAAGAAAGTATGCCAATGCAGGCAGCTTAGGGCTGAAACTGGCTCTGGAGGAGGCTTCAAAACAAGTAGGTAAAGACGATCATTAAGGTTCTTGCCTAAACTGTCTCAGTTTGTAAGAATAGGAATGCAGACTGGTATATAGAATAGAAACAAATACCAGAAACACCCTTCACTATACTTCACTGTTGATGCTTCATATCTTTACCCCGTTGTCACATCAGGAAAATCTTCATAATCTGTGGCAGCTGTTCAACCTCAGCTTTAGCTATACAGAACCAAAAATAGACATGGTCAGTCTGCACAGAGAACAGAACTCAAGGCCATTCTCACACCTCCGGCCAATACTCTTCTTGATAGACTTTGTTATATTATTACTGTTGCCAATGGCCTAGCTTATTGGTTGCTACTTGGAAAACTAGAGACAGGCAGATTAGGCTTCACTCTTTGGAACTGCAAGCTATGGAAACCAGTTATGGCTACTGACCAAACTGTCAGAGTCATGCATGTTGATGCCATGTAAGGGCCCCTTCTCTGATGAGACTGACTGGAATCGAGCTGTTGTTCAGGTCTATACTGATCAGATTGCCACCAATGCTGCCTGTATCTGTCACTGTTCTGCATATTGTACACAACAAACGCATACAATTTTATCTGTCAATTTAAAAAAAAAGAAAAAAAAAAAACAAAGATAAATCCACCTGGCTTTATGGTAAGGATAGTGTACTAGTCGATTTCTGTTGCTTATAACAAAATACATGGAACTGGGTGATTTATAAAGAAAAGAACATTCATTTGCTCACAGTATCAGAGGCTAGGAACTCCAAAGTCCATCTGGTGGTGGTGGCAGTGACTCCTCACATTGCAAGGTAATTGAAGCAGAGAGAGCAGAAAGGGACGTTTCCTCATGCACTGTACTTTTAAAGCCCTCAAAACCACATCCCTGACCACCATTTTTAATCCATTCTCTATGGCATGGTCCTACAGTCTAACCACCTCTTCATGGCCCTGTCTTTCAATTACCATAATAAGGTTTCCCATCCTCTTAACAGTCACAGTGGGGGCTAAATTTCTAATACATAAAATTTGGGGGACATAATTCAAGCTCCTGTGAGTTTTGGGGGGACATTTTTCAATCCACTACAGACAGAATGTTTGTTCCCCTTCTTGCACCCCAAATTTATGTTAAATCCTTAACCTCCAATGTGACTATATTTGGAGATAATAACTTTACAGAAGTAATTAAAGTTAAATGAGGTCATAAAGGTGGGGTCCAGATCTGATAGGATTAATGTCTTTATAGGGAGACATCAGAGACCTCTCTCTCTTTCCATGTGCACACACCTAGGAAAGTCTATGTGAGGACCCAGCAAAAAGGTGCCATCCACAAGCCAGGAAGAGAGCCCTCACCAGAAACTGAATCTGCTGAAACCTTAATCTTGAACTCCTAGCCTACAGAACTGTAAGAAAATAAATTTCTGTTGCTTAAGTCATCCATTGTGTGGTGTTTGTTATGGTAGTCCAAGCAGACCAAGACACCTTCTAAGACACCATCAGTTTATACCTGATGGTTTATAGTATTCATTTAATTAATTAGATTAAAAAATTGGGGGATTGAGGAAGGGAAGAAGGCACAGCTGAAGTAAATCCTTCAGGTTGTTTTCATGCTGATGCTTGGAGCCCTTTGATATTAACCTTAATTCAGTGATGTATGAAACTAAGAGAATAGATTTTATCCTACCTCTGTTGATCAGATTAATCAGAGTAGCTGATGTAGTGGCATACTCACAGGAAAAGTTGCAGATGTCAAAATGGTGTGGAAACGGGGTGGATATTGTTGGGAGACAATTTTACAGAGGAATCTTTTTTCTACACAACTTGAGAGCAGAAGCACTAACTGGCTTTTTGTTCAGGACTTTTTTTTTAAGGATGTTTGTAAAGAAAACAGCCTTGGAAGACATAGATGTCTCTCTTCAGAGCAAAGGTCAGGTTTATTCACTGTCCAGTATATCTCCCTCCCAGACAAAATTCAAGCAGGTTTGCTCACAAGCCATCATAACAGATTCTGGTTCCCTAAACTCCAGGTTCCTCAGGTGTGATACAAGCCTACTTATGTGTGCAGCATCCAAGTAGGTCTCTTTGTATCACCTCCATGGTCAAGGGAAACCTAAGTAAACATGAATTTCATGATATTTGCTTTGCCATGAATAACAAAATATTTGTCTCTGACCCAGGAGTCTCATGTCTTCTGCCAGCACCCATGAAACTGCAGCAGGCTACCTCATTAATTTGCAAGTAGAATGAAATCTCAGACTCTTGACAGTTCTTGACAGTAGTTTTGTCTCATCTTTTTAAATGTCTGTATGTTTTTACATATACAATTATTTAAGTATTCTCCTGTTTTTGGAAAATTAGGGTTTTTCAAATATTTTCCTACTACAAAGGTGCTACATTAAATATCCTTATCCATATATCTTTGTGCACATGTGAGATTGTTTCTGTAGGACAGAGAAATTTGTTATAATAAAAATGTTTTTTTAGATATTTATTTGCCAAAAAGCTGTAATTATTTATACATCTGTGAATATTTCAATATACCTTTGCTTATAGTTGAAAAATATTGTCTTGTTTTAATTTTAATTTTCTAATTACTGGTCAGATTGATTACCTTGTCATGTTTATTGACAACATTTCTTCTGTAAATTTTCTTTTCATATACATGATAAATTTTCTTTCAGGTAGTGTATTATGTATTGAATTATAAAAGCTCTTTATATACATATATATATATATATATATATATATATATATATTTGTTCCCTTTGTTATATATTATGAAAATATAATTTCCATTTATGTCACTTGTCATTGAGTTATGTTAATGGTGTTTACATCACACAGAAATTTAAAAATTTTATTGCCAAATTAGTAAACATTTTCCTTTATGGCTTATAGGTTTTCTGTCTTGCTTAGGAATGGCTTTGCTGTTCTAAGTTTATCCTCCCATATGCCATCCTAATTTATTCTAATAATTCCCAAATTTTTAGTTTTTTAAAACCTGTAAATTATTGCAGCAGCCCAAAGCTACATGTCTTTGCTAATATCTTCCATGTGAGGATTTAACTTTGCAATTATTATACACTCAAACTTATATCATTTTTAATCTGTTAAATGTCATCTGCTACTTCTCTACCTTGAGTTAATAGTTCATGTTTCTTTAAAGGTAGAAGTATAATATTCTTTATGAATTTATGCAGCACACTTTTAACAGGGTAAGGAAAATTATGTTTTCTCTTTCATAGAGAATTTCCAAAATTAATCCAGAATTTCCTTCACAGTTTTTTTTCAAATGAGCATAATGTAACCCATGGAGGTGAAGATGCTTGCCCAAGTTAATGAAAAGAATCTTGGATGAGGATAAAACGCATAGTCCCAGTATTTATATGTGTGTGTATGTATGTGTGTGTTTCCTCACTGAACTACATTGACTCTTATTTCAGGCTAAAAAAGGAAACTGTTTATAGAGAAATATGTGTAAAAGTTACAGAAGAAAGATTTTAATCAAAATTATGCATTTAATCTCTCCACTTCCATTACCCAGCTGGACGCTGAGTTCTTCTTCATTCTACTGTTTTGGATGAGCACAGCTGCTTGTGATGACATAGGCAGTCTTCTGCAGCCTTCTGCTTCAGGCAGCAGTTTATGCTCTTCTCTTTGAAATTAGCTGGAACCATTTTAAGCATTTTCCTGTTTCCTCCAGACACATGCAGTACCAGGATAAGGATAAAAGCATCTCTCCTTCTCAAGATTATGTGAAGTTTTCACAATGTTTCTTGATTATTTGAGGGCCAACAAATTAAGAAGGTAAGAAGAGAAGTTTGTAGCTAGATCAGGTGAAGACAGAAAAACAGATAGGAACTGGTCAGTGTTCAGAGTGTAGAGGAGGAAGGGAGCAGGAAGAAGTATGTCATATCAAAGATGGTTCCACACAGAGAAGGGAAATACCAGGTATCTAAAAGAGTTAATTTAGTTGATAATAAACACCGTGAAGAGAGTATTTCTGGGCTGTATTGATGTAATAAGCTGATACGCTCTGCATTTTCTTGCTGCACTAATTCCTCTGAGGACCTTTTCTGGTCATTCAGCCCTGTAGACCCAATTCTAATGGAATCTTATCCCCTTCTCCTAGCCAGCCTGCCCTGCTTCCCACCTGTCCCCACTCAGAACAGCCTATTTTTTCTATCCATTGCTGATGTTCTTGTCATGCTTGGGAAGGCAGAGACCTTCGGAAGTTTCCTCAGGGAGTATTCATTTAGCTGGAGGCAGACAATTAAGGAAAATAAATAATATGGGCAGAATATTAGAAAATTTTAGCCATGTCTGAGGAAATAAACACAAGGCTATCACAGAGTACAAAAAGGAATTCCAAGAAGATAGAAGAGTAGAATACTCTACCTAGAAAACAGAAGAATAAAAACCCTTTTAACATGTGTACACACACACACACACACACACACACACACACACACACACACACCCCACCACCACCACCACCACCACCACCACCACAGAACAGTTGACAAGTTAATGGTGGGAGGAAAAATTAATGCTTTGGGGCAGAGGAAATTTAGATTTAGTCATTGACTCCTGGGAATCTATGTAAGATATAGTTACTCTAGAAAATAATAATATAGCCCATGCCTTGGGAATGTGATAAAGTCTCTGAATACCATAGGCCTGAGCCACATTATGAAGTAGGAGATGTCATTTGCACTTTCTCGTTTCATCTGTAAGTACTCATTACCCTCAAATTCTAGGAGCCTTCTGTGTCCTATGCTGACAGTGCCTGTCCCTCATTTGGACATTGGTTATTCCTCATTTGACTGCTATGGGATTCTGCTCTTCCCCAAGCATAATATGTTTCACAAATTCCTGCTCAGCATTCAAAACCCAGGTTCTCTAGGAAGTCTTCTTTAATCTCTTTCCGTCACAGGCAGGATCATTATCTCCCTATTCTGAGCTCTCCTACAAGTTCAGAGTCCCTATTATTGTACCAACTACACTGTACTGCAATTATTTGCCAATTTTCTGCCTCTTACACTTGATCATGTGCTCTTTGGTGTCAGAAGCCCAGTTTATTTTTTCTGTAACCCCACCTATGACTGTACCTGAAAAAGAGTAGAAACTCAGTAAATGTTTAAGGGAATTATCTGTTTTTCACTTTTTAAATTTTTTTTTTAAATAAAACATAATTGTACATATTTATGAGGTACAGCGTGGTGCTTTGATACATGTATGCATAGTGCAAAGATCAAATCAGGATATTTAGCATATCTATTTTTATTATTATTACCTCCATTTTGTGTTTTATCTCTGTTTGGTTTTCTCCCCCAGAAATGTTATCGCTTAAAGACTCTGATCTTGTCGAATGTGCATCTGCTTCTCTGTAGTCTTTATTTCTGATAAAAGCCACTTTTTCTGAAAACATCTAAGACTTCTTTCTCTCTCCATTCTATTATAGTCCACTCTTTAACGTCTCATTTTCCGAATCACTAGGTATATTACACCAACTACTTGATCGCTAAATGTGTTTTCGCTGTGACAAGTGATAGCACCACTTTCCCATTTTATTGTATATTTATATCTCACGTTATAGTCCAAGAATTTGAAAGTGAATATGAGTTGTAGAAAGACCCACTGCAACAATACTTTAGCTTTGTTGATTTCTGTCATGTGAATTTCTTGGGAAAAGTCTAATAGGATGTGTCATTAAATATTTTTACTATAAGGAAGAAAATGAAAATATGAGACTACTGTTCTGATTAAAGGATAAGTGAACTGATTTGTATTCTGGAAGCTAAAGGAGAAAATATACTTTTCAGAAATCACTATGGGTCCAACTCTTTCTTATAGCACTGGCTATAGTGAAGTACAGAAAGTTCGAGTCTGTAATTTTTTGGTACTATTCATGCCTGCACTCCTGAATTTCAAAGTGTATGGAAATAACCAGAGAAACTATGCTCCAAATTTATATAGTTCTGGTGTTGTGCTGGGTCACAGATCTCTCTTCCCTGTCCTGTGCAGGTCCTAAGACAGGTAGTTGAAAAAAGATTCTGGCGGCCAATAACAGGATAGACATGCTTTATTCCAATGTGAGCTCTGCTGACCAGCAGTTCAGAGCTACTGCCTTTTATACTGACAGTATGCAATAGTGACAACGAGCCAAGGGGTACATGGGTGCACATGCGCACTAACACTACTCTTACGTAACTTGTTTACAATGGATATGCTGAATTGTAGCCAGCGGGATATGAGGCAAGAGGGCCTGACTAAACTGACTTCATTTTCCTCACATCTGGGTAATGGTAAAACCTTGGGTGGGCAGGCAGCCAGGTATGGTCCGGAGCTACCTTATGAAGTAGGAGATACCTACCATTGGCACGTTTCCATATCCATTATGAGTGTTCACTAGTCTTGTACTCTAGGAGTGTTCTGTGTACTATTATTCCAGAGTCTGGCCGTCAACAGATCCCTCTAATTATGGTGCCAGCAAGTGATGTCCTAAGAAGTGTTTGTCACAATGAAGTCTTCTGATGGCTTGCATTGGAATTATCCTTAAGGCTATTATTAAAATGCAATTCCCTGGGTCTAATTCCAGAACTACTGAACCAGAAGATCTAGGAATGTGGTACAGAATTTGCCTTTTTAATGGTCTCCCCAGATGATTCTGATTCAATATACAATTTGTGAACTACAGAAATATGGTGTTCTCTTTCCCTAGGTAATAAGGTCCTAAAGGAGTCAGCAACTAGTGATAGATTTACAGGTACCATGGCCCAAAATGGGGGAAGAAATCCTTTGGGGAAGTAGGTGATCCTTTCCATCATTGCACATATCCATCTAATCTTTTAAAACTTATTTCATGCTTGTGACAATCAAAGTACTATTTTAGGCACACGAAGTATACTTGCTGATAATGTTCAAATGAATACCCTCTTACCGCTATAGAGGCTAAAAAGATAAATATTCTCTAATATGCAGATGGTAGAGTTTTGATGTAATTGTCTACTTGTGGTTATAATAAATGACTAGTTTCACTATCTAATTGCTTCCAGAAAAGGTAGCTTAAGATCCACTATTGCAAAAGTGGTCATTTTGGGTAGGCATTTCCCTATATTTGGCTTATTGATAACCACCCTATGCAACAGGCAGGTCTCTTCAGTTAACTGGGATTGTTTTTTTTTAAGCAGCTAGTCTTGGAGAAGTCATCAGAGAGTTATATTGCTGGAGTTGTATGAGTGTTTTTAATGAGTTTCATTTTGAAAATAAGTAGGGTATTTGGTTATACCCTGTTAACAAACAATCTAAGTTAAAAATAATGAGGGAATGCACAATGATACAAAACTTTGGGAACTTAACTGCTTGTTCATTTATGAGATGAAGCATACCTTAACTATTTTGAGGAGAAATACTGCTCATTCCTGCAGGTACTCCCTTGGCTCATTTTTGTAAAACATTTCAGTGAACTTCTCTTTAGGTAAGTATTTTCAATTTAATTAAGAGAGCTTAGACTCTATCCTATTTTAGTTGATTATAAAATATATCTGCCTGCACCTAAGAAGCAATATAGATTAATTTCACTTCCATACTTGACCAAGAGTAAGCTTAAAAGATTCTATTACAAAACATGTATCAAAACTTAGGTGAGAGTGTCTCTGGAAGATTGCCTGAAAAAACTAAAGACAATTCATTCCTCTAGATAGTCTTCAGTCTGACTTTGGTTTGAGCCAAACCTGGCTTGCCCCATTACCTACCTCATCTAATCCCAAAGTCTTGCAAAATTTCTTTTACAGAACTAAGTTTAGGCATAATGGCATAATACCATTGTTATACAGTGAGAGAGATTATAAAACAGTTTGTTGTGCTTGTTGTTTAGTATAAAGTTGTTGAGGACATTATTCATCACATTCATTATATGCTATAATACCCATGAGGAGTCACAATAGAAATTTCTCTCTAGTTCTATTTTTGAAAAAAAAGTTAATTTTCTTGAACATGTTTTTTTTTAATTTTATGTGCTGCAGCTCACGTAAAAGTATATGTTTCTTTCTGTACCTCACAGCACACATTTTTTGGTACAAACCTTATCTCAGAATTAATCTTATCTTATTAATCTTTCTAATTCCTTCATCACAATTTTCTTATTTACTTAAGGAAAGTCTTGTTGCACTGCTCATATTTGTGCGTACTGTCTTAAATGCATTCTGTAAAATGGCAGCATATAAATAAACATAATTATCATAAAGCTGACCCTAGAGAAAAGCAAGTTTTTTTTAATGGTTCTGAAATCTCTCGTTGTAGAGAAAAAGTCTGAGGCTAGTCGACGATAACATCAACTCTCCAGGCATCTAAATAGTCCAAACGTGGAGAAATACTATTTATTTCTAGGGTCTTCTTGAATCCTCATGACTATGCCAAAGATTACTGTACTGACTATACCTATATAAAGAGACTTGTAGACTAGGGATTAATCTTAACTAGAAAAAATTTTGTCTGGTTTATCTCCTAAGAAGATTAGCTGGACAGACCACTTCTGTTGGTTGGGTTGTAGTTCTTGTGCACAAAGTTGAATGTTTCAGTTTTCTGGCATTCATATTTTGGACATACCTGAAACTTAGCCTAACTGTTTGTTACCAGTGTCTAGTCAATAATATTTTTGAGTGCCTTCTCTTATCTTTGGAGGGAAGTAACTGCTTTCTCTTATGCCCCCTTTTCATAGTAGAACTGGTTATTAAGCTTTCAGATGTAAGACAAACAGATCACCAGCTGGTCATGATCACTAAAAGAAAAATGACTTCCAAGAGTGACCTGGTGTGAAGACATAAAGCATAACAATTATGATAAGGACTAAATTAGAACTGAAACTTTCTCTGCAAATCTCCTGTTGTATCTCAGAATGAGATCAAGTCTGGTAAAGATGTGGGTTACCTAATGTTTTATAAGTCAGTATTTGTCCTTCTTCAGTACGTACTCCTGGAAAGATATTTACACAAAACTGATCATTAGATCATTTCTCTTCTAGTAATACAAAGAAATATGCTTTCCACTCTTCCTCATAGCATTGCATTTTACTAATGTGAATTTTGGCAGCCATTCAGTAATAGCCAAAGTGTACAGTTGAGACTAAAAAAGGCATAAGAAGTGTGTGGGAGAGAGCATTCTTTCTGATTCTATTTGATCTTACATTAAAAAAAAAAAAATCACTTGTCCAAAGGCATATGTGGAACTTGAAACCTTGGAAATGGATAAGCTCATTTAGAGTAAGAATATTTATTAAAACAAGCAGACATCACATGACTGAGCCTTTTTAATCTGCTTATCTCTCTGCTCCACCCCCATCGTGATACACACCTTTTAATGAGAAATAAGCATTTGTTGCTTTTGTAACAAATCAAACATCTAAGAAAGAGTAAAGCCAATTTCTTTGTTACTCTAAAGATGTAAGACAGGGAATGATTTTGTGTCAATGTCACTTGTGGCTCATCAAAGAGGAATAGGCTGTCTTCAGGCACTATTCTGAAGATGTACTTCTTTACCTGGATAGACTTCTCAGGGTACTTGAATCCTTGGTGCAATTGTCGGTTGAGTCTGCGTCATTCAGGTGCTCTTTTTTCACTAAAACCTCTTCACTAGGGAATTCAATATTTTGGTATGACCAAGGGAATTGTTTTGTTCTACCCCTGCCGAAGATTTCTTCTTTCCTTCGTTTTTGTAACCTGTTGACCAAATTCTGTGTTCAAATACTGATTCACATCTTACAATGTCCACACCAATCCATGTTAAACAAATCAATCCCTCTGTTTGCAAATTACATAAAGCTTTAACATTAAAATATGAAGTCATTATCAGTTGTCTTTGCATAAATCTAGTAATTTATACTGCCGCACAAATCTGTGCAAATGTTATAACTTAATGAAATTCATTTCCTCAAAGCACCTTTTTCAAAACATCCTGCTATAGCTATTTGCTAGTAGTACATAGGAAGATGGTATAGTGCAGGCATAGGGTAGACCATGGCTGAAGTTAAATAGAGGGCACATGTAGATTAATTGGCACAGTGTCCGCCACAGTGAGTTCTCAAAAACTGTTAACTGTCATTAATAATAATAATTTTAGCACAGAATTGGTATTAATTCTTCTTTAAAGGTTTTGGTAGAATTCTGCAGTGAAGCCATCCAGTCCTGGGCTTTTCTTTGTTGGGAGACTGCTGATTACAGCTTCAATCTCTTGATTGTTATTGGTCTGTTCAGATTTTCTATATCTTCTTGGCTCAGTCTTGGTAGTTTGTGTGTGTCCAGAAATTTATCCATTTCATCCAGATTTTCAAATTTATTGGCACATAGTTGTTTATAGTAATTTCTCATGGTTCCTTGTATTTCTTAGGTATCAGTTTTAATATCAACTTTTTCATTTCTAATTTTTGTTATTTGTGTCTTCTTTTTTTAGTTAGCCTTGCTTGTGGCTTGTAAATTTTATTTACCTTCTCAAGAAACCAACTTTTTGTGTCATTGATATTTTGTATCATTTTTTGGATTTCTATTTCATTTAGTTCTGCTCTGATCTTAATTGTTTACTTGCCATCTTTCCATTCTTCTGAAGTAAGCATTTATTGCAATAAATTTCCCCCTTAATACTGCTTTTGCAGTATCCCACAGGTTTTGGTATGAGGTGTCATTATTTTCATTACTTTCAATAAATTTTTTGATTTTCTGTTTAATTTCTTCTTGGACCCATATGTCATAAAGTAGAATGTCGTTTAATTTTCATGTATTTGTACAGTTTCCAGAGTTTCGTTTGTTATTGATTTCTAGTTTTAATCAACTGTGGTCTGAAAAAATACATGGAGTAATTCAAAATTTCAACTCCACTGTGTGACTTAGGGCAAGTTTCTTAATCTCTCTGAGCCATGAACTCCCATAATGATATTTATTTAATGTAGTTTATTAATGGGGCAAGTTGATATAAAGATTAAATGAAATGGTTTATATGATATAGCAGAGTATCTGAAAATTGTTGGTAGACTCCATCCCTGATCAACTTCCTGTGCCATATGTCTAAACATCCCTTTAGCTATGGTTTTGTCATGAAATTGTTTAATATCAACTTAATTTGCGATCTATATGAGCATAGCAGGAAAGATCTAGATACTTACTAGGCTGTAAGATTAACGTGAGTTTCTAAGACAAGTCTGTTGTTAGGCTGCGATGATGCCAGTTTATAGCAAACTATTGGTAAAACTGCTTTTGAAGTAGAGCCAGTGATGTTTGCTTGGTCTTTACTAAGAAAGAAGTAAACAGTAACTGGAAGCCTTGTCAAGATCCTAAATGTTGATTTGGATTAGTACTTTCTGTCATGTAAGCTGTAGAATTTGCTCAGAGGGAAAGGATGAAATTGGGAACATATGACTATGTTGACTTTCAGATGCTTCTCACAAAAATTTCAAAGGATAGAGGAAGGGAGATTGACACAAGATGCTCCCTGCTTGGTTTTAAATGGTCAGTAACTTTCTATATTTCCTCCTTACTCTAATAATCATTAGCAACTTTAGTGTCCACTGTATCCTAAATATTGCACTACAGAAGACTGAAGAAGTAAAAATCCCTGAACTCAAAGAACTTACAATTGACTGGGATGATTGAATGTATACCATTGAAACAACAGTGAACAATATAAAGCAGCATGTAATTGAGCATTACATTTGGTCATACAGAATAAAGGTAAGGATTCAGAGGGGCCTGACCTGGTAAGCGATGGAGTGGCAAGTGAAGATTTAATTATGCTGAAAGTGGGCCCTGAGTTAACTGATAGAATTTTAATAAGCAGAAGGAAAAGAAAAATGTTCATTCCTTTTATTTATGTATTTAATAAACACTTATATAGCACTTAGTATATGCCAAGCACTGTTGTAAGCAACTCACTTAATCCTTATAACAAACTTATCATCCCCATTATATAGTTGAGGAAACTGAGGTATAGCGAAGTTCCACGTGATTGATTCAATGTGCACAGAGATGTAGAAATGAAAATATTTATTTACCCCAACAATATGAATGTAAGCCTGTTTTGATGCACCATGTATACAATAGTGAGAAATAAGTTTGTACAGGAACATATCATCAAGGACCCTAAAAATCGAGCAGAGAGGTTTGGGTTGGCCATTTAGAATCATTTGAAAATTTTTGAGCAGGGGAATAACATAATGAACAGCAGTGTTTTAGAAAAATCTGAATGACAGTGAGGTGCAGGATGAATAGTAGGGGGCACTATATAATGGGCAAGTTATGGTGGGAAAAGGTTGGTCAGAAAAGGCAGCTAAAAGTTTCTTTAATAATCCAGGTGTGAGACAAGAAGATCTTGGACTAGAGTGTAAGTGGAAATAGATTTACGTCAGGAAAAAAGTAAAGGAAAATCAACAGAAATTGTTAAATAACCTCAGTATGGAAAGTGAAAAAGAGGAAGACTCAGGTAATGGTTTTGAGTCTTAGTAATTAAGAGTATGTTAGTTGTAAGTCTGACAGATAGGGATGTCAGAAAGGCATTTTATTAATTATCCTAGTAAGTGGTGTGCTGGTGAAAAGGAGCCACATACTTTTATTCCTTTGAGTCTGCCTCTCACGCTTTGCCTCCTGAATTGGCTTTGTGGAGCTGCAGCTTTCCCGTCTTTATTGCACTGGCATTGTGGACTTGAACCCAGAGATGAAAGGAGTATCCCTGCAATGCAGATGCAGGAATTCTCAAAGCTGAAAATGTGGCTTAAGGAACACATCCTGTGGTTGTGTACTATGCCACACTACTGGAATGCTTTGAGCACATTCTTAATGGGCAGTATTATGTTCAAATTGCCAATTAAAGCTATGCATTCAGCCAAAGTAGATTTAACTTCACCTTTCTGTTTGGATTTTTGCCACTTTTTACCGTTTTCTTCAGTCTGTTAATTGGCCCGTGCTTCCTTTTTGTATTCATTTTCCCCTGTGGGTGGCAAAGGCGACTTAGCTATTTGTTCCCAGAAGGAAAAGGGCTTTGATAAATAGCATTACTTATTTGGTTTTTTTTTTTTTTTTTTTTTTTAGCCGTATGATGAGTGAAGTTAGTTTGTTTACAAAATAGGCTGTTAAAATGTGTTTCAGACCTAATATACATTAGGGAATAAATTATTCTGTGCAAAGGCTTTGAAAACTGCTTCTCCATTTTACAGATCACTTATTAGAGAATTTCTTCTATGGGAAAGCTTGTCTTCTTCCCTTTTCTACCTCCAAACTTCTTTCTCACATCATCTATAACACTTGATGAACTGTTTGTCTAACCATCATATGTGGCTATTAGTTTGCATTCTGTTTAAAATACGATTTTTGTGTCAGCTGCTGATTGCAAAAAAACATTAAATAGATTAATTAATAATAAATAATTGCTGTGGTTTGAATGTCTCCCCAAGCTCATGGTGAAATTTAACCCCTAATATAGAAGGTAGAGCATTTAAGAGGTGATTGGATCTCCAGGACCTTGCCCTTGTGAATAGATTGATCCATCCATGAAGTAATGGGTTAATGGTTTAATGGGAGGTCATGGGCATGGTTCTGATGGCTTTATAAGTAGAGCAAGTGAAAATGTTAGCTCTCTCTTGCTCAGCCCATTCTCTCCATGTGACACCCTTCATCGTCATAGAGAGTCACTGCCAAGAAGTTCCTCACCAGATGTGCCCCTGGACCACGGACTTCCCAGCCTCCAAAACTGTAAGAAATAAATTTTGTTTCTTTATAAATTATCCAGTTTCAGATATTCCAAGGGACGGAAAGACAGAAAAAGGACCAATGCAATAAATAAACAAATATTACAGGGACCAATATGTTGTTTTGCATATCTAGGTTACTCACACTCACATGAATGTAATGCCAAGCACTACTACTGTGAGGTCTCTGCCAGCAATGACTTGGGATTGGGGAATGTTTGTTCAAAATTGATGACAGTTATTTCACTGATTTTTTTAGAAGCTGCTTGAAGAGGTACAAATAAGATGAAAGGCCTATATTTGAAAGTTCCCCTGCCTATATTACCAAGGCAGGTGTACTTTAAATCAAAATAAATTCTAACTATTTTGCTCTCTTTTTAGGTTGGATAATGAAATGAGATTGGTAATTTCACTTTGATGTTTTATTTTTTGATTTCAGGGTCCACTTAAAATGGTGCCATTAAGTTTTTGTTTCTTCATAATGACCCACACTGACTTGTTGGGATTTAAGAATAAAATATCATGAAAAGATTTTTAGTCACTTATATAACTGATTCTGTACTTGCCAGCAGTTCAGAGTTCCCATTCAAGCTAATGGATGTACCTAAGACAAAGAAAGAATGGAGCTTAGGAGAATTGGTAAATCCTTCCTTTGACAATAAAATTCAATTCAATAAGCCATGCTCTTCATGTTGTTGAAACTGAGATTTCATTGCCCACTGCTGAGAAAAGTGAGAGGAAAATGTTATTGTCCTGTGGCATCTCAGCCAGGGTCTTTAAATCTTCTGTTTTGGGTGGTCTGTAGTTGAGACAGATTTTTTAGAACTTATTCTTATTCTGCCTTTTTGTGTAGCTCTCTCATTTGTAAGACTGGTCTACTCTCATTAAAAAGTTTCTATTGTATCAAAGGGAAGAGTGAAGTCTTTGTTTAAGAAGCATAAAGTGGGAAGAATGTGACATTTAGATCCCCAATCAGTAAAGGGATGAAAACTAAGCCTATTGCCAACAAATGCATTTGGAATACATTTCTCCTCAAGTGATATTTATCAAGTGCCTACATATACATGGCGCCATGCTAAGTACTATACGATATAAATTAAATAGATGTAGTCCCTGCTATCTGCCAGTTTACATCTTCCTTCAATTCAAATGCTATAGCAGAGTGCTTAAAAGGGCAAAATCAGATCATGAAGGTTATATCTCTCTCCCTCAAGGATAGATTATTGAAGTTTCCTTTATGTGCTGCTGGGCTGGGCGGGAGATGCAGGAAAAGTGGCAAGGGCACCCTTTGTGCCTTTCCTCTGCTAATTATTTGCAAAAGTGTCTAAGCATCTGAGGCTTTAACTAGAAATATCACAAATTGTCTCTGCAGCTAAGAGAAGAGAACATCCATCTTTCTAGGGGCTTAGAGCTGATTGCTTAAAGAAGCATGTTATCCCAGAATCTTTGAAGCAGATTTCTTCACCTATATTAGAACCTAAGTGTTAAACATAGATATGCTCTTTGCTAATCACCACTATAAACTTATGAATCTTCAAGACAGATTACTAAGTTACTTTAAGTGGCCTTGAGGTATGGTATGATGGGAAGAATTCAGAGTGAAAGTCAGAAGGGCTGGATTTTTGTTTTGGCTTGGACAGTAGCTAGTTAACTAGGGCAAGTCATTTCACATCTGGATTTTAGTATCATCTCAAAATTAAGAAAGCAGAGTTAAAAACTTTTCAATTTTAATATTCCATGGCATTACATGTGAACTGACCACTATTTGTCAGTTGTGCAGTGATCTAAGGGTCAGTAAAAGGAAAGGAGATGTCTATTTCATTCTTCTATCTTGTACTATCAATGGCTTTATAAATTATTCTACAATGTAGGATATAACCACTTTTGAAGTCAAATATTGCAGAAATCAAATAGTGATCTGATTAAGATTGAGAAAAGTAGCCTAGAAGCCAAATAGAAAAAAAGTCATTTGTTCAAGGATAATAACTGAAGATACAACTGACTATATGGGATCTAATTTTACATTCTGAACAAGTAACATAATTTCAAATGCAAAAATTTGGGGGTTAGGTTATCTGTCCAAAATCATTAAAAGTATATTTTGCTTTGCTCTCAGGAGGAAGAGGAAAGAGACATCTGACCTAATTTTCTCCTTCTTTTCGATGTCTTGGTAAGTGGTAAATGGAAAGAGTCCAGCTGGAAGACTTCCCCTAAAACTTGAAAAAAAGCAACAAGCTTAAGAAAAGAGTATATGGAGTGTTTACAGAATAAAGTAATATATTGTGTTCTTTTTTTCTTTTTAGCAGAGTAAATATTTCTGAATCCCATGTGTAAGGAGAGAAATACAATTCAGGGATTAAATCTTTAATAAAATCTATTGTCCCTTTAGAAACTTTGGCTTTCCCAGCCTATGTCCCTGCAGTCTTTTCTGTTGATTTTTTCATCCATTGGCTAAAAATATAATCAAAGGATATCAGAGCTCATAAGAACCTTAATGATCACAGAGTTTGACTTGTTTATTTTCCAGATGAGGAAGTCCTATCTACAGAAGTGACTTACTCAGGTTGTTACAGTTTTCATTGGCAGAGATAGGAGTAAAATCCAGCATGAATTGTGAAAAATGGGGGAGGGAGAGGGAGACAGGATGGAATGCAGAAAAGCAAAGGGAAAGGAACAACAAATCTGAAAGAAGAAAACAGAAAATGTACAAATCTAAAACAGGGGTCAGCAAATTACACCCACTGGCAAAATTCAGCTTGCAGCCTGTTTTTGTATAGTCCTCAGCCTAAGAATGGCTTTTACATTTTAAAGTGTTGTTTAAAAAAATATATATGAGAAAGACCATACGTGGCCCATGAAACCTAAAATATTCACTCTCTGGCCCTTTACTGAAAACATTTGTCGATCACAGGTTAAAACACTACACTGAGACCACACACATAGTGTAGCTAAGCAAAACCAAAATGACCTTCAGAAAAATCCCAAGTGACTGGATTCATCCAGGAGCAGTTTGTTTCATCCATTTTCCATTCCAGTCCACTATATCCAACACCCTAACCACAGAAACCAAAAGAGATTCTTTTTCAGAAACCACCAGGATCTTACTCTCAGGAAGAGTATAATACTTAGAATAGGTCTACAGGTCAGAAAAGGAATTATGAACTCTTCGTTCTCCTGTAGTTTTCAGTTTCACATTTTGAAGTCTTGCCAGGTTTCACTGTGTTTATTTTCCCCTTCTCCATCTCTGAGGGAACTGTTATTACGTTGAACCACATAAAATTGCCAATATTCAATCAGTTTTGACTTACAAAATAGCAATGTCCCATGGTTCAATTTAATATTTAGCTTTCTGGTCACCTTCTTTTCTTAGACTTTTGCATCTTATTGTTTTGATATATTTTGCCTTACTAATGCATCTTTTGTCTGAGCTTATTCAGCTCCCCATTTGTCTAGAGCTTCTTTATAAAATGCAGGCTTGGTTTCTCAAGTTTATAGACTACCCTTTATAAGACCTTAATTGACTGAAAATACTCCAAATGTGTCATTTATTTATTTTTTTTATTTTAATTTATCAATATACAATGTAGTTGATCAGATGAGTGGATAAGGAAAAAGCGGTACATCTACACAATGGGATTTTACTCTACTATTAAAAAGAATGAAATACTACCATTTGCAGCAACATGGATGGACTTAGAGAAAATTATATTAAGTGAAATAAGCCAGGCACAGAAAAAGAAATACTGCATGTTCTCACTTATTTGTAGGAGCTAAAAATAAATAAATAAATAAACATTCAAACAAATAAATGGCGGGGGAGAAAACACAACAATCACAATTCCTTGAACTTGTTAAGACAAGTGAACAGATATGATGTTGATGGGGAGGAGGCGGGAGAGGAAGGGGGAAAGAGGAATTGGTAAAGGGACACAATTGTTTCAATTAAATTGTACTGCCCTATTTTGCAGTCCCACCAAGGATGTATGAGAGTTTCTTTTTCTCCGCAACCTCGCCAGCATTTATCGTTCAGAGTCTTTTGGATTTTAGCCATCCTAACTGGGGTTAGATGGTATCTCAATGTGGTTTTGATTTGCATTTCCCGGATGCTGAGTGATGTTGAGCATTTTTTCATATGTCTGTTGGCCATTTGTATATCTTCCTTAGAGAAATGCCTACTTAGCTCTTTTGCCCATTTTTTAATTGGGTTGCTTGTTTTCTTCTTGTAAAGTTGTTTGAGTTCCTTATATATTCTGGATATTCCTTTGTCAGCCTCTATGGAAAATGGTATGGAGGTTCCTCAAACAATTGCAGATAGATCTACCATACGACCCAGCTATCCCACTGTTGGGAATATACCCAGAGGAATGGAAATCATCAAGTCGAAGGTATACCTGTTCCCCAACGTTCATCGCAGCACTCTTTACAATAGCCAAGAGTTGGAACCAGCCCAAATGTCCATCATCAGATGAGTGGATACGGAAAATGTGGTACATCTACACAATGGAATACTACTCAGCTATAAAAACGAATGAAATACTGCCATTTGCAACAACATGGATGGACCTTGAGAAAATTATATTAAGTGAAACAAGTCAGGCACAGAAAGAGAAATACCACATGTTCTCACTTATCGGTGGGAGCTAAAAATTAATATATAAATTCACACACACACACACACACACAGACACACACACACAAAAAAAAAAACCGGGGGGGGGGAGAAGATATAACAACCACAACTACTTGAAGTTGATACGACAAGCAAACAGAAAGGACATTGTTGGGGGGGAGGGAGGGAGGGAGAAGGGAGGGAGGTTTTGGTGATGGGGAGCAATAGTCAGCCACAATGTATATCGACAAAATAAAACTTAAAAAAAAATAAAATAATAAAAATAATAAAAATAAATAATAATAAAAAATAAATTGTACTGCCCTTGCCCTTACTATATACAAGCACACACAGTGGTACTCAATTCAGTTTACTGGTGAATAAATGGCTTCTATTTTCAGTTTTGGATCATCTGGTACCATGCAACTGCATAGTCCACCTGAAATAGCACGTTGCTTGTTTTTGAGGAATTTAACCAATTATCAGAAGGTGGAACTATGGAGGAACTGTTTAGATATTTTAGCACTCAGGTTTTAGCATCCATGGCTGTATATGGCATAGGCTGGTGTACTTAACTGTCAACATTTATCATTCCCATCTTTTCTTATTTAAAGTAGTATGGAGCTGAGCTTGCAGAAATGAGTCTTACTGTTAATAAATGTAGTCAATTAGAATTGGAGATGCTCTTTCTTTGCCTATATATTAGGCATCATGATGCAGCAATGCAGAGACCAAGAGGCCAGCAAGCGTAGATTTCTTCTCACACAAAGAGCTTTGTGAATATAGTTATTGATTATGTCAGTGTATTTAAAGAGAGACATGAAGAAAAGAAATTTAAAAGGCAGTATAGTGTGGAAGAAGGCCGTTTAGTTTACTGTAATGGTTTAAAGCATGCAATTTGGGAGCACATCAATCTGGATTTGAATCCCAGTTCTTTTTCTTACTAGCTATGTGTACCTTGAGGCATATTATTTGATCTTTATTTTTCTCTATAAAATGGAGATATCATCTACCCCATAGATTTCTGGTGAATATAAAAAGAGGTAGTATATGTAAAATAATTATTCAAAAATAGTTTTGTTATTAATATTAGTAGAAATAGAAATAATGATAAATTAACATGTATGATAATGAAAATGATAATAATCCCCAAATTTGCTGAGATCTGAAATGCTACAGAAAAAGTAATTAGATGAAGTCCCTGAATTAATAGAAGAAAAAAAAAATCAATGCAAGAAAATGAATTCAAAGAAGACATGTGTTGCCTAAAGTTCATAGGAACTATAGTGTGGATCCAGTGCTTTAAATAAACAGGAAGAGGACTGAAATTCTTATACATTTACTTTATTCATTTACTCATTCATTCACTCTTTCAATATATGTTTCTTACATATCTGCATTGTTTAAGAGACTGTACTAGAATAGAGAGAAAACATAATAAAGGGTGTTAAGGGTGTTTTAGTCTAGTGGCTTGTGAATCTTATAAAATCCTACATAGACTTCTGATCAAAAACAGAAAAAAAAAGAGGATTTTCTCTGTATAAACAGGAAGTGATGGGACATATAATCATATATACTTAGGGCTCCAGTCTCCCCCACCCATCTCATTGGCAACTTCACTGACCCTAAGTTTTATGAAACCAGTTTGAAAACAACTGATCTAGTCTGTTATAAAGATGGTTTACATAAAATGCCATTTTCAGGATTTCTTCTTTAGTCTATAAAACACGTAGCTCATTTACTTTTTTTTTTTATATTGGCAGCTGGCCTGTACCAGTATCTGAACCTTTGATCTTGGTGTTCTTAGCACCACACTCTCCCAAGTGAGCCACCAGCCAGTCCATGGCAGCCTATTTAGATGCATAAATTATATTAGAAGCATAATTGAGTAGACTGTTTTCCATTCCTGTATCAGCAGTTGCTAACCATTATCCTATCAAGGGCCTATGAAAAACAAGGCAGAGAATAGCAAATTTTGATTAGGAAGGGAAAGGCCATCAGGCAAGTTTAAAAAATTTTGGCAAGGTCTAAAAGACAGGCTTGGCTGGAGTCCAGTACGGCGAACCTAAAAAGCTAGGAGTAGAAGGGATGTGCTAGGCAGGAGAGAAATACGAATAGAGGTGGAAAAGAATGTTCGAAGTCATTCAAAATAATTTACCACTGTATACTTTCTCTTTTGCAACTTCATGGTAAAAAGACATTCGTTTCTTCTATGTTTCATGATACAAAGGAAGGACTCTAAAGTGGTTTAAGTTGAAATCAGGTGTTTGGCTCATTTCATATAAAAAAATTATATTCAAAGGCATATAAAGACAGAAAAGGTGTTAGAGAAGCCTTCTTTGATTTGAGACATCTAAGAGCCAAGGGGAAATGGCAACATCTCAATATGTAGGGAGGGAAAGCTGATGGCAAGTTCCTCAGGTATCTTCGAACTTTTAAAAAGTCTCAACTTTCAGCACTTAGCTCTTAGAGGCAACTTCTTTAATAGATAATATAGCACCTATTGTAGTAATAATACATACATTAGATGTAAATAATAAATGTATGTCTCTGACGTCTGCTAGACAGTGTTGCAGATGTCAAAATAAACAGAAGGGGACATTTCACCTTACTATTAAATAGAATAGGATAAAGCACGATCTGGTGCCTTACTCCCTATATTCCCAAAGTGCTTTCCCAACACAACTTAGACACAAACTGATATAATTGAGTGCTGCGTTGCCTCTAATCCTCTGTATATACTGTCTGAAATGCCATTTTTCCTTTCACTCCTATTACTGATTCACTCTTGCACATCCCTCAAGTCTCAGGTTAGGTTTCACTTTCAAACAATAACAACATTGGCAACAATAACAATAGCAACAAGAAAATTCCTTCATTGGCTGCCTCCACCCTCCCTGTTGCTCTAAGTCCATGTTGGCTGCATTTGCCATAGGCTGCCTTTTACTGTCTCTATCATAGTACTTACCGTATAATATAATTGCCTGTTTAATTGTTGATATCCCTTACTAGACTATAAGCTTATAGAGGATAAAATAGTGTCTATTTTGATCATCACTGAGTCCCCAGTGCACAGAAAGAGACAGCTACAAGTAAATGGGATGAATGGAATGAACAAAAGGATGAAAGAATGAATAGACAAATGTGTAGTTTCACATATCAGTGACTACAAGGCTACGTTTGGGTACGATATGATCTGAATGGTGCTAGAACAATAGTTTCCTCACCTACTTTTCTTGGGATCTGAATTTCCACTATTTACAATCCAAATTTCTTTAGTTTATAAAGACCCTTTGGCATCCCAATAGCTCTTTTATGATTATGCAAATGTTTTTGAGTGACAATAATATGTTAACAAACTGTTTTCACCTTAGTAGAAAATATAAGAGTCTTGAGCAATGGCACAGACAAGACGAGATTCTAGGACAACCATTGACCAGTCAAACTATTGCAACTGAGAAACTGAATTTTTAATTTTATTTAAATTAATTAACTTTAACTTGAATAGCCACATGTAGCTAGTGGCTACTGTATCGCACAGTGCATTTCTAGAGGGAAAAAAAACTGAAAAAAGGAAAAGAAGAATAGAACTGGAAAACAATAACAAGGACTTCAAAGTCTGCCTTGAAACACTCACAAGTCCAGTTCTGGTTCAGGGGCAATTTGAGTTGGATAACTTATGATGACAAAGTCAGAAAGGAACCAAAGATACCGTAGTTAGATAAGCCACAACATATGTAGTTAGCATTGTGAAAGAAAAATACTATTAATTCTCTGCAACCAGCCCAGCAATGACCACCGATCTGCCACCTGAAACACCCTGGGCTCCCGAGCCAGAATGGTGGGGGCTGAGGACTTCAGCCACACCCCCTGACATCTGCATCCAGCCCAGCAACTACTGAGCCACCCTGAAAGCCCCCTAGTCTCCCCTGCAGGAATGAGGGGGGTGCCACGTGCCTTGGCCATGACCCCTCTCCTTCCTCCTTCTATTTCCTTCTCCCTTCCTCTCTCCCACCCCCCGATTGCTCCACAACATCTTAGAATGTAAAAATATAATAATATTAATTAATTAATTAATTTAAAAAATACTTCAGTATACAGCTCCTAAAAAGAAATGCTATTAATTAAAGCATCCCTGTATTCAAGGAGCCATTAAGATTGGCCTAATCTAGAATAACTACTTTCCTCATAGACTGGATTCCCACCTACCTTAGTCTGTTTTGTGTTGCTATAACAGAATACCTGAGACTGGGTAATTTATAATGAAAACAGGTTTATATGGCTCACAATTCTGTAGGCTGGAAAGTCCATGATTGGGCAACTGCATCTGGTAAGGATCTCAAGCTGCTTCCACTTATGGCAGAAAGTGGAAGGGGAGCCAGCATGTGCAATGAGATCTTATGGCAAGAGAGAAAGAAAGAGATAGGGAGGGGAATTCCAGGCTATTTTTAACAAACAGCTCTTGAGGGAACTAATAGAGTGAGAACTCACCCTCCATGGGGAGAATTAATCTATTAATGACAGCTCTGCTCCCATGTCCCAAACACCACCCACTAGGCCCCATCTCCCAACACTGCCACATTGGGAATGAAATTTCAGCATGAGTTTTGGAAAGTACAAACATCCAAACCATAGCACTACCATCATGCACACAAACCTAAATTTTCTTCATGTAATTTGATTTAAGTTAATTAAAATTAGAATCTCAAATGTTTTAGAGCATTTTTTCTTTTGCACTTAATTCCTATTTCTACTTATCCTTGTTTGTAGCATTTTTAATATTGTTGAATCATAGCATATTGACATTTTCCATAATGCTTAATGGCACATGATGACTTTGCAACCAGAAACACAGACTATTTAGGAGACATTTAATGAATGGAACAGTCACCAGAATCAATAAATGCAGTGTTTCATTCCTGAGTTTAAGACAAATCTTTCATGTGTGCAAATAACTTATCTAATAACTTTACTTTTTACTATTGGTGCAGAAACTTCAGATAAATATGCAAATTGTGTTGTTCTTTGACTTTCTGTAATTTGGTATCATTACATGTACTTAATGTCCATAATTTATTACTATGTAAATCCTCATAAAATATTTCATCTCTGCTGGTTGCCAAATGTATGGTTGAAAAATGTAAACTTATTAAAGTTAAAGGTGGTAATAAATTCAAAGAGAATGAACTAAAACAAAGGCTATTCCTACAATGATACATTTAAGGTACTAGTTTTAGCATTTATCTGGCTGCTTCTAATATGTAATCTTTTTACATAACTATCGGGTAGTTTGCCTGTTCTACATAGATAATCACTTAGATTTGTCCACCCAATGCTGAAAAATCAATTGACTTAGTGACGGCAGTCAAATAATGGGTCAGTTTACTGGGGAAACAAAACATCATTAAGCCAATAATGTGACTGTAGTAACTGAGTGTTTGACTGAATTGACCAGTTAATTGAGTCAGAGATGTTACTTCAGAAGCCCAAGATAGAGTAAACTTAGTGTCTTTGCGTCTGATAAAAAGAACAAGGCTGAAATGGAATCATTTTTATGTGTGTGTGTGTGTGTGTGTGTGTGTGTGTGTGTGTGTGTATTTGTTTTCTATATATGAATTGCATTAAAATCAGACTTGAAATTAAGGCCACATCAAGAGTGTGTTCAAAGGAATGCAGTTCTGGAAAGTTAAAGCTGTAGATGTTGATATGACAATAAAGGATTTGGGGTTTAGGGTTTTTATTGTTTCTTTTTGTCAAATCAATCAGTATGACCTATCTTCTCAGTGCGAGATCAGCTGAAAACCCAGAAATATTTTCTTTTTCTGCCATGCTATCACGTTGAGAAACTGAGCCACTCAGTTTATAAAATACTATGTTTGGAAATCTTTTCAGTTCCCTCTTGTCTGTGGAGCCATGTAGATAAAAGGCAAAATCAAATAAGGTGAGATAAAGAATGAAAATGAACATCTACCTAAGCCTAAATCTAAATCTACTCTCAAAGTTCAAAGGGATTCTCTGGAGAATCACGAATTTGACAGGTTCACCATGGTTTCTGTCCCCAGTGTACCTGGTTTATACAGTAGCAGAAGAACCTGTGGTCAGTACATCGTTTCCTTGCCTCACTAGGAGATACTTGATAATGTAATGTAACCTGTAAATATGAGCTGTACTGTTTGCAGGTCACGGAAATGGATAATAGTGAATTGAACCTGGAAAATAAATTATTCTCCAGTGACTAGCGAATGACATAAATTCCAATCTAGCCTCAAATCTCATTGTCACTCAATAGCTATAGGACTTGGGTCAAGTACTTTATTTATTTATTTAGTTAGTTAGTTACTTTCTATTTTTTTCCAGCTTCATTCAGGTATAATTAGTATTAAAAAAACTATGCATAATTTGCTGTTTGGACATTATGTATGTTTTGACATACGTATACACTTATGTCACTAACACCACAATCAAGGTAATAAATATATCTCATCACCTCCTAACATTACCTTGTATCTCTGGGGTTTTTGTTTGTTTTATGTTTGTGTTTATGTGGTAAGAACAGGTAATGTGAAATCTATCCTCTTACATTTTTAAGTGCGTAATACCTTATTGTTAACTATAGACACTACATTGTACAGCAGATGTCTGGAACTTACTCATCTTGTATAACTGTAACTTTATGCCCACCGGACACCAACTCCATGTATCTCTCTCCACCATCCCCTGATAATCATTGTATTTTCTACTTCTACACATTTGATATTTTAGATGCCTCATGTAAGAAGTATCAGGCAGTATTTGTCCTTTTGCAAATAGCATTTCACTTAGCATGTCTTCCAGGTCTATCCATGTTGTCACAAATGTTTGAATTTCCTTCATTTTTAATGTTGAATAATATTCTGTTGTGTATGCACCACATTTTCGTTATCCATTAATCTGTCAATGGACATTTAAATTGTTTCCATATCTTGCCTATTGTGAATAGTGCTGCAGTAGACATGGGAATGCAGATATCTCTTTGACATGCTGATTTCAGTTCTTTTGGATATATATCCAGAAGTGGGATTGCTGGTTCATATGGTAGTTCTAATTTTAATTTTTTGAGGAAACTTCCTACTGTTTTCCATAGTGGCTTCACCATTTTACATTCTCACCAACAGTGTACAAGGACTCCAGTTTCTTCACAACCTCACCAACTCTTGTTATCTTTGTTGTTTTCTTTTTTTTTTTTTATAATAGCCATCCTAACAGGTGTGAGGTGTTATCTCAATGTGGTTTTGATTTGCGTTTCCCTGATGGCTAACAATGTTGAGCAACTTTTCATATACCTGTCAGCCATTTGTATGTCTTCTTTAGAGAAATGTCCATTCTGGTCCTGTAATGGATTGAATTATGTCCCCCCCAAAACTCACTGAAGCTTGAATTTTGTCCCCCAAGTTTTACATATTAGAAACTTGGCCCCCACTGTGACTGTTAAAAGGGTGGGAAATCCTATTATGGTGATTGAAAGGTGGAGCCTTGAAGAGGTGATTAGAATGTAGGACTGTGCCATAGTGAATGGATTAAAAATGGTGGTCAAGGGCTTGGTTCTGAGGGCTTTAAAAGAGGAGAGAGGAGAGTCTGTCTCTCTGCTCTCTCTGCTCTGCCATTTCACAATGTGATACCCTGTAGTCACTGAAGTCACCACCAAAGAAAGTTTTCACCAGACGTGTTACCTGGACTTTGGACTTCCTAGCCTCTGAAACTGTAAGCAATAACCCGTTTTCTTCATAAAATACACAGTTCCATGTATTTTGTTATAAGTAACAGAAAAAAGACTAATACAGGTCCTTTGCATATTTTTATTGCATTTTTATTTTATTTTATTTTAATTGAAATGCAATGATTGTACATATTTATGGGGTACAGAGTCATATTTCAATGCATGTATACAATGTGTGATGGACAAGTCAGGGTAGTTATCATATTCATCACAAAAATTAATCATATCTTTGTGATGAGAGCATTTGAGCTCATCTCTTCTAGCCACTGGAGAACATACAAAAATAATTGTTAATTATAGATGCCTAACACTACTGTACATCACTAGAATTTATATTTTCTTATCCAGCTATAATATTGTATCAATTAACCAACCTCTCTGTATTTCTCCTTCCCACTCCCCTTCCTAGCCTCTATTAACCACAATTCTACTCTCTACTTCTAAAAGTTCAACTTTTTTTTAACTCCCACATGAGTGAGAACATAAAGTATTTTTCTTTTTGTGCCTGACTTATTTCACTTAACATAATGGCTTCCATGCTCTTTGATTTTGCCACAAGTGACAGGATTTCATTCTCTTTCATGGCTGAGTAGTATTTCACTGTGTATATACACCACATTTTCTTTATCCATTCATTTGCTGATGGACACCTAGCTTGATTCCATATCTTGGCTATTGTGAATAGTGCTGCAATAAATATGGGCATGCAGATATCTCTTTGGTATGCTAATTTCCTTTCCTTTGGATAAATGTCCAGCTGTAGGATTGCTGGATCATATGGTAGTTTTATTTTTAGTGTTTTGAGGCACCTCCATACAGTTTTCCATTATGGTTGTACTAGTTTACATTCCCACCAACAGTGTAGAAGAGTTCCCTTTTCTCCACATTCTTGCCAGCACTTGTTATTTTTTGTCTTTCTAACAATAGTCATTCTAAGTTCAGGTGATATCTCACTGTGGTTTTGATTTGCATTTCTCTGATGATTAGTGATGCTGAGCAGTTTTTCATATACCTGTCTTCTTTTGAGAAATTACTATTAATTTTATTTGCCCATTTTTTAATCTGATTATTTTTCTTTTTTCTTTCTTTCTTTCTTTTTTCTGTTCAGTTGCTTAAGTTCCTTCTATATCTCTTGTTGGATGAATAGTTTGCAAATATTTTATTCTATTCTGCTGGTTGTCTATTCACTATATTGATTGTTTCTTTTGCTATGCAGAAGCTTTTTAGTTTGACGTAATTCCATTTTTCTATTTTTGCTATTGCTGTCTGTGCATTACAAGTCTTCTCCATAAAATTTTTGCCCAGACAATGTCTTGGAGTGTTTCTTTTGTGTTTTATTCTAGTAGTTTTATAGTTTCAGGTCTTATACTTAAGTCTTTGATCCATTTTGAGTTGATTTTTGTATATAATGAGAGATTGAGATCGAGTTTCTTTCTTCTGCATATGGATATCCAGGTTTCCAAGCACAATTTATTGGAGAATCTGTCCTTTCCCCATTGTATGTTCTTGGTGTCTTTGTCAAAGATTCATTGATTGTAGATATGTGGATTTATTTCTGGGTTCTCTACTCTGTTCCATTGGTTCATGTGTCTGTTTTTATGTGAGTATCAAACTGTTTTGATTACTATAGCTTTGTAGTATATTTTGAAGTCAGGTAGTGTAATGCCTCCAACTTTGTGCTTTTTGCTCAGGATTGCTTTGGCTATTCAGGAGTTTTTGTGGTTTCAGATGAATTTTAGGATTTTTTTTTTTCTATTTCTGTGAAGAATGTCATTGGTATTTTGATAGGGATTGCACTGAATCTGTAGATCACTTTGGTTAATATGGTTATTTTAACAATATTAAATCTTCCAATCCATGAACATGAAATATCTTTCCATTCATTTGTCTCCTTTTTAATTTCTTTCATCAATGTTTTATTGTTTTCATTGTAGAGATCTTTCACCTCCTTGGTTACATTTATTCCTAGTTGTTTTGTTGTTGTTGTTGTTGTTGTTGTTGTTTTGTTTTGGTTTGGTTTTTTTTTTTTTTTTTTTTTGGTAGCTATTGTAAATGGGATTGCTTTCTTGATTTCTTTAGCTAGTTTGTTTTGGTATATAGAAACATTTTTTAAGTTGAGTTATTAGGTTTTGTTGTTGTTGCTGTATTTTCTGCCTGTATTTTTGGTGTTATAATCAAGAACTCCTTGCTAAGACCACTGACTGACTGGAAGCTTTTCCCCTATGTTCTATTTTAGGTGCTTTAGAGTTTCAGCTCTTACATTTAAATCTTTAATCTATTTTGTGTTTATTTTCGCATATGTGTAAGTGTCTAATTTTATTCTTGAATGTGGATATCCAGTTTTTCCAACACCATTTATTGAGGAGACTATCCTTTCCTTATTGTGTATTCTTGACTGTATGTGAGTACATTTATTTCCGGGCCCTCTATTCTGTTTCATTGGTCAATGTGTCTATTTTTATGCTAGTACCGCACTGTTTTGATTACTGTAGCTTTGTAATGTATTTTGAAATCAGGAAGTGTGATGCCTCCAGCTTTGTTCTTTTTGCTCAAAATTGTTTTGGTTATTCACTGTCCACTCAATAGCTACAGGGCTTTGGTCAAGTTACTTAAGTTCATTTATTTAAAAAGGGGGAAATCATGAAATGAAAATCTTATAAGACTGTAGGGCTTGGTACATTGTTAGCCTTCCATGAATGATTTCTTTCTGACCCCCATCCCATTAATTTTCTGAGCATGATTTTCAGATTTATAATGTCACTGGGAATAACTTGATAACTTTGGACTTATATCTCAACAATTCCATTTCTAAAGGGTATTAATGATATTAACACATATATAATTGATGACAGGTCAGCCATTCGTCAAGCCATCAAAAGCTTATTATAATGGTTTAGAATTTTGTGACTTCTAAGTACTGATCTCTAAAATTCTCATTTTTGTATTAAGACCTCCTTATATTTCATTTCCTTTTATTTACTAAAGCAACACTTCACCATCATTAAGACTAAATGTCCTTTAAATCCTCCCTATTTTCTCAAATAATACTTCTGGTTTTCTTTGCTTTTTTACCTATTCTAGAAGCTATGGTCAGACATTTGAATAATATTTTTTACAGCATCTAAGAATTCTTAGCCCCCTTGGCTTTCTGTATATTTACCAAACCCAATCCTAAACCCTGAATAAATCTGCAATGTCTATTTTCTCTACAATCTTATACAGCTGCTGAGCATTGCTGAAGAAAATTGAGAAATTGTACTAATTAGGTTTACCTTCATTTGGTCCTTGGCAGCTTCTCAGCAATTCTTGCACTTATCTTTTCTTAATGTCATTCTGTAACCTGTACAACAGTTATGCTAAATAATTTCTAGCCTTCTTAAGCCTTCGGCTGTAATTCTACCTCCCCATTCAGTAAATAACTTAATTTCTTACTTTACTGAGAAAAAGGCCACCCTGCATTAACTCCCTTGACTTTCCCCTCTCCACCTCAAAGTTTCTCTGGATTTTCCCTCATTATCTTTTCCTTTTGTCTTGATTGTGAGGAAAACGTGTCCCTCCGACTTTCCAAGGCTAATCTCTTTGTCCTCTCCTTCTGTTCTTTTTGGTACCATTATTTCACCTATTATCCCCTTCCCTCTTGCATCTTTAGAATTTTTCTATTCCCACCATCATACTCTGGTCTAAGAGACACCAAAAAGAAGACAAACAGAAATAATTGAACTAACAAAATTTTTTCCTTTGAACTACCATTCACGAAGCTTATGACATGTATACAGCCTTCTTTTCATCACCAACCATCTCAAAAATATAATCCAAAGTCACCTCTCTTACTCATCATGACCTACTTCAACCCACTTCAGTCAAGCAGCTTCTCTCCACCCCTATATTGAAACTGTTTTTGGAAGGTCATTAATGACCTCTTAACTGCTAAATTTCAGTCTTTTCTTAGTCCCCACTCTTCATGAACTCTCCATAAAATCTAATACAGTCTATTACACTGACCCCCCCTATTTATTGAAATTGCTCTCTTGGCTTCCACAATTTCCCAGCCTTCTGGATACTCCTACTGGTTTGGCCATTTGTCTCTGTCTCTTTTGCTGACCTAATTTCTTTTTCTTGTTTCCTGTATTGTAAGTATTACCTAAAATTCTGTCTTTGGTTCTCTTCAATTCTCTTTCAATAATCTCCATGATAATGATTTTATCCATATGTATGATTTCAAATACCATCTCTGCTCAAGTGATTTTTTTCTAATTTATTTCTTCAGAAATAACTACCCTTTTTAGCTCCCAGCACCACAGTTCCGAGCATTGAATGAACATTTGAACATTTCCACCTAGATAAATGTTTATACCTGAAACTCAACATGTTCAAATGTCGGCTTATTATTGTTATCTTCAGACCTTCTTCACTTACTTTATTTACATCTTCCAAATCCCCTAGATTTATAAATACAGGAGTCTTCCTTGAAATCATTACTCTTTTCCAAATCATACAGGTAGTCAGTCAGAATTTCTTATTGATTTTATCTCTAAGATCCCTCTCCCCATCTTTTCTCTCTCCTTTCTTTTTTTCTTATTTTTATTCTCACTGCCACTATCCTATTTAGCTTTCTAATACCTCACACCTGGACTTATTCTAAAACTTTAGACATCTGACCTCCAATGTATCCCCACTCCAATCTGTTCAGAGTTACAAAAGCAAAGCTCCAGTCACTTTGCTTAATACCATGAGATGAGGTATCTTATGTGGTTTCTCCTTACCAGATGAATGAAGTCCAAATTTCTTAGTCTGGTATGAAAGTTTTTGTAGTCTGATTCTTACTTACATTTTCTAACTTTATCCACAACTGCTTCCCAGTATATTCCCTATTCTGTAGCCAAACCAGACTACATGACATTCCTCAAATCAAAAATGACTTTTCTGCCTATGTTTTCTTTGCTTCTGGAAAGGCCCTTCTCACGTCTTTTTTGTTGTTGTTGTTTTGTTTTGTTTTTTAAAAATATCCTACACAACCTTCAAGGATCATATAAAGTTTTTTTTCTCTGCAGTCTTCTTCCCTGTTTCCCCTTGGCAGGAAGTGATTGCTACTTTGCACGGGACTTAAGAATTCTATTTTTGTTTCTCTTATTGCATGTGCCCCATATTGCCTAAATAACAGTTACTTATATTTGTGAGTGGTCCTGCTACTCAATTGTTAGAGCCATAAATACAGGAGTTTAGGCTTGTTCGTTCCCGTCTGTCCCTAACACCTAACACAGTACTGTATACTTAGTAGCAGCTCAAAAATATTTGTAAAATGGATGCCTAATTACAAATGGATCAAATATTTAAATTCACAGCTTTTCCCTGCACAGCATTGAACACTATATGGGCATAATCAAACATCTTGAAAATGTCCTTGGGAACAAAGCAAGGAGCAGTTGCCATTATTTCTGTAAAGTCTAAGTAGCAAAGCAATCTACTAGAGTTGGTAGCATAGCTGCAAATCCAAGGTGCCTGACTGTAAGACAAGTGCTCTATCCCCTCAACCATGCTTGCTCTCAAATTAAATTAATTCAGATTAGTTTAGAAGTAAGTTTCCACCTCCTTTGTTTACCCAACAGTTAGCTTTAATAGCCACATTTTCCTGGGTGGATTGTTTTTTAAAAGTCCAAATCGCTTCACTTCTTCCTTTACCCTCTGCCCACTGGAAGGTCTCACTCCTCACAGTCAGTTGTATGAAAATGCACTTTGGTGGATGTCCTTTTTCCTGGCTGTTTTAGCTTCTTGTACCAGCAATCAGCAGGCTGGTTCAGCTTCTTTTCTTTTATTCTCTTTTCTTTTCGGTGGTCATTCCTCGAGTAAGCTGAATTTACCTGCACTAAATTTTACATGTCATGGGTGGCCTCACATATTGGAGGACAGAAAATGGCTGCAGCAAAAGGGAGGAGAAGGGAGGATAATGACTATTTTCTGCAGAAAGAGATGAGATCATTTTTTTAAAGATGTCATTTCCTTTTAGATGCAGAAGGTTGTTAGACTCCCCTTTATGTCCGTCTATCATCCAAGGTCATGGAAAAAGTAGGAAGTTGCTGCCTGGGATGATAGTGAAACCTGAGCTGTCGGGCATCATTTAGGCATAAAGATCATGAAGTGCTTTGCTAACTACTAGTGTAACCAAGATGTCCATGGGCTGGATCAAGATAAACATTCTACTGTGGCAGCACAATACATCAGCTTTAAGTCTAGCGGTAAGACATAGGAATTGGAGAGAGACAACCATTTGACCTGCCCACTCTTGAGCACACTGTTCCAGTGGTGTCTACACATAACGCTCAGGTGGATTTGTGCATGTGTGTGTTTAAGACATAATTCCTGACAGCAGAATCCTCTGAATCATGTGACCCAGTCAGTACCTTTACAATCCCAACAGAAACAGTTAAGAAAATATATTAAAAGCATTTGTCATTTTGTTTCTTTGATAACAAATAGCTGGATTGACTCTTCTGGTTTTTCTCTTGATTTGATTGCTCTGAGAACAAATTTTGAAGTGCTATTAGTTGTAAATTTGGAGCTGGCAGGATTCCATCTTTCCATTTAAAAAGGTAACCACACTCAGCCTACTTGCACTTCTAATTTATAATATAAGTTTGGAAGGCTTACAGAAAACTTTCATCTTTGGAGGACTAAGTCACATCTAACTTTCACTATAGTGTATGACAACTAAACATGTAAAACAATTCATCACTTGTTCTAGCCAAAGTATAATTGTGTTTTCAATCTATAATGCCCTCCACTTCTGCCTAAATCCAGTAAACTGTGTTATATAAATAATAATCAGTAGTAACCTGACATAAAAATATGCTTTAGGTAATGATGTGCCTTAAAATGTCTGAATTATTTCAACAGCAGGATGTGAACTTGTAGAAAATTAATATGGCAAACAGCTTATTGTGTTTGTCATTTCCTTACCCTCATTTGTACCTTAAAACCTAACTTCGCCGAGCCCGTGGCGCACTCGGTAGAGTGCTGCGCTGGGAGAGCGGCGACGCTCCCGCCGCGGGTTCGGATCCTATATAGGAATGGCCGGTACACTCACTGGCTGAGTGCCGGTCACGAAAAAAATAAATAAATAAATAAATAATAATAAAAAAAAAAAAAACCTAACTTCTTTGAGGGTTTCCAGTGAAATTTCTAATGGGTAGACTCTGGCAAAATGTAATTTAAGAGAGGATGACCAAAGGTGGTTAAATAATATAATGCAATAGTACATGGTTTACATGACTTCAGCTCCAACAAAACTTCAGTACTTCCTACTCAGTGAGGAAAAAAATCTTTTTTTTAAGTTAAAAAAATTAAGTTGTTAAAGGATATTAGATTCATTGGTATTGAAACAGATCAAGTAAAAGCGTAGCCATTTTTATGCAATGGTATGAAAATAATCCAAAAGGATAATTGCCAATGCAATAAAAATACAAACAGAGCTGAAATTGCCATGTAAATAATAATAATAAAGAGTGGCTGCTTCTGCCAAAATACTGTCAACTGATGCAGATTGTACAGCACCATAATTATCAGAACTGACATATGTAAAATGATTATAAATTAATGGTTTGTAGAACAAAGTCATATGTTATAGATTTTAACTAGGTAGATACATGATCACAGGGAACAAAGGACCTTTAAACAATGTAAAATTGTGAAATTAATCTAAAATGGTATACTGCACACACAGTGTAAATTATGAAATCATTTTTCATATGATTAAGGATGAATTTATATACCTAGACACTTGAATGAGTGGACTTCATTATGTACAGCTATTACTACTGCCTGTGTGACAGATTTGGTCAGCCTTACTGTAAGTACTTTAACAGTAAGTCAATCCCAGGAAAGGTTGCAAAGTCGGAAATCAGATTTATCACAGGTTATATGATTGATTCCAAGAACTAAAAAATAAATTGGAAAGGTTGTTGCTCTTATAAATTTACATGTTTTAAGTACAAACAGCATGCTAGTTCAAGTCTCCAGCCTCGTGAATACCTAAAAGGTTTTCCTTCAATGATATTTTATATTTTGTACTTGATAAGTTGAAAAAATAGGAGTGTAATTTTCCCAGAATGTGTTAATTCATTTTTCCATGAACCTGAGATTCCTATAGATCCTTTCTGTTTGAAGGTATAGCCATGTTGCATCCATTGGATGATCTCTTTTTTTTGTAGTAAATGTTGTATCCCTACTGTATTACTTTTTATATTTTTGGCAAGCCCAATATGTGGTGATGTGGCAAGGGCATAAACAAGCAAACATATAGTTTGTTTTTTTTATGAAAGGCTTCTCAGGAAACAATATTTTCTTTCTTGATTATATATTCAGAAAGTTATTTTTTGTGCATAGTATGGTTTTGGTTTACTAATGTTTAGCCAATGCTAGAAACATGCATAAATTGAGGTTCAGTCATAAGAAAATGAGAGTAATGTAAATCATAAGTATTTGAGAAAAGACTTTGTGTTAATGTTTACACCAAGATTCCTTTTTTGTGAGCAATAGACCGTGTCTGCATGAAACCAAAACATCTGGATGCAAAGTGAAAAATATAGTCAATCATCTAGATGTTTCTAAATATCCAGATGCTTTGTGTTGGTTAGACAAAGATTCCAAATGATTGACTGAATTGTTCGCCCTCACAGTTAACATGTATAGATTACTCCATCTGCCACTCAGGGAAGGCAGACAGTCAGAAGACAGTCACAAGATAGAGCATGCGATCTCACAGAGGAAGGAATGGTTAGCTGATATTTATGATTATTTTCTTAACAATTCTTAAAGGTGATTGCTATCCTTTTTGGGTTGTCATTAAAAGAATAATTTAACATAAAAATGATTTATTCTTTTAGAATAAATGTGTTGATTCATTGAAAAACTTTACAAACTACCATGGAAACAATAGGTATTAGACAGATAAAAGTGAATAGTTTTAGATACCACCTCTCTCAAGTACCACTGTATTTAAAAACTGTATATATCAAGTATAATTATGAACATCACAAAGAACAGAAAATTTTGAACTTCTAGAGTCAGTGAGCAAGAATTTATGGAGCATTTACACATAATTCAGCCATTTCAGCCATTTCTTCACTAAACATTGATCCTCCCTATGTGCCAGACAGGATGCATAGGATCAGGAATGTAAGTTGAACCAGATACACTTTTTGCCTTCAAGCAGCTTACATTCCCGTAAAGGATATAGAAATGTTAACAGATAATAATAGTATTGTGAGATACTGATAATAGTATTGTGAGATAAGTGCCAAAAGAGTTGTGTGCAAAGTATTATTATGTCAGTAAAGGAGCTACTGTCTGACTGGAGTCTGGGAAGGTCAATAGTTAAAGAAAATTTGTTTGGAAAAATGTTGTTTGTGTAAATTCTTGAAAGAAAAGGAGAAAGAGAATGATTAGAGTTGCTGAAACAAACAAACAACAGCAACAACCAAAAAAACACCTGTTTAAAGGTATCAGAGACCTACCAGGGAAGACAGGACTTAAAGAACCAAAATTTAAGAGAAAATAGAAAAATGTACCCTGCATGTGCCAAACATTTTACCTTGGGTTCTCCTCAAGGAGTTTGCTGATTCATATGTGGCATTAGCAGAGAGGCTAATAAGCTAAGCAGCTGTGTAGAAGTGGCTGCTAAGAGTCAGAGGGGTCAGGCACAGGTGTTTGGCAGTCTCACAAGGCTGAGGGGGAAAAAATGAAGTTCACAGCTACCAAAGCAACCCATAAATGACTGGCAGTGATCCCGGAAAAAAAGGGAAGAGCAGAAAAGTAAACCTGACAGTTCAAGCAATTTTCTTTGTGGGATAATCACCGAATTGTAAGTGGCACAGGCATAGATGTAGAGAAGCCTCGCCGAAAGTGGCCATCAAGAGGCTGAGAAGCTAAGCAGAGTTTACCAGTTGGGATTTGATCAGGGAATCAGAACCTCTGTGAGTTTATAAAATAAAGGATTTATTATAAGTTTTGATCTTATGCAATTGTGGTAGCTGATAGCTGATGAAGAAGTCGATGAAAAGCTGTTTCCTCTGCACCTGGTGGTGGGACTAAAGTCGCTAAGGAACAGCAGGGACAGTATTTGAGAAGAAAACCATGACCTCAGGAATAAGAGAGTTAGGGCACACTGTAACCCATGAGGACTAACTGAAACTCAAGAGGACCAACTGGAACCTGTGCTTGTCTATCACTGTCTTCAACCTCATCAATGCAGGTGACCTGCAGAAGGAGCTGACAACCTCTGCCATGGCACTGCACATATGCCCAGTACTCAGAGAGGCTGAAGGAAATCTGGCAGGAGCTGGAGTAGCTGCATGTTTAGCTGCTCCTCTAAGCTACCAAGTCAGCAGATCAGCGACAGCACATGCGAGCTGCAATGGTTCCTGAACCACAACAACCACACCCACCTTTACAGCATAATGGCTGCTACTTTATTTTCACCTTCCAAATCTCACAAAAGTTTTCTTAGAGAATACCACATGTTCTCAATCATAACTGGCTGCTAGGAAGGGAGGGAGGGAAGGATGGAGGGAGGGAGGGGGTAGGGAAGGAGGGAAGAAGGAAAGAAAGAAAGAAAACACCACAACAATACATTGAATTTTCAGAAGGAGAGAACAAACTTAAGGATACTAGAGATGGAGGGGAGGGAGGGAGGGGGTTGGAGAGTGATAGGTCAGGCAAAGAGCAGAAAGAAATATCATGATTTGCAAGAATGAATATGCTAATAATATATAAAAATTTTAAATAAAAACAGAAAAAAAGAAAAAAAAATTTCTTACAGGTCAATCTTAACTTAGAACCAGAGAAAGGAATTCTAAAAAGTGTAGTTCCTCCTGGATACAGTACAAAACCACCAGTCTGACCCCTGTCAATTTAGCATCCATATACATCTCTTTTAATCATATTTCTCTTCTATATAAAGACAATAGTAACATTGTTCAATTATCGTTTGTACCAATAAAAACACATTAACTAAAAGATACTTATTTAATATTGGGTAATGCCATTCATTTTCTAGCTGAATCATACTTCCTACATTAGCTTGCTAGGGTTGCCACAACAAAGTACCAAACTACATGGTTTAAAAAATAGAAATTTATGTTGTCACAGTTCCAGAAGCAGGAAGTTCACGATCAAGTTGTCAGCAGGTTTGGTTTCTTTTGAGACCTCTCTCCTTGGATTGCAGATATCCACCTTGTCACTGTGTCCTTTTATGGCCAGATATGGCCTTTTATCTGTGCATGTGCACCTCTACTGTCTCTTTTTGTGCCTAAATTTCCTCTTTTTATAAGGACATCATTCATATTGGATTAGAGCCAACCCTTAAGGCCTCATTTTAACTTAATCACCCCTTCAAAGGCCCTTTCTCCAAATACAGTCACATTCTGAGGTACTAGGGTTTTGAACTCAACATACGAATTTGCGGGAGACACAATTCAGCCAATAACACTCCTCACGACTTTGATGTCCTATAACGTAAACAGTGAGATCTAAGGCTAACTACTCTTACCTTATCTTTTGTTGAATGGTAGAGAAATAGGACAATGATAAAAATTGATTAATATATACACAAACATATTTATATCAAAATTTGGAATAAATACTCATAAACGTAATAGTCCTCCTTTCTGCAACTGGTCACGTGGACATAGGAAGTATTTTTAACTTCCTACATCCATTACATTGCACTTTCCTTTTGTCCTCAACAAGCAGCTTGACTGGTCCTTGCCTAGTGAAGTGAGTGATCCAAGTCTTCATTCCTGAAGGGTCTGGGCCATTAGTAGTCTTGTCAGCATGGAGTTGTTTTAGTTTTTGGTTAACTTTTAAAATAGGAATGTATCAGAGGATATCTTGCATGTCAGACATTCTCCTCCTTTCCCACCTACCCTGTGAAAGAGCAACCTAAAATGCCTCCTAGAAAGTCAGAATCCATCACGCCAGCTAGTACAATAATTCCTTTTTGGCTGCAGATTCACTGGAATGAGAAGCTCAAAGGAGGCAGGAGGCAGTCTCAACTCCTAGTTTAATTTTTAAAATTGCTATTTTTCTTTGTCTCCTGGTGGAAGCATTTATCCCTTGGAAATCAAGATCTCTAGACCACCAGAGCCAAAAATGATAGAGAAATAAGCAATATCTTTGACTGTAAATTACTAAGGGTAATTTGTTTCCTTGACCTATGAATTTTGACTACAGGAGAAACAAGGCCATGTATTGGTCACTGATGTAGAGCATAATTTACATCCTGGAGAATGTTACCCTTACTCCACAGATGAAATTATAATTTAGTCTTCAAAAAGTCATTTCATTGTTCTATCATCTCAGCTGCTTCAAAGTAATGGTAAAGACAGTGAGACCCAAAATTACATGAACATGAACTCATTACTACACTTCATTTACAACAAAATAAGTTCCTTGATCAGAAGAAATGCTCTCATTATACCTTTAACAAAATTTCTTATAATTTCTCTATTCTCTTACTGTTTCCCATATGCCTTTGCTAACCTGAAACCTCTCTGTGGCTAAGAACCATGTCTTACTCATTTTGGTAACTTTAACAAATATAGCCTAAGGTTTGACACATGTTCAAAAGATACTGTCTTAGTTTGAGCTGCTATAACAAGGTACCATAGACTGGGTGGCTTATAAACAACAGAAATTTATTTCTTATAGTTTTGGAGACTGGAAGTCCAAGATCAGGGTGCCAGCATGTTTGGTTTCTGGTGAGGGTTCTCTTCCAGGTTGCAGACTGATGACTTCTCATTGTGTCCTCATGTGCCAGAAAGAGGAGGAGAGAACTCTCTGTGGTCTCTTTTATAATGGCACTAATTCCATTCATGAGGGCTTCACTCTCATGTCCTAATCACCTCCCAAAGAGCCCAGCTCCTAACAATATCACCTTGGAGATTAGGATTTCAACGTATGAGTTGGGGTGGCACACAATTCAGTCCATTGCAGATACTTATTGAATGATAGAAAAGTTGACAATGTCAGCTATAACAGAGGAGTCAAGCAACATGAAGATAAACATTAAAAAGAAAAACTTTTATTAAAAATAAGGACCATTTAGAGATAGAGATAAAAACCTAAAGCAGAAATTGAGATTTCAGAATGGAATATTGAGAGATTTCAGGATGGACAACTCTCTTATTAGCTATATAAACATGGTCTTCTGTTACGAACTGAATGTGTGTGTCCCCCCAAAATTCATAAGTTGAAGCCCTAACCCCAAGGTGATGGTATTTGGAAATAGGGCTTTTGGGAGGTTCTTATGCTTAGATGATGTCATGAGGGTGGGGCCCTAATGATGAGATTAGTGACCTTATAAGAAGAGGAAGATCTCTCTTTCTCTCTCTCTCTCTCTCTCTCTCTCTCTCTCTCCCCCCCCCCCGCATGTGTTGGGGGGGAGGTGTTTGTATCTGTCTCTCCATGTTCACACATTGAGGAAAATCTGTGTGAAGGAAGACATAGTAAGAAGGCAGCTGTAACAGCCAAGAAGAGAGCCCTCCCCAGGAACCTAATCAGGCTGGCACTTTGATTTTAAACCTTACAGTTTCCAGAATGATGAGAAATAAATTCTTGTTGTTTAAGACACCCAGTCTGTGGTATTTTGTTATATACAGCTTCCATTTCCTTATCTCTAAAATGGATGTAAAACTTATCCAGTAAGATTGGTGGAGACAGTAGCGATCATGGATGTAGAATGCCAAGCCAGTGTTCAATAACAGCAGTTATTCCTTCCATTCAGTGCTACAGTTAGTATTCTGCTGGTCTGTCATATTTTTTCTCCTTCAATTCATTTAGGCCACTTTCTTGCTCTTTGTGTGACCATTTGATCATTTACCTTACTCTGATACTTCATCTCTTATGGATCTCCCAACTGCTTACTGTTGACATGGACTTGTATTATTTTGGTCTGGGCTACTTATAAACTCTTGCTTTTTATTGCCTTTCTGTCCTCTGACTCATCACTAACCAGATCCTGCTTCCTTGGTTTTCTACTTGGTTCCTTTGAGTAACAATGACCTGGCTTATATCTTGAATCCCTGTAGCAAATCAGAAAGTATTTGTAAGGTAATTCATAATCCATATTTTCATTAAAACTCTGACACAGTGATCATAAAAAAAAAAATGACATGTTATTTCAATCTGCTCCTACCTAACTTAGCATTCACTTAATCATTGTAATTCCCTTTCCTTTTGGATATCTGCACATAATTAATGGAGGTACTTACTTTTCTAGATCTTGCTTGCCTTCTGAAATACACAAGTTCTCATGCACCATTGCTTCAACATTTTTTGAATCAAAGACCCTTTGAGTAGTTCATGAAAGTTACAGGGACCCCTACTACCACCATTCCCAAATGTCTATATGCATTTCCATGTAAAATTGTATACATAATTTCAGGAAGTTCATGTGCCTTTTGAAACACAGAATTTTAACTACAGCTTATGAACTTCAGTATTATTTATTCCTCCCACCCCAACCTACTTTTAAAATATTTAAATAAAACATTCAGTTTTGTTTTTTAAATTGTAAATTAACTATACCTAGGAAATAGAAGGAACTGATAGGTTGATAAGAGTATTGGAAACAGTAAGACAGAAATACTAACGCGTGAACTCTATGGTGAAATGATTTCTTGTTCTTAAACATTGAGGGAAAGGACATTGCCCTTCATGTGTTGTTAATGTTGAACAGAGATATGACAACGTGAAAGATTTGTCAGCCACCTTGGTAATGACTAACTCAGGTTGGTAGCACTGTTGATAAAGTCACATGCCCACTCTCTGTTCAGCATCTTACTCTTCACTGACACTTACTAACACCATTAAGGTAAGACTGGCTTTGGCATTTCTGTTGTTCGTGGATTAATATATGAGCCATTGTTTGACCTATTTTTATAACTTGACATAACTCTCACATATTTACTACAATATGTACTGGCATCTCTTTTTAATCACATCTCTCAAAGTGGGTTCTACAAAGATTGCACTGTAGCAGTGCTGCCATCATATTCACTGTGACATCAAATTGGCATCATAATGGATCCATTTTGGACTTGTACCCTTATGCATTTTCTCATCCTAATCTCTCACTATAATGGCATCATAACTGGGTCCCTGCTGACTTTCACTGAAGTTATTATGAGATAGTTAACATCATAGCAACTCCAGATTGAATTGCACAGGAAATCAGCATTGTAAAAGAAATTTAAATAAAATCCTGGTAAGTAATTACTGGTTATGCATAGTGATTATTTTGTATAAGCAACTCTCTTAATTCAAAATATCCCCCAAAGACAGTATTGCACATTTAAAAAATAACTACCTGGCAACCAGGAAAATTGCATTTTTTTAAAGTGGGCCAATTTTCAGTTGAAGTTTGGCAAAACATCCAAAAGCATAGCTTGTGCTTTAATGACTGGAAAGTAAGCTGACATTTTTTATTTTATGCTGATTTTAAAATAGCTGGTTTCCAATAGAGCTATGAGAAAAAGAAGCTGCAAATATCACACTTCTACTTGAAACCACCAACTCAGAAAAAGCAGAGTTTTCACCTCTCTAGATAAAGAAACAGTGGAGAAGATTCTGTGGCATAATGACCTTTAATACCATCTAGCAATTGAGACGGGAAAAGTGTTTGTTTAGAAAGAAATGAATAACATCCTTTACCTTTGTAAGGAGTCAACACCTTCAGTATTGTTGAACACCTTTTGTGCAAAGGATTGTATTCAATTCAGTGGATACCAAAAGATGTGACATGTTTCCTGCTCTCTAAGAATGTACACTCTAATTGTGAGAAAAGAAGCATATTCTTTAAAAGTTGGATATCAATACAAGGCTTTCCCACCAAAGACCTGATTAATGTGTGGCTTAAACAATCAGTGCTACAGAAGGAGTTCACCAAGATCAAGTGTATTGGGTTCCTATTGCTGCTCCAACAAATTACCACAAACTTTTTTACTTAATATAACCCAAATTTATTATCTTATATTTCTGTAGGTTAAAAGTTTGACACAGTCTCACTAAGCTGAAATCAACATATTGGTAGGGATGCATTTCTCTCTGGAGAACCCAGTACAGAATCTATGCCCTTACTTTCTCCAGCTTCTAGAAGTCACCTGCATTCCTTAGCTTGTGGCATCCACTTCCATCTTCAAAGCCAGCAACACTGTAATTCTCTGCCTTCCTTCTATAGTCACATCTTCCTCTGACTGACCTTCTCTTCCACTTTTAAGGGCCCTTGCAATTACACTGGGCCTCTCTACCTGATTAGCACCCTTAATTCCATTGCAACCATAATTTCTCTATGCCATTTAACCTAATGTACTCACAGCTTCCAGGGATTAGAATGGGAGGAAGGGAGCAGTATTCAGCCTTCCACATCAATTAAACATTAAGATACTGGAAAAAGCTGTAAAAGGAATCTGGAATGAGGTAAGCCTTGAATATGGCTTTAAAGGAAGGTTAGAACGTGAGAGTGAACAGCAAATTATAATTTATTCTGAGGTACTCTTTTCAAGCAAATAATGTTACAACAGTAGAGGGTAGAAACTTGGAATACAGACTTTGGAGCTAGGAAGACTTAGTTTCAAGTCTTGTCTCTCAGTAGCAACTGTGTGACCTTAGAAAAGTCACATAGCTCTTCAGAGCCTCAGTTCCTCATTCATAATAAGATGATAAAATTAACACCTAACTCATAGCATCATCACAAAGATTGAAAGAGACAGTTCATGGGGACTTGCAGTTTCTGGCCTAGCATGTAAGGAGCTTGGAAGTCATCACTCCATCCCAAGAATGGGTAAAAAGCTGAACAAACTAAAAAATCAACAACTCTTCCTAGATGCTTCAGAAGAGTGAGGTCACAGGGCAAACCACTGCCCCTAAAATTGGAGAGACAGAAAGACAAATACAGAGAATCACAACTTATCAAAGCAGAAATCCATGAGCAAAAACCTCCAAAGGAACCAGTACCAGTGTAGGGGAATCTGAACTGTAATTGATGAATTTCTAGAGGTTCAGTGGACAAATCTGATGGATAAAAACTCCAGAGGGACTCAGTCATAGGGGGACCCTGACATTTTAGTGAGTTTTACCTCTAGGAGCTCAACCAGGTTCTCACAGTGAATATCAGAGAAAAAATCTCTTCATTCCTCTGGCAGAGGTGAGAGGAAAAGGTACCATTTTGAAAGGTGCTAGAACATTCTGTTCTTTTTAACAAGGTTTACTCCCAAGAAAAACTGGTTAACCAGAGCCTAAATAATTGGGGTTTTATCAGAACTTAACTGATCTGTAGAAAGGGAAATGCTGACTCCAGTCTTCTCTAGTCAACCTTTTTCTATCTAAAAGGGAGAAGGGACTGAGAAGCACTTGTGAATATCACAGTTCAGAGGCTCAGGCTCACTAAAAGACTGAGACTTAATCATAAGTCTATAGAATACTTTCTCTCACCCCACACCTTACCACCGCATTACTAACAGCCTATTTATAGCACTTTCTTTTACCTAGTATATCATGTCTAGTTATCAAGAAATAAGTTACAAGGTATAGTAAAAGGCAAAAAACAAACAAACAAAAAAAAAAAAACCTGCAGTTTAAAGATACAGAGCAAGCATTAGAATCAGACTTAATATGGCAGGGATGTTGAAATTATTAGACCAGGAATTTAAAACAACAATCATTAATATGCTAAGGACTCTAATAGATAAAGTAAGCAGCATGAAAAAACAGATGAACATTGTAAACAGAGAGATGGAAATTAAAAGAAAGAATAAAAATTTCTAAAGATCAAAAACACCATAACAAAAATGAAGAATGCCTTTGATAGGCTTGTTAGTAGACAAAGCATGTCTCAGGAAAGAATCTCTAACCTTGAGACTATATCAATAGAAACTTCCAAAACAGAAATTCAAAGAGAAGAAAAAAAAAAAGACTGGAAAAAGAACAGTAGGACAAGTACAAAAGGTATAACATATGAATAGCAGGCATAGGCATGCCAGAAGGTAAAAAAACGTGAGGAAGGAATGAAATAATAATGACAGATATTTTCCCCAAATTAACGTCAGACACCAAACCACAAATCCAGGTGAATCAAAGAATATCAAGCAGGATGAACGTCCCCCAAAATACACCTAGGTATATTATATTTAAATTTCAGAAAATCAAAGATGAAGAAATTTTTTTCAAGAAGCCAGAGGAATAAAACACCTTACCCGTACAGCAGCAAATATAAGAATTACATCTGATTTCTCCTCAGGAATCACTCTATCAAAAAAAGAGTGGAGTGAAATATTTAAACTGTTGAGAAAAAAAAAAAAACCACTAACTTAGAATTCTGTACCCTGCAAAATTATCCTGCAAAAGTGAGTTAAGGGCTTTCTAAGATAAACAAAAATTGAGAAAATGTGTGGCCAGTACACCTACCTTACAATGAATGTTAAAATAAGTTATTCAGAGAGAAGGGACATTATACAGGTTAGAAACTTGGATCAACATAAAGAAAGGAACAACATCAGAGAAGTAATAAGCAAGGGTAAAATAAATTTTTTCTTATTCTTAATTGATCTAAGAGATAATGGTCTGTTTAAAATAATGATAGTATGATTAACATAAAGAAAGGAACAACATCAGAGAAGTAATAAGCAAGGGTAAAATAAATTTTTTCTTATTCTTAATTGATCTAAGAGATAATGGTCTGTTTAAAATAATAATAGTAATATTGTATTTGATTAGACATGCATGGATGGATGGATAAGTAGATATATATGCTAAAAATGCTTATGTATAAGTGAAAATAATGACAGCAATAATACAAAGGATGGAAGGAAGGAATTAGAATTATTTTGTTATTATAAGGTACTTGCACTACCTGCTAAATGGTATAGTATTATTTGAAAGTGGACTTGGATTAATTGTAAATGTAAATGTATTTCTCAAACTACAGGACAACCACGAAAAAAGTGAAAAACAAAGTATAAATGATATGTTAAGAAAGGAAAGAATGGATTTATATAAAATGTTCAATTAAAACCATGAAAGACAGGAAAACAGCAGAAGACAAAAATAGAAACAAAGAACCAGGGCAACACATAGAAAACAGTAATAGTCATGGTAGGATTAGTACAACTATATCAATAATCACATTAAAAGTCAGGGGTCTAAATACACCTACTAAAAAACAAGGATTGTCACAATGGATCAAAAAACAAGACCCAACTATATGTTGTCTACAAGAAACCAAAATTGAATATAAAGACACACATGTATTAAAAGTAAAATGATGGAGAAAGATCTACCATGGTAACAGTAATCAAAAGAAAGCAGGAGTAGTATATTAATTTCAAACATAACAGACTTCAGAACGAAAAAATATTATTGAGGATAAAGAGGGGCATTACATAATGACAAAAGAATGAATTTCTGAGAAGATATAATGATTCTTAACATATATATGCCTAACAACAAAATGTCAAAATATGTGAGGCAAAAACAGTTAGAGAAAAAACTGCAAGAGACATAGATAAACCCACTATTACAATTGGATATTTCAACACCCATCTATCAAAAATCAACAGATTTAGTAGGCTTAAAATCAGTAAAGACATAGTTGAACACCACAGCACCATTAATCAATTGGTTATAATTAACATCTGTTGACTAGTTTGTCCAACAGCATCAGAATGCACATTCTTCTGATGGTCATATGGAACATTCACCAAGATAGACCATATCCTGGGCCATAAAATACATATCAACACATGTAAAGGAATAGAAATTATGTAAAGTCTCTTCTCAGACCGCAATAGAATTAAACTAGAAATCAATAACAAAAAGATAGCTAAAAATACCCAAATACTTGGAGATCAAACAGCACACTTATAAGTAACACAAGTCAGAGAAGAAATCTCTAGAAAAATTAAGAAAATATTTTTAACTAAATAAAGATAAAACTACAAACAACTTAACAAAATATGCGGGACACAATGAAAGCAGTTCTTACAGGGAAATTTATAGCATTAAGTGTGTATATTAGAAAAGAAGAAAATCTTAACTTAAATATATAAGCTTACACCTTAGAAAAACATAAAAAATAAATTAGTTAAATTCAAAGTAAGCATAAGAAAAATAATAATAAAAATTAGAGCAGAAATAAACGAAATTGAAAACAGAAAAATCAATAAAGAAAAGCAATTAAAATAAAAGCTGTTTCAATGAAAAGGTCAATGAAATCCATAATCCTCTAGGCAGACTAACTAAGAAAAAAGAGAGAAGACACAAATTACTAATATCATAAATGGAGGCGAGGAAACTATTATATATCCCATCAACATTTAAAGGATAATAAAGGAATATTATGAACAACTCTATGGCCACAAATTTGATTACCTATAAGAAATGGATCAATTTCTTGAAGGATGCAATCTACCATAACTCACACAAGGAGAAGTAGGTAATTGGAATAGGCCTATATCTATCAAAGAAATTTAATCAATGACTAATAACATTCTGAAACAAAAAGTATCAGGCCCAGATGGGTTCACCAGTAAATTCAACCAAAAATTTGAGGAAAAATTTATACCAATTCTCCACAATCTCTTTTCAGAGATAATAGCAGAAGGAATACCTCCTAATTTATTCTATGAGGCCAGCATTATCTGAATACCAAAACCAGACAATGACATTACAAAAAATAAAATTTACAGACCAATATCTCTCATAAACATACATGCAAAAAATTGTCAAAGAAATATCAGAAACCAAATCCAACAATGTATGAAAAGAATTATATACATAATCAAACGGGATGTATCCCAGGTATTCAAGGCTGGTTCAACATTTTAATATTAATTAACGTAACTTATCGCATCAATAGACTAATGAAGAAAAATCACATCATTATGCTAATAGACACAGAAAAAGCATTTGACAAAATCTAGCATCCATTTGTGATATAAAAAAAAAAAAACTCAGTAAACTAGGAACTGAGGAAAACTTCCTCAACTTGATAAAGAACATCTACAAAAAAACCTACAGATAACATGGTTAATGGTGAGAAACTGGAAGCATTATGGTCAGAAAGAAGACAAGAATGTCACCTCTCATCACTCCCTTTCAACATTCTACTGGAAGCCCTAGCTAATGCGGTAAGATGAGAAAAGGAAATAAAAGTTACAGATTAGAAAGGAGGAAAGAAAACTGTCCTTGCTTACAGATGATATGATTTTCTTTGTAGACAATCCAAAAGAATTGACATAAAAAGGAAAACAAAAAACCACCTGGAACTAATAAACAACTATAGCAAGGTTGCAGGATATAAGGTTAATATATAAATCACTTTACTATATACCATCAACAGACAAGTGAAATTTGCAATTAAAAACATAATGCCATTTACATTAGCACCCCCACAAATGAAATTCCTAGGTATAAATCAAACAAAATATGCACAAGATCTATATGAGAAAAGCTACAAAACTTAGATGAAAGGAATCAAACAAGAACTAAATAAATATGTAAGTATTCCATATTCATGGATAATAAGATTCCATATTGTCAAGATGTCAGTTCTTTTCAATTTGATCTATAGATCCAATTTGATCCCAATAAAAATCCCAGAAAGTTAATTTGGGGATATTGACAAACTGACCCTAAAGTTTGTATGGAGAGGCAAAAGACCCAGAATAGGCAACACAATATTGAAGGGTAAGAACAAAGTAAGACACTGACACTAGACCACTTCAAGACTTACTATAAAACTACAGTAAACAAGAAAGTGTGGTGTTGGTAAAAGTATATACAAATAGATAAATGGAACAGAATAAAGAGCTCAGGAATAAACCTACATATATATAGTCAACTATGACAAAGGAGCAAAGACAATAAATGAAGAAAAGATGATCTTTTCAACAAATGATGCTGGAACAATTGAACATCCACAAGACAAAAAAAAAAAAAAAAAAAAGAATCTAGACACAAGCCTTGCACCCTTCAATCCTTCACAAGAATTAACTCAAAATGGTCATAGATCTAAACGCAAAATACAAAACTATAAAATTCCTGGGAACAAACAGAAGAAAATCTAGGTGACCTCTGTTTTGGCAAAGACTTTAAACACAACACCAAAGGCAAGATCTGTAAAAAAAATAATTTTAATTTCATTAAAATTAAAAACTTCTGTTTTGCAAAAGACATTGTTAAAAGAATGAGAAGGCAAGACTGGGAGAAAATATTTGCAAAAACATATCTGATAAGGGACTGTTACCCCAAATATACAAAGAACTCTTAAAACTTAAAAATAAGAAAAAGAACAACTCAATTTTAAAAATGTCCATTTTTTAATTGGGTTGCTTATTTTTTTCTTGTAAAGTTGTTTGAGTTCTTGTATATTCTGGATAGTAATCCTTTGTCAGATGTATATTTTGCAAATATTTTCTCCCACTCTGTTGGTTGTCTTTTAACTGTTAATTATTTCTTTTGCTGTGCAGAAGCTCTTTAGTTTGATATAATCCCATTTGTTTATTTTTCCTTTGATTTCTCTAAGGAAGATATACAAATGGCCAACAGACATATGAAAAAATGCTCAACATCACTCAGCATCCGGGAAATGCAAATCAAAACTACACTGAGATACCGTCTCACCCCAGTTAGGATGGCTAAAATCCAAAAGACTCTGAACGATAAATGCTGGCGAGGTTGTGGAGAAAAAGGAACTCTCATACATTGTTGGTGGGACTGCAAAATGGTGCAGCCTCTATGGAAAATGGTATGGAGGTTCCTCAAACAATTGCAGATAGATCTACCATACGACCCAGCTATCCCACTGTTGGGAATATACCCAGAGGAATGTAAATCATCAAGTCGAAGGTATACCTGTTCCCCAATGTTCATCGCAGCACTCTTTACAATAGCCAAGAGTTGGAACCAGCCCAAATGTCCATCATCGGATGAGTGGATACTGAAAATGTGGTACATCTACACAATGGAATACTACTCAACTATAAAAAAGAATGAAATACCGCCATTTGCAACAACATGGATAGACCTTGAGAGAATTATATTAAACGAAACAAGTCAGGCACAGAAAGAGAAATACCACATATTCTCACTTATTGGTGGGAGATAAAAATAAATAAATGAATTCACACACAAAAAAAAACCTCCCGGGGGGGGTGAAGAAGGCATAACAACTACAATTCCTTGAAGGTGACATGACAAGCAAACAGAAAGGACATTGTTGGGAGGGAGGGGGGAGCGGGAGGAGGGAGGGTGGTTTCGGTAATGGGCCACAATAATCAACCACATTGTATATCGACAAAATAAAATTTAAAAATAAATAAATAAACAAACAAACAAACAAACAAACAAACAAATAAATAAATAAATAATGTCAAAAGACCTAAACAGACATTGCACAAAAGAAGATACACATATGGCAAATAAGCATATAAAAAGATGCTCAACATCATATGTTATTAAGGAATTGCAAATTAAAACAACAATGAGATGCCAGTACATACCTATTAGAATGGCCAAAATCCAAAACACTGACAATTCCAAATGCTGGGAAGGATGTGGAGCTACAGAAACTCATTCATTTCCAGTGGGAATGCAAAATGGTACAGCCACTTTGGAAGACAGTTTGGCAGTTCCTTACAAAGCTAAACATACTCACACCATGTTATCCAGCAATTGTACTCCTTAACGTTTACCCAAAGGAATTAAAAACTTATGTCATACAAAAACCTACAAATGCAATTTTATTGCAACTTTAGTCGTAATTGCCAAAACTTAGAAGCAACCAAGATGTCCTTCTGAAGGTAAATGAATAAATACACTGTGGTACATCCAGACAATGGGATATTATTCAGTGCTAAAAAGAAATGGGATATCAAGCCATGAAAAGACATGGATAAACCTTAAATGCTTATTACTAAGTGACAAAAGACAAACTAAAAGTCTACATACTATATGATTCCAAGTATATGACATTGTGGAAAGGGTGAAAGTATAGGGACAGTAAGAAAAGTAATGGCTGCCCCAGGTGAAAGAGAAGGAAGGGATGAATGGTTGGAGCAAAGAGGATTTTTAGGGCAGAATAATTAGTCCATGTGATACTGTAATGGTGGGTACATATCATTATAACTTTGCTCAAAACCCATAGAACATACAACACCATGAATGAAACCTAATGTCAACTATGGACTCTGGGTGATAGTGATAGGTCAAAGTAGGTTCATTTATTTTAACGGTGTATCACTCTAGTGTGGGATTTTGGTAGTGGGGAGGCTGTGCATATGTAGGAGCAGGGGATACATGGGAAATCTCTGCATGTACTTCTCATATTTGCTGTGAACCTAAAAACTTCTCTAAAAAATAAAGTCTACTGAAAAAAAAAGAGACAACACATGTAAATTGGTTGGCATGTGGGTAGCAGATTTAAAAATAAGCTAAATTCTTTACCTCAATTTTAGCTCAGGTGGTCTCTAAATAAATTGTTCTTCAGGATTTTTTTTTCTTTCAATGTCCATCTTACTGACCTCTTTTAGCAGAAATTAATCCTATGATACAATCAATTTTGTTTTGTTTTTAGGCTGAAATAAAATACCCAAATGGTGGCAGAAAGCTGGTTTGATTCTGTTTCCCAAATGCTAGGATGACTGGCCAGTATAGTATCACACTACGCCTTTCTTGCTGAGGTTTGGCAACTATCCAGTGTTATCATTCAGTCATTCAAAGAATATTTATTCATTCATCTGAATCTATGGAGAGATAGAATCCTTACTCTTCAGGGATTTATGCTCGAATCGTGGGAATAAGACATTCACTAAAATGCTATGTTTTAATACAGGTCTGAATATATTTAAAAGCTCCCTGCTAAATTTATAGTACAGACAGGTCTGAACGTAATCCTTGCCCTAAGGATTTACAATCCTGTAAGGAGAGAACTAATAAACACATAACTGTAGTACAAGGTCAAGTAGACTAACGTTGGAAGACAGCACAAGGCAAGAGTTAAAAGCACTGGCTCTATAGACAGGTTTGGGTTTATAATCCCAGCTTTGTCATTTCTTAGAAACACAATGGTGGACTAGTCACTTATCTCCTCTCAGCCTCAGTTTCTCCATCCGTAAAATGGGGATAAAATTAGTACCTACTTTGTTCGATTGTTTAGATAAAGCATATAATACATAGTGAATGACACATAATTTGTACTCAGAGTTACTATCAATCTATATAGACATAATTTTATGGGAGTTCAAAGGATAGAAAGCTCACATCCAGCTATGAGGAGGAGGGAAATTTTTTAAAGGAGGTAACATTTACTGTGGATCTTCCTAGTTTCCCCTGCCTATATCTTCCCCCATTCCCTGAAACTGGTCTCACTGATGAACTCTATCTTCAGTCATTGGTCCATCTCAGGTCTTGAGCCAGTAGCAACAGGGACTGGAAGTATACCAGTAATTCCACCTTCACCACCTCAACATCTGAAAATAATTCTTCTCAGCCTTGGATCTAGTAATCCAACTATAGCTAACCCCTTCCCACCACTTTTGCTTCTTCTGGACACATTTCATCAGGGTCAAACTGACTGTGTGTGCAAGTACATTAGAAAAAAATGGCCCAGAAATTCTTAAATCTTTCTGTAAAACTGATGTATCGATGGTGCCAAATGCCTTAATGTAGAAATGCTAAAAGTCTAAAACGGGAGCAAAGCAGTTGAAAAACGTGTTCTTGATTATGTTGTTAAAGCTTACCTGATTTGTTTGATTTTCATCATGAGCCAAAAGATAAAAAAACTACACCAAAGGGCACAGTGTAAGTTGGACTTTCATAATTTATTATATTATGTAAATTTAAAAGATAATTATTATGAACACCACATTTTCTCACAGTAGAGATGATGGAATTGCCATAAGGAAGATGTTGAATACTGAGAGGGAAGAAATGGAATAATCTACTTCTAAATGCTAACAGCTTTAGGGAAGGACTATGAGGAAAAGTAAGCTGTGCAAAAACAGATCGTAAATCTGTGTTGTAATTGTACTGGTGTTGTGGAAGTGGTGAGCTGGAATTGTGTCATACTGCCTCTGATCCTCCTTGCTGTCTTTCATTTAAAAAAAAAAAAAAACAGAGAACAAAATCAGAACTACATATATTCATTCCTCTGCAACACCTGGCCCTATTCCTAAGTTTGAGGAAGGGTTGAAATGTAGTTTTGGTCTCCCACTTGGAGCAGCTCTTCTCTCTGCCAGTATTTAGCATTTACAATTAGGAGGAAAAGAGATCAGCTATCTCTTAAGGTTTATCATAAACTCCTTGAAAACAAGCACATACCCTATATGTCTCTGTATTCTGCACAGTGCCTATTTCACACTGTGTGTTTAACAAAAAAATTATTTTATCATGTCTAATAATAACAGTTTACATCTGTCATATATCTACCAAAAGCTTAATGGATGCAAAGCATTGTTCTATTAATATGTGCATTGTTCTATTAATACATCAGGAATCTCATGAAGTAACCAACTTCATAATTTTCATTTTCATTTGACTTAAAGAGGCCAAACAGCTAGTGAATTTCACAGACAAGATTTACTCTGTCTGTTCACCATGAACTCCCACCTCTTAACCACTAAACTCTACTCCCAATGCTCATTTAACACTCTATCATTACTAACATCACGTTGTGAATTGGTTTAGCATATCATATTTCCCCAAACTATGTGCATTTTGTAAGACAGAGTTAAGGAGTATATAAGCTGAAGAAATCAGTCTTCAATAATGAACTTTCAGGCACAAACTGTAGGAGGAATTGGGAGGATATTTTTGCAGTAGCTTGCCACCTGTTCCTCAAGTTGCATCACTCAAGTGTTTCCCCACAAATGGTTAGTAAAAGTAAAAAAAAAAAAAAAAAAAAAAAAAAAAAAAAAAACCCTAAGGTCGTTAATGACGGTAGAGAAAAGAGCAAACCTTGACAGTGGCAGTACATTTATAAATAGCTCTTTTTAATATGATACTGATTTCTGTCTCACTGTTCATTTGTATCTTTCCAGAAATTTTGTACGTCTATGCAAATAGGATCAACACTATAGGATTAAACATTGTTTCTTGCACCTGTTAATGTGGTGAATTTTATTAATGTTTCCTAATATGAAACATTACTGAATTCCTAGAGAGAGCCCCAAATCATCTTGGTGTATTATTCTTTACATGTAGGTTCTAATTGCCAATATTTACTTTAGGATTCTTGCATCTGTATAGATAAGTGAGATCAAACTTTAGTTTTCTTTTGGGAGATATTTTTGTAAGATTTGGTGTCGATGTTATGTTGACTTTGTAACAAGAGTATAGAAGCTTTCTCTTTCTATGCTCAGGAACTGTTTAAATACTTTAAGAACAAATTACTTCTTGAATGAGAGAAATTACCTTGTAAAGCTCTTCAAAACTGATGCTTGTTTTGGGGGAAGGGCATAGCTCTTCAATAAGATTAGATTTTTTCAATGGCAATTGGTTTATTTAGTTTTTAAAAAAATCTCATCTGGAGTCAATTTATGGTAATTTATATTTTCATAGAAAATCATCTATTTTATCCATATTTTTAACTGTATTTGCACAAGGTTGAGCAATGTCATCTCATACATTTATTTTGCATTTCTCTGTGTCAGTGCTAATTTTCCCTTTTTCCATTTCTAATTGTGTCTGTGCTTTTTCCCTTTCTTCTTGATTAGATTAGCCAGTGGTTTATCTATTTTATCATTATTTTTGAAGAAAAAGCTTTTGGATTTATTCATTAGTTATATTGCTTTCTCTGTTTTCTAATTCATTAATGTTAGCTTTTATCTTTATTAATTTTTTGTTTCTACTCTTCTGGTATTAGTAACAACTTATATATATATATATATATGTATATATACAGACACACTCATGCATATTTCTATATGTCAGATAGTTTTCAAAATAGTACATTTACATTAATGCATATAATTTTCATAACAACCCTAGGATGTAGATGCTACTTCTATCCTCATTTTACAGACCGGGACAGTAGAGCCAGGATACGAAGTCAGCTCTGTGTTCTTATCCACTATGCTATATGGTCTCCTTCAATTTATATCATTGCTTTATCCCCTAATTTCACGAGTTGAATGCTGAATTAATGTATTCTCAATATTGTTGGTTTACCAATAATGGTGTTTAATGTTATAACATTTCTTCTGAGTCTAGTTTTATCAGGATCTGATATGTGTTTTTCTTACTGTTATTCTCTGAGTTTTCTACAATTTCAGGTTTTATTTTCTTTTTGACTCAGGAATTATTTAAGAGATATTTTTTCCTGATGTTTGGGTTTGTGTGGGTTTTATTTCTTTGAATGATGTTTGTTTTAGTATTTTTGTAGGTATTTTTCAAGTTAAAGATATACTAATTTATCCTTTTATGTTAATATTTTTGTAATAAGTGGGGGTTGAATTTTTCAACTATTTTCTTCAACAACATATATTGAGATGGTCATATAATTTTTCTTTTCTAATCTGTTAACAGTGAATTAGATTGCTTCATTTGCTTATATTAAAACATCCTTAGGATTCTGTGATACATACGGGCATTTTGTAATATTCTTTTAACTCACCTTTAGGTTTGGGTTGCTAACATTTATTTAGGCTTTTTTGCATCCATGTTCACACATGAGTTTTTTTTTTAGAGTTTTATTGTACTATCAATCATAGCATCCTTGTGAGGTGATCTGGTTATCTCTCTATCTTTTTATTTGCTATTTAATGGTATATCACGTAAGTGTTTTAGTTGGTAAAAACAAAAAATATTTCTGCTTTACCTAAGTAGAAAATTAATTTATCATGAGGAAATCATGGAGCTCTTACAATGGAAAGACTAGAGAACAGGAAGCTAAGCAGCTGAAAACACCTCTGTGTTCTTAACTACAATAAAGTTGCTTTACATAATCTGTAAATCAACCAGGACCTTTTTCTACTTCCTCCATATTGTCAAAATTTTGGGTAGAAGCAAGTGATTGACTTTGCCTAATGTGTGCTAGCTACTAGAGGTTAAGGAGAAGAAATACCTAAACCCCTTCAACTTCATAATGTTAAGAAACATTTAATATATGGTCAATTTTTACTCATTCAGTCTCACATTTTTGCCCAATTTTGTCAATTGGCCCAATAAGGAACCAGTCTAGGATCAGGTACTATATTTAGTTGTCATGTCTCTTTAGCTTCCTTTAATCTGGAACATCATTTCTTTGTCTTTTCTGACATTAACATTTTTGAAAACTACAGTCCTCTCCCAGCCCATGTTGTTTTTTATTATTTATTTTATTTTATTTTTTAGCAAAGTTTGAAATGGTTGAGGATGTATATGGAAAGTCACTATTCATTCCACTCACATTTTATGTAAACCAAAAACTGCTCGAAAACCAGAATCTATTTATTTGTATTTATTTATTTATTTATTTATTTATTTATTTATTTATTTATTTATTTATTATTTTTATTTACACATATTTATGGGGTACAGAGTTGAATATCAGTGTTTATTACTATTTGTTTTAATAAAACAATCTCATTTGGGATTTTTCTTATATTTCCTAAGGATTAGATTCAGGTTATGCATTCTGAACCAGAACACTATGTAGGTAATGCTGTGTCTTCATCAAGATCACATCTGGATGCACATAATGTCTATCTGCCCCTTACTGGTCATGTAATTTTGTTGTTCATTTTGATCACCCAAGTCAGGCTATTATCCAATTTCTCCACTGTATATTTACTATATTTTTCCTTGCAACTAATACATTTGTGGAGAGATACTTTAAGACCATGTAAATATCCTGCTCTTCATCAACATTTTCCCCTAAATTTAGCATCCTTTGATAAGTCTTGCCTGCTCCAGTAGTTACCCTGATAATTGTAAAATGCTGATTTTCTAGCACTACCCCCTCATTTACTAACACTTGCTATTCTACTGTGAGCAAATGCCCTTCCTCTCCTTATCTGGTTGTTTATTTGTTAGTTGGTTAGTTATTGGTAGGGACTCACAAAATATTGTAAATATTTTTAAATTAATTACTGTACTTATTATTTATTCTAATTATTTTACTGTGAATTCTGTTTTCTTTCCTATTAATATTAGTATACTTGCTTTCCTTTTGTTAGGACTTGCCTGGCATGTATTTTTCATGCTGTTATTTTTAACCATCTCAGTATTACTTATAAGGAGCATGCTGCTGGCTATTGTTTGTTTTATATCAAAGTGTTTGTCTTTTAACATGTGACATTAACCCATTCACATCATGATTAGTGAAATATTTACTGATGACTTATTCTTGCCATCTTTTTATTATTGTTGTTTCTTCATATGCTTTCCATTTTGTATTGTTTGTCCCCATTTCTGTTTTGTGTTTTATTGAGCAAATTTTACATTACAGTACATTTTTACCTATACCTGGCTGCCTCTTTAGTTGGAAGTCCTGTAGATTCACTAATGATACAAGTCCTAAGCATAAACATGATAAAAAGCTACCTATAGGGAGTGATAAGTAGGTCACTGAAGATCATAGGTTTTAATATTGTCCATGTTCATACTTTGAAATGCATCTCTGCCTGATATACAAGATTTTCTGGAAGATTTCTATTCAAATTCTGATAGGGTCTGATTTATTTACTAGTGTCCCAGTGTAATTTGCAAGGTTACTTTCTATTTAGAAGTTTAACTACATGCCCTGCTATGTTAAATGTGGAAATGCATTGGTCTAACTTCAACAGATCCTGGTGGAAACAAGAATAGATATTTCTGCTGTGTCTAGCATCCATTCAATTTTGATTATATCCCCTTAAATGAAGATTCAGTACCCACTCTCCTCCTCTTAGCACCTAATATACAGAGATTCTCAGGCTTAGTATGCCTTTCCATAGCTTCCATATTATAGGTTAAAATAATATTGTCCCTAATCATAGCAGATGAAACTATTTTTATGGAATCAATTTCAATTTTAAGAGTAACTTGAGAACTGCTAACAGTTTTGTAAGTTTTTTGGTATTAAACCAATAACAGTTTCTAAAGCTGAGATTTTTGAGATCCAGACTATCAGTTTGGCCTCAATTTGATTAAGTGTAAAGGTAATGTCTGAAAGAATTGCCTCAGGTAAAACCCCTGAGCCATATATTATAGCACTACCTTCATGTACCACCATATCATCCAGGGGAATCTCCATGTTAGATTATGTTTGGGTGTTTGTGGATGTGAGTCTCTGTGTGTGTCTGTGTCCACTCTAATGCTAAGCCAAACCAGAATCCTAGAATGCCTAAGGACTGTAGACGAGAAAGAGACTAACATTTATCACAATGTGCTAAGTGACCAAAGCTTTATACACAACATTAAATTTTATTTCAACAATAACTTTACAAGGTTAGTTATATTATTTTTTTTTTAGATGAAAGAACTAAAGTTCCGATGTTAAGCAGCTTGCCCAATGTCACACCACATACGGACTTTTATTTGTGTACTAAGTATCCACTTCCTCTTTCTTCTGGCAATGGATTTTTTATGTAGTTTGATTGAAAATATTTCCACCTGTACTTTCAGCCCCAAGGTTTAGCATATAACTCAGGTGTGGCAAATCAGAACATTCCATCCCTCTGGCCACAGTGATTTGTTCAAATATGGGCACATGATCTAATCCAGACCAATGAAATTGCATCTGCCACTTACACTGGGACTATTGGGTTTCATCCTCCCTTTCCTCTGGCAGTGGAAAGCCTTTATAATATAAATCTAAAGCTACCAGGAACCACTTGCCTGAAAACAATGCTAACATAAAGAAAAGCAGGGACAATAGATTGAGATGGCCTAATGTCATCGTTTGATTCCTGAGTTCCAGCAATGACTGAAGCTAGGTTCATAGTCATAGAACTTATAGTCATAAGAGCAAATAAGTTATTTTGTGTTGCTAAGCTTCTGTTGGGTTTCTATCACCAAAAGAAAAAATAGCCTGGCCGGTTAGCTCACTTGGGAGAGCATGGTGCTGATAACACCAAGGTCAAGTGTTTGGATCTCCATACTGACTAGCCACTCCCCTCCCCCAAGAAATAATGTCTGATTGATAAAGACATACTTAGAGACAAAGCTGTTTTTATAAACTCTACCTACACTTTAAGGTGCACTTGAAGTGAAATCTCCACTGTAGAACTTTGCCTGATGTCTCCCCCTTCTAAATGTACTCTCCTTCCTAGGCACAATATACTTATTTTATACCACTTGTTACATTTTATCCTGTGCTACTTCTATTATAGAAGAACAGTGATTTAAGAAATTGTGATTAACCAATAGAGAATCCCAGCATGCTATCCTCTGGTAAAAATTTCACGTCAGAAGAACCCCAAGTGAACTTGTCAATTGCTGCTATTGAACTAATTAAAACAAGAACATGTTCCCAATGCAGTCTATTTAATTTTATGTTGGCTTCACACTTTTTAAACTCTAGTTTATATATGGATTCTTTCTTTCTTTGTTCACCTCTTATTGGTAAGAAAATAAACTCTGTGACCCCTTCCTTAGTTTGACTTTAAAATTAACACTGCAGTTTGGCATTCTACTACAAAAATTATACTTCTAAACTGCATGTTTTATGTAGCATTTTGAGATCCTGAAGCCATCTGATTGCTTATTGTATATAATCCTGATTATTAAAAATACATATCTTTCTATTTTGAGTAAGAAATGTTTTATCAGTTGTTCACTTATTTTCAAAGACATCAAAATTGCACATGGAATAAGATCGTCATGGAGGCAATTTGGAAGAAAAACCACACTAAGTTGAAAAGACCTTCCTGTTCTTTATAAAAAGTTGTTTGTTACTTCCAGGCTGAAAGTTGACTAATGTCCCTTTAATTTCAATTCCAGTTCCAATCCCATTAAGCAAAGTAAATCTTCTCAATTACTCTTCTGCTTAATAAATATGGCATTAGGAATTAACTATTTGGGGGAATTGTGGACATAACATTAATTAAAATTATTTTATGACTACAAATATTCTTTAATACCAACGGGGCAAACCTATAGATTAAATAAATAAATAAGTAAAAATAAACAGGAGCTAGTATTTGTGGAAATTATACTATTAGAAAATTATTGCTGTCATGTCTGGACTTATTGATAGAAGTCTGGGCAAGACCATAGGCTTCAGGATAATATGCAAATTGGAAAGGAAAGGGAATATTCCATCTTTTGGAAAGTCTCCATTATGTGAAATGACTTTATCTCTTAACACCATATTAACTTCCACGGAATCTAATTTAATGTTCACTTATATTTTTCTCTTTCCTCAGCCCCAGCTTGCACTTCTAGAGCCACATATGTTAGACTAAGGAACAGTTCTTAGAGTTACCGTTTTCTGGTATGTCTTCTTGCTGCCCAAGCATTTTGCATGTGAACATAGAATATGCAGTTTGACACTATAATTTGAGCCTTCCAGCTCATCTGCCTGTCAACCAAAGCAGCTAAAAGTAAAGTTTGATCTAGTATGTAGTCATGCTATAAGCTTGAACTCAGATGGCCAGTTTGTCTGTGTATCTCATAGATCCACAAAAGCAAGTATTATTAATTGATTGAGTGTTGATAATAGCTTCTCATTTTAAATTTAAATTTGATTTAAATGATTTAAATTGAATTAAATCATTTAAATTAAGATTGCCAGTAATAAATATAAATACAAATAAAATATATTAAATGTTTTACCCCTGGCAATATTTGAACATTTAGTTGAGTTAATTGTGTCAGACATATTAAGAGAATCACCTTAATTTTTGCTTTTCCATAAAGATTTATCCTAGGCCTTTGCGTTTGACAGTCTATTTGAGAAAATAAAGTAAAAATTCAAACAGTTTCCAAGAGAGAAGTTTTTGCTCATTCATCTTTTCATTTTCCTGTGCATTTTATTGCTTTTTTTATTTATAGATTTCAACTTTTTTTATGTTTTGCATAATTCATGCTTACATCTGAAAACAACTGAAAAAAAATACTTTTAAGTTTGCTTTTCTTTAAGAAAAAATAAAAACTACTTGTATTACCTTCAACAAAAATCAAGTAAATTTCATCTTTTACCTCAGCGTTAAATTGAGTATGCTCATATTTATAGTTAAGTAAAGGAAATGGATTTATCTGGTCCCAATACTTGCATATTATATGCATTTGAGTTCAAGGAAGCAATAGAATAAAAATCTTTATCACGACTTTCTGTTATTGGTGCTGAATATTTTAGTACTTTACCTGGCATTTGGTTTTACCAAAAATTCTCAGTGTCTTCTTAATTCTTACATGAGTTTGTATTGATCCACTTATGAGATTAAATATATTATGCACCCAAAAATCAAATCAATCAATGAAAATGGATTTTTTTGGTTACTATAGAAAGTAGATTGAATTACTATAATACTCATTTTTATCCAGAGAACAGAAATTAGTACAACTAATACTATTTTAATGAGCTACCTGGAGACTCCAAATATCCACTAGTTACATTATAGCAGGAAATGAAATAGATGTTTTACCTTCAAATCCCAAACCCTGATTTTTAGCTCTAAGTCTTTAACTATATAGAGAATTTCTAATTGAATATTGCACAGTGATTCTATATTTTTTGAATTAGAAGATCTAAATAATGTATAAAATTTAAAGCCAAAGAGAATAAACACATATGATATATCCATACAATAGAACACTGCTGAGCAATAGAAATGAATATACTACTAAAACATGCAATACCATGTATGAATCTTAAAAACATTATATTGGAGTGATGTCAAGAAGATGGCAGAATAGGAAGCCCCTGACTCTTCTCCCAACAGAGACACTGATTCAAAACAATACACAAACCAATTGTTTGTAAGAAATCCAGAAACCAGTTATGATGCTTATGCATGCAGGTGAGTACCAAATCAGCCACAACAAACCTGGTAGAAAAATCCATGGCAATCACTTGTCATCATCCCTCCCTCTTATTCAGTGCAGTGTAGTTGGGAGAAAACTGCCAGCCCTCAGCTTGTCCCTGAGGAGAAGGTTGAAACATGCATGCCATGTTCAAACTTTTGGGAGAGCTGCCTGAGGGACTGCTTTCTGTCTTGCCTGTATGTAAGCACTGATAGGAAAGGGCATCAGGTTGGAAGCCACTGACAACAAAGGCAATGTATAGAAAAGCATGCACTCATTTGCCATAGTCACTCCCCCTGGTTCAGTGTAAAATGAGTGAGAGAAAATCCCTACTCCCAGATTCTCACTGGGGAGAGAAAGAAATGGAGCATGAATCCAATATTACAGCTTTTGGGGGTGCTGCAAGGGGTCTGGTATCTCTCTTGCTTGTCTTGGAATGCTGATGGAATCTGGCATACTCTACAAACCTGGGAGGAGTGGAAAACAAAAGAGATGTGGGTGGTTTGCTGCTGCTCCAGGGGACCTGTAGTATAGGAGACAGAAGTTAATATAGCTGGGAAGACTCTCCCTGCAGGGGATTGGGAAAAGAAGAGTGGAACATGTATCCAGCATTCAAGCTCTAGTCAGCTGATTGGTGAAGGTCTTTTCATGCATAAAGCAGTTTGTAAGGACTGGGAGAGGTGGCTGTTTTATCAAATACATAGATCTCAACACAAAGTTAAAAAGCATGCAAAGGAACAAGTAAACATGGCCTAATCAGAGGAACACAATAAATCTCCTGAAACCAAGAGATAGATTAAAGCAGAAATAAATAAAATAAAACAAAACAATAGGAAAAATTAACTCTTAGTTATATTAAAAGAAAAGAGAGAGAAGACTTAAATAACACTTCCAAACTTATTTTATAAGTCCAGCATCCCCTGATACCAAAACAAACAAACAAAAAATTAAAAACCTGCAAGAAAACTACAATCCAATATCCCTAACAAATATAGATGCAAAAATCTTCAATAAAATACTAACAAACTGAATTTAACAACACATTAAAAGAATCATACCCTATGACCAAGTGGACTGTGAACTAAAATTACATTTGTTCTCAGATGACATAATTTTGTAGTACATAGAAAATGAAATAGTCTGAGAAAAAAACTGTTGGAACTCATAAAAAATTCCAGCATATTGCACGATACACAATCAACACACAAAAATCAGTTGTGTTACTAACAATGAGTAATCTGAAAAAAAAATTAAGAAAATAATCCCATTAACAATAACATCAAAAATAATAGAATATTTAGGAATAAACTTAACCAAGAAAGGAAAGGAATTGTACACTAAAAACAACAAAACATTGCTGTAAGAAAATAAAGAAGACACAAATAAATGGAAAGCCATCTGTGTTCTTGAAGTAGAATATTTAATATTGTTAAAATGTTTATACAACACAAAGCATTCTAAAGATTCAGTGAAATCTCTATCAAAAACCCAGTAATATTTATTTTTGCCGAAATAGAAGAAAATAATTCTATAATTCATATAGAACCACAAAGAACATGGCATGGCCAAAATATTTTTGAGAAAGAACAATGCTGGCGTAAAGACACACATATAGACCAATGGAACAGAATAGAGAGCCCAGAAATAAAACCATGTATATATGGTCAAGCAATCTTCAACAAGGGTTCCAAGACTACACAATGTGGAAAGAATTGTCTCTTTAGCAAATAGTGTTGGGAAAACTGGCGATCCACATGCAAAAAAAGTGAAATTGGACCCGTATCTTACATCATACACAAAAATAAACTCAAAATTGAAGAAACACTAACATCGACCTGCAACTACAAATCTACTAAAAGAAAACAGGGGGAAATCTTCATGACATTGGTCTCTGCAATACATTCTTAAATATTACGTAAAAAGCACAGGAAACAAAAGCAAAAATAAACAAGAGGGACTACATCAAACTAAAAAGTTTCTGCACGGTAAAGAAAACAACCTACAGAGTAAATAACCTATGGAACTGGAGAAAATATTTGTGAACCGTATATCTGATAAGGAGATATCCAAAACATATAATGAACTCCTACAACTCAACAGCAAACAAACTAACCTGATTTAAAATGGGCAAAGGACTTGAATAGATATTTCTCCAAAGAAGACATACAAATTGCTGATAGGTATATAAAAAGATGTTCAACATCATGGCAAAATTCAAATCAAAACCACAATAAGGTATAACTTCACACATGGTAGGATGGCCATTAGAAAGAAAAAAACAAAAACAAAAACAAAACAGAAAACAAATGTTGGTGAAAATGTGAAGAAATCAGAATCCTTGTGCACCATTGCTAGAAATATAAATGGTGCAACCACTATGGAAAACAGTATGGGATTTCCTCAAAATATTAAATATGGAAATACCATATGATCCAGCAATCCCAATGCTGGGTATTTATATAAAAGTATTGAAACAGGATCTTCAAGAGTTGTTTGCACTCCCGTGTTCATTCCAGCATTTTTTATAATAGCTAGGAGGTGGAAACAACCTACTCTCCATCTCCGGATGAATAGCTAATGAAAATGTGGTATATACATACAATGAAATATTATTCAGCCTTAAGAAAGAAGAAAATCCTGCCATATTCTCCAACATGGATGAAGCCGAAAGCCATTATGCTAAGGAAAATAAGCCAATCATGAAAGGACAAATACAGCATGATTCCACCTATGTGAGGTAGCTAGAGTAGTCAAGTTAGAAGAAGCAGAGAGCAGAATGGTGGTGGCCGGGGTGTAGGAGCTGGGGGTAGGGAGTGGTAAATTGCTGTTCAATGAGTACAAGCAAGATGAAAAAGTTCTATTGGTCTGTTGTATAACAATGTGACTATAGTTAACAATCCTGTACAGTACACTTAAAAATTTGTTGAGGTTAGATCTCATGTTTTTTTTTTTTTTTTTTTTTTGCCACAATTAAAAAAAAATTACTGAGTAAAAGAAATCAAACACACAAAAAATTAATACTGTATAATTCTTTGTAAATTAAGACCACAGATGGCAATACTAGGGTGATAGTGCTCCTCTGGTGGTGGTTGGGGTAGTGACTGGAAGGGTTCATGGGAGAACTTTCTGGGATAATCTTGTTCAGAGTGGTAGTTACATGGGTGCATAATACTATCAGAATTCATTGAAATAAACACTTAAGATCTGTTTTGTTGTATACGAAGTATTCTTAAAAGGAATAGAAACAAAAGGGTGTTAAATAAAGAAAAAATGTTACTCAAAGGGTATAAAGTTTCAGTTTGCAAGATCCATAAGTTCTGGAAGTCTAATGTATAGCATGATGATAATAGGTAACAACACTGTACTGTATAACTGAAATTTGCTGATAGGGTAGATCCTAAGTGTTCTCACAGAGCAGGCACACACACATACACATGAGGTGATGGATGTGTTAATTAGCTTGATTGTGGTGATTATTTCACAATGTTTGTAAAAGAAGAAACATTGCTAATGAAAAAACGGTTATACCCTGTACTTGATCAGATTTTAGAAGTACTATGCCTGATTGCAGAAAAATTGGCTGTAAGTTAAAAAAAAAAAAAAAACTGTTTCATATTACACTAAGCACATAAAAAGGAATAAAAAGTGGAAGTAGGAAATGGAATTATAAGTACGTTTACCTAAAAAGTTGATAATAAAGATTCACTTAATCAGTGTTACCCCGTAGCTTGTTTAGAAAATGTACATAGGAAAAGAATGTATTTTCAGCTAATATCGGTAGATCTGCAAGCAGTAGGTCTTAAATAAACGGTAGAACCTGGGATAAAAACTGAGAAGGGAGAAATGTGGCATAAGGTACAGAAAGACTAAATACCACATGCCCTAGAAACAGTCCAGGGTCAGAAACCAGGAAACGTAAGATTAGCAAAACCAATATCCAAAGTCAGGCTCAGCTAAATCATGTGGTTGAGGTTAAAATTTTTCAAAAATAAAAAATTAAAACTTAAGATTTTAAAAAATGCAAGCAGGAAATTATTTTCTTTCAAAACACAGCTGTTGTGCTTACAACATTAGCCTCACTCTCAGGTGTAACTAGAAGAGTATTATAAAGATCCAGAAACCAGACACAAACTCTGAACAGCAGTGATTCGAAAACAGCTAAGTTTTATAATATAAACAGTGATTCTCTTATGCCTACAACTGAAAAACAATTTAAAATTTATTAAATTCTACTTGGGACAAAGGAGAAATATATTGATATAGGTTTGATCACTGGGGAAGACTTTTATCAAATCAGAGCAACAAGAAAGTTGTATTGGGGGGTTGTATTATTTTATTTGTATGGTTTCTACTATATAATTAGTAACCATGTTAGAAAATATGTGAGATATCTATATCTATATATATCCAAAGTGACCAGAGATGGAGACTGGTTGCACAGCTTGGTCACCATTCCATCCTGAATTATATGTAATCTGTCAGTATTTAACTTGTCATTTGGCCATTCAAAACAAACACAAATTACATGCCCCCACAGAGCATGTTATAGATTCTAACTTGGACCAAAGGTCAACAATTATAAAGGAGGTTTGGGAGGGAATGAATAAGCAAATTTTATACACACATACACACACACATCCTCTTTTTTTCCTTATGGTATAGGTTTCATTTTGTTTAAATTCTCTCTCATTAATATAACCCGAAGTAGAAATCCATAACAAATATCTGTTATAATTTCAGCATTGTAAGCACATCTTGTAAATATTCTCACAAAACAATTTTAAGACTAGAAATATACTTTAAAGAAAGTGTAGCAATGTGTAAGTTTAAATAGTCATAAAGAAAAATATGGTTTCGAATAAAGAGAGTTACTGAAGAATTTTATGTTCTGCAACATGAAAAGTTGTTAACATTTTACTTTTCCAATATATCATAATATTTTATGTATTATTAAGATATGTTTTTGATATGCATTTTTTCTTTTTCTTTTATGTGCTTTTTTCTCTGCAAATATTTACCCAGAGTAGTATAAAATATGATTATCTATTCCCTCTATCATTTCCTGTAAATACAAATACCTTTTAAAAAGAAAAATAAATATATTATCAAGTATCTACTTTTGCAGACCCCAGCAGTTTTATTGAACAGCAAATGTTCATTAGTATGCACTGATATGAAGGCAATCTTACTGACAATTCCCAGAGTGTTCCCTCTTTCATAAACAGATTGTTGATGGCTGATGCATAGTCCATCTGAGTATTGCAATAAAAAGAAAATATCGCAAAATATGCATAGGGCTTTGTAGAAATGAGTGCCAAAAGTTTCAAGAGATAGGAAGAGAATATTTGCATGTGCACACAAACAACTGTATTTGTTACTTTGATTTGACTGATTTGTAAAAAATTGACTCCCTTTGTGTTTTTTTACTGAATAATGTGCCTTAAAATAGGTTTAATTCAGTTGTCTTAATCGAAGCTCTTTGTTTAACCAAAGGAGAAATACTATAATCTATACCAAAGTGATAGTGTGGTTTTGAGAGAGTTTAGCTATTTTACCAATGCCAAAGCATCCAGACAAAATGTAAAAATATTCTGTTAATCATGCATATGTTTTACTATTTGATGCCAACCATCCAGATGTTCTAAATATGTGGCTGTTTTGGCATTACACACAATAAGTAGAAAGAACTCATGATAATTCCTGGTAATTAATTCATTTACGTATTCACTCATTCTACAAATATTTATTTTGTACCTATTATATGCAATGTGCTGTTTAGGTGTTGTAAAGGAGGCATCAGAATCTGTGTTCAAGAAGCTTACAATTATACAGAAGGGATAGAATGTGAACACAAGACAGAACAGGGTTTATGCTTTAAGAGGCTAAAATTTGCCATTAGTTAATAAAAGATAACCTTCCAAATTATATGAACAAGGTTGTGTTTAATCTCAAATATGAAATAGTACGTAATAACTTTATAATCAGTGACTAGAAATACAATAGGAAATTCCATGTGCATTCATGAATGGTTGTAATTAGAGAAATAGTGATGGGCAAAATGGGGAAAGTAGGTTTGATTTACAGTGGAAAGAGCTTTGAATATGTAAGAATGAATAATTTGTGTTTTATTTGTTAAGTGATGAGATGCCATTTAATGCCGTGTATTATGCTGAAAAGAGTCTTACAAAATCAATGTTTTACATAAGTAATTTTCACTCCATCTTCAGTTTTTCTATCTGGCAAATAAAAGGGATGCATGATGTGATTCCTTTCAAGATCAAAAACTATGAAAACAAGATTTTATTTGGCCATCAAGAGAAATCCATCCAAGGTTGATAAGCATGAGAAAGACAATCATAATACTCTAGGAAGTTGTGTCTGTTATTGATGTCCGCGATGCATTGAATTATGGAGACTGTGAACATAGGGAGACCAGTTAGAGGACTTTTATGACTGTCTTCACAAAGCCTGATCTGGGATGACCACACTGGAAATGGAAAGAGACCTTAAAGATCTGTTTGTTGGTCAGAAAATTGGGCATGAAATCAACGTAATTTTAATTTCATTTCTAATCAGTCACAGGCAGACCATTTAAAATTTTTATAGCAGTGATTCTAAATAAGCAGAGTAAGACTCATAATTCCTGTACTGCCATATGGGAATGCCAGGGAGTTTTATTGCCTCTGTGTGTGTGTGTGTGTGTGTGTGCGTGTGTGCGTGCGTGTGTGTGTGTGCGGGTGTGTGCGCGCGCGTGCGTGTGGGGGGGGGGTGGGTGCGTGTGCGTGTGCGTGCGTGTGTGTGTGCGTGTGCGCGCGTGTGTGTGTGTGTGTGTGTGTGCGTGTGCTTGGAAATGCTGTGATGAAAGAGACTTTAAGAACAAAGTATCTATTATAGCTTTCCATATTTTTCCGTCATTTACATTCACTAATGGGCATTTTCATGGAAACTCTAATTACTCTCATCCCCACATAAAGCACACATTAGACTGCCTCAGAACCTCAATTTCTCAGTATTTATCTAAAGCTATTTTTAAGCAGAGATGAACATAACACAGTCATAATGGTTCAATGAACAAAAGGATATTATGTTTATTTTTTATATAAAGATACATTTCACATTCTCCCATTGCCAGTGGAAGCCCCTTTTAATATTTCAGAAGCCAAATACTAAAATTAAAAAATAAAAAATAAAATTAAAAAATGCTCCATATTAACAAGAAAGAAACACAATATAGTATAAAATGCACTGACTTTGGAAACTGACATTTCGGAGTCTTAAAACTTTAGGCACTGAATAGCTATACTAAAATTCTATTTACTTGTTTTTACAAATTAAAACAGTGATATCTTAAAAATGTTATGCATTTCAAATGAGACAATGAATAAAAGGTCTAGTTCAACAGCTGACACATAGCGTATATAGTAGTTATTAAAAACACTCGTAAATTAATTGTAGTTTTCAGATGGTCTTTGCAGGTGGATATGAGTGGAATGAAAGAAAAGGCATAGTAAAGAAGCTATATAGGAGCAATGAGGGGACAAAGGGCAATTGCTTTTCTTGTGTCATTTCCAGAAACAGGAAGAATAGTTGCAAATAGTAGTCACAACAGCACCAGGTGCTACTCTTGATGACTGGAAATGCATTTAATGGTTAATTTACTTATGCTTACAGATAAATGTGCTTTATGTCAAGTTTTTGCTTACTATTTATAATCAGGTACTTTCTCTGAATATGGGACATATTAAATGTATATGGTCTTAACACTGTTGCCAATACTGGAAATTATTATTAATATACTATAAATTAATAAACACGTTCTCCTTATATATATTTGTCAAAGCCAAATATAAGAGAGGTGAACAGCTGAAAAAAAATTTCTTCTGGCATTGAATAAAGGGATTTGAATGAAATAAAAAATAAAACATGGAGAAAAGCCAGTTGAATTATTAGTGTTTATAGTCAGTACTTATTTGAGTGCTTGGTTATTTGAAGTTAATTTACAGTCACCAAAGAACTCAACATAATAGGAGATACATGTTAACAAATCAGAAGGATTTATTGCTTTAAAAGACCTTTCAATATGATAAAATAAAAATTTATATTGTTTTCTAAATATAAAACTCATTTACTTACCTGCATTTGCTTCTAGTGATAACCATGAATTGTTTTTCCTGGTGAACATAGAACTCGAAAATTTTCACCTTTGGGCTTCTAAAGTTTCAGAGTGCCTCCACACTGTCAGAAGACATGATGCCATGGAAAACTCCAGTTACATCAATGGTTAATAATGTGTTACTCTGCAGACTGTCTCTGTAAATTTTATGATAAATTGCAGTTAAAATTTTTCATTGCATTTTAATGGTTGATTTACTGATGTTTATAAAACCAAAGGTCAATTCAATAGTTGAAAATAGTTGTAATAGCATTGAGAGTAAATGAACACTTACTTGTAAAAAAGAGAAAGAATACAAAAACTCTGGCTGATAAGGTCATAAAGTTGCACAGCTATATATGTCTAATTGCCCTATTTTCTTCCAAAGGCCATAAACATTGTCACATTGTTTAAATGCCAGTGTTGCAGACTCACATATAGAAATATTTCTAATACATACTATCAAAGATGGAAGTTCAAAGGAAGATGGAAATGGAAGTGAATGAATCCTTCTAAACAAATTATCTGCTGAAAAGGGCTTCAGGAAAGTGTGAAATCAACGCTGACAAAGAATAAAAAGAAATATTTTGCAAGTGGAAACATTTAAAAATTATTCAAGCATCTACAGCTATCTGGTTGTAGATATCTAAGTTGTGACAATATTCACATTTCATTTCGTTCATAAGACAGGAAGGAAGAGAAGGAAGAAATTATTTGCAAGATATCTGAAAGTCTGTGCTTGTGTTTAGCATTTATTATTTATTTTCAAGTTTCAGTTTTGATGCTCAAATATTTTGTTTTAGAGGAAGAATGAACAAGAAGCTTTTTATAGTGTCAGTACATGTCTCTAGTAGTTCCCAGAATGTATTGAAGTTACTTATTTCCATCATATGTAAAAGGTAATTTACTGATGTTTATAAAACGCTGCACTTATAATTACTTGATAATTATAATTATATATTTTGTTTCCCATTTCAGTGTCAGATTAAGAAAAATTATCCAAAACATGGAAATAAAATGGATAGGGCAGAGGTAGCACATCCTGTCAAATATTTAACAAGACAACTCAAAGATTATTTAATTTTTTAGTATAATGCACCTGTGTTTTACTTTGCAGATTACTATTTGATTAGAGCCCAGACTCTATGAAGTTACTTGTCAATTTACAAGTTTCTGTTGGGTAGGAAAGATAATACCAAAAGTTATGCTTATTGCCCTGTAGACATTTACCGATCTTGTTTCTAACTGAGCAAACATTTCAGAATCCCTTTTCTGGTGAATTATATAACTCCTCTTTCTCAGTATACTTTTTGAACCAGCTTTATTATCTTAAAGATTTCCATATTAACTAAACAATTAATTAATTAATTTGTTTATTCTATATTTTCAGGACAGTTATATTTTATTTTTTATTTTCTGAAGATCATACATTAATAGACTATTGTAATTTCGTGCAATATATAGAAAAGTAGTAATGACCATCAAATAAAAATAAACTTTAGATATTTCTAAAAGAAACATAGCTTATTTTTCTTCTAAATGAAGGTGTAAATATTGGAGAAATAATAGCTAATATATTTATTTCTGTGATAAGAAAGTTTAATTCATCTGTATATGTTATGTATGTATTTCTTTGCTTTTTTAAAATATTAACCTCTTAGTTCAAATACAGTAGTAAAAGTGATAATAAAGCTACATGAATACAAAATTATATCAAGTTTCCACCCTCCAAAATTTCTTCCTCATTTTAAATATCAATTCAAAGGAAAATCAAAATTTATTAACGTACCTTTTTAAAAATGTAATACTATATGTGGAGCCAGGGGCTCTTAGTCCTGTTCGTGATGCCAATCGTCTAGCTACTCAACTATGCCAGTTGTTGGGCTCTTTTACCTGCCGGTAATCCCATACCGACTGGGCCGATTGTAAAGCTAGATCTGGGTCTGGAGCTCCCAGACCCCTTACATGCAGGTCTATGAGCTAGGTAACTGGCCAAAAGGTCCTTGGAGCCCTAGGCTGGAAAGCATGGCTGCACCAGGCAGATGCCTGAGGCAGATGCCTGCCCACCTGCTTCACTAAAACTCTCTTTCTCTCTCTCTTTCTCTCTGAAGAACACAAGAATAGCAAAAAAACTAACAAGATACACTGGCGCATGTGCACACCAACTCCACACACACACACACACACACAATTTGCTTATAGAGAATGCTGAACCACACCCAACTGGACCCAAGGCGAGGGCCCTAGCCAAACTATTCCATTTTCCCAACACTATATCAGAAAAGAGGTTGCCTCCTTGAAAACAATTGTCTCAGTTTATGTTAGGAGAAGAAACAACTGGATTAAATAGAAAACTGTATGATTATGATTGTTAAATTCCCAGAATATCTTAAACTGGAGAATATCAACAAGAAAGCTGATATTATACAATGATCAATTGTTCTCTTGGGTTAACATTTTTTTTTAATGCATTAAAAGACCTATAATTAAATAATTAAAGCTCTATAATTATGTGCCAGGCATAGAGCTTTCCTTCACTAATATGAGTTTCTTCCACCCCTCCCCTGTTATTTTAATTTTAAAGTTTTCATACAGTAAATTTAATTCTTGATCTACTGTCTTAGAAATTTTAATGCATGTATAGATTCATATAACCACTACCACCATAATCAGGATATAGAAAAGTGCTGTCACTTCCAAAAAATGTCCAGTTCTATCCCTTTATTATCATACCTTCCACCCATCCCTGATCCTGGCAATCACTGATTTATTTTCAATTATCATAGTTTTATCTTTTCAAAGTCATATAAGTGAAATCATACAGTATATAAACTTTTGAAACTGGCTTTTTTCTCTCAGCATAATGACTGAGATTCATCCAAGTTGTGTATATCATTTAGTTTTTTTCCCTTTTATTGCTGAGTAGTATTTTATTGTTGGTTGTACCATTGTTAGTTTTATCTGTTTACCTGTTGAAGGACATCCAGATTTATTACATTATAAATAAAGCTCTACAATCATTTTTGCACATTGTTTTGTGTTTGTAAGTTTCCACGTAAGTGTAAATACACAAGAGTAGGATTGCTGAGTAATATGCTAAGTGTATGTTTAACTTTATAAGGAACTGCCAAATCATTTTTCCAAAGTAGCTATATAATTTTGATTTCCCACCAGTAATGTATGAGAGCTCCACTTGCTTTTCATCTTTGGCAGGACTTGGCATTGTCAATATTTTTTATTTAAGTCATTTTAATAATTAATGAAGTTGAGCATCTTTTCATATACCTATTTGCCATCCTTATATCATCTTTGACAAAGTGTCATTTGAAATAGTGCTCATTTTAAAGATTTTGGGTTATTTCCTTATAGTTGAAGTTTGTGAGTTCTTTATATTTTCTGAATACAAGTCTTTTGTCAGATATGTGATTGCCAAAAATATTCCTGCCAATCATTATCATGTTTCTTTCTTTTTTTTCCCATTGTTTGAACAGTGTCTTTGGTAGAGCAAAAGTTTTTCAGTTTTCAGTTTTAATGAAGTCCAATTTTATTTTTATGGAACATGTTTTTATTGTCACGTCTAAAACCTCTTTGCCTAACCCTAGGTCACAGAGTTTTTCTTTCCTATTTTTTTTCCTAAAAGTCTAATAATTTTATATCTTTGTCAAAAATCATATGATTATAATTATAAGTTCTCTATTTTTGTTTTATCAATCTATGTGTTTATCACTTTGCCCAAACCACATATCCTTTAGTAATGTAACTTTATAGTGAGACTTAAAATTGGGCAATGTGATGCTTCCAACTTCATTCGTCCTTTTCAAAATTGTTTTATATATATCCTAGTTCCTTTACTTTTCCTTACACATTTTAAAGTCAGCTTCTTTTTATCTCCTAGTAATTTTTCCTGGATTTTTATTGGAATTGCATTGTGTCTATAGATCAATTTGGAGAGACTTGATATCTTTATTGAGGCTTTAGATCTATGAGCATAGTGTGTTTCTCCATTTATTTTTTACTTGGATTTCCTTCATCACCATTTTGTGGTTTTCAGCAGAGAGATCTGCTGTGATCTATATGTGTCCCCCAAAATTCATGTGTTGTCAAGTTAATCCTCAATGCAAAAATGTTAGGAGGCAGGGCATTTGTGGAGATGTTTAGATAATGAGGGCTTTGCTTTAGTAAATCAACTAATTCTCTTATAAAAGAGTTTGACAAGGGAGTTTGGTCCCTTTTTGCCCTTCTGCCTCTGCCATGTGAGTGCATACCTTTTCTCCCCTCCAGAGGATGCAGCATTCAAAGTGCCATCTTGAAAGCAAAGACCAGACCCTCACCAGATAAAAAAATCTGTCAGCACCTTGATCTTGAACTTTTCAACCTTCAAAACTATAAGAAATGCATTTCTGTTTCTTACAAATTACCCAGTCTGCAGTATTTTTTTATACCACCACAAAATGGCCTAAGATAGAAGTTGGTACCAAGGAATGGGGCTGTTGCTATAACAAATACGTAAAAATGCTGGAGCAACTTTGGAACTGGGTAATGGTTAGAGGCTGTAACATTTTTGAAGTGAATGCTGGAAAAAGCCTGCATCACCATGAATGGAGCACTAAAAGTGATTCTGATGAGGATTCAGAAAAAGAGGAAAGCTTGAATTTCCTTAGAGATTATTTAAGTAGTTGTGAACAGAATATTGGTAGAAATATGGACAGCAAAGGCCATTCTGATAAGATCTTAGATGGAATTGCAGAATATCCAATTGAATGCTTAGGGAAGGACATCCTTGTTACAAAATGACAAAGAATATGGCTGAATTATGTCTGTGTCCTAGGACTTTATAGAAGGCAGAACTTAACAGTGATGACATAGTATATTTGTCACAAGAAATCTCTAAGCAGCAAAGTGAGCAGGATGCTGCATGGCTTGTCTTAACTGCTTATAGTAAAATGCAAGAAAAAAGACACAATTAAAAGATGGAATTTATAATTAAAAAGATAGCAGAATGTAAAGATTTGGAAAATTCTCAAGCTTGTTATGTAAAGAATAAAAATGCATGTTTAGAAGAAAAAAAAAGAAGGGTGTGGCCAAGGGACCCTTTGATAAGGAGATTATATGGATAAAAAGGAGCCAGGTACTATTTAAGACAATAGGGGAATAACCCCAAAGGCATTTCAAAGATCTTTGAGGCTGTCAGTCACATCACAGGCTCAGAGTGCTAGGGCCTTGAGGACAAAATTGTTTAAAGGGAGGGGCTGAAGGATCTCATGGGACCTCAGGGATCTCTGCTCCAGGCTACCTCAGGTCTCTGCTCCCTGCATTCTGGCACAGTGCTCCTTAACTGCCCCAGTTGTGGCTCAGGTGGGCCCAGGTGCAGCTCAGACCACTTCTCCTGAGGTCACAAGCAGTACGCCTTGGCAGTATCCATGTACTATTAATTCTGCAGTTGCACAGAGTACATAAGCTGCAGAGGCATGGCTACCTCCACCTAGATTTCAAAGGATAACTCACAGAGCCTCAGGGCTCAAACAGAGACTTGCCACAGAGGTGGAGCCACCACAGAGAGTCTCCATAAGGAAATTCTCAGCGGAAACATGGGATTGGGGCCACCACAGAGATTCCCTTTCCAGAGTGTCTGGAAGGCAGGAAATGGAGTCCAAGATCATTCTTAAGCCTTAAGATCTAACCTGTTGGTTTTTAGACTTATTTGGGAACTGCTACTCTTTTCTTCCTGCCTTTTTCTCCCTTTTGGAATAGGAACACCTGCCCTGTGCCTGCCCCACCATTGCATTTTAGAAATACATAACTCATTTTATTTTACAGGCTTACAGCTGAAAAGCAATTTGTTTCATGTCATATAACTGATTTATATGATATTAAGATAAGACACTGAACTTTAGACTTTTGAGTTGATTCTGGAATGAATTAAAATTTGGGGAGCTATTGGGATTGAATAAATGTATTTTGCATGTGAGAAAGACATAAATTTAGGGGGCCAGGGATGGAAGGCTATGGTATGAATGTATCTCCCAAACTTCATGTGTTGGAAACTTAATCTCCAAAGCAGCAGTGTTTGGAGGTGGACCCTTGGAGAGATGTTTAAGTCATGAGGGCTCTGCCCTCATGAATATATTAATTCCCTTACAAAAGGGCTTGATGAAGGAGTTTGATCTCTTTTTGATCTTCCACCTTCTGCCATGTGAGAACACAGATTTTTCCCCTCCAGAGAACACAACATTTAAGGCATCATCTTGGAAGCAGAGATCAGACCCTTATCAGACAATGAACCTACTGGTGACTTGATCTTGAACTTCCCAACCTTCAGAACTGTGCAAAAGAAATTTCTGTTCTTTATAAACTACCCAGTATGTAGTATTTTATTATAATAGGAAAAAAACAGACTAAGACAAGATCCTGAACATGGTTTTTTAGATTTGTACCTAAATATATCCCCTTTTCTGAAATATTTATTCATGCAGCTAAAATTCAGTGTAAATGGATTATTTCAAATTCCAGTTTCTAAGTGTAGATTGTTAGTATAAAGATATAAAATTGATTTCCATGTTTTGATTTCTGTTCTTATATTTAACATTTTCTTTTTGCTTACTTTGGGTTTATTTTCCTCTTGTTTTTCTACTTTCTTAAATAAGAAGCTAGATTTTTAATTTCAGACATTTCTTGTTTTTATTATATAATCATTTAGTGCTATAAATGTATCCCTAGGTACTGCTTTAGCTGTCCCACAAATCTTGACATTTTGTGTTTTAATTTCCAATCAGTTTAAAATATTTTCGAATTTCCCTCATACATTCCTTATTCACAAATGGGTTAACAAGAAATATGTTGTTTAATTTCCATTTGTTTTGCAATTTTTTTTGTTGTTATTATTAATATCATATTCAGTTTCATTTTTGTCAGAGGACATAGTTTGCATTACTTTAATTCTTTTAAATGTGCTAAAGTTTAGTTTTTAAACACATGGTTATTGTTCCATTTGTACTTAAAAAGAATGTGTATTTGGATTTTATTATTTTTTATTTTTTTGGCGGAGGTCTTTATAACAGTCAGTTGGATCCTGTTGGTTGATGGTGTTATTTAGCTTTTCTGTATTCTTGCTAACTTTCTGCTTCTTAGTTCTACCACTGAAAGGGGAAGAGTGATGAAGTCTCCAGCCATAAATTTATATTTGGCTATTTCTCCTTTTAGTTATGACAGTTTTTCCTTCATGTATTTTGAAACTGTTGTTTGGTGCATACAAGTTTAGAATTGCTATGTCTTCTTGATGGACCAACCCTTTTTATCATTATGAAATATCCCTCTTTATAATATCTCTGGTAATTTTATTTGTTCTTAAGTTTATATTATCTAATACTGACATACTCATCTCACATTTGTTATGAATGTGGTTTATATGATATATCTCTTCCCATCCTTTTACTTTTATCCAACCTGTATTGTTACATCTAAAACAGATGGATGACCAGGGTTCTCATTTGAATAGCAGTTTACCTATGTTAACAAAGGATAGGGCAACAGGAAAAACTGACACAACGATTGATGAATATGGAAGCAGCATAAGCAATACAAAAACTGTACATACAACTAATTTCACCTACAAATAGCTAGTTTTGTCTACAATTAGGCCTGTATCTTTCAAATTAGATGTAGTTAACCAATCATAGCTGCAATTAGTCATGCACATCATTTTTGCACCCTCATATAACTCTGGGTGCATAAAATTTTCCCCAGAGATATTCAAATATGATAAATGTGTCATAATTGTTGAGAACTCCTTCCTTATTCTTCTGGCATATACGTATATTATAGTCATGATCTGATACTACAGGCACTGAAATGTAAGAAAAAAGGTAATTTTTAAATTGTTTCACCTGTTTTATTAAAATAGAATTATAGCTTGCAAAAAAAAGTGAATTGTTTTCTCTATGCAAAATTGCTCATACCTCCTTAATCTTGACCTTTATTTTTATTTTTATTTTTTGCACAAATATTCACCTTGGAACTATAGTTGACAAGTGTTTTATGTTTAAATGTTCTCAGGTGTTTAATGTTCAACAATGTGTGTATGCGTATATATATTTTTTTTTCTGTATCTTAACTTCCTTCTACTTTTTGTAGATCTTCCAATTTTCCTTTCTAACAGATATATTTTTAAAAACCATCTGTGTATTGCTTATACAAGGCTATATTCCTACTTAATCATATTGGCCTGTGTTTGCCCTCTTCCATCTTTAGATTTAATTAAGTTGTGTTTTATTGAAATTTTTATGTTATTTAAATATTTCAAATTTCTTTGAATAAGATTACAAAAATCATTATGCAATTTATTCAGAAGTTCTGAGGACAGCCCATTATTTCCTCAAAGTCACCTTCCCTCAAATCACAAGATGCTATGTTGCTTCTTTTATGCACATACAGCTCTTCATAGTAGATGATGCAAATTTCAATGTTTTAATTACAACTGCTCTATTCTCCCCCCAAAAAAACTTGGGATAGTTTACATCTTACATAATTTAAGAGAGGGAAACTCTGTTGTGTTTGTAAAATGTGCTTTTATATCACTGATATCACAACCAATATCTGAGTGATTAAAACCTCTGAGATTTAATTTCTTACCTATTTCAAGCTTCTGATCAGTAAAAGTACTTCCTGATCAGGTACTTCTCTTATCAGTAAAAGTGCTTTCCCTCGCCGCCTTGCAGCTCTGCAGTAACCTGGATAATATTGTTGCCAATATCTTCTATGCTTTTATGTGTCAGCTAAAATATTTGTATTAGTTTTACCCTGCAAATTCAGTATTATCTTTTGCTACTTCATCACCCTACTTTGTCTATTTTTACACTATTTCTCTAGCAGATTTTTTTCTTGAGTTTTATATTTTCTGATTTTTTTATATAATTGAATGTTTGAAATATCTGGTGAAAATCATGCAGTGTTGAGTTGGGGTCTTAAGAATTACATGGCTTAGAGGATTAATTATCATTTTTCTTATTAGCTGTTTTAGTTCGTAACTTTGCTTTGTTCCCAATGGAATGTAAAGTTCTAGAGGATAAGAATTGTGACTTTTCTATGTAAGTCATGCAGATTAACTCTTTTATGCATCATATATCTGCAAGAAAATAAATAAAAATAGACATAGCCTGAGGTGAATCTTATTCGGTTGTAAAGAATCGATGGAAATGGTAGCAGTAATAACTGTCATAGTATTCCTCTTCAGACAACTTATGCTCCCTAACAAGAGAATAACACAGCTATGACAGTGGAAAGTCTTGGAAAAATCAGCCAAAGGCTGGTAACTTTTCTTTTAAGTTAGATTAATATTTAGAATCACTTTTGTGACGATTCTCTCATATTTTGAAAGTTTAACAAATATTTCCACTTTGAAGTTTTATGTATTCTAACTTTAATATGAGTCCTGCCTACCAGGCAATTTTCCATAATGGTAAGAAATCTATCTGCCCACATTCTGACAAATACTCTGAGGTTTGCACATATTTTCTCTGAAATTATCCTATTTGCTTAAAAATTTCTCAAAATATTCCTTTTAAGGACTGTCTAATCCCTGACTCATCTGTAAAATCTAACTGATGGATGAAGCATATTGCAACTGGTTTATTTTGAAAATAACAAATCAAAACGAAACAACATCAATACATCTTTTCCACATTTATAAACAGTGCTTGAAATTCTAGATTTTCATCTCTCTGTTTTAGCATTGACAACTCCAAGACCAAGTATATTCCTAAGAATGAACTTCTCTTAAACCTAAAAAAAGTTCTGCAGGTTATGGTTGCTGGGTCCCCAGCAAATCCTGTGAGGTAGGACAGCTCATGAGCATGGGACACAGAGAGGGTGGGGAATTCTACATCCTTAGTTTAAGACTAGGTCATCTCTCCTGCCTCTTCCAGGCGCACAGGTAGAGAACATGTATATATACTGAGTAATACTAGAGAAGGGCAAAAGGAGGATTGTTTGTCCCCATGCAAAGTGGAATGCTTTATAATGACCTTCCTGGCCTGAAGAGCAGAAAAAAGGTGTATGATTTTCTGCTGTCCTGAGCTTCAATTTCCTTAATGTTTTTAGGTCCTGTTAACATCACGCTTCTTTGCTCACTCACTCATATCTTTGCTTTTTGAACTAACTTGCTTTTTTTGTCTATAATAAAACATGTACAGTCACTGATCTTGAAATGGTTATTTTTGACAAAGAAATTCACTGCAACAGGCTACTGAAATGTACGGGGGCTATTGAGAATTGTAAGCACTGAGGAAGCAGGGGAGTTACTTGGGCTGATACAAGCATGTGCTGTAGAAATGGAAATAGCAGGTTGAAATTGAACACGGGAAAATTTAGTCTGAATGTCAGGAAAAGTTGTCAACTTAGAGATTTAATTAGGTAGTAGAATAGTTTCCCAGAAGAAATGGCAGAAATTTATTGCTGGAGCTATTTAAAATTGGCCTGGACAAAGCATTAGGGAATATACAGAAGGGGGCAATCCTTCACAGATTCTCTAGGATTGATGTAGATAGCAATTGGTCTTTTGCATTTCTAATGTTCAAGATCATTATTCTAGCATTTCACTTCACAATGCTAACTAAATGTACTGTCTTTACTACTGTAACTCTGAAAATCAGAATTTTACATGATAACCATAGGGATATCTGCAGTTACTTTTTGAAAAAAGTGATTTGAGCTGAGTGTTCCCATTTACTTTTATTAATCACATGGTTGTTCTTTCTTTATTTCCTCCTTCCTTTTATGATTGGGCAGGGAAAAAATCTTTCCAGAAGTCTTCCAATTAGTGACCCTTTTTTCCTATCTCTCATTACTATGCAAGGGCCAAAAACACTCATTTATTTGTTTATTATTTTACTTTCCCCTTTTGGGTTAAATAATCAGTTCTTTCAATAGCTCATCTATTTTTCATTTTTCATCTCAATAAGTGTCCAAAAGGGGCTTTTTTTTTTTTCCTTTGGGTCTCTTTTTATTTATTTATTTTTTGTATTTTTTTTTATTTTGACTTTTCGATATACATTATAGTTGATTTTCATGACCCTTTACCCATTCCTCTTCCCCTCTTCCTCTCTCCCCTTCCCCCACTACATCATATCTGTTCACTTGTCTTAACAAGTTCAAGGAATTGTTGTAATTGTTGTGTCTTCTTCCCTCCCACCCTTTATTTCTTTGTGTGTTTATTTATGTATTTATTTTTAGCTCCCCCAAATAAGTGAGAACATGTAGTATTTCTCTTTCTGTGCCTGACTTGTTTCACTTAATATAATTTTCTCTAAGTCCATCCATGTTGCTGTGAATGGTAGTATTTCATTCTTTTTTATAGCAGAGGAGTATTCCATTGTGTAGATAAATACAGTTTCCTTATCCATTCATCTGATGATGGACATTTGGGCTGGTTCCAACTCTTGGCTATTGTAAAGAGTGCTGCGATGAACATTGGAGTACAGGTATCCCTGTACAGGCTGGGAATGTATTTTATTCAGTGACAAAGATTTCTTCCTTTTAGTAAAGGTGTTAGACATGCACTCAAAGCACCTAACTAGCAGACAGCAAGGTAGATCTTACAGGAATACAATATTCTAGTCAGTTTTTGGCTCCTCCCCTGGGGCTTTTTGAGCCACTTTGAAATTTAGAGTGCCTCCATACTTGCTCCTTCATTTTCTTCCTAATAATAATGGCTAACAAAACAAAACAAAACCTAATCTTTGCCAGACAATGTGCTAGGCTCTTTTCATGGGTTCTCACATTAAATCATTACAACAACCTTGTGAGGTACTTTATTAATCTCATTTTCAAGAAGGTAACTTGTCCAAGACCACAGAGCTAGTAATTGGTAGAATTAACCCTGAAATGCAGATAGCCTGACACTGGTGTATTTGGTCTCAAAACCTCTGTACTGAAATGCTTATAGCCAATGACTGAAGTGCCTCTGAATGAAGAATAAGGATTCCTGTAGAATGCTCTGAAATCTGATTTTTTGAGAACCTTAGGAATAAGTGCCAATGAATTATCTTCAGTGTGGTAATGTATGCTCCAGTGATACGTGCAGAGAAAAAAAAAAGGCAAGACAAATTCTTTGAATATTTGATAATCAAATTCCATGAGTCTCTCTCTCTCTCTCTCTCTCTCTCTCCCCCTCCCTCCTTCCCTCCCTCCCTCCCTCCTCCCCCTTTCTCTCTCAGGTTTGTTTTCTGATGTCTACAAGAGGTTCGGGTGAACTGCAAGTTGAAAAGTCCAGTTGTTCACCAGATGCTGGTACCCAGTGGTTGATGGTTTGTAGGTGTTTATGAGTTTCTCATAGCTTTTAAATACTAATGAAGATAACTGCACTCTTACTCAAAATTTTCAGAACCTTTTATAATTCTGAAAAGTGTAATTAGGTCACAACCAAGCCATTTTTTAAAAACTGGAATAACCTTGATTCCCATAAGCTACAATTATTATACATACCCTTGAACTATTTGGGGACAATGATTAGATACTAAGTTCAGCATACGTGTCTTTCCTGTGGAACAGTATATTAGAAATGTACACAGCTTGACAATATAATGAGGACTCTACAGAAAGAGAGAATTATCTTTGCTATTCTGCTCCTTATCCTCATTGTTTCAATTATTTATGGTAATCTAGTATAAGCATTTTTTATTATTTTTAAGAATGCATGACATTGCTTAGTTTATAATCAATTCCATAATTTAAATTCATAATACTTGTCTTATAATTTGTTTTACTAATATATGAAGATTATAGAATATCTAAACATGGGAAACTAGATATGCTTTATACTCAAATATGATATTATTATTTCTTTTTTAAAAAATATTTTATTTTATTTTATTTTGTCAATATACAATGTGGTTGATAATTGTGGCCCCTTACCAAAACCTACCTCCCATCTACCTCTCCCCCCTCCCTCCAAACAATGTCCTTTCTGTTCGTTTGTCATATCAACTTCAAGGAATTGTGGATGTTATGTCTTCTCCCCCCCACCCGTTTTTTTTTGTTGTTGTTTATTTATTTATTTATTTTTAGCTCCCACAAATAAGTGAGAACATGTGATATTTCTCTTTCTGTGCCTGACTTGTTTCACTTAATATAATTCTCTCTAGGTCCATCCATGTCATTGCAAATGGCAGTATTTCATTCTCTTTTAAAGCTGAGTAGGATTTCATTGTGTAGGTATACCACATTTTTTGTATCCACTCATCTGATGATGGAAATTAGAACTGGTTCCAACTCTTAGCTATTGTAAAGAGTGCTGCGATGACTATTGGGGAACAGGTATACCTTCGACTTGATGATTTCCATTCCTCTGGGTATATTCCCAGCAGTGGGATAGCTGGGTCGTATGGTAGATCTATCTGCAATTGTTTGAGGAACCTCCATACCATTTTCCATAGAGGCTACACCACTTTTGCAGTCCCACCACCAATGTATGGGAGTTCCTTTTTCTCTGCAACCTCGCCAGCATTTATCATTCACAGTCTCTTGGATATTAGCCATCCTAACTGGGGTTAGATGGTATCTCAGTGTGGTTTTGATTTGCATTTCCCGAATGCTGAGTTATGTTGAGAATTTTTTCATATGTCTGTTGGCCATTCGTATATCTTCCTTTGAGAAATGCCTATTTAGCTCTTTTGCCCATTTTTTAATTGGGTTACTTGTTTTTTTCTTGTAAAGTTGTTTGAGTTCCTTGTGTATTCTGGATATTAATTCTTTGCCAGATATGTATTTTGCAAATATTTTCTCCCACTCTGTTGGTTGTCTTTTAACTCTTTTAATTGCTTCTTTTGCTGTGCAGAAGCTTTTTAGTTTGATATAATCCCACTTGTTTATTTTTCCTTTGGTTGCTCGTGCTTTCAGGGTCATATTCATGAAGTCTTTGTCCAGTCCTACTTCCTGAAGTGTTTCTCCTATGTTTTCTTTAAGAAGTTTTATTGTTTCAGTGTGTATTTTAAGTTCTTTAATCCATTTTGAGTTCACTTTAGTGTACAGTGAGAGGTATGGGTCTAGTTTCATTCCCCTGCATTTTAATATCCAGTTATCCCAGCAACATTTGCTGAAGAGGCAGTCTCTTCCCCAGCGTATAGGCTTGGTGCCTTTGTCAAAGATCAGATGGCTATAGGTGTGTGGGTTGATTCCTGGATTCTCTATTCTATTCCATTGATCAGTGTGTCTGTTTTTATGCCAGTACCATACTGTTTTGGTTATTATAGCTTTGTTGTAGAGTTTAAAGTCAGGAAGTGTTATACTGCCAGCTTTATTTTTTTGGCTTAGCGTTGCTTTGGCTATGAGTGGTCTTCTTTTATTCCATATGAATGTCTGGATATTTCTTTCCATTTCTGAGAAAAATGTCATTGGAATTTTGATGGGAATTGCATTGAATTTGTATACCACTTTTGGTAGTATGGACATTTTCACAATGTTGATTCTTCCAATCCAAGAGCATGGGATATCTTTCCATCTTATTATATCCTCTCTAATTTCTCTCAGGAGTGGTTTATAGTTCTCATTATAGAGATTTTTCACAGCCTTGGTTAAGTCAATTCCTAAGTATTTTATTTTTTGGTGGTTATTGTAAATGGGCAAGCTTTCTTGATTTCTCTTTCTACCTGTTCACTATTGGAGAATAGAAATGCTACTGATATTTGTGTGTTGATTTTGTATCCTTCTACTTTGCTGAAATCCTTTATGAACTCCAAGAGTTTTTTGTAGAGGCTTTAGGCTGTTCGATATATAGGATCATGTCATCTACAAACAGGGACAGTTTGACTTCACCTTTTCTAATCTGGATACCATTTATTTCCTTCTCTTCTCTGATTGTTCTGGCTAGTACTTCCAACGCTATGTTGAATAGGAGTGGTGAGAGTGGGCATCCTTGTCTAGTTCCTGTTCTTAAAGGAAAAGCTTTCAGCTTTTCCCCATTCAGGATGATATTGGCAGTAGGTTTATCATATATAGCTTTAATTATGTTGAGATAATTTCCATCTATACCTAACTTATAGCGGGTCTTTGTCATGAATGAATGTTGAATTTTATCAAATGCTTTTTCAGCATCTATAGGGATGACCATATGGTCCATGTGTTTGATTTTATTAATATTGTGTATCACATTTATTGATCAGTGTATGTTGAACCAACCTTGCATCCTGGGATGAATCCCACTTGATCGTGGTGAATAATTTTATGTATGTGTTGCTGTATTCTGTTTGCTAGTATTTTAGTGAGGATTTTTGCATCTATATCTTCAAGGATATAGGCCTGTAGTTTTCTTTTTGAGTTGTATCTTTACCTGGTTTTGGTATCAAGATGATGTTTGCTTCATAGAATGAATTTGGGAGATTTGCGTCTTTTTCAATCTTTTGGAATAGTTTGTAAAGAATTGGTGTCAATTCCCCTTTGAATGTTTGGTAAAATTCTGCTGTGAATCCTTCTGGTCCTCGGCTTTTCTTTGTTGGGAGCCTTCTGATAACAGCTTCAATCTTCTTTATTGTTATTGGTCTGTTCAGATTTTCTACATCTTCTTGGCTCAGTTTTGGGAGCTTGTGTGTGTCCAGAAATATATCCATTTCTTCTGATTTTCAAATTTCTTGCTGTATAGTTGTTCATAGTAGTCTCGAATGATTCCTTGTACTTCAGATGTATCAGTTGTAATATGACCTTTCTCATTTCTAATTTGTGTTATTTGGATCTTCTCTCTTCTTTATCTAGTTAGCCATGCTAATGGTCTGTCAATTTTGTTTATCCTTTAAAAAATAACAACTTTTTGATTCATTGATGTTTTGTATTGGTTTTGTGGTTTCAATTTCATTAAGTTCTGCTCTGATCTTAATGATTTCTTTCCGTCTGCTAACTTTGGGTTTGGATTGTTCTTGTTTTTCTAGTTCTTTAAGGTGAAGTGTTAGATTATTCACTTGCCATCTTTCCATTCTTCTGCAGTAAGCATTTAAGGTGATTAATTTCCCCCTTAGTACTGCTTTTGCAGTATCCCACACATTTTGGTATGATGTATCATTGTTTTCATTAGTTTCAATGAATTTTTTGATTTCCTGCTTGATTTCTTCTTCGACCCATATGTCATTAAGTAGAATGCTGTTTAATTTCCATATGTTTGTATAGTTTTCAGAATTTCATTTGTTATTGATATCTAATTTTAATCCATTGTGGTCTGAGAAAATACATGGGATACTTCCAATTTTGTTGAATTTGTTGAGACTTGATTTGTGACCTAATATGTGATCTATCCTGGAGAATGATCCATGTGCTGATGAGAAGAATGAATATTCTGAGGTTGTTGGGTGGAATGTTCTGTAGATATCTGCCAATTTCAATTGGTCTAGAGTATTGTTTAGATCTTGTGTTTCTCTGCTGATTCTTTGCCTAGATGATCTGTCCAATATTGACAGTGGGTTATTCAGGTCCCCTGCTATTATGGTATTTGTGTCTATTTCCTTCTTTAGGTCTAGTAGAGTTTGCTTTATAAATCTGGCTGCTCCGACATTGGGTGTATATATATTTATGATTGTTATGTCTTCTTGATGAATCAATCCTTTTATCATTATGTAGTGTCCCTCATTGTCTCTTTTTGTGGTTTTTAGTTTAAAGTCTATTTTATGAGATATAAGAATAGCTAATTCAGCTCGTTTTTCTTTTCTGTTTTCATGGTAAATCTTTTTCCATCCTTTCATTCTTAGTCTATGTGAGACTTTATGGGAGAGGTGGGTCTGTTGAAGGCAGCATATAGTTGCGTCCTCCTTTATAATCCAGTCAGCCAGTCTGTGTCTTTTTATTGGGGAATTTAAGCATTTTACATTGAGTTGTTATTAAAAAGTGTTGATTTATTCCTAGCATTTTATTGATTATTGTTTGGATGTTTTAGGTGTCTTTTGTTCCTTTCTTTCTGATGTAATGTTTGTTTTCTGTATTTGTTGGTTCCTTGGGTTGTAAATAGCCTTTTTGTTTGTTTGTTTTCTCTTCATGAACTCCATTTTTATTACACTACTGGGTATTGATTTTTCTTGGGTTTTTATGCCAGTGGTAGTTATTTTTCAGGTACCAAACCTAGCATTCCCTTGAGAATTTCTTGTCAGGGTAGTTGTGTTGTGGTGAACTCCCGCAGTTTTTGCTTGTCTGAGAATTATACAATTTGAAGGATAGCCTTGCGGGGTAGATTATTCTTGGCTGGCAATCTCTGTCTTTTAGTATTTTGAATATTTCATCCCCTTCCTTTCTGGCTTTTAGGGTTTGTGATGAAAAGTCTGATGTTAGTCTGATTGGGGCTCCCTTATAGGTGATTTGATGCTTCTCTCTTGCAGCTTTTAAGATTCTCTCTTTGTCTCTGAGTTTTGCCAATTTGACTATAACATGTCTTGGACAAGACCTTTTTGAGTTGAATATGTTTGGGGATCTTTGAGCTTCCTGAATCTGAAGATCTGTGACTTTCCCTATACCTGGGAAGTTTTTGCCACTATTTTGTTGAATATGTTTTCAATGCAATCTCCTTTTTGCTCCCCTTCTGGAATACCCATGACTCGGATATTTGAGCACTTAAGGTTGTCTGATATCTCTCTCCGATTTTCTTCAGTGCTTTTGATTCTTTTCTCTTTTTTTTTTTTTTTTTTTGTCTGCCTGTACTATTTCAAACGGCCCATCTTCAAGGTCAGAAGTTCTCTCTTCTCCTTCTGCAAGCCTGCTGGTTAAACTCTCCATTGTGTTTTTTATTTCACTGAATGAATTCTTCAGTTTGGCAAGCTCTGCTACATTCTTTTTCAGGGCATTGATTTCCTTGTACATTTCTTCTTTCAGGTCCTGTATACTTTTCCTCATTTCATCATGTTGTCTGGCTGAATTTTCTTGTATCTCATTCAGTTTCCTTAGTATTATCACTCGAAATTCACTGTCAGACATTTCAAGGGCTTCTTGTTCTATAGGATCTAGAGCTTGAGAGTTTTTACCCTTTGGTGGTGTACTTTCTTGATTTTTCATATTTCTGGTATCTTTTCTTTGATGTTTAGTCATTGTGGCAGGGGGTTTCACAGACCACAAGTTTGACAGTATTGTCTGACTAGGATGTTGCTGGGGTTGCAAATTTGGTATGGCTACCTCAGTGTCTGCTCAGTTGGCCACTAGTGCCTTGTGTGTGTGGTTGCCTTGGGTCTTGGGCCTCTCCGGGGAGCCACCTCTCTGGTCAGCATGCACTCGCCTGGGCTGTTGGGTCACAGGGCCGTATCACAAGGTGTGTGGTCTCTGCCGAGGTTCCACCTCCCCTGCTGGACATCCACCTCCCTTGCTGGAGATCTCCCTGTTCCATGCACACTGGGCTGGGCTGCTGGGATGCACAGAGGCACCGCAGAGCATGTGGTCTCTGCGGAGCTTCTGCCTCCCCTGCTGGACATCTCCCTGCTCTGTGCACACTGGGCCAGGCTGCTGGATCTCACAGCGGCATCACAGAGCATGTGGTCTCTGCGGAGCTTCCACCTCCCCTCCAAATATGATATTATTAAGCGGTAAATTTTCCAAGCTCTTTTTAATCAGTAAAAAATGCTAGAAGTAGTATTGGTCTTAGGGAAACAAACTAATTAGCAGTAATGATAGCAGCTAAGAGCATACCTGGAAGCTATTTTTGTTTCTGTCAATACTAAAGAAAACATGGTATAAAATGATAAAGGTAGTTTCTAGGGCTTGACAATTTTTCGCACAGGAAGCAAAGATATATTACTAATTGGATAGTTGGAGATGAGAAATCAGTAACTAAAACTCGTATAAGAAATTTATATACATGAAATAATTTTTTTCTTTTGGTAATGTGTTGTTAGGCCAGGTAAGTTTGAAGAGCTGTCATTAATCAACAGTCTAAAGGGAAAGATCTGAAAATGCTAGATAAAAACCTGATAAAAGTAAGGAATCATTGTGAATATTTATTTCCATTTACTGCTGAATGAGAGAAATTTTAAAAATCACTCTCCCCTAGAAAAGAATGGGTTAGATTTTGTGAAAGCTAAACATCATTATTTTACATTCATACAAACAGAAGCATTGAGCAAAATTTCATGAGCTAAATTATTATTTTTTCTATCACAACAAGGGATGAAATCTCATGGAAATGTGGAATCCAGGTGAATCTACAGGATCGAATGAAGGTCTGGGGATTGTAAAAATTAGAATATAGCCAGGAGTCTCTTTGAATTAATGTATACTGACAGAAATGAAAAAGTTCCATAATGGAACTATTATTTCAAAGATATTAAAGGGAAGAAAAATACTAATAAACTATATTTATCCATGGCTCATGCAAAATTAAAATGCAGAAGGGCCAGGCAGGAAGTGCAAAGAAATGTCTTTGAATATAAGCAACCCAGAATTCTTGATAAGAGTGGAGTTGGAGAACTGATGGAGAGAAATTCTGCAACATTGCAGAATCAGAATCTAAGGCTCAACTATGATATAAATAAGTTAACTCAACTACAAGGATTAAAAGAATGCCAAATCCAGGGATTTTAGCAGGTCATTATAATTTTACCCATATTTTTAGTATTGTTTTTCCTGTATCTTGTCTTAGGGGCATTGGCCAGCCTGGAACCTAATACAACTGTAAAATCCCAATGGACCTGCTTGTCCCAATGGACCATCTTCAGAGATTGGTAGTCATTCTTGATGACTCTTCCTAGAAGGCTTATTGTAGCAGCTATGCTCTTACTTGACATTCCAATAGGGGGGTAAAGCCTCACACTGTTTGATCATGGTGGACATAACTTTAACCATCTTCCAGGGATGACACTATAGTATTCAGCTAATTCTGCTCTCTGAGTATGTTTCTTACCAGCGTGACATAATACTGGATGTGTCAGAATGTCTCAGGGCTAGCATAAAAGGTTTTGGCACACTGGCTTCACATCTATAAAGCTGTTTTTCTATAGCTTATATTATACCTAGAGAAGAAAACAACCCAGTATATGCTTTTATCTATTGGGATGAAACATGGCATAATGAAAAATATATATAAGTTCTGGAATCAAACAGCCCTTGGGCAGTTCGCCTGAACTTTCTAGGTTTCTGTTTCCCCATCTTTAAAAATGAAACTAAATATTACCCATTTCACTTAATTATTAAAATTAAATGAGATTAAACTAGATTAAATGAGATAATGTTGGTGTGAATGTCTGGCTCATAATTGGCTCTCAATAAATGTTTTCTAAATTTAAAATGAAAGGTTGTGTCTCAAACAAAAGCTAGCTCTCTTCAAGTTAGAGTAATTCTTGTTTTCCACACATAGTAAATATTCTTTACTGGATCATTGTGCATTTACTATTGATTCATGCACAAAGACTGCAAATCTTTTCCAAGAAAAGTTTTCAATATGTCCTAGCTCCTAGTGATGCAATTTAAGCAACAGCCTGAAAGAAGGGGCAACATTAATTTCCATAGGTGTGCCTCATACTGAATGACCTATACAGGTCTACAAAAAGAGAAAAGGATCAATAACCGCTTTTTAATGGAACTAAATCAAGGACAGAATTGTGCAGTGGTGTTTAGCTAAATTTTGCCAAAATATAAATGTAAGAATTCACTTCTTTCTGCCCTGTTTAGGGGGAGAAAAAAAATACACAGATCTTTTTCACAAGAGAATCCAAATGTAAGCTTTTGGGGTGATTTGTTGTATAAATCCTTTTTGAGGGGATCATTAGTAACATCCAGATGAGAGCACATTAAGAGATCTCTCTCCACACACATGTACAAATACCCACTGACACACAATTGAGACATCTTAATCTGAAATTGTATATAAACCATAGTTGTATGTGTAAACAGGGAGAGTGCATAACAGGTCAAATTTTTCATAGTTTATAGCCCAAGAAATGTTCCAAACTACTGGCTTTACTGTTTCCACCCCTATTCCACCCTTCCTCATCCCAGATTCCTCTCAGTAAAAAAAAAGAATGATGTACAATTACACGAGAACTTTCTGTGTATTGCTATGCTCACATGGTTCTTGTGTGAGGTGTGTCTGTTCTAATTATTAATTAAGGCAAGAGTGCAGAAAATTGTTGCTTATTGTAATGAATTCAAGTTTAGTTGAGGGTGAAAAATTATCTACCTGGAACTTCCGAAATTCCAAAATCATAGCAGTTTACTCAGTTTCTGTTTGGCAATTTACATAGCTGAGGAATTCCTTTTGTTTTTATAGCAAAATATCCACCTGCGTCCCCAACCATTCCATGATGTTTGGCTTTTACATAGCTTTTTGTAAACAAAATTTGATTTATGTCTTTATTCCTAAAAAGTGCATCGAAGCCAACCTAAAAGAATTGCATTCATGCTTTATTCTACTCTGTATATGGCTCAGCACAAATTAATCAAATATTCAATCATTTTTCTTTCAATAGTCACTTACTAAGTACCTATTATATTTCAGACACTGGGCTTGTCCCTGGGGATTCTATGGTAAGCGAATGGATATGGCCCTCCCTAAATGCCCACATCTAGAAGAAATTCAATGGATAAAAATGTTTATACTCAGTAAAATCAGAGAGGACTAATAGTTCTAAACATTTTTTTTAAAATGATGGACAGGCTAATATAAATGTTTGGATATCTACACTCTGTACCAGAGATTCTAAAATTTCTGAGTGCATAAGAATCACAAGAGGAATTGTTTTAGATGCATATTCTTTGGACTCACCTTCAGAGCTTCTGTTTCATGAAGTTTGGGGTGGGGCAGTAATCTCTATATTTACAAGCATGCAAAGTGATTCTGATGCAGTTTGTCTATAAATACAATTTAGGAAGATAAACTACTCTGTAGACTCTGTCACTGCAAAAGGCTATTAAATTCTCAGTATCTTTCATCATAGACTTTTCTTTCTTGAAAGTGACAATTTTGAACTTTAAGTTTCTGCTGGGGGTGGAAGAAGATATAGAGAGCTTGAAAGAGCCTCACTCCAGGAGGCAAAGCCAGAAAAACAGCAACTTCACCACTTTTCTTGAACACATCAGAGTGCTAAAGTTGCAGGGCAGCAAACTGACCCAAAGTCAAAAGAGACAGGCACCTGCAGGGAGAGACAGACAGAGCACAGACTTACACTGTTCACCCATTACCCGAAGTTTTGCTTTCTGCAGTTTCAGTTACCCAGGCTCAACCATGGTCCAAAAATATTAAGTGACAAATTCTAGAAATAAACTATTCATAAATTTTAAATTGCACACCGTTCTGAGTAGTGTGATGAAATCTCACACTGTTCTGCTCTGACCTTCCCAGGATGTGAATCATCTGTCTAGTGGATCTACGCTGTATTCGCTACCCACCTGTTAGTCACTTAGTAGCTGTCTTGCTTAACACATTGACTGTAGCGGGATCACAATGCTTGGGTGCAATTCATCTTTATTTTACTTAATAATGACCCCAAAGCACAAAAGTAGCGATGCTGGCAATTCAGATATGCCAAAGAGAAGCCATAAAGTGCTTCCTGTAAGAGAAAAGGTGAAAGTTCTTGATTTAATAGGGAAATTTTTAAAATTAAAATTTTAATTGAGATTATTGACATCTATGGTAAGAACAAATCTACTATCCATGAAATTGTAAAGAAGGAAAAAGAAATTTGTGCTAGCTTTGCTGTCACAGCTCAAACTGCAAAAATTAGTCATAGTGTGTGATAAGTTCTTAGTTAAGATGGAAAAGGCATTAAATTTGGGGTTGGAAGACATAAACAGAAAAAGTATTCCAAGTGATGGCAACGTGTTGTGCCAGAAAGCCTTGAGCCTGTATGAAGACTTCAGCAAGGGACCCCCTGAAACGAGTGACACCAAACAATTTACTGCAAGTAAGGAATATTTACACAGATTCAGGAATAGGTTCAGACCGAAAAATATAAAAATTACTGGATGAAGAAGCTGCTTCCACATTTACAGCAGAATTGAAGAAGTTGATTAAGGAGAAAGGATACCATCTATAGCCAGTCTTCAATTACAGTGAAGCCGGGTTCTTCCGGAAGCAGATGCCCACCAGAATCAACCTTCATAAAAATGCAAAGGAAGCACCAGGGCATAAAATGTGGAAGGACAGGTTAACCGGTACTGTATGGCAATGCTGCAGGGCCTGTAATAAAGCCATGCATAGTGTGCAGAGCAAAGAACCCATGCATTCTCAAAAACAAGAATAAAAATTATCTGCCTATTTTTTGGCAACATAATCAGAAAGCATGAATAACAGCCATCTTGTTTATGGCATGGTTGCACCAATGCTTCATCCCAGAAGTGAAAAAATACTTGGAAGAAGAAGGGTTGAAACTTAAAATCCTATTCATAACAGACAATGCACGTAGCCATCCTGAATCTGTTTGCTATTTTAATGAAAATATCAAGGTTGTATTTTTACCTGCAAATACAACCTCTTTGCTTCAGTCTCTTGGCCAGGGCATCATTCGGTTCATCAAGGCCACATACATCTGCCTGGTGTTTAATCTCATTTGATCAGCAATTGATACAGACCCTAATCTGGACATAATGCAGTACTGGAAATCATTTACTATTACTGACATAGTAACATTCATCAAAGCTGCAATGCATGAGTTAAAACCAGAAACTGTAAATGCCTGCTGGAAGAACTTATGGAGTGAGGTTGTGAATGATTTGAAAGGCTTTTCAAGGACTGATGAAGAAGTTAGGAAAATCATTCATGCTGCAAGACAAATTGATTGAGAAGGATTTGCCAACATGCTTCGTGAAGAAATGTAAGAACATAGTGAAGGCCATTGAGAAGTGTTAACAAATGAGGAATTGAAAGAAATTGTTGAGTCTTCTATACAGGAAGAGGAAGATGAAGAAGAAACAGAAGCAGAACCAGCAATGTGAACATTACTAAACTTTGCTGAAGTGTTTCAACATGCACAAACATTAAAGGACAAAATTGTGGGATACAGTCTTTGGATGGAACACAACATCAAAGTCACCCATATGATCATGGAAGGATTACAACCTCTGCAGCAACACCTAGATGAGTTAAAAAGAAAGAGACAATGACTTTCAATTACAATATATTTCCAAAAGCTTTCTGCAAAAAAACTTTCAACTATCAAGGATCCCAGCCATCGATATCATCTGCTCCTGACATATGTCCATCGACATTGTCATGGCACTGTAATCCAGGATCACCTAAAGCAGGTCACAATAAGAAGAAGCGTGGGTACAGTATCATAAGATGTTTCAAGAGGCAGAGAGACAGAGAGACCACATTTACATAACTTTTATTATAAGATATCATTAGAATTGTTCGATTATAGTATGAGTTGCTGTTAATCTCTTACTATGCCTAATTTTTAAATTAAACTTTATCATAGGTATGTATGTATAGGAAAAAACATAGTGTATATAGGGTTGATACTATTCGTGGTTTTAGGCATCCACTGGGGGTCTTGGACCATGATTTCCTACGAATAAGGAGGGACTACTGTACTGTAGCAAGATGCAGCTTCAAACAACTAAGAGTTGAGCTAAGGTGATTGGTGGAAAGTAATCACCTTAGCTCAAGTGAAAGCCCCAGAACCTCAAATCTAAGAGTGGATATTCTCTTGCACAAGGCTTTTTCTCCACTCTTCTAAAGGATATTTGTTGAAAAGATTAGTAGAATCCTGAGAAAGTCCCACTTGTGGTACAGAAATGGGGAAGCCACTGAAGGAGAGCACAAAACTTCATGGGGACCTTTCTCCCTACCAGCTCTAAAGAGCAAAAGACTTAATACGCATGGGGTGGGGGTGGGTATAAATCACTGCTGTCCTTAGGGCACTGGTGAAAATCCATTGTGGATAGGGGAAGGAAATAAGAAGAAAAGAAAATGCTGTACCATCAGGTTGGGTGCGAAATGCATTCCGGGTTTAGAATTATAGATTTAGGAGGGGCAGGAACATTGAGAAAGCCACACTCCCAAAACCCAGGGAAGTGTTGCCAGCCTAAAGACTGAGGTTTAATCAGAGCAACATAGAATATCCCTCAACCCTCACTGTGAAACTAAGAAGAATGGAATAATGTGTAATTTGCAAAAGAGAGACTTTTTCTGAGGGGCAGCAAAAAGGAAAGACAATAGGCTGAGGGTGGAACATATACTAACAAAAATCCACCTGGAAATTCAGCCCCCACCCTAAAGACAAGGTATCACTAGAAGAATTGAAAACCTGTAGTATGCTGAGAGTAACCATAGCAACAACAAACCCCCAACCCAGCCTAACACCTAATTAGATTAACTGGAACAGTTGAATTAGAGGCTTAGCAAAAAGAAAGTCATGCACATTTCCAGGCATAAAAATCATTTACCTCACTTTCTACTGTCCTACACACGATGTCTGGCTTTCAAAAAAAAAAAAAAAATTACAAAGCATATGAAATAGCAAGAAAAAAACTACACACTCCCAAGAGACAAGAAAGCATCATAACCAGACCTAGACATCACACAAGTGTTGGAACTGACAGGGAATTAAAAATAGCTATGCTTAATATATTAAAGGCTCTAGTGGAAAATTTGGAAAACATGTAAGACCAGATGGGTAATTTCAGCAGAGAGATTGAAACTGTAAGCAAGAATCGAAAGAAAATGCTAAAAATAAGTAGCACTGTTACAGAGATGAAGGTGTCTTCAGTGAACTCAACTATAGACTCAACAAGGCAGAGAATGAATCAGTGAGCTTGAAGGTAGGTCAAAGAAAAAAGAGAAAAGAGTGAGAAAAACAGAACAAAGCATCCATGAGCAGTGGAACACCATCAAATAATTTAACTTGTAAGTAATTGGAATCCCATAGGAGAAAGAACGAATGGAGAAGAAATATTTGAAGAAAATAATACCAAGAATCTCCCAAAATTAGTGACAGATAACAAACCACACATCCAAGAAACTCAGAGAATACTGAGAATTAAAAAATGCCAAAATGATAATAATAATGATAACAATAGGAGAAAAAAAAGAGTATATCATATTCAAACTGTTAAAAACAAAATGACAGATCTTCTTTGGTGCCAGCCAAAGGGGAGGTTTTAAATAAAGTCTGGTTTTTGTTTATCCTCTGTGGTAGGTGTAAAAATGCCCCACCCCAAATATATTCATGCCCATCCCCTTACATGGCAAAAGAAACTTGGCAGATATGATTAACTTACAAATTTTGAGCTGAGGAGATGATCCTGGATTATATGGGTGGACTACTTATAATCACAAGATCTTTATAAGTGAAAAGGAAGGTAAGAGGGTCAGAGTCAGATAATGATTTGAAGATGCTGTACCACTGGCTTTGAAGATGGAGGGAGGGGGCCATGAGCCAAGGAGTGCTGGCAGCCTTTAAAAGATGGAAAAAGCAAGGAAAAGGATTTTCCCATAGAGCTGCCAGGAGCCCTGCTGGCGCCTTGATTTTAGCCCAGTATACTAATAAACCCAGCACTCTCTACAACACTAATATTATTGTCTTGGAAAGAGCATCTCAGAATGAATTGCTATTTGGTGTTACTCTCACACCCTAATATAAATCCTGTCTATATTTTAACCTCCCTTCCAAGCCTCATTTAAGGCCCATATTCTCTAAGAAACCTTCTGCAGTCTTCTCCAATATCTTAGAGTGTAGCCAATGTGTTAGACGGATGTCCCTCCCATCCTAATCCCAGAACCTGTGAATATTTTAGGTTACGTGGCAAAGGGAAATTAAGGTTGCAGATGAAATCGAGGTTGCTGATCAGCTGATCTTAAAGTGTGGAGTTTGTCCTGGATTGTTTGAGTGGGTCCAAAGTAATCACAAGAGTTCTTAATGTAGAAGAGGAAGTAAGACCAGACAGAGGAATATGTGACTATGAAAGAAAGGCATGGAGAGATGAAATCTTTCTGGCTTTGAAGATGGATAGCCTCTAGAAACTGAAAAAGACAAAAAAAAATGTATTGTCCTCTAGAGCTTCCAGAAAAGAAAGCAGCCTTGCCAATACCTTGATTTAAAACCAGCAACACCTGTGTTAGATGGCTAATCTACAGAACTGTAAGATAATAAATTTGTATTGTTGTAAGCCACTAAGTTTGCAGTGATTTGTTACAGCAGCAATAGGAAACTAATGCATCTTCTCTGATCTTTCTCTAACCTAATTATTTCTCTTTTATCAGTTGTAACTTCTAAATTGAAATAATTTAGCAATCTTGAAAGTAATAAATGTAATGATCAAGCATTTTTTTTTTCAGGATGTCTAAAAATGTAGTCCTCTTCCTTAGTTTTAATTTAAGGTCTGTTTTATATATCTCCTATTTGATGTAGCTATAGTTTTATTTTTAAAAATCATTCAAAATAATGGTCAGTTGGATTGGAAGAATCAACATAGTGAAAATGTCCATACTACCCAAAGTGATATACAAATTTAATGCAATCCCCATCAAAATTCCAAAGACATTTTTCTCAGCAATGGAAAAAACTATCCAGACATTTATATGGAACAATAAAAGACCACACATAGCCAAAGCAATGCTGAGCAAAAAAAATAAAGCTGGAGGCATAACACTACCTGACTTTAAGCTATACTACAAAGCTATAATAACCAAAACAGTATGGTACAGGCATAAAAACAGACACACTGACCAATGGAATAGAATAGAGAATCCAGAAATCAACCCATACACTTACTTCCATCTGATCTTTGACAAAGGCACCAAGCCTATTCACTGGGGAAGGGACTGCCTCTTCAGCAAATGGTGCTGGGATAACTGGATATCCATATGCAGGAGAATGAAACTAGATCCATACCTCTCACCGTATACTAAAATCAACTCAAAATGGATTAAGGATTTAAATATACACCCTGAAACAATAAAACTTCTTAAAGAAAACATAGGAGAAACACTTCAGGAAATAGGACTGGGCACAGACTTCATGAATACGACCCCAAAAGCACGGGCAACCAAAGGAAAAATAAACAAATGGGATTATATCAAACTAAAAAGCTTCTGCACAGCAAAAGAAACAATTAAAAGAGTTAAAAGACAACCAACAGAGTGGGAGAAAATATTTGCAAAATATACATCTGACAAAGGATTAATATCCAGAATATGTAAGGAACTCAAACAACTTTACAAGAAGAAAACAAGCAAGCCAATTAAAAAATGGGCAAAAGAGCTAAGTAGGCATTTCTCTAAGGAAGATATACAAATGGCCAACAGACATATGAAAAAGTGCTCAACATCACTCAGCATCTGGGAAATGCAAATCAAAACCACATTGAGATACCATCTAACCCCAGTTAGGATGGCTAAAATCCAAAAGACTCTGAACGATAAATGCTGGCGAGGTTGCGGAGAAAAAGGAACTCTCATACATTGTTGGTGGGACTGCAAAATGGTGCAGCTTCTATGGAAAATGGTATGGAGGTTCCTCAAACAATTGCAGATAGATCTACCATACGACCCAGCTATCCCACTGTTGGGAATATACCCAGAAGAATGGAAATCATCAAGTCGAAGGTATACCTGTTCCCCAATGTTCATCACAGCACTCTTTACAATAGCCAAGAGTTGGAACCAGCCCAAATGCCCATCATCAGATGAGTGGATACGGAAAATGTGGTACATCTACACAATGGAATACTACTCAGCTATAAAAACGAATGAAATACTGCCATTTGCGACAACATGGATGGACCTCGAGAGAATTATATTAAGTGAAACAAGTCAGGCACAGAAAGAGAAATACCACATGTTCTCACTGATTGGTGGGAGCTAAAAATTAATATATAAATTCACACACATACACACACACACACACACACACACACACACACACACACACACACACACACACAAAAACCGGGGGCGGGGGGTAAGAAGATATAACAACCACAACTACTTGAAGTTGATACGACAAGCAAACAGAAAGGACATTGTTGGGGGGGAGGGGGGGGAGAAGGGAGGGAGGTTTTGGTGATGGGGAGCAATAATCAGCCACAATGTATATCGACAAAATAAAACCTAAAAAAAAATAAATAAATAAATAAAAATAATGGTCAGGATTATATTCAACAGCTTATAGTTTTTATTGTTAAAGTTAACTTTTTCCTTGTTTATGGATATATTACCAGAAATTAGGAAATAATCATTGTTTCTTCCCCTATTTAGTTATCATCTAGCTTGGCAAACATTTATTTGCTTAATCCCATGTTTTGAAGTGAATTGAAACTAACAGGGTAATGCTTAATAACATTAATTCATATAATTTAACAAATACTAATGCCCCAACCAGCAGCAGTAGTATCAATGTCATCAGGAACTGACATTTTAGTTTTGTTGCATTTCCACCCAAAGGCAACAGCCTCATTGGCTGCTTTCCTTCTTGGCAGTAGAATAGCTCGACATTTTTTCTTTAAATTTGGGGGGGGAAAAGAAGAAAATTGCCCTCCCAGTGTGATATTAGAAAAATTGGAGTTAGAATAATTTTCCTTGTGAGGTTGTATATTTGTTTATAACAATTTTTCAGGCAGAAACAAGTGACCCAATGCTTAACTAATTAGGCACATAGAAGGCCAGGCCTGCTTGGTCCAGAGAAGTGATTGAAAGAATGGAGGGTCCTAGGGAATCCTGCAACCATTTTAACTCTAAGTACCAAGAGAGAAAGTGAAAAGTAGCTAATAAGAATTATAGACCCTCCTATTTTTAATGCAATCATAATCTCATAATATATTGCAGTAATGCTGCTTGCCTCCATATTGCATCTCAACAGCCCAAGCAAGGATATCAAAGTTGACCTTCTTTTTCTCACTTGTAACAGCTGGGATCAATAAACTTTATCAAAATGGCCTACTAGTTTCTTTTCTTTACCAAATGACAGTAAAATTTTCTCCATACAATAATAAACTTTATGAATTCAAAAATTTGTGGAATACCTACTCTATGCCTAGCAAGTAATGAGTTGATTTTTAAAAACAATAGGTTTTCTTAACAGCAGAGGAGTAGTAACAAGTGAGGTACAGAGAATCACATAGTTTACTGTAAGAAGATATTTGTTTATTGACCTTGATTTTATTTTAAAGGCCTAATGACTCTCAAGATCTATCATTCACATGTAGCAGGGGGTTACCAGTGGTTATTAATAAAGGGAGTTATTAACTTCCAGAGATGTTTGGAAATATGTAGAGTATTTTTCCACAATCATTGGGAGTCACTATTAGCATTTAATGCCCTGGGGCTGGATATACTAAATGTTTTGCAATGTACACACCATGGCAATAGTGACATCTTGAGAAGCATCTTGCCAGACCGATGAGATAATCTTCCATTCATCTACCACCCAAAACCCTTACTCAAACACTCTTCCAAAGATAATAGAATTTATTATGAAAAGTTCTCTCCATGTCAACTTGTAGAAATGGGGGAACAGAATAAAAAGTACAACCAAGGTAAAATACCTAATTATGGAATCAAGAGACAAAGGATATTCCTAAAGAGGGACTGAGGAGAAAATTCCAAAGAAGAGAGGCTTCTCAAAGAAACAAGAATGAGGGCAAAATTGTGGGTGGCTCCAAAAGTCATCAGACCTATTATACCCCATGAGACATGATGGGGTGACATAAGTAAGCTAGAGTAGCCACTACTGGTTGCCCATGCAAGCTGAGTGAATGCTGAAGGGAAGATGTATTCGCACACCCTTCCTTATAGGCTGTAAGTTTCAAATGATTGTTTGGCTAACAGTCAGACTTCTTCTGTAATATACTGCATAATTTTTCATTGTTTGTATTAAAGTCTAATAAGAAGGTTATATTTAGATATAGGAATTACTCTGCATGTAGCTTTTCTCTAAATATTAGCAGCTGCTTTAAATTTTATAATATCTAGAATAGAAACTATCTGAAAATAATGCATTTCAAATTCTTTCTTAAATGGAAACCCTCCCACAGAAACAGTACCTTCACTTTTCTACTCTTAAGCCAAGGCAAAGAAATTCTTAGGACATAACCCAGTCTCTGTTCAGTTGTTTCTATAGTGGCATTTATTAATCTTTGCTTTGGGCAATCCAGATCTTCCCTGTTTCTGCTAGACTGTAGCACTTTGGATACCAAGTCCAGTAGAACTACTTTTTCAAGACAGGTTTCCTACTTCTACTTCATAATTTTGCATAAGTAAAGAAAATAAAACAATTATGTAAAAACTGGCATTTGTGTGATGCTATTGCAGAAAAAAATTTAATTCATGGAAACATAAGTACCACTTTTGTTGATGTATTTGTTAGTGGAAAATAAAGATCTTTGAATTATTTTTAAAGAAGAGAGTTGAGACTGGGAAGATGATAACTATACTGGGTAAGTCCCCCTCCTTTTTTTAAATGTCTTTTAGCCTAAGAACAGTGGCCAATCTCTGCCATAGTGGGTGGTGGCTAAGATTTAGATAGAAAACTTGTAGTCTTACTGGCTTGAGAAACTGGAATACAGAGTAGGGACTGTCATGGCAGATGGAAAGTGATGGGAAAGGCACCATAAAGGAGAGACCCAGAGGGGGATCCCCAAATTATGTGTATGAAGGTAAACAGTAAAAACCAACATCAAAATAGCCAAGATGTTGCAATTAACACAGAAGTTTAAATCAGCTATTATAAATGTGTTTCATGTCACAAAGGAAAATAGACTTACAATAAGTGGAAACATAGGAAGTATAAGCAGGGAAATAAAAAATAACCAAATAGAAATTCTAGAACTGAAATATCTAATATATCAAATTTTAAAAAGTCACTGAATGGGCTCAAAAACAGATGACAGAAGAAAGTGTCACTGAATTTAAAGATAATAGCAATGTAAATTATCCCATACAGAGAACTAAAAGAAAAAAATCTAAAAAACAGCAAGGGCCTTAGGGAATTGTGAGACAGTGTCAAATGATCTAACATACATGCAATTGGAGGCTTAGAATGAGATGAGAGAGAAACTTAAGCAGAAAAATATTTGAAAATACAAATTCCTCAGATTTGGCAAATGACATAGATTTATTGATGTCTTTTAAACAACAAGTAGAAAAAAATAATAAAAAAACAGCACCTAAGCACATCATAGTCAGAGTGGTAAAAGCCAAAGATAAAGATCAAACCTTGAAAGTCTAAGAAATGGCACATTACATTTTCTGAACAATTGATTCTGATGAATATTGATACCTCATCAGAATCAATGGAGCCCAGGGCTGGCCCCGTGGCTCACTCGGTAGAGTGCATTGTTGGTGGCACTGAGGCCATGGGTTAGGATCCTATATAGGGATGGGTGGTGTGCTCACTGGCTGAGCGTTTTGCAGACAACACCTTGCCGAGGGTTGTGATCCCCTTACCGGTCAAGAAAAAAAAAAAAAAAAAGAAACAATGAAGCCCAAAAGTCAATAGATCCATACCTTTCAGGAAATAGCTAGCAGGAAAAAAATTCAATCCAGAATTCTACGTATAACAAAATTTTTTTTCAAGAATGAAGGCAAACTACAGATGTATTTAGACAGATGAAAATAAAATCAATGTATTTCCATTAAAACTGCAGTACAAAAAATGCTAAAGGAATTTTTTTATGAAGAAAAATGATACTAGCTGGAAATTAAGAATATCAAGTAAGAATGAAGAGCACCAGAAATAGAAAATATGCAGGTGAATATTAAGGAATTATCCTTTTCTTTTAATTTGCTTAAAATATGTATGACTATTTAAAGCAAACTTTTTAAAACATTATATTGTGGGCTTTATAACTTATTTAAATGTAATGCACAAGCAGTACTTGCCTGTCACCCATGTGCCAAATTCAGCCTGCCATCTATTTTTGCATAGCCCATGAGCCAAAAATGTTTTTTACATTTACATTTTTAATTGCTGAAAAAAAGAATATTTTATGACATCTGAAAATTGTATAAAATTAAAATTTCAGTGTCCATACATAAAGTTTTATTGGAACACACATTCTTTTGTTTATATATTGTCCTTAGCATTTTGGTTTCTACCTCACATCATATACAAAAATTAACTCAAAATGGATCATAGAGATGAATATAAAACCTGCACTTCAAAATATCTTCCAGATATTTGGAACAGTACAATAACTTTGTAACTTTGAGGTTGACAATGATTCCTTAGACAAAGCAAAGAAGCATAAACATAAAAGAAAATGGGCTTCATCAAAATTTTTAAACTTTCATTCCTCAAAAGGTAATATTAAGAAAATGAAAATACAAACTAAAGATTAGGAAAAGGCAAATCACTGACTAAGAAATTCGCATTATGTATATCTGACACAAGACATATTCAGAATATATGAAGAGCTCTTTCAACTCGGTAATAAGACCTATTAGTTTCCTATTGCTGCTCCTACAAATTACCACAAACTTAGTGGCATAAGACAACATAAATTTGTTAACCCATCGTTCTGGAGGTTAGAAGCCCTAAACTCAAGATATCAGCAGGGCCACATTCCGTCTGCAGGCTTCAAGGGAGAATCTGTCTCTTTGCCTTTTCCAGTTTTTGCAGAGACCACCTGCATTCCTTGTCTCACGGTCACTGTCTCCACCTTGAAGGCCAACAGCAGAACATCTTCAGATCTCTCTGTCTATCTCCGTGTCTGTCTCTCTCTCTCTATCTGTCATCTCCGCTTCCGTGCTCATATCTTCTCTGGCTCTGATCCTCTTGCTTACCTGTTATAAGGACTCTTGTGGTTAGATCGGGTCTACCGCAATAATCCAGAATAATATTCGCATCTCAAGGTTTTTAACTTAATCACATCTGAAAATCCCCTTTTGTATGTAAGATATTCACAGGTTTTGGGGATTTAGATGTGGACATCTTGAGGGACGGGGCATCATTCTATCTCCCACAAAAGCAAACAGCCCAGCATATTAAAAGACAATGATCTGAACAAACACTTTACAAATGAAAATGTAGTTATGAATGGCCAATAAACACATGAAAAGATGGTAAACATTTATACTCATAGGAAAATTCAAATCAAAGCTATGATAAAATGCCATTACACACAAACTAGAATGGGTAAAATTTTAAAGCCTGACAATACAAAGTGATGGTGAAGATGTTATTGTTGGTGAGATGCAAAATGACCCAGTCATTTTAGAAAACAGTTTACAAATTCTTACTATATGATCCAGCAAATCTACTGCTAAGTATTTAAGTAAAGAAAGAAAAACCTATGCTCACAAATACACTATTACATGAATGTTCATAGCAGCATTCATCATAATGGCCCAAAACTGGAAGCAGTCAATTGTGGTATATTCGTACAATGTGATTAAATTGTGTACTTGCAATTAAAGAAAAAAAACCAACAATACATGTAATAACATGAAAGAGTCTTAAAAAACATACTGAGCAGAAGAGGTCAGACAAAAAAGAATACATACCCCATATGAAGTTCTAGAAGAAGCAAAATTAATCTATGGTGATGGAAATCCTATTACCTATATAGAGGTGTGGCAATTGATTGCAAAGGGCTATAATTGGTTTGGTGTTTACACAGGTGCATATATTTGCCAAAATACATGGAACTGCATGGTTAAAATAGGTGAATTTCTTCATATTCTAATTATACTTCAATAAAGTTGAAAAGTGTATTATGGAGTTTTAAGAAGCATCGAAGAACAAGAAGAAATGAATATAACTGAAAATAAATGACAATTTATTAGTTTGGGTTTGACTAGAATTTAACCAATAGAAATGCAATATTGAGCACTTTGTAGTTCATTTAAATGTATGATTCTTGTATTGAGCACATATTATGTGTCAGACATGCTCTAGCGCTGAATATTCTTGTACAGGAAAAAAAAAAAAATAGATATAGCCCTAGCCCTCAAGTTCCAGTGGGAAACAATACATGATAAACACATAAATAAAGTAATTTCAGATAGTTATAAGCACAGTGAAGAAAATGAAATAGGTAAGAAAATAGTGATTTGGGAATTCTTGGCTACTTCAGGTAGAATGGTCAGGGAGACCTCTATGGAGTAATGACATTTAAGCTGAGACTGTGTTTTGAGCACTAGTTCATCCAAGGCACAGTGCAAGGCAACATTCATTGTCAAATGAATGCAACAGACAGGGTAAAATAAAGGTAAGAGCATTATAGGATATATTATTTGGCAGGTATAACTTTATCTGGGCCCTGAAACTCTGGTAGAATCACTAGAAAGGGATAAATGTGGGAACCATTTTATAACATCTGCTTCCATTGTTTCTTTTTTTTCTCTACTGTACAATACTCTAATTCAATTCCTTTGTTATGTTCTCAAGGTACCTTGTACACCTATAGTATTTATCATATGCCTCAGCAATTATTTGTTGGCATATCTGACTCTCCAGTTAGATTAGTATTACCTTCAAGATACAAGCTTGCATTAATCAACACCTGACCTTATGGAGACTCAAAAAGTCTCAAAAAGTATTTGAGTTAATAATTACCACAATAGTCACCAAAATGACTTTCTGCCTCTATCTTCAGCCAATCTCCATCCCTTCTGAAGAGAGCAACTAGATTAAACTTTTTTTTATTGGTTATGAATATTCATGGGATACAAAGTTGACCGTCACCACTCCTGCAGATTAAACTTTTGAAAACAAAAAAAACCCCAGAAAGTTCTATATGTGCATGCTGCACACAGCCTCCAAAATATGAGCTCCTAGAAAACATAACTGTCTTCGCATATACTTGCTCATCTCTTGAAGAAATCTCCATATAAGCAATGGGCGCATAGACTGTAAATAATTAAGAGGCACAATTTTTAACGGTCACCTCTACTGGCTCTGGATCCATTCTGTCTATGTTCAAATCCTGACTTGGGTTTAAATCTCAACTCTGCCACTTAGGCAGGCAACTTAAACTTCCCATGCCTCAGTTTCTATATCTGTAAAATTAGGGCAATAGTAGTATCTGTCTCATATGATTGGTATAAAAATTAAATAAGTCAATACTTTAAAATAGAATAGTGTTTGGAATATAGTAAGCACACATTTAAAAGTAGTGATTATTTTTATTATTATTATTACATTGTGATTTCTGAGGCAAGATTCTGTTAAATGGAGCTATATAGATCTGAGATAAACAAAAATGAATGAAGGAAAGAAGTTACATTTCTGTAAAAGAGGACAGTGGCCTGCTTTATTTGGCTATACTTTTTCTCTATTCCTTCTATTGAATCACTTTTTTTGTTTATGCTCATTTTTAAACTTTTCTTTTCAGCACTCCTTTTATGACTGAGTCTCAGTGTGAATTTGAGCTGTAATATGCTATGTTTGATAGTGCTAGTATAAAAATAAATTGAATTGTTTTGTTTTTCATTTAAGTCTAAATTTAAGTAAACAGTTTTTTCTTGATGTTACAAAGACATGTTAAGCTTGAAGGCTGCATTAGTCCTATATTCATAATTCAAACTTGATTTTTAGAGTAAGTTTCACATTTTAAGAAGAGATTTTTTAATTTGAATCTTTTAAAAAATCATACCTAAATTGTTAGTTTCAAAAAAAAATCAGTCTACATTCAAATATAATAAGCAGAATATGCTTTCGAAGGAACAAAAGAGCATAACCCTTATGATGATAACCATTTGATTTTATAGTCTACCAAATCAAGAGTATTTCAAACTAGTCTCTTGTGAATGTATATAAACAAAATTTTATATTTCAGTAGATGATTTTTTCATTGATTTGCCTGGAGCAAAACTAAATGCTCAGCTAAAAAGATGATGGAAAAGTCATTTAAGCTGTAAAAACCTAACAAGTTTACATCCATTTAGAAGAATAACCTTAAGAAATTACTGGAATTGTTGAAAACCTAATGTTTTGTTTAATGACAATATGTTGTATGTAGTTTTTGTTGCTCTGCCCTTTTTTATAATGAGATAACAATAGAGAAGAAAATTGCTAAATCGTCATTAAAATCAAAAGATAGAAGACAAGGTTTTTGTTTTTTATAATCTATTTCAGTGCATTCTATGATTTCTTTATAGACTTTTCAAATAATCATACACTTTGTTAATGAATATAAAACAAGAGTTTCATTTGTAAACTCTTTAAATCAAGGCCTCATTGAGCATATGGACTTTACATTGTTCTCTGCATGAAAAGAGCACATTATATTCTAAAGTAGGAATGTCCACTCCTGATCCAACTAACACTAATTTAAAATTGAATACTAGCACTGCCTAAAGAAGCAACCCTTGATATATAGGAAAATGCCAATCTCTAAGATAACCAGCTCCATAGCAAAAAGAGCTTTTGAAAGTTAAAATCAATACTTGGATTTTACCTACAAGTGGGTAAGTAGTTGATGCCAAAAATAGAGAGCAAAGGGAAAAGTGCTCCGTAGAACTAAACCACTAAATATCTTTGTATCAACATTCAGTTTGTTCTTGCAATTTAGCCATACATACATTAACCAGTCCTGAATCATAATTTCACCTCTTTAGTATAAATGTTAAGTTCTTTTCTTATCTTTATGTTCTTTCTAAATCATGAGAAGGACAATTTTACTCATTGTTTTCATCTCAGTGCTCAGTGCAGTGCTTTGCTAACACAATTGGTACTTAATCCATCCTTGATGATAATTTTCTCTTCAGTGATATGGCCATTTTCTTGGTAAGACACAGGTCATTCTGCTTTGCTACTTGGCCAGCAGTACTAAAAAGACATTATTCAAGTAACCAGAACCAGAAAAGCTAGTGTTTATTTCTATGTTTACAGAGTTGTGCTTTTATGTGCCAATCAATTCAATTTTATGATTATGGTACATTAGTCTAAAGCTTAGCAGAAGCTACATTTGCTAACTATCATAGACAGAACAGAGATAGCTACTGAAAACTGTTACATAAATGTACATTTATGTATACTAAACTCATAGCTCAAAACACGTTTCCTATGGTTGATACATTTTCATATATATAATCCTAGTGACAAGCGATAAAATGGAGATCTGTGATTCATAGCAGTTAAAAAAAAACAGCTTTTGTTTAAAAAAGGGGTAGTGTGTACTATTTCCTAGGTGAGGTGGTGGTTTAAACAATTTAAACACAATTTTCACAGTAGCTTGTAGTTGCTCCCAAAATGATTAACCTGTTCAATAGCACTTTGTAGTATTTTGCAACAGTAAACTCTCATCCACAGTTGCAGTCTCCTTTCTTGACATTATCTGTTAATTCTATTATGTGAACAATCAACACGTAAAACCTTTTCTCAGTATTTTTCTTGTTCTAAATTAACATGAAAGATACAGTAGTTAATTTTTTCAGTACAAAAGAGAAATGCTTATGCAAGGCAATAAAATGTGTAACTCAGTGTTAAGTAATTAAAGTTACAGCTCACACTATTTTGACCAATCAGCTGTAATTAGTTGTGTTTGGCAGAAGTCAATTAGTATACCCTTAATAGACTAATCATTTTATATTTAATTATCATATCAATAACACCAACATACCCCTACAGCTAAATTGATAGTTATTATACCAACTAATTAAAACCAAAGTTAAAAGGTAGCTTGATAAGTATTCTATTCATGAAATGCAAATTCAAAGAGAAAAAGTAGAAAAAATGGATCTTGATAGTTTTTTTTTTTTTTTAAATTTTGTTTTCTTACTAAACTAAACCTGTTGTGTGACCGCCTCTGGAAGTGAATAATCCAGAAAAAGAAGTAAATTTCATCAATTTGTGTATTTATAGGAAATACAAAATAAAATATACATACATGTGCATGTTATTTACTGTGAATAAAAGATTAAATATTATACCTTGAGCTCTTGCATTTCAATTAAAATTTATTTATTTAATAAACATTTTTGACTCTGAAATGCTGTAGATACAAAGCTGAGTAAAGTCTCTGCCTCCGAAAACATACATTATAGTAGGAGGAGACAACCTACAATCAAACAGATGCTATGTGATTACTACTATAAGAGAGGCACAGACAAAATATTGTGAGAGAACTGAAAAGAGAGGAAATAACTGTTGGAACATCTAGGAAAGCTTCATGGAGGAGGTGATAATGAGCTGGGTCTTGAAGTGGGTAAAATTTTTTTAGGATAAGAAGGGAAGAAAAGACATTTTCTTACAAGCGCAAAGGCTTAAAGGTAGAAAAAGGGATGGCATATTCAAGGAAGTCCAGTCCAACTGGGATTTAGTTTGCACCTCTGGGGAAAAGGGAGAGGCTTTTGAGGTAGGAAACAGCACTATGGAGAGATTGACTGAGTTGTAATTGTGAAGAACTATGAATGTTTGTCAGAATCGGTGTGAGCAAGTTCATAATTAAGAAATATGAGAGTACCTGGACATAGCCTATTGGGCGTAATCCCCTTTGGGGACTTCGGCTTTACGGGGAGGTCTCTGATCAACCTCACTTTCTGCTTGGGTCTCAGGCTTTGGGGCCTATTCCCCATTCATGTAACCTGTTATATCTTAAATTATAGGCCACAAGGGATGAGATGATATACAAAATAAGAGTGGCTTCAGTTTTCTTTTGTTTTGAATATGACCTTTTTTGTTTCTAGCTTCTGAAGAATTTTGTTTCTTTACTTCCAAGTCATCTATGCAGTGTGAAAAAAATAAAATAAAATAATATTTTTCTTTCTTTTATAGCACCCTCAAAAATACTGGGAAAATATTTCATCTGCCTTTTACTGTAATGACATATTGTATCAATGAGTTCTCAATGCAAGTGATAAATAATCAACTCAAACTGCCTTTAAAAATGGGGTAAAAATGGGGGACTAAGACTGCATCCAAACTACAGTTTTATACTGTACCTACAATCTCATGTACCCTTTACCTGGCTTCCCCCAATGGCGACATCTTATATAATTGTCATGTAACATCAAAACCAGGAAATTGACACTGGTACATATATAAATATCATTGAGTAAGTCCTAGAATTACATTTTATTAACTCAGAAAACAACTTTAAGTGAATTATTTGATATAGTAATTTGACAAAAATACAATTCACAGAAAAAAGGAAATGATAAGAATTTGCATTGAAGAGAAATTGATGGAATAGAAAAAAAGGTATAATAGTAAAAATCAGTAAAGACAAAAATTGATTCTCTGAAAACACTAATAACACTAAACAAACTCTTTAATGAAGGGGGGAAGGAGATAAGATACAAATAACCAACATTAGAAATGTAAAACAGAACATAACTACATATACAACAGAGATATAAAATAGAAGACAATATTCTGATGAACTTTACGCCAATAAATTTGCAATAGGTAAAACACGGAAAATCCAAAAAAAAAAAAATATTAAATTACCAAAACTAAATAAATAAGAATTGCAAACATGAATGACCAAATAGTGTTATACACAAATTCTGGCAAACATTCAAAGAACAGATAATTCTGTACTTAAACAAAACTTTCAGAAAAGATAAAAAAATAGAATACCCCCTGCATTCCTCTATGAAAATAGTGCCACCAGTCACCAAAACTCAAAAAAGACAGCATAACAAAGCAAATTTACAGGTCAAACACATTCATAAACATAGAGAGATAACAATCCTGATCAATAATTAGCAAATTAAATATAACACTATATTAATAAACAGCACATTAAAACCAAATTAAGTTTTCTCCAGAAATGCAAGGACATTTCAACATCTATTAATGTAATTTAGCACAGAAAGAGACTAAAGAAGTAAAAACTCATAATCATCTTTAATAACGTAGAAAAGCTATTAATAAAATGAGTAATTATTCATAATAAAAGGAAAAATCATAGCAACTCATGGGTAGAAGGGGATTTTCTTAAGTTGACAAAAAGCATCTTCCATAAACTTAGAGCTAGGATGATAAACACAAAATCTTAAGAACATTGCTCTTAAAATCAAAAACAAGACTCACCTTATTTTTCATTATTGTTTTGGAGATTCTAGCCAGTGCAGTGAAAAATAAAAGAAAAGAAAATATGTAGGAAATGAACAAGAGAAAACAAAACGTTGATGATGTTATTGCCTACATGAAATCTCAAAAGAATATATAAATTATTAGAATTAATAAAAGTTTTGCAAAGTTGCCATGTGCCTGATTAATATATAAAAGTTCATTGACATACATTTTAACAACACATATTTATAAAATGCATTATTTTAAAAGATGAAATTTAGTATTGTGCTTCTTTGTAGCTCAAAGCAGTTTGAGACAGGTCAGTTAGAAAAATTGGATAATACCCAAAAATCATCCAAGAGATGCTAAAGCCATGAGGACCATAGGGGCCAAGATACTGAAGAAGAAAGAACCTTGGAAAGATGAGCTGAGTTCGGATGCTTTTCCCCAGGGGACATTTGTCAATTCTGGGTGTACACTAGAGGCTGAAAGTTTGGGCTTGTCCTAGAAAAAAGCCATTCTTGGAAAATTGAAAAACATACCTACAATATGAGTCAGACATTCTAGTTCTAAATACAGTAGTACCCTCTTACCTGTGGTCAATATGTTCCAAGTCCCCCAGTCAGCACCTGAAACTGTGGATACTACCAAACCCTATATACACTATGATTTTTCCTAGACATACCTATGATATAATTTAATTTATAAGCTAGGCACAGTAAGAGATTAACAACAATAACTAATAATAGAGAAATTAAGCAAAATAAGGGTTGCTTGAACACAAGCACTGCATCATCAAGACAGTAGATCTGATAACAGAGATGACTACTAAATAACTAATGGGTGGGTGGCATAAACAGCATGGATCCACTAGACAAAGAGATGATTCACATGTTGGCTGGGAGGGAGTAGGATGGCACAAGATTTCATCACACTACTCAGGATGGAATGCAATTTAAAACCTATGAATTGTTTATTTCTGAAATTTTCCATTTAATACTTTTGTACATTGGTTGACCGTGAGTAACCAAAAGCTTGGAAAGTAAAATTGCAGATAATGGGGGACTACTGTAATTACTGCAGAGAAATGAAAACTTGTGTTCATGCAAAGCCTGCACATAAATGTTCATAGCATCTTTATTTGTAATAGCCCCAAACTGGACACAACCCAAATATCCTTCAGTAGGTGAACAGTTAAACCAATTCTTGTGCATCCATACCATGTGTATTAGTCCATTTATGTTGCTTATAATAAAATACTTGAAACTGGGTGATTTATAAGAAAACAAAATGTATTGCTAATAGTTTCTGAGTCTGGGAAGTCCAAAGTCCATCTGGTGGTGGTGACAATGATCCAGGGGTCTCACATTGCAAGATGATGGAAGCAGAGAGAGCAGAGAGAGACAGTTCCTCGTGCACTGTCCTTTTAAAGCCCTCAGAACCACACCCCTGACCACCATTTTTTATCCATTCACTAGGGCATGGTCCTACAATCCGATCACCTCTTCAAGGCTCCACCTTTCAATTACGACCATAGGATTTCCCACCCTCTTAACAGTCACTGTGGGGGTTAAGTTACTAATATGTAAAACTTGGGGGGACACAATTCAAGCTTCAATGAGTTTTGGAGGGACATAATTCAATCCACTACATTCTGTCCTTGCCCCCCCAAATCATGTCTTTTCACATGTAAATGCATTCATTTCATCCCCAAAGCCTTAACTTGTTTCACCTCAAAAGCCCAAAGTTTAAAGTCCCATCTGGAAATCAATACAAGTTATCTACTTCCAAGATACAATGGTGAGACAAACATAGGGTACATATTCCCATTCCAAAAGGGAGAAATAGGCTGAAAGAAAGGTGTAACCCATCCCAGACAAGTTCAAAACCCAGCAGGGCAGGCATTAAATCTAGAAGCTGGTGAATCAGGTACCTTGACTCCATGTACAATGCCCTCTGCATGCTGATGTGGGGGTTGGGTCCCCAAGTCCTTGGGCAGCTCTGCTCCTATGGCTTTCCTGGTTTCAGACCACACTTCAGCTCTTCCCGGCTGGTGTTCCACTCTGGTAGCTCCACAGGTCTGGGGTTTCCATGGCAGTCCTTCTCTCACAGCTGCATTAGTCATGGCACTGTTGGGGTTTTTCTACTGCAATTCTGGTCCCACATTTCTGCATGGCTTTGCTCTAGCAAAGGCTGTCTGCAATGACTCTGCCCTGCAACAGATCTCCTCCTGGGCCCCCAGGCTTTTCCATACTTCCTTTGAAATCTGGGTGGAATCTCCCAAGCCTGCAGACCTAACACCACATGGACACCACCAAGGTTTCTGGCATGTATTTTCCAAAGCTACAGGTCCAGCCAAACCTGGGGTCAATTTAGCCAAGGCTGGAGCAGGAGGGGTATTGGAAAGAGCATCCCCAGGTGGCCCTGGGCAGCAAGCTTGTGGAGGGCACCTCAGGCCTATTCCCCAAGACCATTCTGTCTCCCTAGTCCTTTGGGCCAGTCAGGGAAGGGTTGGTCCCGGAGTCTTCTGCAATTCCTTCAGGGCCTTTTCCTCTTCTCTTGATAATCCCATTCTTTTGTTTTAATCTTCTTAGTACCATTGAATTTTTCTTCTGAAAATGCTCTCTGCTTCTCTACCACATGGCCAGGCTCCAAATTTTCCAAATCTTTATGCTCTGCTTCCCTTTTAAATTCTGGGTTTATGTCATTGCTTTTGCCACCATAACTCAGCATAGGCTGTTAAAAGTAGCTGTGCAGCTTCCTTAATGCTTTGCTGCTTAGAAATTTCTTCCAATACTCTGGTTCACATCTCCTAAGTTCCAACTTCCGCAAAGTCCTAGGGCATGGACAGAATGCAGCCAAATTCCTTTCCAGTTCACAGCAAAGTGATCTTTGCCCCAATTTCCAATAAACTCCCTCTTATTTCTATCTGAGACCTCCTTAGAATGGTCTTTACAGTCCATATTTCTATCAGCATTCTGCTCATGGAATATTACTGAACAACGATTGATACACAAACCAACTTGGATGGATTTCAAGTGCATTATGGTGAGTGAAAGAAGCCAGATATAAAAGAGTATACACTGTATACTTCCATTTATATAAAAGATTTTAGAAAATGCAAACTAATCATTACTGATAGAAAGTAGATCAGTGGTTTCCTGGGGATGGAAGTGGTAGGGAGGGAAAAGGTGGGGTTACAAAGGGTCACAAGGAAACTTTTGGGAATGATAGATATGTTCATTGTCTTGATCGTGATGTTGGTTTAATTGGAGTATACATATGTGAAAACATATCAAATTGCACACTTTAAATATGTGCAGTTCATTATATGTCAATTATACCTCCATAAAGCTGTTAAAAATAAAGCTAAAGAAAAAAATGCAAGTTGCAAATATGTGCTGTTTGAACATTTCTTTATGTGTGTTATACCTCAATAAAAAGTTTACTTTAAAGTAATTTATGGTAATCTCCTGGAAACTGAACATTTTTGTGTATTTTTAAAGGCAAATATGACCCAAATTTTAAACATGTATGAGAGATTCTCTCAATAAACTTTAATATGCTATAAAATGGTGTATATTTAGCCAGTTATTGCAATTGAATTAAATTCTTGCTTTTATGCCATGATCTGGATTGCTATTTTTTACTTGAAATACAAAATAATTAACATTGATAACTCACCACATATCCCCATAAGCCAGCATTCTGTGTAATGGCCATCCATTCATTCATCCTTATAAGTGAGCATGTGGCCCTTCTTCCTCTTGCATAATATGTTTCTCTGAACCACTCATAATATGTGTAGAGTATTTAAAGTGTACATATTATGGTGTGAATTTCCCTTTGGAAGTGAATTTGTTTTTTATTCATGTAAAATTCGGTGGGAAGTGAGCTTTAGTTGAACCAAAATTCAAAACTCTACAGTCTCTCTACTCCTTGATTAAAGTTCATTTACTCTGAATTTACAAGTTTAATTTTTATTTTATGTATTTTAAAATTTTCTGATATTCTGCCTAGGAAAAGCTAGAACTACCTTTCTAAGCAGTGATTCTCAACCATCTTACCTACTAAAAAGTGCATTTTCGGTGATGTTTACTTGAGCTATTCATTTTTGTACGTTGAGATCTAGGTATAACTCCACCTCCTCCATTCAGAACATGTAGCAGTCTACAATTGAACGAAAGCACTGCTTTTATAAAGATAACCTTCAATTCTCTCTACTACATCGAAAAAGAAATTTATGCAAAACTTGGTAATTTACTATTAGCACCAAATTACTTTTCTTCTCTATCATTTTATTTTACTTGTTTATTTATTTTTTATTGTAACATAGTTGAATGTACATATCCTTGGGGTACAAACCCTCACAACTTGCATTCACCAAGAGTCATTTGTGAAACACTGCTATGTACCAACCATAAGGTTCTGAAGACCTGTCCTAATGTTAATCTCACGCTTAACAATATCTTGGTTTTGTAGCAAGAAAAATATACTTCCAAAATGTCATTTTTAAATATACTGACTCATTTCCTTTTTTCCTTCTCTTTCCTTCCTTTTTCTTTCTTTCCTGTTATTTTACTTTTCCTTTTCTTCAATTCCCTTCCTTTTCTGAGCAATTCAGCCCTGAAGTCATTAGCTAAGGCAGAGTAAGGTAGCCATGCACACTACTGAGTTGAGCGGAAGCTGCAGTGGCCGTGGTCTGGGTGTAAGAGCACACCCTGAGTGAGAAGGCAATCTGCATAGGAAGGCTGTCTGGCACAGGAAGCCCAAACCCAAGCAGGAGGAGGCAGACATCCACGTGCGGAATCAGAGCCCATAGAGAAGGAGAAAGCTATCCCTACGGGAGGGCAGTAGCTCTGTGTGGGTGTCAGCCCAAGCAAGGTAAGGAGGGCATTGTATGGCAGGGAGGCTTGCCGTGGAAAGTCAGTCTGAGCCAGGGAGAAGGCATTTCTACAGAGTGAGAGCCTGGCATGGAGTATTAGAGCCTGAATAAGCTAAGGAGGTCATCTATAGGAGAATGGGGGCAGCCTGGCATGGGGTCTGAGCAGAGTAAAAAGGAAATCCCTGCAGGAAAAATAGACCAGAGTGAGAAGTCAGAGTCCATACATGGTAGGAAGTATTTTCCCGGAAGGGGCTGCCTGGCACGGTGAATCAGAACCTAAGTAGGGTGAGAAAGGCATGACATTCAAGTTTTAGTGACCTTGAATAAAGTTTTATTGGAACACAGCCATGCCAGTTCATTTCTGGGTTTCCTATAGCTGTTTTCATTGTTAAAACGGCAGAGTCGAGGAGTTGCGATAGAGACCGTATGGCCTGAAAAGTCTAAATATTTAGTATTTGGCCCTTTACAGAAAAAGTTTTCTGACCTCTGTCTTAATGTTTTGCTATTAAAATTTTGTCTGTTTCATAAAATGAGCTGGAGAATATTATCTATTTTTTATTCTGTGAAAGAGTTTTTGCAAGATCAACGGTATTTCTTCCTTATGTTTGATTCATTGGTGAAGCCACCTGGACCAGAAGATTTTAATGTGAAAAGCTTTAAAGTAATAGAATTAATCTCTTGAATCCAGAATTTTTCAAAGCGTATTCCTGGTAGCCCCAAGGATCTCTGCAACCCTTGCAAACATTTTGGGATAATCTCATGGTATTTTTTTGTTATTGATTTCTGGCTTAAATTCTTTTAATTTGCTGAGGTTTCTTTTAATGTTTAGCACATTATCAATTTTGCTATGTATTTCACTTGCACTTGAAAAGCATTTGTACTCTGTCGTTATCGTGGGCAGTTTTTTACATAAATGAGCAATGTCAAGATTTTTAATTATATTTTTATATGGTCTATATCATTGCTGATTTTTTGTCTTCTTGCTTTCTCAGTTATTGATGCAGGTATGTGAAACTCTCCCATTAATATTATGGACTTATCTCTTTCTGCTTCTGATTCTTTCAATTTTTGTCCTTATATTTTGAAGTTACGCTAAAGTAAATAAATCTAGAATTGTTATATCTTCCTGGTAGATGAACTCTTTCTTCATCATGAAATATTTCTGCAACATTTTTATTACAAGAATTATTTCAAGTAATTCTCCTTGCCTTAATGTGTACTTTGCTATGAGTATAGCTGTACCGGCTTTCTGTGGGTATCTGTTTGCATGGTATATCTATTTCCGTTCTTTTACATGAAATGTTCAATGTCCTTTAGGTGTGTCTCTTGTAAGCAGTATATAATTTTTATCCAATTTGTCAATCTTGTCATTTAATTGGCATATTTAATCCATTTATAATTCATACAACTATTAATATGTCTGGGTTTATATTTACTTTCTTATTTGTTTACTCAGTTCCTCTTTAAGTTTTAAAGTTCCATTCATTCATTTCTTAAATTCCATTGGATTAACCAGGAATATTTTATTAGACCGTGTTTTCCTCCATTAGCTTGGTAATTATACATTCTTCCCATATTCTTGCTGATTTGCCCTAGAACGGGGGTAGGTAAACTTTTTCTTAAAGGACCAGAGAGTAAATATTTTATAGTTTAGTGGCAATACAGTCATCACTCTGTCATGATACTGCAAAAGGAGACAGATAATGAGTCAATAAGTGGGTATGGCTGTGTGCCAATAAAACTTTATTTAAAAAGCTGGTAACTAGCACAAGGGTTATAGTTTGCCAATTCCTGCCCTAGATAATAAGACATGCACACTTCACTTGTTAAAGTTCAATAATGAGTTAGACTACCCTTAACAACAGTGCCCTTCTCAAGCAATAATAGGACCATACAATTTAAATCCATTTAACATCCTCTTGCCTTTTATGCCATTGTTATTTTGTACTTTAGTTTTCTCCATGTAGTTTTTAATTTGTTTTATTTTGAAATAAGTATAGATTTACAGAGAGTTTCAAAGAAGGGTATAGGGCAGTCCCATACACACTTCACCTTGACTCTCCCAAATTTGATACCTTGCATAACTATAGTACAATATGGAAAACAAGAAAATGGCATTGATACCATCCACAAAGTTTATTAACATTTCTCAGGTTATACATCTACTCAATTCATGTGTGTGTGTGTGTGTGTGTGTATGAGTGTGCGTATGGGTGTGCTATTTTATCACATGGGTAGCTTTATATAACTATGACCACAATCAAGGTACGTAACTGTTCTATCATCATATGGCAATCTTGTGCTATAACTTTATAGACACACTCCCACTCCCCAATCCCAGATTCTAATCCCTGAAAACCACTGATCTTCATCTGTTTCATATTGTTCATTCAAGAAAGTTATAAAATGGAATGCTTGAAATCCATCAAAGTTGCTGCATGTATCAATAATTTGTTCCTCTTTATTGCTGGGTAGTAGTAGCCCATGGTATGGATGTACCAGTTTGCTATTCACCGATCATAAGACATTTTTGTTGTTTTCAGTTTTGGGCTATTATGAATAAAGTTGCTATGAACATCCTAGAACAGGTTTTTGGGTGAACATAAGTTTTCATTTCTCTGGGATAAATGCCCAGGAGTACAACTAATAGGTTCTATGGTAGTGTGTGTTTAGTGTTTTAAGAAACTGTCAAACTGTTTGTCGAAGTTGCTGTACCATTTTACATTCCCACCAGCAATGCATGACCCAGTTTCTCTACATCCTCTCCAGCATTTGATGTTGTCACTGTTTTTTTTATTTTAGCCATTTGGAGAGGTGCATAATGATCTCATTGTGGTTTTAATTCTAATTTCTCTAATGGCTGATGATGTCGAACATCTTTTCATGTGCCTTTTGACATCTGATATCCTCTTTAATGAGTGAAATATTTTTTCATGTATTTTGCCCATCTTCTAATTGAATTGTTTTTTTGTTTTGTTTTTACTGTTTAATGTTGAGAGAGTTTTATATATTCTGAATATGATTCACTTGTCACTTGTCAGATATATGGTTTGTAAATATCTCCTTCCAGACTGTGACTTGCCTTTTCATCCTATTAACAAGGTCTTTCACAAAACTTTGTAATTTATATGAAATTCAGTTTATCTAGGATCTCTTTGCCTAGGTTTAGATCCTGAATATTTTCTCCTATACTTTGTTTTAAAAGGTTTATACTTTAAAAATATACACTTAATGATCAATTACAAGTTACTTTTTTCCATATTATGTGAAACTTAGGTCACAGTTCATTTTTGTACCTATAGATGTCCAGTTGCTTCAGCATCATTTGTTGAAAAGGCTTTTTTTCTCCACTGAAATGTTTTTGCACCTTTGTAAAAATTCAGTTTGGCATATTTTCATGGGTCTATTTCTGGGTTTTCTATTTTGTTCCACTGATCTATGTGTCTGTCCCTCCACCAATACCACACAGTCTGAATTACTATAGCTACATAATAAATCTTGAAATCACATAGACTGATTTCTTCCACTTTATTCTTCTTTTTACAAAATCATACTAGGTATTTTAGTTAATTTGCTTTTCTATGCATATTTTGGAATAGTCTTATCTGTAACTACAAAAATCTAACTGGAATTTTGACAGAAATTGTGTATCAATTTGGGGACAATTGACATCTTACAACGTTGAGTCTTCCAATCCATAAACATGGTTTGTCTCTCCAATTATAGACATTTTCTTCAATTTATTTTATCAGCAAACAAATCCTGTATATGTATTGTTAGAATAATACCTAAGTGTTCCTCTCTTTTTTTGAGCAACTGAAAATAATGCTGCATTTTTATTTTTGGTGTTTGTGTGTTTCACTGTTGGCATACAGATGTATAATTTATTTTTTTTAAAAAAAAACTTATATAGTATCTTGCATCCTTACTGAATTCACTTATTAGTTTTAGGAGATTAATTTTGTGGATTCCTTAGAATTTTTCTATGTAGACAAGTGTATTATCCACAAGTAGTAACAGTTTTATTTCTTCTTTTCCAATCTGTATGCTTTTTATTTCTTTTTATGCCTTATTGTGGTGGTGTAGAACTTCCAGCACTATGTTGAATGAGAATGGTAAGAGTGGACATGCTTGCCTTGTTCCCAATATTAGGTGAAAGCATTGTCTTTCACCATTAAGTACGATGTGAGCTGCAGATTTCTTTTAAATGCTCTTTACCCTGTTGAGAAAGTTCCTCTGTATTTCCTGATTGCGGCGAGTTTTTATAATGAGGGGGTGTTGAATTTTTTTCAAATGCCTTTCCTGTTTCTACAGATGCAGTCATATGGCTTTTCTTCTTTAACTTGTTAATATGGTGGATTTATTTGACTCATTCTCAAATGATGAACCAGGCTTTCATACCTGAAGTAAATCCCACTTGGATATGGCATGTTATTCATTTATACATTGCTAAAATCGATTGGCTAATTGTCTATTGAAGATGTTTTGTCTATGTTCCTGAGAGATATCAATCTGTAGTCGTCTTGTTTTGTATTATGCTTCTCGAGTTTTTATATTAGGATAATACTGACCTCATAAAATGCATTGGGAAGTGTTTCATCCTCTTATTTTTTGGAACAAATGTATAAATTCTGTGTCAATTCTTCTTTAAATGTTTGGTAAAATTCTCCTGTGAATCCATCTGAGCCTAGAGGTTTCCTTTTGGGGTACCTTCAATTACAAATGTAATTTCTTTAAGGGTTACAGGACAATTTATATTTTCCATTTCATCTTGGAGGAATTGTGGTAGTTTCTGATTTTCAAAAAATGGTCCCTTTCTTCTAAATTGTCAAATTTATATGTGTACAGTTGTTTGTAGTATTCCTCTAGAATCATTTTAATGGCTTCAGGGCCTGTAGTGATATCCCATGCTTTATTCTTGATATTGGTGACTTGTGTCTTTCTTTTTCTTATCTTTGTCTGTCTTGCTAGATGTTTACACATTTTTAAAAAAACAGTACTTTCTTTTCTTGATTTTCTTTATTATTTTTCTTTTTTCAATTTCTGTGACTTCTGCTCTTATTTTTACTATTTTCTCTTTTGCTTATATTGCAAGCAAATAACTTTTTGAGGTAGAAACTTAGGTTATTGATTAAGATTTTTCCTTTCTACTAATGTAAGAATTTAGTGCTATAACTATACCACTCAACACTGCTTTAGTTGTGTCCCAAATATTTTGATATGCCATATTTTTAATTTATCCAGTGCAAATATTTTTTAATTTCCCTAAGACGACTTCTTTGATGTGTGAATTGTTTACAAATGCATTGTTTAATTTCCAATTGTTCCAAAATTTTCCATTGTCTTTATATTAATTTCTAGTTTGATTCCATTATGATAAGAGAACATACTCTGTGTTATTTCAATTCTTTTAATTGTTGAAGTTTGTTTGTGACTCAGGATATAGTCCATCTTGGTGAAAAATCCTTCATTTCCTGAAAAGAAAGTGTATCTTGCTGTTATTGCATGGAATATTCCATAAATATCAATTAGATTATGTTGGTTGATGGTGTTATTCAGTTCTTCTATATCTTTGCTGATTGCTTTGTCTAGTTGTTACATTGATTGCTGCAAGTGTCATTTTCAAGTCACAAACTATAATTGTGGATTTGTTTATTTCTTCTTTTAGCTCTGACAGTTTTGCTTGATGTGTTTTTAAGCTGTGTTGTTTGGTGCATTCATATTTAGGATTGCTCAGTCATTTGATGGATTGATCCTTTTAGCCCCTCAAACCCTTTCTTCTTATTTCTTACCCTTCTGCTTTGCACAGTTCAAGAATTTGGCAAATACTTAAAAGGGAAAACTGGCACTTTCATTTTTTCTGGGTTCTTACTGGCTGTTCCAAGAAGCCTTAAACTCCTATTTTGCTCCCTCTTGACTCATACAATTGCCAAAAGTTCTACTTGTTTCTCTGTCTCTTGGCAGCAGCCATATTTTCTGGCCCTGTGCCAGAACAGCAGACTATAAAAAAGCAAATGGTATAGAATTCTCACTCATTACTCTGTGACTCACTTCTTTCTGTTACCTTCAAGTACTTTATGTATTTTATCCAACTTTTTTGATTGCTATGAGTGGGAGGACTGATCTACCTCAAGCCCATAACTCCTTAAATTTTTACATAGTTTATATACTGTTGTTATATTTTTATGAAATGATACCTCATTCCTTGTAACAAACTTTATACCAGTTAAACCATTTTTATGCATATATGACAGTAACATTTAGTAGCCATGCATTTCAAGATTTTTGTAAGGACAAGCATTTTATAGTTTACTGGCTTTTCCAATTTTAATTGTTTCATAAATACCAAAAGAAAATTCCAAGCATAGCTTTTAGAGAGGAATTTGACAATTTTCTCCATTTATTTTCATCAGTTATATATGCATAGTATGTCACCATAAGAATATGTAGTGACTAGTTTTAACACAAGCTCTGCTTATATTTAGACCTCTAACCATACACTGAAATAATAAACCTAACTGCAGAATTATAAAGTGTTATAAATTTCATAGAACTTCATATATCATGAATTTACGTTTGGCAACAGTTCTGAAATGAATTTGTTCTACAGAAAGAGATTCTGCTAGTGGTAGTTTTTTTTCCCTCCCAAATCCTCTATTACTTTTAATTATGATGAAAAATTAGAAAATGAGAAGGTTAATATGAAATATTTTGCATTTGAAGAGCATGCAAATGAATAACCAAAAACCAAAATGTTTTAAGTTAAGTTTAAATTAAGTAAAAATGCTGGCAAAAATAATGAGTGAATGAATGAATGAGTGACTAAGCTGTAGAAATCAAGTAAAAAAGACTCATCCCCATCCTTAGCATGTTTACTCTCTTGTAAAGATTTAATTTTCTTTAGTGAATGTCAATTAAGTACCATATATGACCTTTTAGCTTACTATCTCATTCTACCTGAATAACAAAGAAGTAGGTGGGGTCAAAGCTATTAGACAATCATCCTAAAAATAATGTAATCTTTTTTAATTTAAATTTTGTCTCTTGTATTTATCTTCTCCACCTTAAGTTTTTTGTTTGTTTGTTTGTTTTTTGCCATTTATATATGTATTTTATGTATACACACACAGAAAAACAAACAAACCCAGAGTGGTCCTTAGGCATATGAGTTAAACACAAGTTCTGACTATGGAAATTTCCCCCAACATTTAGAAAAGGTGTTCTCTAATGCAGAGGAAATAATATACCATGGTATCAAATGTTCTTTTCTGATAAAGGAGGCAACTACAGAGAGCTTTTATTTATTTGTTCAAAGTAACCAGTGCTATTGAAGAACTCAACAACTCCCCCAATACTACTCTCAAAACAAACATATCAAACTTGATTTTCATTAGAATGTAATTATTTCTTCACACTAGTAAATCAAAAACTGAGACATATATACATATGTATAAAGCAATGCAAACAATTATTGAGCTTCATCTTCTGGACAGGAATGCCAAGTTAGTCTCTCTTCATAAAGAGCAATTACAATTTGAGGACACTTCATATTTGCCTCTTTGGCCAGCACCAAGTCTGCCTCATCTGATTCTTTCCATTTCATGAGAAACCTCAGTTCTCCACTGCTGTCTGTGGCACCAATTATTCGTTCAGGATCAAGGCCTCCGGCAAAGCCTCTGGGTTTGTCAGCAGCATCCCTTTTCTTCTTTGATTTGCTATCCTCCGATTCACTGTCAGATAAAGATTTTCTTTTTGTATCATCTTACTCTTTACCAGCTTTTTGAGAATTAAGAAATGCTTCAATTAACTCTGGACAATCTAAATTTTCTTCAGGTTCCCAAGTATTGTCAACATCTGGAAATTGCTTCCCCTTGAGGAAATACTCCACCTTCCCGTTCACTACACGTCGGTCCAGTACTTTTTCCACCACAAATTCTTCAGGCTCTGCCTCTTCAACTTTTTTCTTTTTCCATTCTGTTTCTTTCCCATTTTTTGCAATGTAGCTTTATTGGAGGCCATTTTTTATTGAAGACTAGAAGAGCTATTATTCACCGCCTCCAAGCTGCTCCAGGTCACGAGTCTGCAGCATCCTCTCCACCATAAGTTTTTTAAAAATTATTTTCAGCCAGAAATTCTGATCATATTATTAAAAGCTTAATTGATTAATTCTGTCTTCCATTACATAAATATGAATATACATACATATATGTCATCTATGTATTATGTGTAAAATATATATTATACTCTACATTTAAATATATATCATTTATCTATACGTAGAATTACATATCCTTTCTATTTCTGTTAATACTACTTTGGGAAACTTAAACCAAATCTTCACATAGCAGTTACTTTTTATGACAGAACGATTACAGCAAAATAAACAATGTCATTGGTGAAAGGAATGTCAAGCCGATTTTGAATTGACTAAATAGCAACTGATGTCCTCAAGGATTCTAGTGTATTATGACCCTGCCCTGCCAATCTGTTTAGCTACTGACGCTTCACCATATGGGGTCAGAGCGGTGATTTCTCACATAATGCCAAATGACCTAGAAAAGCCTGTAGCATTTGCATTGTGAACACTTGCTAAAGAATTAGGGACAGATGGGGAGGTTTTACTTTCTATGTCTGGATTTGTTGTCATTAAATTACTGAATATCACTTCTATGTATACCCTGGCCATCATGGGAAAATATATGGTGCTGAGACTCTAACTTCTGTTGGGTCTTTTTCAATGTGAAACGCTCCACTTTGGCTTGAACTTATAAGTGTATAGTTGTAGACATGATTCTATAAATCTGGAAGAAAAAAACCCTTGGGAAAATTATTAGTCAAAGGTGTTCTAAGAGACACCTTCTCCTAAGAGGGAAAAAAAAAAAGAAAAAAACCTTGGATATAAATATGATAATGTAAAAAGAGATAAAGAATTTGATATGGCTTAATAATCACTTTTCTACATGCCTGCTCATATAGAATAGTTATTTCACAATGCCATGGGAAAAAGCATCTTAAATGAAAGCAAATGGTGCAGAGGACGCCAAGGGGCATGTGCAAGACATCAGGATAAAGCAATTTCAGAGTGCATACAGGATTGTCAGTGAAAGCAAAGTCAATAGACACAGTAAATAATATTTGACTTTATAGATAATTAAAGGCAAATGTTGAGTGCAACGTACAGAAAAAACAGATACCTGGTTTCAATGAAGCAGAACAGAAGTTGTTGCTCTACTTACTACTACATATCACGTTAAAAATTAACGTATTAAAAGCTAGGTAACAAAGGAGATTGCTTCTGACATTAAGGAGGTTTTTCTTAGGGTCAGAAAAGCCAAGAAAATGTGAATAGCAATTAATAGACATGAGCTCTAGTTTAGGTTAATTAAAATAAATGGTGGAGGAGAAATGAGAACCTCTGAATGGCATGGGGGGGGGGGCAACTAACCGAGAGTCACAAGGCATATTATCTGCTCTGACTGAGAGGCCACAGACATTTTTTCACCCATCGCCCCATGCTTTCCCCTGTTAATTTTCTTTCATTTTATATTGGTTTGCTGATGAATGTATTTTGTTCCTCCTTTCATCATCTGTGTCTTTAATGATGCACAACCACCTGACCTTAGTCTCTCCTCATAAACAGACCACTACTACAACAAATGTTCACAATAAAATTATAACCTTGAAAATGTATCCTTCAGTAAAAGGTGACCTGTGTTTTCCATTTTCAAGAATCCTGAAATCTGTTCAGGATATGAGAGTTTACAAAAAGAGGGGTTATCCTGAGCTATTTCATTCACTTCAGAAACACTGCCAAATCCCCAGTGATGAGTAAACTACCATTTCATTTTCAAATAGCTTGGTGATGTCTTGTTCTACATGATTTTGCATCTAGTGAGCCTGCAAAAATACATGCGTTCCAGTTAAATACACACTAAATCTCATTCTGCTGCCTGATGGGTGATTGGATAATTTGTTTTTAGCCTTGGGTTAAGGTCTTACCCTCTTTCACTGGTAAGAATATTATCTGTTGAATTCTGATTATGCATTAAATTCCCCCAAAGTTTTCCAACCAAGATTAGAGTCAATTTTTAATTTGACCATTTTAGCATAAACAAAATATGATTCTAAAACTATCTGTGGTAGCCATGATTAATGAAAACACTGCAGAAACTTAAAAAACAGTGTTTTCTTCATTTTTGAAGTAAATCAGAGAAGTGCATGCAACTCTCAGTGTCACCAGACCCCAGAAACCATTGTACATTGCCTTTTTTGGAGTTAAATAAATTAGCCCTTTTTCTAACCTTGCCTGATAGTTTGTACTTCCCTTAGAATGCTGTCTTTCCTTGATGCTTCCTTGGATGAAAGAAAATGTTTTATGTGAATAGTTAAAACTTCTTTAAGCTTGAAAAATCTGCTTTAAGGAGCAAACTGCCTGCTAGAAACGGCCTGGAAAAGGAAATGTAGAAGGCGTTATGAGGATGAGAAACCTGCCCAAGTGGAAATTGTTACTCGGGGAATGGATGGTTTGTAGAAGCATGGAACAGAAGAAAAGAATTGAAAACTCATCCACTTTTGAATTGAAAAGTATCCCTCATAAGAGGTTGGTGAAGGTAAAAAAAAAAAAAAGAAAAAAATCAGAGGAACTAGAGTGTACTTTAAATATATATGTATGTGATCATTTTTTTTTTTTTATAATACTTTGCCAAGGGTAAAAGTTATGTGTTTCCAGGACCTACTTTTATGTAAATATTTCAGCATGTATTATATGCTAAAAATTTATGTGCTAAAAGGATAACTGTGTGCCTGTTGGCATGCAAAAGTACAACTTGGGTGTGGAACAAAACATCTGTGTGTGAACTCTTAACTCTTGACTTCACATTACAACACTTTGAGAAATGCATTTTAAGTTACATTCCCCAGTCCCCACTACTTATACTCACACAAAGTGTTTTCACTGTGTAGATACAGTAACCACATTGCCCTTTAGTAAATGACATAGAGGCATTCTAGTTGCAGTCTCCTTCTGGTGCAAAGATTACTAATCTTTGTTATGTATATTCTTCTCTAGTATGCCCACCAAGAAAATAGAGAGCGTGTGAAGAATGAGCTATGATGTATGTAAGACTCCTGGGTAAATATGGGCCAATGGGAAAATCTTTGGCCAAGGAATCAGGTCAGAAAGGCTTGTGTGTGCACATGTGCAAACACATTGATTTACGTAACTCTAACTCATCAGACTTATTCACTGAGATTTTCTAGATCACTCTAATTATGTGACTGACTCAGGAAGGCCCTTTCTTAGTTGCCAAGTACCTGATTTGGGTTTTATAAATTTATTCATATCTAGAATGCTTTGTCAATTATATAGTTTTTCAATCACATACAGAAATGTATTTTTGAGGAACACATACTTCTGAAATTATGGTTACACACATGTGTTTAGAATAAATCATTCAACAAAAGAATGGCTTCTGTAATTGACTTTCCCATACTTTGTGACCTAAAGTAGACCATTTAGTCATTTGGGGCATATTTGAGCCATATATACACATATACATCTTCCTGGTTGCAGTGCTAAGAGAATTGATGTTTATAAAGCACACAGGGATTCTAAGATGAAAGGTTCTAAGGAAATACAAATTATTAAACATCTCAATGGACATGCTCATCATGAAAGGTTTAAGACTAATGAGCAGTATGCAGTTTATTCCTTGAGGTCTTTCTTAGCTTTAGTTATTACTAAAGGAAGAAACAAATGTTATTGGCAGAGTCAGGTACTTTAGAAGGCTAACTCATCCAGGTGCAATTGTAATTACACACACACACACGTCCATGCACACACCTCATACCTTAAGGCAGACAATTTACTCCCTTTTATCAAGAAATAACAGTATGCTTCAAAGTCGGGCCTCTCATTCTGCTTAATACTATCTCTAACTCATGACTTGTTACACAAGGTGATGTTTTTGACTTAATACTACTCAGCAAAATTTAATTTTAAAATGCAGGAGTTACAGAAACTGCACCCTCTGAGTGGCCTTTTGGGAAATAGGTAACATCTGCCAAAATGTCCCCTGTACCTTCTGCAACTATATAGGAATGAAAACAAAATGGCTGAAATGGAATTGTACTCATTTACACGTCCACAGATTTCCAAACCTGAATGCACTGGGCAAATCCCAGTTCTGCTGCTTACTAGCTATATGACCACAGATGAGGTTTTTAACCTCTCATTTCCTCATCTGTAAAAGGAGACAAAAATAACTCTCAGAGTTATTGTGATTAAAGGAGACAATTTATTTTAAACACCTTCAATCACTACCATAGTGCTTGGCACACGGTACGTAGTGAAATAGGTGTTTCTGTGTCTGTTATTAGCAGTCTCTCCCCTACTTTTACTGCTACTATTACTACTATGCCTGCTGCAGGTATGATTATTACCACTACTATTACTACTACACTACTATAACTGCTGCTGCTTCTTCCACTATTACTACTACACAATAATATCTCAATAAAGAGTCCTTTCAAAGTATCCTAATTTGTCTTAATATAAGCAATTCATAAGTTTTTGGCAAACTTGCTTTCAAATTGTAGTCTCTGTGTAGTAGCTGCCAATCTGACTTTTTTTTCTTTTCTTGTAGGGGAGTGATTGTGCTCTTTTCTTCTCTGGAACAACTTGCAGCTTTCTGCCTCTGCAATACTGTCAGCACAGACTGCACAGTGATATGGTAGACAGGTAGCAAGTCAGGCAGGAATACGAAAGGGCACATAAGTTAACTACAACAACAACAGCAACAAATATTCAAATGTGTCTGTCTTCTTACCATGATATCAAAGCCACAAAGAATACTGCACTCAGCTTTGTGAGAAAGCCACACGCGAAACCATAAAATTCAGGCTATCAGTCAAATAAACCCCTTTTATCAGCTTTCTGAAAAACATGCTGCAAACCTAAAGACAATTTACTTCTGTGAAGTGAGTGTATGTTTTATTCTCTCATTTTGACAATGACATAGGAATTTCCCAGGTGAACAAGCCCTCCTATTAAAACTTGCTGTCTTACCAGTTGTATGCTTGAGGAAGGGAATGGTACAAGCTTTTTGTCAGTGAAGAAATGTGAATAAACTTTGGCTTGGTTGGACCAGAAGGAAAGAAACTTTGTGTTTATGTTCAACTCCTTTACCATTTTCATTAATCGTTTCGTTAGATTTGCATTTGAACAGGCAGATGGAGAGTGCATTCTGGGGAACCATTTGTCAGGAAGCCTGAATGGATAGTGCTTAATATTTAGAGAATTCCAATTTCTGCGTCTTGATTTCTTAATTTCTAAAATGATATTGTCATATCATTTAGCATCCATAGTTAATGGAGCTGTTGAAATGATTGGGTTAATAATTCAATAGACTTTGAGATCCTTGATTAAAAGGTGTGATGTAAGGAAAAGTAATGAGTGCAATTACATTATCAAACAGGAAGAATCCCAATTTTCTTCTGTGCAATAACCTACAATGTAGACCAGATTTTCAAAGGAAGGTGTAATGGGTACACTTACCAAATTTCATGTACATGCGTAATACCCTCAGAAGCATATAATTATGTATGCAAAATGGATAATTGCATACAAAATTGCCCATTTGTGTGTGCAATTATCCATTTTATGCACACAAATGCTTGTTTGAAAATCTGGCCTTAAAACTCTAGCTGTAGAGGAAAAATCAGCTTGCACACATGGTTTCTGAAACAGAAATTATGGCCTGCCTTGACTGTATAACTGCTGTCAAGTATTTAAGCTGTCTTCTTTTCAGAGTTGATTCAGAATGTATTTCCAGACTGTATAACAAGACAGTAGAATGAAAGATATTTTTAAAAGATAAACATTGAAACTTCTTATCCAGCTGCCCTGAAGATGCTGATATAGCTTCTAACACTAACAGACAGTGATGAGGGCTGTGTAATCACTGCTGGGTATAACAGGCTACTGTACACAGAGGAAAAGGGAATCATGTCTGATCCCCACTTCCCCATAGTGTAAGGTGCCTAAAAACAGCCAGTTAAATAATAGGTCTATTTAAAGGTAGACTGCTTTTTTTATTGTTGACTAAGACCTGGCATTTGCATCTCTTGAGATTTCTTCATTAACAAAGACCCACCTATGACCTAAATAGCTTCTATAGTGTTTGGGGCCTCTGGGAAAAAAAATCAGAGTAGTAAGGGGGGAGTGCTTTACAAAATTAGCTTATAAGCTTAGAATGTAGATTTAGGTCATTAGTTAGCTGTTTCTTTCAACAGAATAATCCATTGTTAGAGAATTTAATCTCTGAAATTCTCATCTCAGGCTTGGTTATTTCATATCCAGAGGCCGCTCGTACACTGCTGTCTTCCTAAGGGCTAATTCACCCTCTTCTCAACTCTGCAGTGGCTTCCCCTTGTTTTCTCCACTGAGACCACACTTACTCTTTACTATAAAGGGTATGTCAAACTTCCCAAAGTGTTTCCTTTCATGGTTTTCTTTTCGCCTGCTATCCGTACTCAGTCCATGTCAACGCCTATGATCCTTTCATCTAGTTTTCTCACTTTTAACTTGATGTGTTTTACTAGAAAATCCCTATTGTCCCAAGCATGGCAAACAGTCTTCCTCCTTTTCAAAAACATGTACTATGTCACTGAACTTCTCCAGATTAAATAGAAGTGAGGTGACAACCACCCACCCCTGTCCAACCTGTCTGTTTAATCTTGGGGGACAAGATTCATCTCACAAAAATCACAAACATTAAAAGTGGTGTAGCTTGTATCACTGTAGATTCTTGCCACCAATGTATTTATCACATTGTAAGTTATATACAAAAAAGGGTTCAGTTTGTGCTGTATTAATGAAAACTCATGTGGTGGAAGTGAGGTGGGGAGATAGGTTGACTTAGCATAATATATTATAGTAAGCATATTACCTGTCTCAGAAAAATCTAGCCTTTATCTTAAAATCTCTTTACCATTTACAACGAGCTGCTAAATATATTGCTTCATTCACTCCTCTCAACAACTCCAGCAGAGGGTAGATGAGATAGTAATAGCATCATTTTCAGAGATGATAAACTGAGCCTCAGCATGATTCTTACTTGACTAAGAGAATATGGCTTGTTAGTAATGGGGTCATGATTCCAAACCAGATTTTATAAACTGCAGAACCAGTATTTTTCTACTCCGCAGTGCTGCCACAGCTAAATAATTGAGTATAGAGAGGATAAATAATGGACACTAACATATTCTTACTCTCTATCAGAATCACCACAAATCCCTGATAAGTAAAATTACTAAAGCTGTGAGAATATGTTGAAATAAATTAAGATTCAGCCTTCAAAAGAAAAACTTTTATCCAAAAAAAAAAAAAAAATACAATTTGCCTTTACTTGCTAAAGACTTTTTTACAAGTAGAGATCTGGACTTAATTTCTACAGGTATGAATTACTTTCCAGTATAAATTTTTCCCAAAATTGCAGAGCAAACCTCCAACTACTTTACAAGTAACATTGTATGAAACAAGAAATCACATGCTCAATTAAAGGTTTAGTATAGTCAGGAGGGAGAAAACATGCTTCTCTCCTGGTAACTTCAACTATAGTTGAAATGATTTCTAAAGATAAGGTAAGAAAAATTGTTCTTGAGGAAACAGAAAATCTAATACTCCATCTGTGTAGTAGATAGAAATCACCAGTAGATGTACATATCATGACTCAGAAGCCATTTTCAAGTTCAAGACACAATTTGGAGTGTGGACAAAACGCCAAGTGCATGCAAAATAGAGTACTTCAGAGCTTCAGAATATCCTCCAGTGGTGTTTAAGTCAAAAAGTTTTGATGTTCATAGTACATAGATCAAAGTTTCCTGATCTAAAATGTAAATGGATAGAGCTGAATCATTTATACCCTGCAAATAAATTTATAGGAAATTACAATTTAGATAGAAAACTAATAAATTTTAGCATGCCAATTATATTTAAAAAGAATAAGTTGACCATGTCTATTTATTTTTTTAATTGCCAACAGAAATGCTTTCTAAAATTTGCATAGAGTTTTTACCCAGATTCTTTATGTAAACATTTGTGCATTTCCCAGTGGATGTTAGAATAATCTGTGACAGCATGTAATATTTTCTTATTGTCACTTTTGAAAATTCTCAGATCTCAAGAAAACATCTTTTTAAAGGAACAAACATTTATGAAAGAATTATTATTCAAATATTGTCATATTTATCTTTGAATTATCTGACTTCAAATCCTGTTTTGGGAATGAGGCAGTGTACAACCAAATATATACATTTAAATAAGAAGTAAAATATGTACATGAAGATTGCTATGTTCATCTGTAATTTGGTGAAAAATGATCTAAGACTAGCGTTAAAGGCCAAAAGGGTCACAAAAAATGTAATGATAAAATTTTTAAAAATGTAATATCAATTACATATAGTGTAATTGTGCCACTTTGTAAAATATTATCTTTGAAATAAATGCAAGCTAATTTTATCTGTTTTATTCAAATATTCCCATTCTCCAAGAAAAAATAAAGATAATGGGAACCACTGCTGAAGAAAGTAATCTATGTTAGCTTGCCGAAACAGTCTTTCAGTAATTTTTATCTGGGGAGTTAAAATAAGAAGCCCAGCATATCAGTTTCAAGTCAGAATATAAAAGTAGTTGAAAAAAATGTTCAAAGCCATATCATGTGGTTCTATTGCAATTAAAACCAGGATTTGCTTAACTTAATTGCTGAGGACGCGGTATTAATATGGCCAGGAGTCACTTCTGCTCTGTCTATGTCCATGACTATAGAAAGCAGTCCTCATAACAACAAACTTGGATGTTGACTGGAAGAAGGGAGGATGATCAGTGCAAATCCATTCCTCCCACTGAAAAGCTCAGCTCAAAGCAAATATCTTATCAACGGTTCAGAAGCATTTCTCTGTACACAAAGCATCATGTTATTGTTTGGGTAAACAGAAAGAAAGGAAGCCTACGAAAAAAACACATTATGAGATGAAAAAAAAGAAGAATTTTGCAAGCTTAGGAAATTTTTAGCATTTTTATAAAATATAATTGGAATTGTTTTGTAAAAGTGAGATTACAAAAGGCATAGAGAAGATTGACGGGGTAAAAGCGAAGACTGTAATTTAGTTCCTGTCATCTTTCATATGTGCTTTGTATAGAGAGTGTGGGAGATTTGGTTTCTGGCAACGTTGTTTACAATGAGAACTATGGGCTTTTACCCAGATTGGGTGGAGGGCAGGGGCACTGTTAGTAACAAGGGTGTGTCCTAAATGAAAGAATGCAAGAGAGCCTCTAAGGCCCGTCACATTCCACCAACTCATGGCTATGAAATTATGCGTACTGATTTCATTATATCGTGTTCACATGAAAAGAAGTTTGCATATCTGGTCAACAGTAAAGTTGCTCGGACCCTCTCAACATTTACTCCCTTCTCACTCTCTCTTCCCTCCTGACCGTTCACCCCAGAACACATACACTTTGAACATGCACACATACACATGCATACATGCACAATTAAAACTGGGAATAGTATCCCTGGCTGAGTTGTAAGTATACATTTCAAATTTGAACAGTCACGATTCCCTAACTCCTGACAGTTTCCCATTCCTTGGGGAGAAAAAAAGAGTATTAGTTATCAGCTGCCATAATAGTGGTGCATAACAGACCATTTTGAAACTCAGTAGCCTAAATGAATAGTCGTGCACTATTGCTCATAAGTCAACGTGCTGGCTGGGAAGTTCTCATATTAGTTGAGCTTGATAGGGCTCACTCAGGGATCTGCCAGTTAGCTGGGCAACCTGGTTGATCTTGCCTTTCTAACATAACTAGGACCTCATCTGGGACCACTGAGCTGAATAGGCTCTGCTACACATGGGCTCACATCCTCCTGCAGAACAGCTTAGTTTTGTTATGGATGAGGCAGGGGGCCAAAAAAGAAAGTAGAAGTGTGTGAGGCCTCTTGAAGCATAGACTCAGAACAGGACCATCTTCTGCTGTGTTCTAGTGGTCAAATCAAGTCACAAGAGGTAGAGCATATTTAATGACTGGGAAATAGGCTCTTAGCTATTGATGGGAGGAGGTACAAAGTCATATTGCTAAGGGCATAAATACCAAGAGAAGTAGAGATTTGTGCCATTTTTGCAAACAATCTACCACAAGGATATTCTGATGAAAGAGGGTACCAAAGATTCAAGTGTCACCCAGAATTAGAATCCCCCAATTTGCGCAAAGTCTGAACACCAATGAAGCAGGCTTTCAGATGGAAAACCAGCGCATAATTGTCCACACATATCTGCATGACTTCCTGTGTCAAATCATTTACTTTCTGCTTAAACTTCACCTCTTCAGGGAGACCCTTCCTAACCACCCTCCACTCTAATTGTACACTCTCTTTACTCTCTAAATTTCTGCGCCGCTTAATTTTTCTTCCTCGCACTTCTCATCAGCTGACATACTACCTATTGTTTTTATCTGTCTCCCTCCACTAGAATGTAAGATCCTTGAGTCCAAGAATTTTGCCCATCTTGTACACTGCTGTATCTGTAGCACCAAGAACACTATTTCACAAAGTAGACTCAATAAGTATTTGTTGAATGAATGTCTTAACAAACCAGTAGTATTGAGATCCCTCAGGTACTGCTTCAAGAGCTAGACATGAAAAGCCACAAAGCCTATTGGTAGCTATACTTAGTTCTGTCCTGGGCACTGGAATATGATCAAGCCATATCTCTGTTTCCAACTTCTCTCTACCTGTTCAAGCCTTAGTAAGTCTCATCCACTTCTAGTGCTGTGAACTGTTTTGACCCTGAAGCAATATGTCATCTCAATACATTCTACTGTGACCCCCGCCCATAGCTAAACCACTGCACTAAGCTGCTAAACCACTGCAAATCTATCTGGTTTCTCAGTCTCTCTGTGGAGCAATGCCTCTTACTTTAGAAAGATGTTATGGAATGGTGAAAAGACTGATTGCTTTGTATGCATAGGACCTGGGACCAAAGCTCATTTCTGCTTTGGTTGTGACTTTGGAGAAGCAACTTGGCCTATGAGAGTCATTTTTCTCACACCTGTAAGACGAATGATAATGCCTATTTTATGTAAGTTCACAGTGGTCTTCTTAACGAATACCCTGGTTCACAGAAGTGGACCACCACTAGCCAAGCTTATACTACATGACCCTTCCCCAGTCATATTTGATTGTCCTAAATCCAACCCAGGTTAAACCAATCAGCTTTTATCTCCATCCCACCCACCTCCACGGAATTGGGAACGAATTTGGGAGCTGTGGATTGCCATCTGCTGCCATGGAAATTGAGTAACAAAGAACCATTCTAAAGAGCAAGAGTGGTAAAGCAAACCCTCAGGGGGAAAAAAAAATCGGGGGGAAAAAAAATCAGAGGAAAAAAATGAAGAGAAAATGCTACCTGGCTTCCTGACAGCTTTCATTTTTTTCATTTCAATTCCTTTCTGAAGCCTTTCCATTCACACCTTTAGGTGTCGAAACTCTTTTGTGTGCTTAGAACAATGAATATCTCTTTTCTTTGTTAATCTCATTCAAATTTCCCTAAGATATTCTCAACCAAAAAATTCAAACCAAAATGTCTCCTCTTAGAGTTGTTGTAAAGATTGAAATAGAGAAGGCTTTAAAAATGGCTAACAAGCTGTACATTAATTACTATTTAACTCTTCAGGAACTATGCCTGACCCTAAACCTAATCTGTCTATTCGTGTCCTCAATGACCATGCTCATTGCTGACTTAGCTCAGACTTGGCAAATTCTTGTGTTGAACTGTATTTAGATCATAAATAATATGTCTTACTTTTCTCTACTGACCCCATGCACTTTTAAAGGAGATGCATTTACTTTTTTTTCAGGCAGAGGTAGCTCAGAGATAGATCATACCTGCTCTCACCTCCTTAGAGACCTTGTTCCTACCTTCATAGTGGCCAAATTGGTTGGAATTCCAGATGTTTCATTTGCTAGTTGTGTAGACAACAGGTAAAATACTTAATCCATTTTGTCTCTGTTTTTTCTTCTATAAAATGGGTTTACCAACATAACCTCTAAACAGATTGCTGTGAGGCTTCAACAACTTAACATGCAATAAATATTTTAGAACAGCTCTTTGATATGGAACTAGTTTGCTCTTAGAATGTCCTAGTGAGTCCTTCTCAGTCCACAAGTACCCATCAAAAGACCTACACCCTCTCTCAAATACACTCCATCATTTGTTGGTAGCAGTAACTGAAATCAACAGATACTACCACACCCATTTGGATTATTCTTATTATTCATATCCCTTTAAGAATTGTGGAGATATTCTATTGCACTGTCTGGTAAATTAAATTTACATTTAGAATATTCATACAGTAAAATATCTCCCCTTAACTATACCATAAATTCCTTAAAGATAAGAGCTGCATCTGAGTTATCGCTTCCTCTCCCAGCTGTTGTTCACTATGTTCTATACTTGATTCACAAATATTTTCTTACTGTTCACTTATTTTAATTAAAAAATATTATTTTGAGATCATTTGAACTTCATTGTCATTATGTCACTGTGATGCCTTGAATCTGTATCAAAAGTGAAAGAATCAAGTCTTGTGATATATTTGTTTTATTTATTTGAGGTGTGCTAATATTTTATAAATACTACCTCAGAGATTTTTCTCCAGCTTTTTATATTATTGTGATATTCTTTTAACTGGACTGGGCTTTATTGTATGTAATTCAAACTGCAGTACTAGAAGAAAATTCCCTAGAGGTTAGATCCAAGTGACAGGGAAATGTACCCCCATGGGATTCTCAGTTATTTAAATACAGATTTTCTCAGAAAATTTAATCTGTAACTCTATAGCTATACTAACTATTTTCTTTGAAAATCACAATTTATTTAAAGCTAAATTCTGTTGGCCTAGTGTCAGGCCTCACAGTATTTTATAGCTTTTTGTTCTAAAGTGATTTATAGTGAATTCAATTATTCGATCCCTATAGATGTGGCCTAACAATGTGTTGATTAAGCATTTCTGCCCTGATAAAAGTGGTTCATACTTTAAAGACTATTTGCTCTGTTGATCTGTTTGGTAAATTCTTTAAGCAGTAGAAAAACCCATCTCTTTCTATTTCAGCTCTCTTGCTGAAATTATAACTGTGTTTCTGCACATGGTAACTAATGTATATAAAAAAAATGCTTTCCCATGTATTAGTTCCAAAATTTTGGACTTATATATAAATTCATTCTATTTGAAGTTTATTTTTGTATTATTGTAATACTAATGATTTACATTACTACATGCTATTCTTTGTCTCTTAAACACTATTACCCTTGCCGGAATTTTATATAATTTTAAAGTAATAGCTTTATATGACATGCAAAAGTGAGGTCTTTCATATTCAAGCAATAACCTTAATTAGTGTTTAGTTGAAGTCCAGCCTATTCACCCAGAATTGTACATAGCAATTCCTTCCAGATGTTCAGTGTTATATTTTTTTTCAACCATCTGGCATTTAAACACCATAAATATACAATAATGTTACCTGATATATTATCTTAAATAAATATCACTGCAGTAGCTTTCTAACACATTCTAGAACTCTACTATCATTTAGGTGTGTGTTTCCCATGGATTTTAATTTAACGATTGGATCTATAAGCTCTAGGCGTGACAAGAAAGTGATTTAAGAGTTTTTTGAATATACAGAGTATTTGAATAATATGTACCTGTGTACTATGACGTTTTCTGGAAAGTTTATTTACACCTTATACGATCATATTTCTGAAAGATTAGACATATCATCTGGTGTAAAATGCTTCAAATAATACAGTAGAGAAAGAGAAACTCATTTAATGGTTGGGGGGAGAATGTAAATCGAGGCCTACCTTGAGGACAATTTAGTCATATGTATCAGGACTCTTAGCAATTCATCTACGAATTTATTCATAGAAAATAATCATGAATGTATAGCTAACCTTAAAAAGGATGTCCATTGCAAAATTGTTTACAGAATACAAACATGAAAATAGCTCAATGGGGAGAGATTGGACAAGGGGCATAAAGAATAATTATGATTTGGAACAATGTATATGCTAGTAATATTGATTTGATCAACATATCTCAATGTCGAACCCCCAAAATATGTATAATCAATTTTGATTCAATAAAAATTTAAAAATAAAAAAAATTTTAAAAATAGCTGAAATGTTGGAATGCTATATAACAATATGCCATGATGATTATCTCTGGTAGTTGGGAAGTGGGGTAAATATTAATTTTTTTAAAACTTTTTTGCTTATTGTATCTTATTAACATTCTAAAATAAATATTTATTATTTTTACACACAGAAATAGAACTATTCATTCAAATTAGTACTGTTGTATCTTTTCTGCCCTTGATTCCCGGTTGAAATACCCTTGGCACTTCAGCATTCTCCAGATAAGACTATTTAATAGGTCTAAATCTGAATTTCTAATTCCTAACTCACAATTGTGTGTGTGTGTGTATGTGTAACCTTGACTAAGTCCTGCCTCATCAATAAGTCATTGCCTCATTAGCTGAATTGGCTTCATGATAACTTATATGACTATATACATGTACCTCCATCAGCTGATATCTTGAGGTCCCTTCTAGTTGGAAAATCTGAGATCATATAAAATCGTGAAAAAAAATTACAATTCAAGGAATATAATAAAAGGGTTGTCAGCATTAATATAAGACAACTGACAGTGTGAGAATAAATCCTCATTCACTATTTAAAGGAACATTTTCTGTCAGACCTAGAGACTGATTTACCATAAAGGTAATTTAAACTGGGATGAGCCCTAGTAATATGTTTCCATGTTTATATGTATTTGGAAAATTTGAACACATGAGATATTTTAATACAATCTATTATGATCATTACCCATTACCTTTTTGCTTCACTCTAGCTTTCTTTCCTTCACATGTCATTTTGGAGATACGCTGAGGGGAAGTTGAATAGGTGATATGACATTTTTAACTGAGATGTAGCAAAACAATTTTAAATGGTTCAGTAAAACAAATGAGAAACTATAGACACTTGATTTAGACATACATAAAGGATACCTTTATTACCATCTTAAAATTGATTAAAGAAAATTCAAATAAAAATAATTAGTCGATTACAAAAAACAATAATATAGACTGAGGACATAATAGAAATTATTATATCATGAAGTGAATCATTAAAAAATTCAGATCAAACCAAAGCAGTAATTCATTAAAAGGAAGGGATAAACTTTAAATAGAAATAATGAATAAGCTTTCAGATTTTTTGATCATTCAATTAATGCGGAATGAATCATATGACCACACTGGAAAAATATTTAAGTTTCTTGCTGATTTGATGTGAATTACTTACATTGATAAAAGTAACATAACATTCAAAATCTATCAGTAAAACAAGGACATTGGTAGCAAACTGGATAATGAGTGCCATCAATTCTAAGCCTATTTAGGAGTTGTCACTGCACAGGAAAACTTGAAATGCCCTTGAAATATTACATCTAACATATGAAAAATATTCAATAGAGATTTTCCAAGTTAGACAACAACACTAAAATTTAAATGACATTGCCAATAATGAGTCATGAAACTGAAAGGAACTGTACTATATTACCAAAATTTTAAAAACTGGGATTAACCGTATTGTAATAAAGACTGATTTAGTTTTTTTATTTTCTCTGTAGAAAATATTACAAAATCATTTTTGTATGTACAGGAGATTAGTGATCATGCAATGATAAACATAGAGAAAAATATTATGTAGGTATGTAGGACAGCTAATTAATAAAAATATTCTTCCTCTACCTGAATTTTGTCATGTTGTGATATTGGACAAATTTTTAAAATGTGTAAGTTCTTGCAAGTTATTTTGTCATTCTGAGTAAATATTACCTTTTGTACTTAATTTATATACTTAATTGTGATTGATTTTTTTTTCTTAAATAAGATCTCCAAAATTATTTAAGCTTCAGGTCTCATAAAACCTGGGTCTGCCCATCCAATCATCATACAATTTTATTTTGTGCCATGAATTCTGGTTGAAACAGAAAAATATGGAAAAGCTATGATCACATTCTTGACTAAACCAGAGTTAAAAAAAAAAAAAATACAAAAAAAATTACCTACTACTATAGTGATTTCCCCATTCAGTATTGGTAATTCTCTAAAGAAAGAATAGTAAAGACAAATTGTTGGAGTTGTTGATGCATTTCTGTACCTAGAATACTGAAAACAAACAAACAAAAAAAACAAGTTCTATATTATTTATGTTTTTCACTTTATAATGCCCAAAGCTGCTTAGAATGTAAATCATTTAAAATTGGGGACTTAATTTTGCAATGAATTGCATATAAAACCAGAAGTGTTAATGCTAAGAAACGCCACATAACTGAGGTATAGGAGATTGTGCTACATATTAAATAAAAGCAAAGATTCTGACTGTTCATTAAATTTGAGTAACCATTGTAACATTGGAACATGCACTGAGGTCTAGTCCAAGCAGTTGCAGTCTTTGTTACCTATGATCTCCCTTATCAGTGCTTTGGTTTCTTTCACATGTGTGGTACTAAACCCACTGCTTGAAATATTTATACATTATGTTTTTCTAGAAATAATCATTCCATCTTTAAAAAAGAGAAAAATTGATTCTTGTCTGCATTCCAACACTACCTTTTGGAAGTGTAGCATAAAGCTTGACAATTATAAAGTCTCTCAGATCCTGTGCGGTAAGACTGTTAGAGTAATACAAATAGGAAGGAAAAGTGGGTAGAAAAATAGTCTGTATTAGTGTTTGGGTTTTCAGTGAATTTATTGTATCAAGGCTTTAAATCTTTATGTGCAGACTTTTTCTTTCAGTTATTTGCTACACCAGAAAAAAACACTCTTATTGAGCAATGGCTTTGATACAAAGACTTGGAACTCAAGAGGGTAAATGTTTTATTTCAGTGATAAATACATGTCTTTGCTTAAGTGTGGCTTTTCATTTGTATATTCAATAACTTTATTAAATGACTGCTGTATGTTGGCCCACCCCTAATACTTGTGGGGCCTGGAGCATGAGAAAAAATAAAGGCCCACATACCATATGGGCACATATTTACAATTTATAAATCGATCTAACAAAGTACCATCATAGTGACAAAATTCTAAAAATATGTGTAAAGCTATAATTTATTTATGACTAAAAATTGGCAAAATTTGAAACCCGACCATATTTATCATTATTTTGAGGTTGGGTCCGCAATGTTTGGATTAGTAATATATACATAAAACATAAATTACATTTTATTCCATAAAATGAATTTTTCTTTCTTTTCTTTCAGTAAAATCACGATGATAATTGTTTCACATGATTTGCTGTCTATTGACACTTATGATCTAAAGAGTTAAAAAAGAAAATGTCTTGTATTCAATGGTACAAAATTTGAGAATATTTCATTAAAATATAAATAAAAAGTAAATGTAAAAAATAAATTTAGTTACAACAAATTATTTCTCATCTAAAATATTCAAAGTATTTATTACATTCAAGAGAAAATCAAGTTCTATTTAATGAATAGTAAAATTTAAAATCAAATTTATATACATAAAATTGAAATTTTATCACACTATTGCAAATGTAAGTAAATTTTATTACATATCTTTATAAGTAAAACTATTCACAGTTCTATTATTCAATGAAAATCAATATCACACTTCATATTCATCGTGTCCATACTTCCATAATTACACATTTAAGAATTATAGAAAATACTTAATATTGTTATATATTCCTTAGCTGACATTTGTGAATGCTGTGCTTATACATGAATATTTCTAAAGTCATAAATTTGAACATGAACCGAAGCAATAAAATGGATACTCAGAACTACTGGGAATTTATACTTCATTTTGCAAGAAGCCATTATATTTATGATATCTAAGAGGAAAGATTTTCTTGCCTATTTTTTATTAAGTTTATTCAAATAAGAACACCACCAAGATCCTAACAGATTTACTAGATACAAGCAAAACACATGAAAAGACATTTCACTCAAAAAGAAATATATAAGGCAAACAACCATATGGAAACTCGTACAACTGACTAAAAATAAAAGTAATAATCATTACAATAAGAGCAAAGTATTATTCTACTCCTATTAAATTAGAAAAGTGTTTTAAGTACATGTTTTCAAAGCCTGATAATGGAGAAGTATGTAGAGAAATTGTCATAGTCACACTTCTTTGGTGGTGAGGGAAATTGGGACAATTATTTTGGGTAGCCATTAGGAACTTTATCAACATATCGACATAAAAATACTCATATCCTTTCTTTTAATAATCTCACTCAAAGAATTGCTTTAAGAAACCTATTAGTAAAAGAAGAAAAAATCCCTATGTACAATGATGCATATATCTTTGGATTAGAAAATTGGAGGCAACATTAATGGTTCTACATAGGGGAAGGATTGAGTAGGTTATGCTACATCAAATGTGCAAAACATCCACTAAAAATAATAAATAAAAAACTGTAGCAAATGAAAAACATATTTTCTAAGTGAAGAAACAGCAGAAAATTGAAGGCACAGTATGCTTAAATGATGTAAAATATTCATACATATGGCTAAAGACTTGCCAGAGAACAGAGAATTAAAAATAACTGTAGGAATATGTGCATTTTTTTCTTTTTTAACTTTCTTGACAATTTAAGTGATTTCGTTTTAACTTCCATCTATACCCACCTTACTGCCATTGCCTGTCATTTCCATATGCCTAGTGACAACCCAGAAAGCATCCCACTCCTCTATCTTCTCTTCATAACTTCCTGACAAAATCCCAACCCTGGATAAAGCCAAATATCCACAATCTCTGTGATTACAGACAGACAGCTGATTGCTGTCAGAGGAAACAATATGACCAGGATTTGTATAGGACCCTGAATTAATGGTCACCAACCTCAAATTGGTCTCCTGATACTCTGGCCATTCTATGATGTATTTTTTCTCAGTTTGCCCTCCCATGCCATACAATGATTGTTTTAACATTAGCTCCATCAATCTCAAATATCTGACCTCTTCTCCTCACTCACTTTCAGCAGATTATTTCTCAGGGAAAATACCAGGCTTCTCATAAAAATTCTCTCAACTTCCATACATCACATCTAAAAACCTAACTGAATCTAAGACATAGCATAGCTTAATAGCTATGAACACAGGCCTTAAAGCCAGACCTCTTGTGTCTGAAGCCTAGTATTGTCGCTTACCGGCTGTGTGATTTTGGAAGTTATTTCACTGCCTTCTAATTCTATCATCTCTTCATCGGTAAGATAGGGATAATAATAATCCCACATAGGATTGTTAACAACAATGCAAAAATTTAGCCTTGCAAATATATTAGGAAGGTATCTGGCATATAACAAGGATTCAATAAATTTTAGCTGTTACTATCTGAACCCATCCTTTTCACCTTTCATTCTGACTGCAATGCATAAATAACCCTCTACTTTGAATGGTGATTGAATTTCATCATCTCATGGACTGCTCAAGAACATTATCCAGTGTAATTTTCTTTTTATTACTATATTTCAACCACTACTTCAGTACAAACTCTTTTTTATCAGTATTTAAATGTGCTTTAGCATCTTCCCTTCATAGCTGAATTTCCCAAACAATTGTCTCTACAAGTCATTCCCAAACTTGACCATACACCAGAATAAACTGGAGGGCTTGTTAAAACACAGATTTCTAAACCTACCCCCAGAATTTCTGAGTCAGTCAGTGTGGGGTGGGGCCAGAGAATTTGCATTTCTTACAAGACCCCAGCTGGAGTGTCTGCTACTGGTCCAGAGGCCACAACTTTAGAACTTCAGGTCTACACACTCACCACCCACATACCTTTACTTCCCACAGGTTTCACTTCAGTATACCTTTATAACTGTTGTTTGAAAAATCAGCAGTGACCTTCAGACTGTCTTTTGGGTACTTCTTTTGCAGCAATCATCACGCCCTCCTTTTTTCCCCCCTAGAGAAAATATATTGTGAAATTTCACCCGATGTTTCATTGGACAAGATTAAAAACAAAACAACCATAACCCCCAAATGATAGTGATGTTAAAAACACAGAACAGCAACAGCCTTCCAGGGCTCCAGATGAACGAAAGCAATCACAATGCATAACAATCACATGAAAGACTTCAACAACTGTGGAGTTCCTACTGGTCTGGACACCATCCCCACAAAGTGGGAAGAATTCTTCCTTTTTCACAAGTCTACCAGATGATATTATATGCAAGTGGGCCGTGGACCACACTTTGAAAAATTGTGGCTATCAAGATAAAACCAGAAGTATTAATTCTGGTTAAAAGCCTATAAAAGACCTAGCTACAGTAGCCTGATAATTTTATGAAGTATCTGTTCAAGGCTTTTGCCCATTTTTCTATTGTCTGTCTTTTTTTCTCATTAAGTTGTAGCAGTTTTTCATATATTCTGGGTATGGGTCCTGTGTCAAATGTATATGTTATGAACAGCATTTCCTACACTGTGAATGGGTTATCCTTTTACTTTCTTAATGGTTTCTTTTGATGAAGAGAAGGTCCCATGTGCTATTTTTTTTTTTTAAGATTAGTACTTTTTTGTGTTACAAAATATTTGCCTCTTCCAATGTCATGAAGATGTCTGTTTTCCTCTAGAAGTGTTTTAATTTTATCATTTGTTATTATATATTAAGTCATTTGGAATAGATTTTTGTTGTACGGCAGTGATTCTCATATGTTTCAGTTTCAAGAATCCTTTATGGTTTTAAAATCAGTGAAGACTGCATAGAGCTTCTGTTTATGTGGCTTATACCTATCAACATTTACCATAGTAGAAAATAAAAACGAGAAACTTTAAAAATATTTATTAATTCTATTAAAATAACAATAAAATTGCCTGTTGATGTAATTAACATGTTTTACTAAAAATAATTATATTTTACAAAACAAAAAGCCTATTTAGTGAGAAGAGTAACAATGTTTTTTACATTTTTGCAAAACTTCAATATATGGCTTAATAGAAACAGCTGCATTCTCATATCTGCTTCTCCGATCTGTTATGCTATGTTGCTTTTTGTGAAGTTTATAAAGAAAATTTAGTCTCACACAGATTGTAGGTGGAAAGGGGAAAAGGAGAAGTGCTTCATTAATTTTTCAAGATAATTGTAGATATTCCTCAGTACTACATTTGACAAGCGGTAGTTTCTTAAAGGTTAGTTGCAATGTGAAATTGTTACCGAGACCCCAAAGTTCCATTTGCTCATTGCTCAATAGCCAATAATTGAGAGACAAGAGTTGGTGTGAGGAAAGGTAGCCTTTATTAAGGAAGCCAGCCTCCTGGGGAAATAGTGGACTTTTGTTTCAAAGACCATCTCTGCTTTTCCCAGGTTTGCCAAAGGGTTTTATGGGGACGGGTAGTGGGGAGCTGATTCATGGTGACCAAGTGGGGATGTGCAGGCATGCTCGACAATCATAAAAAAAAAATGCATATAAACATCAAAGATCTTCTCGGGTGGGGAGCTGACCGGCATCATTCTGCATGGGGTCAAGTCATGGGTTCAGTTCCTGTTAATCTCAAAAAAGATCAAGTTAGTAAGCTAGTAAAGAATGGCCATCTGGGTTAATAATTTTTCCACAATTATTTTGTGTACAATGTGAGCAGGAGTCATTATGTTCTAGCAATCATGTGAACAAGAGTCACTGTGTTCTAATAACCAGCTGTAAACTATGAGGTTTGTGTTACAAGAACAAAAAACAAAAGCTCTTAAATTCAGAGGTTTAATAAAATGAAGTCACTTCTGTTCAGGGTGTTACAAAATCTGAAAAAAATATCAATGAATGTTTTGAATTCTGTTATTTTAAAAGTAATTGATGTATTTTGCACATTGACTTGATCTTTTACCCATGTGAAATTTTGTACCGTCAAGTATTGATCACTTGGAAAATATTTACTCATTGATTTATGCAGATCTTGAAAATGCTGCCACATTTTGTTTTATAATATAAAAAAAATCACATTAGTTAATATTGTCACAGATCTCATCACAAAAATGTGTAAGCAGTTGGAGGATATCAGGTTAACAGCAGTAGCTACAAGTTTTCCAAAATTCCAGTTTTCACTTGAAAGGTTACATTTTATCACTGGCGATAAATACTGTCAGTTTATCTTCAAGTAACAGGCTGACTTCATTCACTTATCAGGAATTCGTCCACCAAAGAATAAAGTATTAATCACCAAAGTTTGATAATCATTTTTTCAAGTAAATATGTTCCATGTAAAAAGTAGCTAGTTCGGCTGGCAACTCAATCACACAACTGTTTTTCCTAGAGACAACCGTTGTGCTTCAGTACACAGCAGAAGTCCTTTACACATACCTCCCCTTTCATCACACAAAATATGAAAAACATATGTACTAAAAGTTGAGATTTAATAAAAGTAATAATTTTTACTGCTCCATCAGAGACATTTTTAAGTAAAAGTGGCTTTTGTTTTTACTGTAAATGCAAAGTGGTAAATAATATAATGACTACTTCTATAGTTTGCTGTCACTGATATGATTGGTGCTAAGCTATGATAGGTTTTACCAATCATTTTTTTTTTTGAACCATCACTGCAAATGTCAACACAGTGAAAACGTAAAGAATGTCTTAATATTGTTATGAAAATAGTTTTTACCACAAAGGTCCCCTGAAAGAATCTCAGGAATCTTCAGAGATCCATGGACTACATTTTGATAATCACTAGTGTTGTCCCAGATAAATATTTTTCCATATGGATATCCAACTGCAAGGACAATTTACTGAAAAGACCCTTCTTTCTCCACTGTATTACAGTATCTTCTTTGTCACATATCAGGTGACCATGTATGTGTGGGTTTGTTTCTTGATTCTTTTATCTGATCCATTAGTCTATTTGTCTATGCTTGTGCCAATACCATGCTGCCTCAGTTCCTACTGTTTTATAATATGTCTTGATAGCTAATAGTTTATGTCCTCATCTTTGTTTTCTTCCTCAAGATATTCTAGGCTCTTCTTAGTCTTTTGCATTTCCATTTAAGTTTTAGAATCAGCTTAAAATTTTCTGAGAAAAAGAACCTGCTAATATTTTTATTGTGATTGCATTGAATTTATAGAATTATTTGGAACAGCTGACACATTTACAGTGTAGAAGTTTCCAATCCAATACCATATATCCTTCCAATTCTATAGGTATTTCTTAGTTTCTCTGAATAGTGCTTTTTTAGCTTTCAGTGTAGAGGTCTTGCACACCTTTCGTTTGATATAGTCATAGATATAAGGTTTTTACGCTACTGGATGCTATTTTTTTAGATTTTTTAGATTTTTTGTTGTAGTAAAATATGCATAGCATGAAATTTACCATCTTCACCATTTTTAAGGGTACAACTCAGTAGTGTTAAGTATGTTCATGTTGTTGTGCAACAAATCTCCAGAATACTGTCATCTTGAAAACTAAAACTCTGTACTTATTAACCAGTAGCTCCCCGTAAGGCTTTCCCTCCAGCTCCTGGTAGCCACTGTTCTACTTTCTGTTTCTATGCATTTGAATATTCTAGGTACTTAGGTACTTCATATAAGTGAATTCATACAATATTTCACCTTTTGTGTCTGGCTTATTACCCTTATCACAATGTCTTCAAAGTTCATCCATGTTGTAGCATGCATAAGAATTTTATTTCTATTTATAGTTGGGTAATATTCCATTACAGGTATAGAACACAGTTTGTTATCCATTTATCTTTTCATGGACACTTGGGTTTTTTCTATCTTTTAACTATTGTGAATAGTGCTGCTATGAATATTGGTGTACAAGTATCTCTTTGAATTCCTGTTTTCAATTATTTGGAGTTTATACCTAGGAGTGAAATTACTGCATCATAAGGTAATTCTATGTTTAACTTTTTGAGGAATTGCCAAAGTACTTTCCACAATGTCTGCACAATTTTACGTTCCCACAAGCAATGTTGAATGCTATTTTTTTAAGAAATGTATTTTGACTTATATGATGTTGGTACACAGACTCCTTTGGATTTTCTAGGTACATAATTATGCCATCTACAAGTAATGAGAGTTTTATTATTTCCTTTTCAAACCTTATACCTTTTATTTATTTTCACTTTTGCTTAGACAGACTGGCTCCACTAGCAAAATATTGAATAAAATTGGGGATAGCAGGCAGCCTTGTCTCTTTTCTGAGTTCAGTGAAAAAGGTTCCTGATTATAATATACACTGTAAGGATTTTTGTAAATGCCTTATGTCATATTTTTATTCTAATATAGTCTTGAGGTCTCTCTCTAGAGAGTGGCATAAACTCTAGCCCTGCCCTGCTCCAAGAGATTTGGCTGTGATTGTTTACATTTGTGCCAGTCAGGGGATACCTTTTTATCCTGGCCTAATGCCTAAGTGTCCAATCCATGACTATGTGTCCCTCTCACAGGAAACTTGTTTATACAGCAGATACCCCGTAGGTCTTGTCTAACCTGTGTCCAATTTATTCTTATCAAGATAGACACTGTCTAGGAGAGCCCTGACTGGGAAAGAAGTTAGGTTTGGGTAGGTCTGCCAGGTGACACACAGAGGAGGCAGCACAACAAAACACAGGAAATAACAGAAGTAGTTTATTACTTATAGATCCATGAGAGAAGAGGGCAGCATGCTTCACAGAGCCAACAGGATGGGGGGAGCCTTCTGGAACATGCATGCTCAACCAGCAGGTGAAGAACAAGAGAGAGAGAGATGGACCTGTGGACCAAAGCCTGTATTGGGATTCAGGGTATTACCCAGACAGGTTTCCTGCAGGGAGTTCTAATTGGTGGGTTTAAAGAAAGTAGGCACAAGTTCCATGGATTCACACTGTGTCTGAGAGATGGTCGCTGTGGCATATCAGTGCAGTCTCCATGGGGTGTGGGGGTCAGTAAAGCAAGTCAAGTTGTATCTAGCTGTCCCATAGGGAGGTGGTCTCCAGGAGGTAGTTGTATAAGGTAAATACCTAAATCATTCACACAGAAGAACTGAGAGGAGATAGAGAACTGGAAACTGTGACAAAGGTGACTAAGCCCTACATCTGGTATGAGAAAATCTAATTTATATTCAAAATAGATGCCAAGGCATTATAGGAATTCACTATACTCTGTGGTAGGCAGAATGGTCTCCCAAAGACATTGGAGCTATATTCCCTAATCTCCGGAATCCATGAATATATTAGATTATATGGAAACAGGTACATTGCAGATATAATTAAGATTACGAATTTTAAAATAGGGAGATTATCCTATGTTATCTGGGTGTGCCCAGTCTAATCACATGATATCTTAATAACAGAGCCCTTTCTCTGCTTAGAATTAGAGAGCTGAAGTGGAAGAGCAGGCAGGAGAAATGCAGCAGAAGAGGATCTCAGAAAGATTCTAAGCATGAGAAGCCTTCAAAGCACCATTGCATTGGGGACATTTATAAGTACTAGGCAGAGGCCTCTAGGAGCCACCAACAGCCCCCAGATAAAAGCCAGCAAAGAAAGAGAAACCTGTCTTGCAATCACAATGAAGTGAATTCTTCCAAAAACCTGAATGAACTTGGAAGCAGATCCTTTCCCAGAGCCTCCAGTAAAGAATAAAGCCCTGCCAACACCTTAATTTCAGCCAAGTCCACCCAGACTTCTAAACACAAAAACTGTGAGATTATTATTAAATTTGTGTTGTTTTAAACTGCTCAATTTGTAGTAATTTGTTACAGCAGTAGACAACCAACATGCCTTTTATCTGATTAAGAGAGTTCCCTTCTTTTCTTAATTTGCTTAGAGTTTTATCGTAATAGATGCTAAATTTTTTAAATGCTTTGAGTTCCTCAATCAGGATGATGATAGGAACTGCCCAAGTTTTTTTTTTTTTTTTTTTTTTTTTTTTTTCTGTTAATGTAACTGATTCTTTTATATCAAACCACTCTTGGGTAACTAAAATAAACTCTACTTGGGTGTAATGTATTATTATTTTAATATATCAATGCTATGGGTCAAAAGTTCATGTATTGGAAATTTGATGTCTAATGCAACAGTGTTAAGAAGGTGGAAAATCCAATCATGGTATTTGAAAGGTGAGGGCCTTTAAGATGTGATTAGATTGTAAGGACTGTGCCCTCATAAATGGATTGATCCATTCATGGAGTAATGGGCATGGTTTTGGTGGCTTTAAAAGGAGAGTAAGTGAGAAGGTTAACACTCTTTCTCAGCCCATTCTCTCCGTGTGATACCCTGCATTGCCTGGTTCCCTGAAGAGAGTTCCCACCCAGAAGAAGACCATCACCAGATGTAGTCCCTAAACCATGGACTTCCCAGCCTCTGAAACTGTAAGAAAGAAATCTCACTTCTTTGTAAATTATCCAGTTTCAGATTTTCTGTTATAAGCAACAGAAATGAACTAATACAATCAATGATTTCAATTTGCTAATATTTTACTATGTTTGCATCTATGTAAATGAGAGAGACTGATCTATACTTTTCCTTCCCTGCTATGCTCATGTTAGGTTATAGAATTGAGGTTACACTGTTCTTAAGAAATACAGTGAGGATGTGTTCCTTCTCTTTTCTGGAAGGGTTTGTATAGAATTGGTGAGATTTCTTTCCTACATATATGAATTCATAAACGAAGCCATCTGAGCCTAAGTGTGTGTGTAAGAGTGTATGTGTATGTAGGAAAAAAATTAACAGATTCACTTAAAAAAAAAGTCAGCATTATAATGATTCTCAGTATCCTATGTCAGCTTTGGTAGCTTATGTTTTTTGAGGAATATTCCATTTCATGCAAATTGTTAAAGGCATTTGCATAAAGTTATTCTAATAACCTCTCATTACCTTGTAATGTCTATAGAATCTGTAACGATGTCCCTTGTTCTCCCTTTTATTTTCTTGATCAGTCTTTTTAGAGATTTACCATTCACATTAATGTTTTTAGAGAACCAACTTTTGGCTTTAGTGATTTTATGCTTGCTTTCCAATTCATTAATTTCTGTTCTTATCTTTACTTTTTCTTTTCTTCTATTTTACTTATGCTTAATTTTTTCTAGCTTCTTGAGATAGAAGCTTAAATCATTTATTTTCTTTCTTCTTTTATAACACATGCACTCAGGGAAATCTAAGCCCTTGACTTAGCTGCATCCTCCAAGTTTTGTTTTGTCATATCATCCTTATTATTTCATTCAAAATATTTTATAACCTTTGCTTTGATTTTCTCCTTCACTCTTGGATTATCTAGAAATGAATTGCCTAATTTCCTGGTAGTGAAATTTTTATAATTATTACTTTCGTATTGAGTTTTAGATTAACTTAATTAAAGCGAGAAAACAATCTGAGTGATTTGATACTTTGAAATATTATCAAGACTTTGTTTATTGACCAGCCTATGGTCTATTTAAACAAGCATTTCATGCACACTTGAAAAGAAAATGAATTCTGTCATTGTTAGTCACAGTGTTCTATACATGTCAATTAGGCCAACTTTATTAATCCTCTTTATCGTTATCATTTTTTTGGCCTGCTGTTCTATTATCTAGAGAAATGAAGACTGTGAATTTTCTAATTCTTTTTTTATCTTTTATTAACTTTTGCTTTATATGCTTTGAAGCTATGGTGTCAGCTACGTAAAGATTTAGAGTTGTGATATTTTCCTGTTGGGTTGACACCTTTACCATTGTGAATGCCCCTCTTTATCCCTAGTCTCACTTTTGCTATAACATCTACTTTGTCTAATACTGGCACAAGCTATATAAGATTACTATTGATTAGTGTTCACATAGTATATGGTTTTCACTTATTTTTCTTTTTAAACTTTCTCTGTCCTTATATTTAAATTTTGTATCTTTTAAATAGCATATAGTCAGAGTTTGTCTTTTTACCTCTTGTATCTTGATCTGTTACTTAAAGTATTTTGCCATTTTTATTTAATGCAATTTCCATATAGTTTGATTTATATTACCATCTTATTATTTGGTTTCTGCTTGGAAAATTTGTTCTAAGTTTCATCTTTTCGCCTCCTCCTTTGTTCCCTTTTTAATGACTAATCAAGTATTTCTATTACTTTATTTTTCTTTGTAGTAACTTTACAGTTATACACTATTTTACTATTTTTCTAATAATTACCCTAAAGAGCACAACTCGTGCCCCTTAATTATTATAGTTTAATTAAAATTAATATTTTTACCACTTCCATGGTACTTATAGAAATGTAGAACATTTAAGTCAATTTATGTCCACCCCCTCATTATGCATTTTATTTTTTAGCATATATTTTAAATTCCTTATAACACTGTGGTTATTGATGCAAGAGTCAATATTCATTTAAGTTAATTCACATATTTACCCTTCTCAGTGTTCCACATTTCCTTTTGTATTCTCATTTTCTATTTGGGATTTTGTTCCTTCCTCCAAAAGAGTTATCTTTAATTTTTCTTTTAGTGCAAAACTGCTGCTGAAATAGTCTCTGTTTTTGTCTCTTTAAAAAATGACTTAATTTCACCTTTATTTTTATTATTTTATTTTTTTAATTATTTTGCTCAGATTTTACCTTTTTATTTTAAAATGAAATAAAGAAAACCACATTAAACAAATGTATTCTATAAAACAAACATCATTCTAACCACCACCCAGCCCAAGAAATACCCAAGGCCTCCCACTATGTTTCCCATTTTAATCACAGTCCCCACCTTCTCTAAAAATGAACATTATTCTGACTTTTATAGCAATTACTTACTTGCTTTTCTTGATGGTTTTATAACTCAAGTATGCATGCCTAGATATTATAGTTTAGTCTTGCCAACTTGTAAAATATGTAGTAAGTGATGAAATGTAAGAGATATTTTATTCGTCTTACAATCAATGTATTTCCTCATCCATCCCTTTTCCCCCTTATAATTTACTTGCTGAAAAACCTGAGCTGTTAGAATTGTAGACTTTCCCACAGTTTGGATTTTGTTGGTTGAACACTCATAGTGTACTTTAAAACATTCCTCTGTGCTCTGTGCTTCCTGAAAATTGGCAGCTAGATTCAGAGCTTGATCATACTCACATTCAAACCCTTCAGCAAGAATAGAGGTGGTATTGTGTTCTTTTATCAGAAGTCAGGTAATGTCTCTATCTCTCTCCCTCTCTGTCTTTCTCTCTCTCTCTCTGCTACCAGTCATTGGTATTTGAAGCATAGATTTATTAATTCATTGGAATTTTAAAAAATGGATATATATTAATTCAATTATTTTGTGTTTATTTACTCACTGGAAGAATTTTATAAAGGGTAACTTCTCATTTACTTTTCGGTTATCAGTTGGTAAAGTTTAAATAGGAAAAGCAGCATGAATATATAATTCATTCCTTTTAACGACTCAATTTTCAAGATATTGAATCATCTCTCTATTGTTCTCAGAAGATAAATAGTATTTTCCCATTTTGTATAATTAAAAATTCAAGGTACAAACACACTTGATGGATTTTAATCTTATGTAATTCTTATCCTTATTGGAGCTCAAAGTGTCTTATCTTTTGCCAGAGGACCTCTCCAAGTTGTCTTTTGAGTCGTTATAACATGACCCTCATAATCATTGATAGCTTCCTTTCTTTCTGATATCTCAGGATGTTCCAGGCTTATTGATATAGAAGATAAACATAGAAAATCTATAGTCTACATTTCCTGCCCCAGACCTGTAATCACTCATTTTCCTCAAGAAGTCCTGCTTTTTGTAAATGAAAAGTTTTATTTCAAGACTACAATCTGAATGCACTAGGGGTATTCATTACTACTAGATTGGTAAACGTTTCTAGTTTTTTTCAAGGAATAAAGCTAGAATATGTAAAGGGACAGATAGATGGATGGATGGACAGACAGATAAACATGGGATGTTTGTATATCTTTGACATCTCTTTCATATCCCTTTCACTCTATACCATCCAAGAAATAGACATCCACTATTTTGCATTTTATCACCATATGTACTCTTTTATGTCTTGTTTTTTTCAATCACCATTTCTGTGAAAACCATCAACATTGTCCTATTCATTCATTTATACATTTTATTGCTGTGTAATATTTCACTGTATAAATGCACTGCAATGTATTCTACTGTTGTTGGACATTACGTTGGATGTTAAAAGTTTGGGCTCTTCACTGCTGCAAACACTTCTGTACATGCCTTTTTGCAAACATAAACACTCCTTCTGTGGATATTTGCCCAAGAATGAAATAGCTAGGCCATATGACATGCATATGCTTAGCTTTCACAAATTCTGCTAAGCAGTTTTTGAACATGGTTTTACCACTTTACACTTCTACCAGCAATGTATGAGTATTCAAGTTGCTCCACATCCTTGCCAATACTTGGTATTTTCAGTCTTTTAAATTTTACCTACTCTGGTTTGTGTGTGTGTGTATGTGTGTGCGCATGCACGCATATGTGTGATATCTCATTGTGTTTTAAATTGCATTTTCCTGATGAGTAATAATTTTGGGCATCTTTTCATATATTCATTGGCCATCTGGACTCTGAGTTTTAATTGGTGAAATTTTCTGGAATTTTTTTTTTCCACCCCCTGCCCCTTATCTTTTCACTCTCCACTCTCTCCATAGTTCACCTTATCGAGTCCCATTGATTTATTACTATCTACACACCAGTGACTCCCAAATCCATGCTTGAACCTATGATCTCACTACTGGGTCCTAAGCCCTTATATCTTAATCCCCATCCTACATCTCCTATCACTTCTCCACCCTTTTCCTTTTGCCTCTTTGCTCTTCTCCCTTCTTGACTGGAATATTGATGTGAAGCCTGGATATGCAACAGTTTTCCTGTGATCATAAACATGAGGGCAGAAGCCAACACGTTAAGAATGGCAGAAGATAAAAACGGAACAAAACCTAGGTCACTGGTTGCATTGTGGACCTGCACTACCATCCCTAAACTGCATAAACCTGGGCACATTACTACATGAGATAAATAAACCACAATTTTTGCAAGGCACTGTAGTAGGAATTTCTTTTATTTTAAGTATAGTGCAATAATGGTGCAAGTGGGACCTCAATAAATGCTGCTGACTGACAATTTGATTCTGTCATGTTTAAAAAGAAAATCTGAATGATTTACTCTATAGAATGAGATTATGTGTATAAACTAATAGGAACATTTAGATTTAAGGAATTTGTCAGTTTGGTCCTGTCTTTAATATTCATGATTACTTAAAATTACTATTGTGCACATTTTTATTGATGTGTATACACATTCACAAAGATAGATATATGTGATATTTTACATCTTTGTAGTTATAATGTGTAAATACATATATTACTCAGGGCTCATTCAATTGCAAGTGAGAGAAAGCAAATTCAAACAAGCTTAAGGAGAAAGGGATTTATGGATTTGTATACATAAGAAGGTCAGGCTTAGTTCCGGCCTCTGGAAGGACAATATTCAGAATCTCAAACAATATTATTAATTCTCTTTCTCTTTCCTTACACATCCCTTTTTTTCTCTTCATTGGTATCTACTTTTCTGTGTGTTGGCCTCATTCTCTCCCACCATATGGAAACTTCCTCTATATGGAAGAAGATGTCCCCAAAGGCAGCTTCAAGTTTATATCATACACGTTTATGGTCCCCAGAAGGAAGAGAACTCTCTCTCACCTGCAGGAAAAAAAAGTTCAAGAACAAGGCTATTTAACAAAGCTTCAGTGACTAGCTCAGCTTTTAAATTCCTTTGGCCATAGGGTCAAGCAAGTATTATGTTAGGCAAGCCTAGCAAGTATTATGCTTGTTGGAGTGTTGGAGAAGTAACTCACCAAAGGAAATATCATGTATGATTTTGTCTCAACCAGTAAAGAGATGCTAAGCAAATAATCAGTACCTATTAAGTCCACTCTAATGTGTAGGTGTAAACATACACATATGTTTATGTCGCATTAAGAGGCACAAACCTTGCTTGTTTTATCCTTCAAAAACAAATAATATCATCATCTAAGAAATATAATTTTTAAAGGCAATATATCTACTAGCAAAACAAGACAAGTAATCACTGGCCTGGTGAGGCAGACTTTTGTTAAAGTCAATACTAACAAACAAATACTCTCATTTTGAAAATTAATAAATTCACATTTCTTTAAAGAGACAAAGGTTCCACTTCTGGAACGGCAGCATGAGGAGTTCTATGGACCCACTCAGTGAAATAAGCATAACTGGTAAAAAAGTTATATGGATATCCATAGGGAGATAGAAGACAGACCGATAGATAGATATAGATGTAGATAGAGATTAGATGTAGACGGATATGCATATCTATTTATATCTACCTATATCTATCTATATCTATATATTTTTTAAGTCTCTGTAAGTCAAACTAAGGACATACAGCAAATGAAAAAACATTTTTTTTAAGAAAATGTACTAAAACTTGGTAAGAACAGCAAGTATCTTTGACATTGGAACTATAACCCACTTTGTCCCTCACCCCTCACAGCTCAGCATGACAGAAACCCCACTCCAGGTGTATGTACCAAGAACACAGGGCTTCCTCCCAGTCAAAGGCTACAATATCATCTCGGAAGGGTAGGCTGTCAGCATTTATAATCCCCCCAAGCTACTTGTTGCAGAGGCTATATTCTAGGTGAGTGTGATGGAGAGATTAGGGCTCCTTCTTCCACAAAGTGTCCACTCATAGGATGTGTTGAGAGTAGCAAGTAGAAAAGACTAGTGGCTACCACCATGTCCAATATCCAGAGTAGTGGTCTAGAGATCTTTCCCCACGGGAAGAAAAAGTTCATAAGACCAGAGAGCTCTGAAACACTCCACAGGTTAACTGATTTCCTTTGAAACAAAGTGAGGGGAAGTTCAAGCCTAAGAGCACTCTCAAAAGCAATAGAGAGTGTGGTGGTAAGCAGATAATGGCAGACCTGTAGCTCCCTGAGATCAGCAAGCTAAACCATAGGCCAGCTACTATACCAGCGAGAATCAGGAAAAGAAATAGCTAAGAGCCCTCCTGGTATAAGAAGAAACCTCAAGTACCTGCCTCAATAATTACCCCTCCAAAGAGGCAAATTTAATTGGGTCAGACTGTGAAGCAATTTAGGATCCAGGGCATTATCAAAACAATACAGCAATGAGCCAGCAATTAGTGAAGCTAAACAGCTGGGTGTGATCAGGGAAAGAGAGAGTCAAAAAGATGACTGCTAAAATGTCATACTAATAATATTTAGCTAAAACCACTGTCATGCCCAAGTACTTAAATGTAAGGCCTAAAACTATAAAACTCTTAGAAAAAGCATACATGTAAATCTTTATGACCTTGGATTAGGCAATTGTTTCATAGGTATGACATCTAAAGCACAAGCAACAAAAGAAAAAAATAAATAAATTGGACTTCATCAAAATTAAAAATGTCTGCCCCCACCCTTCCTCCTCATCCCTTCCTCCTCCCTCTCCTCCTTTTTCTCCTTCTTCTCTTCCTCCTCCGCCTCCTCACCCCAGTCCGAGTCTCTGCGCTCCCACCCGGGGCCGCAGCCTTCCCCAAACGATGTCGGGGACTCGGACCCTGTGCCCTGAGAGCCTTTGTTAATGGATGTGGTGGCCCGAGGCACCACGACCAAGAGGAACAGGTTGAAAAGATCCAATGGCAGCACTACTTCGACCAGCTTCATCCTCAGACAGTAGCAACTTTAAAACCTTTTGAGTACAGTGCGCAAAGAGCGGGGAGACGTCTGGCTAGGGAGGTGGAGACTCGACAGAAACCACACACCCTGTAGGGCCGCCACTGCATGATCCAACAGCCCGGGCCAGAGCGCACGGAAGAGGGAGAAGTCCAGCACAGGAAGTGGAGGCTCAGCAGAGACCACACACCCTGCGGTACCGCCCCGTGATCCAGCAGCCCAGCAGAGTCCAAGCTGACCAGATAGTGGCTCCCCGGAGAGGCCCAAGACCCGAGGCAACCACACACACAAGGCACTAGAGGCCAACTGAGCAGTCACGAAGGTAGCCATAACAAATTGGCAACCACAGCAAAATCTTAGTTAGTCAATAGTCTCAAAACTGTAGACTGTGAAAGCCCCTGCCATGATGAATAAACATCAAAAAAAAAGACACCAGAAATACAAAAAATCAAGAAAGTACACCACCAAAAGTTAATAAATCTCAAACTCTAGATCCTATAGAACAAGAAGCCCTTGAAATGACTGACAAGGAATTTCGAGTGATAATTCTAAGGAAACTGAATGAAATACAAGCAAACTCAGCTAGACATCATGATGAAACGAGGAAAACTATACAGGACCTGAAAGAGGAAATGTACAAGGAAATCAATGTCCTGAAAAAAAAGGTAGCAGAACTTGCTGAACTGAAGAAGTTATTCAGTGAAATGAAAAACACAATGGAGAGTTTAGCCAGCAGGCTTGTTGAAGTTGAAGAGAGAACCTCTGAACTTCAAGATGGGCTGTTTGAAATAACACAAGCAGACAAAAAAAAAAAGAATCAAAGACATTGAAGAAAATCTGAGAGAGATATCAGACAACCTTAAGCGCTCAAATATCTGAGTCATGGGTATTCCAGAAGGGGAGGAAAATGGAGATTCCATTGAAAACATATTCAACAAAATAGTGGCAGAAAACTTCCCAGGTATAGGAAAAATCACAGATCTTCAGATCCAGGAAGCTCAACGATCTCCAAACGTATTCAACCCAAAAAGGCCTTCTCCAAGACATGTTATAGTCAAATTGGCAAAATTCAGGGACAAAGAGAGAATCTTAAAAGCTGTAAGAGAGAAGCGTCAAATCACCTATAAGGGAGCCCCAATCAGGCTAATATCAGACTTTTCATCACAAACCCTAAAAGCTAGAAAGGAATGGGATGATATATTCAAAATACTAAAAGACAAAGATTGCCAGCCAAGAATACTCTACCCTGCAAGGCTATCCTTCCAAAATGAAGGGCAAATAGTATATTTCTCAGACAAACAAAACCTGCGGGAGTTCACTACCACACAACCACCCTTACAAGAAATCCTCAAGGGAGTACTGGGTTTGGTTCCTGAAAAATAGCTACCACTGCCATAAAAACCCAAGAAAAATCAATACCCACTAGTATAATAAAAATGGCATTCATGAAGAGAAAACAAAGAAACAAAAACGCTATCTACAACCTAAGGAACCAACAAACACAGAAACCAAACAATAAATCAGAAAGCAACGAACAAAAGACACCTAAGACAACCAAACAACCAATAAAATGCTAGGAATAAATCAACACCTTTCAATAACAACTCTTAATGAAAAGGTTTAAATTCCCCAAACAAAAGACACAGACTGGCTGACTGGATTGAAAAGGAGGACCCAACTATATGCTGCCTACAAGAGACCCACCTCACCCATAAAGATTCACATAGACTAAGAGTGAACGGATGGAAAAAGATTTACCATGCAAACAGAAAAGAAAAACAACTGGAGTAGCTATTCTTATACCTGACAAAATAGACTTTAAACTAAAAACCATAAAAAGAGACAATGAGGGACACTACTTAGTGATAAAAGGACTGATGCATCAAGAAGACATAACAATCATAAATATGTACGCACCCAATGTTGGAGCAGCCAGATTTATAAAACAAACTCTATTAGACCTAAAGAAGGAAACAGACACTAGTACCATAATAGCAGGGGACCTGAACACCCCACTGTCAATATTAGACAGATCATCTAGGCAAAGAATCAGTAGAGACCCACAAGATTTAAACATGACTCTAGACCAATTGGAATTGGCACATATCTACAGAACATTCCATCCAACAACCTCAGAATATTCATTCTTCTCATCAGCACATGGATCATTCTCCAGGATAGATCACATATTAGGTCACAAATCAAGTCTCAATAAATTCAAAAAAATTGGAATTATCCCATGTATTTTCTCAGACCACAATGGATTAAAACTAGAAATTAATAACAAACGAAACTCTGGAAACTATACAAACACATGGAAATTAAACAGCATTCTACTTAATGACATATGGGTCCAAGGAGAAATCAAGCAGGAAATCAAAAAATTTATTGAAACTAATGAAAATAATGATACATCATACCAAAACCTGTGGGATACTGCAAAAGTAGTATTAAGGGGGAAATTTACTGCATTAAGTGCTCACCTCAGAAGAATGGAAAGATGGCAAGTGAACAACCTCACACTTCACCTTAAAGAACTAGAAAAACAAGAACAATCCAAACCTAAAGTTAGCGGACCGAAAGAAATCATTAAGATCAGAGCAGAACTGAATGAAATTGAAACCCAAAAACAATACAAAAGATCAATGAATCATAAAGTAGGTTTTTTTGAAAAGATAAATAAAATTGACAAATTATTAGCATGGCTAACAAAAAAAAGAAGAGAGAAGATTCAAATAACAAAAATTAGAAATGAAAAAGGTGATATTACAACTGATTCATCTGAAATTCAAGGAATCATTCAAGGCTCCTATAAACAACTATACGCCAACAAATTTGAAAATCAGGAGGAAATGGATAAATTTCTGGACACACAAAAGCTCCCAAAACTGAACCATGAAGACGTAGAAAATTTGAACAGACCAAAAACAATAAAGGAGATTGAAGCTGTTATCAGAAGGCTCCCAACAAAGAAAAGCCCAGGACCAGATGGACTCACAGCAGAATTTTACCAAACATTCGAAGAGGAATTGACACCGATTCTTTACAAACTATTCCAAAAGATTGAAACGGACGCAAATCTCCCAAACTCATTCTATGAAGCAAACATCATCCTGATACCAAAACCAGGTAAAGATATAACCAAAAAAGAAAACTACAGGCCGATATCCTTGATGAACATAGATGCAAAAATCCTCACTAAAATACTAGCAAACAGAATACAGCAACACATACGTAAAATTATTCATCACGATCAAGTGGGATTCATCCCAGGGATGCAAGGTTGGTTCAACATACGCAAATCAATAAATGTGATACACCATATTAATAAACTCAAACACAAGGACCATATGATCATCTCTATAGATGCTGAATAAGCATTTGATAAAGTTCAGCACTCATTCATGACAAAGACCCTCTATAAGTTAGGTATAGAGGGAAAGTATCTCAACATAATTAAAGCCATATATGCCAAACCCACTGCCAATATCATCCTGAATGGGGAAAAGCTGAAAGCTTTTCCTTTAAGAACAGGAACTAGACAAGGATGCCCACTCTCACCACTCCTATTCAACATAGTGTTGGAAGTACTAGCCAGAGCAATCAGAGAAGAGAAGGAAATAAAGGGCATCCAGATTGGAAAAGATGAAGTCAAACTGTCCCTGTTTGCAGATGACATGATCCTATATATCGAACAGCCTAAAACCTCTACAAAAAAACTCTTGGAATTGATAAATGATTTCAGCACAGTAGCAGGATACAAAATCAACACACAAAAATCAGTAGCATTTCTTTTCTCCAATAGTGAGCATGCAGAACGAGAAATAAAGAAAGCCGGCCCATTTACAATAGCCACCAAAAAAATAAAATACTTAGGAATTGAGTTAACCAAGGAGGTGAAAAATCTCTATAATGAGAACTACAAACCACTGCTGAGAGAAATTAGAGAGGATACAAGAAGATGGAAAGATATCCCATGCTCTTGGATTGGAAGAATCAACATAGTGAAAATGTCCATACTACCCAAAGTGATATACAAATTCAATGCAATCCCCATCAAAATTCCAAAGACATTTTTCTCAGAAATGGAAAAAACTATCCAGACATTTATATGCAACAATAAAAGACCACGCATAGCCAAAGCAATGCTGAGCAAAAAAAATAAAGCTGGAGGCATAACACTACCTGACTTTAAGCTATACTACAAAGCTATAATAACCAAAACAGTATGGTACTGGCATAAAAACAGACACACTGACTAATGGAATAGAATAGAGAATCCAGAAATCAACCCACACACTTACTTCCATCTGATCTTTGACAAAGGCACCAAGCCTATTCAGTGGGGAAGGGACTGCCTCTTCAGCAAATGGTGATGGGATACCTGGATATCCATATGCAGGAGAATGAAACTAGATCCATACCTCTCACAGTATACTAAAATCAACTCAAAATGGATTAAGGATTTAAATATACACCCTGAAACAATAAAACTTCTTAAAGAAAACATAGGAGAAACACTTCAGGAAATAGGACTGGACACAGACTTCATGAATACGACCCCAAAAGCACGGGCAACCAAAGGAAAAATAAACAAATGGGATTATATCAAACTAAAAAGCTTCTGCACAGCAAAAGAAACAATTAAAAGAGTTAAAAGACAACCAACAGAGTGGGAGAAAATATTTGCAAAATATACATCTGACAAAGGATTAATATCCAGAATATATAAGGAACTCAAACAACTTGACAAGAAGAAAACAAGCAACCCAATTAAAAAATGGGCCAAAGAGCTAAGTAGGTATTTCTCTAAGGAAGATATACAAATGGCCAACAGACATATGAAAAAATGCTCAACATCACTCAGCATCCAGGAAATGCAAATTACAACCACACTGAGATACCATCTAACCCCAGTTAGGATGGCTAAAATCCAAAAGACTCTGAACGATAAATGCTGGCGAGGTTGCGGAGAAAAAGGAACTCTCATACATTGTTGGTGGGACTGCAAAATGGTGCAGCCTCTATGGAAAATGGTATGGAGGTTCCTCAAACAATTGCAGATAGATCTACCATACGACCCAGCTATCCCACTGTTGGGAATATACCCAGAGGAATGGAAATCATCAAGTCGAAGGTATACCTGTTCCCCAATGTTCATTGCAGCACTCTTTACAATAGCCAAGAGTTGGAACCAGCCCAAATGTCCATCATCAGATGAGTGGATAAGGAAAATGTGGTACATCTACACAATGGAATACTACTCAGCTATAAAAACGAATGAAATACTGCCATTTGCAACAACATGGACGGACCTTGAGAGAATTATATTAAGTGAAATGAGTCAGGCACAGAAAGAGAAATACCACATGTTCTCACTTATTGGTGGGAGCTAAAAATTAATATATAAATTCACACACACACACACACACACACACACACACACACACACACACACACAAAAACCAGGGGGTGGGAGAAGATATAACAACCACAATTACTTGAAGATGATACGACAAGCAAACAGAAAGGACATTGTTGTGGGGGAGGGAGGAGAGGAAGGAGGGAGGGAGGTTTTGGTAAGGGGCAACAATAATCAACCACAATGTATATCGACACAATAAAATTTTTTTTAAAAAAAAGCTCCAAAAAAAAAAAATTAAAAATATCTGTGCTTCAAAGGACAACATCAAGCAAAACGATAGTCCACATAATGGAGAAAATATTTACAAATTATATCTGACTAAGGATTTAAATCCAGAATATTCAAATAACTTTTACAACTCAACAATATAAAGACAAATAATCCAATTACAAAATGGGCAAAAAAAAATGAATAGTCATTTCTCCAAAGAATATATGAAAATGGTTAACAAGCATACGACAAGATAGTTAACAGCATTAGTTTGTAGGAAAGCACAACGAGCACTAGGATGTCTACAATTAAAAAAATAAAAATAACAAGTGTTGGTATAGATGTAGCGAAATTGGAACCATCGTGCACTGCTGGTAGGAATATCAAATACGGCAGCTGCTATGGGAACAATCTGGCACTTTCTCAAAAGTTAAACATTACCTTTCCATATGATCCACAAATTCCACTCCTAGGTATATACCAAAAAAAATGAAGACATAAGTTCATGTAAATATTTGTACAGAGAAGTTCATAATGGCATTATTTATAATAGCCAAAAAGTGAAAACAACCCAAATGTGCATCGACTGATGAATGAGGAAACAAAATGGGGAGTAATATTTGGCTAAAAAAGGAGTGAAGTCCTGATACAGACTACAACATGGATGAGCCCTGAAAACATCATGCTAAGTGCAAGAAGCCATTCAAAAAAGGCTACATAGTATATGATTCAGTTTATATTAAAAGTTCATAAAGGCATATCTATAGAGACAAAAATTAAATTAGTAGTTGTCTAGGACTGAAGGGTGGGGAGGACTAAATTTATAGAGTTTTTTCTAGGGGTGATTAAACTGTTCTATAATTGTTTGTGGTGGTGGATTCACAACTCAGAATGTACTAAAAACCATTGATTTATACACTTTAAATGAGCAAATTTCATGGTTTATGAATTATATCTCAATACAACTATTAAAAAAATATAGAGTAAGTTTTGATTATGACAATAATGTATGCTCTTCTGTAAGACTGGCTTTTTGTAAGATTTTATAATGGAATTTTAAATAATCCTAATGCAAATTTTGTCTTTATACTCTCATGAAGGAAAGTATTTTGTGCATTTATACTCTTTGTGTGATTTCCCTCATACTTGAAAAAAAGAATTAAATGCACTTGTGTGGAAACTATTCTTGAGACATGCTATAATGTAATAATTTGAATATATCCAGTATGTTGGGGGATTCTAGGTTGAATTCTAACTAGTATTCATTAATACTATGGTATATAATTACCTTAGCAAGTAGGGGCTAAACTATAAAGGCTATTTGGTTTACACAAATCCTAATCCACATTGAAAAGTGCAATGTGTCTAGATCTAAGCCCCCCTAAACAAAGGCATTTTGTCATGTTGAGATCATTTTGAGAAAAGAATTGTAAATTCACTAATAATAAGTTTAATTATAGATCTAAAATATTTACTTTAAAGATACAGCTATTAAATTTTACACGTTTATATGTGTCACATAATAAGATGCATGTTTAAAAATTCAAAATGAAGGGATCTGATTGCCTGGATCAAAACAAAGACTTAACATGAAATTAACAATTCTGAAAAATAATTGCATGCTTATTTAAAGAATTTGCAACCTTTCAGCTATGCCTATTTTGCTTTCCGAAGTTAGCCCAGCTACACTGGAGAGACTTTTAAAAGTATTTTCTTGAAGCCATAAGCTCTTAATCAACGTTTCAGGTCAATCAATATTTTTGGCATTTTTCAAATAGCAGGACACAACTTACTTTGGCACAGAGAAGAAACTTACTTTTGGCTGCTCCCTTCCTTCAATTAATCACTTGTCACATCAAATCTACCTTAGAAAATTCTATTTATACATCCTGTATATGACTAGAGTGCTCAGGATTTCCCTTTTAATATCTCTGTTTTCTAGCCTTTTGTGTATTTTCAAAATCGTTATGAAGCCTACAAAAGAGAAAGAGGGTGATAGGTGTGGTAATATCTAAGAAGTTTTTTGTGTGTTTCTTCACATTCTCCAAAATTTCAGATATTTCATTATCTACTTAAAAGTATCCAATAAATGTATTCCAACACTTGATCCAACATACTCACATTATACGAATTGCCTATCAATAAGAAAGAAAGAATATCTATTGAAAATACTTGCACTTGGAAATTTAATGCTCCTTTTTGAGAAACAAGTCACTCATTCTTTTTCACCCAACGCTCAGTATGCAACTTGCTCAGAATCTTCTTCAGGCCATCATGCAGTGGTATACATAGCTGAGATGTTTTATTATTTTCTAAATGGAAAACTGTCTACAAGCTGCCAGAAGTAAATTGCTGACAAGTAAATTGATGATTTGTTTTGCAATGTATCTAAGTATAACTGATCTTTCTCTTCACTGAATTGTCAAAATTACCTAATTGTTTTGGTATTTTATAGACTCAGATACATGTATATTCATATATACATTTATGTGTATTCATATGTGTATATATAAACTTTTTGTTATCCAGGGAATTATTCTTGGATCACAAATACCTTAGCCTTAGTACTCACTGTATTTTTGAATGGGATACTTTTCCAAATTAAGCACAATCTTGTATACACAATCTTGTGTATAACATCACACAGTACAGGTTAAGAACAGACTTCATTAGAGAAATTTACAAACCAAGGTTCAAGAAGAAAAGAAACATGCGTTTCCTAATTATTTAATTTGGGGGAAATTATGTTTATTGTCTTATTCTTAAATTTTACAGATGGAGAAATCTGAGCCTCAGATTTTGACTAATGCCAGGTCGCCTAGTAAGTAATGGTGAACTCAAGTTTAGAATGGGTTTCCTGATTCCAGATCAATGTTTATTTCCTTATTCCAGTGTTTCTGAAAATACGTTCTTTGCATTAGAATCACCCATCCCGTTGCTTGTGAAAATGCAGTTGACCGAGGCCCATTCCAACTCTTTCTCTGCTTTTCTGCCTCACATGTTTGAGCAGATGAATGTCATGAGCTCTTGAGTTTTACAACCTCTTAGGAAGAAAAACGGGGGGAAAATTCTGATTGGCCCAACAAGTCAGGCATCTCCTTCTGTATCAATTAATAAGCAGTTAGAAAAAAGAAATTTCCACATATAAAGAGAAGCTTCTGCCAATGCCTAGAGGTAGATAAGTGTGAGGTAGAGAAATGAGTAGTTTGATTTGAAAAGAATGAAAGATTCATGTATCTGGGAAAAAATGAAAAAGCGGCTTAGAAGAAATTATAGTGGCGTTTGCATACCAAACTTACTAGTTTGAACTTTATTCAGTAGATAAGAGGAAATCATTGAAGATTTTTGAACAGAAAGTGACATGTCAGAGTTAGATTAAGATTAATCTTCCACCAGTGAGTAAAGCGAATTTGAGTGGGGATGGACCAGAGCAGTGGTTCTCAAACTTGTGTGCATTTAAGAAACATTTAAAATGCTAGTTTAAAAGTGCATATCACAGTTCCCTAGCATCAGAGATTTTAGTTCTGGGGTATACTCCAAGAAATGGTATTTACAATAGCACCTCAAATGTTTCTTACATACCTTTGAAACAGAGTAAGGCTAGGCCTGTGAACCAAACTGACTCCATTTTCCCTGCAGAGGACACTTTGTTACTTTTCCATTCCTCAGTCATGAGAGCCCCAGGGCAAATGATTACCCCGTGGGCTGCCCTGACAAAACAGACTGAGAGACAAGAGAGGAAACAGATATTTACTAAGTTGCAAAACTCTTCCCCAAGGCTTGTTTACCATAATTGTAAAAGTTACAGATTAACTTTAAGGCCCTTTTAGGAATTCCCACCTGTGCACAAAGCATCAAGGTGCTGCTACAATGACCCTCCTGTGGTGACAATGATGAACACCACTGCCTACTGAGCATGCACCCATGACGCAACCAGGAAGAACTGAATGGACCACCTCCAGCGACGCTGGCCTATACCCCTTAACTCCTTTCCCTGTAAAAGACCCTGAACAGCTCCCCTGGGGGGGGAGGAGGGGCTAGCCTTACTGTTGCTACCCCCTTTATGCGTAAGTCTATCTCCTCTTTTAATAAAGCGCTGCTTGCTTTCCTGCTGGGTACATTGTTCATTTTGCTTTCCTGCTGGGTACATTGTTCATTTCTATGACTTTGGAATCCGAGAGCCTAATTTTAATCACTGACAAAAATTGGAAAGCTTTGGGCACTGGAGAGGACTCTAGCTGCAAGAGGCAAGTGGCCACTGGGACTATTTTGCTCCCATGTCTCTGCTGCTGGTAGATCTCTCCTGGAGTCCCTGGCCTAAATTCTGACAAGGCAATGCTTTATTCTCTTTACCTTTCTCTGATTTTCTGAGCCCTCTTCTGTTTGGTTGGATTGTATCCACTTCTGTCCAGGTGCACCCTGGAGGGCTCCTGGCTATGCTTTGTTTTTCTGATTTAAATCTAGTCAATACTTTTCTTCTTTATGCTGAAAACAGTGGGGAGAACTGTTTTTATCAACTACTGTTAATGGAATAGGTTGGCCCCACCAATTAGAACTAGGCTAAACTGGACCCCCCTGCTCCTCTTTTCTCTTTGTTTGCTTGGTTAGACATTTAGTTGAGTACAGGTAATCTGAATAAACCTTCCAATCCTTGCACCAACTTTTGGACTTTCAGGTCATTCGTTTAAGGCGAGAGGGCAAGCCGAGCCTGGCCTGTCGGTAACACCCTGAGGTTTGAGAGCTTCTGCTCTGGTTTGTCTTCACTACTATCTTCTTAACCAGTGCATTTGTGATTAATGTGGAGTAGAGGGAACTGTGATGGACAGAAGAGCACAGACTGCACCTAAAACAGGCAGCTGTGACTCAGATCAAGCAAATTATTGCCATGCAGAAATGTAGGCCCAGTTCTGTTTGATCGTCTGATTTTTCAGGAGAAACCAGATATCTGAATTCTGATGGGAACTCTCCCAGTTTTCGTATGTTTAATGTGATTTGTGTGTGTGTGTAAGCAAACCAAACCAAACCAAACTTTGGTTGAGTTTGTCTCAAGGGTAGTTTATGTGAGACCTCAGACCTTTCTTGACTAGCTCCACTCAGACCAGGTTATTCCATCTTTGTAGTTCTTTGATTCTCCTTGTGTATGATTGGCCTCAAATTTACATTTATTTCTATGGTGTTGTATATGTTAGTATGCCTTTCTAGACATCGACTCTGTCTCCCTACATCAGCCAGTAGTTTCTCCAAAGCAGGGATCACATTCTCTACTTTAACTGTGTTCTACTTAGAATGAGCACATCACAGGGAAGAAGGCTGGCTTATGCTAGGGCAACAGAGGCCATATGTGATCATTGTGTTTTGGTGATGGTGACCCTTACAGCCTTGTATTAAAATATATTTCCTATTACCTATGAAGAGGAAAATATTCATTATGTTATATTTTTGACTTAGGTTTCCCTATGTTGCATACATTTATGCATATAAATCTTTTCTGCATATTCTGCCTTCTTTTCCGCAGCATGGTATCTGCTGTGTGTTGTGCAAATGTTTCCCCACGCTTACTTTTCAAGTGGTTTCTCAAAGCAGATGTTCCCCCAAGTGTACTTTCTTCTTCTTTTACTAGCATTTTTTTCTATACAAACAACAGATTGCTTTTCAGTTGTCCTTTAGATTTAAGGAGAAAAAAAATTTCACCACTACAGATGTTTGCTTTTCTCTCCCCACCCCAAAACTCTTAGTAAAGATTTATAAAGAAAGATGCATCCTTCCTCCTCTCTTTCTTCCCTCCCTCCTAGTGTAATATTATAAAGCTTAGCTTTTAAATCTTTTCCACAGAGTTATCTTCTATGGATTTTCTGAACAAAATTGCCTTCTTAGAGTACTAGCGTTAGATGAAAATGTGGTACTCAGAGACTCATGAACAAAACTCACTTGTGTAGGTATCAAACAAATACAACAGAAAATTTAAATTCTTCAAAATTAATTAGGGATAATTGTGAGTATTGCTCTTCATCTAAAGTTAGTTCTTCTGGTTGTTATCAAGAGGACCTGTGAGAGTAGGAATGAAAGTACAGGTGTCAAATACTGGACTTTGCATATCTATACCATAACAATAATTACAAATTTACAGTTGTAAGTTACCTTACCAGATCTTATATCTGAGTAACATTTTGCAAATTAGAAAGCATTTTTACCTACACTATCTCATTTAATCCTCACACAAGCTAGTATAGGTTATATTATCCCCAGCTTTATAGTTAAAGGCTGAGAAATGGTTTATCCATGCAGCTACCAAGCTGAGATGCCAACATTCCAGCCCAAGTTCAGTTCTTTATTTGTACTGTATCACACTGCCTCTCTGCCACTTATACACTTACTTTCAAAGCATCATCAATTGAATTTTTAACAGCTTTATTTAAAGGTAATTCAAACACCCACAATTTACCCATTTAAAGTGCACAATTTAATGTTTTTTTTAGTATTCACAGAGTTGTGCAGCCATCATTAAAAGCCAATCTTCATCACCCTCAAAAGAAACATCATACCTATTAGCAGTCACTTCCTGTGTTAGCCCATTTCTGTTGCTTATAACATAAATACCTGAAACCAGGTAATTTATTATTATTATTATTTTGTTGTTATACATACATGTAGGGTACAATGTCGATATTCGATAATTGTGTAAATGTGTGGTGGTCAGATCAGTAGAGTTAGCTTATTCATCATTAAAATATGCAATCCTTCTTTGTGTCCATTGACCAATTCCTCATTAGCCCCCCTCCCTCTCACCCTCTCTTCCCCTTTTCCACCTCTAGTTTTCTAAAAGTTCAATGTATTACTGTGATTGCTGTTTCTTTCTTTCTTTCTTTCTTCTGTCTCTCGTTATTTTTCTTTTGTTTATTTATGGAAATTGAAAGTTGGGGCCTCGAAGAGGTGATTAGATTGTGAGGACCATGCCCAAGTGAATGGGTTAATCCATTGATGGTTTAATGGTGGTCACAAGCATGGTTCTGAGGGCTTTAAAAGGAGGAGTGAGGAGTGAGCTCTCTCTCTGCTCCACCATTCTGCCATGTGAGACCCCTGCATCACTTGCTATCACCACTAACAAGGCCTTCACCAGGTGTGTTCTTCCATAAAGAAACTGGGTAATTTGTAAAGAAAAAATACTTATTGCTTACAGATTCAGAGGCTGGGAAGTCCAAAGTCCAGGGAACACATCTGGAGAGGGTAGACTCTCCTCTCTCTTCATCAAACCATCAATGGATTAATCCATTCACTTGGGCATGGTCCTCACAATCTAAACACCTCTCCAAGGCCCCGACTTTCAATTTCCAAAATAGGATTTCCCATCCTCTTAACACTGTCATAGTGGGTCTTAAGTTACTAATATGTGGATATTGGTGAACACAATTCAATCCAATGCATTCTGCCCTGGTCCCCAAAGTCTATGTCCTTCTCATAGGTAAAGACATTCATTTCAACCTTGTAGCCCCAAAGTCTTAACCTGTCCCAGCCCAAAAGCCCAAAGTCCAAAGTCCCACATGTGAAATCAAGACAAGTTATCTACTTCTAAGATACAATGGTGGGACAAACATAGGGTATATATTCCCATTCAAAAAGGGAGAAATAGGCTAAAGAAAAGTCCGCATTCTCCCTCCCTCTATTCCCTGGTAACTACCAATTTGCTTTCTGTCCCTCTGGATTTGCCTATACAGGACATTTCATAAAATGAAATCATACAATATGTGGCCTTTTGTGTCTGGTTTCTTTCATTGAGCATAATGTTTTTAAGGTCCATCCACATTGTAGCATTTATCAGTACTTTTCTTTTTATGGCTGAATAATATTTCATTGTATGAATAGACCACTTTTTATTTATCCATCCATTAGCTGATGGAAATTTGTATTGTTTCCACTTTTTGGTTATTATGAATAATGCTGCTATGAACATTCAATTGATTTTTCATCTGTAATATATCTTCCAGTGTTTTTATTTGGTGAGTGATCACCTTCACCTGGCAAAAGAATAGTATGTTCAAAGGCCAGCAGAGGAGTACACTTGTAGCTCATTTGTGTATTGGAAAAAAGTTTAATATGGCTGGAAGCCTAGAATAAGGATTTTGAGTCAGAGAGGTAAAAGTTGAGGTTAGAGTTGTAGGAAGGTGTTAGATTCAGAGGGGCCTTAGAGACCATTTTATAGATTTCATCTTTTTCCAAAGAGCACAGGAAAGCCATTAACAGAGTTTTAATCAGGCTGGTGACGTGATTTGTTTGGAACTGTACAAAAAACACTTTGGTCACATTGTGGAAAAAGACTGGAAGGGAGGCAGGAAGACTTATCAGGAGGCTATTTCAGCATTGCCTTTAAAAAAATCAAATCTATGCATCATCCTTACCTGAAAGGTGTTGCTTCATTTCAGTTTGTTACTGAAGCTTCTCTGCAGCTATGGCAGGTGCAGTTTCCTATGAAATAATTATGCAAAGTGCTTTTAAAATATTTCTCCAGACTACTTTGATTGTGGTAGGTAATCTGTTGCTTTCCAAGTAGCATTTCCTTGGACCATGTGGTCTATATTATAGTGTCAGAGCTAAAAAGAATGTCTCATCTGATCCCTTCATATTATAGAAAAGAAAATGAAGTTCAGAAAGATTATTTTCTCAAAATCATACAGCTGTGTGACTTATGTCTCTTGATTTCCAGTAGAATATTCCCTCCACTACAGCATGCTTTTTTCCCAACTAAACACCCATCATTCGACAAGTGTTCATGGAAAGCCCATTTGGGGCTTAGAACAGTGCAAAGTGCTGTGGAGATTGTTCAGAGTGTAATTTTTTTTTTTTTTTTTTTTGCCTTTTAGGAGCCCTAAAAGAGATGAGGCTTATTCGTCTGAGTTTCTGGACAATAATAATACTGCTTAGGGTCTCTAGAGACATGACACAGTTTAAAGTCCAGCATGATTTACACTTTCCTACTGAGGCAGGGCATCTACTCAAATCCCTGCCTCATAGCTTTCTGTGAATAATAAATGAGATAGTATGTGCTATGTGTCTTGCACAATTTCTGGCACATAGTCAGTACACAATAATGTTAGGAAAGAAAGTGCATTAAGGACAAACTCAATAAGATGTCAGAGAAGAGAGAGATCAATATGGGCTTGAGTCATTGGAGAAGGACTCATGGAGGTGAGAACACTTTAAATTGGGCTTTGACTGATGGGAAAACACTGTTCCCCTTTCCAAGCCTGTCAGGTAAAGTTATAGATAGCAAAGGAGTCTGGGTCACCTTCTAGTAGTTGCCTTCTTCCTTTAGTGGAAATTTGCGGTTACCTGTAGAATGAGTCATGAAGATTAGCAATGTGTTTATTGGTTATATAACATGATTCATAACCTGGAAAAAACACAGGTAACTTTTCAGGGGACACTTTATGGACTTGGAGCTCTTGGTTCAAATTTCTTTTTTCTTTTTCTTTTTTTTTTTTTTTTTTTTTTTTTGTAGCCTTGTAATACATAGTTTCTTAGGGAATTGAAACAATGATGTAATACAACTTTAAAAGCTCTTGCAGCCTCCTTTCTCTTTATTATGTAAAGTAGTGATATGAATTTGACCTCTTAGCCTAGCTTATCTTCTTCTCGTGAAAAGATTTGGTCACATAAATTACATCAGTACAAAAGTGATTGGCCATACCACCTCGTGGTAGCTTTGATCTTGGGTCCAACTACCTGAACTATTACCATTGTTAGGCCTTGTCTATCAGGCTCTTTAATTCTGGCCAGTGAAAATCATGTAAGTATCTGGAATTTCCTATGCTTTTTGTATGTATTGCACAGAGACCTAAAAGCACATGGTGATTCTAAAATTGCCAGATAGGCAATTCAGAACTTAGTGCAGACAATTTAACCTAATTATCTGTCAGTATTTACGGTGGAATTTAAAGCAAGAATGTCAAGTGATGCTTAAGAAAGTATAGACAGTATTTTTAATCAAGTAAATATAAAATAAATGTCTGTTACTTCTTAATTTTGTGACCTGTGGAAAAATATTTAACCTCTTTGATTCTAAGCTGCTCTTTTGAAAATTGGAAATTATAAAGCCACCTACATCACAGGGAGCATCAACCATAAAGTAAAATAGTGTATAAGAAAGAAGCTTATCACCAGTACATAACAACAGTTTCCCTTCAATGAGTTTTTATTTTGCGAAGTAATCTGCTAGATACATGTATTAGATGCCTAGGGCTGAGGTATCAAAGTACCACAAACTTGGAGGTTTAAAACAACTGAAATTTATTCACTCACGGTTCTGGTGGCCAGAAGTCTGAAATCAAAGTGTTGGCAAGACCATGTTCCCTCCGAAGGCTCTAGGAAGAATCCCTCTTTGCCTCTTCTGTCTTCTGGTTGTTGCTGACAATCCTTGGTGTTCCTTGGCTTTAAGATGTATCACTCCAATCTATGCCTCTGTCTTTGCATGGCCTTCTCCCCTGTGTGTCTGGGTATCTGTGTGCAAATTTCCCTTTTCTTATAAAGATACCAGTCATATGGGAATTAGGGCCTACCCTAATCCAGTATGACCTCATTTTAACTTGATTATATTTACAAATACCTTACTTCCTAGTAAGGTCAAATTCACAGGTTCTGGGTGGATATAAAATTTTAATTTGGGGAGACACTCTTCAACCCAGTATAGTATGCTATAGTCATTACCTAATCAAATTCTCTAAGGTATGCAAGTTAGGTATTTTTTGTGTTACAGCTAAAGAAATTAAACTTTAGAGTGATTTGACAAGGTCACATAGCTCATAACTGTCAGGGCCAGTATTCTAGTTTATACTTGACTGGATTCCAAAGCCTTCTTTTCACTCTACCATGATGATGGTTCTCCAACATTATATAAATATATTTTAAAATCTCTAATCTTCTTAAAATTGTGGTAGTGCTTATTTGTGTAGAAGGCTCATATTACAATATAGAATGATAATTTACTTGAATTATGTATTTTTAAATTTTAATGCATTTTGACAAATTGACCTACAGAAAGGGTTACATCAATTTACAATTCACTTAAAAGTGTATTATTATAATTCACTTTTTTGCCTTTACCAAAATGATTGGTCAAAAATAATCTTATTTTTGCATTATTATGTGTTTATTTGAGTATTATTGAAGTTACACATTCTGAAAATAAGTTTGCTGAACATTTGTATTTCTGGTTTTATGAATTGCCTGTGTATATATTTAATACTTTATTCTATTGAAGTGTTCTATTTTACTTAGTGATTTATAAAAGTGTTTTGTATGTTCATGCCAGCAATTGTATATCTTAGATCTTGCAAGTAAGTTTTCTAAGTATATGATTTTATTTTATATTTACTCATTTATTTATGTACTGAAGATTCAAATTATAATGCATTCAAATAATCATTTTTGCTTATTGATTCTGAATCTTGTCTCTTGCTTGGAAAAACCTTCCCTACTTCAAAGCTATAAGCATGTTCTCCTATACTTTCTTCTTATACTTGTATGGGTTATTGTTTACATTTAATCTTTAATTCATATGGGATTTGCTTTCTAAACCTAGGAGTGACATATGTATTGAGCTTCAAATTTGTGAATGGCTTGTCAATTTTTCCAAGAAATAATATCATCTTTGTTGACTACTTTGAAATGTTACCTATATCATACTAAATTTGGTTATGTATAAATTTGCTTTTGAACTTTCTGATCTGCTTTGTATTACTTAACTACAATAATTTAAGTAATGTGGTTTCTAGGTTAAATATACAATATTGTTAAAAATACAAGAAATTCAGAATTGCCAGAATATTAAAAAAGAAAACAAAATTGGATAATTCACACTTCCAAATTACAATACTTTTGTAAAACTACTGTAATCAAGACAATGCAGTATTTGAGTAAGAATAGACATATAGACAAAAGGAATACAATTTAAGAATACAACCCATACATCTATGGGCAATTAATTTTCGACAAGGTGCCAAAATCATTCAATGGGAAAATAATAGCATTTTCAGTAAATGGTGTTGTGGCAACTGGGTATCCACATGCTTAACAATGAAGGTGGACCCCTGCCTCATATCATATACAAATAAATAAATAAATAAATAAATAATAAACTAAAACCAATTCAAATACCTAAATGTCAGAACTAAAATTATAAAATTCTTTGAAAAAATTTTAGGAGTAAGTCTCTATTTCCTCGGGTTAGTCAGTGGTTTCTTGGGTACTGTACTAAAAACACAAACAACAAAATTAAAAATAGACAGGCTGGGCTTCATCAAAATTAAAACCTGTTGTTCATCAAAAGATACTATCAAGAAAATGAAAAAACAACCCAAAGAATGGGAGAGAATATTTGCAAATCACATATCTAACAATGATCTAGTATCCAGATTACATCAATAATGAACTCAACAATATAAAAATAAATTACTCAATTAAAAAATAAGCAAAGGATTTAAGTAAATATTGATCCAAATAAGACATGCAAATCACCAATAAGCACATGGAAAGATGCTCAACATTATTAATTAGGGAGATGTGAATCAAAACCACAATGAGATACCATTTCACACCTACCAGAATGTCTATAATAATAGTAATAAAAAAAAAGTAAACAAATGCTTGCAAGTTAGTGGAGACATTGTAACCCTAATACCTTGCTAATGGGGCAGTCGCTGTAGAAAACCTTATGGTAATTCCTCAAAAAGTTAAACATAGTGTTAACATATGACCCAGAAATTTCACTCCTAAGGATATATCCAAGACAACTGAAAATACATGTTTACAAGAAAAACTTCTATAAAAATTTCCATACAGCTATTATTCAAAATAGCTAAAATATGAAACAACCCAAACTTCATCAGCTAATGAATGGATAAACAAAATGTAGTATATCATACAATGGATTACTATTCAGCTATAAAAAGGAATAAATTACTGGCACATGCTACAACATCGATAAATCTTGAAATTATTATCCTAAGTAAAAAAAGCCAGACACAAAAGGTCACATAATATAGGATTCCATTTATATGAAATGTCCAGAAAAAGCAAATCCATAGAGATAGAGAGTAGATTAGTGGTTGTCAGGAATAGTGGGAGGCAAGAATAGAAAAGAATGGCATTTGGGGAGGGGGATGATGAAATGTTCCAGAATTAGATAGTGGTGATATTTGCACAACATTGTGAATACATAAACCACTGAATTGTGTACTTTAAAATGGTTAAAATTATTAATTTTATGTTTATGTGAATATTATCTCAAGGACATAGAAAAACATAAATTTGAAAGAAATTCAATAATTTTTTTAACTTTTTAAAAATATGATTGGAAAATGGTAATTTTTAGATATTTGAGGAAAGCCTGCAATTAAAAAAAGAAAGACCATGATACGTACAGAAAATGCTGACCCCGGAGGAAGCCGAGATGTTTCAAAGAACAGAAAATAACTTTAAATTCATTTAGTTATTACCTCCAGGAAGTTTCAAGAAAATATTGCATAAATCAAGTGATTGGGATTCCTCCTTATTTTTTAAAGGAGGAATTATTAGAAATGTAAAACATGGTAATAAAATTAAAAATTAAAAAAAGAAATATAATTGTTTTGGATTGAAAGATTTAAAATATCAATTCTCAAAAATGTAATATATAAATTAAATATAATTCTGATTAAAATCTTAGTAGGTTCTTCTGTAAGTAGATAAAGGATCTTAAACTTTATTTGTAAGAATAAATACTGAAAAGTAATCAGAAAAACAGCATGAAAATGAAGAAATGTGCGAGAAGACTTTCTCTGAGTTATCAGAATGCTGTATAAAGCTAGTCTAGTGAAATAAATGCTGTATTGGTATAGAAATAGACAAAAACATCAATGGGACACAGAAATAGATCTCACTGGCCAGAAAATTTAATATACGGCAAAATGATGTTTTAAGTTTATTGAAAAAGGACTACTATTCTAAAGAAGCGTAAATGTTATACGTTATGATCCCATCTCTTTTAAAGAGAAGTAGAGAGTAGAATAATGGTTACTAGAGGCTGGGAGGTGAGGAAGGTGGAGAAAGAAATGGTAGACTAATGGGCACAAAACTATGCAATCTACCCTAAGTGAATCATTGTGCCGTATATGCTGTATTGAAACAAAATATTGTACCCCACAAATATGCACACATAAATGTTAAAATTTAAAAAATAAAATTGTACATATGATTCTTATAAATATTTAAATGCAATAACTGTAAAATTCTAGAAAGAGATTAAATTTGATTAGAATTGTTTTAAATATTAAAATCAACCTGGAGAGAATTAGCAACAATAAAGTATTGAGTCTACTCATCCAAGAATGGTGTGCCTCTTCATGTATTCTATCTGATTAATGTTCCATTGTAGAGATTTTTTTTTGTCACTTCATGTAGCTCTATCATATTTGTTTTTGATGCAGTTTAAAAGTTTAAAGCTTTTATGTTTTTTTTTAAAAACCTATGTGCTTACTTCAAATGGAAATTACATTGTATAAGAACATTCAGTGAAAACCAAATTATATAATATATTGCTTCATTAATACTACTTATAGAAAGGTAAATCACTTGAAAATGTTTATCATGCATGTCTCTGAAAACTGAAGAATAAGGCATCAAGAATAAGAATAAGAATAAGAACAGGAGAACTTTAATATAAGAAACAGAATTAGTCTATAAAGGAATATTCTGTAAATTAACTACCACAATTTTCTTTACCTTTATTTTATATTTTTGTCCCATAGGTCAATATAAACCAATATTCAGAATTTGGTAGGAGTTTCAATTTGAAAATAAATCTAGTTTAAAATGTATATGGCAATTATATTATCTTCTTCATCTTATGATTAACCTTGATGTTGCAGGATCCTTTATCAAATGCACAAGAGAAAGAAAGAAATTTGATTCTTTTCTTTTTTCTTCCTACGTGGATCTTTATTGAGAATCTGTTGACCAACTGGCAATCTTCTTAATGTACCTTTATTTGTCTTTCCATCAATCTGGAAAGTGGGGATGCATTTGTTAGCTGATATGATGGAAAGCCTTTTTTACAATTTTTAAACAGAAAATATTGCTCCTCCATTATTTTCTTCTCTGCTGTTTCTTGGCTCTGGTCTCTGCCCCTCTAATCACCACATTGAAAAGTTACTATAGGAACCCTAAAGTAATCGAACAACAACAGGGCTCAGTGAAGATAATTGAGAATTTACATAAAACAAATGCAAATTGATACACATTAAACATTTTTTATACTTTGATTTTGATTGCCTATGTGCCTCATTTTATGAAAACTATGCCTAAAAATATGAACCATTAAAAGAAACATTAGGAGTTAATTATTCACCTTTCAAAGTTATTACCATTACAAGTGGAATGAACCTTGATTTTATTTAAACAACCAACTTATCTGGGTCATTTAAAATATAACATAATTTAGAAAAAAGTTAGTATTTTGCAAAATTAAAGGAATTATTTTTTTGCTTATGTAAGATGTTTTTCTTTGCAGTTATCAGGATATGCATTGGATCTGATCAGCTAATAAAATCCTTCTACTGTAGACATCCTTTTTGTGTTATTGCTATTTCTCTTGACTTCTACTTCATTCAATTTTGGCATTCTTCAGAAATATCGTTTTAATCAGAAAAAATACCATTGATGTGCGAACACTTGTAGAAACACAATGGAGTCCTAATTGTGAGCCCTAAACATGAGAAGCACTGGATCAGGTCTCCTTATGGTTTTTTTGCCTGGGTCTGTGGGAAAGTCTTCCAGGAGAAAACCAAAAGGTTGATGTGTGGACACTTGATCCTTGGGATTGCTTGCAAAAAATAGTCTCGTTTTGTGCCAACCATATCAGCATTGTTTGCAAGATGAACTTTCAACCATCTGGGTTTGGAATGAGACTACTAACTCATTGTTCATAGGCCACAAAGCAGTTAACAGATGGTAATAGCCTTAAGTCACCATTCATCTCAGCTAATTCAAGCTGGTAGCCTGTGACCAAAAGGTAATTTCTTTCATTGTCAATTTCTCAGCCCTTTACTTCACCCATAGGGTAATCGATTTCAAATAAAGTCTCCAAATAAACCTTTCTACTAATTTTCTCCATCTCTCACTTGCATGGTACAAGCATGTGCATTTATTAAACTGTTTTATTGGCTCCTAAAACAATACAGTGACTTCAGTCAAGATTAGCTATTTGCTGCTTTAAGTCCAAATGACTTAGAGCATTCATGTGAAATTCATACATAGATCTTCAAGCCATAACTATTACTAGGCACTATCTCCTTAAAAAATTCCACGTGTTGCTTTGCCTCCCATGGATTTCTCACCTCTCTGCCCCTACGTGATGGAGCCATAAAAAGAATTACTCAAAACCCATCTCTTCTGAGCAGTGAGAGACCCCAAAGGGTTTAATTTCCCAGAACCCTCAAGAGAGAGGCATTCCTTCTTTTTGGGAAATTAACCACGAATTGGGGATCTTGCCCTGCATTTATTCTCCAGACCAGGAAGTTACAGGAAAAGAACATAGGTGTGGTTATGGCTAATTATGGTTTAACAGTAGAGGCTGGTACCATTCAGTGAAACAAGCAAGGTGACATTCCATAATGCAATTTGCAGGAGATTAAGTCGATTCACCAACAAAAGCTTGAATTTAGCAAACACTGTTTTCCCTACAGCAATTTCCCAGTATCTTTACATATCAATCAGTAACTTGTCTGTCCTTGAGCCAGCAACCTTGCTGTGCCACAACTCTCCATCCACATCAGAGACCCTAGCCTGAAGAAAGTTTCCTGTCTTTTGCAAGGTTAACATTTCTATATGTAATTTTAAAAGGATAGGCTAAACCTGAAGCCATGGGGCCCTGGAAAATAGGCCCTGTGAAATACATTTGCTCCATAAATGTTAGTGCTCTCTACATCTCCCCCGTTTTATTTATTTAATTAAAAGAAAAAGTAAAAGCTATAGATCAGGTTTTCACAGTTAAGACAAAAGCATTTAAAGCAAAGTCGGTATCATTTAGCATGGCAAGTCCTTTTAATTTACTTCAGGTGAGAACAGATGATGCCATTTTCTCTTAGGGCAGTTGCATTGGCATCATCCCAGGTGCTGTGAATTGAGGTGTAATTACCAGTTGTTGGAACTCCAGAGGGGGGTTCCGTTCCATATAATAGTTGATTTTGAGTCCAAAGAGATTGTTGATGTTCACCTGTCCAGGACATTACTGTTTCCAAAGCATCTAGTCTTTTGTAATTTTTTTTTTTTTTTTTTTTTTTGTGACCAGTAAGGGGATTGCAACCCTTGGCTTGGTGTCGCCTGCACTGCACTCAGCCAGTGAGCGCACCGGCCATCCTTATATAGGATCCAAACCCACGGCCTTGGTGCTCCCAGCGCCGCTGCACTCCCAGCACCGCACTCTCCCGAGTTAGCCACGGGGCCGGCCCTTGATCAATTATAAATCTCTTGTTTAAGAGCAGGATGTCTCATCCAAGTTACAAAAACCCTCTTTAAGGCTGAGAAAATTTAGAGAACTGCTTTTGTAGAAAATATGTTATTTCCCCCTTTATGATCAAGGCATTTCTCATAAAAGCATAGATAATCAATATTTTGATTGAAAAGGTCTTACTTTTCTTTGCATAGATCTCACTGCTCTGGGAAGCCTCATTCCCAGGATGTTGTGTCCTGTCCCACATGGGGGGAAAGATGAAGCAGCTAGATGGAACAGAAGTTAGGCCAAATTACAGCAACATGGAGAGGGGTCAGAACTTAGAAGAGACATGCTATCTTATAATCAAAGTTCTAAATTATATCCTGTTATAAAGAGAGAGAACTAATTTTTGTTGAACTTATAAAAATAGCCACATTGTCATAATAATCATAAAGACCCTTAAAGTTATTAAATTTGGGGGGGAATCAAATAGAGAGAAAACAAATGCTTTTATTTTTGTTTTAAATGACATTTTACCAAACTGTTGTCAGTTATAGATAGCTTAAGAGAGAGAAAGGTTTTTTTTTTAAATTTGAAAAACAAAGCATTAAGAGAACCAGCAGCATTTTGAAATAAGGAAATTGTAAAAACCCATAATACTTTTTAATTAGTTTACCAATAAACCTTTGTTGTTTTGACCTTTGTGAACAATTTCACAAACCCATCAGTTTCTTCATTAGAATTTTGGAACTTCAGGGCCAACCCAGGTGCTGGGAGCGCAGCGGCGCTGGGAGCACTGAGGCCGCGGGTTCGGCTCCTATACAGGGGTGGCTGGTGCACTCACTGGCTGCGCGCAGTGCAGGCGACACAAAGCCAAGGGTTACGATCCCCTTACAGGTCACAAAATAATAATAATAATAATAATAATAATAATAATAATAATAAAATAAAGAATTTTGGAACTTCAGTTGGAAGCTATGAACTCAAAGTTTGTTGGAAAACTGTACCTATCAGAGTTTTTTCATGAAATATTTGAAGATATAACATTTTAAAATTATAATTAAACCAAGATTATGATCAGTAGCATTTATATCAAGACACAGATATTTAAGAATCTTACAAGATTTTGGAACACATATCCATAACATCTCAGTATGGACAATGTTTTCCTATATAGTCTAATTTATCAAATAAGCCAATTAGTTTTGATACATTTTTTATATATCCTTTGAGAAGCTCCAGGGGCCTTGGAACTCCTCAAAGTTAGTTTAAACCAAAAGATTGAGCTTTTAGAATTTAGTTTTGCAAACTTTGTCAAATAACAAAGGCATAAAACATTTAGTTGAATAAGATCATAAATTACTACAAAAATAAAACCACAGTGACAAAGGGTTTCAAAGGCAGAGAGCACAAGAAATTATCATGAAATAAGTTTTTTAAACCAGTTATCTAAAGGATAAAGAAAGTCTTTTACAATTCTGGCTTAAGAGCAGTTGAGTGAAAAGACCTCTAGTAATCTTGTTTGATCAATAATCCAAGGCAGCAATCCATGCTGATAAGAACATTTTTATACATTCAGGTTCATAAATAGGCATCCATTTGTCAGAGCAGATTACACAAATCCCACTTTGAGTCTCAGCTATTTTTACCAAATAAATATTTATGGTTTCCCAGTCAAAAACTTAGTGTATTAAATCTATACCCTTATCGGTTAATATTCACTAGGGCCTATGAGATATTGGACATGGGTCCTTTTTTTACTAGCCATCCTGGGTGCCAAGTATCCACATGGCACTTAGGACCATGTGGAGCTTAAGACAGAGGGCAGTATTCACAAAGATAATGTCTAAAAGATATTGTTTCTCTCAGCATGGCCAGGAGGCAGAGCTGAGCTAACAAGGAGACATATTGACCTAGAGACAAATTTAGGTAAAAGGTTTAAATCACATTTTGAAAATATCTTTATTTTGTCAGAACTTTAGAAAATTTAAATCACGTGAACTTGAAAAGTATACTTATTTATTTAATGAGCAAGCATTAATTATAAGCCAATTTGATACCATGCAGACAATACAAAGACACATACAGACATGAACATATAGGCATAACACAGTTTACACACGCATATATGCAGACATAAACAACATGAACAAATAAGGATCTTATAGGTTTTGTTCAAAATGTAATAAAAAAACTAACTAGCATGAGAGTACAGTACGATTTAGATTGTGTTTTTAAAGAATGCCAAGGCTTATTGGTGAAGCCTCGCCCTGTTTTAGAGAAAGCAAGGTAACAAATTTATATTGTAAAGCAAAGTATGCAAGCCTTTTCAAGAAGATGCAGAGAAGATTTTCTTCTTTTTAAGAAAATAGCATAAAATGCTACCATAGGATTTTGTGAAGAAATACATAGATGAGACTAGAAGAGAATTTAGAAGTCTGTTCAAGATAGCCAGCTGGATACCAGAAAGTTTGAGACCATATAGTTAAACAGGTAGATTTTAGTCTAGTTTTGGTTTCTCAAATAGGCTACAATCAGAGATGAAGCCATTTGACTCTTGGGGCTTTTAGAGAAAAACAGCATACCCGAAAGGAAGTATGGTTGGTGTGCCATGGCTGTGTTTCTCACAAAGCTTCAGAGCCAAGAAAAGAACCACTGCTTTAAAGAGAGAAGAGAAGCATTGTGTAGTTAAGAAAGAAAAACATGCTCAAACAATACCAACACTGCAAAGAAATATTAACTTCTTTTACTTTAGATTGTCCAATTTAAAGTTCTCTCAGTCACTGGCAAAGATTAAGTTTTATCCTTTTTTGGTGACATAAACATGTCTTTGTTTTTGTTAAGGTCTTTAATAGGTCTCAAAGACACTTGACATAGATTCCAAGTTGTTAGGTGGGAAGCCTAGACGAGACCCATTGCATAATTAACCAGTGACCAATTTGTTCCCTAATTCTTATGTTAAGGCTCCATTCTTGAGATATCAAGGACGTTGCTGTTTAATATCCACTAAGAGTTTTACAAGCTGCTGTTCAGTTACTTTACAGCTAGCTGCTTTAAGGAGACATTGAAGTTGTAATGTAAGTTCAGTCTTCCCTTTAGTTAATGAATTATCCATATTTTAAAAGTAAAAAGAAGAGAAAAATACCTTTGGGCTTGAAAAGACCTAACTTTGACTGGCCGCAGGTGTGGACCTCTAACCGAGAACAGCCTGTGACCCCCCTTTACTGGAGTGATTCTCCCTTCCCAGGAACTCCCTTTTGTTGGGATGAGTAGTGGACGTCCTTTTCCTTTCCTTTCCAAGGCTTGGCAGGTTGGTCTCCGATCCATGGAGCAAGAATGCCTCACATGGGGCACCATTTTGTTGCTTTGCCTCCCATGGATTTGTCACTTCTCTTTCCCTGGGTGAAGGAGCTGCAAAAAGGATTACTCAAAGCCCATCTCTTCTGAGCAGTGAGAGACCCTAAAGGGGTTAATTTCCCAGAACCCTCAAGAGAGAGGCATTCCTTCCTTTTGGGAAATTAATCACGAATTAGGGTTCTCACCCCACATTTATTCTCCAGACCAGGAAGTTACAGGAAAAGAACATAGGTGTGGTTATGGCTAATTATGGTTTAACAGTAGAGGCTGGTACCATTCAGTGAAACAAGCAAGGTGACATTCCATAATGCAATTTGCAAGAGATTAAGTTGATTCACCAACAAAAGCTTGAATTTAGCAAACACTGTTTTCCCTACAGCAATTTCCCAGTATCTTTACATATCAATCAGTAACTTGTCTGTCCTTGAGCCAGCAACCTTGCTGTGCCACAACTCTCCATCCACATCAGAGACCCTAGCCTGAAGAAAGTTTCCTGTCTTTTGCAAGGTTAACATTTCTATATGTAATTTTAAAAGGTTAGGCTAAACCTGAAGCCACAGGGCCCTAGAAAATAGGCCCTGCTCCATAAATGTTGGTGCTCTCTCCACACACGTGTTTACCAAAGAGACTATGTTCCAATTGGAGGCAATATCATAATATTTTAAATTAAAATATTTGAGATTTTGAGTAACTCTGGAAGGGAGTTTAATAATCATCTAGAATGACCCTTCCATTTAGAAGCTGAGTGACTTGCTCAAAGCCACAAAGCTTCCTAGTTGCAGAGACAGAATTGAGATTCCCTAGAATCTAACCTTGTGGTACAGAGTCGAATGCCTGTTTCTCTTCAGAAAGCTCTAAAATTATCCCTTTTTCTTCTATAGAACTTTTTGTAGTGCAGTTTCCTGTATTCTCCTTCCTAGCTAACCAAAATATTTACTTCAACAAACTTTAACTAACATTAAATTTTAAAAATAATTTTAAACATTTTTAGTCCTTCTCATGATTTTGAGTCCATTCCAGTTCAGTCTGTGCTTCCTCATCTTGAAAATTTTGTCAGCATCAAGCTTCTTTTCTTTAATTGACACATAATAATTGTATGTATTTATGGGGTATGGTATAATGTTTTGATACATGTATACAATGTAATAATAATTAATATAGTATTAATCAAAATAGTAATCATCAAAATAGGGTATTTAGCATATCTGTCACCTCAGGCGTATATCATTTCTTTGTGGTAAGAACATTCAAAATCCTCTTTTCTAGCTATATTGAAATAGAGTAGTGGTTACCAGAGGCTGGGAAGGGTAAGGAGGACAGGAGGACGGAGAGAGGTTGGTCAATGTGTACAAAGTGACAGTTAGATAGAAGGAGTAAGTTTTAGTGTTCCATTGCAAGGTAGCATGACAATAGTTAACAATAACACACAAGTATACTTCAAGCCTCTTGATACTATTTCTATTTTACTAATTAAAAAATGGAAGATCAGAGAGCATTAGTGACCCGTCCAAGATGTCACAGCTAGCAAGAGTGGGAGTTGAGACAGAACTAATGTCTCCTGATTGTCACCTGTGACTCTTTACACTAAAATCTTCAGCCTGAAAAGGTCTCAGCATCCAACATTTCTTCTAGCTTTAGCTTTCTGGCAGTTATGGTGTCAGGGAGTTATGAAATATCAGAATTTCCTTTTTATTATCAGGCATTTTGTACTCGTGGGATTTCAGGAACATTAGTTATAAGCTACACTCTTACTAGAGAGAAAGACATGGCAAACGTCAGAAATAGATGAAGTGATAGAATAAAAGCTGGTAAAGTGCTTTGATGGCAAAGGTTATGCAAGCGTGAAGGAAGATTCTTCTCACACACTCTGTCAATAGGAAAGAGGAGACTTTGAAGTACAACTTAATGGCCAAACAGAAGTCATAAGCTGACCAACACTATCTGGATCTTAGTGTCTTTTAACTGGGGTGTAAATTATTACTTTGGAGTAATGATGATCTACTTTTTACCTAAGAAATGATGAACAATTCTGCGTACGATTTACTTGAATTATGATGCACTGATGCTCACATAAAAAAATGTCATTCAATACATTTTTAGGGTCTTCAATAAAAACTTATGGCAGGCAAGTGAAAGCTATTAACTGAATCTATGGCAAATAAATAAACTTATTAAATAAATAAATATCTATTGCCTTCGTTTAGGGACTGCTCAGTGCTCCCTCCTTCAGTTAAGTAGGTTGGAAATACCCCAGATCATTGGCATGCAGTCATCAAATAGGTAATGACTCACTGAGCCTACAGAGCAGCTGCGTGCAGCCCCGATTTTAAAACATTACCACTTACTTTGCTTTCCAAAAAAATAATTTTGAAAGACAGTAACTGTTGTGCTTGCTAACAAGGACTATAGAAAACAAAGAACTTTAGTCACTGATATTCTCAATGTGCTTCTCATTGTGGTTTTAATCTGCATTGCCATGAGCATTGAGTTCAAAAGCATTTTCATGTGCTTGTTAGCCATTTGTGTTTTTTCTTTGTAAAATTTTATTTCAAATATTTTGCTGAAGTTCTATTATTTTTATCTCATTTCTATTGATTTGTAGGAGTTCTTTATATATTTGGGGTACTAGTCTGTCAGTTTTATGTATTGCAAATGTCTTCTACCATTCTGTGTCTTGCTGTCCCTAAATGAAGGCAATGGATATTTATTTATTTAATAAGTTTACTTCTTTGCCACAGATTCATGGTGTCATTTGATAAACAGAAGGTTTTAAATTTGTATCAACTATGTAGAATCAACTACAGTGAATACATTATATTTATTGACTATGATGCTTTGATTGGCTATGATTTATTTACTATTTAAGTTGCAGAGGTAAAAACTGAATAGCCCTCATAAGACTATGGGAGTATATTGAGTAAAAAATAGTCTGTTTTTAGCATTACTTCACTGCCCATCCAAAGTTAACCACCTCCAGATATTTTTCTAGACCCTTGTGTGTCTGTGTGTGCATATGTATGTGTGTGAGAGAGTGTGAGTTTAAAGAGTAGCTGTATAGAGCAGTGGTTAAGAGCACAGCTATCAGAACCAGATACTTGGGTTCAAATATAATCTCCAAAGTTTCTCAGCTATATGTGGCGTCAAACAAGTTGGTTCATCTTTCTCTTTCAATATCCTCCTCCGCAAAATGCGGATGATACTATCTATTCCAAGAAGTAGCTATGAAGATAAACACATGTAAGGCACTTGGCACTTAAAACAGTGTGCAGCTCATAAAAGAAATAATAGCTAATATTTATCTAGTACTTACTATGTGCTGAGCATTTTTCATGTGTTAACCTACTTAGCCATCCCAACAATTATATCCATTTTTCAAATGAAGAAACAGGCACAAAAGGGTGAAGTAACTTGCTCAAGGTGACACCACTAGCAAATGGCAGGATTGACTCATGAAGCCAAGGAAGTCTGGCTCCAGAGTGCACACTCTTAACAGCTATGCTGTAAGCTAATATACCCCTCAGAAGTGCTCAATAGATGTTACCTGATATTATGTAGGTATACAAACATATGATTTAGCGTGTCTTATTACATAAATAACACCATAATAAACATATTGTACTGTCACTTGCTTTCATCATTATACAAGATATTAGCAATCTTTCCTTGTCAGTACTTTATTTTTTTAAATAGTTAGATGTATACCATAGTATGGATGCCCACAATATATTCAAACATTTCTTTGCTGATGGACATTGAGATGGTTTCTATACTTTTGCTATTCCAATGTGGCAGTGATCGTCCTTACACATGCATCTTTTAGGAGTATTTATAATATTTCTGCAGGGTGGACACCTAATAATAGAATTTCTTAGGTGAAGGGTTTGGTGTTTGTTTAAGGATTTGCTCAGGCATCCCTGAATAACCACAAGTTTTATATGTTGCATAAAATTTACATTACAGATCTTGATGCATTCACTTTTCAGAACCAGAAGTTTTTGAATGCTCTTTGCTTGATGCTCTCTACTAAGGTCCAAATGCCTAGCTTTGCATTTTTTTTTTTTTATTTCATTTACAAGGTAACTTGCTAACAAATCCCATAATATATTTAGATAAGAATTTTATGAGCATCTTATGTCCACTCTCCCTTCTTGAAACCAACTTCAAAATGTCTATTAATTAATTTTTTTATTGGTAAATTGCACACTCTCAATTTTGCTTTCTTTATACATCTACACAAACCATCTACAGTATTGATGCAGCGTAAACTCTATGTCTGCTCACCCTCCCTTTACTCCACAGGCAAGTTATCAATCATTCGGCTGAAGCATAAAAAATTACCTATCTGCTCAAGAAACAGGGTTGATTGTGGAACACTGTAAAGACTCCTGTGGATTACATTCTGCCAGGGCTTCCCCGGCAAAGTAGAGACAAAGCAGAGACACATTTGCAGGGCTCGATCCCTTTAATCTTTTCGAGTAGCTGGGAGTCCTTCTGAGCAATACAACATAATACAGCTCAAAAACTTGTTTCCCAATGGCACACTCCTCTTGAACCTGTCTGCTGGCAAATTAAGTAAGTTCTCTTCTGATTTCATTCCTACTAAAGTAGCCTCCACTTTCCTACCTTTTTCTTTGCATTTTAGTCAAGCTCTCTTCAGTCCTCTTTAAAGACGAGTTTGGCATGTCTGGGAGGCATTTACCTGTGAGAGAAGTTGAACATTTGCAGGAGAGCCAGAGGGAAAGTCATCCCTGAAAGCACTTCAGCAACATGTGGATTTTCTTGACCTCCTTTGTGAAGTATATCTCTAGGCTGAATAGGTGAGTTGTTTCCTTTTAACAAAAGATACATTTTTAGTAGTTGAGTCTTCAATACAAGCCTAATAGCAGAATGTTTTGCTTTCATCGTAATGCTGGTGTATTTCAAGAAGAGCAGCCAAACCTTTTCATAGAGAGTGATAATGAGAATGACACTGTATAGATGAGTATGTACAAGTCTAGCAGGTTTTCTAAAGCTGCCCCATTTTGTTTTTAATCAAAAAATTTTAGGGTCAGCTGAGATATCCAGTGAAACTGATGGCTAAGGCTAGAAGGTCCAAGTTACTGATGAATGCTTTGAACGCCCAGCACATTCTAGTATTTCTAATTTCTTTCCAAACCATCATGAAGGCAGTCAGATTAAGCACTCTTGACATATTGGTTTCTGGAAGATGCAAATGTAAAAATAAGTACATCCCAGTCTTTATCCCTCACTCTTGCTCCTTCTGCCCCAACCACCTTGGTCCAAGGGGGGGTCCCTGAGGGAAAAAGAGTTGGATACAATACTGAATTATTTAATACCCAGAATTCCCCACTTAATATCACATCATTGTCTTTAAGGCAAGTACAAGAAAATGTGCATTGGTCCTAGCCAAGACTCAGATTTCAAATTTCTACATGATTGTCTACCCTGATAAATTGAGCTAGACTATATATGAGTTTTAATAGTATCCATTTTTTAAATAAAATTTTTATTTTGGAATAATTTTAGATTTACAGGAAAATCGCAAAGATAGTACAGAGTCCTCATATATCCCACACTCAATTTCTCCCATTGTCAACATCTTCCGTCACTGTGGTTCATTGATCAAAACTACTGAAATTAATACATTACTATTAATTAAAGGATCAATTGTTTCCACTCTAGTTTTAATTTAAATAAATAGTAGTGCCTAATCTTGGCATCTCTGATCTTAGCATTCTGAGAGCTAAGCAAGAAATTGGTTAATGGACACAAAGAATGATTATGTTTTATAATAATGAATACGCTATTTATCATGATTTGATCATCACACATTGTACACAGGTATTAATATTCAACTCTGTACCCCACAAATATGTACAATCAATTATGTTTCAATTTTAAAGAATGAAAACACATTGGAAATGTGAGAGTAAATAAAGAAAAAGTTTTAGAGAGAAAAGCCTCAAGCACCCCTGGCATAAACATCTCATTCTGTGTTTCTTTTCCTTAGACTTCACTTCTAGTCTGGTTAGGCTAAGGAAGAGGGAACAAGTTGAGACTTCTAGGCAGAAGACAACCCTAGACCTATCCTACAGCAGCAAACACTTGGGACAGAAGAAATTAAGGAAGAGAAAATTGGGAGAAAAAGTAAGAATGTACCAAAAAGAAAGAATTTTTTTTTTATCAATATACAATGTGGTTGGTTCTTGTGGCCCATTACCAAAACCTTCCTCCCCGCTCCCTCTCCCCCCTCCCTCCCAACAACCTCACATCTGTTTGTTGGTCATAACAACTTCAAGGAATTGTGATTGTTGCGTCTTCTTCCCTCCCCCCGCCCAGTTTATTTGTGTATTTATTTGTTTATTTTTAGCTCCCACAAAAAAGTGAGAGCATGTGATATTTCTCTTTCTGTGCCTGACTTGTTTCACTTAATATAATTCTCTCAAGGTCCATCCACGTTGTTGCAAATGGCAGTATTTCATTCTTTTTTATAGCTGAGTAGTATTCCATTGTGTAGATGTACCACATTTTCCGTATCCACTCATCTGATGATGGGCACTTGGGCTGGTTCCAACTCTTGGCTATTGTAAAGAGTGCTGCGATGAACATTGGGGAACAGGTATACCTTCGACTTGATGATTTCCATTCCTCTGGGTATATTCCCAGCAGTGGGATAGCTGGGTCATATGGTAGATCTATCTGCAATTGTTTGAGGAACCTCCATACCATTTTCCATAGAGGCTGCACCATTTTGCAGTCCCACCAACAATGTATGAGAGTTCCTTTTCCTCCGCAACCTTGCCAGCATTTATCGTTCACAGTGTCTTGGATATTAGCCATCCTAACTGGGGTGAGATGGTATCTCAGTGTGGTTTTGATTTGCATTTCCTGATTGCTGACTGATGTTGAGCATTTTTTTTTCATGTGAGAAATGGGTTTTAAACATTCACTCTTTTCACTGAAAGCTACATTCCTTATTAAATGTGTCTCTGATCCATACTAGTACAACCACATCACGGAGGAAATTTGTGATTAAGGAAACCTTTAAGACACCTTCATAAGTTAGGGTATAACACAAACAGTACTTTATATAAACTGTTATGAAATCATGATATAAATTATCTTCCAAAGTTTGATGGTCTAGTTTTTTTATAATAATATGCTTCTACTTAAAAACAGGAATACTGTTATTTTATTGTTAACTTTTTGTCCAAGGAACCAATGGCACAAAGCTCAGGATTCTGTCATTAAAACAGGAGATCATAAAAGCCAGAAGTTGGAAGGATTTTTAGATCTCCCTTCAGCTGGAAGTAAAGGTGACCTAAATCACTTCTAACATTTCTAATACAGTCTTGTTGTCTCTCCTGGGGAGAAATATTTTGGTTTCCTTTATTCTCTGTCCTTGAACTTTGACATTTTAAGGCAGCCTTGTCTGTTGGAATATTTTGTGTCTTGTTTAGCTCTGTTTTCCTGCATTCAGCTAATATCTGCATCATTATAACTTCCATCCTTTGGTTCTAATAGGTCTGAAGCCACCTACTAAAGCAAATACCCAAAATAATTCTCCCTTTCTCTTGTGACAGACTAACACATATCTAAAGGTAGCTATTAGCTTTTGCATATAAGCCTTCTCTCTCTTCTCGGGGCTGAAATAACCCCAGTTCTGGTCTACACATCAATCTTTGAGGCATTTTACTACTTTATCAAAGAATTATCAATTTTAGCAAAATTGCAACCTAATTTTTCTTACTCAGTGAACACATTTCTTTTTCATTGAGAGACAGTATACAAGGCAGTTATGACTATATGCTGTGGAATGAGAGAGAACTGGGTTCAAATTCAGGTTGTATGACCCTGGACATATCACATAAACCCTGAGTCTCAATTTTTCACCTCTGTAAAATGGGTATGGTATTAGTGTTTATCTCAGCATGTTAGTTTAAGAATAATAAAGTTTTCCATGTAAGGTGATTATCTAGCACTCAACCAAAATTCATTTATTGTTATTCTTTTTGAATATTGTCATTTCTTTGAAATAACTTTATCCTTAACCAATATATGACAAAACAAAAAATAATCTATTTTTAAAATGCACCACACTAATTTTCTTTTCTTTCCCACCCTCCCTCTGTAAGATCCGTGCACCATGCACAAATCCCACAGACTGAGACGGCTCACTTCACAAAGACTATGAGTCTGAGACCGATGCAATCAAGCAAGAGGGACTTTATTCCAGCATGCTGGGGTCACCTTGTCTCCTGGACAGAAGTGACCCCGAGTTTACAGTAGAAGCACCTTTTATACAGTTTTTCTGAACAGATCTTTGTGACAGGATGAGTTGTTGGTTATCTGTGGTGCCTTTAGATTTATGGGTAGACTTTAGCAGGCTGGTACCCTGATAGATTTGTGGCACCTCTAGATTTACAGGTGGGCTTTAGCAGGCTGGTACGCCGATAAGGAACAGCGCATTTCTCAATCATTTATCTTCTCTGGCGTCTGGCCAGGTGGCCTTTTGATAAGGAACTAGTCAGTTCCTGGAACAGGGTGGGGGACATTCCCTTCCTTGGAATGTTTAGTGTGCTCGGGCCTGACCTTTGTATGGCCCCTTAGAAGCTGCTTTACTTAAGCATTTGGTACAAAACTGCATACATTAAAGTTATATTTTTGTACAATTCCCTTACAATTTCCTACAATTTTCTACATTTCCTACAATTACAATTCCCTTACAATTTCCTACAATTTTCTACATTTCCTACACCTCCAACACATTAGAATCCAGAGAAGTAAAAGAGACATTATTTGCAGAGGGGTGTTGGATAAACAAGATTAAGAAGGAAACAAGTTAAACTTTATTAACTTTGTTCCCATCAAAATGCTGTTTCATTTGACCTTCACATTATCCCTCTTAGCTACATGCTATTGTGTCAAGTTTATTGATCTATTTTACATCAGTCACTAATAGTGCCAGTATTTTGTGTTTCTGCATTTGTTTTGGGTGGCTTGTTCCAGGCCAGATACTTTATTTCAACTGTATCAAAAAAGTTTAATTGAATTATTGATCTCATCATGTAGACTCAGGTTTCTAGGACAACATTTTTCATCGTGTTCCCATGATACTATCTTAGCATGGGTATCTTGTAGTATTGTTACTATTGTTGTAGTAATAAAACAGCCTTCAAACATGTTCCAAAGTGGTCATAAGTTTTGAAGGAAAAGTTCAGTATAAATAATTAGTTGCATAAATGAATTGCAATAGAGTGTTAAACTTGAATCAGTTGAGTCATGAAACTACAGAAAATGTTTAAGGATCAAACATGTCTGGAATATTGGAAAATAATTTAGAGGTGATATCTTAAATGATGGCTCGTAAAAATGGTCACAGTTCTGTAACACTATGTGAAGAGGAAAGGAAATAGGTGTGCTTTCCAAGCATCTAGACTGCATTGATTAAATATTTTGTTTGATGGAATTGCAACTAATTTCAAATTGTAGTTGCTTCAGTTATAGAAAGTGCATCTTAGCTTCATTTCCATCTTTAAATGTGTCTTCTTCTGTAGGTACTATGCAGAGGCTCTACTTTAAAAAGACAGCTTATTTGCAACAAAGAACAATAGGATGGGTGAAGGTGAGAATTTCAGAAAATGCAGGTGTGCAGATAAGAGGGCATCTTTAACCAACTCCAGTTTTGAAATTCTTTTCCCTCCTTCCATTTTGGGTCTCACTGATATTGCCAGAATGTTGGCTATTCTGTCAAAAAAATCATGTCAGAGAAATAGGTCAGTAGGCATCTTGGAGTCAATTTTGGCTGTCAACCTAAGAAAACCAGTTACAACACTAATCAATGCCATTAATGGCAATCTGTCCTAGGAAGCGAGCAGGCTGCTAAATATTCAAGAAAAGCTATTGGACAGATCACAAGAAACAAACCTTTGTAGTATTAGTCAAGTCTTAGTAATCCCCGTGACTGCAGATTCTGAATCCCCAGGTTCTAGTTAGTGTCTGCTGAAGTATTTTGAACATGTGAGAGCCATTGAGGTGCTAATTGTTGCTATTTATCATCCTTGGCTATAAAACTGTAAAATCTGAGGAAGAGATATTCACATGATAATTACCATTCATCCCTTCAAAAGAAAAAGCCCTGAAGCAATTTACCTATTCCTACTAACTGGAGTTTGACAAGCCAGTTTTACCATGAATTTATTGAAAGACTGTGATCTTGGCAATGTTTCCTAATCAGTGTGCTGTGACAATTTGAGCCATTGTCAAAACACTGTGTGTGTTGAAATATCCTGAGTTTCTTTACCCCAGGCAGTTGCATTTTTGCCAAAATCCTTGTTCCTAAAGTCACTGCTTTCAGCCTCTGTCTGCAACTCAGAGATAAAAGCCAACTAGTTCCTTTGAGGAACATAAACAACCAAATAGGGCAATCAAGACTAAGGAGGAGACCTCCAGTACAAATGCAGTAGTTGTCCTGGACTGAATTCTAAATTTCTTTGCAAGCAGACAGTTACAGACTGCATGGGAAATGCAAATTTTAAAATAAACTCCGTGCTCAAAATAAACTCTTTGCAATATATGGCAGAAGTATTCACAGAGGTCATGGAATTGCTCTCCAACTTCTAGAAGTGCCTGTCAAAATTTGAAAAGATATTGATTAAACATCCAAATTCAACAGCATTAAACTTTAGATATCCAGAAAAGAGAGACTCTCGTTGTCAGAAATTTCACTCATGTAAGCCATTGCCTTTCATTCCCAACATAGTCATGAATATACTGAGGTCTGAAAATAAGGTGGGAAAGTATTCACTGCTCTCATAATGAATTGATTGAATTTGGAGGTGTGTTAAATTCTAGACATTTTCACAGTTCACTTCACCTCTATGATCTGTTCCTTAACCTTGATTTTCTATTTTTCTTATTTGCAAAAGAGAATAATTAAATCTTGCTTCAATAATTGCTCACTATTAACTACCTTTTACAACATTATTCAGTTGACCAATGTATTTTCCTGAAATAACAGAATGTTTCCATTTTTATATAATCTTTGATTACTGGAGACTAGGTTCATGCTAAGAGTGTTCATATGGCATTGTGGTACGTTCAGACTAACTGAAAATAGATTGAAAATAGATTGTTTCTATTGTCTAGGTCATATTTCTAAATAATTTTGGTTATTGTACAAAAGAAGTTTTTTTTCCAGCTTACTTATTCATTATGAACAGAAAATTATTCTGGAGAGTATTTTTCTTCTAGCTGTCTGACAACCTTAAGAATGGCTTTGTAGATGCAATTTGAGGAAATAATTTATCTTACAACAATAAATGTTCTTTCAGACAAAATGAAATGGCGAACTAAACATGTATTAAATGAGTTGGAGACAACCAATCCTAATTTGGATAGTTTAAGGTTCCCAAATCACCTGAATTACTGAATTATTCAAACTGTCTGTCTCTGCTACCAAGAAACACCAGTTAATTGCTTAATAGTTTTTTTTTTTTTTTTCTTAGCTCAATAGACGAGGCTCTAAAAGACCTTAAATCAATCTAGCATTAGTCAGTGGTAAAACAATAGGATGCTGATGTCTTCATTCTGTCATTCATATACCAAACACGTATCTGACATCACTTTTCATAAGTCATGTTAAACAACTTTCATGAGGGAGTTTTAAACAAGACAAATATATTTAGATATAATAGGATTCCAAGTAACTGAGAAGTCCCCTTAAGATGACCCATATCATTCAAACATTCCACTCAAAAAAACTGTGTCCTAGGGCCGAGCCCGTGGCGCACTCGGTAGAGTGCTGCGCTGGGAGCGCGGCGACGCTCCCGCCGCGGGTTCGGATCCTATATAGAAATGACCAGTGCGCTCACTGGCTGAGTGCCGGTCACGAAAAAACGACAAAAAAAAAAAAAAAAACTGTGTCCTATGACTACGAAAGAGATGTCCTACTGTTTGATAACAACTTGAAGTTGAACAGGAGCTGTGGTACTTTCCCGATATGACATGGGTCAGTAATTCATACAAATAATACTCACTTGTATTTATAATTGGCTTTATATTTTCCAAAGAATGTTCACATTGTTTATCTTACTTGATCCACATGCGAACACTGGGAAGGAAATAGGGGAAATAGTACCTGTATTTATTTCTATTTTACAAATAACAAAACTCAGCTCAGAAGAGTAGTGGTTTGTCCCCAGTGTATATGGCAGAGCTGAGACTAAACCTTTGTCTACAGATTCCAAATCCTTTTCCATTTAGTGCACAGAATGTTTATTAAACTGAAGGTAACATTTACTGAGAGCATACTTTGTGCCAGACATTGCACTGAGATCTTTATGTGTTATTATCTCATCTGCAAGTAATAGACGAAAAAAATCAAGACGTAATGAATTGGAATAATTTTAATCAAGGTTATGCAATTACTGACTGGCAGAACCAAAACTTGCACGATGGTCTTTTGATTCCAAGTCTTACATACTTATCCACTTGTTTTTCTGTAATTTCTTTCACCATCACAGGAAGGGTTTAATTGGGTATAATTACGTCCATTTCCTCCTTTTATCACACTAGTTTAGAGCACAGACAGGCACCTGTCTCTGTTAAATACCATTTAATCTCTATTGTTGCTATTTTCCATTTTTCTAAATATTCTCCTCTAAGTCTTCAAGTTACATCTTCTACCTTTTTAATCATTTTAAATGTGTTCAGCTGAAGTCTGTAAGTTCTGCTTGTTTTGCCTTTTTTAAAAAATAATAACTTCTTTTCAGTGTCTTATCTAATCACATAGCTATGTATTCTTAATGAGGGAAACACAGAATGCCAAGGGAAAGAACAAAAGTTATCCCAAATACCACCAACATAAGATAATAATGGTAGCAGTTAAATATTTTGAATATGCAGAACTAAAAATAAACATTATGTCAGGTGCTTTCATATATTTAATGATCACAACAACCCTTGGAAGGAGCTACTATCCTTATGTTCATTTATAGATAAGAAAAGTGAAGCTCATGTTGATTGAATTATTTATTCAGATGGATAACTACAGCAACAAGACTGTCTGACTGCTGTCCAGGTATGTCTATCTGGAATCCTACTATCTAATATTGCTTCATAGCCTGTTTTTTTGGCCTTCAATTATATTACAAGTATTTTCTCTATTCAGTAATCTTCAACATGATTTCTAAGGGCAAGTTAGTATTCTATATTAAGAATGCAATATAACTTATTTAAAGAAATTTCATATTGGGGCATATTGTGATTGCTTCCAATTATTTTTTGCTGCCACAACATTACAATGTGCTGCTTTGTGCTTGTTCTAGTCCATTTTTGTTGCTTACAACAAAATACCTGAGACTGGGTGATTTATAAAGAAAAATGAAATTTATTTGCTTATAGTTTCTGAGGCTGAGAAGTCCAAAGTCCATCTGATTGTGGTGACAGTGACCCAAGTGTCTCACATTGCAAGATGGTGGAAGCAGAGAGAGCAGAGAAAGAAAGACTCTCTTCTTTTAAAGCCCTCAGAACCATGCCCTTGATCGCCATTTTTAATCCACTCACTACTGCATGGTCCTACAATCCAATCACCTCCTTAAGGCTCTACCTTTATGGATTTCCCACCCTCTGAACAGTCACAGTGGGGGCTAAGTTTCTAATATATAACACTTGGGGACACAATTCAAGCTTCAATGAGTTTTGAGGGGACATAATTCAATCCACTACAGTGCTGCTATACCAAAAGCCAGCATTCCACATCCAGTTTTTTGGGGGGCATGGTGTCCATGCCAGGTGCTTGGTACCTTCTCTCCTCCTTGTCTGAGAGGAGCCCTGCCATCTCCAGGCTTTGTTGACATAGTTGTCCTTACCCTTAGGATTCCTAGTGCACTTTCAGTTGCTGACTTTTAATGATATTGATCCACAGAAGAGTAGCACCCAACGTCTCTTCACCTTCATGTCTGCCCCACTCTCACTGCTAAAACTTCATTCAGTCAGTTTAGGTTCTTGGTTGCATGAACAGAAACAAAGACTGGCTAATCTAAGGATAAAAGTGGTGTGTTTAAAGGATAATGAGTAGTTACAGAATGGATGGAAAGATGGAAGAAAGAAGGTCAAAAAATGAACAGGAACCAAAGAAAGTTAAGCAGCCAAAGTAGTGCCAGAAGACTAATCTGGCTGGGTCACCACACCACCATCAACAACAAAAACATTGCTTTTTCAAACGCTTGATGCCAACACTTCTTCCCTGAATAGTTTCTAAACTCTCCCTGCTGCTTTGTAATATTCTCTCAATCTTCAGTCTCAGGTGAGTGCATCTAAATGAGCCTAGGTCACGTTCCCAGATGCTCCTTGGCTGCCAGGGACCAAGGGAAGGAAGGAACTTCCTGCTTTAGCTCCGTAGCAGTATATTGTCATCTGATCAACAGGACACACAATAAGGACTTTCTCACAAATAGAAGATTTGAATTCTAGGAAGCCATGCAAGTGACAGATACCTACTACAGTGGTGTTTAAAGGATTTCACTATCTTAGTTAGGCTAGTTATGAAATGATTGCTCAGTCTCTTTGATTAGTCTTGTTTCATTGTTCTGTATCTTGCAAAAATCTTCCAAGTTTGTGGCATGGAAATAGTGCCTTTCTCTAATTTCCTTACTTGATACAGAGTCCTCTCCAATTTTCATGTTATTTTGCAAGTTTTCACAGGCATTGCAGTGCTTCAAAATGTTTACATGAAACAAATTAGTGCATCTAAAATGCAATCACTACTCATATATGTATGTAGAGCAATGTTTGGAGACAAGATGAGAAGACTAAATTTGAGAGAGCTTTCTGTGAATAGGAGGGCTTGGCTGGAATGGCCCTTCTACATAACCCCCTGTTCCACTACCACTTCCCCCAATGACTCCTGCCAATAAGCTCTTTTCCTTTGATTATTTAAGTCAGTTGTGTGGAAGAAGGATCCGGGAAAGAAGGATTGAATGCCTCTACTCAAGCTACTCCCTTTCGCAGAAACTTCAGTGCAAGTATTCTTCATGGGATCCTGGAATGTCTCTAATACCGGAGCAGTCAGGCCAATGTTGAGTATGGTGTAAGCCAAACCCTAGATTTCCATCTCATAAGCACTTTCTATTTGCCCTTGTATCACACTAACCTTTTTCATATGTGTAATACTTCTCATTTGTACTTTAAAATAAATTGCACTTTAAGTATATCAATTAAACTTTTTTGCAGCTGCTAATGACTTGAAGAACGGGTAAAGCTTTATTTTCTGAGCCTTGGCATTGCTCAATAAGATGGTTTCATTTTATATTAGTAATAAATTGGCAAAAATTATTGGTTAATTAACACTGGTTAATTGAATCATTATGGAAACAAACACTTGCCTGCACCTCAAGAAGAATTAAATGAGAAAACCAGGCTGGGCTGTGCATTGTAAATTCTTCCTAATAACGGGTGATGGGTGCAGTAATGCTCTCTCCCTGTCCACCTGATTCATCATGAAGCTTTCAAATGAAGATTGATTTTTTTTCTAACATTGTCTGTCACATTAATACTAAATTTTCCATTAACACAACACAATAATTGCAGACAAGATTAAGTACATTTTAACATGGTGAGTTCCTTTTTGAAACCATCTTTCATTATCATGAAAAGGTAGACACCTGGCCCCAGGCAGGGATATGTTTTTATCAATATGCCATGTCACTTGAATCAGGTCCTAGAAATGAAAAAGTAATGAGCTTTCAGTAGTTTGATCATTTCAGTTCTTTACGTATATTTTACACGATATGGGTCACGGGAAATGCAAAGCCAAGACAACATATTTATTTATTGGAATCAATGGAGAATACTGGCTCTACCACTAAAAATACTACCTTCTTTATGTGAACTTGTTACTTGGGGAACATATGAAAACTATGTAGAGGGTATCCTGTTGGGATCTGACCATCGTGGACTATCAGTAAATTCTTGCACTCTGTACATTCACTCCCTTTAACCAATGCTGCACTTCTCTTCCACAACAAATCATGAGTTGTTAGTTTCCCATTTGAACTCCTTCTCCCCAGTCACCCGAACATACTCACGCCTACCTGATATTGGATAAAAGCCTTACCTTCTTCTGCTAGAGGAGACAACACCTTGACCACACATATAAGGTCTTCATATCCATTTCCACACTCCCAAGCATACACATTCACATTATTTCATTTACTATCTACTATTATATTCACCCATTGGTGGATGTATTATTGGAAGGTGGAAATCCAGAAAGGAAATGAATACTTTTTTGAGATTTATAGGAAGTCCTAATTCCATGCAATATATAGCTAACTTATGGGAAGGGAGAACTAGGCAAACTACCTGCCCAGTGCCTGAAAACTGAGAACATTTTAGGTATGTCTTCAGGAAGGAAGATTCTCTATTAATAAAATGACTGACTAAGTTTAAGAGTGAAGCACAGTAAGGAGTAGAACTGATAATGCTTTGCTACATGGGTGGAATAAAGGAGAAAATTAGAATAACTTTTTATGGTATCCTCAATGAGAGGGAGTAATGGTAAGAGTTCCAGGGCTATGTTTCTGGGATCATTGGTGAAAGTGAATTCAGTATTATGATTTGAGGTGGGCAGGTAATGAACAATTAAATGGATTGGGCTTAACTTGAATATAGAAAAATATGGATTGATCAGTAGGTTCATTTCACATCAGTCATTTTCCTGCTGACTGTCTTGTGCTCACCTGGTCATTGGATCTTGATTCATTTTCTGCTACTTCATTATTTTCAGCACCTCAAGTGTGTTGCTTTCCACTAGACACAATTGCTAGCTCTCACCTGAATATAACACTTGCCTGTGTGAGAAATCATCAACCCTTGTATGCCTGTAGGGAAAGATTTGCAGTAGTATCATATCCTAGAAGTATTTCTCCATCTCGTTCAACATATGATTTGTATGCACTTGCTATCCTAGACATTCCTAAATAAAAGCAGAGTAAATCCACTTTTAGAAATTAGATAAATAATATCCATTCGTTATATTCTTTAGCCAAATATTTAATATGTTTTTGAAAATCTGTGTCTTGACCTAGACATATAGTGCCTGTTTTACATCATTTATGCTTGATACCAGTAGTATCAATTTCTGCTAACTTCAAAATCAGTATACTCAAAGCCAAATATTTTGTCTTTCCCCAAATCTACTTCTTGTATTCCCTTACAATCTACAGTCATGAATGGAGATCGTGCAAGCTGTGTTAGACTTTCTCATCCCTTTACTCATGTTCATCCAAACACATCACATTTCCAATGGAGTTCAGGACACACTACCCCAAAATACAGCACCTTGACACTTCAGAAAATAGCAGAAGCAGGAAGGTTAGTCTCACTTTCACCTTGCCCTTCTCCCCTGAAGCAGGTCATAAAACCTAGGAAGGCCACTCTCTGACCTTCTCCTGCCCTTCTTCCCTGAGGCAGGCCATAAGATCCTCATTCAAGAGGTACTGTCTACACCCAGAGAAAAGGAGCTTCAAACATAGAGATGACACAAAAAATATGAACAAACAGGCCTTGCTAAGTTCCCCTGGTTTATTACCATTAGATCATACCTCTTTGTCCTCCGATCATACTTCCTCACAACTGTCCACTCTTCATCAAACCCAAGCATAAAACTACACAAGTTTAATTGTTTCTTTGGGTCTTTGTTTCCAAAGGCTCTTGTGTCACATAAAACTTAGAAATATAGATTTGTATGCTTTTCTCTTCTTAATCTGTCTTTTGGCAAAGGGTCCTCATCTATGAACCAACAAATGGGTGAGGAAAAAAAACTTTTTCCCCTACACTTTCAAGCTCTGTTGATTCTACTGCTGAAATCATATTCCCACACATACCCCCTTTCCATCTGGTTGAGTTCAAGTTTTCTTTATCTCCTGCTCTAGTTCAAGTTCTCATTATCTCTTGCTTGTATCGTTCCTTGCTTCCAATCTATTGTTCACAGAACTGTCAGATAAATCTTCACAAACAGTGATCTGACTAAGAAACTACCAAATTTAAAAGCCATTTGGCTTATTGGTATTATTTATAGCTTCTTAACATGGTCTATGAAATCCTTCATATCCTTGGCTCCTGCCTGCTAAGACCACCCCAATGTAGAGTCCATTTCACTAGGATTGATTCTCTGCTGGCCACCTAAAGACATTTCTAGGATCTGAAACATGTTAAAGTATCTGTATCATTGTGGAAAATGCCATAATCTAAATCATTCTCTTTCCTACTACCTGGGCCTAAAATGTAAGAAAGCACTGATATTCTTTGCCCCTCTTTCTAGGACAGTGGTAAGAGTTGCACTTCAATTATACTCTATTTTGGGCTTAGTAGGTCTGCCTCTCCCATAGTTAAGAGCATCAACTATCCCCACATTCTGCTGATAGACTTGCAAAAATTCCCAGGTTTTCTTTGAATTTTTCATGCCCTTTCTTCCCAAAGGGACGTACGTCATACAGCTCCTCTGTCAGTCTTGCACATATATGGCAAAAAGTAGGTAGAATTTGGAAAGCTTCAATTAACTAAACACACAGAGATTTTCTTTATACTTTTATAAACCTCTCATATAAATTATCATTCCTAACTTAGCATCTGTTACAAAGAAGGTTACTCTACTTAGCACAAAATACCAGCCTTTCCAATAAAATCTTATCTGCTAATGGAGAGCTATGTGGGAAATAGCATTTTTAAAAAATAGGAAAGAGAAAAAGCAAAAGAAGAGAGAGGGAGGGAGAGAGGGGCAATTTAATTACAGCAAGTCAAAATTGGGTTAGGTCGGAGAAATAATTTCCCAACATACACAAAGTGCTTAGTAAAAGAGATTTGAAACCTTTCCTAGAACCTCGCAGTTGTCTAGACAGCTACCCATCTGAATTTTCCCAGAGTTCTTTTCAAAAGACTATTAGAATTGTGACTATTTTTTTTCTTTTATATTAAGGTGTTGTTATGGTTCTTCTGTTACAAAGTAATGCATACTCATATGCTGCTTTGTGTTGCTTTGCCCCCCCCCACAGATTTGTCACCCCACTTTCTCTGGGTGACAGAGACACAAAGGATTACTCAAAGCCCATCTCTTCTGAGCAGTGAGAAGCCCCAAAGTGGTTAACTTCCCTGGGACCCTCCAGCAAGGCAACCCTTCCTTGGGAAATTAACACCAAATTGGGGTTCTCTTCCTGCATTTATTTTCCAGATCAGGAAGTTACAGGAAGAGACATAGGTGGGGTTATAGTTTAACAGTATAGGCTGGAAACTTTCAGTGAAACAAGCCAGATGACATTCCAGTAGACAATTAAGTGATCTTATCAACACAAGCTCGATCTTAGCAAACATTCCTTCTTACAGCAACCTCTCAGTATCTTTACATAACAGTCAGTAACTAGTCTGTCCTTGAGCCAGCAACCTGCTGTGCCACAAATGTTTTTCTCACCCCAGAGACTTATAGCCTGAGAAAAATTTCCAGTCCTTGCAAGGTCATTATTTGAAACTGCAAGGCTTTGGAAAACCAGGGCCCTGTGAAGTACATATGCTTTATAGTATATTGCACACTCATGCAATATAATTTTAAAAACATAAAAAAGTAGAAAGAAGAAAACATAACACACATAGGTTCATCTTTTAAAGAGAATGACTGTTAACATTTCAAGATATTTCCTTCCAGGCTTATTCACACTGCATCATTTTCATTTTAAAGACCTTTGTTTTTTAAATTAAAATAATTCTCCATTTTGTTTCTTTAGGTAAAACAGTGCATGTTCATTCAGAATAAGATAAAATTACAGATAAGAAAAACGATGGAACAAGGATATGGGAGCATTTTAGGAGAATGCTGTTGCTTCCTTTTATTTCTATAAGAAGACGTCTTTTTTAGCAGAAGTCTGAGAATTTACAACTTAAATATTCACTTGGAAAGTATTAGAAACATTATAAAAGTCAGGGAGTGATCCACTACTACAGTTAACATATTGACCTCTCAATATTGCTTTATGAGAAAAAAATAAGTTGGGTGAGTTAAATTGTTTCATGCAAACTTTTACCCAGAAATTATTCTCTCATGAAAAACACTTGAGGCAAGTTGCCTATAATGCAACATTCAAGCATTAAATTAAAGGTCAAGAATATGTTAATGAGAGGCATGCAAAGTTCAGAATCCTTTCATCCCCGCAGACCAAACTGTCTCTTCTTCCAACTCTGCTTATTGTCCTTACCCTTGGCTCTAGAAAGACCTTTTGAATCTCATTAATTCATGTTCCTGTATTGCTTTCCAACTCTATTCAACAGCAGGACAGTTCTAGAAATCATATCCACCATAATGCCCAGGAGAACTTATTGATTGATAACATAAGTGTTACATCCTGGTCTCATTCCCTTTCTTCATCGTTATGCTGCTGCCCAGATAGACTATAATTAAGACATGCCAAATACATACCTGCTACCACTCACCACTTCTACACCCAGGTGTGGCCTCAAGAATTATTCTTAACATAGAACTCAAGCAACCACTGTTTCTCAATGGAATATGACACTTGAAATCAAACTTTGTTATCATCCCTGGAAGCTAATTAACCAAATGGCAGAGAAACATTGTTTCAAAAATAGGCACACTTCTTGTTACTGGCTATAACACGTGACTAAATGTGGCTCCGGCAGCCTTTGAGACAGAAGTCCCTCTTGCCTCCTATAGCTTTCTGTGACTCTTGACGCCATTTTCACATTAGATCATCTACTGCTTCTGTGTTCCCCTCTCTTCATTCCTAACCTTCTTTATGTCATTCTTCTACTTCACTCTTCATTCCAGTATGAAACTTATTCAGATGTATTCCCTTGGTCCCCCAAAAGGTAAACTGCTTTCCCTCTGCCACTAAATTTCCCTTAATATCAAGCCAAACTTTTAAAGTTAGAATATAGTTTTTTCTTTTGCAATAAGGGCCAAAGTAACAGTGGCTTAAAAAATATAAAACATTATTTCTCACATAACAGTCTGAAGGTGAGGAGTCCAGAGCCGATGCTGGCTACATGGTGTTCAGGAACCCAGGTTCCTTCTAATTCCCTAATCTGCCATTGTCAATACTGCAGTGCTAGCTCATGTCTTACATGGCTGCTCCAGCTGCTGCTGTCATCATGTTCACATAATTACCTAGCTGGATGGGGAGACAGGGAAGTGGAGGGCTTGCTTCTTTTCTTAGTGACATAACCCAGAAGTCTCACACATCACTTTCACTCAACTCCCATTGTTAGAACTTAATCACATGCCGTATCTGACTAGAAGGTACACTGGGAAATGCAGTTGTTAGCCTGTTGGCCTTATGTTCAGCTAAAACTTGAAAGTTCCATTATTAAACAAACAAGAGGAGAATGCATAATGTAGACAGCTAGCCAATTCTCCCAAACTACTCTTTCCCAGACTAGTCATATCTATGAACTCTGGTCACATAATTTCCCTAAAATTTTGTCTGTTCTGTTTGGTACATACAACATTGGCCCATATCTACAGTATCCTCGTTCTATAATCCTGCTCTCTAAGCATCTTGATTCCTTTCATCTTGAAGGATTAACTCCAGAACTTCATGCTTATCCATCACAAGAGATAAGATGATAGTGAAAAGGATATGGGTTATGGAGTCAGAGATGTAGGACCTTGGGAAGTCATTAAATCTTTCTAGCTTCTCCTGTCATCCTTGCAGAATTATATCAAACATGAGATACATGAGATAACACATGGGAAAGGCTTTGTAAGTTGGAAAACTCTAATACAATGCTTGTGACTACTCCATTTCTTAGTGGTATTTTACAACTGTACCTGCACAGTATTATCACCCTATAGGTTTCTAATTTGACCTTCCCCTCAGTGATTTACTCCTCTGGAGTCCCAGCTTTTAGCTCTTATCTCTCTTTATCATTGGCACAGGCACACCTCAATTGCCATTTGAATTACTTGGTTCTAGAGGAGATAGGGAAACCTATCCACATTGGATTTTATTGGGGTTGAATGTTTAGTTGCCTTTGGATATAGAATGGCATGACATTGTTTATTTCACAGTTAATGCTTCAGACCTTTTATAAACTTCACTTTGGGCCTACCTAATTAAGGCTTAGGTTTGTGGCATTTTTTCTAATCCTTGATGGTATTTAATCTTCACATTCCTTTCCTGGGTCATTTTGTATATTTTTCAGCTATTTAGCATAACTAATTTTGGCCAAATACAGATTCTGTCAAATTATAGCAATTCTACTGGTAACTATAGTGACATGTGTTCCCTGTTCCCAATCAGAAAGGAGAAACTTTAGTTCACATGAAAGAGTTTACTTTATTTGCTTCAAAACACCAAATATTCCTATCTATGCTAGGGCCTGTTATGAAATTGAGAATCTGAAGTAGAAAAGGTCATAATATAAAATATACAGGGTCTCTTATTTTCAGGAAATTGAATGATGTATGACATTAATCAAGCTCTAATAAACAGCTTATTATGGATTTAAAATATGCTATTTTATAATTTTTCAGGCTTTATTAAAAATAGAGGTTAGAACAATAGGTTTCAGGTATGCTCTAAAGGCTCGTTGGCATTATACAGAATAAAGTTAATGATTTAAAATACTGGAAATATTTATGCTTTCAGTAAATGAGAAATATAAGGAAGAGAGAAGTAGCATCCACTGAAGGCCTACTCTTCACCATGTTTTTTATTACTTCCTTCATGTGAATTTTTTCTTTTATTTTTGGTGGCTGGCCAGTAATGGGATCCGAACCCGTGAGTGACCTCAGTGTTATGTCTGCTCTCTAATCAACTGAGCTAACCAGCCAGCCCTTACATGAATTTAATTAAACTTCAACAGCAATCCTGAGAGGTAGGTATTATTAAATCTTCCTTTTCCTAATGAGAAAAAGATTCAGAGAGATTAAGCATATTGCTTAAGTCACAGACCTAGTAGGCTCAGGACAAATCCCAGTTCACCTGCTCCAAAATCATTGTTCATTCGTCTAGATCATGCTACTTTCTGGAAACATGTGAAGATGAAATACATGTATGTTTTGAAATAAATATTATTTTAAAACTTGTTAGGACATTGGTTTGTAACTCGCAATGTCTAACTTTTGTAGCAAAAGAATGAAGCTCGAATATTGTCAAACTATGTGGTACAGTCTATTCTCTTCAAAATTTACTGCTGATTAAGCCTGAGGTATAGAAGTTGCCAGATACAATTAAGGAGTGACACATTTTAGAGTAAATATTAGAAATACAGTTTTTGTTAAGTGTATCAATTAGATTATAGGTTAATCTTCCCCCCCAAAAGTGGTTGATATCTGTGCCACTGAATTACCTACATCTAGTCCTGACATTAGCTACAGAACATGTGAAACATGACATGCACACTGCAGAATTTTAGTTACATTTTAGTAGGAATGTAGTTGAGTAAGTTGGTCTTACTTTACTCTAACTCATGTCTGAAAAACTGTTTGAAAAGTAAAAAAAAAAAGTAAGTGGACTGATTACACATTTTTATTTTTATTCAAACATATATTCACCAAAGGAAAATATTTTGACTAATCATGCAATAATGCAAATTGCACTTAACTTGGTCTAAGTCCTAAAAGTTGAGTTATAATTTTTAAATCTGACTAACCCAATATTTATTTTATAGATGAAACTTAAAACTCTAACCCTTAAAAGTTCAAAAGAAGAATAAGTTTAAGTTTAGAAGACGGTGTGAACTCAGAACAATCAGAGATCAATTTCAAGGCCCCGAGATCCCTAAGGTCCTTTCTAACTTTCTCATTTTAGTCCTAGGATAAATGCCAGACTCTCCCTCTTCTGAGCATGCACAGCATGTAACCTTTACATGTTAAGGCTCTGATCACTTTAATTTTACATATTCTATAATATTTGAAGAATCAAAAAAAGTGAAAAATTCCCCTTTTCCAAACTTGCAAAGCCAGAATCAAGAACTTCATGGCTCATTTAACTTTGGTGAGGTATACTACTGGCTAAACTGAGAACCGACTGCTAAGTCACAGCTCTACTCTGGAAAAATCACAGCCTAGGTTCACAGTGACTATTGGTTAGATTAAATGAGTGAATGACCTAATACAGAAAAGCATCAAAACTGCTACCAGTTTTTAGAGTCCAAAACAACATTCATGCTCACTATGGTAATTCAGTGTAACTATGTCATTAACAAACTCTAATGTGAGTTCCAGTTCAAAAACAAAAGAATAATGTGTAATTTGGATGCAATACTGACCTAGACCATGTCAAATTATCTTTAACAGGGTTTTTCTTCCCACCTATGCCATAAGAATAGGTTTAAAAGTTTTCAAAAGCAATTAATTGCACAGGTGTCTAGTTACAGTATGACCTCTGCCCAAGTTAACAAATTCAGAAAGAACAAAGCTCTTCTCCCATAAGGAGGAAGTTTCACAGAAGAATGGGAGATATCTACATGGAAAAGTCTCCAAGGATGACTTCCAATAGGCAAATTTTACTTATAACATTATTACATTAGAAGCAGCAACATTAAGTGGCCTTGCATATGCAAGAAATTACTTCTCTATTCTAGCGTTAAGATGCTTTCATATTAACTTCAAGCACTTTCCTCCATGTTACTATTTAGAGAGAAAGGAACAGTCATTTAAGGTAATGAAATCCTTATGAGGATAAACATCCAACACAAAGGTTTAAATCCCTCTAAATATCCAACAGATCCCAAGGTATGTGAAATCGGAGTCTGAGATTATTTTATATGTGGTACTGCTTTCACCTTCCCTGAAATCTTAACCCCTTGAAATGAGTTCTTCACTTTTCCCTCAGGTCAGGTGTGAGGAATTGCATGCAATAGAAACTTACGTTAACTATTTTCTTTATTGTTTGCCTCATTAGTCAGTCCATTATCATTATATACTCCATGTGAAGATAAGGACATAGGCACAGGGCATTTACCTAGTGCTCCACCTAAGCTGTGGTGAAGCCAGGCTTTCTTCCCAGTAGTACCAATACATTTCGTTTCTGTAAACGACAGAGAATAGATGTATATCAGGACACGAGACAAAGCCATGTGATATTGCCATCTACAGAAAGGGGGTGGAATGAGCCAAAATGAATAAGTGAACTCACTCTGCAGCCTTGAATGAAAGCTTTACTCTCCTTCCTTGTGGGAAGCAAACTGGTCTGACAAGGTTTGCTCTAGCATTCAGTGTAGTTTTTGACATTAAACCAGAAAGACATGATGACATTTCTAAGTTCACCAACACTCAAATTTCACAGGTAAACTGTAAGAATGACAAAGAAAGGAGAGAGGGTGTAAAGAGCATAACTGTACACACAGTTTCTGATAAATGTCAGCTTACTGTCCCTTGTTATGCTCTAACCAGAGTGCCTTTGATTGGTGTGAGAAAAGTGAGGGATGGGAGTGGGGGAAAGGGTTCCAAAAAATCTCATTGAATTTTGAAGGGAATATTTTGCAACCACAAAAATAAAACTATGTGTTAAAAGTTCATGAGAACAAAACCTTATTTAAAATGAAATGTACTCAAAAATGATGATAATAAGAACTTAAGAAAAACTACTTATATCCTTTTCAGTATTATCTACTAAAAAGTTAGCGGATCTCAGTCAAGTTGTGGTCTCTTATAATTCCCTCTTTTCATTTTTATTAGCTCTTGTTTATCGTCAGAGGATGGGGTTATGCAGGTGATAATGATCAGATATAGAACTGAACTATCTTATCTTACCACAATAATTATGCTTTACTGATTTAAGTTAGATGTTTATATTCTGAAAAAATGTTTAATGGTATTAACATTTCAATAGCTAGTCTCATATCTCATTATGATGCATTTCACACCACTCTTAGCCATTACTTTATTTTTGATAGACACCACGTGCTTAAAGGGAAATTTTTCCAAAAGTCTTTATTTTTGCCTGGGCAAATAAGGCTAGCAATTATATATTGCCAGATAGCCACCCAGGTTCCTCACCTTTAATTGTAATGGTGAAATTTTTCTGTCCCGGGTTGAACACTTGTTATGCTGGAAAAAAATTTTGATTTTCCCAAGTTGCACATATCAATAGTAGGACATTCATAATTTAAAGATAACTATACATATATAAATGCAGCAACAGTTGATTTATATTTGTGTGCAGGTCTGTACAAACACAGCCTACTGATCTTTGACAAAGGAGCAGAGAGAATTCAATAAAGAAAGGGTAGTCTTCAACAAATGGTGCTAGAACAACTGGATATCCACATGCCAAAAATAAATAAATAAATAAATCTAGACATGGATCTTAACCCTTTCACAAAAATTAACTCAAAGTGGATCATATCCCTAAATTTAAAACTCAAAATTTTAAAATTCCTAGAAGATACCATGGAACAAAATCTAGGTGACCTTGGATTTGGTAATGACTTTTTAGATACAACACCAAAAGCACAATTTTGAAGGAAAATATTGATAAGTTGGAGTACATTAAAATTAAAATCATCTGCCCTGGAAATACACTGTTAAGAGAATAAAAACACAAACCACAGACTGAGAGAAAATCTGAAAAATGCATATCTGATAAAGGACCGACATCCAAAATATACAAAGAATACTTTGAACTCAACAATAAGGAAACAACCCAATAAAAATATGCGCAAAAATATGAACAGACACCTCACCAATGAAGATGTACAGATAGCGAACAAGCACGTGAAAACAGCTTCAACATCATATGTCTTCAGGAAATTTGCAAATTCAAACAACTACAATATACCACTGTACAGTCATGTATTGCTTAACAATGGGGATACATTCTGAGAAACGCACTGTTAGGTGATGATTTTGTCATCGTGAGAACATCACAGAGTGTACCTACACAAACCTAGATGGTATAGTTTACTGCACACACCTAGGCTATGTGGTATAGCCATCATAATCTTATGGGACCACTGCTGTATATGAGGTCCATTGTTGACTGAAACATTATGTGGCACATCACTGTACACTCATTAGAATGTCTAAAATCCAAAACACTGAAAACACTAAATTCTGGGGAAAATGTGGATCAACAGGAATGCTCATTTACTGCTGGTAGGAATGCAAAATGGTACAGCTGCTTTGGAGAACAGTTTGGCAGCTTCTTATAAAACTAACCATGTTCTTACCATACAGGTTCAGCAACTGCACTCTTTGGCATTTACCCAGATGAGTCGAAAAATTATGTCTATACCAAAACTTGCACATAATGTTTATAGTAGTTTTATTTACAATTGCCACAACTTGAAGCAATCAAAATCTCCCTCAATAAGTGAGTGGATAAAAAAACTGTGATTCATCTAACCAATGGAATATCATTCAGCAATAAAAATAAATGAGCTATCAAGCCATGAAAAGACATAAAGGATCTTCAATGCATGTTGTTAAGTGAAAGCCAATCTAAAAGCTTCAATTCTATATGATTCCAAATATATGACATTCTGGAAAAGGCAAAACTACAGAAAGAGCAAAAAGATCGCTGTCTTCCAGGGGTTCAAGTGGGAAGAAGGCAAGAGTAGGTGGACAGTAGGGTATTTTTATTATTATTATTATTAGCATATTCACTATTACAAACTATTATTTTTCTTTATGCCCTTTACCCGACCTGTCCCTCTCTACACCCCCTCTTTCCTTCCCACCATCTAGAGTAACCTTTGGTTTGTTCTCTCCTTCTGAAAGTTCAATGTATTGTTGTGATGCTTTCTTTCTTTCTTTCTTCTCTCTCTCTCTCTCTTTCTCTCCTTTTCTTAGCACCCAGTTATAATTGAGAATTTGTGGTATTTCTCTTTCCTAGTTTGGCTTATTTCACTTATAATTTTCTCTAGACTCATCCATGTTGCTGCAAATGGCAGAATTTCATTCTTTTTTTATGGCTGAGTAGTATTCCATTGTGTATATATGTAACATTTTCTTTATCCAGTCTTCCATCAATGGACACTTAGGTTGGTTCCGTATTTTGGCTATTGTAAATAGAGCTGCAATGAACATGGGAGTGCAAGTATCCCTTTGATATGATGATTTCCATTCCTTTGGTTATATACCCAGTAGTAGGATTGCTGGGTCATATGGTAGTTCTATCTGTAGTTGTTTGAGAAACTTCCATATTGTTTTCCATAATGGCTGCATTAATTTACAGTCCCACCAACAGTGTAGAAGAGTTCCCCTTTCCCCACATCCTTGCCAGCATTTGTTATTCTTGGGCTTTTTAATAATGGCCAGTCTAACTAAGGAGAGCATTTTGAAGAGAGTGAAACTGCTCTGTATGCTCCTGTAACGGTGGATACATGCCATTATGCATTTGCCAAAGCCTATAGACCGTACAACACAGAGAGTGAACACTAATGCAATCTATGGACTTTAGTCAATAATATTAACGTATCAATATTGGCTTATCAATTGAAAAAAAAATGTGCCAAACCAATGCAAGGTGTTAATAATAAGGGAAACTGTGCATGATGATGGTGATGAGAGGAATACATAGAAACTCTCTGCACTTTCCACTCAATTTTTCTGTAAACCCAAAACTTCTCTAAAAAGTAATGTCTATTAATAAAAATAGTGTTCAGGAATGTAGTGGCTGAACTTAGAGTTTCTTGTGCTCAAAGCCTAGTTTTGCAAAAGGTAAGTATAGAAAGTGGATATAAGCTGATCACACCTGCATAGTAACACATAGTTTAAGTAAGAAAATAGCACTGTGAAAACTGATTAAAAGTAGAAAATCTATTAAGTAATTTGTTTCACTGAAAATATTTCTCTGATATTTATAGTACAACTGCATAACCCTGTTTATCTGAGATTACATAATCATCTTATGCATTTGTTGTATGGTAAATGATGGGGGAAAGTGATATAAACTATGTATCCCTGTCTAAATCATAGAGTAAAATGATTTTTTTTTTTCTAGATTCATTTTCCCTGAAGTGTTTGCTCATATCTGTCCAAGGGTACTCTGCCAAAGTTTAACCAACTACAGGTTCTTGGTTAACCTCATGAATGACACCAACATATAAGATTTCTCTTATTTGAGTCAATTAAGATATACTCATATGTATAACTTAATTAATCCCATTAAATACCCACTGCCTTTAGCTTTAGGGACCACTGGCCCCATATACAACTTTCTCAGGAATTGTGTCTCACAATCAATTTAAGACATTCCTAATTTATATTCCTACCTTCTTCAACCTTTTCCTATCCATTTTAATAATTATTAATATTTTGATTTACTTAAATCTGCCAATTTCTATACAAATCCATAAGTGAATGAAAGTAGATGGCTGATATTTGTTGACTTCTTTAAAAAAAAAAGCAAAACATGTAGGATGGTTATTTTCAAACTAAACCTGATACAGTACACATGGTACACATACACACATGTGTGTGCACACATATGTGTGCTTACTTGAAGGCAAAATTCTGAACATTGAGGAATATTTTTGTAAAGAAAGCAGGCTTGTTCCAAATGTTTATAGACTCCAAGTTAAGAATACAATTAGAAGCAATGTAAATTTTCCTAAATATTTTACAGTTATTAATCAACAAACTATTACATAAAGTATGTTCTATCTTCTTACATTGACAGATATACCTTCATAAAAACAAAATTGGAAAAAAATGTATGTACAAAGTTATGGCTTTTATATAACTGAAAGCTGGCAAACTATCAAAGATTGCTGAATTTTATTATTGAACGTATCTGGTTGTTCTGTTTATGAGCCAGCAATTTTTGAATGAGTAATAAAATAAAAACATCTGTAGTTCAAAAATCACCATATATTTATTCTATAAATGCTATTTTTATTACCTTCGTTTTGGGGAAGTAAGCAATTATATTGTTACAACCAAGATTTTTACATAATATGTGTTCTAGTGACAATAATAATTTAAAGCAAAGGTCAGCAAACTTTTAATGCAAAGGGACCAGATAGTACATATTTTCAGCATTGCAGGCCATCCAATCTCCGTCACAGCTACTCAGTTCTGCTCTTATAGTGGGAAAGCAGCCATTGACAATATATAAATGAATGGCCTTTGCCATAGTCCAATAAAACTTTATTTATGAACACTGAAATTCAAATGTTACATAAATTCACATCACAAAATATTATTCTTCTTATGATTTTTTCAACCTTTAAAAATATGAAAAAAGTGCTTAGCTTATAAGCCATTGAAAAATAGCAACAAACTGAATTTAGCCTGCAGGCTGTGGTTCATTGACCCCTTCTCTAAAGAATTAAAAAATTTTAAAAAGTGCTTTTATTCAGAGAGAATGAAGTTTAAATATAATTTATTAAGAAATACGATTTAAGGATCCTAAGATGGCAGTGGCTGCGGTGGTTGGCACGGAGTAGCTGAGGTGGAAAAGGTGGCCACTGGGCCTCAGGCAGCCGGGAAACTTGTGAACCTTCCTCTTGCCGTCTCTTAAGGGAGGACTGCTGCTGGCGGCCGGTCGTGGGGGGTGACCGCCACTTTGCCCTCGGCAGGAGAGGCTGCCTCATTTACAGGAAACAGAAGTGTGGAGCAGGAAAAGAACTGTTTTTTAGCTGCAAAAGCGAGTCTCGAAACAGGGAACACAGCGCCAGGGCTGCTGTGGATGCATACAGGATCCCGGAGGCCGGGACCACGCTGAAGGCGGCCAGCTGCCCTATTCAGGATTTGAGGTTTCAGGCCGGCATAAAAGAAGATTCCTGGGAGCGCCCGAGCCGTGCCGCAGGACCGAGTGAGCAGCCGGAGGCCACGGCAGTCGAGAACGGGGATGGTGGCAACGCAGAGGCAGAGAGGGAGCCGCCCGACCGGGCACAGCCCTGTGAGTGACCCCCGGCATGGCCCTGCTCGGGGGGTGGACGCCTGCCCGGCTACCACCTGCCCCACCGGGCCACTCACCGGCCCCGGGGCTGCCTCCATTTTCTCAGGTGGTGGCGGCTCCATCCTGGCTCAGTCAAGCCTGTCCTCCTTGCCCAGCTCGGCTCCTCACTGAGCCTTCCCACTTGCTTGGCCCGGCGTGGGGCTTCCCGGGGCCTGCGGGCCGGCCTCCCCTCCCACTCCCTCCACAGTTCTCTGGTGGAGCTGGTGGCGTGGGGCATCCCCGGCCAGCGTCGGGAAGGCAAGGAAGTACGGGCTGGGCCGACTGTCACTCCACCGCACCCTGGGCTCTGGCCCCTGGTAAACTTCCTGTTACCGGGAGGCAGATACCATCTCTGTGGCCACCAGTTCAAAAAAACGCCTAACTGATTTCTGGTTAGGAATAGTGTGGTCGGAGAGTTCCCGAGTTCGCTTGAACCTGCCAGAGAGCTGACTGCGGGAGGGCACCGGACTCACTCCATGCCGGGGGGATTCAAAGGTGAACCGTGTGCTGCAGGCTCCTCCCCCGAGGAGCTCACGCTCTGGTGTGGGAGATAAGACAAGTACAAAAATAACCGTGATACCAGGAGGAAGGTGATAAGTCCCGAGAAAGATCTACACAGTGCTACAAAGGCACCCAGAGCAACCGGTCGTCTGCGCCTAGCAAAAAACTGGTAGACTTCCTGGGCGAGGCGGTGCTGAGCAGGGTCTTGAAGGCCCAGTTGATAGATGAGGGCTGCAGAAGACACATCCCAGCACAGCCCAGTGCGCACAGAGTGGGGAGATGTCCGGATAGGGAGGCGGAGACTCGACAGAAACCACACACCCTGTGGGGTCACCACTGCGTGATCCAACAGCCTGGGCCAGAGTGCACGGAACAGGGAGAAGTCCTGCACGGGAAGTGGAAGCTCAGCAGCAAAGACCACACACCCTACGGTACCGCCCCGTGATCCAGAAGCCCAGCAGAGTCCAAGCTGACCAGAGAGATGGCTCCCCGGAGAGGCCCAAGACCCGAGGCAACCACACACACAAGGCACTAGAGGCCAACTGAGCAGTCACAGAGGTAGCCATACCAAATTGGCAACCACAGCAACATCTTAGTTAGTCAAAAGTCTCAAACCAGTGGACTGTGAAACCCCCTGCCACAATGAATAAACATAAAAAAACGATACCAGAAATACAAAAAATCAAGAAAGTACACCACCAAAAGTTAGTAAATCTCAAACTCTAGATCGTATAGAACAAGAAGCCCTTGAAATGACTGACAAGGAATTTTGAGTGATAATTCTACGGAAACTGAATGAGATACAAGAAAACTCAGCTAGACATCATGATGAAACGAGGAAAAGTATACAGGACCTGAAAGAGGAAATGTACAAGGAAATCAATGTCCTGAAAAAAAATGTAGCAGAACTTGCCGAACTGAAGAAGTTATTCAGTGAAATAACAAACACAATGGAGAGTTTAACCAGCAGGCTTGTCGAAGTTGAAGAGAGAATCTCTGCACTTGAAGATGGGCTGAAATAACACAAGTTGACATAAAGAAAGAAAAAAGAATCAAAGACAATGAAGAAAATCTGAGAGAGATATCAGACAAGCTTAAGCTCTCAAATATCCAAGTCATGGGTATCCCAGAAGGGGAGGAAAATGGAGACTGCATTGAAAACATATTCAACAAATTAGTGGCAGAAAACTTCCCAGGTATAGGAAAAATCACAGATCTTCAGATCCAGGAAGCTCAACAATCTCCAAACATATTCAACCCAAAAAGGCCTTCTCCAAGACATGTTATAGTCAAATTGGCAAAACTCAGAGACAAAGAAAGAATCTTAAAAGCTGCAAGAGAGAAGCGTCAAATCACCTATAAGGGAGCCCCAATCAGGCTAACATCAGACTTTTCATCACAAACCCTAAATGCTAGAAAGGAATGGGATGATATATTCAAAATACTAAAAGACAAAGATTGTCAGCCAAGAATACTCTACCCTGCAAGGCTATCCTTCCGAAATGAAGGGCAAATAGTATATTTCTCAGACAAACAAAAACTGCGGGAGTTCACTACCACATGACCACCCTTACAAGAAATCCTCAAGGGAGTACTGGGTTTGGTTCCTGAAAAATAACTACCACTCCCATAAAAACCCAAGAAAAATCAAAACACATTAGTATAATAAAAATGGCATTCATGAAGAGAAAACAAACGAACAAAAATGCTATCTACAACCTAAGGAACCAACAAACACAGAAACCAAACAGTAAATCAGAAAGCAAGGAACAAAAGATACCTAAGACAACCAAAAAACCAATAAAATGCTAGGAATAAATCAACACCTTTCAATAACAACTCTTAATGTAAAAGGCTTAAATTCCCCAATCAAAAGACACAGACTGGCTGACTGGATTTAAAAAAAGGAACCAACTATATGCTGCCTACAAGAGACCCACCTCATCCATAAAGATTCACATAGACTAAGAGTGAAAGGATGGAAAAAGGTTTACCATGCAAACAGAAAAGAAAAACGAGCTGGAGTAGCTATTCTTATATCTGACAAAATAGATTTTAAACTAAAAACCATAAAAAGAGACAATGAGGGACACTACTTAATGATAAAAGGACTGATCCATCAAGAAGACATAACAATCATAAATATGTATGCACCCAATGTTGGAGCAGCCAGATTTATAAAACAAACTCTATAAGACCTAAAGAAGGAAATAGACACTAATACCGTAATACCAGGGGACCTGAACACCCCACTGTCAATATTAGACAGATCATCTAGGCAAAGAATCAGTAGAGAAACACAAGATCTAAACAAGACTCTAGACCAATTGGAATTGGCACATATCTACAGAACATTCCACCCAACAACCTCAGAATATTCATTCTTCTCATCAGCACATGGATCACTCTCCAGGATAGATCACACATTAGGTCACAAATCAAGTCTCAATAAATTCAAAAAAAATTGGAATTATCCCATGTATTTTCTCAGACCACAATGGATTAAAACTAGAAATTAATAACAAACGAAACTCTGGAAACTATACAAACACATGGAAATTAAACAGCATTCTACTTAATGACATATGGGTCCAAGAAGAAATCAAGCAGGAAATCAAAAAATTTATTGAAACTAATGAAAATAATGATACATCATACCAAAACCTGTGGGATACTGCAACAGCAGTATTAGGGGGAAATTTATTGCATTAAATTCTCACCCCAGAAGAATGGAAATATGGCAAGTGAACAACCTCACACTTCACCTTAAAGAACTAGAAAAACAAGAACAATCAAAACCTAAAGTTAGCAGACCGAAAGAAATCATTAAGATCAGAGCAGAACTGAATGAAATTGAAACACCAAAAACCAATACAAAAGATCAATGAATCATAAAGTAGGTTTTTTTGAAAAGATAAATAAAATTGACAAATCATTAGCATGGCTAACAAAAAAAAGAAGAGAGAAGATTCAAATAACAAAAATTAGAAATGAAAAAGGCGATATTACAACTCATTCATCTGAAATACAAGGAATCATTGGAGACTACTATAAACAACTATACGCCAACAAATTTGAAAATCTGGAGGAAATGGATGGATTTCTGGACACACACAAGCTCCCAAAACTGAACCACGAAGATGTAGAAAATTTGAACAGACCAATAACAATAAAGGAGATTGAAGCTGTTATCAGAAGGCTCCCAACAAAGAAAAGCCCAGGACCAGGTGGACTCACAGCAGAATTTTACCAAACATTCAAAGAGGAATTGACACAGATTCTTTGCAAACTATTCCAAAAGATTGAAACAGATGCAAATCTCCCAAACTCATTCGATGAAGCAAACATCATACTGATACCAAAACCAGGTAAAGATATAACCAAAAAAGAAAACTACAGGCCGATAACCTTGATGAATATAGATGCAAAAATCCTCACTAAAATACTAGCAAACAGAATACAGCAACACATACGTAAAATTATTCACCACGATCAAGTGGGATTCACCCCAGGGATGCAAGGTTGGTTCAACATGCGCAAATCAATAAATGTGATACACCATATTAATAAACTCAAACACAAGGACCATATGATCATCTCTATAGATGCTGAAAAAGCATTTGATAAAGTTCAGCACTCATTCATGACAAAGACCCTCTATAAGTTAGGTATAGGGGGAAAGTATCTCAACATAATTAAAGCCATATATGACAAACCCACTGCCAATATCATCCTGAATGGGGAAAAGCTGAAAGCTTTTCCTTTAAGAACAGGAACTAGACAAGGATGCCACTCTCACCACTCCTATTCAACATAGTGTTGGAAGTACTAGCCAGAGCAATCAGAGAAGAGAAGGAAATAAAGGGCATCCAGAGTGGAAAAGATGAAGTCAAACTGTCCCTGTTTGCAGATGACATGATCCTATATATCGAACAGCCTAAAGCCTCTACAAAAAAACTGTTGGAATTGATAAATGATTTCAGCACAGTAGCAGGATACAAAATCAACACACAAAAATCAGTAGCATTTCTTTTCTCCAATAGTGAACATGCAGAAGGAGAAATCAAGAAAGCCTGCCCATTTACAATAGCCACCAAAAAAATAAAATACTTAGGAATTGAGTTAACCAAGGAGGTGAAAAATCTCTATAATGAGAACTACAAACCACTGCTGAGAGAAATTAGAGAGGATACAAGAAGATGGAAAGATATCCCATGCTCTTGAATTGGAAGAATCAACATAGTGAAAATGTCCATACTACCCAAAGTGATATACAAATTCAATGCAATCCCCATCAAAATTCCAAAGACATTTTTCTCAGAAATGGAAAGAACTATCCAGACATTTATATGGAACAATAAAAGACCACGCGTAGCCAAAGCAATGCTGAGCAAAAAAAATAAAGCTGGAGGCATAACACTACCTGACTTTAAGCTATACTACAAAGCTATAATAACCAAAACAGTATGGTACTGGTATAAAAACAGACACACTGACCAATGGAATAGAATAAAGAATACAGAAATCAACCCACACACTTACTGCCATCTCGTCTTTGACAAAGGCACCAAGCCTATTCACTGGGGAAGGGACTGCCTCTTCAGCAAATGGTGCTGGGATAACTGGATATCCATATGCAGGAGAATGAAACTAGATCCATACCTCTCACCGTATACTAAAATCAACTCAAAATGGATTAAGGATTTAAATATACACCCTGAAACAATAATACTTCTTAAAGAAGACATAGGAGAAACACTTCAGGAAATAGGACTGGACACAGACTTCATGAATACGACCCCAAAAGCACGGGCAACCAAAGGAAAAATAAACAAATGGGATTATATCAAACTAAAAAGCTTCTGCACAGCAAAAGAAACAATTAACAGAGTTAAAAGACAACCAACAGAGTGGGAGAAAATATTTGCAAAATATACATCTGACAAAGGATTCATATCCAGAATATATAAGGAACTCAAACAACTTTACAAGAAGAAAACAGGCAACCCAATTAAAAAATGGGCAAAAGAGCTAAGTAGGCATTTCTCTAAGGAAGATATACAAATGGCCAACAGACCCATGAAAAAATGCTCTACATCAGTCAGCATCTGGGAAATGCAAATTAAAACCACACTGAGATACCATCTAACCCCACTTAGGATGGCTAAAATCCAAAACACTCCGAACGATAAATGCTGGCGAGGTTGCAGAGAAAAAAGAACTCTCATCCATTGTTGGTGGGACTGCAAAATGGTGCAGCCTCTATGGAAAATGGTATGGAGGTTCCTCAAACAATTGCAGATAGATCTACCATATGACCCAGCTATCCCACTGTTGGGAATATACCCAGAGGAATGGAAATCATCAAGTCAAAGGTATACCTGTTCCCCAATGTTCATCGCAGCACTCTTTACAATAGCCAAGAGTTGGAACCAGCCCAAATGTCCATCATCGGATGAGTGGATATGGAAAATGTGGTACATCTACACAATGGAATACTACTCAGCCATAAAAACGAATGAAATACTGCCATTTGCAACAACATGGATGGACCTTGAGAGAATTATATTAAGTGAAACGAGTCAGGCACAGAAAGAGAAATACCACATGTTCTCACTTATTGGTGTGAGCTAAAAATTAATATATAAATTCACACACACACTCACACACACACACACACACACACACACAAATAAAAACCGGGGGTGGGGGGAAGAAGATATAACAACCACAATTACTTGAAGTTGATATGACAAGCAAACAGAAAGGACACTGTTGGGGGGGAGGGAGGAGAGGGAGGAGGGAAGGAGGTTTTGGTAAGGGGCAACAATAATCAACCACAATGTATATCGACAAAATAAAAGTTAAAAAAAAAAAGAAATACAATTTATAGTAGATGTAATATTTTTTTAATTAAAATAGTTATTTACATACATTTTCTTAAAATATTTCCTGTAAATAACTCAAAATAGTGAATTAAAAGAAAGAGACAGAGTACAAAATATAACTTGTGAATACCAAACGTTTAAATCAAATTTTAAATTTAAGCTAAAATTTCATGTATTCAATCATAAGGGGCTCTGGCCATTAGGAAGAAGAAAAAGAAGGACGAGGAGGAAGGGGAAGAGAGAAAGAGGAGGAGGAAGAAAAGAAGGAAGAGGGGGGAAGAGGAAAAAGGGAGAAAATGGAAGGAAGGAAGGAAGGAAGGAAGGAAGGAAGGAAGGAAGGAAGGAAGGAAGGAAGGAAGGAAGGAAGGAAGGAAGGAAGGAAGGAAGGAAAGAAGGAAGGAAGGAAGGAAGGAAGGAAGGAAGGAAATGTTACTGACAGACTAGGCTCGGCATGCCTTCTCGCAACTAAACAAATGACTTGAAAGTCCAAAGTTGGGGCAAGGATTGGAAGGTTTATTCAGATTACTGGTACTCAACTAAATGTCTAGCCAAGCAAACAAAGAGAAAAGAGGAGCAGTGGGGTCCAGTTTAGCCTAGTCCCAATCGAGAGGGGTCAAACTATTCCACTGACACAGTAATTGATAAAAGCAGTTGTCCCCACTGTTGTGGGAACAAAGAAGACAAGTACTCACTAGATTTAAATCAGAGAAACAAAGCATAGCCAGGAGCTCTCCAAGGTGCACCTACATAGTAGTGGATACAATCCAACCAAACAGCAGAAGAGGGCTCAGAAAATCAGAGAAAGGTAAAGAGGATTTTAGCAGCTTCCGGACTTCAGCCACTGTGCAGTATGGGAATGAATCCCCGCCACTGTCATGAATCCCCTGTCAGGGGGAACCTGCTCAAGCAAGATCTTCACGGTGTAGAACTGGCCTTCCTGCCTCTGCTACTTACCGGTCAGGGCAAGCCGCTGCCGGCCAGAGGGAACATGCTTCTCACAGGCTGAGAGAAGTTTAAGCTGTAGTTGCCTGGCAGTCACTTTAATGAGGAAGAAAAGGCGGGGGGGGGGGGGGGGCGGGGGGGGAGGAGAGTAAAAGAGAATAAAGCATTGCCTTGTCAGAATTTCCGATGGGGACTCCATGAAAGACTTACCAGCAGCAGAGACATGGGAGCAATATAGTCCCAGTGGCCACTTGCCTCTTGCAGCTACAGTCTTCTCTGGTGCATTAAACTTTCCAATTTTAGCCAGTGACTAAATTAGGCTCTTGGATTCCAAAGTCACAGGAATGAACAATGTACCCAGCAGTAAAGCAAGCCACACTTTATTAAAAGAGGAGATAGACTTATGAATAAGGGGGTAGCGACAGTAAAGCTAGCCCTCCAAGGGGAGCTGTTCAGGGTCTTTTATAGGGAAAGGAGTTGAGGGGTACAGGCCAGTGTCACTGGAGGTGGTCCATTCTGTTCTTCCTAGTTGCATTATGGGTGCATGCTCAGTAGGTCCACGATGGTGGTGGTGTTCATCATTGTCACCCCAGGAGGGTTATTGTAGAGGTCAACTTGAAGCTTTCTGCACAGTCAGGAATTTCTAAAGGGGTCTTAAAGTTAAATCTACAACAATTTTTACAATTAAGGTAAACAAGCCTTAGAGAGGGGTATTGCAACTCAGTAAATATCTGTTTCCTCTCTTTTCTCAATCTATTTTGTTAGGACGGGCCCTAGGGTGATCATTTACCCTGAGGGGTCTCATGATGGAGGAGTGGAAAAGTCATAAAGTGTCTTCTGCAGGGAAAATGGGGTCAGTTTGGTTCACAGGCCTAGCCTTACTCTGTTTCAGAAAGAAGGAAGGAATAACCACCCCAAAGTAGGCAGGAGTACTTGGAAACATGCTGTCAACTCTAGAATGTGAATGCTGTCTGCCACAGCAGTTAAATACAGGGGGTGATTTGGGGCCTCGAGATGGTACATTCATAAGAAAAGTTTTTAGAGGTTAATACTTAAATTCTCATTCTACTTCATGGGATATGCCAACAAGGTTGGTTTACCCTGATGTCTGATCACCCACTTGAGCTGTCCAACACTGTCCTGCTTCATAAAAGCCTTCCTTGGTTCACACAGAGAGTGTGTGCTCACTCAGCTGGTAGGGCCTTGACATAGGGATCAACCCACACATAACCAGATTTGGATAGAAATAGAGGAAATTGTTGTAAACAATTTGTCATATAAATCTTAATGGTCATTCTTCATTAAGTGTCATCTCAAAACTGATTTTGCTTGTTTCTAATACTAGTTTTGAAATCTCAAATTCTGAAACTGCCATAAAACTCAGCATAGACTTAACGGAATACATTTAGGCTTTGTATTTGTATATCTATCCACTGTTCAGAAATGGCAGCACATCAAATCCTTAACTATACATTTAATAGACTAAATTATATATCAGACCTGTACAAAGAATTTCAAGGCATGTAAAATAAATGCTGAACCAAAATGAGCATAACATATAAATGAGATTGCACATGACCAGTTTGATTTTACAAAGGACTGAGTCGCACAGCCTCCCCTACAGTCACTCTCGAAATCTGGAAAAAACAAACAGTGCTTCTGCTGTGCACAGATTTGAATTGTCCCCATTTATAACCTTATGGTCTCTAAATCCAGTAGCTTTAAATAGCAAATCAATCATGAAGTGCAATGAGAGGTCATGGGGAAGGTTAGAGGAATTTAGTTTTGTGCTTGTATAAAAAACAGAACATATTGCTTCTCTCAAGAGCAGCCCATGATAAAACGCCAAATTCAAGTGTCCCACAAACTTCGGGATTACAGTCTGATCAAATATTATGTCCTGGGTAAAGGAGTACAGTGAAGCCTACGAGTTATACAATTTACAAAAGTGGAAAATGTTCATAAAATATAAAGATATAACTGAAACTATAAAGCTTCCATTATAGAATACTTTGCATAGACAGCCATAAAAAGAGTAATAACATTTATGTAAAAAGCCTGATATTTTGGACTATTATTATGGGATCTTGCAGCATTTGCAGAAAGGTTTCCAAGTGTGAGTCAAACTAAAATTAACCAAGATAGACGAGGGATAAACTAATTTCATTTATAAAAGTAATAAATTCAACAGAAGGGAATAAATCCTCATGAATAATTGCCAGCAGAATATTGCATCAAGCCCCTCTTAAATTTGATTATTATTTTGCATATATACCAGTACTTTTATTTCCTGAACAATCATTGGGATATCATTCATTGACTGAAAAGCACTAACTAAAAATAATATTTCTTAGCAAGCAGAACTGAATTCCCATTGTTTTATCACCATTTATGTAAATTTTACCCTGTTGCTTAATTCAAGCAGAGTAACCAAAAATATGATTCAATATATATTAAGCAGCCAAACAAAAGGTTTAATTTTAGATTATGGAAAGTACTACAGCAGGAGCTATGAGGTATAAAAAAGCCTCTATATAAAGAGCTTTTATCTTTTATAGAGCTTAAAGGCATACCGCTATTGAGTTTGTCACACTTTTTTTAATCAATTATTTAATTGGTTTAGAGATGATGATAATTCAACTAATAAAATGTGTTTTCTTGGTGTCTGGAATAAGGGTCTCATCTGTTACATTAGTACAGAACAATGACAAAACAGCAGGCAAAATGCAGAAGGTTAAGATGCATTTAAACGAGTTTGGGCCCAGTGACTCCCATGCTCTGTTTCTCTGTAGCAGTTCATTCCATTGTAAACTTAATTAGAAACCTTTTCTTTTTAATGTTGAGGAAAAGCATTTTGATATTACTAACTCTCAATGTAGGATTTTCAAATCTTATTAAATGGCTGATTTACAGTTACACTAAATCGACATTTTATTTTTAATACACCTTGCAGGATGATGCTATAAAAGCTTTTAAGGGAGCCAATGAATCATTTGGAGTGGACTATATGCTGTTTCAATCAGTCTGTATTAAGCCATGATTGTCATAAGTACCAAATGAATTAATACAGTAAAGTTTGGGTGCTAGATTAGGTGAAAGAATAGTTGGCAGATACATATTTATGATTAACCTACATAGAGAAATAGACTTTTATTTTTCACTGAAAAGATAGGATTTTTATTGTGCAAACGATGATTATGTTGCATTTACGTAATGATTTGTAGTCGCTGAAAGTTGTTCGGCATTCTAAAAGCCAAAGTATGAATGGGATTACAATCTACCTAAAATTTACTGCATTCAGTAAAGGGCTAAAACACTCAAGCTTTGAAATCATCTACTGCAAAGACTGTTTATTCCCTGTATAAAATCTTACTGTATATTGTGTCCTCAAAGATATAAGGGCTGCAACCGAGCAGACTGCTAAACATCTCAAATATTAATTTATTGGCTTCTAAAGCTGTGCTTGCAGAGCATACAGAGTAGCAGATTAGGGAGTTGGTAAGAAAGAATAAGTGAGATTTGACAATTCTATTTGAATCTTCTGTGGTTTGGAATTGGAATATTTTAAGGCTACACCAGCTGAAAAAAGATATTTTGAACAAATAGCTTCATAAAGCAGGTTTGGTTTTAAAAGCTGGAGGGATTTCAGAAATTCATTTTATTCTTTAGAAATAATTAGACGTGGGAAGCAGTTTATTGAAAATACCAGAAAACACAAATAGTGCAAACTCCCCACAGGCGAGTATCTTGCTATTGTCTCACCCTGGTGTCAGTAACAACCTATCTAGCACAGGTGTTTCTGCCTTCAAAAGGCACATTTATCCCCTAGCCTCGACATTTCATTATTTATTTCTAATAATCTGGGTGGCAACAAAATTAGGTTTTGTACATTTTACAATGGCTTTTCGGATTGAGTAATGAACCATGCCTTGGAACAATTTGCATTTGGGGAACATATACTTTGTGGTGAATTGACATCTAGGAATGCCTGACATAGGGGGTTAGATGAAGAAAATGATATGAAGAAGAGAGGGAGAAGCAGGAATTAGCTCTCTGCACAGCGTTGGTAATAGAAAGAGCCTATCTGAGTAATAAACAGCAAACAGTCTATTTTCAAATATTACAATTTCAAAAGGAAAGAAAGAAAATGCTCTATTTTAAAGGCTCATCCCAAACCCTGGGGTGAAAAAATTGAGGAAAACAAATGATCAGACAACAAAGGGTATCACTAAACTCTGAGATTTATTAGTTCACATTCACAAATTTCTGCTTTGATCTCACTTTCGCATTTTTAGGCTAGTCATCCCCCTTTCTTTAATTTACCCTTACAGTGTATCTCCCATTATTTAGATATATTTGAAGGAAATTTTTTCCTGTGTGGACTCCTTAGAATTCTGAAATAGTACCTTTCCCAACAGAGACCTCCCATCTCCAGCAGATCACCATTTAAAAACACATTGATTTAGAATCCAAGAAAGAGAGGTGACATTCTCCAGACCCCGTCACATATTGCCAGCAGTAAAGAGGCAATGCTGAGTGTTAAAAAAAGAATGGCATTTCACCTCTCTGTCAACATGTAATTTACATATGAAAACTGAGTTCATTCCTCTTCCGATGGTGAGGAGTATTTTGTTGGGTCTTTTGCAGGTTTGCTTTTGCCACTGGTATTTTCTCAGATTTCTACCCAGCTATTCTTTCTCTCTATGACCTTTGTGTTGGTACAATTTGGACTGATTTTCCAACTAGCTCAGTTACCTCATGACCAGTCCCCGGAGCCACACAGTCCCTTCACTTTTCTGCTTTGTAGTGCCAAAACCTTCATGCCTCGCTGAAAACTGCATAACATTAAACACATGCTGCAGATATATGTTCAAATTAGAGATGTAACAAACTATCCATTGAGAATCCACTAAATCACTGAAGCAACAAATCTGCAGATCCAAAGTTAGCAACAGTAAATTACAATCTACAATATACTTCTCCCTCTGATGATAAAAGTAAAGCATATTTTATTTTAAAATGCTGACAATAACTCCTGAGCAATCAATACATTTCTTAGAGAAGGAAAATTGCACAGACCCAACTGCTACTGTACATATATTGAAAAGGACAGATGAACTATAGATGTGAGCCCTTCAGCAAAGCCCAGGTATGAAAAGAACCTGGCACTTGGATTGGATTCAGCAGTCAGCCCTTGAACTCTGCATTGCATGCACTGAGCTTCCTGCATTTGACAGCATTTTGTCTTGCAAGCTTGAGGGATGTCTAAAAATCAAATGCCAGGACACTACTGACAAATGTGTGGCTTTTCTGCACCTCCTCTTTGGAGGACGTGCCCTGAGTTTACATAATAAAAACAGAGCAGCAGCAAGGTGGAACTATATGGAATATAGTATTCCCGGGGAATATGTATTCCTAAAGTGGCAAATCTCTTGCAGATGGAAAGATTTTACTTCTGCAATAAAAATAAAATAAGTAATTTTAAAAAATAAAGAAGAAAGAATGAACCTCTCCTAAATGGAATCTGATTCTATAAAAACATTTGCTGGTGTCTTAAGGCTCTATTATGCATGATGTGGGGGCGGAGGGACCTGCAGGGTTGTGTCTTAGCAGATAGCATAAATATAGAAATTAAAACTTATTGGCGGAGAAGAGGGGACACATAGAAATAGAGCTGGGCAATAAAAACATAAGAGTGCCTCTTATTTATAGAACACACAAATCCAGAATGTCTGAATTTGTGATCACTGCCTAGTTACATTTCGATAAGGAGGAATTATTAGCAATTTCCTTAGTAGAAACTTCAGCACCTTTAAGTATCAAATGGCTTATTTTCAAAACTCAGCTTACTTTGTTGTTGTGTTGTCACTACATCTGCCTATGTTTGCAAATGCTTTCAGATTCGGAAAATTTACTTTCCAACTTGAAGTGCCTTTCATGATTCCAAACTAGGTACTTCCGTTTATAACATTTGATGGATTGCTTTCTATATGTATGCCCTTCAAGAAAGTTTGGCAATTTTTAGTCTTATGGTTGATGGCAATATGTGTTAGGGGCATATAAAACAACTAGAGTCTGTATGGTGCTTCAAATCAGAGAGTTTGCCCAGGCAAGCATAAAAAATAGTTTTAATAATTCTTCTATGCTAAAAAGAAATGTATGAACCGAAAACCTCAAAAAAGAAAAGTTGTATCTTTAAATTGCTGCTATGAACTAACCCAAACTGATACAATTCTTTCACCTAGTTCCTACATAGTAAGGGTACATCTTGTGCCAGGCATTGGACTAGCAATACGTCTTATTTTTAAAAATGAGTAAGATATAATCTTTGGTCTCTATATGGTTCTGCCACTTCACATTTATCAACAAAATATTATGGAAGTGATTCATATTTTCAGCCTACATAGCCTCTGTTCATTTAGTTGTTCAGTCATTCATCCGTTCAATGTTTATTGAGTTATTCTTTTTATCCCTTTAAAACTATGTAACGAAAGGCATTTTCTCTGCTCTCAAGGCGTTCATGAGCTTGTGAGGAGGCAGACCATTTAGACAAATAACTATAAGAAGGATTAGTTAGAGTGCTGTAACAGAAGATAGAGCATGAGAGTTCATGGAGATATGTTGGGAATTGCAAATAGTCTGCTGTGCCTAGAGCTCCGAGAGCCTGGAGTGGAAAGCAGTGGTTAGACAAGAGGCTGATGCAGTTAGTGCCAGACTGTATTGAGGCTTAAATGGCAGAGTAAGGAATTTGGAAGTTATCTTATGTGCAGTGGCAAGGCTTTGAAAACTGTTATATAAAGGAATCACGTGATCCAACACGGCTTTGTAAAGGTAAATCTTGAAATTAGGTGCAGGGGAGGGGGAGATGAAAGATTAGAAACAAATTAGAACAGCTTAGGAAGTTCTTAACATAATTCAGACAAATATGATTCAGAGTGGAACCAAGGCAGTGGCAGCAGGGATGGAGAAGTGAGTTCAGATTTGGGGCATATTTCATTTCAGAGATCAAACTGGCAGGATTTGAAAACGTGTGGCTATGCCACTTTGCTACAGAGGGTTGTTAGGAAGAGGAAGGCACTGAAAGGGACCATGGGATACTATTCAATGAGAAGGGAACACTAGAGGAGAAAAGCATGCATAGGGGGCAGAAGATAAAGGATTTGTTTTTACAGATGTTGACTTTAATGTGTCCATGTGAGAATCGGGTAGCAATGTCAAACAAGCAGTTAGAAATAAAAGTCCATCACTTGAGAAAGAGATGAAGTAAAAAACCTCTGGCAATAAGGGTACCCATAAATCTATTCTTCACTGTAGAATGTAGGTCTTTGGTGTATTTTTTTTTTTTTTTTTTGAGAAGCTTTTTTCAAGTTTTGTCAGTTTCGTTCTAGTATTCCTGAATTCAGTAAATTAAAATTGGGGGAAAAAATAATTATGTCCTCACTTGAGACGTTACTTCCTATCAGTCTTCATTTTTTTTGAAACAATCTTCCCAACTCCTTTTTATGTTTCTTCTCTTCCTTTGCTTCTTGTTTTTTAGCTCACTGATCAGAATTGTCTGATGTTGCGACCATAATTTCTAATCAAAGGGAGGGTTTCTGTTTTCAATCTCATTCATTCCTCTCCTAATGAAGTACGTGGCTTTTTTCTTTCTTTCATTCTTTTTTCTTTCTTGCTTGCTTTCTTTTGGTTTTCTTTGTTTTGTTTCTTCAACAACACATTGGCAGATGTCTTCAGGGAACAGTTCTGTGTGTGACTCTCAAATCCTTTCTTGGGTTTGAGTAAAGTTTAAATAATATTTCCCTGAGGACAGTCCTTTGCAGTAAGCCACATTGCCACTTTGCACAGTCATATGACCTTGCTAGGTCTTTTTACATCCCTTGACCCTTTAACTGCTTAGAAAAGTTTAGGGACATCTGCCAGTTGGAAGACTATGCCTCACCTCAGGGTCATTGGTAAAATGTTAACTTCTTGGATCCCTGGGGAATCTCACTGTTTGTAATTCTCTATTTTAGAAATGCCTATTGGTTTCCTAAATGGAAGATAATTCTCTTGTTCTTTGGTGAAGTTTGCTTTTTTGTTTTGTTTATTGTTTGTTTCACTTTTTTTTTTCTTTGAAGATGCCAAACCTTGTCAAAGTTTTTTTTTAAGAATTTAAATAGATGGTATCTACTGGACTTCATTTGTCTGCATGCATATTTTCCCTGTGAATCAGTCAGGCTTAATTTCTCCTTGTGCAAAGCTTGTTGCCTTTTCATCAATACATTATTTCCTTAAGTACTTGAGAATAGAAATAAAGCACATGATTTGTCAATGACTCAAGATAATTATAACGATAATGAAAGAATGCCCGAATTTTCAAATAGTGACTTATTTGTCTGAATGAAATTAGTAAATATAGTTACTAGAATATACAAAGTTAATTCTTATGATATGACCATGTACAATAATGCCACAATATTGAAATGTCTGTTTTGTTTTCTGTTGAGTAATGTGGATAAATGTGGTGTTTTCTCCGATGTGGGAGATGAGGTAAAGGAATAAAACTGGAGCTCTAGAGCCCAAATACACACACACACACACACACACACACACATACACACACAAAGAAATCCCTGAAAAATAAATAAATGGACTGATTAAAAAGTTGGTGCTTTTGGATTTGACATTTTTTGTGAAATGACTTTTGATAAGATGAAGTGAAATACCAGCTTTAAAAAATGCCAGGTTGTTCCTTTCTAAATAGGTTTTTAAGTATGCTTTTTTTTCTCTCTCTCTCACTTAGAAGAGGAAAAAAATCAACCTTTTTGAACATAGTACATATGGTTGCCTCGGTAACAAGCACAATAATAACATCTAAAGCATCCATGTGAACCTTAATTATAGCATTATATTAAACTAGCACATGTTAATTCTTTAGGAAAACACATGTATTCCTCACTTGTAGAATATTAGCTCTTGATGCATGGCCTTCTGAATTTAAACACCTGCTTCTTTACAAAAATAGTTTCATGACAAATAGCTAAGAATCCAAGCAGCTTCTCTCATGATATTTTGGGAATGAAAGCCAAAGCCAATGAGCTGAGCATTTATATTATGTTCACTTTGTCAATTATTTATTGAGGTTCACTGATGTGCCTAGCTCAGTGGGAAAGGTTTTAATTATTTTTATTTTTTCTCAGTATAAAACATGGTCTCTGCTATAAAAGAGCTAAAAAGTGCATTAAGTAGATGACGATCATGTAGAAAAAGATATGAGAATATCAATATTTAAATATTTTTACATACATTATCTAAATAAAGTAATGCAGTCAAGTGTTGATTTGAATCAAGCACCAGCCAATGGTGTTGCTGCATAACAAAATGACACAAATTCCATGGCTTAAAACAATATAAATTTATTATCTCCTCTTATCACCTAGAGGTTGTCAGCATTCATTCTTACATAGTCCCCTCCAGCTTCAAGCTAGCAATGGCACATCAAATTCCCCTTCTGCTTTGAATCTCTAACTTTTTCTGTGACCAACTAGAGAAAATTATTTTCTTTTAACAGGTTCACCTGATTGTGTCAGGTCCACTATTGCTTTGCATTGCTTTGCCCCCCATGGATTTGTCACCCCACTTCCCCTGGGTGACGGAGATGCAAAGGATTACTCAAAGCCCATCTCTTCTGAGCAGTGAGAGGCCCTGAAGAGGTTAACTTCCCAGGCACCCTCTAGTGAGATGCTGCCCTTCCTTGGGAAATTAACACAGAATTGGGGTTTTCTTCCTGCATTTATTTTCCAGCCCAGGAAGTTACAGGAAGAGAACAAAGGTGGGGTTATAGTTTAACAGTCTAGGCTGGTAACTTTCAGTGAAACAAGCCAGATGACATTCCAGTAAAGCTATCAACAAAAGCTTGATCTTAGCAAACATTCCTTTACAGCAATTTCTCAGTATCTTTACATAACAATCAGTAACTAGTCTGTCTTTGAGCCAGCAACCTGCTGTGCAACAATCCTTATCTTGCAACAGAGACTTATAGCCTGAGGGAAATTTCCAGTCCTCTGCAAGGTCAATATTTGAAACTGCAAGGCTTTGGAAAACCAGGCCCTGTGAAGTACATATGCTTTTTAGTATATTCTACAGTCCACCAAGTTATTATCTTGAGATCAGCCAACTTGTGACTTTAATTATATCTGCAAAACTCCTTCAGAAATTTAGCTTAGATTAATATTTGGTTGAATAACCAGGGGACAGAAATCTTGAGTGCCCATATTTAAAATGCTGCCTACCACACTATGGGACATTGGAAAAGAATGGCACTGGACAAAGACTTTATGAATAAGACCCCAAAAGCACAAGCAACAAAAGAAAAAATAAACAAATGGGATTATACTAAACTAAAAAGCTTATGCACAGCAAAGGAAACAATCAACAGAGCAGAAAGACAACCTATGGAGTGGGATAAAATACCTGCAAACTCTACATCTGACAAGAGATTAATATCCCGAATATATAAGGAACTCAAGCAACTCTACAGTAAAAAAACAAATAATCCAATTAAAAATGGGCAAAGGAGATGAATAGACATTCTTCAAAGCAAGATATGCAAATGGCATCATGTAAAAATGCTCAGGATCACTAATCAGCAGGGAATTACAAATCAAAACTGAGGCAGGAAGCTAGACAGAGACAAGAGTGGGAGGAGGAAACCCGGTTATCTGCAAGTGGGACAACTGGTTCTCTGAGGATATAGGCATGCACATATGCAAAAGCAGCCACAGGAGACAAAGACAATTCTAGACAGGGAGCCCCCCCACAACCTTGGGTGCCATTCAGTTGAACCAATGAGCTCCCACCAGCTAGGCCACCAATCACTTTAACTAATAGGACAGAGACTACACTCTGGGCTCAACCAGTGACCAAACAACATAAATCCAGCTAAGAGGACTTAAACCCTCCAAGAATGCAACCATCAGGGCTCTTGAGCCACTCTATGTCCAAACCTGTTCCATCCTCTCCAGAGTTTATTCTCATTTTGCTAAATAAAACTGCTCTTAGCTTTTCACATCTGGTGTGTCTCACCCAATTCTTTGTTCTAGACACCAGGAACGCAGATTTAGCCAGCATAACCTGGAATTTCCTTTAACAAAAACTACATTGAAATATCTTTTCACCCCAGTTATACTGGGGTGAAAAAGACCAAGAATAACAAATGCTGACAAGGATGCAGGGAAAAGGGAACTCTTCTACACTGTTGGTGGGACTGTAAATTAGCATAGCCATTAAGGAAAACAATATGGAGGTTTCTCAAACAGCTACAGATAGAACTACCACATGATCCAGCAATCCCACTACTGGATATATATTCAAAGGAATGGAAATCATCATGTTGAAGGGATACCTGCACTCCCATGTTCATTGCAGCTGTATTTACAATAGCCAAAATATAGATCCAACCTAAATGTCCATCAACAGATGATTGGATAAGGAAAGTGTTGTATATATCACAATGGAATACTTCTCAGTCATGAAAAAGAATGAAATTCTACCATTTGCAACAACATGGATGAATCTGGAGAAAATTATCTTAAGTGAAATAAGCCAGACACAGAAAGAGAAATATTGCATGTTCTCACTCACAACTGGGTGCTAAGAAAGAAGGAAAGAAAGAAAGAAAAAGAAAGAAAGAAAGAGAGAAAGAAAGAAGGAAGGAAGGAAGGAAGGAAGGAAGGAAGGAAGGAAGGAAGGAAGAAAAAGTAAGAAAGAAGAGACGACAATAATATGTTGAACTTTCAGAAGGAGAGAACAATGCTAAGGATACTAGAGGTGGGGAGGAGAGAAGGAGGGGGAGGGAAGGACGGGGCTCGGGGAATGATAGGTCAGTTGGAGGGCATGGGGAAAGATTAAAATTTGTAATGATGAAAATGCTAATAATAATAAAAATAAAAATAAAAATAAATTAATTTTAAAAAATGGAAAAAATTCAGATGGGATGGGAAATTCTCCAGGACTGAAATGGGACTTGAACTCATCTTTGAAAAATAGGTACAACTGGGATAGGTGATGAAGAACAAGGAATGTCATTTGCTGTGGATTGAATGTCCCCCAAACTCATTGAAACTTAATCCCTATTCTAACAGAGTTAAGAGGGTGGGAAATCCAATTACAGTATTTGAAAGGTGGGGTCTTTAAGAGGTGATTAGATTGTGAGGACTGTACCCTCATGAATGGATTAATCCATTGATAGTTCAATGGATGGCAATGGGCATGGTTCTGAGGACTTTAAAAGGAGAGCAACTGAGAATCTTAGCTCTCTCTCTTGCTCAGCCATTTCACCGTGTGATACCCTGCATCACTGCAGAAGAAGGCCCTCACCAGATGTGTTCCCTGGACTTTGGACTTCCCAGTCTCTGAAACTGTAAGTAATAAAAATTGTTTCTTTACAATTGACCCAGTTTCAGGTATTCCGTTGGAAGCAACAGAAATGGACTAATACATTATTCCAGACAGGAGAAACAGCATGAACCAAAGCACAGAGATTCAGGTAACGGGTAGGCTTTGTATAGGAGAGCATTGATGAAGCTCACTGACTGCTCTTGAGGGCATATGCTATGAATAATGGGAGATAACAGTGAAGGCTTTTTGCTTCTTCACTGCGTTTCCTCTATGCCTTTGGAATAGTCAGTAAATCTCTTTATTCAGTCTTCTGTGTCCATATACATGTACTTAAACCCTCTTCCTAGATTTTGTAGAATGGAGATTATAACAGTAAGTAATTAATAAGATTGACTACAACCAATTTGTGTGCACTGATAATGAAAAATATCCATAAACCAAGTTGCACAACCACATATGATACTCTCCCTCTTGTGAAAAAGAAAAAAAATAAATAAATTTTGTCCACTCTATTTCTGTGTTTCTATATCTGTTGCTCTATATCCATGTATCTATACATTTGATTATTAATTTTAAAAAAAACATGCAACAATGTGCAAAAAAATATATTAAAAATCCCCCCCAGGGGATGGGATTGAGGGAAGTTGATGTGGTAGAGACAGGACTATGATTTAGGACAGGGTTTTAGGTTTTTTCTTCTTTCTATACATTTTTGTTGTTTGAACTTTTAAAATGATCATGTATGCCTTTTATAAAATGTGTGTGCATGTGTGTGTGTGTGAGTATGTGTGTGTGTGTGTGTGTGTGTGTGTGTAAGTGGAAAGTGAACTTTATAGCTACGTGATTTGAACAAGTTACTTAACTTGGTAAGTCTTAGTTTGCTCACCAATAAAATGATGGTAATAATAGAATATAGTTTACAGGAGTGTTGTAAGCAATTAGAAATTGAGATGGGTAGACGAATAGATAGAAATAAATACAGAAAAACGGTTCTAGATTCTATTAGTGCATATGAGGATCACCCCATCTTTTATCACATGCAGTTGCATTAGTTCATGTCTGTTTATAGTCAACTTTGGGATTATAAAATACCTGCTGATGGTTTTTGCCTCTTATATGTATATTTCATTTGTATTTTGAATTTTAAAACATCGTCAACCCCACACGATTTTACTGTATCTGCACAACTGGTGAGAATATTAACCAGAATGAAATAAAAGATTTCTGGGAGGTAAATATCAACCCTACCCCTGCTCCCTGTTCTTGCCACCCATGGTTGACACACCACCACTAATTACTGTCATTTGGGTATACATTTAAACATCAGCTAATAGTCCTTAGTAGCAGTATCATGCTTTCCATGAAATTGGAAAAACTGTCATTCAGAACAGAATAAGAAGTGTTCATGAAGATAGACCAATTATATCCTAGTTTTTTACTTATCTATATGACCTATCAATCATTTAATCAAGAAAAGTGAATTGAACACCTACTATATGCCAAGAACTGTGCTTGAGCATTACAAAGACGAGCAATACATGCTTTTTGTTCTTAAAGCTCATATTCGTTAGGAAGAGAAATGTATACATATGCAATTGTACATAGTAATACATGTGATTAATCGTAGCATTCTTTATACTTAATATACAGTGTGCCATGGTTAATTTTCAGTTTCAGCTTGACTAGATTAAGGAATACACCAAAACCTGGTAAAACATTATTTTGGATGTGTCTGTGAGTGTGTTTCCAGAGAAGATTGGCATGTGAGCCTGAGTGGACTAGGTGAGAAAGATCCTCTCTCAATATGGGCGGGCACCATCCTATCTGCTGGGGGCCCAGAAATAATAAAAACATAGAAAAAGGTGAATCTGTCTTTCTATACACTGGAACTGGGATACGCTCTTTTCTCCTGTTTGTGAACATCCGAACTTGAGACTCTTCAGGCTTTGGGTTCTAGCACTTACACCAGTAGCACCTCTGGGCTCTCACATTTTTGGCCTCAGACTGAAAATTACACCATCACCTTCCCTGGTTCTGAGATTTCCAGACTTGGACTGAGCCACACTACCAGCATCCAGTTTGCAGACGGCCTGCCATTGGACTCCTCAGCATTCACAATCGCATGAGCCAATTCCCCTAATAAATACCCTTTCATATATGTATATGCATCCTGTCGGTTGGGTCTCTCTGGAGAACGCTGAGTAATACAAAATGTTAATATTTGTTAGGTATTTCTGTGACGTACATTCTGTTAAACTCTATTGTGTGAGATCGTGCTGAGTGTCTATCTATATGGCACATAGACAAGTCTCTGTTTATGCATTTGTTCATTTCATCAGCATTTATTGAATCCTTCTTACTTGCCTGGCTGTGTCACACACTACTAAGCAAAGATGAATAAAGCAGAGTCTGTATGTTTAAGGAGCTCACACTCCAGTGAAGGTAAGAGTTATTCCAAAGAATGTCACGAAAAGGTGATAGTCCTAAATTATTGATCTACAAACCTCATGTAAGTGAGAGGCTCACAATGCGTGGCCTTGAGAAACTAAGTGAAACCAAAATTATGATTTCTATACTGTAAAAGCACAAAACAGAAAGTTACAGTAAATCTTTAATTGAAAAGAATATGTATTAAACTTGAGTGTATTTGCCAACCCTCCATTGGGTTAAATATGACTCTTTCTATGGTGGCCTTTTAAAATGCAAATGTCCCTGGAGAGTTAATCCATCAATCAATAGCACATTAGTGGCTTTTTTCTCTCATAGAAGGGGCCAGAGCAGCATGAAGATACAGAAGGCAATGGAGAGGGAGGGTACATTGAAGAGTTTCAGGAAGCAAGTCCATCTACTTTATACTTTTGTTGAGGTCTTGATGCTACATTTCTTTCTTAAATACAACACTTACTTCAAGCTGAGTCATTTTAACTAACCAGCAAGTTCAATTTCCTTGGCATATCTTTACTATGCTTTTAAATCCAAATTTAACTTTTTAAATTTTTTAAAACTTTTTTATACTTCTAATCCATTTTTTTTAGAGACATTTAATTTTACCCCCTAGTAAAAAAGTGGCATACCTGAATTTATATAATACTTTAGCTACAATGCTTTTTTGCAATTTGGAAATGAATCATAAATAATGTTCTGAACACGTTGAAAAATGTTTTTAACAATAAGACTTACTTCCATTTCAGGTGAGTGTACATATGTCCATAGCAGTTGATGCCATTAAGAGCAAATCTTCACAGTGATTTCCAATAAAAGATTGCAGAGGCAGAATCTTCTCTTTTGCTTTAAATATGCTATACGATTTTCTGCTCTTGTTCTGTTTGGGAATTTAGCTAATCTTTCATTTACTTTATAAAAGTGAACTTTTATCTAATCTTCTTAAACTACTTACCATAAAGCTCAAATAAAATATACAATATACCAATGAAATTTGCTAAAAAATTTTAACATAACTGCGTAGTGAAACAATATTGATTTTCTTCCTCTAGAATTGGTTTCTATAAACATTGTTTTTTCTTACAACTTCCTCATTTTTTTTACTTTGTCCAAATAATTAATGAGATATTGCTAAAATAGCATTTTCATTTTACATACAGAGAGAGTATATAATGACAATCTTGTCTTTAAAATATCAAAACAGAAAACCACCAGGCACATTTCTTCATAGCTGCAATGACAAGAGGGCTGTTATGGTAGTCTGACTACAGCATTTGAGTTTGGAAGCTCTTTAATACTAATTATGTTTTTGTTTCTGACTATGCCCATGTCCTTAGATATGCTACTTAATATATTTGACTTTCCTTTTCCATTTTAAAAGGCAGAAAAATTTTTATGTCAAAGGAACACATTGAGAATCAGTTGACTTTATTTATTTATATATTTATTTTTGGTCATTTTTGTGACTGGTACTCAGCCAATGAGTGCACCGGTCATTCCTATATAGGATCCGAACCCGCGGCGGGAGCGTCGCCGCGCTCCCAGTGCCGCACTCTACCGAGTGCGCCACGGGCTCGGCCCGAGAATTAGTTGACTTTAAATAAAAAGTTTAGCCTTAAAAACAGGACTATAGAAAATGTAAATATTACATATGTCCCTGAGTGTGTATTTGTATATAATACTTATATAACTTAATTTTATTCTATTGTGATAAGTGCCTATATTAATGTCGATATTGCTGCAATGAAATCACCTTAATATTAATCTCAGTTATAGGTACATATACTTTTGTTATATTACAGTATATATTTTGTTACCATGGTTTTGCATAAATTTTTTTCTGGCAAATACAATTTTAAAGTAGTTGGACACACTTTTTATTGTTTAAAATTTTGGTGTTTCCCTAGTAGAGGAGAGTGTAGTGAGTGGAGATGTAGATGAACCAAGAGGACTATTGACAGTTTGGAGGCTTGAGAATCAGGCACTATTCCCTCTACTTTTGCCAATGTTTGATATTTTCTAAGGAAAGTTTAACATAACTTTTAAAATATTATGTTCAGTAGCATAGTTTTGTAAATGCTTAATGTTTGAATATACTCATGAACTTAAGTATATTTATAGCCCATGATTTTTTAAGAATATAAATTATTCAATCCCGTGGAGGAGATAAGAAGCTTTATAAGGACTAGTGAAAGAATCTGATTTAAAGAGTTAGTATAATGGTGAAATTTGGTAAGATAAATAAGTATAAGTTATATGAAGTGGCTTCTGGAAATGAGCACATTTTAATTTCAATATCATAGAAGGAGGAAAAAAATACTTTGGGTATTCTTCAGGTTAGCTCCATAGGAATCAAATCAATGTGTTACTTGGGCTAAGAAGATGGGAAACCAACATATCTTCTCTCTAATTTTGCTGGGTGCTGCTATCATTTCGTGGAGCTAGCTACTTTTTTCAAAGTTTGATTTTGGCCTCATGTTTGATAGATACACACAGCTTCTCAGTTCCAAAGTAGAAGTTGTCAAATAATTTGATAGATGAAAACAACCTTACCAACAGACCCAGAAATACAGACAAAGAGAAGAAGATAAATACATGATTGCCATATATGTCTCCTTAAGGCTTCTGAAGCACATGAAGGAGAGCAAGGGAAAGGCTGGAAGTTCTCCCTAAAGAGTGACAGTGGTTGTAATGTAGTCATTGGCAGACTAAAGAGCAGAACTTGTTTCATATTTTGGATTGTTAAGACTATTTTTGAATATAGAATGGAAGGTCTATAGAAACCTGGTGGCATATTCTTGGAGCAGGTATTAAAGTATTATTAAGGGAAAAGACTTGAAGTTTAAGGTGACTGCAGGGAAAATTCATTCAATAAATAGTGCCCACTATGAGTCTGTAAACATTTGAAGAGGTTTCATAGGAGTTTTTTCAATGACAAATTTTAACTCTTTATTGAAGCACAACAAACATACATAAAAGTGCATATGGCATAATATTTTAATGCTGTTTGGTCTACATTTCAATCAAGAAGAGTAGAAACTTAATGGTTGTAATAATTATTTGCATAGGTATGAACATAGTATTTTATTTAAGAAAATAAACTTTGCATCTTTGCATTGTGGAAAAAAAAAAGAAGAGTAGAAATTTAAGCAGCTATACAGCATTAAAAATAACAAGACCAGTCTCTGCTGAATTCATTTCTTTTCTAGGTCTGTTCTTCCCTCTTTTCTTCCCTTCCTCCTTCCATCCTTCCCTCCCATCTTTCTTCCACTACTCCCTCCCTTCATTCTGTCAACAGATAAGTTTGGAATCTTACTATATGCCAGGCACTATACAAGGCATTAGGGATAAAGCAGAAAGCAAAAAAGACATCTTTTGTGCCTTCACAGATTTTGCAGTCTACTGGAAATGCAGACAAATAAACAGGATATCATGATAAAGTATGAAGAGGTATTAGGGAAAATACATTGTGCTATGAGAGTCCATTAAGAGGTGAACTTTCCCTTTTCCTTGCCGTTGTTCTAGTTGAGTGAGCCCAAAGTGAACTCTTTGGTCTTTTAGAATCTTATACTCTATACCATATTTACAAATAAATGCCTTTTTGTTTCTAGGACCCAATATAGTTTCCAACAATAATAGCTTGAAGTATGCTTCTCACTTCCCCTTTCATACCATGCACTTACTATAGTTCAGTTCCCTGTTACCCAGCACAAAAATGTTTCATTTTCACTGATTCCCCTAACAACCCAAGAGTAGCACCTAATCTTTTTAATCAACTAAGCCACTAACATATAAGCAGCAGAATCTCTAGATAGCTGTTGTTGAACCTCAAGTATGCATTCCAGAAGGAGGCTGGATTTGCAGGCTTGTGTACTTTTGATTTCAAACTGCTATTTTCTACTTGGCATTCTTGATAGGACTAAGTCATCCCTGACAATTTCTGCTATGTCATAGGTTACCAAAACACACACTCTCTCTCTCTCTCTCTCTCTCTCTCTCTCTCTCTCTCCTGTTCTCTCTCCTTCCCTCTGTTCATTTTTAGCACCAACTTCACTCTAGTGATTCAAATCCCTTTATGTGTTGGCTCTTACGTGGGAAAACGTATAGCAATTGTCTTAGCTCATTTGGGCTGCTGTAACAAAATACATTAGATTGGGTAATTTGTAAATAACAAAAATTTATTGCTCATAGTTGTGGAGGCTGGGAAGTACAAGATCAAAGTGGCCAGCAGATTTGGTGTCTCATGAGGGCTTGTTCTCTGCTTCAAAGATGGCACCTTCTTTCTTGCTGTGTCCTTCCTCAATGGTGGAAGGGGCAAACTGGCTCCCCCAAGCCCTTTTATAGGGGCACTGACCCCATTCATGAGAGCTCTGCCCTCATGATCTAATCATCTCCCAAAGGCCCCACTTTTTAATACTATTACCTTGGGAGTTAGGTTTCAACATATGAATTTGGGGGAGACACCAACATTCAGACCACAGCAGCAATTGTTCAAGTTCACTTTGCATTCTGAGGTCTGTAAAAAGGCATGCACTTATAATAACTCTCCAATGAAAAGTTGGGGCTTCCACTTAATAGGACAACTACACCAAATGTTTTGAACTATAGAATTCTGTGTGCCATTCTAATTAATGTGGTTATCTATAGGAATCTGTGCAGTTGGAACATAAAAACATTGGTAATGGGGATTATTTTAATTAAAGAATACAAATAATATTAGAAAGTATACAAATTCACAGCTCAGAGGCCTTAGATTCCAGTCCTATTGAAGCCATTTACTACCAAATTGCTTTAAATGTCTCTGGGCCTTAGTCACACTATCTGTAAAGTAAAAAATACTTGCATTGCCTACAAGGAAATTACCTGTGCTATCTCACATGGTTATCATGAGTCTCCAATAATATGATGAATATTTTGGAATTGCTTTTAAAAACCATTAAGAGCTATAAAAATATAAGATGACATTTATTCTCCTATTAAACATAGGCACTTGATTTTTGCCTTAACTACTGATTTTGTAACACCTTTTTGCTTTAGAATCTAACAAATCAAACATTCATAAGATGAAGAGCACGGTCAATTCTAGGTTCCAAGCAATACATTTTTTTTTTATTATTAATTAGTGTGCTATTTTCATTCAAGTCAGGGTAACTAGTATTGCTTTCTGTGTGAACTGAGGAAAAGCCAGTGCAGAGCCCTTTAGTGTCTTAGCCCCATCTTGTGATCTCATACATTCCCTTTGAACTTAACACTTATATTTTGAATGAAACAAGATTGAAATAGTATTTTTAACACCAGAGTTTCCAAAGAGAGTGGCAGGATGGCTTTTTTAGATATTCTGTTTTGTTATTTGTGCAATGGGAGAAAACAACTTTGTGAATTGGGCTTTCCAGTACCTCTAGTTCTCAATCTAACTGAAGAACATGAAAAAACCATCCTCCAGGAAAACAAAGGGAGATGGTAGTCAAGCATGTAAGCACAAGTACGCAGTGGGAAGAAAGAGCTATGGACAAGTAAGACTTGATACTGGTACTTGTTCTGCTCCTCTTCAAGCCATGCGACTCCCCAGGTCCCTATTTTATAATGTATAAATTTAATGATTTGGATGCAATGGGCATACAATTCTGCAATTCTGGTATGTACCCTTCTGGAAAGTAGCTTACTAAAAGTAAGTAGGCCTAGAAAAATGTTCGTCTTAGAAAATTCACCTTCAGTTTAGAAGAAATCTTAATTATGCTGCCTAAACAAATAATTTATATGGCGATCCCCCTAAAAATGTATATGTTTGTGTTGTGTGCTACCAGGTAATACAGACATAATTCATGTAACAGGATTTTCAACCTAAAAATCTATTATCATACATACATTCTTAGAAAATGGTTTCACCTGATGTTAGAGAAACACCTGCTGTCTTATTCCCACTGCAACCACCAACTGGAGCCTTCACTAAAATAATAAAGCTTGGGCTTTGAGAACAACTAGCACCTGGTTTGGCTCAACAAATACTGTCTTGTTAGTGTTATGCTCTTATTTCCCAACTGTATCACTCTTTAATAAAAGGAAAGGAAAAGAAAGGAAAGGAAAGGGGAGAAAAAAAGAAAAGATAGGAAAGGAAGAGAGAGGAGGTATGGAGAGGGAGAGAAAGAGAAAGAATCCTGGAGGTAGCAGCAAGCAAGCAAATCTTGGGTATGTAGCTTTTCTAAAGATCCTGACATAAGAAGATGGCTCTGTCTAGTTTGAAATGGTAACCAATTTAGAGCTGATTAGAATCTTGGTGAGAAGCAGGGTGGTAGACACACAAATCACTGGCCTGAGATCCAGAAGTCCAGAGTTCTGCCATGCAATGTCTTTTTGTAAGTCATGTCCTTTCTCTGGGCCTCAATTTTCTCTTCTGTAAGATGATGAGGGTGAATTAAATGATCTTTAAAAGCAACCATTTTGAACATTCTACAACCGATACAAGAAAGAGGATACTAGAATGTTTATGATTTGTAATAATGAACATGCTAATAATATTGATTTGATCATCACATATTGTACACAAATACTGATAGTCAACTCTCTACCTCATAAATGTGTATAATCAATTATGTTTCAATTAAAAAATAAATTAAAAAAGAAAGAGGATATTGTAAAGAGGCTTGTGGATCTTCATGGATGACTCATACATCTGACTAACACTGAAACAGTGTTTCAAATTAGTATTTTGTTAACACTGGCCCTTTCAGTTATTAAACATAAAGTGAGGATGAAATAAAAGAACTGGAATCCAAAGTTTCTCTTTCTACTACTCACTCATAGATACATGCAACAGATGACTTGCTTCACTGCACATTTAAAATTTTCGGAGGAGTATTGTCTGAGGAATCTTGTATACTTCAACATGGTCTCTTATAGTAGTGCTGAGTCAGAAAAGTTTCTCTCTGGAATTTTTCCATTTTTCCTGCCTGTTTCTGGATCATTTCTCATTCTATACAGGAGTTTAATCTCAGATATTCCATATAATGGTTTGGCTGATACACCTTGAATTATTCCTCATCTTAGAGGAATATACTGGTGCAATTTCATGCATTTTACAGCTGAAGAAGGTAAGAGGAGGGTCCCCCTTAAATCATACCACTATGACCTCCCCTAGATTGTCCACACCTATTGATTTCTTCTATCTCCTAGGCATCTCCACCTGATAGAAATGGTGATTGTGGAAGAGTCACTAACTCACAGTGAGACCTCAGGCAAGTCACTTTGGATCTTTGAGGCTGTCTTCCCCTATGACAGTTGAATTTTCTAACTTGAAATATCCTTGATTTTACACTTCATTTAAACATAGTCTGGCATTTAAAAGCCATATGACAGCAGGAGCTGCATTAGAAGTATGTGGGTAATGTTTGTACATAGGATCCATGAATTCATATGCCTATGTGAATCCTAGAGGTGCAATTTCTGACGGTTTAAGCTAGTTAGGCTTCAGGAGCCTGTGGATAGAGCTTATACCCCATTACTGCACAGGGAGAGAAAGCAATCCGCCAATCCTTCTCATTGCTTCTCAGTTCAGTTGCACCCTGAAAGTGTAAGTTGCAGGGGCAGATTTATAATCTGAAAGTGAGACACTTGATATGGAAAGTCTTGGTGGAGAAGCCCCAAAAGGCCTGCAATTATTCTTCTGCACACACTGTCATAAAGTTATTAGATATCCTTTTTGGAAAAGAATGTCTGACAAGGGACACAGCATGTGGTTCAGCTCCAGTCATGAATATGATATAAGGTTTTCAGGAAACTACAGAAAAGGGCAATATGAGTCTACTTATCAGCTCTCTAGTTTTCTTATTTCTACTCTGTCTGGCTGATCCCTTGCTCTATATAAAACTCTTTGACAAAATTAAAGATGCCTTCTAAGAGAAAACTATGCTTCTATAGATAGGTTCTGGACATTCCATTTATTTGAATATAATGTCTTACAAATAATATCACAATAAATCATATGCATAAAAAATGGCTAAGAATTTATAGATGAGAATCAAATATGTTAGGTGAAATAATAGTTTTTCTCTGCTGCTTATCTGTGACTAATCACTGAGAAAGAATTAAAGAGCATGTACATGAAGAAACCCAAAGGCATGAAGTGGCAATAGTTAAGTGTAACACAATTCACAGAACTGAAAAGCAAATGACAAGCTAAGAAAAGTCCATGTAGAATGTATCCCAGACTAAGATTGCTATCCTCAATGTAAAAACAAGAGCTCTTAGATATCAAGATACAGACGAACAGTCCACAAAAATTGGCAAAGAACAAGAAAGGAGTATACAACAAAGAAGAAAATTACCAATAAATTAAGGGGAAAAAATTGTAGGGATTGTCTGCCCAAAATTACATTAAATAAAAAACCAAATACTATTTTTTATTTTTCAAATTCGCAAAGCTTTTTAAGAAATAATAATATTCATTACTAAAAGTGCAGGAAAATGGACACCATAATTTGTGGGAACATAAGTTATTATAGTCTTTCCTGAAGAAAATGTGTCAATATGAAATTTTGTATGCTTTTTAAAAAATGTATGTATTTATACTAAGGAAATAATATATTTGCACCAAGGTGTTATTGCCAGAATACATTACAGTATTATTTATAACATTAAAATATAGCAACAGAATAAATATCCAATAATATTCACTAAATAAATAATACTGTACATTCACATTAAAGAAATACTAAGTAATCATTAAATATGATGCTGATGAGAAACATTTAATGATGTGGAAAATGTTTGTGACAAATCCTTTAAAGAAAATATAGTATTATTGTGAATCATGACCTTGTTTTTTAAAAAAAGAAAATGTGTAAATGACACACACATGCATGTGCACACACCCAAAATATGCAGACTATACACACACAAAAAATTTGCAGTGAACATGGAGTAGCAAGATTACATACACTTTTCACTCTTTAAATTTAATTGTATTTGAATGTTTTCTAAAATAATTATTCTTATTATACTAAAACATTTTTTAAATCTCAAATGCATTTGAAGACCACAGAATTAAAGCATTTAAATGTGTGTATTCTTTATAGTACTATATGCTAAAACCACTACATAATAGATGAATTAAATTAAAACAGAATCTCTAAAGTCTCTAGTAAATTATAGTATGGAACAGTCTTCTAAATATTAATTACAAAAAAACTACAGTTGACCCTTGAACAAAGTAGGTTTCAACTGGGCAGGTCCACTTATATGTGGCTTCTGCATCCATGGAATAACCAACTGTGGGTGGAAAATACAGTATCTGTGGGATGTGGAACCTGTGTATATGGAGGGCCAACTTTATAAAGAAGAAAATGAAAATTATCCATCCCAGCCACCCAAAGATAGCCAATTTAATCTTGGTTAATATTTTACCAATATTTTAATGATATTGATTAATATTGTTAATATTTTGGCATATATACTTTTTTAGATAAACATATAGATATATAATCTTTTTATGCATTTTTTGGGTATGTGTATATTTATAACCTACTTTTCCACTTAAGAGGATATCACAGACATTTCCCTTAAATGTAGTTCAAAAAATTAATTTTATTGGCCTCACATTATTCAATAATATAAATATACTGTCATTTATTTAATCAATCCCCTTTTATTAGGCCTATAAATTGTTGCCATCTTTTTAAACTGCTATGATGACCATACATATAGATTAATCTTAGATTGCATTTCTGATTTTCTCTTAGGATAAATTCCTAGTTTTGGAATTATTGCTTTAAGTTATCTGGTAAACTTTGCCAAATTGCCTGTGAGAAAAGTTGCATTAATTAACACTCCACTTTAATTGTATGGAACTTGCTGCTTCTCCACACCTTCATAAACATTGAAGATTACCATGCTTTACTTCCTTTGCCAGATTGAATAGTGAAGTTGAATCATTATCTTTTCTGTTGGGTCCGCCGCCAGCCTACCCGAACAGCCCTAGCCTCGTTCCTTTCGGTGGGCGAGCAAATGGTCCAGATTACTCTTTCCCTCCTGTCCCCTTTGGAAGGAGACGGGGGAAGAGAGCCGTGAAGAGAGGTGAGCACACCACCGGCCCCAACCAGCCCAGTTTAAAGGACACTCAGATGCGTGGGGGTTCTGTCCCGTTTATTATCACACAAGCACTTGCTTTTAAAGGCAAATGGGGAAGGGAGGTTTTTTTACATAATCCTATCAGCTTAAAGGTCAAGGGCATGCATCCTGTCTCAATGCCTAGCTATTGCAACCAGGCAGTGTTCACAAGCGCAGAAGCACGTATTTGGCCAATAAGGGCTAAGGCAAGGTTCCCGCAGACACTCCCACCCTACTTCCTCCCGGTGCTGCCTTAGGCTGCCACGTTAATAAGCCCTTGTGGGCCTATAATGGCGCCGCTTGTAATGTCAGTTAAGGTGGCGTTAGTTTTTAAGGCCCAACACTTTTCCATATTTTTCTTTCATAATTTGCCCATTCATGTCTTTTGTCCTTTGATTTGTTGGTACTAACGTTATTCTTTTTGACTGATAAAAACTTACATTATATTGAGAATATATATTGGGTAAGACTAACATTAGGAACACACAGAAAAAAACTGGGTGAGATGAGCTGGGAATAAACCGCAGAGTAAACCAATGGAGTAAATATCGTGAAGTAAGTATCCAGACTACATTTTGAATTTCTGTACTTTTGTTCTATACTACCTCCACTTTGTAAACTAAGGTTTAAGTATTGCATGGCTACATTCTGCATTCTCTTTTACCTTACAATGTTTTGTATTCCACTTTCCGATTGTAATATTTATGTACCTTACCTATATTGGTTTTTCCAGATATTTTCATAGTCTGGTTTCTTATCTAATCTACTAATGCTAGATATACTCAAAGACATACAGAGTTCTTTCAGCATCAAAAAAAGCCAGATGGAGCAAGTTGATTCAGATGGAGACATTGAAATGTTCAGAGGGTAGAATGCTTATCATAGCACATGAAGGACTCAAAAGAGGAAGATAAGATTATGAGACAGGGATTGGGAGAACCAACTGGTCCAAATTTGGGGTTAAGGTTACTATGTAAAGACATTTCTCTCATCTTTCATGATAATTATCATGTCTGCTTATAAAGGGAAAGTGATGAATGAATACTTCACTTAGAGAGAACCATGAGGACCATCAGTAATGAAATGTGCATATAGAATTTGTAAAAGCTTGAACCTTTGAGTTGAACTGAGACATTACATTTGCTACTCCCGTGCTGTTGATTTATAGTCAACCTAATGATAGCTCCTAAGATTTTGCAACCTAGAATTCCCTGAGTCTTCGTGAAGTTAAACCAGTGTTCTGAAGAAAGCTATGACTACTGACAGAGGTTTGAGTACTGGGTTAGTTTTTATATGATTGCAAGCTACCACTAACTGCAATCGTGGGCCCTAAAAAATTCTTGGTTATTTCTTTAGGCAAGAATCAGAAAGGATTCTTTTTAGCAGAAAGAATCACTTGAGAACACATTTACAGGTAAAGCTCAGACAGGGTAAGCAATCTGATCTATAATCCAAATAAGAGTGTTACTTATCCTTTTATAAATAACAAGGCGACTCTATTTACTTGATCTTAATGACTGGATGACTGATAACAAAAAGGTGCTAAAAAAAAAACCCTCTTACCTGATAAGAACCTTTATTTAGTGTAGAAGTAACCAATAGAAGACTTCTGTAGACTATGGTTGTTAGCAGCAACTTGGAGGATAACAGCTATGCAAAGCAGATCATTGTAAAACTATATCAGAAGCAGAAGCAAAAATCTTTGTTAAATAAGTATGCTTTCAAAAAGGTTAATCTGTAGCTGGAATAATTACACTATTTTGAAAGAACTCAGTCTGTAAAACAGCCACACTCCGTACTGAAATTGAAAAAAAAAAAAATCATTGTGACAGGAAAATGATGCATGTTGAAATACTAAATAAAATATTGTCAGATCTTGTAGTTCTCATTTTGGCTTTTATTATAAACCCACTGATTGCATGATTCTTCAATTTGCTGACCAGTCATAAATGTGCAACTTGCTCACAATCCACCACTGAATTGACTTCCCAAAGGCACAGCAGACTGGTCAGGATAAGATAACAGAGAAAGGGTGAGAAAAAGAAAAGAGAAGAAAGGGAATGCATGCTAAAGGGCCATTTCAATCTCAAACATTTTTTACTTGCTGTTTTTAATAAATACAGACCTTTTGTTTTAAGTGTTGGCAAAAGTAAATACATAATACATAGTTTTCTTTCAGACAGTTCTACAAGTGTGTTCCCCAAGTTTCATGTGTTGGAAACTTGATCCCCAGTGTAACAATATTAAGAGGTGGGGCCTCTAAGAAGTGATTGGGTCATGACTTGAAGAGCTCTCATAAATAGATTAATCCACTCATGGATTAATGGATTAATGGTTTTGAAGAGAGCAGGTTAGTTATCATGAAGGTGGATCCGTTATAAAAGCCTGTTTGGCTGTCTCAGGTGAGCCCTCTTGCCGTGTGATGCCCAGAGTCGCCTCTGGACTCTGCAGAATCAAGATGCAGCCCCTCAACCTTGGACTTCCCAGCAACCAGAACTGTAAGAAATAAATTTCTTTTCTTTATAAATTGCCCAGTTTGAGGTACTCTGTTACAGCAACAGAAAACAAAGACGGGCAGCCTCACAGGTAAGCAGAATCAGCACCTCCATAGACAGTCTGACTTTAAGGGGTGGTAAAACCCTTTTCCCCCAGGGGCTTCTCATCCTGTTTTCCTGCCTGCTCTGAAATTTGTACCTTTAGAATATCTATGACTTAGTTTAGAAGCGAAATATCTTTAAGGTCAACTTTTTAGAGAAAAGAATTAGAAACCCCAGGAATGTTGAGCTAATAGCACACCAATTCCTCATTTTACAAATGGGGAAACTAAAGCTCAGAAAGAAAAAGTAAGTTGCTCAAAGGCCCTCCAAATAGACATGTTACTTATGAGGGAGGATAATACAGGCTGGCGAAAGTTGTAACTACTCTCAAGAACACAGTAAAAATCAATAATATCATTAGCTTCTGTAAGTTTATCTGATTAGCTAGTTTTTACATTAAAGGAGAAAAAATTCTTAAAGGAGAAAAGGCAAGACAAACAAGAAGAAACAAGCATCTGTGTTTTGAGAAGACTGGTTAGAAAGCAAACCTGGAAACATATAGTGCAGTCTCAGGAGAATGGTATGCTGGCAAGAGAATATGATACAAAGTACTGATCAGGGAATGGAAGATAATGGGAAAAAGTATTGTCATCTTTATGATGTTGTCTAGCCTCCTGATTAACAAGTAGAGGAGCAGGAGCTAAATAACAATATATAATTTTTCTCCAGCAAGAAAAAAAAAAAGTTCTCGGGACTGATTTAAGGATGCAAAGAAGAGTCTTAGAGTAACGTGTACAGAGGATGCAGTAATTCCCTATTTTTAATTTGTAGTTCATTCATTCTCTTCCATTTGCCCTTTCTCTTTGGCCACCTTCATTAGGTAGCCAAGTTCACACTTTGATTTTTCACATTTGCATTTTATCTAAAAATATGAAAACACACACAAAAAGAAGAAAAAAAACTTTTCCAAAGGTTTTGATGGGGTAAGTTAAGGTCAATGTGTTCAGCATTAACTCTGAATGTCCTTGTTTTTATGAAGTTAAGTCAGACCCTTAATATACAATTTAAATGCAGCTTTGACTGACTAGAAAACGTTATTTAAAATTCCCAGAAGACATAGATCAAAGGACAGTAAAAATGCATCCCATATTTGATTTAATGATGCTTTGAATTAAAGTAAAAGGAACATATGTCAAAACCTTGATCCATTGATTATTCAAGTTCAGTTTAAGGCTAACCTGATGTAGCTTTATATGAATCCATAGCCTAATATATAATACATAACAGAAACTACCTGTTTGTAATAAAAATATCTGTATGGCTTCAAAGTCATTCTGGGTTGCTAAGTCTAATTGTGTGTGTTGTGTTTATAGCTTTAACAGTGTCTTTTTCTTCTCTTGGAGAGAAGATCTTCACTTTCCTCTGTCCAGCCCTAGGAGAAGTCTAATAGGGGCCTGCACCATTGTTTCTCTGTCTAGCAACAATTGGAATTTCTCTTTTAGTTTCTAATTTTTTTTTACACTACTCTTCATTGAGTTGCCTTGGCTCATATTTCCCACTCTCACCTCCATTCATACAACATCTGAAAGATTGCTACTTTCCCCTCTTATTGTATATAACACTTTACCATTTATTTTACCCAATCCAGGGACTTCTGCTACAACTTCTTTGCAGTCACCTCTTACATATGTGATCCTCAACTGTAGTCCAAACTCCAGATCCATGTTTCCCAATATGAGATTCACATCTCCAACTGGCTATCCCACTTGTCCTTTCCACATACATCCTTCTTAAACTACACTTCTTGACTTTCCTTTTTCCGTTAATAGTAAAAACTTCTCTCCCAGTCACTCAGGCTTGAGTGCTTAGTCATCCTAGACTCCTTTCACCCTGATCCTCCACATGCAATCAATTTCTAGTGCTCTTGGTTCTACTTCCTCAATATCTCTTGCATCTGTCCCCTCCTTTCCTTATTTTTTGTCCTGGGTTACTCTAATAGCCTTCTAATTGGTATCTAACCACTTATCCATCTTCACTCCACTACATGCTACACGCACGGTCAGAGAAGGCTCCCTTGAGGTAACGCTGATCAAATCACCACCATGCTCAAAAACTTTCAACACCTCCCCATTTCCAACCAACCAAGTAGAAACTACTGAGTCTAGCATTTAAGGTCTTCTGTGATATGGTACCAAACTTCACCTTCTGTGTATGATTCCTCTACATTAAACCTGTGCTCCAATGAACCTAGAATGCTGATTTGTTGAAAATAACCTATGCTACCTGGTCCTTTGACTTTGATCATGTTGTGCTTTCTTTCTGGATTGCCCTTCTCTTCCTCTCTCCATGTAGAAATACTAGTTATCTTTCAAGGTCCGTGTCAAAGTAACTTCTTTCCTGAAGTTTTGTGTACCTGCTTATTTAAGTCATTTCAATGTATTAAAATTGCAATTCTAAAAGGATACCTTTGGAGGCCGCATGGAGAAAGGAGAGACCACCACTACAAAGTCAATAGACCAGACTGAAGCTCAGGAGAAGTAATCTTTGAGGGCCACACAGATAAATACTATATGTGAAAAATTATTCAGGACCAAAGGATAAGATCAACCAGACTGGGCTTCATTAGGTATGGCTGATACCTGGAAGATATTCTACCTATCACTTTTTTTTATGTCCATGGTAAATGGTAACATAATCTTTTTCTCATGTGTCCCTAGATTGGGGCATAATTAATCCTAGGGCCTTGACCTGAGAAATATTGAACCAAGTAGCTCTCTCTAGGCTGTGAATTTTCTATTCCCTGCCAACTCATTTATTTTGAAACCCCAATTGCAGTTTGGGCCTTAGTTATGTTATGGAATATTTTTCTCTACTTTGCACTATGCATCATTTGCATATTTCTCTTTTTTTTTTTTCCTACAGGGCTATAACATCTTTGAGAGAAAAGACTATGCCTCAGTAGACAAAGCCCCAGAATTTCTGTATAAGAGGGAAGCAGGGGTAGTGATCTAGTCAGAAAGGTGAGGATGAGGGAGAGGCTCTAGGCTGGGCACTTTCATTTGAATGTCTTGCATACTATTTTACTCAGACTACGTATATGTGATGTGGCTTGGTGGGTGCTTGTGGAAGTCATGAAAGGGCTCTCAAGCTCTTTCAAACCTCCCCTTGTCACTTGAACTGTACCTTCTTATGTAGCTTTATACACTTTACAGCAGGTACATCAGTAAGTACAACTCTGTACATAAACCTGCTCAAATATGATTATCTTCACTGTGTTCCCACATGGGAACCACTAGTCCTTCCTCTCTCTCTCTTACTCCCTCCCTTCCTTTATTTCTTCTTCCTTCTTTCCTTTTTCCTTCCTTTGCTCCCTCTTTCCTTTTGTTTCTTCCTTGCTTCCTTTTTATCCTTCCTTCATTACTTCCTTCTTTTCCTGTCAAAAACAAAATGGATATTTTGGGGTTCTGAAAGCATCTGTGGCATAGTTGTTTGGGGATCACACAGACCTGAGTTGGTATTCCAACTCTGTCACTGTCTGTGTGCCTTTAAACAAATGAATTCACCTCTCTGCTCCCACTGTCTTTAACTAAAGGTTTGGTAATATTTTTGCTTTAAAATGTAGAGTAGAGAAGCAGCGATGGTATACCAAGAAAAATAAGGCACCAATGTACACAGTTTGCTTATGTTTTCATCTTGTGTAGTGTGGATCTCTTCAACCGTCTTTGAATTTATACATGTGGATGAGATCGATTAAACCAGGAACAAATTCAGAATAGAAATAGTCTCTGTATCTTTGGAATAGTTTATGTACTTTTGTAATTTCCACAATATAATTAGAAATTACTCTTTGTTCTTGAACAAATTAAGAATGCTTGTGCAATGAAATGATACAAATGCTCGTTTCACTTATGTTAATATTTCTAGAAAATCTCAGCACTGTCTATTTATGATTCTGGTAATGTAGATGGATGTTGTTTTGCTATCATTGTATCAGCTGTGAAACTACAGAATTTTACCGTCCTAATGGGGCTTATGTCAATAAAGATTTGAGGAAATAATTTTGCTGTCATTTGGACATCCTATTATCATCTCCTCAAAATTTGGCACTAGAATAATGTTTTCTTTTTACTCATTTGCTTTTGGAAGAAATATGAAATTCAGAACAGGTTTTCTAGTAAAATGGTGATTGTCTAAAATTTTTTTTAGCAGATTGTCTACATTTTACCTGCTGCTCAGGGTAAATCTAAGTAGCTAGTTACTATCTAAAATGTTACATGATAGAAATATTTTTCTCGAAAAGTATAGGTTTCCTTTTTTGTGCATGTATTTTTCTTAAAGAATAAAAAAAAAATAAATTGGTTCAAATAACTAGAAGTCCAGAGATAGAGCAGTCTTTAGGGCTAATGTAACCCAGAAGCCTCGGCTCCGCTACTCTATGCTTCTCTAATTTTGACTCTCTTCTGGTTGGTGTTGGCTGCGTTCTTAGGTTGTAATTGAAATGGCTACAGCAGTCTGGACCTCATATCCAGTCAAGATAATGTTCAGAAGGAAAAAGGTATGTCTCGTTCTTTGTTGGTTTGGTTTTCTTAATTTGTTTATCTTTAAAGAGATCCAAGGTAACATAGGCTTCTCTCGACCTGATTCGAATCTAGTAAGCAGGTGTTAGTTGAACAAGTACTCAAAGTCCTTTATAAACGGAGGGAGTCTATAACCTACTTTCTTATCCGGCTTAATATATTTTAAAGTAAATAATTTCTTCATTATGTCTAAACACTATCTTGATACCTTTTAAGACTATATTTTCCTCATCTGCTTTTTATACTCTCAAAGAAAACATGATTGTGTGTATGTGATGCTGAGCAATTAATTAAAAATGGGGAAAAAAAACAATAGGTCTTATACGTCTGATGCCACGTAAACATTGTTTTCCACATTTATGTATTTATTTTCTTGGTGAAAATATTTAAATTCCCTTTATAATTCTCCACAACTTCTCTTCATTTGTCCAGGTAGCATACTTTTATGCAGATCAAAGAGCAGGATATACACATTAGAATCTTCATTCAGCCACTTATTAGCAACATAACACTGAATAAATTACTTAAACTTTCTGAACCTCAGTTTCCTCACCTATAAAAGGGACATGATTCTTATAGCTTTGTTGTCATTCATTAAGTACTAGTGTCTTTCCCTTTATCATTTGTGGGGTTTTTTTTGGCCTTTATACTTTTTCACATCTAAGCCTTAAAAATAATACTGGCAACTGAAGTAATGTCTTCCAGTGACATAAGTACCCAAGAATTTGTGTTGCCAGCCTTTCAAAGGTATTCTAAACCGTCCCTTTTCTATTTCAGTTTGACTTCTCAACCTCCCATTACAAGTCAATCTACCAACCAGGCCCTTTAAATAGGAAATTGGCAGTTTTCTCGTTTCATTTTTATTTGCCTTATACACTTGAAAACTATACTCTTCTTATTGTTAGCTATTTGAGTGATACAAAATACATCTTCCTATCCATTTAGATTTTCAGTCTTTTCTCAACACAGTCATTTTGGTCTACTTCTTAATAACTGAGCTAATTTTTACTTTGCCACTCATTCACCTTCCATGTCTTTGAAGAAATAAAATATCAACACATTATTTTGCTTTTTTTTACAGTGGAAATAAAAAAATTTTGCTGACTAACTGTATTAATTATTTTCATCCAAGTTTCATGTTAGGGTAAGCCAGACAGACAACCAATAGATTATATTGCTATGTTATAGAACTTGTCCCTTTATTTAGAACTGATTCAACAAAAAATATTTAGAATTAATTTTTAGCATATAAAGAAAGCTGTGAGATGGCTAGAATTATAAAGGTCAAGGTAACATTGATGTTAAGGAGTGTGTTTTTTTAAATGACTATAAGTGGTGGATTACAAATCCTTTCAGGAATGCTATAATGAAGCTTTACTGTATTTACTTAGAAGAATATTATTAGCATAGCAATTTTGTAAGATTAATATTCTGCTAAATTGTCTCGAAGGTTTCAGATAACTCTTCTAATTTTATGGGAAATTGTTACCAAAATTACATCTCTTATGAAAAACACATATTAATGTACCAGCCAAGATAAATACATTTTAATAAATAAGCATTATGTTGCAAAGGAGTTATATCTTATTTGAACCTGATATAATGAGTAATGGAGCATTTCAACTTGATACAATGAGTAATGAAACCTTTCAACAACACTGATGATTCACTATGTCATCAAAATATGCAGAAATTTTAAAAGACATTAAAATCATCACAGACAACCATTTGGAGTCTACAAGAATAAAGCCTGAATTATTTTCCATGCTCTGGCAGAGCAAGAGTCAGAAGCTCCTTGCCCAAGTTGTTCATAGAATCCTGAAAGGAGCAGAGAGTCTGAATAATTTATTTCCCCTGTAGTTGTCCAATACTGTACTACAAAATGGTACACCTGATAAAACTAACCCATCGTAACTTGACATCTTAATGGTCTGGTGTTAATTTTGACTAGACTTTATAACATCATTTATTTTTCATTATCTCTGTAGATTTGCACTGGCTTGTAAGATTGTTAACAACTGAATGTAAAATTGGAGTTATAAATCAAGAATGAGAATGGGAAAAGTAACTTTACTATAAAATAACAGTATTAGCATTTCCATTTCAACAAAAAGGTCAACTAAGTAAACTGTTTGCTATAATCAGATATTTAAAAAAATTTTCATAAGAACAACAGCTTTTCCTCTTTCAAGAATTATTTCTAATTTCTCCCTGCTCTTTTTATATGGATTTTTAAGTGTTGTACTTCCCTTAATATATATGTGATATCTAATTCAATGTTGCTGATGGCTGTGATTTTTTGCGCTACATGTTAGATTGCAAAATTAGAGTGCTACTAATATCCAATTTTTTTTTGAATCACCTTCTTGAATCAGAGTTCAGCAAAATATATGACTCCTTCCATGTCAGTAAGGTCAGGGAAAGTAAAAAGATATGTTTAAAGATGGCAAATGTTAATTGCCTAGGTCTTTTTTATATTTTAAACTAAAAAAAAAAAAAAAAAAAAACTTCCATAAGATTCAGGGAAAGGATACTTGAGCTTTCAGAGTTGATAAAATTTTAGCTGGAAAAGCTCTTCCAATAAATCTTTCCAAATATAAGTTGGTTATCAAAAACTAGCTGCTTTGCACTGCAAAGAACTTCAGCCTCAACTAGCAAAGTTTCACCTCTGGAATTCACAACCAATCTAATAGTGTCCATTTTGCAGTTGCCAATTCAACTCTATGACTTCATCTGTCTGTCACTTGGAATCTGTCAGACTCACATAGACATAATATTCAACCCCCACCCTGGAAGTCACTAAGTTATGCAGATGGAAACCAATATGGAAACCAGTATGATTTCAACAGCACCAATGCAGTGCAGTAATTGTCAAACAACAACAACAACAACAACAATAACAACAAAACTATGAGCTTCTCATGGGATTAAAATATGAATGTAAGGTCAGAAAACATAGCCATCAATCAAGATTCTGAAAGATAGTTGTCTTAGGGCACGCTTAAGGGAATAGCTATTAATAATCTGTCAAGATATTTTTAAATTTATTTTTTACTATTACTTCGATATACCTAAGTGGTGTATACAAATTGCTCAGGGTAAAATCCATCAGTAATTACTAGTTTTTATAATGAGTAGCTCTAAGTATGGTCAGTAATTTATCCAAAAACCAATCTCTCTCACTAGCTTGAACCTATTACTTGTATCAATACTGCTCTCTCATAAGGAAGATATTTGTAACAACAGTACTAATAAGCTCAAAATTCTTAACTTTTATGTAAATATAGCTTATCTATTTATATGAAAATGACCTTTTACAAGAGCTATTCAATTTCAAGTAGCATTGTTTAGAGTATTTAAGTAAGCCTGGATTATGGATCCCTTTCAAACGTGAATTGAAAGTTCAAAAAACATGTCTTGAAAATAGTGCTGTCTTGCATGTATTTTCAATATCAACCCAAGCTTGAATAGGACAACTTCAGCAAATGACAAAGGGCAAATTTAATTTTCACATTAATGTGTTTGGTGACAAAGTTCTCAATTATTCTTACCATCTTGCCAAATTTTTCCATCCTAAATCTGGCTGGAATTTGCTCTTCAGTGCCAAATTATTTGTTGACTCATCTCCCACCATGTCTGTTCAGGCAACAGATGGAAAAAAATGTCTGTGTGATAAAAGTGTATTCATTATGTCTTCCCAGTGTGAGTTTTATTGTTCCCTCTTTTTTTGTCTGAGAAAAATTTATCAACTATCTTCATTAAACCAATATCAGCACCATTATGAATATTAAGGGGGCACAACTCCCCACCCACGTGGAGGCCAGTAGTCGCTCAACTTTGGGCAAGATGAGGGCTGAATAAACTTCCAATGCCTCCTCACGCTTTTTAATTCCTATTTTTTGTGTGTGTGTGTGCCAGATAACTGGCAAATAAAGGGCTAAAACTGAGGCTATACAAAATCAAACATTGCTAGGAATGTTCCACTTTAAGTCAGCAATAGATTGAAGAAAAGCAAGGTAAAGAGATACCTTGGCACAAATTATAGTACTGACCATTATCTAATGCAGTCATATTTCAATTATCCAAATGGAATTAATTTGAATAAACCGATGGTCAGATCAGAAGGAAAATAAAAAGCATTTTATGTAAATATTCATGTTATGCAAAGTGACCTCATTTAAATGACCTGTTTGGAGTAAGAAAGACTCTAATGAGTAAAGTTCAACTGTAAATTTCAGTTCAAAAGAGAGGAAAAAAAGCTAACTACATTTGCATTGTGTTTCAGGCATTTTCTTCTGCAATAAGTTCATGTTGTTAGAGTCTTTAGGGAAATGTGAGAACTAATACCTTCTCAGCTGCTGTTGCACTTTAAGATGAATATCAAAAAAGTTACATATGACGAAAAGTATTCTTGTCAGTAAAACATCCAATGTCACTTTAAGACTTACAGTTCTCTGCACATTTCATGCAAATAAATTTTAATTTTTCAATAAGGAGTCAACTATTTAAACTGATGGCTGAAGCACTTTGATAGACCTAATTAGGTATAAAACCCGGTGACTAAAGTCACCAAGAGTATATGATCTCATGCCCTAGGTAATGCATTCAGTGTTTTTATTATTATTGTATGATAATTCCCCCAGCTTTTTCTGTAAGGAACTCTCTCTGGGCTAAGTAATTGGTAGCTTCTCATGCATGTTTCAATAGTCTTCAGAAAAAAATGTTTCTGAACAAATGCCATCTACTATGGAATACTATTTGAACTGCATTTATTTCTACAGTAGATTTCCCTAGTTGGCCAATTAATTACAAGTTATAAAGGTCTTTTTAAAGTCACTTGGACAAAAAAAAAAAAAAAAAAAGGACAGCAGTTACGGTTCATTGTTCCCATCTTGAACTATCCCTAATAATGCAAGTAGTGTACATCATAAATACCTTTTCAATTTTGTTAGGACAAGATATAAATACATATAGACTGTTCAAAAATGTCATTAAATGAATGGTGTGAGCTTTGATTTTATTCTTATCACTTTTGTATTTGGAGAATAAAAAGAATTTGTCTACATTTTTTGGCCATTGCTTGAGAGGATTTTTAAACCTATAGAACATCTATTAACAAATACCATGATCAGTACTGAAATATTTAGATTTGGATAATTAAAGAAATAGAATCACAATGCAGTGGCGATTGAATTAATTTCCCCTCTTTGTGTATCTGTTCTTGAAGCCAGATAATCATTTTTTTTTAACCTTAAGAGCTTATTTGTACATTCTAGCAGAGGAGTACAGCTATTCAGAAACTCTTTACCAAAGAACAGTTCTTAAATTTTTATAATAATTTTTGGAGCCTAGGTTTTCTCAGACTACATATACTTTCAAGGTAAATCTTAAAAATTACTAATATTATTTACTAGTTATTTAGCATCTATTTAATTGATCACAGAATAGGTAATGATTTTTCCCTTAAACAAAGCATATTAATTTTGAACATTTTATTACCATGGCAGGATCGAAGATATCCTGGGATATGGATGGATATTACAGAATCCTATTAATTTGGTCATCTGCATCTGTAGCTAAGTTAGAATATATCAGTTTGAAACTTAGTAATCCCAGAATCACAGCGGAGGTGTAATAGTGAGAATTATGAGTCAGGGCAGTTTCTGGACTTACTGTTATTACACTTTTCCAAGATCAAAGAGCCACATAGAGTGTAACGCTTGTAGTAGGCACTTAACACATATTTCATGAGTTAATGAATGGGCAAATTGCACATAACTTTTAATCACAACTGTATATTTGGTGCACATGTACATAATAAATGATTCAGACATGTTTAGCCTTTTTTTTTTAAAGCAGTTATTGTATGTAACCATCTAGGTGAATTCCCATGTAAGTCACTAGTTAAGAGAAATATTATTATATTTTGGGTTGATATTTGCTTTCAAGCTAGTCCTTTTACTTTGAAGAGATATCAGCTTACTTATCAGAAAGGCACTTCTTACACTTTAGAAATGACTAGCAGCCCCCCAAGTAGTGTTTGAAATTTGTAAAAAGCCTCCCCAGGGCTCCATCTGATATTTGCCCTGGCCAAGAGAGCTGGGCCTTTTCCTTTGGGCTCACTGCTGATAATTCTGATATGGACCTCTCACTTCATTCACTTTGATAAGGGCATTATTTCCCCACTGCTTGTGAGAAATAAGACTATAGATTCTCTGGAGCAGTAGGAAACTCTGCCCTTTTCACACACAAAAAAGAGTGAATTTCTGTTCTCATATACCCTTATCACATGGGTAGGCATATTATATTAATCACAAATACACATTGTGAAGAAACTCAGTACTACATTTTTAAAAATAATTTTGATTGGTTTGGTATATTTCTGAAAAATAGGCTTGAAACAGCTGCAAGACGTAATTACGAGGAAGCAGACAGGACTATGCAGAAGATGATGAGCCTGGAAAACAGTACCTCTGATACAAAAAACAATGCATGGTCCAGAGGCAGTTTAACATAATAATAATAACTACTATCACTACTAATAACAGTGGCTAGCTTTTACATAGCTAGCACTTATCAAGTACCAAACCCAGATTTTAAATGCTTTACATATTTTAACTGATTTAATCTTGCACTATCATTAAACTCATGTTTTAGATGAGAAAACCGAGCTACAGAAAGGTTGAGTAATTTGTTCATGGTCAAAAACAGCTAGTAACAAAACCAGTATTTAAACTCAGGCAGAAAGTTTTAAGAATGTACTTAGTTTAATTGCCAGATTTGCCATTAGCGTTTGTGTGCCCACAAGCATGTCACTCAAACTCTCTGGCCCTCAGTTCCCTCAACAATTAAAGGAGGGTTAATAATGCCTAGCACACAGGGTATTTATAGGTTAATAATCGCAAATCATAGTAATGGTTGATATTTGTTGAGCATGAGGGTCATGATCTTTACTCTTGGTAAAGGTACTTAAGAGTACTTTGTAGTCAGGCTCCATTACTTACTTGTCATGTGATGTTGGGAAAGTACTTTACATCTCTGGTCCTCAGTTTCCTCATCTGTAAAATAAAAAAACATTTCCACATCTTCAAAATAAAAACAGTAATAGCTATTCATTAGGGCTGTTACAAAGATTAAACAAGATGATGCATAAGTATTTGGCAAAGCTCAAAGACCAAGAGAGAATCTCAAAAGAAGCATGAGAAAAGTGTCAAGTCACCTATAAAGGAGCTTCTATCAGACTAAGAGCAGACTTCTCAACAGAAACTCTATAGGCCAGAAGAAAATGGGATGATATATTCAAAATCCTAAAAGAAAAAAAACTGCCAAGAATACTACATCCAGCAAGGCTACCCTTCAGAAATGAGGGAGAAATAGTGTATTTTCCAGACAAACAAAAACTGAAGGAGTTCACCACCACACGACCAGCCCCACAAGAAATTCTCAAGGAAGTCCTGCATCTGGAATCTGAAAAATGATAATCACTAGCACAATTACACAAGAAAGAACAAAACAAAATGGTCAAACAAAACTGCAAATGAGAAAGAGAAGGAAACTAAATCTTACCACCAAAAAAAGCCATAGTGACAATGTAACAATGCCCCTACTTTATTTATTTATTTTTTTCAATCAAAAGAGAATTGATTTATATATATATATATTTGTGGCGTACAGACTTAAATATCAATACATGTGTACAATATGTGATGATCAAATAAGGATAATTAGTATACTCATGTTTACCAAATGTAGTCAATCTTTGTGACCCTTAACTCATTTTTGCTAACTCCACTCCCCCTCCCCCTTTCCCACCTCTAATAACCACAGTTCTGTTCTCTTTTTTTTTGAAAATTCACTGTATTATTGTGATCCTTCCTTCCTTCCTTCCTTTCTTTTTCTTTCTTTCTTTATTTTAGCTCCCACTTATGAGTGAGGACATTCAGCATTGCTCTTTCTGTGCCTGGCTTATTTCACTTAATATAACTTTCTCTAAGTTCATCCATGTATCTGTGAGTGGCAGAATTTCATTCTTTTTTATGGTAGTTTTCCATTGAGTATATATACCACATTTTCCTTATCCAGTCATCTGTCAATGGACATTGAAGTTGATTCCAACTCTTGGCTATTGTGAATAGAGCTGCAGTAAACATGGGATTGCAGGTATTACTTAGACATGATGATTTCCATTCCTTTCTGATTTTAGTAATATCAGTCTTCTCTCTTTTCTCTTGGTCAGTTTAGATAAAGGTTTGCAAATTTTGTTGACCTTTTTCTTTGAGAATCTACTTTTTAAAAAAAGAATCATGTTTTGGTTTTGTTGATTTGAGAACAGAGATATTGTTTTTTAATTCCCTATTTCATATATTTCTATTGTAATCTTTGTTATTTCCTACTTATATTTGCTTTTGACTTTGCTCTACTTTTTCTATTTTCTTAAGGTAGAAGTTTACAGTACTGATTTGAGATTTTTTTTTGTTTTGAATATAGGTGTTTGCAAGTATAAATTTTCTTCTAAGCACTGCATGAGTCCTGCATTCTATAAATTTTGATATGTTTCACTTTAACTGTTATCTCAAAGTAATCTCTAATTTCCCTGTGATTTTTCTTTTTACCCATTGTTTATTTAGGAGAGTGTTGTTTAATTTCCACACATATGTGAGTTTTCTAAATTTCCTTCTGTTACTATAGTCAGAGAACATATTTTCTATGATCTCACTCTTTTTTATTTTTTAAAAAAGGAAAATTTAGACAAACAAGTTCACAGAAATATTTCTGTTATCTTTCAATTCTATTTTTCCATGAACTTTTTGAACTGCCCTTGTGTTCATATTCAGTTCCATTGATTTTTTTTTTTTTTTTTTGTCCTTTTCGTGGCCGGCACTCAGCCAGTGAGTGCACCGGCCAGTCCTATATAGGATCCGAACCTGCAGCGGGAGCGTCGCCGCACTCCCAGCACCGCACTCTCCCGACTATGCCACGGGCTCGGCCCTCCATTGATTTTTTATGTAACGTATGTTGCTAAACCTAGATATTTAATTTCTGTTCTTGATTTCTTTTTATTAAGCAGACTTGTTGATGTGCTTAGAAATTAATTTGCCTTTGAAAAGTTAATACATCTTCCACTGTTGAAATTAATTTGATATTTGCAAGCATTTGGAAGACTTTAGAGAGCTATTTCAAATAATTGTAGAGATTATAAAATGAAATATGTAAATTTTAATAAGTTCTACATCTCCAGTTTTTGTGAAAATTTGAAGCTCTACTTTCTACAGAGTATTTTGTTATTCATCTGTTATTCAGTTTATGTATTTGTTATTTGAACAAATAAATGTGCATATTCTTAAAAAATAAAATATTAAAAATAAAATAAAAATTTTAAAAAGAGGCTTTAGGAAGGCAAGAGTGACCAGTAATGTGCTGACCACTTTTGAATAATCTGTAATATGTAGAAATTCTTACACCTAAATAATCATATAATATTCTGACCAAGACACCTTTATGAAGATTACATCTGTTTAAGAAGGATACAGTAGTCACAGAGGTGGAATCCAGCTGAAACAGTGCAATAGACTGAATGTAAGTGTCCCTCCAAAATTTGTATGTTGAAGGTCATGAGGGTATAACTTTTATGATGGATTAGTACCCTTATGAAAGGGACCCCAGAGAACTCTCTAGCCTCTCTCTGCCATGTGAGCATATGAGAAGTCAGCAGTCTGAAACCCAGAAGAGTATTCTCATTAAACCTGACTGTGCTAGCACCCTAATCTTGAACTTACAGCCTTGAGAATTGTGAGAAATAAATGTATTGTTTATATAAAAAAAATGCTCAAGTTCAAATTTATTGGGTATTATAACAATGAAGGAGACAAAAAAAAACAGCCTGGGGATCATTTAACATAGTGGCACTGTAAGCCTTAATGTAGTTTTAGAAAACATTAAAAGTTCAAACTAGAAGTACACAAGTCTTTTCTAAGCAATAACCAATGGAAAAAAAGTGTGTTTGAGAATTATAAAGCATGTTAACATGCGGGATCTTATTGGGCAAGACGAAAATGTTCTAGAACTAATTTATGGTGATGATTATACCACCCGGTAAAGTTACTAAAAACAATTGAATTGTATACCAGAAATGGGTGAATTTTATGATATGTAAAATATATTTCCATAAAGTTATAAAAAACATATTTAAAATAAGTTGTTAGAGTTCATGCCTACTCTTTTTGTCATGTTTAAAGGAAGAAGAATGGAGAACTGAAATTTATTAAGCACCTAGTATGTGCCAATCAGTATACTACATGCTCTACCTTAAGTTGTCCCATTTTATACTCACAGCACAGCACCCTATGTGGTAAGCATCCTTTCCTCCATTTTACAAATGAAGAAACAAGAATGGCGAGGTTGAGTTGCTTACCTAAGGTCATTTAAGTAATAAGTGATGGCAAATCCAGGTCTTTGAGAAACAGTGTGATAGAGTGAAAGGACCCTGGGCTGGAGAGTAAATGTAAATTTCTTCAGAGAGTGGTCCTTTAAAATCCTACTGATAATTTTATGACAAAGAATGTCTCAACATAAAGCTTCTAAGACTCTAAGGCATCAAGTAACACTATCTGGCAATAACCAATGAAGCACTAAGATGTCATGGTCTATTATTACCGAAAAATTCCTTTAAGTTAGAGAACGTATTTGGGAACTTTTTGTGAAGAGGAGCGGAGACACACAAGAAGACATTCCACCTGGAAGACATTACAGGGACAATGGCATTGGTGTGAAAGTTTCTATAATACTGTATAAATACCAGGTCATTATTATGAGTACACACTCTCAGAAACTGCTACACAAAATCACTTTAGAAAACAAAGCAGTTGACTTTCACTTCTCTTTGCTTCCACTTATCAGTCTGAATTCAGTAGAGCATTGTTGACCCTTTTCCTCTGGGTCCTTTTTTATTCTCTTAATCTGTTTTAAAATTCTTATTATGAACATTTTCAAATATATAAAAATAGAAAGCATTGTATAGTAAACACATGTATACCCAACTCCCCAAGTCAACAATATTCAAGATTTTGCTGTATCTACTTTATTACCTTCTACTGTTTTTTAATAAACGATTTTTTCAGATATGTTGATGGTGGAATATTCTAATAAATATTCTTAATTATAGTCTATATGTTATATAACTTTTTCTATGCAGTCTGTATTTATAATATATCATAATTAACATATATCATAAATAATAACTGACCTCTTCCCATTCAAGAAGTAATTTAGTCAACGTATGCCTCAAAGACCAAATGCTCCTCATTTGTACCAAATTATTCATCGTTAGGGCACAATGTATTCTTCTCATTACATCTTCATCCAAGTACTCTCTCTAGACTTACTCTGGTTACTTAACTCTCCCATGGAGTTCCTGTACCACATACTGTATAAACCTGACTCCTCTATAGAATCTTCAACAGTGACAGTCTACTAGCTTTCCCTCCAAATCTATTCTTCCTTTCTCTAATAGGCACATAGTCACCAAACTTGAGACTACATTTCCCAGTTTCCCCTACCTGCAGGTAAAACATGTTTGGGCCAATGGGATATGACTGTAAGTGAATGTGTGCAGCACATGAGCCATCTTCACTGGAAAGCCATGTTGCTTTCTCTGGATTTATTACTTCTTTGCTCAAATATGACATAGAAGCAACCCAGCTTTGATGATGCAGATGAAGAGAGTACCCTAAAGGATGGCTGAGCAAAGAAATGGAAGGAATTTGGGGCCATGAATGACTCTGAGGATCAGAAATGAAAATCCAGCAGAGACCTATAAGGCATTATGTGCCAGAGAAGTACACTCATAACCAAAATATCTTATTTAAGTCATTGTATTTTGGTATCTCTTTGTTACAGTAGTTTACCATTTACCCTAATTATTACACTAGTATAAAGCACTCTAGTGTAGATATAATACTGGCTTTGCATGTCAGCCAGATCTAGGAATTCTAGTTCTATCACCTATTGTATATGTGGCATTGGTAAATTATTTAAACTTTATGAATTCATTTCCTTACCTGCAAAATAGAAGTACCAATATCTACTCATGGTAGTGTGAGGATTCAATGAGACAAAGGATGTTTATCATCTTGCATGGTGCCTGAAATACTTTGTGGTTCTTATTAAGTGTGTTTTCATAGTCTTTTTAACACACTTGTAAGAAAAAATGTTTTCTGATTTTTTATTGAACTGATTTTTTATTGAGTATTTTCCCTGGTGATACCAACCGTACCTATTTATGCAATTTAATTAACCCAGTCAATGTCCAGTGTTGTGCACCAGTTTTTGTTTACATTTTTTTTTTTAATTTTAAAATAGAGTTTGACATATACAGAGTCATTTTAAGAATATAGGCAGTTAGCAGGAGAAAATCATTTGAACAGACTTTTGAGTTTTTGCAGATCTACATGTCATGGCCATGATGGCTCAGTGAACAAACAAATATGTTTCATGTCTTCTGGGATGAAATGACTGGTCAGAGAGGCTTTTGTATTAATACATGCCTTGAATTGCAAGTCCTCACAACTTTCTGGTGTTAAAACAGGAAATGTGGTTAATCTTTGAAGGCTTTGCAAGGTTTCGTCATTGTGATTCAGTGTCTAGACTCAAATGATGAAACTGACAGAGGAAAAAAAATGACTCCTTAAACATCACATAGCTTATCAGACTGGTCTAGAAAGAAGGATAGGAACTGCAGTTGTTGGACACCATAAATAATGCTTTATTTAGTAAATTATTCAGTCTATGTATAACAAAGACAGTCATAAGAAACTCTATTATTGCACTATTTTCAAAGGATAAATAGTTGTAAAATGATAGCACACAGCAATTGTTTGAAATTATAACTGTGAAATTAGTAGGCAGAAACATACTTCAAAAATATACTACATTGTATTTGAGATTTCTTATATGAGCCTTAAAATCAATACTTAGGGGGTTTCTCAATCTCAGATGAGTCACATGATGATATGTCACTGACAAAATACACCCTTGGACATCTTCTCCTAGTGCACAGATATCTATTTTGGAAAGGGCACATGGGTTAATGATACACCAATATTCTTTGCTGCTAATAAAAATGTGAAAGATTAATATTTCTGGTGCTTGAAACTCCTTTCTGATCAACCGGCCAAGCAGAGCATTGAGATGGAGGGCGATTGCTTCCTATATCTTGCAATCAACAGTGCTCACTATCTGTAAGGGATTTTTCTCCCCAGATACTTAAAGGAATTGCACTATGAGTTATTTTCTATCAAATAGGATTAACTTTGTTCTAGATGGAACACTCTTGATTTTCTCTGCCAAGGAGTGCAGTTTGGTGTGTCATGCATTACTGCTCACTACAGACCGTCAAACTCATTTCATTTGTGACAAGAGCTGGAATTAGACCTTGTTCTCCAGAGATATGATGCCCATGTATTAATCTGATCTGTATTTCCTTCCAAGCCCCCTTGAATATTGCTATAACAGCTTCTCTTTTTGCTACTAACTCCACCTTATTTATTTGTTTCTTTGCTTGATTCGGAAGTAAAGAGAAAAGCATTTTTGTGTTTGCCCTGTCTATAGAAAGAAGTTTCATTGTCTCTGTTTGGCATGGAGTTAGCCTTCTACTGAACTCTCATGGGCCCAGGCAGGCCATCTCATCATATGTCCCTTATTTACTATCTGATTCTCTGGCTCTGGTTCCTTCACCTCTAAGGATTTAGCAGCCATCTCTAATGCTACAAAATAACATGAAGCTCCAAATTCAAAAAGCTTCAAACTGTCTTACCTATGTCAAAGGATTGCCATTTTTAGACCTCATCTGAGGCTGCAGACCATTGCCTTTATATTTTATTTTGAGATAACCAGGAGAAACCAAATCATGTAGTTCTTGGGAGTGGGGGGTGGGGTCTTGATTATTGTCAGTAATGAATGACAGATAAATGTCCGAGTTCCATTTTTAAACACATACATTTGGACAAGAATTAGCATATGTATTAAGCCTTTTCCTTTAGGAGATTATATTTTTAAATATTAGAAAATAACAAAAATATACTTTTAAATTTTGCTCAGATAGAATTTTCCAACTGAAAAGACCAAGGTCATTTATAATTGTCTTAATTGATTTTGAAGTTGAGTAACTCAGAGATTAAAATAGGATACAAATGTGTCATTTGCTATCATAATTTAATAAAAAGTAATGCATGGCCTCTTGGAATGTGTATTAGTTTAAATTTTGGTCAATCAAATTAAAAGCAATGCCTACTTATTTGAATTGCACAACTTTGAGGAAGACTCTGAATACTATTATTTTAGAAAATGATTATTCAAGCTAAGAAATATAATTGGACTTAATGCAGTATTAATGGTCACACAGTGGTCTCCCTGACGTTGTAAAACACTCTTATGCTAATAGGAGGAGTGTCAGTTCATGTTGCCTCTCAAATACTAAATGACCCTTGATTGATTGTTGAGAGGGCAATTTTTTTCTTGGCAAAATGCCTCAGCATGAAAGTGTGTTGGAGGATATACTTGTGGAAAGGAATTTCAGGTATACGCTGGGGTATCCATCAGCTTTCTTGTTAAGTTTGGTTTAATTTGCAAACCACATGTCAGAACAACTGTGCACTTAGACTGTCTCTCTAATGGAACCTGGGGTCTGGGTCCCTTAGAAGAATATTGTAATCAGATTTTATTCATAAAGCTTTTTTCTAATTATTCCCATTGGACCAGGTTAGTTCTGTGCCAATTAAGGGCAATAATTTTATTGGGGCTATTGCTAGACTAAAACACTCAAATTAATAGAATTGAAAATGTTCTGTTAATAGAAGAAGTATTTTGATAAGATTTTGATAAATTTTTAACTTAGAATCTCTGAACATACAGTGAAATTGCATTCTAATGATATACTTGACTTATGTAGCACCTTTCTAAAGACCTTCGAGTACATTTACAGATTCAGATTATGCAACAGCATATATTTTCCTCCATTTTTCCTCAAACATGGAAGCTAAGGTATAAAAGATACAATTTCCTCAAGGTCACAGTGCTAGAGGAAGAATGTAACTATAGTTGGGGTATAGACATGGCTTTTATTTTGACGTACAGTTGTTTGTGCCAAATGATACCTGACATTTCTCCTTTCATCTCAAAATGATAAGGAAGCCTCGATGATCTTCATATATTCACGACAGAGTGATCTAGAAAGCTGGTCACTTCACCATGGAAGATTACTGAATCCTTGTTTAGTGATAAGGCGTGAAACTGTATCTTATTTCTATGTGCCCTAATCTCTATCTTCCCTGTGGTAACAAGCCACACCCATCCCTATCTAAGAGGGAAAATGAAAGGATTAATAATACTCGCTATTGACAACGGAACAAGAGAACAGCTACTCTCATTCACTGTTGTTGAAAGCATAAATTGATCAAACATTTTTTGGAGGGCAAATGGAAATATGGAACAAAACTTAAGAGTACGTATCTTTTATTTTTTCCATATAAATTCTATTTTGAAGACTCTATCGGACACTATTTCTTCTGGCAATATGGAAAATAAAATTATCTGGAGGCTCTTAATGCAGAAAAAATTAGATTCTGTATGAGTATATTTGTTGTATTCCTTGAAACACACAGAACAGGGAAAATTTCTAAGAGAAAAAAAGTGAGCTGAAAACAGTGAAGCGAGCAGAAAGCACATGAAAAGACATGATTGTTCTAATGATACATGCTAAAAGCCACATGGTAGATGGATAGGGGGGTATTTGAACCTGAGATTCTTGGGTGAAATATAGACTCTGGATGGATGATAAAAGTATTTGAGGTCAGTAGCACCCCATGCATCTCAGAAAAAGCAAATACAATTCCTCTTTGGAGGAAAGCATCCAGGATGTACAAAGGTAAAGAAGAAACCAACTTTAAGTTCCCAATTAAAGATCACAAAATTCACACAAAAAAATGAACCACAATGAGTTGGAGTCAGCAGAAATAAACAACAAAAATCCAACAGATTCATACCCATAGGGGTTTCTGATTCTAAAATTATCTAATACAGTATATATGAAAACTACAATTTAAAAAAATCACAATGAATAAATAAAAAATGGAATTATAAAATTAGTATTCAACAAGAAACTACAAACTGTGTGCAGCAGATTTGAAAAAGAACCAAATAAAACTTAATAAAATAAAAATTGTCAGTGTCGAAATAAATAACAAAGTTAATGGATATGTTAAACAGTGAAATCACAGAAAATAGATAAATGGAATAGAAACAGCTCAGAAAGAGACCCATTTTGTATGTTGGAGTTTAATATACAGTCAATGTAGCATAGGAAGAATTTATTCCACCCTCTTCTTGAATAGAAGTCAACAAACTATGGCCTGTGGGCCAAATCCAGCCCACCATGCCTATTTGATTATGTACTGTCTATAGCTGCTTTTGCTCAATTAAGGCAGAGTTGAATATTTGTGACAGAGACTGTATGGCCCTCAAAGTTTAAAATATTTGCTATCTGGCCCTTTACAGGAAAGATTTTCTGACCTCTGTTGTTGAAATATTGTTTTGCTAGGTTTATGATTCTAGGAAGACTCAAAATCTAAAGATGTTAATTCTTTCCAAATTGATTAATAGAGTCAATGAAAGTGCAATTAAAATCCTAGCATATTATTTTGAGGAAATTTACAAGCAATTCCAAAATTCAAGCAAGCCCCCAGAATAATCTAAAGAAATCTGAAGAAGAAGGAGGAAAAGGAGAAGAACAAGTTGATGGCCATGGGTGAAATTCCCCTACCATATATCAAAATTATTATAATGATATAGAAATTATGACACTATGACGTTGGCTTAGAAATAATCATAATCATTAGTAGTAGTAGTAGTACTAATAGAAGCACTTCCTATGTGTTGCTTTGTGTTGCTTTGCCCCCCATGGATTTGTCACCCCACTTCCCCTGGGTGACAGAGCCCCAAAGGATTACTCAAAGCCCATCTCTTCTGAGCAGTGAGAAGCCCCGAAGTGGTTAACTTCCCAGGCACCTTCTAGTGAGAGGCCACCATTCCTTGGGAAATTAACTCAGAATTGGGGTTTTCTTCCTGCATTTATTTTCCAGATCAGGAAGTTACAGGAAGAGACATAGGTGGGGCTATAGTTTAACAGTATAGGCTGGTAGCTTTCAGTGAAACAAGCCAGATGACATTCCAGTAGACAATTAAGTGGTCTTATCTACACAAGCTTGATCTTAGCAAACATTCCTTCTTACAGCAATTTCTCAGTATCTTTACATAACAATCAGTAACTAGTCTGTCCTTGAGCCAGCAACCTGCTGTGCCACAAATGTTTATCTCACGCTAGAGACTTATAGCCTGAGGAAAGTTTCCAGTCCTTGCAAGGTCAATATTTGAAACTGCAAGGCTTTGGAAAACCAGGCCCTGTGAAGTACATATGCTTTATAGTATATTCCACACCTATGTGCCAGACACTGACACATATTAATGAATTTAATCCTCACAACAACCTTATGAGGATAGTGTTTCTTTTCTCCATTTTACAAATTAAAAAGAATAGATCACAAAGATGTTAAGTAATAAACAAATTGACCAATGGAACAAATAGAGATTCCAGAAGGAGACTTGGTGTGCTGTTTGTCTAATGCTTTGTAACAAGCACTCCCAAAACTTAGTGGCTTAAATTAACAACAATTATTTATTATCTCTCACAGGGTCTCACTAAGTTGCAGTGAGATGCTGGCAAGATCAGGGTCATCTCAAAGTCTTGATGCCTATGCTGGGAAAACTCAAATAGTTGGAGGTTGGAATATTTGGGGCACCTTAGGTATTTCTCTCTATTTTCACTTTTTTTTTTCTGCCTGGTGGCTTCAGTGTAGCTAGAATTCTTCCATGGCATCTTAGGCTCAAAAGGCATGTGTTCCAAGAGAGAGAACCAGGCAGAAAGAAGGTGCATCATGCTTTCTGCCCTAGCCTCAGAAGTCGTGCAGTGTTGCTCTATTGTAGTCCCTGGCATGACCAGTTTTGAGAGGAGAAACAGACTCCAACTGTCTATGGAAGAGTGTCCATGTCACTTTGTAAGAAGAACATGTTAAGTGGGCTCTATTCCTCCAGCTGTCATTGGAAGATAGATTTTGCCATGCTCTGGCATATATGGAAATATATGAAGATTAGTGGGGGAAGTCTGGACTATTTCATGAGTTATGCTGAGACAATTGGTTATATATAAAAAAGAAAAAGATTGTATCCTTATTTCATCAACCCCCAACTCAATTTCTGATTAAGGGCTTAACTGTGAAAGGCAAAACATGGAAACTATAGAAGAATAGCTTTATGGCCTCAAAATTAAAAAGAATTTTTTTAGGACACACAAAGTGCTAACCATAAAATATGAGATTAATAAATTTAGTTACATTAAAATAAGAATGTTTATTTATGGAAAGACATAATAAAGTGGGAAAACAAATTAAAAACTTGGAAAAGATATTTGAAACACCAAAACTGACAAAATTCTAGTAACTAGAATATATAAAGAACTCTCACAAATCAATAAGAAAAAGACAAGCAATTCAATAGAAAACTGGTCAGAAGCATGAATAACTGTTTCACAGAATGAGAAAAATGAAAGGATAATGAACAAATGAGTATTAAAAGGTGTTCAACTTCATTAGGAATCAGAGAGATTCAAATGATTAGCAAAACAAGATACATCCCCCAAATTGGGAAAAAATAGGAAATCTGACAAAATTAAAAAGTGTGATGATATCAAAATGTGAAGCAACCATAATACTTATATATAATACTGCACTTATGAAAGCTTAAATTTTTACTGTCATTCTAGAAAACAAGTTTGCACTGTCTTGGAAATTTGAACATGTACATATTATAGAATCCAGCAATGCAAGAGAATGGATTAATAAATTATGGGATGGTTACAAATTGGAATGTTTTATAAGACAGAAAATGAATGAACCACAACAATGTGAAAAAACCCAATATACTATTGATGGAAAAAGCAAGTTGCAGACTACATAGAGCAAAATAAAATGTTTATAAAGGCCAAAAACATGCAAATCAAATACATTGTTTATGCATTCAGAAATAAGAGAAACCCTTTAGAAAAGCAAAACACAAAAATGCAGCAAACTTTAAATGGGTTGCAGGCAGTGGAGGCAGGAGAACGAGAGAGGGATGGAGTCCGAGGAAATAACAAAGCAATCTTAATGCCTTACTTCATAAGTAGAGTGATGGATTCATGCTTACTCATTTTATTATAGGGCTTCATATAGTGCATGTATGTTACAGTTACTTTAATCATATCAAATAATACCTGATTAACATAATGATTAATACAGAGCATCTATTATACAAAAATTGTTGCATAACTGTGCAAAATCATATGTCAAAGGACATTCATTACAGCATTATTTTTAATAGCCAACAGACTGGAAACACTAAAGTGTTCACATCAGGAGAGTAGATAAATACATTATGGTACACATAAAATGAAATGCATTGTATCCATTACAAAGAATGTGGAACATTTGCATGTTCTAACATAGGAGTTTACCTTTGACATGTTGACTGAAAAAAGGCAGGTTGCAGAGAAGGTTTAAGAAACATTTTATATGCCTATGTGTGGGTGTATACATATATATGCCTATGTGTGGGTGTATATATATATACACCTACACATATATAGAAGATGTGCATATATACACATATGTAGTCATACTTCAGAAAAAGTGGTAAAAAGATACACATTAAAATGTTTTTGGTGTTCATTTTTTAAGAGTGTGCAGGAGGGGAAAGGAGAATGTGCTTTTACTTCTAACTGTCTATATTTCTTTACTGTGTGATTTTTATCTAAAAATAAGGTGCTATTTTGTTAAAAAAAAAAATTGAAATGAAAATTAAACACAAATCTCCTTTTCTTACTCTCATCACCAAACTAGTCCTGCCGAAACCAATAAATCCCCTTTCTACTTATTTCCAAAGTAATATAGGCACTCTCCATACCGTATTTAGGGAGCCCCCTGCTCTGACTTGGCTGGCAGTGGACTGTTCGGTTGCAATTTAGTGAGGAGGGAGTGTATCAGGGAGTCCTTTTGTGTATCAAGGCCATTGTCACATAATGTATTGTATCTCAGGATTGCCGGAATGTCAGGAACATATGAACATACATTCTGCTCGTCGTGAGCAAAGTTTCCCTCAGGAAGATTTAAAGTTTTCTCATTTGTTGATGGCATTCCTTGTTTGTTCTTCTACAGTTATTCCATCAACACAAGACCTACTGAAGCCCTGGTAAGTATGGTTTTGCCAGTGTTTCAAAAGCAGTTCGATGTTTTGAATTGCTGCATAAGCGCACGTTTACCAGAGCACATCTCCTCCCTTCCTCACGCCTTTTCTGCTAGACTCATTGAATATGAGCTTCTGCACCTGGCAACAATATTAAGAAATAAAATATCATGTTTTCATATTATTCAATCTAGGGACATTTTCCCTTTAAATGTCCGTGTCACAAAAGCTAGCGCTATTCCTCCCCACCCCCCATGGTGCTACCGGCCATTTCCTAGGAGAAAGGAAGGCAAAAACAAGGCGGAGCCATGCTGGTTTTTCTGACTGCTATACTTCTTGTCCATTCTAACCTGAAAGCTTTCTTTCTCAGGCCTTTCTTCTCTCACACCCCCCATCAGCCCTTCGAAAGGGCCCTTTGCCTTGTAAAGTATAAAAGATTAAGAAAAACATCCCTGCTGTGAATCAAAGCCCCAAACTGTCCACTTTCATTTTTTTAAACAGTGTATTATGAAGTTGGAAGAATTGCCACAATAGCAGTATAGAGTGAAGAGTATAAAATGTCTTGAGCTGAGAGCACAGCAAAGATTTTAAGTCCGCTCTTAGAAAACTGAGCCAAAAAAAAAAAAACCCCAACATATCTATATACACAGACACACACATGAGGAGTCTTCAAAAGTTCATGGAAAGATTCATATTATCTTTTTCTTTTTTTTACTGAACCAGAGTGCCCACTATGATTTTATTTTTTAAATTTTATTTATTTTTTAATTGGTTATGAATATTCGTGAGATACAAAGCTGATTATCACCTCTTGTGCCCATGATGTGAGGGCCAGATTCATACTGGCAGCATACCCATTACCACAAATTGCATTTGTACCCCATGTCCCCCACCAGATTATCCCCCTCTTCCCCCCCCCAGTCCACTTTGTAGCCCAAGGAATGTTCTCTCCCTCTGCAAGTTCAATGCACTACTGTGGTCTTTCTTTCCTTCCTTCTTTCTCCCTTAGCTCCCACTTGTGAGTGAGTACATGTGGTATTTATCCTTCTGTGCTTTGCTTATTTCACTCAACAAAAGTTTCTCCAGGTTCATCCATGTTGTTGCAAATGGGAGTATCTCATTCTGTTTTATGGCAGAGTAGTATTCCATGGTGTATATGTACCACGGTTTCCTTATCCAATCATCCATCAATGGACATTTAGGTCCTATCATCTTTTAATTCCATTTTTCCACAAACTTTTTGAAGTACCCCCATGTTTGCATGTTTGCAAAGTTGTGAATTTCAAAACAGAAAAGTGGAGAGGAAGGTAATATTTATAAATCATTTGTGATTTATAAAGACAAAAACTTCAAAAGCAATATAGAGTTTCAATGAGACATGAAAAAAAATGTGACTTCATTAAAGCATAGAATTAATCATTGGTTTAATAAACAGGCTTCACAAGAGAAACTTAAGCATGAGTTGATGGGACATTTTGTGGTAGGGAAGAACAGATCCGCAGCTCGGGATTCCTCTGATCTATTTTGTAAAATGATCCTCACTGACAAATTTTAACCCTCTTTGGGATTCTTTCCTGCCTTCTCCTCCTCCTCCTCCTCCTCCTCCTCCTCTTCCCATCACTACCTCTTCTATTCATTGAAATGTCTACATGCTAAAAATTCATTTCCTCTTTTATCATTTGCCAAAGAAGTCCCAGAGTTGGTTCTGCCAGGTTACCTGATAGGTCTGTGGTCTTAAATTCCCCTAGGTGGCTTCTCCCTGGCTGGCTTTCATCACCAGGCTACATGCTCTGCTTTCCACTTCCCCTTTTCTATTGATGACTGCTTTGGGCTACAAGGTGGTATGAAAAATGAATCATTTTTTATTTGAAAATTACATTTCTGACTTAGAATAGTGGAGCTTTTCTTGGAGAAAAGATAAAAAAAAAAAAAAGGTAGCTACACGTTTGGTTGCTAAGCATTAGCCAAACTAGGGCCAGAGGGCAGGCTGTCTGCCTGTGCAAACTACTGCCAGTAGGAGCTTGGACAAAATGTTTTGGCTGCCATCCTACAGTAGCACCAGGCTGTGTTATCTTTTGTGCCAGGCTCCTGTGATTAGGACCACAGGAGACTGTCACTTTGAGGTACATGCAGAACGAAGCGTAATAAGATTTTTAAAATTGAAATGTGAGAGGTATATCTTTTTTAGTATTAGATTCTACTGTGAGGAAATGCATTTCTATTAGAGACTTGCTGTTGTCAAGACAAAAGCAGAAATAAAATCTAAGAAAACAGTTTAAAATTTAAATGGTTATTGGCCAAAATATTTTCATTCTCTGAGAAATCTGTTTTCTACAGGTGGAAGTGCTTGATTCATCTATGGTTGCTTGAGAATTGCCAGTTGGAAGGTGTCAGACCTCCTAAAGCGTTAGATTTTCTACTAATGGCATTCAATAACAGTTTAATGATGAACTGTTTGTCAATGCGGTAGTTGAATTCCCCTTCTCGTTCTGTCTCTTAACCATTTGCACAGTAAAAATTCCATGGGTTCATAAATATTAGAATCATTGCTAGGAAGAGAGTACTAACTGTTCTAATGACCAAAAGCGGACCCATGCCACCTGATAGAGACCTACAGTTATTTATTTCTTGGAGAAATAAGGCTTCCTTTCTTAAGCCAATTTGCTTCTATCAGAAAGTAACAATGTTGCCAACATGCAAACCGATTCGGTATTTGAACTACAGGAGAATTCTAATCTCAGCAGGACAGTGTAAATCTCTGCTCTGTGGAGTCTTCCAGTCTGGGAAACCAGCTGGGCAAGATTAAAAGTTTTAAAACTTCACCTCTATGAACTTGGTTCCTCGTAACTGAATAAGGAAAAACATTATCTTCCTTATGATGGATTTAACTAAGGCATGTCCAAAACCATAGGTTAGGTTAGTCAGCACTATCAAACATCTAGTATACTCAGTGGTTTAAAAACAACAACAACAACAAAAACAGTCCTAAGAAATAAGATACTTTTTTTTTCTTGTAGCCCCAAACCCCATTTGACAATCTCCCCCCCCCATTTGAATTGCCATTGTGTAAAGGGAGCCTAAGGCCATGATTCCTAATCCTGGTTGTGTAACAACTCAAGTTGTCTCCAAGAATGTCAGGGGCTGTCAAAAAATTCTCAAAACAAAATTACTTTTAATTCATTTCAGATCACAAAAATATGCCAGAAAGCACAGTTAATGGAGGTCATGAACTCAAAATACTTAAAACGTCAAAATTCCAAAGCAAACCAGGAATAAATGAGCTAACCCAACACAATTGTAGAACTATTTTTTTCTCTCTAAAATTTCAGTAGTGAGGTTTTTTAAATGGGGTTTTCAGGAATGGTGGTAAAACGCACTGATTTTCAGCTTGGCGACTTTTGGGTTTTTGTTTGTTTGTTTTGTTTATTTTTTTATTTGTTGGTTGTATTATCATTGTTAACATTTCAGAAGGTGTCCATTCAGTGTTTTGGGGGGGATTTAAAAATAATTCTAGCTAGCAGTTATACGTCTTTCTACCTGTATGAAGGGAGGTATTTCTGTGGAGAAAACAACTATACTAGGACTCTTTGGGTTGCAAGTAACAGACACTGACCTGAAATTGGCTTAAGTGATTGATGATGATGATGATGATGACAATAACACATTTTAAAGCATTTGACTCACAAAACTGAAATGTCCAAGAGTGTCTAGCTATAAGCAGGGCTAAAGACAGGAGCTTAAAGATTTTCATCAAAGCTTGATTTCCCTACATCTCTTGGCTCAGCTTTCATCTGTCCTTGCTTTATGTGTTTTTCTCTGTGGTGGCTTTTCTCTATGCGGGCAGCCTCTTCCCATGCCATGGAAACAGCCTCAGGGTTATATCAACAGGCTAGCAACCCTAACATAAAGAAGTGGTTCAACAAAAATCCTATAGCTCACTCTTATTTGCCTTGGATCATGTCCATGTGGGCAAAGAAATATCTGTGACGATGATCAGACGTGGGTCATGCTCCTTTGAGACCAAGAGCTTCACTTAAATCCCATGGATTGAGAGAACTGAAAGGTGGTTGGGCCCTCCTAGAAAAATGAAAGTAATGCTAAAAGAAAGATACATGAATAAAAATGCTAGCTTGGCAAAAAGAGAGAAAAAGATGTTTACTTCAGCAATACACCATACATATCCCATGTATATGTTGATAGTCCTTTACAGCCATGCAAAAGTATATACAATGCAAATACAATAATCTTAAGTATTTGTCAAACAACTACAATATGCCAGGCACTGTGCTTGTCCAATTTCCCTTCCAAAAACTGTGAGGGACAGAAGAAGAAGCTGGGGACCTTCAAGACAAGAATGGGAGAAAGAACCTTCAAAGTTTCCTGAGGCAAAGGCAGATGGAGCAAAGAAAGACATGTTATGGACCCTAAGTCAGTTACAGTAATGTTAGGTCCTTTTACATATGTTGTCTGTGATCTTCACAAGCCAAGTGTTGCACTCTGGCTCTGTCAGAATCCTGCCGATGTCGCCAATTGTAAAGCTCTTCACCTATGCCAGTTGTTGGGCTTTTTACCTGCCCATAATCCTGCTGACTGGGCCAACTGCAGAGCTAGGGCTGGGTCTGGAGCTCCCAGACCCCTCAAGCCCATTCACAAACTGGGTCACAAACCCTAAACATGCCAGGCTTGGTCACCAGATCCTCCACACGCAGTTCCATGAGCTACATAACCAGCAAACAGGTCCATGGAAGCCACAGTTTGGAAAGCATGGCTGAGCTGAGCGGCATCCGCCCATGGCAGTAAATCGCCAACCCAAATACAGCACTGCACAGGCGCACTAACTCCACCTACACACAGCCTATTCACAGCAAATGCTGGGCAAGATTCTGAACATCTGAGGGGTCCTGACCATTTTGCAGATAAAGAAACTAAGGCTCAGAGTAGCTTAATGATTGCTGATAAACAAATAACTATTTAGAAAGAATCTAAGCTGGGATTTGAACTCATGTCTGTATAGCCTGAAAGCCTGTACTCTTGCCACTACATTATTAAGCACTCCTGATTTATATTGTGCTTGCCTATATACAATTTTATGTAAATACTAAGAAGTTAGGATGGCTTGAATGCATTCTAAATAGGAAGAATTAAAGTAGTGCCTTAACACATGAAATCTGACAATAGTGAAAACAGCATTCTATGCTGGAAGCAGAGCAGAGTGAATTCTCTCTTTCATTTGACAAGACTGTTGACAGCACTAACCACATTCACATCTCAGAACATCCTTGATCTCATCATTCCACCCTTTGATTTCAAGATAACTGTACCCTGGAAATTAAATATTGCTCTCATCATTGATGCTGCCTATAATGTGAGTAGAAAGCATTACATTAGCTTTGAAAACTATTTTCAGTAATGTTCCTTTACCATAGAAGTTAATGCTTAAGAATATCTCATTGGAGAAAAAAAATCACAATCAACCACAGAAATATTGAACTGGCCCATTGCAACCAGTCAACTCCATCACACAGAAAATCATACATTATTTATAAAATGAAATCTGGGAGTTATTCCAGAGAACATATCAAAAAGTAGAGACAGAGCTTTTCAAATGTTTTAAACTTGAAATGGTCACTCTAATACATTAACAATTTATTTACTAACAACCTCTATAATGCATGCACTAGTTGTTTGTTTTTTTTTTTTTTTTTTTTGAGTATCAAGTGAATCTTTCATTACGGTCATTTATAATATGAAATCAGCCTTTCTGTACTTGGAGGTTTACATTTTAGTGGGTGGCATTGGACAGCTTTCTGTGGTTCAAGTTTGTCAGCATTTTCATTATCAGCATTTCTTTTTTCCCTCTGAGCTATTTCACAACCGTTCTAAACTGTATCTGGCTAAAACCTAGCATCTAAATTGCCAGCTTAGATAGAATTCTGGCTCAAAGAAAATCCCAGTGTCAGTCTAATGAGCTAAATTGTATATATAGCATAGTAGTTTTAAAGTAGCCCCACTATCTATTTTTAAACTCAGCTATAACTAAAACATTGAGATAATTATGATATATAAGCCATTGTTGATGAGAAGACTGTTAGCATGTTAATTTCCTAATTAGTTTTCTCAACTAAGGCCAGGAATTTTGGAATCATTGTTTTCATCCTGAGAGAAAATTGATTCATTTCAGCAAAGTGTGGTGAAAGTATTTTTTCCTTTTTAGCTGCTACTTGGCATAACTCACCTTGTTGAATGTTTTCTAAAGTTACAGTTTATCTTGAAACTTTTTGTTTGAACATTGATTCAGGCTGTCTTCTCGTAGTTAAAGTGGGACAGAATTGATGTGCTGTAGGCTTCCTATGCTGCTTTGTGTGATAAACACTCTCTAACAAGTCTAGAAAAATCCATTTTGATGCTGCTTCTCCAATTAGACCTGTTAAATGGTCTTTGAATGACTGAATTTGGTTTTAGTTTTATACCCAGATACATTGTTAAGCTAATATTTTAAAGTAGAGTAAGCTACAGTACCATTAACATTAATTTCTAAGAGGTGCCTTTTTTTCTTTCTTTCTTTTTTTTTTTTTTAACCAAGTTTGACTATGAGCAAATGTTGAGATTCAGTGTAACTTGATTACCCTCTACCTACTAAGTAATTTTTGGAAATTCTGTTCATTCATTCTTGAACAGTTGCAGATGACTTGTATGTGTATAAGAAAACTGTATCATTAATAATATATGTTCTGAGAAGGCTTTGAATATGTGAACCTATTTGGAAGCTCCTGAGGAAAAAATGTTGCATTCATTCAAAAACTATTTACCGAGGCTCTTTGTTACATGTGCAAGAGTCTGAGGTCATCTCTCTGAGGGATGTAAGGTGATAAGACAACACAAACTTTCAAAGAACTTGTTATCTACCATGAGAAATAACATCTATGTAAAATACTAAAAGGCAAGGCAATATAGGATAAAGGTCAGATAGAGATTGCAATCCTTGAGAAAAGCTAAAGTCTTTAATTTCTGCTTTATTTCTAAAATAGACAATACAAATTCACTTACTCTTTGAAAATAGCAATCCAAACTAATTTTTTTTGTATTATTTGATGAATCCTTATAAATCAGGTTGCTGTTCAATGACACATAATTTAGTGGGTCAAATGAAACTACTTCACAAACTTGGCAGTTGTCACTCCTTCCATAGTCTTGGTCAGTAAATTCTTATAGCATTGTAATTTTTAAATAGCCAGATTAAAACCAAGGCCATGTAGATGCTGTTAAACTATTGCCACTGTGACTTTACTGTTGTTAAAATCCATATTTCCCAAATGACAATTACATTTAAACCTGAACTAGTGCCTCTTTCAACACTGGACCCTTGTGAAAGTTATTCTGTGTAAGTGAAGGTAATCTACTTAAGTGAGAGAGAGAGAGGAAGAACTGGATGGTAGAAAAGGGTAAAATATTAACAGGAATAGCTTCAAGTCCTCACATCAAACAAAGTAAAATAATTTCACTTGAAATATTTGTCATGTCTAGACTCTCTCCCAGTGGGAAAGTTGATGTTTCCAAATGAAGATTATCCCTCCAGATGTAATTTTTTACCCTACCCATTCTGTTCCTATTGACTATACACTACTGATTCATAAACTACCACATAATTTCTGAGATAGGAAAAACTGAATCTATGACCACACTATTTATTGGAGTTCAAGAGATGTTATGAAATTTTAATTAGTATCTTCAAAAAATTGTTTCAAGAGAAATAAAGAATTAGAATATAAAGGTTTATAATCTTGACTATTTATAGAAACTACTTGAAGATAAAAAGAGAATTAAACATACTTGCTCTACTTATATCTTCCTGGGCAGGTTAAACTGTCTCCATGTTCTTTGTCCTTACAGATTGTCTTGCTACACCACACTCTAAAGTTATGTCCCAATACCTCACTTAAATCACTAGTAAACATTGCATACTGCTTTACACTCACTGAAATTTTGCCACAATTGTTTTATAAGGGTATGCTAAGAAGTTATCTTTCATGATTTAGGTAGCAATGGACCTAGTCCTATTGAGGAGTAACCAATCATTTTTGATAACACATTGAATCTTATGTAATCCTCACTAATATCATTTAGAAAATTTCTTAGAAATACTAACTCTCTGCCTTTGAAACTGGGGTATGCAATGGTATGTGGAGGTACTTGCATGAAGAGTCAATTTAACTCAGTGATAAACATTTTTTATATTATAAGAAACATGGGCTTCATATGGGGTGGAACGCAAAATTTGTATGATTATTTAGGCAAAACGTATGACTTAAAAGAAATCTTCACCTTACAACAGCTCCTAACCCATCCCATTCCATTCTTATCTTCACATTGTTGGATGTATCATCTGCTTTTTATCAGGGTTATTTTGATGGAAGCATTCTGAGAAACACCAACAAAATTATAGCTTAGGGGGACAGAAAGAATAATCCTAATTTATCATGTGACCTTGATTTACTGGTATGGTCAGCCCCAGAAAGAGTCTCTTTTTTCTACTGTAAAAAATAATATCTAAATGTGGTCATCAGGTAGTCCTAGGTTAATGATCATAGCCTCTCTTGTTGAGGCTATCTGCAGCCGGTTCAGAAACAGAAAGCCTCCTCTATTCTCAGAAGGCCATGAAAGAAAAAGGTTACTGAACCTCTTCCCTTCTTCTACGTGATCAACTAGGGAGTGGAAAGAATTAGAGATAGGAGTAGAGGACAGCTTTCTGGTTGAACAGGATTCATAGAGCAGCTTGGTCTTAGGCTGTCAAAATCACAAAATGAATATAAATACTGACTGAGTTTGCTGTCTTTAACTGCCTCCAGGCTAGAAGACATTCCCCATTTAAGTCTGTGACTAAACAGACACAAGTTATCTCATGTAATTGTCACAGAGACCCTACACATTAAATATCCTCACATACATTTTACAGATGAGGAAATATCCTCATGAATGTTAAGTAACTTGTTTATGATCACACAGCCAAAGTTCCTTCCCTTTTAACACTGCTTTTCCTCTTTGATTTCTCATTTATTGTTTGAGAATATTTCCTGAGTTGTCCATTATAGGTCTTCACACCTCTCCACCGGGTAGTTGAGGACTTTGATCCAGGAGACAATTTTCAGTTTCCTTGTTTTAAACACAAGAATTTTCTATTCGTTTTTCAATGAGGAACTAAAATCACTTCTTTTGCACTGAAAAGTTGTTAGGAATTTGAACTCATGCCTGCTAGGCCCTGGAATGAAACCACCAATTTAGTCTGGTGTTAATCTGAGTATTTTAATTATTTTTTTGAACATAACATTGCATTTGGAAAAGTTACAACAGTGAAATTAATTATGATTTAAGTATTGGAGCTGTTGATTTTCTGCATGAAATTTTTTTCTGCTTTATTGCACACCTACCTGGTGAGAAAATTAAAATATTGTTCTTAATCTCTAATGTAGATGTGTTTCCAATTTTTTTGAAAAGGAAAGTTTTCAGTGTTCAGGAAAGGATTCAATGAATGCATATAAAAATTGCAGTAGAATATCAGTTGAAGTATGAATTGTGCTGGTTATGAGACTAGTCTACTCTTTTTCAATGGTAAATGGCTATTTTTCAAGTAGATTAATTGTTTTCCAGGAGCCTGATTTATTTTTCTTTTAGTATATTCAAATTTACTCCTGTCATCTGATAGTGTCATAGAAATCAAATCGTACAAAATATGAGTTAGTGTTCCACAGTGATGATGTATTGCTGTCAGATGCTTTACGTTCAGAATAGCTCTCTTTTATGCTGGAAGAAAATGGGCAGCAAATAGAAAATGATTGTGTGTACCAGGGATCTTAAAGAAGTGTGAATTGCAATAATAACTTGCGATAAAGATGAAATCAATGACCCAAGGTTGGTGTGTAAACAAGAGAGGGATCTGATAAGGCCCAGTGGTCTGGCCTTAAATTTTCTAGTTTCTCCCCAAGGATAGTTTGACAAATGGCAGTGTAAAAGCATTTAAAAAGCATTCTTCTTTCTGATAGTTACATTTATTTTTAAGTTTGCTCAGGAAAACATAATCACCTAAACATTAAAAACCTGTGAAGACAAATCTCAATAAAATAAATTGATTCCAGTTCAGCTAAAGTTTTGAAAAATCTTCCTTTTCTTTACCATTTAAAAATTGGATTAGTGTAATGTCAATAGGAGAAGAGGAAAATAGTTAGGAATACATGCCGTAATAAAAGCTGATGTTTTAAGCTAAGATTTTTTTTTTTTTTTTACCATTTATTGGTATTTTTTCTTTAAAAATACTTTAATTTTTAAATTATAAAATACAAATTAGCAAAAAGATAAAAACTAATAAATACCCATTACCTCATCTTTTGAGATAAATCACTCTTTAACATTTTGGTTTGTAGACCTTCATGGGTTATTTTGCATTTATTATGTAAATGAGATGACAATTTTTATAGTTTTAACTTGCTTTTTTCACTTCACCATAGGCCATAAAGATCACTTATTTTATTAAATATGTTTCTACCAAATCCCCTTTAATGACTGCATACTATTCCATCCTAATTTTTATATGTCCTCAAATGTACCTAATCAAACCCTTGTTTGGGGCATCTAAGATATTTCTCATTTTTCACTGCTGTAATATTACTGTAATGAAGATTCCAGTACACATATATTTGTGTACCTGTCTATTTATTTTTAAGATAAATTACTGTAAGTATATGTCCTGAGTCAAAGAATATGAATATTTTGGTATGGATTTCCAGACTTCTCTCTAGAAAACTTCTATGAAATAAAATTTTTATGAGCAATATGTGGGAGCATCAATTTCACTTTCTGCTCCCCAACATTGGAATGCTACATCCCAAATGGCATTAACAATTCTAAATATTAATTTATTAGGGGCCATTTATGTGATACATACTCCAGTAACAAACCACTATCCAGATAAATATGTGAAATGAAGCAAAATGTGGTATATCTATATGATGGAATTCTACTCTGCTATAAAAAAGAAGGAAATACTACCATTCGCAGCAACATGGATGGACTTAGAAAAAATTATATTGAGTAAAATAAGTCAAGCACAGAAAGAGAAATACCACATGTAGAGCTAGAGCTGGGTCTGCAGCTCACAGACCCCTCAAGCCCATTGTCCAGACTGACTCACAAACCCTTCACATGCAGGTCTATGAGCTAGGTAACTGGAAAAAAGGCCCTTGGAGCCTTGGTTGAAGAAAGAATAGTCTTTATTCAGCACACACATGTCTCAGAGTAGACAGTTCAAAGAGAAACTCAGAAACTTAACTGCTACCAGCAAAGTCCAAAGAAAAACTGAGCAGCTGCCAGCAAAGTAAACAGACTCTAATTTTAGACTCAAGCTCTGCCATCCCGAACTGCTTCACAGAGCTCAAGAACACACCAGAATAGCAACATACTAAAAAGATACATGGGTGGCATGTGCACTAACTCCACCCACACACAACTTGTTTACAAAGAATTTGCTGCACCACCCCCAATCAGACCTGAGGCAAGGGGGCCTGACTAAACTATTCTATTTCTCCACATCACATGTTCTCACTTATTGGTGAGAGCTAAAAATAAATAAATACACAGACAAATGGGGGGCAGGGAAGAAGACACAACAATCACAATTACTTGAACTTGTTAAGACAAGTGAACAGATATGATGTAATAGGTAGGGAGGGGGAGGGAGGAATTGGTAAAGGGATACAAAAATCAACTACATTGTAGATTGATAAAATAAAATAAAATAAAATAAAGAAAAACATGGAGCAGCATATAGAAAGTTGTAAGTAGTAGTTAAGTTCAATCCAATACTACTCAAAGATAATGAGTTAAGGTAGAAACAGAATGGCTTTGGAAGCTATAGCTTCCAAGTGTCTGGCTTGCCATTGTGTCAGTTACTGGGTGATTTGGTGTCACCCACACATAAATTATCTATTCTAAAATGTGTAAACTGCAAAAGTAGTCTATAGTTGAAGATTTCTGTCTTTGCATTGTTTATAAAGTTTTTCTGCATAGTGACTAACAATCTTGTAAATACCCTTGAAAGGATCATTGTTACTTTTATCATTTTAAATACTACCTATCAACAACATTCTAATAAGTCTGATTTCATTTTAAAAAAAATAAAGGCTCTAAAATCTTATTGTAGGAATCTATCCTACACTTGAATGTGAATCATTTAGAATTTCAGATAAGCCTTAACCAATGCCTGACTGTGAGTGTTATTTGTAATTTCAATCTCATATAAATATTCAGGTTGGAGATTGCTATCCATTTTATACACCTGGCTTTAGTGTAGTGACTTGATTAGTGTTCCCCCCAAATTCATGTCTACTCAAAACCTCAAAATGTGATCTTATTTGGAAATGGGGTCTTTGCAGATGTAATTAGTTAAGAATATCTAGATAAAAGCATCTGAGATTTAAGGTGGGTCCTAAATCCAATCACTGGTATAACCTGGTAATAGGAGAGGACACAGAGGAGATTATGTGAAGATGAAGGAAGACATTGGAGCGATGTGTTTACAAGCCAAGGAACGGCTATGAATTGTCTGCAAACATCAGAAGCTGGGAGAGAGGCATGGGATGGTTTCTCTCTCAGAGCCTACAAAAGGAACAACCCCTGCCAACACCTTGATTTTGGACTTCTGGCCTCCTGAGCTGTGAGAGAATAAATTTCTGTTATTTTTAACTACCCAGTTTGTGTTGCTTTGTTACAGCAGCCACAGGGAACTAATATACTTAATAAGCTACTTAATTCAATACTTTCAATAATTTGTTTGAATTAAACTCTCTTTGTCTTTGCCCACAAGATTTTCATCTTCTCCGTTGATCTATAACTTAAGACCACTCTACATTGACCAGCAGTAGATGTTAATAATGGCAATTTACTCTTCTCCACTGCCAGTGAATTTTGGGGGCTATGAAGATTTAAATTGTCCTGGCTTTCACTCTAAAATCTATGTTTTTTTGTTTCACACAAAACAAAACAAAAGGAAAAAAAGAAAGAAAAATCTACTACATTTTTACAGTGAAATTACAGAAAGATGATTCCCCTGTCCATTTTGGCATATTTCTGAACTGATCGTTTTTTCTTATTGTACTTCTTTTCAATTTTGCTAAGTTTTGTGTGAAAGAAGAAATGTATGAGAGTATCTCCAATGTTTACCTAGGGTCATGTATGAAGCTGAGCTCTGTTGCGATTAGCTAAATATATGTGGTAATAGTTAATATTGAGAAGTATTTTTCAATGGAGGAGCTAAAAGAAAATTTTGTTGTAACGCCCTTGTCAAGAAAGACTGTAGTGGTATTTCCTCTCTACTTTCACATTTACCTTGTTGCAAATCATCATATTTACAGTTTGAACTTTTCTGTGATATAAGCCCCACATTAAAACGAAGATCATGCTAATGCTATGAAGTGACTATAGAATATAACTTTTTAAAGAGAGCTAGAATCTTCAAAGTCTTTGGTGTCTAAAGTACCTTGCTCAGTCAACAATGGAATTTTTAATTCATAGCATTATGCTTCATCACCTTTCATCTACATTACTAACAAATAAGAAGATCCTTAGGCATAACACACAAAAAATGATAAAGGATACTACTATGGTGTTTTAGTTGTCTATTGAGGTCTAGCAAATTACCCTAATACATAGTGGCTCAGAACAACAAGTATTAATTATCTCACATTTTCTGTGGGTCAGAAATCCAGACGTATCTTCATTGGGTGTCTCTGAATCAATGTCTTTCATAAGGTTGCAATCAAGTTATCAGCAGGGGCTGCAGTCATCTCAAAATTCTACTGGGGGAGGATCCACTTCCAAACATACTCATGGAGCTATTGAGAGGCTGTGGGTCTTCATTGGCTGTTACATGAATACATCAGTTCCATGTCATGTGGGACTCTTCATAGGGCAGCTCAAAATGTGGCAATTGTCTTCTTTCAGAGTGAGTGAGTGAGCAAGACAGCAAGAGAGTAAGAGAAGGCTCCCAAGGACACAATCTCTTGGTAACCTACCCTCATAAGTGACATCCTATCACTTTTGCTATATTCTATTGTTTAGAAGTGAGTCACTAGTTCTGGCCCACACTCAAGGGGGAGAGATGACACGGGCATGAATATCTGGAGGAAGGGATCATTGGAGGCCATCTTAGAGGCTGCCGACCATATGTACGTGGCTAAAATATTGTCACTGAATTAAAGGGCTTCAGGCCTGCTCTATAGCCATTAGATTGCTATATACAAATTTATGAACATTTTAAGGACTTCCATCTCATAATTACAAAAACCATTGTGATTTGGTCAGCTTTACTACTGAAGTACTGAGTGTACATATTTCTAAACATGGTTTGTTCTCTTAGTATAGGACATTTAAAATCATCTCTCTGAGACTTTTGAATAAATAAAGTCTGAGTTTTGAAGAGTTCCTGATTGTCAGATATTTCATTTTACATTTAAAAAATGGGAATAACTCAGTAATGTAAGGACGCCACTTCCAAAAGAGAGCTCTTTTAGGCTCTGGAGATACCAATGAGGTCAATCAAAAGAGTAAGCACATCATCCTGAGTTAAAGATTTAAATAGTAGAGAAAAGCAAACTTCAGAAATTTATTATTCTCTTTTTGGTCCAAACCTTAGTTTTCATGGCAACAAATCATGAATATAGTCTCTGGAGTTTTGATAATTTTGTGTACATTTCTCGGCCAGGTGTTCAGCCAAGTTGGCAGGCCATAAAATTTCCACACAGTTTTTAAAATGCATTTCACATTATTCATTTCATGCAGAGTTGGTGGAACATGCATGGCTTTCCCACCACTCCTAATATTGCAACATCAGCCCTGAACGTACAGTTCATATAAATGCACTCTGGGGTCCAAGTGAGGCCTATTTTATATAGTACAGTGTCTCCTTACTGAGGCTGAAGACAACCCATCTCATCAGTCTTGCATAGCTGATACCTTATATAAGATTTTAGACAAATAATTTCGAGCTTGATTGCATGGATATAATTTCTTAGTAGTTTAACCTATCCTCTCTCTCAACGCTGGCCCTAGGTTTAATTGGGTGGCTCATAATTTGCTAAATTTTGCTTTATGGATATGTAGTCTGTGCTTACATATTTGCATTTATGCCAAAATCTTTTGTTTTTGTGATTCAGTCAAGTTCCTTTTTCTGCCGATTATATATACTGCTAATATTTCCACTGACATGTTTCCCTGGGTATGTGTGTTAGTTTGGTGAATATTTATGAGCTTATCTGATCCACGTACATAATATTTAAAGATTTGTTCAGAAAAATTATGTTCTCTGACAATGTTGTGACAAATGTGAATGTCAGTGGTAGAAAGGACGAAAACATTTACCTGTGAAATGACAAACCTTGATAAGTATAAAAATCAGACCTGATGATGAGGTTTATGAAGGAAAAAAAAGACCCATAGGAGAAATAAAGGGGAACAAATGCATCTATACCACAAAGTTTAATGCTTATGTTGCCAAATCGGTAATAAGCAAGGCACATATAAAAATAACCTGCTGCATAAGAATTGATCGAGATTGATGAGAAAACTCACCAAGTGATTAAGGTAAAAATGTCATTGTATTAGAATTAAAACATTACCCAGAATATGGAATGAAATGGTTCCAAATTGGTATATTAAGGCAAAAAAAGAGAAATTGAAGAAATTCAAATCATGATAAATAAAAATGTAATGGCAAGAATTGATTTGAAACAAGGTATAGTAGATGAAAATAAGCTATAATCAATAAAATTTGTTTAATCTCATAAAATGGCATTTAGCTAGAAGCTTAACACAACAGTATAAAAGGACAAAAGAGAGCGCTAATGACAGATGAGGCTGATGCTGCACGCAGCTCCTTCGTGTTTTCTTTATCCCAGTTTACAAAAGGTAAAAGTCATATTTCAGTGATTCCTGCCTAGGAACATGAAATGTTAAAACAAAAGCAATTATATTCATGCCATAGCAGGTGGCAACACAATTAGAATCATTAAATGCTGATGAAGTCCAAGACTTAGAAAACTAAATTCTAACTATTAGTAAAGTTGCAATGAGTCCAAAGCAACCAGCCCTTAATGAAAGAGCTGCCCTTTGAAGCCGAAATGCAGGGGTCGGGGTTGGAGCATTAAACTTTGGTAGCAAATGAAGAATTTCATATCGTTATGTGATTAAGCAGAGCTTTACTCTTGACTATCAAATCAGGCCTCTTCAACTAAAATTATACGTTTTTAAAAGTCAAAAATCTATTGTGAATCCTTCCAGCTTTTTATAATGACTGTTCGGGTTTTCCCATGATGACTCAGAATATTTAGAACATTGGAGAAGAAAAAATATAGTTTGGTGGCTAACAGTGTAGTTTCTGGCATCAGATTCTGTCTCCATCTCTGAGGAGTTGCGTCACCTTGAGAAAGTCATTTAACTTCTCAAAGCCTCTGTGTCCTGACCTGAAAATGAGGTTAATGAGAGTAGCCAAATATTTGGATTGTTGGAAGGGTAAATGAGAGAATATAAGTAAAGCACTTAGCAAGTGCCTGGCACACAATAATGGTACTAAACTGAGGTCGTCCTTGAAAGAATTAAAAACATCATGCAAGTGAGGCACTTAGCACAGTATTCGACATGTGAAAGGTGCTCAATAAATATTTACATTATTCACCATCCGGTATGAGGCTTTCTAAATCCATTCCTTCTATGCCTTTCTTCTAAAGACACTTTCCAAAATGAGCCTTCCTTTACTAACTCGACAACTTTTTAAATGTATAACCTTCAACGAGTTAGTTTTTTAAATGTATAACCTTTAACAAGTTACAGTTTTCTCATTCTCAAATGGAGACAACAATTCAAACCTTGCTGGGTTGACATGAGAGTTAAATGAAACAACATGTGAAATGGTCTTGGGCATAATAGGTGCTCAATTAGTATCTGTTTCATTTTTTTCCCAGGCCTAGAGGTTGAGAACCAAAAATAATTTCATTTTTTGTCTTATCTAGACTATTTTAATATCTATGAAGCTATAATTTGGGAGTTTTCAGCAATAGGGTTTTCAAGGGCAAACAAATCTTTCGCCTTTGCTTTTCCTTTCATCTTTTTTTTCTTTTCCCTGTGCCATCTAGAAACATTACTCATCCTTCAATTATCAAGCACATACTATTTGCTGTTCTGTTTGTATAAGATATCTAATATCAAAATAATTGCAAGTTTTAACACCAAAACCTAATTACAGCATAACAATAAAAAACATTATTTATGAACCTAGGGCTGCTGAATAGTAGTTCTGCTGATCTTTGCTGGGTTGGCTGGATGGTCTTCTGGTTTCGGTAAGAATTGCTCACATGGCTGGGAGTTGACGGGCTGCTAGGTGCTTTTGGATGGCTTCACGTAGGAAAACTGGAGTGACCCTGTATCTCCTCAACCTCCAGCAGATTAACCTGGACATGTTCTCACAGTAATACCAGAATGCAAAAGCAAGCAAGCCCAATTACACAAGTCCTTAGTAAGCCACATTTGCTGACATCTCTTTGGCCAGAGTTAGTCATATGGCCAAGCCCAGAGTCAGAATGGGAGAATACTACAAGTTGTATAGATTGTATAGATTGTAAAGTGTATGGATTCTGAGAGGGACAAAAATTAGAACAGTTAATACAACCAAATTCTTACATTCAGTATTAAATACTAGAAAAATGAAAGGGAGTGAGACACTGTCCCTGTCCTCACCGAACAGGGCTCAAAGTCTAGGGTCAGGCAGATAAACATGTTAACAAGTAAGTGCAGTCACATTTCAAGATGTTCGAATAGAAATCCATGCATGGATTGTGGCTGGTACAAATAAAGAAATGGTAATGAATTCTTTCTGGGAGGGGAGAAGGAAGAACAGTTATGAGGAAAATCTTCATAGAACTAATGTTTGATACGAACTTCAAAAAGAAGTGTTATGACATGAGAACATCTTGTTCTGACATTTTGAACCAGCTCAAAAACTGCCTGGAATTCATTCATTAAACCAATTGTTATCCACAGACCACTGATTACAATAAAAGTGATAGAAAAGCCAAAATACTCTCTTAACTTTTTTGTAATGGCCTCAAATAATATGACATATGTGGGCTGTTATTTTTAATGAAAATGCATGTGATTTTCATATTTACTTTATAGGGATATGCTCAGTCATCCCAGAAGCAAAGTTGTATTTTTTTAGTTTATGAAACATTTATTTTGTGCACTTAGGGAGTTCTGAGATTCAGAAATAACTACATATTATATGTCCTTCTGCTATTTTGGTCCTCATCTCAAATCCAAGAAGTACTAAAAATGTCAAATGGACTTATGGGAAATAAAAATAAGGAACCATTTTTGCCTTTAGATTATGAGGCCCATTTTTAAAATGAAGAGATTCAGATGACAATCAATTCTTTGAAATATTAATATCATGGAGTTTTAGATAATACTCAACATGTGATGGTAAATATAGTCAGTTTAGAGGATCATGACTGTTTATTGGAAACTCATTTGGCCCTAGATTTATAGATTTCCATATCCCCAATTTTCATGAGCCCTTCTTAATCCCTCAGCTAATTTCATATCTCTCTCAAACACCATCAAATTGCTAATATTTTTATGTAAACAGCAAAAGTAGCAGATCACCTTCAAAAAACTGACAAGAAAAATTATTTCTCACTGTTGCAAATCAAAGTGGAACATAATTAGTCTGCTGTTGTTTAATAGCCAAGTCAACTCCTTCTAGCCATCAGAAAATAAGAGGAATTATTGCTGGAGATACCAAATTAGAGGAATATGTTTCAAAACAAAACACTGGAAAGTCTAGAATAAAATGGTAAAGGCCCAAAAGCTGGACCTAAAACTTGAGATTTATTGACTGCTTCCCAAAGGCATCATGATTATTTGTTTTCTATACAATACTTAATACTATACATATGTATGTTATATGTATATGTGTATAAATGTATACTATATTATGTATATTAATTGCAACTGATTGAATGAATGACTGTTAAATCTTTTGTCTTATTGAATCAGTTCATTTAACTGTTCAATGTATGTCTCATGTTTGTAAGTTCACCAAGGGTAGGGACCATATGTACACTACGTAATTTTCCTATTGTCTTCCCTGTTTTCAACGAAAATCAATAGAATCAGTCATATTAAAGACAATTTTGAGAAAAGAAAAAAGAAAAAAATAATCCAAAATATTACCCCCATATTATACCTTCTTTTTTGCATATTATTATTTGCTAATCCTTGTCCATATGAAAATATATTTTACATGACTGAAATAATCTGGTATATCTAATTGTATACTCAAAAACTTAATACATTATAAATATTTCCATGTTTATATATAATGTTCACAATTACATGTTTTAATAGTGGCACAATATTACATTCTGTTAATATACCATATTTTTATTCAATATGAATTTACTGGATAATCACCATATACCTTTAACTTATTGTTTTACATGTAAAATGTTTTCGGCGACTTTCTTTCATACACGATGCTACAATAATGTCCATTTGTATAGTTTATTGCATGCTATAAAACATCACCCTAGAATATATTTCTGTAACAAATAATTCTTAATCAAAGGGAGTGTGTGTTTTTACTGGCCTTCCTCTGTATTTCCATATTCTTTTCAAATTGTAAATGTCACCAATAAGGATATATGGTAATCTTGCTAGCACTAGGCATTATGATATTTTAAATGTTCATAATACATATTATATATAATCATGATCTCTATAGAGCCTAGCACAGTGAATTGTTCAGCACTAGTGAACAAATAATAAACATATATTCCATGGATATCAGGTATGTCACATTATAAGGTAGAGAAATGAGATGATAGTAAAGGAGATTATATTGACACTTAGGAGAAGAAAATGCTGTTTGAGTCAAAGTATTTCAAAGAGGAATGTCCAGCCATGACTGCCTTGGGTTGAATGTCCCCCAAAACTTAATCCCCACTGTAACTGTTGATAGTGGGAAATCCTATTATAATAATTGAAAGGTGGGAGCCTGAAGAGGTGATTAGATTGTAGGACCAGGTCACAGTGAATGGATTAATAATGGTGGTCATGGGCGTGGTTCTGAGGGCTTTAAAAAGAGAGCACATGAGGGGGTTAGTCTGTCTCTGCTCTGCCATTTTCTACCATGTGAGACCCCTGGGTCACTATTGCCACCACCACGATCCTCACCAGTGGTGTTCCCTGGACTTTGGACTTCCCAGCCTCTGAAACTGTAAGCAATAAATTTTGTTTTCTTTATAAATCACCCAGTTTCAGGTATTTTGATATAAGCAACAGAAATGAACTAATGCAATGACAAATACACAACAATAAAGAAGGATGAAGAAAGAGCATTAACAAACAACCAGAGAGGTTACAAGGGTGAGATGAGAATAAGATATGTAATGTATTTAAAGTGCTTAGAACAGTACCTGGCATAAATCACTTGCTATATGATTGTTTGTAATGATGATGATGAATTTGATTGCAGATTTTAAATAATTTAATCCTCTAAATAACTCTATGAGGTAGATGTCATTATTGCCATCATCTTATAGATGGGGAAAATGAGGCAAAGAGTCATTGAGTAACTTGTTCTGTCTACATGGTAAAGTCAAGGAGTAGAATCCAGGAACAATGCTTTCAATAATTGTACTAACCTGACTTGTTAAAGAAAGTTGTTGATCAGATAAGTAAAAGTATGCCTCTAAAATAACAGGGCACAAATCAGGAAAATTTGAGATATAAAAAGAACAGTTTGGGAAATTTACACTTGATAGTCTTAATGTAAACAAAGTATTGTGACAATTCTCTAAGTGAACTGTGTAGAAGGGTAGGCAGAAGTTTAGAGTTCAGGGAATAGGAAAGAAGTGCTGGACAGACATTGTGGGGAATGAGTCATGGATTTGATTCATTCCTTCATTCAACGAGTGTTTACTGAAGCCCTACCATGTGCCAGGCTCTGTTTTAAGTGCTGGGTACACAACAGTAAACACACACACACACTCACACACACAGTATGCCCAATGGTGAAAGGTGTTAAATAGGAAAAGTAAAGAAGAAGTAAGGGGTGTAGAAAGTGCCCATGATGGTGGGGAAAGAGTCCTACTTTATATAGGAGAGTCACAGATGTTCTCTCTGATAAGATGGTATTTGAGCATAGATCTGACAGTAGTGAAAGCATGAATCATGCAGACATTGGAGGAATATTAAATTCCATGCAAAGGACAGCAAGCACAAAATCCCCAAGGTGGGGCTTGCTTGGTATTTACATGGAAGAGAAATGAGACGAATGTGACAGAACAAGTAAAGCGAGAGAGGAGGAGATGAACACATAAAATTGAGTGTAGAGCCCTGTAGGTTACTGTAGGGGCATCTCCAAATGAGATTGGTGGCTACTGCAGGGATTTTGAGGAAAGAAGTGACATGATCTTACTCATGTTTGTTATTTCTAGAGGAGGGACATGGTGGGAAGAACAAGGGTGGAAGCAGCAGGTATTGCAATAGTCCAGGCAAGAAAATATGAATACCAGGACCAGGATAATGGTGGTGGAGATGAAGAGAAGTGGATGGATTCAGTATACATTTCAGAGGTAGGGTGGACTAGTACTTACTGGTAGATTAGATTGGGTAGAGATGAAGAAATAAGGAAAGTCAAGGATGATGGATAAGTTTTGGTTTAATCAAATAAGTAGATAGTGGTGCCATTTAGAGAGATAAGAAAGAGTGGAGGAGGAACAGATAGGTGCAGAATTTAGGAGTTTGGTTTTCTATATATTAGGTTGAAGATAGCTATTAGACATCCATGTGGTAAAGTTGTAGAGTGCACAGTTGGAAATATGACTCTGGAGTTCAGGGGTAAGGTCTAGGTTGAGGATAATAACTCAGGAGCCATCAGTGTACAGGTGGTATTTAGAGTATGCATATGAGATCATTAAGGAAGTGGGTGCCAATATAGAAAAGAAGATGTCCAAGAACTTGTGCAGTGAGCCCTGGGAAACCCAATATTTAAAGCAGGGCTGGAATTAGAGTAAATGAAGTGGGGCACTCATCCTGGGCTCAAAATTTAAAAGGGCACCAAAAAACTCAGTAATCAAAAGAAGTACTATTTTAATGCAATATTTTTTTTAAAAAAATCAAAATTAATGCAAAAATCCTTGATGAACAAAATACCAAAATTTTAGGTAAAGATATGATCAGCATTACTGATTTTTCTCTTTGCCTGAGGCTCCAGTATGGCTTGGCAGGGCACTGGTTCAGAGGTGGAGATGAGGAGTAACAGGAGAAGCAGAAGCTTCGATGCTGTCTTCACTTGACTGAGGGAAACTGTAGAGGAAGGGTATAAACTTACAATGGGCCAATTCTGCTGTTTTAGACCAGGTAAAATCTATTAGACCTAAGACATCAATAATAATCTTCACCTTTATAATTTTGAAGCTTTTATAAGGGGAGCTGAAGATTGATAAATTTTACCATATGAAAGTTTTAAAATAGTGCACAGAAAAAGAAACCATATATAGAATCAAGAGACAAATGAAAACCCATGGGGAAAAATGCAAACCTCGCAGCAAACAAAAGGATAGTTTCATAATTTAAACAGAGTTCTTACGTCAGAAAAAGAAAATGGCAGACAACTTAATTTTTAAAAGTGGGCAAACAATGTAATTAGTTCACTTAATAAAAAAGATATAGAGGAAACTTTAAATTGTGCTCAAACTCCTTCATAACTGAAGAAATGCATATCCACATGAGAAAGCATTTTGACATATCTGAAAGGCTAAAACTAAAATCAATTAAAATCCCATACTGGTGAGAGTTGAGGAAACAACAGACTCTCAAACATAGTTGATCAAAAGCCAAATTGCTTGAATTCTTTGAAGGGCACTTTAGTTATACCTATCAAAATAGTAAGTTCACATACTGTTTGATGCAGAAATTCCACTGCTATGGATTTACAGTCCATATTTATTAGCCAAAATATGCAAAGATATATGGGCATTGATTTTCTTTGCAATATTGCTTACAATGGTAAAAAACTGTACACACACGAGTATATCCCATAAGCTGTTTATAGATACTTTGGGAGTGTATATGTGTTTGCGTTTTTTATAAAAATACATAAAAATATGCAATAATAATATGCAACCATTAAAAAGGATGAATTAGATCTGTCTGTGTAGATAAGAAAATATATTAGGCAAAAAACCCACAAAGTTTATTGCAATCTGTAGAGTGCAATATCTTTCCTATATATAAAAAGGACTACTTTTAAACTGGGATTTTCATGTGTGTGTGTGTGTGTGTGTGTGTGTGCACATTTAATTTGGGAGGATGTGAAAAAAATTTTAAGGGCATTAACCTTTGGAGATCAGGACTAGGAGGAAGGGAATCATCTAATTTCCGTTGTATCTGTCTGTATTGCTTGAGTTTAGTACCAATGTGCATGTAGTATGTTTTGTAGATGTCATGGTTGATGGAATTGTGGCATTTATTTGATTTAAAAAGAGAAAAGTGAATCTAATTAAAGTTTTGAAAAATTTATAGGTGGCAAATTACTTGGGTTGGAAACTGAGTGTCTTATCCAAGTCAAAAGGATCTATGGTACATGAGTGCTGACATCTTGGTATATGAAAAAAATGGTTTTGCAAAACTGCTATATTGGTGAATAAGCCTTTGTTTTACAATGAATTTACCGAAGATTTATTCAAATAATCATGACAAGTTACACTGAATGGTTTTCTTTTTAATAATTCAATTTTCATGCAGCATCAAATTGTAGATGTATACAATTTTAGTCATCTTAGGGACATGTTTATTACCTAAAACAAGGCAATTAATAGGAAATTTCTTTTCTAGAGATAAATTTGCTCTAAAAAGAATACATTTTAAGTAAATATCATAATGTTTGTCTTAATATTTGCACTTTGACACTTTGATATCTTTACCAAATTTTCTTTAAGTATGGTGTTAAGGAGTTTTCAACAGTTATATCTAATTTTTCTCATGTCTTGGGGTACCAAATTCTTTCTTGAAACTACAGTTTAGTCAGGAAATTAATTGTAGAATGATATGATTTATAGAAATGTACTTGATAACTAACTTTAATGAGTATGAACTCAGAAGTTAAAGTGCTTGAGAGCAAATATCAGGATACTACTTAGTAACTGTGGCATTGGGTAAGTGACTTAGACTCTCCACATCTCAATTTTCTCAGTTGTAAAATGGGAATAGTAATAGTCCATGCCTCACATACTTGTGAAGATTAAACAGTTTTGTCTACACATCAAGTATATAAGGTGTGTAACATCAAATAAGCATTACATGTGCTATCTATTGCTGTTTTTTTATCTGCCAGAGTATTATATACCCATGGGAATAAGTGCAAGCAACTTAGTCAAGAAGGGACAAATAAAAATTCAGAGTCAAAAATGTATAAGTACATATATCTAGGACCTATGTTCATAAACTGCATTTAAGTTACACGTTGTTGCCATATAAAGTAGCCACAGGACTGGAGTGCTTAATTATGGGTGAAACGGTATGCCCTATTAAATGAAGACTCAAGAGAAAAAGGGTTTATTTAGTCCACCTTGCCACTGTGCTCAAAGATGTGCAGCTTGGCCCAATCACGTATCCTCACTGAGCATGTTTCTTTGTCTGTAAAATGAAAGGCATGTGTTAGATGGCCTATAATGTGCCTTCAAGCTCTAAAATTATCCTAACTCCTAAGTAGTTGTTGGCCAAATAGTTTATGCATGAAACTTGGTGATAGGAATGAGGCTGGTAAAATATCTAATTAGTACTGAATGGAAGTATGTAGAGGGGGGCGGGGGTGGACACTTCTTTTACAGTAATGTAGTAACTTCCAAGTTAAGTCTATTAAATGAAGGATCAAATAATCAAGAGGTATGAAACTTCAATTCAGGTCTGCACTCTCATTACTTTTAATGAAATCTTCCCTTCAATCTTTCCACTGCTGTTTTGCACGTTCATCGATAAACCTTAGCACCTTTCTAATCAAAGACATTCTGATGTAAGCAAGTACAGCAAAAGGGCAGTTCATTCTTCTTATGCTGTATTCAATTTGAGCAGAAAGTTGTGTGAAGCCTATAACTATGTCCCTCACATATGAAAAATATCAGTTTGGGGAACTAAAATAGTAAAAAAAAAAAAAAAAAATTCACATTGTTAGGCAAACTGCTTTAATTAGCCTCCTGCAGACACATTTGACTGGGGCAAACTCTCTCTGTATTGACTTTCCAGGATCTTGGTAACAAAATAAACCAGCAAAAGAGATATTAATCATGACTTTGAGATTGAAAAAGGAAGTGAAACCTCCACATTAATGAAATCTCCATGGCTGGAAAGTCAGGGAGTATTTTCCAAAGCTTCCCATGCCCTGAACCAGAGTGGTATTCTAGGGCAGAGGAAGAGCAAAAGCTATAGTACCAATACACACTCATGCAATTGACATAATTTACAAACTCAACGAGCTTGCTCTTCTGTCCTGCATTCAAAATCATTAGCTGTAAATGTAAAATGCTATCAAGCAACCACTCTAGGCCAACAAGTGAGGATAAAGTTGATTTTTACAGTATTTCCTTAATTATGATCCCATGACCAGGGCTGCCAAATTGCATAACTCCAAAGGGGACAATTCATAGAGAATTGTGATCTATGTGAATTGCAACCCTGAAACAAATATACGAGTTGAATATGGCCCTCTAGAGTTGTGCGATGTGATGGTCCTGCCCTTGAGGGTTTAAGCATCTATTTAGCAGATGCTCTATTTAGATGATGTTTCCTAGTTTTAGTGGTAACAACATAAAAAGCTTTGCCCATTTTGCAGGTTACTCCTACTGTTTCTTACAGATCTGTCATCTCACCAGTCTCCTAGAAGCCATTAGGAAATAACACCAGAGATCTGATTCTATCAGTAAGAAGTAATAATTTAAGAAATGAATATGAAAAGTACCCTGAAAGAATTAATGTATAATTGTTTTTTACTACCTTTTCACTGGTAGAATCAATTCAATCACGTTGTATAGTGGAAGAGAACTTGAGACAATTTCAGTCTTACCTATTATCAAAATTCTTCACAAAAGGGAATTGACAGGGTTTAATGAGTTATCCGGACCAGACAACTGCATTCATTTATTACCATACCCTTGCACGTTTCACTATATCCTCAAACTGAGTCAAAATGTGACAGATTGGTGAAGATGGACAAGGCCAGGTGAAAATGGACTTAGGGTGTATTTAACTGAGGAGAAAATAAATTGGGTTTCTCACACCCACAGTGCTATAAATCATGAAATGAAAATCCAAAAGAAGTCTGTGAGTAAGTTTTTCCTCGATCTTGCTGGAAAGTTGGAAAATCAAATGTTTTCTTGCCAGTTCATTAGGATTTTCTTAGACCTTGAGAAAGTGTGCATGTCCTTCCAGCAGAGGCATAAAAGTACAGCTGTGTGATCCTTTAGCCACTATGTGGGTTCCACATTGCCCATCTTCCATTAGGTGTTGACAGAAGCAGTCTAGGCCTAGTTATAATCAATAATGAATAAAGTCATCACCATCAACTGTTACCACATTAGGCAGGACCCGCAGCCTTTTCAGAGATGAATAGAGGTGGAGTTTGAACTCCCTGGTTTTCTAAATGTTCTGCCCCTCTCCAACCCTAAAATGGCTGGGTTTCTCTGCTTCCCTGACATATCTTCTAGATACTCTATTGAATAAAAATGTAAATGAGAAATTTCTTCCCCTGAGAGCTGATCCTAGACAAAAAAGAGATATGGTTGACACTGTTGTTACTGAGTTGCACCCGCGGTAACATGCAAATTCTAAGATGCCCACCCCTTGATCCCTGCCTCTTCGGGCTCACACCTTTGTGTAATCCCCTTTCCTTGAATGTGGATGGGATGTGTGACTTGCTTTTTAGAAACTGAATATGGCAAAGGTGATGGAATGTCACTACGGGGGTACTTCAAAAGGATCATGGAAAAATGGAATTAAAAGATAAAAGTTCCATGAACTTTTTGAAGATCTCTCATATAGGATTCCATCTCACTAGCAGGCTCTCTCTCCCTTGCTGGCTTTGAAGAAGTAAGTGTCCATGAAATGAGTGGCCACTTTGGAGAAGCCTATGTGACAAGGAACTGTAGGTGGTCTCTAGGAAGTGAGGAAAGTCTCTAGCGCAAAACAAACTTTTAGTCCTGAAGCAGAGAGAATATGAATTCTGCAACAAATGCTGGGTGAGCTTGGAAGCATATCTTTTCCTGATGAGACAACAGCCCAGTTTGACACCTAGTGAGACTTTGAAGCAGAGAACCCACCTAAGCTGTGCCCAGACTTCTGACCTACAGACAATAGTGAGATAGCAAACGTATGTTGTTTTAAGCCACTAAGTTTGTGGTGATTTAGTTTGCAGCAATAGAAAACTAATAGCAAAGGCTTTCGGAAAGATACGACGCAGTAATATAATATCGTGGTCTCATCAACAAGTCCTTCCTCCTGAATGACTTCTTTAAACACCCTGAGATTGTATAGGACAGCACACTAGCTAGTGCCTAGGCTAGCATTTTGGTGTGCCTTCCACTTAAAGATAAGAAGTTCATTAGTAAATTAATCAGTGCTTTACGGAGGATTGGGTGTAGGAGTGTGAAGAAGGGGACAGCACTTTGATTCTTTGGTAATTTTACTGTGCTTCTCCTTCTCTTCATGCTCGTATCCCTTGCCTGTACACTATCTAGAAAGAAAAAAAAAAAGAAATTGTGACTCCAGCCACTTCGTATCAGCCCTCTGTTTTTGTATCTATCATCTTTATTTCCTTCTCTACCGATCACCACCTCTGCCCTCTAACTTCAAAGTTTCCCAAAGTAGGTAAGTATTGGAATGGGTGTAGTCAGAGATTCAAGTCTCATGAATGGGACAAAATAATATATATTTTTTTCTGCGTCTCTTCACTTAACTACCTCGACCTCTAACAACATTTTGCTGTTTCGTTAGCAAGATATTTGGTGTCTTTGAGAAAGTATTCAGTTTCCCATGTTCCTAAAAAAGGATGATGAGACTCCCATTTGGCACAATTTAGTGAAAAAAACCGAATGTGCGCAAGTATTTGAAGAACCCTCAGGCTTACTGTTTTAACAATCCCATGATTAAAGACAGGTATAAGAGCATTGATCTGACAAGAGTCCCAGAAAAAGTGAAAGCCGAAGATTAAATTGCATTTTTTTATAGAAGAGTTAGCCAGTTTTTGAAACACAGGAAGAAGCAGTAAAGCCCTTTTGGTCACATTATATTACATAGCATAAGATTTATGTTACGTCTGTTCTTTTCAGTATTTTGTGGGATTAATTAACAAAGTTTTCCAGTAACTCTTGAGAGTGCCTCTGATAATTAGGCTAGTCAAAGACAGAAGAATAACTTAAAAGATTAAGTTAAATTATTAAAAGTCTAAATACTATCTCAAAATCCCAATTCCATCTTAATTTCCAGCCACCAAAAATCGATCGCATTCTCTTACTGAAAGAAAAAGATTTACAAATACTTTTATTTTGAAATTTCATGAACACAAATGTCTTCCCTGAAGAGAATTTCCATTTAAAACTAAACATATTTTTTTTCAAAGACATGAATTAGGCACTAAAGACATGACTATATAATATTCCAATTCTTGCCTCCACCCCTTCAAAAGCATCAAACATACTCAGTGAATAACTAAACACACACTAAGTTGAAAATGGGATAGGAGACTTAACTAGGTTTTCTAAACTATATTTCTCAGATGCTAGTGTTTTTGAGATATTAAGGATTATATCTTGAACAGATTATTTCTGATGATAGTTCTACTTTTACAGTTAAATGTTTTAGTAAAATGGTGCAGCCACTTTGGAAAACAATTTGGTAGTTCCTTGAAGAGTTAAACATAGAATTACCGTATTATCTGGAAATCCCACTCCAGGGTATATACACAAGAGAATTGAAAACATATGATCACACAAATTCTTGTACATGAATGTTCATAGCAACATTATTTACAGTAGTTAAAATATGGAAACAACCCTTATGTCCTCCACTAATAAATGGATAAACAAAACATGGTATATGTCCATATCATGGGCTGCTATTCGGCAATAAAAACAAATGAAATACTGACATATTTTACAATATAGATGTACCTTAAAAATATTATGCTAAGTGAAAGTAACCAGACACAAAAGGCCACATAGCATATGATTTTATTTAAATGAAATGAACAGAATGGACAAATCCATAGAGAAATGAAAGTAGATTAGTGGTTGCCTAAGGTTGGACTGTGGAGGGAATAGGAAGAAAATGCTAATGAGTGGGTTTCCTTTTTGGGTGATGGAAATGTTTCGGAATTAGATAGTGGTGGTGGTTTCACAACTCTATGACTATACTAAGAAACAATGAATTACACACTTTGAGTGAATTTTATAGTACGTGAATAATACCTTAATAAAGCTGTTATTAAAACATTAGATTTTTAATATATAAAATAAAAATCCTTCAATAGTTATTAGTTGTAATAACATGCTCTTAAGAAAAAATATGACATAACATAATAGCAGGATGTCCTATGAATATAGATGAAGGAAGCTTGAAATGCATGTTGATTATCTGTATTCGTCTTATAATTTCAACATATTAGTAATTTTTTTATTCTTAATAGGATGACATTATTTAAAAAAATTATTCAGTATGTTATAAAGTTTTTAAACATCCAATTTTGGTCTTTTCTTTTAACATATCTGTAAGAAGTATATTTACTATCTACTTTAAACTGAGAGAGTTTTATATTCCATGAGCTCCTGTTGGTGTTCCATCAATTTATAAAAAATAGTCTGTGGGGGAAAAAAACAAACACTTCATCAAAGAAAAGTCTTCTCCATTCAGGACTAGGCAGCCGGGCAGGAGTGAAGAAATGAAATGGTTCGATAGTTTCAGAATCAAAAATTGTCAGTAACTTATTGTAGTATGCATTCAGGAAATGCTTGCTAAGTAAGTCAGGAGGATAGGTAAATCAGGTTGGAATAGGTCAAAACGACCTATTGCAACCTACACTGTTTGTTGCAATGGACCCTGAAGAACACTGAGACACATTTAGAACATGGTTGAAAAAATACATAGAATGGATCAAACTTGTTTCCTTTTTGAGAAATGGATGTACCCAACATAGTTTTCCAAGCTAGGAACAACTAACAATCAATTGAAATTTATACTAAACTGTGAGCTAACAATTTGCTCCATCACTGTTTGATCATGCAAGCAATGTGAGAGGTGGAAGGACATATTTACAATCCTTTGAGAGGCTGTTTTAGGCAACCTGTTTAAATGTATTAAACATCGATTTGCTCCCTTTGCGAGAGCCCACTATGCTCTCATATTTTGTTCCTTATAATAGCACTGTATAGAAACTGTAAGGCCTTCCTTAAATTCCAAGATATTTTTATTGATTGTTTCTTGATCAACAAAGTTTGGGAGCACTCTTTCCCTAAACTGAGATTCTTCTTTACTTTTTCCAAAGGACCAACATCAATGACTTCTCCTGTCCTTGTCTCTTTAGTCAACAGCTTTCCTTTAGTGTGAGCTCCCAAAGAATTAGGTGTTAATATTTTTAAATTTAAAAAAAAATTAAAAATTTTGTTTTTAAAGAGACACATAATTATTATAAATATTTATGGGGTACAGTGTGATGTTTTGATACATGTATACATTGTGAAAAAGTCAAATCAGGGTACTTAGCATATTCATCACTTCATACATTTATCATTTCTTTTTGGTGAGAACGTTCAAAATCCTCTCTCCTAGCTGTTTTGAAATGTACAATAAAATCATGTTAATCTTGCTGAGGTTTTCCTTTGCTGCCAGCGTGGCAAATTTTTTCTATGCAGATCTAGAGATTGCTGTACTGGCTCAGACTTCTTCTGACTTCCTGCGCCAAGACAGATTGTGATTGTGACCAGAGAAATTCTAACTACAAATTTGAAAAGAGAGTTCATTGTTAATGTGAACTCCACAATTTTTGAGTATAAATAAGTACAAATAAGTATAAAATGGTTGCAGGGTGCAGGGTTGGGGGGAAGGTAAGGAGCATTAATGGAGGCATTTAAAATTGTAAATTCAAATTTGGTGACAATATTTATTGAAAAGGGTATTTGACAAGAAAGACATGAAGTGCTAGTGCGTCTATTTTTAGTTTAATTTGTATTTCTAGTTTAATTGCCTTTACAAAAGCTGTGGAAGCAGAGACATTATTAAACGACATTGTATAATAGGATGCTTTAATTTCAACTCTTTCTGTGTGTGTGTGTGTATGTGTGTGTGTGTGTGTATGTGTGTGTGTGTGTGTGTGTGTTTATACAGCATTTACTTTTCTCACCACTGGCAATAATGCAGTTTCCTTATGTCTTCTTTTCAACGGCAAGCTTACATTTTTAATTTGTTCGAGTTTAATAGCCGGTGTGAATTCTGATTAAGTTCTTAATATCTTGCCACATGGAATAAGAAGTTTTAAACAAAATATTTTCCTTCGATTATAAGAATTTAAATTAGGTGGCACAAGAAAAGACCTTGCCAGATGACTATGCTTACTCCCTAAGAGTGGTCACCTTTGAATAATGTATTTGGTCTTTTAGGTCAATGGGTAACTATTTATTCAGTACAGCCATAGAGTACTGTGAGAGAGTTTCTGCCTAAAAGTTATCGCCTAACTTAGTTTCTAGGAGTGTCTTATTGTTGTTGACTAAATGCTTGTGTCTCCCCAAGACTCATATGTTGAACTCCTAACCCCCAACGTGATAGTATTAGAAGGTGGAGTCTTTGGGAAGTAAGTCAGTGATGAGGTGGAGCCCTCATGAATGGGATTAGTACTCTGACAAAAGAGGTCCTAGAGTGCTCTCTAGTCCTCTTTCTGCCATGTGAGGACACAATGAGAAAATGGCTGTCTATAAACCAGCATGCGAGCCCTCATCAGACACTGAATCTGCTGGCGCCTTGATATTGCACTGCCAGCCTACAGAACTGTGAGAAATAAATATCTGTTCTTTATAAGCCTCTTGGTCTATGATATTCTGTTATAGCACCCCAAACTAAGACACTTATTTATCTAGAGAAAGATCTAGATAAATCTTTGGAGAAAGATCATTTGCGTAAGTTCTGGGTGGCTACCATACATAAAGTCAGGGTAACCTGATTGTATTTCTGCTGAGATTGTTTTTATCAATTCACCCTATCAACCTAATTGAACACTAAGGTTAAAGAAAATCACAGTATGTGCACCAATGTTGTTTTGTCTTACTATTATTATGGTTTCCATAATGCTTTTTAAATACAGTATCAAAAGTTCATCCAGTCTCTTTAATTAAATTTGTTAGTTGGAACTTTAAACCTCATGACACCAAGAGTTTTCAGGTTTTAGTGAGGTTAATTGGCACCTACTGGCCAAAATAGTATTTCATAAATAAGCATTAAAACTTTTTTAGACAGGTCCATTGTATACCCAATGAATATTCTCATATGAATCATGCATACTTAATGAAGGTTTTCATATATTTTAAGACAGGGTGAATAATCGAAAGAGGATAAAACATGAATTTGGATCATATTTTTGTTTGCTGGATATTACAATGTAAAATGAACAGACAAGCTTGTAGCATATTTAGAACCATTCTACTCTTTTAAATAGAAAGATAACTTTCTAGTTTATTAATATTTTAGAAACCTTTCTGACTCAGCTAACAGCAAATAATTTGGGGTCAGATTTTATTAAAGAATGTTCAAAATATTTGATCAGAGGATCTTAGATTTTTATCTTTTTTAAACATGCTGTTAATTATTTAAAGACAAGTTTTATAAATCTTTAAAACACAGACTTTTAAAAAGTATCTGTTTGCTTTTTGCTACAAAAAATTGTACTCAACATAAAAACCATCATAATACCAGATGCAATAAAACCAAAGAGAACATATTCTGACCACACTGAATGATGAACACCAGAGATTTTCACTAGTATCAAGTTAAACAAGTGAAGTGGTAAAGCAAGCCATGTCTCTTCCTTCCTCTCAACCTCAACTAATATTTATCGAGTTCATGCAGAAAGGGAAATGTGCCAGGAGTTCAAAGACCTTTCTCCTTTCTTTCAATTTATTAAAAAGTAGTTTATACATAATAAAATGTATAATAAAAAAGAAGCATAATAAAGCAAGCATACATGTACACCCCTATTCAGCTTAAGAAATAAAAGAAATGAATACAGTGAAGGCTCCTACATACCCTCACTGGACTGTCCTCCTTTCACTCCAGAAAAATCACTATTCTGATTTTGGTGTGTATTATTTCTATTCATGTCTTTACACTATATACTGTGTATACATACCATAAAATTTTATACGATATTGTTCTGAATATTTTAAAACTTTATACAAATGGCAAAATTTGCAACTCATGCTTTGCTCAGAACTATATAGTCAGCCCTCCCTATCGCAGGTTCCACATTCTCTGATTCAACCAACAGTGGATCAAAAATATTACAAAAGGGCTGGCCGGCTGCTCACTTGGGAGAGATGGTGCTGATAACACCAAGATCAAGGGTTCGGATCTCTGCCTGGCCAGTCACAAAAAAAAAAAAAAAAAAAAAAAAGGAAGAAAATACTAAGAAAGAAAAAACAATAAAAAGTGACAATACAACTATAAAAAATAACACAAAAAAGAAAAACAATACAGTATAAGAACAATTTACATAGCTTTTATATCGTGTGAAGTATTATAAATAATCTGGAGATGATTTAAAATATACAGGAGAATGTGTTAAATGCAAATACTGCACCATTTTGTATCAGGAACTTGAGCATCCACAGATTTTGGTATTTTCAGGGATCCTGAAATCAATCCCCAGGGATACCGAGGAAGGACTGTATTTTAGATATTCATCCATGCTGACACATGTGGATCTATATCATTTATTTTCACTTCAGGGTGGCATTCCATTGAATTAATACAACATAATACAATTATCCATTCATCTTTTTTGTATGGTGTGTATTAGTGCTGTCTCTCCTCTTTTGCTTTCACAATGTTCTGTACGCATTCTTATATACATCTCTTTGTACATGGCTGTACAGATTTCTTTAAAGTATATACTAGGAATAGAATTGCTAGGCCATAGAGTATGCTCATCTTCAAATTTGTCACAGTATGCCAAATTATTTTTCAGGTACAATGTAATTGTGTTTGTGTTCTCAGTGCTCTACACCTTTAGCAACATTGGTACAGTTGACTTAGATTTTAGAAGTTCAGTGGATGGAAAATGGTATGTTCTCAGGCTTTAGTTTTCATTTCCCTGAATACTAGTGAAGTTGAGTATCTTTTCATGTCATGAACCATTTAGAGTTCCACTTTTGTGAATTATATATTCATACATTTTATCCCTTTTCTATTAGTGTTGGATTCTTATTTTTTCCTAGCAGTTATTTCTATATTTGGAATTTTGGATATTAGTTTGTTGTCAAGTATATGTTTTGCAAATATTTCATCATAGTTTGTGTTTCAATTTAATTTTGTTTACAGTATTTTTGCTGTTCACAGTATTTTTTGTTGGCCTATTTATTTAATTTGGTTCAATTTATCAATATATTTTGTAAAGTTGTAAGGATTTGCTTTATGTGTCTTTTTAAAGAAATCTTTTTCTACTCAAAGTAGTAAATATGTATATGTTTCTATATTTTAAGTGTTGAAGTTTTACTTTTTATTAGTTAAATGTAAAATCAACTAGAATTGTTGATTTGCGTACAACTCGATGTAATAGCTTATCATATATTTTTATATGGATATTCATATTCCAAGCATGATTTACCAAAAAATTTCCTTATCAAGTTTCTATCAATGCACATATATTTCTGGACTCTCTCTCCTGTTATATTAGTCTATTTGCCTATCTCTGAGCCAACACCATACTGACCTGGTTGCAATCACTTCATGGTATCTTGTTATCTACTAGGGAAATTCCTCTACTTTGTTCTTCTTCAAATATGTTTCTCCTACTCTTGGCCCATTGTATTTCCATATGTGATGGTTAATTTTATGTGTCAACTTGACTGCGCTAAGGGTGTCCAGATAGCTTGTAAAACATTATTTCTGGATGTGTTTGTGAGGGTGTTTCTGGAAGAGATTAGCATTTTAATTGGTAGACTCATTAAAAATATCACCCGCACCAATGTGGGTGGGCATCATCCAATTTGCTGAGGACCTGGAAAGAACAGAAAAAGTGGAGAAAAAGCAAATTTGCTTCAGTTTGAGCTGGGACATTCATTTACTTCTGGACTCGCACATCAGTGCTCTCGGTTCCAAGCCTTCAGACTCCAGTTGCAACTTATGCCACTGGCTACCCTGGTTCTCAGGACTTTGGACTGAAGTACAACACTGGCTTTCCTAGTTCTCCAGCTTGAAGACAGAAGTCATGGAACTTAGCCTCCGTATTCATGTGAACCAACTCCTATAGCAAATCAATCAATCTCTGGATAATCCTGACTAATACACCATATAAATTTTAGGATAAATTTGTCATGTTTTGCAAAAAACACTGTCAGAATTTTGATTGGAAATGAATTAAATTAAATTTATGGAACAACATAGGATGAATTGACATCTTCCAAACCATGGAAGTGGAGTTTCCCTGCTACCGTGCAGATTTTCTTTAATGTCTTTCAATTGAGTTTTAAAATGACCTTTTTTAAGTGGTGTGAGCATATGTTGAATTTATTTCTAGGTGCCCAATATATTTAATACTATTTTAAGTGAAAATGTTTTGAAATATTACACTTTATAACTATTTGTTGCTAGTAATTAGGAATGCAGTTGGTTTGGGAATATTTATTTTATATTCATAGACCTTTCTGTAAACTTTTATTAATTCTAATAATTTATTTATAAATTCTCAGATTTTCTATCTGTGCAATCATTCTGAGCACAAGTAACGAACATTTTGTTTCTTTCTTGTAATTGATCATGTTACTGACTTTAGCTGAGATATTCACTGTAACATTGATGGGAAGTAATGATAACAGGCATCCTTGCTTCACTTTTTCATACACAGAGCTTCTAACATTAAACTGTTAAGCATGAGGTTACCAGAATTTTGAGTAATATTCTTTATGAGAATCAGACAGTATTTTTCTCTTTTCAATTTAACTGAAAGTGACAAATTTTGTTGAATGATTATTTTTTGCATCTAATGTAACAATATAGTTTTTCTCCATTAGTTCATTAATATGATTCATTATGTAAATAGATTTTCAAATGTTAAATCAACCTTGAATTGATGGAATAAACCCAATTTGGTCATGATTTTTTTAGTGCATATTCTGCATTCAATTGCTTACATTTGGTTGATTTTTGCATCCTTATGGCTATTCTTAATGAGATTAGCTAATAAATTTCCTTCCTCAACATTTCTTTATATAGTTTCAGTGTCAAACATTTACTAGCCTCAAAAAATGAGTTGGGAAGAATTCTCTGTTCTTCTAATATCTGGAAGGTTTTCAACATTTTGAATTATCTGTTCCTACAACATTTGCTAGAATGAATGTGTGAAACTCTGGGCCCATTTACTTAAGTGGCAGGGGGCTGGATGGGAAAGTTTTAACTATTGATTTGATTACTTTAATGGTTATAAATCTAGTCAGCATTCCTATTTTGTATTGACTCAGTTTTTGAAGTTATATTTTTATATAAAATTGCTAATTTAGTCTTATTTCTTCAGAATTTTTGATATAAAATTGGTCATAGCTGTAGTTATTATACTTCAACCTCTATTGCATCTCTAATTATGTCCTGTTTTATTACTAAAACTGCTTAGTTTATCTTGATACTTGCTCATTCTTTTCTGGACAAGTCTTGCGAAAGACGTCTGTTCATAATTTTCAAAGAAACATTTCATTCTTTGTTGACCCTATCTATTGCAATGTTTTTTTTAACTTCATAAATTCCTATTCTTATAGTTATTATTTCCTAACACCCAGCTGTCCTTGAATTTATTCTGTTGATATTTTTTCAAATTCTCAGATTTGATACCAATCATATTAATTTTTAGCCTCTAGTCTTTTTAATATAAATATTTAAGGTCATAATATTTCCTCTAAATTCTATTCTACTTGCTTTGTAATTACTTTCTTAATTGTTGTTTAGTACTAAGAATTTTATATTTTCTATAATGATTCTTTGGCCTATGAGTTATAGAGAAGTGTTTTGATGTTTTCTTAATTTCAAAAGTAGGGTACTATTTTTAGTTATTTTGTTTTCTAACTTAAGTGTAACATTGTTGAGAATGAGGTCTGTATAATTATTTTTAAAAATTTGTTGAAACATTATTTGTGGATTACTTCATGGTCAATTTTCATAAATCTATGTGTATTTTCTACTTCTTGGATGCAGAGTGCTATATAAATTCATCAAATCAAGCTTCTTAGTTGTGGTGTTTAAAATTCCTATGTCTTTATTAATGTTTTTGTCTACTTGATCTATCATTCATTGAAAGAATTGTTTGAAAAATCTCCCACTACTACTGGAAATTTGTTTCTCTTTATAATTATGCTAATTTTTAAAATATAAATTGAGTCATATTATTAGATGCACACGTTTAGAACTTTAGTATTTTCTTTGCAAAATGCACTTCATCATTATGTAATAGCCCTCTTTATCCCTATCCAACACTTCTTTTTAAAAATTCTACTGATATTAATAAAGCTACATCAGCCTTTCTCTTGGTTAGTACTTTATTGGTATATGTTTTCCAATTGTTTTCTTTGTAAAGGGTTTGTGGCTGGATCTTTTAATGCAATTAAACAGTCTCTATGTTTTAGCTGGCAAGTTTAGTCCATTTGCACTGTTATGATTAGGGCAATTTTGGATTTATTTCTATCATATTATTTTATGCTTTCTATTCAACATTTTTATATGTGTTTTACTCTCTCTTTTAAACTTTTTTATTGTTCAAGTGCTTTAATATTATTATTACTTATTTACCCTTTAGCTTTTTCAAAGTTATTCTTTCTACTTATTTTCATGATTATGCTTATAATGGTAATAATACATCATTGACTTAATGAAATCTAATTTTAATCAGTATCTCTTCCCTTCTCTCAGCCAATAAAAGGATTTTAGAATACATTTACTTTGATAACACCATCCATTCTAGATATTATTTTAGGCCAAAAATATAGATTTACCTGTTTTTATAGCCCTAATGTTAGTTATTGTCATTGTCATTATCATTGTCATTTTATCACCTATATCATTTCCATCATCTTGTAGTCTCTGTTAGCTTAGATCAGACAACCTTTTCTGTAAAGGGCTAGATAACAAATATTTGCAGTTTGGAAACCATACCATCACTGTCGCAATTACTCAGCTATGCTGCAGTGTAAAAGTAGCCATAGACAACACATAAATGAATGAGTGTATTACTCAGGGTTCTCCAGAGAAAGAGAACCAAAAGGATGTGAAGTTCATGAAGGCAGGACAAGCCACGATGAGAGAAAAAAGGGACTGCTCCGACCTTTTTGAGCCCCAGTGATTTCAAGTCTGGCCCTGGTGAGCACACGGAGCAAGAGCGGGCGAAAACTGAGGCTATGCCCTTAGTGTGAAGTTGCTTGGAGACTGGAGGGGAGAGGAGGGCCTTAGTGTCCCCGAGGCCCGAAAAACCACTGACAGGGTTCCCATGGGCCCACATAGGAGCAAGGGGCCACAGACAACTGAAAAAAGGAGCCACTCAGAGGCTGCTGACTCATTGCAAGTGACTGGCACGTGGCCCGTCCCATGGGAAGTGTTTGTAGTGTCGGGAGTGAGGGAGACGGGCCCACAGGGCGAACATTTGGGGCACAGCAGGGACAGCTGATCTGCCCTCCAGTGAGCACAGGCTCACTCAGTGGAGACTGGTCAGGAATATAGAACTGCAGGGGATGCAGTTTGCTGAAAAGACTCAGGCCCAGACCAGAGTTTCCATTCAACCCAGGTGTATCAGAACTCACAAGACCCAGAAGTGCTGAAAAGTTCAGCAATTAAAACCCGAGCTGCCCAAAAAGCCTTCCCCCAGGAATCAGCAGAAAAGCAGCAATTTAGCTCAACCACAGGGCTCAAGTGCTGGTCCCCACAGGAAGTTCTCCCATTTTAGAAGTAAGCAAAGGACAACGAACTAGTTCCAGTGCAGAGTTTAAGTGGTGCAGGTAGCTAATAATCCAACATAGAACTGACAGAAAAAACAAAAAACCCACAGATAAGAGACAAAGTTCTGATATTAATCAGTAAAGGTCTAACAGTACCAAAGAACACCTATAAAACCTAAAAGAACCAGAAGCCCTCTGGGCTCCTGAGCCAGGGTGAGGGGAGCCCACAGTCTACAGCCATGCCCCCCATACTCCTCAGCCAGGCCAGCAAAGGAGCTGGCCATGGGCCAGCCACACCCCCCAGCTCCACCTCTGTCCCCCTACCCTCCTTTCCTCTCCCCCTCCCACTGCTCTGCAGCAACATCTTTGAATGTAAGAAAGTAATAATAATAAATAAATAAATTTTTTAAAAAAGATAAAATTCAAGCACCTAATTATTATTATTATTGTTATAAATATATGTCTTTCCACCTGGTTATTATTATCATCACTCTTCCTTGGAAATTATCTCTTTATTTTGACAACTCAGATACATTAGTGACAGAAACTCCATAAAATCTCTAAGAAATATTTAATAAATATCAAGTAGGAAGTTAGTCATAAATTGTTACTCCTATTTTTATGTTAAAATAGAGATAGACAGAGGTTAAACCTCTCAATAACTGTAGTTTTTGTTGTTGTTGTTGTTGTTGTTTTTCCTGCACTGTTGGAACAACACTGGTTTGGGAGGAAATCTCCAAAATATTAACAGAAGCTGTCTCTGGGTTTAATTATGTATACTTATGTATATTTATGTTTTTGTTTTGCTAGTACTGTAAGGAAAAATAAATAAGAGAACTAGGAACTTCAAATACACAATGCAGGTAAAAAAGAAAAAAAACAGTATATATGATATATATTGGTGATAACTTATTATGGAAGAGACTGAGATTTTAAATGACATAAATGCTTCAAATTACCAGAAGATAAGAGAAAGTCACAAAACTCTATCAATAGTGTTGAAGATGCTGAGACTTGTGAAAAATTTTAGGGGAAACAAAGGGTTTTTTTCAAGCATATTTTAAAGCAGTAAGAACAAAGAAAGAGGTTCATTGAATGGGGAGGATGATAGATGTTAACAGATAAAAGAGAGAATTTTGAACAATTTCAAACCTATTTAACTTCAATATCTTCCAGCAAGGAAAATGACCTTCCAACTGAAAAATCTAGAGCAAACATCAGAGAAAATATAGAGATTTCATTTAAAACCCAGTAAAATTTTGGTAGCATTTAAATGATTCTACATATCCCCCCAAAGCCCTATCTAAAACTGCAGATTTGTATCACTGCCAATGAAAATAATAATTGAGGACCCAAGTAAAACAAGAAAGAAGTTTAAATATTGGAGATGAGGAAATATATCCTGATTTTCAATAATTAAGGGGAAAAGGCAGTTTTCAGAAACTACGAGCCAAAAATGCTGGGTTTTGTTTTTAACCAAAAAATTCAAAACAGATTGTTATCAAGATATTTTGAAAATTTATAAAAGAATGAGGATAATCAGTAGGACCCAGTAAGAACTCACTGAGCATAACAAGACACGAGATGCTAAACTTGGTTCCTTTCTAGATAGTGCTGTTAGGCTGCTAAACCAGAATAATACTTAGATGTTACAAATCTTTATTAGAGCAAAGAATTCGACAATGTCTCAGATGATAATCTTATATTCTGATGCTGAAATATGACTCAGATAGTTAAACATTTAGGTAGATTGAGTGTTGGTTGAACAGCATTACCATAATGACATCAATGAATTAATTCATCAATGTCAACCTAAAGTCTCTAGTACAGTGTCATAGGCTCCTGAGGACAAAGATTATGTGCTTGCTAGTATGAAAGATGACCCGAAGCTGAGAGTGTTAGTTAATATAATATATGCCAGAATAATGATTCTAAACCATATGAACAGGCTGCATCAGTAGACTGAATCCAATTAGGTAAACATTCAAGTAACACTTTTAACCAAAAAGCAGGATTTTATAAGTATAACATTAAGAAGACCTGGTTTGGGAGTTTCAAGATGGCGGCGGCTGCGGCGGCTGGCGCGGAGTAGCTGAGGTGGAAAAGGTGGCCACTGGGCCTCAGGCAGCCGGGAAACTTGTGGACCTTCCTCTGGCCATCTCTTAAGGGAGGACTGCTGCTGCTGGCCGGTCGTGGGGGCTCAACGCCACTTTGCCCCCGGCAGGAGAGGCTGCCTCATTTACAGGCAACAGCTTGGAAGTGTGGAGCAGGAAAAGAACTGATTCTTAGCTGCAAAAGCGAGTCTTGAAACAGGGAACACGGCGCCAGGGCTGCTGTGGATGCAGCCAGGATCCTGGAGGCTGGGGCCGCACTGAAGGCGGCCAGCTGCCCTATTCAGGATTCGAGGTTTCAGGCCGGCATTAAAGAAGATTCCTGGGAGCGCCCGAGCGGCGCCGCGACTGAACAGCCCGAGGCGGCAGCGCCGAGAACACGGAAGGCAACAAACCAGAGACAGAGCGAGCGCCCGACCTGGCACAGCACTGTGAGTGATCCCTGGCAAAGCTCTGTTCGGGGGGTGAATGCCCACGCGGCTTCCGCCTGCACCACCAGGCCACTCACTACCCCGGTGCGGCCTCCATTTTCCCAGGTGCGGGCAGCTCCGCCCTGCTCGGCCATCACTGAGCCCATTTGCTTGGCCTGGCGCGGGGCTTTCCGGACCCTGCGGGCCGACCTCCTCTCCCACTCCCTCCGCGGTTCTCTGGCAGGACTGGGGGTGTGGGGCGTCCCGACCAGTTTTGGGAGGGCTAGGAAGTACGGGCGGGCCGACTGTCACTCCACCACACCCTGGACTCCGGCCCCGGTAAACTTCCTGTTACTGGGAGGCAGATACCATCTCTGCGACCACCAGTTTGGAAAAAAGCCTAACGAATTTCTGGTTGGGAATAGTGCGGTAGGAGAGTTCCCAGGTCCGCTTGAACCTGCCGGAGAGCAGGCTGCAGGCGGGCACTAGACTCGGTTTATACCGGGGGGATACAAAGGTGAACAAGACCCGAGAAAGATCTACACAGTGCTACAAAGGCACCCAGAGAGACCGGTCGTCTGTGCCTAGCAGAAACCTGGTAGACTTCCTGGGCGAGGCGGTGCTGAGCAGGGTCTTGAAGGCCCAGCTGATAGACGAGGGGTGCAGAAGACACGCCCCAGCCCAGCACAGTGTTCACAGAGGGGGGAGACGTGCGGCCAGGGAGGCGGAGTCTCGACAGAAACCACACACCCGGTGGGGTCGCCACTGCACGATCTAACAGCCTGGGCCAGAGCACACGGAAAGGGGAGAAGTCCTGTACAGAAAGTGAAAGCTCAACAGAGATCACACACCCTGTGGTACGTGATCCACCAGCCCAGCAGAGTACAAGCTGACCAGAAAGGTGGATCCCCGGAGAAGCCCAAGACCCGAGGCAACCACACACACAAGACACTAGAGGCCAACTGAGCAGTCACGGCGGGAGCCATACCAAATTGGCAACCACAGCAACATCCTAGTTAGTCATTAGTCTTAAACCGGTGGACTGTGAAACCCCCTGCAACAATGAATAAACACCAAAAAAAAGACACCAGAAATACAAAAAATCAAGAAAGTACACCACCAAAAGTTAATAAATCTCATACTCTAGATCCTATAGAACAAGAAGCCCTTGAAATAACTGACAAGGAATTTCGAGTGATAATTCTAAGGAAACTGAATGAGATACAAGAAAACTCAGCTAGACATCATGATGAAATGAGGAAAAGTATACAGGATCTGAAAGAGGAAATATACAAGAAAATCAATGTCCTGAAAAAAAATGTAGCAGAACTTGCTGAACTGAAGAAGTTATTCAGCGAAATAAAAAACACAACGGAGAGTTTAACCAGCAGGCTTGTCGAAGTTGAAGAGAGAACCTCTGAACTTGAAGATGGGCTGTTTGAAATAACACAAGCAGACAAAAAGAAAGAAAAAAGAATCAAGGACATGGAAGAAAATCTGAGAGAGATATCAGACAACCTCAAGCGCTCAAATATCCGAGTCATGGGTATTCCAGAAGGGGAAGAAAATGGAGATTCCATTGAAAACATATTCAAAAAAATAGTGGCAGAAAACTTCCCAGGTATAGGAAAAATCACAGATCTTCAGATCCAGGAAGCTCAACGATCTCCAAACGTATTCAACCCAAAAAGGCCTTCTCCAAGACATGTCATAGTCAAATTGGCAAAACTCAGAGACAAAGAGAGAATCTTAAAAGCTGCAAGAGAGAAGCGTCAAATCACCTATAAGGGAGCCCCAATCAGGTTAACATCAGACTTTTCATCACAAACCCTAAAAGCTAGAAAGGAATGGGATGATATTTTCAAAATACTAAAAGACAAAGATTGCCAGCCAAGAATACTCTACCCTGCAAGGCTATCCTTCCGAAATGAGGGGCAAATAGTATATTTCTCAGACAAACAAAAACTGCGGGAGTTCACTACCACAAGACCACCCTTACAAGAAATCCTCAAGGGAGTACTGGGTTTGGTTCCTGAAAAATAACTACCACTGCCATAAAAACCTAAGAAAAATCTAAACCCGCGAGTACAATAAAAATGGCATTCATGAAGAGAAAACAAGCTAACAAAAACACTGTCTACAACCTAAGGAACCAACAAACAAAGAAACCAAACAGTAAATCAGAAAGCAAGGAACAAAAGACACCTAAGACAACCAAACAACCAATAAAATGCTAGGAATAAATCAACACCTTTCAATAACAACTCTTAATGTTAAAGGCTTAAATTCCCCAATTAAAAGACACAGACTGGCTGACTGGATCAAAAAACAGGACCCAACTATATGCTGCCTACAAGAGACCCACCTCACCCATAAAGATTCACACAGACTAAGAGTGAAAGGATGGAAAAAGATTTACCATGCAAACAGAAAAGAAAAACGAGCTGGAGTGGCTATTCTTATATCTGACAAAATAGACTTTAAACTAAAAACCATAAAAAGAGACAATGAGGGACACTACTTAATGATAAAAGGACTGATCCATCAAGAAGACATAACAATCATAAATATGTACGCACCCAATGTTGGAGCAGCCAGATTTATAAAACAAACTCTATTAGACCTAAAGAAGGAAATAGACACTAATACCATAATAGCAGGGGACCTGAACACTCCACTGTCAATATTAGACAGATCATCTAGGCAAAGAATCAGTAGAGAAACACAAGATCTAAACAAGACTCTAGACCAATTGGGATTGGCAGATATCTACAGAACATTCCACCCAACAACCTCAGAATATTCATTCTTCTCATCAGCACATGGATCATTCTCCAGGATAGATCACATATTAGGTCACAAATCAAGTCTCAATAAATTCAAAAAAATTGGAATTATCCCATGTATCTTCTCAGACCACAATGGATTAAAACTAGAAATTAATAACAAACAAAACTCTGGAAACTATACAAACACATGGAAATTAAACAGCATTCTACTTAATGACATATGGGTCCAAGAAGAAATCAAGCAGGAAATCAAAAAGTTTATTGAAACTAATGAAAACAATGATACATCATACCAAAACCTGTGGGATACTGCAAAAGCAGTATTGAGGGGAAAATTTATTGCATTAAATGCTCACTTCAGAAGAATGGAAAGATGGCAAGTGAACAACCTAACACTTCACCTTAAAGAACTAGAAAAACAAGAACAATCCAATCCTAAAGTTAGCAGACGGAAAGAAATCATTAAGATCAGAGCAGAACTGAATGAAATTGATAACCAAAAAACAATTCAAAAGATCAACGAATCAAAAAGTTGGTTTTTTGAAAAGATAAATAAAATTGACAAACCATTAGCATGGCTAACAAAAAAAAGAAGAGAGAAGACTCAAATAACAAAAATTAGAAATGAAAAAGGCGATATTACAACTGATTCATCTGAAATACAAGGAATCATTCGAGACTACTATAAACAACTGTACGCCAACAAATTTGAAAATCTGGAGGAAATGGATAAATTTCTGGACACACACAAGCTCCCAAAACTGAACCGTGAAGACGTAGAAAATCTGAACAGACCAATAACAATAAAGGAGATTGAAGCTGTTATCAGAAGGCTCCCAACAAAGAAAAGCCCAGGACCAGATGGATTCACAGCAGAATTTTACCAAACATTCAAAGAGGAATTGACACCGATTCTTTACAAACTATTCCAAAAGATTGAAACGGACGCAAATCTCCCAAACTCATTCTATGAAGCAAACATCATCCTGATACCAAAACCAGGTAAAGATATAACCAAAAAAGAAAACTACAGGCCGATATCCTTGATGAATATAGATGCAAAAATCCTCACTAAAATACTAGCAAACAGAATACAGCAACACATACGAAAAATTATTCATCACGATCAAGTGGGATTCATCCCAGGGATGCAAGGTTGGTTCAACATACGCAAATCAATAAATGTGATACACCATATTAATAAACTCAAACACAAGGACCATATGATCATCTCTATAGATGCTGAAAAAGCATTTGATAAAGTTCAGCACTCATTCATGACAAAGACCCTCTATAAGTTAGGTATAGAGGGAAAGTATCTCAACATAATTAAAGCCATATATGCCAAACCCACTGCCAATATCATCCTGAATGGGGAAAAGCTGAAAGCTTTTCCTTTAAGAACAGGCACTAGACAAGGATGCCCACTCTCACCACTCCTATTCAACATAGTGTTGGAAGTACTAGCCAGAGCAATCAGAGAAGAGAAGGAAATAAAGGGCATCCAGATTGGAAAAGATGAAGTCAAACTGTCCCTGTTTGCAGATGACATGATCCTATATATCGAACAGCCTAAAACCTCTACAAAAAAACTGTTGGAATTGATAAATGATTTCAGCACAGTAGCAGGATACAAAATCAACACACAAAAATCAGTAGCATTTCTTTTCTCCAATAGTGAACATGCAGAAGGAGAAATCAAGAAAGCCTGCCCATTTACAATAGCCACCAAAAAAATAAAATACTTAGGAATTGAGTTAACCAAGGAGGTGAAAAATCTCTATAATGAGAACTACAAACCACTGCTGAGAGAAATTAGAGAGGATACAAGAAGATGGAAAGATATCCCATGCTCTTGGATTGGAAGAATCAACATAGTGAAAATGTCCATACTACCCAAAGTGATATACAAATTCAATGCAATCCCCATCAAAATTCCAAAGACATTTTTCTCAGAAATGGAAAAAACTATTCAGACATTTATATGGAACAATAAAAGACCACGAATAGCCAAAGCAATGCTCAGCAAAAAAAATAAAGCTGGAGGCATAACACTACCTGACTTTAAGCTATACTACAAAGCTATAATAACCAAAACAGTATGGTACTGGCATAAAAACAGACACACTGACCAATGGAATAGAATAGAGAATCCAGAAATCAACCCACACACTTACTGCCATCTGATCTTTGACAAAGGCACCAAACCTATTCACTGGGGAAGGGACTGCCTCTTCAGCAAGTGGTGCTGGGATAACTGGATATCGATATGCAAGAGAATGAAACTAGATCCATACCTCTCACCGTATACTAAAATCAACTCAAAATGGATTAAGGATTTAAATATACACCCTGAGACAATAAAACTTCTTAAAGAAAACATAGGGGAAACACTTCAGGAAATAGGACTGGGCACAGACTTCATGAATACGACCCCAAAAGCACGGGCAACCAAAGGAAAAATAAACAAATGGGATTATATCAAACTAAAAAGCTTCTGCACAGCAAAAGAAACAATTAAAAGAGTTAAAAGACAACCAACAGAGTGGGAGAAAATATTTGCAAAATATACATCTGACAAAGGATTAATATCCAGAATATATAAGGAACTCAAACAACTTTACAAGAAGAAAACAAGCAACCCAATTAAAAAATGGGCAAAAGAGCTAAGTAGGCATTTCTCTAAGGAAGATATACAAATGGCCAACAGACATATGAAAAAATGCTCAACATCACTCAGCATCCGGGAAATGCAAATCAAAACCACATTGAGATACCATCTAACCCCAGTTAGGATGGCTAAAATCCAAAAGACTATGAACGATAAATGCTGGCGAGGCTGCGGAGAAAAAGGAACTCTCATACATTGTTGGTGGGACTGCAAAATGGTGCAGCCTCTATGGAAAATGGTATGGAGGTTCCTTAAACAATTGCAAATAGATCTACCATACGACCCAGCCATCCCACTGTTGGGAATATACCCAGAGGAATGGAAATCATCAAGTCGAAGGTATACCTGTTCCCCAATGTTCATCGCAGCACTCTTTACAATAGCCAAGAGTTGGAACCAGCCCAAATGCCCATCATCAGATGAGTGGATACGGAAAATGTGGTACATCTACACAATGGAATACTACTCAGCTATAAAAACGAATGAAATACTGCCATTTGCAACAACATGGATGGACCTTGAGAGAATTATATTAAGTGAAACAAGTCAGGCACAGAAAGAGAAATACCACATGTTCTCACTTATTGGAGGGAGCTAAAAATTAATATATAAATTCACACACACACATACACACATACACACACAAACCGGGGGGCGGGGAGGAAGAAGATATAACAACCACAATTATTTGAAGTTGATACAACAAACAAACAGAAAGGACATTGTTGGGGGGGAGGGGGGCAGGGGGGAGGGAGGGAGGTTTTGGTGATGGGGAGCATTAATCAGCTACAATGTATATCGACAAAATAAAATTTAAAAAAAAAAAAAAAAAAAAAAAAGAAGACCTGGTTTGGCAGTTATTTATACCAAGACAAAGGAGAAAATCTGGGGCATGTAATTGGTCTTTATCATCCAGTTGTAAGTTGATGGAAGTCATCAAGACTGGGCAAATAGCCTAGCTCTAAGGACTATGCAAACATGAGGTTGATTTTACCACTTCCAATGCACAGACTCCATGGTGAAATGCCTTCACCATAAAGAGATGTTAGCATTAAATTAGTAGTGGTTAGTGAAGAGTTCTTTTGAAGACCTGATCAATATTGACATTCCTAGGTCTCTGATTTTCTGAGGTTTCTGTTTCTTTTTCTGTGGAGATCCTTTATTTGAGATGAGAAATACCTTTAATGCAAAATTTACCTTTTTTAATTAAAGTCTAATTTTTAAACAATAGTAACATCTTGCTTCTTTATGAATATCAACTCTTTGATATTTTTATGCATACATTAACTCATTTAATTCTAATGTAAATGCCATGAGCTCTGCAGAACAGGAATTGCATGAGGATTATGACATTTATCCAAAAACACATAGCTACTTATAAGAAGAAATGGACTAGAATACAGGTGTTCTCTCATACAGGTTCTTAAGTATATTCCAAACAGTACACATCATGAATAGAAAGATATTTTCCTAGATCAGGGTATTAAACATTGTGAAGATTTCAGTTTATCTCATAAAATTACCAGTAAAACAGGATTTTTTTTAACATGCCAGAATTATCCTAAAATTTATTGTGAGTAGTAAAAAGGCAAGAATACCCACAAACTTACTTAAAAAAAAAGTGTGGAGAAAGGCATCAATCATTAAGGTTTATTTAAAAAGGTCAATAATTAAAATTGTGTGATATTAGTGTAAGAATAACCAGATCCACAGGACAAAATAGATAACACAAAGAAACCCTTGAACTCATACAGAGTATATGTTAAAAGTGGAATAATAAATTATTGGAGAATGGAAGGATTAATTAATAAAAATCCTACTGAGACAACTGATTATCTTTTGGAAAGAAAAGTAAAACACTCTTCTTGTTATTCTAAAAAATAAGCTCCCAGAGAACAAAAGAAACAATTATAATATATTCAAACCAGAAAAACAGGCATATAATAGATATATGACAATCTATTGGTGATAATAGCTACCATTTATTCTGTCCTTTCTATGTACCAGGTAATGTGCAAAGAGCCTTACATATATTACATATTTAATTATAACAAAGACACTGTGAAATAGGTACTATTCTTAATACTCTTATTTTACAAATGAAGACTGAGGCAAGAGACAGGATCTTGCCCCAGATAACACAGCTAATCAGTGTCAGGAATTTGAATTCAGACATGTCTGATTGCAAGTTTCACAATATTCTGCTACAAGTATCTGACTAGGGAGATTATTATAAAATCAGATGCAATTGAAGGACAAGTTAAACCTTACTATATACAAATGTGTTTTATAAGATTTAAGGATTCTTTTGATGGCAGGATGCAACAACGTCACTTGGATAGATGAGAGGGGGAACAATGTTGAGTTTTGATAGCTGTGTACAATGTGTGATGGGTAGATCATGATAATTAGCTTATTCATCATTACAATACATAATCATTCCTTGTGTTTGTTAAGCGATTCCTCACTAGCCCCCCTCCCTCTCCCACTCCCCTCCCCTTTTCCACCACTAGTAACCACGGTTCTTTTCTCTATTTCTAAAAGTTTAATGTATTACTATGATTTTTGTTTCTTTCCTTTTCTGTCTCTCTTTATTGTTTATTTGTTTATTTGTGCATTCAGCTCCTGATAACGAGTGAGAACATGTGATATTTATCTTTCTGTACTGCGGTAGTTTCACTTAGGAGAAAAAACTTTGGTATATGATGAGAGGTACAGATCAAGTTTCCTTCTTCTCATAAGGATGTCCAGTTTTCCCAGCACCATTTATTGAAGATGCAGTCTCTTGACCAGTGTATGTTCTTGGTGTACTTGTCGAAGATCAATTGGCTGCAAATATGTGGGTTGATTTTGGGGTTCTCTATTCTGTTCCATTAGTCCAAGTGTCTGTTTTTATGCCAGTACGATGCTGTTTTTGTTACTATAGATTTGTAATATAGTTAGAAGTCAGGAAGTGTAATGCCTCCAGCTTTACTTGTTTTGCTCAGGATTGCTTTGGCTATTCGGGGTCTTTTGTTGTTCCCTATGAATGCTCAGATTGCTTTTTCTATTTCTGTGAAGAATGTCATTGGTATTTTGATGGGGATTGCATTGAATCTGTAGATGACTTTGGGTAGTATGGACATTTGTACTATACTGCTTCTTCTAATCCATAAACAAGCAATGTTTTTCCATCTTTTGGTGTCCTCTTTAATTTCTTTCAGTAGTGATTTGCAGATCTCATTGTAGAGAGAGATCTAAAGTATAATTTAAATCCTGTGTTTCCCTACTGATTTGTTGCCAGTATGATCTGTTCAGTGCTGAAAGAGTGCTATTCAGGTCCCCAGCTACTACTGTATTGAGGTCTCTATCTCTCTTTAGGTGTAATAATGTTTGCTTTATAAATCTGGGTGCACCAATATTGGCAGCATATATATTTATGGCTGTTATGTCTTCTTGGTGGATAGATCCCTTTATCATTATATAATGGCCTTCTTTGTCTCTTTTTATAGTTTTTGATTTAAAGTCTATTTTATCTGATATAAGAATAGATACTCCTGTTCCTTTTTGGTTTCCATTTGTGTTGTATATCTTTTTCCATCCATTCACTATTAGCCTGTGAGAGTATTTACAGGTAAGGTGGGTTTCTTGCAGGCAGCATAATCTTGGGTCTAATTTTTTAATCTAGCTAGTCACTTGATGTCTTTTTAGTGGAGTATTCCATCCATTAACATTTAGCATTGCTATTGAAAGATATTTTCTAACTCCTGTAAGTTAATTGCTTTTGTCTGGTGGTTTTAAGTATATTTTGTTCCTTTCTTTCACTGTTGTTCTTTGACTTTGGAGTTTGTTTGTTTGTTGAGGTGGTACAGTATATTTCTTTTCCTCTTTCTCATTTGCCTGTGTGGTCTATCAGTGGGATTTGTTCTACCTAGTGTACTCGTGGTGGTAATTATTTATTTATTTTTTTATTCCAGGTGCAGAACTCCCTGGAGGGTTTCTTGTAGGGCTGGTCGTGTGGCCCTGAATTCCCATAGTTTTGGTTTATCAGGGAAATACACTATACCTCTTTGATATCTGAAGGATAGGCTTGCTGGGTATAGTATTCTTGGCTGGCAGTTTTCTTTTTTTTCTTTTTAGTACTTTAAATATATCATCCCATTCTCTTCTGGCCTGTAGTGTTTCTGCTGAGAAGTCTGCTGTTACCTGATGGGTACTCCCGTATAGCTGACTTGACATTTTTCTCTTGCTTTTTTTAGGTTTATCTCTTTGTCTTTTGCCAGTTTAACTACAATGTGTCTCAGAGAGGACCTTTTTGGATTGAATGTGTTTGGGGATCTTTGGCCTTCTTGTATCTGGAAGTCCATTTCTTAAACAATACTAGGGAAGTTTTCTGCTATTATCTCATTGAATAGGTATTCAATGCCTTTTTCTTTTTCTTCCCTTTCTAGAACACCCATGATTCAGATGTTTGTATGCTTGAGGCTGTCTAATAACTCTTGAAGATTTTTTTCAATTTTTTTTACTTCTTTTTTTTTTGTCTGCTTGGGTTATTTCAAAAACATTGTTTTTGAGATAAGTAATTCCTTCTGCTTCCTCTAGCCTGCTGCTAAAGCTCTCAAGAGTTTTTTTTTTTTTATTTCATTGAGCGAGTCCTTCAGTTCCAAGAGTTCTGCCACATCCCTTTTAATGGCATTAATCTCTTTGTAGATTTCTTCCTTCATATATTGGATTGTTTTTCTCATTTCATTATGTTGCCTATGTGACTTTTCTTGTATCTCACTGTTTCCTTCAGATTTTTGCTCAGAATTCTTTTTCAGAAATTTCAAGCATTTCTTGTAAAGTGGGATCCTGTATTTGAGAGTTATTGCATTCCTGTGGGGGTGTCATAGTTCCTTGTTTTTTCATATTTCTAGTATCCTTATGTTGATGTTTGGTCATCAGGTGGAGCACTTGCTTCTTCACTTACTCAAGGGTCTTTTGAGGAGAGATAATTTTTCCTGATGATCTGTTTTATGTTGCCTTTTTGGGTGGGATGTTTCAGTTTTGATTTCAGGGAGACTATATTTACAGAAATTAAAGGGATACTCAGGTGTCCTGAGTAGAGTCAGCAGACTGGGGAGTGCTGACAGGTGTGGTGCAATAGAGGCTGACAGGGGCCACATGGAGTGGGGTTCCTTGTACTGTGACCTAACAGTGCTGGGCTCCCATAGTGTGAGCTGTGAGGGACAGAGCTCTGGAGGCTGTGGCCTGGTGGAGCAAGATTCCTGTCATTTAACTACATGGGGTGGGACTACAGAGGGTGAAGCTCGGCAGAGGCCACATGGAACAGTGCTCTTGTGGCAACTGCTACTGCTTGGGGGCTAAAGACTTCCACGATGGAGAACACGTGCGGCAGGGCTCTGGAGGCTGTTGCCAAGAGGCTCAAGGCTCTTGTGGTGGAAGATACATAGAGGGGAGGAGGCTTCTGAGGCTGCTGGCCAGTGGTTCAAGCCTCCTGGGATGGGAGCTGCAAGGGGCAAGGCTCCTTGGGCTGGTGCTGAGCCTCTGAGGCCTCTTGCAGGGAAAACTGTGAGGGTTGGGGCTCCAGGGGCTGGTGCAGGACCTTTCATGCCACTCCTGGCATAAGCTGTCAGAGGCAAAGCTCTCAGGGCTAGTGCCAGGCTTCTGAGGCCTCTCCCAGCTGGAGCCATGGAAGGCAGAGCTCCTGCGGCTGGTGTAGAGGTGCTCAAGTCTCTGCCATTGGGAGCCACAAGGGTTAGTGCTTCTTGGGCTGGTGCTGGGCCACTGAGGCCTCTCCTAGTGAAAGCCACAAAGGATGGAGCTCCCAGGGCCAGTGTAGAGATGCTCAAGTCTCTACCAGCAAGAGCCGCTAGCAGAGGGGCTCCTGGGGCTGGTGTAGAGTCTCTCAAGTCACTACCAGTGAGAATTGCCAGGGCAGGGCTCCTGAGGCTGGTGTCAAGCTGCTGGGGCCTCACCCAGTGAAAGCCATGAGTGACGGGGCTCCTGGTGCTATTGCTGGGGTGCTGAGGCCTCTCCCTACAAGAACCATGGGGGGGTGGGGCTCCCAGGGCTGGCATGGAGGAGCTCAAGTAGCTCCTGGTGGGAGCCATGAGGAACGGGGTTCCCAGAGCTGGTGTAGAGTCTCTTAAGTCACTCCCAGTGAGAGTTGTGAGGGCCAGGGCTCCTGGAGCCGAGCCGGGCTGCTAGGGCCTTTCCAGGCAAAAAGCACAAGGGGTGCAGCTCCCAGTGCTATTGCCAGGGTGCTGAGGCCTCTTTATGCGAGAACCTCAGGGGGCAGGTCTCCCAGAGCTGGCTTGCAGGAGCTCAGGTCACTCCCAGCAGGAACCACAAGTGGGAGGTCACCCAGAGCTGATGCTGAGCTGCTCTGTTCTCTAGTGGCAAAATCTTCAAGGGGAAAGGCTCCAGAGTTCACTGTCCATTGTCTCCAGTCTCTGAGAATGGAAGCTGCCTGGGATGGGGTTCGGGAGGCTGCAGCAGGCAGCATGGTACTCTGGTGTTGGGGGCTAGGGGCTGCACATTGGTTGTGGCTGGATCGGCGTGGCCAGTAGTTCCAGCAGCTGGGGTTATGGCTGTAGGTGGTGTGGGCCATGCAGCAGTGTGTGCCAGTGGCTGCTGCAAGGAGCAAGAGGAACTCCTATAGGGGGAGATGGATCTCTGCGCTGGGACCAGACAATGGCACTGGTAACCTCCGTGGTGGTGAGGGTGAGCTGGGGCAGGGGAAATCAGGGGTTCCTGCTGGGAAGTACTCCAGCTGAGTAGACTCTTCTTGTCTCAGGGGAGAATTTCTCCTGTGCTGATTTCTGCTGTCCACTCTCTGCTCTGGATCTTTTCTGTGGGAGAATTGTATGCTGGGCACCTCTAGTCCACCATCTTCAAAAATCAGATTTTACACAGTCCTATTACTATGAACCATGTACAAGTATTAAAACAAAAAAATGACTTTGCAGAACTATTCTACATCACAACATATGCATCAATGGAACTTTACATATGATTCAAATAATCCAACAAGTAAAAACATTCATTGTGGTTTTTTATACATATTTATTGGGTACAGAGTTGACTATCAGTATTTTTGTACAGTATGTGATGATCAAGTCAATATTTTCAGCATGTTCATTATTATAAATCATAATTACTTTTTGTGCCCTTTACCCAATTTATCCCTCTGCCGTTCCCACCTCTAGTATCTATAGGTCTGTTCTCTCCTTCTGAAAGTTCAATGTTTTATTATGGTCTTTCTTTCTTACTTTCTTTGTTTCTTAGCTCCCACTTATGACTGAGGAAATGCACTATTTCTTTTTCTGTTCCTGGCTTCTTTCACTTAACATAATTTTCAGAAGCTTTTTGTTTGATGTAATCCTAATTATGCATTTTTGCTTTAGTTTCCTGTGCCTTTTTAGTCTTGCTCAAAAAAGTGCTACCCACTCCTATTTCATATGGAATTTCCCCTATGTTTTCTTCTAGTAGTTTCATAGTTTTCGGTCTCAAATTCAGGTCTTTGATCTATTTTGAGTTGATTTTCGTGTATTGTGAGAGAAAGGGGTTTAGTTTCAATCTTCTGCATGTGGATATACAGTTTTCCCAGCACTATTGAAGAGGCTATCCTTTCTGCACTGTATAATCTTAGCACCTTTTTAAAAAATCAGTTGGTTGAAAGTGCATGGGTTTGCTTCTGAGCTCTCTCTTCTATTCCATTGGTATATTTGTTTACTTTTAAGCCAGTACCAAGCTGTTTTGATTACTACAGCTTTATAGTATATTTTGAAGCCAGGAAGTGTGATGCTTTCAACTTTGTTCTTTTTGTTCAAGATTGCTTTGGCTATATGGGGTCTTTTGTAGTTCCATACAAGTTTTAAGATTGTTTTTTCCATTTCTGTGAAGAGTGTCATTGGTATTTTGGTAGGGATTGTGTTGAATGTGTAGATTGTTTTGGATAATATTGACATTTTGGTGGTGTTAATTCTTCCCACCTACAGACATGGAATATCTTTCCACTTGTTTCTGTCCTCTTCAACTTTTTTCAACAATGTTTTATAGCTTCCTTTGTAGAGGTCTTTCACCTCCTTCCTTAAATTTGCTCATAAGTGTTTCATGTTTTTGGTAGCTATTGTGAATGGGATTAAGTTTTTGATTTCTTCTTCAGTTATTTCATTGTTAGTGTATAGGAAGGCCACTGATGTTTGTGTGTTGATTTTTTATCCTGCCACTATACTGAATTAATGTATTAGTTCCAGTATTTTTTTTGCTGGAGTCTTTATGGTTTTCTATGTATAGGATCAGGCCATCTGCAAATAGGGATATTTTGATTCTCTCCCTTTCTGATCTGAATGCCCTTTATTGCTTTTTCCTGACTTACTGCACTGGCTAGAACTTCTAGTACTATGCTGAATAAGAGTGGGGGAAGTGGGCATCCTTGTCTTGTTCCAGATCTTAGAGAAAAAGCCTCCAATTTTTGTCCAATCAGTATGATATTAGCTGTGGGTTTGTTGTATATGAATTTTTGTGTGTGTGTGTTGAGATACGTTTCTTTTATACCTAATTTGTTGAGTGTTTTTATCATGGAGGGGTGTTGGATTTTATGAGTTGCTTTTTCTGAGTTTATTGTAATGATCATATGGGTTTTTTTCTTCATTTTCCAAAAAGACAAAATCGACAAACCTTTAGCTAAACAAATAAAGAAAAAAAGAGATAAGACTCAAATAAATAAAACCAAAAATGAAAAAGGGGACATTCCAACTGATACCACAGAAATACAAAGGATCATGTGAGACAACTAGAAACAACTATACGCAAACAAACCAGAAAAACTCGAAGAAATGGATAAACTCCTGTACACATACAGCTCACCAATGTTGAATCATGAAGAACTAGAAAGCCTAAGCAGACCAAAAATGAATAATGAGATTGCTGTAGTAATAAAAAGTCTTCCAACAAAGAAAACCCCAGCACCAGATGGCTTCACTGCCAAATTCCACCAAACATTCAAAGAAGAACTAATACCAATTCTTCTCAGTCTCTTCCAAAAAACTGAGGAGGAGGGAGCACTTCAAAACTCATTCCATGAGGCCAGCCTTAACCACATATCAAAACCAGAAAAAGACAGATTAAAAAATAAAACTACAAACCAATATCCCTTATGAACACAGATGCAAAGATCCTCAATAAAATACTAGAGAGCGGAATCCAACGACACATTAGAAGACCATTCACCATGATCAAGTGGGATTCATCCCAGGTTCTGAGGAAGGTTCAACATTTGCAAATCTATAATTGTGATACATCACTTTCAACTTTGAACTTAAAATTTAAGGTTCCCAGTGTTAGTTTGAGCTGAGAGGTCAAGCAAAATCCTCACAGACTGCTTCTATCAGTATGTACACACAAATCACTGCTCATCTTACAAAGAGTGTTTTCTTTGCCATCGCAAAATCTAACATCTGTCAAAAATCTCAGAGGTTGTTAATCTCGTTATGATTTTACAGCAGCTGTACTGCAGTCCCTCAAAAGAATAAAAAGTAGATTTCTAAGCAAATCAAAGTTCATTGTAGTTGAATTATGGGATTTGTAGAGAAGTATTTTATCCCTATTGCTAATTACGTTTTTCACATAGGAGAATAGTCATGGGTCAGTGAATCATTAACCCCTTAATGCCTTAAAGATTCATATTTCTGTTTGATGGATTGCCCAATGCAAAAATCTCAGTGTTTCAAATGGTTAATAACCCCAGGAAATTTCAGATTGATTATGTTCCTTTCATAGACCAATCTATTAAGGAGTTTGAAAAAAAATGATTAAAAAACCTTCAGTGTCATCGTTTGGCTGGATTTGTTTTTAAGTTGAAGCTTTAAAGTAATTAAATAGTACTTGATGAATTGGAAATCTCTTCCAGTAATTGCATAGATGGTTTGCTTCTCTGTGTTTTGCAAGACTTTTAACACTGTCTTCATACATAGCAATGCCAGATTAAGCGATGTGTACATATATATATATACCTATACTCTTGATCATTTCAACATGAATCAAAAGATTCAGTTTTGTTCTACTATGGCTACTTCTTTTCCCCTAGGAATTTCTATTCTTCCCAAATAATATTAAAAAATTAAACAAAGAGGAGAGTTTGCTGGGGATAGGTACTCATATAAGGAATAAGGAGTTTGATGTTTAAGGTTTGGGGAAGAGTTTCTAGAAATATTAAAAAGAACACCAAACAGAGCTCTCAAATCCCTTTGGGTCAATCTCCATACAGTGCTTAATTCTGGCATCATTCTAATACCTGCTAGTAGTTCTTGAAGCCAATGGTAGAAAACAGGGGTTGGGCAATGGGGTAGTTGAACAAATTGAAGTCTAGACTGTCTCAGCCTAATTAATGGAGAAGTTATCAGTTTAAAATTACAAAAGCAATTGGGTGATTTTTGTTTCTTTGTCTTTTCTCTGTGTATGCTGATTTGATTTTCTTAATTTTTATTCTTTGGTAACTCATTTCAACAATAGTATTTCTATCCTGTCTGACAGACTAAAATTCAATTTGCAGATACTCGAGCATGAAAGTTGGACCGAGAGAATGTCCAGACCTGTGTTATATCAGAGGAAAAACACTGAACCTGACTACCAGGAAACTAAGTTCTGATTCCACTACAAGTGGAACAAGTGTGCTTGTGGGGCAGTTTCCTCATCTGCAAAATATATTGTGAGGATTAACTGAGATGAAGAGTGTTAAAGTGCTTTGAAACCTATCAAAACCTATAAAAAGTATTGCCACCTTCAGAGAAAGAGTGAAAGAAAAGGGTACAGAAGAGCCAAGGGTCTTGACATTTTCCTTTCTCCCTTTCAGTTTAACAAAGCATAAAGGGGCCAATGAAACATATTTATATATTATAGATAAAATTATGAAATTGGCATAGCAGCAACAAAGTACACACACACACACACACACACACACACACACACACACACACATGCACGCACACACAGAGTATTTATTTATTTTTCCAAGAAATGTTGCCTCTCAACATGTTAACTAGGGGCCTTTGGATTCAACTAACTTTACAGTACAGGGAATAAAAGGACACAACTCTTAGAAGTGGTTTTATTGTGTTTGACCTTACATCCAAGACTTTCTGTATTTTTCTACTTATGGACTCTGATTATTGATTCTTTGTAAAATACACTATAGTGAATGAAATGTTTCCAGAAGCCTTTAATTTTTCCCTTGAATCTTTAAAGCTTCATGTTTTTTAAAAACGTTGCACACAACAATTACAATTCCTTGAAGTTGATACGACAAGCAAACAGAAAGAAGTTTGTTGGGAGGGAGGGGGGAGAGGGAGGCAGGAGGGAGGTTTCGGTGATGGGCCACAATAATCAACCACAGTGTATATTGACAAAATAAAATAAAATTTTTTTAAAAAGTTGCACACATGTAATCAACCCAATCATCCCCAGACACGGAAAAACCCTCTTCATAATGCTTCCCATTTTCTCTTTGAAATTTATTCTTTTGGCATGTCCAATGTAGTCCTCATTGGCATTGTTTAAGCAGTATACTTGTTTTTCTTAAATTATATACATGTGGCTCAGCTCAAAATTTCAGACAACAGCACGAATGATGGCTAGAGTACAGACTCTGGGGACACACAGATTTAAGTTTCTTATTCTAGCTCTACCAAGTATTAACTGTATGACCTTCAGGAAGTTATTTAACTTCTCAACCTCATTTTTGGTGGTAACTATGCCTACTTCATAGAATTTATGAGAATGTTAAAACATAAATATTTTAACTTTCTACTGTAGGGTTGCTCCTACAAGGTAACTGATAAATGTTACTACTAGAATAATAACTGTAGGTTGAATTAGACAATGAGAAGGTTCAATTACTTGGCAGATATCCTTGGCAAATATCTATACTTTTGGACTTAAAATTCATAGAGTCTATTTCTTATACTCATATACCTTCATGTATATCTCTTTATAGGTTCTATGATGATTAGTTTTTCACCCTTATAGTTCAATTCAGCAAAAAATTACTGAAAACATACTGTCAGCCACTGAATTAATTGCCAGGGAGATGAAGATGAATAATGCAGGGTCCTTGCACTCAAGGAAACATTTAGCATTTAGAATTGAAATTGAAGGCAATCATTTTATCTATCTTTATACTGAGTAAAAGAGAAAAATACTGATGGCTATTACCCAAATTATGTGTTTACATTTTGATAAATGGCATCTAAGATTGTTCTTTATTTGTTAAAGTGTAGAAAAATGAAAAATATCCACTCTTTTTGCTTTTCATTAATCTACTGTGTGTGCAGACAATGAACATCACAGAAACAAGGCACCCACCAACATTATATTATAAATTCTCTCAGTATTTCTTCTGTGTTTTTATTACTTTTTTACTTGTCTTGACATTTTCATGTGAGTAAAATATAGTCCCACAGTCAAGTTGTTCTCAGTCAGGTCTACAAAGGGAATAGTCATTCAAAAAACATAAAAAACGTAAAGGAAAGTGCTAGAAGCCAATTCACTCCTGATATGGGTTTGAGTGTTCTTTTTTCACTTTGATTAAAACTGCATGTAATTGTGCATTTGAGGAATATTATTTTGTTTTTGTTATTCCTAAGAAAAATATGGAGTTAGACCAGTTAGAATAACTAGAAGTGCTGCCTTGGAGGACTAGAAAGTCCTCCAAGGGATAAAAGTGTTTGTCTAAGTATGTAATAGCTGATCAGATCATAAAAGTGTTCTGTTCGATCCATGTTCTTGGTGAAAGGAATCCAAATCATCAGAGCAGGGGATCAGTTGTAAGAGACCTTTGGGTATCATTCCAACTCCAGAGTTCTGGGCTTTGATTGTGGAGCGGCTCCAGGTTTCTTCTGAGACAGGCCAGAATATAGGATCCTCATTACTTCAATTCCAGACATGACCAGCCCCCAGAGAATCCCAGTGTGGTGTAGAGGGAAAGAATGCAGACTTTGTGTGACCTTGGACAAATTACTTAGCCTCTCCGTGCCTCAGTTTCCCCATTTGTTTGATAATAGTATCTACCTCATAGGATTATTGTAAGTTCTAAAAAGTCAGTACATGTAACAAGCTTAAACTTAAGCCTGACATGTAGAAAGTGTTGATTATTTTTATCAGTAGCCTTTCTTGATAGTTAACTGAAAATCCTGTCTGAATTTCTGATCAATTTTTAAATGTCAGTTTTAATTATTCAGGTATTAATAAGATATTAAGTACTCACCCTGTGTTCAGCACTATGCTAGGTGCTGAGAAAGAGAAAAACGTAAAAATGTACGCTGGAATGAGCATATGTATATTCTTGATTCTGATGTAAGCTAATTTTTGAAAGTGAAGAGCAATGAGATGCTCCACATTTAGAAACTGTTCTAAAAGGGTACCTTTTTTTTCACTTTCTTTCTTTCTTTTATTGTTATTGTTTAACTTTAAGGAAGTCACATCACAGCATGGTTTTGTTCCTTGTCTCCCATATAGGTAGACATATAAGTAGAGTTTTGCGAGATTTCTGGTCTGCTGAGAATTCAGTCTTCACTAGTCACTTTCATCAAATATCTGTAGCTAGGTATTACTTGCAAAAGCCTTCAAAGAGCTTTCTTTGTAGTTATATTCACATGGTTGAGTTTCTATAATTCTTCTGACTCTCTATATAAAGGCCTTTCTTTAAAAAATGCAGTACAGGCAAGTCAAGTATTAGAATTTTCTGCACCGCATATATGACTTTCTGTTATATATATTTTTCCCATAGATTTGGGTGATAACAGCTGTTTTTGCTTCATTTCCCAATTTGAGGGTCTTCCTCCTATGTTCTCCAAAGTAGTTACCTTATCAATGACTCTCATCTTAAAATGTTGACAAGAATTTGATGTGTTCATATATTTTGATCATAATCTGCCTCTTGGAGCTATTTCATATTTATACCCATTGTTTCCTGATGAAATTGATTTGTCTTTCAATGTAGATGTTCAGATTCTGTGTTTGATCTTTCAAAGCATATGTGAGAATCTTTCTTGTTTTTACCTCGGCTTCATAAGGTTACCAGATTAATCTATCAAATGCTGTGACCTGTCCTTAAATTCTGGCTTAGGTTAAAACTATTTTAGTTGCCATTCAAATTAAAATTTATTCCAAAGATGAAGTGGGCCAATGGGATTCAATGAGAGCACACCCCGGTATGTTCTCCTACTGCATATGAAACAAGAAGCACTCGTCTCATTTGTGACAAGGAAGGATATGACATTGTGAGGTTGTGGAGAGAATGATTACCTCTTTCTTGTGTTTTCTTGAACAAAATCATTTCATATCCTACTGAAAAAAAAATTAAAACTCTACCTTTTATCTGACCCGAATATATTAAATTCCCATCCAAAAGCACCTAATAATAATAAAGCATTTTCTCAATTTCTGTGTTATTGTCAGTACCATTTCCAGTGAACAGCATTCACTTCCGGAATATTTGAATTATGTACTGGAAATGGAGAAGTGTGACACAGTTCCTTTCACACGGGAGCCTTGCTCAGAGCTCATTTGAGCTGTGACCTGCTTAAGCTGCCAGGAAGTGTTAGTATTTTTGTAGGATCTTTAAAATGGAGATCCAGAGTGAAAGACAATGCATTAGAATTAGACCCTTTCACTCTACAGCAAATGAAAAATACGAGGAAGTATATCTTCTTTCGTAGAAGTGTGTTTCACAACTTTCACCCTTTATCAGATCTTCTTAATAAGGAAACCTTATCTGTGAAATTACTTTTTTTTCCAGTAAAAATTGTTTATGCAAATTGTGCGTCTTGAATTCTACAATTCTGGCTAAAAGCAGCTAGATTTAAAGTCTGTGAACATCTCAAGCCAAATATAAAATCTCTCTGAAGATATGGGGGCTGATGTGGGTTCTTAGATGAATAAAGTAGTGACTATAGAAATTGTCTGGGTACATTTGTAACTGGAATTTTTTATATGAGGCCAAGAACAAACATTTAAGCCGTGTTCTGATATTTAAAAAGAAAAAGAAAAGGGGGAGGTAGGGTAGGAAGAGGAATAACAGCTCTTGTTTGAGATAAAATCTTTCAGTTGTTAGATTCCTTTGACTTTCATAACACTGTAAGGACAAAGAATGGCCTAAGCATGATACCATCAGGAATGAACATGGTTCAGTTATGATAACAACAAAAGTCTGCATTTTTAAGACATTCGATTTCTGAATGTGTTGTTGTTCTTTGTTTTCTTGCTGTTTCTTCTGTGGGAACCATAGTGTCTCCCTGCATTCCTAATGCTTCCTTACCTAGCTAATTTCTCTTCCCTCAAAAGTCCCACCTTAAGCATCACTTCCTACAGGAAGCCTTCCATGGCACTCCAAATTAAGGTTATGTGTCTTTCTGAGGCTTTCATGGCAGCTTTGACTGCTCTAGTGTAGCACATATTACATTGTGTTTTAATTGCTTTCTTGTATATCTCCTTCCCTGACTAATTGTAAGTTCCCTACACTATAAAAATAATTACTATTTATTGAATACATACTATGGTCAAGGCACTATTATAAAGACATTATGTATTTTATATTATTTATGCCTCATACCAATGATAATTCATCAATCCATTTTACAGATGGGCAAACTAAGGCACATGAAGGTGTGAGTATCTTGCTCAAGGCTACACAGCCAATGAGTAATAGAGACCGAATTTGAATTTGAATCCAAAGCGTAGGCTTTTGTCCATTACTTAATACTGTCTTCTTAATAGCAAGGTCAATGTCTAGATGTGTCACTCATATTCTCAGAGACCAAAACAGTTGCTACTAGCTAGAAATTACACAATAACATATTTGTGGAATGAATCAGTGTATTCATGAAGAAAGACACCAATTGTAATGCAGATGGTGTGATGCTGTTGCAAAGGAACAGGAATGTAACTGGCTCTTGATTGAAACCCTCCTGAAGTTAAAATTAATGCATCTAATTTGTAAATTCTAACATTAGCCCTGGGTACCTGCCCCACTCAGATATGCAAATGAACACTGTGCATAAAACTCCTTGTGTTTTGTTTTTTCTATTTAATCAATGTATACAGGATATATAGAGAAACAATGCAACCAATGTGGATCTTTAGAGAGAGGAAATCTGGTTCAGAAGGCTCTGCATCAGTAAAGGATGGGCCAAACAAGAGGACCAGGCTGGGAATGCCTCAAATGATGTTTGCTTTGCCTGGTGGGGAGTTGAATTCACATGAGATTTGTGTTATCAAAAAGCAAATGAATATGCAACTTCCACCCTAAATTTTTCTGACAATTTACAATTTCATCTGACATGAGCCTATTTCTAGGTGGACCTGGTTAATGAATGTGCGCGCACACACACACACACATATACATACACACATAAATTTGTTTAAAATAATATTCTACACTTGTGAATGTAATTCTTAGAAAATGTCAAAAGTTAAACACTGTGTCTCAAATTTTCCATAGGTTTGAAAAAACTAGTTGCTTCATGAATCCTGGTTAAATTGGTTCTGCAAGAGTTATTGTCCATTCTGCTATATGGCAACATTGTGTGGAATCTTAGAGCCTGATGATGCCCCAGAGAGACAAGATTATCTAGTGAAGTATGTCACTGGGTGACATCCAGAGGAGGGATCAGAGGATCCCTTGAGTTTTCCTCACTCAAAAATTGCCTGGTGTACTTTAAACAAAGCCATCAGTAATGTTGATATGTCAACATAATTTAATTTATGATCTTATGAGCTATTGCCCTGAAATCATTAAGCGGTCTAACGAAAAACAGTGAAATGATCAGACTGTGTAACTTACAAAGGCCCTGAGACTTCTGTGACCTTATGAATACGAGTTATGGACAAAAAGAATTTTCTCGAAGGAGGTCCTTGAAACAGTATCCAATTACTTTTAAAGCTCAGATCGAGATTAGCATTCATATTAAGAAAAGAACAAAAGCAATTTCTCATATTAGAAATTGTTTTGATAAAGGATCATGGTTATATCCTGCTTCTTTGTAAGGTCTTCTTACTCAACAATGTTGCCATGGTTTAAAATCAGCTATCTTTAGAAAATCAATGAAGGTGAGTCATGATATAGTAAACAGCCACATATTCAGACACAAAAATGTTTGTTTTTACTCTGACCACTTTTATATGAATATATATGAATGAAATTATCAAGGTATATGACTTTGTACAATTGTTATTAAACTAACTTTTATAAACTGTAGATTAGCATATCCACTGAGACAGCAAATATGTGGTGGTCAAGTAGCAGTAATTTACAGGTTGTTCCAAAGTGGTACACAAAGCACTTCATTGTTTTTATATCCCGATCCATTACTTAGTTATATCTACAAACCTATCTGTACCCATCAAAAAATGTTACTCAACTGACTAAGGTAACAGATTTGACTAATTCTTTTCCCACTGTCTTCCCTTCACAATTTAATGGGATGGATGAATGACATAATCAGATGCTTCTCTTCTGTATAAACAAGGACTATGCCAGATATGTACTATGAATGAAGGTATTATGTTAAAATTGTTTAAAATAGTGAAGCAAAACAATGATTCCAAGACATATGCATATGAAAAGCTCACTACCACTTGGTTCTGCCCACCATGTGTAGTCTAGGAGTTTATATATAATTACACCATGTGTAGTTTATACTTGATTTTGCAGGAAAATAATTGAAAAATACAGATTTTTCTTCTGTGGTGCTATGATTCTAAACCCTATAAACTTGAAAGTTATAGTTTAACATCCTTTATCCTCTAAGGAGCATTGAAACTATTCAAAAATAAAGTTTTCTTGTGTTCTGTGCTTTACTATAGGTGATAAAAACCTACACACTTTAGGGGCTAGCCAGTTAGCTCACTCAGTAGATCATGGTACTGATAACACGAAGGTCAAAGGTTCAGATCCCCATACTGATCAGCCACAAAAAGTAAATAAATAAAACCTACATACTTTAATTTTCTGTGTATTACTCAAGTTACATATATGTACTAGGTACATATATTTAATTTGCTATAATCTGTTGCTAAACAATAATATTAAAAACAAAAACAATGGAGACCATAGAGTAAATGTTTCTTTTCCATTCAGTCAAAAGTTAAAACTTAAAAAGAGAACTGCATTTTAATCCCTTAGCACTTTAACGCAATTCCTTGCAGACTAGAATCTACATCAGTGCTACAAGTGAAGTTAGCTGCTGATCAAGTTAAGTGCCACTATGTCACTATACAGGATGTCAGAACAACCCATGTGAGAGTGCCAAGGGAACAGAAGAAACTGCCCTTTAAAAGGTTTTCAAGTATGTCCCTGTATTTTTTTTTTTTTGTAACAATTCAGTAGTGTTTGATTGATATGGTAGTTTTTACTGTGCTACAAATTGACTTAACAGATACAAGAAAAAGCTATATATTCTGGTACATTTCAGAAAAAAAAATAGCTAATAGTAACCATACTTGAATATAGATGATTAGGAGAACCACTGGGAAAGATAAAAACAATGCAGAGTAAGAAGATATTTTATTCTATGAGAGGAAATTCTTTGCAAGATGGGGGGGGGGGTGCAAATGTCAGATACTTTTTAATTCAATAAGATATAATTAAATAACCTTGTAGGTAAGCAAACTAACATTTCAAATTAATGGTAGACTGTTGGAAAACTTCAGAGTATGCTACAGCTGGTGCTAATTAGTAAATTTCTAGAAAAGAGATCTTAGAGGATTAATCAATAAATTCAGTAGACATTGGTTGTTCATAAGCCATATAGAAATTTATTTAACTGTTTAGGCAAGTGTATTGTTATGGTTTAAATGTGTCCCCCAAAGTTCATGTGCTTGAAACTTAATCCTCGATGCAACAATGTTGGGAGGTGGGGCCTAATATGAGATGATTTGGTCATGAGGGCTCTGCCATCATGAATGGATTGATGTAGTTGTTGTGAGAGTGGGCTAATTATCAAGAGAGTGGGCTTATTAAAGAGTGAGTTCCACCCCCTCTTGCTCTCTTGCCCTTCCACCTTCTGTCATGGAATGATGCAACGAGAAAGCCTTCACCAGATGCTGAGCGGATGCTGGCCATGCCATTGGCTTCTCAACCTCCGGAACTGTGTGCAAATAAATTTATTTTCTTTATAAATTACCTAGCCTGTGATATTCTGTTATAGCAACACAAAGCAGACTAAGACTGGTATATTAGTTAGTTATAAGAAAATTAAGGCTGTAGCTAAGTTATTATGCTTGGACAGCACCTCATTGATTATTGAAGCACAGAAACAAACCAAGGAGGCCCTCATGAACCAAACTAAAGGTCTCCTAAACAGGTTGTCCCTCAATTTCCTGAATAATTGTGAGATCTGGACAGTGAGAAATTTACTTGGTGTGTTTTATAAGTTGTAATAAACATCATATATAATGCCAATAAGTCCTAGATCATAAACATTCTAATATACAAGGTATGTTTATTAGACACAGTTCAACTCTAATGTGTCAGTTATTTTCTTAAGGTAAATGGCAAGTGAACACATACAAAAAATAGGTTTAGTTAGTTGAAAGGGGGTAATTTAAAGCAAGGAGGACAGAAGCAACATTTAAGTCACTAAATTAAATACATCCTTGAGCAATAAGCTATAATTGTATCTGGCTAAGACTGTAATACAATGAACAGGTCGGCTTTTCTGTAGCTCTGAGATTGCTGTTTTTGAGCAAAGCCCGACAACGCATCTAACAAACAGAGTTGACATTGCCGTGTTCTCTTTAATAGTTGATAGAGTAGCTAGTTAAACATACTCAGTGTGAATTGTTTAAATTGTGTCCAGCACAAGGCCTTAGAATTAAAATGAGTTGTGAAAAATATTGTTAAGTTCCTTATTGTCCTGCTAGGCACCATACATTGGTGACGAGAATCCTGCCAATAGGTCCTTCTTCAAAGAAAAAGAACAATCAAAGAGACAGCTAATATCTTTGATTTGATTTCTACAAAATCTTAGCTGATAATTTTATCTCCATGCAGACAGTAGATGTCCTTGCTGTAGGAAAGAACTAGAAAAAACAAAAACAAAAACTACTTGGTTGCAGATTAAACCATTAGAATTATTGAGACAAAATTGCATACTCAATAAGACATAAATTAAGTGGAATGATATCAAACAGGGTTCTTAATGGACTGATTATAAAATCATGTCTAAAGAGCTACATATTAAGGTGAATTAATCCAATTCTGCATTTACATTATACACACTAGAAATGGTGTCAAAATTATGGCTCTGTTATTCCTAAGAATTTTAATAAATTATACTAAATTTAAGATTATATATAATTTTGAATTATACTTGTGTGGGTTAGATTTAAAAATTGATATCTAATTATGAAGAGTAGACTGAGGTGGCAAATTGCGTATTTAAAGACTAGATAAATTTATCACCTCATTGTAATATTGGGGTGGAAAAATTAGTATATTCCTTTCTAGTCTCCCTTTCCATCCTAAATACATCTTATTGTTTTATATAGCTCTAATTATACAGAATGTACACGTTTGTATTATTTTTCCATTTAATACTAAATGCACATGCTTCTTTATTGTTGTTTTTATTAGGCATTTTCTTATCTTTATTCTCTTCTTTAACATTCACAATCCTGTCACCATAACTGAGCAATGCAATTTGGCCATGTTTACATCAGGTCTTTATTATACATATATCATCTACATTGCTAAAATCATTGTTATTTATTTTCATGTCAAGCATAGCCTTCGTAAAGATTGATTTCAGAGGCTGCCTAAAAACCACTCATGTGTGCCTGGATCTTTGGGTTGCCTCCACTACTATAGATAACGCCTGTCATTTGTTTTCAAGTTTGGAAATTGCTGTTTGTTTAATAAAGATGCTATTGTTTTAATTTAATAGCACATTTTCACGTGGAATAGTAAGAGACTGCATTTTGTGTTGTGTTCTTGCTCTACTCAGTTCAACAAAAAAAGAGCCTAATCTTAAAGTTTAAGCTACTATCATTTGTCTTTTACAGACATTTCCTGAGCCCCTACTCTGTGCCAAACTCTGTGCTAGGTTCTGGGGCTAAAAAGATGAAAATAATCTAGTACCCTTTTAAAAAGCTCAAAGACAAGCCAACCATCAACTATAATGCAGAATTGTGAAACTCAAATAGACAGATATTGAGCTTTAATTCTTTCTAGAGAAATCCTATGTAAATGCTACAAGCATCGGTCCCCTATCTCTAGTCTTGCCCCTCTCCAGCACTTTGTCCACACCAAAACCAGAGTGATCTTTCTTTTTTCTTTCATTTTCTTTTCTTTTTACTTTTTAATTTTTGGCAGTTGTCCAGTACAGAGATCAAACCCTGGAGTTTGGTGTTATCAGCACCACGCTCTAACCAACTGAGCTAACAGGCCAGCCCCTCAGAGTGCTCTTTATCAAACACATATCTGATCAAGTCTTAAAACAATTCACTGCCCATACTGGGCAAAAATTAATTCTTCAAAAGTTCCTCTTTTATGCTTCTGAGCCTTCGCAAAGATACTCTCTCTACCTGAATCCCTCTTCCTTCCTTTTCTTCCCCAGTTCACTTGGTTAATTCCTACACTTCCTTTAGGTATGAGCTGAAATGTTACTTTCTGTGCCTCATCAGGACCATTTGGGAGCCTCTGTTTTGGACTCCACCATCCATAACCTGAATGTTCTATTTTAGCATTTATCACACTTCAAATGAATGTTTAACAACAGATGTTGTTGTTTTTATATAGCTATAATTATACAGTATGTACACGTTTGTATTATTTGTCTTCTACTTATTTTTTTATTAAAACGTATTGATTATACATATTTAAGGGGTACAGAGTTATATTTCAATACATGCAAACGGTGTGTGATTATCTAATCAGGGTAATTAGCACATTCACCATTACAAAACATAATCATTTCTTTGTGATGTGAACATTTGATCTCCTCTCTAGTTGTTTGGTAACATGCAGTAAATCATTGTTAATTACAAATTCCTGGGTTGACTGTACACGAATAGAACTTATTTTTTTTTCTACCTAGCTGTAATTTTGTTATGTTAATAAATGTAGAGAAATTGTTGTTGCCCCTGCTTTCTGCTGTAATGGACGACATCCTGTACAGAGTCACCACTACAACAATGTGGGCTTTATAAGTTCCTTTTAAGGTTTTTAAGCTGAAAAGGCAGTAGTGTAGCACTTCCTGCCCACAGTGCTGGGTAATTTTATTGCTATTAAGTAATCTAAAACAATTTTAAAATATGCATATTTTGTGGACATGTTATTTGTAACAGTTTTATCTTTTTAAAGTCACTTTTAAAAGCTTTCCTTTTTTAAGCTTATGCTTGAAGGCAAACCCTTTTCACATGAAAAAATGAAATATGATAGAGTATGATGAATGACTCAATAGGAAATATTGCACAATTCTTTGGCGGGATGATAATTTGTTCTTCATTTAATACATATTCAAATTTATATGTAATTAAAATTGCAATCCAGGTTTAGGATTTAAACTTAATCAACTCTCCTTAGATGTTAGATAACAGAGTTTAGGAGGTGTGTACGAGATTACAAAAATAATCCAGGGGAAAGTTGAGTTTATTCATTCCAAAAATAAAAAGGCCTTTTTTTAGGTGTTTGTACACTCCTTTTCTGATCCACCTTCTGACAATCATCTTTAGTCTTGGTACCCTTTCTTCTTTATAGAACAAAAAGCTAATTTTTATTGGCTGAAATATGTTTTAAAAGTCTTCTCCAGATTTAGGCATGTTCTCTGACTCAACCCCAACACAGTGCCTATGAAGCTCCATCTGTGTTGGGTTCTTCTGTGTTTATTCCTTTGCTGGCTTACCCAGGGTCGTTAGCTGGTTGGTCACATGTTGAAGCAGTCAGAAGAAACACACTTGGCTCACAATTCTAGAGGCAAAGAAGTCTAAGAAGCACGGTGCTGGACTCCACTCAACTTCTGGTGTGGATTTTTGTGAGTTTCAGAGGCTGGGAAATCCAAAGTCCAGGGAATACATCTGGAGAGGGTCTTATTGGTGGGTGGTGACAGCAACGCACATACTCTGCACAGTGGTGCAGGGGTTGGGTCCCCAAGTCCTTGGGCAGCCCTGCTCATATGGCTTTCCTGGTCTTTGGCCATGTTTTAACTCTCCCAAGCTGGCATTTCACATTGGTAGCTCCACAGTTCTGGAGTCTTCACGGCTGTCCCACTTTCATGGCTCCACTAGACATGGTCAGTTTCAGAAGCTGGGAAGTCCAAAGTCCAGGGAACACATCTGATGAGGTCCTTGTTGGTGGTGACAGCAACACAGAGTCGCACAGCAGGTGGCTGAGCAGAGAAAGAAAGACTGTTTTCCATTTAATACTGTATTATACACATATTTCTAACACTTCAAAAACATTATTTCCAATGGCTGCATAATATTTCATTGAGTATATGGTATCACAGATTACCAAACAATTTCTCTGTCAGTAGCTTCCAATTTGTCACTGTTACAAACTACACTGTGATGATCATTGTGCATAAAATATATTAAGATGATTTCCAAAGTGTTGCATCCTAGGGATGAACTCACTGAATTATGTTAAAATCATTTTTAAGAATCTTAACACTTATTTTCAAATTGCTTTCCCAAAGTGTTTTATCAAATTCACTTTCACTGACAATGTGTAAGGAAGCCTGTTTTCACATACCTTTGCTAGTATTAAGCATTTTCATTATATTAAATAATTGATAATCTTCTATGAGAAAAGTCATATTTCATTGTTGTAATATACATCCTTTATATAACTGATGAGTGGGAACATTTTCTATAAATTTGTTTATAACCCCCTTGCAAATTGCCATCATGCTTAAATTTTTCTGAAAGTCTTCAAGAGGTATCTCATACATGCTCATGTTTACTAGTTGCTTTCCCTCTTTTGTGACTAAATGGACTTAACAAATACTTACATACATACATATATGTAGATATATATGTATTTGCATTTAATGATGTTGATTTTATCTGAGGCAGGCAGACTTTAAAAAACAGAATAGTTTTCTTTTTCTAACTAAAGGCATGGATACTAAACATGTGCTGGAAAACCACTTGGGAAATTTGAGCTGTACATCTCAGTAGTGAAAGACTGTCCAGGTAAGAAAGAGGCCCCTAGGAATAGTTTAGTATTTATTATTTCATCCTCAAAAGGAATCTGGGGAAAGTATGAGTGTGAGTGACTAGAAAGAGAATCAGGAGAAATAAAAACAGGAGTGAATAATTTAATTGTTGTATTAAATCAGTGGTTTAGATAAAGCCTGAGTTTTTTATTTTACCCAAATTATTTCACAGGTCTCAGAGTTCTGCTCATATATATTGCTGTTCTTATGCCATTAAAATTCTTCACCTGATAATTACTCAACTTCCACAATCACTGTTATTTGCTGTTTAGTTTAGCTCTTTTCCTGTCTGAGTTATCTAGGTGTCAGTGATAAGTACTTCAAAAAATAGAGAGAGAGAAAACAGCAGGGTGGGGGACTTTTAAGACACTTAATAGACTGTTTGATGTGAATTCTAGACATGTGACAGGTAATAATTAAAACTGCTTAATTACTTTCTGAATATTGGGATGAGGAATAGTAGCAAAAACTGAATAGTACTAATGAAAAACTGAATTACTATAATCAAAACATTTTTTTCTTTTCACCAGGTAAAAGACTTTCACATACAATAAATGCACTGCCTTTCTTTGTGTATAAGAGAAATAAGAAGTGAATTACCACAGCGATTAAAACCAAAGTTCTGGCCTAATTCTTATCATTAAGAGTAGTACTCTGCCATGTTAGAAGGGAACTTAAGAAATTAGAACTGGAATTGCTCACATAAAGGAAAGGTTATATGGTGAGGCAAACACAATATTTCAGGTATATTGCTGTGGATATTTAATAATTGGATGGAAGGGGTTAACATCCTGTATATGAAGTAAAGCAAGAAAAATAGTAAAAATAAACAATCAAATCTGGAAAGCACACTAATACGTATTATCTTCTCTTTTCTGAAACTCTGAACAGTTTTCATCAAGACAAAGAAAGACAACCCCACCTTAAAATTTATTTAATTTAAAATATTTTAAAAATCTAACATTGTAACTCAAGCATCATGAGATCCTATTAAATTAGACTATATACACCTCATACGGCTGGGTCCATGCTTTACTTATCTTTGTATCTCCAGATTCTATTACTTATGTAATGTGTTTACCAAATAACTGTCCAATGGAATTTTAAACAGCTATCAGAATGAACCAGGAACTCCAAAAACTTTTCCAGCATGTTTTCTTTCTTTTTTCTGTTGCCCAATTGTGAACATGTGTGTGTGCATATGTGTGTGTAGCTTCCCTCTTCAAGGCCAAGCAGCTGGGGCTTCCCTCACTATTAAGGGCCAGCAACTGCCAAACCCAAGTTTTAAAAATTGTAAAATAGATGGAATTCTCAGGAGTGTTTTGTCCCAGAGCATGTGGAATTGAAAGCAAAAGCAGATGGAGTCCAGGAGAAAGACAGCTTGGTGATGATGATTTTAACGATTAAATGGAAATCGAATGAGGGACCATCGAAGGGTGGAAAGATCTGGGAAGCTGTCAGAGGGTCACAGAAAGAGAGGAAAGGAGAGTTTCAGAAAGTTTCTGTGAACCAGCTTAGCTTTCCTTAAGCAATAAGCCAGAGGCAAGAACCATAATGCTCTAAGAGCCCTGAAGCCCAAGGACAATAGATGTGTGTACCGTCCTGATTAGTGATGGCAGGAGACACAGATGGCTGGTTAACCCGTTAGATAGTCAGGAAGGACAGCCACCAGGGAATATGTGGCAGCTTCATACAGCCAGACCCAGACAGGTGGCAGACAGCTTGAGCTGGGCTCTTTGTTTGGTTTCTGACCTTATTTAAAATAACAGTAGTGAAATGTCTATTAAGCCCTAGCTTCACTTATTTGTTTTTCTTTTGGCCCAGCATTGGTGAATTGGAGAGCTTTGTAGGGAAGCTAAGTCTCAGTTTCAGTTTGATATTTCTATCTTCCCATTTCTTGTGACTCTCGTAGCCACGATCTTTCTCAGAAAAATGCAAAGAAAAAGGTTTGATCGTGACCTAGTTAGTTCTTCTTTTAGGTACACTGACTGCTCATCCTCAAAACTTATGCACGTCACCCCCATGCTGAGCAGCACAGTAGCCTGGCTCTGTAAATGTGTGAAACTCAAGGGCAGCCACGTCAAATGCAACTGCAACAGAAAATAAATTCGGTAGGTGATCACACCTGTTGTAACTTGTTTTATTTATTGTTTGAAATACATAAAAAGGCTTTAGGGAATATTATCCATTAGAGGCACACACTGGAGAGGCTGATGCATAAGATAAGTATATAACCTATGCGTTGCTCCAGGCATTCTTTGATTTGTGGTTAATCCAATCTTTGTGGCTTCTCAGTTTAGCATTTAAGCGAAAACAATTTTAAATGCTGTAAAATAAAACACAAGTTGTTTTTGTTGTACAACTGCAAAGAAGCAGATTTCCAATCTGAATGCGCCTTTCATATTAGGTGCTTTTGACAATATTTAACTGATTCAGAAGAATTCGGTATAATCTTCACTTTCCTTATAAAAAAAGAAAAGACAAGTTGGAAAGAGATGACTTAAGTAATAGCTACATAGGTTAACTTCAGACCACAAACTCTGTGGGACTATTTTAAAATGATTGTTCTTCCTAGACCAGAAAGATATTAAAAGGCAACCAGGAGGAAATGGAGGAAAGGATAGATTTGTAATTCATAGGCTCCCCTTCTGTGGCTGCACGTGGGGAAGGCAGGCTTCACTGACAGGAGTTAGTTCCTCCCAATAAATAAGATTGGGAAGGGTTGAGTTAAATGAAGTTGAAGAATTAATTGTCTTTGTTACATGTCTTCTCAGAGTCTTTTACACGATTAAGCTCATTGTGAAATTTTAAAAGTGTCTATTCAATGTTTGATAAACTTATTTAATTATATAGAATCCCCTGCTCTTTTTGTTACAGAGCATCTCACAAGTTAGTAAGCTGACAAAGAGTCAGAATTGTGAGGCTGAGCCATCGGCTGTGTCATATTGAAACAGAAACTATGTCACTGTCAGTTGAAAGTCAGGTGAAGCACAGATCTGTGAAGAAGAGGAGACCATAATAGTTTTAGCTTAGTAACTTTCTAACCCAACATTTTCCAATACATGTTGTACAGATTACTTTTCTGAATGATATTATTAAAAGTTTGGTAAAAATAGAATTTTGTGATCAAATGAGTTTAGGTAAAGCCTGGTTCAACAAAATTAAGCAAATTTCTTTAAAAAGTCACTTCATAGAATGTTTTTAGAAGTAGACACTTCCTGAGGTGGCTGCTCAGTTCACAAACATTTTCCCTGTCTGAGAACTACCCTGTCTTAGTCTGTCTGGGCTGCTGTAACAGAATACTTTAAACTGAATAATATATAAACAACAGAGATGTATTGCTCACCATGCGGTATGTGCCAGTCACTGTAGCTCTTAACAAGATTTCCAGGAGTATTTCACACATCCTGGCCAGCACTGGTCTAAGGATTCACATTTGGGAAGTTCTGTAAACGCTTGCTGCTGAGATGTCCTAATTCCTGCTCTTACTGAGGTTCATTAGTTCAACCGTTCTTTTGATTTCTGTGAATTACTACGGTATCCTTCCAACAAATTCCCTTTTAGGCTTAAGATAGCTCAAGTTGGTTTCTGTTATATGCAACCAAAAGAACCTTAACTAATACAACATTGCGAATTTCCTAGTAGGGGATTATAGCATGCAGTGCTTCACAAACTTATTTGACCACTGAGTGCTTTTTTCAAGGAGCTTCTTGTTAAACCAGTATTCTGCTGCACATGCTTTGGGGAAGCACTAGTTTAAGGTAATTGATTTAACAGAGCTGTGAATTTTCTCCAGGCTGCATACCAAATGTTGGATTTTAACCTCAGTTTCTGGGGGTTACATTAATTTCTTTACTATATGTTCCTAGAAGTGGGGACACTCAGTAGTGACACACAATTAGATGCAAATAAATAAAGCCTGGATACTCAGTTTGAGGATTGCTCTGGGAAACAAGAAGTCAGGCTGGCCCTCAGTGATGCAGTGCTATTTGCACATGATAAGCCTTTTTCATTTACCTACAGGTTTTACATAGAAATCACCTCATTCTCCAACACACCTAGAAGAAAGAGTGGCAGAACCAGATGGTTTAGTGCAGGGCTGATCATTTGATAGCTGTAAGTAAAGAAAAAAGTTGAGTACTATTAATTGAATTGACATAAAGTAATAATTTTCTCTTCTAAATATCTAAAAAGTTATGGAAACACAGAGAAATAGCAGGATGAAATGCAGTGGAATAGATGTGCACAGGTTGAAATCTAAATACAGCCATTTATTAGCTCTGTCACTTTGAACAAGGTCCTTTAAGCTTATTTCTTGCTCTATAAAATGGAGATAATAAGTTTCCTCCTATGTTTTTAGGTTAGGACTAAATGAAATAGTCATTATAATAATAGATAACATTTATTAAGGTATTTCTACATTCCAGACACTGTGCTAAGCCCTTTAAATTCATTACTTTTTTTGATCCTCTGAACATTTCTGTGAGGTGGTTACTATTCATTTATTCTCCATTTTGTAGACGAGGAAACCTGGGCTCAGAAACATTAAGAACATTGCCTAAGGTTACCCAGCAGACAAACCTGGCTGCCCAGAGTCAGAAAACAAACCCAGTCTGACTCTAATGCCTACATATTGTAAGCACTCAGCATTTAATTACTTTCTCCAGGAAGTTCCCTCATTCACCTTCAACTAATTGCAACAGATAAAAATGTTGTCATGACAATATGTTTAGACTGTGAAGGAAAAGAAATACAAATCTGTGTGGATGACAGTAGTGAATTTTGGCTTCTATTCTTGGTCAAATTAGCCATCTTTGGGAGGACAATTTTAGTGGAGGGGAGAGAGGATTGAATCACCAAAATAATCAGAGTAAAATAAGGAAAATTGATAGGAGCACCTATATTACATACAGAGAGTTGAAGGAGCAGTAGAATCTGGGCAGGATTAGTGAAAAGAATGCTACTATGGGTCAAATATGTCTCCCAAAATGTCATGTGTTGGAAACTTAAGCCCCACTGTAACAGTGTTCAGAGGGTAGGAAATCTGGTTATGATATTTGAAAGGTGAGGTCTTTGAGAGGAGATTGGGTCCTAAGGACTCCTGAATGGATTCATCCGTTCATGCAGTAATGAGTTATCATGGCTGTGGACTGGTGGCTTTATAAAGAGCACATGACAGAGCTCTCCCCGTTCTCTTGCCACCTGATACCCTATGTAATTACACAAACCTGTAGAGACTTTCCAGCAAGAAAATGGCCCTCACCTGATGTGCCCCCTGGACTGTAGAATTGCCAGTCTTAAAAATTGTCAGAAATAAATTGCTTTTCTTTACAAATTACCCAGTTTCAGGTATTCCATTATAAGCGACAGAAATGGACTAATATAAATAACACTTTAGGTAAGGATTTTAACTGTAGTAGGAAAGTGTAGGTGGGAAAGAATACTGAGTAGTAAAGATTAGCAAACTGGTTTTTTTGGATGAAGGACAAGATTTACTTATTTTTATGTTTTTAAATTTTATTCAATATAATTTTACTTCTCAAAATGCATTGCACTTGATTTTCATGCCCCTTTACCCGTTCCTCTCATCCCCCTGCCCCCCTCCCGCCCCCCACATTGTATCTGTGCACTTGGCTTAAATAGTTCAAGGAATTTTTGTGGTTATTCCCTCTTCTTCCCCACCCCCCTTTATTTGTTTGTGTGTTTATTTATTAATTAATTTTTAGCTCCCCCAAATAATTGATAACACATGGTATTTGTCTTTCTGTGCCTGACTTGTTTCAATTAATATAATTTTCTCTAAGTCCATCCACGTTGTTGTGAATAGTAGTATTTTGTTCTTTTTTTATAGCAGAGTGGTATTCCATTTTGTAGATGTACCACAGTTTCCTTATCCACTCATCACATGATGGACATTTGGGCTGGTTCCAGCTCTTGGCTATTGTACATAGAGCTGCAATAAACATTGGAGAACAGGTATCCCTTTGGCATGATAATTTCCATTCCTATGGGTATATTCCCAGCAGTGGGATAGCTGGGTCATATGGTAGATCTATCTGTAATTATTTGAGGAACCTCCATACCATTTTCCATAAAGGCTGCACCATTTTGGAGCCCCACCAACAGTGGATGAGAGTTTCTTTTTCTCCACAAACTCTCCAGTACTTATCATTCTCAGTCTTTTGGATGTTGGCCATCCTAACTGGAGTGAAATGGTATCTCAGTGTGGTTTTCATTTATATTTCCCAGATGTTGAGTGATATTGAGCACTTTTTCATGTGTCTGTTGGCCATTTGTATATCTTTCTTTGAGAAATATCTGTTCAGCTCCTTTGCCCATTTTTTAATTGGGTTATTTGGTTTTTTGTTGCAAAGTTGTTTCAGTTCCTTGTATATTCTGGATATTAATCTTTTGTCAGATGTATATTTTGCTAATATTTTCTCGCACTCTGTTGGTTGTTTTTTTACTCAGTTGATTGCTTCTTTTACTGTGCAGAAGCTTTTTAGTTTGACATAATCCCATTTGTTTATTTTACTTTTAGTTACCTGTGCTTTTGGGGTTCTATTCATGAATTCTGTACCCACTCCTACTTCCTGGAGTGTTTCCCCTGTTTTCTTTAAGGAGTTTTATTGTTTCAGGATGTATATTTAATTCTTTAATCCATTTTGAGTTGATTTTGGTATATGGTGGATGATACGGGTCTAGTTTCATTCTCCTACATATGATTATCCAGTTTTCCTAGCACCATTTGTTGAAAAGGCAGTCTCTTCCCCAGTATGTAGACTTGCTGCCTTTGTCAAAGATCAGATGGCTGTAGGCATATGGGTTAATTTCTGGGTTCTATATTCTGTTCCATTGATCTGTGTGTCTGTTTTTATGCCAGTACCATGCTGTTTTGCTTATTATAGCTTTGTAATATATTTTAAAGTCAGGTAATGTATGCCACGAGCTTTTGTTTTATTTTATTTTGTTTTTTGCTCTGGATTGCTTTGGCTATGCATGGTCTTTTCTTGTTTCGTATAAATGTCTGGATAGCTTTTTCCATCTCAGAGAAAAATGTCATTGGAATTTCGATGGGGACTGCATTGAATTTGTAGATCACTTTGGGTAATATGGACATTTTCACAATGTTAATTCTTCCAATCCAAGAGCATGCAATATCTTTCCATCTTCTGTGTCCTTTTTAATTTCTCTCAACAGTGGTTTGTAGTTCTCTTTGTAGAGATTTTTCATATCCTTGGTCACCTTTATTCCTATATATTTTATTTTTTTGGTGGCTACTGTAAATGGACTATCTTTCTTGATTTCTTTTTCTGCATGTTCACTGGTGGAGTACAGAAATGGTACTGATTTTTGTGTGTTGATTTTGTACGCTGCAACTTTGCTTAAATCATTTATCAACTCTAGGAGATTTTTTATAGAAGCTTTAGGCTCTTAAATATATAGAATCATATCATCTTTAAAAAGAGACAGCTTGACTTCATCCTTCCAATCTGGATGTCCTTCATTTCCTTCTCTTCTCTGATTGCTCTGGCTAGTATTTCCAACAGTATGTTGAACAGGAGTGGTGAGAGTGGGCTTCCTTGTCCATTTCCTGTTTTAAAGGGAAAAGCTTTCAGTTTTTCCCCATTCAGGATGATATTGGCAGTGGGCTTATCATATATGGCTTTACTTAGGTTTAGATACTTTCCATCTATGAATAACTTGTAGAGAGTCTTTATCATGAAAGGGTGTTGAATTTTTTCAAATGCTTTTTCAGCATCAATAGTGATGATCATGTGGTTTTTGTCTTTGCTTTTATTAACGTGGTGCATCACATTTATTGATTTGCTTATGATGAACCAACCTTGCATCCCTGGGATGAATATCACTTTATCATGGTGTATAATTTTCTGTATGTGTTGCTGTATTCTGTTTGCTAGTATTTTACTGAGGATTTTTGCATCTATATTCATCAAGGATATTGGCCTGTAGTTTTCTATTTTTGATGCATCTTTGTCTGGTTTTGGAATCACAGTGATATTTGCCTCATAGAATGAGTTTGGGAGAATGGCCTCTTTTTCAATCTCCTGGTCAGTTTGTAGAGAATTGGTATCAGTTCCTCTATGAAGATTTGGTAGAACTCTGCAGTGAACCCATCCGGTCCTGGGCTTTTCTTTGTTGGGAACCTTTTGGTAATAGCTTCAATTTCTTTTATTGTTATTGGTCTGTTCAGATTTTCTCTATCTTCTTGCCTCAGTTTTGGTAATTTGTATGCATCCCGAAATTTATCCATTTCCTCCAGATTTTCAAATTTGTTGGCATACAGATGTTTATAGTAGTCTCTAATGATTCCTTGTATTTCTGAAGTGTCAGTTGTAATGTCACCTTTTTAATTTCTAAGTTTTGTCATTTGGGTCTTCTGTCTTCTTAGTCTTGCTAAAGGTTTGTCAATTTTATTAATCTTTTCAAAGAACCAACTTTTTGTTTCATTGATCTTTTGTATTGTTTTTCATATTTCTATTTCATTTAGTTCTGCTCTGATCTTAATTATTTCTTTCCATCTACTAACTTTAGGTTTGGATTGTTCTTGTTTTTTTAGATCTTTAAGGTGAAGTGTTAGGTTATTTATTTGCCATCTTTCCATTTTTCTGAAGTGAGCATTTAATGCAATAAATTTCCCCCTTAAAACTGCTTTTGCAGTATCCCACAGGTTTTGGTATGATGTGCCATTATTTTCATTAGTTTCAATAAATTTTTTGATTTCCTATTTAATTTCTTCTTTGACCCACATGTCATTAAGTAGAATGTTGTTTAATTTCCATGAGTTTGTATAATTTCCAGAGTTTTTTTTATTATTGATTTCTAATTTTAATCCATTGTGATCTGAAAAAATACACAGAATAATTCCAATTTTTTTGAATTTGTTAAGACTTGCTTAGTGGCCTAACATGTGGTCTATCCTGGAGAATGTTCCATGTGCTGATGAGAAAAATGAATACTCTGGGGTTGTTGGGGGGAATGTTCTGTAAATATCTGTCATATCCAATTGGTATAAAATATTGTTTAGATCTTGAGTTTCTCTGTTGATTTTTTGCCCAGATGATCTGTCCACTGATGGAAGTGGGGTGTTCAGGTTCCCCACTATTATGGTGTTAGTGTCTATTTCTTTGTTCAGATCTAATAGTGTTTGCTTTGTAATTCTGGCTGCTCTGACATTAGGTGCATATATATTTATGATTGTTATGCCTTCTTGATGGATAGATCCTTTTATCATTATATACTGGCCATCTTTATCTCTTTTAATGGTATTTGCTTCAAAGTCTATTTTATCTAATATAAGAATAGCTACTCCAGCTTGTTTTTCATTTCTTCTTACATGATATATCTTTTTCGTCCTTTCACTTTTAGTCTGTGTGTGTCTTTACAGGTCAAGTGAGTCTCTTCAAGGCAGCATATTGTTGGGTCCATCTTTTTAATCCAGTCAGTCAGTCTGTGTCTTTTGAATGGGGAATTTAGTCCCTTTACATTCAGAGTTATTATTGAAAGGTATTGATTTGCTCCTAGCATTATACTGATATTTGTTTAGATGCCATAAGTATCTTTTGTTCCTTTCTTTCAAATTTTATGTTTGTCTTCTGTATTTGTTGGTTTCTTGGAGTGATAGATTAAATATTTTTTCTCTCTTTTGTTGGCATTATTGTTTTGCTGATAGGTATTATTCTTTCTTGTGTATTTGTTGTAGTGATGGTTGTTTTTGTGGTATCAAACCCAGTACTTACTTGAGATTTTCTTGTAGGGCTGGTCATGTGGTAACGAACTCCCACAGGTTTTGTTTGACTGAGAAATATACTATTTGTCCTTCATTTCAGAAGGTAGCCTTGCTGGGTAAAGTATTCTTGGCTGGCAATTTTTGTCCTTTAGTGTTTTGAATATATCTTCTCATTCTTTTCTTGCTTTTAGAGTTTCTGATGAAAAGTCTGATGTTATTCTGAGTGGGGCTCCCTTATGAGTGACTTGCCGCTTCTCTCTTGCAGCTTTTAAGATTCTCTCTTTGTCTTTGAGTTTTGTCAGTTTGATTATCACATGTCTTGGAGAGGACCTTTTTTGGTTGAATGTGTTTGGCTTCCTGAATCTGGGGATCTGTGACTTTCCCTATATCTGAGAAGTTTTCTCCTATTATCTCATCGAGTATGTTTTCAATGCTGTTTCCTTTTTCCTCCTCTTCTGGAGTACCCACGATTTGGATATTTGAGTGCTTAAGGTTGTCAGTTGTCTCTCTTACATTTTCTTCAATTTTTTTGATTCTTTTTTCTTTTTTCTGCTCTGCCTGTGATAATTCAAACAGCCTGTCTTCAAGGTCGGAAATTCTCTCTTCTGCTTGTTCAAGTCTGCTGGTTAAACTCTCTGTTGTATTTTTTATTTCATTGAATGAATCCTTCAGCTCCACAAGCTCAGCTACATTCTTTTTCAAGGCATTGATTTCTTTGTACATTTCTTCTTTCAGATCCTTTATGTTTTTTCTTATTTCATTGTGTTGTTTCACTGAGTTTTCTTGTATCTCATTTAGTTTCCTTAGAATAGTTACTCTAAATTCCTTGTCTGTCATTTCAAAGACTTCCTGTTCTATAGGATCTAGCACTTGTAAGTTATTAATTTCCTTTGGTGGCGATGTACTTTCTTGATTTTTCACATTTCTGGTTTCTTTCCTTTGGTGTTTTGTCATCGTGGCCAGTGGTATCACAGTTCACTAGTTTCTCCCTGATGTCTGGCTTGGATCCTGAAGTGACTGCTGGTTCTGGACAGCAGAAACTAGCTTGGACCAGAAGTCCCACCCCACCTGCCTTCACCGGCTTGTCAGGCTCAGGGCTTGGAAGCCCATGCCTCTCAGATTGCTCACAGAGGCAGATAGCCTGTGCCAGAAGTTCTGCCCCACCTGTGTTCCCCAGCTCATCTGCCTTGGGGCTTAGGATCCCAGAGCCTCTTGGGTTGCTCATAGAGACAGGACAGCCTGGGCAGAAAGTCCCACCCCATCAGCCTTCACCAGCTTGTCCAGCCTGGGGCTTGGGAACCCGTGCCTCCTAGGTCACTCACAGAGATGGATGGATCATCCGCACCAGAAGTCCCACCCCAGCCCTGCCTGCCTTCTCTGGCTGGCAGGCTAGAGGCATGTGGGCCCAAAAGCTCTGAAGCTCCAAAGCTCCAAAGTCTCTTTAGGAAATGGGGAGCATCCTGAGCTGGGGTCCCGTGGTGGGTGGCTCCTGTTTGTTCCAGTACAGACCTCGGGTCCTCCGTTACTGCTCCTCAAAAGCTGCAAATTGGTCACTCTGTGGGAGAGAGTGACACCAGGAACCAACTACTTCACCATCTTGACCCCTCCCCACTTGAAGGACAAGATTTAGATTAAAATGTATAAGGACAATAAGAATGGCTAGATTGGGAAATGGCCCAGTAATAAATTCACCTCCCTCCCATCCTGTTAATATAGGAGCTAACATTTATTGAGTGGTTACTCTGTGTGAGGCACTATCCTAATCATTTTACTTGCATGTAATCATCTAATCCTCATAACAAACCTATGAAGTTGGCACAATTATTGAATTTATTTTACTGTTGAGGAAAATGAGCCACATCAAAGTTTAATACTTTGCAGAAGGTTACTAGGAAGTGGAAGAGTGAGGATTCACACCCATTAATTGAGGTTCAGACTCTTTGATCTGTACCAGTAAGCTATACCATGTTGTAGCATGGATTTGCTTTATTAAGTTACTCCCTTTCTCATAAAACTAAAATGGTTCCTTATTACTTGTATTAGTAAATCTACATTCCTCGGCCTGACCTTTAGGGATCTCTATCAACTTGCAGTTCTTAATAATCAACATTGTTTCTTACTACTCTCTCTAAATGGACCCTCCTCTATTACAGATAATCCAATATAAGAGGTCTTCAAAAAGATTGCAGGAAGATTTGTATTATCTTCTAATTCAATTTTTCTATGAACTTTTTGAAGTATCCTCCTGTTCGGGATGCCTTCTCTCTGCTGATCCGTGTCTCTGAGCTCCTTTAAAATTCAACTCAAAAAATTTAGCTATTGCTTCCAAGAAGCCCTCTCTGACTTTTTCTGTTGAATATCAATTCTGTATTATTATTTTTCTCACAAAATGAATTATCTCAGTGGTTATTATTTTGCCCTTAGAAACCTTACTTGATAAGTGATATTGAGTCTATGTGTTTCGAGCATATGACTTTCCACTAAATGGAATATCAGCTCCTTGAAATTAAAAAAAAAAATGTATCTCCATACAATAGCCATTCATTTGATGTAGTCCATGCAAAATAGGTGGAAATAAGAACATAATACTAAAAATAGCAGGAAAAAAGTTTTCCTTTCTCCCACTGTGTGCAGAAACAGATTTATTTAAAAATTCTATTTTTCTCTGATAGAAGCTTTTCAGACTGTTAATATTTTTTCCCAAACAGAAAGTAATTCCAATGTTATGAAGGTTGAGGCTCATTTTCCTTGTTGTCAAAATCAGATCATTGGTTCAAGAAACAACAGAACCTAGCTTAGAAATAAGTGGAGTTTAATCATGCTTTTTTGAAAACAAAGGTTTTAATTATACAGGCCCTGCAGAGATTGTTTATTTCATAATTACTGAAAAATGGCAAGTATCCCACATAATGCCCTTTCCTTTTGAATAGGAAATGCACTTGCACAAATGTAGATATTTGTTTGGCAACTAGACAATGAAGAACATTCCCATTTGTGCTTAGTGGAATGGAATCAGTTGGTCTTCACCAATTCAGCCAGGGTTCTTTCTGCTAATGGCAAAACATGCCTGTCCCTGTAGCTAAACAAACGCTGGATTATTTATTTTCCTTTTGGCAATTGCCATTGTAGAAATGCCCATGATACTTGTTGTTTATCATAAATGACTGTTGGGGGATATCCCTTGGGAAAAGGGAAACGGTACAAACCAAAATAATAAGAGTAAATTTAAACATGGAATTTGTGTGTGTGTGTGTGTGTGTGTGTGTGTGTGTGTGTGTGTGTGTGTGTGTGTGTGTGTGAAAGTGTTTGCAAGCCTTTATGTGATTTTTGTTTTGTCTGAATACCCTGTGTTTCAGTGGAATCTTTCTTTTGTGGGGCTCCAAGCTTAGATTAAAGGAGCTAACATAAGTGACCTAGTGTATACTCAGCATCCAGATAGTACATGACTCTTTTTTGGATCCTTAAAGATGTATAATAAAGACTACCATGATTTCTGTGCTCAAAAGTCTTGACTTTAAATAGATATACAACCATCTTCCTGGGTGCAATAGTTGTGAATAAAAAGAATATGTAAACTATATAGATAACAGCAAGAGAAATAGTTGAGATGTATTTGAAATTGCAGAGGAAGTGTTAAAACAAATTAAAACATATGTCATTCTTTGTTTCCAGTTAGCTTCATTGATTAAAGCAAGGTGTTAATAAGAGCAAAGTATAATGGAATTAGAAATTAAGCAGGAGTCAGAAGACCTGAGTTCTAGTTTCAATGCTCCAATTAACTAGATGTTTGATATGAGCGAGGGGATCATTCTTGTTGCCCTCACAAAGAGCAGTATTTGTTTGTGAAAATGCAGCTTGAATTATTAGTAATATGCTTAACACTAGCCAAAACACATGCAAAAATATTGTTTTGAAAGAGAGAAATCATTTGGCCAGAGAGTTGAAGTGACTCATTATGCCCTTATTTTTGTTTCAGAACACAAAAACGTTCAGAGATAGCATTCTTTAAATGAGGAGGCAATTTCATCATCTGTATTTAGGTTTTTCATAAAAGATAGCACATTACTACGTGTATGACTGGGGCAAATTACTTAACCTCCCTAAACTTTAACCTTCTCCTTTGTGAAAATAGGGATGTGGACTAAATGAAATTATGTCCATAAAACATTTAACACAGTGCTTAGTACATAGTAAGGGCTCAATAAAGAAACTCTAGAGGCACTAGGGTATTAAGAATAAGGCCACCAGAATCAGACTACCTGGGTTCAAATTCTGAATTTCCTACTTAATTGCTGTGTGACATAAATTTTCTCTTCGGCAAAATAGGGATAATGGTACCTACCCCATAGGGTTATTGTGAATATTAAATGCAATGTTTAATATGAAACAAGGCCTAGTACATAAAGTTCAATTAATGTAATTCATTCATTTAACAAATGTTCATGGAGCATTTACCACATGTGTGACACTATTGTATGTGCTTGTATACAATGGTGAACCAAGACAGAAAACAGTTCTTGCCCTCATAGATCTCATATTGTAATTGGAAGGGTAGATAATACATAAGCAAACAATATAAGATATAACTGCCATGCAGAAACTGAAGCAGAATAAGGGACTAGAGAGAGACAGTAGGGGCAGCATGCATGCTGTTTTTATGGTTGTTTGGAGAGGTTCTCTAAGATGTGGCACTTGATCAGAAACCTAAAAGATGCAAAATGAGAGAGCCATAAAAAGAACTGGGGAAGAGCATTTCAGGCAGAGAGAGCAGGAAGTATAATGTTCCCAGTATGGGAAGAATGATCTTAATGTTCTCTAGGAAGAGCAGACATAAATGTGACTGGAAAATGGGGGGGGGGGGGGGTTGGAGGGGAAGAGAAACAAGAGATGAGATGAGAGAGGTAGGCGGGGTCAGATCATGTTGGGTTGTATCAAATGCTAGCTATTATCATTGTTATGATTGTTAAGCTCCGGGGAGTCTGATAATTGAAGTAATGCTTTATACCATTTAGTAAATCCTTTTAAGATCCCACAAAGCAGAAACTTAATGATAATAATAGCAATAATGGCTGACTTTATCATTTGACCTTTTACAATGTGATTTTCACATACATAACCTCATTTACTCTTTACAACAACCCTGCAAGTCAGATAATTATTAGTATCTTTCTCTTGAGGAGGCAGGCTCACAGAAGGTAAAGTCCTTGTGCAGAGTCACACAGCAAAGGTGTGGGAGGTATGAGACTAAAAGTCTGACTCGAGATTGTTGCTTTATTTATGTTATGCCTCTCTGTCTTGTTGACCAGGTAACAAAAGTCATCGACAAAACAGGATCTGATTTAGCAAGGCAATAGAGGTCAGTTCCATAGTTACAAATAGAACTCAGGATCCTGATTTCATTCCCTTAATATAATCAACACCTCAATTCAGGACGCCCACCTGCTATTGAGCAAACTATTTCTTCTTAGTACTTGTGAATTTCATGAATACAATTTAAGTGTAGAATGGTAACTTTGAAGAGTCAGTACAAATTCATAATATTTGGATATTGCTTTAGTATAACATTCTGTAAGAAGTGAATATTGCTTACTCTCATCCTCCGGCGTTTTCCATTAGTACAAGGATAAAGTAGACTTATGAGGGACAACATCTGAATTTGATTGAACAAAATGATAATCTCGTTTGGAAGAATGATACATCTCAAACACAGAAATGCTGGAGCTTGGCGCCAATCCATTCCATATATAACATTTATTAAGATGTATCAACTGCTGACCAAGTTTATTGTGAAACAGAAGACACAGAATCAACCTGTTACTTTATGTTTTGCTTTAGATATTTCTGAGATTATTTTGTAAGGCAAAAAAAGTCTGATGATTCACAGTGAATTGTAAAAATAGAGTAAAAACTTAAAAGAAAAGCCATATGTGTTACTCAGGAATCAGGTTTTCGTTTTGTTTTGTTTTACTTTTCTTTTATCTTTTGCTCCCTAACACTCCACCAGCCAGTTTTGTTAGGGTTGCTTTTGCCTTCTCTGTGCTCCCAGGTAAGACAATCTGGCCATCCATGCTAATCATATTAATGCTGTGCTGATATTTTCAAGAGAGACCTAGTTTGCTATTGTGAACGATATAGCACTAAGCTGATTAGCCTGTTGACATACCAGTTGATTAGTCTGGTCAATAACATTATTAGGTATGATGGGAGACACAACTAAATGCATATATAGTTTCTGCCTTCAAGAAGTATGCAATCCAGTTAGGGAGGCCAAGCCTGCACAAATAAAAGTTGACTAAAATACAAAGGGCTTACAATACGTATCCAGTCAGTTTGATACATAAACTTCAGGCTTTATAGAAATTCCTATCGCAAAAAGTCTCCATCTTAAAATGCTTTACAAATGACCTATAACAATACAAGTGAATTCTAAAATTTCTCTGGATCCTAAGCAGTTCTGTTTGTTGAATCCTAATTAGAGTGCCTGAATAGAGATTGACTTAGAGAGGTGACTTTTTTTATATGAAAATATACAGAGCTAGTACATTGTTATTGTCCATTCAACACTATAGAAATGATATTAAGACACATTTTTTTCGTTGAATAAAATTAAAAATGGTGGTTCAAGGTCACTAAAATATTGCTAGGTCCATGTACAGTTGGAGATAAACGTGCTTCTGTGGTCCAGTCTTAGGACCTAACCATCACTTACAGCATTGTTTCTCAAAGCATTGTCTGTAGATCACTCATCAAGATCATTTGCAGTGTTTGTTAAACTGCAAAACCCTGAGCTTCAACTCATATCTACTGAATCTAAATATCTTGAGGCAAGGTTCAGGAATCTATGTTTGTAACAAGCTCCCCACATTGTACATCAAAAGTCTGGAATTACATTTAAAGGGTAACCATAATCTTCACAGAGTAATATGTTCCATTTCTTAAAAATTCACCAATTTTTGATATAGAGGATTAATAATTGAGGGAGATGCATATTCTTTTCCTAAGATAACTAGTAATGATTTCCCATCACCATCTCTTTTTTTCTAACTACTTGTTTTTTTTTATTGTGGTGAAAATATATATAACACTAAATTTGCTATTTTAACCATTTTTAAGTGTACAATGCAGTGGCATTAACTGCATTCACAATGTTGTGCAACCATCACCATAATCTATTTCCAAAATTTTTCATTGCCCCAAACAGATATTCGGTACTCAAGGTAGTCCTTCCACCAAGCCCTTGTAACCTCTGATCTACTTTCTGTCTGTATGAAATTGCCTACTCGAGGTATTTCACATGTGGGAAATTAAAATATTTGTCTTTTTATGTCTGGCTTATTTCAAATAGCATAATGGGTTTAAAGGTCACCCATGTTGCAGCATTTATCAGATTTTCATTCCTTTATACGGATGAATAATAGTCAATTTTAAGTAGTCTTAGTCAGCTCGGGTTGCCATAACAAAATACCATAGACTGGTTTGAAGTGATAATTCATTTTGGTTTTCATTTCCATTTCTGTAATGACTAAAGATGTTGAACATTTTTTCATGTGAATATTGGCCATTTGTATATCTTCTCTGGAGAAAGTCTGTTCAAATTCTTTGCCCATTTCTTAATTGAGTTCTTCTCCTTTTGTTGTTGATATGTAAAAGTTCTTTATGCAATTATATATATTTAATATATAAATGTTCTTTATGCACTTAAGTATATTTAATATATATAAATGTTCTTCATATATTAATATATATTTAATATGTAAATAATATAAGTTCTTTATATATTTAATGTCCAAAATATATAAAGAATTTTTACATATCGCGGGCATTAAATCCTTATCAGATATATTATTTGCAAATATTTTCCATTCTTTAAGTTGTCTGTTTACTCTCTTTTTTATTAACTATCATTTTTAAAATTTATTTATTACTTTTTATTGTAATATCGTTGATAGTAAATATTTGTGGGTTACAAAGTTGAATATCAATATCTGTGCACAATATATAATGCTCAAATCAGGATAGATGGTGTATTCAACATTATACAATATAATGGTTTTTCATGTCCCTTTATCCCTCTACTCCATTCTTCCTTTCCCACCTCTGATAACCTCAGTTCTGTTCTCTCTTTTGAACGTTCAATGAATTATTGTGATTGTTGTATCTTTCTTCTTTTATTTATTTGTTTAGTTTTTAGCTTCCACTTATGAATGAGGACATGCAGTATTTCTCTTTCTTTGCCTGGCTTATTTCACTTAACATAATTTTCTCTAAGTTCATCCGTATTGCTGTGAATGGCAGCATTTCACTCTTTTTTATGGCAGAGTAGTATTCTATTGTGTACATATACCACATTATCCTTCTCCAGTCATCCATCAATGGACATTTAAGTTGGTTCCAACTTTTGACTGTGGTAAATAGAGCTGTGATAAACGTGGGGGTGTGGGCATCCCTTTGACATGTTGGTTTCCATTCCTCTGGGTACATACCCCACAGTGGGATTGCTGGATCATATGGCAGTTCTCTCTGTAGTTGTTTGAGGAAGCTCCATACTGTTTTCCATAATGGCTGCACTAATTTACAGTCCCACCAACAGTGTAGGATGGTTCCCCGTTCTTCAAGCCCTCACCAGCATTTGTTATTCTGTGTCTTTTTGATAATAGCCAGTCAGATTGGGATGAGATGATCTATCATTGTGGTTTTGATTTGTATTTCTCTGATGCTAAGTGATGTTGAGGCTTTTTTCCTGTGTCTGTTGGCCATTTGTATATTTTCCTTTGAGAAATGCCCATTCAGCTCCTTTGCCCATTTTTTAATCAGGTTATTTGTTTTTGTACTGTTGCATTGTTTGAGTTCCTTCTATATTCTGGATATTAATCTGCTGTCAGATGCATAATTTGTGAATATTTTCTCCTCTCCATAGGTTGTCTTTTCACTCTATTAATTGTCTCTTTTGCTGTGCAGAAGCTTGTTAGTTTGATATAATCCCATTCATTTATCTTTCCTTTTGTTGCCTCTGCTTTGGGGGTCATATTCTTAAAGTCTGTGCCCAGTCCTGCTTCCTGAAGCATTTCCCCTAGATTTTCTTTTAGGAGTTTTATAGTTTCAGGTCTTATATATAAGTTTTTAAACCATTTTGAGTTGATTTTGGTATATAGTGAGAGGTACAAGTCTAGTTTTGTTCTTCTACATATGGATGTCCAGTTTTTCTAGCACCATTTACTGAAGAGGTAGTCTTTTCTCCAATGTATGTTCTTGGTGCCTTTGTCAAAGATCAGTTGGTCCTAAGTTTGTGGGTTGATTTCTATGTTCTTTATTCTGTCTCATTGGTCTGAGAGTCTGATTTTATGCCAGTACCATGCTATTTTGGTTACTATAGTTTGTAGTATAATTTGTAGTCAGGTAGTGTTATGCTTCCACCTTTATTTTCTTTTTTGCTCAGGATTGCTTTGAATAATTGCAGTCTTTTGTTATTCCATATGAATGTTAAGATTGTTTTTTCTATTTCTGTAAGGAATGTGATTGGTATTTTTAGGGGGATTGCATTGAATCTGTAGATCACTTTGGGAAGTATGGACATTTTCACAGTGTTAATTCTTCCAATCCAAGATCATAGAATTTCCTTCCATTTTTTTTTGTGTCCTCTCTAAACTATTTCAACAGTGATTTGTAGTTCCCATTACAGACATCTCTCACCTCCTTGGTTAAATTTATTCCTACTTATTTTTTGGTGACTTGTAAATGGGCTAGCTTTTTTGATTTCTTTATCTACTAGTTTGCTGTTGGGGAGTAAAAACACTACTGATTTTTGTGTGGTGATTTTGTGCTTTTATAACCTGCATCTTTACTGAAATAGTTTGTCAAATCTAAGTGTTTTCTTGTAGAGTCTCAGGTTTTCCTATATACAGGATCATGTCATCTGCAAGCAGAGACAATTTGACTTTGTCTTTTCCAATCAAGATGCCCTTTATTTCTTTTTCTTGCTTGATTGCTCTGACTAGTACTTCCAGTACTATGTTAAATAGGAGTGGTGAGAGTGGGCATCCTTGTCTTGTTCCCTTTCTTCATTTATGATGATATTAATGGTGGGTTTGTCATATTTGGCTTTTTTTGTGTTGAGATACTTTCCTTCTATACCTAATTTGCTGACAGTCTTTATCATCAAGGGATATTTAATTTTGTCAAATATTTTTCCCATGTCTATTGAGATAATTATATGGTTATTGTCCTTCATTTTGTTGATATGGTATATCTCATTTATTGACTTGCATATGTTGAACCATTCCTGTCTCCCTGGAATGCACCCCACTTAATCATGTTGTATAATTTTTTGATGTGTTGCTGTATTCTATTTGCAACTATTTAACTAAGGATTTCACGTCTGTGTTCGTCAAAGATATTGTCATATAGTTTTCCTTTTATGTTGTATCTTTTTCTGGTTTTGGTATCAAGGTGATGCTGGCCTCATAGAATGAGTTTAGGAGAATGGCCTCTGTTTCAATTTTTTGGAATAGTTGGAAGAGAATTGGTATTAATTCCTCTTTAAAGGTTTGGTAGAATTCAGCCATAAAGCCATCCAGTCCTGGGCTTTTCTGAAATGGTCTCTAATGATTCTTCATATTTCTGTAGTATCAGTTGTAATGTCTCCCTTTTCATTTCTGATTTTTATTATTTTGGTCTTCTCTCTTCTTTTCTTAGTTAATCTAGGTAATGATTTGTCTATTTGCCTGTCTTCTCAAAAACCCAATGTTTTGTTTCATTGATCTTTTGTATCATTTTGAGGGTTTCTATTTCATTTAGTTCTGCTCTCATAATTATTTCTTTCTGTCTACTTACTTTGGGTTTCAATTGTTCTTATTTTTCTAGTTCTTTCAGATGCAGTGCTAGGTTATTTATTTGAACTCTTTCTATCCTATTGATGTAAGTATTTATTGCAATAAATGTGCCCCTTAGAACTGCTTTTGCAGTGTCCCACAGGTTTTGTTATGACGTGTCTTTATTTTCATTAGTTTCTAGAATTTTGGTCATTTCCTGTTTAATTTCTTCATGGATCCATAGGTTGTTCAGGAGCATGTTGTTTAACTTTCATTTGTTTGTACAGTTACCAGAGTTTTTCTTGTTATTGATGTCGAGTTTAACTCATTGTTGTCTGAGAAGATATTTGAAATGATTTCAATTTTTAAAAATTTTTTGAGACTTGATTTGTGACCTAACATGTGGTCTATCCTGGAGAAGTTTCCATGTGCACATGAGAAGAATGTATATTCTGAGGCTGTTGGATGAAAAGTTCTATAGATATTTGTAAAGTCCAATTGGTCTAAAGTGTCATTTGAATCCTGTGTTTCTCTGTTGATTTGTTGCCTAGATGATCTGTCCAATGTTCAGAGAGGGGTGTTCAGGTCTCCAACTATCACTGTATCAGAGTCTATCTCTTTCCTTAGGTTTAGGTCTAATAGTGTTTGCATTATATATCTGGGTACTCTGATGTTGGGTACATGTATGTTTATGGTTGTTATGTCTTCTTGCTGGATAGATCCCATTATCAATATATAGTGTCCTTCTTTGTCTCTTTTATAGTTTTCGGTTTAAAGTCTATTTTATCCAGTATAAGAATACCTACTCCTGCTTGTTTTTTATTTCCATTTACATGGTATATCTTTTTCTATCCCTTCACTCTTAGTCTGTACATATCTGTAGTGGGTTAGAAACCTTGATTCTCCTTTTATCTTAGAATAGGATTTTTAGATAATGAATGAATGAGCCAAAGGGTTCTTGAGTAGGGGACCCTTTGTTTCTTTCTTTTCTTTTCTTTTCTTTTTTTTTTTTTTTTTTTGTATTTCTAGTATCTCTACATTGATAATTGATGTCTGGTCATCTGGTAGAGCAGTTGCTTCTTCTATTACTCTCCTTCCCTGGACTCCACTGGTGACCCTCCTGTGTCAATGCAGTTGAGTGGTCAGCAGTCTGCCTGCACAGCAGCAGTGGCTGCTGCAGCTGCTGCTGTGGTAGCAGGTTATCCTTGCAGTGGTGGTGGTTGTGAAAGTGACTTTAGCAGTCTGTCTGTGTAGCAGCAGTGGTAGGCTGCTTGCAATGATGGTGGCTGCCTGGTGGCAGCAACTGTAGCAGTGGTGGTTACAGTAGACACCCACTGGTTGCAGTGTCCACAGTGGTGGCCCATACAACTACAGTGGCAGTGGCATTACCTCATGGTGGGGGCAGCAGCATCAGTGGCTACAACTGCCTCCCCTGTGTCTGTGCTGTCCACAGTGGCAGTAGGTTTTCCTTGTGGGGGCAGCAGGCATGCCAGCAGCTAAGACTGCCTCCCTTGTGTCTGCAATGGTGCAAAGGTTACCTTGTGAGGGTGGCAGGGGTACCCGCAGCTGCACCTGCTTCCCTTGCATCTATGGTGTCAGCAGTGGCAGCGTGGTTACTTTGTGGCAGCAGCAGCAGCAGTGCTGGTGGCTGCAACAGCCTCTTGTTGTGTCTGCACTGTCCTGTTGGCAGTGGGGTTACCTTGTGGTGGCAATATGGCAGCAGCACTGGGGCAGGCAGCTTCAAGTGCCTCCCTTGTATCTGAGGTGTCCTTGGCATCAATGGGGTTAACTCACAGTGGTGGCAATGGCGGTGGTGGTTGCAGCCACCTCCCTCATGTCTGCAGAGTCCGTAGCTGCAATGATAAGCTGCTCTGTGATAGGCTATGGTTTTGGGACTGGGAAATGGCTCCAGAGACTGCAGTGGTGGTGGCAGTAGGCCCATTTCAATATTCTTCCATGGGACGAATGCACCCCACATACCGCTAGTCTGCCTCTTCCCAGAAGTCTATTCTGTTTACTCTCTTGATGGTGTCCTTTCAGAAACAAAATTTTTAATTTTGATGAAGTTTAAATTATCTATTTTTACTTCTTTTGCCTGCAATTTTGGTGTTATATTCATAAACTCATTGTCAAATCAAAGCTCATACAGATTTGCCCCTATGTTTTCTTCCAAGATTTGTATAGTGTTAGTGCTTACATTGATATATTTGAGTTAGTTTTGTATATGCTGTAAGGCAAGGGTCCAACTTCATTCATTTACTTATGGATATTCAGTTTTCCTAGCACCATTTGTTAAAGAGACTGTTCTTTCCCTCACTGATCTTGTTGGCTTCCTTGTCAAAATTCCACTGACCACAGATGTACAGGTTTATTTCTGATGTCTCAATTCTCAATTATGCCAGTACCACACTGCTTTAATTATTGTAGCTTTGTAGTAAGTTTTAAAACAATAAAGTGTGGGTACTCCAACTTTGTTCTTCTTTTTTGTTACATTTCTTGCTGTGTAACAGAGATGCAAAAAAGGTTACGCAACACGAGAGCAATGAGAAGCCCAAAGAGACTGCATCTCAGCAACTCCTCTGTTCAAAGGAGAGACTGCGTACAGCCCCAATTCAAAGTTAGCTTGTTTTTATTGTAAAGACAAGGAAGTTTCACAAGAGAAATCAGTTGATTCCATCATTTCAAAAGGACACAGAGACACGGGCAATGTGACAAAAGTTATCTACAGCCAAGTATAGCTTAAACAATAGAAACTAGTAACATCATTTAAATTAACAATGTGACATTCCAAAGTACAATGTGTGAAAAGCTAAGTTGAACAAACTGCAATCATTATCGAATCCAAAATATAACCTCTCCTTAAATGATTTAAGCAAAAGTTACATTCTTATGATTAAATCTAAGTATAATTGTCTCTAAAGTTTCCACCAACAAACAGCTTGCCCTTAGCAAACATTTTTTCACGTTCTCCCATACAGCAATTCTTTCAACATCTTTTAACAACAGTCAGTATGTTAAATAATCAAAGTACATAATCCCATCCCTAAACAGTAACTAGGGTTGATTAGATGGACCGTTGCCCACTAGCTGTAGGCTTTTGTCTCCTAGCCAATGACTTTTGTCCCATACAGGTATTACCTAAAAACCCTATCTAAAAATCAACTAAGAATCAACATACGCTCATACACTCCATTAGAATTGATTAGATGGGCTTTTGCCCTGCTAGTTGTGGGCTCTTACCCCCTAGCTAAGGACTTTTATCCCATAAGTTTTTAGCTAAAGAGCCCTGTCTAAAAATCAAATGAGAATCAAGATTTTTAACCCTCTACACTTTTTCAAGATTGTTTTGACTATTCTGGGTCCCTTGAAATTCCATATGAAATTTGGGATGGGATTTTTCATTTCTGTAAAAAAAATGCCTTGGGCATTTTATTGGGATTGCATTGAATATGTAGATCACTTTGGGTAATATTGTCATCTTAACAATATTGTCTCCCAATCCATGAATATGGAATGTCTTTCCATTTATTTAGGTCTTCCTTAATTTCTTTCAGTAGTGTTTCGTAGGTTTCAGTGTATAAGTCTTAAACATCCTTGTTTAAGTTTACTCTTAATTATTTTATTCTTTTTGATAATAATGTAAGTGGAATTGTTTTCTTAATTTCCTTTTTACATTGCTCATTGTTAGTGTATAGAAATACAACTAATATTTGCATGTTGGTTTTGTATTCTGCAACTTTGCTGAATTTATTTATTATCTCTGGCAAGCTTTTTTTGGATTCTTTTGGGTGTTCTAGATATAATATCATACCATCTGCAAATGCAGATAGTTTTACTTCTTTCTTTTAATTTTGATGCCTTTTGTTTCTTTTTCTTGCCTAATTGCTCTGTCTAGAATTTCCAGTAGTATGTTGAATAGAAATGGTAAAAATGAGCATCCTTTTTTGTTTTCTGACCTTGGGAAAAAAGTTTTCAGCCTTCCACCATCAAGTAGTATATTCCCTGAGAGATTTTCACATACGGCTTTTATGAGGTTGAGAAAGTTCCCTTCTATTTTTTGTCTATTGAGCATTTTTGTAATGAAAATGTGTTGGATTTTTTTCAAATGATTTTTCATCAGTTAAGGTGTTCATGTGTATTTTTCCATTCATTCTATTAATGTGGTAAATTAGATTTATTGCTTTTTGTTTATTGAATCATCCTTACATTCTTGGAATGAATCCCACTTGGTCATTGTATAAAATTCTTGTAATGTACTGCTGAACTTGCTTTGCTAGTATTTTGATGAGGATTTTTGCATCTATATTCTTAAGGAATATTGGCTGTAGTTTTCTTGTATTGTCTTTGCCTGGCTTTGGTATCAGGGTAATGCTTGCCTCATAGAATGAATTAGGATGTGTTTCCACTTTGATGGTGTTTGGATGTGTTGTCCCCTCCAAAACTCATGTGGAAATTTGATCCCCAGTGTGGCAATGTTGGAAACTGATTGAGTCATGGGGGCAGATCCCTCATGAGTGGATTAATGCTCTCCCTGGGGGTGGGGGGATTAATGAGTGAGTTCTTGCTTTATTAGTTCTTGTGAGAGCTGGTTGTTTAATAGACCCTGGCACCTCCTCTCTCTCTTGCTTCCTGTGGCCATATGATCTGCCTGTACCCACCGGCTGCCTGCCACTTTCTGCCATGAGTAGAAGCATCCTGAGGCCCATGCCAGATACAGCTGTCCCAGAATCATAAGCCAAATAAATCTCTTTTCTTTATAAATTACCTAGTCTTAGATATTTCTGTTATACCAACACAAAATGGACTAATACATTCTTATTCAATATTTTGGAAGAGTCTGAGAAACATTGGTTGTTAATTACTCTTTAAGTGTTAAATGGAATTCACCAGTGAAACCACCTGGTCCTGGGCTTTTCTTTGTTGGGAGGTTTTAGATTACTGATTCAATTTCCTTATTTTATAAGCCTACTCAGGTTTTCCATTTCCTCATGATTCAGTCTTGGTAGGTTGTGTGTTTCTAGGAATTTGTCCATTTCATCGAAGTTATCTAATTTGTTGTCACACAATTGTTCATTGAGTTCTTAGTATTCTCTTATTGTCCTTTTTTTATTCCTAACTGTGATTAGAAATGCCCTCCCTATTTAATTTCTGATTTTAGTAATTTGAGTCTTCTCTCTTCTTTTCTTAGCCAACTTAACTAAAGTTTTGTAAATTTTTTTGATCTTTTCAAAAAAAAAATTTTTTTCTCATAGTTTTCTTTATTGTTTCTCTCTTCTCTATTTTTTTATCTCCACTTGAATCTTTATTATTTTCTTTCTTCTGCTATGTTTGGGATTGGTTTTCACTTCATTTTGTATTTCCTGAAGGTATATAGTTAGGTTATGTATTGATTTGAGATATGTCTTTTTTAATATAGGTGTTTATAAATTTCCCTCTAAACACTGCTTTAACTGCATTCCATAAGTTTTGCTATGTTGTGTTGTTTTGTTTTCATTTATTTCAGGGTATTTTCTAATGTTCCTTTTGATTTTCTCTTTGACTCATTGGTTATTTAAGAGTATGTTGTTTAATTCTCACATGTTTGTGAGTTTTACAGGTTTCCTTCTGTTATTAATTTGTAGTTTTAATCCACTGTACTCAGAGGAGATACTTTGTATGATGTCCATCATTGTACTCAGAGAAGATACTTTGTTTGACATATTAAGACTTGCTTCGTGGCACAGAGTATGGTCTAATCTGAAGAATGTTCCATGTATAGTTGAGGAAAATGTGTATTCTGCTGTTGTTGGATGGAGTGTTTTATTACATCTAACTGGTTTATAATGTTTTTCAAGTTCTGTAATTCTTTATTATCTTGTGCATAGAGGGTTCTATTCATTATTATAAGTGGTATTCATTATTGTAAGTGGGACACTATGGTTTGAATATTTGTGTCCCCTCTAAAATTCCTGTTGAAACTTAATACCCAGTGCAAAAATATTAAAAACTGAGGCCTTTAGGAGGTGATTAGGCCATGAGGGATTCACCCTCATGAATGAATTAGTGCCTAACAAAAAGGGGGCCACTTTCCGCTTTCCACCCTTTCTGCCATGTGAGGACACAGCATTCATTCCCTCTGGATGCTGCAGCAATTAAGTACTATCTTAAAAGCAGAGAACAGCCCTCACTAGACACTGAACTTGTTGGTGACTTAATCTTGAATTTCTCAGCCTCCAGAACTGTGAGATTTAAATTTCTATTGTTCAGGGGAGGTGGAAGCTCAGCAGAGCCCACACCCCCTGCGATGCTGCCACGTGAACCAACAGCCCAGCTGAGTGCATGCTGACCAGAGAGGTGGTTCCCCAGAGAGGCCCAAGACTCAAGGCAACCACACATGCAAGGCACTAGTGGCCAACTGAGCAGACACTGATGTAGCCATACCAAATTGGCAACCCCAGCAACATCGTAGCCAGGACAATAGTGTCAAAACTGTGGACTGTGAAACCCCCTGCCACAATGACTAAACATCAAAGGAAAGATACCAGAAATATTAAAAATCAAGAAAGTACACCACCAAAGGGTAATACCTCTCAAGCTCTAGATCCCATAGAACAAGAAGCCCTTGAAATGTCTGACAGGGAATTTCTAGTGGTAATTCTAAAGAAACTGAATGAAATACAAGAAAATTCAGCTAGACAACATGATGAAATGATGAAAAGTATACAGGACCTGAAAGAAGAAATGTACAAGGAAATCAATGCCCTGAAAAAAAAAATGTAGCAGAGCTTGCCAAACTGAAGAATTTATTCAGTGAAATAAAAAACACAATGGAGAGGTTAACCAGCAGGCTTGCAGAAGTTGAAGAAAGAACCTCTGAACTTGAAGATGGGCTGTTTGAAATAATACAGGCAGACAAAAAAAAAAAAAAAAAAGAAAGAAAAAAGAATCAAAGGCATTGAAGAAAATCTGAGAGAGATATCAGACAACCTTGAGTGCTCAAATATCCAAGTCATACTTATTCCAGACGGGGAGGAAAAAGAGATTGCATTGAAAACATATTCAACAAAATAGTGGCAGAAAATTTCCCAGGTATAGGAAAAATCACAGATCTTCTGATCCAGGAAGCTCAAAGATCCCCAAATGTATTCAACCCAAAAAGGCCTTCTCCAAAACATGTTACAGTCAAATTGGCAAAACTCAAAGACAAAGAGAGAATCTTAAAAGCTGCAAGAGAGAAGTGTCAAATCACCTATAAGGGAGCCCCAATTAGACTAACATCAGACTTTTCACCACAAACCCTAAAAGCCAGAAAGGAATGGAATGATATATTCAAAATACTAAAAGACAGAGATTGCCAGCCAATAATACACTATCCTGCAAGGCTATCCTTCCAAAATGAAGGGCAAATAGTATATTTCTCAGACAAACAAAAACTGCTGGAGTTCACTACCACACAACGACCCTTACAAGAAATTCTCAAGGGAGTACTGGGTTTGGTACCTGAAAAATAACTACCACTGCCATAAAAACCCAAGAAAAATCAAAACCCACTAGTATAATAAAAATGGCATTCATGAAGAGAAAGTAAACAAACAAAAAGGCTATCTACAACCCAAGGAACCAACAAATACAGAAAACAAACAGTAAATCAGAAAGAAAGGAAAGAAAGGAAAAAAAAAACACCTAAGACATCCAAACAATAATCGATAAAATGCTACGATTAAATCAATGCTTGTCAATAACAACTCTTTATGTAAAAGGCTTAAATTCCCCAATTGAAAGACACAGACTGGCTGACTGTATTAAAAAGGAGGACCCAACTATATGCTGCCTTCAAGAGACCCACCTCACCCATAAAGACTCACAGAGACTAAGAGTGAAATAATGGAAAATGATTTACCATGCAAACAGAAATGAAAAACAAGCTAGAGTAGCTATTCTTATTTCTCATAAAATAGACTTTAAACTAAAAACCATAAAAATAGATAATAAGGGCCAATACATAATGATAAAAGGATTGATCCATCAAGAAGATATAACAATCATAAATATACATGCACCCAATGTCAGAGCAGCCAGATTTATAAAACAAACTCTATTAGACCTAAAGAAGGAAATAGACACTAATACCATAACAGCAGGGGAACTGCACACCCCCCTGTCAATATTGGACAGACATCTAGGCAAAGAATCAGCACAGAAACATAAGATCTAAACAACATTCTAGACCAACTGGACTTGGCAGATATCTACAGAACATTCCATCCAAAAATCTCAGAATATTCATTCTTCTCATCAGCACATGGATCATTCTCCAGGATAGATCACATGTTAGGTCACAAATCAAGTCTCAACAAATTCAAAAAAATTGGAATTATCCCATGTATTTTCTCAGACCACAATGGATTAAAATTAGAAACCAATAACAAACGAAATTCTGGAAACTGTACAAACACATGGAAATTAGACAGCATTCTACTTAATGACATATGGGTCCAAGAAGAAATCAAACAGGAAATCAAAAATTTATTGAAAATAATGAAAATAATGAACATCATACCAAAACCTGTGGGATACTGCAAAACCAGTATTTTTATTGCATTAAATGCTTACTTCAGAAGAATGGAAAGATGATGAGTGAACAACCTAACACTTCACCTTAAAGAACTAGAAAAGCAAGAACAATCCAAACCCAAAGTTAGCAAACAGAAAGAAATCATTAAGATCAGAGCAGAACTTAATGAAATTGAAACCCAAAAAACAATACAAAAGATCAATGAATCAAAAAGTCGGTTTTTTGAAAAGATAAATAAAATTGACAAACCATTAGTGTGGCTGACTAAAAAAAGAAGAGAGAAGACCCAAATAACACAAATTACAAATGAAAAAGGTGATATTACAACTGATACATCTGAAATACAAGGAATCATTTGAGACTACTATAAACAACTATATGCCAACAAATTTGAAAATCTGGAGGAAATGGATAAGTTTCTGGACACACACAAACTCTCAAAACTGAGCCAAGAAGACATAGAAAACCTGAACAGATCAATAACAATAAAGGAGACTGAAACTGTTATCAGAAGACTCCCATCACAGAAAAGCCCAGGACCAAATGGATTCACAGCAGAATTTTACCAAACATTCAAAGAGGAATTGACACCAATTCTTTACAAAATATTCCAAAAGATTGAAACAGATGAAAATCTCCCAAACTCATTCTATGAAGCAAACATCATCCTGATACGAAAGCCAGGTAAAGACACAACTAAGATAGAAAACTACAGGCTTATATCCTTGATGAATACAGATGCAAATATCCTCAATAAAATACTAGCAAACAGAATAGAGCAACACATCCATAAAATTATTTACCACGATCAAGTGGGATTCATCCCAGGGATGCAAGGTTGGTTCAACATACGCAAATCAATAAATGTGATACACCATATTAATAAACTCAAACACAAGGACCATATGATCATCTCTATAGATGCTGAAAAAGCATTTGATAAAGTTCAGCACTCATTCATGACAAAGACCCTCTATAAGTTAGGTATAGAGGGAAAGTATCTCAACATAATTAAAGCCATATATGCCAAACCCACTGCCAATATCATCCTGAATGGGGAAAAGCTGAAAGCTTTTCCTTTAAGAACAGGCACTAGACAAGGATGCCCACTCTCACCACTCCTATTCAACATAGTGTTGGAAGTACTAGCCAGAGCAATCAGAGAAGAGAAGGAAATGAAGGGCATTCAGATTGGAAAAGACGAAGTCGAACTGTTCCTCTTTGCAGATGACATGATCCTATATATCGAACAGTCTAAAACCTCTACAAAAAAACTCTTGGAGTTGATAAAGGATTTCAGCAAAGTAGCAGGATACAAAATCAGCACATGAAAATCAGTAGCATTTCTATTCTCCAATAGTGAACATGCACAAAGAGAAATCAAGAAAACTTGCCCATTTACAATAGCCACCAAAAAAATAAAATACTTAAGAATTGAGTTAACCAAGGATGTGAAATTCTCTGTAATGAGAACTACAAACCACTGCTGAGAGAAATTAGAGAGGATACAAGAAGATGGAAAGATATCGCATGCTCTTGAATTGGAAGAATCAACATAGTGAAAATGTCCATACTACCTAAAGTGATATACAAATTCAATGCAATCCCCATCAAAATTCCAATAACATTTTTATCAGAAATCTAAAAAACTCTGCAGACATTTATATGGAATAACAAAAGACCACACATAGCCAAAGCAATGCTGAGCAAAAAATGAATAAAGCTGGAGGCATAACACTACCTGACTATAAATTATACTACAAACTATAGTAACCAAAATAGCATGGTACTGGCATAAAAACAGACACAATGATCAATGGGATAGAATAGAGAATCTAGAAATCAACCCACACACTTACAGCCATCTGATCTTTGACAAAGGCACCAAGCCTATACACTGGGGAAGAGACTGACTCTTCATCAAATGGTGCTGGGATAACTGGATATCACTATGCAGGAGAATGAAACTAGACCCATACCTTTCACCATATACTAAAGTCAACTCAAAATGGATTAAAGAATTAAATATACACCCTGAAACAATAAAACTTCTTAAAGAAAACATAGGAGAAACACTTCAGGAGGTAGGACTGGACACAGACTTCATGAATTTGACCCCAAAAGCACGGGCAACCAAAGGAAAAATAAACAAATGGGATTATATCAAACTAAAAATCTTCTGCACAGCAAAAGAAACAATTAACAGAGTTAAAAGACCACCAACAGAGTGGGAGAAATTATTTGCAAAATATACACCTGACAAAGGATTAATATCCAAGGAACTCAAACAACTTTACAAGAAAAAAACAAGGAACCCAATTAAAAAATGGGCAAAAGAGCTAAATAGGCATTTCTCAAAGGAAGATATATGAATGGCCAACAAACATATGAAAAAATGCTCAACATCACTCAGCATTCAGGAAATGCAAATCAAAACCACACTGAGATGCCATCTCACCCCAGTTAGGATGGCTAATATCCAAGACACTGTGAATGATAAATGCTGGCGAGGTTGCGGAGAAAAAGGAACTCTCATACATTGTTGGTGGGACTGCAAAATGGTGCAGCCTCTATGGAAAACGGTATGGATGTTCCTCAAACAATTGCAGATAGATCTACCATATGACCCAGCTATCCCACTGCTGGGAATATACCCAGAGGAATGGAAATCATCAAGTCAAAGGGATACCTGTTCCCCAATGTTCATCGCAGCACTATTTACAATAGCTAAGAGTTGGAACCAGCCCAAATTTCCATCATCAGATGAGTGGATATGGAAATTGTGGTATATCTACACAATGGAATACTATTCAGCTATAAAAAAGAGTGAAATACTGCCATTTGCAATGACATGGATGGACCTAGAGAGAATTATATTAAGTGAAACAAGTCAGGCACAGAAAGAGAAATATCCCATGTTCTTACTTATTTTTGGGAGCTAAAAATAAATAAATAAATACACAAACAATGGGCGGGGGGCAGAAGACACAACAATTACAATTCCTTGAAGTTGATATGACAAGTGAACAGAAAGCACCTTGTTGGGAGGGAAGGGGGAGAGGGAGGCTGGAAGCAGGTTTTGGTAATGGGCCACAATAATCAATCACACTGTATATTGACAAAATAAAATAAAATTTGGAAGAAAAAAAAAGAATTTAAAAATCATCTTTGTAAAATAAATAAATAGATAGAATGATAAAGAAATAAATTTCTATTGTTTATAAATTAGCCATTATATGGTATTTCATTATAGCAGCACAAATAAACTGGGACATGGAGTATTGAAGTATCAAGCTATTATTGTAAAACTATTTCTTCCTTCAAATCTGTCCTTTTTTTCTTCATATATATTGGGGCTTCATTTATAAGTATATAGGTATATGTGTTTGTGTTATATTTCTTTATATATTGAAACTTCTATCAATATGTTATTCTTCTTTGTTACTTGTAAACTTTATTCACTTAAAAAATATTTTGTCTGTTAGTAATGCATAGCCAACTAGCCCTTTTTTGGTTACTATTTGCATGAAACACTTTTTTCAATTCTTTTACTTATAACCCCTTTGTGTCTTGGTATCTCAAGTGAGTTTCTCATAGACAACATGTAGATGGGTCATGCTTTTAAATCCATTCTGCTAATCTCTACTTTCTAATTAGACAGTTTAATCTATTTACATTTAAAAGTGATTACTGGTGAGAAGGGAATTACTTCTGTCATTTAGCTATTTGGTTCTCTTAGTCTTTGTGTTTCTGTATATTTTTTAGTTATTCTCTTATTGGTTTAATTGGGGATTACAATTAACATCTTAAATTTACAGAAAAATATTTTGAATAATACCAAGTTAGTTTTAGTAGTATACACTCTACTCCTATACATCTTCATTCCTCCCCCTTTATATTATTATTATCACAGATTACATCTTATACATCGTATACCCATTTACATAGATTAATAATTGTTGCTTTATGGATTTTCCTTTTAAATAATAAGAAAAGAGCATGTACAAACCAAAAGTACAGTAATACTGGTTTTTATAGTTACCTATGTAGTTTACCTTTACCAGTGTCCTTTATTTCTTCATATAGCTTTTAGTTACTGGCTAATGTCCTTTCATTTCAGTCTAAAGCACTCCCTTCAGCATTTCTTGTAGGGCAGGCCTGCTATTAACAAACTCCCATAGCTTTTGTTTATCTGGGAATGTATTAATTTTTCCTTCATTTATGAAGAATTGTTTTGCCAAATATAGAATTCTTGGTTGAAATGTTTGTTTGCTTTCCTTTTAGCTCTTTAAATATGTCATCTCGCTGCTTTCTAGCCTCCATGTTTCTGATTTAAAAAAACCCAGCTGTTAACCTTGAGTTTTTTATTGCAGCTTTAAAGATTCTCTCTTTGCCTTTGGCTTTTGACATTTTGACTGCACTGTCTCACTGGGGATCTATATGAGTTTTTCCTGCATGGAGTTCAGTGAGCTTCTTGTATGTATAGATTCAAGTCTTTAATGAAATTTGGAAATTTTTTTGGCCATTATTTCTTTGAATATTTTTTTGTACCTTTCTCTGTCGCTCTTCTCTTTCTGGGACTTCTATATGCATACAATGGTCTGCTGGATGCTACAAGTTCACTGGGCTCTGTTCACTGTTCTCATTCTTTTTTTTTCTTTCTGCTTCTCAGACTTGATAATTTTAATTGTCCTATTTTCAAGTTCATTGATTTTTCTTTCTGTCTGTTCAAATCTGTTGAAGCCTTCTAGCAATTTTTTTTCCAGTTATTTTACTTTTTATCTCCCTAGTTTGGTTCCTTTTTGTAACTTTTATCTCTTTATTGATATTCTCATTTTTATCATACATCATTTGCTGTTTTCCTTTAGTTATTTTTAATTGTTTCCTTTAGCTCTTTGAGCATATTTGAGAAATTTGATTTAAAGTCTTTGTCTATGAAGTTCAATGTTTGGGCTTCCTTGGGAATGGTTTCTATCAATTTATTTTTTCTTTTGAATGGGCTATACTTTCCTGTTATATTGTATGCTTTATGATGTTTTTGTTGAAAAAGGGCATTCAAATATTATAACATGGTGACTCTGGAAATCAGATTCTCCTTTATCCCCATGGTGTGCTGTAGGTTCTTTGTTGTAGATTTAGCTTGTGTTTAGCCAATGTTCTGACTAAGATTTCCTTGAATGCCAGCAGCTAAGAAAACAAAAATAAAAAACAAACCATATAAACCTCTCTCAGTCTTTGCCAATTGGCTCTGTACTAGGCACTCGTATAACATCTAACTGGGCCATTTGTAATTTTACTTCACCCCTTCACCCTTTACTTCTTGCTTGCACTGAGCCTTTAGATATTCCAGTAGTGAAAGGTTAGGGTCTTCTTAGGTCTTTAATGAGTACATATGTATCCTGTCCTAGGCATGTGCATATCTTTCTAAATTCCCTAGTATACATGAGCACTTTTGAAAGCTCTAATTTCTCAAAGAAACTCCCTGAATTTTTTCTCATGGTTTAGATGGTTTGTTGTGTGTCTCACCTTTAATCTCTTGCCCCAGGTGGCTGTGTGTTGCTTGTTTGCCTTATGATATTTTCATGCAATATACACTGCTTATCCAGCCTGAGTGAGTTTCACACTAGGCAAAACAGAGATGAGCTCCTTGCATCAGTCCTTCAGATGGCCTCTGGACAGGCTAGAACATATATTCACAATAATTTGTGAATGAAGTCTGCTCTGTTCCTTCCAGATACAGGGACCAGAGACCCATACTGGGAACACTAAGGAGGGAATGGAGAAAAGGTAAGTAGAAATGGAACAAATTTTTCCTACAGTTTTTAAGCTGCCTTTTTCTTGAATCTGCATTTGCTCAGTTGTTATAAACCTTTGACTCTCTTCCAGCGTTCTAATAATGTTGGTTCTAACAGTTTCTGGTTGTTTCCATAATGTTTCTGTGGAGGCATGGAAATTTGGAGCTGCCTTCTTCACTATTTTGCTAGTGCTTTTCCCACTGCCTCCTGAAAAGTAAATTTCATACACAATTTTCTATATCATCATATTTGAAGAAGAGTGCTTTCTACTGATTAGTGAATTAGATAGCAAGATCAAATGAAATAGAATACTAAGTTCAGAAAAAGACCCAAATATATATTGGATGTTAATATATAATAAAGTTGCCATTTCAAATCAATAGAGAAAGATTATTCAATGAATGGTATTGTGATAATTGGTTAGTCATCCTGGCAGAAGACAAAATTGGAACCCTAACTCACAGAACATACTAATATAATAAATTCAAGGTAGATCAAAGATACAAACATAACAACAGAAGTAGACTTGAGAGATATTGGAGAAATCTAAACTAATACACATGGTGTATTAATCTGTTTCTGTTGCTTATAACAAAATACACAGAACGGGTATTTGTAATGAAAACAAAATTTATTGCTTACAGTTTCTGAGTCTGGGAAGTCCAAAGTCCAGGGAACACAGCTGGTGAAGATCTTGGTGGTGGTGACAGTGATGTCAGGGTATCACATTGAGAAAATGGAAGAGCAGAGAGAGACTAACCTCCTCATTCACTCTCTTTTTAAAGACCTTAGACCCCTGACCACCATTATTAATACATTCACTACTGCATGGTCTTACAATCCAACCATCTCTTCAAGGCTCCATCCTTCAATTACTTACCATAATAGGATTTCCCACCCTCTTAACAGTCACAGTAGGGGCTAAGTTTTTAATACTTAAAACTTGGGGGGTACAATTAGAGCTTCATTTAGTTTGGGGGGGACATAAGTCAATCCACTACACATGGTAATAGAAATGGTTTAGAAAGCAGACCCTTAATGTATAACTCCGGAAATGGGGTCACTCATTGGTCAGTCAACAATAAAAACCCCATTACTGAGGGAAAGTGGGGTGATAAAGATCAGCAGCTATAAAATCACAGTTTCCAAGATTCTCACTTTTGTTGAATTGGTATAAAGTACAAGTGAAATGGGAAAACTATATTAAAAATCAGGCATTTGTTTTTCCTGAGGTTTCAGGAGAATCTGGAAGTTTATGACTCCTTGTATATAGCAGGAAGGCCAATTCATATTTGATGTTGCTGTTAATTCTGGAAATGAAAAATCACTATTCCTTACAATGTTGAGGGGGTCTGATGTAATTAATTTACTACAAAGTAGCTTGTCGGTCTCCTTGAGAGATTTTACCAGTTCAAGGGCTGGACATTAATCTCTGCTGGCATTCAGACAGGTGAGACATTCAGCAGAGATAGTAACCAGAGCACACTTGATGAGAAAAGGTCATGCTGTTGGACCCATACAGAACCTCCATCCCTGCCATCATGGTTGCTCTGTTTATGTGCCCATTGTTCAATCACTGGTGTGGAAAGGTACAGATCATGACTGATCTTCACTGAATGAGTTAGCCTATCCACCTTGTTGTTCAGTGTCTCCAGAATTTCCTGTCTCTGATCAGGGATGGTCTCTGTCTCAGCAGGGTCAAGCCTTTCTAGAGACTCTGAGGGAGAGCTTCTAGCTCTCTTAGCTTTTGGCAGCTGCCAGCAATTCTTGGCATTCTTTGGCTTGTAAATGCATCACTCCAATCTCTGCCTCCATCTTCACACAGCCTTCCTCTTTATGTGTCTCTGTGTTTTCTCTTTTCTAATCTTTTATAAGTATATAATCATCCCTCAGTATCTGTGGGGGATTGGTTCCAGGACCTCTGTGAATACCAAAATTTGAAGATGCGCAAATTCCTGATATAAAATGGTGTAGTATTTGCTTGTAACCTATGCACATCCTTCTGTACGCTTTAAATCAACTCTAGATTATTTATAATGCCTAGTAGTATGTAAATACTGTTATAAACAGTTATACTGTATTGTCTAGGGAATAATGACAAGAAAGAAAGTACACATGTTCAGCACAATTTTTTTTATGAGTATTATCAATCTGCAGTTGGTTGAGTCCATGGATGTGGAACCCATGGATAAAAAGGGCTGACTGTATTCATAATTGCATTTAGGGTTAACCCTAAATTCATGATTATCTCATCTTGAGATCCATAATTTAATTATACCTACAAAGACCTTATTTCCAAATAAAGTCACATTCACAGGTACCAGGGTTAGGACTTCCACAGATCTTTGGGGCCACTATTTGACCCACTATAATCACTATGGCAGTATTTAAAGACACAGTCATAGAGTAGAATGCTAAAAATAAAATGGATTTAATTGTAAGGTGGTAGAGATACAAAGGAGACAGAATATGTAGATTGACAGGTTGCCTATGCTCATATCAGGGCCCTGATAAAGGTGGAGTGGGATTCTGAGAACTATTATGTGAAATATTCGGGGAAAAAAAGATGGCTCTTAGTAATTTGTGGCAATTCATTCACTCTTTCATTTAAAAATTTTTTTTCTAACTTTACTCTGTATCCCATGAATATGTATAATCAATAAAAAATAATAATAAATAAATATACAATAAAAAGAACAATAAATCAATCCTCCAAAAATTTTAATTTAAAATAATTACAGATGATCAGAAAATATAACAGATACAGCATATAAAGTACCATGTTTAACAAACATTACTGTTTTGACATATTTGTTTTAATTCTATTTTTTGAAGACAGAAATATTACATTCGTCTCATTCTTTGCCCCACCCCTACTCAGAGGAAATCATTGTAGCAGTTAGCAGCAACTCTGATAAGGTGACATGTGAATGGGGACTGGAAGGAAGAGAAGGAGAGTGAGGGATAGAGTTATATGTATTTTATTCATAAAGAATATGAAGTATTATTTGTGTTTTTAAGCTTTACATAATGCTTTCAATTTGATTTTGCAAATTTGCTTTTCTTTAACACTATGTTCCCAATGCATTCACATTGATACTTGAGGTGGTTATTGTGCAGAAATAGGATGAACCCCACATCGAAAATTTGGTTCAGTTATGAAGACTGTGGTGATGCCACCACACATGCACCAAGACAGTATGAAAAGGTTTATTATACTCATACAATGAGGCTTTCTGGGGAGAGCAGGGAAGGCCCCATCTGGTCTGAAAATGACTTGAGAGAGCTGAGAAAGGAGTCTGCCTAGGCTTTTATTGTGAATAGATGGTGTGCCTGGAGTAGGGGTTCTGTGCATGGGCCAGCGTTTGCATGGTCTGAACTTCCTTCCTGCACCAAAGGAGGAGCATCAGGGCTAGCTTATCAGCTTGCCCAGATGTTACAGGAGGGGAAGAGAGAGTGGTGGTGGGTTTTGAAAGCTGTCAGCAATCAAACAAAAAATGAAGTCCAATACTTTATCACAACACTCGAATATTCAGTATATTATTTTAATCGCCTCTTGGAATCTGTTTATCTACCCATTTATTGATGAGCATACATGTTGTTTCCAATTTGGGGATATTACAAAATTATCCTCTTGTCAATATTTTTGAGTTTCTCCAGGTTCATGCTACTCAAAATGTGGTCTACAGACAAATGCCAGTCCATGAACTGATTATTACACATCTGTAATGAGATAAAGAGCTTGTCCTAGAATGTAAATCAACAAGGTCATTAACCACACTATGTAATTTAGCTGATATTTATTTTCACGACAGGCCTTTCTCAATGAAGGAAGCACTGAGTTGATTTACATTTTGTCACAAGCTCATTTTCTCATGGAAGACCAGTAACAAATAGTCCTCAGGGCAATAACTTTGAGTAGCTTTTTCTCTGAATAAAATTGGAATTTCTGGGTCTTAGGGTGAGTGTATCTTCAACTTCAGTGGATATTGCTTAATTGATCTGTAAAATACTTGTATCGATACACATATCAATGGTGTATGTGTTTTCCCACATCTTCAGCAACACTTGATATTATCAAGTTTATTTACTTTTTCAATTATTATGGTTGGCAAATGATATCTTATTGTTTTAACTTGTTTATGGTGTCTTTTCTCATATGCAAGTTTATTATTTTAATGTAATCACCTTTACCCATCATTTTATGGTTTGTAACTGTGTATTGTTTAAGAGATGAGTAATTAATTCCACAGAGGTCATAAAAATACCCTTTTTCTCTTTTTTTTTCAATTTTATTTGTATTTATTTTTGTGGGGTACAGTGTGTTGTTTCAATACATGTACATACTGCACAATGATTCACTTAGGGTAGATGCCATAGTTTTGTGCCTGTTAGTCCACCCCTTCTCCTCCTCACCAGCCCTTCTCCCCTCCCAGCTTCTGGTAACTATTATTCTACTCTCTACTCTCAACTTCTATGAGAACCACTTTTTTTTTCTTTTTTAGATTCCACATATGAGTGAGACAATGAGGGGTTTGTCTTTCTGTGCCTGACTTACCTCACTTAACATGATGGTCTCCAGTTCCATCCATGTGACTACAAATAAAAAGGTATCATTTCTTTTTTTATAGGTGAATAGAATTCCATTAATGTATCTGTACCACAGTTTTTTAATCCATTCATCCTTTATGGGCATTTAGATTGATTCCATCTCTTGGCTATTGTGAATAGTGTTGTGATGAACATGGGAGTGCTGATGTCTTTTTGATATATTGATTTCATTTCCTTTGGGTATATATGCAGGAGTGGGATAGCTGGATCATAAGGTTGATTTATTTTGAGTTCTCTGAAGAACCTCCATACTGCTTTCCACAATGGCTGTACCAATTTACATCCCTACCAATAATGTAGGGGGGTTCCCTTTTCTCCACATCCTCACCAGCATTTGTTATTTTCTGTCTTGTTGATAAGAGTCATTCTAACTGGGGTGAGATGATATCTCATTGTGGTTTTAAATTGCATATCCCTGATGAATAGTGATGTTGAGCATTTTTCATGTGCCTGTTGGCCAATTTTATGTCTTCTTTTGAGAAACATCTATTCAGGTCCTTTGCCCATTTTTAAATTAGGTTAATTATTATTATTATTATTATTATTGGCTGTTGCGTTGTTTTAATCCTTTAAATATTCTGGATACTAGCCCCTTGTCTGATGTGTAGTGTGCAAACACTTTCACTCATTCAGTAGGTTGTCTCTTCAATTTGTTGATAGCGTCCCTTGCTGTGCAGAAGGTTTTTAGTTTCATGTAGTCCCATTTGTGTATTTTTGCTTTAGTTGCCTGTGACTTTGTGCTCTCCTTCATAAAAGCACTGCCCACTCCCATTTTGTGTAGCATTTCCCTGAGTTTTCTTCTAGTAGCTTCATAGTTTCAGGTCTTAAATTTAGGTCACTGATCCATTTTGAGTTGATTTTTGTGTATGGTGACAGATAAGGGTCTGTCTAGTTTCAATCTTCTGCATGTGGATATACAATTTTCCCAGAACTATTTATTGAAGAGACTGTCCTTTCCCCATTGTATGTTCTTGGCACCTTTGTCAAAAATCAGTTGGCTGTAAGTGTGTAGGTTAGTTTCTGGGCTCTCTATTCTGTTCTATTGCTCCTTTTGTCTGTTTTTATGCCAGTACCATGCTGTTTTGGTTACTATAGCTCTATAGTTTATTTTGAAGCCAGGAAGTGTTATACCTCCAACTTTGTTCTTTTTGTTCAAGATTGCTTTAGCTCTATGAAATCTTTTGTGGTTTCATACAAATTTTAAGATTGTTTTTTTCTATTTCTGTGAAAAAAATGTCATTGGTATATTGTTAGGGATTGCATTGAATGTATAGATTGCTTTAGGTAATATGGACATTTTGATGATGTCAAATCTTTCAATCCATGAACATGGGATATCTTCAGTTTTTTTCAACAATGTTTTATAGTTTTCATTGAAGAGGGCTTTCATCTCCTAGGTTAAATTTACTCCTAGGTATTTCATTTTACGAGTAGCTATTGTGAATGGGATTAGTTTCTTGATTTCTTCTTCAGCCATTTTATTATTGGTGTATAGTAAGGCTTGATTTTTGTGTGTTGATTTTGTATCCTGCCACTATACTGAATTTGTTTATTAGTTCTAGCAGTTTTGTGGTGGAGTCTTTAGGGTTGTCTGTGTATATGATCATGTCATCTGCAAATAGAGATAGTTTGACTTCCTCCTTTAAAATTTGGATGCCCTTTATTGATTTCTCTTGCCTTATCATGCTGGCTAGAACTTCCAGTACTATGTTAAATAAGAGTGCAGAAAGTCAGCATTCTTGTCCTATTCCAGATCTTACAGGAAAAGCCTCCAATTTTTTTTCATTCAGCAGGATATTTTCTGTGGGCTTATCGTAAATGACCTTTATTGCATTGAGTTACTTTCCTTCTTAATTCTTAATCTAGTTTGTTGAGTGTTTTTGTCATGACAGTGTGTTGGATTTTATCAAATATTTTTTCTGCACCTATTGAAATGATCATATTCCTTCAATCCGTTGATGTGATGTATGAAGTTTATTGATTTTCATATGTTGAACAATACTTGCATCCCTGGGATGAGTCCCATTGGATCATGGTTAATGATCTTTTTAATGTGTTGCTGGATTCTGTTTGCTAGTATTTTGTTGAGGATCTTCATATGTGTGTTCATTAGGAATATTGGTCTGTAGTTTCTTTATTTGTTGTATCTTTTTTCCAGTTTTGATATAAGGTTAATGTTGGTCTCATAGAATGAGTTGGAAGTATTCCTTCCTTCCTCTTCAATTTTTTGGAAGCATTTGAGAAGAATTGGTATTAGGTTTTCTTTAAATGCTTGGCAGAATTTGGCAGAAAGGCCATCTGGTCCTGGGGTTTTCTCTTTTGGGAGACTTTTTATTACTGCTTCAACTTCATTACTTGGTATTGGTCTGTTTAGGTTTCCTACTTCTTCATATTCAACATGGGTAAGTTGTATATGTCCAGGAATTTACCCATTTCTAGGTTTTCCAGTTTGTTCGCATATATTTGTTCATAGTAGTCTATTATGATTCTTTGTATTTCTCTGGTAATAGTTGTAATGTCTCCTTTTGAGTCTTCTCTCTTCTTGTTTCTTCATTAGTCTAGCTAAGGGTTTCAATCTTGTTTATCTTATTTTCATTGCTTTCTATTAATTTTTAAATTTCTGCTTAATTTTTTCTTGGGCCCATATGTCATTCAGGAGCTGTTGCTTAATTTCCATGTGTTTGTATAGTTTCCAGAGTTTTGCTTGTTATTGATTTCTAGTTTTTAGTCTGTTGTGATCTGAAAATATATTTGAAATAATTTCAATTTTTTTTTAATTCATTGAGACTTGATTTGTGACCTTAAATGTGGTCTATCCTGGAGAATGCTCCATGTACAGCTGGGAGAATATATATTCTGTGGTTATTGGGTGCAATGTTATTTAGGTATCTGCCAAGTCCAATTGGTCTAAAGTGTATTTTAAATCCTGTTTTTCTGGTAGTTTGTTGCTTAGATGATCTATCCAATGCTGAGAGATGGTATTCATGTTCCCAACTATTATTGCGTTAGAGACTATATCTTTCTTTAGGTCTAGTAGTGTTTGCTTTATATATCTTGGTGCTCCAGTGTTGGGTGCATACATATTTATGACTGTTAAGTGTTCTTGCAGGATAGATGCCTTTGTCATTATTTAATGGCCTTCTTTGTCTCTTTTTATGGTGTTTGGTTTAAACTCTCTTTTATCCATTGTAAGAATAGGTACTCCTGCTCATATTTGGTTTCCATTTGTATGGTAAGTATTTTTCCATCAGTTCGGTGTAACTTTGTGCGTTTCTCTACAGATGAGACAAGTCTCTTGAAAACAGCCTATAGTTGGGTTGAGCTTTTTAATCAAATCAGTCAGTCTGTGTCTTCTGAATGGGGAGTTTAATCCATTTATGTTTATACTTGTTATTGAAAGGTATTGTCTGGCATTTTATAGATGTACATTTGAATGTTTCAAATATCTTTTTTCACTTTCTTCCCCTTTTATTGTTTGTCTTTCTGATTTGTTGGTTTTGGGAAGTGGTAAGGTTTATATTCTTTCCCTTTCTCATTTGCATTTTTGTTCTGTCAGTGGCTTTTCTTCTTTGTTGTATGTTCATGGTAGTGATTATCATTTGGGATTCCAGATGGAGGACTCTCGAGATTTCTTGATGGACTGGTCATGTGGTTTTGAACACCCACAGTTTTTGCTTGTCTGTGAAATACACTATTTCTTTCTCATTATGAAGGATAGCCTGGCTGGGTATAGTTTTCTTGGCTGGAAGTTTTTTATTTTAGTATTTTGAATGCATCATCCCATTTTCTTTTGGCCTGTAGAGTTCCTGTTGAGAAGTCTGCTGTTAGTCTGATGGGGGCTTTCTTATAGGTGACTTGATGCTTTTCTTTTGCTGCTTTTAGGATTCTCTCTCTGTCTTTGACTTTTGCTAGTTTGATTATAATGTGTCTCAGAGAGAATCTTTTTGGATTTAATTTACTGGGGGATCTTTGAGCCTCCTGGATCTGAACTTCCATGTCTCTCCTTATACCTGGGAAGTTTTCTGTTATTTTGTTGAATAGGTTTTCAGTGCCTTTTCATTTCTCTACCACTTCTGGAATTCCCATGATTCAGACATTTGTGTGCTTAAGGTTGTTTGCTAGCCCTCTTAACATTTTCTTCATTTTTTAAAATTCATTTTTCATTTTTTGTGCACCTGGGTTATTTCAAAAATACCATCTTCAAGATCAAAAATTCTTTCTTCTGCTTGTTCTATCCTGCTGCTTAAGCTCTTGGTTGTGTTTTTTATTTCATTGAATCAGTCCTTCAGTTCTAGGAGTTTTGCTAAATTCTTTGTTAGGGTATTAAACTCTTTGTAAATTTCATCCTTTATATCCTGGATATTTTTTCTCATTTCATTGTTTTGTCTGAGTCTTCTCATATCTCATTGGGTTTCCTTAAGATTGTTGCTTGAAATTCCTTCTCAGTCATTTCAGGGACTTCTTCCTCTACGTATTCTGGTATTTGAGAATAGTGTATTCCTTTGGTGATGGCTTATTTTCTTGTTTTTTCATATTTCTAGTATCTCTACTTTGAGGCCTGGTCATTGGTATAGCAGTTGTTTCTCCTATTGCTCTGTAGTGGCCTTTAAAGAGAGAGACTTCCTTTTCTTTTTCCTGGCTCTTCTCATGATTCTCATTCTGTCAGTGCATTTGGGTGGGTAGCAGATGTCCTGTGTGGTGGCTATGGCTGCTACTGTGGTGGTAAACTGCCCTTGTGGCAGCAGTGGCTGTGGCTATAGCTCTGATGGATCACTTGCATGGGAGCAGTGTTTTCAGTGTACTCCTACCTTCTGTCAGTTGAGGGAATCTGCCTGTGGCTCTTGCCTATATCCAAGGTTTGCTCTTGCCTTCTCATGCGGTTGTCATTTTGTCAGGGTTTTGTTTTGTTTTGTTGGTAAATTTTGGGTTGTTTTTGTTTTGAGATAACAAATTCCATTTACTTAATGATTTTAGGTCTATTCAGGTTTTCTTCTTTGTAAATCAGGGTGATAGAAATTGGTTTTAAATTTATTAACATAATGTAATTACATTTGTCCTTTATAATTTTGTCAATGTCTATTGTAAAGGATTTTGTGTCAACTTTTTCATTTCTAGTAATTTTTATATGTAATGTCACACTTTTCTTTACATCAATCTGGCCAAAATTTGACTATTAGTCTTTACAGAGCCAGCTTTTGATTATGCTGGTCCTCTAATTTTTTTCTACTACATTGATATATGCCTCCATTAGAATTATTTTCCTTCTAATATGTTTCATCTTTTCTTTTCTCGACCTTTTTCTATTGTAAGCAGAACTTATTAATTCTCAGTATTCACACCTGTGCTGGACCACTGCTGGCAGGGAAGGCACCCAGGCAGGCAAGTGAACAGGTTGGCCATCCACGCAAACCCATGCCCCTACTGTGCAGAAGGTTATACCCTGTGCCACACTGCCCCCAATGGGGGAGGCACTCAGGCAGGCAGGAGAACAGGGCAGCCACCCATCCAGACTCATGTCTCACCCACACAGAAGGAAGGACCCTGTGCTGTGCCTCTGCCAGCAAGGGAGACCCAAGACATTACCCCATGCCATGCCACCATCAATGGGGAAGGGCCAAGGCAGGCAAGAGAACAGGCCAGCCACTGCCCAGCCTCTCATCACCTGCACAGAAGGCAGGACCCCACACTATGCTACTGCCATAAGAATTTGCATAGCTTCCAAGGAAGTAGTCTACCACAGCTACGACTGTTGCAAAGATGGCTCACTGCCTTAGTAACATCCATGACCACTGTACTCATTCCTCTCTACATATTTAACTTCATTGACACAAGAAGAGTCACTTGGGGAGCCTGGAAAAAGAGGAAGAAGTGTTTCTCCTCAACATCCACTCTGGAGTAAAAGGAGAAGTAATTGATCTACCAGATCACCAGAGATCAGTGTAGAGATACTATAAATATGAAAAACCACTGAACTGAAAGAAACATTCAATGTAATAAAAAACAAAACTGAGAGCTAAAGCAGATTAGAACAAGCAGAAGGAAGAATTTCTGAACTCAAACATGGACTTTATGAAATAAACCAAGCAAATAAGAAAAATAAAGAATTTTTAAAAAACGAGGAATGTCTAATGTCTAAGAGAACTAGCAGACAAAGTTAAGGGCACAAATATATGAATCATAGGTGTTCCTGAAGGGGACAAGAAAGGTAAAGACATTAAAAATCTATTCAATAAAATAATAGTGGAAAACTTCTCAGGTATAGGGAAAGACATATTCAGGAAGCTTAAAGATACCCAAATAGTTTCAATCTGAAAAGATCCTCTTTGAGACATGTTATAGTCAAGATGGCAAAGCTCAAAGACAAAGAGAGATTCCTAAAAGCAGCTAGAGAAAAGCATGAAGTCACTTAAAAGGGATCCCCCATCAAACTAACAGCAGACTTCTCAACAGAAACTCTACTATTGAGAAGAAAATTGGATGACATATTCAAAATACTAAAAGAAAAGTGCCGCCAGTCAAGAATACTATACCCAGCAAGGCTATCCTTCAGAAATGAGGGAGAAATAGCATATTTCCCAAACAAACAAAGACTGCTAGAGTTCATCACCACATGACCATTACTGGAAGAAATTCTCAAGGGAGTCCTGAATCTGGAATCAGAAAACAATAATCATTACCAGTAACACACAAGAAAGAACAAAACCCACTCATAAAACACAAATGCAAATGTGAAAGACAAAAAAAAAAACTAAATCTTACCATCTCAAAAACAAAAATTCCACAAACATTGAAGACCAATAATCAAAGGAGAAGATAGGAACAAATGATACTGAAAACATCTAAACAAAAAGCCATAAAATGCTGGGAAATGAGACTATAACTTTCAACAACAACCCTCAATGTAAATGGATTAAGATCCCAACTCAAAAGACACAGCCTGGGGGATTGGATCAAAAAGCAAGACTCAACTATATGCTGTCTTCAAGAGAGTCATCTCACCGGTAAGGATGCACACAGATTAATAGTTAAGAGATGTAAAAAGATATACCACACAAATGGAAACCAAAAATGAGCAGCAGTAGATACTCTTATATCAGATAAAATAGATTTTAATCCAAAAACCATTTTTAAAAGACAAAGACCACTATATAATTATAAAGAGATTGATCCAGCAAGAAGACATAACAATCATAAATATATATGCACCCAACACTGGAGCACCCAAATATATAAAGCAAACATTATTAGACCTAAATAAAGAGACAGACCCCCAAACAATAATAGTGGGGTACCTGAATACCATCTGTCATCACTGGAAAGATTATCCAGGCAACAAATTAACAGAGAAACACAGAATTTAAACTATAGTTTAGACCAATTGTACCTGGCAGATATTTACAGAACATTTCATCCAGCAACTATAGAATATATATTCTCTTCAAAACACCGAACAGTCTACAAGATAGACCATATGTTAGGTCACTAATCAAGTGTCAGTAACTTTAAAAAAATCAAAATCATTTCAACTATCTTTTCAGAGCACAATGGATTAAAACTAGAAATTAATAACATGTTAAACTCAGGACTCTATACAAATACATAGAAATTAAACAACAGGCTCCTGAATGACCTGTGGGTCCAAGACGAAATTAAACAAGAAATCAATAAATTCCTAGAAAACAATGAAAATAAAGACACATCATATGAAAACTTGTGGGATATTGCAAGAGCAGTACTAAGAGGGAAGTATATAGCCATAAATGTTTACATCAAAAAAATAGATTTCAAGTAAATATCCTAACTCTACACCTAAAATAACTAGAAAAACCAGAACAATCCAACCCCAAAGTTAGTAGGTGGAAGAAATAATTAAGATTAGAACAAAAACTTAATGATATAGAGACCCCACCCAACCTCCAAAAATACAAAAGATCAATGAAACAAAAAGTTGGATTTTTGAGAAGATTAAAAAAAATAGACAAACCGTTAGCTAGGTTAACAAAAAAAAAAAAAAAAAAGAGAGAGAGAGAAGACCCAAATTACAAAAATCAGAAATGAAAAAGGATTACAACTGATTCCACAGAAATACAAAAAAATCACTAGAGATTATTAGGAATAATTATACACCAACAAATTTAAAAACCTGGAGGAAATGGATAAATTTCTGGATGCATAAAAACTACCAAGACTGAACTAAGAAGAAATAGAAAACCTGCACAGACCAATAACAAGCAACGAATTTAAGCAGTAATTAGCAATCTGCCAACAAAGAAAAGCCCAGGACTACATGGCTTTACCACTGAATTCTATCAAACCTTGAAAGAAAAATTAATACCAAGTCTCTTCTATCTATTACAAAAAATTGAAATAGGCCACTCTCCCAAACTCATGCTATGAGGCCAGCATCACCTTGATACCAAAACCAAACAAAGATACAACAAAAAAGGAAAACTACAGACCAACATCTCTAATGAATGTAGACACAAAAATCCTCAATAAAATACTAGGAAACAGAATACAGCAACACATCCAAAAAAGTATACACCATGATCAAGTGGGATTCATCCCAGAGATGCAAGGATGGTTCTACATATGCAAGTCAATAAATGTGATATACCACATCAACAAAATCAAAGACAAAAATCATATTATTATCTCAATAGATGCAGAAAAAAGTATTTCACAAAATTCAACATCCCTTCATGATAAAGACTCTCAGTAAATTAAATATAGAAGGAAAGTATCTCAACACAATAAAAGCCATATATGACAAGCCCACACCAATATCATCCTTAAGAACAGGAACAAGACAAGGATGCCCGCTCTCACCACTTCTATTTAACATAGTACTGGAGGTACTAGCCAGAGCAATCAGGCAAGAGAAAGAAATAAAGGGCATCCAGATTGGAAAAGATGAAGTCAAACTGTTCCTATTTGCAGATGGCATGATCTTATATATAGAAAACCCTAAAGGCTCTATCAAAAAAACTCTTAGAGCTGGTTAATAAATTCAGTATTGTTGCAGGATGCAAAATCAGCTCTCCAAAATCAGTTGTGTTTATACTCTCCAAAAGTGAACTAACAGAAAGAGAAATCAAGAAAGTAAGCCCATTTACAATAGTCACCCCCCCCAAAAAAAATACCTAGGAATCAATTTAACCAAGGAGGCAAAAAATCTCTACAATGAGAACTCCAAACTACAACTGAAAGAAATTAAAGAAGACACAAAAAGATAGAAAATATTTCATGCTGTTGGATTGGAAGAATTAACCTTGTGCAAATGTCTGTACTACCCAAAGTGATCTACAGATTCAATGTAATCCCCATCAAGACACCAATGGCATTCTTCACAGAAATAGAAAAAACAATTCTAGCATTCATATGGAACAACAAAAGACCCTGAATAGCCAAAGCAATCCTGAGCACACAAAGAAAAGCCAGAGGCATAACACTCCCAGATTTCAAATTACACTACAAAACCATAGTAACCAAAACAGCATGATACTGGCATTCAAATAGACACTCAGACAAGTGGAACAGAGTAGAGAACCCAGAAGTCAATCCACAGTCTTACAGTCAATTGATGTTTGACAAAGAAACAAGCACATGCATTGGGGAAAAAATTGCCTCTTTAATGAGTGGTGCTTGGAAGATTGAATATCCATATGCAGAAGAATGAAACTGTTCCTGCACCTTTCACAACATACCAAAATCAACTCAAAGTGGATTAATGACTTAAGTATAAGACCCGAGACTGTAGAACTGCTAAGGAAAAATATAGGTGAAACACTTCAGGAACTAGAACTGGGCAAAGACTTTCTGAACAAGAGCCCAAAATCATAAGCAAGAAAAGAAAAAATAAATAAATGGGACTATCTATATATATCAAACTAAAAATCATCTGCACAGCAAAGGAAACAATCTGTAGAGTGAAAGAACTACCTTCAGAATGGGAGAAAATATTTGCAAACTGTACACCCAACAAAGGATTAATACCAGAACACACAAAAAACTCAAGCAACTACACAGTATAAAAACAAATAACCCAATTAAAAAATTGGCAAAGGAGCTGAATAGACATTTTTTGAAGGAAGACATACAAATGGCCAATAGGCACTTTAAAAAATGTTCAACATCACTAATCATCAAGGAAATGCAAATTAAAACCACATTGAGATTATCGCCTCACCCCAGTTAGACTGGCTATAATCAAAAACAATGACAATAAATGCTGGCAAGGATGTGGAGAGAAGGGAATGCTTCTACACTGCTGTTGGGACTATAAATTAGTACAACCACTATGGAAAACAGTATGGTTTTTCAAACAACTACAGAAAAGATAGATCTACCATATGATCCAGCAATCCCACTTCTCGGTATATACACAAAGAAATGGAAATCATCATGTCGAAGGGATACCGGCACTCCCATGTTCATCTCAGCTCTATTTACAATAACCAAGATACGGAACCAACCTAAATGTCCGTCGATGGATGACTGAATATGGAAAAAGTGGTACATATTCACCATGGAATACTACTCAGCCATAAAAAAGAATGAAATTCTTCCATTCGCAGCAACATGGATGAGCTTGAAGAAAATTATCTTGAGTGAAATCAGCCAGACACAGAGGGAAAAATACTACATGTCCTCACTCATAAGTGGGAGCTAAGAGAGAAATAAGGAAAGTAAAATCACTGGGGTGCATTGGATTTGCAGAGGAAGAGAGCATACCTAGGGTTGTAGGGTGGAGTGCGGGGGGAGGAAGAGGGAGGCCAGGGATTAATTGGGAGGGGGACATGGGACATAATCGCAATTTGTGGTAGTGGGTGTGCTGATAGTATTGATCTGGCCATCACATCTTAGGTACAGGTGGTGATGGTCAGCTTTGTACCCCATGAATATGCATAATCAATAAAAAATTTTCAGTATTCCTTCTTTTTTAATAAGTACACTTAGATGTATGCAATTTGATATATACATATTGTTTTACCTGTGTTCCACACACTTTCTTTGTATAATGTTTTGTATTTCCATTATAATTTATTTCATGACCAATGAATTATGCACACGTGTGTTCTAAAGTTCCAAATCTAAGGTGGTTTGCCATCTCTTTGTTTTTGATTTTAATTTTATTGCATATTGTTGAGAGAAAGCAGTCCGCTGCAGTCTAGTAGGTACTCAATTTTTATAAATGTTTTATTTTTGTTTGAAAAGGGTGTGAAGTCTTTAATTGTCAGGTGGGGGCTCTACAAGTACCAATTAGATCAAGCTTATTATGGTTAACACTCAAAATTTTATATCCTTATTGTTTCCATAGGTCTATCAATTATTGAGAAAATGTTTTAAAATCTCCCATAAGACTGTTGGGGCACCATCATTTCAAAACTATGTTTTTTAGATAGAAAAAGATTCAGAACTGATTATGTACTCATTTTTTTTAATCATCATGTAATTACGTACTTAATCACCAATCATACTTATTTCCTTGAAGTTTATTCTGTTGTATATTAATATTGCTATATCAGTTTGCTTCTGGATTAAGTAATATCTGAAAATGAAATAATATCCAAAATAAAGCTGATGTGTCAATATTAATACCTAATACCCTTTTCTCCTTTTTCACATTCATCCTTTCTATGCCATACATTTTAACTATACCTCTTATAAATGCATATAACTTCCCATTGGTGGGCGTGCTAATAGCATTTATTCGCTCACCACAACTGGGGCACAGGTGCTGACAGCTCTTGCCCCATGAATTATGTATAATCATTTAAAATAAATAAGTAAATAATAAATGCATAAAACTCTTAAAATTTCCCTACTAATTTATTTAAAGTATTTATATTATGTTTTTACTTTATACTTGTTAATACTTTTCTAAATTCTATTGTGTACTTCAAATTTTATTTTTTACTTGCCCTCTTTTGTACTAGTGTAAACGTTACCGATTTTTCTAGTACATACACTACATGTTTCAAAGTATACTGAACAAATTCTAAAATTAATCAATATCGTAATATACTTCTAGTACAAGGACTTTCAAATATTTTTACTCTATTCACCCCCGTTAGTTCTATTATTGCCTTGCATTTTATTTCCAACTTGTTTTAAGCCCCAGACTATAATTCTGTTCTATTTAGCAAATGCTTATTAAGATTTATCTATATTTCTACCAATTTCACTGTTCGTTATTGCCTCTTGTGTTCTATTTCTTCCTTGAGTTCAGTTTCATGTTACTAAAGATCCATTAGTAGGCCTTGATATAGTATATTAGATAAGTCTTTTTCTAAATATAGCTTGAATTTGTTAGTATATTTCAAGAATTCTGTTATCTGAAGTTTGGGAGTTGCTAATACTCTGGCTTGTTGTGTCTTCTGACTCTTTCATATTATAGATTATATCCCTTTGTAGTGTTTAGTTACTTATTGTGACCTAATCTTATCAGCGATTATTTCTGTGAAAGTCCCATTCACTTTTGGCTGTGTGTTACTATAAAGTGGTTTTGAATTCTCTTCTACAGAGGTCTCAGTGTTTTGACAGTCTGATATATTACATTATTTTCTCAGCTTGTGAATTCCTGTGTCACATGGGTAGTATGAATTCACCATCCACACCTGATAGTGGTATAGGCCTACGCCTTTCATATTAGTACCAGAGTATTAGTTTTCTAGGGCTGCTGTACCAAAGCACCACAGACTAAGTAGCTTAAACAAGAAAAATTTGTTGTCTCATAGTTTTGGAGGCTAGAAGTCCAAAATCAAGAATTCAGCAGAATTGGTTTCTTCTGAGTGCTATGAGGAAAGGATCTGCTCCAGGCCTTTCTCCTTGGCTTATAGATGGCTGTTTTTTCTCTATGTCTGTTCACATCATCTTTGCTCTCTCTGTATCACTGTACCCCAATTTCTTTTTTTATAAGAACACTCTGCATATTGGATTAGGGTCACCCTAATGGCCTCATTTTATACTTGATTACTTCTATAAAGATCCTATATTCAGGATTTAGGAGTTAAGACTGAGAATAAAATTTGGACATCAGTGACATATAAATGGAATGCAAAGCCATTTGGATGAGATTACTTAGGAAAAGAACATGAGAAAATAGAAACAAATCTGAAATAAGCCAGAACAAAGTGATGACAGTGACCTCTATGAAGAATGAATGGTTGGGAGATATGGAGGTTAGTAGGAAGATATTTAGCTTTCTATGTATGTTTGAGTTCCTCTTTTCTTCCTTGGGGACTATATTCATTGATTACTTGTGTAAATAAAACTGGATGTTTGTATTTTATATTTATAGGAGGGAATATAGTGTAGTGACATTAAAACTGGATTTCAAAATAGCACAAGTGGATGACAAGAGTAAGATGTGGGGATGTCAGTGGGGAACAAATATTGACACTACTCCTGGGAAGTAGAGTTTGGAAATCTCGCAAACATGACTTGACCATACCCTTTTGGCACATGGAGCAGGGCAAGAGTAGAGCAAATAAAATTAAATATATATATATATATATATATATATATATATATATATATATATATCCTATATTCAAATAAGGTTACATTTTGAGATGGTGGTGGTTAGGACTACAACATATAAATTGGGGGTGGGGGGACATAATTCAACCCGTAACACAAAGATATGTTTACCACTAAGTGTCCTAAGAAGAGACAAACCTTGTTTCTCTACTGTCTAGCTGTAGGAGTGAGTAGCCCCTCTTTTGTGAATGGGGCTGCCATTCCAGAATCATGAACTATGCAGGTGTCTCATGTGCAGTTCCCTGCCTTATCCCAATCAGCAACCACATCTTCTGTATGAGTGCTGTGTGTTTAGTTAAAACAATTCTGATTAAATCAGATGTTATTTTCCTTTGTAATTTTCATTATAGAGTAAAATTTCTTTATAGTGAAGCAGAGTGTTTCAAAGTATTTCAGAGGGTAGATTTTATTCCAGTTAGGCTTCTCTTAAAAGTTATTCTATTCAGTCTTAATTTCTACTTGATCTAGAACATAAAAATTTATTTCTATAGGTACAGCATAAAATAATTCCAATTTATACTGAAACACTATTATTCACATGCTAAAATCCACCATAAGAGTTTGCTCTAATTCTCAAATTCTTATGAGAAGTTAAGAAAATTAGTTTAGAATAACAGACTCCCTTATCTCTATGTAGAACTTTTCCAGAAAAAAAAAAAAAAAAAGAAAGGAACCATATCACACAAAGAAAAATTATTAATGCGGATCCTTAGGTTATACACAGTTGTGTATATTCTTCTTAGAAAACATGTATATTTTTCCAAGTTAAAAATATATGTGAGCTTCCTAACTACCTACTGATTTCAATTGCTAAAGCATTGTTCTAGGAGTTCAGAGGTACATTACCTCAACATAGTTATAATCCAATTAATTGAATGTTTCAACCATCTCATAATAGTGTGAGAAGCATCTAGATCCTAGATCTTCAAATCATTTTAATTTTTGTGTTTAGTGTCCATCCTCTACTTCTTGTCTTTTCCTGTTTGGGGCATATGGTAAAACAAACAAACAAGATACCTACCCCTAGGTTTACTCTGTGCCCTTTTTTATTGGGGAAAGTTCTGGGTAACTCAATTTATCCCGGTATAATTTTTAATAGTGCCCCTTTCACCCTGAAGAGAGTCTTGGTTTGTATGATGAATTACTTGCTCACTCTTAAGCATGAAAGAAACTTGGATAGTCCTGTATAGCATAAAGTTATCTGTGGTGCCTAATTTATCTTCTTCTGTCTCTAGGCACTTTAAGGTCGTAGTAATTGAAATATCTAGTTGTCAATTATCACTGTGCTTTTCTGTCTCATTTAGTATTAATTAAAGTGATATCAGATTAAAATACTTAAATATTTCTTCTGAGCTTTTATCTTGACTTATGTGATATTCAATGGAGAAGGAGCATTATGGCCAGTAAGAGGGTAGTTTCTAAATAGTTGATCCATTTATTGAATTTTTCAAGGAAAAAGCTACTTGGAAAGACTTCACTGTAGTATTTTCCTCAGAGAAACTTTTCCCATCAAACGGATGTAAATGTTATTCCTATGATTTGTGTCAATCGTGTTCTTTTGATAAAGAAAAAAATAATGCCACTCATGAAATTGAAAAAAAAAATAATAAAGTTAGTGACATATGAACTGCACAGGTGTTACCTAATCCAAGAGAAGACTCTCTTATATTTTTCATGATGTTGCCTGGCATCACCTAGGGTTTGGAGTCAGGTAGAAACCAAGATTGTATTGAGTTAGTATCAAGCATCCATAGCAGAACAACTAGCTGAGAGACATTAGCAGAGACTGAGAGTGATTTTGTAGGTGAGTAAGAGACTCTTGAGTAGCTCTTGAAGCAGTCTCTCAGGCTATAATACAGAAAGAGAACAGAGGACCTGAAACTGCAAATGTGCTGTAGGGTTTGAGAAATAAAATGTGAGGTCAAGGTTAGCTTGACTAATTCTTCAGAACTGTATTTTTTTTTTTCCCCATAGGTTGTTTTTCTTGAGCCTCATTTGCAGGCATGGTGTCTTTACATCAACATCTCTTAGAATTTAGCTGCGACCTGGAATCTACCATATAGTCACATCTGATAGCACCGAAAACTATTCTTCCTAGTCTAACTAGAAATGATAAACGTTACTGGAATCACTTCATAAGAGGTACAATACATTTTTCTCCTTGAAATTTTAGAAATTCCCTTTTTTGGCAGACCAACTGCTTCTTGGACAATCTAGATCTCTGTTTTGATTTGAGTGAATTTTTAGCCTAGTTCTCATAACAGAAAGTCAATTTACATTGAAGGTAGGCTCAAAAGCAGTTTATGTGTTAGAAAAGGTTTTAAAAGCGAGTTTTTCTACTCATTTTTGAAATGAAATAACGTATATCTGTTATAGCTGCTGTTTTCACGTTGGTATTTATGTCCATTTCTGAAAAGTCCATAATTATTGTGGACTTTAGAAATTTCTAAAATCTACACACTTAATCCTAATATTTAATAGCATATATATTTTTTTTTTTTTTTAATTTCCAGAGATATGTGTATACTGGGGCTGTAAAATATAGTGTCAATGTTTATAAGGAAAATCAGTGAGCTAGCTGAGGCTAGAATACAATAATCCTAGTTTGCCAATGGCACTGTCAGGAGGCTGGCTCATATAGAACCTTTGCCTCACTCCATTATGGAAGTGAGGAGACAAGCCTGCAGACATATCAGGGTAGGTACAACCAACAATTCTGTTTTTATTTTTGTTTTTCTTTGGTACATATGTTTTAGTGGATCAACCAATACAAATACAGACAACCTCTGAGAAATAAAATGTATTTTTAAGGTGATATGAAGCCCAGATGAGAAAAATCTTACCCAAACTGTGCAGATTTTGGACAGATATCAGTAAGATCTCAAACTCAAAGAAACAACGCTGCCCTAACTCTCTTCATATCCTATGCCTATCAAAACTTATTTTTTAATGCTAGAGAAGTTGAATCAGGCATTGTCAAAAAATCCACCCTAAAACAACCTAGTTTTCCAGGTGACAAATGAGGAAAAAGGCAATGAAAAAAGTATGAATGATTACTATGTAAGGATTTTAGAGATGATAAAAATTTAGCGTTATCTTGGGGGCAAGGTCCAAAGTATGAGAAAGGTGCTACACAGAAATGAGTGAGTGCTCAGTCTTGTTTCCTCTTACTCCTATCCAAGAACATTTCTTTCTAGAAATGCTTTTACTGTGTGTTAATTGGGAAAAGACTTGGACTTTTGGTTTGGGTTTTAAAGGTACTACTAAGTAATAATAGATCAAAGCTCAAAGGGTCCTTAGGAATGGTTTAGTCTAACATCTATAAAGAAGCATGTGATGGTTAATTTTATGTGTCAACTTGGCTAGGCTATGGTGCTCAGTTGTTTGGTCAAACACTAGTCCAGATGTTTCTGTGAAAGTATTTTGTAGATGTGGCACATTTCTATAATCAGCTGAACTTAAGTAAAGAGGATTACTTTCAAAAATGTATATGGGCCTCATCCAATCAGTTGAAAGCCTTAAGAACAAAAACTGTTTCCCAGAGAAGAAGAAATTCTGCCTGAGTTCCCAAAGTGTGGGCTGCCCTACAGATTTCAATTTCAAGACTACAACACCAACTCTTGTCTCAGGTTTTAACCTGCTGCTTGCCCTACAGGTTTTGTACTTGCCCACCCCCACAATCATATGAGCTGGTCCCTTTAAAGAAAGAAAGAAACAGACAAACAAACATCATATTGGTTCTGTTTCTCTGGAGAACCTTGATTGACACAGAGCAGATATGTTTGTTTTGTAGGCTATCATAGAGTTCTAAAATAATTTTTAATTCGAATGCCTATGAGAAGAGCATGTGTTCTCTAGTTCCCCTATGTATCTACTTTTCCCTGTTGTCTTCACATCTAGGAATTTTGCCCCTAAAGTATCTGAGTATGAGACTCCCATCCTGTTCTAAAACACCCACCAACCCCAGTTTACAGATCCTTTTACACAGTTGTAAAAGGATCCTGTCCAAATTCTTAGGGGTTTTTTTTTTGGAGCTAAGATTAAAGCTCAGATGACCTGGCTTCCAGACCACTTCCCTTCCCATGACCTGTTGCTGTCTTTTTGTCCCTCCCCTTTGCAGCCCTATCAAGAGAGCTCAGCCTTGTTTCCAGCAGCCATCCAAAACTGAACAACTAAAAAGTCAACCCAGTTTGAACCTTCTCTGATAAGGCATTTAATTCAAGCTTAACAGTGCTTGCCTCTGTACTTCCTCTCCAGCCAATACAGGAAAAGACTTTGATGGTGGCCTGCGTAACACAGGGACTGTGCCTTTCTTCCCACTGCAGATGAGGGAACTATTGCAGGGGCAGGTTGGGGCCAGCCAGGTTTCTCTATGATCTCGAGACAGACCTAAAGTGTGTAAGAACCAGAGCCTCAATGTATTTGAAATTCAGTAGAAGACAGTTCTTGAATCCCATTCCAGGAGATTTAGTTACGGGGTTTTTAAAAAAGTCTGTTGCAGGTTGGGATCAACTTTATGCCATCCTATTGCAAGACTACAGAGGAAAGCTTTATTATGAGCTTTCACGGCATTGTGCTTGCTGTGTAAGGAATAGAATCAGAGCTGAAAAGTACTTTTTGAATGCTCTCTAACTTAACCCTCTTATTTGTTAGAAGGGGGACCTTACTTGGAGATGATAAGTGAGTTGCCCACTGTCTACAGAAAACTTGTAGAGGAACCAGGTCTGGAATCCAAGCATCCTCCTCATAGTCCAGTGCTCTTTCTATCAGACCACAGATTTTAAATGTTCTGAGACTCATTAAAGCAACATTAAATATGCAATTTTCATTTGTAGATTCTTTGGGTTACTCTATCAAGGATATCTTGGAACTGTTTTGAAAAGCAACCCCACTTTTATTTTCTAATTTGCATTGGTTTGTTTGTTTTTGTTTTTAAAGAAGACAACGTTCAATCAAAATGCTTAAATTCACTCACAGAGATACATACTTTCTTATCCCAATGAATAGAAAAGGAAAGCACACAAAAAAAAATGGCTCCATTTTGTGAAGTTGCACTGTCCTCTTTACTTCTCACATTAATGCCATCTGACATGAACATTGCAATTCACTGCATCATGCAGAAAATGTAAAAGGACAGCTTTTCTGAAAAGCAAACCGTAGTTTTTAGAAATATAACTAAAATGAAAAGTAGCATGTAGATGGGTCTTCTGGTCAGGCACGTGGAAAATTTTTTATTTGGCAGCATTTATCCAGAGGCCAAAAGAGTTCACAGCCAAGGATTTTGCTATTCATTTAACTGTGGTTCTTTCTTTTGTTCTTCCTCATTTTATTATTTCCTTCCTACATTCAACTCATCTTTCCCAAACTACTCTATTCTGCCACTCCACCCCATTATAGCTCTTAACTGACAACAACTCATCACTTGAACCGTCTTTGCCATTCTTTCTATTTCCAATTCCCCTCAAGATTTACTAAATCAGGAAAGTGCTGCAGATAGGGCATGTGGATTTTTCCAAAGAATATGACAAGTCCTCACATTATCTTTGTCAATAAGATGGACCAAAAAGTGGGCCTGATGTTAGGATGGTGAGGTCAATTCATAGCTGGCTGAACAACAATACCCAAAGGGTGCCAATTAAATGAGCAAATGTCAACTTAGAGAGAGATCTCTAGCAGAACACCACAGGAATATGTCATTAGCCCTGCTCTGTTTTGTATATTTAGGGATGGACTCACCAGCCTATGAAAACTATGAGGCCAGACTTTCATATTCACCATATTCAGTGTTTCACATAAATTAGGTAGTCAATAAATGTTTGTTTATGAGTCAGTGACCAAGATGAGCATATTAATACTATGCTGATCAAATCCATAGGATTGGGAATAGAAAAAAACAACATCAGCACATTATTGATGGACTGAGCAATGAACCAGATCCAATGAGAACTAATGATCCAATTATCCAATCCCAGTTTGCCTAAAATGGAACTTCCTTTTGAGTGTTTGGCATCTATGCAGAAATCCTAAAACTGAAATGAAAATTATAATAAAATTAAGGCATAGGAACTTGAGACAAACTGGCCAAAAATTTCCAAGTAAGCACAGAAGTAAAAGGTACCCATCAGAAAAACAAATCATCGCATCAATCATAATATGCAGTGTACTTCAGATCTATCATTTAATAATATAAAATTGTGTCAGAAATATACTTTTACATATTGGATTTAAAGTACCTAAAATTTCAAAAAGATGGTAAAGGAGAACACAGCATGCTATGAATGCAAAAGCAATCAGAAAAGCATTTGCAGTTTAGATGAAGTAGCTCACAGCCCTAGTCTGCACTGGCAAGATTACAGCTGGACCATTGTACTCAGTTCTGAACGCCCCTTGAGAAAATGCAACACGGTGATGGGAGAAACAAGGATGATTGAAAGACTTGCAACCATATCATTTTAGAAAGAGGTGACGTGACTCCAGAGATGATTTGTGTGGAGAAAAAAGGGACTCATATTGGACCAGATATCTGACTTCAAATATTTGAAAGTATTTTTACACGTATTTTGTTAACTACAGGGATCCAAGCTAGAATAAATAAAACTGATGGTGCAAAGATGCAATTCAGGGCTGAAGGTATTAAAGAAGGTTTGGCCAATCATAGCTTTAAAAATTTGAAATGGCTGCCTCAGAATCACATCATTAAGATGGTTTTTGCAGGTAATTATTTACACCCTTAGTGTTAAGATTTATATCACTAAGGTTATTTGTAAAGAAACTATAAAACTACAATTACAAAATATTCAAGTAGACCCACCTTATGAGGCAGCTATCCCACTGCTGGGTGTATCTCTAAAGGAAATGAAATCAGTATATAAAAAATACACCTTCACTCATATGTTCATCACAGCACTATTCACAATAGCCAAGAGATGGGATCAACCTAAATGTCCATAAAGGATGAATGGATTATAAAAACTGTGGTATATATATATGCAATGGAATACTATTAAACTGTTTAAAAAAAAAAAAAGTTATCCTATCATTTGCAGCAACATGGGTGGAACTGGAAACCATCATGTTAAGTGAAGTAAGTCAGGAACAGAAAGACAAATACCGCATGATATCACTCATATGTGGAATCTAAAAGATAAAAAGTGAATCTCATAGAAGTAGAGAGTAGAATAATAGTTACCAGAGGCTGGGAGGGAAGGGGAGGAGGAAAAGTGAAAGATTAACACGTATAAAACTATGCTATCTACCCTAAGTGAATCATTATGCAGTATATGCATGTATTGAAACAACATACTGTACTCCACAGATATGGACAAGTAAATGTTATTTTTTTAAAAAAAAAAGAATATTCTACTGAGAGTTGAGACTTTGAATTTCTGTCTTAGTATTGGTATGAACATTTTTCTCTCTACAAATTCTCTCCACTAATAATAGCCTCTACAACTGTGTTTCTTTCAAAAATGAAATATTATGAACTCTAAGGTGGTTTTTATTTGGAAGCTGGGTTTTGAAATTTTCAGCCTCCCAGAACCCAAGAAGCTGGTAATAAGAAACGAAAGTATTTGTCATCAAGCATATGATACAATATCCCATATCAATTGGTGTCAAATTATCACAGGCTTAATTACTTGTTGTCTTAATCCAAAATGCAAGAGAAACAGTAAATTAGGTATGTGGTAAAAGGAGGGGTTCATTATAGACACATCGACCTTATCAGTGAGACCTGATAGCTAATGATCCTTGATAGCCAGATAACTGTAAACAGCAGGCTGAAGTGCAATATGGCTTTGCTTAGCATTTGCAAACTCAGTAACATATAAGGGCCTCACTCTTTTTCAACACAAAATGACCGTTATTTATAATAATCAGGAATTACCAAAAATAATAATCCTGGGCCAGCCCCATGGCTCACTCGGGAGGGTGCGGTGCTGATAGTGCTGAGGCCGCGAGTTCGGATCCTATATAGGGGTGGCCGGTGCGCTCACTGGCTGAGCGTGGTGCTGACCACACCGTGCCAAGGGTTGCGATCCCCTTACTGGTCAGAAAATAACAATAATAATAATAATAATTATCCTATTGAATTATCTAATGGACATTTTCTTTAGGGAATGAGAGGAATGTTTTATTCATTTTAGAAACTCTTTCTTAAAAATAGTTTAAATTTTAAAAATCAGTCCAATAGAGAGATTCACATCAGTTATATGTAAAGTCGCTGAGTAAATTGTCCCCATGTCTAAAGATGTCAGCTAAGCTTTCCTACACTTGATCTCGTCGACACTGTTTTCTTTGGATTTATAGAATTAGCAATATTAGTGGAGTCTAGGAAACTGGCATTATTCCACTTCCTGTCCTAAGGATTCACAATAGTTACTAATTAATTTGATGGGGTAGGATGTGGAAAGATAAGAATACCCTCATATTCCAATGTTAGCATCAAAATATCCCTGGAAATAAGGACACCAGAACTATGTTCCAAGTGAATAAAATGTTTATTCTCCAGTTGAACTATTCAAGGGGTGTTTATTTCTCCCTTGAACTATTTTATTAAATGTTCACAGTTTTTAAAATTATTGTTGTCTTTCCAATATTTAGCAGCTTAAGAAGTAGCAGATTACACCGTATTGGGGCATTACTTATTTAACTAATAATTACCACCCCCCAAAATAGCTTCCGTAGCTACTTTAATTTCTGTAAAACAAATGATCTTTTTTCATTGACCTTTATAATAATGTAAGGAATATGTCCCTGGTTTTTTGTTTTTTATTTTTTTTCTGTTCCTGTCTAAAAGTGATTATAGCACAAGAGGGGTCCAGTTACTCCACTAACTCAGAACATCTGCCACCTGCCTGAAGCCATGGCTCAGTTCAGGCACGGAATGCTGGAAGCCCTGCTCTTTCCACCCTGCTTTAGTTTCACATGTTTGCCGCATGCAGGCAACGCCTCATCCCCCACAGCCATAGCCTAGATTTGATGGCACATCCAAGATCAGGCTGTAGGAGATATGAGTAGCAGCTGGTCACATCCTGCTGTTTCTGTGGCAAGGTACAGACAACTGGAGAACTCGTTTTGTACAGGCTCTCGGAAACTGTCTGCTGGCAAATTTCTGTTCATGTGACATTTCTGGAAGCATATATTGAATTTATTCTCTCTTTTTCTGTTATGGTAAGTGTCTAGTTGGTGAACCCCCGTGTAATGGGGTACACCTGCACTGTGGAATAAAGAAGCTGGGAAGCTGTGTAGTAAAATGAACAGGTGGCATTTGGTGTTAGGACACATTACTGCATTTACAAATTCACTCAATAAATCTACAGACATTTTATATTCTTTTGTGTGTGTGCTTGTGTGTGTACATTATATACCTAGCTAAGAAATGATCACATCTCGATTGCTTCACACCGTGACTCAGTGTTTAGGCAGCACTGAATCAGCATTCGAGAAGACACTGTTATTGCAAGCTTTGTCTTTTAGCTAAAATGTGCAACTGAAGTCCTAACTACTTTGTACTCACTAATTATCCCATGCCACTTTTTCAAGGATATGGACATTAATTAGCTCCAGTGTCCTAAACTAATTTTAAATGAGGTAATTACATTGTATACCCTGCAGTTTCTGCTGGGAAACACGTTCTTCACTTCCTGTCTCTAACTGATGGCCAGCTGTTAAATAGCTTCCAAGTTTTCCCCAGAGATGGTTACACATCAGAAATAATTCCTTTATAGGATGTTTTCAGAATGTTCAAGATGAAAGGAGCTATGTAAATGGTATTGTTATTGCTTATTATTATTATCAGTGACAACTCTCTTCACAGCATCATTGCATTGGTAATTTGGAGGCAAATGACACTGTTGTAAGATACATCTCAGGGATTTTTGTTAGAAGAATTTTTGCTTAAAAAACAATTTGCATTATTCTAGTACTTCCCAAGTTTTTTACTAAATGCATATATGTTAGCAGAAAAGAATTTTAAACTTACCCTGATTTGAAATTTTATCAAGGGGGTGGGGGGAAGGAGAGGAGAAGAAAGTAACCTGAAGTCTGTTTTGAAGAATATTAGAAATAATCTTCAAAATCTTGAGTAGTCTAATGGATGAAATATTTACTAGTGATGAAAGGAAAAAGTAATGTGGGAATTCGCCTTGTGAGCTACCCATGTCTCCTCACTCATGAAAATAAACACTTTCAGCAGATGTCTGCTATTAAATATTCTTTTTTTTTGCTATTAAATATTCTGAGTAGACTTCATCTCCTCAAAAGTCAAAATGCAAAAAGTCACATTTAATTAAAGGCCAAATTTTTAAACCACATAGGCACCGATCTATCATAACTCAATTTTTAATAGTCATATAAACATACCAAAAATTAAAGACATATATACATTATTGTGCATTTATATATAGACAATCTGAGTCTGTAAATATGAGATGTGTGGTTCATCTTGTGTATAGAAATTGTGCTGGTCATGTCAGCTATTTTGATAGTTGTTAAGGGTTAAGACAACAACTAGTAAGCAAGTTGCACATTAATAGAATCTATGTGAACTCTTTTTTAAGTTGCATTATCACTCTGAGTACATAAGATCCTCAGGGACGGGAGGCATTTGAAAAGTGGTTAAGTCTAAGCATCCATCTTCTGGATCTAGCAGTCTGAGACAGCATTGTGGCATGGGTTTTGGATGCACATAGTTCCCCTCTGTGATTCATTCTTTTAACTTCAACGTTATAATCACAAATTTCCCTGGCTTTTCCGAATAACCCGTTGTAGATTTACAACCCATTAAAAAAGTATGCCTTGCACAAAATTAGCATGCTCCTGCTCCTTTAGGAAAGATATCTTGCCTTATCCATGTCTATAGCCTCTGCTCCTAGTAGAGTAGTATACTGCAGGTGCTCAAATAAAAAGTTACTGAATGAAAAACTTAATGGTTTCTCATTTTTTCAGTCTTTACCATTTCCTGAAATATAACACTTTTTATATTATTAACTTTGCAATAGTATTTCCTTTAATTCATTTTAAAACTAGCCCTTTACTGTTTCGGAGACTACCTCCTATCACTCTGGGCTTTTGTGAATGCATCTGTGGTCATCCAAAGTATTTACTTGTTCAACAACCGTTTGCCTAGCCCCTCCTGTATGCAAAGAACTGTGGAGGGTACAAACATGAAAAAGCCAGCTCCTTAAAAGAGCTTCCATTCTAGTGGAGGTAGCTAAGACAGTAGAAAGTCATAAGTGCCCTAGTAGATACAGAAAAAGTGCCATGTGACCTCAAAGGATAGAAAGATGATGCTGTGTGGGAGGTGAATTAAGTAGGGAACTGTCCAGCTTGTAATTCCAAAGTGGAACTTGCTTTTGTTTAGGAGGGATCCCTTTAAAATATTGTACTTGCATGGATTGATTTTGTCATCTTTTAACCTCTTTGTGAAACTACTTCATGTTCACAAAGTTACCTATTATCGTTTTTAAGTAACACTTGGACTGCTCAGAGAGAATGCTAAATTCAATGGTTATTGTGTAATGTGATGCCAAGTACCAATGTGTTGTGTTCTTAGGAAAAACTTGCCTCCCCTTACACTTCGCACCATTCACATCACTTATAAAATCATTTCGTAGTTCCAAATTTAATCTAGAAAAGACCTTCTGTATGTACTGTACACAGTTACTAGTCAGGCCAGTAGATGAATTCCTAATCAGACTTGCTTCTTCAGAACAGAACTATCTTTCAGCTCACCTTAATTTTGTTTTAAAATAAGTTATGAAGGGACAGGTCAAGCATGGACAAGTCACTGGTCAACCTGCTATTTCTCAACTAATGGGAAATGTCTCCTGTGTTTCCATTTATTACAAATTATTATGATAAGAAAAGGGCAAGTACCAACAATCATGTGATAAAAGAAATGAAACCTCACTAAAACTGAATGACAAAACACTGTCTCCAATTTCTTTCCTGAAACCCATTAACCTCTCTTTCATATGAAACCTCTTACAGAATTTATTTTGATCTGAGTACACATTTCTTTATTATCATTTACTGCACCATATACTGTATTAATGTATTCTGCACACATACAGAAGTTAGGTGGCCCAGAAATTAAATAGCTATCCTGTCTTGTGATCATATAATATCTTTCTAGAAAATAAAGAGGTTATTGATGGGAATAATGTGAGATTCAAGAACATAGCTGTCCAGAATAATGGATAAAGACTTAGGGTCTCCTTCGTAAAAGAGAAAAGTATTTTATTTCTAAGATGTTTGAAAGGAAATTATCAGGCCTCACGTGATAAACATTTGACTGTCCTCACTTCACGCATATTAAACCAATTAGTCCTTGGTTACTATGAGAAAAAAATGCTTGATTGCTTAATGATAAATATGTTTCCTACAGGTATCTACTAGTTTCTTTATATAGTAGCACAAATGAAAATATATTTTTCACTTCAAAGTCTAGGGCAGAATTGTCAGTACACCAGCATTAATGCCTGCAACATAATTCTGAAACTATTACTTATGCTTTACTATGATAAGTTGGACATCTTATGGAAAATGTATCTTTGGAATATCACAGCAGTATCTGCTAGTAATCTATACTAATATTTTGGAAGTAGTGCTATAGAGACCCCAAAGGGAACACTTTTATCCAGTATAGGAAGGTAAGTAATGACAATCACAACAATATAAAAATGAAGGAAACTTTCACACATTAATTCAATTTTGTATGAGGCTAAAACAATGGATTGAAAAATAAGGACTTCAGCTAATTAGGTGTTTGCTCATTCTACATGATTGCAAGCAATCAAGTCAAAAATTTCCCAAACATTTATTTAACTTGCCTCCTTGGTGAAGTGACTGCACTGGCAAATCTGCATTGGCAAGATTTAGTTTAGACAGAGTCTGAATCACAATATGAAACATTAGAGGTCAGGTAGACTCCCCAGGAGTGAAGTGAAGATTTATTTGATGACCAAGAATGAACCAAGATTTCTATCAACAGTCTATGGCATTTATGGAGCCAAATCATTTGTATCCACAATTCGTATGGAGATAACTGTGGTGGAATTTACTTCCTTTGCTAATTGCAATTCTAACCTCTGAAAATTCTTTTTTTGGTAAGTATGAGAGTGTATGCATCTCCCTGGCATAAAGGACTGGACTTGCACTGAGAAAGACAAACTTCATAGGATTCCAGAACAGATATATTTTGTTGTAAATGAGTATATGCAGAAGGGATAGGAAATTACATTTTCAGATTATTTGGGGGAAAGTTGGATCAATATCATTTTTCCAACCATAAAAAACTTAGTGATGTGTGCTTTATATATACTTATGCTGAAATTTAATATGTTTGGCACCTCTCCCACTTCCACTTGTTCAGAAGTATGACGCTCAGGGTGGATGATAAAAGTTCCCTGAAAAGAATTGGTCAAAATAGTTCCTAAAATATGTTAGAAACAAATTTGTGGAAAACAGGAAAAATAGCAATATTTTTATTGCTTTTGATAAGCACTGCTATTTCATTGGGTGCTTCCTCAGCTCTCTTCATCTGTATACTCTCACTTATCTGAATACACACACACACACACACACACACACACACACACACACACACACACAAACACGTACAATCTCTCCATGAAACTGCGTCATGAATCACAAGTACCATTTCTAGTCTAAAGAAATAGTTATAATCATTCTAGATAGCATACATCCAGAAATCCCTGCCATGCCCCTTGGGACAATATAAGTACTCCACTACTAAAAAAATAATATTAATATTGAGGGCTTGGTCATGTGATAAGAATACCTTAATTACGAACCTCAAGGAGAAAACACTACAAAAAGTCATATGAGGAAACTGGGGGGTACTGGCATGCATCCCCACTCCTTGGACCCAGAGGGGAGTGCCAGCCCCCACTACCTGACCTGCCAAGGTGAGCCAGCTGGGGGCCCAACCTACGACCACAGATTCTGGAACAGGACCCAAGGTGGTTTAACATAACCAATAATCACCACCACACCTACTGTCAAGCAAAGACAATTCACCTCCACAGTAGCAGCCAGGGCCACTCCACAGCCAACCTCAGTTTAGTAGAAGAAGCAAACCCTCTACCAAATGACCAAATGTCAGTGAAAAAATACTAGAATGACAAATAAACAAGAAGAAATGACACCACTGATAGAGTACAGTAATGCTCCAGTGTCAGACTCCATGGAACAGGGAATCCTTGAAATATCTGAAAAAGAATTCTGAGCAATGATCTTAAGAAAACTTGAAGAAATAAAGGAAGACTCAATTATAGAACACAATGAAACAAGAAAAAATATGCAGAATATGAAGGAGGAAATCTACAAAGAAAGACCACAGTAGTGCATTGGACTCGCAGAGGGAGAGAACATTCCTTGGGCTGCAAAGTGGAGTTGGGGGAAAGGGAGGACGGGGTGGGAGGTTGAGGATAATTGGGTGGGGGCCCGGGGTACAAATGCAATTTGTGGTAATGGGTATGCTGCCACTATGAATCTGACCCGCACGTCATGGGCACGAGGGATGACAATCAGCTTTGAACCTCATGAATGTTCATAACCAATAAAAATAGATAAATAAATAAATAAGTCAGATGACTGGAAAGTTGGCCTTATTTGCATATGTTTATATAAGTGACTTCTCAGGACTCATTTGGTTGCAAGTGACAGAAATGAAACTCAAACTAGTTTAAATCAAAACTGAGATTATACTTAGCTCATACAGCATAGAAAGATACTGCAGAAACTAAAAATGGATTGAAGAATAGCAGAAACCAGGACTTCAGGGTGTAGAACAGAGACTCAAAGGAGATAGATTATAGATAGACAGACAGATACACAGATAGATATATCTCAAGTATGTATGGTATATTTTGTTTAGCTGGTAAATTCTTTTTGAAATACCGAACATCATCCAATACAAAAATAGCGACATTGCATTACATCTGCTTGGAATATTTAATGTGCTGGCTGCTGATTCTTAGGGTATGTTCAAGCTAAATCTGTGGGGAGAAGCAAAAAAACAAAACAAAACAAAACAAACAACAACAAAAAACCAGACTAGAACCAGAATAGAGATTTCTCAGTGATCCAGAAAAAACAATGATATGACCTAGAAAGTATCAAGTTGATTAAAGAACTTAAAACAGTTTTTAGCACTTAGTAAGCATTTAATAAATATTAGTTCTCGTGTTGCACTTTCTATAACTTATCTCATTTAATCCTTACTACATCCAAATAAATAGTCTCACTTTACAGCTGAGGAAACTGGGATGCAGAGCAACTTTTGCAAGGTCATACAGCTTGTAAATGATTCACCTGGGATTTAAACCCAGGCAGGTTTGCCCTAAAATTCATTGTGATAAACTACTTATCAAAACAATGCACTATGGTAAAAATTAAAGCTATGCCATTATTTTTTCAAGTATATTTGCTCATATAAATAGGTTTAGAATAAAATCATCGATATTTTAAGATAAATTTTTTTCATCTTCTGTACTGATGTGAAAGTTTAATGACATACAAAAGTAAACTAAGAGTCAGTACAGATAACTCTGTTTAAATGTGACCCACAGGAAGAAATAAATTTTACATCATGACCCAGTGCACATATATGTTTTTTATTTATACAACTGAAACCAAAATTTTATAAACAATATTTACATTATCACATGTAATGCATTTCAGTTTTTTGTATTCTGCTTAACCACCTTAAAAAAATAATGCCTGTTAAACTGATTTTTTAACCCACTAATGGGTTGCAATCCAGTATGAAAAAGAAACAGCCGTGCCTGTTTCTTTTTAGTTCCCAAGTGTAATTGGTTCTCCAATTATTGACTTCAACTGAAATAAAAAACAAAACAATCTAAAGGCCCCACTCTAGGGGTTGTGGTCAAGATCCACTCTTCTTGACTAAGAAGGCATGCAGGAGCTGCTCACTCAAGCAATTTTTCTATTCACTCCGACTCCCTTAAGCCAGGTAGGATCCCAGATCTTTCTTCCACTTGTCTGGAAGGTAACATGTCTTTTGCCACTTTCACTTTGCATCCACATGCAATCTTACCAAAGTTCCAAACTTCTATCCTGGTAGAAATGGAAATTATAAAATGGGGGAGGGAGGCAGTGCTAGAAAAATACTTAACAAAAATATGCCAGAAACTCCCACCCCACCCCACCCCCCAAAGGGCAGTAAATAGTGGCTCCTATATACACAGCCTCAGGCCATTAGCAACAACAGTAGGCTCAATTATTAGACAGGTAGCTGCTGTACTAGAGAAATTACAGACACAGGCATGGATCAATATGCTTAGACTATGTTCTTAATCATATGATGGACTTGCAATAAATTTTCTCTTTTAAAATTTTCTTAAAATCAAATCAAAAGTTAGTTGATATTAAACATCTTTATTAAATTTTCCAAACAGCACATGCTGCAAAGTAAGTGGTGTCATTCATTCTAAGACTTTTTCCAACTATTTCAAGCCACTTTGTCATATTTTGGAGGTTTTTATTTTATTTTATTTTATCTATCTATCTATCTATCTATCTATCTATCTATCTATCTATCTATATCTATCTATCTAACTATCTATCTATCTATCTATTTATTAAATACAAATCACAATTGTCAGGGGATAAACTGGTGGTTTATCCAATAAAAATACTTTTTTGTTCTCCTTCCTAGTCTTTATCTTCCCTAGATTGCTCTTCAGACTGTAAAATAAAGTATGGCTGATAGTTCGTTATCCATATTTTATTCACACCATGAATTTTATAGGATTTTTTCCCCAAAGTCATTACTTATTCTAATTTTAAAAAATGGGTACAATGTTTGAAAACATATTTACAAAAATTCTAAATTATTGCAAAGAGAAAGATTCTAGACATTTGTTCTTTTGAAAAATATGCAGATTGATAATGCTATACTGGCTTTTCGCAGGTAATAATACTTAAGAAAGGGCTGAGACGGACCATGAGAGCCATACACTTAAATGATGTAAATACAAATAAGAGAACACCAGAAGCATTCTAAAAGACAATGATTTTATTAACTGAAAGCTGCACATCTTTACACGTATGAAAGATTATTTTTAATTATATGAAAGGAAAAGGAAGTGAAGCTCCATTTTATAAACAATAAACTTTCTCAAATGCAATACAAATAAATATTGTCTTAGTCCTTTCCTAGAATTTTAAAAATATTTTTAAATTTTGTTTTAACTTCTCAATATGCAGTGTAGTTTATTTTCATGACCCTTTTCCCATTACACTTTACCCCCCTCCCCCACCACTACATCGTATCTGTTCACTTAACAAGTTCATTGAATTGTTATGATTGTTGTGTCTTCACCCCATCCTTTATTTGTTTGTGTGTTTATTCATTTATTTATTTTTAGCTCCCACAAATAAGTAAGAGCATGCAGTATTTCTCTTTCTGTGCCTGACTTATTTCACTTAACATAATTTTCTCTAAGTCCATCCATGTTGTTGTGAATGGTAGTATTTCATTGTTTCCTATAGCTGAGTAGAATTCCATTGTGCAGATATACCACAGTTTCCTTATCCACTCATTTGATGATGGACATTTGGGCTGGTTTCAACGTTTGGCTATTGCAACTAATGCTTCAATAATCATGGTAATACAGGTATCCCTTTGGCATGATGATTTCCATTCCTCTGGGTATATTCCCAGCAGTGGAATAGCTGGGTCATATAGTTGATCTATGTGCAATTGTTTGAGGAACCTCCATACCATTTTCCATAAAGGCTGCACTATTTTTCAGTCCCACCATCAGTGTATGAGAGTTCCTTTCTCTCCGCAACCTCACTAGCATTTATCATTCTCAGTCTTTTGGATATTAGCCATCCTAACTGGAGTAAGATGTTATCTCAAAGTGGTTTTGATTTGCATTTTCAGAACACTGAGTGAGGTTGAGCATTTTTTCATGTGTCTGTTGGCCATTCGTATATCTTCCTTTGACAAATTCAGCTCCTTTGCCCATTTTTTAGTTGGGTTACTTGTTTTTTTGCTGTAAAGTTGTTTGAGTTCCTTGATATTCTAGATATTAATCCTTTGTCAGATGTATATTATGCAAATATTTTCTCCCATTCTGTTGGTTGTCTTTTCAGTCTGTTGATTGTTTCTTTTGCTGTGCAGAAGCTTTTTAGTTTGATATAATCCTATTTGTTTATTTTTCCTTTAGTTGCCTGTGTTTTTAGTGTCATATTCATGAAGTCTATATCAACTTATACTTCCTGGAGTGTTTCCCCCAGGTTTTCTTTAGGGGGTTTTATTGTTTCAGGATGTATATTTAATTCTTTAATCCATTTTGAGTTGATTTTGGTATATGGTGAGAGGTATGGGTCTAGTTTCATTCTTCTGCATATGAATATCCAGTTATCCCAGCACCATTTGCTGAAGAGGCAGTCCCTTCCCCAGTGTATATTCTTGGTTCCTTTGTCAAAGATCATATGGCTGTAGGTGTACGGGTTAATTTCTGGGTTCTCTATTCTATTCCATTGATTTGTGTGTCTGTTTTTAATGCAAGTACCATGCTGTTTTGGTTATTATAGCTTTGTAATATAGTTTAAAGTCAGGTAGTGTTATGCCTCCAGCTTTATTTATTTATTTATTTGTTTGTTTATTTTGCTTAGGATTCCTTTTGGCTATGCATGGTCTTTTGTTATTCCATATAAATGTCTGAATTGTTTTTTCCATTTTGGAGAAATATGCCATTGGAATTTTGAGGGGAATTGCATTGAATCTGTAGATCACATTGGGTAATATGGACATTTTCACAATGTTAATTCTTCCAGTCTAAGAGCATGGGATATCTTTCCATTTTCTTGTGCCCTCTTTAATTTCTCTCAACAGTGGTTTGTAGTTCTCATCTTAGAGATTTTTCACATCCTTGGTTAACTTTATTCCTAAGTATTTTATTTTTTTGGTGGTTTTTGGTGGCTATTGTAAATGGGCAGGCTTTCTTGATTTCCCTTACTGCATGTTCTATTGGAGAAAAGAAATGCTACTGATTTTTGTGTGTTGATTTTGTATCCTGCTACTGTGCTGAAATCATTTATCAACTCCAAGAGTTTTTTTGTAGAGGCTTTAGGCTGTTCAATATATAGGATCTTATCGTATGCAAACAGGGACAGTTTGACTTCATCCTTTCCAATCTGGATGCCCTTTATTTCCTTCTCCTCTCTGATTGCTCTAGCTAGTACTTCCAACACTATGTTGAATAGGAGTGGTGAGAGTGGGCATCCTTGTCTAGTTCCTCTTCTCAAGGGAAAAGCTGATGATATTGGCAGTGGGCTTATTATATATGGCTTTAATTGTGTTGAGATACTTTCCATCTATACCTAACTTGGAGAGAGTCTTTATCATGAACGAATGTTGAATTTTGTCAAATGCTTTTTCAACATCTATAGAGATAATGATATAGTCTTTGTCTTTGCTTTTATTGATTTGGTGTATCACATTTATTGATTTACATGTGTTGAACCAACCTTGCATCCCTGGGATGAATCCCGCTTGATCATGTTGTACAATTTTGTGTATGTATTGCTGTATTCTGTTAGCTAGTATCTTATGGAGGGTTTTTGCATCCATATCATCAAGGATATTGGCCTGCAGTTTTCTATTTTTGTTGTATCTTCGTCTTGTTGTGGTATCAGGGTGATGTTTGCCTCATAGAATGAATTTGGGAGAATGGCCTCTGTTTCAATTTTTTGAAATAGTTTGTAGAGAATTGATATCAGTTCCTCTTTGAAGGTTGGTAGAACTCTGCAGTGAACCTGTCCAGACCTGGGCTTTTCTTTGTTGGGAGCCTTCTGATAACAGCTTCAATCTCTTTTATTGTTATTGGTCTGTTCAGATTTTGTATATCTTCTTGGCTCAGTTTTGGTAGTTTATATGTGTCCAGAAATTTATCCATTTCCTCCAGATTTTAAAATTTGTTGGCATAGAGTTGTTTATAGTAATCTTTAACGATTCCTTGCATTTCTGAGGTGTCAGTTGTAGTATCACCTTTCTCATTTCTAATTTTTGTTATTTGGGTCTTCTGTCTTCTTTTCTTAGTTAGCCTTGCCAAAGGTTTGTCAATTTTATTTATCTTTTCAGAAAACCAGCTTTTTGTTTCATTATCTTTCATATCATTTTTCAGGTTACTATTTCTTTTAGTTTTGCTCTGATCTTAATTATTTCTTTCCGTCTACTAACTTTGGGTATGGATTGTTCTTTAAGGTGAAATGTTAGGTTGTTTATTTGCCATCTTTCCATTCTTCTGAGGTAAGCATTTAATGTGATAGATTTCCCGCTTAGTACTGATTTTTCGGTATCCCACAGGTTTCTGTATGATGTGTCTTTATTTTCATTAGTTTCAATAAATTTTTTGGTTTCCTGTTTAATTTCTTCTTGGACCCATAAGTCCTTACATAGAATGTTGTTTAATTTCCATGTGTTTGTACATTTTCCAGTTTTTCATTTGTTATTGATTTCTAATTTTAATCCATTGTGATCTGAAGAAATACATGTAATAATTCCAATTTTTTTGAATTGTTGAGACTTGCTTTGTGGCCTAACATGTGGTCTATCCTGAAAAATGTTCCATGAGCTGATGAGCAGAATGAATATTCTGGGGTTGTTGGATGGAATGTTCTGTAGATATCCTCCAAGTCCAATTGGTCAAAAGTGCTGTTAAGATCTTGTGTTTCTCTACCGATTTTTTGCCAAGATGATCTGGCCAATGTTGAAGTGGGGTGTTCATGTCCCCCACTATTATGTTGTTAGTGTCTATCTCATTCTTTAGATCAAATAGTGTTTGTATTATAAATCTGGCTGCTCTGATGTTGGGTGTGTATATATTTATGATTGTTAGGTCTTCTTGATGGATAGATCCTTTTATCATTATATAGTGGCCTTTTTTATCTCTTTTTATGGCTTTTGCTTAAAGTCTATTTTATCTGATATGAGAATAGCTATTCCAGCTCGTTTTTCTTTTTTATTTGCATGGTATATCTTTTTCCATCCTTTCACCCTTAGTCTATGTGTGTCTTTACAGCTAAGATGAGTCTCTTGAAGGCATCATATTGTTGGGTCCATCTTTTTAATCCACTCAGTCTTGGTCTTCTGAGTGGGGAACTTAATCCCTTTACATTTAGGGTTATTATTGAAAAGTGTTGACTTACTCCTAGCATTTTATTGATTTTTGTTTAGATGTCTTAAGTATCTTTTGTTCCTTTCTTTCTGATTTTCTGACTGTCTTCTTTGTTTGTTGGTTTCTTGTAGTGGTAGATAAACTATTTTTTCTCTTTATTGCTAGCATTTTTGTTTTACTGGTAGGTTTTGTTCTTTTTTGAGTATTCATGGCAGTGATGGTTGTTTCTCAGGTATCAAACCCAGTACTCCCTTGAGAATTTCTTGTAAGGCTGGTTGTGTGGTAGTGTGTCTGAGAAATATCCTTTTTGTCCTTCATTTTGGAAGGATAGCCTTGATGGGTAAAATATTCTTGGCTGGCAATTTTTGTCCTTTTGTATTTTGCATATATCATCCCATTCTTTTCTGCTTTTAGGGTTTCTGATGAAAAGTCTGATGTTAGTCTGATTGGGACTCCCTTATAGGTGACTTGCTGCTTCTCTCTTGCAGCTTTTAAAATTCTCTCTTTGTCTTTGAGTTTTGCCAGTTTGACTATAACATGTCTTGGAGAGGACCTTTTTAGGTTGAATATATATGGGGTTCTTTGGCCTTCCTGAATCTGAAGATCTGTGACTTTCCCTATACCTGGAAAGTTTTCTGCTATTATTTCATTGAATATGTTTTCAATGCCATTTCCTTTCTCCTCCCTTCTGGAATACCAATGATTTGGATATTTGAGTGCTTAAGGTTGTCTGTTATCTTTCTTAGATTTTCTTCAATTTTTTAAATTCTTTTTTCTTTTCTTTGGTCTCCCTGTGTTAATTCAAACAGCCTGTCTTCAGGGTCAGAAATTCTCTCTTGTGCTTGTTTTAGCCTGCTGGTTAGACTTTCTGTTCTGTTTTTAATTTTGTTGAATGAATCCTTTAGCCCCAGAAGCTCTGCTACATTCTTTTTCAGGGCATTGATTTCTTTGTACATTTCTTCTTTCAGATCCTGTATTTTGTTTCTCATTTCATTGTATTTTCTAACTGAGTTTTCTTGTATCTCATTTAGTTTCCTTAGAATTTTTGCACTAAATTCCTTGTCAGTCATTTCAAGGACTTCCTGCTGTACAGGATCTAGAGTTCGAGAGTTGTTATTTTCCTTTGGTGGCAATGTACTTTCTTGATTTTTCATATTTCTGGTATTTTTCCTTTGGTGTTTAGTCATTGTGGCAGGGGTTATCACGGTCCATCCATTCCACCCTGATGTCTGGCCTGGGTTCTGAAGAGACTGCCAATTCTCAGCAGCAGGAACTAGCATGGGCTGGAGGACTCACCAGGCCTTCCTGTTCTGGCACGGCTGACTCAGATCATGTGCGCCCAGCAACTCTTGGGCCTCTCTAAGTGGCAAGGACTGACCTGGGCTGGAGGTCCTGTGGCTCCTGTCTCTCCTAGAATTTTTTTTTTAGAAGAAGAAATAGCAGACAAATTGAGGTGTAACTGTAAGAATTTCCTCAAATCTTTTTTTGGCCTTGAACTTTTATCTCTTATACCACATCCTCTTCCTATAGCAAAGTACACAGATAAGGCAAAGAGAGATTCATTAGCCTCTTAGCCACACAAACCTGACAAAAGTCCCCAAAGAACCCTACATAAAACAAGACAATAGTTACATGAATCATTTATATAAATAAATGTCTACTCTCGTTTCCTATTCCAGGAAGCCTTGAACTGTTTACTGAGGTTTCAGATAAAGAAATGAGAGCTAAAAATCACTTTCCACATGACAGTATCTATGGCTCCTAATATAAAGCGAATTACCAACTCATTTAATGAAGATGATCTAGTTTTATTTGCTAGGGTATAAGGACTCTTTATTTTTACTCATGGGATATGGTATCTTCTGGTTGGCAGCTGCCAGATAATGTCAGCACCTGCCAATAGTGGTTAGTATATTGTAGAAATATTGACAACTTTACAAACATTTGTGATTGCTATCATTTGTTCTAAGATATGTGCTCCAAATTTCCTCAAACCTATGGCAAACCAATGTGAAATGCATTTAGTGACTTGATTGTTGTCATTCTGAGTTTCCAAATCTGACTCTTCCTAAATCCTTAGAGGTTCTTAGCTCCTGAAGACAGTTTAATTTTTTTTAAATTGACACATAATTATTGTACATATTTATTGTACAGTGTAATGTTTTGATACATATATGTTCTCATGACAGATTTTTTTAAAAATAAACTTTATTTTAGAATTGTTTGAGATTTACAGAATTATGGCAAAGATAGTACAGAGAGTTGCTGTATACCCCACACTCGAATTCCCCTATTACTAACACCTTATATTATAATGGTACATTTGTTACAATTAATGAACTGATATTGAACATTTTTATTAACTAAAATGCAACCTTTATTTAGATTCCCTTAGTTTTCATCTAATATCCTTTTTCTGTTCCAGGATCCTATCCACAATACCACATTACATTTAGTTGTCATGTATCCTTAAGCTCCTCTGGTCTGTGACAATGCCTCAGACTTTCCTTGTTTTTGATGAAATTGACAGTTTTGAGGAGTAGTGGTCAGATAATTTGTAAAATGCCCATCAGTTGGAATTTGTCTGAATTTTTTTTTAATGATTGGACTGTGGTTATGTATTTTGGGTAGGAAGACCATGGAGTTAAAGTACCGTGATCATCATATTATATCAAGGGTACATACTATCGATGTGACTTACCACTGTTGATGTTAACTTGATCACCTGGCTTAACATACTGTTTATCAGGTTTCTCCACTGTAAATTTACCTTTTTTTCTCTCCCATTTCATACTATACTCTTTGTAAGAAAGTTACTATGCACAGCCCACACTAAAGGAGTAGGGACTTATGCTCTATGTCCTTAAGGGTGAAGTATTTATGTAAATTATTTGGAATTCTTCTGGATTGGGGATTTGTCTCTTCTCCCTCATTTATTTATTTATTCAATCATTTATATCAGTATGAACTTATGAATTTTTATTTTGCATGTTGAAGTAGAATTCAATACTACTTGACTTTTGTTGCCCAAAAATCTTTCAATTTTACCCATTGAGAGCTCTTTCAGTTGGCTTTTGTGTACCTCTGACATATTCCCCTCTTCCCCCATCAATGTGGTTTTCTTGTATTCTTTTCTCTCTCTTTCTTTCTTCCTTCATTCATTTGTTCCTTCCTTCCTTTTATTTTTAAAACTTCCTTACTTTCAGGCACTAAAAAGTGCTCTGGTATCATCTTATTTATTTTCTGCCCCAATCCTAGAATCAACCATTTCTCCCAGAAATCTTGTTCCTTTTATTAGGGAATAGTCTTGGAAGCCAAAATCTGTATGCTCATTGCTACTGGGGAGTTATAGTCTCTCTCAGCTGACAGAGCAAGGAAATATATGTGTGTATACTAATTATATCATAGATAATACACATATCTATTAATATTTGTATCTGTATCCATCTGTAGCTATATTAAATTACTCATGTCTCCATTATCATAGTGATGTCACCAACTCTAATTAATCCATTACCACTTGGATCATTTTAGACTCCTTCCTCACTTATCTGTAAACTCCCACTCAAATAGTAAGAAATGTGACTCCTACCATCCACCATCGATTTACTTAATTGTTTGGTGCCAGTATATATGTATTGCAGTATCATAATTGATAACTCATGTCCTGGTGGGAAACCTCCTTATGAACTAGAGTTCAGTGTTTATGTACAGTTTCTTTTGCCTTTAGTCTTACAGACGCCACTCATTTCCAAAGTTACTTAGGTCAGCAATTTATTCCTCCCACCCCCTTAAGTGAGGTTTTTAAATACATTTGTAATACATTTAGATTCTTTTACTACATTCTGCATTCCATCCTGGAATGCATACATTAAGGATTTCTCTTTGTGCTGTAAAGTTCCATTGGTTTTGACAAATGCTTAATGTTTTGTATTCACCATTATAGAATCATACAAAGTAGTTTCACTGCCCTAAAAAATCTCTTATACTTCACCTAATCAACTTCCATCCTCAAACTCCTAGCAACCGGTGATTTGTCTACCATCTCTATATTTTTGCCTTTTCCAGAATGTCATAAACTGCAATTATATTGTATGTAGCTTTTTAAGACTGGCTTCTTTCACTTAGCAATATGCATCTAAGATTCATCCATGTTTGTTTCATAACTTAACAGCTCGTTAACTTTTCTTGCTGAAAAATTTTCCAGAGTATGGTTGTATCAGAGTTTGCTGTCCATTCACCTACTGAAGGACTTCTTTGCCACTTCCAGTTTTGGTGATTATAAATAAAGCTACTATAAGCATTGATGTGCAGGGTTTTTTTTAATATAAGTTTTCAAATCAATTTTGGAAATACCTAGGAGTGTGATTGCTGGATCATTTGGTAGGATTATGCTTAGTTTTAGAACAAAATGTCAAACTTTCTTTCAAAGTGGCTGTACCATTTTGCATTCTCACCAACAATGAAGGATAGTTTCTGTTGCTCTGAATCCTTGCCAGCAGTTGGTATTGTCAATTTTTGGATTTATCATTCTAATAGATGTGTAATGGTATCTCATTGTTTTAATTCGCAATTCCTTAATGATAAATTATGTTGAACATCTTCTCATATGCTTATTTGCTATTGGCGTATCTTCTTTGGTGAAGTGTCTGTTTAGATCATTTGCCCATTTTTTTTAACTGCGTTGTTTGATTTCTTGTTGTTGAGTTTTAGGGATTTCTTCGTTTATTTTCAATACAAATCCTTTATCAGATAGATGTCATGTGAATATTTTCTTACAGTCTGTGATTTGTCTTTTCATTCTATTAACAGTGTCTTTCACAAAGTAGAGGATTTTAGTTGTAATAAAGTCTAACCTCAGTATTTTCTTTCATGGACTGTGATATTTCTGTTGAAAGAAAGAAACAACAATCACAATATGATGAACTTACAAAGAGAGAACATAACTGTGGGAACTGTGTTTACCAGAGGTAGGAAAGGGGTAGGTGGAGGGGGGGTTAGTGAGAAATTGGTTAATGAATGCAAAGAATGATTATGTTTTGTAATGATGAATACACTAATTTTCTTGATTTGATCAATGCATATTGTACACAAGTGTTGATAGTCAACTCTGTACCCAGCAAATATGTATAATCAATTATGTTTCAATAAATAAATAAAAATAAAAATTTATCACCAATCTCAAGGTCATGTAGATTTTCTCTTAAGATTTCTTCAAGAAATTGTGTAGTTTTGCTTTTTACATTTAGCACTATGACCCATTCTGCATTAATTTTTTTGTGAAAGGTGCAAGTTTTGTGTCTAGGTTCATCTGTTTGCTTATATATGCCTATTTGTTCCAGCACCGCTTGTTAAAAAGACTATCATTTCTCCATTAAGTTACCTTTGTTTCTTTGTCAAAGATCAGTTAACTATATCTGTGTGGCTCTATTTCTGGGCTCTCTATTCTGTTCCATTGATCCTCAGGTGCTCCTCAACATGTGGTGGAGTTACATCCTGATAAACCCATAGTAAGTTGAAAATATCATTATGTCAAAAGTGCACTTAATACACCCAACCTACTGAACATTATAGCTTAGCCTAGCCTATGTGCTTAGAATACTTACATTAGCCTACAGTTGGGCAAAATCATCTAACACAAGCCTATTTTATAATAAAATGTTGAATATCTCCTGTAATTTATTAAATATGTACTGAAGGTAAAAAACAGAATGGTGGTTGTATGTGTACTCACAGTACAGTTTCTATTGAATGCTTATTGATTTCACAGCATCGTAAAGTCAGAAAGTCCTAAGTTGAACCATAAGTCTGTATGTGTCTAATTTTTTGCCAGTACAATTCTGTTTTGCTTACTGTAACCTTATAGTAAGTCTTAAAATTGGATACTGAGTCCTTTAACTTTGTTTTTCTTCTTCAGTGGTGTGTTGGCTATTCCAGATCTTTGACTTTTTATATAAACTATAAAATCAGTTTCTCAATATCCATAAAATAGCTTGCTGGGATTTTGATTGGGATTATATTGAATCTATAGATAAAGTTGGAGACAACTGATATCATAACAATATTGACTCTTCTAATTCATACATACAGCATATCTTCTCATTCACTTAGATTTTTAAAAATTTTAGCATTGTTTTGTAGTTTTCTGCATATAGGAACTGTACATACTTTGTTGGATTTATATCTCAGTATTTAATTGGTGGGAGGGCTGCAATTGTAAGTCATATTTTTAAAATTTTTAAATTGTAATTATTTATTACTGGTATGTAGGAAAGCAACTGACTTTTGCATATTAACCTTGTATTTTATGACTTGCTATACTTGCTTATTAAGTTCAGGTAGTTTTTTGTTGTTGTTGATCCTTTGGAATTTTCAGTATACATAATCAATCATATCACTTATGAATACATTTATGTCTCTTGTCATACTGCACTAGCTAGGACTTGCAGTATAATGCCAAAGGGAGTGGTGAGAAAGGAAATTTTTGCCTTATTTTCATACTTAGGGGGAAAACGTCTAGTTTCTCACCATGAAGTATGATGTTAGATTTAGGGCTTTTTTTTTTTTTTTTTTTTTTTGTTAGATGTTCCTTATCAAACTGAGAAAGTTCCCCTCTTCCTAGTTTGCTGAGAATTTTTAATCATAAATGGTTGTTAGATTTTCTCAAATACTTTTTCTGCATCAATTGATATGATGATATAATTTCTCTTCTTTAGTCTGTTAATATGGTAGAACACATTGGTTTTATTTAATGTTGAGGCAGGTTTGCATTTTGTGGTGGTCCTGCAGGTAAGAATGGACCACCAAACAAAATTGATTCAGATGTTGAGACTGATGACACCCCATACACACACCAGGGTATGAAAAGGTTTATTAATCACATAATGAAGCTTTCTAGGGAGAGCATGTTGCCTGCTACGGAGGTCCAAAAATGGCTTGAGAGAAAACCAGGAAAAAAGGGCATGCATGGTTTGAACCTCCTGCTGGCAGCAAAGGAGAGAGCACCTGGTCTTTATCAGCTTACCCATGTGCAGGGTAGGAAAAAGAGGAAGGAGTGTGTCTTAAAGCTGTCAGCAGTCGAACATCAAACATGAAGTTAGACTCATTATTATGGCTTGCATACCTCGAATAAAACCCATTTGGTCATGGTGTATAATTCTTTTTATACACTGTTGAATTGAATTTTCTAATATTTAGTTGAGGATTTTTGCATCTGTGTTTATGAAAAATATTGGTCTGTAGTCTTCCTTGTAATATCTTTGTCAGAATTTGATATTAGAATAATGGAGACCTCATAAAATGAGTTAGGAAATGTTCCCTCTACTAGTATTTTCTGGAATATATTGTGGAGAATTGATATCATTTCTTCATTAAATGATGAAAGTCACCAAGGAAGCATCTGAGCCTGGTGATTAAATTTCTGAAAGGTTATTAATTATTGATTTAATTTATTTAGTAAATAATAAGCTATTCCGATTATTTTTTCTTATGTGAGTTATGGTTTTTGTTTTTTGAGGAATTTGTTCATTTCATCCATATTTTCAAATTTGTGAATGTAGATAATATTTATAATTTTCCTTTGTTATCCTTTTAATGTTCATGGGATCAGTTGTATGAACTCTTTTTCATTTCTGATATTGGGTAATTTATGTCTTCTTTCTGATTTTCTTGGTTAGCCTGGTAGACGTTTACTAATTTTATTAATCTTTCCAAAAAACTAGCTTCTGGCTTTATTTATTTTCACTATTGTTTTCTTATTTTCAAATTCATTTATTTCTGCTCTATATTTTATTTTTTTATTAATCATTTTTATTTTTTTATTCAAAATGTTTTAACATTTACTTGTACATATTTGTGGGGTATAGTATGTTGTTTCAATACATGCATATATTATACAATGATTCACTTAGAAAAAAGGTGGCATTATTACTTATTTTTTTCTTCTGGCTTTAGGCTTAAGTTGCTAATTTTAGTTATTTTTTTCTAATATATGCATTTAATGCTATGAACTTCCCTCTAAATAGTAACTTTGCTGCCTCCTTAAAATTTAATAAGTTGTACATTCATTTTAATTTAATTTAAAATATTTCCATTTTTTGAAACTTTTTTTTTTTTTTTTTTTTTTTTGGATCCTTGTGTAGTGCAGAACTGTGTTGTTTAACTTCCAAGTATCTGGGGATTCTTTGATCTTTCTGTTATTGATTTCTAGTTAAATTCCATTGTAGTCTGCTAGCATGATTTTTATGATTTTCCTTTTTCTAAAATTTGTTCAGGTATGTTTTATGGCCCAAAACGTAGTTTATCTTGGTAAATATTCCATGTAAATTTGAGAAGAACGTGTATTCTGTTATTGGATGGAGTATTTTATAAATGTGGAATACATCCAGTTTATTGATAGTGCTGTTCAGGTAAACTATATCTTTACTGATTTTCTTCCTGCTTGATCTATCAATTACTGAAGAGGGATTATGAATTCAGCTATAATAGCAGGCTTGTCTATTTCTCTTTACAGTTCTGTTCTTGCCTCCTGTGGTTTGATGTTCTGTTGTTAGGCTCATACACATTAACGATCATTATGGTTTCTTAGAGAAAATCAGTTTTTATTGTCCCTCTTTATCCCTGATAAATTTTCCTGTTCTGAAGTCTGTTTTGTCTGAAATTAGTATAGCTATTCTAGCTATTTTTTTTTTTTAGTGTTAGCATGGTGTATCTATTTTCATTCCTTTACTTTTAACTTATCAGAGTCTTTATAATTAAAGTGGCTTTCTTGTAGAGAAAATAAAGCTATGCATTGTGTTTTGATCTACTCTGACAATCTCTGTCTTTTAATTGGTATATTTAAAGCATTCACATTTAAAGTGATTATTAATATACTTGGACCAATATCCACTGTTTTCTACTTGTTTCTAGAAATTTCTTTTTATTTTTTTCTCTGGTTAGTTGAGTATTTTATATACTTTCATTTTCTCTCCTCTTGCTATGGTCTGAATGTTTGTGCCCCCCCCCCAAATTCATATGTTGAAACCTAATCTTCAATGCAATAGTATTAAGAGGTAGGGCTTTGGGAGGTGATTAGATCACGAGGGTTCTGCCCTCGTTAATGGGATTAGTGCCCTTATAATAAAAACTTGAGGACACATGGAAGGTGCCATCTATGAGGAATGGGCCCTCACAAGACACTGGATCTGCTAGTACCTTGATCTTGGACTTCCCAGATTCCAGAACAGTAAGCAATAAATTTCTATAGATTATAAATTGCCCAGTTTAAGGTACTTTGTTAAAGCAGCAGAAATGGACTAAGACACTTTTCTTAACATCACAATTGTATTTCTTTAAAAAATTCTTTTAGTGGTTTCTTTAGTGCTTACAATATACATATTTAACTAATCTAAGTCAACCTTCAAATAACACTACTATGCTTCACAGGTAGTGCAAGTACCTTACATTAGAGTATTGCCAATTCTCCTCTTCCTTGTGGCATTCCTTTAATTCATTTCATTTATGCGTATGCTATAATCACCTAATACATTGTTACTATTATTACTTTAAACAGTTAACTTTTAGATCAACTAAAATAAAAAATTTTATATTGCCTTCATCTATTCTTTTTCTTTCTTTCTTTGTGTAGAGACAGGTACCCAAGTCAATGACCTATATCATTTTCTTCCTGTGTGAAGAAAATCTTTTAACATTTCTTGCAGAGCAGGACTATTCCCATAGTTTTTGTTTGTTTGAGAAAGTTTTTATTTCTCCTTCAATTATGAAGGAAAGTTTTTCTGGATATAAAATTCTAGGTTGGTGGGTTTTTATCCTTGAAAACTTTAAATATTTCACTCTTCTTGCTAGCATGGCTTTTGAGAAGATCACTGTAATTCTTATCCTTGTTTCTCTACAGGTAAGTTGTTTTTTCCTCTGCCTTCTTCCAAGATTTTTTCATCTTTGTTTTTTGCACTTTAAATATTATATGTTTACCTATAGTAATTTTGGCATTTCTCCTGCTTGATGTTCTCTGAGCTTCCTGGGTTTTTGCTTTGGGGTCTGTCATTTATATTGGAAAGTTCCCAGCCATTATTACTTCAAATATTTCTTCTGTTCCATTGTCACTTTCTTCTCCTTCTGGTATTCTAGTTACTTGTATGTTAAGCCTTTTTTACTTATCCCATAGTTCTTGAATATTCTGTTCCATTTAATTTTTTTTTTCTCATTGCTTTCCAGTTTGGGAAGTTTCCAATGTATGACATGTATTCAGATTTACTGTTGAATTTTGTTAAATGCTTTTTCTGCATCTATTGAGATGGTCATACGGTTTTTGTTCTTGACTTTGTTGATGTGATGTATCACATTTATTGACTTGTGTCTGTTGAACCATCTTTGCATTCCTGGGATGAATACCACTTGATCGTGTTGTATAATCTTTTTGATATGTTCCTACATTCTGTTTGCTAGTACTGTGTTGATGATTTTAGCATCTGAATTCATTAAGGATATCAGTCTGTAGTTTTCTTTTTGTTGTTGTATGTTTGCCTGGTTTTGGTATCAGGGCTTCATAGAATGAGTTTGGGAGAAAGGTTTCTGTTTCAATTTTTTGGGATAGTTTGGAAAGAACTGGTATTAATTTCTCTTTCAAAGTTTGGTAGAATTCAGCAGTGAAGCCCTCTGGTCCTGAGCTTTTGTTTTCTGGGAGATTTCTGATTGCTGCTTCAATCTCGTTGCTTGTTATCGGTCTGTTCAGTTTTTCTATGTCTTCTTGGTTCAATCTTGGTAGTTTGTATGTGTCTAGAAATTTATCCATTTCCTCTAGATTTTCAAATTTGTTGGTGTATAGTTGTTCATAATAATCTCTAATGATTCTTTGTATTTCTGCAGTATCAGTTTGTAATGATGACTAATCTAACTATACTGATCAAACCACCAAACATTCTACACAACTATTGAAAATCAATGTTGTACCCCACATGTATGTATAATTTTTAAAAAACTTGCTGATTTTTTCCTCAACTACATTTAGTCTGCTGATGAGCCCATTAAAGGTATTCTTTATTTCTACAGTGTTTTTGATTTCTACTATTTTCTTTTTATTTTGTTATTATTGTTGTTAGGATTTTCTATCTCTCTGCTCACATTACCCATTTGTTCTTGTATTTTGTCTATTTTTTTATTAGAGGCCTTAACTTATTAATCATTGTTATTTAAAATTTTTGTCTGATATTTCCAACATTTGTGTCATATCTATGTCTTGTTCTGATGCTTGCTTTGTCTTCCCAGACTGTATTTTTTTTTTTTTTGTCTTTCAGTGTACCTTGTAACTTTTTGTTGAAAGCCAGATATACTGTGTTAGGTAATAGGAACTGAAGTAAAAAGGCATTTAGTGTGACGTAACTCCATTTAGTAAATAGAAGTAAATAGGCATTTAGTGTGAGGGTTTATGTTAGTCCAGCTAGGAGTTAGCCTTTCTTAAATATTTGGTGTAACTATAGGTTCTAGAGGCTTCAAATTCCTTTAGTGGGTTCTTATTTTTGTCTTACCTCTTAATGTTGGATTTCTCTAATTACTCCTCTTCAGAAAGAGTCTGTGTCTTGTAGCTCTTTCATCTATAATCCACTATCACACTAGAGCCTGCTGGAGAGGTTTTGGAAAGGGAGGGAGAGAGAAAACATTTTATAGTTTTCCAATTAAATCTCAGTCTTTTAGTGGGCCTGTGTCTCTGGCTGTGACCTTTGCAAGCATTTTTTTCTATAGCTCTTTTTCCTCCTGATTAGATAAAATGGGAAGAATAGAGGTGGCTTGGCTCTGAGATAACATTCTGGTAAAGTCATTTCCCCTGGAAATGACTGTAATGGAAAAAGTCTGGATATACCTCACAAGGAATAAACTTTCCCTCCCATTGCTAGAGCCAAGAAGTATTCTTTCTCATTTGTTTATCATGAGAACACGGTGGGGTTCCTAAAGGTAAAACTTCAAAAATGTGTGACAGTATTGCCCCAGAAATTTCTCACTCACTCAGCTTTCAGCAGTTCATCAAAATTACCATTTAGTGATCATATTCGTTTATGGCTCCAGTGGCTTCCGTTCTACATAAATGGATCTTGGCTCTGAAGCTCTGAATTCATTTGTCTCTCCAAAGTTTGGGGTGATGATTTGCCCTGTGACTTCATTCTATGATGTTTGCAAGAAAATATCTAGCTTTCCTTTATTGTAGCAACAGGAGTGATGACTTCCAAGCTCTACATGTTGGAGCTGAAACTGGAAGTCCTCCTTGGGACAGACTTTACCAATTATTTAATATTTTGCAAATCTAAATTTAAAAAATGTTTACATACATCTAAAAGCAGGTTCCAACCCGATAGCAAATCTCTTCCTATCAAGAGGAATTTTATTCTTATTTCAAAACACCAAACAAAATATAGGGTACTTTTCCATCCATAGCTCTGGAAATTATAAGAATGAATTCTACCACTTTAGCATTCTAGAATTGGTAACCAAAATTATCTTTCTAGGGTTCCACTGTGGAGCATAATGTCAATTGTGGACAAGTAATGTCTTTACATTGCAAACAGAATAATATGTAAACTTTACCTTTTTCCTTAAAGTTCCATATTCACATTCAATTTTATAGAATAAATTATTTTAGGGAACGCTAATACCCAGTCTGAGGCATATATTTTAATCAGTATGGTAAGTTTTTTTCCTCATTAATCTCTCTTGCTAAACACAGTATACATGGTTTTGATAGCAATCACAACAGGGTATTTTTTAATTCATAAACTGTCAAAGAAAATAAAATTAACTTATATTTGGTTTAACAAAAACATTGCTGCTGATTGTTAAAACCTAGGAAACTAGTCAATACCTTTTAAAAAGTTAAAAATAGAAGTATTTTCGTAATAAAAAATAAAATAAAATTACCAGAAAATTCCCTATGGAGCATATGTTTTCTTTCTGCAGCAATTGATTATGGGGATATATGTGTCTGGATACTCCTCTCATAATAAAAGAGCTTGGTTGGAAGAATCAATAGGTAATTCTTCTGTCTTCTGTTATTCAAAATCTGGACTACCTATTAACAGCTAGTTTTTCTATTTTTTACATTGTTTGATAGAAATCAAAAGCTATTTTTGCTATGTTTTCCTTTGTTATGTAAGCTAAGTTATTTAACCTTATGTATTTTGTTGCAGTATTCAAATAAAATGCTCTAGGAATTTGGAGTAACAAAAACTTTAATTTATACCAACTTTTTCATTTTATAGTTATAGAAGCTGAGGGCCAGAAATATTAGAGGATTATTTTTATAAAGAGGAGCTATTAGTCAGAAAACAGTTCTAACCAGTATCACATAGAAGAGATTGAATTCAGTCAAATTGGTAAAAACTACAAAAAAAACCCTCAACAATTTAAAGCTTTTGGAAATAGTCTTAAGAATGAAAAAAATGAGAAAACGTCTATTTGAACGAAGACCGCTACCTTCCTCCCTCCAACTTCCCAACTCAACAAGGCAGAGACTTCACTCTAGACTGCTACAGCCAAGAACATAGAGCTTCTTCTCCCACCAGGCCCTAATTAGAAGGCTTTCTTCCAGGGAGAAGAAGAGTGTCAGTGTATCTCATCCTGATGCCAGACACCTGCTGCTAAGGCTAAATCTCCCCCAAAATGCAGTTGCTTTCACCTAGCCCAACTCACAGAACAGAGGCTGTACCTTGAGTATGGCATTCTGAAAATACTGGAACCCTGATAACTCTTGCTCTAGCTCATAGGGTTGTGGTTTCATTCCAGGAGAGGCAAGCTGAGAGTACCCTGGTCTTCTGCTTACCCCAATATCTGCTCATCTAATGAGTGTGGTTAAAGGCTGTTGGGAAGAGATTCAAGATTCAAACTTAACTGTAGGGCACCTTAGTTTGCAGGAGAGAACCAAAAATAAGACAGCTGGGAGAAGCCCTCTTGGGATCAGAACAGAAATCAAAGACTGACCTTAGAAGCTATTTCTTCAAAGGGGTCAGAATTTCTTTGGGTTAGTTTTTAGAACAATTTATGTCCCTGAGCATTGTTGAAAACAATAGAGCAATCAGGTGACAATTGCTGGATTTTAACAGCTTGATGTGGTCCTGGAAAAAGAGGAAGAGAACCCTACAAAAACAATTATCATTCCAGGGTGTCTGTGACGATACCCTAAGCTGTGCTTCTCTTAGCAGCAATATCCCAGGCTGTATACTTCAAGGGGCAGGGGATGGGAAGGAGAAATAGACTTCACTAAAATAACAGTCAGTCAGTAAACAACCACACAAAAAATAGTAACAAGCTCCTACAGGGATAGGGGAGCACATTGCCCAGAGTTGCTACAATATATTATCTAAAGTGTCCAGTTTACAACAAAAAGTTGTGAGGCATACAAAGAAACAAGAAAATATCATCTCTACACTGGAAAAAATAGCAGGCAATAGACACTGCCTATGAGACAGACCAGTTGTCAGATGTATCAGAAAAAAGTGCTTAAAGTAGCCCTTATAAACATGGTCACAAGACTAAGGGAAACCATGATTAAGGAAGTAATGGAATGTATGATGATAATGTTGCATCAAAAAAAAGATTATCAATAAAAAGATAGAAATATAAGAAGAGAGCCAAATGAAAGTTATAGAGTTGAAAACAGTAACTGAAATTTAAAAATTTACTAAAGGACATCAACTAGAGATTTGAATTGTCATAACAAAGAATGAGCAAGCTTGAAGATATAGCAATATATTATAAAAGTCAAAAAACAAAGAGAAAAAAGGATGAAAAAAATGAGAGAAATGTGTTCATGACTAAGTGAACCAAATTATACATAATGCAAGTACCAAAAAGAAAGAAGTGAAAGGAGCAGAAAACGTATTTGAAGAAACAATGACTGACAACAAACTTATTGGAAAACAATAGCTACTTATCCAAAAAATTCAACAAACTTCAAGCAAGATGCACACAGAGATCCACAAACACACATGTCAAAGAAAAAATTCTGAAAGTCAAAGACAAGGAGAAACTTTTGAAAGGAGTAAGAGAAAAATGACTTGGTACTTATAAGGAAACCTCAATAAAGTTAACAGCTGACTTCTCAGCAAAAACAGTGGCAGCCAGAAGGCAAAGTGCTCAAAGAACAAAGCTGTCAATCAAGGCTATCTTTCAAAAATTAATCAGAAGTAAAGATTTTTCCAGATAAACAAAAATTGAGAAAACTTGTTGCTGGCAGACCTGCCAGATATTGGAGGAAACTAAAAGCAATGAAGATACAATCCAGTTTATAAGTAGAAAGCAAAATCTCAAAGATAATGAACAAGACTAGACTCTAATAATGGGTGCCCTATAGTTTTCCTTCTGAAATATAATTTTTCTCTCTCTACAGTCAGCCTCATTTCTACCAATGATAATTACAGTAAGACTGATTTGTTTGTAGAATAGGTCTAATTTCTTTAATCTTGGCCTGATTATTTACATAAGTACAGCAAGAATAGTGATTGACCATGTAGGCTCTTTTTAAGTATTGCTGGAACTCTTGATAAGGAATCTCAGATTAGACTTATAAAAGCCTCAAGGCTAGAAAGTCAAGCCAAGAACCACCCATCTGAATTTGCCTTCAATGCCTCTAGATTTGGGTGAATATCTCTTTTCTTGAGGTTCCCAACATATGTTGAGATTCCTGCGCCTGCCAGAATGTTACTTTCATTATTCACCGTATAAGGTCAAGAATCTTTAAAGCCAGGTAAATACCAGGTCAGTTTCTCTAAGGAGCTTTATTGGTTCCCTAAAGTCAACTTCTGTTTTTAAAACTGTCTAGTCGTATTTAATACTATGCATATTCTCAAATATGATATTCCAGTCAAAGCCTTGGTAATATAACCAATTTTCCCAATTGTTACAAAGAGAACAGATTCTAATTTAACTTATGTAATAACTATATTGCCATGGAAATAAAAATACTCGCTGGTGGTTCCTGTGCTAGATTCACCAGAACTGACTCCTTTATAGAAATTGACAAGCTTATTTTAAAATTCATATGGAAGCAAGGAACTCAGAATAACCAAAAAAAAAAAAAAAAAAAATCTTGAAGAAGAACAAGATAGTGTGATACTTGCACAAGAATAGAGACATAGATCAATGGAAAGGAACTGAGAGTCCAAAAATAAACTTACACATCTATAATCAACTTATTTTCAACAAGAGTGCCAAGACCATTCAATGAAGAAAAAAAACATCTTTTCAACAATGGTACTCAGACAACTGGATAGCTATGTCCAAAAGAATAAAGTTGGACATTTACCTCACAGCATACACAAAATTAATTTTTAATTGATCCAAGACCTACATATAAGAGAAAAAATGATAAAACTCTTAGATGACAACATGAGAATAAATCTTTATGACCTTGGATTTGGCAAAGGATTTTTTAGATATGACATCAAAAGCATGAGCAACAAAGAGAAAATAAATAAGTTGAAGCTCATCAAAGTTAAAAATTTTTGTGCTTCAAAGATACCATCAAAAAAAGTGAAAGACAACCTACAAAGTGGGAGAAAATATTTATAAATCATATATTTGATAAGAAACTTGTATCTAGAATATATAAAAAACACTTAGAATTCAATAATATAAAGAAACCCAATCAAAAAATGGGCAAAGAATCTCAATAAACATTCTCCAAGGAAGACATATAAATGGCCAATAAGTCCATTAAAGGATGCTTGACAACTTTAGTCATCCGAAAAATACAAATCAAAAGCCACAATGAGATATCATTTCACACTCACTGGGATGGCTAACAAAAATAAATAAACAGATAGATAGCAGCAAGTGTTGGTGAGGATGTGGAGAAATCAGAACACTCATGTTGCTGTTGGGGGTATAAAATGAAGTAGCCACTTTGGAAAACAATCTGGCAGTTCCCCAAGTGATTAATCATAGAGTTATCTTATGACCCAGTAATTTCTCTCCTAGGTATCTACCCAAGAGAAATGAGAACATATGCCCACAGAAAACTCTGCACACCAATGTTCACAAAGCATTATTCATTATAGCCAGAAAGTGAAAGTGATTCAGATGTTCATCAACTGATGAAAGGGTAAGCAAAATATTGTATATTCATATAATAAAATCTTATTCACCATAAAAGGAATGAAGTACTGATACATAATCTGATGTCGGTAAACTCAGAAAACATTTTCTTAAATGAATGAAGTCAGTTACAAAAAATCACATATATCATTTCATTTATATGAAATGTCCAGAACCTGGAAATTTCTAGAGACAAAGTAGACTAGTGGTTGCCCAAACCTGGAGGAGGGATGAGAAATAAGGGTGCAATAGCTAAAGGGTATGGGTTTCTTTTTGAAGTGATGAAGATGTTCTAAAATTGACTGTGGAGAAGGTTGTTATGTATCTGTGAATATACTAAAAAACCATTGAACTGCACATTTTAAATGGGTGAATTGTATCGTATGTGAATTAAATTTCAATAAAGCTGTTAAAGTTGCCACATAGAATTTTTTTAATATTAAGGTGGGAAATTTCTATTTCTCCTAATTATTGTCAGAGTGAAACAGAGAGTCTCAGCCAAGTGCTTTTTCAGGCATTGCTGGGAGCAATCAGCTGCTACTTGAGGAAAATGTTGGCCCATTCATAGGTATGCCTGTGACTCCATTTAGTGCAGAGATGGGGTAGCCCTCCTACAGGGAAAGGATACAAGTCAGATTCTTAGATTTTCATAGCATATACTTCCTGCTCAACTGCCCTTCAAAACTCTCTGGGTTAAAACTAATGTACCTGAAAGCCTACTGAGGCCAGTTGGTAATTATGGCTGAGCAGAAAGCAGGTTGGCAAACTCTTTCTGTAAAGGGCCACTTTGTAGAAGTTTTAGGCTTCGTGAACCACAAAGTTTTTGTTGCAAGGACTCAGCTCTGCAATCATAGCACGATAACAGGCAATGACAATATGTAAACAAAAGAGCATGGCTGTATTAAATCAAATTCTTATTTATGGACACCAAAATTTTAATTTCATACAATTTTCATGTCATCTTACCCTTCTTTTGATTTTTTAAAACCATTTTAAAATGTAAAAATCATTCATAGTTCATGAGCCATACATAAACAGGCAGTGGGCTGAATTTGGCCTTTGGTTTGTGCTTTGTTGACCCTTGACTAAGGCACTTGTTTTCCATCCACAGCAGTTATTTTAAATTTTAACCATGTAGCTAGTTTCATCACCAGCAATTTTTGTGCCTTAATATCATTAACTTAAACTTTGAAAGATGTCTTTACTAGGTTACATTTGCCTAGAGCTGGCATATAGAAAAACTAAAAACGTGTCTTTAAAAAGAAGTTTCTGTATCTTCTATGAAATATAAAGATGTCATTCATTATGTGATGGCCCTTGTAAGGATACTAATATAATAAATTCATTTTAGAACTTAGTGTAGGGAAGGGTTTACTTAACAGTATTCTTAAAATGTTATGTTTCTTTTTATCAAATAATGAGGATTAGATATTCCACCATGCTTTCATTTTTTCTTTTGGCATTGGCTTTCACAGTCGAATTTAATATTCCAACTCACTAATTATATTAACCCAAATATTGTTACACTTATTGCTTTATATATCTGTATTTGTATCATGATTCTATTGCATACCTATCTTTCATTTTGCAGCCCCTCATCTCTGTTTTGAAGGTAATTGAGGTAAACATTTTTAAAGTTGTGAGAATGAAACTATCGTTACTTTAAAATTTGGCAGCAGAATTCTGTGGGAAGAGAAATTGTTTTTATTTAACAAAATATCTTAATAGATTCGTGGATATAAAATTTTGATCTCCAGGTCATGGCCTGTCTGGGGTGTGGGGAAGGGACATAAAGAAGATAAATGGCTGAATTTCTATGGATAGAATTTGTCAAGAGGGGAGAGATGCTTGAGGTTGGTAACAATGAGGGACAGAATAAAACAGGTAAAAGGGCTAAGCAAGCTGCAATAAAATAGTGAGAACTTTCTAGTGGCAAGAATGGCTAAACAATGCCTGATATTTCAAGTATGCTTTTCTGCTCCATATTTTGCTGTGCCCAAACCTTCAATAAAAGGCTACTACAGCTAAGGTTGTGTTAGCACTACATTGAGGAAGTGCGAGAGTAGGCCCAATGTAGCATAGAGTTGCATGGTGACTGCATATGCGAGACACATAATAGGGATCAAGAATATTCTTGATATGGAAGTTGCAGGAAACCAAAAACAGAGGTAACCAGGAAAAATGTAGATTCCCCAAGATCAAATGATTTCCTCTAAGAATCATTAGAGACGTTGGGAAAGACCCGGGGCTTCCCACCAAATGTGGGTGGGAATTGAGTCAATTTATTTAAATCTTAAAGGACAGATTGACCTTAGTGCCCCAAAGGACTTTGGCATAATCTAAGTGGCTATATTATTTTATTTGCCTAACAGCATGTGTTTAGTAAATGACAGAAGCAAAATTAGATCCTCAGACTCCTAATTTTAATCTAGCCTTCTATCATTTGTCATGTATTTGGAAGGAAGAAGGGATAAAAATTCTTTCATTTGTGCATTTTGAAACAATCGAGTCTAAAAAGTATAAATGTATAAAAACTTACATGTTCAGCTTCTGAATTTTAAAGCATTTTTCATACTAACTTTATCTTTGTGACAGAGAGAAATTTCCTGAAAAATCTACCCATGGCCCCCATTTCTTACTAGTCAGTTGTGTAAAATGTAGTAATTGCTCTTGCTGAATAGCAGCCAAAAAGGGAGCACTCTCTGCCCGTTCATTTCTAGTCTCTAACTGGAAAGCACTCCCGAGACTCTGCATGTTGATGGTTGCAGGAGAAGGCTGTGTGGATTTGGTGAGGTGGCAAGTTTTGCTAGTAGTGGCATTGTTGACCTTAGAGGAGGCAATGGTTTAAAAAATTGGGAGATAGTTCACTGTCTGGCAAAGGAGGCAGCGTAACAAAAAGCAAAGCTAATAGACTTAGCTACTCCTTCTTCTAATCCCCTTTACTAGTAAGGTTAGGAGAAGGGATTGCCATTTGTCTTGGTTGCTAATGCTGCTTTGAGCACAAGATTTCTAAAACTGATGTTCATAGGAGCATAGTGTGCCTTAATAAAGAGGATTCATTTAGGAATAAGTTAGGGAGATTCTGGCTTTTTAAAAATTTTTCCTGAAGAACATCTCAGACCCTTGAATGATATGTCATATGTGAATCTCCAATGGGAAAGAGAGGATGCTGTATTTCTCATACTTTATTAGAAAACAGTTTTAGACGGTGCATCTACCAGAGACCTAACCATTTTTCCTCTCATCAGCTCTCAGTGATCCCTCCTCACTGAAAACCCATAATATCAGTTGGTGTACCACCTCATTCCATGATATTTCTTGTCTAATATTTTATAGTTTTAGGATGCACTTTCACTTTCCACCCCATCCGATATTGATTTTCTGTCACTTAATATAAACTGCATTTATAGATTAATAATTTAGGTATTATCATATCACTAATATTTTTAAACATAAAACTTCAGGATTAGTTCTACTTAACTCCATATATTTAATTTCAAAGTGCATTTCCAGTGTTTACTTACCACAATGTTAACATTCTTGAGTTCTTGATTTTTATTCCCCTCTCAGTTGTCTATAGCATCTGATATGTTGTAAAGTAATTTTCAGAGTGAGCACAGGAGTAAGATCTTTTCTTAACCCTTGCACCTATAAAAATTCTTTTATTGTATTATTAGTATTAGTCTACGTATTAGCTTTCTGTGGCTGCTGTAACAAATTACCACAAACTTCGTGGCTTAAAACAATAGAAATATATTCCCTCACAGTTCTGGAAGCCAAAAGGCTGAAATCAAGGTGTCTGCAGGTCCACGCTCCCTTCAGAGGCTTTAGGAAAGATTCTGATTCTTGTCTCTTCCAGCTTCTGGTGACTTTAGATATTCTTTGGCTTTTTCACTCCAATCTCTGCCTCCATCTCACGTTGCCTTCTCTTCTTCTGTGTCTCTCAAAACTCCCTTGGCTTCTCTCTTATAAGGATACATGTGATTGCATTGAGCTCCCTCCTAAAAAATTCAGGATTAAAAATGAAATCCTTGACCACACTTTTGCCAAATAAGTTAACATTGACAGGTTCCAGAGATTTGGTGTGGATATCTTTTGGGGAATCATTTTTCAGTTTACTACAACCCACATGTCTGATTTTTTCTAATTCTAATTCTTACCTTCTCCAAGATGAGTTTTAATTTTACCATTGCATTTTCTTACATTAGTCTACTCCCATATATCTCATTTTTTATCTGTTGTCTGTTTATCTCAAGCGAATTTTCATGCTGAAATAGTGAGTGTTTGTAGCATAGTATTTTTTTTTTTTTTTTTTTTTTTGGAGCAGAGAATTTGTAGCATTCATCTTGAATAATAAGAATCTGAAACAGGTATTTTCTAAATGTTTTTTTTTTAGTAACTTTTTCAGAGATGTACTTTTCTTCTTATCCTTCTCTTGGGCTAGAGTATTTTTTCATAGGCCTTGTACATGTTTATTTTTTAAATTTGCCGAAGTACAGAAATAATAGTTATTGACTTTAACCTTGCTCACTGTCTATTCAAATGCTGACGAAATCTGTCAGATCTAATGCTAGAGATGGGGTGCTATGCAAATTTCTTGGGCTGATTTCTAGAAAATTGTGTATTGTGTTTTCTCTTACTTTCAGCCCTGTCTTAGTCTGTTTGGGCTGCTATAACAAAATACCACTGACTGGATAATTTATAAGCAACAAAAATTTATATCTCACAGTTCTGGAGCCTGGGAAGTCCAAGATCAAGGTGCTGGCTGAATTGGCATATGGTAAGGACCTGTTTTCTGGCTCATAGATGGAGAATTCTGTCTGCATCTTCACATGGGCATAAAAACAAGCCAGCTCTCTGCATTCTCTTTTATAAGGGTTCTAATGCCATTTATAAGGGCTCTACCCTCATGACCTAGTCACCTCCCCAAAACCCCTCCTTCTAATGCTATCACCTTTGGGATTAGGATTTCAGCATATGGATTTGGGAGGGACACAAACATTCAGATCACAGCAAGCCTTTTGTACATATTGCTTGTATTTCGAATCCTGAATCCCCTTTGCTTCTCCTGGAATATGACCATTCATTCTTCATATCTAAGAATAAATAATATTTCCTTCAAGAAATCTTTCTTGGTCTCCTGATACTAAGATGGCTTGCCTACATGTACATAGAACACATTGTACGTACCTATCACGCCATGTCTCATACTACTTTATAATGGTCTGCTTCTCCCACCGGACAGTGAGCAACTTAAAGGAACAGATTGTGACTTTTTCACTTTATATCATCAAAAGCTAGCACAGTACCTAGCATCAGTAGGTGATCAATAAGAATATGTTAAATTGTGACCTTAGAATATGCCGTCTACGGAAGTTCTTTGAACAACCAAGGTTTGGTTTATTATCACTATTCTAGGTTTGCATGACACATTCTTTATTATAAAACATAATGTGTTGTGATTTTGCACAAATAATAATTAGGATTTATTAGGCATTTACTATATGCTAGACATTGTTCTAAGCAATCTACCTGTATTGTCACCTTTTATTTAGTCCTCACAACGACCCTGTAGGTTGGTATATTATTTTTCCCATTTTAAGATTAAGAAATGGGCATAAAGAGGTTAAGCATTAAAAAAAATAAAGCTGGAGGCATAACACTACCTAATTTTAAACTATACTACAAAGCTATAATAACCAAAAGAGCATGGTACTGGCATAAAAACAGACACACAGATCAATGGAATAGAATAGAGAACCCAGAAGTCAACCCATACACCTACAACCATCTGATCTTTGACTGGAACCAAGTCTACACACTAGGGAAGAAAGGGTCTCTTCAGCAAATGGTTCTTGGAAAACTGGATAATCATATGGAGAAGAATGAAACTAGACCCATATCTCTCACCATATACCAAAATCAACTCAAAATGGATAAACTAATTAAAAAGAAATCCTGAAACAATAAAAACCCTTAAAGAAAACATAGGGGAAACACTCTAGGAAGTAGGAGTGGGTACAGACTTGACTTCATGAATAGGACTCCCAGGCAACTAAAGGAAAAATAAACAAATGGGATTATATCAAACTAAAAAGCTTCTGCACAGCAAAAGAATCAACAGAGTGAAAAGACAATCAACAGAGTGGGAGAAAATATTTGCAAAATATACATCTGACAAAGGATTAATATCCAGAATATATAAGGAACTCAAACAATTAACAGCTAAAAAACAAGCAACCCAATTAAAAAATGGGCAAAGGACCTGAATAGGCATTTCTCAAAGGAAGATATATGAATGGCCAACAGACACATGAAAAAATGCTCAATATCACTCAGCATTCAGGAAATGCAAATCAAAACCACTTTTGAGATACCATCTCACTCCAGTTAGGATGGCTAATATCCAAAAAACAGAGTGATAAATGCTGGTGAGGTTGCAAAGAAAGAGGAACTCTCATACACTGTTGGTGGGGCTGCAAAATTGTGCAGCCTTTATGGAAAATGGTATGGAGGGTCCTCAAACAATTACAGATAGATCTACCTTATGACCCAGCTGTTCCACTACTGAGAATATATCCAGAGGAATGGAAATCATCGTACCAAAGGGATACCTGTACTCCCATGTTTATTGCAGCACTATTTACAATAGCTAAGAGTTGGAACCAGCCCAAATGTCCACCATCAGATAAGTGGATAAGGAAACTGTGGTATATCTACACAAGAGAATATATCTACTCTGCTATAAAAAAGAATGAAATACTACCATTCACAGCAACGTAGATGAACTTAGAGAAAATTACATTAAGTGAAACAAGCCAGGCACACAAAGAGAAATACCACATGTTCTCACTTATTTGTGGGAGCTAAAAACAAACAAATAAATAAATATATAAGCAAATAAAGGGTGGAGGGGGGAAGAAGACACAACAATCACAGCAATTCCTTGAACTTGTTAGGACAAGTGAACAGATATGATGTATTTGGCAGGGGAGGGGAAGAGGGGGAAGAGGAATGGGTAAAGGGACATGAAAATCAACTACCATGTATATTGAGAAGTTAAAATAAAATTTTTAAAAAGTGGTTATGTGTATTGTCCAAAGTCACAGAGTTAGCAGATGGAGAAGCTTTTAACCCAAACAATTTGACTTCAGATGACATTCTAGTAACCCGTATACTATGTAATTCTCTCATGTTTCCTTCTGTCTTGTACACCAAACTGTCATAAAATTCTTGGAGCCAGGTCATATATCTTCTTCCCACTTCCTAGCATGGTATATGACACATAGTAGTCACTTAATATTTTCTGTAGAAATATATGAATGACTCGAAGTGAAGTTCAGATTACTGCTCCGTGTGAGTTCCAATATATTATTATCTCAGAAAATGAAAATATAACCAATAATTTTTACATTCTGTCTTTATAGAATTTTTAAAAATTTCTGTGTATGGATAGGCATCATTAAAATATATGGCTCAGATATGCAGCATTGGTCCCTAAAGATATATCAAATATGTTTATTTCCATCCAGTATATAAAGAATATTTACTACTTCTACATATATTTTGATAGAATTCACTAATAGTGAGCCAAAACCTTTCACAATAAGTTGAATCCTCAAAAATTTATTCAGTTAGACCATGCATCTCTTGGGATTGGATTTCCTAGTCTTGGATATCTTTTTATCCTTTTCATAAATTTTCAAACATTCTCCTACCAGCTCGCTGTGTTAAGGGTCTGGCACTCAGATGAACAATACCTTCACCTTCAAAGATAAAGTTGTAATGTAGGTGCTGTTTGATTTTTTTCACCTACTTCACACAATATCACCAACTCAGTAATAGTTTTCCTCTTACCCCCTACCAGTTATTAGCCTTTGTCAAAGGGAATCATCATCCAGACTTCTAATGCCGTAAAATAGTTTTGTTAAGCTGTCTTTTTAATTTTATAAAAATGTAATCTTGCAGTAATTACTCCTGGTGTCTGGGACATTTCAGTCAATATCGTTTCTACAATTCATGCTTACTGTTGCATGTAATAATAATGATATTTTCCATTTTTGTTGCGGTGCAGTAATACATTATAAGAACATGCTATTTATCCATTCTACCACGGATGAATATTTGGATTATCATCAGTTTGGGCTATTCTGTACAAAGCTACTATGGGCATTCTTCTAAATGTATTTTGTTGGATATACGCACTCATTTTTCTCTTGCATGTACCTAGGAGTGAAAATTGTTGGATTATGTAATTGGCATATGTTCAACTTTAAAATGTGTTGTGAAATTTTTTTCCAAAGTATTAATATCTATTTACACTTCCATCAACAATCTATGAAAGTTCCAGTTACTCCATATCCTTTCCAGCATGTATTGTCAGTCATTTAAAAGTACTCATTCTAGTGAATGTGTAGCAGTAACTCATTGTGGTTTTCATTTGCATTGTCCTGATTACCTTTTTGTATGTGTCTTCTGTATTGTTTGCTTGGATTTTTTTTTTTTTTTTTTTTTTTGAGAGCCTCTTCAAGTCTTTTGTCCATTTCTCTTAGGCCTTCTTTTACTTTGCTTATTGCTCTGGATGCATGTTTTTTGTTGCACATAAAAACTTTAAAGTAACTTTTCTCACTCTGTAGCTTGCCTTTTCACTCTTTTAATTACATATTCTGATGAAAAGATATTTTTAATTTTAATATAGTCTAATTTTTTATTTATTTTCTTTATGAATAGTACTCCTCTGTCCTGTTTAGAAGACCTTTGCTCACTCCTAAATGAAAAAGTTTTGTTTCTCTAGCTTTAGTTTTACCTTTTATGTTTAAGTTACAATGCTTCTTGAAATAGCAATTTTTTAGTAAGAGGTAAAAATCAGGTTTAATTTAGATATCTAATTAACCCAGCCCCAGTTATTGAAAAGGTTATTCTTTCCCTACTAAATTTTAGTGGAAACTTGATCATGCAACTCTATTTCTGAACTTTATCCTGTTCCATTGTTTTATTAGTCTATTCCTGCACAATATACAGTGTCATAAATAATATAATTTTAAAATGAATATCTGGTAGTGTAAATCTGGTAGTGTAAATCCCCCAGCTTTGTTCTGTTCTTCAAAATTATCCTAGTTATTCTTGGCCTTTGCAATTCCTTATACATTTTAGAATAAGCTTGTCAAAGTACACACAAACACACACGCACATAAACTAGCTGACTTTCTTGGGGGTTGCCTTAGTCCTACAAAAAAATTGAGGAGAATACACATATTTACAATATAGAGTCTTCCAATTCATTAGCCTGGTTAATCCCTTTAATTATTTAGGTTTTCTTTAATTATTCACAGCAGTGCTTTGCTGTTTTGAAGGTGGTGAGTTTTATTTTCTAGATATTTTTATGATTTTCTCTTCAACAGTTTTCAGCAGTTTCATTATGATGTGTCTACATATGGCTTTCTTTTATATTATTCTACTTAGGGCTCATCACAATTCTTGAATTGGGGTTTAATATTTTTTTTGTTTGGGAAATTCAAAACTACTCTTTGCTGTCTTTTTTCTTGAGAATATTCTTCACAATAATTTTATATTTAAAGTATGATAACGGCATAGCTATATTCTCAGTGGGTCTTTTTCTGTTGTCCATATTCTTCTCTTGAAGCTGATTTTCGTTACGTTAGTTAACTTTTTATTGAGTTCCTGACATTGCCTATGAAAAATTATGGAAGCTATTGATATGGTTATCTTCTTCCAGAGAAAAACAACTCTATCTCCTATCCAGGCTGCCAAGGAGCAGATCACCTGAATCCAATCCTGGACTGATGTGATCCAGGACTAGTTTGCAACCTCTATAAATTTCCTCTCCTTCTCTTTTGCCTCCATTCCTAGAGTTTAATCCTTCATGGTTCCAAATGAGAGACTGTAGAGTCTTCTAGTGACACTACCTCATGAGGGATTCTGAACTCCAATATTTTGCTCCCACTTTGCTTTTCAGCTGTTTTCAGCTTGGTTTCTTACCATCTTGCCTTGTGAAGCTTAGTGATAAAAGGCCTTAAGAAGGAAATTGGTGCCAAGTGTCTAGCTCAAATATTTGTGCCTCTCTTCAGTCTGGAATCTTAGTGCCTCATGTTATGTCTCCTTCAAATACCAGAACTTTAATATCTGTTCTGACATTCTGTGAGATTGATCAAAGCTGTCCTGGCTTCTCTGGCTCTTTCTTGGCACCAAGCATCAGCAAATGGACTAAACAGAAAAGCAGCAGATAAAAACTTGGGCTTATCTCAAATACCTTTCCTTTTCTTTAGGATCTGAGCCTTCAAATTTCAGTTTTCTTTGAAACTATACTGAGACCTTCAAAATAGGTCCTGAATTTTATACAGATTTTCTGTTTGTTCTCAGCAGGAGCATTGGTCTGCTGAAAGCTACTCTATCAAAACCCATAACAGACATTTCTCTTTGAATTAATTCTGCTATATGAGTAAAACATAGGTTGAAAATTCCACAAAATGCTCACAAAATACCATATTTATTATATACTCAGTCACAAAGAAAAACTCAACAAAACACAAAAGCAGAAAACATGCAGGTTACTTTACTTTCTTCACTTTAGTGAATCAATTAGAAATAAATCAAAATATTAGTGTAAAATTCAAAAGATGACTTGAAAATTAAAAAAAGAAAAAACTATTCTAATTAACTTGCTTTCAGAATAAATCAAAACTTGGATACAGAAAATTTAGATATAAGACACCATAATATCATTGCATCTCAAAGTCTTAGTCTTAAAAGAAAGTAATCACAAGAGGAATATGTATGGATTTAACTGTAGTTATTGAAAACAAGAAACATAAAAATATATTATTTGTAAATTTATCTTGAGACAAGAAGACAACAAAATAATCTGAAATAAATTAATTAATATAAAACACAAAAATTACAAAAGTTGGAAAAAATTAGAATACCTGGTAAATACATGATAAGCCAATTCTTTAAAAATAAAAATAAAATGGACAGATATTTGGAAATTCTTACCAAGAAAAATACAAAAAAATTAAGAATGATAAAATGTCATAACTACAAATACAAAAGAGAAACTATTTTTAAAATATACAATAAAGAGTTTTACCAATTAATTTGTAAATTTTGATGAAATGAGCCATTTTCTATAAAATTAGAACTGAACAAAATTGACTCAATGGGGGAGAGACTATTACTAGCCCAATAACCATAGGAAAAGTATAAAGGTTAGTAAAATCTCTACTCCCCCCAAAATCCTAGGAAAAAACTTAAAAATTGAAATTTACTACACTTCAAGGAAAAAGACAAGAAGATAAGTACTAAAAGCTGGAAAAGTTAACCAATTTGCCCAATGTCAGCTAGAAACTGATGGAGCTTTTTATAAAAAACTTTTGTGGTGTATAAAAGCTAGAACAACATCAATATCAAATGAACAATGATGAAAACATAGAAAAATAAAAAGTATAGACTAACCTCATGTATGAACATAGATACCAAAATCATAAGTAAAGTATTAGCAAAATAATTTCAGAAAAGTCTTAAAAAGCATATTATGACCAAGTAAGGAAAATCCTAATACTGCAATGATGGTTTAATTATAGGAAAAATACAACTGATCAGTTAAAAAAAAAATCATATGACCACCTAAACTGATGCTGGAAAAACAATGAAATGGAAAATAAAACCAATTCCTAACAGAAAAAAAGAAAAAAAAAAACAAAACCCAAAACTATACATAGCCTAGAAATAGAAAGATATGTTCTCAACTTAATAGGTAACGATCAAAAATAAAGAAAACATCATACTTTATAGTGAAACACTGAAGGCAGTCCAAGTAAAGTCAAGAACAACACAAGGATGTCTGCTATCACATCTATTACTCAATATTGGCCCAGAATTCCTAGGAAATGTAATTTTAATGCACAAATAAATAAAATGTATAAATATTGGACAGAAAAATTATTATAATTTGTGGCTTATATGATTGTTTACCTATAATATGTAATAAAGTGTCTGTATAAAAAGATCAATTTGCAAGAACCATTAGTGTTTTTATATAACAACTGTAGCCAATTTTTTAACAAATAAAGGAAATGATGATATCCCCCCATAGCAATAAAAAAAGTGGGAATAAACTTAAGATATAAGACCTGTAAGAAGATTTTTAAAAATATTACTTACAGACATAAAAATGTCTGAATAAATGGATAAAAGTACCATCTTCTAGGAAACAGAGAATCAATGTTTTAAAGATGTCAATTCTCCTCACATTAGTCTATGGATTTAATGTAAAAATTCAATCAATATCTTAATCCTTAAAAGTATTTAGATGATTCTAAAGTTCATTTAAATGATCAAATGCATGAGACTAGCAATGAAATTTGTGAAAAAAAAATTAAAACAGTGGCACTTTTCTGCCAGCTTTCAAATTTACTCTAAAATTTTAGTGATTAAATAATGAAATATCAGTTCACAAGAAGACATATATTCCCAAAGAAAGGGATATAGATTTCATTCAGGCCTATGTATACGTACGTGTGTGTCTCTGTGTTTGTATTCTTATATGAAATAAAGCAAAATTTAAAATTACTGGTGAAAAAATAGATTATCCAATAAATTTTGTTGATCAAATTGGACATTTATCTGTAAACCAATAAATTTGCATCTCTACCTCACACCATATATACAAGTAAAATCCAGATAAATAAGTGACCTAAATTAAAAACAAACAAAAAAACTCAGTCAGAAGGAAGAAGTCCAAAAGATTTATTGTACATTATGGTGACTATAGTTAATAACAATACATTGTACAGTTGAAAATTGTTAAGAGAATAAATTTAAACACATTCTCACCACAAAAAATTGACAAGTATGTGAGGTATTGGATATGTTAAATAGCTTGCTTTAGTGATTCCATAATGTATACTTTATTCAAAACATCATGTCATATACCATAAATATATATATTTTTTGCTTGCCACTTAACAAAATAAATTTTCAAAAATAGTATAAAACTGTAAGATTATTAGAATACAGAAATATAACTTAGGGGTTACAATCTTGGGGTGGCAAAGACCTTACTAAGGAAGAAAAAAAAACCCAGAAGTCATATGGGAAAAGATTAACAGATATAATTACATAAAAAGATAAAACATCTATATTGCAAAACACACCATGAACAAAATGCAAAAAAAACCCCAGCAGTCTGAAAGATATCATCTGTAACATTTACAAAAGTAAAGGCTTAAAATTCAGAACATATAAAGAACTCCACACTAATGTTAAAAAATCAAATGTCCAATTATAAATGTGGGCAAAGTAAATATACTGGCAATTTATAGTGCAGAAAAGAGAAAATTCAACAAATATTTTTCAAAATGTATTCAACCTCAGCAATTGTCCAAATGTAACCTAAGAAAATAATAAAATACCATTTTCCTTTTAGCAGATTGGCAAAAACAACAACAAAAAATTGAGAGTGATAACATCCAATTGGTTGCAGCAGCAGCAACAGGCAGCCATGCAGGACCAAGGCAAGTGAGTCCTGCCCCCTAGAGACTGACCCAGCCACTGCAGAGGCCCCACCAGAGCAGCAGTGACAGGCAGCCATGCATCAGCAACACTCCCTGTCATTGCTGCAGTCACCAGTGAGGAATGAGAGGACTGTGATAGCCACCATTACAGCAACTGCTGCCGAAAGGATGGCTTGCTGCCAAAACAGCAGCCACTGCTAACTGTTAGGTTACCTGGTGACCATTCATCAGCATGACAGAAGGAGTGTCACCAGCAGAGCCCAGGGAAAGAGGGAAGAAAAAGGAGAAAACCCATCCAGAGTCACCCATTCAAATTGAGGAGCTCTAGTATACCCCAGTGCACCCATCAGGGTCAGGGTGAGCTAGCCAGGGTGCCAACAGTCCCACCCAAGAACACCAACTATAACCTAAGATTGATAAGACACCAAGGTGCTATTCCCCCAAATTTGAGAGCTTGCCCATGTCCTGATGATCCAATATAGTGCCACCAACCTAAGCAAAGAAATAATGTGTCCCAGGGACTAGTTCACAGTGGCACTCTCACACAACTCCAACAACAAATTTGGCCAAAATACCTACACAGACATTACACTATAGTGTCTACCTGGAACCAGTGCTAAAATATCCCATTTCACCATCATTATAAAATATATCTGTAAGAAGAACTCCTTCTTGGCTAACCCCACTCCAGAGTACTAAAAAAGTAACTTCTCTACCAGATGACTAAACACCAGTGGAGAAATAATAGAAATATGACAAAACAAGAAAATATGATACCACCAAAGGAATAGGATAATTCTCAAATACCAGATCCTATAGAACAGGAAGTCCTTGAAATGACTGAAAAGGAATTTCAAGCAACAGTTCAAAGGAAACTCAATGAGATACAACAAGACTTAGATGACACAACAAAATGAGAAAAAGTATACAGGACCTGAAAGAGGAAATGTACAAAGAAATTAATGCCTGAAAAAGAATGTAGCAGAATTTGTGGAGTGGAAGGATTCATTCAACAAATTAAAAAACACAACAGAGAACTTAAACAGCAGGCTAGAACAAGCAGAAGAGACAATTTCTGATCTTGAAGATGGCCTTTTTGAAATAACTCAGGTGGACAAAGAAAAAAGAAAAAAAATTAAATGAATAAAATCTAAGAGAGAAAGCAGACAAACTTAGCTGCTCAAATATCTGAATCATGAGTGTTCCTGAACGGGAGAATAAAGGAAAAGGCATTGAAAACATATTCAGTGAAATAATAGCAGAAAACTTCCCAGCTATAGGAAGAGATACAGATATTCAGATCCAGAAGGCTCAAAGATCCCCAGACAAATTCAACCCAAAAAGGTCCTCTCCAAGTCATGCTATAGTCAAACTGGCAAACCTCAAAACAAAGAGAGAATCTTAAAAGTTGCAAGAAAAAAGTGTCAAGTCATGTGTAAGGGAGCTCCTATCAGACTAACAGCAGACTTTTCATCAGAAATCCTAAAAGCCAGAAGAGAATGGGATGATATATTTAAAATACTAAAAGACAAAATTGCCAGCCAAGAATACTATACCCAGCAAGGGTATCCTTCTGAAATGAGGGACAAATAGTATATTTCCCAGACAACAAAAACTGTGGCAGTTCACCACCACACAATCAGCCCTACAAGAAATCCTCAAGGAAGTACTGCACATGGTAGCTGAAAAAGAACCATCACAAACATGAATACACAATGGGCCGAGCCCGTGGCGCACTTGGTAGAGTGCTGCGCTGGGAGCGCGGCGACGCTCCCGCTGCGGGTTCGGATCCTATATAGGACTGACCAGTGCACTCACTGGCTGAGTGCCGGTCACAAAAAAACGACAAAAAAAAAAAAAAAAAAAACATGAATACACAAGAAAGAACAAAACCCACTAGTAAAAGAAAAAGGAAAGCAATAAAGAGAAAAGAACTTTATCTACCATCTCAAGAAACCAGCAAACACAGAAAGCAAACAGTAAATCAGAAAGAAAAGAACAAAAGACATTTAAAACACCCAAACAAACCAACAAAATGCCAGGAGTAAATCAACACCTTTCAATAATAAATACTAATGTAAAAGGATTAAATTCCCCACTCAGAAGACACTGACTGACTGATTGGGTTAAAAAGATGGACCCAACAATATGCTGTCTTCAAGAGACTCACCTCACCTGTAAAGACACACATAGACTAAGAGTGAAAGGATGGAAAAAGATATACCATGCAAATAGAAATAAAAAAAGAGCTGGAGTAGCTATTCTTATATTAGATAAAATAGACTTTAAACCAAAAATCATAAAAAGAGATAAAGAAGGCCACTATATAATGATAAAGGGATTTATCCACCAAGAAGAAGACATACCAATCATAAATACATATACACACAACATTGAAGCAGCCAGATATATAAAGCAAACACCAATAGACCTAAAGAAAAAGATAGACACTAATACCATAACAGCAGGGGACCTAAACACCTTACTGTCAATATTGGACAGATCATCTAGGCAAAAAAAAAAATCAATGGAGAAACACAATCTAAACAACTATTTAGACCAATTGAACTCGGCAGACATCTACAGAACATTTCATCCAACAACCTCAAAATATACATTCTTCTTATCAGCACATGGAAAATTTTTCTCCAGGATAGACCAATGTTAGGTAGCAAAACAAGTCTCAACAAATTCAAAAAAGTTGGAATTATTTCATGCTTTTTTTCAGACCACAATGGGTTAAAACTAGAAATCATTAACAAATGAAACTCTGAAAACTACAAAAATACATGCAAATTAAACAACATTCTACTTAATGACACATGGGTCCAAGAAGACATAAAACAAGAAATCAAAAAATTTATTGAAACTAATGAAAATAATGACACATCATACCAAAACATGTGGGATACTGCAAAATCAGTACTAAGAGGGAAGTTTATCACAATAAATGCCCACTTCACAAGAATAAAAAGATGGCAAGTAAACAACCTAACACTTCACCTCAAAGAACTAGAAAAACAAGAACAATCCAACCCCAAATTTAGTAGACAGAAAGAAATAATTAAGATCAAAGCAGACTGAATGAAATACAAACAAACAAAAAAACAATACAAAAGATCAATGAAACAAAAAGGCAGATTTTCAAGAACATAAATAAAATAGACAAGCCATTAGCTAGCTTAACTAAAAAAAGAAGAGAGAAGACACAAATAACAAAAATTAGAAATGAAAAAGGTGATATTACAACCAATATCTCAGAAATACAAAGAATCGATAGAGACTATTATAAACAACTATAAGCCAACAAATTTGAAAATCTGGAGGAAATGGATAAATTTCTGGACACACACAAACTACCAAGACTGAACCAAGAAAACACAGAAAACCTGAACAGGCCAATAACAATCAAAGAGATTGAAGCTGTAGTCAGCAGTCTCCCAACAAATAAAAGCCCAAGACTGGATGGCTTCACTGCAGAATTCTACCAAACATTTAAAGAAGAATTAATACCAATTCTCTACAAACTATTCCAAAAAGAGAAACAGAGGCTATTCTCCAAAACTCACCTTATTAAGCCAGCACCACTCTCATACTAAAACCAGACAAAGATACAAGAAAAGAAAACTACAGGCCAATATCTTAGATGAATATATATGCAAGAATCCTCAGTAAAACATTAGCTAATAGAATACAGCAACATATACATAAAATTTTACACCATGATCAAATGGGATTTATCCCAGGGATGCAAGGATGATTGAACATATGCAAGTCAATAAATGTGGTACACCACATTAACAAAATCAAAGACAAAAACCATATGATTATCTCAATAGACACTGAAAGAGCATTTGACAAAATTCAATATCTCCTCATGATAAAGACTCTCAACAAATTAGATATAGAAGGAAATTATCTCAATGCAATTAAAGCCATATATGACAAACCCACTGCCAATATCATCCTGAATGGGGAAAAGCTTTCAACTTTTCCCTTACGAACAAGAACAAGACAAGAATGCCCACACTCACCACTGCTATTCAACATAGTATTAGAAGTACTAGACAGAGCAATCAGGGAAGAGGAAGAAATAAAGGGCATCCAGAGCAGAAAAGATGAAATCAAATTGTCCCTGTTTGCAAATGATATGATCCTGTATACAGAACAGACTAAAGACTCTACAAAAAAAAAAAAAAAAGAAAAAAACTATTAGAGTTAATAAATACTTTAGCAAAGTTGCAGGATACAAAATCAACACACAAAAATCAGTAGCATTTTTATACTCCAACAATGAACTAGCAGTAAAAGAAATCAATCAAGCCCATTTGCAATAGTCACCAAAAAAATAAAATTGGTAGGAATAAACTTATAAAGGATGTGAAAAAATCTCTACAAGAACTACAAATCACTATTCAAAGAAGTTAAAGAGGACAACAAGAAGATGGAAAGATATCTCATGCTCTTGGATGGGAAGAATTAGCATTTTGAAAATGGCCATACTACCCAAAGTGATCTACAGATTCAATGTAATCCCCATCAAAAAATCAATGGTATACTTCATAGAAATGGAAAAAACAATCCTAACTTTCATATGGAACAAAAAGACCCCAAGTAGCCAAAACAATCTTAAGCAAGAAAAATAAAGCCAAGGCATAATATTACCTGACATCAAACTATACTACAAAGCTATAGTTACCAAAACAGCGTGGTACTGGCATAAAAACAAACACATGGACCAGTGGAAAAGAATAGACAACTCAGAAATCAACCCATACACCTACAGCCATTAGATCTTTGACAAAGGCACCAAGAATACACACTGGAGAAAAGACTGCCTCTTCAATAAATATTGCTGGGAAAATTGGACATTCATATGTAAAAGAATGAAACTAGACCTGTACCTCTAACCGTATAGCAAAATCAACGCAAAATTGATTAAAGAATTAAATATATGTCCTGAAACCATAAAACTCCTAAAAGAAAACATAGGGGAAACACTTCAGAAAGTAATACAGGGCATAGACTTATATTCATAAAGCACAGGCAACAGAAGGAAAAATTAACAAATGGGATTATATCAAACTAAAAAGCTTCTGCACAGCAAAAGAAGCAATTAACAGAGTGAAAAGATAGCCAACAGAGTGGGAGAAAATATTTGCAAAATACGTATCTGACAAAGGATTAATATCCAGAATATACAAGGAACTCAAACAACTTAACAGCAAAAAATCAATTAACCTGATTTAAAAAACGGGCAAAGGAGCTGAATAGGCATTTCTCAAAGGAAGATACAGGAATGGCCAACAGACATATGAAAAAATGCTCAACATCACTCAGCATTTGGCAATTGCAAATCAAAACCACATTGAGATATCTCAGTACAGTTAGGCTGGCTAATATCCAAAAGACTGAGAACAGCAGATGCTGGTGAGGATGCAGAGGAAGGGGAACCCTCGTACACTGTTGGTGGGACAGTAAAATGGTGCAGCTATTACAGAAAATGGTACAGAGGTTCCTCAAACAACCATAGATAGAACTGCCATATTATCCAGCTATATCACTGCTGGGTGTATGCCCAAAGGAATGGAAGTCATCATGTCGAAGGGATACCTGTACTCCCGTGTTTACTGCAACTCTATTTACAATAGCAAAGAGTTGGAACCAGCTTAAATGTCGATCATTGGATGAGTGGATAAGGAAACTGTGGTATGTCTTTACAATGGAATACTACTGTACTATAAAAACGAACAAAATAATACTATTCACAGCCACATGGATGAACTTAGAGAAAATTACGTTAAGTGAAATAAGCAAGGCACAGAAAGAGAAATAATGAATGTTCTCACTTGTATGTTAAGCAACAAAGATTGGCTATATCCAACTTCAACCATAAAGGTCTGGTGAATCTCAAAAGTTCTATAAATAACAAATAAACAAAAAAACCAATAAGTTGAATGTAAAGGAAGAAGTGTCTTGTTTGAGTGTTTTTCTTGCAAAAGTGATGGAGAGAAGCAGAGTTCTACATTTGGCGCAATGTGGTACACAATAGGGTATGCATATGTTAGGAAACAAGATTAGGGCCTGCCTGTGGCTCACTTGGGAGAGTGTGGTGCTGATAACACCAAGGTCAAGGGTTCAGATCCCTTTATAGGGATGGCTGGTTAGCTCACTTGGGAGAGCGTGGTGCTGACAACACCAAGTCAAGTGTTAAGATCCCCTTACCAGTCATCTTTAAAAAGAGAAAAAGGAGACAAGATTATCCACAAGAAGCAGAGATGTCCATGAGAATGTGATTCCTGTGAATTCCCAGTGATTAGAGGTGAATTTAACTTTTTAAAATAATGTAGATATAAAAAGGCAGGATGAATCCAGCTCTAATCATTGGTTTACCTGTGCATACTCTTCAAAAATTTCATTCCTGGGGCTGGTTGGTTAGCTCTGTCAGAGTGCAGCCTTATAACACCAAAATCAAGGGTTCAGATCCCCATACTGGCCAGCCACCAAAAAGAAAAAAAAAATTCAGTTCCAATTCTTGGGATCTATCCTAAGGAAATATTAGCATAAACATCCCAACATCCATGTACAAAGGTATTTGTTGCAGCATTATCTATGTTCAAAAATCTTGAAGTTGTCTAAATGTCCATTAGTATAAGAATGGTTAAAGGATAAGGAAAAAATGTGCACCAAGTATATGACAGGTATTAACAATGCACTATTAAATGAATGAAGTTTATTGTAGAAAAATGTGTTGTATAATCAAATTTTTGTAGAAAACAGTCCTAATGTATTTCTGTGTGCATTTGTATAGATGTGTTTCAAGTATATGTGAATGCATATGGGTATATTTGTACATATATTTATATGTGTATGTGTGTGTATATATTTCATGGGGGGGGGGGATCTTATACACAGATCTGAAAGAAAACATACCAAATCATGTTAACATGGTTACCTCTCAAAAATAGGATTGGGGGGTGGAAGGAGGCAATATTTTTTGTCATTCCTCTACCCTTCACACCTTCACACTGTTTCAAGTTTCACAGTTATCTATTCTTTATTGGCTTTCTTCCCCACTAGAATACACTCTCCTTAGCACAAGGTCTTTGAATCTCTTATTTTAAATTCAATACCTAGAAAAATGGCACAAATTAAGAGGCTCAATAAATATTTATTGAGTCCATGAATTGCCAGAGAAGAAGAGATAGGTCAAGGGACTAGTTTATCAGGTAGGTACAAGGGAAAAATAAAGCTTTTCAAGGAAGAGGGAGTGGTCACATGCTGCTGAGAACTTAATAAAGATAAGTGCTGTATGTGTCCATTAGAAAGAAATTAGGAAGCATCAAAAAGTTTATGGGTAAGAATCAGGGACATAAGTGGGAGTTGTGAAAAATTGGCAAGCATCCTTTTTTTAAGCATGCTTCTCCATTGGTTCTAGACAGGCTACATAGCATAGTGGTTAAAAGCATGGACTATAGAGCCAAACTGAGTTCCAATTCATCTCTGCCCTGGGCAAATTACTTCAGCTGTCTTTGCCTCAGTTTCATCTGTATTAAATAGGGATAATAACAGTACCTAAAGGTTTCTTTTGAGTATTAATGAGTTAGTATATGTTAGGCAATTAGAGCAGTGCTTATTACATAGCAAAAGTTCAATAAATGTTAGTATTATTACTTAGAAAGGAAGGGATGAACGAACGAAGGAAAGAGAACATCAGTGACCTATAAGGTATAATTTATTTACATACTTACTTACTTACTTAATTGACATGTATTGATTGTACATATTTATGAGGTACAGACAGTATATTTTGATACATGTATACAATGTGTGGTGCTCAAATCAGGGTAATTAGCATATTAATCAATGCAAAAATTTATTGTTTCTTTATGATGAGAACATTTGAGCTCCTCTCTTCCAGCCATTTGAGAACATACAATAACTTATTGTTAATTATTGATGTCTAGCACAACTATAGACCACTAAAACTTACTTTTCCTATCTGGCTGTGATTTTGCCTCATTAACCAACCTCTCCTTGCCCCCTACCCCTTTCAAGCCTCTAGTAAATGCAGTTCTACTCTCTGCTTCTACAAGCTCAACTTTTCTTTTCAGCTCACACATATGAGTGAGAACATGTGGTATTTTTCTCTCTATGCCTGACTTCTTTCACTTAACATAATGTCTTCCAGACTCATCCATGTTGCTGCAAATGACAGGATCTCATTCTCTTTTATGATTGAGTAGCTTTCCATTGTGAGTATATATACTGCATTTTCTTTATCCATTTATCTGTCAGCAGACACCTAGGTGGACTCCATATCTTGGCTATTGTGAATAGTGCTACAATAAACATGGGGGTGCAGACTTCTCTTTGGTATGCTAATTTCCTTTTCTTTGGATAAGTACTCATCAGTGGTATTGCTGGATCATATGGTAGTTCTATTTTTAGTTGTTTGAGGAATCTCCATACTGTTTTCCATAATGGCTGCACTCATTTATATTCTCACCAACTCTGTATAAGAGTTCCCTTTTCTCCACATCCTTGGCAGCATTTGTTATTTTTTGTCTCTTTGATAATAGTCATTCTAGTGGGATGAGATGATGTCTCATTGTGGTTTTGATTTGCATTTCCATGATGATTAGTGATGCTGAGCATTTTTTTCATATACCCGCTGGCTATTTGTATGTCTTCTTTCGAGAAATATCTGTTCAAGTCATTTGCCCATTTCAAAATTGGATTATGTGTTTGTTTTTTGTTTGTTTTGTTTTGTTTTTAGCTGTTCAGTTTAAGTTCCTTATATGTCCTAGATATTAATCCCTTGTCAGATAAATAGTTTATAAATATTTTTTCCCATTCTGCAGGTTGCCTCTTCACTCTGTTTATTGTTTCCTTTGCTGTGCAGAAGCTTTTTTTAGTTTGATGTAATCCCATTTGTCTAGTTTTGCTTTTGTTGCCTGCACTTTAGAAGTCTTCTGCATAACATTTTTGACCAGATCAATGTCATGGAGTGTTTCTCCTATTCTTTCTTCTAATAATTTTATGTCTTGAAGTGTTTCTCCTGTTCTGTTATGTCTTGGAGTGTTTCTTCTATTCTTTCTTCCAATAGTTTTATAGTTTCAGGTAATATATTTAAGTTTTAATCCATTTTAAGTTGATTTTGGTATACGGTGAGAGATGGGGGTCTAGTTTCTTTCTTCTGCTTATGGATATCCCATTTTCTTAGCACTATTTACAGAAAAGACTGTCTTTTCCCCAGTGTATGCTCTTGGTGACTTTGTCAAAGATCAGTTGGCTGTAAGTACATGGATTGGTTTCTGGGTTCTATATTCTGTTCCAATGGATTAAGTGTCTGTTTTTATGCCAGTACCATGCTATTTTGATTCTGATTGCTTTGTAGTATATTTTGAAGTCAGGTAGTGTGGTGCCTTCAGCTTTGTCCTTTTTGCTCAAGATTGCTTTGGCTATTCAGTGTCTTTTGTGATTCCATGTGAATTCTACAATTTTTTTTTCCTATTTCTGTGAAGAATGTCATTGGTATTTAATAAGAATTGCATTAAATCTGTAGAGCAATTTGGGTAGTGCTGTCATTTTGACAATATTAATTCTTCCCATATGTCCTTTTTAATTTTTTTCATGAGTGTTTTATATTTTTCACTGTACAGGTCTTTCACCTCCTTGGTCAAATTTATTGCCAGGGGTTTATTGGGTTTTTTGTTTTGTTTGTTTGTTTTTTAGCTACTGTAAATGGCATTGTTTCTTAATTTCTTTTTCAGCTAGTTCATTGTTGGTGTACAGAAACACTTCTAATTTTTTTATGTTGATTTTGTATCCTGAAACTTCACTAAATTTGTTTATCGGTTCTGGGAGTATTTTGGTGGAGTCTTCAGGTTTTTCTATATATAAGATTATGCTGTCTGCAAATGGAGACAACTTGACTTTCTCTTTTCCAAGAGAAAACCTTTTTCTCTGCTCTTTATTTTTTTTTCTCTTGCCTAATTGCTCTGGCTAGGACTTCCAGTACCATGTTCAAATAGAAGTGGTGAAAGTGGGCATCCTTGTCTTATTCCTGTTCTTAGAAAAAAAGTTTTCTGCTTTTCTCCATTCAGGATGTTGTTAGCTATGGGTTGTCACTTGATTGTGTTGGTATACTTTCCTTCTACACCTAATTTATTGAGTGTTTTTATCATGAAGGGATGTTGAATTTTATCAAATGCTTTTTCTGCGTCTATTGAGATGATCATATAGTTTTTCTCCTTCATTTGTTGATGTGGTCTATCACATTTATTGACTTGCATCCCTTGTTGAACCATCCTTGCATCCCTAGGATAAATTACACTTGATCATGGTTTATAATCTTTTTTATGTGCTGTTAAATTTACTTTGCTAGTATATTGTTGAGAATTTTTGCATCTATGTTCATCAGGGATATTGGCCTGTAGTTTTTGGTTGGTCGGTTTGTTTTTTTCTCTGTCATATCCTTTTCTGGTTTGGTATCAGGGTGATGCTGGTCTCATAAAATAAGTTTGGAAGAATTCCCACTTTTTTGATTTTCTGGAATAGCTTGAGAAGAATTGGTATTAATTCTTCTTGAAAAGTTTTGTAGAATTTATCAGTGAAGCCATTCAGTCCTGGGTTTTTCTTTGCTGGGAGACTGCTGATTACTGATTCAGTTTTGTTACTGCTTATTGGTCTTTTCAGGTGTTTTGTATCTTCTTGGTTCAGTCTTGGTAGTTGTATATGTCCAGAAATATATCATTTTCCTCTAGGTTTTCCAATTCATTGGCATATGGTTGTTCATAATAGTCTCTAATGGCTGATACCTCAGTGAGCTATGAGACAACTTTAAGCAACCTAATACTAGTATGTGCAATTAGAGTCCTTAAAGGAGAGAGGAGGGAATTAAAGAGAAAACACACAAATTACTAATATCAAGAATAAGAGAGGTTACCTTTCCATAGACTCTACAAATACTAAAAGAATAAGGGAATAATATAAGCAACTTTATGCCAATAAATTCTACAACTTAGATGAAAGTTTAAAAAGTCCTTGAAATACGTAAATTAACAGAGCTCACCTGAAAAGAAACAGATGACTTGAATAGCTCCATATCCATTAAATAAATAGTTTTTGTAAGTTAAAAGCTTTCAGACTTAGTGGCTAGAGAGGGACTTATTCTACAATCCCCACAGCCACTAAGTATGAAAGCTAGAATCATTCTAGATCTATCCTACTTTTGCATTACCAATATTTAATCTCCAAATCATTTATTTTTATTTCAACTCTGAAACAGATCTTGAAAAGTCTTCTGCATTCCTTTACCCACTAAGACTGCATTACTCCAGGCATTACAAATCTTTTATCTAAAGTATTGCAATCACCTCAAAAGTTGCTTTTCAGAATAAAATTTATGGCCCACACTTTCCAAGGTGAAATATTAAACAAGTTCCAGCTCCTCAAAATTAACCACATGATAAAATCTGAGTTCTTATCATTTCATATATGACCCCTGGTGACCTGACACACCTACTGTCTCTCCTCATTTCTCATTCTATGTCCTAGCCATATAAAATCAGATGTGATTCCTCAAACTCATCATGCTCTTTCATGTTTCCGTGCATTTGCATAAGCCCTTCCATTGCTTTCTCTTTCTAGTTGTCTGGTGAAAACTAGCTATTCTCTAAAACCCTGCTATACCAAAACTTGACAGGTAGCAGTTTCTTAAAGTTTAGTTGTGATGTAAAATTTGAAACCATATAAATGAACTGTTTAACTCTGTTACATTAAAACTGTTGGTATGTCTTCCACTTTCAATGAATCTTCTACCCATGCATGATTTTGTACCATCAGATATACGTCATTTGGAAAGTATTTATTCACTAAGTTATATAGATTTTCCAAATACTGACACTTTGCATTACAAAATTTCAAAATGTCACTTTCATTATCATAACCACTAATCTCATCAGAAAACTCTTTAAGTGTTGGCAGCTGTCAACCTCATGGTGATATAACAAGTTTTCCAAAATTCTAATATTTGCTTGAAATCTTAAACATTATCATTATTGGCAATAAATTTTGCCAGTTATTTTCCTTGAAGTAACAGTTTCACTTAATTTATTTTCGAGAAAATATTTGCCAAATACCCATGACAATAGTTTCTTCATCAGTCATCCTTTCAAGTAAAAGTGATGTTCCATGAGAAAAAAGTGGCCTGTTGAGCTCATATCTCAATCAATTGAACAATTGCTTTTCCATGAGATAGCCATTATATTTCACTATGCAGAAATACTTTATATGCACTTCCATTTCTCCAAATACTTTTTTTTTTTTTTTTTTGGTGGCTGGCGTGTATGTCATCAAAGAGACTATTAAGAATACTTGTACACAAGGGTCAAGCTTTAGTATAATTAATAAATTTTACTGCTTCATCAAGGACATTCTTAAGTGAAACTGTTTTTTTTTAAAGTACAAGTTTATGATCATGAAGAATATAATGACTAATCATACTGTCTTGTTTTATGTCAAAGCCCCAGCAGTTTTACTTATCTTTGCATTTGCAGCTTTAATGTGGAGGTCAACACAATAAAAAAGGAAGACATTTTAGGTTTATTACAAAAATTGTCTTAACCTGAAGGGATCTCACTGGCTACATTTTGAGAATTGCTGATATAGAAAGCCATGATGGAGAAATATGAGACCAGCTGGTGTTATAATAATTAAGATTTAGGGAATTTCCAAAAAAAAATATTTAGCTAAGATTTATTGAGTGCTCACTATGTTATCGGCACTGTTCTAAACATTGAGGATACATTGGTCTACAAAACAGAAATTCCCAAAAATTATTTAGCTAATATTTATCCTTGTCCCGATGGAGTTTACATACTAATGAAAATGAGTTAATTGAGAAGGGAGATTTGTATAAATTTGAGCTGTGGAGTAACTTAAGACAAATGGTTAACGAAGTTCTCCCCACTGTGACTCTTATTTGGGATTCAAACAAACAATAAATTAGCTAAATGTTTTAGTTCATCAGAAGTCAGTGATAGCTGTTTTGCATAATAAACCACAAGTGAATAGCTGTGAATCTTTTCAAACTGTTTTGTGTTCATGTCTATATCCACTACAGACTGTCTTATCTAGATTTCAGGATGCAATATTGCTTACATTTTTATTTATTCCCTTTTACTTTTCATTTTTTCCTTGAGACTGGGAGAATAACTTCTAACGGAAGATTAACTGGAGACATAGGGATTACAGAGACAAGCAAGCCATCAGCCTTACCAGGGTCTAACATGGTAAAGGTTTTATAGAACTTGCTGATAACCTGAGGCCATAAGTATCTCCCATTGTCAGCTGGGGCTGTTTGTCAGTGTTATTCTCTTCTCTACACAGCCAAGGTCTCTTTCAGATTCAGTTACAGTCATGAACTCAGGTCTCTACTAACTTCTCTCTTCTCTGCTGTCAAAATCTAGAGAAATGACATCCACAAATAGAAAATCACACGTGATTTTAGCCAAGGATCTGGGAAGACTCATTAGCAAGAAAAAGCTTCAAATAGAAAACCGTGTCACTGAGTTGAAACCCATTGCCAAATTGATTCCATCTAAATTGATTTGTCCTGTCCAGGTGGTGTAACTTGTTGGCTATTTCCATGAACAAGTTAACAATTTTAAAGGTGATTCAAAAGGGTGTGGTTGACAATGGCAAATGAGCTGAGCTTCTGAGGAGTAAGAATCTCTGTTCTCAATTACATTAAACTTACCCATTGAAGTAATTCAACTAAACTCTATGGGCCTCTGCTTTCTCATCTAATAAAATGGGACCATAAACTCTTCCAACAAATATTACAGAGTTTTAAAATGGAAGAATATAATGGAAAGTATGCTGTATATATGAAATTTTAAAATGTTTAAAAATAATAATCACTGGAATAAGGAAGCACTGTAAAGTTGAGTATTTCTAGAAACAGCCATTACTCTTAGAAGTAAATGTTGATCATTAAATTTATCTTTCCATTTTAAGTTTTCTTTTACTATCTTATCCTCCAGTGAGAGAAATAATACATTTCACTCAGGGTAGGGGAAAAAAAGTATTTTTCAATCCTTCCCTAAGTGAAAGAAGCACTTCTATTCTCCCCTTTATTCGTTTTTCCTTAAGCACCCATACTTAGAAAGTAGCAAATACTCTAGCCATACAGAACTTTCTTCCAGAACATACAAAAAACATGTTCTTTTGTGCTTCTGTGTTTTTGTGCCTTTTGTATTCCCTGACCATAATTCCTTTCTTCCTCTTTCTCTTCTGAATAATTCCTACTCATCCATAAAAACCCAGCCAAAAGGTCATTTTCTTTGTGAAGTCTTTCCTAACTCCTCAAGACAGAACTAATAGAACCTCCTCTCTCTTCTCATTACATTGTGTACAATTTTTTTTTTACAAATAAATACTGAATAGATATGCCATCATTTATTACATTTTGGCATAATCCTTCTCCAGAATGTGAGCTCATTAAAGGCGTTGATCATGTCTTCCTCCTGCCCTGTGTACCCAGAGCAGTTCCAGCCACATAACTGTTGCATAAAAATTAATGAAACTGTGAATCTACCTTTCCAGCTAAGCCTGCTTTACTCATGGATATGTGAAGATGGAGACAGCTCTGTGCTGTCTTCGTTCTGACCTGTCACTGTCTATGTGATCTCTATGTGACTTTCATGTAGATCCAGTCCATCCCCACCTAACTGCTTGCCCTGGCACTGCAGAGAATATCTTAACTGTACCTCAGACACTTTTATCTATGGCATTTTAAAATAAGATACAATTTAGCACTTAAGAACATCATATAAGAAAGCAAGTCACTCATGTAAAATGAAAGGTGAACTTCTTTGTACTGACAAAATCTACATCAAAACCTAAGCATGAAGGGGAAAGATTTTAAAAATTTTTTTCTGTTGTTTTTTAAAGAATATTCCCACAGAAGGCTTCAATTATAGGCATCAGCTCCCAACTTTTAATGAAATATATTTGAATCTTTTATACCTTTTGGCTATTGCTTGACAATACCAAAAATAACACAAGTTATTTAAAATCTACAGAACAGTTCCTACTATTTTAGTGAAGGAAAAAGGAAAAACACAAAACAAACATAAAAATTTTGTTATGGCTCATTGACTACAGGATTACTTCCAATATTTCTGGATTGTTTTCCTCAGTAAGTCCCCCAACATTTTATGTCAGGGGTAGGCAAACTTGTTCTGTAAAGGAGCAGATAGTAAATATTTAAGAGTTTGTAGACCAAGAGGCAAAATTCAGGATATTATGAATGTACTTATATTTAAAAAAAAAAAAACATTTCCCCCAATTTTTAATTGACAAAATTAAAAACATAGTAATTGAGAACAATTTTTTGTCATATGAGTCTACTAATCAGAAGAATGGAATTCTTTTTTGGGAAGAAAGGGAAGTAACATTTCACTTAATTGGAGTTCAAAGTTCCCTATCATTAAAATTGATTGCAAATTTTATTTGTTAATGTTGATCTGTAATGAGATTTTGCCTATTTCATCTTTGAAAATGTCTTTTCACACAGATAGATGATACATGTGGCATTCAAAATGCTGATAGCTGCATTACTGTGATTTATAGTAGCAGTGAGAGATGATAAGAGCACCATATACAGTCTGTCACATCTATTTAACTCTGCTGTTGTAGCACGAAATCATCCATTGAAAATAGATGAATGAGTGTGGCTGTGTTCCAATAAAACTTTATTTACGGAACTGAAATTTGAATTTCACAGAATTTTCACATGTCACAAAATATTATGATTCTTTTGATTTTTTTCAACCATTAAAAAAATGCAAAAGCTATTCTTAGCTCATGGATTGAACAAAATCTGCTAGTAGGCTGGATATGGCCCATCAGCTGTGGTTTGCTGACCCTTGCTCTGTGGTATGCCGCTGTATTACACCCATGGCTACAGTCAACATTGGTGGGGTTGATGGTAGAATGCTCAGGGGGAAAGAGACAGAGAGAAAAAAAGGTGATATATCCTAGTCCTTTCCACCAGGACCTCTCTTACCTGCCCTATTCTCAGACTTCTGCTCCCAAATTCCTATTCACCTTCCCATATACCACTATCTCCCAACTGGGTTTACTCAACACTCTGCAGTATAATGAATATGCTATTGCTGTCTGTCAGGCAAATCACTAATCCCTGACTCAATATTTCTATTATTTCAAACCCTATCAACTCCACTCCCAGGCATGCAAAGAGCCCTGAAAAATGACATCTAGGCCTCTCATAAGGGGTGTGTGTGCGTGTGTGTGTGTGTGTGTGTGTGTGTGTGTGTGTGTGTGTGTGTGTGTTTTGGAAATGGATGAGTGTAGACAAATGAGCATGAATATGAAACTGACTAGACCAATGGGTGTACATGAGAAGAAAACAGGAAACCACAGTTCTGTAGCATTGAAGAAGAAAATCATGGTCTTTCACTGTGAACAGATGAGTACCAGTGCTTCTTTGTCTCCATATGATGATTAAAATGTTTGAATTTTCCTTTGTATCTGTGGAAAAGTTGAGTATTTGTCAGTTTTTTCCCCCATTAGAAAACTACAGAAAAGACTGTAATTCTTCTTTGGGGGAAGGGGAGGTAACATTCACTTAATTGCAGTTCAAAGTTAGTATTCCCTAACATTGAAATTGATTGCAGGGCCGACCCCATGGCTCACTCGGGAGAGTGCCGTGCTGGTAGCGCCGAGGCCGCGGATTCAGATCCTATGTAGAGATGGCCGGTGCACTCACTGGCTGAGCATGGTGCAGACGACTCTGTGCCGAGGGTTGCAATCCCCTTACTGGTCAAAAAAAAAAAAAAAAAATTGATTGCAAATTTCATTTGTTAAGGCTGATTTTACGTATTTCTAAGTTAGAAAAAAAAAAAACTAAAAAATTAGTTTACACATATAGAAGTTAAATGAATTTTAGATATGCATATAAACTGCTAAATGGTTTAGGTCTAATAAACATGAAGTGCAATGGAAGCAGCCATAGTCAAGCAGAAAGAGATTATATTTTGTAGTCACATAACCCTGGTTCTAAATTGCATTTCTGTCTCTTGCCAATTAAATGACCTCCAGTAAGTTATTTAATCTCTCTAAGCATCATGTTTTCTTATCTGAATTCTCGCAAGGTAGGCATAATTACCTCCAGTTTATAGATGAGAAAACTATGTAACACACAGTCTCATAAGTGACACTCAAAAAGAACCGTTTTAATCATTATAAATAATGTACCTCATTAACGTGTTATATTAACTTTGTACTGATCATTGTTTGATAATAACAGCACATTAATCATGTATGCTAACATTATTCTCCTAGAATTCCCCTTCATCCAACCCCTACATATCCTACACTATCCTTCAATGACCCACTGAAAATGCTATCTCCTCTATAATGACTTTCAGGTACACTCAGACCAAAACAATGTCTCTCCTCTAAAGTATCAAGAGTTTGTGCCTTTTTGGTGGTACATATTGCCTATTCTCAATTATACCTACATTTATTCATATTATTCATGGGCTTGGAATCATAGAAGGTGGGAACTGGAAAGGACATAATATACCATGTCACCTGATCTCCTTATGTTACACAGAGGCAAAGAGATATTGAAAGGTGAAATTAATTGTCAAGAGTCACACAGAGCTTTAAGGACAACTCAGGTTTCTCGACACCAAATTTAATGCTTTTCCCACTACATTATTTGTCTTCCACTTCCTAATTTTCTTCTATCTCCCCTGCCTTCTGCATGATCAGTTAACTAGTCTTTATGTGCCTTTCATTTCCTTTTAAATTCTACTCACAACAATATAAACCATGGCTTATCAACCACAGACCTGGGACTATTATTTTTTTAATCTCCAAATTTGTCTTCTCATTGGAAGTCTCTGGTGCAAGTCACACTATAGAGTGCTGCCAGATTAACCTTCTGAAAACACCAACTGTCCTTCCGCTACTCAAAAAATATCCATTACTCCATACTACACATAATACTTTCTGGAACTGGAAGCTCTCCACAGCCTATACTTGCTTTGTTGTTGATCTTAAGTGCTAGGAAACTAACTTAGATAGAAGTGAAAAACTCAAAATTCTTATCGTTCTCATTTCTTCTCCAGATGACTTCTCTGTCTCAGAGGAGTGATCTCTTTATCTGTTTTTGCTTATTTGATTCTCTTTGCTTTGAATGCTGTCTTTCATTTACATTTACTTAATAACCATCCATCCTTCTAGATCCAGCTTTAACTTCAGTTTATTAGTGAAGACTTTCCTGACTACCCCAGTTCATGGTAGTTACATCTGCTTTTGTCTTACTACATATATTATTAAGAGCATATTTTACTTTGTGTTATTTCTTGTTTTTCGTCTATGCTCTGTGTGCAAAAAGATTTTAGAAAACTTGCAAGAAGGAACATAACTTGTATATATTTTTATCTCAGTATCTGATTATCAATTTATTTAGCATAATAATTATATGTTCTTCTTGGTAAGTGAAAAAAAGCCTCAATAATATGAGACAACTGATTCCTGCTTTGATTGATTCAATAGTATTTCCAATATCCAGATGTAATTTATTTTTTTGATGACTTCTTAGAACTCAATTTTATTAGATAACTTCTAGTACTGGTTTATTTACAATTAAGAATTAATTTTGTTTCCACAGTTTGTTTCCAAAATTACAGTCTTCAGGATCAAGTGAAATGTGTGTTTGAATGACTTCCATATTTCAGCAAGTTGTTGGCATCATGAAGCTATCAATTTGGTTTTCATAAATTTTGAATATAATATACTGTCTATTCAGAAAGAAATGATAGAAACAATCAACTTATGTGATATATAAAAAGGATGTTATTTAGTGAGTAATTATGGCCTGAGTCACATTTGGCAAGAGGATTTGACTAGAAGAGTTCAATTGTAATATCCAGCCAGATTTAAATAAATAAAATCAGCTTTTACAATCTTGGTTAGATAGCCAAAAGTCTACACAGCTTACTTTTTCTCTTCATTGCATATCACATTGCATAGGAACTAAAATGAATTGATAAAATAGGATATAATTTAATGTAAATTTAACATGTGGGCTTTTTAGATGAAATACGCAATGTTGATTTCAGATGCATGATATAGAACTAAATGTCCCTAATCCAAAAATAAAAAAGAACATTTTATAAAATTTTAAATTATTCTTTATATACTATTTTTTGTTTTAGAAGTAAATTCTATGGTATTGACATGTGAGTCAGTAATATTTTTCAACTGCCCATTCAAACGTAGAACACTAATATCAGAGTGATTCACTGCCAGGGAGCACATATTTTAATTCCATTCCCAGTATGGATATGCTCTTTGGAAAATGTCATTTTAAAGCAGCACTCATGGGGGCCTCAGGTGAACACAAAGCTTTGTACATTTACATAAAGGTAAGCATCTGGGCCAGGGTGACAGAATACCATCTCCCCCTCCTTGCCACTAGACTCAAGATTTATGTCCAGGTTCAAAAGTCTTTTCTTCTGGGAATCTGGTAAGCCAGTTATGCCAAAGTATTTTCAATAAAGCATTTGGAAACACAGAAGAAAAAAGATGGAAATTGAAAATATTTTCTGCATAGAATAACCTTGTCATCAATCATAAATAAGAAAAATGTAATATAAAGTACCATTTTATTAAGTGTCACTCAGCATTCACGATTTCATCATTCTGGTAAACTGTAGTTTGGAGAGAGCACAGAGTGGCTGTTAGTCCCAGAATCAATGTGCATACTCAGAGCAGTACAGTGTGGAAGCTACAGAGAACCTGAGAAAGGAAGGTAAAAATGCAGAGAAAAAAAATAAATTCACATATAGAAAGCAAGCAACTCAACCACCTCAGTCACTCTGGAAATGTTATTGCAATTCGAATAAATTACATTCTGCACACGGACAGCCTAAGGTCATTTGTTTACTTTGCTGTTCAACTTCGTGTGTCTGTGTGTCTGTCTGTCTGTCTGTCTTTCTCTCTCTCTCTGTATGCATATATATAGGGACAGAGAGAGAGAGAGAGAACTACATCAAACAGAATTCTAATATACATACTTGAATAAAACAAATGTTTGATTTATCTGTTATAGTAGGGAATAACATGAATCAAGAAAAAAGGATTAATGTAGCAGATACAATTCACCATGGAACATTTACAGAAAGTAGAATCTGGGGAAAGGTCCTGAAAACTGATTACACTGAACACTAGAGCAACAAACACAGACACACACACACATTCCCAGTTCTATATAGAAAAGAAGAACTAACTTAGCTTTGAGATTCAGGAAACAGAAATTTCTGTAGAATTTTTTTCTTTCCCCAATACGAATGCAAAGCAATGTGAAATTAGAACTAAAAAGATTTGGATAATTTCTTGTTAATGCTACATTTGCATGTTTTAATAAATGGTAGTTCAAATAAAAATCTAAGAGCCAATTTGTTTTCTTTATGTCATTTTCAATATCTTCATTTGTTTTCAATATGTCATTTCAACATATTCAACTAGACTTACACTTCCATCTGTAACGGAGTAAGAGGAACCAGATTTACCCTATTGCCTTAAACAACTAAAAACCAAGCAAAATACTTAAATGATGATTTTCAGATGTTTTATAAGGGACAGTGCAGAGCTATTACTTAAAGAAATAGAAAAGGAGGTAAGACCTATGATTGCCCCAGCTGACTGTTTGGAGAGAGTTTTCAGGCTGTAGTGCAGAGGAATGGAACACAGACAGAGCTTGACATTCTCCCTGAATTAAGACAAAATTCAACATTCAGAGTAATCAAGACAGCTGGAATTTATAGGGCAGATTATCATGGAAGAGAGAGCTTCCCAGAAAGAGAAAGTTCTAAGGATCTACAGAAGTTTTTCCTTGAGGTTTTGTCTACATACTAATCTACACATGTATGTTTGAGAAAGAACCACCCACATGGAGCCAGTGAAAAAACCCCAGGAGATCACCAGGAGCTCATATAAGGTTCAAAATAATTCATGTTTTATTTAGCCAGAATGGCAAGACCTTCTTAAACCTGGAGAGTCAAATGGAGACCTCAGAAGTGTTTTTCTGTCAGCAGTGGGGTCAAATTAGCCCTTAAACTGAAGGGTATTCTGGACATGTTTATCAAAACATAAATACAAGACACAAAAGGGTCAAAGTGTTTCTAAGAAACTTACCTGCACCCCAGGGCAAAACTCTAAACTTTAAATGATACCAAAAAATCTAGCACCAGTGAGGTAAAACTCACACACAGTGTCTAGCAACCAATCAAAAATAATCAGGCATGCAAAAAAAAGCAGAAAAATACATATGACCTTCAATGACAAAACAATCACTAAAAGGAAAAAAAAAAAACAAAAAAACAAGAAATGAGGCAGATAAAATACTTAGTAGACAAGGATATTAAAATAACTTTTATAAATATATTTTGTATGTTCAAGAAGGTAGGAGAAAACATAGGCATGACATAGATATGGAAGACATAAAAATAACCCAAATTGAACCTCTGAAGATGAAAAATACAGGGTATGAATTGAAAACTACACTTGATGGCATTAATAGCAGATTAGACATTGTCCCCCAAAATCAGAAAATTCAATATAGCAGCAGAAATTATCAAAACTGAAAAACAGAGGAAAAAAACTGAAAAAAATAGTTGATGCTCAGTAAGCTGCAGCATACATCAAATGTGACAAAAGCAAGATTGTCCACTCACCATTTTTATTTAAAATTTTAGTGGCAGTACTCACCAGTGCAATAATGAGAGAAAGAGAAATAAAAGACATCCAGATTAGAAAGGAATAAATTAAACTGTCTTTATCTACATATGGCATAATCATCTATCTAGAAAATAGGAAGTCTACAAAAATGGTATTAGAGCTAATGAATGGTTTTAGTAAGGTTGCAGGATACAAGATCAGTATACAAAAATTAATTATATTTCTATATTCTACCCAGGAACAATTGGAAATTAAAAGTTTTAAAATGGCATTTATAATAGCTTCTAAAAATATTAATTACTTAGGGATAAATTTAACAAAAAATGAGCAAGATTTCTACTGTTAAAACTATAAACCGTTGATTTTAAGAAGACAAGTACCATACTTACAGGTCAAAAGACTCAATGTTATTAAGATTTCTTTTCTCTTAAAATTGATTTATAGATTTAACGTATTAAGAGTTAAAAGTGCAGTAGGTTTTGCTGTAGAAATTGATAAGCTGATTCTAAAATTTTCTTGGAAATACAAAGGAGCTAGAATAGAGGAACCAATTTGGACAATGAATAAAAACATTGGAGGACTTAAATTATCTGATCTTAATTTAATTTGAAGGTACAGTAATTAAGACAGAGTGCTATTGGCAGAAAGATATACATGTAAATCAGTGGAATAGAATTTAAAGTCCAGAAACAGATGCATAAATATATGGTCAATTGACTTTTTTTGTATAATGCCAAGGAAGTTCAATACGGAAAGCATTATCTTTCCAAAAACAGGTAGAAGAACAATTGGACTTTCATATGCAAAAATATGGCCCTCAACCTTTACCTCATATCATCAACAAACATTAACTTAGATTAGATCCTAGACCTCAACATAAAACTTGTGTAAAAACACATAGGAGAAGTCTTTAGTAACCTTGAGTTAGGCAAAGGTTTCTTAAATATGATACAAAAAACATGGACTATAAAAAGAATTGATATATTCTATTTCATCGAATTTAAAATTCTTTGCTATTCAAAAAATGCTGCTAAATAAAAATGTAAGCCACAGACTGATAGAAAATATTTGAAAAACATATATCAAGCCAAGGACATCTATGTGTAATATACATAAAAGAACTCTTGCAATTGAATAAGAAGAAGACAGCAACCCAATTAAAAAGATTTGAACAGACACTTCAAAAAAGATATTCACATGGCAAATAAACAAGTGAAAAGATGCTCAACATCCTTGGTTGTTAGGGAAATGCAAATTAAAACCATAAGGTGATATCACTGCAAAACCACTAGAATGTAAAAATTTAGAAGTCTATCCATACCAAGTGTTGGTGAGGATATGGGGCATCTGGACCTCCCATAACTGGATGGTGATAATGTGCAATATTCTATCCACTTCGTAAAACAAACTTTATTAGTTTTTTAGGCCTGCCATAACAAATTGCTACAAACTGGGTAGCTTAAAAAAAAAATCAGAAATTTATTCTCTTGGAATTTTTGAGGTCAGAAGTCTGAAATCAAGATGTCAGCAGCTGCAGCTCTGTCTCCAGATGCACTAGGGAAGAACCTTTCCTGTCTCTTCTAGATTACTTGTGGCCTCAGGGATTCTTGGCTTGTGGCAGCATAACTCCAACCTCTGCCTCTGTGTTCATGTAGTTGTTTTTTTTTTTTTTCTCAGTGTCTATGTTTTCTCTTCTGTCTCTTACAAAAATGCTTGTCATTGGATTTAGTGTTTATCTGAATAATCCAAGATAATCTCATCTCAAGATGCTTAATTTAATTATATCCAGAAAGGCTTTTTTCCAGATATAGTCACATTCACAGGTTCCAGAGGTAGACATATTTGGTGGGGGTGGGTGGGAGGGGAAACCAATCAACTCACTACATGTAGTTTAACAGTTTCTTAAACATATACCTACCAAATGATGTAGCCATTCCACTTCTAGGCACTTCTCAAGAGAAAATACACATCCACATAAAGACTTGTACAGGAATATTCATAGCAGCCTCATTTGTAATAGCAAAAAAGAAAAGAAAAAAGGAAACAACCCAAATGTCCATCAATGTGAATGGATAAACAACTTTTGATATATACATATAGTTGAATACTACTCAGGAGCTAACGCAAGAACGTAGAGGAAACTAATTATTCTAAGCAAAGTAAGTCTGACAAAAAAAAGAGTACATACTGTATGATGCCATTTATTTGAAATTCCAAAAATTTACACTAATCTATAATGATAAAAAGCAGATCAGTGGTGGCCTATTGATACAGGAGCAAAGAGGGAGAGATTGTAAGAAGGCATGAGGATACTTTTGGGTTTGATGTATTTGCTCATTATCTTGATTGTGGTGTTGGTCTCATGAGTGTATACATAAGTCAAAACTTCGCAAATTATATAGTTTTAATAGTTGTAATCCATTTTACACACCTCAATAAAGCTGTAAAAATTAAAATTAAAATTAAAAACATAAAAGTTTCAACTATAACTCTTGCATATTGCAATCAAGCTATGCTCTCAGGCTGTGAATGAAAGAGATGGTACACAAAGATTCGGTCTTCCCATTAAGGAATATCTCCTGCTACGTTCCTCTTTTAGAGTCAGTCAGACATATCTGTCTCAGTGATTAAACCATTGGCCCCACTCAGTCCTGTGAGGTCCTCATTCTAATCCTTTTCTGCTGGCTTCTCTTCCAACACTGGATATAGAGACCATTTCATTCATAGCTGCTCTCTTCAAGGCCAAACCTCAGAGTGAGTTGAATGGGAAGCTGCCAGCTTGATGAGATTTGAAGGCAATGTCATTTTCTCCCAGCCCCAAATATCTTCCCTTCTGAAATTTGTCTTTTCTTCCTTCTTGCTCTAAAATTTGCAGGATTCGAAACATTTACAGTTAAGAAGCACAAGCTGGAGCATTTGCTTCCAAAGAACACTGTTAAAATGCTTCTAATGTGCCTAATTCTCTCAAGTGAACACATTAGAACACATTAGTTAATTAGATTAGCTAACTGTCCTCTTGAAAAACTCAGAATTTCCCTTTGACGGAATGAGGTATAGTACCCAGAAGATTCAGGGAGTAGAAACGCAGAAATGACAAGTACAAGGTAGAAGCAGTGGTGGGTAGGATAAGACAGCTTTGGGAGGACAGATGGGTCATTGAGAGGGCTGGGCCTCCGGGTTGTTTGGAAAGAGGGAGGTTTAGTGCCGAAGGAAAATTATGTTCTATTCATAAATTTGTCTAGAGCCAGTCTTAATGATTTTTTTTGTTTTTAGAGAGAGAGAGAAAGCTGAAGAAAGAAACAGCAGAAAGTAGAACCAGCTCAGAGTGCCAGCAGCAATGAGGGTGGCTCAAGATCTTCTGCTGCCAGATCTTTTTTCCTGCATACTTGAATTGAGAGATCCCTCTCAATTCAGAAATTCAGACAGAACTTTGAATTACGGTTTTTGCATAGAGTTCCATCTGTATTTATGAATTGAGGGGGAGCTCAGGAAATAAACTACATAGATATAACTTTAGGGGAAAAGACTATAGCCTTCTAATTGTGTATATTCCCTACATATGTATGCCTTAAACATTAAAATTTAAAATTTTTGCATACCTGTAAGTATGAATGTTTTGTGTTTATATATCCATGACTGCTCAGGTGCATGTATTTATAATTCCATATGAGTAGATGGACCTTGAGTCTAAGGATATATGGTGTGATGAAGAAGAGAAGGCTACCCAGTTTAACCTTCATTTGGGTAACCCGATATTACCCTTCTGCACAGTTGGCATTTTTCTTTCCCCAACTGCTCAGGCCAGAAACCCTGAAGTCGTTCTTAGCTTCTTTCTTTCTCATCTACATCTAATCCATCTGCAAATATTGCTTGCAAAGACAGATTTACCATGAAACTAATGAAGCTTAACTTTTACCTGCATGACTCCTTCTAAGCCTTGAAAAAACTTAAGTATTTTTCTTAAAGGAATACCTCAAAATCGTATGACCTTCAGGCCTTATAAAAACCTCTGTCAGATATATATACACACATGTGCATACACATATCCTCATATACAGATATATATATAAATATACACACATATATAGATATGTATATAAATATACATATGTATAAAATACCTCTGGAACCTAACCACTACTGACCACCTCTTATGCTACCACCCTTTTCTAAGATATCATTGTCTCTCACTTTGGTTGTTACAATACCTTCCTAACTATTCGTATTGGTTCCACCATTGTCTACCCTGGTGGATTTTCAGTGTGGATAGAAGAAACTGAATAGTAATTTTAAAACAATTACTCCTCAGTTTTTTCTACCCACACTGAAGAGTAATTGTTTTAAAATGTAGGTCTAATCATGTCAGTCTGCTCAACCCATTCAATGGCTTCTCATTTTAATAAAAATAAAAATTAAAATCTTTACTATAGTCCGTGACAGGAGATGAAGAAGTATGACCCATGAGACAAATCTGGCCTGTAACCTGTTTTTTAGCAAGGCCCACAAGATCAGAATTTTTAAAAAGCATTTTTAAAAGATTGAAAACAAAAACAGAAGAAGAATATTTTGTAACATGTGAAAATTATATGAAACTCAAATTTCAATGTCCATAAATAAAATTTTATGGGGACACCCTCATTCATTTATGTAGTAAATATGGAAGCTTTTGTATACAATGGCAGTATTCAGAAATTGCAACAGAAATCATATGCAGTGCTCTCATTCCTGCTCAATGCACTATGAATTAGTGATACAGTTATAACTTGAGCTTATTTCAAATGTCACATGTGCCACCATAAGTATACTTCATTAATTTATTAATTTATTTATTTTGGTGGCTTGCCAATACAGAGAATGGAACCCTTGATCTTGTTGTTTCCAGCACCGTGCTCTAAACAAGTGAGCTAATTGGCCAGCCATTATTTATTTTTTTACTGGCAAATATTCATAATGTTGAAACAAGAAAAGGATAGGAAAGTAGACTTTGAATATCTTTCTTTTAAGGCAAAATGGAGTGCAGATAATTTTGTTATTGAATTAGATAGCAAAGCATTTTTTTTTATTTTGCTATGACAATATACCTGTGCTAAAAGAATACAATTTATGTTGATGTTACCATACTAAGTACTCATCCCCATATTCCCAACTCACGGCAAAGAAACAATCAGAAAAATAAGAAAATTTAAAATGGAATATTTCATCATAACAAAATCTCTTTACAAAAATAAAAAATTAAAATGAGGCCATTACCAAAGTAGTTTTCTGAGTGGCCCATATGTTAGCCAAAGCAAGGAAAGCCATTTACTAATGGTGAGTAAATTAAATCATGTTTGATTGCAGCCTTTCAATAAGAACAGCTGCTTTAAGAGTTGAGAACATTGGTAGCTATCAATAGACAACTCAAAAACAAAGCAAATAATTTCAAGTGGTTTTTCTTGGTTTTTAATGCTTCAGCAGATGTTATCAAGGCTGCTCAGTTATTATTTATTTCAGGAGGCAATACTGAGTTTCAAGTGACTGAAGAAGTAACCTGTATGAATAGTGTGCATGGAATAACTATAAGCAAAAACGTTTTCAAAGAAGTTAAGAAAGCACTAATGTATTACAACCTGAAGTGGAATCTGCTAAGATGTGTTAAAATTAATGGTGGTAAAACATATGTGGAGCAGAAAAAAGGATTAGTTGAACAAATTTTTAAAGCTCATGAAAATGTGAGGTGTTTCAAGCCCATGGTTATTCATTGTATTATTCATCAGCAGGTACATTGTGGAAAATATTTAAATGTGTCATGTGTTATTGAACCGTGTCAATAGTAAATTTCACTCACTCTTGTGCACTAAACCATTGTCAAAATTAAAAACTGGATGTCCTGATTTTCTCTATCAGACTGCAAATGGTTTGATGACTTAGCATTCAAGTAGTTTCATTATGATTTTTTGAGCTCAGGATTGACATTAAACTTTCTGTGAACAAGAAGAAATACTTTTAAGAACTATTTTTGAACACTTTTAGAAACTATTCTTGAACACTTTGGAAATTAGCTTTTGCTGCATTCTTAAAATGTTTCTTAATGAATTCAATCTATAACTACAAAGCAAAGCAGGACTTATATGTGAAACTTATACTGTGGTAGCCATTTTGATGACAACATTTGAATTACAAGTAATGTAAAGATATTCTATACACTTTTCATTTGGCAAAAAGTTAAAACAAGAAGCAAACTTTACATTTACCTACAGGTCTACAGTGTATACATTTACTGAGCTCAAAGTAAAGTCCTGGTAGTATTTTTCTCACCATGATGCAAGTGCAAAAGAAAATTTCCCTTTTTCAAAATCCATACTGTGCCACTGAGGAACATCCAGCTAACTTTCAATTAGAAGTGATTAATCTGCAATGTAATGACATGCTAAAAGGTGAATATCAGAAAAAAATGTAATAGAGTTCTATAAATGTCTTCCAAGAAATGAATATGCTCATCTTAAAATCATAGACCCATGAATTGATAGCAGTATTTGAAAGTACCTGTGTGAAAAGATAAACTGTTTCAATGATGAAATAAATAAAATCTTATTACAGATCAGCATTAAGAGATGAACATTTGCAACTGATCTCAATGATAAGGAGCACTAATTTTGAACTCCAACTAAGTAAAATTTTATATTCCTTATCCCCCTAAAATGCCATTTTTCTCATTAGTAGACCTTTATTACAAAAAAATTGCAGTTATTATTATTATATTTTGAATTTTATTAATAACAATAGCAGAACTTTGTTTTCTCTCTTGTTATATATGTACATAGTATAGTATAGTATAAAAGCCTAAAATTTTATATTTATATATAAATTTTATATATAAAGTATTTGCTATCTGGCTGTATTACAGGAAAAGTTTGCCAACCTCTTATCTATAAGGCTCTACATGGTCTGATATCTTTCTCCCTCCTTAAGCTCATGTCCTATTATTCTTCCCCTCCCTTACTCCAGCTGCCCTGGCTTCCTTGCTTTTGTTCTTCTTTTAGCCTGAACACTCATCCTCTAACTATGAACATATGTGCTACCTTAAATTCTCTTTGGTTTTGCTCAAAGGTTATCTCATTGAGGCCTTTCCAGGCCATCCTATGTAAAATTGCAACAATATCACCACCTCCTATCGAATCCTCTACCAGGCACCTCCATGTTCTCCTTTGCTCTTTATAGCATTTATCACCACATAATTTGTTTATTTTCTTGTTTGTTTATTGCCTATCTCTATTCACCAGAAAGTAAACTTCATGGGGTAGGGATTTTTTTTTTCCTGTTCTATTCACTAATATACCCATAGCACCTTGAATAATGATGGACACATAGTAGATATTTAATAAATATTTAACACATGGAACTTTCTAAATTGTTTCTTATGTTTTTAAACAAATAAACTCCCTCATGAATATTCTTGCATTCATAGTCTTTCAACTTCCTTCTTTGCTTGAAATCACCATATGTTTCTTTTCTATTAGCCACACAGAAGACAAATGGTACACACTAGCATTTTAGGTCATCACCCTGTGTTTTTCTATTTTATAATAAAATATTAATAATAATAGCTAACATTTTAGGTTTTAATATATACCAGGCATTACACTAAACACTTACAGTGAACATCTCTTTCTAATTTCTTTCCACCACCCTTTTTTCTTTCGGCAAAAGAAAGAAAAAAACAACCCTTCTAGTATTTATGCTATGTCAGTGATCTTCAACTCTTATTTCATCTTCTTTTTACCTGACTTAAAGTCTATGGCCCAGGAATCTGTATTTTTTAATAAAAAGTTTCCCAGGAATTTCTAAGGTTTACTCAGAGTTGAGAATCATTGAGCTGTACAATTTTCATAGACCTGAAAATTATGAGGCTCTTTCTTTTCTTCCAAAATGGTGTATACATGACCCAGTCTGGCCAATCAGAGTACTCAGTACCCTTGGATACAATGATTGGTCCATAGTTGGAGCAATCAGAGTGTTTCATAGGGATAAATATGGACTCAGAGAAAGATAGGACCTGTTTGTCCTTCTGAAAACCTGGACCTAGTGGACAATGTTATCCTAGAGCTGCCAAGAGCCATATATCTCACAATATGGCATGAATCTGAGTAGGAATGAAGTCAAAAACAAAGGAAAGGAAAGCCTTGAGACAGAGAGAGAGAGAGAGAGGGAGAGAGAGAGAGAGAGAGAGAGAGAGGGAGAGAGAGAGATATGAAGCCTTAATAACATTTGAAATTTTGGATCCAGCTGATCCCATAGTAATTTAGCCCTGTTCCTCCTATCCAAGTCACTTTAGCCAATGTATTCCTTTCTTTTTTTCTTTTTTCTTTTTTCTTTTTTTGTCGCTACTTTGACTTAAGAGTCTGCCACTTGCAATCAAGAATCCTGAATAACACAGCACAACATTTTATATACTTTTAAACTACACAAAAGCTCTGTAAAATATATTAAATAATTTTCTTTACTTTTTAGGTGAGGAAACTGAGCTTCAGAATAATTAGATAACATGTACAAGGTCATGTAATTAGTACATGATACAGGTGGCATTTAAACTCATGTTCTTTACACTATACTCAATACTCCTTGATTATTTTGTCACATCTACTTTTAGCTGACCCTTCTCCCCAGTCTTTAACAAGAGGGATTGTGTTTTATTTCGATATCCAGGTTGTTCTTTTGGTTTGAGAAAAAATCCTGGCACTTCAGTACTGTTCACAGGTATTGCATAAGTACATTCCTGATCATTGAACATTGCCTTTTTGTCTCAAACAAGGCTTGTTGAAACACACTGTATTCCATGAGAAGAAAGTCCATTTTCATGTGTACAGGCCCACGTAAAAATCTACAATGTAGAACACCACCTTGTCAGTACAGTTATGAACAATGTGTACATATGTTTTGTCTTCACTGACTTTGGAGAAATTGCTGTTCCTAAATGTCATTTTTTTAACCCAGTTACTTACCAAGTGGCTTGCCTATAGAGGTAATAATAGAGAAGTTTCTTTTAAAAATTATCCAGAATAGAAGTTCTTCTGGAAAACATACTGTTTGGATACAAGTCCTTTCTTTTTAGTGTTTATCAAATATTACACAGCAGAGTCCTCAATCAATTGCTATCCTTTTAAATTCTAAGGTGTTTCTAATCATGACAACTAACCCTATAACAGCAACTGTAATCATAGGCTGTCTTTAAATTACACTAGATGGTCAAAAGTTAAATTTAACATTTAATGCTTAAAAATTTCTTCTCATAGATTTTTTTTTTTTTTTTTTTCCTATATATAGTAGCATATCTTTCGAGAGGAAAATAAGTCAACTATTTTTGGGAGAACAATACCTAGAAGTGGTGCCAGGGGAGGCTGTGCAAAAAGCAGTGGCAGGGTGCATGGGATACAGTGGTGTCTGGGGAAAGCCAGCTCCAGTACCCCTCATTCCTACAGATACACACTGTTCTGGTTTCCTCAGGCAAACGCCACCTCTCTCACCTGCCCCAAGTTCAGTTCCCAGAGAAGGGAGAGTGGTTCAAGGACTGTTGTCCCCAGACTCCTTCTTTCTCCTGGTCAGGCCAGTACAAAATGTGAAAGTAAGTCTTTCATAGGCCCCAGCAGTCAGGGTCAGGATGGCCACATCTGGGCTGATGTCATAGCAGGCCTCTAGCCTGCTTTTCATCCCTCCAGCCTGTTTTCATTCTTACTTCATGAGATGTGACAATTAATGCAAAACAGAAGGCAGGGAGGGAAGAGTAGAAGGAAGAAGCTGCTTGCCTGTCAGCCCTGTGTCCCCTCCCTGTGATTTTATGATATAATAAGAAATATATATTTTAGTCTTAGTCCTGTTTCCTGGCACACAGTTACTAAAATCCTTGGAATGTCCAAAGTCATAAGTGTTATTTTGTATGCTAAGATGACTGAAGGCTGGGGTAGGTTCAGGATCGGGCCTGGTTGCTGGGGACTAACCATATGATTAGAGGGTTGGAACATTCAGCCCCACCTCTTGACCTCTGCAGAGAGAAGAGGGGCTGAAAGTTGAGTAGATCACCAACGACCAGTGGTTGAATCAATCCCACCTATGTAATAAAGCTTCTATAGAAACCCAAAAGGACAGGGCTCAGTTGGTGAACACCTGGAGGTCACTGGAGGCTGGTCCACTCAGAGAGAGCATGGAAGCTTCGTGCCCCCTCCCACATACCTTGCCCTATGCATCTCTTCCATGTGGCTGTTCCTAAGTTGTACCCTCTTATAATAAATGGGTAATAGTCAGTAAAGCATTTTCCTGAGTTCTGGGAGCCACTCTAGCAAATGATAGAACTTGGGGGGGGGCGGGGGAACCTCTGATTTATAGCCAATTGGTCAAAAGCATGGTGGCACCCTCAACTTGTGATTGGCTTTTGAAGGGAGGCTTCTTGTGAAACTGAACCCTTAACCTGTGGGATCTGACACTCTCTCCAGGTATATAATGTCCAGATTGAATTGAATTATACAAAACCTAGCTAGTGCTAAAGGATTGGTCACACATTTTTGGTGGCAGAAGTATTGGTGTGAGAGTAATAGAAGAGAAAAACAGAGTTTTTTCTTATACACACCCCCAAGCTGGAACCTTACTCCATTCCTGGACTGTATTCCTGACCATTGCCGCAGCACCTGAGGACCTTGTTCCCCTCTTTCCTTTCTTCTCTGCTCTTAAAAAAATAAAGTCAGCCATTTTCATCATAATTCCATTTTTTTCTTAAGCACAGACCAATTACATGTTTAAACTTACCTAAGTACCATTATAAGAAGACAGGTGTTGCTATTAAAATGATTTCATTTGAGTAAACAAGTGGCATTTTCATAGACTTTTGAGCTACAAAGGGCCAAAAATTAAACTAAGCAACAATTTATTTTTAACAATAGCAGAAAAATAATCTGGACCATCAAACTACAATAATGAATCTTCTTCCATGGAAGCTAGCATCTTGTATTTAAAATCTTTGTAATTATTTATAGCATAATAAATTCGGGAATCCAGGGGAAAATAGTTACTATGAGTACTACAAAGCAGGCAACCCATTCTGCCTTACTTTGTTGGCACTTATTTGGGGCACTGAAAAGGGCTAATTGTTCTGTTTCTCCACTTAACTCTTCCTCAGTAGCTTCCACCAAAGCATACATTTGCTTGGCAAACTACTAATAAAGAAAAGAGAATGCATGCATTATTGATGAGCTTGCTTCTGAATTAAAAATCAAGGCACGTATATGCATACAATTACCCTACCTTTACCTGTGGAAATGGCACCATTTTAATGAAAAAGGAAAAACTGGTGTAATTATTTGTAGTGTTATATTGCCCCAAATTTAATTGCAACATAAATTGGAAGAATGAATATGAACTTCAGTATGTACAATGAAGGAGGGATCTTTTTTTATATGTTTGGCTTCTATTTGAGTAGTAATTCCAGTGGAGAAGAGACAATCCAAAGTGAACAAAGGCTTGAACGTAGTTGGTTTACCTTTGGGCATCACACTATCATTAACTTTTGAGTAATCGGCTCATTTTCTGTCTTGTGGTTTGCCATAAGTCTGAAGAAGAATTTCGTAGAGCAAAGTAACTACCCCCCTTTGTCCTTCCAGAAATGCTTCTCAGAATTTGTTAGAGAACAAACAAGCTAAACATAGGCTAACAACTCATTTTCTGCATTGTTCACAAACCAGGGTTTGAACAAAGATACCAAGAATTGATCAGAGGAAAAGAGTTATCAGATTTATTCTTTTTCTTTCTTTCTTTTTTTTGGAGGGGAGTTGAATTTTTCTATTTGTTTTGTTTTCTCCTGGGCCCATGGATTATGCCAATACAAGAGAAAAAATGTGGGTCAATAGTTGAATAGCTGAAAGAGATGGGGTGATATGGACACATTTTTCTAAGTATGTGGATAATGACATGGTGACTTTTATTTTATAAAATCCTTTGAGAACCTTACTGTTATAAGGCAATTGTTTGGTCACAAGTGTTAACAAAATCTCTCAAAAGATAGTAAAAGGATTTGACAACAATGATTTTTTACCTTTTCTCAGGTAATATGAAGTGAATACTGGTGCTATTTGGAACATGCTTCGAAGATCTCAAAGGACGATGCCAGGGCCTCAGAGCATAGGTTCCTCTGCAGCTCTGGCTGACTTGTATGAAGTGTTTTAAACTTGAGCAAAAAACATGACTATGACTAAAAGAAAAGGAACTTAACACAGAAACATCAAGAGAGCATGATATTTAGTAAAATGATTCTTACTCTTTTTATCATTACTGTAGTAGCAGTGCAAAAATGCTTGATTTGAGAGCCTTGCTGAGCCTAACAGAAGCTCCTTGTCAAATTACTCCTGATGAACATTAACAATTCAGCAAGGAAAGCACTTTGCTTGTCATAGAGCAGTTTATTCTGATAGTCAACCTCTTCTTTGATTCAGAATGCTTTAAAAGACAAAAATCACTGCAGTTGTGGATCAAGGACTCATTGGTCCTTTAGATCCGATTGAACTCTAAATTAGCCACAGGCAACTACAGCATAGGAATGATTTCAACCTATGCACACATTACTTCAAATAGTATATGCATTGCCCTGTGCTTGAGTCAAACAAGTAGCATAGAGAACAATTAGCATTTTTAAAGCATATTGAAAGATTTTTGAAGGTTTTTCTCATATAAGTATAGCTTGAAATGAGGTAGTTAGATCCCATAGTGAGGCATAGGACTTTAACCATATCTTCATTTTCCATTAAAAATTATTGAATTGCTAAATTACAATGTTATACCAGGAAAATGCACCACAATATTCAGCAGTGTTTGTAATAATTGATTGTAATTAATAATTGATAATTTTTACACTTTAAACATTTTTCTCCAAGAATCACGGAATCCTGAACACTCTGATAATACTTTATGAATTGAGGACAGTTATACACTTTGCAAATTCTCTCACTTGCAGGTAATCAGAGCACCAGAATTCAAATTTGATTTAATGTACATTGCTAAATGTTTACTTACAAACAAACATTTAGCTAGGTGCTATGATGGGATTCCAAAATGAATGAAATACATTTCCTGTCCTCAAAAGCATACAATTTATGCTCACAGATAATGATTGTACTACAAATACATTCATATACAAACATATTCTCTATTATCCAATTGACTTTCTCAAACACAAGTCTTTAACACTGTTCAATTACTCCCATTTCAATTTCATGGCAAAAATAATATTTCACAGGCAGGTATTTTATCTGACATCTGCCTGCCCCTCCAGTCTCACTATTTCATTAAACTGTTTCCATTACCTCTATAATCTGATCATAATAACAATTTAACTGACCAGCATTGTTGTTTCGTTGTGATCATTATTTTTTAGGTTAACTTGTAATTAAACGAGTAATATGTAAACATGTTCTCTTGGTAAAATAATTAGAATATTACAAATATGGCTAAAACACAATTTGAACACTCTCCCAAATATCCTATCTTGTCCAGTAGTAACCACTGTTATCAGTTATGTATGTGACCTTGCAGATTTTTAATGCATTTACATACAACATGTTGCTTTGTTTTGTGTTTTAACCTGATGTAGATCATATTTTGCATAGCCTATGTGATTTATTTATTCTATTCAATAGAAATCTTGGAAATTTTACCATATCAGTGTAATAATATAATATCTCATAAACATGAATAGTTAATTAATTAATTAATAGTTTTTAATCTCCTCTTTATCTGTTATTTCCTGCTTTTAATCCTTAACTTATTTATATGAATTTCTGTTCTTTTTATTTTTTAATTGTATGTAACAACAGTTTGTCTACTTTTTTGTTCCTTACAATTAGCTAGTCTTTGTTTTATTGAATAAATCTGTATTTTGTATTGTTTTTGTTATTAATTTCTGCACTTATCTTAATTTCTTTCTTTAATAGATTGGGATTTGTTTTGTGGTTCTTTCAGTTTCTGGAGTCAAAAGATTTTTTGCATTTATTTTGTACTTTTCTTATTTTCTTATAAATTCGTTTAAGGTATATGTGAGGGGACTTCAAAAAGTTTGTGGGAAAATTGAATAAAAAGACAAAAGTAAAATATATAAATTTTATTTCTCAGCATAAGCTCCACCAAGTTCAAGACAGTTTTGTGCACGATGATCCGAGCAATTGAGTTTATCCCTGAAGAATTGAGGGTCCTGAGAATTTAATCATGTCAATGAAGTCTTTTTTACCCTATTAGCTGAAGAAAAATGGGTACCCTATAGTGATTCTTTTAAGATTAGGAAACAGAAAGAAGTCAAAAGCAGCGATATGAGGACTTTAAGATGGATGCCTAATGATTTCCCATCAAAACTCCACAAAATTGCTGCTGTTTAATGAGAGGAATGAAAAGGAATGTTGCTGTGAAGAAGGACTCTCTGGTGAAACTTTTCCAGGCATTTTCTTGATAAAGCTTTGGCTAACTTTCTCAAAACACTCTAACAATAAGCAGATGTTATCATTCTTTAGCCCTCCAGAAAGTCAACAAGCAAAATGCCTTGAGCATCCCCAAAAGACTGTTGCCCTGACCCGTCCACTTTTGCTTTGACCACTTCCACCTCTTGGTAGCCGTGGCTTTTTTTTTTTTTTTTTTTTTTTTTTTTTTTGTCTTTTTTGTGACCGGCACTCAGCCAGTGAGTGCACCGGTCATTCCTATGTAGGATCCGAACCCGCGGCGGGAGCGTCGCCGCGCTACCAGCGCAGCACTCTACCGAGTGCGCCACGGGCTCGGCCCGGTAGCCGTGGCTTTGATTGCGCTTTGTCTTCAGGATCATACTGGTAAAGCCACGTTTCATCTCCTGTTATGATTCTTCAGGAAATACTTCAGGATCTTGTTCCCATTTGTTTGAAAGTTCCACTGAAAGCTCTGCTCTTGTCTGCAGCTTATGTGGGTGTAAGAGTTTTGGCACCCGTCTTTCAGAAAAGTTGCTCGACTTTAAGTTTTCAGTCAGAATACTGTCAGCTGAACCAGCTGAGATATCCAGTGCTGGCTATTGTTTCTGCTGTTAATCACCAGTCCTCTTCAGTTGGGGCACAAACAACATTAATGTTTTCCTCACAAATTGATGTGGATGGTCTGCCACTGCAGTCTTCGTCTTCAACATCATCTCCTCCCTTCCTACAAAGAGTTATCCATTTGTAAACTGCTGTTTTCTTTGAGGCATTTTCCCCATAAACTTTTCATAAAGCACCAATAATTTCATCACACTTCCATCCAAGCTTCACCATAAATTTGGTGTTTGTTCTTCTTTCAATTTTAGCAGAATTCGTGTTGCTCTGATAGGGGTTCTCTTCAAACTGATGTCTTATCCTTCTTAGTTCTTCAAGCTAGGTTCCTTTCAGACATATTATAACAAATTAGTATGAGTTTTTGTTGTAAGAAATTTTGTAATTCATGCACAGTTTTTTACAATACCCATTTTCCATGAGCTTTTTGAAAACCCCTCATATATGCATATATATAGACAAATTGGTCTCATCTCACCAATTTGATATGTGGTATCATCCAGTTCTAAATAAATTATAGTATTAATTTCTATTTCTTTTTTTTAATTTTAACATAGTTGATTATATGCATCTGTGGAGTGCAGAGTTGCATATTATTGTGTGTGCAATGTGTGATGATCAAATGAGGATAATTAGTGTATTCAACATTATACAATGTAATCAATTTTCATGGCCCTTTATCAATTCCTCCCTTACTCCCCCCACCCCCTGCAATATATTCTAAAGTGTGCTTTTAAATTTTCAGGTGTATAGGATTTTTACTTGTTTTGTCTTGCTGCATTTTGGCTATTGCTTTCTAATTGTTTATATGGTGGTCAGTAAATATAAAGAAGCTGATAAGATTTTAATTTTTCAACTTGATTTGTATAGTCAGTTTTTAAGAATATTTGAAAACAATCAGTATTCTTTTTTTGCAGGTACAAATATGTAGTGTGTATGTGTGTGTTTACAACATATGTATATTAAATTAAGTTTTAATTGTAAAATTCAAATCCTTTATAATCTTTCTCACTTTTTTTAATGTACTCAGTCTGTAAAGTTAGTGAAGTATGTTAAATTCTCACTGTGATTTCAGATTTGCTTATTTCTCCTTAAAATTCTATCAGTTTTTGTTTATATTTTTTAAACTCACATAATTAGGTAATAAAAGTTCATGACTATTATATATTTGATGGATTATTCTTCTTTCAATAGGGAATATTTTCTTTGTGTTCTTTTGATACTTTTTGCTTTGAATTCTGTTCTTCTGATATTAATAATATATATGCATTCCGTACAGTCTCTGTTGCAACTACTCAGCTCTATTGTTATAGTGTGAAAGCAGCCATAGGCAATATGTAAAGAAATCAGTGTAACTGTGTTCCAATAAAACTTCATTTACAAGTCCTGGTGGCAGGGTAGATTTGGCCTGTGGGACATAGCTTGCTGACCCATGCTTTAGGTGATAATACTACGGTCTTATAGGACTTTACTTACTACAATCTTGACTAAGTATTTTACTTTCATAAAGCCGAAAGATGGTGGTTATTATGTGTTCGAAATAGACAGCAGCTTTCACAACTGTCCAAGCATTTCACAAACATTGGCTTTGCTAACATAACTAAGAGGAAGTTACCAGATTTTATCAAGGTATAAACTCACACAAAGAGAAAAAAAATGGACATAAAGTTGCACAAGGAGTTAGTGGAAAAGGCAGAATAGTAAACACCATCCACTCAAGGTGAGACTAAACTTTCCAAGTAGCCCCTGTGTTAGGACAAATGAGCAGTTACGTATATTTGCTTTTCAGGAGCCCTGGCTGGCATTATTGGGATGTAATAATGACACCATAGAAGAAATCTAAAAAAAACCAGAAAATAGCTTACTTTTTCACAGATATTTTCCTCTAACATGCTTTCTCTATATTTAATTTAATGATCATTGTTTTTCTTTTGTTTACATTCTTATATGGTCAAAAATTAAGGAAACATCAAAAGAATTGTGGAAATACTGATAAGACTTGTGGTCTGTATGAATTTTTTTTTTCTCTATTTCCATGGAAAGCCCTTTAATTCCTCTTAATTTCCTCTTGAAACACACATATGTAAAAACAGATTTCCAGGAAGATTCATCCAAAAAAGACAAACAGAAGCAGAATATCTGTGACCACCATTTTGAAAACATTTGATCAGGGAAACTTAAAGGTGAACCTGTTGCCAGAGTTGTGGAATTGAGTAGATACCAGGAATGGCATACCCTTTTTCATCACAAGGAAAAGGTCAGGCCTATTGGATTAGTTATTTTCCGAAAAGTGATTTTATGTAAGTGTTTTTCCTTTTCTCTAATTCTGCTCACAAGAACCAAAGAAGTATTCTGCTCTTATTCCTGATTCTTCACTGTGAGTTTTCAAAGGAGTTGTTTACCAGAATGCCACTCTGAGCAGTATTTGAAGGAAAATTTGAAAGTATATTAATTATAGAGTACTATGTTTGCCTCTAAATTTCCAAGTTAGTATGTTGCGTCACTGATTTAGGGTGGCATCTTTTCCTTCTAGAGTACTTTTAAAAATGCAAATGTATGAACAGAAAATTCTCACTTCAAAGAGAAATAGAACTGTTTTGAAAGACAGCCTTTGAATACAATCTTATTCAAAAAGAAGGCTATTTAGAGAAAATGGAATCCAAAAATGTCAACACCTGCATTCTTCCTGAGAATATGTCTTCTTTTTGACAACAGCACTGATAAACTAAGAGTACTTCTAAAAACAAATATGCCTCCATGCCTCACTTTATTTGGTTATAGAAAAGATAGTGGAAATTTTATAGTGTCTCTACTCTACCCTTATATTTTCATTAAAAAGCAATACATTTCACAAATTTGATATGGGCAATTGCCTAAACCCACATGGTGTATATTGTAAGACTTAACTTCTTTAAAAAAACAAGTCATAAGACGTGTGTGTGTGTGTGTGTGTGTGTGTGTGTGTGTGTGTGTGTGTTATTTCAAAGTATCTACTCAAACCTGAAAGAATGATTTCTTTGCTACAATTTTGATCGATTTTAGAAGTTGGAATATAATGGGAAAAAAATATGATCTGCAATTACAGAATAATTTTGTTTCTCTATTTTTATAGAATACTATAAATACCCTTTGTTCTAAAAGAAAATCATCTTCCTCATTGGTAACACAAAAGATACTGAATATGACAAAGATTTTATTTTTATAATAGTTTAAATAAAAACATTGTAGATAACAATGCTTGCATTCCTACAGACTAGAAGAAGATAAATTCCACTGTCACTGGTAGTTAAATAAGGGTGATGCAGAAATTGAAAGGAGGATCCTGGTCTGCCAGGAATTTCTGGTGGCCATTTTTAATAATGTATCCAGTTTTCCTTCAGTGGTTTACACCAAGAAAGCATAATGAAACAAAACGGTCATCTAAACCCCTAAAGAAAAAAATGCATGCATTATTTAAAATACTTTTTGTTTTGTAATTTTGCCTACAATTCTCATAAGAAGTTTAATCATTAATTTTCCAGAAGAATGTAATCGCAAGTAAAGATAATGTTCCTAGGTGGACCCTAATGATGATATTTGATTAACGTATTTTTGTCTATGTAATTCATTTTCTTCCCCAAACAATTTTTAACCTATCTCCTTAATTAAAATTTACCCTCACATTGAATAAGCATTACAGATGTTCATATAAACTAAATGTTCACATTAATTAATTTACAATATAGGTGCCATCTACTTCTCTAAGTAGCATGAAAATTTTTATTTTTACTCTTTAAATAGAAACTCTATGTTTGACATCAAACTTGTAAGAGTGAAATGATCTGTTAGGAATTATTTCATTTTTCTATGCTGTTCCACTTGTAACCAAATCAAGAAAAAAATTGAACCCAATGATAATACTGTTTTAGCCTTGAGAATGTCTTAAAAATATACTCAGAGAAAGGAAAGTAGCTGGTTTCTGTTTGTGGTTTAAAAAACAAATATTGGAGTGGCACATTTTCTTTTTTTCTTTACTTGATCTTTTGTTTCTAATGTGAAGATCTACCAAGCATGAGTGAAATGGTTCATAGGTCTCTACGATTTCAACAACTCAAACAGAATCATTTCTGATAACTGGATCTTTTAGGATAATGTACTAAAGAAGATAAAGAAGGGCTAACATTAAGAAGGGCTTTATTTTTCCTTTAACAACATCCTCATACATGTATCAATCGATATCAAGATTAGAAAAATGTGCACTTTCATTACTAATCCTGTTAAAGTTGGGAATCAGATTACGGTTAAGAGAGACAAAACTAGGAAAAGTTGAAGTAAAATTGCAGGATAGATAGAAAATAGAATCTAAGCAACAAAATAATATTAGGGTTTGGTTACTTTAACAGTGAACACATGGAATCATAAATCTAAAGGAAGATCTGAAATCTGGAAATCGGGCTAGCATGGAAAGCACAGGACAAATAAGTAATGGGAATTCAGGCAGACAGCAGCACTGGGAAAATTCATGTCTAGGTATTTTCGAAGCACTTAGGAGAAAACAAGTTCATTGGCAGGAGACGTAGGCACTCGAGAACTCATATTCCAGGCAATAAACCCAGTGATTGGGAATACTGAAGTAGGGTTTATGAACTGAAGCATTAACGTTAGAAAAAGACAAGAAGCAAGATTCATGAGTTTTAAATGCCCCTCCTCTTCCCAATCCAATCCCCTCCCAACAGACACATATACACATATACCCACATATGCCCACATACACACACATAATGACCTCTGTACTAGTCTGGAGTCTGAGGGTGAGGTGGGAATAAGTGAAAATCATAGACTGCCGTAACTACTAGGTGTCTTTAAATCACATAAATTTTTCTTCTAGATGGGGAATATGAGGCTCAGAAAAGTTACTCAACAGCTCAACTTCTCTGAGGCTGTTTCTTCTCATAAAACAAAACTTTCTGGAAGATTAAATACGGGGTAATAAGTGAAGATTCCTAACTACTAGGTGCTCTCTGTTTTCATCCTTTCCTTCTGTAAAACCATCCCGAAACTTCCCATCAAGAAGTACTGTAGGCTCTTAATTTATGTCCAGTAATCCTGAAAACCATATATATCGTCTCCTGTAGCCCTATTTACTTAATTTTCAATTGAGTCAACATTTTGGGAGGAAGAACTTTCTCAAAGCAACAAGGTTTGTCTCACCTTCGAAGTGTCATAGCAGGCAGAATAAAGACTAGAAAAACATAAGGCTGCATGCTAAGTTAACTCCCTCTGCTGAAGCAGTGTTAGCGAATGTGATTATAAAATATAAATCATCATGTAGCATGAATTTTCAAGGTAATTTGTGATTAGTGAAATCACAATTGTTAAATCTGTGTACCATAGCACACTTTTTGTTCTGTGAAGTACAAAACTAACCTGTACTATCCAAACTCAGTGTCCAGAAGATCTCCAATTAATTACAATTTTAAGTATTGTCATATTTGAACACAGGATGGTATTACCCCCTTCTCACTCTCACTAACTGGTGTTGGAAATCACTCTAAAATCAAGCTGTAATGTAACTGACACTGGGTTCTTCTCAAAGAAAATGCAACCAATAGTGATAAATTTATGTAGAGCCATTTTTCTCCAGAGAGGCAAAGAGCTTTTCAATGGGAAAAAAAAGGGGTTGGTGTTCATGACAATATGATAAGGTATTTTGGCATCCCTGGAGTGTAACTTTGGCTGATATACAGGTGTCAGAACAACACATCTTTACGGTGTGTGCTAATGGAAGGAACATGATGAATGCCCTTGAGCAGTGTAAGGAGGAGAAGCAGCAGCAGAGCCTAGGGACAGATGGTGCTGATTTATTACTTTGAAATGTCAGAGGGTAAGTGTTTTCCGCGTATTGAGTTAGAGGTAATGCAGAGGTAATGTTTGAGATTATTGTGTTGGGCTTGATATTTTGATACTGAATTTGAATAAAAATCATCTCATCTCTTAAGCAGGCTTATTGACAAAAAACAGTGGCTGGATTTGAAAAGGCCTGACATCTTTTGGGACATGTTCAAGAAAACAATGTACTGGGTCTATGGCTCATGAATATATTTGAAATGATACAGGCATTTTTTTCATTGTCTTCATTTTTTGTGACAATTAGAGTGTGATTCAAAGTGACATAACCAAAATTCATTGTAACCAAAGCAGCTACTGTATTGTGGTTTGTCAATGAGATTAAATCTAAAAGAGAATATTGTGGATAGAACATCCACAAACTACAGACATTCTCTTGTCTTTTGCTTTACTTATCAGCTTTGTGGTACGTGGATTTCATCTCAAAGAAACAACTACCAGAGTATTTTCTGACTTCTTTATTACTTTGATATCATTTGTGAAAATAGATGTTGGAATTGTTTAATAGGTTATTCAAACATGTTAGGTTTTTTAGACTTCCAAATTAAAATGAGTTTATGTAAATTGCTTCCTGATTGAATTTAAGATAGAATTCTTAATTTCATATCATCTGTACCCTAGTAACTGAGAAGGGTGCAAGATTCTGTACTGTTTTCCATTTGATAACATTTTAAATCAAGCTTTCTCACTGCTAAACTCTGAACTGATGTGTACACTGCTGGAGAAGATATGTTTAATTTCATAAACTGTACAGTTGTACATTCTATAACTTGTTATTTTCATTCCATTATTCAATAAGATGTTTTCATTGATGTTTACAGTTTTCAAAAACAGGTAGAAAGGAAGATGTGGTCTTCTGCATACATATATCAGGATGAGGAGACAAATTCTATTCTCACTTTCGCCTCCTGCCTCTTTTCTCTAAGTTTCTCCACCTGTAAAAAAAAAAAAAAAAGTAATCATTTATACTTATTGTACAAATATAAATATTGTGTGGAATGTTTACAAAGAACTTTGATCTCAAAATAAAATTTTATCTTTAGAAACAAGTGGCTAATATATTTAGATATATAACACATTTGTATAGCACTTTGAAATTTTGATACTTATTTAAAAAGTTTTATAGATTGTTATGTGTAACAGTCCTATAAGATATCTAGTCAATGTCTATATCATTGACTCCATTTTTGTACATGAGCTAACAGAGCTTCAATGGAAATAAGTAACTGGTTTATGGTTATTCAGCTAGAAAGTGGAGAAGGGTGGATAATAGCATGGGCTTTCTAAAGCAAGTGTTCATTATCCTATATCACACTGCTTCATTTTATGCACAATAGGTATATTTGTGCCATCATCATATATATTTATGATGGGTAATGACACATTTCCAGTCTGCTAGTCATAGAGAGAAAAAATAATGAACAGAGTGTAAGCCATGTAGATGGTGTAGGTACTCAATAAATATTTGTTGAAGTAAAAAGTAAGTTAGTTAACATAGAGTACTTTTCTGCTCTCTAGAAGTTTAAACAGGAGACAGATGGGAGCATTCGTTGAACATTGACTAAATGCCAGGCCCTGTAAGGTATTTCACATGTATGCTCAGATTATGCTGCCTTGTCTAGTTCCTTTGAATAAATCCTAATTCATTTCAAAGGTTGAAAAAGTTTCAAATAATACAATAGTGTGATAAAAAAAGAAAAAAACAGGAATGGAACCATCTATCTTTTAATAGAGCCAAAAGTAAATAAATAAATCAGTCAGGAACACTTAGGATTCAATACCATGCCATAGAAAGATGGGGAAAAAACTAAAGAGCTGACCACCCAGCATGCCAGCCTAAGGGCTGACTAGTAGGGGGGCAGAAAAGCAAAGATCAAAGAAACTGCCTCAGGTTCACATGTTGGGCCATCTAAGGCAGGGGCCTTTGTGGGTATGACTAATACCTAATCCACATTTACCCTACAGAAATTTGATAAGGACTAATTAGAGTGTTAGACTTCAAAACATAATATTGAAGGAGGTACAAGAATCTCACTCCCTGGGGATTTCTACAGATATGGCACTTTTCTATCTAGCTATATAATTCCATGTCAGTGTTTTTTACATTTTCTACCAATAACTACTGTAAGAATTTTCATTGCCTTCCCATCAATACCCTGTGTAGTTCCTCTGAATTTCTTTTTACAGATCTCTTTACCTTCTGCCACAAGACTAACAAATACAGCCAGACTCAGTCTCCTTTTTCAAATACATTGTAAATTAAACACTTCTTTTATTAGCATTAGTTGTCCTGATATAACCAAAATTTATGGGAAAGAAAATATTTTCGTGTTTGATTATTATAGGCATCCTCACCAAGGAAAGCATAGGGTAATGGCCACAATAGGTTAAAAAATTAGCAAATTAATTAATTGGACTTTCATAGATTTATTCTCAAAGTTAATGATTTGTTTAATTAAAATAATTTTCACTTAATTGAGTGGATATCTAGTATATTCAATAAGCCTAGCTTCTAGTGAGAAATGTAAGCTTCAAAAAGAAAAGAAAAAGATTTATGGTTTTACATGGCTATAAAAGTAGTCCATGCCTACTTTAGGAAACTTGGAAAATAATTAAATGTATAAAAAAGTAGTATAAAATCATCTATAGTTTTACCACTCAGAGATAAGCATTGTTAACATTTTTTTTGTAAATCAAGAAAGTTCTTCTCTGAAAACACACACACACACACACACACACAGCACATACACACAGAAGCAATGAATTATGAGTGACAAACCAGCAATAACAAATGACTATGGTTCCAGACCCTCAAAAAGTTTAGGTTTGAAATTATAAGACAGAGATTGTAAAATAGGTTTAATATTTTTAAACCAATAAAATAAAGAACTGAAAGAAAAATGATCATAAAGTATTCTATGCCCTTGCAGTATTTAGAAGGGTAAATGTATTGATTAACTTCAGATTTTGACAGCATCAAGTAAAACAAACATTCTACAGTTGCCACCAAGGTAAAGTAGCCATATGCCTCCCAGGTTCTCCCTCTTACAACAAAAGTTACCCTGGACGTAACATAACAAACAAGCAAAGAAGACTGGCTGCCTAGGGACCTTGGAACATTAGGAAGAACATTGTGGTGAGCTCCTTAGATTTCCTCAGCACTTCTCACATACCCCCGACAGGGTGCTGCAGAAACCCTCAACTCGGAACTACCAACAGGCACAAAGAAGAAAATCTTGTTTGCCCTAACCAAAGGACCTGAAAATGGTGGCCTAAAAAAAGAAAAACATTTTGGCTACACCTGCCCTTCTCCAAACACCAACAGAAACCACCACCTCCACCTCCATCCACCCCCCTCCACTACACACACACACACCGTAGTTTCTTCAGGGCCTAGTGGAGAGCTGATCTTCATCTTCCAACCTTGTCAAAGCAGACAGTGCACTCATACAGTATGCTCCCAGTTGGGAGGTGATGGTGGAGCCCAGCAAGGAGCTACACTTTTTTACCTTGCCTGATGGAAACAGGTGATGCTCCAATTCCCCCAACAGATGGTATTGGCAGGCCCAACATGAAAATGATCTTCCATCTCCATCTCAGGGGACCCAGAAAATGCTTCCAGTCCCCCCAAGGGTAGTGCCCATGTGGTCTAATGGTGAGCTGTGGCTCCAGTGCTAACCAGCAGCAAAGTAATGCAAGTCAATGCTAGTAACACTCCACTCTTTCCCCGACTCCAGAGGTCAGTGAGGTCCACTGGGGAGCTGAAGCTCCACACCCAGCAGCAACAAGACTGAACAAGGCAGTGTGAAGCAGAGCTAGTTAACATTCCACCAGCCCCCAGTTGTCAGTGGGACCCAATATGAAAATTAGCTTTCACCTCCATGCTGCATCAACAAGACGGAACAGTCATGGGAGACTGACTTGGTGACACTCTGCTCTCCCCTTACCCTGGTATTGCAGGAGGGTGGAGAGGGGGGGTTTCAATGGGGAGCTGAGCTTCCACCCATTCTGGCATCAAGTCATTGGAGGTTATGAGAGGTACAGCTAGTTGGCACTCTGCTTTCCACTACTCCCCTCCTCTCGTGTCATTGGGGTTCAGCAGGGAGCTGAGATTCTGTTATCCATCCCTTCAGCAACAAGTGGTGTGAGCTAGCCCTTTGCTTTCCCACTCCCTGATGACTGATCCTATATATCCACTCAGCGACAATGAGGTAATGTGAGTCAGTGTCCCACCTTTTCTGGGAAGACTAGAGGGGAGCTGAATTTTTACCCACTCAAATACAATGAGGCAGTGGGAGTCAATGCCCCATTTTTGCCAGGTGGTACTAGTGTTCCAAGCATGAAGCTTACTATAAACAACCAACCAGCCTTCACACTAGACCTCAGCAAAAGAACTGCCTGCTAAAAAAAAAAAGAAGAAAATTAAATAGGAGCCATAGACTTCTAACATAATCAACAAAATATCCAGGATGAAAGCTAAAATCACTTGTTATACCAACAACCAGGAATATTACATGAATAAGAAAAGAAAATCAACACCAGCATGAACCAGATGTTGCAATTATCTGAAGAGGACTTAAAGTAGCCATTATAAAAATGCTTCAGCAAGCAATTGTAAATTTTCTTAAAATAAATGAAAAAATATCCTCAACAAAGAGAATTAAGTTACATGTTTCAAAAGAAATTGTGCAACTGGAAAATAGAATAGCCAGAACAAAAAAAGTCAATAGAGGGCTAGCTGGTTAATTCAGTTGGTTAGAGCACAACATTGATAACACTGAGGTCAAGGTTTGGGATCCCCTTACCAGCCAACCACCAAAAAAAAAAAAAAAGCAAATGGATTCAATAGTAGAGATGACAGAGGATGCAATCAGTGAACTTAAAGAAAGATCATTAAAATTTACCCAATCTGAACAACAGAGAGAAAAATAATAATAGTAGTAATAATAACAATAATAAAAGAGCAGAATCTGAGGTGTCTTTGGGATAAAAGCAAAATAAGGTATTTTGTATCAACATAGTCCAAAGAGAGGAAAAAAAGGATGGGATTGACAAAGTTTTCAATGAAATAATGGCTGAAAACTTAGAAAATTTGGCAAGAGACACAAATCTAGACATTCAAGAAGTTAAGCAAACCTTAAATAAGATAAATGCAAAGAAATCCTTGCCAAGACACATTATAATTATACTTCTGAAAACTAAAGGCAAAGAAAAACATTGAAAGCAGACAGAGGGAAAACAATACGTACTTATAGGGGAACATAGATTTGAATGAGAGGAAATATTTCATCTGAAACCATGAGGCTACAATATTTTTCAAGTATTGAATAAAAGACCTTTCAACTGCAAATTCTTTATCCAGTCAAAGTATCATTCAGGTATGAAAGGACAATTAGAACATTATCAGATTAAGGAAAATGAAGGGAAGTTGTTGTTAGCAAATTTACCCAGAAAGAATAGCTAAAGGAAGTTCTCTAAACAGAAAAGAAGTGAAAGCAGAAGGAGGTTTAGAGTTTTAGAAAAGAAAGAACATTGGATTGGCGAAAAATATGGATAAATATATCAAATTAACCTACTTATGAGTTTCTTACATCATATTTGATAGTTGAAGCAAAGTTTTAACACCATCTCACATGGTTCACAATACATGTAGAGGAAATAAATGACAATTGCATTTAAGAAAGTAGAGAGGGTAAAGGGATCTAAATGGAAGTGTAGGCAGATTAAGAGAATAAGAAAAGGGTTAAACTGCAACTGTTGCAATAACTGTGCTGAAAGTTGTTTTGCAGAAAGCAGCAACCAGATCAGGGGATTGAAGAGCTAAACTTTAGTGAGCTTTGCTCATTATAATGCTAAATTCTCCACCCAAGGAGGACTTAAGCTTCGTTAATATAGCATGGGAGGTATGAACAAGTATGATGTGAAACTGAACACGTACCAACAAAACCGCACCTTTAAATGTGATGACCTGAACAAGATCTTTGCATATTTGTGCTTGTACTAAATAAAAGAGGTTGTAACTTTCTCTTCAGTGAGACACTGCTCTGGGTGCTATCGTGGGTGTTCTCCTCACTTGTTGCAAGAAATAAGGTTTTCCTTTCTCCAATGTGATCTCGGTAGATTTTGTTTGGAATATGCTCTCTCAGAGGCAGACCACTTGAGTCCAGTAACAGAAGTAAGGTTTCTATACTTCAGTCAAAGTGGTAAAATGATGAGAGCCATGGACTAGAATACATTATGATCATATATATGATAGTTGACATGATAGGCATATTGTAATAGCTAGATCAATAATTAAGAAAATGATACAAAGTGATATATCAAGAAAACTATAAATGAGTCAAGATGGAATACTAAAACAAGTGTTCAAATAACCCAAAGGAAGGTAAGAAAAAAAAGAGAGAGAAGCCAAATGTAAAACAAATAATAAAATGGCAGAGTTAAGCACTAACATATAAATAATCACCTTTAATGTAAATGATCTAAACACATCAAGTGAAAGACAGAGATTGGCAGAAAGGATTAGAAAAATATGATCCAATAGTATAATGTTTACAAGAAACTCACATTCAAATATGACATCGACAGGTTGAATTTAAAAGGGTGTGCAAGTTAAAACTACATTGAGATACCACCTCACCCCAGTTAGACTGGCTATGATCAAAAAGACTGAATAACAAATGCTGGAGAGGGTGTGGAGAGAAGGGAACACTCCTACACTGTTGGTGGGACTGTAAATTAGTACAACCACTATGGAAAACAGTATGGAGGTTTCTCAAACAACTACATATAGATCTTCCAAATGATCCAGCAATATCACTTCTGGGTATATACCCAGAGGAATGGAAATCATCATGTCAAAGGGATACCTGCACTCTCATGTTCATGGAAGCTCTGTTTAGAATAACCAAGACATGGAACCAAACTAAATGTCCATCGCTGGACGATTGGGTAAGGAAACTGTGGCATATATATGCCATGGAATACTACTCTGCCATAAAAAAGAATGAAATACCCCCATTTGCAACAGCATGGATGAGCCTGGAGAAATTTATGTTGAGTGAAATAAGCAAAGCGGAGGGATAAATACCACATGAACTCACTCATAAGTGGGAGCTAAGAGAGAAAGGTAGGAAGGAAAGAAAGACCACAGTAGTGCATTGCACTTGCAGAGGGAGAGAACATTCTATGCCCTACAAAGTGGAGTGGAGGGGAAAAGGGGAAGGGGAGGGAGGTTGGGGATAATTGGGTGGGGGACATAGGGTAGAAATGCAATTTGCGGTAATGAGTGTACAGCCAGTATGAATCTGGCCCCCACATCACGGGCACAAGGGGTGACAATCAGGTTTGTATCCCATGAATATTCATAACCATTAAAAATAATAAATAAATAAAAGGGTGAAAAAAGATATACCATGCAAACATTAATCAAAAGAAAGCAGGAATCGTGCTCGCTTCGGCAGCACATATACTAAAAGAAAGCAGGAATGTCTATATTAATACCTTCTATAGTAGACTTCATTTTTTATTTTTATTTGATAATTGACATGTAATAATTGTACATATTTATGGGGTATGGAGTGATATTTCATTACATGTATACAATGAGTAATATCCATCACTGCCAACTTTTATCATTTCTTGGTGTTGAGAACATTTAAATTCCTCTCTTCTAGCCATTTGAAAATATACCATTAGTGTTAATTGTAGACACCTAGCATTACTACCTAGCTGTACATTTGGATCCATTAACCAACATCTCCCTACCCCTTCTCACTCCTACCTTTCCCACTCTTCTAGTAGCCACAACTCTACTCTCTATTTCTATGAACTCAAATTTTTTTAGCTCCCACATAGATTTATTTTTCTGTGCTTGACTTATTCTACTTAACATAATGTCCTCCAAGCTCATTCATGTTGCCACAAATAACAGTATTTCTTTTTTTTTTTTTTTAAGGCTGAGTTTTTTATGGCTGAGTAGTACACAATTTTGTATACATGCCACATTTTCTTTATCCATTCACCTGTCGATGGCCACTTAGGTTGATTCCATATCTTGGATATTGTGAATAATACTGCAATAAACATGGGAGTGCAGATATCTCTTCAGTACACTAATTTCTAAAGTTGACTTTAAAAGAAATAAAATTACTAAAAAAAAGAGAAACGTGATAAAATGATCAGTTCATAAGGAAACATGACATTCTAAATATGTATGCACCAAGCAATAAAGCTTCAAAACACGTTAAACAAAACCTGAAAGAGCTGAAAGGAGAAAAAGACAAATCCACAATTATAGTTGGGGACTTTGACACTCTAACTGGCAGAACTACCAGACAGAAAATCAGTAAGGATATAGAAGAATTGAACAACATAACTAACCAGCAAGATCTGATTGAAGTATACAGAACATTCCACCAACGATGGCAAAACAGACTTTTTTTTTTCAAGCACCCCTGAAACATCCCCAAAGATAGACCATATCCTGGGCCATAAGAAAACCTCAAAAATACAGAAGAATTAGAATCATACAGATTATGTTCTCTGACTATAGTGGAGTAAAACAAGAAATCAATAACAGAAAGACAACAGGAAAATCTCCAAGCACTTGGAAATTAAATAACACATTTCTAAACAATCTGTGGGTCAAGAAGAAACTTTCACAGGAAATTAAAAACAAAAAAAAAACCCCATAACAACATGGAAATGAAAATACAATATATCAAAATATGTGAGATGCCACAAGAGCAATACCGAATACTAAGCAAATTTATAGCACTAAATGCTTACATTACATTACAAAAGAGGAAATGTCTCAAATCAATAATCTAAAACCTTACTTCAAGAATGTAGAAAAAGAAGTACAAAATAGATTCTAAGCAAGCAGAAGGAAAAAAATAATACAGCAGAAATCAATGAAATTGAAAAAAGAAAATAATGCAGAAAATCAATAAGACAAAAACTACTTCTTCAAAAAAATTTTTTTTAGTTTATGAAACTTTAACAAAATAGATAAATATAAAAAAAGAGAAGACACAAATCATCAGTATCATGAATGAAACAGGGTATATAACTACAGATCTAGCATCCCTTAAAAAGATAATGAAGGATGCTATGAACAATTTTACATTCATAAATTTGGCAATTTAGAAAAAAAAAGGACCAATTCTTTGAAATCCACAAACTACTAAACTTAACTGAAATGAAATTGACAATCAGAATAGTCATATAATTATTAAAGAAATTGATGTGTAATTAGAAAGCTCCAGAAAAAGAAATCTCTGGGCACAGGTGGTTTCATTGGAGAACTCCATCTGAAATTTAAAGAATTAACAGCAGTTTTACACAATCGCTTCCAGAAAACTGAAGAGAGAATTCTCCCTAATTCTTTTTTCATGAGATTAGTAATAGCCAGACTCCAAAACCATACAAAAACAATATCAAAACAAAAAACAAACAAACAAAAACCTACTCAGACCAGTATCTCTTATGAGCATAGAGCAAAAATCCTCAAAAAATATTAGTAAATTGAATTCAGCAATGTATAAAAAGAATTATACACCATGACCAATTGGGGCTTATATCAGGTATGCAAAGCTGGTTTAGCATTTGAAAATCAATGTAGTTCACCATATCAATAGGCTGAAGAAAAAAATCAATTGATATATAAAAAGCATTTGCCAAAAACCAACCTTATAAACTCAGAAAAGTAAGAAAAGAGGAAATTCCTCAAATTCATAAACAGTATCTGTGAGAAACCTTATATAGTTAGTATCATACTGAGTAATGAATGAAAGACAAGTTTTCCCTCTAAGATTGGGAGCAAGGCAAGGATAGCCACTCTTACTCAACATTTTACTGAAACTTCTAGTCACTGAGATAAGACAAAAAATAAAAGGCATACAGATTGGAAGGAAGACACAGAACTGTCCCTATTTGCAGATGACATGATTATCTATGCAGATAATCTCAAGAAATTTGCAAAAAAAAAAAAAAAAAAAAAAATCCCAGAACTTATGAGTGCAGGAAGTTAGCAACAAATAAGATCAACACATACAAAAAATCATGTTTCTATATACTAACCGTAAACATGTGAAAACTAAAATTAAAAATGCAATACCATTTACAATAGCACCAACAAAAATGAAATACCTGAGTATAAAATAACCAAAATATGTACAGGATCTGCACGCCCAAAATTACAAAATGCGACAAAATAAATTAAAGATCTGAATAAATGGTGACACATACTGTGTTCATGAATTGAACAACTCAATGTAGTAAAGATGTAAATTCTCTCAAATTGTTCTGTAGGTTTAATGAAATTACTATAAATATCCTAGCAAAATTTATTGTAAACATAGACAACCTTATTCTAAAATTTATATGGAAAAGCACAGGACCTAAAATGGCTAAAAAATATCTTGAAAAGAAAAATAAAGTAGGAGGAATCACTCTTCCTAATAGTAAGGGCTATTATATAGCTATGGTAATCAAGACAGTGTGGTATTGACAGAAGGATAAACACATAGATCAATAGATTAGAATGGATAACCCAGAAATAGAACCACACAAATATACCCACCTGATTTTTTAAAGAGGTAAAAAGCAATTCAATGGAGTAAGGACGACCTTTTCAACAAATTGTGTCAGAGCAAATGGAAATCCACTGGCAAAAAGGTGAATCTTGACTTAAACCTCACATCTCATACAAAAATTAATTCAAAATGGATCACAGAATTAAATATAAAAGGTTCAACTATAAAACTTTTTTAAAAATCATACTAGAAATTCTCCAGGATCCAGGGTGAGGCAAAAGTTCTTAGACTTAACACCAAAAGCACAATCCATAAAAGAAAAGAAATCAATAAATTAGACCTCATCAAAATTAAAAACTTTTGTTCATCATAAGACTATGAAAAGGCTAGATGAAAAGTCAAGCTATAGAGTGGGAAAAAGTATTTGTGAACCACATTTCCAACAAAGGACTACTATCTAGAATATATAAAAAAAACTCTCAAAACTGAACAGTTAAAAAACAAACAAAGAGAATCCAACTAGAAAATAAGCAAAAGAAATAAACATACATTTCACTGAAGAAGATATACATATGTCAAAAAAAACACATAAAAAAATGTTCAACATCAGCCATTAGGGAAATGCAAATTAAGGCCACAATGAAAAATCACTATACACATGTCAGAATGGGTAAAATAAAAAATAGTGACAACATCTAATACTAGCTGGAATATGGAGAAACTATATGGCATAGCAGGTGAGAATAAAAAATAGTACAACCACTGTGGAAAACAGTTTCGAAGTTTCTTATAAACTAAACATGCAACTACCATATAGGCCAACAAGTGTACTCCCAAGCATTAATCCTAGATAAATGAAAACCTAACACAAAAACCTACACAAATGTTCTTAACAGCTTTATTCATAATACTGTAATCAAAAACTGGAAACAGCCCAGATGCCCTTCAACAGGTGATTAAGCTGTGGTATATATGGAACATAGCTCTTCAATATAAAAACTATTCATACATTTAAAAACTCGGATGAATCTCCAGGGAATTATGCTGAGTGTAAAAAGCCAATCCTAAAAGGTCACATGCTGTAATTTCATGTATATAACATGTTTGAAATAACAATGTCATAGACATGGATAACAGATTAGTATTTGCCGTGGGCCAAGGATAGAGGCAGGAGGGAAAAGAGGTGGGTATGGCTATAGAAAGACAACTGGAAGGATTCCTGTGGTGATGAACTGCTCTATGTCTTAACTGTATCAATGTCAATATCTTGATTTTGATATTGTACTATAGTTGTTCAAGATACTGCCATTGGGAGAAAATGGGTAAAGTGTACCTGGGATATCTTTGTATTATTTCTTAAAATTGCATGTGAATGTATAATTATATCAAAATACAGGTTTAATTTTTTAAAAAAACTCCTATGGTAAAGAATAAAAGAATAAAAAGAGGGTATATGTATTTGAAAAAGATGATGAGAAAAAAATGGAAGGAAACAGAACAAATCTGAAAGAGGCAAGGTAGGAGGGAAAATGAAACACAGGAAGTGTGGGACAAATAAAAAGTACATAACAAAATGTTACTAATAAATACAATGAAAATATTTAAGCAATTATTCTGCTTATTTCTGATAGATGTTGCTCTACTGTTTTATAATATTTAGCTTTGTAGAGAACTGTATATAGAACCTGATTTTATTCTTATCAAAGTAAATTCTTCCCTTCCAGAAGGTTATACGGTCACTTATTATCTGAATATTTTATGAGGCTATGTCTAGGACTGGGCCTTGCTGTGGACTGAATGCTTTTGTCCCTATAAAATTCATGTGTAGATTCCTGAATCTTCAAGGTGATGTTATTAGGAGATGGGGCCTTTGGGAGGTGATTAGGTCATGAGGGAGAAGTTCTCACGAATGGGATTATTGCCCTAAAAAGAGTCTGAAGAGACCAGAGCTCTCTCTCTACCATGTTAGGGACACAAGAAGATGGCCAACTATACAGGAAGAAAGAGGGCCTTCACCAAGAACCTAACCATTTGGCACCTCGATTTTGAATGTCCACCCTCTAGAACTGTAAGAAGTAAATGTTTGTTGTTTAAGCCACCTAGTCTACAGTAGTTTGTTATAAGAGCTTGGACTAAGACATGCTCTTTATGTATAATATTTTTCAGGCTTTTAAAATATGATCTCTCTCATATGTGAATGTCATTGTTTCGTTTACAAAGAGTTCTGTTTTCCTCTTTCTAGGCATATGGTAGATAGCATTTGCCTGCCTTCCATGAAGTTAGGCATGACATATATGACTTGCCTGGGTCAAAGAAATGCAAGCAGCAGTGGCAGTGTATAACTGGATGGATGCCTAAATACCCAGAACACAACTTGGCATGTTCCCTCCCCACTGCTGAGGTATTCATGAAAGCATGTATCCAGATAGAGCCTGCACTATTCTGGGTATCTAAGTGGTAATGTGGTAAACTAAACCCCCCTCTTGCCCATGTTGCACATTAGTGTGTGCAAGAAATAAAGTGTTGTTTCAAGCCACAGTGGTTTGGGATTGTATGTTTTTGCAGCATAACCTAGCCTATCCTGACCCATACATGTTATTTTATGCATACAGAAAAGTGCTGAGAATAACATAACTAACTCCTGTTGACTCACTCATCTCAAATTTTAATAAATATTAAAAGTTCTTTCTCTGTCTTTGCTTCTCACATTTACATAAAGAAAGAAGGGAAAAGATCCTAAAATATTACAGATAACAGTTGAAGACCCTTTTGTAATCCTTCAAGATCCCATTCATCTCTCTTACTCTCTCCATCCACAGAGGCAACCACTGTCTTCAAGTTGGTGCATATTTTTTCCATTTTATGCTTTTATAGTTTAATCATGTATTTATAATCCATGTATACATAAGTAATATACAATACTGTTTCCTCTGTTTCAAAATCTTATGCAAATGGTAGTATTCTGTCATTCTGTCCTAAATTACATATACATTTGAAGTTATTTATATTAATTTATTTAAAATTTTGTATGTATTAGTTCTTTTTTTTCTGTTTTCCTGCCTTTCGTTGGATTTATAAATTTTTATTTATTTTTTGGAATCTATGGATGGTATTTCTATTATTTATGTGATTATATTTCTGTGATTATATTTTCTTATACATATTTAGATGTGAAGTTCCTTTACAAAGTCTGAGGTTATTCAAATATATTTATTGCTTCTAAGGAAACACTTTTGCGTTAGTATATTTTAGCTCTTTGAAAACTATCCTCTGTTCCCTTTATTACAGGTGTCTAAAATTTTAATTCAACCTAAAAAGAACATGTTACCATGTTTTTAGACAATAATAAATCACATATAGCAACATATTCTGTACTCACCACTTTCCCTTAAACGTAACTCCTTTCCTCATATTTCACTCTTATTATTGAAATATATCCTTCATTAGTTCTTTTATTTAGCAAGAGTTAGTGCTTCCAAAAAGGGTGAATGGGTGGTCAACTCTCCTAATCTTCGTATGTGAGATATCTTCGTGTTGCTCACTCTTGAGTGTTAATTTAGCTGGATGTCGAATTTCAGGACAATGATTTTCTCTCAGCACTTTGAAAATACTACTTTATTGAATTCTTGCATCCATTGTTGCTGAAGAAAATTTTGTTGTTAGTAAAAATTTCATTCTTCCTGAGTAACATGTCAGTTTATTCAGAAAGATTTTAAGATTTCTTTCGAAATTCTTGATGTATTGATCTTTTACTGCTATGTGTCTGGGTGTTATTTATTTTTATTTTACATGCTCAATATGTAATGTACTTTTACTGTGAAGATCCATGTGTTTCTTCAGTTGCAGAAATTTGTCAAACATGACTTTTGACATATTGCTTTCTACCACTCCCTCAGTTTTCTCCTCCTGGTACTCTCATTTAGCATGTATTGGAGCCTCTCCATCCATTATCCATTTTTTCTAAACTCACATTTGAAAAAAAAAAAAAAAAAAAAAAAACTATTTGTTTTGTGTACTTGGTGAATTCCTTAGGGCTAACTTGCAATTTATTATTTTATCTCCTCAACTCTTTACAAGCTAAAGGTTATTCCGTATGTTGAAATTCTCAAATTGATAAACACATACATATATGTATTTCTAGACTTCTAATTATATGTTCTTTATCATATACGTAAAGATAGTTTTAGATATGCAAAAGTTTGAGATATATGTTCTCTAAGTAGTCTTTTTGAAAAAGTAACAAGCTGTGCTTTTATTTACAAAGAAAGGAATCAATATTAAATCTTGATAAGAAGTTACAATAAGGACTGATAATGAACATCAAAAGAAGTTACACAGACTTACGTCTAAACAAATATTATAAATTTTGATACGCTATAAAATCAACAATTAGTCTTAAAAATGAATATTACATTTAAAACATTTTTGAAGACATAAACAAAAAAAAAATCTAAGGAAATGGATTTACACAGCACACAAAAGCCAGATAGAATATTGCCGTCAAATGAGTCTGCCTTGAAGCTCCAGCATCAATTGGCATGTTACTTTCTGCTTCCTTTCATACTATTTTAAGAGTTTTCTAAGTACGTGTCATCGAACAAAGTTTCTAGCTCAAAAATACCAACTTTATGGCAATCATTCACTATTATAATTTTATTTCTTTGTATCTGAAGCTTATTCCTTCAAAAGAGTTCTACTTGAAACGCAAATTCTTTTGGAGGTCACTCCTTAAAAATCAGTTAGCATGCTAATATATAGATAGCACTGCAGCATATGAATGCTACATTGATCGAAATTGGATGCGGGAGTGACAAAAGAAAATAGGTCTCTGACATGATAGGAGAAAGGAGCAGCAAAGACAAATTTCACATTTGTGTCCGAGGTCTACATCAGACCATTTAGAAATGCATTAAAGGTATGGCCCTGCAATGATATCTGGATCCTACATGGAAATTTCAGTAGAAATCAGAGGAAATTGACATGACAGCACTAATGGATATGATTCATTGTATCCTAAATATGATCCGAGTGATTGAAGGACAAAAAAGCATACTCTTAATTGGTGGCCATGAATAAAACTACTTTTCATGTCTTTTTTGGCTCTTATGTGCATATCCTATATATTAAGGTGAAGGAAAAATAAAAGAGTTGCACTTTGATTTAATTACTATATCTGTCATATGTACAAATGGTATGGAGACACAACCTTGAAAGTTATCTAGAAAATAGATATATCTTAAGTCTTGCAAATGGATACACTTGGGTCATAATAACTCTTTTACTCAGCTGTGTCTGGCTGACTATTGAGATAGGCAATTAAAGAAAAAAATGTGGAATCTGTCAAAATAGAATATCTGAGGTAACTTAAATGCTGCCACCTCACTGTAAAGTATGCAACATTCATTCAATTCAAACATATATGAAGCAATTTACTATCTACATGGTGTTTAATAGGCACTTAGAGATATGATAGTATACAAGAGAGAAATGCCACTGGTCTTTTTGGAACCTATATTCTTGTGAGAAAGATAAAACTACTTCCAAAATTATCTAATTACGATTGTGACCAATACTCTGGAGGGGTGCAAGGTAGTTAGAGAGTGTATAACAGGGGGATCTGCCCTAGACTGGGATCTAAAAGGAAGAAAGAGAGAGAATTCCAAGCAGAGGGAATAGTATGTGAGAAGGTCCTGAGGCAGGGAGGAACAGAACTCATTGTGGGAACTGAAAAAAGCTTTATGGCTGCAATTCAGACAGGGAATGGAGAGTGATGTGAAACTGGTTCATAAGGGTCATACTAATAGTTTTAGTCTTCATCCTAAAAGCAATTGGAAGCAATTATAGTTTTCTAAGAAAGAGAATAGCAGGATCAAAATGTATTTTTAAGAGATCATTCTGGCTAGAAGCAGATAGGTAGTTAGAAGAGTATTTCAGCAGTTTAGGTAAGGAATCATGGTAGCTAGGTCTAAGGGTGTGCCAGTCAGATAGACAGAAGCAGATATATTTGAGAGAAATTTTAGATGTAAAATTGATAGGACTTTTATGATTAATTAACTGTGAGGGAAAAGAGAGGAGTCAAGGAAAACTCCCAGGTTTCTTGCTTGTATAATTGAATATACTCACATTGAAGTCATTGAAGTCATTGAATATACTCACATATAAGTCATTGACTGATGAGGACAAAGTTTGAAGAAGGTATTGATTTGTTCAGTTTTGTTCACACTGAATTTGAGTTGTTTGTGAAATATACAAGTAAAAATGCCCAAGAGAGTTGTGGATACAAGTCTGAGGTTTTACTGTGATTTTTAAAATTGGCCTATGTTTAAATGGATCTAATTTTCAGTTAAGCTGTGCAAACAAGTTTTGTCACCATTTAACAAGGATGTCTCCAGCCAATGGTTTTTAATCTTTATTTTACCAGTAACGTCTCAAAGATGGTCACTAGAATGTGCTCACAACACTTCTGTTAAACCAAAATTCTTGCATTAACAAATCATACATAGGAGACAATTACTTAAAATCAACAGGCTAAAAACTAAAGAGCAGGAGAGTAAATGTTTCCATATCTCCTTATCTACCACTGACTTGAGTATAAATTTTTTCATTTCTGATTTCTCTCTTTATCAGCTGTTGAAATGAAAATGTTGATATGACCACAAGTTCTAAAAATGCCTTGGTCACAGTTAAATCACTTTAACATTCATATTCTATGAAGAAAATGAATTAAGAGGGGATAGAAATATCCCATGCATGGATGTATATTTTTAAAACTTGAATAGCTGGCCTCATAATCATCATGTAGAAATAAAAGCCTCTGTTGAACAAAACAAATTGTACAGATGTTGACTAGAATGCATAGCTTTTCCATGCATTTTAGAAGGCAAATGTGTTAGTTCCTTCCTATGCCTAAAATAGGTAGCACAGCCTATCTTAGATTGCCAGCAGTACAACTGCAAACACACACAGACTGTGGGAAAGTCACATGAATCACATTTGTGCATAACAAGCTGGCAAACTGTGACATACAAAGGCAAGAACGTGCTTGCTGAGTGTTCACTTTACTTGGTACTGTAGTTCACAAAATGTTTTTCTAACACTCTTGATTCTTTGATTGCTGATGCAGCATCCTCCAGGCCTTCAAAAAAGATTTGCAGTTAAAATGAGGAAGATATATTTTCAGAAAAAATGAACACTTGGTGTTATGTTTTTCCATTTTTAAGAAGTACCATTAAGAAAAGCTGAAGGGAGTGGGGGCAGAGCATTGCAGAGATTCTGGAAGGCTGGGAAAATCATTTGGTACGAGGTAGAATCAAGATTGGTTTCCCAAATGGTTCTTGTTTCTAAGAACATTTTTCACAATGAAAAGTGAACACTGAGTAGAAAATCTTAACCTTAAAATTCTTGAATGGAATATGAATTTTGTCCATATACATTAAACAGTTAACATATTTACTAGTTGTTTTATCACATGATCATTCTTTTGTATACTCTGTTAGAAGGTTCATTTGATATACATTTTTGAAATTAAAAAAAAAAGAATAGGTAAGTATTGTTATGAAGATTGGCCATATTACTTTTATCTGCAGATAAAAATTCAAAGAAACAGAAAGGAGGAAACGAATGAACTAACACTGACTTTGGACTTCACAATCATCAATACTCTACATTTGATGAAGGGAAGACATGAATGCTTCCAGTCTTTGGAGCACATAAGAACCTTTTCCTCCTTCCACCTCACCCTACCCTTGCTCCCTTCACTTCCCACTTCCCCATCTCCTATACACAGGATATGCACCAGAGGTCTCTACTTTGGAGAAGCAAAACACGGCTCTTTCCCTTATAAAAGGTTGGCAGCCTGTAGAATTCTTCCTAAGATAGGCCTACTGCACCAGTTTGCCATTGTTATCAATTCCCACTGTTCTCAGACTGATTCTTTCAAATCTCTTCAACAGAAGCAGGGAGAAAAAGACAGACAGAAACTGGGACAGCTCTACATTTGTTAATGTGATCTCTCCAAATTGAAGAAATTTGTTCACACAGGGTCTCACCAAATGGTGAACTTAACTTGCCTCTGTATACAGTAACTCTCCTCTTCCAGCATCCTGGAACACATTTGCCTTTGCCTACAAGCATCTGGAAGAGAGAACATTACAATGTTATCTTAGGGACCACTGCATATGAAACAGCGTTGTCAGCTAGGAAGATCTCCAAGCAGAGACTGAAAGTGGTTTTATGACAGTTAGGATGGAATCCTGTTTCATTTTCCCGCTCTCACTATGGTTCACCCACACTGGCCTCTCTGCTCTTGCTCTAACCTGAAGGCACACTCCTGCCTCAGGACCTTTTCATTACTTCCTCCCCACCCCACCCCCCAACCACCTCTCCTGCCCAGCCTAGGAAGTTCTTCTCCTCATCTCTCTTCCTTATTCACCTCCTCTCTAGTCAAGTGCCAATTTATTAGAGAAGCCTTCTCTGGTCTCCCTATTTAAATTGCAGACGCATTGCCCAACCCCATCCCAAGTCTGCTTTCTTTATAATACTTATTATTATATATCTTATTTGTTTGTTTTTCTTTTTCTTGTACCATTACAGTATAAGCCCTATGAAGGCAAGGATTTTTATCTGTTTTATGCATTGATATATTCTTAAACCTACAAGAATAGGAACTCAAATATTTGTCAAATAAATGAAACAGTGAATGAGTGAATAAAGGAATGAATGAGTAAATGAATATTAGGCTAAAAGAACACTGGATATAAACCAACCACTCTAAGTATCCTGTAAACATAAAAAGAATCAAATTGTACCACAAATGACCCACCATCATCTTCGACTTAATCTTACTTTGATTACAGCAGTGTCATATACTTTGCGTAAGGCAATAACTTAAGTCATTCATTGAGTTCTTATTTGTCAGCGATATCATGAACACTGAAGTCTTTATGAATGCGTGCTGGGAAGTTAGCTAGACATTGAAATGCTGATGGACTCGGCTAGCCCCCAGTCGTGGTTATTGTATTGTTGCACACCACCACTACACGTTAATGGGTCTCCTGTCATTCTTTTTCGGTGTCATTAGATTTGCTGTCTGCCATGGCAGTAACGGACAGCTCTGGAGCAGATGTTTCTGAAGTATCATTGATAACAGTGTCACAAAGATTGTGTGGAGTCAAAGGCCAACAAGCTTGACTGATGAGGAGGTGGTTTGGGCAGCTGATAGATTGCCTCCGTGAGGGAAGTTTTATACTTCCTATGCCTCAACAGCTTCTGGAAGCAGCCAGCCATTTTTAAACAGAAGCCACAGCTGTGTAGCGATAGCTGGTCTCTTGATTTTTACCACTTTGACATCATTCATCATTCTCCAATTTAGCTATCTTTGCATTATTTAGCTCCATGGCTACTAAATTTGTGTCCTCCTACATTCTCCTTATTAAAGTTGCTTCTCAGCACCTGTGGTTTATGGTGCAGAAATCTGACTTCCGTATCACCTGACTAGGCTCCTTTTACCATTCTGTGTGCCGTCAAGTTAGACTACTAGGAGAATTTTTAAATAGAGCACTCTTAGCTTCTCAGAATAATTAAACCCTGGCCCCCACTACCACCACAAAACTCCATTATAGCATTTTGAAATACCCAGTGTTGCTGTTTTGTAGCTATAAATGTTTTGAAGAGTGTCTACATACTTGTAATTTCTTTTTTTTTTTTTTTAATTTTATTTTGTCAATATACATTGTAGCTGATTATTGCTCCCCATCACCAAAACCTCCCTCCCTTCTCCCTCCCCCCCTCCCCCACAACAATGTCCTTTCTGTTTGCTTGTTATATCAACTTCAAATAATTGTGGTTGTTATATCTTCTTCCCCCCCCCCCCGGTTTGTGTGTGTGTGTGTGTATGTGTGTGTGTGAATTTATATATTAATTTTTAGCTCCCTCCAATAAGTGAGAACATGTGGTATTTCTCTTTCTGTGCCTGACTTGTTTCACTTAATATAATTCTCTCGAGGTCCATCCATGTTGTTGCAAATGGCAGTATTTCATTCGTTTTTATAGCTGAGTAGTATTCCATTGTGTAGATGTACCACATTTTCCGTATCCACTCATCTGATGATGGGCATTTGGGCTGGTTCCAACTCTTGGCTATTGTAAAGAGTGCTGCGATGAACATTGGGGAACAGGTATACCTTCGACTTGATGATTTCCATTCCTCTGGGTATATTCCCAACAGTGGGATGGCTGGGTCGTATGGTAGATCTATTTGCAATTGTTTAAGGAACCTCCATACCATTTTCCATAGAGGCTGCACCATTTTGCAGTCCCACCAACAATGTATGAGAGTTCCTTTTTCTCCGCAGCCTCGCCAGCATTTATCATTCATAGTCTTTTGGATTTTAGCCATCCTAACTGGGGTTAGATGGTATCTCAATGTGGTTTTGATTTGCATTTCCCGGATGCTGAGTGATGTTGAGCATTTTTTCATATGTCTGTTGGCCATTTGTATATCTTCCTTAGAGAAATGCCTACTTAGCTCTTTTGCCCATTTTTTAATTGGGTTGCTTGTTTTCTTCTTGTAAAGTTGTTTGAGTTCCTTATATATTCTGGATATTAATCCTTTGTCAGATGGATATTTTGCAAATATTTTCTCCCACTCTGTTGGTTGTCTTTTAACTCTTTTAATTGTTTCTTTTGCTGTGCAGAAGCTTTTTAGTTTGATATAATCCCATTTGTTTATTTTTCCTTTGGTTGCCCGTGCTTTTGGGGTCGTATTCATGAAGTCTGTGCCCAGTCCTATTTCCTGAAGTGTTTCTCCTATGTTTTCTTTAAGAAGTTTTATTGTCTCAGGGTGTATATTTAAATCCTTAATCCATTTTGAGTTGATTTTAGTATACGGTGAGAGGTATGGATCTAGTTTCATTCTCCTGCATATCGATATCCAGTTATCCCAGCACCACTTGCTGAAGAGGCAGTCACTTCCCCAGTGAACAACTCTTAATGTTAAAGGCTTAAATTCCCCAATTAAAAGATACAGACTGGCTGACTGGATCAAAAAGGAGGACCCAACTATATGCTGCCTACAAGAGACCCACCTCACCCATAAAGATTCACACAGACTAAGAGTGAAAGGATGGAAAAAGATTTACCATGCAAACAGAAAAGAAAAACGAGCTGGAGTGGCTATTCTTATATCTGACAAAATAGACTTTAAACTAAAAACCATAAAAAGAGACAATGAGGGACACTACTTAATGATAAAAGGACTGATCCATCAAGAAGACATAACAATCATAAATATGTATGCACCCAATGTTGGAGCAGCCAGATTTATAAAACAAACTCTATTAGACCTAAAGAAGGAAATAGACACTAATACCATAATAGCAGGGGACCTGAACACTCCACTGTCAATATTAGACAGATCATCTAGGCAAAGAATCAGTAGAGAAACACAAGATCTAAACAAGACTCTAGACCAATTGGAATTGGCAGATATCTACAGAACATTCCACCCAACAACCTCAGAATATTCATTCTTCTCATCAGCACATGGATCATTCTCCAGGATAGATCACATATTAGGTCACAAATCAAGTCTCAATAAATTCAAAAAAATTGGAATTATCCCATGTATCTTCTCAGAACACAATGGATTAAAACTAGAAATTAATAACAAACAAAACTCTGGAAACTATACAAACACATGGAAATTAAACAGCATTCTACTTAATGACATATGGGTCCAAGAAGAAATCAAGCAGGAAATCAAAAAGTTTATTGAAACTAATGAAAACAATGATACATCATACCAAAACCTGTGGGATACTGCAAAAGCAGTATTGAGGGGAAAATTTATTGCATTAAATGCTCACTTCAGAAGAATGGAAAGATGGCAAGTGAACAACCTAACACTCCACCTTAAAGAACTAGAAAAACAAGAACAATCCAATCCTAAAGTTAGCAGACGGAAAGAAATCATTAAGATCAGAGCAGAACTGAATGAAATTGAAAACCAAAAAACAATTCAAAAGATCAACGAATCAAAAAGTTGGTTTTTTGAAAAGATAAATAAAATTGACAAACCATTAGCATGGCTAACAAAAAAAAGAAGAGAGAAGACTCAAATAACAAAAATTAGAAATGAAAAAGGCGATATTACAACTGATTCATCTGAAATACAAGGAATCATTCGAGACTACTATAAACAACTATACGCCAACAAATTTGAAAATCTGGAGGAAATGGATAAATTTCTGGACACACACAAGCTCCCAAAACTGAACCGTGAAGACATAGAAAATTTGAACAGACCAATAACAATAAAGGAGATTGAAGCTGTTATCAGAAGGCTCCCAACAAAGAAAAGCCCAGGACCAGATGGATTCACAGCAGAATTTTACCAGACATTCAAAGAGGAATTGACACCGATTCTTTACAAACTATTCCAAAAGATTGAAACGGACGCAAATCTCCCAAACTCATTCTATGAAGCAAACATCATCCTGATACCAAAACCAGGTAAAGATATAACCAAAAAAGAAAACTACAGACCGATATCCTTGATGAATATAGATGCAAAAATCCTCACTAAAATACTAGCAAACAGAATACAGCAACACATACGAAAAATTATTCATCACGATCAAGTGGGATTCATCCCAGGGATGCAAGGTTGGTTCAACATACGCAAATCAATAAATGTGATACACCATATTAATAAACTCAAACACAAGGACCATATGATCATCTCTATAGATGCTGAAAAAGCATTTGATAAAGTTCAGCACTCATTCATGACAAAGACCCTCTATAAGTTAGGTATAGAGGGAAAGTATCTCAACATAATTAAAGCCATATATGCCAAACCCACTGCCAATATCATCCTGAATGGGGAAAAGCTGAAAGCTTTTCCTTTAAGAACAGGAACTAGACAAGGATGCCCACTCTCACCACTCCTATTCAACATAGTGTTGGAAGTACTAGCCAGAGCAATCAGAGAAGAGAAGGAAATAAAGGGCATCCAGATTGGAAAAGATGAAGTCAAACTGTCCCTGTTTGCAGATGACATGATCCTATATATCGAACAGCCTAAAACCTCTACAAAAAAACTCTTGGAATTGATAAATGATTTCAGCACAGTATCAGGATACAAAATCAACACACAAAAATCAATAGCATTTCTTTTCTCCAATAGTGAACATGCAGAAGGAGAAATCAAGAAAGCCTGCCCATTTACAATAGCCACCAAAAAAATAAAATACTTAGGAATTGAGTTAACCAAGGAGGTGAAAAATCTCTATAATGAGAACTACAAACCACTGCTGAGAGAAATTAGAGAGGATACAAGAAGATGGAAAGATATTCCATGCTCTTGGATTGGAAGAATCAACATAGTGAAAATGTCCATACTACCCAAAGTGATATACAAATTCAATGCAATCCCCATCAAAATTCCAAAGACATTTTTCTCAGAAATGAAAAAAACTATTCAGACATTTATATGGAACAATAAAAGACCACAAATAGCCAAAGCAATGCTCAGCAGAAAAAATAAAGCTGGAGGCATAACACTACCTGACTTTAAGCTATACTACAAAGCTATAATAACCAAAACAGTATGGTACTGGCATAAAAACAGACACACTGACCAATGGAATAGAATAGAGAATCCAGAAATCAACCCACACACTTACTGCCATCTGATCTTTGACAAAGGCATACTTGTAATTTCATATGATTATAGATCATGTGGAACATTAGAGATTGCTCATTTCAATGACTTTCTTTTGATGAGAAAATTAATGTCCCAAGTTTCTTGTGCAAGATCACGAGATATTTAACTACCTACACGAAGCTAGTTGTATAATAGAGCCTGTGCGAACCTGGTCCCTGTCCCTTGTTATCTAAAAACTGAATATGTTAATACCAAAAGATGAAAATACATGTAAAATTCATCTCTGTAATCCTAATTTTTTTACTGTTCTAAAACATACTCACAAAAAATATCAAATTGGGAAAATTTTATCAGCCAGTCAGTATGTATTATGAATCTACATTGTGCTTGGGACTGTGCTGGGGTGCTGAGGATATAAGACTTATAAAAATAAACAAAATCCCTGCCATCGCAGAGCTTACAATATAGTGGGAAAGACAGATGAGTACATTGATACAATTGAAATCAAGTATAGTAAGTGGTAATATAGGGGAAACACAGCAAGCTATGGGAGCATAGAAGAACAGTGCATAACCTAAACTATGGCAGCAGGGGCCAGGGAAAGCTCTCAGGAAGTGATTTTAAATTGAGATATGAGCAGTGAGCTGGGCGAAGAGTGGGTGGAGGGTACTGCAGGCAGTGAAAGAGAAGCTCATTCGTGAAAGCTTTGAGGTGAGACAATGCATGCCATGTTAGCAGATGGAAAAGAAGTTCAGCATGGCTGGAAAATAGAATGCCTGTAAGTTAAGGCAAGAGATCCAGCTCAAGAAATAGAAAAGGTTCTCTGAATTCTACAAAAGAGCTATGGCTTTATCCTAAGACTAATGAAGAAATCTTTCAAGCGAGAGAGTAGCATGATAAAATGTCTGGTTAAATAAGATGACTCTAACTACAAAAAAAAAAGAAAAAGAAAAAAAAAGAGAGAGAGAGAGAGAGAGAATGGATTCAAGAGGGTAAGACTGGAGTCAGGGAGTACACTTAGGACACTTGTGCAGTAACCTGGGCAAGAATGTTAGTGGCCTGAAGTAGGGTAGTGGTAGTGGAGATGGAAAGAAATGGATGAGGTTAATAGGGAATTCAACAGATCCAACAGGGCTTGGATACTGACTTGATGTGTTGGAAGAGGAAATGGAGAAATCATATATGATCAGCTTTCTAACTTAAACTGAATGGATAATGTTGTCATTCGTTGAGATCAGGAACACTAAAGAGCAGATTTGAGTGTGGAAGGCAAAGAAATTAATGTTAGATGTGATATGTTAAAGGTACTGTCAAGACACCCATGTAAAATTGTATAGTAGGCCATTGGATATACATGTCCAAAAGTCAGGGAAGAGATCTGGGCTGGAGATGTAGATCTAAGAGTCATCAGAACATACATATTCATTGCAGCAATGACTGCAGATGATCATTCTGAGAGAATATAAACTAGCAGTGAAAAGGATGAAGAAAAGAATCTTGTACACTGTCAACATTCAATTAATAAACAGAGGAAGAGGAGCCAGGTAAAGTCCCTGAGAATGAATAAACACCAAAGTCTAAGACATTCATTGTCTTAGAAAGCAAAGTAAGAAAATTTTTCAGGGGGCACTGGTTTCAAAAAAAAAAAAATCCCATATGCTGCTGAACAACCAAGTGAAATAAGAATTTCAAGATATCAGATTTAGCAAGAAGGTTACTAGCATATTTAAGAAGAGCAATTCTAGATTATACACTGGGGGTATAAGCCTGATTGATGTTCATTTATCTTCTTATTCAACAAATAATTTATTGAGAGCCTACCTGTAGCTTGGCATTGTGTTAGATGTTACAGATGCAATGGTAAGCACAAACATTACCCTCATTTTCATGGAGCTTGCAATCTAGAGAGGGAGACAGATATTCATAAAACAGTGAAGTAAATATTAATTTGCTGCTCTGACAAGAGAATGTATGAGTATACATGGAGTAGAGGGGCTGTGACCTGGACGGTTTCTCTGTGGGAATGAAATATGAACTAAAATTTAAGATACGTATAAATCAGTGAGGCAGAGGAGAGTAAGGGTACTCTGGTGGATAAGTTTCTGGGTGGAGGAGAGAACATCTGCAAAGACCTCAAACGGAAAAAACATGGCATACATATGGAAATAAAAGAAGGTAAGTGTGTTTGGGATATAGAAATTAAGTGGGAGCTTGCTAAGAAATGGGGCTGAGAGAAAGGAAACAGGCTCAGCTCAGGCAGGGTCTTGTTTGTTAAGCTAAGGATTTAGTTTTTGTCTGAAAAGCAGCGGAAAGCCATTGAAGGGGTTCGAATGTGTGCACTTGTCTTGGAAGAGGGGGTGGGGCTGAGATCTCAGATTTTCAATTGAAAGGCTGTTCTGGTTTCTGTTGGTAGAAACCATTTGAGAGGCAGAGTAGATGCAGGCAGACCTGTTAGGATCCGGGTCTGCAGCTGTCCGGGCAAGTGATGCCAGTGATTTGAACTGAAATAGTAGAAAAAGAAAAAAGTAAAGGTACTCAAGAGTTATTTAGATGATAAAATTGATACTACTATCTGATCAATTAGATATGGGTATGCGGAAGAGGAAGGAATCAAAAACAAACAGAAACTAAAAACAAAAAATTGCCCAAGTTTCTGTTTTGAGCAGTTAAGACAACTGCAGCATATCTTCCAAAAGTTTGGCTACGAAACTGGGGAGAGAAGAGAGCAGCTGGGGATAGGCACGAGGTTACTGAAATTTTTTTCTATTTGTTTTTGTTTTTGTTTCTTCAGATGGTAAAGGTTTGAGTATAATGAAATACTGATGGTAAGGGCCTAGAGAGAACAAAGAAAAGTTCAGATACAGGCGAGAGAAGAAATAATCAAAGAACACGTTCTCTGAATGCACAAGGATACTAGTAGACTCTAGAGCACTTAGGGAAAAAGGAAATAATGGGTAGGAATTCAGGTAAGTTATAGAGCTGGTGACAAGATGATGAGGACGTCCCCTTCTGATGGCTGCTACTTTCTCTGTGAACTCTTCTGCTGAAAATGAAATGGGGTGTGATGGTGTGAAAGTTTGTCACCTCATTATTTATATTAATAAAATGTTAAAAGCATTAAAAAATGCTTACCATAGGAGATTGGGAAAATAAATTATGATATGTGTCTACACTTTCTAGTATGTAGGATTAAAAAAATCATGTTGTAGAAAAGTATTTTATTTTAGATCAAGGGGAAATATTTATTATATATTTTAAATAAAAATGACAGTTTACAAAAGAGTGTGCATGGTATACTCACACTAACAAATATAAACATTGAATATATGTAAAGTGGAAAAGACTAGAAAGCTATATACCAAAATATTAAATATATACAATATATATACATACATTGTGTGTGTATATATATGTATGTGTATTAGTCCATTTCTGTTGCTTATAACAAAATACCTGGAATTGGGTGATTTATAAAGAAAATGAAATGTACTGCTTATAGTTTCAGAGGCTAGGAAGTCTAGAGTCCAGGGAACACATCTGGTGAGGGTCTTGATGGTGACTTCACTGACAGTAGGGCATCACATTGCAAAAATGGCAGAGCAGAGAGAGATCTAGAGAGTAACCTCCTCATTCACTCTCCTTTTAAAGTCCTCAGAACCATGCCCCTGACCACCATTTTTAATCCGTTCACTACCGCATGGTCCTACAATCCAATCACCTCTTCAAGGCTCCACCTTTCAATTACCATAATAGGATTTCCCACCCTCTTAACAGTCACAGTGGGGGCCAAGTTTCTAATGCATAAAACTCGGGGAAGACAATTCAAGCTTCAGTAAGTTTTGAGGGGACATAATTCAATCCAGTACAGTACATATATATATGATATATGAGATATATATATATATATATATATATATATATATGTAAACATAATACATATATGAGTAGAAAGACTAGAGGTGATAAACATTTTCATCTTTGCATTTTTCTGGATTTTACTAATTTTCTAAATATATATGAATAGATGTATGCGTATCTTCATATAGTAATTAGAAACAAATATTTTTTATGTCAAATAAACTATTTTATTCAATAATAATTCATTGTATTATCATCAAGATTTTTATATAATTTTTATAGTTCATTTATAATTTCCTTGTTGCTGCCCCAGTACCAGCTGATTGTAAATGCTCTGTAGTTGTTAAAATGATATAAACTAATGCTTCAATTTTATTTCAAAATAATAGCATAACTTATCCCCCAGTTGAGTATAGAAAATGTAAAGAATTGGTTGTAGAGGTATATTTCCATTGAAAAAGCATGAGGCTAAATCATGTTTTAATAAAAATAGGTACCATAATTTTAAGATCTTAGCACATGCCAGCCATTATTATTAGTGCTCAACCCTTAAGGCAATTCTGTGAGAGGGGTACTAATATTATTGCCACTTTATCGACGAGAAAAATGAGGCCTTGAGAGGTCATTTTGTCAAAACCAGTCACTAGGAAGTGGCAGAATCAGGTTTGGGACCCAGGCCTGTGTTATTCCAGAGGCAGTGTTCTGCACTACACAGTGACAGAAAGAACTAAACAGCTTCTGTCTCTGCTGGCAAAGAGCACCATTTTAATTGAAACAAAACATCAGAAGAACTAATAAAAGACAAAAAGTCTACTTTTTATTAATAACTAAGCATTGTTTAGTACACAAAAGATATTTGGACAGTTTTTCTGGCAGGAAAGTTAATATTGCCAGTGCTACGGAAACAATCACAAGCCCTGTCTCATTCCTTAAATAATTAGCAATCGTTAAAAAGGTTTTTAAAGGGCAAAAATAAAAATCAAGTGAAAATTGAAGATGACACAAATGGCACTTTTTCGTCGAAAAAGCTTTCAACAACTGTGGATTCAGTCTAAGGGTATTTGCTAATTGTGCTATTATTTCAACCATTGCCATCACCAGCTTCTATTCATACTTAGGATCAGGAACACCAAGCAAGCTGGAAACAAAATTCTTTCCTACAAATAAGCAAAGCCGTAAATTCATCCCCCTCATCCATCTCTTCATGTTTCCAACAAACCTTTATTGAGCATTTACCCCGTGCTTGTTTCCAGAACTGCCCAAAGGGATGTCATTTTGACACTATTTTATTGAAGTGATGACAACTCCAAGTTGATAAGGTGAAACAGTAAATTAATCCTGATCATCAAGATATTTGTAAAAGAGTATTATTTTAATTAATGCTGCAGAACTTCGTACAATATCCTCTACATCCTCTCTCCCACATCAACCAAGTAAGTAATTAAGAAGAAAAGTGAAATATATGTTTCAGCAGCAAGAGGCAACAGGTATCTTCTTGTTAGATATTCTTAGCCAATGGTATTTGAGAGGGTTTGTTTGTTTGTTTTGATCTATTTGTTTTGTTTTGTTTCCCTGAATTCATTAAAATAGTAATAAAAATATTTTGCATATTTCTCTTTTAGGCTGAGATGCTCTAAGGATTTACAAAATTGAATTCATCCATACAACCTCTATAAAAGCAGAAAAAAGAAAGAAAAATATCTGTCATATTAAAACAGAACACATGCAATAGCCAAGAAATAGTTTCATGAATGACGATTTCTATTTTAATATAGCACGTCATCAAACTTCGCTTTATTTTAACTCTGATGGCCAACTAATTAATTAGAATTGTTTATTCAATAAATAATGGAGTTAAAATGCATCTATCTTGGTTGGCTGTGCAAGATGTCTGATGTAGGATATATCGCTGATGTATCTGGGCCCTATAAACATGGAGTAGAAATGGATTATTATTGCCCCTCATCTTAGCAAGGGTTTTCCCTAAGAGCAGAGGCTGAGATGGACACAAAAGCTTCTGAAGGTAGTTCAATCTTAGGGGGCAGGACTGAGGGACATAAAGAGTGAGAAGCAGGGAAGGAGGGAGAGCCCATATAAGGTGATGCGGAGAACTAGAAAATTCTCTGCTTTGAACCACCCACTGACGCCTTTGCTCTCAGCTAACAAGAAACTAACTCACTCCTTTAAATCCTTCCATTCAGTCAACACTTCCAAGACTAGTACTTAAGGGCCTGAAATGGGCCACGTCACAAAGAAAAACAACTTAGCTGCTCTCTGCTGCTTTTGTCTCTTTTTCCTGTAAATGCCCCATGTTGAGGGAAACATTTCCTTTGTCTCCCTGTTGCAACTGCCAGAATAAAGTGCCCATTACCTTGTAGTTTCAGTTTGGAGAATTTTCTGAAAATTCGACAGTGTGTTTCCCACCACTACAGGGTGAGTGCTTGATCTTGAAGAGACCTTCTGAGAAGCCTTATAAAATGCATCTCAGAATCATCTACCTAGGGAAAGAAAGGGATAAGAAGGTATCCACCATGAGTTAAGAGTTGGTTCACCGGGCATTAACTCCCCCATACACTGGGCTGTGCAAGCTTGAATGTGAACAGGTTTCAATGGGTGTCTTATGCTCCAGCCTCAGAGAAGCCCTTGAGTAGGAAGCACAAGACTTAAGGCACTGGCCCAAGGCCAGGCACTGTCAGGCTACAACTGTGACAAACTGGCCACTCTGGTAGGGGATGGAATGAGAGGATTTGAAGTGATGCACAAGAGGTATCTGTGCATGATGTGTGAGGTGATCTCATCTTCCTATCTTCTTGGGAAGGGACAGCTGACCTTCATAAATTTTCTCTCACCACTATGTGGATCACTTTTTCTGCCTTCACTTGAAGGGCTTTTGTCTTATTTAACCTGCCTCTCCCCACAAATGGAAGACCTTAGTAGATGCTGTCAATGGCCCACCCAGATCCCCTTTGCCATCCTCTGGTTGCTGTGATTACTGGCTGCTAACTGCTCTTAGCAGTACCCTTCTCTGAGGAGGTATCCTAAGACAGGAGTCTCCTCACCCAAGAGGTTATGCGCCCTCCCGACCCAGGTGCCAGCCTGCAGCCAACTGAGTTAGGGATCCCCTCAAGGCAGGACTTATTCTAGGGTAAAATTCATAGCACTGTTCTGGTAAACTGATGCAAAAAAAAAAAAAAGGCTCGATTTTATAATTGTTTGGAATAGGAAAAACCAAAGTGTTTTTTCCTACTCTTATTCTCAACACAACACTTCTGACACTAGGTGTATGTGCTCAATAGCACTTCTCCAGGGAACACCAGCTGGATGTCCTCTAATTCAATTCTATTCTGACACTATCTGCCTGGAGATAGTGTTGGATCCCACAGGTTTAGAGCTCAGTTCTATAAGACTGCCCCTTACTTCAGATGGCAATCCAAAGTCTCAGGTTGTGACCTGTACTTCTGATGAACCAACTATAAATTGGGGTTTCTGCAACCACTTCATTGGGTTCAATTAATTTACCACAGCAGCTCACAGAACTCAGAGAAACACTGTACTTAGGTTTAGCTATTTATTTATTATAAAGGATATTACAAGGGATACAGATAAACAGCCAAATGAAAGAGATGCATAGGGCAAGGTGTGGGAGAAGGGGCGTGGAGCTTCCGCCCTTCAGGACACACCACCCTTCAGGAACCTCCACATACTCAGCTATCTGAAAACTCCCCAAACCCAGTCCTTTTGAGTTGCTTCATTACGTAGGCATGATTGATTACATCATTGGCCATTGGTGACCAACTCAACCTTCAACCCCTCTCCCTTCTCCAGATGTTGAGGGGGTTGGGCTGAAATTTCCAACCCTCTAATCACATGGTTGGTTTCCTAGCAACCAGTCCCCATTCTGAAGTTATCCAGGAGCCCATCAAGAATGGCCCCACTAGAAAAAAAAAAAAGATGCTCCTATCACTCAGGAAATTACAAAGGTCTCAGGAGCTCTGTGTCAGGAGCTATGGATCAAAGACCAAATGTAAGAACAAAAGATTCTCTTAGTGTCCCTGTCTACAAGGGTTTTAAGAGCTTTATGCCAGGAACTGGGGGGCAGACACTCAAAATATATTTTTTATCATATCACAGTGTCACAGTACTATTTGCTAATTTCTGCAGTATAAATTCTCCCACTACGATTGATGTCATTTTAGCAATCTGACATCACTAAACACAGAGGTGGGAAGAGATGTACACAGTCTGCTCTTACAAGTTTGCTCCATTGTACTAGTCATTTCAAGCTTCCTGTGGGATTAGGATGAAGCCACACCCCTACTGAAACTACAATTTTTACTTAGCAACTTTCCCTGTCCTACCCTGATTCTCTCACTTTTCTACATACCCCTCCTGAGAATTTTCCTTCAGTAAAGCACTTGGACAAGAATTCTGACCACAGGTTCTGCTTCTAGGGAACCCAACCTAAGGCAATGGTGAGAAGAATCAACTGCTGCTGTCATTTTTGGCTGTCCATCTAACTGACCCCTAGGAACACTGTGCCCTAATAACCATCTCTACAGAGCTCTGTGGACCAAGTCCCCTGCCTATTACTCCAACCCTGTCTTTTGTTATGGTAATTGTGCCCATCTACCATCTGATGGTTAAGCATAACAAGCTGGCCTCTCTTATTTCAGAATCCCATAATCCCCCATTGTTTTTAGGGTATGCAGTTCTGTAACAGTATCTTTCACCATCAGTCCTTGCTTACAGAGGATGGTCACCACTGTACAATGATGATAGTGCCTGTCTCACCAACACATTTCTTGTCACTTTTGTAAATGGGGTGTCTTTCAGACATTACAGGAGGAACATAGATGCTGGTGCATTTTCTGGTCATACATAATATACACGCTATAGCATGCCCACCTCACTAAGCATTTTGATCCCTCCTTCCATTGTCTTCCATGGCAGTTTTGAAATTTCTACTTCACTTACTTTAGGCCATCACTTTATATAAACTTCCAAGTGCCATCTTAGCAGTGTATCAGTACCATCATCCAGGGGCCTTGCCACAGTGTTTAAAATATGTATTACAAGAGCATGCATACATATTGATATATTCACACTTATTTAACATTGTCTCCCTCCTCTGCCCCCACCTTGATCCATTACCTTCAGAATCCAGTCCCATAAACATTGCCCCAGATCCTTCTGGTACATATTGGTTAGGTTCTTAAGACCATTTTGGCCTAGCCCTTTTACTACCTTATCACACCCAACAGTTCCCCATCCAGGTTACAGGACATGACTGGAAGTATTGGTTTGGTGACCAGGAGGGGAGCTGAGGATAGAATGTGAGGGGGAACAGGTTTTCTTGCTAGAGATCGGCATTATTATCAAGCAAGATGGGAGTACTGGCTTTTAACAGGGAGGAATAGATCACTTCCACAAGTTCAAAGTATTCAGGGGAATCAGAGAATTTGAGATTTTTTTAAAATAGCTTTATTGAGATATAATCCACATACCATACAATTCACTCATTTAAAATGTACAATTCAATGTTTGTTAGTATATTCACAGATAAGTGCAACCATCACAACGGTATATTTTAGAATATCTTCATCAATCATAAAGAAACCCCACATCCATTAACTATCACCTCCCTATCCCCATGAATAGGAACCATATAAAATGTGGTCTTTTGTGTCTGGCTTCTTCCACTTAGCATAATGTTTTTAAGGTTCACCCATGTTGTAGAATTCAAAGGTATCAACCAGGTGTCTCCATCCCATATATCAGGCCTCCTCTCCTTCTCAACAGGGCCTCTACCTTGGTGTAGTAAACTTAACAGAGTTGGGAACATAACCCTTCCCTGGACCTGTACTGCCCTTATAGTGAAGTCGTGGGCCTGATCCTCTGGTTGCAAAAATGAAAGTCTCTTTAAATGCTTCCAAGGTCCTCTGACTTTCACACTTCACCCTAAAGTGGTGATTAATCACCCCCAGCCTTTCATTGTTTCTCCAATCCATCTGTCATACTCAGCAACAGCCATGTAATGTCTGTTGTTCTTATCACTACTTATTATTACTGCTTGTCCTGAACCTCTTGAATTGTTAAGATATAGTCGCTGCCAGTACATTTCCTTCCATCCTGAGAATTTTTACAATAGCATCTCTACAATATGCCAAAGGCTAACCATACTCCATCTACCACCAGTGACAATGTTCTTATTTCCAGCCAGCTGAGGGGTGATCCAGCTTTAGTATCCCCCTGTCTTACAGCACGCCTAGCACCTACTATCCTCAGCCAGATTCTCTGGGAAACAGACTCTGAAATGCAGGAAATTTATTGAGGAATGCTCTCTGAAACAACACCTATGGAGGAGTGATAAAAGCAGGACTGGGCAGAGAAAGTAGCTCAACTGCAAAGCAGGAGCAACAAAAGTTTCATTTGATCCCACAGGGAGCTCTGGATCTGAGATGGCCCCTCAGAGTTTTAAACTGATCCATCATTGAATGTTGACTGCCCCCAGATAGAGGCATAACCTTGCCCAAGGAGCTGCCTTCAGTGGAGGGCAATGCCCAGGAAGAAATTCAGTTTTTTGAGCTTTCAACAGACAATGAATTTCCTAGTCCTGAATAAAAGTTTGGGACAATATTATAACATCCACTGCAAAGTCATATCCAGAACTTGTCACTGCCAATAACAGTCATACCCCCAAACTCTCAGTTTTAACTTCCTACTTTCCAACCACCACTTATTTTTTTTTTTTATCTCATACCTGAAAATGCCTTAACTTCAACAATCTTTGAACTGAGGCTTCCAATCAATTGATTCTACTGTATGTTTTGTTCCTCCTTGTCCTGAATTCCTCTCTCCCCTTACCCATCTTAAATCCATGATCAATCAATATAATCAATATAATCATTGATTTACGTATAGTTTAAGGGAATACTCCCTGCTCCCTCTCACACTTTAATTCTCTTTTGGCTAAAATATAACTCTATCTATATCCAACTGCTATGAACTGAATTATGTCTGTCCCCAAATTCATATGATGAAGCCTTAATCCCAGTGTAACTATATTTGGAGATAGGGCCTTTAGGAGGTCATTAAGATTAAATGAGATCATAAGGATGGAGCCCTAATCCAATATGAGTGGTGGCTTTATAAAAAGAGGAAGACAGAGAGAGAGATCTCCCTTAGAGAAAAGGCCATGTGAGGACAAAGCGGCTATCTACAAGCCAGGAAGAGAGCCCTCACCAGAAACCAAATTCTGGCTGTACCTTGATCTGGAACTTGCAGCTTCCACAATCATGAGAAAACAAATTTCTGCAGTTTAAGCCACCCAGTCTGTGGTATTTTGTTACGGCAGCCCAAACAGACCAATATACCAACTCTGCTTATTCTGTGTCTTCACCTTTGCTGTTGAATTTGGTTAAAGATACATACCCAGTCACACTAACCATCCCATTTAAATTCATGACCATGAATCTCAAGTACACACTCAATGTAACCGTGGTTTTTCAGTAAAAATGTATTCCCTCTTTGAATGACTCGTTCTTTCAATAAAATTCCATAGCTAACCTCTCATTCTGTTTCTTCCTATCTGCCTTTTCAAGATAATGCCTCTGGCACAGAAGTCATGAGTTGTGTGCCTAAGGGTGTTTTTCAGGATCATTGAAGTTAGCTTGGCCCAACACAAACCAAGCTAGTTTGTTGATCCCACAGACCTCTCTAATGAGCCTGCAAGAATGTCTGAAAACCCTGCCTCCAGATCCTGCCATTTTTTGAACCCGCAGAGGCATGCAGATGGCTTGTGCCTGCGCAGATCCTCACCCCACTCTTGACCACTTCCCCATAAATTTACAATCTTTCCTGCCATGGGCAAGAAGGATTTGAGATACCAGTCTCCCATCTTCTTTCTCACTTGGCTGCCTTGTGAATAAACTTTTTTTTCTCCCTCTGCTGCAAAGAATGGTGCTTCATTATTTGGCTTTCCGTTGCTTGCGGGCAAAGAAACTCCATTCAGTTCAGTAGCATTAATAATGGCTGGTGATCATAATAAACTTCCCAACTTTGATTGTCCCACTCAGATAAGTATTTTATATTTTTTCCTCAGTCCTCAAACTCCCAACACTTCAGTTCCCATCCTCATGAGAGCTAATGATTGTGCTTTTTCATCACTGAGAAAGTTGAAGCAATCAAAAAGGAATTTCCACAAATCCCACCAAAACTATATCTACCCTCCTACCAGTATCTGCAACCACATTCTCTGCTTTCCCACTTGCTACCACAGTGGGAAAATACCTATGTTGCTATCAAAAGCCCATCCCTCCTCTTGTGGACCCTCTCCACTACTCAAGGACATCCTTCCAGCAGTTCTCTTCTACATCATTAATTGTTTCTTCTCCCTGGATCATTCCATCAGCATACAAGCATGTTATTATTTCTCCCATTGTAACAAACAAAAATGCCTTAGTCCTCATCTCCCCCACTAATTAATGCTCTATACTTGCTCTCCTTTTCAGTCAAACTCTTCAAAAAATTGTTCATAACACTGCTTTTTTCAATCTCTTTCTTTTCATTCTCTAAACCCACTCTATTTCAGCTTTCAGCCCCTGCTTCTCTACTGAAAGAGCTCTTCTCAAGGTCATCAGTGACTTCCATGTCATTAATTTCAGTGGTCAATTTCCTGTTTTCAGTTTACTTGATTTAACACAGCAATTCTCAAACTGGGGTGATTTTGCCAACCAGGTGGCATTTAGCAATGCCTGGAGACATTTTTGGTTGTCACAACTGGGGAGGTTGGGGGAGGCAGAGAACAGACACTGCTGGCATATAAGAAATAGAGCCCAGGGTTGTGGCTAAATTTCCTACAATATATAGGACACCTTGCCTCCATCATTACCAAGCAAAGAATTATCTAGCCCAAAATGTCAATAGTGCTAAGGTTGAGAAGTTCTGACCAGCATCATCTAACACACTTAATAGATTTTCTTTGCTTGGATTTCAGGATACCACACTTCCCTGATTTTTCTCCTACCTCACTGGGTGCTCCTTCTCAATATTGGTAATTCCTCTCCTTTCCAACCTCTAAATGTTGAAGTGCCCCAGGACTTAGGATTGTACTTTTTTTCTTCTCTATCTATACTTACTCCTTAGGTGGTCTCCTCTATTCTCATGGATTTAAATGCCATCTCTATACTGTTAACTTCCAAAGTTGTACTTCCATCAGAATCTTTCTCCAGATTTTGGCACTGGTTTCTGTATAGATTTTGTACTGATTTTCATACAACTGCCTACTCATATCTCCACTGCATGTCTAATAGGCTTTTGAAAACCTAATTTGTCTAAAATAAAATTTCTTACCTTTCTTTGCAAACCTGCTTCTCCCACAGTCTTCTCTATCACAGAGAATGGAAACTCCATCTTTCTAGTGGTTTAGGCCTCAAATTATGAAGTCATTCTTGACTTCCCTTTTTCTCTCATCCCCTACATCCAAACTCTCATCTGGATCTATCTTTATAATACAGATGTTTCTCAACTTACGATGGGGTTATATCCTGATAAACCCATCGTAAGATGAAAATATCATAAGTTCAAAATGCATTCAATACACCTTACCTACCATGATAGCTCAGCCTAGCGTGCCTTAAACATGTTCAGAACACTTACATTCACCCACAGTTGGGCAAAATCATCTAACACAAAGCCTATTTTATAAATAAAGTGTTAAATATCTCATGTAATTTTTTGAATACTCTACTGGAAGTGGAAAACAGAATGGCTGTATGGTTATTCAAAGTACAATTTCTACAGAATGCATATTGCTTTCGCACCATCATAAAGTTGGAAAATTGTAAATCAAACCATAATAAGTTGGGGACTGTCAGTACGCACAAAATCTGACAACTTCTTATTATCTCTACTTTTGCTTCCCTGGTCCCAGCCATCATCACCTCTCACCTGAATAGCTGAAATACTATCCTATCTGGTTTTTCTGTTTCTATTCTTCTTTTCACTACAGTCTATTCTTACACAGAAGCTAAAGTGATATTTTAAAAGTCTTATCATGTCATTCATCTGCCCAAAACCTTCTAATGGCACTCCATTTTGCTTAGTGTAAAAATCAAAGTTCGTATGATGGCCTACAAGATCCTATATGAATACTCTTCTCTTCACCTCTCTGACCTCATCTCCTGCCACTCTCCCCCTTGGTCACTCTGCTCTAGGCATAGTCCTATTTTAGGGCTTGGATAAAGCAATTCTCCCTTAGATAGCCATATGCTTGCTAACTCATTCCTTTCAAGTCTTTAATCAAATATCACTTTTTCAATTAATTCTACTCAAATCATTCTATTTACAATTGCAATACCCACGCTCCTTATAGCTCTTACTGAATTTTATTTATTTTCTTTTCCCAGTTTAATTCTCACCTTCTAACATACTAGATCATTTACTCATTACTTATTGTCTGTTATCTTCTCCCATGAGAGCAGGGATCATTGTCTATTTTGTTCACTGACATATTTCAGGAGCCTAGAAGAATGTCTGGAATATATGTGCCTCCAAAATATTTGTTGAATAAATGAATTTGGACTGGAAGGGAATTTGTTGTCAGTTTCTGCCACTAGCTTTATAATAAGTTAATTTTTGATAGTAGTGGCAAAATTTATTTCCGAGTTTTTCCCCTGTGTTTTTCATAGGAATTATGACTAAAATTTCAAAAAGCCTGTATTTTAAACCAAAATTTAACTTTCTTTTATATATGATGATTCCAGGCATCACCTGTGCTGTTCTGGGGTTTGGGCACATCTTTGTTCTTCTTTGTCCACTCCCAGCTGCGTTAGTTTGAGAAACATCAAATTTTTATATTTTTTTGCAGTTTATAATACAGAATACACTAATTGATTCATTTGCATACCTAATTAGTTCTGAAGCAGCCCTTTAGCTCTCTTCCTACTACACCTTTCCACCCACATCCCCTACCTCATGTTTTTTAGAGAGAAGAAACTGTATTTCTGCACTAAAGGTTTCTTTTCAATATGCTTTTTCCTTTTCCATTCTTAATCAGAATATAGAAAAATCTTAGCTTGTTCTCTTACATAAAGAACAAAAGAAAACCACCATACAGCTGGCTGGTTAGCTCAGTTTGTTAGAGTGCTTCCTTATAACAACACCAAGATCAAGGTTTCAGGTCCCAGTACCAGCCAGCAACCAAAAGGGGAAAAAAAGCAAATATTGGGAAGCACACTCCATGAGTCTAAGTGCTAAGCAACTCCCATGATGGTTTCATTTGAATCTTGAGAGAGGGCACCCAAATCATGCACTTTTCTGAATTCTGTCTTCCTTTCTTATGAATGCCTATTTCACATCAAATACTAAAGATAATTCATTCAGTTACCTAGCAAACTCCTAGCATTTTATTTTCAGCCTGACTAATTTCCAGATACTTATTATAGGTCCCAGCTACCTTGCCTTCTTTTTGGCTTCTCTTTTCTAAAGATTTAAATAAAAACTCAGTGCCACATAGTAAACTTTAAGCAAAGGTACACATTCATTTCTTCATAATGGGTAAGCCAACTAGGCCTGTAAACCTAAGAACTCAAAAGCTGAATAATTTATTGAGGTTCTATATGGAGCTAAAGACAATCATGGAGCAGGTGTCCTAAATCACAAGGCTTGGAAAGGCACCACAAGTCTCACAGACCTATATGCAAAGAACATTTGCACTTTCTGCCATCCTGTACTTTGAAGCTGTATGTCTCTTTCCTGACCATTTGATTATGTTCATTTTTATATTTTCTTTTCTTTGTGCACAGAAATTATTAAAATCAAATGCATTCTGGTGTATTATGTTTTGAATTATGTTAAACTCTGAAACTTAGTGATTTATAATATAAGTTTTCTATGTATTGTCAGAAAGCAGGTAGAGTTAATGTTCTAAATTTCTTCTTAATTGTCTTGAAAGCCATATGCACACATTATGTATTGGCAATGTTCTGTCTAAGATCTGCAACTCACCAGACCTAGGCCAGTGTCAGTTTATGGTAGTCACTACTCTTGTCTAGTACATTAGCTGGTACTGACTGATATTCTCTCTCATTTCTCCAACCCGAATCCAGATGACTTGGGTTTAGAATTGGCAGTCAAAAACAAGCCTACCCATATATATGTATATTTTGCTGATAGTAATTAAGAATTTAGTTCAGTTTTCAGTCTCTGAGGCATGTGGGTGGGAAAGACAACAGCAAAATAGTCAAGGGAACTGGAGGATCACTGGGACTTGGTGACACATTGGATGTGGGAGGTAGTCACTTGTAGAAAGCTAGAGAGGCAGTGCCTCCTGAGTCATTGGGCTAACTATTAAGATGCTTCGTGTTTACAAACAAATAGTAGGATAATGGCAAACTTGCAATTTATTTTTTCCACTGCAATATAAACAGGGTGTAACTAATTTTAATTGTTTAATTCCTGGACGTTTTTTGGATATTTGATGGTCCCTTTTCAGGCATTTTCCTAGCATCCCAGTTGCAGCTAGTGATATGCTGGCTTTGATTAAAAGAATTTCTAAATACTTACAACTGAAATGGAATTTAGATATTATTTAGTCTATCCCTCCAATTTGTATGGACAAAAAATGGAGAGCCGGAGACTTTAAGGACCTTTCCAATAAATACATCAATTTGGAGAGAGAGTAGAATCTAGAGGTCCTAAACCACCTGTGCTATGTTTTCCTCTACCTCACATTGCCTAACCTAGAAATTATTAATAATTATGTCTATTTTTCAGAAACTGTAAATATGTTATCAGCTAGTCATGCAAGTATATTTGAGCGGTGATATTCAGTCACTTGCAAAATCATTTTAAGACATCACCACAATGTTATAGGATTGATTAAAATTGGGAGTGGGGTTCGCTAATATTTTTCAAATATGGGACAACTTCTACTTGTACTAAATGGTAACCATAGAAGATTTTTTCCATTGCTAAGACTTATCACATATGAGGGTACTTTTAAAAGTTCATGGAAACACCTGTATTATATTTTCATTCTATTTTTCCATGAACTTTATAAAGTACCCTTGTCTTAACCTAAGAGTTAAAAAGGCTATTAAAATAATGTTGCTTAATTGTAAGGCATTTGTATCTGTTTTCCCAAGCAGTCTCAAAAAGATTGGCTATATGCTGCTGAAGGAATATCCACAAGATCTTTCATGGATGCAATCAACTGACCTTACTAGCTTGACGGCTCCATCAGGGAGTGCACCAAAGTGCAAAGGGTTTCACACTGTTGTACTACATTGCCCAGATTGTTGATTTGCTTGTCACCAATTAGAGCAATAGCCCTGACTTTCTGTAATGCCCTCTCCACATTGTCTTTCTATGTTGCAATTAATACTTGCAAGAAAGCAAGCTGAAGATGAGAAAATAAATACCAGTAAATCACATTTAATCAGCTTCCAATTTTTGTTCGCCATTGACTGCTTTGTCCTTCCCATCCCTCATAGCTTCCCAGGACTCCATTTGAAGTAATGCATATAGTCTCTTCTTTCTATGGTTTCTTGGTTGATTGACAAGCTGTAGAGCAGCACATTGTTCTGTTCTAGCATTTTCCCAGTGGGCGGTGCTGCACAATAGTGATGAAGAACTGTAATGACACCGCATCAAAAGTCACTAAAATATCAATATGGTATGAACTGCTTAATTGCATGAAGATGGACCCCTTTATCCATTTATTTACATCACTTTTCTATGTAGCAGTGACAAAAAATGTTAACCCTCTGCATTCCAAACTCACTCAAATAAAATTTGAATCTAAATACTCTTTGGATTCACACACTTTAATATAGTTATATTCTAGGACTTAAAGCATGGTCACTTTATATTTATGAAATCTCCTTTCTAAGCACTTCTTATCAGAGGAGATTTAAAGCAGATGGAAATTATTCAATGAAGTTATGAATTGAAAGCTTATAAGCTAGCTGCTCTTCAAAGTGCTCAGAACACCTGGGCCACCAGAATTGCTGAAGTAGACAATGGCATTTATACTGAGATTACAGCATCATCTTATTCTAAATGGTATTTTTGTCTTTAGAGTGCAAGAGGGATGCCAGTGCTTCTCAGTGCTTAATTGGTTTTCTCTCTTGACTTTAATTAAACTCACCCTAAGCTTGCAAAACCCCAAAGCTGCTGCTTGAGGGTGAGAAGCCCCAGTGTTTCCAGCTTTGAATACAGTATGATAAAGAATCAATTGTACTGTTTGATTAACTGAATATGCCACTATTTTACATTTTTAGACAGCTACACTGTTACATAATCAACAACATTCTAAAAATTGCTCTACTGTGGATGAAAAAGCTTTGTTTTTGTAAATCTCCAGCAGGATTTTAGGAAATATTTAATTTGCCAAGCTGTAATGCATACATTCACTGCCCAGCAATGCACCGTTTATATTATGCCTAATCATAAAGCCTCATTATTTACTATTATGACATTATCTAAGTATCATTTACATCATTTAAAAAGAATCTCGGTTTTGGTATTTTTTTCATTTAGTGGTGTGACAAAGATCAAGGTCTTAAGCATTCTGGACATAGCCCAATTTCCATCTGCTTACTCAACACTTTATTGGAAGGTCATTTGAATTGACTGAGTCAGTTGCACTTGAACCAGGAGAGAGTCTTCTGTCTTTTCTGGCATGAGTCAGCACTCAGTTTTAATATCGTACCTGTACCTAGGGACTGGACAATAGAAACACGAATAGAAACACATATCCTTACAGCAGGTATCAGAGTTATAGAGTGCTGGAAGACATTCCTACCAGCAAACGTAAATTAAATACTGAGTCAGAAAAAGAGAAGAGAATAGAAACCTATCTAAAACGCTCCCACACGACCTACATATAAGTGATTGAAACTCTAAAATGGCATTTCAGAAGTGCAGATTTCCTGGCTGCATGTTTTTTTTTTAAATAAGAGGGTCAACCATTTCTTCAGGACCTAATATGTGCCAGGCACTCTGCTGAGCACTTTACATCTATTAGCTAATTTAATTTTTACATCAGTCCTGTAAAGAATATTATCTCCACCATTTAGATGTGGAAACTGAGGCACAAAAGCGTCAAGTAATATGCCCAAGGTCACATAGGTAGGAAATGGTGGGTCCAGAAGGAAAACCCTGGCAGTCTGATGTCAAAGCCCATGTTCTTCACCACCACATTGGTTAGACATGGAGTTAGCAGCTAAACAAATCTCAGTATACTGCTTACAAAGAAGGGCAAAAGATCACTGTTAGGCTCAATGACCCTGAAGATTCAAAAGCTATTCTAGGGGGCCGACCCCATGGCACACTCGGGATGGGAGCGCAGCAGTGCTCCCGCTGCGGGTTCGGATCCTATATAAAGATGGCCGGTGCGCTCACTGGCTGAGCACGGTACACCGGTCACAAAAAGACAAAAAAAAAAAAAAAAAACCCAAAAGCTATTCTAGGAACATGATCAGTAATGTTTTAATAACCCAATTAGAATTCAAGTAAATATCCCCAGAAGCATTGTAGGCTGACGACCATGTTAATATTCTCATCCTGAACTGTTTTCCCAAGCACATGACTGGGAAGAGGCATCACTGAATCAAAATTGAAGGCTAAGTTCGTTTTGTCAAAAAATAATTTCAATAATTTATTCATTCAGCAAGATTTATTTGGTTACTCACTATGTGCCAGGTACTGAGTTAGGCAGTTAGGATTTGTATTCCTCTCATCTGAAGGGAAAATAACATTATGCACTAGAAGTTAGTGCAAGCTGAAACACTGAATCAAATGACAGCATGGGAAACAAAGTGTTAGGCTCCATCAGGTTATTAAAAGAATAGTGTAATCAAAATGGGGTTCCTTTGCCTGATGAACAGCAAAACCAAATGCAAAAACACCAATTTTGCTTAAGAGAAAATGTTTATTGCTGGGCACCATGCATGGACACAGGAGACATCTTTCCCCGATAATAGTGAGAATGGGATATTTCTGGGAGGAAGGTTAGAGGTGGTGTAGTGTGTGAGGGAAGGTGATTGGTTAAAGGGCCTGAGGAAGGCTTTTATTCATCTGCCCAAGAGCAAAACCTCTTTAAAGCTTCATGTCTCTTCATGGGATCACATGTGCAGTCAATGGCAGCATGAGCGTCGCCCAAGGGAGAAGTTTTGGGTCCTCTGATGTCAAAAGTTCAATGACTGGTCACTGGCCACTGGTGCAAGTGCAGCCTCCATGTGGGGGGTTAGAGCTGGTTTTAGCCAGTTTTGTCTGCTCCAAACAGGGTCTCCTGGATTTCTGAGAAAGCTTTAAGATTCTGAGTCATTCTTAAGTTTGGGAGGTTAACTCTTTTGGGATTCAGTTTCAACAGTATTTGGTGGCTGCCTTCAAGATGCTTTTATTCTAGTTGAAGGGACAAGCATAGCCACAAAAAACTAACTGCTTTAATGTTGTCATAATGTCAAGTACCCATATAGGCAATAACTCCTGTGGAACTGTGAAATAAATGAGAGATCATTATGGGCTAGGAAAGGATTCTCAAATGTTAATTTACATGCAAAAACCTGGGGATTTTGTGAAAATGCTGGTTCTGAACTGTAGTTCTGGGGTGGGGCCCAGGATTCTGCATTCCTAACAAGCTTCCTTGTGATGTAGATTTGCTAATCCACAGATCACACCTGAAATAACAAAGGACTAAAGAGATTATGGAAATGTTGATAAAGGGAGGCTTGAGCTGGAATTGGAAGGATGTAGGATATGCATGAGTCAAGAAATTGGGAGAGAGCAATGGCAGTGGCACAGGGGAGAAAGTGTCAGACTGGATCAGAGAAATTATGTTGCCAGATACTAGGAGAAAATGGCGGAAAAATAAGTTAGAACTAGATCTTGAGGGAAGGGGTTGATGCATTACAAGGTCAGGAATTTAAACATGGATAAATGAGGAGTGATAAATGATATTGTTTTAGAAGTTTTTTAAATCTATAAAATTAATCACAAAAGTTTCTACTGAATTTGAATATCTGGGCCTCAATTTATTTCCTTGAGAAATGGTTTGGATTTATTTGCCACCCTAAAGCATCAAGTTCTTTATGGAAAGTACAAAACACAGGACAGTCAGATAATAATTTTGCAAAAATTAGTGATATTGATCCATCATTATATTGTTTAAACAACCATGTTCATTGTCAATGTAGAGATGGTGGCCTATTGAAGATGATTTGAGGAATTAATCTATTTACAGTCTTCATTGGTGTATTTTCTAAAATTCCTAAGTCAATATTTTGTTTGTTTTTAGTTGTTGTAGCCTTCTGCTTCAACTAAGACCTCACCTACTATGGTTGAAATCATTCATTGAGAAGAAATTACACAAAAAAGGCTCAAAAAAAGAAGACTTAAACCAAGGTTATGTGAATCATCAACTATGTCACCATGCTTGAGAAGTCATCCTGTATCTTGTTCAGAATGTTGGTAATGATTAAAATTCAAGAAAACTGATTGAACTTTTTGGTTGTATTTCCCCTAAAAATAAAATGGATGAGCTAATGCCTACACGATGACAAAATATATCATCAATTCACTGAAAATGAGTCAAATTGATATTTTTAAAAGAAATTTACTTTTCACTTTTCAACCATGGTTTTGGCCTTGAAGACATAGCTTTATGATATTTTTTGAAACTCAGAATATTGTGCTCTTCATCCATCATTAAAATAGGAAAAATTCTACAGATGGTAGTTATTACTTGACTCTGTGATCCTGAGACAAGTAGCACTATAGAGAATTGGATTTTTTTTCCTGATATGCAGTTAATAAATAACCACTCCTCTCATGTAGAGAAGCTTGAGGTTCTCAATACATTCTCTTCATCAGAAAAAATGCACATTTTGTGAAAAGTCAATATAAAACATAAACTCCTGTGACTGTCCTTGGATTTGGAAGTCAGATCACATCAGTTCTCAAATGAACAAGAACTATCCCCTTCAGACACTGGAAACATCAGGCAAAGGCATTTCCAACATTGCAAACATGTGCAAATCCTAGCTTTATAACAATAGAACAATCTTAGCAAAGAAATGTTTATTTTATAATTGTGTGTATGCACATTTCGCAGAAGATTACTCCAAATTATCAGACTTACAATACTAAGCAGGCACTATCCAAAGAGGTAAACCTATATGAGGTCAAACTTCATTAAAGAGGCAAATTATAATTTAAACTTCAAAACAGTAGAATTCTTGCTGTGCATTTACAGCACTGCATATTGTTATTCAGACTTAAATGTCAGCCTTGGCTACTTTGTTCACAAGTCTCTTGGGAGACTCACGAAGACACTCTTGGGAAACATCAAGTTAGTCACTACTATAGTTTGAAAGGAAATTATTGTTCTATAGATTTTAATATAGCTAGTTGGTCTTTCTTGATTCTGTGGCTGTTATAAAAATTTAGTCTGTATTTAAGAATATTAGAGCCTTTAAGAAATGTTAACTTGAATTTATTTTCTGTATATAGCCAACTGCTGAATTGCCATGAAAATTATAATCATTTTTCAGTATATCTGGAACAAATTTGAAATTTTCCATGTTCAGGTTGTTAGCGATAGCTTTTCTTCCCATAAAAGTGTTTTCATTTGTATTATTAAAATTGTGTTTGTGACACAAAGTGAGAAGTATGATATTCTAGATTTAGAGATTAGAAAAACATTGGCCATCTTTTCTACCATCTGAATCAGGAATATAAGTTTGTACCATTTTCAAAGCATAAGTCAGAATTTTAACCTCTGGCCAAGATGAAGTAGCAGGGACCAGATTTACTTTCCTGCCTGAAACAATCAGATAGCCAGGCACAATAAATATGAAACAACAGTTTTTAAGATAACTTGATATCAGGCAACAAATGATAGTGATCCCTGAAAGATCCCTGAAAGTGAGCCCTAGGATTGCCCCAGTTTGCTGGCTTGAGAGAGTTTCTAGGCCATGGCACAGAAAGGGGGAAAACTCCCTTTCTGAGTCTGACAGCCAATCTGAGTTCAGAACATGGCCAATAGAGAAGTCATGGCAGCTTGAGTTTGTAGGATACGGTACTGGAGAGGAGAGAATTCCACAAAGACAGAACACCAGCGTATTCAGAGTAACATCCTCTAGAGTATTCACCAGACTACTGAACAGTGGGTGCATGTGAGAAAATTACTCAAGGCCGGGAAAAGAACCACATGAAAAGATTAGAAGGAACAGTATTCAGCACTCTCACAGGGCCTGCGCCCACCAGCCAGACTGGCGCACCTCATATTTCATGGGTAGAGTACTCAGAAGAGTATTGCTTCAGTAGTGGTAAATAAATAGCTTTAGACTAAACATGGCTTTGGTCCTGCCTAACAAATCTTAAAAGCAAAACCAAGAAGGATCAAGTATTCACAGTTAACTGCATCCCAGAACATAGCTCAAAAATGTTCATAGGAATACAAAACTATCTAGCATTCAACAAGGTAAAATTCATAAAACCTGGTACCTAATCAAAAATTATCAGGCATGGGCCAACCCATGGCTCACTTGGGAGAGTGTGGTGCTGATGACACCAAGGCCATGGGTTCCGATCCCTATATAGGGATGGCCAGTTCACTCACTTGGGAGAGCATGGTGCTGACAACACCAAGTCAAGGGTTAAGATCCCCTTACTGGTCATCTTCAAAATAAAAACAAATTATCAGGCATGGGAAGAAGCAGCAAAATACAACTTATAATGAGGAAAGCAAAAAACAGTCAAAACTGACCCAGAACTGACACATATGCTAGAATTAGCAGACAAGGATATTGAACCAGTTATCATAAGTGTATTTCATATGTTCAAAAAATGATGTAGAGACAAGAAAGATGTAAAAAAAAAAAAAAAAATTAAACTTCTCCTAGAGATAACAACTACAATGTCAGGTACAAAAATACACTGGATGGGATTAGCAGCAGATTAGACATTACAGAAGAAAAAGGTCAGTGAACTTGAAGACATAGCAATGGAAACTATTTAATATTAAATACAGAGAGGAAAATAAAAGACGAAAAACTTAAGCAGAGCATCACCGATCTCTGCAACAAGTTCAAAAGACCTAAAATGCATGTAGTTGGAGTCATCAGGGTGGGGAGCAAAAAAAATTTTGAAACAATAATGATCAAATGTTTTCCAAATTTGATGAAAATTATAAATTTAAACATCCAAAAAGTTCTACAAGTTTTAAACACACACCCCAAAAACAAACAAACAAACAAAAAACAAAGAAAAGTATACCAAGGCACATCATAAATTGCTCAACAACAAAGATAAAGATAAAATCTTAAAATAGACAAAGAAGAAAGACATTACATATTGAAGGTCAAATGTATATCATCAGAAACTATGTAATTGAGGAGGCAGTGTAGTACCATCTTTAAAGTACTGTAGTTAAAAAGAAAAAGTCTACCTAAAAAGGTTTTTAAAATAAAGGCAAACATAAAAGTTTTCAAACATACAGAAGTTGAAAGAATTCATTACTAAGAGACCCACACTACAAGAAATGTCAGTGGAAATCCTTTAGGAAGAAGGAAAATGATACTAAATGGAAATATGGATCTATGCAATGGAATGAAGAGCACTAGAAATGGTTACTACATAGACAGTGATAGAAGATTTTCTTATTAGTTAAATCTCTTTAAAAGATAATTGACATTTATACAAAAATATTATCAATATAATTTGGTATTTAATATATATATAGAAGTAAGATGTATGAGAACAATAGCATAAAGCCTGGGAGGGGAAAAATGGAAATATTTAAGTTTCTTAAACTATACATGAAGTGGCATAATATACCTTGAAGGCAGACAGCGCTAGGTTAAAGATGCATGTTATAAACCCTAAAGCAATCACTAAAAAAATGCTAATTATAGCTAACAGGCCAACACAGAAGATAAGATGAATAATAAAAAATAGTCAATTATCAAAAAAAAAAAAAAAAAAGGAGAAAGAGGAAAAGTGGAAGGAAAAAGAGGTGGGACAAACAAACAAAAAAATTACAAGATGAGACCTTTAAACCTAATTATATCAATAATTACATGAAGTGTAAAAGGTCTAAACACTCCAATTTATAGGCAGATATTATCAGATTGAAGGAAAAAAGCATTATCCAACTGTATGCTACTTATAAGAAACACACTTGCATATAAAGACACAACTAAATTAAAAGTAAGAGGATGGAAAAACATATATCATACTCACAGAAACAGAAAAAAAAATGCTGAATAGCTCTATTAATATCCAACAAAGTAGATTTGAGAACAAAGAATATGACCAAGGATAAAAAAAGATCATTTCTTAGTGATAAAGAAGTCATTTCAACAGGCAAATATAACAACTCTAAAAGTTTATGCACCTAATAACAGAGCTTCAAAATACAAAGAGCAAAACTCAGAGAGCTTTTATCACAAAATTTAAATATTCATTTTGGTGTTGTACCTATGGTTTATAATTTCCAGATAACGAAAAAAACAAAACAAAACAAAAACCCTCATAGAATTGCAAGGAGAAATAGACTAACCCACAATTATAGACAGAGATTTCAATACCATACTTGGACTGAATGCTGTATCCCTTCCCACCCCTAAAATTTGTATGTTGAAATACTAACTAGAAGGTGGGGCCTTTGGGAGGTAATTAGGTCATAAGAGTGAAGCCTTCACAAATGGGATTAAGTGACCTTACAAAAGTGTCCCAGAGAGCTCTCTCATCCTCTTTCTGCCATGTGAGGATACAGGAGAAGTCAGCCAGCTGCAACCTAGAAGAGGGCCCTCACCGGAACTCAACCTTGCTGGCACCCTGATCTCAGACTTCCAGCCTCCAGAACTATGAGAAATAAATCTGTTGTTTATAAGCCAGCCAGCGTATGTTCACTCTGTTATAGCAAACTGAACTAAGACACATGCTCTCAAAATTGATAAGAACAAATAGAAAATAAGTAAGGAAAGAGAAGACTTGAACAACAGCACTATCAATCAACATGACCTATCTGACATTTATATAAATACCACACCCAACAATAACACAATACACATTCTTTTCAAGCTCATATGGAATATTCACCAAGATAGATCATATTCTGGGACATAAAACATGGCTCTATAAATTTAAAAGTATTCAAGTCATGCAAATTATATTGTGTGACCTCAGTGGAATTAAATTAAAATAACAGAAATATTTTAGGAAAAATACCCAAATATTTACAAACTAAATAAGATACGTCTAAAAAAACAATCATGGGCCAAAGCAGAAATCAAAAGGGAAATCATAAAATATCTAGAATTAAATGAAAATGAAAATATGGCATATTGGAATTTGTGAAATGTAGCTAAAGCAGTATTTAAGGGAGAAATTAATAGCACTAAAATGCCAATATTAGGGAAAGAAAGACAACTCTCAAATCAATGACCTTAACTTCCACCTAAAGAAATAAGAAAAAGAGTAAATGAAACCAAAAATAAATAGGAAAAATAAAATAATAAAGATCAGAATGGAAGTCCATGAACTGTTTTCTAGTTATAGGTAGACAGTAGAGAAAGTCAATGAATACAAAAGCTGGTTCTTTGAGAAGATCAATAAAATCCACAAATGTCTAGTAATATTGTTTGGAGTGCTTTGCTTTATAAAAATGAGGTGAAACTGTAGCATTAACGTCAATGATTAGTAAGCATATGCCTAAATTAATAAGGGATCTTCTAACCTTTAGTGAACTCATTTGAAAGAAATTATTGTTTGTAAAAGAAAAAAAAATCACTAACTTTTAAAATATCTGATGTACGAGTTCAAATCTATTTTGTTTTTAATACACGTGGCAGCCATTGAGATGTACTACTTAGATGTTCTTCAAGAGAAACTGCTACGGAGTGCCCAGTTTATAGCCAGCATCTAGATGTGCCCTCTTGTGAATGGTGCAGCCACACATACTCCCTGGTTCTCCCAGTCAGTGATAGAGCAAGGTAGGGGTACTAGTAATGCTTCCTTCATGCCCAGCAGGCAACTATGTCTGAAGGACTCTCCATTCGTCTGGTCAAGTCTTTCTCAAAACTGGGCTGCAACCTGTCTCTTGCTCCCAATCTTCCTTTATGTTCCCTCTCTTCTTTCACAGGTGTCAGAACTGCACTGCTTTCTAAAGGCTCTCCCTGCCTACTCTAGCTCCCTCTACCTTTGTTCTTCATAGGTGTTTTCTCCAATTCATATCTTGCTTTTCTAATCCTCTCTTGGCATTTGCTTCTTGTAGAACCCAAACTGACATAATCTAGAAATTCCTTAAGTGGAAATATTTTTTTTTTAATTAATTTATTTATTTTTATTTATTATTTTTTTTTAAATTTTTTTTTGTCGATATACATTGTGGCTGATTATAGCGCCCCATCACCAAAACCTCCCTCCCTTCTCCCTCCCCCCCTCCCCCCCAACAATGTCCTTTCTGTTTGCTTGTCATATCAACTTCAAGTAATTGTGGTTGTTATATCTTCTTCCCCCCCCCCGGTTTGTGTGTGTGTGTGTGTGTGTGTGTGTGTGTGTGTGTGTGTGTGAATTTATATATTAATTTTTAGCTCTCATTGCAGCACTCTTTACAATAGCCAAGAGTTGGAACCAGCCCAAATGTCCATCATCGGATGAGTGGATACGGAAAATGTGGTACATCTACACAATGGAATACTACTCAGCTATAAAAACGAATGAAATGGAAATATTTTTTAACTAATAGGGTATGCCATGAAAAATAGAAGTGCCACCAAGGTTATTATATTTTATAAAGTTATACACTTACGCTTATTATTATTACCAATAATAATAGAAACAATAACAGTAATGAAAGTTAATATTTATTGTGCACTCACTATGCTCCATGTAATATCTTTGGTGCTTTTCATACATTATTCCTTTTAACTCTCCATTATAACGCTGTGAAGTGGACACTAGAAATCTCCCTCTTTTATGATGACATAGGCTTAGAGAAATCAGACAACTTGCCCATGTTCATACAGGTAGTAAATGATTAGATTAAGTTACAAACCCAGTGCCACTAGAACCCACATTTTTCATTATTACATCATTCATTCTATATGACTCATTTGGCTTCTTCAACTCCATGCCACCCATAAGTTTCAGACACCTTGGCCAGGTTTCATAAGTCATCATTTTTCAGGCTGACTCTTGATCCTAGGTATGCTCTGGCCCAGATCTAGGGTTGTGTACAGTAAAACATGTCTCTGTACTAGCCAACTTCCCTCAAAGCTGAGAGAACCTCAGGATTCTACAGGACCAAGGACATTACCCTCTGGAAGACAGCACACTGAAAAACATGGCTCCCAGGAACAGATGATCACTGCCTTTGGAATCCTGTCTAAAGGAAAGAGTAAGAATTCAAAATACCTTTGGGTACAAAAAGAAAGATAATTAGAATAATTTTTGCCTTAGTACTCAAATTACAGATGTTTACAAAGATCAATGCCTTTAAAAAGCATTGATGGAATTTGATGAGTTTAAACTAACTTTTTTGACAATTCTCTGAAGGTACTGTCTAAAATTTTTGTAGAATTCTGACACTTAAGTTGATTGAAACGTTGGTTTCTAGGAGCCATACATTTTTCAGTTTCAGTCCAAGAGGGTAGTATTCACGTTGAAATGTTTAGCAAAATATGGACATATGATATTTGCTTTATATGTATACAAATGCCAGGGTGTTTAGTAGAAGCTGAATGGAAAGTACCAGAACAAAATTACTCTGGTGTTGGCATATTCAAATAGTACCCAGGGCTCCCTTCTGAATTATGTAACATTTAAAGTAATCTTATTCTTCAGAGATAACTATAAAAAAGAAACCCTTAAAAAATTTCACAGAGTTGACTTTTTAGTTCTTTGCAAACTCATATAGAATCACAAATGGGTTATGAATGTTGGGAAGCTATAAGACATCAGTGTAAATCCATAACAATGATGGGCAAACCTGTTCAGATAAAATTGAAATGAGCAGTCTGAAATCTTTAACCAAATCAGGACCTCATTAAATTTGGAAAAATTTCATTGCATATTTTTTCGAGTATGCCTACACATTTGCAAGTCTATTTCAAAGCAGGAATAAGAAATAAATAAGCTCATTGTGAGAAGGCTAGTTCTACTTTTACTTTTGCAAATGCTTGACAAGCTCAATAAATATTAAATAATAGTAATAGTCTAGGAAAGTCAGGTCTCAAAGCAGTTCTTGATGAACAGAAATTAGAAAAGATTAACCAATCAAGATAAAATCAGAACTCTTTTCAGCTTTTGTTCGCTTACACATAAATGGATGTGCTGAATGTTATTCACTCTTACTGTAGCTTATAATAAACTGCCACTGTGGCACTAATAAACAGGTTGTCTTCGGTTTGATTTTTTTATTGCTCTGTTACTGCACTGAAAATAATTTGAGGACTGTTAACTTGGAAGAACTGGCTACAGAAATAGAGTGGTATAATAGTGTTCTCCTACTTTTTGGGTTTGCTGATCCTAAACACAGCTACATTAATTAGTTGACATAAAAATTCATTCATTACATCACTTTACATGATGTCAGTAATGGAACAAATATGAATGGCTAGAATATTCTCATACCTGACAGTAATTTCTATATCATTCCTGAAATCATTTCTAAGTACATGTGAATTTTTCTGGGCAGTTAAACTTGTTTGTTTTCTTCCACTGCTGAGACTCACTTGCTATGGTCCAAATGTTAATATCCTTCCAAAATTCATATGCTGAAACCTAGCTGCCATTGTGATATTAGGAAGTGAGGCCTTTGGGAGATGATTAGATCATGAGAGCAGAGTCCTCATAAATGGGATTAGTGCCCTTATAAAAGAGCCCCCAGAGAGCTGGCTTGCCTCCTTCTACCATATGAAGATGTAGCAAGAAGACACCTTCTATGAAGGAGAAAGTGGGCCCTTAGCAGACAGTGAATCTTCCAGTGCCTTGATCTTGGACTTCCCAGCCTTCAGAACTATGAGAAATACATTTATCTTGTTTATAAGCTACCTATTTTACAATATTTTGTTATAGCAGCCCAAATTAAGACACCACTTGTAGTGGATTGAATTATGTTCCCCCAAGATTTATGTATTAGAAATTTGAATTAGAAGCTTGAATTGTGTCCCCCAAGTTTTATGTATTAGAAACTTGGTCCCCATTGTCACTGTTAAGAGGGTGGGAAATCCTATTATGGTAGTTGAAAGGTGGGGCCTTGAAGAGAGGATTAGATTGTAGGACCATGCAGTAGTGAATGGATTAAAAATGGTGGTTAGGGGCATGGTTTTGAGGGCTTTAAAAGGAGAGGAGAGTCTGTCTTTCTCTCTCTCTGCTCTCTCTCTGCTTCCACCATCTTGCAATTTGAGACCCCTGAGTCACTGTCACCATCACCAGATGTGTTCTTTGGACTTTGGACCTCCAAGACTCAGAAGCTGTAAATTTTGTTTTCTTTATAAATCACCCAATTTCAAGTATTTTGTTATAAGCAACAGAAGTCAACTAATATACCACTTCTGTGTTATGATGTGTCAGAGAAATTTTACATAGGAAATTTTCATATGTTTGCCAGCAATTTTCCTTGTCAATACAAACTTTTGCTGTTATTAAATTCCTTTAATAAACAAATGTCAATGGTACCATCAATTTGTGATATGATTCACAAAACACTTTAATGTACACAACTGATTTTTTCATCAATGAGTAAGCAGAATAGTATCCCTATTTTACTGATGAAGAAACCAAGACTTTTAATTGACTAGTTGACATAATGTTGTCAATTCAGATGTTGTTCCAACAGATGTCCTAAAAAGCTCAGACTCAGAAAATATTAGAAAAATAAAAGTACATGAAAGCACACGTGCAAATATAATGGCAAATCTAAGCAAATATAGGTAAAACCAAGGTACAAGTAAAGAATGAATCTTTTCTTTATAAGCAAAGATATATGTAGCTTGTAACCACATTGAGTACCTACTACAATACCATGGATGTAGCAAGTACTCAGTAGACAAAAAGATGAAGGAAGTGTTATAAGGTAAACCTTATGGACAATCATGCCTGGATCCAAATCCAGCCTGTGTCATTTACCAGCTATTTGATACCACCTGGACACATCACCTCTCTAATCGTGTTTCTTATCAGCAAAATGGAAAGTATGATAATGCTTATCTTTTAAAGGGTTTGAAAATTAAATTAAATACAATAGACTAAGCGGCTGGAATTTAACATGTGATCAAAAATGTTAGCTCTTCTTTCCACTTTTTGAAGCTAAAGCAAGTGACATGCACAAAACAGAAGAATCTGTAAACAGTGGACAGCTGCAAACCAATAAATAAATAAATAAATAAATAAATAAATAAATAAATAAAATAAGTATCCAGAATGGATGAACAAGTTTTCCACAATTCTGGAATTTTTAGCGAAACATACAAGCATTATAATGTTGTCAGGAGCATTTCCTTTAATAATGAGAAAAATAATATTAATATTTCAAGAAAATACTTTTCAGTTCATAAATCCGCACATATTTTTTAATTAGGCTATTCAGTTGCCTTTGTTTTGAATTGCCCATAGATAGCTTCATTTTTTTTCATTCCTTCACTTTACCATTCATATCGTGCCTTAAAGATAAATCATTCAAATTTCTTCTTACTATGCAAATACAGCTACTTTTCCCTTTTGACCCATCGTGGTTTTTTATCAAGAATTATTAGAGCTTGCTTTATTTTGAAAAGTAATATACCTCCCCCATCACTTTTAAATACTTATCTATAAAGAAGTGGAGAATATAGTTTCTAGGTTACTCTTTCTCCATTATTCTACTATTCATAAAGCAAACACATGTACATGCTATAAATGGTAAATTGAGGTCAGGATGAGTAAGTATCAAAGATTGTAACATAAAAATCTTTCTACTGACCCATCAAGTTTTTGGTTTTAATTTTATCAATGACCCAATTTCATTGCCTATGTTTACCTAAAATTGAAAAGTCATTTGGTTCATCTTAGAAGATCAAAACTAAAATGGTAACAATAGTCAATGAGTCTTCAAATTGTGATGGTTTGAATGCTATAAAACTTGTGATTTGTGACAAAAACTGTATGGACTATAGATATATCCCATGAAATAACATGTAATTTACTCATTATACACGGGGTGTACTTTTGAAAAATAATGATCAGTTTGGCAAATTGCATTAACTTATAAACAGCCTGAGTTGATTTAAAAGTTTCAGGTAAGTTGATGTGACATAGTACTTTTGTTCATTATTTGTTTTTTAAAGGACCACATGCTATAACTAACATGTCAATACTCACATTCAAGTAGCTTTTGACATTAAACGTATAACCTTTGAGTACTTTTAAGGCATTATCTATGGGGGAAAAAAAGGCAGCATTAAAAGGAAACAAAAAACAAAACAATTCAAGCCATCTTAGGGCCTGGATCGAAATGCTTAAGGAAACAATTCACATACGCTTTTGCCAGGCTTTGAGATCGAATGTGGCTGTCAGGCTGGATGAACAGAATCCCTCCTGAATACTTGCTCCTGCTCTTCCTAGCTGAGAAGAAGAGGGTCCTTAACATATTCAACCTTGACTTCCACAAGTGATAATCTCTGCCTGCTAGAACTCACCGTGAGGTGGTCTAGCATGGCTACGTTGGTCTTGCCATGACAATTCTAGCCAGAAGACTGATTCATTTGGAAAACTTTATCTCTTTATACTCTTTCTAAATCCTCCAGTCACTTTACCCAGCTATCTCAGGTGAGCAGCACTTTACAGTCAGTAAAATGTGATTATCTTGCTATTAGTTTCTAACTCCAGATACACAACAATCAGAAACAAGGTAAAGTAAGGGGAATTAAAATGGAACTTTAAGCTGATAAGCAATAACCACTCAGTAATAAGTTGTGATTTACCTTTTTTAGGGTACCAGCTCTCCTCTTTATTTCCTAGACAACTGTTAGCTTTCAAGCATAAATGCTTTTATTCTATTTCCTTCTAACTTTTTGACTGCCTTCTGACTGCCTATCTTTTGAGGCATCCTCTCTCTATAATGAAAAGATAAAATTATGTTTTCTCAACTATTAAATTTTCATTGGGTCTGAAAACTGAAAGAGAATCATATCTGGGAATAGGAACTCCTGAGATTTATTTCCAGTTTCATTGCTGGTGGTGACACTTAAGATAACTCATTTACATTCTTTTATACTCTCATTTACAATGTGCTCATGAACTTGCAGTCTCTGTCACCAAAGTACAGGCAGTAAGAGATTTCCAACTAACGAAGATAAAAATTGGAAATGAATTATCTCACCAGAGACAAATATAGGCATGTGTAGATACAGAGACTAGCTCAGATTCTTAGGTCCTCACAGAACGCAATACCGCCATCTATAAGGACTGTAAAACTCTCTCAGCTGCCAAGATGGCTCTCCACTCCTTAAGCTCGTAGTAGAGAACAACAACACAGCAACAATTAACAATAAACATTCTCTTTCCTAAAACCATCAATAAATATACTGATTCAAACATAAAAAAAAAAAAATTCTTTAAGATTTTCATCTGTCCTGTATTCATTTGTGGGGTTCAAGGACACTGAATATTTGGAACCTTGCTTCAAGTGTCATTCTTCATTGTCACAATGCACACACATCTTACTTTTATATAGATAAGTGGAGACACACAGATGCATTGGAGGCAATAGGCAAATCCACAAATGAAGAACAACAAACCTTATCCTTTGCTGCTCTCCAAGCAGTCTTTTTTGAGGCTTAATTGTGGCTCATAAAAGCATTCCCATGGACTATGCATGTTTTAGTAAAGGAGCAAAATAACTCACAATTCAAAAGGGAAGTAAGAAGAAACCCACATCAGGGCTGGCCCGTGGCTCACTCAGGAGAGTGTGGTGCTAATAACACCAAGGCCACGGGTTCGGATCCCATATAGGGATGGCCCGTTAGCTCACTGGCTGAGCGTGGTGCTGACAACACCAAGTCAAGGGTTAAGATTCCCTTACCGGTCATCTTTAAAAAAAAAAGAAGAAGAGACCTACCTCTTTCCTATCAGATGTACAATACCCTGCCCACCTAATAGTTAACGTTTTTAACACTTACCATATGATAATGCTTTGTTGAGATTATCCCACTTGATCTTCACAAAAACTTTTATTAATCAGGTAGTATCATCACCCCATTTTACAGCAGAGGCAACTGATTCTAAAATACATTAAGTAACTTGGTCAGGATAAACCAACGAATCCAGGGCAATTTGATTTTACACCCTGACTTCTTAACCACAGTATTACCTATTACACATTCTTGGCTTTCTGTCCCCATTGCCCTAGCTCAGGGGTTGGCAAACATTTTTTCTGTGGAGTGCCAAATAGTGAATATTTTAAGCTTTTAACTACATGGTCTCTGTAGAAACTGCTCAGCTCTGCTGCTGTAGACCAAATCAGCCATAGACAATACAGAAACAAATGGCCATTGCTGTGTTCCAATTAAACTTTATTTACAGACACTACAATTTGAATTTCATATAATTTTCTGTATAATAAAGCATTATTCTTCTTTTGAGTTTTTCAACTGCTTAAAAATCTAAGGACCATTTTTAGCTTGTGGGCCCTATAGAAACAGGCAGTGTAGTTTGTTGACCCTCGACTTAGCCAATACAGAAGCAGGCTCCATAATGTGCACCTATAATTCTGTGTTTGCCCCACCTGTCCTGAGACCTCCTTTCTTACCATTATGCCAAGGATGCCACTGAGTTGGCTTTCAAAGACATTTATTTCCCAAAGCTCCTTCTGACCAGTCCCGCCTTCTCTTTGACTAACAGCCTTCAGTTTCTTAAACTAATATACTCTCCCTTCATCTAGAACATCAGGAAATAACTCAAACTTTTCATATTAACCTTTTCAAAGGATTTTGTGTGCCTTTATGTGGTAGGGTGGATAGCAACTTTATTAATGGCATGATCAAGAGGAAAAAAAATGGACTCATTATTCCAATTTGTGCTTCAATGTTTGAAGTCACGATAGTCAACTGCCATCACCTTTGCTCTTTGAAGCTCTTCATATCATTCTTCAAATGATATCAGAATCACAATACATTTAACTTAAAGAACTTTGCATTCAATTTCAAGAATGCCTCCTAAATATTCTATGGATAATAAATCTAGTTTTGTAAGTAATGATTTAAGCCCAGACCATTTCCATGATAAAGGCTATGAATAAGGGACATGAATGCCACTTGAGGTGAACTGGTTCGTACCACTGTCTTCATCCCTCACTCTCATTCCTTCTATATTTTATCTTTTTGAAATAATTTCTCTTGAGTCCTTTCTTTTTCTCTTCCTCTACATCTCTACTTTGTAACTTCCTCTCTATTATTACCTGCTAGACTCAGCATAGGGTAGTGGAAAGAGTCCTAAACATACATTGAGAAGAACTCACGTGTCAGTCAGAACATTTTCATTTCTAAGAGATGGAAACGAAACACAAAGTAGCTGAATAAAAGAGGAGGGTGGGAGACAGACAGACAGAGAGAGAGAGAGAGAGAGAGAGAATTGATTCACATAACTAAGAAGTCCAGAGAGTGTAAATGTTTTTATGCACAGTTAGATCCAGTTCAAATGATGGTATTAAGACTGCTTCTTTTTCCAACTCTTGGCTATAGCTTTGCTTGATTCTACTTGCCTTCTTTCCCAGGAGGCTTTCTCTATGTGACAACAAGACAGTTGCCAGTAGCCTCAAACCCATGTCATTCTTACAGCTCCCCGTTCTAGATAAATTGATAGTATATTTCCTAATAGCTCTTGTAAAGTTCCAGGGTAGGTTTTGATTGGGCTGTGTTGGGTCACTGAGCTAACCATTCTGGCCAGAGTCATGGGATACACATTTTTGGTCAGGTCTTGGACTGTCCCCACCTCAAATCCACGTGGGAGATTAACATTAATGAAAGCACATAAACTGAACAGAATTACAGTGCAATGAGATAAGAGTGATTCTCCAAAGAAAAGTACATTAAGAAGACTAACACCTGTCCATGAACTAGGGTTTGTGAATGACTTCTACTAAAGCAACTATAAGACACTAAATTATTCAAGATCCACTATAAAACTAGGAAACTCTGCATATGCAATGACTCTGAAATATTTATAGCTACAAAATATTCTGGTGAATACTGTGATTTAGGCCCATCAGTGGACCCTAGAGTTACCCTGAGAATTATTTTGCCCCTAGTAAGTATAAGGATCTAAACTTTATTGATTGCTTTCTTAAACAAAAAAATATCTAAGAGGTATGCTATCACCATCCACAAAATTCTATCTAGAGATTAAGTCTTTCTTATGTTATCCTGTGACTGTTATTATATTAGCATCTCAATTTTATAGATAAAGAATTGAGACTCTGAGAGATTAGATAGTAGAGCCAGGATTCAAGCTCATTGTTGTTTTCCCTGTGTCTGTGTGATTCCAAATCTGTGTTCTTCCCTGCTACTATGCTGTCCTATAACCCTTAGGGCTAAAGGGGGATTGGCTCCCACGAATGCATTCTTACAGCATTTAAAGACACATAATGAGATGTCTTCTATAGTTTATTTGGACAGTTATATAGGTACTTCATCAGGGCAGTTATTTGTGAATTAAAAAGGCTAGAGAAGTTTCAGGGTGTGGGTTCCTGTAGCTACCCATAGTGTTCCCTTTCTCCTATGTAGGGAAGGTTTTCTGAGAAAGTATAAATCAAAAATCTCATAAGGCAAAAATTTCCTGTCAGATCCTTATGCTAATCTAATGAAATGTGTGTGGTAATACTCTATTTACATTGTACAATTCTATCTTCATTTCCGGTTAGCTTCAACTCAGTACTTAGAATTTATTCTCATGGATCACCAGCGAAAACTTTCCACATAAATAAGATTATTGAGAAAGCAGAATACCCTGCAAATCTTTTCCTTGGCCTTAGAAACTGGCAGCCTTTTAAAAGCATGTTTCTTTAGCTTAGACTTATACAAATGGTATTCTTAAGCCAGTAGAAAGTTCTTTCTAAGGGCTCCTGTTGCAGTCTGTTAAAAATATAATCATGGGGCCGGCCTGTGGCTCACTTGGGAGAGTGTGGTGCTGATAACACCAATGCCGCAGGTTCGGATCCCATATAGGGATGGCCAGTTGGCTCACTGGGTGAGCATGGTGCTGACAATGCCAAGTCAAGGGTTAAGATCCTCTTACCAGTCATCTTAAAAAATATATATATATATAATCATATTCTATTTTCAGATAATATGGTCTTCTCTATAGAAAATTCTAAAGAATCCTCAAAAAAAAAAACCTATTAGAACTAATAAACAAGTTCAGGAAGATTGCAAAATGCAAGATCAATATGCAAAATTATTTTATTTCTACAAATCAGCAATGAGCAATCCAAAAAGGAAATTAAGAAAATAATTACAATTATAACATCATCGAAAATGATAAAATACTTAGGAGTAAATCACACAAAAAGATACAAGATTGTTTCACCAAAAACATTAAACATCATTGAAACACATAAAAGAAAACCCAAACAAATGAAAAGTCATCCCCTGCTTATGTATTGGAAGACAATATTGTTAAGAAAGCAATAGTTTCCAAATTGATCTGCGGATTCACCACAATCTCTATCAAAATCTCAGCTGTTTTCTTTGCAGAATTTGATAAGGTTATCCTAAAATTCATATAAAAATGGAAAGGAAGGACACAGAAAAGCCAAAACAATCATAATAAAGAGGAACAAAGTTGGAGAACTAAAATGTCCTGGTTTCAAAACAAACTACAAGGCTACAGTAATCAAAACTGTTGTTACTGCCATAAAAATAGACATACTGGTATAAATCAATACAATAGAATTAGAAGTCTAAATATAAATCCTCATATTTATGGTTAATAGGTTTTCAACAAACATGCCAACACAATTCAGTTGGGAAAGACTAGTCTTTTCAACAAGTTTTGCTGGACTATTGAATATCCACATGCCAAAAAATGAAGGTGGACCCCTATGTCAATCATTATAAAAAATTAACTCAAAATGGATCAAAGACATAAATTTAAGAGCTAGGAGCTAAGCCCCAGGAACCAAAGGGGGCACAGTCTCTACCTCTGGAAAGCCCTACTCACTGCCAGAACAGGATCCAAGGTGGTGTACCATAGCCATCGCCACACCTACTGTCAGCACAAAGATGGGTCACCACCACAGTAGCAGCCAGGGCAACTCTACAGGCAACCTGTCACACACTCAACTACACTGATACAAGAAGAGACACAGCAGAGCCTGCAAGTAGAGGAGGAAATCTTCATCTTCATAGGCAACCCCAAAGTAATAGAAGCAAGTACTCTACCAGATGACTAAACATTAACAAATAATACTAGAACTACAAACAAACAAGAAGATATGACACCACTGAAAGAGTACTGTAACGCTCAAACATCAGACCCCATAGAACAGGAAACACATGAAATGTCTGAAAAGGAATTCTGAGCAACAGTCCTAAGAAAACTCAAAGAAATAAGAGAAGATTCAATTAGAGAACACAATGAAACAAGAAAAAATATCCGGAACATGAAGGGGGAAATTTACAGAGAGATTAGTACCTTAAAAAAGAATGTAGCAGAACTCCTACAAATGAAAGATTCACTCAATGAAATCAAAAAACAGAGCAGAAACCTTAAGTAACAGGCTAGAGCAAGCAGAAGAAAGAATTTAAAATCATGAAAATGGTCTTTTGAAATAACAAAGGCAGACAAAAAAGGAAAAAAGAATTAAATAATTAAAAATAATGAAGAAAATCTAAGAGAGATAGCAGACAACCTCAATCACTCAAACATCTGAATCATGGGTATTCCAGAAGGGGAAGAGAGAAGAAAAGGCTTTGAAAATCTATTCAAGGAAATAATAACAGAAAACTTCCCAGGCATAGGGAGAGATGCAGACCTTCAGATCCAGGAAACCCAAAGATCCCTAAACATATCCAAAAACATCCTCTCCAAGACACATTATAGTCACATTTTCAAAGTTCAAAGACAAAGAGAGAATTCTAAAAGCAGCAAGAGAAAAGTGTCAAGTCACCATAAGGGAGCCACCACCAGACTAACAGCAGACTTCTCAACTGAAACCCTACAGGTCAGAAGAGAGTAGGATGATATATGTGAAATACTAAAAGAAAAAAATTGTCGGCCAAGAATTCTATATTCAGCAAGGCTCTCCTTCAGAAATAAAGGAGAAATGGTATATTTCCCAAACAAGCAAAAATTGTGGGAGTTCACCACCACATGACCAACCCTGCGAGAAATTCTCAAGGGAATCCTGCATCTGCAATCTGAATAACTATGATCACTACCATGGATGCACAAGAAAGAGAAAAACTCACCATTAAAAAAAAAAATGCAAATGAGAAAGAGAGAGAAGCTAACTCATGCTACCTCAAATTTCCAAGTAATATTAAAAGAGAGAACTAAAAGAGGAATAAATGATCAAAAGATATTTAAAACATCTAAACAAAAAGCAATAAAATGACAGGAGTAAAACAATACCTGTCAATAACAACCCTAAATGTGAATGGATTAAAGTCCCCATTCAAAAGACAGACTGACCAATTGTACTAAAAAGCTAGATGCAAATATATGGTGTCTTCAAGAGACTCACCTCACCTGTAAAAACACACACAGATTAAAAGTGAAGGGATGGAAAAAGATATAACATACAAATAGAAACCAAAAATGAGCAGGGGTAGCTATTCTTATAGTGGATAAAATAAACTGTAAAACCAAAACCATAAAAAGAGACAAAGAAAGCCACTATATAATGATAAAGGTATCTATCCAGCTAGAAGACATAACAATCATAAATATATATGCACCCAATACTGGAGCACCCAGATATATAAAGCAAACACTCTTAGACCTAAAGAAAGAAATAGACCCTAATATGAAAATAGTGGGTGACCTGGAAACCCCTCTTTCAGCATGGGACAGATCTTCCAGGGAACAGATCAACAAAGAGACGCAGGATTTAAGCTACACCTTAGATCAAATAAACCTGGCAGATATAAACAGACCATTTCATCCAACAACTAGAGAATATACATTCTTCTCATCAGCACGTGGAACACTCACCAGGATAGACCACATGCTAGGTCAGAAATCTAGTCTCAGCAAATTTTAAAAATTGAAATCATTCAAAGTATCTTTTCAGACCACAATGGACTAAAACTGGAAATTGATAACAAGCAAAACCTTGGAAACTATACAAATACACAGAAACTAAACAACAGGCTCCTGAGTTACCTATGAGTCTAAGAAGAAATTAAACAGGAAATCAAATTTTTTTCAAAACTAACGAAAATAAAGATACATCATACCAAAACCTATGGGATACTGCAAAAGCAATACTAAGAGGGAAGTTTATTGCAATAAACATTTACATGAAAAGAATGGAAAGACTTCAAATAATTGACCTAACACTATTCTTCAAAGATCTGGAAAAACAACAATCCAATCCTAAAAGTAGTAGACGGAAAGAAATAATTAAGCTCAGGGCAGAACTAAAAGAAATAGAGTCCCCCCAAAATTATACAAAAGATCAATGAAACAAAGATTATTTTTTGAGAGGATAAATAAAATAGACAAACCATTAGCTAGCTTAACAAAAAAAGAACAGAGAAGACCCAAATAACAAAAATCAGAATTGAAAAGGGAGACATTAAAACCAATACCACAGAAATACAAAGAATCATTAAGACTATTATAAACAACTGTATGACAACAAATATGAAAACCTGCAGGAAATGGATAAATTTCTGGACACATACAAACTACCCAGACTGAATAAACAGGAAATAGAGAACCTGAACAGACCAATAACAAGCAAGGAGATTGAAGCAGTAATCAGCAATCTTCCAATAAAGAAAAGCCCAGGACTAGATGGCTTTACATTCAGAGAGGAATTAATACCTATTTTCTTCAAACTATTCCAAAATTTGAAACAGAAGCCATTCTCCCAAATTCATTCTATAAGGCCAGCATTGCCCTGATACTAACCCCCCCAAAAAAAAATACAACAAAAAAAAGAAAATTACAGATCAATATCCTTGATGAACATAGACACAAAAATCCTCAATAAAATACTAGCAATCAGAATACAGCAACACAAAAAAAAAAAAATTATACACCATGATCAAGTGGGATTCATCCCAGGGATGCAAGGACGGTTCTACGTACACAAGTCAATAAATGTGATATATTATATCAACAAAATCAAGGATAAAAAACATGATTATCTCAGTAGATGCAGAAAAAAGCATTTCACAAAATTCAACATCGCTTCATGATCAAAACTCTTCAACAAATTAGGTATAGAAGGAAAGTATCTCAACACAATAAAAGCCATCTATTACAGGCCCAATAGCAGTATCATCCTGAATGGGGAAAAACTGAAGGCTTTTCCCTTAAGAACAGGAGCAAAACAAAGATGTCCACTCTCACCACTTCTATATAACATAGTACTGAACGTACTAGCCAGAGCAGTCAGGCAAGAGAAAGAAATAAAGGGCATCCATTTTGGAAAAGATGAAGTCAAACTGTCCCTATTTGCAGATGACATGATACTATATATAGAAAAACCTAAAGGCTCTATCGAAAAACTCTTAGAGCTGGTTAATAATTTCAGTAACTTTGCAGGATATGAAATCAATGCACAAAAATCAGTTGCACTTATATTCTCTGATAATTAGCTAACAGAAACAGAAATCAAGAGTAAGCCCATTTACAACAGTCATGCAAAGAATAAAATACCTAGGAATCAACTTAACCAAGGAGGTGAAGGATCTCTACAATGAGAACTATTAACTACTACTGAAAGAAATTAAAGAAGACACAAAAAGATGGAAAGACATTCCATGCTCTTGGATTGGAAGAATTTATATTTTTAACATTTCCATACTACCCAAAGCAATCCACAGATTCAATGCAATCCCCATCAAAATACCAATGACATTCTTCACAGAAATGAAAAAAACAATCTTAACATTCATATGGAACAGAAAACCCCAAATAGCCAAAGCAATCCTGAGCAAAAAACATAAAGCCAGAGGCATAACACTATCTTACTTCAAATTATACCATAAAGCTATAGTAACCAAAACAGCATGGTACTGGCATAAAAACAGACACTTGGAGTAGTGGAGCAGAACAGAGAACCCAGAAATCACCCCACAGGCTAACGGGCAACCAATCATTGACAAAGGCACTGAGAACATACATTGGAGAAAAGACTGCCTCTTTAATAAGTGGTGCTGGGAAAATTTGGATATCCATTTGCAAAAGAATGAAACTAGACATGCACCTCTCATCATATACCAAAATCAACTCAAAATTCATTAAAGACTTAAGTATAAGACCTGAAACTGTAAAACTATTAAGGGAAAATACAGGGGAAACTCTTTAGGAATTAGGTCTGGGCACAGATTTTATGAATAAGACCCCCAAAGCATAAGCAACAAACGAAAAAAGTAATAAATGGGACTATATCAAACTGCAAATCATCTGCACAGCAAAGGAAACAATTAACAGAGTGAAATGATAAACTACAGAGTGGGAGAAAATTTTTCAAGCTATACATCTGACAAGGGAATAATATCCAGAATATACAAGGAATTCAAGCAGTTACACAGTAAAACATTAAATAACCCAATTAAAAAATGAGCAAAGGAGTTGAGCAGATATTTTTCTTAGGAATACATGCAAATGGCCAATGGGTACATGAAAAAATTCTCAGCATGAGTTATCATCAAGGAAATGCAAATTAAAATTACGTTGAGATATCACCTCACCCCAGTTAGGCTGGCTATAGTCAAATAGAAGGAGAAAAACAAATGCTGACAAGGATGTGGAGAGAAGGGAATGCTTCTAAACTGTTGGTGGGACTATAAATTAGTGCAACCACTATGGAAAACAGTATGAAGTTTTATCAAACAACTACAGATAGATCCACCATATGATCCAGCAATCCCACTTCTGGTTATATACCCAAAGGAGTGGGAATCATCATGTCAAAGGGATACCTGCACTCCCATGTTCATCGCAGCTCTATTTATAATAGCCAAGATATGGAATCAACCTAAATGTCCTTTGATGGATGACTGTATAAGAAAAATGTGGTACATATACACCCAGAAATACTACTGTGCCTTTCAAAAGAATGAAATTCCGCCATTCTCAACAGCATGGATGAGCTTGGAGAAACTTATGTTGAGTGAAATAAGCCAAGCACAGAGGGGAAAAAAAAAAAAAAAAAAAAAACATATGTCCTCACTCATAAGTGGGAGCTAAGAGAGAAAGGAAGGAAAGACCAAAGTGGTATGTTGGACTTGCGGAGAGATAGAGCATACCTAGGTTTGCAGAATAGGGGGAAGGGGTAGGGGGAGGGAGGTTGGAGATTAATTGGGTGGGAGACATGGGGAATAATCACAATTTGTGGTAATGGGCATGCTGCTAGTATTAATCTGGCCATCACATCTTGGGCAAAAGTGGTGATGGTCAGCTTTGTACCCCATGAATATTCATAACTGGTAAAAAAAATAAATAAAGGCCACTTAGAACAACAACAACAAAAGAGCTAGGACCATAAAGTTCTTAGAAGAAAACATACCTATAAATATTTGTGACCTTGGATTATGCAGTAGTTTCTTATATAACACCAAAAGCATAAGCAACAAAAGAAAAAAAATAGATAAATTGAACTTCATCAAAATTAGTAACTTTTCTGCATCAAAAAAAAAATGAGAGAATGACCCAAAGAATGGGAGAAAATATTGACAGATCTGTCAGATAAGGGAATTGTTTCCAAAATATATGAACTCTTGCAACTCAAAAATATGAAGACAACCCAATTTTTAAATGGGGAAAGGAGCTTTATAGGCATTTCTCCAAAGAAGATATACAAATAATCAGTAAGCATAGGAAAAGATGTTCAACACCATTAGTTATCAAAGAAATGCAAATCAAAATCACAATGAGATACATCTTCACACCAAGTAGGATGGCTATAATAAAAAGACAGGCAACAGCAAGTGTTGGTGAGAATGTGGAGAAACTGGAACCTTCATATAAGCTGTTGGGACTGGAAAATGGCACAGAGGCTTTGAAAAACAGTTTGTCATTTCCTCTAAGTTAAAACATATAATTACCATATGACTCCGAAATTCCACTCCTAGGTATATATACTCAAGAGAAATGAAAGCACACATCCACACAAGAACATGTACACAAATGTGTATAATAGTATTATTCATAATAGCCAAAAAGTGGAAGCAATCCAAATGTTCATCAATAGATGAAAATGGATAAAAAGAAAGTGGTATATACTATGGAATATTATTCTCCGATATAAAGGAATGAAGTACCGACACATGCTGTAACACCATGGATAAACCTTGAAAACATGTTAATTGAAAGAAGCCAGTCACAAAATGTCACATGTTATGTGATTGCATTTATATAAAATGTACAGAATACACAAATCTATAAAGACAGAAAGAAAAATAGTGGTTGCCTAGGATGAGAGGAGAGGGGTTGGAGGGAAATGTGCAGTAACTGCTAATGGGTAGTAAGTTTCTTTTGAGGGTGATGAAAATGTTACAGAATTGATTTGGTGATGGTTACGCAACTGCGTGGTTATACTAAAAATAATACACTTTACATGGGTAAATTATATGGTATGTGAAATATATCCATATGAATCTGTTATTTTAAAAAATGTAATTATAATTACTTTGCATAAGCTACTTTTGAGTTATTTTGAACTAAACTTTCTTGGCACTCGGAGATCTCATTCAATTCAACATATATTTATTTTTGTTTATTGAGTATCTCTGCCATTGGGGCTACAAAGATGAATTAAGGCCCAGTCTCTGCCCTCGGGGTAATATCAGTCTAATAGTAAGATAATATAAGCAAATAAATAATGCCATACAAGCTAATACAAGACAATATGTGGTATTTAGTTGGGTCATACTAGCTGTTTTAACCAATAAACCCCCAAATTTCAGTGGCTTCACACATTTATTTCTGCGAACATAATAATCCAATGCAAGTGTTGGCCTTCCATAGGATGATTGAGGAACTTGGATACCATTCACTCTGTAGCTTTGGCATCTTTTTGGGCCCCAGAGTCATGTGTATCCAGTCGAAAAAGTGTAAAAAGGAAAAAAAAAAAAAAAGCAAGCAGAGAAAGCCCTCCTGCTTCATCACTTCCATTGGTAGTAACTGGTCCCAAGGCCCCACCTAGGTGTAACTAGGAAATATGGTTTCCAGTTGGACAGCCTCTCCCAAGTGATAATTGTATGCAAGAGGAAAGTTTAATCCTGCTGAGACTAAGAAGATCATTTACCGGTTTCTATAACTAAAATTTATGTTCGAAGGCATCTCATTTGTCTATTTTTGCTTTTGTTACCTCTGTTTTCAAGGTTATAATCAAAAAATTGTTGCCCAGACCAATGTCATGGAGCTTTTCCCCTATGTTTTCTTCTACTAGTTTTATAGTTTCAGGTTCTATATTTAAGTCTTTAATTCATTTTGAGTTGGTTTATGTATATGGTGTGAGACAAGGGTAAAATTTCATTCTTCTGCATGTGGATACCCAGTTTTCCCAACACCAGTTATTGAAGAAACCATCCTTTCCCCATTGTGTGTTCTTAGCCCCCAAAATATTTGCAAACCATACATCTAAGAAGGGGTTAATATTCAAAATATATGAGGAACTCAGACAACTTGATAGCAAGAAAACAACCCGATTTAATAAATGTGCAAAAGACCTGAATGGACATTTCCCAAAAGAAGACATACAAATGGCCAACAGGTACGTGAAAAAATTCTCAGCATCTCTAATCATTAGGTAAATGCAAATTAAAACCACAATGAGGTGTTATCTCATATCTGTTAGAATGGCTTTTATTAAAAGATGAAAGATAATAGGTGTTGGTGAAGATGTGAAGAAAAGCAAACTCTTGTACATCATTGATGGGAAAGTAAATTAGTACAGCCATTATGGAAAATGGTATGGAGATTCCTTAAGAAACTAAAAGTAGAACTACCATATCATTCAGTAATCCCACTTTTGGGTATATATCCAAAGTAACTGAAATCAGTATGCCCAGAGATATCTGTACTCCCATGTTCATTGCAGTATTATTCACAATAACCAAGATATGGAATCAACCTAAGTGTCCATCGATGGATAAATGGATAAAAAAATGTGGAATATATACATAACGGAATACTATTCAGCCTTAAAAATGGGGGAAATACCATCATTTGTGTTAAGATGTATAAATCTGGAAGACATTATGCTAAGTGAAATAAGCCAGGCATAGAAAGACAAATACCTCATGGTTTCATTTATATGTGAAATCTAAAAAATGTTAAACTCATTCAGGGTTTGATTCCTATACTGGCTAATCACAGAAATATAAATTAATTTTTAAAATTTTTAAAAATAAAAATGAAAGTAAAGAGTAGAATAATGGTTACCAGAGGCTGGGGATAGGAAGATGGAGAGGGAGAAACTGGGGAGTTGTTGATTGAAGGGTACAAAGTTTCAGATAGACAAGAGGAATAGGTTTTGATATCTATTGCACAGCAGGGGGACTATAGTCAATAATAATGTATTTTTGAAATAACTAAGAGTAAATTTCAAATGTCTCACCACAAAAAATGATGGGTAAGCAAGGTGATAGATATGTTAATTAGCTTGATTTAATCATTCCACATTATATACATCTATAAAAACATTACATTGTATCCCATAAATGTATACAGTAGTGTATACATTAAATGCATTGTACTCCATAAATGTATACAATAATATTAATACTTTTTTAAAGATAAATAAAATTTATGAGGGTAAGTCTTGCTTGCTTCAGGTGTGGCTGGATCCCAGATGCTCCAGCAACCAAATCAAGATTCAATCTCCCTCTTTTTAATCTCTGATTAGCTTTTCATTAGATTCATTTTGAGATAGATTATCTTCACAATATGGTAAAGATGTCCACTTGCAGCTCCTGACTCAACAGTTTTGAGCACTCATTATCTTCAAAGGCTAGAGACGTATTTTCTATCAAAATCCATATAAATCTCTACAAAGAACTCTGATTGGCCTGATTTGTGTCACATGACCAATCTTGACTTGATCACTTTTTCTATGGTAATGAAGTGCTGTTATTGGTCAGGTCTGGCTCGTGTGCCCACCCTATGGCAAAAACGGGGATCCCTTGATTGACAGTTCCACCAGGTAGGGGCAGGAATCGTTCACAAAAATAAAAGAGGGGTTCTTCACCAGGAAAAAGGGGGAAGGGATGTGGGCAGATAAAAATAAATATCCATTGCAGGTAGATAATCTGAAGTTGTATGTGAGGCCTCTGGCAAGATTAACTGAAATCTATCTTTTAATGTAAATAAAATCCAAAGCTGTGACTCTCAACATCTAGAGACTTACCAAGTAGAACATGAAAAGGTTCTGAGGTAAGAGACGAAGGCTATCTATACTAATATTAGGGACATCAGTATGTTTTCTTGCCTCAGAGAGAACAAGCATTGGCTATTTTATTTAACAGTGATCTCCAAAGATGACTGTATAAGATGATCCTTTGGGGTGTGAGAAGAAAAATAATTTGCTTGTAGTTTACAGGGTGTCATTGATGTACTTAATTTTACAAAAATCAGACCATTAAGAAGTAAAATCTCTTCACCATAAATATAGCAAGTTACCCAGAAACTATTTTGTATTTTGAAGTTTCTTTGTTTATCTTGTGACAAAGTACTTACAGGAGTTGTATAACTTAAAGATGCATTAGGCATTTTTCTTTTACTAAAAGATAAGTGTTGCAAGTGTGTTGACCTTTACTCTGATGGCAAAAGGCTGTCAGTAATGTGTTACCTAGAATGTACTTTAAAAAAGAGAATGAATACTCCATCTACCTTCAAAGCAAAAGTAATATTTTAACAATAATGGAGAAGACGTTTTATTTTCTAAAGAAACTCACACTATGGAGGTCATCTTACAAAGGAATATTTGGAAATACACTTATTTCCAACATTATGTAATTTTATTGCTAAAGCACACCTATAAAAACAAATAGAACTCATACATTTGCCTACTTAAAATTTTGAAAACACAATAGAAAAAAATTACAAAAAACATAAGCTATTCACAGAAAAAGAAAAACAAATGATTCTGAAACATGTGAAAAAATGCTCACCCCCACACCTAAGGTATTAAAATAAAAACTACACTGAGATAGAATTCTTCATACATACTTACAATAAAGTCTGTTAGCTTAGTGTGGAGTAATAGTCACTCTTTTAAATTGCTGGCGAGTATGCAAAATATTACACCCCCCATGGAGGGTCATTAGGCGATATCTACATATCTATACTGGTTGTGTAAACTATGACACAGTGACACAGTGAGGTACATGCAACAAGCCAAAAAAGGAGGAAGATTTGCTGGTTTGCTTATATTTGTAAAAAGAAATACAGGAATAATGGAAGGACTAACTAGAACTTACCATAAACTAATAAAAATGGCGGAAAGGTGGAGAGGATAGGGATAGGAGAAAATCTTTTCTGAGTATATCTTTTTTATATTGTGTTAACTTTTGAACCACACAAATGCCTTACTTGTTTAAAAAATTAAAATTAAATCAAAAAGCATAATACATAAAACTTTTAAACACAAATAGAAACATATGACCATAGATGTATATCAGACATAACTATACAGAAAAAAATCATTATTAAAAGTATTTTAACACAACACTGACTGCACATTCATAATTGGATATATTAAAAAGATTTTTAAAACTGCAAAGAAAACTCAGTAGGTTTCTTGTTATTAGTAATATTGACTGTAATTTTGAAACTAATTTATAAGTATTGTAGGATAAAGTAAATAAGTGTACATGTATGTATGTGTGTATATATATCTATATATATGTGTGTGGTTAGGCACCAATATTTTCAGAGTAAGAAGAAAAGATGCAAGTATGAAATAATTTTTAAAAAGCTCTGCAATTTTAAAAAAATGAACTGAAACCTGCTATGAAAAACAGTTGAAAGTTTCTCAAAAAATTAAAAATAGAATTACCATATGATGTAGCAATCCTACTTCTGGGGATATATGCAAAAGGATTTGAAAGCATGATCTTGAAGAGATATTTGCACATCCATGTTCATTGCAGTATTCTTCACAATAATCAAGTGGTGGAAGCAACCCAAATGTCCACCAACAGATGAATGAATAAACAAAATTCAGTATATACACACAGTGGAATATTACTAAGCCATAAAAAAGAAAGAAATCCTGCCTCATCATACAACATGGATGGACCATGAGGACATTATGCTGAATGAAATAAGCCAGCCACAAAAGGATAAATACTGTATGATTCCATTTATATGAGATATCTAGCATACTCAAAATCATGGAAACAGAAAATAGAATGGTGATTGCCAGGGGCTGAGGGGAGGGGAAAAGGAGAGTTGTTTGATGGATATAGAATTTCAGTTTTTCAAGATGAAAAAGTTCTACAGATCTGTTACAACACAGCAATGTGAATACAGTTAACACTACTAAACTGTATGCTTAAAAACTGTTAAGATGATAATTTTTTTTGTAACATCATTGATTGTACATTTCTGTGGGGTACAGAATTTAATATCATTACCTATGTGTAATATCTGATGCTCAAATCAGGATAATTAGTGTATTCACATTACACAATATGATCCTTTTTCATAGCCCTTTACCAATCCCTCCCTTACCCCCCCTCCATCTCCCCCTTTCACACCTCTGGTAACTTAACTTTTGTTCTCTCCTTCTGAAAATTCAATGTATTATTGTGATAGTTGTATCTTTCTTTCTTTCTTTTTCTTTACTTGTTTATTTTTTAATTATCACTTATGAGTGAGGACATGTGTTATTCTCTTTCTGTGCCTGGTTTATTTCACATAACATAACTTTCTCTAAGTTCATCCATGTGAATGGCAATATTTCATCCTTTTTACAGCTGAGCAGCATTCCATTGTGTATATATACCACATTTTCTTTATCCAGTTGTCCAATGATGGACATTTAGATTGGTTCCAACTCTTGGCTATTGTAAATAGAGCTGCAATGAAAATGGGGATGCAGGTATCCCTTTGACATAAGGATTTCCATTCCCTTGGATATATACCCAGCAGTGGAATTGCTGGATCATATGGCAGTTCTATCTGCAGTTGTTTGAGGAACCTCCATACTGTTTTCCATAATGGCTGCATCAATTTACAGTCCCACCAACAGTGTAGGAGGGTTCCTCTTTCTTCACATCCTCACCAGTCTTTTTGAAAATAGCCAGTCTAACTGGGGTGAAGTGATATTTCAGTGTGGTTTTGATTTGCAATTCCCTGATGCTAAGTATTGTTGAGCATTTTTTCATGTGTCTGTTGGCCATTCGCATATCTTCCTTTGAGAAATGCCTATTCAGCTCCTTTGCCCATTTTTTAATTGGGTTATTTGTTATTTTACTGTTAAGTTGATTGAACTCCTTGTATATTCTGGATATTAATGCTTTGTCAGATGCATACTTTGCAAATATTTTCTCCCACTCTGTAGGTTGTCTTTAACTCTGTTAATTGTTTCTTTTGCTGTGCTGAAACATTTTAGTTTGAATTAATCCTATTTGTTTATTTTTCCTTTTGTTGCCTGTGCTTTTGTGGTTATATTCATAAAGTTTTTGCCCAGTCCTACTTCCTGAAGTGTTTCCCCTACATTTTCTTTTAGAAGCTTTATAGTTTCAGGTCTTATATTTAAATCTTTAATCTATTTTGAATTGATTTTGGTATATGGTGAGAGGTACAGGTCTAGTTTCATTCTTCTACATATGGATGTCCAGTTTTCCCAGCACCATTTATTGAAGAGGCAGTCTTTTCCCCAAAGTATGTTCTTGGTGGTTTTGTGAAAGATCAATTGGCTGTAAGTTCATGTGTTGATTTCTGGGTTCTCTGCTCTGTTCCATTGGTCTGAGTGTCTGTTTTTATGCCAGTACCATGCTGTTTTGGTTACTATAGCTTTGTAGTATAATTTGAAGCCAGATTATATTATGTGCGTTTTTTTTTTTTTACCACAATTAGAAATAGAAAAAGAATGAAAATATCAGGATGAACTCGTAATTTTAAAAAGCATTTTTGTAGCTCTATTGATAGTTCTAAAAGCAATGACACTCCAGAAGCATGAACATACCAATGCATTTCTAAATTCAATTCCCCAGTAAAAGAAATCAGGCCTCCCTTGAGAAATGGTGATTCCAGCTCTGGGCAGGGAAAGTGCAAGTTAAGTCTCAGACATCTTGTGCCAGGAAGCAATGAGATGCTCAAGGATGAGTAGTAACATATCACCTCACAAGGATATAGTGTTCAGCTTGAAAATCCCACTGGGCCCATTTGAAACAATTTGAGCGTTTAAATGAATAATAATTGCAATTAATTGTAAAACATTGAATGCATTAAAATCCATTAGTCCATAGAGGTATTATCCCCACCAAAAAAACAAAAAACAACAAAAAAAAAAAAAAGAAAGAAAGAAAAGAGAGAGAAAGGTAGATAAAAGGGGATCTCTTCTTTACAGGATGCTAGTTAGGAAATTAAATATAAAATAAATGATAAATTTAGGAAACCATTATTTTGCAATCTCCAAACTAATAATTGATCAAGGCAATGGTCATTGATGAATGCTAAAGCAGTTAAGTGAAAGGTTGTTGTAGAAAGAATATTGGCCCTGTGGAACTACACCTAGAGGACAATACCTTCACAATGGAGGGATGTTGAGGTCACCACCTTAAGCAAGTGATCAAACTACTGTCACTAGTATAGATGCAGCCAGATCTAATATGCCTACCTATATGATGCAAATTGAATTAAAGAATATCACTTTTGAAATATTCTTGCCAAAATATTTAATCTTAATCAAGCCTCCAGAGGCCTTACCTGTAAGTGTATAAAAGATAAATAAGATTTTTAAGAAGTTAAATGATACCAGGAGGAAAAAATAAGACAAATCCAGAATCTAGGACATTATACAAAACAACAGTCCTAGACTTAAAAAAAGTCAATGTCATGAAAAATATAGGGGAAGGAGGACAGGTATTCTTTTCTAAGAGAAGCCTAAGAAAGGAGACGGCCATGTGAAGACAGAGGCAGAGATTGGAGGGATGCATCTACAAGCCAAGGAGAGCGCGTTGGTGGTATAGTGGTGAGCATAGCTGCCTTACAAGCCAAGGAACACCAAGGATTGGCAGCCATCACCAGAAGCTAGAAGAGAGGCATGGGACAGATTAGTCTCTTCTTCCATTATTTGTATATTCACACATTTGACGGAGAGCAATCAGAGGAGAAAGGAAAAAAAAAAAAAACCCCAATATGTCTGAAAATATATTTTGCATTGTGATTCATTTTACAATATTTGAAGTAGAAATAATTATTTTGAGACTGCTAGAATTGTTATCAAGTCTTATCATGAAATAGATTTTTTCTTTTTCCAAATAACAGAAATGAGGACTATGAATTCTCTCCTTGCAGTTTCCTAATCCACCTTATAAAGCATGACCCTTTTAAAATTGTCTGTGGTCTTTAAAATCTCAGCTTCACCCTTTAGCACTATTATAATTCTTGTTCTCTTCAACTTATTGAATCCAACATATACAGTGTTTCTTTAAAATAACTGTTTTGAAGATTATTACCTTCAAAGTCTAATTTATCTTCCTTTAAACTAAGGATCCTACTTCCTTTGACATGATATCTTCCTACAATTCACTTCTAACCAGTAAATCTTAAGGCTCATCGGTGTGTGACCTGTTTAATTGATTGGATGCATTTGCAACTGCATTCCTAATAGATACATCAGGCTCAAGTTAAAAGAAGGAAATGTTTGGTTTGTTCTTGGTTTTTCTAAAAACACAAAAGTGGACATTGATTCCTATATCCCAGTCTACTTCAAGTTGTTTTGTGTGTTGTTTAATATGGTTTCAGTTTGACAGGCAGCAGGAAAATCCTATTTAGCACACAAATGTAAAGAAGAAAAACCTCTTCTGTAAGAATAAAGCCACTATGGTGGCTACTTAATAAATATTAAGTAATGACAGCAGTGCTCATGGGGAAAATAGCACAAAATAGTCTCTTATTGTTGGACAAGAAAAGCAATCACACGTTTTAAACGCCAAATGACTTGGAAAAGCATGCTATATTTACAACTGTTAAATAAGCATTTATCCCATTTATTGAAATTCCTCTTTTAAGGCGTAAACAATATTGTATTTAGAAAGTCGCATTTTCTATTCCCAGGGTGAGTGCACTGTGCCAATTCCACAACTATACATTACACTTCAAAGATTTCTGCTCACTGGATTAGGCCTTCAGATTTGTAAAATGCACCTTGTTTTAGAACTATTCTTATTCTCCCTTTTTCTTTCTTTCTTTCTTTCTCCTTTCAAGCTCTCCTTTTCTTTCTTAGCCCTCAAAATCTGCCTTGAGGTAATGATCTGATAGTTCCTTCACAGGAAGCCAGTGGTTTTCAAATTGTGCTCACCAGACTGGAAACATTAGCATCACCTGGGAACTTTTTACAAATGCACATTTTCAGGCCCCATCCCAGGCCTACTAAATCAGAAACTATGGGGGTGGAGCCCGGCAATCTGTGTTTGAACAAGACCCTACGGGGATTCTAATGTTTGAGAACCCTGTACTTACCCAAAAAGTGACTGATAGGTTTTTTTAATATATGTTAGCCACACTGGGAATATTTGCATTGTTTTAGAAAAGGGAAAGAACTGAACTTCTAATTAAGGAATTTTAGTCACTGGCCAATCAGTGGGGAAGGTCAAGATTAAACAATGGCTCTTCCTGATTCTCTGACACTATCTCTAGTTTTAAGGCAGCTCTCGCTAACATATGCAATTTATTCATCCATTCATTCACTCAGTCATAGAATATTTATTTAAGGATTTAGCCAGAAATATGCTAGTTGCTACAGACATAAGGTCCCAGTCCTAGTCCTCAAGACACATCCCATTTAGTGGCAGAGATTGGTGATCAGATAATTAGAATACAATGTTGTAAATACACTTATAAAGATACAAAATGCACTAGGCACACACAGAGGAGAAATCAGGGGTGAGATTCATTGAAGGCCAATGAGAGTAGCTCTTTGGTGACAGCCCTGCTGCCTACCTGGCTACATGAGAGTTGCCCGATCCTAAGATTCCCAAGTAAGTTCACCAGGGTCCCTGGGTCTGAAGAGACGTTGTTGTCTAGTGATACTGAAATTAGCAAACTGCACATGAGATTTTATGATGCTTTGTATAGTAAATTTTGATGGAGTAATGGGTTTATTCCAGATAACTTAAAAGAGTAATTCTCAAAGTGATCAAGATTGTTTAGGCTCAAAGGCAGGCGTTGTCCTAAAAATACTATTCTCTTTAGTTGGCTGCCTATCTGGTTTTGTTGTTTTTATAATTTGCACATATCAAACCAGAGCTCTACTAATTTCTGTCAGAGAGCTCTATTTGTCTTTTGTGCCATTACAATTAATGTTTTAATAGCAAGAGTAGAATTCCTGGGTCCATAGACCATTTCACCATAACAGTAAAATTAATCAGAAGCATTTTCTATGTTGAGTATGGCTGATTTAATCTTGAGACCCTGATTCTATAATATAAATTATGGAGAAAAACAGTTGTCCAGAATGCGTAATTGTTCTCCCATTCATAGATTTTTTAAAAACAGGTTTAATAAATAAAACAACATTTAAAACGTTTTAAAGTTTCTATTATCAACTTTCATTGAATTTATGGTGTCTTAAGCTTCCTTATGGATTATAAATATTAAATGAATCCTATAGGCCTTTGTATTCACCTTGATGTACTTTTAAATTTAAACCTAATATTTCTTCCTACTTAAAGACCTTCTTATTACAATAGTCTATGGTCTAAAAGTCAGTATCCCCCCAAAATTCATGTGCTGGAATTTAATCCTCATTGTGGTGGTATTGAAGTGGGGCTTTCAGGAGGACTCTCCCCTCATGAATGTGATTAGTGCCCTTATAAAAGAGGTTTGAGAGAGCCTGTTTTTCCTCCCACCCCTTCTATCATGTAAGGACACAGAAGGTGCCATCTATGAGGAAAAGGCCCTCACCAGACACTGAATCTTCTGGCACCTTGATCTTGGACTTTCCAGCATCCAGAATTGTGAGCAATGAATTTCTGTTGTTTATAAAGTACCCAGTCTGAAGTATTCTGTTATAGAAGCCTGCGTGGACTAAGATAACCAGTAAATATGTCAATTATGATTAAAACTCATTCAACAAATATTTGAAGGCTTACTGTGTGTACTTACTCTATTCCATATTAGCTCCATGGCTGTCTTTTGTTTGTTGACGTTAAATAAATAAATGATTGGATGAAGGAACAAAGGCTGGGAGCTGTGGGAATATCAATGCCAAGTGATCCCCCCCCCCCCCCCGGCTTTGAGAAGTGCATAGTCTTATGAAGTAGACAAAACATAGCTCATTTACTGCAAAGTCATAATTGATATGTAACAGAAGAGAAAAACAGATCATTTCTGTTGGATTTCTGAAGAGTGAGAGACTATATCAGGCTAAAGAATGAGAAAAATCTTCCTGGAGGAGATGCATCTGCATTTGGACTTGAAGAATATGAATGTGTGGAAGTGAGAAGATGAAGTATTTTAGGCAGAGGAAACAGTTTGGGCAAAGAAACTGAAGCAGGAAATCTAGAACATGGGTGGCATTGTAGGGTGTTCAAAAGGGAAAAGTAAGAAATGAAACAGAAAGGAGGTGGTTGCAACCAAAAAATAAGTACTTCAGAATGCTTTCAGTCATCAGTAGGAAGCAGGTGAAATTATCTGACCAAAATATGGGAACTATTACAATAACCTGATGACAGATAATGTCCCAGACTAGAATGAAAATAATAAAGGGGGAAAAAAAAAAAAAAAAGACTGTAGTAATCTTTCTCTGATGACAATTTTGCTGGGTCCTTGTGCTCCTAAAAATCCTCATTAGCTTTCTACTGGTGTCATTTTCCACAGGTTAAGCATTACAGAGCACACTCCAGTCCAAGGCTTGTACTTCTCCTAGTTGGGATCTTGATGCCAAGACTTCTTTCCTGTTGTCAGGAATGGGCTATATGTGAATCTTAATAGGCTTGATTTTGCCTCTACGGGAGTATGTCCTGACTGTAGCCCTCTAGATCTTACCACCTCACCTGTGAGAAGCACAAAATAGCAATGCTAAAGAAAAATCTCTCTTTTCTATAGCCCAGGGAGAACTAGCTACTTTCTTCCTCCTGGCCACTGGGCCTCACCCAAATAGGAATCAGCCCACTTTACCATGAAATCTAAGTGGGCCAATCTGGAGAGGAGAGAATTATCTGTCAAGGATCAAAAGAAAGAGAGAGAGAGAGCAAGACCAGATCCCAGGGAAGATAGAGCTTTTACTCCTTCATTCCTCCTAGGAAGAGCACCATCCCTTACTAATCCTACTAAAGGGTGTTTGGAGTAATGGTGAAAAGCACGGGACATAGATACCAGAATGACCGGGTTCAAATCCTGCCTCTGACACCAACCAAATGTGTGACTTTGGACAAAACACTTAAACTCCCTCTGCCTTAGTTTCTCCATCTTAAAATAGGGTCTATAATAGTACACCAAGGTGAGCGTCATTGTTACCATTAAATAACACAATGTCAGTAAAGTGCTCACAATGGTACTTAGCCCTTTCCACGCTTACTTGATGTGAGCTGTTGCTCATCTAATTGTGAGTCTTTTATCCATGTCAGGAGCTAGAGATCTGAGTACTGTCTGAAATTGGAACACTTGCCTTTTTAAAAGTTTATCAGGACAGGGTTATAATTGATAAGTAAATTGTGGATGAACCCAGGGGGAAAAGAAAAAATAAACGACATCAAAATTTCTTACCTGGATGACTGTAGAGACATGAAGTTCAACAACAGAGGCAAGTATTAAAGCATGCATTTTCACTTTTAGGCTCATGATGCCACACTAAGTACCACTGGAAAATTACAGATAATAAACATAGCTCACACATATCAGTCAGCTTAGGTTAATTTGTGTTGCAGTAACAAACCACCATAAAATCTCAGTGGCTTAAAGCAACAAGGATTTATTTTTCACTCAAACCACAGTTTTGTTGAAGGTCAGGTACACCTTTGCTCCAAAATGCATTTATTCTGGGTCCCAGATTAACAGAGAGACCCCTCTCTAGTATATTTCTGATCTCATGGTAGAGAGAAGAGAGCATAGAATAGCATCTATAGTGGGCATTGTTGCTTTGTATGGTTATAAATTACACTCAATTACACTTAACTGGCCAAAGTAAGTCACATGGCCAATCCTCATATGTTAAATGTAAGGTGTATTATCCAAGATCCTCTTTGCAAGACTGTTGAGAAGAAAGGAACACAAATGTGAAATAATTTGTAGCCATAACATTTGGTGGCTTGTCTGGAAGTAAATTGGTGCAGTGATACTTTGTTTCTATGTTTTTCAAATCTTAGTAGTTATTATTTAAATAAGACCTACAATAGAATCTTTGCAGATTCATACTAGATCTATATGATACCGAACACCCCAATGAAAACTGAAAATACTAGACAACTACCTAGATATTTTCACGTTCTTAGAAAACCACTACCATAAGTATAAATTGGCTGGATATTTTAACCATAGAAAATCTGACTTTTAATTATGTGTCCTGAAACTGACAGGTGGAATATAAAAGAAGCTCTTGAATTTGGCAGAACTTTTCAGTTTTCATGTACGGACTTAGCATAATAAAAAATTAACCATAGAAAGCAAAGATGCCCACTATAGATTCTTTAGAAGTTTATTTCTCCATGACTTTGCAAATACCATTTCCTGCATTCAAATAATGTATTTATTTCTTCATATGAGGCAAAATCAAAAAGACCAAAGCAATTCCATATTTCTAAACTGCAATTTCACACACGTATAGTAAAGCATAACTATTTCTGACAGTTTTAGAAGTTTTGAAAGTATCATTATCAAACAAAGCTTTAAGAAATGAGAAAATGTTTTTGGTTTTAGTTTTTTGTTTCTGTATTTATTGTTGTTTATCAAAATCACTGCAGTTAACTGAGAACAACATTTAACAAGGTCTCTAGCACATTTAAATATATGCTTCTGGAATATCAAACAACTTATATATGCTCACAGAAAGTAACGACCAAAAGAGGGGTGGTGGCAAAGGGTTGCAGTTAAAATTAGATTCTCCACTTACATTAAGATTGTTAATTTAACCACAACATAATTTCCCGGCTATCAAAAGATTAATTGACTTTCTTTTAACAAGATTCCTTAAATTATGTATGCATCCACTAAAAATAGTGGTGATGGTTCAATACATTTGGGAAATTATCATCTAACATGAATAAATCTGGTAAGATGTTTAATGGATATGAAGACGCCATCACCTATCGAACTACCAAATCAGCGACAGCCAAATGGGATTCTTTCTTGGACCCTTTAAATCATTTAAATTCAAGCTTTTTTGTCATGTTTTTTTTTTCCCCAATTACTAGACTTTAATATGCACAGCTTATGGTAGGTACTAATATATTTTAAATGTTTCAGGCATTGAGTGTTCTGTATCACAAAGTCATTTTCTTCAAATTAATAATACAAAACTTTCAACTTTGTTTAATTTGGTATGTAGACAAAATTACTGAGGGATAGCATAAGGCATTCTAACTACAATCCTTTCTCCACCTTTCAGGTCAGGCAAACTTGCAAACCGTTTTGAGGCTCTTAGAACTAATTGCTAAGCAGCATAGGTGCCACTTAATTAGACAAAACTAGGAGGAAGCAGTAATCTAGAAACCACAATTTGACTGGAAGTAGGAACGTCATTAATGGACACAATTCCCTTTCTGCACATTATTAAGGCATGGTAAAGCAAAGGGAGAGGAAATGCTTTAGAACGAGTAATCTCAGTGATTGCTATGAGAAAGAAAGCCAATGCAACATGAGTTTTATAAAGTTTAGCAGCATTTTACTCCCATCCATCTTCAGTAGTATGTTAGTTGCAGAATCATGATTTTCTCTTGGCTATCCTTTATGTTGCATGTGAAGAAGTCTCTTGTGTGTCTGTTCTGGCTGTTTTTTAGTATGTTCTTTAAAAAATGCTGCTCAGTGGTGAAGAACAAGCAATTTTGTTTGCCTAGAGGACTGAATTTCTACCCCATATCAGCTCTGGCTTTTTACTATTTCCCTGCAGTATCTCCTGATAACGTACTTGAAAGAAACCCCCAAATACCCTTGGTACCAAATTGCCTGTCTTGTCTAGCCAGAGGTTTTTCAAGATAAACTATAACATAATAGCACCGTCGCATTTAAATCTCAGGTTGTAGGGTCTGGGGGTAAAAGCATATCAAATCTGAGCATGATACAAGATGCTGGAAATATATAAGATGCTGTCTTGCATCCATCAGGGAAACAGTGCGCAGGCTGGTGGGACTTGGAGTGAATAACCAAATGATGGTTGAACATAGAGGGCGAACAGCTGCACAGAATCAGCACAATCCATGAATAGAGTTTCGACTCATGCTTGTACCATTGTTTCAATGCATGTTGGTTAAAAACACTGTCAAGACTGATCCTCTAGGGACACATTCTTTCAAAGTAGTGTTTGCCAATAAATGTGCAGCTGTCAAGGTCTACAATTTATTATGGATTTTGATAACACAAGGAATGTTTACAGATTAAAAAAACCTTGTGGGCAAGGGTTGGGGAAACACATAGGTGAAGCAAATGCCTTTATTCCTATTGTTACTTTATGTGATTACAAGTACATTATCTGAAGTGTAGAAAAGCTCATTTTCACATCTTCAAAATGACTCCCACTCATTAAGCAGCCATAGTAGAGATCGGACAGCAGGACAGGAATGGGGGCAAAGACTAAAGATAAGGACAGAAAATTGATTTGATACCATCTAAAGAGGGAAGAAGTAAAAGGCAAGGCGAAATAGAAACACTGTTTTGGTTTGTCTTGTAAAACCATGTGAGGTTGTGGTGAGGATGCAATTCCTCACATGCACAGGGCTGCAAGAGATTGGCAAGTAGGTCTGGGATGAGAATAATGGCAAGATGAGAATTGGTATTTCTTCAGAGAAGCCCACCAAGGTATGTCTCAGAGGTATTCACACAGTAGCTACCTGCAAGCTAGCTGGGACCTGCAAACCTACACTGATCTCTTTGATCATTGTTCTTAAAAATAGAGGGAAAGGAGTATTCCTGGTGGTAAGTTTAACCTGTGTGTTCCCAGCTTGGGGGACTCTAATGGCAAGTTGTGCTACAGTGACAGTAATTTCTGACTCTGAGGTCAATAAAAATTGCCAGAACCCCATGCCCTCAAGTCCTTTCCTTACCACCCTAGCAAAGTGGTTAGGTGGCTCTGTGGCTTATGCTCTCTGAGACTGACGCTATAATTGTCCTGAGCAGCTGCTAACACTCATTTGAATCCTTCATCTCAGTGCAGCCTCTGCTCCAGTGATGTCAGCTGATCTTAGTACAATCTAGTTGTCCTTCGTCACCGCCTCATTGTCATGACTCCACCCATCATCAGATAGCCCCTGTTACTATTAATTAGGGTCGTCATACATTCTGGTTAACTCAAGACAATCTCATATTAATTCTGTTGGCTCGGCATAATTATTTATAGTGCTCCCTTTCACTCTCAAAATTGCCACCTCTTATTGAAGAAGGACTCTCTTCCATCACTGTATAATTCTTGTTTAATGGAGCTCCCAAATAGAACATTCTAATGCTCTCTGTTTCTTAAAATTTTCATACTTTTAGAATTGTTTAGTTTTTCTTGCTCTTTCAGATTCTTCCACCCCACGATATAGCAGAAAGAGCACGTATTAGGGAGCCCAATAGATTTGTGTTCAAATCTCAGCTCTGGTACCACTCACTAGCTTAGTAAAGAAGGCAAAATCTCAGTTTTCTCCTTGGAACAGTGGGGATGATAATATGACTTAGCTCATATGATTGTTTTGAGGATTATTCAAGCATGATATGAGAACAAAACCTAGCATAGTATCTAATGTATTGTAGGGAATGAATAAAACTTAGTTCTTTTTCACTCCTTTACTCCCTATATCTATAGCTGGTAATGTGAAACAGGTTCTCCAGGGCTTCTGTCAGAAAATATTTCACCTGATGACATTTAACAACTTACTCAAAATTTTCTCTTCTGACAATTTCTCCTACCTGATAGTGAATACATTTCTTCCCACTGAATTATTCCCTAAGTGGTTAGAAGTGACCCCTACCTCTCTCTACCTGCCCGTACTTTAATTCTTAGTCTAAGACAAAACCATAAATTTCAATGAGCCCCATTACCATCTCCCAAGGAGACCAATAGGAAGCTTAAACAAAAAGAATTCTTGGGAATCAATTGCATCAGTTAGACCAGAAGTCAGCAAACTTTTTCTGTAAAGGGTCCAATTGAAAATGTCTTAAGCTTTGAAGGCCCATACAGTCTCTGTATCAACTACTCAACTCTGCCAATGTAGCACAAAAGTAGACACAGATGATCCATAAATGAATGAGTAGCTGTGTTCTAATAAAACTTTATTTACGGACACTGAAAATTGAATTTCACATAATTTTCATGTGTTATGAAATAATTCTTTTTTTGTTTGTTTTTCTTATTTCAATCATTTATAAGCAAATAAATGATTGAAATAAACAGGAAATTCTTAGGTCATGAGTCATGCAAAAACAATCAGTGAGCTGGATTTATCCATGGGTTATAGTTTGCCAGTCACTGAGTTTGACTCTTTTGGTTGTAAATGGCAGGAAATCGAGCTCAAATAAACAATCAAAAAGAAATGTATTGGTTCACCTGATCAATATGCTTCAGATACAGCTTGATCTAGGGGTTCCAAACAATATCACCAACTCTGTCTCTCAGTTTCTCAATCCTTCTCTTCTTCGTGTTGCCTTCACTCTCACGTCCTGATTGTGTAAATATGGCTGTTCATATTTCTAGGGCTTTTGCTTCTATGTTCAAAACCAGCAGAAAAGAGAGTGAGTATTTCTCTATCTAAAAGGGTTAACATAAAGAACTGGGTCTGATAGTACTTAGAACTGGATCATGTGTCCATGCCTAATCCAGTGGCCAGAGGCGTAGGATATACTCCTTGGTTCAGACCAATAGAATATCTCTATCCCTGGGGATTGGGTGGGGTCAACTCCAACCAAACTATGTAGAAGATCAATGATTCCCCAAGGGTATTTTCAGATACTGCTACCAAACAATAGGAAAAGGATAGAGTGTGACAAAATGTAACAAATATGTACTAGACACCATGGAGAATGACTGACTTTCAAGGGTATTCAAACTTGGCCCTCCCTGATTCTCTCAAAAAAATGAACTTAAATATTTTGAAAACAAAATTAGTTCAGTGGCGTATGGCTGAACTTTCAGAGAAGGCCACTTTATACACAGGTACTTCAAAAAGTTCTTGAAAAAATGGAGTGGAATTAAAAGTTAATACGTATACCAGCCAGCCACCAAAAAAAAAGGTGATACAAATCTTCCCCCGAACTTTTTGAAGACTCCTCATGTATGTATGTATGTATGTATGTATGTATGTATGTATGTATGTATGTGTATGTATGTATGTACGTATGTATATGTATGTATGTATGTATATGTATATGTATGTATGTATGTATGTATATGTTAAATAAATAGGCCTTAGTTTTTTCCTATAATGTGAAAAGACTATGGCAAACTTACTCTGTAAAGGATGAGATCAAATTTATGAAAATTATGTTGGGCTTTGCAGACCACTTAGTCAGTTACATACACTCCCTCCACATACCTACACTTACAACCTTCTTAAAACGTAAACATTATTCTTAGTTCAATGGCCATATGAAAAACAGGCCTGCGGCCATAGTTTGCCCACCCTTGGACTATATGGTCACTAGGACATCTTTCAGCTATGTTAATCTATGGTTCCAGGCTTTTGTCTTTAGCAGGCCTAATTCCTACTGCCTCTACCCAGGAAGGTTTCATTCTTTCACAGAAGCATTCAAATGCGAATTTCATTATTATCCCCTGCCCCAGGAAGTATGGGAAAAAATGTCTAAATGGTCCTGTGCTCACCTGTATCCTTTTTGGTTTTGAATACCTTGGAATCTTTATTTTTCTTACAGGGTCCATTCAATTCCTGGCTGAAGTTCCCCAAAATTTGATACTGGCCGTTCAGGTCCAGTCACCAGCCTCCAGTCAAAAATAAACAACTCCAAAAGTCAAATGTTGGTGAAAATGGAGGTCAGCTTTTATTCAGGAGTACTGGTGACCTGAAGAGAGATGTTAGGCTAACCCATCTCTCCAGTGTGAAGGAGAATGTCCAGGCTAAAGCCATCTCAAAGACTCGGGTTTACTGAGGGGTTTTTAAAGAGGAGGATGAGGGACTGGAGCGTGGGAAATGAAAAGCAGGAGGGAGGGGCATGTGAGCAGTGAGGGCTTCATGCAAGGTCTCAGGTGTGAAGTCTGTGGACACTCCATCTGGGGAGGGGTAAAAAAAGATAAAAAAGACTTCATTTGGTTTCTGCTATTGTCCTTGCTGTTATCTCAGGGTCCTGTTGGAGGGGTGGGGTCAGGATAGCTTTATGGATGTTTTCCTTTGTTTCCCAGTGTCTGGATAGTATATGCAAGTCTGCAGCTCCAGGCTGGCTGGAAAACAACTTTACATTCATGCAAATTATATCATCTTGTCCCATAACCAAGGTTCAAAATATCAAATAACCATGGGAAAAGAGGAAACTCAGAGAAATGCATGCCAAGAAAAAAACTGCCCTTTTAAAATCTTTTACAGCCCATGCAGTTTTAGGTCCCAACATGGCTTCCGTCCTGCTCACTCCAACATTTTCACTGTTCCCACAGGACACTCTCCTATTGTGGTTTTCTGGAAAATAGGATGGAGCTTCTGCCAGGCCAGAAGCATAAAGTGGCAACTAAGGATTATCTTTCTAAAACACCAATGTGGTGATATTACTCCACTATTTAAAAATTTTCACTAACTGCCACCACCTACAGTGCAGAGGCTGTACTTAATTACAGCACTCAAGGACTAGCACAGTCTAACTCTACCTAGCTTTTTAGTCTTACCTCTCATGACTGCCCTCAAATGCATTATTAACTACCTATCCCAGTCCACCTATGTTCTCCAAACTTGTCAATCATTGGATGTGTTATGTCTTTGCGTAGTAGACTATTTACTTTGCCTATAATACTTTTTTATTCATCTCTTGAAATCCTTTCCTTGATGGGCCACATCCTCTTTGAAGCCTTCATTGCCCCCACCCCTGGCAGAATTTACTCCGTCTTTGTGCTCCATGATGACCGTATTCCTAGTTAGTTATACAAGGGAATCATACCTTGCCTGGGAACAAAATTCTAAAGATATAAGAAGAAAAAGACTCACATAGCATCAAATTAACCTTGAAAAGAAATGTCTTAGGAAGGCTATCCCTTAGGTTGAACGCTAGGTAAAGTAATTGCCTTGCACGTAGGGACTAGGATGTATAAAAAATGTAAACCTTAAACCGGAGAATAACACTCAGCACAGGGAGATGTTTACACTGTAAGAGGTTAGCGGAAACACGCAAGGAGGCATTGCAGTTTCTCATCTTCCTTTATCACGCTAATCATAGGGCCCTGCTCACTAAATGGATTGGTGGACAGGCTAAATCCACACACCCCCCCCCCTTCCTCTGCTTATCTAGTTAAATATGAGTATTTTATTTTATTTTTTGGCAACTGGCCGGTATGGGGATCCAAACCCTTGACCTTGGTGTTATAACACCATGCTCTAACCAACTGAGCTAACCAGCTGACCCTAAATATGAGTATTTTAAATGTGCACTCTGCAGTTCTCTTTTCTCCTTTCAACTTGAGGTTATAAGATTTTTGAGGTCAGGAATCACTTTGGATCCTCAGTACTTACTCACTGCAGCAGCTCATAGGTTCTCGTAGATGCAGCATCATAGGTGCTCGTTAAATGCAAAATTGGATTGAATTTCCTACTCCTTCAGTGGTTTCAGTGTCTTCTTCTTCCTTTAAAGCTTAACAAGTTAATTTAAAATAATTGCTGATGGGATGGTGGACAATCTTGAGTGGGAAAAGGAAACTTCAGGCAGTTTGCTTTTCCAAAGCAGCCTAGGGACAGTTCGATTTTGCAAAATGTGAATGACATAATGTTGCTTTCCTTTCCAACCAGATGCCACATCAAATCATTAGATAAAAAATTAGATGAGACCGAAGTCAATCCATTTTAATCTGACAGTAAATTTTTCTTACCCCCTTCATCATGCAATCAAGAACTAAACCTGCTGAATATCCTCTTACTTGCTGGCAGTCCAATAACAGCGTTTTCTAAATGTTCTCAGCTTCACATCATTCTTCCAGTTTTTCATGTTATTTTTCATATGAAGGTAACCTCAAATACGTAAAATTTTTTATAGTTTCTCTATACTTTTCCATATAGCCAGAGAACTTAGGTTATTTTTTCTTACGGTTATGAAATGAAGAACTTTCTGATATAAAATCATCTACTAAACTTCTCAGAGAATGAATTGCATGCTGGCATTTTTAAATAGGGCAAAGTATTCTGTCCTCTTACTTGCTTTAAGTGCTTTAACTTCAAATACACCATAAGGGATTCAGGAGATGGAGGTTCTATCGGGTTTCTATGATGCTCTGATTCTCGGTCAGCTGGTTGTACTTGAGAATATATTTTGGCTGCCAAAGAATATTCTCCCATAAACAATGTTCAAAAACAGTTTAATAATTAAAGCACTAAATATTAAATAAATAGATGAATATGTATGAAAGATATAAATATATAAACATGACTTAATAATTAATTCCTAGTATTTTCAGTTGGCTTCTCCCTAGTGCAACTCAATCAGAGGGAAGGGATATATTTGAGTCAATGCTCATATAACAAACTAAAGGACTCCTTTCATGAATAGCCTAGAAATTACCCTAGATCTGTCTCTGTCCCCACTCTTCTACCTCTAATCCTGTTGGACTAGTAAATACTATGACAAAAGATGAATCAATAATGTTTGTTGCGAGATCGTGCCTCAAAAAACAATGAATTTTATGGCTTTCCCACTCGAAGATCATTCAGCTAGTAGAAAGAAGAGAAGGGATGCGAACTCAGGTTCCTCTGATTTCAGAGTCTGAGCTCTCAGATGCTCCTTACTGTCTTCCCATGTAGCCTGACTCCCTTTGTTTCCTGATTGTATAAGGTAGAGTCAAGCCTGACTAGAACACATGATGATTCTAATCTGCCTTGAGATGTAAAGATGAGCATACAAGCTACTATTTTGGTTTCTTATTGTTTTGGAACCAGGTCAATGAGTCACGGCAAATTGGACTGACAAATGGTCTTTCACATTTGACTAGGCTGTGTATGCTATATGGACAATAAAAAGATGATGTTAAAATGTATATATTTTTTTCCTCAAAAGGATCTGACAAATGAGCATCCAAACAGCCATAATACAAAGCATGGGGTGGTAGGTACCTAAGAAATGGACAAATCATAGTGCTGGAATGTTTATGCAGAGTGCAAAGACTAATGCATGTGACACAGTTTGAATGTTTCCTCTAAAACTCGTGTTGGAATTTAATTGCCATTGTAATAGTATTAAGAGGTGGGACCTTTAAGAGGTGATTGGGTCATGAGAGCAGAGCCCTCATGAAAGGATTAATGCCATTATCACGGACGTGGGTTAGTTATTATGGAAGTGGATTCCTGATAAAAAGGATGAGTTCAGCCCTCTTTTCCTCTGTCTGAGGCATTCACTTGCCCTTCTACCTTTCACCATGGGATGCTGTAGCACATGTTCATGGACTTCCCAGCCTCCAGAACTGTGAGAGATGAATTTCTTTTTGTTATAAATCACCCATTCTCATATATATTATTTTAGCAACTCAAAATGGACTAAGACAGCATGTTAGAAGGTTTGTAGTGAGAACTGTCATCTAATAAGGCATTGGGAAAAGCAAAAGTATTTCTCTTGGGTGCTTGTGGGTTTGGTGATATGAGAAGCTGAGGAAAAGTTGCCAAGAGTCTCCTTTTCTGTAACAGGAAACACATACTCTCATTCCAAGAATAGCAGGGAGTGGGTCATCTTTTGCCAGTGCTTCAGGGGTCTACCTACACCATTGTTTAACCAGTGGTTAGAGACTCTGGTTTATTGTATTGAAGTCCAGTTTCTACAAAGCTACTCTACAAAAGAAACGGTCAACCAAATGCAAACGTTATTTCTTTTCTATAAACGATCACGTTATAGAATTCTATTAACTGTCAGAGGAAACAAAATGACTGTGCTGACTGTGCTATACTTTACAGACATAAACATAGTCTTCAAATCTTCAGACCCTGAGGATTTTTATTCCAGGATTCTATAAAAAAAAATTGGGTCAAAGTTAGTGTGGGACCATAGCAAGGGTATATTTATATATTCATATATTTATATATTTTCCCAAGAGAAAAGCGATTTTGAAAATGATAGGCATCTTGGCTCAACTTCTTTGCCTTTATAAAATAAAATTTTTAAATTGTCCCCAAATCTATCTGTAGGCAAATTGAATGGAAAAATAAATTAAGGAATAGCCATAGTAGCTTTGTAATAGCCAAATCCCATAAGAGTAAACTTATCTCTTTCTTCAGCAGACCCAATAGACTGAAGTAGAAACTTCTTTGAGGTTTTCAATTCCACCTTGCTGACACACCCATCTGAAGTGGGAAAGTGTGGTATGAACCACATAGCTATTAAACAGGACCACAGTTGGCTGGAGCATCATAGTAAGAAAGTGATATCAATCTAGGTAATATAATAATTAGGAATCCAAAGCTTCTAGTCCCAGAATTACAGAAAAAGGACTCCTGAAATTTTAACACCATTGCTATCAGTTCAGCTTAAAATTAAACCATTATACATGTACTTCCTGATAGGTCAGAACTTTGACATGCATAAACACAAATAATCAAAGGATAGTAGAGAGGCATAAATAAGCAAAACAAAGGGACTTTTAGATGTGATGCCTTTAACTTAACAGGAATTTAATAAACATTTGTTGATAGATTTATGTGTTTTGAGGTCATAGCTGATAATCATTCATCCTACATATATTTAGGGAAGGCTTACTATGAATCAAGCACTTTTCTAGGTGCTGGAGATCCAAAGGTATCTATTAGGCAGTGGAATTTGTCTTCATTAGTTTTTCTCTCAATCTTTGGTGTTAGATATTTGGAGTGGATTGAATTATGTCCCCCCAAAATTCTCTGGAGCTTGAATTGTGTCTCCCAAGTTTTATGTATTAGAAACTTGGCCCCCACTGTGACTGTTAAGAGGGTGGGAAATCCTATTATGGTAATTGGAAGGTGGAGCCTCGAAGAGTTGACTGGATTGTAGGATCCTGCAGTAGTGAATGGATTAAAAATGTTGATCAGGGGTGTGGTTCTGAGGGCTTTAAAAGAAGAGGAGAGTGTTTCTCTCCCTATCTACTCTCTCTGCTTCCACCATCATGCAATGTGAGACCCCTGGATCACTGTTGCCACCACCAGATGGACTTTGGACTTCCTAGCCTCAGAAATTGTAAGCAGTACATTTCATTTTCTTTATAAATCACCCAGTTTCAGGTGTTCTGTTATAGCAACACAAAACGGACTAATACAATGTTGTAGGACTTTGCTAATATCTTTATGCAGTGTTACTCCTAGTTTATTATTCAAGCTCTATAAACTCAGGACGCAGATGAAAATAATTTATTTCTATTATTCACCTCTAAGATAGCCACAAGGCTTATTAATTGACATTGATCTCTAAAGATGTTAAAAAAATGTTTTGAATTGAATAATTGTTGGTACTTTTAGCTGAGACAGTACTTCAGCTCTGTGATAAATTCATATCGAATCAGGTGTATACAAAGATGAAAAAGATTTTTTCTAACTCTGTTGCCATTTTTTTTTTTCACTTACCTTCCATACAGGTTAGAGGATGAGACAGAAGGAATCATTAAGATTTCAAATACAGATAGTGAGTTTTATGGAGTATGGCATGGCCTTAAACATATTCAAGGAGCTGTAGACACATTCCTAGAGATGTGCTCCTGAGACGGAAAAGATGTCATCAGACCTAGGGTGACCAACCATCCTGTATTGCCCAGGACTGTCCCAGATTTAGCACTGTAAGTCCCACGATCCGGGAAACCTTTCAATCCCAGGCAAAACAGGTCAGTGATTCATACTAGACTTCATTTAATCTTATCTTGCCAAAAACTTCTGTCAGGATATGAGATAGGGTTCCACAGATTAGGAACACTTTGTCTTGTTATTGTTTGCTGGATTTACTGAGATGACAGGAGACAAGGAGGTGATCTAACTTTGACAATTTATTTTCTTAACATCTCTAATCACCTCTATTGATTTGACTGTATTCTAGCATATACCTGCCATTGTTATAGTCACTGTGAACTCTTTTTTTAATTCTCATATATAGGTCAGTTTACAACAAATTTATCATTGAAATGTTTTTTTGGCAAATTCTGTGTTGTCCTTTTTTCTCATTGAACATATCCACCAACATACGCATTCAACTTCCACCAAAGAATTTTATTTACTATATTTGATGTTTGAAAGTCTTTTTATTAATTACTCCATCATATTCCTTTACATATATTATGTATATATATACACATATATATAATTTGAAATTAAATGTTTTAAAATTTCATCTGACTACAAGTATAAATTTTATTCTAGGTTGGATTGTAATTATTGAGAGCACAAAATTGATAGTGAAATAAATGCATTACAAAGTTCGATAATTATTAACTATAGTAAAAATTAATCACAATATATCCCTTAAGTAGATAAATGTGCTCATTCAAAAGTTTACATATTTTTTAATATTACTTATTGTTCAACTAATACAGGCTTCAGGGTAAATTCTGTAGCAATATTTCATATTTGTAATTATTGAAAAACCTTATTTAAGTAAATAAATTGATGGAAATGAGAGAGAAAAAAATAATACGACTTCTGCAATTTAGGATTTATTTTAATTCTTCACAGATCATATATATATGATTTACCTATACCTATTATTTATATTTATCTATCTATATTTATATTCCTCTATTATTTATCTATCTAGATTTATCTATATTGTATGTATAGTATATATATTGTATTATATATGGTATACATATTCACTTATATATTACGTATTAATTTACATATTATATATGATATACGTATTTTATATATATATATATTCATTTGTAGTGTCAATCAACTCTTCCATACATTTTCATCTGCTCTTTTCATGGGGTAAAAGAAAATATGGGAAACTGTCTACTAAACCAAGTTGAAGACCTAACCAAAATTGGAAATTTGGTACATAACTGGACATTTATAGGAAGGCATTTCCAGATCAAATGTGTCTGCTTCTAAGTGAACAAAACCCTAGGCTTTGTCCCAGCATTGATTCACAGGAGGAGTTAGAAACAGAATGGATTTTTGTCTACAATATAACTGTAACAGCAAAAAGTTTTTGAGTGTTTTTGTGGCAGAATGCCATGCTTGAAAACTAGGGTGTCCTAAAGGCCCTATTAACTGATAATTGATTTTTCAAAGTTATGAACCACTCTGAAAGACCTTCAATCCACCATTTCCCAGCAACTGGTAGAGTCAAAGATACAGCAGGCACAGAAGCTTCCTGTGTTGAGTAGTATAGCATAGTTGCAGAGCCAGATTAACTCTGCTGGTACCTATAGCCTTGACCTTTACAGTGAAAATAGGAAATCAAGGTAAAATAGACTCTTGTTTGGGAAAATATCTTAATATTTCATCAGTGTTCTCAATTTGCTCTAATTCTCAGGACACAGCAAAGGAAAATAGATAACCAATAACCAAGACAGCACATATAATTTACTTTCCTCCAAAAAAAAGTTTATTAAAAGTAAAAGATAGGGGACAACAAAGAATTCATTTTACCCTGGTTATAAATTGTGTCTATTCACTTTAGATTATTTCCATACTTCTAGAATAAAAAGTCAACCTCAGTATTTTAAAAATGTGAAAGAAATTTTGAACTGAATTTCGAAGCATGTTGGGAGCCAAGAGAACCAAAGTCCAGTCTATGTCACTCCAGGAATTTAAAAAATAAAATGTGACATTGATTTGAGATGGCTTCAAACAATTCCACCCTTCCATTGAAATATAAATGCAGAGAAATGCTGAGGGCTGGGTTGGGGGGGTGCAGTGTTACAGAAATCACACCATGGATCTACTATACATACCCATGATCCCAACATGGATTATGGAACTGTTTGGAATTAATAAAAATCTTTTCTAATTTTTGCACAAAATTTAATTGGAATCCAGACTGACTGCTTAAGTGTATTTAGAGAACTGCTAACTTAAATAGCATCTACCTCTAAGTTTTATGCTGATGACCCAGGGCACTTTATCAGCACATTTGCCAATCACCATAAATTAACCAGAATACCAGGTAACAGAACGAATTAAAAGGGACAACTTTAATAACTTAATGATCCATTCATATGTCTAATTTTGATGACACATCATTATACAAGTAAAAATGAGCTGCTTCATTTCAGATTGCATTTATACCTCTGAAATTTGTAAGCATTACCTTCAGTTTCCACATTGAAATCATTAAAAGAGTACTAAAAATCAATGAGACTGTTAGATTTGTATATCAACCTACTCTGTAGTGGAAGAAAGATAACAATATTCAGTAATCTCAAATTCTTTAAATCCATTGATTTAAAAGCAGTCAAACTATATCTTAGCCACCTGTGGTTGGGACTTGAAAATTTTTCATCAGACTGAAGAACTTGCATTTCCATTTCCATTGTTCCCCATTTTCGCTGTAATAATGGGTCATCTCAGAGGTTTCTTATCTTCCGTAACAATCCATTATGGATTTATTCTCCACAATTTATTAAAACATTTCTTGAACCTATTTATGTTTTGGGGTTGGTCATTAATCATTCTAATTACTTTCATAGATCTACTACCTGCTTCATGAAAAGATCTTCATTTACTAGTAAATTAGTCCTCTTCAACTACAATATTGCCCTTTGGATCTAGCTTTTCTGGGATTTGTTTAAACAAGCCCCAATTCATCAACCTGTACATTCTTCAGTGTTAAAAATTGTGATCATGTCATTACATTCAGAAGCTTTCATTTCATGTAAACAGAGCCTGAATATAGTATAATTTTTAGACTCTGTCTGATGTTTCTTAGGCCCATAGTAATAAGATGATTATTTGTATGTAGCAACATCTTCTGACATCTGGGATGGGGAAACTAAGGTGTGAAAATGTGAGGTAGTATTTCAAGCATGGATACCAAATCAGTTTTGCTGCCAAAAGTAGGATCTGAGCTTAGATGTTCAATGTAATGCAGACAGGTTCCCAAGCATAGGTCTCTCTGGCTGTTTCAGAATCACTGGGGGTTGGGGACACTGAAGAAAATACAGATTCTGATTCAATAAATATGGGGTAAATCCTAGAAATCCTTATTTTTATAAGATCCCATATAAATTCTGATAAGATCTGAGTTTGGAAAACTATTGATATCATTGGTTTCAACTAAAACACAGTGAGGGGGAATGGTGCTGTGCTATTTTCCAGGACTGAGCCCCAATCGTGTTGTCTCCGTTGTCTCCAAAGTCTCCAATTCACAGCATGTAGTACCATTCTCTGAGAGATTAAAAAATTACTGAATAGCATTATTGTACATTTATTGATCTTTCATATAGTGATTTAAGATACATAATGTTCAGCAGGAGTTATATCTAGCCTTTTGAAGAGTGGGTCCCATTTTTTACACAAGATGAATATTTTGCTTTGGAAGCTGCCTTGTACTACCAACCCCAGTGTTTTGTTTTCATGAAATGTCTATGTCGATTGAAGGCATGTAAATCAGCACATACTGTGCTCTAGCACAGCTGAATTATAAAGCCATTAAGGGATGAAATTATAGAAATGATGACCTAGTCTTCTGTGTGGCTCCACCACTCCATACTTCCAGCTGTTGTGTATCCAAGCTACGCATTTAAGCACGATCTTGGGAGAGCATCAAAAAGCTTAAGAAAGCTCTGATCCAAATAATTTCGTTTGGTTTTAACTAATTGTGTAGGGTGTATGTGTTTGTATGTGTGTGGTGTGTGTGCGAGCTAAGTTTGGGGGGAGGGCACTAGAAAAAGAGAGGGAGGAAGAGAGATTGAGAATGGAGCACTGTAAAGTTTTCTTCAAGCCAACATCCTGAATAGCGATGAATGAAGAACAGCATAATTCATTGGTGAAATCAAGTTTTATTTACTTCAGTTAGGCACACATACCCCACGCTTTCGGATTTTTGTTTGCTTCTAAAAGGTTGTGATTCTCAATAATTCATTGATTTTTTCATTTATAATACCAGGAAAGAAAACAAATCATGTTATAGAATTGAGGATCTTGGTGGGAAAAACCTCCCTTGACAACCTAAGCTAGGAGGGTGTGATGCCGTGGCAGTGCATTTTGTTGTTGTTGTTACAAAAGAGAAAATTGTTCTTTCAGCTATAGCAATAGTGCCTAACAGCAACTGCTTCCTGTGAAATTGTTCCAAGCACATTTCCATAAAGAAGGGTTCTATTCTACTTGAACCCTGCTTATATTCCAACTCCATCTACATTCTACTCCAGGCTTTCGTGTGTTTCTCCCCCCAACAATTTGGCTATTTAATGCTTGCACAGGCTTATAATTGTGCTGATGTCATCTAGCCAATCAATCATAGAACTATTCATTAGGATATCTGCAATCAGGGCAGTGTCAGCGTGAACTACGTTCATTTTGCTACTAAATATCAAATGATGGTAAATTAAACACTTATTGTAATGATGGTGTTAAAGTGAATAGTGTGCAATTATATCTTTTTCTCACTGTTATGCTATTTTTACTAGAGAAGATAGTAAACATGGATTTTACTGCCTTTAGGATTAGAGTTTAGCTGACACAAAGAGGGCAGGGGATTTGTATTTCCTCGTGAAAAGTTCCTTATATTGAGTTGATGGAAAACAAGTCACAAAACACTATATTTTAGCATAAGAATGTGTGAGCATGTTTTCCATATACAGTGCAGTCTATGACCATGTGTTAGCACTAAAAATAGATGAATGTAGGTGCACTGAGTACTCCAACAGCAACACAAATCCCACAGAAACAAATTGCTAGTTATAACCAAAGAAAAATAACTCACATGCTTACATATTTTCCTCCTGCAAAAATGTGCTCTTTTCAAAATTAAGGTTAAAATAATATTTTATCATTGAAAAACTATACCCTAACCTTTCATAAATTTACCTTATATAAAAGGTCATTAATGGAAAGTGGAAAATTGAATAGCATTGCTAACAATAATTATTTAGTGTTTTCTCCTGTTTTTCAAGCATATAAGTCAAATGTTAATTAAAATAGTTAAATAAACAAAAGGAAAATTTTAAAGTAGTTAAATTTATCCTTTGCAGCTGTCCTTGCCTTGAATTGCTTCAAGATATATTAAGAGCTCTCATCTTAGAATCATTAAGGACAGTTTAAAACAGATTTTCACAGCAAGAGGTATTAACATTTTAGTAAAATTTTAATGGGGAATTTTCACATGAGGCAAAACTGAAGAGAAAGAATATTTAAAAATGAAACTATTAATTAACCAACAATTTTCTGTTGTTCTGATGTTTCTCTCTTAGTGACATTCCCTTTCTTCTGCATTCTGCAATAAGGTCAAAATAACCCTCCATTTATCTCATTATATTCTCTTTCTTTCAGTGTCCCAGTTTCTGGAGATGATTTCACTATAGAGTGGAATAGAAGATCAGTTAGACCATAGAGGATATTTTCTTTATCAAAATACATTGGGACAAGAGCCAAATTCACAAGCACCACTATGAAAATCTTGGCATAGAAAAAGACTTTTCTCATAAATACATTCTGAAACATCTTCCGCTACTTTGCACTACGGCAGTGTGTCTTTAGTTCTGAAAATAATTTTATAAAATGCAGATAAGAATACCCCAACTTTATTTATTGGGCACATATTTAGCCAGTAATGAATCGAATCCAATTTTTTTCAAACATGAGAAATAAAACTTTGTAATTCAATAAAGTATCTTTTCAAACAATGTTTTTTCCAATCATGTTTACTCAAAGGCAAAATACATTATTAATTCTAAAATAGCCTTATTGAGATGAACTAAAATATTTACTTTTGTTGAGTAAAACTATTTTTATTGCGAGATAACAAAAATAAAAATATATTTATAATTTGCTCAGTATCTCTGGAAGTGTCTAGAAACTTGACATGTATTCTGTGCAATTAACTAAAGTGCCCTAATCACACTGCAAAGTCGGTTGAGTGAAGACATCACTGCTGGTGCAAATGGGCACAGACAGCACAGCATGTACCACTGACTGATCCTAGCACTGGGATTTTGCGCTTAGAAGGACCGCCTACCTCTAAGCCTCCACAGACTGGGTGTAGCTGCCCTCACTGCTTCTACCCGTGCCAAAATGATTTCTACATAGTCCCTTCTACGATGCATCGCTTGTTCTCTATTCAAAGGCTAGGGGAAGGTCATATGATTAGCAAAGCCTAAGTTATGTGCCCAAGTTTAGCTACACTGAGGCTGGGAGAGCCAGTACCTGGACTTTTCAACTTCTATAAGTGGCAAGTTAGCTTTGCCTCCTATGGAAGAAAATTCCCCAAACATAGGAAGGGAAGTTTAGATCTTAAGTGACCAACCTACAATGACAAATGACCACTAAAGTTCACCCCTTTTCAGCTGCTTAACATCTGCCTACAGTGTTCTTCCCATACCATATTTTTATCTAGCATGGCATAGCTCTTACTCTGTGCTACACATCGTTTTAAGTATTTCACGTATACTTACCTATTTAATCTTCACTACAACCCTATAAGGTAAGTACTAGATGCCTCCCATTTTACCAGTCAGAAAACTGAAGCAAAGAAAGATTGAATAACTTGCTCGAGGTCTCAAACCCCTGCACAATACCCTATTCTTATATAATACATGCAACTGTTCCTTATATAGTCAAAACTGCACTATCTCTATAAAAGGTATCAACCAAAAGTTCTTATCACTTACTTTACCCAGCTCTCAATCCATGGTGTCTTGATTGTTCCCCTTTTTAGATCATAACACTTTCCCAATATTCTAATTGGTAAATTTAATGATAACAAGGTACCCTATAATTTTAATGATTAACAGTACACCTGTTAAATATACCTGTTAAATTGTTTAATGATTTACAATACACCTGTTAGGAAGGTAGGAGAAAATTAGTTAAAATATGCAAATGCATATAGCACAGTAAAGAAAATTGTATGGATTGAGGCTACAGTCCGTTTTTTCTGCATCCAATCACCAGGCCACAATTGGTATTAATGACTTGCTTTACTGCCCATTCAATTTTCCCTTGTCTCTCAGCTAACGCCTCTACTTGTGATGGAGTTTGGATGTTGTGTCCCCTCCAAAACTCATGTGGAAATATGATCCTCAGTGTGGCAGTGTTGGAAACTGGTTGAGTCATGGGGGTGGATCCCTCATGAATGGAATAATGCTCTCCCTGGGGGAGGTGTGGGGAAGTAATGAGTGAGTTCTCGCTCTATTAGTTCCCGTGAGAGCTTGTTGTTTATAGGACCCTGGTACCTCCCCCCTCTCTCTCTCTTGCTTCCTCTCTCGCCATGTGATCTGCTTGTACCTGCTGGCTGCCTGCCGCTTTTCCACCATGAGTAGAAGCAGCTTGAGGCCCGTGCCAGATGCAGCTGTCCCAGAATCATAAGCCAAATAAACCTCTGTTCTTTATAAATTACCCAGTCTCAGGTATTCTGTTATAGCAACACAAAACAGACTAATACAACTTGCTAGGGTTCTTTACCTGTGGGTGACCAAACTTTAATTCCTGAAGGATCTAAGCTCTTAGTGGTTCTGCCTTGTATAGAAGAAAAAGAAAATCTTTTCCTCACCCATCACAAGGTTCACGGCTGAGGCCCCTATGACAAAAGACAGATTAACAAAAGTATAAAAACGTATTTAATAAGTTTTATGTGACACGGGAGGCTTCAGAAATGAAGACCCAAACAAACAGGGAGATCTATGTATGTTTGTGGACAGTCTTGCTGAAGCATGACTGGAGGACAAAAGGATATTATCTAATGGTAATAAACTGGTGGTGGGGATAGGCTTTGCAAGACCTATTTGTTCAGTTTCTTCTTGGCACCCCTGTGACTTTCCTTCCCTCTGGGTCCCAGGCAGGACACCTGCCACATGACAGTCCTCAGGGTAGAAAGGAAGGATGTCAGAGAGTAACCTTCCTAGGTTTTATGGCCTGCTTTAGGGAAGAAGGGACAAGGGAAATTCTAATGCTATGGTCTGAATGTTTGTCCCCTCCAAAGCTCATGTGGAAGCTCGATCCCCAATGTGGCAGTGTTGAAAGGTGGGACCTTAGGGAGGTAATTGGATTACGAAGGCTATGCCCTCATAAATGGATTAATCCATTCTGGATTAATGGGTTAATGGGTGAGTGGATTATCATGGGAGGGGCGCTAGTGGCTTTACAAGGAGAGCAAGTGACCATGTTAATGCTCTCAGCCCTCTTGCCATGTGCTGTTTCAGGACTCTGTAAAGAGTCCCCACTAAGGAGAACACTCTCACCAGACGCACCCCCTTGACCTTCAGCTTCCTGGCATCCAAAACTGTAAGAAATACATTTCTTTCTTTTTTCTTTTCTTTTTTTTTTTTTTAAAAAAGATGACCGGTAAGGGGATCTTAACCCTTGACTTGGTGTTGTCAGCACCACACTCTCCCGAGTGAGCCACGGGCCGGCCCGAAATACATTTCTTTCTTTATAAATTACCCAGGTTTAGGTATTCTGTTACAAGTAACAGAAATGGACTAATACATCTAGTTTCTATGGCCTGCTTCGGGGGGGAGGGGGGCAAGAGAAGGTCAGAGAGACCTTTCTGCTTCTGCTGTTTTCTCAATTTCCAAGGTGCTGAATTTTGGGGTAGTGTTTTCTGTACCCCATCAGCATGATTAGAGTTTTGATAATATTTCTTTTTATCACTGGCCATTCAATGTAGCCATACTAGGAGCACCCCAGGATGCTACTTCTCTCTACGTCAATTGTGCAACAGCAACCTTATCCAAGTAAATAATGTAACCCCATTTCTTGCCTGTTTACTCAGTGTAAACAAGGCACGTGAAATGACTGGTTGGTATTTCAGTTTTCGATTCAGTGTACTTTATTGTTCCCCTTGGTGGAAACATTTCTCCTTTGAGTATTAAGATCTTTCAGTCAACAAACTCGAGAACTGCAGAAATGGGAAGTGAAAATCACGTGAGTGTTTATTAGGTGTGATAAAGAGAAATAGGTGTTGCTCTCACTTTCTGCCCTTGGTTCCCAGACTAATATGACTGGGAGAAGCTGGTTCAGATCAACTACTACATCTCATAGAAGAGTATCACAGCCTCCCATGCTTGTCTCCCAGTTGGAACACTGACTTTGTCTTCAGTAAGGCATATCATCCCAAAAATCAATCTGCTTCTGGGTGATGGAGTTTATGGTAAGACCAGTGAATCACACAGAAATCAGCCAGTTTGTCACCTTAATTCTTTTGCTAAAATATAAGTTCTTTGGTTGAAAGTGGAATGCTATAGGTATAAATGGCATTCAATATATGAATGATGGTGCTAACAGAAGCATGATGGGCAAAGAAAGAAAATCAAAATGTTTTATTTCAGCAAGAAAAAATGCAGCCCTGTCCATGACAGAGTTCACTGTAATTGTTGGAGTGAGTGGGACTAAAGCCATGTTGGGACCTAAAACTGCTTGGGCTCTAAAAGATTGTAAAAGAACACAGTTTTTTCTTGGCATGGATTTCTCTAAGTTCCCTCTTCACATGGTTATTTGATATTTTGAACCTTGGTTATGGGGCAAGATGACATTAAGTCTGTTTTCCAGCCAGCCTGAAGCTGCAGACTTGCTACAAGACATGTACTATGCAGACGCTGAGAAACCAAGGAAGACATCAGTAAAGCTCTGCTGATTCCATCCATCCAGCAGGATCCTGAGAAAACAGCAAGGATGGTAACAGAATCAAGATGGAGCCTTGGCAAGACCTTGCACCTGGCTCATTGCACAGAGCCCTTGCAGCTCATATCCCCCTCCCTCCTGCTTTTCATTTCCCTTATCCCCCTCTTAACAAACCTCTCAGTAAATTTGAGCCTTTGAAATGGCTTTAGTCTGGTCATTTTCCTTCAGTTTTACCAGAGAGATGGATTAGCCTAACATCTGTCCTCAGGTTACTGGTATTCCTGAATAAAAGCTGACTTCCTTTTTCACCAACATTTGACTTTGGGGTTATTTTTATTTGGGGGCAGGCAGCCAGATATGGATTTGGTAACAAATTTGGGGGAGCCTCAGCCAGGGGCTGAGCACCCTCTGGCATCATAATCACTTGTCACTATATGGCTTACTGGTTCCCTGATGATTTGGGCTCAAGGTCCTGTGTTACTGTAGGCAAATTGGGCACTCAGTAAAGCCAATACTGGTGAGAAAGACTTTATATTATTGATGCCAGGCAGAAACTCCATTCCTTCCACCATGGCCATATTTTTCATTAACCCATTGAGTGAACACTGGGGATACTGGGGAAAAAACTCCAACTATTGTAAGAACAGATCATTTTTTTCTATGATTATTGAAAGGCTATTCTGCTAAAGATGATTTTTGGTAAATGTTCACATGATCACACTTGGAGCCCATTCTGAGAGATCCATGCAGAAACCTCTTACTTAAACTTCCTTGTCACCAATTCTCCAATATTATTCTTCCAGACTTTCTGATCACCCAGCCAAACCATTAGCCACTACCCATGAATAAGTAATAATGCACACCTCAGACCATATATCCTTCCAGGAAAAGTGGACAATGAGATATGCAGCTTGAATTTCAGCCAATTGGAAAGATTTCTCTTCATCAATGTCTCTCAGGGTGACCTCTAAGTGAGCCTGTAATACTGCAGCAGTCCACTTTTTACCTGGTGTCAGCACATCATTCAGAGCCTTCTATAAACCAGGCTCAAATTTTTTTCTCCTTTGTTAGCTGGTCATCAGGAAATCTCTGGGAAGTCAAAGGTGTCATTTGCAAAAAGGATGACTGTGCGGCTCAAATAGGCTTATTGGGAGTGTGAGTCATCTGATTACAGAAATTATTTATGCCTTCAGGATCTGTTCAAGTCTCTGGATGATGGAATACTGTTGTATGTCCAAGTGTATGACTCAGTGACTCAAATGACACCTGTTTCATGATGGCTAGCTCAGGTCATATCAGCATTTGATGTTCATGATCAGGTTTTCAGTCTCTATCAGAGCCCAGATCAGCAAGGTGGGAGCTGTTTCTCAAAGGGAAAAAGGTGATTTGCTAAAGAAAACACAACTTTGTTCCAAAACCCTTTTGGTCCGCACGGTGTTTCTCCTTGCTACAGGGGGCTTGTCTTAGGATCCATCTTGCATCACAACATGCCATGGGTACATTTTGTACCCATGTAACTATTAGGTCATACGATACAAGTGGCAGAGAAACTTGCCTTGCAGACTTCATTTGTTCTGGATCCCTTTATAAAAATTTTTCTGACTAGTCTTACAACTTGGGATCTGCTGATATAGAGATCTTTAAACCCAGTGGAGGAATAATTCTATATGGGACTCAACAATGGATCCTATGTCTTAATATTATCTGCACTGTCACTACTTTCAGTTGCAACCAAACCAGAAACCAATTCCAGATCTCCCACAGGTCCCAGAGCATATGCTGCTGCAGCCAGTCCTTGCTGAAGTAATCCTGATGTTTATATCGCTTAGTATTCTTAGATGTAAGCAACTTTAGAAACCTACTTTGGCTGGTTAAGCATAAAAGAAGTTTATTCAAGGATATCAAGGATATTAAATAGCTCTCAGAATTCCTAAAAGGTTAAGAGAATCTGACATGAAGAATATGTAATCAAATAAATAAATAAATAGAAACCTAACCCAAAATTGCACCACAGAACTAGTCCAGTGTAAACCCACTATTACCATCAATGCCATTGCCTATGCCACTGGAAGCAAACACAGTAATTTACACAGTGCTATGGTCTAAACGTGTCCTCCCAAAATTCATATGTTGAAACTTGATCCGCAATGTAATAGTATTAATGGGTAAGGCCTTTTGAGAGGTGATTAGGTCATGAGAGTGAAGCCCTCATGAATGAGATTAATGACCATAAAAAAGAGACCCCAGAGAGCTTCCTTGCCCCTATGTGAGGACACAGCGAGAAGTTGCAGTCCATGAGGAGTGGAACCTCACCAAACACCAAATCTGCTGATGCCTTGATCTTGAACTTCCCAGCTTCTGGAACTGTGAAAAATAAATTTCTGTTGTTTACAAGCCACCAGTTAATTGTATTTTTGTTATAGCAGCCTGGATGGACATGCACCCTGAACACTAGATTATACCACTAGACTCACTAGTACTGTTGCTTTCAGAAATTAAATTCCTTCGTGCCATAAATATAATGCCTACCACATGCCAGGCATTGTTTTCAGTGTTGAAGACACAGCAGTGAAAAAAAAAAAAGAAAGAAAAGAAAAAATACCTGCTCTCATAGAACTTACAGTGCAGTGAAGGGAGAAAGAGACAATAAGATTAATAAAACATATAGTATATTAGATGCTCATTATTACTAGGGAGAAAAATAAAGCAGAGGAAGAAGGACAGGTAAAGTTAGGGAGGAATTTCAATTTTAAGTAAGATAGCCAGAAAAAGTCATCCTGAGAAGGTGACATTTGAGTAAAAACCCAACGAAGAAGGCCGGCCTGTGGCTCACTTGGGAGAGTGTGGTGCTGATAACACCAAGGCCATGGGTTCGGATCCCATATAGGGATGGCCGGTTAGCTCACTTGGGAGAGCATGGTGCTGACAACAGCAAGTCAAGGGTTAGCATCCCCTTACCAGTCGTCTGTAAAAAAAACAAACAAAAAAAACACCGATGAAGGAGAGCCAGCAGCAAGCCATCCAATCATCTGGGTAAGAGCATTTCAAAGAGAAATAACACCAAGTCCAAAGACTCTGAGGTTGGAGCATATCTGAGATGTTCAAGGAGGAGCAAGGAGGCCAGTGTGGTTAAAAGCAGGTAAGCAAGGAAGATGAGATTAGGTCACGTAGGACACTGTAGGCCAAAGTGAACACTTTGGCTTTTACTCTGAATAAGATGGAAAAGTCATTGGAGTGTTTTGAGCAGAAGAGTAACCTGATGTCACATATTCTAACAAGGTAAATGTGGCTGCTATATAGGCAGCCCTAAAGAAAGGCAAATGAATGCATTCATTCATTCAACAAATATTTATTGATACCTGCTATTCCAGATGTTGTTTTTTAGGTGCTAGAATACAACAGTCAATAAGGCAAACAAGAATCCTAGAGCTCCTGGAGCTTATAATGTAATAGGAGTAAACAGAATATAAACAAGCAAATAAATATATAATGCATAAGGTGGAGCTAAATGCTCTGAAGAAATACAAGGCAGGATTAAGGAACTATAACATAGCATGAATGGGGTGTACTTTTTGGCTGAGGTGATCAGACAATTCCCCTTTAATACAGAGATATTTGACTATAGAGATATGAATGAGGTAAAGGAGTAAGCCATGCAGATACCTGGGAAAAAAATGTTCTGGGAAAATTATGCAGTAAGTCCAAAGACCCTAATATGGGAGCATGATTGGTATATTCAAAAAACAGCAAGAAAGCCTGTGTGGCTAGAACAGAGAGAGGACAGTGGTTTCAAACAAGAGCAGAGATGTATAAAAGTGGCAGAGCATACGGGGCCTTGGATATGTGACTCTGGGTTTTATGTTGAGTGACATGGGAAGACACTGAAGAGTTTTGAGCAGAGAAGTGACAAGACTTGGCATACTCTTTGTCTTGGCTTGGGCTGCTGTAACAAAATACCACAGACCAAGTAGCTTATTATAAATAACCGAAATGTATTTCTCATAGTTCTGTAGGCTGGGAAGTCCAAGATCAAGGTGCTGGCTAATTTAGTGTCTGCTGCAGGCCTGCTTCCTAGATGGACACTTTTTTGGCTGTAAGCTTTCAGGGCAGAAGGGGTAGGGGTCTCTTTCTTTTATAACAGCACTAATCCCATTCAGGAGGGTAGAGCCTAATCATCATCCAAAGGTCCCACTTTCTAATACCATTACCTTGGGAGTTAGGATTTCAATATATGAATTTGGGGGAGATAAAATATTCATTATTGCACTGTTAAAGACTTCCTTTAGCTGCTATGTGGAGAACAGACTAATGGAGCTTGTGGTCAAGTGCTGTGTCTCTACCACAGCCTTTTACCTCACATGAGGGTGTGTTTTAAAAGGTGTATATGCATCCAGAACTACCCATCAGGACCTGGGTTTTCTCAGATCAACCAAGTCTTAAGGTCACACAGAACCAAGATCAGTTCATCGTTTGTTGGAGGCAGTACATCTAGGCTCAAGCACTCGCAGGTCCAAAAGTCCATGTAAGCTGCATGAGCAGGTGGTCCTTACCCACAAATCATCAGCTATTGTTACATCAGTCCTTCCCCCTAAATTAACAACTATAGTCAGATGGGGGAGGTTCCCTATAATCAGGTGATAGAGAAGGAAAAAGGCTGAGCTTAGTTCATGGCTGGATCAGCTTAGTATGTGGGTAGAAGCTGAAAATGAATTCTGGCTGCACTAGAGCCCTACTCAGGGATGGCTTTGAAAGATAGCCATGAAGGAAAATACACCCAATGGCCAGAATTTCATATGGTGCACCAGATTATCCACTTTGTGAGAAAAGAGAAGTGGCCAGAGGTTAGAATATATATGAACTCGTAGGCAGTGAAAAATAGCTTAACTAGTTGGTCAGGAGCCTAGAAAGAAGAAGGTTGAAAGATGAAGAACAAGGAGGTCTGTGGAAGAAATATAGTGGGTGGACCTATGGGAATTGGCATGCAATGTGAAGATATTTATTTTGCATTTTAATACCTGCCAGAGAGCACCCAAAATGGAAAAGACACTTAATAACAAAAGAAAGAGAATAACTAAGCCAGTGAGGCTATTCCCATCTGGTACAATGGGCATATGAACGGAGAAGCCCTGGTTGCAAGTACAGAGGCTAAGCATGGGCTAAACATCATTGAGTCTCACTAACCAAGGCTGATCTAACTGCTGCTGCTGCCAAACGTAAAATTCCAGCTAACAACAGAGACCAAATCTGAGTCACTATTACAGCACCTTCCCTCAAGGAGACCAATCAGCCACTTTGTGGCAAAGGGATTACATTGGACACCTTCCACCCTGGAAGAGGAAGCAATTCCTCATGATTTTAATGGATGTGTATCCTATGAGCTTTCCTTTTTTCCCTTGGCCAGCATGACTACCTGAGAACTTACAGAGTGTTTGCTGCGTCAGTAGGATACCACATAATATTGTGGCAGATCAAGAGACCGACTTTACAAGAAAGGAGGTTCAGTAGTGAGCCCATATCCATGGTATTCTCTAATCCTGTAATTTACTGCATGATTTAAATGCTACTGGCCTGTAGGGTAATGGAGTAACTCTTAAAGAATCAATTGAGGCACCAGATTGAGACCATTTCTTGTGAAGATGAGGTACTATCCTCAAGGATATGGTATATAACCTAATTCAAATGACCATTACATAATGTTATCTCCCCAATAGGTATAATACATGTCTCTGGGCACCAAGGGGGTAACAGTAGGAATATCCCTGCTTACCATCACCCTCAGTGTCACACTTGGGCAATGTGTGCTTCCTATCCTCACAACTACAGACTCTTTGGATGCATTTATTTTCTATTGCGGCTGTAACAAATTACCACAAACTCAGCAGCTTAAAAAAAAGATGTCATTGTTGGCTCTCTCTGACTAGGGTCTCACTAAGCTGATATCAAGGTATTGGCTGACCTGGAGTCTTATCTTGAGGTTTGGGAATAGAATATACTACCAACTTTTTTAGGTTGTTGAAAGAATTTAGTTTTTTTATGTTTGTAGGGCCGAGGTCCCCATTTCATTGCTGGATTTCAGCTAGAAGGCTCTTTTAACTCCTTAAAGCCACTTGCATTCCTCATCTTGTTGCTTCCTCTGTTTTAAACCAAGCAACAGCATGTCTGGTCCTTCTCATGTTTCAAATATCTCTGACTTCCTTCTGCTGCATATCTTCTGACTTCCTCTTCTTCCTGTCTACAGAACACTTTCCTCATTTAAGAGATCATGTGATTAGTTTGGGCCCACCTGGATATACAGGATAATCTCCCTATCTTAAGGTCAGCTGATTAGTTACCTTAATTACATCTGCAAAGTTCCATTTGCCTTGTAATGTAACATAGTCACGGGGACTAGGGCATGAGAATTTTTAGGGGTCTAAAAACCTGGTTCCCAGGAAGAATATGTTTAAACCAGAGACATAGTAAAAACATTATTGAACTTTAAGATATAGCTGCCCTCTGGTAACTTTAGGCTTTTTGTACCAGGAGACCAACAAGCAAAAAATTAGTTAACATACTGGCAAGGGTATTTTGACCTTGATCATCTGGAAGAGGTAGGGCTGTTCTTACATAATGGAAACAGGAAAGAATACATTTGGGACTGTTTATCCACTGTCTCTTTGTACTCCCCTGCCCAATTTTCTAGTAAATGGGTAAGGACAGAAGCCATGGCCTGAGAAAGGCATAGTGACTGCTATGGTTTAAATGTGTCCCCTCCAAAATTCATGTCCAAACTAAATACCCACTGTGGGTATTGAGAGTTGGGGCCTTTGTGGAAGCAATTAAGTGCCTGATCCTATAACATAATGGATTAGTACTTTATAAAAGGGCTGGAGGGAACTAACTTAGGCCCTTTTTGCTCTTCTGCTCTTTTGCCATGTGAGGACACATCTCTTTTTTTGCCCTTCTACCTTGCAACATGTGAGGATGCAGCAAGAAGACCCTTACCAGACACCAAATACCAGTGTCTTGACTTGGACTTCTAAGCCTCCAGAACTGTAAAAAGTAAATTCTTGTTGTGCATAAATTACTCATTCTCAGATATTTTATTATAGCAGCACAAACTAAGACAGTGAAGTAGGACTCATACCCCTCAGGGATGAGGGTGCATTAGTTTTCTTGAGCTTCCATAACAAAATATCACAGTCTGGATGGTTTAAACAATAGAAACTAATTTCATCACTGTTCTGGATGCGGGAAGTTCCAGATCAAGGTCTGGTAGGATTTGCTTTCTGGTGAGGGCTTTCTTTCTGGCTTGTAGATGGCTTTTTTGATCTCACATGGCTTTTTCTTGGTGCATTTGCATGAAAAGAGAGAAAGATCTCTTCCTCTTCTTGTAAGGCCACCAATACTATCAGATTTGGGACCCACTCTTATGACCTCATTAAACATTATTTACCTCCTAAAGGTGTTATCTTTAAATACAGTCACTCTGGGGGTTAGGACTTCAACATATGAATATGGGGGGGGGGGACAGCAAAATTAATTCTATAGCAGAGTCATCTCACCAGGTAAGCCATCTCAACCAGCATGATTACAACTGAGGGTGAGGGGAATCTAGAAAAGATAGAAAATGAGTATCAGTTGTGATGTCAAGATAGCCACAGGAACAAGAGCTCATAGCCACTAACCTTCCTTTTTTTAAGTTTTCCCAGGAAAAGAGTATGGTGAGGTTTTTTCTTCTGACATCACTTCTGACACCAAATGTGTTTTTTTTTTCCAATACAAACAACCAATTCTCTGACACCAAATGGGTGTCAAACAATTCAATTTGATTCTAACATTAACTCCTGGAGTTAACACAGACCCCACAGGTTAAGGGCTCAGTCCCACAAGACTACCCCCACTTCAGATGCCAGTTGCAAGTCCCAGGGACCAACCATACTTCTGAACAACTTGAAAATAGCCAATTGGAAGAGATGCATAGGGCAAGGTATAGGGAGAGGGGATGTAAAGCTTCTGTGCTCTCTCTGAGTGCACCACCCACCCAGTACTTCAGCGTGTTTACCAACACCAAAACTCTCTAAATCTCACTGTTCAAGAGTTTTTATAGAACTTAAATTCCAGCCCCCATTCCCTCCCCAGAGTTCAGAAGGTGGGGCTGAGAATTCCAACTGTCTAGTCATGTGTCTTTCTGTTGACCAGTCCCCATACTAAATCTGCCTAGGGACCCCATCCTGAGTTGTCTCATTAGCATAAACTCAGGTGATATGGAAAAGGGGCTCAGTATGAATAACAGACACTTTTGTCCCTCAAGAAATGTCAAGGGTTTTAGGAGCTCTGCACCAGGAACTGGGGACAAAGACCAAATATATTTTTTATTATACCACAGAGACCAACTGGAATCCTGAAGGAGCTTTTTCAAGAGAAGTAAACTTATCCTATGGAACAAGTGAATTCAAGTATCACAAAGTATAAAATGTAGTGAACTCTAATGAGTCACTAGGATCCTTTCCCACCCATTTTCCCAGCTGTGAAGAGTATTGCTGCTGATGGCTCACAGCTGAGTCCCTGTCTGAAAATTGCTGTCAGCCAAGAAGAGCTATATCACCTAGGTTATAGCCCCTTTCCAGGGGCAAGTTGCATACAATGACTGGTCTATACAGGGTACAAAACACTGACTCCTTTGCCTCCATTAGAGACAACTTTGAAATATATTCTAGTTATAAAGCTCCCCATAGAGTTAGCTAATGCCTATGTTTCATCTGCACTGCAGTTCAACTTCTCCCTCTGCCCAATCCTACAGCCTTACAATGTAATGCCTGAAAGCACTCCCCAATAAACCTCTTGCACCACATTTCTGCCTCAGACTCTGTTTACTGGGGGAGACTAACTTAAGAAAAGAGGTAATCCCAAGAAGCACCAATTGGAAAGTGGAGAAGTGAGACAGGGAAGGAAAGAAAGCCATTACAGGGTACATTAATTATCAGGTTGCTTCTGTGTGCAACTGAAGCTCAATCCAGCTGAAGGAGGATTCTGAGAAACTATAGAACATGTCTTAATGTCATCCTGCCCAAGGAATGGGGAAGTTGGGGTATTTATTCACTGATTCCTATCAGTTATAGGTTAAGGGCTACACACAGGGTTGGTTATTTGCAGGGGCAGCCTGGCCAATTTATACGTGGAGCACGTGCCTGTGGCCAGAAATAGTCCTCAAACAGAAAGTCACATGCCTTGCAATAAGAAGACATAAGGAAGAAATTCTAAAACTTAGCCCCAGGGCACCCCAATATTTAAGATATCTGGAAGATAAGGATGATTGAGCAAATTATGCCAAGAAAAAACAACTAGTAAAGTAGGGAGACAGAAACCGAAGGAGAAGTGATCAAATCATGTCAGATGCAGCTCATGGTTGGTTAGCTCAGTTGGGCACAGTGTCGTGCTGAAAACACCAAGGTCTAGAGTTTGATCCCTGTACTGGCCAGCTGCAAAAAAAAAAAAAAAAAAAAAAAAAAAAAAAAAATTGCAACTCATAGGAGAATAATATGAGGACTGAGAATTGAGCATGGGATTTAGGAATATGGAGATCTTGGTAAACTCGTCAAGAGCTGCTTCAGCACAGTGGTGGGGATAAAAACGTGACTGGTGTGAGTTCAAGAGAGAAAAGGAGGTAATGAAGTAGGGACAATGAGTATTGACTGTTTTAAGGTAGTTTTGCTAAAATGGGAGCAAAGGAAGGTAATAATAGCTCAAAGGGATATAACATCAAGGGAGAATAGTGTCAAGGTAGGAAATATTGCCACAGGTGTACATATGGATAAGAATGGTCCAGCAACAATGGAAAAAAAAGATAATTCAAGGGGGAAAAGAGACAACTGCCTGGTTCTTAAGTTGGTAAGGGGAATGAAACTGAGTGTGCAAGTGAAGGGGCTATCCTCTGCATATGTTCAAAGTATTTACTTCTTTTTCATGAAATATCAGACAATGAAATCCAACAACTTAAAGGCCACCTTTGCTTGACTTTACTCTGAATTCTTGATGTTTGTTTCCTGGTTCTGAATGTCAAAGCTGGTACTCCTTCACTTTTTTAGTCTTAATCTCCTCACAACTGCACTAATTGACCTTTGTAGCCTGTAATGGAAGACCAATGCTGTCCTTAATTCAATCTTTAATCAAGAGGTAATGAAGGTTATCTAGCCCATCTCTCAGCTGTGAGTGACCTTTCTGCTAGTCTACAGTAAACCAAATGCCTCCATTCTGAAAACAGGCTTCTGCTATTTATTTGAGTTCCTGTCTTACTAATATGCCTTGAAGAGTAACAGATTATGCCACCCCAAAATATGCCACTTTGGCATAAGGATTACTTTGAGCTGAAAGCAATTGAGAAGAAGATGCAGGAAAAGCTCTCTGACTTCCTCTTATTTGCCTGAAAGCAGGACATAAAATTGTAAAGGTGTTCCCCCTCTCCACTTGACCAGAAAGGATGGAAGTTAATCACCACAGACAACTCTAGACCCTTATCAGCTTGGAGATAGCACCAGAGAAATCTACATAACAAATGTTACTAACAGTTCCTTACCTACCATTAGTTTCCCCCATATATTTATATTCCCAAAATATGCTGCCCTAGAAACTCAAAGTCCTTTTCCTTTGCCTTGTGAATTATCTAAACATTTATTGTTCTTTTGTTAAGATGCTATATAAGCCCAAATTCTACTCCCCTCTTTAAGTTACTCATCTCTGAATGCTCTGTTGCATATCATGTATGCTTGAGGCATATGTTAACAAACTTCTGTTTTTCTTTCGTTAATCTGTCTTTTGTCAGCCAATGAACCTAAAGTAGGTAGAGGAAAAAGATTTTTTTCCTCCTCTACAGCCTAATACTTAGATCTATATAGGACTGGGACCCTCTTTTCCTTACCAGTAATGCCCCTTCCTTGGATTTTCCTACTGCCTGTAAACCCCAGCTTGCTGGCTGGAACCCTCCTATATTGTGGTAGACTTCCTGGAATGCTGCCCACTTCGCAGCTTTGATCTTTCAATATTACTTGCATCAATTGTGCTTTGACCATGTGTTGAGACATACCATTATTTCATGTAAGAACCTCCCATTCTCATTTATCTCATTTATTTAGTAATTTATTCATTCATGCATTCCCTCTATCTCTCTCTGTTTCACACTGATTCATTCTCTGGGAAGACAATGCTATATTCTGTACATATCTGGTGGTTTGGCAAAACCTGAAGCTGGCTCAGTCACCTGAGGGTCTAGGCATCCAGCCATCTGTTCTAAGTCACTATAGATATCTGAGCCTTGCTTCACTATGTTGCGAAAAATGACACTGGAATAATTGTGATGTACTGATAAAATATATTAATTGGTACATTTTTTTAGGAAACTATGTATGAAACTACCATTCAAATCCTGCTATCATTCTCATTTGTTTTCTGCTCAAAAAAATTAAACCTAGCCCAAACTATTCCTTTCTCATAAACCTGTTGGCTTTATTTTTTGCATATAGAATATATCTAGTAATCTTCATTATCTTGCTTATGTGGAAATAAGCAGTGACTGGGTAACTGGTTTAGAAGTTAATTAAACATTGCCAGCTGTGATTACACAGTATAGGGCTTCCTGTGACTCTCCCCTTCCCCTGCCCTTTTATTGGGTTATATTTATATTTGCCATGTTTATTAGGGATTTATTTTAAAAAGTGAATACTGCTTCTTGAGATTGATCTTCATATTGAAAAATTCCAGTTGCTATCCTGTACTGATTAAATCAAAAAGTAGCTTAATTCCATTTTCTTGTAAATATTTTACATATTTCAGTTTTGACTACTTTTGAAATAGGAATCTTTCTTTTTCTCCAAATTGAGATATTTCTTTCCTGTTCAGCAACACTGCTTTCATTTAACAATTAAAGTGTGAATGAACTGAGACTATGAACAATTGAGCAAAGTTGCTGCTATGCTCAAGATATTTTAAAAGTTTACAGATAGCAATAAAGGTCTTCAAGATGAATAAAGTAAGCAAATGTGATTAGCACTCTTAAAAGGAGAGCTGAAAGCCAGCATATCAACGCAGAAAGATCTTGCCTGTAGCAACTCATCTACATTGTTAATTAACAAGCTCACTCTGGAAACTGAGCCATGATATCAATGAGATCAATGAGCTTAGTGGGCTGTTAAATACTTAGCAAATAGCTCTTTACCTTAAAATATAATCTTTCAGATTAATTTGAACAGTTTATGAAAGTGTACAGTTAACTGTGCAGTCTACTCTGCTGGGAAACAGTAGAAAATAAAACATAAATTTTGTTTTTTTGGCTTAATTTTTAAATCCAGGAACATTTGAAAAATATCTTCTCACTGAAAAAACTAGGTCTCAAAACATAAATCTTAAAAATCTTCCTACTGGAAATGACCAAGGAACTTGAAGAGAATTATAATATGCTACTCCCAAATAAGCTACTATGGCATATGGATTAGTTTGAGCTGAAGACAGTTGACAAACAGCTGATGCAGGGCTCCCTCCCCCATCAGCCTAAGATCAGGGCATACATTTCCCATGACAAAGGTGCCTTTCCTGTACCAGGAAGGGGCAAGCAACACATCACCAGAGATGGGGTGTTGACACTGAGATGAGTCTGTATAAACAAACCTTACTAAAATAAACTTTATCCATTATTTACTCTATATATTTCCTAGTCACTTTTCTGAAATTTATCACCTCTAGAAGCCCAATCCCCCTTTCCTTTGTCTAGTCACTTTCCCACTATTTATTGCCCTTTGTTAAAATGGTATATAAGCCCCTAAGTAGAACCCTAGACCTTGGTGTTATCAGCACCACACTTTAACCTACTGAACTAACCAGCCAGCCCCTCCTTAACCAAACTTTAATGACGCTTCTCTGCAACTTCTTCTTCAACTATACCTCAACCTTGGCTTATGAGAGCTGCAGACTCTCAGCAGAAAATGACTTCATCTACCCTCCCTTTATTACTTTAAGAGACTTGAACACACACCAGCATAGTTTCTAACAGCTCGAGGCCACATCCTTAGGATGATGACCCGCAGACCCCATAAGTTCCTGCAGGAAAAATCTCAACACACTGCCAAAAGAAAGTACCGTTTGTTCCAGCCTGAACCTAACTGCAGGCCCCTTATCTCCCTTTTCTTAGAAGCATTTACTTAAAAAATCAAATGAAACAAAACCTACAACAGTAAATCCTTTCTCTGTCCCTTTGAGATGTGTATATATCTCCTACAACCCAGGAATGCCTTTCTCAAGGATCTGAGAGCCAGTTCTTTGAAATGTAATCATCAGGCAGGATGCCTCTGCATCTCTTCAGGAGGGTTGAAACCTAACTTAGATAAGTGCCAGTTAGCAGACACAGATGGCCTAATTTTATTGACATTGGCCAACCCTCTTACCCACTTTTTGTAATTTTCACTTCCCTAACTTTGCTCAAGCCTCTCACCACCGCATGCCACCTTCACTCAATTTCCCCTCCCCACTCTCTCATTCTTCCTTTGAAAGGCCCAGTCACCTCTGCACACATTGGAATTGAGCTCAAGTTACACTGAGGTCTCGCCCTTACTACAATAGTACTATTAAATAAAATCTGTCTTTACTGCCTTTAACTAGTATCCAGCTTCATTTTTCTTTAGCAAACAGAGACTGTTTTATGCAGAAGTCAGCCTATCTCTCAGGAGGGACCACTAAGAAGAGGTTATATGCTGTCTCAGGCTGAGGGTGGACCAAAACTCAGGAGCCTGGGGAAAGGTGAGAAGCTTAACTAAAGTTTGACCAAGTCAGGTTAATGAGAATTTTATTCCTGTTGATCAGTGAGGACAAACAGTTCAGTGAATTATTCATGAGACAAAGAATGGGAATTTGGAGGGTGTGATGGTTAATTTTAGGTGTCAACTCAACTGGGTTAGGGGATACCCAGACAGCTGGTAAAAAATTATTTTGGGGAGTGTTTGTGAGGGTGTTTTCAGAGGAGGTTGGCATTTGGAAGGCAGTTATGCCCAGCAGTGTACCACCAATGCCAACCTGAAGTTGGCATTTGGATCAATGGACTGAGTAAGGAAGACTCACCCTCATCAATGTGGACAGGCATCATTCAATCCATTGAGGGCATGGATAGAACAAAAAGGCAGAGGAAAGGTAAATTCACTGTCTCTTCTGGAACTGAGATATCCATCTTCTCCAGCCCTTGGACATCAGAACTCCAACTTCTTGGCCCCTTGGACTCTGGGATTAATACCAGTGGACCCCAGGTTCCCGGGCCTTTTGGACTGAGATTGAATTACAACACTGGCTTCCCTGGTTCTCCAGCTTGCACATGGCATATCATGGGACTTCTCAGTCTCCATCATTATGTGAGGCAATTCACATAATAAATCTCCTCTTATATGAGGATACTTCAAAAAGTTCATGGAAAATAAAATTAAAAGATAGTATGAGTCTTTCCATGAACTTTTTGTGTATCTATGTCTATATTTATATTTATCTATCCTATTGGTTCTTTTTCTCTGGAGAGCACTAATACAGAGGGCCTTTGTCTTGTCATAGGTAAACAATGGGGGCATCTGTGAGTCTTATCTAAGTCCTGAGAGAAAGGGTGTTTCCTTGAAATAAGCAGATTCCAAGAACACAGAAGGGTGGGGGAGATTTCTTAATTGTTGCTGCTTTCTGGGAGCAGAGGGCTCAGGTAAAATTCAATATTGTCAATGGGATACATTGTAGGGCACCTATGTTGTTCAGGGCTTAGGAAAAACCACCGAGTCCAGTGTTATATAAGTTGCTTGCTGAATGACGGGTTGAAAAAGGCAGGAAATATAGTACTTGTGTAGAGTATTAGCCTGTGGTGATAAAGATTAATGCCTGTGAAAGGAATTTTGAGCTTGGTCTTCTTGCAGCAAAGAGTAAAAAAGTGAGAAAACCAAGTAATATGGTGACATTGGTGAATTTTACCTGAACCCTGTGCTTCTGGAAAATAAGGAAGGTCAAGAAATCCCCCACTCTTTGTGTTCCAGGAAAGGGCTTACTACAAAGAACCACGCTTCTCTATATGACTTAGGTAAGACTCACTGTTTATCTATGACAAGGCCAGGCACAGAGTCTCCACATTCCCATTCTCTGCTTCATAATTGAGTAGCTGAACTGTTTGTTCCCACTGATCAATGGGACCAAAATGCTTGTTAACCTAATTTTAGTTAAGATTCTCTCCTTTTCCCTGGTCTCTGAACTTTGGCCCACCCTCAGCTTGAGCCAACAGAAAATCCCTTCTGAAAATAAGTTGGCCTCAGGATAACACTGTCTGATCTACTTACTCTTGGATCATGCCACCCTTTCATCTCACTTCCCCACACCAGCTTCTACCTAGTCCTGTTTACTCCTGCATAAAAGAAAACTCCTTGGTGCCTAACTCTTGAATCTTGCAAATCTTTTGGTCACAGGTTCTCCCTATTGCAATAGTCCCTTCTCACCTTACAATAATCCTTCTGAATAAGTCTCTTCTTACTAAGTCTGCATTTGCTTTTTTATTTGTCAGTGGCTAGAGAGGTAGGCAAGGGATGGATCACAGACAGCCTTGGAAGCCTTAGACGTCTTAGAGTTTGGATTCTATCCCAAGGCAATGGCAAACCACTGAAGGTTTTATAAAAGAGAGTGACAAGATCAGATTTGTGTTATGAAAAATCACTCAGGCCTAAGGGAGAAGAGATTCCTGCCTTGGCCGTTTGTGATGTTGATGGTGCTCTTCAGAGAGGAGAGAGAGAAGATTGGGGAGGGAGAAGGTGGTGTTACATTCGTTCTGAACATGCTGAATTTGAGGTGACGGGGAGACATTCAGCTAGAGCTACATATGTGATTTTGAAGCTTGGGGGAAAAGATAAATATATATTGGAGAATCAACAGCATATGCATGATTGTCAAAGCCCTGGAGTGGATTTGCTCTTCAGTTTCAAACTGTAACACATCGATTCTTTTCTCCTTTAGTCCCAGTCTTCCCTGTATCATCTTACTCCAATTTTAACCTCTAATTTTGTTTCTCTTTGTTCTTCCTTCTTTAAAATACATGGACACTAATGTATAAGCTATAAAAGTAAGCTCTGCATCAAAGAAAAGCTAAACGAATATTTGTTATTCCTCTCAGGCCATTTAGCTTTATTTAACACACTGAAGTATCTGCTAATTGCTCTCTTCATAATAAAATTGAATAAGTATAAAATTCTGTCTGAACTTATTTACCATACAATAGTATCTAACATAAGGTTTGGCAACATCTTTAGTCCTGAGTGTAACAGAGTGGGTAGAGGAACAAAAAATTCCTAAGGGCTTTACTAGTTACTACAGTGGAAGTCATGTGGCATAGAAAGGCCAGAAAGACAAGGAGGATTAAAGAAAACAGTAAGAATTTAGGAGAAAAGGTAAAGAAAAAATAAAGGAGAGAAAAGCAGACATAATTAAAGCAGCCATCACGGAGAGCTTCAAAGGATAGGGTGGTTGGGGATATTAATATTCATGTCAAGGAACTCCCAGTACCTTTACAATACTATATTTTTAATTTGGAAACAGTTTAGAAAATATTGGAAGGTGACTTTGTTGTGGTAGAACAACTTGAGAATAGAGTCACTACTTGTTCTATATCTTTACCATCCTGACACTACAAAATAGGGTCAAGTTTACTTTTAAGAACAAAATTATGGAAGCTCCAACGAGTTTGCTGAAGTAGAACCCTTCTCAACAATTTCCCCAGTTATTTTAGGAGGTTCCAATGTTTGTCTATAAATGAATCTATCAGCTCTAATTCCTCCCGTTATCTGACATCCGTGTTAACACCCTATACCCATTAATCCACTTGATAAAGCCCCACTGTAGCAACTGGTCATTGAAAGTATGCCTATGTATATGCCATGGCAGCTCATTCCAGATCTTCCCGGGGGAGGTGGGTTTTAGGTTCTTGGTCAAACTGTGTAAGGAGAACCAATTGAAGTCCACAACACAGTGAGCACCCACTCAGCAAAAGAAAAGGAAAAGGGATAGACCAACAAAACATTCATGATAGGATTTTATTGTTAATAGAAAGTATGCACCAAGGTGTGCATGTGCAGTCCTCAATGAGGACAGCCCCATGAATTCCTAAGGGGAGTGTTTATATGCTGTTCTGGGATGGGGTGTTTCTCTATCCTAACTAAGGGGAGGAATATTCAGCCATGGGGGAGGATCTAAGGTAACTAAATCCTAATAGGTCAATGTGAGGTTGCATCGGCTTCCTGTCATGCATCCCTGACTTTCTGAAGTTTCTGGTCATGCACAGTGGAGTCATTTCCCTTTAACTTTGTCCTTTCCAGTCTAACATTACAGGTCAAAGGTTATATGGCAGTTGTCTGCACTTCTGTTTCTCCTACGACACAGGTGTGGCAGTTCTTGTAATCTGCAAAGTTCTAGGCATAGCATGCTGATTGGTAGGGTGGTTAAGCTGTCATCAGAGCATAATGGGTCCATTAACTGCCAGGTAAAGAGGCAGATAGTGCCAATCTGGACTGAATGCTTATGTGCAGCCTCCCTGGGGTGTGTCCCTATTCTGTCCCACCTCACCAACACTTGCCATGAGCTGCAACAAATGGCGGGTGCAGCTAGCTCCTTCTCCTTCTCAAGTCTCTGGTACAGTTTTCACCTAAAACTACTCCTTTTGTGTCAGAATCTTACATAGTCTGTTTTCAACAGGTCTGTCTTCTTCTAGTCCTCTCTCCTCTGACCATTCAGTTATTCATTCAATCTACTTAGTGCCCAGTACTATGCTAGTTGCTAAGGATACAACAATGGTGAAAAGGACAGACAAGGTCCTTGGCTTTGTGGAGCATATAGGCTAGTAATGATGAGAACCCAAATTATTCTCAGTGCCTTGTAGACTTTTTTTTTTTTTTTTTTTTTTTAGTTTTTACTACTACTCTGCCAGGTAAGAACTATTATTATCTTTATTTTACAATCTTAGACACATTACTGGCCCAGGATCACAAAGCTAGTTAGGGCAGGGCCAGGATTTAAACTCTGGCCTAACTATACAATTCATGCTCTTAACTTCTAACAGCCTCCCTCAAAACTAGTCTACAGGGCTGGACAGTTTATGGAGATCAGCCCTACCAACTTCTTCACCCATCTCACTCTTCCACTGACCCCTTTGTACCAATTCAAGTCCCTCTTTGAGGTCTGCGCCCCACCCTCCACTAGGAGTTTAGGTACAAAAATAGGTATAAAATAAGTCAAGGTAGAAGAAGTAGGCAGAGAAGAGGTATTCTGTGTACTAACAGCATCTATGAAAAGCTCAGTAGGCCAAAAATGCTGTTACGCCAGTTAGAAAAAGAAACTTACTGAGGAAAATCACATTATGAAATACCTTTGAAGCTAGTGTCTGCAAAGTTGCTGTATCTTTTAAGTGAATAGTGGTAATCAACTTGGCCTAAAGAGGACTCCTTTCACCCACTGGAAATCTCTTTGGTTATAAACAAGTTCTAAAATGAAATAATGACAGCACTAAGGCAGCAGGATTAGGGACTTTAAGTTTGGGATGTCCCTGGCAACAGGGATTCTCAGCAAGCCACCACACAAGTGCTTGCTGACAGGTGAGCTGTCTCCACATTCAAAGGAACCACTGGGCTCCACTTACTCTGTTGTGGCCTTTGAATTGTTTCTCTGATTGCGAGATTCGTGTGTGCTGAGCCATCCTTGCGTTTTCACTTGGGCTCCCCGGTGCTAAGCAGTAGACTTCTGAGAGACGGATGACAGTTTTAACACTCTAGCTGTGTCTCTCTATAACAGACACTGGAGCAATGTACTCTACTCTAAGTGAACCCTAAACCTGTATTCCCCAAAGCAGAGTTGCAGTCAGTGCTACATGTTTATTTATAATTTACTTCCTAGCATGTAGAGTTAAGATTTTTTTTTAAGTCTAATGCTCCTAGATTGTAATCTCTTCCATAAAATGTCAATCTGTTTGGAGCCAGGGTCTAGGGCTTCTCCTTTTGTTGTTATTCTCCAAATTTTTCTTAGCATAAACTGGCCATACAGTGTTCATGGAAGATCTCTCTGTACAACATAAAACTTCCAAGGTAAAGCAAGAAAAACCTGCCAATCAATTGATTATTTAAATTCTACTTGGCAATGGAAACTACCTGATACTTCACAGAATTGACTGAGTCACATACCTGCTAAATTGTGGCATAGTCATAGTCTGCACTCTCCAATACTGTAGCCATTAGCCACATGTGAATATTTTAAATTTAAAGTTAAATAATATTAAAAATTAAGTCCTTCAGGCACACTAGCTCATTTCAAGTACTCAATAGCCATATGTAGCTAGTGTCTACTGTATATTGGACAGTGCAAATATAGAACATTTCCGTCATCACAGAAAGTTCTATTGGACAGTACTAATTTGGATGATGAAGCTACTGTCACTTTATTGGGATAATTCCATTCGGTATGAATTTACCTAGAACTTACTCTGGCAAATGATGGTTTCTACTGTCAAAGAGCTAACATTCCCCTGAGACATATATGTGTACCACTATAAACTATAACACCGGGCAAAGGTGCTAAGTGTTCTAATTATGGGAGCAAAGATAGAAAGAGTAATTCTGACTCAGGGGATTTGGGAAAGGCTTATTGTTACAGGTGACATATAAACTGGTTTTTCAAGAAATGTCCCGACCCGCGAGATATTCAACGCAGACCCTGGAGGGGGGAGTGGGAATTGGATGGGACAAGAGACGCGAGAAATGGAGACAAGACAGTATTCTGATCAAGTCTCGTTTATTAGCCAGAAGGTCACAGCTTATGTAGCCAGCAGGAGGGAATCAGCAGATAAGGAAGTATGCAGATGTTTTCTGGGAGAAATCACAGGGCAAATCTTTCCAGGAAATGGAACATTTCTCAGCTATCTAAAGCAAAGCAGTGGTGATCTACGCCTAGGGCTGTGCAAGCAGTAAGAAGGAGAAAAAGGAGGAAAGGTCACAGCATTTATATCTTTAGTGTCAGAGGGCTATTGGCAGGGCTTCATGACCCTGGGCAGGCTATGACTGGGCTCTTTGGCCCCGGACAAAGAAAGGTGACATGAAAATAGAAATTGACCAGGGGCTGGAGAAAGAAAGGGAGAGTAGAAGAACCAACTGTTTCAGTGGAAAGAAAGCAAAGGATGGAAAGTTTTGAACCTACCTGTGGCTCTGCAAGTGTTTTGTTTTTGCTTTTTTAAAATCTTATATATTTAAGATGTACAATATGATGTTTTGATATACATATACACAGTGAAATGATTACTACAGTCAAGCAAATTGACATATTCATCACCTCACATGATTGCCTTTTGTATGTGTATAAGAGCAACTAAAATCTACCATATTCTTTTAGCAAATTTCCAATCTATAATACAATATTACTAGATATAGTCCTCCTACTGTACATTAGATCTCTAGACTTATTCATCCTACATAACTGCAACTTTGTACCTTTTGACCTACATCTCCCCATTTCTTTCCCCTCCCATTAACCACAGTTTTACTGTCTATGTGTTCAACTGTTTTAGATTCCACATATAAAGTGAGATCATGCAGTATTTTTTGTGTGTGTATAGTTTATTTCACTTAGCATAATGTGCATTTGTATTTGTTACTGGCATGTGCTTATACAGCTCATATTTCAAAGTCTAATTGTTTTAATTCTTTTAGAAAATTCTTCAAGTTATTTTAATATTCATGATGAAAATGCCTTTATGACTTTCCTTGTGATTTGAAGATTATTTGAAGATAAGGTTGCAATCCAACTGTTGCTACCTGGCTAATGTTTCTTTTCTATATTTAAACCAAAGATTCAATGTGTTAATTTATAACAAAATATGTAACTACCAACTGTCCAGGTGTTCGTGTCCAATGAGCTGTACACTCTAGCCCTGTGGGCAAATTTACAGAGGAAGCCAAATTAGAAATATAAGATTGCTTTGTAGAGCTTGGAATCTAAGCAAGAGGAGTTAGTTGGATGTTCCTAATAGCTAGTGTTATCCAGCCATGGCAGCCCAATGCTTCTGTCTGAAATTTACCTGACTGATAACTTTCTTAAATACAATGGATATCATGCCATTCCTGTACTTAGAATCTGAAACAGTTTCTTCTTGCCTAAGTAGTAAGCCCAAAGTCTTTGACATTTAAGACCCCCCTTAATCAAATTCCATTTACTTAGTTGAATTTATCTCCCATTAGGGTACATAACATAAAACAACTTGATACAGCCATTTTGATGTGACCATTTTTAACACAGTCATTATGATGCTGAGACCTTTTAATGATGCTGTCTGAGCAAGAATGTTTTAATGCAAGGGTATTTGACACATTCTGAAACACAAACTATTAAACTGTCAGCCTTTTTTTTAAAGGACCAAATATGGCATGCAATAACTGTGAGCCCCAAACTATTTCTAATTTCCTCCCATATGTACCCAAGCACATTCTACTCTATGTCCCCCATGCCTTACTCAGTAGGTGCTCCGTAAGTGTGCGTTAAGTGATCTAATGAGCAAATGTTAGCAAGTCAATACCTTGTTCTGTACATGTGCTATAGCTCCCCCATCATTTCATAGTGAAGTCAGTTCCCTTTAACTTGAATCTTATTATAAATAGTTTCTTCAAGTGTTTTTCTCTGCTGTCCTGTTTAGATGTCTTGCAGTCATTTTTAATCCCTATGTATGCAGTCCAGTAAATATTTCATCAGTCTAATTTCCAGCAGATTTTTTTTTGGGTGTGTGTGTCAACTGCTCTAAAAACCACTAGTGGTATTCAAGCCTTTTTTTCTATTAGCATTAGTGTTTTAAAAATGGCAATGCTTATATTGTTCCTGGAATGAATTAAGACTCATGACATTTAATAAAATGATATCAGCACAGTGGTATTTCACTCTAAAGCAACTCTCTTCATTTTTATTCTTATGAAGTTTTATTGTAAATGGGTGCAAGTGGTCTTTATTAAGATCATCAATGACTTGTTACTTGCTAAATCTTATGAAATCTTTACACTGTGTGTCCTCCTTTGCCCTCATATAGTATTTTAAATTTTCTTGTATCTCTTCCCCTGTACTTCATGACATCAAGTTCTACTCATTTTCCTCCATCCACCGTGATTTTTCTTTCGTTGTCATCTTTACTGCCTTCTACTTTTTTTATTATGAATATTCATGAGATACAAAGCTACTTGTCACCCCTCGTGCCCATGATGTGAGGGCCAGATTCATACTGGGGGCATCCCCATTACCAGAAATTGCTTTTGTACCCCACGTCCACACCCAATTATCCCCCAACCTCCCTCCCCCTCCCCTCTCCTCCCACTCCACTTTGTAGCCCTAGAAATGTTCCCTCCCTCTGTAAGACCACTGCACTACTGTGGTCTTTCTTTCTTTCCTTCCTTTCTCTCTTAGTTCCCACATATGAGTGAGCACATATGGTATTTATCCCTCTGTACTTTGCTTGTTTCACTCAACATAAGTTTCTCCAGATTCATCCATGTTGTTGCAAATGGGAGTATTTCATTCTTTTTTATGGCAAAGTAGTATTCCATGCTGTATATATACCAGTTTCCTTATCCGATCATCCATTGATGGACATTTGGGTTTGTTCCATATCTTGGCTATTGTAAACAGAACTGCGATGAACATGAGAATGAAGCTGTCCCTTTGACATGATGATTTCCTTTCCTATGGGTGTATACCCAAAAGAGGGATTGCTGGATCTTATGGAGGATCTATTTGTAGTTGTTGGAGAAACCTCCATACTGTTTTCCACAGTGGTTGTACTGATTTACAGTCCCACCAACAGTGTAGGAGTGTTCCCTTCTCTACACACCCTCACCAGCATTTGTTATTCACTGTCTTTTTGATCATAGCCAGTCTAACTGGGGTGAGATGGTATCTCAATGTAGTCTTAATTTGCATTTCCCCATGACTAGTGATGTTGAGCAGTTTTTCATGTATCTGTTGTACTGCCTTCTATTTTTCAACCCACTCTTTTCATGATAGTGACCCCAAGGTTTCCCTCCTCTCTATCTCAAAGGCACCTCAAATTCCTCATGTTGAAACCTAAACTCATGATCTCCATCCCACTTCCATAAACCTGATCTCCATGAAATATGCTTTAACCCAGAAAATGTTATCACTGTTTATCTAGTTTTACAAGCTAGAAAATTAGAGGCCATTCTTAACTCCCTTCTCTTTTTCACTTTTACATTCAATCCACTTATCTCTGTTATTGCCATTGTCATCCTGGTTTAGTCCACTATCCTCTCTCACCTGTAATAGCCTCCTTGAATTCAGTCTTGCCCTTTTCCAATTCATTCTTTATGTTATTGTCAAATCGTTATTTTTCAAGCAAAATCTGATCACATTACTACCTTATTTAAGAACCTTTTTTAATGAGCGATTTCTCGCTTAGTGATTTAGAAGAAAAACTAAAACCCTTAGATAGCTAGAAAAACCCTTCATGATCTGGGCTTTGCCTCTCTCACTTTCCAGTTTCATCTCAGGCACTTTTTTCCTTTACTTTCACTGTGTTTCTTGAATTTGTGAATTTATGTCTTCTATTCTTGTGGAAAATTCTTAACCATTATTGCTTTGAATATTCCTCTGCCCATACCCATTACTATTCCTGCTGGGATTTCTATTAAGTATACATTGGGCATTCTCAATCTATCCTGAACCTCTCCGATTATTGATCTTGGCCTCTTTAAGCTGTGGTCTGGATTATTTTCTTAGGGTCTGCTATTGATTATTTCTAGTAACTTTTGCTCATGGCAGTTTGTATACTACTGTGCCTTATAATTTTGGATTATGAGTTTGTGTTTGATAGGATTTTTGTTGTGGCAATCCTGGAATGTGAATGTATCATTTTGGAGGCATTTGGTATTTGTGTTTGCTTCAGACAGGTTCCTTAGCAATGTCACTAGAATGGGATCACTTGTTATGTCAATTTACTGGCTTTGGTGTTCCTAGAATATGAAGGTAGTGTAAAACTCATGTGAGGGAATATTTGCAGTAATGAATTTTCAGGGAAGAAAACATTTTTATAATCTAGAACCCAGGACACTATAGACAGACTTCTGTTGCTGGTGGGTTAATTTTTTCCTAGTCTTTCCTAATCCTTAGGGTGTAGACTATGGAGGATCTTGACTTTTTAAAAATATCTCAGTTTTACATTCACACTTTTCACAGACCCAAAACCTAGTCTCTTGTCTGGTGTGGCCATTAAACTCCAAGTCCCATTTACAGAGAACAGCAAATGTGCTCAGATCAACTAAAGTGTAGAGTTATTCATTCATTTATCAACAGATATTTATTAAATGCCTACTCTACCAAACACTATTACAGGCACTGGAGATAGAGCAGTAAATTAAACAAAATCCCTGCCCTCATGGAATTTATGTTTACCACTGCTGCTTTGAGGTTCATATTTGCTTGGGACCTGTTAAAAGAAAAAAAAACTTAAAAATTAGGTGATAAAATAGATATATGACCATTCAATCTAACACTGGGACATTGTATTAAGGGCCCATTCAGGGATTATTTCACTCTTTAGAAGAAGGTACTTTGTTTGACATGTTATTCATTATTGATTAGGGCCCACTACTTAAAAAGTTGCATTTTAACTTGTTGGTTTTTATCTAGTAGATGTGCAAATGATTCTTATCTGGTAGAAAAGATAACTCCAGAGATTATGGTTTTATTGCTTATAAGACATTAACTAATTGTATCCAACAAACTGATTTTAGCATGCCTTTCCTAGTGGACTATAAAACCTCTATTCCTCTAATTCTCCTTTGACCCAGCTTTACCATCTTTCTCTCTCTCTTATTAATGAATTAAACAAATCTTTGACACATCCTCACTTTACATTTATATGAGAATCATGTTTATGACTTTTGGTAAATAATATGTTAATAGGCCCCCAACAGTTTATTGCAAGTTCTCATATGCATTACTAGATGTTTTATACTAGGAGGTTTTCTTTTTATCTAATCCCCCATATTTCTAGAAAAAAACATACCTCCTCTCTGTGCTGTAAGCACACTGGCCTACTTTCAGTTCTACTAAGTTCTACATTTCTTCTGCCTTCTGGGACTTTGCAGAAACTTTTTCTCTCCCTGGGATTTTCCCTCTAATGCCCATTTCCTTTTGCTTGTTTAGCTTCCGCTCATCCTCCAAATCTTAACGTTTATTTCATTAGAAATCTTTCCTTTTACCCCTAAAAACTATTTTGGGTGCCTGTGCTACAAGATTTTTTTTTTAGCATCACGTACAGTTCCTTCATAGGCACTTATCAAAATTGTAATTTATTATTAGGTAATTAGTTGTTTGACAACTGTCTCCCCACAAGATTTCAACACAGCTTCAGACTAATAAGAACAGAGACTGTGTCTCATTTTTTATAACTTTGCTCAGAGTTCTTATCACAGTCCTTAGAACACAGTACCTCTTTGTTAGAAATGTGTTTATTGAATTAACAAATATTCCTTGTCTTCTTTTTCTCTAGGTGATCCAACCATGCCCATGGCTTCAACTAACACCTATTATGATAATTCTCAGATCTGTATATATGAGGGGTCTTCAAAAAGATCATGGAAAATGTGTACAATGAAAAAACTATGCATGGATTGCAATATTTTGTACCAAAATAAATTTGTACTAACTTATTATAACATGCCTAAATAGGATCTAATTTGAGACACTAAGATGTATGAGACATCAGTTTGAAAAGAATCCCTATCATAGCAACATGAATTCTGCTAAAATTGAAGCAAGAACAAACATCAAATTTATGGTGAAGTTTGGGTGGAAGAATGGTGACATCTTTGATGCTTTATGAAAAGTTTATAGAGACAGTACCCCAAGGAAATCAGTAGTTTACAAATGGATAACTGATTTTAAGAAGGGTTGATAGAATATTGAAGATGAATCCTGCAGTGGCAGACCATCCACATCAATTTGCAAGAAAAAGGAATTAATCTTGTTTGTGCTCTAATCAAAGAGGACCAATGATTAACAGAAGAAACAATAGTCAACACTATAGACATCTCAACTGGTTCAGCTTACACATTTCTGACTGAAAAATTAAAGTTGAGTGAACTTTCCACTTGATGGGTGCCAAAACTGTTGCACCCAGATCAGCTGCAGACAAGAGCAGAGCTTTCAACAGAAATTTTAAACAAGTGGGATCAAGATCCTGAAGCATTTCTTCGAAGAATTGTAACAGGAGATGAAACGTGGCTTTACCAGTATGATCCTGAAGACAAAGCACAATCAAAGCCACGGCTACCAAGAGGCAGAAGTGATCCAGTCAAAGCAAAAGTAGACCAGTCAAGAGCAAAGGTCATGGCAACAGTTTTTGGGATGCTCAAGGCATTTTGCTTGTTGACTTTCTGGAGGGCCAAAGAACAATAACATGTGCTTATTTTGAGAGTGTTTTAAGAAGGTTACCCAAAGCTTTAGCAGAAAAACATCCAGGAATATTTCACCAGAGAGTCCTTTTTCACTACAATGCTTCTGCTCATTCCTCCATCAAACAAGGACAATTTGGGGAGAGATTCAATGAGAAATCATTAGGCATCAACCTTACAGTACCGATTTCGCTCCTTCTGACTTTTTATTGTTTCCTAATCTTAAAAAATTGTTAAAGGGCACCCATTTTTCTTAAGGTAATAATATGAAAAAGACTGCATTGACGTGGTTAAATTCCCAGGACCCTCAGTTCTTTAGGGATGGATTAAATGGCTGGTATCATCACATACAAAAGTGTCTTGAACTTTATGGAGATTATGTTGGGAAATAAAGTTTATGTATTTTATTTTTATCTTTTCATTCCATTTTTTTTACAAACTTTTTGAAGTTACCTTGTATAGGTTTTGCCTTACTCCTGAGTTCCAGGTTCATACTTCCAGTTGTTCCTTAAGGACCAGTCACTGGAGATAGTATAAATACTTTAAACTCAACTGGTTCAAAACTTAACTCACTGTCTCTTCCTACACATCTGTATCTGCTCCTCTATTTCCTATAGCATTATCATCTGCACAGTCATCAACACTGGAAATTCAGAATCAACTTTTATGCCTATATTTCTTTAACTGACTATATACAATTAGTCACTAAATCTTGTCAATTTTATCTCTAAGAGTCTTGATCACATTTGTCCCTTCTCCATCCCAGTGCTACTTTCTTGGTTTCATTCTTCATTTTCTCTCACTTAACTGCTCCAATAGTTCTCATCATTCTCCCTATCTGTCATCTACACAGTAATCAGTTGTTTTCCTAAAATAGAGATCCAGTAATGCAACTTCCCAGCTCAAAAACCTTTATGAAAAAAAAACTAAATAAAAACTTCAGTGCCCCTGTTACCTTTAGAATAAAATTTGAACTTCTTAACACAATGTAAGAAACTTCATAATCTGACGAGACCTATTTTTCTATTTTCATCTCATTGGTCAACTCTTTACTCTAGGAATAAGGCTATTTGCTTATTCTTGAACATATCACATGCCCCCATGGTTTTGTTCATGTACCCTCTACCTACAATGCTTTGCCTGCCCATTTTCTTCAATTTGCTAAATCACACATATCTTTTAAGGTCCACTTCAAGGTCAAAGGTTTTCTGTGAAAACTTAACTATTGCCTGATTTTCTAGCTCTCCTGATTACTCCCCAGGCAAAATTAGTTCCTCTGTCCTCTCTCTCTTCTTACAGCACTTTTTCTATTGTGTTTTTATTTACCTTAACAGAAAATGTAATCCAGATCGAGGTATGTGCCTAGTCAGAAACGGCTAAAGGTTCAGACATGTCTGCATGTGTTCTAATGAATTGATAAGAAAGGCTCAACTGAAGCCTATTCACTGAGGAATAGTCTGAAAAATAACTCCAGCTATGTCCACTGCTGGGGTTCAAAAATATCTGGGCATACCAAGCAAGCCTAAGGGTGGACTAAAAAATCCTATTTGAAGGAAAGAATGAAGAAATGTCACAAAAGCATTGATTTTTTTTTTAAAGGAAAGCACAATGAACATAGCTTACTAATAAAGGAATAATTTCCAAAGGGGAATGACTTTTTTTTTTTTTTTTTTTTAAAGATGACCAGTAAGGGGATCCTAGTGGATCCTAACCCTTGACTTGATGTTGTCAGCACCGCACTCTCCCAAGTGAACCAGGAGCCAGTCTGGGAATGAGGTTTTGAAATATAGCACAGTCCCTGCTATTCAAATCTGTAGGAGACTGGATAGAGTTCCAGCAACAGAAGATAAAAGTAGAAAGCTAATAAAATTTATGTTCTAATGTTATCTGAATCTAATTTGCTCCCACAGGCTAGTAAATCCTTGGAAATATCAATTTTTTAGTATTAGTAACAGTTTCGACAGTTATTTGCACCCATTGTCCCTGTTCTATGACAGTAATCAAACGTAGAGATTTATTTTATTCACTTGGCTTCAGGGATACCATTCTTTATTCTCTATCAACCTTTCTGTCTGTTCCTCTTTAATTCCTTTTAGTGGATTTTTCCCATCTCCCAGACCTCTAAACATTGTATTTATCCAGGTCTAAATCCCAAGACCTCTTTTCTTCTTTATGTACATTCATGTCTTGAGTGATCTCATTTAGGCTCATGGCTTTAAAATGCCATCTCTACATGGATAACTCTTAAAATTAAATGTCTATCCTTCACCTCCACCATAAACTCCAGACTCAGTCTGTTGTTCTGCTTAACATTTCCACTTGGATGTATAATAGACAACTCAAACTAAACATGTCCCTAACTGAACTCTTGATTCTTAACATCTCTAACCAGCTTGACCCACAGACTTCTCCATCTCGGTTAATGGCAACTCCATCCTTCGTGCTGCTTAGGACAAAATCCTTGGTTTCAATCTCATTTTCCTTTACCACCCCCACCCCCGTCTTACATATCAGCAAATCCTGTTGGCTTTATACTCAAAACACAGTACCCAGAATCCAGCCATTTCTTACCACTTCCACTACGATCCAAGCCTAAAGTCATCATCAAGGAATATTTTTCTAACTAGTCTCTGAACTTCCACCCTTGCTTCCTCCTCCAGAGCTGTCAGTTCCCCACACAATAGCCAGAATGAAACTTTTAAAATGTAAATTAGATCGTGCCACTCTTCTATGCCAACCATTTCATTAGTTTCTTATTGTCATTCAGAATGAAATCCAATTTCTTGGCATGGTCTACAAGGCACTTATGGTCTCGTCCCTGGCTTCCTTTCCAATCTCATATCCAGTACTCTCCTCCTCTCTCACTCAGTACACTCTGCTGTCTTTCAGATTGCTCAAGCAGGTCCTTGCTTCAGGGCTTTTGTATGAAATCTTTTACCTGGATTGCTCTTCCTCCAGACTCTGCATATCTTACCCCCCTCCCGTTTCATTTAGGCTTTATTCAAATGTTACCTTCTCAAAAATAATTTCCCTGACCATACTGCTTAAATAAACCACCTTCCCATCTGCCATCACTATTCCCTTATCGGGCTTTATTTTTCTTCATGTATTTTTAAAAATTTTTAAATTTGTTATGGTCTGTGAACGCTTGAGAGTAGCAGGGACTCTGTATTTGTGTTCAGTAATAATTTCCCAGCATCAAGAATAATGTCTAGCACTTAGTAAAGGTTAAAAGAATGTCCGTTGAATGAATCAATAAATGAATGATGGTAAACGTGACTAATAGGACTAACAAATATGCTGTGAAGGGTCAAAATCTTTAAAAAAGTTGGAAGTGCTACAGAGATTTATGTAGAACAGTTGTTAAATAATTTGGGAATATGTTGCCTTTTCAGTTTTTTAAATCAAAAATTAAAGAAATTAATTATTCCTCATAAAATGGAGTAATTTAAGAACATCTGATGGTATATTGTGTTAATACATGTAACAGCTGGTGGCTATTTGATGAGCATGTTTACAACTCAATGTTTACAACTGAGTTTAGAAGATGCTGTGGTGATTTCAATGTCTTTACCAATTTATATTGTTTATATTATAAGTTATACATGATTTAATTTATATCCATAATAAAGATTCCATGAGGCAGGGACCTTATCTACTTTCTTCCCACTGCCTTATGGAATTTTCAATTTCAACTCATGCTTCCTTCTTTTAACTGTTTATATCATAATGGACATAAAATATATAAACCACTGTATCAGCCATCTAATAGGTGCTCAGAATATATTTGTTGAATAAATAAGTTCAATAAACATCATAAATATAATAATAATTCTATGTATTTGTCTCAATATGACCTCAATTTGGTAGAGAAGTTTGCTAAAATTAAAGCTTATGTGCTATAAAGACAAAAACAAGATCAGTGGTTATCTGGAGTTGGGGATAGGAGTGGTGAGTGACTGCAAATGGACATAAGAAAACTTCTTGGGATGGTGAAAATGTTCTAAAACTGAATTGTGGTGAGGTCACACAATTTGATACATTTACTGAAAACCATTAAACACAACAGGCATATTTTATGGCATGCAAGCTATACATTGACAAAACTTTTAAAAAATTTTATTTAGCAGCTCAAGATATTGCAAATACTTCAAAGACCAATGTATAAAAAAATTTAGGGACAAATATATACATTTTCTCTTAATATTTATTTGGGACAAATACTATATAAAGTAACAATAGATCTTTTACAGAATAGTGCTTACAAATGAAAATCTTTGAATATTATCATAATGGTTAGAAAGTAATTTAACAACCAAACTATTTGATTTCTATTAGCAAAACACATACAAATTCTGAATATCATTTCATGAAAACATTTTTATCTATTTTCATTCTATAATACATAGTTACATTTCAATTTACATTTTAATATACATTTGCTTCTCAAACTCAAATGGAATCTATTTCGTTTAATTTGTTTATTAGCAAATCATTCTTTTTCTCATATGATTAATTAAAACTGAATAGCATTTCAAAGGGGAAAAATAAAAGTCTATATTCTTTGAATATCTAAGATATACAATAGAATTTATTTAGAATAAACTTTATAATGCAATGTTTAATAATATAGTGATCTAAAATAATTTTTTACTTAAAATTATTTCTGCATAATATAACAGTATCAGCCAGGGATCTCCAGAGAAAAGAACCAGTAGAGAGAAAGGGAAACAGAGAGAGAGAGAGAGAGAATTTTTAAAGAACTGGCTAATACCATCTTGGGGCTGGCAAATCTGAAATCTATAGGGCAGATAGGCAGGCTGGAGACTCAGGCAGGAATTGATGTTGAAGTTTTGAGGCAGCATTTCTTCTCCAGGAAACCTCAGTTTTTGCTCTTAAGGCCTTCAATAGATTGGAAGAGGCCCACCCACATTATGGAGATCATTTCTTTGACTTAAAGTCAACTGATTATAAATGTTAACCACATCTACAAAATACCTTGACAGCAACACCTATATTAGTGTTTCATGAAATAACGAGTACCACAACTTAACTAAGTTGGCACATCCAACTATCACAATAACTATATATGCAGAAATCACAAAATATATTATTTATATTCTCAAGAGGACTTTGTAAATTATCAATTACTATGAAAGAGGTTCAATTATAATACATAAATGAATAAAAATGTTGGAAGCTACTGGTCAATAGCAATGGCTTTTCAAATTGTCTTTTTATTTATTTCTTCTTTTCAAATCATACAAAGAAACTCTAAAAAATGTGAAAATAAAGCTTTTCTGGAGAAGAGGTGGAGCCTGCCAGGATTTACCCGTTCAGCTTCTTGTCAATCTTGACAGCAAACACTGCCATGTAACCCTAGGATATCACAGCGCATTTTTGAAAAAGGTTGATATGCCCAGATTGTGAATTCAAATGCTTCCAGGAACAAAGCAAATAGCAGAAATGAGTGAAGTCTGTCAGGAACTGGCACTTGGCTGCATTGCCATGGAGACAATGGGGACTGGGGGGGACTGTGGTATATATTGTGGGGAATAGATAACTGCTTCTCAGTCCTTGCTAATTGTTGCTCCAAAGGAATGCAGGCCCCATGTTGGCAGGTCTCCTAACTTTTCAATTGCTGAAAATCAAAACTTTTATGTAGGGCCGACCCCGTGGTGCACTCGGGAGAGTGTGGCGCTGGGAGCACAGCAGTGCTCCCGCCGTGCCGGTCACAATAATGACCAAAAAAAAAAAAAATTTTATGTAAGATCTCTTGATTAATTTGTCATTAATTTTAAGAGAAGTTTAACACTTTATAGAACAAACAAAATATGTTGCAGGCCATATTTAACTACTTGTTTGCAATGTCTGCTTTTTAGCATCAATGTCAAATCATTTTTAGATTGGCCAACTGTTGATAACATTTTTGTCTCTAATATTTTCCATTGTCGATTCATTCTTAAAATATACAAAATTTAGATTTTTTAAAAAATTATAAGATGAACGTCTAGAAATAAATATTTCTATTACTGGACATATATTTCCATTTGGTAGTTGAAAACCATTTTCTATATTAAAAGCTACAATCCAGCATACCAAATTAAATTTTGCCATGTGCTTTTTCTAATACAAAAAAAAATTACTTAAGTAGCACTTAAGCAGTTAGGAGAAAAAAAGCTTCAAATTTCATAGTTCTAATTAGCAACTTGATTTAAGATTTTGAAATTGTAGGAAATTAAATAAGTTATATTTTTTAAAAAATTAATTAGAGGTTGATATTATTCCTCTTACTTCCCCTTACACAAAACACACACACACACACACACACACACACACTGTAGCAGTTGTATTCCATTAAATAATTCTAATTGACACAACTTTAAAAATTATCTTCCCCTTCAGGAATATACACTTTCAAATTCGACTGGGGAATACAATCATATTTTGGTAATTTATAGAGACTACAAATATCTTGCTTGTTTATAAGAAAGATATGAAAAAATATCATTGAACGTATAAAGAGAAAAGATTCTTCATACTTGAACAGTTTTTTTTCAGTAGGACAGTTGTTAGTTTCCTTTCTTTATTTACTCTAGCAAGGCATATTCAATTTTCTCTCCCACTCGAAAGAAAATACACAGCATTGTGATTACTTGAAACATAATAGAGTAATTAGATAAAAAAGGTGCACAGAATTTTTATAGAGCTCTTGGTGATGTGAACGTGTTCAAGGTTGCTTTGCATTGGCCAAATTCCAACCACTGCAGCAGCATCTGTTACTAACCAGGTTTACCTATCCTTTGAATTTAAATTACATAACAGAGCACAATTATATAGGATTTTTTGCAAATATTTTATATTTTTCTACTGGACAAGAAACAGTACTAAATATATCAAAATAACAATTCGGGAAAGAAAGATATAATTTGAGCAGAAAGAAAAGCTTTTGATCTATATTCTTCGCATTTTTGTATTAAGTTAAAAGGATGGAAATGATGAAATTTTGCACAGTTCTCAGCATGTCATAGCCAGCACGGCATGCTTGAAATGTGATCTTTGTTTCAGCTGGCCACCCAGAGAAGTAGACATGAATAAGAGATGTCTTTATACAGTGTGTGCTATTTAACAGAGATACCTCCAGACAAAGGCTTTTGCAAACAAATCCATGAAAGAGTTTGCATTCCAACGGTTTTGCTTTGCTTTGCATTTGTGTTTGGAGTAACAAAATAGGGTAAGGTACATAGGTCCTGTCAGAGGCTTGAGGAAATTGAAGGAATTGGTTTGCTCAGATATAATACCCATAGCCTTTTATTCCCCACACAAACACATAACTAGCAAAATTATTTTTTTTAAAAAAAGCAAACAATAATTTTGATTTGCAGTTGTGATGGCACCCTCCAAATCTGCTGATTAGCTAGTAACTTAGATTTTCATTCCTGTTTAGAACTCTGTATTTCTTTCTGCAAATTTTTGTGTGTAAATTTCATCAGTATTCTTAGGGGCAGAATTAACATACCTCAAAAAATGCCGCTTATATTTTTGCAGTAATGGGAAAAGAAAACAGTATAAATATTTGGACTGTTATTCTTAGACTTCATTGTGTTATCTTTTGCAAAGTAATAGCACATTCTCAGGCACTAAGACATATTCAATTTTATGGGAACTGTTCCCAAACCAAATTTTAACAAGATAAAATGTGAATTTGTCAGAATGACTTATGATTGTCGATGGACTGCAGCAAGAAACCTTCTATGACCAGAGCCATTCTTAATCCAAAACATAAGTAAAGTATGCCAGTTTTGCATGAAATTCAAGGTTGTCTAAATGAAGTCTTTGGTTTAATGCCCTGTTATCATGCAAATCCACTGGGATGTCCTTAAATGTACAGATTTCCAGGTCTTACCCCAGACCTACTGAATCAGAATCTCAAAGAGAGAAATCTGAATTTTTAAATTTTTAAACAAGATATTTGGAAACACTGTTACAGTACATATAAAACTGTGCCAAGAAAAGACTGCATATTAATGGGGGGGAGCCATGCTATTTATTATGCCAGCCAGCATTCTTTGAGAGAGGAAGAAGGCACTATTAAAAATTATGACAGAACAACAGGTGTAAATGGGATCATTTGTCCATCTCATATTACTTCACATTTACATATTTTTTTAATAAACTTTATTTTTTAGAGCAGTTTTATATTCACAGCAAAACTGAGCAAAAAGTACAGAGAGTTCCTCTATACCCCAGTCCCAACACATGCACAACCTCCACCACTATCGACATCCCCACCACAGTCGTATATTTCTTATAATAAATGAACCCACATTGATGGAGCATTATCACTCAAAGTCCATAGTTCACATTAGAGTCCACTCTTGCTGTTGTACAATCTATGGGTTTGGACAAATTTATAATGACCTGGATCCACCATTATAGTATCATACAGAATGGTTTCACTGCCCTAAGAATCCTGTGTGCTCCACTTATTCATAACACCTTTCCCCTTAACTCCTGGAAACCACTGATCTTTTTACTGTCTCCATAGTTTTGCCTTTTCCAGAATGTCATAGCTGGAATCATATAGTATGTAGTCTTTTCAGATTGGCTTCTTTTACTTAGCAATATGCATTCAAGTTTGCTTCATGTCTTTTCATGGCTTGATAGCTCATTTCTTTTTAGCACTGAGTAATATTCCATCGTCTGAATGTACCACAGTTTATCCATTCACCTACTGGAAGACATCTTGGTTGCTACCAAGTTTTGGCAGTAAGGAATAAACCTGCTATAAACATCCATGTACAGGTTTTTGTGTGGATGTAAGTTTTCAATTCATTTGGGTAAATACCAAGGAACATGACTGATGGATTGTATGGTAAGAGTATGTTTAGGTTTGTAAGAGACTGTAAAACTGTTTTCCAAGGTGGCTGTACCATTTTGCATTCCCATCGGTAATGAATGAGAGTTCTTGTTGCTTCACATCCTCACCAGCATTTGGTGTTATTGGTATTCTGAATTTTGGCCATTCTAGTAAGTGTGTACTGTTATCTCATTGTTTTAATTTGCAATTCCCTAATTTACTAGAAGGCATAGATTCTCTTTTTACACACTGAAGGTTTGTTCCTAAAACTGTAGAATAGGGTATTTTCAACTCCAGCATCATAGCTTTTATGGAGAAACCTCTTGCAATTTCCAGAGGTTTTGCAAATGATCTGCAGGTGTAGTTGGTTTGAGGAAACAGATGTGTTCTTAAAGAGTTGTGTGCAAATTGAATTTTTGTTAATTGAATCTTATTTAGAATTCATTTTAGGAGAGCTAGCTATTTAAAGTAGCCCTTTAGTGAATTATTTTGTGAAATGAATAATTGCTCCCTAATTTATCTTTTTTGAAAATGCAAATTTTCATATGTGGCACTTTCTTAAAGCTATGTACCAGTTGTAGGCTTGTGTAGGATGCATGACATACTTGCAACTCTTGGTAACAATACAACTCATTTTTCTACAATTAAAGAAATGCTGTGTATAAATAACTGAATATATCCTATATACAGTGTTACGTTTGGAAGCAGAAGTAGCCTAGAATTATGGACTAGAAGAATAGCAACAGTTTAAAGGAGTCTAAATAAACTAGGTGTTCAGTCAGCATTAACTTATATAATGCTAATAATACAGATTCAAATGGTTACTCTGATTCTATAGGTCTAGTACAGGGCCCAGGGATGTGCATTTTTAACAAATATTCTGTACTGTCTAATGTGGTAGTCACCAGTTACCTGTGGCTATTTAAATTTAAACTCATTAAAACTAAATTCAGTTTCTCTGTGGCACTAATTACATTTCAAGTGCTCTGTAGCCACATGTGACTAGTGGCTTCCATAGTGGATAGCATAGATTACAAAAATGTTTCCATCATCTTGGAATGTTTTTTCAACAGCACTGCAGTGATTCTAATAATGGGCATTATTGAGAAACATCTATTTAATTACAAGAGGACTCTCCTCAGAGAGAGGGTCCTGAGGCCCAAAGGTTTTAGGCCTCACCAGAGAAGTAACTTTCTCTGGTATTAGTTTATTTGCTGGTATAGGTGCCATAGGGAGCCACTGTGCTGAAAATTAAATAGATCTTGTCCCTTTCTCAGTATTAATCTTTATCATATGGATAATAATTTTATGCTTCTGCCATATAGGTATGACTATCAAATGCAAAGGGAGGTTTTCATGGGCCACAAACGAAAATCAGTTTTATTACTTTAGAGGCACACCTCAAAGACTGCATAAGCAAACCTATAATTTCAGTAGAGGGTGCAAATAGAATTGATAAATTCCAAGTCAAGTAATAAATTTCAGCTGGTGATATTTTCTTAGGATAAATTTAGTAGAAGGCAGGAAATGTGTTGTTGGATTCACATGGTGTATTAAAAGATATTATAGAACCTCAGAAAGTGTTCCCCATTTATAGCTCAGAAGAACTTTGGTACATAGACAAATGGTATCCCTCCCTTCCTTCTAATATAAATATGTAAATCAAACATAAAAGCCTCCAGTCTAACTGCTCTGTGCCTCGGTTTCTGTAACTATAAAATAGGGGCAATAATAGCTCCCACTTCATTGATACGTTGTGCAGATTAAATAAGATAATATGTGAAAAGCACTTGCTTAATACATTCCAGCCATTACGGTTGTTAACATTCTCATCAACAGCATCACAGAGTTATTCACACACCCAGGAATAGAACTAGACTTGCTAACATTTTAGTTCCTCAGTCTGTATTATGTTGTTTCAAATTTTACTCTACCATGTTCCATAATGTTAATAGACTCATTTAGAGTGCCTGGGATCTCGGCTATCTCTGGCATGGCAGGAGTTGCTTAGATAATCCATTTTTTGTCCTGTGCTTTTGTTCTCCAGATCAGTCAGCTTTCATCTTCAGAGAACCTGAGAAAACTGGAGACCCAGAAACGGACCAGGCCTTGGGGCTCTGAAGAAATTTGCAAGCATATGAAAAAAATAAAATGTATTTCTATTTCTATTCATCTATTTTGGAAAAAAATCTATGTAAAAGACTGCTCTATTTGCAGTAAACATCTAGATATGAAATGACAAAACTCAGATTTTTTTTCTTTTTTAATGTAGTTTACTGATGACCTCTGATGGGTAGGACTTCAGACTAAATGTCACTTTCCCGGTTCAAGTGTTTACCAGACATTTCAGTGTTTCTGACAAGGATTACATTTTCAGTATGGTTATTCTTTGACTTGTTTTCCAAGCCTCCAGCTAGTAGTTGGTCTTGCACTTGCGTGTTATGGTCATCTCTCCTTGGTGAGGTCAGTGATTCTGACAGGATGTGTATTTTTCATTGTATGGTATATAAATTTACACAGCACTGTATCTGACTGGAAAGAAGTATCATGTGTTATGGTTTTGACAGGTAAACCTCTGTGAAGAGTCAAGCTCTTTGAAACCGGACTGGCTCAGTCCACAAGGCTTCCAGTAAAATAGATCAAAACCAAAGGTAAATAATCATATTATAGAGTAGTTTATAATTTAGTCATTTTTTAAGAAATCAAACTCTCACACTCAAAATGCATTTAAAGATCAGGAAACTCAAAGCGGTATGTTCTGAATAGTCTCCCAAGAAACTATTTTGTGAGATATATAAAAGGCTGCTTTGTTTCAAACATTTCTCATCTCCTATGGAGTCATGACTAAAGATCTTGATTCTGCATGTCCCCTGGGAGCCACCTCCCACTCATCACTTAGCTGACCTTATGGTCCCCTTTCCCACCCACCTCACTCACTATATGGGCTTTCCCTACTGCTTTTATGCCTCCTTTCTGTTCCTTCACAAAGCCCACATTTCATTGCTTTTCTGCTAAAGCCTTAATGCCTCCTTTGTCCCAGCCAATTACTGAAGAAGCAAGTCAACTGCGGATGTGAAAAATAGGGGACACAAAGATTTTTTCTTAAACTTTCTGCTAACCCCCTGACTAGTTTTACCAGTAATAGCCTCACTGGAAATCTCTGCTCTCCTTCTTTCTTTATGAACAAGTTAGAATAGCACATGGCTGCCTTTCTAGCACTACCTTGTCACAGGCTGAGACAAAAGAAAGCATTTCAAAGAGGTACATTTACAGGGCAGTCATCAAAGAAAGATCCATTTGAATTCACTCTATCACCCATACTATACCCAAGCTGGGCTTGGGAGGAGAATCACTTGGAAGCTTACTAACAATGCAGAATCTTGGGCCCCCTGAATCAGAATCTATAGAGTCGTGGCCAGGGTATCTGATTTTCCTTGAAGGGCCCCAGTGGACTTGATGGTCCATGGATAGACATTTGGGAACTCACCGGTGCCTGCCTCCTAGATCCCTTCTCAAATGCTGTGGTGGTAAGACAGAAAGTTCTGGGCTGATTAGCAATGCTTTTGTGTGCTGATACTCCTGTGGGTCAGCACAGATAATTGAGAGTTCACTTATTAACTTTTGGAAATTATCGTAACAGAACATAAAAGATCTCAAGCAAGAAAGGAAGATGGGATTCTTGTCTAACAGATTTGTTTGCATCTTATACAGTTTAGCAATGACAAAAGAAAAAGAAAAGAAAAGAAAAGAAACCCTGCTCAGTGCAGTAGCAAAGGGGTCACAGCCACCAGACTGCTGATGGAAACAGATTGCTATCGTTCTTAGCCAAATTCGAATTGCTTTTACCCTAGAACCACTTTTATAATTTTATCTTCTTCCTGCCTTCTTTTTAAGTGTTCAGTGTTCCTTCTCTTTAAGTCGTCATGCAGCACACACTGGGGAAGTTTTCCCGGTATGTTATGTCTGCATTAAAAACATTGCTCTTATCCTGTGTGCTTGCCTACTGTTAAAAGATAATTTTTGAAAATAAAAAGGTAAAATCATGAGTCTTACACAGATATAAAATGACCGTGTCTTAATGATTTCAAGTCTCTATTAATGAAGAAACCGGGCAGCTGTTACAAGAGGTCCAAGCAACAGACTCATTTATAGATCTGGAATATTGAAACAAACTTGCAAATAGAAGCAAACTGGCTTTCTGTGTGTGTGTGGATGGGGTCCATCCTCTGGATAGAATTCATTTCCATGTCCATAGACAAGAATTGTTTGCATTATTGCTGTCAGTTCCTTACAATTTACAGAGCTGTAAAATGGCTCAAAGGCAGTGAAAGGTTAGAACCAGATAACCTGGGTATTCTCTACACAATGCATAGTTTTCCACTGAAGCACAAATTTCTCCCTACACTACTGAAGAGTACGTAAGAACTCCCCGTTGCTATTAAATTCTAAGTTGTGTGCTTGACTTTCAAGTCTCTCCTGAAACTTGTTTACTTTAGGCTGTTCCCTTGATTTATCATGTTCTCTTCTGACTGCCAATTTTTTAAATCCCATTTTTAGATAACCTTAATTTGATTAATTAATATTTTTGCACATTCATTTTGGAAGTTTTGTAATATACAGAAAAAAATGTAAAAAAGAGAATAAAAATCATCAATAACCGTACTGCATCTAAAGGAGATACACTGTTGGGAAAATAGAATAGTTTGGTCAGGGCTCTCGCCTCAGGTCTGGTTGGGTGTGGTTTTAGCACATCCATTGTAAGCAAATTGTGTGTGTGTGTGTGTGTGTTTGTGTGTGTGTGGAGTTAGTGTACATGCACGACAATGTATCTTTTTAGTTTTGTTGCTATTCTTGTGTTCTACAGAGAGAGAGAAATAGAGAGAGAGAGGAGTTTTAGTGAAGCACGCAGGCAGGCATCAGCCTTGCGTGTCTGCCCCACTCAGCCATGCTTTCCAACCTATGGCTCCAGGGACCTTTTGGCCGGTTTCTTAGCTCATAGACCTGTGTGAAGGGGTCTGGTGACCCAGCCTGGCATGTGTGGGGTCTGGTGACCCAGCCTGGTGTATGAAGGGTTTGTGACCCAGTCTGTGAATGGGCCCTAGCTCAACAATTGGCCCAGTCGGCAGGATTACCAGCAGGTAAAAGAGCCCGACAACTGACGTGGTTGTAGAGCTCTTCAACTGGTGCTGCAAGCAGGATTCAGACATTAGCCTGAGCCGGAGCACCACCATTGGCTAAGTTGGCAGGATTTGAGACATTAGCCTGCAGACTGCCGCATACACCAAAACAATTGTTAAATAAAATTTATCAGAGGTCATTGATTTGGATTGAGTTCCAGCAGACCAAAACCAAGTGGGGTCACTCACATGCTAAAGTTTCACATCACCAAACTGAAACTAAGTTGTTTATCTGACCTTCCAAGAAATCAGGAGAGATAATAGCCAAATCCCCAAACAGGCCAGTATTAGCTGTTATGATAAGGAAGTCCCCTGGCTTTAACCCTTTCCAGGAAAGTAACCTGAAGTAACCAGATGTTAACCAATGCACTTTTTGTATTATGCTGTTTCTTGTTCCTGCTCAAGCTATCTTATAAAAACTGTTCTGCCATGCCCAGTATAGCATCTCTATTTTGAGATGAGATGCTACCTAATTTATGAATTGCAAATAAAAGCCAATTTAATTATTTAACTAAATTTACTGAAATTTTGTCTTTTGACAATATTAATAGTCAAAGAAGTTTGGAGGAATTTTCACCTATTGTTCCATGGCTTTCAACACCTAATTTGCCGATGGTTCTGTCCACCTACCAGATGATGATTCTGCCTTTGCTTTGGGGTTTGATTTGATAAAGTCAGCACCTGCCAGTTCAGTGTGCACTTTTTTCACTTTCATCAATATTTCCGCAATGCAGACTCAGTCTTTGTGCTCCATCCTAACAAAGAAGAACACCCCCTGTGCTACCAATCAATGGTATTCTTACATGCTTCTTCATGAAACTGCAGCTGAGCTTCTACAGAAAGACCATGGAAGGCATTCAGGAAATTAGGAACACTAAACCAGTTTTTCTCCACTTGCTTTGGTTTGGGAACAATAGGTGAATGCAGGGTGTGAAGGTTGATTCTAGGTGTCAATTTGATTAGATGAAGGAATGCTGAGAACCCTGGTAAAGCAATCTTTTTAGGTGTGTCCATGAGGGTGTTTCCAGCAGAGATTAGTATGAGAGTCTGAGTGGCCTGGGTGGGAAAGCCCCGCCCTCAATGTGGATGGGAGCCATCCAGACTGCTGGGGGCCCAGAAAAAAACAAAAGACAGAGAAAAAAGGTGAAGCGCTCTCTGTATCCACTGGAGCTGGAGTATGCTCTTCTCTCCTGTCCGTGGACATCAGAGCTCGAGACTCTTCAGCTTTTGGGTTCCAGGACTTACACCAAGGACACCACCAGCTTTTCTGGTTTTGAGGCTTTCGGACCTGGACTCAGCCACGTTACCAGCATCCAGTTTGCAGATGGCCTATCGTGGGACTTTTCTTCACAATCACATGAGCTACTTCCCCTAATAAATTCCTTCTCATATATTTATAACATATCCTATTGATTCTGTCTCTCTGGAGAACCCTGACTAATATACAGGGTAAGATGTTCCAGGGGTTTTACATCAAGCTGTTGTTGATGCTCTAAGTCCTCACTATGTCCAGTGTGTTTTTCTTACCCTAAAGTACAGGCGGCAATTCAGTGCCATGTTCATTAATCTTCAGAGGCAGAATCTCAAAGATGCCATAGGCCAGTGGCCTTCCTAAGCCCACTTCTTCAAGACTTTCAACAGGAAAACCGAACAGTCACAAAGCTAGAGAAGCTCCTACCCTCAAATGCAGGAGCCGATGGCATATTGCCGACACATGAACACATATAAGAGACAAATTCTTGTCCCCCATCAGTTATTCAGTGCTTAACAGGTGACTCGCTAAAAATAGAAACATTGATTTGTAGCATTTGCCAGTTTTCATGGTGTAAATACTCCCACCATGGTTGATTTTAAGCTACTACATGGCGTCACTGAACATAGAGTTGGGAAGACACTGTACTCAATAGGTTATGGGAACTCAGTAGGAGCCAGCTCTAGCACAACACTGCCTCCCACCCACCACCATCCATACAGAGCCCTGTGCATGGAGGACGCTCGGCCAGAACCAACTTCAGAAATAGCCATGCTAACAATAGCGGGCTTGGGATGATCTCACCAAGTGACCCACATGTCTCTTGCAACTAGCCAGGCCTTAAGTCCTCACATCCTCTCTCTTTCCTCCTGCCTTTTGAGGCAGGCCTAGGTCACCTTGCACAGGTGTTCTGGCCCAACTAGATGATGACGCAAGCAAGCCAGAGCCAATTTCCCTCCACAATACTCATAAAATACATCGGACCTCTGCTTTATAGATAACACAGATTAGACGAGAAAAACTCACTCCAAGGGGACCGTTGTGGTCTGAGGCCCTCTGGAACAAAGAGGATTGTCTATTCCACTAGCCACAAAAACCCAGTATCAGGGTGGAAGTTTTCTTTGTTGAAGGCCAGGTAGGCATAATGCCATGGGCTTATCATGCAGGCCCAGGGAGAGGTCTTAAATAAGCTGCTTTTATTTATTTATTTTTTACAGCTTTACTAAAGTCTAATTTAAAAACCAAATAATTCACTCATTTTAGTACAATTCAATGATTTTTAGTGAATTTACAGAGTCGTACAATCATCACTGTGATCAAATTTTAGAACATTTCATCACTTCAAACAGAAACGCCATACCCATAAGCAGTCAGTCCCCATTCTTGAAACCATCCCCCCACCACCACCACCTGATTCCCAGCCCTAAGCAACCATTTTCTGTCTCTATAAATAGTCTATTATGGACATTTCATGTAAATGGAATCATACAATATGTGGCCTTTTGAATCTGCCTTCTTTCACTTATAATGTTTTTGAGGTCCATCCATATTATAGAGTTTTCATTACTTTGCTTTACTACTGAATAATATTCCACTTTATGGATATATCACCTTTTGTTTATTCATTCAAAAGTTGATGAACATTAGGCATTTTTCCACTTTTTGGCTATTATGAATAATGCCACTAAGAACATTGATGTACAAGTTTTCGTGTGGACTTATTTTTTCAGGACTCTTGGGTAGATACCTAGGAATGCAATTGTTGGGTCTTAGGCTGCTTTTATACTTATCTAAGCTGAAACCAAAAGTACCTTCAGACTGAGCTCAGAACATGTTCCACACACCAGATTGATGATGCTGCCTCACCCATATCAGGCTCTCAGTCACCTCCCCTTCCATCTGTCTACACCCCGTCTACAACCTCCCTCTTCCCCCACCATTTGCCTGTCTCCAGAATTTCATACCTGGCACTTGTTTTAGAGTCTGGTGTATTTTCACCTGTTTGATATTTTCCTGCCTGAAGTCATATTATCCTAGATAAGCTGAGCCTGCCATTCCATGGGGTAGGTGGTGACAAAACTCTTTCCTAAGATATCATCCTACAGGGTCTCTTCAATTTCAGTAGTCCCAGGGAGAAGACAACCTCCACCATAACTTTTCTGGTCTCTGAAGCAAGTATCTGTCTCATTCTTTTTCTACTAGAAAAATAATGAATTTTATTAACTTTTAAAGATCCTCTGTTGAAATAATAAATCTTTATGAATATAGTATAAATAGTTTTATATTTTTTTATCGGCTTAACAATATAGCATAAGCATTTTTCAATCATGAGTAATTCTTCAAAAACATAATTTCAATAGCCATATACTATTCCCACATATTCTTCTACTACAATTTATTTAACCATTTCTCTATTTGGGAGACATTCAAGATTTTTCACTGTTATAAGGTGCACTAAGATGTATGCTGTTGCATTTTAAATTCCTTTGGTTAGATTCCTTTTAGTAGATCTACTGGGTCAAAGGGTGTAAAGATTTTTGAAGCTTGCATTACTGATTCAAAGGCCAGATTTACATCTACCTCTACCATGAAGCCTTCTCTGGCCATTCTAGCCTAGTGGTTGTCCTCTTTCTCTGAACCAATTGGACTTACAGCTATTACTACACAGGAATTTCACTTAATTTTTTTTCCTAATTATTCATTTTCTTTTGTTTTCAGGATAATGGTTAGACTGCAAACTGAACAAGAATGGGGACCATGCTCTATATTTTATTTAAATTCTTCACAGAATTTCCTTTCAATTTCGTGAAAACAGGGATAGTATTCTCAATTTCTCAGAAAAACAAGCATTTCAAAGGACAAGTGGCACTCTTCTAAACACAGGAATTACGAATTTGTTGACATTATAGCTCATTTGAATCTGCTCCCTTAACCTTCCAAGTTTGATAACCCCATTTCTTCAATTACTGGATTTGCATATTCTAATAACCCTAGACAAGCTTAGATTTTATGTTATAACCACTTCTTCTCTAGCCTATGACCTTTGGTACTTGAATTAGTAGAATGGGTCTAGCTAATCCTTCCGGCAGCTAAAACTTACGCCCTTCCTAACATCCTGAGTTCTTTCCATTAATCCTAAGAAAAGGTCAAAACAGCATACAATAGCATAAACCCCATTTTGGCTACAGTCCTCAATTTACTAAACAGTCAAATGTGAGATTATTTTTTCAATCAAGCATAATAGAAGGAGGAGAGACCTAGAAAGTAAGAAACATGGGCTTTAGTCTCAACTATGTACTAAGTTTGTGAACAGTAGAATGTCACTTAGCTTCCCTGGGCCTCAGTTTCCTTACCTCTTGTGGTCAGCAGAATGATGATCTTTAGATGTCCACATCCTCTTTTTCTGAGCCTGCAACTAACGTTAGTTTACATGGCAAAATGGGCTTTGCGGATGTGATTAAGTTAATGATTTTGAGACGGGAAAATTATCCTGTTTTATCCAGGTGGGTCTAATACAGTCACAAACCTTCTTAAAAGTGGAAGAGGGAGGCAAAAGAGAAAAGTCAAAGGGAAGCATGACTTTGATGATGGAGGAAGGGGCTATGAGCCAAGGAATGCAGGCAGTGTCTAGAAGCTGGAAAAGGCAAGGAAATAGATTCTCGCCTGAATGCTCCAGAAAGAAATACAACTCTGCCCACTCCTTGATTTTAGCCCAGTGAAACCCATTTCAGATGTCTGACCTACAGAACTTATGATACGATACACTTGTGTTGTTTAAAGCCATTACGTTTGTGGTAATTTGCAACATTTCTACATGCTGTAGAAAACTAATACACCTATAAAGAGATGGGATGGCTTAAAAACTTGTTGCTGGCCTGTTAGGTGTTAATTATGTAATTTCACATCTCTAACAGTAGTACTTCGATATCTGTTAGAAGAAATGAGGCAGTTATTTTAGAAATACTTGCTGTAGGGCCGACCCCGTGGCTCACTCGGGAGTGTGCGGTGCTGGGAGCGTAGAGGCGCTCCCACTGCGGGTTTGGATCCTATATAGGGATGGCCAGTGCGCTCACTGGCTGAGTGCGGTGCGGACGACACCAAGCCAAGGGTTACGATCCCCTTACCGGTCACAGAAAAACAAACAAACAAACAAATACTTGCTGTATTTCCAAAACATATGAAGTAATATTTAATATCCAAGTGAATTAAAGGAAATAATTAACTACAAAACCACTTATATTTATTGGGTGGTTACTTGGTAGTATTATTTATACTCCCCATTTTGCAGATGAAGAAATTGAGGCCTAGTGTAGTTAAGTGACTTGCCCAAGCTTACAAAGGTGAAGACAGGATTCAAACCTAGGCAGTGAGGGCCGGCCTGTGGGTCCCTCGGGAGAGTGCGGTGCTGATAACACCAAGGCCATGGGTTTGGATCCCCTTACTGGTCATCTTTAAAAAAAAAAAAAAAAAAAAAAAGAACAAACCCAGGCAGTGAGATTCCGAAACTCAAGCTCTGATGCACCTCACTATATTGCCTCCCAAGATTAGTTTAACTGTGTGATAACAGGAAAGCTTTTTGTGAGGGACAAGGTCTGGAAGATTTATTGGGGCCCCTGGCACCTATCTCCCTAGCAGATATTTTAAGGTCTCCAAATTCACAATCCCACCAATCTTCCTCTTATAGATTTTGAACCAGTAAGAAATGTACACAGGAGTCAGGTAGGAATTAGAATATCATCTGTTATGCTGGTAAACCTAACTGCCTTCAACTTGCAGTCACAATTGGGCTTTCTAACACCAGTGCCCTGAATTGAACTGGGTTTTTCACCCAGCAGTAGAGCCAAGAAGCCGGATGTTTCTCCAGATATCATCAGTAAGTTGAGGCACTTCTCCCTCCACGAGAAGGAAGAGGAGGAATAGGAACGTTCATTCCTATCAGAAAAGTATATTTCTGGTACCCAACCAACTTATTCTAGCAAAGTGTTATAATTTCCCAAGTCCTCTCTTCTATTTCAATACCTGAGTTTTTGAGAGCCTGGCAAATTTTTGGCCCGAGATCTGTTTTAGAGAAAGCTGTTCTAATTATCTGTTCAGGGGTATAAACTTTACTTATCTATCACTGTAACATTACATTCCTTGTCTCGCCTCTTCCCTAGGGAAATATAGATTAAAATGTCTGAGATGTTACCTTCTTTCCTGAACACTGAAGCAAATAATTCTTTTCGACACTCAGCAGTTTCAATCACCACTGTCATTTAATGGCCAATAATAATAACACTTGTTATTATGTATATTAAGATAAGGATAATCGAACTTATTCCTCAAGTCATAAACTGATTGGCACAAGGGTCAGGATTTTTTTCTAAATATTTCATGTTCAGCATACCTACATTTAAAGCTATAATTCTCTTTGGTTCTGGCTTCTATAGAATTTTGGATTGGCAAAGCCTGTTCTCTGTTTCTAGACTCTATCGAATATTTTTTAGGATGTTGAAAGTCATCAGTCTAAGGCAGTAACTGGTTATTTACTTTAAACAAAGCACCAGGACCCAGCCATTTCCTGAAGCTGGAACCCACATTTGAAACATCAGGTTTCTTATAGCTCAGAAAACCTTCTACTGCCTATTATCAGCTCCTTATGAATCCCCTCCAAATTCTTTACCTGCAATACTTTCATAGTTGCTGGTTGTTAAAAGTTTAATAATAATAATAATAATAACAATAAAGAGAAGTCTTCTTTATGAAAGGTTGGTCTGTGTGTAGGAACAGATTTAACTTTCTTGATTATGTGTTTCAGCTCTCAATGCCAGCCCTATTCTGTTTTCAATTTCAAGTTAACCTTATAAGGTTAACATGAAAATTTTAAGAAATTTTAAAAGTTTAAGAAATTTTTTTTTAAAGAAATTTTAAAATTTTAAGAAATTTTTTTCTTGATTAAATGAGCTTTACTGTGGACATAAGAATCATATAAGCTCCCTACTGGTTCTCTATATACTATCTTAGAATATTATTGAATAGAACAGTGTACTGGAAGTTAAAAAAACTGATTCTTTTCCCTATTAGTAGTAAGACCATGACTGATTTTAGCTGTAATATAGAGAGAAACAATCTTGCAAGTAATATACTCCAGATGGCTTGGATCTTCTTCAGTGAAAAGCATTGCAGTACAAAGCATTTATGAATGCAGAGTAACTCTTTCCATTACCAGATTATCTAGACAATAATTCTCCATAAATTACCAGATGCTTTATTCATCAAATATAGCATATTATACAGATGATGGAAAAGAATGCAAAATGTAATTATTTAGCAGGTATCCATAGTGATGGTAGTGCATAGATCGTATTTAATTTTTTTCCAACTTAATCCTTCTGTGATAAAATGGATAAATTATATCAAATTTTTTTATTGTGCTGTGTTTCTGGATGAGCTTGTTGGATTTGTCTTTTCTTATTTTGGTACAGATGGTCCCTGACTGATGATGCCTCGACATACGGTTTTTTGACTTTATGATGGTGCGAAAGCAATACACATTCAGTAGAAACCATACTTCAAATTTTGAAGTTAGATCTTTTCCCTTAGTTATGCATGTTCAGTACTCTCAGCCATGTGATCACAAGGGTAAACAACCAATACTCTGCAGTGAACTGTGTTTTGCCAGCATTTTTTGGATATTGTGTTTTATGTGTTCACATCCCATCATGTCTACAAAATGCCTGTGTACAGTATTCAACACTATTATAAAATAGGTTTTATGTTAGATGATTTTGCTCAACTTTAGGTTTACGTGTTCTAAGCACATTTAAGGTAGGCTAGGCTAAGTTATGATGTTGGGTAGGTTAGGTGTACTAAATGGATTTTTGACTTATGGTATTTTCATCTTACAATGGGTTTGTTAGGATGTAACACCATTGTAAGTCAAGGAGCATCTGTACTTCACACACCTTGAGTCTGCAAGCACTGTATTTGTGTGTTCTGTTGCCTTCTCTTTACATCATGTTTTATTTTTTTAAAAAAAGAACAATTTAAAAAACTAAAAAGAACAATTAATTTTTTTTTTAAGTGAGAAAAACACACTTTACATTGTGACCAGAGGCAAACAGGTATAGTTTGAATGTATATAAAAACTTTTAACTTGTTTAAAAGGTCAAGGGTTTGAATCCCCTTATTGGCCAGCCACCAAAAAAAGAAGACAAAAACATTTTAATTTGTTTATTTTGTATCATTTGTAATTCATCCATAAGTTTCTGAATTCAGTGTTCTCCAAAGAGTTCCTGAAACCTACATGCCACTAATGAGGTAAAATCGGACACTGAGATTTCTAGTTTAGTTTCTTTGACAGGTGAAATCACATGTATCTAGAAATTGCTAGTACTTACTCAGCTGTAACTACAGATGAGACCAGAGAGATTTCCTTGCCAACATTGGCATTCATTTGCTTTGAGGATTTTTCTCTCATTTCTCTTTCTCTCAGCTTACAATAGATGGCCTAGTTGTTTTAAATGGATTACACCTGTTTCTGAGTAAATCCAATACACTTAGAGCCTTCTCAACATACATGTGGAATTTGTGAACTGCCAAGAAATTTACTGTTTTCCAGAAAGTATAAATCTCTGAGGTGTAGTTAGACGGTCCCTGTCTCTTTAGTCTTGGCCATGCTCAGGGTTCCTCTCTCATGTTTTTTTGTTTTGTTTGAGGCTTAATGAATTGATCTCTTCATTAGGCCTAACACCTGGAGGCTGGGGAACACGGTTCCTCCAGTCCCTGACTTGGTATCCTAACTCTCGGCCAGTGAGTCTGAGAAGAGATTTGCCCTTTCCCTCTCCATTCATTCCAGATGTGATAATCCTTCTTTTCATTCTCAGTAAGGGCAGCGATTCCCCTGCCCACACCATGCACAGCCCAGTTCTTTTCAATAAAAGAAACAAAAGAATCAGCAAAGCAATTTGGCAGTCTGAAATCACTTGCTTGTCCCTCTGATTTGTCTTCTTTTAAAACATTGCATATTTATTTTAATCCTAATTTCTTTTTTTAGCCACAGTTGCTAAAATACCCTTCCTCATTAATTTTGTATGCTTCTATATGTTCCTTTCTCTAATTTTCTATTTATAAAGACTGTTATCTTTGTTTTTCTTAATGCTACATGTATCCAAAGCTGGCCGCTTGTCCTACATCTGACCTTTCTAACTACCACTTTCTAAACCCTTCTGTTCAGTATCTTTCTTTTCTTTTTAAATAAGCCGGGTGTTACTGACCTTTCCTAGTCATCACTAGAAATGTTGCCACTAATGTACAACATCCTTCAATGTATGAGGGTACTTCAAAAAGTTCATGGAAAGATTTGTATAATCTTTCAATTCCATTTGTCCATGAACTTTTTAAAGTACCCTTGTATTTGTAGGTATTCAGCCATATGTTACTTACCATCCTGCTTATCTTAGTGGCTGACATACAGATTGAGTCAAAAGTAATCATGTTGCAAAGCCATAAAAGTCTTCCAGTCTTGTCTCTTCTACTTAATGCTGCCGGTCTATCACTGGATAGTTAAAATCACTTATTACTACTCCACTCTGGCTTCTTTACAAGCCTTTTTATGTGCTCAAGTCATTTCACAGTCCACTTGTTCCTTTTTGTCTGGTGGCCTACAACATACAGTATTCCAATAGCTACTTTACTAAGACACGTCCAACTTTCAGTTCTAACAGCTCTGCACTATTACGAGGCTCTTCTCAATCCTGTACTATTATAATAGTCCTTCAAATATACAGTTCCTACTTAACACTGCTTCATACCCCTCGGAAACAGGGTTCTAGTAATGTCGGGCTAGGGCTCATAGACCCTTCAAACCCGTTGTACAGACTGGGTCATCAGACCCCTCACATGCCTGGCTGGGTCACCAGACCCATCATATGCCTGCACGCTGGGTCACAGACCCCTCACATGCAGGTCACGAGCTAGTAATTGGGAAAGATCCTGGGAGCTGTTGGCAGAGTTGACAGGTTCATTCTAATACGAGCTCAGTCCTCAGCTTCCTCAGCAGCAGCAGCAGCGGTGGCCTCCCGGAGCATCCTGGGGGCCCTGGCAGCCACAGCTTGCAGCAACAGCCTCCAGCAGCAGTAGCAGCCTCCCCGTGGCCCCTCTGGGGGGCATCCCAGGAGTGGGGGGCCTTGTGGAGCAGAGCCACTCGTCCTTTATACTTAAGTCCATAACCCAGGACACCTGGGTGCAAGTGCACAATTAACATTTACATCAAATTCTCGGCAAGATTCCAAACCCCCGAGGGATCCTCACCATTTACTTTCACTTTCCCTACAAGTGAGTATGATTAAAGTAATGAGCTTCCAGATCCTGTTCCCCATCCATTTTAGTCAAGAACATGTTAACTAGGCACCTTATCTGGTATCAACCAAAAGTAGTGTACAGTAAATGACACGTGTACATGTAAACCCATTCTATAAAAAAAATGTTATAGCCATCCCTTAAAGTCTTAAGACAAATGTGTTAAGATATATACAGCAATGACTACAATAAGCTGATTTCACCCTAGCCATGACCTCATCACTTCATGTGTGTATTGTGGCAATGGCTGTGGAACCAAGCTGCCTAACTGCAGGCTCTCTCTGGCACAACCTGTAGAGAAAACTACTGGCTGAACAATCTTCCTAAGATACCATTTACAGCAAGCCATTGCACTATGAGGACTTTACTAAATGTCCCCAATATGTCTATAGTCCCTTATCTTGCTTTGCAAAATTTGCCATAATCTGGCCCATGATATGTATCCAAACCTATTCCTCACTAATCCATGGCCTCTGCTCAGGTCATACCACTTCCACACTCTGCCATGACCATTCTATTCCCTTCCATTCTATTCAATAAGCTTTTGTTCACCACGACTCCCCCTGCAGATAATAACGTCTCTTCCCCCTCAGACCTGTAAAAATGTTTCCCATACTGCAGGCCCCCACTTCAGTTCTCACACCCTCCATAAACACTATTTTCCAACATGCAGGAAAGCTGAAAGTGAACACACATATTACCATCTAGATTCCACAACCAATTAACATTTTGCTCTATTTGTTTCATCACATATCTATCCATCTGCCCATCCATCCATTAATCCACCTTATTTTTTGATATTTTTCAAAATTAATTCCAGACATCAGCTTATTTCACCCCCAAAACTTCAGTCTGTGTATCAACTAGAATTCAATATTTGTTTTCAGTTCTTTTTGTTAGGTAAAATTTACATGCCATAAAATATATAAATGGTAACTGCATCACTTCATGAGTTTTGACAAATGCACATGCCTGTGTATCCCACAGAATACCGTCACTTGAGAAAGTTCCCTCGTGCCCCTCCCCAATCAGTCCTCAGCTCCACAGAGGCAAACGCTGTTCTGATGATTTGCACCATAAATTAATTTTGTCTTTTTTAGCATTTTATATAGATGGTATCATACAGTTGATATGTTTTTGTGTAAGCCTTACTTCATTCAGTATAACACATTTGAGATTAATCTATGTTTTTGTGTACATAAATAGTTTCTTTTTATTGCTGTGTAATATCACATTGTATGCCTATACCACAGTTTGTTTATATAGTTTTCTGTTGATGAATACCTTGAGCTGTTTCCAGGTTTTGGCTAGTATAAATAAAGCTACTTTCTTGTATAAATGTTTTTGTAGACATATGCTTTTATTTCTCTTAAATATCTAGAATTGGAGTTACTGAGTAACAGGGATGGTTTATGTTTAGGGTTTTGTTTTGGTTTGGGGGTTTGTATTTGTGATATGCTCTCATTTTTTTTTATTTCACTCTTTTTGAGTATGTTATATTTTTTACCATGGTAAAATATACAGAACATAAAATTTACCATTTTAATAATTTTCAAGTACACAATTCAGTGGCACTAAGTACATTCACAATGTTGTGAAACCATCACCACTATCCATTTCCAGAACATTTTTTGTCATCCCAAACTGAAGCTCTGTATCCATTAAACCATAACTCCCCATACCTCCTGCTGTGCTTTGAATATTCGTCTCCTCCAAAGTTCATATTGGAATTTAGTCCCCAATGTGGAAATATTGAGAGGGGGGCCTTTAGGAGGTGATTGAATTATAAGGGCTCTGCCTTATTAATAGATTGATCCATTCATGAATTAATTAATAAATTAATGGATTAATCGGTTATCATAGGAGTGGCACTAGTGGCTTCATAAGGAAAGGAAGAGAGTAGGTAAGGATGTTCTTGCTCCCTTGCCATGTGATGCCCTGTACTATCTCAGGACTCTGCAGAGAGTTCCCACCAAGATGAAGGCCCTTAACAAATGTGCCCCTGTGACACTGGATTTCCAGCCTCCAAAATTGTAAGAAATAAATTTTCTTTCTTTATAAATTACCCAGTTCAGGTATTCTGTTATAAGCAACAGAAAACTGACTGATACACCCCCTACCTTCAGCCCCTGGTATCTATTCTATTTTCTGTCTCTGTGAATTTACCTGTTCAACATACCTCATATTAAATGTAATCATACAATATTTGGCCTTTATGTCTGACTTATTTCACTTAGTATAAGGTTTTCAAGGTCTATCCATTATGTTTAGTTTTATAAGAAACTATGAGACCTTTCTTCAAAATGTTTGTACCATTTTATGCTCCCACCAGCAATGGATGAGAGTTCTGGTTGTTTTATATCTTTGCCAACATTTGATATCAGTCATCTTGATTTTTAGCCATTCTGGCTACTTAAAATCAGTTTGATTACATGCTTTCAAAATTCCTCTTGCTTTTATAGTCTGCACTACCCAATTTAGAATTTAATGGTTTTCTATGCATTCTGTGCATATGAATTCGTTTCCCCAGCTGGACTTCAAACTGCTTGAGAACAATGACTGTGCCTTACCTGCTTTTATTTACTTTATGGTGCCTAGCATTGGATTAGGCTCACGGTAATTGCCTAATGTTTTTTAACTGACCATTTGAAAACACACTGAGTGCAAACTGAGACTGAGGAGGATTTAACCTAATTTATTAGTTACTGTCCTGTTGGCAAATTTTCTTATTTCAGGTTGGGGTGTCAAAGTTTTAATTTGTCTTTACTTCATTCTTGACCTTTCTCTAACTATGGATTCAAAAAACATATTAGGAAATAAAATGTTAATAATATCTAAAACTGTAAGCCAAGAAGCATCTATGGTTGCTGAGGGACTGTTAATTCAGCCATAGATTTCATTGTGTGTACTAATTAAATCCCTACATGAAAATAGATTCAGAAAGAGTAACTAATAAAAAAGAGAGAGAGAGAGAAAGAGAGAGCATGAGAAAAACAGAAACAAAAACAGCATATTTACTGTTTCTTTCTAGGAAATGAACCCATGACGTGAACCCAATATATATACATATATATATATATATATATATATATATATATATTTTTTTTTTTTTTTTTTTTGGTAAATTGTACTTTTTAAATTTAAATGACAAAATTAGAGTATGGCTCATTAATGCATTTTTTCTTTTTATAAATATCTTATTATTATATATCAGGAAATTAGGATTTTAAACAAATATCCCAGTCTTTTATACCATGTATTACCTACTGCTATGGACAAAATTGTGTCCTTCCCCCTCCCCACCCCAAATTCGTATGTTGAAGTCCTAATCCCCAATGTGATAGTATTTAGAGATGGGTTTTGGAGATAATTGGGTTTAAATGAGGTCATGAGGGTGAGACCCTCATTATGGGATTAGTGCCCTTATAAGAAGTGACATCAGGGAGAGTGCTCTCTCCCACCCCTTTCTCTACCCAATGCTCCCTGCCATGTGAAGACATAGTAAGAAGGTGGCTGTTTGCAAGACAGAAAGAGAGCCCTCACCAGAAACTGACCATACTGGCACTTTAATCTTGAACATTCAGCCTCTAGAACTGTGAGAAAACAAATTCCTCTTGTTTAAATGACCCAGTGTATAGTATTTTGTTATGAGAGCTGGAGCTGACCAAGACACCTACCATTCTTTTTAACCAGGTTCCATTCCACTCTTCATAAAAAGGCATTTTTTCTCAGGAAAAAGCTAAGTTAATGGTTTCCAGTACAAAGTCCTGATTGGTACATAGTATACTTTCAGTAAATGTGTTTTGAACTGAATTGAACTCAGTTCACACTTGTAACATTAGCCTGGAGCAGGGCTAGCTAAACTTGGCAGAGCCAATCAGATTACATGTCTTATGATTTAAGAGGACCCATGCTACCCCTTTCTTCAAAACATCTATCTATACTAATAACCAGCTAACCTTAAGTATCAATTCCTTCTTAAAGAAAGCATTAGCCCCAGTTTAAATGCAAACATGGTTTTGAAGTCACATTAAAGCACTGTCTGTGGTAAACACCTTAAGTGGATTAGTGAATGGGATCACCTAGAAGGATCTGAAGAACTGAAAGGTAGAACAGGTAGAAAGGTAGCTGTAAGAACACAAATGTTCCAAGGGATCACACCGAGGAATGTAAGAACCCAAATGCCCCAAGGGATCACACCCTGATCCTTCTTGGCCACACCCACCCCAAGCCCCATGCGGTATGCTGAGTAGGGATTGCATTTTAAGCCAATCAGCCTTCCCTTAAAGCCCTATATATATGTGTGTGTGCTGCCTAATAAACAAGCCCTCTCCGGTGGATCGTCAACTGGGGGTCGACTCGTCCTTTCAGTAGCTTTGTATTTGTTTGGACAGGTAGAGAGTAAAGTAGATGAAAGTCATCAGGAGTAGTGGTGGAAAAATGGCTAACATTTAAACACTGGAGAATTCACATACAAATCTGGATTTCTAGTTTCTCTTGAAAAATCACATTTAGAAGCACTGGCCAGCATTCCCTCGTGGCAATTACCTACTTGGTAGCTGCCGTTTTTACAAAGGCATTTGCACTCTCTTTCGCCACAGTCCCAACCATCTCCCATGTGTCTCACACCAGCTGTAACTTCATTATGGTATCTTCCAAGCCCTTGGAGGCTTTTCAGTTTGCCACCCCTGGCCTAAGGCCTAGGAGGGTAGAGCTAAGTGTGACAATGATTGAGCAAGGGGACTTGTGGGAAGTGAAGGGTGAGAAGGATATTGAATACAGAATGAAGAGACGACAGAGAGTGAGACTGCTTAGGAAGGTGACATGGCTTGACTATGTAAAGTAAACGCAGGCAAGATGCACAGAACTTTATAATTCAAGTCTTCTTTTTCTGAAATGTCTCCTACCTATTTTCCATATTCCTCTAAAAAATTAATTAGCTTACCACATGATGCAATTATTGCTATAAGCCACTTCCAATTTAGCACTGAATTTCCAATTTATTCTAACAATTTGAAAATAATCTTTATCTGTATTGTTCAGGATGATGAAGGTTAATCAAAATTTTTGATTGTTAATCTATCACATTGTAGTATCATTTTGAATAATTCTCTTTCTCAGAAATCCCCACTTTCAAATGGATTCCCCATTTTTAAATTATATTAACCTGAGAAGTACAAAGTAATGTAAGTAAGGTTACAAAGACATATTAATGTTACCAAAATGTAATTACACATATACCAAATTTGTTTTGTCTTATTTTTATGGCCTTGAAACCAGGAAAAAGTGGTTGCCATTTTTTTCAAGCCTGACAATCTCCTTGTGATGAGTAGAGAGTATTATTGTTAGCTGATATAAGCAAAGCACTTAGCATGATCTCTGAACAAAGTAAATACTCAATAAATGTTACCTTCCTTCCCAGATCCACCTGCTTCCTTCCTACAAATTTTTACTATTATTTTAGATAGGGAAATTGAAAAGAATGAGCCTAACAACATTCTAAAGATAGAGCCCCTTACCAGCCCATATACAACTTTGCTGAGAAGCTAAGAATATTAGAAGAATGGTCAAATAGGAGAGCACCTAGTCTTTCAAATTAAACATGTTTAATTTCAGAAAGAAATACAGTAAATGGGCAATAAAAAACATTCCTTCTATCCTCATGTAGGCATCTTGTGTAAGTTACTCCTCAAAATCTTTTTTCACTGGCAGGCACATTATGGGAGGCTCAGTGGCCAATAATGAGGGCAGGAATTTTTGTCTTTTTCATTTACTGCTATGTCCTAGCACCTAACAAAGTGCCTGTCAGATAGTAGATATTCAATTAATATTAGCAGAGTGAGGGAATGCAGCAATGAGCTAGAAGGCATAGTCCCTTCCCTGGAAGAGTTTGAAGATGAAACAAAGAAGTAAAAATATAACATGGGACACAGCTAGTCTACAAAATTGCATGAGAATGAATGAATGTACCCCACTTAGCTCCCTATTTTCTCTTGTCCCCTCCTGATACTTTCCTAATAAAATGCATGTAAAGAGGAGGAATTAAGCAAACAGAAAGGTATATGCAATTTTCATTGATGTTTATGTCATTTCTTACCTTAACTCCCACCCATTGGCTAAGCTAGTACTAACCCAAAGTTACAAGGCCATAGGTTGCAAAGGTTTTTTTGTTTTTTTGTGTTTTTCTTTTTTCTCACCTAGATTTCCTAGTGCTTCTTTCTTACTTTCTCCTCAATCAAATGCTTTCATCTAGATTTTTGTTCTTAAAGGATGAGAGGTACCAGGTGTGGTGGGGGTGAAGGTTAGACAGGATGCTTAGTTAGATTCATAATGTTCCAAAGCATGATGTTTGTGACAACCATGTATATGAAGGTACTTCAAAAAGTTCATGGAAAAATAAAATTAAAAGATAATACAAATCTTCCCATGAATTTTTTGAAGTAGCCTTGTATATGTTGTTTCCTTTGAGCTCCAGAAAGAGGAAGATTATATTTCTATAGTGTAGTCCTCAGGATACAGGCCCCCACTGCTACAGCTGCTAGCAGTCTGGAACTCCCCATTGAGACCTTCCCATTGGCACACTAGGCAGGACTTTGAGATTACTACAGTTGCCAGATCCTGTCTTGTGTCCTAGGAAGAGAAACATGGAGATGGGAAGTACCACACTGTCACTTATCCTCATTTATTTTCCAAAATGAGATACCAAAGAGAAGACAATGAGCAAAGAGAGTAAATATGTGAGCAAATATAGTAGTCATGACCACATATCCAAGTGTTGAAAGGATTCTTAGTAAAGGAACTCCATCAGAGCAGAAAACTTGTCTGTCCTATTCCTGCTCTAATTCCAGCACCTAGAAAAGTGCCAGACACATAACTGGTGCTTACCAAATATTTGTCAAATGAATGAATCCTATGTAAAGGAGTGATTAGAATTGAGGCAAAAAGTGTGCAAGGGCAGGGTAAAATTACATGATGGCAGTTTCTCATAGGAGGGACAGCCAGTGGATTAGCTTGTAGGAGGCAGAGTAGTAGTAGTTGAGAGATATGAGGTGAGGTATCTGGAAGTAATGAGTTGTTTGCAGGAAAGCTAGATAATTTATTATCCAAACCTGGATATTTTTAAGAATGAAAGAGAATACTTAATTATTCCAGGATGACATGTATAAATCAAGACCATCCTGAGCAAACTGGGGTATATGATCACCCTCTTTATATGAGAGTAAGTAACCTGAATAAGGGTTTGGAGATGATGAAAATAAAGTTTGAGATAGATTACTTCAGTTTTCATAATAGGACTTTAATTCTGAAAGAGAGAAAGAGAGTGTGAGAAAGAGACTAGAAGCCAGAAGGTCTGCTAGAATTGTAACTGTTATAATCTAGGGATGAGGTGACAAATAACAGCTCTGAGAGCAGAGGAGAAGGAGCAGATCTAAAGGAGTTTGTGAAGAATCATGCAGAATCAATTAACCAGGGAATATAAATGTTCAGGCATAATAGTGAGTGCAGTATTATTTCAAAAATATGTAAAATGCAAGCTCTGATAAATTCTGCACTCACCTGAAGTTGTCTCCACACCTTCTAGCTCTTTAATATTGGAATATTTACTTAATCTCTTTGACCTTCAGTTATCTAGTGTAACTGAAGGTAAGTTATTCAAGTAAACCTTCTGATATTTTCAGACTATATTGAAAATCCAAATTTGGTCCTGTTGAGCTAGTATTTTTTTTTTTTCATTATTCTTCATCCAGAAAGTTCTTAATGTTCTCAGACTTTTTGAAAGTGCCTTAAAACAAAACAAAAACTTAAGCTATAACTATGAAATCAGGGTTTTAAAAAGTTGTTCATGCATGAACAGTGACTCAAATCATCCCTAAAGTTTGTTTTCAAGGAATATTCCTGCCAATTCCATCTTGCATCTTTCCTACATCAGAAAGCATTTCTGCCAGAAAGCACAACAAAAGTGATTAGATCTGGAAGATTTTGAGTTCCTCCTAGTAATTTTTGACTTTCAGAAAGACAGAAAATTATGGAGCAAAGTCTATAAGCAGGAGAAACCCCAGTTTTACCACATAATTTTATTGCTCCTTGCCCACAACTCCGATAACTCCTTTCCCCTTGCCTCACAGCAAACTGCTGCAGGCCTTGTACCCTTTGACTACCACTCATCTATATGAACACTGCATTGTCCCGAAGGGCCTAGCACCTCTGATTCTCTACCCTATTTCTCATCCACAGCCCTGGTTTCTCCTGCAATCCAGCTGGCAGGTCAAAACTCCGTCATCTTCCCTCTCTACACAAATACACATTTTACCAAAACTTTGAGAAAGGAGAAATTAGTTTCCAATCTCTCCCTCTCACTTTTATGCTTACACACTTGATTTAAGGGAGAATTTGCTACTTTATATTCTCTTTAGTGAAACTTTCTCAACAATAATTGCACTCAACATCATCACTGGTTCAAGGATCAGTGAAGAGAGTAGTGGATTGCCTTGATAGCACCTAAATGTCATGAGACTCATATTTTCCACTGTAAAAATAGAACCACTTCTGAGTTGTTGAAATTATTGCTAAATATATTTACAGTCTTTTTTTACAACAAAAAGCTTTATTACTCTTATTATGGGCTGAAGAAAATGCTTTAAATCTTGAGTTCTGAAGTAATATCTCCTGTCCTAAAAGCAATGAAGCTTTTCAAAAGAGAAAGGGAAAGAAAGTGAATTCTGAAAAGGTAGTTTATGGTTTTGGAATTTTGTTGCAATTTTGGTTCATATATTTTTACTAAGTGTAACCTTTATATGTAAATTAAATTATTATATAAGAGACAGTACTGTTTTTATAAAGTAAGAAATGATTTTATATCCTAAAAGACAGAGGCATATAAACTAGTAAGGCAGCTCTGCATGTGTTTGATGGCCGTGAAATGACCTGTTTGATTTTCTATTACAGACCAGCAGACTATGCTGCCCTGGCCCACCAGACCCAAACTCTGGGGTAGCCGACATCTCATTAGGGAGTCCTATGGTACAGAGTGCATTCATAGCCTGTAATAAATAAAGTACATTTAAAACCTCATGTATAGAAACAGTCCTCCATTGTGAAAGCAGTACCATAAAAAGACGTTTATCCTTTGAAACATTATTGGAGAGGAGAAAAAATTTTTTTTCTGGCTAAACCTTGACAAATGAATTTATCGACTGGCCATATGGGATAGTGTGTGCACACATGTCCAGATAGTCAAATTCATTCAAATTGGTCCGGATAGACTAATTCATCAGTTCTTTGGAGGGAAAGCCCAAGCTGAGTTAAATAAAATGTTAAAATAAAAGCAGTTTAATTACCTCAGGGGAGAAGTACTGAGGACTTGGCCTCAAGTCTTAACAGAATTCCGTAATGGTTTTAGTGAGAAGATGATCATTTGTGATTAGCATGTTCATTGTATACAAAGGCTTCAGCAAAAGTGGGGATCTGTTTAATCTTCACACTTAGTCGTTTACCTATTTGTTGAGCAGACTCGAGTGTGTGTGCTTGTGTGTCTCCATAGTACATTTAGGTTGGGCAGGTTGAGATTATTACAGATTCGAAATTAATGGACTTTGGGTTAATAAGGTTTTACTCCTCTCTGTGTGTACGTGACAGACAAAGACAGTAAAGAACAAAATGTGATACCTGTACTTCAGGTTTTAAGTCATTCTATTTGTTTTCCTCCATGTCAATGCTGTAAATTCTACCTCTTATATGAGAAGTCAATTTATTTCTCTTTGTTTCTGCTATTGTCCTTTGTAATAAAAATTTTGTAATCAGAATTTACCTGAGAATTTGTAGATATGTGAAGCAAGATATACCTGGTAATAACTTTCTCTTTTGTGATGGCTATCTACTGTAATTATTTCTTTATTAAACACCAGTAACTCAGAAGAGGTGCTACAAATTACATTTATGGTATTTTCCTAGTTAACTTAAGGTCTATAAGTGATACAATGCAGCAAAGACCAATACATAGGGAGGCATTCATAGATGAGGCACGTTTGAAAGGGGAAAAGAGATTGAGAGAAACTAGCAAAAAACAAAAACAAAACTGAAAGAATTGGAGGGATTCTGAAAAGATGGTGCAATAGAAAGCACCAGGAATATGTCTTCCCACCCAGACAATGATTACACTGACAGAATCTGTGTGATACAACTATTTGCAACTCTGAAGTTTATTGAAGGCTAGAAACTTCCAGGGTAAGGCTTGGGTAGTAAATTGAGGTTAATTACAGCTCTTAACTAAGCATTAGCTATACATCCCTCAAACCTCTGCTAGTACCATGGCAGACAGCCATGCACATGTTCCTGAAGCTTGCACACAGCTGGTGGGAGCTAAGGTAGGCAATAAGAACCCTGCCCTCCAAATACTGGGAATCTGTGTTCTGATCACTGATTGCTACTTCTGGTGCCAGAGATACACACACAGAGTCAGACAGCCACTGTTGCACTGCTACCTCCATTGTCCCAAGCCCCTCACCTACAGGTGAAGTGATTTCCAGGGCATTTAAAGGGCAGGTGTCTTCCTTCTCTCCCTCATTTTTGCCTTTTTTCCCTTCTGGGAGCCACACATTAAAGACTAGAAAATTTAAAAGCAACTACCTATACAGGGCAAATTAGGAAGTGATTGCCAATACCCAAGGAAAGTTGCAGGCCCAGAAGAAACCTGAGATCTTAAATTTACACCTCAGTCTGATCCACAGCATGAAGATTGCCTATAAAAATAAAATTACAAAAAATCAAAATAAAAACAAAATACAGAAACCCCTGAAAAGGAGGAGAATCTGATTTCCGGAGTTACTACAACACTAGATTCAAACATATAGTTTTCAACAAAAGACACTAAGGCATACAAATAAATGGAAAAGTATGGCCCACTTAAAGAGTAAAATGTAAACCAACAGAAACTGTCCCAGAGAAAGGCCAGATGATCACTGGCCAAAGATGTTAAATCAAATATCTTAAAGATGCTCCAAAAATTAAAGGAAGACATGGAGAAAGCCAAGAAAACAATGCATGAACAAAATAGAAATATTAATAAAGAAATAGAAAACCTAAAAAGAAACCAAAAATAATTCTGCAGCTGAAAGTCCAATAACTGAAATAAAAAATTCACTAGAGAAATTCAAAAGCATATTTGAACAGAAGAAAGAATCAGCAAACTTGAAGAAAAGACAATTGAAATTATTGAGTTTAATAAACAGAAAGAAAAAAAGATTTAAAAAATGCAGAGCCTAAGGGACCTGTGGGACACCATCAAGCAGATCAGCATATACATTGTGACAGTCCTAGAAGGAGAAGAAAGAGAGATGGGGCAGAGAAAAGATTTGAAATATTATTGACCAAAACCTTCACAAATTTGATGAAAGAGATGAATAATCATCCAAGAAGCTCAAAGAATTTCAAATAAGATGAACTCAAAAAGGCCCATACTAAGACAGATTATAATCAAACTTTTCAAAAGACAAAGACAAAGAGAATTTTAAAAGCAGCAGGAGAGAAGCAACTTGTCACATACAAGGGATCCTCATTAAGATCAGAAGCAGATTTCTTTTCAGAAACTTTGGAGGCCAGAAGTCAGTGGACTGATATATTCAGTGTTAAAAACAATAACAACTATGAACTGTAAATCCTATATCCAGCATAACTGTCATTCAAAACTGAGGGAAAAATTAAGACATTCCCAGACAAGCAAAAGCTGAAGGATTTCATTACCAATAGACTTGCCCTGTAAGAAATGCTAAAGGGAGTCCTGCAAGTTGAAATGAAAGGGACACTAGACAGTAACTTGAAGTCATATGAAAAAATAAAGATTTTAATAAAGTAAACACATGGGCAATTATAAAAGTTAGTACTTTTATAAAATCAGTTTATAACTTCACTTTTTGTTTTCTACCTGAGTTAGGAGACTGATGCATTATAAAAAACAATTGTTACTTTATGTTTTGGCCACACAATGTATAAAGATGTAATTTTGTGGTATCAATAAGTAAAAGGGGTAGAGAAAGAGTTATATAGGGGCAGATTTTTTGTATGTTATTGAAGTAAGACTGGTATAAATTCAAATTAGAGTGTTATAACTTTTAGACGGTAGATATAATCCACATGGTAACCATAAAAAATAGTTATATAATATACACAAAAGGAAATGAGAAGGGAATTAAAATGTTTCACTTCACTTAAAAAAATCAGCCTAATATACAAAAATGATAGTAATGGAGGAAACAAGGGACAAAAAAAGCTTATAGAAAACATAGAAAAATGATGCTTGTAAGTCCCTCTTTATCAGTAATTATTTTAAATGCAAATGGCTTAACTCTCTATATTAGTCTGTTCGCATTGCTTAGAATACCTAAAACTGAGTAATTTATGAAGAAATGAAATTTATTTCCTATAGTTTCAGAGGTCAGGAAGTCCAAAGTCCAGGGAACACACCTGGTGACTCTCCGTAGCAATGCAGGGCATCACACAGCAAGAATGGACTGAGCAAGAGAGCTAACCCACTCACTTGTTCTCCTTATAAAGCCTTCAGAACCATGCCCATGACAATCCATTAAACCATTAATGAATTAATCCATCCACAGTGTATAATCCTCACAATCTAATCACCTCTTCAAGTCCCTACCTTTCAATTACCATAATGGGATTTCCCACCCTCTTAACACTTACAGTGTGGATTAAATTTCCAACACATGAACTTTTGGGGGATACTTTTAACTCACAGCACTCTCCAGTCAAAAGACAGAGATTGGTAAATGGACTTAAAAACAGGATTCAACTGTATACTTCATATAGGAAACTCACTTTAGATTCAAAGACATAAATAGGTTGAAAGTCAAAGAATGGAGGAAGCTATTTCATGCAAATAGTAACCAAAAGAAAGCAGGAATGGCTACATTAATATCAGACAAAATAGACTTTAAATCAAAAATGTATATAAGAAACAAAGGGCATTATATATTAATGAAAGGTTCAATATGGCAAGAAGATTTAACAATTATAAAACATTTAAACACCTAATGACAGACCTTCAAAAAAAAATGAAGCAAAAATCGACAGAAATGAAAGGAGAAATAGATGGTTTTGCAATAATGGTTGGATACTTCAATACCCCATTGTCAGTAATGGATAGATCCAACAAAAAGAAGATAAGGAAATAGAGGACTTGAACAGCATAATAAACCAACTAGATCTAACAGACATGTGCAAAATGCTCTAGCCAACAACAACAGAATGCACTCTTTTCTCAAGTGCACATAGGACATTCTCTGGGATACACCATATGTTAGGCCACAAATTAATTTTAAAAGATAGACATCACACAAAGTATCTTCTTTGACCACAACAGGATGATGTTAGAAGTCAATAACAGGAGGAAAACTGGAAAATTTACAAATTTGTAGAAATTAAAAAATACACTGAAACAATCAGCGAATCATATATCTCAAGAGAAATAATAAAATACCTGGAAACAAATGTAAATGAAAACACAACATACCAACATTTATGAGACACAGAAAAGTAGTGCTAAGGGGAATTTTTATAGCTATAAATGCTTACATTAAAAAACAAGATTTCAAGAGCCAGCCCGTGGCTTACTTGGGAGAGCGTGGTGCTGACAACACCAAGTCAAGGGTTAAGATCCCCTTACCGGTCATCTTTAAGAAACAAACAAACAAACAAACAAACCAGATTTCAAATCAACAACTTAACTTTACAACTTAAAGAACTAGAAAAAGAACAAACTAAACCACAAGCTAAAAGAAGGAAGGAACTAATGAAGATTAGAGCAGAAATAAATGAAACAGAGAATAAAAAACAATAGAGAAAATCAACAAAATCTAAGGTTAATTCTTCAAAAACATCAACAAAATTGACAAACTTTTAGGTAGATTGACTGAGAAAAAAAGAGAAAACCCAAATTTTTAAATCAGAAATAAGGGTGGAGACATTACTACCATTTCTACAGAAATAAAAAGCATTATAAGAGAGTACTATGTACAATTGTACAAAAATAAATTGGATAACCTAGATGAAGTGGACAAATTCCTACAAACACAAAACCTACCAAGACCAAAGAGATTACAAAGGAATAAAAAATCTGAGTAGACCTATGATTAGTAAGAATATTAAATCAGTAACTAAAAATCTCTAAGCAAAGATAATCACAGATACAGAAAGTAGAATGGTGGTTACCAGGGGCTGTAAAGAATGGAGAATTATTGTTTAATGAGTATTAAGTCTCAATTTCACAAGATAAAACAAGTGTTGGAGATGAATGATAGTGATGATTGCACAACAATATGAATTAACTCAACACTGCTGAACTGTACACTTAAAAACAGTTCAGATGGTAAATCTTATGTGTATTTTACCACAATAAAAAAATTGGGGGAAAAAACATAATGGATTGTTCCTCCACTATCACAGACTTATAGAACTGGAAAAGCCTTACAAGGGAGTAGAATGTCATAGGTGAATGGAGAGTTAGAAATCACCTAGTGAAATTCAACTACCTCCTTTTACAGATGGGAAAACTAAAGAAGAGAGAAGTTGAATGCCTCATGAGTTTATGCAGTTTATTAATTGTAGAGCTAAGCCTTCTGCTTCCTAGTGGTTCTTTCTAGTATGTTCCTTTGTTCTTTTTGTTTTAACCTCAGATACAGAAGTTTGAATTAATCTTACCACCCAGATCATAGTATATTATTATGATTGATCCTCATAATCTTCCTCTCATTAATTAATTGACTAATTAATTAAATCCTCTCCATCCCCATTCTCCACACCCATTCCACACCTCCCATGAACAACTATTCTATTGTATTTACTATGTACATGTTTTGCAAAATGTGAATTTTGGGCTCATTCATTTAACATTATTTGATAATAATGTGTTATACGTCACTATTTCTTACTTTATTCACTAAGCAGTGTTTTAAGATTTATCCATGTTGCTATATGTACATTGATCCACTGCTTCTGACTACATGGCTCTCCATGTTCTGTACCAACCACAAGTGACCTCTCTTTCCCAGTAGTTGATGTACACAATGTCCCCATCTCCCTTCCACCACAAATAATGCTGCAACAAACAGTGTTATGCATGGTTCTTATTTGAGACATAAATTGCATGAGTTTATATTTAGTTGAGTATATTTAGCTTGAATAATTATTGCCAGATTGGCTGCATTAGTCTAGAATTCTACTAGTAGAGAAAAATTTTTTATCTTCATATCCATATCAACAGTTGACATTATCCAGCTTTTAAATTTTTTCTACCCTAACAGATGTAAAGTGACTTCATATAAACTTTTCAAATTATTAATGATTCTGAGCATCTTTCCATATGCTCATTAGGGTTTGGGGATTTACTCTTTACATTTCCTGTTCTTAACCTATACCCACCTTTCTACTGAGGTTGCTGATTTTTTTTCTTTTGACTTATGAGTCCCCTGTATAAATTAGATATTAATCCCTTATTGATTTTAGACACTGCTAATATTTTCTCTCATTCTGTCACCTGCCTATGAACTGTTAAATTGTATCATCAACAAATAGATATCATTAATTTGTATGTAATCAAGTTAATCAATTTTTTAGGCTATGATTTGTGCTTTTGAAGTTTTGAGACTTTCTTGTTTACCCCTAGGTCACAAAGACATTCTCCTACATTTTCTTCTTATGAATTTATAGTTTAACTTTTTACATTTGGATTTAATATACCTGGAGTCAATCTTTGTATACAATGTTATGTAAGAATCTAGCATTTGTTTTCTTGCTTATTTTGTTTTGCTTTTCAGATTTTTTAACTTTCAGTTTTGAAAAAATTATAGATTTACAAGTAGTTGCAAAATTAGTGAAGAGAGATCCCATTTGCCTTCACTCAGTTTACCCCAAGATGTAACATCTTGTATAGCCATAATACAAGTACAATATCGACACCAGGAAATTGTCATTGGTATAGTCCACAGACCTTATTCAGACCGGTTTTACATGCACTCATCTGTCTATGTGTAGTTCTGTGCAATTTTATCACATGTGTAGATTGGTGTAACCACCACCAACACAAAATATCGAACTATTCTATCACCATGAAAAAGTCCCTTATGCTACCCCTTTATAGTTTCACCTACCCTGCTCTTCACTCCCCTCTTTCCCTCATCCCTGGCACCACTACTCCTCTGTTCTCCATCTGTATAATTTTGTCATTTTGATTGTCATTCAGTTATATAAATAAAATAATACAGTATGTAATCTTTTGAGGTTTTTTTTCACTCAGTATAATATCCTTGAGATCCATCCAAATTGTGTGTATCAGTAGTTTGTTCTTTTTTATTGCTAAGTATTATTGCATAGTATAGATATAAACCAGTTTGTTTAACTATTTATCTGTTGAAGGTAATTTGGGTTTGTCTCCAGTTTTTGAATATTATGAATAATAATTTTTATGAATATTTTTCTATATATGTTTGTGTGGTCATAAGTTTTTAATTTCTTTGCATATATACCTAGAAGTAGAACTGCTGAGTGATATGGTAACTCTAGGTCTTTCTGAGGAACTGCCAGACTGTTTTCCAAAGCAGCTGCAGCATTTTACTGTCCCACCAGCATGTATAAGAAATCTAGTTTCTCCACATACTTGCTAGCATTTGGTATTACCAATATTTTTTATTTTAGCTATTCTAATAGGGGTGTAGTGATGTCATGGTTGTAAATTGATTTTCCTGATGGATAGTGTTGTAACTAAATACTTGTGTCTCCTCAAAATTCAGATGTTGAAATCCTAATCCCCAATGTGATATTGTTAGGAGGTGGGGTCTTTGGAAGGGGATTAGGTCATGAGGGTAAAGCCCTCATAAATGGGATTAGTGCTCTTATAAGAAGAGACATGAGACAGATGATTTCCCTCTTTGCCATGTGAGGATACAACAAGAAGATGGCCATCTGTAAAACAGGAGGAAGGCCCTCACCAGATACCAGATCTGCTGGTGCTTTGATCTTAGACTTTCCAGCTTCCAGAACTGTGAGAAATAAATATATTTTGTTTAAGCCACTCAGTCTATGCGGTTCTGTTAAAGCAGCGAGAGATGACTGAGACAGGTAGTAATGTCAAACATTATTTTATTATTTTATGAGCTTATTTGCCATCTGTATAGTGTCTTTGGTGAACTGTCTCTTCATGTCTTTTGTCCATTTTCTAATTGAATTGCTTTATTTTTCTTTTGAGTTTTGAGAATTATTTATATAGAGAGATAATAGTCCTCTATTGGATACATTTGTTTACAAACATTTTCTCCCGGTCTGTAACTGTCTTTTCGTTCCCTTTAACAGAGTTTCCTAGTGAATTTTTTTTTAATTTTGATGAACTCCAATTTATTGATTTTTTTGTGGATTATGCTTTTCATGTTTATTAAAAGTTCATTTTCCGGCCGAGCCCGTGGCGCACTCGGTAGAGTGCTGCGCTGGGAGCGCAGCGACGCTCCCGCCACGGGTTCGGATCCTATATAGGAATGACCGGTGCACTCACTGGCTGAGTGCCGGTCACGAAAAAACGACAAAAAAAAAAAAAAAAAGTTCATTTTCTTCTTGTGGCAATTTTAGCATTTTACATTTTTCTACAAATAGATCTATTTCATCTAGGTTTTCACATCGGATTTCTTTTTTAAGTATTTTGTTTATTTTCATCTTTTTCCTTTTTTTGATCATCTCACCAAAGTTCTGTCTAATTTATCATTTCAAAGAATTAGCTTTTAATTATGAGAATTGTCTTTGTTGTTTGCTGGTTTTTTGTGATTCTGTTTCATTTATTTTTATCATCATCTTCATCGTATTCTTCCCTCTTAACTGTTTTGTTTTTTCAATTGGTCTTTTCCCAACCGCTTGAGTTGAATACTTAATTCATTTATTTTTTCTTTATTTTGTAATATAATTTTAGTACATACAGAGGATATGCATCACATATGGGTAAGTAATAAAATCTTTCTTCTTCAAGTGTACTTCACCCAGACTTTATACACAAATGGGTATTTTAACAATTTTTGTACCCTAGGGGAAGAGATTCCTCAGCTTCTCTGGAAAACTGTGCTTAATTTAGCTGTATTGGTGATAATCAAAGCTAAAATCAGAGACTGAAAAAAAGAGATATACTATGAAAAAATGCAAACATATATTGAAGATATTGATGAGACTACTGCTGGCCAATACATCATGTTGAAAAGTCTAACTTTGTTTCTGCTTCTTGTCATTACTCTAATATGTCACTTTTGAGAATTATTTTTTATTTACTTTATTTCATCTTTAAAATGGGTATAATATTTGTTATTATCACTATGACTTGGTGATAATTTAAACAGTGCTGGCGGATATTCTCAGATGAAATTTGCTCTTAAAAAAGAAATCTGTAGTTTTTTAATAAAAGTTTTGTTCAAATTCATTTCACTAATTTTAATCACTGTCTTAATATTATTATATAATGCATACAACATTAAATAATTGTGGGAAAGCTATTCTTTAAAGTTTTTTCAGCCACTTCACTTTGGTATTTTATTTGAAAAGAAAGGATTTTTGTTAACAAAATGTGCGAAGTGTGTCATAACTTAATCAGATGAATTTTTTTAATATTCAGCGTGCCCCACAGTTCTCTGCACCACACCCTACACACTATAACTTTCTTTTTTCTTATCTGCTAGAAACTGTAATTGTGGTAGCATGTGCATTATTTCTTGTAATCCAATTCAATCAACAAATCCTCATCAAGCTTCTGCTATGTATGATTCACTTTGGTTACAAGGGTGAACACTATATTGAAGTGCTTAGAGGATTGCCCCTCTGGATGTTTTCATCTACAAATGTGTAACATCAGTAGCCTTCTCTTCATTTTTTATCCCTATCTCCTGGTTAGAAAAATATAAATGTAAAATATAATTTAAAATACAAATTTTTTATATAATACGAGCAAAGCCATATTCTTTGGATTGTCTTCTGCATATGCATATGGATTGCATATGATAATATGGATTATCAACCTGCATATACTTGAGAGATATATCGTTTTACTTTAAGTGGTTATAGCAGTTTCAACTATAAGTTTGTCTAAATACTTTTGAGCCTTTAAAAACAATATTTTCAACCTATGCCAATAACTGAGAAATGGATTTTTATGCATTTACTATCTACTATCTAGTAATTTAGTATATATTGTAAAATCACTGAATTTTAAACTACTGCAATAGTTCTCTTACTTGCTTCTTGCTTGTTTCCCTGACCTCCTAATCATTCTGCATTCCTAAAATGCTACATTGTGCACTTTATTTCAATGCTCAGAAACCCTCAGTGGCTCCATGTTGTCCATGCAATGCAAATGACTATTATTTGCTCTACACTATATTCATTGTCCTGAGAAAACTTATACATTTGCTGTCCTACACAGTACATTATCTTGTTAGTAAAAAATTTTATACATTTACAAATTTCTTAAAGAAATAAATGTCTCTTCCTCTCTTAAATCTATCCCCCAGAACACCTTGAATCATGGCTGTGCCCCAGGAGACAACTGATAAATGTTTTCTAAATTATTGATCCAGTCCATTTGAACCTTATCTGTGTTTTTAGTTTCATCACTTTCTGACTCAAAATTCTTTCGTCATTTATTTACATCTATTGGAGAAAAAGTGATGAGGAGAAGAGGAGCTACAGTCATGCATATTTGCCCCTAAAACCTGGATTCTGTATATATCCTGACTTGTCCAAATTCTAAATCCCCAAACTGTTCAGCCTTTCCAAGACCAAACCTTCCTTCCAAATTCCTCCAGACATCCGTTGTCTTCTTTCCCTCAAGATAATCCTATAGTCGCCTCCACTTTATGCTTTTTGATAGAGTCATGGTTTGCCTTGAAACTACTGAAATGAAACTTCACAGCATTAATCAAAGTTCTCATGTTCTGCACATTGTTATCAACTCCATGCCCAACCCTTAATATACACTGACAGACCTGTAGCATATTTTTCATCACTCAGCCTTTATCTTTCCAAATTGAAAAGAAAAAGTATGTATGTATTTCTATTTATGTGTGTTTGTACATATTTATTTATTAATCTATGTCAGGGTACTTCAAAAAGTTGGTGGAAAAAATAGAATTAAAAGATAATATGAATCTTTCCATGAACTTTTTGAAGTACTCTCATATCTATCTATCTACCTACCTACCTTTATCTTCTTATGATTGACTAACAGACTCTTAGAGTTTGGGAGAAAACTTAAACATCAACTATTCCCAACTAGTCAACCAATACTAGTCACAGGATACAATGACTTAGTTCAGGTCACTATAACAAAATACCACAGACTGGGAGGCTTAAACAACAAACATTTATTTCTGAGTTCTGGAGGCTGGGAAGTCCAAGATCAAACTGTTGGCTGATTCAGTTCCTGGTAAAGGCCCTCTGCCTGTTTTATAGACTGCCACCTTCTTGCTGGATCCTCATATGGTGGAGAAAGAACATTGCCCTCATGTCTCTTCTTAAAAGGACAATAATCCCATTGATAATAGCTTAATCTTCATGACCTAATTACTTCCTAAAGGTCTCACTTCCAAATACCATCCCATTGAAGATTAGGACTTCTACATATGAATTTTGGGAGGACACAAACATTCAATCCATGGCAAATCCTAATGGTGTTTCTGTTTTCTCTCCAGGCTTTCTCTCTTCAGTTGGGATAATCCCAGAACTACATACAATGATTGAGGTATGGTCATTTTATTATTTCAGTCAACAAATGCTTCAGCCCTTTTGGTCAGTACTTTCAGGGAAAAGTCAATGATATTGCTAGTTTTCTTTCCTGGAACATTACCACTTACTAATGATAGCTCACCTTATGTAAGACTAATGAAGATATGACTCATGTAGTTTAGTCTTTAGTGGTGTCACATTCAATAGGCACACTTCAAAAGCAAAAAATTAATTCATCAACTGAAACAATGCTTCACATTCCCCTTTCTACCCCCCTCAATTTAGCATACACCACACACTTTAGAGACCAAACATTCCTTCCACTCCAACTCTCCCTCTCCAGCCTGCAAAGCCTCTACTCTTTCTATCTGCTCTCCCACTTCATTATTTTATATGTTCAGTTAACCTCTTTCACTTAGTCTTTTCCTTCTTCTGCAGCTTCTCTTGTCCTGTCTCCCTGTTTTCCTCTGACTATTCTTTGATTCTATATCATGAAAATCTAAGAACTGGTCTGGGTGAGATACTTTTATAGATAGTTGGGGGAGTAGAAGTAGTTGACAGGAGAAGTTGAGTATGCAAGGTAGATTCTCTTTTGTAACAAAAGTCTGTAAAAACTCTCCTTTTGATAATTTTACTCCAATATGTATATTTAGGATTATGTGGGGTTTTTTTGTTTTTTTTTTTTTAAAGATGACCGGTAAGGGGATCTTAACCCTTGACTTGGTGTTGTCAGCACCACGCTCAGCCAGTGAGCAAACCGGCCATCCCTATATGGGATCCGAACCCGGGGCCTTGGTGTTATCAGCACCACACTCTCCCGAGTGAGCCATGGGCCGGCCCCTAGGATTATGTTTTTATAAGCATATTAACTCACAGTCATTTACTTTGTACCTCATGCCACTTTCTGCCCTTTCTCACTCTCACACAATCTACTTACTATTGTCCATTTCAGGTTCATCATTTTTGTTTTGTGTTTATTACCTAGCAAAGCTTCATGTTAGCAGTAAACTTATGTCTCTACTATGTATTACCTTTTCCAGTCATATTATTCTCATTTCCCACTGTATATTCTTCATTTACATGTCTTTTTCACCATTTTTCTTTCTTTCTATGGTTTTTAGGTTCTAGAAGCCAAGGAACATTTCTATTAACAGAGCGATTAATGTCAATGCACAGACACTTTCTAATAGTAATCAATGCCAATATTTATAAAATGTAAGATTTTCATATATGCCAGTCGTCTCATGGTCAAGAGCTGAAATAGCGCTAATATAAGGCAATCAGGGATGCTTTTCCTGATCTTTTCTTCCCTCTCTCCTTCTTTAACCCTTCCCCAATTCTTTCAGCTCTTCCCATTTGTCGATTCTCTTCTTAAATCTCTGAAGTCTGTATTCTTGCTTCCACATCTCAAATGGAAAGTATTTCCCCAAAGGTCACCGAGATCATCAAATATTTACTAAGTGCATACTACATATTAGGCATATTACAAATAAAGGGCTGTTTATAGGTTGGTGGACAAAACAAACATAATTTCTGCCCACATAGAAATAGAAACTAAAGAGAGATATAGAGACTAACTAAATAATCACAAAAATAAGAATTAAATATTTGACAAGTGCTATGAAGGAAAAGAATATGACCCTATGAAGAGAAAACAGTGGTCACTTCATTTTGATTGAAGGATAAGACATTTCTCTTTTTAAAAACCATGTTTAGACTAAGGCCTGAAGGATTAGAAGAATTAGATAGATGAATAGAACAGAAGGGAAGGTTCCAGACAGTGGACAAAGCATGTATGAAAACCCTGAGGAAGAAAATAATTGGTGCCTTAGAAAAATTGAAAGACGTGATGTACAGCCACAACAGGAAGAGCAAGGGGGAAAGTGAGAGAAAAAAGCTGGAAGGGTAAGCCTCGGAAATAGTATGCAGGATTGTTTGTTAATGATTTATATTTTAATCTTAAGTGCAATGGGAAGCTGTTGAAGGTTAAAAATGAGTGGTAAAATACCATTTACAATTTTATAATGTGGAGAAAAGCAGATTGGAAGGGTAAAATTGGTAAACAATTACATGATTTCACACAAGAAATGATGGTGGATTTGACAAGAGCAGAATCTGAGATGTATTTTGATGTGAAATTGACAGGATTTGGTGATGGATTAATGAATTGGATGTGGAAGGTGAAGGAGAAAAAGGAATTCTCAGTTTTCAAGCTTAAGCAGTTGGGGGAATGAGGTGCTTTCACTGAGATGAGGCAGTCAGAAGGAAGAGCAGACTTTTTCTGGAGGGTGCAGGGTTACTCAAGTGTTCGTTTTTTGATCTGTTATATTTGAGATGACTATGAGACATCCAAATGGCAGTATCAAGTAAGTTAGAAGGCTGACCTGGTCTGAAGACATACATTTGGGAGGTACATGCATATAGATGGTATTTAAAACAATAGGAATAGATGGAAGAGGACAAATAAAAGTGAACCAGAGTGACTCACGAATGCTATATTCTAAGGGTTATTGTTTTCCTTAAGCCTTGTTCTCCTACATCTTTCTGGTTCATTTACAATTACTAATCATTTAAAGGAGAAACCTTCAAATTTTGTCCTCCCATAGATGCTGTAACACTGCACTCTCCTCTCCAAATTTTGTTGGTTCTTCTTCTCACCCTCTACATGAAGATGCTCCCAAAGGCTTACCTTAACCTTCTCTTCTCCAACCTCTCTCCTCTACCACCTATGTATTCCCTCTTAGAAGGAAATCATACTCTGTATTATTTAGAGTCATACTAGCTAGTGTAACATAAAGACTCCAGAATGCAGTGACTCAAACCCAATGCAAATTTAGTTCTTTCTAACGTAACAGTCCAAGTTCAAGATCAGTGACAGGTTTTCCTGCACAACATAACCTAGGAGTCCAGTTTTCTTCCATTCTGTTTCTCTACTGTCTCCTAGGGTATTACCTTTATCTTTGTGTTTGAAATGTGGTTGCAGTCATATCTGTATTTCATTTTACTGGATGGTGCAAGAGATTGTGAAAGAAACCGTCTACTCTCTTAAAGGCTCTGGCCTGAATATCATGCACATCACCATGTATCATTTACTGGTGAAAATTTAGTCACATGGTCACACCTAACTGCAAGAGCAGATGGGAAATATAGTATAGCCGGCCAATTGTATTAGTTTCCTATTGCTGCTGTAGCAAATTCCCACAAATTTGGTGGCTTACAACAATACAGACTTATCATCTTACAGGTCTGGAGTTCAGAAGCCCCAAATGGGTCTCACTGGGCTAAAATCAAAGTGTTAGTAGAGCTACATTCCTTCTGCAGGAACAAGGGGAGAATCCATTTCCTTGCCTTTTTCAGCTTCTAGAGGTTGCCCACATACCTTGACTTGTGGCCCCTTCCTCTGTCTTCAGAGCTGGCAGCATACCTTTTCAAATCTGTCTGACTGGCCTCTTGTTTTGCCTTCCTCTTCCATTTTAAAGGACTCTGTGATTACATTGGGTTCACCCAGATAATCCAGGATAATCTCCCTAATTAAGGATAACTGATTAGCCACCTTAATTCCATTTGCAACCTTAATTTCTCCTTGCCATGTAACCTGCATATTCACAAATTCCAGAGATTAGGGTGTGGCTATCTTCAGGGTCCATTATTCTGCTTACCACACCAGCAATGTATACGCCCAGCTACAGTTCTATTTCTATGAAAGAAAAGGTGAATGGAGTCTAGCAGCCTTTACTACATTAACTTTCATGGCTTTTCTACTCAGGTTGTTTTTGAGGGGTAAATACCTGAGAGCAGGATAGAGGGCAGGTGATTAAATATAAAGGGGTGAGGCAGAGCCCCCCAGACAACAAGCAGTTCATGCCAACCATTGTGTTATGCATTTTTACATATGGTGATTAAATTCTCACTGACATTAACATATGACAACCTGCTGAAATGATTTGTAAGTCTTTTAGGATTTTACAAACAGCTTTCTTTCTCAATTCTACATGATACAATGGCAAAGAATTATTTATTATGTCTCTCCACCACTGGCATATGGAATTTTTTAAAGATTTATTTTAACTTTGGGGTTCTCTTGGGATTAGAGAACTGGCAAGAAAAAGAATGAAATCTTCTTTGTCTCCTCAGGCCCACAGCATTACAAGCTCTACCATGCTATTTCGTCAAGGATCTTCTTCTTATCCATGCAAAGAAAGTGCTTTCTTTTTATTGTAATGTAGTTGTAAAACTCAAACAGCCATCATAATTTCATTAAATCATGCTGAACTTCATAGAATTGCTGAAAAGGATCCATAATATGCAATATTTGTTCTGCAAACTGACTGAATATTTATAATATTTAGTCTATACCATGCTATTTATTCTAAAAAATGACATATTTGTTTTTGTTTTCTTAGTAGAGCATAAGGCAAATTATATTAATTAGGCTATTTACATGATTTCCTAACTTAGAGCAGTGAAACTTGCCTTCAGCTAGCAAATAATTGGAATTACAATTGCTAGAGATATCACAAGTTTCTTAATTATATCAGGCTTCATCAAGCTCTGATAGGTGACTAAATGGTCTGTTTTCTCTCCGCCCCCCTTTTTTCCTTTTCTTTTCTACCTCAACCCCAGTCCCCTCCATTCGTTATGTAGAATGAAGTTGTCATAAAGTTGACATACACTACCTAATCATCAAGCTACAATTTCCACTTCAAATTTGGGAGCTATAATCCTCTATAGATAGATTACAGTTTGTTGTCATTTGTTGTTGTTTTTAAATTAGGTCTAAAAGTTGAGAGAAGTCCAAGTCTTATCCTCTCTGCTTTTCAAGCAAGGGTGTAATCTATTATTTGGAAGTAATGGATATTGTCTAAGGAGACATTAAAGCCAGAAACCAAAACAATAAAATCTAACAAATTAGTGTTAGTATAATGCCTCCATAAAACTCTTTTAGTTTTTATAATAAGATGCATTTATTTTTTTTCCTATGCCTTTTTACAATTTGGAGGTAGAAGCCAGTTGAGGAAGGGTAGAGGGGGCATTAGAAAAATGTGAGTCAAAACAAATCACTGAGTGAAAGAAAACATAACTACAGCATTATCAGATCATGTCACTGTTCCTTAACCAATGCCTTCACATTGTTCTTCAAAAAGCACTTTCCGAACTGTGTTCCATGAACACTAGTTCCTTAGCACAATACTCCTGAGATGTAATCCTAAAAATAAGTAGGAGATATCCCACCACCAAATAAGTCCAGGAGATGGTACATGTTATACGTCACTCTGGGAGAGCCACACTGTATATCAATAGATTAAAGGCTCTGAGAAATCCTACAGTGAGGACAACTATTTAACATTGACTAATCTAGTTTTTCCAAAACACATTTGAGCATAGGTTTGGTTTTTGTCTTTTTACATAAAAACTTCCTGGTATTTTGTGGACTTACTGGAAGACATGGTGACTGGAGGATGGTCATACTCTAACACTCCTTATCTCTCCACTCTCAACCCTTGCTACTTTCCCTACTGCTCCTATTCTTTTCAGTTCCCTATAGGAAACCATCCTCTCACTGACTGAACTCCTTCTCATGTTTCTGGTCTCCAAGGAAATGGCATTTCTTTGGAAAGCCTTGCTCATTCCCACACAGTTAAGACTCATTTAGGGGTTCTTTTTAGGGGCACATTTGTCTATTTTTCCAGGCACGCTCTATTTGCTTGTGTCCTTGTTTGGCAATAAGCCCTGCTCACTGTTATACCCTCAGGCAGTGGTGTGATGGAGCTGGCTTGTGCTGGCTCACACCTATTGTTACATTTTCAGGAATTTGTGAGCCCATTGATGCCCCCTTGGTAGCTTGAAATCAGCCATAGTGGGAATATTTCCACCACAGAAACTGGCAAACACAACAAAGCAGGCTTGTTTTGAGTTGGTTGTTAAATATCACCAGCACAGCACTGACTTAGTGCCTAGTGTGATACCTGGTACCTGGTGTATAGTGGGCATTTAATGAGTAATTCTTTGAATGAAGAAACTGTAGCAGTTCTGTCTTTTAAATATTTTATGTTGCCTCAATTTTTCTACTTCTTAGGCTCTGGAAACAACCCTCTTCACATTGCAAAAGTCTTTCTCCTGTCTTTTTTTTTTATTATTATTTAATCGACTTTGCCTGAGGGAAGGGACTGTTGTCATTTATTTCTACATATCCTACAATGCCTTGCAGAGAGTAAGCACATCATAATTTTTAAATGACAGCTATATCTATGAATTGAGCTTGTGCTGTCTCACCTCCTTTAGTCAGTCAATCATACTTCCTCTAACTCTTACTCTGATGGTGGTAGCAGTCATTGAGCTCAGTGTTTTTTTAAAATATACTGAGTATGGAGTCACCATGGTGCACAGATAAAAACTGGTTGTTATTACTGAAGGCTCAATTCTACTCATCAGATTTTCCAGGTGAGAAGGGGAAGGGATATATACAAATATTGCTCTCTCAAAGCTTGGGGACTTGCCTAATTAAATTGAATAGTTAGATTACCATCTTGAGTCAGGTTCCCCAACAGCCAACCTGGAGACAAGGATTTGTGCACATGATTTATTAAGGAAATGCTCCCAGGAGACACTGATAACAGCATAAGGAAAGGAGGACAGGACAGGAAGCCAAGCAAGGGTGCAATCTTGGGGAAAAGTCCTGGGGAGCAGAGGCTTCAGCTGGATTCCACAGAGGAGTGTTATATCTCAGAACCATCCCAGCCTGAGGCAAGGATGCTGGGCTTTCATACTCCTGGGCCTGAAAACCCTAGAGGCTGGAAACAAAATACACATGGGAAAGGGCACACAGATATTGCAGGAGAAATCTGAGGAGATCTGGAAGGAGCACTACCAAGTCTAAAATGGGATTATAAACAAATTCCGAGTTAATCAGTTTGCCTTTTGGATGTGCTTTAATCACCTCCAGAAATGGTTCTATTGTTAACCACCTCTTTGACCTTGGGGAGGTAAATTAAATCCTTGGTCTGTTTCTTCATTTATAAAATAGAGATAAGGAGGGATAGACCAGCTTCACAGGACACGTTAAGAAGTTTGAACTACAGCTTAAGGCCATTTCCTCCAGCAAGTCCACAAAATACTAATAGGTGTTATGTAAAAAGAAAAAACAAACAAACAAACAAAAATCCTATGCTCAAATATGTTTTGGAAAAACTAGGTTAATTAATGTTAATCATAGCTGTCCTCATTGTAGGATTTTAATAGAGCTTTTAATCTATTGATATATTGGACTACATATCTCTAATGTTCCTTTTAGATCTGATATCCTGTTGTTAGTAACTGTGACAAGTCAGATTTTGGCCTACTTGCAACCTAAAAAGTTAACCTAGCAGAAGACACAAGACTCCTGGGTCAGAGGCAAAGGACAGTTTATTATTCATAGCAGTAGCAATACCCAGAGTATCAGCATTTGTGTAAGTTCCCTAAGCCCCAATTCCCAAGGGCAATATGAAGAGGGTCAGATGACATCTGTGTAGGCATTGCGTTGCATTATAGGAAAAGAACTCTGAGCTTAAGGAACCCAAATAGTTTATAATGGGCAGTAAGCATGCCTGATCTTTTTCCTGGAGGGAAATATTATTTTTAGTATGTGAGAGGTCTTAAAAAAAATTCATGGAAAGATTCATATTATCTTTTAATTCTATTTTTCCATCAACTGTTTGAAGTACCCTCATACTTACAAGAGCAAACCTGCCCTTTATTCCAGCAGGAGATGTTATCTCTCTGTAGAAAGGTTGTTTGCTATACTTATATCCTTAAAATGATAGCCCAGCACAAAGGTAGTCAGTGCTTCTACACCGGGTCAATGTGTAGAAACACCTGATCCTTATGGAGAACTGTCTCCTTACATTGCTCTAGAGTCTATTTTACCAGTTGTTTCTTTTAAGGCAATAGCTGAGATATATGGTCAAGAAATGAGTGAACATTTTCCTGAAACTTGAGTAAATATAATCCTTTCTGATCAGATCATCTCTTTAAAAACAGTAAGAGCTGGTGAACTTGATGGGCTGGTTCTCAGGCTCAGGATATGTACCCTATAAAGCATATCTTCCTTCCTTCCTTCCTTCTTCCCTCCTTTTTCTGCTTCTTGACAATACTAGCTGCCTAGTAGTTACTAGGATCAGGCACTATTTCTGATCTGTACTGTGACCACACTATTTGCTTTAAGAAATATAGTAAAAATTGAGAATAACAGTAGATATTATTCACCAACTTCCTAGCAAATCCATCCAAGTTATTTCTTCATCTATGGAAAGTATCTCACCTTGTACCACCTTCAGAGAGAATATAATCAAATCAGGCAGATAAGTATATCCTCACAGGCCCAGGGCAAATCATAATTTTAATAAAAATTGGAAATATGACCCATAGTATTGGGACTGTGCCTCTCTAGGTTGTTCAAATACATCATTTTCAAGGCATGGGTATGGAGCAGGCCACAAACATCCTAGAGTGCTAGGAACATGCATTAAGTTTTCCTTAGTCTATTTTTCTTACCTGACAAGGTAAGCACCTTAGATATTTTCTGGAAGTGGAAAATGTAAACCTTACAAATACATGAAATAAAATATTTGCAAAATTGCTTTCTACTCCAAGTGATAAGAGAGCCGTGCCCAACCAGAATACTAAAAAATGGTCAATTGAATTGATTAGTGTGAGAATCTACACAAAATATCAATTTTCTCTTAATTTTAAGTAACATGGCTAATTTCCATATCCTAGGAGAGGTTAATGTCAATAAAACTTTCAGATTGTCTTAGTTTTTCCAAAGCTTGAATCTTCTAGTTAAGTTATTCTGGCACTTTTCACACAGATAAAGCACAGATTTTTCAGCCCATTTCACTGAAGTCAAACAGAAATATATTAGCTAAGATTTTCAGGTGATTTTGTCACATAGTTCAAACACTGTGTCCATTTTTAAAGCAGAAGAGGTGTAAATGTGTAATTTTTCATCATGAGCATAAGTAAGTGAGAATGATCGCTATGTACAAGCTGTGGAATCTGTCCCATTTCTTTGTCCCCACATCTCAGTGATATACACACATGCCTGCATAATTAACCTCAGGCCGTAGAACAAATCAATAGCATTCACAAATTCTACAAATGATAGATGAAGAAAATCTCAAGCAGTGTCCTGGATCCCATACTTCCTCTAGGAATGGACTGATGACTGAAATTTGAGAATCACATACTTGAAATTACAGCATTTGGCCCCACCTGTATGTAATGTGTTGTAATTACCAGAGTAATAGAAAATAATATTTCAATATGGTTTATATTCTATCATTCTGAGCAAGTCTCCCTAGGAATCAGTTTTATTAATGAGACCAAATTACAAGCAGTCCTTCTTGCTTGTCCTTGCTATAATGAACTTAAACAAATAGCCAAAAATAGTCCCTGGTAATTATATTTTATAGGTATGTACTCCATGTCATTTTTCAAGTTGCTAGCAGAGTGTTATGTACCCAGTAGGTGCTCAATAAATATTAATTGATGTTGATGTAACAGTTTCCTTCTGGAAGTAGTCAATTTCTCATATTTGCGCATCCTTTGTTTTCTTTTATGCTTCCCTGATTACAAGGCCCTTATCAAAGACTTTCTTACCTCCTCATGCTTAGAAAAGCACATATTTAAAATAGTGCTAAATCCCTTTTTCATAACAAAATCAACTGCTGTCAAAATGATTTCCTCACCACATTTAGAATTTCCCTCTTTTAAAAAATCCCACAGAACATCATATAATATCTTGAACAGTATTTACAATAAAAAAAAAATGTACATTTTATAATGAAATCAACCACAAAACAGGAGTCCTTCCTTGAGCAAGGCCGGGGCTAACAATTATTGGAGTAGATGTGCTGCTCGTTCGAGGCATAAACATATTATTCCAAATAGTCAGGTTTTCAGTTCCCAACTTCAGGAGGGCCTTAAAGTCTATTTAAACTGGGTTAAGGGAGTGTGTTACCAAAGAGGGAAAGCACATTAATTTATGCATGAGCTGGGATTGTTTTTTCTGATTAACCTGTTTCTACTCACTAACAGAAAAAGAAAAAAATGGCTCGTGTGAGGTGGGGCACAGGCATGCTTCTGATGAAGGAAGGAAGCCAGGACTAGGAACACATGGGGTCATTGAGTCACCGTGACAGGAAATCTTGGACAGCCAGGGGAACACAAGGGCAATAGGTACCCTGGGCAGGAAGAGTGCTTATGAAAAAGGCCCAGAAAGGAGAGATGACAAAGAGGAACTATTAACTCCACAATTTCTGCTTAGATCAACTTTATTCCTAAATTTAAGTAAAAAGGCAATTTGCTCTCTAGCAGTGGTTATCAACCCTGTCTGTACATTAGAATAACCTAGGGAGCTTTTTAAAAATACAGATGTCTGGGGCCCATCCCCAGAGATACCAGTTTAATTGGTCTGGGATAGGAACAGAACGCTGGTATTTTTTTTACATCTCCCCTGGTGATTCTAATGTGTTGCCTGTTGGAAAACCACTGACCTATAGTAAATTGGAAAGTTGAGGCTTGCTTCACACATGTGAATGATTTCTAGTCACCGTTTTTCTTAAAGCAGTGGTTTTCAAACTTTAGTGTTCATCAGTATCACCCGGGGGCATTTGCATATTTAATTAGCACCTTCAGACAATTCTGATTCTGATTCACACTTTGATGAAAGAATCCTGAGATGAATGAGAGTGATCAAAGTCTGCTCTATAAGTAGAAGATAAGTTTGGGAATGTACAACATGAACTATAGCTTTGCTACTTAAGATGAGGCCCTCAGACCAGTAGCATGGGTATCACCTAAAAGCTTCTTTGAAATGCAGAATCTCGGGCACCAACCCCAGATGTACTGAATCAGAGTCTGCATTTTAACAAGATTCCCCAGGTGATTCAAATGCACATTAAAATTTGAAAACCACTGCGCTTTGGGACCTCACCTCCCTTATAACTTGACAACCATTCCTTAAATACTTGTTCAATCCACTAGATGAGTTGTTTTCAAACGTTGTTTTGTTACATGGTAGGCAATCAATAAATATTTGAATGAACGATTGAATCAATGCACTGTCCACCTTTAAGTATCAGATACTGGAGAGAAATGTCCCAAATGATTCTTTTTTCCACTCCTTAACTTTAGGACATGGACCCTTTATTAAACTTGCAGGAGGGGTGGTGCAATCCAAAGGTTAACTAGAGAAGAATTTGTCTCATTTCTGGCCACACACCATTCCCGTATAAAGTTCATTAGCTAGACATAAGGTAATTCTCCTTTAACCTGTGCATTTCAGACAGGTCTATGTGTATCCTGAAGAAATGTTTGTACGTTGCTTGATCTTTTCTCTGTGTGTTTCTAGGCACATGCGCAAGTTCATTCTAACTCTCATGCATGTGCTTATGTACACACATTTACTAGCCTGTATGGTGCTACTCAGGGAACATAATAAATACAGTTGGTTCCTATATTATTAATATATTTTTGCTAATCTCATTATCATATCTGCAATGGGGTGAATGGGATGATGTAAGATTCGGTCAGATTTATATACTTGGTTGACATGTTTGTGATGCTGTTGATTCAGATGGCCAGAAAGCAACATCTGCTCAGAATTCTAAGGATACTTAGAAATTTCTTTTTATCGCTACTTGCTAGAAAATGGCATTAAAATTTTACTTTGCTTATTTATACCAAAACTTCTAGCTATGAACTGAATATCCTTGAGCATAAGAAATGCTGGTATTGCATTTTTAATAAGCACCCCAGGTGACTCTGATACAGGCGTTCTCTTAAACCCAATTTGAAAAACCCTGGACCAGAGCAGCACCTAGGAAGAAGGAAAAAGAGAAAATATTTATTGAACCTTTACTATGGGCTAGGCACTGTGCTGCTAGGTGCTTTTCTATACATTGTCTCATATTATCCACACCACAGCCCTCTGTTTTCACATATGAGGAGAACAAGGCTCAGGGAAGTAAATAACATGCTCCAACTCACACAGTTTCTACATGATGGATGTCAGAACTGAACCCAGAATTTGTTGAGACCACACGTTCTGGAGTCAGACTGTTTGAGATGGAAGCTTAGTTCAGCTACTTCATGTGTGACCTTGGAAAATTGCTCAACCACTCTATACCTCAGTTTCCACACCTATGAAACAGAGATAAGTACATACCTCACAGGGTTGGTGAAGGATTGAGACAGTACACATAAAACGCTCAGAAGAGCGGCTGACACAGAGCAGACACCCGGTAAATGATAGCTCCTGCTATTGTTATTGTTATTATTATCACCATTACCATTATCCATCATCATCAATATCATCGTCATCATCTGACTCCAAAGAACTTGCTGTTTTCTGCATTATGTTAACTCCCTACAGCTGTGATTGTAATGTATTCTGCAGAACACAAAATTCCTCTCCGGAGAGAAGAGAATAAGTATTATGTCATAGTACTCATATATTCAACACCTTGGATCAGTCATTCACCCTCTCCCCTCTTTATTCGCTCCTTTCCCTCTGCCCTCACAGCTCATAGGTCTCTGTGGGCTTCAGTGTGGGCATCACTGAAGATGGTTGTTGAATATGGAGATAGGCAAGAAGCTGTAACTGAGAAAAAAAACACAGACAACAGGGGCCTCAGCAAGCTATCTGCGCACTATGAAGCACATGAACATTTGTTTTAAAGAACCATCTGTTGGACTGAGCAGGACTGAGGCCATGTTGTGACCTAATCTAAAACCACATGGGCTGTAAATGATTTTAAAAGGACACAGATTTTTTAGCATGCATTTCTCTGAGTGTCCTCTTTTCCCGTGGTTATTTGATATTTTGAACCTTGCTTATGGCACAAGATGACATTATTTTATGAATGTAAAGTTGTTTTCCAGTCAGCCTGGAGCTGCAGACTTGCACGTACTATTGAAGGGAAACCAAGGAAGACATCAATAAAGCTATGCTGATCCCACCCCTCCAGCAGGACCATGAGATAACAGCAAGGACAAGAGCAGAAACAGACGGAGTCTTGGTGAGACTGCACCTGGCACCTTTTGCACGTCTCCCTCCCTCCTGCTTTTCATTTCCCTCATTCCATTCCCTCAGCTCTTCTCCCCCACCCCCCACCCCCAATGAAACCCTAAAGCAGGGAGACAGTTCTAGTGTCTCTTCAGACATCTGATAATAAACTTCCTGCTTTGCACCAACATTTGGGACTGACAAGTATTTTGTTTCTGAGTGGAGAGCAGTGGGACCTGGACACCACTGACAAATCCACCTGTTGATTAAACATTTTAGAGTAAGGAGAAGAGCCTCAGAGTCATGGTTAATTTTAGGTGTCAATGTGACTAGATTAAGGAATACCTAGAAACCTGGTAAAGCATTGTTTCTGGTGTGTCCATGAGGGTGTTTCCAGAAGAGGTTAGCATGTGAGCCTGAATGGACTTGGGGCAGGGAAAGACCTGCCCTCAATATGGGTGGGCACCATCCAATCCACTGGGGGCCTAGAGAGAACAAAAATGGAGGAAAAGGTGAATCTCTTGCTCTATTTTTGCTTCACCTGGGATCCACTCTTCTCTCCTGTCCCTGGACACCTGAACTTAAGACTCTTCAGCCTTTGGGTTCCAGGACTTATACCAGCAGCACCCCAGTTGTCAGGCCTTTGGCCTCAGACTGAGGATCACACCAGCAGCTTCCCTTCTTTTTGAGGCTTCTGGACTTGGACTGAGTCATGCTACTGGCATCCAATTTGTAGATGGCCTATCGTGGGACCCCTCAGCCTTCATAATCATGTGGTCCAATTTTCCTAATAAATCCCCTCTCATATATCTATATGCATCCTATTGGTTCTGTCTCTCTGGAGAACCCTGACTAATACACACAGTAAACAGTGGCGTCAAGTGCGTACATCCTATAGTTTAGATGGTTTCTTAAGTGTATTAGAAAAGTCTTTTTTTTTTAGTTTTAACTTCTCAGTATACATTGTAGTTGATTTTTGTGAGCCTTTATCTGTTTCTCTTTCCCCCTCCCTCTCTCCCTTCCCCCCACATCATATCTGTTCAGTTGTCTTAACAAATTCAAGGAATTGTTGCGATTGTTGTGTCTTATTAGAAAAGTCTTTAAGCCACAAATACTATTCTAGAGTCACAGAAATTCACGTTGGCTTTAATTGCATCTATTTAGGTCCCATACTTGTAGCTCATCTGCAGTCAGGAAGGCAAATAAAAAATATGGGTTAGGAATGTAGATTTTAGAGTTAGAGAAAGACCCAAGGCTTGGCACTGCCACTTATGTGCACCATATTTTGGGGGGAAATTATCTCACTTCTCCGCGCTTCAGCTTCCTCAAGGGCAAAACAAAGATAATAAGAATTCTAACCTTAAAGGGTTGTTATGAAGATTAGATAAAATATTGACAATAAAGTACCTGGCATAGTGTCTGGCACCAAGTGCTAAAAAATATTTGCTAATACAGTTGCAATTATTTTGCCACCCTATTTTCTTTCTCCTACTCTTCCTCGTAAGCCTTGAAAGCCTCCTCACAGCATCTGGGCACAAGATGTGACACCTCACAACATAGCATATATTATTTATTAAGTACCCAAGAGCTCGAACTGGGTTTCCTCAGGTCCTGGGAGAGCTCAACTCATAAGGACCCACGAGTACTGGGTACTGAAATAGAAACCCAAAGTAATTTTTTGACAATAAATGTTGCTTTACGAACATTAGAATGTGAAATAGGATTATAGTGCACTTCTTAAGATTTAATAAAAGATTTTTAACATGTTTTAAATTATTACATTACTTGATATTCTTTTCATTGATAAATCAAAGCCAAAAATGATACATTTGTTCAATCACCACATACTTTACTGTCATTAAATAGAGAATGCACTATTCCAAGCATGAATCTTTCTGGAATCACACTTTTTGGAAGCTGTGACCTTTCCTTCTGTTATCACTGGAAGAAAAATCAACGTATTTTCTACCTTAATGCATTCATGCTGGGGAGAAATCAGCCACTTGGATATTCCGGTGTAATTATTTCATTATAGGAAGTAAAACCTAAATATAGGGTCTTGCTAGTTTAAATAATTAAAGCTTAAAAAATCCACTATTGAAAAACCCCAGTGAGCCAAATTCATATGTGATTACTGCTAATTAAACATTTCTGCTCCTTTAGGAGTTTTATTAAAAACAAATTCCCAGGTTGCAACATTTAACACAGGACATCTTGTTGAGCCCCTCAGCATGGAGAGAGTCCCTAAACTCTATGTTCTACTTTCTGTACTCTTTGGGGAGGACTGAAGGAAAACCTATTTGGAGCAAAGAAAAAAAAATCATAGGCAAAAACTTGAAAAATGCATTCCAATGAATTTGGAAACTTAAATGGACTTTTTTCCTAGTAAAAAAATATATAACCTACCCAAAATATAACTTGCCAAACTGACTCAGGTAGAAATAGAAAATTTGAATACACCTATAAATGTGAAAAACAAATTGAATCAGTATTTTAAAGTCTATATACATACATATAAACATGCACCACGCTTAAAATGTTGTAAAAGCTTTTTTTTCAGGGAACTTCAAGGAACAGATAGTCTCTGTTTTATACAAAATATTCGTGAGCATAATGCATGTTTAATCTCAGTAGTGTATACATGGGTGTTTGCTAAATTATTCCCTTTCTTTTCTGCATATTGAAAATATTTCCTAATTTAAAGTTTTGTGGGTTTTTTTTTTTTTAAGTTTATAAAGAAATGGCAAGGAGCTTCTCAGGGAAGAGATCAGTCATTCAAGGCCAGAGAAGGAAGCAAGAGTGAGAAAGGGTGAAGAAGACAAAAGAATAAGTGAGCACAGCTCAAGTCTGGGGTCAGAGAATGGGCCAGAGACTGAGCAGAGATTTTTGAGTAACTGGCATGGAGACAAATTAAGAAACATATATAGATAGATATGCACATGCTTAAATGCTTTTTGAGTTAGAGTTACTCTTCTTTTGGATGTGACACCCTGTTAAGATTGTCCTCAAACACCAGCCACAAGGAGGCAGAGAAAAGCACCATCAGCATAGAAAAGGCCAGATCAAATTGAAAGCATATGAAAACCCAGAATATTCCAGTTTCTTTTTTGGCCACAGTCAAAATCATATGGGCCTACCTGTTCTAGATTCACAAAGACAGAAATTTGCAAAAGAATGTAAATCACCAAGCGTGTGGTTCCATTTTCTTAAGACTTGACCAAACGCAATGAGTCAACTTCTTCAAATGTTAGGATTTAGTAGTAGCCTTCTACAAGTAGCCAGAGCTTCAGCTCTCCTAATAGTCAGCCTTGACAAAAGAAGAAAGAGCATGCTAAGAGGAAATGTTTTTGTTGGATCTCCATAAGGGCAAGAATTCTGTAAATGTTTAGCATCATCGACTCCTAATGAATGAATTAAAATCATTGCAGGTAAACTTCTCAGCATGATCACTACTCTTCAGGTTGTGGAAGCCAAAAACATGCCTGAAAGATGATGAGCTGGGTACATGAAGATACATGATGTTGGTCATTGTTACAGCTTGGCATGAAATAAGACCAGCCTCCAGATAACACACTCCTAGAAACCGGTGTTCTATTTTTGCTAAATAAAATAAGCCTGTTCTAGAGTATTAGGCCTTCATTAGATAGTAGGAGTGAGAGGCGAACCACTCCAGAAAAATAACAACTTCATTCCAGAAAAATAATAACTTCAGAATTAAAAAAAAGCAAGCAATATCAAACACCTAAAAAGATGAGCTTAGCTCTTTTCAAATAGCAAGTAAAAATGGCATGCATGCAAAGCATGTCTAAAGTGCTGTAACTACAACAAAATGAAATTCTCTGGGTAGCTGTTACATAACTCACCTAAACGTGCCTTGAACTGGTGCAGTGGAAATTGCATAAACAAAACAAAAAAAGGCTGCATGAGCATCAGCTATTGTACTATGGCTTTACCTCACTAATTTATTCTCCCTGGCCCTGACCTGAATATTAGTAGCCAATAATAGCACCTAAAAAAAACCCAAACAAACAAACAAAAATAAAAACCAAACATATTTTTATGTATTTCTCGTCTTTCAGTTTTCACTCTGATACTTCCATGAGCAGCTGCATTGGTAATGAACTACTTGCATTTTATTACACCTACAACAATTTTTAAACAGAAAAAAACTGCTCATGGGAGCTCTAATCCTTCCATTATAGAAATAATTAGCTCTTTTATTTGCAAGAGGAAAATCTTCAGGGAATGTAGGAAAACTATCAAATGGCAAAAAAAAAAAAAAAAACCCAAGATATAAACAAACTCACGGTATTAAAATTGCAGCTAGTGTTGCATATTGAAAAGTATAAGGGAACTTTGAAAAATCAACATGTGCAGGATTTCTCTGCCATCCTTTGTTACAATTATTCGGCATAATTGGTAATTTAAAAACTCCTGGGCACATAGATATGCAGCCTCAGAAGTATACACATCATTTTTTTGCTGTAAATACAGGTAAAGGAATGTGAATTTCAAAACTGATTTATGACTCTTTATCTCCCCCCAACCCCTTACTTAAGAAGCAGGAGAATGGCTCCTAGATTCCTTTTCTACTGCAGGGCTATCTGTTTCAACATACAAATGGCCAACAGATCATGAAAAAATACTCAACATCACTAGTCATTAGGGAAATGCAAATTAAAACCACATTGAGATATCATCTCACCCCAGTTAGACTGGCTATGATCAAAAAGACGGCGAATAACAAATGCTGGTGAGGGTGTGGAGAGAAGGGAACACAGCTGCACTGTTGTTGGAACTGTAAATTAGTACAACCACTATGGAAAACAGTATGGAGATTTCTCAAACAACTACAGATAGATCTTCCATATGATCCAGCAATTCCATTGCTGGGTATATATCCAAAGGAATGGAAATCATCATGTCAAAGGGATACCTGCACTCCCATGTTCATCACAGCTCTATTTACAATAGCCAAGATATGGAGCCAACCCAAATGTCCATCAGTGGACAATTGGATAAGGAAACTGTGATATATATACACCATAGAATACTACTCTGCCATAAAAAAGAATGAAATTCTCCCATTTGCAATAACATGGATGAGCTTGGAGAAACTTACGTTGAGTGAAATAAGCAAAGCACAGAGGGATAAATACCACATGTACTCACTCATAAATGGGAGCTAAGAGAGAAAGAAGGAAGGAAAGAAAGACCCTAGTGGTGTGCTGGACTTGCAGAGAGAGAAAACATACCTAGGGAAACAAAATGGAGTGGGGAAAGGGGGATGAGGAGGAAGGTTGCGGATAATTGGGTGGGGGACGTGGGGTATAACCACAATTTGTGGTAATGGGCATGCTGCCAGTATGGATCTGGCCATCACATCTTGGGTACGAGTGGTGACAATCAGCTTTGTATCCTACGAATATTCATAACCAATAAAAAAATTAAAAACATTTAAAAAATGAACAAATTCTCAAAAAAAACCCCAAAACACAACAACTAAGTGGGTCATTTCCTGAGATGTCTGGCTAATTAGAACCCTTGCTAGGAGTGAAATCTGCTGGTCCTATTGTAGAAACCTGCAGTTCCTGTACACATTAAAAAATATATGTGTTTTATAATTCAAAGTACAATATTTTTTTGAAATAATACATATATGTGTACTGAAATGAAAATAACTTCCTCGTGTAATTTCTTTTTAAAATTTTTTTAATTGAAACATAATTGATTATACATATTTGTGGGGTACAGAGTTGACTATGAATATTTGTGTACAATATGTGATAATCAAATCAGGATAATTAGCATATTCATCATTACAAGATGTAATCATTCTTTGTGTCCATTAGCCTCATGTAATTACTGTTTGTAAAAAGCCAGATGAGTTTGTTACAGCTGTATGTTTCTCTTTGTTGCCCCTGATGTGCTGGTGCCTTAAGCATGCACCTAGCCTATATACTGGGTAAACCAGCTCTGTAAGTTTTCATGCTGACTGTATAGTTTTATTTGTTTATTTTGTTTGTTTTACTTTTCCCCCACTTCAGTAATGATTATTTTGGAATTACACCTTAGGTCATCCCTAAACTCTCCAACTTGACCAACATGGCTGTTTTGTTGATTCCAAAATCCACAATCTGGCAACAAAAGCTCAGAATAGAAATTCTCATACATACTTTGTATTCATTCTTAAGAAAGATGCTTCTCAGAAAAGAAATACGGGTACCATATGAAAGGAGCACTCTCTTCATTTATTCATCATCCATCTATAAATTCATTCATTTATTTATTCATTCTACAAATTAAGTGCCTATTATGTGCTATACATTGTAAGGCAATGAAAAAACAGAGATGAACAAGACACACTTCTATAATAAAGTTTTCAATCCACTTTTAAAAAAATGATGATCTCGTGGGCCATAGCCCTCGTCTAGCTACACAGAAAGAAAATTCCATTTGGAAGGAAGAGATAGCAGAACAGCTTTTATCACTGCCTTATCAAATGTGACAATTGAATGCTCCTACCCGATAAATATAATAACATTGTAAGCTCTACATGCTGGGGAATGCTTTAGCCTTCTTTTAAATTTGCCCACAGTGCCTAGAAATATGGCACTTGTGCACATTTTAAGTAATAATATAGTATTTATGTGTTAACTACTAATTGTCACAAAGCAATGGTGTCTGCATTAATGCATTTGTTCTTTACATATACCTTTGAAACACTTAGCATCAGTTCATTAAGTGGAACTGCAATCTTTAATTTTTGCTTGTCAGATAATCAGTAAAATTAATGTAAGATTAATATAAAATTAAATAATTAAATTTAAAAAATTAAAGTCAATGTAAGATTAATATGTGAATACAATCATACATTTGCCTGGTTTTCAAATTTAAGTTCACATTTTTAAGAGCCAAAGATCAAAATAAGGTGTTCTATACTTGGAATCAGTTTATGAAAAAGAACAGACATGAATAGCATGATAAAGACAGATACTTTTGATTGTGAGTTAGTTAAGAACAGAGAATATATCTCATTCGTCTACCCCTCCCAAGTTTCTTGCATTGAGCCCACCCAGTACGTGCTCAACAAATGTTTGGAAAAGACGGAAAGGGAGATTTCTGAAGATCAGCTAACCAGTAGGCAATCTGAAGATATTGTAAACCCCAAGTGAAGGGGTAAAGAGACATTTGGGGCATTGAATACCATACACAAAACTCTGGAGTGTGAAAAAGCAAGGTGCATTTAGCAGTAGGGTAGGCTGGGAGTTCTGTCGATCTGGAGCATCTGATATGCAGAAGGAAGAGCTGGCAGTACGGCTGAGCAGATGGACAGAAAACAGGCAAAAAAGAGTATTTTTATGCTGAACTCAGTGGGGAGCCACTATCAAGTTTTAAACAAGGACAGCAGTTTGGCAACATTTTTATCTTGGAAGGATCAATTTGTGGCAGTGGGGAAGATGGATTGGAACGGGGGGCCAACTGAAGACAGGTAGACTACTTTTGGATGGTGTGGCAATAATTCTGCAAAACCTCACTTGCAATTATTTCCTGTACCTGTCGTCACTCTCCTCCAATCCCAAATCCTGTGTTTCTCTTATGTTGCAAAGCTTGTTTCTCTTCTCTTCATTTAATTCTCTTTTTATCTTGCTATTTATCTGATATCATTAATTTATCTGCTTACATTCCCTAAGCAGCTACTGGTTTTTTGCCTGTCTCTCCAAAATCCCCAACTTTGTACCAAAGAAGAAATAAGGGAAATACATATGTAGAGGAGGGGAAGGAGGGATTCAAACCTAGGTTTGTCTGCACTCTCACTATGCCATATCGCCTCTCTAATCAGGCATAGTATTGGCTAATAATATTTTTTAAAAATCTAAAGTCTAGTGAATACATTGTTTAATCTATGTTATAAATTACATATTTTTTATTATTTTTCTCTGACACGTAAGTGCTATGCTTTACTCTTGGCTTTCCTTGAGGTTACAATTTAATGGGAGGGTAAGAGAAGAATGCTATAATCTTCTATTTAATTTAGTGCTTTGTGTTTTACCCAGAAGCACTTTGTCTCAGAGAGGAAATCACAAGTCCTAAGCACCCAGAAGACCCACAGTCCCCTTTTAAGAAAAGGGGCCGTAAATTGTTCTTTCTGCATGAAAATGCCAAAGCAAAAAAACTCTTGGTGTTGATAAATGACTTTAGTAGAGTTGCAGGATACAAAATCAACATTCAAAAATCAGTAGCATTTTTATACTCCAATAACGAATTAGCAGAAAAAGAAATCAAGGAAGCAAGTCTATTTACAATAGTCACACTCACACACAAAAATACCTATGAATCAACTTAACCAAGGTGGTGAAAGATCTCTACAATGAGAACTACAAATCACTGTTGAAAGAAATTAAAGAGGACGCAAAATGATAGAAAGACGTTCCTTGCTTCTGGATTGGAAGAATTAACATTGTGAAAATGTCCATACCTCCCAAAGCAATCTACAGATTCAAAGTAATCCCCATCAAAATACCAATGACATTCTTAACAGAGATAGAAAAAACAATCCTAACATTCGTATGGAACAACAAAAGACCCTGAATAGCCAAAGCAATTGGAAGCAAAAAAAAAAAAATAAAGCAGGAGGCATAACACTACCTGACTTCAAACTACATTATAAAGCTATAGTTACCAAAATAGCATGGTACTGGCATAAAAACAGACACTCAGACCAATGGAATAGAATAGAGAACCCAGAAATCAACCCACAAACCTACAGCTGACTGATCTTCAACAAAGGCAACAAGAACATTGATGGAGTTTGGATGTGTTGTCCCCTCCAAAACTCATGTGGAAATTTGATCCCCAATGTGGCAGAGCTGGAAATTGATTGAGTCATGGAGGTGGATCCCTCATGAATGGATTAATGCTCTCCCTGGGGGAGGAGGGATTAATGAGTGAGTTCTCGCTCAATTAGTTCCCACCAGAGCTCGTTTCTTAAAAAGACCCTGGCACCTTCTTTCTCTCTCTTGCTTCCTCTCTCTTGCTTCCACTCACCATGTGATCTGCTTGTACCTGCTGGCTGCCTGCCACTTTTCCTCCATGAGTAGAAACAGCCTGAGGCCCATGCCAGATGCAGCTGTCCCAGAATCATAAGCCAAATAAACCTCATTCTTTATAAATCACCCAGTCTCAGGTATTTTACTATACTAAAACAGAAAATTGGTATCGAGGAGTGGGGTGCTGCTAAACAAATACCTGAAAATGTGGATGCAGCTTTGGAACTGGGTAATGGGCAAAGGTTAGAGGAGTTTAGAGGACTTAGAAGAAGAGAAAAAGACGAGGGAAAGTTTGGAATGTCTTAGAGACTTATGTGGTGGTGAGAAGAATGCTGATAGAAATGTGGACAGTAAAGGCCATGTGGATGATGAGGTCTCAGATAGAAATGAGGAACTTATTGGGAATTGGACAAAAGATAACCATTGCTACACCATAGCAAGGAACTTGGCTGCATTGTGTCCATGCCCTTGGACTTTGTGGAAGGTGAGACTTAAGAGTTGTGAACCAGAGCATTTGGCCAAAGAAACTTCTAAGCAGCAAAGCATTAAGAATGCTGCATGGCTACTTCTAACAGCCTACTCTGAGTTATGGTGGCAAAGGCATGATGTAAAGCCAGAAATTAAAAGGGATGCAGAGAGTAAAGTTTTGGAATATTTGTAGCCTGGCCATGCCGTAGAGAAGCGGAGAGCAGGAGAAAAACACAAGGGTGAGGCAGATAAACCGGTTGCTAAAGACATTATCTTGGTGGTGAGGCAGCCAGATGCTAAGAATCAGGACAATGGAAAAAATGCCCTAAAGGCATTTGAGAAGTCTGGAAGGGTGCCCCAACCATCACAGGCCCTGAGGCCTGGAAGGACTGAGTTATCCTGGAGGACAGACCTGGGGCACAGCTTCCCTTGGGATCCTGCTCCCTGCATCCTAGCTGCTCTGGCTGCAGCCCCAAGTATGGTTCATGCAGCATCCCTGGAGGGTAGAGGCCCGAAACCTTGGTGGCATCCAAGTTGTGTTAAGTCTGTAGGACAGCAGAATATGAGAGTAGTGGAGTCATGGCAGTCTCCACCCAGACTCCAGAGGATGTATGGAAAAGCCTGGGGACCCAGGCAGAGACCTGCTGCAGGGGCGGAGCCACTACTGAGGCCATCTACTAGAGCAACGCTGAGCAGGAAAGTGCAGTAGGAGCCCCCACAGGGAGCCCCCACCGTGGAAATGTCTAGTAGAGCCAAGGCTGTGGGACCACCATGGAGACCCCAGACTTATGGAGCTACCAGAGTGGAACACCAGCCTGGAAAAGTTGCAGGCACCAGTGCAGCCCACTAGGCTGCACCTGGCAGAGCTGTGGGAATGAGGTTGCCTGATGCTTTGGGTGCCCAGATGCGCAACTGTGCCTAGGATGCAGGACTTGGAGTAAAAGAACATTTTTTTTTGGAGCTTTAAGACATAATGTCTGCCCTGTTGGGTTTCGGACTTGTTTGGGACCTGTTTTTCCTTCCTTTTGGCCTATTCCTCCCTTTTGGAATGGGAATGTGCACCCAATGCCTGTTCCACCATTGTGTCTTGGCAGTAGATAAATTTGGTTTTGTTTTTCAGGTTCACAGCTGGAAGGATTTTTGCTTTTGGTCTCAGATGAGACTTTGGACTTCGGACTTTTAAGCTGGTGCTGGAGCAAGCTAAGACTTTTGGGACTGTTGGAATGGAATGATTGTATTTTGTATGTGAGAGTGACATGAGTTTGGGGGGCCAGGGGCGGAATGATGGAGTTTGGATGTGTTGTCCCCTCCAAAACTTATGTGGAATTTTGATCCCCAATGTGGCAGTGTTGGAAACTGATTGAGTTATGGGGGCGGATCCCTCATGAATCGATTAATGCTCTCCCTGGGGGAGGGGGATTAATGAGTGAGTTCTCGCTCTATTAGTTCCTGCAAGAGCTAGTTGCTTAAAAAGACCCTGGCACCTTCTTTCTCTCTCTTGCTTCCTCTCTCTTGCTTCCTCTTACTATGTGATCTGCTTGTACCTGCTGGCTGCCTGCTACTTTCCTCCATGAGGAGAAACAGCCTGAGGCCCGTGCTAGGTGCAGCTGTCCCAGAATCGTAAGCCAAATAAACCTCTCTTCTTTATAAATCACCCAGTCTCAGGTATTCTGTTATAGCAACACAAAACGGACTAAAACAAACATACATTGGGGAAAACACTGCCTCTTTAATAAATGGTGCTGGGAAAACTGCACATCCATATGTACAAGAACGAAATTAATCCTGTACCTCTCACCATACACCAAAATCAACTCAAAATGGATTAAAGACTTAAATATAAGACCTGAAACTACAAAGCTCCTAAAAGAAAACAAGAGAAAACACTTAAGGAAGTAGGACTGGGCAAAGATTTAATGAATATGACCCCCAAACACAGACAACAAAAGGAAAAACAAACAAATGGGATTAAATCAAACTAAAAAGCTGCTGCACAGCAAAAGAAACAACAGAGCAAAAAGACAACCTACAGAGTGGGAGAAAATATTTGCAAACTATGCATCTGACAAAGGATTAATATCCAGAATATACAAGGAACTCAAACAACTTAACAGTAAAAAAACAAATAACCTGATTAAAAAATGGGCAAAGGAACTGAATAGGCATCCCTCCAGGGAAGACATACAAATGGCCAACATATACATGAAAAAATGTTCACATCACTCAGCATCACGGAAATGCTAATCAAGACCACATTAAGATACCATCTCACCCCAGTTAGGTTGGCCATCATCAAAAAGATGGAGAACAAATGCTGGTGAGGATGTGGAGAAAAGGGAACTCTCCTACACTGTTGGTGGGACTGTAAATTGGTGCAACCGTTATGGCAAGCAATAAGGAGTTTCCTCAAACAACTACAGATAGAACTGCCATACGATCCAGCAATTCCACTGCTGGGTATATACCCAAAGGAATGGAAATCATCATGTTGAAGAGATACCTACACCCTTGTGTTTATTGCAGCTCTATTTACAATAGCCAAGAATTGGAACCTAAATGTCTATTGGTGGACAATTGGATAAGAAAAATGTGGTATATTTACACAATGGAATATTACTCAGCTATAAAAAAGAATGAAATACTGCCATTCAGAGCAACATGGATAAACTCAGAGAAAATCATAATTGAAATAAGCCAGGCACAGAAAGCGAAATACCATATGTTCTCACTCATAAGTGAGAGCTAAAATGCTAAACATATAAATAAAAGAAAGAAACAAAATGCATTGAACTTTCAAAATGACAACTGAGGTTATTAGAAGTGGGAAGGGAGGAGGGAGGTAGGAATTGGTAAAGGGCCATGAATAGCAATGATAGTGTATATTATTAAACATAATAATTATTCTGATTTGAGCATCACATATTGCACATGGGTATTGATGTTCAACTCTGTACCCCACCAATATGTACAATCAACTTTGCTACAATATAAATAAATAGATAAATAAATAAATAAATAAATGCCAAAGCTGTTGCCCAGGAATTCTACCATGCATTGACTTGATAGAGGACACCATTTTCCTCTGAGATGGCTTTGTATGAAACTCTGCCCAAGAGAAATGCTCCATATTGAATGACTGCAAACTAAGTTGGAGAAAAGAATAGGAGCATTCAGAGGAGACTGGTGCCCAGAATATATACTAAATGATGACAAACTATATTGCCAATATTTTTTTGAGATCTACGATATGCCCCAGGCTAGAAAGGGGCTGAGACCCACAGTGATTGCATGGTGCAACCTCTCAATCTCATTTCCCTTTCCCTGTCTATAGCTAGAAAAAGTCTATCACTGAAGGTAATCTGTGTCTGTCTATTTTTTGTGTCCTAGTCTTTCTATATACTTCATATATACTGTCACACCCAGCTGCAAAGATCACATAGGTAATATCTTGGTTTCACAAATAGGAGAATGGTGACTGAGAAACATATGTGGCCAGGTGTAACTAGTGTTGGCTTGGGAGTCAGAGGTTTCTAAATGTAAATCACGGATCTTAACCTTGCACAGATCACTTAATCTGTCTTAGTCTCAGTTTCTTCATATTTGAAATGGGAATATTAACGGTACTTTGTTTATGAGGTTCTTGTGAGGAATAATGGGGAAAATACATGTCAAGTGCTAGGAACATTGTTTACTGACACATGATAAATGTTTAATAAAGGCCAACTATTATTTTGGAAATTGTAAGTACATGAGTTACCCACCATCAAATATTTAAATAAGAGATGGAACCGGAATTATCCCTATTACTTGAATTTCTAGTCCAGGACTTTTTCCCCCATGATACCATAGTGTTGATATCATGGTAAGCCTTTGTCATGGGGGTACTGAAAAGCACTCACAGTATTTGTGGTAATACTAAAATAAAGAATAATTCAATTATCTAAATCTCCACAATAAATAAATCTGTGACAGGCTATAGAATAACAATATAACAGCATTACAGAAGGGTCAACTAAATCAGTGGATGATAGATTATTAAGTTATTTAATAAAAAGCTGGGATGTTCATGGAAAGATCATATTATCTTTTAATTCCATTTTTCCATAAACATTTTTGTACACAAGTACATAGATAACTACTAAGCATAATGTCCTAGAAAATAAGCTAATAACTTTTCATTCTCTCTCTCTGTAATATCATAAAAATAATACTAGGACCCTATAAATTTTTTACAATAATTACAATTATTATGCGTTAATTAAAAATAATAATTAAAAAAAGAATACTGGGTTGAATAAAACCTGGGTCTGTCCCAGACTATTTCTAAAAAAAAGTTTATTAACATGGCATATGGTACAATCTTTATTAGTATCTTCATATATGTATATATGTTGTAGCTAAAGTTCAAAGGAGACACACTCAGAAGGAGTTTTAAAGATTTATTCTGGCAGCCGGGACCGCAACAGCCAATTCAAGCTGTGGCCCCGAGCCTGATTTACTTTCAGTTTTTATGTTTAGTTTGGCGCGATCAGATGATCTCCTGGTTTGCGTTTAGCTCATGCAAGCAAGCCTTGTGTACATAAGCTAATTTTGCGGTTAGCACTTGGCGGGGACTTTCCAACCAGCCTTCCCCCTCCCCACTATCCTTGAAATGAACCAAAATAGTTGTTTTTTCAAAATGGTTTTCTTATGTTTAACCTTGAGCGGGCAGCTAGTGACATCCTGTAAGGCACACAGGACGTTTTGCAGGAGCAAGCATAGATGGCTTACAGAAGCTAAAATATGCGAGACATAGCAAGATATAAAACTTTCCATGCAGACATAATTTTAAACAAGCTTTGGGTAAGGGCCTTCATCACACCTGGGCACAAAGGCAGGAAGGGAGGTTACTTGAGGAGGGTCCTTCTACTTCTTCTTAAAAAAGTAGACTTGCCTATTTTCCATTTATAGAAAAGCTGAGAGCTAGCAGCCTGTGGTCTCTTGCTTACACAAGCACAAGCCTGTGATCATAGAGCTGTAGGGTACAGAAATATTCAGCAGCTTGCATTGGAACAAGATGGGCTAATGATGTTATCTGTAACATATACATATATATAGTGTCTGCCTGTATGGCTTTTTAAAGGAAAAGTAAAAAAATAAAGAAATAAAATAAAGAAATCAAACTTTAATAAAAACAATAATAGCAAGGACAACAATATCACTCTCATTTGCTTTATTAGTAAAGAAGCTACATTGCCAAAAGCTGTCCAGAAAATGTTCTCTCATCATTGTAGTTGAACTATGGATTATCATCAACTGAAACAGCAAAATGGAGCCAACACGCCTTGCAGTGTTGCAGGTGGTGCTGGGTGTTGGAACTTTTTAAAGTTTTCCACAGTGATGGGGCCCTAAGGCCTAGCGGTGGGGCAGGTGGCATGTGGGGGTTGGCCCAGCAAGCCAAACAGGATATTGTTTTGATTTGCAAAACTAGCTCTGTGGCACCACAACTGTATTGGCCTCATAATTTCAAAGCCATTCAGTGAGGTCAGAAGAAGCCAGAGTGTCTATCCAATCTTTATCTTCCCAGACAGAACAGTTAAAATCCAAACCTTATTTCGGCTTCAGAATTAATATTTGTAACTAACTCAGAGAAACCCATATTTCTCTTTTAAAAACATGCCTATGTTTATGCCAAAAACAATCCGGTGCTCAAAACCTTAGAGGTTTAAATTTTCCAGATTGGTCTGGACATGACACATCCAGGGATCATATCGAGGAAGTTGCAACTGCTGAATTCCAAACTTCCCTGAACGGGTGCTGATTCAGCTAATGGCAACTTTACATTGAGGGCAAAAGTCACCTGCTTTCAACAGCACAGACTTTACACAGATGGCCCTGAAGTTAGCAAGTCCAGAAGCTGGAAAAAAAAAAGCACTCTCTTCAGCTATGTGACAGCAGAAAGGATATAGATTTTTGAACAGTTTGCTGTCCAAATGCTAAGTGGTGATATGTTGTCCAATCCTAGAACTAGGTGGCTTACAAAATAAGGAACTGTCCTTTATGCTCTAACACTGTGGTAGAAATCCATCCCTCTTTGCCTCCACTCAGTCCCAAGAGGACAGTTGTCTACATATAATTATATACAATTGGGCACAGTCAGTGCTTTCATTCGGGAGAGACCCAGCTCTGATCTATGATGGCTCTTCAATGACTCCTGAACCATGAAGGAGGTGGTCATGCCAGGTCAGGGTTTATTATGGAAACAGAGAGCTTGGAGGGGCTGACATTGGAGCTGACAGCAAAACGGTTGACTTGTGGAGAAAGGACTTCATCTATGGAAGCCTGCATGTCCGGAATGCAGAGAACCTACCTGAATGGTTTCTTATACTACTCTAAGGGAAGGGGAACACACAAAAAAAGAATTCCTTGACTTTGCCAGTGACTTTCCTGTCCTTTAATATTCAGTATAAGCTGTTCAGAAATTCTTTTCTGTTCTTTACAGGGATACACTAAGGAAAAGATTGCGAATTCTAATAAAATCAATGGTAGGATACATGAGCTTTTACAAAGCAGCATTACTTTGCTAGGCTGAATGTTTATGCAATTCACTGTAGACCTAGGCAATTTAGCCTGCTAATATATTGTACTGCCCAGTTATGTTCACCCATAAAGATAACTTCTGTTGCACCCCTTACCCTTTGTTAGAAACATTGTTATATGCCAAGAAGCCAAGATAAAATAACAGGAAACTGTGGAATTTTTTATCAAACTCAAAAGAAGTATAGTCTGTGTATTATTGTGATAAAGGATGAACATGTAAACTGTAGAAAAATGTACGCATTCATGTTATCACCTTTCTGTGCCCTTTACAACAAGTTGAAAAATGATCTTTATGAAGGTACATTAAAATTCTAAAATGCAGTCCTAGAGGGAGGTGCTTTTTTTCTATTTCCTTTAACCAGAAATTAAAAACATAAAAAAGAGTACATAAAAAAACCTTATGCTCTGCAAAAGACAACATCAAGAGAATGAGAAGAAAAAGCTCAGACTGAGAGAAAATATTTGCAAAAAACATATCTGATAAAGGACTGTTATCCAAAATATATAAAGGACTCTTAAAACTCAACAAAGGAAAAATGAACAACCCGATTAAAAAATGAGCAAAAGACCTGAACAGACATCTCATCAAAGAAGATATACAGATGGCTAGTAATCATATGAAAAGATGTTCAATATCATATGTCATTAGGGAATTGCAAATTAAATCAGCCACTACATACGTATTAGTACACTGACAACACCAATACTGGTGAGAATGTGGAGCAACAGGAATTCTCATTTATTGCTGGTGGGAATGCAAAATGGTACAGCCACTTTAGAAGACAGTCCAGCAGTTTCTTACAAAACTAAACATACTTTATCAAATGATTCAGCAATTGCACTCCTTGTTTATTTACCCAAATGAATTAAAAGTTTATGTCCACGCAGAAACCTGCACACAGATGTTCACAGTGGCTTTATTCATAATTGTCAAAACTTGGAAGCAACCAAGATGTTCTTCAGTAGGTGAATGGATAAATAAACTGTAGTATATTCAAATAATGGAATATTACTCAGCACTAAAAAGAAATAGGCTATCAAGCCATGAAAAGATGTAAAGGAAGCTTAAATGCATATTACTAAATGAAAGAAACCAATCTAAAAAGGCTATATACTGTATGATTCTAACTATATGACATTGTAGAAAAGGCAAAACTATAGAGACAGTAAAAAGATTAGTGATTGTCAGGAGTTAAGGGGAAGAGAGGGATGAAAAAGTAGAGCATAGAGGATTTTTAGAATACTGATCTATTCTGTGTGATACTACAATGATGGATACATGTCATTATACATTTGTCTAAATCCATAGAGTATTCAGCATCAGGAGTGAATCCTAATGTGAACTATGGACTTTGGGTAATAATGATGTAGGTTCATTAACCTTAACACATATACAACTGTGGTGGGGGATGTCCATAGTAGGGAAGGTTGTGCATGTGTGGGGACAGGGGATATATGGAAATCCTCTGTACTTTCGGTTCAATTTTGCTATGAACTTAAAACTGTTGTAAAAAAATAAAATTTATTAATTAAAAAATACATACTACCTATACACATGCCCACACATGCATGTGTGCATGCAGACACAAACACACTCATGTAACAGTTTATCCAGTGTCTGTTTACTCACTACCTAGCTTATGAAATTAACATTGACTGAATATTGAAGCTCACTACTACACCCTTCCCTAACTCCATTTCCCTCCATCCCCATCCTCCTCTCTGAGGTAAACACTGCAGTGATTTTTGTTCATCATTCCAATGCATTGTTTTACCACATATGTTTGTATCCATAATTAATATGTTGTTTAATTTTGTATGTTTTTGAAGTTAATATAAATGAAATTATGCTTTAGGTAATCCTCTGAGATTTGTTTTAGTTTGGCTTTGGTTGTTGTTGCTGTTGTTTGCTTTTATTTGACCTTATAGTAATATACTTCTTCCATGTTGTTGCCTGTAGCTGTGGCTCACTCTTTTTACAGCTGTATACTACTCCATTCTGTAAGATGCCACACTGTATTTTTTCCTTCTCTTCTCCTGTTTTTGGACATTTGGTTGTTCTTATTTTACAACTGCAAACATTGCTATGCCTGTCTTCTTGTGAATGGGTATAAGAGATTTTTCTAGAGAGTATTCATAGAGGTGGAATTGCCTGGTCCCACAATATATACATATGTCTTTATCTTTACAAACTTATGCCAAATTGTTTCTCACAGTTGTAGTGCCATTTCTTACTCCTATCAACAGTGAATAAAAGTTCTGATCGTTCCACATCATTGCCAATATTTGATAATATCAGATCTTCCACTTTCTTTTACAAATGTGATAGGTTTAAAGTGATTACATTTCATTTGTATTTCCCAATTGCTAATGAGGTTGCTGTTGCATTTTTCATGTATGTATTGGTCTTTGGTGTTCCTCTTCTGTGAAATGCTTATTTTATTGTTTGCCCCCTTTTTTTTATCCTTTTCTTATTGTATCTTCTCCCACTTTGTGACATTATTTCACTTTAGATATGGTGTCTTAATTTTTATATAGTCAAATTTATCAATTTTACTTGCCATTTGCATCTTTGGAACCTTATTTAAGATTTTTTTTCTATACCCAAGGACATAAAGATATTCTCTTATGATGAATATACTAATTAACCTGCTTTGATCATCACACATAGTATACATGTATTGAATTATGACTCTGTGCCCCAAAACATATATAGTCAATATATTTCAGTTAAAGAAAAAGAAAGTTCATTTTTTTAAAAAAAGATATTCTTTTCATTTGTCTTATAAAAGTTTTCAAGTTCTGCTTTTCATATTTGCCTTTAATCAATTTGAAACTGACTTTTTGTATGATACAATTTATGTTTTCCTGCATGGATAATCAATTGTCCAAGCATAATTTGTTGGATATTCCATAATTTACCCACTGATCTCCAATACCAGCCCTATCATAATTAATTTCTGTATATACGATGGTCCATTCCTGGATCCACCCACATTCACTTAATTAGACTTTTAATGCCCTTCAATTTCTAACAATTGAATTATGATGAAATATGATCTACACGGTATCTATTTTGTGATATTTAGGACTTGATTTATGGCTTAGTGCGTGGTCAATTTTTGTAACTTTCCACATGTGGCTGAAAATAAAGTGGATTTTACAATTGCTGAGTCTATTAGATCAAGATTTTTAATTATGCTGTTTAAATACTTATATACTTACTGATTCTTTCAACCAGCTTAGATATACTGGCTTTCATTTGGTTAGTATTTGTCTAGTATATCTTTTCTCATTTGTTAATTTTGGCCTCCCTGTGCCTTTATGTTTCTCATATGTCTTTTTATGTAGCACATAGCTGCATTTTATTTTTTTATGTGGTCAGAAAATCATTGTCTTTTAACTGGATGTTTTAATCCATTTAAACTTATAGTGATCACAAGTATAGCTAGGATTTACTTTTACCACCTTAGGTGCTGATTTCTATTTTTCCTGCTTTTCTATTGGTGTTTTCCTCCCTTCTTTATTGCCTAATTTTGGGCTAATTTGGGCTTTTGGGGTCTCATATCGTATTTCCCTAAAATGTTAACATGCATAGTTACTCTGAACTTAATCAACTTCTCCACACTCCTCCAAACAATGCAGGGACTTTAGAAAACTTACCTCCAATCTTCACTTACAAAAAAATGATGTGCTGTTTCCAGATTTTAGATCTACTTTGATTTTGTTAACCCCACAAAATGGGCATTATTATGAATGTTTTTGCAGTGAACATTGTTTAGATATATGCACAAATTTATAGATTACTTGACTCTCCATTCCTACTGACATCTCGACATCTTTTTCTGGGATGATTTCCTTTTGGCCTGAAGCACACTTTGGTGGGGGTCTGTGGCTGATAAAGTGTCTCACTTTCTGTTTTTCTGAAAGCATCTGTTTTGATGGTCTCGTTTCTTCATCATGCTTTCAATTTCATATGCCTCCCTCAAACTTACTAATTTTAAGCATTTTATATCTGACATTTAATAATTCTAATAACTGGAATCTGGATCAGGTTTTATCATGCTGCCTGTTGTTTCTGCTGGCTTGAACTAATGGTGCCAATCCAGGCTTATGGGGGAGGCCTCTAAAACAGTCACATCTTTTCCATGCTGAGGTTCATCTGGGGTGAGTTTTTCTTGTTTGTTTGCTTTTTTGTTTTGTTTTGTTTTGTTTTGTTTTGCTCCTAAGCTCACCATTAAAATGAAGGTCTTAAACCCTTACAATGACATCTAAACTTTTTGCCAGGGTCTTCTACAGGTTTTCCCCTTCTTGTGTGGGTATTAGGCTTTGTCTCCAGGCCTCTGGACCAATGGTCTTAAACATTCATACTCAAGGTCACCAGGGCTTACAGATGCTTCCAGGGTGAAAGCTGATTTTTGTACTAACCTTTCTAGATTTTTGCTTTACCTTCATTTTTGGTCTTTAGTAGTTTTTCTTCCTTTCTTGCCAGCAAAGCTATGCAAATAGAAATAATTAATTAAATATATTTTAGCCAACACTTTCAGTTGTTTTGCCACAAAAGAATTATTTATAGCTTGCTCTACTGCCCAAGAAAGATGTCTAGGTGGAGTCTTTATAGAAAGCACTGTAACCAAAATCAGTCGCTAATATTTATGGAATGCTTACTACATATACGCTCATAATATACTAAGTGCTTTACATGAATTGCCTCATTTAATCCTGGCAAAACCCACATGAGGTAAGTACCCAGTTTTTGAATGCAGAAATTTAGTCTCAGAACAGACAATATACTTCTCCAAGCTCACAGAGCTGGAAATTGATGGAGATAAAATTCACGTACATCTCTGTTTGATGCCAAAGTGAGCGCTCCGAAAAACTATCATATACTACTTTTCAAACTAAAATGTTATTGAAACGAGTATGCATTGATTATGTGCATGAATGAAAACACTGTGATAGCAGACACAATTACTGTTGTATCCACTATTGTACTCGAAGTGCCTATCTCAGTGCCTGGAACATAATAAGAATTCAATAAATGTGTTGAGCAAATTAAAAAATAAAGGCATATAAAGACTTATTGATATATGTGTAGATGCTGAATCAGATTACCTGTGCATAGCAGGCTGATAATTTGAAAACAGCAAACCCTTGGGCAGATTCTAGAGCTCAGTGCTTCTATGTTTTTATTTCAAGTGGGCTGGTCTTCAATAATTAAATTTATCCCAGCTCTGGAACCCATAACACACCTGTAGTCCTGAACAATATTGTTTGTTTCCAGTCCATGTGCTGAAGGATTGAGAATCAGTGACCTTTCACCTATTCTTTCTTCTTTTACACTATTTAGATGGAATCTCAATCATCATTAAAATGTTGAGTTCATACTATCACTATTGTTTTATACTTATTTCTCAAAACAATTCTGCAACTTACTCCTATTGTCTCCATTCAACAAGTGAAGAAACTAGGGGGATCACACAGTTTATTAGCAGGCGCACAAGTCATGAAACCACATGTCACCACAAAATTCCCTATGCTTCACCCACCCAGATTACTCCTCATGCTCCCACTCTGCACTTTTAGACCTAGAGGATTTTTTTCTTATATTGTCCCCTTTTCCCAAAGGCCTTCCCTTCCTTGAAGGGTTAGAGAACCTCTACACATACTTCAAGACACAACTCAAATATCGCCTCCTCGGTGAGAACATTTATGAACCCCTCCTGGCCTTCCTGCTTATTTGCTTCCTGGCACATTGTGTATTATTAGTCACATTGCTTGATAATAAATCATGTGTCTATCTCCCCACTTGTAGTTGTTATCCAGGGAGAGAATAATACCATTTTTTTCACTGCATCACTGGCAGCTAGCATGGCACCCAGTCCATACAGAATGAATAAATCAGTGGCTACATTTAATGGAACTAGGTAGGATTCATCTGAAAAAACTCCATGCTAATGATTTCTTACACGGTCTTAACCCCTTATGTAACAAACAAGTTCTACTTCTTTTAATAAACTTTACCTTTAGTCTCTTGAGTTAAGTTTTCTTTAGAAAATGGTCTTGGGTAGAATCAAAATAATATGAGAAGACTTTAAACTTGTGTAGAAATTTACAGTTTTTAAAGCACTTTCCATTACATGTTGTTTTTTATCAGCCCTCTGAGTTGGCCTGGGCAGGTGGTTTAGTCCTGTTCTACAGATGAGGAAACTGAAAGCTAGATCACATGGTCAGAGAGTGTTAGAACCAAGTGTTAGCCTCTAGTCCTCTAGCATCTTGCTCAGAACTTTCCACTCTTCTAATCTTTCCCTTTTGTGGTAATAAATAAATAAATAAATAAATAATAAAAAATACTGTCTTTGGAAGAGGGAAGTCTCAGTAGTTTGAATCTTGTTAAGTTTAAATAAATGATCATTGGATGATGCTGTTCTCCAACTTGAGTGTAATCCTTAGGAAAGCATATTTAATTTGTAGATGGTCTAGCCCCATCCTCAAAGATCCTGATTTAGTGGATCTAGGGGGGAGCCTAGGAATTAACAAATACTCCAGGTAATTCTGCTGCAGATATTTCTTAGGCCACAATTTGTGAAACACTGGATAAAGAACGGTTGGTCTCAAATTTGTTGTTTTATGGTATATTCAGAACAAAACGTGGTTTCAGGAGTGCAATCTATATCTGTTAAAAGAAAGGGTAAGTATTGGGGACTGGGGGAAATGGTGGCAATGGAAAAGTGACAATAGCAAGCAGATTGGCTGAGGAACAGAGAAGGAAAAGCCAAGGTGCACATGTGCACATGATGCCTGAATTGTCTGTTGGCCTTTTCCTAAGGGATAGAAAGAAAATCAGAGAACATATTCTATCGAGTTCGTAATATTTTCTGCAAGCTTCCAAGGCATTTTGTATTGGAAAAAGAACTATGTTGATGCAATTCCATATCTAGCGTTGCCATTTGTTCTTCTTCTTCCACAGAAGGTGTTACTTTCTATTTTTTCCCTCTCTGCTCTCTAAACTAGGTAACCATTTGGTTGTTTTTAATTGTCACATTTGTTCTCATACCAACATGTTAAATGTAACTTGAGCAAAAGCCAAACCTGAAAATCCCTTTTGCCTCTTTCTGAAAATCCACAGAAAACTGAAGTTAGGAATCTTTATGTTTCTTAGTTTGGGTTTCTTATTACATTTCTAAAATTATCAGCTTATGACTGCCCAGGAGCAGGAGAGAATCTGGATTCACTTTTGGCCACTCATCATATTCTGAATATTCTGAGATAAACAAAGCAGATGGAGACCAAAAATGTCATATTTTAAACAACAAAATTTATCTGTGAAGTAATATTTGTCCTGCATATCCTATTTTCTTATTGGCTTCAATATAAAATTGACAATATCTTCGTCAAAATAATATTTTGCTTTCAAGCACTGATAAAATCATGGGAAAGAATGCAACAAACCCTTTAAAATTACATTTAAAGAAGAACAAATATTTGATAGGTTAATAGCAGTCAAAATAAGTCACAAAATATGACTGCAAAGTAGCAGAGTTACTGTTTTTCACTTAAAATATAAACTTAAAGCTTTATCTAAAGCAGGGGGTGGGGGGAGAACCTAAGAGTTTAAAGGCACAGAACTCACTGAGCCAGAATGATGTCTAAGAGTTTATACCAACCCTCTCCTCTCATATTAAGCTCCCTTGCTTACACTCTGTAACAGAAGAATATTCTTTGGAGTGATCAAACACTAGTGGTGAGTGAGCGGGCAGGTGGACAATTATTTCAAGCATACTGTGTGACAAGCACTAGGATCAGAATATTTTAGTTAATCCCAATAAAAGTCTACAACATTATCTCAAATTTACAAATCAGGAAATGAATCTCAGAGGTGAAGCAACTTGTCTAGAGTTTTATACCTAGTAAATGATAGATTAAATTCAGTTATGTCTGATTCCAAACTTTATGCCTTTCAACTAGATTAAAGTGTTCCCAAGCTTTTTAGGTATGGTAACTTATTTTTCCCTTAAATGGTAATTATTTTATTACAATATAAAAACAAAGGGAGTAGAATAATAGCCCATCGTATCTTCTTATTTTTCAGTCTAACTCTAAAACATTATACCTTGCAGAGGGTGTACATTCAGTTTCTTTTTTTTTTCTATATCATTTTTAAAAAATTTTAACAGTTATTTGTACATGTTTTGGGGGCACAGTGTGTTGTTTCAATCCATGCATATACTGCGCAATGATTTGCTTAGGGTAGATTGCATAGCTTTGCACCTGTTAATCCACCACTTCCTCTCCCACTCAATCCCCTCTCCTCCCAGCCTTTGGTAACCATTATTCTACTGTCTACTTCTATGAGAACCACTATTTTTTTTAAGCTTCTACATATCAGTGAGATCAAGTGGTATTTGTCTTTCCGTGCCTGACTTACTTCACTTAACATGATAGGTTCTAGTTCCATCCATATTGCTGCAAATAACAGGATTTCATTATTTTTTACAGCTTAATAGCAGTGTTCCATTGTGTATATACCACATTTTCTTTATCCATTCATCCATTGATGAGCATTTATGTTGATTCCATTTCTTGGATACTGTGAATACTGATAAAATAAACATGGGAGTACAAGCATCTCTTTGATATATCAATTTCATTTCCTGTGGGTATATACCCAGTAGTGGGATCGCTAGGTCATATTCAATCTTAGTTTTCTGAGGAAACTCCATACTGTTTTACACAATGTCTGTACCAATTTACATTCCCACCAACAATGTAGGAGAGTTTGCTTTTCTCCACATCCTCACCAGATGTTGTTATTTGTCTTTTTGGTAATAGTAATTTTAACTGGAGTAAAGTGATATCTCATTGTGGTTTTAATTTGCATTTCCCTAATGATTAGTGATGTTGAGCATTTTTTCATATGCCTGCTAGCCATTTGTATGTCTCCTTTTGAGAAATGTGTGTTCATGTCCTTTGCCCATTTTTCGATCAGATTGTTTGTTTTCTTACTATTGAGTTGTTTTAATTCATTGTATATTCTGGATATTAATGCCTTGTTGGAGACATAGTTTACAAATATTTTCTCCCATTATGCAGGTCATCTCTTCACTCTATTGATTGTGTCCTTTGCTGTCAAAAGCTTTTTAGTTTGATGTAGTCCCATTTGTCTATGTTTGCTTTAGTTGCCTGTGCCTTAGTAGTCTTATTCGAAAAAGCACTGCCCACTCCCATTTCATGTAGTGTTTTCCATGTGTTTTCTTCTTGTGGTTTCAGGTCTTTATTTAGATCTTTAATCCATTTTGAGTTAATTTTTTGGGTATGGTGAGGGATAGGAGTCTAGTTTCAGTCTTCCACATGTGGATATCCAGTGTTCCCAGCACCATTTAATGAAAAGACTGTGGAAAAAATATTTGAAATAACTGGCATTTAACACAGCTTTTAGATAACGTGGTTGGAGTTACTGTGTCCTCGAAAATGAAAATCTAACTTGTAAAATCATGTTCATTATGTATCACTATAATGTGGAAAGGCAAAGCTCAATGAAAAGCATACAGAGAGAAAAAATATATTTCTGATAAATGCCTACATGCATAGGGTATAGGTAAGTTTTTGGAAAGAACTGCACTTTGGGCACCCCAAGTGGGACATCCATGATAAACAGGTAGGTGTATAGATGCAGAGGTCAGAGCTGGAGAGTCAGGGCTAGCAATTTAAATTTGAGGAGTCATCAAAATGTAGATGGTATTTAAAGCCGAGAGACAGAATGGAGCACCTGAGGAGAAAGTGTTATAGAGAAGCGGATAGAAGAGATAGGCCAGAAGCACATTTTAATGCCCCAAATTTCTCAGACTACTTCTCCAACATAAACACACACACACACACACACACACACACACACACACACACACACACACACACACAGATAGTAGTTGTACTTTTAGTATCTAATTGAATTTAGACATTGCATATACTTGTAATATAGTATGTAACATCACTGGTAAAGATGAGACTATTAATAGGTACAAGGACTTCTGAAGGGGGCTGTTTGGAGACATTTAGGGTCACATAGAACCAATGCACCACTTGACTTTAACAGTGCTGTGGCATAGTAGTTAACAGCTTTGGCTGTGGCACCAAATTATTTGAGATCAAGTCCCAAATCTCCTACTCCTATCAAGTGTCTTTGGGTAAATTACTGAATTTCGTTGCCCCTCAGTTTCCTTGTTTATGTAATACTAGTATCTACTTCCTAAGGTTCTTGTGAGGATAGAATGAGCTAAAATAGGTAAAACATATGGGAGCTCAGCGAATGTTCACAATTCTTATCCAAGAACTGTATAACTCTGAGTTTGAAGAGATCCTAGCAGTTTTCTTTTCCAAGCATACCACCCTCCAGGAATCCTCTCGAGGAGCTCGCTACATCATGAGGCAGACGTTTCTATATTGACGAGCTCTTGGAGCTGCACAGTCACTTTGTACACGGAAACCAAACTCACCTCCTGTCACTGCTACACTTGGGTTGTATTTTTGCATTCCAGAAAGCTACAGAGTAAGTTGTCTCTTCTAATGATGAGCATTCAAACCCTTGAGACAGCTCTTATGTGCTCTTTGGTCTTTTCTTCACTGGGAAAGCCACACCTTGTTCCTTCAACTATTCTGTACACAAAATGAATTCCACACTTCTCACACTTATGGACTTCCTCATCTAGATATTGCCATTTGTCCAAGTTCCTTTAAAATTTGCTCATGAAATTTGTATATCAAGACATACAAGAGCCTGCAGTAGTGCAAATGTTAAGCTACATCTGATCTGAGCTGAGAGGGACAAAGCAAAGCAATGAGTCCATTTAGTATTTGTGAGTCTTTTAGGCTGGACAACTTTAAAAGGAATACAGTAAAACTAGTTTAATTATTCTGCTAAGTGCAAATCTAAAGTAACTTCTCTAAACTGTGTTTCTTACTTGAGCAGAACTCACCTGGCCTTTTGGTGACTGGCATACCTATTTATAAATAAGTGATTTCAACACATGGGTCATAACATATATATATGAGAAATATTCTTTCAATTTTGGAGTGGCTTTTCATTAAAGGTATTCTAGCTGGACACCTGTGAAGATTCACAATCCATTATTTATCTTGTGCATTTCTATAGTGCCTGTTACCATAGCAACCTACTCAGGCTGAGATATGAGACAATATACAAATAAGCTTGGAAAGACCACTGTAGTTGCACGTACCTTGCATCATAATGATTGTACTATGATGAATAGGACAGTTGATGATGTTCTATTGAAACAAATGATGAACATCAAAATTATAAAGGCCTATGGAACAACATACTGTAAAGAAAGACTGCTGAACTGCATATGAGAAAACCTGGCTTGGCTCCATCATTCACTAGTTGTGCAGCCTTGCCAAATTATTTAAACTGAGATTTAGTTCCAATTTTGAAAACCTGAGATAATATCTGCTGCATGCCCAATGTCTTTATGAAAAGCAAGTTAGAGGGCTCTGCAAACAACTTGTATGGCTGGGCAAACATGAGGTAGTATTCTAAAATACACTTACCTGCATTATTGTGCTTCAATTTAAGAACACTTGTGTATAAAATGAAACAACAAACAGTCCTAAGTTTCCAAGATTGATAAATCATGACACAATTATCACTCCTTAAGTATTGTCCTGGGGCAAATGACAAACTCTTTTTGTATAGTTAACTTTTATGAAAACTTCCATTTAGGTGCTGGCCCCTCCATTTACTATCTGGAGATACTTCCTGGCCTTTTCTGTATAGCAAATAATTTTCAACAACCCTTGGTCACAACAAATAATTTTTGAGGTCCCTATCATTCTTGTGGTAGTGGTAGAAACTGCTAGACTGTATAAGCCAACAGGCCAAACATATCTGGAAAGGGACTTGTGGCATCCACTTTGTTTCTGTTATTCATGTATAAGGTGAACAATCTTTTAAACCAACTGATCCAGTGTTAACATTCAGGACTCCTTTCTTGGCAGTGTGATGTAGTTGAAAAAGTACAGTAAAGGAGGTCAAATCCAAGCCCTGCCACATACTAACGGTGTGATCTTCAATGAGTCATTTAATGTCTTTGTAAGAGAGGCTCATCTCTAAAATGGAAATAAGAATATTTCCATTGCAGAGCTCTGGGAAGCTTAGTTATAATGTATGTAAAGCAACTGGCACTCAATAAATGGTAGTTTTTATGAATAATCTTGATCTAGTTTCTATTGACATATCCCCTGATTCCAGTGAACATAAATTTGATTTAAAATTTATTCTGGACACAGAAGATAACTTTAATCTTATTGCAAACATTGAAATAAAAATCTATACTGATAATAATGATTAAGGATATTACCAGCCAAAATATCTGTGGCATTTTGACCATGTATACAGCACATCAGATGTGGAACATTAGACCACATTTCTGTACATTTATTTGCAGCAGGATTCAGATCACAGGGGTGTATGTTCTCCAAAGTAGATTTTTGAAAATGTTCTTGACACATGATTCAGGAATCTGCCAGAGTCACTTGCTCGCCATATGGCTGGGCAAGCACATCAGGCAGACAAGGAGAAAGTCATCAACCTCCAAAACAAAGATGATGGTTACAACAGCTCAATCATAAGCATGCCAACTCCTCCATGAAGTCTTCCAGTGAAGACGAATCTTTTGTTTCTTCCCTATGCCCATGTATTATCTTTGAGTTTCTATCACAGAACTCACCAAGTTCTCCCACATATTGTACTTAGTGGTAGACATGACTTTTTATTCACAGGAATATACTAAGTAACTCCACATTTCCTACACTTCCACCCACAGGAGGATAGGGGGGAGCTCAAAAACTCTGCATACTCCAGAAAGATTCCTATTCTCTGGTCCTCACATTACACTTTTCACTGTGAAGAGGGTGAGGTGGGGCAGACCTCTGCCTGTATCTGGAGAGACCTCCATCTCTCCCTCTCTGTCAATGCTCAGAGCTTTGCCACTATGATATCCCTTGAGATCGTCCAGGTTAATCTCATTATGCCCTTATCTCTGTTTATGCCTCAAGAAACCCAGCACTCCTAGGTTATCCTTTAATCCCCAACTTTAACCTCATAAAACTCTAGGGGCAATGATTAAACACACCACCCCCAATACTTCTCACTCTCAACTCATATCCCTCTTTCTTGTTTTATTTTTCTACATAGCACTTACCAACACCTGAATATTTTACTTATTTCTTTATTGTCTGTCTTCCTCCACTAGACTGTAAGCTTCCTGAAGGCAGACATTTTTCACCATTTTATTTATTACTTTATCACCAGTGCCTGCCTGTGTCTGTCACAAGGCAGGTGCTCAATATATATTCTTTGAGTGAATACTGAATCAACAGTAATGGTTTTTGTTGTTTGTTTGTTTGTTTTGGTGGCTGGCCAGTTCGGGGATCTGAACCCATGACAAGGCTGTGCTCTAACCAATTGAGCTAACCAGCCAGACCCTCAACAGTAAATTTCTCGAGCTCAAAGGTTATATCATATTTATAACTGTCTCTGTCTCACTGCATTGGATATTAGACATTCAATAAATATGTATTGAAGTGAAATTAGTTGAACATCTCTCCTAACCTCAGTCTTTGGATTCTTCCAACTGTGTTGACATTGCAAACTGGGGAAGAGAAACCAACTGAACTCTTGTGGTTCCTATAACCTAAGTATAGACTATGAACACTGATTTAGACCTTGAATAAATTTATAATAAAGGATTAGGAATAGAAAAAATACTCGTTTGTAACATTTATTATTTGTTACTTGTTTAGAAGTCTATAACAAAATTGTCATACCAGAACCACTTCCCAACATTAATAGAAATGTAAGACAGAATACTTCTGGCCCATGAATAAATAAGGAATGATGAGAAATCAATACCAACAGGACCCTTCATACCTACACGATCTTTTAGCAACAAGCCAACATCTTATACAGCCCAGGCCAACCAATGATTATGGTCCTAACAAATGTCTCCACGGCCCTGCTTATTCTGAAAAATGAGCACCTTCCTGACTGGCAGAGGAAAAAGATGGCTACAGGGAGATACTATTGTATGTGCTTTGTGTCTACATAGAAGGTAAAGGTAAAAAAAAAAAAGACTGTTTTTACAATGGAATATTATTCAGCCTTAAAAAGGAGAAAATCCTGTCATTTGTGACAACTTGTACAAACTTGGAGGACATTGTGTTAAGTGTAATAAACCAAGCACAGAAAGGCAAATTATAATCTCATATGTGGAACCTAAAAATGTTGAACTCATAAAATCAAAATTAGAATTGTGGTTACCAGTAACTAGGGGTGGGAGGTGGGTGGGAGAGGAGTTGAAGAGATATTGGTCCAAGACACAAAATTTCAGTTAGACAGGATTAACACGTTTAAGAGATCTATTGTACAAAATGGTGCTTATAGGTAATAACAACATATTGTATACTTGAAAACTTCTGAGAGTAGATTTTAAGTGTTATCACCACACACACAAAAAAACCATATTTGCCAGAATTATTTAAGGTATTCAAAGACAAACCATATTTTTAAGTCTATAATACCCTTTATTTTGACTAAGTTTTTTTTCATTTTATTTTATTTTTTAATTTTATTTATCGAAACATCATTGATCATACATATTTGTGGGGCACAGCATTGAATATCAATACCCAGGTGCAATATGTGATGCTCAAATCAGGATAATTAGTATTTTCAGCATTACACAATGTAATCATTTCTTGTGGCCCTTTACCAATTTCTCACTCACCCCTCTCCCCCTTTCTCGCCTCTGGTAAACTCAGTTCTGTACTCTCCTTTTGAAAATTCAATGAATTATTGTTGAATGATTGTTGTATCTTTCTTTTTTTATTTGTTTATTTTTTTAGCTATGACTTATTAGAGAGGACATGCAGTATTCCTTTCTGTGCCTGGCTTATTTCATTTAACATGATTTTCTCTAAGTTCATCCATGTTGCTGTGAATGGCAGAATTTCACTGGCAGACTAGTATTCCACTGTTTGTATATACCACATTTTCCTTACCCAGTCATCCACTGATGGACATTTAAGTTGGTTCTAACTTGGCTGTTGTAAATACAGCTACAATAAACATACGAGTGCGGGTATCCTTTTGAAATGATGATTTCCATTCTTTGGGTATAGACCTAGCAGTGGGGTTGCTGCATCACATGGCAGCTCTACCTGTAGCTGTTTGAGGAACCTCCATACTGTTTTCCATAATGGCTGCACTAATTTACAGTTCCACCAACAGTATAGTAGTGTTCCTCTTTCTCTGCATCCTCACTAACATTTGTTATTCTCTTTTTGATAATGACCAGTCTAACTGGGGTAAGATGATAACTCAATGTGGTTTTGATTTGCATTTCCCTGATGCTTAGTTATGTTGAGCATTTTTTTCATGTTTCTGTTGGCCATTTGTATGTTTTCCTTTGAGCAATGCCTATTCAGCTCCTTTACTCATTTTTAAATCAGGTTACTTGCTTTTCTTACTGTTAAATTTTTGAGTTCCTTCTATATTCTGGATAGTAATCCCTCACTACATGCATAGTTTGCAAATATTATCTCCCATTCTGTAGGTTGTCTTTTTTCTCTGTTGTTTCTTTTGCTACCTAGAAGCTTTTTAGTTTGATATAATCCCGTGTGTTTATTTTTTCTTCTGTTGCCTGTACTTTTGGGGTCTTATTCATAAAGTCTGTGCCCAGTCCTACTTCCTGAAGTGTTTCCCCTATGTTTTCTTTTAGGCAGTTTATAGTATCATGCCTTATATTTAAGTCTTTAATCCATTTTGAGTTGATTTTGGTATGTGGCAAGAGGTACAGTTCTAGTTTCATTCTTCTACATATGGATGTGCAGTTTTTCCAGCACCATTTATTAAAGAGGCAGTGTTTTCCCCAGTGTGTGTTCATGTTGCTTTTGCCAAATATCAGTTGGCTGTAAGTATGTTGGTAGGTATCTGGATTCTCTATTCTGTTCCATTGTTCTGAGTATCTGTTTTTATGCTATTTTGGTTACTATAGCTTTGTAGTATAATTTGAAGTCAGGTAGTGTTATGCGTCCCACTTTATATTTTTTGCTAAGGATTGCTTTGGCTGTTCGTGGTCTTTTGTTATTCCATATGAATGTTAAGATTGTTTTTTGTTTTTTGTTTTTCTATTTTTGTGAAGAATGTCATTGGTATTTTGATGGGGATTGCATTGACTCTGTAGATTGCTTTGGAAAGTATGGACATTTTCACAGTGTTAGTTCTTCCAATCCAGGAGCATAGAATGTCTTTCCATCTTTTTGTGTCCTTTTTATTTCTTTCAGCAGTGATTTGTAGTTTTCACTGTAGATATCTTTCACCTCTTTTGCTAAACTGATTCCTAGGTATTCTATATTTTTGGTGACTATGTAAATGGGCTTGCTTTCTTGATTACTTTTTCTGCTAATTTGTTATTGGAGTATAAAAACACTACTGAATTTTGTGTGCTGATTTTTTATCCTGCAGCTTTACTAAAATTGTTTTAGATCTTTATGAGATTTTTTGTAGAGTCTTTAGGTTTTAGATCATGCCATCTGCAAACAGAGACAGTTTGACTTCTTCTATTCCAATTTGGATGCCCTTTATTTCTTTCTCTTGCCTGATTGCTCTGAATAGAGCTTCTAATACTATGTTAAATAGGAGTGGTGAGAGTGGGCATCCTTGTCTTCTTCCCATTCTTAAGGGGGAAGCTTTCAGCTTTTCCCCATTCAGGATGACATTGGTGGTGGGTTGTCATTAATGGCTTTTATTGGGTTGAGCTACTTTCCTTCTATACCTGAGAGTCTTTATCATGAAGGGATGCTGAATTTTATCAAATGCTGTTTGTGCGTCTATTGAGATAATCATATGGTTTTTGTCCTTGATTTGATTGATGTGGTGTATCACATTTATTGACTTGCATATGTTGAGCCATCCTTGCATCCCAGGGATGAATCCTATTTGATCATGGTGTATAATTTGTCTGACACAGTGCTGTATTCTGTTTGTTAATATTTTGTTGAGGATTTTTGCATGTATATTCATCAGAGATATTGGCCTGTAGTTTTCTTGTTTTGTTATATCTTTGGTTTTCATATCAGGGTGATGATGGCCTCGTAGAATGAGCCTGGGAGAATGGCTTCTTTTTCAATTTTTTTGGAATAGTTTGAAGAGAATCGGTATTAATTTGTCTTTAAAGGTTTAGTAAAGCCATCTGGTCCTAGGCTTTTCCTTGCTGGGAGACTGCTGATTACTGCTTCAGTCTCATTGCTTGTTATTGGTCTGTTCTGGTTTATTTATTTCTTCTTGCTTCAATCATAGTAGTTTGTATGTATCCAGAAATTTATCCTTTTCCTCCAGATGTTCATATTTGTTGGCATATAGTCATTTATAATAGTCTCTAATGATTCTCTGTATTTCTGTGGTATCAGTTTAAAGGAAAGATGTTGGTAAAGGGCCATGAAAATGGTTACGTTGTCTAATGTTGAATATACTAATTATCCTGATTTAAGCATCACATATTACATACAGGTATTTATGTTGAATGCTATACCCCGAAGATATGTACAATCAATTATGTTTCAATAAAAATAAGTAAAATAAATAAAAATTTTAAAAAATTAAAGTATTTAATAGGTGATTAAAAGAAAAACAAAAGGAAAGATGTTTTGTTGCTGTTTTTTGCTCTTTCCCACTTGATTTCATTTTCTCTTTTCTTTTAGCTAATTCTTTAGTCCAAAATATGCAATAAAAACATTGTTTTACATATTAGCAATTCCTAGATTTATGTGCCTTGGTTGTCTATGGGCATTTAAAGATAAATTACAAAGCTAAAAAGGTAGAAATCATTTTAGAGTGGTGCTTAACATGATGGATTTGAAACTTTCTCAGACCTATGGAAAATTGCTCTTAGGTAGCAGTCACATTATTACAAGCTAAAATTAATACAAACCCCAAAACTCATGTGAGGAGGGAGTATTGCTCATTGGTCTGAGCCCAGAATTGGGTCTCTTCTCCTGGGCTTTAATCCCAGCACTGTGACTATGAGTAAGTCATTTCCATTTTAACCCCATGGTGCCTCAGTTTCTGAATTTGTTATACAGAAAAAATACTGACCTAACTCAAGGAGCCTTGGAGATTTGAAGATGAAATATTACTGCTCTTAGAAAATATGAACCGCAATAATGCTAATTATTATTACAAAAATAAATGCATGTTCATCATATGGTAATTTAGGCAGAATGAGGTTGGGGAACGGAGACTCTCAGAGCTCTTTTGTGTCAGTTAAATGAGTCCTCTCCGTTTAGCTGGCTCCCTAATAGAAGTCAGCTGAAGGTAGGATTTGCAAACAGTACAGTGATGACAGGGTTAGGGGAATGAAAGAAAACTTTTTAAAAACCCTCAGTTACATAACTCATCTAGATTACAGGCCAACAGTACAGCTCACTGCAGCACCTTGGTTCCAAGCACCCATACACCTGAATTCATAAATCTCACAGGCTATTAAGACAACCTGCAGAGAGTCGGTCCAACCAAATATTTCATTCTCACAGTCACATTGCTATGGCCTCTATCAGCATCCCACAAAATCTAAGATACATAGGAGGCCGAGGAACTTGTTATCACAATTTCAAACAAAATAATTCCTTCTTGCACAACATCTTGCTAATTAGAATTGTTATGCCAATCTTTTAATTATACATTCAGCCCTTTCCACATGACAGTGACCCAAGATAGACCAAGGCAGCATATTGAACTGGCACTTGAGACTTTCATGGGTTCTGCCTCACCTATCTCCCTTGCTTCAACGGAATAAATATTTATGTCATTGTCATTATTGTATTGGATGGCAGACATACATAGGGTTTTATAGACACTAGGATAGAGATAATATTGTTTTCCGGCAGGGTCATAGAACAGGCTGGTCGTGGAACAGTAGAGAACTTAAGTAAGTGGACAACAGTTTCAAAAAGCATAGAGTGAAGCTGCCAGACCAATGTGGGAGCATAAGGAGGTGACATAGATAACAGCAAGTCAAGAATCTGCCCCAAATTAATGGGCAACAAAAAAGAAGAATTGAGGCAGGATTGTATGAAAGAGGTATGGGGGAAATTACGAGAAAATATTTTTTGGATATTACACAATAGGCAGTAATGTAGAGAGAAGATGTTTAATTCATCTGTTTTAAGGGGCCATTTTGAAGTTATCTTTGAAACGTTTCTGCTGGAAAGTTTTGTTTTTTTCTTTAAATTAGTGGCTGAAGTCGCATGAACTTGATTTTACCTCCAGCTTTCTTCCCTGCTCACCATTCTTCACTGGGTTGCTAGAATGGCCTTTTACCTACAATGAAAATATATAATGTTGCTCTCCAGCTTAAAATCTTTCAATGGCTCTTCTTTTCCTAGCTCATAAAGTCCAAATTCCTTAACTGTAATTTTGAGGCACCACTCTAAGCAGAAGCCTTATCACTCCGTATTTGCTGCTTTAAAGTTTATTTCATTCTCATGGCCTTCAGGATAAAGTCCAATGTCCTTAGTACGGCATGTATATCTACCTTCTAGACTCCTAGACCACCACACTGCATTCTGCTGCAGCAGGATTTTCACATTTCTATGCTTCCCAAGTGTTACTTTCTCTGTTTCTAAAAATCCCCATTACACCAATCCATCCCACAGGATTCTATTTTAAAATATCACTTCCTCTATGAAATCTTTTCTAGCCACTAATACTAACAATTCCCTCCCCCATCACCACCACAAAACTAAGAAAAATTAGTCCCTCCCTTTCTATTGTACCTAAAATAATTTGTATAGACACTTATATCACATACATAGAATATTAAGTTGTAGGTATTTACTTACACTTCTACTTATTCTTTTGGATCAGTGTTCTCCAAACATTCTTGATAACAAACACATATCAGTAACAAGTTTCAATCATGTACTTCAAATATATGCATATTTGTTGATATATGAATTATGTGCATGGACTATTGCACCAATATTTTCTGTACATATTACATAAAAATAGAAATTGAAAAAGATAAATGAAATATAAATAGGAATTCTAACAGTTTTTTCCTGCAGCCTAACGGATTGCTTTGCACAGCCCTAACTGGAGTGCATGTACCCCCTCTTTGAATTAGCTTATAGGCTGGCCAATTATCTCAATTGGTTACAGCACAGCCTTGCAACACCAAGGTTATGGATGCATGTTCCCGTATCAGCTAGCTGACAAAAAAAAAAAAAAAAAAAAAGAATTAGCTTATAATAACAGTGATAATAAGAAAATACATTTGATGTATATATTGTATGAATTCAACAAATGTTAATAAATGCAAAATATGCATCATATACTGATGTAGACACTGGAGATATAGCAATGAACAAGACAGATTCTTATTCTTAAATGTACATTCTGGGTGGGTGGGGAGGGGAAAACAAGAAACAAGATAATTGCATAACGACTGAAGCAGCTAGAAAGGATGATGTATAATGTGAGGAAGTACTGTAACATGTCTTAGAATTAGGCAGACATAGTTCAAATTCACAGTTGGCTATTCAGAAGTTCTATGACGTTAGGCAAATAACTTCATCACTCTGAACTTATGTTTCCTCCTCTGTAAAATGAGGATAAGTTTCATCTCAATAGCACGCTCATAAAAATTTTTAAAAATAATGGTTAAAGTTTCTGGCATGAATGCCTAACTGGTAATATTTTTCTAAAGACTTTGCAGCCCAAGTGACTTCCGCTTTATTGCTAACTGCCCCTTCCCCCAATATATTGACTATTCGACTTGGGAGACTGATCCTGTGTCCAGACTATATGCAGCTCTGGGTCAGAAAACATACCTTTTTCCCATCTCTAGTGCCACTGTGCTTGGACCATAGTAAGCATTCCCTAAATGCTGGTCAAATAAATAAATAATTAAATGTGTTTAGTCAATCATTAATGGAAAAGCAATCCAACCATTTCCCCATCCATCTTCCCAAACATTGGTTTTAAGTCATATTGATGCTTCTTAATATTAGGCTGAAGTATTTTTTAAAAAGAAAATTTGAGTTTTGTTGACTTGTATCTTTCTAAAACAGATAACATCTCAAGAGTCATTTTGTAGTGACCACTCTATAAACTAGATGTATCATGAAACATCAAAGTTTAACACATTCATTTTTTTCAACATTACCATTGACCTTTCCTTTCTCATTGACCTCAAAATTTACATATCTAATTCTTCCTCTTTATGAAACACAGTTCTTCTTCAACCATAAAATAATTTTTCATAGTTTAGTAGGTAATCGCTAATAGGGTACAGATGGCATTGGCCCCGTACAAAAGGTCACAGAGAACATGAGATGTATGAGTCTATATTGTTTCCCTTGTTCTCCTGCCATTGCCTTTGCATTTCTACCTTTTTCCTTCTTGTTGTGAATTTTAGGTAGCAGATAACTGGATATCTTCAAAACTGAGGTGAAAATGTGAGACAGTAACAGAAATTTCCAAATATGTACTTACATAATCAGGACCCTAATCAGTACCCTAACAAATAACAGCCCATTAGCCCCTCCTCAGGGTAGGAGTTGCTATTTCTCTGAGCACTTGGGTAGATTGAGCCTTTGCTGATCCTGTTCAATAATCTCATTTCTTCCAAATATTTGCAAGTTAGTGCTTCCCAAAAAAGTATAAGTCTAGTATTATCTATAACATCATGATTTTAAGGTATAACCTTCAGAATATTAATCCAGATCCTGTTTAAACTTTGGACACCTCAGTATTTCAATTAAACTTTGTATTTTGAGATAATAGTGGATTCACAAGCAGTTGCAAGAAATAATACTGAGGGATTCCATGCCCTTCACCCAGATTTTCACAATATTACAATTACATGCTGATAATATATCTTAAAGCAAAATGTGGTTTAGCAAAATTTCAAAGAACATTATTACACCTGACAGCTTGTCTTTGTCCATTGTGAATGTTTAGTAACAGTTTTGAAAGGGGATTTAATGAGAAAAATGAGAGCCCAATCATCTGCTGGTCTTCTTGAACCTGTGTACTCATACTGGTCTGCTTCCTATCCCCTGACCATGCCTCATACTGCCTCCCCCTGTCCCACGCCATTGCTTACCCACCACCATCTTCACACCACCCTTACTCCTTTTCCAAATACCACATCTTCTTCTGAGTCAACACTAAGTTCTTTCCTCTGACTTAACTTATTCATTATAGCTCTATTTTAGCCAATTTGAATCTTTTTGGGGAGCAGACAGGGTAAAGTTTACAGGTGACTGAAAGCACATGTCTTAGTCTGCTTGCCTGCCATAACAAAATACCACAAACTGGGTGGCTTAAAAAATAGAAATTGATTTTCTCACAGTTCTAGAGGGTGGGAAGTCAGAGATCAAGGTGCCAGTGCAACAGGTTCTGATAAGGTCTTAAAAAATAGAAATTGATTTTCTCACAGTTCTAGAGGGTGGGAAGTCAGAGATCAAGGTGCCAGTGCAACAGGTTCTGATAAGGTCTCTCTTCCTGGCTTGCAGACGGCCGCCTTCTCACTGTGTGCTTACATGGACTTCCCTCAGAGTGTGCACATGGGGAGAGAGACACAGACCTCTCTCTCCCCCTCTTCTTATAAGGCCACCAATCCTATCAGATTAGGACTCCATTCTTATGACTTTATTTAACCTTAATTGCATTCTAAAAACCCAATCTCCAAATACAGTCACATTTGGAATTAGGGCTTCAACGTATGAATTTGTGCTTATGGGAGGAAGGGACAATTCAGTCCATAGCAGATGTCTCTAGTTTGAAAAGTAAGCATGCTAACACTTTGCTGTATGTATTTTCAGACATTTTTCAATGGATACGTTTATACTTTTAAAAACTGAAACCATATTATGCCTTTATGCACACTTTTTTATGACCCGAGTTTTCATTATTAAATAATTATATGCAGCATTTAAGGCTGCGTAGTATTCCATTGAATGAATAAACTGTAATTTATAGAACTTTTTGACCTTAACTTATAATTATTATAAACATGAATATCCTAGTGCATCCATCTTTATTCACTTATTCAATAATATCGTTAAGATAAATTTCTAGAAATTACTGAGAAAAAGAGGATGCATTTTTTTCTAAGATTTTTTCTATAGGATTGCCAAATTGACCTACTGAAAGAAATTGCCAATATCAACAACCATTAAGAAGATGCACATTCCACCAACACCAAAGTTAGTACTTTTAATATTTCACAATATAGTAGTCAAATAATATCTTCTCATTTTAATTTTCATGATTGATTATTGTTTACTAATATAATTAACCTTTTTATTCATATTCTATTGGGACTTTATATTTCTTGTTTTGAATTTCCCTGTTCATATTTCTGCCACTTTTTTTTAATTGTCATGTTTGTCCTTTCCTTTTTGATTTGTTATCCATTCAATAATTTCTTGAATTGTTAATGATATTTTCCCAAGCATTTCTGAGAAACTGATGTCTTCCTTTACTGACTAAATAATGAAGTCACTAATAAAAAGTTCAGACTTCTATGATCTAAAAGATCATGCCATTCTGTGTTTTTTATCCAGTATCAAGTTCATTTGCAAAGATTCCAGTTAAAAAAAGGTGAATATTGAGAGTGTCATTGCATCATATTCTTGATTCTAAAAGCTACCTCTTTTGTAACAAAGCCAAATTATTTAATTAGAAATCCTGTTTCCTATTGTAAAAAATATTTCCACTGAATTTGCTAGCTTTATTTAGAAACAAAAGTATGAAATAATCTCACTGGAAACTAAGTATTCTTAATAGATAAAAGTGAAAATTCTTATAAATAATACATCTTAATATTACCTGATTTGATTTGTAAAGTAAATAAATGTGAGTTAAACAAAACTTATTTTACATGTAAGCTAATAGACATTTTCATTAAAGTAGAATTGCAAGTAGGAGGTTAAATACAAAGTAACTTAGTGGCCTTTAGTGACCCTATTTATAAAACAGTTCAACAATATTTCTTTGTGTTTCAAATATTTTAGTTCTGTTCTTAAGACTTACAAAGACATCAGTCAATTTACTATGTATATCTTGGTGACAGCGTTTGGTCGATGTATGTAATATATTTTTTAATAAGGTGCTTTAAACAGTCTCAGGATAATCTTTCCACATTAATCGCAATCATAAGAAATTCCATGAACAACAAATACCTAGGAACAATAATTCTTCCACAAATACAGTGGTACACACCAATGTTTTTGATTGGTGAGAATTCTCAGTCTGGTACAAATAGATTTGGGTATAATTCCAGTATGCCATAAACTTATCAGCTAGGTGACTAGTCATGTGTAAAATTAGTTGACTTTGCTTAGATGATCACTGTGGCAGTTAGTGTTATGTGTCAACTTGTCTAGGCTACAGTACTCACTTGTTTAATCAAACACATCTGTTATGTGTGTGTGTGTGTGTGTGTGTGTGTGTGTGTGTGTGTGTGTGTGCGCGCGCGCGCACGTGGGCATATGCATGTAGACAGATACACTGTTTACGTGTATGGACAGAGACAGAGAGACAGATAGAGACTGATAGACAAAGACAAAGTTCTGAAACATAATCTTTGAATAATTATTTCTTGCATCTTCATTGTTGAAAGTAAATTTAGCTCTGAGGAAAGTTGTCAGAGTGGAAGCGCTAGACACTGAAATTCTCTAGCAATGGCTGTCTAGTCAGGTAAGGCAAAGAGAACACACATTTCTCATGCAAGGCACTGCACAGCTATAGATCTCTAAATACTTAAACCACTTCTGGAAAATGATGGATTAGTCATTGTTGAGAGCAGAGAGTCTGACTCAATATTAATATACTAATAATATTATTGAGTGTGGTCAAACTCACATTCCTTTAAGAGGCATATTAACTATGCTAATTTGGATCATGTGCACAAACATGTAATCACCAATTTAGCAGTAATGAACTCAGCACCATTGAATAGTATAATTAGTAGTCAATATAGGAGTACAAAATGCACTTGGATAATAAATGTGTATTTCTCTCGACAGCCTCTACACAGGATAGGGAAGAATGATTGGAAGACCCCTTTCTGTCAGAGGGCTTCTTACTTCATGTCAACAAAAGCATTAAAGCCAGACAGCCAGCCAAAGACTACCAGAAGCACAACTGTAGTCAAAGTTAGATTTATTAGCTTGCTGCAGCAAGGGAGAATGCACATTGGAGGAGCATGGGGTATCTCAAAAGGAAGGAGTTCAGGAGAAGGACTTAGGGAATTTTGTAGGCTGAAGTTAGTAATAGGATGGTGTTGGCAGGAATTGGACCAAATTTGTAAACTAAGTCAGTGAACTTATCTTTAGAACACATGCATCTCCTCAGTTACTGTTGGTGCCAGATCAGTTTGTCTGTGGTCTTCTCTAGAAAATGTGGGTCTGAAGGAGCTGGTGTTCCAGCCTGTGAGCTTTAATAATTTGTGATTTTGTTTTGGTTTGGTTCAGTTGGTTTTGGAGTCATAGTACAGCTTTTCAGGTGTGGTTTCTCTCTCACTTCTCAGTTCCCCCTCATAGCTGAGCTGCTAGCAAGACCATTTTTCATTTTAATGCCCCCCACCCCCCCTTCTGGTCATTCTTCAACCTAAAGTGAAGGATAGACCATTATTTTCTGGAGACTTGGTCAATCCAGATGTGCAGCACTATTTGATGGGTGATGATCATGTAACATGTTCATGATGGTAGTTGCTTTGATCTGTACAGGCATCAGGCCTTCTTAGGCTTTGCATTGGATGATTAGCTGTTGTATCATCAGGCATGACAGTGGAGCACAACAGCATTTAAAACTCTGGAGTTCACACATTTGGCCCCTGCAACACAGACAAACACTAAGACAAGGATTATTATTAAAGTTGGAAAGATACTTCAAAGCCACCATCCTAGACCAGTAAATCCAGGCCATTATCATATGCCCAGAATCGATCTGAATTTTCCTTAAATAAACAAGTTAACTTTCTTCCCCTTTTGATTTGGATATGTATTGATCAACTTTTCCAGTTCAAATCTCTAAAATTACTATGTCTGAACAAAATCCGTGATGCTGAATTAGAGGTGTCATATTTGAAAAGAAGAGAATCAACTATGGAACTTAATCTAAAAAGTTTCTGGCTGAATATTTTGCAGTGCCCAATTTCTAATTATTATTCAAACCCTAGTTTAAAATTTTTGTTCTTGTAGTTTCATTTTTTGCTGATCCAGTGTCACTGAATGCATATTTATTAGAGGGTAAAACAATGCTGGAACAATTTAGATGTTGTTAAGATGTTTATAGAAAAAAAGCAGTAAGTGCTGACTCTGAGGTTGCCTAGACTTGGTTTACAAGCTATGTGAACTTGGGCAAGTTTTTCTTTTTTTTTTTTCTTTTATAAATTCTATTGTGTATATTTAAGGTTTACAACATGATGTTATAGGATACATACAGATAGTAAAATGGTTACTATAGTGAAGCAAATTAACATTTTCATTATCTCATGTAGTTATTCCCCCCCTTTTTTTGTGGGTGAGCAGCTGAAATCTACTCACTTAGCAAAAACTCCAAATAGAATGCAATATTACTAATTATAGTCCTCATGGTATGCACTCGGTCTCTAGACTTTTTCATCCTACAAATCTGGTACTTTGAATCCTTTGACCTATATCTCCCCATTTCCTCCCTCCCATCCCATCCCTCATCTCTGATAACCACTGTTTTATTCTTTATCTATGTGTATTTGACATTTCTTAAGTTTTTCTTTTAAAAAAAAAAACTCTATGTTTCAGTTTTCTCATCTGTAAAATGGGAAGATAAATATGTAGTGCTTACCTCAAAAGGTTATTATGGAGTTTAAATGGGTTTGTAGAATACTTTCATCTGTGACTGGTACAAAGTAAGCACATTAGGAATGCTTGTTAAATGTGGAGTATACTAACATTTATAAAGCAAATGTATTTCACAGGGCCCAGTTTCCAAAGCCCTGTAGTTTCAGGTATAACCTAACTTTTTCAAATTACATATGGAAATGTTAAGCTTGCAAAAGACAGGAAACTCCCCAGGCTAAAGTCTCTGTTGTAGATAAAGAATTATAACACAGCAAAATTGCTGGCTGAAGGACAGATGCCCTTGGAGCAGGTTAACCTGAAGTTACTTTATTGTTATGTAAACATACTGAGGAAATTACTGTAAGGAAAGACAGTATTTGCTAAGCATAAGCTTTTGTTGGTGGATCGACTTAACCTTTTGCAAATTGCATTATGGAATGTCACTTTGTTATTTCACTGATGTCACCAGCCTCTATTGTTAAACTATACTTAGCCGTAACTCCACCTATGTTCCTTTTCTGTAACTTTCTGGCCTGGAGAATAAATACTGAGAAAGAACCCCAGTCCAGTGTTAATTTCCCCAGGAGGAATGCTTCTCTCTTGAGTGTTCCAGGAAATTAACCCCTTTGGGATTTCTCACTGCTCAGAAGAAATGGGCTTTGAGTAATCCTTTGTGTCTCCATCACCCAGGGGGAGAGAGGTGACAAAGAGAGTGCAACATTAACTAAATTTTTAAAAAGAAGGCACCAAATACATTTTGTTTTACCATATGTCTTTACTATCAGGTCCCTAAGGAAAAAATAAAATTCTAAACCAGTGGTTCACCAATTTTAATAGACATGAAAATTATCCGAGAAGATTTTTAAATATTCTTAAACACCAACCCAAACCTACTAAACCAGAATATCTGGGCATGGGGGCAAGCAATCTACATTTTAGACAAGCATCTCAGGTGGTCTCTATACCATCCTTGGTAAGCATTATAGTATAGCCTCGTCTGGCAAGAGGGATCCATACTAAAATGATTACAAATACCTAGATTTCTTAATATCATATTTTCCATACTAACTACAGTAAAGAGTAACTAAAGAAGTAAACTGATCACTTACATATAATAACAAAAAATATGGGAGCAAAGTCATTCATTTAAAAAAGTGCCTTTAAAAGAAGTGGTATACATTCCATTATATCATAACCATAACATTAACTTTATTATCACCCACTCATTATATACTTATTCATTCATTCCATAGTATTTACTGAGTGCTCACTATGTGCTAGGCAACAAAGACTTTCTCCTTGACTGAACTTTACTCAGACTCCTTTGAGTCCTCTTCGCAATTAGGCCTAGACCTTTGGGCTTCCTTGTTAGTCTTTGAATCACCCAGTTTTAGCAAAAAATCTAGGTCAGTTTAGCCAGAATCCCCACCCTAAGTATCTGATTACCTTCAATATCTGATTAAATTCATCATTTTCTACCACATCCCAGATGATATACGATATCTGCCCTGCCTTCAGCAAGAATCCTGTTAGGTCAGTTTAGCAAGAATTACTCTACCCTCTACCTAATTTTTCATCCACCAGCCCACCACCCTGCTCCTTGGCTATAAATCCCCACTTTTTCTTGTATTCGGAATTGATCTCAATTCTATACTGAGGTCTCTTTTCCCCTATTACATTAGTTCTTTAACAAAATCTATTCTTACCTCTTTAATTACTGTTCAGCTCTGGGTTTCTTTGACAGGCACTGTGCTAATTCCAATAAATTCAATGAAGTTTAAGACAGGACATAGTCCCAGCCCATGCAACACTCACCCACAGTGATGGCTAGGAATAATGATGATTCCTACCATATTGTAGATGTTTCATGAATGAAGATGATGAAATGTACTACATGAAAGAAAGCCTTTTTGACTTTTAAGTTGAATCTTTCACTCACTGAACACATTTTGGGTTTGCTGAAATCTCTCCCTGAAATCTTTTCATAATCTTCCTATCATTGATTCCAGCCACTCCTGAAGTTGACCCTCCAAAATAACATGCTCTAAAAAGTACATATTTAAAACAAAACAACAAAACCTGTCTCTTACTTATTTGTTCTCTTCCTCACTCCTTTCTTGTGTCCTGCCAAAGATATTCTCTATACATACCTGCATACACATTTCTGGGCATATATGTAATTTCTTTCCCGCAGTAGTAATATACTATACATACAAACTGTTCTGTACCTCTTTTATCCCTTTAACACTATATCTTGGAGATTCTCCCATTCGGTCCTGACAGATCTGCTTTATTTCTTATTGGTTGTGTTATAGTATCCCATTATATGGATGCACAATAATTTATTAAACAATTCTCTGCTAATAATCATTTAGTTTGCTTCAAATTTTTTGCTACTGAAAATAATGATACAATGAATATCTTAGTGTATATATGTACAAATATGCATGAGGAATAAATTATTTAAAGTAGAATTGTGGGTCAAAGGATATCTGCATTTGAAATTTGGATATAAATTGTCAAATTGCCTTTTAAAAAATCATACCAATTTAACCTCCTATCAAATATGAATGTGTCATAGACTGTTACTATGCCAATCTGAAGGTGAAAATTTCTCTCTTTGAAGTTCGAATTTGCATTTATTTGTAATGAGTGAGTTTGAGCATATTTTCACATATTTAAAAGACATTTTTATCTTTTTCTGTGAAGTCTGTCTTCATGATCTTTGCCTATTCTCTATTGAGTTTTTGTTCTTTCTTCTATTGATTTGTTCTTTATGCATTACGGCAAAATTCCCTTTTTCATATGTCACAAATATTTTATTGCCAGCATATTATTTACTTTTTCCTTTGTTTATGATGCTTTATCATGCAGAAACATTTTATTGTATCCATTCAAATTTGCATGTTTCATTTCCTGTGGTTTCTGTATTCTGTCATGTTTTCAAAGTCCTTCCTTGTACCGAGATTATTTTTAAAACTATACTATCTTTCCTTTAGTACTTTCTTCTACCACTTTTACAGCTTCATTTTTAATGTTTAAATTCTTTTTGATTTATTAATTTACAATGTCACCTTTATTGTGTACTAAATTTACATTTCTACTTGGGTCTATTTCTGGATTCTCTATTCTGTCCCATTACTCTGTCTCTCAATTTATGTGTGAGTATCTCATTCTTTAATTACCATGCCTATATAATATGTGGTAGTATCTGGTACTGCTGTGTTCCCCTCATTCATCCTCTTTTCTAGAATTTTCCTAGATCTTATTAATGTTTATTTTCCCATATATAGTTTTGAGTAATCATATCTAGTTTTCAAAAATTCTTTTGTAATTTTATTGGGATTGTTTTTAATTTATAGATTCATTTTTTTAGAGCATTGACATCTTAAAATGTTGAGGCTTCTTAGTCAAGAATATAGTGTTCTCCCATTTATTCAATTCTTCTGTTAAGTCTGTCAGCATCAAAGTGACCAACAACAAAGCTTTCTTGAGGTGCAGATGCAGGGCTGTGGTGTAGGCTCATTTACTAGGTAAATGACTGATTCCAATACAGAAACCTGCCCAGCATTATGTGCATTTCATAAATGGTCATTAGCAACATTTTAAATGACTATAGACTATGGACATGTTAAATTTGGAAATGCTCAGGTCCTATTGTAAAATCAGTTATACATTTCCTTTTTATCCAGAAAAGGCACTAAATTTACAAATATAGTAAAAAAATTCATGTTACTTGTAATGTTGACATTATTTTACATTTCATTGTCAGATACCAATAGTAAATCCCCCCAAATTAACTTTATAGATATCTCTGCCAGTTAATTAGTAGATGTTAATGAATTACATCACAGTTAATGAATTATATTCATAATACGTGAATGATGATCTGTTGGCTGGCTTTCTCTTGGGCCTTAATGTTCAAATTGACATTGTGGTCAACACAACACATGACTTCCATTTATGACTATTGTCTTATAGGTGACAGCCGATGAAACACTTGCCATAATCTATTTTACCTTCCTTTCCCATATGTTAGAGTACATACTATCATAATATGCCATGGGAGTAAATCTGCCCCAAATGTACTCTTGTCATATTGAGAATGTTTTTCCTGTGTTTTCCCAATGACTCGATGTCCTTCAACTTGTTTCTGAGAAAGCACACATGGCATTCATCCAAAATGTTCTCCATACTATTGTTACATTCTACATTTAAATATGCAGACAGGATCAAGACTTTCCCCCTTTGAAACTCTTTATTGCTTCCCCTTCATCCTCCTGATGAAGGTCCTTCAAGATTTGGCTTGTACTTAATTTTCCAGCCTCATTTTTCACCACTCCCCTCAATGCAGACTACCTTTAGTTCCTTAATTGACTATTATGCCCTCACTTATTTCCAGTGGATTACTGGTAAATTAGCTGGGAGTGGGAGTGGGGCATAGAAAGATGTAGGGAGAAAATAATAACCCTATAGGTTTGTAGTTGGAATGGCCCCTGTTACAAAAAACAAATTAACAAGAGAAAAACAAACAGAAGCTTATTAATAGATATATTTCATACATACGTGGGAAATACCCAGAGAATGGGTAGCTCTCAAAAATGTGGCTTTCAATTCCAGCTTATATACCATCTTCAATAAAGAACAGTAAACTTCTAGAGAAGTGACAAGACAAAGGAAAAGGACTTTGAGTCTCTACAGGCGACAATTTAGGGAAAGGCAACTAAATGACAGTTAAAGGACAGTTTGTAAATAAAGCTTGTTAACATAAATTCCTCTAGTATCATCTCCAGGCCGATGAGGATCTAAAGCTACCTCCAGTGGTTAACGTTTGTTCTCCCTGATAAAGAGGGGGACAGGATACCTTTTGTCTCTGTAAATCTATGTCCTAATTTTAGGCAAATAGAGGGAGACTAGAGAGCTCTCCTGTATCTGTATCTTCTTTATTCCCTTTAATTCAACAATCCTTCATGTTTGTGGGAGGCATATTTTGGTCTCCCACAAGGGGGAAGGCCCTGGTTTGGATCATCTGCTGATTTCTACAGTATAACTTCTCCCATTATGGCCTGTTTCAAGCTGTAAATGGTTTAATAACTTGCTTGCAAAATTCCTCCAGCACACTACTGTGCCTAGAATATTTCTCCCAGCCCCAATACATTGTAATAACCCTTCAGGTCTCAGTTTTGATATCATTTAGATTTCTGCAGGAAGTCATCACTGACCATACCATGGGTGGGTGAGAAGCCCATCCTATGTATTCTGAGAGTACCTTTACTCCTCTTCACTGCTTTTATCACCTTCTTTTACAACTATTTACTCTTCTGTAGCCCCTGATTCCTTAAAGCTTAATGAGACCAGGGATTGCTATATTCCTAGCACCTTACAGAGTTCCTGGAACATAGTAGGTTAATAAACACTTGTTCAATTAATGAGTGAATTTTTTCATAAATAAGTTGTGTCATTTCAAATTCATATCATTTCATTGTATTACACCAGAAATCAGTAACAGTAACAAAATGGAATTTAAAATTCTAGTTGCTTATACATAAAATAATATAAAATAAACATATTATCATATTATCAAAATATAAGTATGTTCTTACTACCAGTTTAAAAAAATATGGTCATAGGTGTGCTATTTAAAACTTGTCTTAGGAATCTACTAGAATAACTGCCTCCCAGGGACTGAATATGTTAGTTAATATTAACTTGAACAGATTACCATAAGATTTCTGGTCAATATAAGTACTAAGTACATCGTTAACACTTGAGAACTTTTCAGCGAATTGAATTACTAAAACTGCAAAACTGACGCTTCCTTAAAGTGAACAAGATACTAGACTGATGGTATCCTTTCTCCGGGGAAATCCAATGAAGCAGTTTCGCTTTATTGTACAAAATCTAGAGATAAATAATTAAAAAGAGAGGAATGGAAAGAACCAAGAACTAAGAAGTTACAGCTTCTGGCAGGCCAACTGGAGAGTCAGTTCATCTGAGGAATGAGCAGTAATCAAGGGCTGGTGTGCACGAAAAGGCCAGTGACCTTAGAGATTCCAATGAGCAATCAAAGCAACGCTCATGGAAGAAATGTAACTTAGCCGAACTGAAAGAAAGTTCTGCTTTATTGGAAAGATTCAGAAGTTTCTGCCATTATGAGTCTACTTAAACCTGGATGATTTGGAGTGGGAGCGTCTGGTGATAGGGCTGGCTTTGACTAATGTGCAGTGTTGTTAGACCTTGAAAGACTCTCAGACGATGTTGGTTGGATCAAGGTTGTGAATAATATTTTTGCTAATATTTTATTGTGGATGGAAAAATCAAGCCACTCTGATTTTTGTCTTTATATCTTTAGTCTTTCCCTTGTGAATTTAAAATAAATAGTAGAGAGTCATTGATCTGCAGTCCTTTGTGCTAGAACATGCTCTGTAGGTTCACGTGGAATGCAGGTTGACATAGTAAACTGGGAGATGTATTAATAGGCCTTTAGACCTTTAGTATGTTTTCTTAGTATCCATCAAGCACAGAGTGTTCTGAATGTGAAACCATGGCATTTGTACCTTTGACTTTTCATCACACAAGCAGTAAAGTCGTTTAGTCTCTGGGTACATTTACAGAAATAGTGCTGAGATATATGTTGGCAACAATCAGCCTTTGGAGAATGCTCCCATACTCCTCCTGGTTGCTTTGTTTTTCTTAATGCCATCCTCAATTTCAAATTTTGTGCACTGCTCACTTTGCTGTTTCATGAGCCTATCTGCAAAGACTGAGAGCTGCAACAGAAGCTTGCAGAATCAGGTGAAGAGCACAGATTACCGAAGGTCAGGTCACTGCCACTCCCAGGAGGCACTGTCCAGGATCAGCATGGCTAATGCAGAGGAGACCCTGAGGGAGAAGATGATACTCAACCCTTTTTTAATACAGTCAGGGAGCATCAGAGAGAATTGGGAGCCTTGAAGGTGAAGAGGTGGAAATCCCAAGCAAGTTCCCTCTTCTGTATGTATTTTTAAATTCCTTGGGCCAGCAACGGGTAGCAGTGAGTTCAACAGACTTTCCCTGGATTTGTTCCCAAGTCCCTGAGGCAGCCACAGCCAGCATAGGACGCAAATGGGTATGCAGTAGCCTCAACAGTTACCTGTTTTGTGGCCCACCGAAGAAGTTTAATGCCACTGTCTCTAAGACAGTGCAGACAGATCACAGCAACTAAACTACACCTAATTTTCTGCCCATTTTTGCTGTCCCAGAAAATCTAATAGCAGGATTCCAGGAAAAATAACACAAGGCTCTGAGCCCATCCCTTTGTTTACCATAAACCTATTGTGTAGTGCATTAATAATTTGGTTTTCTTATGCTGCAATCACTTCTCCTACTGTCTAGTTTCCATCTAAAGGCTGTGTGCAGTGCCACATCTTCTGCCTTGGTCATATCTTCGTGTCCCCAGTGAAAACTATTTGAAAAAGATTGATGAGTGCTGCATCTTTCTCTTTGATCTTCCCCATTCAAATTTGTATTTTGTTCATGCATTAACTATACAATCAAGCCCCAAATATCTACCTATTTGCAAGCCATTTGTTTCTTTGTGACTCAGGAAAATGTGTTTTCATAAACTTGCTGCTGGATTAGCCAGATGGTATGGTGAAAGGGAGAGGAGTAAAAGAATAACATGCAGCAGCAAGGACAGGAAGCAGCATGGGAGATAGATGGAAGGGAAATAGTTCTGCGGAGTTAAACAGCAGGGTCAGGAAAATAATAGTCATCTGCATAAATAATCTTTAATTTTTAGGGAAAGTAAAGTATTTTTTTTTACATAGATAATTTTAATAACTTCAGTGAAGGGGAAAAAAGACATTAACTGTTCCAAGTTTCTAGGCATAAATACCTGGTCGTATACTGTTTTCTTTTGTTTGTTTGTTTGTTTATTGGAGAGAAGCAGAGAAAGGAAAACTAAAGTGAGGATTTAGGTGAATACAAAAACAAAAAAGATGAGTTTTACTTGGGATTTGAAAGGCCAAATTCTTTGTCCAATCTGTCTGGAGCTTCAGCTTGAGAGTTAGTTATATATGATGTAAAACAGACCTTCTGGTATCTGCCAATTTTACTTGTTCCCAATCAGCAGCATCACAGAAAACCTAACTAAAGAAAATTAATTAAAATAGAAGAAGCTAGTGATTTTTTGAGTGCCTTTATGTCTATCTTTAAGTAAATGATTCCAAAACATGAGAACATTGTTGTGTCAAAATAAGCATCCTGTGGAACAGAAAAAACCATTCTAATTATTTTGAACAACAACAAAAAGATCTCAAATGATCTTGGCAAGAAAGTGCTACTTCTTTCAGGTTATGCTTTTTAAGCTTAATTATTTTTTTTTATCTAGCAGATGGAAGAATTTTGAAGGTTAACCTTTAAAGTACCACCACCCTCAAACCCGAAAATCTGCTTCTAGGAACTGACATAATTTCACATCCTGATTTTACACAAATCTTCCCTTTCTAATCTCAAACAGAACTTGCTTGAGTTTTTTTTTTCTTTTGAAATAGTTTATGATCACTGACATTGAACTACCATGCTATCAGAAGGAAGTCATATTTCCCAAATTCCCTTGAAAAATTCTATGGCTAGAATTTTCAAAATTGAATATCTGGTACAGAGTCTGACTTAATGTTTGACTTTGATATTTAAATAAATATATCGTCCCATTCCATGCTGGAGTAATCACCCGGAAGTTTGAAGAAACTGACAATAATTTCTAGGTTAGAGGAAACAAAATAAAGGCCTGCCAGACTGGGAGGTTCTCCCTCCTCCTTGGGAAATAAATATCCTAACCACTGGGTAAAGGAATGGAATGAAAAGAGCAATTTTATGTTGTTAGGACAGAAAAATTTGTAAATGTAAGGTGAAAGGGAGGGTGGGATGGTGTTTTTGTCCATTTGAGTTGCTATAACAAAATACTGTAAATTGCGTTGCTTAAAGAACAGAAATTTATTCGTCACAGTTCTGGAGGCTGGGAAGTTCAAGATCAAGTCACTGGCAGATGCTGGGTGCGGTGAGGGCCCATTTCCTGGTTCATCAATGGCACCTTCTGGCTGTGTCCTTACATGATAGAAGGGGCAAGGAGACTCGCTTGAGCTTCTTTTATAATAACAGTAATTTTATTCATGAGGGCTCTGTTCTCATGACTTAATCACCTCTCAAAGGCCTTAGGGGTTAGGATTTCAACATATGAATTTTGAGGAGGATTATATCATTTATAACATTCGGACCATAGCAGGTAGGGAATGATTGTTCTTAGTAACACCCAAGGGCACTGTGGAATAGTGCATCTGGGGTGGGTAATGTAATGCTTGATATAAAAGGATTGACAGGTAACTGATATTTAGTTCCTTGACCTGCATTTTAAGAGAAGACCAGGCAGGCATGTACACAGGCACAGAAGGTAACCAAAAAACATTTCACTTTCCCCAGTCTGTGTCTTCAAATCAATTCAGCCTCAGTTTCCATGGTCGTTTACCACACTCAGTAATTTCAGTGTCATTCAAATTCTAGAAAAATAGTAGCTTTGTCTAGTTACATTATAAAATGAAGAAATTAGAAATATATTTTAAGAGGGAACTAGATCACTTGGGGGAATTGGTAATGGGATTTTACCATTAGTTTATTCCAATAAACATGGTCTGTTTGCCATCATTGGATAGCTGTGCAATGATGATTCACAATGAATCCCTGTTCACAAGTCTAGAACCTAATGGACAGGTGTTCATTTCAGTAAAACCAAAGTGAATTAGAGTTTCAGTTCAAATTCTAACAGATGGTATTGTCACAGATACTAAATTACACTGTCACTGGTAGATATAATTCTCATATTAAACCAGAGATTAGCATTAGGGCAAAAAGTACTAGGGCATGGGAAGAGCATATGCACTAAGGAAGAGAAATTTTATTTTTGAAATAAGATTGAAAGAATAAAGATAGGGCCATGAGTATTTTTCAGAACAACTTAAAGAAAATTACTTTGCAAATCAGTGTGAGCTGGGGCAAGATAATTACCTTAATATTCTAAAAAAATTACATTTGGTCCACCAATATATTGTATAAGGAAAATTAATGCCTTGTTTATTACAAGAAAATAAATATTAAAATTTGAAAAGAAATTATACAAATATTCAATAAGCAGAAAATGTCTCATACATTAAATTTATATGCTACAGTTTACCACTTAATAAATTGTCAAACTGTTTTGTTATTTATTATCATAACAGTACTGTTTGTTTTCAAAAGTGCTATATTACTAGTGCAGTAGTGATGTCTATTTTAGGGATAACATTGAGTAATTTATCTTTCTTCACAATAGTTCATCATTTTCACCATGAATCTATTTGCTAAACCTTTTAACTTCCTATTTATTTTTCAGCTGTTAAGCATATAAAGTACTGTGATTTGGGTACCAATCTAGAAAATATAAACCATTTTTATTCATAGCAAGTTTTAAGTTATCTCCAAATTCAAGATATTTAGAAAGTGACTTAAAATATAATGTTTAGTTCCTTCAAATGACGTTCTGTTTAACTCGAAGCAAAGGAGCTTTGCAGTAAGTAACAGCAAGATTTATTCTACGCCAAGAAGCAATGCAGTGCTAGCTGAATATGAAGAAATCATATGGCTTCAACATTTCTCTCAGATAACTGTGCTCACAACACAGAGATAGAATGTCCTGTGACAGCTAACTGGGTGGTGGAGACTATCCCTTGTCAAGACACAGTAACAGGCTCTGTTCTCAAAACTACCTATCATAAGTGATTTGCAGATAAGACACTTTGTCGCTACTTGCAGGTTATTTCAATTTGCTCATATGCAGAAGCACATAGAGTAGCAGATATTATTTTGCTATCAGCCTCTTAAGAATTGTTATTCAAACTTCCTTCCCTCTAATGTTGAACTGCTGCAAGGATCTAGAAGCACACTTCTGTGTTTGGGTCAACACACTCGGATTCATAAGGAAATTTATCTCATCTGCATAGTGTAAGAGTTTAGGGACTAATTCATAGATTTTAATGGCCTTTTCATTTACTGCACTGCATGAGGTGACAATCACAGTTTGTTTTGTTCTGCCTAAATTTGATTTTATATCATCTTCACATATGGCACTTCAGCATTATCACCACTGGGATTTCCCCATAGGAGCTATGCACTCATGTTCTACAGCTCCTGATGTGACAGGGTATACAGAGAGTGGCACTGGATAAGTGAGCCTGTCAAGTGAGAATGGATAGAGAGTAAAGTGGATGCGTCATTTCTTTGTCATTCAGCTGCATCATGAAGTTCCTCTCAAAAATGTGACTAGCCATTAGGTGAAGATGAGATCTTCAGGCTAAATCTCTGTGAATGAAACAGATACATTTTAATCTTATATAAGTATGGGTATGTACCCAATTCTTAGTAATATGCCACTGGCTCATCTATACACACCCAGTAGAGCCTCAGGCTACCAACAATCATGTGATGGGACAAAAAACTCAAGACTAGCTGGAAGAAATGAAATATAGGAAAATAATAATCATCGTTCTAATTATAGAATGTATATTATGGTTGACAATATTTATTGAGAGCTTTCCATGTTCCAGGCACAGAACTAAGCCCTTTTCCAAATATAATATTATTTAATCTTTGCAATAGCTTTGTGTGTCATATTCTATTATCCTCACTTTCCTGATGAGAAAAATGAGTCAGAGAAGTTAAGTAACTTCCCAAGGTACATGATGAAATGACAGAGCCAGAATGATAACCATACTCCAGACCCTAAGCTCTGCAGTGCTGCTACCCATGGATATGTATTTTATTTCTCAGGTATCTTTTGATTATATTCCAAAGATAGAACTAAATTATTTTTTAAGATTATCTACATGCCCTTTATCCATACTTTCCATAAGCGTAACTATTTCAGGGGTTGACTTTGTCTTGAAGACAGTATGTCAAATTTTATACTCAGATAAAGGTCGCTGAGGTAGTGAGCATGTGCCTACGGGATGAATTTGTCTACTGTGAATTGTATATCATCCCAACACTGGAATTAGACTGACTATATTTATTATGTGGACTGGGATGGTAACTAGGAGTGGGTAAATTAAATCCAGTACTAAAATCCATTACAAAATTTACCTGAAAATTCATGAGGAAGTCTCCAAAATATTACATTTGCATTCCTGAATATGGGTGGATTCTTCATTTAATTAAGTATTTTATTCCAAAACCATATAAAATGCATTATGCTCTGTGTATCTTTTGACATATGGCCAATTGTGTATAACACTCTCAAATCTGCCAGCTGTGTTTAAGGAACAAAATATTTTGTTTTCAGACAGCTTGATAGAAATCCTGAAGTTTGTGAGAAAACAGAACTTCTAAAAATGTGATTTTTTGAACCAATAGAAACTCTGAGATGATAGTCAAAAGGAAAGAGTCTTTGTTTTTACCATCATAAAAGACTTCTTGTTTTTTCAATAATAGTATGCTTCCAAATTGTATTGAGCTTGTTTTCCACAATGACTTCTAGTTAGCCCCTTTAGTTTTTGTTTCAGCATCTGATGGAATAAAGAATCCTTCCCCAATCTGGGCCAGACTGTGCTTTGCTTGTGTTAACCATAAAAAGAAAACTTTAGGACCCACAGAGATTGGTTAAAGGGTTTTATACCCTAAGAAATGCAATGTCTAAGACATAATTAAATGCTGTTTTCAGAGTTTTCTTCCCCCTGCCTAAGGATAGAATCTTCACCTGCCCAAATTGCTTACAGCTGGCAACTGGGGGTAGATGGGAAGCATGGGAGGGGGGTGCTGCCCTTACTCTGGGCCCCATAGCTCTGGTTCTTCAGGCTCCACTTGTAGAAGGAGGGGGTGTTCTTATCCCCTCTGTCACCTCTGTCAAGGAAGAGGCTGGGAACCTATGATGACATGCAATCTCTGCCAAGGCGAGTTGCAGCCCACTGGTGGGTTGGGAAATCAATTTAACGGGTTTGGCCAGCATTAAAAAATGGAATAAAATTGCATATTTTTCTAACTAACTTTTGTTTCAGGGGTGTGTGTGTGTGTGTGTGTGTGTGTGTGTGTGTGTGTGTGTGTGTGCGCGCGCGCGCGCGCGCGTGCACTAGGTCATGATGTAAAATATATTTCTTACTGTTGGTTATAAATGACAAGCGTGAAAGCTACTGCTTTAGACTTCTACCACTGACATATCAATTATGACATTCTTTTGCTTTGTTTCATAAGTAAAGGGGCCTGTTTTCCCCCAAGTAAATTAGGGAGTTCTACAAATAAGTAGTTTTTCTAACAAAGGGCTTCTGCATATATTGTTCTTTTTTTTTTTTTTTTTTTTTTTTGCTTAAACACAAACATTTATTTCTAGAGGCTGGGAAGTCCAAGATCAAGTTGCCTACAGATTCAGTGTCTTGTGAGCACCCTCTTGCTGGTTTGTAGATGGCCACTTTCTTGCTGTATCCTCACATGGCAAAGAGAGAGATTTTCTCTCATGTCTCTTCTTTTTTTTAAAAAATTTTAATTTATCAATATGCAATGTAGTTGATTTTCATATCCCTTTAACAATATTTCTCATTCTTAATCAGTGCAGATATAAAGGTATGTTAGCATGTAATTGTCTTTGCCTCTTAGTAGAAAGGCTTATTTTGCATAAGAGACAGCAGGCATAATTGATTAATATCTTCCGTTCTCATAGAAAAAACAATAATTATATCTTAGGAGACAAGAGATCCAGACTCATGTGAAAAATTTTCATCAGTACCACAACTAAACACCTATAATGTGCAAAGCACAGTACTGATAGGAGAAGGCGGTCAGGAATTAGACTCTATTGTCAAAGAAACTTACTGTCTAGTGAGATAGACATAAAGCAATAATTTAAGGGAACAGCCAGTGTGGGGTTGTACAAGTCTTTAGCCTATTGGCTCTCAAATCCATTCCTTGCACTTCTCTGCTCTGCTCTGTATTGTCGGGGGCTGACCCCTGCAGGTGGCATTTCCAAGGTTACTTTGTCAGCTGGCTTCTACAAGAGTTTGAGCAATGGAAGCCACTGGCAAGATATTGGAGGACAGGAAGGCAAAGTCATAGTATTTCTCCCCGCCCCCCTTCTTGATCTCCATGGCTCCAGCTCCTTTTGTAGAGCCTGCCATGGTTCTAGGTTCTTCTATGTGGCCCTAGTCCCTGGGTTCCTGTTCTGGTTACACCTACTCCTTCCTTTGGCCTTACAATCCAGTACTGTAGCAAATTTCTGCTTTTGCTAATCTCTCAATTGCTTCACCATTCCCTGTTGGCCTCTCAGATCTTTCATAACCTAGGTAGTAATTTTCTGCTTTAAATTCCATTTGTTTTAAAAGGAATTTTAAAGTACTTAAGTACTCAGAGTTGCTTCTATTTTCCTAGTTAGACTCTGATTAATACAGGAGTTTAGAATGAGATATTTATGCATCATCATCACAATAATAACTGATACTTATTTAATGCTTACATGTGTCAGGTATTATTCTAAGTGCTTTTCATATATTAATAGCTCTATTTTACAGATGAGAAAACTGAAGCACAAGAGGTTACTTGACTTGCCCAAGGTCATATAACTGATGAACCATCACCTTGCCCTGATTTTCAATTTGGATTTCTTTTTAAGTCACCTAGTGCTTTACCTGCAGAGTACTTTTGTCAGGTATACCATTCTTCAAGTTTACCACACATTTTAAAAACTCCAGTATCTTTTGATACTGATTGATTGCTTGGTTGATATAAATGAACATTTATTAAGAATCTACTATATATCAAACACAATAATAGATGCTATGGTGGAAGGCATGATGATTGTATTCTATAAATAAAAAATTCTTCTTTCAACCAGGTTTTATGAGTGTGATGCCATTGCTAAAATCAAAGACTTCTTGAGTAAGCTAGGCTTCCAAACCTTCCAGTCAAGTGAGATCTAGTTGGCAGCTCAGAAATCATTAATTTACCTTTGAAATAAAGTTGCATTTAGAAATATTACTCTCCGATTCTCAAAGAAATCATTTGCAGTCTTATTCTGAAACTAGTACTCCTTAATTTGTCCATTTGAAGTAAACATACATTTTAGTACCGTGGTAAATCAGGTCTGGGAAGTAATCTTTCCTTTGTAGCTAAATAATCATCAATGCACAACATTATAGTTTTTTCTCATTACTATAGTTTGGGGAGCTACTTTTCTCAAACTTTCTCAATCAATACAATATAAATCTACCAGCTACCATCCAAACAACCCTCTGGGTATGGATTATTCAGTATGCATACAAGGCTACTCATATTGTGGACTGAAATGTACAATCAAGCAGAATGATGTGCACACAGCTGTTTTATATTTAGTTGGCTTTCTCATGTGAGCTAATTTGTTGTAGGGACTGAAGGCATTACTAAGATTTATTTCAGGTTTAGGATGAGATAAAATTATTGTTTGAAGGTGAAACTTTAGTTTCCACTCAACTTTAACAGACAATGCTTTTGCATTTTCTTAGTGTCAGATGGAGGAAAGTGTTTGACGTATTAAGCACGTATGAAGATAACAGATTCACCACACCTCCTCCCTCTCTGAAAGCAACATCTTAAAACCCTTACTTTCCTCCTATAAGGCTAAATGTGAATAAAAGTAAAGGTCATATGAGTACCACTTAGACTTGAAAACAGTGTATGTGAAAATTAGATGGCAGCTGCATAACAAAATACATTATTCACCTTGTTCTTAGATTTATATCTTAGCTAAATGCTATGACAGAAGGTAGGACTGTTCAATAGACACATAATGAATGCGTGGTGGAAGTTGCTTTCATTTATGTATGTTTTCCCCTTGGGCAAAAATTAAGTTCAGGAGATGAGGAAAAGAAAGACCTTGAGGGGAATAAAATGTCATCCTGTGTTCTCAGAATAAACTGGTGCTACCTCCTGAAACCATACTTACGGTAAAAAAACAAACAAAAAAAAAAACAAAACTTGTAAGAAGAGAAATACCAAACCATTATACAAGAGAACACTATGCTACAACTACTAAAAGAGGGATAAAGTTAGTGACCCTTAATGGAACAGTATTGTATTGGTTGTGAGAATGAAATCTACTTTGTCAGGTTAACAGGGTATGGAATGTAAATTTTAAGAACCATGAAAAATAGATGGACCAGAAACATTTCATTTTATCAGTACGTATCATTAGTTTATTTAGAAGACGCAACTGTAGAAGATTGCTAGTTGTTCTTATTGGCTCATAATGAAGACCTGGATAGTCTGTTTAATTCAAAATACTAGCAAACAGACACATACCTACTTTCTGCTTCTAAAAAAGCAGGAAGAGATACATTATCCATGTTACGGAATAAGATTTTATTTGTGTAGCCTGCTATATTAGTGACCCGTTAACAATGTAATGGTACAAATGTTATAATTGAACAACTTTAAAGGCAATGTTGCTTAATAATGGGAAACATCTGCACAGTTCAAATATTAGTATGGGGACTGAAAGAAATCAAATGCAAACAAGCTAGAGTTATAACCAAAAATTAATATTTCAAGTTCCATCATTATTATTTTATTTCTTTACCCACTTATGTTTACTGCCATCTTCACAAGAATCCTGATGATTACTATCTTCTAAACATCTTTCCACTTTGTGCATCTCTCTCCATTCTTACAGCCACTACACTGGGTCGAGTCACCTCTTGCTTGGATCATTATAAGAAGATTCCAAGCAACACTACAGCCTCCATACTTGCTTTTCTCTAATCCGTTCTAATTCATTCTCCACTTTTCAGTCAATGTAATATTTTTCTAGTGCGTACATTTAATCATGTCAATTCTCTGCTCAAATCATTCCAACACTTTCCCTTTCTTTCACGGTAAAGTTTAACTTTCTTAATATAGCTTATCAGTTCCTGCCTGATCTGGCTTTGGTTTATTATCTCTGAGGTTTAGGCGTGATCGGGGCAGGTATCTGTGGCAGACTGAAATGGCCATGTTATTAGGTCCTCCCATTAAGAGGTGGAGTTCATTTCCCCACACCTTAAATATGACCTCACCTTGTGACTTTTCTTTGATCAATAGAATATCACAGAAGTAACAGTCTGTATGTTCTGAGCCTAGTCTTCAAGAGGCCTTGCTGCTTACGCTCTTGCTATCTGGGAACCCTGCCACTGGTATGTGAAGAAGCCTGGGCTAGCCATCTTGAGAATGAATGACCACAGACATGAGCCAGTCCTCCTAAGTCTAGCCTGTATTTTTGACCCACAAAAGTGTGAGCCAATAAATAATTATTGTTCTAAGCCACTAAGTTTCAGGGTGGCTTGACATACAGCAAAGATTTACACTATCCTTTCATTTTTCATTGTTTTCCTTTTCAATTTTGATTTAAAAAATATTATTTTTATCCCATCATAAAAAAAACAGAATCATAACTCATGTTTCACAAAGTATATATCTCTGTAACAGTCTGTGTACTTCTGAGAGTTCCATCACATTTGTTACAGCTCACCAACTCCCCCTGTTCCGGGAGGTTGGTGGGGGTGATGGTAAGGTGGGAGTGGTAAGGGTAGGGAGGAATGCCCTTAGACAGTCAATCTAGGCAGCACAGTTTTAGGTACAAAAATCCTTAAATGGGATGGCCCATCAAATAGGGACATTGCAGTACTGGCTCCCCCAGCTGTAATGTACCTAAGAGTGGGCCCAGTCCCATGAGGTCACATTTAACAGTGAAGTAACTTAGGGCACGGTCCTGACGTGATACCTGTTTTCATGGGAAAGTATTCTGACCAGCTTGTCAGGCCTTAAAGAACCTTGAATTCCATTAGAGATGTGCTGAGTACCCTCTTCACTGAATGAAGGATAAACCTTGGCATGCTACTTCTGATCTGAATTCTACCTGGGACTCCAGAGAATATCTACAGAAAGGGGTCTCAATGTTCGGGTTCTCCCAAAGATTTAGTCAAAGCATAACGGGGAGAAATAAATCTCCTACTCAAGGATTCCTGAGGTATTGTCTCTCCTCTAAACATTCCAGGTTTCTACCCAGTGGCCAGTGAACCTAAATTACTTGGAGTTACAGTCACTGCCCTGAAAATCTATCTTTCAGGATCTCTTTCCTCTAACCTGACAGCTATTCCCCTTTCAAGGGGTCTTACTTCTAGTTAGGTAACAGGTCACACCACCTCCTCTGGGCTTTCCTTACAAAAAAACTGTGTCCCATATAACTTTTTGCTAGCACCTTCTGACATGCAGCCGTATGATCTGAAGTTTTACTGACATACATGAAAGTGAAAGTTCTGCTCTGGCATTATTAGCAGTGTGACCTTGGGCAAGTCATTTAACCTCTCTGGCTATGCTATAAAATGAGTATACCACCCACCTTGCAGGTTTGTCATGCTCCAATGACTTCATCTTTCTCCAGAACCATCCTTGCATGTATATCAAATGGATTTACCATCTCCACAAGATGCATCTATTTTTTTTATTCAGTCAGTCATTCAGCAATATTTGTTGAGTGCCTACCCTCTGCCAGGCACTGTTCAAGGTAATCAAAGCAGACAAAGATCTCTGCCCTTGATGAACTTACAGTCTAGCAGGAGGAATAAATAATAAAAAAAACAAACAAAAAAAGCAATAAACAAAATAAATGAATAAATTCTCTAGTATATTAGAGAATGATAAGTACTATCAAGAAAAAAAGTAGAACAGAATTTGGAGGATTACAAGAGCCAAGGTGGGCTGAGAGAATGCAGGAATCAAGATAGGCTTCCTTGAGAAAAAGGCATTTGAGCAAAGACTTGAATGAGGGAATGAATTGGACAAATGGATATCTGGGGTAGAAAACTCCAAGCAGAAGGAACAGTCCCCTAAGAGGATAGCATGCTTGGCATGTGTGAGGGATAACAAGAAAGCCAGTGACATTGGAGCTGAGAGAATGAGCAGGAGAATAGTATAAGAAGAGGTCAGAGAAATCATGGGGACTAAGTCATATAGGACCTCATTGGCTATTTTGAGCATGTTGGCTTTAATGCTGGTTGAAATGAATATGTTTTGCAGGGTTTTGAACAGAAGACTGACATGATCAGGGCCGGCCCGTGACTCACTCAGGAGAGTGTGGTGCTGACAACACCAAGCCAAGGGTTAAGATCCCCTTACCGGTCATCTTTAAAAAAAAAAAAAAAAGGAAGAAGAAGAAGACTGACATGATCAGATTGTAATTTTTTTATTCAAAATATTTTAACATGTACTTGTACATATTCATGGGGTACAGTGTGTTGTTTCAATACATGCATATACTGCACAATGATTCCCTTAGGGTCGATAGCATAGTTCTGTACACATTAGCCCACCACTCCCCCCCTCCGCTGCCACACCCACCCTGCCTCTGGCAACCAGATTTTCATTTTTAAAAGATCACTTTGGTTTCTTAGTTGAAAATAGACTATAGAGAAAAAAGGAGGAAGGGAATTGGGGATACCACTTGGGAGGCTATTGTAGATGGTGGTGGCAAGGACCAGGGTACTAGCTGTGGATGTGATGAGAAGTGGTCAGATTTCAGGTATATTTTGAAGATATTCCAACATTTCCTGATGAATTATACATGCAGTGTGAGAGAAACAGAGGAATCAAAGATGTCTCTAAAATCTCCAGACCTTTTACGTAGCACAACCCTCTCACACCAAAGTCTCAACCACCCCAACTAACAAACTGATTGATGAATCAATGGTATTTTTGTATAGTCTTGATCTTCAGTCACTATTTTCGACGATCCTTAGATTAAGCAACCAAAGGGTGAAGAGATGCTTGATTTACTAGGCTGAGGTCCAAACAAGGACTAGGGCCTATTAAGTCACTTCCCAGGGAAACTTTCTCTACGCAGTAGCCTTTGTGACAAACCTGGTTCCCTGCCCACCATGGCAGCATGCTTTTGTTTGGACTCAAAATCACTTTGGCTCTGAATTCCCTTATACATAATTAGGGATTAAATCTAGGTTCTTAAAGAGCTCAACAGGCAGACCTAACTGTTAGAAGTGGTAGGAACAGTTTATCCTCATTTACCTTAACCTATCTTATTAAGCACTTTAAACCTGGCTCTTAAAACAAAAGTTTCCTAATTCCCCTCCCACCCCTCAGTCCAAGGGGCTTATGTTTTAAGCTCCAAAAGCTTCTAGGTCTTCCCACGAAGAAAACAAAATGTTTATACCTCAAATATGAGGGCAAGAAATGAGGGTCAAGAAACGCTCATCACAATATACTCACTATTCGAGTAACACAGAGAATTGCTTTTAAAGGTTTCATGACTTCAGACAAGAAACATGTAGTATCTGGTTAGCTCCTTGCTCAGGAGTATGCTAGCACTTAAACGGATTCATCCGTTAACCACTTTTTAATTTTTTTTATAGATATTAAAGTGTATTAATCCATTTCCATTGCTCATAACAAAATACCTGAAACTGGGTGATTTACAAGGAAAACAAAACTTATTGCTTACAGTTTCTGAGGGTGGGAAGTCCAAAGTCCATCTGGTGGTGGTGACAGTGTCTCAGGGGTCTCACATTGCAAGATGGTAGAAGCAGAGAGAACACAGAGAGAGAGAAGGACAGACAGACTCTGTCTTCTTTTAAAATCCTCAGAACCACACTCCTGACCATCATTTTTAATCCATTCACTACAGCACGGTCCCACAATCCAATCACCTCTTCAAGGCTCCACCTTTCAATTACTGTCATAGCATTTCCCACACTCTTAACAGTCACAGTGGGGGATAAGTTTCTAATACATAAAACTTGGGGGACAATTCAAGCTTCAGTGAGTTTTGGGGGGAAGTAATTCAATCCACTACAAAAGGCAAAACAATTCAGGTGAATTCATTAGTGTGTCATGATTTCTTGTTTTAGAATTTGCAATTTCAGAGTCAGCCTAAAAAGATTACAGAAGTATTTAAAAACTGTTTCCAAAATCGCTTTAGGGAAGGTGTTGAGTAACAGAGTCACACCTTTTCACCTTTTCACCTTTTCATTAATCAAGATAAGACATATTGTTTATTTCACTGTCTGATTACTCTTTATCTTCAGAACTCCTTTATTCTTTGTTTGTCCAGAAAACTCCCCCTGACCTTCATGTTTGGTCAGTGTAAGATCTTTGGAACACTTTCACCCTTCCTATAAAAATAATCTTAAAACACAAGGAAATCTAACAAATGGGTGTTACTTTATTTTGTAATATTATAGGATAATTAAATTAGTGTGAACATAAAGTATTTTTTCTGTACATGAGATGATTAAGCTTAGTACCTAAAAGTTCCCACTTAAAGTTCACCCTCAGTTAATTTGACAAAACTTAGAAAATTAAAACAATGTTTTTTGGCTTAGATTGTATATATAAATCAGGAAAGTTTGACTTTCTCTTTCATCATATATTAGCTTTTCCCCCCTTACATTTATTATCTACTTACCTCGTATACTAGAGTAGCATTATCACACAACTTTATAATGAGGCTTTTTGGGTGTGTGTAATTCAGTAACAAATACTTTGGGGATCCAAAATAGACCCACCTAATTCCTTAAAATCAAGGTATACTACAGTGAGTTTCCAGTATATTAGCCATCTGCTAGATTAATTATTGTAGATATGGCTCCATGGGAATAAACAATTTAATGGACTTGTCTTGGTTGAGAAGAAATAAATTGATCATTTCTTGTAGAAATATTAACTCTTTCAGACTTTTGGAGCCCTCATTAAGAAACTATAAACCTGAAAAACAAGCAAACAACAACAACAAAAGATTTATTCCAGGAAATGTTCCCTGATACCTATGTTCAATGTGTTGTTTTTCCGAGTCCCCTCAGCAGCGGTGATTATAGTCTATACTGCTACTTTGTACTCATATATTGTCTTCTATTGTCTTTGCATTCATCTTTGTGGTCACTGAAAATTAAGTAGATGATTCACACATTAGATTGTCTGTATTTGAAGATTTTGTATATATTGTTTACAAATATATACATATAAGCATACTCCATCTTGTGTGTCATATGGTGTTACGGGCTGAATTGTGTCCCCCCAAAATTCATATGTTGAAGTCCTAATCCCCAGTATCTCTGAATGTGACCGTTTTTGTAGTTAGTGTCTTTAAAGAGGCAATTAAGTTAAAATGAGGTTTTTAGGGAAGACCATAATCCAATATGACTGGTGTTTTTATAAGAAAAGGAGATTAGGACATAGACACACACAGAGCAAAGATCATGTAAAGACACAAGAAGAAGATAGCCAGCTACAAGCCAAAGAGAGAGGCTTCAGAAGAAACCAACCCTGCCAACATGTTGATCTTGGACTTCTAGCCTCAAGAACTGTGAGGAAATAAATTTCTGTTGTTTAAGCCACACAGTATGTGGTATTTTGTTATAGAAGCCCCTAGCAAACTAATACACACAGCTAGCTATTTTTTTAGTGGTTTGTATAGAGAGCATAAATATCCTATAAATGTGGGATTAGAAATATAGTTCTTTGTAAAGTGTTTGTAAACCTTGATGCTTTTCATTTAATGTCATTTCAGTACCATTCAAAGTATTTCCATTCACATTAACCTTGTTCAGAGTTGGATCATAAGGTGCCGTTGTTTATTTAATTTGGTTATCAACTCTAGATATATGTCTTCATTCAACACACATTGGTTGTGTGCCTATTATCTACCAAGCACTCATCTAGGTAATGGAGATACAGTGGTGAGTACCACAAAGTCCCTCTACTCTTGGAAGTTGCATTAGAGTGGTGGTGACAGTCAGTGGATAGAAGTGGTTTTTTTTCTTATTTTTACAAGAGTAGATTTTCTACCTTAATGGCTTCAAGATAATAGTCAACTGTTTTATAATTGGTTTCTATTGTTACTTTAATGTATTTTTAAAGTTGGAAGTTTTGGAAAGTCCAAAATATTTTGAACTGCTGCATTTTAATGACATTTAACAATGCATAGCATATTGTATATATTAATTTAGCAAATGCTTAATAAATTGTTATAATTGCTCCTTAAATTTGCTGTAGTAGAGAGTGTTAGGTAGCACCACATACTCAATTTTCGACAATGTTAGCTATAATACTTACCACTGTTTTCCTTTACCATGCTGAGTTGCTACTTCATTTGGATATTAATTGCCATCCATATAATTTCTGGTTCATATTTTTATATTTATTTTATCAGATGATAGAATGTAGGGTTGATTTTGGAAAATTTTTTTTAGAAAAAATTATTTCAGACTCTGCTGTTAGCCTGTCTTCCATACATTACAAGCACCACTGCCTAAATATAGTCTAATAGCATATATTTGAAATGGATACTTACAGATTAAGTGGCAAATGATAGAAAAACTATCATCCGAATTGTTGCCAAAACACAATGAATCTCCTAGATTAGTAAAGAATCTGGGTCAGTCTTATGGGGGAAAAAATAACCCGCTAAGTAACTGACATTTTATATCTGTTAATTTCGACATTTTTTTTTTTTTTTTTTTTTTTTTGCCAACTGTGTAAAATCCTTGCGGTTTTCTTTTGTTTGGTCAAATTTTTTGTTGTTGTTTATTTGTTCATTTGTTTTGAGGGAAGTAGGGAATGAGGTCTATCTTTGCTGAATTGATTTCCATCTCATGAACGAACATAGCACTAAATTTCATTGCTTCATTCCATGCATTAATTTTTACCATACTGGTTCTGACATAAATTTGAATATGGTGCAGCTTATACATTTCTAAACAGAGATAATGAAAAGTAAATGTTTATTGCTTTACAACTGTATTTTAGTGCTGGGAATTTTTGAAGATGATACAGACACACTAAAAATTCAACAGATGACCTTAAAGTGCACTAACATTTCAACTGACATTTTCCTACATGATTTATACTTTGCCCAGTGGTCAGACAGTGAATCACTCAAACTGACTTATCCTGATTCATGAAAAGGTGAAAAGGTGTGTTTTCTGTGACTCAACGTCTTCCCTGGGGTGATTTTGGAAACAGTTTTCAAAGACTTATTCTAACTTTTTAGGCTGGCTCTGAACTTCAAAGCCCTGAAAACAAAGAAATCAAAAAAAAAAAATTATAAATAGTATTTGGTTACTATATTTGTAAAACATGATTCCTTCAAGACTTGATGGTGCTTTTAGAATTTATTACCTCTTTCTCTCCAACAAATATGTGCATGTTTTGTTACTGTGAGACCTAATCCAATGACATTTTTCCCTCATATTTTGGATATGGGCTGGGGAATTATGCACATCTTTGAGAATCAGGAGATATTTAGAATTCTATGAAGATTGCTCATGAAAAAAGGATTCAGAAAATTTTGACATTAGAAAACAAAGCAATTTATTCCCATGAAAAGGTGAAGAACACTGGGAAGATGACAATTGAAATAGATTTAACTGTAAAGAGCACTTTTTATTTTTTACTTTTACTTAAAGAATCCAGACAGCAACTCTAAATAACAAGGCCATGTGTTTGGGTGAGAGAAGCCAATTTGCTTTCTCTGAATTAGTACGTACATGCAGCTGCTCTTGCCAGGTGCCAAAGCATTGGGCAGTGTATGCAGAGAGAAGACAGAGGCTGCATTTGTCCATAAGAACCCCCAGAGTCAGAAGTTCCACAGATATCGAGAGTAATGGAAAACGTGTTTGCTATCTTGAGGAGTATTTGGTTCAGTCATAAGAATTCATTATTTAAGAGCATATAAAGTCCTCCCAAATCAATGGAAAGAAGACTGTATGTATAATAGTTGTCAAAGACCAGTGGAAGAGAAAGAAAAAACCGAACATTTCATTAACCTCTTCTACTATGTCAAGGCAAGATCCACAGTGAAGGGAAAAGTTAAAGTTGAAAAAAAACAAGCTCTAATTCTAGGAACAACACACCTAACAGAACTGCTAAAAGCATTTAAAAAAAAAAATCGATCCTTTTCCCACATCATCTGTATGAGCCTAGGACTGGAAAGCAAAGCAATTTATACCACTTGCTTACTAGAATGTATTATGGCACAGCTCATTGCAAAAAAAAAAAAAAAATAGCAATCTACCTCCTCTTTGAAATAAAATAGAGATCAGCAAGCTGGTTTCAATATCAAGGGACTTCCGTAAACAGATATGTGAATTATGTTTTTTACAGAGTATCAGTTTTTAAAAGTTTTACCGATTATACTCATTTAATTGGGCAGCCTGATTGTGTTTAAAATAGTACAGACGCAGTCCACTTTTCATATTTTTAAGGGGCCTTCAGTTTAATTAGATACATTTAATTTTTTTAGGGAGAATAATAATAGTGTTTCAAATGACTGCAAACTTTTATTGTAATCAATCATTTACCAGTACATAAGGCCTATAACTTTGTGTCCTGGTAATAAAATTCAGTCATGTGTTTACAACAGAAATGGAGGCCACAGCAGTGGTCTATAAAAGAAGAAAAGTCAATGGCCATTTTTGCTCTGCAGCAGGTTCATAATTTCGTAGGGTATATTTCTGGTTGTTGATGCAAGTCTCTGCTGGACAATTGCTTTGAACTATGGGAAACTCAGGTTAGAGAAAAAATTGGAGCAAGAGACAGCATTGAATACCCAAATAGTGAAACACTGTACAAGTAACTGCAGAAATTTCCAAGAGATGTTGTCATTGACCATAAAGTTGATGACAATTCAATAGCCATTTCTCAGAAATGACAATTCTGAGTTTATTACATGTGAAACTATACTCTGTATTTGACATAGGAAAAATACTGTTATTGAAAGATGACATGTTTTTGAAAATTAAAATTATTTTAAGACATCAGTACCTACACAACCCATTTATGTTGGTGTTCATCACTTCATTTTCATCTTCAGGTTTGCTACGGACTGAATTGTGTCTCCCCCAAAATTTTTATGTTGAAGCCCTCACTCCCAATGTGATGGTGCTTGGAGATGGTATCTTTGGGAGGTAATTAGGTTTTGATGAGGTCATGAAGGTGGGGCCCTCATGATGGGATTAGTGCCCTTAGAAGAAAAGGAAGAGAGACAGAGCAATCTGTGTGAGCACAAAGAAGAGGTTATGTGAGCACACAGCATAATGGCGACGGCCTACAAGTTAAGAGAAAAGGCCTCAGAATGAAGCCTACCCTGTCAGCACCTTGATATTGAATATTCCAGCCTCTAGAGCTATGAGAAATAATTTCTGTTGTTTAAGCCAACCAGTATATTGCCTTTTGTTATGGCAGCCCAAGCTGACTAAGACAAGGTTCAAAACAAATGAACAAACAAAAGGCAAGCTTGGAATAATTTCTCCTGAGTTTAGGAATAGGAAATCTAAAAGCAAAAACCGTTATCTTTAATAATAATTGAAATAAGGTTCAGTCTTAGAAATCATAACAGTCAGTATTTTTTAATTTTTGAAGCTATTGGCTATGGTAATTGACCTGGTTCATATGTAAAATGAAGGATGTGATGGACAACATAGAAAAGATCAGAGACAGCCAAAGAATAAAACATAGGCCTGAAAAAAAAATCAAGAAATTAATAACAATGTAAGTCAGCAAAATTAAGGTTAATTTTATACTACAGTTGTATGCTCTCTACATATATCACATAAGGTCCAAATTGCTGGACTATATCCACTATATCAACTATCAATAATCTAGGGCTTGGTAATTCATTTTGAATCCATAAAATGTACTCTTCTTTTTCTGTCCTATGGCTTGTTGTGGATTCCAGAGACAGACTGCCTGGGTTTGAATCCCAACTCCACCACTTACTGGCTATGTGATCCTGGACAAGTCACATGATCTCTTTGTGCCTTAAATGCTGATACAAGTTTTGTTGTGAGGATTAAGTACATTAACATATATAAACAGTTAGAATAGTGCCTGGCCTATCGGAAGTACTTATATACATATATGTGTATGTGTGTGTGTGTGTGTGTGTGTGCGTGTGTGTGTGTATACATATATAGACACAGACACATATGTATATACTATGTTAGTGTTATTATTCTTACTAGTAACCCATCCATTAATAGATAGATAGTAGGAAAAATGAGGGGATACTAAAATATAAGGGAATTTCAAAAAGTTTGTAGGATAATGAAATTAAAAGAGATTATATGAATCTTCCCATGGACTTTTTGAAGATCCCTGGTATAGGTTTATATTCATTCATTTAACATTTATTGAGGTTCTAGTATACACTAGACATGAGTGCTGAGGATATATCGATTACACAGTGTCTCTAATTTGAGGAAATCATGAAACACTGTGATGAGTACTACATAATAATGGCACCTAATCCAGACTAGTGAATTGGTAAATGCTGCATAAGTACCAAAAATTCATTCAGGGAATTGTAAGTAGTTCAGTATGGCTGGATTATAGAGTGCAAGGGCATACTGTTAAGATATGAGATTTAAAAAGTAAGCAGGGACCTTGAATGCCATACTAAGAGCAAATTTCATCCTGAGAGCAATTAGGGAAATACTGAAGAATTTTCGATTAAAGAAATGTCATGACCAGATTTAATTTTTAAGACTAAACTGGCAGAAGGGTGAAAGATGGATTGAGGCTACAGTATAGGAGAACAAAGTTAAAACCTGAAGTTGGAGATGAGGCCATTGCCACAATGTAGGAAAGAAATTATAAAGGTCTGAATTATGCAGTGGTCATAGGGATAGAAAGGAAAAGACAGACTCAAGAGATGTTTAGGAGACATAATTTACAGCATTTGGAGATTGGCTTGGATTGGTGGGCAAGGTGAAAGAAAAGGATTAATGAAGGGTGACATCAAGAATTTCTATGTCAGGGAAATGACGTTAAAAAAATGTAGGAGGAAGAGTAAATTCAGGAGAGGGAATTGTGCATTCAGTTTCGGTCATGTGAATTTAAGGTCCTGTTAGATGTCACATAGTAGACAGTTTTGTATGTGAGTCTGGATATCAGGAAAGAAATCTCAGCTGGAGATAAGGACTTACAAGTGGAAGCACATGGTGATAGCTAAAGATAAGACAGTGTGTGGTTTTAGCCAGGAAGAGAGAATGAACACATGGAAAGCAACAAAACTAAATGGATGCATTTTAAAAGAATTCTGAATGGAGATTGAGGAGGAGTATACAAAGAAATAAAAGGAAACCCCCCTGGTTTCTCTTAACTTTGTTAAGAGAGTCAAAGAAATAGAAAATGGTGTGAGGAGTAGAGGTGGCAAACGATGCTATGATGTCAAATAAGATTAATTCACTTCATATGTATTTACTGAGTACAGACTGTATGCCAGTTCCTGATATATGTATATACAGGACACAAAGAATCCACTGGATTTAGCAACAATGTGGTCATAGATGACCTCTAGAGCAATATGAGGATTTTATGAAGGTAGCATCTAGATGGTACAGTTGGTGGTGAGTTGAGGAGAGGACAGTATTAAAATATAGCACAGCAATTCTGGCACCTTGATGAACTGAGCTAGCATGGAAGCCTTCCTACTACAAACACCTGAAAAGACTGGATAAAAGATTACAAAACCAAATTTTAAATATATATTTCAATATCTGTGCTCTTAAGAAACAAAGAGGAATCCCTGTGTGCCAGAGGAAACTGACAGCCATTCAGCATGGACTTGGATGGGCACGGGGCCGTAGGGAGGGGAATCAGAAAGAGCCCATAATAGCTAGGGCCTTTGGTTTTATATAACCACATGAAGGACTGGTAGCAAGCCCTTAGACTCACTCAAGGTGGATGCAACAGACCTGAGATGCTAACAAAAAGCTAAGGTCCTCCTTGGGCTGCACCCGCCAGCCCAGGAAGATAGGAAAGAAGCTCATTCCTGCCTCAGACTCTGGGTGGGAGGAAAAGAAGTTGCCTGTAAGACGGAAATCTCAAACTTGAATCTTACTTAAATTTACAGTCCTAATTTATGTTATTTGCATAATACAGGAACCTCCCCCCCAATCCAAGTAATTCATATTAAATGAGTCAGGACAATGCCATCCCTGGGGTATCTGGCAAGAACAAATGTAAACTATTCTGGAGGAAAAAATTAAGAATGCAGGAATCACAAGAATCTTATAGGGAGGGAAAAGAATCTAACTAAATATAAACTCATATGAAAATATTTTTAAAATACAAGTAAACAATCTACCACGAGTAAGAGTCAGCGATTTAAACAGAGGGAAGAACCTAAACATACAAAAATGTATTCTGGTTGAATATTCTTAAAGTAAAAAAAAAGGCATGAAGTCTGACAGTATTAAATAAGTCTATATAAAATAATTATAGAGTTAAAGAAGGAATAAAAACCATAATAAATGAAGAAGATGCTAAAAGAAAACAACAAACAGATTAGGAGGAGAAACAGGAACTTCTAAAAATAAAAAATAAAATCCTTGAAATTAAATCTTCGTGGATAGATTAAATAACAGATTATACTCAGCTGGAGAGAAAATTAGTGACCTTAAAAATAGATTCCAGAAAATTACCTAGAATGCAAATAACAGAGAAAAAGAAATGAAAATACGAAAGAAAAATTAAAAGGACTTGGAAGATAGAATGAGACGGATGAACATATGTCTAAAAGGAAAGTTAGGCTACATTAAATTATTTATTGTATGTTTTCAAATGGCTAAAATAGAGGAGCTCAAATGCTCTCATCACAAAGAAATGATAAATGTTTGCGTTGATGGATATGCTGATTACCCTGATTTGATCATGACACATTGTATACATATATTGAAATGTAAATTTTACCCCCTAAATATGTACATGTCAATTAAAAAATGAATTTTAAAAAATAAAAAAATTTAAAAAATAAAATGAATCTTGTGAGTAGAGGTAAGAGAGAATGGGAAGAGAAAATAAGTGCCATCTTTTCACCTAAGCCAAAGGGATTCCTTCCCTGGGCTCTGTCCTTTCGAGTGCCCCATATATCACAGACACACACACAAACACAATTTATTTTTAAAAAAACACATGGATACCACTGTGACTCAGGATCTGGTACTTGGCACTGGCCTAGTGCAAACAGTAGCCCTAAGCATCTGTTCTCACTAAAAACAAAAGCAAAACGTTACCGAGCCCCCAGAGAATGCTTCCCCTTGTTTTTTGCCCTATGTCCTCAGAGCAAAAGGCAACTCTATTTGAACACAGAGATTTTGGGGTTATACTCCTACCAAAAGCTGGACGCTGCTTCAGAGTGTGGGGAGGGTTTGAGAAGTGAAATCAGATTAAAAAAAAAAAAGACAAATTGATTAACTTGTCAAATCCTTCCTCTCGGCTTGATTGCAACAGATTCTTGGATAACGAAGTATCACTTTACATTTGCAATGAGCTTTCTTTCTTTACTTTCTTGCTTCTCTTCATGTTCCAATTCATGTTACCAAAAGCACTCACAATATAGTGTGATATTCCCAACAATTACACATAGCAGTAGTTTGCAATATTAAACAATTTATGTTACTCTTAAATTTTTATATATATAAAAGTATGTGTGTATGTGCGTGCGTGCGTGCGTGTGTGTGTGTGTGTGTGTGTACTATCAGACAAACTCAAACTGTGAGACGTTCTACAAAACAGCTGGCATTCTACAAATCAGCAGGCCTACTCTTTAAAAAAAGGTCAGTATCACAAAAGTCAAAGAAAGCCTGAAAAACTACTCAGATTAAAGAACACTAGTGATGGGCTGTCCTGTTAGCTCAACTGGCAGAGTGTGGTGCTGATAACACCAGGGTCAAAGGTTCAGATTCAAGTACAGGCCAGCTACCAAAATAATAAATAAATAAAATAAAATAAAGAACACTAAAGAGGCATGACACCACAATATATGTTATCCTGGATTCAAACTTGGTTAATTAAAAAATGGTTATAAAGTACATAATTGTTTTACTTTGTTTTAACCTAAAAATCTTCTCTGTATTCAGATATAGTTGCCTTTTGTTCTGAGGACAAATAAGGGAAAATAGGGAATTTGAATATGGGCTGTTATTAGATAATCACATCATATTAATTATGTTTTTCTGAGTTTGCTATTTGACAATTTTACTGTGGTTATGTAAGAGAATGTCCTTGTTCTTAAGAGATACATGCAGAAATATTTGGCTGTAAAGGGTGTTATGTCCACAACTTACTATCAAATGGTTCAGCAGAAAATTTATATACAGTCATGTGCCACATAATGACATTTCAGTCAATGACAGACCACATATAAGATGGCGGTCCCATGAGATTATAATGGAGTTGAAAAATAGCTACCACCTAGTGATGACATAGCGATCAGAACATCATAGCACAACGCATTACTTCCATGCTTGTGGTGATGCTCGTGCACTGCCAGTTACATAAAAGTATAGCACATAAAATTATGTACAGTATGTAACAATTTATAATGATAATAAGACACTGTTATTGGTTTAAATATTTACTGTACCATTCATTTTATAATTATTTTAGAGTGTATTCTTTCTACTTATTAAAAAAAAAACAAACTGTAAAACAGCCTCAGGCAGGTCCTTCAGGAGGTGTTCCAGAAGAAGGCATTGTTATCATAAGAGATGACAGCTCCATGTGTGTTATTTCCCCTGAAGACTTTCCAGTGGGACAAGGTGTGGAGGTGGAAGACAGTGATATTGATGATCCTGACCCAGTGTAGGCCTAGGCTAATGTACATGTTTCTGTCTTAGTTTTTAACAAAAAAGCTTGTAAAGTAAAAAAAAAAAAAAAAAAAAAAGAAAGAAAAAAAGAAAAGAAAATTTTTAAAAAGCTTGTAGAATAAGGATATAGAGAAAATATTTTTCTACAGCTATACAACATGTTTGTGTTTTAAATGTTACTACAAAACAGTCAAAAGGTTAAAAAAATTTACAAAGTTATAAAGTAAAAAAAGTTGCGGTAAGGTAAGATTAATTTATTTTATTTTATTTTATTTTATTTTATTTTATTTTATTTTTTTTTGTCTTTTTCGTGAGCGGCACTCAGCCAGTGAGTGCACCGGCCATTCCTATACAGGATCCAAACCTGCGGCGGGAGCGTCGCCACGCTCCCAGCGCCGCACTCTCCCGAGTGCGCCACGGGCTTGGCCCAAGATTAATTTATTTTTGAATCAAAAAAAATATGTTTATAAATTTAGTGGTGTTTACGTATTTATAAAGTCTACAGTAGTGGACAGCAGTAATATCCTAGGCCTTTGTACTCATTCACCATGCACTCACTGACTCACCCAGAGCAACTTCCAGTCCTGCAAGCTCCATTCATGGTAAGTGCCTTACATGGGTGTTCCATTTTTTGTCTTTTATACTGTATTTTTACTGCACCTTCTCTGTGTTTAGATATGTTTAGATACACAAATACTTCCCATTATGTTACAATTACCTACAGAATTCAGTACAGTAACGTGCTGTGCAGGTTTGTAGCCCAGGAGCCATAGACTGTACGATACAGCCTAGATATGTAGTAGGCTATACCACCCAGGTTTGCTTAAGTACGCTCCATGATGTTCACACAGTGACAAAATCACAACACATTTCTCAGAATGTATTCCCATTGTTAAGTGACACATGACTGTATATACTGTTATGGGTTGAATTGTGTCTCTCTAAATTTCATATGTTGAATTCCTAACCCACAGAACCTCAAAATGTGACATTATTTGGAGATAGAGTCTTTACAGAGGTAATCAGGTTAAAATGAGGTTATTAGGGTGAGCCCTAATCCAATATGACTGGTGTCATAAAAGGAGGAAATTTGGACACAGAGACACACGTAGAGGGGAGACAGTGAAGAGTCACAATGAGAAGATGACCACCTACAAGCCAAGAAGAGAGGCCTGAACAGACCTTTCCCTCACAGCCTTCTGAAGGAACCCATCCTGCTAATACCTTGATCTTGGACTTCCAGCCTCCAGAACTATAAGACAATACATTTCTATTGTTTAAGCCACCCAGTCTGTGGTACTTTATTATAGCAGCCCTAGTAAACTTCTATAGATTTTGGTGCCAGGAAGTGGGGTCCTGCTGTAACAAATGCCTAAAAATATGAAAGTGGCTTTGGAACTGGGTAATTTGCAGAGGCTGAAAGAGTTTTGAGGTGCATAATAGAAAAAAATCTAGATTGCCTTGAAAATACTCAGTAAAAATATGGACATTAAAAGACACTCTGGTGAAGACTCAGAAAGAAAAGAGGAGACACGTTTTTTATTAAGAAAATTGCAATTATTAATTATAGCTTATATTTTGTGCTTTAATTCATTAGTTAATTTTTTAAAATTTTAGAAGTATTTTTGAAAATACATATAAAATAATTTCAATCTGTTGATATTTTTGTATTTTCTTAAATGTACATCTTTATAAAGACATACAGACTTGTGTGCACAATGAATTTAATTACATTTCTTTTTTTAATTAAAAAGTATTCACTGTTTTATTTATTTTTTCAGGATTTATTTATATTATTTACATTATTTATTATAAGCATATTATTATTAAAAATTTTGATTTTTCCTTATGCCCTTTACCCAAACTTTCTCTCCCCAAATCCCCCACCCTCCACCCCCATCTCTAGTATTTTGAAAGTTCTAGGAATTGTTTAGGTCTTTCTTTCTTTCTTAGCACCCGGTTATGAGTGAGAACATGCAGTATTTCTCTTTCTTTATCTGGCTTATTTCACTTAATATAATTTTCTCCAGACTCATCCATGTTGCTGCAAATGGCAAAATATCATTCTATTTTATGGCTGAGTAGTATCCTGTTGTGTATATACCACATTTTCCTTATCCAGTCATCTGTCAATGGACATTTAGGTTGGTTCCAAATTTTGGCTATTGTAAATAGAGCTGCAATGAATATGGGAGTGCAGGTACCTCTTTGACATGATGATTTCCATTCCTTTGGATATATGTCCAATAGTGGGATTGCTGGATTGTTTGAGGAACCTCCATACTGTTTTCTATAACGGCTGTGCTAATTTGCAGTCCTACCAACAGTGAGAAGAGTTCTCCTTTCCCCGCATCCTTGCCAGCATTTGTTGTTCTTGTTCTTTTTAATAATGGCCATTTTAATTGGGGTTAGATGATATCTCAATGTGGTTTTGGTTTGCATTTCTCTAATCACTAGTGATGTTAAGCATTTTTTCATATACCAGTAAGCCATTTGTATGTCCTCCTTTTAAAAGTGCCTATTCATCTCCGTTGCCCATTTGTTAATTGGATTATTTGTTTTTTCACTGTATAGTTGTTTGAGTTCTTTATATATTCTGGATATTAATCTCTTTTTGAATATATAGTTTGCAAATATTTTCTCCCATTTTTGGGTTGTCTTTCTGTTCTGTTGATTGTTTCTTTTGCTGTGAAGAAGCTTTTTAATTTGATATAGTCTCATTTGTTTATTTTTTTGTTGTTGCCTGTGCTTTTGGGGTCTTATTCATAAAGTCTTTGTCCAGTCCCATTTCCTGAAGTGTTTCCGCTATATTTTCCTTAAGTAATTTTATGGCTTCAGATCTTATATTTAAGTCTTTAACCCATTTTGAGTTGATTTTGGTATGCAGTGAGAGGTGCAGGTCCAGTATCATTCTTCTACATATAGAAGTCCAATTTTCCCAGCATCATTTATTGAATAGGCAGTCTTTTCCCCAATTTATGTTCTTATTGCCTTTGTCAAAGATCAGTTGGCTGTAAGTCTGTGAGTTGATTCCTGGGTTTTCTACTCTGTTCCATTGATCTGATTGTCTGTTTATATGCCAGTACCAGGTTGTTTTGGTTACTATGGATTTGTAATATAATTTGAAGTCAGGTAGTGTTATGCCTCAAACTTTATTTTTTGCTTTGTCTATTTGAGGTCTTTTGAAGTTCCACATGAATGTTAGAATTGCTTTTTCTATTTCTGTGAAGAATGACATTGGGATTTTGATGGGGATTTCATTGAATCTGTAGATTGCTTTGTGTGGAACAGACATTTTCACAATGTTAATTCTTCCCATCCAAGAACATAGTATGTCTTTCCTTATTTTTGTGTCCTCTTTATTTTCTGTCAGTAGTGATTTGTAGTTGTCCTTGTAGAGATTTTTCACCCCCTTGGTTAAATTGATTCCTAGGCATTTTATTTTTTTGGTGACTATTATAAATGGGCTTGTTTTCATGATTTGTTTTTCTGCTAGTTAGTTACAGGAGTATAAGAATGCTACAGACTTGAGGGTGTTAATTTTGTATCCTGCAACATTACTGAAATTGTTGATCAGCTCTGAGAGTTTTTTAGTAGCATCTATAGGTTTTGCTATGTATATAAGATCATGCTGTCTAGAAATAGGGATAGTTTGACTTCATCCTTTCCAATCTGGATGTGCTTTATTTCTTACTCTTGCCTGATTGCTCTGGCTAGTACTTCCAATACTATGTTATATAAGAGTGGTGAGAGTGGGCATCCTTGTCTTCTTCCAGTTTTTAAGGAAAAGGCTTTCAACTTTTCCCCATTTAAGATGATATTGGCAATTGGTTTGTCATAAATGGATTTTATTGTGTTGAGGTAGTTTCCTTCTATACTTAATTTACCAAGAGTCTTTACCATGAAGGGATGTTAGATTTTGACAAATGATTTTTCTGCATCTATTGAAATAATCATATGGTTTTTGTCCTTGATTTTGTTGATATGGTGTATCACATTTATTGATTTGCATATATTGAACCATCCTTGCATCCCTGGGATGAATCCCACTTGATCATGGTGTATAATATGTTTGATGTATTCTGATTGCTAATATTTTGTTGAGGATTTTAGCATCTATATTAATCAATGATATTGGCCTGTAGTTTTCTTTTTTTGTTGTAATTTTGTCTGGTTTTGTATCAGGATTATGCTGGCCTCAAACAATGAGTTTGGGAGAATGTCTCTCGTTTCACCTTTTTGGAAATGTTTGGAGACAAATGGTATTAATTCTTGTTTAACGGTCTGATAAAATTCAGCTGTAATGTCATCCAATCCTGGGCTTTTCTTTGTTGAAAGATTGCTGATTACTGCTTCAATCTCTTTGCTTGTTATTGGTCTGTTCAGGTTTTCTATTTCTTCTTGGTTCAGTCTTAGAAGTTTATATTTGTCTGGAAATTTATCCATTTACTCCAGGTTTACATGTTTATTGGCATATAGTTGTTTATAATAATACCTGATGATTCTTCATATTTCTGTGGTGTCAGTTGTAATGTCTCCTTTTTCATTTCTGATTTTCATTATTTGGGTCTTTGCTCTTCTTTTTTTGTTGTTGTTAACCTAGCTAAAGGTTTGTCTATTTTATTTATCTTCTCAAAAAAACAACTTTTTGTTTCATTGATCTTTTGTATAGTTTTTTGGGTCTCAATTTCATTTAGTTCTGCCCTGCTCTTAATTATTTCTTTTCATCTGCTAGTTTCAGGATTGGATTGTGTTGTTTTTCTAGTTCTTTGAAGTGTAATGTTAGGTCACTAATTTGGAATCTTTCCATTCTTTCAATGTATGCGTTTATTGCAATAAACTTCCCTGTTAGTACTGCTTTTGCCATATCCCACAGGTTTTGGTATGATGCATCTTTATTTTCATTAGTTTTAAAAAATTCTTTGATTTTTTGTTTAGTTACTTCTTGGACCCATATGTTGTTGAGGAGCCTGTTGTTTAGTTTCCACACACTTGTATAGTTTCCAGAATTTTGTTTGTAATTGATTTCCAGTTTTAATTCATTGTGGTCTGAAAAGATACTTGGCATGACTTCAGTTTTTTTATATTTGCTAAGACTTGATTTGTGACCTAACATGTGGTCTATCCTGGAGAATGTTCCATGTGCTGATGAGAATAATGTGTATTCTGTAGTTATTGGATGAAATGTTCTGTAGATGTCTGCCAGGTCCAATTGGTCTAAGGTATACTTTAAGTCATTTGTTCCTTTGTTGATTTGTTGCCTGGAAGATCTGTCCAATGCTGAGAGGCAGGTATTCAGATCACACAGTATTATTGTATTAGTGTCTATCTCTTTTTTTAGGTCTAAGAGTGTTTGCTTTACATATCTGGGTGCTCCAGTGTTGGGTCCATACATATTTATGATTGTTATGTCTTCTAACTGGGTAGATCCCTTTATCATTATATAATGGCCCTCTTTGTCTCTTTTTATGGTTTTTGGATTAAAGCCTATTTTATCTGATATAAGAATAGCTACTCCTGCTTGTTTTTGGTTTCCATTTGCATGGTATATTTTTTTCCATCCCTTCACTTTTAGTCTGTGTGTGTCTTTATAGTTGAGGTGGGTCTCTTGAAGATAGCATATAGTTGGGTCTAGTTTTTTAATCCAATCCGGCAGTCTGTGTCTTTTGAATGGGGAGTTTAACCAACTCACATTTAAGGCTGTTATTGACAGATAATGCTATACTCCTGTATTAGTCCATTTGTGTTGCTATAACAGAAATACCCGAGACTGGGTAATTTATAAAGAACAGAGATTTATTTGGCTTATGATTCTGGGACAACTGCATCTGGCATGGGTCTCAGGCTACATCCACTCATGGCAGAATGTGGCAGGCAGCTGGCAGGTATAAGCAGATCACATGGTGAGAGGAAGCAAGAGAGAGACAGAGGAGGTGCCAGGGTCTTTCAAACAACCAGCTTTCATGGGAACCAACAGAGCAGAGATCTCACTCAGGACCCCCACCTCCAGAGAGAGCATCAATCCATTCATGAGGGATCCACCTCCACGACTCAAACAGCCTCTAGCACTGCCACATTGGGGATCAGATTTCCACATGAGTTTTGGCGGGGACAACACATCCAAACTGTGTCAACTCCTGATGTTATATTGCTTTTAGTTTAGGTATTTTAAGTATCATTTTTCCCTTTCTTCCCCTTTTATTTTTCATCTTTGATGTTAATTGGATTTTTGAGGTGACATGATTTAACATATTTGTTTCTTGTTTGCATATTAGTCTTAGTGGTGTGTTTTGCTCTCTCTTGTAAATCCATGATACTGATTTTGTTTTTCAGATTCTGGATGCAGGACCCCTTTGAGTATTTCTTGCAGGGTTGGTTGTGTGGTAGTGAAATCCTATAATTTTTTATTATCTTGGAATTACACTATTTCTCCCCCATTTCTGAAGGATAATCTTGCTGGATATAGAATTCTTGGCTAGCAATTTTTAGCTTTTAGTATTTAAATATATCATCCCATTTCTTTCTGGCTTGCAAGGTTTCAGTTGAGAAGTCTGCTGTTAGTCTGATGGGGCTCCCTTATAGGTGACTTGATGCTTTTTTCTTACTGCTTTTAGAATTTTCTTTTTCTCTGAGTTTTGCCAGTTTGACTACAATGTGTCATGGAGAGGATCTTTTTGGATTGAATCTGTTTGGGGATCTTTGGGCTTCTTGGATCTGAAGGTCTGCATCTCTCACTATACCCAGGACATTGTCTGTTGTTATTTCCTAGAATAGGTTTTCAATGCCTTTCCCTTTCTCCTCCCTTTCTGGAATAACCAAAATTTGGATGTTTAATTCTTTTTTCCTTTTCTTTGTCTTCATGGGTTATTTCAAAAAGACCATCTTTGAGGTCTGAAGTTCTTTCTTGTGCTTACTCTAGCCTGCTGCTCTAGCTTTCTGTTCTTTTTTTTATCTCATTGAGTGAATCCTTCAGCTCTAGAAGATCTGTTATGTTCTTTTTTTAAGCTGTTAATCTCTTTGTAAATTTCCTCCTTCGTGTGTTGGATATTTTTTCTTGTTTCATTGTGTTCTCTAATTGATTTTTCTCTTCTTTCTTTCAGTTTTCTTAAGATCAGCACTCAGAATTCTTTTTCAGACATCTTAAGGGTTTCTTGCTCTATGGGATATGGTACTTGAGAATTACTATATTCCTTCAGTGGTGTCATATCTTCTTGTTTATTTGTAGTTCTAGTATTTTTTCATTGATGTTTGGTCACCTGGTAGGACTCTTGTTTCTTCTATTACTCTGGAGTGGGCTATGAGGGGAAAGACTTCCTCCTCTATTTGTAAGCTTTGCTGGTGACTCTTCCTGTATCCAAGAACTTGAGTATGAGGTGGGTGTGCCTTCTCCAGGCTTGAGGCAGGTGTTGGGCTGGCACCTGGAGTCAGGGACAGGTCATGGGAGTGGGCAGTGACAGTGGCACTCATCTGGGGCACCCATGCCTTTGTTCAGTGGGTGTGGCTTCTCCAAGGGCTCAGGTCAGGCACATGGGCCAGCACCTAGAACTGGGGCTGGGTCATGGGAGCAGCACTGGCAGAGGTACTCACCTTAGTATTCAGTGTTTAAAAGATCCAAAGCTGTGGTGTTCTTTGTAGAAGGAATGTCAGGCCAGAAGTGCAGAATGTAGGTGACAAGAAGGGAATTCATCTCCTCAACATCTCAGCCAGTGAAGCGCAGGTTGGCCCTGAGAAAGTGAGCAACAATCTTAATTATATTTCTTAAGTCTTTAGATCAGGAGTGCAGAAATCCATGGCCACAGGCTCACTGCCTGTTTTGTGTGGTTGGTGAACTAAAAACAGTTTTAAATTTTTTTTAAAGTTGAATAAAAATAAAAGAATATTTGAGAGAGACTGTAGGTGGAATGCAAAGTTTTTTACTTGGCCTTTTATAGAAAAAGTTTGCCAATCCCTGCTTTAGATGATCAGTGTCAATGGGGAAAAAGTTATGTGAATATCTTCATTATAACAGCATTGCTAGTGAGTTGGTTAGTGTATTAGTTATTTATTGCTGTAAAACACATTACCACAATTTTAGGGCTAAAAATAAAACAAATTTGTTATTTCAGATTCTGTGGGTCAGGAGTCCAGATGTGGCTTAACTGGGTCCTGTGTGCAGGGTCCCACAAGGCTTCAGTCAAGGTGTCAGCCAGGAATGAAGTCTTATTGAAAGTCTCAACTGAGGGAGGATCCACTTATAAGCTCATTCTGGTTGCTGGCAGAGTTCATTTCCTTCTGGCTATATGACTGAGTGGTCCAGCTTTTTGCTAGCTGCCAATTAAAGGATGACCCCACATCCTACAGCCCACCAAGAGTTCACTGCCATGTGACCTTTTCATAGGGCCTCTTACAACATGGCACTTTATGTTTTCAAGCCCAGTAGGAGTCTCCTTTGCCAGTCTGTTAAGACAGCGTCTTATATAAGGTAACATAATGATAGGCATGGCATTCCACTGCCTTTGTCATATTCTATTGGTTAGAAGCAAGTCACAGATTCTACCCACCTTCAAGGAAAGAGAACTACATAGGATGTAATACCAGGTGGAAAGATCATGGAGGTCATCTTAGAATTCTCCATACCACATAAAGCAAGCAAAATAAACTTTATGGAAGAAATAAATAATAATGTATGCATATGTACGTATTTTTTTTTACACATTTCAATGCTTTTAGCCCATCATACACATACAAGGTAATTAAATTTAATCATATTTGTTATTTTGTCAACTTTCAGTCAGATAAAACTTAAGTCAACTTAAAGTCAACATTACACATTTAACTTTCTTCATTATAAAGATATATTTGTCAAGGTATTTTATAGCACTTATTTTATTGAAAAATGAGTCTGATTTATAACTTAAAAAAACTTAGACATATTATATTACCACCTTAACTTGTACTTTTAGCCCAGGCCTCACAAGTGTAGGGATGGGCCTTGAGGCAATATTTGAAGAGATGGTAGTTGAGATTTACTTTCTGGAAATGACAAAAGACATGAATTCTCATATTTTAGAAGTACAATAAGTTTGAACAGAATAAGTAAAAATGAACATACACATCATACTGAAACTTCAGAAGACCGATGTCAAGTAGAAATCTTAAAAGAAGCCAGAAGAAAAATAGTGATTATATATGAAGTTCTTAATAGCAATAATAGAAGCCAACAGTCAATGCAATACCTTCAAAGTGACGAGGGACCGTGACTGCTAACCTTGAGATTTCTACCTTGCCAATTATTCAAGAGTAAAAGCGAACGGAAACATTTTCTAGACAAAGACTATGAGAATGTACCTTATATAGATTGTTACTGAAAGAAATAGAAAATGATGTTTCACTATGAAGAAAAGTGTACCCAACAGTTATTGAATGGAATGCAAGAAACAGCAATGAGCTCAGAAATTGGAGACTATGTATGCAAGGTTAGATTGGACTCAAAAAAATAGTAACAACAATAATTACAATTAATTTAGGAGGTTAAAAACAAGCTGGATCTAAATATTACAAAACAAAAACATTGTAGATGAATTTCAGTTAAAGTGCCCTAAGATCCTTTCTATTGTTTGGAAGAGGAGTGGAGTTGTTGATTACCTTAGGATTGTATTATATCGGTTTGCATTTTAAAAATTTAAAGACCCAGCAATGAAAAAGAACTACTTTTTTTTAAAAAATGTATTTTATTTATTGAATCAAAATTGATTATACAAATTTTGGGGGTTGAACATTGAGATATGTTGATCAAATCAATATTACTAGCTTATATATTGTTACAAATCACAATTATTCTTTATGCCCCTTGTCCAATCTCTCCCCATCCTCGTCTCCTTCCCCCCTTCCCCCTCTAATTACCCTAGATTTCTTCTCTCCTTCTGAAAGGATAATGGTAACTCTGTTAATTTGTTGCCTAGATGATCTGTCCAATACTGAGAGGTATGATCATGTTCCCCAATATTATCATAGAGCAGATGCTTCTTCTGTCACTCTGGAATGAGCTTTGTGGAGAGAGACATCCTCTTCTTTATCTCCGCTGGTGACCGTCCTTGTGTGAATGCACTCCATTGGTTGAAGGACCATCTGCATGGTGATTGTGGTATCTAGCTGCTTTTGCGGCAGCCATGGTTATTGTGGTGGCTGTGGTGGGCCATCCACATGGAGGTGATGTTTTTGGCATGCTCCTTGGCACTGGTGGTGTGCCTGATTATGGGGTATGTCTGATCCCCTTCTCCATGCCTCTGGTCACCAGGCGGGCCCTGAGCTGCTGGTGTGGTGTGCCTGGTTGTGGGAGGGTGGTCCAGTCCCCTTTTCCATGCCCTGGGTCCCTGGGTGGGCCCCAAGGCACTGGCACAGTGTGCCTGGTTGTGGAAGGGGGATCCGATCCATGAAGGAACTACTGATACACACAACTTGGATGAATTTCCAGAGAATTACACTGAATGAAAAGAGCAAATCCCAAAAGGTTACATACTGCATGATTCATTTATATAACATTCTTGAGGTAACAAAATTATAAAAATAGAAGACTAATGGTTGCCAGGGTGCAGGATTGTGGGAGGGAGGGTGGTATGGCTATAAAAGGGCAATACAAGGGATCCTTGCTGTTATAGAACTGCTCTGTAGCTTGACTGTGTCAATGTTAATCTCCTGTTTATGATATGCTACCATAGTTTTGAGAAATGATACCATTAAGGAAAACTGGTAAGGGGTACATGCAGTTTCTCTGTGCTATTTCTTGCAACTGTATGTGAATCTACAATTACCTCATAGTAAAAAGTCTGATAAAAATTTATTAGTCTGTGTGATAAACTAAAAAAAGCATTGAGAACCATCAAAGAAAAGATATTATCTTCCAAGCTGGAAGAGGAAAAATAGAAGTAAAGAAAAATCAATCAGAATAGTAGGATAAGGAAAAGAAGAAAAATAGCAAAGCAAATTAAACCCAAATATTTTAGTCAGCATCAAAATTATAAGTTATAAGTTAAAAGTTAAAGACTCTGAGAGTAATTTCAAACAAAAAATACAGCTATAAGCTGTTTTAAGAAGACATTCCCAAAACAGTAAGGATGTAGAAGATTTGAATATCACAATTACCAAGCTTAGTTAAATGGATGTAAATAGAATTGTGCATCTCACATTCAGAGAATACACATTTCTATTCAAGCACACATGAGATATTTATAAAAATTGACCATTAAAGAGGCTACACACACAGTCTCAACAAATAACAAAGTATTAATGATATAGTGATCTCTAGCCAAAATGTGATTAAATTAGAAATCATTAACCGTAACCAGAACAACAAACTGAAGAATATTTAAAACAAAATTATAAACAATTCCTGGGTAAAAAAAGATATCATACGAAAATTAGAAAATGTTTTCAACAGACTAAGCAGAAAGAAGTTAGGTGGGAAATAGAAAGATAAGAGCTAAAATTAATGAAATAAAAATAAAGAAATGTTAAAGTAAATCAACAAAGCCAAAAGCTGGTTCTTTGAAAAGACCAGTAAATATAAAAATATGGTAATACTAGTCAAGGGAAAAAAAGGAGTAAAAAAGGCAACCATAAGGAACTATAATACAGAATTTTATGAACAATTTATCTATTCATTTTAAATATTAGATGAAATAGAAAAATCCCTTGACATCAGTAAATTAAAAAGCTGATTCCAGAAGAAATAAGAAATCAGAATAGACCATTAAAGAAACTGAACATGCCATTTAAATATCTACTCTTCCACATATGAACACAATAATAATCAGTAAAAAAATAACAGCACAATTCTAAGGGTTTTTACCCAAAATATCAAAGATCACTCCAGTGTAAAAACTGTTCCAGGAGTTTAAATATGAGTAAAATTTCTCCAACTCACATTTGAGATCTACTGTAGCCAAAGACTGCAGAAGAAATGAAAATTACAGGCAACCTCCCTTATAAACTCAGGTGAAAAACCCCAAATAAAATTGCAGCAAGCAGAATTAAACAGCAAATATTAAAGACAAGTAAATGAATAAATAAAATAAAAATCATGACCAATTATATTTTAACCCTAATTTGTCTAGCATTTCATTATTTTTGTTGTTAACACTCCTGCCTTTCCCCACAACATACATCTTTTTCCTCATCATATCTAGCTACAAGGGTTATTCTTTCAAATAGCAAATATAGTGATAGTGATATTTTCTGCCCATACTCAAGAATAGTTAATGAGTTAGACATTACCTAGAAATAGCACATTCAACTGATTAGCTTCACGGGAAAGACCTTTGTAGAAGTCCATGTTCCTTCAATAAATTAACCAATAGGGTGTCAATATTTATTTGAGTAGGGGGAAAGAAACTTCATTTCATTTTTTTTTTTTTTTTTTTAAAGATGACCGGTAAGGGGATCTCAACCCTTGGCTTGATGTTGTCAGCACCATGCTCAGCCAGTGAGCTAACCGGCCATCCCTATATAGGATCCGAACCCGTGGCCTTGGTGTTATCAGCACCGCACTCTCCCAAGTGAGCCACAGGCCGGCCCAAAACTTCATTTCAGAATCTATAAAATATTTTCCCCAACAAAAGACATTTTCCTATCTAGGCATCAAATAACTTTTTGCATTTACAAATGATCAAATACAAAAAGTCTGTTGTGAATGGGATTACTGTCTTAATTTCTTCTTCAGCTATTGAGTATATTGGTGTAGGGGAAGACTATTGATTTTTGTTGATTGTATCCTGCCATTATACTGAATTCATTTATTAGTTCTAGTAATTTTTTGGTGGAATCTTTAGGGTTTTCTGTGTATAGGATCATGTCATCTGCAAATAGAGATAATTTGATTTCCTCCTTTCCAATTTGGATGCTCTTTATTGCTTTCTCTTGCCTTATTGCACTGGCTAGAACTTCCAGTACTATGTTGAATAAGGGTGGATATCCTTATTCCAGATCTGAGAGGAAAAGCCTCCAATTTTTGTCCATTCCATTTGATATTAGCTGTGGGTTTGTTGTATACTGACTTTATTGTGTTGAGGTAAATTTCTTCTATACCTACTTTGTTGAGTGTTTTTACCATGAAGTGGTGTTGGACTTTATCAAATGCTTTTTCTGCATCTATTGCAATGATCACATGGTTTTTTTGAGAGTTTGAGAAGAATTGGTATTAGTTCTTTAAATGATTGGTAGAATTTGACAGTGAAGCCATCTGGTCCTGGGGTTTTCTTTTTTGGAAGACTTTTCATTACTGCTTCAATTTCCTTATTCATTATTGATCTGTTTAGGTTTCCTAGTTCTTGATAATTCATCTTTGGTAAGTTGTATGTTTCCAGGAATTCATCCATTTCTTCTAGGTTTTTCAGTTTGTTCACATATAATTGTTCATAGTAGCCTCTTATAATCCTTAGGATTGTATGGTATCAGTTGTAATGTCTCTTTTTTCACTTCTGATTTTATTTACTTAAGTCTTCTCTCTTTTTTTCTTCATTAGCCTAGTGAAAAGTTATCAATTTTGTTATATTTTCTTTTTTTGTTATTGTTGTTGTTGTGACCAGTAAGGGGATCGTAACCCTTGGTTTGGTGTCACCCACACTGTGCTCAGCCAGTGAGCGCACTGGCCATCCCTATGTAGGATCCGAACCTACAGCCTCGGCGCTCCCAGCGCTGCACTCTCCTGAGTGAGCCACAAGGTTGGGCCAATTTTGTTATATTTTCTAAAAACCAACTCTTTGTTTCACCAATCTTTCATAATTTCTTTTTAATCTTTAATTAATTTATTTCTGCTCTGATCTGTGTTATTTCTCTCCTTCTATTGATTTGGGGTTTGGATTGTTCTTGTTTTTCCAGCTCTTTGAGGTGTAACACTAGGTTGTTTATTTGGGGTCTTTCTTCTTTTTTAATGTAGGCTTTATTGTTGTAAACTTCCTTGTTAGAACTGCTTTTGCTGTATCTCATAGGTTGTAGTATATTGTATTTTCATTTTCATTTGCCTCCAGAAATTTTTTAATTTCCTTTTTGATTTCTTCTTTGACTCTTTTGTTGCTTACCAGCACATTGTTCAATTTCCATGTATTCATTCAGTTTCTAGTGTCACTTTTGTTGCTGATTTCTAGTTTTATTCTATTGTGGTCAGACAAGGTAGTTGACATGATTCAATTTTTTAAAATTAGTTGAGACTTGTTTTGTGTTCTAACATTGGTCTATTCTAGAGAATTTTTCATGTGCTGCTGAGAAGAATGTGTATTCTGCAGCTGTTGGATGCGATGTTCTATAAATGTCCTTTAGGTCCATTCAGCCTAGAGTAAAGACTGATTTTAAATGTCCATAGATGGATGAATGGATAAAAATGAAATACTTACAATTAAGTTTAATCAGGGAGGTGAAGGATTTTGACAATGAAAACTATAAAACATGGGTGAAAAAAATCGAAGAGACACAAATAAATGGAAAGATATCCCATGTTCATGGCTAAAAAGAATTAACATCATCAAAATGTCCATATTACACAAAGCAATCTATACCTTCAACACAGTCAAAATACCAAAGACATTCAAAACTGGGTTTTGGCCTATCAAAATACCAAAGACATTCTTCACAGAAACAGAAAAAAATGATCTTAAAATTTGCATGGAACTACAAAAGATCCCATATAGCTAAACCAATCTTGAGCAAAAAGAACAAAGTTGGAGGCATCACACTCCCTGAATCCAAAATATACTATAAACTATAGTAACAAAAACAGCATGGTACTGGCATAAAAACAGACAAATTGACCAATGGAATAGAATAGGGAGTCCCACAATAAACCCACACATTTACAGCCAACTGATTTTTGAAAAAGGTGCCAAAAATATATAATGAGGAAGGACAGCCTCTTCAACAAATGGTTGCTGGGAAAACTGGACATCCACCTGCAGAAGATTGAAAGCCCTATCTCTCAACATACATATAAATCAGCTCAAAATGGATCAAAATTCTAAATTTAAGACCCCAAAGTATGAAACTATCAGAAGCAAACAGGGGAAACACCACAAAATTGGAGTGAGCAGCACTTTTTTGAGCAAGACTACAAAACCACAGGCAACTAAAGCAAAAATACATAAATGACACTATATCAAACTAAAAAGATTCTGCAGAACATGGACTACTGTCAACAATGTGAAGAGATAACCTAGAAAATGGGAGGAAATGTTTGCCAACTACACATCAGAAAAGGGGATGTTATCCAGAATATATAAGGAACTTAAATAATTCAACAGAAAAAAAAAATCAAATAACCCAATTAAAACACGGGCAAAGGACCTGAACAGACATTTCTCAAAAGAAGACACACAAATGGCCAACAGGCACATAAAAAAATGTTCAACGTAACTAATCATCAGGGAAATGCAAATGAAAACCACAGTGAGATATCATTTCAACCCAGTTAGAATGGCTCTTTTCAAAAAGACAGAAAATAACAAATACTGGTGAGGATATGGAGAAGAAGAAACTCTCTGACCTTGTTGGTGTAAATGTAAATTGGAGCAGCCATTGTGGAAAACAGCATGGAGGTTCCTCGGAGAACTAAAAATTGTACTATTTTATGACCCTGCAATCCCACTACTGGGTATATACCCAAAAGAAATTAAATCAACTTATCATAGAGACACCTACACTCCCATGTTCACTGAAACACTATTCACAATAGCCAAGAGATGTAATCAACCTAAATGCCCATCAACAAATAAATGGATAAAAACTGTGGTATGTATATGCAGTGGAATACTTTTCAGCTATAACAACACAAAATGCTGTCATTTGCAGCAACATGGATGGAACTGGAGACCATTATGTTAAGTAAAGTAAGCCAAGCATATAAAGCCAAATTCCACATGTTCTCACTTGTATGTAGAGCCTAAAAAAAAAAAAAAAACAGTGGTTCTCGTAGAAGTAGATACTAGAATAAAGGTTACCAGATGCCAGGAGGGGAGGGGAGTGGAGGGGAAGAGAAGTGGTGGATTAACAGGTACAAAGCTATGCTATCTATTCTAAGTGAGTCAATGCACAGTATATGCATGTATTGAAACAACACACTGTACCCCACAAATATGTACAAATAAATGTTAAATAAAATATCCTTATAAATAAATGCAAACCTGACAAAATATGATAGCATATATAATATTGAAGTAAAAAAAATTTAAAAACTGTTTGACTTCTGACATATTAAAAAAGCATAATTGTTATGTAAAAAATAAGTTAAAGTAAAAGAAAACTAAGTTCATGAAAGTGCTCATGAGTATATAAATATAAATTCCTATTATGTAAAAACACTCATGGTTATAATATAGGAAGGCTACAACATTTTGCTAATTTTATACTAAAATGTAAACTATAGCAACTGTGCATGTTGCAGATAGACTCCTGCTTAATGCCAAAATTTACATCTCATATCTTCATTCTATCTGTTGTATTGGGTTTCCTTTTTGAAGGAAAAGAATGTTTGTTCCTTTGTGAAGGAAATCCATTCTCTTCACTTCCTCAACTACTTCCAAAATATTTGGAATGATGCCTCACATTTTCAATAATGATGCCTACGTTTTCCAACTCAAGAGGCCCCAGATGGGGTTGACTCACTGTTGCTCTTCCAATTATATTGGAATATCCTAGTTAGCTTGAGAGAAAGAGATCTTCTTGCAGTCTTCATTTGTTTTTAAAAAATAAGAATTTTAGAAGTGTTAAGACAGGATGAATAGCTTATTAGTATTGCATTGGTCCGTCAACATATATTTAGTGAGCACCTACTTTGTAGCAGATATTGTCTTAGTCTGTTTGTGCTGCTATAACAAAATGCCTTAGATTGGGTAATTTGTAAACAACAGATTTATTGATCACAGTTCTGGAGTCTGGGAAGTCCAAGATCAAGGTGGCAGCAGGTCTGATGTCTGGTGAGGGCTGCTCTCTGCTCTATAGATGGCACCTTGATGCTGCATCCTCACATGGTGGAAGGGGCAAGAAGGCTGCCTTCAACCTCTTTTATAAGGTCTCTAATCCCATCCATGAAGGCCCTGCCTCTTTGACTTAATCATTTTCTAAAGTCCCCACTTTTTTTTTTTTAGTCAGCTGGCCAGTGTGGGGATCCGATGGCCCCACTTCATAATACTATTGCATTGGGAGTTAGGTTTCAACATATCAATTTGGGTGGTGAACACCAAAATGCAGGCCATAGCAGACATGATGCTAGGTTTTGAGAATATAGCATGTAATGAAACAGACCTCACCCTTACTTCACTGAGTGGAAACAACCTTTGTTTCCAAACTGCCCAGACCTGCCCAGCCATCCAAAGCAGCAAACCATTTATTTTCTTCTTCACCTCACTCCCAGGGACCTGCTTCTAAGTCACTTTTTTTTTTTTTTTTTTTTCCTTTAAAGATGACCGGTAAGGGGATCTTAACCCTTGACTGGGTGTTGTCAGCACCACGCTCAGCCAGTGAGCAAACCGGCCATCCCTATATAGGATCCGAACCCGTGGCCTTGGTGTTATCAGCACCACACTCTCCCGAGTGAGCCACGGGCCGGCCCGAGCTTCTAAGTCACTTTAACCGAATAAGGTTACAGAGTCCTTTCATCTTGTCTTGGCAGAAAATATCACTATCACTATATTTGCCATAATGGCCTCTAACCACTCACAGAAAACATTGCACTTGAGGTAAGAATTACTTGTAATTTATCTGAAAACTTTATTAGTTATCCTCCCCCAATTTCTTTCCATGTTCGAACTTATTTAAAAGAAAGAAGAAGAGAGTTTGAGGTGCCTAAAGGAAACATATCTCTTAAGACTGTCAGGAAAGGAATCCAAAAGTGTGTCAATAAGGAGTGGATGATTAAAACATTAAAGACTTTTAAACTCGAGGCCTCAAGACCAAAAAAGTATAGCACAAGTGTTAAATGAATGAGAACATAAAAATTGCATTATTACTTTTAATGGACAGTTTTAAAAGATTAAGAATTGGATTCTGGGAATAATCTAGATGAGATTTATTAGAATTTATCAAATGATTAGAGATTAAGCTAAATTCAGAATGCCGGAGTCATCCCTACTTCATTTGTTTTATTTGAGGGCTACATTGCTACACAAAAAAACATGCAGAATGAAGAATTCATAACATTTTTTTATAAACATTGCAGCCCTATGCCAGATAATTATACTTCACCTTCAGTTGTAATAATAAAGATGAGAACTAATTTTGTGGATAATTATAAAACTTTACTAGCTTTTGACAATTGCATTCTTGTCCATTCTGTTCACAAGCTATCCACCTGAACTACAAAGGCAGACCACAGAATTAAAGCAACCTGTTTTAATACCCTTCTGTCTTCATTTGTCACTGACTCTAGGCACATATTTATCTGTAAAATTTATTCCTACTGTATTCATTTTGATGCCATGCCACTGATTTGTTCAGAATGTTAATCTCACAAGCTGTAAATACTTTAACAGTGGAGGGAGTTCGTCTCAGTGTAAATTATGAATTTTTCCTCATTAGAAATAGTCTCAAATAATGCCCACATGTGAAAAAGGAATGTAGGAATTGCCTACAATCTTATGACCAGATTTGTATTTAAAAAAACCCACAGCAATGAATTAGACTATTCCTAAGACTGTTTAATGAGGAGGATATTGGAGTGTATCTGGGATAGTACGAGCTCTATTAAAAAGAACTTGTTGCTGAGATAATAGCGATTTGCAATAAGAGGTAGATAAGAGTCTGGGTTTGCAGTGGTTCACACTTTTGAGTACATGTATTGTAGTTCTTTTTTCCTGATACCTTGTGATCAGGTCCCTATACTTCCTTTCTTAAATCAGGTTTTACATTTTGTGACCCTGCAGGTGACAGTGGTACACTAAAATAGTTGTGTACCCCTCATCAGGGTTAAAACCATCCAGCTTTTGCTAGTTCCTGTTCAGCCGAAAGTGGTGTATATGGCATCACGCAGGAATGCTGGAGCTTGGCCAAGTGAATTTCCAAATAACTTGTGTAGAGTCCTGTAAAAACCAATGCTTTTGTTTAAACTTATTTTTTCCCTAATGGATACATTTCCAAAATATGTTATACTCTATCAGACTATATGAAACATAATTCAATCCCTCTATTATCAAATATATGACGATAGATAGATAGATAGATAGATAGATAGATAGATAGATAGATAGATAGATAGATAGATAGATAGATATTTAACTGCTAAATAAAATTATATAAGTACTGGTGCCAGAAAATCACTCTCTTGAAAAATTGCTATTATTGGAACAGTCTCATCTCCTGTGGGGTGTAACATGAATGCCTTTCTGCAAAATTGAATGTTGAATCAAAATCTAAAGAAGCCTTCTCCTAAGTCATTGCTTAACCTTCCAGGAATTTTTGTTGTTGCTCTAAGCTTCTTTTTGACTTAGGGACATTGTGAACATCATCTGCTATTTTTTAGACCTATCACAATGTCTGCTCTTTCATTAAAAGTATTATTCACCTGGCTGAAAAAAAAAATGTTCAATGACTGATATGCTTATTATAGGACACAGTAATGTACCTAAGGACTATTGAGATGTAGATGGCTATCCACACCCCCCCACACACACACTAACAAGTATACACAAACACACACACACACACACACACACACACACACACACACACACACACACTCTTCTACCGCTGCCAAAGGGTCAGCTGTTGTGCTTTTAGTGTTTACAGGTCTCCTGAGAACTACTGAAAATGAAATGGCTGTTAGGCTTGGAAGACTACAGAGCGTGTGACAATAAGACGTCAATTATCTTATTGCTACTGAACTTTGGTGTCAGTCTGCTGCTCAGTCCCTGTCATTTGTTTTTCTTTCTTTGATTGTTCTTCATCCTTTTCACATGACTTCTGTATTTTTCAGATTTTGTGCCTGGAAGGTTGACTTTTATCAATCCATGAAATTTATTCTCTAATGATGAACCAACCAATTATAGTATGAGGGTGTGACCAGCTATGGGCTCTTTACTATACTCATGCCCGCTTGTTGCACAACAGCTATTTCTTTACTGTAAGAGGCATTTTTTTTTCAGCAAGGCTTTGGATATTTTAGATTTCTGGATGTTTGTGTAGCATTATTCTACTTTCAAACCCATTCCATCTTGATATTGCATATTCATTGAAAAATACTCATCAAGTGTCTGCCATGGGCCATACACTATTCTAGGCATTGGAGATAAAGTTGAGAGCAAGTTAGCAATGATGTCTGCTTTCATAAATCTTCTAGTCATGTGCACAAGATAGAAAAACAAATATTGGTATTATATAATGACACTACATGTAGCTCTCTTCGTATCTAACACTAACACTAAGATGTGGTACCTAGACAAGTGACAAGGAGTTGTCACATCTTTGAAGCAGCTGCTCAGAATTGATTCAGCATTAATTTGTATGATATTTTTGTTTTGTTTTCTTTCTGTTTCAGCAGAAGTGCTAGACATGGATGAAGTTTTGTGACATTTCTCCTGTGTCTTTTTAGAAGTCACAATTTCCACTGGATTCTCTATAGTTAACAAACATTCTATTTTGAGATGTTTTGGGCTCCTATTTTACTTAATAGCCGTAAATTCAATAGCCATAAATCCAAATATGGCACGACATAAGAGCTTCTAGGTCCCCTTTTGAGACTGCTTTCTTTAAAATCAGTGTTTTTATGTTTCAGGTTAAATGTTTTGAATTTGGCTAATACTACATTTCAAGAAAAATAATTACATTTATAAGTGCCCCTATTTAAAAGCAAAAAAAGAAAAAATCAAAAAGAAAACAGATAGTCTTGAATCTGAGTTCAGTGTATCTTTACATATTTGTTAGAGAAAAATGAGTAAGCACATACATAAATTCTTGCCTTTAACCTATATATTTCTTCTTACCCCACATGTAACACAGACACTTGTCATAGAATATTTATTTTCAAACATAATATTAATAAGTTTTCGTTTTATGTTTAAAAATCAGATAATAAGTTTTGAAATAATATCTGGAGCACTTTATAATTATGTTCTTGAATGCATGAGAAGCTTGATGAATTTAAAAGAAGAAAAAAATGTATAGCACATCTCTGCAAAAAAAACATATCAATAAAATTGATGTACCTTATGGGTGGTTTTAACACCACATACCCCTTAACTCTAGACTCTCTCAATCAATTTAGAAGGTAAATGCAAACACTAGCAGCTCATTAGATTGATTATTAGTTATAATCCTTTTGAGTAGTAATTGAACCAAATAGGTATTTATTGAATACTTGTCGTATACCTAGGAGAGACTATTGCTAGGAGCTATGAATGATCAAGGATAAAATGTCTGGTATATGATGCATTCAGAAATGAATGACCTTAGGGGGAAAATTAAAATTTACCTAAAGTGTTGGGGTGTCTTCTGGATTCTGTTCTAAATCTTCAGCTAGGATTTATAGATGGCCATGCTCAATCTGACCTCATTAATTATGATTCCCATGATTTCAGCAGCGGTGTAGTTGATGGAAAAAACATTTGTTTTGGATTCAGAAGACATGAGTTTCAGCAGAAACTTTCTATATTTTAATCTTGGCCAAGTCACTTCAACTATCTGAGCTTCAGTTTCTTCTTTTTTAGAAGAGAGAAAATATAACTTGCCCTGAAAACCTCACAGGATGGCTGTGAGAATAGTATAAAAGAATGCGCTTTGTGATCTAAAGTTATGTCTATGAATGTAACATTATCTAATTATTCAGGTATGTATTTATTAATAACTACATTGCAGTTGCTTTGGATTGTTTACTTGGGGGCAAAAGAAATGTGAAAATTTCCTATACTATTACACAGCCTATCTATTCCTTTTGCAAGTTTGATCAAGCTCCACATAGTTTAGGGTCCATGATGGGCCCTACACTGCTATGTACTATGTACATTAAGGAAAATACCTAGAAGAATGTCTTCACATTTGAATCACAATTTCAAGTTTTCATTTTCTTCTAACGCACAGACAGACTAATGTCTCAGTATGCCAAACACATGCATGTTGCATAAACACCAAAGTGCACCTGTCATTCCTCCAAAAGTAGGCAAAATGCTATATTTTAAAAGGTTAGGTCTAATGGTATTCTCCGCCCACAAGCAAATATATTACTATTTAATTGCTAACAAATTGTCAACTTCTGTTTCTCTTCATTTTTTAACACTGAAAAATTATGTGCATAATTAATTTTCTATGTTCAGTGGAAGTTATAATACTAAGCATTAAGTGTTGTGATGGAAGAGTGTAATTTACCCCTCTTCAAGTCTGAAAACTAAATATCCTTGGACATTTGTGGTCTTCCTTTCATTTCCTCTGTCCCTTCTCCTGGTTCTCTCTTTCTTCCTCTTCTTACTGAAGTTTCTCTTTTCTGCCTCCATCCACCCTCCCCACCTCCCAATCACCCTACGATTTTTTCAATTCTTGTTTTCTCATGTTTGCAAGATTATCTTCCCCCTTCATTGCTTTCTATGGTAGGTTCTTCTTTTTGAAATAAGGTCTTAATTAAAATGAGATTATCTTCTGGGCAGTGGGGGTTTGCTTTGTTCTACTTGGTTTTGTTTTACAGTCTTTATGGTGAGGTGAGTCAAAAACATTTAAGTTGGGAAAATGAAACTAAATAATGTCCCTTATCACCAGTTTCTACAATTTTCTTACCTAAACATTTCCAGTTTCTTTTTTTGGCTGGAGAGAGGAAAAGGAGAGGAGCAGAAAATGGAAGTAAGGTCAAGAAGGTGTGGGACCAAAGAACATTATGGAATGCTGCAATGGGCAGCTGACCATCTGCATCACCATTCTGGCATAGAAGGTCCAAGACCTCTCCAGAATCATTCATCTGAGGTTCATCCATTTTGTTTCCAATATAATTTTCATAGCTCCAAGGAGAAGAATAAGGTGCAATATTTCCATGGAACCTCATCGCAATATTAACAGTAGTTACATTATTCTATATGGTCAGGTTGTGTTCATAGGGGTGTCCTCACCCTGGGGGGCTGCAGGGTAAAGCTCAGCCTGCCCACACAATGACTTTACAGAGCTCTTCATTTAAAGGCTGCCATAGATCTGCCTCTAGAAGATAATGGTAGAATCTCAAATCTAGAGTTGCTTTCTGGAAAAAAATTTTGCTACTTATTTCACTAACCAAGTGTGATCCTTCAAGTGGGAAAATTTTTTAAATTCTATTTTGAAAAAGGATACATAATTTATTTTCAGAGTTTATATTCTCAAGAACATCTTAGAATATATGTTTGGTAATTCTTTTTTTTTTTTGTCTTTTTCGTGACCGGCACTCAGCCAGTGAGTGCACCGGCCAATATATGTTTGGAAGAGTCTGAATCGACATTTGAAAGAGTTTGGGGTTAAAATACCTGTTGAGATCATTCAGAGGCATGAGAGAGGCAGAAATATTTAAAAACAAAAAAAGGAGTAAGCACGTTTAAGACAGTCAAAAATTGAATAACCATCTTTTATTTTCCTTCAGAATAACAAAGAGAAGACATCTCATTAATATTTCTCCTAAGTAACCAAAGTCTTTGGCATTTGAGTCCTCAAAGCAAAAACTACTGTATACTTTTTTGCTAAAATGGATTCTGGTTCAATCAGTCTCACCAGCCATTTTCCTTTTCTCTTTCTTTGAAAAATACACACACATTCCTCTTAAAGATATACTTTATTTCTCACATGCGCCAGAGTAAATCTCTAGTTTGAAGGAATATTTAAGTATTGAATTTAAGTCTCACCATCCCCATCAGTCCTGCTGCTCTGACCAGTGCTAGATAAGACAACAATGACATGAACTGAAAGTTCCAAAACCCATAGAAACTTCTCCTGGCTGTGACTTACTGTCTCTGACATTTTGATGCTGATATACTGTAGATGAAATCCATAAATGCAATCCTAAATTTCAGGCATTTGGATTTGTCAGTTTAATTCAGGCATCACCTTAGTTAAAGCTCAACTTACTGTATTTATGCAAAAAGAAAGGGGGAGGATGGGGGCAAAAGACATTTTCATTCTGCAATAAATATTATCAGAGCTTTGCGGTGTTATAATCAGTGCATGCAGAATAGTGCAACTCCAAACAGTAAGCCGGAGTTGCAGTCTGGCAAAATAAGCCCTTCAAAGCTCATGAGCTTACTGCTGTTCACCTGGTGGGTTCTCTCCATCACGAAGCTGAGTGAGTCCATTAAGCTTATGTAACACAAGCTTAAAAGTGAAATGGAAAGCTCTTAAAAAATAAACTATTTAAGTTTCTAAATCAGGAGTGTGCATTATGCACTGAAACTTAAATATGCCAGTAATGCCACATACATTTGTACAATAATGATAATCACATCCACATTTTAAAGGAAAACATTTAAAAGTACATTTCCTTCACAGAACTGAAAAAAAAAAATCTAAATCAGTATTCCAGCTTTGCTCTGAAAGAACTGAAGAGAGAGGAGCAGTCAGGGAGTGCTCTATGCTTTGCAAGTGCTGTCATCAATTCTTATAAATCCTTAATCCAGCCCTGGATAGGCAGGTGAAGAAGAAATTGATTTTTTTCAGATGTCTTGGTATAATGAAATACAGAATATAAGAAATGTAAGCTTGTACACATATTTTTATAGATATAGGACCTTATTTATTTTAGTGTCCAATTTAGTGCAAGGAAAACAGTTATAGTACATCCATCGAAAATAGGAATAGGGTGTTAAAAACGGATGTGTAGACTGATGACATGGTCAAACTCACTGACTAGTGCTGAAGTTTATTACCTGCCCGAACACTTCGAAGAGCAATTCGGGCATAGGCCCAACCCTAGAAGAGCATGGGGAAGTGAAGGGTTGTTCCTTCTACTTTCAGAGAGCGTGTTTTTGAGTGGGTATTCAGACTGAGACTTAACCTGACTTCACCACACTCTGAAATGCTGGGTGCCGTGACTGTAGCAATAACATCAGTCTGCAGTTAAGTGTGAGTGAATGAACTTTTCTTCCAAATGTCCTTTGACCTTTACCCAATTATAATCAAAATGCTAGGAAAACAAGCAAAAGGAAGACACTGTTGTTTTCCAGGTTAATCTTAGCTTCCATAAGAAACTTTGTCATTAATAAAAACCAACCTCCTACTTAATAGACCATGGGGTGCAATGCTTTTCCTTCTTGAAGGAGGTGTCTTCTGAGCATTCATCTGTTAAAGATTGTTTCACCGCTCGGACTGAGTGTTTAGGGAAATGAATAATTTGTTTCAGGGGAAATTTTTTTTTCTTATCCTTTTATAAAATGAGTTTGAGCTTTGTTCCCCGTGACCCAGATTCCCATGACCGCAGTACAGTGACCTTGCCTTAAGGTCTAGGAGCAGATGAAGCCATTGAACAGAATGAACTCAGATTTTCGATGTTGATTTTTTCAGGTGTGTTTTAATGTTTCAGCCTCAAATTTCTCTCTTACACAACAGGTGATTACAATCTTGACAGAGGATGTCTATAGATAGTATTTCTTGTACCAAATCCACACAAATAAAAAGACAGATTTTCCCCATTGAGACAAGCAGCCAAAAGAGTGACAAAAAAATCAGTTTGTGGGGACTTTGGCACCAAACACAGTCCAGGAAATTACTCCAAACCTCACTTTTGTAATGGACTCTAAATTTTCAGCAACTGAAAACCACACTGCACCAGCCAATTGGTAATAAATTTAAAATACCAGAAGATGATTTCAGAGAAAGAAATTGCAGCCATGGAACAACATATTTTTAAGATCAATGGGACATATCTGTCTTACCGGAATAGGATACACTTCTGGAAGATAAAGTAATGATCTTAGAAGGCAGAACAGAGACTCTTTTTAATATCTTCCTCTTACTCCATTTTAGAGGAATGGGTTGAGAGTTAAATGTTGTAGGTCTCTGGGAGGTTTTAAGATGGAAGCTAAAAAATAGCATTTATAATTCAAATCTTCCTGACTTTCAAATCTTTTGAATTTATGAAAAATGCATATCATTTATATCTGCTTAATGTAATATATTTATAGCTTACATATTTGAGAAATTCCCATTACAATAGTTTGTACTTCTTTATGTCATACACGTACAATAGATAAGCATTAAGACATGAAAAGAAAATACTTCCTGGCTACTCAGCATAAGTAAAATTAACATTGATAGACCCTGTAACAGGTCAATAAACCAAAGTTTTAGCAGTAAGGAGAGCAAAGAGTTTCCAAAGTCAAAAATCCTTTTGGGAAAACACCATGCTTTTCCCTTAAAATTTAATCACAAGAAGACAAGAGTGTTCTCATTTGTCCTACCTTTTTCACAAAAGAATTTTGAAAGAGAGGTGACATTTAGAAAAACTAAAGGGCTACTATCTATGTCTTTACAGATTAAAATCAACGTGTTAAGTTTTTCCTAAAGTTTGTAAGTGATTGTGTAGATTACCCTGTATAAGCTAATTCCATGCAATAACAAACAAGGAAATAGGCTCTTACGTGCTAGCCATACTCTTTAGCATTTTATGCCATTAATTCATTATACAAATATTTATTCAATATTTATTTATAGTATTGGGCACCATGCTAGAGAGGAGGGGTACAAAGGACAAATAAGCCATGTCCCTGTTCCCAAAAAGCTCAACGTCTGGTATATGAAAGAGACTAGAGGCAAAGTTTGCATTGCTCACCCCAAACTGAAAAAATGAAGGCTTTTGGGGGTTCAGATTTGCCCCTGGAGAATGCAAAGTAGAATCATGGATCAAAGACCACCTTGAGAAATTCATTAATAAGTAAAAGGTTCTCAGTGCTGGATTTTGAAGTTTGAAGGAAAACAGAATGAGCCCCATACAACCTGAGCAAATTCTTTGAGCAAAGAGCAACCACTGCCAGTACTGATCCATCTAATCCCAGGATTACAGGAGATCCCAAGAGAAAGGGGAGGTTTGTTTTAAGTGGGATTTTGCTACATGAGAATTGCCTGCAGCCCTGTGGGCTCCCTTGCAGATCTTTCTTCTCCGTACAGAGACATTTGCTATGCCTTTGCTCGAATAGGTTTATTACCTATTTGAACTCCCCAGGTGGTGATATCAGTGCAAAGAATATAGAAATTCAACTGCAGGTTTTTTTTTTTAAATGCAGTTTCAGTTGTTCCAACCTGTTGTGCACTGTGTATAGTTACACATTTGGGGAAATACCGCCACTGAATGAAGTGTTGTAGGGCCTTTACAGAGTGCTTTTATCTGATAACTATTCAAAAAATGGAAACTCTGCTCAGTTTTATAAGATAAGGACAATCTAGCCTTGCCTGTGGTGTCACATATCTTATTTAGAAAATGTACAATCCTTGAATTGTAAGGAATTATGAAGAAATGTGAATTTCTGCTAAAAGGCTCTTACTATTCAAATTTCCATTTGTCAAAGCAACTTGGTGCATGGGGAGTTGTATTATGGCATGTAAACCAGTACACAGCATTTAAAAATGTAAAATGAAAGCTTAATATTTCTTTGAAGATAGCATGAGGGTTCAAAAAATATTTAAAAGGTTAAACCTGGTGAGATGTTCCCTGCCCCGGGGGAAAAAAGATATTACAGGTTAATAGCTAAAAAGCTATCAAATAAGTTTGGTCAAGAAAGCAGTGTATAATTCATTTTAGGCATTTAAGCATAAATTATAATATAGGAATTAATATCTTCTAATGACTTTACTCTGTTACTTAAATGATGGTTGTTTCCCATTGCTGTTTCTCTTTCTGGCCCTTCTCTTTGCATCTTTCTTGTTTGATTCCAGGAGCAGAGCTATCTTCTGTTCTGATGGATTGGTATCTGTGTTTTCCCAGTTGCTAAATATTTTTCAGCCTGTCTTTTCCCTAGATCTCCAGATCTAAAAGAGGTTGATCAGAAACAGCCTCAAGCAATATTTATTTTCAGTGGTCCCCTTCCCCCTGCTTCTCAGCTACTCTGTCCTAGCTCCTGCATTCCACCTGGCAAAACATACCTGTCCTGTGCTCACATATGACTCATTTACTCGCACTACAGTGGTAATGGTTGATAATGTTCAAACTTCTTACTCTCAAGACTATAGATAGTGCCCAACTTACAATGGTTCAACTTATGATTTTTCAACTTTGCGATGGTGTGAAAGTGATACACATTCAGTAGAAACTGTACTCCAGTACAGTATTCAAAAAATGACATGAGATATTCAACACTTTGTTGTAAAACAGGCTTTGCGTTAAGTGATTTGGCCCAACTGTAGGCTCTTGTAAGTGTTCTGAGCACATTTAAGGTAGGTTATGCTAAGCTATGATGTTCGGTGGATTAGTTATATTAAATGCACATTTGAGTTATGATATTTTCAACTTATGATGGGTTTATCTGGACATAACCCCATCATAAGTTAAGGAGCATCTGTATTTGAATTTTAAAAGATAACTCATGGAAAAACATATTTTAATGCAACGAAATAATAACAATGATCTTGCATTTTGCACTTACTGAAAGCCAAGAGATACAGTTGCTGCCTTAGATGTACTAACTCTAATCCTTATAATCCATAGTCTGTAGATGAGCAAATTGAGTCTCAAAAAGCCTAAGTAAGTTGCCTGAAATCACAAAGATAGTGAGAACCAAAGCTAGGATTCAAAATTAGGTCTGTCTGTCTCTGAAACTCACACTCATAAATCACCATGAGACCTAATAGCAGAATCTCAGGCTAAGTGGCAAAATGGAGGGAAGGTATTTTCAGTGATAGTGGTTAGTAGGAAGGCAGTAATTCTGCCCCTTAAATTATACCCTGAAAGAGGTGCCTCCACTGCCTCTATGTGGAAGCACATCTGTGGTTGAATTGAAATATGAAAATTTAAAGAAAAAACTGTGTTTGCCAGTTAATCACAAGATCATCTAGTCTTAGAGTTGGAAGATATCTTAGATATAATCTAACCTCTATGACAAATTGGCCATGACAGATGCCCTCCAACATTTTCTTGGATAGTTTCAGTATATTCTAGAATGGCATACAGAAAATTGAAATCCCTCAATGAAATGTATATATAATACATATATATGGGTTATGTATATAACCTATTGTGAGAGCACTGTGTATATACTCCTCCTATGTACATATATATTTTTTACTTCCCAAGTCTACTCTTTTTCCATATTAAACATCACAAATATTTTTAACCATTTCTTACTTGCAGTGAATTTTAGATAAAATATCATATTCAGTGTCTCTGCAATTGTTTCTCATGATGTTCAATTGTGATTTTGAGAAAAAAGACTATGTTGTCAAATAAGTTTGTGAGATACTGAATTAAATTTCTTCCCTGCAGGATTTCTATGATTCTTTGAAAAGTCCATATGTATTACGTATCTGCAGTTATGAAGCTAGACTTCCCTTCCCCTGGTTCTTTCCCCAAGCTCTTCCTATTAGTCTAAAATCCATGTTCATTCCAAACTAAATGAGAGAGAGAGACAGAGACAGAGAAAGAGAAAGAGAAAGAATCAGAACGATTAGTATGGAGACTCTTGGGTTAGTTTAAAAAACTCAGTTTCTAGGTGACTTGTGAGACTGACAAAATTGACAAATGTTTAAGGAGGTAGATTCAGAATATTTGCATTTTGGGGAGTGTGTCCAAACAGAAAATAGATCTTGAAGCATTTGGAGTCACTGGTGATGGATGGACACCATCCTGGACCTAAAAAGTATAGTATCTTTAAGATCTTTTTCTGCTTTGTCTCATCTTAAATCACAACTACTAGCAACATTGAGCAAAAAGTGATTAGAATTTGGGGTATGAGCTGTTAGTTTTTTGGTAAAAAGAGGAATTGTAACTTGGTGTCTAAACTAAACTCCCCTTAAATTTGGTCTTGCATTGCCTGTGATTGTATTATTTTAATACTATTTTAAAACAAGGTTCAAGTCCAAGCTACTATCTTCTCTTTCTTCATCACTCCATTTTAATCCTACCTATTCCAGAAAGTTTTCCTTACTCATGTAAAATTTAGGAAAGAATCTCACCATCAAAATGCTTCACAAAATGTGTGGAGTTCTGTGCACTGCCAAACCCTGGCATTCTACTAACAAACCTCATACTCTAAAAAACCAAACCTGAGTCCACTGCAAAGATTTAGCTATTTATTATTGAGTGCATAAATGTTCCTGTGCAGTCTTGAACTTGTCCTTCTCATCCCTCTATTATGATACATTTTAAGAGAATTAGAGATTTATACCTATCTTAACCAATCTGAAATTCAGTGTTTGGGACTTATTCCTTTAGAAATAAGTCACTGTCATATTTAAGTTATTTGTGAAATGTGAATATTTCATCTATACATTTTAATATACTAAATCATCAGTATTTTAGCATGGCTCAATTCATCATTTATTTTTCTCAACAGATAATTGTTCTACACCTATTACAGATCAAGAAGTATGCCAGATTTGCATAATATGAAGACATAGACTTTACCTTTAAGGGATCAAAACAGTGGAAATATGTTATGTATACAGATATCTGTAATTGAAAGCTGAATTCAATAAATACTGTAAGAGAGGGTTATAAGTATAACACTAAAACTGCAGCTAGTAGGATGATTCAATCCTTTATTTAATTATTTTTAAACAAGCATTTATAGAGCACTTGCTACGTTCCAAGTATCATGCTGAGTTGTGAGGATATACAGGTGGAAGTTACGGCCTCTGCCCTCGAGAGGCTCAGTTTAAAGAGGGTAGGTAAAACAGGAAAAACAATAAAATTAATGAATAACAAATGTACGAATAGACCTGTGCAGAAGGAGCTTTTGGGAGCATAAAGTCGGGCATCTAACCTAGTCCAAGATTGGGCAAAGGTGGACGATGTGGGAGAGGAAGCTTCATGGAGGAAAAAATTCTAGGGCTGAGGACTGAAGCTCACTGCAGAAAGAGATGACGGTTTGTCCAAAGGAACGGGGATATGAGAGAGCCTGGTGCATCCAGGAACTGAAAGAGCTCTGCATGCCCAGAGTCAAAAATATAAGCAGTTAAGACAGGACATGAGACAATAAAGGCGATCATGAAAAGCCTGGGACTTTTTACTGAAAGTAAAAGAGAGTCAAAGAGGAGTTTGATAACAGGAGAGAAACGCAATCCTAAAGACATCAATGTAGTTGGAAATTGGAAGAGGGGGAGAGAGGAGAGAGAGAGAGAAAGAGGGAGATGGTGAGAGTGTGAGAGAAAGCAAAAGACTGAGAAAAAGGAAAGGCTCAAAACATCTGACATTAGGAGAGCAAGTAGTCTTGGTGACATGTGCTGGTGGGGATCCCCATACTAAAAAACAGTAGAAAACAATGAGAACCTGAAATTTCTTTAATTCATTCATTAAATAAAATAAACTAAAATTGTATTAGGTTACTAGAAAGTGCTAAATGCTATTCTAAGAACTGGGGTTATAATTTTACTTTCCTGGAACTCACATCCCAGTGAGGGGGACTGACATTAACCAAATAATCAACCAAAGTGTATACCTATGAAATAAAATAAATGCTATTAAGGAGAAGTGCACGTATCATGAATCATGTAACAGGCAATGTACAAGGTACATGTACCATGAATCATATAACATGAATCATATGACAGGTTCTTTGGTTAGAAGCAACCGAAATCTATTTGGGTTAACATAAGCAAAAATGAAAAGTATTGAAAGGATATAGGACAACTGTCTGTAAAGAAGAAATGGCTAATAAACCAGGGTCTGAGAGACAAGAAGCAGAGCAGTTTCAAGGATCCAGGGAACAGGGATTAATGGGCAGATTCTTCAGATGAATTGGCTCGATTTTCCATCTCTGCAATTCTGCTCCAGGTACAAATTCCTGTGAGGGAGTGTCAGAGTAGCCTAGTGCAGGTCACATTCCCATTACTTGGTTAGGGAAGAGAAGATGACCTTGACTTGATAGCCCTATCAACACTGCATGCATGGGGGAAAAGAAGTTCTTTCATTAAAAACCAAGCTGTATTTCCCAGAAGCAGAATCGTGGTTGTGCTGGTAAAAACAACAGATTTCCACTAAAGAGGAGAACTGGCATAAACCTCAGGGAAGGTTTCCTGGAGAAGAGTCATTATTGAACTGAGATATGAAGGATGAGGGGGAATTAACTAGGGAAAGATTGGGTGCACATGTCATCAGGGTGGCTTCCTAGACATAGAGAATGCACAGTATGTGCTCAGATAAAAGGCAAATTAAAGACGAAATGTAACTCCTTAAAAAGTTTGCCTTGTTGATGCCAATTCAACATCGTGCATGGATTATTCATTAGCAATCATCTTCATTATCAGCAGCATTGCCGCTACTTAGAATTGTGGGAATAAAGTACGCAGTCCGTAAAAATTGACAAAATTATGTACAACAGGTTTCCCCTTTTCAGGTTCTTGCGTATGGCCCTTAGGAAAATGTTGGCAAGAACCACTGTTCTGTGGGCTAATTGGAATAGTCTATCACTCCTATCATCATTCAGTATAGGGATTTCTAGGATAGGGATTATTGTACATCATGAGGCAGTAAGGAATTTCTCCTTTTTACCTCTGATTACACTGAGGAAGTAGATTTCAGCCTGCATCTTAGCATGTTAGAAATATATTTATTTTTTTCTTTAGTTTCAAACTGTGTAGATGAGTACCCCTTGCTAGGCAAAAGTTGCATCATTCTGGAGACAGAAGCAGCTTCTCTCTACCACTTACTGTGTAATGTTGAGCAAAGCAGTTTACTTTTCTCTGCTTAGGTTCCCTCATTTACGGAAATGGTGATGAAGCACACTCTGCAGAGACCTTGCAAAAATTAATCATTTCTCTCACTTTATGAACAAGGAAAAGAAGCCCCAGAGAAGCAATGTAACTTGTCCAATACCACACAGCTTCTTGGTGAGAGAGCTGGACTTAGAACCTAGGTTTTTCTTCCATTCATCATGCTGCTTCCTGAAGAACTTGGATGTGTAATGCAAAGAAAGTATTATATGTGAAATCAAAACCAGTATTTTGAATCCTAGATGTAGCACTTATTATCTCTGTGACCTTGGGCATTCACTTAACCTTTCTGAATTTCAGTTCCTTATTTGTTAAATGAGTATAATAATGCCTGCCCAACTCCTGTCAGGGTCATCGTAAGGATCACAAGAAGAGAATGCATGTAAGGCTACTTTGCACACAAATAAGAAACATTGCTACTATAAACTACATTTTGAAAAATTAGGAAGTTGAAGCTCTGAGATGATGAATAACTTACCCAAGTTCACTGGGTCATTTTCTGTCTGCGGAGAACTCTGAACTTCAAGCTCACTTCCCTTTCCTCTAGACCTTGCACCCTCCCTTTTGTCTGGAAACACAAAGTATCATATGTTAATTTTAAAAAATTTAATCTTTAATTAAGCACTACCTAGAGTGTTACAATATGGTAATAAATGTGTATTTCTTTATAATTAACTCTATTCCCAAATCCCCACCTTGTTAAAACTGAGCAAGAAAATAAAATGAGTTATAATACGTAAACTAGCATATTGGAAAATTTTTAATTTTGACCTTCAATTGAAAGAGGGGAAAACATTTCCCAAAGTCATCATGCGCTTAGAAGCATAAGAATTTCCTCTTCCTACTGTATCTAGCATTGATAGCATCGACCTTGGATATCTCTCCTAATGGAAATACTATAACTTCCCCACAAGGATAGGAGAATCAAATGACAAGTCAATTGATCCCTTGCTTCAGGCCAGAGTCCCTAGGCTGTCACGGAGTATGCTTTGGCCTCATCCTACCTTTTCACTGTTAGTCCTTGCTTGCACCATGCCAACATCATTATCATCTTGACCATCAATCATCATTGCCATCATCCTCATCCTCATCTTCATCACTGATGAAATTTATTGAGCATTTACTATGTACATGGTATGATACATAGTGCATTACATGCATTTATTCAAACCTTGTCACAGCCCCAAGAGCTGGCTATTATAAGTATCTCAGGTTTTGGGGGGCAAATAATGTGCATCTCACACATCTTTGTATCCCCACAGTGCTTGCAAATACAGACTGCTTCTATTCCCTCTCCTGTAAGACAGGGCTAGCAATAGGTCCCTCCAAGTATTGCTCAAAGAATTATATGAAATACCACACAGCATCTAGCACCATGTCTGGCATGTCGTGCATCCTCAACAAATAAGTAACATATTTGAATCAGAACACATGTTTGCTTGGGAAAGCTTATGATGGATAGTAACCAGCAAACCCTGGGGAAAAGAAATTAAAAATAATTTTTAACCTGTTTCATCTCCCAGTGATAATCTTGGGATGCATCTGACTCTCAGAAAATGTTGCTTCATGGGGCTTCTATGCCTTTCCATAGATTCCCCTTGAACTCAGCCTAAAACCTACACCCTTCATTCTCCATGGTGCTATCTAATCCAAATCTCTAAAAGCAACTTCAATTATAAAAGAGTTACATGTGGTAGAATTATTTATTCAGTAGCACAAAAAATTCTTAAGTAAAATATTAAGCTATAAATATGTAGGGTGTGTTTTCATTTTAGTATATGTATGTATGTGTATGTATATATAACACACGGACACACACACACATGTATGTACATCGGGGGGACCGAGATGTGTGTGTGTGAGCGTGTGTGTGTGTGTGTGTGTGTGTGTGTGTGTGTATACATAATCGTAGACAAAAGACTGGCTGAAGTAAATAAAAATACTAAGAGTGCATATTAGTCCATTTTGTGTTGCTATAGCAGAATACCTGAAACTGGGTGACTTAGAAAGAAAATGAAATTTATTGTTTACAGTTTCTGAGGCTGGGAAGTCTGAAGTCCATCTGGTGGTGGCAACCATGAACCAGGGGTCTCACATTGCAAGATGGTGGGAGCAGAGAGGGAGCAAGACAGACTCTCCCCACCTTTCAATTACCATAATAGGATTTCCCACCTTCTTAACAGTCACAGTGGGGGCTAAGTTCCTAATACATAAAACTTGGGGGACACAATTCAAGCTTCAGGGAGTTTGGGGGGGACATAATTCAATCTACTATAGAGTGGATTCCAGATGAATTTTATTCTTTATCTTTTCAAGAAATTTCTGAAGATTTTACACTGTACCTATATTACTCTCATATGTGTGTATATATATACATATACACTTTTTTAAAACTATTTTCATTTGAAGTAAAGGAGATAAGGAGGAAGGGAAGAAGAGAGGGAGAGAGGAAAGGGAGAAAGGTTAAATTACAGGCAAGCTGCAGGGCCTCTGCAGCTGACCCTAGATCTCTGAGGCCCTGCCTCGTGTCTTCTTGCACCCTGTGACCATGACAAGGCCACAGCAGAGCAGACTCCAGAGCTTCCTGGCATTTCCCTGTAAAAACATGATTTTTTATAACTTGCTACCAGATTTAGCAGGTGGGGAAGTCTGCTCATTTATATTCAAGTTTGAGAGTATAATCATGATAATAATAGTAGGTTAACATTTATTGAGGGTTGCAGTATGCCAGGCATGACCACTCTCTGTGTATTCATTTATTTAATCCTCATAATAACCCCAGGAGTTAGGATCTCTTCATTCAACAAATATTAAGCACCTATCCTATAACAGGCACTGTTTGAAGCATTTGAGAAACAGTGAATAAAACAAAGATTCCTTGTGGAACTTACATTCTAGTAGTAGAAAACAAATAATGTCTCCGATTTACGAATATAGAAACTGAGGCACAGAGAGGTTAGGCAGCTTACTCAAAGTCATAGCTAGCAAATGTAGGGACGGTGATTTGAACCCAACATATTTGTAGTCTTAATGATGACATTGCAACTGGTTAAAAAAAGGATTTACCTAAAGGTCTTTGTGATTGTGTAATCATTGAGACGAACCCTGGACCTGAGTATAAATTCACATTCTGACCTCACATGTTATGCATAAAGGGCTCATTTCTAATCCCTTCTGTTGAAAATTTTGGCTATGAGGTCCAATACCATTTGGATTAAATAAGAAGAGACAGGGTAATCCCCAAATTCCAAATATTCCTAACATGTAAATTATTTATGTGACAGAAATCTTAGGGAATGTGAAAGGTCTAAAAATGTACCCTGCCTGATTTTCTTTTCCAGTGGATTGGGGAGCAAGTTCTCATAAAACTGTCTGATCGAGGTTTGTAGAAGCAAGAAAAGAAAGATGGGAAAATGTGTCTTCTCTCTCCCACCATGGAAGTGAACATGGTTACTCCTCTCTACAACACCTAATAGCCCCATTGCCACTGTCCATACTTCCAGAAACAAAGAGATGACATTCTGCCTCCAAGATGACATGCATCTCCCAGAAATGTATGGGGAAGTGTGGAGATGTGTCACAATGTATAGACCACTGATCATAGTTTAGCTATTCTACAAGAATTGGGTCTGGGCTGGGCTCCGGGGCAGACTCTGAGACTGTACCCAAAAAAAGTTCCACTATTTCTCTGCATACAAGAGAGATAAGGCTCAAGGTCTGAAAAGGTTAGACTGAGCCAAATTGTGCCAAAGTACATTTCTTTTGTGTTTCTGCTAATTAGTCTGTACGCTTACGTTCATGTTTAATTGAAAAGAAAAAATTATCCTGAAATAATGCATGAAAAATTAAGAGAACAAACCAAGACATTATATTTGTAGCTGGAGTCTATCATTTGGATTTACCTTGAGCCTTTGAATATCCCCCTCATCTCCCCAATCCCATAGTCTTTTTCTACTTTCTTCTCTTTTTAATTGGTTATAAATATTCATGAGATACAAAGCTGATTGTCACTCCTCATGTCCATGATGTGAGGGCCAGATTCATCCTGGCAGCATACTCATTACCAGAAATTACATTTGCACCCCGTGTCCCCCATCCAATTATGCCCAACCTCCCTCCCCCTCCCCCTTTCCCCCCACTCCACTTTGTAGCCCAAGGAATGTTCTCTCCCTCTGCAGGTCCAATGCACTAGTATGGTCTTCTTTCCTTCCTTCTCTCTTAGCTCCCTCATATGAGTGAGTACATTTCTTTTTTAATGATTTAGACTTAAATTCTAAGCTAATTTTCATGACTGAAAAAGCCATGGAACCTACTGGTATCCCCACATGAGTATGCTTCAAACTGGAGCTGAAGAGGCTTAAAATTATCACAAGCCTCCTGAGTCCCGGGCTTGCCTGTAGGAAATATTTCAGGTAAAGTGCTATAAGGAAAGGCAACGTTACCATATCCCCCCGAGTTTCTCAAAAGCCAGGACCTCCACCTTATACATGGTTGTATCCACTGTATGTGTAGCATGGTGTCTGGCACATAGTAGGCACTCAATAAATGTCTGTTAGATGAATGACTCAGTACATATTTTTGATTCCTTAGGCATGAATGAAGAGGACATTTTTAAAGAGGTGCTATGATATTGATAAAGAGATTTTTATGATATTTTAACAATCCTCTCGAAAAAAGAAAAAAAACGTATTTATTAATTCTGTCAGATTTATTGATAGATAAAATAACTTTTGCTCTAAAGAGTTGGAGTTCAGTTCAAAGTGTAGATGCAGAATAACCCCAAAGCAAAGCCCCTGGAAGAAACATAACATTGGCCACAGGAAAGAGAAGTTAAAAGAAAGCCATGGTAACATTTTATGTGCACGGTGTCCCTTCGGTCATCTTGAAATAGTCCCCTCCTAAGGTACAAGCAACTTCCATCCTCTTCTCTGACAAAGGGTTACAGAAGCTTTCAGAGATGGTTCGTGAGGAGCAGGGAGCTATGGGTGCCTGTTCTGCATTCCTCCTTCGTACCCAGCATGCTGTCTTTCTGACCCTGAGCTTGCTTTTTGTACCTTGCTAAGCAGAACATGCAACAGAATAATGGGTTAGTTTTCAGGCGTTTCAATAGTGCCCTTTCTTACTGTTTTCATTAAAATAATGAATGTCAGTCTTCGATCCGATGTGACTGAAGGTTAATTGGTAAGCTTTTTTCTGGGAGGGGTTGTCAGTATGGGAGTTGTCAGGCCCTGCTGTGTGCTGCTGATAGCTGCAGCCATGGAGCGAGACCAGCAGAACCAGCCTGATTAGCACTGTGATTATTTCATATACGATAGAATCAGGCTGAAGTGCTACAACAATGATGTGTCTGTCTCCTTTGTAAACGAAGTATAAGAATAGGCCACAGAAAGGGAGGACTGGGGAGGGGGTAGAACGCTTCCTGTGCTATCAAACTCTAGTGATCCTAGAAGAGTCTGGTGGAATCTTAGTTCTGCCGAGGTGGCAATGCTCATTTAAATCAGACACATCAAGAAGCAAATTAAACAAAACCACCATAAACCCTTTTTGGAATAAGCTAGGGTATAAACAAGCAAACAGATTGACAAAGGCCTCAGCGTGTTTTGTAAAACAAACAAACAAACATTACAAACCAAATTTTAAAAAGGCTGTTCTTGTTTATAAGCCCAGTCTGACAGACGTGAGCCTCCTCTTCCTAAATGTGCTGATTAGGCTGAACTACGAAAACATCAGCCCTACTGGAGAGCCCTGTTTTGCAGCTTTTCTCTGTGGGCAAAGTTCTTCCGAAGAGTACACCAAAAGTTTCAGAGGTACGTTAACTCTGTCATGGCCATTAGGATTTCCTTTGGTAAAGCGTTGCTGCAGCTCACCGGATATGCACTGGTGTGTCACTTAACGAGTTACTGACACAACACAAGAATCAATATATCTTAATGGCCTCCAAAGGCCAGTGTACTTCAGAAACTTTTTTAGTCCTATAAAGACTCCTTTGCTACCAGGAGAGGAGTGATAGCTTAACAGACAATAATAATTTTGCCAAGGTGACAGGAGACCCTTTAGCCATTGTCCCTCTTTGAACCCATTCACCATCTTCTCCTATGCACACTGTTTAGTCCCCTGTGCTATTGCCAAATATAACTACTCTCTCTCCTCAGCACACAGAATGTGCTATTCTCATACCGTTATACATCTTCAGCCTCTACTTCTTTGTCAAATCAAACTTCTCCTTTCTCCCAAAATTCTGCTGGAGATTTAGCTCCTTGCAGCAAGCCTCCCCAGCTAGCACCACCAGGATATGGACATTTCTACTGTCCAAACTTCCATTTTCATTACTACGGATTGTATGGCACTGATCAGTGTTTATCTGGAAAACATACATCACACAAACACACTCATGTATACTCACGTGTTCCTGTGGTTTTAGATTCATTACTTTTGAGGGGCTACGTTCTAGGTATTTCAGAAGTTACTCTTTGGCTAATAATAGTGGCTACTGATAGGTAGAAACTGGCTAAGAGTTTGGAAAATGATAAATTTCTCAAAACAGAAGTTTGAAAAAAAATCAACCAAGAAATTTTGTCTTTCCACTCTTAGTCTTTATTTTTACTTTTCTTTCGTTTCTCATAAAATGGTCTTCCTTGAGTCTACATCACTTTTTGCACATTCCCTAAATATCCCGTTTTACATGAAGGGCTATTCATTCCCTTTCTGGCCTTATGATCTTTATCAGCAATGCCAGAAATTTTCGTGCTCAGGGCAGAACTAACCATGGGGAGAAAGCTGCCTTCCTATGCTCAGATATAATTCAGTAACTAAACTAACACACGTATATATGTATACACACGCACACATGTACCCACTTACTTATAACTGTGGTTGACAAGAAAAAAATATACCTAGAAACTAACTTTTTATTACACTATTTTGAGACCTGGAAGCATACTTAGATTTGAGCATTGAAGCTCTATTTTTTTCTGGTAAAAGTTTGTATGTTGAAAGAAATATTTATTTTTGAACATAAATAGTCACCTATAGATTCAAAACAAGTAGAAGCAAACTTTGTGGACACATTTTCTATTCTTTACTCAAGCCCTTGTATTACCAAGCATTTGGTGCTATGCTAGAACTCTGAAGGGTGATAATTGCAGAGACAATGATAATTCTGCTAAAGTGACAGGAGGCCTTTTAGCCATTGTCCCTCTTTAAACCCATTCACTTTTTATTATGGATCCCTGAAGCAGAATTTGAGCAAAGCAACAATAGAGATATCATTTCCAAAACAAAGGACAACACAAAACCTTGGAAATCTTGGTAGACAGAATTGAATATTCACCACATTTAGTAAGCATTTGTGCTTAGTCTTAACATAATCAAAGTGTACTATGTATGCTGTTTGCTACAAACACAAATTCTTCCTTGAAAATATGAGTTGTGTGTTTGTCTCTTAATCTCCTTTTCTATTTTAGAAAACAAGAGATTTCTGCTGAATTCCATTATATAGCTTTCTATTAAACCCAAACAAAACTGGATAGAAGTATCTGATTCCCTTACGTGACAATATTTGCTGCTGAGTATTTCTCTGGTTATCATCAACCAGAATAATTTTTTGATCTTTAGAATTTTTCAAAAGAATGCATTAAATTCATTTTCTACCATTGGCCCAACTGAATTATGGAAATTTGAACATAAAAGGTAGCAATATCACATGCTAAATCAATCTGCTTGGATTATTCAATATTTATTCATGTTTTGGGTCTATTTGGTATTGAGTCAGATTTTAATATAGTGCACGTACTTTTTTCTTCAGCCTAAAGCAATGAATTTTAGGTCCACTCTTTTTAAATGTCACACACACACACAACCAGTTATCATTATAGGCTGTCTTCTGTCAAACTTCTAAGGGCAAATCCACAGATTTTATGGTATTGGGGGCATCATTAGGTTTGGCCATTTAGGGATAAAGAAATGACAGAAAAGATGTGTGGTTGCCCGTAGCAACTACTGCATCACATGCTATTTGTGTTATCTGTGAGCTGCAGGGCATCACCTTCTTTTTAAGAAACACAAACATACACATATTGTATACCCCATGATAGTTTCCAGCTAATCACAGTTTCTACAATAATAATAACATAAAAAGTGGAGCACATATTCCTCTGGTTTCGCTTTCCTTTTTACCATGTGGATATTTGCAAAATGTAATACTTTATTTTTCCTTGTTTTTAAGAAACAACTCTACTGAATGATATTTTTATGGAGAAAATAAGAAGCAGTGGAGCATCAGATTTGATGGCAATAGCAGCCTGTTTAAAATAATAACTACTTCAGCCAATAATTTGAAAGACTCCTCAGTATAGAAATCTGGCTTTCAGATGATTTTCTCTTCAATTTCTCCATGTGCATATATTAACTGTTTCTTCTTTAAAAGGTCACAGCACAGTGTTTATTATAAGGGGAGATTTAAACAGAAACACCAATTTTGATTCCACGTATTCTGAACTCATTAAAATAATGTCTGGAAAATTTTATAGGCCAAAAGAAGGTTGTTTTGTGCCAATTTAGCTAATTAGAACCTGACTCTTAATAGTCTCACCTATGAAAATTGTTTAAGTATTTCCACTGTGGGTTGACTGACCTACCTGTCATTTCAAAAAGGCAATTATAATAATAAATTGATAATTTTTTTCAGATATTCCTCAATATGTTAGCCATTTCTCACTATAAAAATAAATCATATTCTTCAAAATTTCCTGTAAACAAAATAATTCAACTGAGGTGCTTTTTGTTTTTGTAAAGTGAGGATACATTGATGGAGACTTGTCACTTTAAGAATTACCTTTCAGTGCAAAACTGTGTCATCATTAGGGTTGTTCACAAATATTATGTTTCTCATCCTTCTGGTACATAGTAGGATTGGACTGTACAACCTCGCTCCTTTGAATTTGGCTGAGGCCGTGTGACTTACTTTAGTCAATAAAGCATGGACAGAAAGAACATGTGTTGCTTTAGGAATGAAGCCTTAATAGCCAGTGCTCATTTTGCTACTTTCCCGTTTCCTGCCTCCTCAGCAATTGTGGAAGCAGATGCTGAGACAGAGCTCGCATCAGCTCAGATCCCTGAGTTACTACTCGGAGCATGACCCCACCTGCAGCTAAGATTTCGAGGGTTTTCAGTTACTGCAACATAATCTTGTACAGCTTGATGAAAATAAAAGTGAAAAAGAAACAAACAAAAGCCCTAAGGCTATTGAAGCCTAATCACTGTAGAGGATAGATTACTTTTGTTTTACCTCTGGGTAACCAAACGGAGGATGGGATTGTATCTCCTCCCCAGGAACCATACGGTAGGTTGCAAAAATAGCCTCATCCCTCCTTTTGCCATATTATTTTTTAGGGTCCTCTATGAAGACTCTGGGTTTCCCCATATGACCTCCTTCAGGATGTCAGCAAAAATGAAACAAGAAGATTCTGGAAAATGATTGCATAACTGGGCATGCTCCCTCTCTTCTTTCTCTTCTGTTGCCATCAGAGCATCCATGGGATAACCTGTGGAATGATGAGAGATGTGTGGAACAGAACCAAGTTGCCCTAGTCATTCTATCCCAGCCAGCCAAATCACAGACGTGTAAGAGAACCCAACCAAAATCAACAAAACCCCTAGAAGACCATCCTAGGCACATGAGCAATAAACACTTGCTATAAACCAGTGAGATTTTGTGCTTGTTTGTTACAGGATGACTAACCCTCCCACTCCCCATCCCCATCCCCTCTCCACAGGCCCTTCTAAAATATTACCACCGGGACAAGTCCATACTTAACTGTTTCTTCACAATTTTCCTTTCCACCACTCTCATAAAAAAAATCATTTCCTTAGGCGATACATAGTACAAATTACCTTTTGCAAAACTGATGATACTTAATCTTGATCTTTCTGGCATTTTTGTTCTATTACCAAGCTGTTCCATCCTAACTATGCTTCTTGTCTGAACACTGAAAGAAAAAGAAGTCTACCCAAATAATGTGTGTGTGTGTGTAATACATATATTTGGGAGATTCCTTACATGCAAAAAGTGTTTCCTATATACTTTTTAATCAAGTCTTCTGTTCTCTTCTAATCCAGACAACTGGCTCAGTGGGAGAATTAACTTTATTCTTTTTTTATTCTTATCTAACACTGAAGTGGCTCTTTTATTTTCCTTTGCCCTACAATTGAAGATAAAAAAAAAAAAAAAAAGGCAAAACACTGCCAGAGAGCAAAAGGGATCTCATATTTTAGTAACTTATTTTATGACTTGTTTACAGTTTGTTTTCTCTTAGAATTGCATTAGAGTTAGATTTAGTTGGTTGAGTTCATATACATAGAAAGGCAAAATGTATTACTGAGAACAATTATAAGCCAAAATACAGAAAAAGATTTTGGATCCTCAAATATATTATTATAGAGATTTCTTAAGACTCCCTCAATCTGTTGTGGCATTTTTGCTTATAAAAACTTTGTCACCTGTTTCCAAAAGATGTTAAAGCTACTTTAGGAGATGCATTAGGCAAGTCAATATTATGTCGAATCAACATTACTTCCAACAGTCAGAGTCCACCACTACATTATTTTAAAATTTTTCCAGGCTTTAATCCCCAGTTTTGTAATGTCCTTTCAAGAATGAAAATACTTTTTCTTTCGTCATCCATTTTGTCTTTTCTCATCTAGAAAATATTGACCCCTCTGTCCTTCCTGTAAGCTACTGACTGCTGTGATTTCATTCCTACTTTTTGTATTTTATCAACATCAAAGATATATTATTAGCTCTGTAGAAGTAGTCTTAGGCATTTTGTGCCACTTTTTGGGTAGGGTTACAAAAGCCCCATCTTAAAAAGCAAAAACAAAACCTCTAATGAGACGAACAAGAGAAGCTAAGGTTTTGTTTGGTTTATTTTTCAGTTACCTTATCAGAGACTGAACAGAGCTTGTTTTAAGAGGCCTCCCTCTGCATGCATCTTTGCTTCCATATGTATTTAATAGGGATATGGATAGTTTCAACTAATTTATAAAGTGTAATAGTTTGCCTGACAATAAACTGTCATTTACTCATTGTAAATCCACCAAGTCTATCAAAAGCAAATCACAATTTTGGAGCACTGTTAAACATTTTGCATATTTTCATAGTAAATTAGCACTTGGTTGTTTAACACAGGTGTTTCTGTAATTGCACTACTTTAGGAAAATTCCATGCTCAATGGCCCTCGAGCACTTCCACCTGTCGAGTGTATTGGTCCATTATTAGTATGCGAGTGAAATTATAAAATGTGTAAAATGTTAACTGATTAAAGACCTGGTTTTGCTTATTCTGGTTCTGGTTATATTTTTCTGTCACTTCATTCATGTTTAGCACATTTTCACACCCCACACCCCTCCATAAAAGCTAAAGTTGCTAATGATATATTTAGCAAGAAGTACAGATGTTATATTCAAATTAAGACCTTGAATTTAAAGAACAATAGTTTTCTGTGTTTTAAATCTGGTTTGGAAAAGAAACAAAGCAAAATAGAAAACCAGTGGACTATTGCAGCAATATTGTCCAATGATATAATGTTCTAAACTATTCTGGAATGATAGTTCATTGCAAAGTGTTAAATGATTTTATAAATCATTCAAAAAGCCTTTTTTGAGCACAAGCGAGCACAGAGATAGGAGAGGGGTGGTGCCTAGGATTGTGCTATAGGAAAGAATTGCAAAGTATATAAATAAAATAAAGCAAAGGCAAAGTCCCTACCCTCTCAAAAACCTTACCAACTAGTTTGGAATACCAAACTAATGTGAGAAATAATTAACAAATAAGTAGATGCTAAGTTTTCACAAACAAGGTGAAACTGGAGGTGAACTTTAGAAAATTTCAACAGAAAAGATCATCTTCTGGAGGGGATACAATTAGCACTAGCAAAGGTATGGAGGTGGGAATCAGCATAAAGAAGGCCTTGAAAATTCTTGTTCGAAAGAATGAAAACATGGGGTACCGCTTTTGCTACATTCAAAATTTTGATTTTAGTATTTTTATTATTATTGATTTCTAATTATTTTAAAATTTCCGTTATAATTTACTTGTCCTGTGAGTAATTTAGAAATGCATTTTTGATTTCTGTAGGTATCAACGTCCATTCTTCCTCTTTCTGTTACTGATAATCCAATTTAATTGCATTATCCTCAAAAATTAATCTGTGTGATATTCACTCTTTGAAAGTTTTGATGGCTTCTTTATGATTTAATGCGTTCAATCTTTACAAATGTTCTATGTATTCTTAAGAAAAAAAGGGCATATATATATATAACTATTAAATAAGATAGATTAGTTGCATTGTTCAAATCTTCTCTAACTTTGTTATTAAACTCTGCCTCTTTAACGGATCAATTATTAAATTCTGTCTCCATAAATATCAGTTGAAAGAGGTCCATTAAAAACAATTAACAGAGTGAAAAAAAAAACCTACAGAGTTGGAAAAGATAATTGTAAACTATGCATCTGACAAAGGATTAATATCCAGAATATATAAGAAACTCAAACAACTTAATAGTAAAAAAACAAATAACCTGATTGAAAAATGGGCAAAGGAGCTGAAATAGGCATTTCTCATATGAAGACACACAAATGACCAACAGACATCTGAAAAAATGCTCAACATCACTCAGCATCAGGGAATGCAAATCAAAAGCACATTGAGATATCATCTCACCCCAGTTAGGATGGCTATTATCAAAAAGATAGAGAATAGCAAATGCTGACGAGGGTGTGGAGAGAAGGGAACATTCCTACACTGTTGGTAGGACCGTAAATTGGTGCAGCCATTATGAATAATGGTAAGCGTTTCGTCAAACAACTACAGATAGAACTGCCATATGATCCAGCAATTCCACTTCTGGGTATATACCCAGAGGATTGGAAATCATCATGTCAAAGGGATACCTGCACTCCCATGTTTATCACATCTTTACTTACAATAGCCAAGGGTTGGAGCCAACCTAAATGTCCACCATAGAATGACTAAATAAGGAAAGTGTGGTATATTTGCACAATGGAATACTACTCTGCCATATAAAGAATGAAATCCTGCTATTCACAGCAACATGGATGAACTTAGAGAAAATTATACTAAATGAAATAAGTCCGGCACAGAAAGAGAAACACCACATGTCTTCACTCTTACATGGGAGATACAAAAATAAACAAATAAATAAAAACAGAAAGATACAACAATCACAATAATAAGTTGAACTTTCAAAAGGAGAGAAAAGAACTAGGATACCAGAAATAGGAAAGAGGGAAGAGGAGGAGGGCAAGAGAGAAATTGGTAAAGGGCTATGAAGAACAATTATATTGTATAATGTTGAATATACTAATTATCCTGATTTGAGCATCACATATTGCACACAGGTATTAATATTCAAATCTTTACCCCACAGATATGTACAATCAACTATGTTTCAATAAAAAAAGGAAAAATATCTTGCAGTCTAATGATAGATTTTTATATTTCTCCCTGAAAGTCAATTTTGCTTTATATATCTTAACACTGTAGTTACATGCAGATAATCCCTTTATCATTATATAGTGACCCTCTTTACCTCTAGTGATATTTTATCCTAAAGTATCTTTGTCTGTTTTTAATATAGCTGTGGTGATCTTATTTGATATTTGTTAGTATAGTTAGTATTTGGTATATATTTTTCAATTTTTTACTTTTAAACATTTCATGTTTTATGTATTAGGTATATTTCTTGTAAATAGTAAATAGTGTTTGGCTTGGATTTTTTTTTTAAAAAAAAACAGTCTGACAATTTTACTTTTCAAATGTGTGGGTTTCATTCAGTGACATTTACTTGTGATTTACTGATATTTTTGAACTTAAACTTGTTTCTACTTTCCTTTCCCCTGATTAACTTTTAAAGACTAAAGTAAGAGAATAAAGTAAATCAATATCAGAGTCTTAAGGACGTTAGAAACTCTTTAATCAAACTACCTTACTCCTCTTGATTTATACAATATTTGTGGGGAAAATAGGATAATTTAGTCAGGCTCCCTAACATTTCTTGTAAACAAGTTCTGTGTGGGTGGATTTGGTGTGCATGTGCACCAATGTATCTTTTTAGTTTTGTAGCTATTGTGTGTTCTGCAGTTTGTAAAGCAGGCTGGCAGCAGAGAGCTCACATATAACAATAGAACATGTTTACTCTGCTGGCAGCTGTTTAGTTTCAGTTTTTCTGTGGACTTTGCCCATAGCAGTTGAGTTTCTGAGTTTCTCCTTTGTACTGCCTAACTCCTAGATGTGTGTGTGCTGAATAATGACTATTCCTTCTTCAACCAAGACTCCAAGGATCTTTTTGCCAGTTACCTAGCTCATAGACCTGCATGTGAAGGGTTTGTGAAAAGGCTCGAGGGATCTGTGAGCACCAGACCCTAGCTCTAGCTCTACAATTGCTGTTGTTGGCAGGATTACCCAAAATTGGCATAGTCGGTGTAGGATTTGGAGCAGGTACAGGAGCCAAGAAGCCCTTGGAGAAGGAGGAAATGTGGCTACTTTTGAACACATTGTACCCCATGGCCACTTTCCTGTTGATGGGGATTGGGTTGCTGCTCTCTGCACTGCAAGTCAGCATAGACCAGGCACTACAGTGGAAAACCCCTTGGGAGACGGAGGAAATGTGGCTGTCCTTGAGCAATATTATAGTGGGAGTGATCCATTTATATCTCTACAGGGAGGAATATATTATCACCAACATTGTTTAGAATTCCTCATGTATGGTGATAATAAAAAGCAGATAGATTCAGTAAGTTTCATTATTGTTTTAAAATTTCTTATAGACAGTGCACCATTTTATTGGTGTACTTTGAATGGACCACTCTCAATGATCACCCTTGATATGCCACTAATAGCAATTAAGGGTATCAAACACTACATAAGTAAACACTAAAAAAGTATTATTACTGACTAAAATTAATTGGTGAGAAGATGAGGAGAAATGAGAGAAAGTGAGGAACTGCTAACCAAGAACACAATACCTGGAAAACCGTCCTTAAGAAATGAAAGAGAAATAAAGACATTCCCAGACAAACAAAATCTAAGGGGGTTAATCACCACTAGACCTACCTTACCCGAAATGCTAAAGGAAGTTCTTCAAGTTGAAATGAAAGGATGCTAAATAGCAATACAATAACATAAGAAAGTAGAAAACTTGTTGGTAAAGGTAAATATATATAGACAAATATAGAATAGGGTACTATAGTAATGGTGGAGAGTAAATCATCTTTAATTCTAATATAGAAATCAAAAGACCAAAGCATAAAAAGAGGACAAAAACTGTTATTGGATATACAATATAAATAAATGTAAATCGTGGCATCAGTAACATAAAGTATCAGGTGGGGAGTTGTAAAAGTCTAGAGTTTTTGTATGCTGTTGAAGTTAAGTTGTTATCAGCTTAAAATAGACTGTTATAACCATAAGATATTTTAGGTAAGCTCCATTGTAAACCCAGAGGAAACACCTATAGAATTTACACACACACACACAATAGACAGGAATCAAAGCAAATCAACACAAAATAACAACAAAGCAATGGAAGACAGAAAGAGAGAAAAGGAGAGACAAGAGAACTACAAGACAAACAAAACAATTAATGGAATGGCAATAGTAAATCCTTCCCCATTGATAATTACTTTAAATGTAAATGGATTAAATTCCCAATCCAAAGGAATAGAATGGCTGAATGTTTTTTTAAAAAAAACAAGATCTAACTGTATGCTGTCTATGAGAAACTCACTTTAAATTTACGAATGCACAAGATCAAAGTGAAGGGATGGAAAAAGATATTCCATGCAAATGGCAACCAAAAGAGAGCAGGGGTAGCTAAACTTATATCAGATAAAATAGACTTCAAGTCAAAACTGTCACAGGAGACAAAGAAAGACATCATATAATAATAAGAGGGTCGATTTACCAGCAAGACATAACAATTATAAATTTATATGCAATCAACATCAGAGCACTTAAACATATAAAGCAAACATTGACAAAACTGAAGAGATAGACAGTGATACAATATGATCATTGAACATGTACACACATATCCATAAATATATCACAATGTAGCCCATAAATATATACAGTTATTATTATGTGTCAATTAAGAAAAAATAAATTTAATAAAAAAAATAGTATGAGAGTTTAATAATAAATAGAACAACCAAACAGAAAATCAATAAAGAAATGGCAGACTTGAACAACACTATAGACCAAATGTACTTAACAGATAAACACAGAACATTCCACTCAGCACCAGCAGGATATACATTCTTCGCAACAACACACAGAATATTCTCCACCACAGTGGAATGAAATCAATAGCACTGGAAAATTTATAAATATGTGGAAATTAAACAACATGTTTGAGCAACAAATAGGTCAAAGAAGAAATGAAAAGAGAAATCAGGAAATATCTTGAGACAAATAAAAGTGAAAATACTACATACCAAAATTTTCACTATGCAGTAAAAGTAGTACTAAGAAGAAAGCTGTCTTAGTTTGCTCGGGCTGCTATAACAAAAATACCATACCATAAACTGGGTGGCTTATACACAACAGAAATTTACTTCTCATAGTTTTGGAGCATGTAAATTCCAAGATCAAGGCCCTGGCATATTCAGTCTCTGTTGAGGGTCTGCTTCTTAGAAAGCTGTCATTTTGCTGCAAACACATGGTGGAGAGGCAAATGAGCTCCATGGTTTTGCTTTTATAAGGGCACTAATTCCATTCAGAAGTATCCACACTCATGATCTAATCCTCTCAAAGTTTCCACTCCATAATACCATCATCTTGGGGTTTAGGATTTCAACATACAAATTTTGGAGGGACACAAACATTCAGACCACAGCAGAAGTTTATAACAATAAACACCTAAATTTTATAAAAAGAAATACCTCAACTAAACAACCTAATGTTATACCTCAAGAAACTAAAACTAGAAGAAAATATTAAGCCCAAAACTAGCAGAAGGAAGGAAATAATAAAGATTTGAGAATAAATAAAGAACAGAAAATAATACAAGAAATCAATAAAATCAAGAGTTGGTCTTTTAAAGACATAAGGAAAATTGAAATTCTTTAGCTAAACTAAGAAAAAAGAGTGAAGACTCAAATAGATAAAATCAGAAATTAAAGAAGAAAGATTACAACTGATGCCACAGAAATAAAAAGGATTATAAGAGATAATTATGAACAATTAACTGCCAATAAACTGGATAACCTAAAAAAAGGATTAATTCCTAGAAATATATAATCTACCAAGACTGTATCATTAAGAAATAGAAAGTCTGAACAGAACTATAACTAGAAACAGAATTTAATCAGTAATCTAAAACCTCCCAACAATGAAAAGCCAGGACCAGATAGCTTCACTGGTGGATTCCACCAAACATCTCAGGAAGAATTAATGCCAACCCTTCTCAAACTCTTCCAAAAACTTAAAGAGGAAAGAACATTTCCAAATTCATTTTATGAGCTCAGCATTACCCTGGTACCAAAGCCAGACAAACACTACAAGAAAGGAAAATTATAGGTCAACATCCCTGATGGATATAGATGCAAAAATCCTCAAAAAAATACTTAGCAACCCAAATTCACCAGCACGCCAAAAAGGTAATATACCATAACTGACTGGAATTTATCCCTGAGAAGTAAGGATGGTTCAGCATGTGAAAATCAATTAATGTGATACATCACATTAGCAGAACACTGGATAAAATCACATGATCATGTCGATAGATGCAGCAAAACATTTGACAAAATTCAGCACACTTTTCTGATAAAAACTCTCAAAAAACTAGGAATAGAAGGATATTACCTCAACATAATAAGGCCATATGTGAAAAGCCCACATGTAATGTCATACTCAGTGGTAAAAATAAATAAATAAATAAATAAAAAACTAAAATCTTTTCCTCTAAGATCAGAAACAAGGCAAAGATATCCACTCTCACCACTTCAATCAACATGGTACTAGAAGTACCAGCCAGAGCAATCAGGCAAGAAAAAGAAATGATCCAAATCAGAAAGAGAGAAGTAAAATTGTCCCTGTTTGTAGATGACATGATCTCATATATAGAATATCCTAAGGACTCCACAGAAACCTGTTAGAACTAATAAACAAATAGCAAAGTTGCAGGATACAAAATGAACAAACAAAAATGAATTGTGTTTTTATAATCTGACAATAAACTATCTAAAAAGGAAATTAGGAAAACTATCCCATTTACAATAGCATAGAAAACAATATTCAGATATAAACTTAACTAAAGAGGTGAAAGAATTATACACTGAAAACTGCAAAATATTGATGAAAGTAATTAATGAGTATATAAACAAATGGAAAAACATCCCATGCTAATGGGTTGGAAGGCTTAATATTATTAAAAGTTCATACTACCCAAAGTGATCTACAGGTTCAAGGCAATGCAATTCATATCAAAATCCCAATGGCATTTTTTACAGAAATAGAAAAACACTACTAAACTTTCTTATGGAACCACAAAAGATCCTGAATAGCCTAAACAATACTGAGAAAAAAGAAGAAAACTGGAGGCAAAACACTTCCTGATTTTAAAATATATTACAAAGCTACAGCAATTAAAACAGTATGGTACTAGCATAAACACAGACATATAAACCAATGGAACAAAATAGAGTCCAGAAATCAATCCATGCATATATGGTCAACTGAACTTTAACAATGGTACGAAGAATACACAAAGGGGAAAAGTTAGTCTCTTTAACAAATAGCTTGGGAAAACTGGATATCTACAAGTAAAGTGGTAAAATTGGATACTTACCTTACACCATACACAAAAATCAATTCAAAATGGATTGAAGACTTAAATGTAAGACCTGAAACTGTAAAACTCCTAGAAGAAAACAGGAATAAAGCTTCATGGCATTTGTCTGGCAAAGATTTTTTAGATATGACCCTATAAGCACAGGCAATGAAAGCAAAAATAAACAAGTGAGACTGCATCAAACTAAAAAAGCTTCTGTACGACAAAGGAAACAATCAATAGAGTGAAAAGGGAACTTACAGAATGGGAGAAAATATTTTCAGACCATATGTCAAATAAGGATTTCATTTCCAAAATATTTAAGGAACTAATAGAACTCAATAGCAAAAAACTAAATATCTTAATTACAAAATGAGCTAAAAACTTGAATAGACATTTCTCCAAAGAAGACATACAAATGGCCAACAGGTATATAAATAGATGCTCAACATCACTATTCATCAGGGAAATGCAAATTAAAACCACAATGAGATATCACCTCACACCTGTAGATAGCTATTATCAAAAGAAAAAGAAAAAAGAGAACTGTTAGCTAGGATGTGGAGAAATTTGAACCCTTGTACACTGTTGGTGGGAATGCACAATGGTGCAGCCACTATTGAAAACAGTGTTGTGGGTCCTAAAAAATTAAAAGTAGATCTACCACATGATCCAGAAATCACACTTCTGAGTAGTCATCAAAAAATTGAAATCAGGATTTCAAAGAAATATTAGCACCCTGATGTTCATTGCAGGACTATTCACAGTTGCCAAGATGTGGAAAAAATGTAAACGTCCATTAATGGATGAATGGATAAAATAAATGTGGTATATATATACAATGGAATATTATTCAGGCATTAAAAGAAAAATAATCTTGCAATATGCAACAACATGAATGAACCTTGAGGACACTATGATAAGTGAAATAAGCCAGTCACAGAAGGACAAATACATATTATTACATTTATATGAAGTATCTAAAATATTCTCACTTGTAGAATCAGAGTGTAGAATAGTGGTTTCCAGGGGCTTAGGGGAGGGGGAAATGGGGAGTTGCTAATAAACACGCATAAAGTTTCAATTATGCAAGGTGAATAAATTCTAGAGATCTGCTATACAACTTTTACTCTGTGGCTAATAATACTGTACTGTATTCTTAAAAATTTGTTAAGAGGGTAGATCTCATGTTAAGTGTTCTCACCAAAATGAAATAAAAACTTTTAATAAAGAATTTTTAAAATAGCATATTGTAATGATGAATAAGCTAACATCCTGATTTGACCATCACATATTGTACACAACTATTGATAGTAAACTTGTACCCCACAAATATGTATAATCATTTATGCTTCAATAAAAAAGAAAATAGATAAAATTTCACTTAGTTATGCACAGTAATTGGAGAAAAATTAGTAAAATTTTGAAAATTAAACAGAAAAAAATAAAGCAAAACAAGCAGATAACATTGTAAAAGACTTTATTTTAAGAAAATAAAGATATAAAATATTAAGACATTACAACATGTCTGTTATATCAATAAATGTAAATTGGCTAAACTTACCAATTAAAAGATAAATAATTCCTGATTATACCTGGAAAATAAACCCATCAATTTTTCATATGAGAAATACACATCAAACAAAGTGATTAAGACAGATTAAAAATAAAAGGATGGAAAAATGGATTCTGGGAAAAAAGCAAAAAAGAAAGCATGAATTATGAAGATGGCACTCAGTTTTAGCTAAGATGTAAGAAAGGAATCTTGAGGATTACAAGGAAAGTGCTTTATGGATTAGTAATGATTACAAGTATAACCATATATTTGAGGCATTTAGGCAAAAAGAGAATTTTAGTATTATCTGGAAGACATAGCTATGCCAAGAGGTGAGTAACTTCCAAGAGAGAACCCCTTCCTTCTTTCCTTCCTTCCTTCTTTCCTCCCTCCCTTCCTTCCTTCCTCCCTTCCTTTCTCAAGTATTTATTGAGTTCCAAGTGTCAGGCACTCTTTTAGCCACTTGAAAATCAGCAGTCAATAAACAGATGCAAATCATGGCTTTCATTAATCTGCATTTCATAGGGAAACACTTCCAATAAATATGTAAACAGACAGAATATATTCCAAGAATAGATATAAGTGCCAAGGAGGAACATATAGCAAGCAAGTGGGACGAGAGAATGTGGAGGATATTGTAATTTTAGATAGGGTGGCCAGGGAAGGTCTCATCAAGAAGGTAACATTTGAGCAAAGACCCAAAGGAGGTGAAAAACATAAAACCAGCTATCTAGATGTCTGAAGGAAGACTGTTGACAGATAGACGAACAGTGGATGCAAAGTCTCTGAGATGGGAGTACATCCAGCAAATGTGAAGAGCTGTGAGAAGGCTAGTGTGGCTGAAATTGAGGGAATGAGGGCAGGTAGAGAAGGAGATGAAGTCAGAGAAGTAATGGGAGTGGGGTGGGGCAACAGATCCTGCAGGGCCTTGTAGGTTATTATAAGGACAGTGGTGCTTACTTTGAATGAGATAGCAAGCCATTAGAGGGCTCTAACAGGAGAAGTGACATAATCTCCTGTTTAGAGGTAGGTGGGAGAGGCAGGGGAAAAGAATCAAATTGGTAAAGAGAAAGCATGATATAGTTCCAATTCTATGATGCATTTAAAGTTGGAGTTTATTTTTCTTTACACCTTGTAAAGCTATTGTGATGTCCTTACAACATACAAAACACAACATTTATGAAAAGCTCATTCTATGATGAGTTAAGTTTAAAACTGCTGAAAATTAACTGTAACATTTTAGAAAAATAATCAAACTTCAGCGTGCATCAGAATTACCTGGAGGACTGCTTAAAACAAAGATTGCTGGGTGTCAACCAAAGAGTTTGAGTTAGTCCATGTTGAGCTAGGACTGTGGTCTGGAGCTTACAGACCCCTCAAGCCCATTGTCAAGACTGGGTCGCAAACCCTTCACATGCCAGGCTGGGTCACCAGACCCCTCACATGCAGGTCTACGAGCTAGGTAACCGGCAAACAGGTCCTTGGAAACTGTAGGTTGGAGAGCATGGTTGCATGGGGCGGCTGCCTGAGGCAGTCAACGCCAGCCAAGTCCTGGGGCTGCACATGTGCACTAATTCCACCCACCCACCCACACAATATGCTTACAACGAATGCGCTGTACCACCCCCAACCGGACCTAAGGTAAGGAGGCCTGATTAAATTATTCTATTTTCCCAACAGTCCATCTGAGGTAGGACCTGCGAATTTGCATTTCTCATGACTTCTCAGGTGATGCTGATGCTTTTGGTCCAAGGCCTGAACTTTGGGATCCACTGGTCTAGAACATATAATGCATCTAAATATTGCAAAGATAGTCTGAGAATTATGGGCATTTTTACTAATCTTGCTGAGGAAATGACTTTGTGTTTTGGCCTCCAGGATTTAGAACCTCCAAACTCTTACTCCCTCATGATTGACATGGGGCCCTTTCTATGTTTATTCATCTACCACACATTAATTTAAAAATAGAAAAGTATATTTATTATGAATACCTACTATATTTTAAAAAGTAAAGTCTAAGAGTAGTAATATTAAATTTTTTGAAGAGGTCAAAAAGTTTTTGTTATTAAATCGAATGCACCTGTACTAAAAAATGCTTCAATCAGCCAATTCCAATTTTTTTTTTTTTTGGTGGGGTTTTCTTTTTTGGTTTTTTGTAATTTTATTTTAATTTTTTTTTTTCATTGTACATGTTTATAAGGGAGTTTGTTGTTTCAATACATGCATATATTGTATAATGATCTAATCAGAACAGTTAGCATATCTGTCTCCTAAACATTTACCACTTCTTTGTAGTTAGAATATTCGAGATCCTCTTTTCTGGCTATCTTGAAATATGCAATACAATATTATTAGCTATTGTCACCCTAGAGCACCAGAACTTGTTCTTCCTACCTAACTGTAACTTTGTAACTTTGTACAAGTCTCTACCAACCTTTCCCCAGCCCCAACTCCCCCCTCCCTTTCCTTGCCTCTGGTAACCACTGTTCTGCTTTCTATTTCTCTCTTTTTTCCTTCTCTTCTTGATTTATTTTTCTTCACTGACCCATGATAATTGTTACTGTTTTTAAACCTTAGTATTTCATTGTTATTCTGACTCTAGAAATTAATTATTTATAGGATTCCATTTTATTGTCATTACACTGCCAGTTCTGAAGATGAGACCTACAGTAAGGGCTTACACGAAATGTTATCCTTGAAAGTGATTTTTTTGTTGTTTGTTTGCTTTTACTAGTTATCATCTTTTTTAGACTGAAAAGTGTAAGAAACCAAATAAATTTTTCCAAGGGGCTTTTTCTGTGATTGTAGTGTGCCTGGAAATAGTTGACTGTTACTGTAATGCTAATTATATTGAATGGAATTGATGTGTTAAAGGGCTCACAGTCTAAGAAATCTTCCATAAATATTCTTTGCTATCAGGAAGGTGAATGGGAAGAGCATTTGGCATTGCTGAACTTTTAAGGGTTCATTATTGTCAAGGGACACGTGCTCAGTTTTGTAGCTTTACAGATTTTCAGTCAACCTGTAAGGTTTCACACGTTAATTTGGTATTTAGAAATCTATGGGCAAGTGAGAAGCAGGGACAAAAACAGCAAAATAAATGAGAAAAGAGGGGGCTTTTTTAAAAGATAGTCATAAAAGGTTTGTGAGTTTATCAATTTCTTCCAGCAAGAAATGATGGCAATTGACCTGTTATGCCCTGAAACTCAAAGGTAAGTGTAAGTAGTTACATTACATTTGTTTTCCAAATCCCAAAGAAAACATAAGAAAAAATAGGTCATTTAGACTCAGAATATGTGATCCATTAAATCTGTCAGTCTGGTGAAAGATGATTTCAGGATGTAGGTGCCTTGTGACTGACTCGGTGTTTGATGTAGAAGAGGGGACAGATCAATTGGGTTTATGTTATTCTAAACTGCTTTATTTTAAAATTGTGCTTTGGGGAAGTTTTTGTCTTTTATATTTTGTTTAAGTCTGAAGAGCATTCGTGAAGAACTTTAATAGTTGATGACATGCTTATATTTTTATTCTTGGTCTCTTTATATACACCTTTACCTTTGCACTTCTGAAAGTGAGACAGAGTAAGGCTAGGCCTGTGAACCAAACTGACTCCATTTTTCCTGCAGAGGACACTTTGTTACTTTTCTAGTCCTCAGTCATAAGACCCCCCCCGGGGCACATGATTACCCCATGGCCCACCCTGATAAAATAAACTGAGATAAGAGGGGATCAGATAGTCACTGATTTGTAAAACCCTTCCCCAAGGCTTGTTTACTGTAATTATAAAAATTAAGTTACAGATTAACCTTAAAACCCCTTTAGGAATTCCTGCCTGTGCACAAAGCTTCAAGGTGACTGCTACAATGACCCTCCTGGGATGATGATAATGAATACCACCACCATCTTGGACCTACTGAGCAGGTGCAAGAACAAAAGCCTTTACTGAGCATGCGCTGCATGATGCAACCGGGAAGAACAGAATAAGCCACCTCCAGTGATGCTGGCCTGTACCCCTTTGACTCCTTTCCCTATAAAAGACCTTGAACAGCTCCCCTCGGGGGGCTAGCTTTCCTGTGGCTACCCCCTTATGCATAAGTCTATCTCCTACTTTAATAAACCATCGCTTGCTTTACTGCTGGGTGCATTGTTCATTTCTATAACTTTGGGACTCAAGAGCCTAATTTGGTAACAAAAGTATATTGATTATTTTAAATATGTAATTTACTACAGCAAAAACAGAGACAATTTTAAACATAGGAGACTATTTTCAGCTGTCCACATTTGCTCTATTCCGTAGCTAAAGTAATTATATCATACAGACATTTTAGGTTTTACTCATTGCTGATGAGAAACATTTTGAATTTATATATTAAGGTAATTTTATTAATTATGCAGTAAAGCTAGGTATATATGCTCACTGGGAAAATTTGTGATGAATATGAGGCTTACTATTAAACTTTGAAATTTTTTTTATGTATCTGGGCAGAAGCTATGAAGACTTAATATCTTCTTTTTTCTTTGTATTTTCCCTATGTCTTACACATAGCAAGGACCAATAAAAGTTTGTTGAGTGAATAAATAAATATAAGACATTTCAAACAGTTAATGGATAAAAACTAGACCTTACCAATTTGAAAACTAAATAATTTAAGGTGAATGACATTAAATTCATCTTTTTTTTTTTTTTTTTTTTTTACTCCTGATAAAATGTCGTCAAAATGGGAAAGTTTGCCACTCTTAAATGAAAGAACATTGGTTAACAGTTAATTTTGCCTTTGTGCCACCTTTAAAGATTCAAATGTAAGAAACTTTATTTGTAGTGACACTTTATGAATAGATCACCCACAAAGACAAAGCTTCTGATAGTGACATACATATATGTGAACTCATCCTCTAGAGCAGAGAAGATATATTAAAAACAATAGAATTTATCCAACATATTGTTTAATTTTATTAAACATTTATTTTCTTAAAATAACAAAAATTTCTCAAATCACAAGGAAGCTCACCATTTCTCTAATAATTTATGATGAAAAATTTTAAGTGTCACGCAAATGTTAAGAATGGTCTTGCTGCGTTCTCCTTTCCCCATTTATTTGATTCCATTTTATTGTTGTTCCTCTTCAATAGCAGAATGGGTGTCAGATAAGCAGGGATATATTCATATCATCCACTGTGACAGCTCAAAAGACTGTATCAATGATTTTCAATCTGGTCTTTTTCAATAAATAGGCACAGTTACAGACAGTAAAATTGAAATATCAACTGACTGTTTTAGGAATGGCAGGGAAGAATTTACAAGGTGCCTTTTGTAAATATGAAACACCTGGGATCTATTGCACTGTAAGGGAAATAACAATGGTTAAAATTAACATTTGAAAAAAAAGTACCCCTCTCTTCATTCAGCCATTCACAAGGGATGGGGGACCACTTGTCTGCTGACAGTGGGTCAGTAAAGAGTAACAGCCTTGTTAGACAGAGATGGAGAAGTTGTGAAACTGGTTTTTGTTTTTTTGTTTTTTGGGGGTTTTTTGCAGCAAAAATACCAGAATGGAAAAGTCCTCATCTGGAAGCCATGTAAGCAGTGATAAACACAGTGGTACTGTAGCTTTTCTTTCTTCCTTTTTCTTTCTTTCTTTTTTTGTATGAGGGGATGGTAGATGAGGCAGGAAGAGATGTAGGATTTTATAAATACTCATGCAGCACTGAACATGTGTGCCTTACAAATATAAACTTGTTTAATCCTCATAACAACCTTATGAGGGGACTACTATTAGTTTCCCATTTTACAGATGAGAAAACTGAGAAACAGAGAAATTAAGATAATTGCTGATAAAAACCTATCAGATTCCAGAGAACATGCTGTTAACCACTAAGCTACACTTATTCTCTTCACATTCTAACCTTTCTTCCTCTATTGTGCAATCCTGAATCAAGACAATGGGAATGCAAAGAGGTGGTTGGTAGGTGACCTCTGTGGTGGATAACAGGAAAGTGAGATGTAGCTAGTGAAATTATTGACTCTGTAACCTAGAGGTAAGATAGGAGACAATTAGAAGAAGACTTTTATTCAGGGAGAGAAAAGGTAACTGAGAGAATTCATACAGAGGACAGCATTAATAAGGAGAGCACTTCTGGCACAGTGCAAGTAGCAGAGGAAGGCCCTTCACCCTTACATCATTATCATCATCATTGCTAGCTTTGCAAAAGAAGGTATTCCAGCAGAGCTCTGACCCTCTTAAAAATCTTTCACAAAAGTCTCACCCAGAAACTTCTGCTCCCATTTCCCTGTTCAGAAGTATGTCACATGACCACTTCTAGATGGAAAGTGATAAGAAATAAAAGAGTTCTAGATAGGGTTTGGCTCATTAACACTAATAAAAAAAATACAATGAAAACAAAAATTTATGTGCAGAGATTTCATTGCAGCAATATTTTATAATAGCAAAAAAATTGGAAACGACTTAAATATCCAATAATAAGGGAAAAACTAAATTATGGCATGTACATACAATGGAAAACAAGCAACCTCTAAAATCATTTTAATAAAGAGATGTGTCATAGAAAATTCTTATAGCATAACATTAAGTGAAATAATGCAGCATATACTGTAGTAGAAAATGTTAGTGGTAGATCTACAACGATAGTGGAAATATGGGTGGCTTTCAATATTTTGGCTATACTAATCTATATTCCCCAAGATTTTTACAATGAATGTTATGCTTTTGCTGACTTTTTCAAAAATAAATTTTGAAAGCATTAAAAAACAACTCTTACTAGACCAAGAAAGAGAGATTTACTTGATGGATACGGTGTCCTTAACTAATGCAAAGGAAGATAGAAAAATCAGGCTTCATAAAAATAAAGAACCAGAGCAGTTCTCAATATCTCAGTTTTAGTTTTTCCAGCACCATTTCTCCAGGGTACCTCCATCTGATCTCTCAGGTCCAATTGCCTTCGTTTCTATGTGCTACCAATTAACAAGCAAATTTTCAGGAAGGAAAATCTGATAAGCCTAGCTTGGGTTACATACCCACCCTCTGGTCAGGGGAGCAGAGTTCTGTCAGTAACAGTCCCTTCAGAGTTATGTGGAGTGGGGAATAGGCTGTCTACAAAAGGAAAGCATTCTGATCAGACAAAACATGTATGAGGGTGCTTCAAAAAGTTCATGGAAAGATTCATATTATCTTTTAATTCTTTTTCCACGAACTTTTTGAAGTACCCTTGTATAATGCCTAAAGAAAAATGTTTTCTTTAAAACATTGCACCCAGTAAAGTCGTAGGTTGTGACAACAGAAAAAGAATTGACCACAATTTGGGGAACTCCAGGGATAGCTGGGGACAAAAGGGAAGAAACCAGGGTTTGGGTAATGGTCTTTTATAGGGGACACACCACTGATATAAGATTATAGTGCTCAAAGGACCATGCTGAATTCAGACTTTAAATGGATTGAAATTAGTATCCAAGGATGTTTGGACTGTTGGAAGGGTTAAGTACCTTGAGTTTATTAGGAGTGCAAAATTTAGAGTCAAAGTGTGGCTATATTATGCATCTGAATGGCACACAAAAAATTCATTTCCTAGGAAGGCAGACAGCAAAGAAGGAAAAGAAATTAGCAATATATTGCTGAGTGCCCTTTATGAACCACGCACTAAGAACTTCACATATATGATCTTATTTTCTCCTCATAACTTTGTAAAGTAAGACCTATTCATATTTTAGATTTGAAAAGCTACTTCAGAAAAGTAGCTACTTACTCAAATCATATACCAATTAGTGGTAAAGATGTGATTCAAACTCACGTTTAGGATGTTGGAACTCAGCTAAGCAAGTTGAGTTCAAGTCAAAGTTCTAGCTCTGCTCCAGTCCAAGAACTAAGATAGTTTCTAAATCTTAGCCATTTAACCCATGTAAGCATGACAAGAGTTAGAGAGAAGGGGCTCAAAGTTTCATCCAAGCCATAAAAGACACCAAAATAGGGTAGAAAGAGCCTACTCACACGTAGAAGAAAGAAGTCTTTTCTACCTCCCTGTCATGATCCAGATTGATTCAGTTTGGAAGGGGCAGAAATTATTGGCACCAGGACTCTGTGACTACAGATGAGCAGAAATCAACTGAAATCCAAAATATTGAGAATTCTTAATTAACTAGAGAGGAGAATTTATGGACTGGAATATCAGGAGAATGGGAGAAGTTCAAGAACAGACAGACAAAGCTCAAGGTGCACTAAGGCTATGGATCAAGCTATTATACCCTATAAATGCATAACAAATTACACCAAAATTACACAAAAACTCATCAGCTTAAAACAATAAAATGTACACAGTTTCCGTGGGTCAGGGATCTGGGAGTGACTTAACTCGGTCTTTTTGGCTCAAGGTCTCTTATGAAGTTGCAGTCAAGATGTTGCTGGATCTGCAGTCATCTAAAGGCTTGATTGGGCCTGGAGAATTCATTTCCAAGGTGATTCATTAACATCCCTAACAAGTTAGTGCTGGTTGTTGGCAGGAAACCTCAGTTTCTTACCACATCTCCATAGAGTCACTTGAGTGTCCTCATGACATGACAGCTGGCTTTCCTAAAGGTGAATAATTCGAGAGAGAGCACATGATAGAAACAGCCTCAGAAGTCACACATTTTTTATTTCCTATTGGTTACACAGGTTGGCCCTATTCAGTTAGCAAGGGAACTGCAAAGAGGTATGAATACCAGGAAGTGAGAATCCCTGGAAATCATCTTGGAGGTTGGCTATCACACAAGAGGTCTGGATCTGAGTTTAATTTTCATTTCAAAATGAGGTCAGGGTACATGTCTTCTCAGGAAAACTCTAATGTGATAATAATTGTGAAATAGTGAAAATCCCATTTTTGTGCTTAACTAAAATAAAACTACTGACTTATGATTTCCAGTCCAGTGTGTAAGGAACTTGGAAGTTGTTACACTTGTCCTCACATCAAAAAATAAAAGCTGAACAAACTGGAAATCAACAACTTTTCTTACATCTATCAGAGAATTGAGCTCACAGGGCAAACCACTGCCCCCAAAACTGGAGAGAAAGACATGAAGAGATAGAAAATTGCAATTTACCAGAGCAGATGCTTAGGAATAGAAACCTCCATGGAAATAAGTAGTGGAATAGGAAAATCTAAACTGTACTTGACTAACTACTAGAGGTGCAGTGTGGACAAGTATGAGGACTAAAAATCACAGGGGACCCAGTCTTATGAGGGCCTCCACACCTTTGTGGGTTTTACCTTGGGGAGTTCTCTCAGGTTCTCACAGTGAAGATCAAAGAAAAATCCCCTCCTACTTCTAGCACAGGAGTGGGAAAGTAGCCATTTTAAATATGCCCAGACCATTCTGTTATTCTTAAAAACTCCTGCCCTCAACAAAAACTTTTTCCAGAGCTTAACGGAAGTGGGTTTTACTAGAGCTTAATTAATCTGACAGAAGAGAAAAGGCAACTCCAGCCCACTGTAGACTTTCTATATCACCCATGGAGGGTGGGGGGAGACTGAGAAGCCCTTGTGAAAGTCACAGCCTAGGGACACAAGCTTATTAAAACTGAGACCTAATTATGGAACTGTAGAATGTCCCAACCCCTCACACCTTACCACCACATCAATAGGGCTCCTTTTTAATAACAGAGGAATATAACAAAAAAAACTTCATGTCTCAGAACTTATTTAATAAAAATTCTCTAGGGAAACCCAAAGACAGCAGGGGAAACAAAACAAAGACACCAGAGGAAATTTTAGCCACTGAAACCTATGTACTAACCCCTAACTGGATAAATACAAAACGTCACACTAGAAGCCTATTTACCTCAGTTCCTTTTACCCAGTATATCATGTCTAGCATTTAACAAAAAATTACAAGTCATGATAAAAGACATAAAACACAAGTTGAAGAGACAGAGAAAGCATCAGAATGAGACTCATCTATGACAGAAATGTTGTAATTATCAGACTTAGAATTTAAAACAACTATGTTAGTATGCTAAGGGCTCTGAGTGAACAGCATGTTAAGAACAGATAAGTAAAGTAAGCAGAGAAATGGGAAGTCAAAAACACTGCTAACAGAGTGGAATAACACCAAGAGAATGGAAATGGCCAAGGAAAGAATCTGTGAGCTTAATGATGTGTCATTGAAAATTTCCAAAACTGAAACTCAAAGAAAAAAGGAATGAAAAAGACAGAATACATTTGATATAAAAATGTAATTTTAAAAATAGTCCACTACTTTGAAATTATCAAATTAATAAATCGTAGACAGCCTTAGGTTGTTATTAAGAAGCCATCTACATCCCTTATTATATCTTCTTTATTACTTCTAGTTTCATTTCTTATGCTTTCATGATTTTTAAAATTACAATTGTCAGATTTAGCAGATGTTTTTCCTTTGTTTTGTTTTGTTTTTGTCCCCAACAACTAGTTCTTGAATTAAATTAAATTTTCAGTTCTGAAGTTTTTACTTTCTCTAAGGAATTAACTTTTGTCTTTAGCTCTGTCATTTTTTTAAGCTTTACTTTGCTTTGGGATATTTTGTTGTTCTTTTTCTATCTTCTTGGTTAGAATCTAGATCATGTTTCTTCTGTTAGCTTTTGCTTAATAACAAAAGTTTTTAAGGCTATGGGTTTTTCTAAATGAAGTTTTGGCAGTATCATGTAAATTTTGATAGATTGTGCTCTCATTGCTGTTATTTTATAAATACTATGTGCTTTTTGTTTTGAAATTCTCTTTCACCCAATCCTTATTTAATTTAATTTTACCTTCTTTATTTTGTTTATTTGTTGATTTTTTTAGCTACCACTTATGAGTGAGGACATGCAATATTTCTCTTTCTGTGCCTGACTTATTTCACTTAAAATGATTTTCTCTAAGTTCATCCATGTTGCTGTGAATAGCAGAATTTCATTCTTTTCTATGGCTCAGTAGTATTTCATTGTGTATATATACCACATTGTCCTTAGGCAGTCATCCATCAGTGGACATTTAGGTTGGTTCCATCTCTTGCCTATTGTAAATGGAGCTGCAATAAACATATGAATTCAGGTTTCCCTTCGACTTGATGATTTCCAATCCTTTGGGTATATACTCAGCAGTGGGATTGCTGCATCATATGGCAGTTCTACTGTAGTTGTTTGAGGAACACCCATACTGTTTTCCATAAAGATTGAGCTAATTTACACTCCCACCGACAGTGTAGGAGGGTTCCCCTTTCTCCACATCCTCACTAGCATTTGTTTTTCTCTGTCTTTTTGATAATAGCCAGTCTAACTGGGGTGAGATGATATCTCAGTGGGGTTTTGATTTGCATTTCCCTGATGCTTAGCGATGTTGAGCATTTTTTCATGTGTCTGTTGGTCGTTTATATATCTTCCTTTGAGAAATGTCTATTAAGCTCCTTTGCCCACTTTTAAATCGGGTTACTTGCTTTTTTTATTGTGTAGTTGTTTTAGTTCCTTATAGTCTGGATACTAATCCCTTGTCAGATGCATAATTTGCAAATATTTTCTCGCATTCTGTAGGTTTTCTTTTCTCTCTGTTGATTGTTTCCTTTACTGTACAGAAGTGTTTTAGCTTGATATAATCCCATTTGTTAATTTTTTCTTTTGTTGCCTGTGCTTTTGGGGTCTTATTCATAAAGTGTTTGCTCAATCCTACTTCCTGAAGTGTTTCCCCTATATTTTCTTCTAGGTGTGTTATAGTTTCGGGTCTTATATTTAAGTCTTTAATCCATTTTGAGTTGATTTTGGTATGTGGCAAGAGGTATGGTTCTAATTTCATTCTTCAGCATGTGGATGTCCAGTTTTGCCAGCACCGTTTATTGAAGTGGCAGTCTTTCCCCAATGTGTGTTCCTGTTGCCTTTGTCAAAGATCAATTGGCTGTAAGTACAGAGGTTGATTTCTATATTCTCTATCCTGTTCCATTGGTCTGAATGTCTGTTTTTATACCAGTACATGCTGTTTTGGTTTCTACAGCTTTGTAGTATAATTTGAAACCAGGTAGTGTAATGCCTCCAGCTTTATTTATTTATTTATGTATTTATTTATCATTTTGCTCAGGATTGCTTTGGCTATTCGGGGTCTTTTGTTGTTACATATGAATGTTAGGATTGTTTTTTCTATTTCTGTGAAGAATGTCATTGGCATTTTGATGGGAATTGCATTGAATCAATAAATTGCTTTGGGTAATATGGGCATTTTTCACAGTGTTAATTCTTCCAGTTAAGAGCATGGAATGTCTTTCCTTCTTTTAGTGTCCTCTTTAATTTGTTTCAGCAGTGACTTGTGGTTCACACTGTAGAGATCTTTCAACTCCTTGGTTAAATTTATTCCTAGGTATTTGGGGTGGTGTGTGTGTGTGTGACTATTGTAAATGGGCATGGTTTCTTCATTTCCTTTTCTGCTAGTTCACTATTGGAGTATAAAACACTGTTGATTTTTTGTTGATTTTGCATCCTGCAACTTTACTTAATCATTTATCAGGTCTAAGAGTATTTTGGTAGAGTCTTTAGGTTTTTCTCTATTTAGGATCATGTGATCTGCAAACAGGAACGGTTTGACTTCGTATTTTCCAGTCTGGGTGTCCTTGATTTCTTTCTCTTTTGAGATTGCTCTGGCTAGTACTTCCAACACTATGTTGAATGGGAGTGGTGAGAGTGAGCGTCCTTGTTTTGTTCCTGTTCTTAAAGGAAAAGCTTTCAGCTTTTCCCCATTCAGGACAATACTGGCAAAAGGTTTATCATATATGGCTTTTAATGCATTGAGATAATTTCCTTCTATGCTTAATTTGCTGAGGGTCTTTATCACAAAGGAATATTGAATTTTGTCAAATGCTTTTTCTGTGTCTGTTGAGATAATTATATCTTTTTTGTACTTGATTTTGTTTACATGGCATATCACATTTATTGACTTGCATATGTTGGACCATCCTCAATCATGATGTATAATCTTTTTGATGTACTATTGGATTTGGTTGGGGGATGGGTTGGTGGCAGTTGGGAATTTTCTTCCCTACCTTATTTGGTTGTTGTGGGTTTCTGCTCTCTCCGGGGGTTCTGCACATGTCTCTCTGTGAGTCAAGGTAGTCTTGTGGGCTGCACACGTACTTCCCACCCGCAGGTGTGCTACCATGGTGAGGCAGTGTAATTCCCTCTGTGGGTTGGGTCACTGGGTTGTAAGTCTATGCTTGCTCACCTATTTCCCCAGGCTCCACTGGTGATCCTCCTTGTGTCAATGCAATTTAGTGGTTGGCAGGCTGCCTCCACAGTGGCAGTGGTGGCTGGCTACTCTTGTGGCAGTAGTGGCTAATGTGGTGGCTATGGCAGACCACCCACATGGTGATGATATGTCTGAAGCAGTGGCAGGCCACCTGCGCAACGGTGCCTCGTGCTCCTGCTGCCTATCAACAGGGGCTGCCTTTGTGTCCTGAAGTCCTCACACTCCTGCTTTCTGTTGATAGGGGCCCCCGATCTTTATTTTAAATAGTTGCATTATGATGATGATGATTCCTTTTAAATAGCTAATACTTCATTGCTTAAATTATTATTAATATCTAGATTTACTGCATCATCATGGAGAATAATTTGTATAATTTTAATTTTGACTTTGGAGAATTTATTGAGGCTTGTTTTGATTGCCTATTTATTTGCTTTTTGTATAATCTAGACAGAAATTTACTAGCTATATTCTTCAGAGGTGATTTGAACATCAAAAAGAATAATGATGGTACTATATTGTAACATGTTAAATAAAAAAGAATCCATGAGTCCTTAATGATACCCAAAAAGAGGGCAAACAGGAAAGCTTTTCTTTACAGATGAATGATGGCTAATAATAGCCCACTAAGCTTAGATATAAATTAAATTATTAAAATATATTTTAAATGTTTCTGCACCATAATTATCAAATTTCATGTAAAATACCTGTTTATACATGTTTTTATTATTGAATTTATAAAAAGCAAATGTTATAAATATGAATGTGACAAATATAAATTTTAAAATGAAAAATTTTAATATATTTCCATGTATGCTTAAGAAAAAGAATGTAGAAACAGAGCATGCCTGGGATCCTAGGCAGGAGCTAAGGGCAGCATCGCCTGCCTGGAAGCATGCAAGGAGCACCCTGAAAACACTACTTCCGTGTGGGTGGCCCACGATAGCCATTGCCACAGCCATGACTGCTGCAAAAGCAGTTTGATGCCTCAGCAAGAGCCACAGCCACCATATAGGTGACCCCCATATACTTGACTGCAGTGACACAAGGAGAGTCACTTGTGCAGACCAGAAAAAGAAGAGGACGTTTCTTTCAAGTCCACTCCAGTGTAATAGAAGAAGAAACTGCTCTACCATGCCCCTGCTTTATTTCTGCTTTAGTAATTTCAGCTTTCTTTTTCACTTGGTCAGTCTAGAAAAAGGTTTGCAAATTTTGTTGATCTTTATAAAGAATCAACTTTTGGTTTTGTTGATTTTTATCTTTTTTAATTCCTTATTTCATGTGTTTCTGTTGTAAAATTTGGTATTTCCTACTTATATTTGCTTTTGGTTTAGTTTTCTCTTTTTCTATTTTCTTCAGGTAGAAGTTTACATTACTGACTTGAGATTTTTCTTATTTCTAATATGTGTATACAAGTATAAATTTTCTTTCTTTTTTTTTAAAATTTTATTTTGTCGATATACAATGTGGTTGATTATTGTGGCCCATTACCGAAACCCCTCTCCTTCCTCCCTCTCCTCCGTCCCACCCAACAATGTCCTTTCTGTTTGCTTGTCATATCAACTTCAAGGAATTATAGTTGTTATATCTTCTTCCCCCCCCCCCCGGTTTTTTTTTGTGTGTGTGTGTGTGTGAATTTATATATTAATTTTTAGTTCCCACCAATAAGTGAGAACATGTGGTATTTCTCTTTCTGTGCCTGACTCATTTCACTTAATATAATTCTCTCAAGGTCCATCCATGTTGTTGCAAATGGCAGTATTTCATTCATTTTTATAGCTGAGTAGTATTCCATTGTGTAGATATACCACATTTTCCATATCCACTCATCCGATGATGGACATTTGGGCTGGTTCCAACTCTTGGCTATTGTAAAGAGTGCTGCAATGAACATTGGGGAACAGGTATACCTTCGACTTGATGATTTCCATTCCTCTGGGTATATTCCCAGCAGTGGGATAGCTGGGTCATATGGTAGATCTATCTGCAATTGTTTGAGGAACCTCCATACCATTTTCCATAGAGGCTGCACCACTTTGCAGTCCCACCAACAATGTATGAGAGTTCCTTTTTCTGGGGTGAGATGGTATCTCAGTGTAGTTTTGATTTGCATTTCCCAGATGCTGAGTGATGTTGAGCATTTTTTCATATGTCTGTTGGCCATTCGTATATCTTCTTTAGAGAAATGCCTACTTAGCTCTTTTGCCCATTTTTTAATTGGGTTGCTTGTTTTTTTCTTGTAAAGTTGTTTGAGTTCCTTGTATATTCTGGATATTAATCCTTTGTCAGATGTATATTTTGCAAATATTTTCTCCCACTCTGTTGGTTGTCTTTTAACTCTGTTAATTGTTTCTTTTGCTGTGCTTTTTAGTTTGATATAATCCCATTTGTTTATTTTTCCTTTGGTTGCCTGTGCTTTTGGGGTCATATTCATGAAGTCTGTGTCCAGTCATAATTCCTGAAGTGTTTCTCCTATGTTTTCTTTAAGAAGTTTTATTGTTTCAGGGTGTATATTTATTTCTTTAATCCATTTTGAGTTGATTTTAGTATATGGTGAGAGGTATGGGTCTAGTTTCATTCTCCTGCATATGGATATCCAGTTATCCCAGCACCATTTGCTGAAGAGGCAGTCCCTTCCCCAGTGAATAGGCTTGGTGCCTTTGTCAAAGAGCAGATGGCTGTAGGTGTATGGGTTGATTTCTGGATTCTCTATTCTATTCCATTGATCAGTGTGTCTGTTTTCATGCCAGTACGATACTGTTTTGGTTATTATAGCTTTGTAGTATAGTTTAAAGTCAGGTAGTGTTATGCCTCCAGCTTTATTTTTTTTTGCTCAGCATTGCTTTGGCTATGCATGCTCTTTTATTATTCCATATAAATGTCTGGATAGTTCTTTCCATTTCTAAGAAAAATATCTTTGGAATTTTGATGGGGATTGCATTGAATTTGTAGATCACTTTGGGTAGTATGGACATTTTCACTATGTTGATTCTTCCAATCCAAAAGCATGGGATATCTTTCCATCTTCTTGTATCCTCTTTAATTTCTCTCAGCAGTGGTTTGTAGTTCTCATTATAGAGATTTTTCACCTCCTTGGTTAACTCAATTCCTAAGTATTTTATTTTTTTGGTGGCTATTGTAAATGGGCAGGCTTTCTTGATTTCTCGTTCTGCATGTTCACTATTGGAGAAAAGAAATGCTACTGATTTTTGTGTGTTGATTTTGTATCCTGCTACTGTGCTGAAATCATTTATCAACTCCAAGAGTTTTTTTGTAGAGGCTTTAGGCTGTTCGATATATGGGATCATGTCACCTGCAAAGAGGGACAGTTTGACTTCATCTTTTCCAATCTGGATGCCCTTCATTTCCTTCTCTTCTCTGATTGCTCTGGCTAGTACTTCCAGCACTATGTTGAAGAGGAGTGGTGAGAGTGGGCATCCTTGTCTAGTTCCTGTTCTTAAAGGAAAAGCTTTCAGCTTTTCCCCATTCAGGATGATATTGGCAGTGGGTTTGTCATATATGGCTTTAATGATGTTGAGATACTTTCCCTCTATACCTAACTTATAGAGGGTCTTTGTCATGAATGAGTGCTGAATTTTATCAAATGCTTTTTCAGCATCTATAGAGATGATCATATGGTCCTTGTGTTTGAGTTTATTAATATGGTGTATCTCATTTATTGATTTGCGTATGTTGAACCAACCTTGCATCCCTGGGATGAATCCCACTTGATCGTGGTGAATAATTTTACATATGTCTTGCTGTGTTCTGTTTGCTAGCATTTTAGTGAGGATTTTTGCATCTATATTCATCAAGGATATCGGCCTGTAGTTTTCTTTTTTGGTTATATCTTTACCTGGTTTTGGTATCAGGACAATGTTTGCTTCATAGAATGAGTTTGGGAGATTTGCGTCTGTTTCAATCTTTTGGAATAGTTTGTAAAGAATCGGTGTCAATTCCTCTTTGAATGTTTGGTAAAATTCTGCTGTGAATCCATCTGGTCCTGGGCTTTTCTTTGTTGGGAGCCTTCTGATAACAGCTTCAATCTCCTTTATTGTTATTGGTCTGTTCAAATTTTCTACGTCGTCATGGTTCAGTTTTGGGAGCTTGTGTGTGTCCAGAAATTTATCCATTTCCTCCAGATTTTCAAATTTGTTGGCATATAGTTGTTTATAGTAGTCTCGAATGATTCCTTGTATTTCAGATGAATCAGTTGTAATATCGCCTTTTTCATTTCTAATTTTTGTTATTTGAGTCTTCTCTCTTCTTTTTTTTGTTAGCCATGCTAATGGTTTGTCAATTTTATTTATCTTTTCAAAAAACCAACTTTTTGATTCGTTGATCTTTTGTATTGTTTTTTGGGTTTCAATTTCATTAAGTTCTGCTCTGATCCTAATGATTTCTTTCCGTCTGCTAACTTTAGGTTTGGATTGTTCTTGTTTTTCTAGTTCTTTAAGGTGAAGTGTTAGGTTGTTCACTTGCCATCTTTCCATTCTTCTGAGGTGAGCATTTAATGCGATAAATTTCCCCCTCAATACTGCTTTTGCCGTATCCCACAGGTTTTGGTATGATGTATCATTGTTTTCATTAGTTTCAATAAATTTTTTGATTTCCTGCTTGATTTCTTCTTGGACCCATATGTCACTAAGTAGAATGCTGTTTAATTTCCATGTGTTTGTATAGTTTCCAGAGTTTTGTTTGTTATTGATTTCTAGTTTTAATCCATTGTGGTCTGAGAAAATGCATGGGATAATTCCTATTTTTTAAATGTTTTAAGACTTGATTGGTGACCTGATATGTGATCTATCCTGGAGAATGATCCATGTGCTGATGAGAAGAATGAATGTTCTGAGGTTGTTGGATGGAATGTTCTGTAGATTTTCTTCTAAGCCCTGCTTGAACCCTGCAGCCTATAAACTTTGGTATGTTGCTCTTTGATTTTTATCTCAAAATATTCTCTAATTTCCCTGTGATTTTTCTTTTTACCCATTGTTTATTTAGGAGAGTGTTGTTTAATTTCCACACATTTGTGAAGTTTCTAAATTTCCTTCTGTTATTTTGGTCAGAGAACATATTTTCTACGTCTTTTTGAATGTATTGACTTGTTTTGTGCCAAAAATGAATTTTTTTAAGAACTTAGTTTCTTTTGAATTTTTCTTTAAAATTATTACCTGCCTTTATTTTTGTGAGTTTTTCTGCCAGATATTTGCACACCATGCATTAATTTTTATTCTGAAATTTATCATACAAAGAATAGAGTATATATAATGCATGTGTACAGTTAAAAATAACAAAATAAACATCCATGTACACACCCCCCAGTTTAATGAATAAATGTCATCATTGTCTTTAAAGTTGTCTGTATGTCCTCCACATCACAACACCTATCTTTCCCCTAGAAAAAACATTTATCCTAAATTTTGCGTGTTAATGCCTTATTTTCATCTATAATTTAATACCATAAATGTGATTTATAAACAACATTGCATTGTCTTAGAAAGCTATTATTTATTAAAATGGAACATCCCTCTACCAGTTGACTCAGTAATCTCATGATTGAGAATATAAAAGATTTTAATCTAAGGTGATAAATCCTAGATTTGTCCTTTCTAAAGATACATTTTCCCCTTTGTAAACTAATAGTTAATCTGCAGAATACTTTGAAGCTAAGTGAATATCCTGTTCCCCAATAAACTTACATTCATCGATGATCCTTGCTTGAATAAATTAGTATATTGTAGTTTTAAAATGTAGTTTTAAAATGATGATTTTCTATTTGTCATTTTTTTACATTTATTAGCTGTCATTTATTTGTAAATAAAAGCTTTCCTTCCCACCTACTTTTTGAGTATCATTATGGACACATGAATTTTTTAAATTTAATATGTTACAATATATTACAATCATTATTCTTTTTGATGCTCAGATTGCTCCAGATATGGCCAGTGGGAGCTGCTTCTTGACATGTGACTATTTGATATACAATCATCATTGTTTTTTGTTTGTTCGTTTGTTTGTTTGTTTTTAAAGATGACTGGTAAGGGGATCTTAACCCTTGACTTGGTATTGTCAGCACCATGCTCTACCCAGTGAGTTACAGGCTGGCCCCACGATCATCATTCTTTGAGTACTTCCTTTCTAGTGCAATGCCATATTCTTACATAGGCTTTTCTGCACTTTACTTGCTCCAGACCTGGAATTGGTTATTTTTCTAAGGAGCTTTATTTCTTTTTATGGAGAATGGTATTTAGAAACCAAATTGCCAGACACAAACCACCAAGACTGAACCAAGAAGAAATAGAAAACCTGAAAGACCAATAACAAGCAAAGAAATTGAAGCAGTAATCAGCAGTTGCCCAACCAATAAAAGCCCAGGACCAGATGACTTTACTGCTGAATTCTATCAAACTTTTAAGAAGAATTAATACCAATCATTTTCAAGCTATTCCAAAAAAATGTAAACAGAGGCCATTCTCCCAAACACATTCTATGAAGCCAGCATCACCCTGATACCAAAAATTAGACAAAGATACAACAAAAAAGAAAACTACAGGCAAATATATTTGATAAATATAAACACAAAAATCTTCAACAAGATATTAGCAAAGAGCGTACAGGAAAACAACAAAAGAATTATACACTATGATTAAGTGGGATTCACCCCAGTGATGCAAGGATGGTTCAACATATGCAAATCAATAAATGTGATACACCACATCAAAAAAATCAGTCACAAAAACCACATGATTATCTCAATAGATACAGAAAAAGCATTTGACAAAATTCAACTTTTCATGACAAAGACTCTCAGCTAATGAGATATGCAAAGAAAATATCTCAACACAATAATAGCCATATATGACAAACCCACTGCTAATATCATCCTGAATGGGGAAAAGCTGAAAGCTTTTCTTTAAAGAATGGGAAAAAGACAAGGATGCTCACTCTTACAACAACTACTTAAAATAATCTTGGAAGTACTAGCCAGAGCAGTCGGGCAAAAGATAAAAATAAAGGGCATCCAAGTTGAGAAAAAAGAAGTCAAAATGTACCTGTTTGCAGATGACATGATTCTATATTTAGAAAGCCTAAAGTCTCTACCAAAAAACAGAGCTGATAAATGAAACTTAACATTTATATAAAAGAATAAAAGACCCCAAATAGCCTTAGCAATCCTGAGCCAAAATAAATAAAAACAGAGATGTTACACTACCTGACTTCAAAGTATACTACAAAGCTATAGAAAACAAAATAGCATGGTACTGGTATAAAAACAGACACAGACCAAAGGAACAAGATAGAGAACCCAGAAGTCAATCCACATACTTACAGCCTGCTGATTTTCAAAAAAAGGCAGCAAGAGCATGCATTGGGGAAAGGACAGCTTCTTCAATAAATGGTTCTGGGGAAACTGGATGTCCACGTGCAGAAGAATGAAACAGACACATACCTCTCTCTATATGCCAAAATCAATTCAAAATGGATTAAAGAATTAAATATAAGACCTAAAACTATAAAACTCCCAGAAGAAAACACAGGGGAAGCACTTCAGGAAGTAGGACTGGGCAAACACTATGAATAAGACCCCGAAAGCACAGGCAACAAAAGAAAAAATAAATGAATGGGATTATATCAAACTTAAAAAGCTTCTGTACAGCCAATGAAACAATCAATAGGGTGAAAAGACATCCTACAGAATGGGAGAAAATACTTGCAAAATATGCATCTGACAAGAGATTAATATCAAGAATATGCAAGAAACTCAAGCAACTTCACAGTAAAAAAACCCACAAAGAATCAAATTTTAAAATGGGCAAAGGAGCTAAACAGACATTTCTCAAAGGAAGATATACACCACCAACAGGTACATGAAAAAAGGCTCAACACCACTAATCATCAGGGAAATGCAAACCAAAACCACACTGAGATATCTCACCCACTTGGACTGGCCATTATCAAAAAGACAGAGAAAAACAAATGCTGGCAGGGATGTGGAGAAAGGGGAACCCTTCTGTCAAGTTCTTTTACCTGCCTGTAATCCTTTTCATGATACCAATTGTTGATCTAGGGCTGGGTCTGGAGCTCACAAACCCCTCAAGCCCATTCACAGACTGGGTCATAAACCCTTCACACACCAGGCTGGGTCACCAGACTCCTCATACACAGGTCTATGAGCTAGGTAACCGGCCAAAAGGTCCTTGAAGCCATGGGTTTGAGAGCATGGCCATGCAGAGCAGACACCCAAAGCAGATGCCAGCCAAGTTGTGGTGCCACACATGCACACTAAGTCCACCCCCACACACAATTTGCTTACAAAGAATGTGCTTCACCACCCCCAACCAGACCTAAGGCAAGAGGACCTGATTAAATTATTCTATTTTCCCAACAATCCACCCCTTCAGGGTCCCTTGCCCTACAATCTACACATTCAGAATCTTCCATGACATTCCCTTAGAGAGGATAAATGACCCTTACATTTACATAACCTATTATCCATTCAATATGCCTTAAGGCTTGTAGTTCTGTCCCTTTAACTGTTAGCCGCATAAGTCCGGTTAGTAGTCACCATTGGTGTGATCCTCCATGGGAATCCTGCAGTCATACTGATGGGCAGTTCAATGCATATTCAGTAGATGATCACGCCAACATATGTATGTACCCAGTTGAATCTGGTGCAGTGCCTACAGCCAGAACACTATGGGTGAAAAGACAGAAGAGTTATTGGTACCAACAGGGGAAGTTCTCACCCCTCTGGTAAGATACATGCCAGTTTGCCATCCTGAGAAAGGATGGTTGCAGGAATAGGTATCTTTCCTGGCTTATGATACCATACTTTATCTGCTAACACTGTGGGATCTGTAGGTTCTACATGTAACAATATAGGGGAACACATAATTGGCCATAATGATAATACAAATGTGCCCTTTGGAATAGAGCACTTATCTGTTACAGGACATGTTACCTTTACTCGAGGAGGCCAGGTACCTGTCACCCAAGGTGAAACTTGCAAGCCTTCATCTAATCCTTTCCCCCAAGGCCCTATTAGACCTACCCAGCATATATGAAGGGCTTTTATTCTCCAAGGCCATTCCCATTGTACTGTCTGTCCCTGTTGCAAACAGGTTGGGGCCAGTAAGAGAATATTTCCATTCTTGCCATATCCTGGCTTCAAAAACATATCTTTAGTAGTGATTTGCAGCTGTATAGGGGCTGCAGCCCTATGTGACAGAGGTTCCACTGGAGAGGGCCCATCCTTGCAGGGTCTTTCATTTAGAATTTTGAATGTTGGCCATAACTGCCATGTCCACCCCTTCAGGGATGGGGGTTGGGTAGATAGCCTTAGTCCCTTTTTTAAAAGACCATTGTACCATTCAATCATTCCCACTGCCTGGGGATGATATGGCACATGTAACTTCCACTAAATGGACAACTGGGAGGCCTACCTTTGAACCCCATGTCCAGTAAAGTGGGTTCCATTATCACTCTCTATGACTACAGGCCGGCCATACATAGCCGTAAGGCATTCAATGCCTCTTATGATCTAGTTTCAGAACCTCACATTGTCATTTCCACTTTATTCATTACTAGTGAGTCACTAAGGCCAGTCTACAGCCAAGAGGATAGAGATTAGGCTCCACCTTTTGAAGGAATTTATGAACACCCTCCACCCACTGCTATAGTTCCAGCCATCATCTCAATGCAAAGGCATGAGAGACCCAGTAGTTCACTAGTTGGAACTGCTTATCCCAGCCTTTCCCAAAACCCTGATCCTCAGAAACTATGAGCAATAAACAAATGATTATTGTTGTCTGAAGCTACTGTGTTTTGTAATTTTTTTTTTTTCTATCACCAGCTAACTAGAACATGGAGTGTTCTGGACTAAATCCTGAAAAGTCAGAAAATGGTCCCTTCTTCTCTGGGATCCCTATAAACATTAACTGGGGTTTCTATTCCTTTCTCTCCTTCCACCCCAGGATTTTGACTCCAAGAGAGGAGCAACATATGGAGGTTTCTTCTCAGGTACCTACTAGCACTTGTTAGCCTGTCAAATGTCCATTTCCTTTTGGTTGGGAAAACTGCTCTTATGTAATTAGCATTCTCCCTGTGCTCTGGTTCATGATATAAACTCTGATTTAGGTGGTCTAAGCCCTTCTCTTAGTTTTTACATAAAAGGTTTTAGAATCCCCAAATCCCATTTTTTGCCATAGTTCTGGCTCCTAAAGTTCACAAGCTCTATGCCGAGCTCTTTTACCTGCTTGTAATCCTGTTTGTGATGCCAATTGTCAAGCTAGGGCTGGTTCTCGAGCTCACAGACCCCTCAAGCCCATTCACAGGCCAAAAGGTCCTTGGAGCCATAGGTTCAAGAGCATGGCCACACAGAGTGTACACCTGAGGCAGACGCCAGACAAGTCATGGTGCCACACATGCGCACTAACTCCACCCACACACACACAATTTGCTTACAAAGAATGTGCCGCACCACTCCCAACCAGACCTCAGGTGAGGGGACCTGATTAAATTATTCTATTTTCCCAACACCTTCTATAATGTTGGTGGGACTGTATATTAGTGTAGCCATTATTGAAAACAGTACAGAGTTTACTCAAACAACTACAGATAGAACTGCCATATGATGCAGCAATTCCACTTCTGGATATATACCCAGGAGAATGGGATCATCAAGTTGAAGTAATACCCACACTCCCACGTTTATCTCAGCTCTATTTACAATAGCTAAGATATGGAACCAACCTAAATGTCCATTGATGGATGACTGGATAAGGAAAATGTGATATATATACACAACGGAATGCTGCTCACACATAAGAAAGAATGGATTTCTGCCATTTGCAGCAACATGTATGAGTTTGTAGAAAATTGTGTTAAGCAATATAAGTCAGGCACAGAAAGAGAAATACTGCATGTTCTCACTCATAAGTAGGAGGAAAGGAAGGAAGAAGGGAGGGAGGGTGGGAGGGAGGGAGGGAGGGAAAGAAGGCAGGCAGGCAGGCAGGAAGGAAGGAAGGAAGGAAGAAGGGATCACAGTAATATGTTGAACTTTCAGAAGGATAGCACAGAACTGTGGTTACTAGAGGTGGGATACAGGAAGGGGGTGGTTAGTGAGAAATTGGTTAATAGACACAAGGAATGATTATGTTTCGTAATGATGAATGTGCTAATTATCCTGATTGGATCATCACATATTGTACACGAGTCTTAGCAGTCAACTCTGTATCCCACAAATATGTACAGTCAATTATGTTTCAATAAAAAATAAGTAAATAAATAAAAAAGAGAAACTAGGATCTGGGTGCTAAGGGTGCTCATTACTAATGGGGTGTTTTTTCTTCTACAATCATCTAATGGACACTATGAGGAAGTGTATTTTTTGAGAAATCATGAGTTTATTCTGATGTTCTAATTCAAATGTAACATCAAGTGTTCTTTTTCTCTCATTCCATATTTGTATCTCCTTAGAAAAAAAATATAATTATTAATTTTTGTCACTAAAAGTGACTGGAGGACTTTGTTTCAGAAATGTCATGGGATTTTCCAAATTTTTAACCATAAGAAAGAAAGATCTTTCTCCCTCTCAATAAATGTTAATGGGGTTTGGGATTAAGTTGTTTCTGATTTCACCCAATAAATCCTGCTTGTTTAATATACTGGTTACTCACTTATTATATTATAATTCACTATTTTTATATTATTTTCTGTACATATGCCTGGGAACCTTTATAAATGTCATTTTACCACCTCATTAAAGGAGGAAAAATAAAAATGTAGCTTGAATAGTTATGAGGTTCATGTGTAATCACAACTCTTTGGTTTGCACATAGTAGGATTCAACCTTTTAGGAATTTTAGCAAAATAGGATAGTTAATCTATACATGTATTTTTTCTTGATATAATTATGATCTTCGTTTTGGTGGGGGGTGGGAGGCAGGAATGTTAGCCTAATAATATATTCTGACAGATTTTCTGTTGGGTTTTAAAAGAAAACTCTTTTTAGTTCTAGAATAAAGTCCAACGAATTATATTGACTATCAGAAATTAAAGCAGCTGAAAAGAGCATTTAGGTGTTTCATACTACAATGCAAAAAAAAAAAGAAAAATGGAACTACACAACAAAATGAGAGTGAGTCTTTATTTGATCACAAAAGCAAAAGAGCTCAGCAGGAGATTCAGCTACCAAACATGAAAGAGGTGGCAGTTATATGGAACATATCTGCATGAAATAAAAAAAATTAGCAGCCACAGTCTCAAATATATAATGGTAATTAAATGGAAGCACATATTGTGTTTTGTTTTGTTCTGTATTTACATAACAAATGACAGTAGAGTTTGTTTACAGTGAAGATAGGCTTTCACAGCACACTACTGACAGCGTTTTGGGGCAATCTTTTAATTATTTTATTATACATTGAACTTGTTTGAATATGCTATGGGACAATCAGGAAAAAAATGAGTATAGTCCAGTTTTTTTTTGGTCACCTTAAGAACTAAATTGAGTTATCAGATTGATCAGTCAGTGATTAACAACTCCACGGTGTCAGTTTGTATCACAGGTAGATAGGCGGTAAACATAAAGTGGTGTAATCTTCTCTTTACTAACAAGGTCTGCAAACATTCTGCTGAAGAAAGCTCCAAATCATGGCTGCTTCACTCTTAACCTTATCTGGGGATTTCTTCCTGTGCTGTTTTTCAAATTTCAACTCAAAGTGAAAAAGAGAAGTAGGACAGACAAGAGAAAAGAAAGAGCAAAAAAGAAACTGGGTAGAATGATTTATATGCTGTAGAAGTCAGAAAAAGAGATCTTAATATTTATAAGTATATTCATATAAAATATTCATATAGGCGATGTTAAACAATCTGCCTTAACTGATTCTTACATTTTCAATATTAATCTGTTGCTCTTTCCTTCTTTAACAAATTGAAGTAACAAGTAAAACATCTTGGGAGGTACATTAACATTGTGCTAATAGATACATAAAGGAAAATATTTCTTTTTAACAGCTTAATTACATCTATAGAGAAATTATAAGTAGACTTACATCAGACTTCTGTTAGATTATCTATCACCTTATATACATGTGCAAATACCTTTGCTCATTGAAATGGGAATCTACCCCTTTTTGCAACAGTTCAGTATGAATGACGAGCACGATGCTGTGCATTTATGTCCATTAGGACTACACTTTTCACAGGCGTAATTGTGAAAAAAGTCTGAAGCCTATCCTATAAACAGAAAAAAAAAATCACAAACACAGGCACACATCTTTTTAAATACTCAAGATTTCTGCTGCTGGTTTAGGAGAGTCTTTACTCACTAGGTAGATGATATTGGAGGACAAACGATGATGGAGTATTTCCCAGTGTAGAAGACCACATGACGCTTACAGGATCTTCATTCATGCTGGTAGTAGAACTGTCTTGCACTTACATTTATTTCCTCTTGATTCTTGAGATTTATTAATGCCTTCATGGAGCCAGAGCTGAAATCTGAATAGTTTAGCCTATGACAGTAAGCAGCACTGTCTAAGAGGTTTTCTCTTTGATCTGGGCAGACAAAGCTTCCCTGTTATGGAATATTCAGGGGTACTTAAATAGATGCCCAACCATGTTCCCTGATATGAATTTTGCCCAGAGTTGTCATGGAAAAGAAAATAACCCAGGTGGGGACCAGACTTGACTGGTAGAATGGGGGATGATGTGATGGAAGGCAGATATCAAAGGGGAACAACAGGAACTCTATCAGCAATTCATTGAGGAAGATGTCTGGCAGGGTGGGCCAAATTCAAAACATAAACTCATTGCTCTTCTTTTTCAGAATTTTCTTTGGTGTTGTTGCTTGTGTATTTTTCCATGTGAATGTTAGAATCAGCCTCTTTCTAATTCCAGATTAAAGATGTAACGTGTGAGTATTTTAATTGGGACAGCATTTTATTTATACATTTTCTTGGGAAAAATTTACATGTACGTAATGTTGAATCTTTCTACACAGGAGCATAGCAGTTCTATCCATGTCTTCTTGCATTCTTTTTAGTGTTTAAAAGTTTTCTTCTACATTACTGAACTGTACACTTAAAAGTGGTTAAGATGGTAAATTTTGTGGTATGTGTATTTTACCATGATTAAGAGTAAAAAAAAAAAAATGACGAAGAACAATTATTGCTAATAAAATGTAATTAAAAAGGTAGACAATCCTACTGTGACTGGGAAATAAACAAGATGATCTACAAAAAAAATACATGTTCTTCATGTAGGTGTTATACATTTTCTAAGTTCATTCTTAGGTATTTTATTATATTGTTGCTATTGTAAATGGGGTTATATGTACTATTGATACTCATACATTAATATATATTCCACTATGTTACTGTACGCTTGTTTGCTTGTGGTAGTTTTTCTATTGATTCTCTTGTATTTTTTATTTACAGTTATATAATCTGCAATAAATGATCATATTTTTCTTCTTTCCAATTTTTGTACTTGTATGTCCCTTGTCTTATCTAATTGCTTTAGCTATTGTGTGCAGTAAAATGTTAAATAATAGAGGAGATAGTGGACATTCCAAACTTCTTGCTGATTTTAGCGCTAATCATTGCTGTATTTCCCTACAACATTGAATTTTGGGCTAAGATAAATATAGTTAATCATGTTAAAGAAGCATTGATTTGTTCTTATTGGGTTTTTTAAATTGAGACTTGTCATTGAATTTTGTCAAATGCCTTTTCAGCATCTATGGAGATGAGTATATAATTTTTTCCTTAGATCAATTAATACAATCATTTGTTAAGTAGATTTCCAAATAGTGAACCATTCTTGATTTCAACAATAAATTCTATTGGTCTGGATGTATGTTTCTTAATATGTACTGCCAAATTCTGTTTGCCAATATTCTGCACAAGATTTTTTTTCAGTATTCTTTAAAGATATAACACATACAATAATATTCACCCTTTTAAAGTGTACAACTTAGTAATTTTTATTGAAATCACAAGGATGTGCAGACATGACTACTAATTCCAGATATTTTCATCATGCCAAAAAGAAACCCTTTACCTAAGAGTAGTCACTCCTCAACCCTCCCCCACCCTCAGCCATTCCCAGTCTTTGGAAAACACTAATCTCCTTTCTCCTCTCACGCATTCATTCGCCTATTCTGGACATTATGTATAAATGAGTTATACTAATGTGGCCTTTGTGTCTGGCTTCTTTCACTTAGCATAATGTTTTCAGGTTCATCCATGTTGTAGCATATATCAGAACTTCATTCTTTTTAGTGCTAAATAATATTATATTGTATAGATATAGCACGTTTGTTTGTGCATTCATCCACTGATGGTCATTTTCATTGTTTCCACTTTTTAGCTACTATGAATAATGCTACCATGACTTTCATGTACAAGTTTTCCTGTGGATTTTTCTATTCTTGTGAATATATGCCTAGAAGTAGAATTATTGTATTGTAAGGTAGTTTTCTGTTTAACATTCTGAGGAGTTGCCAAACTGTTTCCCAAAATGGCTGCACCATTCTACAGTCCTACGAGCAATGTATGAGGGTTACAATTTCTCCACATACTTGACAACACTTGTAACTGTCTGTCTTTGAATATGACCACCCAAGTGGGTGTGAAGAGGTACCTAATAATGGTTTTCATTTGCGTTTCCTTAACTTTGGGGACTGAGCATCTTTTCATGTGCTTATTAGTTATTCTATTTATTTTTTTTAAAGAAATGTCAATTCAAATTCTTTGCCAATTTTTAATTAAAAGGTTATTTGTCCTGTTATAGTCTAATGTTGAGTTCTGCATATATTCCGGATACTAGACTTTTATCAAATATATGATTTCTGTCATTTTGTGGTTTGTCCTTTCACTTTCATGATAGTATCCTTCGGAGCACAAGCATTTTAAATTTAGTACAGTCCAATTTATCTATATTATTCCTTTAGTTGTTTGTGTTATTGGTTTCATATCTAATAATCCACCGCCTAATCCAAAGTCACGAAGATTTACTGTTATGTTTTCTTATGAGAGTTTTATAGTTTTGCCTCTCATATTTAGGTCTTTAATTTATTTTGAGTTAAGTTTTGTATATGGTGTAAGATAGGAATACAATTCCTTTTTTTGTTGTTGTTTGTTTGTTTGTTTGTTTGTTTGTTTGGCAGGTGGACATGCAGTTGTCCCAGTACCATTTGTTGAAAACACTATACTTTTTCTCATTGAATTGTTTTGGCACCCTTGTTAGAAATAGATTAAATATAAATGTACTGGTTTATTTCTGAACTCTCAATTTTATTCTATTGATCTTTGTGTCTACCCTTATGCCTGAACCCAACAGTCTTGATTACTGTGGAATTATACTAACTTTTGAAATCACAAAGTGAGTCCTCAAACTTTGTTTTTTCGCAAGACTGTTTTGACTATCCTGGGTCCTTCGCATTTCTATCTGAATTTTAGGATCATCTTGTCAATTTCTGCCAAAAAAAAAAAAAGCCAGCTGTGATTTTTATAGTGATTACATAAAATCCATAGGTTAATTTGGGTATTGGGCTATCAATATATTTCTCACAATCCATAAAGATGGGATATCCTTCCATTTATTTAGGCCACCTTTAATTAATTTCAACAATGCTTTGTACTTTTGAATATACAAGTCTTCACTTCTTTTGTTATATTATATCTAAATTTATTTATAATGGTATTTTAAATGGAAGTGTTTACTCAATTTCATTTTTGTATTGTTTACTGCTATTTTATGGAGATATGAGTAACGTTTTTATACTGATCTTGTATCCTAAAAACTTGGTGAACTTATTAGTAACTCTAATATGTGGATTCCTTAGGATTTTCTATGTGCAAGATTATATCATCTGCAAATAGAGAAATTTTCCTTTCAATCTGAATTTCCCTTATTTATTTTTCTTGCCTAATTGCCCTGTCTAGAACTTCCATTACAATGTTGAATAAAATTGATGAGAGTAGACATCCTTCTCTTATTTCTAATTTTAGGTAGGAAGATTTCAGTCATTCACCTTTAAAGCATAATATGAGTTGTGGGATATTCATGCATGACTTTTATCAGATTGAGAAAGTTAACATCTACTACCAGTTTGTTGAGTATTTTTATCTGGAAAGGGTGTTGTGTTAAATTTTTTCAAATTCTTTTTCTGTGTCCATTTAGATAATCATGTGTGTTTTTTTATGTATTTGATTAATATGCTGCATTATGTTTATTAATTTTCGTATGTTGAACTAACCTTGCATTCCTGAGATAAATACCACTTGGACATTATATATATATATATATATATATATATATATATATATATATATATATATATATATATATATATACACATTTTGTTAGAGTCAGTTTGTTAGTGTTCATTAAGGATATGGGTATCTATATTAACAAGGGATAGTGGTCTATATATTTCTTGTCTATGATGTTTTTGTCTGATTATTGTTAACAGGATAATACAGGCCTCATAGAATGAGCTTGGAAATGTTTCTTCCTCAACTAATTTCTGGAAGAGTTTGTGAAGGATTCTTATTAATTCTTCTTAAAATGTTGGGTAGAATTTACTAGACCAGTGAAGCCATCTGGTCCTGGGCTTCTTTTATGGGATTATGTTTTCAATCTCTTTGTTCTAGATCTATTCAGATTTTCTATTTCTTTCTGAGTCAGTTTTGGTAGTTTCCATATTTTTAGGAATTTTTCCATTTTAATCTAGGTTATCTAATTTCTTGGCACAGTTGTTGATACTAATTTTTTATTATCCATTTTTATTTTTTGTAAGGTTGATAGTAATGTCCCCTCCTTCATTTCTGATTTTAGTAGTTTGAGTCTCATCTTTTTTTTTTTTTCTTGGTCTGTCTAGTTAAAGTTTTTTTTTCATTTTTTTTTTTTAATTTTGTTGTTATTTTCAAAGAACCAACATTCGGTTTTATTAAATTTCTCTATTTTTCATTCTTATTTTATTTATTTTCTCTGCCATCTTTATTCATTTCTTGATTCTACTTGATCTGGTTTAGTTTGCTATTCTTTTTATAATTTATTGTGGTGGTAGTTAGGTTATTCTTTCAAGATTATTCTGCTTTTATAATGTAGATATTTAAAGCTCTAAATCACCCTATAAGCACTGCTTTTGCTGTATCCCAAAAGTTTCAGTATGTTGCATATTTATTTTACGTCTTCAATTCCCATGTGATTTCTTCTTTGAACCACTGGTTACTTAGGGTGAGTTGCTTAATTTCCACATATTTTTTAATTTCCCAAGTTTTCTTCTGTTATTGATTTCTAGTTTCATTCCATTGCAGTAAAAAAACATGCTTTGGATGATTTTATTCTTTTTAAATTTAGTGACATTTATTTTATGACATAACACATGATTTTTCCCAGAAATTGTTCTATATGCACTTTGGAAGAATGTGTATTCTGCTATTGTTGGGTAGAGTATTCTATGGATGTCTTTTAAGTATTGTTGGTTTGTGGTGGTGTTCAAGTAGTCTATTTTCTTGGTGATTATCTATCTGTGGTATTAATCTCCAACTATTATTGCTGAATTATTTCTCCCATCCATTCTGATCATAATTAGGGTTCTGTCTTTAGGTGCATATATGTTTATAATTGTTATATCTTCTTAAGGGATTGAATCTTTTACCATTATGAAATGTCCTTCTTTATTTCTAGTAAGATTTTTGGTCTTAAAGTCTATTTTTTCTGATATTAATATAGTCACTCCAGCTCTCTTTTGTCTGCTATTTGCAAAGTATATTCTTTATTCATCATTTTACTTTAATCTCTTTGTATGTTTGAGTCTAATGTTTTTCTCTTGTAGACATCACATAATTGAATCATTTTTTTAAAAAAAACCCTGTTCTGCCAATTTCTGTCTTTTAATTGGAGTGTGTAGTCTATTACATTTCATGTAATTACTGGCAAAGAAGGATTTATACCTGCCATTTGTTGTTTACATGTCTTTTTTGTTTTTTATTCCTCTACTACTACAGTCTTCTATGTTAAATGGCTACTTTCTAGTGTACTATTTTAATTCCTTTGTTGTTTCTTTTAATATATATTTTTGGGTTGTCTTCTTAGTGATTTCCTTGGAAATTGCAATTAACATCTCAACTTCTAGCCATTTGTTTGGAATAATATTAACTTAACTGCAACATTTTTCAAAAACTTTGCTCCTACATAGCTCTATTTTCTCTCATTTTGGTGTTATTGTCATAAAAGTTATATGCTTATACATTGTACATCCATCAATTCATTTATCTGTATATTAATCATATGGATCAAAAAAGAGTTATAAACAAAAATACACTTAAATTCTTTTGTATTTACCTATGCAATTGCCTTTACTGGTTCTCTATTTCTTCATGTGGATTAGAGATACTGACTAGTGTCCTTTTCTTTCATTTCATTTCCTTCAGTCACTCTATGATGGTTAATTTTATGTGTCATCTTGACTGAGACATGGGGTTCCCCAAATAAACATTATTTCTTGGTGTGTCTGTGAGGGTTTTTACAAATGAGATTAGCATTTGAATCAGTGAACTGAATAAAGCAGAATGCCATTCCCAATGTGGGAGAGCATTACTTAATCCATTGACAGCCTGGAGGAAGGGGGAATTTCCTTTCTTTGCCTGACTGCTTGAGCTGGGACATCAGTCTTCTCCCGTCCTCAACTGAGACTTACACCATTAGCCCCCAGGTTCTCAGAACTACACCACCGGCTTTCCTGATGGCAGATCATGGGAGTTCTCAGCCTCCATAATCACATGATTTATAGATATGTGTATACACACACACACACACAAACACATTCATATACAAGCATGCATGTGCGTGCATGTATGTGTGTGTCCTACTGGTTCTGTTCTGTTTCTCTGGAGAAACCTGACTAATACATACTCTCTTTACTAATTCTTGTAGGTCAGGTCTTCTAGCTGTGAATTCTTTCATTTTTTGGTTATCCAAGAATATCTTATATTTTTATCTTGTGAGATGCAGTATTTTGGGTTGACAGAATTTTCCTTCAGCTGGGAACTGAATCCATAAACAAATGAGCAATAAAGAGAGACAGAGAGAAAGAAAGAAACAACAATCACAAATGTTGAACTTTTATAAAGCTAGAGGTGGAAAAGGGGATGCGATGGGGAGAGTGAGGGGGGGGCTAATGAGGAACTGGTCAATGGACACAAAGAATAATTGTGTATTGTAATGATGAATAAGCCAACTATATTGATCTAACCACCACATGCTGTACACAATTATTGAAAATCAGCATTGTACCCCATAGGTATGCATAATAAAATAAAATAAAATAAAGTTTTCAAAAAATAATATATGGACTTATCCTTCAGCACTTTGAATATGTCATCCACTACCCTTTGATTTCCGTGGTTTCTGATGAAAAATTATGTGTTAATCTTACTGAGAATTCCTTGTACATGATGAGTCTCTCTTGCTGCTTTCAAGATTCCCTCTTTTTCTTGGCTTTTAACAGTTTGATCATAATGTGTCTAGGCATTAACCTTTTTTTATTTTATCTTACTTGGAGTTTTTTGATCTTCTCAAATGTGTATATAAATGGTTTTTATCAAATTTGGAAAGTGTCAGCAATTACTTCTGCAAATATTTTTTCTACCCCTGTGTCTCCTTCTTCTTCTGAGTCTCAACTTCATTTGTTGATATGGCCGACAGTGTCTCACAGGTCTCTAAGTCAAAGGTATCCGTTTATTTATTTTTTTTTTAAATTTCCATTCCTCACACCAAATAATCTCAGCTTACCTACTTTCACATTTGCTGATTCTTTTTTTCTGCCTGCTCGAATTTATTTTTGAGCCCCTCTAGTGAATTTTCCAACTTAGTTATTATATTTTTCAATTCCAGAATTTCTATTTGCTTATTTTTATAATTGTTGATTGATATTTTTTCATTTGGTAAAATACTGTTTTCATACTTCCCTTTAGTTCTTTAGACGTGGTTTCCTTTAGTATTTAAAATAGTTTATTTAAATTTTTTGCCTAATGAATCCAACATCTGGGCTTCTTCAGGGTTACTTTCTATTGATTCCTTTTTTTTTTTCTGTTCCTATGTCTTATTTTGTTATTTTTGTTGTTGAAACTGAACATTTTAAATAATATAATGTGCCGAGCTCTTTCCCTATGGTTTGTTGTTACTCTTTGTTTGCTTTTTAGTTACTTTTCTGAACTATTTCTGTAAAGACTGTACTCATTGTCATATGTGAACACTGAAATCTCTTTTCAGTTGGCTTAGTCGTCAGGGAATGATTGGACAGAGATTTCCTTAAATGCTTGAATTCAATGTTTCCCAGGCTTTGTTGAGGGGCTCTGTGTGCATGCTGGTGCACACCTTCAATACTCAGCCAGGAAGTTGACACTTCTGCCTTAATATTCCCTTTCTGCTTATCGAGACTCAAGGTCAGCCAGACATGAGAATTTAGGGCCTTCTCAAGTCTTTCTTGTGAACATTCACAGATCTGTGCATAAGTACAGCCCTTGGCATTCTCACATCCTGATGCATGCACATGACCTTTAATACTCCCAGGAGTATGTCAAAGCTTTATAAATCCCCATATGGGCATCTTATTTTACAGCTTTTCCTTTTAGGCTTTTGGTCATAGCCTATTGTTTACCCCAACTGTTATGTACCTCCTCGAGAAGCCACAAAGTTAAACACTTGCCAGTAATTATTTTAACAAGTGCTTCAAGAGAAAGGCTGTTTGCACTGACTGAGCTTTGAGTGAGACCAAATAAAGACAGCTTTGCAAGTAAGATATTTCAGGAAATCACCAGACAGGTCAAATAATGACAATCCTCTGACAATAAGGCTTTAAAGGGACTCCAACCTCATTCTGCCCTCTCTGGTGTCTTCCAGGCTGCTGTTTTTCACAATTACAGGCTGTTGGTGTTCAAGGCTACCTTGGAGCTGGAGAGAGAAGGATCAGAACAGGACAAGTTAAATTGTCCCAAAGCTTGATGCTAGATTCAAAAGTTTTTCTTGGATAAATGCTCCCTATATTGATGTAAACATTTGGTTAATTTCCGGAGCTCTGAAAATTCTGAACTTGACAATTTTTGCCAGTTTGCTCATTGACTGAACAGAGGAGAGACTTTTCAAAGATCTTACTTTACCATTTTTGTTGACATCACTCTTGTTTGGGAGTTTTCACATCAATACACATAAGTGATATTTGTCTGTAACTTTTTCATTATTATTTTCTGTGCAATCTTTTCCAAGTTTTACTGTTAGCATTAATCTCACTTCATAAATAAAATTTGGAAGATTTCCTTTCTTGAGCAATTTTAGTAACTTTGTAATTATCTGTCCTTTAAAATTTTGGAGAATATCTTGTGAAACCATCTATTTCTATTGTTGTTTGGCAGTGGGGTGGAGAGTGTTGTACTTTGACAATCTTCTTCATTTACTCTAGAAATGCATATGTTCAGAATTTCTATCTTTTCTGAGGTAAATTTGGTAAATTATATTTTTCTAGACTATTGTATATTTTATCAAGACTTCAAATTTATTTGTATAAGTTTGAGGAGAGTATTTCTTATCTTTTTAATTAATTCTAATTCTATGGTTATTTCCTCCTTATTTCTTGCTTTTTATTAGTGATTTCCCCTTTTTTCTTAGTTAGATTTACTAGAAATATATTTTTAGATTTATTTATTATTTCTAATACTTTTTTATAAGTTTAAGTCAATTTCTCTATCTTATATCAATTTATTAATTCAAATTTACTGTAATTATTTTGGTGTTATAATTCTAATTTTAAGCCAGATTGCTAATTTATTAGGTTTCATTCTGAATTATTACTTGTATACATGTTTAAGGCCCTGAATTTTTCCCCAAGCACTGCTTTAGCTGTATCTGTTAGGTACTGATATATAATGCTTTTACTATATTTGTTTAAAAGACAAATATACTTCAGTTTTGTACTTCCTCTTGGACTCTCTAAAATTACGGAACTTTGTTTTTAGTTTATAGACAAAACACATTGTTTTCATGATTTTAAAAAAAGATTTAGAAATTTCAAGATGTATTTTATTGTAATCAGAAAGTATTTTTATACTACATTAATGTTAGTAAACGCTATAGAGTCTATTGGAAAAGTTTTTCCATCTCTATTTTTAGGTTACAACCTTCAATATATACCAAAAGTTACCTATAAATTATATTATCTGTTTCTTCTATATTCTTACCTTTTTAGTGTATTTAATTTGACAAAGATTGAGAGAGAATTATCATTCTATTATATTTTTATCTATTTCTCCCTTTATTTCCTATGATTTCTGATCTATAAATGTTTTTACTATGCTACATGGTGCTAGATATACAACTCCATTTTATTTTACATGTGAATTATACCCTTTATCACTTTAAAGTGTCCCTCCCTCTTTTTTTATAATGCGTTTAGTCTTAATTACATCTTGTTTTATACTAAAAACCTGACCCTTGCCTTTTTCTGTTTGTATTTATTTAGTGTATATTTTTACTTGCCAACCTTGAGAATCACTTTGCTGTATATTTATCTCTTATATACATAGCATAAAGTTTGGTTTTGCTTTATGATTCAATCTTAAATTTCTCTTTTCTTTAAATTGGTGATGTAAGTCTCTTTACCGTTGCAAGAAGTAAAGTATCTTTGTTCTTCAATAATACACTCTTTCTCAGTATTTTCTCTTATGTAGCCAAACATACAGCTATTACTTGCCTCAACTATTACTATGCCTCATCATATTTAAATGGCTTCTTTGAGTCCCATCTATTACAAATGAGGTTATCAGCGCACTTACTCTACCACCACATTCTCTCCCTTACTCCTCCCAACTGGTGTTAATTACACAATTTCTACATTTTTAAGGCATATGGCATTTACATTCTATTCCGTCACTGTATTCCCACTTTTGTTTTGGTCTTCATTATACAGTTAAATATGTTCAAAGTTCAATGCCAATCTTTTGGTTTAATCTATGTCATCACTTTTCTGACTCTAATTATTCCTCTTGCAATTTCCACTAAAACGTTCACAGAAACAATAGCCCGAAATCTTGCCAGTTCAAAACAATGTTTCTGTAGTCTTTACACATAAAGGATAGTTGGGATATAAATCCTCGACTCACATTTTCTTTCCTTTAATACTTCGTAGATGTTGTTTCACTGTCTTTTGGTATAGAATTTTTCTGTGGAGAAAGCTGAGGCTGGCTTAATTATTTTCTCCTTATACATGACTTGATCTCTTTGTCTGGCTGCTCAAAGAATTCTTTCTCTATCTTTAACAACCAATAATTTTACTAGGACATTTCCCAGCATTGACCATTCTGGTTCAATTTTCTCTTACACACACAATGTTCCTTACACAGTTCTTTCTATATGTAGCTTTGTCTTCTTTTATTAGTAGAGTTTTATTGATTAATATATTTAAATACTTGTTCTATTGTTTTAGTTCTCTTCCTCAAGTACTCCCGTTACACATAAGTTCACTCTTCTTTGCCTGGCTTCTAAATCTATCAATTTCTCATCCATCCTTTTTAAAGTCTTTATTCATTTTATTATTATCATCTTCATTATTTATTTTCTAATTTCTATCTTTTGTGTTTCTGACTCTATCTGAAGAAAAAACCCAACTTTTTCCTCTACTCTCACCCTCAGTTCAGAACACTTCTGTGTCCAAAATGTGTGGGGATTTTCCCCCACCAACAATCAATTCTTTAGTGGACACCAACTGAGTGTCCTATAATTTTAATTCAGTTCTGATCCTATCTACCTGGAGACAGCATCAGATCCCATAGATTGAGGGCTCAGCCTACCATGATTGTCCCCTACTTCAGATGCCAATCACAGGTAGTAAATAAATTTGGGATTCCCACAAACCCCTCCCCTTCAATTAATTTGCTAGAGTAGATCACCAAACTCAGGGAAACACTTTACCTACATTTACTCATTTATTATAAAGGATATTACAAAGGGTACAGATGAACAGCCAGATGGAAGAGATGCATAGCGTAAGGTATATGGGAAGGGGCATGTAGCTTCCATGGCTTTTCCAGGTGTGCCATCCTCCAGGCACCTCCACGAATTCAGCAATCCAGAAGTTCTCAAAATCCTTTTTTTTGGGGGGGGGTATGGAGGTTTCATTACATAGGCATGATAGAGTACATCATTGGCCACTGGTGATCAACTCTATTTCAGTCCCTCTACCCTCCCCAGAGGTCAGAGTTAGGGCTGCAATTTCCGACCCTCTGATCACATGGTTGGTTCTCTGGCAACCAGCCCCTATCCCAAGGCTATCCAGGAGCCCACCAAGAGTTGCCTCATCAGAAGAAAAGATACTCTTATAACCCAAGTAATTCCAAGTCATTTAGGAACTCTGTGTCAGATGCTGATATCGTTCAGGAAAATTACAAAGGTCTTAGGAGCTCTTTCTCAGGAACTGGAAGTCAAAGACCAAATATTAAAACAAAAGATTCTTGTAGTGCCCCTATCTACAAGGGCTTTAGGAGCTTTATGTCAGGAACCAAGGACATAGACCAATATATATATTTGTTATTATTTCACAGTATCACACCCGATTTTCCATAGCATCTGTTTTCTTTTGTGATTCTGTCAGTTTTGTTTTTGTTTCAGATTTTTTTCTCTTCATTTTCTTATCTCCTTAGTGATTCCAGCTTATGCTTCACTGCTTCTGTTGTCTCATTTCTTCTCTGACTGTACATTTCTGATTTGTGATCTTCCTTTATAAGTGTGATTGATTCATTATTTTTAAGTCATTTATTTTATTGCAACATATTCTGGTGAGTGTTCTTTTGTTTCTAAATTTTGCTGCTCTTTTTAATATTTTTCTTATATCTTTATGTCAATGCCATACCAGTTCCCCTCTATATTATTTATCACTGAATGAGTTGGACTTTCCTAGACCAGCTATGTGTAGATTGATCAAAATGGGGGCCACTGTGGCCATTCAGGCTTTATTCCCAAAGAATTTCCTCTCTATTGCCACGGAGGCAGATGACTTTTTGCAAATATGTCTTCTGCTTGTGATTCTTCATCTAGCTCTATTCCGTATCCTTTGAAATAAATTGGGTTTAACCCTGCTAACCAATTTCCCACATCTAGTTTTCAACAAAAAATAGATTTTGCACTTCATGGTGATCATCTCTCCTTCAGGAAGTTGTCTGTGCTGGTATTTTCTTAAATCTCTTACCTCCGTACTAACTTGTCACTCGCCATATTTCTTGTCTTCATTTTCTCCCTCGTGGCTTTCGACTGATCTGTGGATTATATCTGTCTTGTGGTCTTTTGGAAACTGTGGTTTGAGGTTCATGTACTCATCGGAATTCCCTCTTCTTCCTCTATTGAAATAGGAGGGGAAAGGCAAAGATGGGAAAAGATACTCCTAAGCTTTTTTCTTATTTGATGATGATACAGCAGCTCGCATCTAATAAGTTCTACTTTCTCTATGAAGTATGAGACATACGGCAGTGATGGATAGCTCAAATATTTAGGAAGAATAAACAAGGTGTGAAAAAGTGATTGCAGAGAGTTAGAAAGTAAAATTAAAGAGACATTTATTAAAATTGCTGTGATTTGTTGAATGTTCATTTGGTTTGCATGATCACACACATAGGGTGATAAAGGTTTTTTGATGCTTATCGGCTGGGCAAGAGATTGATCATGTAGATTCAAATTTTTTTCAGCTCAATGCTACTGAAAAAGAGGTGAACTATAACGATTATGTGATCCTAATAAAAAAAGGGTTTTTAGCAAGAGAAGGGGGAGTAAAAGTAAATAAGCAACACTGGGAAGCAAGAAGGATACTAATCCCAACGTTTGAGTTATATGGATTATAAAGGGGAAAAAAAGTGCCCACTTGAGATGATGGCAGGAAAAGGATGAATTTTTCAGAACTACCAAGTTTCAGGTTAGATAAGTAAATGAAGGAAATATTCAAAGAAACTGCCGATATAGAGCAATTTTCTGATAATGGAACTTCACAATAATGACATGTTATTGGGAGCTATTTCTGTTTCCTAAACCGGAGTGGAAAGATAAGAGGAACCACTCTGAGTGGCTAAGGAGAGTCTTGTAGCCATTTACAAGTTTCAGTGTTCAGTAATTTTCTGTATTGTGGCTAAGGAAATACGCCTGAGTTGAAACTGCAGTCAGAAGTTCAATAGTACATACATAATGAGTAGCAGAATGGGCAAGACAAATAACCCCTCTAAACTGTGTTTCCTTGTTTTCATAGTGCTTTGTGAAGATTAAGGGAGATCACACAAATGTAAAGCACAAAGCACAGAACCTGGCATATAGTAGCCACATAGAACTGTGGTACTTTCCTTCTCTTTCAGTATGGTGCTTCATTAGGATGCACACTGGTGTTCTCTGAAGTCTTCATTGACGTGCAGTAAAGACTTTTTGATACATTCAGTGAGGTATGTCTCTATCACTTCCATTTCACTGGCTGCTATTTGGGCTGCTTCCTCCCACAATCTCTTTCACTGACGCAGTCTCCCTTTCCTACCTTTACTTCCTTTTGCATTGGAAGCTATCAGAAGACTTAGACCTGGATATGAACACTGTGTTCTCCATTTCTATGGCCTTATTGCTGCCTATGATGATATGTTTTTTTTCATAAATTGGCCTGGGAATACCTCAGCCTCTTCCTCCAATATCCTTTGCTATGGAAAATATAGGAATGTATGAATTTGTGATAGAATGAAAATTCCCAAGGGCAATGGTCTAGGTACGTATGTCAACCTCACTCTGCCTTCAAAACCCAAATTTCTAAAAGGTTTACAGTATAATCAATCATGTAATGCTTGACATTCAGAATTAAGTTGGGTGGCAATTTTAAAGACAGTTGAGTACTGAGCAAAGAGCTCTCTCACTGTTTGACAACTTATGAAAGAGACATTTCGACTTTTTAATGTTTTTTCCTTTGGCTATTATTATAATCAGGGTATGAATGACCAAAGCCACTCCATATTGAATTGACAAGGTGCAGGCAATTAGACATTGTTGTCTTGCTTATACATTTACTGTCAAACTGTGACAACAGCAGGCAGGGGTGAAAAATACCCAGGGAATATTTCCAGGAGATCAAATGAGAAGTCTTTCTTTGAATGTGATAGATGTTGTTTATAGATCCCTTGAGGAAAAAGTGTCTCTCCCAATATGACTTAAATGCTTAAACTCTGTACTATGCTGAAAACACTGTCCAGGCTAAACAAATCATGTCTTTTTATTCCATTTATATGCAACCGAACAAAAAGTTCCCATTCTAACAGCATTTAAACATTTAAACTTGACATGTCTCCATGCAGCAATGTCTCTTTCTATTAGCTGTAGATAATATATAATTATGTAATACAATCATGTACTGTATTTGTAGTGTCCTCAGATAGAAGAGTGTTGAGTTGTCCCAAACAAATCATGTAAAACACATACAGCTTCTTTAATAATTGGCCAATTGTCAAGTACTTAAATTTAGAGTAAGGAAAGTGCACAGTACTTTGATATTTGCAAAATCCCTATTTTCTATTGGTTCATAACCTAAAATAAATATATCCATTGACCAGGTTCAGAGCACAGCTGTGCCAACTGTAAGACGGAATACATTCTGAATTCCCATCTCCCCTCTATTTTCATAGATTGCTGTGGAGTTGTTGTGGAGAGTGGCCCACTTGGTTTCAGAACAGAATGACAGTTTATTACTCATGAATGACTGATGCATAGGGGCAGGTGGTAGGGGGCATGGAAAAAGGAGAGAGGAAAGTCAGCGCAAGCTACAGAATACTGACATGTTTATTGGGAGTGACACTGTATTATAGTAAACTAGCCTGTACATTAGAAAAAGTAACAAGGGGACATTATATCAAGCAAAAGAATGAAGAGAAATGCATTACATGATTTCCAAGGCACATAGACTTTTGATTTTTTTCTTTTTTAAAAAATGCATCCAAATTCAATAAGCTAACCTCCGAATGGATTTCCTTTCAGTTATTCTGAATTATGAATTCTAACTGAGTACCAGATGTTGAATAAGAGAGAACTTCCCTGCCATTGATTACCAGTTGAACAACAAAGCTCTTCAGAGTGGGTTGGATCTTTTCTCTTGCAAAATGTTCATTCTTTTTACTAACATCACCATAGTACTAAGACATAGAATGGTATTCTTCTATTGAAATGTTAGCAGCTCTCTACAACTAACTGCTGGCTGGTATTTCACAACATGTTTCCCAGTATGATACCTCAAGGCAAGAAACAATGCCTTTAGGTTGAAGCTTGAAAAATAAAAAGAAAACTCTAAGTCAGAACCTTTATCATATTTGGATCATATTTTAACTTTCTCTATGTTACCATAAGCACAGATTTATATTGTTCCTCAAAGTCTATGCAAGTAAATGTCCCCTGAAAATGACCAGTAAAATGCAGAGGCCACACAGACAGAAGGGTTTTCATCTTATGCAATTGGTGGAGTTAAGCTGGATTATTACTGTAGTGCTTTGAATATTAAATTGTCATTTCAGTTATGCATTTCTCTTTCGTCATCTCTAAAATGCAAATAATCAAACTACCCTATTTTAAGTTTTCTGGAACTTACTAGAGATAGGTAAAGAGTTTCATTATAAGTATGGCTTGCCGAAGGCAGCAGCTCTTATGTCTTACCTTGCTGGACCAATGAAGTGCCAAAGCAGTGAAGTGCCAAAGCAGTGAAGTGCCACAGCACTCATGTATTCATCAAAATAAAGAATGAACTCAAACTCACAAGAGAGGTTGACTCAAGCTTGTTTCTGCTATAAATCTGATAGTTTCTGATCTCCCAGTTTCCTGAAATTGGCTTCCCAGTTTCTGTTATTAGAGTAATACTTAAAAAGGAACAAGAAGCCACATTTTGTCTGATATCCCTCTTCCTTAGAATTCACATAAGTAAATAGAACTCAGTGTAGAAGAAGTAGAGAAAAAGTAAATATGAGAAGGGTTAAACCTCCAAAGAGTACTCATAATGCTCCTCTCTGGCTTAGATTAATGGGGCATGTTTTAGCTTTGTGTTAACTTATTTGGGCTCTGCAAGATTGGAGAATGGGGATGTGCTCAATTTATACTCAGCATACCCTATATCAGTAAATCAGAAACTGAAATCCAGGGATTGTCTGTATATCTGTATAAAAATTCCAGAGCCACACCCAAGAACTACTGAAAGAAAATCTCTTAGAATAGGGCTCAGGAATCTTTCTGAAGGTGGTGGAAAAGAAAGGAGCTGACCTAAGTAAAATGGTGTTTTGATTAGACAGTGTTAAGCTAAAGACAAAAAAGAAAAACACTGGACTTTAGCTGGGCAATTTGTTTCTCACAATGAGAGAAGTTAGCAATTTTGAAATTATATGTATACTAGATTTGAACAAATGAGTAAATATACTGTAGATAATGTGAGCCAGGTTTCACACTGTCAGGAAAAGGAGTATAAATAAGCAAAGGAAGAATGCTAGAATGAATTTTGATAAATGTATCATGGTTATGTGTGATGTCATTAGGGGAATCTGGGTGAAGTTTATAAGGGAACACTCTCATTTGAAGTCAGCTCATGGCACTATAAAATGCCATAGACTGGGTGGTTTAAACAACAGAAATTTATTTTCTCACTGTTCTGGAGAATGGAAGTCTGACAACAAGGTGCCAGCATGGTTGGTTTTTAGTGATGACTCTCCTCCTGGCTTGTAGACAGCCTCCTTCTCACTATGTTTTCACATAACCTTTCTTTGATGCATGAGCACGAGGAGAGAGAGACAGACAAACAGAGATACACAGAGAGAGGCACAGAGACAGAGAGAGGAGAAAGAGAGGGCGAGCTCTCATGTCTGTTCTTATGAGGACACTAATTCTATCACATCAGGACCCCACCCTTATGACCTCATTTAACCTTAATTACTTCCTTACAGGTTTCATCTACAAACACAGCCACACTGGGGTTAGGGCTTCAACATATGAATTTTGAGAGAACACAAACATTGTCCGTAACATCTTTGTACTATCTTTGCATCTCCTCTGTAAATCTGAAATGACTTTTAAACAAAAAGTTAAAATAAGAAATCAAGTGAAAAATGTAAGATGATAACTTCAGTGGAGTCATTATGATGATTTTTCTCATTAATAAGAGTATATACTTTGTTGCTCTATATAATAGCCAAATAAGACCCTTAAAACTTGGTTGTGACCACTTGTGCTTTCATAAACACTAATCTGTCCGTAAGTGTTTTTTATATGTGGTAGTATAGCAAAAACATGACTTTAGTTGTGAAACACATAAGTTGCTAATAAGGAACTAAGAACTGACATTTTTATTAATGTATTATAAAGTGTTATATGCATATCGGTAAATAGACATCAATGAGGCAATGGGTTGCAAAATCTCATTATGACCGCAGTCCAGCTCTCCAAGGTCAGGGAGTAATGAGAAAAAAAGTATTTTTTAAAAAGTTTATTCTTGTTGCCTTTTCATCTCCTATAAAACACACACACAAGTAAAAATGCAAACTAATTTCAGTGGTTTGTTAATAATCGGTCTGCAGTGAATTAAACTTGAATTCATTCTGTTATATGTATTTGGCAGCTTGGATCTCTCTATATTTCAGTTTTTCGCTATTCCCTAAATGCAGATTGCTTGATGGTGTGTAAGAGAGCTAATTAGATATAAATACCAACCAGCACCCAAATAACAAGGATCATAATGATCATACAGTGAACAGCTGTGCCATTCGATAAATTGGTTTCTTTTCTAATACTGCAGCAATTCAAACATTTTCCAGCTCCAAAAATGTTTTTCCCCTTCATAACCCAGATTCAATTAAAAAAAAAAAGTCCTGCTAATGCAGGATTTCAGAAGGCCAGAAAAATCTGAGGTTTTGTGAACTTTTGTTATGAAAGCTAGATAGAATTCTTATTGATTCTGGCCTTCTCTGATTTCTTAAGATAGAGCACAACAACATATAGGAGTAATGCGTATGGGTTCAGCACAAAATACTAGATTATAATTGAGGATGGAGAAGTAGCTGTATTCTGTAAAATTGAGTCATTCGTTTTTGTTTTGTTTTACCACTTTCTGTTTTGATCTACCATTGAAAGGGTTTGGGGCAATGTTTTAATGTCACTTTAGAGTGACAGCTCTAAATTCAATTTAATTCAATACATATTAATTTAGCACCTATTCTGTGCCAGTGCTGTTTTAAGTGTTAGCAGGTCCGAAAGAATAGGAAAGGAGATAACAGGAAACAAAATGTTGCAATATGGAAAGCAGATGGATGAGTGGAAACTGACTTGGCACACCCAGGACAGCTAAATTCCTAGCTTGCAGTAGAGGAAGCCAAGAAGCAAGCAAATTTATATCAGTGTACCTCCAAAATACTCAGGGAAGGATAGTGCCAGTAACCTCTGGAAGGTGATGAGGGGCTAAAAGCAAGAAAATTGGTTTTAACAGTTTACTTGAATTTACCTGAGGAGTTAGAACCCAAGCCCCTTCTCTAAATTCAAGTAACTGGCACACTGCCCTTTTCCTGCACATGGAAAAGTAATGGAAGTCAGTTCTCTTGAAAAGGTAAAATAGAGTCTCTGGAATAGGGGACACTGGATATGACTAAAGATTAGGCTACTTTACTAAAAAAGGGATTATGTGAAAGTTCACATGTAGAATATAAAGAACCTCAAAATTCCTTCCCCACTAAGATTCCAGAATGCTGGCAACCAGGCCTATACCCTACAATAAAGGAGATTAGAAAATCCAAGTGTTCCCATGGAAATGATTTACAGATCAGACTACTATGAAGCCACAGTCAACAAATCCCATTCATCATCCAGAGGTTCCAATCTGCTCTTTAGAAGATTAACTATGAAGTAGTGGTCAAGGATAACAAGGCATTTGAAAAAAGTCTCCAATATAAAGGACAGATATCAAAATAAATAGACATAACCAAGCAACTAGGAAAAAACAGACTATTAATTTTTTTTTAAAAGATTAAAAAATACTCAAGTCTTCAAAGAGATGATAGGTTATTAACTCATGAAACAACTGTTTGCTATTTTTAAAAAAAGGAACATTAAAGGAATAATAAAGAGCTCTTGAAAGTTAAAAATAATTTATCAAATATGAAAAGTTCAACAAGAAGGGTTAAAAGATAAAGTTCAAGAAATATCCCAGGAAGTAGAGAAAAAAGGCAAAGAGGTAGAAGTAGGAGAGAAAAGATAGTAAAAATACAGACATACTCAGGAGATTCAAATCCAAATAATAGGAGTTACAGAAAGAGAATATAGAAATCAGAGGGAAGAAAATAATCAAAGAAATAACCCAATAAAATTTCCCAGGCCTGAAGGACATTAGTTTCCAGACTGAAAGGGCCCATCAAGTGCCTAGCACAGTGGATTAAAATAGCCATCAGCGAAACACATCATCAAAAATTTTAGAACACTGGAGGAAAGAAAAGTTCCTAAAAGGTTAAAGGAGAAAGAACACATTTCACACAAAGGATCATATCTCAGAATGGTATTGGGCTTCTCAACAGTACTGATATTTAGAAAACAATGAAATAATGATTTCACAATTCTGACAGTTATTTTCAACCTAGAGTTTGATGTTTATGAACTATCAATTAAACCAAGGATAGAATACAAAGATTTCAAATATGCAGAGTGTCAAAAACTGTGCCACACATCTACCCTTTTCCAGGAAGCTCCTAGAGGATTTGTACCTCTAAAACCAGGGAAAATGTCAAGGAATAGGAAGACAACAGAGACTCCATCACACACACACACACACACACACACACACACACACACACACACACACACACAAATTGGTGATCTGGGAAAGACATTAAGAATATGAAATTGTACTTGAATATATGAAAGAAGATTTACACAACTGGGAAGAGTTTGGGACCAAATCATTGACAAATACACAGAAAGCTAAGCAATCAAAACCAAAGTAGTTACTAACTGAGGAAAGAACCAAAAGATGGGTAGGAAATGGCAAATAAACATAGTTTACTGTATAGCTCAGCTCAGTTAAGGATTTGTTTAGTCATAATCATGTAAGCACTGAGAAATTAACTAACTCCATTGAGATGGCGGAGCACATGAAGTGTAGCAGAGGTTGTGCAAGAGAACTAACTCATTTTCTACAGTAAGAAGGAAGTAGATAATGCCAAGGAATTAGTAACAAAATTAAGTAGCAACATAAATACATTATTTGACAAAGTATAAGTAGCAACATGTTATAAGAATGAGATTGGTTTTCCCTAGGTGACAGGATATGTGGTATACAAGGTGTCAGGGAACTACTCTTAACAAGCCTCATAGAACTATTTGATTATTAAATTATGTACTTATATAACTTTGATAAAATAAAAACTACATTAAAACCAAAAAACGAATAGCTGCTGAAATAGGGGCTTGCTTACATATTCAGCACACATCTGGATTTATACCAGAAAAATAGCTCTAATTACTTTTAAATGGAATGATGACAAACATTGCATGAAAGGATTTATCTCTTGTTAATCCTTAGACTGAATCCAAATTCTGTAGTAGTATCTGACTCCACTCTTTACTTACTGATCCATCAACATAGAGTATGGTACAGAGTTGGTGCTCAATAAATGTTAGTGTCCTCATTTCTCTCTTAAGGACTATTTGTCCTTAACATTTTGCATTAGTCATCCTTATCTGTTGTTAGGCTTTTTTGTGTATTTGTCCTGGGTGTATGCTAAATACCCCACAATCCAATTTTATCCCAACTTTCCTATCCCTGCACACAGAACAATTTGGGGGTAAAACATTGTTAGACTGTAATATTTCTAAAGGATTTGTAAACGTTTTGGTCACTTAATGTCTCCAGACCTTGGCGTGACCCAGCAGGGAGGCCTTGCCGCCTCCACCTGACTCCATCCCCAGCCCAGCAGAGTGCATGCTAACCAGGGAGGCGCCTCCCAGGTGGGGCCCAAGACCTGAGGCGACCATGCACCCAAGGCACTAGTGGCCAACCGAGCAGACACTGAGGCAGCCAACCAAATTGGCAGCCCCAGCAGCATCCTAGCCAGACAATAGTGTCAAACCAGGGGACCATGAAATCCCCTGCCACGATGACTAAACATCAAAGGAAAGATACCAGAAATATGAAAAATCAAGAAAGTACACCACCAAAGGGTAAAAACTCTCAAGCTCTAGATCCTATAGAACAAGAAGCCCTTGAAATGTCTGACAAGGAATTTCAAGTGATAATTCTAAGGAAACTAAATGAGGAACAAGAAAACTCAGTTAGACAGCACGATGAAATGAGGAAAAGTATACTGGACCAGAAAGAAGAAATGTACAAGGAAATCAATGCCTTGAAAAAGAATGTAGCAGAGCTTGCCGAGCTGAAGAATTCATTCAACGAAATAAAAAACAACAGAGAGTTTAACAAGCAGGCTTGCAGAAACAGAAGAGAGAATTTCTGACCTTGAAGATGGGCTGTTTGAAATAACACAGGCAGAAAAAAAAAAAAAAAGAAAAAAGAAAAAGAAAAGAAAAAAGAATTAAAAACATTGAAGACAGTTTTTCAAGATGGCGGTGGCTGCGGCGGTTGGCGCGGAGTAGCTGAGGTGGAAAAGGTGGCCACTGGGCCTCAGGCAGCCGGGAAACTTGTGGACCTTCCTCTTGCCATCTCTTAAGGGAGGACCGCTGCTGGTGGCCGGTCGTGGGTGGTGACTGCCACTTTGCTCCCGGCAAGAGAGGCTGCCTCATTTACAGGCAACAGCTTTGAAGTGTGGAGCAGGAAAAGAACTGTTTCTTAGCTGCAAATGCGAGTCTCGAAACAGGGAACACGGCACCAGGGCTGCTGTGGATGCAGACAGGATCCCAGAGGCCAGGGCCTCGCTGAAGGCGGCCAGCTGCCCTATTCAGGATTCGAGGTTTCAGGCCAGCATTAAAGAAGATTCCTGGGAGCGCCCGAGCTGCGCTGTGACTGAACAGCCTGAGGCGGCAGCGGCCGAGAACGGGGAAGGCGGCAAACCAGAGACAGAGAGTGAGCGCCCGACCTGGCACAACCCTGACAGTGACCCCTGGACCAGCCCTGTTTGGGGGGCTAATGCCCACCCGGCTCCCACCTGCACCACCAGGACACTCACCGCCCCGGGGCTGCCTCCATTTTCCCAGGTGCTGGCAGCTCCACCCGGCTCGGCCCTCACAGAACCTTCCCACTTGCTTGGCCCGGAAGGGCTTTCCAGAGTCTGTGGGCCGGCCTCCCCTCCCACTCCCTCCACGGTTCTCTGGGGGGTTGGTGGCGTGGGGCATCCCCAGCCAGTGTCGGGAGGGCAAGGAAGTACGGGCGGGCCGACTGTCACTCCACCACACCCTGGACTCCGGCCCCCGGTAAACTTCCTGTTACTGGGAGGCAGATACCATCTCTGCGGCCACCAGTTCGGAAAAAAGCCTAACGAATTTCTGGTTGGGAATAGTGTGGTAGGAGAGTTCCCAGGTCCGCTCGAACCTGCCGGAGAGCTGGCTGCAGGCGGGCACTAGACTCGGTTTATACCGGGGGGATACAAAGGTGAACAAGTCCCGAGAAAGATCTAAACAGTGCTACAAAGGCACCCAGAGCGACCAGTCGTCTGTGCCTAGCAGAAACCTGGTAGACTTCCTGGGCGAGGCGGTGCTGAGCAGGGTCTTGGAGGCCCAGCTGATAGACGAGGGTTGCAGAAGACACACCCCAGCCCAGCACAGTGCGCACAGAGTGGGTAGACGTGCGGCCAGGGAGGCGGAGACTCGACAGAAACCACACAGCCGGTGGGGTCGCCACTGCACGATCTAACAGCCTGGGCCAGAGCACACGGAACGGGGAGAAGTCCTGCACAGGAAGTGAAAGCTCAACAGCGATCACACACCCTGTGGTACGTGATCAACCAGCCCAGCAGAGTCCAAGCTGACCAGAAAAGTGGCTCCCTGGAGAATCTCAAGACCGAGGCAACCACACACACAAGGCACTAGAGGCCAACTGAGCAGCCACGGAGGGAGCCATACGGAATTGGCAACCACAGCAACATCCTAGTTATTAATTAGTCTCAAACCGGTGGACTGTGAAACCCCCTGCCACAATGAATAAACATCAAAAAAAAGACACCAGAAATACAAAAAATCAAGAAAGTACACCACCAAAAGTTCATAAATCTCAAACTCTAGATCTTATAGAACAAGTAGCCCTTGAAATGACTGACAAGGAATTTCAGGTGATAATTCTAAGGAAACTGAATGAGATACAAGAAAACACAGCTAGACATCATGATGAAATGAGGAAAAGTATATAGGATGTGAAAGAGGAAATGTACAAAGGAATCAATGTCCTGAAAAAAAATGTAGCAGAACTTGCTGAACTGAAGAAGTTACTCAGCGAAATAAAAAACACAATGGAGAGTTTAACCAGCAGGCTTGTTGAAGTTGAAGAGAGAACCTCCGAACTAGAAGATGGGCTGTTTGAAAAAACACAAGCAGACAAAAAGAAAGAAAAAAGAATCAAGGACATTGAAGAAAATCTGAGAGAGATATCAGACAACCTTAAGCAATCAAATATCTGAGTCATGGGTATTCCAGAAGGGGAGGAAAATGGAGATTCCATTGAAAACATATTTAAAAAAATAGTGGCAGAAAACTTCCCAGGTATAGGAAAAGTCACAGATCTTCAGATCCAGGAAGCTCAACGATCTCCAAACGTATTCAACCCAAAAAGGCCTTCTCCAAGACATGTCATAGTCAAACTGGCAAAACTCAGAGACAAAGAGAGAATCTTAAAAGCTGCAAGAGAGAAGCGTCAAATCACCTATAAGGGAGCCCTAATCAGGCTAACATCAGACTTCTCATCACAAACCCTAAAAGCTAGAAAGGAATGGGATGATATTTTCAAAATACTAAAAGACAAAGATTGCCAGCCAAGAATACTCTACCCTGCAAGGCTATCCTTCCAAAATGAGGGGCAAATAGTATATTTCTAAGACAAACAAAAACTGCGGGAGTTCACTACCACACGACCACCCTTACAAGAAATCCTCAAGGGAGTACTGGGTTTGGTTCCTGAAAAATAACTACCACTGCCATAAAAACCCAAGAAAAATCAATACCCACTAGTATAATAAAAATGGCATTCATGAAGAGAAAACAAGCAAACAAAAACGCTATCTACAACCTAAGGAACCAACAAACACAGAAACCAAACAGTAAATCAGAAAGCAAGGAACAAAAGACACCTAAGACAACCAAACAACCAATAAAATGCTAGGAATAAATCAACACCTTTCAATAACAACTCTTAATGTAAAAGGCTTAAATTCCCCAATCAAAAGACACAGACTAGCTGACTGGATCAAAAAGCAGGGCCCAACTATATGCTGCCTACAAGAGACCCACCTCACCCATAAAGATTCACACAGACTAAGAGTGAAAGGATGGAAAAAGATTTACCATGCAAACAGAAAAGAAAAACGAGCTGGAGTAGCTATTCTTATATCTGACAAAATAGACTTTAAACTAAAAACCATAAAAAGAGACAATGAGGGACACTACTTAATGATAAAAGGACTGATCCATGAAGAAGACATAACAATCATAAATATGTACGCACCCAATGTTGGAGCAGCCAGATTTATAAAACAAACGCTATTAGACCTAAAGAAGGAAATAGACACTAATACCATAATAGCAGGGGACCTGAAGACCCCACTGTCAATATTAGACAGATCATCTAGGCAAAGAATCAGTAGAGAAACACAAGATCTAAACAAGACTCTAGACCAATTCGAATTGGCAGATATCTACAGAACATTCCACCCAACAACCTCAGAATATTCATTCTTCTCATCAGCACATGGATCATTCTCCAGGATAGATCACATATTAGGTCACAAATCAAGTCTCAATAAATACAAAAAAATTGGAATTATCCCATGTATCTTCTCAGACCACAATGGATTAAAACTAGAAATTAATAACAAACTTAACTCTGGAAACTATACAAACACATGGAAATTAAACAGCATTCTACTTAATGACATATGGGTCCAAGAAGAAATCAAGCAGGAAATCAAAAAATTTATTGAAACTAATGAAAACAATGATACATCATACCAAAACCTGTGGGATACTGCAAAAGCAGTATTCAGGGGGAAATTTATTGCATTAAACGCTCACTTCAGAAGAATGGAAAGATGGCAAGTGAACAACCTAACACTTCACCTTAAAGAACTAGAAAAACAAGAACAATCCAAACCTAAAGTTAGCAGATGGAAAGAAATCATTAAGATCAGAGCGGAACTGAATGAAATTGAAAACCAAAAAACAATTCAAAAGAGCAACGAATCAAAAAGTTGGTTTTTTGAAAAGATAAATAAAATTGACAAACCATTAGCATGGCTAACAAAAAAAAGAAGAGAGAAGACTCACATAACAAAAATTAGAAATGAAAAAGGCGATATTACAACTGATTCATCTGAAATACAAGGAATCATTCAAGACTACTATAAACAACTATATGCCAACAAATTTGAAAATCTGGAGGAAATGGATAAATTTCTGGACACACACAAGTTCCCAAAACTGAACCATGAAGACGTAGAAAATTTGAACAGACCAATAACAATAAAGGAGATTGAAGCTGTTATCAGAAGGCTCCCAACAGAGAAAAGCCCAGGACCAGATGGATTCACAGCAGAATTTTACCAAACATTCAAAGAGGAATTGACACCGATTCTTTACAAACTATTCCAAAAGATCGAAACAGACGCAAATCTCCCAAACTCATTCTATGAAGCAAACATCATCCTGATACCAAAACCAGGTAAAGATATAACCAAAAAAGAAAACTACAGGCCGATATCCTTGTGAATATAGATGCAGAAATCCTCAATAAAATACCAGCTAACAGAATACAGCAACACATACACAAAATTATACACCACGATCAAATGGGATTCATCCCAGGGATGCAAGGTTGGTTTGACATGCGCAAATCAATAAATGTGATACAACTTATCAATAAAACCAAACACAAGGACCATATGATCATCCCTATACGTGCTGAAAAAGCATTTGATAAAATGCAACATTCATTCATGACAAAGACCCTCTATAAGTTAATTATAGATGGAGAGTATCTCAACCTAATTAAAGCCATATATGATAAATGCACTGCCAGTATCATTCTGAATGGGGAAAAGTTGAAAGCTTTTCCTTTAAGAACAGGAACTAGAGAAGGATGCCCACTCTCAGCACTCCTATTCAACATAGTTTTGGAAGTGCTAGCCAGAGCAATCAGAGAAGAGAAGGAAATAAAGGGCATCCAGATTGGAAAAGATGAAGTCAAACTGTCCCTGTTTGCAGATGACATGATCCAATATATCAAACAGCCTAAAGCCTCTACAAAAAAACTCTTGGAGTTGATAAAGGATTTCAGCAAAGCAGCAGGATACAAAATCAACACACAAAAATCAGTAGCATTTCTTTTCTCCAATAGTGAACATGCAGAAAGAGAAATCAAGAAAGCCTGCCCATTTACAATAGCCACCAAAAAAATAAAATACTTAGGAATTGACTTAACCAAGGATGTCAAAAATCTCTATAATGAGAACTACAAACCACTGCTGAGAGAAATTAAAGAGGACACAAGTAGGTGGAAAGTTATCCCATGCTCTTGTATTGGAAGAATCAACATTGTGAAAATGTCCATACTACCCAAAGTGATATACAAATTCAATGCAATCCCCATCAAAATTCCAACGACATTTTTCTCAGAAATGGAAAAAACCATCCAAACATTTATATGGAATAACAAAAGACCACACATAGCCAAAGCAATTCTGAGCAAAAAAAATAAAGCTGGAGGCATAACACTATCTAACTTTAAACTATACTACAAAGCTATAATAACCAAAACAGTATGGTACTGGCATAAAAACAGACACACTGATCAATGGAATAGAAAAGAGAATCCAGAAATCAACCCATACACCTACAGCCATCTGACCTTTGACAAAGGCACCAAGCCTATATACTGAGAAGAGACTGTCTCTTCAGCAAATGGTGCTGGGATAACTGGATATCAATATGCATGAGAATGAAACTAGACCCACACCTCTCACCATATACTAAAATCAACTCAAAATGGATTAAAGAAATAAATATACACCCTGAAACAATAAAACTTCTTAAAGAAAACATAGGAGAAACACTTCAGGAAGTAGGACTGGACACAGTCTTCATGAATATGACCCCAAAAGCACAGGCAACCAAAGGAAAAATAAACAAATGGGATTATATCAAACTAAAAGGCTTCTGCACAGCAAAAGAAACAATTAACAGAGTTAAAAGACAACCAACAGAGTGGGAGAAAATATTTGCAAAACATATATCTGACAAAGGATTAATATCCAGAATATACAAGGAACTGAAACAACTTTACAAGAAAAAAACAAGCAACCCAGTTAAAAAATGGGCAAAAGAGCTAAATAAGCATTTCTCAAAGGAAGATATACAAAGGGCCAACAGACATATGAAAAAATGTTCAACATCACTCAGCATTTGGGAAATGCAAATCAAAACCACACCGAGATACCATCTCACCCCAGTTAGAATGGCTGATATCCAAAAGACTGTGAATGATACATGCTGGCGAAGTCGCAGAGAAAAAGGAACTCTCACACATTGTTGGTGGGACTACAAAATGGTGCAGCCTCTATGGAAAATGGTATCGAGTTTCCTCAGACAATTGCAGATAGATCTACAACATGACCCAGCTATCCCATTGCTGGGAATATACCCAGAGGAATGGAAATCATCAAGTCGAAGGTATACCTGTTCTCCAATATTCATTGCAGTACTCTTTACAGTGGCTAAGAGTTGGAACTTGCCCAAATGTCCATCATCAGATGAGTGGATATGGAAAATGTGGTATATCTACACAATGGAATACTACTCTGCTATAAAAAAGAATGAAATACTGCCATTTGCAATGACATGGATGGACCTAGAGAGAATTATATTAAGTGAAACAAGTCAGGCACAGAAAGAGAAGTATCACATGTTCTCACTTATTTGTGAGAGCTAAAAATAAATAAATAAATACACAAACAATGGGGGGCAGGAAGAAGACATAACAATTACAATTCCTTGAATTTGATACGACAAGCAAACAGAAAGGACATTGTTGGGAGGGAGGTTTTGGTAATGGGCCAAAATAATCAGCCACATTGTATATTGACAAAATAAAATAAATTTTTTTTTTAAAGTGTCCAAATCTTAAAACTCTGATTTATATCCAGTCCTGAGTTTTTTCTTTTACTTTTTAAAATTTGAACTCATTGACTCAGGAGCAAAATGTCTTACATTCAGAAAAAGAGATGGTTAATTAATGACAAAATATTCCACAGAATGCATGAGGATTTGGTGGCACTGCTGTTAGTTCTATTAACAAGAAAGGTGTTGAAATCTGTGTTAAGACACACACTAAAGAACTGAAGTTCTACCATTTATATCTAGGTCCTTATCAAAGAAATGCAAGCTATTATTACTCAACAGTATTCACCTGCTTCATGTGCAAAAGTGTTCGTGGCATGGGCAATGATAGAACCATATATATCATCAATTCCCTCATCAGCACCACATGAGTATCTCCAGAAAGATTTTTAATAATGCTGCTGGTGTACAAAAGGGTAAAGATCACATTTAAAAGATTCAAGCTGATAAACTTTGTGCTAATAGATTTAGTGGGATGACAGGTTTATCCATTTAAACCTGAGTCAATGTTAAATTTCAGAGGGCAAATGGTACATTTTAATTCCATGTACTGTTATTTTATAAAATAGCACTTTTCTTATAAGCAAAATAGAGAGCATATAACAAAAGCATAAGCAAAATCAAGCATAATATAGAAATGCACAAGCACAAAATAAAATTAAAATCACACATAATACCACCACCTAGAAATAAATCTGTTAACATTTTCTCAGGTTGATCCACATCCTGACAGTTTTTTTCTAAGTGTATATGTGTGTGCTTGTGTATGCAGACACATTTTTATTTTTCTCAAAATTTAGATTATATACTACATGTAGTATTTTAAGTTAATTTTTTAGAAATTTAACATATTATGAGCATTTCCTATGTCAATAAAGACTTCATTCGTATGATTTTTTTATTTTTAATTTCTTTTAGTCTATACAAAATATTTTTATTAATTTTTCATTTTCAAATCATCCTCGGATATTATATTTGATCATTAAATTAATTGACATAGTTTGGGAAATAAGCTTTATTTTTCCTTTTTTATTTTTTATTTTTTTTGTTGTTGATCAAATCAATATTATTAGCATGATCATTATTACCAATTGTAACTATTCTTTGTGTCCCTTACCCAATTTCTCCCTAATCCCACTTCCCCTTTCCCATTTTAGGAACCATAGGTCTGTTTTCTCCTGAAAGTTCAACACATTATTGTGGCCTTTCTTTCTTTCTTTCCTTCTTTCTGAGCTCCCACTTATGAGTGAGGACATGTGGTATTTCTCTTTCTCTGCCTGGCTCATTTCACTTAGCATGATTTTCTCCAAGCTCATGCATGTTGCTGAGAATGGCAGAATTTCATTCTTTTTTTAAGGCTAAGTAGTATTCCATTGTATATATATACCTCATTTCCTTATCCAGTCATCCATTGATGGACATTTAGATGGTTCCATATCTTGGATATTGTAAATGGAGCTATGATGAACATGGGAATGCAGGTATCCCTTCAACATCATAATTACTTTCCTTTGGGTATATACCCAGCAGTGGGATTGCTGGATCATATGGAAGATCTATCTGTAATTGTTTGAGAAAATTCCATGCTGTTTTCCATAATGGCTGTACTAATTTACAGTCCCACCAGCAGTGTAGAAAGGTTTCCCTTTCTCCACATCCTAGCCAGCATTTGTTATTATCAGTCTTTTTGATAATAGCCAGTCTAGCTGAGGTAAAATGATATCTTATTGTAGTTTTGTTATGCATTTCCCTGATGACTAGTGATGTTGATCATTTTTTCATGTACGTGTTGGCCATTTGTATGTCTTCCTTTGAAAAATGTCTATTCAGTACCTTTGCCCATTTTTTAACTGGATTCTTTGTGTTTTGTTTTGTTTTTACTGTGAAGTTGTTTTTGTTCCATGTATATTCTGGATATTAATCCCTTGTTGGATGTATAGTTTGCAAATATTTTCTCCCATTCTGTAGGTTTCTTTTCAGCCTCTTGATTGTTTCTTAAGCTGTGCAGAAGATTTTAGTTTGATATAATCTCATTTATTTATTTTTTCTTTTGTTGCCTGTACTTTTGGAGTCTTATTCATGAAATCTTTGCCCAGTCCTACTTCCTGAAGTTATTCGCCTGTTTTCTTTTAGTAGTTTTATAGTTTCAGGTCTTATACTCCAGTCTTTATTCCATTTTGAGTGGATTTTGGTATATGGTGAGAGGTAAAGGTCTAGCTTCATTCTTCTGCATACAGATGTCCAATTTTCTCAGTACCATTTATGAAGAGGCAGTCTTTTTCCCAATGTATGTTCTTGTCGCCTTGCCAAATATCAGTTGGCTGTAAGTATGTGGGTTGATTTTTGGGTTCTCTATTATGTTCCATTCATCCATGTGTCTATTTTTATGCCAGTACAATGCTGTTTGTGTTATTATACTTTTCTAGTATAATTTGAAGTCAGGTACTTTTATGCCTCTGGCTTTATTATTTGTGCTCAGGATTGCTTTGGCTATTTGGGGTCTTTTGTTGTTCCATATGAATGTTTAGGATTGTTTTTTCTATTTCTGTGAAGAATGTCATTGGTATTTTGATGGGGATTGCATTGAATCCGTAGATTGCTTTGGGAGTATGGACTTTCAACAATGTTAATTCTTCCAATCCAAGAGCATGGAATGTCTTTTTGTGTCCTCTATAATTTCTTTCAGTAGTGTTTTGTAGTTCTCATTGTAGAGATCTTTCACTTCCTTGGTTAAATTTATTCCTGGGTATTTTAAATTTTTTGGTGACTATTGTAAATGGGTTTGCTTTCTTGATTTCTTTTCAGCTAGTTCATTATTGGAGTGTATAAATGCTACTGATTTAGGGGTGTTGATCTTGTATCCTGCAACATTACTGCTATTGTTTTTCAGCTCTAAGAGGTTTTTTGATAGAATCTTTAGGTTTTTCTAAATATAGGATCATGTCATCTGCAAACAGGGACAGTTTGGCTTCATCTATTCCAATTTGGATGTGCTTTGTTTCTTTCTCTGGCCTGATTGCTCTGGCTTCTAATACTATGTTAAATAGGAGTGTTGAGAATGGACATCCTTGTCTAGTTCCAGTTCTTCAGGATGATATTGATATCGGCAGTGGGTTTGTTATATATGGCTTTCATTGTGTTGAGATTATTTCTATACCTAATTGTGAAGGGGTGTTGAATTTTGTCAAATACTTTTTATGCATCTATTGAGATAATCATATAGTTTTTGTCCTTAATTCTTTTTGATATGGTATATCACATTTATTAACTTGTGTATGTTGGACCATCCTTGCCTCCCTGGGATGAGTCCCACTTGATCATGGCATATAGTTTTTTGATTTGTTGCTGTATTCTGATTGCTACTATTTTGTTGAGGATTTTTGTGTCTATGTTCATCAGAGATATTGGCCCGTAATTTTCTTTTTCTCTTGTATCTTTGGCTGGATTTTGTATCAGGGTGATGCTGGCCTCATAGAATGAGTTTGAGAGACTGGTCTGTGTTTCTATTTTTTGTAATAGTTTGAAGGGAATTGTGTTAATTCCTCTTTAAATGTTTGGTAGAATTTAGCAGTAAAGCCATCTCATCCTGGGCTTTTCTTTGTTGGGAGACTGCTGATTACTGCTTCATTCTCATTGCTTGTTATTGGTCTGTTCAGGTTTTTTATTTCTTTTTGGTTCAGTCTTGGTAGTTTCCATGTGTCCAGTAACTGGCACATTTTTAATGTGGTCTACAGTTTAGTCATATAAATCTGTCATAATTTACATAATCAATCTTCTGCTACAGGGTATTTTTTCCAGTATTTCTTGATTATAAATTAAAACTGATATGAACATCACCATGCATGCATCTTTGTACATATCTCTGATTATTGCTTTAAAATAAATTTCTAAAATTGGAACTTCTGGGTCAAATCATTCTTACACTTTGAATCAATAGTTCTACCTCTAGAAACTTAGTCTAAGGAAATAATTAGGGCTCATTTTAAAAATATTTTTAAATCTATGTAAAATCTACTGTTCACTTAGTAAACAAAATAAGAGATTTTGTCATTTAATTTGAATCAAGTCATAAAAATTTACATTTTAGCACAATCCCCATCTCTATCACAGCTTATTTACTACACAGAAAAGTTTCAAGAAGTTCTGAGAATTATCTGTAGAAGTAGCATCTGTAATAGAATAAAAACAATGCTGAGATAGGGTGTTCATGTAGGAGAGTTGGGTGAGATGTATCTCAAAGACTGAATTGAGAAGAAGCTTTGTTACAGAAAATCAAGTGGTTTTATCTTTACAATAGAAGACAATGCTTTGATCATTTCATTATAAGGGTTCTGCCCTACCAAGAGCATTATAGATTGTCTATAAGTTGAATAAGGAGACCTAACTTTCTTCATTTCTTCTTTCATTGCCTCCATAAGTCATTTAGCTAACATAACATTTGTAAGGTTTTGCCTTAAAGCAGCTAAGAAGACAGGTTCCTGTATAAGTAATGGAAACCATATTCAAAAGAATTTGTAGAGAGTGCTGTAGTTTGGATTCCCCCTCCCAACCTCATTGAAGCTTAAATCCTCACTGCAACTGTTGATGTTGGGAAGTCGTATTATGGTAATTGAAAGGTGGGGCTTTGAAGAGGTGATTAGATTACAGGACCATGTCATAGTGAATGGATTAATAATGGTAGTCAAGGGCGTGATTCTTAGGGCTTTAAAAGGGGAGAGCATGAGGAACTATCTCTCTCTCTGCTCCACCATTTCTGCCATGTGAGACCCTTTGGGTCACTGTCACTACCACCAAGACCCTCACCAGATGCGTTCCTTAGACTTTGAACTTCCCACCTCCAAAACTGTATGCACTAAGTTTCATTTTCTTACAAATCATCCAGTTTCAGGTATTTGTGTTATAAGCAACAGAAATGGACTAATACAGAGAGGAAGAAGGCATGTGTCTTAGTTGTTTAATCTATTTTACGTTAATAAAAAAGTTGGTCATCACCACATTCCCTAACTCAGTGAATTTTTCAAACACTCTGGCCAGACAACCTAGCATCCTTATTAAAAATGCAGGCTTCTGGCTCTACCCTAGACCTGCTGAATAAGACTTTCTTGAGATGGAACCTGGAGTCTACATTTTAAAATAAATTTTTTAGGTGATTCTTATTCATACAAACATCTGAGAACCAGTACTCTTATAGAGTGTATAGATAAACCTTTAAATTTCTAAAGAAAAGATCAGAAATGAAAGTATAATAGAAAAGAAGAAAGTAATGAGTAGATCACAAATGTTCACTCTCGTAATCATTAAATCTGAAGCACACAAACACATACTACATACATGCATGCACACACATACGTATAGAGTGTATTACTTCATTAGTTTATAACTGTTTTCATAAATGCTATTAAGTATGTAAGTATGAAAAAAGCAGAATATTGAACAAGATATAGAGCAAAATTCAAAATATATACACATACTAAATAGTACTGCATACTTTTACAAGATTATATCCTTCAATAAGTATTCTTTTTTTATTTCCTCAATAATTGGGGCTCAGAATTTTATTTGGAGAAGGGGAACATCATAAATAGATGGCAATTTTAAGCCTCTTTGTTTTTCGGTGGGTCCATATAACAGGATCAGTCCAAATGGTTGTAAGTGGAAGTGATACATTAAAATTGATGGAAATCTTCTTAAAAGTAGTAGAAATACTAGTCTATTACATGCTGACCATAATATTGATGTGCTGGTTGGAATGCCGGCATGATGGTGGGGCTCAAGTAGTCAGTTTGATCAACTTTTAAGAATAGCTGAACAATTAGATAAAAGAAGATGGAGTTATAATAATGAAGTGTCATATTAGCCTGAAACTGCCAACATTAGCAACATGAGCAACAAACTTGTGTTTTCAATGTTATGTTAGTTGTTCATGCTACTCACATATAAACCTAAAATGTCTTTATGGTTAGAGAGAAGAGAATGGAAGACGTTTAAATTCTAGGAAGTGACACACCAGAAACGTCAGGCTTAAACATCCATGCTATCAAATTTTGGTTCTTTGAAAATATCAGCAAAATTTACAAATCTTTGGCTAGACTGACCAAGAAAAAAAAAATAGAAGAGAAGACTAGTCTCAAATTACAAAAGTCATAAATGAAAGAGAGGACATCACTACTGACATTTATGGGGTGGGTGGGAAGAGAGGTTATACAGGAAACTATCAACAACTGTATACCAACAAATTAGATATCCTAGATGAAAGGGACATAATCCTAATAAGATATGAACTACCAAGATTGACTCCAGAACAAATAGAAAATCTGAATAGAATTATAACAAATAAAGAGATTTAGCTGGTAATAAAAAACCCTCAAAGAAAAGCCCAGGACCCAGCTTCACTGGTCAATTCTACCAAATATTTAGAGAAGAATGAACACGATTCCTTCACAAACACTTTTTGAGAAATAAAGGTGAAGGGAACATTTTCCAATCCATTCTATGAGAATAGAATTATCCTAATACAAAAGCCAAAGACATCACTTATAAAGAAAGCTACAGACAATATCCTTTCATAAAGACACAAAAATCCTAAAGAAAATACTAGCAAAACAAACCTAGCAACATATGAAAAGATTTATACACCATGACAAAATGGGATTTATAGCAGGAATGCAAGGGTGGTTTAATATCCAAAAATCAATTAATGTGAAACATCATATTAATAAGTAAAGAGCTAAAGTACATGTTCATCTCAAAAAGACATAAAAAAAACAGTTGACAAAATCCAATGTCTTTTCGTGATAAAAACACTAAACAAAGAATAAAAAAGAATTTCCTCACCATGATAAAGGGCACTAAGAAAACACCCACAGCTAATATCATTCTTAAAGGGGAGGGACTGAACAGTTTCACCCTAGGATTAGAAACAAAGCAAGAATATCTGGGAGTAACATCATCAAGATGGTGGAATAGACGCTACCCAGGGTCACTGTTCCCCACAACTGACCAATTTACAACTATTATAAAGCAAAGACTGCCAACCTGGGACTGCTGGAACTCAGGAGAAGAGGAGGAGATATCCACAGAGTTTGCTATAGCAGGAGAAGACTCAGCAAGAGGCAGAAGAAACCACTCTGACTGTTTCAAACCACAGCTGATTCAGGACCAGCCCTGTGAAAGGCAGGAAGAAGCTGCAGCACATGGAGCAGGAGCCAGCAAAAGCCACAGCTCAGCCCTTTGCATGAAGTTGGCTGTAGTCTACAGGGGAGAAGAAGGCCTTGGAGCACTCCATATTAGCCCCCAGGCTAGTGAGACCACTAGCAGTGTTCCTGTGGACCCACATAAGAATGAGGAGCTGAAATCACCAAACATAGGAATCACCCAGAGGCAAGTGAGTCATCACAAGGGACCTGCATATGGCCCACCCCATGGAAAGCATTTGGAGTGAGGGATGGAGGCTGGCCCATTAGAAAAACATTGTGGTACACAGTGTGAAGCTGATCTGTCATTGGATCAGCATAGGTCCCCTCAGTGGAGACTGGTCAGTGTGATAGAACTGCAGGGGGCACAGTTTACTGGAAAGACCCAGTCCCAGGCCAGAACTTCCACAAAGCCCAGGTGTATCTGACCTCCCAAGACCCAGAAGTGATTAAAAGCCCAACAATTAAAATCTGGTCTCACAAAAATGCTTTCTCAGAGGGCCGAGCCCGTGGCGCACTTGGTAGAGTGCTGCGCTGGGAGCGCGGCGACGCTCCCGCCGCGGGTTCGGATCCTATATAGGACTGACCGGTGCACTCACTGGCTGAGTGCCGGTCACGAAAAAACGACAAAAAAAAAAAAAAAAAAAAAAAAAATGCTTTCTCAGAGAATTGGCAGCAAAGGAGCAATTTAGTGCAACCACAGACCTCAAGTGCTGGTCCCCACAGGAAGTTCCCCCAATTTTAGATTTAACCAGAACCACAGACCGCAGACAGACCTCTGATATTAACCAGTAAAGGCCTAACACCACAAAAGAACACCTATAAAACCTAGAAGATGTGGCAGTCTCCCCAAATGCCCAGGCATCAATGTAAAGAAACAAAGATCAAGAAAGAACAGAGAAATATGACACCAACAGAGGGAAAAAAAGCACTAGCAATGGACCCAGAGAAATAGTGGATTTATGAAATGTCTGACAGAGAATTCAGAATAACTCTCTTAAAGATGTTAGGGAGTCACAACAAAAATACAGATAGAAAATTTAATATCTGGTAAATAATCCAGGAGCAGAATGAGAAACTTGACAAAGGAATTGAATCAATTAAAAAAAACCAACAAATAGAATTTCTAGAAACAAAGGATACATTATCTTAATTGAAAAACTCAATAGAAAGTTCCACCAGCAGACTTAATCAAGCAGAGTAGAGAATTAGTTCAAAGATGGAACATATGAAATTATCAAATCAGAAGAAAAAAAGAATAAGAAAAAATGCAACAGAACTATAGCAAACATGGGATTCCTTCAAGCAAAAATAACCTCTGCATAACTGGCATACCCAAAAGAGGTGGAAAAGGAAGAGATCTAGAAAGTATATTCAAGAAAATAATGACAAAAACTTACCATGATGGCAGCATGCAGGTAAGTGAAGCTCAGAGGTGACCAACTGAATTCAACCCAAGGAGGAACACCCGAGTCACATCACATTGAGATTATCAAAAACAAAAGGCAATGAAAGAATACTGAAAGCAGCAACAGGAAGGAAACACATAACATTCATCTCTCAGCATATTTCTCAGTAGAAACCCTACAGGCCGGAAGAGAATGGGATAATATATTCAGCATGCTGAAGGAAAAAGACCGTCAGCCAAGAATTCTGCATCCAGCAAAACTAACCTTCAACTATGAAGGAGAAATAAAGTCTTTCCACACAAACAAAAGCTAAGGCAATTCATCTACACAATACCTACATTACAAGAAATGCTAAAAGGAGTTCTTCAATTTGAAAGAAGATGACACTAAGGAGCAGCAAGACAACATTTGAAGGTACATAACTCACAGAAAACCTCAGAATGCTTCAATGTCATAAGGGTAGTGAATAAATCTCTTACATCCTTAGTATGAAGACTAAAGAACAAACCTAACAAGATGCTAACATATAAAACATGCTTATAAGAGATAGGGAATATTAAAAGATGTTACCTGCAACCAAATTATCAAAAAGTGGAGAGGAAATGACAACAAAGCTTAGAGTTGGATTTGGTTTTTTCATGTTCCTTAGATATCAAAGTTAAGTTGTTATTAGTATAAAATAATTTGTTATAACTTTAACATGTTTTTTAGAAGCCTCATGGTAACCATAACACTAAAACCATAACAGACATACAGACATACTAAAAATAAGTACCAAGAAATCAAAATACACTGCTAGAGAAAACCACTCAACACAAAGGAAGACAGTAAGACTGGAAAAAAGGAAAAAAGAACCAAGAAAACAGCCAGAAAAGAAAGAAAAAAATGACAGTAACAACTCTCTGTATATCAATAATAACTCTAAGTGTAAATGAATTAAAAGACTCAATTAGAAGACATAGAGAAGCTCAATGGATTATAAAACAAGAATCAACAATAAGCAGCCTATAAGAAACTCACTTCACCTATAAATACACACAGTGTCTGAAAGTGAAGGAATGAAGAAAGATATTTTCTGCAAATGGAATACAAAAAAGAACAGGAATTTCTATACTTATATCACATAAAATAGACATCAAGCCAAGGAAAGTAAAAGATAAAGAAGGCCATTACTTAATGATAAAAGGAGCCATGCAACAAGAGGGTATAACAATTCTAAATATATATCCACCCAATTCTAGAGTACTCAATTCAATAAAGCAATTACTATTAGATGCAAGAGAAATAGACTCCAACACAATAATAGTTGGAAACTTTAACACCCCACTTTTGGCAAAGGACAGATCATTCAGACAGAAACATAATCAGGAAAAGACTTAATCTCTACTCTAGGCCAATTGGACCTAACAGACATATGTAGAATATTTCATCCAACAGCTGCAGAATACACATTCTTCTCAGCAGGACATATAACATTTTCTAGAATGGACCACATGTTATGACACAAAACTAGCCTCAACAAATTTAAAAAATTGAAGTCATATCAACTACCTTGTTCAACCATAATGGAATTAAACTAGAAATCAACAACAAAAGAGACAATAGAAACGGTACAATTACATGGAAATTAAAAAACATGCTCCTTTACAACAAGTGGGTCAAATAACAAAGCAAGAAGAAAATTTAAAAATTACTGGAGAAAAATGAAAATAAAAACACAACATACTAGAACCTATGTGATACAGTGAAAACAGTTCTAAGAGGGAGGTTTACAGCAATAACTGCCTACATCAGAAAAGAAAGACTGAAAATAAAAAAATCTAACATTACACCTCAAGGAGCTGGAAAAACAAAAACCAAACCAAACCCCAAATCAGTAGAAGGAGAGATATAACAATGATTGGAACATAAATAAGTGAATTAGAGATTAAAAAATACAAAATATTGGCAAAACAATGAGTTGATTTTTCAAAAAGATAAACAAAATCAATAAGCCTTTAGCTAGACTAATGACGAAAAAAAGAGAGAGCACGTAAATAAATGAAATCAGAAATGAAAAAAAAGATGCTACAACTGATACCACAGAAATACAAAGGATCATAAGAGGCTACTATGAACAACTATATGCAAACAAACTGGAAAACCTAAAAGAAATGGATAAATTCCTGAACACATACACCTTTCCAAAATTTAATCATGAAGAACTAGAAAATCTAAAAAGACCAATGACAAGTAATTAAATTGAAGCAGTAATAAAAGGTCTCCCCAAAAAAGAAAACCAAAGGACCAAATGTCTTCATTGCCAAATTCTACCAAACATTTATAGAAGAACTAATACCAATTCTACTCAAACTCTTCCAAAAAATTGAAAAGGAAGGAGTACTTCCAAACTCATTTTATGAGGCCAACATCAACTTCACATCAAAACTGGAAAAAGACACAACAAAAAAAGAAAATTAAAGACCAATATTCCTAATGAACACTGACATGAAAATTCTCAATAAATATTAGCAAACAGAATTGAACAACATATTAAAAATACAAGTGTGATTCATCCCAGGGATTCAAGGATGTTTCAACATATGGAAATCAATAAATGTGACACATCACAACAAAATGAAGGGGAAAAATGTGACTATTTCAATAGACAAAGAAAAATCATTTGATAAAATCCAACACACCTTCATGATAAAAAGAAACTTAACAAATAAAAGGAATGTACCTCAAGACAACAAGACCATATATGACAAACCCACAGCTAATATCATACTGATTGGACAAAAATTGGAGGCTTTTTCTCTAAGATCTGAAACAAGACACTTTCCTCACTCTTATTAAACATAGTACTGGAACTTCTAGCCAGTGCAATAAGTCAAGAGAAAGTAATAAAGGGCATTTAAATCAGAAGGGAGGAAGTCAACCTATCCCTATTTGCAGATGAATGATCCTATACATACAAAATCCTAAAGATTTCACCAAAAACTTACTAGAACTAATATATGATTTAAGTATAGTGGCAGGATGCAAAATCAACACACAAAAATCAAAAGCGTTCCTATACACCAATAATGAAATAGCTGAAGAAAAAAACCAAGAAACAATCTCATTTACAGTAGCAACAGTAACAACAAAATACCTGTGAATAAATTTAACCAATGAGGTGAAAGACCTCTACAATGAAAACTGAAAAACATTGGTGAAAATAATTGAAGGACACAAATAAATGGAAAAATATGCCATGTTCATGGGATGGAAGAATTAACATCATCAGCATGTCCATATTACCCAAAGCAATCTACATATTCAACACTATCCCTATCAAAATACCAATGACAATGCTTAGCAAATTTTTTAAAATTAAAATCATCCCCAAGTATCTTCTCAGACCACAATGGATAATAACAAGCAAAATTTTGGTAAATATTCAAGTACATGGAAACTGAACAATAGCATCCTGAATGACCTATGGGTCTAAGAAGAAATTAAATAGGAAATCAAAAAATTTCTTGAAACTAATGAAAATAAAGATACATCGTCCCCAAACATGTGGGATACTGCAAAAGCAGAACTAAGAGGGAAGTTTATTACAATAAATGCTTACATCAAAAGAATGGAAAGATTTCAAATAAATGACCTAACACTACACCTTGAAGAACTAGAAAAACAACAATTCAATCCCAAACGTAGTGGACAGAAAGGAATAACCAAGATCAGGACAGAACTAAATGAAATAGAGACTGAAAAAACAATACAAAAGATCAATGAAACAAAAAGTTGTTTTTTTGAAAAGGAAAATAAAATAGGCAAACCATTAGCTAGGTTAACAAAAAAAATAAAATATAAAATCCAAATAAAAAAATCAGAAATGAAAAAAGAGACATTACAACTGATACCACAGGAATATGAAGAATCATTAGAGATTATTACAAACAGCTGTACACCAACAAATTTAAAAAACTTGGAGGAAATGGGTAAATTGCTGGACACATGCAAACTACCAAGACTGAACCAAGAGGAAATAGACAAACTGAACAGATGAATAAAAGCAATGAGATTGGAACAGTAATCAGAAATCTTCCAACAAAGAAAAGCCCAGGACCAGATAGCTTTATACCTGAATACTATAAATGTTTAAAGAAGAATTAATAACACTTTTCTTCAAATTTTTCCAAAAAATTTAAACAGAAGCCATTCTCCAAAACTTATTCTAAGAGGCCAGTATCACCCTGATACCGAAACCAGATAAAGATACACCAAGAGAAGAAAACTTCAGGCCAATATCCTTTATGAACTAGATGCAAAATCCTCAACAAAATACTAGCACAATCAGATTATAGGAACACACAAAAAAATTATGCACCATGATGAAGTGGGATTCATCACAGGGATGCAAGATTGGTTCAACATATGCAAGTCAATAAATGTGATACACCACATCAACAAAAACAAGGACAAAAACCATATGATTATCTCAATTGATGCAGAAAAGGCATTTGACAATATTCAACATCTCTTCATAGTTAAGACTCTCAGCAAATCAGGAATAGAAGGAAATTATCTCAATGCAATGAAAGCCATTTACGACAAACCAATCTCCAATATCATCCTCAATGTGGAAAAGCTGAAAGCTTTTCCCTTAAAAACAGGAACAAGACAAGGATGCCCACCCTCACCACTCTTATTTAACATAGTATTGTAAGTATTAGAAAGAGCAATCAGGCAAGAGAAAGAAATAATGGGCATCAAGATTGGAGAAGACAAGATCAAATTGTCTTTGTTTGCTGATGACATGATCTTATATAGAGAAAAAAATATAGACTCAAAAAAAAAAAACTCTTACAGCTGCTTAACAATTTCAGTAATGCTGCAGGATACAAAATCAACAACCCAAAATCAATAGCATTTTTATACTCCAATAACAAACTAGCAGAAAATCAAATCAAGAAAGCAAGCAAATTTATGATAGTTGCCAAAAAAATAAAATATCTAGGTGTCAATTCAACCAAGGAGGTGAAAGAGCTCTACAATGAAAACTACAAAACACTACTGAAAGAAATTAAAGAGGACACAAACTGGTGGAAAGACATACCATGCTCTTGGATTGGAAGAATCAACACTGTGAAAATGTCCATTCTACTCAAAGCAATCTATAGATTCAAAGCAATCCCCATCAAAATACTAATGATATTCTTCACAGATATAGAAAAAGCAATCCAGACATTCATATGGATCAACAAAAGACCCCAAATAGCCAAAGCAATCCTAAGTAAAAAAAAATAAAGCCAGAGACATAACACTACCCAACTTCAAATTATATTACAAAGCTATTGTAACAAAGACAGCATGGTACTGGCATAAAAACAGACACTTGGATAAATGGAACAGCAAAGATAACCTGGGAATCAACCTACATACTTACAGCCAACTGATCTTTGACAAAGGCAACAAGAACATAAATTGGGGAAAAGACTGCCTCTTCAATAAATGGTGCTGGGAAAATTGGACATCTATATGTAGAAAAATGAAACTGGACCTGTACCTCTCACCATATACCAAAATCAACTCAAAGTGGATTAAAGACTTAAATATATGATCTGAAATCATAAAATTACTAAAGGAAAATATCAGAAAAACACTCCAGGTAATAGGACTGGACAAAGACTTCATTAATATGACCCACAAAGCACAAGCAACAAAAGAAAAAAATAAATAAGTAGGATTATATCAAACTAAAAAGCTTCTGCACAGCAAAGGAAACAATCAACATAGTAAAACAATAACCTACAGCGTGGAAGAAAATATTTGCAAACTATACATCCAACAAGGGATTAATATACAAAGAACTCAAACAACTATACAGTAAAAAAACAAATAATCCAATTACAAATGGGCAAAGAGATGAATAGACATCTTTCAAAGGAAGATATACAAATGGCCAACAGGTACAGGAAAAATTGCTTAGCATCCCTAGTCATCAGAGAAATGCAAAGGAAAACATTGAGATATCATCCCATCCCATCTAGACTTGCCATTATTAAAAAGATTGAGAATAACAAATGCTGGAGAGGATGCAGGGAAAGGGGAACTCTTCTACGCTGTTGGTGGGACTGTAAATTAGCACAGCCATTATGGAAAACAGTATGAAGGTTTCTGAAACAGCTACAGATAGAGTTACCATATGATCCAGTAATCCCACTACTGGGTGTATATCCAAAGGAATGGAAATCATCATGTCTAAGGGATATCTGAATTCCTATGATCATTGCAGCTCTATTTACAATGGCCAAAATATGGAACCAACCTAAGTGTCCGTTGATGGACACTGGACAAGGAAAATGTGGTATATATACACAATGGAATACTACTCAGCCATAAAAAAGAATGAATTCCTGCCATTTTCAGCAACATGGATGAGTCTGAAGAAAATTATGTTAAGTGAAATAAGGCAGACAGAAAAAAAAATACCTCATGTTCTCACTCATACTAGCTGCTAGGAAGGAAAGAAGGGAAGGAGGTAGGGAGGGAGGAAGGAAGAAAGGAAAGAAAGAAAAGACCACAACAGTATGTTGAACTTTCAGAAGGAGAAGACAAACCTAAGGATACTAGACATGGGGGAGGGAGGGGGATTTGGGACGTGATAGGTCGGGCAAAGAGCATAAAGAAATATCACAATTTGTAAGAAGGAATATGCTAATAATAAATTTAAAAATTTAAATTAAAAAATCCTTTGAGAACTTTTTTAATCTATTTTTTAAATTAATTTTTAATGTTATAAAATTGCTGTAGTCCATACAATTACAGAAAATAGTTCAATAGTAATCCATAAAACATCTATCCAGATTTAACAAATGTTAGTATGTCACTGTGTTTGCTTCAGTTCTTTTAATTTTTTTAAACTAAAGCAATACTGATACAGATAAGCCACTCACATCTCCCCCATTCCCCCCACCCCACATGAACAAGCACTTTCCTGAATTGCAAAGGGTGTAAAGAAATATCACGACTTGTAAAAATGAATATGCTAATAATGAATAAAAACGTAAACATGTTATTTCTTATTAGCATAAATAAATATGCTAATAATAAATTAAAAAATTAAATAAATTTAAAATAAAAAAATCAAAAAAATACAAATGACATTCTTCACAGTAACAGAAAAAATGATCTTAAAATCAGCATGGAACCACAAAAGATTCCATATAGGTAAAGAAATCTTGAACAAAAAAAGCAAAGTTGAAGGCATCACACTTCCTGACTTCAAAATATACTATATTTTTGTTAAAATATCCAACAAGGGATTATTTTTGTTAAAATATAGTATATTTTACTACTATACCAATAAAAAAGCATGTTGTTGGCATAAAAATAGACAAATAAATCAATGAAACAGAATAGAGAACCTAGAAATCAACCCACGCACTTACAGCCAACTGATTTTCAACAGATGTGCCAAGAATATGCAGTGGGGAAAGGACAGCTTTTTCAACAAATCGTGCTGAGGAAACTGGATATCCACATGCAGAAGATTGAAACTAGACACCTATCTATCATCATACACAAAAATCAACACAAAATGGATTAAAGAACTAAATTTAAGACCTGAAACTATACAACTCCTAGAAGAAAACATAGGAGAAATGCTACACAAAATGGGAGTGGGCAGCACTTTTTTGAGAAAGACTAGAAAGGCATAGGCAACTACAGCAAAAATAAACAAATGGGACTACATCAAACTGAAAAGCTTCTGCGTAGCAATGGACACTATCAACAAAGCGAAGAAACAGCCTACAGAATGGGAGAAAGTGTTCGCCAACCACACATCAGACAAGGGCTAAATATCCGGCATATGTAAGAGCTCAACTCAACAGCAAAAAAATTTTTTTTAATTTTTTTAAATGGGCAAAGGGCCTAAACAGACATTTCTCAAAAGAAGACATACGAATGACCAAGAAACACATGAAAAAATGCTCAAAATCACTAATCATCAGGGAAATGCAAATTTAAACCACAATTACATATCGTCTTACCCCAGTCACAATGGCTCTTATCAACAAGACAGAAAATAAATGCTGGTGAGGATGCGGAGATAGGGAACCCTCCTACATTATTGGTGGGGATGTAAATTGGTACAGCCATTGTGGAAAACTGTATGGAGGTTCCTCTGAGAACTAAAAATAGATCTACCTTATATACCTGCTATCCCACTATTGGTTATATACCCAAAGCAAATGAAAAAAATATATCAAAAAGACACCTGCACTCCTATGTTCATCACAATGCTATTCACAATAGCCAAGAGATAGAATCAACCTAAATGCCCATGAACAGATGAATAGATTAAAAAACTGTAGTATATACACACATGAAATACAATTCAGCTATAAAAAGAAATGATATTCTACCATTTGCAGCAACGTGGACAGAACTAGAAACCATCATGTTAAGTGAAGTAAGTTAGGAACAGAAAGACAAATACCACATGATCTCACTAATATGTGGAATCTAAAAAAAAAAAAAAAATTGGTTGTCTTAGTAGAAATAGAAAGTGGAGTAATATTTACCAGAGCCCGGGAGGGGAAGGAGGAGAAGGGGTGGACTACCAGATACAAAACTATGCCACCTACCTTAAGTGAATCAGTATGTAATATATGATTGTATTGAAACAACTTACTGCAGTGCACAAATATGTGTAACCAAATGTTAAAATTAAAAAATATGTGTTCAGCATGAAAAAAAAAAAAAAAAGCAAGCATATCTGTTCTTACCACCTCTATTCAGCATTATACTGGAGGATCTAGCCAGGGCAATTAGGCAAGAAAAATGAATAAAATGCATCCATATTGGAAGGTAAAAGGTAAAAATGTCTTTCCTTGCATATGATGTGATCTGGTATACAGGAAATCCTAAGGCATCCACAAAAATCTGTTAGAGCTAATAATGAGTTCAGCAAGGCTGCAGAACACAGGATCAACATACAAACATCAACTGTATTTCTCAACTTGACAATGAAATTAAGAAAAAAATTGTATTTACAATAGCATCAAAAAGAATAAAACACTTAGGAATAAATTTAACAAAAGAAGTATAGGACTTTGATACCTTCAAAATATTATTGAAATAAATTAAAGAAGGCCAAAATAAAAAAGAAAGACATCAGTGTTCATGAATTACAAGACATAGTATTGTTTAGATGTCATTTCTCCCCAAATTTATCTACAGATTTGACGCAAACTATATCAAAATTCCAGTTGTCTTTTGCCAAAAGTGATGTTATCTTAAAATTTATATAAAAATGCAAGGGATGCAGAATAGCCAAAACAATCTTGATAGAAAACAAAGCTGGAGGACTCACTTCTTGATTTCAAAACTTACTACAAAGCTACAGTAAACAAGATAATATGGTGCTGGCATAAAGACAGACATACAAGATTAGAGTCCAGATATTAATCTGCATATTTGTGGTCAATTGATTTTGGACAAAGGTGCTCAGATAATTCAATGCGAAAAGGATAGTCTTTCAATGCAGTGTTGGTGGTGGGGCAACTGTATATCCATATGCAAAAGAATGCAGTTGGACCCCTTCCTTACTCTGTACCCAAAAATCAACTCCAAGTGGATCATAGACCTTCCTTCTTAGGCATGACACCAAAAAGAATAGATGATAAAAGAAAATTACATAAATATCTTCTCTAGAGAGATGTCTTTCCAAATTCTTTGCCCATTTTTAATTGGGTTACTTGTCTTTATATCATTGAGTTGGGTAAATTCTTTATGTATTCTGGATACAGGCCCCTTATTAGAGATATGATTTGCAATTATTTTTACTCATTCTGTGGATTTCCTTTTCACTTTCTTGATGATATGGGTTACAGCATAAATGATTCAATTTTGATGACATCAGTTTATCTAGGTGAACTCAGCACACGGAAATTATATCTCAATAAAGCTGCTCTTAAAAATCTATGTAAAGACAAGATCTTTATCTATTAGTGAATATAACCAGAACAAATTGACCAAAAGCCTGCAATGTCTTTGAGGAAACAGTATCACCAAAGTAACTACAAGGCTGGCCTGCAAAAGCTTGTAATACTTGACACCTAAGCAGCACTGAAGCCTCAAAAATGCACCAATAGAAGCGAGCTACAGGTCTAACTCATCAATCTGACTTTTACCTTCTTCTTTTGTGTCTTGCACATGGGGATTTTCCATACTTACTTTTTAGCTTGCTTTTGTATGAAACGTGTTATTTGAAAAGGTAGTATAGTGTAATAGTTTCAACAATGGACTTCAGATCCAAATTACTTGGGTTCAAACTCTGCCTTCACCTATCAATAATTGTGTGACCTTGGGCAAGTTTGTTAACCTTTCTATAGCTTAGGTTTTCCCATCTGTAAAATGGGAATGACAATAGTAGTCCCTTTCTCACAGGGTTGGTGTTTGAACAGCTGATATATGTACAGATCTGATAGCAATGCCTGACATGTAGTAAGTGCTAAGCATAAGTTATTAACACTATTTCTATGTGGGTTTTGGTAGGGAGAGTAAGAGACATTTTAATTAACTCAGTATGCCTACTACTCAATTTGACAGTTGGCAAAAAAAAAAAAAAAAAAACCTTGAATTTACTCTCTTGACCTGCCTCTCCCCCAAACTTTCTCATTTCTCTATGTGACATGATCTTCTCTGCTTTTCAGATAAAAAACTCCAAGCCCTCAGAGTCTTCTTTGATTCCTCTTCTTTCTTCACTTCACACATTAAATCCCTCAGAAACTTTTCTCAGCTTTATCTCTTAAATATATTCCAAATCTGTCCATACTTCACTACATCTACCAATATCGCCCTGATTTTTCTCTTTGTCTGCTACAGTAGCCTAACTGGTCTTTCAAATTACACTCTTGCAACACTAAGGTACATTCTCCACAGCCGCTAGAGTATTATTTTTAAAGCCTAAATCAAATCACATCACACCCTTGGATAAAACTTTCAATGGCTTCCCACTCTACTTGGATTATAATCCAAACACATTACTATGGCCTGCAAGAGCCTTTATGATAACTGGTCTCCAAAGATTGCAATCATCAGTCAAGAGCTAGAGTCTGTTTTCCCTCTGCTTGAAATTGAGTTGGCACTGTGACTTGCTCTGACTGATAAGATGCAATGGAAGTGACATTCTGGCACTTTGGAGCTCAGATCATAAGAGATCTAGCAGCTTCTGCTTCTTCCTTGGTGAAAGACAATTACCATGTATTAAGTCTGACTACCTTGAGACCATCATGCTCAGAGGAAGTCTAAGGTAGTCATGGGAATAAAATGAGGACTTGTGGAGAAGCATCTATGCACCCAGGGTCTAGAACCTTCTTGGGCAATACAGCCCAGCCCAGTCATCAGATGAATGTCAAGTGTCTTTAGCTGATACTACATGGAGCAAAAGAATCACTGAGCCAAGGCCTGCCCAAATTCCTGACCCACAAAATCCTGAAGAATGATGAATTGTTGTATTAAGCTATTGTGTTTGGAGTGGCTTGGTGTGCAGCAATAGATAATGGCAACATCCCTCATGATGCTTTTCCCTTTACTTCTCCAGACTCATTCGATACTATGTTCTCTCTTTCTTCTAATATGGAAACTTTGTTCCAGCCTCATGGACCTTAAAGTCCCTTAGCCTAGAATTCTCTTTCCTTAGTTATGACAATAGCTAACATCTTCTCATTTTGGAGGTCTCAGTTCAGTTCACCTCCTCAAACAGGCCTTTCTTAGCCACATCATCTGGAGTAGCTCCACGCCACTGCTGTAATCATCCTATCATGCTTCTTCATTTTATTTTGTAGTATTACTTAATATTATCTGAAGTTATTTTGATTGTTTATTTACTTAACTGTGAACTGTGCCTGGTGTATAGTAAGGGCTAAATAAACAAAGATTCATGAATGAATAAAGGTGAAAGGATGTTCTTACATTCCAGTAGACACAATGTAGTGACTATTGGTTACTGTGGTGAATATTCTCAATTCTCCTTGCCTAATCCTCTCTCTACCCTTTTCACCTTGTTCAGTGCCCCCAAAAGTTGGGTTTATGTCTGCATCTAGGCTTCCTTGCCCTCTAGTTTTTGGTTGATTTTGGCCAATGAGAGTCACCAACAGGAGATTAGAGGGTCAGAGGTGCAAGAGGTCACGGTATTTATTCTAATAACTTCCTTCTAGAGAGTTCACTGACAGCTACATTCCTCTTCCAAAAATCACTGCTTCTAGCAGGTGCCCTTCTCTTACTGTAGGATCTGGTAATATTTCTCTTCTCTTGTCCAGTCAGGCCAAGGGATGGCAAAAGCTCCTCAATATCACTAGCCCTGAGTAGTTCACCATTTTTTGTTGGTTTCTTTTAATTCTATCCTAGACATTTTAAATAGTCTCTTTATTTAAAAATCTCTTCAAAAACCTTCTTTAAGTATATCATCATTCCTGCTGTCTCAGTCTGTTTGGGCTGCTATAACAAAATGCCATAAATGGGGTATTTATATACAAGAAAAATTTATTTCTCACAGTTCTGAAGGTTGGGAAGTCCAACATCGAGGTGCCAGCAGATTCGATGTCTGGTGAAGGCTCGCTTTCTTATGATCTTTTCATTCTGTCATCACGTGAAGGGGCTAGATATCTCTTTATTTTCTGTATTATAAGGGCACTAATCCTAATCATGAGGGTTCTGCCCTCATGATCTAATCAGCTCCCAGAGGCCCCACCTCCTAATATTGTCACCTTGAGAATTAGGATTTCAGTATATACATTTTGGTGAGTTACAAACATTCAGACCTGTCAAGATCCTAACAGTTACTTTTCTAGTTCTAGATAATATATTCTTATGTGTAGCTATTTTAACTGATTTATAATAATTTTAATGCTTTTCATAAATATGCCATTACATGTCTTTATTTTAGCTAGTCCACATGCTTATTAATCTATCCCTCAATAATTGAAAGACGGCTATATGTATTACTACTCTTCTTTTAAAACTAGTTTCTTTGGGCAATTATGGGCCTATCAGTACACATGTATACCTATGCATACTTACACAGCCACACATAACATACCTGTTCCTGCTTTCAGAATTGCTTCTGCCAAGGTAAATTCATCATCTCATTTTGTGGATTCTGTCCTCACCAACTCCAAATACCAGCCATGAAGACCCACTCCAGGACTGTTCAGCTATTCTTTTACTACTATGGCTCATATAGACTCTGAAGAAAGACTACAACACTGTTAGAGGGTGAACCAGCCTGATTTCATCTGTGGTCCCACCTGTCATGTTGGAGCAAGCATAATGGGAACATAGGCTTCTGGGAGTAGATGATTTATCACTGTGAATGGTGCCAGTAAGTCTGCACACTAGCATCACAAGGTCCCTGCTTCATAGATCACAGGACACCTGGTGAACTATGTCATCAACTTATTTTTCTTAACCCATTTCCTTGAAGTTATTTTTAGCAACACTGATTTTGCTATATAAACTTTGTCTAAAGCTAGAAAGCTAGAGCTCTCACCTGCTGTAGACGTCTGAGTCTTTTTTTTTTTTTAATTTTATTTTGTCGATATACATTGTAGCTGATTATTGCTCCCCATCACCAAAACCTCCCTCCCTTTTCCCTCCCCCCCACCCCCCCCAACAATGTCCTTTCTGTTTGCTTGTCGTATCAACTTCAAATAATTGTGGTTGTTATATCTTCTTCCCCCCCCCGTTTTGTGTGTGTGTGTGTGTGTGTGTGTGTGTGTGTGTGTGTGAATTTATATATTAATTTTTAGCTCCCTCCAATAAGTGAGAACATGTGGTATTTCTCTTTCTGTGCCTGACTTGTTTCACTTAATATAATTCTCTCAAGGTCCATCCATGTTGTTGCAAATGGCAGTATTTCATTCGTTTTTATAGCTGAGTAGTATTCCATCGTGTAGATGTATCACATTTTCCGTATCCACTCATCTGATGATGGGCATTTGGGCTGGTTCCAACTTTTGGGCAAAAGAGCTAAGTAGGCATTTCTCTAAGGAAGATATACAAATGGCCAACAGACATATGAAAAAATGCTCAACATCACTCAGCATCCGGGAAATGCAAATCAAAACCACATTGAGATACCATCTAACCCCAGTTAGGATGGCTAAAATCCAAAAGACTATGAACGATAAATGCTGGCGAGGCTGCGGAGAAAAAGGAACTCTCATACATTGTTGGTGGGACTGCAAAATGGTGCAGCCTCTATGGAAAATGGTATGGAGGTTCCTTAAACAATTGCAAATAGATCTACCATACGACCCAGCTATCCCACTGTTGGGAATATACCCAGAGGAATGGAAATCATCAAGTCGAAGGTATACCTGTTCCCCAATGTTCATCACAGCACTCTTTACAATAGCCAAGAGACGTCTGAGTCTTTGCTGTGTGACCTCCCCATATGTAAGTTACCCTTTAATAAAATTCTTTGTAAACTGTATGCAATTGCCTGCTTCATCTTTTGGTCTCAAAGTTCCTTCTCAGTTCAGAGGGTATTATATCTTAACTCCCTCCTCGCACGAACACTAAGGACAGGAAATGGAAGCAGCAGAGTTTAGGGTGACATAATGCATAAAGATAAGTCAGTAAACAACCCATCAGTAGAGTAGAGACCAAATATGAATGTGAAGTAGTGAAGAAGGAAAATTTGTCTTGTTTAGTTAGGTATGCTATCAACTTAATGAGAATATTTTTTGGTAAAAATGTTAGTAGTTTTGTATAGGCATTGGCAAGATGGTTGCTTTTGTGAGTAGCTGCAAAAATGAGTCAATAGCAACTTAATTTGAGTGCAAAAATAATTTTCCTAAAAGTTAGATGAAAGCAAATGACAGTGCTTACTGGAAACAAAATTTATCTTTAATTTTTTAAGTCAGAATTTAAAAGTTGTTTTTATGAAACATTCATGCATTTTTAATAACAGAAGCATAAAGCTTTATAGCTAGGAGAATATTAATGATCCTTTGTCCAAATTCCTCACTTCACAATAAAGAAATAAAGGTCTAGGATGATTGGACAGAGATCAAAACTGGGGCTGTAATTCCTTGTGTTTTTCAGCTACTGTTCTTTCTTTTTTATAAATATGCCTTTCACAGTCCAGGATGTAGTGGGGTTGCAGGGAATGGTCTAGTTGGCAGCTCACAGGGCTGAGGGAGGCCAGGGAATGGCACACCATCCCAATCCATTTAAATAACAGCACTTCTGCTTTTATTGATTTTATGTATGTTTCCATGTAAGATTTTGTTTGGAAAAACTTCCTTGTGTTAAAAAGGAGAGAGATTTGAAAAGCACTATTCTCTGTCATGCTATTAACCTATGGAGAAACTAGGAAATCTGCAACAAAGATTGCATTGGCTTGATTGAATCTGGTGGTGCACAGGTAAATGTTTAAAAACTGGCTCTCTGAGAAAAAAAAAAAGTCCTGATTTATAGCATTTGCCAATTTCCGTCCTCCCATCATGGTGATTTCAAGCTACCAACATGAGGTCAACAGGTTTGCAAAATTCTTGATAATTTAACAATCAGCTTTCACAAGCCATTATAAGTTGGCTCCAGCACACCACTGATTGAATTTCTACTTTGTTCAATGTACTCTCAGGATTTTTCTGATTTTTATTCTTGCATTTATATAACCAACTGGTAGACAGTTTTTATCATTATGTTAATAAATGAAAGACAAGGAATCAGTAAACAGGCCTTAGAAAATATTCTTTTTCTCTGTTGAGCTTTTATGGGTTATCTGCTTGTTTGTTTATTGATTTTGGGGTTGTGGATGAGATTTGGTCACAGGTAAACATGCATGATCTCTTAGCTAGTAAGTAGCTTGTTTAAAAGAGAATGCTAATGAAGCAACTGTGGATGAAATCAGTGACCATCCTGGAGGTGGATCAGAATGTTTACACACATATAGAACTTTCTATGAACCAACAGCATCACTTTTACATGCACAGAGGTGTTATATTATTAAATGAGAAAAATATCTTCGGGTAGGTTGCTCTTCTTGCTTCATCTCCCTAGGAAGCCACTCAATTACATCCCATTATTCTCTTTGACTCCAGTGGGTGTTCCATGCTCAGACTGGCTCTTTTTTTTCACCCCAATGACCTCCTTCTACATGCCTCTCATATTGCTCTACCTCCTGCTGCCCTTGAAACACAGAGACGGATAGAAATTTCCACATTAAAAGAGAAAGGTTTTGAGGGACAAGAAAAGGAAAATCAAAGAAGGAATAATTGTCCAAACATGTATGCCAAGGTCCTTTCAATGTATATGGCCTCTTCTTCCTCCTTTCTCTAATCCAAAGTGTAGAAGGAGGGTTGCTGTATGTGTCACACCCTAACATACACATCCTCACCTTACAATGTGTACATTGTAACCAATTGCATTTACCAAAATTGTTCCAGCTAATGTTTCAAGTCTTGTCTTCTGTGCCATACTCTTAATTTCTATGGTTCAAATCTCAGCAATAGGACAGACATCTCCATTTTCTTTTATTTCTCACAGTTCTTCCAGAACATATAAAACACTTACCAATAATAAAATAGTAAGGAGCTACAGTGTTTGCAGAGGTTTACCTGCCTTCTTCCAATCTCTCTTTGTAGGTTAGTGAAGAGAATAAAACAAGAGTAAGAATCTCCAAGCAAGTCTATAGATTTATTCCGTCCTTTGAAGAATTTTTGTGCTCAAACTGACTGAAAATGGATCTTTCAGCAAGAAGAGATTTCCTGTGATGCATTTTTAACAGAGTTGAAAATCACTTTGATTACTGTAAAATACAACCAAGCCATATGCAAAAATCTAAGCAGACATAATTTCATAGTTAGTCAGATTTATGAATTCTGTCTCACTACCTTATGATAGAGAAGTGGCAATTGCTCCAATATTGATTAGGATAGTCCACACCCAACCCGCTGCCCTGACAATTTTATGATATATTTTAATCAACCCATGCTCCTTTATCTTAATTACCAATAAACGCCTTCAGCAGGTGATGGTCCTTTGATCATTTATTCTCTATCTTTGACAAGCATCACAGACTTTACTGATACTGGGGAAGATGCTGATTTTTTCTGTTTCAAACCATGTTGCTATGGATTGATGTACTTCAAAACTCAGTCCCCACTATGACAGTGTAAATAGGGTGGGAAATCCTATTATAGTATTGAAAGGTGGGGCCTTGAAGAGGTGATTAGATTTCGAATATTACCTTTGTTAATGGATTGATCCATTCTTGGAATAATGGGAGTGGTTCTGGGGGCTTTAAAAGGAGAGTACATGAAGAGCTATCTCTCTCTCTCTCTTCTCCACCATTACTGCCATGTGAGACCCCTGGGTCACTGTTGCCACTACCAAGGCCTTCACCAGATGTATTCCCCGGACTTTGGACTTCCCAGTCTCCAAAACTGTAAGCAATAAATTTTGTTTTCTTACAAATTACCCTGTTCCAAGTATTTCATTGTAAGCAACAGAAACAGGCTAATATACATGCTATCTAGTTTGACTCTGTTGTTCCTTTTGTTAAGAATGTTGGCACTATGTTGAGAGAACAGGTAACTAGGATCATAGTACAATTGATGTCAGGTTGAAAAATAAGCCATGACATTGCAGGGTTTTCCATTTTCATTTAATCAAAGACATATCTACATTTGCTTCATTAATAAGATGAAATAATATTTTCATTACCCAATCTGAAATTTCATCCAGAGATCTAAGATTCAAGCTGTGCCCTTTCTGCCTCTTTCATTGCTGCCAGTAATAAAAATTCTGCAACCAGAGCTTAGCTGACAATTTGCTTGATGATGCATGAGCTACAACAGAAAGCACTTCAGCTCTTCCTGAGTGGTCTTGGTGCTGAATTCTTAATAATATCAAAAACTTGAGTCCATCAGAAAATTAAGATATGATTCAAAGATGCTCATAGGTGGCACGTACTGCATTGCTAGAACACTTGGGATTTAGTGTACCACTTATATTTTAATTTAGGGTGTCTAAATAAAATAGCAGAGATAGGAGAGGAAATACAAATAGAAATTCATCTTAAGTTAAATCAACTTTGAAGAACCCAGGGACATCACAAATACCTGTGTCTAATTTGTTGATTTGATTAATACACTAATTTTCAAACCTGTATGGATGGGAGAAACTTAGAGGATTTCATCAAAAGCACATATATGTGAGGTGGTTGGTCAATTGATAAGTGATTTCTGAATTATTAGAAATAAAAGTTTGAAATATAAACAAAATAGAGTATATCTTTTCTGTGAATAATTATTCTATATGATATTGCTTTGTCCATTTGACTCTACCTTGACCAGTAACAAGTTGGGTAATGAAACAACATAATATCTGGTTCCTTTCTCCATTTTCAACAGCAAGCCACTGAAATGCTCGTCCTTCCCCACCATGGTGACTTATGTTAGGTCCCACTGTTCTTTAGCAAATTATTCATCCTCAACCCCATCAAACTCCAATCCAAATATTATATGACTGCCCTTACTCTTCTGCTGTTTCCAATAGAGGTATTTTCCATACACAAACCCCTATAAACTAGCATGGTGCCATTTCTTTCCTGTTCCAGGTAAGGGAATTTCATTCTTGATACAATCTGGGACTCTACATTACATAAAAGAAGCCTACAGGATCTTACCCCTGTGTGAGAGGAACAAGGGCAAATAATACACAAATATCAGCCTTTAAAGTTTGTCTTCCACGTGGCAGATATGATGCTAACAGATATGATGCTATTATTCAATTCAATTCTTAAAACAATCCATTTAGCATTGTTAGCAACATTTTACAAATGAGGAAACTAAAGTTTCAACTCAATTTTAATAGATTACAAGCCCCATACAATATACTGCCTCCAAAATAATCACTTGACTGATAAAATTGAAAACATACTGAGTACGTTGTGAAAAGTAAAAACTTGGGTAGGGCTGATAACATCTTTCCAAACTGAAGCAAAGTACAAAATGAGAAATAGTCATTTAATGCAGGAAATAGAATGAAATTCAATAGAATTTTTTTTTTACAAAATAATACAGAGACCATGTTACTATAGCTGGCTGCTGGCTTGACTGTTTTGAAGACTTTGACTAGTCAATGTTATCAGTTTGCTAGATTTCCACTCTGTTGACAAATCCAACTGGTGGTTTTGTTATCATTCATAGTTACCCCGAGAGTCCAAATTAAAAATGAATGGTAATAAATGAAGGGTGATTGACTATGTCCCAAGCAGCAGAGCTAAATCTAGTTTTCCTAGTGGTTCCTAAGTTGAATGTAAGTGAGTAAGGTAGAGATGTAGTAAAGACAGGAACTTACAATTCTGCAACAAGAAATAGTATAAAGAATGACAAAAAAAATGCTCATATATTCTTATTTTGTGAAGTTCTTATGTGATAAGTATTAAGTTTAGTCTTGAGTTTTACATGTTGAGAAATTTGGGAAGGTGCAGAGAAGAGGAACAGAAGGACTGGATTTATAAATACAGGCTAAAGAAACTGAGTTTGTGATTTATTCCTATTAAATATTATGCCATTTTCTTCTATAAGGCTCAAAGTACTTAATTAAGAACATCTAATACTATGATATTGCCAGTAAGGGAAATATAAATATTAAAAAGAAATTGCAAGAAAAGGTCTAAAAACACTAAGTACTATGGTTGGTCATTTCCATATGTTATTTAATACTCACATTTAATCTATGAGTTTTCCCTTTTCTAAAAATGAGGTAATTAAGTCCTAGAGAAGCTAAATGATTAGCCCCAAGTCACACATCTGAAAAACTGGTCGAATAGAGACTCAAGCCCTGAAATTTGCAAGTATGTCGATAATACTGGAACATAAAGACACAGATGCAGATGCAAGGGGGGAAGTGACTGGCAGGAAATGAGGCTGGAGAAATAGGTAAGGACCAGTCCACAGGAGTTTTGTATATGGAAGTTTAATTGCATTCAAATGGCAGATCACTAGTGAGTTTTAAAGTGGAAGGGGACCATTTAGATGCATGTCAGAAAGGTAACTTTGGTAATATTATGAAGGCTATAAGGGTGTGAATAGTCATAACGGAGAAGAAGTGCTCTAGTATCATAAAAAATTATAAGGACCTAAACTGAGGCAGTGTCAGTAGGAAAGAAGAATAGATGAGAGATTACACTGCAAATATATTTAGAAAGCAGAATGAATCGATCTAGATGACTGTTCAGATACAGGCGGTGAGAGAGAGGAAGAGTTCTTGAAGACTTCAAGCTTCTAGCTTGAGTTGTCATTAGGGGATTTGTATGATACACAAAGATTAACAAAAGAAGACGACAATTTTGTATAGGGACGTACTGAGTTTACATTCAGACGTATTGAATTTAAGTTGAAACTAGAAAATCCAGGTGAAGATTTCTAGCAGGCAGTTGGATGTATAGGTTCACACCTTAAAAAACAGATAAAAACTTGTTGTATGAATTTGAAGTCAAAGATTTTTAGACAGTAGTTAAAACTGTAGGGGAGGATGACATTGCTCAAGGAAAGCATGTAAATTGGAAAAAGGACTGACAACAAGATCCTGCAGAACACTGAAGTTTAAATGACAGGTAGAATTAGGGGAAAGGACACTGCCCTAGCATATTCTATGTGATGAGCACTTTGCCAGGTGCTTTACACATAGACGTCAGTGGAGTGAACTGGGAAGAAAGGTTGGACAGAAACCTTGGAAGACAGAGCTTTAAGAAGAAGGCAGTTTTCAACGAAGTCAAATGTCAAAGATCAATTAAGAAAAATCTTCAACAGATTTGGCAGTTAGGAGATTATTGGTGGCCATTTATTATTGGTGACCATTTAGGTTAGTAGTGTGGGAAGAAGTCAGAATGACATGGGTTAGGAGCTGAAGACATGCAGGCAATTATTGTAGACACATTGTTTATTTTCCAGAAGCTTGGTGTGAAGGTTAATTCTAGGTGTCAACTGGGTTAGATGAAGGAATGCTGAGAACCCTGGTAAAGCTATCTTTTTAGGGGTATCCATGAGGGTGTTTCCAGCAGAGATTAGTATGAGAGTCTGAGTGGCCTGGGTGTGAAAGACCCACCCTCAGTGTGAGTGGGAACCATCCAATCTGCTGGGGGTTCAGAGAGAACAAAAGACAGAGGAAAGAGGTGAAGCTCTTGATCTACTGGAGCTGGGATACACTCTTCTCTCTTATCTGTGGACATCAGATCTCGAGACTCTTCAGCTTTTAGGTTCCAGGACTTACACTGAGGACACCATCAGCTTCCCTGGTTTTGAGGCCTTTGGACTTGGACTGAGCTACGCTACCAGCATCCAGTTTACAGATGGCCTATCGTGGGACTTTTCTTCACAGTCGCTTGAGCTAATTCCCCTAACAAATCCTTCTCATATAATTATAACATATCCTATTGATTCTGTCTCTCTGGAAAACACTGACTAATACACTTGGCAATAATAAGGGAGTGCCTGAAGGAGGAGATGGCAAGGTACATTATGGCAGCCTTATGTGGGCTTGTAAATTACTCTCTTTTGTTGCTGTACCACTGGCCATATAAGGACATCATTGTTATCCTCCTGGGCCCCCTCTGGACTACATATTGATTTTAATAATTTGATCAGCTTCAGCTTTTTGGCTTGAATTAATTGGCCTCTGGTTCCTATAATTTGTCTCTATAGGGTCTATTTTGTATCATTAGACACAAGACTGGAAATTCAGGTATTGGTTGCACTTTGAGCAATCCAAACAATTCAGCATTTCCTGTCCTTCTCCATGAGAGATTTCACAATGACCTGTTACTGCTAAATAGCACCACTTGACCTAGTTTATCCTAAACCCATATCATAAAACAAGGAAAAAGATGTTGGTTAGGACAATTATTTTCTTAGTTAGATTTAGAAGTGTGATTTATGCTAAAACATCCTGTAAATTTAAAGCATCCTCTTTTCTCCCATCTTCATTTTTTGTCTTCTCTCTTTTTACTTGCCCATTCTTCACAACTACTGGCAATTTGATGACAAATTTTGTGTATTTCACAAGCTGTCTTTTTGCTGTCTGCTTTTTACTTCCTTTTACTACTGTGTTCAGCATCACCGAAGAAGATGGAAAGCAAATGTTTTGCACTCATTATTTTTCTTTTGTCATTATCAAAAATACATTGTGTGAAAAATAGCTTTTTTCCCTCAATATCCTAATATGCTGACTGACTCTAGAGGTACTGATCTCCTTTAAGTTTAGACTCCTACCCCAAATCACCATCTCATAATGCTATTGTCTGTGTATTTGAGAGTCACACATATGAGTCTAAGGATAAGGTTTCGCAAAATAATAGTTAGTATGTGTTTTTCACATTTGACAAACAATGGTATTTATGCTTATTAAAGCTTTGCTTTCAACTTTTAATTGGTCTTTACAATAATAATTAATATTTTTCTGCTGCATACTCTGCAAGCACTAGCTTTAGAGAAGCGCAGAAATTTGGCAATTAGCATTGAGACTGCTAATGAAAATGTGAAATTACTGAAGTTACAAATAGATGTAATGGTAATCACTGACTTTCTATAGTCTAATTCATATTTGTTGGCTGCCTACAAGTAAAAAAATTTGCTAGAACAAACTGGTGAAAATTGAAATGCTAAAATTTGGGGGATGAAAAAAGAAAAGTACTCTGTTGGTCAGTTGATATATTATATTGTCCATTATTAAGAGCAGTTATTTTCAACCGTTGTCTATAACACTTCAACATGAATTTTTCATTTCTAATTATCTCAGTAGTTACCAACAAAATTTTTTTCAAAACAATGGTATGGTTAATATGGTTAATTTACTTTGTTTTAAACTGTATATTGTTTATACCATTTAGAATGGAATACAAGTTCAACAAAATCAAATTACTGGCAGGATGTTGCTACTACAATCTTGGTGTGCACAAATTTCTGTTTTGAAACCTTACATAGTTCTCTCAGTGGTGGTCCAAATCCAAATCAGATCATATCATAGGAGAGTGATTTTGTATTCTCTTTGCTAGATTCAAACTACCCACATTGATTTGTCAGCCAACAAGTGAACAAAAGTGAAAAACTATGTTTATCAAATGAACAAGATTAGCAGGGTGATGTGATGGGTGAATATTATTTCAAAACCACATGTATAAATCTTTAAGACCACATGACCAGAAATTGCTTACCCACATTATCATTTCTTATTTTAATACACCTATAAAAATCTTTAGCAGCTCCCCACTTCACTATTTTCCTTAACCTCTCTAGGAGGAATTTTGCATAAAGAAAAATAGGAAAGCCATAATTTCAGGGAATGAGAAAGGAAACATTTTCTTCTGTTCAGAGCAAGATTGTAAGTCTTTTGCACTTGGCTCAAATCAGGAAGAAAATACACACATACACACTCGAAGCAAGCTTATTACAGCAAGGTTAGCTTTTCTGCAAAGTCGAAATTCTACCTGAATCGTAGGAACTTCAAACAGTTTACAGGCAGTCTTCAGAGATCTGAATAAAGTTGCAAGGCTATTAAAAAATGCTATGGGCTTTAGACTTTGACAGGGTTCAAAAGCTGATACATTTATTTGAAAGTATAATTTTCAAAAGAGAAAAAGGAATGGCTATAAGAAAGTAAACAGTTTTATTTCTCTTGACTGCTTTTACTGAAAAGTGTGGGTTATCGATGTAGTTTGGATAAGTTTGTTTCCACTCAAGTTTATGTTGAAATTTGATCCCCAATGTGGCAGTGTTAGGAGGTGTTTGGGGTCCTGGTGGCAGATCTGTCATGAATAGAGTAATGCCCTCCCTAGGAGTAGGGGGTGTGTAAGCTCTCACAGGAATGGATTAGTTCCTTTGAGAGTTGGTTGTGAAAAGGAACCTGGAACTTTCCCTCTCCCTCTCTCTGTCTTGCTTCCTCACCATGATCTTGCACCCACTGGCTGCCCTGCCACCTTTTGCCATGAGTAGAAGCAGCCGAGGCCAGCACCAGACACAGCTGCCCCAGAATCATGAGCCAAATAAACTTCTTTTCTTTATAAATTACCCAGTCCCAGATATTGTTACAGCAACACAGAAACAGATCAATACAACTACGTTTAAGAAGACTGAATACGTGTGATATGGCAAAAACATTGTTTAAATGGTGTGTAATTAGATGGCTACAGAAAAATAAAGGGCAATTAGAACAGTGTGTACCCCAACCATTATCTTCATTCTTTCTTTCATTCTTTTTTATTTTTTAATTTATCAGTATACAATGTAGATGATTTTCATGTCCGTTTACCAATTCTGCCTTGTCCCCCATCCTCACCCCTCCTGCCCAACAACATCATATCTGTTCACTTACCTTAACAAGTTCAAGGAATTACTGTGATTGTTGTGTCTTCCCCCACCCCCATGTATTTGTTTGTATATTTGTTTATTTATTTTTATTAGCTCCCACAAATAAGTGAGAGCATGTGGTATTTCTCTTTCTATGCCTTACTTATTTCATTTAATATAATTTTCTCTAAGTCCATCCATGCTGCTGTGAATGGCAGTATTTCATTCTTTTTTACAGCAGAGTAGTATTCCATTGTGTAGATATACCACATTTTCCTTATCCACTCATCTGATGATGGGCATTTAAGCTGGTTCCAACTCTTGGCTATTGTAAAGAGTGCTGCGATGAACATGGGAGTTCAGGTATCGCTTTGCTTCGACATGATGTTTTCCATTCCTTTGGGTATATACCTAGCAGTGGGATAGCTGGGTCATATGGTAGACCTACTTCTAATTGTCTGAGGAAACTCCATACCATTTTCCCTAAAGGCTGCACCATTTTGCAGTCCCACCAACAGTGAAGGAGGGTTCCCTTTTCTCCACATCCTTGCTAGCATTTATTATTCTCAGTCTTTGGGATATTAGCCATCCTGACTGGAGTGAGATGATATTTCAAAGGGGTTTTGATTTGCATTTCCTGAACTCTAAGTGATGTTGAGCATTTTATCAGGTGTCTGTTAGCCATTTGTATGCTTTCCTTTGAGAAATGCTTATTAAACTCCTTTGCCAAGTTTTTAATTGGGTTACTTGTTTTTTGTTTTTGGGGTTTTTTTTTGCTGTTAAGCTGTTTGAGTTTCTTGTATATTCTGGATATTAATCCTTTGTCAGATGTATATTTTGCAAATATTTTCTACCATTCTGTTGGTTGTCTTTTTGCTCTGTTAATGGTCTCTTTTGCTGTGCAGAAGCTTTTTAGTTTGATATAATCCCATTTGTTTATTTTTCCTTTGGTTGCCTGTGCTTTGGGGGTTGTATTCATAAAGTCTATGCCCAATCCTACTTCCTGAAGTGTTTCCCCTATGTTTTCTTTTATGTGTTTTATTGTTTCAGGATGTATATTTAATTCTTTAATCCATTTTGAGTTGATTTTGGTATATGGCAAGAGGTACAGGTCTAGTTTCAATCTTCTACATATGGATGTCCGATTTTCCCAGCACCATTTACTGAAGAGGCAGTCTCTTCCCCAGTGTGTGTTCTTGGTGCCTTTGTCAAAGATCATATGGCTGTACGTGTGTGGATTGATTTAGGGTTCTCTATACTGTTCCATTGGTCCGTGTGTCTGTTTTTATGCCAATACCATGCTGTTTTGATAAATATAATTTTGTAATATAGTGTAAAGTCAGGTAGTGTTATGCCTCCAGCTTTATTTTTTTTCTCAGAATTGCTTTGGCTATTCATGGTCTTCTGTTATTCCATATGAATGTTTGTTTTTTCCACTTCTGAGAAGAATGGCATTGGAATTTTGATTGGGATTGCACTGAATCTGTAGATCACTTTGGGTTGTATGAACATTTTCACAGTGTTAATTATTCCAATCCAAGAGCATGGGATATCTTTCCATCTTCTTGTGTCTGCTTTAATTTCTCTCAACAGTGATTTGCAGTTTTCACTGTAGAGATTTTTCACATCCTTGGTTAACTTTATTCTTAAGTATTTTATTTTTTTGGTAGCTATTGTAAATGGGTAAATCAAGAGATTTCTTTTTCTGCTAGTTCATTGTTGGAGTATAAAAATGCTACTGCTTTTGCATGTTGATTTTGTATCCTGCAACTTTGCTGAAATCATTTATTAACTCTAAGAGTTTTTTTGTAGAGTCTTTAGGCTGTTCTATATATGGAATCATATCATCTGTAAACAGGGACAATTTGACTTCATCTCTTCCAATGTGGGTGCTCTTTATTTCTTTCTCTCCCCTGATTGCTCTGGCTAGTACTTCCAATGCTATGTTGAATAGGAGTGGCAAGAGTGGGCATCCTTGTCTCATTCCTGTTCCTAAGTAAAAAGCTTTCAACTTTTCCCCATTCGGGATGATACTAGCAGTAGGTTTGCCATATATGGCTTTAATTAGGTTGAGATACTTTCCTTCTATACCTTATTTGCTGAGAGTCTTCATCATGAACAAATGTCGAATTTTGTCAAATGCTTTTCCAGCATCTATAGAGATGATCAAATGGTTTTTGTCTTTGATTTCTTGATGTGGCGTATCACATTTATTGACTTGTGTATGTTGAACCAACCTTGCATCCCGGGGATGAATCCCACTTGATCATGACCTATAATTTTATGTATGTGTTGCTGTATTCTATTAGATAATATTTTATCAAGAATTTTTGCATCTATATTCATCAAAAATATGGACCTGTAGTTTTCATTTTTTGTTGTATTTTTGTCTGGTTTTGTATTAGGATGATGTTTGCCTCATCAAATGAGTTTACTAGAATGGCCTCTGTTTCATTTTTTTGGAATAGTTTGTAGAGAATTGGTATTAATTCTTCTTTAAAGGTCTGGTAAAATTCTGCAGTGAGGCCAACTGGTCCTGGGCTTATTTTCCTTGGGAGACTGCTGATTACAGCTTTAATCTCTTTGATTGTTTTTGGTCTGTTCAGATTTTCTATGTCTTCTTGGTTCAGTGTTGGTAGTTCGCATGTGACCATAAATTTATCCATTTCCTCCATATTTTCAAATTTGTTGGCGTATAGTTGTTTATAGCAATCTCTGATGATTCTTTGTATTTCCAAAGTATTGGCTGTAATATGTCCTTATTCATTCCTAAATTTTGCTATTTATGTCTTCTCTCTCCATTTTTTAGTTAACCTAGCTGATAGCTTGTCGATTATATTTATCTTCTCAAAAAAACAACTTTTTGTTTCTTTGACCTTTGTATCATTTTGGGGGGGGGGCTTCTACTTCATTTAGTTCTGCTCTAATCTTAATTATTTCTTTCTATCTACCAACTTTGGGTTTGGATTGTTCTTGTTTTTCTAGTTCTTTAAGGTGAAAAGTTAGGGTGTTTACTTGCCATGTTTCCATTATTCTAAAGTAAGCGTTTACTGTAGTAAACTTCCCCCTTAGTACTGCTTTTGCAGTATCCCACAGATTTTGGTATGATGTGTCATTATTTTCATTCGTTTCAATAAATTTTTGGTTTCCTGTTTAATTTTTTCTTGGACCTATATGTCATTAAGTAGAATGTTGTTTTATTTGCATGTATTTGTATAGTTTCCGGAGTTTCATTTATTATTGATTTCTAGTTTTAATCCATTGTGGTCTGAAAAAATACATGGAATAATTCCAATTTTTTTGAATTTGTTGAGACTTGATTTGTGACTTAACATGTGGTCTATCCTGGAGAATGTTCCATGTGCTGATGAGAAGAATGAATACTCTGAGGTTGTTGTGTAAAATGTTCGGTAGGTATCTGCCAATTCCAGTTGGTCTAAAGTATTATTTAGATCTTGTGTATCTGTTGATTTTTTTGCCTAGATGATCTGTCCAATGTTGAGAGTGGGGTGTTCAGGTCCCCTACTATTATGGTATTCGTGTCTATCTTTCTTTAGGTCTAATAGTATTTGCTTTATATATCTTGCTTCTCCTATATTGGGTGCATATATATTTGTGATTGTTAGGTTTTCTTGCTTGATAGATCCTTTTATTATTATATAGTGGCCTTCTTAGTCTTTTTTATGATTTTTGGTTTAAAGTCTATTTTATCTGATAAACTAGATAAACTTATTTTCTCTTCATTGTTTGCATTTTTCTTTTACTGGTGAATTTTGTTCTTTTCTGAGGATGCAAGGTAGTGATGGTTGTTTTTAAGGTGCCAAACACAGTACTCCCTTGAGAATTTCTTGTAAGGCTGGTCATGTGGTAGCAAACTCCTGCCATTTTTGTTTGCCTGGTAAATACACTACTTGTCCTGCATTTTGAGAGGATAGACTTACCGGGTAAAGTATTCTTGGCTGGCAATTTTTGTCTTTGGTATTTTGAATATATCATCCCATTCTCTTCTTGTTTTTAGGGTTTCTGATGAAAAGTCTGATGTTTGTCTGATAGGGGCTCCCTTATAGGTGACTTGATGCTTCTCTCTTGAAGTTTTCAAGATTCTCTCTTTGTCTTTGAGCTTTGCCAATTTGATTATAACATGTCCTGCAGAGGACCTTTTTAAGTTGAATATGTTTGGGGATCTTTGAGCCTCCTGAATCTGAAGATCTGTATCTCTCCCTGTACCTGGGAAGATTTCTACTGTTATTTCATTGAATTTGTTTTCAATGCCTTTTTCTTTTTCCTCCCATTCTGGGAGACCCATGATTTGAGTATTTGAGCACTTAAGTTGTCTGTTATCTCTCTTAGATTTTCTTCAGTTTTTTAAATTCATTTTTCTTTTTTTGGTCCACCTGTGTTATTTCAAACAGGCCATCTTCAAGGTCAGAAATTCTTTCTTCTGCTTGTTCTAGCCTGCTATTTAAGCTCTCTGTTGTGTTTTTTATTTCATTGAATGAATTCTTCAGCTCCACAAGCTCTGCTACATCCTTTTTCAGGGCATTGATTTCTTTGTACATTTCCTCTTTCGGGTCCTGTGTAATTTTCCTCATTTCAGTGTGTTGTCTAACTGAGTTTTCTTGTATCTCATTTAGTTTCCTTAGAATTCTTGCTCAAAATTCCTTGTCTGTCTTTTCAAGGACTTCCTGTTCTATAGGATATTGTACTTGAGAGTTATTATATTCCTCTGGTCATGTTATATTTTCTTATTTTTTCATATTTCTAGTATCTCTGCATTGGTGTTTAGTCATGTGATAGAGAAGTTACTTTTTCTGGTACTTTGGGGAGGGGTTAGAAGAGAGGGAGCTCCTCTTGCAGGTATGTTATATAATGATGGTTGAATGGGGTATTTTAGAATTGGATCCTGGTAGATACCATCATGTAGTCACCTTGAAGGTATTTTGGCCAAATTTGATGTTGGAGTTGTGTGAGAGTGCCTCTGTGACCTATTCCCTTGGATACTTATTATTTCTTTGCTGAAGTTGGTGACATTATACCAGCTTGTTAGGACACAGGAAAGCTCTCAAATTTGGGGTGATAGCACCTTGGTGTCTTGTCACTCTTAGATTATAGTGAGTGTTCTTGGGCAGGACTGTAGGCACCATGACTAGCTCCCCCTTACTCTATTGGGTGCATTGAAGTATACTAGTACTCCTCGATTTGAATGGGTGACCCTGGATGGGTTTTCTCTTTTTTCCTTCCTCCTTCCCTGGGCTCCACTGGTGACACTCCTTCTGCCTGTGCTGATATGTATTCACCAGAAAACCTGTGAGGCAGCAGTGGCTGCTGTTTTGGCAGAGGCTGTCATGGTCCACTTGTTCCACACTGCTGTCTGCAGCAGTGGCAGGGGATGTTGCTGATGCTCGGCTACCTGTGGCTCCCTCGGGGCTTCAGCAGTGGTGTGTCAGGCTTCTTGAGGGGTCTGGTCCACCACACCACTTCCTTTGCAACCTTCTTCAGCCTACCACTACTGCGCTGCCCCACACTTTGGGCCACCCTGGGGCTGAGGAGCCTCTGGTGTACCCGCTGGCTTGCCATCAGTCTTTAACAAGTATCTTCTATTAATGTACTTGAACATCAGTTGCAAAGGGATTGCCAAGCAATTTCTTTCCATGTGAGCTGCCTCTGCCTACGTAGAGCTGTCTCTACGTAGGCATTAAGGTCTGATAAAAGCTTGGAGAAAAGTCATTGAGTTATTCTGCTTTTGTTCTTTATCTGAAAGGTCAGAATACAGAAAGTTTTGATGAAGCTGTGGTCCTAAAATAAAGAGTTCCCATAAATTTCTACTTCTTCCCAAGTTGTGCAGTAAGGTGCAATTTTGTATGTCATTATATTCTATGATTGCTATTTTTTCCTTAGGATGAAGGACATGACTTTATGCCTCTGTGTGCCCCTAACAAATGACATGGTCCTACATGACCCAATCTATGAAGGTAGTTGCATTTTAAAGAATGATAAATTCTAGAAGACCAAGGCTGGCTCAGAAGATTTACACAGCACTGCACACAGAAAGCTTAACAGAAATGCAAAATATGCATATTTCTTTATCCTCAAAGTTCCTTGGCATGACCATTGCTAAAAATCTTCCCTACCCTCTCCCATCTTCTAAGATCTTTCATTGTCATAATGCTCTCTCTGTTCATTTCTTCCTTCCTTGCCCTGTGGCACACTGTTTAGCCTCTGAGCAGAAGTTCTCTCAAGTAGATTGCTTCCCATCCTCAGGCCACTCAAGAATGGCTAGTGATCCACAAGCTCCATTCTTTCTTTTTTTCCCAATTTGGAGGAAGTCTCCAAACTCCAGAGCCCCTTGATAATTGTGGTTCTTCTCTTACTCTTACTCTCTAGTAAGAAATTATCACAAAACATCTTTCACTACATTTGAAATACCCAGTAGTACTTAGCACATATCTAATGTCATCTTGGGTGTTTAAAACTGTTTATTGGTAGAAGAAATATGCAGATTTTACTGGTTGCTTATTCAGGAAATAGTTCTCATAGCTCCTCGTTTTTCTTATACCATATTAGAAAAAAAAAAAAAAGTACCAAGGTACTTTCTTCTCTATGAGAAATGCTAAAACAGACACACATCCTAAGGTGCCTAAATATAATCTGTGAGATCAACACTGCAGGGATGTTAAGACACTATGCAGGCCTACAAAAATATTGTTCGTGTCATCCACATTAACCTGTGCAGCAATCTCTGAGAATTAGGCCCCTCTTTCTGATATCCATGAACTAAGAGAACATTCACAAATGAATGCTTGATTTTCTTGTACCACACACACATGCATGCGCGTGCGCGCACGCGCGCACACACACACACACCCACACACACACACACACACACACATTCACCCCACTCCTATGAAAAAGTAAATTGAACATTAAGACAAAGAAAGTACTATTTGGCCAATTCTTGATCTTTCACACTGAGAGAGAACCAGCAGCATAAAGAAACCAAAAATCATTCTTATAAAAATTAAAGCAATAGCAATATGATATTTTTGTTGTGTTGTACATGTATCTTTAATCACATTTGACATTGTTTAATAATACAAGGGTTTGTACTACTTGAACACACTACAGCTAGAGTGATGAAAGGCAGATAAGAAACAGTTTCGGTGTGAGCTTAGAAAAAAATCATAAAACCATGCTGAGTGGTCCCACTTCAAATCTATGCTGTCTGACCTCAGCTTTCCTCCTCTGCTAGTGAGCAGCTCTTTTATTCCTTTTGACTGACTTCTTGTTGTGTTTCTTACAGTGACTTTTTCTAGGTAGGCCTTCTCTATATTCCCAAGCCCACAGTTCCTGTTCTGTCTTCAAAAACACCCCTAAGAGATAGCTCACTTTCTACTTTCCTTAGAAGACAGACGGGCATAGACTCCTGTGTCTTTTCTCCCCTCCACATCTAAATATCTATAACTGCACTTCCCTAACTATTATATAACCTCAAGATAGATGTCCCTTTCTCCCTTTTTTTTTTTTTTGCTCTTGATGCCATCTCATCCCATTTCCTCTAACACCTGTCCCATTATTATACCAGGTGTCATCAGCTTAAGGTTTGAAATTAGCTCACAGATTCATTTCGTTTGGTCTGCATAGAGTTTTGTTTTGTTTTTGTAATGTTTTTAGATGGGACACACACTCTTAGTTTTGTTTCAGTCCCCACTCCTTCTTACTGTCCTACATTCGCTGGCCTCAGCCAGCTAACTACATGCAGACCCTGGAGACTTCTGAGCTCCTGACCCCTGTTTTACCGCATCAGGCCTTTATGCTGGCTCCTTTGCTTCTGTTTACATTCTCAGATTCTTCATATTCTAGAAATACAAGCTATCTCTTCCCTGGATTTGCCATCTCCTGGAGCTACACTCTGATTCCAATACTTCTTTGTACCACTCTGTATTCTCACTTTTCGGTATTCTATTCTACCTTTTCATTTACCTTCATTCTGTGCAAAGAAAACTTGCACATGCACACACATATCAAGAATTAAACTCTAGGGGCTGGCTGGTTAGCTCAGTTGGTTAGAACACAGCCTTGTAATACCAAGGTCGAGGATTCAGATCACCATACCAGCCAGCTGCCAAAAAAAAAAAAAAAAAAAAGAATTAAATTAAATTCTAAAGGTAACAATAATAAATATTCATGAATTATAGATCTGACTCTTCTACTTACCAACTTTGAACAAATAATTTAACTCCTGAGACTGTTTCTCTGTTATGAGAATATTAATATCTTCTCTACCTACTATACAGGGTTGTTTTAACAAAATAAAGGAATAATAATAGGTTCTATTATTTAATATCTGCTATGTGCCAGGCTCTGTGCTGAGCGATTTACATATATTATCTAATTTACTTCTTACAATAACCTATGAAGAATATGCCATTATTATCACCATTTTACGAGAATAAAACTAACTTACTGAGTTCAAATAGCTGGCCCAAGCTTACACAATAAGAAAGGGGTAGAGCCACAAAAAATAATATAACTCACATGAAAATATGTGAGTGTTTCTTTTAAGCCCTGAGTTTGAGTGCATGTTGATTTTTGAAAGTATATTAGTCCAGTGTAGAGACAAATTAACACAGCTACTTTGTCTCCTAACATCATTTAATTCCCTTACAGTATATTACCCAGTATTCTAAAACTATGTACAATTTCTTATCTAGTTGTATGCTTATCATCTTACTCATTCACACTGGACTCATTATTCCTAAGAGCAGACAGATGAAAGAGGATGTCTGTTTTATCCCTGAATACAGCCTCTTGCAGGTCTGATGGATGAATTACCAACTGAGAGCAATGCTCTTGCAATTTAGCCACAGAGGTATAAACTTCAATTTCTCCTTGTTTCTCTTTCACTAAATTCTAAGAATTACAACTGATAAGAAAATTGCAGTTATCTGACAATTCTGAATCACCTTAATTATGAATACCAGCCAGGATAGGGCACTTACCAATGAAACTGCTGTGCCCATATAAAGATGCATTAACTGAAAAGGTCAACCTTTTCTGCTATCTTCTAATTTTTAAAATATCTACACTGACTATTACAGAGAGAAGCACAAAAGACTTCCAACTGGAAATGAAATAAGTCACCAAAATATGTAAGTCCTTCAGGGATTCTCACTGCTAAATGATCAAAATTGGTAGGGCAGGTCTAAAGTCTAAGCAAAGTGGCTTATTATCAAGAATGCTGGGAAGATCTTCCACTCCTCTCCCTAAATCTACTTCCATATTGTGGCCTGAGCTAGAAATCCCTAAAAACCAGGATCGAGATTTTTATTCTACGTTGAAAGCCAAGACTGAAAATGTAAAATCTCCTAGGAGAGGCAGCACAGAATGTACCTTATTCACACTGAAGCAAAAATGACTGATATCAGTTCTTTCCCTGAATGCAGATGTTTTAAAGGAATGGATAGTTTCAGAGACTGCTTTTATCTCAGGCTTCTTATTTTTCAGTCTTGCCAAAAAATGATGGACGTCTTCACTTGCATCCCCAGATTAGCCAAATTTAGTGGTTGGCTATTTTAACAGGAAGTTTCTGAAAGCTCTAAACATGAAGCAAAAGGTTGGTTCCACATCAAGATCCTTCTTGCTGTCATTACCTCTTATATACTCCTCTCATTCTTTGCTTTAATTCTGATCTTTTGTTCTGAAGGGTGTTTGTCTGGGTTTCTGACTCTGTAATCACTGCCCAAGTTCTTTCCATAGATTCTAAAATTATTATTATTTAAAATCTATAAATTTAGTTTTTACCCCAGACCTTCTCTTCTTGAATTAATCTCCTCCCTGGACTTATTTCAGACTCCTTATTCCAAACAGACCATGAGCCTGATTAGGACATCTCCACTGCTGCGCCAATCCCCTAGTCTGTTTCTCCATTTTTGCCTCAGGTATTCAGTGAAAACTTGACCCTTCCACTCTAAGAACTACTAATAGGCCCACCATAGACCAGAGAGGTGGGTACAAGTCTGAGTATTTCTTGCTTTACTTAAAAAAGAGATTAATGGTGATGATGAGAAGAGAAGCAGTAGTGGGTAGCAGGTTAAGCATATGAGGCCTGGAATCAACTCTGCTTGCAAATTCTAACTTCTTCCTTTTCTAGGTTTATGACATTGGGCAAGTTCCTTAGCTGCTTGGTCTTAGCGGCTTCTTGTATAAAATGATGATAACAATATAATCTAGACCTCATAAAGCTATTGTGAACATTAAATATTATTTTTTAAATTATAGTTATAATTAATTATATAAATACAATTATGATTATAATTATAGGTGAAACATATAAAAAGCATGTGAAAGTGCTCAATAAATATAAGCTGTTAATATGAAGGTACCAGGCTGTGGCATGTGGCTCTTTGATTCTGCCTGAGAAGAAAAATAAATCACAATTCCAAGTGACAGTCAAGAAGCGCTGAGGTTGCATCCGGCTCGTTCAGCACACCAATAAGTGTAAATTACAACTGAGGGTACTACCTACTGAGGTCAATGCTTCACTGGTTGATTCAAGCAGTCATTTACATCTCTTTGGGTTTTACAGTTTGTAGAGAGGTGTTTCCCTAATTGTTAGAGATTGTTTTATTTCCTTTTCATTCCTACTTTTCTTTCACTTTAATGGCATTTCACAAAGCTATAGCTTTGCTCTGAAGGCACAGTAATGTGTATCTGCTATTCTACCATTTGCCCAAAGCAAATGATATTTGATTTTGTTTTTATTTTTAAGAATGCTTGGAGGTAAGGTCACATATCCTTAATAATATTTGGCATGCAAGAAAATTCAATAACATGTATATTTTGTTTTCAGGGAACAGAAAAGTCAGGTTTCAAAGTCTTCCATGAACCCACATAGTTTGGCTATTGAATTAAAGCTCTAAATTGTGATAATAGCAGGGGGTCGGTGGAGAAGAATATTCTTCTCTTGCTATCTGACTTTAGAAAAACAAACACAAATCAGCAGGCCTTCTGAACCCATGATACACCCTTTCATCTGGGCAACCTGACACACATGTACCTCTACAAACAGCTTGTCCTCCTGGGGAGTCTGAGTGCAGACTCAGCTAATGAAGAATATGAAGGCATTCTCACCAAAGTGCAATACATGGGGAAGAACAGTTCATGTAACCTTGATACTGTATTCACTAAAGAAAAAAACAAAACAAAGCAAATGACAACAAAAACTCAGGAGAGAGCAAGCTCAGTCTGCTGAAGGACAAGTCATTCACCGATTCAGAGTATTTAATCATTTTCGTATGCCCAGATACAGCCTCTAAGAATCAAGAAATCACATGTTGAATGAATACTATATTGGAAGTTATTAACTTATTTTTTTCATTCAAAACATTTTAACACATACTTGTACATATTTGTGGGGTACAGTGTGTTATTTCAATACATGCACAATGATTCACCTAGGGTAGATAGCATTGTTTTGTACCCATTAGTTCACCACTTTTCCTCCTCCCCTCCACTCCACCCCCAACCTCTGGTACCCATTATTCTATTCTCTACTTCTATGAGAACCACTTTTTTATTTTTTTAGATTATGAATATGAATAGTATCATGTGAGTGATATCATGTGGTATTTATCTTTTTGTGTATGACTCGCTTCATTTAACATGACGGCTTCCAGTTCCATCCATGTTGCTGCAAATGATAGGATATCATTTCTTTTTTTTTTTTTTACAGCTGAATAGTATTCCATTGTGTATATATACCACAGTTTTTATCCATTCATCTGTCGATGGGCATTTAGGTTGGTTCCATATGGGTAATATAGTTAGGGATGGATATTAAGGGTGTGAGATAAATGGTGGAAGAAACAAAGTTGGATCAGACCAATTTTTTTGATATGGGACCTCTAAGCATAGATTCTGGATGCATTGCTATAGCTCAAAGAGATAGAAAGAACTCTGACAGTTTGTTCAGTTGGTAGTCTGGAACATCAACCAAAAGGTGGCCTACACTAAAGGAAATTGAAGTGTCAGAACTGCAATGCTAAACTGTAGAGGAAGGTATAGAGAAAGGTATGTGAAGACTTAGGGAGCCTGGAAAGTCAGAGTGAATCTATTATGTATCATGCACCCTGGGAGTGTCCAGAACATACACCTTTCACCACAACTGTGAAAAATAAATTGGTGAGGGGAGCCCCAGCACCTTCGAAGAGATTCATAGTCACTCTCCTATATATGTCAGAAATTACACTGGGAAGTTCTGCCCCAAACAGGGGTCCTTAAATGCCACGGGGATAATTTTATCCTGGGGTGGCAGGGACCAAAGGTGGCACTTAATTACCCCAAACAATGTGGGCATGGTTACCCTAATGGATGGCAGAATTAAAACAGTAATCAAATTATCCATCTTGTTGAGAGCTATGACACTAGCTGGTTGATCATGGTGTTCCTAGAAGTGAAATAAATGGGAAGTCTACTAAATTATCACATGATCTGTATAAGCATGAAAGACCTAGGTCAGGTGAACAAAAGCCTAACCTGAATCATAAAAACATAGAGCATTCCCCCTCAATCAATTCCCAGACATGAGCTAGTTCACCATCTAGAAGCCCTTGAATGAAGGGGAGGCCTGGTCCTCTTGAAGAAGGACCAGATACAGTACCAAAAATCTGTACTGTTTCTCTTTCCCCTAGCCTGTCCCAAAGGAACCTAAGGCCTTTGAGAACCTGACTGTGCATTGTGGAAAAGGAAATAATTATACTTTTCAGGGATTACTGGACAATGGCTCTAAACTGACACTAATTCTAAAACAACACTGGTGGTCCACCAGGCAGAGCAGGGACTTATGCAGGACAGGTGATCAACAGAGTTTTAGTTTAGGTCTGTCTCACAGTGGGTCCAATGGGTTCTCAGACCCATTTCCTCAGTTCCAAAATGCATAATTATAATAGACATACTTAGCAGCTAACAGAATCTCAATGTTGGTTCCCTGACCTGTGGTGTGAGGACTAGCAAGGTAAGAAAGGCTAAGTGGAAGCTTCTAGAAATGCCTCTCCCTAGCAACATAGTATACCAAAAGCAATACCACATTCCTGTAGGGACTGCAGAGTTTAGTGCCACCATTAAACTTAAAGGACACACAAAAAATGATTACATTGTATAATATTGAATATACTAATTATCCTGATTTGAGCATCACATACTGCACACAGGTATTGATATGCAACTCTGTGCCTCAGATATGTACAATCAATTATGTTTCAATTAAAAAAAAAACTTAAAAGATACAGGGGTGGTGATTGTCACCATATCCCCATTCAATGAGGCTTTTTGGCCTGTACGTAAAACATATGAATCTTGGAGAATAACTGTGGATTGTTATGAAGTTAACCAAGCAGTGATTCCACATTTTTTTGCTGTTCCAGTTGTGATTCCATTGTTTGAGCAAATTAACATATCCTGTGGGACCTACTAAGCTGGTATTGATCTGGCAAATGCTTTTCTCTTGCTATCTGTTAGTAAAGAACACCAGAAGTATTTTTCTTTCAGCTGTGAAGGTCAGCAATACACCTTTGCTTTCCTGCCTCTGGAATATATCAACTCGCCAGTCCTATGTCATAATTTAGTCTGCAGAGACCTTGACACCTTTCCTTTCCACAAGACATTACACTAGTCCATTACGTTGATGATGTTATGCTTATTGGAACTAATAAGCAAGAAGTAGCAACTATTCTAGATTATTGTCTGATATTACTATAATCATTTTGCTCTCTTATCTTTGCAGTTTGCATAAAATATATTTTTCATATTTTTAAAGTATTTGTACCTTCAAATCTAAAATATGTCTCCTCTAGATAATATATAGTTAGATCTTTTATTTTAACCCAGTCTGATAATATCCGCCTTTCGAATGAATAAATTATTGTTAAGTAAATGAGCCAAAGATTGCCTCTGTGTATCGGCCCCTAGGTTCTTTATTTCTTCACTGTAGGCTGAGACACTAGCTTAAAAGCCTACCTGCACCAAACAAAATTACACACAACATCTGCTGATAATAGATAAGATGAGCCCCAGGCCATAAAGACCCCAAAGAGGCTGCTGCCCTTCAGAGCTCACTGACATCGGGATGCCCCGTTATGCTGCTGAGTCACCTCACTTAAACACTAAGTCCTTCTCTGCTCCCTCTCCGTCCCGGGGAGTTCTTTTGAGTTCTCCTTTTCTTAGTAGCCATCCCCATGCTATAACCTCTGGACAGACTTTGGCTATAAGGGTCTTCCTCCACATACAAACATGTCAAAGCATTGCTCAGTAAAGCTTGCATGTGCTTCTGCAACCTCATAGTCAAATCTTTTTCCATGATCAGTCACCAAGTCCCTCAAACCCTCTAAAATTATTTAATCCAGTCATATTTATGTTATTATTGATATGATTAGATTTATAACTATTATTTTTCGCTATATATCTCAAGTCTTTTTAATTCTTCTGTTCCTTTTTTAATGCCTTCTTTGGTATTAAGTGTATGTATTTTAGTGTAATATTTAATTTTAAGATTATTTCTTTTCTAGAATTTTTTATTACTTTGACATTTATTTGTACATACCTGTGGGGTACAGTGTGTTGTTTCAATATATGCATATACTGCACAATGATTCTCTTAGGGTAGATAGCATAGTTTTGTACTCATTAGTTCACCACTTTTCCTATTCCCCTCCACCCCACTACCAACCCCTGGCAACCATTATTCTACTCTCTAAGAAGTTATTAACTTTTAACAAAGCAACCAGCACAGACAGAAAACACGGGGACACACAATTAGGGATGGGGTGCCTCAAATTGACCTGGAAGGTGAGACTTCTGTAAAGTATAACTTTAGCAGTTAGTCACCTGTCCTTAAAGCAGCTATAAGTATTAAGCAAAGGACACATAGAGAGAGAAGTAGGGTAGAGAACACAGACTTTGTAATGTTCTTACCAGTAACACACACTGCAGGAAGAAACCATGTCAGCAGTATTATCTTTTAACATGAAGGACAATGAGATACCTAACAGCTGTCTCACATTTTTAAAGCCATTACAATCTCAATGAAACATACTTGGGAAGAATTTGGAAAATAAACGTTCCCCAAACCCTACTATAATGAGGCAAATGCCATTAGAAACAAATTGGTTGCTTGGGGCTTGCTTCTACCTCTTGAAGATAGTAAAAGGTCCTGGAATCACAAACATTGATATCAATGAACTTTTGATCTCAAAACATTATGTGGAATCTCAGCAGCTACTTTCAAATTTTATTCCCCTTGATGTAACTAAACAGAAGGAATATAATTTTTAGATTATCAAAATGCCTTAGTACATGTTGTAGACTTAGTAGATGCAAAATTTCTATTTCAAAAATGAAGGTGTTTTTATACCAGAGGCCTTAAAAGGAAAGGAAGGCTGAAATTCATATGGATTTTTAAACTCAGATAAAAAACACAAAACATAAAATCTACCTTTTTAAAACTTTATTTTTATTTTTTATTAAAACACAATTGATTATACATACCTGTGAGGTACAGAGTTGAATATCAACACCTGTGTATAATATGTGATGATCAAATCAGGATAATTGCTATATTCATCATTACAAAATGTAATCACTCTTTGTATCTATTAACAATTTCTCCTCTCTAACCCCCTACCCCTTCCCCACCTCTAGTAACCACAGTTGTGTTCTCTCATTCTGGAAGTTTAATGTATTATTGTGATTGTTGTTTGTTTGTTTCTTTCTTTCTATTTATTTATTTATTTATTTATTATTTTTTAGCTCCCACTTATGAGTAAGGACATGCAGTATTTCTCTTTCTGTGCCTGGCTTATTTCACTTAACATAATTTTCTCCAGGCTCATGTATATTGCTGAGAATGGCAGAATTTCATTCTTTTTTATGGCTGAATAGCTTTCCATTGTGTATATATACCATATTTTCCTTATCCAATCATCCAGTGATGGACATTTAGGTTGGTTCCATATCTTGGCTATTATAAATAGAGCTGCATTGAACATGGGAGTGCAGGTATCCCTTCGACATGATGATTTCCATTCCTTTGCATTCCAGCCAATTTGTTTCTAATGGTATTTGCCTCATTATAGTAGGGTTTGGGGAATGTTTATTTTCCAAATTCTTCCCAAGTATGTTTCATTGAGATTGTAATGGCTTTAAAAATGTGAGACAGCTGTTAGGTATCTCATTGTCCTGGGTATATACCCAGTAGTGGGATTGCTGGATTGTATTGCAGTTCTATCTGTAGTTGTTTGGGGAACCTCCATACTGTTCTCCACAATAGCTGTACTAATTTACAGTACCACCAACTGTATAGAAGCGTTCCCCTTCCTCCACATCCTTGCCAGCATTTGTTATTCTGTCTTTTTGACAGTGAGCAGTCTGAATGGCGTGAGATGATATCTCAATGTAGTTTTGATTTGCATTTTCCTCATGATTACTGATGATGAGAATTTTTTTTGGTGTACGTGTTAGCCATTTGTGTGTCTTTTCTGAGAAATGTGCATTCGGCTCCTTTGCCTGTTTTTTAATAGGATTATGTGTGGTTTTTTTACTGTTGTCTGAATTCCTTGTGTATTCTGGATATTAATCACTTGTCAGATATATAGTTTGCAAATATTTTCTCCCATTCTGTAGATTGTCTTTTCACTCTGTTGTTTCCTTTGATGTGCTGAAGCTTTTTAGTTTGACATAATCTCATTGCTTTAATTTTGTTGTTGTCATTACTTGTGCTTTTGGGATCTTAGTCGTAAAGCCATTGCCCAGTCCTACTTCCTGAGGTGTTCCTCCTATGTTTTCTTCTAGGAGTTTTACAGTTTCAGGTCTTATATTGAAGTCTTTAATACATTTTGAGTTTATTTTGGTATATGGTAAGAGGTACAGGTTTAGTTTCATTCTTCTACACATAGATATCTAGTTTTCCAAGCACCATATATTGAAGAGGCTGTTCTTTCCCCAGTGTATATATTTTGTGCCTTTTTCAGTTGGTTCTAAGTATGTGGATAGTTTTCTGGGTTCTTTATTCTGTTACATTGGTCTATGTGTCTGTTTTTATTCCAGTAATGTGCTGTTTTGGTTACTATAGCTTTGTGGTATAATTTGAAGTCAGGCATTATAATGCCTATGGCTTTATTTTTGTTGCTCAGCATTGCTTTGGCTATTTAAGATCTTTTCTTGTTCCATGGGAATGTTAAGATTGCTTTTTCTATTTCTATGGAAGATGTATTGGTTTTTTGATGGAAACTGCGTTGAATCTGTAGATCACTTTAGGTAGTGTAGAAAATTTCACATTAATTCTCCCAATCAAAGAGCACAGAATGTCATTCCATCTTTTTGTGTCCTCTTTAATTTCTCTCAGCAGTGACTCGTAGTTCTCCTTGTAGAGATCTTTCACCTCCTTGGGTAAATTGATCCCTAGGTATTTTATTTTTTTGGTTGTTAGTGTAAATGGGCTTGCTTTTTGATTTCTTTTTCTGCTAGTTCATTATTGTAGTATAAAAGTGCTACTGACTTTTGTACATTGATTTTGTATCCTGCAGCTTTACTGAATTCATTTATCATCTCTACGTATTTATTGGTAGAGTTTTTAGGTTTTTCTATATAAAGGATCATGTCATCTGCAAACAGGGACAATATGACTTCGTCTTTTCCAATTTGGATGCACTTTATTTCTTTCTCTTGACTGATTGCTGTGGTTAGTACTTCCAGTAGTATGTCAAATAGAACTGGTGAGACTGGGCATCCTCGTCTTGTTCCTGTTCTTAATCTTATTCTTGTTTATGTTATTATTCAGGATGATATTGGTAGTGGATTTATGATATGTGGCTTTGATTGTGTTGAGATACTTTCCTTCTATACCTTATTTGCTGAGTCTTTAAAATGAAGGGATGTTGAATTTTGTCAAAGCTTTATCTGTATCTATTGAGATAATCTTATGGTTTTTGTCCTTGATTTTGCTGATGTGGTGTATCACATTTATTGATTTGCTTATACTGAATCATCCTTGCATCCCTGGGATGAATCTCACTTGATCCTGGTATATAATTTTTTTGATGTTTTGCTGTATTCTGATTGCTAATATTTTGTTGAGGATTTTTGTGTCTATGTTCATCAAGGATATTGGCCTGTAGTTTTCTTTCTTTCTTTTTTTTTTTTTTTTGTACCTTTGTCTGATTTTTGTATCAGGGTGATGCTGGCCTCAGAGAATGATTTTAGAAGTAAGTCTTCTGTTTCAATTTTTTGGAATAGTTTGAAAAGGATTGGTATCAATTGTTCTTTAAAGGTTTGGTAGAATTCAGCAGTGAAGCCATCTGGTCCTGGGCTTTACTTTGTTGGGACACTGCTGATCACTGCTTCAATCTTGTTGCTTAATATTGGTGTGTTCTTGTTTTCTAATTTCTTCTTGGTTCAGTCTTAGTAGTTTGTATGTGTCCAGAAATTTATCCATTTCTTCTAGGTTTTTCAATTTGTTAGCATGTAGTTGTTCATAATCATATCTAATGATTCTTTGTATTTCTATGGTATTGGTTATAATGTCTCCTTTTTTTATTTCCAGTTTTTGTTATTTGGGTCTTCTCTTTTCTTTTTTTAGTTAGCCTAACTAATGGTTTGTCTATTTTATCTTCTCAAAAAAACAACTTTTTTGTTGCTCTTTTGAATTGTTTTTGTGTCTCTATTTCATTTAGTTCTGAACCGATCTTAATTATTTCTTTCCATCCACTAAATTTGAGATTGGATTGTTCTTTTTTTTCTAGTTCTTTGAGGTGTAACATTAGGTTGCTGTTTATTTGAAGTCTCTCTGCTCTTCTAATGGAAGCACTTATTGCAATAAACTTCCCTCTTAGTACTGCTTTTGCAGTATCCCATAGGTTTGGGGGTGATGTATCTTTATTTTCATTAGTTTTGAGAAATTTTTGATTTCATATTCAATTTCTTCTTGCGCCCATAGCTAGTTCAGGAATATGTTGTTTAATTTTCATGTATTTGCATAGTTTCCATAATTTCATGTGTTAATGATTTCTAGTTTTAATCTTTTGTGTTCTGAAAAGATACTTGAAATGATTTCAGTTTTTTAATATTTGTTGAGATTTGATTTGTGACCTAAAATGTGGTCTGTCTTGGATAATGTTCCCTATGCTGATGAGAAGAATGTATATTCAGTGGTTGTTGTATGAAATGTTCTGTAGATGTCTGCCACGTCGAATTGGTCTAAAATGTAATTTATATCCTGTGTTCCTCTATTGATTTGTTGCCTAAATGATCTGTCCAATGCAGAGAGAAGGGTGTTGAGGTCCCCCACTATTATCATATTGGTGCATATCTCTCTCTTTAGGTCTAATTGTATTTACTTTATATATCTAGGTGCTCCAATGTTGGGTGTGTATATTTTTATGATTGTTATATTCTCTTCCTGGGTAGATCTCTTTATCATTATATAATGACCTTTCTTGTCTCTTTATAGTTTTTAGTTTAAAGTCTATTTTATCTGATAGTACTCTTGCTCATTTTTTGTTTTTATTTGTATAGTATGTCTTTTTCCATAACTTCACTATTAGTCTGTATGAGTCTACAGGTGAGGTGAGTTTCTTGTAGGCAGCATATAGTTGGGTCTAGTTTTTTAATCCATTCAGCCAGTCTATGTCTTTTGAGTGGCGAATTCAACCATTTACAAAAACAGCAAGAGAAAAGCATCAAGTCACCTATTAAGGAGTCTCCAGCAAAGTAATAATAGCAGACTTCTCAGCAGAAACTTTATAGGCCGGGAGAGAATGGGATGATGTATTCAAAGTACTAAAAGAAAAAAACTGCCAAACATGAATACTATACCCACAAGGCTATCCTTCAGAAATGAAGGAAAAATAGTGTATTTCCTAGACAACGAAAACTACAGGAGTTCACCATCACATGACCAGCCCTACAAGAAATCCTCAAGAGAGTCCTGCATCTGGAATCCAAAAAAATGATAATCGCCTTCATGAATACACAAGAAAGAATAAAACCCACTGGTAGGACAGATAGGCAAAAGAGAAAGAAACAAAATTTGGCAACTCAAAAAAACCAACAAGCTTTGAAGACAAACAATAAAAGTAAATGAAAGGAACAAAAGACATTTAAAACAACCATACAAAAATCAGTAACATATCTGGAGTAGGACAAGACCTTTCAAGATCTATCTTTTTAACAAATTTTTAAGGGCAGAGTATTGTTAATTATAAGCACAGTCTTGTTCAGCAGACCTTAGAACTTTTTCATCTTCTGTAGTTGAAAGTCTATATCCATTGAGCACTAACTCCCCATTCCCCCTCCCCTCGGTCCCTGGCAGCCACCAATTGAGTTTGTTTCTATGAGTTTAACTACTTTAGGTGCCTCATACAAGTGGAATTAAGCACTATTTGCCCTTCTGTGACTGCCTTATTTCACTTAGCATAATATCCTCAAGGTTTATCCATGTTATAGCATATGACAGGATTTCCTTCTTTTAATATGGATTTTTTTTTTTTTTTTTTTTTTTACTCTCGTGAAACACAATACATTTGAAGTATTTAGATTCTGCATAAAAATTTACTTCTGGACTAAGAATTTCCCATTTAATGCCTGTAAGAATTAAACATGTTTTTCTCCAAATTGTTAAATTTTATCACTTTCTATTCAAAGTTGAAATAGCAGTCACCTTAACTAAAGAGGTTAAGACAAATTAATATGTTTTTAAACTCTTACATAATAGAGAGACCAAGTGAATGTGTACTTCCCTTGTGGGTATTTAATGAATGCAATAAGCTGGCAATTAGGAAAACAGATTTTATAAAATTGGTCTGCTTTTCATTTGATAATGAAAATTCATGCAACTATTTAGATTTTTGGAAAAGATTACAAAGATGCCAGGAAAATATATGAGGTAGATTTTAAAAATACATTGAAGAAGAAAGATACAGGAAAAGTAGAATAAATAGGTAATACGGTGAGAAAAGTATGCATTGGCTGACATTACCAGATGGTGCCAATTTCTCTGTTCATACTTTTTCTTTACCTCCAACACCAAACTCTTCATGAGACCAGAAATTCTGAAAGAAGGGAGAAACTCTGTGACCATTGTACTGTAATATTATGATTCACGTTATAATATGTTTTGCATTTGTAACATAACTATTATCCAGATAATTACTACAATTTGGACTTAACCACAGTCCAGTTAATTAAACATTTATTAACAATCTTCAATGTACAAACACAGTTTCAGGCACTGTGGAGAGGATAAAAATGGTTGAGGAGACAGCTTCTACTGTTATTAGGTTATGGTCTAGATACACAACATATTCCGTGGCTTGGGAATAATTAGTAAGTGCACTAACAGATACAAAATTATACTGAAATGCCTGACTTTCAGCAGAAGATATGTTCCTGAAAATGTATGCATAAATTAAATTTTCTCAAATTAAATTGCTTTTAGAGAAAAAACAGAAGCTTAATTGATGCAATACTGCTTTGGGAAGTTTGATAAAGCAAAGAGTTACTCCCTAATTTGTTACTTATATTAATCCATATTTTCACAAATTGGCCTTGTTTCAAATGAGGTAGAAGTATACATTAAAAATGGAGCACCTAAGTGGTCAATAGACATAAAGACACTAGTCAAAGCAGAGTAGGATTCCTCCAAGAAGGTTTTAAAAATATAGGGTTTTTTGTTCGTTTGTTTGTTTGTTTGGGTCATTAACAAGGTTGTGATGGTAGAATAGTTTTTAAAAGATTTCTGCTGGAGAATAGCATTACAGTCAGATGAGGCAACAGTAGACCCTAGACAGAGCTTGGCCTACAGAGACGCGTGGGCCTTCTTGTTGGGGCAGGGCGAGAGAGAGAAAAGTAAACCCCTAGTGGGAGTGTGGCTGATCCTCCTGGTTTATATGAGGCCAGGAAGAAGCTGGAATAGTAGGTGAGTCTTCCCTGACTCTGAGGCCAGGAATGTGCAAGGAAACCAGGATGTGTAAGACTGACAGCCTATCTGCTTTAAAACCATTAGCCCTAAGGGATAGACACCATGTCACCTTTCAACACTTGTGGGACTCTTATCATGTAGAGAACTCCAACAAATGTGCCTTGGCCCTAATGAGCTCACAATGGATGACAAAGGAAAACAACCAAACCAAAAGGACCAAGCAATCAGGGAGAGGAATATCATTCAGAACAAGTAGAGCACACACCCAATAAAAGAAAGCCATTGGGTAATTTGCCAACTAAACAGAGTAGATACATTTAAGTAAAGAATAATGTTTATTGACACCCAAATTGGGAAACTAGAAAATCAAAACAACAAATACCTAAAACGCAAAGCAGAAATATGAAGTGAAAGAAATCATGGGGGTTTGAAAAGGTAAGAGCTTAGAAGATAGATCCAGGAAATTTAATATGCAAATAATAAGAGTTCCAGAAGGATATAAATTACAGGTGGAAGAGAGACAACAATTATGCAAATAGTAGAGGAAAATTTCCCTAAGCTGAAAAAATAGCTAAGCTCACAGACTGAAAGGGATCACCAAATTCTAGTCAGAATTGGTGAGAAAAGACATACCTGTAAAATTACTGAACTTTGGGGTTTTTTTTGTTTGTTTGTTTTGTTTTTGCGATGGGCCACACCGCGCTCAGCCAGTGAACGCACCGGCCATCCCTATAATTCGAACCCGCGGCAGGAGCGCTGCTGCGCTCCCAGCGCCGCACTCTCCCAGTGCGCCACAGGGTCAGCCCAAATTACTGAACTTTGAAGAAAAGAAAAATCTAACAAGTTTTCATTCATTCAGCAAATATTTATTAAACATGTACTGTCAGTCACTGTTCTAAGCATTGGAGAACAGTTCCCCCAACACGGAGCTTACATACTCAAATCCATTGACCCCTCTTTCCTTGTCACACACTCAAAGAAAAGCCCCAATTCTGGATAAATGCAACTCCATTAACTTCCTGCTTGTACCCATACAGTTGAATGTGGCTATAGATAAAGAAAAGATCATGGCGACAGGTTTCACTTAAATTCATGACAACTAGTATCTTTTATCTTTTCTTTTCTTTTTTTTTTGGCTGCCTGGTCTGGGGATTTGAACCCTTAATCTCAGTGTTAAAATCACCATGCTCTAACCTACTGAGCTCTATGACAACTTACCTCAAGCAGGTCCCTACTGCTTCCCAATAATTTGATTACATTTTCCTAATCAGTTTAGTTTACATCTGTCCCAGATTACTGTTTTGCACTTTCAGTTTTCTCAAGCTTCCAGTCCCCTCCCTTTCTTCATTCTCAGCTGATCACCTACTTCCTAATAAATTATGAAAATTGAAGCAATCAGAGGATCATTTTCACAGGCTGCCACTATTGTTGTGTGAAGTTACCATAATGCAATGGTGTCTACCAAGCCTACTACCAAACTCTCCAAGAGATCACAGAACAGAAAAGCTCATAGAGAAAAATTAAGATTTTTTTTTATCACATGATCTATTAAATCAATTTAAAACACACATCAAGAAGCAACGGGGAAAGAAATCTGGCATGTCAATACACAGAATAAGATGCAAGTGGCTGGACAGACCACACTGCCTGAATCTTGCATTACACAATTTTCATATGTTCTATCTCTCTGTTGCATCAACTTTTCCCACTGATTGTGTGGTTGTAAGGACCAGAGATGAGTTTTGAGAAAGGGGATGGAGGAGGCACAAACAGAAGGCATCTGTGGCTTGCTTTATAGAAAGAAGTAATGTGCTGGGCCAATAGCTGTAGCTCACTGATTAACCTGCTGAACAACTGTGGCTTTACCTTTGCTTCTTGGGCAGAGCACAGGTGGGGCCAGAAAAGAATTATACTGGGTGTTACCAATGAATGGCCAATTTAGGGATGGCACATTTGTTAATTCAGATGGGGGCATAAAGGCATCTTATGTTATTTTTCCATTCCTTTCTACCTTGTTTGATCCATGATATATTCCATTTATTCTATCTTTAATAGGTCTATTTATATGTAACATGTCATACTAACTTATTACCTATATTTAACATATCTTATGAATTCTGCCTGTGTCTCACAAGCTGTGTGCTTACCCATTACTTGTGCTCACCATAACTTATGGACTTCATTAACATCCTGTAAGTTAATTTCTTCCTTATAATCTGATGAACACTGTCAAAAACTGTGAAGAGTATGAGATTTCATGTTGCTTGCAAGCTAACAAGTTAGTTTGCCATAGTTTCTTGTAGAAGAACATATGACACTTCTGGTCAGACATAAAGGAGAATTTATTTCCACAGCAATAGCAGTAGTCAGAATATTATTTTCTTGCAGCAGTTGCCCAAACTCTGAATCCCACAGAACAATGCAACAAGAGTCAGATGAAGCCTGCACACTTAGAGGGATTCAGTACAGGAGAAGAAATCCAAACATAAGAGAACCAGAACTTTTTATAATGAATTGCAAGCACGCCTATCCTTTGCCCTGGATGACGACATTATCTTTATTATAATGGAGAGCAAACAAATCTGCACTAGGCTCTGGAGAGAGAGTGCTATCTCTCTTTCAAGATTGTACATTATACCACCATTCTAGAAAAGATGCCTGTGCTCTCAAGATATGCAAAAACAAGAGAGACTTATGAAGAATTATCTTCCAAAAAACAAATTTTGTGAGTTTTATTGATCTTGTTTGTTCTCCTCTGTAGCAGAATTGAATATTCCTAAAGAATATATCAACACATATTACGCCGCCTACATCTATATCCTACATCTGTGCCCATACACTCTCCCTTTACTACTCGAAGCCTTCACTCCAGAAATTCTACCTCTCTCCTGCATCATCAATTATTTCCTACTCCTCGGGATCACTTCCATCAGCATAACAAACTGCTATATTAATTAGGTTAAAAAAAACCCCTCTCTTTACTTCACATTCCACTTCATGTCATCTTTACATCAAAACTCCTCAAAAGAGTTATTTATATTTGTTACTAATCTCCTCCCATTCTTTCTTTTTACATTATATCTTCCTGATGTAGTAATCCCTTTATCATTATGAAATATCCTTCTTTGTCTCTAGTAATGTAACTTGTCTTAAAATCTGATATTATTATTATAGTTCCTCTAGCTCATTGTGGTTACTATTTCCATGGTCTATCTTTTTAAACTCTGTTTCTTTGAAGCTAAAGTATGTCTCTTGAAAGCAGTATGTGATTGAATATTGCTTTTTTTATACCTAGCCAATCTTTGTTTCTAGTCCATTTTTATTTAATGTAATTATTGATATGGTTGTGTCATATCTTTTTGTCCTTCTATTCCTTTTTCACTGCCTTCATAGGCAAACTTTTCTGTGAAGAGTCAAATAGTAAATATTTTAGGCTTTGAGAGCCATCTTGTCTCTGTAGAAACTATACAACTCTGCCATTGTAATGTAAAAGCAGCCATAGATAATACATAAATGTATGGTCATGGCTGTGTTTAATAAAGCTCTACTTATGAAAACAAATGGTGGGCCAGATCTGATCCACAGGCCATAGTTTGCTGGCGCCCATGTTAAATAGTTTTTAGAATGCCATTTTAAATTGTCTGTGAGTGTGTGTGTGTTGTATACACATATTTAATATTTTGGTGTTTTCTGGCATATCTAGTAAGATTTTAGCCAAAAGTGAATGTTTAAGCAATATAGCAGCATATATATATCCCCCCTTCCCTCAGGCTGTTTGTTTTGTTTTAGTAACTTGCTTGGACTTAAACTGTGAACTCTGTCTCCTCCACTGTAGCCACTGATGTCTTTGATTTTATACATACATTTAGTCTAGCTTCCTAGGGTCACCCCTTTACATTGCTTAGTGGTCACCAGTGATTTGGGCAGAGGTTTTATTCAAACATCTTGAACCTGAAAGGTATCCACCCAATGCCAATCTATCTGTATGTGGGCTCAGTAGTGTATTCAAATGTGCAGTGAGTTACCAAGTCTCTTTTGGCTTTCATTTTTTTTTTTTTTAATGTTGAATATTCTTTTTTTTTTTTTATGTTTGGCATTTCTTTTTTTTTTTTTTTTAATTTTATTTTGTCGATATACATTGTGGCTGATTATTACTCCCCATCACCAAAACCTCCCTCCCTTCTCCCTCCCCCCTTCCCCCCCAACAATGTCCTTTCTGTTTGCCTGTCGTATCAACTTCAAGTAATTGTGGTTGTTATATCTTCTCCCCCCCCCCCGGTTTTGTGTTTGTGTGTGTGTGTGTGTGTGTGTGTGTGAATTTATTTATTAATTTTTAGCTCCCACCAATAAGTGAGAACATGTGGTATTTCTCTTTCTGTGCCTGACTTGTTTCACTTAATATAATTCTCTCAAGGTCCATCCATGTTGTTGCAAATGGCAGTATTTCATTCGTTTTTATAGCTGAGTAGTATTCCATTGTGTAGATGTACCACATTTTCCGTATCCACTCATCTGATGATGGACATTTGGGCTGGTTCCAACTCTTGGCTATTGTAAAGAGTGCTGCGATGAACATTGGGGAACAGGTATACCTTCGACTTGATGATTTCCATTCCTCTGGGTATATTCCCAACAGTGGGATAGCTCGGTCGTATGGTAGATCTATCTGCAATTGTTTGAGGAACCTCCATACCATTTTCCATAGAGGCTGCACCATTTTGCAGTCCCACCAACAGTGTATGAGAGTTCCTTTTTCTCGGCAACCTCACCGGCATTTATCGTTCATAGTCTTTTGGATTTTAGCCATCCTAACTGGGGTTAGATGGTATCTCAATGTGGTTTTGATTTGCATTTCCCGGATGCTGAGTGATGTTGAGCATTTTTTCATATGTCTGTTGGCCATTTGGATATCTTCCTTAGAGAAATGCCTACTTAGCTCTTTTGCCCATTTTTTAATTGGGTTGCTTGTTTTCTTCTCGTAAAGTTGTTTGAGTTCCTTATATATTCTGGATATTAATCCTTTGTCAGATGTATATTTTGCAAATATTTTCTCCCACTCTGTTGGTTGTCTTTTAACTCTGTTAATTGTTTCTTTTGCTGTGCAGAAGCTTTTTAGTTTGATATAATCCCATTTGTTTATTTTTCCTTTGGTTGCCTGTGCTTTTGGGGTCGTATTCATGAAGTCTGTGCCCAGTCCTATTTCATTATTTGCTGGGGCTCTCTTGAGACTTTTGCACACATGTGTAATTTTCCTTTTAACCAGGAAAGCATGAAGAGCTTATATCTACCTTTCTATCACTCTCTTATCTCTAGCATCTTACCATTACATTTCTGGTTAACCTGTTGCTCACTTCTGGGACAGTAACCTCAGCTAGTAAAATTGGGGGGTTTCTTTCCTTTTTCCTAACCTAGTACACTATTTTTAGTCAGAGACACCAATGGGTTTTCACTCCCCATAATTAATTCTTTCTAGCAGCAAATTTTCTGGTTTTCATGAGGAGCTCCTAAATGGTAAAATACCATCATTCTTTCTGACTAAGCAAATTGGTGGGGAACTGAGGAGTATGAGATCTTCCCAAGGCAAGGAGACTATAATACTCTTGCTTCTCTTACTAAATGCTCTTGCAGTTTTTGAAGAATAAACGTTTATCAATTTTGTTGCACCCTTGCTTAATTTCCATTGCCCTCAAATGTTTGTTTTTGACTGTTTTATAGTTGTATTTTGCATCCATCCTCTTCACACTTTCATAACCAGACGTCCCTCTAACATTCTCTTCAACAACTTTAATTAAGACTTTGCCCTCCCCCCACTCCACCAAAATTTGTCAAAGTCATCATGGTCACCACACTGTTAAATCTGATTTTCAGTCTAATTTTTCTTGACCTATAAGCAGAATTTGACATAATTAATCACTCTCTCCTTCTTGAAACATTTTACTTGGTCTCCTGGGCAACAGTCTCTTTTTTGAAAATCCTCTAACATCACTAGTTATTCCTTACAGGTCTTTTTGGCTGGTTCCTTCTAATCTTTATGACCTTTATATATTGAAGAACTAAGGGCTTAGACCTCAAATCTCTTATCAATCTACCCTCACTTCCTGGGTGGTCTCATCCTGTGTCATGGCTTTAAACACAGCCTAGATATTGAACTCCCAAAATTTATATCAACTTTCTCAAACCAGGAAAAATGAGAAAAGTGAAATAAAGCAAATAATATAAATAAATTTTTAAAATAAAGATGATTACAATAAAATGAAGTATATCAGTCACTTTATTAAGTGTGAATGGAGTGACTTCCTGCATTAAAAGACTAAGATTGGAGGGCAGCCAGCCCCCTCTGCCAGAAGCAGGCAAGAGAGCAATGCCTGGGGTCCTAGGCAGGAGATGTGAGCAGCCCATTCCACCCAGAAGCAGGCAAGAGAGCAACACCCGGGGTCTTAGGCAATAGCCAAGGGCATCCCCCTCTGCCTGGAAGCAGGCAAGACAGCAATGCCCAGGGTCCTAAGCAAGAGCTGAGGGCAGCACCCCCACCCAGAAGCATGGAAGAGTACACACTGACAACACCACTTCCACACAGGTGGCCCACCACAGCCACCACCATAGCCACAGCTGCCACAAAAGCAGCTTGATATGACAGCAGTAGCCACAGCTGCCATGTAGGTGACCTACTAGAGAGTCGACTGCATTGACACAAGGAGAGTCACCAGTGTAGACCGGAAAAAGAAGACATCTCTCTCCTCAAAGCCCACTTCAACGTAATGGAAGAAGCAAATGCTCTACCATATGACCAGACATCAATATAGAGATACTAGAAATATGAAAACCTAAGAAAATATGACACCACCAAAAGAGTAATTCTCAAATACCAGACCCTATAGAGCAAGAACCACCCCTGCCCCATGAAATGACTGTAAAGGAATTCTGAGCAACAATCTTAAGGAAACTCACTGAGATACAAGAAGAGTCAGTTAGACAACATAATGAAACAAGAAAAAAGTCCAGGATATGAAGGAGGAAATTTACAATGAGATTAATGCCTTGAAAAAGACTGTAGCAAAGCACATAGAACTCAAAGAGTCACTTAACAAAATAAAAAACACAACTGAAAGCATACACAACAGGCTAGAACAAGCAGAAGGAAGAATTTCTGATCTTGAAGATAATCTTTTCAAAATAACCCAAGAGGACAAAAAAAGGAAAAAGGAATTTTAAAAAATGAATAAAATCTAAGAGAGTTGCAGACAACCTTAAGTACACAAATATTTGAATCTTGAGTGTCCCAGAAGGGAAGGAGAAAGGAAAAGGCATGGAAAACCTATTCAACATAATAATAACATAAAACTTCCCAGGTATAGGGAAATACATGGACCTTCAGATCCAGGAGGCTCAAAGATACCCAAAAAGATTCAACCCAAAAAGATCCTCTCCAAGACACATTGTAGTCAAACTGGCAAAGCTCAAAGACAAAGAAAGAATCTTAAAAGAAGCAAGAAGAAAGCATCAAGTCACATACAAGGGAGGCCCTATCAGACTAATAGCAGACTTCTCAACAGAAATTCTACAGGCCAGAAGAAAGTGAGATGATATATTCAAAATACTAAAAGAAAAAATCTGCCAGCCAAGAATACTATACCCAGTTAAGCTATCCTTCAGAAATGATGGAAAACCAGCGTATTTTCCAGACAAACAAAAGCTGTGGGAGTTTGCTACCAAACAACCAGCCCTACAAGAAAACCTCAAGGAAGTCCTGCATCTGGAATCCAAAAAATGATAACCACTACCATGAATACACAAGAACAAAACCTACTGGTCAAACAAAAATACAAATAAGTAAGAGAAAGAAACTAAATCTTACCACCATAAAAAATAACCCATAATGACAATGTAATAACGTTCCTGCTTTATTTCCAATTTTAGTAATTTCAGTCTTTTTTTCTTGGTCAGTCTAGATAAATGTTTGCAAATTTTGTTGATCTTTTTAAAGAATCAACTTTTGGTTTTGTTGATTTTCTCTATTGTTTTTTAATTCCCTATTTCATATATTTCTGTTGTAGGCTTTGTTATTTCCTACTTATATTTGCTTTTGGTTTAGTTTTCTCATTTTTTTCTATTTTCTTAAGGTAGACATTTACATTACTGATTTGAGATTTTTCTTATTTTTAATACAGATGTTTATAAGTATAAATTTTCTTCTAAGTAATTTTCTAAGTGTAATTTTCCTCTAAAAATTTTGAAATGTTGTGCTTTGATTTTTAACCTCAAAGTACTCGCTAATTTTCCTGTGATTTTTCTTTTTACCCATTGTTTAATTAGGAGAGTGTTTTTTAATTTCCACACATTTGTGAATTTTCTAAATTTCTTTCTGTTATTGTGGTCAGAGAACATATTTTCTATAATCTTAGTCTTTTTAAATGTAAACTACATTTTATGCTTTGTAATGATGATTATGCCAACTGTCCTGATTTGATCATCACATATTGTACACAAATACTAATAGTCAACTCTGTACCCCACCAATAATGTTAAATAAATGTTAAATAAATGTACAAATAAATGTTAAAATATTTTGGAAAAAAACATTTAAAAGCATCAAACAGAGTAAACACCATGATTATTTAATATGAAAGGCTGAATTTACAAAAAAGATATATCAGTCATATAGTTTTTTGCACCAGACAAGATAAACTTACTAAACAAAAGCTTGCTATAAATTCAAGAAGAAATTGGTGAAAATATGATTATAGTAAGAGACATCAACATACAAAGGTACTACAAAAAGTTCATGGAAAGATTTGTATTATTTTTTAGCTCCATTTTCCATAAACATCTTGAAGTATCCTCATATCTCTTTCAGAGGCAGACATACAAAATAGGCTAAATGTATATTGACAATATCATAATATTATAATGCATTTCACTATGCGTGCCATATATAGAACCTTGTCTTCCTCAAACAGACTCTTTTTGCATGTTCATTGAACATTCATAAAAATCATATATTCATCAAAAAACACAAAACTTAACATGTTCAAAAGATTGTACATGCAAGCTACATTTCTGTCATAATCCAAAAAACTGGAAACAAACTATAAAAAGATGACCAAAAACAAAAACAAAAAAATCTTAACTACGTGGAAACTACATAATATAATCTTAGATTATACTTGGATCATAGAGACAATCAAAATTGAAATTAAAACCTATCTGGAGTAAGCTAAAAAGGAAACACTTCATATCAAAGTATATGAGATACAGAAACCTCTGTATTTAAAGAAAATATTGAAGCTTAAATACCTTTGATGTAAAAAGGATATATAAAAATATATGACCGTATTTCTCATTTAAAATATTTAAAAAAGAACTTCAAGACAAGCCTAAAAAGTCAGGAATAGGAATTAATACAGATAAAGCTGAAATTAGTAAATTGAAAAGCAAATATATAAATAATACAAGAGTGTAAACCCTTTTAAAAAGATAAATAAAATAATTAACTACTTCCTAAGACTCATTAAGAAAAAGAGAGAGCAAATTAAATATCAGAATGATAAATAAAACATAATCACAGATTCAGAAGAATTCTCTTCTAAAAAGAATTTAACACACAGTTCCAAGACAACAAATTTGAAAATGTAGAGAAAATCTGATGATCTTTTAATATAACACAATTTCTAATAATGACCCAAAAAGAATTAAAAAACATGAATATACTAATTGTGATAGGAGATTGCAAATGTGATATAAGGCCATCATTGTGAAAGATAGCAGCAGATGATTAAAAGTTGGATTTTTTCAAATCTGTAATGAACACATAATTTCAATGCTATCTAAACTATTTCATATCCAGAGGAAAAAAACTAAAAATTTTCCAAGTCGTTTTAGGAAGAGAGCATACGTTAGTTACCAAGGCTAGATTAAAAATTGTATTAAAATAAGCTCTATAAACCAACTTCAATATGAATATAGATGCAAATATCCTAAATAACATATTAGAAAATACAATCCAATACTGTATCAAAATTACAATGCAGTATAGCCAATTAATATATATTTCATAAATGTAAGGAGTTCCATATTAGGAAATCTGTCTGCATATGCCATGAAGTTAACACAAGAGAAAAGCCATATTATTATATCAACAAATTTTAAAAAGTTATTTAATAAAGTTCAGCAGCCACCTCTGATAAAATATCTAAATAAAATAGCAATGGAGTAAAATTACTTAAATAAATACTATCAAAAGTCCCAAACAAATATTATCTCAAATAGTCAACCCTAAAACCAATATAATTAAAATCAGTAACTAAGGAATCAAGTTCTTATCATTATTTTTTTTATCATTGTCTTGGATATTCTAGCAACTGAAATAAGGTAAGACAACTAAATAATTAGTATAATTTGATGAGTTGCCTGAATAATACATAAATATGCAAACATTACATGCTGTTTTTTATTCTAACAATAAGAACCTAGAAAAGACAATGGGGAAAAAATGCTCCCTTCACAATAGCAAAAAAAAAACCCAAAAAACTATTAAAATTGAAATAAAAAATAAAGTCAAAGAACCTATATGAAGAAAATTATAAGCATTTACAGAAGAGTTCAAAGCAAGGTCTGAGCAGATAGTATAAAACTGTCAGTTAGCCCCAAAATAATCTCTAAACTCAATGCAATTCCAATTAGCATCCCAACAATTTTGTCCTTTCATAATTGGAAGAAATGATTTTAAAATTTATATTGATGATTAAATGACAAATTGTAGCCAAAAGATTATTTTAAAACACTGGTTGAAACTTCAACAGAGCATCCTGTAAATCCACTTTAATCAAATCAATAGAGTACCAGTATAGGCATATGCAAGTAGAACCCAACAGAGAAAACCGAAATAGATTCCAGTATATATGATAATTTAAAATATGGCAAGGGTGGGGAGAGTGGAACAGCCAGAAATGACACAGGCAGCACCAGAAGCCACTCCCGTGTGAGGCTGCGGGCTCCGAAAGGATGCTGCAGGGCCAGGCACCCTGGCTGCTGAGCTGAGTGGTGGCCCGAGCGCACCTAGTCAGTATGAACCTGATATGAGGCCCCAGGCCCTGGGGTGCTCACTCAGATCAATTCTTCCATAACCTTTGGAGAGAAAGGACTTTGAGACATGGCTTGATAACATTTCTGTTACATTTTTTGCCTGGTGGACTTGCAGACAAATGAAACTCTGGATCACCTGATTAGTCTGAGTGGGACAGTCCAGCTCAGGCATTTCCCCAATAACCTGGAGACTCTCCTCAGGCGGGACTTTCTCAAACTCTTTCCCCTGGAGCTCAGTTTTTATTTATTAAAATAACTAGATCTTCAGACTTCACTCACGCGCTGCCTCGTGTCTAAACAGTGGAATAAGGTGATAAGTGCCTGTACAGAGGTGTGGCAGATTCTGTGTAAAAATTTGGGCTAGCAGATAGATGATTCTGTTCAGGATACTTTGCACTGGAAGAAGGTTTATTTGAAGGCTATTTTGAGAATGAAGCAACTGGAGGACCATGAAGCCTTTGAAACCTCATTACTAATTGGACACAGTGCCAGAGTGTATGCACTTTACTAGAAAGATGGGCTTCTCTATACAGGGTCAGATGACTTGTCTGCAAAGCTGTGGGAAGTGAGCACAGGGCAGTGCGTTTATGGCATCCAGACCCACCCTTATGCAGTTTGATGAAGTTCAGTGAGCAGAAATGTGTGACAGGCTTTGACAACACCGTGGCCAGCTGGGAATGGAGTTCCGGAGCCAGGACCCAGCACTTCCGGGGGCACACAGGGGCAGTGTTTAGCATGGACTATGATGATGAACTGGGTATTTTAGTGAGTGACTCTGCAGACTTCACTGTGAAAGTATGGGCTTTATCTGCTAGGACATGCCTGAACACACTCACTGGACACGTGGAATGGATCACCAAGGTGGTTTTGCAGAAGTACAAAGTCAAGTCTCTCTTGCTAAGCCCTGAAGACTACATCCTCTTAACCACAGACAAATATGAGATCAAGATTTGACCAACCAGGAGAGAGATCAACTGAAAGTGCTTAAAGATATTATATGTCTCTGTGGATAGAAGTATCCGCCTGCTGCCAACTTCATTTTGATGGGTCTGTAGTTCAGCACTAGGTCTCTACCAGTGGGACTTTGACAGTTATGATATTCTCAGGGTTCAAGACTCCTGAGATAGCAAACTTGGCCTTGCTTGGCTTTGGAGATATCTTTGCCCTGCTGTTTGACAACTGCTACCTGTACATCACGGACTTAAGGACAGAGAGTCTGATTAGGCGCTGTCCTCTGCTGGAGTACAGGAAATCAAGGAAAGGCTCAAGCTTCCTGACAGGCAAAGTATCCTGGATGAATGGACTGGATGGGCACAATGACACAGGCTTGGTCTTTGCCACCAGCATGCCTGACCGCAGTATTCACATGATGTTGTGGAAGGAGCACGGCTGACACCACAAGCCACCACTGCTAACTGACTTCGGGGGCCGGGGCTGTGGGTTTTGGGTGCAATTTCTATGGCAACCAACTGCATGAACCTAAGTTTTCACCTAATGGTATCATCATGCAATGCACAATCATTTATCTCTGTTTGCCAGGGGGACAGGATTCAGGGCAGAGAAGGGCTTGTTTTATTGACATACTATGCAGCATGCTAACAGGGTACACCATTGACTCCATTTGTACTTAGTTATGTGGGTCAGTATAAGATGCATTTTGGGTTCATCTTTCTTGAGTGGAATATAGGTTTTAAGTAAAGAAAGTTAAGTGATTTTTTAATCTGCTAATTAGTTGCCTATAAAATCACATTTAGTCTGTTAAAGCTTTTTACCATAAAAAATAAAATATGGCAAGGCCGATGTGATATTTTGTTTGAGAAAGGATGAATTATCTGATAGATTTCACTGGCATAACTAGCTATTAGTCTAAAAATAAATAAATAAACTTAAACCCATCACTTAAAACAAGCAAAAACATTAGTAAGCTTCACATGGGCTAGATACTTAAATGTGAACAAAAAAGTTATGTAAGAACATACAGGAGTTTACATACAAAATCTGAGGCCAGGGGAAGTAATCAGCTTCTTAGCCAAAATCAGAAACTGAGGAGTTTTAAAAGATATAAAAGTAGACATATTAGATCATATACTATAGTAAAACAATGATAATACATATCTATAGTTTACATAAGAAGGAAAAGCTGTTCTCATAGGTTTCTATTGAAAATATAAATTGATTAAGCTGTTCTGGAAAGCACTGTTGGTATACTCTTCAATGCAGAAATCTCAGTTTTAGGAAATAAAAACACAAAAATAAAAACACCAATAGGTGAAAAATATATACAAAGTATATATGTATTGCAGCATTGTTCATAGTAGCAAAAGATGAAAACAGCAAATGAATGTCTTTTAGAAGGGACATTATTGAATAAATTTTGCTGTAAGTTCAAAATATAATCTTCTGCATTATTAAAAAATAACAAAACAGTTCTATACCAGCTTTCTTTGAAGAATTTCCATAAGTTATATTTGAATAAGAAAACAAGCCTTAGAAAATACCTGGGGGTGGGGCCCAGGGATCTGTGTTTTACATTTAGTCAATAAAGTTTGAAAAATATTTAAAACTTTTGTGGCTGAAGAACTATTGCACATGGCAAAGTCAGAATCGACTGGCTTTTATATATGAATAGTAATTCTGCATTTTTAAAATTTTTATTTTTATTTTTAATTGGCAGATAGCAACTGTATACATTTATGAGGTATAAAGCAATGTTTCAATACATGTATACATTGTGGAAGGGGCAAATCAGGTGAATTAACATATCCATCATCTCCCATACTTATCATTTCTTTGTGTTGAGAATATTTAAAACTCACTCTCTTAGTAATTTTGAAATATAGAATACATTATTATTAACTATAGTCACCTTTCTGTGCAATAGAACTTATTCTTCCTGTCTAATTGAGACTTTGTACCCTTTGATCAGCATTTCACCTTTCCATCCCCCCAGGCACAGATAGGCAAATACCCCATGATCTACTTATATGCGGAATCTAAAAAAGTCGAACTCATGAAAGTAGAGAGTAGAATGTTGGCTACCAGAGCCTGGGAGTAGGGTGGGTCTGCATTTTTAACCCAAATGAGTGCATTCCTACCTTGATGCTGTTAGCCTTTTAGAAATCCATACCAAAATTTCCTTCATGGGCATTTAGCCTTTAATAGTTCCTTTTTCCTCCTCTGCAATAACTACATGCCAAGAGTCAGGTGGCACTTTTCCTGGGAAACATGTTCAGCCACAGAGTTGAGTGGAATACTCTTGTGTGCAGCCCCATGCGAATCCTTCTTAAGTGTCAGGATTTAGACCGTAACCCAACTAGCCTTCCAGTGCTATGATTTTTGATGGTTCTTAGATCTCTTTCTGCAAGTCATATGTGTATTTTAAATAAATGTCCACCATCCCCATCCTGTGACACGTAAAATAAACCCACACAACACTCATTGATTTAAAAACTTCATACTTGGCACTGATTTTATACCAAGTATTACACTAGTTTCTCTGAGTATATAATGATAAAAATAATAGACATGTTTTCTGTCCCCCTGAATCTGATATTCTAGTGGAGAAGATAGACAATAAATATGTAAAATCATTATATGTAAATAAATCCCATAATGCTTTGATTCTGAGACATACTTTTTTTTCACATTTAATCATCTCTGAAATCTGAATGTATCTTATAACCAATGGTGTACCATAACATAATTGGCAGCATTTTTAGTTTGTTTTAAGTGATCCATAAAATAATGGTGCATCTTTCAATGATGGCATCTAAAATTCACTGAAACAAGTATTCACAAACTGGGATATGCATTATGAAGAAAAAAAAAAACAGATAAGTGAGAGAAGATAACGGACCTACTGAGGAAGGATCAGAAAATCTTTTCCTTTTTATGTTTTCTTTGCTGTAATTGATCCTCACCAACTTCTGCTACATTCCTAAGTATGTTTTCTTATTCTCAGGACTTTTAATACAATCCAAGAAAAAACACCAGAAGTATGTAAGTCTTGATGCTTGTTTCCAAATATTACTTTAAAGGTTATCTGCTACAGTATGGCCTGAACTATAGTAATGGAGGTGGAGATGAAAATAAGTGGAACAATTTGCTAGATATTTAAGATATAGAGTCAACAGGACAGTTTGGATGTGAGACATGAGGGTTCTGATACAGGTTAACTAGTATGAAAGCACGATGACACATGAAAAACAATTGTTGAGGATGACTTACTAGAACAACAGAAACTAATTTTTCTGGGTACTTTTAAATGGCACACATGCCAATTTATATGTTCTCTAAGGACAGAAGCTAGGATTTTTAACTCAGTGTAATCACATATTATAAAGAATATGTTATGTACAAGATACTTATGTTTTAGATAACACATCAAATGAGGCAAAAGTGGCCAATATACCTGAACAGTCCATAATTTGGATCTGCTATTTAATCCACATGACTAGTTAGTATTACTAATGGTAACTAGAAAGTAATAGTCATGAGTTGCTGAATGATTGGGATACATTCTGAAAAATGCATGTTTAGTTGATTTCATCATTGTGCATACATCCTAGAGTGCACTTACACAGACATAGATAGTATAGCCTACTATGCACCTAGGCTATATGGTATTGCCACAGTCATATATGCAGTCTATCAATGACCAAAATGTCATTATGCGGCACATGACTGTGTTCTATATGGCTTTTAACTAGGAAATCTCAAATCCAGTGAGAAGAATTATGTTTCTTTAGCCTCAAACAATGGCAAGATAGCATTGTAAATATAGAATTACTATAATATATTTGTAATAATAAGACCAGATAAACATTTTTTAAAAGACTATCATCTTCTGGGAATTGTATAATCATTATGATGATATGATATCTAAAGTTCTGGAAGCAAAAATAAGCAATCCTATCTGTTACACAATGGATGCTTTTCAAGATTTATCTCATTTATTATTTCTATAATGTCAGGAAGTGCCCAAGATTTTCTTCCTAATTTTATAAATACCAAAGGCATCTGTGATGCATAAAAAGAAATTCACATGAGATAGTACTGATACAGGTAATTGGAAAAGTTTAGTTTACACATTCATGGGGCAGCATTGCACCATGTTAGTGTCAGATATGGATGGACTTGAACCCTCTCATTGAGCCTCAGTTTCCTCATATGTAAAATGGAAAAAAATAATTTTTGTCCCTAGGGGGGTTTTGTTTTGTATGGTTTAAATGAAATAAGATATGATAAAACAGATGGCATTATTATTATTTTGTTTTATATAATGATATCAAACACTGACTATGTGGATACATTTGGAATTTTTTTTCTCCTTTTATCAGAATGATTGTCTCTGATTAGACAAGTCCTTAGTTTTAAGTCCTAGTGGAACTATCATTTTTGCATTGTTAGTTCTAAAAATAAAAACTCTTGAAAATATGATGATTAAGCTTACAACAGACTACCTCTGAGTGATATTGTGTTTTTGACTGCAAGCAGAAACAAATGTGAAATCACAAATTGCACGGTAGATTTCTACCCTGAGCTTCCTTGTAGTGTTTGTGGTTTGAGTAAGCCAACTGGAGAATCTTGACCACATAAATGATATATTCTAAATTACGAGAACCATATCCTTATCCATCTTTTCAACAGACTGGTTCGTTAAATACAGAGAAAAGCAGGGTTTAGTGTGCTGCAGTATTCATAACTAAAGAACTGATTCACTCTACCACAGTGTGACTTTGGCAGAATGATAAACAAGAACATTATCATTTTGTGGTGCAAGACATGGCCCAATTTAAAAATAACTCTAAATTATTTAGAAGCATTTGAATAGTATATGTCATTGTCCAAAACATGCACCAAATTACCATGAACAAATTTTAAATGTCCATATTTTAACTGATAAATCGGTGAGCATGAAGTATAAATTCCTCAGTTTTAGTGTATATATATTCCTTGTGATGTGTTGTATTACTGAATGCAGTTGGCATATCAATTTTGAGTTTTACTCAAGCTGCAGGTAACACTAATTACTGAACAGGCAGTTTGACATCTGCATTGAATGTATTTGTGTGCATAAAACATAATTATCCTTGGAAGTTGAGCAATATGTTCTTATTAATCAATGTCAATATATACGCTTTTTATTATTTTAGATGTATTTTAGATGTAGATGTATTTTAGTCCATACCCAAGCAAATGTATTCACAGTTTCTTCTCTAATTTTCTAGAATAAATGCTACTATTTTATATAACAGGATGTCAACATATTTCCTAGGGCAAATAATTAAGGGAACTTTGAAATATTTAGGCACAAAATCAAAAGACAAATATCACAGCAAACACAGAAAATATAAGTAAGTCAAGTTTTAAACAAACAGATGTATGCGTTCTCCTTTTTAGATAAGGATAAACATTTATAGCCTTTCTATAAAATACACTTGAACTGCTGTTTTCTCTCTGTGCTGACAAAATAGATTAGTCTAGATGATTTCTGTCCATAAAAGGTTTTGCACTTTTGACTCAACAATTTAACTGCTACCAAATTACCCTTTTTACCAACATTCTCCTTGTCACATTTAGAGAGAAATTTGCATTTGTCATTTTGGTTCTTTCTCACTTTAGAGTTCCCCTATCATTTGCCCGTATCCTAATTCTTTCCTTAGGGAGTGGAATACGATGGTGGAAAGGTTTTCCCTTCCTGTGCCTATCTGGTAGCAATTTCTACCTGCAGATAATGTGAAATATGTTTTAAAATAAAGCTGATAGGTTCAAATCAGAGAAAGTAGGCAGGTTAGACTCAGTGTAATTCAACATATCTGTTGGTTGCTTTTTTAGAGCCAGTATCCAGAGCCATTATCTACTTTTAACAATAGGTGTGAATAAGACATATCAGGATACTGCAGTGAAATTTAAACAAAAGGCATGAGTCCTTTAACCCTGTGACATGTATTATGTTTAAACTACTCATTTGAATCATGCCCTTTGGTATGAAATCACAAGTACATGCTAATCAGAAGCACAACTATCTATCCTTCAAGGCTTTTCTCTTCCACCTGCACTGTTTCCTTATAGGCATAAAATAGATTAAAGAGTCAGTAGTGCCAAGCTGAAGCATGACATCAAAGTCATGGAGAACTTTAGTATAGTTGGAGAAGTTCTTTCTCCCACATATTCTAAATCTACCTTATTGGATATTTATTAAAACCACAACAGAAGCACAGCACCTCTGAGGAAGAGTAGTGACTGTTATTCATCTTAATATCCCTTCATGTCTATTAGATATGGGATGCTGAATAAATGACTGAAATGACTGATAAATGAATGAATGAATAAAAAGCAAATAAATTATAAATTGCTAATCAGCCATAAGAGGGTTCTATCTGTCCGAATGAGAACCGGATGGGAATTTCGATCTATCTTTTGCCTCTTCTGATCTCTCAGAGGGAGCAATTACATCCTAAAACAAATTGCAAGGAACCAAAAGGAAACTTTCATACTAGTGCCCACCAACCATAGACTACACAGGTGCTGGGGCATTTAGATATGTATAATCAATTAAGTTTCAATTCAAAAAATAAATTAAAATAGATATGGTGTTGTTCTACAGATCTACTGGTCAACAACCCATTCAAAGAAGCATAAAGCCAAAGAAAAACAGTTAACTCAAGTCTTGTCTTAGTGAAGCAGAATCAAAAAGGTAATGTAAAGCACCAGACTGAGTGATCTAGCACCATATTGTCCAGAGGCGAAAATCAAACAACCTAACTAATTAAGATGTCTTTTTTCTCTCTTCTGCCCACCCAATGGCTAATCCATTTGGCAGATATTCAGTGACTCTGACTCTTTAGTTTATATTTTATAGACATAGCCATAGACTAAACTAGCCCAGGCAGATTTGAAATGATCACTCAGCATGTGCTTTCCTTTGGGGACCATAGTTCTGCTTTAAACCACATTTTTATGAAAAGAGAATATATATCAAGGTGTCCTCTGTTTTAACATTTATCTGTTAAAAATCTAGCACAAAGAACACACATGGATTATACGTATCTAACTTTTACCCATTAAACTTTGGAAAATGCCATTAATGTGCTTTATGACACATATTAAATGTTAATTCTTTTATATTTTTTCAAATGAATAATGATCCACAATAAACTCACAACTTTTGTGTTTTGACAGATTAATTACATTTGCCATATTCTGGTAGCATAATGTCAGGGGTAAAAAGCCTTAAATTAAGCAGTCCTGGAATAATTCTGTTCTTTAAAGGATGTGTTTTAACAAAACATGATGACGATTTAAAATGCTAAGATGCTAAAAATATGGTGTGTGCTACAGACAGATGAAAGAATTTATCTCAGAGAAAAAATTAAATAGGGAGAGATCATAGCAAATATCTTATTAGTGGACCATAAAAACGCTAAACTCAATGGAAATTTAGCATACCTACTATTTGTAGTACTTTCTCCACTGGCTGCACATTATTCTGGTCAGAAAAGAAAAATAAAGCATTGTTTGATCAAAAGTAAGCATATAAAGTTTTCCCTCTAATATTCAGGTGAATTTATATTCTTATTCTTCTGGTTGCTATAGACATAGTTTCTAGGGACCTAAGAATGCATCTCACTAAATTCATTACTTGTATGAATTTAGAGAAGGGATAGAGTTATGCTTCTTTTCAATGTCCTTGTCACTGAATTCCTAATTGTCTGAATAATGAAAAGTTATATGCATAGTTGGAATAGATGACCTTTAAGGTCCCTTCCATCCCCAATACTAGATATATCCATGATTCTATTAAAACCCAGGTTTCAGTGGCTAAGGCTGGAGAAATGGGAAGCATAGAGGTGAATCTCACCTCTCTTCCTATAACCCAAGTTGGTCCCTAGATATTAAAAAGAAATTCTACCACATAGGAGGAACAGCTTAAGGAAACCAAATGATACACATCTTTAAAAGCTTTACTTTGGTTTCAAGCAGATTGTCCAGTGAGAAAATGTTGCTTGGGGGTGTTAAGGGTATGTGACTTCTAAGGAGAGCAGAATTCATTGACATTAAGAGATTTGTGAAGGTGAAAATCAGAGTACTGATTAAAAGAAGATTTTGATTAAGCAAGCAAAGGAAAAGGATGGGATCTGGGCACATCTTGATAAAATACTCAAGCGCTTTAAAAATGTTTTTTGAAATCTGATGGAAATAAATGCTTAATAAGTAAGAATAATCTTTGGAAATGAGAACAATGAGTCTTAACGGAAAAGATTGAACCCACAGAACATTTTCCAAGAATTTGGCTAAATGTACTTCAAAAAGCAGGAATTGGCATTTTAATATTCTGTCCGAGAAGGAGAAAGATAAATTATGAAAGTAGAATTAATTTTTGCTGTGATCTGATAAAAATTTCAAGGGTCATCAGTGTTCATATTTTAGTACACCATGATGCATACTCAACTATGTGTGCCAAGTTCTGTCCAGGAATAAGTTTACCCTACTCTGAAAGGGCAATCTGCTATGTGACAATATCTGTGTAACATTTTCCTAAGAATTACACTAACCATAAACAGTAATTTGGCTGCACTTCTGTGAATATATCTTGGAACTCCAAAAGTAAAAGAATGGTGATTATTACCTTTGCTGTACTTAACTGTCTCAAGAATTCTCTTTACCATCTTCCTTCTTCTCATGTTAACTCAGGACTTGGGGAATAGACTTCTTGATTCCACTCAGTAATGCACGCCAACAGGACAAATGATAAATCTAAAACCCAACCAATGGCAGGAGACAAGTGCTGGGAAACTCACTCCAATGGAAGCTGAATTTGGAGGTGCAGTCAGCTGAACAGAGATGGATCCAAGAAGCACAGAACTCTCCGTCCCAATTGAGGAAATATTTGAGAACCACAGTGCAAAAGCAAGATACCAATAGCTAGGCAGGAGACTAAAACAGAGTTTGTGGAAGACAGTTCTTAGAATTCTAGGTAAGAAGAGAGGTATCCAAGAAATCTGTCCATAAATAACTGGGGCAGCAGACAGCATAACAGACTGAAACCTAGGAGTAGGGAGCAGAAGTCCAGGGCCCTGGTCTAATGCTGAGAGATAGGATAGGAAGAGCTGAAACTCAGGACCAGCAGGGATCATCACTAGGTACCTCAAGCTCTTTAACTGAAAACTATATAATATTTAATGCATATAAAAGAACATACTTAACAGATGTTGCCAGTTACAACACATAATAATAAAGTAAAAGCCTGACAGCCCAGTCCCCAACCTAATTGCTACAAGTTACCAAAGCCATTGACTTTACCTGTGCACTTCTTCCCTATTTCATCCCCCTGCCTTCCTCTAGAGGTAATACCTCCATTTGCAAAGTCATTTTTATTATTCACTTGCTTTTATAAATACTTTTATCACATATTGATGTATTCACAAACAATATGTTATCGGTTTTCCTTGCTTTTTAGCTTCATAAAAAATGAAATCACAGTATGTAATCTTTTCTGACTTAGATTTCTACTCTTTTTCTAAGATTTATTCATTTTTTGTGTGTGTGAACTATAATTTGCTCTTTTTCAATGCTGTGTGATATTCTATTATTTCAATATACCAAAAATGCATTCATTTATTGATTTATCCATCCTCCTAGCATTATTGTGAATGATGCTGCTATGAACATTTCCTATATAGTTCCCCTGGTGTATATGTGCAAGAATCTCTCTAAAACTTACTCCTGAGTTGGAATTGGTGGACCATAAAGTATATAAAAGTTTAACTTTAAAAAATAATACCAAATTATTTTTCAAGATGTGTGTCAGATTTACTTTACCCTCAGCAGATCCTGAATGTTCCGATCGATCCTCACACTTTGTCAACATTTTGTACTGATAATTCTAATTTTTTCAGATGTGTAAAATGCTGCTTCATGGTTCTCTTAATTTGTATTTCTTTGATTAGTAATGAAAGAAACATCTTTTCATGTTTTTATTCTCCATATTCGTTTTACCTATTACAAAATTTCTGTAGCAACTCTCGCCTATCTTAGCTATTGGGTTGTGAGTTTTACTGATGTGATTTGTAGTAGTTTTTAAAAATTACATTCTAGATATCAATCATTTTGTAGTTATGTGTATTATAAATACATTTTCTCAATTTCAGGCTTGCCATTTCACTTTTAGTAATGAACAGAAGTTCTAATTTTTAATATAGTCTAATATATCAATTTTATCTTTTATGGTTAGTATTTTTGCATATTATTTTTTAAAAAGAAAGACACCCTTACAGTGAGCTCATAAAAGTATCTCTCATTTTTTTTTAAACTTTTGTTTATATTATTTTACAAGTGATCCAAGAAGAGGGAGTTGAGGTAGAAAGAAATGGGGAAATTTCAATGATTCAACAAATTCTTCTGAGTGCTTACTATATTCGAGGTATTGTACAAGAGGCTGGGTTTTTCATTACTTTATTAAAATTTAACTATTTATGTACAATATTTCTGTTTAACCCTCTGCTCTCCCACATATCAGAAGCCTACACTGATGATCATGACCCAAGGAGTAATTACAATAGATTTCTCAGATCCCATGTACCATTGTTTAATTGAGTTGTGTCTAGCATTCTGGTTCTATTTAGCTACCACTACCCACATTACCCCACTGGTAGGCCCTGACTGCCTTAGAAGTATGGGTTTCACAGACAAACTAGACATTTTAATGCAGGGGATGGGCTATATACAACAATACTTCAAAAGGTTCATGGTAAGATTTGTACTATCTTTTAATTGTATTTTTCCATGAACTTTTTGAAGTAACTTCTCTTATGTAGAAAAGTGCCTTCCATGGTTTCTAAAGTATGCTTCACTAATATGTGCATAAGGAGAAAATAAGGACTACATGTTCATTCACAATAACAACAACAAAAGACACTTTAGATTTTTCTAGGTGCTTAAATCAGGGCATTGGGCTTGGAGCCTTGTTTTCTTTCCAAAACCAATGTAGAAGTACTGCACCAAATATGGGAACTTCTCACAGCTCCTGAGCTCCAGATATCTGGTCAGATAAGTGAATGTTTAGATGGCAGAAAAATAAAAACAATCACTTTACTGAAACCTTCTTTAAAGATATATTCTACTAAAATAAGGAGCACTACAATAAATATTCTGTGATAGTTATCTCCTACATGAAAGTGATGGCATATCTCAGAATGGTCTGGTGTCCAAAGAGGTGACTCCAAGTTCTGGGAACTGGTGAACATTTCTTGTGAAATATTTATGACACGGACTTAAATTATATTTGCTATGGATGTGTTCTGAATATAAACTCAGAAGATGAAATAATTGCCTTCTTCTCAGAGATGGTAACATGTCTCTTTCATTTCTTTTCAAGCGCCTACTTGGCCTAGGAGCAGGGGAACACTTTGAAGGCTAAGTATGTGACTTTGTGCTTGCTGATTAATACCAATCAAATTATTTTAATGAACTCACTCTTCTATTGATTCCAAAATAACCTCAACTTTAAGACACTTATGAATTCAAAAATAAACCATAGGTCAGGCTGAGACACTTGTACTTACCTGGCTGTGTCTTGCCTAGCTGTGGCCATTAGGCACCCATGCTGTGTCACACTATGCTGTAACCAAGACCCCGACCCACATATCATACAGACCCAGCTACAGCTACAGCCCTGCCTTTTCTCACACTGCAGTTGCCACAGACTGCTGTAACAGAATTTTCTACCTTGCTTCTGCTTCTCCTGCTATAATTTTCCACCCTGAGACAGAGTCATAACCACATAAGATCATAAGATCATCCCTCTTGCCCTGTTACAAAAACCCGAAAATGCTATGACATAAAAATAACAACCTCACTGCATTCATGGCTCAGCCTTTGTGACTATAGTCTGCTGAGCTGATGCTGGCATATCAATAAACTCTGTTTCTTGTCTTAAGCCTTGGTGTTTCCTGCCTCTCCCTGTGAGTTCACAGTAACACACTGCAACATTTCTTAGGGGCTCATCTGGGATGGTGGAAATGGCAGCTTAACCACCTCCCTTGTCTCTCAGTCTCAGCCCCCAGGATACCCAATGACACGCACCATACTTCTCACAGACACCAAGAGAGAGTTTTCCATGAGTGGGAAAGACCTCACCAACTGGACCCAGAGGATGAACCCTGTGCTCAATGGAACTCAAAGTGGTGCAGGAAGCAGACCAGGGAGCTCCACCTGTCAGAATAGGTAAGGACCCAGGTCCCACTAAGTTCCTACTCCCATGAGTGTAGAAAGGGAGCCTGATCAACTCCCAAAGGGAGAAATGTCTTAGTACTCCATTATACAGAGGAAACCACATTCCCTGGTCAGGTTAGGATTTTTAGGAATTTTTGGGTGGTGAATGAAAGTGTGTGAATGTGTGGCTGAGACATATCCTGGATATGAAGTGAGTGCAGAGTCCCAATCTGTGGTTCCATTGCAACCTCATATGGCTAAGGGTGACTCTCGCAAGAGAGGTCCTCATGGGGGTTTATACTGTCTCACCAAAGCCAAGAGATGCTGAAATATCACCACGAGGTGAGCAGCCAGAGATGGACAAACAGATTGGAATAGAGTGTCTTTATGACACCAATCACAGGTGAAAAACATGGGAGGAACACCTAACAAACAAACTCCCCTTGCCTGTATACTGAAGAATTTTAAAAAGGGCTTTTCTGATGACTCTGGTGTCAAATTATCTCCTGATAAACTCACGGCATTCTGTGAGGTGGATTGGCTGTCTTTCAATGTAGGATGGCCCTCTGAGGGGTCTTTTGACCTTTCCCTTATCTATTGAGTCAGGTGAGTTATTACTGGCCAATGTGCAAATGACCCTCAGGGCCACCCTGACCAGTACCCCTATATTGATTCTTGGGAAGACTTAGATCATTCTCCACCCTTCTGGTTAAAGGCCTGCATGGAAATACACTGCCAAATTCTCCTGGCCAGAGAAATGTCAGTCCCAGGTCAGGCTCATGCCTGGAGGTGACTGCTACATGTGGCCCCCAAGCCAGCTATTCTACCCTCAGATCCAGAGGATCTGCCACCTCCCTACTTAACTGAGCCAGCTGCTCTGCTGCCCCCATGGCCCCCATCACTGCCTCCTACTCCAGTGGTGACTCCAACATCTCCTCCTGCCCCATCAGAAGGGACCACTTCAGCTCCCACATCTCCAGAGACCTTGCCACCACCTACCCTGACCCCATATGGTCCAAGCCGGACCCAGCCTTCAACTGAGTCACCATGGGGAATGGCTCTCCAGATGCCACTCAGAGAGACTTGGGGTCCCTTATGTTATGATCAAGATGGGCACCTGCAGGGAGGACACCCCACCTTCATCTATCAGCTGTTCACAATGACTGACCTTTTGAATTGAAAACATCATATGCCCACATATACTGAAAATCTCCAGGCTATATAGGATCTGGTCCAGCCCATCATTCAGACTCATCAACCTACTTGGATGGACTGCAGGCAGCTCTCAATGACTCTCTTCAATACAGAAGAGTGATGCCATATCAGCCAGGCAGCTCTAAAATGGCTCTAAGACCATGCTCCAGTTGGGACACTGAATGCCCAAGTGTATACCCAAACCCATTTTCCCAGATAAGGAACCACAATAGGACCCCAACACAGATCAGGGCCTACAGATGCTGGAACAGTACCAAGAGAGTCTTCTGGGAGACTTAAAGGCAAGGGTGGGGGGGGAAGCCAACCAATACGAGTAGGATTTCTGAAGTCCTCCAGAAGCCAGACAAAAGCCCCAGTCAGTTTTATGAGAGGCTCTGCAAGCCATTTCACCTTTACACGCCCTTTGAGCCTGAGCAACATGAAAACCAGAGGATGGCCAATGCCGCTTTTGTGGGACTAGCACAGGGGGATATCCAACTCCTAAAAATTACAGCCAAGATGTTCATCAACTGGGACCTGAAGGCCCACCACAAGGCAAACAGGAAAATAAAGAAGAAGGTGGACCTCCTAGCTGCTACACTGACTGAAAAGTCAGGACCTCCAAAAGGGCCCCAGGGTTGAGGCCAAAAGCCAACCAGAGGGCAGCCACAGGATGCACCCGGTTCCAGACCACCTCTAAGACCCAACTAATGTGCCTCCTGTCATGAAGACCATCATTAAAAAAAAATGTCCCCAACTCCTGGCCACCACTAAGGGCAAATTCCAGCCCCTGAGAAAGTGACAAGCCTCCCAAGGAAACCACAACCCAGGCAAACCAGCTACCAAGGCACCTCAGCAAGATTTCATCAGCTTAGCAAAACTTGAACAATATGAAAATACATAGGACTGACTGGGCTCCCTTTCCCTGGGCCCCCAGGAGCCCTTGGTCCAAATGATGGTAGGGGACCAACCTATAAACTTCATGGTGGACACTGGAGCAGAACATTCAGTAGTCACACAGCCTCTTGGACCTCTATCTCAGAAACAAACCACCATAGTCAGAGCCACAGGAAACCAACAGAGACTCTCCTTCTTGCTGCCCAGAAAAAGAGAAGTCATTCACGAGTTCCTCTACCTGCCAGACTGTCCAATACCCTTACTTGGATGAGATCTACTGAGTAAGTTACAGGCCCCAATAACTTTCTCAAAAACTTGAGAAATGTCCCTAACTTTGGGAGATTCAGAGGCTCAGATCCTGTCTCTCACTGTTCCCCAGGGGAAGGATGGCAGTTGTTTAGCTTAGAGGCCACAACACCAACATTGCTGGAGCTTCCCTTCTGAATGCCCAGAGTCTAAGCTGAAGACAACCCACCAGGTCTGGCCAAGGACATTCCCCCAGTCCTGGTGAAAGTGAAACCAGGGGCAATGCTGGTCCAACAAAAGCAATACCATATCCCCTGATGGGCTCAATGGGGGATGCAAAAACATCTAGACAGAATCCTCAAATATAGACTTCTAAGGCCATGCCAGTCACCCTGGAGCACACCTCTACTGCCAGTTCAGAAGCCAGAGACCAACAACTTCCAACCGGTACAAGACGTCAGGGCAGTCAACCAAGCAACCATCACCCTACGCCCTGCTGTTCTTAATCTGAGCTTAATATCTGCTGATGCTGCTTACTTCACCTGTCTGGACCTTAAAGATGCTTTCTTCTGCATCAGACTGGCTCCCCAGAGTCAACCCATTTTTGCTTTCCAATGGGACAGTCCTGGGGACTCAAGGGCAATTAACATGGACTCAGTTGCGTCAGGGATTCAAGAACTCCCCAACCATTTTTGACATAGTCCTGGATTCCAACCTACAGGCTTTCCCAGTCAAACAAAGTGGATGTACTTGGCTCTAATATGTTGATGACCTGTTACTGGCTGGGAGGACACACCAAAAATATAAAAATTGAACTGAACTCCTCCTCAACCTGCTTTAAAAAAAAAAGGATACAAGGTATCTTTAAAAAGGTCCAAATATGCCACAAAAAAGTCAAATATCTGGGGTTCTATATCTCCCAAGGACAACACCAACTGGGGCCAGGACATAAACAGGCTGTCTGTTCCATCCTGACCCCCAACACCCAAAGACAGGTTCATAAGTTCCTGGGGGCAACAGGTTTCTACAAGATCTGTATCCTTAACTTTACAGTGCTGGCCAAACCCCTATATGAAGCAACCAAAGGTGGGGGGAACCCTATCTGAAAAACACCTCAACAAAAGGCCTTCATGGACCTAAAAATGGTGCTTATAAGTGCTCCAGGAGTAGAACTGCCTGACTTAGAAAAACCCTTCTTTCTATATGTCCGCAAAAAACAAGACATTATGACGGGAGTTGTAATTCAGCTTCTGAGGTCCTGGTACTGCCTGGCGACATATCTTTCAAAACAGCTGGACACAGTGGCCTAAGACTGGCTGCCCTGTCTCCAGGCAGCAGCAGCCATAGCACTTCTGGTAGCCAAAACTGACAAATTAACTCTAAGACAAAAAACCCACCTCCACTGAAACAAAATCCTCCCCATGGTTTTGTTCCAGATCCAATCTACACCCACCAAGTGCACGGGCTTCTCCCCTTTTGAAATCCTGTATGGGAGGCCCCCCTCCAATCAAGGCTATTCAAGATGATCTGACGGAGGTCAGACGTGTAACTTTGCAACAAAAACTCCTGACTCTAGAAAAAACCATGCAGGCCATTCACCAGTGGGTAAGAAAATGACTCCCAGTTAGCCTTAATCCCCCTGTACACCCCTATAAGCCAGGTACCACAGTTTGGGTAAAAAAAAAAAAAAGTACAGCCCCTAAAACCCCTATGGAGGGGTCCTTTTACTGTCTTGTTGTCTACCCCTACTGCAGACAAAGTAGCTGAGGTCACTCCATAGATACATCACAGCAGACTCAAACCAGCCACAACCTCTTGGGACTGCATTCCTCATCCCACTTCACCCTGTGAGTTAACTCTCCAAAAGAGAGGACCAGAAACAGCCATGAAGACCCTCGATGACCATAGCCCTGCTTTAGTCACTACAAAGGCTGACTAGTCCACCCACAGCAGAAGCCTGAAGATCCCCAGACAAGAAATAAAAAAATCCAACTCATGTCCCAGTACAAAAGTGGTCAGGCTAGAACCCAAAAATTCCCTTTGGAGGCTGGTTTAAATGTTCACAGGGTTCAAAACCATTATTATTATTATTATTGTTGTTGTTGTTGTTATGGTTCTTTTCTTAAGGGACACCTGTCTCATCCTCCCTTGCTTGCTGCCCCTGGTAATACACACAGTCACATTCTCCCTGGAGGTCATAGTAAAACAAACAAACAAAAAAACACAGCAAAAATATTCTCTGGCCCCTACACCAAAAGCCAGTTAAAGGTGATGCTGTTTGGCCAAGCCATCTAAGGCCTTGGTCATGCATTGAAGGGGGGAATGAGGCGCTCATACTAGCTTGGCTGTGTCCCACCCGGCTGTGGCCATTAGGCACCCATGCTGTGTCATGTTATGCTGTAGCCAAGATCCCCACCCACATATCATACAGACCCAGCTACAGTTACAGCCCTGACTTTTCTCACACTGCAGTTGCCACAGACTGCTGTAACAGAATTTTCTACCTTGCTTCTGCTTCTCCTGCTGTAATTTTCCACCCTGAGACAGAGTCATAACCACATAAGATCATAAGACCATCCCTCTTGCCCTGTTACAAAAACCCGAAAATGCTATGATATAAAAATAACAGCCCCACTGCATTCATGGCTCAGCCTTTGTGACTATAGTCTGCTGAGCTGATGCTGGCATATCAATAAACTCTGTTTCTTGTCTTAAGTCTTGGTGTTTCCTGCCTCTCCCTGTGAGTTCACAGTAACACACTGCAACAAGGCCATTACACCTATTCAGTTTTCTTACTAACAGGTCATCTGAAGCATGGTTTATGCTTTAGTTTGGTAACTTTCAATACAAATACCTATGGTTTGTTTATAATATTCACATCATTGCCATCCATATGAAGGGATACAATCATACAGGTGGCAATTTCTTCAGAGTGACTACAAGAGAAGACCATCCTCTAGTCATAAGTTATGGCTGATGTTTTGTAGTATTTGTGGCTGTTGGAAACAGTGAGCTGCAACCCACTGGCCATGTTTCCAAATAATCCACCTTATCTCTTGCTTCATTGTCATTGCTATGCCACATTGCTTTGAGATCTGGTACACTATACAGTAGTCCCCCCTTTATCTGCAGTTTTGCTTTCCACAGTTTCAGCTACCCACAGGCAACCACAGTTGGAAAATATTAAATGGAAAATTCCAAAAACAACTCATAAGTTTTAAATTGCACAGTTCTACGTAGCATGAGAAAATCACACACTGTCCTGCTCTGTGCCATCCAAGATATGAATCATCCCGTTGTCCAGTGAATCCATACTGTGGATGCTCCCTGACAGTGAGTCACTTTGCAGCCATAAACTGTAAAACTACTAAGGGAAAACATAAGGGAAACACTTCAGGAACTAGGACTGGGCAAAGACTTTATGAACAAGAGCCCCAAAGCACAAGCAACAAAAGAAAAAATGAACAAACGGGATTATATCAAACCAAAAAGCTTCTGTACAGCAAAGGAAACAATCAACATAGTAAAACAATAAACTACAGAGTGGGAGAAAATATTTGCAAACTATATATCCAACAAGGGGTTAATATCCAGAATATATAAGGAACTCAAGCAATTACACAGTAAAAACCAATCCAATTCAAAAACGGGCAAAGGAGCTAAATAGACATTTTTCTAAGGAAGACATACAAATAGCGAACAGGCACTATAAAAAGTGCTCAACATCACTAATCATCAGGTAAATGCAAATTAAAACCACATTGAGATATCACCTCACCCCAGTTAGATGCTATAATCAAAAAGACGGAGAATAACAAATGCTGGCGAGAGTGTGGAGAGAAGGGAACTCTCCTACCCTGTTGGTGGGACTGTAAATTAGTACAACCACTAGAAAAAACAGTATGGAGGTTTCTCAAACAACTACAGATAGATCTTCCATACAATCCAACAGTCCCATTTCTGGGTATATACCCAAAGGAATGGTAATCATCAGGTCAAAGGGATACCTGCACTCGTATGCTCATCTTAGCTCTATTTACAGTAGTGAAGATTTGGAACCAACCTAAATGTCCATTGATGGATGACTGGATAAGGAAAATGTGATATATATACACCATGGAATACTACTCTACCACAGAAAAGAATGAAATTCTGCCATTCACAGCAACATGGATGAGCTTGGAGAAAATTATGTTGAGTGAAATAAGCCAGGCACAGAGGGAAAAATACCACATGTCCTACTCATAAGTGGGAGCTAAGAAAGAAAGAAGGAAGGAAAGAAAGACTACAGTGGTGTGTTGGACTTGCAGAGGGAGAGAACAGACCTGGGGTTTTGGAGTCAGGTGGGGAAGGGAGAAAGGGGAAGGAAGCCAGGGATTAATTGGGTGGGGGGCACAAGGAATAATCACAATTGGTGGTAATGGGTATGCTGATAGTATTGATCTGGCCATTACATCTTGGGCACAAGTGGTGATGGTCAGTTGTGCACCTCATGAATATGCATAACCAATAATAAAAAAATAGTATTTCTAGATTTTGGTACCCTGTGGTTTCAGACAGCCACTGAGGGCCTTGAGACGTATCCCCTCTAAATAATGGGGGATTACTACATATTTACAATAATTCTTCTGATCCCCTGGTTTATGGTTGGCCTGCTTCAGCTCACCACACAGATATTTACCTTCTACAGATGATAAGACACATAATAAAATCCCATAAGACTACAAGTACTGATAAGATAGTAGTTTCTTTAAGACATACCCTGTTTACTTTATTTTACAAGCTATATTTTTTATCACTAAAATGTTCCTGCAATAGAGAAGCAACTTTTACAATAACGACCCTATGATTTTACATTTAGGGAATTCTGTACAGTTTCTAAAGCCCTTTCAACATATACCATCTCATACAATTCCTACAATAGCTCAGTGATATGTACAATATGTATCATGTCCTCCAACTAACAGATGAGAAACTAATACCAATAGAAAGTTAAATGATTTTCTCAGACACAAACATTTTTCTAAACAGCTGGGCCAGATCTAAGGACTCAGATTATTGTCCTTTCTTCTTTAAAATAGGGTGATTTGAATAGATCAGTGTTCTCCCAACCTTTCCTCCGATCCCTAACATAACAAAAAAGGTCCCAAAGGGATGTATGGTATCTAAAACTTCTAACTCTACTTAAGCCAGAATAACTCTGCTTTTTTCTAATTTTGTAAATACTTGAGCTCTGTATAATATTTCTAATTAAAAAATAGTGCCAAGACACAAAAAGAATAAAAAGGTTTAAAAAGCATTGGAATTGATTATCTCCACCTCTGACTTTCTTTTTGTGATAGTCAAGTGGTGATATACAATAGTCCATCTAGTCCCAATTTATGATTTCATTATTGCTGTAGCATATTATTATCATTATTGCATATTGCATATTATTATCATATATAAAATAAAAATCATTATATTTTCACTAACAAGAATAAATTTCTAAACATACACACACATATACACCTCCTGGCTTTGATTTAGTATTTATGGGTTTGAAGACTATGATCACATAATCTTGCAAATGACAGAAAATTTAGGCTGCCCTGTCCAATTTTAAATGGTCAGTGGTTCATAAGAAAAACTAGGGCAATTTTATTCATCACTAAGTGATATAGAACTATGCAGGTGCTGATGATGACATCAGCTGCCATCAAGCTGTGGAAAGGGGAGGTATGACTTAGGGGAAAAATGTGCAGACAAAGCAGATTTTCATATGTGTTTTGAAAGTCTCTCATTTGCACCAAGGATGGGTTTAATCTATTTTCTAGGTAGCAAGGGTGAGGTCATGGATATAACAAAAAGTAATAGTTTTAAAATACTGTCGTTAAACAAGCAGAAAATAATTGGAACGTATAAATTTTTAAATGCTTTTATAATAGCTACAAAATTATTAAATAAATGGGAATGAATTTAACAAAGGATATGCAAAACCTTTAACCTGAAAACTTCAAAACATTGTGCAGATATTTAAAAGAACCTGAATAAATGGGAATTGGAAGAGCCAATTTGTTGAGATGACAATTCTCTCTATAGATTATAAATTCAAAGCAATACCAGTCATAATCCCAGCAGGATATTTTGTAGAAATTGACAAGCTGACTCTAAAAATTATATGGAAATGTAAGGGACCTAGAACATCCAAGGAATTTTGAAAAAAGAAATGAAGCTAGAGATCTTATACAATTTGACTTCAATATATACGACAAAGCTATAGTAATCAAGAAACCATGGCACTGGCATTAGGATTATCAAATAGAGCAAGGAACAGAATGGTGAACCCAAAAATAGACCCAGACTTCCATGACTATTTGATTTTTGACAAAAGTGATAAAGCATTCTAACTGTAGAAGGAACGTCTTTTTAAAACCTATGCTAGAGTAACTGAGTGTCCATAAGGTGGTGGGCAGCAGGACCTTGATCTCAACTTTGCACTACACACAAAAATTAACTTGAGGTGGATCATGGGCCTAAACAGAAAAGCTAAAACAATAAAGCATAAAATGAAAACAGGAAAATATATTTGGGACTTAGAGGGAGCACAGAAAGTAAAAATCACAAAAGAAAAAAATGATATACTATATGGTCCAAATTGAAATTTCTCATCAAAATATACATTTAAGAAAATGAATAGACAAGCCAAAGACTGGAAGAATGTAACTTAAAAACGTAAAAGACTGATGTTAGGTATATTTTTAAAAAGCACCTATAAGTCAGTAGTAAGACCAGCAACCAAATTAAAAATTGGTTAATTTGAATAAACACTACAAAAGAAGATACATAAATGACCAGTAAGTACATGAATAAGTCACCATTAGTCATCAATGAGATACCATTATACATTAACAGAATTGCTAAAAAGAGTGACAACACCAAATGCTGACAAGAATATAGAGCCATTGGAAGTCTTATGCATTGTTGGGGATGATGTAAAAATGTTAAAACAACTTTCGTTGGTACTGGAATTTCTTATAAAACTAAATATAAACCTCCCTGATAAACCTCCAATTCCAAGCCTAGGCATTTACTGAAGAAAAATGAAAATATATATTCACAAACTGACTAGTATAAGAATGGTTGTATTAGGTATCTGTTAAACAAAGTTAGAAGCTTAAAATGATACATATTTATTATCTCACAGTTTTTGTGAGTCAGGAACCCAAGCACATCTTAACTGGGCCCTCTACTTAGAGTCTCACAGTACTGCAATCAAAGTGGCAGCCAGGATGCATTTTCACTTTGAGACTCAACCGGGGAAGAATCCATTTCAAAGCTCAATCAGGTTGCTGGAAGAATTAATTTCCTGATGGTTGTGGATCTGAGGGCTCCAGCTCCTGGCTTACCATTAGCTGCTGGTTGCATTTATCTCCTTACCATGTGATCTTCTCAACATGGCTGCTTACTTCTTCCAAGCTGGCTAGGGAGAGAGAGTCTCTAGAGTCTGCTAGCAGGATAAGGACTTACATAATGTAACCAAATCATGGGAGTGGCATATCATCACCTTTTCTATATTCTGTAGGTTAGAATCAAGTCATGGGCATTCCCTACAGTCAAGGTGAGGGGATCATACAACCACATGAACAACAGGTTGTGGGGACCATGGGGAAACTACCATAGAGTCTGTTGACCACAATGTTTACAGAAGTTTTAGTCATAACCATAACAACAACAACAACAAAAAGAAAAAAACTGGAAAGAGCCAAGATGTTAATCAATAGGAAAATTAATGAACAAAGGAATACTACTCAGCAATGATAAGGAACTAACTACTGATGCATACAACATGAATAAATCTTCAAAGCATGTTTATTAGTGAAATAAGCCTTATGCTAAAGACTACACACTATATGATGGCTCTACTGGTAAATTTTATTAAACACTAAACAAACATTTGAACAAGAAATAACATTAATATTATACGAATTCTGTCAGAAAATAAAAGAGTGACATTTTCCAACTCATTTTATGAGGCCAACATTATCCTTCTATCAAGCAGGCAAATACTTTAGAAGAAAACCACAAACTAATTTTTCCTGTGAATATAGATACAAACTATCCTTAATAAAACATTTGTAAATTGAACATAGAAAGATATAAAAAGGTAAGACATTATGACCAAGAAGCGTTTACCTCAGTAATTCTAAGTTGAACTAACAGGAGAAAATTGATCGATGCAATCCAACACTTCAACAGAATAAAAAAATTTATAAGATCATCTCAACAGATGCAGAAGAAGCATTTTATAAAATTCAACATGCATTCATAGTAAAAAAAAAAAAAAGAAAGTTTCTCAACATGACGAAAGGCATATACAAAAACATACCGCTAATATCAAACTTAATAGCAAAAGAGTAACACTTCTCCCCTAAAATTTAAACAAGGCCTGGAAGTCTGCTTTCAACATTTCTCATCAACATTTTACTGGAGGCCCTAGCCAGTGAAATAAGGCAAGGGAAAAATAAGAACCAAAAATAATTAAAAGGAAGCAATAAACTGCCTTTATTTGTAGATGACATAATTTGGCATGCAAAACATTCTAAGAAACCTACAGAAAGAATGATAGCACTAATAGGTAAATTTAGCAAGTTTGCATAATACAAGGCAATATCCAGAAAGCAATTATATTTATATACTAGCGACAATTAAAAATGAAATTAAAACATAACATTTACAATAGGATCAATAAGATAAAATACTTAGAAATGAACTCATTTAAATATGTGTAAGACCTCTACACTAAAAACTACAAAATATTGCTGAGAGAAACTAGAGGAGACCTAAATAATTGGAAGATATATGGTGTTTATGGATCAGAGCATTCAATAGTGTTAAGATGTCAGTTCTCCCAAAATTGATCTGTAGTTTCAATGTAATCTCAATTAACATCCCAGCAGGCATTTTTTTTTAAACCAAAATAGAAAAGCTAATTCTAAAATATACATGGAAAAACAAAGGATCCAAAATAGCCAAAGCAATTTTGGAAAAAAGTAAGACAAAATTGGAGGACTTACACTATCTGGTATCAAGGCTTACTGTAAATCTTCAGCTGTCAAGACAGTGTGATAGTAAGTTAAATACAGACAAATAGATCAGTGGAAGAGAATAGAGACCAACATTATCCATACTTGTACAGTCTATTGATATTTTACAAAGGTGCCAAAGCAATTCCATGGATGAAAAATCTTTTTAACAAATGATGCTGGAATTGCTGGACATCTATATGAAAACAATGATAACAGCCCCTACTTCATATCATACACACAAATTAGGTTTAGATGCATCATAGAACTAAACATAAAAGTTAAATTACAAGCCATCTGGAATAAACATAGGAGAGTCTCTTCACAATGGTGTTATAGACAAAGATTTACTTGACAATACACAAAAAATGCTAACTGAAAAAAAAAATGAATCTGACCTTCAAGAAAATGAGTCATCTTCTTATCAAAAGATGATAATAAAAAATGAAGAGTCAAATCACAGACTGGACAAATAGTTGTAACACATAATTGTAACAAAGTGCTCAAATCTAACATTTATAGAGGACCTCTTCAACTTAATAAAACAAAGATAAACAACTCAAAACAATAAATGAACAAAATTCTTAAACAGACACTTCACAAAGGAAGATATACAAATGGCCAATAAGCTCATAGAAAAGTGTTCAAATCATTAGTTAACCATCAATTGATACAAATTAAACCCAAGATGGAATACCACTACGTACACACCAAAATGGCTAATATTTAAAAGACTGACAATACCAAATGTTGACAAGCATGTGGAACAACTGACTGTCCAACACTGATGGTGGGCGTATCAAATGTTAAACCACTAGGAAACCAGTTTAGCAGTTTCTTAAGTTGGACAGCTGGCCAGTTAGCTCAGTTGGTTAGAATGTGGTGCTGATAACACCAAGGCCCAGGGTTCAATCCCTGTACTGGCCAGCCACCAAAAAAAAATAATAATAAGTCCAACATATACCTTCTGCTATGGTCTGAATGTGTACCCCAAAATTCACATGTTGAAATAATCCCCAATGTGGGGCCCCTAGAAGGTGATTAAGTTATGAGGGTAGAGCCTTCATCAATGAGGTTAGCAACCTTATGAAAGGGCTGGAGGAAATTAGCATTCATCTCTTTTTGCCTTTCTGCTCCTTCCACCACGTGAGGACACACAGTGTTCATCCCCTCCAGGGGATGCAGCAGCAACTTGGAAGCAGAGAGCAGCCCTCACCAGATACTGAACCTCCCAGCACCTTGATCTTGGATTACTTAGCCTCCAGAACTGTGAGAAATAAATCTCTATTGTTTATAACTTACCCAGGGAAAGGTATTCTGTTATAACAGCACAAACGAACTAAGATACCCTTCTTATGACCCAGTAGTTTCACTCCAAGGAATTTACACAAGAGAAATGAAGTCACATACCCACAGAAAAAAAATTTTCATAAGAAAATCCATAGCAGATTTAGTCAAAATAAGCAAAAACTGGAAACAACCTAAATGTCCATCAACAGGAAAATGAAGTAATTGAGATATTTATACAATGAAATTTTACTCAACAATAAAAAGGAATGAATTATCGATACATGCAACATGGATGAATCTCAAAAACATTATGTTTATCAAAAGAAATCAGTCACAAAAGAGTTCATGCTATATGATTCTATTTACATGAAGTTCTAGAGCAGGCAAAGCTAATCTATGGTGAAAGAAATCAGAATAATGGTTGCTTCTGTGGGGGAGGGACAGGGATTGATTAGGACAAGGGGCAAGGAAACTTTTTCGGGTGTCGGGAGTATTCTATATATATGGATGTATGGGTTATAAAAGGCATTTGTTGAAACTGACTGATTTGTACATTTAAGATCTGTGTCTTTTACTCTGTGTTAGAGCTCAATAGAAAAAGGATCTGGAGCACAAAAATGAGAAAGGGTTGTAGTGAATATAAAAAAATATATAAATGTTTATTTGTTGTATATTTAATACTTATATACAAATAAATATTATATACATTTATTATATAAAAATAATAAGTGATATAAAAATAACAATAAAGTAAATTAAATTACAGTATTTGAAATCTCTCTACTTACTCCTAATGTTAGATCACACATTTTTAGAACACTATCCGAGGTACTTCCCTCTCTAGGGTCAGAATTGAGATAAGGTTCAGAACTTTAAACTCAATTTCATGCCAAAATCTTCATTCCAAAAAATGTGTCTGAGGAAGCAACATTTGCCTATAAGTAAACCATGAAAGAATTAATAAAATATCCAGAAAAAAAGATATTTATTTTAGTAATCAGAGCTGCTCAGTTTCCAACAAGGGCCTAAAATTTTTTAGAGTTGCATAAACTGTTTAATGTAGCTCAGTTTGGCTGGGTAGTCTTTATAATTTTAGTAATCTCCCAGTGAAAATAAATATGATGGCTTTATTACACATACAAGATGTAATTTTTGTTAGTTCATGACGCCTGAAAAGATGGCAATTCAAAATGTAAGAATGCATACTCCTTCACTAAGAATAAATGAAACCTGAAGTCAGAACTCATAAAATATTTTCAAGAATATGTTGAAAATTTCAAGACACTTTAAACCATGATAATATTCTAAATAATTTCTATCATAGCCAAAGTACTGCTTGATTTTATGCAAAAATAGCAAGCATATGTCTACGGTACACACCAGGTCACCAAAGACAAAAATATATTGTAGGGCACATTCAGAACAATCATAGTCTCTTATACAACATTTTATAGGATATGGAGTAGCTGTCAATCACCAGCATCTACAAACCTAATTGACAATTTGTAATGCTCAGTTAGAAACATGGAACTCTCATCCAACACTTCGAAAGGATGAAGTGTCATGGTGAAAAACACTTTTTAAAGAACCTGCTTCAAAAATCTGAAAAAGGACAAGAGAAAGCCTGAAGTGGTAAAGTCTCTGCTTTCTTCACAGGGCCTACACAGGTGATTTCCATGTTTTCTTCAAGAGCTTAATTGAACCGCATTGTTTTTTGACTTGTCACTTTCAATTAACATCCTCTACAAAGCATGAACTCACAGACTGTGGTTTGGCAGCATCATACTTAAGAAAGTTTCTGCATGTCTATTTTGAAATAACTTGAATGAAAATGCTGTAGGTATCAAGTTACAGCTGCAAGAAATGCGTATCAAAATGTACATAAGTTTACCTCTATTAGAGTAGGCCACCTGAATTTAATTTGGCTAAGATAATTTGTCTATCTCCCTGCTGTTTAAAAATATATATGAGGGGTCTTCAAAAAGTTAATGGAAAGATTCGTATTATCTTTCAATTCCATTTTTCCAGTCACTTTTCAAAGTAACTTTTTGTAACTTAACTCACACATGTTTAGTGTTTTCATTCTAGGGCATATAAAATAGGGTACAATGAAAAGTATGACCCTATTGTATCTAAAATACTATTAGAAACAATTTCATCTGTGAAAATGTGAAGTTGTTCCAACATGGGGTTTCATCTTAACTTGCCTTATACCATATGCTATACATCAAGACAATAAGACATTGCATTTTCTACCAGCAGATTATTATTGGTAAGGATGAGCTTCCCTTAATTCTGGGAAATGTTAGATGGAGGCTGTTTCACCACATAGCTGCACTTTATAAATAAGAAAAATATTTGACGGGGTCATTCACTAGTTAGAGGATCACAAAATCCTTCAAAAGCCATTAGTTTTATTTTACAAATGCAAAGTCAATGTCCGGACTTTGTCATTTACACTTACCAGGATCAAATGCACATAATCACATAGCTTTGAATTCTGACATGAAATTCAGAACCTTTTATCCTTTTTATTGATAGCGTGAGAATTTAGTCCCACAATGGTATTTGGTTCAATGTATACCTTCTGATGGTTTAGCCTTATTGCTCAAATTTAGCTGAAATGTAGTTAAATTTTTGAAGTGTTCTGTAAGTCATAGGCAAAGATCATGGTAATTCAAGTCATTCTTCATGTGACTGATACCTCAAAACAGTTTAAATGGAGAACAGGTATTAATGAGGTCAAGTGAAAGATTTTCTCTAGCTCACACTTTTCATGTTTTGCATGCCACTATTTAAAATGGTGGAAAGTGACATTGAATTGCCTTAAAATCTTCACACTTTTGCAGTCTAAGATTCTAGAGAATTCATGCTTATGTCTTAACCTCATTTTTAAAAGTACTACTCTCCCTGGATCTGCATAGGGATAGATTGGCATTATCAGAATCCACAACTAAGGAAAAGTCAAAGAATAGTCTGTCAGCAAAGTTGAAAGAAATCATTGTATATGGATTATTTTTTCACTGGAGTGAACATATTGACATATACAACCTTCTATGATACTAAGACTTAAGTGCTACATGACTAGTAAAATAAGAAAATAACCCATTTGTGCGGAAAAATGCAATTAGTAGATGCCAGTTTGCAAAACTGTGAAAAGACAACACATATACACTTATTATTTCGTATTCTGCAACTTTGCATCCTTACACTCAGCACTTCCCCAAACCCCAGAGATAGCTCCCAACGTCATATTATCAAGATTCAAGAATAAAAATAATGCTTTGGCTCAAAGACATAATACCTTACATAAAGCATTTCCCCAAAATAACAAACCAAGGGACTGATCTTATCAGTTGATATGGCTATTGGAATGCTATACAACTCTCTATTTCTTTTTTGGCATTTAAGAAAAGGGTATTCAAACATTTTGAAAACAGGAATGAAACTTTTAATACACAAAATAGTGTTTGAGTAGTGCTTTTCTTCAATAACTGAATTAAAACCATAGAAAACTAAATAAGAAAGAATGGCTAAGAATTTTCATTGGAAAAACTAAAAGTAAATGCTGAGGGAAAAATGAGTTGTGTCAGGGTACTCATCCATGCTGCCTTGCAGAGAGGCTATAGACTGAAAAGCATGCAGCCAAGTTTCCAGGGAAAAAAATCATCCTAATCTTGCAGTACTCACCCCTATATGGCCAAAGTTGCTTTGGAAATGACAAGGAGAGATTGTGCTATATGACTCCCTGTCAGAGAGCTGTGGCAATAATATCCTGGGTCAAGCCAGCACACTCAATATGCTTCCTATCAAAATGGCACAGTGGCTACATGGTGCCCAATAAAACTGAAAAACTGGAGAAAGCACTGCAGATGAATAAGCAATTCACCTTGTTCTTTGTATTTCCCAGAGCAAAGTAGAGGTCTCAGAGAGCCTAGCAAGAGCTCATAGCCAGGAACAATGAGGGGGAAAAAATGAAAGAGAAGGGGCAGAATCAAAAAATAAACCAGAGAGATTTCACCAGCAAGTCAGTGTGAGGACAAGTAGAAAAATATGGTATGTTTTTAGTCTTGCCACCAGCAGCAGCAGCAATTCCCACAGTCCCCCAAGTTTGTGTGAAAGCTTCAAAGTAAGGTACTAAATCCTTTCACAAGTTTTTTTAAAGCTCTGTCAGTGACAACAAAGCATATGGCATTTCCTTATATAGTCTGGGTAAGGAAATTTAGCAATCCTATAACTATTAAGAAATTTTAAAGAATCAGTAGTGCTAGAGTATTTCTTTGGGTCTGGAGAATTCACTCAGTGACTGCATATACTACAAAAAGAGGGTGTTATTTAGCTTGTCTCCTTACCTTGATAAGTCAGTGCCAGATTAAAATGTGTGAAATTATTCTGGTTTTTTTGTGGGGGGGGGATGGTCCTACCAAATAATCAAAGGATGTGGTAAATATTTAAGATCCTCTCTTCCACAAACTCTGTTAGGATTACTTTCTGCGGGATTTGATTGTGTAGGTGCTCATCATCATTTTACAAATCAGTAAAGAATCCTGAGTTGCTGCACTCAAAGCTAAAAGCACCCTCAATTTTCATCCAAAATAGACTGCTCACTTATTTCATCTCTTTGTGCTGCAATCCATCCTGCAGTGGGCAAAATGGTAAAATTGTACAAAGAAACAATGTCTGATTTTTGGCCTTCAATTTTTACAGTCAACTTTTTGTTCAAAAATAATGTTCAGAATTCATGCTCAAGGGATTTCAGATTGTCAGAATTATCTTTCTGCAAGTTTCCTTCACACAGGAATCTGCTCTAAGAAGCTCTCTTCAGTGTCAACATAACACTTTTGATGTATGCAGTAGTTGTTATTGCTTTCCCCATTTTTGACCAAGAATACCATGTTTTCTGCATGTGGTTTTCATGCAATTGTGTATAATATTTTTGAAAGATTATTTTATATATGTTACTTTGCACTTTACCTTGCTTGAATGAACTTATTAACCCAGGTTGATTTCTACATTTGGATTTTCCCATGCTTTTTCTTAATAGATGAATTGTTTATTTTGAGAAGATGGCATACTTTATTAAATTAACTGAGGGTAAACAGGGGATTTGCTCCTGCAAAGTGTCAACATAAGAGATTAATTTATTTATTCATTCAAATGTTGTTGAATTTTGTGTTATACACCTTACTAGACACAACTGATAAAAATATAAACAAGGTGCAGGATCTGCCTGATAAAGCTCTTGTTCTGGTATGACTACAATAGTAAGTGATAGGTGCTATAAGTGGCTCTGAAGGGTCTAACTCTGCTTGGGAAGAGGAGAGATAGGTGGAGGCTTCACAAAGTGGTTACACTTAACTGAGTCCTGTAAGAAGGGTAATACCTCCCAAGATAAGGCAAGATGAAGCAACATAGAAGCATGGAAGAACATGGCCAATCCACATGATAAGGAGTTGAGCAGGGGTTCTTGGCACATATTATGGTAAACTAAGGAGAGTTAAAAGAACACCTGTGCCTGGGCACCACATTCCCAAGATTCTCATTTATTGGGTTATGAAGAATAAAGGTAATTCTTAAAAATTCACTGGTTAGGGCCGGCCCATGGCTCACTTGGGAGACTGTGGTGCTGATAACACCAAGACCACGGGTTCAGATCCCTATAATGGGATGGCCGGTTAGCTCAATTGGGAGAGCGTGGTGCTGACAACACCAAGTCAAGGGTTAAAATCCCCTTAACGGTCATCTTTTAAAACAATAACAAAAAACGAAAAAATGACTCACTGGTTATTCTAATCTGCAGCCAGAGTGGGAAAACATTGCTTTACACAATGGGGAGCCATTGAAGGGTTTTCAGCAGGACAATGAATGAAAATTTGAGGAAGCAAAACTATTTTGTTTAGACTAAAGAAGTGAAAGATTGAAGGCTGACGTACTATTAGAACAATAATACTAAGATATCATGCCTCAACTGTTGCTAATCCAAAGCAAGGTTTTCATTTGTACCAAGCAAAATGGTAGAAAATGGTACAAAAATAAGAACAAGTTGGTAAATTTCCTGTAAAGCTGGATTTATTCTACATATGGGATTATTTACTATTCTGATATATCTTGTTTCTGTTTTTGTGTTATTTTATAAAATAATGGTGAATATAGATGTTTCTCATATCATTCTTTGATGGCTTTACTTGGCAAAATAGAAATTTTATTTTTCACAATTGAAAGGGATTACAATTTTCCCATTCTTTTTATTTTCTTTTGTTTGTTTTTACTTTCAAAGTTGAGATATTAAATGCCTAATGTGAGGTGTGTAAAATACACAAACATTAAATGTACAACTCAATTAATTTTTACATTTGTATATACCTGTGTATCCACCACCCGCATAGATACTGTCATTTTTTTTTTACAGCTGAATAATTTCCATTGTATGAATATACCACCTTTTATTTATCCATTTATCATTGATAGACATTTGGGTGGTTTCTGCTTTTTAATTATTATGAATGATGCTGATATAAACATTCATGTATGCGTTATTGTGTGAATGTGTTTTCTATGCTCTTGGGAATATATGTACGAGTAAAATTGCTAGATCATGTGGTAACATTCTTTTTACCTTTTTGAGGAACTGCCAAATTGTTTTACATAGAGGCTGGATCCACCAATTTGCATTCCTACCAGCAGTGTATGAGGATTCCAATTTGTCCACATATTCTCCCACATTTGTTGTTATTTGTCTTTTTTATTACAACCATTCTAGTGGATATGTATTGGGTACCTCATTGTAGTTTTGCTTTGCATTTCCTTAATAACTAATGGTGCTAAGTATCATTACAAAATGTGATTAGTAACCATTTGTATATCTTCGGTGGAGAAATGTCTGTTCAAATCCTCTGCTCATTTTAAAAGTGGATTATTTGTCTTTTTCTTAATGATCGCTAACATTTTTTTTTTTTTATATTCTGGACACAAATCCTGATAAACAGATGTTCTTAATTTAATAAAGCCAAATTTATTTTTTCTTTAATCTTGTACGGTTTTATTTTATGGTTATCTTTTTTTTTTCCTTTATAAAATAAAAAAAAAATTTAATTTAAAAATTTTTTTAAAAACTACCACTCCATAGTCATAAAGATGTACTCTTATCTTTTCTTCTGGGACAGAGTTTGACAAACTTTTTCTGCAAAGAACTAGATAGTGAATATATATGGCTTTGCAGGCCATATAGTCACTGTCCTAACGACTCAACACTGCCATTTTAGTGTGAAAGCAATCATAAATGATACATAAATGAATGAGCTGGCTGAGTTCCATTAAAACTTTATTTACAAAAGGAGGCAGCAGACTGGATTTGGCCTATGGGGCCGTCGTTAGTCGACCTCTGTTCTAAAAGTTCTGTTGCTTTATCTTTCACATTTAGGTCTATGGTCCATCTCTATTTAATTTTTGTGTATGGTTTGATATAGGCATCAAGGTCCTTTTACTTCCATATGGATATGCAATTACTCTGGCACCAATTATTAAAAAGACTTTTCATCCCCCCACTTAATTACAGTGGAATCTTAGGTATAAAACAAATGACTATATATGTGGGCCTATTTCTAGACTCCTTTTTCTGTGCCATTGGTCTATTTGTCAGTATTTATTATCAATACCACACTGCCTTAATCATCATAGGTTTATAGTTAGTCTTGAAATCTAATAGTGTAAGTCCTCTTTGTTTTTTCTCCTTCAAGATTGTATTGACTCCAATACTTTGCATTTCAATACAAATTTTATAATCAGCTTGTCAATTTATGCACACACACATGCCCACACTCTGCAGGGATTTGATTGATGTTACATTTACTATATAGATCAATTTTGGAAGAACTGACATAGTAACACTGTCACAACTTCCAATCAATTCATAAACATGCTATGTTTTTCCATTTATTTAAATTTTTTACAATGTCTCTCAGAAATGTTTTGCTGTTTTATGTATAATTGTCTGTCACATCTTTCATTAGATGTATTCCTAATACTTGATGCTTTTTTTGTTATTTTAAATAGCATTTTAAAATTTATTTGCAAATTCTTTGTTAGTTTACAGAAGTACAAATAGTTTTTGCATCTTGACTTTTTCCTAGTGACCTTGATAAATTCACTAATTAAATATAATTGTTTTTGAAATTGTGCTTGTCCCTGAAATCCAAAAGTCTTAAAACAACTGAGACTTCTGAAATGGTATAAATATAGGTAATAAAAGGACAAACTAAAATGATGTGTATGAGAAGAGATTTAAGAAATATATTATAGGTAGAAACCATGGAAATTGAAGTTTTTACAATAATGCAAATGGAAGAATAGATGGAGACTATCAGGTTTCTGTCTTGGGTGAATGAATGGTTAATGTTGCCATTTACCAAGATAGAAAATGCTTTAAAAATTAGATTAGTTTTAATAAATTGCTTTGAGTTGGCTATAAGATGTCCAAGGGAAAACTTTCATTAAGAAATTGAAAATAGAAATCTGGACTTCAGCTACTGGAAGTTGTTAGAACATAGGTAATAGTATAAGCCAAGCAGAAATAGGAAAAAAAAAAATAAGAACAATGTGTAGGGTGAAAAGAGAGCTAGATATTTTAGTACTGGAAAATGTCAATATTAAAGGAGCAGTGAAGGGAGAAAAGCCAATGAAGGAGAGCAAAAAGAAATGTGCAAGAGAACAGAACCAAGAAAGGGTAATCACAGAAGCCACTGAGAGATTTTCAAGAGGTAGAGCATGTTCAGCAATGTCAAGTACTGGAAAATGGTCAAGTGACAAAGGGATTGAAATTGAAATGACTGATTTAGAAGTAATTAATTACTTTTTCCAAAGATATTTCAACAACATATGGGACTGAAAGCCAGATTTGAAGTGGGTTTAATTGGAGGTGAGGAAATCAAAGACAACCATGAAAATTATTCTTCATAAAGTCTTATATGTGAAAGAAAAGGAAAGAAGGCTCTAGACAAAGGGTGATACAGGTTCAAAGGAAAGTATTTTTATAGGGGAATATTTGATCATATTTATAGCTGTAGTGGAAATATCCAGAGTGTGAGGATACAGATGTAAGAAATGGAAAGGGAATGAATCTGATGCATAAACACCATTTGAATTAAACTAAACTTCCTTTGAATTGGGATAAATAGAAACACAGATACTTGCATGTTAGGGAAGAAGTTAGATATAAGTTAATAGCTACTAGTTTTATCTTTTCTCTCACCTAGTTTCTCACATTCTAATATCTATTTAACATCTTTGAATTATTTCTAAGTTGTCCTCAAATGGGTGAAAAAGTTTTTCGTACCTTCTATTCAAACTGGACCTTCTTTCATATATAATATAAAATATCATACACACCTTTCAAGCCTTTAGAAAGGATTTATTTTATGGTGACTTAATTTATTTGTGTAAAAATCCAGCTAGAGATTTAAATAATATGTGATGGTCTTTGTGGAGATAAGAATTTATAAAGAGCAGTCACTTATTCTGTCCCTTGCCACATTATCTACCATCCACTTCCACCTCTTCACCTCTTCCAAATACAAAATTCCAAGTAGAATCAAGTTACTAGTAAAGCAATGTATGTTCTGAAGATTTTTATTACAAGTTATTGATTAAAGGGGTATGTAGACTTTTCAAGAAAAACAGTGTCAATTACTTGCATTTAATGCACTAAACATCAACAAAGAAATAATTACATTTTAGTGGAATATGACAAGTAGTTAACAGTATCAATGAAAGTATTGAAGAAATGTGTGATAAATGAAGGTTTATGTTTACCATTAATCAAAGGAAACTTTGAAGGCAATAAATTGAAATTGATAGGTTTAGATAACTGTAATGGAAAATGAATGGCCAAGATAATTTTTAAGATACATCCTCAATACACATGTAATATTAAGGCAGCATTATAAAACTCAGATTTATTCCCTGAGCTGATCTCTGTGGACAAGCAAGTGAATATTTTTAGATGTTTCCCTCTGCATTTACTACAACATGCAAAATATATAAGGTGATGAGTGGGAAGTTAATAAAAAGATGAGACTCTGAGTTCCTAAATTAATTCATTAGTCTAATATTCATGGAATATATTTTCCTTTCATTGCACACACATAATTCATATTAGCATTAGTGGGAGGAAGTTACACTTGCATGGAAAGCATACAGGAATCACCATGCAAAAGTCTAAGAGAACTCTTTGTGGAGGATTTGCTCTTCCACTGCTTATTGCAAATGTGGTGTCCACATGACACCAGATGGAAGCGTTCAATCATCCAATTGATTCTTAATAGCTGTATGCTTCACATTGTAGGTGAACTTTTTCAAATATTTGTTGCATTTTATGCATAAAAATAAAAGGCGATTGACATTTGTTAAACACCAATCATGTGCCAAGCCCTGTGCTAAGTCCCTGACAAGTATAGTTATCGCTACAAAAACTATTGTGAAATCATCCCAAAATTCATTGGCTTGAAACACCAATCATTTACTCTCATGAGTCTGTGGGTCAGTTAGGTATTGGTTGATTGAGTTTGGGCACAGCTGAGCAGTTCTAATCTCAAACTGGTCTTGCTCATGGATCTGGAGGTTGGCTAGGAGTTGTCTGATCTAGGCTGGGTTCAGGTAAGGTGGTTTGCTCTGCTCCAGTGTCTCTTACCCTTCTCCAGGGACCAACAGGGTAACCCAGGAATATGCTTTTTATGTTGATGGTAAAGGAACAAGAGAGCAAGCTAAATGGTGAAATAACTTTACATATTTGGGTCAAGTTATGTCTTATAACATGCTATTGACCAAAGCAAGCCACGTGACTAAACTCAAAGTTAAGGGTTGGGGAAATACACTCTGTATCTTTAGTGGAAGAAACTGCAAAGTCACTGGGCAAAGGGCATGGATACAGGAAAGGGTAAAGAATTGGACCATTAGTGGAATCTGAAATATACACTATTTTATTTAATCCTCAGCACATTTCCACAGGATAGCATTATTATCCTCATATTACAAGTAGGAAACTGGATCACAGAAAGGTTGAGTGGAGAAACCCTACCTGTCAGCCCACCTGACTAATGGTACCACAGCGTGTGGACCTCTCACTGGCCCCTGGGAAGTGGCCTCACCCACCAGCCTGCGCAAATGACAACACCAGCGTGCTGGCCACCTCACTGACACCAGCACTCCCTGCCGCTGCTGCAAATACCATTGCTGAGCGAGTGGTCTGCAACAGCCACCACCACGGCAACTACCTCCACAAGGGCAGCCAGCTGCCACACCAGCAGCCACCACCATTTTATAGGTGGCCCACTGACTACTTGGTGGTATATACAGAAGGAAAGTCACGAGTGGAGCTCAGGGAAAGAGGTGGGTGACTGCAGACCCACAAACCAGTGGATCAACCCATGGGAGAATTACTCTGTCAAATATGGTAGCACACCTGGAGGTGGGAGGTATGTGTGCAGCCCATAGGACTGCCTTCATCCCAGGAGAAACACATCTGGAACCCCCGAGAATACAAAAACCCAGGAGACCCAAATAAAATAAGGAAGAAAATTCCCAATCACCATCAACCAACTGAGGGAAGCAAGGTCCCAGGAGGAGCCTCTGCCTGTAGGAAAGAGGAAAGAGAAAAACTGTCCGGGGTCACCTATTCAAGCTGAGGAGCACCAGTATACCCCAGTGCACCCATCATCGTCACAGGGAGCTCACCAGGATGCCAACAAGCTCACCCAGGGTCACCCACCACAGCCAAAAAGTGACGGGCACCGAGGCACTTCTCCCAAGAACTTGAGAACTTGCTCACATCTGGATGAACCAACAAAGTGTCACCAACCTCAGCAAGGAATCACTAAGTGCCCCAGGAACTAGGCCATGGAGGCACTCGCATGCAATTCCAACACCAAATTTGGCTGAAGTACCCACACGGAGACTACAGGAATGCATCTACCTGGCACCAATACTAAACACTCCTCTCAGTGGTCATTATAAAACTCATCTATAAGAGGAAGTCTGTCTCCTCAAATCCTGCTCCAGAGTAGTAGAAAAGCAACTGCTCTACCAGTGACTAGACATCAATGTGCAGATACTAGAAATATGAAAAGAAAAAAAGAAAATGTGACACCACTGAAAGAATGTAATAATTCTCAAGTACCAGACCCAATAGAGCAGGGAGCCCTTGAAATGACTGAAAAGGAATTCTGAGCAATAATCTTAAGGAAACTCAATGAGATACAAGAAGACTCAGTTAAATGACACAACAAAATGTGAAAAATCCCCAGGATCTGAAGGAGGAAATGTACAAAGAGATTAATGCATTAAAAAAGAAAATAGCAGAACTCCTGGAGCTGAAGGATTCACTCAAGGAAATAAAAAACACAATCGAGAGCTTAAGCAGCAGGCTAGAGCAAGCAGAAAAAGAACTTCTGATCTTAAAGATGGAGGAATTGGTAAAGGGATGAAAAATGGTCACATTGTATAACATTGAATATAATAATTATCCTGATTTGAGCATCACATATTGCACACCAGTATTGATATTCAGCACTGTACCTCACAGATATGTGCAATCAACTATGCTTCAGTAAATAAATAAATAAATAAATAAATAAATAATTTTTAAAAATGACCATGGGGCAAATGAAATTAAAGGCATCTTAAAAAAAAAGGAAAGTTTAAGCGACTTTCCCAGGTCATAGAGGTTGCAGAATTAATGACAAAGTTCGTGGGTTTTTTTGTTTCAATACATAATTTCCTATGCATATAGTTTAAAAATTTGCTGCTGAAATAAGGTGTGCCAATTGATACAGAAATGGTATTGTCAGATCAATGATAAACCCATATGTACAACTGTAACCATAGAAATTCATTGATTAATAAATAACAGCCACTTGGTTGCATTAGTAAAGTTTAAATTATGTTTTAAATTGCTCATAAATGTAATACCTCTGTCAGAGAGGTCTGTAGCAATGTGACTTTCTCCTTCTAAACCTCTCTTATTGCCCCCCATTTGTGAAGAAACCATGTAATCTTTTTCTTTCTCTCTGTTTCTGGGCTGGCAAAAGGTGAGGAAGTAAGTCGTGAAAGCAGACTCACCATAATTGTACACAGGTACAGATATATTTTGAGAAGAAGAGGAGCAAGTTGAGGGAGCATATGTCGTGTAGCCTTATTTTCTCACTAAGGTATGTTAATGATAGTAATACTATCATTTACTCAGAGATAAATAAAAAGATATTCAAGTCTCCTCTATTTTTACAATAGTGAATAAATAGCATACTTTCTCCTGCCATTCCCTTAAGTTACTATTGAATCTTTCTTTCTCTATTTGCTGCTGCTGCTGCCTGATAGCACATTCCCTCATTAATGTCTAGCTTCCTTCCTCACTGTTCTGGTGAGACATGCTCTCTCCAATGTTATCTTGCATCTCCCAGTCACCAAATATTTTTATCAGTCCTCATCCTTTTTGCCCTCTTTTCAGTGTATGCCATTTGCCTACTCTTCTACCACTTGAATCTCTATATTTAAAGGAAGCGTAGAGATGTCACAATGTGGGCACTGGAGCCAGTCTTCCTGGATTCACATCCTGACTCTTCCACTTCAGAGTGCTGTGACCTTGAAGAAGTCAATAAAGCTCTTCATGCCTCAGTTTCCTTATGTGCAAAATGAGGGGAATTACAGTACCATAATACCCAAATTATATGGTTGTCATGAGGATTAAATGAAGTAATATGTGGTAAGTACTTTGAAAAGTGTCTGGCACACAGTAAATACTCAATACTCTCCTTTGATGATACTACTTTGCCCTATCTTCTTCCATTTTTGAACATACTGACTTTAATTCTTACTCCCAATTCCTATTTCTTTGTTTCCCCAGTTTATTATGCTTCTATACTTTCATGTTAGTGTTACCCAATATCATAATTTTAACAATTACATTGATGCCCAAAACTCCCACATCTATTTCTGGCCTATTCATTCTCCAAACACTGTTCCTTATTTTAATTTAACACAATTTTTTTCATATTCAGTTTTCTACTGACAAACAGAAAAACTGCTCAGTAGTCTCATCATATAATCCCCTTAGATACTTTAAGATCACACTTTTCATGCCTTTGCCTTATTTTTGCTAAGTAACTCCAATCTCTTTAACCTTTCCTTGTAGTCTATTTTCCATTCCTTTGAAATTCTTTATTACACTTCTGTGTACCCTCCTGTATCTCTATATTCTTTTTACAGTATGAAAACTCACTCTTCATAACACTCAAAAAAATATTTTGACTAATGTTGGATACAATGAAAGCATTTTCTAACCTTGGGTGTTACACCTCTACTAGTTTCCATTATTCAGCTTTTCGGTAAGAATAGAACTTTCCTGTTCTGCCTCATTCTAGCCGGATCTGTTCGAAAGGATGAAACAGTAAAATTAATATAATTTGAATGGCATTACCATGTCCTTAGTCAAAGTTGTGCATTTTTTGCATGGCAATTATCCATTATTAATTCATACTGCACACTGTATGAAGGTATCTAAGCAAAACAGAGCCTAGGATTGGGCACATCTAGGCTTATTGCATATCCCAGGAGGTCAGCTACAGGAGTTCCTCTGAGGATAGGCCAAAGATCATTCTATGCTAGAAAAATCAAAATCCAAAAGCACAGCTGATGTAAGAATCAGTTAAAAAGAACCGAGAGTCTAATTTATGAATAAGAGGTAATCAGTCATTGGCAACTCTGAAAAAATTAAATATATAAACTTCAAATGCTTTATAAAATAACTGTGGACATGAATTTGAATTCTAAACTTTCCTACACCAAATTTCCCTATAAGAGTCACCTTTAACCCATTGTCCTGAGGAACACTCTAGCCATTCAAAATTTTTGCTCATCCACCTAGTCTCATTAGGGCTTCTCGGAGTTTCAGAAACTGTTTGTGTAGCAATTACAACTATGCTAGAAGCACTCATACTATATAACTCTATTGTTTATAGATTGACAATAAAGAACCTACAGGGATCCAGAACACTACAAATCTCTAAACTTCCTTGGATCTATAAGGAAATTTCAAAAGCACTGATAAGAAGCAGGTTGCAGACATTAAGCAGATATTGACTTGTGTTGAAGGCAGTCACACAACATATTGAATTGTGAGGTAAATATTGATCCAAGATAAGACCAATATTTATCTCAAGGAAGAATGCATCCTGGTACTGACCAAAAGCCCAAGTCTATGTATGCATTTTTATATACATTCCATTACTAAAATTAATTGTGACAAGAATTTTGATCTGCTTTTATTTTGACATCTGAGAATATTTACAGCAACTCCAGAGAGTAAGTAGCACTTTCTGTATTATTGCTATAGTCCATTTACTCCTTATCTACTCCATATCATATTAATCTAAAGGAAGAACCAAAGAGAATAAGTTATTAGCTTTGTTATAATCTCCTTTGTGCTTTCCTCCTGGAAAAGTTTGCAGCTTACTGCAACTGAGGATAGGGACTAGAGGAGAAAAAATAGAAGAGAGAAGACAGCCTAAAACTTTGTTCCTAAATATTTGGCCTTAAGAAGTTTTTAACCACTCTGAGACTCAACTATACAAAAAGGAAGGATATCAATGCCTGACTCATCAGGTTGTTGTGAAAATCAAATGAGATAAATTCTGATCCAGCTACCACTCTATCCTTCACTACCTCTTTACATCTAAACCTCTTGAAAGGGTTGCCTAAATTCACATTTTTCTAGTCCCCATCCTTCCACTCACCTCTCAATCCACAGCAATCTGTCTTTCATACCTACCACTAAATTAAACCAGCTTTTCATTTATCATCTACTTTGTCATTGATACGTCCAATGGATTCTCAGCATTCATCTTGTTAGAGTTCTTGATAGCATTTCTCACTCTTGCCCATCCCCTAATTAAAAGATCTGTATCCCTTGGCTTCTAAGTCTCTGTGTTCTCCTGGATTTCCATTTATCTCTCTATGGTTATTCTTTCCCAGTATTCTTCAAGAGTTCATCTTCCCCTACCCAACCAACCTTTAAAGTTTGCTGTTTTTCATTACTCTATACTAAGCCCTCTTCTTTTATTATCATTCACACTCTATTTGTGTGATCTCACTAAGAATATAGTTGATCATTACCACCTATGAGCTGTTAACTTCAAAATGTATAATTCATTCATTTATTGAAAAACCAGACAGTGCATACTGCCAACCCAGATCTCTTCCTTGATTGTAAGACATGTGTATCTGACTCTTTACAATGGAGTTCATCATTTTCCTAATGAAGCCTGATTTTTCCCATCCTGTGCTCTTTATTTCATTATATACTCAGCTGCCCAAGCCCAACACATGGGTCTCATCCTTCATTCCTGCCACTTTCTGAATTCCTGCATTCAACCAGCCATCTATTCTGATTGATTTGTCTTCTCTGAATGAGGTGAGGGAAAGAACTACATAAATAAGTAGACAAAGAACATTCCAAGCAGAGGAGACAGTAGGATTGTACTCAGAAAACAGCAAGAAGGCCTGTGCATCTGATATATATTGGTCTGGGATGTGGTGAGGGAAAGTGGTAGGAAATGAAGTCAGAAAGGTAGTGGAGAAGCCCTCACTTAAGCTCTTTGCTCATATGTGTGTCACTTTATCAGAGAGGCCTTCCCTGACTACCCTCTACAAATTAGCATGCTCTACATTTACACTTTGCATTTTCCCATATCCTATCCATAGAATGTATCAAGTGTATTGATTGTTATTGTCTGTTTACTTTCATCTCCCCCAGTAGGTTATTTCTAGGAGACCAAGTATCTTGTTTATCTCATTCGCTGATGTGGCTCCAATGCCCAATAAAGTGCATACAGCATCGTAATAACACAGTAATAATTGACTGAACGAATATGTAAAATGCCCTGAGTATAGTAGGTGCTCAATGAATTGTAGCATTGTTATTATTATTATTCGTGAGTAATTAAAATTCTTTGAAAAACAAAACACCTTATAAATGCTAAACTAGGAAATCACAAGCACAAGGTGGTTAATTAATTGATTAGAGGTAAATCTGGAAGAAAAGACTTATAATATCCTCCAGACCTACAGAACACGCCACATGCAAACATCTGGTGTCCATCTCCTGCAAGTATAGATGCTCCTAGACTTACAATGGGGTTACATTCAGGTAAACCCATAGTAAGTTGAAAATATATCAAAAATGCATTTAATACACAACCTATGGAACATTACAGCTCAGCCTAGCCTAACTTAAACATGCTCAGAACATTAACCTACAGTTGAGCAAAATGATCTAACACAAAGCCTATTTTATAGTAAAGTGCTGAATATCTCATGTGATTTATTAAGTGTTCTACTGAAAGTGAAAACCAGAATGGTTGTATTCGAAATCTGGTTTCTACTGAATGTGTATTGCTTTCACACCATAGTAAAGTTGAAAAATCATAAGTGGAACCGTCTAAGTCCCAGACCATCTGTATAGGGAAAAGGGGTATTTAGGCCATAGTTGCTGCTGGCAGCAGGAGAGTGCCAGTAATATGAAAGCTATCCTTTGGTTCTCAGTTATGGTGTCTGTGGAGCAATCTCATTGAATGGGGCAACTCCGATGAAACTATTAGTAGCAACAGAAAGAGAAAGACATCAGTGCAACCTCACTTTCGGGCTTGCTAGATCTAACCAGTTGCTGCCTGGTCCCAAGCTCCTCAGTAGCCTTTGATCCAGCACCTCTCATCATGTCCAGTCCTGAGATTGTGCCAGACCTGGAAAGTGGTTCAGCACATTAACTAGTGCAAACCAAATGATTTTATTACTTTGTAAAGGGTGGGGCACAAAATAGATTAATTTCAAACAAACTTAATTGCCTTGGGAAACTGAGCAACCTGCTGCAACAAAGATGTTTATATTAAATAAGAAAAAAATACATATTATAGGAAAAACAGTTTAGTTTTCTGATAAACATTGATAGGACTTTATGGTTGAAGCTTTCTCTAAGGAAAACACCCATGAGTTATTGTAAATAGCTCAATCAAGTTAGCTGTGTATAGCAGTTGGTTCCCCAAAGCCTTAAGATTATAGGGGCATTAATAAGCGGAAAGGAAATGCTATTACTAGAAGCAATAGATCGTTTTTACACTTGGGATCCAAGACTCAGCTTTGAGTAGTGGACTGCATACCAAAGCTGAGAAAGGATCACAGTAAAAACAGTCCTGGTGGTATTTAGCTGCTGCATATATACTAGAAGCGGCATTGAAATTAGAGCAGTATGTATTCTTGGAAACTATTTAAGTTTACAGGAATGTACTTACAAGATGCAGTGGATTAGTCTTTTCAGTGAAGTTTAAAAATTAGAAGCAGGAGTTACATTTTAAAATATCAGGCCCAGAAACTTATGCTAAGGGTAGGAGGTCAAGGGGGATTACCTAAGACTCAGGACTCAAATGCACATGGACACAAGCAAACCCTAGGAGATGTATAGATCTAGACTGGTACATTCCCAGCACTAAAGAAAGCAAGGACTTCAGATAGGCCGGAGTCTCCCAAATTTCATCACTTGAAATTTTATTTAAATCAGTGAATGTCTTTACTTAAATAGAGGTATTTATTTAAAAAGAGAGCTATAGTATAACTGGCAGACCATTATCTTATTATTAACAGAGGGTGACCATATAACAAATATGACATGGATTAAACAGTATTATTAAATTCCAGCTAGATTCTACAGCTAGTCCTAGTCTCTCAGCTTGAAGACCACTTTTGTTGTTCATTTAAAGGGACATTGGCAACTGTTGGAGAGTTCTTAATGACAAACTGGCACGAAACTAAGAGTTTCTAATTAATATAATCAGGAGAACTGAATAAGCATTGAAGAGATTAACTTTCTCATTATGAACTATCTATGATGTGCCTGTGTCGCACCAGCAGTAAGTATTCCACACTTAGGGAAACATAAAGTTAAACAAGTAACAGTATAGAAGCCATAGTCTAAGAGGAACTAAATCTAAGAAGGAAAAAACACAAATAAAAACGTAGGATGAAAAATCAGGGACTGGGATATTATAGCAACTGAATACTTGAAACTGTATCACTCAGCGTGTTTAAAGTTACGCTAATGTTTTTTTAAAAAAAAAATCTCATTGGCTTAACCACATCCAATATTTTTTTTCTCCCTTATAGTCCCATCAGTGCCTTTTCATTATGGGCCCTAAGCTGATGGAGCAGCTCCCATTTTGGTCTCTTACAGTTTCAGCTCACACGTGGCATATACCACTTCCCTGACACTTCATTGGCTAAAACACGGCCAAGCTTCAAATTGATGAGGCAGGTAATATACTCCTCCTCATGGAAAGCCTGCAAGTCACATGGCCACAGGTTGAAATGTGTAGTCCTCCTACGAAGGGACCGAGTGATCAGAACAATGATACCATCTACTGTAAGGGCCATGCTGGCAAAGACCAGGAGAAGATATAACGGTCACTACCATTGATTGGGTCCTTACTGTGTGCCACTCCCCTTTTAAGTGCTTTACATGCACTTTTTTCATTGGCTCCCCTCATGCAGGGAGAGAGCTGTATCCTTCTTTTGAGGGTGGTGGAGAGGAGTATATGTGATAGTTACTCATGATGCAACAGTTCTAGACAGCAGCAATTTTATGAGGGTTACTGGCTAAGGAGGCAGCCCTATAATGTCAAGACCTGTAGCACAAACAGAAATGATGGAAGGATTCATGATGAAGCACACATGAGGCAATATACTGAACCTGATATTTTGAGGCAGGAAATTGGGGAAATGAGAGGTCACGACATGAGTTGGGGCATAGAAAGAATTGTTTTGTTTGTTTTTCTGTTTGTTTTCTTAGTTACAAGTTAATGAAGCCAGGGATACATGAGTTCGATTTTTTTTTTTTTTATCTAGTTCCTCTTTATATTATAGTCTTTTATTTTAAGTATATTCTTAAGTCTTCTTTTTTATTTTATTCTGTTTAAATTGTGATTTCATTTTTCTCTCCTCAATTTCTTAGCATTAATGTAGTGCCTTCTCATATATGAATTCTAATATATTTTAATTATTTTGTTACCTGTTCCTTTTTTCTTATTGTTTTCACAATTTTATGTCATCTTTTTTTATGTTATATTTCTTTTTAGGTCATTTAATAATTTTGATTAGGAAATTGTTCCATTGAAAGCATGTTGGCAGCTTTATTTTCTATGTATTTTCTTATTTCTATATTTGATTGTATTATTTCTTTTCAGTTTAATTTTAATTCCTTTATTTTTCATTCATTTTACCTTTTCTACTTTTTTTTTTAAAAAAAGGATATCTTTTTATATTTGATTGTTTGTATTACACTTTTGAATCAGTAATTGGAATACGGTAAATGTAGGTTTGTCAACAATACCTGCGAATCTGTTTCTTCTCAGAGGGTGTTCAGGAGCAGTTCCAGCCCCAGTGTGAATCGAGGGCTAGGACAAAATATGGTTTAATGGGCTGACAACACATGATGATGACTGGATAAAATATTGAAGTCTGAAATTCATCACTGGCTGAAAGGTAAAGAGACTTTTCCAATTCCACTGAGCAGTGGAGAACGTGCTCTTAATACACACTCTCAGCCTGAGTCTAATGATAAGGTAGTTTGGGTGAGGCTGAGACCATAGTTAGCAGTTTATTACTGCCATGAGACATGACTTAGGTTGGCAAGGACAGACAACTATGTAGTCCTGTTGGGAAAATAGAATAATTTAATCAGGCTCCCCTTGCCTCAGGGCCAGTTGGGGGTGGTTCAGTGCATTCTCTGTAAACAAATTGGGAGGGCAGAGTTAGAGCGCATGCATGGTGCCTCCACTGCCTCAGGCATCCACCCATGTGGCCGTGCTTTCCAACCTACTGCTTCAAAGGACCTGTTTGCTGGTTACCTAGCTCATAGACCTGTGTGTCAGCGGTCTGGGGACCCAGCCTGGCGTGTAAGGGGTCTGGGGACCCAGCCTGGCATGTGAAGGGTTTGTGACCCAGTCTGTGAATGGGCTTGAGGGGGTCTGTGAGCTCCAGACCCAGCCAGAGCTCGAAAACTGGCGTAGTTGTGTAGCTCGACAATTGGAGACGTCAGCAGGATTCAGACATTAGCCTAGCACCACAAGTCCTTACCCATTTGGAAACTTTCAGATGTTGTTTCTATATTTGTGTTTAACAGTCCCACAAAATTAAAGCAAAACACAAACAAAAGATGGGGAGACCAACATTTGGTTGCCAACTTTGTATTTCATCAAGTCAGTGCACTTTAGTAAATAATATTCTACTATCCACATTACTTATCAGAACAAAAGCCATTTATTTTAATTCCAAAAATAAAAGGAAATGATCTCAGAATAAAAGAGACCATTAAATTGAACAAATTGAGCTTTGTTAAAACTTAGTATATGTTCTCTGTTTTTCCCATTTGCTATGTACCAATAAAAACAGAGCAATGGGTAGTCATCAGTTCATAGACCAGTATCTTGGAATCATTCATATAAGTTCTATATTTTTATTACTGAGACCACAGAAAATTACATGTTTCAACCACCTTTAGTCTTTCCTAGAATTTCCTTCACAGTGTTACCTTTGTATATTGCCCTCTCAGCTTTTACATTCTTATGGACTATTCTCCATTTATCTTTAAAAGTGTTCATTTTTCATTATACCGTGCAATGAACTACATGATAGAAGTTAGACAGTTGGAAACTTAGTCCCCTCTGAGAAACTGATATGGGCTTGACATGGTTCCTCCATTTCATAACTTTGTAACTTATTTTGTTCTGGCTTCCAGGAAGCTTAGAGCCACCTTTGCAGTTCAATTACAAAAATTCTATTTATCTTTATAATTAGCCTATATACATTCCCCCTTTTCCTTGGTTTATAATTTCTATCTCTAGTTTACTCTAAGATGTGGGTTACAAATGACTTTAACTTAATTAGTGGTCTCATTACTTTCTATTACTCTCCATATCCTGTTGCCTCTATTTGGCTGTAAATTTCTTGAGTGTGGGATCAGTGATTGATTCACTTTTGCATTTTTGATAGTGTTTAACACATAGCAGATAGACTCAATGCATATTTGTTAAATGGCTTTCAGGCTGGCTGAATCAGACTTTATACTTCTCACTTAGTTACTTGTATCATTTTCTTCCATGTTGAATATTTTAGGAATCATATAAGGTAGAAAAACCTACATAACAGTTAATGCAGAAAGTCACTAAGTGTTAAGATGTCTAATTTTAAAATAAGGCCTTATTCTCAACTGCTGGAAAACTATTAATGATTTTTTAAAGATAACATCAGCATATCTGCCACATGCAAAACTATGAAAAAATGCTGTACTTGTACTTAGAGATGTCTCTTTCCACACTAAAATGTTGAAAAGATATTTGTAATGTTGCCAGGTTTCATTTTGCTTGATTTATCTGACACTCTGTCGACTTAACTAGAATATCTGGCTTTATCACATATTTCATTCAAGAATGTCATACCATTTGTATTCTTACTAGCTCCCTCATCCTTAACCCACTTTTATTCTACATCTCACAATCTAATAGTGTCCTGTTTTGGTAGCAAATTTCCTCTTCATTGAGAATTAGTTAAAAGCATCAGCCTTTTTTTTTTTTTTTAATTTTGTATACAGAATGATCACAGTTTTACGAGTGTCTCTCCCAATTACTAAGGGGACTCAGAAAGATATTACTCTATATCAAACAATGCTTCAGACTGCTAGAGCATGAATAATCTACAAAGTATTCTCCCAGCACTCACCCCAGAGCTCATTGTCTCTGCAGCTCTCTGTATCATCAATAATGTAACTGTGGTTGAGTGGAGGGCTCTGGGATGAGGTAAACTAAATAAACTCTTCAGACAGTTTTTACATTTGAAAGAGAGAAAGGTTTCATCTAAAAAGACACATTAGTAACACAGAAACTGAATTGTTTGCCTCACAGAAGACAGAACTTGGAACCAGCATGGTCGGTTGTTATTGAAGAAGATTCCAACCAGGTGTGTGTGCATTTGAGGTCATGGCAAAGAGGGCAAAAAGCCATTGCAATGAACTCTTTCATAAAAGAAAAAAACAGCTGAAGACAGTTCAAGGATGGCATGACATATTTTGGAAAGGAAATAACTCTGTATTCAAAAGACATAGTTCAGGTGGCTGTGCTACCCAGGACTCAGAGAGACCTGGATGCAGATTAACAATGGGTCACTGAGAAAAGGGTGTCTCTCTCAGGCCAGAAATGGCACTGTCCTTTACATGTATTAAATCTATACTCTGGCTTGCCTGACATGTAAATCAAGGCAGTTCTCATTCATTATTATTATTTTGAGTTACACATCTTGCCATAACAAATACAGTGAGTTTAAAGAAAATTTCTAGGTGAATTAATAGCTCCCAGAAGTTATTATCTTTTACTTCCAAAGGCCAGGGAATAACTGAGGGCCAGTGAAAAGAGATAAAATAACACATTGCTGCTTGAGAGATTCAACATCATTTACGGGCAGAAGTATTAAGACTTGCCAGCAGTCAGACTTTGCATTTGGCCTTTCAAAATGCACTGAAATTAAAGCCAAAATGTTGGGGTGCAGCTTATAGAGCCATCTGACTCTGAAGCTGTTCAGAAATAACCTTTTCCTGCAGTACCCAGTCATAGAGAAAGCATAGATAATGTTCTGGAGTTGGATGGGGAAATTATTTCACAACTGGATTACATCTTTCAATTTTTTAAATTAACTACACATGTCTGTTATGCAAATACAGTGTCAAGTTTTGGAAATGATATCCTTTTATAAGCATATTCACTTCTAACTACATTGTGATCCATAGGTGCTCGGTAGAAACCCCTGCCATTGTCTCAAGGCAGTGTCTGTCAATCCAATTTAATGATCGTAATAATCTTTCTCTGACTCTAAGGACCAGGGGTTCATTCAAGCAGACACCCTGTAGGGAGGTTTCTTAGTTGGGAAGCAGAAGATCTGTGCCCAGGGGTCCTTTCATTATACCTATTTAACATTTCTTACTATGAGGCCAAAATTCTGCTACTTTCATAATACCACAGAGAGATGATTTTTTTTAATTTATAAGTGAATGTTTCAGCTCTGAGATTACAATCCACAAAGACTGTAAAAATGCTTACTTTAAAACTTAGCACAGCACTACTTGCCCAATGGGCACTCAATAAATATTAAGATGGTGGTGATGATGACACTTGGGGTTCAAGAGGATATGAATTATGTTTCTTTGAGCACTTAGAATTAGTTGAAGAGCTATGCATTTTGCACAATGCTTGCCTGAATCTGGTCAAAACTCATTCAACAACTTGGGCAAATGCCCTTTGAGCCTCTGTAGTCTCTTAAATTGCCATTGTGTATGATGACCACATTTTATTTCTGCCATAGAGCTATTATTCAGATAGGAAAACAAAAATTTTTATGAACTTAATAAAGACATTATCTACACATTTTCCTTCTTTTCTATATCCAGTATGTTTTCCAGTTTCGTCTCAGAATAATTATTAATTGGAGTTAAGTAATGTCTTATATTATGAAGAGCTCAAATATATTACCTAGCATCCTCCTTCTTACAGCATTAGTATTTAAGAGGTATTCCAGGAAATGGTATTCCCATTTTAAAGATGGAATAGCTAAGTTTGAAAATAATTGGTGGTGATTTTAGAGGTTATGTGAGAGAATTGTCAAAATTGAAATGAAAAAATGAGGATATCTTTATATATCTTGCTAACCAGAGGGAAAATTCTGAAAATTTTAATGGTACTCTGGGTGAATACATGCTGTATCACTCAGCACTTTAGAAGCTATGATATCTTGTGTAAAACAGAGCAACAGTTCTCAATAAGGAAAGTATTGGCTTCCCCGTGGATCATTTAGAAATATGTAGGGGCATTTTTGTTGTCATAATGAATGGGGGACCCTACTAATATTTAGTGAAAAGGGACTTGGGATTCTAGACATCCTGAAATATATAAGATAGTCCTACATTTGTAACAGGATGAACAGAAGTGACTCCATTTTGTTAAACTTCTAAATTAAAAAGTTTTTTTCTTACTCTTGTAACCTGAACCGCATAGCTTGCAGCTGGACATTAGAATACAAGGATTCTTGTTCACAGGATTGCTAGAACATAGTGACATTTGTTCATACTGTACACAGAATAATTATAGAAGATATTATTAACACAGATGGCCATTCTTTACTAGCTTACTAACTAGATTTTTTCGAGGTTAACAGGAACTGATTTCATGGAGGATGGTCACCATGAATCAGCTCCCACCTGAGAAGTTCTTTGATGTTTATCTGCAATTTTCCTGCACGTCCCTGCTTAGATCACCATGAATCAGCCCCCCTACCACCCGTCCCTGTAAAACCCTTTGGCAAGTCTGGGAAAAGTAGAGATGGTCTTTGAGACATGAGTCCACCATTTCCCCAGGCTGCTGGCTTCATGATTAAAGGATACCTTTCCTTACACCAACACTTGTCTCTCAGTCATTGGCTGTTGAGTGGTGAGCAAACAGACCTCTGGGATTTCGGTAACACATTGAGCTTGATAACTTCTTTACCCATCCCACAAAAGCTGTAGTCTTTCCCTTCTCAGTAAATGGCAACTTTCTCCATCCAGGAGCCCAGAATTGTTTCATGACATGCAGGTTGTGGGTATATGCAGATCAGTGATTATAATGAAATTGAGAGTCTAGAAGAATTCAAGTCATTAGTAATGGCAAGGACTAGTCAATGACAATGTCTATGGAGTTGAGGATTACTGGGGAGGCCAGGAGTTATTTGCAGTGCTCAGAACCCATATTCATTCCTGATTATGGAGGGCAGAATGTCTAGAGGAAGCAGGGTCATAGCTACAGTATGATATTTCACTCTTGACCCATTCGTGTCCTTGAGAACACTTGGAGAAACTGAATGTAATTCCCTGTTTAACTCTGAAAATGAAGTAAAAGTCCAGAAAAGGAAAATCGCTACTGTGATTGTAGTCCCAGTGCACAAGGCCCATTCTTAATTCCTTTTGGAGGAGGAGAATGATTACTTTTGAGGATTTGTATGAATTCCCCTTGACCTCTGTTGATGGAATCTTTCTTGGGAGACCAGGTATAGTGCCAAATGTGCTGGTCCCCTCTTTATTCCCATCGATGGTAAGCTTATCCAATAAATGGGTTTAAATACCATCTAAATGGCTAAGACTTCCAAGTTTTTAACTTTATCTCAGATCTCCCTTCTGAATATCATACTTGTATTTCTAACCACCTACTCAACATCTCCACTTAGATGTCTAATAGACTTTTCAAACTCAACATATCTAAAACTAAATTTGATATCCCTCTCCCCCCATTCCATAAAAGCTACAATTTTTCCCTTCTCAGTAAATGGCAAATTTCAGCATCCAGAAGCTTTTCCAGGCTAAAAACTTGGAAATCATTCTTCATCCCTCTCTTTCTCTCATACTCCACATCCAATTCATCAGGAAATCCTGTTGTCTCTTTAAAATTTGTCTAAAACCCAGCCTCTTCTCACTATCTTCAGTTCTAAAACCCTGGTCTAGCCACAACCATTTCTTGCCTAGGTCACTACAATATCCTCCCAATTGGACTCCCTGATTCCACCCTGTCCTCACGCCACCACCCCCCCCTCCACCCCCAACTATTTCCAACACAGCATCTATTTAAATCATAAGACAGATATCATGTTATTCCTCTGCTCAAAACCTAGCAATGGATTTCCGCTAAGAATAAAATCCACAGTACTTAGAGTGGCCTACAAGACCTTACATGATATGCCCTCCTCTCACCTTTCTGACCTCATGCCCTGGTGTCTCCCACTTCATACATTTGGCTTTATATAGAATGGCCTCTTTGCTGCACCTTGAAAATGCCAGGTACGTACCCTTGTTGCAGCCTTTGCACTGGCTGTTCTCTTTGCCTGGGACGGTTTTCTCAGACATCTGCATGGTTAACTTTCTTGGCTCTTTCAAGATTTTGTGAAGATATCGCCTTCTCGATGAGGCCTATCACAACCACTCTCATTTCAAATTCCAACCACCTAGGGTACCACTCCCTGGAAATCCCAGTACTGTTACCCTGTTCAATTTTTTTTTTTTTTCCAAGACACTTACTGCCTTATAACATGCTATTTAGTTTTTTTGTTTTGTTTTGTTTTGTTTTGTTTTGTTTTGTTTTGTTTTGTTTTACCTTGTTTATTGTCTGTTTCCTTCCCACTCCACTCCCAATTAGTCCCCATTAGGACAGGGATGTTTGCCTGTTTAGTTCACTGTTGTACTTCAAGTACCTAGGACAGTGACCTACACATAGTGAGTGCTCAGTAAATATTTGTTGAATGACTTTCAAATGTCCCAACACACTTTCATGTAGTTGAAAAATCTTCTACACTATAATTTGAGGAAATTTTATTTTTTGTTTTGTCTGAAACTTAATAAGCATTTTTCACCATTTGGAGAAAATCATGTCAAAAGCAGCAATAACACTCATGGTATTTGGGTATTTGGGTGTTGGGCATGTACAAAGTCAGCCTTGGTAGCTATCATGTCATAATGATTTTACCTATAGTTAAAAGCATCTACTTTATTATGTCTTCTGGAGTGGTTTGCCTGAGTATTTGCACATTGAAATACATATTATATTATTACAAATTCCTTTCATTTACTTTTTATATTACTGTTAGGACAGTTGTTGCTCTTTTTTCCTTTAAAAATGTGTGCCAGTAGATTATCATATCTATGAATTTCATTTCAAAATTTTTAAAGTAGGTTTTCGAAAATATTTATTATAAAGGCAATGGAGTCATTAATACTTCCAGACTGCGTACTTCATTCTTAGTTTGTGACTTTCCGAAGACAGACATGTGGGCACTTGGTGAAAATACAGGGCAGATAGTACAGATGAAATCCACTAATATTTAATAAAAGTCTGCCTCATGGAAAGTGCTCACCAGCTCCACAAACTTTCCTGCCAAGGCTAGGAAACACAATTTTCAGGTCTAAAATGATAAGCAACCCTGACTTCTCTGACACCATTAGCTACAACCACAAATTGGACAGCTTTTGCAGAAAGGTTTGGCTCCTCTCTGTTTCTCAATACAAACCTTTCAAGTCATTTCTGTCTAAACTAAACAAAACATAAACTCAGGTGTGTATCTGCTTATCTGTGTCTAGTGCAAAACGTGTTCCTAGCTCTATTGTTCTGAATCCATTCTCTGTCTAGTCCTTCCCAATCTGTCAAAAGTTTCTTTCAGGCCAGTGACAGAAACCAGCCCAATGCAGGGCAGGGCAGGGGGAGGTCTGGGACAACTGCCGAGGGCCCTAGCCCCACCCCCACTGCATATCTAAGCCAGCTAGGGAAGCCAGCATGATGCCCTGGGGGGGTCTGGGAGTGGGGGGAGGAGCATGGGCCATAGCCCTGCCCCCACTGCCATTGCCCCTGACCATTCAGGCCAGCGTAGGAGCCTCCCTAAGCCTGGGATCCTGAGAGACCAGCTGGGATAGCCCTACCCCTACTCGCAACCACCATGTGTATCTCTTTTGGTGTGTGTCTCATCTGCTCATGTTCTTCACCAAATTTCAGCTTAAATGTTTCTAATTTATTTTTAACCGTTCTTTTTGCAATAAAGACATTGATCTTGTTGTGTTTAAAACCAAAAAAAAGTAGAAAATAGAATAATGGTTACCAGAGGCTGGGAGGGGTGGGCGGGGGAGATAAAGGGTGAACTAAAGGGGTCAAAACTATGCTATCTACCCCGAGTGAAACACTGTGCACGATATGCATGTATTGAAACAACACTGTGTACCCCACAAAAATAAATATAAATAAAATTGAATTAAAAAAAAAAATAAGTTTCTTCCAAGAGGTGCCTTTGAAATGTGCTTCCTGACTTTCACCTCTTGGCTTGTATCAGTGTCATCTGCCACTCCTGGGATGAAGCCGTTGAGCTACATTGCATCCATCTTTCCCTGCCCGATCATTTCTTCTCCTGCCTAGTTGTACCATGCTGATATACAGGAATGACTAGCCACTAAATTGACAATTTGAAAGCAAACTAAAATTGTTTGTTTTCTCTTTTGCTCCTAGAGTTCTTCTGCCCTTGTAACCTTGAACTTTATTTGAAGTGTGTGCTAACATGACATTTTAATGCATGTAGTTATTACCCCTGTCTTTCATGTCTACACTGGATAAGTCTAAGACTTGGCAAAGAACCAATCAATCCTTATACTTCCATATATTGCTGATGATACTGCTCATGGTGGTGTTGCACACTTGTGAAATTCTGGCTAAAAAGTCTAATGTATGGTCCTTTAGTACAATGTAAACAGCAATTTTTTAAAGTTCCTGTCATTCATCTGAGTATCAAAGCACTTAAGCAATAATGAACATTTGGTTCTCTCACATGAGCTAGCAAGAAGAAATTTTCAGTGAATAGCAGGCTGTACGTTCTTTTATTATGTAACTTCCTTCAAGGAAGTCACTGGGGTTATAGGATATCATCACTTACTTGGGCACTTGGCCAAGACAATGAACTGAGCACTGATGTTCATGCATGCTCTCCCACAGATAGTATGTCATTGTAATGACTTCTGCTGTTCATGATTTAGCTTTTGGTTTCTGTAAACTAAAGTTTAGCGAAGCTCTCCCTCCCTGCTGGTTGCTCTTCACTCACCACCTCCCTTTCTTCTTTCTCTCCTCGCCAACTGCACTCCAGCCATGCTCTGAGCTGCCCCTAAGTTTCCTGCCTCAACTCCAACAGAGGGGCAGTTGCCACTGCCAACAGCAAAGAAGGAAGGAGGGAGAAAAAGAGTGGGAAGGAAAGGGCGATGGAGCTCCACTAAGAAGGAGCAGGTGAATGAACTTGTAGTGACGCTGACTCCCTTCACACCTTCCTTTGCCACTTGACTCCCAACCTTGATCCCTAGTCAGAGCTGTCACCTGAGAGATCAAGGGTCATGTGAGGAGAAGCAGCTACCACCACCCTCACCTTGGAGCTACTTCAAGGGAAAAACATCTCTCCACCTCTGTTTGAATTAGAAGCTGTATAGAAGTTCCAGGAGTGCAGGTCAGTAGAACTTGCCAAGGGTCCTTCTAGAACTCTCCAGCGTGCCAGAAAATTCAGAAAACAGTTCGGCAGGGTTGCAGCTGGTCTACAAATCAAGAACTCTTTGGCATCTAAGGATCTAAACATCTAAGCATAGCATCAGCAAAAAGGCTTGCCATTGTGCTAATGTTTGACAGAGAGGCCGAGAACTGTTTTGTGCACTTTGGCACAGAAACCTACCAGATTAGTTCTTTTTCACTATAATGGCTGATACTGTTTGTGCAGAGATCCCAGTGAAACAGTGGTCAGAACTCATTCTTCAGCTGGTAGCCAGTGTCACAAACCCCAACAGCCCAGAGGATGTGGAACAGTCAATGTGGGATGAAATGTTTTACATCTGCCAAGATATTTACAAGGAGCAGCTACAGGATACATCCGATGAGATTCTGACTGCCACAGTCCTAGGGAAGAGGAAAGAAGATCCTAATAGCATGTGAATTTAGCGGCTCCTAAGGCACTCCTGAACTAGTGGAGTTCACCAAAGTGAACTTTGACAAAGAGTCTAAAAGGCAATTTATTTTGCAGGTAGTCTCTGGAGCAACCAATTATCGAGATAATAAGGGTATGAGTGGCTACAATACAGAATCCGGTGAAGAGAATGTCCCTGTGTTATCAGTACATGGAGACACATATGAGTCCTGCTCTTTTTGTGGTCACAATTGAAGTAATGAACAGTGACTTTGATGAAGTGGCCTTATAAGGAATAAAATTCTGGTCCAATGCCTGTGAAGAAAAAACAGATTTGAGCATTAAAGCTTAAGAGGCAGCAGAACAAAGAAGGCTCCCACAACACACGACAAGTTCTGTGCCAAGGGAGCATGACAATTGAGGTTCCAATTCTCACACAGATACCAACAAAGAATGATGAAAATAATGATGCTCCTGACAACCTGATGTGAAGATGACATTGTTCCACTCATCCTGCTCTCTGTTAAAGAGCATGTCAAGAACCCTGATTAGTCAAACCAGGATACCACTGTGATAGCTTTTGCCTGTATCTTGGGAGAATAGAAACTCGATAAGCTCCAACTCCCAGTTATACAGGCAATGCTTATCTTAGAATTCATCAAAGACCCTGTGTAAGTTGTTTGATATACAAATATATAGATTGAGGGCAGATTTTGCAAGCTGCTCCATGAAGCTGCCATCAGTGACGTCTACTTAGCTGCCTTACCACAATGGCTGATAGAAGGCCTGAGTGCTGAACCCAGAACGACTTCAAATGTATGCTGGGACTTTTCTAGTCTAGCTAAAGCTGCTCATGAAAGTTCATAAGTGATGAGCAGGAAGAAACGGCTACTTACTACTTTTCTTCATGCTTCAGATGTTCATGAAGACCACAGACAGGCCTGCTGGCTACCAGAACGACCTGGGAAATGCCGCATATGAAGCTTTGATGGAAATTGTGCAAAATCATACCAACCATTCTTACCCTTTGGTTCAAAAATTACCTCTGGCAGCTCTGGTCTGACTGCAGAAAGTACATCGGACGAAGTCACATATAAGAGCACCTTTGATAAGATCCAACTCAATGATCTTCAGTCTTTACTCTGCATAACTCATCAAATGTTCTCTGAAAAGTGCAGGGTCAAGATGAGATCATGGTCTCCTGTTGAGGATTTTCCAAAGTACATCTGGATCTGGGGGAAGGCAAGAGGATGACCTGCTAGCAGTTAGCACGTTGGAGGAAATGTGGGTTGGTGAATTCCCAAAGAACATAGAAACCTCTAAACTCTTCCTGGGTATGGGCATTTTATTGAAACATTATTCTGAATGCTGGGTTTTGTTAGAGCCCACAGGTTTAGCAGAAGATTTATGTCACACCTTGAAATCTAGTATCTTACTTTTTGTTGATGGAGAACATGAGGACTGAGAACGTCCATAAGTTTTTGAAGCCACAGATTCTGTATTTGGTGATATCATCCTTGTCATTGGTGGAGAATTTAACAAATACCTAAAGATAGTATTGAATATGCTTCAGCAAGCCTTCTAGATGAATACGTCAGACTATGATATGGTGAATAATGTGAATGAACTAAGAGAAGGATCAGAGGGAGACTAGGAGAATGCATATCCAGATACACTGCTGATGCAACCAAGAGTAGAATTTAGTCTGTCTTTCTTTGACCACATTGCTAGAGTTGAGGATCATACAGAACGCCACGGTAGTGGCGCTGCTGAACTGACAGGAACTTATGTACAGCATTTACGAAGGATGTGCTAAAATAAGTAACAGCTATGCTGATGATTCTTGAAGTGTAGACTAAGGGACTGAGGTTCAAAACTAGCAAAACAAAATCTCGCTCCATGGACAGCAACATAACTGAGGAAACTGAAGGTCCAAGGTTGATCTGTGGCCCTTGGTGTGATACCTGAGATCACTATTGGGAATTACCAATCTTTTGAAAAACGTAGAAGGGAGGAATGTGCGCAGATGCTGAAAACACACCACATTGAAAATCTTGCCACAGAAGCAGCAGGTGTTAACAGCAGCACTGTTGGTTACCTAGGTAAACACTGACGTCAGGGAAAACCGCATCATATTTGCCATCTTGGGAAGGAGAAAAAGAAATGATTTCCTTAATAGAGATGGAGGAGGAGGAAGAAGAGGAGGAATTGAAGAATAAGAAGAGGAGGAGAAGGAAGAAAGACAATGGAGAGAAGAAAGGAGAAAGGGAGAAAAGCTATGAGAGGGAGAGGAAACAAAAGTTATCTCTTCCCAAGGAATGCTGCAATTCACTTGTCTGTATTTCAGCTGATGCTCAGTGGAATGACTGATTTCTCCAGAGAGGAGAGACTGGGTTTAGCAGTTTTGTGTTATCATAAAAGTCAGCCTAACCTATGCTACTGGTGATGATGATGATGATGGCAATGACGACGATGACGGCAATGACGGTGATGATGAAGCCTGGGTCTGCGTAGCTTTACCACATAGTACTGCATGCATGCAAGCTCAAAGGAGGCTGAGGAATACTTTATAATCTATTTGAGTGTGGGTGAATAAAGCTGGATCCACATTCTCACCTTCAAGCCATTGAAGTTTATCTTTTTCTTTTAAAAAAAAAAAAAGCAGGGGGGACTAGATGTTGCATTTCATAAAACTAAGTAAAGTTCTGTCTACTGATAGAGAACAGGGGATGTAAAAGAGAAAGAAAAGGAAAATGGAAAGACACTCTTCAGGGCTTTGGTTGTTTCTTTTTAAATTATTATCATTATTTAAGGAAAAAACACTAACAAATGATTAGAATAAAAATCCAAACTTCCAAGACAAACACACACACACACAAAACCTCACAGCCTAAAGAAACCAAAGTTTAAATGATTCAAAGTGGCAGCACGAAGAGAAAACTTCCTCTTAACTTGTATGTGGCAATCTGGACATATACCTCTCCTTAAAAAAAATAATGGCAAGGAATTTACCAAAAATACAGCAAACTTTAAGTGACTATTTTTGACTGAAAATGAGGATAAATTTAATGATCAAACAAAATCTGATAAAATAACCATTTAAAAATTATTCGACCTTCTATTCTCTTTGATTTTATTTTCTCCAATGTAAATATATGCATAAAGGTTGTGTGTGTGTGTCTGTGTGTGTGTGTATAAATACAGCTCTCATGTTGAAAACAACACTTGTGAAAGGTTTTTTGTTTCTACTGCAGTTGAAGATTCATATAATGATTTCAAATATTCCACAGGAAAAACAAATTAATTTTAGAGAAAGTACAAATACATTCCTCTCCAAAAGAAGAGGGAAAAAGCAATCTTGTCTCCATGTAGATCTATGCCAAAATTGAACTTCATCTGATAGCCCTTTATAATTACACTTAGCTAATGGTACAGTGTGTTAAAATATTACCAAACTGCATTTGAAAGGCCCATACACCCATTCCGTGCCTGATGCTCCCAAACTGCTGCTTTTTTTTTTTTTTTTTTTTTTTTGCAAAGCAACAGGATTAGCAGGTTAGTTTGAATCAAGCCAAATACTGATAAAAGCAAATCTCTTTTGATGGGCAGGCCTCAAAAGCTTGTTGAAGACTGCTGGTTCAACTAAGCATTGATTAAGCGTGTGGATGCTTATCTGATGCTTATCCAAACTTATCTGAAATTGAACATCTTTGTTCTTAAAAACCAGGCCAAAAATCTGTCACTGATTTTGGTGCTTTGGTTCATAATAGGTCACAAGTATCAAAATAGCAGCCCAGCTAGGAAGTGAAGATGTGGCTGGAAGTATAAGCAGGGGGATTAGAAAATAAAACTGTCAAAATTTTCAAGTCTCAAGGAAGTGGGTAGCATATATAAATATCGGTGAAGGACAGACATTTGTCTCAGTGTTTTTTTATTAATCATGAATTAATTTATTTTGAAGTTTCATATAGCATTGAAAGAGAGTATGGGATTATCGTGTTCATCAAAAGAGAACATAGAGAAGACTCCCACTTCTGGGTAGGTGGAGTAGATGTGCATTTTCCTTTTCCTCCTGCTAAGTACAACTAGTAAACCTTGGACATTATATGTAAAATAAAATAAAATATGAAGACTCTGAAAGGTGACAAGAAGGCAGGACTAGCTAGGAACCTTAGAACCCAATGAAAGGAATGACAGTTGATCAGAAGGCCACTGGAGGGAATGCAAAGTGGTACATCCATTCTGGAAAAGAGTTTGGAAGTTTCTTAATAAATTAAACACTTAACTACGCATATGACCTAGCAATTGCACTCCTGGGCATTTATTGCAGAGAAATAGAAACTTACATCTGTACAAAAACCTGTACACCATTGTTCATAGCATCTTTATTTGTAATAGCTCCAAACTAGAAAAGATGCAGATATGCTTCAGTGTGTGAATGGTTAAATAAATTATGGTATATCCATTATATGGAATATTACTCAGCCATAAAAAGGAACACATTATTAATACACACAATAGCCTGGATGAATCCAAAGGGCATTAAACTAAGAGCAAAAAGCCAATCTCAAAAGAGCACATTATGATTGCATTTATATAACACTCTTGAAATGACAAAATTATAGAGATAGATAACACAGATTACTGCTTTCTAAGTATTGAAGATGTACAGAGGAGGGATGAGTGTAACTATGAAAGTATAACATGAGAGATTTTTGTGGTGATAAAATAGTTCTGTATCCTAATTGTGGTGGTGGTTAATGAATCTACACGTGATTAACTGACATAGAACTATATGCATATATTGTATCAAAGTCAATTTCCTAGAGTTACTTAGATGTAGCCATTGACAGGAAACTGAGTGAAAGGTACATGGACTTCTTTATATTGTCTTTGAAACTTACTGTGAATTTTTATGTATTTAAATACTAAAAAGTTAGAAAAGAAAAAGGCATAGGTTTAAAAGTTTAGGAAACACTGGTAGAGGGAGAAAAATGTAGACAACTATTTCAGAGGACAAGAAAGCATTCATTAATTTCAACTTTGAGATTTATGCCATATTCTATTCGTATTTGAGTAAAACTTCAGTTCATGGTGATACTTTTATTTTAATCCTTGAGTTTCTGCTTTTTAATGTTTGGTGGTAGTGTCATTTGGGGTTAATGGACACAAAATTATAGCTAGATAGGAAAAATAAGTTTTAATGGTGTACCGTCATGCTAGGCATCTACAATTAACAATAATTTACGTGTGTTCTCAAATGGCTAGAAGAGAGGAGCTCAAACATGTTCATCACAAAGAAATGATAAATTTTTGCACTGACGAATGTGCTAACTACCCTGATTTGATCACTATATATTGTATTCATGTATTGAAATATAACTTTCTACCTCATAAATACGTACAATCAACAAATTTCAATTAAAAACATGCAGAATAATAACAAAAAGTCTTTCAGTTTCTGATCTGATCCATTCATACGTTCCTAGAGAAATTGTCTCAATAAAACCTGTGGCCTAAATTAATGACATTTTTATTTGAATTAAATGTTTTGGGGGGACTAGGCAGGGTGTTAGCACTGAAAAAGTAAACTCGACCACTTATAATGACCCAGATCCAATTATACTTAGAATATCTTTCCTGCCTCTTTTCTGTGTGTGACCAATACAGCCACTACTACAATACTACTAGTTTGGCTTGTAGTCTCAGAACAAATGCCCAGGACAAGTGTGGTGTATCACCTAGAAACAGAAACAGAGACCTTAAATAACAGGGTCTTAAACAAGGTTTCAAAAAATTATTTTTTAACATAAAAGATGATACAAGGTAGGCAATTCAGAGATAATAATGGTAACCCAAGGTCACAAAAAGGGATTTTTTTGATGTTTACAATCCATCATCTTTTGCTTCCACACTCAAGATTATCTCATTGCTCAATGTTGGCTACTGGGGCTCTGGTCATCATGTCCACATTATTGGCAGGAAGCAGGAAATGGGAAGGGAAAAGAGTATACAAGGATACTTCAAAAAGTTCATGGAAGAATGGAACTAAAAGATAATACAAATCTTTCCATGAACTTTTTGAAGACTCCTCACATATACCAAATGACATCTCTATCTCAAGGAGAGTTCCTTGAAATCCCATCCTATCTCTCACATCCATAGGCCATCCACAATAAAATTGGATTCTGTTATTGACTAAGAAAGAGAAAATGCATATTATTTAGGCAGCTAATTCTCTCTGTCAAATATGAAAATAATTATAGCCAGCATTGTGGATTGTAAATAAGCCCAAAGAATACCTAGTCAGGCCAAAAATATCCTATACCTGGCAAAAGACAATCTTTGGCAATCAAACAGGTTCTCATAAAATTGGAACCTGATAGACCATATAAACAGTGACGTTCTGGTCAACAAGATATTAGAGAATTGGATCAACAAAAATATTGGAGGATTGCAGATTGTCAAACTTAAAGGGAAAGTGAAGATTGAAGCAGTCAGACACAGTTGTTTGCAGCATCTAAGTATATATGGCAGTTAAATATGGACCTACCAAAAGTTGCTCACCCAGAAGATTGAATAGTTTCAGTGACAGTACCTTACAAGTAAGTTCTATAATAAATAACAGGGCAGTATCACTAGCAACAAGATTATTAAGGAGATTTTCTGTAAGCATGGAGGGGAAAGGCTGTTCATTTGTGAATGAGCATTTTTCTAAAAATAAGCTATGATGCCATTATTACGCCATTTTACAGACGAGGAGACTGAGGCTTGATGAAATTAAGACATGCACAAATTCACATAGTTAAGTGGCATAGCCTAGATTATTTGTAACCAGAACACTGTACTACTGTCTGCTGCACAAATCACCATTACTTAAAAGAGTTTTAGCTATACGTTTAATCTAGATGTAAAAGGCATTTACTGCTCCTTTCTAGGAGCAGATTATTTTATTTTCCAGCCATCTTAGAAAGTTCACATTTTTCAAGGCTATTGGAAAATAGAGTTTCTGGAAAATATTGTGTGGTTAACTGGGAAAACTGGGCCTGCTAGCACATTGGAGGTTTCACAGGCAGCTGAGTCTACCTCTAAGGGATCCATCCTACTCTCCAGAGAGGAAGAGCCCAGCTGCACTTCTCCAGCATTTTGTCCAGCTGTTCCTAAGTGCTTTGCTTTCAGGGGCAGCCATGGCCAGCTCTTTTTACTAAAGATAAAGGATCCTGATTATAGCAAGTATTCTGTCTGCAAACTATACCTTTTTACAGTTGCTTGTTTGTTTTATTTAAAACCATTTTGACAGTGCTCTGCTTTCTCTGCTTCTATAAATAAATATACTTTAATGATAAAGTATAATCTGCACATCCAAATGTGCGTTTACTTCCATACATCTTCATGCCCTGAATAGGCACAGCTACAAAGATATCAGTTTTGAACACGAGCATATAGTTCTGAGAACTTCATATTTCAAATCCACAATTCAACTTAAGAATTGAACATAATGTTTTCATTAACACTGATGATACATAAAACTGCTCCTTAAAAAAAATAATAAAACCTGGACTTGAGCTGTGAGGTTGGAGCTTTGAAGCTACTTAGGATTGAATTTTTATGTTAGAAAAAATTATGTCTGACAGCAAGACAAAGCATGCGTAAAATATTGTCTAAATTCACAATGCTTCTGTTCAGTCCTTAAAAGAAACTTGTAAATGTTCCTCCATTGCCCGACAAGTGACTTTTAGTTTATTGCAAGTGCTCTATCATTGACTCTTGCACTGACTCTTTCTGATTTGTCTGCATAGTATAAATATATCCTCCTTTCTGGTCATTAGCATCTCCATTTCGCCCTCAGAGTCCCTTTTGGTGCGTATGTTTCAAAGAGACTGCAGAGTGATGCAGGAATCACGTAATTGCATATTACTCTAGAGTGACTTGGAACCCTATGGAACACCTGGTTGTGCACACAAAGAGCTGAAATACAGTCATTTGAAAGATCTTTCATTTAAATCTATTTCTGACAAAAGATGCCAGATACTCCCTGTTTTACTTGCCCCAAACAGAAGCATTAGATTTAGCCATTAATGTCGAGCCTAGGGAACTGCAGTCCAACTTCCTCCTACTGTGCCCAAACTGTTCTTAATAGACCATCTCTTTGAGTAAAGAGAGGAGTTCAGGCGTCATGCAGAATAAATTCTTGCCTTAATTTAAAAGGCTTACAAGAAATGGAAGATCCATGGAGAGACTCTAGAGAACTCCCCGTGGAGACTTCCTCTCCTTATTGCATGTAAGAAATGTGTCGTATGGAGAAAGGGAAAGATAAGGCCAAAGGACATTTGCAATAGACTGAATGCCTTGAAATCTGTATTCCTCTTCAGACAGTGGAGTCTCTCTGTGGCTGCCACAGACCTCTGCCTCTACTGCCTCCTGGTTACCCATAGCACTTTTCTTCACATCATGTAATCCAGCTTCCATTTTGCCTCCTTCCCCCAGTTTCACTCTGTCATTGTTCTTCTCAGTTTCTGATGAACAATCAGAAGGTTAGTCTGATCTGTAATAATGATCTATCAAGGACAGTTCATTAAAATAAAATCATAATGAAAAGAAGTCCCACAACAAAAACAAAAAATTTATAATTATGTATCTTCAAAAAAGCTTGTCAAATTTTAATATTCAACTTGTTTGGATCTATATTTATTTATTCATTTATTCTGGATTTATCTTTCTTTTCTTAATTTTTATTGAATCAAAATTGATTATACATATTTTGGGGGTTCAACATTGATCAAATAAATATTACTAGCATATATATTGTCACAAATTGTAATTATTCTTTATGCCCCTTGTCCAATCCCTCCTCATCCCCCTTTTTTTCTCCCCTCCCCCCTCTAATCACCCTAGATTTCTTCTCTCCTTCTGAAAGAATAATGGTTACTCTGTTGATTTGCTGCCCAAATGATCTGTCCAATGCTGAGAGGCGTGATCAGGTACCCCAATGCTATCATACAGTACATGTCTCTTCCGTCACTATGAAATGGACTCTGTGGAGACAGACATCCTCCTCTTTTCTTTATCTCTGCTGGTGACTCTCCTTGTGTCAACTCACTCCAGTGGCTGGTGGACCATCTGCATGGTGGTTGTGGCATCTAGCCACCTTCACAGCAGCCATGGTTATCGTGGTGGCTGTGGTGGGCCACTCACATGGAGATGTATTTGGCCTGCTCCATGGTGCTGGCAGTGTGCCTGGTTGTGGAGAGTGTCCAATCCCCTTCTCCATGCCCTGGGTCCCCGAGTGGGTCCCGAGGTGCTGGCACAATGTGCCTGGTTATGGGAGGGGGGTCCAGTCCCCAGCTCCTTACCCTGGGTCCCTAGGCATGCCCCGAGGCACTGGTGCAGTGTGCCTGGTTGTGGGAGGAGGATCCGGTCCCCTTCTCCATGCCCCAGGTCCCAGGGCAGGCCCTGAGGTGCTGGCACAGTGTTCCTGGTTGTGGGAGGGGGGTCCAGTCCCCTTCTCCATACCCCAGGTCCCAGCATGGGCCCTGAGGTGCTGGTACAGGGTGCCTGGTTGTGGGAGGTGGGACTGGTCCCCTTCTCCATGCCCCGGGTCCCAGCATGGGCCCCAAGGCACTGGCAGGGTGTACCTGGTTGTGGAAGGGGGGTCTGGTCCCCTTTTCTCCATTCCTCAGGTCCCCAGGAAGGACCTGAGGCACTGGCGAGGTATGTCTGGTTGTGGGAGGGGGGTCCGGTCCCCAGCTCCTTACCCTTGGTCCCTAGGCCAGCCCCGAGGTGCTGGTGCAGTGTGCCTGGCTGTGGGAGGGGGGTCCAGTCCCCTTCTCCATGCCCTGGGTCCCAGGGCAGGCCCGAGGTACTGGCATGGTGTGCCTGGCTGTGGGAGGGAGGTTTGGTCCCCTTCTCCAAGCCTCGGGCCCCTGGGCAGGCCCTGATGCACTGTCCCTGAATGCCTCATTGTGGGAGGGTGGGACCAGTCCCAATTCCTTATCCTGGGTCCCTGGGCAGGCCCCAAGTTGCTGGCTCAGGGTGCCTGGTTGTGGGAAGGGGGTCTGGTCCCCTTCTCCATGCCCCGGGTCCCCTGGTGGACCCTGAGGCACTAGCGTGGTGAGCCTGGTTGTTGGAGGGGTGGTCCGGTCCCTCTCTCCATGCCTCGGGCAGTCTTATTCTGGCTTTATCTTTCTAAGAACAACAACAACCTGAGAAAATCAGATAGTTCACATTGATAAAGCAGTGAGTTTTTAACTTGGAAGTCTCACTTAAAATTTCAAAAAATAAAGAAAGAAAAAAATTTTGGAGAAGTTGAAAATTGCTAGTCCAAGGAATGAATTTCGCTTGGAGACTCTTTTTTCTTTTTCTTTTTTTTTTTTGCAGATGAGTAGCCAAGAGTTTTGTTTTGTTTTATTATGTTTTAATATGAATTCTTTTTGGTGGGGAGCACACTCCCCAATTTTCCTCAAGTAACACCTTCTCTCTATTGTCTTCCAGCTGTCTGCATTACACATTGTCACCAGCCTGGTACCAGACAGCCTTTGAGTTTATAGCTCTTGGCCTAAAGAATTGTAAAGCTGAGAGAGATATTAGAGATTATCTGATCTCATTTCCAAAATTGTTTCCTGTAGTCGCACACTTCCAGCTCTATGCACTGCTGCTTGTCATAGAAAAAAAACACTATTTGAAATGCTCTTCTCTCAATGCAATCAGTGCATTTCCAATGTTCTAGGTCATGGCAAGTTCACCAGTTTGACAGCGTATGTGTTTTTAGCATGCTTGCTTTCCTGTCGGTAGCAGAATAACCTCTGTGTATTATGATAACCTCCACAAGAACATGTTTTTATTCCAAGTCCAGTGGTAGTGTAACAAGTCCATATGCATGCTGCAGACAGAGATGGAAGCTTGTAAATGTTATTTATGGTTAAAGGCTTCAAAGCTGTGTTGAAACACCATAGCACAGACATAGACCCTGGCGTAGACATAGCATTACTCACTGGGAGCGTTCATTCCTATGCCTATTTTTGTAATGAATTGAGGCGGGCCCTTTGGGCTTGCTGTTACTGTTGCTTTCATGTAAGAGTTCAAAATCCAGGAGGATCACAAACCGAATTGGCTCAACAGTGAGTAAAATCCATTGGAAAGCAGGGAAATTGCATTTCTGTTGCAGGTGCAGGCTTGGATGGCCTTTTCCCCTGTACTCCTGCCTAGAATTTCTTATTTCTACTAAGGAGAATAAAAGGAAGGCCATTTGGCATAAAAAATGCTTTTCCTTCTGACTTTGCCTTAAAACCCCTTCAAGTGAGAGGAATCATATGTTGCCTATATGGTACGCTAGCTTTCTGTGCCACATTTACGGGAGTTTGTGGTGCTAAGGAAATCTCTTGAGCATGTGAGAAATAAAGTTGCAAACTACACATCCAACAAGGGATTAATATCCAGAATATACAAAGAACTCAAATAACTATACAGTAAAAAAACAAATAATCCAATTAAAAACTGAGCAAAGGAGATGAATAGACATTTTTCAAAGGAAGACATACAAATGGTGAACAGGTACATGAAAAAATGCTCAGCATCACTAGTCATCAGAGAAATACAAATCAAAACTATATTGTGACATCATCTCACCCCATTAGACTGGCCAATATTAAAAAGACCAAGAATGACAAATGCTGGTGAGGATGCAGGGAAAGGGAAACTCTTGTACGCTGTTGGTGGGACTGTAAATTAGCACAGCCATTATGGAAAACAGTATGGAGTTTCCTCAAACAACTAAAGATAGAACTACCATATGATCCCACAATCCCACTTCTGGGTATATATCCAAAGGAATAGAAATCATCATGTCAAAGGGATACCTGTACTCCCATGTTCATTGCAGCTCTATTTACAATAGCCAAAATATGGAACCAACCTAAGTGTCCATCAACAGACAACTGAATAAGGAAAATATGGTATATATATACAATGAAATACTACTCAGCCACAAAAAGAATGAAATTCTGCCATTTGCAGCAACATAGGTGAGTCTGAAGAAAATTATGCTAAGTGAAATAAGCCAGACAAGGACAGGGGAAAACCAAGTTTTCACTCATAACTAGGTGCTAAGAAAGAAGGAAGGAAGGAAGGAGGAAGTGAGGGAGGGAGGGAGAGAGGGAAGGAGGAAGGAAGGAAGAAAGAAAAGAAAGACAAAGGAAGAAAGAAAAGAAAGAGAGAAAGAAAAGATCACAACTATACATTGAACTTTCAGAAGGAGAGAAGAAACCTAAGGATCCTAGAGATGGGGGGCAGGAGGGAGGGGGTTTGGGGAGTGATAGGTCAGTTAATGGGCATAAAGAAAAATCATGATTTGTAATAATGAATACACTAACAATAAATAATAAAATTATTTTTAAAAAAGACGTCGACATGTCGGTATTAAGCACCTCTTCCATTTCGATTTCAAAACAAAACTGTGGGATTTTTTTGTTTGGGATTTTTTAAAAAATTTTCTCTTACGTCTTGCAAATAGGAAGCAGATACAGCTGTGTGAAAACTGTTGCCAAGACTGGCAAAATTTAAAGCTGACAGCTTTACAGGAAAATGAAGAAATTCTTAGTCTATTAAGTATGTGTATGTGCATGCACACACACACACACACGCACGCGCACGCACACGCACACACACACGCACACGCACACACACACACACACACACACACACAACTTCTAATAGAAATAGTGCCCTGGGACTTTTTTTTCCCTTAAGTGTGTTGTTGTTTATCTACCTTGTTACTAGCCTAAGAGAAAGCTACTTAGTATTAGCTTAAAGGGTCCACACATCTACATGATGATTCTCAGATCAGTTTGCTTATACTCAGAGTAGCCTCAAGAACTTTCTTTCCTTCTTCTGCCATTCGTATTCTTTTATTTTAATCCACCATTTTTGTATTGTGTGCTTACATGGAACAAAGAACAGCACTGCAAAATGTGAGTGAGGAAAAAAAAGATATGGTTACTGCTCTTAAAGAACTTAAGACCTGGAGAGGAGATAGGGTATCTGCAAATAACCACTTATATTTTATCTGTTATTTCACTAAAATGAGTAGGTGGCATTCCTTCACAATAGGGCCACTCCTTTTATTCCTCTTCTAGAAAATCAATATCATACGAAGCCTTGTTAATGACCCATGAGTACCTGGATCCTATTTGTTGCATTCCAGTTTCCTAAATCCCACACATTTGATTTGTCTAGTACTTGGAACATTGAAAATGAAAATGGTAGAACTTTTCTGTGCCATTTCCTTGAGTTCACACTCAACTGTTAACTAGTATGAGTCTCTAACACTTATCTTAATCTAAAATAATTAATGAGTGAGCATTGGATGGACATGTGTCACTCTAACAGACCGTGTTCTCCATAAGAGCAAAGATCATATCTATCTTATTCGTCATAATATTCCTAGCACCCATCACAAGGCCTCTAACATAATAGGTACTCAACAAATGTTTGTTGAAGATTGAATGAATTAATAAATGGCACAAAGTTAAATTATCAGCTCTAATAAAAACTTGTCTCCTTTAGCATTAAGTTTTAGATACTCCCAGAAAAAATTCCCTTTCAATCAAGTTAGGTAGATACAATAAATATGCCATATTTAGCAGTTGTTGCCATCCTTTATTTGAGCAAAAGAGATGACTAAAAGAGCTATACAAATTCTTTTCAACTCCGTCATTCCATTATCAAATGAAATATTGAAATTTGCATCCTGTCGTCAAGGATTCAGGTCATTTTAAAGGTAGAAAATGTGAATGAGGTTGAAAGATCATCTAACATTCACCTCAAAAGCGGCATTTATTGCCAAGAACCTAGCTGTCAAGCCCACATGGCAAATTGCACAATTGTTGCAGCAGTTTACATGGACAACTTACCCAAGGGGACTATTCCCGAAGGAAACCATAAAGGATAATAATTAAACTTGACATCCAGAAGATAAGAATGCTGAGGGAAATGATGTATCATTGACCTGCGAGAGTGTGTTTTCGGCTTGTATTCCTGACTCTGGAGCTCACCAATTACTAGTGTTGTAAATGTAATGTGATCTCCTTGAAAAAGAGAGAGAATAATTCCTCATGTGCTGGTAATTTAGGAGGATGAAAGTTCATAGATAGCATGAAGAAAAGTGGAAGCAGTGTCAATGAAGAGAGAGTTATTTTCCCCACCATGTAAGGGGTAGGGTTCATCTTAGAAAAACCTGGGAGAAAATGTTTGAAAGGTTTCCCAATCTGATTAAGAAAGCATTAACTGAAACTATACAAAGAAAGGGAAAATGCCTTTAAAATATTGCAGATCTAAATCCAATGTATAAAAGTACGTAGGACAAAAAAAGAAAAGCATTTTGAGAAGGATCTCAGTAATTCTCATGAGAAAATAATAGGAAAAATATTTGGGAGCCACAGTTTTAGCCTCAGATGTCTTATACCAATGCTGAGAATATGAGTAATAACTGAAAGCAGCATGAAATTCTTACACAGAGAGGTTAGAGTTGAGTAAGTGCCAATGAGGCCTGATGGGCTGGTACTCAGTGAAAAATTTCAATTAACGGTAATAATATGTTCAAAAATAGATTTAATAGGAGAAAGCATCAGATGTTGCAAAGACACAAAAAGAAAAAAATCCATGAATCTAGAGGTAGAAGCATGGTAAGGAGAAAGACCAGAATAACATAATTTTGGGAATCCCATATGACCTTTTTGGCCACATGGAGGGACGATACTTTCAATACTTATCACACAATTGGAGTGTTGTCAAAATAAACCTTAATGGGGACTTGGATTTCAAGAAATATGCCTGAAGTCTCAGTGTTCTGAGAGCAGAACATGTAAAGAATTCTTGACTTGACTAAATTTTACCTCACAGACACTTGAAGAAGCAATGAAAGAAAGGGTTTCTCAAGAATATGCGTTGCATGCATGTGTTAAGTATTTTGATTTGGGCAAAATATATAACCAAAATGCTCCAAGATTATTATATTGATAAGATGCTAAAATATGAATATGGATCATATTATCCAAGTGGTTTCTGAAAGCACTGGGCAAGATACTAAACAAAAGAATGTTATATTGATTCCAGGCAACATTTATTTATGGGGGCAGAACAAAGAGTTCCTTTTGAGTAGCTTAAATAGCCATGAGTCATATGAGTTTCAGAAACACTTAAGTGCATAAAGAAATAAATAACTTTAATCCCTAGAAATAAAAACATTAAGTGACATGGTAACTACTTCACCTATGTATGTAAAAAAAGACTTCAACCTACTAACTCCAAGGCCAAGAGCATGAAGTTTAGGCGATCAAAATCCAACAGCAAAGAAAGAGCTGGAAGGATGTCATGCGTGCATAGATTTTATGGAGGGAGCCTCTCTTCATGACCCCTTATTGGCCACACAACTTTAAAATCAAGGAACTAGACTAACTCCTCAAAGAATCTGGGGATGTTCTCATTCTTTATGTGGTCACTTGAGAAATTATGAACTTCTTATTGACCAAATATAAAAATAATTCTGGCAACTGCCTACACTATCTACAGTGAGATACTAACTGCAGAGCAAAGAAGGAGGACAGTTTTAAGAGAATTTATCAAAATAATTACAGGAGAATACTTTCATTAAAAAATAAATTGGCATAATTAGAATAAAATCATAACTCTTTCACAAGTGCTTCTGCGTACACTTCATCTTTGTTACCTTTAATGATTTGACATTCAGTTAAAATTAAGTGCTTCGTCCAGAGTGTGGAAAAATTCTGATTTACTGTTCTATTCAATTATCAGCATAATGGGAAATGATACAGAATTAGTTACTTTTAGCAAGAGATTATCTTTCTTAACCTTGTTGAATTTTATCCACTCTCTGCAACTAAATAATGCGGAAAAATTGAGAAGAAAAAGTTGACTTGTCAAAGTATAACCAAGAGTGTCTTTTCTGTAAAACAAAGAAATACTAAAAATTAAAGTGGAAAGAAACAAGAGTTGGAAGTTTAAAAAACCTAATAGGATTTGTCACTTATAATAAAACTCAGTACATTTATAGCTACTTTTGTTTAAAACAGATATTTCTTGATCTACAAATATTTTTGTACAAAGACATTGAAAGGGAGCATAAAGAGATACTTTTCATAACTGTGCTTTGAAATCCTTCAAAATAGACTCTCTAAAACCCTGATAAGAACCACATTATCATAATTGGCTCCTGCATGTCCATGTTACAAGGACATGAAAAGAAGCTATAAGGAGCCCTGATACCTACATAACTGGAAGTAAGAATTTCTAAAATGCTTTCCTAAGTAGAAGTATTTAAAACTTCAGCTCGTTCCCTTAATATTTTCAATAAGGAGTCCACACTGTTGGACAAAATCTTTCTTTTCCCACAATTATTCCTTCTTGCTCAACTTTCTTGTCCTTTTTCCATATTCTTTAAATGCATTTTCTTCATTAGGTCTTTTATACATTAGTACCAAGCACAAGTAAATTTCTACCACAGGTTAAACTTCCTGTACCTTGATAAATGAAAAAAAAGTACAAATCTTTAAAAATAATAAATGAGTCCAGATGCCAAATATCATCCAGAAAAAAATATGGAAAATCAAGATTAATGAAAACCTCAAAGTAGATAACACTTTCTCATATTTAGAATGTGTGGCAAGTAACACATTATCTGTGTTTTCCTCTTCCCATTTTGCAGATGGGTAAGTTGACATGCAGCAGGAAAAAGGTGCTCGCCCAAGTTCATATGATATAAGTGCTCTTCTAAACTTTTGTCATAATTGACTTTGGCAACTTCTAATTCTGTAACTTCAGATTTGAGAAGATGCCTCAGGAAAGCGTTGATAATGGTAACATCACATTAAGTAAAAAGTAAAGGTATCAAATAATGGGAAAACTTAAACTAACATAAACTAATTCACTAATATACCAAGAAATTATGATTCTTGGATGTATAGTTTGACTCTACTTAAACTTAATGGGTAAATAAATAGGTGAAGATGAATTAAAATCATTTTTCTTGGGTTTATTGTAGTAAAGAAGCCATTTAAAATATGCGTGGGTGCAAATAGTGGAAGCCTGGGTAAAGAGAATACAGAGGGGAGCTCATCTGACAGAATTAACAAAGTCCATGAGTTCATAAGTCTAATTTACAGAACCATTAACCTTTGAGTTGGAGGCAATTTAGTAGTCACCTAGATTGGGGGTTCTCATTCCAGACCTACTAATTAGACTTGATGGTGAAGGGGCAGCTGGTCCATGGATCAAAGTTTTGGAAGCCCTGACCTGGTCCATCCGCTATGCCACTGCAGGAATCCCCTCGAAAATGTCTCCAGTATTCTGCTATTTGCTATGAACCTCTCCAGGAACAAGGAACTTATGGCTTCAAAAGGCAATACACTTTACTTCCTAAAAGCTCTTATTGCTAACCGACGTCAATTTGACAAGCATATATTGAAAGCCTACTACATTCCAGGCACACCACATACATTATTTTTAATTCTCACAATAACCCCATTTTTAAAAAAGATATTAATTCTCCCATTTGCAGATTAGGAAAATGGAGCTCTGAGAGTCTGAATGGCTTGTCCAAGTTCACATAACTAAGTGGCAGAGCTGGGATGAAAACCCTATACTGCCTCTTGCATATGTTTTCTTATTTAATTCTTAAAAATCTTTTGTAGAGTACGCATTATTATCTCTAATTTACAAATGAAGAAACCAAAGATTGGAAAGCTTTAGTGATCATTCAAGTTCAAACAGCCAGTAAGTGAGAGATTGGTAATTCAAACTCAGTTCTATCTGACTTTAAAACCTCACATCTCACCCATTATGCCCTAGAACTTCTCATACATTTTAATACAATACAATGTGATAAATAAAATAGAAGTAGCATAAAGGAGAAAGTAGCCAGATCTAGCAGCAAAGGGAATCAGTCCAATCTGCCAAGTAAGGTGCTATCTAAGCTTGGTTTCAAAAGATAAACAGAGATCATCGAGGCAAGGAAAGAAGAGTACCATGGAGGCAGAACATGTGAAAAGGTGTGAAACAGAACAGAACATGTGAAAAACTACAACACATCACAGTTACAACCTGCCTGCATGTACCTTCCACCCATAACTCTCTGGAATGATGTGCATTTGCCCATTCTGTCATCTGTCCCCTTACCATGCTTTATATTCTTCAGAGCACCGATGACTGTAACAATAATGGTTATTACTTACTGAATACTTAGTACATGCCAGGCACTGTACACAGAGCTTTAGATGGAATGACTCATTTAACCCTCACAAAACTCTTCAAGGTAGGAACTATTAATATCCCCATTTCACATATGAGAAAACTAAGTCATAGAAAGAGTAGATAAGGTCACAGAGCCGATAAGTAGGTAAGCAAAGATTTGAAGCCAGGCAGTCTAGTTCCAGAGGCTGCTCTTTTAACACTATACTCTACCTCTCCAACTGGCATGGTATTATGCAACTATCTGTTGTCTCTCTCCTCTCTTTAGAATGTAAGTTCTGTAAGGACAGGGACTATGTCTGTTTTGTTCAATGCTGTATTCCCAGCACTTAAAATAATACCTGGCACATAAGTAAATACTAGTTCAATGAATTAATTTTTTTTTTTTTTCCTGACCGGTAAGGGGATGGCAACCCTCGGCATGGTGTGGTCCACACCACGCTCAGCCAGTGAGCACACCGGCCCTCCCTGTATAGGATCCGAACCTGCGGCCTCAGCGCTACCAGCGCCGCACTCTCCCGAGTGAGCCTCAGGGCTGGCCCTGAATTAATTATTTTAACCAACATTTTTTCAGTATCTTCTACATACCAGTCTGTGCTAGGTACTAAATTTACAGAGGAAGTCTAATTCTTCTTCCACAAGATAGCTTTTAAAATAAATAGAGGCAGTTTCTGTATCCCTTTTAAGTTTCTTCTCTTCTAGTACTAACAGTCCTAGTTTGTTCTGTTATTTCTCATATGATATAATATTACCCAGGCCTTCCTCTTTGGACATCAGCAGTTCATCAGTAGAAATTAGGAGCACACGAAACTTAACAGAGAGCTTTTGGAATAGTCTGACCCCCTTTTCCTGTACTCTCTGCTTCTTTTAATGCAACCCAAGTTTGTCATTTGTTTCTCTAGCAGCTGTATCATATTGCTGGTCCTTGTTGAGTTGGCAATGAGATAAAAGGCCTAGAGTCTTTTTAATAATAATGCTATGATACAAAGCCATTCCCCATTATAAATAGTACAGCAGAAATTCTATGAATATTTCTATTTTTAAATCAATATATAGAACTTCATAATTATCCCCATTAAATTTTATCTCATTACTTCAGGGGCATTCTTCCAACCTATAAACAAGTTTGAATCTTGCGTCTTTGATCCATCTTACCTGTTCTCCATCTCAGAACTGAGTCATCAGCAAATTCTGCAAGCAAGACTGTTATGTCGTCTTCATCCAGATAATTGCTCAATACATATAAAGGGACAGAAACAAATATAGAGTTCTGAGGCAAGGCACTAGAGACCTTTATCCAGGTTAACAACGATTTGCCAATCAAGACTTTGGGTTCAGTTATTCAACCAGTAATGAAAGTGAACCTCACTTTTCCAGTACCATCCACATCTATATTTTAACATTTAATCCACAAAATAATCACAGATCATTTTTGCTATATGTTTTGCTGAAATCAAAATACCTTATGAGCAACGCATGTTCTCAACTATCCTAATTCTAGAGAAACCCTTTTCTTTATTGCTTCTTCAAGTGCCTATGAGGTAAAATTGTTAGGCAAGTCAAAAATTCATCATATGCTCTACTCTCAGAACACTGAGACTTTAGGCATATTTTTTGAAATTCAAGTCCCCACTGAGGTTTATTTCACCAATGTACCAGTTGTGTGGTGAGTATTGAAAGTATTGTCCGTATCCTCCATGTGGCCAAACAGGTCTTATGGGATTTCCACAACTGTGTTATTCTGGTATTTCTCCCGACCATGCTTCTACTTCTAGATTCATGGATTTTTTTTTTTTTTTTTCAAATCTGTGTCTTTGCAACATCTGATGCTCTTTCTCCTGTTAAATCTATTTCTGAACAGATTATTACTATTAATTGCAATTTTTCACTGAGTATCATCCCATCAAGCCTCAGTGACACCATTCAGGTGTATTTAACTTATTTATGTGAAAATTTTAAGCTGATTTCCAAAAGGATTTGCTAGCAAGTTTAAAAGGGGGATTTTCTAACGTTGGTCAAAGGGTACAAAGTTTCAGTTAGTCGGAGGGAATAAGTTTTTGAGATCTATTGCACAGCTTGACTCTAGTTAATAATAAGGTACTGTATATTTCCAAATTGCTAAGAGAGCAAATTTCAAATGTCTCACCACAAAAAATAAGTAAGGTGATAAATATGTTAATTAGCTTGATTTAATCAGTCTACAAGCATCGCACTGTGCCTCATAGTTATATACAATTGTTATTTGTCAATTAAAAATTAAAAAGGAAGATTTTTACAGTTTTCAATATAAGAATAATTACAGGGAAACCCTAGCATCACTGTGTCTCATTCATTTTCTTGATAGCCATTCAAACTCCAAGACTATTTTGTGGCTTCCTTCACCTTCATGTCTTTCTCAGACTATCTCAAACTCCAGCTAAGATGAGCACATTTCCAAAGAGACAAATAGTCCATCCTAGCATATATTCTAAGTACCTGCCACGCAGCAGAAGGGAGACCATTGATCTTGCTCAAAAATTTCTGTCCAGGTTAATGTCTCCATGAAGTAAAGTAGGATTCAATGAAGGAAATTTCAAAACCTGATTATAAGGTACTCATATGTTAGTTAATAAGGATAGTAAGCAAAGTAAACAAATATTAGTGTGAATTTAAATTAAAGAAAAATGAAAAAATTTTTTGTGCTTTTATCTGGAAAATTGATGTCTGAGAATAAAAATTAGCATAAACCTCATTATTGTAGTATTATTGTTCAAACGAGCAGATATTATACTGCAGTTAATTGTATTAACAATTAAGACAAAGGAAATCCTTTTTAGCTTGAATAGCAGCTTTAAACTAATCATTTCAAACATGGAAAATGAAATGAATAATTTTGTTATAAAAGCATTTGTCCTTTGAACTTCAGTCTATTCAACTTCTGAAATGCTTATTAAAAGAGTTCTGTTGAAGCACATTTTAAACTTTAAATAATTATACCACCCAGTGTGCATTTCTGTAAAACATCAGTAGCTGACAATACCATTTCATAAAACATTTATATTAGATTATACAGTTGCTCTTTCAGTTCGAAAAAGAAAAAAAAGAAAAACTTTGTTAATAAGGTAACAAACTGAAGGGAGTTACAGGGAACTTGTTCAAGGAGGCCCAACCTTCTGAAGTGATCTGAGGCCTTAGAACTAATGATGGTAATGTCTTCAACTTGCTAAAGGAAATCAATACCTTCTTTGATAGTTATTCTCTTTGCCACTTGGTCGGGCCCATATCTGATAATGACAAAGTGAGTAGTGTCAGCTCAAAAAAGCTACCTGAACACCTATTACTAAATTAAGCATTGATGGGACTATATAAACCTTCCCATCGTGAGGTAATACTTCCAAGTCAGATCTTATCAGTAGAAATATATAAAAATATTGAGTTCTATTCGTCAAACTCCTCATGAATGTGTACCAACTCTCATTTTACATGAACAAACACAGTGGCCTTACACACAAACACACACGCACACACACACACACACACACACACACACACACACCATCTCACAAGGCAAACTGGATTAAAGAAAACATAACAAATGAAAATAAATTTGTGTCGTAGAGGATAATATCATGACTTAGGACATTCAGTCCCCAGCTGGTCTTAAAGTTTGTGCAAAGGTTAGAAGCGTTTCGGCAAAGGAATCAAAGCAAACCCATCGTTATCCATTAGGAAGGAGATGAAACTTTACATGAATATATTTCCTACCTCAGTTCATAACTTAGCCCAATGCGCAAATGGCCAAGCTGGAAATCAAATTACTTAATGAATTTTATTCAATATATATTATTTAGTGGCAACTATACAGAAATAAATGGATCAGAACCAATGTCTGTTTTCACAGACCTGAAAGAAGCAGAGGAGGTAGACAAAGGAAACCTAGCAGGGACGGTAAGAAATTAAATAATTAAATAACTAATCACCGTACAGTACGAAGAGTTCTCTTGCAGGGGATTAAGGGAGAATATCCCTGAGAGTGTTCTTTGAGGAAATGATGTTGACTGTGAGAGGTGAAGCTTGAATAGTAGTTCCAGGTGAGAAATGAACTAAGTAGAAAGAAAACAAGGTCCTTGCCCCCCACATAAAATGGTCTAAGTCTTCAATATTTCTTACCTGAATTATGCAATAATTTTCTAATTGGATCCCTGCCTCTAGTCTTTCCTCAGCCCAGCCTCTCCACAGTGCCCCAAGTAATTTTTCTTAGAGATGAAAATCCTTCAGTGATATAAACTGCCCGTCCTAGAGAATGACTTATAAACTTCTTAGCAAAACATTTGAGCTTCACAATTGTACCCCAACTTCTACTCTCAGCTTCATTTTTCATTACTTCTAAAATGTGATGGCACCGAAATATGTCCACGCCCTAATCCCTGAATCCTGTGAATGTATTACATTACGTAGCAAAAGAGACTAAACAGACATAATTAAGATTACAGAATTAAAAGAGAGACTGTCCTGAACTATCCAGGTGGGCCCTATCTCATCACATAACCCCTTAGAAGCAGAGCATTTTCTCTGACTGGAGTCAAAGAGATGCAGCCAAAGGAAAAGTCAGAATAATTTGAAGCATGAGTAGCACTGAATGCACCATCAGTGGTTTGAAGTTGGAGGGAGGACTGTGATGAGAAATGCAGATGGCCTAAAGGAACTGAGAGAGGCTCCCAGCTGACAGCCAGAAAGGAAACAGGCACCTCAGCCCCACGGCCACAAGGAACTGAATCCAGCCAACAATCTGAGTGAGCTTGAAAGAAGATGCCCATTCAGAGCCTTCAGATAAGAGCTCAGGCCAGCCAGTCCACTGATCTTGGCCCTTTGAGACTGAGAAGAGAGCAATGAGGTACTTATCACAGCTCTCTAGTCCCTGTGCCATCACAACCTATATGCACAGAGATTGAAGTTTGCACTAAAAATTAAAAGTTAATTTGTTGAATTAGTGATTCCATTTGGCTCCATTGAATATCTGCACAACCAGTATTGGGTCAAGAAAAAGAAGGAAAAAAGTGCCCACGCCTAAAGGTGTTTATATAGAATATTCCTTTCCTTGTGACAGCTCTGTATTATTGGCAAGAGCATATTTTAAAAAATAGAAATCAATGTTGAATGTTAAACGCAGTCAGCATTCCCCCCATTTCCATATGTACTTTTATTACCTACCCTTATTTTACCTTGTGCTGAAATACTTAGGTGACCAGAAACAAAGTTGTGATAGGCAGAATTCTAAAGATACTCTCTCTCAACCTCCTTTTAAAAATATATATATATATTTATTGTTTAATTGACATGTATTGATTATGCATATTTATGGGGTATAGAATTATATTTCAATACATGTGTACAATGTGATGACCAAATCAGGGTAATTAGCATATTCATTATTGCAAAAACTTATCATTTGTAATGGGAGCATCTGAGCTCCTCTTTTCTAGCTATTTGAGAACATGCAATAAATTACTGTTTATTATAGATACATGGCACTACCATAGACCACTAGAACAGGTACAAAATCATAGCTAAATAGGAAAAATAAGTTCTAATTCTCTCAAGCTTCTTGTTCCCTGGCAATCAAATACTAATGTAGATACTGCTGTGAAGGGATTTTGCTGATGTAATTAAATTTCCAATTCATTTGACCTTAAGATTTGGAGATTTTCTGTGTGCCCAACCCAATCAGATATAGCTCTTAAAGTGGACTATAAAGCTCTTTCCCTGACTGGTGGCAGAAGAGGAAGGCAGAAGGGGAATTCAGAGAAATTCAACACATAAGAAGGAATCAACACACCATTGCTGGCTCTGAATGTGGAGGAGGCCATGAACCAAGGAATGTGGGCAGACTTAAAGAGCCAAGAACAATTCTGACAGCCAGCCAGAAAATGGGGACCTTAGTTCTAAAATATTACAGAACTGAATTCTGCCAACAACTTGAATGAGCCTGGAAGCAGATTCTCCCCCAGAGCCTCCAGATAAGACCCCAGGCTTTCTGACACCTTGATTTTGGCCTTGCGACAACTTAAACAGGTAAGATAGTTGAGCCTGCCTGTACTGCTGACCTATAGAAACAGTGAGATAATAAATGGTTGTTGTCATAATTTGTTATAGTACCAATTAAAAGCATATAAAAAGTATTGACAGAACTACAAATCTGACACAGCTCATCCGATATCCATTTCCAGTGGTGTCTCCCTAAGGATCTTGTGAAAATTATTAGTGTGGTTTCTGGATATTCTTGTCCACTCTAGCTTAGCTAGTAGGCATCTAATATGCTGGGTGATGTGTCCCAGTTACTTAAACTCTCTGAATCTCAAATGCCTAATCTATAAAATACAGATGTTTAAATGAAAGTTGTACCTACTTTCAAGAAATTAAATGATTTAATGCTTATAAAATCTTGTGCTAGAGCCTGGAACATGATAAATGTTCATCATCATTTTGTCCGCTCTCAAGTGATTCTTCTTCCTTCATGCCCTAATGACCAAGTCTTAGTTTTTGCATGCACGTTTGCTCAACATGCAGTGTTTATCCATTAGTGCCAATGAAAGACTGATATGGAAGTTCTCCCTCTCCAACCTGAGAGTTCTGAGTTTCTTTTGCTAGGAACAGTTAAATTATCCTTATGGTATCTGCATATGGTTTTTTATGCTGGCCTAAATAGAGTCAAAATCCACTTCTGCTTGAAAAATCTTTTCCTCCTTAGAAAAGTCTCCATTTGTATAGCAGCACTTCACTCCCAGTTTAATATTGTTAATATATCCAGGTAACCACAGCTAGAGACATTACTGATAGATCATTTTGGTCCCACACTATGTAGGTTATGCAATCTTTTCATCTATTTAATTGTAGTAGGGACTTAGTTTTTAGGAATCATCCATTTATGAGTTGAATCATCCATTGTGCTTAGAAAACAAACTAACTGGTATTATGCCAACAGAAAGAATGATTCAGGGGATTAAAACTATTTCCCGATCCAAAGTTTAGGCCCTAGACTGTTAAAGTGGAACTAACTTGGTTTGCATTCTTTTTGATATGAATGTATTATGAAATTTTCTCCAAAAACATGATCTTTTAGGAATAATCCTTAGATCCAAGTTCTAGATTCCATAGTATAATGTAAAAAGAAAATAAATCATACATACCCTTCAAAAAACATATTCTCTTTTGTAAAAATCACTAGCCCTACCTTTCTTATAAGCTAGTAATTATGAAGAATTAAATTACAACTTTCTCAACACAAAATTTTATCTTTTATTTATTGAAATAAAATTTATATACAGTATAATACTCGAAAGTGGATATTTCCCTTCTCCCAGGTTGTTTAGACTCTTGTTAAACTCAAATTGGTTAGGCTCTGGCAAAATCATTTCCTCTGAGGGCAAAGTTTTGTTAAGGAAAACAATATTCTGAGTGTACTTTTTCCCTCCCCTTTCAGAAGCACAGGGAATTTTTCTCCCATCTTCATTTCCAATTGTCTGCCGCTACTACACTGAAACACAATTAATTATTTAAAAAATTTTTGTATCTTGACCTTTAGTCACATACAATCTGAGGCCTTTATAAATTTACTTTTTAGTTCTAGTAGTTGATTTGTACATTACTTAGATTTTTTTTTTGCATGTATAATTATGTCCTCTTTAATTAAAAAGTTTTTTTTCCCTTTCCAATTATTTTACAATTTTCAATTTTTCTCTTGACTTACTGAGCTGGCTAGGACATCTAGTACAATACTGAAAAAAAATTGTGATAAAAGTCATCTCGTCTATTTCCGTTCTTAGGGGAAAAGCATCCAATAAATTCATTATTAAGAATTTTATTGGCTGAAGGTTTTGTTGTAGGTGCGCTTTATTGGATTGAGTTCCTAGTTCATTGAGAATATCTTGCTTTTTAATTAGGAATGGGTGTGAAATTTATCAAATGATTCTTCAGTACTTTCTGAGATTATCCTGATTTTTCTTTATTTTCTTAAAATAAGATAATATATCATGAGGAAATGCAAGATTGGTTTAACATTCAAAATCAATTGTATAATCTCCATTTACTTATGATATATTATCTTTTTTAAAATTTGTATATATTTCTGGACTGATTTACTAATATTATGTGAAGGATTTGTGTGCGTGTGTGTCTATATTTGTGAAGGATATTGGTCTGTTACTTTCTATTCTTGTAATGCCTTTCTCAGATTTTGGTAGCTGGCTTATCCTGGGCTTGTTAAACAAATTAGGAAGGATTCTCTCATTCTTCATTTTGTGAAAGTCTTCCTGTAAGATTAATCCTATTTTCTTCCTAAATGTTTGACACAATTCATGAGCAAGAACTGTGACCTGGGAATTTTCTTTGTAGGGAGAAGTACTTTTATTACACATTCAATTTCTTTTATAAATTCAGTGTTATTTGTATTTTCTATATTTTTGCATATCAGTTTTGGCAATTTGTGTCATTCAATGAATTAGTCCATATCACCCAACTTGTCAGTTTTGTTGGCATAAAGTTGTCCACAATATTCCCTAGATATCCTTATAATGCATGTAGGACCTGGAATGATATCCCTGCTTTCATTTCTGATACTTGTATTTGCTTTTTATTTGTTCGTTGGTCTATGTTGATGTTTGTTCATTTTATCAACCTTTTCAAATAAAAGAAAAAATATGGACATGTAAGAAAATATATATGAAAAATATATATTTTTATGATTAAAATGTGGATCAAAATGTGAAAAAATATAGAAAACACAAATAACACTGAAAGAAATTGAATGTATAATAAAAGTACTTCCCCACAAAGAAATTCCTGGGTCATAGTTTTTGCTGATGAATTCTGTCAAACATTTAGGAAGAAAATATCATTAATCTTTCAAATAACCAGCTTTTTCTTTGTTAATTTTTTTCTATTTTTGTATTTTCTATTTCATAGATTTTTGTTCTTATCCTTGTCATTCCTTTCTTCCACTTTCATTAATGTTGGGTTTAATTTACCCTTCTTTTTTTAACTTCATAAGGTAAAGATTAAGATCATGAACTTTCAGCCTTGCTTCTTCTCCAGCATAAACATTCAAATTTATAAATTTCCCTCAGAACACTACTTCAGCTCCTTCACATATATTTTGCTATGTTCTGTTTTCGTTATCACTCTGATGGATTTATTTCCTAATTCCTCTTGTAATTTCTTCTTTGACTCAGGGCTAGTTTGCAAGTGGGCTGTTTAATTTTCAACCATTTGAGGATATTTTTAGATACCTTTTTGTTATACCTTTTTGTTATTGATTTATAATTTAGTTCTGTTGTGCTTACAGGACATTCTCTGCAAGATTTAAATCTTTTTAAATTTACCATAACTTATTTTAAGGCCAAGCATGTGGTTAATCTTGCTTAAGTTTCTACGTACACGTGAAAAGAAAGATTTTTGTAGTAGTTGGGTGAAGTGTTGCGGAAATGTTAGAAGGGTCAAGTTAGTTGCCAGTATTTTGAGACCTTCCACACACTCACTAATTCTTTTTTAGTTCTCTGACTTAGCTATTTTTCCCTTTAGTTCTGTCAGTTTTTGCTTTTGTATTGTGAAGCTCTTTTAATAGGTACATACATAATTATGATTTTATGTCTTCTAGGTGAATTGTCACTTTTATCAGGATAAATGTCCCTATTTTATTCAATAAAATATGCCTTTTCTTGAATTCTATTTTGTCTGATATTATAATTACTTAAGCTTTCTTCTCCTTTCTTATCATTTGTATTGTATATATTTTTAAGTATTTTTTCACTTTTGATATATAAACATCTTTGTATTTTAAGTATGGCTCATAAAGGCTGTTTATAGATCTGTCTTACTTTCTCATCTTGTAAAAATTATTGCATACATCCAAATGGGGACAATAAATGAGAAACAGAGAAACAAAAAAGATACAGAACTAGCAAGATGGTTGATTTAAATCTAACCATATCAATGACTGCGTGAAACATAAGTAGACCACAATACCTTCCAATTGAAAGCTTTCATTTGGATCAATCCAATAATTTTTATTATTCCATTTTACTTTCTCTATTGGATTTTTAGTTATATACCTCTGTATCATTTTTAGTAGTTGCTCTAAGGATTAAACTATGCATCCTTAACTTATTTTAGCATACTTAGAGTAAATATTATACCAATTCAAATAAAAAATAAGTACCTTGAAAAGTAAAAGTTCATAAATCCACCCTCCTTTGTGCGATTGTTATCATGTGTTTTATATTTATGTATGTTATAAACTCAACAATGCAATGGTTTTTGCTTTAAACAGTCAGTTGACTTCTAAAAATATTAATGGGGAGGACAGAATATTTTTAAAATTTATCTACATAATTATCAGTCCTGATGCTTTTCATTTCTCCTTGTGGATTTGAGCTTTCATCTTCTATAATTTTCCTCAGTCTGAAGAACCTTTGGCATTTCTTGTAGCTTAGGTTTTCTGGTGCCAAATTTTTTCAGGTTTATTTATCTAAAAATGTCTTTATTTTACCTTTGTTTTTGAAGAATATTTTCACTGGATATTGAATTCTGGGTTGACAGCATTTTTTGTAAAGCACTTTAACTATGTGCTTCCATTTTCTTTTGGTTTCCGTTGTCCTTTTGTGAGAAATTAGTCATAACATATCATTCTTTCCCTACATAATCTGTCTCATTTCACTGCTGCTCTCAATATTATCTCTTTATGTTTGGTTTTCCACAGTTTGACCATGATGTCTTTAGATGTGGCTTTCTTTGATTTTATCCTAATTTGGGTTTGCTAAGCTTCTAGGATCTGTAAATTGACTTGTTTTGTTTTGTTTTCTGGCTGGTTGTTTTTTTTTATTTTTTACTAAATTTGTGAATGTTTAAAATGTTATGTTAATATTTTTAGGCTCCATTTTCTCTCTCTTCTCCCTGGGACTCCAATTTTATGTATTTTAGATGTTTCATAATGTCTTAGAAGTTACTGATACTCTCTTCATTTTTGTGTCAATCTTTCTTCCTCTTTACTCTTATATGGATAATTTTGATTGACAAATCTTCATGTTCACTTAAGCTTATTTCTATTATTCTCAATCTGCTGTTAAACTCATCCAGTGAATTTTTTATTTCTTATATTCACCTTTAAATTCTAAAATGTAGACCATCGGGGGAGGGGTTGCAGGCCCCACTGAAACCCTGCGCAGGCTGCCCAGGTGAGCGCTTGCGCAGGACCCAAGCCACTGCCGGGGAGCAACACAGCTGCAGGGCCTGTCCACGCCCAGCACTGGAGGGGAGACTTACAGGCCCCATCGAACCACTGCATGGGCCACCCAGCTGAGTGCACAGGACCTGCACACTGACTGAATGGGACACAAGGCAGCACACTGCACACTCAACTACACTGATAAAAGAAGAGTCACCAGCAGAACCTACAAACAGAGGAGGAAGTCTTCCCCCTCATAACCCGCTCCAGAATAATAGAAGAATAAAGTGTTCTACTAGATGACCAAACATCAGAGTAAAAATACTAGGAGTACAAATAAACAAGAAGATATGATAACACCAAAGGAAAATGATAATTCTCAAAAGAATTCCAAGCACTGATTTTAAGAAAACCCCAAGAAATTAGAAAATAATCAACCAGGGAACACAATGAAACAAGAAAAATTATCCAGGATATGAAGGAAGAAATTTACAGAGATTCATAACTTTAAAAAGAATGCAACAAAACTCCTAGAAATGAAGGATTCTCTCAATGAAATGAAAAACAGAACAGAAAGCTTGAGCAGCAGGCTAGAGCAAGCAGAGGAAAGAATCTCAGAACTCGAAGATGGACTTTGGAAATAGCCCAGGCAGACAGGAAAAAAGAAAAAGGAATTTTAAAAATGGAAGAAAATTTAAGAGAGCTAGCAAACAACTTCAAACTTACAAACATCCAAATTATGGTTACTCTAGAAGGGGAGGAAAAGAAAAAGTCATTGAAAACTTATTCAAGGGAGTAATAACAGAAAACTTCCAATGGGATACTGAAAAGCAGTACTGAGAGGGGAGTATATTGCAATAAATGCTTATGTCAAAAGAATGGAAAGATTTCAACCTAATGACCTAACACTACACCTTTAAAAAAAACTAGAAAAACAACAACAATCCAATCCCAAAAATAGTATATGGAAAGAAATAATCAAGATCAGGGAAGAATTAAATGAAAAGCCCCAAAAACAATACAAAAGATCAATGAAACAAAAAGTTAGTTTTTTGAGAGGATAAATAAAATAGACAAACTATTAATTAGTTAATAAAAAAAAAAGAAGAGAAAGGATTGGAATATCAAAAATTGGAAATGAAAAGGGAGACACTACAACTGATACCACAGAAATACAAAGAATCATTAGAGATTATTATAAGCAACTGTACAACAACAAATATGAAACCTGGAGGAAATGGATAAATTTCTGGACACACACAAACTACCAAGACTGAACCAAGAAGAAATAGAGAACCTGAACAAACCAATAACAAGCAATGAGATTGAAGCAGTAATCAGAAATCTTCCAACAAAGAAAAGCCCAGAACCATATGGCTTTACAGCTGAATTCTATCAAAAATTTATAGAAGAATTAATACCACTTCTCTTCAAACTTTTCCAAAAATTGAAACAGAAGCCATTCTCCCAAACTCATTCTATGAGGCCAGTATCACCCTGATACCAAAACAGGAAAAAGATACAACAACAAAAGAAAACTATAGGCCAGTATCCTTGATGAACATAGATGTAAAAATCCTCAAGAAAATACTAGCAATCGGATTACAAAAACACATCAAAAAAATTATTATACCCCATGATCAAGTGGGATTCATCCCAGGGATGCAAGGTTGGTTTGATATATCCAAGTGAATAAATGTGATACACCACATCGACAAAACCAAGGACAAACACCATATGATTATCTCAATCAAGGCAAAAAAATGCATCCAACAAAATTCAATATCCCTTTATGATTAAGACTCTCAGCAAATTAGGTGTAGAAGGAAATTATCTCAGTACAATAAAAGCCATTTATGACAAACAAATCACCAATATGATCCTGAATGGGAAAAAGCTGAAAGCTTTTCCCATAAGGACAGAAACAAGACAAGGATGTCCATTCTCATCACCCCTATTTAACATAGAATTGCAAGTACTAGCCAGAGCAATCAGGCAAAATAAAGAAATAAAGGGCATTAAGATTGGAGAAGACAAGGTCAAATCATCCTTGTTTGCTGACAATATGACCTTATATAGAAGAAAACCTATAGACTCTACCAAAAAACTCTTAGAGCTTATTAACAATTTCAGTAATGTTGCAGGATACAAAATCAACACCCTAAAATCAGTAGTGTTTTTATGCTCCAGTAGCAAACTACCAGAAAATGAAATCAAGAAGCAAGCCCATTTACAATAGTCACCAAAAAAATAAAATACCTAGGTATCAATTTAACCAAAGAGGTGAAAGAACTCTACAATGAGAACTACAAAACTCTACTGAAAAAAATTAAACAGGACACAAAAAGGTGGAAAGACATAAGACATACCATGCCATTGGATAGGAAGAATCAACATTCTGAAAATGTCCATTCTACCAAAAGCAATCTACAGATTCAATGCAATCTCCATCAAAATACCAATGACATTCTTCATAGAAATAGAAAAAGCTATCCAAACATTCATATGGAACAAAAGAAGACCCTGAATAGCCAAAGCAATCCTAAGCAAAAAAAAAAAAAAAAAAAAAAAAGAAGGTGGAGGGGTGGAGGCATACTATGTGACTTCAAATTATATTACAAAGCCATTGTGACTAAAACAGCATAGTACTAGCATAAAAACAGACACTCAGATCAATGGAACAGAATAGAAAACCTGGAAATCAACCCACATACTTACAGCCAACTGATCTTTGACAAAAGCAGCATGAACATACATTGGGGAAAAGACAGCCTCTTCAATAAATGGTGCTGGGAAAATTAGACATCCATATGTAGAAAAATGAAACTGGACCTGTACCTCTCACTGTATACCAAAATCAACTCAAAATGGATTAAAGAGTTAAAAATGAGACCTAAAACCATAAAATTACTAAAGGAAAATATAGGGGAAACACTCCAGGTAATAGGACTGGGCAAAGACTTTATGAATAAGACCCCAAGAGCACAAGTAACAAAAGAAAAAATAAACAAATGGGATTATATCAAACTAAAATCTTCTGTGTAGCAAAGGAAATAATCAACATAGTGGAAAGACAACTTATGGAATGGGAGAAAATATTTGCAAACCATACATCTGACAAAGGATCAATATCCAAAACATAGAAAGAGCTCAAACAACTATACAGTAAAAAAACAAATAATCCAATTAAAAACTGGGCAAAGGCGATGAAAAGACATTTTGCAAAAGAAGACATACAAATGGACAACAGGTACATGAAAAAATGCTCAGCATCACTACTCATAAGGGAAATGCAAATTAAAACCACATTGAGATATCCTCTCACCCCAGTTAGAATGGCCTTTGTTAAAAAGACCAAGAGTAATAAATGCTGGGAAGGATGTAGAGAAAGGGGAATTCTTCTACACTGTTGGTGGGACTGTAAATTAGCACAGCCATTATGGAAAACAGTATGGAGTTTCCTCAGACTACTACAGATAGAGCTACCATATGACCCAGCAATCCCATTAGTGGGTATATATCCAAGGGAATGGAAATCCTCATGTCAGAGGGATACCTACACTTATATGTTCATTGCAGCTCTATTTACAATAGCCAAAATATGGAACATATTTTGGATACAAAATATGGAACAAATATCCATTGACAGATGACTGTATAAAGAAACTGTGGTATATCTACACAATGGAATACTACTCAGCCATAAAAAAAAGAATGAAATTCTGCCATTTACAGCAACATGGATGAGTCTGGAGAAAATTATGTTAAGTGAAATAAGTCAGACAAAGTAACAGAAATACCGCATGTTCTCACTTATAACTGGCTGCTAGGAAAAAAGGGGGGTAGGAGGGGGGGAAGTGGGAGAGGGAAGGAGGGAAGAAGGAAGGAATGAGGAAAGAAAGAAAAAAAGACCACAACAATAAGTTGAACTTTCAGAAGGAGAGAACAAACCTAAGGATACTAGAGATGGGGGGAGGGAGGGAATGAGGGGGTTGGGGAAGTGATGGGTCAGGCAAAGGGCATAAAGAAATATCACGATTTGTAAAAATAAATATGCTGATAATAAAAATTAAAAATAAAAAATAAATTCTAAAATGTTCATTTAATTTTTTGGTGGATTATACTTCTTCACTGAGATTCCTCAACTGTTCACTCATTTTCACATTCTTTTCTCCTAAGACCTTGAGAATATTTACAATGGCTCTTCTAAAGTCCTTTTTCACTAATTCCATAGTCTGGGTCATCTAGAAGTCATTTTCCACTGGCTGCTTTTTCTCGATTATAGATCAAATTTTCCCATGTCTCGTCAGGTCTTATTCATCATAGAGACCCCAGATTCTGTTGTGTTCTTCTGAAGAATGTTTGTTGTAAGTTATTTGCAGATTGAATTCAACTTGTGGAGGGTTGGTTTTATGCTTTTTTAGAGTGGCTCTCTTTCAGGTCTTTCCTCTCTCCTAAGGTGAATTCCTTAATATTGAAACATAACTTTTACCTCTAATACATAACCCTTCTGGGGTTTCAGTGGTAAGCCCAAGGTATTTATCCAGGCCCCCTAAAACTTTAAATTCTGTCTTTCCTGAAATGGGTAGCTGCTGAAATATCTGTGCAGCATTTTCAGTCCCCTAGCCCTTCTTTTTTCCTGGGCTCTTTGGAGTCTCCCTCATAAATCCATGGTGCATGGATCATACAAGGATTTGAAAGGAGTTTATATCCAGATTTAGGAACTCTCCTATAGCTTCCTCTTTGTCACAACCTCTCCCCTTAATTTCTAGCTGAAGTGCCACCCTCAACTTTGATTATCTGTCCCCTAATACCAAGATTTCTGCTTGATTTCTAGCTGCGTCACAGTTCATGTTCTTGGCAGCATTCTCAGGATAAAAGCTGCATAAATATGGATCTCTTCGTTGCTGTCTGAGTGACAGTTAGTTCAATGCAATTTATTCCATCATCACCAGAACTGGAATGTCAGCAAACTAATATTTAAAGGGACAACAGTGGGAAGTTTGTCTTTTCCATTCTTTCTTCGTTCAACCATTTAGGAGTCTTGGAACAAAATGGAGAGGAGTGTCATCTGCTTCTCAGTAACTCCAGTTCATACTGTAACATTAAATCCAACTTTATGTGACAAACCTTATAACAAAAGGCTCATCTTTTTAGTTGTTTCTGTTTGTTCTTTTCTGAATTTTCTGTTCCTGAGACTTAGTAGCACTAGTAACACACCTACTCATGTAGGCTGACCTAGACTTCCAGGATCTTACTGATGAGATATCTGCTAAGTAAGCCCAAAGTATTAATAAAATGTGACCTTAATGAGCAATTTGAGCACAACTTACAATGCAGCAGCATACTCTGTCAATTAGTCAGGGGAACCGAGAGGCAGTGAAGTTTATGTTTATGCAATTTTATTGTTTAGCCAGAAAGAGAAAATGCTGTCTACTTATTAAGGGAGGTATGACTTCTTACTTCTTTGACCATATTGATTTTAATACTATTCTCTTGGCCTTCAAAGCTGGAACAACTGCCTCTGGCTTTATTTGACTGTTGTCATAAAATTTACCCCCATGTTACACTCCTGCCACTCTTTATACCTGTCACTACTCTGACATTTTCAAATGAAAAGAAATTCAAGGGCATCTATACTCTGATACAAACTTTTTCCCCAAAATATAACATGTAATAGTAATAACAGTACCCAGCATCATGACTTTCTGCAAAACTTACTGACTCATTTAGAGTGGAATTGGTTGCCACGGGGTCAAGGACAATGGGCGCCTGGGAAAAATCAGATAAGAATGTTGGGACAGAATACCAAGAAGTAAATCCCACAAAACTAAAGTCATGTGGAAGTTTTTTCTTCCAGTAGTGCTCTCAAATTAGTATTCAATGTTTCTCTTGAGAAGACATTCAAGAAAAATATATACCTTTGAAATATGGAATAGATAAGAGCACCATGTAACTTTGATTCTATCACATACTCATTTATGTATCTTTCTTCCCATTAGATCGTAAACTCTTTGACAATAGTTTAGCTCATTCATCTTTGTATTTCCCTATTCTCTCAGCACAGTTCTTAATGTGTTCTTGTGCATAAGTTCTTATGTTGCAATTAAAATTTAGACCAGTTAATTTCAGTAAATTCTGGACCTAAATTCTGTACTATTTTTATTTGTAAAGGGTATACCCATTTTATTGAAGAAAAAGAAAGCCCTTTCCCAGCTCCCCAGTCATTCAATCTTAACAGTTGAGAGTTTTTTCTACAGTATTTAATTGCACTAACCAGTGAAATTCATTAAGATATACCAGATTTTCCATGTATTTGTGAATCTTCCACTCTCTTCTGTATTTCGAAACAAAAGATTGAGTGCATTAGTTTAGATCATAATGTGTGAATTCTACATGTGGAGCAGACACTCATATCTAAACTATATCTCATCACCTTGGTCAAAGAAGAGTTAGAAAAGTGATTAAAAGCCAGAAGAAAATGGCATAAAGAGACAGTTTCTAAAATGATTAGAGATTACACTAGTCTACTGAATAGAAACATGGTATTCCAAATTTTATCAAAAAAATATAATGTGCTTCTCTGAAAAGTATGAAAAAGAGGTTGTTTTAAAGTAATTTAATAACTAGCATTATTTATTCCCATAGGTGTTTTGTATCTCCAGCATCCACTTACATTTAGCATTAATTTGTGCAGGTATAAGTAAATTCTTAGAGTTAATAAAACTTTTTCTCATTTTTCTTTATTGATTTAACTGAGAAAAAGTTCTCTTTTATTATACAAAACTGACAGTTGCAAAATGACAAGAGGGTAAATTGCTCAAAGTCATAAATGTTGTGTAGTTTATACATCTAATGTTTTGTAGTGTAGATATATGTGCCTTTTTATACACTTGTTTGTGTACATGTATAAATTATTAGCCTTGCAAATATTGTTTGCCTTTATTCAAGATGGCTCACTCAAAAGACCAATGACTTGAAGTTCTTCTACCCACTTCCACAACAGCAGCCGTTGGTTAATGGCTATATGATGTTCATAAAACCTGATGTTCATAAAATCTGCTTAAATGCATAGATTCCTCTGTGCTTTCTGGAATACTAAAAAATGCTCGCCAGTCTTCACTTTGTCCACTGTCAGTTGATCTATCTGATGCTAGTATTTGCCTCTGGTCCACAAACGAGCGTCATTACTTAAGATTTACTTTATCGAGGTCCTTGTGTATATAAGCATATCTTATACACTTTTGATTGCAGTCCCTTCTTCATGTTACTATATATATATATACACATATACACACATATACCTGGTTCCTATATACAAACCAAGAAAATAGCCATAACCTGCACAATATTATTATTTGAGGGGCATAAAAGGTCTCATGAACTAGAATTTCTCCCTGACTGAATTAACTGTAATTAATTAACTGTAATTGAAGACATTAAAGCCCCCTGTTAAAATGCAAATGCTTCCTCAAAGGGGCAAAACAGAATTCTTTTAAAGCATCAACTCCTCAGCTTGAATAATTTTATCAGACTAGCCATAAAATAGAATATTACTGAAGAGTGGAATATACAGGACGGGTAGGTTTTGATGGAAAGGACCGAAGAAGAAAAATATCCAGAGCATTGATCTGCCTGGCAGAATTGGCTCCCATGGTATTTAGCAGCATCAGGATGTGAGCAGCCAGAAGACAACAGTAGGGCACTGAGTGACTGGAGACCAGTGGGCTGAAAAAGTACTACAGTAAGGCGTCACCTATTTCACAACTTTACTGAAGCTCACCTTCTCTGCTCTAATCTACCTCATGTCCTGCTATTGTTGGGAGAAGAGTCAGTTTAATGCTGGTAGCCTGGCAGCATTCTAGCATCTTATTGCTGCTATTTAATTCTGGGTCTGAGTCATAGATACTGTCGATTTAAACACACACACACACACACACACACACACACATACATATTTAAACAGCAAGATATTGCATCTTCAGAGGGTGATGTGCAAATGATCATATGTTCTGAAATGTCACTGATCTATAATCCTTGATAACTGTTCTTATCCTATGCATAAATTGAATAGATGTTGGGGGGAAAACCAATTCACTAAATAACACTTTGGGGTAAAAAAATAAAATCATCCATAACAGGATGGACTATTTACAAATGCATCATAATGCAGTGTTCAAAACTGGAATCCCTTTCTGTCCAGATTTGCATCCAATAAAGTTCTATGTATAAAAGTCCCTGCATAAGAATCTGGCCCTCTATTAGCAAATGCTTAGTTTCTAGATAGGGATTAAATAGGGCCCAAAGGCCCCTCCAAATTGTGTCCCTGTAAATGTCTAACAGTTAGAAGAGGAAAATGTAATTTGATCATCTGGGCAAGTTACTATTATGCTCTCTTTTTAGGCCTCCCTGGTCTGCCTTTTACATTGCTCAGACTCTGTGTGGTGATTGAACATCGTCCAAGCTGTGCTGCTGTTCAAAACCAGACTCACGTTGAGCATGTGCAATTGGAATGAGAAAGTGCTGGGGAACACAGCTTTCTTATTCATATGACTATGCACCAAACACTGGGAGGCCTGAGATGTGAGGCAGCCAAGCAGTCTGTCAATTGTAGCTTTTTCTTGAACTCTGGAGTAAATCTTGAAATAAATCTTTACTTCATGACATTTGTTATATCAAAACTAGATGGTTGCCAGATGCAGAATAGCAAGAAACAACCCCTTCCCCTGTGGCTAGTACCAGAAATAGCCAATTAGAAATAATGCTTTGTGTTGACTGTCTCATGCTAAACTGGATTAATTCGAGAAGGACTTAGAGGTTTGTTTGTCTTTTTCAAGCCTATAAAATGAGCCTTGTGAAAGGCCAAGTCTGAGCATTTTTTTTCTAAATAGCTTTGAACTCTTGCCCTGACTTCCTCTATGTATGTCGCTCTTTATGACTTTTTACAAACAGCTTTATTGAGATACAACACCCATACCATACAATTCGCCTGGGGTGGGAATGGGGGTGGGAGTGGGAGTGGGAGGGGGGAGGAGAACTGGTGGTCTAATGGGTACAAAACTGTGCTGTCTACCTTAAGAGAGTCATTGTTCAGTATATGCATGTGTTGAAACAACACATTGTACCCCACAAATATATACAAATAAATATTTTATACAATATATATGTACAAGTTAAAATATTTTGAATAAAATTTTTAAAAATGTACCCACTCGAAGCATATTATTCAGTGATTTTCAGTATATTCACAGACTTATACAATTCTCACCACAGTCTAATTGAAAAGTATTTTATCACCCTAAAAGGAATTTATTAGCAATCACTCCATGTCTTTCCCCAAACTTTTAAGCCCTATGTAGCCACCAGTCTACCTTCTGTCTCCATAGCCTCCTTATGACTTTTATAATGCCAGCTCTAAGAATGACCTCTCTGGGGTAATAGTAACTACTACTTACTGAAAACATTATACAGGGTGCTTTATGCATCTTATCCTAATCTTATTTCGACAACCATCTTATGAAGTAGGCATTAGTCTTTCCAATTTACAGATAAAGAAACGAAGGCTCAGATAGATTTTGATACTTCCCCAAGGTCACACAGTTGATAGAGCTGGAATTTTAACCCAGCTCTGTCGGCTCAAAGCTCCCATGTTTTTTCCAGTATGCTAAAGTGACGTATGGTGTAGAAGCTTAACTCTTAGGCTTTGAACTATTTAAAATTGCCAACGTTAAGTCATGTTTCACCTACAAGAGTGGCAATTCCATAAGGTTTAACCTAAACAAATACTGAACACCTTCTATAGGATGGACCTTAAAAGAATGGTTATTGTCCTAGTCCTCAAAAACCTAGTTTGCTCAAGAAGTCGCCATCTGCAGATGATCATTATAGCTCATACGTGTACTGCCAGCCCTCTTCTTTTCCTTCCTCCTAATGACAACTTAAATATCCTCGTATCCATGAGGCCATCCATCTGGTTTCAAGTTAATCTCCTAAAGCAATTGTTGATGTTTTATTTTTTCTTCATGTTAATTGCTCAAAAAAAATTTTTAAGTAGGGTTTCTGACAGACATAAGGAACACTATTGGTCCAACTTGAGTATGGCAGGAGCCTAGAGTCCCTCTCAGAGCTTCACCTTGTTCCTTATGAACATCTCTCACAGTGAGGATTTGGGACTGGATAAAGCTCAGGAGCAGGGCTAGGTTCAGGAAAGAGGTAAGCATGTCTCTTTTTCACATTATTTGTAAATGGCTACATCAAAGCAACTGTGTCAAATCATATAGACTTCAAGATAGGAACTCCTCTATAGGCATGGAGTAGAACCTAGGAGCCTCACCTCATTAGGATAGATGTCTGAGCTTCTATTTCAGTTTAGCAAAGAATCACAAACTAGTAACCATAAGCAGTACATAGGGGAAGGGGTACCTCATGAGAAAAATGTCTTACTGGTAATGGCATGTCTTGTATCTGGAAGAGCTGTGGACTTTATCCTTAATGACTTGAAACACACACACACAAAAATGATAATGGTATGGGTTGGTAGAAGAGAAAGGGTTTTTTGTTTGCTCATTTTGCTGTCTCTCCTTTTTATTTTCTTTCTGTCTTTTCAGTTGAGCAGGATTATCACAAATCTTACTCCCGTTAGACGACTGCTTACGGTGCTTTATTTATATTTAGTTTTTATCCCTTTTAAGAATACCTGATAGATCATCCTTATGTGAAAGAGCCAGAACACTAAAGATGGATAACTGCCTAACAGATAATATTCTTGTCTAATTTCTATCAAATGATTCTGTACAATTTTGGAAAATACTATAAACAAGAAACTCAGGAAGCTATTTTATTTCCCTGTATTAATTTTGGCAGTAGACAATTACTCTAGCTGCAATTAGGTATTATGTTATGTTGTCAATAATGGCAGATGATAGGAAGTAGAAGGAAGAAGTTTAAATTCAAGAAAGCTCTAAATTACCTCGCAGGTCTTAGTTCTATTTCATCTTCCTCTTAAATCCCTATCATTGGAAGGAAAGTAAATAGCAGGTTGTGTTATGATGGATTAGCATTGGCAGATGCACAGCTGGGCATAACTAAGACAGTTGTTGGAAGGCAAAGTTCTTGTGGATTGGCCACATCTGTTGCTCAAGTTGCCTGTGTCTATTGACTCTAATAATGATAATCCTCCTTCTTAATAGGCTTAGCACGTAAGATGTCTCTGAGGACTTGCTCAAGAGAGTGCTGCTTTTCTGTTGATTTAGAGATCTCCCTGTCTATACTATGACTGCATCCAAGCTACACAAACTCTTCCTGTGCATATATTTTGGATAAGACTTGCTATTATTAAAAGGACTGTCAAATATCTCTCTTTTGTCTGGGTATAAATCTGAAAAAAGATGCCAGTGGCAAACTGTTGGCACAATTATTTCCAATTCCTGCGAATCACTGTGCCCGGTTTCTGCACAAAGTCCTCACTGAGGCTCTTTTAAGATCCTTAAGACACAGTTTTAATTCCCATTTTAATTCTGCCAATTAAAACTGCACTCATCCTGGGTCTTCTCAGAAAGTAATGACACTTCTATCCTTTAGGCTTCTAGACGTATGAGGATTTGTGGTCACTGAACTAATCTCCTGCTTTATTCCATATTCTCCGCCTCTAATTCAGACTCTTATAGATAAATATTAAACTCTTCCTGCAAAAGCTATAAATCTTCTGGTAACTCTTATGGCAACATTATATAGAGGGATTCTTTCCTTCTGGGGGTTGAACTAGCAGATCATAATTTATCCAGTACTATTATCATCTTAAAAATTTTTGTCATGCAGAGTCCCATTAGGTTAAAAAATGTCTCACCATTATATTATACAGAAGTCTCGACTTCTTGCTGAGCTGGCTCTTCATCCAGTTATAAACTATATCTAGGGAGTGACATTTCAGGATCAACACTGTGTGCATAGAATGAACCTGCTCCTCTAGCACAGAAACCATTATTTCTTTGAGAAACACACTAATAAGCTAATTATTTTTTCTGAGAAATTGGGTCAGGGCTGTATATACCACACCGACTAGACAACCTCTATGGCTGAATAACATTTAAGGGATATCTTTCCAAACCAGTTCCCAATATGGTATTTCTAACCCTCTCAGAATCCCAATTTTGTTGCTGTAACTAACACATATGAGATCAACACAAATGAGATCAAAGTTGGAGCAATGTGTGAAAAAGGCTGGCTACTAATTTGGAAGTGAGATTGTAGTCAGCTAATTACTTTTTTACCTGAATTCGTGTGGGTATTTTTCCTTCTTTGTTAAAGCACTTCAAAAGAAACTTTTGAATCCACTTTGAACCCCTGATAATAGGGCTAACTGTTTAGGTATCAAAATCATTCAAATGTTATAGTGTGGAAAGTAAATTTTATATCTATAGTAAAGTTTATAGCTACTAGAAAGGAAGTGCTGTGCTTACTCATAGCCCCCAAGAGACTGCTTTCTTTGGAAATGAATGACTTCTTTTCATTTTTAAGGAATGGGAATTATACAAATGGCAAAGGAGACTGAGCTCTGGGACTGAATTCAAGGGAAGATAGGGCATAGGTAAGAGGGTATTTGCCGATCAAAGAAATGTTGGTAGTCATTGAAGAGGGTCATGTTTCATTAGTCACCTTGAGTTTTCTCATATCCTCTGTACACTGGAAAAGTAGCTTACTTGCATGTGTTTGCATGAGCACCATGAAAGGTGGTGAACACCCCATGGTCAGTTAACATTGATCACCTAAGTGGAGAGAAACTAGTAGGAGTGGAGAGAGATACTTAATTTTTTTTAATGCATCTGTGTGTTGCTTCACTTGTTATAATGCACATTTATTACCATTATAACTTAAAAAATCAAAAAAAAATTTTTAATCAACTTTCTTTTACTAAGAAAAATGGGTTTACTCTTTGTCCAGACACCGCAATAGGTGTGGTAGACTTTTCATTAAACTGTATTTGGATTAGCAAGCATAGGATGTTGTAGGTAATGTTCAGAACCACAGGATTGTAGAGGCAGTTTTAAGATTGTTTCTATACCTTGGTATCATCAAGAAACCCCAAACCACAAAAGTGATCGCCCACACCTCCTCAACAGGTGAAAATGTGCTGTGGATACTGCAAGATTATATAAATACCTCAGTAATATTAAATGGAGCCTTTTTCCTCTTGTTTGTCTTCTTTTATCTGAGAAAGAGGAAGTTTTATATAATGAAAAAAATTAATAGTTAGAAACAAGAAAGAAAACATAACAAGAAAAGAAGCACCTAGTGCAAACCTGAAGAGTCTTCCCTTCCAGACAAAATCAGGAACAGGATTTTCTCCTCTGACAAATTCAACTCCTTTATTCCAACATACGAAATTCGAAGTTAGAGGAAACTTTGAGATCTGCCCTAATACAAGTTCCTCCTTTTTACAGAAAAGGCAAATAAGCAACTGAAACCCCTAGGTATTAAGCGACCACCCCAAAGTCACACAGGTAATTTACTGTTTTTATTTTGCATTGTGTCCTCCAAATCCTGCTCTTGGAAGTTTTGGAGCCACTGAGGGTACAAAAATATGAAATGGATGTGTCTCTCAAGGTTCCTTGCCACAACATTGTAAAGCAAAATGGACAACTGTGTCTTTTGGAGGTATTTTGTCATGGAAGTTGTCTGCATTGTGGACAAACAAAATGTTAACTTGTAAGGAACATCTACATCTGTAAACAAATGCAGATGCCACTGAAACATTGTAGAACTAAACATTGTTTCCTGACAGAAGGGCATTTATGCGTGGTAAGTTTTGCAGTTATCACGATTACTGGAATGTGTAAATTATTTCTATAACTGAAGAAAAACTCCAAATTGCAATAATGTAGTAGCATAATGGGAGTGGATTTTGCTGGGACTGCTTTGAAATTATGAAAACAATGGAATAACCATCAGCCATATCTGGTTTCCATTTCTGTTTGTGACCTCATATCGAACTTTCTTGATTATATGGTTTGAGTATTTCCAGAAATACTATAGCATGTCAATGTAAACAGAGAATATTATAAAGGAAGAGTATTATGAACTTGAAGAATAGATCATTAAAATTCTAATAGTGCTTGCTAATGACAAAGGTTTAATGAAGAGAAAGTGGCACTATTAATTCATTCTCATGATAAAGTTTACCAGAGGAAAACAAAACAAAGCATATGGATATAAATCCTATTCCATGGCAATTTTTATACTCTGCATGATAAACAGTACCTCGAGTACTAACTTCATCTTAGAAAGAATCAATATAATAGCACAATTCTTTCCAAATCATTCAGCCTACAGAATCATATGTGGTCAGTCATAGTAAGCACTGTATATTACTTTTAAAAACCATGTGGACTCCCGTGTTGTATTTGCTTTTGTCTTTTATTTTCTTTGTAAATGGTTACCAGTTCAGCTCCCTCTGATGTGACTGAGCACCCAACCATTTTTCATCATGAACCATATCTTGTTTCTACCTGGAAAAATAAAATTACAAAAAAAAAATGCTATTTATTAAATCCCAATTATGAGCCAATTATTAGACTCTGTACATCATTTATTTCTCACAACAAACCTGAGACACAGTTATTATTTCCCCTGTTCATTAGATGAAGATCAAATACTGGTACAGCCTCTCACAAAATGCATGAATTACCATTTCCTGAGACCCTCAATCTGCCAAAGAATAGAGCCAAATATGTGCTCTTTCCACAATATTATACTTTCTCCCTAAGAAAATCATGGCATCTTGAATTTACAGCATGATTTTCTCCAAAAAATCCAAGATGCTTTCTGTTGTGGGACTTACCATAAGAAGTCCTTCATTAATGCAGCATGCCTATTGAAGGGCCTTGTATAAAGCCTTATATCCAGCTACTTCCTCATTTCTCAAGAGCATCACCAAACCCATTGTCTCTTTCTTCTTTGTCCAGCAGCTCTTTTCCCTGCATCCCCAAATTCTTTTGGATTCTCCTAATTATTCCATTCTTCTTTTCAGAAGACCTTGATTCAACTTCTGTGGGATGATCCTTCTGCCTATTGAGAAGCTCCAGTGGCATAAGCTTTCTTTTCAGTATCTCTTGTCTATGAGATCTTTAATTCTCCAATTCCATGACCCTTGATTTGATTATCTTCAACTTCTTCACTCTTTTGGTTTTATCCTTTCTGGGAAGAAAATTGTACCCACTGTGGAGCTCCAGGAGAGCCTTTTCTTTTCCTTTTCTCTTCTCCTCTCCATTCTCTTGTTACTAGCTTTGTTTCTCCTCTTCCTTCCCTCAGTACTGTAACTGTTGCAGTCCCTTATATGGTATGTTCTTTATTCTATCTGGAGTCTATTTATGCTTTTTGGCAATCTGGAATATCAAAAGGTATTCTTTAAGCTTACTTTTTCCTTTTTCATGGTGAAGAAAGTGCATTTAATACACATCTAGATGATGACTGCCTCTGTCAAGAAAGGAAAATGCAGCAAACTCCCTTGAGGTTCCAATCTTATTTGAATATGGTTAGGCATGAGCCCAAAAGCACAAGCAGCAAAAGAAAAAATAGACAAATGGGACTACATCAAACTAAAAAGCTTCTGCACAGCAAAGGAAACAATCAACAGAGTGAAAAGACAACCTACAGAGTAGGAGAAAATTTTTGCTAACTATGCATCTGACAAGGGACTAATATCCAGAATATACATAGAACTCAAGCAATTATACAGTAAAAAAAATAAATGACCCAATTAAAAAATGGGCAAAGGAGCTGAACAGACATTTTTCAAAGGAAGACATACAAATGGCCAACAGATACATGAAAAAATGTTCAACATCACTAGTCATCAGGGAAATGCAAATTAAGACCATATTGAGATACCACCTCACTCCAATTAGACTGGCTATGATCAAAAAGACAGTGAATAACAAATGCTGGTGAGGGTGTGGAGAGAAGGGAACACTCCTGCACTGTTGGTGGGAATGTAAATTAGTACAACCACTTTGGAAAACAGTATGGAGGTTTCTCAAACAACTACAGGTAGATCTTCCATATGATCCAGCAATCCCATTTCTGGGTATATATCCAGAAAAATGGAAATCATCATGTCAAAGGGACACCTGCACTCCCATGTTTATTGCAGCTCTGTCTACAATAGCCAAGAGTTGTAACCAACCTAAATGTCCATTGATGGATGATTGGATAAGTAAACTGTGGTATATATACACTATGGATTACTACTCTGCCATAAAAAAGAATGAAATACTCCCATTTGCAACAACATGGATGAACCTGGAGAAACTTACGTTGAGTGAAACAAGCAAAGCACAAAGGGATAGATACCTCATGTGCTCACTCATTTGTGGGAGCTAAGAGAGAAAGAAAGGCAGGAAAGAAAGACCATAGTAGTCCCGTGATCCAACAGAGGGAGGGAACATTCCTAGAGCTACACATTGAAGTTGAGGGGAGAGGGGGAGGGAGAGGGAGGTTGGGGGATAATTGGAAGGGGACAAAGGGTACAAAAGCAATTTCTGGTAATGGGTATGTCCCCAATATGAATCTGGCCCCTACATCATGGGCAGGAGGGGGGATAATCTGCTTTGTATCTCATGAATATTTGAAATAAAGAAAGAAAGAAAGAAAATGAATATGGTTCCCTTCACAAGTGGAACCACAGTTCTTGGTAATTTCTCTCCATATCTGTCTCAGTGAACTGCTGATTGTGCTGGGCTCTGTTCCCTTTGGGCTTGGAGTTCACTTTGTTTGTTTGCCTGCCTATAGTGTACCAAGGACCACAATGTCAGCAAATCTCCACTGTCCATTCTGAGTCTCTTGACAGATCTGGCAGATTATAATTCACTCAGAGAAACAGAGAAAAACCTAAGAGAATTTTAGGTAATAAATTTCTTAATTCTGTCTTTTAGCCTTTGTTGTGAGGTCAAGATCTACCTATTCACCCCAGACAATGACAATTATTTAAGAAAATTGAATATAATAGAAAGCAGTCAGAGGTGAGCTCTGAGGTCATGTTTCTGAAAAGTACTAATAAAATAATACAGCCTTCTACAGAAAAAAAAAATGGATACATTTTAGTTAAAATAAAAAATGGTCAGGACCAACTTTTCCTCTTTTCTGGGTATAAGCAACACCAGCATTTGATGAAAGGCAGGATGTAGAGTATTTTTTCATGACCGATGTTTAAAAACATATATTTAGAAAAAAATATTTTAAAATTGTGTTCTCTTAACGTTGGGGACTTTGTTCATCGGTGATAGCAAGGCTTTTGAGGGTTAAATCTGAATACTAGGGATATCCTGAGAAATAGAAAGGAGCGAGTGTAACTGCGTGTACACTGATTGTCCCAAAGTGATATAAGATGCTTTGGGACAGTGGGGAAAGTGCCTTGTCAAGAAATGGTATTAATGAAGTCCAAGTGTTGAACACCAGCTGTCCAGCTCTTAGTTAAGAGCAGCCACTGAGCAACAATTGAGTCACTTTAGTCCCTTTGATTTGTTTTTAAAATAGCACAGACCAAGCTATGGACTGCTAACCTTGTAAGAAACACCGGAAGATTATGGACAGTGATGAGTTTGAATCACCTGCCATGACATACTGAATAGTTTCCCAGAACCTGGAGAGCAAGTCTATTCTGTGTAATTTCACTTTCTCTCCTCTGTTATTTGCAGCCTTGCTTCAGGTGTGAAAAAGAAATTATCATGGTTATCTTCAAAACATTATTCACTCTGGCCCAGAGTCCTCTTTAGAGGATGCTGATTATTTGAAATTGATAAGATGTTTTGACACCAATGATCAGAAGAGGCCTATTGACCTGAGTGATAGCTCGGTGGCAGTTATAAAGCCCAAAAGGATTGTGGGAGGCAGGCTGGGCAGCTGTAGCTCCTCTAGATCCTTAGCTATAAAATCTATCGAACATTGCCTGATCTCATACCATGTTTGTCGCCAGCATGCCCATACCCTCTATCTGCTAGTATTTCACGTCTTAAATATGAGTTTTAAACAAAGAGTTTTGCCTCAACTGTGACCAAAACTATTTTTTAAATTCTCATAGAAGAACTGTCAAAAATCCATCAAGGTTAAGCCTAAGTTAATTATGAAAAATTTGAAAAATGTAGACATGAATCGAACTGCTTCAATAGTGAAAAAGTGAATATTTAGACTATAACCATGGTATTTAAGGTAAGACTAATATCTCCTAGGCTTTAAGGTAACCTTGGGCTGCAAAGACCTCCTTGATTATTTCCTACTGCTCCACTCCACAGGCCTGTCTCCTTTGATAAAAAGTGAAGGACTTCACAATGGAGATCCTTGGTGATTTTTCATTCAATCTGAATAACCAACTTAATTCTCTCTAGACCTTACACAGATATAGATAAAAATTACAGTTGGTGTAGAATGAAGCAGCATGACTTCTGGAAACCCAGGCTGCTAATATTCTATCACACAGGTCCTTAAGTTCTGTATGACTTAATTATGTAATATTCATTTGATTCAATACTGTGCCAGGCAGACTTTTTGAGTCTCAGGAGCTTTATGGAAGCTCACACTGGGGATTACAAGAGAAGAAATAGCTCAAGGAGTCTTGATGAAGCAAGTTAGAGTGGGAAGTCCTGGAATAAAAAAATGAGCATGTGCTTGAAAGAAAATGCGCTTTTCCAGACCTAATTACTTAGGAAGGTCACTAGACTAGATGTGCTCAAAAAAGAGTCCATGAAGGCAAAGTACCCAACTTAGAAACAGATCCCTATTGAAAAAACAGTCCAATTTCTGTTTATCTGTTTGTTCCCTTGTCATTGCTCATTCCATGTGTGTTACCTTGATTATGGTGATGGTATCATGGGTGTATGCATATGTTCAAAGTCATCAAATTGTCTATATTAAATAAATGCTAAATAAGTGCAGTTATTTATATATTAAGTATACCTCAATAAAGCTGGGGCGGGGAATCCTGCTAGCTTAGCCTCAGTAGATAGGACCAGGAATTGGTGGGTTACCTAAAGACAATTATGATAGAGGAAGAGCTGGTTTTGGCTGATTGTGTTGAAGGCTGGTGTACCCTGTGTTTGTCCCACTATTGCACCTTGGAAGTAGATAACTTGTTCTGAATTTCATGGATGGGACTTTGAACTTTGGACTTTTGAGTTGAAACAAGTTAAGACTTCAGGGAAGAAATGAATGTATTTGCATGTGAAAGGACATGAGTTTTTGGCAGCCAGGGGTGGAATGTAGTGGATTGAATTATGTCCCCCAAAACTCATTGAAGCTTGAATTACATCTGAAAGAAAATGAGTCAAGATGCTGGGTACCAATCAAGCTTTATCAAAGGAAAAGAATCTACTAGGCTGTACTCAAAGTGGAGGGCAGCCTGGGGCTGCCCTCAAAATGGAGGACAGCACCAGGTGTGGGGGTGAGAGAGCTTATATAGGGCACCAAAGGCTTGCTGATACAATCAAGGAGGGGCATTTTGCTAATGTGGAAGCTATGCGATGAGGGTGGAGAATTGCACCCTTGCAGCAGCAAAAGGGTTTCTGTTTTGCAGAAGTCACGAGGCTTCTCATAAAGGGGAGGGGGGAAGGGCTTGGTGCTGGAATGGAAGACAAGGCCGGCAGCTATTTTGTGCTTATTGTGTGTACATTGACACAGATCACATCCAAGATCCATCATTCCTGCCTTTTAAGTACAGGGAGAAGGGAAAAGGGGCAAAGGTCTCATTCTTCTGAAGCTACTTCCTGCTGGAGATGGGCGAAGATATGGAAAAAATAAAAGATTTTTGTTGGTGGGTAAAACAATTAGGTGGCGGGGTATTGGTTTCATGTGGGGAGGCTGTATTCTTCTGGGGAAGGGTCGCTGGTTCTGAGGGGCTGATATCCTCCTCCCATGAAGAATTCAGTGACCTTTTGATTGGTGAAGGCCTGCATATGTTTCGGCAAGCAATTAGAGAAACACAAAAAGAGATAGGGACCAAAAAGTAGGATGTGTCTCAACACAGTTAGGGGTCCTAGTAGGGGCATAAGCCAGGGTATCCAAGAGTCCAGTGACTGGGGCCACCCCCGAGGTGTGTTAAAACCCTTTGCATCAGCAATCAATGCTTGCCTTTAAATGGTTTAAGTTGTTTTGGATCACCCTGGACTCAGTTATGTAATAACAGCATTCCTCCCCCAAGAAGAGGCAAGTGCCTTCCTTCTCCACTGTAAGGAGGTCAAGGGCCCAACGGTTCTGTAAAGCAACTGTCATGAGTGAGGTGACCAGTCGCTAGAGGGAGGAGATGCCGTCTATACTTAGTTCTTCCGAGAGTTTTTGATAGAATTGAGAGGTAGTAGCAAGGTCCACTATGTCAGTCCCAGTTGCAGGAAGGATCCCTGCCCCAATTAAAAAGGTACAATTAGTGCCCTATGGGATAAGGGGTCACTTCCTGAGAGAGGGAGCCAAAGTCAGTCCCAATCCCATCTCCATCCCTCCATCTGTCTGGGCGAGTGAAATCAATAGGCAAGAAATCATGTTGGGGGCAGGCAACAGGATAACAAGGAAATATATTCCAGTTTTAGGGCATGGATGAGGAGGGGGTAAGTGAGTGGTAGCGTTTGGTGGTGTTAGTAAGGCAGAGTGTGGGCAGGCCCCACATAACTCTGACAGTCCCCACTGCGGTGAGATTAGAGGAAAGTGAAGAGACATTTGTGGAAACGTTGCGGGCTGCATCGACAGGGAGGGGGGTGGCCACAAAAAGTTTCTCATGAAGTGGGAGACAGATGAGTTGCTCGGGGACCAGTCTGATTCATTTAGGAATGCGTCGTCCCTGTGGACCTGGAATCTCCATGTTCCAGGTAAGGGGGAGCATTGAGATAGGAGGAAAAACATGGGAAGGATGTGAAGAGTTAGGGAGCTAAAAGAATTTAAAGGGCACATTGCCACAATGACATTGCTAAGAAGCATCCTACTGATAGGAGGAAAAGGAGTGCCAGGAGAAATCTTCCTATAATGTTACAGTCCTTTGGGGCAGCACTGGCCAATCCTGTAGCAAGTACTAGAACAGATAAAGTTTAGAGACACAGGGTGGCATATGCTTCTCATGTCCGACGATGGAAAACCCACGATAGCAGGTTAGGACCAGTCTTGGAGTAGCTCTTGTGCAAAGGATGTAAAGCAGGCCTGCAAGAGTGAGAGAATAATCACCAGCGGAAAGATCATCCTTCTTCTGGGATTGGAGGAAGAGTGAAGGTCCTGGAGATTTTTAGTTTTGTGGGTCCTAAAATGGATGAAGTGTAAGGAGATATTGGGTTGGGGGTTGAGGAGAGGGACCTCTCTGGCTTGGTGTTAACAGAATTTTGGGGTAAAGTCTCAGGTGCTAGGTTTACCAAGGATAAGTGATACCAAGGGGCCTTTCCTAGTACTTTTACTGTTGTGGGGGTGGTGAGAAGTACTGTATAAGGCCCTTCCCAACATGGCAAGAGGGGCTTTAGGATTCGGGTTTTAATATACACTTGCTATCCCGGGCTTTAGTTTTAAAGTCTGAGGGGGTGGCAGGGAAAGGATGAGGTAATAGAAGGTTGGACTGTTCCCTAAGAAGATCCCTAATGAGCAAAAGAGTAGGGAGATACTGGCCTAAAGGCAATGAGCTGGAAGGGAGAGGTGTGAGTGAAGGGTCTGCCATACATAAGTTCAAAGGGGCTGAGGCCAGTGGGTTTGAGGGGGGCAGCTTACAAGCGAGTGAGTGCTATAGGGAGAAGTTTGGTCCAAGGGAGGTGAAGTTCCATGGACAGTTTGGTGAGGTGTGTTAGATTTACTATGGCGTAACCCACCCGGGGGGTGGGCGTGAAGGTGGCACTCCCATCTATGAACCATGTACATTGGGGCCACATAATGGGATATGGGGAGATGTGTGGAAAGGGATTGAGAAAGAGGTCTAAAGCCTCCATGCAAATATGTTCTAAGGGTTGTTAGTGTTTTGGGATGAGAGTGGCTGGATTTAAGTGAGGGCAAGGTTTAAAGGAGAACTGGGAATATTCAATGAAGATAAGGTGGATAAGTCGCAGGCAGGAAGGGTAGGGAATTGACATGGCCTTATGGCTGAGAAGGTCTTGAAGATGATGGGGGGAACAAATGACTGTTTGCTATCCAAAAGTTAGTTTAGAGCTTTCTTGTGTTGAAAGGGTGGCTGCTGCCAAGGCCCATAAACAGGGGCCCATCCCCAGGCTGTGGTGTCTAGTTGTTTACAGAGGTATGCAACTGAGGAGAAAATATCTCCTGCCTCTTGTCCCAAAACCCCCACTGCCAATCCTTAGGTTTCAGTGATGTATAGAATAAAAGGATGAGATAGGTTTGGGAGGGATAGAGCTGGGGCTGTGAGGGGAGTGGCTTTTAATCGCTGGAAGGGAGAATGAATGAGCTTTGTGGGATCTAAGGGAATGGCAGGATCCCCTCTGGCTGCGTCATAAAGTGGCTTTGCTGGCACACCAAAGTGAGGAATCCACACACAGAGATGCCCTGCAAGCCCCAAGAAAGAAAGGATTTCATCCTTGGTGGTAGGAGTAGGGAGTCCAGAAATTAGACTCTTGTGATCCACTGTTATTTCTCTGGTGTTGGGGGTGAGGTGAACTCCCAAGTAGGTGACTGAAGAGGAAGAAATTTGGACCTTGCTGGGGGACACTCGATATCCCCTGGAGGCCAGGAAATTAAGGAGAGCAACAGCGTGGGCCTGTGAATCCTCACAGGAGGGGCTACAAAGGAGGACGTCATCCACATATTGTATTAAAGTGCTAGAGGTTGGAGGAAGTTCCGATAAGTCTTGAGCTAAGGCTTGACTGAAAAAGTGGGGGCTATCAAGAAACCCCTGGAGCAAACCTGTCTAAGTGAGTTGTTGGGAATAGCGCATGTTAGGATTAGTCCTATACTAAATGGTATGAGCTGTTAGGCTTTATAATCAGAAAGATGGTTGTATTACAAGGTGAATAGGTGGGTCGTAGAAGATGAGAAGAAAGGAGTTTATAGGGGGTTTTAACCCTATTAGGTGTTTATTAGTGATGGAGTATTGTGGGACATTAGGGAAAGAAGAAGGATTCCACAGCCTCACAAAGATGGGAGGGTGATGAGTAGCGATGGAGGGTGAGGAGGTACCCATACTATAGGATTAACTTTGTCAGGGGGAAAGGGGAGGGTAGAGGTATCAGGGCTCATGTCTGGGGCAGCCTGTAACAGGAGTATTGTGGCTGGAGTTAAAGTGTTTAGGGTAAGAGTAGCTTTGAATTTGAAAAGAGTGTCCAGTCCCAGTAAGGGGGTTGGGTATTGAGGCATTATTAAAAATTTGTGTGTGAATTGGGTGTGATGTAGGGTGCAGGAAAGGGGTTGAGTGATCTGTGGGTGGTATTCTGATCCCATGACCCCTACTATTGTGATAGAGGACTGGGTTGTTGGTCCTGCATATTCAGGAAGGGTAGAGTAAGTGGCCTCTGTATCAATGACAAAAGAGATCGGCTTACCTGCTACGAGGCAAGTTACCCTGGGCTAACGCATGGTGATCCCTGTGGGGGCCTCCAGCCGTGAGCATCATCAGTCTTCTTCCTGGGGAAAGCCAAGAAGGTCTGATAAGGATGGCCATGAAGCCAAAGGCTGTGGGTTGGGGACTGGGCCACTCCCTCTCTGGTGAGCGGAACTGCCAATTCCCCCAGTGACCTGGCTGTTTGCAGTGAGGACAGGGCCCAGGAGAAGGCCTGGGGGTAGAATGGGCCCATGCCCAGTGGCCCAGTTGACCACACTTGAAGCTGTTCCTGGGTGGTTTGCCTCTAGAGGCAGCCAGCTTAGGGGTATATGAGCCTCAGATGGCATTAGCCAGGAGTTGGTATTTGGCCTGATCTCTTTTGTAACGGTCCTTTTTCTTTTCCTTTTTTTTTTTTTTTCTATATTGTTGGAAACCTTGAAAGCTGCATCAAGGAGGTAGTGTAAAAGGGCCATGCCTGCAGGGGAGTTTGGATCTATATGTGTGTATTTACGTAGGGCCACAGAGAGGTGGGTTAGGAATTAGTAGCATTTTGGAGGCCATAAATCAAGTGTGTGATCATGTTATCCCAGAGATCCCGGTCCTCATGGCTGGCCTGGTAGTCCCAATTTGGGTCCGTGCAAGGGACTGCAATGGCTCCCACTGGCCGTCTGTTATTTTGAGCATGTACTTCATCTGCCTGTTGTTGGGCCACTATCCAGACCTGCTCCCTGTCTTCTGGGGACAGATATGTGTCTGGGTCAGACTGGAAGGATCCCAGTCATTTTTTTGATTTGGGAGAGATTGGAAAGAGAAAAGGGGATATGTACTCAGACAATCCCTCCATCCCAGCCACTTCACAGAGGGGGATATAAAGGAACAAGGGCTGAGGATGATGAAATGGAAAAGGTGGTGGGGCTGGTGAAGGATTTGGAGATTGAGGAAGTAGTCGAGGTGGCTCATACGGGGAGCAGAGTAGTCTGACAGATCAAAAGATTAATCCAAGTGCAGAGAGGGAAGGTCAAACAAGAGCTAGGAGAATTTGAGATGTAGAACAGTTTTGACGGAGAGAGAAGGACTATAGCTGGAGATAGAAAAAAAGGCTCGAACATAAGAAATCTCTCCAGCTTTTGCCATTTTGGTGAGTATCTAAATTGAGAGTGCCATCTTGTGGCCACTGGGATCCATTGTAATGAGGCACTTGAGTTTTAATGTCTCCCTGGAGGCCAAGAGATTGGCCAGAAGACAGCCCAGAGGTGTAGAGCATGGAGTACAGTAGAAAACAAGCCATTTAGGTTTAATGTCTCCCTGGCAGCCAAGGGGTAAACTGACCAGGAGACAGCCCAAGGGCATAGAATGTGGAGGTTTGGATTGTGAGAATCCCATGTAGAGGGTGAGAAGGGAAATGGGTAATCCTGGTAGAAGACGAATGCCCCCAAGGAACATCCTCTTTGGTGTGCATCTTCTTTTCTAGCAAAAAGCCACCAACCGGCTAATGGAGCATCCTCCAATAGCTGGGGGGCATGAGAAGAGTTCCCTTGGACAGGTGCCTGGGCTTTGTAGAGACTGTAGTCATAGAGAGTAGTCAGGGGAACTTGTAGAAGCAGGACAGACCCACTGACTCTCCCTGAATTTAGGCCGATGTTGGATGCATTGGTCTGAAATGGCAAAAGGAGAGAGTCCCAGAAGCACCCAGTTCGGCAGGTCCAAGAAGTGTGGCCAAGGGTCAATCAACCCAAGAGAGAGGATCGTACAACAACATTGGCCAGAACCCTTCCCGGGTTTCGGCACCATAACAAAAGAAAGTGAGCCAAGACGCCGGGTACCGATCAAGCTTTACTGAAGGAAAAGAATCTACCGGGCTGTGCTCAAAATGGAGGACAGCACCAGGTGTTGGGTGAGAGAGCTTATATAGGGCACCAAAGGCTGGCTGATACAATCAAGGAGAGGCACTATGCTAATGCGGAAGCTATGCGACCAGGGTGGAGAATTGCACCCTTGCAGCAGCAAAAAAAAGTCACAAGGCTTCTTGCAAAGGGAAGGGAGGAGGGGTTTGTTGCTGGAGTGAAAGACAAGGCCAGCAGCTATTTTGTGCTTATTGTGTGCACAATGGCAACAGTCACATCCAAGATCCATCAGTGTTCCCCAAGCTTTATGTATTACAAACTTAGCCCCCACTGTGACTGTTAAGAAGGTAGGAAATCCTATTATGGTAATTGTTGAAAGGTGGAGCCTTGAAGAGGTGATTAGATTGTAGGACCATGCAGTAATGAATGGATTAAAAATGGTGGTCAAGAGCATGGTTCTGAGGGCTTTAAAAGAAGAGGAGAACCTGTCTCTCTCCCTCTCTGCTCTCTTTGCTTCCACCATCTTGCAATGTGAGACCCCTGGGTCACTGTTGCCACCACCAGATGGGCTTTGGACTTCCCACTCTCAGAAACTTAAGCAATAAATTTTCTTTTTCTTTATAAAATACCCAGTTCCATGTATTTTGTTATAAGCACCCAAAATGGATTAATACCGTTGGCAAATGAACCCAATCAAATCCTCTGTTTGGGGAATAACAAATGCTAGGTGAAAAAGAGAAAGAGGAGCTGAGGACATTGTCTTGAATGACACTGATTTTTTATGTTATGTGCAATACCTACAGTAGCAACAATTACTACTGCTACTACTTCTACTTTTACAAAGTACCATTTCTTGAGAACCTACCATGGGTCAACCACTGCAGTAAGCATTTTATATCCATTATCTTGTTTAATCCTCTTTCTACTATTTTTATCCATAATTTAGAAATGAAGAAGCTAAGACACTAACAGCTTCAGCAACTTGCCCAAGGTCACACAGCTGGTAAGTGGCAGAGCCAGGATTCAAACCCAGGCAGATATCCAAGCCTTGGAAACATCAGTAGTAGCCAGAGCAACTATGCAACTCATGAATGACATCACTACCTCATTTGCTCATGTATCCTTGCAATAAACCTTCATCCCTGAAGGTAATCTGGGTGTTTCTCTTTCTTGCACCTTTAAACATCCTAATCCCACGACTTATATCTTACATTTTTGTTCTCAGTTGTGGCCTATTTTAAAATAAGATAAAAACCTCTCCAGTTTAATTTAATTGTATATATTAAATAAATAAAGGCATTTATTAATGTATCAAGTTTAGAAAGACCTAGTAAAAATAAATATATATTGGATACCTACTTAGTTCAAGACATTCTACTAGACTGTGTGAAAGATTCTATGCAAATAAACATTATAATATAGTCTCTAGCTTCCTGGAATTTATAATCCAGGTAATTGTATATTGTACATTGTATATTTTTTACATAAAGAGAAAACTCACAATACAAGAAATGTTTACAAATAATGCTAACTAAAATTTAATAAGCCCATACTATGTACCAGACACTAAGTGAAGTACTTTGAGTCTTTTTTCATATTTAAATTTACACAAACACCACAAGGTAAGTGCTATTCTTATCTTATATTTAAAGATGAGGAAATTGGAGCTCAAAGCTGCCCAGCTATTAAGCAACAGAACCAGACTAAAAACCCAGGCTGTATGACTCCAACAGACACTGAGTTCTTAAACAATACATGACAATTGTTCTTAGGGTAAAGATCTAAACAAGTGACATAGTCAGTAAATATTTGGGAGTAAGAGAATTTTTTCCCTAGCCTAAAAAAGATAAAATATATATTGGGTGTTAGTTTTCATTATTATGCAAAGTTTAGTTGTACTTTGGAGTAAGCAAACTTGATATATTAAAATGGAAACTTGCAAAATAGAAACATTAGAATATGAATATTTGCATTAAAAAGGCTTGTTTGGTTTACAAAGAATCATCACAGGTTTCCTTTAAGTAACAGTCTTCCCCACTGTGCTCAGAATATGATTGGATCTCTCCTAATAAAGTAAAGAAAAAAAGTAATGTACACAGTGCTTCAGTAATATTACTATTTTGTACAACAGGATAAACTTTAACAAATTTCATATGCAGACTCTGAGGCTTTTAACAAATACCCAATAAGAAAGAACAAAAAAAACTTAGTAACAATCCTGTCTGACTCCCTCACTTTATAGATAACAAAGTAGAAGCTCAAAGAGAAGTGATTTGGCCATAGTTATACAGCTAGTGGATGGCACCCTTGTAAGTGGTTTGCATGACCACTTTTGTCCCTTAGCCATTTTCTTTAAACTATGCCACCTCACTGTTCCTTCACAATAAGCAAAAATCGCATTAGTAAATGTTACGTAAAATATCGTTGCTTCTTTATTTCTGTAATCACGGACATATGTGTAAAACTCTTTTACCTGCTGGTAATCCTGCCCTGACTAGGGCTTCGCGACGCCAATTGTCGAGCTAGGGCTGGGTCTGGAGCTCACAGACCCCTCAAGCCCATTCACAGACTGGGTCGCAAACCCTTCACATGCCAGGCTGGGTCCCCAGACCCCTCACACTCAGGTCTATGAGCTAGGGAACCGGCCAAAGGGTCCTTGGAGCTGTAGGTCAGAGAGCATGGCTGTGCAGTGCCGCTTGAGGCAGTAGTCAGCCCGCCTGCTTCACAAACTCTGAAAAACACAAGAATAGCAACAAAACTAAAAAGATACATTGGTGCACATGCGCACTAACTCCACACACACACACACACTCACACACACACACACACACACACACACAAGATTTGCTTACAAAGGATGTGCTGAACCACACCCAACTGGACCCAAGGCAAGGGTCCTGACCAAACCAGTCTGTTTTCCCAACAGTATGTGATCCTAAATACAAGAGGATTGGAAAGCAATGAAGTATCCCATATTGACTTGGACAATCCTATCACAATGATCCAAGTTTCATTCATTTCTCTCATCCAATTCCTCTCACCTTGTTACAGTCCCCAGGATGTATTCCATTCATATATTTTAAAGCTAAGAAGGTACTTGGTTGGCTCTGTGACAACATTCCTTTATCAGTGGAGCCTCACATGCTTCCAATGTGACTTCAAATGTACATAGTTGCTTTGCATAAATGGTTCAGAAAAGCTTTCTCTACCAGAGCTGATAGACATACTCATATAACTTGCTGGAGTAATACTTATAAAAGGTTAAAGGTGAAACTGCTTTTGTTCCTGATTTGTTTGAAGAATAATATAAACAGTAAATAAGTGAGGTCTGAAAATAAGTGATAAAGTCCCAAGAAGAATTTTCATGTGGATGATCAGAGATGAAGTGTAAGCATTTACTGTCTTGAATTGTGGTATATCTAATAGCCTGTAGCCTATGTGATTGGAATTTCTATCAAGTCAATACCCAGTCTTCATTCTTAAGGGTGTTTGACTCACCATTTATATTTTGGTGTGGTTCATTAAACATATAATTTATTGGTTATTAAAATGCCCTGCAGTATTTTTCCATTACAGAAAAATATAAAAAGTGATTTATGCAGCTTGTGTGTAAATTGATACATGTCATAAAGACAAGAGTTGTAATTTGTTTCCAAATAGTACTTCTTTACTATCAGAACTGGTTACAGCTTTCAAAGCCTAATCACAGTGAAAACTTGATTAAATCTGTCGGTTGTATTGGTTTGGATGCAAAAAAGCTCCTTTCATAAAATCTATTGCTCTGGATAGTGTGCACTGCTCTTTTAGCCTTTGGTCACAGTATGCACCTGTATAGGCTGACACATAAAAATGGACAAATCCAGAAAAAGAAGGTTTCTGGGCCCACATGAGGTTACCTATTTCATGCTTTATTTCCCCAACAGTCATTTCTACCAGCAGGGCAGACAAGACTAAAGACAAATGGTGAATCAAAGGAAGGGCAAAATGAAATGAAAATGAAGGACAAACATGATAGGATATTTGCAAGGAACACTCTTTGATGTTATATCTATTGATCATAAACACAAATCCAAGCCCAGGGGTTATGGTTCTGGATCATCAAACCTCGTCTTGACTTATAGCAGCTGCCTGAGCTATTCCTCCCTGAACACCAATGTTTGCTTTTTCTAAACAGACTATTTCTCACCATAAAATAGAGCATTCTCATTTCAGGAAAAGGTCAAGTATGGATGAAAATTCCTTGCAGTACTAATGACTTTTTCAACCGTATTTTTCCTTTGAATATATACAGCTTCTTCTATTCCAGAATGTCCCTTGTTTGTTTTCAGCTTCTCCCCTGTCTGCAATGCTAGAGCCATGCATACGGTGATTCTAAGGCAAGTAAGGGGCTTGTCATTTCAGAGCCATTAATTTTGGTAAGCATTTGTTGGGTTTTAAGTATTTTATTATGAAATTCACCATGTATTTGGTGCTCTTTTATTCCAAATAATATTTTGTAGGAGAATTTTGATACCACTTAGATTCCATTATCATAAATGAATGCCAGCAATGATCTTAAGAGCTGCAAATTCTGCTACTTCACCTTCTACAGCCATAAACTCATTCACCCTACCCATCCTAATGGGGCTGGATTAATGAAGCTTTCAAAAGTGCAACATTTGGTGAAAATTACGGAAGTACCTGAAGGACTGGTTATTTGCAAATTCACTAGCAAATGAGGTTGTGATTTTGGCTGCTGACTAGCCTGTATGTAATATCCTGCTGTAATGCCTCCAAGATGCACTGCATTCAACTCTCTATCATCCACACTTAATGAAGGAAAGCAATAAAACAGATAATACAAAGCAGCAGGTGACTTGCTCATCTCTTCATTAACCTGGGGGGTAGAGAGAAAGGGATGTAGGAGCTGCCACGAGAGATGAGTGCAACTTATTTTTACCTTCTAAGGGTAGCCATAAGAAGAAAAATTCAAAGACAAATAATTTGTGTCTGAAAACTGCCTACCTTGCCTGTTACCTCCTGCTTTTCCTAAAAATTAGTATCCCTGTTAATCCTCTAGCTGTCTGAGATGCCCACAGAACTATTTCTACTGTTCTCTCCCAAGAGTCTTGTGCTCTGCACATTTCCTTGCTCTCATGCCCATGGCAAATCAAAGCATGCCTGCTCTGTGTTACATTTCATTTCATCACTAACAGGATTTCCAAGCTGACATAGCACACATGAGGCCATTCTGCCCCCCACTTGCCCATGGCAGATGACATTAATCAGGTATTCCACTTTTTCTTACTAAGGCCAGAGTCAGCCTCAGAGCCTTTCTGAACAGTCCAGGCAGTCATTACCACTTCAGTGAAACAAAAAGGTACAGTCATCCCTCAGTAACTGTGGGGGATTGGTTCCAGAACCTACTGTGGATACCAAAATCCACAGATGCTCAAGTCCCTGATATAATATGGCATAGTATTTGCTTGTAACCTATGCACACTTCCCGTATACTTCAAATCATCTCTAAATTACTCATGATGCCTAATACAATGTAAATAGTTGTTATGCAATATTGTTTCAGGAATAATGATGAGAAAAAAAGTCTGTACATGTTCATACAGACAATTTTTTTCAAATGTTTTCAATCTAAGGTTGGTTGAATCCACTGATGTGAAACCTGCAGGTACAGAGGGCTGATGGTATGTGATAAAAATTATATGATTTGAATAGAAGGATACTTTCCTAGTTTGATAAAGGGTATCACATAAGTTAGCAGGGATGCAGTAGACATATTTCCAATAAAGTCAGAAGAGAAACACAAAGAAAGATTTTTACTGTCACTGCAGCTATGTAGCATTGAAAGGATGATGATAGAGTTTGGATGTGCTGTCCCCCCAAAATTCATATGGAAATCTGATCCCCAATGTGACAGTGTTGAAAGCTGTTTGAGTCAGGGATAGATCCCTCATAAATGGATTAATGCTCTCCCTGGGGGTGGGGGTCCTGAGTGAGATATCTCTCTATTAGTTCCCATGAGAGCTGGTTATTTAAAAGACCCTGGCACCCCCACCCCTCCTTCCTCTCACCATGTGATCTGCATGTACTCCCCAGCTGTCTGCTGCTTTCTGCCATGAGTAGAAGCCGCCTGAGGCCCGTGCCAAATGCAGCTGTCCCAGAATCGTAAGCCAAATAAACCTCTGTTCTTTATAAATTACCCAGTCTCAGGTAATTCTGTTATAGCAACACAAAACAGACTAATACAGATGATAATGAGTACTAAAGCATTCTAAAGTCTTTGTGTAGTTCAGGAAGAGGGTAACAACGTCGACCAGTTTTAGAATTTTCTTGGTTAAAATAGCTAGGTAGCCACTAATTTTTTTTAATCAGTTAGTCCAAAATATTACAAGAAAGTAGAAACAAAGAAAATAGAAAAAAAAAGACAAATAGAAAATAGATAATTTACCTGAGTCCAAATATCTCAGCAATCAGTATAAATGTAAATATATTAAACTCTCTAGCTAAAAGACAAAGATTGTTCAGATGGACTTTTTAAAAAATCCAATTATATACTTTCTAATAGAGTGTACAAAAAGGTTAAAATTAAAAGATGAAAACATTATATTATATACTATGCAACAGTAACCCAAAGCAAGTGGCTGTAGATATATTAGTACCAGACAAAATAGACCTTAATAAAAAACAATTTTTTTAATCTGCAGTAGAGATAAAGAGGGTTACTACATAATAACAAAGGCTTATTTCACTAGAAAGATAAAACAATTCTAAACTTCTTTTAATACAGCAGCATAGCTCTAAAAACATAAAAGAGTGACAGAATTACAGAAAGAAGTTAAACAATATACCATCATCATGAGTGATTTCAACATAATTCTTTCAGTAATTGACAATTTGAGTGAATTAAAAAAATAAATGGAATATTGAAGATTTGAATCATACTATTAACAAGCTTGATCTAATGGAAATGAATAGGATATTGTATCTTACACATGTAGGATATACATTTTTTTGCAAGCATACAAGATATTTAAGAAGACTAAATTAGGAAGCTAGGCTGTCAACATGGCTTCAACAAATCTGAAAGCATTGGTATCATATAAGCAACATTCTTTGACTCTAATATAATTAAAGCAAAAATCACACACATTTTTATATGGAACAAGAAATAACCCATTTATCAAAAACTAAAATCAAACAAAATTCCAAACAGCTTATATGTCAAAGAAGACTTTATAATAAAAATGAGAAAATACTTAGAACTGAATGATCATGAAAACATTATGCATTCAAACACATGGGATGCACCTAAAGTGGTATTTGTAAGAAATTTTATACCCTAAAATTGGTGTATTATGAAAGAAGAAAGGTTGAAAATAATGATTAAACCATTCATATCTAGAACTTAGAAAAAGTAGCTAAATAAATAAAAGGAAAACAAAATAAAATAAAAAATTAAGAGTAATATTTAATGAAGCAGAATGCAAACATACAATAAAGAGGGTCAACAAAGGCATACGTTGGGTCTTTGAAAAGATTTTTTCAATGACAAACGTCTAATGGAATTAATCAAGGAAAAAAGAGAGAGAAAGGGCACAAATAAACAATATTAAGAAGTAAGTATAGGTGTTGATATTAAACAGATAATAAGAAGGTAGTGTAGACAATTTTTGATAATAAATTTGAAAACTTGAATGATTAAATTTCTAGAAAAATATAATTTATCAAAACTGACTCAAAAAGAAATAGAAAACATGAATAACCTTCTAGTCATTAAACAAATTAGATCCATACATAGTAGGAAGAAAAAGAAGGGCGGGGGGGAACTTTCCAATGAAGAAAACACCGGGCTCTAACAAGTTTCCAGAGAAATTCAAGAAACAGATTATTTCACTCTTAATCAAACTCTTGCATAAAATACTAAAAGAAAAACACTCCCAATTCATTTTATAAGGCTAACTAACAGCATTTATATCAGAACCAAACAAGAATAGTTCAAAGAAGAAATTGTATGCTTTTAGTGAAAGTATACTTTGTTTCCACCACGTTGCAAAAAAAAGAATATTGACCCTCATGGATAAATAATGATATGAAATCAATTATTTCATTTATGATTTATGATAACTTTGTTTTGAAAAACAGAAAAAAAGTTAAAGCGGCAAACTTGAGACCAAGTTCCAGTATGGATATACTACAACACTGAGCCAAAATAATTGCCTTGCAATTTTACTAGAAAATAGTGACCAGATCCCTGTCTAATTCCCCTTGGTGGCTAATTCAAACCTTTAATAGTATTCTTTTCAAGATCACTTGCCCTCCCTTGCCTCTTGGTTTCACTTCCTTTTTCAGAGCTAATATAGAAGCATTAAGTCTAAAATCTCTCAATATTATTCGCTCGCCAACTCTTATAATTTATCTACTTCTGTACAGTCTTAGCCTCTCTCCTCCCGTTACAAAGAAAGCAACTAAGGTAACCCCTCCACCTCTGCTCTTTTCCATCTCCTTCATAACTTCATTGCATCAGTTATTCCCATTTTGTCCTGTATCTTCAACATGTCTCTTTCAGTCTATTTTTTTTTTTTTTCCTCAGCCAATTTCAGTGTATAGTGTCATCTTCCAACCACCTGGGAGAGGTTATTGACTTCTTACTCTCCTTTGCTCACCCACCTCCAAATCTACACAATAACCAAGTCTTCTCGCCAATTCTATTCCCTGAATATTTCTCACATTTTCCTTTCCTTCCATTCTCCTGCCACTGTCTTGGTTCAGGCCTTCACCATCATTCACTTTGAGGCTGATAAAGTGCTTCCTAATTGATAGCATGGCCCATAAGAAAAGCATGGACCTTGGAGTCAGTCTGTGTTCAGATGCCAATAATGCATTTTACTTATAATGGTGACTTTAGGGAAATTAACCGTTCTAATCCTTATTTTCCTCAGATGGAAAATGGAGATGATAATGCTTGTCCTTAAGTGTTATTGCAGTGATTAAGTGGATTAAGTGAGATTATGTATACAAAACTTTGCATACTGTGCCTTGCACATAGGTAGGCACTGAAGAAATGTGAATTCTTTCTCTCCTTATAACTTATTCTCCTTCAGTCCCTTTGCTACCTGGCTATGTGACCTTAACACAAATCTGATCGTGTCACTTCCATAATGAAAATCCTCTGGAATCTTCAGTTTGCCCACATGTTCAAATCCAAACTCTCTTCATTTATGACGTAAAGCTCTTCATCAGTTGACTCTCCACCCCGTCTTCACCCCTGACTCAAATCCATGAGCTTCTTGAATATGTAAAAGGAATTTGTCTTATCTATCCTTAAATTTCTAGGGTCTAACAAGTGTTAGGTTCAAAGTAAAGATTGTTAGAATATATAATACATGTCATTCAAATACATGTTTAACTTTTGAGTGGAATCTACTTTGCAGCTATAAAATAGTTGATATTTGGAAATTCCTTGAATGGATTTTGATGGGAGATACAAGTTGCTATTAAATTAAGAAAAAATGACTTTTTAACTTTGACATGTTTGTTATTTTGCAATCATAGGCATCATCAGGCTTTGATTTACTCTGAAGTTTCTTGAACTGACAGGATAATATCATGCCTCAGGGAAATCATACCTAAGTTAATCGTGAAGGGATGAATCAAAGGGAAATCAATGGCGTTAATGCAGGAATCAAACAAAAAAGCAACATAGAAAACACCACAAATAGCTTAATCTTATGTGATAATCATGGTAATATCACTTTGTATTTAATAAGGACTTTCTTTCCAAAGATCTCAAAGTACTTTGAATATATTACCTTGTTTTTACTCACAAAGTCCTTGGGAGATAGAGGAATTATAACTTAGGTAAATAAAACTTACTTTAGACCCTTCACATTTTTTTGTTTTTAAATGTCAAACATTTCTGTTTCTACTGTGACTGAGACTTTACTCAGACTGCTAAGCACTGCCGGTGAAAATCACACAAACAGACATGTTGCTAGCACAATATATTCATGGTCACCATTGACCCCTAAATGACCTTGATTGTATATCGGTGTGTAAAACTGATCTTGTTTTTCTGTTCTCCTGTATTTTCTATAAAATCGTAATTAGACCTCTAGAGTTAATCTGATTTAGTTCAATTTTTGTATGAATATGTCATAGGCAGTGCTGCGTTCATAATACCCACTGCTTCCTTTTTTTGTTAGGAGCCATTGATGATCATTTCTTAGGTACATTATTTTATTGAGTTTCAAAAATTATAGTATTCTAATTATAATCAACAAAGTAAACTGCTTTTCAAATATACATATAAACATGTCACTACCCAGCATAAAACTCTTCAATATCCACTATCGTTGGGAAAAAAAAAAATCTAGCTTTTCATAAGTTTATCAACTGGCAGCTGCTTATCACCCCTGCCTTACCTTACGCCACTGCCTGCCTTATAGTTTAAGCTCCAGACATGCTGATCTTCTTGCAGGTTCCCAAATGGATCTTACTCTGGACCACTTGAAGGCATTCATATGTGCTGTATCCTCTATCCAAAACTCTTTCTCCTCACTTCCAACTTCACCTAGTTCACTTCACATCATTTCTTATGTCTCAGTTTAAGCATAGCTTCTTTAGGAAGACCTTCCTAAAAGTCCAAAATTAGGTTAGCTTTACATGTTCTATGCTCCTACTGCAACCCATATTTCTTTCTTCATTACACTCTTGACACTTGTTTGAACTGTCTCCTCCATCATCTGTTTGGTTTGTCACTGTATCTTCAATACCTGAAGAGTTTCCAGTATGTAGTAGGTGTTCAGTACTTCCTGAATTAACTTATGTCACTAAAATATCAGCTTTTGTTTTTGAACTGATAATAAAATGTGTACATGCACTGTTATAAAGCATTTTAATATGTATTATCATATTAAACACCACAACATCCCAATGAAGACAGAAGAAGCAGACTTGGTTATATTTCTTCTTTTCTGCTTCTGTGAATTAAGGTTGTGAACATAGCTACTGTGACATGCTGTCACCTCAAATTAATATGATCTGAAATATCTACTTATTCACTTCTTCTGCTTTGTGTCTAGGATTTTAACATCTAAGAGAACTTAAGACCAAAATTGGGAGTATGAAGGATTTATATTGCATAATGCAACTTAATCATATCTGTTCTATCTAAATAGTAAGATGCCATCCTCATTTCCTGTCTTAGCATGAATCCCTCCAAGAAGACTTCCCTAAACAAGGATAGTAGTGCCTTCATCTAGGCTGTATACTGTGATTCCCATGAGGATAGGTAGTAAGTATCATTCACTTCTACATATTAAATGTCTGACAGTGCCTGGTGCAAAATAATAGATGTCCAATTAATAATTGTTGAATCATCAACATGAAATAACATTCCCTCTTGTCTACATTTAATTCTCACATAATCAAAATGGTTACATAAGTTTGTTGTTGTGATTGTAGTGGTGGTGGTGGTGATGATTACCTTGAAAAATAAATGGAATCAGGACTCCTGGTAGAAATATAACAGTTAGAAGACTAAATATTAAAATGTCGGATCCCAAGGAGGTCTGGAATAGATGGTAGACTGAATGCAGGAATATAATTTTAATCTCCCACCAAAACCCATTAAGAATGGAGGGAAAAAATTTTTTTAAGACATAAACCAGAAAGACTGGGAAGAACATTAGAAGAGATAATAGCAATGTAATTTTGTGAAGTAGAAAGCAGATGGATTAGTTAGTTGACTTAGGTAGACTTAGTTAATTGACTTAGGTACAGACCTCAGCCAGCAGTGGAGAAAGCTGAGAAATGACCCAGTTTATAATCCAGTGTTGTTATAAGGCTCAGGAATAAGCAGAACAAGGGACCTTTGGGACTGACAAAGTTAAGAGAAAGAGAGCTAAAATGAGGAAGTTTGGGTAAAACTCAGTTTAATCTAGAAATGTCCTCTCCCTAATTCCAGATAACGTCCTTCCCCTACCTCCACAGATGTTTGGTTTATTCTCCAGCTATAGGAAAAGAACAGAGGTTCACTGAACTGGAAGACACTAGACACAGTCGATCTGGACACGTTACCTAAAACAAGAAGATTAAGCAACCATACGTATAATAAATTGAATGCTTCCCTCACTGAGCTTGAGAAACACTGAGAGCCAGTCTTCTGTCCTCCAGGCAAAAGATACATCAGGGAATTACCAATGAACAGTCCACTCACACGCTGAGTAAACAAGCTACGTCCACAGGCTCCTGAGTTACAATCAGCCATTTAAAACTTGAGCAGACAATGTTAAAGAAAAAAAATTATTAAATGATACTTGTTAAATAATGATACGAAAGACTTTATTCAGGACCATCATGATAGACACAGAGGCCATTGCAGTGGAATTTTGAAGTGGGATAGAGAGATTAGGCTCAGCTCCAAATACAACATGGGAATTTACAGCCCATGAGCAGAGTGGGAGTCAGTGGACGGAAAATTACTAAGAGTAAAGATCAGGGGTAAAGGGGGATTCTGGCTACACAGACCTAACAGGATTCTTGCCAAAGACAGGCCAGGATAATCAGACATCAACTGGGGATGGTAGAGAATGAAAAACCTGATCAGATATTGAGTGTGATCAGATATTCGGGGTGGGGAGTTCTTGCAAAACTGACTTCGTAGAGTTTTTAAATCCAGATTTTACAAGGAAGAACACAGATGGGCCTAGGAGAAGATTTAGGAGCCTAACTAAAGTTCAGCCAAGCAAAGAATCTTTGTTATCAAGGATTACCAGACTCTGAGGAAAGTAACCAACATATAAGTTAGAGACAAAAATAAAACAATAAAAAGAAACTTGGAGGAAATGTATACTGTGCAAGAAGAGGAAAGTGTTATAAAATGCTCAATGATATATTCAGAATGATAAGGTACTTATATATGCATACAGCAACAACAGAATGCTTTAAAGAGAAATATTCAGAAAAAAAAAGAACTTTTGGGAATTAAACAAGCAATGATAAAGATGTTTCAAGTAAATAATTCTAAAATTATGTTATTATTCGGGATTTTATGATATTCATGGTATTTGTCAGCTTTTTAATATTTTTAAATTTTGTGATTTAGTCTCTCATTCTAAATAAATATCCCCATTTTTATCCAATTTTGTTTTTGCAATTTTGTATTCAATTCTTAAGGAGGGTGCCGCCAAATTGTGTATAAACTTCAGGCCCCTCAAAACTGTATCTACTTCTAATGGCAACTCCACATTTGCAGTTGCTCACATATAACCATTGGAGTTATTCTTGACTCCTTTCTCTTCCACCCCACATCCACTCTGTCTGGAATTCTTGGTGGCTTTGCCTTCAAAATATATGCAAATTCTGACCACTGCTACTCCCCTGGTCTAAACCATCATCGTAGCTTGTATGGATTCTTGCAATAGCCACTTAACCTGTCTCCTTGCTTTCACCTTTGCCCCACTTAAATTATCTACTTAAAACTTAAGTCAGATAATGTTGTTCTTCTGCCCAAAGACCTCCAATCACTCTCCATTCACTTGAACAGGCTCCACATTTCTTCTGTGACCTGTTATGGAACTGTTTTCTTTTTGGCTTGCTCTGATACAGTCAGATTTACCCCTTTGCTATTCTTAGAAGATACCAGGCATGATGCTCCCACCTTAGGGTCTTTATGCCAGCTGTTCTCTCTATTGGATATTCTCCAGATATTCACAAGACAATCTCTCTAACCTCTTTCTTTGCTTAAATGTTACTTTCTCAAGGAAGACTATCCTACCCACCCTATTTAAAATTCCACGGCCTGGCACTCTCAACCACGTTTCCTATGTCCTTCTTGTTTAATAGCACTTTTCACTTTCTAACATATTATATAATGTATTGTTTGTGCTTGTGGTTTATTGTATGTCTACTTGCATCAGAATGAACTACATGACTGTAAGGATTTTGTTTTATTTATTGATATAATGACTAGCACCTAAAATAGTTCCTGGCACATAGAAGGGGCTCAATAAATATGTGACGAATTTGAATGTAATATAGAGATATATTAGTGTATGTACATACGTACACTTGTGTGTCATGAAGATGTAACTGCACAAACACACACATACTGTAAATGCGCACAATATCTCTGAAAGGATACACAAGAAAAAATAATACTGACTGTGTAGAAGCCAAGGGAAAATTTCCCCTTCACTCTCTAAAGGTTTACTGAAAATCAACTGACAAAAGGTAGATTAACAGGAGAAAAGGAATGATGCATTTTATTTTAACATGCATAGCACAGGGGATTTGCAGGACAGTGATTGCCCATTATCCCAATGGAGTACAGATGCTTATATATCCTTCTTCATAGGGAAAGGAAAGATGGGAGGTGTAGGAGTAAATAATTTTTAGTGGGGATCAATGGGCCTGGTGAACATACAATGGCCTGGAACAAAGTCTTTTGGGCTTGCAGAGCAGACAATGACTGGTAAATGATTTTCTTTGAAATACCGAATGGGACCGAAATAGAGGACAATGGTCTGTGACAAAAGCCGGTCCAGGTATGTTGATAGACTTCAGTCTTTCTTCCTGTCATATGAGTTAAGTTAATGAAAACTCAGGAAAATAGCCAGAGGTACTAATTGTTTGTTTTGTTTTGTTTTGTTTCTTTGATGGGTCCAAGCTTTAGGAAGAGCTTCGTCCTGTGCTTTGGGAGATACAGAGGATGGGAAGATGGGGTAGGGTGGGTCAGAGAGACCTTGAGGCTGCTTTTTTAGTCCAGCATGTCAAAGCACCGTATTTTGGGCTATTGATTTCTGAGTCTCAACAATTGCTTCTGGGTACCAGGAGAAGAGGATGGAAAGAGTGCTTTTCACTGTATGCCCTTTTGCCCCATTTGGAATTTGAACCATATGAATGAGCTAACTTTTCCGTTAAGTGAATCAAGAAACAATTGAAGTTGGATTTCATTGTATGATTTTCTCCCCATGGTATGAAGCCAGAAATGTTATATTTTCTCAAACTCTCAATTTTTGCACTATCATGTAAATGTTGACAAAGTTTTTTAAAACACACTGTTTAGGATTCAGTGAGCCATTGAGAAGCACACAGCACCTAGTCCTTAAAAGAAGCTTGGTTACATTACAATGAACATGTATTCTAAAATCAGTACATACTGATAAGCGAAAAAGAACAGAAAAACAAATCAGGAAATTAAACACATAGCATTATTTTATTAAATTTTAAAACATCTCTGTGTATGATGTTTATGCATGGAAAAAAATCCAGAAAGGTGGAATTTTCACATTTTATTTGTTTATTTTTTAAAGTAATTTCAAATTTAAAAGTTGCAAGAATAACAATGGAACAAAAAATACCCACATATCCTTTATATAGATTCCCCTATTCCCATTTTACCCTCTTTGCTTTATTGTTTCTGTTTCCTTCCCATATATATATATATATATATATATATACATCTACCTATATTCACTCACACACAAACACACACACACACACACACACACAAAGCATAACATTTGTTTCTGCACCATTTGAGAGTAAGTTGCATAAAGCTCTTTACCTCTAAATACTTCAGTGAGTATTTCTTCTAAATAATAATATATTCTTAAATAACCACAGTGTAGTTGTCAAATTCAAGAAATTTAATATTAAGACAATATTTTTCCCTAATCTACCAACCATATTTTAATTTTTTTAGTTGACCTAATAATTCCCTATGTAGCATTGCATCACTCTACGTTGTTTTACAAAGAACATAAATTGCTTTCATAATTTTAAAAAATCTTAATTGTTTTAATTATCTGGAGACCTGGGATAAGCAAAATAGCTGTCAAGATTTAACTTCTTGGGCCTTAAGTAACTAATACAGCTTGAAATAATTACTTTTCACAGAATATAGTGACATACATATATGGGTCTGATGCAGGACTGCTTTCTTTTTCTAGAAAGTTACTAATTGCTTTCAGCTACTTCATATTCCTGACTGAATACCAGAATGATGACTGGTACTGAATCTGGAGGCAGCCCTGCACTTAAAGGGCTGTAGTCAAGAAAAGCAGGGTTTCTTTATCAGCATCCTCTGCAATCTCTCAAAGAGTACAGAATCTTCTAGTCAAGTCAGGAAGATCCTTGAATAGTTTTGTTTTGTTTTGTTTAATTCTAAGAAGCTAGTTCTCTTGTCTTAACATCTTAATTGTGATGTTTCTCCTTTCACAAGAAAAGCATGTGCACTTAAAAGAGTAACAGAAGCCATTTTTTCATGTCTTTCTTTCCAGTCTTTGTAAATGAATTTTCCCCCATTCTTCTTTAATTCCTGTGGTGCTCAGGTGCCAGCACCACCACAGCAATGTTTGAATAATGCACTTGATCACAGTAACCTCAATATAATCACTGGAGGGCCTGAGCAGGCGACTGGAAACAGACAGAGGCAAAGCTTTAACGGAGTTTAGGTAATGCAGTTTTCCTTCACAAAGGCCTTTTTTAAATTTTATAAGTGTGCATAAACATTGTGTGGAATTAACAAAAGTCTTGATTTTTAAATCTCTCTTAGATCGAAAAAGAGCTATTATTTTTTTTTAAATAAATAAAGCAAATTATAGACTGCAACATTTAAAGATGAATCAAATTTATTTTAAGTAAATTGTGCAGGGCTAAAACTCCCACCACATGGGCACTTTATTGAGAAAAATAATTCTGAAAATTTCTTCATAGAATCATTAAGAATGTGTTTATTGAGCCATTTGAGGATAATCAGTAAAATCGCTAGCCATTTTTACAAAACCTTACATCAGGAAAGTGGAGACTACAGTCACCAAAAAGGCATTATTATCACAATTTAAAACTCCATATATATAGCATATATTAGCTATTTTCATTAGGAAAATTATCCTATTATCTAGATGGCATATAATACAGATTAAGGCCATTAGGGCAAGCTTTATAACATTATATCGATAGAAAAATAAATTTGAATTTAACCACCTACAAAGTACTCTATTGAACAGTGGGTACTGAAAGTGGAAAATAATGTTGAAAGCGACTGAGCACTTATTTCTATCTTCAGTGGGGAGTGGCAATATGGAACTGGGAGGTTTCCCAGCCTTAGCAAGATGCTCCACAGTAGGGGGGGGGGGGTGGAAATGGAAGCAATAAACAGTTAACTGGAGTATGCCGTAAGGTACTTTTAAAGACCAAGAACATAAGACCTGACATATTAATAACTCCTATATTATAGCAGCCCCTTAGGTGAAAATGGAGCCTGCAATGACTACTATTCCTCTTCTCATCTTGCCCCAACGTTTTCACCAGTGCTCTTTGTCTTAACCTCGATCATGGAGCAGAAAGAGAAGCAAGGATAAAGGGAAAGTTCACTGGTAGAAAGTTAAAGGTAAAATATTAAATGGTATTCCAGAAAGACTTGTTTTGAATTTGAAGAAATTCACATTTAGTTTTCCCCCATCAGTGACTAGAATCATGTCCATTAAATCCATGAACAAGAGTATGCTAAGACAAGGCAGAGTGCCCAAGACCTGCCCAGAGCGAGAGACACAGAGAGAGGTTAAAACTACATAGATGAACATAGAAACCATACAAAGAGTTCTACAATATTTTTACTTGTATAATTCCCCTCCTGTCACTTCATCCCCACCACCTCTCCATAAAATATTTTACAACAGAGAAAGGGAAAGAGCTATTTGCACTAAATATTTCTTACCTTAACTGTCGGAAGGTGTTCACAGCAAATCCTTCAAAGTTTGATGATAGAATTTGAAGAAGGACACATTAGCTTAATTATCACATTCTCCTTTCACTCTAGAAATTTTTGTTTTGCTATATAAGAGGGATATCAGCCACTACCAAAATCCATAGGCAGTTACAATGACATTATATAATTTGCACAAGAAGATTACATATTCAGGCTTCTTTTCTACAATAAAAAAATAAATATAAGCATCTTAACAAATTAAACTTAAGTATTAGGGTTTTTTTATTTTAAGCATAGGATTTTTTAAAAAATTTAACCAGTTTAACCTCAAATACAATACAATAAATTTCAAAAAAATAAATCTCAGGAGAATATTTAAACCATGTCACAAATAAACATACAACTTAAGTATTTGGATTGTATACTCAATTATGTCTCTATTTTCCTCTTATTTATTTGGAGACTAAAGGGAAGGAATTAAAGAGTTTTTCTGAATTTTCAATTTCTAACTAAATTCTAATTTCAGTATGAATTAAGACAAAAGAAGTATAAACCACTTAAAGTTTTATCATCACTTTACAACTTCAACAATATGCAAGAACTCTAAATCTACACTCTAAATCTAAATCCAGCTACATGTTGCTATTTAAACTGATTAATTTAATGGAATTAAAAATTCAGTTCCTAGGTCACACTAGCATCATTTCAAGGCTATGAATCAATAGCCACATATGTGACTAGTGGCTACCACGGCGGACAGTGCAGAAACAGAACAATTCCAACTTCACAAAACATTCTAATGGGCATTGCTGCTCTAGGTGCCTAAATGAATTACAAATGATCAGTTATTAAACTTTCTCTGGATCCTCATTAAAAACTGTACATTTCTTTAAGGATCCACTAATGTCCTAATATTTAGTATTGCTGGCTGTGGAGGGATGACTGTTGGATGCCCCTGAATTAGGAAACTTGACTTACTGCAATGGCAAATATAGAGAATACTGACAAGAAAATGAACAAAAAGGATCAATTTGTCTATTATAATCTATTTATATTTTTCCTAACAATGTTACACGACTATATTATTTCAAAATGTGTAAGCATTAAATGTTGATTAGTTGAAATGTTTCAGAAATAGAGTACCCTGATGAAAAGAATTTTTATCTGATGTTTAAGCAATAAAACTTTTCGGTTTCAACACACATACTGATAATCTTTTTGTAGTATATGAGCCTATTTCCCTGTCTTGGATTATCAGCATAATTGAATCTTCCTTTGGAGACTAACGATCTTGCAGGGCTTCAGACTGTTCATACTGCACATCAGTGATCCCTGTACAGTACACTGGAGAATGGCTTTAGTCAGTGTTCACTCAGGATATACTCTGGCAGTTGGCTTAGTGATTAAATATTTTATATGTAGTTTATTTCATAATAACCCACCTTTTTCATCTTAAATAGTTAGGCTTTAAAGAATAAAAAAGTGTTTACATATTTGAGGCTTCTGGCAAGTGGGGGGCCTGTTCATTTGAAATTTTTCTAAAATTAGAAAGCATAATCATCATATGGTATCCCAACAATAGCTCTTTGAACTTTTTATTAAAACTCTATGTAATATGTCTTAGCACTTAATTTTGAAATTCCAAGATAATTTTTCAAATTGTTTTATTGAAAATGTTTTCTGTATTAGACAATTAAAGCAGAGAAATTGATATCAGAGAAACAAGAACTAATTCTTCCATGAAATATGATAAAAAAAAGATTTATGCAATCATCATCTCAGTCTGAGAATATTTTCCAAGATGGAAAACAAAATGTTGGAGGAGATTGAAAAGAAAGTGATAGAAGTAAAAAATAAAGAAAGAAAGAAAGAAAGAAAGAAAGAAAAGTTACCAGTTACTTTGTTCTTCTGCACAGTTCCCCACTACAGCCACTAAGCCAGAGATAGAAACCAAGCTGAAGGCTGAATAGGTAACCCATCCTTCTGCCACACCTTCCAACAGAATCAGCCCGTGGATGAAATGAAGCACAATGAAAAAATTCATATTGCAGCTCAAAAAAGAGTCTTGGTATATACTTTCTTGAATTCAAGGGCTAAAATTCCATAATGGGAAAGATATTAGAATGCTCCATCCATACCACCTTTATCACCCAACAATTATTTATACTGTTCCCTTCTAGAAACATTTCATATCCTACCACTTCCATGAAAAGCTGTTCTGATCTTTTGTTCTTGGTATCTTTTCTTTTTCTGAACTACTAGAGGATTTATTGATTCTAAGATTCATTTATTAATTATTCATTCATTGCCTTCCAACATCTTTTTAAATCAGTTTTATTATTTTTCTCATCATAAAATTAAATGTGCTGTTCTTAAAAATATAACTAATAGCAAGTTCTAAAGAATGAAAAATCAGTCATAATCCAGCCATCAGGAAATAATCCCTATTAAGACTTAAACAACTTTCCTTTTCATTTTTATATATTATAAATGAATAACTACTTTTTTTGTTTCTAAAACTGGAGTACATTCTTCTCGTTGTCATACTTTTTCACTTATCACGACTGCATAAACACTTCCCCTTGTGCTAAATATTTTTGAAAAATAGGTTAATGGGAATTCTACTTCCAGTATAAATGAGTAAACTACTTAAAATTATCCTCTGACAAGTTAAAAACTATAAATGAAAAGCACGTGGATTTCACAGAGGAGTCAAAGTTTTCAGGAAACAACTGGCATAGAATAATTTCAAGTTTTCAGACAAAAGAAAACTAAGAGAATGAATCACCAGCAGATCCAAAGTACAAGAAATGCCAGAGAAAGTTTTTCAGGTGGAAAAGAAATGACACCAGAAAGAATTTCAGATCCTTAGAAATGAATAAAGAGAATAAAAAAATCAAGTATTTGGGTGAAAATAAAAGACCATTTTCTCTCAATTTCTTTAAAATACATACAACTATTTTTAAAAAACATTATTTCATTTTCTTGTAGAGTTAAAATGTAGTTAATTGTAATATATGTAGCAAACATTCCGTGGTGGGGAGATGTGGTAAATGGACCTATATGATTTCTATTTTTTGAGGCTGGCTGATACAGGGATCAAACCCTTGACACTGGTGTTAGCAGTATATGATTGTAAGATTACTACATTGTATGTAAGTGGTACAATATTAATAGAAGACTAACAACTTCACAACGTACACTGTAATCCCTACAGCAACCTCTCAATATATAAGCATATACATATACACATATACACACTCACGCATATATACACATACAAGTGTACTTCAAAAAGTTCATAGAAAGATTTATATTATCTTTCAATTATATTTTTCCATGAACTTTTTGAAGTACCCTCATATATAAAGGGTATAGGTTAAAATTTAATAGATAAATTGAAACCAAATTCTAAAATATATTTAAATAATCTAAAAGAGGGTAAGTTGGGGAAAACAGAAAGACAAAAATAAGAGGAATCATACAAAAACCAAATAGTAAAACAGTTGATCTAAAGACAACTGCATCAATAATTACATTAAATGATAATAGACTACACACTCCAATTAAAAGGCAGAAATTATCAAAAATGCTGAAAATTCAAGACCAAACTATATGCTATCTGTAACATCCAAACTTCAAATATGAAATAAATATGTGGAGAAAAATATATTAAAAGAATATATCATGCATAAACATAGAAAGGCCAGAGTAGCTATATTAACACTAGCTAAAAAAAACCTTGAAGGCAAAGAATATCTTTACCAAAATAGAGAGGAACATTTTATAATGATAATAGAATCATTTTTTTAGGAAAAAGCCTAAATGTGCATGTGCTTAATAACAGAACTTCAAATTTCACCAAGCAACAATTGACAGAATTAAAGGGAGAAATGGAACATTCCAAAATCATAGTAGATTTTAACACCCCCTTTTCAGTAACTCATAGACTGTCTATACAAAAATTATATTAAACATAGAATATCTGAACCAAATTGAAAGTATTCTTAACCAGGTTGACCTAATGATATTTATAACTACAGAATGTGCATTCTTTTCATATACACATGGTACATTCACCAAAATAGACCACATGTATGACCGTAAAACAGATCTCAATGTAACTAAAAAGGATTAAAATCATTCAGAGTATATTCTCTAACCTTGATAAAATAAAATAAGAATCTAGGAAATTCCCAAATATTCAGAACTTTAACAGGACACTTTTAAATAATCCATGAACCAAAGAAGAAGTCACAAAGAAAACAGGAAAATTAAAAATTATTTCTAACAAAATGAGAATGAAAACAATACATGTCAAAATACAGGGCTTTGAAGGAAATTTATAGTTTTAAATGCTTATATCAGAAAAGAAGAAAGAACTAATATTAATGACCTGAACTTCTACCTCAAGAAGGTAAAAATATGACAGTAAACCAAAAGTAAGTAGAAGCAAGGAAATAAAGATGAGAGCAGAAATAAACACAACAAAAAACAAGTAATACATAAAATTAACAAAGCCGAATGCTGGTCCTATGAAAGATCAACAAAAATTGATAAAAGCCCTAGCTAGACTGAATAAGAAAAAAGAGAGAAAATGTAAATTTTTATCAGAAATGGAAAAGAGGTTAGCAAAACAGATTCTAGATACATTAAACATAGAATTTGAATTTTAAAAAATATTATGAAGAGCTTTATGTCAACAAGTTCAATAACTTTCTTGAAGTAGACAAATTCTTGAGATATATAATTTATCAAATTTGACACAAGATGAAACACAAATTTTTAAGAACATAGAGGAAGAGAAAGCACCCCTCAAATGGTTTTATGAAGCAAGCATATCCTTGATACCAAAATCTGACAAAGATATCACACACACACAAAAAGAAAACTAAGGACCAATATCTGTCATGAATATAGATGCAAAAATCCATAATAAAATATTGGCAAATAAAATCCAACTATATACTAAAAATATAACAAAATGGCTGTTTGTTTTATCCCAGGGATGCAAGGTTACTTCAACATTTAAAAATATATAATTTGCCACATTAACAGAATAAAGTAGGAAAAAACATGTGACCATTTTAATAAATAGAGGAAAAGCATTTGAGAAATTCAAGAACCATTTATGGTTGAAAATTGAAAGAAACAAACTCAATGAAAACTAGGAATATAATCCCTCAATTTGATTAAAGGCATCTATTTGGGAAAAAAAAAAGAACTAAACTAACAACAGACTTAATGATGAGACATTAAACACTTTCCCCTAAGTGTTTACTGATAGTCCTAGCTCTTGCAATAAGGCAAGAAAAAGAAATAGGAAACATAAAAATTGGAAAAAAAGATGTAAAACCATTTGTATTTCCAGATGACACAATTGTTTATGTAGAAAATCCTACAGACTACAAAACAACTAATTAACAAATAAACTTAGCAAGGTCACAGGATACAAAGTTAATATCCAAAAATCAATTGTATTTTTATATCTTAGCAAATGATAGAAAAATAAAATTTTTAAAAAATTATTTGCCAATAGCCCCTCTTCTCAAATGTAAAAAACTTAGAAATAAATCTAACAAAAACACATGGAAGGTATCCTCACTGAAAACTATAAAACATTGCTGAAAGAAATTAAAGACATAAATGGAGAGATCCATAATCATGGATTAGAAAATTCAATGCTGTTAAGATGTCAGTTATCCCCAAATTAATTTGTAGATTGAACACAATGCCAATCAAAATTCCAGCATGGCTTTTTTGTAGAAATTCCCAAGTTGATTTTTTAATGTTGTATTAGTCCATTTCTGTTGCTTAAGACAGAAATACCTGGAACTGGGTGACTTAAAAGAAAATGAAATTTATTGCTTACAATTTCAGAGTCCAGGGAACACATCTGGTGGAGGTCTTCTTTGGTGGTGGCTTTATGCAATGCAAGCGACTCACATGGCAGAAAATGGTGGAGCAGAGAGAGAGAGATAGCTCCTCATGTGTTCTCCTTTATTTTCTTATTTTTTTATTTTGAACAGCTGGCCAGTATGGGGATCTGAACATGTGGCCTTGGTGTTATATGGCTGCACTCTAACCAGCTGAGCTACCCAGCTAGCCTTAGTGCTCTCCTTTTAAAGTTCTCAGGACCATGACCATGATCTAGGGCATGGCCCTTACAGTCCAATTACCTCCCAAAACCCACCTTTCAATCATCACAATAGTATTTCCCACTTTCTCAACACTGTCACAGTGAGGGCCAAGTTTCTAATATCTAAAACTTTGAGGGACACAATTTAAGCTTCAATGAGTTTAAGGGAGGGGGGACATTCAATCCACAGCAAATGTATATGGAAATGCAAGTGACCTAGAATTGCCAAAGCAATTTTTAGAAAGAAGAACAAGGTTGGAGAAAGTATACTACCCAATTTCAAGACTTACTATAAAGCAGTAGTACTTGAGTGTAAAATGAATGAAAAGATAGACACCAATCAAGGAAACAAAACCAAGTTCCAAAATAGACCATACATATGGTCTAAATATTTTTCAATAATAATGTTGAGGCAATTTAATGGAGAGAGGAAAGTCTTTTCAACAAATGGTACTGGAGCAACTGGATATGCATGTGGGGGGGGAGGGGATGGACATAGACCTAAAACTAAAACTATAAAACTTTTAGAAGAAAACATAGGATAAAGTCTTTATTACTTCAGGGTTGGTGAATTTTTTTAGACAAATCACAGAAATCAATAACTGTAAAAGAAATAAAATCATTGGGCCAAGCCCGTGGCACACTCGGGAGAGTGCAGCGCTGGGAGCGCGGCGACGCTTCGGCCGCGGGTTCGGATCCTATATAGGAATGGCCGGCTGAGTACCGGTCACGAAAAAGACAAGAAAAAAATAAAATTAAATTAAATTAAAAAAAAAAAAAAGAAATAAAATCATTAAATTTGACTCATCAAAATGAAAAGCTTTTGCTCTTCAAAAGGCACCTTTAAGAAAATACAAACACAAGCTAAAAACTGAGATAAAATACCTTGCAGTACTTATCTAACAAAGGACTTGTGTCCAGATTATATAAAGAGCTTTTACAATTCAAAAACAAAAGACTTCCCCTGTCTGGCTAGGCTAAGGCCTGGAATCCTCACAGTGCCAATTGTCTAGCTCTTAATTCTGTTTGTGATGCCAGTTGTAAAGCTATGCAACCATGCTAGCTGTCAGGCTCTTTCACCTGCCAGTAATCCTGCACCAACTGGGCTGATTGCTGAGCTAGGGCTGGGTCTGGAGCTCCCAGATCCCTCAAGCCCATTCACAGACTGGGTCACAAACCCCTCACACGGCAGGCTGGGTCACCAGACACCTTCACACAAGTCTATGAGCTAGGTAACCGGCCAAAAGGTCCTTGGAGTCATAGGCTGGAAAGCATGCCTGCACGGGGCAGACCTCTGAGGATGATGCCCACTCACTTGCTTCACCAAACTCCTCTCTCTCTCTGTCTCCCCGCCCGCCCGTAGAACGCAAGAATAGCAACAAAACTAAAAAGATACACTGGCATGCATGCACACTAATTCCACACACACACACACACACACACACAATTTGCTTACAAAGGATGCTGAACCACACCCAACTGGACCCAAGGTGAGGGCCCTGACCAAACTATTCTATTTTCCCAACATCCCCCCAAAAAATTAAAAATGGAAAGGATATTTGAACAGACACTTCACAAAATATGTACAAATGACCAATAAGCACATGAAGAGATGCTCAGCATATTAATCATCAGGGAAATGCAAATTAAAACCACAATAGGATACCTCTAGAAACATTAAAGTGACTAAAACAAGCAAAAAAGACTTGGTGAGGATATGGAGCAAGTAGCATTTTCATACACTGCTGATGGAAACGTAAAATAGTACAACTTCTTTGGAAAACAGTTTTGCAATTTTTTAAAAATATATGCATATATCTATTATATAACTCAGCTATTTCATTCCTAAGCATTTACCCAAGAGAAATAAAAGCATATACATACAAAAACCTGCACATAAATGTTAGTAGAAGCTTTATGTAATAGCCCCAAATTTGAAACAAACCAATAGCCTTCAACAAATCAACAGATAAGTAAAATACAGTTTATTCATATCACTCAGCAATAAAAAAAAATGAACTATTGTTACATCCAACAAAATTAATGAATCAGAAAACAATTATGCTGAATAAAAGCCAGCCAAGAATAGTACATACTGTATGATTCCATTTATATGAAATTCCAGAAAATACAAACTAATCTAGAGGGACACAAAGCAGATTATTGGTTGCCTGCGGCATATTGAGTGGGGGATGGATTGCAAAGTGACATGAACAATCTTTTGGTGGTGATGGAAATGGTATGTATCTTGATTGTGGTAGTGCTTTCATGTGTTTATTTACCTGTCAAAACTAGTCAAGTCTTACAATTTTAATGAATACAGTTTACTCTGTATATTACGCTTCAATACAGTTGATTTAAAAATAAACGGGATAATGGCTGTATAATATTTTATCATTTGTATGTGTAAAAATTTGTTTAGCCAAGACTATTATTAGATATTTGGGAAAACACTTTCGGCATAAATAAATGGAAGCACTTTTAGTGTAAATAAATGTAAATACAAGTGTCTTCAAAAAGTTCACGGAAATATTTGTATTATCTCTTAATTCTATTTTTCCACAAACTTTTGAAGTACCCTCATAAATGCAAATTCAAATAAAAAATCTAAACATTATATGAATGCAATGCAGGGATGCACAGAAAGTAGTGTTGGAAGACTGAGAGATAGATATAACGATTGGAGAACCAAATGGGGTAAAGAAAAAATGTTTGGGCCAAGATGATAACTGCCTACGAAAAGAGCAAAGCTCCATTTCTCCAGCAGTAATGCAGAGCATTCTAACAAGCACTTTACTCTGTCATTTGCATGCCTCAGGTGTACAATAACTTAGATAAGTTATTTGTTTGATGGTTCATATAGTCTTGGGAAAAGTAGGGTGGCAAATGTGGTACTTGACAATAGTCCATGAAATAAATTGCCCTGGGGAGAATTTATAAAAGATTTCAGGTATTATGGTATTGAATGAATTCTATTTTGAGGCAGAGAGCCAACATCCTAGTTTGTAAAAACTGGGATTCAACAAACCTTATCAGCTGCGTCCCTGACACCACCTAAACTTCTCGTTAAAATCTCTCCACTATTTGAGATGAATTGGGTGGCAGAATGTCTTCCCTCTGAGTTCCTTGCAAAAGGAAGACTATCAATCCAAGGCATTGCTGTTTTTTGTTTGCTGGGAAAAGGCAGATCTATTTACTCTTCCCTGGCACTCATGGAAGCCTTGGTTCCCCGTAAATTATTTGGTTACATCACAGAGGACCAAACGTACTGAAGAAGAACATCAAGGCTATGAATCAGTGCTCCAAAAGTTCATTTCTGGTTGCAGAGTTAGGCACCAATGACAGTCTTGCATTTTCCTGATCTTTTTCCCCTCTATTGTCCCTCTTTTTGCCTCTGGATAAACACTTGATACTTTTTAAATCCTCCTCCTTTAAAATAATAATAATAACAATAAGACATTTCAACATATAGCTCACTCAGCTCCTAACTCCATTTAATTTTTTAATAGCACTCAATATATATGGATAAATACTCATCATTTGAGAGTCTCTACTCATCCTTCATTGCAACACTAGAACGATCTGGATGAATAAAGGAACACTTCTGATTTCACTATTTTTATTTGTTTGATGTAGAAATGTTGCCTACAGACATAGCAATGAAAATATTCAAGAAAGGCCCATCTAGTATTGTATGATTAGATGGAATTTCCAGTTTCTAAATGTTTGTATTTGGAGTAAACAAAAGTTGCCTAAAATTAGGTACTATTCCTTTAAGTGGTTTAGTCAAGCATTGTTTTGGAATAATCAATTGTTCAACTTTTGAAATTAAAGAGGAACAATTTTCTTAAGGAATGATAACCATCCTAATGTGCTGAATTTCCACTTTGCTATTTGCTATATTATAATGGTGTTAGTATTTAGTTTTCAAATTAGTGTTGGAGATATTCAATAGTAATCAAATCAGAATTTGATTAAAATAGAGAATTTACACTTTTTTTGTTTCCACTTAGATACAGAAGCATGAAAGAGTTTTATAAGTAAACTCTAACAGTGTTAACAAAATCCTTTTGGTTTTACTACTGATATTATCAGTCTATCCTTGCAGAATGTCAACTGCTAAACATATTCCATCCCTGGACTGGCACAGTAGTAAGAAATTGACTTTACCATCTGGCTTTCTAGCATTTTTATCAGGTCTTTTTAATTAGGTTCAAATCGCTGATCTCCACCTTTCCCTGCTTCTACCTTTTTCAGTGCCATTAACACTGAACTCATTTCCAGTGCACTGCAGTGTGCTCAAGTGGAACTTAAATTGAATAGTATTTTCCCCCAGGTTTTCACACCTTACATATGCTAGCAAAAGTCATGTCATGCTTGCCCAGTAGTGCATATAATTCAATTTTTGTTTTATTAAGATATGAAGATGACCATTACATTAAAAAGCCAGGCAGCCTTAAGAGACCTAAATGAAAAATGGGACCATAGTTAAAGAAATTAAAGATCTCTGCAAGGTAAGGAAAAAAGAATGAAGAGCACTGAGATTTTGCTCTTGAACTTAAACCACTGAAACAAAATGTATAATAGAAATATTAAAAATACATTTCAAGTTAAACCTAGTGTTGCACTCTCTCACAAAAATACCTCCACAGGGTTTAGAAGGAGATGAAAAACTGGTCAAATTTGGTTATGTCAAATATCTCCTGTTAATTTAAAGTGATCCCAATTCAATCAAAATCTAACTTCTGCAACAGAAAGCTGGTCAGGCAATGGGAGCTCATTTTTTCCCGTCTACTGGAGATTGTGTGATAGTCTGAAATCTTTTTGTTTGTTTGTTTGTTTGTTTGTTTTGAAGGAGAGTAGAGCAGTCATTCCAATGTAGTAAGCTTAGTACCTTCATAATATTCACCTCAGGATGGCCCTATATTTAAATAAAATTGATTTCCTGGAACAAAAGAGTGGTTTTCAAGAGGGGGAGCAGAAAGAAGACTTACGGGATGAATACTCAGTTGCATTTCTAAGAAGCATCCCAAACATTAAGGGCCCTCATTCACTTTTTGTTTAAGCAAATGCACGTTCTTCTCTGGCTATAGCGAGATGTGCACTGTAAACTCAAACAGGACCAAAAAGACTGGCTCTTGCTAATTCATTAATACAATCCTGGGAAGAGTGAGCCACAGATCTCTGAATCCCTGCCACACTAATCTGCCATACAGGCAGCATGGAACAGACTGAGCAGACCAGATCTTTCATTCCCATATAATCTGGCATGCATAAATAGATCAAATTGTAATGCTAAATTCAAATGTTGATTCTGGATTTCAAAGGCGGAACACTAGATGAGTTTGCACCTGTAGTGATTTTCTACAGTACACTGAGACTTGGATTAAAAAATATCTGACCAACAGAGCTACTACTCAGGAATTCTATGCACCTCTTTTTTCCTAAGTGGTTCTAAATAGTGTCTAGGATTCTTCGATATGAGCATTCAAGTTTGAATTTCCCAGTCTTCTTTCAAATATCCTACCCACTCCCTAGCACAAAAGATACAGGTTTGAAACCTCTGTGTGGAACACCTGTTCACACTGGCATCTGAAGTTTGGGGGATGGGAGCATCCACGTCAAGGTAAAATAGCACAAAGGGAGAATCCCATAGGCCAAGAAAAAAATTTTTCACTGAGTTTTGCTCACCAGAGAGTAACTGCCCACAATTTCTGGATATTCTGCTCTCTAAGCACTTTATAAATAAATGAATGCTGCAGGAACAGCAAACTTTCATTTTCATTTTTTTTTTGTAGGTGGGAGGAGGGTGTCATTTGGGGGCTAGCTTCAACCCTCATTACACTAACCAATAGCTGCAGTCTTTGCTAGCAGTTTAAGTGACCCTAAAATAATTTACATATTTTTTAGAATCCTCTCCTAAGGCAGTCAAGCCAACCACAGATTATTAAATTCATTGAGTTTTTTCTTTTTACACATTTTCTTACTGCAGATGTGCTAAACCATTCAGCAAGAATGTAGGGTACTGCAGAACAAGTAGAGACCTGCAGAGCCAAAATAATTACAGGATAATGTAGAACTGAAATAATTCTTCTGAATGCTGAGGTTTAATATCATCTGTTCTTTCCCTCTGCATTCCCAGTGGAACAATTGACTCAATTTCTCCAGGCACAAATCTTTCATCAACTCTTCTTAACTTTCTGAGCACTTCTCCTAGCAGGACTATATGATGGAGCACGTCTGCCCCCACCACTGAAATAGTCAATCACATTTTAACCCACCAGGCCTTACTCATCCATCTCTATCCTCCAGCACTGTTTTTAGGAATCAGTCAGAGCCAGAGGGTTAAATTAACAATCTAAGTAACTAATGTTGACAGACTTTCCCTTCCCTGAGTAACAGGTTCAAATTCCTTCAGGGTTGACTTCTTAGTAGATGAACTTAGTAGCACAATAAGTTCAAAGAGGAAAATGTTCCGAAGGGAATATAGTATTTCCAAGCGCCTAGAGATCTACATCACCTGCCTAAAAGCAATGCTTCTGCACAGCATTTCCAGAGCCTGGTTAACAATCAAAGATCTTAATCTTTTCTTTTAGACGCTAAATACGACAAAATAACATTAACAGGAAAGGCAAACTCTTTTCCATGAGTTTGCTGTTTGTCTCACCTGACACAAATTGTTACTCATCCTTGGCGAGTAGATAATCACAAGGCTTTTTGTTTCACAGCCCATCTATGGCCAAATAATATTTCAGTACAAATTTCTGAGTGAACAAGTCACCTTGTGATTTGTAGTCATGCTGGCCATAAATCTTGGTCATAGGTTAGGAATAGACTTAAAAATTTGTCAGTAATTCATGTTATGCTATGATATCTCATTTGGCTATAATATGATAAAGTGTGACAGCTACAGCCTGTGACTAATCATGGCCTCATACTGAAGCCTTCCTATGTGGAAAGGAAGAATTCAGAGAGTACACCTTATGAAAAGAAGCTGCTTTACACATCAAGCAAAGTTTAGCTGCACATTAAGCTTCTGTTTTTTGAGAGAGGACAGAAGTTGCAAGGATGGCTGTATGGTGTTTAAGCTTTTTCTAGTTTCAGATTTCAAATGATAAATCATCATAACATTCCTGGATTGATGTTAGTATTTTCATTTTTCAGTAGTGGAAAACTGAGGCAGAGATACTTTTCAATGGTCTCATGTAAAAGTCATGTAAGAGGTAAAATGATGATTGAGGGATTGTTAGATAATTCAGATATAATTCTGATTATGTATATGGATAATTCAGATGATCCACATTTTGATAATTGGAACTAGCAGACATAAAGGCTAGTTCTCATACCAGAAGTATGAGGGATGTGAGAATTTGACATCTAGCTTATCTTTATTGGCTTTCCTCCTTTCAAAACCTAATGGATTGTTTCCTGCTACAGAGTCTGCCAAAACGCATAAAAATATTTCAAATATCCAGAGGAGCTTCACATCCATTGATCAGGGTTTATATATTGATTTGTGGCTAGGAGAGACTCATTCTTTCCTCTTCTCTCTGTTGTAATAAAAATGGAATATATACTAATTTGAACTGAAAGTAGATATGCAATAGCAGAGGGTTTTTTTCCTCCCATTTTGGTCTCAGAATGTTGGTTACATTAAGTCATAGTATTTATTAATGATCACAATAATAGTCCAAGCCAACCCTGATATTCCCTGAAGTCATCTTAAAATCAAAGGTATGTTTTCAGGGTTTTTGGTACACAACTGTTCATTGTAGAACAGTGTGGAGTCTGGATCTCCACCTAAAAGGAAACAAATGTTCTCAAGCTTTGAAAAGTATGTACACACACACACACACACACATTATATACACATACATCATTCATATGTTTCCTTTATAGGACCGTTTGTTTATCAGGTTCCATCTAAGGTGAAACATCCAATGTTCCATTCAAGATGAAACAAATTTGTACAGCTTCTGCTTTACAGAAATATATACTCTAAAACAGAATGATGCAAACAGATGTTAAGAACATAAGAAAAATGGAAAGAAGAATTAAACAAGTCCAAAAGTGAAATATGTACATGAAAAGTAAATTGTGGCAGATTCCTGGGAGAGGTGGAATTTGCAGAACTTTTTGACTGATGATAGAGAAACAGCTTGATGAATTGGGGCTGGAACCATATTCCAGACATCTAGTAGAAAAAGCCTTGAAAGTTAAAAGAGAGATTTTAGAGCCATCTGGTAGAGCCAGATGACTGGCAGAAATAGACATCTAATAAAGGTGGTCTGTTAGAAGTGTAGCGAACAGTAAGGGGGTAAGAAGGCAAAATAAATGAAGATAAAAGATAGCTAAAGAAGACATTTGGTTAACCTCTTTGCCTCCAGACAAGATAAAGCCTAAGCTAGTGCTTAAAACTTGGCAAATACCCAAGTTCTTAAAGTTCTTTAAGCTTGTTTCTTTATTTTTCAGGTAATTTCAATAGTCTTGCAGGTTTCAATCTTTTCTGATATGGTTTTTACCAACCTATATCCTCCTATTATCATTTGAGCTTACTTTAGAGGGAGAATGGAAATCAACACATTTTGCAGCCTAATCCTCTGAATTCTTCGCCTTGAGAAAATTTACACTTCCGACTCCTAAAATATGGACTACAAATTAGAATTTTACCTGGTTTCAATTAATGTGAGAACCTTGTTTAGAAAAGAAATACAGTGGTCAGGTATTAAATCTTTCTTTCTTGTTTATCACTGCACTGCTAATCTCATTCTTCACTTTCTAAGATGATGTTGTTCGACCAAAATTGATAGTGTGAGACCCCAAAATCTTTCTTCATTTGGCCCATCTGAAATGTGATCCTGATATACCTCTTGCCATCATGTAAATTCTGAAAGATGCTGTTTCTTTTTGTAGCTCAGCTTTGACTTTTGTCATCCAAAGGAAGACTATATTGGCCTTCACATTTCTGTTCAGTTGCTTCACCTCAAATATTCTTTAAGCACCTGCTATGTGCTGGGAACTGTAGTAGGCCTTGGAGATATAAGAACTCTAGTCTAAGCCATTACCATCTTTCATCTGGACAACTGCAACAGCCTTCTAAGTGGTTTCTCTTCCTTCAGAATGGCTTTCCTCCAATCTTGTGTTCATTCTGCAACCAAAGTGAGCTTTCCAAAACAAAGATTTAATTGTGCCACTCTGCTGCTTAAAATTCCTCAAATGCTTTCATTTTGGAGGCTGTAAGACAAAGTCTCAATACCTTACCTTGGAATTCATCATCCTCACCCTGTACCATTTCACACTTCGGTTCTAGACATGTTAAATTTCTTTCATTTCCTCAGAAGCTCCACATGGTGTCACTGACTTGAGATATGCTAGCTCCTTTGCTGCTCAGTTCTCCCGCATTAGGCTAACTTCTAGCCATCCTCGGGGCTCAGCATAAAGGTAACCTTAAGTTAGCAGCACTCCAGGGTTCACAATGTGAGTTGGGTAACTTTCTTTTAGGTTCCCCTTCTTATGCCTCTATAAGACTCTAATATACCCCAATTGTAATGTATTAGTCCGCTCAGGTGGCTGTAACAAAATGCTGCAGACTGGATGGTTTAAAAAACATAAATTTAGACTAAGTTCTAACATAGTAAGAATTTATTAAGTACTTTTGAATGAATAAAGAAGAATAAGACATCATCTCTGCCCTCAAAAAACAATAAATCCAACTATTATAAGCATAAGTAAAACTGGTTATAACATAGCATAGCAAACTTGATTTTAGCAGTATAAACCAACTACCATTTGAAAAAATCATTAATTTGTTAATTCTGACCTGGATGGGGTGAAGGTGGGGTGGGGGTCAGAGTCCAGGCAGGCTTCACAAAGGAGATGATATCTGAACTAAGCCTTATAAGAACACTGTATATTGCTTTGATTATATTATGAATAAGGTTTGCTTCCAAATCTGTAATAGCTGTTAAGTGTGTATTTCCAATTGAGATCCTTGTGTTGTGCTGCATAGGCTGCTTCCTTGTGAGTATAAACCAATATTTGTGCTATCCAATATGGTAGCCACATGTGGCTATTTAAATTTAAATTAATCAGAATTAAATAAAAATAAATATTCCTTTAGTCACTCTAGCAACATTTCACATGATCAATAGCCAAACGTGGCTAACATATCGGATAGCACAAATTACAGAACATTTCTATCATTGCAGAAAGCACGTTATAAACAATGCAGTTATTCATCTATTTAATAAATTTATATTGAGCATCTACTATTTGCCTAGTACTGTGCTAGATGGTGGTGTGTACAAAGATAAATATGACAATGTTTCTAAATTCACAAAACTCACTCAAGTGAATTAGCCTTGCTCTATTTCTGCAAATTGGCTCATGATGAATTACATTTCCTTATTTTTGCAAACTTCAAGATTACTATCTCTAGGAGTTTGTGTGCTGCTGTAGCTAATTGAATTGAAAGTTTCTCAGATGCTCAGAAGTCAGAAGCATAGCTATGAATGGAAATTTGAATAAATCCGCTATTTATTAGGTACCTATCATGTGACCATCTTATGCCAATTACTATGGAAAACACAAAAGAAATATAAGACAAAATATCTTCTTTCTATGAGTTTATAAATTAAATGAAATGTTGAATGTAAAACTGATTTATAAACCATTAATATATGTCTATTATTAAAGTATAATTGGGAAAACTGGATTCAGATAAATTTAATGAGTAGAGAACAGTAAGACATAGTATATAATCAAGCGCTAGAATATATGTTATAAACTTATTAACTTATTCAAATCCAGAGTTGAGAAAGAATAACATGAAGTAAAATGGTCAAGGAAGACTTTGGGAAGGAAGGGATATTAGTCATAAATCATCGTGTCACAAATGGCAGAAAACCAACACAAACTGGCTTCAGCGAAAAGAGACGTTTATTGACTTATGTCACTGGAAAGTTCAGGTGTGGACTTTAGACACATGCATCCAGGGAATCAAACAAAGTTATCATCCCTTTTGTTTCTCTGTCTCTGCATCTGTCAGCTCTACTTTCCTCTGTCCTGACTCTATTCTTATGTAGGCTCTCTCATGGTAGTAACATGGTTACCAGAAACTCTAGGCATACATTCCATTCTCTCATCAACCCCAGGGAGAAGCGAGCATCTTCCTCTAATTCGTTCTGCTTGGGTCGCGTTATTGTCTGTGAACCAATCACTGTGACGAAGAGGAGCCAATGCTCTAATTGGTCAGGCCTGGGTTGCAAACTCATCACAGAAGAGGGACAGGGAATTCTTACAGTTGAACAAGTGTAGTCCCACAAAGAAAATCCTGGAAATTTATTAAAATAAAAACAAACAAAAATAAAGAAAGAGAAGTTAAACAACAAGAGTCCAATTCAAACTAGGCCTTGAGGAAAATATCAAATTTTCTTTTTTCTCTGGTGAAAAGGCAAATTTAGTGTTTAAAGAAAGGGAAAGAGAGTAAATAAAGACACAGACAAGAATGAACATGCCATCTGCAGAGAATCACTTTTGTTTCACTGCATGGGAATTTATCAGACAAGAGATCATCCATTTGGCTTTAATTTACCTTCCTTGACATACCCTGGGGCAAAACCTTTTGCAGTGTTGGCTAATCCATTTAACACAAAACAAAACAAAACAAAACAAAAATAGGACAATAAGCAAACCAATTGGTGAAATTCATGTCTCCACCCCCCCCCCCCACCCCCTGTCTAACTGCCTGCTTTTATCTTTGATGTTTTCTATTTCCTGATTTATAATGTGCTCCCTGGACTTCATATAATCAGTTAGTCTGAATGTTTCTTACCAATACTGTCACCCACTCTCTGCCTTCCTAGATCTCAAAGAAAGCTTAATTCCTAAATATAACGTCTTCTTACCATGGGAGGCCAGCCAAACCCCACAGCCCTAAAGCATGACACATGTCATTAAAGATTAGCCTTAGCATATTGGGAAAATTTTCAGAGCTGCCAATTTTCCTCAGAAGCTTCAACAGTCCAGTTCTGTTAATGGCATTGAATACTTTAGTGAGGCCTATGCATACTACATAAATATCTCTATGCCTCGACTTTGGCATTTTACCCAGGCCAGGGCAGTGAGCAGTCTGCTCCAAGAGTAGAAGATAAGGGGGTGCATTGTCTGTAGAAAATCCACATACAATAATAAAACAGACTAAAAGTCAGTCTGCTTTTTATTGCCACCATGCACCTGTGTTTTAAATAATGTCAGAGATAAAATAATTCTCTGGGAAAAAATCTTTGGTCTATCTAAGTCAGGGTTTCTCAACCTCGACTCTATTGACATTCGGGTTGGATCAGTCTTTGTTGTGAAGGGGGGATGTCCTGTGAATTGTAGGATGCTTACTAGCATTCCCAGTCACTACCTACTAGATGCCAGTAGCACCCCTCCCCAGTAGTGACAACCAAAGACATCTCTAGACATTATTAAATGTCCCCTGGGAGGCGAAATCATCCTTGGATGAAAACTACTGGTCTAAGTTCAAAATAGTTGCAATGATTACTGTTGAGATTTAATAATATATATTTTATTACTTAATAATAATATTTCTTTCCATTACTTGCTCCGTAAATAAACTTTATGTTTGACATGGAAGTTAACTTGAAGAATTCTCTTACGCACTTGGCTTCTGCCACCCACGGATCCCTCTGCCTGCATTCATTTCAAGAGGAAGCTGGTAAGAGGTCAGAAGCAATTTGAGCTCATTCTCAGCAGAGTTCACATCTCCAACTCTTGTGCTTCTGCATGTTCCCTCATTTAAATAAACAATGATAGAACAATGAATTTAACAGCAAAGAAATTGAACCCAACTTGCTTTAATGCTTTCATTCTATGTGACTACTTGCATTTTTTATTAAAAGAGGAAATGAAGCAGAGGGCAAACTATAATGTACTTTTGGTGCACTTGTTTTGGTATTCTGGTTTGGTAAGTAAAAATTTTAGTTCATACATAAATTGTTTTACTGAATTTAAATGATATAGTTGAAATTAAAGTGTATCTTTATATTTTAATTTTAATTTTTACTCTTCTGACTGAATTGTTTTTGTCATTAAACTGTGACATTATTATTTTATTATTTACTATTATATATAGGTATAAGATTTTTTCTTAAAAATATATTAGTATAAAGAAAAAGTATAAATCTATTACTTTTTCCTTTTTTGTGTTGTAATATTTATTTCACGTTTTATGTTCTTATATTTTACTGGCATGATTATGTGTAAATATTTAAAGTTTCAATAATAATAATAATAAATAAATAAAATTCTCACTCTCTTGACCATTAACTTCACTTTATTATCACTGACAATGATTTCGTCCTGTAGAGAAGGGGCATGTTAAAAATGATCTTTTCTGGGTGTCAAATATGCTAAGTATGCCACTCTTTTGCATGAAGCAAATTTGTCTACTGCATCTTTGTGTGTGTGTGTGTGTGTGTGTGTGTGTGTGTGTGTGTGTGTGTGTGTGTGTGTGTGTGTATCTGCAAAATTAGTGGTTCTCAACTGGGGGCAATTTTGTACTTCTCCCCAGGGAACAATTTGCAATGTGGAGACATTTTTGATTGTCACAACTAAGGATAGAAATGATACTGGCATCTAATGGATAGAGGTCAAGGGATGCTACTAAACATCCTGCAATGCACAGGTCAGCCCCCTACAACAGAGAATGATCACCCAGATCACACGATTGTTCAGAGCCCAACAAATATTATTAAGAATGTATAGCCCTGCTAAATTAAATGCTGAATTAGCTTATGTTACAAAACACTTCACCATCACACATTTCTACCCACTCTGCTAGTTTTGTGTCATTGCCTCTAATCTCATGTAATCAATGTTGAATTTCACCCCTATAACGGGTTTATGTTTTCAGGTACAGTTGAGAAAGGAAGAAGTATATTTGGTCATCATCATCTCTAAAATCTTCTCTAAGTAGAACAGGTAAAGAATTAAATTTGGAAAAGTGAAGGGCACTATAAATCTAAAAGATCTTGCCTGTATTTGCAGAGAAAACCTAAAAACCACCTGCAATCCCTGTGACAGTCTGAATCCGGAGTAAGGGGAACTTGGAAGTTTTAACAACCCAAATTACAAACTGTAACTAGGATTCCAAAATGCCCCTATAATCCTTCACTCTTCTATGCAGATGAAAAGCAACATTCAAATTATCTATTTATTGAGTCCATAGATAATTCAGTGACATCTGTAGCCCAAAATAAACACTTTCCATCTGCTAAAAAAAGAAAAGAGAATTAAATTAAATGAAAAAGAAAAGGAAGGTAAAGACAAGGAATAAAAGCTATATTTTCTCCTTGGAAAGAGAAAATGCTATATTTGAATAGAAACTAACTAGATATAAAAATTCCTTGATCTAAAACTAGGTACCCTGTTGCCTTGATAAACTCTCTTAGGAGCCAGCAGTGAAAGCTATTTTATCTTCATTTTAATTACAATGAATTACTCACTAAATGAAAAAGTTTACAATAGATATCAGTCTTGCATACCAGTTCTCTTTGTCAGGGACTAGTTTATAGCCAACCCTATTTTATACCATCCAAGCCTATTTTATTCACATATTATCAGTGCAGGTTATTCAGTCAGTCAGCTGTGCTTCTTCAATAAATAAAATAACATCATTTCTCCTGTTGTGGATGCTATATTGCTTCCCATTTTTTGTGCAAATAAAAGCAGGTGGAGAAGAGGGAGATCACCAAGTTGTATTTTCATCTTGTGACTATATTAATGTCATGAACTCAGATTCTTGATCTTATATAGGATTTTCTGACAAAGACCTGGAATAAGTTAAATACAAAGACGTAAAATAGAGTTACCAAAAATGTATGAGAATTTGAAGATTTGGATATATGAATAAACTGAGCCTGGGACCACCAAATATCTTATTATTTCTTATGAGGCAAGGTTATGTTTACAATAATGATTTTCTTTAATATGCTACAGTTGAACTTTTTAATAAGAATGTCTAATTTAATGTAAGTCAGCCCCAAATAATTTCTTGCTACAAATTTGATTAACCCTTTTCTGCACTTAGGATCTAGTTCACAGCAAGAGGAGGAAAGACAAACTGCTGAAAGATAATGAATATTGCCTGGGCTGTAATATGGCTCCCCTCCAGCTCACCTCTAGAACAAAAGAAAGTTAAATATAAGTTCTGCCTAGATGCAATCTGCTCCTCATACATCATTTTGGGTGTCCAACATACACCACTAATTCTACATGCAATGGAATGCAGTTTTGATTTGTGCTTCAACTTCACTTACTGCCTGATAGCAGCTGTCTAAATTTATAAACCATTAGAGACGCCATCGTTAACTGCTGGATGATCTTGACTTCCAACTTCAGAATTGTTTAGCATCGCTCTCGCCATCTCTTAAGGGAGGACTGCTGCTGCTGACCGGTCGTGGGGGGTGACCGCCACTTTGCACCTGGCAGGAGAGGCTGCCTCATTTACAGACAACAGCTTTAAAGTGTGGAGCAGGAAAAGAACTGTTTCTTAGCTGCAAAAGTGAGTCTCGAAACAGGGAACACGGCGCCAGGGCTGCTGTGGATGCAGCCAGGATCCCGGAGGCCGGGGCCGCGCTGAAGGCGGCCAGCTGCCCTACTCAGGATTCGAGGTTTCAGGCCGGCATTAAAGAAGATTCCTGGGAGCGCCCGAGCGGCGCCGCGACTGAACAGCCCGAGGCGGCAGCGCCGAGAACTGGGAAATGCAGCAAACCAGAGACAGAGAGCGAGCACCCGACCTGGCACAGCACTGTGAGTGATCCCTGGCACAGCTCTGTTCGGGGGGTGGATGCCCAAGCGGCCCCCGCCTGCACCACCAGCCCACTCACCGCCGGTGCTGCCTCCATTTTCCCAGGTGCGGGCAGCTCCGCCCTGCTCGGCCATCACTGAGCCCACTTGCTGGCCTGGCGCCAGGCTTTCCGGAGCTTGCGGACCGGCCTTGGCTCCCACTCCCTCCGCGGTTCTCTGGCGGGGCTGGTGGCGGAGGGCGTCCCGGGCCAGTTTCGGGAGGGCAAGGAAGTACGGGCGGGCCGACTGTCACTCCACCATACCCTGGACTCCGGCCCCAGGTAAACTCCCTGTTACTGGGAGGCAGATACCATCTGTGCGGCCACCAGTTTGGAAAAAAGCCTAACGAATTTCTGGTTGGGAATAGTGTGGTAGGAGAGTTCCCAGGTCCGCTTGAACCTGCCGGAGACCAGGCTGCAGGTGGGTGCTAGACTCGGTTTATACTGGGGGGATACAAAGGTGAACAAGACCCGAGAAAGATCTACATAGTGCCACAAAGGCACCCAGAGAGACCGGTCGTCTGTGCCCAGCAGAAACCTGGTAGACTTCCTGGGCGAGGCAGTACCGAGCAGGGTCTTGAAGGCCCAGCTGTTAGACGAGGGGTGCAGAAGACACGCCCCAGCCCAGCACAGTGCGCACAGAGTGGGGAGACGTGCGGCCAGGGAGGCGGAGACTCGACAAAAACCACACACCCGGTGGGGTCGCCACTGCACGATCTAACAGCCTGGGCCAGAGCACACGGAACAGGGAGAAGTCCTGCACAGGAAGTGAAAGCTCAACAGAGAACACACACCCTGTGGTACGTGACCCACCAGCCCAGCAGAGTCCAAGCTGACCAGAAAGGTGGCTCCCCGGAGAAGCCCAAGACCCGAGGCAACCACACACACAAGGCACTAGAGGCCAACTGAGCAGTCACGGAGGGAGCCATACGAAATTGGCAACCACAGCAACATCCTAGTTAGTCATTAGTCTCAAACCGGTGGACTGTGAAACCCCCCGGCCACAATGAATAAACACCAAAAAAAAGATACCAGAAATACAAAAAATCAAGAAAGTACACCACCAAAAGTTAATAAATCTCAAACTCTAGAGCCTATAGAACAAGAAGCCCTTGAAATGACTGACAAGGAATTTCGAGTGATAATTCTAAAGAAACTGAATGAGATACAAGAAAACTCAGCTAGACATCATGATGAAATGAGGAAAAGTATACAGGATCTGAAAGAGGAAATGTACAAGGAAATCAATGTCCTGAAAAAAAATGTAGCAGAACTTGCTGAACTGAAGAAGTTATTCAACGAAATAAAAAACACAACGGAGAGTTTAACCAGCAGGCTTGTCGAAGTTGAAGAGAGAACCTCTGAACTTGAAGATGGGCTGTTTGAAATAACACAAGCAGACAAAAAGAAAGAAAAAAGAATCAAGGACATTGAAGAAAATCTGAGAGAGATATCAGACAACCATAAGCGATCAAGTATCCGAGTCATGGGTATTCCAGAAGGGGAGGAAAATGGAGATTCCATTGAAAACATATTCAACAAAATAGTGGCAGAAAACTTCCCAGGTATAGGAAAAATCACAGATCTTCAGATCCAGGAAGCTCAATGATCTCCAAACGTATTCAACCCAAAAAGGCCTTCTCCAAGACATGTCATAGTCAAATTGGCAAAACTCAGAGACAAAGAGAGAATCTTAAAAGCTGCAAGAGAGAAGCGTCAAATCACCTATAAGGGAGCCCCAATCAGGTTAACATCAGACTTTTCATCACAAACCCTAAAAGCTAGAAAGGAATGGGATGATATTTTCAAAATACTAAAAGACAAAGATTGCCAGCCAAGAATACTCTACCCTGCAAGGCTATCCTTCCGAAATGAGGGGCAAATAGTATATTTCTCAGACAAACAAAAACTGCGGGAGTTCACTACCACACGACCACCCTTACAAGAAATCCTCAAGGGAGTACTGGGTTTGGTTCCTGAAAAATAACTACCACTGCCATAAAAACCCAAGAAAAATCTAAACCCGCTAGTATAATAAAAATGGCATTCATGAAGAGAAAACAAGCTAACAAAAACACTATCTACAACCTAAGGAACCAACAAACACAGAAAACAAACAGTAAATCAGAAAGCAAGGAACAAAAGACACTTAAGACAACCAAACAACCAATAAAATGCTAGGAATAAATCAACACCTTTCAATAACAACTCTTAATGTAAAAGGCTTAAATTCCCCAATTAAAAGACACAGACTGGCTGACTGGATCAAAAAGCAGGACCCAACTATATGCTGTCTACAAGAGACCCACCTCACCCATAAAGATTCACACAGACTAAGAGTGAAAGGATGGAAAAAGATTTACCATGCAAACAGAAAAGAAAAACGAGCTGGAGTAGCTATTCTTATATCTGACAAAATAGACTTTAAACTAAAAACCATAAAAAGAGACAATGAGGGACATTACTTAATGATAAAAGGACTGATCCATCAAGAAGACATAACAATCATAAATATGTATGCACCCAATGTTGGAGCAGCCAGATTTATAAAACAAACTCTATTAGACCTAAAGAAGGAAATAGACACTAATACCATAATAGCAGGGGACCTGAACACCCCACTGTCAATATTAGACAGATCATCTAGGCAAAGAATCAGTAGAGAAACACAAGATCTAAACAAGACTCTAGACCATTTGGAATTGGCAGATATCTACAGAACATTCCACCCAACAACCTCAGAATATTCATTCTTCTCATCAGCACATGGATCATTCTCCAGGATAGATCACATATTAGGTCACAAATCAAGTCTCAATAAATTCAAAAAAATTGGAATTATCCCATGTATCTTCTCAGACCACAATGGATTAAAACTAGAAATTAATAACAAACGAACCTCTGGAAACTATACAAACACATGGAAATTAAACAGCATTCTACTTAATGACATATGGGTCCAAGAAGAAATCAAGCAGGAAATCAAAAAATTTATTGAAACTAATGAAAACAATGATACATCATACCAAAACCTGTGGGATACTGCAAAAGCAGTATTGAGGGGAAAATTTATTGCATTAAACGCTCACTTCAGAAGAATAGAAAGATGGCAAGTGAACAACCTAACACTTCACCTTAAAGAACTAGAAAAACAAGAACAATCCAAACCTAAAGTTAGCAGACAGAAAGAAATCATTAAGATCAGAGCAGAACTGAATGAAATTGAAAACCAAAAAACAATTCAAAAGATCAACGAATCAAAAAGTTGGTTTTTTGAAAAGATAAATAAAATTGACAAACCATTAGCATGGCTAACAAAAAAAAGAAGAGAGAAGACTCAAATAACAAAAATTAGAAATGAAAAAGGCGATATTACAACTGATTCATCTGAAATACAAGGAATCATTCGAGACTACTACAAACAACTATACGCCAACAAATTTGAAAATCTGGAGGAAATGGATAAATTTCTGGACACACACAAGCTCCCAAAACTGAACCGTGAAGACGTAGAAAATTTGAACAGACCAATAACAATAAAGGAGATTGAAGCTGTTATCAGAAGGCTCCCAACAAAGAAAAGCCCAGGACCAGATGGATTCACAGCAGAATTTTACCAAACATTCAAACAGGAATTGACACCGATTCTTTACAAACTATTCCAAAAGAATGAAACGGACGCAAATCTCCCAAACTCATTCTATGAAGCAAACATCATCCTGATACCAAAACCAGGTAAAGATATAACCAAAAAAGAAAACTACAGGCCAATATCCCTGATGAATATAGATGCAAAAATCCTCACTAAATTACTAGCAAACAGAATACAGCAACACATACGAAAAATTATTCATCATGATCAAGTGGGATTCATCCCAGGGATGCAAGGTTGGTTCAACATACGCAAATCAATAAATGTGATACACCATATTAATAAAGTCAAACACAAGGACCATATGATCATCTCTATAGATGCTGAAAAAGCATTTGATAAAGTTCAGCACTCATTCATGACAAAGACCCTCTATAAGTTAGGTATAGAGGGAAAGTATCTCAACATAATTAAAGCCATATATGCCAAACCCACAGCCAATATCATCCTGAATGGGGAAAAGCTGAAAGCTTTTCCTTTAAGAACAGGAACTAGACAAGGATGCCCACTCTCACCACTCCTATTCAACATAGTGTTGGAAGTGCTAGCCAGAGCAATCAGAGAAGAGAAGGAAATAAAGGGCATCCAGATTGGAAAAGATGAAGTCAAACTGTCCCTGTTTGCAGATGACATGATCCTATATATCGAACAGCCTAAAACCTCTACAAAAAAACTGCTAGAATTGATAAATGATTTCAGCACAGTAGCAGGATACAAAATCAACACTCAAAAATCAGTAGCATTTCTTTTCTCCAATAGTGAACATGCAGAAGGAGAAATCAAGAAAGCCTGCCCATTTACAATAGCCACCAAAAAAATAAAATACTTAGGAACTGAGTTAACCAAGGAGGTGAAAAATCTCTATAATGAGAACTACAAACCACTGCTGAGAGAAATTAGAGAGGATACAAGAAGATGGAAAGATATCCCATGCTCTTGGATTGGAAGAATCAACATAGCGAAAATGTCCATACTACCCAAAGTGATATACAAATTCAATGCAATCCCCATCAAATTCCAAAGACATTTTTCTCAGTAATGGAAAAAACTATCCAGACATTTATATGGAACAATAAAAGACCACGAATAGCCAAAGCAATGCTGAGCAAAAAAAATAAAGCTGGAGGCATAACACTACCTGACTTTAAGCTATACTACAAAGCTATAATAACCAAAACAGTATGGTACTGGCATAAAAACAGACACACTGACCAATGGAATAGAATAGAGAATCCAGAAATCAACCCACACACTTACTGTCAGCTGATCTTTGACAAAGGCACCAAGCCTATTCACTGGCGAAGGGACTGCCTCTTCAGCAAATGGTGCTGGGACAACTGGATATCCATATGCAGGAGAATGAAACTTGATCCATACCTCTCGCCGTATACTAAAATCAACTCAAAATGGATTAAGGATTTAAATATACACCCTGAAACAATAAAACTTCTTAAAGAAAACATAGGAGAAACACTTCAGGAAATAGGACTGGGCACAGACTTCATGAATACGACCCCAAAAGCACAGGCAACCAAAGGAAAAATAAACAAATGGGATTATATCAAACTAAAAAGCTTCTGCACAGCAAAAGAAACAATTAAAAGAGTTAAAAGACAACCAACAGAGTGGGAGAAAATATTTGCAAAATATACATCTGACAAAGGATTAATATCCAGAATATATAAGGAACTCAAACAACTGTACAAGAAGAAAACAAGCAACCCAATTAAAAAATGGGCAAAAGAGCTAAGTAGGCATTTCTCTAAGGAAGATATACAAATGGCCAACAGACATATGAAAAAATGCTCAACATCACTCAGCATCCGGGAAATGCAAATCAAAACCACACTGAGATACCATCTAACCCCAGTTAGGATGGCTAAAATCCAAAAGACTCTGAACGATAAATGCTGGCGAGGCTGCGGAGAAAAAGGAACTCTCATACATTGTTGGTGGGACTGCAAAATGGTGCAGCCTCTATGGAAAATGGTATGGAGGTTCCTCAAACAATTGCAGATAGATCTACCATACGACCCAGCTATCCCACTGTTGGGAATATACCCAGAAGAATGGAAATCATCAAGTCGAAGGTATACCTGTTTCCCAATGTTCATCGCAGCCCTCTTTACAATAGCCAAGAGTTGGAACCAGCCCAAATGCCCATCATCGGATGAGTGGATACGGAAAATGTGGTACATCTACACAATGGAATACTACTCAGCTATAAAAACGAATGAAATACTGCCATTTGCAACAACATGGATGGACCTTGAGAGAATTATATTAAGTGAAACAAGTCAGGCACAGAAAGAGAAATACCACATGTTCTCACTTATTGGTGGGAGCTAAAAATTAATATATAAATTCACACACACACACACACACACAGACACACACACACACACACACACACACACACAAACCGGGGGGGGGGAGAAGATATAACAACCACAATTATTTGAAGTTGATATGACAAGCAAACAGAAAGGACATTGTTGGGGGGGAGGGGGGGAGGGAGAAGGGAGGGAGGTTTTGGTGATGGGGAGCAATAATCAGCCACGATGTATATCGACAAAATAAAATTAAAAAAAAAAATAAAAATAAAAATAAAAATAAATAAATAAATAAAAAATAAAATAAAATACTGGATTCTTATATCAAAAAAAAAAATACTATCAAATTCTGATTAATAGGGGAGGGGAATACTCTAATGTTATTTGTTTCCCTAGTATATCTTGGAGCAGTTGTTTATTTGTCAAACACAATTAGCTAACAACACTTAAAGCAGCTCTGAAATTCAAAGGAAGGGTACTTTTGTGAGAGGGTTGACGTAGGGCTGCTGATCTACGGAGGTGTCACCAAAGTCATTATTTAGAGCTGTCGTGGTCTGTTGTTCTTTTACTGCTGCACAAAAGCTGTGTATAGTAGCTCAAAATGTGTACTAACTAAACAATTATAATAGTTATTTAACTAAACAATTATAATAGTTATTTTGTTAAACAACTCAAGCATTTCATTATCAAAAATTTGTTTTGTTTAACCACAGTAAAGATTTTTTTCTAAATAAACTTATGATGTAGATTTAATCTCCAAGAAACATAGAATTTAGATATTAGAATTACTGATATTTACATAACTTGAATTTTAGTCAAGAATATATTATTTACTGTACATAAAAAACCTTTAAAGTTAAAAAAAAAAAAAAGAATTGTTTAGCATCACATGACACTGAGTAGAAATACAGCAAGAACAATAATAGCTGCAAAACTAAAGATCAGATTTCATGCTTTTCTCTGTATTATGATCTTCCCTCAAAGTCGGCATCTTGGCATGTATTGTTTCTTGGTACACTTTAAAGTAAATAAACCTTTACTTTTGATAGCTTCACCCAGCATTTGCAAGAGTACATATTTTGAATGCCCTTTTCAATCACTTACACTGATAATATGGAAAATTGGCCTAGTCTTTGGGTAATTTAAAACACCTTTGTATTAGTCAGAATAAGCTTGGCTATGCCGTCAGTTTCCTTCCCGTTCATACAAAGCATGATATTCAGAAAACTCTACTCCATGCTGTAACTATTCCATATGAAATGTAACCTCCAAGGTCATTACAGCAGGAGTAGAGAGGAAGAGAGGAAACATGCAAGGTCCGTATTGACTCAGTCCACAAATGTCATATATCACGTCAGCTCCCTGTCCATTCGCCAAAACTAGTCAACTAGTCACTTGGCTCCAATCTAACTGCAAGGAAAAGAAGGAAGTCATAGGAAACACATGGATGTTTGTTGAGTACTATCTCTGCCTCAGTCATTTCTACTCAGTCACTTTGTCATTCCACTCACGTATCTGGGATGAAAACCTCTGCTATTGAAATTTAACTCCATTTTGGCTAGGTCCAACAGGCATGAATAAGCTTCCGTGTTCTCACCAATATAGGTACCAATATAAAAGTAAGCAAATTATGGGCAGTTGAGACATTTGATCCAGTTTAATTTTACTGTGCACAATATATGAAGAGCTTAGACCATGCCTCAAAAATGCTTTGATTTGAATCCAGGAAACCAACACACCTTGCCTGCTGATGTGCAGCAACCATTTTGAAATTGACTAAGGGTATTAATCCTTAAACTGTCACGAATACCTACAGGCTGCCTTCAATAACATTGATTTGGCTGTCAAGTTGGGGTAAATTGTCAACATCTCATACTACCCAATTAAGACTTTAGAGACATACTTCTTCTTACAGAGAAGCAAAAGGTCTGTCTCTCCTTAGGTCTCACATAACTCAATGTATGCAGTGTACAACATCATATTATAGAGATACAAATAACTGTGGCACATGACACAGCTGGGACACAGATTCCACCCCTGTAAAGCACCCATGCCACTGACATGGCAAAAGCTGACCTCATTAGTAATGATATACAGGAACAGTAGTGACACATTTTTTTCCTTTGCAACTTTGGTTGTCAGAAAGTAGTACCTCTGAAATTTTGCTCATGTGATGAAAAATAGTCTACGTGAAGCTCTCAAATCTCCCATTATTCCTTGAATTATAATGAATTCTAAGTCCTGACAACAGACATGGAGACTAACTGCCAAATGGGAAACTGTGTGGTACTCAGTTGAGGAGCACATCTTTCTTCTCAGCCCATTCTGCATCGTTGAATGGCCCCTAATAGGACTGATAGTAATAGAAGAATCACCCCACACTGTTCTCGGTTGAGACCAACCAAGAGATCCTTTAGCTGCTTGCAGTAAGCAATGGTTATCATAGGGCTTTGGCTGGTTTGAGCTTGTCGGGTTTTGTTGCAACTTCCTGACTGATTTGAATTTGAATTTGAAAGCACATAAAGCTGACTGGTTTTATGGAACAGAAAACTCAATATGAGAGAGGTAGTTGCTAGTTGTCCACCCCCGCCCCCAATTTCTTTCCCCCTTCTTACTACATGTAAGTTGGAGACAACATTTCAAAGCTTCCCTAGCAGACAATGTTGACATGCTATTAAGTTATTACCAATAAAATAAGATTATAAAGGATGTGTCCATTTTCTGCCTCACTTGCTTAAAAGGAAATTGCATGCACTGGACTCCCACTTTTCTCCCCTTTCTGTGAGATAGAACACAGATGTGCCAGCAACCTGGGTTTGACCATTGATACAGTTTGCTCATGTTTGTCTTCACAAAGCTCATGTTGAAATCTGATCCCGAATATGGCAGTGTTGGGAGGTGTTCGGGTGAGGGGGGTGGACACCGCGTGAATAGACTAACGCCCTCCTGGAGGTGGTGGAAGGGTAGTGAGTGAGCTCTCACAGGAATGGATTATTTCCCAGGAGAGCTGGTTGTTAAAAGGAGTCTGGCACCTCCTTCCCTCTCTCTCTTGCTTCCTCTCTTGCTGTGTGATCTCCTTGCTACCCTTCCACCGTCTGCCATGAGCAGAAACAGCCTGAGGCCCATGCCAGATGCAGCTGTCTCAGAATTGTGAGCCAAATAAACCTCTGTTCTTTATAGGTAACCCAGTCTCAGGTGTTCTGTTATAGCAACACACACACAAAAAAATGGACTAATACAGCCATGCAGTTTAGGAAATGGCCTAGGAGAAGACAGAGTAACAAGATGGAGGGAACTTGTGTCCCAGAATGACCTTGTCAAACAGAGACGTCCCTTCATTCTAGACTAGATGGACTTAACTTACGAAATAAGCTTCTGTCCTGTTTAGGCCTCTGTGTTTGGGGGTTTCTTTGCTGAAATAGCTTAACCTCTACCTTTGCTGTAGCATTTGCGTCTGGTGCCCCATGTCGCACCTGGTGACCCACCTCTGATTTCAGCCACAGCCTGCAATGGACAGTTCCATGTGAGTTTAGAGCTATCTCATGCTGACTGCACCCACCTCAAATGCATGCTGTACAACTTTCTAATCTTTGTATCAGATCCTTCACCAATGTTTCCAAAACTCTCAAAGCCCAAATGGAACCCTAAAATAATTCATGGGAGAAGAGAGGTGGTGGGTAAATACCCCAGACTCTCTTCCTGCAAACAAACAATCCTGTGGGGATAAATGATTAAGAGAACTAAGAATGTTTAACCCAGAGAAGACCCATGAAGACTCAATCACAATTGTTAAATATTTCAATTTAACATATATAGAAGAATGCAGTTAGGTTTATTCTGTAAGATCCCACATAGGAGAACGAGAATTACAAGATAGAGGATGTAGTGAGAAAGATTCCAGTTCTCTATAGGTAAGAACTTTGTAAATCCAGAGTTGTTCAAAGTCTGTAAAATACACTTTTGATATATGGTGACAGGTTACTTAAAATCCTCTAATGACTCCCCACGACTGTCGCGATGAAGTCTGATCTTCAGATAAGGCAGACAGGGTCCTTCAGGATAGAGCTTCTCTTGCTCCCCACCTTGCCCCAACTATGACAAACCATGCCAAACTACTTGCAATTCTTCTAACATGCCAAACTCTTTCATCTCTCTACCTTCACACTACAATGTTCTTTCTGCCCTTTCCCCTCACCATCCATCTGTTCTCCTAGAAAACTTCACACAACAAGAACCAGATCTGGCATCTCTTCCTCTGGAAACCTTTTCTGAACCCTGTCCCACCCCCACCATATCCACACACAAGAGTTAATTATTCTCTCTTCTGCTATCTTACTGCCTCCTCCTTTTACATTCTTATTTTTTCATATTACCCACACTGCAGTGCAATTATCTGTTTGCATGTCTGTCAACTGTACTAAACTGTGAGTTCCTTAAAATCGATGAGAGTATCTTATTAATCTTTCTGTCTGCGTCATGTAGGAAGGTGTCTGGTATATAACAGCCACTCAATTATTTGAACAAATGAACTTAGGAATAAAGGAAGAAGGGGGAACAAATTGTCTGAGAGTTTTTGGTGGGATGTTGTAGAGAGAACTGAATCATCAAAAGGGTGGTTATTCTGACCTGCCTTAAGTTTTCTTCCAACTCTGAGTGTCTATGATTCTACTAAAAAAACCACCAACTGCTCAAAGCTTATTAGACTTACTTACATGAAAATTTGTTTAAAATATCAGTCATCCCATAGTAAAGAAACTTTACCTAGAAGTAAAAAGAAATTTTATGACCTGTTAATATTTTAAATTGTTAGGTTACATCAATCAAAAGTTAGCAAGTAAAAATTCTAACTTTTTATACCATTTATTACCAGCCTGGACATAAATTGCCCCTACCCTACAGTCACTGAGTGCTTTGGAATAGAAGTAGAGATGTGTGGATGTTCTCATATATACATATGTGTGTGTATGCATGTGCAAATATGTTTGTGTGCATATATATCTACATGTATTATACCATTATATCCTGTGAAGCAATCACATAGATAAACTCTATGAAACTAATAAAAAAAGTAAAATTGATTGCTATGCCTTAACTAAACCCTCACAGTTACAGAATTGTGAGCTCTGATTTATTAATATCATTGCATCGCAATTCTCTATCTCAAAAACAGTAGGACAGATTTTTTAGGAGGACTTCTAGTCAAAATGGCAGAATAGACAGTCCCCAGTGTCACTCTCTCCCACAAATCAAGCAATTCACAACTAAAAAAACGAGAGCCAAGCTGGGGCCGCTAGAGCTCAGGGGAAGAGGAGGAGAGAGACGGAGTGCATGAAGGTGGGAAAGGCCACAATGAGAGAAAGAAAAAAATGCTCCAACTGTTTCAAATCCCGGCCACTTCCAGGCTGGATCTTCTGAGTGCACCAAACAGGAGCTGGCAAAAGAGGCAGCTGTGCTCTTCAGATGAAGTTGCTTGGAAGCAGCAGGGGAGAAGAGGGCCTTGGTGGCCCCCAGGCCAGCAAGACCACTGATAGGGTTCCCGTGGACCCACATAGGAGAGAGGAGCCACAACAACTGACAAAAAGGAGCCACTCAGAGGCCGGTGAGTCATCACAAGGGACCGGAGCATGGCCTGTCCCATGGGAAGTGTTTGCAGCATGGGCGGTGGGGGAGACAGGCCCACCGGGGGAACACTGGGACACAACAATGACAGCTGATCTGCACCCCAATCAGCACAGGGCCACTCAGAGGAGACTGGTCAGGAATATAGAATTGCATGGGGTACAGTTTGATGAAAAGACTCAGGCCCAGACCGGAGTTGCTACATAACCCAAGTGCACCTGATCTAACTAGACCCAGAATTACCTACAAAGTCAACCATTAAAACGTGAGCTGCACAAAAAACCTTCCCTAGGAAATCAGCAGCAAAGCAGCAATTTAGCTCAACCACAGGGCTCAAGTACTGGTCCCCGCAGGAAGTACCCCCATTTTAGAAGTGAGCAGAGGATAGTAAATTAGTTCCAGCTCAGAGATTAAGAGGTGGGAACAGCAAATAATCCAACATGGAACTGAAAGAAAAAACAAAGTACCGACAACAAAAGACAAAATTTGATATTAACTAGTAAAGGTTTCATGTCACCAAAGAACACCTATAACACCTACAAGGACCAGAAGTCTCCTGGGCTACCAAGCCAGAAAGAAGAGAAGGCCAGGGGCCTCAACCATGCCCTCCGATACCCACAACCAGTCCCAAGGGTGGGGGCCTTGGGCTTCGGCCACACCCCCAGCACACACAACCACCCCAGAGATGACTGCCAAGCCTCTGCAGGAAGTGCCCCAGGCTCTCCAAGTCGGGGCGGTGGGGGGCTGACGGCCTTGGCCACAACCCCCAACACCCACAACCAGCCCAGAGATGACCACCGAGCCACAGAAAGAAGGGCCCCAGGTTCCCAAGCTGGGGTGGTGGGGAATGAGGGGTTTTGCCACACCCCCTTGACATCTGCACCCAGCCCAGCAATGACCAAGCCACTGCTGGAAGCTCCCTGGTCTGCCCTGTGGGAATGAGGGGAGTTCCACAGGCCTCAATCCCACCCCTCCTCCTTCTTCCTTCTTCCATCACATTTCCTTCCCCTTTTCCCTCTCCCCCTCTCACCCAACTGCTCCACAACAACTTCACAGAATGTAAAAAAAATAATATTAATAAAAAATTAAAAATAAATAAATAAATGAAAATTTAAAATTTTTTTAAAAAGCAGTAGGACACCAACACAGTTCCAATCTAACAGATAAACACAGTTGTTGTCTCTGCTTGTTGTTGGTACCTTGGTAAAGGTGTGGCAGAGCTCTGGGAGATCCTAGTCTCAAAGGCAGCTTACCTGAATCTTGCTTTAGTCACTGTTGACATGATGATCACACCTAAGCCAGGGAGTCTGAGTAACAAGAAGCTACCCAATACCTTGTTCACATTCCACTAAAATGTTTTTAACATCTCCACTATCCTCTGTGGTATAAGAGAATGCAAACATGGGATACAATTTTATTTTACAACCAACTTTGCTGGACTGTACCTATTCTAAATATAAAGGCACATGTGTATTTCAATACTGATGGTAATTATTAGAACTGCGCCTTGGCAAAATTGTGAGATAAAAAAGTTTTACTTTTAGCAGCTCCTTTTTGAGTGCCCCCTTTCTTCCCTTTTGTTTCTCAGTGCTCACTTTCCTTATAATTCCTCTTGGTTGTCCAGGGTTCTCTGCATCAAGACTCTTCACTCTCTGAAGCATTTCATAATCCCTGTCTCACTCTCTCACCTTAAAACTTGTCTGTACGAAGAACTAGTCTTTTACAGCCTTTCAAAGGACCTACCTAGCTAATCTGACAAATTAATTCATGACAATTATGTTAATGAATAATACCAACTAGAGTTGAACCAGGACTCCACCACTTCCTTGCAGCATGCCCTTGGGCAAGTTATTTAGCTTCTTTTTGCCTGAGTTTCCTCATCTGTCAAATAGGGATAGCAAGAGCACCTACCTCATACTGCTGTTGTGAGAATTAAACAAATTTGTACATATAAAGTGGTTAACACAGTATCTGGCACGTAGTAAGCACTCAATAAATGTTAGCTATTGTAGTGGATTGAATTACATCCTGCCCAAACTCCCCGTAGCTTGAATTGTGTTCACCAAGTTTTATGTATTAGAAACTTGGCCTCTACTGTGACTGTTAAGAGGGTGGGAAGTCCTATTATGGTAATTGAAAGGTGGGGCCTTGAAGACGTGATTGGATTGTAGGACTGTGCAGTAGTGAATGGATTAAAAGTGGTGGTCAGGGGTGTGGTTCTGAGGGCTTTAAAAGGAGAGGAGAGTCTGTCTTTCTCTCTCTGCTTCCACCATCTTGCAATGTGAGACCTCTGGGTCACCATCTCCAAAACCAGAGGGACTTTGGACTTCCCAGCCTCATCAACTGTAAGCAATAAATTTTGTTTTCTTTATAAATCACCCAGTTTCAGGTATTTTGTTATAAGCAACATAAATGAACTAATAGAGCTATCAATAATCATAGTTTAGTACAGACTTGAATGTTGGGTAAGAACTTCAGACCTTGTGCTAAACCCTTTGGGATTTATTTTGGTGGCCCATATTTTAACACACATCCTGCCTGCTCTATGAGGGAAGCCAGAGTGGTTACCCCCTGAGCAGTTGTACAGTACAGGAAGACCAATGAGAGAAGAGTCCTTCCACACTACTCAGAGGTAAGGCTCTTTAATCAATGTGAAACTGAAGAATCCCTTTAAGACAGACAAATACTCTAACCAAGGACACCTCTGGGAACTAACTCACTCATCAATTTTCTAAAACCCTAGTGTCTTGTGAAAAGTTGTTAAAAATGCCTTTGCCTTTTCTCCCTAACTTCTCTCAAGTGATGACTATTCTTCTTCATTGGCTGGGCTTGTGAATTTCAACACACCTTATCAGACAAAACTGTGTTCCTTGGTCTGGCCTTATACATCTTAATGACGAGTATCAAAAAAATCCCAGGAAAATTATTATGGCACAATGTAATGTGCTGAAAGTCATTTTTACTTTTCATAGGGATCATCTCAGTTATAGAAAGTGCACTTTTTAAATATATTAAAAGAAATTCAGACAAGTTTTTAAATCCTGTTATCTCTGTAATGACTTCGTTTCTACACAAAATTGGCATCTTTTTAAAAACTTGAATTTTTTTTTCTTTTTCTTCGGTTCCTTTCCTTTTTCATAAATGTGGCCTAGAAGATAAACCTATTGTATGATGCCACAAGCTGAAGGTAAAACACAAGGCAGGAAAGAGGTTACATAGTTTCATATGATAAAGCCAAGATAAGAGAGAGACCAAATCACTCACCTGTCTTTCCAGCATATGTCTGAACTTGGTGGCATAGAAAGTAATAATGCGCAGTTCAGTCTGTCTCCCTAACAACTGGCTGTTTCATGTGACTTTAGGTTTTCACATATGCCATTCCAATTCTCTCGTTTTGTTTTTAAACATTCACAATTTTTGCTTTTCCTCTTCCTTTTACAGCAAATTTTGCCAATCAATTACTTTGCATTTAGAAAATTTTTCCATTAAAATATTCTCTTAGAGTGCTGCGATGAACATTGGGGAACAGGTATACCTTCGACTTGATGATTTCCATTCCTCTGGGTATATTCCCAGCAGTGGGATAGCTGGGTCCTATGGTAGATCTATCTGCAATTGTTTGAGGAACCTCCATACCATTTTCCATAGAGACTGCACCATTTTGCAGTCCCACCAACAATGTATGAGAGTTCCTTTTTCTCCGCAGCCTCGCCAGCATTTATCGTTCATAGTCTTTTGGATTTTAGCCATCCTAACTGGGGTTAGATGGTATCTCAGTGTGGTTTTGATTTGCATTTCCCGGATGCTGAGTGATGTTGAGCATTTTTTCATATGTCTGTTGGCCATTTGTATATCTTCCTTAGAGAAATGCCTATTTAGCTCTTTTGCCCATTTTTTAATTGGGTTGCTTGTTTTTTTCTTGTAAAGTTGTTTGAGTTCCTTATATATTCTGGATATTAATCCTTTGTCAGATGTATATTTTGCAAATATTTTCTTCCACTCTGTTGGTTGTCTTTTAACTCTGTTAATTGTTTCTTTTGCTGTGCAGAAGCTTTTTAGTTTGATATAATCCCATTTGTTTATTTTTCCTTTGGTTGCCCGTGCTTTTGGGGTTGTATTCATGAAGTCTATGTCCAGTCCTATTTCCTGAAGTGTTTCTCCTATATTTTCTTTAAGAAGTTTTATTGTTTCAGGGTGTATATTTAAATCCTTAATTTACAATAGCCAAGAGTTGGAACCAGCCCAAATGTCCATCATCGGATGAGTGGATACGGAAACTGTGGTACATCTACACAATGGAATACTACTCAGCTATAAAAACGAATGAAATACTGCCATTTGCAACAAAATGGATGGACCTTGAGAGAATTATATTAAGTGAAACGAGTCAGGCACAGAAAGAGAAATACCACATGTTCTCACTTATTGGTGGGAGCTAAAAATTAATATATAAATTCACACACACACACACACACACACACACACACACAAAATAAATCCGGGGGGGTGGGGGGAGAAGATATAACAACCACAATTACTTGAAGTTGATACAACAAACAAACAGAAAGGACATTGTTGGGGGGGAGGGGGTAGGGAGGGAGGTTTTGGTGATGGGGAACAATAATCAGCCACAATGTATACCGACAAAATAAAATTTAAAAAAAAAAAAATTCTCTTAGCTTTGTATTTCCTCTCCTTCCTTCCCAAACTCAGATACAAGCCCCTTTGAACTTTTCTGAGTGAACACATATCACTAGAGCTATTTCTATCATGAGCCAAAAAGCACCATGCAGAAGTCATTCCCTATTTTCTTCTCACTCCCTTCCAATTCAAGGTGTATGCTCTCTTGGCAACACAGAATGATACATTTCAACAAGAGCATACTTTATAAAATGTCTGTTAAACCATTTTTATTTTATAGGGAATCAAATGTTCATTTCTCAAATATTGGCCAATGCTAGGTACTTCAGAATTGAGGTTACATAAAGCATGGTCCAAATAATGGCATTGTAGTATGTCATGGAATTAACTTAATGTTATTATTATCTTCAAATAAATGTTTCCATTCAACCTGCTTCTCAGACCATTTTCATTTATAAACTGTAAAATAAAATTGAAATTGTCAAGTTCCATTAACAAGTGTTGATTAAGCACGTCTCTGCTCCTTAAACTTACTATGGACTGTGATACTGAGAACAAGTATTTTGTTCCTTGATTTCTCTTTCTGTTATTACCTTTCGATGTATCTTTATGATTTATAATCTCTGGGCTACTGAGCTTCTGAATACGGCCACTGAAATAACTTCAATGTTTCACTAAATTGGGAGAAAATCAAACGTTTTTTCGAATTGATTTACCAAAATAAATAGCCAAGGGAAAAATGTGAAACTTCAGTACTAAGTCAACATCTTATGTATTTCTAAGTGATTTATTCTTCGCAAGTTCAGAATATCTTCTTAATCATTTTAAAAATAAAAAGTATAAAGAATAGTTAATACGTAATAGGTACAGTTGATCCTCATTATTTGCAGATTCAGAACTTGTGAATTTGTCTCCTTGCTGAAATTTATTTGAAACGCCTAAATCAACACTTAACGGTGCCTCCATGGTCATTAGTGGACACGTTCAGAGTCGCAAAAATTTTGAGCAGCCCCCCATACACGTTCCCAGCTGAAGTCAAACAAGGCAACACTCTGCCTTTTTGTGTCAGCTCTCATTCTGTAAACCAGTGTCCTATTTGTGGTCTATTTGGTGCCACATTTTCTGCGTTTTTTGTGCTTTTTGGGGGGTGATTTGTCTGTTTAAAATGGCCTCCAAGCATAGTGCTAAAGTGCTGTCAAATGTTCTTAGGTGCAAGAAGACTGTGATGTTTCTTACAAAGAAAATGTATGCGTTAGGTAAGCATCATTCAAGCATGAGTTCTAGTGCTATAGGCCTTGAGTCCAATGTTAATAAACCAACAAAATATATTAAATAAGGTATATTAAAAAGAAAAACATATAAAACAAAGTTATATATTGATTGGTTGATGAAAATGTGACCAGAGGCTGGCAGGAACCTAATCTTGCATTTCCCCTAGGAGCAATGGTTCAATACTTTATAAAATGTAACTACTGCAAATAACAAGAATTAACTGTATTTTAAACCCAGGTTTAGTTAGAACTGACAAAAAATCAACTAACAAATAAATTAATAAAATATCTTTCTATGCCAAGATTGCTGGGTCATAGGCCCTTGAGCTTTTTCATAAAAAGAGTTCTAAAATTAGGCTCGATTTATGTTAATGAAGATAATTCCTTGCTTTCAGACAATAAAGGTATTCTGTGCTCAGCACAAAGATCTCTAACAGGACTTAAAGAAAACATTTGAAGACTCTTAAAGTTACTTCATAAAAAAGAACATGGCAACAATGAAGACGTGTGATTAGGTTACCAAAATAATTCTTGCCAAGGTATATAATCCCATAGAGTGAAACCATTTTTTTTTTTTTTTTTTTTTGGCAGATGGCTGGTATGGGGATCCAAACCTTTGACCTTGGTGTTATCAACACCGCACTCTAGCCAACTGAGCTAATTGGGCAGCCCAGCAAACAACTTTTTAAGTCAGACATCAAAGAGATTTTTCTCTTCATCTGTTTCCTAAATGCATATAGGATATTGCATGAACTAAATAAGGTCAAATTAAAATATAGCTAGATGTGTTTGGTTGTTGGTGGTTATCCTTTGAAGCCAATTCTGAAGGTTAAGGTAGGCAACGCCTTCGGTACAATGCATTGCTGAATAGTAAAACTAAAACTCCTACTTTGAAACATTTATTCTATGACTAGCATCTCAATTCTTATAGCACCAGGTTTGTGATGTATGGAAGTCTACGATAGGTTTGACAGGTGACTCGGGTTATAAGCAAACTAGTGTTCCATCCACTTGCAGTTGAATGGCAGAGATACACCGTAAGAAGGGCTGTGAAAAGAATAGCACGGCTATTTCGATCATTCTAGAGGCAAAGCAAAATAAGTGTTGATTAATGTGAGATTTACTGACAGGTTATGAACCAAGGAGCCAAGAGGGTGACGGGCTGGTCACTGCCTAATGTTTCAATTGCAGCACCCAAATAATTTTTGCTTTCCTCCAGCACATTTCCTGTAGTCCCATCTTAAGTCACTGCAGTAAGAGATTTCCTACCAGTAAACTTCACCTACTGTTTTGCCATTGAAAGAGCTGCTTACTAGGCACTAATTTTAGATATTTTCCCTAAAATTTTCTTGGCTTTATTTCTTCCCATTATGCCTTTTAAATAATAAATGTAATTAGTGGTTCCATAAGGCTTAATATTTAAAGTGCTTTCGTAGTTGTTAAAAAGTCAGTCTTTACCACATCCATGAAAGTAAGCCAGCTCTGTTCTATCGTCTACCCCAGGCGCCTTCCTGTCAAAAATAAAAACTTCATAAACTCCTTTTAATGAAGAACCATATTTTGTATAACCTCAATAGACCAGGGTGTTACGTCCTGATGACTTAATTCATGTTTACCAGTAACTGGGACATGTGCTAAGTTACTGCTGAACACACACTACTTAGAACAAGAGATTGGGTCTTATTTTATTGTTGTATATACTATATAATACATTTTCATACACACCTGGGCAATCAAAAGATAATTGATGACTATAAGTAAGGTAAGTAAAATACACTGCCTCCTGGATTCAAAGTGATCATCTAAATGAGGCAAATTACCTTCTCCAGGATTTGCTTATAATGGAAAATGTAGCTCCTGAAAGGCTTAATGATACTGAATAGGTACCTTTTTGAACTAAATTATTCCTTCAGAGAACAAAACGGTCTTTCTGGAAGAGGTAAATTACCTTAAACATATGAGCACTTTACGTCAAAGAAAGTGTGCCAATTTGCTGTGGGAACTCCATTCTTCGGTTGCTCACACCCTCCCACACAGAGAATGGGCTGTTGTAAACTATTTGTTCACTACTGTTTATGTACTTCAAAATACAGCCTGTTTTCCTCCTTAATGTGACCATATCGGAATGTTAACTCTGAGAGCAGGGGAAATTGAGATTGTGGCAATTAAAATAACATGCCTATAAAAGGGTTGACATTTCATGAGGAGAAATGTCTTCATTGCTGTGACTCTAGCAAGCATGAGGTGAAAATGGTTGATAATCCCCTCATTGTTAAGGTCTATTTTGGGGAATGGGCCACTCCTGCTAGTTAAATTTCCCTCTCCGACCTCTTGAAAAATAGTAATTATAGATACAGATAATCCCCTCTGTTCATCTTCTCCAAAACAGTTCTTATAAATGCTAATGAAGAGTCTCCCCTCGGGGCTGGCCCTGTGGCTCACTGGGGGGAGTGCGGTGCTGGGAGCGCTGAGGCCGCGGGTTCGGATCCTACTTAGGGATGGCCGGTGCGCTCACTGGCTGAGCGTGGTGAGGACCACACCGTGCCGAGGGCTGCGATCCCCTTGCTGGTCAAAAAAAATGTCTCCCTCGGTTTCACACCTATCATAGGCCAACCCCCTGACTGTTTTACAAGCGATGACTTTTGTACATTCTCAAATACTCTTATACTGTGGATTTACTATTTGGAGTTTATTTTTCTTACACTTGGAAGTTGCCCTTCTGCATATTTTGATAAACCATCCTTAAACCTTTTTTATTGCTGTAATTGTTTTCACTGTCGTTGCTGTCACAGGTCACAAATGGAATTAGCAGAGGCCAGATAGAGGGAGATATTTTTATATCTATCTCTTTACTGCTCTATGTGTATGAGAATTCTCTTCTCATCCATGGTATTCATTCCAGATCAATCCAGATTAGGCCTTGCTTTTTGTCTTTCTACCATGTTTCTCACCTGGCAATTCTTTGATGTCTGTGGTGATTATAATAAATAAAACTCAATTCAATATCAGCTATCAATGTAACTCATATTCCTTGATCATTAATAAGGAGGTTCAAGTAAAAGCGACCTTTTACCAGACTATGTGGCACCTCACTGAAATTTTTTCCTTAAAATTGTATAGTATCTGAAACTATTTTGACATTATCCCATATTTTCAAGTCACCTGATATTGTTCAAATGAGCTCTCCTGATTTTTTTGGTCACTAACAGAGGATTCATTGGTAATCATTCCTTTGTCGGACCTTTACTGCCCAGGGATTTTCATAGATCTTTGTCCCGCGCTACCGTCTAGCCAGCAAGAACGACGCGGCACACAAAGGATCCTTCTGCAGATCAGCTTTAATGCATCTTGAGAGGGAGAGCATAAGCTTGCCAAAAATGGAGACCCCGAGCGAGGGAACCCGCGCCCTTTATATAGAGACTGCTCCTCGCCTAGGACGTGCTCCTACCTTATTGGTGGCTGCCTAATCGGCCCAGGCGTGTTACCGAGCAGCCCTGCCCTCCACCGGAAATCAGCGCCATCTTGTAATGGCGATTTCGGGCAGCTCCTCACAGATCTTTTCTTTGGGCTGTTGATGTGAAGACTTCTCTTTTTATCCACTTCACAACACACTCAACAGAAACCAATCTTCCTCACATACACCACTTCAACTGCACAATGGGCCTCAGTTCAAAGAGCTGCGTTTAATTTACAGTGTGTTTCTGTTTCAATAATCCTACACATTGTTATCCATAATTTTTGCCATTGTTAAATGTATTTTTTATTTTGAGGGCAACTATTCTGCAGCTTACATATACACAGAGAAAACAGAGTTCACTTTTTTCTCTCTTTTGACCATATACGTTTTCAAGACAGCCTGCCAGATAACAAAATCTGATTTCGTTGTACGTCAGGTACATTGCCTTCTCAACTGGGTTGTATCTTCGAAAGAGTAGAGCGATGCAAAAATCTACCATGCATATGTTTAATTCATTGGCTGACCTTTTAAAACGTAGATTTTGTCATTAAACTAAAAGGGATCCAAACCTTTAGACATATAGTACAGCAATATTAGACCTATAATAACTCTACACAGGGGTCCACGGTTTAAAAGCATGGTTTGGGACTTAAATAAATTGATTTCTCTCTCTCTTTTTCCTTCCAACTTCTACTCTACTTTTTGTCAGTCTCTCACTCCTGAAAGATGAGGCAAATTAACTCCTCACAGTTAAAAGAGAACGGGAGACACTAGGAGAAAGGAACTGCTTTTCCAAACTAACTTCTATTGTTTATAGACCTAAGTCACTAAACTGACTTTACTGAGGTGGGAATTGTCACAAGCTGTCCCTATCATCTTGCCATCCTCCACCACTTCACTGCCCACTTCCAGCACACACTCAGTCTCTGGGTGATTTCACAACTTTCCTGTTCTGTATTAGGCAGAAACTAATTCTGAAACAGTAACCTCCTTGAGAGTTGGGACCAGGTCAATTGATGTCTGTATCCCCAAGGCCTAGCACAGTGTCTGGGACATGTGTGGGCTCACTGAATAAATGTCTGTAGCAGGATCAATTAAATAATTAACCAGATCTTAAATTTTTCTGATGCTCTTATATGTTGCTCTGATCCTGGAATTACAGTTAAGGGTGAGTAGAGGGCAAAGCCTCACAATCACATTGGCTCAAATTCCCCCAACTTTCATTATGTCAAAACAGGAAAAGACATAATTCTTAGAATGCTAAGAGGCAACAGTCCAGTTTAATTCTATCTTTACTACAGTATTACTATCCAAATAGGATATGTCTGCATTAACATTTCAATTAAATTATTTTTAAAATTCCAGACATTCATTCAATGTACTATGGTCAATAGGTTACTGAAAAACATTCACAATTGTTTATTGATGCTGGCAGAAAAACAAAGATAAATAGACATACTAAAATTTATAATCATGCCTTCATTTATGGGCTCTACATTTATCTGTCAGTATCAATAAATATCCCTCTACAGGTACAATAATATCCAGGGCATATCAGAAAAAAACTTTTTAAAACTTTCTCACATTGACAGGAAACGACAGACACATGTAAGTGAAAACTAACTTTATTAGAAAAATAATTGCACTGAATTCCTGTAATTGGATGGCTCTAAAATCACCACAGTTTCAATTACACAAGGACTGTGATGGAATTTCACCTCATGAAAATGCACGGAGTTAACCAAATTATTTACTTTGTTTAAATGGTGGATAACATGAATAAAAGTATTACTGTTATTTAAATCTAATTTAAAAACATAATTTACATGATGAAAATTGCTCTACTTCTTAATCAGAGTCACTCTGGTGGAACTGCTTTAATAAAAGTTTCTTTATATATATATGTGTGTGTGTGTATATATATATATATATATATATATATATATATATATATACACACACACACATATATATATATAATTTAGCTTTCCTATTAGAAAATGAATTCTTCTATCTCCAAATTACAAATTGCCTCACACTTTTAACCTTTTCTACGATCCTGAAGCTTGCCTGAAATGGAGTGAAGAGGTTGTCTCCTGATAACTTCACCTCCTCTCGTTTGCCTTTCTTTCCTGCACAGGTGTAAAATTTGGATTATGTTAGTCCCCGATTTAACACCGTTCCTGCACAGTGAGATAGTGCCAAAAGAAAGAGGTGGAACTGAACATTTTCCAGACTGCTACCCTTCCGACGGCTTCTCATTCATGGTGCCCAGCCTCCCTCGGCTTCTTCCTGCAGATGCAATTCCTTTCTCATCACCAAGGAGAAGCCAGGGCAGCATGAACAAGATATGCAACCTCAGGGAAAAGAAGGGAGATATGCAAACTAAACAGTCTTTTTATAGGTATCATAGGATCACATCAATTGTTGATACCAACCCCTGACAGGATGAAATTGCATGGATTAGCAGAATCAAGAATTGCAGTTCTACAAATCATTTTAAGTCATAGGATCAAATTGCTGAAAAGTACCTTAGAGACCATTTCATCCTACCCTCTCATTTTTTCAAGGAGAAGACTGAGGCCCAAGGAACACAAGTGACTTGCCCAAAGTCTCACAGCCTGTAAACATCTCACCCCAAGCTACAACCCAGGTTTCTCAACTTCCAGCCCAGGACTTTTTCCACATCACCAACTTGGTTATGAAAAAACAAAACAAAGCACTTCCATGCAACCATTTCATCCTCACCCTCACAGTCCCCTCCCCACCAAACATCTGATTTGCATATCTGCCTTCTTTCCAATACATGTTGCTGCAGATGGATTGAATTGTATCTCCCAAACTTCATATATTAGCTTAATTCCCACCATGACAGTGTTGAGAGGGGGGAAATCCTATGATGGTAATTGAAAGGTGGAGCCTTGAAAAGGTGATTAAATTGTAGGACCACGCAGTAGTGAATGGATAAAAATGGTGGCCAGGGGCATGGTTCTGAGGGCTTTAAAAGGAAAGTGAATGAAGAGGATAGTGTCTCCCTCTGCTCTGCCAGTTTTGCAGTGTGATACCCTACCACTGTCACTACCATCAAGACCTTCACCACATGTGTTCCCTGAACTTTGGACTTCCCAGCCTCCAAAACTGCAAGCAATAAATTTTATTTTCTTTACAAATTACCCAGTTCCAAGTATTTTTGTTATGAGCAACAGAAATGGATTAATGCACATACTTACATTTGAATATATGTTATAAAGTAAAACCCTTTTCCCTAAGACTTTTCATTATTTTTTTCTATTAATTCCTACTCCTCTATCTTTTGCCAGCCTTACAGCCCTTCTGTTCCCACAGGTCACTGTCATCTGACCCATGCCAGGCCAGATTTTAATTGCCCCATAAGACTGACAGAGCTAGTAAAATTCAATGCCTAGCATCAAAATTCATAGTGACCTCTGCAAGGGTATTGTTAAAAGAAATGAAAGATGATGCAGCTATTCAGTTAATTAAAAACACACTTGAAATGAGTCTGAAGGAAAAGTAAGCATTTTCACACATGAGCATGGTAAAATATGGATGCTACAGGCCTATATGCAAAACTATTTAATCTTATAAATATGTCATTTTAATTCCAGCTAATGGATATGGACACTTTAAAAAATGTGAGGGAACTGGATGTTAATTGATAAACTGCCTCACCAAAGTAGGGAACTCCATGTAGAATTCTAGGCATTGTCTTGATTTTATATATTGTGTTAATGAGTATATAAAAGGCCTATTTAAGTTTTCATTTAGATGTTTTATTTAGGATGGAAAATTAGATTATGTGTGTAATAAACTGCCATTGGATTATAATTACACATAAATCATCAGGGTATCAAGCTTAAAAAAGTCTTATCAGATAATGTAAGCAGAATAGTAACAATAAATAATAAAACAATGAAAAATAGCAATTGCCCTGAATTGTGTATTAAATATATCAAAACTAAATGACTATATAACACTAAGATGGTTAAATCTTTCTACTTCTTTCTGCTTCTGTCTCCTCTATCTCTCTCCCCTCTCCCCTATCTTGCCCCTATCCATAATGTTCATTTTTTAGGGTGTCTGCCAATCTCATGACCCCATTTCCTACAATCTCCCAACAGGGATGGGTCCCAGCTGCTGTGTATATATCATGTAACTGATACCACCTCTCCTTCTGAGCCAAAGATGATTGGACATGTGGAAATATTTGACCCTAAACTGAGGTCATTTTTCTTTCTGTGCCTTCCCCTGAGCCATAGCTGATCAGATGAGGGTAAACATTGACCTCACAGTGTGCCAATCAGATCCTTCTCCTAGGAATTTGGACTTGTGATGCGGAGATGTGACTCAGCCTCTGTTGTTAGGTTAAACTGAGAACATAGAGCATAAAAATTCAGAGGCTGTGATTTGGAGAAAGAAGGATGAAAGAGAGAGAAGCTGTCCAGTGACAGTTTTCCAGTCACTGTTTCCTGTTACTCCTGAGGCCAAAACTACCCTTTCTGCCATGAGTTTTTTTGAGATAATGTGTTCCTTACAATAAATTTCCCTTTTCACTTTTGCTAACTTTGTTAGACTTATGTTACTAATAACCAAATGAATGATAACTAAGACACTTTTGCTCTTTTTCCTTTTCTTCCTCTCTTTTTCATACAAGCACACAAACTACACACATGCATCGACACACTCACATATTGACACACATATACACCTATTTAAATTGTAAGCCAAGAATTCTAGAACTCCATATGTTGGGCGACTTTGAGTTACTAAACTTTGCCACACTATACCTTTATTACTGTTCTTTGCATCAGCTAAAATGTTTCTTAGGGATCTATAAAAGCAACAGGATATGAGTGTGGGGGATTACCTGCTCCAAAAGGTTTGCAATACATTTTCTTATTTTCCCTCTCCTCACTAGGCTCTCCCTTGATAAGAAATCACACTTCTTGACTTAGTCTTACTGATATTTCTAATAGTTCACCGTGCATATGTACTTATTGAAATTAATAGCATACAGTTCCAATGTGAAGACTGACTAGATTATCTTGAAGCTGTGCCTCCTTAGCTATGTATGAACAGCAGTGTTGCCATCTATGTTGATGTTAACAACATGTAAACAAAGCATTTTAGGAATGAACTATATGTTTCACTTTTTATTCAAGTATATGAGGGGTCTTCAAAATGTTCATGGAAACTGTGTTTTATGAAGAAAATATGCATGGATTGTAAAAATTTTTTGTACCAAAATAAACTCATACTAACTTGTTATAACATGTCTGAACAGGATCTAACCTGAGGCAGTAAGAAGGATAAGACATCAGTTTGAAAAGAGCCCTTATCAGAGCAACATGAATTTTGCTAAAATTGAAGCTAGAACAAACATCAAATTTGTGGTGAAGCTTGGGTGGAAAAATGGCCAAATCACTGATGCTCTAGGAAAAGTTTATGGGAACAATGCCCCAAGGAAATCATAAGTTTACAAATGGATAACTTGTTTTAAGAAGGAACAAGATGATGTTGAAGGTAAAGCCCGCAGTGGCAGACCATCCACATTAATTTGCGAGGAAAAAATTAATCTTGTCAGTGCCCTAATTGAAGAGGACCAATGACTAACAGCAGAAACAATAGCCAACACTGTAGACATCCCAACTGGTTCAGCTGACACAATTCTGACTGAAAAATCAAAGTTGAGCAAGCTTTCCACTTGATAGGTGCCAAAAACTGTTGCACCCAGATCAGCTGCAGATGAGAGCAGAGTTTTCAGGGGAAATTTTAACGAAGTGAGATCAAGATCTTGAAGCATTCCTTCAAGGAATTCCAACAGAAGATGAAACATGGCTTTACCAGTGCAATCCTGAAGAAAAAGCACAATCAAAGCCATGGCTACCAAAAGGTGGAAGTGGTCCAGCCAAAGCAAAAGTGGACCAGTCAAGAGCAAAGGTCATGGCAGCAGTTTTGTGGTATGCTCAAGGTATCTTGCTTGTTGCCTTTCTGGGGAGTCCAAGGAATGCTAACACCTGCTTATTAGGAGAGAGTTTTGAGAAAGTTAGCCAAAGCTTTAGCAGAAAACCACCTGGGAAAGCTTCACAAGAGAGTCCTTCACCACAGCAATGCTCCTGCTCATTCTGCTCATCAAACAAGGGTAATTTTGTAAGAGTTTTGATGGGAAATCATTAGACATTCACGTTAAATTCCTAATTTGGCTCTTTCCGACTTCTTTTTGTTTTCCTAATCTTAAAAAATCTTTAAATGACACTCATTTTTCTTCAGTTAATAATGTAAAAAAGACTGCATTGACATGGTTAAATTCCCAGAACACTCAGTTCTTTAGGGATAGACTAAATGGCTGGTATCATTGCATACAAAAGTGTCTTGAATTTGATGGCATTTATGTTGAGAAATAAAGTTTAAATTTTTATTTTTATATTTTAATTCCATTTTTCCACAAACTTTTTGAAGTCCCCTCATATAATTACAAAGTGTGGATGTGTTACATTTTGCATGGTATCTAGACTTGGTAGGCGTGATTTGTTTATTTTTTTACCATTTTAACAATTGATTTGTAAATGATCAAATCGATATATTGTTTAGTCATCGAAGGAGGCTGAAGTACAGGGTCAGCTAAGCTGTAGTCTATTAGTGTTGTTGTTGTTACTGTTGTTGCTTCCAGTAGTGTAGATTTATCTTTTGCTGTATTTAGTCATATATAATTTAAAGACATTCACATAATATCATCTTAGAAGTCTATTATCAGAAAGAAAATTAAATGCTTTGCCAAAAAAATGTTAAATATTTTTAATTTTTACTTTAAAGATATAGAAACTCTAAAAGAGAGAGGTCAGCTAATTAACAGGAGGCAACAGGACTAAAAAGCCTCAGTAGATCTCATTATTCCTACTTCCATATTCAATCTGGCAACACGGATTTACTGAGCACCTATCAGTAAGTTACACATGTATTTTTTCAGCTGACTAAAGGTGTAATTCTGCAATTGGCTAAGTGAGAGGTGCAAAATGTAAAAGATAGAGTACTTGCCCAAAAGGACTTTAGAGTACAGTTGGCTAGAAAGACATATGCAAATTAAACAGTATGAGGAAAATTTGCCAAGTGCCACATTATTTGCAGAGATAATGGGTACAATAGAAACCCTAAAAGGGGAAAAACTTCATTAGGGGCTCAGGTAAAGCATGAGTGGTTTCTAAGTGACATGGGACTCAAGTCCACACATTCATTTAGCAAATCATTATTGTGCCAAGCATTGTGCTCAACTCCGGAGTTGCATCTAAAAGGACAGATAATAATTACATTGGCAGAGAGGAAGATGAATAACAATTGTAACAAAATAAACAGCAGAAACGAAGGCACCAACAAAGGAACATGCAGAGCATTTTCCAATGACATTGATTAGATTCATTTGGTTCTTACAAGGGAATCATGAGATATATTTAGCAAAGTTGTTTAAGGTTAGATATAGAAGATCTTGGAAGTCAGGCCAAGGAGATTAGACCTCACCTTTGAGAGCAGTGACAAGCCACTTGAAGGGTGATGATGAGAAAAATTCTGAGCAAGAAAGACATATTATCATACTGTTTTAAGAAAATAAGTCTGGTAGTGAAGAGATGATTTCAGGATGTAGATGAAGTTGAGACTTAAGACAAAGACAAATTAGGAGATCCTTGCAATAGTCTATGTGTGAGATGATAAGGGCTGAATTAGGAAGTTGGCAGTAGATAGAAATGGGAAGGTAAATTGTACCTCATTAATACGTGCAATTACAATGGGCCAACTGAAATAAATTTATTGATTAAAAAAAAGAAATGGGAAGGAAAAAATTTGAGGCAAGTACTGTATTCTAGAGATATGATTGGACATGAAGGAAAAGTGGGAGGAGGTGAGTCAAAGGTTACAGTGAGTATTAAGGCCTAGGTGGCTCAAAGAAACTAATGAATCAAGACAAGAAACCTCTTTTGAGGAAATGTATGAGTGCAGTTTTAGCTATGTTAAATTGCAGACAATATGAGATGATCCAAATGGAGCTATCAGACAGATTAGCACATGATGAAGATGGTAGGGGCTGAGAAAATAGATTCCAGAGATACATAAAGATACATAAAGTATTGACTACTATAAAGTCTATCCCCATGCTAGAAGACAGTGGAGGAATGAACAAAGTACACAGCTTTGCCCTCAAGAGCTTACAATCCCAGTAGTACATTAAATGCTAAAGTATGTTGTGCAGTGCAATAGATGGTTGAAATAAATATAGGGCAGACCAATCCCTAAAGGCTTCTTGAAGGAGGTGGCACCTGAATCTGGGCTAAAAAAAAAAAAGAAGAAGAAGAAGAAACCTGTATGGCTTGTGGAGTTTCTCAGGATAATGTTAATGTTCACAATAATGATCAGTATTTTATTATTTAATTTTAGTAAATTGAATAACAGTAGCAATGACGTCTCTTCCCATCTAAGAAAATAAGACCTTCCTCATAAAACCAAAGTTGTTGGGGTAATTCAAAGAGAATGTGGCAATGAACTTAATGAAAACGAGTCATCAGCCTGAACCACTTGAGAGCACATTTTCTACCCCTTCTCTATCTGGTTTACATGACTCTGTCTGAAAAATCTCTTAAGGCAGCACTACATAAAACACTCTTAGGTTGGTATATGGGATAAGGGGGAAAAAAAACATGTGTTGCCTTAAAGGTGAAATAAGTGACTGGAATAAAATTTCATCTACTTTCAGCAAACACTGCAAAGCACTAGGCTGGGTTGGGAGGAGGGAGAGTAGAAAGATACAAAAATGACTAAGGCATGGCCCCTGCCCTCAGAGGAGCTTATCGTCTGGTAGAGATGATCATCCAGATGTAATACAAAGTAGATGGGAGCAAAAGGCAGTTCTGAACGTTGTGACTTGAAACCCTTATGGCATGGTGTGGAAGGGTCACTTGTAAATTCTGTTCCAGTGACAAGCTCAGCCAGCCCCTGTTGGCAAGCCCCGTAAAATTGTGATGGGTTTATCAGTTAAAGAAAATCATTTACAAGATGTACTCTGCATTTCTAACACAGGCATTTATTTCTAAATCAGCTGCAGTTTGAAGAAAAATGTAAATGAAGAGCATCCTTTATTTTAAAACTTAATTCCTGGTGATGTCATGATTCAAAGCATCAGAAATAGTCTTTAAAATGAAAAAAACAAGTTTCTTCTTAACTCACATTTTACAACTCTAATATTTCAAATGAGGACTTGGATGAAAGTAAGAAAGAAAGCAAATTCAGTAGCTTTTTGGCTGGGAAAGTTTGGCACTCTTCCATGACTTGCCTGCTGCAAGAGCCAGAATTTGATTCAGGAGGAGCTGAAAGCTTCTCCATGCTGCTCTGGTGGCCCAGAGATTCTGGCTTTGGACAGCACCATCTGGACCAGTGTGCATGACAAAGTCAAACCTCCCACATGCATTTGCCTGGCTGGGCAAATCAACTTCAGAGCAAGGGCACAGGCTGCCTCTTGGGCTCCATAAGCTTTCTTTTTTGGTGGTGTGGATAGCTCCAAGGTGCCACTGCCATTACAAAGAGAATAAGGCAGCTTTTCCTGTTGCTGTATACTGCAAATAGTCCAATTGTGAATTGCTATTTATTCTGTTTTTGGCAGCTATAGTCATCTTCCTGTATCATCTCCTCTGTGAACCTAAGAGCTTTCCTTGCATATAAATCCCAACAAGGGTCTTCTTTGGCAATCCCTCATTAGACGAGGTTTCTCCAGGTTGTTTTATAAATGGGGATGAATGTGCCTAGCCAGCCTGAACTGAGCACGACAAAATGTACTGTATCCCAAATCTTGCTTATCACTTGAGTCTGTCTGTCATTTTAGTCATGCCTGCTTTTCTGTTTCATTACCCTTGACAAAATTTAAACTTCTAGAATCACTGCAATAGATTTTGAAACCAAGAAAACTGGTCAAAAGCCTTTAGAGTCATCTATGTTTCCATGTTTCATGTCCCCAAGAAAATCTGAAGACCATCTCTAATGGCCCTTTTTTTTGGCCCAAGTGTTCCCACCTAAAATCAAGCTGAAAGAGGAAGGCATACTGTTGCCTGTGCAGTGCAATGGGTATCTGCTCAGAATGTTTTCTTGTATAATAAAAATAGCATTGTCTCTTTTTTTACTCCCTATCTTAATAGGGAAATACAGATCTATTCCCAAATAAAGCAAAGGTGGTGCTGATGATCAAAAGTGACCTCAACATGCAACCTGCCAATCTGAATCAATTTCCAAAATACATGTGCAAACTTCTTATAACTTGATATTTCATCAGAGTAGACGAGTCCAGCTAGTTTTCAGGTCCCCCTAAAATAAGCCTTACATAAGCATTTTGAGGCCCCCAAATTGTCAGCATGTAGGCCAAAGGAAAGCTTTAAAAGGTTTTCTGCCTTCAGTTTATAAAACTGAATTTTAAAAAATAAAATAAAAATGCTGCCAGCTGGGTTTCTTAGTTGAGCTGACTTTCCAAAAAGTTGAGATTTCATTTTTAACTCTGTGGAGCTCTTTGTCCTAGATTGGGCAAGAATTATTTGGTTAGTACGTATGTGGCTTTAGTAAACACAGTAGTCCCCCTTATCTGTGGTTTTTCTTTCCACTGTTTTAGTTACTTACCTGCAGTCAACCATGGTCCAAAAATATTAGGTGGAAAATTCCAGAAATAAACAATTCATAAATTTTCAGTTGTGTGCTCTTCTGAGGAGCGTGATGAAATCTCACTCCTGCCCAAGACATGAATCGTCCCTTTGTCCAACAGATCCACACTGCAGATGCCACAGCCCTTGTCACCTAGCAGCAGTCTGATGATCTGATATAAAAAACAGTGTATATAGGGTTTGGTGCTATCCACAGTTTCAGCAGCCACTGGGGGTCTTGGAATGTATCCCTCACAGATAAGAGGAAACTGCTGTAACCACGAAAATTTGGGAGTAATGTCAGCTATAATCACTTTAAAAGAATGAAGTTAATAGGAATCAACATACAGATGAAAGTACTCTGAGTACAGGTTTGTAGATGTGTTACATACATAGGAAATGCGGAGTCCCTCAGGATTAGAATAGAATTAAAGGCGGCCATAATCTTATCAACTGGGTTGTAATTTCTCTGAAGAATGTGCCTATGCTATGTAGTAGTTGCCTGCATGGAGTCTATAAAAAGGAGAATTGGCTCGAAAGAAATTGCTTGTGTTAACTAACTCTGTCTAGAAAGACAGGCACTATATATTGCAATAATGATAATGATAATTATGGAATAATAAACATTATCATTTATTGATGTCTAAGCGACTTAATATATGCAAAGCACGTAGAACAGGACCTGGCACAAAAACATGTTCACTAAGTGTAAGCTGTAATTATTATGATGCTGTAATAGTATAATAAAGCATTCTACTAAGCACTTTACAAACTTTAGTTTAAAACTAAAATCTTGAGCCAGCCCACAGCCTTACAACTGTCCTTATGAACTTTCCACGCTTCCCCAGCAACATACAGACACGTGCCTATAAAAGCTGGTCTACCATCCATCTAATTGCATGTACCAGGACTAGGCATAATGTTAGACACCACCTTCTCCGTCACTCTCCATTGATTTACTTTGTTAATATGTCTGGAATTTACCAACTTCTGTCTACCTCCACTGTCACCACCCTGGTCCAAGCCACCATTTTCTCCTTCCTAGACTACCACAAATGGCCGGCTGACTGGTCTCCTTATGTATCCCCTTCCCCCTATTTAAGCAGATTCTCCATAGAGTAGACAGTAATCTTTTCAAAACCCAAATCTGATCACTGTCATTCTCTTGAATGGCTTTCTTTTGTTCTTACACTACTGCTAACTAAATTGTCAATTAGGTCTACAAGGCCCTGCTTGGTCTGTCCCCTGCTTAACTCTCCAACCCCAAATTGCACCACTACTTCAGCTACACTGGCTTTCTTCTCAGTCATAAAAATGTGTTTAAGAGGAGGACTGAATCTGGAAAGCCAGGGAAGTCCTCCCAGAGAAAATGAGGTTTGAGCTGAGAGCTGGAAGATAAGTAGGCGTTAAATTGATGGGGAGGGTGTGAAGGGAGGGGGAAGTAACTTGAGGAAGAAGAGGAGACCATTCTAGGAAAAGGAAACAACTGAAATGAGCATAGGCCCTGCGGAGGAAATGAGCTTGGTGTGTTCCAGGAACAGAAAGAGAGTGTGGCTTACATGTAATGGACTAGCAGGAGAGAAATACATGTTGACAGCTGTAGGAAAGTGGAGGTCAGAGTGTATTGGGCCTGTAGGCCTCCATAAAAAATTTGAACATAAAAAATACATGAACTAAAATGTTACTTTCATTTTTGTAAACAGCAATTTGGTTCTTCAAATTTGTTTTGTCTTGTTTCTTTGGCGGTTGCCGGTAACGGGATCCAAACTCTTGACCTTGGTATTATCAGCACCACGCTCTTGTGAGCTAACAGCCACTCCCAATTTTAGAAGATGAGTTTCACCCTTTTTTTTGGTCAAATATAAATTTATGTTCTTCACTAAGTCATCAGTGAAGTCTGTTGGACCTGGCTTGGTGGATGGTAGCCAAGAGATGCTGGAGTGTATGGAAAGGAATGTGCTGCTGGTGGGATCCCAGGTGCACTGGCACACTGTGTGTGACGAGAGTCTTGCCCACATTGTTTGATACAAGCCAACTCTCTCCCTTTTGAATCCAATAACTATTACTCAACATTTCAGAGGACAGAATCTACAAACAGCTTGCCTAGATTACCCGGTTGAAAGATGCACCTTTAAATTGCTTTTGAAAAATAAAGTAGATTGGGGAGCAACTTGGGAGCAAAGAGAAATAAACAAATTACATATTTGCAACTCCACAATGATATATTTAAACATACACATGGGGGCTGAAGATTAACAAGCTACACAAATGAAAAAATAGAAAAGAAAATAAAAAAAGATCTTCAGATGAAGATAAATGGACTTAAAAATTAAAGTATTTTCTTTTTTTTTCTTTTTCTTTTTTTTTTTTTTTTTGCTAATTTCCAGGACTTAACAAAAAGATAAAGGAAAAGATAAAGGAAGATAACTTCTTACAACATTGCCTGAGCATGAAACATCTCAGCATTTTCCAGAAAGAGCTTTTTCCAACAAGAGCGTGAAACAATTTCAAATTATTCATGTATTTAGTCAGAAAGAAAAATATTTTTTTCCATATTCTAAAAATTGAAAAACCAAGGCACTGCATTGTTATGTGGTATATGCAAGTCGTTCTTAACAGAACATGAAATGGAATCAAGGTTTCTTGATATCTAATCTACCTTAATTTACTTTCATCATGGAAAATTCCTTAAAGGTAGGAGTTCTAATCCCATTGCCATTAGTACCTAACACAGAGCATTCCACATTGTATATGCTCTATAAATATTTGTTAAATGACTGAGTGTATTAGTCCATTTCTGTTGCTTATAACAGAAATACCTTGAAATGGGTAATTTATAAGAAAATGAAATCTATTGTGTACAGTTTCCAAAACTGGGAAATACAAAGTCCAGGGAACACATATGGTGAAGGCCTTGTCCTGGTGGTGACTACAGTGACTCAGGGTCTCACGCGGCAGAATGGCGGAGCAGAGAGAGAGCTCACGCCGTCTCCTTTTAAAGCCCTCAGAACCACGCCCATGACCACCATTAAACCATCATTGGATTAATCCATTCACTAGGCATGGTCCTCACAATCTAATCACTGCTTCAAGGCCCCAACTTTCAATTACCATAGAGGATTTCCCACCCTCAACACTGTCACCGTGGGGGTTAAGTTTCTAATGCATGGACTTCGGGGGAACACAGTTCAGTCCCCAGCACTGAGTAAACCACTCTGCCCCAACTCAGAAGTGCCATATGCTCTTCATTCATAGTCTGGAGTTTCTTCCAACTGCCAATGCAGAGCAATATAGAATTACCAATATCAGTGCCTTGGAAACTGAATACACAGCAATTTGGTGGGTTATATTGTCCCAGTTACGCTTTAGAAAATAAGTTTCTTTTTAAACATCTGTTTGCTCTTGCTCAAAGCTCTTGGGTTTTGTTCATGGTAGTATTCACAGAAAATTATTTTTAGTTGGCGTTTTCCATTTTAACACAGAATGAACAAACCATGTGTTGTTGTACTACTCTGTCTTTACACTCCTGTGAGGGAGGTCGTGGGCTTTGGTGTCTGCTGGTGCAGTGGGTGCCTGGATTAATTTTAGCTTGGCTGGTCATACCCTTCCAAATTTTCACATTCCACTAAATCTTCAGACAACAGTGTACGAGTGGCCTTGCTATATTCCAGGCTGGAACCTACCTTGTTTGCATTTGAAGAGCAGATTTCCCTAACTATCAAAATGGTATCATCTATGCAGATTCAGTGTCTATTGAACTCATCAATGTGCTGAGCACTGTGCCAGGCACTTTTACACACTTGGTCTTATTTAATCCTCTTAACAACTTTATGAAATAGGTGCTTTTATTTCATATCAGAAATGAGTAAACTGAGGCTCAACAGAGGAATGTAACTTGCACATAGTTATACAAAGAGTTATTCCAAGCTTCTAGAATTAGTGTTACCTTGGCAACTATACCATTCTTCGAAAACTAAGTTTGTTTTATTCATTTTATGTTAACAAAACTGATGCATATTCATGACAGAAATATCTTAACATAGAAACAAGAAAAAGGAAAAAGGGGAAAAAAGAATGAAAAGCAACCATAATAAAAACTGTTTAGAGACAATTATTGGTAGTGCCTTGCTATATATCTTTCAGAGATTTTTCTATGTATATTTTTAATCGATCATACTGTGGGTAGTTTTATATTCCTTTTTTCTCAGTTAACAATTGTGGTAGTATTTTATGCCAATAAAAATAGACTACATTATAATTTTAATGGCTGCATAATATTCCATCTTATGGATATGCCATAATTTATTTAATCAATTCTTTTTTTAATATACTTTTAAACTGTTTCCAATGGTTTGCTATAACAAATCGTGCTTCAATAAACTTTATTACAACCCTATTTTTGCCCATATCTTTATTAATTTAGTTGGGATAAATCCCTAAGTAGAATTTTTAGATCAAAGGGCATTGATGGAGTTAGGACATTGTCCCCTCCAAAACTCATGTGGAAATTTGATCTCCAGTGTGGCAGTGCTGGAAACTGATTGAGTCATGGGGGCGGATCCCTCATGAATGGATTGATGCTCTCCCTGGGGGAGGGGGTGTAGTGAGTGAGTTCTCGCTCTATTAGTTCCCGTGAGACCTGATTGTTTAAAGGACCCTGGCACACACATCCTCTCTCTCTCTCTCTCTCTCTCTCTCTCTCTCACTCGCTTTCTCTCTCGCCATGTGATCTGTTTCTACCTGCCAGCTGCCTACTACTTTTCCACCATGTGTAGAAGCAGCCTGAGGCCCATGCCAGATGCAGCTGTCCCAGAATTGCAAGCCAAATAAACCTCTTTCCTTTACAAATTACCCAGTCTCAGGTATTTCTGTTATAGCAACACAAAACAGACTAAAACAGAAAATTGGTACCAAGGAGTGGGGTGTTGCTATACAGATACCTGAAAATGTGGATGCAGCTTTGGAGCTGGGTAATGGGCAAAGGTTGGAGGAGTTTGGAGGACTTAGAAGAAGAGAAAAAGACAAGGGAAAGTTTGGAATGTCTTAGAGACTTACGTGGTGGTAAGCAGAATGCTGATAGAAATGTGGACAGTAAAGGCCATGCGGATGATGAGATCTCAGATAGAAATGAGGGGGCCGACCCCACAGGTTCGGATCCTATATAGGGATGGCCAGTGCGCTCACTGGCTGAGCGCGGTGCAGACGACACCAAGCCAAGGGTTGCGATCCCCTTACCGGTCACAAAAAAGACAAAAAAAGAAATGAGGAACTTATTGGGAATTGGACAAAAGATCACCCTTGCTACACCATAGCAAGGAACCTGGCTGCATTGTGTCCATGCCCTTGGACTTTGTGGAAGTTGGAACTTAAGGGCTGTGAACCAGAGCATTTGGCCAAAGAAATTTCTAAGCAGCAAAGCATGTTCATTTCTAATAGCCTACACTGAGTTATGGCAGAGAAGGTATGACGTAAAGCCAGAATTTAAAAGGGAAGCAGAGTGTAAAGATTTGGAAAATTTGCAGCCTAGCCATGAGGTAAAGAAGCAGAGAGCAGGAGGAAAATACAAGGGTGAAGCAGATAAACTGTTTGCTAAAGACAGCTTGGCAGTGAGGCAGCCAGATGCTAGGAACCAGGCATTTGAGAAGTCTGGAAGGGTGCCGCACCCATCACAGACCCTGAGGCCTAGAAGGACTGAGTTGTCCCAGAGGAAAGACCTGGGGCACAGCTGCCTCAGGATCCTGCTCCCTGCCTCCCAGCTGCTTCCGCTAGAGCGGCCTCAAGTGTGGTTTATGCACCAGCTCTGGAGAGTAGAGGCCTGAAACCTCGGTGGCACCCACGTTGTGTTAAGTCTGCAGGCCAGCAGGACATGAGAGCGGTGGAGGCGTGGCAGCCTCCACCCAGATTCCAGAGGATGTATGGAAAAGCCTGGGAGCCCAGGCAGAGACTTGCCCCAGGGGTGGAGCCACGGCAGAGGACATCTTCTAGAGCAATACTGACCAGGAAAGTGGGGCCAGAGCCCCCACAGATAGCCCCCACCAGGGAAATGTCTAGTAGAGCCAATGCAGCAGGGTTGCCACAAGGAACCCAGAACTTCAGGGCCACTGGTAACATGCGACACAGGCCTGGAAAAGCCACAGGCACCAGCGTGGCCCACTGGGCTGTGCCTGGCAGAGCTGTGGAAACAAGGCTGCCTGATGCTTTGGGGGCTCAAATGCCCCATTGTGCCCAGGACACATGAGTTGTAATCATAAAAGTTTATTGTAGAGCTTTAAGATTTAATGTCTGTCCTGCTGGGTTTTGGACTTGTTTGAGGCCTGTTTCTCTTTTCTTCTGGCCTATTCCTCCCTTTTGGAATGGGAACGTGTACCCAATGTCTGTTCCACCATTGTTTCTTGGCAGTATATAAATTTGGTTTTGACTTTTACAGGTTCACAGCTGGAAGGACTTTTGCTTTCGGTCTCAGAGGAGACTTTGGGCTTTGGACTTTTAAGTTGGTGCTGGAGCAAGCAAAGACTTTTGGGACTATTGGAATAGAATGATTGTATTTTGTATGTGAGAGTGACGTGAGTTTTGGGTTCCAGGAGCAGAATGATGGAATTTGGATGTGTTGTCCCCTCCAAAGCTCATGTGGAAATTTGATCCCCAATGTGGCAGTGTTGGAAACTGATTGAATCATGGGGGCAGATCTCTCATGAATGGATTAATGCTCTCCCTGTGGGAGGAGGGGTAGTGAGTGAGTTCTCACTCTATTAGTTCCCATGAGCTGATTGTTTAAGGAACCCTGGCACCACATCTCTCTCTCTCTCTCTCTCTCTCTTGTTTCCTCTCTCTTGCTTCCTCTCACTATGTGATCTGCTTGTACCTGCCGGCTGCCTGCCACTTTCCACCATGAGTAGAAGCAGCCTGAGGCCCATGCCAGATGCAGCTGTCCCAGAATCGTAAGCCTAATAAACCTCTCTTCTTTATAAATTACCCAGTATCAGGTAATTCTGTTATAGCAACACAAAACAGACTAAAACAGGCATGCATGTTTTAAAGTCTTTTTGATACATATTCCTTGTGTCTCTGAGTTTGAGCCTAGGAGTAAAGTCCAGGCAGGTGGAGACATTTTTTTTTTAAAAGATGACCAGTAAGGGGATCTTAACCCTTGACTTGGTGTTGTCAGCACCACACTCACCCAGTGAGCAAACCAGCCATACCTATATGGGATCCGAACCCGTGGCCTTAGTGTTATCAGCACCACACTCTCCCAAGTGAGCCACAGGCCGGCCCGAGACATTTTAAAAAGAGTAAAAATGTTGAATGCTGGTCCCTTCTTAAGCTCATGTGGGAGCTTGATTCCCAATGTGGCAGTGTTGAAAAGTGGGGCCTTTAAGAGGTGATTGGATCATGAGGACTATGCTCTCATGAATGGATTAATCCATTCATGGAGTGATGGGTTAATGGGGTATCACAGGTGTGGAGTGGTGGCTTTATACAGAGAGTACATGAAAGTACACTTGCCTCCTCACCAAGTGATACCCTGTGCTGCCACGGGACTCTGGGGAGTTCCCACCAAGAAGGAGGCCCTCACTAGATGTATCCCCTGGACCTTAGACTTTCCAGCCTCCAAAATTGTAAGAAGTAAATTTCATTTTCTTATAGATTACCCAGTTTCAGGTATTCAGTTATCAGCAACAGAAAACTGACTAATGCACCATGTTTCCTCTTTTCTTTTCTTATGATTATCTTACCCTCACCTGACTTGTTATCATTCCCCAATCATCTCTTCTTCCAGTCATTTGTAATCTCTGCATTCATACTTTGCCAGTAATTCACTTAAAACAGCCGAGAGGGCAAAGCTAGAATCTGACTTCTGTCTATATATGAATGATGACTGGTCACAGGTAGCCAAAGAAGCATGAGCAGGCAGATATATACTGTAATTATTAGCATTTGGTAGCTGAATGGATTTTTTGAAATAGAAACTTCTGAGTCCAATAATTCAGCTACTTAATTCTATCTTATTTCCATTTCTTTAGATTTATCTTTCTGGTTATGATTCCTGCTTTCAGTCACCAGTCCCTAATACATTTAAAAAAATCATTAGACATATTTTTCGTTTTACATTTTTTTCTTGGGAGGAAATGTGTTTGTACATTGTGTACAAGTACAGTTCAGGTTAAGTGATTCATCCCCAATGTTTAAATGCAATTAGTACTCAAAACAGCCTACAAGAAATGCCCTATTTCAGTACCTGTGAGTAGAGTCAAGCAGTATATATATTTGAAAATGAATTCATTTCTGACAAATGAAAGGAGAATATTTGATGCTTTCTCATCTCCATTAAAGGTCTGATTGCCCAATGTCGCAACCCTTTTTTGCCATTTTCTTCTGTTAATGGGAAATTCTTCCCTCTTTAGCACATTAATAAATGAATGATCATGACGAAGGCATAGACAATAAAGCACAAACCCAGGAACACCAGATACATTTTTATTGCTTCAGGGCAATTCCTGTTACAATAAATACTATTAAAACACCATTTCTATAGAGAGACAAACACAAAGATGGCCAGTCCTCAGCTGAGGGTCTCTCTGAGGCTAGACTCACTGCAGCCGTCTCTAACACAATAAAATGAGTAGCATCATCTGCTGCAGCAGGATTGCACATGCATCTAGAGTTCCCTGTAAATAGTCTGAATAGCAAATACTCTCAGTTAAGGTCATCTTGTTTTAAATTATGATATCCTGCAATACATAAGCAGTATAGAATATGGAAGCATGATTTCCAGAAAATGCCCTTTGCAGCCCTTTCTCCCTCTCTTCTTCCAGAATCAAATCTTTATTTTGAATTCTGGTCACCTCCCTCCTGGGTGACTACAGTCATGTCGCAATCCTCCCTACATCCAAATGCATTCCACTACAATAAATCCTGTAGCTCAAGTGATGGCATAAATACCTAATCTCTGGTATATTACTGACATACAAAAGTGAGAAATCATAAAGGGAAGTGGAAAATTAAAACAGTCAAGGAAGATGGGAGTTGAATATGAAGGAGGAGGCATGATTTGAATGAATAAGAAGGTACAAAGTGTGTGCCCACCCTCAAACACAGCAGCGCCTCATCTAACCTGACTAGATGGCCCATACTGAGAATTTTACAGAGTGAGTGACAGAGAAAGAAGAGAGTGAGAGGGAGATTTAACTGCAGTTTCCCTTCCAGGTTTCTAAGCCAAGACTTATTTAAGGAGGAGCCAGGAGAACACCCACTTTGAAGAAACAGTTTAACCCTCCAACCTTCTCTCCCTACCTCTGCTCCTCTCCTCCATGTCTGGGGATCAATCCCCAAAAGGACTCAGGCAAGCTCCTCTATCTCTGCAGCCAGTGCTCCCCCTCTACACTTTGCCACAGAACCTACAGCTGATGGTAGCCAAAAATATAAAAAAACAACCTAAGTGGAAATTTCCCAGCACATTTTCAGTGCCTCAAATGTTAGAAAAGAAACTGCACGTTGACCACTCTAATTTCCCTCCTTCCAGTCTTTTTTCATTCAGATTTAAAGGAAGTATCAGGAAGGATATTCGTTGAGGATCCCAGGCTCTGGATTTTTCTTGCAGGCATCTTCAGCAGTGCTGTGTATGTATTTGTGCATGTCTGTGTGTCTGCTTTTATGTTCTGAAGTTTAACTCTTTTCTGGACAATTCAGGGCAGCAGTTGTGAACCTGGGGTTTTAAGTCAGATGGAAATGGTATTGAACCCAAGCACTACCATTCCCAAGCTGTGTCGTTTATGGGAAGCATATTTAACCATCCTGAGCTTTAGTGTTCTCATCGTAAACTGAAAAATAATAGTGCCTACCTTATACAATTACTATGGATTTTAAATGAGATAATCCACATATAGTATATGTTGCAGAGCCTTGGGCCCAAAGTAAGGAGTTAATAAATGATTTTATTGCAGCGATGGCTGCTGTTATTATTTTTTTTAATCACTAGAAACATAAAATGTGTGTCTTCTTCCTGTTTCCTGCCCCCACTGTTTTGGGAAAGCAGGTAAGAAAAGTTTCTGACTTATTAAAGGATGTGTCCTACAATCAACTGTGAGCCTAGTACAGTTGCTTATTCATTGTCTTGGTACCACACATTTGGATATGTTCTGTTCCAATTCCCTGGGAACTGCTCATCCCTTGCCTAGAGCACCAGCACCTAGAACATTCGTTCATCAAATGTATCTTGAGCACCTGGTATATAGCGGGCATTATACTATGCCCTGGAGACACAGTTATAAGCAGAACAGACATGGTTCCTAGCCTTGAAGAGTTCACAGTTTGGTTTTGGTTATTAGGAGGAGGGGGGATACGAACAGAGAAATGAATGGATATGGTAAGTGTTATGATAGAAGCTAGTAGCAGATGCTGCAAAAGTGAGAGGGTAAGGAGGACTGAGTGAGGGAAGGGAGGGCCAGGAAGGCTTTCCAGAGGAATCGTCTCTAGAGCTGTGTCTGAAAGTATACAGCAGGCCCTCCAAATTTTGAGTTCTGTATCCATGGATTCAGCCAACCACAGATTGAAAATATTCAAGAAAAAAATATTGGATCTGTGCTGAACATGTATAGACTTTTTTTCTAGTCATTATTCCCTAAGCAATACAGTATAACAACTATTTACATAGCACTTACTTTGTATTAGGTATTATAAGTAATCTAGAGATGATTTAAAGTATATAGGAGGATGTGTGTAAGTTATATGGAAACATGACAACGTTTTATATCAGGGACTTCAGCATCGTGGATTTAGGTATCCATGGGAGGTCCTGGAACCAATCTCCCCATAGATACTGAGAGAGAAAGCTGTATATAGAAATTATGTCGGGGGGGGAGTTATTCCAGATAGACCAAGATGAATGTGCAAAGACATAGGTTATGAAAGACCAGAGAACATGAAGAAAGAACAAGTAGATCAGTAGGACTGAAGAACAGGAAAAGTACCAGGGGAGGCAGACAAGAACTTGAGAGGTAAGTAGGGGCCACATCATGAAGGCCCTTAGAAGCCGTTCTAATGAGTGTGATAGTTGTTCTGAAGAACATAAAAAGCTGTTCAACTGTTTTAAGCACCTTGACCTTAGGGAAGAGAATTCAGTGTTAGAGGGCATGTGTACCAGTTAAGAAGCTGTCACAGTCACCCAGGAGGAGAAATGACAAGGCCTGGAAACAGTGGCAATGGTGTTAAAGAGGCAAGAATGCATCAAATAGAGGAAGTAGAGTCGACATGGTCAGATAGGTCATTTCTAATTATTTCATGTGTTGTAGTACAGTTAAGAAATACTTACTGATCACCTGTACATTTACTATTTATGTAAAATGAACAAGGCATTATGTCCCTGCTTGCTGATAGAGGAGGTGAGACGTACACAGTATGTTTAAGGTCTGAGCAAAGGGCAAACATGATCCGAATGAGATTAGTGCCTGTATAAAAGAGACTCCAGAGAGCTGCCTTGCCCCTACTACCATGTGAGGATACAGTGAGCAGGTGCAGTCTATGAGGAATGGACCCTCACCAGACGCCAAATCTGAAGGCACCTTGATCTTGGACTTACCAGCCTCCAGAATCGTGAGCAATAAATTTCTGTTGTTTATAAGCCACCCAGTCTATGGTATTTTGTTGTAGCAGCCCCAACAGACTAAGACAGTGACTATCTTTAAATTACTAGGAAAGCCTTTATGAAGCAGTGACATCTAGAGGAGAGATAAGAATCAGCCACATAAAGATTGAAGGAAAGAGTGTTCCGGGCAGAGGAAACAACATGATTGGAGGCCATGATGTGAGAAATTGTTCAGTGCAAACTGAGAGAAATCTAACACATGGCCAGTGAGGAGAGTGGTGGAGAGTGGGAGGGATGAAGATGAATCTGAGAAGCCTTGTAAGCCACCATCTGATTTTGGACTTCACCTTAAAGACAACTGTAATGTTCTGAGGTGCTTTAAGGGTGAGACTCATCTGATAAATTTTCATTTTTGGATCACTCTGGCTGCAGATCAGAGTGGTATTTTGGAAGGAAAGAAGACTGGAGGCAGGAAGACCAGTCAGGAGGCTCTTTCAGTATTCCAGGCAAGAAGTGGCAATTGGCAGCAACAGTGAACGTGGAGAAAAATATTTAGGCAGTAGAATCAATAAATCTTGGCAATTGATTGAATATGGGTTGTGGGCTGAGTCAAAGATGACTTTTTTGTGTCTGCCTTGAGCAACTGGGTGAATGGCGATGCTATTCATCAGTATGGGAAACACCAGAACAGAAACAGACTAGTGGAATGGTAAAGATAATGAGTTCTGTTTGGGACCTGTTGCATTTCAGTTGCTTGTGTGACATCCAAATGGAAATACCAAGTTTGCAGTTGAATAAACAAATTTAGGGCCCAGAGTAGATAGAGGTCTAGGCAACAGCCTTCTATTTGAGTGATACGGGCACCGTAATGACAGATTTGTCAATTACTTCTTTGGATAGCATTTGCTATCCATTTTGAACAGACTGTAGTTATTTTCTCTCATAAAGGATAATCTTATTTCATGCTTAGTTGCTGGTTTCAGTAATCAGGAAAGCTATCATGGAGAAGCTGGCATTTGATCCAGACTTCTGGAAGGCAAAGATGGTGTTGAAAAAAGAAAGTATTGTAGGCACAGAGAAGAGGAACAGAAACACAACACTTACGAGCACTTCCTCTGTGCTTCCTGAATACCCTGTGCTCAGTTTTGTTATTGCACTCAACCACATAATGCTAAAATTATTTATTTCTTGTGTCGGTCTTCTCCACTCCAACAAGAATTCTTCCTGTCTTCTTCACCATGTTATCCCCATGCCTAGCACAGTCACTAGTGATGGTAAATACTCAATAAATGTTCACTGAAATGAGCTGAACTGCAACCAAGGAGCTTACAGTCTAATGGAAGCTAAAGCTGAAGAGATATGGCAGAGAGATCTAAATGTCAAGATCACGTGCAGGGATTATATTGGTAGGCAACGGGTGTCAACAAATGGTTCTGAGCCTGGTTTATGAAACCATCAGTGTGTTTTGACAATATTGATCTACTAGCCATGCCTAGAATGCATTAGAAGAGGTAAGATGTTAGTCAAAAGGGTGTTCTCCAGCAAACAGTGCAACCAGTCAGCACATAGCAGGGACTCAGTAGACATTTACTGATTAAATGGATGAAAGTAGGGGCAGAAAGTAAGGAATGTGTGCAACTATAACCTAAGGAATTTGATGCATGCTCAGATACCCGTTAGCTCCCTGGCATAGTATTACTACCGGCAGCATTATCTATATTTTATACTGCTGTAGTGTGAACCTGTTATAATGGGGTCTCACTGCAGCAGCATAAGCTACTTTGTTCTCCACATCTCTTTTTAAAGTTCTTTCAATGAATTAATTCCAAGGAGATGATGTTATTTTACTTGATTTGGTTGGGGACTCAGGTCATTTAGCTGCAAGATTAGTAGTTTATCAGGAGCCTGCATGCCATCAGGCCACATACCTACACACCGAATGTTTCAATTTGGCAAAAAGGAAACAGCTTTAATAGTGATTATTGTGTGTGAACATTTTCATGGGCAGGAGACTGGCAATTATTGATCAGAATGGGCATCATTCGGCTGTCTTTGTTATTTCCTGGTGGAGACTCCTAGGTATTTGCATTTTATTTTAGCTGTTGCACAGCTGTTCTGCTTTCTCATACTTACTCTCTGTACCAAATATTGTAGACAATCAATCAGAACACCAAAGCACCCTATTTCTAGAGTCCTTCAGCCCAGAAGCCCAGTGACACTAAGCTGAGATGCATCTCTGGATCTAATTAATTTGTGTACCCAATTCCTGTGCTGTATGGGCTCAGTTTTCCTAAGTCAAGCCTGTAGATCTATATTGCACCTAGCTGAGTTTTAGAATGCTGCAATCAAATTGGCCAGTCAAACGGAATGGACAAATTGTATTTAACAAAAACCAATGAAAGGAAGGGAATGCAATTTTCTTTTTCCTTGGGAAGCCACTGGCTTATATAACTACTATATTCTGGTGAATGCTGTAAGTTTTCATTATGAAGACATTGGATTTATTTGAAATCCATTTAAAAAAAAATCAATGAGTTTATTCCACCTGAGGGTTATTTTATGCTGAAAACAAACAGCATTATTTTTCTAATATTGAAATAAGTGCTTCCCCTGCTAAAATAAATGATTTATTTCAATAGAAGAAAATTGGCATGTGTCTAAAGCAGTTTCATTTCTTATGATTTATTTTATTTGCCTTATATAATTTTATCTTTTTCTTTATGAATGAAGTTAAAGTTGGATTTTTATTTTTTATTCTGCTTAGCTCTTCTAATTTGGACAATTTCTGCCTCAAACCAGCCTTTGCTGGCTTGTGTACATCTGCACTGAAAACATTAGCCTTAAGTGAGGCTAAGATGTAAAGCCACATGGCTTCCTAAACTCTCTGTAAAAAGCAGATTACAACTTGCCCATGTGTTCAAGCCCTAAAGGTAACCAGAAAAAGAGAAACTACTGAATATTAGACAGAGAGTTTACTTAAGAAAGCATCCAAATCTTTTCAATTAGAGAATGAAAAGTAAATTTCCTTTTTTAAAAAATAATTATATGCATGATTTTTGTTAATAATACAGAAATTGGGAGAGACATGGAAGCAGTTTAAGGGGATTTGTGTCAATCTTGAGATAAAGTCTAAGCCTAATTTAGGAAGTGAAGTTTAAAATGAGGTATGAACATGGTAAAGCAGGCCTGAGAACAGGAGATGGGGACCATCCAGTTGTACTTCTTTAAGGTTTCCATTTTTCTGGTAGAAATGAGAAGTTAACTTTCACCCTCTCTTCTATGCCCATGGAATAAGAAAATATACATGAAAGTGCTAATTAGTATAAAAGAAAGCCAGGAAAGACAAAACATAAAATAATGTGGTTGTTTACCTACAGGGAATGTATGGGAATGGGGTCAAAAGGATGGGGAGAAGGGGACAAAGTAGAAGAGATGGACTGGCGTGGTCACTACTCTGAGTATACTTCTTTGTAGAGTTCTGACTTTTGGAACTATGATAGCGTTTTACACAGCCTAACAATAAATAGATAAAATCAACAAGAATGGGGGAGAAAACCCAAAATGGTATTGTGTATTGATGTTCACCCAAGACTTAGTCCCCACTGTGACAGTGTAAAGAGGGTGGGAAATTTTATTATGGTAATTGAAAGGTGGGACCTTGAAGAGGTGATTAATTCAATGGTTTAATGGTGGTCATGGGTATCGCTCTGAAGGCTTTAAAAGGAGGGCACGTGAGAGTCTCTCTCTCTGCTCCACCATTTTCTGCCATATGAGACCCCTGCATTGCTGTACAGTCACCACCAAAGAAGACCCTCACCAGATGTGTTCCCTGGACTTTGAACTTCCCAGCCTCCAAAACTGTAAACAATAAATTTTGTTTCCTTACAAATCACCCAGTTTGAGATATTTTGTTATAAGCAACAGAAACGGACTAATACAGAAAAATTGGTACCAGAGAAGTGGGGTGTGGCTTATAACAAATACTTGAAAATGTGGAAGCAGCTTTGAAACTGGATGTTGAGGAGAGACTGGAAGAATTTGGAGATACAGGCTAGAAAAAGCCTAGATGCTGATGAGGAAAGTTTAGAACCTCTTAGAAACTGGTTAAGTGATGGTGACCAGAATGCTGATAGAAATATGGACTATAAAGACCATTCTAAGGAGGTCTCAGATAGAAATAAGAAGGAACTTACTGGAAACTGGGGCAAAGATCACCCTTTCTATGAACTGGCAAAGAACTTGGCTGCATTCTGTTCAAATGGAACACAAACAGAAGTAAACCAACCTAAATACGTTGCAAATGAATAACACATAACCACCCTGAATGGAAAAAGAAACAAAACAAACAAACCCATGTAACTCTTGAACACAGTATTTTAACTATACACATTCAGATTAAAGATAAACAAAAAAACTATAAATAAATATTAATCCTAGTTAAGTTTGTTTTTTCACAGTACTATAACTAGTAATTCTGAAATCACTTTATGCATGTTCTAGGACTGAGAAAATAAGTAAATATATTGTGGATAATGAAAACCAGTGTCTCACTGCAGGAGAAGGGAGATAAGATGGGGGTAGAATATAATGAACTCTGTGGTATTGGATTGGAAGTAAATGTATCAGTATATACTCATGGTTTCTAATAGATAGGTAGCATAGATGAGATAGAAAGATAGAAAGAACAGATGGATGGATGCATAGATATATAGATAGATAGATAGATAGATAGATAGATAGATAGATAGATAGATAGATAGATAGATAGATAGATAGATAGATAGATATAGAGCAATGGACTGAACGTTTATTTCCCAAAAATGCATGTGTTGAAATCCTAACACCTAGGTGATGGTGTTAGGGGGTGGGGCCTTTGAAAGGTGATTAGGTCATAAGAGTGGAGCCCTCATGAATGGGATCAGTGTCCTTATAAAAGAGACCCCAGAGAGATCCCTCACATCTTCTGCCATGTGAGGTTACAGTGAAAAGACAGCTGTCTATGAGGAAGCAGGCCCTCCCCAGACGCTGAACCTGCCACCTCTTTGATCTTGGATTCCCCAGCCTCCAGAACTGTGAGAAATAAATTTCTGTTGTTTGTAAGCCATCCAACCTGTGGTAGTTTGTTATAGCAACCTGAATGGACTAAGATAAGTAGTTAGGTAGGTAGGAAGGTAGACAGATACAGAAAGACACAGATAGAAAAACACACACGCACACATACATATATGCCTACATACCTATGTACATATATTTCCTAGCTATCTGCTGAGAGGGCTTAGAAGCAATAATGCCCCAGTAACAATGAGCAAAATTAGTGTCCAATCTTAGTTTCTAAATACAATTCTCTACTGAAAGGAAACAGAGTACCCCGGAGCTGATTCCAGGACTGGGAAAGAGAAAGTAGAAAATTAGCTTTAAAACAACTTGTTGTGCCAGAAACTAAGGAAGTGCTCAAAGAATGACAAGGCTGGATCAAGAGGATGCAGTATCCAGCCTGAAGGGACTTCCATTGGCCAAATCTGGGATAATGTGAGCATCAAAATAAATGACAGCAATGGATTAACCCACAGAATAAAATGACAACACACAAATCAATATTAATCTAAACAGATGTTCAAATAAGTAAATAGAGAAGAGAACGCTCTTCCTCGAAGTAGAATTCAAACTAATAAATACAGAAGGAATAATCTGGTATACTGAGAAGAGCACATCCTCTGTGGTATTCTTGAAAAAAAAATTAAAAATTTTTTTAAAAAACTGAGTCTAATCAAGACGAAACAGCAGATAAACACAAATTAATGAACATTCTGCATAATAAGTGGCCTGTTCTTATCAAAAATGTCCATGTCATGAAAGACAAAGAAAGGTTGAGAACTGTTCCAGATTAAAGGGGACTAAAGAGACATAACAAGTAAATCTGATGTGTGATTCTAGATCAGATTATAAGATACAAAGTTTCTTTTCTTTGGTTATAAAAGACATTAATGAAACAACTGGAAAAATTTGAATAAGGTTTATAAATTAGATAGCAGTATTGTATCAGTGTTAGTTTCTTGATTTTGATGATTATTCTATGTAAGGGACTATCCTTATTTTTAAGAAATATACACTGATGTATTTAGGGGTAAAGGAAGCACTATATCTGTGACTTAAACCATTCAAAAAAATAAAAATTATACATTGATCCACAAACATATACACTTATGAATATATGTATATCATAGTCATACATACTCATGTAGACAGAGACTACAGAGGTGATAAAATATAAACATTTGGGGAATATGGGCTTCTAGTTAAAGGAAATGTGGGAATCACTTGTACTATTTTCGCAACTTCTCTGTTAAGTCTGAAATGATGTCAAAATAAAAATTTGAAAAATGTGAAAATAAAATTTTTTAAGTGGATATATTCTAGAGCCAAGATGTTTTGCATCTGGATTAATAGGATTTCTTGCAAATTTAAGGAAGTGAGCCATAAAGAAGAAATTCTCACTGTCAGAGTAGTTTGGATTCAGTCATTCTGAGGCTTATTTTTCCCTTTGTGTCTCATTCACTGTCATTAGTATGGGGTGTTTAAAAGCCCACAAGAGGATGATGCTAGATTGGCCCCAGTAACAAGAACCAGTCTTTGCCTACTGCACCGTCTTCATGTTGATTTTATTTTAGCCCACGTCATCTTTTCATTTAGGTAGAAATCTAACTTTCAAAGTGAAAATCAAAATGTAAACCTAATCATGTCTCCCATTCTTGAGTTTTTGTGCTATTGCTATGAGCTTTTAAAACTTCCAAATGTTCATTGCATCCTAATCCATACCTTTGGATTCTTTGTACCCTTAAAATAAATCAGGGTGGCTGAAGATCAATGGAACTGAATTGTTCCCTGAGACTGAGCGTTAGCACAACTTGCAGGCCTGGACTGAACATTTTCTCTTATTAAGGCAAAAGTACCTTTGGAAAAGCAAAATAATTAAAAATACTTTTAAAAGTGAAAAATAAAATCGAAAAACAGCTCATTCAACTCCTAATTTGGAAATAAGTGGGGCATGAGAGTGGGAATGAGGTGGAGATAAGGGAATGGAAGCTTAGGTGCAACCATGTTGCTCTGTTTTACTCCAGGAGCAAGGCTGGCCCTAGGATCAATTGTGAACTATGCAAAATTTTCTTTCAGTGTCCCCAGTATTCCCTCCTCCCCAGGCATTTAGTGTCCTCTTTCTCTTTCCTCCTGTTCCAACTTTTTAATCTTCCTCATTCCCACTAAGGCGTAAATGACTGATACAAACTTAGTGTGTTACCCTTCCCAAGGGCATTATGATTTTAACAGCTATCAATACCATAAACCGAAAAGATAAAACTCTAACGGTAGATTTCAGGCGTCTGACAGCAGATGAAAGAGATCAGAGGAGGAAGGGAGATAGTGGTTTGGGGTCTTTCTAATATATCTAATATCACACACTTCTATGTAGGACCAACCCTAACCTAGTCAACAAAAATGTCAGAAATACTTTCCACCCTAAAACAAGCAAGAAACTCACCCTAAAATTGAATTACCCAAGTTGGTAGCCTTACTTCGAGCCCAAAGCCACTTTGTCCGCAGATAGGACTTTTGTCATCACCATCCATCTTAGGATATCTGTCTTTTTGTTAAGCTCATTTTTTGTAAACACCCACAGATGGGTAAATTGATTCAAAGTAGAGCACCATCGTCAGCAAGCAAGTAAAAGTTAGCAACAGGACTGACAAGAGAGGCTTCTGCCTTTGCTTTCTACGTTTTACAACTTGGACTCCTCCTGGTGCTGTGTCTTCTGTGGAGCTAGTTTAAAACCAAACTACCCAGAGCTTAGATATCCACATTTTGTTCAAAATGCCATTCGGCTTTATATCATTTGCCATAATCTCTTTCCCAACTGGCCTGATATTCTCTCTCACGGATGCTGTAGGGAGGATTCCAATGCTGAGTGGAAAGTTGGACCAGATGGCTTAAAGGGCCCTTCCAAATACAAGATTCTCTAATTCTCTGATTTAATTTTGATGATTCAATTTCATGACTTTGGCTATCACTAGATGAAATTATGTAGACATTCTGTCTTCCATCTGCCCTCAGATATATGTCAACTTATCTCTATCCAAATTCATCGCATCGGTCAATGATTAAGCATTCATTTACATGCAGTATTCTACAAAACATTTCTCAGGCCTCTGACCCACCAATATGAGTAACAGTTAGGAGCAGCAGGTGTAGTAGTGACGGACACATAAGGTTATCATAGCTTGAGGACACCAGAGTCTAATCATCTAACTAACTCTCCATGTCCTGATTTCAAACCACTAAGCAATCTTTTCACTGTAATTTAGCATCCATCATAGACTAGACAATAAGATATGGATCAGCTGATCAGCAAATAATAATAATTAACAATTATTGGGCTACTGAGTGCTTGCTATGTACAAGGCTAAGCACATAGCCTTTACACATATTAGCTGACTTTAATTGTCACAGCAACCCTGTGAGGTAGGGACTAATATTATTGCCCTCATTTGACAGATGAGGAAATCAAGGCATGCAGAGTTTAAGTAACTTTTCCAGAGTTGGATACGTAGTAAGTGGTAGTGCTGGGATTCAAACCCAAGCAACTTGGCTCTAGGACCGTAATGCCTGTTATACCATAGTGCCACGGCAAGTATTCAGGCCATGTGAGAGTTTTAGTGTTTTTAGTAAAGGAATCAATCATCCAACTGCTTCTAAAACTAGAGTTAAAAAACAGTGTCTCTTAAGAACTTACATAGGAAAACACCTTTAATGTGGTCTGAGAGGTTATTAAATCCCTCTGGTCAACTCACTCTCCACTCACGACTATTCCAAATCTTCTCTGCTCTCCTTCCACCTCTAACACATCCTCCTCTCCCCTCACTCACAGATGATAATGATATCACCTCTTACTTTCCAGACAGAAAAAGCTATCATATGTCAACTCCTACATCTTCCCAACAGCAAATACACCAGCCTGTCTCTGTGCTCAGCCTGTCATCTTTCAGAGCTAACATTTCTCCCGTGCTTTGTAGCTTCTCTCTCCATCTTCACAGGAATCTTATACTATCTTATGCACTTTCCCATCCTATGGATTTAACCTTACCCTTTCAACTGCATCCTTCCTACTGACTTTCATATATTCTCAGACTGTCTGATTAAAACAACTAAAACCTTCGCTTGACCCCACAACCTGCTCCAGCTGTTAAACTCTCTCTCCTCTCCCCTTCTTTCCAATTTCTTAAGACTTGACGAGCTTCCCTGTCTCTATTTTCTCTCCCCTACCATTCACTCAACTCGCTCCAATTTGATTTACACCTGTCTCACTCTACTAAATCACCTTTTACTGTCACCAATCATCTCTGTGTACCTAAATCTACCACCATATTCCTTCTCTTATTTGACCATTAAGGACCTTTGGACACTGTTCACCATTCCCTCCTTCTGGAAACATTCTCTTCCCCTGGCTTCCGTCTACCTGCTTTTTCTCATTCTCCTTCACCAGCTCCTTCTCCTCTACCAGCCACTGTATGTTCCTCAAGGCTGGTATCAATCTAGGTAAATATAAACAACCACATTTTACTCTTTGTTTATTTCAAATGCATGTGATACTTTAAAGCAAAAATTATAACATTGTCTTGTGGGGTTTATAATGTATGTAAATGTAATACTTATGACAACTGTAAACACAAAGGATGGTGGAGGGGAGGTTAATGGACCTATGTGGTTTCAAGGTTCTACATTTTTCATGAAGTGGTCTGATATTAACTCTAAGTAGACTGAGAAGTTAAGGAGGTATATTGTTATCTCTGGGAAACCATTAAAAAATAATACAAAGAGGTCAAACTAAAAAAAACCAACAGCAGAATTAAAATGGAGTTTGGAAATATTCAAATAATACAGAAGAAGGCTGGAAAGAGGGAATAGAGGCACAAATAACAGGACCAACAGAAAACAAATAATAAAATGGTAGTATAAATTCAACTATATCCATAAGTATATTAAGTATTCATTTTAATGAAGTCCAATGTTTCATTCTTTGCCCTTATGAATCAATTCTTTTGTACTTCTCTAAATGGTGTAGCTGAGACTCATATTCAGGTCTAACTCCAGAGCCCATTTTTATAGCTTAGTACGTTGTGCTACTTCTTGATATCTGTGTTTCAGGAGATCGATGCTCTAAGTCTTGTGCAGAGAGGACTTCACAGGAAATCTGGAAAAGAGAAAATCCCTCTTCATAAGAAAAAGCCTTCCTCATAAGAAAGGAAATCCCAAAAGTCCTGAACAGCTTAAAGATTCTTATAACACAAGGAAGGCTCCTGTCCTTGGGGATGCTTAACTGCTCCATGGCCCAAGGTCTGTATTCAGGACATAGATGTTCACAGTGTGGATTTTCTCTCTAGGAAGATTCAGGAGAACAATAACTAGATGGAGCCACCATTAGACCTACGGCAACACCAGCCTCGTTGAAATCATTGCTTCTGGAGGTACCCAGACAGGTTAGCTCAAATTAAATTAGGACAGCAAGATTCTTTCAGAGCATTCTGAAATGAAGTGGATACTTCATTCTGAGTATCCACTGATTTGGGGTCTGAATCCAATTTAATCAGTGGACCACATGTTGGTTGAGATCTCATCAGTATGACATTCCCTGCAAATTCTTGGCCTTCATCCCCCATCCTCATACTACCTCTTGCTAGATCCTTATGCCACTATTCCTAACTCCATTCTGTGAAACGAATTCGCCATCCTCCCAGAACTTCTGATTTCTCTTTTCACCTCAAATCCTCCAGTGTCCCTGGAACTTGTTTCCATGGGAACAACTAGCATTTGGTTTTATGACTTTTCATTTGATTTTCTTACCTGTAACTTACCTTGTAACACACTAAAATATGACTTTTACATCCCCTTCAAATCACACACATCCCTTCACAGCGGAACTGATCTTTCTAAGGTTATCCAAGACCTCCATGTTTCTAAACACAGTTAAGATTTTCAGTAGCTATGTCTCAGCAGTATTTGACACTGTTGACCATTTTCTTCTCCTTGAAAAGTTATTTTCCCTTAGCTTTGCTTATATTCGTCCTCCTGGCTTTCCTCCTACTCCTCTGGCTGCACCTTTCCAATCTCCTTTACAGGTCATTTTCCCCTATCGGTCAGTTAGGTATTGGTGTTTATTTGGGTTCTGTCTTAGATTATCTGCTTTTGTCACTGTACACAACTTTTCAGCATGGTTAAAATTATCTATTGCTAGGTTTGAATGTGTCCCCCAAAGTTCATATCTTAGAAACTTTATCCCTAACACAGAAATGTTGGGAGATGAGACCTTTAAGAGATGTTTAGGTCATGAGGGTTCTGCTCTCATGAATAGGTTAAGGCCATTATCTCAGGAGTAAGTTCATTATTGGGGGAGTGACTTCTTTATAAAAGGACATGTTCAGCTCCCTTTTTTCTCTCTCTCTCTCTCACTTTGTCTCGCCCTCTAACAAGAAAGCCCTTGTCAGATGCCAGCAATTTGATATCGGACTTTCCAGCATTCAGAGCTGTGAGTAATAAATCTCTGTTATTTACACATTACCCAGTCTAAGGTATTCTGTTATAGCAGCCCAAAACAGACTAAAACACCCACATTAGTTGCAAATGCTGGCTATGTGTTGGTGACTCCCGCACCTCTTCCTCCATCCTGAATCTCTTCTCTAAGCATGAGGCAAGTCTATTGAAATGTCTATTGGGTATGCCCACTTGAATGCCCCCCAAATAGCTTACACTCATCGTGTCCACAATTAAACTGCCATCTTCTCACCTACTACCTCAGTCCTGCTCTTCTTCCTCCTGCTGTCTGTCTCAGTAAGTAGCACCACCAAATACCCAATTTCAATGGTCAGAAACCTGAAGGTCTTCCTTGATTTTTTTTGTCTCCTTCATACATACCCCCATTCAATCAACCACCAAGCCCTATCAAATCTTTCTCTCCCCCCCTTTTTCTCTCCCCCCCCTTCTCTCTCTTGTCTGGCTTACTCTCCTCTGCACTGCAGACACCATAGTCAAAACCACTATCATCAGTTGAATGAATTATCAGAAAACCTTCATGGCTCATCTCCTTACCTATAGTCTTGCTCCCACTGAAATCCATTCATCCATTCTTCACATTGCTGCCTGAGTAATCTTGGTAGGAGTAAAATCATTAAGCCTTTCAGTGGTTTCTCATTGCATTAGGGGAAATTTAAAACTCTTTGCAGCAGGATCTAGACTTTAGAATCAGAAGCATCTGTGATTACCTGGGTTTACAACTTGGATCTGCCAATCACTAGCTAGGTGATCTTTGGGCTATTGCGTTAACCTCACTGAGCCTGTTTCCTTATCTGTAACATGAGAATAATAAGAAGAATATATTCCTCATGGTGTGTTGTGAGGATTTAATAAATTTGCACATGAATAACGCACGTAGAATGCTTTCTGTCTCATATTTAAATAAATGACTTATCTTTGTTGTTGTTATTGGTATTATTCAGCAAATATTTTTTGAATTTTTACTGTGTGACAGGAACCGTGGTAGATAATAGCAATGCTATTTTGAACAAAATAGACAAGGTTACAGCCCTCAGGAGAACTGATTTGCAATCTAGCCACATTTCCTATGTCTCACAAACTTATACTAAATTGTACTATTGTGGTCCCATTATATGCTGTTTTTCTCATGCTGTTTTTCTCTCCTCTGGGCATTTTCTGTGCTCTTCCTGTCTCTGAAAACATTCTCTCCCAGCCCTCCCTTACCTGTGTAACTCTTCATTCTTCAGATCTCAGTTTAAAAGTCACTTCCAGGATTTCCATAAATGGATTAGGTTCCCCTTATTTTTTAGATATCCCCCTATCTTAGATCATTAGTATTTTACCTGTTTACATATGTACATCCCTATACACTCTAAACACCAAAAGGTGAGAGGGTCGGTAGGTCTTGTTTACCACTGTTTCTCCAATATCAAGCATAGTGTCAGACACATATAATTAAGTAAATATTTGTGGAAGGAAGTAAGAGAGTTAGTTGTGGTCACAAGGATACTTTTGCCATGATGGCATTTTGTCGGGGGAGGGGATTAAGGGGAAGGAACTTATCTGTAAACTGATGGTCCCCTTTGTATATTGCATTCTATAACATAAAATGTCTTCAGCATCTCAAACCATGATCTGGAGCATTTGTACACTTGGAAGGCAGAGAGTGGGTATACGCACAGAAGACATCTAGCAGCTATTACTTGAACTCATAATTGTACACACTTACTGTCATTCTGCTTTGTAATAATGAAAAGACTATTTTGAATAAAAACTCACAAGAGTAATAAATGTTAGGTAAATTGTTAAAGAACAGCTATCATGTAGTCTGAGATATTGGCATCCTACCCTGAAGTAGACCCCTAGCTTTACTCTATCTTGAAGAAGTGTTTGCCTGGTTCTCTCCTAAGAATAATTAGTGTCATAGCTCTACACACCACTGGACGAGAGAGTGATAGGCTGTACTGCTCAGAAGAATTTCAGAAGTGATTAGAACCATTAGTGAGCTGTCTGATCAAAAAGTTACTTGGACATAGAAAGAAGCATACTAAGGCCAGCCATGACAAAGCTGCCAAAAGTTGACAAACATTCTCAGCCAAGTTCTGGCATTCATCAAGTTTCCTAGCTGCAAAGATACTTCAGCATTTTGAAAGATGTCCTCACATATGGCAAGCACTTCTCATTGCAGGGTAGTCCTGGACAGCATTACAACTGAATCATGTTATGGTTCCCAAACCCCTTTCTTCAAGAAAAATCTTTCCAGGAAGATCAATATTTAAAATATCAAAAAACAAAACTTCTCTTCTTAGCTCCCTTCCTATCCCCCCAACTTAGTAGCCCCTGAGGATAGAGTACAAAAATCACTATATTGGCAATCAAAAAACAGGCTCATAGAGTTCCAGGGTAGAAATGGAACATACCTAAACATAATTCAATCCAAACATCCATGCTATTCTTGAATTCCCTTCTTCAACAAGAATCCTCCAGGCTCTTTTCCCCACCTCCATTACGGTCTTGGACAGGTCATTTCCCCTCTGTAGACTTTGGTTTCTCCATCAGTAAGAAGAGGTGTTGGGGCAAATATACTCAAAGGTCCTTCCATGCCATTAAAATATAGGATTCAAAAGTACTCAGAACAGACAGAAATCCTGGCCCAGAACGCAGATCACGAAGCCTGTTAAATCCCATATTCTATACAACCTGTAGTCCAAAAGCATATAATCTGAGGAATCCTACAGACATATAAGTAGCTTCAGGGATTCTGAAACCACTCTGAATTTTTTATGCAAAACTGGAGCATTCTTCTGGCAATGCAGCCCACAGGTTGGTTGGTTGGTTGTGATGGATCTTGGACGTGACCGGCGCTATTCTGCACACAATAACCACAAAATAGCCACCAGTGCATGGGTGCGACCTTCCACCTGATTGCATCCACCAGCCTTATCTTCCACACCAGCACCAAACCCCTCCCTGACTACGCCAGCCTTCCCTGCAGTCTATATAAGATCTCCCACCCCCTCGCCTAGTGCTGTCCTCCATTTTGAGTGCAGCCCAGCAGATTCTTTTCCTTTAATAAAGCTTGATCAGTACCCGGTGCTTCGGATCACTTTCTTTCAGGTTGGTTGGTTCTGCTTGGTGTGTCATTTTACTTTGTATTCATTTACTGCAACGTTTTGCATTTAAAAGATTGATCTCAGAGTTTTCTCATGTGATTGTTTCTTTTTGGGGGTGGTATTCCTGTCCCAACTTTGCCTGTTGCCTGTTCTAGAGCACTCTGGACCTCCTTTGAGTATTTGAATTTGTTATAAGTTTTCCTTGTTCTTTTTTCATTTTTCAAAACTTAATCTTCTCTGGCTCTTCCTAATAAAAGCTGTGAATGTTCAGTACATGGACATCCAAATGGTGCTTAAGAGGTCTCAGTACAATATCTCCCAAAGTTTTTTTGTTGTAGAAAGATTTTTTTTAAATGTGTTGTCTAAAATTACCAATTGTATTAATGAAAGGACTGGCATGAAACACCACTGGCAATTGCTTTCCTAGTGGGCCTGCCACTTTAATAAGGCAGAGATGGGAGGCAGAGTGATGATTTAGACTCTATTCTTTTCTTCCAACTATTTTTAGAATTCTTATAAGAATACCCATATCTGAAACGTAGAATAAAAGTTTGCCTGGAACTCTTTTTAGTATGTTTATTTATTGTACTAAAAATTCTGAAGTCATTTCTGTGCACTGTAGGATTGAGTAAGTGAGTAAATTTGTTGCTGTTGTAAGGAGTCAGGTCTCATACTGTGAAAGACAGGACATAGAAATGAGGAATGGGGGAAGACAAGGTTTGGATTGGAGGTATCGGTATGACACTCTAGCAATAATACTGCATTAGCAATGAACATATTTTGTGTCTAGATCTTGGTTTCTAAATAAATACCATTCCCCATTAAAAGGAACTATGACTCCTTGGAGAAATGACTGCTGCCGGGGCTAGGAGAGGGAAGATACAAGATGAGCCTGGACTATCTTGTGTTACCAGAAAGTACTCAAAAAAAAAAAAAAAGAAAAGAAAAGAAAAGAAAAAATGAGAGAGGGCATTTTGAAATAACCAGCTTTGAAAGGGACCCCGCTGAGCAAATCTGACACAATTTGAGCATCAAAATAAATAAGAAAAGTAATGAATAATAACTCACCAAATCCATTAGTCCATAGTGATGAGATAGTGAGGGAGACAGAGAGAGAAAAAGAAAGAGACAGAAAAGGAAACAGACAAAATGTCAACTGATAAGTATGGAGAGAGTGGTGGATTTAGAAAGTCACCATTTTGTGACCATCACTGTAAAGTTTGGTTCAGGCAAGAATCATCAATTTGTTACCCCAGGGCATTTGGCTCCTGGCTGAGGCTCTCCAAAATCTTGTTACTGAGCCCAAGTCTGGCTTCCTGCCCAAAACAAAAACAAATGACCCAAAAGTCAAATGCTGGTGAAAGTGGAAGTCAGCTTTTATTCAGTATTGCTGGTGACCTGAGGAGAAATGTCAGGCTAACCCATCTCTCTGGTAAACCTGAACAAGAATGGCCAGGCTAAAGCCATCTCAAGAGAGAGTTGAGGGAATGGAACATGGGAAATGAAAAGCAGGAGGGAGAGGGACGTGCAAGGGTCCCGGTGCAAATCCTCACCATGGCTCTGTCTGGCTTCTGTTCTCATCCTTGACATTATCTGAGGGTCCTGTTGGATTTTGATCTGCTTCAGGGTGGAATGAGCATAGCTTTGCTAATGTCTTCCTTGGTTTCTCAGGGTCTGGACAGTACATGTCTCCTGGCAAGTTTGCAGCTCCAGCTGACTGGAAAATGACTTTACATTATGTAAATAAAGTCAGCTTGCCCTGTAACCAAGGTTCAAAATATCAAATAACTATGGGAAAAGAGAGAACTCAGAGAAATGCATGCTAAGAAAAAAACTGTGTGCCTTTCTTTTTTTTTCCTAAAGCCCATGCGATTTTAGGTCCCAACATGTTTTCAGTCCTGCTCGCTCCAACAAGTTGATATTAAATACAGTGTGGGGGGAACGGATGAGAAACAGGAAATTTGTATGGGCTTAAAATGTCTCCCTACATTTTCTTTATTAGTTGCAAGGGGAAAAGAATAACTACACAGTGGAGAAAACACACGACACTTTGACCAGCTGATCAAGATTAACCTCTTCCGTGAGGGGCTGACCAGCAACGTGTGCCTCTTGATGTGCTTTCCTGAAAACAGACTCAGCAGCATATTTGTAGCATGGAGGGAGGCAGTCTTACTTGGATCTAATTATGAGGAACATCAGAGAAACCTAAATTGAAGCACATTCTATAAAAACAAATCTGTATTCTTTAAAAATGCCAATATCGCAAAAACAAAGTAAGACTTAGGAACTGTTTCAGATTAAAGAAGACTAAAGAGACACGACAACTAAATGCAATATGTGTGACTGAACTGAATTCTGTACAGGAGGGAAAAAAATTCTGGAAATGGACATTAATGAGTCAATTGACAAAAGCAGAATATGGACTGTAGATTAGATAAAAGTATTTTATCAATATTAAGTTTTCTGAATTTGATGACTGTATTGTGGTTATGTAAGAGAATTTTCTGTTCTTACGAGAGACACACTGAATATTTAAGGGGTATTGGGGTATACTCTCAAATAGTTCAAAAAAAGTTTATATGAATGTTTATATAGAGAGAGTGAGAAAACATGTTTATATAAATGTTTATCTATGTGTGTATGTGTGTGTGTATATATAGAGAGAGAAAAGAGTGAATGTGGAAAAATACTAAACATCAGTGAAAGGTGAAGCTGAATAAAGGGTAATCAGAAATTTTCTGTATTTTTCTGGAACTTTCCTATAAGTTTGCAATGACTGCAAAATAAAAAGTTTAAAAACTTGACTGGTGCCAATATTCATCCTAATTTTGAAAAATACATAGAATTTCCTTTAAAACATTTTTGCCCATAAAAATAATTTATGGGGAAATGCTTTTTACTCAAATGTGTTTGTTTCTTTGCAAGGAAGAAAAGGATGACACAAGACGTATGAAGCGCCCGACTGAGAACCAGCCCTTTGAAGCTAGCGGGGGCATTCCTACTCAGTGGGAGGATAAGAGCCACAGGACTGTGCCACCGCCCCCACACACAAAATCTGTTTTTATGTCGTAGTGTTAAACTTTTTTCCTCAGTGAAAGTCTCCATGTCACCCTTGACCGAGCTCTATTAATACTTCCCCATAGAACAGCAAGAGGAGTAGCGGACTGGGAGCCAAGAAGACCTGTGTTTAAGTCCCAGCTCTGTCACCTACTAGTTACACAGGTGTAAGACTCTAACTTCAGCTTCCTCATCTATAAAATGGGGATACTGATAGAGTCAGGAACACAAAGTGTCTGCACCTGCCATGCCAGGCTTTCTGCAAGTACAATAGCAGTAGACCTGGTCATGAGGGGTTATGAGAGACTGGTAGTACGTGTTGGATTTAGTCATCTACTTGTCTTTCTTTTGAATCTGACCATCCTTTAGGGTGGATCTTGTCTACAGAAGACATATATTCCTAAAAAGAATTTGACGAGCTGCTTCCAAGAGTAGTAAATGCTGGACAATCAGTTGCGTTGAATTCACTGCCTTGTGCATAGGAGGGCCAGTTTGCTTCTTGTGCCTGAAATCTTCCAAGTAACATTGTGCTGGCAGAGAGTGACAACATAGGAAACACATCTCACTTTCCCCCCAGATCTTTCTTATGTACCTTTGAGACCTATCTTTTTCATTTACTGACAAATACATTTTTTTTCTCTTCCTGTTAGCTCTGCCAAGCCAGTTTTCCTATGAGAGAGTGGGAACTGAATTGTATTCCATCTTCTGCAGCAACAATTTCGTCAATTGGGGTGCGACTGCTGAGTCTTATTTCTGGGGATGTGGCAAGATAGGGCAACAGCTTCTGGATTGCTGACTAGCTATTTGGGGACCTGAAAACTCGTGGCACTACTGACTTGTAAGTCAATGCTTGTATGAATGCATCTGATACCCAAACATAAAAACCAATCATTTCACATATTTAGTCTTGTTCACATTAAAATCCTAGTTTTCATCTTCTCTTCATATTTTACACCATTTATGAAACAAGTAAGATGAACTACCAAAGAGAAAATGAAAGGTAGTTGGTAAACACTGGATATACACAACTCTTTACACATTTGCAATCCCCCCTGCTTTTTTTCATCTTCAGTGTTCTTAGATGATTTTCTCCACCAAAATATTTGTCCATAGTAGTTTTCTTTAGCTGTGCTTATAGAGTTTTATGAAAGGAAAGAGCATGACTTGCAATATTAAGGAGCAAGCTGGGAAAATGAGTGCTGTGTTTCTAATTCCTGACATCAGTCCTTCACTCTCTTGTGACTCAGTAGAGTCATCTATAAAATGGGACTAAGGATACAGATGGCACATAAGTAAAAATCTATGTCAGTGTGTGATGTGATATAAATTGAAAATGATAACAAATGTGCCCTCCAAAATGTATTTGACAAAGAGGAAAACTGCTAGATTCCAAAAGCCCAAGGTCCATCCTCAACTAATTAGTAGATATCAAGGTGATACTCCTCAAGTGCACCAAAGCTGTTCAAGCCTAGAGGAAATATATTATATGATATTTTAACTCCCTGGTGTAAGAATTAGAAAATGTATGAGTTTTCTACTACTACTGTAGTGAATTATCACAAACTTAGTGGCTTAAACAATACAAACGTATTATCTATGGTTCCATAGGTCGAAAGTCTGACGCTGCTATCACTGGGCTAAAATAAAGGTGTCAACAGGGTTGGGTTTCTTTCTGGAGATTATCCAGATTATGCAGGTGGGCCAAATGTAGTTAAAAGATCCTTATAATGGAAGCAGAGATCAGCGAGAGAAATGTGACAACAGAAGCAGAGGTTGGAGTGATGCACATTAAAGATGAAAGAAAGGGACTCTGAGCCAAGAAATGCAAGTGGTCTCTAGAAGCTTGAAAAGGCAAGGAAACAGATCCTACCCTAGAGCCTCGAGAAGGGACACAGCTCTGCTGACACCTCGAATTTAGCCTGTAAGACCCATTTTGCACTTCTAACTTCCAGGATAGTAAGACAGTAAATTTGTGTTTCTGTAGGTCACTAAGTTTGTGGTAATTTGTTAAAGCAGAGTAGGAAATGAATACAGGGAGAACTCATTTCCTTACTTTTTCTGTCTTCTAAAGGCCACTTGCCTTCCTTGGCTCCTGGCCCCTTCCTCCATCTTCAAAGCCAGCAGCATCAAATCTCTCTCTGACCACTCCTCTGTGGTCACATCTCTTTCAAACCTCAGCTGGGAAATGTTCTCTAATTTTAAGAACTCGTGTGGAGCTCCCCATGACACATCCCATCAAGGGGTGAGCCCAGTCCAGGAGACCCGAGGGGCAGCACGGTCTGCTCCTCCCCCCCAGACCTAGAGGGAGATGCTAGATCCCCACTGCACGCCCAGCTGAGAGGTGAGTTGCATGGCTCATTCTAAGGTCACAGATTCTGGAACAGGACCCAAGGTGGTGTAATAGCCACTATCACACCTACTCTCAAGCAAGGACCATACACTACTACAGTAGCAGTCGGGGCCACTCTACAGGTAACCTACAGCTCACTCAACTACACTGATAGAAGAAGAGTCACCAGTAAAGCCCGCAAATAAATGAAAAAATCTTTTTTTTTTTTTTGTTTTGTCTTCCTTTTTAAAAGATGACTGGTAAGGGGATCTTAACCCTTGACTTGAAGTTGTCAGCACCACGCTCTCCCAAGTAAGCCATGGACCAGCCCCAGAGGAAAAAAATCTTGATCCTCATAGCCAATCTCATGTAATAGAAGAAGAAAACCCTCTACCGAATGACTAAACATCAACGAAAAAATACTACAACTACAAATAACCAAGAAGATATGACACCACTGAAGGAATACAGCAGTGCTCAAATTTCAGTCTCCATGGAACAGGGAATCCTTGAAATGTCTGAAAAAGAATTCAGAGCATGATCTTAAGAAAACTTGAAGAAATAAATGAAGACTCAATTAGAGAACACAATGAAAGAAGAAAAAATATCCAGAATATGAAGTAGGAAATCTACAAAGAAATTAATACCTTAAAAAAGAGTATAGCAGAACTCCTAGAAATGAAAGACTCACTCAGTGAAATAAAAAAACACAACAGAGAGCTTGAGCAGTAGGGTAGAGCAAGCAGAAGAAAGAATTTCATTTCAGATCTCGAAGACGGTCTTTACGAAATAACCCAGGCAGACAAAAAAAAAAGGAAAAAAGAATTTAAAATAATGAGGAAAATCTAAGAGAGATAGCAGACAACTTCAGGCACTCTAACATCTGAATTGTGAGTATTCCAGAAGGGGAGGGGAAAGGAAAAGGTATTGAAAACCTATTCAAGGAAATAATAACAGAAAACTTCCCAAGTATAGGGAGAGATACAGACTTTCAGATCCAGGAAGCTCAAAGGTCCCCAAACAGATTCAATCCAAAAAGATCCTCCCCAAGACACATTATAGTTAAATTTGCAAATCTCAAAGACAAAGAGAGAATTCTAAAATCAGCAAGAGAAAAGCATCAAGTCACCTATAGGGGAGCCCCCATCAGACTACCAGCAGACTTCTCAACCAAAGCCCTACAGGCCAGAAGAAAGTGGAATGATATATTCAAAATACTAAAAGAAAAAAAATTACCAGCCAAGAATTCTTTACCTAGCAAGGCTCTCCTTCAATAATGAAGGAGAAATAGTGTATTTCCCAGACAAACAAAAGTTGTGGGAGTTCACCACCACACAACCATCCCTGCAAGAAATTCTTAAGGGAGTACTTCAACTGGAATCTGAATAATGATGACCACTATCACAAATACACAAGAAAGAGTAAAACCCACAGTTAAAACAAAACTGCCAATGAAAAAATGAAGAAGCTAAATCATGCCACATTAAATCTCCAACTAACACTGAAGAAGAGAAACAAATGGGAAAGTAATGATCAAAAGATATTTAAATCATCTAAACAAAAAGCAGTTAAATGACAGGAATTAAACAATACTTATTAATAACTACCCTAAATGTGAATGGATTAAACTCCTCATTCAAAACACACAGACTGACTGATTGGATTAAAAAGCTAGACCCAAGTATATGCTGCCTTCAAGAGACCCACCTCACCTGTAGAGACACACACAGACTAAAAGTGAAGGGATGGAAAACGATATACCATGCAAATGGAAACTAAAAACGAGCAGGAGTAGCTATTCTCATATAGGACAAAATAGACATTAAACCAAAAAACATAAAAAGAGAGAAAAAAAGCCACTATATAATGATAAAAGGATCTATCCAGCTAGAAGACATAACAATCATAAGTATATATGCACCCAATACTGGAGCACCCAGATACATAAAGCAAACACTCTTAGACCTAAAGAAAGAAATAGGCCCTAATACATTAATAGTGGATGACATGAACTCCCCTCTCTCAGTATGGGACAGATCTTCTGGGCAACAAATCAACAAAGAGACACAGGATTTAATCTACACCTTAGACCAACTAGACCTGGCAGATATATACAGAACATTTCACCCAACAACTAAAGAACATACTTTCTTCTCATCAGCTCATGGAACATTCTCCAAGACAGACCACATATTAGGTCACTGATGGAGTTTGGATGTGTTGTCCCCTCCAAAACTCATGTGGAAATTTGATCTCCAGTGTGGCAGTGTTGGAAACTGATTGAGTTATGGGGGTGGATCCTTCATGAATGGATTAATGTTCTCCCTAGGGGAGGGGGGACTAATGAGTGAGTTCTCACTCTATTAGTTCCTGTGAGAGCTCGTTGCTTAAAAAGACCTCTCTCTCTCTTGCTTCCTCTCTCTTGCTTCCTCTCTCTTGCTTCCTCTCGTCATGTGGTCTGCTTGTACCCGCTGGCTGCCTGCCACTTTCCACCATGAGTAGAAGCAGTCTGAGGCTCATGCCAGATGCAGCTGTCCCAGAATCATAAGCCAAATAAACCTCTTTTACTTATAAATTACCCAGTCTCAGGGATTTCTGTTATAGCAACACAAAATGGACTGAAACAGTCACAAATTTAGCCTCAGCAAATTTTAAAAAATTGAAATCATTCCAAGTATCTTTTCAGACCACAATGGACTAAAACTGGAAATTAGTAATAGGTAAAACTCTGGAAACAATACAAATACATGGAAAGTAAACAATAGGCTCCTGAATGATGTATGGGTCAAAGAAGAAATTAAACAGAAAATCAAACGATTTCTTGAAAATAATGAAAATCAAGATACATCATACCAAAACCTGTGGGACACTGCAAAAGCAGTACTAAGAGGGAAATTGATTATAATAAAGCTTACATCAAAAGAATGGAAATACTTCAAATAAACGACCTAACACTATGCTCAAACCTGAAAAGCAACAACAATCCAAACATAAAGGTAGTAGACAGAAAGAAATAATTAAGATCAGAGCAGAACTAAATGAAATAGAGACCAGAAAACAATAGAAAAGATCAACGAAACAAAAAGTTGTTTTTCCAAAAAGATAAATAAAATAGACAAACCATTAGCTAGGTTAACAAAAAAGAGAGAAGATCCAAATAACAAGAATCAGAAATGGAAAGGGAGAAATTACAACTGATATGACAGAAATAGAAAGAATCATGAGAGACTATTATAAACAACTATATGACAACAAATATGAAAATCTGGAAGATATGGATAAGTTTCTAGACACATACAAATTACCAAGACTGAACCAAGAAGAGTTAGAAAACCTGAACAATAACAAGCAATGAGATTAAAGCAGTAATCAGCTATCTTCCAACAAAGAAAAGTCCGGGTCTGGATGGCTTTACAGCTGAGTTCTATCAAATTTTTAAAGAGGAGTTAATACCAATACTCCTTAAACTATTTCAAAAAGTTGAAACAGAAGCTACTCTCCCAAACTCATTCTATGAGGCCAACATAACTCTAATACCAAAACCAGATAAAGACACAACAGAAAAAGAAAACTACAGGCCAATGTCCTTGATAAACATAGATGCAAAAATCCTCAACAAAATATTGGCAATCAGAATACAGCAACACATTAAAAATCATACACCATGATCAAGTGGAATTCATACCAGGGATGCAAGGATTGTTCAACATATGAAGTCAATAAATGTGATACATTACATCAATAAACTCAAGGACAAAGACCATATGATTATCTCAATAGATACTGAGAAAGCATTTGACAAAATTCAACATCGCTTCGTGACAAAGATTCTCAACAAATTAAGTATAGATGGAAAGTATCTCAACACAATAAATGCCATTTATGACAAGCCCACCACCAGTATCATTCTGAATGGGGAAAAACTGAAGACCTTTCTCTTAAGAACAGTAACAAGACAAGGATGACCACTCTCACCACTTTTATTTAAGATAGTACTGGGGGTACTAGCCAGAGCAATCAGACAAGAGAAAGAAATAAAGGGAATCCAGACTGGAAAAGATAAAGTCAAACTGTCTCTATTTGCAGATGACATGATACTGTATAGAGAAAAACCTAAAGACTCTATTAAAAAACTCCTAGAGCTGGTTAACAACTTCAGTAATGTTGCAGGATACAAAATAAATGCCCCCAAATCAATTGCATTTATATGCTCAAATAATGAACTAACAGAAAGAGAAATAAAGTAAGCCAATTTACAATTGTCACAAAAATAAAGTAAAATACCTGGGGATCAATTTAAACAAGGAGGTGAAAGACCTCTACAATGAGAACTACAAACCACTTCTGAAAGAAATTACAGAAGACACAAAATTATGGAAAGATATTCCATGCTCTTGGATTAGAAGAATTAACATTGTGAAAATGCCTATACTATCCAAAGTAATCTACAGATTCAATGCAATCCCTATCAAAATACCAATGACATTCTTCACAGAAACAGAAAAAACAATCTTACCTTTCATATGGAACAAGAAAAGGCCCCAAATAGCCAAAGCAATCCTGAGCAAAAAAAAAGCTAGAGGCATAACACTACCTGACTTCAAATTATACTACAAAGTTATTGTAACCAAAACAGCACGGTACTGGTATAAAAACAGACATTCAGACCAGTGGAGCAGAATTGAGAACCCAGAAATCACCCCTCAGGCTTACAGCCATCTGACATTGGACAAAGGCAACAAAATCTACATTGGGGAAAAGATTGCCTCTTTAACAAGTGGTGCTGGGAAAACTGGTTATCCATATGCAAAAGAATGAAACTAGATATGCATCTCTCACCATACACTAAAATCAACTCAAAATGGATTAAAGACTTAAGTATAAGACCTGAAACTGTACAATTACTAAGGGAAAATATAGGTGAAATTCTTCAGCAACTAGGTCTGGGCACAGACTTTATGAACATGAGCCCAAAAGCACAAGCAGCAAAAGAAAAAATAAACAAATGGGACTATATCAACCTAAAAAGCTTCCGTACAGCAAAGGAAACAATAAACAGAGTGAAATGACAACCCACAGAGTGGGAGAAAAGTTTTGCTAACTATGCATCCAACAAGGGATTAATATCCATAATATACAGGGAACTCAAGCAATTCTACAGTAAAAAAACAATAACCCAATTAAAAACTGGGCAAAGGAGCTGAATAGATATTTTTCAAAGGAAGACATACAAATGCCCAACAGGTACATGAAAAAATCACTAGTCATCAGAAAAATGCAAATTAAAACTACATTGAGATACTACCTCACCCCAGTTAGACTGGCTATAATCAAAAAGACGGTGAATAACAAATGCTGGTGAGGGTGTGAGGAGAAGGCAATGCTCATACACTGTTGGTGGGACTGTAAATTAGTACAACCACTATGGAAAACAGTATGGGCATTTCTCAAACAACTACAGATAGATCTTCCATACGATCCAGCAATCCCACTTCTGGGTATATACCAAGAAGAATGGAAATCATCATGTCGAAGGGACACCTGCACTCCCATGTTGATTGCAGCTCTGTTTACAATAGCCAAGACATGGAACCAACCTAAATGTCCATCGATGGATGATTGGATAAGGAAAATGTGGTATATATACACCATGGAATACTATTCAGCCATAAAAAAAGAATGAAATTCTCCCATTTGCATCAACATGGATGAGCCTGGAGAAACTTATGTTGAGTGAAATAAGCAAAGCACAGAGGGATAAATACCACATGTACTCACTCATATGTGGGAGCTAAGAGAAAAAGAAGGAAGGAAAGAAAGACCACAGTGGTGTGTTGGACTTGCAGAGGGAGAGAATGTGCCTAGGGATACAAAGTGGAGTGGGTGGGAAAGGGGAGGGGGAGGAGGTTGGGGTTAACTGTGTGCGGTACAGGGGGTACAAATGCAATTTGTGGTAATGGGTATGCTGTCAGTATGAATCTGGCCTTCACATCTCGGGCCCGAGAGGAGACTATCAGCTTTGTATCTCACGAATATTCATAAACAATAAAAAAAGAACTCGTGATTAAATTTGGCCAACCCACATAATCCAGAATAACCTCTGCATATGAAGATCCTTGATCGTTTTCACATCTGCAAAGTCTCTTTTGACATGTAAGGTAACTTATTCACAGGTTTCAGAGATTAGGACATGGACATCTTTTGGTGGGGAGGCGTTATTCTGCCTGGCACGGAAGGCTTGAGTTCTATACCTAGCTCAGCAGCTCTCTAGAGATGCTACTTTGGAAAAATGTTTTCAAGTCTCCAGACCATAGATTCCTTTGTCTGTATAATGACTATAATACCATGCTAATGTTGGGGCTCAGAGCATGCCACCTCAAAATATGACTGTAGGAGATCAGAATATACAACCCCAAAATATACCTCTTTGGCATATTGATTATTTTGAGCTGGTTATTTTGACAAACTGCAGACACAAGAGTTGCTCTGAAATACTCCCCTTTTGTAAAGGAAATTTATATCTACAAAGGAAATTTTCATTAGTAAAGGTATCTGTAACAAGAAGATTGTTGCTCAGAGACAAGTTTTATCACCTAAAAGACCTTTACCTGCGTAAAAGGTAACCTTTATTCACCATACATTCCCTTCCCCCATCCTCCCATAATTTGCCTCTATTACCCCCCAGAAGGCCCAAGCCCCTATTCCTTTCTGTAGGTGTCAGGATGCTACAGAAAGGAATAATAATAATATATAAGCTTCAATCATCTGGCCATTCCTTGAGTCTGATGTGTTGTGAGACTCCCATACATACATATGTAATAAAAATTGTAGGTTTTTTTTCTCTCTGTTAATCTGTTTTAGGTCGATTTAATTTGTAGACCAAAGAACCTAGGAGGGTAGAGGGAAGTAATTTTTCTCTCTCCTACACTTCCGCATGGTTGCTTTGAGTATTAAATGAATGAATCCTTGTGAAAGCACTTTGTAAACTACGAAGGCTGCATAAATATAAGGGATTATTATTTCCATAAGGGTGGAGGAGTAATGGTAACTGTAAGTTAAATAATGAAGGAGGCGTGGGTATCCTACCTGTCCCCCACATCAAGCCTTATCAAGCTGCAAATTATGGACATCCTTAGGGATTTCTCTTGTGAATTTATAAAGGGTCTTCTCATATTCTCTTTTCTAGACATCTTCACTGATCTCATTAATGTGAGTTGCCATTTCGCTACTCGAGGGTAGCATCTTACTGTGACCCAGCTGCTTTTTAGCATGGTGCCCTCCACATCCATGCCATGTTCTCCTAATGCTTCAAAGCTGCACCCCTTAGCGGTGCCCAAGAGATGTTATAGTTCCTTCCATCCTCATTGAACTGAGGCCACACTGTGTCTACACAGGATGCTCTTTTCCTCCATTTTGTTTCACATTTGGCCACCTGACCACAATTGGTGGATCATTAAAGACTGGCAACAATGATGACTTAGACTTTGTTCAAAATTACTTTCACTTTGTGTTGTTACCAAACCAGCAAACAAGACTGCAAAGGAGATATACCAGATATGATTATAAATGATGCAGCTCCCAGTTGACACTCAGGTTTCTTGTGCAAGTGTCAGAAAATCAGCGGTGAGTGTATCCTATGCAGAAGGAGGGATCAGCAAGTTTAGAGGAGTCAGATGTCATGAACTTGCTACCCTTTATATGATTTTAGCCTGGGGGGTGCCCACATCAGCATTCAAGGGTCTACCCATTACTATGAATGAACTTCTTACTACACCACAGTTACATACTTCTGTGTTCTATTGCTTACTGAATCATTAAGGCTACCTGAAGCCTGACCATGGCATCCTACGCCATGTGTCTCACAATCCCTTTGTAAACACAGGTCTTTCTGCTTCTGCCTACAATGCTTCTGTTCAAAAAGCTCAGACAGAAGTCTTTGGGAATAGATCAGGGGACAGAGACCAAGCTATCCTGCCCATCCTTTCTCCTCTAACTTATCTTTGCCAACCAGGTGCCCACTTATAATATTCTTCCTGACACCTCCCCTCCGCCTCCTTCCCCTCCTCTTTTCTTTATGCCAGGCCTCTTCACCCCAAGTGACTAAACTCGTGGATTGTTCCCATCAGCTAACCAGATACACTCAGGTATGTCTGAATACCACTTAGGCTCAAAGGGACCACTGCTAAAATTATATTTGTTGTAATATGCAACTAATAACAGGCACAATTATAATCATATGACACAGTTCATGATTTAAATAAAAGACAAATTTCTTAAAGCCTAGAAGCTTGTGATCTAATAGGCAACACAAAGAAAATAGATATAGGTTATTTCTACACACATAAAGACAAAATCATTATAAAACCACATCAGTTGTAACTTTGGGCAGAACTAATTAACTGAGATCCTGTTCCACAGCAGCAAAGACATGGAAAAAATCTGTTCCTGTCACCAAGCAGAACAATAGCTGATCAGTTTGACTGAAAGTTGAGGTCAGGATGGTTTAGAGAGGATGCTGCAGCCACACATGGAGAAAAAGCTCTATAAAAGAAATATCCACAATCTAAATTTCATGGTCTGTGGGGAGAATTTGGGGTAGAGGAACATATATTAAAGCCTTCCCCACCCACTTATGAGATCTCAGGTGTACTTACAGTTTGCATACCCTTCTGATATGGTAGGTCAGAATGATGGAGTCAGACCAGAAACTATTACCAGATGAATACATAAGGAAAAGGGAAAACAAACATCATCTCAGAATTCTTCTCCCTGAACCACCCAATGACTGTGCTGGCCATTTAGTTCTTATAGTTCCTATTGATGTGCTGTATAAACTGTTCTTGTCTAGGGGCCCATGGTCTGTAAGCAGCCATTGAATCAGCTCTGCCTCTACAGTGAGTTAATTGTTCCCTACCTGCCTGGGAGTAGATGGGGACTGCTTGCCATTGCAGTTCCACACTCAGGGGCAGGGGACTTAATATCTGAGCCTCAACTAGGGATGTACTATGGCTAAAGCTAGGTTCTTGTCCAGGTTTGTACTTTAATGCTAAGGTCATTTCACTTGGGAAGAAGGCAAAAATCCCAAACATTTTGTTTCTTTCAATTTCATGCCCCAGAAGCCTGATTCCACCGATTTGATTTAGCCATGTTGAAAACTTTGCCTGCACCACAATGATTAATGAACATTGTGTTTTTCTTACAGCAAAAATGGAAAAAAAAAAATGGCAGCAGGGCACACCTTGGCAGCTCTTCTGGTGTTAGAGGAATTCACCCTAACTTGATAGATGAACTAGGTGTCAGTTTAACTGCAGTGATGGAAATAACTGGGCACTTCAGTACAACTGGTCTGTGACCATTCAATTCCAACAAACCATCACATGGGTAAAGCCTCGATTCTCTCTAACAAGTTGTGTTATTAATCACTATTTGAAGAACAACATTTCCGCCCCCCCAAAATATGTCTATCTAATTTTTTCAAATACATAATGTTTCTAATCTACTCTATATTGATAGTTCTTGATAGTCTGTGCTTTATAAAATCTTCACAAAAAAGTTAAGTTTTTCTTTAGACTCATAGATGAAACAGAAATTTAAAAAGTCACACATACCTTTATTTTGCTTTCTTACACTGATATTTCTACTATTGCATAGAATGTGATATAAGCTGGAAAAGACTGGAATAATTTTGATGATGCAGGTGACTCTCTGGCCCTTTCAAAACACATTAAAGTTTTCAATAACTTAAACAATCATGTGAATCAAAATGTTACAAATGTAATCTATACCACATCCATACATGTCCCAAATGTCACCATCCCCTACAAGACTAGTAGGTGGCAACCTCTTAGTAACCAATGAAAATATATATGGCAAATAAACCAGTGTATTCCTCATTCAAAACTTCCATCTTGAAAAGTGAGGGGAGACTGAGGTCAGAACAGCAGACAAAACATTATTTATTAGCTTTTTTCTACTCTGAGAAAAAAAAAATAATAACGGCAAAGAAATGTCTAAGAAAACAGCTCGAAGCAAGATAACAATACCTGAAAGAAATCAGAACTACTTTTCCCTTGGAGTTGCTTCAGCAGCCAGATGGAAAAATGAACTCTTTTTCCAGAGAATGAGTAGCACTGAGTTTAGCCATAGAGTCTTCTGATGCCATGTAATAAAGTGATTGAATATGTATTATCAGAAAAGGTGTAAGACAGCATGGAAGTTACTTCAAGGGCTTCTTCAAGAAAAACTGTTGTGAAAAAAGACAATTCGTGTTGTTATTGTCATTTGTTGTCAACAAAGAGGAAAATGCTTTAGGAGTAGGAACATCAATTTGGATGTTACAGAAACCAAAAAGTTTATCCCTGAAGACGAAGATACCACTGATGATAAAACTTATTGTTCTGACTTTTCTCAGGACTCAGAAAACTAAATGTTTGTATATAAAAGCTCCAAGAAAAAAGTGCACACGTCTGACTGACCCTTCACACCTCTGCTTCAGTTCTGTCATTCGTACTGAATGTAGATTCAAGAGGACAGAGGAGTTAGACTAAGCAAACCTACAGTGAATGGATTTGTGGAGAAGCCCTGTACTGTATGATCAAGGTAGAGCTGGGGCGTAGTTGGCTCTGTATTTCCTAGCGGAAACTAGAAGTTGACCATGTGGAATTCTCTAGAAGTTACTTTAATTTTGTGACAGACTTCTTCCCTGTTTTAAATTCATTTAATATTTTTGAATGAGTGGCAGCCTTAGAAATTGAACAGACTAATCCCCAAAGGTTTTTTAAAGGAGAATGATAGTTCTCTGTCATACTCCCAAAACAAATACATTTTAGTCATTCAATAAAGACCATAAAATGCTCATGAAATTGCAAAGGAAAATCAACAATCCTGCCAGGAACAAACAAAAAGTTAAAATGCCAAGTCTCTCTCTAATTCTTTTTTCTTTTTTTCTTTTTTTCCAAGTGCTAGAAGTGTTGGCAGACATGTGTATGCAGGGCCCTGATAATAAGCAAATGAACATGTTTAACCTCTGGGCCAGATGAGCTGTGTGAAGAGTCATGTCAGATTGTGTAATGTCTAGTGGAAGCCACGCAAGATGTCAGTACAAACTAGGCTGGTATCCATCAAATATTAGGTTCACCAGCTTCTAGAAAATGCATTGCCATCCAATTAAGTTACTTTCTAAAAGGAAAAAGAATATGATAATTCTGTTTCAGTGAGCTATTGCTTTTGGAAAATGTATTTCATGAAATGCAAAATTATCTAGTTAGGAGAGACTTAAAGAGCTAATCTAGATCACATTGCTCAATTTACAAATGGGTAAACCGAGATCCAGGTGAGGGAAGTGATTTCCTCTAGGAGGGTGCATAGAAAAGCAAAGACCTACCTGACTAGTGCTAGATCTACATATGCTTGGATAGAGCTGTTTGCATAATGTTCCACTCAGCCTTCCTGAATACCCTTCCAAGTTTTCCTCCAACTGGAGACCTCAAAATTCTTACAATACAAAATACTTCCTGACATTTCCACTCAGTATTTCATGAAGAAAGCAGAGTGGATATTGTGGGTAATAGTGATAAATACAAAAGAGGCTAAGGTCAAATCAGGGATGATTCAAATTTACTTGTGATCTAAATCCAAATTAAACCCAAGTGGACCAAGGTGTGTTCTTGCAATGTGGGCATAGTGCTATGATCATCTCCCCTTCTTCTTGCATAAAGCATATTTTGCTCAGTAGCAATATTCTCGTTTAATAGCACAAATGATTAATTAATGGAGTGCTAAATTAAAGGAATTTCATCTGTAATACTACTAATAATTTCATCATCATGGAAGAATGCCATGCTTAGCCTTATTCTAATCCATGTATTCCATTCTGCTTTTTGCACTCAATGCTATTGAATAATGGTTGGAGGAGAAACACCCATTCTTGCCATAGAAAGATCATCTCATTCTGTCACTTACTAGCTGTGCAACTTTGGAGAAGACATTCAATTCTTCTGAGTTTCAATTTCCTCATGTGCAAGATCAGTATGTAAAAGTGCTCGATGCATAGTAGGTATTGAATATATACAAGAGTTGAGTATGAATGTATGGAAAAGCATTATCTTTGGGCACCAACCTAGAATAGTTCATGGAGAATGAAATCAAACAGAAACAGAAAATTCTCTTTTTCAGGCTCATAAGCAGCTTTTAAAATAATAGAGGATCATAGCAGTAAAAAAAATGAATAAAATAATGTAACTCTGTCCTGTTCCATAGGCCTGGGTTTAGCAATAGACAATTCTCTCTTCCTGTGTGAGATATGTGAATGGAGTTCCTTAAGCCGGCAAAGGCCTGGGTGCTTTATAGATAGCATGGGTTGATGTGAAATAGTCATACATAAAAACCCATACACACAAGTGCACAAACACATATATACACACACACAGGGGCTTTCCACAAGAAACCATAGCCTAATGCTATATTTGAACTAAACTATGAGGTGTTTTATTGCCTGTGCCTTTTGATTATCTACTTTCATCATTGATATCAGAGGCCATCCTGTTTCTCAGTCGATGATTGCTGATTTCAAGGAGCAGGAGCCCACTCAAGCAAGCTTAAATAAAAAGGAATTTAATATAAGGCTGCAACAAGTATTTTCATGGGAATCCAAGGGCAACCAACAAAGCCCAGTCAGGACTCTAGAAACTGGAAATGTACATAAGTCAGAAACCATGGTTGCTCACTGCTATGGATTGAATTATGTCTCCCAAAGTTCCAGGTATTAGAAACTTAACCCCCACTGTGACTGTATTAAGAGGGCAGGAAATCCTAACACGGTAATTGAAAGGTAGGGCCTTGAAGAGGTGACTAAATTGTAAAGATCATGCTCTAGTGAGTGGATTAATCTATTGATAGTTTAATGGCAGTCATGGGTGTGGTTCTGATGGCTTTAAAAAGAGAGTGCATGAGAAGTGCCCCCCCGCCCCAGCTTTGCCATCTGCCATGTGACACTGTGTTGCTGGGAATAGTTTCCACCCACCAAAAAGGCCCTTATTAGATGTGTTCCCTGGACTTTGGACTTCCCAGTCTCCCAAACTGTAAGCAATAAATATTGTTTTTTACAAATTACCCAGTTTCAGGTATTTCTGTTATAAGCAACAGAAATGGACTAATACACTCACTCTGTCAAAAAAAAAAAAGGGCCCTGTCATCTCTGCCTCTCTGCTTCCTCTCTTTCTCTCTAGACTCACTTCCTCTGCTTTCATATGACTCAAAATGGCTAAAGCAGCCACACAGGCCAATCATCCACCTATTTTCTAAGTAGATATATGTATCCTCAAATTCTTGAGAAAGAGCAGTTGACTGATACTGGTTAGCCAATGGGTTGGCATCTTGGGGTGCCCATCCCTAGTCCAGTTAGGTATGTCTAGGGGTTGGGGAGTGGGGCACTAAATCACTAAAGTATCCCACCTTGTGAACTGGACCGCCTATGCTAAAAGAAGAAGTTGGATTTGGACAGACAATTCAATTAACATGACATCTTTGCCGTTCTCAAAGCCATGATTTTTCAAATGAAACAAACCTTAAAGCTGTGAGTTTTTCTATTTCAAATGAAATAAGCCTCAAAAATATGGCATTGCCCAATTCTGGTTTACATTAACCTTGACATGCAAATCATCCTCAGCATGCCAATCACAGTACATCACTGTCATTATCATTTTTGTGCTAGAAACTCTTTTATCGAACAAGCAGGACTCAGTAGTTTGTTGTTTAGCCAAAGAAAGCAATTGAAACAAAGAATCATTAAAATAAGTTGTATACCTTAAATATTTTATTTTAACAAACACTTTTTGAGCAGCAGGTTGATTAGTGGATATCTTCGCCCTCCTAGGGTCCAATAAAGGTATGTCATGGAAAATCATTTTGCCGTGATTTTTTTTTTTTTTACCCTCCAGCCTTTTTTTTTCCCTTGGGTATTGGTTGACTTTTGCAGTTTTGTACTATTTTGCTTGCACAAGCCACATCTACAATAATTTCTAGTTTGGGTTCCTTTAAAGTGGAATAAAAACTTAAAAAGATCTATTAGAGGAAGTAATATAGCAGCTGAGATTTGCTTCAAAATAATTGTGGCAGTAGAGGGAGCGAGGTATAGATGAAATAAGATTGGACATTGGATAATTATTGAAGCTAGGTGATGAGTGTATCACGTTAATTACAGGAGAATTTTTAATTTTAGATAAATTTGAAATCTTCCATAAAATAAAGTAAAACACAAAAAATGTGAAGCTCAAAAAATGATACACTGCATAATGTTGAATATACTGCTTATCCTGATTTGAGCATCACATATTGCACACAGGTATTAATATTCAATGTTGTACCCCACAAATATGTACAATCAACTATTTTACAATAAAAATAATGTGAAACAATCTGAATGTAGAATCTTTCTAAATTATTACAATCCCCCCATCTTACTTTTTTCTCACCCACATCTACTTTGACAGATTTTTTTTTAGCCCCCTGCTTTTACTGAATCTTACAAAGGCATTCACCCTAGATTCCATTGAACTAACAACTCACTTTGCATTTGTTTTTATCAGTTTACATAATATTTAATTAAATCCCATAATTATATTATTATGTACAACTGAAATAAACAGCTTTGGAACAAACTGAACCAATTTTTGGCAAGCATACAACTCAAATAGTTGAAGCAGAAGCATCTGGGCAAACTAGATACTTGTGACCACAGTTTCTAACCACACTATTAACCACAAGCAGTTAGTGTAACCGTGGCCATCGATGACTGGGTCTTACCGAGAGTCAGTTAATTTAGTAAGCTGAGTAAGTGGAAGCTCACTAAGAGAATCTACTACATGCTCTATTATTATTATTACTACTACTATTGTTATTGTGCGTTCTACATTTTTCAGACTTGAACTCTGACTTTATGTAGTCCTCTTTTATAATCTCAAACTTGGGAAAGTCGAAGACTTTTATGCTTGCCTCAAATGATCTTCTAGAGTGTAATGGAGGCGGTGGGAGCACTTTTTTCAGTTATTTATATTTGGCAAGCCCAGGGGGTGGGGTGTTTAATTTCCATATTCTTATTAATGTGCTTTTCTGCTTTTTCACAACTCTGATGCAGCTTGCTCATTTAAAAAAAAATAGAAGTAGGCCATTTTATGGACACTGGCTTTGGCAACAGGCCTGATTACACTTGCTAAGGCTCCTAGTAGTAATATTGAGGAATTAATCAAAATTCTGAGACAAGAGTACCTACCCAGAGAAACAAAGAATGCATATGCTAGTAGTCCCCTGCTCTAACTTTCAGCAATCATTTGTTGAAATACTTCGAGGAAGTAAGTCAGTTTTTATTTCACTATGCAGGGTGACATAAAGTGATATGACCTTCAGGTTTTTTAATGATAAAACTGTAGGAACTAAAATTCCCTCTTTCTCCTCTTTCCTCCATGGCACCTAATAAAGCTGCTTTCAGAATGAAATTGTCACACTACCCATTGAGTTTCTTTTATCAAATTCATAACTGTGGATGTTGGAAAGGACTGCTTTCCTTTTGTTTAACCACTTTAGTATGACTAACTCGTGAACACCCAGGAGCAAGGCAATTTGCTCCTCCATTTTCCATGTCGGGTAGGCAGCAGCAGCATGCATTCTGAGTCACGCAGAGTCCACTCTTCAGAATGCATGCTGTAAGCTCAGAGGGGCTAATAATCAAATTAGGCTTCTAACAAATGGCAATTTATAATGCTGAAACTAATGAGAGGTCAAAGAACTAAACTCTGCAAGGAGTTTTAATTATCCTGTCCTTTGTGACTCCACAAGAACATTTTTAAAGGAACATTTTCGCACAATATTCAACTGGTACTTTTAGTTTCATTAAGAAGATTTATATAACCTATTACATAAACGGGAAATATGCATTTTATTTCCAAGTAGAGCAGGAACTTAAAACCTTCTTTTCAGGGTTGAAAAGCATTGCTTTACTGTCTAGGTTTGATGTTTAATTAGATTACCGTTCATGGAATACTTTTCTTCCCACGGTACTGCTCAATGAAGTAACACAGACAAAACCTCTCTTCAAGGGAATCTCTAGAATGGATAGCTTATATAAAGAGAAGACCTGCAACAAACAAACCATCTACAATTAGATTTTTCTGTACTTGTTTCCTGTGCCATTTTACTTTTTTTTTCTTACTTCCACCTTCTTCTGCCACATATGCACCCACATAATGCTGCCACCACCACACCCACCACTTCCTCCAGTTAAAATGCTCCTCATCTTTCTGCGCTATGTTTAAAATAGGTTTGTTTATTTATCTGTTTGTTTGGAAAGGACAAGCAAAACTGATTAACTAAAGAAAGCCGTGATATCAACTGAACGTGGAACCTCTCAGGCAAAAATAAAAACAAAAAGCCACTCCACTTAAAAACTGGAGAAAAGATTAATTTGGAGGCCCTGGAGATTTTAACATCAATAGACCGTAAGTACTGTTGGTCTAGAAAGGCTTTTGCTAGCAAAGGGGTTAATTGTCCAAAGGTAATATCAGCCCACCGAGCTAATTTAAGGCCAAAGAATGCATACGGGCAAAGAGCTTTCTTTTATCAATAACTGTGCCGATAAAACAGTAAATGGACCACAAGAAAATCAAGCATATCCATATTATCAGGGCAGCAAGACAACTAGCCCAGAGCATCGAGGGATCTGGGTGGTGAACTAGTTGCCCTTATTTGGGGGGAAAAAAAACAAAAACAAAAAACCTGTTATAAGTATAAAAGCAAATACAAGGAAATTGGAAACAATGCAAATATAAAAGCTTTCTTCCTAGCATAGAAGACAAAATCTGGAAATTCTTCTGCTAACCTTGCCATTGCCACCCCCTGCCATATGACACTGCTTTATTGTTCTTTTAAATTGTTAACCTATTGTTTTATGAGACAGAATAGCTTAAGGGTTAAAAGCACATGCCCTCAGTTCCGTCACTTACTAGCCATGTAGTCTTCAGCAGGTTACATTTTCCTTTCTAAACATCAGTATGCTCATTTGTAAAATTGGGATGATAGCAATGCAGCAAGAGTACAGGCTTTGGAGCCAAACTGCCTGGGTTCAAATCCTCTGCTCCACCACATACTGGCAGTGTGACCTTGAGCAAATTGCCTAACTTCTCTGTGGCTCAATCCCCCCCTCAGTAAAATAGGACTGATCATTGTCATGACCTCACAGGATCACTGTGAGAATTAGAGAACACATATAAAGCACCTGGCAAAAGTTCAATAAATATGTCATTAATAACTACCTCAGTAGGTTGCTGTGAGAATGAAAAGAGATAATGAATGAAAAGCTTTTAGCTCAGTATAGTAAGTGCTGGTTATGAAGTGTTCAATAAATGCTAGGGTGGAGAAGAAAACATTGTCCTCTACCCTCTCATGTTCTCAACCTGGGAGCCTGTGAATTAAGCTAACAAAAGACAGATTAACAGGAAAAGAGGCACACAATTTTGATTAATATTTATGTGCACAGGAGTTCACAGAAAAAGAAGTAAAACTCAAAGTGATTAGACTGAGGGGTTTATATACCATTTTAACAAAGAAAAGGGGGTTTGAGCTCCAAGGAATGATAAATCATGGAGCAGAGACTAGGAAATAAATGGGAACCTAATGGAAGATACGGGTTATTTTTGTAAAGTCTGTTTATGCAAACTCATCTCCATATATACTTTCCACCTCTGGTGATGTGTCACTCTTTCCTTCCTGTAACAGGGAGGAAACATCTTCACAAAGGGAAATTTATGCTCTGCTTTTAAGTAGGTAAGGGAAGAGCAGAAAATTCTCAATTGCTCTCAGCTCAAAATAATCCTTCTGCTAAAGTGGCATGTTTTGGGGTGGCATATTCTAGTCCCCTTCACCAACTTTAGAAACGTGTTTTCCTTTTGACTCTCTAGCTACAGTTTAAGGTCCTAGAGGATGGGTCTTATATTTCTCTCTTAATACTAGCACTGTTTTATATGCAAAAGGGAGTGACTCAACTATAGCCAAAGGCAGAAATAAAGGAACAAGTTCTCACGCAAAAGTAGAAACTCAAATATCAAAACTGTGGACTCACAGCCATAAAAAGATTGAATTTATTAAAAATGAATGGTATAGGTCAAATATTATAAATTATAATGAATTATAAATATCACCAAAAGACAACAATTCAGTGAATGATTTCTTACTTGAAAATATTGATGGTGATAACACATGATTCAGAAAAAAAAAAAAAATAGCCAAACTAATGGTGTTACATCAGCACAGCTTAGGGGTTCTTACACTTGAGATTTCTGTGAATCACCTACACAGATTTCATTACATCTCTATACCATCAAAAACTTCCTTCACAATTTTTGCTTTATATACATATCACCTTTACTATTATTTGTTTAATTTATTTTTTCTTTAAATTTACTTAAATTGGTTTACTTATTTATTTGAAAAGGAGAGTTTATCTCATTACAGTAAATGGAAACCAGTATCATTTGCCATAAAGAGAAGGCAAGAGTAAAAATATACATAATAAAACAAAATAACATTCTTAAAATTTAGCTAAATAAAGGGTTACTTCAAAAAGCTCATGGAAAGATTCATATTATCTTTTAATTCTATTTTTCCACGATCTTTCTGAAGTGCTCTTGTATTGTTGCCTGGCAGAGGCTCCCTAGCCTGTGGCTTTGAAGCTTGCTTTTTCTTTGTTAAAAAGTTGAATTAGAATGTGTCAGAGTCTGATCCCCTTACCAGCCAGACGCCAAAAACAAAAACAAAAAGAAACAGAATGTGTCAGAGAACTGTTCAGGATAAACTTGCACCAAAGTGAGAACTGGAAAAGAATTTAAAAGGGAAAACTTCCTCATTATGTGATTCTATACAAAGTCTGTATTATCCGTGGACCACCTGAAATCATTTTGGGTACCACCACCACCTCAAGTGAAGCACTGGCATAGGTGATTAATGAAGAGTGGTTTCTGGCTCCCCTAAGGCCTGAAGCAGTGTTTCTCAGGGTATAGCTTCTGGACCACCTACATCAGATTCACCTATGGGTTCTTGTTTTAAAAAGTGGTAGGTAATCAATGAATTGCTACTTAATCAGGGGACTAGAACCAAAGAAATAACATTTTTAAGGAACACCCCCACGTGATTTTGATGCACAGTAACATTTGAGAACCAGAAATATATTGTAGCAATCATTGAAGAAGACGGAACCCACTCCTATAAAAGCTCTGTAGATACAGAAAAGCTGAAAGAAAGAGTAAAAGGAGAATCCAGCTAAAGCATGTAATCTGCCCCAGGTCCAAAGAACAAGGCTACATACAGCCTGGGAGGTAAAGCATTGCATTTAATTGAAGTATTTTAATACCAGAATGAGGTTTTAAAAAAAAAAAAAAAGGAGAAGGAAGGAAGGAAGGAAGGAAGGAAGGAAGGAAGGAAGGAAGGAAGGAAGGAAGGAAGGAAGGAGAGAGAGAGAAAGAAAGAAAGAAAAAGAAAAAGAAAGAAAAGCTTAGAGCAATGAGGAAACAAAAAGAGCCATGGAAGAAAGAGATTGATTTACAAGAAAAGATGAAAGGAATTTAAAATGTGGCTTTGCTAAGTGATCACTAAGCAGGGGTGTGATAACAGTTTACAAATGTTTAAATCCTATACTAAAAAGAGGAGGAATTTGTTAAGTAAGAACAAGGAGGGATAATGAGACATTAAGTGAATGTAATTGACCAAATTCTCATTCCATATAATTCAACCTAAACATTCCTGCTCTGCAAATTGTACCCAACTTCCACTCTAAGGGATATGCTCTACCGATCTTCCCCTGAAACTAAAGAGGCTTGAGCATAGCTCTGTGGTCTATCCCTTGGTTTTAACCACACTCCTCCGGACTCCCAGGCCAGTATGGCTGCTTTACCTCCACCCACCTTTCAGAATCCAGCAGCCTCTACTCCAGTAGGGCAAAGCCTGCAGGTCTAGCAGCCCTAACACATTAGCAGCATCTTAGAAGACTCTGCACTAGAGCTCGAGAGACCTCCTCCACCTGACGAGCTGAGAAACTGATTTGCAGCAAGTCCAGACTCTGGCAAAACTGATCAATTTTTAAATTTGTCTTTGGCACATTTTTTGTGCCACCCCTAACTCCAGGTTTCAAGAGGTCTCAAAACTGGGGAAAGCCAAACACAGACGCAACTAAGCAAGTTGCTGCCACCACCCCGGGGCCCTGCCAGGGTCCTGAGGTACGGAGCAGGGGGAAGACGAACCGAGCTGCGACCAGGTAAAGAACACACCAAAAACACCATTCCCACACACCATAGCTACTGTGATTGCCACAGCTGCCACAAAAGCAGCTAGTCTTTATAGCAGCAGTCACAGCCACCGTGTAGGTGGCACACCAGACTCTCAACTGCATTGACACAAGGAGAGGCACCAGTGGAAACAAAAAAAATAAAAAAGAAGAGATCCTCTCTCTCCACAAAGCACACTCCAGAGTAACAGAAGAAGCGTCTATGATAATAGGGGAGGACTTGACACACCTGTCACAGATCATCTAGGCAACAAACCAACAGAGGAAAAGTTAATCTAACAGATGGAGAGAACAAGTCTATGGTTAATAGAGGAGGTGGGGAGAAGGGAGACAGGGAGGGAGGAAGGGGAAAGGGAAAGTGGAGGGGGAAGGGGGAGAGGGAAGGGGAAGGGGAGAGATTGAATAAATGGCAAAATGAATAAGTATGATTTGTAACAATGAATACACTAATAAAAAATAAATTTTAAAAAGTCAAAAGATATATCAAAAAAAAGAAAAGGTTCCCTTGTTACTTAATCGAATTTTCCACAGCATCTTTGGAATCACTCAGTCAATAAATTATTGTTATTATTTTTTTTAAAAAACAAGAGGTCTCAAAATGTATAACTAAGTGTCCCTTCTGTAAGAGGGCAAAGGAATTGAATAGACACCACTTATATACACAAAGACTTAAAGTGTTACCTGTGGGAGTGGGGATAGTGATCACTGTGGAGAAAGGAAGATGCTTAAACCAAATACATGAATTCTAAAGTTAGAATTTTAGACACTGGGGCACCTGAGTGCTGAGCTTTTTTGGCAAAGAGGAACACCATCAACAGCTCTCAGTTTACCACATTAGTGACTCTAAACTACTGCCCCTAAATCCCAAACTGGTAAGTGACGCCTGAGAATACCAAATGCGGTAGCAATGCCCCATACTACCCCCTTCTGCTGCCTGCCAAATCAAAGCCATTAATCTCTGCGTGACTTCCAGAATGCACTCACTGAAGGCCTGTCATCACAGCGTGGCAGTCTGTAACTTTAAATGCTCAAAATTTTATTCAGATATACACAAGAATCTACATGTACCACCTGTATTTTCCCTCCCGGTCCTTTTATAGTTTCTTGATAGCTCACTCTGCTGTAGACTCGCATGAGCTTAGAATGCTGTTCAATCAGCCAAAAATTTCCTGGCTGAGAGAATTATTAAGTTAAGAAATGTGGCATAAGAGGCATAATTTGAAACTCCAGCTAGACTGGACTGGGAAGCAGAAATGCAGAGTAAGGGCTTAAAATACACCACTTGATGGATGGCCTGAATCATTGCTGGGTCTCTTCCATCTCTATGTTTTATATAATAAAGTAGCACTATACTTTCCAAGGAATTTCACATTAGCATAGAAAATTCTTCTATTGAGTTTTAATGAGGTTTTATATAGAACTTATCTGAATGTCCTCTTCATCTGCAGAATAGTGTACTTTTGCTATCTGAAGTAGATAAAGCAAAGGATTAATTCCTAAGGCTGTGAATTGCTCTAATGTACCTGTGTTGCTCTTGTCTGTGCACAACTTTTGCTCCCTTCTCTTGGACATAGAAACCTTCTTTCCTATGGGTAAACACAGTTTATATGATTTTAATCCTGCCCTGGCCATTAGGGTCGTCTTATGACAAAGGGGTGGTATTATGACCCAGGTATGTCCAGTCAAAGTACCCCATTTCTTGGGCCCCAACAATTGACTCAAGGATGAGCATATGAGTCAAGTCAGGCTAGCCAAGGCGTTTCTGCTGAAATTGCTCACACAAGTCTGGGGTGACTGATAGTCCTCCTCACACTCCCATGCCTCTGTGGAGGGAGGCACTATGAGAATGCAAACAAGAAGTGACAAGCAGAGAGAGAATCAGAGCTCCTGGATCTAGCTGTGTGTAGAGCTAATGAAAATCCCTTTCGACTTCACAGGTACATTTGCCATTATATTCCCTTTTTGCTTAGGTTAGTTTGTTTTGGTCTTCTGACCCTTGCAACAAAAATATTCACAAATAACACATTTCTATGTCTCCTTGGGACAAAAGAATTAAACATAGAGGTATACCTTGCTTTATGTAATTGGTGTCTTTTTCAGAAGTTGAGAATAAATCTAAATTTTGTGAATCAAATCATACTATATGAAAACTAACACATTCCTAAGAGGAAATTTGTAGGGGGGTCTTTCATAGTACAGTTTGTTTGTTTTAGGGAAAGGTGTTACAACCTAAATGGAAAGGTGCAAGTAATGCACAGAGGTTCAGGGAGGGCTGTTGGAATGGCTTTCATGATGCCTGAAAGAAAGCAATGGCTTCAGTGATTTCATTACATTGTGGGTTTAATTCTCACCCTTGTAGGCTTTGAAATTTGATTTAGTTGGTGCACTAAGATAGGATCTTTCCCTCAGGGAAGGATTCCCATTAAGCAAGCTCACAGAGACTAAAATAGAAAACCAAAATGTCAATTGATTAATGGACAATGAGAAAGACCATCATCCATTGGACCAGAATCCTTGCATCAGCAGATCGTTGTGTTCTGGTTTTTAGGACACAAGATGCATCCTGATAGTCTGAATTCAGCCCACGTACGCTTTTTGTATGCCTGTGGTATAGTATATATAAAGTTTGAAATTAGATAACAAATCATGAAACTTTACATAAAAATCTGGGAACCTCTCTTGAAAAAATGTAATGCCTGCCTACGATGGTTCCTCCTTCTATGGCATCAATTTCCTGGATCTGAGTAGGAGCTGAGCCCTTTCTGTGAGACATGTACTCTCCAGTATACTAGAGCTCCTGTCAGGCTCATTTTCTCCGTTTATATTCCCTTCCTGGCTGCTATGTATTGAATGTCCCTCCAAAACTCATTGAAGCTTGATCCCCATTGTAACAGCATTAGGGTGGGAAATCGGACTATGGTAGTTTTGAAAGGTGGGGCCTTTAAGCGGTGATTGGATTAATCCATTTATGGGGTAATGGGTTCATGGTTTAGCGGGTCGTCACAGAGTAGCACTCTTGGCTTTATAAGGAGAGCAAGTGAGTATGTGAGAGAGCTCTTGCCATCCTCACCATGTGATTGCCCACATCACCACGGAGTCCTGCAGTGAGTGCCCACCCAGAAGAAGTCCCTCACCAGATGTGCCCCCTGCACTGTGAACTTCCCAGGCTCTAAAACTGTAAGAAAGAAATTTTGCTTTTTAATAAACTACCCAGTTTCGGGTATTCTGTTATAGGAACACAAAAATGGACTAACACACTGGTCTATACAGGCATTTGAGTTTGATACATTTAGAAAGGAAAAGCTACATATGAAGCCAGTAAACTCATTTCTTCCCCCAGCCACATGGATTGATTCAGGGGGGAATGTGAGTGAAGCCAGGGCAATCAGAATGAATCTCAGGAGTTTTGCTGGTAATGCTGGGATGAAGATGCTCACTTATTTTCTGCTGGTAAGAATAAATGTTTCTCCACCACCACCACCACCCCATACAGATAAGCAGTTGTTTCAGCACAATTTTCTGAAGACTCCTCTCCACCATTGAGCTACCTTGGCACCTTTGTTACGAATCGATGGGCCATATATGACTGAGTCTATTACTGATCTATATGTCAATGCTTTCACATATACAACATCATCAGACCACACCTGACAGTTTATGTTAATGAGGTGACTCATGGTGGGCCCATCAGACCATAAGGTATCAGTCTGATCTCCAGGAATGGGAGGAAGTTGCTGGAAACTGAATTCAACCACATGGGCAATCAATCAATCAATCATGCCTATCTAATGGAGACCCAATAAAAACTCTGTACAGCAAAGCTGGAGTGAGCATCCCTGGTTGGCAATACTTTGTGCGTATTATCACACATCCATACTGGAAGAGTAGTGCATCCTGAGCACAATGGAAGCTTGGCATTTGGAACCGTCCTATACTCTATCCTATGTGTCTCTTTTTTGGACCTGTACCCTTTTCCTCTAATAAACAAGAACCATGAGTGTAATAGCTTTCAGTGAATTCTCTGAGTCCTCATTGTAAATTATCAAACCTGAGGACATTTTGGGGGACTCCTTGAACTTGCAGTTGATGTCAGAAGTGAAGGCAGTCTTGGGGACTGTACCCTCTAACTTTGCTGTAACACTCTAACTCCTTGTAGTTGTTGTCAGAAGTCTTGAGCAGAATAGGTAGTCTGGAGTATGCCCTTGAACTTCACAGTTTGTCTACTTCTAGGTATACACACTTAATAATAAACAGATCTGTACAGTTAATTTATATTTATCATTACTTATTTCCTGGACACAAAGGATCATCTTCCTCAGAGGTGAATTTACCATGAAGCTAATGAAGCTTATGCTTCAAGACCCCTCATTTGCAGAAGCACCTTCCAAGGCTTGTGTGTTCACAAGACAATGTGTTCATATAGTCATATGTTTTTATAAAAATTGCAAAAGTAGGATATTTATCTGCATTTGATTCAGACTACTGTGCATTTTGTATCTTGTTTTGTATTTATCATTTTGTGTTCTTTTTCTAAAAGAGGGCCCTCCAAACCTCAGGCTCCGCTGGTCTTCCTTCAAAGTTATCAGGCACTGGTCAATTCATTTTGCTTTGTTGTGAATAATATGCCTACTAAGTGACAATTTGATGTGTGCGTGCGTGTGTGTGTGTGTGTGTGTGTATTTCCCTATAACTAAACGATAGGTGTTTTTCTGATTTTAAGACTGTAAGAATCAGTGTAGTGCCTCCTTATTCCCTCCTATCACTCAGCAAATTCCAGGGCTTTAGAGGTTACCTCCCAGGAGCCAAGACAAGGGGCCAGACCTCTTTGGGCAAGGGAAAATTCTTTACTACAAAGTATAAAATACCACTGATGTAATCGTTAGTGTATTTCTACTTTTATTTTTATAAATTTTACAGTATCCATAAGTGTTTTTATAGGTCACCATGGCTCTTCCAAACCTATTTTTCTTGTAGGCTTATAAATTTCTCATCTTCATCACGGTTGCCAGTTGTAGATTTATAAGCCCTGAAATCAGTTGTTATAAGTCATCCAACTTTGTTCTTTTTTAAATTGTTTGGCTATTTTAGGTCATTTGCATTTTCATGTAAATTTTACAAGTAACTTGTGAATTCCTATAAAACATCTTGCTGGAAGTCTGATTGGGATTGGGTTGAATCTATAGATCAAGCTGGGGAAAATTAACATCTTAGCAATATCGAGTTTTCCGATACTTGAATGTTAAGTATTTCATTTAGGCATTCTTTAATTTCTTTCAAAATGGTTTTATAGTTTTCAGTGTAGAAGCTATATAATCTTTTCTGAAATTTATCCTATAGTAGTTTGTGGTTTCAATACTGTTTTAAAAGAAATTATATTTTTATTTTATTTTCTAACAATTTGTTGCACCTATATAGAAACACAATTGATTTTTATATGTTGACTTTGTATCGTGCTGTCTTGAGAGTCCCCAGCTACATTGGGATTCTAGTACTAGAACAGCTAGCAACTCTGCCCTAACAGAAAATGAAGGGGAGCTGGGCATGTGTATTTACAATGTGCTTTTCATGGGATACTTCTTTCACCTGGTAGACAATCTAATGCATCATTGTCTGACCCATAACCAGGAATCCCTCACACAAGAAACTTGCTTATACTGGCAGATGCCCTTGTGGGTCTTGTCTGGCCCATATCTAATTTATGCTTGCCTAACCATTGCTCTGGTTCTGGAAGCCCACCCTTGTGTCCTCCCTGGAGTTCCAGGGAAAACCTAGCTTGGGATAGCCCCTGGTTCTTCAGATAAAAGGTGCAAATTTAATACAGCACCACAGTAGGAAATAAATTCAAAGATTTATTACTTACAGATCCTGAGAAGGGAGGGCTCCATGAGTTAGAAGGGCAGTCCTCCATCCCCAGGTCACGCGAGGCAGGCATGAAGAGTCAGGCAGAGAGAGAGAGAAAGAGAGAGACAAATAGCAGTACTCACATATGTAAGGGAAAAGGGTGCTAGTCAGTTTAAGTTCATGGGCAAATGCCTGAATGGTCCACTTAAAGGAAACAACAGGAAAGCGGGGAGATTCCTCTAAGTTCTTATCTCTAGCCACCAGCTTGGACCACTTGAGTGTGGTGCCTTACTTCTACTACCCAGGCAGCAACCTTTGCTGTATTATTCCCATTACACATGCAAATTTGCTAAATTCATTTATTAGTTCTAGTAGCTTTTTTTGTAGATTGTTTAGGACTTTGTAAGTCTGCCATCATAGCATCCATGAATAAAAAGAATTTTACATTTTCCTTTCCAATTCAAAGGCTCTTATTCATTTACTTGCCTTATTGCATAGATTAGGACCTCCAGTACAAAGTTAAACGGAAATGATGAGAGAAAACATATTCGTCTCATTCCCAAATTTGGGGGAGCGGGGGGGAGTCAGTCTTTCACTATTAAAAATGATGTTAGTTGTGAGGTTTTCTTTTGTATAAGACCTTTATCATGTTGAGGAAGTTTCTTTCACTTCCTAGTTTTCTTTTTTTTTTCTTTCTTTTTTTTTATTGTAACAGTTGATTGTACATACCTGTGGGGTACAGAGTTGAATATCAATACTTGTGTGCAACATGTGATGCTCAAATCAGGATAAATAGCATATTCAACATTCTACAATGTAATCGTTTTTCATGTCCCTTTACCAGTTCCTCCTTTACTCCCCGCCCCTTTCCCACTTCTTAGTTTTTCTAGAGTTGTTGAATTCTTGTTAGTTATTTCTAGTAACTGAAATGACCATATGGTTTTTCTTCCACATTTTATTAGTGTTTAATTATGATTATTAATTTTTACCTTTTAAAAATTGAGATATAATTCACATACCATAAAAACTCACCCTTTTAAAGTATACAATTCAGTGGTTATTAGTGTATTCACAAGGTTGTTCACCAACACCACTACCTAATTCCAGAACATTTTCATTACCCCAAAAAGAAATTACAGATCCATTCCTCAACCCCTAACAACTACTAATCTACTTTCCGTCTCTATGAATTTGCCTATTCTGAACATTTCCTATAAATGGAATCATATAGCATGTGACTTTCTGTGTCTGGCTTCTTTCACTTAGCATAATGTTTTCAAGGTTTATCATTGTTGTATCATGAACCAGTATTTCATTGTTTTATATGGCTGAATAATGTTCTGTTGTATGGATATAGCATATTTGGTTTATCCATTCATCAGTTGATGGACATTAAGGGCTATTCTGATTTTTGGCTATTGTGAATAATGCTGCTATGAACATTCATGTACTCGTTTTTGCGGGAGCATGTGTTTTCAATTCCCTTGAGTATATACCTAGGAATGGAATTGCTGGGTCACGTGGTAAATCTATGTTTATCTTTGTAAGGAACTGCAACTGCCAAGCTATTTTCCAAAGCAAATACACCATTTTATATTTCTATCAGCAGCGCTCAAAAGTTTCAATTTCTCTTCATCTTCGCCACAATTCTTATTGTCCGTCTTTTTTATTGTACTACCCTAGTGGGTGTGTTTAGGTTTTGATTTGCATTTCCCTAATGACTAATGATGTTGAGCTGTATTGGCCATTTGTATATCTTCTTTGGATAAATGTCTTTTCAAGTGCCTTGCCATTTTTTTTTAATTGGATTGTTGACTCTTTTGTTCTAAGTTGTAAGTGTTCTCTCTATATTCTGTACACTAGATTCCTATCACATATATGATTTGCAAATATTTTTACCCACTCTTTAGATTATCTTTATGCTTTCTTGTTATTCATCTTTTCAGCACAAAAGTTTTTTAATTCTGATAAAGTGCAATTTTTTTTTTATTTTGTTCTAGGTGCTTTTGGTGTCATATCTAAGAAACCATTGTGTAAAACAAGTTCATGAAGATTTACATTTAGTTTTCTTCAGAGAATTGTATCGTTTTACCTCTTACATTTGGTTACTGATCCGTTTTTGAGTCCATTTTTCTATCAGATGTGAAGATACCTTCACTCTTTTGCATGTGGCTATCTAGTTGACTCAACATCATTTCTTGAAAAGACTATTCTTTCTCCTCTGAATTTTCTTGGAACACTTGTTGAATATCCTTTTACCATATATGAGACAGTTTACTTATGGACTCTCAATTCTATTCCATAGACATATCTACATGTTTATCTTTATACCAGTGCCACATAGTCTTGGTTACTTTAGCTTTGTAGAAAGTTCTGAAATCAGGAAGAGTAAGTACTTCAACTTTGTTCTTCTTTTTCAATATTGTTATGACTATTCTGTGTCCCTTGTAAATCCATATGAATTTTAGAACTAGCTGGCCAATTTCTCCAAAATAAAGCAGCTGGGGTTTTGATAGGGATTGCATTGACTCTGTAGATCAAGTTGGGGAGTATTGCCATCTTAACAATATTGAATCTTCCAATCCATGAACATGAGATTTCTTTCCATTCATTTAGGTCTTCCTTAATTGCTTGTAATAATGTTTTGTAGTTTTCAGTGTGTAAGTCTTGCACCACTTTTATTAAATTTATTCTTGAGTATTTTATTCTTTTTGATGCTACTATGAGTGGAATTTATCTTCTTAACTTAATTTTTAGATTGTTTATTGCTAGTGAGTAGAAATGCAATTTATTTTTGTACATTGGTCTTGTATCCTCAAACCTTACTGAACTCATTCATTAACTCTAGTAATTTGGGGGATTACTTAGCATTTCTGTAGGCAAAGTCATGTCTTCTCAAAATAGAGGTAGTTTTAGTCTTTCTTTTTAAATCTGTATAAATTTTATTTCTTTTTCATACTGAATTTCCCTGGCTGGAACCTCTAGTTCAATGTTAAATAGAAGTGGTGAGAGTGGACATCTTCACCTTGTTCCTGATCTTAGGGGACAAGCATACAGTCTTTCACCAGTAAGTGTGATGTTAGCTGTGGGTGTTTCTTAGGTGCTCTTTACCAGATGGAGGAAGTTCCCCCCCCCTTTTTTTTAATTTATTGAAACATAATTGATTGTACATATCTGTGGGGCACAGCATTGAATATCCATACCTGTGTGCAATATGTGATGCTCAAATCAGGATAATTAGTATACTCAGCACTATACAATGTAATCATTTTTTGCATCCCTTTACCAGTTCTCACTAACCCCAGAAGTTCCCTTCTGCTGCTAGGTGTTGACTGCTTTTTATTACGAAAGGGTGTTGGATTCTGTGAATTTCATTTCTGCATCTATTGAGAGGCTCATGTGGAATTTTTTTGTCTTTTATTCAACTGATATGGCATATTGTATAGACTGATTTTTGTATGTTTAACCACCTTTGTAATCTGAGACAAATGCCACTTGATCATGGTATATAATCCTTTTTTTATAATACTGGATAGTATTTACTAATATTTTATTGAGGATTTTTGTGTCTACATACGTAAGGACTATTGATATGCGGTTTTATTTTCTTCTGATGGCTTCGTGTGGCTATGCTGTAAGGGTAATACGGACCTCACAGAAAGAGTTAGGAAATGTTTCTTCCTCTTCTGTTTCTTGGTAAGAGTTTGTAAAGAATTGGTTTTAATTATTCTTAAATAATTGGTAGAATACATCAATGAAAAAAATCTGGTCCCAGGCTTCTCTTTGTGGAAAGATTTTTGCTTTATTAATTTAATCTCTTCACTTCTTATGACTCTATTCAGACTTTCTATTTCTTCTTGATTCAGTTCTGGTAGTTTGTATCTTTCTAGAAATTTGTCTAGTTCATCCATATTATCTAATTTGTTGGCATTCAATAATTCACAGTATTTTCTTATAATCCTTTTTATTTCTATAAGGTTGATAGTAATGTCTACTCTTTGTCCTGATTTACTAATTTGAGTGTTCTCTCTATTTTTCTTTGTCAGTCTAGTTAAAGGTTTGTCAATTTTGTTGATCTATTAAAAGAACAAATTTTTGGTTCTGTTGATTTCCTCTGTAATTTTTTTCTATTTTGTATTTTATTTATCTCTGATTGAATTTTTGTTTTCTCCCTTCTGTTTGCTTTGGGTTGAGTTTTCTCTTTTTTAATTTCTTTATTTCTCTTTTTGGTTCTGCCAGTTTTTATTTCCTACATTTTGAAGTTCTAATGTAAAGCACCTATATATTTATAGTTGTTATACCTTCTGGATATATTAGCCTTTTTATAATTATTGTTTGCTTTTTTGAAGTTAGTAATACATCTTGTCTAGAAATCTACTTTGTCTAATAGTAAATTAACCTCACCAGTTTTCTCAGACTTACTGTCTGCTTGTATATCATTTCCCATCCTTTAACTTTCAACCTATGAAATCTTTATACTTAATGTGTGTCCCTTGTAGACAGTATATAGTTCTTTTTCATACCCAGTCTCACAAATTCTGCCTTTTAATAGAAATATTTAGTCCATTTACATTTAAAGTAATTATTGATATGGTTGTATTTAAGTCTGCCATTTTGTTAATATGTTTTATCTGATTTTTGTTTTTCCTTTTTTGCCTTCTTTTGTATTAATAAATTTTTTCTATCTCATTTTTGTTTCTTTATTGGTTTATATGTCTTTGCACTATTTTTTTTTTAGCAGTCTTTCTGGGGATTACAGTATTCATCTTAATCTATCACAATTTCCTCAGAGTAAATATCAAATTACTTCAGGTAAAATATAGGAAATTTCAAACAACATGTTTCCAATTATCACCTGCATTCTTAGTGTTATAGTTGTTATATAAATTATATCTAAACATTATATGCCCAAGAATATGTTTTTATAATTTTCACTTTAAGCAGTCATATATATTTGCAACACATGAAGAGAAGAAAGGAAAAATTATATACATAGTTTTCGGTTTCTTTTAAATCCTATAGAATGCAGCTGCCCTCTCATGTCATTTCTCTTCAAGGAACTTCCTTTAGCATTTTTTGCAGTGTAGGGCTACTGGTAATTCCCTCAACTTGTGTTTATCTGGAACTGTACTTATTTTATCTTAATTTTTGAAAGATATTTTCACTGAAATGCTCTGAATATAGAATTCTTATTTGATAGATTTTTGTATTTCTGTATTTATTTATTTATTGTATCCTAATTGGTTTTTATTTCTAGCTCTTTGAATATGTCATTCCAATGTCTTTTGGTCTACGTGGTTTCTTTGGGGAAATCAGCCATTGCAGTGTTTTTCTTCCCCTATGTGTAATATATCAATCTCTATTAACTGCAGAAGGTTTCACACAACCACTTCACTTTGCTATCATTACTGGAAGTTCAGCATTTTGAAAAAAGTCTAAAAGGAACTTAAGGACTCAATGTAGTCATTAAGAGTTTGCACAATGTCGTCATTAGGAGTTTGATAGCAAATTGACGATAGGACTTTTTTTTATGTTCACTTATTGGCATCAAATGAACAGAATGTCAAATCCATCTCTGAATTTCTTCCACATGGCCATAGAAACAACAAGTTTCTGAGCAAATTATTAGGTCATCCTAGAGACAATCTCATGTAGGTGTTAAGAAGATAGAAATCCTGTATCGTGTGAAAAGGGGTTGCTTGTGTATAATCAATTAAAATATGATTTGATGAAGGCACAGTGTATACCAAGAGACAATGATATGATTCAGCAGCTTATTACCCCATTTGAAAAATATTAACTTGACTGAATTCTGTAGTAAAGATTACAAATAAATTTTACTAGTTTTTGGTCTATACATAGAAAAGCTTACATACAAATATGATATCCTACTTTTCAAAATAGGGTTAAGAGATGATTCTCTTAGAAGTTGAGAGTGGTGTTTTATATTTTCCTGTCTTTCTCATAAAAATGTTGATTAATTCATAAAGCTAAGTGAGTAAAGACATTGATTTAGGAGGACAAATCCCCTTAACTGCTCCAAATGTATCTATCAAAGTGAGGAACTCTTAGAACAGACATTAATGTTCTTGTCTTTCAAAACATGCACGCGTGCACACACACACACACAGACACATCCATCACATAGGGCATCTCTTGATGTTCAACAATCCTCCTTTTCAAAAGTCATTGATTCTACTTGTCTCTTAAGAGTACCAAGAAATAATGGTTTTACAATAGGCAACCTTAAATAAGAATGCACCACCTCTTCAGGTGGATAACAATTTGAACAGCATTCTTTAACATTTCAGAAACGTAATACTGACTACCCCTTAACAAAGAAATCTCCCCAGTAGTGAAATTTAAGTGCAAATTAAAAATAGATTTACAGTGAAAAAGCACATAGTTCCATGGCTTGACTAACTGTAAGAAAGGCAGCTGGTATGACAAATTCAACTTTGTGTGATGGCCTGATTTGCCCTTTGTGACTACACTATGGTCAGTCAAAAGAAAAGACCATATAAATTTGACCTAATTTGAGTGTTTCCTCAGAATTTCTCCAAAAAGAACTTTCCCCTTTTGTGTTGTTTTCTTTCCTTTTTCAGATTTTGTATCCATACAACCAAAGAATTTTGATAATGAAGCCATGCAAGGAAAAGAAAAAAGAGACAGATAATATTTTAAAATAGAAAAATAATCTATATTCTTTCTTGCTTTGTTTTTCAATAAAGCTCAGTAAAATACCTTCTTAAGTTTACCCACAGTTTGTACAGAAATAATAAGGCCATGTTAATATGCGGTACTTTTTTCAAGTAAGCACAAATAACAAATTACAGTTCAATGATATTTTACAAAGTCAACCTACCTCTGTGTGCCCGCCAACCGACATAAATAAATGGAACATTACCAGCATCACAAAGACCCCCTAATATTTCCTCCCAATTTTATCTTCCCTAAAGCTAAAAATTGTCATGAGTTCTATCACCATAGATAAATAAGCTAATCTGTGGCATATAGGCCTGGGAATGAAATTGATGAGTCATAGAATAGGCTCACGTTTTTCTTTAGTAGACATTGCCATTTGGGGCAATTTTGAATGGTTCTTGATAGATTTTTAGGCAATTATTTGGTTCTGATAAATATCAAGCATTTTCTGGGATGAAGAGGGTACAAATGGAATAGTGAATGTGATTCACACTCATTCACTCATTCATTCAACAAGCTTTTGGTAAGCATTTTTATATGCCAAGCATTGTGCTAGGCATTGGCAGTACAGGATTGAGCAAATTTGTCTGTTCTCACCAAGTAACTTTATAATTATCTGCATCAAAATCATTTACACTGAGCAGAAAACATAGGAGAAAATCTTTATGACTTTGTGTCATTGACTACACTGTATTCCCTCAGCAAATTCATATGTTGAAGTCCTAACCCCAAGTACTCCAGAATATGACTTTATTTGGAGATAAGGCCTTTAAAATGTTCATTAAGGTAAAATGAGGTCATATGCATGGGTCCTAATCCAATATGACTGGAATCCTTATAAGAAGAAGAAATTAGGATTGTTATAGTTAATTTTGTGTGTCAGCTTGACCAAATCACAGGGTACCCAGATATCTGGCTAAATATTTTTTCTGGGTCTGTCTGTGAGGGTGTTTCTGGATGAGATTAATATTTGAATTGATGGACTCATAAAGCAGATTGCCCACCCCAATGTGGGAGAGGGCCTGAATAGAACAAAAGGCAGAAGAAGGAAGAACTCACCCCTTCTGCCTGACTGTGGAGCTGAAACATCAGTCTTCTCCTGCCCTCAAACTGAGACTTATACCAGGGGCTCCCCTGGTTCTCAGATGTTCAGACTTGGACTGACCCACACTACTGGCATTCCTGGGTCTCCAGGGGCACTTCTCAGCCTTCATAATTGTGTAAGCCAGTTCCTCGTAATAAATGTTTATATATATACACACATGCACATATGTTTTCTATTGTGTTTCTCTGCAGAACACTGACTAATACAAGGACATACACATGTGCACACACAGAGGAGAGACCATGGTGTGCAGACACAATGAGGAGGCAAGAAAAGAAGAGAAACGTCAGAAGAAACCAAACCTGCCAACACCTTGATCTTGGATTTCTAAGCTCCAGAACTGTGAGAAAATAAATTTCTGTTGTTTAAGCCACCCAGGCTGTGATATTTTGTTATTGCACACCTTGCAAACTAATACACCTTGGGTTGGGTAAACAGATTTTAGATGTGACAGTGAAAGCATGATGCATAAAATAAAAAAAATTCATAAACAGAACTTAATCAAAATTTTAAATGTTTGCTCTGCAAAAGACACTGTTAAGAGAATGGAAAACAAGCCACAGAATGGGAGAAAATATTTACAAATCGTATTTCTGACAAAGGAATTATATTAAGAATATATAAAGAATTCTCAAAACTTAGCAATAAAAAAACCCAATTAAGAAATGGGCAAAAGAGTTGAAAAGACATTTCACTAAAGAAGACATACAGATAGCATAGAATCATATGAAAAGATGTTCTTCATAATTAGTTACAAATTAAACCACAATGAGATTCCTCTACCCACCTATTAGAATGGTTTATGTCAAAAATACTGATCATACCAAGTACTGTTAAGGATGTTGAGGAACTGAAACCCTCATATATTGCTGGTGGGAGGCAAAACAGTACAGCCACTTTGGAAAATAATTTGGCAGTTCTCTCATAAACATATACTTACCATACAACCCAGAAATCTCGCTCCTGGGTTTCTGTCCAAATGGAATGAAAACCTTTGTTCACACAAAAACCTATTTGAGAATGTTCAGAGCACCTTTATTCATAATTCCCCACAACTGGAAACAACCCAAATATCCCTTACCAGAACGGATAGACAGAATGTGGTACATCGATGTCCTGGAATACTACCCAACAATGAAAAGGAATGAACTACAGATAGAAGCAACAACATGGCTGAGTCTCCGATTCATTATGCTGGGTGATACATATATACTGTATGTTCCATTTCATAATATCCTAGAAAAGGCAAAATGATAAGGGTACAAAACAGATGAGTGGTTGCCAGGAGATAAGGGTTTGATGACCAAGGTGAAAAACAAAATAATTTAGAGGGAGAAGAGAAGGAGACGGTGATGGAACTGGATCTTGATTGTAGTGGTGGTGGCTACATAACTCTGTATATTTGTCAAAACTCATAAAACAGTTACCAAAAAGAGTGAATTTTGCTATATATAAGTAAAAACTAAATGATAAAAAGTGATGGATTCAGATATTCAGAGTCGAACACCTTTCTCTTAGGGAAAAAAGATCCTTTACATAGTTTTCTAAAAGTGGAAATAGGTTCAAGGATGAATAAGAGTAAAGTAAAAGATACCATGGTGTGTATGGAGAAAGGGAAACACTTCATACTGCTAAGGAGTGATGCTGAAGAAGGAATTTATGGATGAATGCCCTGCAAAGTTGTTTTGACCTTGCACTGTAGGGTGTGGGTGCTATTGAAAGATTTTAAGAAAGATAATAATACAGACAGCTGTATTGGTCCGTTTCTGTTGTTTATAACAAAATACACAGAACTGGGTAATTTATAAAGAAAATAAGATTTATTGCTTACAGTTTCTGAGGCTGGGAAGTCCAAAGTTCATCTGGTGGTGGTGACAGTGACCCAGGGATCTCACATTACAAGATGGTGGAAGTAGAGAGAGCAGAGAGAGACTCTCTTCCTTTAAAGCCCTCAGAGCCACACCCCTGACCACCGCTTTTAATCCATTCACTGTGGCATGGTCCTACAATCTAATCACCTCTTCAAGACCCCACCTTTCAATTACCATAATAGGGTTTCCTACCATCAACAGTTACAATGGGAATTAAGCTTCTAATATATGAAATTTGGGGGACACAATTTAATCAATCCACAGCAACAGCTTTACATTTTAGATAAACTAGTCTAGCTGTGATATAGAAGAAACAATTTAACATGTAGAAAGATTGAAGGCAGGGAGATCAGCTAGAAGGTTTTTGCTATAACCCAAGTGAAATATGAAAAAAGTCCAGGCTCAGGCAGTGGTAATAGGAATATAGAGTAGGGGGAGGTTTCTGAGCCCTGCGGAGTATAGGTACATAAGCTCAAGAGAGCCGGAGGGGAAGTGACCAGAAAAAAAGAATCATTTAACTTTGGAGGACTTCCTCTCACTCTCGTTTCAGTCATAAGGGACAGAATCACTACCCCTTGGCACTACTCTGATTTCCATGATATGAACATACACAAATCCCAGACAATTTTTTTAAAATTGCATGACCTCACATTTATTTCAGATGTTTCCGTGAAATCCAAATGGCCACCAAATAACAGTGATTGAATGACCCCTAGTTAGGATGACCAAATATCCCATTTTGCTAGGAGATAGCCCCTGTTTACTCCTGATCTTCCTGCTTAGTTATTATAGTCTATTATTAATAGTACCTCCTTTTATTCTTAAAAATGCCCTGGTTTGGATGGCAAGTTTGATGGTCACTCTAAACTATAGTAGTTTCTCCATTTGACTATTCTTCAGGGGAAAAAAAAAAAAAAGCCACACAAGAATGTCAATAAATTCCTCTTTGATTATAGATCCAGAGAGATTTTTTCATCTACAAAGGCTTATAGAAAAGTAAAACAAAATGGAAAACTATGTAAAATGAACATAAAGGTAAATTATTTAATGACATAGAAATATATCCAATTAATGGACTGGATCATCAAGTAATTATTGAGTTTTTCCCATTTACTTTTGTTCTCCCTTTGTATTAAATCTGTATAAAATGTAAAGCCTTACTGTCCCTTTGTACTTAAAAATTTCAGCAGAGTGCCCCCAAGGCTTTGAAGGGAATTAGAAGGTTGTGACTGGTTGCTAGGTCCCTGACTGTTCTCCTTTCAAAGCATCATTCTTCATTCTGTCTTCTATAATCCTGCAAGAAACCAAAGCAAGCTTGCTCAGTAGGGATCCTTGGGAAATATCAAGAATTCTGCACTAAATCATCACCTCCCTCATGCTAGGTCCACACAGGGTAGACAGAAGAGAAAGAAGCATAACAACTTTGTTTTCTGGCACACTGTTCTGTCACATCAAGATTGGTTTTTGATGTACCCCAAATCCTGTTTTCACACTCTGACCATAATGCTAAAATATAATTCTGGCCTTTGTAAGCCAATATAAAAGTGATGGACCAGTAGAATACTGAGGCAAAGAAGACTGGAAGAAAAATAAAATAGTACTTTATTATTTCTACCCATCGTGCTTCCATAAAGGACTTGAGGCATTAAAACAAATAAGCAGTGGTTGTAATGAATTACATTCATTGTTAGCAATAATGAAATGAGGAGTAGCCCTTATGTTGCCCTCTTTTTTCTTCTTTTGCTTGATCTTTAGTTTTAAAATAGATTAAGTGTCCTGCAACTCTTCTCAGGTTCAACAGCTTGAATGAGATACTAACTCAAAGGATTAATACTTGTTTTTCTTTTAATCTCTGTAATAGTCTGATGCCTTCAAGCTTTCTAAAATGAAATTGAATTTGAATAAGGATATACTCCTGAGGTCTGCAAATTGTCAGTTCACAAAAGGTTCCTTCTCTGTATTCTATATTCTCTTTCTGAAGTCTATACGACGTATAATTTAGACCCAATTTTAAGTATAAGATGTAACATACATGTCAAAATTTTCTTTTTAAAAGAACCGATATTGTTTTCAGTTCCATTAAATATAAAGGATATCTACATAAAATGTATCCACAAAAGTTGTTTTGACATGGTAAGCATGGGCTTTTGCAAGGAGGTAAAGAAAATGGCCTCCCTTCAGCGTTCCTTAACCCCAGCAGGGACCAGAATGGGTACTAAATCAGTTACTATCACCATCTGTTCTATTATTTATTATGCTGCACTTAATTTATCTGTTTATGTATCTGTTTCCATCTCTGTCTCCCCTGTTAGATTCCATGAATTGCTTGAGGGCAGAGGTTGTTTCCCATTCATCTTTATTTCTCTGGCACCTACCGAGACAGAAATTTAGTAACTTGTTGAATGAATGAATAGGATTTGATTTTAATTTTGTTAAAGGCCATATGTACAACATGTAACACTGTGCCTCTTATATAGTAAGTGTTCTATAAATGTTAACTGTTATTTCCTATAATGGGGTCATATGGAGCTGTGCTGGTGATTCCTACTGGCTGTTAAATTTTCAGGAATTTTGAAAGCTGGTTAAATTATTAGTAGTTAGAAATAGGCCATGGTGGGAGTATTTACACCAAGGAAATTGGCAAGTGCTAGTATTCTGCTCCCTCACCCCCAGAGCTAGTTGTTAAACATTTACAAGCACACCACTGAGTCAGATAACCATAAGTGTTATCCTGGGGCTTGAATCTCTCTAATTGGTATCAATGTGCACGTATGATAAAGTGTGCATGTGATATGTGTTCGATTTAGGAAAGAGGAGAGAATGAAAAATAAAGGGGACCAGACAGGGAAAAGGAGATAGTCAGCCAGCAACTGAGAGAACTTCCAAATCTAACCACCTTACTTCCCTTGGAAGACAAACATTACAACCATTCATGACACAAAGTCTCCTGGTGGGCTTAATTTTGATCAACAAGAAAAAATTAACTGATGATCTGAAAAGTGGCAATTCAACACCAACCATTACTGAATTCACGAGAAACTTATTTCATCAGAAAAACTTCACAAGCTGTAATATTGACAATATAAAGATTTTACAACCATTGAAGTTCTCCACAAGGAACCAAGTTGCCTTGAAGGTTGTGAGTTCTTAATATAAATTAGGAGTGTTCACATGGAAGCTAGAAGAAAATCTGCAGATATAGCAGAGCCAGTTCTTACCAGCTGATCCTCTAGCACTTTGTTTTTTAAAGTCTCATCTACAGACTTCTAGGGACCCACCTCAGACCTATTGAACCAGAATCTGCATTTTAATAAGATCCTCAGGTTATTCAGATGAAAATTAACGTTTCAGAAGGCTTTGCTCTAGATCACCTCTAAGGTCACAGCTACCTCTGGGATTCTATGCCGCTGTCACTTGGATGAAGACATACATGTCATGCATATATTTTTCAGAATGAAACATCTTTACATTAAACTCCAGATACGAGTTCCAAAATAATCTCAACACAATGATGGGCTAATATCAGCAAGATGAAAGTCAAAATCCAAAGTAAAAAATCTGTGTTTAGACAAATTCGTGAAACGAGAGAATCAGGGCAAATCTGCAGAACCAAGTCCTGTAAAAGTGTGCAGGTGACTGACACACAAGCAATTCAACCCTCATCCTTCCGTCCTAGATTCTGAGCTCTTTTCATGTGCACTCATGGGTTTATATTACTTTGCTGAGTTTTCCGAAAACAGTGCAGGACTATACAATAGCTTCCTAACTAGACTGTTTAGTAAGATCTGCTTCTTTGGGGCTCTCCCCGCCTCCCACTGGGCCTGGAACAGAGTTCTGCACCAAATGAGTGCCCAACCAGTGTTAGCATTTTATATAGTGCCTTTGTTTCTATAGCTTCCCAGTGACAACAAAATCTGTATAACACAATAAAATAAATCTGTCGTATAAATTATTTATATTGATAAACAGTATATATGATATAAATTTTAACAAATCAACTAACAACCAATATACTACTACAATATCTAAATAATTCTGCAACTAACATTTTTAGCTTAAACTTTATACTATAAACTGTAAATATTTCCCCGATATGATCAAATCCATTGTCCACTCCTCAGGACCATTGCCTCTCTTCCTGACCTCTGTTGAGTATAACAAGGTTGACAAACTTTTTCTGTTAAGGGCCAGAGAGTAAATATTTAAAGTTTTGTGGGGCATACAGTCTCTGTCACAACTCCTTAGAAGCAGCCATAGACAATATGTAAATGAGTGAGCAAAGGAGCCTGGCTACATTCCAATAAAACTTTCTTTACCAAAACAGGCAGATCACAGTTTGCTGACCCTGAGGTAGATGATTCCGCATCACAAGTAGCCAAAATCTCCTCTTGCACTTATTCTAGGCAAATATTGTTTCAGTTCACATGGATTTACCCTCTTTTCAGAGAACCCATATGAGTCTTCTTTGTCCAATACAAATCAATGGTATGATCCCAATATGTGTATGGACAAAATGCTGAAAGGAAGAAAGGCACATTTGCACGAGTGTGTCTTTTGTTCCCATTTCTCCTTTAGTCTTCTGTCCTTATGTAAATGCAAAACTCTATTCAGCTGCTTATCTTTCTCAATCTGATTCCGGAGGAAAATTCACACATTGAAAATTCTTCTTCTTCAGCTCTAATAATGGAGATGGGCGGGCGCATGAGCCAAGGCTGAGCTAAGCTGCATAAAGAAATCTAGACTGAGAAGTTCAGAGACATTTTGCTTTTCAGCTTCTACCAGTCCTGCCGAAAGAGTGACCAGTTAGAGAAAGCAACCCTGCCCTCTTGGGAGGACCTGACTAATTCCCCTTAAATCTGTTTAGTTCCAAGTCCATGATACTCCCTCCCATGGCACTACTTCCCACACTGACTTATTTAACCAATTTGAAGAGGATTAAGGGCTCAGTTGACACTTATGGAATGAAAAACATGTTCTGGCAGCTTTAAGCAGTAGCACAATGAGTTAGAATGTCAGATAAAGGAATCTGGAGATTGTATCCCATTTTGAATTCAAGCTCATATCAAAAAGGCCTTAAAGGTTCTGTTTTAATTTGCAAATTGAGGTTTACCAGCAGCCAAGAAAGACAAACAGGCCTCATCAATGCAGCGTTTTTGCAAGTTTAATCCACAAGTTCACAGTTTCTTTGACCCTTCTGGTGCTTGAGATTGCTTTGCTTCTCCCAGAACACCATGTAATAAAAGGAAGCTGATCAATGAAGAGAGACCTACACTGCATGTGAAAAGATAGCTATGGGGAACTATAAAACAGTTTTATTTCATGGTTGAGTCTAATATTTTCCCAATATTTTAAATTCAGATTTTTTACTCTGCTTAAAACAATACAGGGGGGGAAACCTGTGTATTTTAACTTGCGAACATTGTTAGAAAAGCTGATTTTGGCTTTGCTTCAGAAGAAGGTTAGGGGTTAATTTATTTATTTGACAACAAAGACAGTTCCAGGTCAGATAATCTAGCTGTTATAATTTTGAAGTAAGCATAAATGTGATTTAGAAGCATATTCACCTTGTTATGTGCCTGCTAGTAAAAGATAGCAGTGAAATCCTCCATTGAGGCACCAGTTGCAGTAATCTTAATGAACTGGAGCCTGAGAACCATCAAGAAATAGCCACAACATCTGCAGTACAGAGAGCAATGATAAACAGGGAAAATGTTAATATTCAGTTTATTCTTTGCAAGACATGCATCAAATAATCACCCAGCATCCCTCCTTAAACATAGAAATGAATATGGCTACTTTCTTTCCACCTACACTGAATGAAGAGAAGCTTCAATCTCATCGACTAATTCAGCTGTTCTTTTAAATTGAATTTTTAAACATATGGGCACACAAACCAATCTATATGCAGAACAATTCTTTGAGCAGCATGCAAACGGTTTGGGATTACATGCTAGGTATCACACAAGTGAGTTTTCACAGTACAAAAGAATGAATTCCTTATTGTGGCACTTGAGATAACAATACTAAAGAATTTTAGCTCAACTTTAAATTGCTCCCTCCAACTGTTGTAGTTCTCTTAGCAGGAATATAACACCCTTCTTAGCTTCTGTTTTCTTCCACCAAATAATAATTGCTCATCTCTGCTAAATAATGGTCCATCCATTCTTTCATTCAGTGAGTCATTCAACAAACATTTATTGAGCAATTATTACATATCTAGTACTATCTTAAACACTGGGAATGGAGGTAAATATGGCATAACACCCTAAAAATTACATTCTTCATAGGTATGACAGGTACATATAGAAACTAGTTAAAGCAAAAAAGAAAGGGAAACACATACCTAACTTCAGATTTTTATTTCAATCCAACAAATCTCCTTTTCATCACTGTATAAAATATTGACTTTGTGTTGTGATTTATTTGTGTGTGTCTCTGAGAAATTCTTATCAGTCATCTTTCTTGAAAAGAAAGTATGACTAAAGCATTGTATGTAGGGCACTGATCACCAGTATGGAGCAGGCAGGAATATGGAAGTGGCCTGATGGAACCTATTAGCAGTGATGCGTGAGGGTGGAAAAACTTAAGCCTCGAGATTTCTATTGACATATTTATTGGTGCACAGTGAGGGTTTCAGCTGCTGATTCTGCCCCAGCTCAGTTGCCCAGGATTCGGCTGATAAGTGGAGCCAATGAGGGGAAGAGGAGACAGGAAAGGAGAAAATCTCTTTAAATATTACGGTACTTTATGGCCGGCGCAAGGTTGATATACAACCAGCATGCACTGGTATCCGATTGCTCAATATTTTAATATCACCCTGGGTCTAGGTACCAAATTTATTATATAAAGTGCATAGAGAATTTGAGTTTTAAAAACTATGTCACCTTTGAGACTTCCTCAGGGAAGAGTTGCCTCCTGAGAGGAGTCTTCAAAAGATAAATAGGAGCTAGGCTTGCAAAGTGGGCTGGGGGCATTCCAGGCAGAGAGGACACACTCATAAATAAGAAATATCATGATGAGTGCGGGTGAAAGTACAAGCGTCTCAGTGTGGATGAAGCATAGAGTTTGAAATAGAGAGAGGTAGGAGCTGAGACCAGAAATGTATACAGGGCACGAATTATAGCTAATCTTGTATGGCAGGCTATGGAGTTTGGACTTTATCCTAAGAACCATGGAGAGCCATTTAAAGGCTTAAGCAAAGTAATTTAGGGGGTGGATCTCATGCTTGAATTTGCATTTGAAAAGGTTACTCAGGCTGCAACTTAGAGAATGAATAGGATTGGGCAAAGACAGGGAGTTAAGACAATTGTATGTACCTGATGGTTGGAGTTTGACTGGACTGGTACAGCAGAAGGGAAAGGTTACATGACTTTTGAGAGGCCAATAAAGGGCAAAAAGACAGGAAGAAATTGGAGTTGTCGAGGTAGTGAATATCTCACTGCAGCAAACACTAGCTGTAGTGGAATTGAGGAAAGAATGAGTTGGAAAACTTGGAGAGTACATCCCGGGAATGAATTCTTGGAGTTTAAGATTTCATAGGTGGTAAGCTTCCAAGTAATGAAAATGTCTACTGTAGCCACAGAAGTTGAATGCATAGACAGAGAAAGAGGCAGGCAAAATGCAAGGCCTCACGTGATTCACAGTTCTGTGTCAGAATCATCTGCAGTGGTTTGAAAAGTTAGGGAAGCCATGGCCCCCACCCTGAGAGATTCTTACGTAGGAGGTAGGAGTCAGGCGTATGCCTTTTAAAAACCTTTACAGATGTTTCCAATGCACACACTGATTTGGGAACCCCTGAGCTGCAGTCGGAAGGATTACCCAAACAAACTCTGAAGTCTCCAGATGACAGCAGAATTTGGGAGAACAGAAAGCAGTCTTCCCTGAATGTGAGATAGTGAGCAGAAAGTCAGCATGTGAAGGACCTGAAGAGGCACTCATTGTGGCGTAGCCAGAGGGCAAGAGCTTCAAAAGAGCAAGGGTTTTGACTGGAGGGTGAAGGATTTAACTCAGCATTGGAGAGAGAGCAAAGGGAGACGGTGTAAACCTCACCTTCCAGCACTGACTTCCTTTAAACTCGTTTCCACAGCTCAAAGTTGTCTGCACATCCCCAATTCACCACTGGCATTTCCACATTTCTACTCCACTTTATTCTGGGAAGAAATGGCTTCAGGGATGTTCTTATATTCTGAAGCCCTACTTTCCGCTTTTCAGAGCTCATTCCCATCTTTTAGATATTTCATTCACTTTTAAATGACCATAGCCTTTGGGAGGAATAAAATGAATCTAGTGAACCTGAATCCAGAAATTTTAAAGTATGAATTATTTTCTACAAGATTCAGAAGCTCACTTCACTTACCTGGTTTTCAAGACATTTGTGTGAAAGAGGATCAGGATGGAGAGCTATCAGGTAATATAAATTGGATCATTTTGAAAAATAGAATTCTATGGAAAACATTATAGATCATTTGGACTAAAGAAAATTCCAAGTGACTGTCTCTAGTAGTAGTAGTAGTAGTAATAATAATGATGATGATGATGATGATAAAGCCATACAAGTGACTGTCTCTAGTGGTGGTGGTGGTGGTGGTAGTAGTAGTGCCATACAAATAAATGAACAGCATCAAGTCTTGTTCATCTAGTGTATTTTATTACTTATCTTTTAAATTGTTTTTATTACAAAAGTAATGCAAGCTCCATGTAAAAATATTAGATAATTTAGGGTTATCTAGAGTAAAAGCAAACGTCCTCTTTCCCTCTCCTAGTATGCATTTTTTTCCAGAACTTTTCCAATGCATTTATAAAATGTGTATATGTAGGTATATGTGTATGTGTATATTGTGCATCTTTCTGCAACTCCTCTTTCTGTTAGCAAATATATCACAATGCAAACATCCTTCCATGCCAATACATATAGATCAACCTCACTCTTTTTAGCATCTCCTATAACATTTCATAGCATGGATGCACAATATTTTTAAACATATGCCTCTTTTGGATGCTTGTTTCAAATATTTTGATATTAAAATAATTCTTCCATTAACTTCCTTGTACACATTTTTGTGTGTATGTGTTAATATTTCTCTAGCATATATTCCTAAAAGGAGAATTGTTGCATCAAAGGGTATGTATATTTAAAATACTTAGAGATTACTGCCCATGTGTCCTCCAAAATATTTACAGTTCTACAAATATCATCAGCACCGCACTCTCCCGAGTGAGCCACAGGCCGGCCCAAGTTCTACAAATATCATGAATGCCTATTTCCCCCACCCTCTTGCCAGTTGTATATATTACCAATCTTTTTCATTTTACAAGTTAGCTTACTCTTTATGTTCACATTTTTTAAATTCAAATAGGGCTTTTTTGATTTCAAGTAAAGCTGAGAGCATCTTTTCCTATTTTACTGGTAACATCTCTTTTTGTTGTATTTCTTAGCCTTTTGGGGAGGGTGCTTTTTTCTTATTGATTTGTAGGAGTTCTTTATATATTGTGGATATAAATTCTGTCTATTATGTATGTTAAAAATACTTTCTCCAAAAATGAGTGTCTTTGAATTTTGCTTAAGATGTCTTTCATAATGCTGAAAGAAGTTTTCAATTTTTATTTAGTCAGATCTTTCCATTTCTTCCTTTATGGCTTCTGGCTTTTATGTTCTATTTAAGAATAACTCTCCCACACTCAGAATTATTTTAAAGGTAGATACTCTTTTACATTTTATTTCTAATATATTGTTGCAGGTTAAGTTTCTGAGAACACAGAATCTGAGACAGAGTTGAGCCTTCTGGATGTTTATTAGGGAGTGCTCTTGCAATCAACACCTGCAAAATGAAGGGAAAGGAAGCAGAAGTGGTCAGAGGGAGAAGCTGAGCTGCCATGCTGGTCCAGTGACAACCTCAAACAACCTCATGGGCAGCTCTGGGGCTAGAAGGGCCCTTCAAAATTTTGAGTTGGGCTGAGATGGTCAGACCTATGTATTCCTGCATTTGATCAGTCATTGGATGGAGGCTGACCTTGGATGAGGCAGCTCGCTGCAGCTGAGGCAGTCACTGAAGGCGCTGGCATGTGAAGACTATCTACTGACAGCTCTTCTCAGCAGCTGGGGAAGTAAGTCCTTTGCCAAAGAGACATCTGAGCAATACTTCACAGTGTGCACCACAAATATATATGGTTTTGTTTTCTTACATTTAAAATTCTTCATCCCTCTGGAATTTATTTTTATACACGATATGAGATAGATAAAGATTCTGATTTTCCTATTCAGATAGATAGCCAGTTCTTTCAACATTTGCTTTATAGTCCATTGCTTCTTACTTCTGCTTTTAGGGATTAAAAAAACAAACAAAAAAATTTAAAAACCTGTCAAAGCACTTATTCATTGAAATCTACTTGTTTGGTGTTTATAATATCTCAGATAACAATGTGGATATTTCCTATTAAGAAAAAAATAATCAAACAAACAGAAGAATTTATCAAATCAAGGGTTAGAGAAAAGAATTCTCTGTCATTGAAGTTTTTTGTCATTAGAGTCATCAGTTATCAAATGGGAAGAGAACATTGTACACTGTTACACCTCTTTTCCCTGTTTAACAGATACAAAGAAAAGAATTACGTGAATACTCAAGCACTATGTATGCACTGAGGCCCAGATGGACTGCACTTCAGTAATTTCTCCATTAGGAGGAGCAAAACTGAAAGTGGCAGCACCTCCAAGTTAGCCTCTCTCTTTTATTGTAAAGACAAGGAAGTTTTACAAGAAAATTCAGTTGATTTAACCATTACAAAGACACAAGGATATCGTCAGAATTAAGGCTAACAAATGGAGAGCTAGTAACATCATTGTAATAAGCAAAGTGACATTCCATAATGCAATTTGCAAAAGGTTAAGTCAATCCACCAACAAAATTTTGATCTTAGCAAACACTGTTTTTCCCTACAGCAATTTCCCAGTATCTTTACATATCAATCAGTAACTTGCCTGTCCTTGAGCCAGCAACCTTGCTGTGCCACAATGCTCCATCCACATCAGAGACACTAGCCTGAGGAATGTTTCCTGTCTTTTGCAAGGTTAACATTTCTATATGTAATTTTAAGAAGTTAATCTAAACCTGAAACTGCAGGGCTTTGGATGCCCTGTGAAATACATTTGCTTTATAAATATTGGTATATTCCACAGTACACATTTTCCAGTTTGCTCATTTCACAGATGAAAAAACTAAGGCTTGAAGAATGGTAGGGATAGATTAAGAACCAGAACATGAGACTCTTGATTTCCAGACCAGTGTAATTTCCTCTATACTAGCTTGATTGCTTCTAATATATCACTTTATAATACAGGCCTGTGAGGCCTTTTAACACTTTCATTAAAATATTTACTTGTTTATGTTCATTTATACTTTCTCATATGTCCTCTAGTTGAAAATAAGAAAACAGCATTTAAGTAATCGTCCCTAAAATAGACTTTTTACAAAGCTCAACTGGCCTCTACTCTCATCCTCCAATTATTTAAAATTATTGGGAATGTTTTGTATCGGCCCCACTCTCACAGAAACCACGGAGTAAACAGCAAGTAGAAGGCACACCAAAGCCAGACGATACTATATTGGCTTGTAAGGATAATTGCAAGTTTACTGATAAAAATCAATTTTTATCGGCTCACTTACACTCCATAATAAGGCCACTGTGGCACTTTCTGCTCAAGGCACTTAAGTGAGAGCGAGTGCGTATTTGATTTTAATAAATACTGTCTGTGGGAAGCCCGGACAAGAATGAACAGATGTTGGAACCATATGATAATAGTGTGGCAGGGTAAAAAAAAAACCTGTGCATTTATACAGCACACCTGGTGTTTATGATACTTTTGCAACTTTTATAACTGCAGCATCTGGCCCTTTGCTGCTGTTCTTTAATTTTCAAATACCCAGGATCTTATGTCTCTTGCAGTGTAGACATGTCCATCAGAAAAAAAATAATAAAAGAGCAGTAAACCTGTCGTGAATCTTGCAGAGAGACCACTGCCTCCCCACAAGGAACTTGCATTAAAGTTGTTAGTGAAATTTAAAAATATGAGAAAACATTTAAATCAGCTTTTGCCAGCATTTCTTAAGAAGCAGAAAGGATTCACTCAAGAATTACTAGATCACCCATCTGCACTGCAAACTTTCCCAATATTTTAAATTTGCAATAAAATTAAATAAAATTTATGGGGAATATCTAAAATAAATACAGCATTATAGGCTCTGTATAATGCTGTGTAACTTGTGTTCTATTGGATCCAAGTGATGTAGGTTGAGGTGGACAGAGAGAATATAACTTGATAGAGTTACATTTTGATAGTGATTTTCTGCAAGCTTTGGGGTATATTTCTGGTTTAAAAGGTAACAAATTTACAATAGTTTGTCCAAATTTTTAATTCTAGTGAGTAAATCAGATTAATAATACACGGACAAAAATCATTTGACACACACACATGGCTTTACACTAAAGTTCATTTAGTAACTCTCTAACTCTTCTGGGCTTTTCTAAACTAAAACTTGGAAGAAACTTCAGAGTAGTGAGTAAGATCTGAAGACATGCTCCCTGAAGATGACTCCAGCTTGGGCAAGACACTTTTTTTCAGAAAACACATCCTACTTGGATTTTTGTGATGATGAACTTACCAGAGTTTGTAAGATACCATACTTATATTAAAATCTTCATCAATTGGGTAGATTTCAATGAGGAGTAAATCCCTTAGATGACAACCTGAAACCCTTAAATTGGGGATGGAAAAAACTCAGTGGGCTAACTTATGGTGGATTCTTTCTCACTGAGCACCAGAAACCTTCAACACAGGGCTCCGGGAGCTTACTACCAAGCACTCGGAGCTGGTTTATGAGATAAAACATATTTGTCATCAGTGTCCTTAAGACATCATAAGCATAACCTAACCAGTGTCTATAATATTTGAAATGTAATTATTATTACAGTTGAATATAGTTTAATTTCTTGTTCCAGAGCCAAGTGAGCCTCAGAAGAGAGATGACCTGGGGTGATTAGAAGCAGTTCCACAGACACCTTCCCCACCAAACATGTCTTTGCCCTCACTTTGAGCTGAACCTTTTCTAAACAGTGACTGTTCTGTGACTTTCTCCTGCCTCTGCTTTGTGTCAAAATTGCCCAAACTCATCATACAGAAAGTAACTCAAGAATCACAGCCATTATCACATGGAGTCAAAATGCCACCCAAACTTGACCATCAACCCATGTATGGTAGCACCAATGTTAGAAAACTAACCTAGACCTAGCTAGACACCCAATCCAGTTATTCCTGATTTAGGTGACATGTCATAGTGACTATGCAAGATGAACAAGGGCACTGATTTTACAACTTCAAGCTTTTTTAGGGTGTCAGTGCCCTGCAATCAATCCCTACCTTATTCTGTATCCTTGAGCAATAAAGCAAACTTCAAATGTTAAGTACAGATTAAAACGAAACAAATCATAGAAATTTTGCTTTATTTTTGAGCAATGTAAAAAACAGACAAATATGCACTGTATTTGGACCTTCCCCTTACTGACCCTGAGCTGCTTTTATGCAATGAAAGGTATGCCAAGACCTTAGCCTGAGTTAACTCTGAAATGCAACCTGAAGTTTATATGTGAGTACTTTATTTGGAAGTGTGATGCTGGGAGCAGGAATGAGAAACAGAGGGCATGGAACAGGGAAGGAAAGAGAACCAATTCAAGGATACATTACCAGGTGGTCACCACTATGGGTGCTCAATCACGTCAGCCCATCTAATCTGCTTCATAATATGCAACCCAAGACCATCCATCTAAATGAGAGGAAAAAGCATTTAGCCATCAGCTCTGTCGCCATTGGCTAAAGGTTGCTTTACAGGGTGTTAACTTTCCCCACCCTACTTTCAGGTTGCTCCTGCTTCAATGCCAAATGCCTTCTTGAGGCGTCCCTCACCAAGGAGTCACAGAAGCCCCACGGCCAGAAGCGAGAGGCATTTGTGGCTGGCCAAAGGCAAGGCACTGCTGGGTGGCCCTTGCTAAAGCTGCTCAAAGCTTGCTTGGTCACCCAGGTATGATTGGGTCGGAGATGAAACCAGAGGATTTGACATGGTGCATGAGATATGTCCAATATACCGTATATAGGGCCTGCCAATGAAAAAGTATTAAATATTTCATACTGTAGTAACAAACAGAACAGCCGTTTGTTTTTTATATCTATTTTTGGAGTCTTCTACATAATTTAAACCTGAACCGTAAAACTTATTCCCTTTCAATTAGTATTAATGAAGTAATGCCACTGAGATTGGTTACATGATAAGCATCATGGAACTGATGAAAAATGGATCTTTTTATTAGTGTTTTATCCTTATTAACAAGGAAATTCCACATTCATGCCGTTATACATAATTTTGAATAAGCAGCTTCTCACAATTATGAAATATAGAGTTATGGAATCTAATTTAAATAATTCTACTTATTCTCTGAGGTTTTTAATCACATCTGTGATTTTGTTCAAGACCAAAGATGACAGGTTTACCTTTTGTGAAAGAAGACAATTCACTTATCAACAGAATCTTATTGTATCATAATTACTAACATGTCTTTTTCTTTTTCTGGCATTGATTTGAAATATTTTGAAATAATGAAATTACTATAACTTTGTGGATATGCTTCGCAATACTCCTGCTTAGCCAGTTTGTTAAAACTACCCAAGCATATATCCATGAGAGTATTGAGAGCAGAGGGGAAGGTTGAGAAGGGAAGGAGAGGAAGTTCATTCTTGAAGGCTGTATGATTAATATCTGCCATTTATTGAACTCTCAAACTGTGCTAGTCACTATGCTAAATAAATGCTTTTCAGGAGCTGGATGGTTAGCTCAGTTGGTTAGAGTGTGGTGCTGATAATGCCACAGTCCAGGGTTTGATCCTTGTACTGGCCACCCACCAAAAAAAAAAACCAAACAGAAAAGTAAAATAAAGTAAATGCTTTTCATATAGCATGTCATTTAATATTCACCAAACAGGTGTTTTATTCCCAGTTCACAGATAAGGAAACAGGTGCTCAGAGAGGTTGAGTAATATGTCCATGGTCACATGGTAGTAACTGATAGAGCCAGGATTAAAACAAGTGTTTTACTTCAGTATTCAGGCTGTTATTCAGCAGTTTGCTGCCTTTGATTTAGATGCCTGGAATGACCAGGGTAGGACCTATAAATCTTAGTATACTGAGTCCATTAGAAATTTGGTAGTTTGGTAAATGTCTGTAGCCAAGTATCTGAAAGAATCTGTCACTGCTCCCTCCTTCTGCAGCTTAGAGCCATGGACATCCTGTCAGGCTTGGCTGCCAGGTACTGTCCTTCTCTCGGCGGCAGTCAGACTACATTGTGTGGCTTTGTTTTGAAATATTCTTGGAGCATTCTAAGCAGACCATTACTTCCAAGGGAAATGATGAGTAAAAACAATCACATCTCCATTCATCAATTTTTCATCATCCTTGCAGATGTCCATTTTCTCAGTTTTTAATGAAATTTCTAAATGTTATATTGTCAATTGCACTAAAAATTGAAAGCTTTGATGCTATTTGGGCCTCTTTCACAGGAATAGTCCACATGGCCTTCCTGTTCATTTCAAGCCCCCGTCACCCCCATCCATATTCTCAAATGCTGAATTGAAGAACATTCATTAAATTTTATCAAAGCCATCAGTTTTTTAATGTGTCTCATTAGGTACATGGGTATTTCATGAAATTATTACTTTTTATTTCTCATTCAGCAAAATGACCCAGCCTAGGCAAAGTGGGTTAGAGGCAATATTCTGGGTTCTTTATTTCTAGAACATGTGTGGCTCAACTTGGAAGCAACCACATTATCTCTGCCCTGGTCTCAGCAAATGTTTCGCTATAATTGGTAGTGTTTGACCAAATTAGCCTGTATGTCATGAACCAAGAGTACTGAAAAAGCATGGGCTTAATTAATTGACAGGTAGAATATTTCTTTCTACACACCCTAGTTCCTGTTGGAGCAGTGTGTGTTCAAATAGGGTCATCACACCAAGACAGAGGTCAAATCTTTCATCTTGTTTTGCTTCAAGTTTCCAATTGACATATGATACCATTTAGTGATTATAAGAATGATTAAAGCACTATAAAAAGTGTCTATAGCAATAATTAGCTAACTATACACCAGAAGGACAAAAGACACTTAGAAAGTTTGCATATCTAACTATGCAAAGCTTTCCTCTGGGACAGGTCCAGGTTCTTTTGCTTTGGCAAGGCTGTCAAAGTCACATCCTTGTTTGAGCAATGGACATGTGATGAGGAGAGTTGAATTACCTACGTGTTGAATACGGGGATCAAGATCCTTTGTGTAGTGGATTGAATTATGTCCCCCCAAAACTCACTGATGCTTGAATTGTGTCCCCCAACTTTTATGTATTAGAAACTTGGCCCCCACTGTGACTGTTAAGAGGGTGGGAAATCCTATTATGGTAATTGAAAGGTGCAGCCTTGGAGAGGTGATTAGATTGTAGGACCATGCAGTAGTGAATGGATTAAAAATGGTGGTCAGGAAGGGCGGACTGCTGCTGCTGGCCGGTCGTGGGGGCTCAACGCCACTTTGCCCCCGGCAGGAGAGGCTGCCTCATTTACAGGCAACAGCTTTGAAGTGTGGAGCAGGAAAAGAACTGATTCTTAGCTGCAAAAGTGAGTCTTGAAACAGGGAACACGGCGCCAGGGCTGCTGTGGATGCAGCCAGGATCCCGGAGGCTGGGGCCGCACTGAAGGCGGCCAGCTGCCCTATCCAGGATTCGAGGTTTCAGGCCGGCATTAAAGAAGATTCCTGGGAGCGCCCGAGCGGCGCCGCGACTGAACAGCCCGAGGCGGCAGCGCCGAGAACACGGAAGGCAACAAACCAGAGACAGAGCGAGCGCCCGACCTGGCACAGCACTGTGAGTGATCCCTGGCACAGCTCTGTGAGTGATCCCTGCCCACCCGGCTCCCGCCTGCACCACCAGGCCACTCACTGCCCCAGTGCTGCCTCCATTTTCCCAGGTGCGGGCAGCTCCGCCCTGATCGGCCATCACTGAGCCCATTTGCTTGGCCTGGCGCGGGGCTTTCCGGACCCTGCGGGCCGACCTCCTCTCCCACTCCCTCCGCGGTTCTCTGGCAGGGCTGGGGGTGTGGGGCGTCCCGACCAGTGTTGGGAGGGCTAGGAAATACGGGCGGGCCGACTGTCACTCCACCACACCCTGGACTCCGGCCCGGTAAACTTCCTGTTACTGGGAGGCAGATACCATCTCTGCGACCACCAGTTTGGAAAAAAGCCTAATGAATTTCTGGTTGGGAATAGTGTGGTAGGAGAGTTCCCAGGTCCGCTAGAACCTGCCAGAGAGCAGGCTGCAGGCGGGCACTAGACTCGGTTTATACTGGGGGGATACAAAGGTGAACAAGACCCGAGAAAGATCTACACAGTTCTACAAAGGCACCCAGAGAGACCGGTCGTCTGTGCCTAGCAGAAACCTGGTAGACTTCCTGGGCGAGGCGGTGCTGAGCAGGGTCTTGAAGGCCCAGCTGATAGACGAGGGGTGCAGAAGACACACCCCAGCCCAGCACAGTGTGCACAGAGGGGGGAGACGTGCGGCCAGGGAGGCGGAGACTCGACAGAAACCACACACCCGGTGGGGTCGCCACTGCAGGATCTAACAGCCTGGGCCAGAGCACACGGAACGGGGAGAAGTCCTGTACAGAAAGTGAAAGCTCAACAGAGATCACACACCCTGTGGTGCGTGATCCACCAGCCCAGCAGAGTACAAGCTGACCAGAAAGGTGGATCCCCGGAGAAGCCCAAGACCCGAGGCAACCACACACACAAGACACTAGAGGCCAACTGAGCAGTCACGGCGGGAGCCATACCAAATTGGCAACCACAGCAACATCCTAGTTAGTCATTAGTCTCAAACCGGTGGACTGTGAAACCCCCTGCCACAATGAATAAACACCAAAAAAAAGACACCAGAAATACAAAAAATCAAGAAAGTACACCACCAAAAGTTAATAAATCTCATACTCTAGATCCTATAGAACAAGAAGCCCTTGAAATAACTGACAAGGAATTTCGAGTGATAATTCTAAGGAAACTGAATGAGATACAAGAAAACTCAGCTAGACATCATGATGAAATGAGGAAAAGTATACAGGATCTGAAAGAGGAAATATACAAGGAAATCAATGTCCTGAAAAAAAATGTAGCAGAACTTGCTGAACTGAAGAAGTTATTCAGCGAAATAAAAAACACAACGGAGAGTTTAACCAGCAGGCTTGTCGAAGTTGAAGAGAGAACCTCTGAACTTGAAGATGGGCTGTTTGAAATAACACAAGCAGACAAAAAGAAAGAAAAAAGAATCAAGGACATGGAAGAAAATCTGAGAGAGATATCAGACAACCTCAAGCGCTCAAATATCCGAGTCATGGGTATTCCAGAAGGGGAGGAAAATGGAGATTGCATTGAAAACATATTCAACAAAATAGTGGCAGAAAACTTCCCAGGTATAGGAAAAATCACAGATCTTCAGATCCAGGAAGCTCAACGATCTCCAAATGTATTCAACCCAAAAAGGCCTTCTCCAAGACATGTCATAGTCAAATTGGCAAAACTCAGAGACAAAGAGAGAATCTTAAAAGCTGCAAGAGAGAAGCGTCAAATCACCTATAAGGGAGCCCCAATCAGGTAACATCAGACTTTTCATCACAAACCCTAAAAGCTAGAAAGGAATGGGATGATATTTTCAAAATACTAAAAGACAAAGATTGCCAGCCAAGAATACTCTACCCTGCAAGGCTATCCTTCCGAAATGAGGGGCAAATAGTATATTTCTCAGACAAACAAAAACTGCGGGAGTTCACTACCACAAGACCACCCTTACAAGAAATCCTCAAGGGAGTACTGGGTTTGGTTCCTGAAAAATAACTACCACTGCCATAAAAACCTAAGAAAAATCTAAACCCGCTAGTACAATAAAAATGGCATTCATGAAGAGAAAACAAGCTAACAAAAACACTATCTACAACCTAAGGAACCAACAAACAAAGAAACCAAACAGTAAATCAGAAAGCAAGGAACAAAAGACACCTAAGACAACCAAACAACCAATAAAATGCTAGGAATAAATCAACACCTTTCAATAACAACTCTTAATGTTAAAGGCTTAAATTCCCCAATTAAAAGACACAGACTGGCTGACTGGATCAAAAAGCAGGACCCAACTATATGCTGCCTACAAGAGACCCACCTCACCCATAAAGATTCACACAGACTAAGAGTGAAAGGATGGAAAAAGATTTACCATGCAAACAGAAAAGAAAAACGAGCTGGACTGGCTATTCTTATATCTGACAAAATAGACTTTAAACTAAAAACCATAAAAAGAGACAATGAGGGACACTACTTAATGATAAAAGGACTGATCCATCAAGAAGACATAACAATCATAAATATGTACGCACCCAATGTTGGAGCAGCCAGATTTATAAAACAAACTCTATTAGACCTAAAGAAGGTAATAGACACTAATACCATAATAGCAGGGGACCTGAACACTCCACTGTCAATATTAGACAGATCATCTAGGCAAAGAATCAGTAGAGAAACACAAGATCTAAACAAGACTCTAGACCAATTGGAATTGGCAGATATCTACAGAACATTCCACCCAACAACCTCAGAATATTCATTCTTCTCATCAGCACATGGATCATTCTCCAGGATAGATCACATATTAGGTCACAAATCAAGTCTCAATAAATTCAAAAAAATTGGAATTATCCCATGTATCTTCTCAGACCACAATGGATTAAAACTAGAAATTAATAACAAACAAAACTCTGGAAACTATACAAACACATGGAAATTAAACAGCATTCTACTTAATGACATATGGGTCCAAGAAGAAATCAAGCAGGAAATCAAAAAGTTTATTGAAACTAATGAAAACAATGATACATCATACCAAAACCTGTGGGATACTGCAAAAGCAGTATTGAGGGGAAAATTTATTGCATTAAATGCTCACTTCAGAAGAATGGAAAGATGGCAAGTGAACAACCTAACACTTCACCTTAAAGAACTAGAAAAACAAGAACAATCCAATCCTAAAGTTAGCAGACGGAAAGAAATCATTAAGATCAGAGCAGAACTGAATGAAATTGAAAACCAAAAAACAATTCAAAAGATCAACGAATCAAAAAGTTGGTTTTTTGAAAAGATAAATAAAATTGACAAACCATTAGCATGGCTAACAAAAAAAAGAAGAGAGAAGACTCAAATAACAAAAATTAGAAATGAAAAAGGCGATATTACAACTGATTCATCTGAAATACAAGGAATCATTCGAGACTACTATAAACAACTATACGCCAACAAATTTGAAAATCTGGAGGAAATGGATAAATTTCTGGACACACACAAGCTCCCAAAACTGAACCGTGAAGACGTAGAAAATTTGAACAGACCAATAACAATAAAGGAGATTGAAGCTGTTATCAGAAGGCTCCCAACAAAGAAAAGCCCAGGACCAGATGGATTCACAGCAGAATTTTACCAAACATTCAAAGAGGAATTGACACCGATTCTTTACAAACTATTCCAAAAGATTGAAACGGACGCAAATCTCCCAAACTCATTCTATGAAGCAAACATCATCCTGATACCAAAACCAGGTAAAGATATAACCAAAAAAGAAAACTACAGGCCGATATCCTTGATGAATATAGATGCAAAAATCCTCACTAAAATACTAGCAAACAGAATACAGCAACACATACGAAAAATTATTCATCACGATCAAGTGGGATTCATCCCAGGGATGCAAGGTTGGTTCAACATACGCAAATCAATAAATGTGATACACCATATTAATAAACTCAAACACAAGGACCATATGATCATCTCTATAGATGCTGAAAAAGCATTTGATAAAGTTCAGCACTCATTCATGACAAAGACCCTCTATAAGTTAGGTATAGAGGGAAAGTATCTCAACATAATTAAAGCCATATATGCCAAACCCACTGCCAATATCATCCTGAATGGGGAAAAGCTGAAAGCTTTTCCTTTAAGAACAGGCACTAGACAAGGATGCCCACTCTCACCACTTCTATTCAACATAGTGTTGGAAGTACTAGCCAGAGCAATCAGAGAAGAGAAGGAAATAAAGGGCATCCAGATTGGAAAAGATGAAGTCAAACTGTCCCTGTTTGCAGATGACATGATCCTATATATCGGACAGCCTAAAACCTCTACAAAAAAACTGTTGGAATTGATAAATGATTTCAGCACAGTAGCAGGATACAAAATCAACACACAAAAATCAGTAGCATTTCTTTTCTCCAATAGTGAACATGCAGAAGGAGAAATCAAGAAAGCCTGCCCATTTACAATAGCCACCAAAAAAATAAAATACTTAGGAATTGAGTTAACCAAGGATGTGAAAAATCTCTATAATGAGAACTACAAACCACTGCTGAGAGAAATTAGAGAGGATACAAGAAGATGGAAAGATATTCCATGCTCTTGGATTGGAAGAATCAACATAGTGAAAATGTCCATACTACCCAAAGTGATATACAAATTCAATGCAATCCCCATCAAAATTCCAAAGACATTTTTCTCAGAAATGGAAAAAACTATTCAGACATTTATATGGAACAATAAAAGACCACGAATAGCCAAAGCAATGCTCAGCAAAAAAAATAAAGCTGGAGGCATAACACTACCTGACTTTAAGCTATACTACAAAGCTATAATAACCAAAACAGTATGGTACTGGCATAAAAACAGACACACTGACCAATGGAATAGAATAGAGAATCCAGAAATCAACCCACACACTTACTGCCATCTGATCTTTGACAAAGGCACCAAGCCTATTCAGTGGCGAAGGGACTGCCTCTTCAGCAAGTGGTGCTGGGATAACTGGATATCGATATGCAGGAGAATGAAACTAGATCCATACCTCTCACCGTATACTAAAATCAACTCAAAATGGATTAAGGATTTAAATATACACCCTGAGACAATAAAACTTCTTAAAGAAAACATAGGAGAAACACTTCAGGAAATAGGACTGGGCACAGACTTCATGAATACGACCCCAAAAGCACGGGCAACCAAAGGAAAAATAAACAAATGGGATTATATCAAACTAAAAAGCTTCTGCACAGCAAAAGAAACAATTAAAAGAGTTAAAAGACAACCAACAGAGTGGGAGAAAATATTTGCAAAATATACATCTGACAAAGGATTAATATCCAGAATATATAAGGAACTCAAACAACTTTACAAGAAGAAAACAAGCAACCCAATTAAAAAATGGGCAAAAGAGCTAAGTAGGCATTTCTCTAAGGAAGATATCCAAATGGCCAACAGACATATGAAAAAATGCTCAACATCACTCAGCATCCGGGAAATGCAAATCAAAACCACATTGAGATACCATCTAACCCCAGTTAGGATGGCTAAAATCCAAAAGACTGTGAACGATAAATGCTGGCGAGGCTGCGGAGAAAAAGGAACTCTCATACATTGTTGGTGGGACTGCAAAATGGTGCAGCCTCTATGGAAAATGGTATGGAGGTTCCTTAAACAATTGCAAATAGATCTACCATACGACCCAGCCATCCCACTGTTGGGAATATACCCAGAGGAATGGAAATCATCAAGTCGAAGGTATACCTGTTCCCCAATGTTCATCGCAGCACTCTTTACAATAGCCAAGAGTTGGAACCAGCCCAAATGCCCATCATCAGATGAGTGGATACGGAAAATGTGGTACATCTACACAGTGGAATACTACTCAGCTATAAAAACGAATGAAATACTGCCATTTGCAACAACATGGATGGACCTTGAGAGAATTATATTAAGTGAAACAAGTCAGGTACAGAAAGAGAAATACCACATGTTCTCACTTATTGGAGGGAGCTAAAAATTAATATATAAATTCACACACACACATACACACACACACACAAACCGGGGGGGGGGGGAAGAAGATATAACAACCACAATTATTTGAAGTTGATACAACAAGCAAACAGAAAGGACATTGTCGGGGGGGAGGGGGGGAGGGAGAAGGGAGGGAGGTTTTGGTGATGGGAAGCAATAATCAGCTACAATGTATATCGACAAAATAAAATTAAAAAAAAAAAAAAAAATGGTGGTCAGGGGTATGGTTCTGAGGGCTTTAAAAGGAGAGAGAGGAAAGTCTGTCTTGCTCTCTGCTCCACCATTTTGCAATGTGATACCCTGTCATCTCTGAAGCCACCACCAGCTGTGTTCCCTGGACTTTGGACTTCCCAGCCTCAGAAATTATTAGCAATAAATTTCATTTTCTTTATAAATCACCCAGTTTCACGTATTCTGTTATAAGCAACGGAAACGGACTAAAAGACTTCACAACAACTTTGATGAGGGGGAAAGTGATTTTCTGAGATACCCACACCCTGTCTCAAACCCTTATGTTGACCCTGACCCATGCGAGGCTATGATCACTGTATGAGTCAAGGCAGTCCAACTGTTATAGCCAAGAACGCCGATATATCAATACCCAAACAGAATAAAGATTTATTTCTTATTTACCACATAGTCCAATTAGGTGATCAGTGGGAAGCCTTCTACAAAGCCATTCAGGAATCCACACTTCTCCCACAGTGTGGTCTGCCATCCCCTACTGCCTCAGAGACCTCTGTGGATCCTCTGCTCCCATCAGGAGGGCAAGGGAGGAGAGAGATACGGAAAAGGTTCACTTGTTCTTACCTGCCTCAGCCAAGCCGTGACACACCTCACCTCCGTTCACATTCCATTGGCAAGAACTAATGCCCCCCCCCCCAAATGCAAGAGGGTTGGGAAATGAAATCTAGTGATATGCCCAAGAAAGGAATGGAGAGGGGCTTGCACCTGGCACAACCACAGCTAGAAACATATGCCAAAAGTGAGGCCTTATCACAGCACCTTGTTTGTTTGCTTTATAACACTTATTACTAAACGAAATGACTTTATTTGTTGATTAACTTGAGCCTTATTTATTGTTGTTTGTTTTATTTTCCTTTTTTTTATTTTCCGGTCTGAGGACAATGACCATGTCTGTGTTTTCCACTATTGTATTCCCAGCACCTGGCATAGTGTCTGGTACTTCATAGGCACTTAATTTAAGAGTGTTAAATGAATGAATGACAATGCTCTGTTAACAAAAATAAGAAAACAACTCTAATAGTTCTTTAATTTTAAATACACTATCTAATGAATAATAGACTGCAGTGGGGTGGAGGATCACCATCGTAATAAATATACATATTGATGATAAGACACATCCAGATTTCTGAAATATGACTCTGAAAAATGCACAAAAATCTATGATGATTCTGGCTGATGGGCTCTGGAATATTTCACTGAGAACGTGTCATTTGAGTTAATGGAAAGATGGCATTGTCAGGTTAAAAAAGAGTCAGGAAAAGACATTTGAGACATGGAGAATAGCATGCACAAAAGCAGTGCAGCTTCTTCCCTTTGGGAACAGTGGGTAATTTGGTGCAGTTAAAGTGAAGAGTGCTTGAGGGGAGCAACTGGAGATGAGTCTGGAAAGGCAGGCTCCAGCAACAGGGTGTCATTGACAAGTTCTAAGCAAAGAACTGACATTGCCAGATTTGCATTTTACAAAGTTTATTCTGGCAGCAGTATGAAGGGTATAACTAAGGGGGTCTGGAATGGAGTCAAGGAAACCAGTTATGAGGTACTGGAAATGCAGGAAGTGAAGGGAAGGGTGTTTATTACATACATCAACTTAACAAAGTACAGCCAAGCTGTCTCCACATTTTCCCGGGAGACAATATGAAAATTCACAATATGATCTCTTCTTTACAAAGGATAATTAACACAAATTTCAAGAGTAGAAAAAACATTTGTTGTATGGAATTATTTGTTGTAGACAATTTCTCATAACATCATATTAGCTTGAATTGCCTTATGAAAAATAGAAACCACTTCTTTATAATGACATCCTTTGTAATGTTCTATATTGAAATTCAGTTTTTCCTGCTATTTTAGCAATTAAGAACATTCTGTCTCCATCATCTATTAAACTACAGTGCATGTGGGGATGGGGTGCTTTGACTTCTCTATGCCCATCCCCAGATCTGTCCTTTCTCCTGTGTAAACAAGAATTTATAAATTATGCAATGTTTTGTTTACAGATTTGAAGCAGTCCTAACCCTCCTCTTGTTCTTAACACCATTGGGATTGAGGACATGAAAACCTTCTGATGACTCCACTCTACTGAATGTATTGAAGGGGTCATCTTGTGCTTTCGAGCTATATGACAATGTAACGAAAAGAACACAGGCTTTATAGTCAGACAGATTAGGGCTGACTTCTAGCTCTGCCACATCCTAGCTGTGTGACCTTGGGCCAGTCACTTAACCACCACCTTGTGTGTGTTGAGTAAAATGAGCTACCATAAGTAAGGGGCCTAGGACATTGCCCCAGGTCTGAATTAATACACTTCAGCACTATTTTTTGGCTTGCATTCAAACTGGTCCAGTGATTTTTTTTCCTTTTGTTGTATGGTAGTCCACCTTCTCTGTGCTTTAGCTTTCCAAGATTTCAATTACTTGTGGTCAACCGTGGTCTGAAAACAGGTGAGTACAGAACAATACATATTTTGAGAGAGAGCAAGAGAAACCATATTCACATAACTTTTATTACAGTATATTGTTACAATTGTCCTATTTTGTTATTAGTTATTGTTGTCAGTCTCTTACTGTGCGTAATTTATAAATTAAACTTTATCACAGGTGTGTAGGAGTTTGGTACTATGTGCAGTTTCAGGCATCCACTGGGGGTTCTTGTAGTGTACCCCCGGTGGATAAGTGGAGACTACTGTATTTATTCATAGAAAAAAATGTTTTGCACAGAATTCCTTGTCTCTCATGTTGCATTTGTCAAGTTGCTTTCCTCCCTAAGTGACATGGCAGGCAATTCTGCCCATTTCTCCCAGTTAGCCTTTACAGCATTTTCTCCTACAAGATTTTGACTCTAAAGTTTGTTTCCTTATCAGTAATAGGATTAGTTATAGAAAGTAAATCATGGCGATCATTTCTTGACTGTTCCCTTTACTGTAAGCTTTGCTTTGCTTGTTTCTCCCGAATAAGCAGTACCATAATAGCATTTCCATGAGCTCTCCCTTTTTTTCTTTTTAAATGTTCTTCTCTGTTTTCTAAAAGTTGAAAACACCAGTTCTCTCCCATTCAGGAGACAGTTTCAGTGAAATCTCAGCTTTCAAGTGTTTCCAATATAGCGCACACCACTTTATTTTCTTTTTTAGTGGGTATTAATACTAAGAACTCAATCTTCCCGCCCTGATCTTTTATTGAGGTTTCAGCATTTTAAAGCCTTTCTTCCACTCCCAGACATCTAGTTTTTCTTGGCCCATAATCATTCCATTTGGGGTCTGGCTCTGTTAATTTTTAGTTAACCTCTGAGTATCACTACAAACATCCTTACTTATTCTTCCTACGCGACTGCTTTGGTTATGTAAACTTGATTATATTAAAAACAGTGGCTCCCTGCACTTCTGACTTTTGGGGGGGATGTAGTGGTGGTAAAGAATCCTTTAAAAAGTTCTTGTTTATTTTGAGATTTTCTTTTGCTTCTTTATTTTACAAGGTGCACAGTTTCTGTGCAGTTTCTCTTCTATACACTAAAAGCAATTTAAAACATCACTCAGACTTGAAACATTTGGAAAGTGGAGATTGTCTCAGTAGTTTGAAGCATCCACATCCTTTGCTGATAGACTTGACAGGGACATTATAAATAGCGCCCCTTGCTTCCAACCTTATGCAAAGGACCACCTACCAAACCACTTAATTATACTCAGAGAACATAATACAGACAGCCCCCAGCTTAACAATGGTTCGATTTATGATTTCTCGGGTTTTCGATTTTACAATGTAGCAAAAGCAATGCACGTTCAGTAGAAAACCAACTTCTAGTACTTTGAATCCAACCATTCTGTTTTTCACTTTCAGTACAGTATTCAATAAATTACACTTTATTATAAAATAGGCTTTGTGTTAGATGATTTTGCCCAACTGTAGGCTAATGGAAGTGTTCTGAGCACATTTAAGGTAGGCTGGGCTAAGCTACGATGTTTGGTAGATTAGGTGTATTAAATTGATTTTCGACTTATGATGTATTCAACTTATCAGGGGTTTATTGAGACGTTACTCCATTGTAAGTTGAGGAGCACCTGTACGATCTTCTGTACTCCATCAACATTTCTGTGATATTGCCTTGGACAAGTCTACGGCGGTAACATTTTCAACTGGCGGTAACATTTTCAACTGTGAATCGTGTTCGCAGCTTTCGCAGCTTCCGCCGCGCCGCCTCTCTCTCTAAGCCAGCGCCGCCTCTAGGTCGCCGAGCTCCAGCCCTAGGAGAAGGGGGGTCAGTAAGGAGGTCTCTATACCACGGCTGGTACAAAGCCGACTGCCTGCAAATCAACTGCTGGTAAAGCACCCAGGAAACAACTGGCTACAAAAGCGGTGCGCAAGAGTGCGCCCTCTACTGGAGGGGTGAAGAAACCTCATCGTTACAGGCCTGGTACTGTGGCACTCCGTGAAATTAGACGTTATCAGAAGTCCACTGAACTTCTGATTCGCAAACTCCCGTTCCAGCGTCTGGTACGAGAAATTGCTCAAGACTTCAAAACACATCTGCATTCCCAGAGTGCAGCTATTGATGCTTTGCAGGAGGCAAGTGAGGCTCATCTGGTTGGCCTTTTCAAAGACACCAACCTGTGTGCTATCCATGCCAAACGTGTAACAATTATGCCAGAAGACATCCAGCTAGCACGCCACATACATGGAGAACGAACATGCTTAAGAATCCACTCTGATGGGAAACGTTTCATTCTCAAAAAAAAATTTTCTTTTCTCTTCTTCCTGTTATTGGTAGTTCTGAACGTTAGATATTTTTTTCCCCCATGGGGTAAAAATGTACCTAAGTATATGGTTGCAAGTGGAAAAGTAGGGGACAGAAATCGGGTATTGGCAGCTTTTCCATTTTCATTTGTGTGTGAATTTTTAATGCAAATGCGGGGACGTAAAGCATTAATGCAAGTCAAAATGTTTCAGTGAACAAGTTTCAGCAGTTCAACTTTATAACAATTATAAATAAACCTGTTAAATTTTTCTGGACAATGCTAGCATTTGGATTTTTTTAAAACAAGCAAATTTCTAGTTGATGGCAACTAAATGGTATTTGTAGCATTTTTATCATACAGTAGATTCCATCCATTCACTATACTTTTCTAACTGAGTTGTCCTACATGCAAGTACATGTTTATAATGTTGTCTCTCTTCTGTGATGTTCCTGTCAGTTTGCTATTAAAATACATTAAACTGTTAAAAAAAAAAATCAATTGTTAAGCAAGTGGAATAAATGCATACACAGTACTTATACCCTGAGCTCTTGAATTGTTCTGATTCACATGCTGGAACAAAAGCCACATAGAGATAAAATGCCAGGCTCCAATTCAATTGGGCTTAACAGAATTTTATTGAGTGCCTACTGTATGCCTCTAACTGGATACATGGACTACATCTAATTTCTAAAGGATACCGTAACATTGATGAAAAAAATAGAGAAAAGTCTGGGCATTGCTTTCCTCATCTAGAAAACCTAGAAGTCTTTGGAAGTCTTCAAATCCTCAAAAACTTTTGAAAAGTCAACATAATCAGTGCCACTGTATACACGCCCAAGTACAAAATGGTGCTGCCCACCTCCTCCCCTCCCCTCCCCCTTCTCTTTACAAGAAGCCTCCTGACTTAAACAGAAACCCCTTTTGCTTCTGCAAGGGCAAGGACACAGTTCTCCACATTAGCATAATGACCCTCCTTGATGGTATCAGCCAGCCCTTGGTGCCAACATACCAATATAAGCTCTACCACCCCCACACCTGGTGCTGTCCCGATTTTCAGGGCAGCCTGGGGCTGCCTGCCACTCTGAGCACAGTCCAGCAAATGCCCGTACCGTTCAAGCTTTTTTTTTTTTTTTTTTTTTTTTTGTCTTTCTCGTGACCGGCATTCAGCCAGTGAGTGCACCAGCCATACCTATATAGGATCCGAACCCGCGGTGGGAGCATCACCGCGCTCCCAGCGCCGCACTCTCCCGACTGTGCCACGGGCTCAGCCCCCGTTCAAGCTTTATTAAAGGAAGAAATCTGCCGGGCTGTGCTGAGTGGCAAGCAAATGGGAGTAGGAAAGGAAGAACATAGAAGACTCCACGTTTTAGTCCGTTTTGTGTTGCTATAACAGAATTACCTGAGACTGGGTAATTTATAAGGAAAAGACGTTTATTTGGCTTACGATTCTGGGACAGCTGCATCTGAAATGGGCCTCAGTCTGCTTCTACTCATGGCGGAAAGTGGCAGGCAGCCGGCAAGTACAAGCAGGTCACATGGCGAGAGGAAGTAAGAGAGAAGCAAGGGAGAGAGAGAAGGTGCCAGGGTCTTTTTAAGCAACGAGCTCTCGCGGGAACTGCCAGCGAGAATTCACTCATTAATCCCTCCTCCCCCAGGGAGAACATTAATCCATTCATGAGGGATCCGCCCCCATGACTCAATCAGTTTCCAGCACTGCCACATTGGGGATCAAATTTCCACATGAGTTTTGGAGGGGACAAAATGTCCAAACTCTATCACCCCACTCATGGGAGTAACTGATAGGCTGGTTTGTAGGCACATGTAAAGCATTCCTCAGGGGGCTCTCAGAAGTAACCGGGGGACATTTGCAGGTTGTAACACTGAGAGCCTGCTTCTACACAGTTGGAAGTCAGCAAGTCAATGAACATTCAGGTTACAGTTGATGACACTTTTCCCCATACTAGCATACAAAGCCCAAGGTGGAGAGAGCTACAACTCAACATTGTGATACCCTAGCCTGGAAAAGAATTTAGACATCTAACTAACCACATCTCCAGAAACGGAAAAGGGAATTTAACTCTCCAGCCACTCCTTATGGAGCCCAGACCCCACCCCACCCTCACCCCAACACATATGTACACATATCTAAGCTTGTCTAAAGTAAAACAGTTCCTCAAGGCTGCATTGCCTTTGTGCACCCCTGTCTCCCGCCCCCTCACCACTCCCCCTATACCACCTTACCCACCCACCCACCCCAGCACAAAGTGCACTTTCTCTTTGGAAACATTTGGTTGCTGCTGAAAAGTCAGATGTTTTTTTCATGGTCTCCTGTTGCCTGCAGGAAGAATAAGCTTTCACTACCTGATTTGTCAGTTTGTTTTTAGCACCGGCCAAAGCACCCTTTTCATCCCTTATGATTGATCACTACTCCGCCTTTCCTTTTGATGTCCTTCTACTTTCTACACCTCACCCACCACCTTGCTAGGAAGTGGCCAGTAACTTAATTCCTCTAGGAACAAAAACCTTTGAATTTAATCCCCCAGGAAATTTACATTAGAATAAGAGACAATTCCCCCAACCAAAAGGAATTAATTACTCCAAAGGAACTTGAAACTTCAGCAAAAGGTCCTGAAAAGTTTGTACAGAGTGGGGACTTGCTGCAAATCCTACCACTTAAAAATTGCATACATTAAGGTTGGGTAGGATCCTTCATTTTGGTAAAGCCTAGGGACCAGAAATCGACACACTCCACTCTTCGCCTGTATCTTTTCCTGAATTCCATTTCCTTACACACCTTTCCCGCATTTTTCAGGGAGAGAAGCATTTTCCAATGGTCACAATAAAATCTGGATTCTGTTGATTCTAGTTGTTTTCTAGGCAAAGGGAGGAAAAACACATCTCATGTAAGATGAGAGCTAATTGATTTTCTTCTTAGCTAAGGAATTATTTTCCTTGTCACCATTTACCTCTTTAGTAGGTATATTTTCTAGAGTTCCTTTCCTCTGAAGAATTTGATAAGTCTTTATTGGCCTAATTTTTGAAATGAAATAATAAGTCTTTCAGTAATTAGTGAAAAACTGTCTAAATATGATCTTGAAACAATACCAAAATGGCCGGGAAAGGGCCATCATCAAGAAAGGGATCATTCTGGGTCTAGTTTGCGGTAACGAGGACAGGACCTTAGTGGGTGAGCCTAAATTATGCCGTTTTGTTATTCAGAAGCAGTGGGGTTGAGACCGAGCCACAGGAATTGTACATTCGTAAATAGAAGTAGGTTAAAGTAATTAATCCTATGTCTTGCAGCTCCAACATTTTCTCCCTTAAGAGAAATTACCCAGGGTCCAAGGCAGCTAACAACAAGGTGTAGTGATAAAGTGGTTGAATTCTCTCTCTCTCTGATCTGGGACTTGTTATTTGTTTCAATGTATGTTAGGCTGTTGCACACAAAGAACGTGTTTTAAGCCAAAGAGCAAGCATAAATTTGATATAACCGCATATCCTTCCCGGTCACAGATATGGAAAATGCTTTTAGAAAAGTAAAGTCACATTTTTAAAAGCAACTCACTGGAACCATTCAAGAAGCAATTAGATGCCATCCTGGGGGGGAAAAAGCTTCAATAAAATGAGTGGGTAATTTCTCTTAGTGTTTTTTATATTTCTAGTTTCGTGCTTAATGAAACAGAAGCATGAGAAAGAAGCTCTGTCTGTTACAATTTTTTCTGGGGTAACTTTGAAGTAGTTTTTGAAAACTGCAATGTTATTTAGGCTCCTGGACAAATAACCACATTTAGGAGTCTTACTCCTACCATGTTAATTCTGGAACTAAGTGTTTCATCCGTTCATATGATAGAAAACACCAAAGCAACCTTTATAAATTCATTCACAGAATAACAACAATGAAAAAGGTGGACGTGCAATCTAATGCTTTGCCAGCAGAGTAGCACGCATATTCCTTTAGAGCAAATATAGAGTGCTTATTTTGTGCCAGGCATGGTGCTAAGTGAACTCATTGAATACTACAAGATCCTCAGACACAGGAACTATGACATTTCCATCTTAAATACGAGGCAACTAAGGTTCAAAGAGGTTAAGTGATTTGCCCCAGTAAGTGGCAGAGCTACTCCAAAGCGGTTCCAAAGCCTATAGAGTCCCATATATTCACCCACTCCCAGTATACAGCTTCCCCTGTATACAGCATGATTTTAAGGCACATAAAGCAAAACATACACCAGTCTATGGGTGTTAGAATTAAAACTCCTGGTCTGACACTGATTAGCAAGAGCCCCAGGCAGGTGTGGAAGAGGTGTGCCTGGAGAACAGATTCACTCACTGGCTCAGCAACAGATTGGAAACCCAGGGGCTGTTAGTTCTTCTCAAAGCTTTGTGTGAACACAGATGTGACCTTGATCTTACCACTGAACCATGCAGACCTCAGTTTTCTCATCTGTGACTTAGAAGTGGAGATTTGGAATACTTGGAAACATACCCATGTGACAGGAAATTTCAAGAACCTAGACTCTCATGCTTGATGAACAACAACACATAGATCTGTATAGAGTTAAGTATGTGCTTGTGAAATTATATATTGGTCTTTGCCCCTAGCTCCTGGCACAGAGCTCCTAAAACCCTTGTCATTTCTTGGGTGATAGGAGCATCTTTTATTCTAATGAGGCATCATGGCTGGCTCTTGGATGGGGGCTGGTCATCAGAAAGACCAAGTCATGACTGGAAGTTCGGAACTTTATACTCCAGAGAGGGAAGAGGGGCTGGAAATGGAGTTAGGAATTGCTCATGCTGTTGGGGCTCAGAAAATGATACCCCAAAATATAGTGCTTAGACATGCTGAACTAAAGAAGCAGCCTCAGGGTATCTCTATCTCCCCCTGCCCAACACACACACTGTCTCTCAGTCCTCTGTCTCTTCCAAAGCACAGGACAAGGCTGTTCTCTGAAGTTCCCTTATCTGCCTAGAAACAGGACCCACCAAAGAGGAACACAATTGCCTTTGATCCCATCCCTGAAATTCCATTTACCAGAGAAGACTAAAATTCATATCATAGAGGAAGAGATTGAAAATTAAACACCACACCTAGAGCCCAAACTATTGTCTGCTCTCTGGTCCCATTCGATTCCCAAAGAGAATGATTTACTGACCATTGTCTGAGCAACAGACCCATTCATTCCCCCTAAAAATCACTACCCCTTAAAATGTCCACATTGCCCGTATTTCCCTTTCTGCTATGAAGAAGGGTATATAAGCATTTAGATCCCAATGGGTTACTGGATAATCATTCTCCTGTGATTCTCATGTGCTTATACACCTTAAATAAATTTGTATGCCTTTTACTCCTATTAATCTGCCTATTGTCAGTTTATTTTCAGTAAACTTTCAGAGGGCGGGGAAGTTTTCCCTCAACCCCTACAATGCCTACGCGATGAAGCCTCCATAAAAATCCCCAAAACATGGGGCTTGCAGGAGCTTCCAAGTATGTGAACAAGGACACATTCACATGCCAGGAGGGTGGCTGTATCCCAACTCCATGGGGACAGAAGCTTCTGCACTCAGGATACTTTCCAACCTCACCCTATATATCTCTTCATCTGGCTGTTCATTTGTATCCTTTAAAATATCTTTTGTAATAAATTGGCTATGTAAATAAATTCTTTTCCTGGGTTCTATGAGCCACTCTTGTAAATTCAACCTGAAAAGGGGGTCATGGGAACCTCTGATTTTTACCAAGTCTGACAGAAGTTGTAGTTAACCTAGGAACCTAATACTTATTTTTTAATTAATTTATTTATTTTAATTGACACATTGTAATTGTACATATTTATGGGATGCAATTTCATATTCTGATACATATGTATGTTGTATAATGATCAAGTCAGGATAGTTACTGTATATATCACCTTATGCGTTTATCATTTCCTTGTGGCAAGAACATTCAAAAGCCTCTCTCCTAGCTAGAATGTAATATACTAAACTTAACTGTTAACCATAGTCACCCTACTGTGCAATAAAACACCAGAATTTATTCCTCCTATCTAATTGTAACTTTGTAGCAACCTGTTGGCTGACCTCTGTTTGTTTTCCCTCTTTCTTCCCTCCCCAGTCTCTGGTAATCACTATTCTATCCTCTGCCTCTATAATATCAACTTTTTTTTAGATTCACATATGAGATCACGTGGCATTTCTCTTTCTGTGCCTGGCTTACTTCACTTAACATAATGTCCTCCAGGTCCATCCACGTTGCTGCAAATCATAGAATTTCATTCTTTTTGATGGCTTGATAGTATTCTATTGTGTATGTATACCACATTTTTTATCCATTCGTTCGTTGTTGGACATTTAGGTTGACAGCATATGTTGGCTATTATAAATAGTGCTGCAATAAACATGGGAGTGCAGCTATGTCTTTGACATACTGATTCATTTCCTTTAGGTATATACCCAGTAGTGGGATTGTTGGATCATATGGAAGTTCTATTTTTAATTTTTTGAGGAACCTCCATACTGTTTTCTATAATTGCTGTATTGGTTTACATTCCCACCCACAGTGTGGAAGTGCTCCCTTTTCTCCACATCCTCACCAATGCTTGTTTTCTTTTGTCTTCTTGTAAACAGTGAGAACCTAATACTAATGATTGGCTTCTGAAGTGAGGGAGGGGAGAGCCTTGTGAGACTAATCTCTTAACCTCTGAGGTCTGCACTAACTCTGGTCAGTGTCAGATTAGAATTCAATTGTAGGACACCTAGCTGGTGTCAGAGAATTGACTGGTGTAGGAGAAACTTCCACACATGTGGTCACAGAAGTATTCTGTGTTGAGTGTTGAGACTATAGAAGGGAAAAAAAGTTTGTTTTTCTCTATAATACTGTATGCAGAAACATGGAGCAAAGACCTAGAAATGCTATTACCCTTTAGGGAAAAAGTCATTTACCAAATTTTTCCTCTGCTAAAAAATGTCACCTTGATGGATATAGCTAAATAGGGCACTGAAGGAATGGAAAGGTCTGTCATTTTCAGGAATAAACTTTTTGAATTTTCTTTGTTTCCAAACTTTGTAAAAGTAATATAATTTTAATAAATATGGTGCTAATAAAATAGCATTATTTTGAGCTTATGAATTGTTAAGCCTATTTTTTGTAATGATTAATGATGAATCATTTTACAAAGCTTGGGTGATTCATCACCAGAGCAGCACGCCTTTAAACAGGTGTTCTGGGAATTCTCAAACTCCATAATACAAAGTTTTTTTATTCTCTATAATTTGGGAATTTTTCAAGTTATCTGTGAATAGAAGTAGAGACAAGGAAAGTAGGAGGTATATACTCTCAGCTCTGCATGTTACTTCCCTCTCCATGGGATCTTAATACACTCAGCTACAAGATGTAAACTACAAGTAGAGTCCAATTTCAAAAGAGGCCTAGGAACGTGTCTGAAAAAGATTGTGTAGCTTTTATAGCAGTATTTTTTCTTTCAAGTGTTTTGTTTTTACTGTGTTATCTTAAAGGATTAAAAAAGGTGGGGGGAAGGGCATACAGTAGCAAAACTGTGCCCGCTCCAGAGCTCAGATGTTTTAAAAAATGTGGAATCTTCCCTGAAATTACTCGTTAGAAGAAAAGGTATAAACTTTATTGTAGATAGAGGATATAAGGTGAGATGACAAAGATCAAGTAGGAGGAGGAAGCTGATAACTGCCTGCTGGATCAAGTCATCACATGATGGAAAGCTAATGATCATGACCGTACTTTGGTCTCATGATAGTTTTAGCTTATCCAAAAAGAAAGTCTTAACATGAATGATCAACAATTAAGAAACGCTTAAATCATGATACACCCGTATGATATAATACACAGCAGCCATTATAATTAATGCCTTAGAAAAATATTTAATAACAGAGAGAATGTTTATAATACAAATGAATAAAAATAGCAGAATACACTGTGAGAAAATTGGTCAGTTTAGAAATACGACTAGAAAAAAAGGTGAATGTTAATGTTAGAAGTGAGTATCTCTGGGCAGTGGTTTTATCTTTTGCACTTTTCTGTGTCTCAAATATTCTTCAATGAACTTATATTTGAATTTCTATTAGAAAACAATAACAAATAATCTTTTAAAGTCTTGAAATTAAAAAATTCTGCTTATTTTCGGATGAGTAACATATATGTTGACTTATTTTTATCATTTATCTTTAATTTTCTAGAGACAAAACAAAAGTTATCCTGATGTAAAGCCAAGAGTGACAGAATTTTGCTTTTTATACTTTCTCTCTTTCTTTCTCTCTCTCTCTCTCTCTTTCTCTCTCTCTCTCTCTGTCTGTCTGTCTGTCTGTCTGTCAAGGTATATGGCCTTTATACTCATATGAGAAAGTTCTATAAATCCAAGCTTGAGATTGCCCATTTCACATTATGTTTAGCTTGACTCTGTAAAGAAATCCACTGTGTTTGTAATTGTCAAATGTTGATGTTTGTGTAACCATTTACTTGTTCATTCATTCAATCAGCATTTTTATTGAGGCATGCAGGTATAATAATATCTCGGTGAGGGGGATAGTTTTGAGGAGGGAAAAACTAAAGATGGGAGACCAGTTATGCAAGGAAAGATGCAGGCCTAAAATAGAGTGGTTAATGTGAGAATGTGAAGAAAGAAATAGAGTTGAGAGTTATCCTGAGAGTATAAAGAATAGAATTTGATAACTCTATGTGTGCAGTTGTACTTAATACATACCAGTACCATGCTAATGTAGATTGTACAACAGTAAACAAAAGACACCTTTTCCTCATTCCACACATCTCCAACATAACCTCACTCACTCCTCCTGGCTCTCAACTGGTAGTTTTCTCTAGGAAAACAGAAGCAATCAGAAGAGAACTTCATCACAATTCCACCTCCAAGTCTACTAACCTCACTGCATCCTCTACCATATATTCTGCTTTTTCTCCTGTTAAAATGGAAGACCTGTCCACCCCTTCACATATATTCTGAATTCCATCCCATCACCTCCTCGAGTACATCACTCTTGTAATTGCTCTGCATCATCAAAATTTCCCCCTCTAATGGATCATACTAATCAGCACACAAATATTCTGTTATTCTATCATCTTATTCAGACATTCCCTTGAGCTCAACACTCTCTCCAGACACCATCCCATTTCTCTGCTAAAATTAAAAAAAAATTTTAAAGAAATAAAAACATGAGAGTTATCTGCTTTGATATCTAGACTTCCTCTCTTACCACTCTCTCTAGAAACCAATCTAGTTAGTTGTTTGTCCAGAAAACTCTACCAAAACTGCTCTTGGAATTGTCACCAGTTACCCCCAGGTTGTAAGATCCAAAGGCAGGGCCAGTTTCATGGTGTTCATGCAACCTGCATAGTCACACAGGGCTCTATGCTTAGAAGAACCTCATGCTTCATTTAATTGCTCTGCTGTTGTCATCCTGAAATTCTTAATCACTTTTGAACAAAGGCTCCCTCATTTTTATTTTTTCACTGGACCCAGCAAATTATACAGCTGGTTCAGCCCAAAGGTCATTTCTGAGTTCTCGTTTGTCTAAATTTAGCAGCATTTGACTCAATTGATCAGACGCTCTTGAAACCCATGACTCCTTACCTGGTTAATCCTTGTCTTTCTGACCTCTAAAATGTTGCATATGCTAGCGCTCAGATCTCAGTGTTCTTATCTAGTTTGTTTACATTCCTTCTCTGAATGATTTCATGTAGTTCCATAACATTAAGTAACATTTAATACTAATGCCCCCCAAACTCAAATTTATATCTCCAGGCCAGAACTCTCTCCTGAACTCTAACCTTCTATAAGCCAACTCAATATCTCTACTTGGATGTTCAATAGGTAGGATGACTATACATCTCAGTTTGTCTGGGACAGTCTCAATTTATAACTATTGTTTATACATAGTGTTCTCTTTCACTCAAAAGTGTAATGGTTTAGACAAGAAATTATATGGTTACCCTACTATAGGTAAACATCTCAAATTAAACATGTCCAAAAATGAACTCCTGGTGTCCTTTCCCAAGCTTCCCACATTCTTCTTCATCTTAATATAGAGCACCACCATTCACACAATTTCTCAGAATCAGAAGTGGATTTACTATGTAGCTAACAAAGGCTTCATGGCTCCTTACTTTCATGGGCCCTTCTAAGACTCTAAGTGTGGGTCTTAGCAATGTATTCACATAGTCATATGGTTTTGTAAAATGTATTAATTAAGATATAAATTATTCTGATGTTAAGAAGCAGATGTGAAAATATGCTTTAGATAGTGTATTAGTCAGGGTTCTTCAGAGAAACAGAACGAATAAGACCTATATTGATATGTAAGAGAAAATTTATTACGGGAATTGGCTCATGCAATTATGGAGGCTGAGAAGCCCCATCATATGTTGCCTGCAAGTTGTGAAACCAGTAAAGCTGATGGTGTGTTGGAGACCAAAGGCCTGAGAACTAGGGGAGGTGATGATGTGATTTCTAGTCTGGAGTTGCCAGGGGGTGGGGGGGAGTCGGGAGGGGAATGGCACTGGTGTGAGTCCCAGAGTCCAAAGGTCTAAGAACCAGGAGCTCCAATATCCGAGGGCAGGAGAAGACGGATATCCAAATTAAAGAAGAGAGAGAGGAGAATTCACCCTTCCTCCGCTATTTTGTTCTACTTGGGCCCTCAATGGATTGGATAATGCCTGCCCATATTGGTGATAGCAGATCTTTACTCAGTCTACTGATTCAAATACTAATCTCTTCCAGAAACACCTTCACAGACACTCCCAGAAATAATGTTTTGCCAGCTATCTGGGCATCCCATTACCCAGTCAAGTTGACACATAAAATTAACCATCACAGAAAGTTTCAGTAAAAAAAGTGAAAATTTACAGACTGCTGATTGAATATGAAAGGTATTTCTTTTGTCATCTTTAAATTTATTTATTGAAGCACAGAGAAAATTCAGATAAAAATTTAATGAAACATGAGGCAAAACTGATAAAGATGAGTGATGAAATCAGTAAAAATTATTCTGACATTGAGAAATGCAATAGTTTTCCAGATTATGCCAAAAGCAGTAATTCATTAAGAGGAAGAGATAAATTTTGAATAGAAGTAATAAATAGGCTCTTGGATTGTTTAAGAATCCAAATAATGAAGAGAAGTGAATCATATGAATAAACTGGGAAAAGATTTAAATTTCTTACTGATTTCACATAAAGTACTGTCCTTGATTAAGATAACATAAAATTCATAATAGTGCCACTACAACAAGCACATTAACTCAGAAGTGGTTAATGAGTATCATCAAGTCAAATAGTATTTCATATTAGTCACTGTACAAGCAAAGTTGAAATACTCTGAAATCTTACAGCTCACAAATTGATTTGATAGACGTTTCCCCAAGCTTGACAAAACTTCTAAAACTATACATGACATTACCAATAATATGTTGTGAAGCTAAAAGAAATGTATAAAACTATCAGTAATAAAAAGTTGATCAACTATGCTAGAGAGAAGATTTACTTCTTCTCAAAGAGTATGCAAACAAAAGCCATAGGGAAAAAGACAGTATAGTAGTGTATCAGTCAGTTAATTAATAAAAGTATTATGTTATTTTCCTGGATTTGTGCCATGTCTGCAGTATTTGCAGCTTTTTAAAAAATGAATGATTTATTGTGATGTTTCTCAGTCTGTAACAGTTGTCTATTGCTGCATAACAAATTACCCCACAATTTAATGGCTTAAACAATAAAACATGTATTATTTTACAGTATCTGTGGGTCAAGAATTCAGAAGTGCCTTAGGTTGGTAGTTCTCACTCAGAGTCTCTCACAGACTGCAGTTAAGATGTTGGCTGGGGCTGCAGTCATCTGAAGACTTGACTGAGGCTGGAGGATCCACTTTTGCAATAGCTTACTCATGTGACTGGCAAATTATACTGGCTATTGGTGGGAAGCCTTAGTTTCTCCCCTGTAACACTCTTGATAAGCTTATTTACAACATGACAGTTGACTTCCTCCAGAGTGAATGATTTTAAAAAGAGCAAGGTAAAAGTCATGATGTCTGTTATAATTTAGCCTCAGGAATCATACACTGTCATTTCTGCACTATTGTACTGGTTACACAGTCAGTTCTATTTAGGGTGTGAAGGGACCATACAAGGGCATAAGTGCCAGCAAGAAGACTCACTAAAGATTATTTTAGAGGCCAGCTACTATAGTCCTTCCTCTGGTCACCAAAAATGTATGCCCCTCCCATATGAAAAATACACTCACTGTCAGGTTCCCAAAATTTAATAGTGCATTAGTCTATTTTCTGTTGCTTATAACAGAATTCCTGAAAATGGGTAATTTATAAAGAAACAATATTTACTTCTTACAGTTTTGGAGGCTGTGAAGTCCAAGGTCCAGGGGGCACATCTGGTGAGGGCCTTCTTATTGGTAGGGACTCTCTACAGAGTCTTGTGGCAATGCAGCGTATTATATAATGAGGGTTAGGTGAGAGCATGTGTTAACATGTTCACTTGCTCTCCTCATAAAGCCACCAGAGCCAGTCCTTGACAACCCATTAAACCTTTAACCCTTTAATCTATGAATGGAATAATCTATTCATGAAGGCAAAGTCCTCACAACCCAATCACATCTTAAAGGCTCCACCTTTTAATTACCACCTTGGGTATTAAGTTCCAAAATGAGTTTTGGAAGGGACAAATATTCAAACCATAGTGTTCCTCCCCTGGCACCTCAAATCTCGTGTTCTTCTCACATACAAATAAGTTCATTCCATCCTCATAGCCCCAAAGTCTTAACTCATTTTAGCATAAACATTCAAACCATAGCAAATACCATTCCTGCATTAGCTCCGAGTCTAGAATCTCTTCATCTAAATCATGTCCTAGGGTAGATGAGGCTTCTCTAGTACATCTCCTCATGAACAGTTCCTCTTTGTCTAAAAACCTGTCAACTAAACAGAAAACCTACCTGCTCTCTACACACCCAAAATACAATAGTGCAAGAGGCATAGCTATGATAACCACTATAGACACTCCCATCCGAGAGGGAGAAAAACAGGGGACACACTGATCCAAATAAATTATGAAATTTAGCTGCACAAATGTTGAAAGTTCCTTCATAAAGCCTAAATCCTACACTTGGCCAGGAATTATTTTGCATGGCCCTTGGCTCTGCCTCCTGTGCTCTTGGTTTTACACTCTGAGTCCATGCTTTCAGTTGCATAGTTTTCTCAACCTGCTTCCTGTCTGTATAAGTTTTACAGTCCAAAGTCCTCCTTTCATTTTGCAGTTTTCTGTCCCTTTCAGTACGAGCTAGCAGAGATTCTTCCTAAATAATTATTTATAATACTTTGTGTATATCCTATGAAGATTTTGGAAGGTTCACTCTATCAGACTTTTTCTACCTTGAGCTTCTGCTGAGACTGCTGAGGGACAACAATCTTAAGCCTCTTAGAAGCTTTATTTTTTAACTCAATAAATCTCTCAGGCACTGTTTTGCATTTTCCTGAGGTCTTGACAAAGAATTTTACAGCCAGACTGTGAGATTTTTCTTTGTACCCTGTTTTTCTGACAGTGACTTAGATTTGATCCCTGCCCTAGAGTCATTCCCTCATTTTAACAACGTCTGCCATCTGGAGAGGTAGGGACTTTTGAAAACAAGCAAGCCTGGCTCCTTTTTGTTTAACCATCCTTCCTTAAGCTTACCACTCTCTTCTCACATTTTACTATGAACAGCAAGAAGAAACCAGGAGGCACCTGCAGCACTCTGCTTGGAAATCTCCATAGCTAGACCACCCAGTTCCTCAGGTATATTTTCTACATACCGTATTGCCGCAGGTAACAGTGTTGCTAAACTTTCAACAACTGTAAAACAGGGATCCTCTCTCTTTTGTTTTCCATTAACATTTTCCCACCTTCCTTTAAGCCCTCATCTGCAGCTTCCTTAAAGTACATCAGGATTCTGTTAACAATCTCTTCTTCAGGCTTTCACTAACATCTCCTCAAAATCTTTCCAGCTTCTGCTCACTACCTAGTTCCAAAGCTTCTCCATATTTTAGGTTTTTATCATGGTAGTACTCTATTCCTAACACTGAAATCTGTATCTTTTCCTGCATTAAAAATTACTACAACACTTAGTGTCTTAAAATATAAACATTTATCATCATACGGTTTCCATGGGTCAGGAATTGAGGAATGGCTTAGCTGAGTGGTTTTGGCTCAGGATCTCTCATGACATTGCAGTCAAGATACTGCAGGATACAGACAAGATCATTAGGGACCATCTTGGAGGCAGGCCACCACACATTCGAAATAAATATTTACTTCTATACCTTATTTTCATTTGTATTCATAACGTGTAATTCTCGTTTCCACAACACTTGGGTCTTTACTAGCTCAGACCAAAACTCTTGACTTCCCCACTGTCTCACACTCCACAGTTGGTCTGTTAGTACACCCTATTAGGTCCACATTCAGAATGTATGCCCAGTTCAGTTACATATCCCAGCCTCCACTGGTACCACGCTCCTTCAAATCATAATCATTTCTCACTGATACTATAGCCAGTCTTTTAATTGGCCTTTCTGCTTCTACCGTTGTTTTCCATCAGTCTATTGGCAATATGGCAAAGTGATCATTTAAAACAAAAATCATATCATGTTACTACCGTGCTCAAATCTTCCTATGACTTCCTATCTCACCATAAGCAAAAACCAAAGTCTTCACATGTTCTATCAGGCCCTACATGATCTGGCCCAGGTTTACTTCTGACTGCTTACCTACTTCTCTCCTCTTCCTCACTGTTTCAGCTACAATGGCTTCCATACTGTTCCTACCTCGAAACCTCTGTATTTGCTGTTCCTCTGCCTGAATGTTCTCTCCCCAGATACACCTCTTTTTTTTTAATAGAACACATTATACATTTTATTCCTTTTAAAAATTTTTGCTTATTACCTCTCGCCTTCTTCTAAAATGTAAGCTCTCTGAGGAAAGAAACATTGTTTTGCGCATGCTGGTATTCCCAGCATATGGAATAAGGCCCAACTCATGATGGGTATTCTGTAAGTATCTACTGAATGCATGAATGAACAAATGAACTTTTGGAGAGGTCAAATTAGGGCTAGGATTGTACAGTGTTACTGTGGTCAAGAGAAAAAAATGACACAAAAAACAATGATATGATCATCAGTGTTAAACGCTGTAGAAAGGTCAAAGAAGATGAGGACTGAAAAATGACAAGGGACAAAGAACACTCAGTAGTTGTAACGTAGTTGTGAAAGCAAAAATCATTGACAAGATAATGAGTGAGGTAAGAAATCACACAGGCTGTGAGTATTCTTTTGAGAAAGGATAATGGAAAAAAAAGGAGGGAGGAAGCAGGAGATAAGGGAAGGAGGGAGAGAGGAAAGGAGGGAAGGAGAAAGAGAGAGAGAAATAGGACAGACAGCCCAGTGGTTAAGAGCTGGAGTCAGACAGTTATGGATTCACATCCAAGCTCCACCACTAAATACTTGCATAATTTGGGGCAAATTGCTTAAACTTGGGAACCTCAGCTTTCTATGTCAATTGGAAATAATAGTATTGCCTTCCTAATAAGGTTGATGTGAAAAGTAAATGCAAGAACTCATGTAAAGAGTTTGAGTTAAAATACTTGCTTGCTTGGAACATAGTAGGAGCTCAGTAAGTGCTAGTTTAAGAATAAGTACCTTAAAAGAAATCACAGGGTTGAAAAAGAGGATTTCTATATTTTGGTGTTTTCTTAGGATATGAGAAGATTTGATCATGGTTAACAACTAAGTGGAATAAGCCAGTGGAGAGAAGAGATTGAATATGTAAGAAATGTGAAGGTAAAGTGAAAGCGGACAATTTTTAATGGTCCTGTAAAGAGAGAAGTTGAATGAGAGGGCTTCTCTCTTGCATTGAAGTAAAGAAGGACAATGGAATGAGCAACAGGGAGAAATTCAAGAGAAGGGGGAGAGCTTACTTTTATTTAATAAAACAGAAGGAATCACGGCATCTGCTGAGAGGATGAAGATGTGGGACTCAAACTAGTATAATGCACTGCCTCATTCCTCCAACTTTGCCTTTGCTTTAAAGGCTCAGGCATTATTTCTGCTCAAATTTATCCACTTCTCCAGTGTTTCCCACAGTCTCCATCACCATCAAACGCCGTTTTATGCCTGTCTTGGCAAGTGAGAAAGTATTGAAAGCTCCTTTTTAAAAGATGATGCTCATGACCTGGTAGGTTTTTGTTGTTGGTTTTTAACAACTCTCGACAAAGTGTGCATCGCTCAGGATGCATCTCAAAAATAATTTTAAGAGGTTTTTGTACCTCTCTTACTAGGTTGTTGATAAACATATCCTAAATGGATAGGTAAATCATCGTGGGGGAAACATTTTCTATTTTTTGTTTGGCTAAAAGCTAGTCTACCTAGTATTTTGTTTTTATTTGTTGTTAGGAAAAGGGGTTTTTTCTAGGTTGAGATTGGGAGAGGATCAAAAGCAGAGAATGCGGGTGGGCTGCTCAAATCTTCTGTAGTAGGATGGTCAGACTGAAAGAATCACATGAATCGAACTGGCACTCTACCGCTGCGGCAGCGAAGTGTGATAAAAAAATGACTTAACAGCACTTTGTGCTTCCTGGTGACATTACTTCACTCCAAGGTTAACTAGCTCTATTTGTAGCTTTGAATAAACTGAGAGACACAGAAAAGGGTGAAGGGGAGAAACAGTGGGTCAGCTCTTACATTTGAACATACTTTTTGGTCTGATAAATGCAATCATCATCAACAACAACAAACATTTGCTGAGTGCTTAGTACTTTGAGAGTAGTTCTAAGGTCACAGAAATGATTTTTAATGTCACTGCTTAGTGCTGGGAGATTTATCAAGAGACAAAGAAGACATCAGTTGGAAATTACTTGCACAGCTTTGTAAAAGACAACTGGGTTATCGAAGTCATTCCCTCATGTCTTCCAAATTCTCACTCGTGAAAATGTTAAGTGTAGAATATGTATTGAATTTTTTTCACACCTTTGATTTAGATAGGATAGTGATAGCTGCATTTTTTACATGCTAAATACTCTAAATGAGTTAGAAAACATTTGGAGGACATAAATATTGTTTATATGTATATAATCTATATATACTTTATATATTTTTTTTATATATATTTTAGTTACATATATATATATATATATATATATAGTTATGGAATCCTTAATGAAGTTACTAAACCCCAATAATAATTGTTTCTATAGGAAATTTAATTCATTTTCTGACAGTTTTCAGGAACACATTGCAGCAAATAATAAGGATCATATAGATTTTGTTTCTATTTCAAAATTTATCTGTCTCTTAAATACACACCTTAACATCATTTACCAGCCGGAGTGTCTTGATTTGAATCAGCTGAAAAGTGGTGTTCTCTCCACAAGCCGAGAGAAGATTCAAATCCTAGAGAAGTACAGACTTGTTAAAAACTCAAGTACTTAGAAACTTGCTTTGGAAGCCTGTTGCAGAGAGAATCTCAGGGAGAAAGGCACGATCTAGTAAAGGAAAAAAAAAAGGCTAGAAGAAGGAAGGTTATATTCCAAGGAAGTGGCTCTTTAAAAGGAGAGGCATTTCAGAATATTCCAGAAAGACTACTCTGAAACCTTGAGGAAGCTGCTGGCCCTTCTGAAGTTCAATGAAGTAGGGAGAAAGGAAGTAATGGTAAACTGGAGTCACAGAACTTTGAGTGGCTTAAGAAGCACCCCTGAGCATACTCTGTAAGGTTTAGTGGCCCAAGTATGTACGTTACAAGGTAACATGAAAATGTAGAATTCAACTTATATTCTAGTTTTGCTTCCTTTTTCTTGGCTCTGTATTGAGTATTGTTTAATTTATTTACTTGGGGCTTACAAAGTGAAAGAGAACCAACATAACCAATTTACCCAAAGTTTCAGTGAGGAGAATAAATAGTGGGGAGGAATATAAATTGGTACAACTTTCTGAAGAAAATTTGCCATTAAATTTTTAAGAACTTGAAAAATATTTGTAGCCTTTGACTCAGGAATTCTACCTCATGAAATTTATGTTAAAGAAATAATTGAATGTGCATAAGGTTTTATACACAAGATTAGAGATTAATAATCCTCTTCCTCCTCTCCTCCCTTCCATTATAGATGATAAAGAACATTCAGAAAAATATTATCATGATAGTAAAAATCACCTATAATTCCACTACCCAGAGACAGTCACTCCGATTACACTCTTCTTGGTGTTGTTTTCTTCCAAACGGTGTTAATTTGTCTATTTAAGGCCATAAAAAATTGCCACAAATTTAGTGGCTTAAACCAATACAAATTTATTATTTTACAGTCACATAAGCCAGAAGTCTGATGCAGGTTTTACTGAGCAAAAATCAAGGTGCTGGCAGGGCTGCATTCATTTCTGGAGACTCTAGGGGAGAATTAATTTCCTTGCCTTTTTAAGCTTCTAGAGAATGCCCATATTCTTTGGCTAATGGACTCCTTCCTCCATCTTCAAAGCCAGCAATGTTGTACCTCTCTGTGCCTTTCTTCAACAGACACCTCTCCTTCTAACCACAGTCAGGTAAGATTCTCTGCTTTTAAGGACCCACATGATTAGATCTAGCCCACTCAGATAACCTAGGAAAATCTCCCCATCTCAAGGTCCTTAAACATAATCACGTCTGCAAAGTTCCTTTTGCCATGTGAGATAAATATCCACAGGCTTTGGGAATCAGGACATGGACATGTTGTGGGGTATGAGGGGGAAGGGTACATTACAAAGCCCACCACACAAATGTTTTCATGTATATTCAAAAATATATCTTTTCTAAAATCGGGACCATATTAGCAATACTTTTGTATCTTGCTTTTCTTCTACTTATATTTTGAGCATTTCTCCATGTCATTAAATGTTTTTTGAAAACATGATATTTTTTTTAATGCTGCATAATATTTAACTTTAGGGCTCTACTGCAATTTAACCATTTCTCTACTGTTGGACCTGTAGGTTATTTTCAATATTTCTAAAAACCTAATTCAGCACTGATTATGAATATCTTCTACATAAATCTTTGTGGATAATTTGAAACAACTTTAGGATAAGTTCATAAAAGTGGAATTATTCCATGAAATGTTTTAGGGGGAAATCTTCTGAGATAATCATATTCATTCTTTCAATACATATTTGGTGAATGCATCACAATTTTACTTGTGTGTGCTTTCTTCTTTTCATTCTCACTAATCCTGCCTGGGTCTATGCCACCATCATCACTGGTCAGAATAATTGTAATGCCTTCATAAAAAATTTCTCTGTCTCTAGTTTTGACCCACTCCATTCTGTTCTCCAGATAGCTATTCTCTAGATGAAGGGACTCTTTTTATCTTAAGTAATGCTTTTTGTTTTGCCTTAAAGTCTATTCTGTATATATCAATTTTTTTGTTTACTAGTTAAATAGAGTAAGTTTTTTCATTATTGTACTCTCAAACTTTCTGTATCCTTATGTTTTAAAAGTATCTCTTAAATCAGTATATAGTTGGATTTTGTTTTTTTCTCTAGTTCAACAATCTTTGTCTTTCATTGGATCATTTAGTCCATTTATATTTATTGTATTTGTTGATATATGTGTTTATATCTACCACCATATTTTGTACTTTCTATTTTTCCCACCTAGCTTATGCTCCATTTTCCATCCTTTGTAACATTTTTATTTTTTATTATTATTCCTTTTTTCCTTTTAATAGTTTGGAAGTTATATATTTTTAGTGATTACCTAAACATTAATAAATTCTAATATCAATGAATTATATTACTCTCCTCCCAGACAGTAGAAGGTCCATAAAACACTTTAACTCCACTGACTTACCCCTTACTTATATGCTATTTTGTCATGTATTTTAATTAATCTATGTATTATTAAATCCCATGGCATTCTTATATAATAATTATTATTCGTTTTATACTGCCAATATTTATTTGTACTTATCCAGATATGTACTAACATCTTTGCTCTTCATTCCTTCTTTCAGGTCTGACCTGCCAGTTAGGATCATCTTCCTTCTGTGAGGATCCCGAGATGGCGGTGACTGCAGTGGTTGGCATGGAGTAGCTGAGGTGGAAAAGGCGGCCACTGGGCCTTAGGCAGCCGGGAATCTTGTGGACCTTTCCCTTGCCGTCTCTTAAGGGAGGACCGCTGCCAGTGGCTCGTCGTGGGGGCTGACCGCCACTTTGCCCTTTTCAGGAGAGGCTGCCTCATTTACAGGCAACAGCTTTGAAGTATGGAGAAGGAAAAGAACTGTTTCTTAGCTGCAAAAGCAAGTCTCTAAACAGGGAACACGGCGCCGGGGCTGCTGTGGATGCAGACAGGATCCCGGAGGCCGGTGCCATGCTGAAGGCGGCCAGCTGCCCTATTCAGGATTCGAGGTTTCAGGCCGGCATAAAAGAAGATTCCTGGGAGCGCCCGAACCGCGCCGCGGGACTGAATGAGCAGCCCGAGGTGGCGGCAGCCAAGAACGGGGACAGCGACGATGCAGAGGCAGAGAGGGAGCCGCCCGACCCGGCACAGCCCTGTAAGTGACCCCCGGCCCGGCCCTGCTCGGGGGGCGGAAACCCGTCCGGCTTCCGCCTGCCCCACGGGGCCACTCACCGGCCCCGGGGCTGCCTCCATTTTCTCAGGTGGTGGCAGCTCCGGCCCGGCTCGGCCAAGCCTGTCCTCCTCGCCCAGCTCGGCTCCTCACTGAGCCTTCCTACTTGCTTGCCCCGGCATGGGGCTTCCCGGGGCCTGCGGGCTGGCCTCCCTTCCCACTCCCTCTGCGGTTCTCTGGCAGGGCTGGTGGCGTGGGGTGTCCCCAGCCAGCGTCGGGAGGGCAAGGAAGTACGGGCTGGGCTGACTGTCACTCCACTGCACTCTGGGCTCTGGCCCCTGGTAAACTTCCTGTTACTGGGAGGCAGATACCATCTCTGCGGCCACCAGTTTGGAAAAGCGCCTAACCAATTTCTGGTTAGGAATAGTGTGGGCAGAGAGTTCCCAAGTTCACTTGAACCTGCCGGAGAGCTGACTACAGGTGGGCACCGGACTCAGTCCGCGCCGGGGGGATTCAAAGGTGAACCATGTGCTGCAGGCTCCTCCCCTGAGGAGCTCACGCTCTGGTGTGGGAGATAAGACAAGTACTCAAATAACCGAGATACCAGGAGGAAGGTGATAAGTCCCGAGAAAGATCTACACAGTGCTACAGAGGCACCCAGAACGACCGTTCGTCTGCGCCTAGCAGAAACCTGGTAGACTTCCTGGGCGAGGCGGTGCCGAGCAGGGACTTGAAGGCCCAGCTGATAGACGAGGGCTGCAGAAGACACGTCCCAGCCCAGCCCAGTGCGCACAGAGCGGGGAGACGTCCGGCTAGGGAGGCGGAGACTCGACAGAAACCACACACCCTGTGGGGTCACCACTGCACGATCCAACAGCCCGGACCAGAGTGCACGGAACAGGGAGAAGTCCTGCACGGGAAGTGGAAGCTCAGCAGAGACCACACACCCTGCGGTACCACCCCATGATCCAGCAGCCTAGCAGAGTCCAAGGTGACCAGAGAGGTGGCTCCCCGGAGAGGCCCAAGACCCGAGGCAACCACACACACAAGGCACTAGAGGCCAACTGAGCAGTCACAGAGATAGCCATACCAAATTGGCAACCATAGCAACATCTTAGTTAGTCAATAGTCTCAAACCGGTGGACTGTGAACCCCCTGCCACAATGAATAAACATCAAAAAAAAAGGATCATCTTCCTTCTGCACTGAAGTATACTCTTTAATATTACCTTATTGCAGTCCTCTTTGTGACAAACCCTCTCAGATTTTTGTTTCTCTGGAAATGTTTTTTATGTTACCTTTATTCTTAAAGGACATTCTTTTTTAACCAGTTATAGAGTTCTATAATCGACAGGTTTTTCATCACATGAAAGACTTTTTTACACAGTTTTATGACTTTCATTACTGCCTTTTAGTAGTCAGACACTGTCCTATCTGTTGTTCTTTGAAAGTAATCTAGCTTTTCTCTGAGTAATAACTGATTATGGTATTCTACAATTTTATCATTATGTGTCTAGGCATCGATTTATTTTTATTTATCCCACTTGGGATTTGTTTGAATTCTTGAATCTGTGGATTGATGTCTCTCATTATTTCTCAAAAATTCTTAGTCAAAATCTCTCCTGATATTCTCTCTTCCCTCTTCTTTCTCCCTAGACTTTTGGGATTTTGGCTAAACGTATGATACAGTTTCCTACTCTACCCTCTATGTTTTCCTACTCTACCCCCTCTCCTCATTTGGGGTCTCTCTATAAAGCATTCTGTACAGTTTTCTCTTATCGGCTATAACTAATCTGTCAATCAAGTTTCTAAGTTCATATATTTTATTTTTCATTTGCATAATTTCAATTTCTTTCTTTCTAAAATCTGTCTCATTAACTTCACATCAAAGTATTATATACATACAGAATTGTGCAGATATTATAAGTGTTCAGAATGATAAATTCTCACAAATTCAACACAGTTATAGAATCAGCTTCCAGATCAAGAAACAGAACATTGCTAGCACTCCAGAAGCCACACTAAGGACACTTTCTAGTCACTATCATGAAGGTAACCACTAGTCTGACTTCTAACAGCACAGATGAGTTTTGATCATTTTTATACTTTGTGTAAGTAAAATTATACAAAATGTATATACAAACTCATATGTGTCTGGTTTTTTTCATGCAACATTATATTTATAAGATTAATCCATATTGTTTCATATAGTTGTAGATTGTTCTTTCCCCACTATATCATGTGAGTATACCATAATCTATCCATCCTACAAGGGGTATTCAGGAAGCTTTCATTTGGGGGCTGGTGAGCATATATCATAGGGTAAGTATATGGGTAGCTTAATTAGAAACTGCCAAATCATTTTCCAAGGCAATTGATAGGGTTTGGGTATGTTGTTCCCCCAAAGCCCATGTGAAAATCTGATCCCTAATGTGGCAGTGTTGGGAGCTATTTTGGTCATAGGGTGTGGATCTCTGAGTGAGTTCTCATTCTATTAGTTCCCACAAGAGCTGGTTGTTTAAAAGGACCCTGGCACCTCTCCTCTCTCTCTTGCTTCTTCTCACCATGTGATCTACTTGTATCTGCTGGCTGCCCTGCTGCTTTCTGTCACAAGTACAAGCAGCCTGAGGCCTGTACCAGATGCAGCTGTCCCAGAATTGTGGGCCAAATAAATCTCTTTTGTTTATAAATTACCCAGTTTCAGGTATTCTGTTATAAACAACAGAAATGGACTAACACAGAAAATTAGTACCAAGGAGTGGGGTGTGGCTAAATAGTTACCTGAAAATGTGGATGTGGTTTTGGAACTGGGTAGTGGGCAAAGGTTGGAGGAGTTTAGAGGACTCAGAAGAAGACAAAAAGATGAAGGAAAGTTTGGAACTTCTCAGATATTGGTTAAATGGCTGTGGCCAGAATGTTGATAGAAATGTGGACAGTAAAGGCCATGCTGATGAGGTCTCAGATAGAAATGAGGAATTTATTGGGAATTGGACAAAAGATCACCCTTGCTACACCACAGCAAGGAACTTGGCTGCATTGTGTCCATGCCCTAGGACTTTGTAGAAAGTGGGACTTAAAAGCTGTGAACCAGAATATTTGGCAGAAGAAATTTCTAAGCAGCAAAGCATTAAGGATGCTACATGGCTACTCATAACACCCTATGCTCAGTTATGGTGGCAGAGGCATGACGTAAAGCCAGAATTTGTAATTAAAGGGAGCAGAGTGTAAAGATTTGGAAAATTCCCAGCAGCCTGGTCTTGTGGTAGAGAAAGAGAGAGCATTTTCAGGAGAAAAATCCAAAAGTACAGAGGCGAGACTGGACTCATTGCTAGAGACATTAGCATGTCTATGAGGCAGCCAGGTGGGTGCTAATAGCCAAGACAATGGGAGAAAGGTCCCGAAGGCATTTGATAAGTCTTGCAGGTCTCCCCTCCCATCACAGGCTCGGAGGCCTAGTAGGACCAAATTGTTCCTGGGGACAGACCCAAGTTGCTGCTGCCCTATACCACCTTGGAACACTGCTCCCTCCAGTTGCTCCAGCTGTAGCTAAACTGGCCCCAGGTTTGACTAGACCTGCAGCTTCAGAAGATACAAGCCAGAAACCATGGTGTCCACATGATGTTAAGTCTGCAGGCCAGCAGAACATGAGAGCAGTGGAGGCATGGCAGCCTCCACCCAGATTCAGAAGATGAAGATGTATGAAAAAGCCTGGAGGCTCAGGCAGGGACCTGTCTCAGGGGCAGAACCACTGCAAAGGGCATATACTAGAGCAATGCTTAGCAGAAATGTGAGGTCAGAGCCCCCACAGAGAGCCCCCACCAGTACAATGCCTAGTAGAGCCAAAAGAGTGGAGCCACCACTAGGACCCCAGAAATGTAGGGCCACTGGCAACATGCAACACTGGCCTGAAAAAGGTATGGGTACCAGTGTGGCCCAGTGTGCTGTGCCTGGCAGAGCCATGGGAGTGGGGCTGCCTGAGGCTTTGGGGGCCCAAATTCTCCACTGTGCCCAGGATGCAGGACTTGAAGTCAAAGAAGATTATTTTGGAGCTTTAAGATTTAATGTCTGCCCTGCTGGGTTTTGAACTTGTTTGGGGCCTTGTAGGGCTACGTGACTATGCCAGTTGTCGGGTTGAAGCAATAGCTATGCCAATTGTATGGCTAGGCAATTCATAAGTAAAGTCAAAAAGTTTGATTATTTTAATTGTACTAAGTTTCCATTTGTATTGTCTGGGCTAGGTCTCAGACCCTCCTACCCTCAGCAGTAGCAGCAGAAGCAACAGTGGCAGTGGCCTCTCAGAGCATCTGGGGACACTGGCAGCAACAGCCTCCAGCAACAGTAGCAGCCTCCCCATGCCCCCCCTCCCCCGGGTGGGGGTGCCCTGTGGATCAGAGCCACTCATCCTTTATTTTTAAATATGGACACCTGGGCACACATATGTAATTACATTTGTTAATAGCCAAGGAACACCTGGGCACACGTGCGTATTTACATCAAATGCTCAGCAAGATTCTGAAGATCTAAGGGGCCCTGACCATTTTCCTGTATTTTCCCTACAGGCCTGTTCTTCCTTTCTTCTGGCCTATTTCTCCCTTTTGGAATGGGAATGTGTACCCAATGTTTGTTCCACGATTGTATCTTAGAAGTAGATAAGTTTGTTTTTGATTTTTACAGGTTCACAGTTGGAAGTAGTTTTGCCTTTGGTCTCAGATGAGACTTTGGACCTTGGACTTTTAAGTTGGTGCTGGAACAAGCTAAGACTTTTGGGACTGTTGGGATAAAATGATTGTATTTTTTGATAAGAACATGAGTTTGGGGGGGCCACAGGCAGAGTGATAGAGTTTGGGTATGTTGTTCCCCAAAGCTCATGTAAAAATCTTATCTCCAATGTGGCAGTGCTGGGAGCTGTTTGGGCCATAAAGGGTAGATCCCATGTGAATAGATTAATACCCTCCTGGGGGAGAGTGGCAAGTAGTAAGTGAGTTCTTGCTCTATTAGTTCTCACAAGAGCTGGTTGTTTAAAAGGAACCTGGCACGTCTCCTCTCTCTTGCTTCCTCTCACCATGTGATCTGCTTGTATCCACTAGCTGCCTGCCACTTTGCACCATGAGTAAAAGCAGTCTGAGGCCCACACCAGAGGCAGCTGTCTCAGAATCATGAGCCAAATAAACCTCTTTTCTATATAAATTACCGAGTGCTGTGGATTGATTGAATTGTATCCTGCAAAGTTCATATATTAAAAGCTTAATTCCCACTGTAACCATTGAGAAATCCTATTATGGTAATTGAAAGGTGGGCCCTTGAAGAGGTGATTAAGTTGATGGTTAAATGGTGGTCACAGGCATGGTTCTGAGGACTTTAAAAGAACACAGGAGAAGCTCTCTCTCTGCTGTACCATTTTCTGCCATGTGAGACCCCTGCATTGTTGAAAAGCCACCGCTAAAGAAGACCCTTACCAGATGTGTTCCCTGGACTTTGGACTTCCCAGCCTCTGAAACTGTAAACAATAAATTTTATTTTCTTATGAATTACCCAGTTCCATGTATTTTGTTTTAAGCAACAGAAATGGACTAATAATGGTAATCGTACCTATTTCACCCCCACCAGCAATGGGTATGAATTCTACTTGCTCTGTATCCTTGTCAATACTTGTTATTTTCTATCTTTCTTATTTTAGACATTCTGGTGAGTGAACCCATGTGTTTTAATATTTACTATCTTCAGTGTAGTTGCAGCTATAGGTTTTCTTACTTGTTTTTAATAGTTACATAGGAATGTGTGTTTAAATTTATAACTGGTTATGTCCCTTTTCTTAAATTGTTGTTAAATTTTACTTTTATCAAATTGTGATAAAAAAAACATGGTACTTACAACCTCTGCTTTTTGGAATTTATTTTGTTTTAGGATCTAATATGTGATCAATTTTGAAAATGCAAAATGGCTGTTTGGAAGTAGTACATTGTCTCTGTGGTGTTTTAAGTTAGTTATAACAGCCTGATTAATATTTAAGTCATTTATTTTTTCTACTTAATCTGTCTGCGATAGAAAGGGCAGATTAAAAATTTCCACTTCAATTGTGCTTCTCTCATTTTCTTGGAGGCAACACATGCAGTGGTTCTTAAATTTCAGCATGCATAAGAATCAGCTGGAGTACTTGTTAAAATGCAAATTTCAAAGCTCTAGACTATATCTGAGGTGATGCCAGAAGTTTGCATTTTTAGTAAGCATCTCAGGTAATTCCGATGCAGGACTAACCTTTCAGATACTCTAGTGTAGTGTCTTCGAGGTTCTCAAGTCAGAAAGACCTGCATTCAAATCCCAGTTACACCCTTAACAGTGAGAACCTTGAGCAAATTACCTAACCTCTCTGTGCTCAGTTGTTTTTCCTTTAAAATGGGAATAATAAGCATATCTACCACATACTGTTATTCTGATCATTAAATTAGCTAATGCATGTGAAAATGGTAGCATAGTACCTGGCCACATTGTTCATTATTATATAAAGGCCCACACCTCTTATTTTCATTGACCATATAGTATTTTATCAATGTGAAATGATACTGCTTCATTTACTGAATTCTACTTTATTATTAATGATCACCCATACTTTTTAATTGCACTTTTCTATTATATTTTTGCCCATTTAAAAATATTTTTAACTTTTAATTCACTTTATTTAAGATGTCTCTCATAAGTTGCAAATAGTTGTTTTTCTTTTGTAAATTCAGCCTGAAACTCTTATTAGTGGTGTTAACCAATTTACAATTGTTTTAACTCCCATAAATCCTTTTTGCTTCAGTATTTTAATATTCTCTTGCTTTTTGTTTTTATATACTATTTTTTTTTCTTGCTTTTGTGTTTAAATATTTGGCAGAATTAACCATGTTTTTAATTTATCTTTGGGTTAAAAAATTTGTAACTGTATTTCTCTTATCAATGTCAAGTATGAAACAGTAGTTTTTGGCTTCTCCTGTCTCCACTATATAATCCTTAGTATAAATAGAGTAATGATGTTTAACATACCTAGATGTTCATAAGATTTTTTTTTTTTTTTTAAGCTTTCCGTTTTAAAAATTTTAGAAGGAATCATCTGGTCTTAATTGTCTTTTTTTTTTTTTTCATTATATTGACCTTTTTTAGCTCAAAGTTTTCATCTAAACTTTGTTTTCTGTTTTTACTTGATCTGTTATTCATATGATTAGAAAGTTTGGATCTCCTAGATCTGTTTGCCATATCTTCTTATATTTTTTCCATTCTGGAGTAACTTTTTAAAAAGTCTTTTAGGACTTGACTCTGCCCCCTAAACAGGTACTAGCCTCAACTCCTCCAATGTTATTTTTCATAACTTTTACTACACTCAAAAACATTTACTCAGCCCACAAAAAAGATGTAACTTGTCTCTGATGTGAAATGTACATAGATGAGATGAAGCTAATTAAACTGCAAGAGGGAGCACTGACAAATATATAGGACCTGCTGGCAAAATAGAATGGTTTGGTCAGGACCCTCGCCATGGTCTGGTTGGGTGTAGTTCAGCACATCCTTTGTAAGCAAATTGTGTGTGTTTGTGTGTGTGTGTGTGTGTGTGTGTGTGTGTGTGTATAGTTAGTGCACATGCACACCAATGTATCTTTTTAGTTTTGTTGCTATTCTTGTGTTCTTCAGAGTTTGTGAAGCAGACTGGCTGGCAGTTTTCTGCCTCAGGCGGCTGCTGCCACAAGCAGCCATGCTTTCCAACCTATGGCTTCCAAGGACCTGTTTGCCAGTTAACTAGCTCATAGACCTGCATGTGAGGGGTCTGATGACCCAGTCTGGACAACAGGCTCGAGGGGTCTGTGAGCTCCGGACCCAGCCCTAGCACTACAATTGGCAACGTCAACAGGATTCCGACATTAGCCTGAGCGCCACAGGGCCTAAACAGACTGAGCTATGGTATTTATAAGAATGAAGTTCTAAGTGCCACAAGAATGTCTTTCCTTCCTTTCCCTTGCTGTCTGCTTGTTTGGGAGAAGGACTCTTTATGTATGGGTGTCCTGAGCTTTGCCTGTGTTGCCAGGAGAATCAAGGCCCATAAGACTTTGCCTCTGTGTACTTCTCCAGCCTCGTTTTCTTCCACTTCACGGTCTTGTTATACTAAATTTCTTTCACTTTGTCAAATCTTCTATCAGTTAAGATACTTTTGACTCTAGGTAACAGAAAAACTTGGCTCAAACTAGCTCAAATAATGAGGGAATTTATTTACTCAAAACTGGAGGTCCAAAAGTAAGGCAGGCTCTAGGTGTGCTAGAAATTAGTAGTTAGCCAAATATTATTATAAAATACCTCAATTTACTCCAGCTTTATGCTAAGTCCTCCACAGTTAAGCTTCATGTTAAAGCTGATTATTCTCGGTGTAGCAAGATGATCATTGCCAATGGAAACAAGGACTTCAAGCTTTTTTCAATCATGTCTGGGAGGAAAGAGGAAAATCACTCCTTGAAGTATGGACTAGGTAGTTTTCTTTTAAGTTTTATTGGGCTAACTTAGATCAGTCGCCAACTGCTGGACAAATATCAGTCTTCAAGGGCTAATGCCACACAGTGATCAGCTTAAATTATCAGGATTCCCCTTTACATCCAGAGCTGGGATTGGATATTTGAATAAAATCGAAATCCCATTAAGAATAACAAAAGGGTAAATGGATGTTGGGGAGGCAATAAAGAGTTCCTGCATCGGATACTACTTCCTTTCTCAAGTCCTGATCTTTGCACACACTGTATCCTCTGTCTGGAATACTCCTTACCTCACTTACTTTTGCTTGTCTTTCACCTCTCATCTTAAATATGATTTCCTGATCCATGGAAACTGCATTAGAAATATTGGGCCTATATAGATTGTATAGATTAAATACAATTTTGTGGCTGGGGTGAGGCTAACTCACCAGTTTCAGAAATAGTTGTTTCTAGAACATATCTCAGGCCTGAGGCCAGACTTTTCTGTATGGCCTCACAGGCTGTGTGCTGCATTTGGACGATGCCCCTCTGACTGAGGCCAAGTGTTGGCAAACTATGGCTAGTGGACCAAATCTGGCCCATACCTCATTTTGTAAATAAAGTTTCATTAGTGAACAGTCACACTCATTCATTTAGGTATGGCCTACATATTTGAATATTTATTGTGTGTCCCTTTATACAAAAATAAAAATGCCGTCCTCTGACTTGGACAACACAGAGGTCCTATCTTCAGACCTTGTCTTGCTGAAAATTGCTATACTTAGGGAATTGACTTGGTATTACCTACCCTCACCATAAATAGTAGGAATGTTATGGGTTTTTTGCCCCAGGTACTTGCACTTAGTGAACATGGAGACAAGTAGCCATAGTCTTTGTAACAGCTGTGGGGAGAGGGTAGTGGATGAGACAGGAATGCATGGAAATCCATGAGATTTACAAAGATGAGTGGCTCACATCTGACAGATATGCCATACTATATTGTCATCAGCTGTTGTAAGTTGCTGTGGAAAACTTTGGGAGACCTGAGAAGTCGGTACATTCATCCAGATTTATGCTGCTTTGTTTTTCTTTTGCTTTAGGTAGATGGGTTTTGTATATCTGTGGTCACTGAACAAACTTAACATCCTTTATTTATACATGTGTATCCATCAGTCACATTACTGGATTATAGTATAACAACAGCAGAGTTGTAAATCAATATTGATGGCTAAGGGTCTTATATGGATGTAAGGTATGGTGTTTGCTTAGGAAGTGGCACCTGATTTCTTTTTTCAAATGGTGAATTTGTTAAAGACAGGGGCCATATCTTATACTGCTTTGTATGTCCCATCTAGAAGAGGACTAAGTGCTAGACTGCTCAATAAATGCTTGTGAATGTAGAATAAAAGTAACACAGTCTAGTTGGGCAATCAAGGAAGATTGAGTGTTTTGCTTAATTCTTTGTTTTAAAGAGGTAAAAAATATCAGAACACTTTCTATTTTCTGTAATTTTATGTGTTTTCTTACATAAAGTGAAATGGTAATAAACCCAAAATAAGTGAGACTATACTATTATAGTAGACTATATACTTGATCTGAATCGTAGCCATATTCATAGAAGGCTCAGTGACCTAAGCATGCTTGAGCTGCCCCAGACTAATAAGGCAACTCTTGAAAGTGGCACTTTAAAAAAAAAGGCAGAGCCTGTCAATATCAGAAAGATGCAGCCTTTTCACAAATTCAAAAATACTTAGAGCCAAAGGTGAATTAGGATTCCAGACTACAAAACTGGTTCATGCTAGCATAATGTCAACTATATAATTGGATATTGAGCCTTAGCTCTACCTTGGTTTTAGACACATTTGCAAAAGATAGAGGGCTAAAAAATGAATCCAATCATTCATTCTTCCTACTCTATGCCAGACACTGTTTGAGACACTAGAAGTACAATGTTGAATAATACAAGCAAGGTTTCTGCTCTCAGGGAGTTTATATTCTATTAGGGTAAGACATACAAGTAATCAGAGACTTTGCAATTATAAGGATCATATAATAAGTGATAGGGATCAAGCAAGACTTCCCGAGAAAGTACTCTAACACTTATATGATTGGTGAAGTTGACCCAGCAGCAAGGGAGGTGGAGAATTGGTTGGGGTAGTAGTAAAGGACATCCTAAGGAAAGGGAACAAATGCAAATGTCCTGAGGTGGAAATAATTGGGAAAAAAAATTGGAATTTTAGATAGAATGGATGATTTTTTAGGAAAAAAGTGCATTTATCAAAAATAATTCAAGAAGTAGAAAGCATGAATAACATGAGACTATGCTTAAGAGGTAGCAGGAGTGGCATCATGAAAAGATTTGTTGATTGTGCTAAATAAAAGTTTTGAACCATGTTACTATGCTAGAATGAAGAGAAGTCATGAAAGGATTTTGAGCAAGATAACTGCGTATCATACTTAGGTTTTCTAAAAAATATCACCAATTATTGTATAAAGACCTAGGGGAAGAGCAAGAGTAAAGGCAGGGTGCCCAGTTGAGATGCAATCCCCAACTGTCCTTCCCTGTGATTTCAGCTGTAGGGAACATTGTGCCATGCAATAACTACTACCCATGATAATTCAGTTAGTGTTTTACTTGACCCTTTGAATTAGTCAGGAAAGGCTAAGTTACACTGCAGTAACAAACATCTCCCTAACCTACATGGCTTAAAACAACAAAAGTTTGGTTTTTATTTATGATACATGTTCATCTTGGTTCAGCTGGTAGACTTTGCTACATTTATTCCTCATTCCAGGATGCAAGCTGACAGAGCAGCCATGATCTGGAGTGTTACTCATTGCTGGGGAATTGACTTGGGATTACCTAAATCAAATAGCATACTAGCTCCTAGAGCTTCCTCCTAGAAGCAATGCATACCACTTTTCACATCAAGGGGTGATGGAGAAGTACAGTCTTATAACTGAAAAGAAGAGAATCAAATATCTTATGATAAAAAAACAACCTATATAATGAGAGAAAATATTTGCAAATCATTAATCTGTTAATGGTCTAGTATCTAGAATATATAAAGAACTCGTAAAACTCAATGACAAAAAAAGACAAACAACCCAATTAAAAAATGGGCAAAGGACTTGAATAGACACTTATCCCCAGAGGATATACAAATGGCCAACAAACACATGAAAACATATTCAACATCATTAGTCATTAGGGAAATGCAAATCAAAACCACAATGAGATACCACTTCACACTTAATAGGACGGCTAGAATTTAAGAAGAAAAACAAAAACAGAAACTAACAAGTGTTGGTGAGGATATGAAGAAATTAAAACCCTCATACATTGCAGGCGGGAATGTAAAATGGTTAAGCTACTGAGATTCCTTAATAAGTTAAACATAGAATTACCATATGACTTAGCAATTCTACTACTAGATTTATACCTCAAAGAATTGACAACATATACTCAAATACATGTACACACATCTTCGTAGCAGCACTATTCACAATAGCCAAATGTTGGAAACAGCACAAATATCTATCAACTGATAAATGAATAAGCAAATTCTGATGTATACATACAATGGAATATTTAGGCACAAAAAGAATAAAATATTGATACATGCTATGATACAGATGCACCTTCAAAACATGCTAAATGAAAGAAGACGGACACAAAAGGTCACATATTATATTATTCCATTTATGTGAAATATCCAGAATAAATAAATCCGTAAGAGATAGAAAGCAGATTGGTGTTGCCAGGGGTGGGGAGAGGAGGAAATGAGCAGTAACGGCCTAATGGGTGTGAGATTTCTTTTGGGGGTGATGAAAATATTTTGGAACTAGATAGAAGTTGTGGTTGCACAACATGGGAATGTACTAAATGCCACTGAATTATTCACTTTAAAATGATTTTATGTTACATGAATTTCACCTCAATAAAAAAGTATTTATGTTAAGACCTAATGTCTGCCACAGCCCTCTTTAAAACATCTGTTGTGAGGGAGCTTAGGATATTCTGAAATATTTAAGTAAAAATGCATTTTAGAATGTAAAGTGACCTTTCAAGAATTGTTTTCTTATAACCATAATCCTCATCTTCCTTTGTAGTTCTGTTGCCTCATATGACATCAGATATCTTCCTACGCATTTGTTTGTTTGTTTATTTATTTATTTATTTATTTATTTATTTATTTATTGGCCGCTGGCTGGTAGGGGGATCCAAACCCTTGACCTTGGTGTTATCAGCACCACACTCTAACCAAGCGAGCTAACCGGCCAGCCCCTCCTACACATTTATATCTTTTACATGTCTCTCCACAAGCGTCATAATCAGCAAGTACTTTTACCAAATATTCATTCCATGAAGATCATTAGGTCTTCTATGGCAATGGGATCATTGTCCCTTTGTATAGCAATCAAGCATGGTTGCAATCTGGATATTTAGGAGCCAAAGTTAGCTCGAGAGAAACTAGCCTTTAGTATGGATCAGAATTATCAAAATTTCTTGGGTCTGACCCAAAGTGCTTGTTCTGTGTTTTTTAACTGATGTATTCACCAGCCCTGAAACGGAGCCATAGAAGTAGCTAAGAAATAATGAAGGTTAAATATGCCGACTAAAGGAAAGAAAGCAGTCACCATTACAATTTCAGGCTGCAGGGAGTTCATGCTATTCAGACCTTAATCTGCCTGCTGATTAAGAGCATATTGATAAAAGTCTGATAACTTAAGGTCCGTCAGGATTGCACTTTCTGCCCAGAGATGGTTTGGTGGTATGGTCAAGGCAGGAAATTCAAATTGTTTTATTTGCAAAATAAAATGAAAGATATTTAAATTGTTACAGCAGGTCAAAATAATTTGTCTAATGATTCCCCAAACAGTCACTGTCTTTTTTAATCTAAGTAGACACTGCTGACACTGATGTTTTCTATTTCAGACTTCCTCACCTCAGCAAGCAATACACAGAATCACTCAAGTGGGGTGGCCTATGCAGCAGCTGCCCTCTCGTCCCTTACCAGCCCCATGCAAAGCACTGTAGGTATTAGAGAGCAATCACTACAAAAGTGTGTATATAAAGCAATAGGTGGTGATTCCTTTTTGGTGCAGGATACTAAAGACATCAGAGTGGATGGGAACAGGCCGTGATATAATAGCAAAAGGAAAAGAAGTGAAAAGAAACAGAAAAAGGCTAGTGTTAAGAAAATTTTGAAAATTTTAAAATGGAGTGCAAATCCTGTTTTTACTATTTACTAGCTGTGGGACTTTACCTTTCTGTGCCTCAGTTTCTTTGTCTATAAAATAGAGATAATAATACTACCTACCTCGGGTTGTTAGGAGGAAGAAATGAAGTTAATTCATGTAAAATGCTTAGAACAGTGGTTCTCAAACTTTCTCATGCAGCAGAATAACCTGGGGGGGCTTGCTAATACACAGTGCTGGGTCCCCACTCCTGGAGCTTCTGATTCAGTAAGTCTGGGGTGTGGGTCTCTGGAATGTGCATTTCTAACAAGTTCTCAGGTGATGCTGATGCCACTAGGTTAGAATAATGGTCGGCATATGGTAAGTCAGGAATGTCTACTTTATAAAATTAAAACAAGTACAATTTATTAAGCATTTACTGTATGCCAGGCACTGTGCAGATTATTTTATGTGTATTGCCTTTCTTAAGCATCACAACAACTCTCTGCAGAAGGTATTACAACCAGTACCTGATCTCAGATGAAGAAATTAACAACCAGGGGTGTCGGGGAAATTGGCCAAGACCCCGTAGCTCGTAAGTGGCACAGATGCAAATTAATTCAAGTTTGTCTGATGCCAGAGGTTATGCAGGTGACTGCTCAAATCTGTTACTGCCTTCTGTCTCAGTAGTGCCTTGACCCTGCCCCAGGCACCTTTGTGCTCTTCTCTTTGGCACCCAGAAACTCCTTGCAAGACTGTAGTAGACCATTGAAATTTATATTTATTTTTCTTCCCCATTATTTCCACCCTTATCTTCACCATCTGCTAACCCAATCAGAGAGCACATGTCCAGTACCTCACCACCTGTATCTGGAATGCCCCTTTCTCCTCTCTAACACAAATGTTTCCTTTTTTTGTTTGTTTTGTTTCATTAATTTATAGCTCAGATGTCATTTTTAGAAACCCTTCCCTGCTCCCCTTTTTTTCTCTCTACCCAAGAGTTCTTTGCACTCTTTCGAGAATGTAGTATAGTGGCTAAGAGCAAAAGACTGAGTTTGAATTCTGAAACTACCTCTGCTACTTACTAGCTGTATGACCTTGAACAAGTTACTTAATTTCCCTGAGCCTCAGTCTCTTCATCTATAAAATGGCAATAATAATGCTTACCTCATGATTGTTTTGAGGACTGAATGGGCTTATCCATGTAAAATACTTAATATATTATAGAGGATATATACTGTGGTATGACGAAAACACTCAAAACATTAGCTATTATTTTTTCATGCTATCTTTATAATATAGTTTATACCTAAAGTCTCTAGCCAAAGCATCACCTTATCACACTGTATTCTAATCATCTGGTCCCTTACCTAAGTCCTTTGCTAGGCTAGGAGCTCCCTGAGGAATTCTTTGCCTCTTTAGTCTCTATAGCAGTGGTTCTCAAAGTGTGGTCCCTACACGTAACTCCCTGCTTGAGTTCATGGTCTAGGTCACGGGCCTGGGTTCACTGCACACTGGGACCCTGTTACTTTGACTCTGGAGCATGGACCTCTATCACCTCTCTCAGCACAATGTGATTCTTTAGGTACTCTCTAAAGGGTAAGTACTTTGTAAAAATTTTTAAATGAGCTTACATTAGTGGTTCTCAAAGTGTGATCCTTGGACCAGCAGCAACAGCATCACCTGGGAACTTGTTAGATCAGAAACTCTGTCAACAGTAAGAAAACAAATAACTCAATCAAAAATTGGCAAAGGGGGCCGGCCCGTGGCGCACTCGGGAGAGTGCGGCGCTTGGGTGCGCAGCGGCGCTCCCGCCGCGGGTTCGGATCCTATATAGGGATGGCCGGTGCACTCACTGGCTGAGCACAGTGTGGGCGACACCAAGCCAAGGGCTGCGATCCCCTTACCGGTCACAAAAAAGACAAAAAAAAAAAAAATTGGCAAAGGATCTGAATAAACATTCCTCAAAAGAAGACATACAAATGGCCAATGAGTATATGAAAAAATGCTCAGAATTACTAATCATCAGAGAAATGCAAAATAAAACCATAATGAGGTATCACCTCACACCTGTTGGACTGTCTGTTATCAAAAATACTGAAGTGTTGTTGAGGATGTGGAGAACAGGGAACTCTTCTACACTGTTGGTGGGAATGTAAATTAGCACAGCCATTATGGAAAACAGTATGGAGGTTCCTCAAAGAACTAAAAATAGAACTACGATATGTTCCAGCAATCCCACTATGGGTGTATATCGTAAGTAACTGAAATCAGTATGTCGGGAGATACCTGCACTCCCATGTTTATTGCAGCATTACTCACAATAGCCAAGATATACCGAATCAATCTAAGTGTCCATCAGTGGATGAGTGGATAAAGAAAATGTGGTATATATACACAATAGAATACTCTTCAGCCTTTAGAGAGAAGGAAAACCTGTCATTTGCAACAACATGGATAAACCTGGAGGACATTATTTTAAGTGAAATAGGCCAAGCACAGAAAGACAAATACCACATGATCTCACCTATATGTGGAATCTAAAAACGTTGAATTCATAGAAGTAGAGAGTAGAGTGGTGGTTACCAAGGGGCTGGGGGCTGGGGGGGTTGGGGAGATGATGGTTAAAGGACATATAATTTCAGTGAGATAGGAGGAATAAGTTTAAGAGCTCTTTTGTACAAAATGGTAAATATAGTGAATAACAATGTATTATGTTTTTGAAAATTGCTAAGACAAATTATTTTACAAAAAATATGTGAGGTAATACATATGTTAATTAGCTTGATTTAGCCATTCCATAATTTATACACATTTCCAAACATATTGTACGTGATAAATATATACAATTCTTATTCATCAATTTAAATAAATAAGTTCGAGGGAAAAAAAATTCTCAGGGAAGGACCCAGAAATCTTTGTTTGAACAAGCCCTGGGCAAAAGTTTGAGAACTGCTGCCCCACCAGCCTGGCTAAATAAATGCCTTGTTTTCGAACGGCCCTCTCTAGTAGCTTTCCTTTTTTCTTCACAAGGCATATAGTTTTTGAGATTTTTCTAGGGTCATACTCTAGTAACATCACAGTAAAATAGAGATTACTGGACTCAGAGTTCATAGCAAGGTTATGATGAGAAGAAAATCTGGATTTCAATATTGTGTGTAATATTCTTAAACTCATTGAGTGTCAAGCCAGCTGAAATTTTCTAAGACTATGCTATTCCTGTGAGAAAAATATCATTTTTAACCATCCTTATCACAATTAATAAAGCATCAAAAGACTAAAGGAAAACAAGCCTCTCTCAACAACAGAAAAACACCCTTCTTTATGCTAAGCTAAGACAATTTCCCATTGATTGCAGGATATCTCTTAATCACATATTTGACTCCCCTATTGAATTGTACTGCCTATTTATGTATACACACTATTACTGGCAACTGTAGAGAATTTTAACTCCTTGAGAGAGTTTCAGAGGCAAATCCTTAGTGAAAAAACAAAAGTGGCAACTTTATCAAAATTTTCTAGACTTCATTTCCACACTGCAATATGTTCAGTACTCTCTATAGCTCCTCCAAACCAATAAAGCATGCTTTGTTTGCATATAATCTGAGAAAGAGTCTAGGCTGGTGAGACTATAAAACCTCACTTTTGGGGGGACTTCAGAGGATACCGAGTGGGGATTAGGGCACCTGGATTCTAGTTCAGGCCCTTCTGTGTTCAAGCTAAGTGACTTTGAGCAAATCACTCTCCTCCCATCTATAGCTCAGTTGGTTAGAGTATGGTATTGATAACATCAAGGTCTAGGGTTCAATCCCTGTTATCGGCCAGCTGCTGAAAATAAAAAATAAAAATAAAAAAGTAAAGAGGTTTGGGCTGGGTGATGTTTAAAACACATGGCTTCTCTGAAGTTTCTGGGTTGTCCGAAGGTCAAAATCTAGAGTTAAAGCTATAGTCAAACTGAGATCACCTTCTTGTAAGTGGAACTATAGTAATGTGATTCTAAACAGATCTTATGTAAAGGCTGTGTAGAAACCACTGGAGATCAATATAGACACTCCTCCAGTTTAGCCTGCTTCCTGAGAGCAGATTGGATAAAACACTGGACCCAGGGCATCTTAGATTCACCATCTAGGCTCATGCTGTTTAATTTCTAAACTCATTTCAATAAATTCTGATCATTACTAGGTATCTAACATTCTTGGATATCTCTTTCCAATGATAGTAACTGGGTAGCCAGAGGTTCTGAAACTAACATGACCCACCCCCCTAGGGGCCATCTGGAGCTACTAGGACTTGCTAAGGAGGCTCTAGGTTTGGTATGCCAACTCCTCATTGTTCCGGCCATTCTGCCTTAGAACCTGCCTCCATCTCAAAGGCTTGTGCAGCTTGGGGATTCCCAGTGTCTCACCTATGCCCTTGAAGCAGATGTCAGAATGATGAGCTCGTTTTTTCATATTCTTTGGTGAACTGCAAAACACTCTCTAGGGCCTCTTAGGTATCTATAAGAGATCTAGAAAATATCTTTGAATCTGGTAAACTTTTAGATTACTGAGTGTTTAAAATGTAGCTTTACCCACAAATATGTATAATCAATTATGTCTCAATAAAAAATAAAATAAAATGAAGCTTTATATACTAAGGCATTAATCTATTTGTCTTACTTATAACATTATTTCTGAAACACTGTTATTAAGAATAAATGACCAAAGCAAGAGACAGCTGATTCATCCCAAGAAAGGAAGTAGTGATACATTAACCCATTATCCATGAAAGTCAACTTTTAAAAGCATAGTATTGACATTGCCAAGAAAGCTATGCTAGAGACATGTCAAAAATTACAATTTGCTGCCCATGGCAATGTTCATTGGCTCACTCTGGAGCATTTTCTATTGCTACCTTAACTTCAGAATGTTTGTTTTGGTACACAGTGATAAGTTTGCTTCCTTATTTTGCAGGCCTGATTTTGGATTATTACCCTTGTTTTACTGTTGGCTTTCATATTTAAATTCCAAGGATTTTTTTTTTTTTTTTTTTAAGCTAGCAAATACTAAAACAGCTTCAAGATGAACATAAGCATCTGAGTGCCCGGGGATCTGGCAGTTAGACAAACAAATACAGTCTAAGCAGATGCTTTAACAGCCAGGGGAGGCCTTAGGCAGAATGGAATACTCAACCCACGGGAGATGCTGGCACAGCCCTGAGCCCATCGTTTCCTAGCTTGTAAGCAGCCTAATTCCCCAATGTTATGCCTCCAGCTTGGGGTGGGGGGCAGGAAGGTTATTTCAGGCCTCAAAGTCAGTTCCAGTAGCTTTGCCTGACTTCTCCCAAACCTCTGCCTGAAATGCCCCATCCCCCAGGGATCTATACCAAGAAAACCAAATGGGGAAGCAGAAACTCAAAGCAGAAATGAAATCCCAAAAGTCTAAAAACACTTCCATGAATTTTTAAAATAAAAGTGAACATTTGTAGAGTACTTCTTATTTGCCGGGCACTGTGCCACGTGCTTTACGTGGATTATCTAATGTAATCCCCACAACAGTCTAGGAGGTACAGGCTATCTCCTCCCAATGTTATTGACAAGGAAACTCAGGCTGAGGGAAGTTAAGTGACTGGTTCAAGGTCACAGAGGTAAGAAGGGATGGAACTAGAATTTGGATTCAACAGTCTGATCCCAGAACCCATGTTCCTAACCCCTATACTACATTGCCTGTGTGTAGCATGTGTAGCGTGTGTGAGATGTGGTTGTGGGGGCTACGTTTGTAGGACTGCTGGTGCCAGTGTCCCAGGCTTACTGTGCAGCACTTGGGCTGTGCACACTCACTGCCTGTGCATCATGCTCACGTCCAGGGCTACAGCACTACAGTCCATTACCCAAATGGCTATGTCACTATCTCTAGAGCATAGCTGTTCTGGGAGAGGTGATTCTGCCAAAGCACAACTCAGCACATAAAAACTATTGCAGTCAAAATTTGGCCTGACAGGACACCAGGTGGCAAGAAATAAGGAAGAAAGCAGCAAAGGCCTGGATGATTTGAGGGGAGCCTGAAGGTCCATGGGAGGCAGAAAATAAATAGCTTCTACACATCGTTTGCCAAATGCATCTAGGGAAAGTCTCATTAAAAAAAAAAAAAAGAAAGAAAGAAAAACCAGCCAACACACCAATGAGCAGGTGAATAAGTAGCTGCTAGCAGGTGCACAAAGCCATAAAAAAAAAAATCCTGCTTTTCCTGCGCAGTCCCATCCTTGATGGCTGTTCTTGCTGATTCTATCCTAGCATGCCAAGATTGCTTCAGTGCCTGCCCTTTGAAACATAATTATCTTCCTCAGAGGAGTCCAGAAACTCTGAGTCAGGGAGAGATCCACAGGTCACCAAGCTATTCTCCCCATAGCCAAAGAAGCAGTGCAAACCGAAGTGTCTTCCAGAGGCTTGAAGACAACACACCAGGAGGGAAGAGCCGAGCAAATGGGAAAAAAATGCTCCAGAGAACCCAAGGTGATAGTGACTCCCCAAGAATCCCCATGTCTTTTTCTCAGGTTCCATTTAACACATTGAACTTTGCCCCATGAGCATTAAATCCAGTTGACTTTTGTATGAGCACATTTATCAGTAGGCGGTGGCATCGCACCACTGCATTTTTATCTCTGGGCTCAACTAGTTTTGACCCAGTGCAGTATTTCCCCAGCACCACTCTGCCCCACACTCCTTGGGCCTCATGTCTCAGAGAACACAGGGAACAGACTCCAATTCTCTCTCCTGGATGAACGTGGCTCTCTGCCTCATATGCTGTGCTCCATTCATTCACTTACTGAGTGCTAGCCACTACCAAGGCTACCAACCATAATGACACACAGCCCCTGTCCTCAAAGAGGAGAGAAAGCCATAAATAAATGTTTTCCAAACTGGAGTTTTCTGAAGCCTCAGGAACTACAGGTACAGATGAGGTCACTTAATGGCAATGGTCTGTATCTCTGCTGCTTCTACCTGCGGAGATAGGCGCTTCAGGTTCTGTGTACATGTAGAGTTTTCGGCCAAAAAAAAAAAAAAGCACTTTCAGTTTTTATTCATATCCTACCCCCTGCCCTCCACGGGGCTTAGACCTGAGCTAACTGGGAAGCTGAACTGGGAGCTAAATCCAAGTAGTAGCACACAGCAGAGGAGGGACACGACCCAGGGCCATTTGACTTCAGGATCTGAACTCTTAACCACTCTACTGTTACTTTCTCCACACAGTGAGAGATTTGCTTATTTGTGAATGTGAACTTTTCGAACTTTGCAGTGGGAATTATTTTATCCTTCCATTTACACATCCCAAACTTGAGTTAGGAGTGTGAGCACAGGGGAAGGTAATAAAAAGAGATTAAAGTCCGTGCCCCTATAAAACCAAGTTTACAATCTCTCTCTGCCGTGGAAACTTAGAATTAGGCTCCTGACAAAGCACTTCCTGATTCTGAGAGTGGAGAGTTTCCAGAATTTGCAGGCGGAGACACGAGACACTGAAAAGCCAGGCTGTAGGCTACCGAGTGCCGAGTACCTTGCAGCCTGTTCTCCACCTTTACTTTTAGACTCTTCTGTGTAATGGTAGTAGCTGAGGCTGCGGGCAATCCCTTCTTGAATACATTCTGCCCTATTTTCCTCCCCTAAGACTATGCTTTCAAATTTATCTGATGATTTCCCTGTGCAGCATTAAATCAAGGTGGCTTCAAAATGGAAATGAACCAGTAAGTTTAATTATTCTCTAATGTGCCTCACCGTGGCAAAGGTGTGTTTACTACTGCATAAATAACCATTCTAGAGGACAGTGTTTTTGTTTGTTTTTATTTGGTTTTGTCTTATAAAGACAGAACATAAAATTTATCTGGGTTTTAAACCTTGAATTGCAATCTTTTCCAAGTAGTGGTACACTGTAGCAAAATTGTTCACACTAACTCACTCAGAATCTTTTCCCATCCTTTTTTTTTTTATTGTTTTTTTTTTTTTACACTCTAAGATGTTGTCGTGGAGCAGTTGGGGGGGGGAGAGGGAGAGGGGAAAGGAGAGGGAGATAGGGTGGAAGAAGGAGGAAGTAGGGATGTTGTTGAGGCCCATGGCACCCCCCTCATTCCAACAGGGGAGCCAACAGGGCTTCCAGCAGTGGCTCGGTAGAGGCTGGGCTGGATGTGGACTTTGGGGGAGCATGGCTGAGGCCCTGGGCCCCCACCCTCACCCCAGGAGCCCAGGGCGCTTCCAGCGGCAACTCAGTGGTCATTGTCACTGAGCTGGATGCAGATGTTGGGAGGCATGGCTGAGGCCTTCAGACTTCCCCTCACCCTGGCTTGTGAGCCCGGGGGCTTCCAGTCCTAGGTTTTATAGGTGTTCTTTGGTGGTGTTAGACCTTTGCTGGTTAATATCAGAAATTTGTCTCTGATCTGTGGGTTTTTTGCATCTTCTTTCAGTTCTCTGTTAGATTATTTGCTGTTCCCACCACTGAAACTCTGCACTGGAACTTATTTGTTGTCCTTTGCTTACTTCTAAAGTGGGAGAACTTCCTGTGGGGACCAGCACTTGAGCCCTGTAGTTGAGCTAAATTGCTGCTGTGCTGCTGATTCCCTGGGAAAGGCTTTTTGGTCAGCTCAGGTTTTAATTGTTGACCTTGTAAGCACTTTTGGGTCTTGTGATGTCTGGTACACCTGGGTTCTGTGGAAACTCTGGTCTGGGCCTGAGTCTTTTCAGCAAACTGCACCCCCTGCAGTTCTATATTCCTGACCCGTCTCCACTGAGTGGGCCTTTGCTGATTGGGGGGTAGATCAGCTGTCCATGCTGTGCCTCAGTGTTCCCCTGGTGGGCCCATCTCCCCCACTGCCCACACTCCAAACGTTTCCCATGGGACGGGCCATGCTCTGGTCCCTTGCGATGACTCACCAGCCTCTGAGTGGCTCCTTTTTCCAGTTGTCTGTGGCCCCTCACTCCTATGTGGGTCCATGGGAACCTTGTCAGTGGCCTTCCTAGCCTGGGGGCCACCAAGGCCCTCTTTTCCCCTGCAGCCTCCAAGCAACTTCATACGAAGGGCACAGAAGCGGCTTTCGACAGCTCTTTCTCCGTGTGCTCACCAGGGCCAGACTTGAAGTGGTCGGGGATCCAAATGGTCAGAGCAGTCCTTTCTTTCATTGTGGCTTCTCCCACCTTCATGATCTCCGTAGGCCTCTCTTCCTCTTCCCTCAGCTCTAGCATCCCCAGCTTGGCTGTCATTGTTTTTCAGAATTGTAAGTTGGTTGATTGAGGGAGAGAGTGACACTGGGGACTGTCTATTCTGCCATCTTTATCCACTTCAATTCCTCCCTTTTTTTAAAGAAAGTGACTGAGTCAGATTTTTAAAGAAATTGAATCAGCTACCACCCTTATCAAGTTTGCTGTCCCCAGTGACTCTTGTTTTTCCACAAAAATCATTGATTCATTGATAAACATTGGTGCTATTTACTGTGGAATTAAGCTAGAACACAGCAGTACATGTGTTAAGATGAGAACAAGACAAATTGAAGTATAGGAAAAGAGCTAGTTGGGCTTTTATCATTTAACTCCTATTTGAAAAATCAAAATTTTATTTCTCTTCAAGTCCTTCTGCTCATTTTCTCTTCCTTTTATTTTTTCTGCTAAAGCAGAATACAGTATAGCTTCAAAGAGAAGATTCCCAATTCTCTCTAAAACAGAATGTCCATCCCTTAATTTTCAGGTATATTTTTACTCACATGCAGAAGTAAATCCACAACCAGAAACTTTTTTTTTCCTGTTTTCTTTTAGCAATAGACAGACTCTCTGGAAGAGCTTTGTGTATGTGCTTCCCAAGGAAGTAGACCCAGTTGCTCTGAGACTGCTTTGAGTCCTGAAGTAGCAAAGAGGCTTTAGTACTGTATGGCTACAGGCAATTGTCGGAATCCTGTATGGTCGGGCTAGGGCTTACAGACCCTTCAAACCCGATGTACAGACTGGGTTGCCAGACCCCCCCCCCCACATGCCAGGCTGGGTCACCAGACCCCTCACGGGTAGGTCTGTCTACACTAGGTAATTGGGAAAGATCCTGGGAGCCATTGGCAGATGACAGGAGCTCAGTCCTCAGCTTCCTCAGCAGCAGCAGCAGCAGCAGCAGCAGCTCACAGGTCCAGCAGTGGCAGCAGCCTCTCAAGGCATCCTGGGGGCCCTGGCAGCAACAGCCTCCAGCAGAAGTAGCAGCCTCCCTGTGGCCCCCCTGAGGGCATCCCGGGGGTGGGGAGGCCTGTGGATCAGAGCCACTCGTCCTTTATGCTTAAGTCTGATAACCCAGGACACCTGGGTGCAAGTCAGACAACCAAAGAACATCTGGGTGCACATGTACAATTACATTAGACAATAACCAAGGAACACCTGGGCACATGTGCATATTTACATCAAATATTGAGCAAGACTCCAAACCCCCGAGGGACCCTGACCATTTATCTTCACTTTCCCTACAAGTACCCCGTTTTAGTTGGCTACCCCACTCAGCACTATACCAGAAAGAGCATGGTGAAGGACTAGTGGTCTCTGGAAGGAGGGCCTCACCACTCAAGAACAATTTGCTCATTTCATCGTTCATTCATTCAACCTTTCATCCTTGAGAAAATCTGTAATCTACTCAGACTAAAATAGAGCATAACAAGGGGGTTATGTGGAGTTGAATCTATTTAAGGTACTGAGGCTCTACTGAGACCAAAGCAAAGACTAGAGTCAGGGGAGGGGAGGGGAGGGTGTGGCAGACCACATTGTTCATGCTGCACCCCCTGCCCACACACTGCAGGGACTGGATACCTCTGCTATTCCATGGCTCTTTCACTAAGATGCCAGAATCCCCCAGCCCTGACAAAAGCAACAGAGGATACTATGAGACTCAGCGTTGCTATATAGATGAAACATTCTCCCATGATCAATTACTGCCACAGAACAGCATTGTCCTGCTAGTTGGAGACCTGAGTTGTAGGCCAAGATTTGTTCATCTCTAACCTCAGCTTCCTCATTCTTAAATGAGAAGGTTGGAAAAAAGATGATCTCTGTGGTAGCTTTCAGCACAAGTGTTCTGTATTGTTTCTCTTCTCTTCTTCTTTTGGTTTGAAGCAAACCACTGAGCCCATGGGAATGACTGGTTAGTGCCTCTGCCAAAAGGCATCTGGGCTGTACAGGCAGTGGAGATCTACACATATGACCTGAGCATATGCATGTCCACATCCATCTTTTTTTCCCTAGGCAATGAACCTCTCTCCTCACCCAAACTCAATGCAAATATATCTATCCTCTGGGGCCCATGACTGTAATCCACGTTGTCATTCTTCCAATCTGCTTTGTGATCTCTTCTACTTTCTTTCTTTTTTTTTTTTTCTTTTTTTTTTTTTCTTTTTTTTTTTTTTCTTTTAGCTTTACATGTTCTAGCTAATGGCAGTAGTCACACTTTCCTTTTTCATATGCTTCATTTCAACAAGTATACATGACATGTTCCCACTACCAGACTGGAGGTCATGGTGGGTTGAAGATATAGATATATATAATCTCAAGGGATATAAACACACACTCCTTGGGGGAGAGATGAGATTTACACAGGAACAACAATTTGTTAGTGGACTACATCCAAGACAATTAGATGACATATTATGTAATGGAGGCTATGTGTGCCACGGGCCATCAACAAGGAGACAGAAGGTTGTACTGATTTAAGGAAGACTTGATAAAGGAAATAGGACTATAATTGGTTCTGGAGTGAATGGGTAGGATGAGAATAGGTGAAAAAGTGGGCAGGGCCTTACAAGATGAGATCACAACCTGAGAAAGGCAACTGCATTAAGATTCTTTTAGTTTCAAGCAGCAGAAACCACACAGAGCTTTGCTACTCAGATATGAATCTTATACCGGTGGGATCAATGTCATCTGGGAAATTGTTGGAAATGAAGCATCCTGGGCCCCACTACATTCCTGCTGAATCAGAATCTGCATTTTTAACAAGATCTTTAGGTGAATCATATGTATATTACAGTTTATGTAACATTGGAGTAGGATAACTGTCTCATTCCCACTCACCTAGAGCTAGCTTAAATAGTGGGCAGTGGAGGGGCGTTCTTATTGAAATGTCATTAGAATGTTTCTTGGAATTACTGAAAAACCAATTCAAGGCAGCCAAGAACCAAAGTAGCTACAGAGAGATCTTGGGCACATTTCATGACTCTTTCTAGAGCATTGCTTCTCAATTTTAACATCCACCTCTGAGCCAATCAGCTATGGACACATGATAAAAATGACGACTTTATGCCCAGGGTCATTTTTAGAGAAGCAGGCAGCTTCTTTGTAGGCAGCTGCACTACAAAACGTCTACTGTTAGCACTAGGGCAAAATTGCACACAGAGCATGCAGGGCATACCAAGCAGACCGGTCAGACTAGAACAGAGAGCAAGAGTTGGTACCTTCTTTCATTTGAAAGCTCCTTGGCTTAGATAACTATGATCATGCTCCTACTCATATGTAGTCTTCTTGCTTCCTTGTTTCATTTGTTTCCTTTAAGGTATTATGTAAATGGTTAGTTTTTTTAAAAATCTCAAACAGTACAAAGAAACTGTACAATAAAAAATAAGTCTGCCTTCTACCCTAGATTATCCACCTCCTGGTCTTCCCAGGTTCCCTATCCAGAGACCACCTCAGTTAAGTTTCTCATGCCTGATTCGTTGCAAAGACCGTTGTTTCTAGCTGTGAGTTTGATGCAACAAGCCAAGGCCATTTGGAGAGTTTCCATAATCAGATGATTATGGAAAGACTTTCCAGGGAATAAATTGTATGTTAACCATTTGAAATGGAAACTTAAATAGATTAAATTAACATAATAATAACACCTTACAGTTATATCACAGTACTTTAATAAGTTTTGCAAAACACTTTCATTTGCATTATCTTATTTGATCTTTATGTTGATTTTGTAAATTTCTACAGAGCAAGTATTTTTCCTCAATTAAGGCTTTTCTGAGGATCAGAAAAGTTAGGATTTGTCCCATAATCATGTTTCTCACCAAAATAAAAGGCCTTCTGAGGGTGCTTTGCACATATAGGGAAAATTGAAGTACAGTCAAATATTTATTTTCAACACTTCTAGGAGCATTCTTGCCCCTGATGGCAAAATCCTACTTGGGTTAACCAATAGGAAAGTGTATGCAACCTCTTTCCCTAGTTAAAACATTCTCTGGGTTTTCCCAGGCCCAGCTACTATGACTAACTAACCAAGCTCAGGCAATGATGGAAATACCTTGCAGTAAACTAGAATTTTCCATTTTACCAAGAAGCTTTATGTCCAGACAAGTAACAATTTATTCAACAAATATTCCATCCCACTATGTGCCAGGCAGTGTTCTAGACACTGGACACAGTGGTAAAGAACGCAGGCTAGCTCTCAGCTCTCACAGAGCTTACATTCTACTGTGGAAAAGGAAACAAACAAGAAAACAAATGAGTACAAATTTTGGATGATGAGTGCTATAAAGAAAATAAAGCAAAATGGTTGGGTGATATGACAGAGAATGACTCATGCTGGTCACGACTTTAGAGCTGGGGATGCTGTGGTTTGATTGATTGTTTGTGTCCCTCCAAAATTCATGTTGAAATGTAATCCCCACTGTGGCATATTAAGGGGAGAACTTCGGGAAGTGATAAGTCATGAGGGCTCCACCCTCATGAATGGGATTAATGCCCTTATAAAAGAGGCTTCAGAGAGCTATCTGGCCCTTTTTTGCCTTTCTGTCCCTTCTACCATGTGAGGACCCAGCATTTATTCCCTCCAGAAGATGCAGCAAGATGCCATCTATGAAGCACAGAGTGAACCCTCACCAGACACCAAATCTGATGGCACCTTAATCTTGGACTTCCCAGCCTCCAGAACTATGAGCAATAAATTTGTTTTCTGTAAATTACCCAGTCTCAAGTATTTTTTGAATAGCAGCACAAACAAACTAAGAAAGGGGAATCAGGAAAAGTTACTCTGAGGTGATGGCCTTTGAGCTGAGAATTAAATTCTAGGCCTAGTGCTGTGCCATTTGCTAGTTGTGTGAACCTTGGGCAAGTTAGTCAACTTTAAATGCTTGTTTATTCCTCTTTAAAATGTGGGTTATATGTTCCCCAATGTTCATCGCAGCACTCTTTACAATAGCCAAGAGTTGGAACCAGCCCAAATGTCCATCATCAGATGAGTGGATACGGAAAATGTGGTACATCTACACAATGGAATACTACTCAGCTATAAAAACGAATGAAATACTGCCATTTGCAACAACATGGATGGACCTTGAGAGAATTATATTAAGTGAAATGAGTCAGGCACAGAAAGAGAAATACCACATGTTCTCACTTACTGGAGGGAGCTAAAAATTAATATATAAATTCACACACACACACACACACACACACACACACACACACACACACACACACACATACACACACACACACACAAACCGGGGGGGGGGGGGGAAGAAGATATAACAACCACAATTATTTGAAGTTGATACAACAAGCAAACAGAAAGGACATTGTTGGGGTGGAGGGGGGGAGGGAGAAGGGAGGGAGGTTTTGGTGATGGGGAGCAATAATCAGCTACAATGTATATCGACATAATAAAATTTTAAAAAAAAAAGAGTGTAATGGGCAGGTTTAAAATAAATAAATAAATAAATAAATAAAATGTGGGTTATATGTAATAGTATAATAATGGTATCTACCTCATGATGTCACTTTGAGAATTTAAATGAGGTAATACATGCAGAGAATTATTCACAAAGTTTAATACATAAGCAAGCGCTCAACAAAGACTACAATGTGGTTGTCCATGATTTTTCTTTGTCCTTGTGAACAAGCCATTCTATTTTGCAAGGTGGGGATTATCATGTCTAGTTTTTAGTTAAGGGAATTGATATTTAGGGAAGTGGGGTGATAATGGGTCACTAAGTGTGATGATAACACACCCAGATTATCTATTTGAAATTAAATAGAAGGTTATTCCAGCAATGCTGTCCTTGAGATACTTTGGCAGGCTGAGGACCAGGGTATTTAGGGACAAGACAACCATTTTATGCTCTTCAAATCAGAATAGGGCCATCCCATTCTCAGATTTGCAGAGGGGTATGAAGCAATTATTTCAATGGTCTCTAGAAAGAAAGCATCATAATAGGGGATCTGTGAAACTAAATACCCTAGGTATAAAGCAACTGCATTAGGTTAGTTGAAAGTACGCACCATCACTTGCTCCTGAATAATAAGCAACACTTGTTCATTAAAACAAATGCTCTCTAGTGAAACCCTAACCTATTTTTTGCTTAGCCCATTGCATTTTTAATATAATAGTTAGAAAAAATTAATTTGCATGTGCTAAAATCATTACATTTTTACATTCAACAGTGTCTGATATATAGAATACATAAAACTTGTGTTATTACAAACTGATAGGTTGTGTTGGTGCATAATGAAGTTAAACCAATTGATGTTCAGCTCTGTACCTCACAGATATGTACAATCAACTATGTTACAATAAAAAAAAAAAAAAACTCAAAGAAAAAAAGTTTAACCAATGTTCACAGGAATGATTCAAGCCTAGGGCAAAAAAGCAAACTTCTTAGTGAAATAGAGCTAAGCATGTCTTCCTGTGCCCACCAAAGAGCCAACAACATTCCTATCAGGTGGCCTACAATCTAGAATCTCTTTTAGGGCCGGCCCATGGCTCACTCGGGAGAGTGTGGTGCTGATAGAATCCCTTTCAGGGCAGACTCTGGGGTCTACTTTCTTCCAGGTCTTTAGCAAAAAGAACCGAGGAGGTCTTATGCAAGTAAGGTCAGGGGAAAAATGCTCAACATCACTCAGCATCCGGGAAATGCAAATCAAAACCACACTGAGATACCATCTCACCCCAGTTAGGATGGCTAAAATCCAAAAGACTATGAACGATAAATGCTGGCGAGGCTGCGGAGAAAAAGGAACTCTCATACATTGTTGGTGGGACTGCAAAATGGTGCAGCCTCTATGGAAAATGGTATGGAGGTTCCTCAAACAATTGCAGATAGATCTACCATATGACCCAGCTATCCCACTGCTGGGAATATACCCAGAGGAATGGAAATCATCAAGTCGAAGGTATACCTGTTCCCCAATGTTTATCGCAGCACTCTTTACAATAGCCAAGAGTTGGAACCAGCCCAAATGCCCATCATCAGATGAGTGGATACGGAAAATGTGGTATATCTACACAATGGAATACTACTCAGCTATAAAAACGAATGAAATACTGCCATTTGCAACAACATGGATGGACCTTGAGAGAATTATATTAAGTGAAATGAGTCAGGCACAGAAAGAGAAATACCACATGTTCTCACTTATTGGAGGGAGCTAAAAATTAATATATAAATTCACACACACACAAAAAAAAAAACAGAGGTGGGGGGAGAAGATATAACAACCACAATTCCTTGAAGTTGATACGACAAGCAAACAGAAAGGACATTGCTGGGGGGGGAAGGAGGAGAGGGAGGAGGGAGGGAGGTTTTGGTAAGGGGCAACAATAATCAACCACAATGTATATCGACAAAATAAAATTTAAAAAAAAAAAAAAAAAGTAAGGTCAAGGACCAACGGGCTGTTGGCCTTAATTACGCTACATACAGCAAAGATATTCCCCTGTTGTTGTTCCACTTAAAAATAACCAACATACAGTGTTAGCTATGTGCCAGCCTTCATTTCAGGCATTTTACATGGATTAAGTAATTTAATTCAAATTGCAATCTCATAAGGATAAATGCTATGCATTAGTTGCCATAGCAAAATACCACAGATTGGGTGGCTTATACAACAGAAATTCATTTTCTCCCAGTTCTGGAGACTGAAAGTCCAAGTTTAAGGTACCAGCATGGTTGATTTCCTCTGAGCTCTCTCTCCTTGGCTCGCAGACGGCCACCCTCATGCTGCCTCTTCACATGGCCTTTGCTCTGGGCACTTAAGCCCTGGTGTTTCTTCCTCTTATAGGGACAACAATCACACTGGATTAGGGCCCCACCCTAATGACCTTATTTTAATTTAATCACCTCTTTAAAGATCTTATCTCCAAGTAAATTTACATTCTGAAGTACTGGGACTTCAACATATGAAGGGGGAGGACACAATTCAACCCATAACATATTGTTATTATCTTGCTTTAGAAAGGAGGAAACTGACGCACCAGGGTATTAGGTAACTTGGCAGAGGCAAGACTTGGACCCAAGCAATTTGGCTCCTGAGCTAACACATTTTTACCCCTGCACTATAGTACCCTGGATGCCAGGGATCCCCTGCCTCCTTTCCAAGTGTCCCTTCACAGACTGGTTTCTCTGCACAGTTTCTCATCCTATGTGGGATGGAGGCAAACCTATGATGGTTATTACTAACTAAATTTTATTATTGTTTTGAATATAGGAGAGGAGGAGGGCAGGATACCATTTGTTTACTCAAAGAATAGTTTTTACTGAGTGAGTATTCCCTGGAAGAGGATATCCCTGAGGGACCTTCCCACCTTCCTTATGTAGTAATGCCTCCACCTGCAATGCAACAAATTCAAGCCTCCTAAAGACCTCTCCGTGGTTGAATATGTTCAGCACTGGCCTCACTTCCTGTTCTCAGTGAGGGGGAAAAAAGGAAAAAGGTGAGGGACCAATCTTATCAAATCAGAAGGTTTCCTGAACTCTCGGAAAACTCTGCATTGATCTGTCCGACTTCTGAAGAGGTCACATCCTGCCTTGTTGCTCAGAGTTACTTGAGCTGATTATTATCAACTTTGGTTGCTTTCATCCTTCCTAGAGAACTGTTTTAAACAGATTTTTTCCTTTCTTTTTCAAAATAGAAGCATGAGGTTGAAGAGCAATGTAGTACCCATCATGAAATTTACATATGTCTTAACTGTAAGAAGTCTGATTTATGCAGACATTTCACCACTGACCAGGTAGTCCTGAGAAATTTCTCAGTAGCTTCCAAGGGCTACATACTTCAAGATTTGTGGGATAAATCCATGATCATTAAGTGCTTGGAAACAATAAGGTCCTTTTAGACTTCTAAATGTCACACCAGAAAAGATTTTAAAATAGCCAAATTTCCAAACATTGACTTTTTGGGACAAAGAAGTCAAGAAATTAAGAAATAACCATTAATAAAATCTAGCCTGTTGGTTAACCTCAGAACTGGCTTTTTCTGGGTTATGCTTCTCCCTCTGCCATTGACAAAAATGACCTTGCCAATCTATTCCTGAATTTTCAAACCAAAAGGAAATTAGAGATTACTTAGCCCAACGCCTTCATAAAGCTGGGCATAAAAATTCATATTAAATGAAGAAACCATTTACTGAGCTCCAGTGGTATGGGGTTGGTCTTTCTTGTTCCCGGCTGTCTCTTCAGAGACTCGTACAATGTTTGGCCTGTGGTCAGTATTCAATGCAATAAGTGGTTTCAAATGGGGAAATGATTTGGGACTCTTATGGATGAAAAAGACCTTAAGAAAGGCCATATGATTAATTTCCCTAACTTTTCCAAAGCCACACTAAATCCTCTACAAAATACACATTTATCCTGTTGCTGAAGGCTATCAAAGAAGGAAACTTCACGACTTCTGTAGCAAAGGATTGCAAGCATTCTTCCCAAGTCGATCGTTTCTTTGAAGGTCAATGTTCACTTGCCCCTCTGTCACCTTTTTTGCTAGCCTGAACAGGCTTTACCGTTTTGGCTTTTTAGTCGTCTCCTTGTTTCTCCTTTGAGACCTCTAAGTTTTTCTTCTCCTTTTAAGTATTAGCAGTACTCAATGTATAGAGGTCAAATATTAAAACGACTACAAAAATGTAAATGGGATTGAGATAAAATCTATTTCAAATGCAAGTATACACAAAAATGATAACGATAAGCCTTTTCTCTTTATTATAGCAGTATATTTGAATGGGAAGCTGGATTTAGCAAGACAGGGAGAGTGAAGATGAGAATTTTTTTTTTAATGTTTTCCTCCATTTTCCCACCTGAAGTTTTTTTTTTTTCAGTCCCCCTTACAGTCTATGCCTGACAATTCTCTAAGAGACTGCTATTTCAAATGCACTGTCGTGCCTGTTAGCTGAACTGCAAATTGTCACCTCTCTCTCTCGGGAGTACTCCTGGAGTGGCAGAGCTCAAAGGTGCTATCTAATTTCTTGATTAGCAACAATAGTTGATATTTAAAAACATGCTATGTTTGAAACCCTGAACAAGATTGTAGATTGTGGGCAAGTTAGATAATAAAAAGAGGTTTCATACCTTACTGATAATCTATCATGGGGTTTTGCTTATTTATACAGCTTGAATGCTTCAGAAAATTGATTTTTAATTGTTTTTGTACCTCTCTAGTTCTTAAGCCTCAACCCATTCCTATAGGGAAAAAAATATATTGCATAAAGCACAGCTTATTAGCTAATGCACACACTGAGATGGCAGAGTGGACACATGATTTATCAGTACTGGGTAGTTTCTTGGTATCTTGATTATTTTGAAAACATTATTTTTGATGTCGTTCTTCCTCCAAAGAATAGCATCAAGTGAAAATGAAAATAGGTGTAGTCCTGTGAAGCTGTAAGAATATTAAATAATTGGTTTTCTACTCTTGTTTTTTTCTTTGTCAAAATTATACACGCTCAAGATTAAAGAGTCAAACAATACAGTATAGTTCTATAATAATATAATAATTCTGTTGTATAATATAGTATGAGTCTATAATTATATAAAAACAGTGACCTTCTCCATACACTATATGTTACTCCCTGGAACTAACTTTGATCTACTTTAGTGATTCCTTTGATACTTAATGCTATAATGCCATTAGTCTAAATCAGCGTTGTCCAGTAGAAAGATAAGAACCAGGGCCGAGCCCGCGGCACACTCGGGAGAGTGCGAAGCTGGGAGCGCAGCGATGCTCCCACCACGGGTTTGGATCCTATATAGGAATGGTGGCACTCACTGGCTGAATACCGGTCACGAAAAAGACAAAAAAAAAAAAAAAAAAAAAGATAAGAACCACACATATGGATTGTAAATGTTCTACTAGCAAGATTTAAAAAGTCAGAAGAAAAAGGTAAAAAAATTTTATTTAATGCAATACTTTCAAAATATCATTTCAAGATGTACTCAATATAAAAAAAGTGAGATACTTTGCATTCTTCTTTGTACTCGATTTTGGTTTTTTTTGTTTGTTTTTTTTTCCTTTAAGGATAAGAAAACTGAATAGTGAAACAGGTAACTCCTCAAAGCATGGAACATTTTCTTTAACTTGGCACCTGAAACATTCTTCTCTGAGGAGCCTTTTCCCACCTCCCCAGGCAGAGCAGGGCTCTTTCTTCCTTGGGCTGCTCCTTGGCCCCATACACCTTCCTCTAGGACAAGACCACTGCAGCTGCCAGCTGGCCCCTCTGTCTCCCCAACAAGATCACAAGCAGACAGGGCAGCATTCTATCACTGCTTGATATAAAATTTGCAGTTTTTTAAATGGTCCTGGGCTTCCAACTGGGCTCCAACTTCAAAGCTGATTCCTTATCTGTTAGGTGGATGCTTTGTCATTGTCAGTCATCAATGGGGCTGCCTTTATTCTCCTCATGGCCCTGCTCCGGCTGTGCCACACCAGGACCAACTGACCTTATACTCAGTTTTTGAAATCCAGTATGTAGTTTACATTTACAGCACATCTCAATTTGTACATTAAATTTCATCAGACATGTTTGATCTGTGTTTAGGTTCCCTATAATTTGGAAAAGAAGATTCACATACCCAAGTGATTCCAAACACACTTAAAAGCTTTCTAATAACTGAATTGAGTATAAGATCATTAAATTTTAATTGGTTAAAATTAAATAAATTTAAAAATTCAGTTCCTCCATTTCACCAGCCATATTTCAAGTACTCCATAGCCACATGCAGCAGTGCCTATTATATTGGACAATGCAGGCCAAAATAATATGATTACATTGTTACTTGTTATTTTTTAGTTTTAGATATAATCAGTCAACATCCCAGTGTTAAAAATAAGATTAACTCTCTTTTATTGTTCTCAACTATATTAGTCCATTTCTTACAACAGAAATACCTGAAACTGGGTAATTTATGAAGAAATAATATTTACTGCTTACAGTTTAGGAGGCTGGGAAGTCCAAAGTCCGGGGAACACATGTGGTGAAATGGATGAGCAAGAGAGACAGACTAACCTCACTTGCTCTCCTTTTAAAGCCATCAGAACCACACCCATTATTCCATGAATAAATCAATCCATTTACCAGGGCATAGTCCTCACAATCTAATCACCTCCTCCTGTGGATTGGATGTCCACCCAAACTCTTTGAAGCTTGGTACCCACTGTGACAGTGTTAAGAGGGTGGGAAATCTTATCATGGTAATTGAAAGCTGGGGCCTTGGAGAGGTAACTAGATTGTGAGAACCATGACCAAGTAGATGAATTAATCCATTGATGGTTTAATGGTGGTCATGGTCATGGTTCTGAGGGCTTTAAAAGGAGGAGTGAGGAGTGAGCTCTCTCTCTGCTTCTGCCATATTTGCCATGTGAGACCCTGAGTCACTGTAGTCACCACCAGGACAAGGCCCTCACCAGATGTGTTCCCTGGACTTTGGACTTCCCAGCCTCTTAAATTGTAAGCAATAAATATTGTTTCTTTACAAATTACCCAGTTCCAGGTATTTTGTTAAAAGCAAGAGAAACAGACTAATACACCTCCCAAAGGCCCCACGTTCAATTACCATAATAGAATTTCCCTCCTTCTTAACACTGTCACAGTGGGGATTAAATTTCTACTACACAAGACTTTGGGGGACACAATTCAATCCACAGCATCAGTCTTACACAAATATATATATACGCTTTCTATCTTCCCATCCTTCCCTTATAATTATGCAATTTTGGCTAAACCAACAAGTTAATTGTTATCTTTGTTTTTTTCCATAAGCTTTCTATGTACTTATTCTCTCCCACGTAAAAATCCTTCTAATATATACTGTTGGATATATCAAGTATTCTGTGAATTCCATCTTCTTGGCAAAACAATCTTCCCTAAACCCTTTAGAGTGGAACTGCCAAGACTGCCTTTCATCATCATTCTGGGGATTCCCTTGCCTCTCTTCTAACTTGAATCCCATGTGACTTTTATTATAAGCCTTCCTCCTTCTTGGTTTACTCCTCCGTTTTGGTTGAAGATATGCCCTAGTTGTTTTTTGAAAAACCATGCTTGGGAAGAGGGGGATATGTTTTGAGATTTTTCAAGTCTGAGAGTGTGTTTATCCTACTTTCATAATTGATTAATAGTTAGGTTGGGTATAGCATTCTAGGTTGAAAATAACTTTCTCTTAGCATTTTGAGAGTTTGTTCCATTGCCTTCTAGCTTCTAGTATTACAATTGAGAAATTTATGCCATTCAGAGTCCAGTGCATTCTCTCTGAATGTTTGTAAGATCTTCTCTTTGTCCCAGGTATCCTGAAATTTCTAGTGATGTACATTAGCAATGGGTCCTTTAGTAAGGAGATTTATGTCTTGTAGGAGGAGGGATTTTTCTTGAATTTTTTGTTTGATCTTTTTCACTACATTTTCTCTGTCCCCTTTTTTTAAAACTCCTTAATATTCTAGTGTTTGGCTTCTTGTAATGATCCTCTAATTTGCTCTCCCTTTTCTATCATTCTGTCCTTTTTCTCTACTTTCTGACAGATTTCCCAAAATTTTATCTTTAAAACATTCTATTCTTTTGATTGTTTGTATTTCTGCTGTATTTTTTATATCTAAGATATTTCTTTTTCCCTGAATGTGTGTGTGTATAAAACTTGTCATTGTTTCATGTATCTTTTTTTATATTGTATATCTTGCTGCATAGTCTGTTCCTACACAGTTGCTTTTGTTTGATTTTTGTATATGTGCTTGTTTGTGGTTTTGGTCTTCATCATTGGTATTAGAGAATTTCCTCAATTGTCTGGTCATCCTTGTTTATCTGTTCATATTGAAGAATGAGAAACCAAAAAGCCAACGGAAAGCACTGAGCTTGCATGTTTTATGGTAGAGTATTCTGGTTGAGGTATTTCTTTGGAGGAACTCCAATTTTAGTATTTTTAGGCCTTGATGCTATGTTGGTTTGATTCACCAAAGAAAACACTTCAAATTTCTTGCCTAAATAATGGTGTTCTGAGAGATGAATTGAAAGAGAGGGGAATCTCAATATTCAACTAATACTCCTGTTTTTATTATGGTACCCAGTGTATATTCTTATTTTACACCCCTTTTATTGGTACAGTACCCAGCCTTCAACTGTGACAGTTGTCCTTTGCCTAGAACCTCTATTTCACCTTCTACAGAGAATAAATTCCCAGTTTTCTGTCAAGGTGTAAGAAGGCTGGTTCTCCAATGCATTGAGAAGGAAAAGGGATTTGTTAGATCTAATTGTTTTTTAATGCAAAGTTTGACAATGTAAATTGAGTTCTCTTTCCTCACTGCCAGTTTAAGATTAGGTTTTTCAGGATTTTTAAACAAGGTATTTCTTGTCCATAAGCTTTCAAGCTCCCAAAATTTTATTACTCTAGTCAGCTCTTATGTTTACTTTTTATTGTAAGTTTATGCTTTTAAAATATCACTTTAATTTAATTTTTGTAAGGATTTAGGAGAAACCAGAGGCTAATATTTTTCTTTAATCTTCCATTTTTTATTGGAAATCATAGTCGCCATTCTTTTGTGTCTTTTGAAAACATCCATGATTTTTCTGGGGCAAATAGTTCGTGAAACCCTTCCTGTCCTGAATGTCTAACCTATTTTCCTTTTTTGTGAAAACTTTCTGTGAGTCCTAAGGTGACATGATAACATGTATCATCCCATCCTTATAGTGGTGGTAAACAGTGAGAAAATAATTTCAAAGTGACAAAATGTGGCCAGACGTTCTGTGTACATAAATGATACTACAGAGAATTAAGTGGTTCTCATTTTGCATTGAGTTTCTCTCTATATAAAAAGAACATTTTAGGTTGGGAAGAGAAACAATGACAGATCTAAAGTTGTTCTAATTACATTCTTCTGAAGTAAGTGCTTTTAATTTATTTTTATCTTAAATAATTTTTAAAATGTCACCAACAAGGTCTACCTTAATAACTCTTAAGTGCTGAACCAGCATTTAGGTACTACGGTGGTGGACAATATCTTTTATCTTTTGCTTGCCTACTTTAGATTATGGAAGGAGTAAATCTGTTAAGAGCCCAATATGTCTTTGAATCTTCTCCCATTTGTCTTCTATAATTCTAATTTTTTTCCCCTAATATTGTAGAATTTTTATTTTCTTGTTCTCTAGCTGTTGCTTTACCTCACATGGATTTGTCACCTCTCTTCCCCTGGGTGATGGAGCCACAAAAAGGATTACTCAAAACCCATTTCTTCTGAGCAGTGGGAGACCCCAAAGGGGTTAATTTCCTGGAACCCTCAAGAGAGAGGCATTCCTTCCTTTGGAAATTAACCACGAACTGAGGTTCTTGCCCTGCATTTATTCTCCACACCAGGAAGTTACAGGAAAAGAACATAGGTGGGGTTATGGTCAATTATAGTTTAACAGTAGAGGCTGGTAGCATTCAGTAAAACAAGCAAAGTGACATTCCATAATGCAATTTGCTAAAGGTTAAGTCAATCCACCAACAAAAGCTTGATCTTAGCAAACATTCTCTTTCCCTACAGGAGCTTCCCCAGCATTTTTATATATCAATCAAGTAACTTGTCTGTCCTTGAGCCAGCAACCTTGCTGTGCCACAATTCCTTATCTTACAACAGACTTTAGCCTGGGTAAAGTTTCCTGTCTTTTGCAAAGTTAACATTTCTATATGTAATTCCAAAAGTTTAGGCTAAACCTGAGACTACAGGGCTTTGGAAAACTAGGCCCTGTGAAATACACTTGCTCTGCAAATGCTGGTATACTCCACACTAGTCATCTATTTGATGCCTTACCCACAAACTCTACTTGCTAATCTCCAAGGTAAACCATAGCACATTAAAATAGTGTATTATTTGCTGCTATGCCTTGATATTTTAGACATTAAGCTGATTACTTCAGTAAAGCCTATAATTAACCATCAACTTCATCTTCTTACATACCACTTAAAACTGAAGGTGAAAAAGGTTAACTAGTGCTGCCACCACTGCAGTCTAAAATTATTTGAGTTGTCAGATATTATCTGGGACCATGTCTGATGCTGAGCAAGAGCTCCAGAAGTCAACCAAGTGATGTCCAACATGTCATATGAGAAGCAGGATAAAGCTTTAACCTCAGGCAGAACTGTACTATTTTTCATGGAATATCTAAAAATCATCTGAGGTGATAGTAGTTTATTTTGAAAAAATCATGAGGGCTATGCTAACCCTAGAGGTTTATTACTACACATATTTCAAGAGAGATGTTAGTCCATATAAGACTCAGAGAATTCACAACAATAATAGTATTTCCAACACAATTTAGTGTGCACTTGGTACCCATTGGCTATTATATGTAGGCATCTATATAACAGTCAACAACAGGTGTGACTTGGGTGTTATGTTCATGGACCTACTGAAGACTTTGATTCCCATAAGTGAGCTGATATGTAGGAAATCTTTCAGAAGATTAAACGTGTCCAATTTTATACCCACTTCTAAGTAGTCATAGTAAGAGTAGGAAGTTAGAAGTTGGGTAGTAGGGGGAGGGGACAGGGAGGCATTTGCTAGGATAAATTTAGACTGGATTTTTTAATTCTATTGTGTATCTTATTTTCAGCAATAGCCTAAGTTGCCCTCAAAGGGCATGAGGAAAAAAAATTCATGAGATTGGGACAGGTATAAATATGTTCTATCTATGATACTTAAAAAACACTTTTAAAAATTGAATATAACACACCATGCCATAATACTTTTTGATAATAAAAATGAGGATCTAAGACTTCCAAAGGTTGATAACCAAAAACTTGTGGTTGAGACAGGAAATTCCACAGCATTGGTTTTCCCAAGGTACACTTTCCTTTGGTCTGACGGTCAGAACCCAAAAGACAGAGAACTCCAGTAACAAGGCCCAGATAACACCTGTCATAGTGCTAAATGACTTGCTCTGAAAGTCATGCATATACTTTTTTTTATCATCCTGTATTACCTCTTGCAGAACAGCCCTTGAAGAACAGATGTCTGGGTGCCAAAAGCCGTTGCTTTGGGATAGACTATGTGTGGAAAGTCTGTGGTGTTCAGATCAACACCAAAACAGATGTACATCACACCATCATGCTATGGCACAGTGAGAAATGGCCTTTGTAACAAAAGCCACATCAAGAAAGTGGATTGTTTTACATAAATTGCCTGTATGAGATAACACATAAAATGGCAAAATAAAAGTGCACATAAGCCAAGGCTCCAGAAATGTTTGATTCTCCCCAAAATGAAATTTCCCATGGCCAAACCCAGAGTTCTGAATGTGCTACTATATGTTACATTAAAGACTGTGACTTTTCTGATTCGCATGGGGGGAATCTTTGTAACACCTGCTTTCTGTCACGGAAGGCTGTAATAAAAATACACCGCACATGGTTTGCAGCATGAAGAAGGTTGTGCCTGAGAGGGCATTGTGAATAACTAACAGGATCTCTTTGGTTGAGTTCTGTGGTAACAACAGTGGGCAGCACCTAGCACAGGGCTTGGTGAATAGTAATTGCTCAGGAAGTAACTGAGAGAATGGTGGATAGTGATGTCGATGTTGATGATACTACTCTCACATAATCCAGCCGTAAGACTTGGACATATTATGACGTGATAAATATAAATTTTTCTACCAATTTATTTTTTATTGCAGAATGCTCCATTTTATGCATGAAATACTGACCTTTTAAGAATTCAGTTTTGGAAACATCATTGTGGCTACTCTATCAACTACATAGCTAAAAGTGATACGCTAAGCAAATCAGGGACCTTTTTGTGCAAATCAATGGAACTGTAGTTTTAGTCAAAACAGTTAAATGATCTATTAGAGAGATAAAAGTACTACCTTATTTTATAAATTCTAACTAATAATGCATATATATTTTTTGCACATTTTAAGGCATTTCTAACTGGGATGTATCGTATAACAAATGGGTACATTTCTCCTTTCTTTTCCCACCAAAAAGAAAAGTGTTAGTATTTCTATGGTGTTTCCTTCAAAAAATGTTATTGAGTAAATATGGCAAGTAACTTTGTGGAGAATACAAGCTATTGCTTTAAGTAGCAACTTTTCTCAAGTTATTCTTTGGTTAGGTTTAGAGAAAAGAGAGTTTCTATAAGCTGAAGAGTCAGAGGAACTTAGACTAGCCACGCAAGGTGAATTGGTCGCCTACAAAAAGACAAAGAACAGGCTCTCACTGAGAGATAGGTACTCTGGTCATTTTGACCTCCACTATAAGTGCCAGTAGTTTGAGACCAAATTTGTAGGATGACATTTTGACTACAAGCTATAATTCAAAGGGATATCACAAAATTAAAGATTAGTGAAACTGATACCAAATTGTACATAAGCATACATTTCTTTAAAAAGGCAAAACGACATCTTAAAAGCTATAAACAAGTGATCTCCTTACAGAGGAGCTTTTTTGTTGTAATAACTTTTTTTAATAGAGGATGGGAATAGTGTGCTAATCCTCTTCCTAAGACACATGTTTATAGTGTGGCTTATTGCTTGGACTACATGGCTGTGCCATATTACCACCACCTGGTGGCAGCATACCTAATTTAAGAATTAGCAAGTTTTTTGTTGTTGTTGTTTTCATTTTAACATTGTGAATATTCCCTTGAAGGTCAAACCTGCAAAACTAAAAATACAAAAGACAGAAAATATCACAATATTAATCCAGGTACTTAGAGTTCATTTGTGGACATTTATTAGTCTACCTCCCTATGGAAATAGACTATCATGATCCCTTTCTGCCTCTTACTTCTTATTCTCTTGGTTGCTAGTTTGAGATAATTTGGCCTTGGCACGTGCATTGAATCACTTTTTTCCCAAGTGCTGTACAGATTGCCAAGTGTTGGAGATGAGCTTGTGGGTTTGTACGTATGGCTCATGAATGCTCTGATTAACTTTTAATGAGACAGGTGGAATCTCATTATATGGAAGTTTGTCCTGATGAAAAAATTTGAAGTATATGATAACAAGGTTGCACAAACAGGCTTGTCCAGGGTAAAATTATGAGATATGTGGAGAGCTTCTCTTCTTTGCCCTGCCTTCTCCCCGCTTCCCTCAAATCTTTTTCAGCAGCCTGCTCTCCAGGAACCTGTTCTGGTTCCCTTCTCCCTGTCCAGGATATAGCGTTTTCACCCCCACCCCCCAAGAGGCTGCCCAGGGCTTCTCTCACCACATTTCCCCAAGCCCCACAGTCAAATTGAAATTGATCTGTCCCATGTCTTCTCTCAAGCTCTTCAGGGTTCTCAATGCAAGGGGTTTTAACCTTCCTTTCACTGCAATGCATGTATCTGATGATATTATGTATATGACACAGCTCCTACAACGTACCAGGATTTGTGCAATTCCTTGTGCACAATCTGTAATTCTTGTCCACTCAAGAAAGCATATCCAGGGCCAGCCCTGTGGCTAACTCGGGAGAGTGTGGTGCTGGTAGCCGAGGCGGCGGGTTCGGATCCTATATAGGGATGGCCGGTGCGCTCACTGGCTGAGCACCGGTCACGAAAAAGACAAAAAAAAAAAGTATATCCAAGTGCAAAGAAGTAGAAATGGTGATATTATAGGGATATCCTTGAATCTGCTCTCATTTTATTTTCGAAGTAAAGCTTTAAAATTTTAGAATGTTTGAATCCACCATATTACTTTTGATATCTCACAACTGACTATGACACACCAAATGTCAGGACACTTGAATCCACTATTCTGGTCACGATCCGACATAATATGTCCACCAGCTTATCTGAGGATCAAACATCTGCTAAAAAATGTTGAGCTGACTTCCCTTTATCCTCAAAAATAACTATGGAAACATGAGAAGGAAGAGAATAACATTTTGATAGAGATGTTTGGACCTGATGGGGCCTTTTCTAGCTTTTAAGTAGCATCGGGTCGTCTGTTTCTTATTCTTATGCATAGGGTCGATCCTTTGTACGTTTTCTAATTTTGGTCTAGTAGACACCTATTTTGCTAATTCTCCAGCACACCTTTTCAAAGGCTTGACCCTTCTTTGACCTATATGATTACAGCTGTGTAGTTCCACATTGTGGAATACCCCAGCCCCTAGCCACGTTTGTTGAACCACTGGTGAGCTAAACCAATCTGGATATGAAAATGACAAAGAAACCAGTTTCGCTCTGGATGGCTGTACAAGAACATGGAATTCTGAGCTCCGAGGTTGTCGTGTGTTTTTTACGATGTGGATAAAAGTTACTGCAAAAGCTGGACTGCAGAGAAATCTCAAATGACAACTGAGTTCTCATTCCAGCTTGTTCTTGAGGGCCAGAAACATTGCTGTCCTTGGACTCTCTGAGACACTTTTCAATTCTTACTATGATTCCTCCCTTTTTTTTCTTAAGCTACATTGCATTGATATAAGTAATGTATAATACTAATCTGTTTGCATTATTTTCATTTAAAGATAATCTCTCGGAAGGAAGGGACCATGATATTTTTTGTATCAAGCTTCAAGTGTCTGGCATGGCACCATACACATGACAGAACCCAATAAAAACTTATAAAACTTACAAAAAGGAAAAACTTCAATTGACCATGGACTTAAAGAACAAAATAGCAGAAGAGCTGTGGTCAGAGGAAGTGTGGCAGATTATATTTTTCAAAGATGGCTGCAATGATATCTCCCACCCCACCTACTCTCTTTCCCACCCCACCCCCCCATCAAGATGTGGATGTGAGGTCGATTCCCCCACCCTGCCCAAATCTGGTTGGGCTTCTGTCTTGCTTGCAACCAGTAAGGAGGTCGAAATAATGCAGTGGGACTTCCGAGGCTAGGTCTTAAAAGGTGATACAGCTTCAGACTTGTTTGCTGGAATAATCACTCTTGAAGCTTTCAGACAGCTCCACAGCTGCCACACTTTAAGGAAGCCCAAACTAGCCTATGTGAAGAGACCACATGGAGAGCATCAAAACTGCATGAAGAGAGGGAGATACCAGCCAGCCCCTTCAGCCCCAGCCCACCGCTGTCCATCTCCAGCCACTGTTTGACTGCGACTGCATGGGACTACCAAGCCAAAACCATCCAGATGAACCCTTCCTGATTGCCTGACCCACAGAAACCATGAGAGGTGATAAAATGAGTGTTGTTGTTTTCAGCCTTTATGTCTTGGAGTGATTTGTTCCTTAGCAATGGCAACTAAAATAGGAAGAATAACCTCAGCGTCTGCAGTAGCAGAATTTTCTTGGTGCCATTATGCAAGTAATATCAGAGTTATTGACAAATAAGCAAGGAGACAAACAAAAACATTTGAGAATCAAAACTTCAAAGAGGATGAGAAAATGCATTATTCTTAGCTCTATATTTTTTCTTAAAAATAAATCTAAAACTTTTCTTGAGATCAACACCATTTTATTTAGTGTTTTCTGTCTCCATTGCTCCCACATGTGAGTTGTGGTTGGTAATGAGTCAGATGATGGATTTGGTGGTGAAATTGTTTTGGTTACTCAATGATTGTCAGTCTGTAGTGATGTATAATCACAAAGAATATGCTTATGAACAATTGAAGGGAAGGAAAAGGAAGAGAAAAAAATCAATTTAGATATAATGGCTTATCCTGCTGATTACTGACTGACTTAATAGTTACTGTAAGTTCTTCTGATACTCATATACCCCTTACGAAATGATTGACTTAGATAGTAAATTGCCCATGAAGTTAATTGCCATCTCTCTTTCTAGAATACCAATGTAATGTGCTCTGTATAACCAGAGGAAGATGAAGGTCTGCAGAAACATCCACAATGGGATTTGTGAATGAAAAGGTGGCTTTACTGTAGGTGATGTTGACCAACACTTAAAAGAATTTTTAGGCAACCTTCCAACTTTAGGAAGAAAAAAAAGTTTCTTTCTGATTCTTTAGAAATGAAAACATAGTTACCTTCCCTTACCACAGCACTCATAGAAAGTTATTTCATCCACTAATTTCCACAATCTACTTTTAGCTGTGTGACTCAGCATATCTAAATAGTACATGCAAATTTTACTCAATGCTTTAATTGATTTTCTCAGTTACATGTGAGAAGAAGTTTGACAGCCTGGGAAACAATATTTCCTCTAGGGTCCCAGAACATGGAAGCTGTAATTTGCCAAGTGGTCAGTACATTAATGCAGCTTCTCCAAGTGTCTAATTTTTCCCCAGAGATGAGTGGAAGCCCTTGGAGAATTGGGCTCATTAACCATGAAAGATATGTGAGGTTCCCTCAAGGACTGTGGAGCAGAAGTGAAATTTGGAGGCAGTTGGGATTTTGTCTCTTTGATGATCCCTTTTCACAGCTCTCTGATAGGCTATTGAATCTGGGAAGAAAACACCTCTTGAGCAAAAGTATGTATAGTAAATATTAATGAATACTAAGTTGGTCCTGCACCGCGTGGAAATGTAAAATGCAATGGTTCTCGTTAAAATCAATTTCTTCCAGAAAATAAGGATTGGTTCCATCTAAAATAGTACGTAATGGAGAAAATGCCCTGATTTAACGACTATATATTTAAGTGATAAGTATACTCATCCACAAAGCCTGAGGTTGGTTGCCACTTCATTCTCATTGTCATTATTTTACTTAATTAACATGGTTTTTAGAACAATCTGGCTATAAAACACATGCCCTGGCTCAGATAATATACAGCTACCATATTTCTAAGCTAGCATGATTCCTTTTCAGCTTCAGCTTCATTTATTTCTTTAGAACAGCTTTTCAAACAAGGAAATCAGCCTTCAGTAATAGGGGGAAACACAGTGTTTGCCCTCCCCACCATCCTTACACTGCCAGAGAGCTCCAGGTAGTTGTTTTTATTGAGATGAAATTCACTTTACATGAAATTGATCATTTCAAAGAGTAAGATTAGGTTGTACTTATTATAATTATAATGTTATGCAACTTCACTTTTGTCAAGTTCCAAAATATTTTCATCACCAGCAAAGGAGGCCCTATACCCATTAAGCAGTTATTCCCGGTTCCCCTCTGCCTTCAACTTCAGGCATCCACTAATCTGCCCTCGGTCTCTATGAATTTACCCATTCAGAATATTTCAGAAAAATGGAATCATACAAAATGTGGTCTTTTGTGTTTGACCTCTTTCATTTAGCATAATGTTTTCAAGGTTCATCACATTATAGCAGGTATTGGCACTTCATTTTTTTATAGTTCAATCATATTCCAGTGTATGCATATACCACAACTTGTTTATCTGTTAATCTGCTGATGGAAATTTGAGTGTTCTACACTTTTTGGCTATTGAGAACAGTGCTGCCATGAGCATTTGTATACAAATATTTGTTTGAACACCTATTTTCAATTCTTTTGAGTGCACACCTAGCAGTGGAACTGCTGAGTCATATGGAAGTTCTATGGTTGATTTTTAGAGCCGCAGACAAACTGCTTTCCACAGCAGCTGCACCATTTTGCACTCCCACCAGCAATGTGTATAACACAATATGGCTATTTCCCCACAACCTCACTAACACTTGCTATTTTCTGTTTTGTTTTCATTTTGTTTTACTTCTAGGCATCCTAGTGGGTATGAAATAGTATCTCATCATGGTTTTGATTTGCATTTCTCTAATGACTGATGTTTAGCATCTTTTCATGTGTTTGCTGGCCATTTGCGTATCTTCTTTGGAGAAATGTCTATTCAAGACCTTTGTCCGTTTTTTAATGAGTTGTTTGTCTTTTTGCTGGCAAGTATAAGAGTTCTTTATATATTCAGGATACTAGAAGCATATCAGGCCTATGTGCTGCGGGTAATTTTGAGATGTACTAAGCTTGTTGTAATATTATACATTCCTGATGACAGGCCAATAGTAATAATACTCCATGGAAATTCCTGAACTTTCCTCAAAAGAATTAGGTCTTAGACCAATGGCTTGGCTTTATATTTTTTAGAAAAAAGGTCTATGTGAAAAAAATATATAGTATTTACCTTTCATATACTAATAAACATCTGCAGTGGAAGGCAGGTTGAATTCCACATTTGCCGCTTCAGTTCAAAAGCAAATGTCAAACTCTCCTTCTGCCCTGGATACAATAGAGTATGTCTGGGACATGAATTGACTCCTTCCTACCTTAGAAGATTAGTGTAACAAGCTAGAGGAAGGGCATTTCCCATTCATAAGAGGAATGGTCATAGGAACTAGGATGGTGTAGCCTAGAGAACAAAAACCTCGGGGGATATGACAGCCGTCCACAAAATATTTTAAGGGCTGTCATGTGGAAGAGCAATTAGAATTGTTTTATACATCTCCAAGGGGTGAAACAAAGACCAAAGGGGGAAAAAACTTCAGGAAGACAGATTTTCAATTCTATAAAAGGATAACACGTTCTAACGATGAAGGTGATCCAAGGCTGGAACGGCCTGCTGTGGCAGGAAGTGGGCTTCACATCCTGGACAAAGGAATGCACAGCTCTTGAGTCAGGCAGACAAACTAGAATCCCAGACCTGCCACACATATTACCTGTGTGTCCTGGGACAAGACCTAACCTCTTTAAGCCTCCATTTGCTCATATGTAACATGGGGCAAATAGTGACTACCTAACAGGAATGCTGTAATGATTAACTGTTCAGTCCAGAGCATGGACGCATTGAGTGCAAAGGTGAGTAAAATCAAGGACACTGTTTTATCCCTATCCATATCCCTCTCCCTGTCTTTTTCTCCCCCTTTCCCTCTCTTTTCCTCTCCCTCCTCACCCCCTTCTTTCCTCTACCTCCTTTTCCTCCTTTCTAATCTAAGTGTTTATAGTTAAATTTGTCTGTGTTAAATAGTCATATATTGTGGCTCCCCCTAGAGAAGGATGCCGGAGTCAAACAGAGTAAGGGGAGGCATCCATACATATGGGTGGCCCAGTAAGTGGTTCCAGAGCAAAAATGAAGAGGGTGACCATGCATATGGGTCAGGCCAGCAAGAGGTAGCCTAGCATAGGGTGTCAGAACCTGGGCCACATAGGGAAGCAAGCAGGAAAGGTCTATGGGAGCATAAGCAGGTTAGAGGAAATCCACATGGGGGACAGCAACAGCAGCCTGGCTTGGAGTTTAGTGTCCAAGTGGGGCACGAAGGATATTTGCTCAGGGAAGAGGGCTGTGGCAACAATGGGAAATTAGTACATGCAGGAAGATGTATACATAAGTAAATACAATAAGAATAATGAGAGCAAGGTTTCTCACTCTCTGGGAAAAATTAAAATATGGAAAAGGAAAAAACTAGAATAAACCCTGTGGGGTTGGAATGGAATTAGTCGCTGGCATGAACTCATGGTTACTGATATACATAAACAGGTAAAAATATAGATGTTAATTTGCATGTATATATTATGTGTTTATGTATATATAGTGTATACACACATATGTTCCCTAGTTCTGTTCATGGAGAGGTCATGGTAACAGTGACACCCCACTAGCAATGAGCACATTTACCACTCAAACCTTGGTTTTTCAATACCCTCCTCCACTACAAGGAACTATGACTCTATGGAGAAATGGCTGATTCTGGAGTAGGGCAGGACAAATACAAAATGATCATAGAATATCTTACTGTGCTAGAAAGCAAGGAGGTGCTCAGAATGACAGGGATATCTCTAAGGGACACATGAGAGAGTTTGAATGAGTCTCCTACTGGTCAAATCTGGGACAATTTACATCAAAATAAATATTGAATTTGCAGATGACATGATCCTATATGTAGAAAACATCAGTAAACCCACAAAAAAAACTACTAGGGCTAATAAAAGAATTTAGCAGTGCTGCAGTGTACAAGATTAACACACCAAAAACAATTGTTTCTATACAAAAGCAATGAACAATCTAAAAGTGAATTTAAGAAAACAATTCCATTTATAATAGTATCTGAAAAAAATAAAACACCTAGAAATAAATTTAACCAAGGAGGTACAAGTCTCATACACTGAAAACTATGCAACATTGTTGAATGAAATTAAAGACATAAATAAATGGAGAGATATCTCATGTTCATGGATTAGAAGATTTAAAATTAAGATAGCAATATTCCCTAAAGAATCTATAGATTCAAAGCGTTCCATATCAAATTTCCAAAGGCCTTTTTTTTTGCAGAAATGGAAGAGCTTATCCTAAAATTTATATGGACAGATAGTGCCCCCCCCCAAAAAAAACCTTGTAAAAAGGAGAACACAGTGAGAAGACTCACACTTCCCAATGACAAAACTTATTACAAACCTACAATAACAAAAACTCTATAGTGCTGGCATTAAGACAGACACATAGACAAATGGAATAAAATTAATAGTCCAGCAATAAAACCATACATCTGTGGGCAACTGAGTTTTTACCAGGAAGGGTACCAAGACCATTCAATGGGAAAAAAAGTCTCTCCAATAAATGGTGCTGGGACAACTGATTATCCACATACAAAAGCATGAAGTTGGATCCCTATCTCACACCATATACAAAAATTCACCCCAAAAGATCAGCAACCTAAATAAAGAGCTAAAGCTATAAAACTCTTAGAAGAAAACATAAGGGTAAATCCTCATGACCTCATATTTGGCAATGGAATGAAGCCAAAAAGCATGAAAAAAATAGATAATTCAGACTTCATCAGAATTAAAACTATTTGTGCACCAAAGAACATTATCAAGAAAGTGAAAAGAAAACTTACAGAGAGGGAGAAAATATTAGCAAATTATATATTTTCTATTACCCAGAGTATATAAGGAACTCTTACAGAGTTATCTTTTAGAATACAGATGGTCCTCAACTTATGATGGTCCAATTTACTATTTTTTTACTTTATGATGATGTGAAAGTGATATGCATTCAGTAGAAATCATGCTTCAGTACATATTAAATAAATTGCATGAGCTAGTCAACACTTTATTGTAAAACAGGTTTTGTGTTAGGTGATTTTCCGTAACTACAGGGTAATGTAAGTGTTCTAAGCAACTTAAGGTAGGCTAGGCTAAGTTATGATGCTTGGTAGGTTAGGTATATTAAATGCATTTTCTGATAACAGCTTCAATCTCCTTTATTGTTATTGGTCTGTTCAGATTTTCTACGTCTTCTTGGCTCAGTTTTGGGAGCTTGTGTGTGTCCAGAAATATATCCATTTCCTCCAGATTTTCAAATTTGTTGGCATATAGTTGTTTATAGTAGTTTCAAATGATTCCTTGTATTTCAGATGTACTAGTTGTAATATCACCTTTTTCATTTCTAATTTATGATATTTACATCTTCTCTCTTCTTTTTTTAGTTAGCCATGCTAATGGTTTGTCTATTTTATTTGTCTTTTCAAAAAACCAACTTTTTGATTTATTGATCTTTTGTATTCTTTTTGGGGTTTCAATTTCATTAAGTTCTCTTCTGATCTTAGTGATTTCTTTCCGTCTGCTAACTTTAGGTTTGGATTGTTCTTGTTTTTCTAGTTCTTTAAGGTGAAGGGTTAGGTTGTTCACTTGCCATCTTTCCATTCTTCTGAAGTAAGCGTTTAATGTGATAAATTTCCCCCTTAGTACTGCTTTTGCAGTATCCCACAGGTTTTGGTATGATGTTCATTATTTTCACTAGTTTCAATAATTTTTTTGATTTCCTGTTTGATTTCTTCTTGGACCCAAATGTCATTAAGTAGAATGCTGTTTAATTTCCATGTGTTTGTAGAGTTTCCAGAATTTCATTTGCTGTTGATTTCTAATTTTAATCCATTGTGGTCTGAGAAAATACTTGGGATAATTCCAATTTTTTTGAATTTGTTGAGACTTGATTTGTGGCCTAATATGTGATCTATCCTGGAGAATGATCCATGTGCTGATGAGAAGAATGAATATTCTGAGGTTGTTGGGTGGAATGTTCTGTAGATATCTGCCAAGTCCAATTGGTCTAGAGTATTGTTTAGATCTTGTGTTTCTCTGCTGATTCTTTGCCTAGATGATCAGTCCAATATCGACAGTGGGGTGTTCAGGTCCCCTGCTATTATGGTATTAGTGTCTATTTCCTTCTTTAGGTCTAATAGAGTTTGTTTTATAAATCTGGCTGCTCTGACATTGGGTGTGTATATATTTATGATTGTTATGTCTTCTTGATGGAGCAATCCTTTTATCATTATGTAGTGGCCCTCATTATCTCTTTTTATGGATTTTAGTTTAAAATCTATTTTATCAGATATAAGAATAGCTACTCCAGCTCATTTTTCATTTCTGTTTGCATGGTAAATCTTTTTCCATCCTTTCACTCTTAGTCTATGTGAGTCTTTATGGGGAGGTGGGTCTCTTGAAGGGAGCATATAGTTGGGTCCTCCTTTTTAATCCAGTCAGCCAGTCTGTGTCCTTTGATTGGGGAATTTAAGACTTTTACATTGAGTTGTTACTGAAAAGTTTTGATTTAATCCTAGCATTTTATTGATTATTGTTTGGATGTCTTAGGTGTCTTTTGTTCTTTTCTTTCTGATTTACTGTTTGTTTTCTGTATTTGTTGGTTCCTTGGGTTGTAGATAACCTTTTTGTTTGTTTGTTTTCTCTTCATAAATGCCATTTTTATTATACTAGTGGGTTTTGATTTTTCTTGGTTTTTATGGCAGTGGTAGTTATTTTTCAGGTGCCAAACCCAGTGCTCCCATGAGAATTTCTTGTAAGGATGGTCGTGTGGTAGTGAACTCCTGCAGTTTTTGTTTTTCTGAGAAATATATTATTTTCTCTTAGTTTCAGAAGGATAGCTTTGTGGGGTAGAGTATTCTTGGCTGGCAATATAGATGCAAAAATCCTGAATAAAATACTAGCTAACAGAATACAGCAACACATATGCAAAATTATTCACAACAATCAAGTGAGATTCATCCCAGGGATGCAAGGTTGGTTCAGTATACACAAATCAATAAATGTGATACACCATATTAATAAAATCAAACACAAGGACCATATGGTCATCTCTATAGATGCTGAAAAAGCATATGATAAAATTCAACATTCATTCGTGACAAAGACCCTCTATAAGTTCGGTATAGATGGAAATTATCTCAACATAATTAAAGCCATATATGATAAAACCATTGCCATTATCATCCTGAATGTGGAAAAGCTAAAAGCTTTTCCTTTAAGAACAGGAACTAGACAAGGATGCCCACTCTCACCACTCCTATTCAACATAGTGCTAGAAGTACTAGCCAGAGCAATCAGAGAAGAGAAGGAAATAAAGGGCATCCAGATTGGAAAAGATGAAGTCAAACTGTCCCTGTTTGCAGATGACATGATCCTATATATCGAACAACCTAAAGCCTCTACAAAAAAAACTCTTGGAGTTGATTAAGAATTTCAGCAAAGTAGCAGGATACAAAATCAACACACAAAAATCAGTAGCATTTCTATTCTCCAATAGTGAACAGGCAGAACGAGAAATCAAGAAAGCTTTCCCATTTACAATAGCCACCAAAAAAATAAAATACTTAGGAATTGAGTTAACCAAGGATGTGAAAAATCACTATAATGAGAACTACAAACCACTGCTGAGAGAAATTAGAGAGGATACAAGAAGATGGAAAGATATCCCATGCTCTTGGATTGGAAGAATCAACATTGTGAAAATGTCCATACTACCCAAAGTGATATACAAATTCAATGCAATCCCCATCAAAATTCCAATGACATTTTTATGAGAAATGGAAAAAACTATCCAGACATTTATATGGAATAACAAAAGACCACACATAGCCCAAGCAATGCTGAGCAAAAAACAATAAAGGTGGAGGCATAACACTACCTGACTTTAAACTATACTACAAAGCTATAATAACCGAAACAGCATGGTACTGGCATGAAAACAGACACACTGATCAATGGAATAGAATAGAGAATCCAGAAATCAACCCACACACCTACATCATCTGATCTTTGATAAAGACACTAAGCCTATACACTGGGGAATAGACTTCCTCTTCAGCAAATGGTGCTGGAATAACTGGACATCAATATGCAGTAGAATGAAACTAGACCCATACCTTTCACCATATACTAAAGTCAACTCATAATGGATTAAAGAATTAAATATATACTCTGAAACAATAAAACTTCTTAAAGAAAACATAGGAGAAATACTTCAGGAAATAGGACTGGAAACAGACTTCATGAATATGACCCCAAAAGCATGGGCAACCAAAGGAAAAATAAACAAATGGGATTATATCAAACTAAAGAGCTTCTGCACAGCAAAAGAAACAATTAACAGAGTTAAAAGACAACCAACAGAGTGGGAGAAAATATTTGCAAAATATATATCTGACAAAGGATTAATATCCAGAATATACAAGGAACTGAAACAACTTTACAAGAAAAAAACAAGCAACCCAATTAAGAAATGGGCAAAAGAAAGAAATAGACATTTCTCAAAGGAAGATATATGAATGGCCAACAGTCATATGAAAAAATGCTCAACATCACTCAGCATTCGGGAAATGCAAATTAAAACCACACTGAGATACCATCTCACCCTAGTTAGGATGGCTAATATCCAAAAGACTCTGAACGATAAATGCTGGTGAGGTTGAGGAGAAAAAGGAACTCTTATACATTGTTGTTGGGACTGAAAAATGGTGCAGCCTCTATGGAAAATGGTATGGAGGTTCCTCAAACAATTACAGATAGATCTACCATATGACCCAGCTATTCCACTGCTGGGAATATACCCAGAGGAATGGAAATCATCAAGTCAAAGGGATACCTGTTTCCCAATGTTCATTGCAGCACTCTTTACAGTAGCTAAGAGTTGGAACCAGCCCAAATCTCCATCATCAGATGAGTAGATACGGAAAATGTGGTACATCTACACAATGGAATACTACTCAGCTATAAAAAAGAATGAAATACTGCCATTTGCAATGATATGGATGGACCTTGAGAGAATTATATTAAATGAAACAAGTCAGGCACAGAAAGAAAAATATCACATGTTCTCACTTATTTGTGGCAGCCAAAAATAAATAAATAAATACACACCAAAAAAAATGGGGGGGGAGAAGACACAACAATTCCAATTCCTTGAAGTTGATACGACAAGCAAACAGAAAGGAGATTGTTGGGAGGGACGGGGGAGAGGGAGGAGGGAGGGAGGTTTTGGTAATGGGCCACAATAATCAACCACATTGTATATTGACAAAATAAAATAAAATTTGGAAGAAAAAAATGCATTTTCAACTTATATTTTGAAATTATGATGGGTTTATTGGGATGTAACCCCATTGTGAGTCGAGAAGCATCTGTAATATAAATAAGTCAACATGAAAAAGACAAAAATTCAATTAAAAAATGGCAAACAATTTCAATCAACAGTTCTCTAAAGAAGTATCCAAATAACAAAAAGCACATGAAAAGATGCTCAATATCATTAATCATTCAGGAAGCGCAAATCAAAACCACAATGAGATACCACTTCATGCCCACTAGGATGACTAGAATTTTTTTAAAAAAACAGAAAATGAAAAGTGTTGGTAAGGATGTGGAGAAATTGGAAATGTTATACATGCTAGGAGTATAAAATGGTGCAGCCACTATGGAAGACAGTTTGCTGGTTGCTCAAAAAGTTAAACATAGAACTACCATATGACCCAGCAATTCCACTCCTAGGTACATAACCAAAAGAATTGAAAATAGGTGCTCAAATAATCATACACAAATATTTATAGCAACACTGTTCTCAATAGCCAAAAGGCATTAACAACCTAAATGTTCATCAGTAGATGAATGGATAAGCAAGTTGTGGTATATACACACAATGGAATATTATTCACCCATAAAAAGAAGTAATGTGCTGATGATGCAACAACATGGATAAACCTTGAAAACATTATGCTCGGTGAAAGAAGCCAGACACAAACGGTCATATGTTGTACAATTCCATTTATATGAAATATCCAGAGCAGGCAAATTCATAGAGATGGACAACAGAATAGTGGTTGTCAGAATCTGGGGAAAGGGAGAATGGAGAATGGCTGCTTAATGAGCTAGGTTTTATTTTGTGGTCATGAACATGTTTGGGAACTAGATAGAGGTAGTGGTTGCACAGCACTGTGAATATACTAAATGCCACTGAATTGTTCACTTTAAAATGGTCAATTTTATGTTATGTAAATTTCACCTCAATAAAAATAAACAGGTATTGATAGTAATGGATAATTATCTATTGGATAAAATAGGAAACCATGAGTCCACGGTGATATAAATTTATAAATGAATATATTGAAAAAATGAATACATTTATTGAGGAATGGATTTCTACATGGCTTCCATGTACCTCCCTTCAAAATATTAATATGGTCAATGGAGATACTTACATTAGGGGAAACTGGGTGATAGTACATGAGACTCACTGTAGTCTCATATACTTTGCTGTAAGCCTAATATTATTTTTTATTTTTATTTTATTTTACTTTATTTTTATTTTATCATTACTCAATGTAAACATTCTCTGTGACCCTTTACTATTTTCTCCCTAACCCCCCTCGCGCTCTCCCTTTCCCATTTCTGGTGTCCTCAGTTCTGTTCTCTCCTTTTGAGAGTTCAAGGAATTATTATAATTGTTGTACCTTTCTTTCTTTCTTTCTTTTTTGCCTATTCTTTTTTCATCTTCCACTTATGAGTGAGGACATGCGGTATTTCTCTTTATGTACCTGGCTTATTTCACTTAAAATTTTCCCTAAATTCATCCATGTTGCTGCGAATGGCAGTATTTCTTATATATATATATATATATATATATATATATATATACACACATATATGGCAGAATAGTATTCCATTGTGTATATATACCACATTTTCCTTACCCAGTCATCTGTTGATGGACATTTGTTTGATTCTAACTCTTGGCTATTGTAAATAGAGCTGCAATAAACATGGGAGTGCAGGTATTCTTTCAAAATGGTGATTTCCATTCCTTTGGGTATATAACCAGCAGTGAGATTGCTGGATCATGGGGCAATTCTGTTTGCAGTTGTTTGAGGAACCTCCATACTGTTTTCCATAACAACTGCATTAATTTACAGTCCCACCAGCAGTACAGGAGAGTTTCCCTTTCTCTGCATTCTTGCCAGTATCTACTATTCTCTGTCTTTTTGACACTGGCCAGTCTAACTGGAGTGAGATGATGTCTCAATGTGGTTTAGATTTGCATTTCCCTGATACTTAGTGATGCTGAGCATTGTTTCAAGTATCTGTTGGCCATTTGTATGTCTTCATATGAGAAACATCTATTCAGCTCCTTTGCCCATTTTTTAATTGGGTTACTTGTTTTTTTACTTAAGTTGTTTGAGTTGCTTGTATATTTTGGGTATTAATCCCCTGCCAGACGCATAGTTTGTGAATATTTTCTCCTATTCTGTACATTGTCTTTTTGCTCTATTAATTGTTTCTTTTGCTGTACAGTAGCTTTTTAGTTTGATATAATCCCATTTTATTTTTATTTTTTATTTTGTTGCGTGAGCTTTTGGGGTCTTATTCATAAAGTCTGTGCCCAGTCCTACTTCCTGAAGTGTTTCCCCCATGTTTTCTTTTAGGAGTTTTATAGTTTCAGGCTTTATATTTAATTCTTTAATCCATTTTGAGTTGATTTTGGTATATAGTGAGAGTTACAGGTCTAGTTTCATCCTTCTACATATGGATTCCAGTTTTTCCAGCACCACTTATTGAAGAGGCAGCCCTATCTTCAATGTATGCTCCTGTTACCCTTCTCAAATATCAGTTGGCTTTAAACATGTGGGTTGATTTCTGGTTCTCTACTCTGTTCCATTGGTCTAAGTGTCTGTTTTTATGCCAGTAGCATGCTGTTTTGGTTACTATAGCTTTGTAGTATAATTTGAAGTCATGTAGTGGAATGTCTCTTTTTTTTTTTTTTTTTTTTGCTCAGGATTGCTTTGGCTACTTGGGGTCTTTTGTTGTTCCATATGAATGTTAGGATTGTTTTTCCTATTTCTGTGAAGAATGTCATTGGTATTTTGATGGCAATTGCATTGAATCTGTAGATTGCTTTGGGTAGTATGGACATTTTCACAATGTTAATTTTTCTAATCCAAGAGCACAGAATGTCAGTCCATTTTTTGTGTGTCCTCTTTAATATCTTTCAGCAGTGATTTGTACTTCTCATTGCAGAGATCTCTCACCTCCTTGGTTAAATTGATTCCTAGGTATTTGATTTTTGTGTGTGCGTGTGACTATTGTAAGTGGACTTGCTTTCTTCATTTCCTTTTCTGCTAATTCACTATTGGAGTATGAAAACATTACTGATATTTGTGTGTTGATTTTGTATCTTACAACTTTACTGAAATTGTTTATCAGCTCTAAAAGTGTTTTAATAGAGTCTTTTGGTTTTTATATAAACAGGATCATGTCATCTGCAAACAGGGACAGTTTGACTTTGTATTGTCCAATCTGGATGCCCTTTATTTCTTTCTCTTGCCTGATTGTTCTGTCTAGTACTTCCAAAACTATGTTAAATAAGAGTGGTCAGAGTGGGCACCCTTGTCTTGTTTCCATTCTTAAGAGAAAAGCTGAAAGCTTTTATCATTCAGGATGATATTGGCAGTGGGTTTGTCATATATGGCTTTTATTGTGTTGAGATACCTAATTTGCTAAGAGTCTTTATCACAAAGGGATGTTGAATTTTCTCAAATGCTTTTTGTGCATCTATTGAGATAATCACATGGTTTTTGTCCTTGATTTTGTTGATGTGGTGTATCAACTTGCACATGTTGAACCATCCTTGCATCCCTGGGATGAAATTCACTTGATCATGGTGTATAATTTTTTGATGTATGGCTGTATTCCATTTGCTAATATTTTATTGAGGATTTTTTCCAATATGTTCATCAAAGATATAGTTTTCTTTTTTTGTTCTTTCATTGTCTGGTTTTGGTATCAGGGTGATGCTGACCTCATAGAATGACTTTGGGAGAATAGCCTCTATTTCAATTTTTCTAATAGTTTGAAGAGAGTTGGTATTAATTCCTCTTTAAAGGTTTGGTAGAATTCAGCAGTAAAACCATCCAGTCCTGGGCTTTTCTTTGTTGGGAGACTGCTGATTACTGCTTCAATCTCATTGCTTGTTACTGGTCTGTTCAGGTTTTGTCTTCTTGGTTCAGTCTTGGTAATTTGTATGTGTCCAAAAATATATCCATTTCCTCCAGGCTTTCACATTTATTGGCATACAGTTGTTTATAATAGTCTCTAATGATTCTTTGTGTTTCTGTGGTATTGGTTGTAATGTCTCCTTTTTCATTTCTGATTTTTGTTATTTGGGTCTTCTCTCTTCTTTTTTTAGTGAGCCTAGATAATGGCTTGTGTATTCTGTTTATCTTCTAAAAAAACTAACTTTTTTTTGTTTCATTGATCTTCTGTATCATTTTGGGGGTCTATTTCATTATTTCTGCTCTGATCTTAATTATTTCTTTCCATATATTAATTTTGGGATTGGATTGTTATTGTTTTTCTAGTTTTTTGAGGTGTAGCATTAGGTTGTTTATTTAATATCTTTCTATTCTTATGATTAAGTGTTTATTGCAGTAAACCTCCCTCTCAGTACTGCTTTTGCAATATCCCATGGGTTTTGGTATGATGTGTCTTTATTTCCATTAGTTTCAAGAAGTTTTTTTATTTCCTGTTTAATTTCTTCTTGGACCCATAGGTCATTCAGAAGCATGTTTTTTAATTTCCATGTGTTTGTATAGTTTCTTGAGTTTTACTTGTTATTGATTTCTAGTTTCAATCCATTGTGGTCTGAGAAGATACTCGAAATTATTTCAGTTTTTTAAAATTTGTTGAGACTTGATTTGTGACCTAACATATGGTCCATTCTGCAGAATGTTCCATGTGCTTATGAGAATAATGTATATTCTGTAGTCGGACAAAATGTTCTGTAGATATCTGCCAGTTCTATTTGGTCTAAAGTATAGTTTAAATCCTGTGTTTCTCTGATGATTTTTCACCTAAATGATCTGTCCAGTGCTGAGAAAGGGGTGTTAAGGTCCCCTCCTACTATCATATTGGAGTCTATTTCTTTCTTTAGGCCTAATAGTGTTTGCTTTATATATCTGGGTGCTCCAGTGATGAGTGCATATATATTTATGATTTTATGTCTTCTTGCTGGATAGATTCCTTTATTATTATACAGTGACCTTCTTTGTCTCTGTTCATGGTTTTTGGTTTAAAGTCTATTTTATCCAATATAAGAATAGCTACTCCTGCTCATTTTTGGTCTCCATTTGCATGGTATATGATAGAGTTTGGATGTTTTGTCCTCCCAGAACTCATATGGAAATCTGATCCCCAATGTGGCAGTGTTGGAAACTGATTGAGTCATGGGGGCAGATCCCTCATGAATGGATTAATGCTCTCCCTAGGTGGGAAAATAATGAGTTAGTTCTCACTCTATTAGTTTCCATGAGAGCTGGTTGTTTAAAAGACTCTGGCACCTTCCCTCTCTCTCTCTGTTTCCTCTCGCCATGTGGTCTGTTTGTACACACCAGCTGCCTGCTGCTTTCCACCATGAGTAGAAGTAGTCTGAGATCCATGCCAGATGCAGCTGTCCAAGAATCATAAGCCAAATAAACCTCCATTCTTTATAAATTCCCAGTCTCAGGTATTTCTGTTATAGCAACACAAAACGGACTAATACAGTATAACTTTTTCCTTCCCTTCACTATTAGTCTGTATGTATCTTTACAGGTGAGATGAGTCTCTTGAAGACACCATGTAGTTGGGTCCCCAAAAATGTGGAGTTTAATGCATTTATATTTTGGGTTGTTATTGAAAGGTATTGTCTTACTCCTGGCATTTTATTAATTTTTGTTTGGATGTTTTAAATATCTTTTGTTCTTTTCTTCCCCTTTTGTTGTTTGTCTTTGATGTTTGTTGGTCTTTTGAGTGGTAAGATTTAGTTTCTTTCTCTTCTCATTTGCATTTTTGTTCTACCAGTGGCTTTTGTTCTTTTTTGTGTATTCATGGTAGTGATTATCATTTTTCAGATTCTGGATGCAGGACTCCCTTGAGAACTTCTTGCAGGGCTAGTTGTGTGGTGGTAAGCTCCTGTGGTTTTTGTCTGGAAAATACACAATTTCACCCTCATTTCTGAAGAATAGCTTTGTTGGGTGCAGTATTCTTGGCTGGCATTTTTTTTTCTGTTATTATTTTGAATATATTACACATTTTCTTCTGGCCTTTAGAGTTTCTGTTGAAAAGTCTGCTGTTTCATAGGGTCTCCCTTATAGGTGATTTGATGCTTTTCTCTTGCTGCTTTTAGGATTCTCTCTTTGTCTTTGAGCTTTGTTAGTTTGACTATAATGTGTCTCTGAGAGGATCTTCTTAGATTGAATCTGTCTGGGAATCTCTGAGCTTCCTGCACCTGAAGGTCCATGTCTCTCCTTATACCTGGAAAGTTTTCTATTATTATTTCATTGAATACATTTTCAGTGCTTTTTCCTTTCTCCTCTCCTTCTAGAACACCCATAATGCAAATGTTGTATGCTTCAGGTTGTCTGCTAACTCTCTTAGATTTTCTTCATTTTTTTGAATTCTTTTTCCTTTTTTTTTTTTTTTGGTCCGCCTGTGTTATTTCTAAAAGACTGTCTTCAAGATCAGAAATTCTTTCTTCTGCTTGTTCTAGCCTGCTGCTTAAGCTCTCAGTTGTGTTTTTTATTTCATTAAATGAATCTTTCAATACCATAAGTTCTGCTACATTCTTTATTAAGGTATTAATCTCTTTGTAAATTTCCTCCTTCATATACTGGATTTTTTTTCTCATTTCATTATGTTGTCTAACTGAGCTCTCTAGTATCTCATTGAATTTCCTTAACATCATTGCTGGAAATTCCTTTTCAGTCATTTCAAGGGTTTCCTGCTCCATAGGGTCTGGTATTTGAGAGTTATTGTGTTCTTTTGGTGGTGTCATATTTTCTTGGATTTTTGCATTTTGAGTATTTCTACATTGATGTCTGGTCATCTGGTAGAGCAGTTGCTTCTTCTATTACTCTGGAGTGAGCTTTGAGGAGAGAGATATCCTCTTCTTTTTCTAGTCTCCTCTGTAACTCTCCTCGTGTCAATGTGATCAAGTGTTTGGCAGGCTGCCTGCATGGTGGCTGTGGCTACTATTGTGGCAGCAAACTGCTTTTGCAGCAGTCATGGCTGTGCAGTGGCTGTAATGATCCACTGTGCAGAAGTTGTGTTTTCAGCATGCTCCTGTCTGCTGCCAGGTGGCAGGGGGGGGCTGCCCACTGCTCCATAATATCATTTTAAAATTAAAAAAAAATACAAGACTAAATTTATAGCAGAGGTGCCTGGCAGACATTATCTTAATCAAGTTATCAAAGTGAACATCGACTATAATAACATACCATGTGATAGGATGCAAGGAGAAGGATAAAGCAGCTCTTCTGGGATGTTCCTGACAAAAGTCCATAACATGAACCTAATTAGGATGAAACATCAGACAACCCAAAATAAGGGACAAGCTACAAAATAACTGGATTGTAATATCTGAAAGTGTCAAGGTCAAGAAACTCAAAGTAAAACTAAGGAAATGATTCAGACTAAAGGAGGGTAAAGAGTCAGAACAACTAAGGGTAATACCCGATTCTGAACTGGCTCCTTTGGCTATCAAAGATATTATTGGGACAACTGCAAAAACTTGAATGGGTTTTAGGATGAGTTGGTAGTAATTATCGTCCTGATTTGGGTGGCTGTATTGTGGTTATATAGGAGAGTGTCCTTGTAGGAAATATGCACTGAGGTGGTATTTGGGGATGATGGGGCATCAACTTACACTTAAATGGTACAGGGGGAAAATGTTATTTGTACAGTACTTGCAACTTTTCTATAAGTTTGAGGTTATTAAAAACAAAGAGCAAGAAACCCAAAGCCAACTTACTAAAGGTGCTGTTCTTCAAGTGTCTGAAATGTCATTCTGCAACACTTGACTTATGAAAATCAGATTGCAGTGACTGTTTTGGCTGTAACTTGAAAAGACCAGCTGTATCATTTATCCTAATGATCTTTCTTTTCTTGGGATAAGTTATCCACAGCATAGCTCATTACCAAGGGGGTGGAGGTGAAGGGAGAAGTCAGGGAAGCATAATGTTGCCTAAGGAAGGAGCTATGTGGAACGGGGCGGCACAGCCCTCCAACCTCAGCTTTGAAGAGAGATATGATTAGGAACTAGTGCTTACCATAGCTCCCCTAATTGCATTCTCCTCCCTCCAGTGGCTAGGCAATTGCTGCACACTTTGAGGACAGCTGTGTATAACAACATTTAATTAATGTGTTGACTCAACTGGTAGCTTGTTATTTTACAGGCAAATACATCCATTTTAAGGGTCCCAAGCCTGTTCAGAGTACACTCATTCTCTTTTTAGTTGAGAAAGTGAGAGCTTAGCTTTGTAGTTACACTGTCAGAATCTTTTATTAGGACAGGGGCTAAGAGCGGGGGACTTTAGCTCTGAAAGGTAAGAGAACCTCATTTCTTAGCATAATGACCAAGGAGCATAAAACAGTCCAGGAGCCACAACATAAAAGTAATGTCTATCAAGTGTGCAGTTAAGCATTACCTAAATATAATAAACTGCAGGCAACAGCATCCACCCAGCAACACATGGTAAGATTACTCCCTTATCCTTTTATATTACTGTATGACAAAACCACTTTCAGAGAGAAATTGGGGCTTCTTCACAGCACTTGCGAAGTTATTACAAGCTTAGCCCCAGCCACATGGGCTGAATCTACAAACACTGACTCTTTAAAATAAAATTACATTTAAAACTCTCTGCCTTTCTACTTGACAAACAATTCATGCAGTCAGTGGTGACACACATTGATTCCAGTTCCATCCTTTTTTGGACCCTTATTTTATTTCTCATACTATATTAAGAGACTTTGGAAGAGGTACCCTGTGAAGTGAGAGAGAGAACACAGCGCCCACTACAATCTGTCCCAGTTAAGATACTGGTAGAGGGTTGGCATGAGAGTGGTGCGGGTGCACATGAATTGTTTCTATGAAAATGGCCCTTTGGGCTCGGATAATTACACCACCCTAGCAGTATGTAGCATAATTGCTCCCTCTCATTTAAGCTACTCAAATAGGTACAACTTGGTCCTTGAAGCACCCTCCTTGTAAGATAGCAAAGTATTTGCATTCCTGTTTAGCAGGGTGTTCAGCATAAGTAACAACTAGGCCATTGCCATTCATTAATGATTTAAAAAGAGAAGAAATCAGTAAAAACGAGATAATGTCATCAGTCCAGAAAACACCAGAAGCCAGGTTGATGGGAATATGAACAACTGTCCTATTTCCCAACAAGGCCTTTGTCCTAGAACAGGGGTCTGCAAACTACAGCCCTCATGCCAAATCCCATGCCAAACAGCCTTCTGTCTGTTTTTACATTTTTGTATTGTTTTTGTAACTTTATGTTGTGTTGGAACACCGCCATGCCCATTCTTTTACTTATTGTCTATGGCAGCTTTTGCGCTACAATCTCAGTTAAGTAGTTGCCGACACAAACTGTCTGGTGGCAAAACCTAAAATATTTACCATCTGGCCCTTAACAGAGAAAGTGTGTTGACCTCTATCCTAGAAGCCTCTGGCATGTAGCATATCTCTTCTAACACCATTCTGGGGCTCTGGCTACCTGCCTAGCTTAGAGCGTCAGTCATATCCTCCTTGCCCACACAACCTCTATAGGGAATGTGACCCATTCGCTGGTTGGAAGGGGTCACTCACATGACTCCACCTCCTGATTGCAGCTCATAGGGCGAGGGATGGAAACCTGGCCCAATTGCCAATGGAAACTGGCAAGAGAAACAGTGTTTTACCTGATATCTGTCAAGTTGAAGCCACAGTTACTGTTATAGCAAACCAAATTAATGTGCAAGCTTATGTGAAGAGAGAAGAGGAGCTATCAGCTTTGCAGTGAAGCTTCTATCTGCAGAAAAGAAATTGGGAGCAGACAGACAGCGTGTATGAGAGACCTCATGGCCCCAAAGAGACAGACAGAAACAGACGATCTGTCTCAACACCTTCTAGTATCCCTGTGATCTGGCTCTATTTCCTGTCATTTGGAGCCTGCAAGGTTTCCTGTATTCCTTAACCCAGCTACCTTTTGCCTAACTTAGCTTGAATGAGTTTATTTGTTTTATAAATAATTGACCCTATACAAAAATACTACTACTTACAGGTAGGTACAATATTTATTGTGTGCCTATTATATGCCAAACAGTATTTTAGATGCCCAAAATACAGTTGCGAAAAAAACAAAAATCTCTACCCTCATAGAGTTCATATTTTAGTGGGGTGTGTTTTTGGTTAAGTTGTTTTGCCTTTCTTTGTCACATCATTTCCCTTTGTGAAAAAGATATAAAGTAGTACCCATCTCGTTCAGGTTCATGTGGTAATTAAATGAGATATGTCCATGCGCATGAAAAGCACATTAGAGTCCCTGGCACAAAGATATGTGCAATAACCATTGATAGTTTTCATTGAAAAGAGAAGGTAAAAATACAAAAAAGGCTAGAGAGCAAATAAAGGGGGTATTAGTGCAAGGACTACAGAAGCATAGTGTCCTTTGTATCTTTGCCTTTTGTAATCCAGAAAGTCATTGTCATTCCTTATTATTGTCTCCCCAGCAACAATCTGCCTTCCCACCCTTGTGACTCATTTACAAGTGTTGCTCTTTCTTAACTTCCTACCCCCAGACAAGCAGTAAGACACCTGGAGAGGAAGAAGGAGGTAGGCTGAAAAACCTTACTCGGTCACTCTGACTATGACTGTGGGTAGTTGTGCTACATGGGCCGCATATACCCCCTGGATGATTTCTACCTGCCCAACAGGACAAGCCTTATTATAGCCATCCTCATAATGATGCACAGAAAGGAATGCCAGTCAGGTGGACCAGAACTGGTTCTAAACAAAGAGAACTTATTTTGATCAAACCTAAAAACAGTGTCTATTTTAAGAATTTTCTTTAAAATAAAGTATTAATATTTTGCAGAATGGTCCTAGGGAGTAGGCAACCACCTAGCCCAAAGTGATCTATGAATCAGCTGCAAGTTGGAATCACCTGGGTAAAAATAAAAGTGTAGATTTCTGCCCCCCCCCCCCCCATCCATTGACTCAGAGTCTTTGTTGATGGGGCCCAGGGATCTTCAATGATAGCAAGTGTCTCTGATGATCATTAAGCTGACTAAGCTTGAGAGTCACTGACCTCAAATGCCACCATCAAAGATTCTTTGGTTATAGGCTTTGGACCTTTTAAAATGTAAATATTTCTAGAAGAGAATACATTAAGATGCGAAGCTAATGAGTGTGAGTTCATTTGTAACCAGCTATCCAACACAGCTCACCAAAAGCATGACTGGAACAGGGAGAGAACGATGGGGTGAGAAAAGCACTGGCCTCCGGTAGAGATAGCCCAAGGGGAAGAAGGGGAAGAGGGCACTACTTCACAGTTTTCCCACAAGTCTGTTCTGCCTCCAAGTAGTAGGCAGGCCCATGTCGAAGCTCTTGGGTATGTGGTGTCATTCCATCAGAAGTTGCCCTTGAGCTTGGGTCCTGCCTATGATCACGATCTTTGCTGTGTGTGGTAGAGGGGACCTTTCTCAGTAGGACAGCAATGCAGCCCTTCCGTGAGTGGGATGGGGAGTGAGGACCTCTATGCTCTCCTTTACAGGCATTTCCCAGGGGGTGGGGACAGGGATCCACCATACAGAGCTCAGAGCGTTCCTTCCCCGGAAAGCATGGTGACCATTACTGGAAAATCCCCAACCCTATTTTGTTGCTGTCTTTCCCATTGCTGAATTAAACAAAAATCATTAGGTTTGTGGGGAGCAAGCTTCCGTTCTTGTTAAATGCTATAAAGCCAAGCCTTGTGGGCAGCTCTGGCTGATTATCAGGATTTTCAAATTGACTCTTCTACTGTGTAGAAGAAACTTAATTCCGTATCTAATTTTAATCTGCATCCCATGGTCCGGAGTGTTGTGTTAAAGCATTTGTTAACATTTAAAGAGGGGGAGCTGATTATATTGATCCTTCTTGTGTAAATTGGCCAAGATGATCAATTTTGGGTTGTAAACTTTTGATGTTTAAATGCATTACCTTAATACTATTTAAGCACAGTCAATCGTCAACCCCATTAACCCATAGTGTGCAGTCTGAATTGGGATGTAATTCAAGATTTCCAGAATGGTGACATGAGGAGGAGAGTTTAGCAATCTGCAAGCAAAGTAGGTCTGCCTTTCTCTTCCAGGCTGTTTCCAGTGTGTGGTATTGATACGGGCAATCATGGGGTTTTTGCTCATTTATAGCTTGTGAAGCCAAGAATCCGCTCTTCCCACCTCATCTCGTCTTGACCGCAATCATCAGAGAAAAACCAGATTTGCATTAAGTTAGCATCCAGGCAGTTAGTATATAGGCAGAGAAGGATTAATAGTGGCACCTGTTATTGCAAACCAGCAAGAGGTACATACAAAAGCAAAACGTTGTCACTGTGAAGCTACTGACACAAAGAGGCTAAGTGCCACAATTATTTCCAGGGCCCAGGAGATGTCTCAGGGACACAGGGCTGGTAGCAACAAAATCATCAACAAATAAACCCCTTCCACAAGGCCTTCTCTGTTCTTTGCCCATGCAATAGATTCCCTCTATAAGGAAAGAACTTGATTAAATGCTGTATCAGTTAGGATTAGATACAGCTATGAGTGACAGAAAACCCAAATTAACAGTGGCTTAAACACACAACAGTGTCTTAACAGTGGCTTAATCCTCTCACATGAGAAATCTAGAGGTTGACAATTCAGGGATGGCTTAGCAATTACCAGGGACATAGGCTCCATCATCCCGAGGGTGTGTCTCTCATGCTTATAACCCTAGATGAATTGCTTAAACTCTGACTATCACGTCACCTCTCCAGATAGTAGGAAGCAAAAAGAAGGCAAAAAACAGTGCATCATCTCTCTCTCTCTCTTTTTTTTTTAAGGATACTACAGAAATTTCGCATGAAACTTTCACTTATCCATCCATCAGTGGTAGAACTTAGGCACGTGACCATACTAAGGCATAAGGGAGGCTGAGAAATGTAGTATTAAGCATGTGTTCTGCTAAAACTCAAGATTCTGTTACAAATGGAAAGAACAGGTATTGAGAGTCAACTGGTTGTCTCTCTCTGAAGTGCTGTGTGTGGTGAGGTGGGGAGAAAACAGCTGAGTCGAGCTTTTTATATTTTTCCCCTGCCATTATGTATCAACAACTCTCTGTTTCCCTTTGTCTCAGTCCATCTAAAATGTTTCTGGCAAACTAAGCAGAATGGAAAAGCACCCAGAAAGATCCAAGAGGAGGGGATGGGGCATATGTAACATGAGTGCATCTCCCCCAAATGGTTTCAAAGTATTTCTTTTCATTTGCTCATTTTATATGGTACAGTCTGGGCATCAGTTCTGTCTCATCTTTATTCTGGTAAGCTTAAGACTGTGATTTTTTTTTCCCCCAATGAATTTGCAACTTTCACTAAAGCACACTAGTTGAGCCACTAATGTTTTTAGATAAAGATAACTTACCTGTGATTTCGGATACTCCAGAAGACACCTACCTACCTACCTACCTACCTACCTATCTACGATTCCAGATGCCCCTGGTTACCCATAAGTCTCATGAAAACCTGAAGCCTCGTGGTGTCCCTAAACCATCTACTCAGGGTCCAAGACCTAGTTCTGGGGTCACTGGGTTCCCCTGGGATTGAAGATAGTCTTTTCCTTAGGAATTCATTACTAAGAACTAAGAATTCCCATTTGTTTGCAGTGGTTTGCTGAACACATTTTTAGAAATGAAGAAATCTCTAATAAGGATGATTCTTAACCTGTGGATTAGCTATGCTTAATGATTCATCCCAGACGGCCTTGCACAACTCTCTATTTTATGCTTCTTGACTATCTCATTGACTGCCCACCTATGTGTGCCGAGAGAATACAAATTCAAGTTTAACAGGAGCCCAAGCAAAATATAATTGAGAAGGTAACTTTCCCTCAAATAATACACAAGGTAAAATAGAAATGATTTAAAAATTATCAGTGTCACATTCATTGATGTGGATAATCAAGAAATGACTCTACAGTAAAGCCTCATTATTTTGGGCCCCAGTAATTCAGAATTTGTGATTAAATTTCTGCCCCGTTCCTGTTCAAATTACCATTGCACTACCTCTGAATGAATGGTTAGCTAAGCAAAGTAATAGCGTAAACAAGATTGCAAAGGGGCACGTTTAACCTAGAAGGGATCGATCTCTTTTTAAAGGCTTTGACACATTAATTATTTGCATGCAAACGAGTACTGCTCATTACAAATAAGTCTTATCTAGACATTAAAACTCTTCTAGCAGGACTTCATTTGGAAGCATTGTGTTACCAGTTAGCTTGCTACTATGTATTATTGCAAATAATAAAATTATATCTAATTTTTAAAATACATAACTTAAACCCTTCACAAACTGAAACTAAACTTGCCTGTATTTGGCCTGTACCATTGAGGTTTCCCTGTATGTGTGGAGATCTATTTAGCTGTCCACAGGTTGAAGCTAACCCATTTATACAGTAGTTACTATTTCTGCAAATGGGCCAACTAGCCCTGCCCACATACAGAAAGGCATTCAGGATAATTTTAAACTACCTGAAATATTTACAAAGTCTGAATGAGCTCGGTGAAAGCACCGGTCAGACGTTCCAGCTTTGATTCTAATCTGATCATATCAAGACACAGCCAATGGTCTTAAAAGCTGTAAAATGACACTTAAAGTTTTTGTTTTCATAGATCTGATCAGCCCAGTTACAAATTGGCGTAACTAGGTATGTTTAAAACAACTAAAAACAACCAAACCGCATTTATAATACATTTAATATCAACGGCTTTTTGGCAAAGTGGATCATATAATCCAGTTAACTGCATTATTATTAAAGCCCCAAGACTTAGTCCCCTGGCTAACTAAATAGGCTCAATGGGAAAGCAGTATTTCATTTTGGTTAATTGAAACCCCAGTTTTTCTACTTATACCTTAAGCATTCCATAATTCAGTCTCCTCACTTGTAAAATGGAGAATATATTTCATACCTCAAAGAGTAAGGGCTTAGCAAAGTGCCTGGGAATTATTATCATCATTATAACTACCACTAATATTAGTGATAATATTTGCTGAATTTATATAACAATGGAACAAAACTAAACAACTTTATAAAGGACAGACTGTCCAATTGGTTGTGAGTTGCAACAAACTTAGCCAATGAGGTTCCCCAGTCACTGGCCTTTAGCCACTGCACAGTGTTGAAACCTGTTAACCTTTTCAGGCATTGACACTACTGGAAAACCCATTATGAACTGTGCGTGAGTGTAACTGAAAAGGTCACTGTAGGATCAATAGTACCTTCCAAACTAAGCACACGTGAAGTCTGTCCTCTGATTAGTGAGTGTGGCCACTATCCAAATTGCCTGCCACCTAGACTCTCCACATGCCACGACATATTGTATACACATAAGAAATTTCCAGGCTCAAGGCATTTCAATGATTTTAAAGACATACTCATAGATCACAATTGCTCAACAAAAAAGTTTAGAAAAACATACAGCAACAATAGAATAGAACAAAATTTTTTAAATGAATGAAAATCTGTCTAGAATCAGCACAGCACATTCATTGTGGTCTCTTATGGAATGGCAAACCTTTCGAAAAGCAGTGTTTATTCCTCCTCAGCATCTTATAACTACTTGCCAATCTCTCTCCCTTCCGAAGTATTTATCATTGCATTACCTATAGGACCAGACCCAGATATATGTGAGGAATTAAAAGAATGCAATCAGTTCTTACTCAGACTCTAGTCACACAAATTAGGAGCTAGAATTTGTCAGATGAGAAAGAGTGGAACTGGAAGCTCTAACTTCTGTGTGTATCTATAAGGTGTTAGAGATATCAAAAGGGATTTGATGAAAATAATAGTTAAAGTACCAGTACCAAGGTATGATTCAATTTTTAAAAAGAATAAAATCACAATTATCCTTCTAAGGGCATCACTTTCATTTATTTGCACTCCATTAATGCTTTCTTGGGTGGCAGAAAAAGGGGCAAAGTTATACACAGAAAAAAGGGTATTGCACATAACTTTGGGCATATTCGAAAAGGTGTGACCGGACATCAACATCCTCTGTGTTGTACGTTGCATCTGGAAAAAGCAAAGCTGTTAACCACTGACTTAGAGTGCACTGCAAGGCACCTGCTGCCACCAGGCTTTGCTCCTCATTTCGTTCTGCTTTCTCACCCTTCCTCCCATTACTACCCCCCAAATCCTTTAGATCTAGAGATCTTGTATCTGGGCTTTATTCTTAGGGTTTATTTATTACCAATCAGAGTACAAAAAAATACTCTTCTTTTTTTATTATTATTTCTCTTTTCGGTGTGGAACCACATGTTTTTGGAATGCTCACGGTCCCACAGTGAGATGTATAGATGGGTTCACATTTGCCCCACAACTTATATCATGTTGAGGTATGGAAAGTTTTGGACCCAAAATATCAAGGTTCATCTTAGGTAAATGGTGAAACCCAAGCACAGACGGATAGTGTGACATCCCCACCGATCCCCCAAGGTCACATTATTACTGTGTGATAATGAGAAAGTCTACCTGTAGGAGTCTAAGTTTCTCCACTTACTAAATAGGTTAGATAACAGTGACCTCCCTCTAGTGATGGGTTCTGAAGGCTATTCAATTAGTGCTTTTAAAAGGGGGTTAAAGAAATGCTAAGTAGTAGTATAAACAAATTTCACTTTAAAAAATGAGTAATGGAATCTGTGCTTCATTTATCATTTCTGGCAATGCAAGTATAACAGAGGAAGCCAGTCATTTTTTCAGCTTTCATGGAAAATTTGCAATTCAGAAATAATTCTTTGGGTTTTTTATGCCTCTCTGCTCAATTTATCATTGACTGTTGAGATTGGTGCCTGCTTGTTGGTTTTGTGTCTGTTTCCCAGGAATCTGTTAAAAACTAATGGTAAATAAATGGGTACCTAGATGAAACAGTGTGAGCCTGAGGTTGAGAAAAGAGGTTAGGATAGTCTGAGTGAAGAAATACATGCTGTGAATTCAGTCTAGAAATGCAGTGAGGATGCCTACAATGGGAACTCCTAGGTCTGAATAAACTTTGCTGACTCTTCTTCATCAGAACGTCCTTGCTTCCACCATTGACTCCAACTCCTTGATCGCTTCTGATTTTTTTAATAATTAAATAGGAGGGAAATGTAGGGTTAGAAATCTTGATTCTCATTTGATTTTTAGAATAGGGTTTTCAGGTAAATACATGTATAGGGCAAAAGTCCTTGGTTTAGGAGACAACAGTCTACAGATAGCGTGGCAACAGCCCATCTAATCAACCCTAATCACTGCTTAGGTATGGGATTGTATTCTTTAATAATTTTAGAGCTAACAGGTGGTTGTCATACTGAGCCTGTTAAGAGATTTTAAGAATTGCTGGAGGGAAAGATGTGAAAAAATGTTTGCTAGGGGCAAGCTGTCTGTTGGCAGAAACTTTAGAGATAATTATGCTTAGATTTATATCATTTAAGGAGAGGTTATATTTTAGATAATGACCGCAGTTTGATCAACTTAGCTTTTCACAAATTGTACTTTGGAATGTCATGTTGTTAATTTTACTGATGTCACTAGTTTCCATTGTTAAGCTATACTTAGCCATAGATAACTTTTGTCACACTGCTCATGTCTTTGTGTCCTTTTGTATTGATTGAATCAACTGATTTTTCTTGTGAAACTTCCTTGTCTTTACAATAAAAAACAGAAGCTAACTTTGAATCAGGGCTGTACCCAGTTTTCTTCTTCTAACAGAGGAGTTGCTGAGGTGCAGTCCCTTTGGGCTTCTCATGGCATTCATGTTGCTTTGAGTAATCCTTTTTCGAATCTCCATTACACAGAGAGAAGTGTAACAAAACTTCAATTTAAAATTTGTCCCACTTTTCAGAATATACACTTAGTCTTCTATCTATTTATGCCTGTCTAAGGCTCTAGTACCTGTGATACTGTGAAATATTTATTTGGTCTTTGTCTCCATTTTCTGGCATACAACTCCTAAAATCCTTGGAATAGCCAAAGTGATGTCATTTTGTATGCTAACGAGTTGACTGATGGCTGGCAGCCCTTAAATAGCTTCAAAATGGAGGCTGGTCACCAGAAAGACCAAGGCAGAATTAGAGTTGCTACTTTCAGCCCCACCCCCCAACCTCCAGGGATAAGAGAAGGGCTGAAGGTTGAGTTGATCACCAATGGCTAATGAATTACTCAATTATGCTTATGTAATGCAGCCTCCATAAAAACCTAAAAGGACTGGGTTCAGAGAGCTTCATGATAGCTAAGCATGCAGAGGTTCCTGAAAGGTGGCACACCTGAAGAGAGCATGGGAGCTCTGCGTCCCTTCCACCATACCTTGCCCTGTGCATCTCTTCCATCTTTATCCTTCGTAATATCCTTTTAATAAAACAGTAAATATGTTTCCCCTGAGTTTTGTGAGCTGCTGTAGCAAATTAATTGAACCGAAGGAGGGGGGTCATGGGAACCATGCTTTATAGCCAGTCAGTCAGGAGCACAGGTAAAATGACCTGGGTCTTGCAATCAGCATCAGAAGTGGGGACAGTCTTGTGGGACTAAGTCCTCAGCCTGTGGGGTCGGACTCAATCTCCAGGTAGATAATGTTGGAATTGAATTGGAGGACACCCAGCTGGTGTCCAATGCAGAATTGATTGCTTGCTTGGTTTGTGCAGGGGGCGGGGGGGGGGGGAACCAAACATTTGGTCACAGAAGTCTCCTGCGTTGATTGTGGTGTGAGAAAAGAGGAAAAAGCATTTGTGTTTTTCCCCTTAGTACCCATGCACTAATCACAGCTCAGCTTTATGCTTTTCCCATTAGGTAGAAGATCCAATAAAGAGGAGTGATCTATTCCTCATGCTTGAATATTATGGCAGCATTATTAATATTATTAATATTATGACTGCACTGCATGATAAGAAAGCACTCTTAAATGAGGGAATAGGTCAGCATCACAAATTCTTTTCAGAATATTTCAGCCCACAGTTGGGTTGGATCTGCCTGTATTAACTGAAGTTACACCCACATCTTTAAAAAATATATATTCAATATTGAGTTATAAAATAATATTTATAAACTATTAATAAGTTACAAAGAATAATGATATGATGAGCATGTGTTTCTACTACCACCCAATTTAAAATGTAAAATCAACTTCAAAGTCGCCTGAGTATCCTATTCTGATCCCTAGCCCTTTCTGTTCCCCTCAGAGGTAATCACTATCCTGAATCATGTGTTTATCATTCCTTTGCATTTCTTCATAGTTTTGTCACATATATTTATATCTCTATGTAACATCTTGTTTATTTTTGTATGATTTTGAACTTGATTTTAAAAAAGAAGAATGTATGTATTCTTCTTCCACTTGCTTTTTTAATTCAATATTCAGAGAATCATTTGTGTGATCGTGTGAAGCTGTACTTCACTAGTTTTCATTGCTCTGTAGTATGAGGATATAAAACAATTTTTCTAAGCATTCCACTGTTGATTGACCTTCAGTTTGTTCCAGTTTGGGGTTACTAGAGACAGCAGTGTTATAAACATTCTTGTTCATGTCTCCAATTGTGTCGTGTTTTACCTATTTCACTATCATTTTATTTCTGTTTTTCCTACTGATTTTTAGGATATATAAAAATGTGTATGTGTGTATGTATATAAAATCTGGATACTAATTCTCTGTTCATCATGTGTGTTGCAAATATCTTCTCCCGAATTATATTTTGTCATTTTACCTTCTTCATGACTTTTAGTGAATGGAAGTTCTTACTTGGTTTTAATGGAGTTGAATTTCAGCAATCTTTTTGGCTATAGTTTGTGCTTTCCAGATCTTCCTTAAACACTCCTTTCCTACCCTGGAGTAATAAAAATACTCCCGTATAAGTGCCTTTGAAAATACTGTTTTTAGGCTCAGACTTGCCTGGAAGCTGTTGCCTCAGTATCGAGCAAGAACCCATGAGGATCAAGGAAGGCTTCAGCTTCCCTCTGAGGAAGGGGCAATGGACTGCCGGGGCTGGGGTGGTAAAGCATCTGCAGGGCCAGAAGTCCAGCTTGGGATGGCAGATAAGGTATCCTGGCACTCTGAGTACAAGGATAGCACCTGGATCTTCCTGGGAGGGCTTCCTTATGAACTGACTGTTAAAGAGGACATCATATGTGTGTTCTCCAATATGGGGAGATTGTTAACATTAATCTTGTGTGGGACAAGAAGACTTGGAAAGCCAAAGGACTCAAGCACCCCTTTAAAATTGTTTTTAATGTATTTTTCATTTTTTTTTTTTTTTTTTTTTTTTTTTTGGTCAACATGTCTCTTTCCACATTTTTTTCTTGCAATTTATTTATTTGTATTGAGGTAAAATTCATATAACATTAAATTAACCATTTTAAAGGGAACAATTCAGTGGCACTTGGTGCATTCACATTGTTGTACAACCACCACCTCTATCTAGTTCCAAAACATTTTCCTCATCCCAAAATGAAACTTTGTACACATGAAGCAATAACTCCCCATTTTCTCCCTCTTCCCTGTCCCTGGAAACCACCAATCTGCATTCTGTTCCTATGGATTTGCTTATTCTGGGTATTTCATGTAAGTGGAACCATAAAAAAATAAAATTTAAAAAAAAGAAAGAAAGAAGTGTTTACCTTTTTTTGAGTATATAGTATAAGAATCTATTTTGGTTACCTATTGCAGTGTAACAAGCCACCCCAAATTTAGTGGATTAAAACCACTTGTTATTAACTCCAAGGAGTTTTAGGGATGACTGGCTCATGTGATATGTTATCACTTGGGATTTCTTATGCAGTTACTGACAGATGGGAGTTGAGTCTGGAGTCATCCAAAGGCTGACTTCTTTGGGTTCCTGCTCTCATTTTGTTTCTTACCTCCTCTGCATATTCCTTACTTTCTTGACAACTCACTTATACACTTAAGTATGTTCCCATACACATACACACAAATAGCGTTGTCGAAAAAAATTAGAAATTAATAAATGCTAGTGTTATGGAAATGAAAAGGGGTGGAGGAGATTAGAGAATAACCACAGAAGCTCTGTGCTCCGGGAGTGTGGAATTCAGTGGAAGCTGACATGGCTTCCTTAACCATTGCGATACATTGATTTTGCTTGGTTTGCTTTGATTTGGTCTTTGCATTGTTATTGTTAAAGAAAGTGAGATTTCTATAGCTCTGAAGAACATGTTCACCCAGTCTAGGAAGATGGTGAATCACAAGTGAATCATTACTATCTTGTTGAGTTTACAAATAGCATTCTGCTAACCAGTTAATACTTCAGTGGAGTAGTGTTTCTTAAACTGCATATGTTTTCCAGTCATCATTGCCAGGTAGATGTGAAGATCTGAACCTTGGGAAAGAGATGAATAGATGAGGATTCATGGCAATTGGAAAGGGTACTGTTTTGCATTGTATTTTTGTTTGTTTTGTGTATTTATTTTACTTGATGACATTTTTGTGTCCTAAAAGAAAAACTATTAAATTGTATGCTTCAAAGAAAGTTCTATCAGCAAGTAAGTTTTTAAGGCACAACTCTGGACCTTCTCCCATGCCTGAGCCTGGGATGAGGTGATGTAGTATAGTAGTCAAGAGCAAGCTCTCTGAAGCTACTTCCCAGCCCTACCATTTCCTAGATATATAATTTTTGTCAAGTAACTTAATCCTTCAACCTTAGTTACCTCATCTTCAAATGGAGATAAATTAATATTAAATAGGATAACACATGTCAAGTATAACTTAGCCTGGCACTTGACATGTAAGCACATAAATGATGGTTGTACTTGTTGCTCATATAATAATTATTAATATTGTGAAATGAACACCATGAATGATAGCACAAGATTAGTAATATTTGTTAAATTCTTTACTTGATGGTTAATAGGAAGAAAAATCAATACATTTTACATATTAAGATGACTATTTGATCTAAGTTAGTTGAAAGCAATTGCATACCTATGATTTGATTGTGTTCCCCAAAGGTTGTGTGTTGGGAACTTGGTGCCCAGTGTGAAAGGGTTGAGAGGTGAGACCTGATCAGAGGTGATTGGGTGATGAGGGCAGAGCCCTCATGGATTAATGTCATTATTGCAGGAGTGGGTTAGTGATTGTGAGAGTAGCTTTGTTTTAAAGGGAACTCAGCATCCTCTTATTCTTGCTCACTTGTGTGTACTCTCTTGCCCTTCCACCTTCCACTATGGGATGATACAGCAAGAAGGTTCTTGTCAGATACAGGCCTCTTGGCCTTGGACTTCCCAGCCCCCAGAACCGTAAGAAGTAAATTTGTTTTCTTTATAAATTACTCAGTCTGTGGTACTCTATTATAGCAACACAAAACAGGCTAAGACGTGCACCAAAACGGCTGTGTCAAACTTCCCAAATCTTTCAATAAAGGCTACAACAAGTCTTTCATTGCTCTAAAGGAAATGGCCTGGTCTTCTATGTATAGCGTTTGTAAACAGAAAAAGTTTCAATTAATCTGGCTTTTCTTTCAACCGTGGATGTATTCCACCAAAGGCTAAACAGCAATGTCCACAGCAGAGCAAGGCAATAGGAATTAAGGAGTCAATGTGTTTAAGATTGTCGTATTCTTTACTTGATCAAGAAAGTGTTGACTGAGCTGGCTTTTTCAGTGTGCAATTGTACTTACAGTTTTATTTATTAATGATCACCAGTGACCTCCATAATTTGGATGTAATGCTTAAACAATTACCTACTGCATTTGAACTGGAAAAAAAACAGTCATTTAATTGCTAGTAATTTTTCCTCATTATACAAAAGCCCTTCCTTACTACTTGGTAACATAATAATAACAGCCAGATAAAACAGTGATTTGGCACTCAATAATTCGTTTCCCTCCTTAATAGCCACACTATAAATCCCAAATGGCCTCATATAGCATGTAAGCCATAGGGCTGAAGAGTATATTTTCAATATTTTTTTAAGGAAAAAAGCAAAGGGGTCTTGGTAAGAGTTGAGGATAAGGGAGCTCTTTCTTCTCACTCATTGTGTCTTTGTAGCAATGTAGTCTACCAGACTGACACAAAACCATGCTGCAACTTATTCCTCCTCCACCCGTCTTCCTCCTCCTTTCGACACTTGTACGCGCACCCACATATGTGATCTCCTTACTATATGCTTGGAAATGACTTGTAATGACAAATTTCGTAAGTAATTCTGTCTTTCTGGGTGAAAGAGAAAGAAAAACAAATGATATGCATTAATCTTGTTCTGTGGTTTGACTCCCAGCTGCCTCAGAGCAGCCCCCAGAGGACTAACATGGGTCTGATAGAGAAATAAGGGCTATCAGGAAGGTCGCCTATTTTCTGGTAGCTTCCTTATAAGCTAAATCCAAGTAACTTATTCATGATGGTATTTGTTTTAATTGTGGAAAGATAGAGTGAAAGAAAAATGTAGTCTGAACAGCAATTTGGAAAACAGAAATTCATGGGTTTGGCTCTTAGCCTTCATGTCAACTGCCTCTATAGCCTGGGTGCATCCTGCAAGGGTACTCCAGGGATTAATTAGCTTCTTAAAAGCTGTGAATGTGAAAATGTGCTAAATAAACACATGACAGATTGAACTCACCAGAGAAGAAAGAGCCCTGGACTTGGGATTTGGGATTTGGGGGTGGGGTATTAAGAATGCTTATAGAATGATAGATTATTTAATGTTTGTTTATTCTCACTTTGAAATAATAGAAAGAAAATACCCATAAGGGGTATATCACCTTAAAGAAGCTGAAAGAGGGGGAGAGGAAGGTTAAAAACTCATCAGAAGCTAATAGAATACGGTGATCCATAACGAGTGACTAGAGGTGGGAGGCTCTGTTGCTAGGGGAAAGAAAGCTAATCTTTCAAGAAAGGAAATAGGACACTGATCTTAGGAGGCAGAGAGCATTGTGGTACAGAAAGCAAGAGATGAGACGAGATAATTAGATGGACTTGTCCCAGAGGAAATAAGTCAGGAGGAAGAGGAGGTGGGTAATATTAATGTTGTAGGTAGATGGACACTGTAATACCAAACCAATGTTGCTGAACCAAAACACAGGAGCTGAGACCTGATGTCATCAAAATTGCAGGGAACTATTGAAAAGGAGATAGAAAATGTACAGCTGTAAGATAATAAACTAGTCATAAAGTGCTGCTTATTAGGTTGAAAAAAAAAAAGAAACACTGAAATGCAGAGGAGGTGGACAGTGAAAGAACATAATGTCATCCAAAGTGCAGTTTCAGTCAGGTATTAGCATATGAAGGAAGAGAGAAATAGAACCACAGCACGAAGAAAGAAAGAGGTACAGAAAATGAGGTGATAAGAGGGTGAGGGGCAGGACATTACAGGAAAAGATTTATAGCATAATAAGACCAAGTATGGGACTTTGACATGCATGCTATCTAGGACTTCAATAAAGAAAGTTCAAAAGCAGGAATAGAACTATTGTCACATATGGTTTGCTCACTGAACCCAGTATCTCTTCCCCATAATTACCCTGCATGTCCAGTTTGCTCTTGCTTCTGTGGAATGAATGCGTACACCTGCTCAGATCACTCTTATTACATTAGCCTGTCCTCCAAGAAAATCACAATCAGAGCTTGCATTCCCAGTTCCAAGGTGTGAACACCATTATTCCCCATTATTTCTTTTCTGGGCATTGATTCCATCCAGCAAGTTTGCTAGTGCTGTCACCAGTTCAGATTTTTGGGAAATCCACTTCATTGACGTCAACCATTTAATTCTGAAGCTTTAAATTTTTGACAGGATTTTTTAAATTAAAGCCTGTTATGAGCTTTTCTTTTCTTATCTTTATTTTACCCATAGTTGTGCCCTAAAATGCTTACAGAGCATCTCTTGAAACTCAGATTACAAAATTATTGGTGATTTAGCTAGTTACCTCTTCTGAATTGGCCAGATAAAAGCCATAAACCTTAATTACATAATAAAGATTCCTTTTAAATAACAAAATCCCTAAGAGAACAATCACAGACCAAGATTTGTGTACAAGATCACCAAGTATCCCACATGGGTTTAGGGCACAGGCTGGTACTGCTTCGCAACTGCATTGCCAGTTCCGCCTCACTTACTTACTCCTCTGCCAGCCTTGCTTTATGCCAGCAGAGCTAATTGATTCACAAATGGTAGAGGGGCCTTGGTTTAGAATGAAGTTGCCTCTGAATGTGTTGCCTTAAGTGTTCTTGAATTGTTTAATCCTACATAAGGACAGTGGCCCCCATCCATAAATTACCCCAACTAGCCACTCAAGATTGGCCGATTTACCTGTTACAATGACTTGCTTGATAAATCGGTTGTTTACTATTATTATTATTAATAACTTCTTTAAAGTAAAAGTAGTAAGTACTCATTAAATTAAATATCAAATTAATAAATTGAAATTAAATGTAAAAAAACACAAAAAGAAAAACAGAGGCAAAAGACTCAAATAGACACTTCTCCATAGAAGATATGAAGCCAATAAGCATATGAAAAGATACTCAACATCATTAATCATTAGAAAAATGAGAATCAAAATTACAGTGAGATATCACCTCACACCCATTAGGATGGCCACTAATGGGCTACTAATTTCTGATCCAAATAACAGAAAATAAATGTTGGCAAGGATATGGAGAAATTGGAGCCCTTGTGGGAATGTAAAATGGTGCAACCACTATGGAAACCAATACGGAGGTTTCTCAAAAAATTAAAATAGAACTACCATGTGATCAAACAACCCCACCTCTGGACATATATGCAAAAAAATTGAAAGCGGGATCTCAAAGAAATATTTGCACACCCATGTTTATTGCAACATTATTCACAATGTGAATTGGGGCTTACTGGCTTGCTGGATATGGAATATTTCCATGATGTGAATGAACTAGTCTACTGGACGATATGAGACCACATCTCAGTAGGCAGCTAACCAGCCACCAGCCAACCCACCAGCCAATCACAGACACATGCAAGAGCCATAGCAAAGATCCACTGAGCCTGACCCAGATCTGCAGCACCACCTAGCTGAACAGCCCAAATTGCTGACCTACTTATTTTTTAGCTAAATAAATACTTGCTGTTTGAGAAAGAAAAAAAAAAAAAAAAAGATAGAAATCACTCATCACCCCAAATCTTTCCACTCAGAGGGAACCAGTGATGAAGTCATATAAGTTTTGTGTTCTTGTATATGTATGAGCATGTGTGTATGCACGTGTACACACACACATATGTTGGAGGTATGTGTACTGATTTCTAAGCTTCTTTCCTTGTCATAAAATGTATTTCTCTGGTTTTGTTTGTAACATATTCAAACTAGTATTTTGTAATGAGTTTGCCCCCTTATTTCTTTAATCTCAGTGCCTTGTTGTGGGACATCTAGGTTGTTTTCAATATTGTGATATTGAAAATAGCAGTTAAATGAGCATCTTGTGGACATATACTGTACACAATCCTGATTATTTCCTTAGGATGAACTCTTAGACATGGGATATCTGGGTAAAAGCTATATAAAATAAATTACTCAGATATCTTAAAAGCATTAACTGAGTCCTCTTTAAAATGGGGGATGGGGAGTGAATTTTCTTTTCACGTTCAGTCACTAAGTTACACTTTTTTTTAAAATCCGGCATTGTTTCACTGTAAAGGTCATTTGATTAACCACCTTGGTGAGCAGACAAAGAAAGAAATCTACAGGCAATGAAAACAAATATTAATGGGTAGATTCTCATTATAGATGAGTGACACACACATGCAACCTAAAAAGAAAAAAAAAAATCTATTGCTACAGTTCCAAATGTCTGCCTGGTCTACAAAATGTAGCAGTTTTTTCAGTGCCTGTGGTGAAACGAGGCACACATTTGAGAGAGAAAACAGGCACTAAGAGCTTTACATGTTAATAATGGTTTAAGACCCATTAAATTGTGTGTGCATAAGTGCTTCCAAAATATTTAGTTTTATCCACACCCTTGAAGAAATAATATTAAGGCCTATTTATTGTCCATCTCCATTACTTTAAATGCCAGCTAATCTATGAACGGTACATAATCAGAAGGCTATTCAGCTGAAGACTATCATTAAAATGGCATGAATCAACATTCTTTTTATTAAGTGAGCCTTCATCATTGCTAAATATTTTGGACTTCAAGCAAAGGAACCTCTTGTTCTTTTCAACTAAGGAGTAAATAGATGTCTAGTCTCTCTTCTTCCCTGCAATGCAAGTATGACCTGGGTCTTATACGTGCCGATGGACGGGGGAAAAGAGAGAGATCTCCTTAGGAAGACTGAAGTATTTAGCTTATGCCCAATATGATGATTACAGACTAGGGCATTTGGGTAATGTTCAATAACCAGTGACTTACTTACTTGGATGACTAATATCTTTGGGGCATCTCCCATAGGCACAGAGTTTAGCTACCATCAGTAACATATTTAATGGAGTTTTGACCATTCTTGGAAATTCTCTGTAAATATTCCTTTGAGAATGAACAGAACTTTGAATCGGTGTGTAGATAACCAATAACTAGCCATTTAAGTTGATCTCTGGGCCTCAAATCTTACAGGGACTGCTTAGAAAGTAGCTCTTTCTATAAAGTTAGAGAAGCTTTGCAGTTAAGCCACACTATCCTCACATACAAAGCTTCCCTTTCTAATTCCTGAAGTGTGTATGTGTGTTGGAGGACAGGTCAGTGTGTGCAACCAGTAGAGCATCTCCAGTGATATCACAGCTGGGGAAAACAGTCTCACTGAACGCCCCCCCCCCCAAAAAAAAAACTGTCTCTACTGCTGCTCCCTAAATTTCACACACAAAGACAATGGTGAGAAAAAACCTTATGACCATCTAACAATGGAGCCAAGTCAGTGAGAAATTGAGCACTGAGAACAAGTTTTAAAAGATGCTGTCACAGTATTTTGGTAATTGTTAGAAGATAATTTTATTTCTGGTGGTAGGGGCCACTGAGATCAGGACCCTGCTTTCCCCCAATGCCATCCCCACCACACCACCTCTTGAAGTGCAAAGGCTTGCTAACACAGCATTAGGAGGAGTGGTTTGGCTCTTACCAAGACTAGGAGCATTTATTATTTTTTTTTTTTCTTTTATTTGTAGAGCACTGCAGGAGTTTTGTAGACAGCGCTGATGAGAGAAATGGTTCAAATGCCCAGTTGGTCTGGCCCTGACATACGCTAACATGCACACACACACCCTCTTACCTGCAGTAGGTTCAAGTAAACATGATTCACTCCTACATCCTATTTTAGAAAAATAATTTTCAAGAGACTTTTATGGTTGTAGTATTTATACCTTAAATATGCTATCTAACAAGATACAAAACCCTCTTTTGCTCTTGGTCTCCCTCTCTCTCTCACACACACCCACACACACACACAAACACACACCTACCTTCTGAAAAGAAGAGAAACTTAAGAAGTATAAAAGTTTCTCTGGCTTATAATCAAGATATAGTAAATTTAGGATACTTTAAATCTAAGATCTATGATTCAATTCTATCTTCCCTACCCCAAAAATATGGATTAGGTGTTTTCTTTTTAACCAAAGACTCTCTTTTATCTTTGAATTTCTCATTTGAGGAATACAGGGCCTGAACATCTCTGAGATATCTTATTTATAGATACAGAAAATAGAATGAGATAGTGGACAAGCAAATCTTTCAAGCACATAAATGGAAATGAAAGTAAGATAGCACAGTAATTAACAAAGATGAAAATAATTTGTATTCTTCCCTAGAATTCTTGTGGGTGATAAATTGCCTTAGCTGGAAACTATATTTTCAAGTTGTAAATCTTCATACGACTAACAACTTCCCTGTATCTTGCAATGAAATTAGAGAACAAATATTAAGATACAGTCTTTATTTATCTGTAAAATTATAATGCCAAAGCAACAGCATGAACCTGCATGTAAAATTAGGGCCACAAGTTATTACTTAATGGTCATTTTACCCATTAAAGTACACAGGTAGCAGTAGGTGGATAGAAATGCAGGATAACTAAAGTTCATAGCTTTGCATCTTACCAAGTAGTTAAAAGGTCTCCATTTAAGGGACCAATTCATGCTAGAAATATTTATTTTAATTTGAATCTTCTTTAATGTATTAAACATTCAGTTGACTGAAAAAGCAGATCAGACCCATCTTACAAACATCTTTGAAAAGTGCATTTGCTACACCTAACTTAGTACGTTTACTGTAAAATGTTTTTGTTAGTGGATATATCTGGTTCCCCACGTCACAAGTGCTCAGCCCACTGTTAAACTGGAAAAAGGTACAATAGAAAAATAGCATGTTTGTTACCTTCTCTGGGCGTCCAGCATGAGCCACTTCCTCAGTCCAAAGATTGCCTGGAGGGATGAGCTCAGAATTTAGAATAGCCCTCGAACATGGCCATAAATTCCTGGGAACCATTCACATGATTTTAAAGCAGGTGATGGCTCAGTTCTGAGCCAGACCTGCCTCCACAGTTTAAGAGCTAGAACTAACTCAATTCCAATAGAGGTGAAAGAAAACTGGCTTTCATCCACAGCTCAGCAGTTCCTAAATCTTGAGTCTAATTACATCAGCCACCTCATGATGTGAGAGAAGCATTTGGAATCAAAGGCCATTGATATATTACAGAAAATACAAAAACTGCGAAGATTTTAATTCTTAAAATGTAATCAGTCTGAGGGCCGAGCCCGTGGCGCACTCGGTAGAGTGCTGCGCTGGGAGCGCGGCGACACTCCCGCCGCGGGTTCGGATCCTATATAAGAATGACCAGTGCACTCACTGGCTGAGTGCCGGTCACGAAAAAACGACAAAAAAAAAAAAAAAAAAAATGTAATCAGTCTGAATGCCCACCCATCAGGGATTCTGTAAAAGCGATTTCTATATTGGGTGAGGTCTAGTCCAGCTTTGTGATTCTATGAGTTGAAGGCAAAATTATTAAATACGAATATTTGGGGCCTAGTCTTATCCTGATATTTTGAGTTTTCTTCTGTAGCCACGTGTGTGAATTAAAAGATGTTCCCTTAGGTGAGACAACAAAGTGTAGCCCAAAACTCTATACTAAGGTGAACAAACTGAATGTTTCCATCAATTTCTCCATTTTATTATCCACTTTATACTAATTCATATTTGATTTATTAAAAATGAGTCTGGCAAGTTTTGGAAAGGAATAGTGGCTTGAATCCCACTACAACTCCCACAGATGACATTTATAAACTCTGGGAAAAATATGAACATAACTGTTATTTGAAGGAACTGTAGAGAAAACAAAAGCTGTCAGAAAATGGAGGGTGCTTTGATCCTTGAAATTATGCTGGATGAGGATCACCTTTATCCACCTTTTCCTAGTCTGAGCATCATGGGGGGTATATAAGCAGATTTGCAAGCTCCCCCCAGCAATGGCTCTCCCCTTTCCAGAGTTTTCTCCTTCAAATTCCAGTCACTATAGCAGCCCATTCTCTAACACAGGAAACAGCAAAGACTTTATATAAAAAAACAGATAATAAATATTTCAGGCTTTGTAGTCTACATACAATCTCTGCTGTATATATACTTTGTTTGCTCTTTTCTTTCTTTTTTTTTTTTTTTTTTTTTTACAATCTTTTAAAAATGTAAAAACCATTCTTCACTTGATGGCCTTAAAAAACAAGCCAGATTTGGCCTGCAGGTGATAATAATTTGGGTACCCCTGATCTAACACCTCGAGCAAATAAGACTTCTGTATCTAACATACATGTGTTTACATTCCCAGAAGGAGAGGGGAGAGAGTGGAGCACAAAAGTATTTGAAGATAGAATGGCTTAAAAATTTCCAAATTTGGTGCCAAGCATCAATGTACAGATCTAAGAATATCAGCAAACTCAGGGAAGTATAAATACATAAAACAAACAAAAAAAGGCACCTCATAACCAAATTTTTGAAAAATATAGATAGAAAATCTTAAAAATAAACCTTTTTACAATATTAATTCTGAGTAGACTGTGAAATGTTAAGGATACATACTGTAATTCCTGGAGCAAACACTAAAAAATAATACAAAGAAGCAAAGTTAAAAAGCCATAAGAGTAATTTAAATGGAATACTTTAAAAAGTTAATCCAAAAGAAGACAGGGAAGGAGGAATAAAGAAGCAAAATGTCAAATGTAACTAATAGGATGTAAATTAAAAAGCTAAATGGTAGACCTAAACCCAAACATATCAATATTTTATATGGAGGTAAACTAAACTCTTTAATTAAAAGGTAGAGATTTACAGACTGGCTTTTTAAAAATGTCCTTACTCTATGCTACAACAAGCAATGTGTTCTAATATAACAAACAGTTAGGTTGAAAATGAAAGTATGGAAAAAGTTATATGGTGCAAATAACAAGTATAAGAAAGCATGTGTGTCTACTTTTTTTTTTTTTTTTTTAATTTTATTATGTCGATATACATTGTAGCTGATTATTGCTCCCCATCACCAAAACCTCCCTCCCTTCTCCCTCCCCCCTCCCCCCAAAAAATGTCCTTTCTGTTTGCTTGTTGTATCAACTTCAAATAATTGTGGTTGTTATATCTTCTTCCCCCCCCCCCCCCGGTTTGTGTGTGTGTGTGTGTATGTGTGTGTGTGAATTTATATATTAATTTTTAGCTCCCTCCAATAAGTGAGAACATGTGGTATTTCTCTTTCTGTGCCTGACTTGTTTCACTTAATATAATTCTCTCAAGGACCATCCATGTTGTTGCAAATGGCAGTATTTCATTCGTTTCTATAGCTGAGTAGTATTCCATTGTGTAGATGTACCACATTTTCCGTATCCACTCATCCGATGATGGGCATTTGGGCTGGTTCCAACTCTTGGCTATTGTAAAGAGTGCTGCGATGAACATTGGGGAACAGGTATACCTTCGACTTGATGATTTCCATTCCTCTGGGTATATTCCCAACAGTGGGATGGCGGGGTCGTACGGTAGATCTATTTGCAATTGTTTAAGGAACCTCCACACCATTTTCCATAGAGGCTGCACCATTTTTCAGTCCCACCAACAATGTATGAGAGTTCCTTTTTCTCCGCAGCCTCGCCAGCATTTATCGTTCATAGTCTTTTGGGTTTTAGCCATCCTAACTGGGGTTAGATGGTATCTCAATGTGGTTTTGATTTGCATTTCCCGGATGCTGAGTGATGTTGAGCATTTTTTCATATGTCTGCTGGCCATTTGGATATCTTCCTTAGAGAAATGCCTACTTAGCTCTTTTGCCCATTTTTTAATTGGGTTGCTTGTTTTCTTCTTGTAAAGTTGTTTGAGTTCCTTATATATTCTGGATATTAATCCTTTGTCAGATGTATATTTTGCAAATATTTTCTCCCACTCTGTTGGTTGTCTTTTAACTCTGTGAATTGTTTCTTTTGCTGTGCAGAAGCTTTTTAGTTTGATATAATCCCATTTGTTTATTTTTCCTTTGGTTGCCCGTGCTTTTGGGGTCGTATTCATGAAGTCTGTGCCCAGTCCTATTTCCTGAAGTGTTTCTCCTATGTTTTCTTTAAGAAGTTTTATTGTCTCAGGGTGTATATTTAAATCCTTAATCCATTTTGAGTTGATTTTAGTATACGGTGAGAGGTATGGATCTAGTTTCATTCTCCTGCATATCGATATCCAGTTATCCCAGCACCACTTGCTGAAGAGGCAGTCCCTTCCCCAGTGAATAGGCTTGGTGCCTTTGTCAAAGATCAGATGGCAGTAAGTGTGTGGGTTGATTTCTGGATTCTCTATTCTATTCCATTGGTCAGTGTGTCTGTTTTTATGCCAGTACCATACTGTTTTGGTTATTATAGCTTTGTAGTATAGCTTAAAGTCAGGTAGTGTTATGCCTCCAGCTTTATTTTTTTTGCTCAGCATTGCTTTGGCTAATCGTGGTCTTTTATTGTTCCATATAAATGTCTGAATAGTTTTTTCCATTTCTGAGAAAAATGTCTTTGGAATTTTGATGGGGATTGCATTGAATTTGTATATCACTTTGGGTAGTATGGACATTTTCACTATGTTGATTCTTCCAATCCAAGAGCATGGAATATCTTTCCATCTTCTTGTATCCTCTCTAATTTCTCTCAGCAGTGGTTTGTAGTTCTCATTATAGAGATTTTTCACCTCCTTGGTTAACTCAATTCCTAAGTATTTTATTTTTTTGGTGGCTATTGTAAATGGGCAGGCTTTCTTGATTTCTCCTTCTGCATGTTCACTATTGGAGAAAAGAAATGCTACTGATTTTTGTGTGTTGATTTTGTATCCTGCTACTGTGCTGAAATCATTTATCAATTCCAACAGTTTTTTTGTAGAGGTTTTAGGCTGTTCGATATATAGGATCATGTCATCTGCAAACAGGGACAGTTTGACTTCATCTTTTCCAATCTGGATGCCCTTTATTTCCTTCTCTTCTCTGATTTCTCTGGCTAGTACTTCCAACACTATGTTGAATAGGAGTGGTAAGAGTGGGCATCCTTGTCTAGTGCCTGTTCTTAAAGGAAAAGCTTTCAGCTTTTCCCCATTCAGGATGATATTGGCAGTGGGTTTGGCATATATGGCTTTAATTATGTTGAGATACTTTCCCTCTATACCTAACTTATAGAGGGTCTTTGTCATGAATGAGTGCTGAACTTTATCAAATGCTTTTTCAGCATCTATAGAGATGATCATATGGTCCTTGTGTTTGAGTTTATTAATATGGTGTATCACATTTATTGATTTGCGTATGTTGAACCAACCTTGCATCCCTGGGATGAATCCCACTTGATCGTGATGAATAATTTTTCGTATGTGTTGCTGTATTCTGTTTGCTAGTATTTTAGTGAGGATTTTTGCATCTATATTCATCAAGGATATCGGCCTGTAGTTTTCTTTTTTGGTTATATCTTTACCTGGTTTTGGTATGAGGATGATGTTTGCTTCATAGAATGAGTTTGGGAGATTTGCGTCCGTTTCAATCTTTTGGAATAGTTTGTAAAGAATGGGTGTCAATTCCTCTTTGAATGTTTGGTAAAATTCTCCTGTGAATCCATCTGGTCCTGGGCTTTTCTTTGTTGGGAGCCTTCTGATAACAGCTTCAATCTCCTTTATTGTTATTGGTCTGTTCAAATTTTCTACGTCTTCACGGTTCAGTTTTGGGAGCTTGTGTGTGTCCAGAAATTTATCCATTTCCTCCAGATTTTCAAATTTGTTGGCGTATAGTTGTTTATAGTAGTCTCGAATGATTCCTTGTATTTCAGATGAATCAGTTGTAATATCGCCTTTTTCATTTCTAATTTTGGTTATTTGAGTCTTCTCTCTTCTTTTTTTTGTTAGCCATGCTAATGGTTTGTCAATTTTATTTATCTTTTCAAAAAACCAACTTTTTGATTCGTTGATCTTTTGAATTGTTTTTTGGTTTTCAATTTCATTCAGTTCTGCTCTGATCTTAATGATTTCTTTCCGTCTGCTAACTTTAGGATTGGATTGTTCTTGTTTTTCTAGTTCTTTAAGGTGAAGTGTTAGGTTGTTCACTTGCCATCTTTCCATTCTTCTGAAGTGAGCATTTAATGCAATAAATTTTCCCCTCAATACTGCTTTTGCAGTATCCCACAGGTTTTGGTATGATGTATCATTGTTTTCATTAGTTTCAAGAAACTTTTTGATTTCCTGCTTGATTTCTTCTTGGACCCATATGTCATTAAGTAGAATGCTGTTTAATTTCCATGTGTTTGTATAGTTTCCAGAGTTTCGTTTGTTATTAATTTCTAGTTTTAATCCATTGTGGTCTGAGAAGATACATGGGATAATTCCAATTTTTTTGAATTTATTGAGACTTGATTTGTGACCTATTATGTGATCTATCCTGGAGAATGATCCATGTGCTGATGAGAAGAATGAATATTCTGAGGTTGTTGGGTGGAATGTTCTGTAGATATCTGCCAATTCCAATTGGTCTAGAGTCTTGTTTAGATCTTGTGTTTCTCTACTGATTCTTTGCCTAGATGATCTGTCTAATATTGACAGTGGAGTGTTCAGGTCCCCTGCTATTATGGTATTAGTGTCTATTTCCTTCTTTAGGTCTAATAGAGTTTGTTTTATAAATCTGGCTGCTCCAACATTGGGTGCGTACATATTTATGACTGTTATGTCTTCTTGATGGATCAGTCCTTTTATCATTAAGTAGTGTCCCTCATTGTCTCTTTTTATGGTTTTTAGTTTAAAGTCTATTTTGTCAGATATAAGAATAGCCACTCCAGCTCGTTTTTCTTTTCTGTTTGCATGGTAAATCTTTTTCCATCCTTTCACTCTTAGTCTGTGTGAATCTTTATGGGTGAGGTGGGTCTCTTGTAGGCAGCATATAGTTGGGTCCTGCTTTTTGATCCAGTCAGCCAGTCTGTGTCTTTTAATTGGGGAATTTAAGCCTTTAACATTAAGAGTTGTTATTGAAAGGTGTTGATTTATTCCTAGCATTTTATTGGTTGTTTGGTTGTCTTAGGTGTCTTTTGTTCCTTGCTTTCTGATTTACTGTTTGGTTTCTTTGTTTGTTGGTACCTTAGGTTGTAGATAGTGTTTTTGTTAGCTTGTTTTCTCTTCATGAATGCCATTTTTATTGTACTAGCGGGTTTAGATTTTTCTTAGGTTTTTATGGCAGTGGTAGTTATTTTTCAGGAACCAAACCCAGTACTCCCTTGAGGATTTCTTGTAAGGGTGGTCTTGTGGTAGTGAACTCCCGCAGTTTTTGTTTGTCTGAGAAATATACTATTTGCCCCTCATTTCGGAAGGATAGCCTTGCAGGGTAGAGTATTCTTGGCTGGCAATCTTTGTCTTTTAGTATTTTGAAAATATCATCCCATTCCTTTCTAGCTTTTAGGGTTTGTGATGAAAAGTCTGATGTTAACCTGATTGGGGCTCCCTTATAGGTGATTTGACGCTTCTCTCTTGCAGCTTTTAAGATTCTCTCTTTGTCTCTGAGTTTTGCCAATTTGACTATGACATGTCTTGGAGAAGGCCTTTTTGGGTTGAATACGTTTGGAGATCGTTGAGCTTCCTGGATCTGAAGATCTGTGATTTTTCCTATACCTGGGAAATTTTCTGCCACTATTCTGTTGAATATGTTTTCAATGGAATCTCCATTTTCCTCCCCTTCTGGAATACCCATGACTCGGATATTTGAACGCTTGAGGTTGTCTGATATCTCTCTCAGATTTTCTTCCATGTCCTTGATTCTTTTTTCTTTCTTTTTGTCTGCTTGTGTTATTTCAAACAGCCCATCTTCAAGTTCAGAGGTTCTCTCTTCAACTTCGACAAGCCTGCTGGTTAAACTCTCCGTTGTGTTTTTTATTTCGCTGAATAACTTCTTCAGTTCAGCAAGTTCTGCTACATTTTTTTTCAGGACATTGATTTCCTTGTATATTTCCTCTTTCAGATCCTGTATACTTTTCCTCATTTCATCATGATGTCTAGCTGAGTTTTCTTGTATCTCATTCAGTTTCCTTAAAATTATCACTCGAAATTCCTTGTCAGTTATTTCAAGGGCTTCTTGTTCTATAGGATCTAGAGTATGAGATTTATTAACTTTTGGTGGTGTACTTTCTTGATTTTTTGTATTTCTGGTGTCTTTTTTTTGGTGTTTATTCATTGTGGCAGGGGGTTTCACAGTCCACCGGTTTGAGACTAATGACTAACTAGGATGTTGCTGTGGTTGCCAATTTGGTATGGCTCCCGCCGTGACTGCTCAGTTGGCCTCTAGTGTCTTGTGTGTGTGGTTGCCTCGGGTCTTGGGCTTCTCCGGGGATCCACCTTTCTGGTCAGCTTGGACTCTGCTGGGCTGGTGGATCACGTACCACAGGGTGTATGATCTCTGTTGAGCTTTCACTTTCTGTACAGGACTTCTCCCCGTTCCGTGTGCTCTGGCCCAGGCTGTTAGATCGTGCAGTGGCGACCCCACCGGGTGTGTGGTTTCTGTCGAGTCTCCGCCTCCCTGGCCGCACGTCTCCCCCCTCTGTGCACACTGTGCTGGGCTGGGGTGTGTCTTCTGCACCCCTCATCTATCAGCTGGGCCTTCAAGACCCTGCTCAGCACCGCCTTGCCCAGGAAGTCTACCAGGTTTCTGCTAGGCACAGACGACCGGTCTCTCTGGGTGCCTTTGTAGCACTGTGTAGATCTTTCTCGGGTCTTGTTCACCTTTGTATCCCCCCGGTATAAACCGAGTCTAGTGCCCGCCTGCAGCCTGCTCTCCGGCAGGTTCAAGCGGACCTGGGAACTCTCCTGCCACACTATTCCCAACCAGAAATTCGTTAGGCTTTTTTCCAAACTGGTGGTCGCAGAGATGGTATCTGCCTCCCAGTAACAGGAAGTTTACCGGGCCGGAGTCCAGGGTGTGGTGGAGTGACAGTCGGCCCGCCCGTACTTCCTAGCCCTCCCAACACTGGTCGGGACGCCCCACACCCCCAGCCCCGCCAGAGAACCGCGGAGGGAGTGGGAGAGGAGGCCGGCCCGCAGGGTCCGGAAAGCCCCGCGCCAGGCCAAGCAAATGGGCTCAGTGATGGCCGAGCAGGGCGGAGCTGCCCGCACCTGGGAAAATGGAGGCAGCACCGGGGCAGTGAGTGGCTTGGTGGTGCAGGCGGGAGCCGCGTGGGCATCCACCCCCCAAACAGAGCTGTGCCAGGGATCACTCACAGTGCTGTGCCAGGTCGGGCGCTCGCTCTGTCTCTGGTTTGTTGCCTTCCGTGTTCTCGGCGCTGCCGCCTTGGGCTGTTCTGTCGCGGCGCCGCTCGGGCGCTCCCAGGAATCTTCTTTAATCCTGGCCTGAAACCTCGAATCCTGAATAGGGCAGCTGGCCGCCTTCAGTGTGGCCCCAGCCTCCGGGATCCTGGCTGCATCCACAGCAGCCCTGGCGCCGTGTTCCCTGTTTCAAGACTCGCTTTTGCAGCTAAGAATCAGTTCTTTTCCTGCTCCACACTTCAAAGCTGTTGCCTGTAAATGAGGCAGCCTCTCCTGCCGGGGGCGAAGTGGCGTTGAGCCCCCACGACCGGCCAGCAGCAGCAGTCCTCCCTTAAGAGATGGCCAGAGGAAGGTCCACAAGTTTCCCGACTGCCTGAGGCCCAGTGGCCACCTTTTCCACCTCAGCTACTCCGCGCCAGCCGCCGCAGCTGCCGCCATCTTGAAACCCATGTTGTGTGTCTATTTTATTATTAGACAAAATAGACTTCAAGACAGGGAGTATTATCCAGAATTAAGGGGAACATTTCATACTGTTAAAGGGTTAATATATCAGGAAAACATGATAGTCATATCTATTTGTATAGCAAAGCTGATGAATCTAGAAGGAGAAACAGACAAATTCACGATCATAGTTGGATATTTTAATAACAGCTCTCAGTAACTGATAGAAACACTAGAGAAAAAATGTGTAAGGCTGTAGAATATTTGAACAACATTACCAGTTTGACTTAATTGATAATTTTAGAACAGCACGTGAAAAACACATATTATTTTCAAGTGCATGAATAATATGCTCACCAAGACACACTGTATACGAGGTCATAAAATAAGTCAATAAATTTCAAAAATTTAAACTTTATGTAGTATATTCTTTAACCAAAATAAAATTAAACTAGAAAACTTGAGAGCATTATGCTAACTGAAATAAGTCAGACAGAGAAAGACAGATGCTGCATGATCTCACTTAAATGTGGAATCTAAAAAAGTCAAACTCATAGAAACAGAGAATGGTGGTTGCCAGGAACTGCAGAGAGGAAGAAATGCATAGATGTTTGTCAAAGGGTACAAACTTTCAATTATAAGGTGAATGAGTTCTGGGGATCTAATATACAACATGGTGACAATAGCTAACAATACTGCATTTTATACTTGAATGTTAAGAAAATAAATCTTAAATGTTCTCACTGCAAAAAAAAAAAAATTATGTGAGGTGATGGATAGGTTAATTAAATGGTTTGTTGTAATCAATCATTTCACAATGTATACACATATTAAAACATCACATTGTACACAGTAAATATGTTAAACTTTTAATTGTCAGTTATATCTCAATAAAGCCAAATAAGAAGAATATACAGCAGATTGAATTTAAAAAATGTAATTCTAAAAAAGAAAGCCAAATATTTTATTTGGAAATTTAAAAACACGCTTTGGAGTCTATGGCATTTAGCCCATGTGTCAAAAAAACAAAACAAACAAACAAACAAACAAAAAGAAAAACAAAGGAAGTTAAAAATACTTCAAACTATTTTATACAGCATATAAACCTTTATGAGATGAAGCTAAAGCAGTACACAGAGGGAAATGTATAGCTTTAAAGGCTTATATTAGAAAGTAAAAGAAGTTTAAAATCAATAATCTAAGCTTCCACCTTCAGGAAGCTAGAAAAGAGGGGCCAAATAAACCCAAAATAAGTAGAGGAAAGAAAGCAATAAAGCTAAGAAGGGAAATCAGTGGATTAGAAAAGGAACAATACAAAATTTGGTTCTTTATAAAGATTAATAAAATTGATAAAGCCCTATCAATATTGATCAACAGAAAATAAAACACAAATTGCCAATATCAAGAATACAAGACGGGATATCACTACAGCAACTTCACCGGCCACACACAGCAAAGTTGTAATAATCCAAACAACATTGTTATAAATTAAGATGTTAATTGTAATTCCCAGGGGAACCACTAAGAAAACAACTCAAAAATATATAGTAAAAGAAATGACAAGGGAATTAAAATGGTACACTAAAATATACAATCAGCACAAAAATAGGCAGTAATGGAGAAATTGAGGAAGAAAAAAGATATGCCAAATGGAAAACAAATGACAAAATAATAGAAGTAAATCCTTCCTTATCAGTAATTACTTTAAAAGTAGATGTATTAAAAGGCAGAATTTGGCAGAATAGATTTAAAAAGAACATAATCCAGCTATATGCTGCCTACAAGAGACACACTTTAGACACAAAGACAGAAAGGTTGAAAGTAAAATGATGGAAAAAGATATCCCGTACACAATAACCAAAAGAGAGCTGAAGTGACTATAATAATATCAGACAAAATACACTTTAAGATAAAAATTGTTACTAGAGACAAAGAAGGACAGTATGTAATGATAAAAAGGTCAATCCATATAGAATATATAACAATTATATATGCACCTAACAAGAGAGACCCAGAATAGCTAAAGACTTTAATATCCCACTTTCAACAGTGGATAGAAAAACTAGACAGAAGAACAGCAAGGAAATAGAAGACTTAAACACTAAAAACCAACTAGACCTAACAAACTGTTATAGAACACTCTACCTACCAACGGCAGAATACACATTTTTTTCAAGTGCATATGGAATGTTCTCCAGGCTAGACCATATGATTGGCCATAATATGAGAGAGTACTTCAAAATGTTTATGGAAAAATAGAATTTAAAAGATAATATGAATCTTTCCATGAACTTTTTGAAGTACTTTCATAAAAATCTCAATAAATTTTAAAAGACTGAAATCATAGAAAGTATGTTCTCCAACCATAACAGAAAGAAATTAAGAAATAAAACCAAAATGAAATTTGGAAAACTCAAAAATATGTGGAAATTAAATAACACACACCTAAATAACCAATGGGTCAAAGAAGATCAAAAGGGAAATTAGAAAATACTTTGTGATAAATGGAAAAAAAAAATACCCCACAATATATCAAAATTTATGAGACACAGCAAAAGCAGTTTTCATAAGGAAATTTACAGCTGGAAACACCTACAATGAAAAAGAAGATCTTGAATCAGTAACCTGACCTTTCATCTTAAGAAACTAGAAGAGCAAAGTAAACCAAAATCAAACAAAAAAATTAGAGTGCAGACAAATGGAATAGTGAATAGAAAAACAAGACTGACCAAGAAAAAAGAGAAAATTCAAAATACTAAAATTAGAAGGGAATGTGTAAGTATTACTACAGATCTTAGAAAACTGCAATGGAGTATAAGAGAATACTGTAAACAATTGTATGCCAACAAAATAGATAACCTAGATAAAATAGATAAATTCCTAGAAACACATAAAATGCTAAAAATGACTCAAAAAGAAATAGAAAATCTGAAAAACCTACAACTAAAAAGATTGAATGAGTAATCAAAAATCTTTCAAGAAAGAAAATTTCAGGACCAGATGATTTCACTCATGAATTCTAAAAAACTTTTAAAGAAGAATGAACATCAATGCTTCTCAAACTCTTCCAAAAAATAGAAAAGGCCAGAATTACTCTGATATATATATATTCAATGAGGCCAGAATTACTCTGATATATATTTACTTTCAATCTATTTAGATATATATCTTTACGTTCAACCTATATATATATATATATTTACTTTCAACATAAATGTATGTATGTGTATATATTATAGTGGATTAAAGACTTAAATGTAAGACCTGTGTATTAGTCTATTTCTGTTGCTTATAATGGAATACCTGAAACTGGGTAATTTATAAAGAAATAGTTTAATTTTTACAGTTTCCGAGGCTGGGAAGTCCAAAATCCAGAGAACACATCTTGTGAGGGCCTACTACTGTGTGAGAATTCTCCACTGCAACACAGGGTATCACGTGGTGAATGGGCTGAGCAAGAGAGAGCTAACCTATTCATTTACTCTCTTTTTAAAGTCGTCAGAACCATGCCTATTACCACCCACTAAATCAAGTCCTCACAATCTAATCACCTCTTAAAGGCCCCTTTCAATTATCATAATAGGATTTCCCACCCTTTTAACACTGCCACAGTGAGGATTAAGTTTCTAATACATGTACCTTTGTGGAACACATTTGACCCATAGCAACTTGAAACTGTAAAACTCCTAGATGGAAACATAAGGGAAAACCTCCATGATATTGTTCTTGGCAATGATTTTTTGGATATGACACCCAAAAGCACAGGCAACAAAAGCAAAAATAAATAAGTGGGACTATATCAAATTAACAAGTTTCTGCACAGCAAAGGAAACAATCAATGAAATGAAAAGGTAACCCAGAGTGGGAGAAAATATTTGCAAACTATGTATCTAAGAGTTTGACATCTAAAATATATAAGGAATTCAAACAACTCAATAGCAAAAAAAAAGGTTAAAACTGAGCAAATAATATGAATGAACATTTTTCCAAAGAAGACATACAAATGGCCATCAGGTACATGAAAAAATTCTCAACATCGGTGATCATCAGAGAAATGCAAATCATCAAAAAGTCAAAAGATAACAAGTGTTGGCAAGGATGCAGAGATAAGAGAACACTTGGTGGGAATGTAAATTGGCACAGCAATTATGGAAAACAGTGTGGAGAGTCCTTAAAAAATTAAAATAGAACTACCATATGATCCAGCAATCACACTTCTGGGTATGTATCCAAAGGAAAAGATATCAGTATCTCAAAGAAATATCTGTACTCCTGTGTTCCTTGTAGCATTATTCACATTAGCCAAGATATAGAAATGACCTAAGTGTCTGTCAATGGATGAATTAATAAAGAAAATATGATTGCTATGTACACACACACACACACACACACACACACACACAATGGAATATTATTCAGCCTTTAAAAAGGAGGAAATCCTGACATGTAACAACATGGATGAACCTGAAGGACATTATGCTAGCTGAAATAAACCTGGCACTGATAGACAAATACTACATGATTTCACTTATATGCAGAATCTAAAAATGTTGAACTCATAGAATCATAGAAGCAGAGTAGAAGGGTGGTTACCAGGGGTAAGGGGTTGGGGGAATTGGGGAGAAATTGGTCAAAGAGTACAAACTTTCAGTTATGAGGTGAATAAGTTCTGGAGACCCAATGTACAGCATGGTGACTATAGTTAATAACACTGTATTGTATACTAGGTATTTGCTAAGAGTCGAGCTTAAGTGTTCTCACCACACGCACACACACACACACACACACACACACACACACACACACACACACACACACACACACACACACACACACACACACACACACACACACACACACACACACCCCAAGGTAACTATATGAGGTGATAGATATGTTAATCAGATTGAGATCATCATTTTGCAATGTATGTTTATGTATATCAAACCATCACCTTGTACACCTTAAATATATACAATTTTTATTCGTCAATTATACCTCAATAAAACTAGAAATAAATAAATAAAAATAAACAGTGTGGTATATCTTCCGGTCTTTTAAATCAGTATTTTTATTCAACTTCCTCTAAATACAAAACCTAAATCAGCATAGTAGTATTAGGGAAAATATTCTTCATCATTTTGTCAATGAAAAAACAACAAAAAAAATTATCTTGGATTTAAAAAAAAAAATGGGTCAGGCCATTTATTCAAGGAACAAATACTGTTTGTATTGATCACTTCCCGCAATGTACCAAAAAGCAAAATTTGCTATGTGTATAAATTGCCTAGTAAAGATATGTAGTCTCCTTGCAAAATCCACTATCTTCCCTCAAAGAAACAAAAATATATTTTGTGTTTTGTAAAAAAATTAGGTAATACTTTTGTGGGCATGTTTAACTGGATCTCTGGCATGTTTACAAAAGGCTCATGTTTTTCACAGAAGTGCTGCTACTTTGATGGTTTTGTTTAAAGTAGAAATACCAGTCTGGATACGTCTGCTTCTGTAGCTACTAAGACTTCGTTTCAGAAGAGTCTCCAGGTATGAAATTCTGTCCAAGGACAGGGGAAGAGTTTGAGTTTTGGCTGGTGCATTTGCTTCCTCGTCTCTTCCTCGTTTATACAGTGTTGGGTTTCTTTTCTGTAGCAAACACGCAATTTGCTCAGTAGGTAACATCATTTTGCTTTCTCCAGGAGGGTCTTTATTATATGACCTAGAAGTGGTAGGTGCATATTTTGTCAGTGTTTTTCATAAAATCTTTATGAAAGTGTTTTTTTCAATCAAGGAGACCCCAAAAGGGTCAAGTATTGTTAAACACACTTTCCTCAAATTCCGTTCACCAAAATCTCTTTCCATTCTCAAATTGGAAGGTCTTATTTTAGTCCATGAAATCTCAAGAAGCAGACATCATTCATTCCATAAATATTCACTGGGCACCAACTATATGCAAGGCCTGAGGTGGGAAGAGAAGAGCCATGCCTGTCCTCAAAAAGCTCACACTCCTGTAATGAGATTTTTTTCTTTTTTTTTTTTTTTTACTCATGAGTATTAGGTCGGACCATATAATATTGCAATTTTCATATGCCAAAAATAGCCTATGAATGGCAATTTCATAAGGATCAACCTAAGGTAAATTGAAGGGGAAAAGTGATTGGTCCAATACAATCTAGAAGAAAGGAGAGATCACTTTCATGGGGTTGTAAGGTGGTGGGGAAGAGGAGAAAAGAGGGAAGTCACTATATTTTTATGTCTCGTTTGCTTGTTCCCTGTGTAGTCACTATGAAAATTCATAGAAATGTAAAGAGATAAGAGGTACGATATATAGAAAGAATGCTGGTATAGAGCCACTCAGGATCTGGGCCTGCAAGTCGGGCCCTGTGTGACACTGACGTGTCTCTAATTAGAGCACTTACTACCCAGGGTAGAGGACAGGGTGGTCTGCACTCTGAACATTGGGGGATCTTTGTCTTGGAGATACACAAAGCCCCCAGAATTGTAAATAAAAGTATGTGTGTATTTGGATGGTGCTATGGTTTGAATGTGTCTCCTCCAAAATTCATGTTGAAACTTATTTGCCATTGTGGTGGTATTCAGAGGTGGGTCCTTTAGGAGGTGATTAGGCCATGATGACTCCACCCTCATGAATGTACTTCATGGATTAGTGCCTCATAAAAGGACTTGAGGGGCTGAGTTTGCCCTTTCCATCCTTTCCACCATGTGAGGACACAGCATTTCTACCCTCCGAAGGATGCAATGTGCCATCGTGGAGGCAGACACCAAATGCCAGCGCCTTGATCTTGGACTTCTTAGCCTCCAAACTATGAGAAATCAATTTCTTTTCTTTATAAATTACCCAGTCTCAGGTATTTTGTTATAGCAGCACAAACGACTAGGACAGATGAGATGTTACATGCATTTTTCTGGGGGTTGGGGGGACATGGAAAGAGGGTCTACAATACTCATTAGATTCTCAAAAGGTCTGTGACTCAAAATTGGTTAAGTACCATAAAAGTACGTGCACACATACTTTTGTGAATGTGAACAAGTGTACGTTGTGTGTGTGTGTGGGGGGGGATTGTGATCAGTACCATGGAGTCAAGAGAGGGAGAGAGGTCACTTTCAGTGGAAGGGACCAGTGAAAGGTTTAGGAGGGATGTTTGGCCTCCTAAGTTGGGACATTTTCTGTGATGGATTGGATGAGACATAATGAAGTCTAATACCATGGCAGTGTCAGGAAGATGGAGAGGAGCGTGGGAGGCAGGTACAAGAGCTGCGGAAATAGAATTGGTGAGATTTGGTAATTGATTGAGAGGCCAAGAGAGATGAAGGGCTTGAAGCTGATGCTAAACTTTTAAGCTAGGTGAATGGGACGATCAATTTCCCACTTAAGGAAATCTTATGTACCAATTATTTCATTATAAAAACCATGCTTCTGTTTTCTTTTTTTTAAAAAAAAAAAAAACTGGATTGACACTTTAGCTTTTAACTTTTCATAATGGAAGATTTCAAACATATACAACAGTAGAGATAATGTATCAAACCCCCTTGTACCCATCACCCAGCTTCAGCAATTATCAATATCACAAGCTAGGATTTCTGGTTTAGCAACAACATAGCCTGTACTTAAATTCTCCAGATAGCCCAATTCTCCATGGATAGGCTTTCTTCTATGAACTCCCTAAAAGTGCATATAAAATTGTGTACGTCTGTGTGCATTTGTAGATACATGCAGAAAAAGGATTCATAGCTTCTTATTCTACAACACGTCCTCATCCCATGACCCCTTCCCCCTCCTGAAAGAATTTCTGCTCCTATAAAAAGAGAATTATTTAAGACGATCTCTGGAAACTTAGATACAAGTTAAGCATTACTCTTGGTGAGTTATTCTGATGCTTCAAGAATAGAATATTAAGGAAAGAGGACGGTGAATAGGTACATTCTCATTTGGGAGCAGGTTGGTCTAGAACATGGTATGATGCCCACGAGGATATGCCATACATGGATGTGGTCTACCCTGCCTTAGAGTGCTGGAAGCTTAGGTATTGAAGTTTCAGGAAGCTGGAGGAGGAAGCTTAACAAAGAAATGGGCGTTGAATGTGTGCAGTCTTAATTTACACATTCAGCAAGTATTGTTGACTGTCTATTATGTACCAGACACTAGGCTTGGCCCTAGAGGTACAAAAATAGTCTCTACTTTTGCGAAACTTATATTCTAGTGGGGAGCACAGATGTCATCCATATTATCATAAGAATAATCATATATCAACAAAATATGGTAACTGCAAAAAATGAAAGGCATAAGGAATAGCATGTGCAAATGCCCAGTGCTGGGAATGGGCATAAAACTGTATCTGCACCCAAAATCATGGTCACAATCAGCAGGAACTAAAATCTCAAATGTCCTTGATGCTCGGGGAGTGAGGAAAATTACAGTGCTGATGACATTTGCGAAGCAGGGAGACAGAGGACAGACCCTGCTGGGCATCGAAAGCCATAGTAAGGAGTAGTGTCTTTGAGAACTACAGGAAGCATTTAAAGTTTTTAAAATAGGTTCTGGAAGGAGGGAAAGTGAGTTGACTTGATCAGATCTGCATTTAGAAAAGATGACTTTGCCTGGAAGATCAGATTTGGGGAGGGAGTACAAGTGCATGTAAAGTGACCCATTAGGTGGCTATGTAGTTCAGGTGAGCGATGATGGCTTATGTCAGGGTGGTGGTGATGAAGACGGAGAAAATTGGATGCCGTGGAGTCTCTTAGTGCACGAAACAATTTTGATGCAACCCATTGCAATGAAAAATTTGAGCCTCACTAGACATGTACCTTCAGTGCTGCCACTTATGTGTTAAACCAAAAAAAAAAAAAATGTTTCCTGGTCATTCAGCTGTTCAAGCTAGCGTTAAAGCTCTGGGACATGTCAAAAACCACACAGTAAGTGGCCAAGTCAGGCGTTGAGCACAGACCCATGCTCAGGTTGTATATATAAGATAATAACCGCTGGTTAATTCTGTAAGAACAGTTGATCAGGTGGACCTATACAGTGTTGGCCTCAGTCAATCAGCACAAATTATTGACTGTGCACTGTGCAGAAAACACAAGTATCCCACAAAAATGGCCTCTAGTGTACAGAGAAATAAGCACCACCTCAATATGCAAGATCCATTCAATGAATAAATTCTGAATATTGAATAGATACTATTGAACCTAGCACTTGGCTCTGCAAAATTGCCAAGGGCAATTCACAGTGTGGCTACGCTGAGGAGTCTGAGTTTGATAGGGCAATTTCTAACTATTGGAATGGGAATAGGGGGCAAGTCAATCATCTTAGGTGTAAATACAGGGAGCTTAATGATTCTTTCTCCTAAACTGAAAAGTAGAAAGTCTGTTGATTTCTCTCATGATTTATCTTCTGCAATGATGTTTTTTCTCTCTCTTTTAGAACCTATATAAGACCACCATTAATAAAGGGGCAGTAGCGCTTTCAGACTACTCTGGCTGAATAAGAGAGTCCAAAAATGCCATCCTACGAGGGCTGCTAGTTTCGGGAGGAGGTATGTGCACAATTTATCTCATGAGCCTCAGTTTAGAGTAGTCCCCTGGCTGGTCTGGCTTCCCCTGTTTTGAAAACTCTCCAGAATCGCCTGCACCTTGAATGGGCTAGCTGACGGCCTTCTTGCTTACCTTGCAGATCACCACTGAGCTACATGTCTTCCATTTCCATCCTTTCCTGAATCTTGCCAGAACCCCCCCTTGCTGGCAGCCATCTTTACCACTGCCCATTTCTGGGTTCACATCAAGTTTCTTACCATGGCCTATTTTCCTTCATGCAACATCATTGGAAATCCTGGGAATGAACTCTCTCAACCACTAGTTCTCCATCCTGGCTGTCTGTCAGAACACGTAGTAGAACTTCTTACAAATGGAAATTCCTTGGTCTGATTTTGTGTCAGACCCTCTATGGTGAGGTCCCAGGAACTTGTGTTTTTAGACAGCTTCCCAGGTGTTTTGGAAACAGTGGGTCAGTGTTTTGGGATCCCTGCAAACTATTTGACTTTGTGTTTCACTTAGAGGTTTCAGATTCCCAGCAAAGGAAAGACAGGTCAGCGCATTGCCCTTTATGCTCCTGTCCAGAAAGAATTTACTGTTTCCAGGTATATACCCAAAGGAAATGAAGTCAGTATATCAAAAAGGCACCGGCACTCCCATGTTCATCGCAGCACTATTCACTATAGCCAAGAGATGGAATCAATCTAAATGTCCATCAACGGATGACGGACAAAAAACTGGTATATACACAATGGAATACTATTCAGCTATAAAAAGAAATGATATCCTATCATTTGCAGCAACATGGATGGAACCGAAAACTATCGTAAGTGGAGTAAGCCAAGCACAGAAAGACAAGTACCGCATGATTTCACTCATGTGAAATCTAAAAAAAAAAAGTGGTTCTCATAGAAGTAGAGAATAGAATAATGGTTACCAGAGGCTGGGATGGGGAGGGGCTTTGAGGGGAAGGAGAAGGGGTAGACTAACAGGTACAAAACTATGCTATCTATCCTAAGTGATTCATTTTACAATATATGCATATATTGAAACAACACACTGTACCCCACAAGTATGTACAAGTAAATGTTAAAATTAAAAAAAATTTGTTTAATAAAAAAAATGTATTGTTTCCTACAGCATAATATTGAACTAGAGTAACACTACTAACCTCAACTGATACAGGGGATACATAATTTTCCATTCATAATAACAATTACCATTGGTTGAGCACTTAGCTTGTGTTAGTCACTATGCTAAGTTTTTTCAATATTTTTTAAATTGAATCTTAACAATCCCATGAGTCCCATGAGGATTTACATTGACACATCAATCAGATGAGAAAAGTGACACTTAGAAAAGTCATGCAGCTTGCCCAAGAGGCAGTGTCCAAGTTAGGATCTGAACCCAGATCTGGCTGATAGCAAAATTTATGCTCTTGGCCACATGGTCATCATCTCATAATAAACAGGCAGCAAAACTGAAAGCCAAGTAAAGTTTTCCCTCCTCTGCTGGATTCTTTGGAGTTCACTGTAAGGTGCCCCACAGTGTTGGCCAGGCAGCCCCCCTGGGATTATGGGGGCAACTAAGGCTGATAAGACCTCTACTACCTGCCCACAAAGAAAAACTTGAATCTCACTGGTCAGTCTCCTAAAAATGGCGGTGATAACAAACCTAAGGCAAAATCATAAGTGTTTTGTACATCCTGGCCGGTTTAAGGTGTTTTCAGGCCTATCATTCTAGCTAAATTCTCAGCCACTTGCTCTATTTTGCCATGATGCCATTAGTCACTGTGAAAGCACCGCAGACCTGAGATTGCCAATACTGCAGGTGAACCTGTTGGCAGCAGCAAAGGTCCCTTGGTGCCACTGTCTTCCTGGCCACTGCAACTCCCGCAGTCTCCTCCCCCTCTGTAAGCAGCACTCTGTTCACAAGCACAGCCAGATGCTTTTGTTCAGGCCCAGGAGAAGTGGAATAAACACAAAAAGATACCCTCTACTTCAGCGCTGTTCATCTACTGTGACCAAGGCAAGTGCTCTGCCGCTCACAGGAAGTTGATGGGTCCGTGGCAGAGCTCTAAAAAGTGGACAAGAAACAAAGCGACTTTGTAACAGATGGGCTTCCTGTGGGGTTATTAACATTTGTATCACAGGTTCTATTTCTCCTACATTCACCAGGGACAAATAACACACTAGCTTTGATCCTACTATTCAAAAGGAAGCAGTAAGGTGACTAGTACAAGCACTGCCCATTATAAAAATCCTATTGGAATGCAGTACACTATTAATTGTTCTAAGATTCCCGGTTGTCAAAATGAAATCCTTGCTTATGTTTTTATTTTTAAATGCAAAACTGCTTTTTAGAAAGAACGTGTATATAATGTTTGCAGGAAATACTTGAAGTAACATTTGTTTTTGGTATTTCCTTTCTCATTGTGCATATTATGTTACACGCTATTATAGCCCTGATACAGCACATAATGAACACTTACCAGTCAATAGAAAGGATTTACCCATTTCTGATTATCTATGGAAATCAGATTATAACATGGTGCTTCCTAAACAATCACATCTTAATGTAAGGGGTAAAGCTACACACATACAGACAATGTAGGTTGTTCAGTTGGATGGACCATTCAGCCATAGAATGGCCCCATGCAAAGATTAGAGGCCTCTCGTTTGCCACCTTCTGAAATGCCTCCTTGATCCAGTTTACAAGAGTGGAGAGATGCTGAAATAATTTGACATTGGCAAAGTGTCTGTCAACTGTCTGAAGTGACAAATAAGGCATAAGTGAGTTTTCTTTGTCATGTCCAGAGACACAAAAGTGGGAAGGGTAATTTTCTAGTTAATCTTTCAGGAGAGTCTAGATGCAGAGGCTGATGCATTCAAAGCTGTTCCTATTTACAGTGCGGCAGCCGGGAAAAATGTGCTTTTATATGCATTTGCCCCTCTCAAGAAACACAGGTCTCTGCCCTTTTCCTGTCATCTCAGTGTACAGATGGACATTAGTTTACAAAACAAGTCAAGCTTTGAATAAAAGATCCTATAAAGGCAACACCCAGCAACCTTGCCTTTTATTTTATCCCAAATCTGAAAAACAATTGTCTCAAATAAAGTTTTTCTCTTTGTCTTCAGAATTCATCAAGATTCATCTGATGACCATATCATGGAAGCTTTAGAAATGCTACCTACCCTAACAGCAGTTTTTACCCTGAGCTCAGCTAGATATCCACAAAAAAATGGGCACTTGGAATTTATGTGGAGGGACCCTCCCACTAAATTTGACTGCAGGCTAAATCTAAAATTCTGACAACCTCTTTTAAGGAAGACAGTAGTTCTCAGCACATTTTATTTAACTTGAAAATTTTCTATTTTGACGTCTTGGGCTTTTTTTCTTTTTTTTGATTCAGAGTCATCCCAGGAACCCAGGACTTTAGACGTAGAAATGATCTCAGTGTAATGACCACAGAATAACTTTTTAAGGTCAGTTTTTATTCCAAGTTGACACCATCAACAGTCACACCAGCCTCTTGGTACAGGATGAATCACTGTACCCACATTGGACTGTATTTAAAATAGTGTCCTCCTGAAGTGAGTCAGTATTCCCTAGAAGCATTTGCCTAATTAGCTCTTTTAACTAACTTCCTGAACAGAATATGGGATACTAGTACCAGAAAACTTATGTTTTGTCAGTGAATATTAACATAGTACCACTAGCACAATTCTGTGACGATGATTTTCTGTTGTTGATTGCCCAACTGTCTGGTCAAACACCAATTCCTCCACCATCTGTTGGGAAAAATGAATCTAGCAAGGCAAACATGTTCAGCATGTCTTTGCACAGAAGCATCCTTCTCATGATGTGGTCTCCTCCTTTTCTCTCCAGGTTTGCACACAGAACAATGCCTGTTTTCAAAGTGGAGTCTGGGAAAAAATCAGCGACTGGGCTGAAGAAACAGTGAATAGGACAGTGCACACATTCAACAAGATAGAGTGTTAATCAAAGCACAATATTATATTACCAGTGGCAATGAAATTTGCTCACAAAGCTGGGCTCATCCGTGTTTCCACTCCCAACTTTTTTTTCCCTCCCACCTCCCTTTTTTTTCCGTCTGTTAGCTTCTTAGAGCTGCAGTAAATCATGTTGTGAAATAAGATGAGTCTGAATAGCAAAAGCATTAAGATTTCACATTCTGCAGCATAACAATGAACTACTTTATGTTAGAATTCAAGCTTGTTAGTAAAGCTCACAAACATTATCATCTCCTGTGGTGGCAATTTACTAGCCATCCAGGAAAGTGATTTTTACTACCAGAGCCGACTCACAACCATGCCCTGTGAACTGCATATGGGGTCTCTTCACCCCAGTTCTGCATTTGGCACTGAATGATACCCAATTCATACTTGGAAACAAATGTGTCAGCATCCGTGATAGACTGTACAGTGGCACCATGTGAATCCCATGATGGGAAAGGTAGCTCAAAAGAGAATTTCTTTTGGAGAAGCAAAGCTGTTTCAAGGAAGAGGGCCAGTGCCCAGGCACAGGCCTGCAGGACCTGCCAAGTGTGTCTGGATACAGCAAAGCAATGTCCAGATCGGTGAGGGAGGCAGGCACCAGGAATTTTTAGTTAATCAGGACGCTATATAATAGCCTGCTTATTCAGCAGCCTGGGGAGCCGCTGCTTCTCTCTGTCCTATGCTCAAATTCAGCCGTGGGAGTCCGGGGAGAGTGGAGTTGAAGTGTGCACGGTAAATTTGGCAGGTAGGAAACACTGAGAAAATGATGGGAAATTCATTTCGAGACTGCCAAACAAAGCAATTGCTGTCTTTGATTGCCATCGGCCTCTCCGGCCTTCTCTCCCCTCTTCTCTACAGTGAGTGGCTTAGAGCCTTTGAAAAAGCCAGGGAAGAAACATATTATCCCACATCCTAACAAACAGGGAGGAGCAAGACGATAAGGAATTCTTTAGTGGGTAAACCATCCACGCTTGGAGTAAAATGAGAAATGAATTTTGTCTCTTTTTTTAATATTAAAGTTCCTAAGATAAAGTGGGTCAGCAATTTGGGTATGTAAAAAAGGTTAACACTAAGAAAGTAGATTTTTTTTTTTCAACTGATTATCACAATTAAACTCTAAATCTCTGAATGCCTGAAATTTAGCACATTTCAAATCCTTACTGAGGGCTAATTGCTATGCCTAGTTAGGAGATAGATGAAGAAAACTGTCTTGAAATTGACAGAGAGATCAGAAGAGAGATAATATGCTGAGGAGAAACACGTTTGCATTTTCCTAACTCAAAAATAGTTTTCTAATTGGAGTTTGACAGGGAAAGTTAAACTCTACAGGGCTCTGGAATGGAAGTAGATACTTTGATTTCTAATCCTTCACTATGACCTGGAATGTATGGTAACTGTCAATGCCTTCTCCTGGGGAAATGAAACCTAAGGTCATACAGGAATAAAAGCAAACGGGTTTTTATCTTCATGGAAAACTTGAATGACCAGCAATGGGAACAATGCTTTTTAATGGTTTATACTCCCAGAAGGAGAAAGAAGACTGTTAGGAATATCATTAAAAGAATAATACAGCCATATCCTGTTGTGTGTGGGTGGGGGTGAGAGAGGTCCTTATCTATTTACTCACCACGGGGACTCTGAGGTGGCAAGAAATATCACCCAAAGTGCTGTCAGCATGCGGGTCTCATGGGAGAGACGGGGAAGGCGTTTCAGGACTGACTTGCTTCTAGGAAATGTGAGACAAAGACTCTTGCATTTTAAAACATGCTCGAGACTCTTTTCTTCCTGTATTGCCCTAGGATTCATTCCCCCAAGAGAAGGAATCTGCAGTCAACATAAATTCCATGTCATAGCCAATGAGCAGAAATAAAAATATTCACTTCTACTACAGAGCGACTCAGCAACATCGGTAAAACTTCTCCCTCCAGTCTATTACTGCTCTATTTTTCTCCTCCCTTCTCAATTAAATTCTTCAAAAGAGTGGTCTGGTCTAATTCTCAGTTTCCATTTGCCTGTCTCCAAGTCACTCCTCAACCCACTGCATTTTGGCTTTCCTTCCAACCCCTGGGGCCTCCAGCCCCCATCTCCCTACTACAAACCCATTGAGGATGACCTAGACATGGTAGCTGGTGCCTTGCGTATAATAAAATCCAAAGTGCTCTTTTCAGTCTTGTCTTGTTCTATCTTGTTTGACCTCCCATCAGCACTTAACATTTGACCTTCCTCCTTCAACTTCTCTCTTCTGTTGGTTTCTGTTACACTACCCTCTACTTATCTGACCACTCCTCAAACTTTGCAAGCTTCTCTGCCTCTCTCCAGTCCTTCAGGGCAGGTGTTTCTAAAACCTATATCCTAGGTCTTATGCTTTTTTATTCTACTTTGGCTAGCTCATAAACTCACATGGTTTATCTGGGAGGATAAACCATTAAAAAGCATTATGCCCATTGCTGGTCATTCAAGTTTTCCATGAAGATTAAAAAGCCATTTGCTTTTATTCCTGTATGACCTTAGGTTTCATGCCCCCAAGAAAAGGAATTCACAGTTAACATACATTCCAGGTCATAGTGAAGGATTAGAAATCAAAGTATCTAAAAACATAGCTTCGTTTCTGATATCTCTTTTGTGCTTCAATCCCCTGTATCTGACTGTGTAATTGGCATCTCCCACTTGGATGTTTCATGGATACCTCAGCCTCCAAACTCTAATATTGAAATCATCTTCCTCCTCAAACCTTACTTGTTTTGTATTTCCTACTCTAATAAGTGACATCACCACTGTCCTCCAAGTAAGTTACCCAAACCAGAAACTGGGTGCCATCTTTGATTCTTTCTTTTCCCTGTCCTCCCACGTCTAAGTTGAGTAAATTCTACCTCCTAAATCTGCCCCATTTGGTCATCTCCATGCTACTACCCTAGCTCAGGCCACCACTGCTTGTAGCCTGGGCTACTATAACAACAACCTCTTAACTATTTTGCCCCATCCTTCTTTGCCCTTTTCCAGTTGCTTCTGTTATACTACAGTCAGAGCGGGCTTTTCCAAATGCAACCCTGATCAAGTCACTCTCTTGTTTATATTCTCCATATGGCCTCCTGTTACCTCATGATAAAGTCTAAAGATTTTAGACTGGTTCTAAAAGGTTCTCCACCACCTAGACTTTTCTTGCCTGTTCAGTCTCTTTCTCGCCATACTTCCATTTGCACTTTACATCCCAGTTATGCTTTATTTTTTTCCAGTTCTGCAAAATGGCCAGGTTCTGTGTTTCCCCTAGACTTTTATACCTGCCATTATCTGGGAACAATCTCCACTACTACCCTACTTATTTCCTCCTAGCAAATGTCTTTATGTTTTATCTTAAGTGTCACTTCCTCAGAGGCTGTTGGGTTCAATCACAAATCTGCTTTCCCTTGCATAACACTTATTATACTTTTATATAATTACTTGCTTGTTCTTCTGCTAAACTGTAACCTCTGTGCGAGGGTAGGAATCTTGCAATGTCTCATTCACCACTTTATCCCCAGTACCTAGCACAAGTGCTCAATAAACATTGGGTAAATGATTGATTTATTAATGAAGGAAGTGTTATGGGAAAGGAAGTAGGAGAGAACTACTTATATATTCTTTATCTTGGAAGAGTGGCTAATAGTCCATGAGAAATGCCAAAAGTTACTCAAATATGTCTTGGTGATCTCTAGAGGAAATTGTTCTAATACTTAGGGAATTATCAACCTGATGGAGTAAGTCTACTTTGGACTGGCAATACAAAATAATTTAAATAATTGATAATTCAAGCTACCTAAGGACATTTGAAAGTGCTATGATCACGTGGTACAAAGACTTTCCTCCAGAATCAAGGGCAGCCAAACAAGGATGTAGGTGGGAAAAGTAGATCCTGACTATGGAAATAAGGCCAGGGCAAGGACACCAGCCATAGAAGTGGCAGAGAAAGCAATCACGAGTTTTCAACAACCATCAAAAACAAGAATTGCAGGTGCTAATGTCATTGCATAAATGCAAACCACTAAAAGTCTTTAGGAGAGGGCTGCTAATTTTTGAGCTGCTTGCATCCCTCTGGAATGAAAAATTTGTTTCTATGACAAGGAAACAATAGGAGACTCTTCTTAGTTAGGATTCTGCTTAGGGCATTTTTAATTCTATTCCCCATACACAAAAAGAATGACTACTTCCCCTGAGTGAAGGGAGGGAAGAAGATGGGCAAACCCGCCTTGCTTGCCTATCCTCTCATCCATTGAGCTATCACCCACTCCATTCCCATCCTAGGTTTATGTCTGTATCTGTTGCAGGCTTTTCAGAGAGAAATCACCCAGTACCCTTCCCCAGATAGAGTGATTCCTCACCTGCTGTTTACTTTCTAAACCACAAATGGAAAAGAGAGAGAAAAAAAAAGAAAAAAAAACCCTTCGGGTTGCAAAATAGATGATGAAAATGGTAAAGATACAGAAGAGAGATCTAACTTGGCACTTACACGTCTCTGACTGAGCGACATACTTTCCCTTCATCTGAAGATATTTGATTTTGGAGCAACGGAGTTCTAGAGAATTCAAAACAGCATACTGAGCATGTGTAATGCCATATTGTCTTCTGTACCTTTACAAAGACATGCTGAGATGTGTTCCTTTGAATGTTCACTCATGTGGTTATTTGAATGTATGATTCAAAAGGAAGAGGAAAAAGAAACAGAAGGGAAAAGACCTTGAGGTGATATTTAGCACCATGAAGCAAAATTGATCATCTCCCTCTGCCGTGTTTCTTCCAGGAAGCTGGTGTGCTCAACATCACCCAGAACAGAAGCCAAATCACCTGCCTTAACAGTGGAGCTGCAAGGGGCTTTCCAACAGCAAGAAAATGAATTTGAATAATAACAAAAGGGGGGGAGTGGGAAGGGAGGAAAGACAATGGAGTCCCGGAGAATTGCAATGGCAGCTATTTGAGATTCTACTTTTAGATCAAGTTCAGGAAAAAGGCTGCCTTATTTCTCAATACTGTATTATGATGCTACCCTTAATTATTAAATATACTAATGTTGCATCTGCCTACTTTTAGAATTATAATCAATATTTCCCCTGAAAATAGCCATTTGTAAGTAGCCAGTGTCATCAAGAATGAGCAAATGTGGTGTTCATTTCCTACACATCCAGATTCCCCACAGCCAAGAGCTAGTCTTCTGAGAAAGTACATACATATTGTGTGTTTTGTTTCATCATGATCCTGTGATGAAACAGCAGTGAAGATCCCACAGTAAGGACTGTAATTTTATAATCTGGATTTATGTCTTCCTCTCTGTCCCTTTTCTGCTTTCTCTGTCTTCGCAGGCTCTCCCTCTGTAAACACAACTCTGTGTGTGTGTATATCTCCCTTTTTATTTTTCTCTTCTTTCTCCCCTTTATATCTGTCCATTTCTGTCTTGTTCTGAAACTTTCTCTTAGCTGTAGAATATATAACTGTTTGTCTCAGTCTTTCTCTGGGTATGGTTGACTGGGTCTGCTCTCAGAACCAGTCACTCATAATGACGAAAGTGGCTAAAGAGTGCTGGAAGGAACCCCTGATTAAAACACCCTACTTGGGTACTTCAATGCTCACCATGTTACTGTTGAAACTTAGGCCTATTGCTGCTAAGATTGGAAGGAGGGCAAGCTTTTCTTTGTCTATGGTTTTAAACAACGGTTCTAAACCAATGGTTCACACACTGGCATAATAGTTTCTCAGGTAACTTGTTGGGTAGAGGCATACACCTTTTCCTGGATAGACCAGTCCCCTGCTCCCTGCCTCTGCACTTATATGTTAGAATGATGTGCCTTAAACTTTGCTGTGCATTCGAATCCCTGGGGAAAGTTGTTAAAAATACAAATGCCTAGATCCTACCCCAGAATGAAACCTGGGGAGGGGGATGCTGGGTATTTGTATTTCTAACAAGCTCCCCAGGGCATTATGATGCTCAGTCAAGGTTGAAAATCAATCATTAGAGAAGAATTTCTGTGGGTTAAACATTGATCTCCTCCTGGACCTCATTTAAAGTAAAAATACTTCTAGAAGAGCATCATAGTGAGAAACTAATGCCTTGGTATAAATGAGTTTACCACAAGGGTTCCTATAGGCATGAAGGAAAACAATAAACATATGTTTAGCACACACTGGGCACCGTGTTCACAAACTGCATGGTTGTTAGGCAAACCCTCCATTCCCATGGCCTTATGAACAATGTTCCTTTTGCTACAGTAACACTCTGGAAGTCTCTTCTCACCCACTTTTATCCTCTGGGTAGGGCTGTCAGATAAAATACTGGGTGCCCCCCTATATTTAAATTTCAGAAAAATAACAGATAATGGTGGTAGTATAAGTATATCCTAAATGCTACATGGGACATAGATAATATTATTTATTGTTTATCTGAAACTCGAACTTAACTGTGTTCTGTATTTCTATATCTTAAACCTGGCAATCCTACCCTTGGAAGGAGGAGCAAATTATCCGAATAGATCCACTGGACCATGTTTTGCAATTGAGTACAACTAAGAAGACATTCTGGGTAAGTTTGTCTGCTCTGTAGACCCAAATTCCATCAGGTGAGCCATCTCAAAGACTAGAGGTGGAGAGGAGAGAACTACTGAAACAATTTTGCTGCATATCCAAGTTATACCCTTGAGTTCAGTGTTATCAGTAATAAAGCTAGTATTTTTATCTTGATTTGCCTTGAGCCTCTATGTTATTTCTCAATTGGCTTTGAAAACAAATATTAATTATTTCCTCTCCCAACAACCACAATGGTTATCTTACTTATTTTAATCATCAGGGCTGTCTGGTTAGCTCAGTTGCTTAGAGCACAGCCTTGTAACACTAAGGTCATGGGTTCAGATCCCTGTACCGGCCAGCCAGAAAAAAAAAAAAAAGGAAATATTTTCATCTTCACAGTACCTCTGTGAGATAGGTGCTGCAATCCTCATTTTATAATTAAAAAATTAATAATAATGGGGCACCGAAATGGAAGGAGCAAAATGCAAACTTCCCAACACAAGATTTGGCCTCAGGCATTTGATTGGGGTAGATATTTTCAGCCCATTAAAGTAAAGCTGATATTTGAATCTGTGCTTGATCCGGCTATTAAAATATGCTGGCCTTAAATCATAAGAAAAGTAAATCCCTTCAGTACTAATGGTGTCTTTATCCAGTTTGACAAAAGGAAAAGTGAAGTATTGTCCTTTAACTATCATCCTATGCTTTATGAAGGCACAATTTTTTTTTTTATTAATAAACAACAAGGCCACCGACCAAGATAAAAGGCAGCATGCCTAAGGGAAAAAATTCCTTCACCTCAAACATCAATTAGAAACGTTTATTAGTGGTATTCGATAGACAGTTCACATTTATTTCCAAGAAAATAGAATGAATCCTCTTTAGGCTAGAATGTTTAAAGGCTGCAGGTAGGATGTAGAGCTTCAGAGTAATTGCTAAAGACAAGTGACCTTTGGAATCTAGCATTAGTCAGCTGAGGGAAGAGAAAGAGAACATAGCAAAAGACCTGCTCAAAACTCATCTTTAGATTTATTTAGGCCCTTTATTTTAAGCAATGAATATATGTTATGCATAAGCATTTGTTTTCTAAATAAATTAAAGGAAGGTAGGAATAAGTGGTCACTTGAAAAATGATTGGATGTGGACTCTTGAACGTGGATCTGAATATGAGTCTGTATATCTGTGTCTGGATCTTCGAGTGAGAAGCCTGCTGTGTGTGTTGAGACGTTTCTACACATACCTGCTAAGTTTGACCCTGGAGCTTGTGCACTATATCTCTCCTCATCTATTACGGTACAAATAAAACAAAGACATCCAATATCAGGCCTGCCCAGCTGGAGCCACTAATGCAAGGTGTCTGCAGGCTCAGCCCTGCCACGTTATTAAGCTTGTCTTGACCAGGGCAGAAAATATATTAGACGTTTCAACCACACTAACAGGTGGGGACTAAAGTTATAGTTGTTGCCCTAGACCCATGATCTTGTACGCTGGGCATGACCTTGGACATCTGGATACTGCTTCCCCACCCCCACGTTTCAGATTGGACCTCTCTGCTATCGATTCCTGCCTGAGACAAACCCAAGTTCAGCATGCCTCCACAGATATTTTATATTGGATTTTCAAGTCTTGACTTTAGAGGTAAGCCCTGTACCCTCCTCTTCCATTATCACTTATCTCTTCATCATCTTGCAGCTATTCTTCATCTTCTGTGTATTGAATTCCATGCTAGTTCTTACCAGATGATCATTTCCCAATATCACTTCTGTTGATGCTCATCCCAGAGAGTTCTCACCCTCTCCGCCTGCAACTGTGTAAATGTTAGTCCTTAAAGTACGTGGGCTCTTTGCCTCAACTATGTAAAGCTCACTCACTATACCTCTGTTGCTCTAGCTATTATACACATCCACGTGATGGAAACATTCTGGCCTGATATGCTGTGGTTTTCAGCAGGAATAAGAATATCTTCTTGGCTGAGGGAGATTTTTCTCCATTCCTCAAATATCCTTGTATGCATTGCTTCTAGCCTTCTCATAGGCTTCAGGGATCTGAGCCATAGTTTTTCTTTACCACTACATATACAGCATGAATCTTGGGCCAAATGGGAATATCTTTCCGTGGTGCCATTCACCTTCCTTCCTGGCTAATAATAGTCATACAGATAAGTAATGTTCCCTAGATCCAGCCATCATGCTAAATTCCTCGTGCGCATTATCTTTTTTAAGCTTCAGTGCAATTCTAAAATGTAGAATTGAAGTCAGGAGTGCAGAGATTTTATCTGGCTTATTATCTGTGGTATCCCTGGTGCCCAACACAGTGCCTAGCACATAGAAGGCCCTCAAATTTGTTAAATGAATACATGAAGTTAAGTTCTATTATTAACCCCCTGTTTTACAGAGGAAAGAAATGACGCACAGAGAAGTTAAGTGACTACTCCAATGTCACATAATTCATAAAAGGTAGAGTCAGGACTGAAATTTAGATCCATCTCACTCCAAAACCTGCATTCTTAACCACTATGCTACGCTGTGCCTCTTTTCAGTAAGCCCATTCCCACCCACTGGGGACTCAGCAGCCCCTTGACCTTCACTAGAGAGTCCCAATTGAGCTATCGACTGACCTAAAGCAATGTCTATGACCCCTTTATGACATCAAAGGGATCTGTGTCATAAATGCAATCATCCCTGTTGGCTAATTTAGGCTAAGGAGCACCCGGATTAACATGCCTTTTTAAATTTTTGGGTTTCAATCCAGTCACTTAAAGAGGTGACTAGGAATGGCAATTCCAGGCAATATGGCAAGGCATTGAAGAAATATTTTTGGTCCTGGCCATCTCAACAGGACCTTTCGAATTACAGCACCTGAGTGTCCTTGTACTTAGGGACATTATGAGGTACATGCACTTTTTCTCTACATTTAGCACATAAGTATAGAAATGTGGCTAATGAATGCCTTGGTGGCATGAGTAAGGTGAGAAGTAATGCACTGTAGTGAAATATCGCTTGTGACAGGACACCGTGCAGGGTTCTGTCAGGGGGTGGGGAGGAGAATGATACAAAGCTGGAGCGGGCAAGGTCCCTACCCTTCATAAGCTTACAATTTAGTTGACGACTTAAGGCAATTTAAGAGTGAAATCAATTCCATAATACATGAGCTGTCACAAGGCTGTCTGTGATTAACTTCCAAATGAGTCCTCTAGTCAATGAAGGCTGAGCTCAAAGGCATGAGACTTCAGTGTGGCTTGGAAAGGCTTCATTGCTTAGTTGACATCTCAGAAAGTTGCTTCCTTGCCTCCTGGCATCTGGCCTTTTATTTTCAAAGCACTAACCACTCAAGTAGTGTCTTCTCCGAATAGGTTTCAGAATAGTTCTCTATTCAAAGCAGTAGCCTGTCTCTGTGACAAAGCAATGAAGTAACCCTTCAGCTAGTGACTTGCCTGTCTAGCTTCTATTTCTCTACATATGAAAAGGAGAATCAAATGCAGCTATTCCCAAATTTGCATATCAGATTCACCTATTACAAATACAGATTCCTGGGCCCTGTTTCAAACCCACTGAATCAGAATTCCAGGAACTTTTATTTGAAAAAACAAAATATATATATAGGTGTGTGTTTGTGTGTGTATACACACACATACATATATACAAAAATTGCATTTTGAAATATCTATACATGAAATTTACTTCAAAATAATCCAGGGGGAGGGATAGTTGGATGAGATATAAATGAAACAAGATTGATCATGGGTGGTTAATTGTAGAAGTTGGGTAACAAATATCCAGGAGTTCTTTGTGATAGTCTCTCTCTCTCTCTCTTTTTTTTTTCTATGTTTGCATTTTTTTGTAATAAAAAGTTTAACAAAACTAAAAACAAAAAAAGTTTACATTTGTCAAAAGTCCTCCAGGGTAATTCAGATGCAGCTGATTAGCAGACTGGCATTAAGGAGTCTTTAATCAAGATTATCTCTCAGACCTTTTTTTCTCCCCCCATCATTACACAATGTAAACATTTTTTTTTCCCAGAAAAGACTTACCATTTTCTACAAGGAGGATGAGACCTGACTAGGACAAATCAAGGAGAGCCATCTTGGTTAGGAATATATGATAGTTTTTCTGGGGATAAATTTAGATGTAACCATTAAAGCTGGAGGCCAACATGTGAAAAGAAATTACTGGCTATTATTCTGCATAGAGCTAAAACCTAGAACTGAAAGTGTTGGGGGCGTTGATAAGTAGAAGTGTTTCCAATCAAGATAACTAGTAAGTGAGCAGCCAAAAGGCTCCTTTGGAACATTAATAATGGCATCATTCAAATAAAAACAAACAGTGATAATGTTAATACCTTGTAGCATTCTTCTAAATGCACCTACATTATTCCATTTGAAGCTCATACCTTACCAATGAGGTAAAAGAGTGAGGCTGGATGACATGATTTGGGAGAGGCATTTCCAACTCTCATGTTCTAGGACTCTGGGGAGTTAGATTGACATGGCAGATTTTATCCTTCTATTTCATACGTGTGGCCAAAGAATTTGATCAAAGTTCCTTTTAAGTCACTTTGATTTTGTAAATCAAAGGTAGTGGAACCTACCAGTATTTAGAAAGTCTTAAAGTAGGTTTCACCAGTCCGGATACCTCATAGTACACAAAAATTTTGCAGGGGTGGAGGGTTTATAGTTTGAACACTCAGCATCAGGCATTAAAGTTCTTTGGTTAATTTAGGTAAAGTTTCGTTGTCTTGGAATAATAACTGCTAGAAAGTTGAGTCTTGGGTACTCTCCCAGGAAGTAAGGGAAATGGTGGCACTGTTCTAGAACTTTGGACAAATCTGGCAGAGAGGCAGATTCATCCAGAAGAGGTACCTTTAATAAAATCTGAGCATACAAAGCATATTTAAAGGCTTCTTCTGAAACATTTAAGAAAAACTGTTTCCCAGCTGAGGGGTTAACAGTTAAGTGTGGTCTTGAGTGTGGGTTTCCCTCACCGGGGCTTTGAATGACCACATGGAGCTTTTCTTAACTAATTCCCAGGAAAGACGTTTTGTCAATCAAATATTTTATACATGTCATCTGGAAATTTACCTATCATCTCACAGAACTGTCACCGGACTTTCCTACACTTAAGATAGCATCATAGTTTTGACTCATTTGATAGCAGCAAGTCTGAAGAAATAAAAGTATCTCAACTGTGAATTAACTTTTCAATTAATTAAGGGCTAAAGCTCTTCCATGAGGAAGTAAAATTGATCTTGCAAATAGCATTAGACTGGGAATGAGGAGATCTGGGTTCTTAAGTTCAGCCTCTGATCTACATTGACTATTGGACCTCAGAAAAATTTTAAAAGTTGATCCATGTGTTAGGCACAGTCAAGTTACAAAGAACAATGACATGCTCAGCATATCTCAGTTAATGAAAATTTCTTGCGTATAAACAAACTACACAAGCCTTCTCAAAGAACTTAACCATCGTTCATCATAGAGCAATAAGTTGTCCTCTCTCAAGGCATGTCCGACTGCTCTGCTATTAGGTTAGCTCAGCTATTCTGTCTCTGCTTGTGCTTCTCCCACTACTGACCAATGGGCTGACTTTTTGAGTCTCAAACTGAAACTCCCTATGAGTGAGGATCTGATTGGTTAGTATTCTCATGCCAATCCACATCATAGGCCACCGGTCAGCCCATAAATACGGCCTTTGGGTTCAGTGTTGAGCCACGGCCCAGTTATCCATGGTGAAATAGCTGAGTCATGATCTCACTGATTACCTCATTTTTTAAAAACCTTTATGCATATTTTCAATGGGCATTGGGAAAAAGAGTAGGCAAGGAATAATTATATCTGTTGGACACTTTCCAGACATTTTCCAAATGAATTTTTAGCAAACAGGGAGATTATTTTACACAATAGATGAATTTTTTTGAGAAACAAAATTGCATATTGAACAAAAGCTGAGTATCACAAAGGAAAGAAATTTTCCAATAGACTTCCTAATCACGGAAATGAATGGAAATAGGTACAAGTTAACACAGGATGAGTTAAGATTATCTGAAAAATACTACACTTTGACAGGATATTTCCCTTTTATATTTTCAGATTAACCCTACTTTTGTTTGATTTTCATTCCATTTTCCAGTTAGAACTAAAACTGAAAAGTCATAATGCACACACTCACAAAGCATGCTCATTTGAAAAATCATTACATTAAAATGGCCTTGCAAACACTGCAGAAAGCTACCCAAATGACTCAGATCCACAGGTCCTGCCAACAGCATCTCAGATGTTGAAGAATATCACTGCATCATTTGAACGGACAGTTAAAATAGCCACAATTAAAAGACAAAAATCCAAATAACAGAATATTTGAGCAGACAAAGTAATTGTGAGGCCAATCACTTTTATGGTCTTCCTGTGCCATGCCTTTTCTCAGATGGACTACAGGGGCAGCATGTGATATTAAAATGTTTGGAAAATTATGACCAATTAGAAAATCATTTCAATTGTCCAGTTGCTCTGTAGTTACAGTTTTCACTGACAGAAGCATTAGCATGTTTTATTAGTCAGGGTATTCCAGAAAGACAGAACCAACAGGATACAGATAGATAGATAGATGAGAAGGGATTTATTAGGGGAATTAGCTCACATGATTATGGAGGCTGGAAGGCCCACAATAGGCCATCTGCAAACTGGAGAGACCCTGGAATGCCAGTAGTGTGGCTCATTCCAAGTTCAAAAGCCTCAGATCCAGGGAAGCCAATGGTGTGATTCTCAGTCTGAAGCTGAAGGCCTGAGAACCTGAGGGGTGGAGTAGGGAGACACTGGATAAGTCCTGGAGTCCCAAAGACAGAGAGCCTAGGGTCCTGATGTCCAAGGGCAGGAGGAGAAGAGTGTGTCTCAGCTCCAGAAGGAGAGGAAATCCTTTCCTCTGTTTTTTTGTTCTATCTGGGCCCCAGCAGATTGGAGGATGCCCCCCAAGTCTGAGGGCAAATCTTCCCCACTAAGTCCACTCAGACTCACATGCCAATCTCCTCTGGAAACATCCTTGCAGACAAACCCAGAAATAATGTTTTCCCAGTTCTCTAGGTATTCCTTAATTCAGTCAAGTTGACACCTAAAACTAACCATCACAAATGATATGCCTCCATCCATCTGGATTCATAGGATTTATGTGGATTTTACCTATGTTGGGAGCAAAGGCAACCTACTGACTCAGTCTGTTCTTAAAAATCCAGGTCTTCAATTATCCCCAAATCTCTTAAATCCTTTTGTGTCTATGATTCCACCTGGTAACTCACAAGCTTAGGGACAAGGAGTTAATACATTAGGGTACTTCAAAACATTGGTGGAAAAAATAGAATTAAAAGATAATATATGAGCTGGCTGATTCGCTCAGTTGGTTAGAGGGCAGTGTTGTAACACCAAGGTCAAGGGTTCAGATCCCTGTGCTGGCCAACCACCAAAAAAAAAAAAAAAAAAAAAAAAAAGATAATATGAGTCTTTCCATGAACTTTTTGAAGTATCCTCATATTTCAACTCTTGGCCCTAGATGCGATTTGAGCTGAAGCTTTCCGGGTTGTTGAGGTGGAGCTTCTGTACAATGCTGACTCAACTGTTAGGAGAAATTCTGAATGACATGTGGTGCTAAGAAATGCCACACCACCTTGCACTAGCCACCCATTTCCCATTGCCAACACCAGCAATTTCTTGTTACCACTCCCCCTTCATTTCACTTCAAGAACTATAATCACATGCATATTAGAAAGAGTGGGATGGATAACTTAATCACAGTGAAATTGTTAAATGTATATTGTAGAGGTCATTTGCTGGTTAAGGTGATAGTTAACAGGATTTGACAATGCTCAACTGCAACTTAATGACTTAAACAAGGATTCCATTGTTACTATCTGATACCTGGATGGCTTCTAGGAACAAGCTAATTCTTCAGTGCAGAGGCCAATGGGCAGGGGCCATCAGTATCATGCTGTCAAGCTAGGGCTAGGGCTCACAGACCCCTCAAGCCCATTGTACAGATTGGGTCACAAGACCTTCACACGCAGGTCCACAAGCTAGGTAATAGGAAAAGGTCCAGGGAGCCATGGGTAAAAAATGAATAGGCTTTATTCAGAGCTAGGAGCAGCTACCCTAGCGGCCTCTCGGAACGTCCCGAGAAGCACCATGTATCAGAGCCATTAGTCCTTTATACTTAGGTCCATAACCTTAAGTCCATAACCCAAGACTCCTGGGTGCCCATACGCAATTACATTAGATAATAACCAAGGAACACCTGGGCGCACGTGGATTTTTACAGCAAATGCTTGACAAGATTCTGAACATCCGAGGGGCCCTGACCATTTTCCTTTATTTTCCCTACACATGCTTATCATATCCCCTGGCTGACGGAGCTGGCCTAAAGCTGAAAGATTAAGTGGGTAGGTTCTGAATCTTATCACCTTGACTGCGGTCTTCCTTCTAGGAGAGTTTGAACTCACATCACACACATTCCTACACAGAGTCAGTGTAGTGTTTGCTTTGGGAGGACAGTAGAGGAGAAGTTTGGATTATTGTGGTTTGCTCTAGGAAGGAACAAAAGGATTTCATTCTGTCCATTCACTTAACAAATATTTATGAATTGCTTACTACATGTTGGCCACTATGCTAGATGCTGAGGATAAAGTGATGGACAAAAATAGACATGTTTTGGGTCCTCAGGGAGCCTACCATCTAGAAGAGGAGATGCGCTTTAATCAAATAATGACACTAATAGTAATGACTTTTTAAGCATAAACTGATACAAATATTCTGAGAAAAAGAAACATGCTTCTGTGAAAGCATACACAAAGGAAGCTGACTGTTGGGAAAATAGAGAAAAATGGCCAGGGCCCCTCAGATGTTCAGAATCTTGCCAGGCATTTGATGTAAATATGCACATGTGCCCAGGTGTTCCTTAGTTATTGTCTAATGTAATTGCGCATGTGCACCCAGGTGTCCTGGGTTATGGACTTAAGTATAAAAGATGAGCAGCTCTGATCCACGGTGTGTCCCCCACCCCAGGGATGCCCCTGCCGGGGGGGGGGGAGGGGGAGGCTTAGGGAGACCACTACTACTGTTGGAGGCTGTTGCTACCAGTGTCCCTGGGACCCTCCAAGAGGCCACCATTGGACCTGTAAGCTGCTCGAGGCTTCTGTAAGCTGCCGCCACTGAGGACTGAGCTCGTGTTGTCTGCCAGTGGCTCCCGGGACCTTTCCCAATTACCTAGCTTGTAGACCTGCATTTGAGGGGTCTGGTGACCCAGTCTGTACAGTGGGTTTGAAGGGTCTGAGCCCTAGCCCGGACAATACAAATGGAAACTTAGTATAACTAAAATAACAAAACATTTTGGCTTTAGTTATGATTTGCCTTACTCGACAACTGGCCTAGTCGTGTAGCTTTACACTGACCTAGAGTGGGAAGCCAGAGAGGTATCTCCGTAGAAGAGACATTTGAGCCAAGATCTAAAAGATGAGTGGGGGTTAACTAAGAAGTGCATGTTTGGGTGGGTGTGTGGTGAGGGGAGGAAATGCTGAGAAGAACATTCCAAAGTGATGGAAAAGCATATGCACAGGCTCTGTAGCAGGAGGAAGTGTCCTAGTCATGGAACTGAAAGAAGTGGGGAGAGTGAAGCAAGATAAGGCTGGAAAGCACGCAGGGCCAGACTGTGCAGAGCCTTGTAGACCCTGATAAAGCACTTGGTCATTAGCCTAAGATCGACAGAAAACCATTGAAAGGTTTTATTCAGGCACCCAAATTTTACTTTTTAAAGATCACATGGGTATCTATGTGGGCAGCAAGAGTGGAAGTGGGGAGACCAGGTAAGAGGCTAGGGCAGTAATCCAAGCTGAGATAAAATGGTGGACGAAGTCTTGAGTGGACTAATCAAGGAACGTTAAGTCAATGAATAAATTAGCAAGGAATTACTTGGCACCTATCTATACATGCATAGCTAGCTCTACTCATCATGCTGAAGGGAGATCCATCTTCAGCCTCCCACCTCTCTTTTTGGCAGCCCGGCTTCTGTCCAATTATCAAGAATTCTAATTTAATGGAACTGAGTTAATAAGGTGTTACTTTATTAAAAGTATTAGCATTTAAGGAAATCTGGAGAGAGAATTGATTCAAGTGATGTTAACTAGTGTCTTCTTATAGAACAGTATTTCTCAGTCAGTGATCCAAAAAAAGTTAATGCCTTGGAGTCTCCTGGCAGTTGGAGGGGTGGGGAGTGAAGAGGCCTATTTAAAAAAAAAAAAAAAATCAAATTCCTGAGCCCTAGAGCAGACCTGATAAGTCAGAAATCGGGGTGGAGCTCAGGCACGGGCATGCTTACCAGGCTCCCCAGGTGATTCTGATGGACATTAAAGTTAGAGAACCTCTGCTTATGGGAGCTAATTTGGAGATTGATCTTGAACAAGAAAAATGCCTGTGATAAAGAAGAAAGAAGAGGGCATTCCAGTTAGATGGTGGTACTGAGAAAATGTTGGGAAGTGAGAATTACCCAGTTGAGTACAAGGAAATAGTAGTAAATAGCCTAGGTTGCAGGAGCCTTGTTGGGAGCAATGAGAAATCACCTTGAGCAGGAGAAGAGAGAAAAGAGACAACATGCCTTAGCAATCCTGCCAAGTCTCAGACTTGCATTCTGAATGAAGTAATTTCCATAATCCCAGAGTCACAGGATGAGTGGCCCGGGACTGCAAACCTAGAATTTCCCTCTCCCATGCTATGGTTTGAATGTTTGTATCCTCCCCACTCCCCCCTCCCCAATTCATACGTTGAAATCTTAATCTCCAAAGTAGTGGTATTAGGAGGTAGGGACTTTTGGAGGTGTTTATGTCGTGTGGGCAGAGCCCTCATGATTGGGATTAATGCCCATACAAAAGAGACCCCAAAGAACTAGCTAGCCTTTTTCACCATGTGAGGACACAGCAGGAAGTTGTAGTCTATGAACCAGAAAGTGGGCCCTCATCAGACACCAAATCTGTCAGCATCTTGATCTTGGACTTAGACTCCAGAACTGTGAGCAATAAATTTCTATTGTTTATAAGCCACCCAGTTTATGGTATTTTGTTATAGCAGCCTAAATGGATGAAGACAGTCAAATAGCTATAATAACCAATCTTATTGAATTTTACTATGTGCCAGGCACTTTCCAAAGTATTTTAAATGCATCATATCATTTAATCCTCACAACCTCCCTATGAGACAGATATTATAATTATTCTCAATTTATGAAGATGAAGAATGAAGAAACTGAGGTACAGAGAGGTTAAGTAAGTTGCTGAAGATCACATAGCTGGTAAGTGGCTAAACAAGAGTTTTAACCTAAGACTGTCTCTAGAGATTGCACCTTTGGTTATAGAGCTGGGTCACTCACAACAATTCTAGTTCTTCACAGAAGGGCACATGTGTTCACTTGGACATGATGATAATCATTACTCATGATGGAGGGGAGGCCCTGGGGATCCAGAGACAAATCGAGCCTTAATAAGGCTTGGCTAAGGCTGGGATAAGCACACAATCTCATGCACTCACATCCTGCTTTGCAGATTGACGATGGCCCACAATGAGGTAAGTGTAACTGTTGAGAGTAAGCATTCGGGAACCTTATAGCAGTTTGATAATTTGATAGCGTACTTTTATCTCTGTTGATTCATTAAAAAGGGGGGAGCTTTTATTTCATATAACTTTTTATCATATTTTTCTAGTAATTTATTTTTATTATATTTTACAAAAGTTTTGATAGATTGAAAATGGAAAAGAAGCAAAAACAAAACAAAAAAACTTAGTGATGCATGGGTGTAATAGGTATAATAGATATGTGAACAACTAACAACACGAAGGTATTTTCAAGTTCAGGTGTAGATGGTAGACTGACCAGTGGAGCTGATCTGAACCTTTATTTTGACACGGCAGCCTCTTCTAAGTCACTGAATCAACTCTCCTGAGGATTATTATGATAGCAGATTAGAGTGTGAAACCAGCCCTATTTTAGTAGTCTTAAATTCTTAGAGGTCATGCATTCCATTCTAGGCAATTACTGTCAGTTTAAACATTCAAGATGAAAGTAGAAAGTGTATAATTAATCAAGCAGAGGCATATAGGACCTGAGCAGTAAAGACTCGATGGATAATAGACAGAATGGGGGGAGGAGAGAAGGGAACTCTTGTCATTTTCATTGACATTATTCACAGTCAGGTATTAAAGAATCTTAAACACTTCGAATTTGTACTTTTGCTAAAAACAGAGCAAGACTGAAAACTGATGCAGTAGCATTGAATATGTCCTCTTCTGGCACTGTTTATTCATGTATTTGTCCAACAAATTACATACCTGGCACTCTGGCACTTGCAGATACAAAGACTAACCAGATCACCTCCCTGTCCTCAAGGAGGAAACAGTTTCATGTGATATACATGGAAGTAGTTTCAAATATAATAAAACTTGGTTAGTAATAATAGATCAGTGTTTCTCAAGGGGCTATATGTTTCAGAATCAGGGTGGGAGAGAAATAGTTTGAAAGATTCTATTGATATTATGTCACCTCATGTAGCAGAGAAAAATAAGCATATTGGTTTCCTGAGAAAGGAGATAAAGATTAGTAAAAGTTTGGCTTCTGGTAGAAATAAGATGGCCATGCACACCAGGAGCCTGGACTCTCAATTGGGTATGTAAGGGCATAGCAGTGTCATTGCAAGAGGCAGGGGAGGGGGAGGAATGGCATAAAGATGCAAAGAAAGACCTACAGGATCTATGGAGGCTAAAATACTCCCTGGGGTTGGAGGGAAGGAGACGGATATTGAGAAAATGCATTTAGAATGGCAAACCTTCAATAACGAGTCAGAGTGTGAGAAAAAAAAAAAGAGCAAATGAGGCAGGGGAAGAGGTCTGGTTGCCCCCCTTCTGAAGCATGGGCTACCCCTACATCCTTGGAAGTTAAAGACTGGGGATGCCACCTACAGCAACAGTGGCGCTGACTGCTGCTGCCCTTGAGGCATTTGGGATGCAGTGCAAAGAGTGGGGCATCGGAGCTGCAAGCCCTGGCTTTCAGATGCTGCTCTTTCACAAACAGGGCTTGATAACCTCTGTAGACCTCACAGACTTGTCTGTGGCTCAAACAAGATGATAAATAAATGTAAAAGCATTTGTGAACTCTTAAAGGGTATGTGTTTGTGTGTCGACTCCTCCTGTCCCCTGAATCCCCCAAGGTAATCAAAAGCCCTCAAGGATGAACGAGATAATCAATGTAGAATGCACTCAGCCCCTCAGAAGGCCTTTAGCATATGGAAATATTAACAATGATGACCCGCAACTGTTTCTTGCTGATAATGTCTATCTTTAAAGGCTTGACACCAAGAGAGTCCAACACACAATGCCCTTTCCTGTTGAAAGTGGTCTGTCTGTATGGCCATGTTTTCAGAGACCAAGTACTCTGTTTCCAATTCAAAAACAATGGTTTTTTTTTGTTTGTTTTTCAACTTCAATGCTTCTTGTCAAAACATGGAGACAGACACTCATACAATGTCGCGTGCATATGATGATCTTCTCCCTAGTGTTTATGGCCATATTCCAGATACCAGATCACGATAAGCTATTAGTTACATCTGGCCAGAGTCCCTCAGGAAACTTTGAAATTGCAATCACTGGTGGAGTAGAGCTCACAGAGGGCCAGAGATGAAGAGTGTAGCTTTCCTAAAAGTAAAATAATGGGACAACTGTCAGCAAAATGTCTTGGAGAGCTCATGGTTCCTTTCAATGCAATTGCACACATCTGATGTGAAAGGGCTACACGTGTGACTGGGGGCTTCTCTTCTGGATCAGTGGCTGAGACCTGAGTCACTCAAAAAACAAAACCAGGCCTGACCCAGCCAGTCCCATCAGGGAGAGAAGTGGACAAGCTCAGGCAGGCAGGGGTGGGCAGAAGAAATAGTTCACATCACCTGAAATACCACGGCTCTTCCCAGTCCAGGTGCTTCCTGGAGAGGTGTAGGGGTGAAACTGTAGGAATCTTTAGAAATGGCAGCCAGCGGGACTGTCCTGAACCATGATCAGTCCACCATCAGGAAGTAGGCCAAGCTGACCCGTGTGTATGTCATTACCCCCTCCCCGTGCTGGGTCCCTTCCTGGCCTTTCTGGCTGGTTAGGTTTCAACCCATTCCCACCTTTCCCTCATCATATTCTTTTGTCCTGTGTCCTGTTGCTGAGTGACTTCCTCAATTAAGTTCTGGTCTGGACAATTTATTAGAGCTAAGAAATTAATAGCTGCTAATGGCTCTGCTTCTGAACATGAAATTTCTATCTGAAAGCAAAAGATGAGTACAATGGCAATTAGATGTTGGGAGTGGAGTGAAGAGCAGCTCCCAGATCTCTCAGCATCCATCACATGGATAATGTGGGTGACAGGCTGGCACTCTTGGGCCGGGTTTCCACTGTGATTCAGAGGTAAAATGCAGAACAGGGTGATATATTTTTCCTTTACCTCAGATCAAGAGAACTCAGAGAGTTAGACACTACAATTCAATATATCAAGATTAATGCAATTATTGTAAATTAGCTTAATCATTCCTCTATATGCCTTCAGAGGCAGGGGTTTTTTTTAATACTATTGTCACCGCCAAATAAATGGAGGCTTGTAAATACAGATAAACTTAATTTTTAAAGGATTATCTATTCTCAAAGGTTCCAGTGCTTTTAATTAAAAGTGTCCGCATTACATAAAAGAGAGTGTGTGGCAGTGTGAGACACCAGGAGGACATGAACAAAATATGGGATGGAAATCATGGCTCACATGTGGCTGTCTTTTCATTTCATCCACATGTATTTTTATTCTAAAGACAGCAAGATCTACTGTGAGCATGGCCTCTGACTGACTCTGGAGCTCCTCAAGGCCAGAGAACAGGGAGCAGCTTAAAGGATTCCCTCACTTTCAAGGCATAGATTTTAGATTTCTGTGTCCAGAATACTCCAGCAAGGAATGGCTAAGGGAGCATTCCAGAAGATGGAGAGCACTGCTTCTCAAGTTTTAATGTGCACATGAATCACCTGAGAATCTGTGAGAATGCACATTCTGCTTCAGTAGTCTGTGATGATGCCTGAGATGCTTCATTTCTAACAAGTTCCCTGGTGCTGCTGCTGCTGCTGCTGCTGGTCCGTGGAGCATATTCTGAGTAGAAAGGAAGAGCCTAGACAGAGAGCCTTCCTTGGCTAGTAGCAGAGAAAATATCAAGAGTTTCAGTAGAAAAGCAGCACAGTTCTTTCTGCACCAAGTGAAGGGCAAAGGAAACAAAAGGGATGCAGACACAATACTTTCAAGCAATCCATACCATAGCGGCAGCGGCTTTCTCAAGCTAAGGGAGGAAATATGCCTAGTGGTTAGAGTATGTGTTTGTGACCCAGCCTGGTGTGTGAGGGATCTGGGGACCCCTCACACACAGGTCTATGAGCTAGGTAACTGGTGAAAAGGTCCTTGAAAGCCATAGTTCTTAGAGCATGGCCACACGGGCAGACACCTGAGGCAGATGCCAGCCAAGCCGCAGCACCGTGCATGCGTGCTAACTCCACCCACACACACTACCTGCCCACAAAGAATGTGCTGCACCACTCCCAACCTGACCTAAGGCGAGGGGACCTGATTAAATTATTCTGTTTTCCCAACAGTAACACAGGGTATCATGTGACAAAAATGGCTGAGCAAGAGAGAGAGCAAAGATTCTCAGTTGCTCTCCTTTTAAAGCCCTCAGAACCATGCCCATTGCCACCCATTAAACTATGAATGGATTAATCCATTCACGAGGGTACAGTCCTCACAATCTAATCACCTCTTCAAGGACCCACCTTTCAATCACCACACTAGGATTTCCCACCCTCTTAACACTGTCACAGTGGGGGTTAAGTTTCTAGTGCGTGTAACTTTGGGGAACTTAATTCAATCCATAGCAGTCGGTGATTTCAGATTTAAATAAATGGAATTCTAGACAAAATCATAGGGAAGAAAGTCTCCCTCACAAGAATTATGCTTATTTTGTGCTTTGAGCCTTGTCACTGCCTCTGCCTACCAGTTCTCTAGCTTGAGAATCACTTGAATGACGAAAGAATGATTTAAAAAGAAAAATGGATTAGAGAAACAAACTGTTTTCTGTCTCTGCCAAGAGGAAATATAGAACCTGGGCAATTATCATCCAGCCTGGGGCAGGCCAGGCTCACTGGAAAAAGGCCTGGAGAAAGATATTTACAAGTCCATCAAGTATGCAGTGAGCATAAATAAAGGCATTAGACATTACCCCTGTCTCAGGGGCTTATAGTCTAGGTGACTGGACTTAAGAATAACACACACACACACACACACACACACACACACACACACACACACACACACACACACACACACACACACACACACACACACACACACACACACACACACACACACAAATAGGTAACCAAACATACCATCCTGTCGCAAGGCGCCAGTGAGAAGACCTGTTGGTTAAAGCAAATGGTATATTTCTGGAGAATTAAGATTAGTCTAGAAAGAAAAGTTGGGCCTGATTGCGAAGGTCCTCTAATGTGAAATGAATGCTGTGGACAATTAGAAGCTAATGATATTTTCATGGGGGTGAGCGTGCCATATGCAAAAGAGCATTTTAGGAAGATTAATATGGTAACAGTTTGAGCAATTTAGTGTAACAAACATTTACTGAGTATTATGTATAGTACCAGACTCCAAGGTGTAGAGCTATGCAAGGATATGGAAAAGAGGACAAAATCTATACCCTCTAGAATTGAAAGCCTTATCAAGGAAGTACACACAAATATCATAGAAAGTTCAATGAAATGCTTTATGTACATTCCATGTGGAATGATTTCTAAGATAGACTATTAAGTGCAAAAATGTAAGATACAGAACAGTATGTTTAGTATGCCGCCATTTGTTAAAATGAATGGGGAGAAGAGATGTATGTTTACATATGTATTTGTATATGTATAAGAATTTCTCTGCAAAGATACACAAAAATCTAATAAGATTGGTTGCCTCTAGGGAAGGGAATTAGGGTGGCAGGGGGAAGAAGGGGTGGGCACACCCTTCGGTGCCCTCTCTGAGTTTGAAACATATGAATGTTTCATCTACTCAAAACACTTAAAAATATATAATAAAATGTGTACGGTAGCATGGGAGAGAAAGGGGAAGGATGAATTTCAGTTCAGAGAATCTGGGAAGACTTTTTAGAGCATGTGGGCTATGGAGCTGGGTCTTTGAAAGGCATTATTTCCACCGGGGATGGATTGAGTGGGAGGCATGTCAAGCAGAGCTGCTGGCTGGGGGCTAGATCTCTGCTGTCCAATACTGTCGCCTCTAGCCACATGCAGCTATTGAACACTTGAAATGTGGCTAGTGTGTGCACATTGAGATGTGCCATTAGTGTGAAATACTCAGAGATTTTGAAGACATACTATGAAAAAGAATGCAAAGTTTTTCATCAATAATTTTTATATTGGTTTTATGTTGAAAGGATAATATGTTGTATATACTGGGTTAAATAAAATATATTAAAATGAATTTCCCTTGTTTCTCTTTACTTTTTTTTAACGTAGCTGCTAGATAATTTAAAATCACATTGTGTGGCTTGTGTTACGTTGCTCCTGGACAGTGTTGATTGAGATCATGGAGATTTTCAGAGAGTGATGAGGTAAGTCGGTCCGGCTGCAGCAGAGGGTATGTGGACAAGAGTGGGAGGAAAGGTTGGAAAGAGTGGGCCAGGCCAAATTGTGGAGGGTGTTAGCCACTCGCCTGAGGGTTTGAATTTTAAGGGTTTGGACTTTAATTTTGTATTCTCTGTTGAGTCACTGCAGGGCTTTGAGTGTGGCAATCAGATAGATGGTCAAAAGGCTGCTCTGGACAGGGCCGAAGTGCAGGCAGAAAGAGCAGTTGTAATGGTCATTAAGCAATGAGCCACTAGGTTCTGGGCGTGGGTGGGGACTTTGAAATCGGAAAGAGATAAATGTAGACTAGACTATGAAAGAAGAACTGGTAGAACTGAGTGGGGGTTTGGATGTCAGAGATAACTTGAAGTTTTCTGACCCTGGTGATAATTAGAAGCAATTCAGTGCCCACGATAAACATAATAAACTCTGGAGAGGGAGCTGGATGGGGATTGCCTGGGAGAGAGGATAATTTTGATTTTGATATAGTGAACTTGAGGTAGCTGACTGAAACATGGAACTGAGGATATGAGAGACAGATTTTTGGATCTTAGTAGAGGTGATCATGGCAGTCAGATAATTATAATAGTGATTAGTATTTGTATGGCATTATAACACACGAAATGTTCTCATTCTGTAGATTATTTTACATAGTCCATGGAAAAGTCTAAGGCTCAGAGCGTTTAGGTAACTCGCCCAAGGTCACACAGCTAGTTAGTGTCCAAGGTCGCATGCCCAAACTCGCTTTCTTTCTATCACTGTAATTGGGAAAAAAAAAAATGTCAAGAGAAAATATGGAGAAACCTTAGACTCCAGATTATACATTTTCAGTTTCCTCAAGCTGCTTCCTAAATTAAGGGCCGGCCCCAACCCTGGAGAAACCATCTTAGGTTCTCTCCAGTTGTTTTAAATGTCATTTTTAGAGATGAGGAAACTGAGGCCCTGAGAAGTTAAGTAAAATGTTAAAAATGTCTATTACTAAGAGGTATAGGTGGAACTTAAACAAGGGCTGATTTCATTATTGTTTCTGGGTATTAATTTTTCTTCCCTGTTAGAGAGTACATACCTGCTGCCTGCCACGTGCCCTGACGAATTGACGTGGGCTTGGTCATAGAACTTGCCTTGGCCAATGAAATGTGAGCCAAAGTGACCTCCACCACATATGATCAGAAGCTTTAAAGCCATGGCGTGGTTCAGCATTTTTTGCTCTTTTCCCTCTGTCATAAGGTTGGCATGTCCAATGATCCTAGAATGATGAAGACCTATGAGACAAGGTCACAGATGACTTGTAGCTGCCACAATGGACTTTTGCTATGGTCATTGAGGTTTGGGGGTTGTTTGTAATCATAATAATACGGCCTAGTAAAAGCTGACTGAATACACTATCCCATTATATGGACTTTATTTCTTTTACATTGACTCTATAGTTATGTTAACTTATACTCTCCTTTTAGGTCTCCAATTAAATATCATTTCTTCAGAGAGGACTTTCATGACCACCCACTCTAGCTTAGGTCCCTTCCCTCCCTACCACGCGCACGCGCACGCGCACACGCACACGCACACGCACACACACACACACACACTTCATTATTTTGTCCTATAGAATGTATTCTTTCCTTCTTAGGCACTTAGTTGTAATCATACACTGATTTGTTTAACATTGGCATGCCCCACTTGACTGTAAGCTCATGAAGACCTGGAACACATGGACTTTTGCTCACTTATTATATAGTGCCTTTCACGCAGGAGATGCTCAGGAGATGCTCAGTGAATATATGCAGAATGAATGATGAAGAGATGAATAGCTTATTGTTAACGTGGTTGTTGGATCATAAACGAAAAAGGGAGGAAGGTGCTGCGATTAGGGGAAATAAGACCCCTTAAAGTACCTCCTGGGTGCAAGGATGAAATATTTTTTCCTTTCGGTCCTTCTCTTTCAAGGAAACTTTGAAAGCAATGGCACTTTTCAAAGCCCTTAAAAACACACCTAATTGCCAGCAGAATTTCTGCAGCCTGGCAGGCTATCAGGGAAGCCCGCTGAAGCATGCAGATGGACTAGGAGAACTCCACTAGAAGGAAAAGGACTATTGCCATAGAATGCTTAGTTATGTGGAGTTAAGAGATTCACCTGCCCTTCCCGTTCTGAGTGGTTGATGCAATTTAGTGAGAGGCGGGGAGGAGAAAGGGACTGCTGGGAAACAGAAATGATGGGCTGGGTGTAGTGGATGCCTTTCTGGTCCAAACCAGAAAAAATAAGGCCTACTTCCCCTCACTTTCACCTGTCAATAGACCACTTAAGAAGTGGTTCTGGACTGTATGACAGCAAGTCGGCAATCAAATTTGACAGCTTTGTGCAAAATAGCCAGCTTCTCCAAGACAGGGCCACACATACACCCACAGGCTCAGGTGGTGGGATGGAGGAGGAGGGAAACAATTCTGCATTTTACATCATGAAATCTCTTGTATGGAGAAACCCACAAGGTCTCACCACTTGAATTGCTGAAACACACAGTGAAGCCTAACGTAGAGGTATAACGTCAGTGGGTGGAGTCAATGACCCCTGAAGTCCCTTTTTTACTATTAATCCCGTAACCCTGAAGTTCCTGCCTTCTGTGGCTCCAGAAGATACAGCCAGGCTAGGTTCCTTAGGCAGGGCAGAACGGGAGAAGCCTCTGGGGATATGCTGCACCTTTAAAAAGTAAAATAAATGTAACAAAAAGCCAGCAGCATAATTGCCATGACTTATACCCCATGACATTTGATAATAACAAGGTTGGTACATTACAAACAAGTTCCACATTTACAACTCTGCCTTGATATTTACACTTATTAAATTGTTTAGGGAGGTGGTGCCTGGATGCTGGAGGCCCATATATAAAATATATTAACATAATTGGAGTACAGCCAAATCCTTCAGTGTACATTGCAGACACTTGTTAAAAGCTTGACCTTGGAGGAAAAAACTTCCTGCCTGTCTTCAATCAGTCATCAGCTCCTGAAAGTACTCCTCTAGAGTCAACTTTTAGCCATCCACAGTTTGGGGAGCTTGTCCTCAACGCTGACCTTAAGCAGGTCCTCAGTGCCCAGGACAGTGATGAAGACTATGTTCTCACCTGGCTGAGGAAATTAGCTATGACTTTCCATTACCTGTACCAAACATTCCTTTTCATTTGTTTAATTCCCTGAGAGTTGACACTGCACATTAATTCATTGAGCAATTGCTTTGTGTAAAGGCCCAGAGATGAATGAGATAGTCACTGCCATCAAGCAACTTACACTTTAGTCAAGGACACAGACAACTAACTATAGGAGAAGGCAGAATGAAATAAAGGCCATAATAGAGGTATGAAAACATTGCTGTGGGAGCATAGAAAACACAATTTATTTTAATGGGGAAAGAAAATGAAGGAAGGCTTCAGAAAGGCAGTGTTGGTCCTTGAAGGATTAAGAGGAGGAGAAAGCTGAGGTTGGGTGATGAGGTCATACCAGTCAGAGTAAACTGCATGTGCGTTTATATATACATGAAGGTATGTGCACACTTGAAGATGTAATCACACGTACGTTTGTCATTGGTATGCTCCAATGAAAAATCCAGTGTGGCATGGCTGGAGGGATGGGCCAGAAGAGGCTTGAAAGTCGTATTTGAGTCTGCTCCTTGGACCTTTGAAGCTTTCACTAGTTTTGTTAATTAAAGGGAACAATCAAAGATTTTGGGGGGCTGGCCAGTTAGGTCAGTTGGTTAGAGCATGGTGCTGATAACACCAAGGTCTGGGGTTTAGTCCCGGTACCAGCCAGCTGCCAAAAAAAAAAAAGAAAGATTTTGATGTGGGCCAAGAAAGGAGTTTTAGAAAGCTGTCTCTAGCAGTGTGAGGGATGGGTTGAAAAGTCAAGAGACTGAAACAGTGTGATCAACTTCCTTGCCTGGCTGGATATTAGGAGAGAGGGAATAATACAAGATCCTTCCGGAGTTTCTAGCCTTAGAGATTGGGAACAGAATAGTGACACAGGCAACCTGGATGGAAAAATAAGTTTGCTGGAGAAGAACATATTTGGTTGGGAATATTCTGAGTGAGGTATCATTTTCAATCGAAAGGTGGCTCTGGGGTCCGTCCAGGAGAGATCTCAGAGTCATCTGCTTAAAAGAAATGGTTGAAGCAGCCCGAGGATATGACTAAGATGACCTGGGGGTGGGGAGAATGCAAATGAAGGCGATTAGTGATGCCGCCTATATTTAGGGGTCATGTGAAGACAACCACTAATAAAGGGGACTGAGGAGTTTTCTGAGAGGTGGGGGAGGACAGAGCCAGTTGCACTTGGTGAAAGACATGAGAGAAAGTAAGCGGGATGAGGATTCAGAGGTCTTCACAGGATCTGGCAGTTAGGTGGCCATTGATAGCCTTGAAGGAGAGAGATTCACAGGAAGGTTATTTAATAGGATGGTGGAAACTTGAGGATGTTTGTAGACTGAGAGGAAATGAGACGATGGAATAATGGATGTGAAAAGTGCAAGTCCTTTCAAAAGTACAAAGCACTACACAGCATAAGGTCACAGCAAGTCAGCTTTTTACCACAGATGCTCTGGAGTCAAAGATCATTGACACCCGAAAGACGCTTTCATTTTTCTCATTATACTGAATTCTGCTAGAAGGGCTTAGTCCAGAACCCCTTTCATTTCCCTTCCCTTCCTCCCCCAGGCACCACCATAAGGGCAATTAGTTGTTCAGCCAGGTAAAGCACTTCATTACTTGATTTTTGTCAAAAATTCTAGGCCAGTGTAGTATTGCATGCCATAGCTTTCCAAAAACTGTTCAAAGAGAGATCCTATCTGGGTCTTTTCAATTTATTTCCCATTGCGATATTCGGGGTTTTGTAGGAAAATGGAGGAGCAGTAACACAAAGTATTGGGAAGTGGGGGAGGTAGAGTGGTTTCATAAACCAGGTCTCATTCCACGACAAAAGACTATTAGCTAAAATGAAGCCTTTCAGTGTCACATGACCCAGTAATTGGAAGCACCCGGGAGGGAAGCCGTATAGTTCTTTGAGTAGAAAGGATTTAGCCGAAAGGGAATACACTTGTGCACAGTTTGGAAGTCAGAGATTCCTAGGAAAATAGTAAAATGGGAGAATTTGCTGGTCTTTTAGGGAGTAATAATTGTTCAAGAACCTCTTAAATGTACAGCTTAAAATATTAAACAGACACTTAAGAAGCCCTAGCCATGAACTAATTAAAGCTTTTCCCATAAATTATACTTCATCAAAATGCCTTTCTTTCCTGTCAGTATGAGACCAAAACTGAACCAGTACATTTTAATGCCCACTCTGTCTTTGTCAGTTTTCTCTTTGAACAGCCATTCAATGTTTTGGCTTTCAGTATGATTAAAAAGAAAAGAAAAAGAAAGAGAAGGGAAAGGAATGGAAAAGGAAAAAAAGAAAGGAAAGGAAAAGAAAGCAACCTAGAGAATTTACCCTTCCCCTTATTAGTATAATCACTGTAATATCACTGAATAAGTTCCTGTGCAGAAATCATGTTCTCCTGTCTGCTCCATGTCTCTAGGATTTGATGCTTCTTGTACGTAAGGCTTGTATGAGCCATTCAACAGTACAGATGATAGGATCGCACCAAGTGTCAGAGCTGCAGCTGTGCATATCCACGGTACCACTGAAAAGATGAGCTCTTCCTGTGTTCAATTTTTTTCTGTTGAAGGTAGCCCATCAGTCACTCAGGTCTGAAATCTGGTGTCAAATTTGATCCCCCTTCCGCCTTCCTTATGTCCTCAATATCCAATTGGTTGCCAGTTCTTTAGACGCCACCTGGATCTGTCTCAGTGATGCTACCCCAGTTCGGGCTCTCATATCTCAAAAGTACTATTGCAGTAGCTTCCAACCAAGGTGACCCTCTGTGGCCTCTCCCCTCTTGTATCTGTCCTGAACATGCTCCAAGAGCTTCCAAATTTGGACCTCTGCACATGCTTTCCCTTCCACCTCCTAGGACAGGCATAAGTTCCATGAGAACAGGGACCATATCTCTCTGGTTCACTGTTATAAAGTTTCAGAGCCTAGCATGTGTGTGGCATGCAGTAGGGTTTAAATTTCAGTTCAAATGCCACCCCCTCCAAAAAGTCTACACTTATACCTGCTTCCCACCGCAAATACCCATCCCACCTCTCTAAAACTAAGTGATATTTTTCTGAACTCCCATTGGCCTTAATATATACCACTCTTATGACATTCATCAGTTTCTTTCCACCTTGAATTACAGTTCTGTATATGTCCCATCTCCCATTAGACTGTGAGATCTTGAAGGCAGGAACTATGTTTAACTTATAACTGTGTCCTGAAAAAGGAGCTTCCACTGAATGGACACTCAATGACTAGAATAGCCACACAGGGGTGAGGGGTGGAGTGGGGGAAGCTTTAGCAAAGTAATAGAAGGAGAAGAGGTAGAGAGTAGAAAAAAAAGTAGAGAAGTTGAGGGCTTTATTTATTAGTATTATTATGTCTAATAATACGATAAAAGCTCTTATGCCTTACTCATAAACATCAAAAGGTGAAAATATTGGCTGGACCTCCATTAGCCAAGATACAGGTGAAAATATTAGCTGAACCTCTATTGGCCAACATATAAGGTCATCATGGCAAAAGACTGAACTCTGGCTAATCTCTAAGAACTAAGAACAAAGTCATGTTTTGCATAATTCATGTCTTTGCAAGTTGTTTTCCCTGCAATGGACACTAACTGTAATGATATTTTACTTGTGGCCATTGGGACTCTAGACATCTAAATAAATTCAGTCTGTAAATGGGATCCTTGGCTATAGCTTTCTTTTTAATATAAATCAAAACTATATAACATGTTACATGCATTGCATATGTACCAGTTACCAGATTTCCACTTTCCTTTAAGCTCTTGGCATTAAGCTCCATTTCCCTAGTTGTGGATACTAAGGTTTTAAGACTCTCTACTAAGGAATTTGCCTATTTGGGCCTCAAGGGGAGAAAAAGCCAATGTTTTTGATTCCTGGAGCAAACCATTCCAAGGAAAACAGGTTTTGGATCATATCATTTATAGACCTGGTTATTACACTGTCCAACCCATCATCTTCAAGTCAGCCCACCCATGAAGAGATGTTCTTTTGAAAGCCCTCCAGAGAATAATAATCTACAGTCCTTTATTACTCAATCCAGATTTTTATCCCACTGAACACTTGAAGTCCATTTGCTTTAGTTCTGTACTCAAGACAAGAAAAAACCTTTTCTGGAGAAACAGTTTGTCCGGAGCATGTAAATCACCCTTCTGACTTAATTCTTGACTTTTTAGTTGTACAAACACCTCGCCACAACTTTGGCAAGCAGTGCTAAAGAATCCTTAAAGAAAACCTTATGATTCTCACAAGTATGTGTGTCTTTGAATAGGATCTCATGATCTCCATCTGACCAAATCCTTATAAAAACACTCTTGCACTTCTGTTCAGTGAAGTTTCTCCTTCTAGAATGCTTTCACATCCTATCTTGACACCTCATAGTTCATGCCTTTTCACTCATCCTTAATATTATAGGCAGAACAACATTTAATGTATATCTTAACTTTATTGAATAAGTAGGCATTACATATAGATCGCATGACATTCTTGGTCCAGCTTAGAGACAGGTGTTTATTCTGAGGCGAAATGAGAGCACAAATCCACAATTCTACTGCTACTGAAATACTTCTTCAGGGTGGCTTGGTATGGACACAATCTCCCTCAATACCCATTCAAAACAGTCTTTGCTTTCACCTCTCCCTTCAGCTGAGGGATTCACAATATCTAAAATAAGCATGTAAAGAACCCTTCTGTATCAGAGGTAGTTTTGTGCCTGCATTATCAATCATAGAAGACATTTGATCAAAGACTCCATAAAAGGGGCAGAAGAGATACACCAGAGCAGAGTTGGAATCAAATATTTTTTTGAAGCTAATTGGCCATACTGGCAAAAGAATCAACCAAAACTTAGAATAGCCTGTTCATCCATTAAACACCAAAGCATGCGGTAGCCTGTGCAGACAATAGTTTTTTAGAGATAACCTTAAATTTAGCGTGAGCACCAAGAATGCATTTTAAAAAGTGAAAACTACATTTATAACTAGTGTAATGGGCTCAACAGTGCCCTTCCTCCACCACGCCAACCAAAATGTACGTCCGTGTCTCAATCCCTGGAACCTGTGATATTACCTTACTTGGAAAAAAGGGTCTCTGCAGATGTATTTAAGTTAAGGATCTTGGGATGAGGAGATTATCATGGGTAATCTGGATGGGCCCTAAAGGCCATCACAAGTGTCCTTATAAGAAAGAGGCAGAGGTAGATTAGATACACAGAGGGGAAAATGGTGTGAAGACAGAGTAGGGAGAGATGAGCCATAAGCCAAAGAATGATGATAGCCACAGGAAAGTGGAAGATACAAAGAATGGACTTTCCCCCTAAAGTTGGAGAACACCTCAATTTTGGACTTGTGTCCTCCAAAACAGTAAGATAATAGATTTCTATTGTTTTAAGCCACCATGTATGGGGTAATTTGTTACAGCAGCCACAGGAATCTAATACATATTTTGGTACTGAAAAATGGGGTATTGCTGTAACAAATACCTAAAAATGTGAAAGTGGCTTTGAAATTGGATAATAGGTAGAGGCTGGAAGAATTTTGAAGCATGTGATAAGAAAGCATGGATTGTCTTAACCAGACTGTTGGTAGAAATAAGAATGTTAAAGGCATTTCTGGCTCAGAAGGAAAAGAAGAACATTCTATTGGTAACTGGAAGCAAGGCAATGCTTGATATATATTGGCAAAAAGCCTATCTAGATTGTCTCCTACAGTTATGTGAAAAGCAGAACTTGTGACGAACTTGGATATTTAGCTGAGATTTTCTTGAAAGTGTTGGAGGTATGACTTAGTCTCTTCTTGCTGTTTATAGCAAAATAAGAGGGAAAGATAAATTGAGGAAAGAACTGTTAAGCAAAAAAGGAACCAGCATTTGATGATTTCAGAAATTCTGAGTCTATTCAGATGATAATGCTAAAATTAGGAGATTCACTGTTGGGAAAATGTGCTCTGGATATAAGGCCAAGGGTGTGGCAATGATTCACGGATTCACTCAGCCATCTCAGTAGAAGCCAGGAATACAGACAGGTTAGCCAGGAAAGATCTGTGAGGACCCTCTTTTCTAAAGGTGTGAATCAACATGACTTTTAGGGAAGCCCACAAGGTTTTTGAGAATGTTATACCAGAAGAAACACTTTCAGCTTGGCCTGAAAGAGAGACAGAGACAGGACACAATGAGAGAAGGTTGTCAGACTACCAAAACTGTACAGGCAGAAAACAAGCTGGTAAAACTATTCAGCTACAAACATGTGCTACCCTTCAAGATAAAGGAAGGATCACCCCAAGGGCAGAGCTGTGGGTGAAAAGGCAGAGGCCTAATCCACGGTCCAAGGGGAAAGAGTTGCAGACCCAAAGGGCGAATCCTCGAAACACAGAGGATTACTACCAGGCCTTGAAAACTAAGGGGAATTTTTCTGGCTGGATTTGAAAATGATTGGGACAGGTGACTCCTTTCTACTTTCCATTCTCCCCTTTTTGGAATATGAATGTCTGTCATTATTATCCTATGCCTGTCCCACCATTGTATTTTGGAAGCAAATACCTTCTTTTCTGTTTTACTGGTTCACAGATGAAGAGGAATTTTGCCACAGGGCGAACCATACCCAGAATTTCACTCATACCTGGTTGAGATGATCTAGATGATGAGAATTGGGACTTATGATCTGAGGATATTTGGATGACATTTTGGACTTAGAGTTAATGCTATAATGAGTTGAGACTTTGGGGAATGTTGGGATGGAGTGAATGTATTTTCCACATGGGACAGACATGAAGTTTGGAGGGCCAGAGAGCAGACCGTGGTGGGCTGAGGGTGACTTCCAAAAAGATATATCCAAATCCTAATCCCCAGCACCTGTAAATGTTACCTTATTTGTAAAAAGGGTTAAGGATTTTGAGATGAGGAGATTATCCTGGATTAATTTGGGTGATCCTTGTCTTCATAAACATCCTTATAAGACAGAAGCAGAAGGACATCAGGTATACAAAGAAGGTGATGTGAAGATAAGCAGAGGGAGATGTGGCTATAAGCTAAGGAATGCCAATAGCCACCAGAAGCTGGATGAGGCAAAGAAAGACTCTCCTCTAGAGCCTCTGGAGGGATCATGACCCTGTTCACATCTTCATTTCAAAACTTCTGGCTTCCAGAACTGTGGCGGAATAAATTTCCATTGTTTTAAGCCATGAAATTTATGGCAATTTGTTATGCAGCCAAAGGAAACTAATACACTAATACAACTAGTTAACATTTGAAGGGGTTTGCACTTTAATATTCTGAAGAAAATCTGCATAAATGATGCTTTTCACATGTGGCAGTAATAAAACCAACAACAGACTTTAGTATAATTTGGTTCTTTACTAAAAATGTCACTATGTACTTTTTTTGGTGATACTTTTCAATCTAAAACAAAACTGCAAATAGCTAGAGCAAGACCATTATAAATCTGGGAAGCAAACCCTTTAATTTGATTTTTGGAACTTCATGAAAGACCCTGAAAGGTTTTTTAATGTTTGCAAAAAGCATGTGGGATTTCTCTAAATACAAATATATAATTTATCAATAATAGTACTTCATTCATTCTTGTTCACAAACTAGAAAATAAGGCAAGTTCACATCTGGAGAAGGCGATACATGTCGTTATATCTACCTTGACCAGCTTGATAATATGGCATGGCAAATGCCCCCCAATTTTAATCAGGGTTAACATGTGAAAATCATTTTCTTATAGCCTGTAACACTACCTCAAGAGTCAAAGAAGCCATACCACGAAGAGTTCAGAAAAGACTTTACAGAGTCAAAAATACACAATTAGGTATTTACATAAATTAGTAGAAGCTAAACTTTTGCTGTTGTTGTTAAAAAAGTGTGTGAAATTGATATGTCCCTTAAACATGTGTGTGTGTGTGTTTTCAGATAGGATAAAATTATAAAATCTCAGATACTGTTACTCTTTTGATTTCTCTATTGTAGCAGCTTCAGGGCTTTTTGAAGTATAATAGCCAAGTAAGAATGCACTGGAGGAAAAGGCAGCAGTTTAAGTCATTATACAACTATATAAAGGAAACTGTGAGCTATTGGTCATTTGTTTGTATTATCTCAGATGGTGACTCGCCAAGCCAGTCATTTGTTATTCTCTCTGAATGTCATAATGTGCTTTGGAGTAGAAATAGGATTTTCTACATAAAAATTATACATGTAAGAAATCTTTTAGAATAATCATAATCATCTGCATGAATTAGTCTTCAAACTGCACTCTAGAGAAGTTATACCACATTATTTCAATGCATATTTTAAAATAATAGACAAGTTAAGTATAACTTTTACTCCCTCATCTATTTAAGAAAAATGTAGAGCCTGTTTTTCCTCCTAGAGTTGTTTTGGCAGCATCATTTTAATTTGTTAATATAAGGTAAGTATGATGATGATTGAGAAGTTCACTTAGTCACTGTGATGTGGAATTATTGTAGCAGGAGATATAAATATATACACACATATATACACTTACATACATAGAATTTCTTTTTCTTCTTCAGACCACCAAAGCAGAATTGCAAAGAGGAGTAGAAAGGGAGATAAAACAATTGACCTTTCAGGCAGTTTTCTGCTGCCTCCTGCAGAAAGAAATCTTTTTCCTTTCAAGTCTTTTAGAATTCTATTCCCTGCCTTCAAGGGGGTCAAGGGAGAAAGAAGCAATAGAGAGAAGAAATAAACCACAGAGACTAGGAATCAATATTTGCCTTTAAAATCTAAATAAAGGTAATAGAATTTTCAGGTTCATCCCTAGCATAAACATTAAAATGTGAGGTTTTTCTCAAAAATAGCCATATAAAGTATTTGTATAAAGTAGAGATCTGTGCATAATTAGAAAATATCTCTTTAAATAAAGTTTAAGTCACTTTCCCTAACGGATTCTGTTCAACTTTGGTTTATTTTTAGCAATGATAAGTGCCTACAATATCATGCTGAAACGCTAGACTAATGATAAGTTTAATTTCAGCCAATGCAGATGAATCCATCAGCTTTCACTTGAGATAAGATTCTAAATAACATGGCTGGGGTGGAGCAGTACTTGTGTGAATTTCCAACATTGCTTCTCTTACAGTGCATGCAATAGCAGCACCTCTCCAAACTGCTAACACGCACATTTTTCTTGGCCTTTTCTTTTTACATATGATACAGATTGGAAACAGACATTGAGTAGTTCTTTCTATTCTTTTTCTTCTTCTTCCTTTTTTTTTTTTTTTTTTTTTGATGGGGGTGACTTACAAATTTAAGGTTCTAAATTTTTGACAGAGTGAATGTGTTTGAAAGCCTTAGAACTCTTCGATTTCTTACACTCTCATCATCACAGTTCACGCACAATAACAAATAACACACATCTCTACACTAAAATGGAGCACATGTTTTATAATCTGGTAACTGTGTTCAGATTAGTACAACTGGGAGGAGTCTTGCAGAAGCTTTACAAATGCACACCACTCCATCTGGCTTAGCTTGATCTTTGCAGAAATGCACTTATTTCCTCTCCATCCCTTGAGTGCAAGTTTTGCTCTTCTCAAAATGTATCATTTTTGTTTACTTAAATATTTTCAGGTTCTTTGGCATCAGGAATCACTTAGATGAGATAGCTCCATTGTGGCGAGAGCGTGACCTTTCCAAAGGTACTCGTCTGTTATCTGTAAGACAAAGAGAAAAAGAACCAAAAACACGGTGAGCTTTAGATCTTGGCTATTACACATTGTCAGATCAAGCAAGGTTTTCAAATAGTCCTGAAAAATCACTTCAAATGAATATGTAAATAAGTAACAAGGAGCCCAGATCTGAGGAGTTCACACTGCAGCTGCCAGGCTGAGTTCAAGAGTTCTGCAATCAGCAGTAAATGACTTTTCTTGGTAAGCGAAGTCAGAGTGATAAAAGAAATGGAAGAATCCTCTAAAGCACAGTCCCCTTGGAAATAGCAGGCAACAACAAAATTCCTTGGTAAAGATGTTAAATTGAAAGGATCTATGTACAGTGCCTTTTGTTGGAAAGCACTTCAATTCCTCACGAGTTTTCAGTCTGTATGTTGGCTACCTCTAGAGGACACCAGTGTGGGCAGAGCAGAAAAGTTTTTATTTTTACAATGATTGCAATATGTGGCAATCAAACCAGCTACCGAGTTTGCCTGATTGTGTGATGTAAACAAATTCAATACATTATATAATCATTATGGGAATGAATAATAAATGGGACCCAGAATAGGTCCCGTTCCCCCCGACCTGTCACAGGAAGAATAATCACTGCCGAGATAACTGGTGGCACAAAGCTTGCAAAGCAAAGTTTAAAAGCATTGAAAGTTGCTGAAAATAGTTTTAGCTTTAATAGGAAAAAGGTTTACAGCTCTGCATTGCGATGATCACTACTATATTATCACCTCTGTTTTATGCTCAGCTTAAATGCAATTGATGTGGGTGAAAATCCCTTTCTGACAAAAGCATAATATACTTAGATTCTCTATTTAGAATGAGACTAGGTCCCTAGAAATAATGACAACAACCAGCACTTACATAAATGCTAACACTTTACACTCGTTAATTTGCTAATTCATACAACATCCCCGGGAGGTAAGCCCATTTCATTCTATCCTATTATCTCTGCTTTAGTGATGAAGGTTACACAGTAAATCAAAGGTATGATGGGGGATTATAATGCAAAGTTAATGCCTAAATGTCAGGCCTGCTTTGTTCACTGGTACATTCTGAGGCCTCCAGAGCTGCTCCTCATGTCCTCCCTCAGATGTGATGATGCCCAACTAACACGTCTTGCCTGTTACATGGGAAGGACAGACTGCGAAGTGCTGAGGTTTCTCCACGGTGCCTGTCTGGTCTGTGCTAGAATCTCTCAACTGATTCCCAGTAGTCTATGGTCAGTACACAGAGCGGAGTTAACTGGCCCCCGTGACCTTGGCCTCATTAAAACCATGGAATGAGTGCACTGAAAGCCTACTGTGTGCTTCATAATGCAATCATATCACTGAGAGGTGAGAAAGGAAGAGGCATTTTCTCTACTCAGAGATACATCTGAGTAATGGATTATTTGGGTATCCTTTTAAAGGTACTGTTAAAAAAATCTATTATTTGGTTTGTGATATAGATTACAATTCAGTGGAAAATGTGAAGATTAACATTCCTGAACAAAGGGCTTATTACTTAGATGTCACTGTTGCATACAGGTTGGTTTGGGACTTCTTAGGAAACATTTAAAAATGAGATTACAATATAATGGTTCCCACTGCATTGCTAGCATCTTGGCTGTCACTGTTAAAGCTATCAGATATGAGAACAGAGGACTGTGCCAGCTTGAAAAGAGGCTTGTGCCTTGTGGTTGGTCCCACATACTAAGGTCAACAGGCATCCACACTTCATTCCAGGAATGCCACTGGCACCCTGTACCATCACTCACTGCCCACTGGATCCAAGACAAGTACCACATCCCCAAACCCAGCCTCTCAGCATTAAATGATGGTATGTGAGGGTTCACATCAACCTGAAACTTATTGGTGGCATTTGGTGTGAAAAAATAAAGAAAACTTTCAGGTTAAAACAAACTGAGGAAAGGACATGGAAGCTTTTGGGAGGCAGGATAAACACTGGTTTAGGGCCCCAAATCAGCTTCTGGCATACACCGAAGAGAATTATTCTAGATTCTCTCCCTTCCTCCCTTTTTTCCTCTGTCCATCCCTTCTTTCTTCTCTCCACCCCCTTTTCTTGGGTGCCCAATTGTTCCCTAAGTTAATGAGATAATTATAAGCAGCAGCAATTCTCTAAAAGTCACCACTTACATTTTTGAAATGTCAACCTACCACCTTGTTTATGAAAAAATACCATTAGAAACACCAGCAATGGCTGGCCAATCTGGATCTTTTGATTGATTTCTAATTCTTTGTATTTACATTAAAACCAATTTAGTTTATATACATATATATGTATATTGTATATATACTTTAGACTTGTATGGATCAAACCAGAAGTGGAATTTAGAGGATGCCATGAAGCATATACATATATATTTTTTCACTTGTCTTCACATTCTAATGGCTAGCAATTTAATGATGACAACTTTTCATGCTTGGAGTCATGTCTTCTTTGAAGCAGAGATTGAAAATCACTGAACTGTTTAAAATACAACTTTTACATTTATAGTATTACATACTAATGAGTAAAAATCAGTGGCCTGGCCCTCATAAAGTTGGAACTCTTAGTTGGGATCACATTTATAAGGAAAGAACAAATGTTAGATATTATTGCGTCAGAGGTGATGCAGTAATTTGGGTGAGTGTGAGAGTGAGCACTTTTCCTATTTGGAAACACAGGTGCAGGAAGTGGGTGCCATGAGATATGATTTGAGAGCTCCATGAAACCCAGCCTGAACCAAATTCACTTTTCTAACTAGGCTCATTTTCCCGACACCACTGATACTAATGTAGTTTAAATGACAAAGATAGAGGCCTCTCCTCCAAAAAGCCAATAGTTCAAAACACATTTACCTGAGATGATATGGAGGGCTTTCTTAACAAGTAGTGGAGTGTCATCCCTTTCCAGCTGGCCTGTAATCCTTTTGGAAGGCAGAAAGAGGAAGATGGAGGAAGGAGATCCATCCTTATGTGTATACTTGTTGGGGACATTGTGCAACAAGACGTAGGAAAATGTATTTTATTGGAGGATGGGGGAACAAGATTTGTCATATGCTTCCTCTGCTTCCTTTCCCTTAATTCATGGAGTAACACATCACAGTGAATAAGAAAGTCTACAGGGTCTAATATATCCTCATGGTCTAAGAATTCATTAAGGGATTCCATTGCTTGTAAACATGATGATTCATGCAGCAATAAACCTGAGATGTCTGTCCCAAAATGTACCTTCCAAATACAGCATAGTTGGGTATGCATAACCTAATAGATTCTCTTTGCTCATCAAAGGGTTGTCTTTGAAATATGCCCATGTGAAGGTGAACAGATTCTGATAATATAGAGAGGGGCCTGGTCAACACGTGAAATTGAAGAGAGGAACATAGTTACATGAAAATGTGCATCCTATGGAGGAAGGGTGGCCAAAACAAAAATAATATTCAAATCTTTCACAAAAGGAAATATAAATACACGGCCCAGCTTAAACATGGTTCTGTACCTTCTGAATATCAGGTTAACCAGTTTAAACCAGTGTGAAGGCTTTCCCTGCTATCCTAAGAGGAAGAAGCTGCAGGCCTTTTCTGAGCATAAATTGATTTCGTATTCATCTCAAAACCTTCCTGAGTTCTGCAGTGAATGGATTACTGCTCTAGAATTCATTCATGCAATCATTTATTCAGCAACTATGTACAAAGCACATCAGCCATGAAATACCTGAATGTCACAAAGTTTCAGATCCATACCTAAATCTACATCATTAATTTCCTTCTTACTAAAAATTTTGTCAAGTGAAATAACTGAGGAATAAGTACAGCACAGATCAAGTTTAAACACAATGTCACATAAGATGGACTAAAAGACTGAAGCCTGTGGTATGTAACCTGGGAGTGTGTAATTAATCCTCTAACAAAGTGAGTGTATGCCAAAGGTACGAGGCTATATCTTGCACAATGCATGAAGTGGTCAGTGGGGACTGGAAAAACTTGATAAAAAGGCCATGCCCATTATTCCTTGCCCCCAAGGTTAGGTGGTGGTGTTTGTTACTGTCTATAGAAGGACTGTTTCTTTCCTGGTGCTTTATAGTATCAGTGTTGACCTAACATAATACACTAGTCCCTCACAGCAGGGTAACATAATCCAAGTGGATGCCCTGTATATACTGCACATGGAAATATCCCATTTTAATGCAAATGAGTTGGCTAGAAAACAAAGTAAAAGAAACCCTCTGTGGTTTATAGTAAGCTCTCTTTTCTCCAAAGCTCTTCAAAAGTGATGTTGTAGCAGATTTACCATCAATGGTAGGCACTGTTTCCTAGCAAACCCAGCAAGTGGAGGTCTGGGTCTATGCAGTTTAGGCTAAGGAAACCAAGAAAACTTTTTTATGTTGCTTCCGGAAATGTCCAATGAGTAGCAATATGCATCCCAAACACTGATGAAAGAAAGATAATTTGTTTTAGACTGTGATACTAAAATCACCTCATATAACTTACGTTTTCTCTTTATGTTTCAAACTGTTTGATATATGTTTTTCTCTTAGGGATCCTGAATTGGAGAGTGTCCCACTCACTAGAAATGACTGGAAGGCGGCAGCCGAATTAGGCTTGGGCCTAATCACTTGGGGGTGGAGAGGGGCAGCCAGTTGCTCTATTAGTTGACTAGATTCTTTCTCCTCACTGTTACCAGAATAGTGTCTTTTTAAAAAAATATGTTATGTTGAGCTCAAACTATATATGTAATTTGGTGTTCTACTTTTTCATTGAACATTTTATTGTAGAAATTTTCCGTGTCATTAAACTTCTAGAACATGATATTGAAAACATGATTTTTAATGGCCACATACTCTTTTTATATTATATAAATATACCACAATTTAATTAACCATTTCTCTACTGTAGGACATTTAAGTTGCTGTCAATATTTTGCCATTATAAATAGCATAGTAGTGAATATCTTTATAGTTACCTCTGTACATATGCCATGTGTGGAAGTGGCATTGTTAGGATATGCGAAATTAAGCCCAAACTGTTTTCTAGAACGGTTGTCTTAATTTAAATCCAATTGGCAGTATATAAATTTTTTTGTCTTATCTCACTGCTGGGTATTAATCTTTTAAAAATTCTAATTAAAAAACAAAAAATGGCATCAGATTCATTCTTTTTGCATTTCTTCAAATGCTAGTGAGTTAGAACTTTTCATATGTTATTATCCATTTATTCTTCCTTTATATGCCCACCATGTCCTTTGCCTACTTATCTACTGGGCAAAGGTTTTGACTTTTATTTGTATTTTGAACTCTACATATTAAACCGTAAGCAATTAAAATATTTATTAGAAATATTTTTCTTACTTTGTGTTGTGGGTTTTTAGGAACATACCGTTTCATTTTTACCATTTTACATAACTAAATATATCAATCTTTTACATTGTGATTTGTTCCTTTGTTTTTAAGCTTAGAAAGCCAGTCCTTCTCTGGCCAGAGACATTTGATAAACATTCAACTATATCACTTCTTGCTCTTTGAGGTTTGATTTTTTTTTAACATTTAGCTAATTAAATGATCTGTAATTTATTTTGTTGTACAATGTTAGGTAACTTTCTACACTGCTCTCTTTCCTCCCTTCCTTCCTTCTTTCCTTTTCTTACAAAGAGAAAATGGGCTATCCCAGCACCATTTGTTGAATAATCATGAATTTCTACTCTGAGTGATGATACCTCCTTTATCATATGTTAAATTACCTATACTAGGGTTTCTGTTCCATTGACATTGAAATTATTCCATATTTTTGTGCCAATACTTCCTGATTTCATTATTTCAGCCTCATAATATGTATTAATACTGGGTGGAGCCAAACCTCCATCATTTATATTTTCATTTAAAACATGTATTTTAGGGCACATTTTGGAATTCTACATCATGCTATAATCACAAAACAACTTGAAAGTAACACAGCTTGAAAAACAAACCCAGTGGGTACTAGGTTGATCCTAGTAAAGATAGGCAGGTGTCTGTTTGGTGAGTACCGATAAGTGAAATGATGCTAAGACTCCTAACGATGATTTTAACATTTCTCCTCAGGTTCCTCCGTTATGTAAAGACTTAACAAGGCCTCTTTCCTTGGGTTCTGATCAGTTATTCTGAAGGCCAACCACTTTTCTTCTGCAAACACAGCAGAGTCCATCACTAACCAAAAGAGCATCACCAATTAAACCTAAAGATTTTATAATTTATAACACATTTACTCTCATTGATTTGCCTTGTCAAAAATTTGAATAATTGGAATTAAATGTATAGTTTTGTTGGCTGTTGAGTCTAGCGCTTCTAGTTTGTAAACCTTATTTCCTCATATGTTTTACAATATGTTTTACAATTTTGGCATCTACTAGATACCACAGGTATTAAACCATATCAAATTGTTCCATTACAACAGAGTTGTATACACAGGGTGCTGTGCAAAAATGCATGTATAGAAGACAATCAATTACCTCCACTTAACAAATAGTTCTAGCTCTATTCTAATCTCAATGACATTGTAATGCTTTAAAAACTAGAAACAGGCCATGTTGTATAATACATATCCTTCATTACATGAAAATAAATCTATTCAAAGAAAATAGAAACCCAGATCACTGTGGAAGTTAAGGTTGGCAGCAGAGATGAAAGTTATTTTAACGAGGATGGAAATGGAAAGCAATAATGTTAAAATAGTTCACAGGCTACTGTGACCATAGACACACAACTCCCATTAACTGTAATTGGAGTTAAGCACATGTAATGATAACAAAATAGACCCCTAAATGTCTTTCCAATTGGAAAATAAGCAAATGTGTTCCAGGAAACAGCGTGCTTTTGTGTGGAAAATACAGTATTCTAATTGAGATGCATAAATTATTTTCACATTGATATTGCTCAGGGTGTGATGTTGGTATTTTTCCTATACTTAGGGATATAGATCTGCTAGAAGTAACATCTGTACAAAGAACGCCTTTCCTTTTCTTAATGCTCAGCATTCGTTATGTTATTAAAGGAAAAGTCTCAATAGTTGCAATGGATTTATTAATTCAGTAGCTTGTTATCAGCATGAAACTCTGCTGTGCTAGGGGAAAAACAAATTATATTTTACAAAACTGCAGTAGTGAGATTAAATCACTTTTCTATATTTCACTTTCTTCTTATCCTCCCTCCCAGGTAGTAACTCTACTCTCTATCTCTATTAAGAACCTCGTATTTTGCAGACTATCAAGTCTCATACTAATACAAAGGTACATTATCAAACAAACTCAATTATAGTAACTTTAGGAAGATTGAAATACGTGATAAAAGTAAAATCACATCGTACAATAATATTACTTCAAGGCATTAAAAACTTAATCCGTGTTAAGCTACAAATGTAGAAAATATGCAACACTTTTAGCTCTCATAAACATGGCATTTTCATAAGATGTACAACGAACATCTTGGGATTTTAAATGACTGACATTTACATAATTGATAACTTGAGTAGTTCAAAGAAGTTTAGAATAATATGGTTCAGAAAAAAATAAAATCAGTATATTGTTCAGTATTCTATTGCCATGGGCCTTGCTATTGATTATCGTAGACTCAGTGTCAAAGCTTGTGAAGAGATTTTAATGGCTTTGGTTTTGTACATTAGCTATGCATTATGTTTTCTTCTTTACTAGAGGATACAATTGGGCCCAAAGACAAATTTGTTCTCTATGAGTTTGAAAGTCTGATGAGGATGCCTTCATGTCTAGAAAATATGGGAAAAGGTGACAAATAAAAATATTAAAAATGTGAGAACATAGTTGGAAAAACTCCCAAAGAAATTATACACAAGTATGTGAAACTTATGTTAAAGAGAAGACCATAGAAACCACACAAACTAACAGAGCTGCTCAAGATGTCTACCACAGTGGCTATTACTAGAAGTCTCTCAAAAACTGTCTGTTGATTAAGTAATCATCCAATCATTAGCAATAAATCAGGAACTGATCCTTGAATCCACCTTTGGCTATGCTGCTTACACAGAGGGAATATATTTTGACATTAATATAAGGAAAGGAAAGACTTTTGGTCTGTTAGTCTGTCAGTCTGTCCATCCACAAATTTTTACTGTATAAACTATCTGCATGGTACCGTAACATGCACCCTTACATGTTATTGCGGTGGGATGGATAAATGTATAACAACTGTAACATGAAAGTAACTGTCTCTTGTAGCATCTATTACATTCTAAGTACAATGGAGGTTCAGAGTAGAGAAAAATCATATCCCTTGAGTGCAGGAGTTAGAGGTCAGGGAAAACTTCATCCCAATTCGGCCTTAAAAGATAGGTGGGATTTCAACAAGAAGAAATAAAAAGATAGCTGTTAAATTTTGATTAGTAGAAAAAGTGACTTTTCTAGTTCCTTATATTGTTGACTATTTAATTACCAAACTTTTCCTATGGGGTGGGGGATGGAGGGGAAGTTGTGCATGAAAAGCAATGAATATGTAAAGAGAGAACCAGAATGCCTATACATATTTAACCTTTTTTTTTTTCTCCTAAGGAAGAAAATAATGAAAGGAAATGCACTGGCCACAGTCGTAGTTGTGAGCACTAAGATACAGTGATAGCTGTTTCCATAAACACGTGACTTTAATTTTAATTCTATGTTTTAAAAACAATCTTGAAGCATTTACATTGAAGATCGCAGTTCTCCTTCCAAAAAAACCACCAAAAACCAAAAACAAGAAATCAGCACAAATGGGCCTCTCTGAAATCATCTGGTGAGGTTCTGTTGTTGAAGCCTAGATAGCACAATCGAGAGTGACAGTAGAAGAGCTTATCGAGGCATAGATTGCAACGACCTGGGCCAAGAGTGCTTGGCAGGGTGAGAGCCTGAGCAGCCATTTGTGTTGGTGTCGAGTAAACTAGCTGTTAAATGGCACTGTAGCTACAGGGTCAATTTGTTACTACCACCTGTCATGTCTGTGCCTTTCTACTCCACATGTGGCATAGATCTCCATGACTAAGAATACAAGGCATCAGCCATTTCTCTAACTTTGATCGTATGATGAACAATCCTGTGTCATTTTCTGTGGCAGTTGTTTGTGATCTGCCTGAGCTTTGTCACTGATATGCTGACCTAGAATACACTTACCTGTCATCTGCTTTTGTTTCGGAATCACTCTAAGACTATACATTTATTCTTTTTGTTTTTAACATGTGCAACCCATCTCTTGGGTCTGGGCTATCTATTTTTCGCCGATGATGGAAGTCTTAGAGTAGTTAGCCCAACTCTCTAGCTTAAGTAGCCCTGGGTACTCTGGGGGTGTGTAAGTTCACGGGCTCCAGTAATGAGGCAGAAATGGCAGTCCTTCCCCAGCGAAGGATCAGATCACAGAAACATACCACAGCCTAGGATTTTGAGGAGAGAAGATATGTAACCTACAGCTTATCATGCACGAGCCTATAAACAGGTGCTTCCCATTAGGAGTGTTCCCTGTGCAAGCTGGTGCTTAATTACTTAACCAGTTGTACGGACAAAGACAACCTGTATGGTTAATATCACAGACACTTTAGCAGCTGCTAGCACCATTGTTTTAAAATATAAACAGTCCCTTAAGGTAGAAGCCAGTCGGCAGTTGTTTTAAATATGAGCAATTAGGACAGAATTAAAACATGGCCTCTTAATTTCATATTCATAACTGACAGAAGTGCCTTTGTAATTTTAGTGTCCAATGCAATCCACGCACAACCTGAATGCCAGGCCAAGCCTAAAGATGAATAAAAATGGCTACTAACTAGCAACTTACCTCTCATATAAGAAGTCCCAAAGAATCATTCCTGAGTTTCAAATCTATTGGAACAAGGCCAGTCCTCACATTATCAGACAAATGTATAAATTTGGATGGTTGTACACTGATGTTGTACATTCTTTGCAGCATTGTTTGTACTAGTGAAAATCACAAACCAACCATATGCCCATCATGGGATTAGAAACAGGATGGAACCTGTATACACTGGGATAGCATGCAGCCACTCTAAATTATTATATAGCTCTATATGTACTTGATAGAAAGAAGTCCACATTATAAAATAAAAAAGGCAAGCTACAAAAGAGTATGAAGGTACTTCAAAAAGTTCATGGAAAGATAGCTATTATCTTTCAGTTCTATTTTTCCATGAACTTTTCAAAATACCCTCATATATGTCACATTCTTATTTTTGAAAAAATATAATTTCTAATATAATTTTTAAAAGGTTGTAAGGATATACACCAATAAAAACAGTGGTTATCTCTGAATGGTGAGATTGTGATTTTTTTCTTTTTTTATATTTTTCCATAATATATCTGAATTTTGGGCATTGAACATGATTAATTTGGAAAATTAGGGGAAAATACCTAGATAGGATGTTAAATTCACAGTCTTCAGCTACAAAGCACACACTGTTTTCAATATAATGAAAGAGCAGTCTAGGATTCGATAATCTCTAAATTAATTCCTTGTTGGTTATACCATCACTAAGTACATTACAATGGAAAGGAAAAACAGGACAGAAAACAGGTGCCATTTTCCTGCCCTGCTTAAGAAAGGGTTATAGAATGTTCCTTCACAGGAAAGTAATGGCTTATAAGTTTCAGAGCATAACTAAATTTGTCTTCACACACTGTCATTATTTATAAAGGTATTTCACATATTTTAGATTTTAAATTCTAAAAGTTCAAGTCTTAAAAAGTGACTCTCTCCAAAAGATTGACTTTCTCAAAAAAGATGGGTAAAAATTTAGAAAGATAAGGAGGTACATCATTACATCATCTGGAGAGAGTTTTACTTCAATGATAAAATCTCATGAGACTTCAGGACTGCCTTGCGACATATACCTACAAATGACAAATTAAAATAGAAGAAAGTCTGTCCTTTGACGGTGAATGATACTGACCCATTTTCAGCAAGGCATGGATTCTGGTGGCAGTGTGCAGAGGGGAGTCCTGGCATGAAGCATTGTATTCTTTCTTACTACCATTGACACTGGTACAGTCGATGATGATGGAATAAAGAAAAGCTGATACATGTGGTCTTTGAACTTATTAATGCAGACTACTAGACACAGTTTTTCTAACTAGCTGCCCCCCCCATATTTATATACAGTATTTGCAAAATGAACCTTTCTAAACACCAATTTCCTAATCTGCAAAATGGAGATAATAGTAGTACTTACACTGTAGGGCATGAGCAGGACTAAATGAGATAATCTAGTACCTGGCCCATATTAATCTTTTGATAGATGTGATGCATGTGTGTGCAACACCCCCCCACACACACACTCACACGACACAACTCAACAAGCCTCAAGCAAAAAGCTGTTTCTACTTATAATGAATATCAATGATTGATTTTTACAGATAGGTCAAAGTTCTCAGTGTATGGCCATATAGGTTTATATACTTCGTTCTGCCAGTTAATAGCTATGTTGTCCTAAATTTAATTTCCTCTTCGTGAACACGGAAATAATATTAAAGACCTATCTAACAGAGTAGTTACAAGGCTAAATGAGGCAATAGTGTAAATGGACCAGAAGTGTACCTGATACAGAATAAAAGCTTAACATTTTTTATATTTGATATTATGAATCAAATTCCAAAGATTTTAGCATCAAGATCTTATAATACTTTTAAAAGTCTAGACAGTCTCATTATGGCACAATGACATTTTTTAGCCTTTTTGGGGACTAAGATAAGATGCAAACATGTTTATAAAAGTCTTTTTCAGATTAGCCTATAAAAACAAAGACTTAATAAAGATCAGCCAGGAAATCAGAATTTATCAAGGTTCTGACTTTTTATTTATTTCACAAATCCTCATGGGCTGGGGTATTTTTTATGCCCTTGGGAAGCAATGAAAATCTTTTATAACAATTTATTTATTTTTCTTATTGTCATCCAGTGGGTATAGAAATGTTGCCAGACTGCTTTCTATAACTTCTCTGCTTTAGGATTCCAGTTGTCTGGACAGATTTGTCCCTTAGGGTAGAAAGAGATTGTTTCTAGAGATTCTAGCCTGGCTTGAATGATGCATCTAGTAAAACCGGTCACTCTTTTTTTTTTTTTTTTTTTTAGGATAGCATACTTACCAGGCAATCTGCTAACCTTTAATTTGGTTTCCTGAGCAAACCCATTCATGAGAAAGAGGGGGAGCCTTGCTGTCATAAGCAGAGTATACTCCCTTGTCAGACATATCTCCCTGTCACAAAACTGTTCTGCAATTTATTTCAATCATCCTTTCTTAAACACAGACTATGTACCTGGCAGAGTGCTAGAGTGATGCAGAGATAAATGAGCCAGTCTCTTCTTTCAAGGCAGGCACCAAGTAGTGATTGTGTCCTTTTGGTTTAAACGTTAGTCTGAAGGAGATATGTTAAGACTTCTTCTGTACTCTGCTATACAGTTCTCAGCGAGTCAGTTTGAGAACCTAGATTATACTGTATCCCGTCATACAAAAATGTAAAGTCTCAGCCCTTTGCTTTTAGATGTTCTCTTTCAAATGGGGGTAGCATACAAAGATGATAAGAACACTGTTACTGTGGGTGATATGATTACGGGTACAGAATTGAGGAGCTCAGAAAACAAACACTCAGCCAAGCCTTGGGGGAGGCATCTCCAGGATGCTTTCTAGAGAAGGCAATGTTGTAGTTGATTCTTAAAGCGTAAGGATAAATTAGCCTGGAGGAAAATATGCTCCAGGAAAAGGAAATACTGTGAGGAAAGGGAGAGAAAAAAAAGTGTGTGTTGATACAAGCAAGTCAGTGTTCATTAAAAGCAGAACTCAGATTGGTCTTGTGTGCCATTTTAAGGCGCTTGGAATTTAGATGTGCAATAGGGAGGGAAATGGTAAGACACTTCAATTTGGTAATCATGTTGTGGATGACAAGAATTAGGGATTAATTGAACATTGGGGAGATAGAGAAGGAGTCCAAGATAACTCTAAAATTTCTAGCCTATACTTTTGGGGGAATGGTGGTTCTATCAACTAAGACAGGATATACAGGAGGAAGAGGTGCATTCAAGGAGAAGATGATGAGTTCAGTTTGGGATTTGATGCCATTAAAACACCCAGGTGGAGTTGTCCAGCAGGCCTGGAAAGAGTGGGAAAGACTTAGGAGGCTTATCACATAGCTAGTAATTGAAGCTATCGCTCAGGAAAACATGTAGAATGAGAAGAGCAGTGGGCTTATGGTCAAATCCTGGGAGACACTGATCTTTAAGAGACTGAGCATAGGAAGAGGAGTCCATGAAGAAAACAGACAGCAGATATTCATAGAGGTACAGAAAGAACCAGGATAGTGCACATTATAAATCTAAAGGAGTAGATATTTTGATAAATGGAATAAGCAATAATATCATATGTTGTAGGAAGATGCAGTAAAATAAAGGTAGAAAACTATCAGATTTAGAAATGCAGAGGTCATTAGAGACCTTACTGAGAGCAATTTCAGTGAAACAAGGGGAGAAGAGGCCAGACTGCAGAAGGCTGAGGAGTAAGTGGAGGCAATGAATATAACCTACATGTGCATTTCCCATGACCCCGAAAAAGGTGGTATTTTGTTATAGTGAAAATAGTTACCTCAGGACATTGTTTCTGAGAATGCCCAACGCCACTTCAAGCTGAAACTGTTGTGCTCAGAATTTCTCTTAGAGCAGCAGCACTAAATAGGCTTTTTTTCCTAGAAGTGGCCACTGAATAGACTACAATGGACATCTGGCCCCCTCGGGGGCAGCCAATTCATAGGTTGGCTAGTGATTAACACATGGCATGATTTGTGATGAAAGGCACTGCTCAATAGGGTAATAAGCCAGCGGAAAGAGAAACAGAAAAGAATGAACAGACACACAGAAGGAAGTGAAACTCATTTTGTTTCTTAAAGTGTCTGGAGCAAGTTTCTGTTCTAAAAGAGCCCAATACAACAAAGAGAATAATTACATGATGTAATTCCCATGTTGCAGCCAATTTCCTTTAAAAAATAGTCAGTGAAGCTCATTAGGCCATTATTTCTTAAAGCAGGGTATATCTAACGTTTTATGTTTTCATTTATATGGTATACTAAAAAATGTTGACATAGGCATATCCTGTATCATCACCTTATAAGTAACTAGTGTACTGATTATTGATATATATATCAAGGCTTATGTATACATTTGTTTGTTTTGTATCACATCAAAGCCAAGTGACATCATGGTGCACTGTACTAATAAAGGTTTTACGATAATTTGAATGGAGAAAACTTTTCAGGGAGTTGAATCGTCATGGGGTGTGATACTATTTCACAAAATAGTACAGGCAAGCTGGACATATGAGAATGGTGACTTAGCAGTCAGTACCATCTCCTTGATGTGAACAGATGTACTATGAGAATAAAACCTTTGTGAACCAACCTGCAACTATTCATTAGCTGTAAATTGAGTGGTAAATATGCCCTGAGTAATTTTTCTAAATACTATTTTCAGCAATAAATTGATTGGATACCCATGTTATGAAGATTTCAATCCTACCCTTCTCTTCATGTGAGCAAGACAACTTTACAAAGTTATCAAGTTGACACCTTATCAGAACTGGATTTTGAGCGTTGCTCACCACCAGAGCTTTCATGTGATATGGAGTCTGATGATCCTGAGTTCTATCACAAAGCCTTGAAGTTACTAGTACCATTTTGTCCAGCCTGGTTATACAATAGGGGTTCTCTGCATTAGCATACTGGATCTGAAACTAAATCTTTCTATTATCAAATGCAGCATCAGCAGGCACACTAAGTGAATGCTAATTTTATTTTTATCTGTTTTACAGTTTTATTAAAATTACTAAAGCATAAGGAGTTCATGCCTATTTTTATATTTGTCAATATTTAGGTAATAATATATTTTAAATAATTTTAAGTCAGTTACTGGAGGACTGAAGAGAGACAGGTTCTCATCAAAATGGATCCACAGATCCCTTTTACTACTCTTAAAATCTGAGAAGCAATGCACTGTCTAGACTAATCACTACACTCAGGCTTTCCTCTTTTCAAGTCATCCCCCAACCTGCCTTTCCAAGCAGTCTACTCAAAGAGACCTACTCCCCAGCTCAAAAGGCTGCACCCTTAATTTGAAGTGGTAGGAGAAAAAAACAACAAACAATGATGAAAATTGTAACAAGTTAACTTTCAAAAGGACTTCAGAGGGCTCACAGATTAAAATTCACTGCAAGATAAGACATATGAAGATAAAAGTGAACAGACTCACACTAAAGGAAGTAGCTCAGGGAGATTAGAATATATGTGTACTAAATTTGGCTCTAAAATTTGTGGCAGCTAAAAAAGTAAAGGAAAATTTATGAAGTACATATTTTCTGGGGTTTTCTTGTTATTTATTTGTTTTTACATAAATTCCACTCTATCCAATCAGATTTTTCCCCATTCTCTACTACTCACCCTTGCATCTAGTTAGGTTGGCTTCATAACTGTTCCACAAACACACCTATACATATTCCAGAGTTTTGCTTACGTGCCCACTCTTTTTCCTCCTTTCTATTAAGGACTACCCATCCTTCAAAGCCCAACTCAAATCCTACCTCCCTGCTGCCACTAACCTTCACTGATCTTTCTCTTCTCTGGACTCCAATAGCATAAACTTAGCTTGTACCACACAATTCAGCTTTTAATTCTAGCCAGTTTCACACCATTCACTATCATTTCATGTACAAGTATTGCCTTTCCAAGAGAATAGTTCTGGTTCGGCAGAGACTGTCTCTTCTACCTCTTTATTAGCTTTTTCAATACTAAACTGCCATGCAGTAAATACATGTTGATTCTTTCTCTGAATAAAACTTTTATGAGGATTTATAGACATATAAATATGTCATTTGTTCCCATATACACATATTCATATGGGACGATAAACAGCTTACAAACTCTATTTTCTCAATACGTTCTTTTACTGTGGGTCTAACTGTGAATCTTTGAAACTAGTTCTAGGGATAGCTTTGCGTTTTTAGGGGAATTGAGGGAAAAGGATAATATGTATGGTTAGATTGTGAAGTAGTACATAAAATGAAATTTAGCAGCCCTGAGAGCTACAGTGTTGACCACATAAAAACAGACAATGACTTGAAGTGAAAGACACTTCCTTATGAAAGACTCTCCTCACCAACCACATTACAATCTCATTCTGAGGTGCCTATTTTATCCCATTTGGGACACCAGTCACAAAATACAATAACCATAAATATCGAAATTTCAAGACCAAGGTGGAATTTATACATATTGCTTCTAGAAGATTCTCTGTCAAGATTATTTAACTACCTTTTGAAAGCTACTCCAATAATGAAAACTTTCTTATAGATGAGAAAAACTAGATGATCTAGAAAAATATGATTTTGATAAGTATAAAATTTTATACTGTAAAAATAAATTCATTCTTTTCTTTGGTAACAAATACAGTGAATTTCTGTTGAAAATACAGGGTATGTTCTGTGAGTATATTTATAAACAGGCCCATCCTGAATCAATATCACATTCCTGCCTTAAATATTAGAATTTTTCTTTCAGTCTTCTTTTTCCATGATCTCTCTGTAGCACATGATGCTGTTGATAATTATTCCTTCCATGAAACTCTCCCCTATTTTGGCTTGTATATTACTATTCTTTCCTCATTTTCAAACTACCTCTTTGCCTGATTCTTCTCTGTTTCTAAGCTATTATTCTTTTCCTTGACCCTTATGTGTTAGTAATTTTCATAGTTTTATTCTTTGCCATTTCCCACATTACTCTATATACTTTCCATGAGCTACTTTCCATGGGTATAATCATCCACTTACAAAACTTCAACTACTCTAACTCTTCTACTTCCTATATGCTAATAGATCTCAATTCTGCATTTCTTGGGCTCTAGGCTACAACTTCAATCACCTTCTGAATATTTCTCCTGCTTGTTCCAAAGCTACCTTGTACTCAAGATCCAAACTAAACTGATTTCCATTCCTTTCATCCTATTCTCTCCCTTTCATGTTTCCTTATTTTGATGACTGGGGCTATGTTATGGGTTGAATTTTGTGTCCCACCCCAATCCATATGTTGGAGTCTTTAACCCCCAGAACACCAGAATGAGGTGACCTTATTTGGAGATAGGGTCTGTAAGTGGTAACTAAGTTAAAATAAAGTCATTAGGGCAGTCTCTAAGATTGGAGACACACTAAGAAAGAACTACATGTGAAGACGAAAGCAAGAGATCAGGGTGATGCCTCTACCATCCAAACAATGTCAGAGATTGCTTGAAAACCACGAGGAGCTAGGAGAGAGGCCTGAACCAGATCATTCCTCAGCACCTTCAGAGGGAGTATGGCCTGGCCAACACCTTGATCTTGGACTTCTAGCCTCTAGAACTATGAGACAGTAAATTTCTGTTGTTTAAGCCACTCAGTTTGTGATACTTTGTTACATCAGTGCTAGCAAACTAATACAGCCAACATACACCAAGTCATAAAATAAATAAATGAATCATCTAAAATCCTTCCCTCTTTTTTACCCTCATATCCAGTTGCTCAGCAAATTCACTCGATTCTACCTCCTGAATTATTCTTGGATCTATTTCTTCTTCATCATCATCTCCACTACTGCTGCTCTCATGCAGGCCTTCTTCTGTTGCCTAGGCTCTTATAATAGACCCCTATTGAATCTCTCCTGCCTCTAAGCCTTACCCCCACCCAATCAACCTTCCATATCATTAAGAGATAGTTATTCTACAATGTACATCTGCTCATGCTACTGTAAGTTAAAGCCTGGAATGGTTCTTCATCACCCATGCAGTAAAAAAAAAATCAAACTCCATATTATACAAGGCCTATCATGTCTGTTCATCTTTCTAGCCTCTCCTACCCATACTCGAGCAACATTGAACAGTTGGCTCTTCCTTGAATATATCATGTTCTCCTATTGCCTCCATAAATGCTGTCCCTTTCTTGGATAATGCTTCTCTTCCTTTTTATTTCCCTAACCAAGAAACTCCTGCTCATCTGTTAAGATTCAGTTTGAGCTTTACACTGTGTTTGGCCCTATGCAATCTGTCTTTCTCCACTTTACTGTGAGCTCTGTAAAGGCAGAAAGTGCTATTTTCATCTGTTTTCTTGATGCCTGGAATATAATAGGCAGTTGGTAAATGATTTTTGAATTAATACACAAATGAACACATTCTTCTGTTTATCCCTAAAGAAAGCAAAAAATATTAGAGCACAATATTCACTGGAATTAATAAGCTTGTGTGTGTGTATTAAAGCTATTCTTTAGGTAAGTCAATTCAGTTTTGACTGTCTTTTTTGGTAAAGAGAGCTGGCCATATCTATATTTCATATTGTTCAAGATATACTGCAAATCTTTTAATTTTCCTGTGTGCTTTGAAGCCTCCAATGAGAGAGTTCTTTTGGAGATCAGTTAGTTCAGTGGTCATTATAGGGCAGAATTAAATTCATCTTTCCACTCCTTAGATCTTTAAATTTTTTTTTTTTAGTTCTGTCAACTCTCCTTAGATATTTTGTAGGAGAATCAAAGGCCGTCAATTTGCTGTTACAGTAATATAGTGACAGGAGATATGAAAGACTCCATCACTACAAAATACCTAATTGCTACTTTCTACTTCAATAACCAGAATTATGCTTAATGCCATTTTATTTTATGCAGAGAAAGGGTTAAGTGGCCCTCATTTCTAGTAGGTTGCATAGGGTAACAAAATCCCCCTCTGCCCCCAACAATCCACTGAGTTCAGTCATCTCATATTATTACCTCCAGGTGGCAAATGCTTGAGAGCATCTTTATTATCTTTAATGGTAAGAAAACCATTCCTGGAAATACATATCTCCCTTTTCTTCCTCCCCAGGTAGGGAGAGAGTACCAACATACACACATAGAGCTTAGTTAACACATCACAAAAACCACATTGCCAAAAAGTATTCAGTGCTTTCTTGTGAAAGCAGTAGCAAGTCCCTTTGGACCACAGCATTGGAACTGTTCCACTAAACCTTTAATGTGAATTTGCTCAATGGGACTGTGCATACAGGTGTAGAACAATTATTAGATTTGATATCTGAATGAGCTCAGGTTCCCATTAGAGCTTGACTGCTTCAATGACCCCGTTATTTTGCTTCCACTGCTCCCCGAACTGATCAACTTAATTATTCTGACTAACGAAACATTTAGGACATGAATTTCTGATTTGTTTTAAACCATATGGGACATCTAAAAGTGTTTCACTTAAAAAAAAAATCACAATACAGAAGAAATGACTATGAGGATATGTTAGAAGCTTGGAAGTAGGGCAGGGCCAAGATCCATGCTGGGCACACAGATACTGTACTTTCCTGGAATGGCTCTTCTGTTTAGATTACTCCTTGGTACCAGTTATACCTTGGCAATTTTACTCTTCCCTGGCACAGTCAAAACAGAAGGCAATTTGGCGGTGGGTGGGGGCATGGGCATGGAGGGGGGTTGAAATTAAATCTTATGTTCCCTGCCATAATACATCCGGATTCTTAAAATAGCTAATGTTCAGAAGAGCAAATAAAATGCTTTGCAGAACAAGCCAATTACAGAGATTCTTTGGCAAGGAGAATAAAGAAAAAGAAAAGCCAGAAAATGGAACTAACTTCAGAGTTGATGTGTAAGAAATATAGCCTCTTACAGGTGGACAGTTAAGGTCAAATTATATTTCTTAATAAAAAGCATTATCACCTCTGAAATACTGGATTTTGGCATTAACTGTAGCCAAAAGGGTATATCAGCTATCATATGTATCAAGGTAAGTAAAAGAAAGACTATTCTAAAACAGAAATGTACTGATTCTGATAAGTCACAGTTGCTCCATAATTGGCATCCTTAAAAGCAATTCCAATATTACCCATTATTTTAGTTTACATTAATGACTATTAAAAAATTGTCTGTCAACCTACGGAAAAAGAAGGCATTAAAGTATTACCGGTCTCTAAAGTTTTACAGATGCCGGTTTATTTCTCATCAGTGAATGCATTTGTCCTCAAAAAGAATGAAACTGACATCAAAATGGTCCCCCTTGCCCCTTGCCTCCTTCCACTAATGATATGTAACGGCTGCTGAGCCTGCAATAAGCGTGTTTGTGTCCAGTCATATTCCCATCATTTTACAATCCAATCTGATTCTTAAAAAAAATAAAAAAATAAGGAAGTCACAGGAGACTAGCACAAGTTCCTGCTTCAAGGCATTGCCTGACATTAGCCTTCACTTCGTACTTCTGCTCAAAGTACCTGATTTGACAAAGTGCATAGAAAGTCAGAAGACAAGTCCCTTCACCTCTTCTCCAAAACTGTCTGACAGGAGTCAATAATGATTCTTTCACACAGCTATAATCCAACAGTTTCAGATGAAAGTCTGAGGAGAAACTTTCCAGCTATTCCTTACAATATTTTATTAAAGAAGGGTGTAGAAATGCATTTGCCTCAGTGGGGCTATTTTCCTCCTCTGGTTCAACTCAATCCATTTTAACAGTTGGCAGCTTAAATAACAGAAGTTACAGGCTGCCATGCACAGACGCTTTGCATGCCACATGAAAGCAACGGATTCAGAGATGGAAGCAAAAACAGAAAGAAGAAGGAAAAAAAAAAAAAGCAGCCTCTCTTCTACAAAAGAATTTCTTTAATAACAGCAGCTGGGTAAAATTTCTCTGGGCTGTGTCCTTCTCCTACTGTTTTATATCAAGCAGCTACCAAACTTTTCTTCCTAGGCTACATCTACTGACAGACTGTCAAAAGCAAACAGCTCTTCCCCTTATATTGCAATAATCATCTACTGTATTTTTAATGCACTCAAAATAAATTTTCTTATTATAAAATAACAGTGACAATTCTCCCTGTATTCCCAATGTAAAATGATATATTTTAAGTACGATAATCATAAAAGCAGCCTATCCATAATCACTATTTTTAAGGTTAAATAAAATATCACCATTTTTATTCATGTGTAGGTTAACATTTTCAATTCAGCTATTTGCAATATTTAAATTAGAGAAAACTTAAGACTGTGAGCAAACTAAGACTAGTGCTTTCTTGAGTGGCTTATCATCCTTACCGCCCACCCATTACCTTCATCACATAACATTCAAGAAAAAACTCCAACTTGACATTGGCTGGATGTTCCCATTATTATCTGCTATGTCTCTGTGCCCCCCAACTGTGACTTACTCACTTTTGAACTTGTAGTCAAGGATTATTTAGAATCAACGTAGGTCTATTTTTATAAAATGTGCTGTGGTTACAAGTATTAACAGATGCAACATAATTCACAGGATTCTGACACATTCAGATTGCGAATTGATTAGTGCAGAGAAAGGAGAGGGATCAGGCTTTTGATACACATGAACTAAGTACATATAAACTTGTGCATATAAACTAACTTTGGTAGCAATGATGATGTCTGTATTGTTCAAGTCCAATGGTAAGTACATCTTCTATAGGTCTGAGGATTGTCTCTGAAGAGAAATGGCTCAAAAACTAACTAAATAATTAATTTATATATGACTAGATACATAAAGTGCCTTCCTGATGAATTGTGAAAAACAGCTCCACTCTTGCTTTGCACCCCCCATGTTTGGACTCTCTGGCTTTAAAGCACTCTAGAGAGGAGGTTAGCTGATATTTTGCATCAAATGTTTACCTTCCCCAAGCATCTCCAGCTTCTATAGCATTTTCTGATGCACCATTACATTATGCACTCTGAGATATGGTACAGTGAGTTCCCTCTTACTCTATCCTTTACCAAGAGTGAAAGCTAGGCACTATTTCATCATAAACCTGAGGACATTATCCCTGTACCTTCTCTTTTCCTGGGCTAAACATTTCCAAATGCATTCATCCCTCATCATAGAGTCAAGCAGAAAGGAGTTTTAATAACATATCAGTTCTCAATTAATGCATGTCAATAATAGTAAGGTGTTTAAAAAAATGGCCTCATGAACTTTTAAAACAGTTTGGGGATAATCAATGGAACATAGAATTGTAGAGCTGGAAGGGAATTTATGGATTATTTAACTTAAGTCCAACCCTTCATTTTATAGACGATGACACTAACTTCCAGAGAAGAGAATTGACTTGTCATAAATACTCTGTGCCACAAAGATATAAAACTGAGAGGCTTAAATCAGGGAATGGGATATAAGGTACTGAACCATATAACCATAATTGTTCTATCATTCATTTATTAGATAATCATATGATTAAGCTTTGATATACGTTTATGAAGAAAGGTAGCAATAACATGACAGACCATGATCATCTGATGATCCCATATAATAACCACTCTAGAGAAGTAATTAGGGAATAACAGTTAGTTTGAAACTCCTGTAATTTTATACTAATACAACATTTAGCAATTCAGTTCTTTGGTAATGACAAGGTCACTGAATCCTACAATCTGCATTTTGATGGGCCTAAAACATAGTTATGTGTCCATAAAGTCCTCAAGTACACATTTATACAGACTAGAGAAGAACAGAACGCAACTGTAAGGGCTAGAGCCTTGGTGAGATGCACTTTGTGATGCATGGCTATGGATACACATATACACACACATAAATATGGATAGGTACATACATGAGGGGTCTTTGAAAAGTTCAAGGAAAGATTCATATTATCTTTTAATTCATTTTTTGACAATTTTCCGAAGTACCTTTGTATGTATATATTTGATGTTTGGCACCACATCTTTATTAAAAGGTATTAAACATAGTTAAGAATGAAAAGTTAAAAGTTCTTCTAGTAAATGCAAGTTAGAAAAGCCAATTGTACTGCCTTTTTTGGCAATTTCATTATGGTCCATGCCGGTGATAGAGGGAGCTCAAAGCTGCTGGTATTACATTAATACTCACTGTCATTGCTTTTGTCAGTCTTTGGCCTTACCTTAATATTATTTATACATGGTATGTGTTTTAGAATTTGAGACACTATCTGCAGGGTTTTGCTGTGAGCTGGGTATTTTAATTTAGGTTGATTGCTAATAAAATATAATTCAAGCCAACTGTCGGATGAACAAGTTAAATGAGAGCTCTGTTTCATAAAGTCTCTGTTTCCAATTATTTCCTGGAATTTGAATGAGCTGTATATCGTCAATAGAGGTATTTAGAACTTGACTAGAAAGCAATACCTTTTTCACATTCATTTTTTATGCCACTTACTATTGGGGATCTGTTTTAAAATGCTATAAAATGCTGTTCCTTTCACTGATTTCAACTTGGTAATTCTTTTTCTGAACAATTACCTCCTCATCCAGCTTTCTTACTCTTGCAAGCCACAGACATAGTGAAACTAGAGCAAAAGGAGATGGATGTTATGCATACACGGTTTGTATAAATGAATCATATTACATTACAGCCACATTTCCTATTTCTAAAATATTTCCCTTTCTTCCCAGATGTTCCCTTTCCTTCTGTTAACAAATACAGTTTTCCAGTGAATCTTTCTACATGATTCATACCAGCAGCTCCTCCTGCCCCAATCTTAAAATATTGGTCATTATCTGGCGCACATTTCCAACCTCAATAGTATTCCAGCAGTCATATAAAAGCTAGCATTCCAACCATCCCAAATGCAGTCTTAATAATGTTATGTGATGAGTCAGAAAACTTTCTCACAGTTAATATATCTTATCGTACCAGTCACTTTTTGACGCTTCCATTTACAGTCCTTACATTTTGTTATTTATGATTTTCAAAAAATTTTCCTTGTTTGTATTATTCATGGTATCATGTAATGATACATTAATTTCCTGTTTATTAGTGGTTAGCATGCCAATATCATGCTCCCTTTAAATAAAACTTCAAAAGGTTTTATCAGCTTCTAAGTTTTATTTAATTAAAATCATTAAAGTAGTAGAGTATCTTGCTTCAAGTTTGGATTCTACTTAAACTGCTTGTATAATTTTGAATTGTTTTTTATAAAATTTACCAAATTCTCTAATAAAGAAATTTTATAGCAAGAGTACACACTTTTTTAATGATGAAAAGCACCATACTTATTTTTTAAAAAATATTTCTCTTAAAAATATGCTGCTCTCTAAAAATTTACTTTATATGTTTAAAACTATCCTATGACCTATAACACACAGAATAGCTTTTTTTCACTGGGAACAAGCCATGTAAAAGGCACCACAGCAGAAAAGATGGACCATTGTCCTGGGCTCTGAAGAGAACTGCCTACTGAACTGATACTCAGTTTTGTCATGCGAGAACAAAGATCACATTTCAGGCTTCAGATGACTACTATCAACATCAAGTGAAGTCCCCTCTGCAGAATGCCAGGCAACCATGTGTGGCACATAGTGGGTACTCAGTTCATTCAGCATGTTAGCTGCACAGAAATCTGAACCTTCGCTGCCCGTGCTTAATAAACACATCTGAATGTAGTAACTATCAACTGACAGGTAAAGGTCAAGAAAGAACTACAGAGTATTGAGAGGAAAGGAGGGAGAATAAGACCATAACAAGCTTGCACTTTCTATGTTTATTTAGGGGGGGGCAAAGAATTCACATTGTGGAAGGATTTAAAATGCAGATTGTCAGGATTTATGAGGAAAAGATTTCCTCTTTTCTCATTACTATAATAAAACAGTGATCAAAAAATGCTTCATCAGACTTATGGTAGATAAAGAAGGAAACTGCAACTTCAATTAAGTCCTTGATTTATAGATAATGTTGCAACATCACAAACAATGAACATCATATTCTACCGCAATCTATTTGCAAAGATGTGTGTATGTGTATGTGTTTGAGGGGTGTAATGGGGAATCATTTTTCATTCCATTCTTTTCAAATTAGTATGCACTTAACTAACTATTCCAGAGAGAAAATGCAAATGAACATTCAACTACTTACATTCCTTCAAATCTTCTTCCAATAGATGTCAACATACACGCATTATTATATAATCAGTGTTTATATACTCTCTCGTGATCTAATTCTTTCAGTTAACATTGTTTTGTGTATACATTTCCATGAACTGTCACGCAATAGCACCACCATCAAACTGTACCTGCTTCCCTACAGCTTCTCCAATACCTCACTTTCTGCTTAGACATTACAATAAATACAATGCTACTTTAAGTTGCATTTCTATACTTGCTGGTGAAAATTATGTTTGTCTGAGTGATAATTTACTATGTTAGCTTTTTTACACATAAACTATCTCTTTTTACTTCTTTTTTTCTATGTGAACTGGCCTGTGAAACATGTCTGCAGGCCTTTCAAACACATTGTGTGCAATATGAACATAACTAAATTTGTTGACAAATTTGTTGTGAGCTGTTGAGGACAGGGGTGCAACTCACGTCTTTCTTTCTGCAAATACTTTGTACAAGTAGGTGTTCAATGCATTTTTCTTGAATTGAATATTCTCCACGGTCTAAAAATTCCTATAATGGCAGAGACTTTGTCTCCTGCATGTTTGGATCACTCCTGCACTTAATACAAACATGCAATGAATAAAAATAAAGAACTTGGATGATTTAAAGTCATATAATTGGATAAATATTTCAAGAAAATCTATATTCTTAACTTCTCAAATATAAAGCATACCTCCCTTTTGCTCGCTACCAGTTAGCTCTCAGAAAAAAGGAAGCTATCTTATATTCAAGTCCTTACAAAGTCTTTAATTATAAGGGGCTAAATGATAATTCTAAACTATTTCTAATATTAAAGCACTCTTTGGAGAACACACATTACTCTGGGACCTCAATTAATACAAGCTTTAGATGCTTATGGGGGTAAATTTACAAAATTGGGGAGGGGCGGTGAAGGTAATGAAATTTAACACAGATCTAACAATTATTTACAGGGTATGGCCTCCCGGTACTGTTATCATTGTAAACGAGACTTTGAAGGATCACTTAAAATTGCAATGCTGTAAATACCTAAAGAAGATCACAAATAAACACAGAAAATAAATGGAAAAACCAACTGACCTAGTGATGTACAAATGGGCATTTATGACTTGACATAAAAATGACAGTGACGCTACCACACACAGATTAGAGTGCTGTATCTCTATCTAACAGCTTAGATAGACATGAATGTAGTGTGCTACAGAAAACTGTTAGATGACTCACAAATTGTCTAGTGCTTCTAGAAATATTGATGTCAAAGATACATGTGAAAAATTTGAAGAGTTGTTTTACGAAATGGGGTAGTGGGGAGAAAAAGCAAAATAACCACATGAAGACATTATTCTATGCCATATGAAATTTGAACATATTTGTATAACTAAACAAATTAGATATCATAATTACACATTTTACTGTTTCATCTACGTTCTAAAAGTCTATACTCAAAATGGTCAAAAAACTTTTAGAAAATCTTAGAAAAATAGGGGCTCACTTTATCCATCATATCTGTTATAACCTTTTGAATCCACGGTTGTATACATGGCTCACTTTGCTCCCCACAATGGTAAGAGCTGCCATTTGCATAGCATTTACTGGGTGCCATGCACTGTTAAGTGACTTGCATATATTAATGTCAATGATTCTTCAAACGATTCTGTAGGAGAAGGGATTAAGAAATCATTTTACAAACGAGCAGAGCGAGCCTCCAAGAAATTAAAAAGCTTGCTCAAGATCATGTCCTTACTAAAGTCCATAACCTGAACCACCACACCATATGGCCTCCACAAGCACTGAGTCTGGTTTTTCAGGTCTGTGACTTTGACAGGATGGTACTTAGTGTTAACAAAGGTGAAGTCCAAAATAGGACAAGAATAAGAAGCTCTATAATCCATAAATGCCTTAACATCTCCAATACTAACTCTTTTAATCCATTTTTATTTTTAATATATTTTTAAACTAAAGACACAAAGAATAGCACACTCACGATCTATTTAACCTCATGATTCTATTTTTGGTGGGACTCACCAAGGGATGCTTTGTTGAAAGAAATGGTTTGTCCTTCTTATTTCTCTTATTAAAGCAACCATGTATCTATAGTACATGAATTGACTTGAATCACTTTACTTTTCTAAACATGCTAGTTCTTTACAACTTCTGAGGTGAGTTATTCCCTAAATCATGTATAATACTTCCCCTTCCCCATCGTTCAGCTCTGCAATGTTTCAAGGACATCCCCTGCTATGTTTGTGTCCCTCCAAAATTTATACTGAAACTTAATTCCTATACTGGTGGTATTAGAAGGTGGGGCCTTTGGGACAGTGATTAAGTCATGAGGACTCTCCCCTCATGAATGGGATTAATGCCCTTATAAAAGAAGCTTCAGAGAGCTGCCTGGCCCTTCCACTCCTTCTGCCATGTGAGGACACAGCAAGAGGCGCCATCCTGGAAGCAGAGAATAAGCCCTCACCAGATATTGACTCTGCCAGGGCCTCTCCTTGGACTTTCCAGCCTCCAGAATTGTGAGCAATATATTTCTGTTGTTTATAAATTACCCAATATAAGGTATTTTGTTACAGCAGCTCAAACAGACTAAGATACCCCTTAGTTCCAACATGCTTGGGTTTGGTAAACATGTTTGCCTATATCCTATTCAAACCTCTTATGATTTCATAATTTCATGAGCTCTAAACATAGCCTCACTCAAACATTATATTTGCCAACAGAAGACCCTAATTGTTTCAGTCTCTCATAGTACGGAATCTTTACTACTTACTGGTTCATTGCAAATGGCCTTCTCTAACCTGATGCAGCAGCAGCCTCTTTTTTAAAAGCAGCAGCAACCAGAATTACTTGCAATGTTTCATCCAGTCTGGAGGACCCTGATCTTGTACTAAGGAAGTAGAGTGTCTTCTGTTTGGCTGCCAATCTCTTTCATAATGCTGACCAAACAGAATGTTGACCACTGTGGCTGCAGAACCTTCCTGAGCTAACTTTTGCATGGAATTGATTACCACTCACTCCTAGATCCCTTTTCAAGATTGCAACTGAGAAATCAGAGCTGCCCAGCCTATGAATGTAGCCTGGCTTCTTTTACTTTCATTTTTCCCTAAATGCATTCCCGTCTCCACACTGAAGCTCATCTGCCTCTTCTCGGCCCACTCTAGAGCCTCACGAGGGCTTCCTGCAGTGGATCTCTGGCGTCTCGGCATTGCACTTTCAGTGAACCCAGAACAGCTGAGTGTCAACTGCAAACTCTCCTAATGCAGTTTCCTTCTGATAGGATAAACTACTTCCTCAGAGTCATTAAAGCGATAACACTTGGAATTAAAGGAGAAATAATGTGTAAAATTATCCTCCAATTAAAGAAAAAGAGCATGCTTGACATAGTGATAGGTTTTCTCTTTTTTTAAAAAAGATTCTCCCTTCCTCACAGTGATGATGAAAAATAGATCACAATATAAGCCTAGATTTAGACATGCTACTGGCCTCTCATACTTCTGAAGGCATAAAACTGAAAGATTAATCTGCCAAATACTCTAAAATGCATTTACTTTCATTGTCATCATTCCTTCCAATTGGTCCTCCCCAGGTTGCTTTGTAATTCTATATTCCTCTTACATATTTAAAGAGCTTAATGTTTATCATTACTTCATTTGTAAAATTTTTATTTCTTACTGTAGGAAGCCTTATTAATTTTTATAATACTCCCTTTTCAGATTGTAAGATAAATAAAATAGATTTCTAGTCTTCTCAGATATGCCTCAATAGCATGAGGGCTTATTATGAGTTTAAAAAAATCAATTAGCAGAACTCTAATTTTTCTGTGGACATTTCAACAGAAAATAATGAAGACAAGATTGTTAAATTCTGTTGCAGGTATTTCACTATGTAACGAAAATACAATTCTAAGGTTTTGGGGGGTTTTGTTTGATTTTTTACTTATTTTATTTTTAAAAATATCTTAACATTTACTTGTATGTATTTGTGGGCTTCAGTGTGTTGTTTTAATACGTGCACATACTGCACAATGATTCATTTAGGGTAGACAGCATAGTTTTGTACCCATTAGTCCACCTCTTCTCCTGGCCCCACCCCCCGCCTTTGATAACCATTATTCTATTCTCTGTTTTGTCTTTTTTTTTGGCCAGTACAAAGTTAATTTGCACAATCTAACTATACTTACTTCTGGCATATACTTACTTTGTGAATTTGTACCACAAAGTGGTGGTGCTAGACAAACACGAATTGAACTATTACAGGGTTGCCTTACTATCTACCTTAGTTTTAAGTTCTGTCCTGAACGTAGTTTGGTTTTGTCAATTAAAATTCCTGAATGACAAGCCCAAACCCCATGTTCTAAGTAGAAGCAGTGTTTCCTCACCCGCAGATGAGGAGAGTAACCCTACCTTACTATGTTCACAAGTTTCTTGTAAGGATCAAACAAGATATTGTAAAATTAAAGTAGTTTATAAACAATAGCTTACCAGGTAACTATACAGTTTTATTATAATTGGTTTTATTAACTGCAAGATCTATCTAAAGACAGACTCTCTTTCAAATGGGCTAATTTATATCTTTTCTACTGTTGGCTCTCTATTTTATGAGCCCTTGAAAAATATTCAAGCTTTTATGGCTATATTCATAGTAACAACAACAACAACAAAAATGTTTCCATGTCATCTCAACAATAAGCACAGAAGAAACAGCCTTGTTGTTTTTATTTTACTTTAAAAAATTTTTTTTTACTTTTTTTTTAGTTCAGGTTCATCAGCACAAGCCACTCTGATGATGTTTAAAACCAAGATATCAAATGATACTGTCATGATCTGGAAATGTCTGCAAGGTCCAATGGGAAGTCTTAGTAAATGTCAGAGTACCTCTAACGCAAGGCAGGTCCTCAAGATGGATAATGATTCAAGAGTTTAGTACTAAAGATACAGCAGAGTGCTGGGGAAAGGCCTGTTTGATGCTCAAAGGTCAAGCAGCACAAGTTTAATACCCAGTAAAGTAAAAAGTCACTTAGCATTGTGATTAGTGATGCTGAACAGGTGCAGGGTGATTTAAGAGAGAGTCAACTAACACATTTCAAGAGGTGTCAAAATAGATATTTTCATCCATTTTCCTTCCTTTCTGACGAGTAATTACTTAGAAAAGACAACAACTGAAAACATATCCCAGGCAGCAGTCATCTGTCAGTAGATTGGTAGTTGCATCACATTTAAAAGGCACCATGGTAGAGAATAATTCACATACTTTAAGAGAAGAGAAATTATCTCTACACATCCATTAAGAACGTTCCTGCTGGTGTGTCTATCACTGGCAATTCAATTGTTGGTTTTTCTTTTAAAGTAAAACAATACAGAAACCTGGAAGAGGAATTGATCAAAGTCATGATACTTCATCAGAAGACAGATCATTAAATGTGGCAGATGCAGAGTGACAAGCACTAAAATAAGGAGGGGGAAAAAACAACAACCAAATAACAACAAAATAGTCCCAGGAATAGAAAATTAAAGGGTCTCTTCCTGCCCCACATGCTTCAAATAACTATATGGATTGCTAACATACACGGTAACATGTGAAAATTAGCCCTCTACATTCACAATACGGAAGACTCGTAATGGTAGCATAATAAAATTCTTGTTAGAGTGATAGTCCATTCTAGGATGTAAAGTGTAATTGGAGTTGGATCTATGGATTCGTTATGGGGCATCATGATGGTTGCAAGAAAAAAGAGAAATCTAAAATGACACATTTGGAAAAGAGAATATACATTTTAATTTCATTTTTAATCTGGTCAGAGCATTAAAGAATTTATCCTCATTAGCTAAATGGTTATTCGTGAGTATATGGTGGTAGTCTTCTGAGGTTTACACGGGTTAGATTGCAAGCTACTTGAGGACAAGTTTTCTACATCTTTATATCTCTTAATTCCTAACATGGGGCCCACCACAAAGCTTATGGCCAATAAAATTATGTTAAATCAAACTTACAGGAACTTTGCTCTCCTGGGCCTTAGAGTCTTGCATATACACGAAAAGATCAAATAGCAAATGAGCAAAAACAAATGCTAGAAATTTAGATGAGAGATGGCAGAGACTCTCTTTTTAGTATTTGTATCTCTGGCATCGAGAGCTGTTCCTGGCATATGGGTGACCTTCAGAAAGTGTTGAGATATCAGTGTGTCACAAAGAGAAGATGAAATTTGGTCTGGGCCTTGAGAGGTGGGTAGGATTTGTAGAGGTTTGTTCCAAACCCTTCTTAACAGCAGTTTCTAACATAACTAGAGAGAGAGAGAGATCCCTCCTCTAACCCCATACAAATTTATATGTATCTCTTCTTTCTTAAAGCATGGTATCTTCTTCCATGAAGTGATAGCTATCCTAATTTTCTGGGAGGTCAGGATTACATAAATTGGAGTTGGAAATTGGACAAGAGGACAAATGCCAGTGAACATCTGCTTAGCTGGTAGAATAGAGCTACTTTTGACTTTAAATCTTCATGGTTTCATATTGCTTAAATGTATATTTTGTTAGCTAAACTTTTATTTTGGCCCATGATAGCTGTATATATTTATGGAGTACAATGTAATATTTGGGTACATTTATACAGTGTACAATGATCATATCAGAGTATCCAAAAAAAAATAGAATAAAGTGGGAGGAGAAAAAAGAAATCCTTTACTTTGTTCTTGATCAGTTTGTTTGAACAGATATTTACCATCTCTACCATGTACACAGAAACAAAAAAGTGAGTACATAAAATAGAGACGTAACAGTATAGTACAAATGCGTTTGGCATTAAAGTTTTGAATGCCTATATTTATGTGAGTTATGGTGACTCGAGTTAGGGATTTTTTTCCCCACTATCAGTCCTTTTTAATATTTCTAGATCAATTCAACTGAAGAGTTCCCTGACATGGCAAGGAGAGTTGTTTAAACTGTTGTTATTTATAACTTACTACTGCAAATCCGAATTGTCTCAATACGGTACAGTAATAAATACAGATATAATTTTGATGCTGAGCCTAATGTAACATAGGAGCTATAATTTATAACTCCCCAATTTGACACTTTTGAGTTTGAAGCAGGCTGTTTTCATTGACTCCATAGTAAATAAATGTTATACATTTGAACACATATATTTATTCAAATGAAATACCACTCATCTTTTATCTATCTTGGTTAGATGTGAGATTTTCTTTGGAAAAATTTTCTCTGCATAAAAAAGGGAGTGTTCAGAAATCACTACTCTAGTTTCTTCCTCCAAATTGCTCCCAGAGGTCTCTTTCTAAAATCCAAATTTGATCACGGCCCTCTTTGCTTACAACCTGTCAATGGATCCTATAGCATTTAAAAGTTCAAACCCTTCTGTATCACAACCCTTCTTGGCTGCTGCCCAACTCCCCAGCCTCATCTCCCACCTCGCCCCTTCACATCCTAACCTCAAGCCACACACTTTTAACTGCTTGCAGTTCTGGGACTCTAGTGTAGCCTTCATTTCACCCATCTCTTTGTAAAGAGCTGTGCCCAATACCTAGGATACTAATTGTACAGTCCAACCTCCTTGTCCCCCAGGAAAACCACTTTTTGTCCTTCAGAGTTCAACCTGAATATAAAAACTTCCCTGGCAGCCTTCTTCCCTTTCCCAACAAAGAGTTGGGTCTCCCCCACTGCATTCACCCAGCATCCTGTATACACCACCATTATCAAACTCAACGAACTTAAATGTGTTTTTGTTTTCCACCTTGGTCTCCCCAGATAGACCGTGAGTTATGTGAGGACAGTGACATGTGCTGTCATATCCTTGAATCTCCACTACTTAGGACAAAATCTGGTTCACAGATGTTAAGTAATACATACTTGTTGAATAAATAAAAAGCGACTAATTCAGAATTCACTGTGGTTGCCTAGGGACTAGTACTGATGTTTACCTTTGTTTAGCAAACCCCTTCCCCATAGATAATCTAAAATTAATAGAAACAAGATTATACAAAGAATATTTAAAATGCTTAAGAGAACAAACTTTTCAAATCCTCCCAAGTACTTTCTAAGCATCAATTTACATAGGAACAATTCATATGCTAATTACAATTTAGCCATATTTGTTTATTAAGACTGGGTCCTTAAGGACCTCTACTAGGCAATTGTTTGAGTAACTGGATCTTGTTAACTTAGTTGGAACTCCTACACATATGAGAGATAAATAAAAATTCATTTCCTTAAAATTATTCTATAATTTGAATAATTTTCTCAAAATCAAAATGGCCTTTCCAAATGTGCAAGATGCTTTATTAACTACTGTTTCACTTCATTTTATAACACTACTTAAATACATTCATTGTTACTTTAAGAATTAGAAAATATCCACAATGCTGTTGGTAGAGACATTCTATTACAGATTATAAAGCCCCAATTCCTTGGCATGAAATAGAAGGCCCTGTACCATTTAGCACCTGCTATTTATTCTTTCCTATGTATTCTGGCACTCCCTACAACTAACCCTAGAGTCCAGTTATACCAACTCCTTGCCTTTTTTGAGGGATACAAGGCCTTTTCATGATACCATGTTTTATACATATTGTCACTTTTCTCTGGAATACCCTTTGCACACTCACAGCTATGAATTCATCCGTGAACTCCAATACCCTGTACTCCATAACAGTAAAGACAGCTCCGCAGTGAAGCTTTTTTGGTCACCTAAGACAATGTTAGTCCCCCTTTCATCTGTGTTCCCATAGCATTTTGTTGAGACATATATTACAGTATTTATGATACTATACTATAATTATATATTTATGTCTACTCCCATTTGAATGAAGTCTTTGAGTGCAGGGATTGCATGTTATCCATCTTTCTACCCCCAACATCTAGGACTGTATCTGGTACAAAGAAGGTACCTCTTGTGGGTTGAACTGTGTCCGCCAAAAAGATATGTTTAAGTCCTGACCTCCAGTACCTGTGAATGTAGTCTTATTTAGAAATAAGATTTTTGCAGATGTAATTAGGTTAAGATGAGGTCATACTGGATTAGGTTGGGTCTTAAATCCAATGACTGGTATCCTTATTAGGGGAGAGAGATTTGGACACACAGAGACACAGAGGGAAGAAGGTCATGTGACTAAGGAGGCAGAGATTGAAGTGATGCAGCTGCAAGCCAAGAAATGCCAAGGAGTGTAGGGAACCAACAGAAGATAGGAGAGAAACCTGGAACAGATTCTCCCTCAGAGCCTCTAAAGGAACCAACCCTGCTGCCACCCTGATTTCAAACTTCTGGTCTCCAGAACTGTGAGAGAATAAATTTCTGATATTTTAAGTCACTCAGTTTGTGGTAATATATTATGGCAGCTCTAGAAAACTAATACAGCATGCGATATATTTTTAGTGAGTGAATAAATAAATGGGTGATGAATGACTTAACAGAGAAGATCATTTTACTCAGTAGAGGATCTATGTTCAACGAATTCTCCAAAGTGTCTAACTTATTTATGTTTACTCAGCTTCTCAGTCAGCGTAATGGAGAATCCCTTTATAAATCCCATACACGTTTAACTCCAAGATGATTCTGGCCAGAGGGAAGGGGACAGTCATAAAATCCATGGACAGCTGAGTGCTTCTCTCTACCATCATTTTGATTAGAAACAGAGCAGAGATCTCAAAGCCGCAGCTGAAAGATTTAGGATCATGAATGTGCTCTAAGAATGGGCTGTGTGATGCTGGAGCCCTCATGTAAATGTTCCCCAGTCTGTGGTAGAATGATAGAGTAACTGGGATTGTTGCAATTAATTACCTCTGTTGCTTACAAGACTCATTTTGGGGTAAGTTTACAACAAAAATTACAGTACTGGACATAGTGGACCCATATTCAAAACCAGGCAAGATATTGCTTCTCTAGCCATTTCATTAACATGACCTTTGCAAAAACAAACATAACCATTCCCTAATCATATAAAACCTTATTGTTTAAAAAAAGGCTTTGACACACAGTCTTATTTAAAATCAATATAAAACCATCTTTTATTCATTTTTTATTAAAAAATTCCTTTTCTACTTTATTATCTTTTTTCTTATGCTGACATTGATTTCCTATTTTTTAAAATCTTAAGTCTTTTCTTCATCTCCATTTCTAATTTTCTTAATAAAGTTTTCTCCCACTCACCCTATTTACAACTACAGTACAATAATGTCTCTGCAGAAATATTTGAATTCTCACCTTTGCAGCTAGATCTTTCTTATCTGCCTCACTTAAAAACTACAGAGTGAAATAAGACACAAAATTGAAGGTAAAGGAAGATTGCATTTCTTAAAGGTTGCCACATAACTTCTTTTCTTAAAAGAAAGCAAAGAAGAAAGCAAATCTGGTTTGCAGCAAACAGGCATGCAACTATTTCTTTGTGGGCACTAAAATTATCACCATAAAGAAGCAATAGAACTCAATGAAACTCGTATTCTTCCTTGCTTCCAGTGATGAGTTTAAGTCAAAACAGACACAGATGAATAATCACAGAGTTTAAACCCAGAAAGAGACATACATTAATGATGCACAAACTAGAAAAACAGATTGTAAAGCACCAAAGAAACACATACCAAATGTCCCACCAGTCTGTTTTTTCAAACCTCTTCAGGAAGGCTCAGCTGAAGCCAATTTATAATATTCTGCCTGTTGATGAACTCCAAAACACTGAGAGAACTACAGCTGCCTTGTTGGGAGATCTCTATTAGGTTTATAGTGGCTCTCGGTCTAGAAGACCTATGTGGAATAGACAGGTTTGTGGGCCACTTTTGAGACACCAGACATTATTTGATTTTATTTATGTAGTACACAGAGTAAGTGCTATCACTTACTTTGTGCCAGGAACTAATCTAAGCACATTACAAATATAAATTCACTTAATCTTCATAACCTTAGGAAACAGATAATCTGATTATCTCCATCTCATAGTTGAAGAAAATGAGGAACAGAGAGGTCAAATAACTTGCCCAAGTCATACAACTATTAAGTTGCAGAACTAGGATTCAAATCCAGGTAGTCAGTCCCTTCTTGGTAGTCCATGTACTAATTCTATCCCATCTTTTAGTATTTCTTGAAGCTTCTAGACTAATGTGGGTCTAGAGCAGAGAAGGTCGTTAGCCTTTCTCAGTTTCCTTAGATTATGCATTAGTTTCAGGATCCTATCAGCCTTCATGTTTTATTCAGCACCTAAGGTATGAAAAAGCTTATAGCAGGTACTACTGAAATTGTAGGTGGAATGTACGTATTATGTATCAAGAGATTGCCTAAGTGCTATGAAAAGAGGTAGGAAGGGATTTGGATTTCTGTGGAACAGGTGTGCTGAAGGTTAGAAGTAGTATCTGTGAAGCAATTGCTAGACATGTTGCTACAGATCTTATATGTCTGCTTATAGAAAGTCGAACCTTTTGAGACTGGTTTCTCCAGCTGACTAGGTCTCTGCTATTTTATCTACCATGAAAGCCGGACTAACTGTTAGTTGAACTACATACACTTTAGTAGTGTACCAAGGGGAGGCTGGAGAATATGAAAATGAATGTGAATATGTACACATATTATATATGTGAATACATACATATATACATATAGGAGGCACATATACACGTATACACATACACTAACATATAACTAGAATTTGTTGAGTTTACTATATGCTAGGCATTGTGCTGAGTGCTTTACACGAATTATTTTATTAATCATCACATCAAGCTAATATAGGTATCACCATTAACCCCATTTTACAGAAGAGAAAACTGAGGTACAAAGAAGTATGGTAAGTTAGCAAGTGAAAAGAGTCAGGATACAAATCCAGGCTGGCTGGCACCATAGCCATATAATCTATTGCATATCATTTGAATTAGGCTTTATGCTTTCTCATACTTTCTTAAAACTCTTTGGCCTTTATACTTTCCCAACTTTTTTTCTTTTTAACCTACTCATCACATAAAGTCTTTTAAAGTCAGTCTGAGAACAGAATCAAGAATTTGGTGAAATGTCAAAAGTTACAGTTTTGTGTTTCAGCACTGGGCCACTCTGGACTTGAATGCTGCCCCTCTTAGCATTTCTATTTCAGGTTTAAACAAATGCTGCATATACAATATCCCTAGTAAAAAGTCCATTGTGTTTGTAATTAAGGGAGTCTTAGAAGTCAAAGGCAATAAAATTTATCATTGTTTTGCCAAAAGAAAAAAAAAAAATCCTTATCAACCCAGAGTACGGTAAAATGGCTTATCAGCTGATCTGTGATCTGTGAAGGATATCCAATTCTCTGTTATGTTTAACAAGGAAAAAATCAAATGCTATGAAAATGTTGTGAATATTTAATTATCTTAATTAGGATGTATTTTGAAGCAATACGTTTCACATCTTGGCACACTGTGATAAGCTGATGCATGTGTAAGGCAAATTGTACAATCGAACTTAAAAATACGCCCAGTGCACAAAACAGTAATACAACATAAATCCGTCTTCCCTATTATAAACTTAGTAATGTTATGGGCTGAATTGTGTCTCCTTCAAATTTATAAGTTGAAGCTCTAATCCTCAGTACCTCAAAATGTAACTGTATTTGGAGATAGGGCCTTTAAACAGGTAATTAAGTTAAAATTGGGTCATTAGTGTGGGTCCTAATCCAATCTGACTGGTGTCCTTATAAAAAGAGGAGATTAGGACACAGACAACTTACACAAAGGAATGAGCACATAAGAACACAGTGAGAGGCTGTCCTCTGCAAGCCAAGGAGAGAGGCCTAAGAGGACATCAAACTTGCTGACCCCTTGATCTCTGACTTCTAGCCTCCAGAATTGCAAGGAAATAAATTTCTGTTGTTTAAGTCACCCAGTCTGTGGTATTTGTTATAGCAGCCCTAGCAAAATACTACATATAGTAATGATTAAGAAGTCAACGACTATTTCTTGACCTTCAAAATCCTATGACTTAGAAGTTCTTTTTCTTTAGGGTTATTCAGATAGGAGCATATTGTGTTATCTTTTAATTCTGTTTTTCCATGAACTTTTTGAAGTACCCTTGTATATTGCTTTTCCCTATGAAGTTGTACTATCATTAAAATAGACAAACTAACTCTAGCCATTTTGAAATTTTCTTTTTTGGTTTTTCTTATAGGAAAGATACTGTGTACTATCAGAAAGTAAATAGAATGAGTGAAGAGTGAAATGGATTAAATGCTGAATTTTGAGGTGCTGGTTCCAGAGCATAAAAACCTATTCCTCAGAGTAGGTATTCTCAAACGTAAGTTAGCCCTGAATGGTATGACTCCATCCATTTGGAAGTCCGGTATTTAATTGAGGCTGTATTAATTGCTTTTTCACCTTATTAATTTATCCATTTTCGATGTTGACTTTCTATCTTTTTACATGAACTTTTCATATTCTTTTCCCTAAATACGCACAACCAAATTAGTATGGTTAAGATATCTAGCTTTAGCTTTATCATTTCTATGGAATATGGTAAATAGTAGAAGCTCAGTAAATATTTCATCAATAAACGAATGGATTTGTTTTTTTTCCTTAATTGGCTTCATAAATTCCTATACTCATAATCACTGAATTTACTACTTGGGAGATAATGCAGGCATCATCTAGTTCAACAACCTCATTTCATGCAAAAAGAAGACTGCTAAGACCTAGAGAGCCTTAGTGGTCAAATCAAGGTCACACAGTTGAGGATCAGAAGTAGTCTTCTGACTGTAAATCTATGCTCTTGCCATGATCACTAGCTGTGTCAGGGATACTTCTGTAAATCACTAAGTCAGAAATGTTTCATGCACAACTATGGAACGTTTGACTAATTTCCCAGACTTCATGCTGTAAGTTGTTGGAGAAAGCAAAAAGAGATTTTTAAACTATCTTAGGAATGAAGTTATATGTGGAATAGCCAGCATGAGAGACTTCACGCTTTGGGAATAACTGGAGTGAGATATCTATTCAGGGCCTTCTAAAATAGCCATGGTATTAAATGAATTATGGAGAAAAAAAGAGAAGAAGAGAAAACATCCAACCATGATATATGTTTTACTAAATTATAACAGTACAAATTTTACTTTCAAAATTCACCCAAAGAGACAACCTGGAAGTATTACTAATATTGTTTATTATCATCTGTAGCTGTGACAAACCTGAAACCAGGCTTGGCCTGGCTAAGTTGGTGTTACCAGACAAAATTGCAAAGTAGGTGGTCTTTCACCTACTTTTTTGTACACCTCCCCTGTCTGTTACTGGATGTACAGAGAGCCTCGTGCTACTCCTAATTCCCTAGTGTAGGGGCCCAAACAGGCCCTCTCACCAAACACCCCTTACTCTACATTATTTCTTCTTCCATTCATCTGGCTCCTCAATAAAAATGCTCCATTTCTTCACAATCCAGAAAGAAGCCAGAGTGGAGCAGTTAACATGGAGCTGTGACATACTGATAGCATTAGCTACCCCTCATATGTATTTTACAAGAAGATCTTGTTTAACTAAATGCAGCCTGAATTGGTAGAGAATATGGGGGAGGTCTTTTTGGGCAAATGAATCTTTCTAATACAGTAGCCCCCTCTTATCCTTGGGTGATACATTCTAGGATGTTCTGCAGATGCCTGGAACCATGGGTAGTACTGAACCTATATATAGTTTTTTCCTATACATACACACCTATGATAAAGTTTAATTTATAAATTAGGCACAGTAAGATTAACAACAACCAATAATAAAATAGAACAATGATAATAATATACTGTAATAAAACTTGTTTAAAACATATGAATTGTTTATTATTTCATTCAATTTTTTTGGACCATGGTTGACATGGGTGACTGAAACCATGGAAAGCAAAATCACAGACAAAGGGGGACCACTGTATCTCTTGTCAACCCCCCTCAGAAAAAAATTTCTTAAGAACTTCACATGACATTTAGATCTCTCTTCTAGACTTTTGGGCTCAGAGTTAAGTGTCTTTGTCATATGCATGGCAATAGGAGACGGTCAGGAGGCAGAAAAAACAAAACTACTCGACGAGCAGCTAAATGTTCTTAGTTTAAGAGCCCATGGCAGAAAACTTACTCAGAATGAACAACTAATTGTCTGAAGTCTGTATGTGAAAGACAGATTGTCCCTATGACCAGTCTATGTTTAAATAAAAATTTAGGCCAAGAGTATGTCTCTTTGACTTTCAAAATGAAGTCTTTCTTTAAAAATGTACTTAGGCATTATTTTGAATTATTTTTTCTTAGAGAAAAATAAAAAATGAAAATGCGCATATGTACTTACTTGGAGATGTATTTATAGCTTAAAAATTATTACATTTTTGAAGAGTACAGGAAAATTATTTTGCAGAATGTAGATTTGTTTGATGTTTCCTTATGATTAGATTAGGGTATGCATTTTTGGCAGGGGAACCATTCCAGATTAATGGAGGTTAAAGAGACATAATAACTAAATGCAACATGTGGTCTGGGAATTTTTTTCTTTCGCTATAAGGGACACTAGTGGAAGAATTGATGAAATTTGAATAAAGTCTGTAGATTAGATAGTATTTTATCAACATTAATTTACTGATGTTGATAAATTTACTGTTATATAAAAAGAATGTTCTTTGGAGAAATACACACTTAGTCCGTTTGTGTTGCTTATAACGGAATACACGGAATTGGGTGATTTATAAAGAAAATGAAATTTATTGCTTACAGTTTACGAGGCTGGGAAGTCCAAAGTCCACCTGGTGGTGGCAACAGAGACCCAGGGGTCTCACATTACAAGATGGTGGAAGCAGAGAGAACAGAGTGAACAAGAGAGAGAGAATCTCTTCTTTTAAAGAGAACCTCAGAACCCTCAGAACCACGCCCCTGACCACCATTTTTAATCCATTCACTACTGCACAGTCCTACAATCCAATCACCTCTTCAGGGCTCCACCTTTCAATCACCATAATAGGATTTCCCACCCTCTTAACAGTCACAGTGGAGACCAAGTTTCTAATACATAAAACTTGGTGGACACAATTCAAGCTCCAGTGAGTTTTGGAGGGACATAATTCAAGCCACTACAGGTATTTAGAGGTAAAGGGGCATCATTTTGTACCTTACACTCAAACATTCAGAAAAATATAATTCATGTATATATATAGAAAGACAGAATGATAAAGGAAATGTGATAAAATATTAATATTTAAGGAGTCTGGGTAGAGGGTATATCAAAATCTGGACTATTTTTGTAAATTTTCTGTAAGTCTAAAATTATTTCAACATAAAAATTTTTTTAAAAGCTACAGAATATTTTGAATGTGTTTATGCACATTAGGCTACTTCCACATTTACATATATACTTAGGCAAGAAGATATGAAAGGCAAGGTTTAACCTGAACCTTTAATTTCTAAAATCTACTTTATGGTAAATTAAAACCAAATATTGAAGTCATTTAGCAAGCCAGCCTATCTACAAATTGGATCACAGTAAGGTGAATAAAAGCAAACACACTGAATAAAAAGTAAGTTAACCATCACAAAATATAATAAATTAGAAGTGTTTTAAAACTAGTTTCTCTTCTTTTTCTTTTAAAATTTAGAACAAATATTTTGTCAATGCTTGCGAAAATCTCTACACATCATTTTGAAAATGGGCAGGTTCTTGATATGGGGTTTAATGTACAAATAACCCAGCAAAATTGCAAAACAGATTATCTTTTAAAAGTAACAAACACTTCAATGAACTTTATTTCAGTTGCAGGTACTAGTAAGTTAGTACTTTGTTAGGACGTTTCCAGTTCTAAAACTGTGATAAGAAAAAACTTTTAAAAGCAACATAAAGGTTTAGAGTAACTTGTTCAATTAATTAAATCAAGCCATACTCCAGAAAACCAAGTTATATTAGTCTTTTTACAGATAATTTTTCTTTTTAAGGTATCACCTTGCACAGAGAAGACAAGCAGAATTATACATGGCACATACATGAAACCATTCACAAGAAATGAGCAAAATCTTACACTTAGCTTTAAAAGCAATGTGAACTTTGGATAGAAGTGGAGCTGTATTTAATCCCCAATGCCCACATCATTGTACATTCAATTAAACTAGATTAGAAAATTGGGCCATGTCACTGAGTGCTGGGCCTTTTCATGATTAAGAAAAGCAACATGGCTCAGAGAACCCTCCTGACATACCATTCTTTCTAGCCAAAGGCCATCCCTGCTCTTTAGAGAACATATTCAGAAAGGAGGTACAAAATGAGAATTCACAACAAAGGACCTCGGGAGAGAGTGAGTCGTACTATTGGGGGCAAACTGTATAGCCATGTGCTCAGGAAAGAAGGGAGAAACAAATTCTCTAAATTGAAAATGACCTTAAAATTGTGCATCCACCAAGAATTGGGTGTGTATGTGAGAGAGAGAGAGACAGGCAGACAGACAGAGAGAGTATAAGAATGAATGAATGAATGAATGAATAACTAATGAATAACTAGGGAATTTGGCTTTGGATTACACAAAGTACCCTGGCATCCTCGGGTCTGTTCTTTTTCTAGAAGGCATTGGTTTCTGTTGTCAGGTATTACAGCATGGGTTTGAACTTGGTCCTTTCCCAGGGGTCACTTGAACATTTCCATCAACACTGTGTAGCCCAGACCAGTTCTCAAGAATTGATGCTAAAGTCACTGCAGCTTGGTTACAACAGGCTAGATATTTGTGGAGGGCAAATATAAATAAGATTCTTAAATAAGGAAATGACACGGAGCAACACAAATACCAAAGGATGCAGAATTAGGCAGATCTAAGGTCAACTCCTTACTCTATCATTTACCAGCGGTATGAATTTAGGCAACTTACTTAACGTCTCTGGGCCTCAATTTCTTCATCTATAAAAATGGGAATACTGATACTTGTCCAGCAAAATTTCTCTGAGGATTAGATGAATTGACAGCACTTCCCCACATTGGTTAAAAATGTGTTGTGTGGGAGCAAAGGTTGGAATGCTGTAAACTGAAACACCTTCAAAGGAGATACTGGAGCTAGAGTTATTTCAAAAAGCAGGGTTATCAGCATCCAATCTGAAGGCTAATTGTAAGCACAGGCTTGGGTAGAAATCCAAACAGCTCCCATGCAAAGTAGGAGGCAGGCTGGTCATGCTGCAACACCTTCTGAAGCAAAGGCTTAGGAATTTGCTGACAACTGTCAATTATCCACGGGTGAGGATCTGGCTGTTGGCCTTTACCCCCCGACTTCTTCCTACTCCTTGTTATACTCATCTTATTCTGCTTGTGGAACATTTATACTTTTCTTCCTCGAGGACAGCAAAAGCTAGAAGAGAAGGTCTATTCAACTTAACCAGATAAAACCTTCTATACCCAAAGCAGAATTTGAGCTAGACAAGTAATGTCTGAGCTAGACAGAAGACGATTTCTGGTAAAGTTTTATCATCAGTCTGATCAGTGATGTCATTGACCCCTAGCAAGAGTGGAGGACGCAAGGAGGAAGGATGAAGCATCCACAGGCCCTCAGCTCTTTTTGGACTGGGGTCCTCACAGTGGGACCTCATGCCTTCACATCAAATATAGCGACTGTCATGCATGTGCGCTGCATCCATATTCAAATGCTTAGTGTAGAACTGAGTTGCAAATAGAAATAATTTGGAGTTGTGTGTGCTACCACCTCCCCCCTTCAGTTGCACGAAAAGACAGACAGTTAACTTCAAGCAAACTGCTGCCTGGTATTTAAAAAAAGTGCAAGTGAGTGACATACACGGTCGTACGGTTATGCTGCACAGAGAGAAATACGCTCTCTACAATATTGCCTCACGGAGAACATGACTGTAATTCTGTACTGTCTAGTGGAAGGACATCTTCTATCAGCAGCCTAGGACAGCCCGCTGTACTGATGAATGGCACATGACATAACTTGGGTTAGAATAAACGAGTGCAGAGAAAAAAAATCCACAAGGTTTTATGCTTGTTTATCAATATCTCTCAACTTTTTGTAATTTCAAATGGGCTTTAAAATCTAAGGTCATGGTACAGACATGTGTAGCTGAAACTAAAAATTAAGAGCTATGTTTTATTTGTTTGATGTAAGTTAGCATCTATGTGGTAATAATAGGACAGTTTGCTTTTAGAAACTGAGTTGTGATATCAATAATTGTTAGTACCAGTACTTGACAATAAGTTCATTTGGGAGGAGAGAGATTTTTTGCTTTTAGAAAAACACTATTTAAACCTCATCAAATCAATTTCTGTGTTATTGTACTGAATTTTCCTTTGATTTCCAGAGGATCACCTTATAGACTTAGTCATATGGATTGTCCATATATTAAGTCTCCTTCGAATTTGAGAAACCTCTCTAAGTGAATGAAAATAGATTTTCCCCCTATCACCGAGAAAGAACTATACTCTTCCATTTTAACTCAGTTAAAAAGGGGAGGAAATATTAAAAAGTAAAGAACAGCTTCTGAATTCAATTTATTCTTTTTTTCCTGTTAAGACTAAGGTGAAAATTGGATATCCAATTTACCACTGAGAGGGTATTCAAATATTTCTGCTCAATCCCTCATTGCTTCTAAAGCCACTCAAAGGCAAGATTATTAATTCCTCCTGACAGAAAATCAAGATTTAATGAGCAGCTGACAGCCCTTAGGAATTATAGGGGAAACTCAGTACGATAGTTTTGACTAAATAATGTGTTTTTACATATATGAGAAACATTATGCAGGGTAATGAACATATAGTAAATGTTAGGTTAGCTGTTACATTTTGCAGAAGTGATTAATTTTATAGAAAATTTGTATACTTTTTATCAAAACTTAAAGGAAAAAATAAAGCTACCTCTTTTCCAGCATTGTCACCTTTATTATACCTTCTGGCAGATGGCCACAATATTTTCTTTCATTCATTTTTAAGTCAACTAAAGAGTTATTCTGCCTCTTACTAAGTGCAATATACTGTAGGAAAGAGAACAAGACGATGTTTCTACCTTCAGGACTTAATATCTAGTGGATAGTGGAGATAAGATAAAGCGACAAGAGACAACTCTAACCCAGAGAAGAATCAAGGTGCAAGGAGGAGAGGAACCAGGAGAAAGAGCATTGGATTTGGGGGTAAGTGTGCAGTAGTGGTGTGTGTATTCAGGAGAAGTTTTCATGAAGATATTTGTGTTTGAAATGAGCCTTGAAGAGTGGATAGGGTAGAAATGAACAAAGCCCCAGAGGCAGGAAAGGTTAGGTATAGTCAGAGAAAGGGCATCATTCATTTGGGCTGGAGTATAGGGTAGATGAGAGGAAGAGCGGGAAATGTAAACAGAAAAGCTCTACTGAAGGCCATTCCACGGAAGGCCTTGACTATCAGGCTGATGAGTAGTTTATAGTTAAGTGTCTCGTGATTGTTTCACCAGCTAGATTCTAAGTGCCTCAGGTGCAGAGACTGTTTACACATGTCTTTGCTATTCCCACAGCAGCCAGGTACACCATGCTCGGGTACACAATAGGTCTGCAATAAAAACTGAGGGAATTAAATGGATTGTAAGATTAATTTTTCAATGGATTTAAAAAAAATTTACTTTTTCTTAAGTCTTCTTCTTAAACCTCCTTTAAAAATAGACTTTAAATTGCCTTTTTAAGATGAAAGCATGAATAGAATGTTAACCCAGTGAATCAGAGAAGCTTTAGAGTCCCACCGAAAAGAATGTCACTGGTCAAGCTCAGGTAGTCTGTACAGCCTGGTGCCCTCTGAAACAACTATTAAAGTAATATCTTGTGGTACATTTTATAGAAAAACTGACTTCTAGTCAGTAAAAATGACATGGCCTAAGTGATTTTTATATAGTTTTTTAGCTTTCAGATAGCCGCCATAGGGAAGTAACCTCAAAACTAAAATTGGTGTGGAAAAATGGAGATTTTGTATCTTGAGCATTGATTTGATTTCCGGCCTCTTTTCTCTTTAGAGGAACATTCTAAAACAAACTAAAAAGAAATTGGTAACAATCCATTAATAAATCTCATTTTGTTGATGGTAATAACAATTGAATCACTTTGGTTTGAGACATTCTACATAATGGTTAACATATCACATAAAATAATACGCATTTAAGTATGTATATTATTGATTTAATATTCTACTAGCTTTCATTTCTTTGGAAGAGGATAAGTTTTATATGCTTGGAATGCAATTTAAATAAGCCTTACCAGTTTTCCTATTACCTTCCAGATACAATTTCATATGATACAATTTGTATCTCTGGGGCAGTGGAGGGGTGACCATTGAAGAAGTTTGATAGGGAAGGGCACTTCTTTGTGTTTTTGATGAATAAATAGAATGCAAAGTAATCTTTTTTCTATCAAGGGTCAACAGTGTACTTACAAAAAAAGTTTAACAATTATTATAACAAAGCAGCAAAGAATCAATTTACATTTAAGGCTACTGATGGATCTGACAGTGATAGATAAATCATAGTGCCTGACACCAACAGGTAACTCAATGTTTACTGAATGAATAAAATATAAATATTTCTCATTACTATCAGCTTTTAAGAGATTCAATATATATATATACAGATATTTTTTTAAATGTTTTTTTTAAACTGTTTTTTGTTTATTTTGGTGGCTGGCCAGTACAGGGATCTGGGGATACGAACCCTTTGACCTTGGTGTTACAACTGTGCTCTAACCAACTGAGCCAACTGACCAGCCCATGTTTTTGTTTCTTAAAAATGTTAAACAGAGGTTCTACTAGGAGTACCATAAAGTGATGGACATTAAAAATGATTCCATACATGAATGTTAGATTTGCCATGTTTTTTTCATGTTCCTTTAAATTCGGTGATAGATTAAATATGGACACATATTGTGCAGCTTCTCCATCTAGAGGTAGAATATGTTTCGCTACCCCTTTAATCTGGGCTGGACTTGTGACCTGCTTTGACTAACAGAATGCAGTACAAGTGACATTGTGCAACTTCTGACCCAGGCCTCAAGAAACTGTCTAGCTTCCATTCTTGACCTTGTGGAAAAATGCATTTGCCATGAAAGAAGCCTAAACTTCGTTCTGGAGAGGCCATGAGATTTGAAGTGCTGGGTTGACAGCTCCAACTAACCACCAGACATGTGAGACCACCCTGGACTGCTGGGCCCTAGCAGAGCCTTAAGATAACTACAGTGGCATGAGTGACCTCAGGCCAGACTAGCAGCAGGACCCACCTGGCTGAGGCTGGCCCAAATAGCAGAAGCGTGAACAATCATTTTAAGCCATTAAATTTTGGGTGGTTTGTTATATACATCAATAGATAACAAATATACCTTCAAATACGAAAACATTTCTTGAGCCCTCTTTCTTTCTACCCTTGCTGGTTCTTTTCACTTTTCATCTTGGTCTCAGTCTATTTATTCTGTATTTCTGGGCTTTTAAAAATATCTCCCCCTTGTTGTTTTCTCCACCATATACAAGTATTGATTACGTTTCTGCTACTGGGTTTAGCATATATATTTAAGATCAATATAAGAAGAGTCTTGCATTCCAGGATCCAGAACGATATAACCATCATCCAAAACTCTGTCAGGGAAGTGGGGTATGTCACCCTTGGCCATAGCATCACAGATATGTAAGAATGTGTAAAAGAGCAACACATTAAACTGTCAGTGTTAAATCTAAAATACCATTGAGAAAGATAGACTGAGAAGTCTGTTTCTTTACACTTTCCAGGTAATAGTGAATCATCTTTTCTGAGCTGACACCCAGAATGAATTGCCTTTTCATAGAGCTAAATCAGATTATGGGATTAAAGTATCAAACCCACACCTACATTTACTTACACATAATATAAGTAAGATACTTATAATATATTTGAGTTCTCCAAACACACACTTTAGCCAGAAATTCTGGGCCTCTGGCACCCATTACTATGTAAATTTTCATGTAAACCTCAGCTAGGGTCTTTACCTATCCCTCTACTTGGGCCTTCTGACTGGGAGGGTGGCATAACTGGTGTTGGGAAAATAGAATAATTTAATCAGACCGTCTCGCCTTAGGTCTGGTTGGGGGTGGTGTGGTGTGTTCTTTATGGGCAGGTTGTGTGTGGGTGGAATTAGTGCACCCGTGCAAAGCTGCCACCTTGGCTGGAGTTTACTGCCTTGGGCTGCCACTGCCACACAAGCAGCCACGCCTTTCCAACCTGCGGCTTCCAAGGACCTGTTTGCCAGTTACCTAGCTCATAGACCTGCATGTAAAGGGTCTGGTGACCCAGCCTGGCATGTGAGGGTCTGGTGACCCAGCCTGGCATATGAAGGGCTTGTGACCCAGTCTGGAATGGATTTGAGGGGTCTGTGAGCTCCAGACCCAGCCCTAGCTCGACAATTGGCCCAGTCAGGGCAGGATTACTGGCAAGTAAAAGAGTGCTACAATTGGTGTAGTCGGCAGGATTCCGATATTAGCATAGTGCCACAATTGGCATAGTCTGTGACAGGATTCTGAGCAGGTAAAAGAGCCTGACAACTGGCGTGGTTGTGTAGCTTTACAACTGGTTACCATGTGACTATGTTACAAATGAATAACGATGTGGTAGCAGCTCCAAGATGACCAACAATCAGCTTAATCTCATGCCTATCAGATAAAAGAACACATCTGTAATCAGCTCTCTGCTGATTCAGTGAAGTCATTTAGGCCCACACCATGCTTCCAAGCAGGCCTATGTGCAAAAAATACTGAGAAAACTGAGTGTTAACTATCTTTTCAACACTTTCTGGAAGGAGATTTCACTATCTCCCTTTGCAACACTTTTTCACAGTCCTTATAAAGAAATATTTTAAAGTCCAACATGATCCTAACTGGTAATTTAAACATGATACATTTTATTTCTCCTAACAGGAAATAGAAAACACCTCCTCTTTAGAATTATAGAACCATATTTATTTTTGTTTTTGTTACTAGTTCCCTCTTGTGCGCCCTCTTGTCCAGGGTATATAAAGAAAACAAATTCTCTAGAAGATAACCAGCAAAGCTAGATTGTCCTGTGGTATTCTCAGTGCATGCTCCCACTCACACATGCCTACACTCACACAGTATGAACACCAGAAAGAGAACCAGCACTCTGGGTTTGTTCTCCCCTTCTCAGCTCAAGCATATCATGGCACAGCAATGTAGAAATATTTGAAGTCCCTCAGGAAATGGCAGAAATGGAGAGAGTCACAAAAAAAGTAGATCGTTATACCTTCCGGTTGAGTACTTCATTAATCTGTCCCCTTTTTCACCTGCATGTGATATGCAGGCAAGGTTGACTGGAAAGATGGCTTGAAAGGATCTGACTGTACTGTCATCCGTGATATGAATTTGCTTTCCCTTCTCCTTGCTTTAGTTATGATATTACACTACTTCTTTGTGACCTCATAATGATTCCTCTAGTATCTATAAAACTCATTTCATCCCAATTTTAAAAGTGCTAAATGCAAATGCTGCAATGCAAAAGTGCTGACTACCCTGGTAAGTATTTAAATGGATTGGGACCTTTGCTAACTGTAATTAACTCTCTTCTCTTCTCCTTATCTTCTTGACTCAATTTTTCTTTAATTTCCTTTGCTTCAAAAACAGAATTCTAGTTTGCCATTTACTATTTGGGAGGAATGTCATGGTCAGTTGGAAAGTTAAGTTACCCAGGAAGAATGGGCAATTTTTACTATGCTTATAAGTAGAAGGTAGTTTATTTTTCTTATCTCCCTGCTTGTACTCTCTAGCTGCTGCTTGCGTGCATTCTCTCTCCTGAGAGCTCAAGAGAGATGCATGGACATATGCACCTATCACAAAAACTGATCATCACTAGTAAGTTCAATTTAGTTGTATGAATAATTACTAAAAAGTAACAGAATTATTATAAAATTTTAAGTATCTATAACTGATGATTAGCAAAGGCACTGAAGGTCATATATCTTCACTTCTATACAATGTTTCCTACAAGGCTGATGAAACACTGCTTTGCTTCTAGACTATCTTTACAGCTAATTACTAGTTGAGCACTTGGCTATAGTTATAACATTCTGCCATACCTACCATTTTATATATGATTGATTTGTACATTTCTATCTTCTAATTGGGTGCATAATGATGATCAATATTAAAAAGTTGGTGATACTCAAGATTTTCTTTGTATTTTTAATTTACAACCTGATTTTTAGAAATATGTTAAATAAATGTGATTTAAAATAAATCTATTAAACCATTCTGAAGTTAACTATTACTTCACTTAATCTCAGCAAGATGCTAATTACCAGAAAATTCTACTGCAGATTTTGCAAATCAATTAAAAACCATTCAAATCTGGTTTGCACTTGTGCATAAGGGTAAATTATATAACATCTTATCTCAACTCCTGTGAAGAGGCCATTTCCAGTTGACATTTCCAACTTCCTAGAATTCTTCTTTGTTTAATTAAGCACGCATGCACACATGTATGCATGCATGTGCCTGGGGGTGGGGGTGGGAAACTTGACAGAGATAAACAAAAGAAAACTGTGTCCACTGAGCTAAGCCTTAAAAAGATGTAAAAATTTTTCACTCAGATCTTATCAGTGACTTATTGCAGTTCATATATTTCTATTCTGGATCCTGAACGGAGCAATTTTGGGCAAATATTTGCTAAAGCCAACAGTGAACTGAGTGTGACAACGATAGAGGACAAGCATTGTCTTTAGGGATCTTTCACTGCTAGAGCAGATGGATAATCATGGACCAGTCATTTAAATTAATGCTTCTGAAAAGCAAAATACTTTTTATCTTGTGACATTTCTTCACTCATTTTCTTCATCTGTAAATTTGGAATAATCCTAAATAATCTATAATGGTGTTTACATGTAATCCATGTCTTAATGAATGGGTGTTGTATCATTATAATGTGGTGGGGACAGTATATGAAGTATAAATTTGAGTATTTTTTCTCTAGTTTATTTTTTTGTCCTCCATGGTACCACCCAGTAAAACAAGGTCTCAAGACAGAATTAAGTTCGGTTACAAAAAATAAAATTATTTCTTATGTACCTGAATCTATGGATTTTAGATTCCTACCCATTATATGTATCAAAAGTCTAAGACTTCTAGGATCTTTTAAGATTGAGTGCCAAAATTAAATGAATGAATAAATAAAATAGCCTGTTAAAATAAGTTATATATACCTGTCCACACCAAGGGAGTCTTAATGCAACAGTCAGGTCACCCGTTTTTCCTTCTGGTGCTATTGCTTTAAATTTAAATTACTCTGCTTTCAGAAAATGACATAGGCTGGTACCTGGCTTAAACCTAATGAACCTCAAGCGAATTCCAATTTTGAACCTGCAAATTCTTCCAGAATTTGGCTTTCAAAAACCCCAGTACATTTGAAGGTCAGTAGCAAGAAAAAAGAGAGGAAGGACTGTATTGTTTTAAGTCAGAATTTAGTCATTCATTTTACCCTTTAGAGAACCTTGGACCTTCTGCAGAGCTCTCTGGGAGATCTACTCTAATCATAATTGAAAATCTGACTACATTTTTTTCAGGCTACAATGCTTCACTGCCATTATTATAGCTAAGGCACACAGAGAGTGGGAAGGACTGGAATCATTTTGACTGCTGACAAATATTTTTGTCCATTAAAAGATTTTTTTTTTGGGGGGGCAACCAATATATAAAGGTACTTAATCCATTTGATTGGGTTACAAAACCAGTTGTCTTAATGCAGTGAGCAAAATGTTATTTGTTTTTCTCTCTTCTTTTTAAGTATATTTAGCATTTAAAAAATGAAAATAGTCTGTGGGTTATAAATGGAAAAAACCCAAAAAACAAAAACTAAAGACAGGTTGATTAAATACAATTCAAATTAATCTCAGTAGTACTGAGGTGCAGAATACTAGTGGAGGCTTGAATCTATGCATGGGGCAACTTTCTTTATTCAGTGTTTTAGAGATGGATCTATTTAGATAGAAATCAACCACAAAGGAAAAGTCAATTTAGTTTATCTTCACTTTTGATTTGAGAGGGAGTTTCTGGCTAGCACAGCATCCTTTTCAATTTGTTTCAGTATAATGTGTAGCAGATACACTTGATTAATGAACTGATTAGCAACTTCTTTAATTATTTTCCAGTAGTTTTTTTCATTATCAAAGCTGCAACGAATCCTTAAAGTTAGTGTTCTTTAACTGTGGTACTGCAAAAACTTTAAAAACAAGTTTGTTTTCCTAAAAACGGTGAACAGAAAATATGAAAAATGTCTACTTTCAAAATAGGTTCCAAAGACCTCTCTTACATATAAATCCTTTATCTTTCATTTCTCTAAAAGCTGTAAATGTAAGGGATCACAAAGCTTTTACAACAAAACATAATAGTCAAGATTATACCAAGCAACACGGAGAAAATTCTGGATTTTGTTAATAATTCAGTAATCTTTAAGCCATATTATGTGTAGAAACAACAGAAAGGAAATATTTGTTAATTTAAAACAAAAGTAAGCCAGGCTAGATGTTGGATTTGACCTCTGCATTAATTACTTCTGCTGCCTCACAAATTACCCCAAAAGTTAGTGTCTCAAAACAATAAACATTTATGATTGTTTCCTCAGAGTCAAGAATCCAGGCTTAGTTTAGGTGGTGCCTCCAGCACAAGGTGTATCATGAGGCTGCACTCAAGCCATTGGCCAAGGCTTCCATTTCATCTGAAGGTTCAACAGGGAAGGACCTCCTTCCAAGCTCACTCACATGGTTGCTGGCAGCCATGTGGGTCTCTCTATAAATTGCTTAAGTGTGCATACAACATGGTAGCTAGTGATCCATGAGACAGAGAGAGCGAGCACACAAGATGATAGGAAACCACAGTATTTTTATAACCTCATTTCAGAAGTGACATCTCATCAGTTTTTCCATACTGCATTGATAGAATACTACACTCAGAGGGCATGAATATCAGGAGGCAGGAATTATTACAGACCATCTTAGAGGCTGTTTACCACACCTAATAATCTGTTAAAATTAAGTGAATATATCTACTTACATAAATTTGAGCCTTATGATAATATCACCCTTCCAATCTCTGTCCTTTCCAATCTATTCTTCTATGATTGCCCAATAGGCATTCAAATACCAGATGTGATTTTAAAATTCTACTGCTCAAAAACCTTTAAAGGTTCCCCACTACATAGCGAATGACGTTCAAACTCCCCAGTCATGTATTTTGTCTTCCATGATCTGACTTCTCCTCTAGTCGCACTGGACTACTTGTATGCCCATATAATTTAGTTTTTACTTCTATAATAGAATTATGAATATAAACTGTAATACAATTATTTGAATATATGTTTATCTCCTCCAATGAACTGTATGCTCCTTGAAGACAGAAATCATGGTTTGTTCAGCTTTTTTTCCAACCCTACAGCACCTAGCACAATACCTTGCTTATAAGTGGGCAGTAATAAATGCATTAAAATTAATCAATTACCAGGTTTGTATTGGATCCCACTCAATCTGATTACTTATTCTTTGGTGAGAGTGTTTTATGAGGTTTCAGGGTACATGATTTCCAATACAATATTTAAACATACTTGAAAAGAGTGTAACTGGGCTGTTGGATTTATGGGAGAGAGGGTGTGAAGCCAAAATGCCATAGAAAGAGAAGGTAAATGATCCAGTGCAGAAACTCTCCAAAAAGATGTTTCTAGAGTGGAATATTTGAAAGCACTGGTAATTTAATATACTCTGGTACAAATATGAAATGGCTATGTGTCTTTCAGTACATTTGTCATACCTTTACAACATTCTATTTAAAAATAGCTGGTCAAAGTGTTGAGGATAATTTTCATGCAGTTAGAATGTGTTAAGACCAGACTAATAAAAATTTTTAAAAGTTAAAAAGCTGATGCACATGACATTTTCATTCTAAAGAGCCAGAAGTGCTAACATGTCTTCCTATGGTCAAAAATACATCTGAGTGCTTTGATAACAGGGGTTCTTATTCATGGAAAATTTCACATTGAGTATTCAAGGTAAAAAATGGTATTAATTTTTCAAAGAGATTTATTTAGTCTTTATCCATAAAATGCCACTTATTATAATAGCTAAGCCTGAGTTTGCATTGACACATTTGAAACTTATACTATTTATGTTGCACTTAGTGACATTTTTTTTTTTTTTTTGTCTTTGTCGTGACCGGCACTCAGCCAGTGAGTGCACCGGCCATTCCCATATAGGATCCGAACCCGCGGCGGGAGCGTCGCCGCGCTCCCAGCGCTGCACTCTCCCGAGTGCGGCACGGGCTCGGCCCCACTTAGCGACATTTTCCTCATTTCGTAAACTCCTTGAAATTCTTAGAATTCCTTGGTATTATAAGTGTTTCATTTGTTTGGCATCTCTATGAAGTATAAAGCAACTGTCTCTTTTAGATTGTGCTTTCCCTAAGGATGCCTAAGAGATTGGAATGAACACTCTATTCCCTGTTGTTTGTATAAATTGTGTTCACTGATGTTACCATGTACTGGTACCATAGTCTTTTAATCATTTTCTATTATTTTCATATTTTCTATAACATATAGTGCTTGAAACACTGATTAATAATCTGTATATCAGCAAATATCAAAATATATTAGCATACTTTGTTATTTAAAAAATATAAATCTAGATGATAATGACCTTGGGCATTATCTGCTCTTTATCAATATTACAAAACCATCTTATGGTTTCTTAATTTTCAGGAAATTTCTATGGGTTTTAAGAATTCCAACCTCATATCTCATATCAAATTCAATTTTCCCAATATACCTATTTTTATATGTTTTAATTTAGAATAATTTTAGTTTTTTTTAATTACAAAGAGTGTACAAGAGCTCTCATATACTTTGTGTCCACTTTCTCCTATTGTTAATATCTTAGTGTGATACATTGCTCAAAACTAATGAACCAACATTGATAAATTATCATTAAAGTCCATACTTTACTCAAATTTCATTAGTTTTTACCTAACATCCTTTTTCTGTCCCAGAATCTCATCTAGGATATCACATAAGCAAGTAGCTATCATATCTCTCTGGGCTCCTCTAGACTGAGACTGTTTTTCAGTCTTTCCTTGTTTTTGATGACCTTGATAGTTTTGGGGAATAATGGTCAAGTATTTTGTAGAATGTCCCTCAGTTTGGGTTTGTCTTATATTTTCCTCATTAGACCGGGCTATTATGTTTTTGGGAGGAAGACTACAGAGGTAAAATGCCATTCCTATTACATGAAGACAACATATTGTTTACATATCTTATTAACAATGATGTTAACCTTGATCATCTGGCTGAGGTAGCCAATTAATCTAATTTTCATCATTTTTGTTTTTCCAAAAGGCATCAGAGACTTAAAAGTAACTAGAAAGTTGTCAGGTAAAAAATTTGTTTTATCTACTTCACCTTACATATGTAGTATATATGAAGATTTCAACATGAGGATGTTGAAATCTTTTTTTCATTGAAACACTAAAATCATTGGCTATTTATAGGAAATGCTAAATAGAAAAGATGAAAATTTTTAAATAAAATTTTAGAATTAAAAGATTAAAATTAGGGTTGTCACACTGAATACAAGTTGCCTTTTATACAGTTTACTAAAAACATACAATATCGAGTGGCAACAATTATACAAACGTTTTATAATACAATACTAATATAATACAATTTTAATCTCTTTCATTGTGATATTTGAAGATTCTCATCTTCAATTCTAGAACATGGCCAAGATATTTATTAAATAAATGATGTATATAATTTATAAGAAAAGGTATGAATGCAACCAGGTTGAAAATTTTAAGTAATCCCAGCCATAATGAATTTAGGTAAAATGCAACAGTAGAAGAAAGGAAGAATAGAAGTATATAAATTAGATGGAACATGACTAAATGAATAAGGGGATAATTTGTTAAGGAGATGAAAAATCAAAGGCTGAAAAGTTAAATAAATAAATAAATAAATTCCAGAAAAAAAAGATTGGAAACTACAGAATTCAGAATACTTAAAAAAAAATTATTTTTTTTTCAGAAAGCATTGAAATTATGTTTATATATTCCTGGAGTACAACCTGTTAGGGAGCATATATACTGATTCTGAACACATGTATTGATTCTAGAGGAAAAATCATTTGCTTTTAATTTCTGTTTATTTTAATTGAGTTAGAATGAGTAGACTACTCAATGGAGATAGATCACTGTGATTCCATAGAGAACAATTTCCTTTATTAGGACACTGTCAAAAGAAATCAACTGGATTCTTTAGAAAATTACCAGAAGAAATTATTGGGGCTCCCCCCCCCAATTCCAAAAGAAATTAACACAAGATGACTTGTAACCATTATGGTAAAGGTAGGTTCTGGAAAGAATCATCAATAGTTGTTAAATCTAGTGGGGGAATTGGACATAGAGCAATATATTTACATGGTCTTAACGTGTTTCCTCACAGATTGCTTACTGGTTGAAACAGGGAAAATAATAAAGTGGAGACACTCAGTGAGACACTGATGATCAAAATTAACATCACCAACGAGGAATGAAGAGACACTGTGTGCCATACTTTGCTTATGTAGTATTCCAGACATGAGTGTATACCCTGAATGTAATCATGAGAGAAATTCCAAATTAAGGAAAGTTCTAGAAAATAACTGATCAGTATTCTTCATATTTAACAATGTGATACAATGTCATGAGGAACTGTTCCACATTAAGAAACTAAAAAGACATGACAACTAAATGCCATGTGTAATCTTGGACTGGATCCTGTATTGGAGGGGAAAAAATGCCAAAAAAGATATCATTGTGGGGCTGGCTGGTTAGCTCAGTTGGTTAGAGCATGGTGTTATAAACACCAAGGTCAAACGTTCAGATTCTCATACCAGCCAGTTGCCAAGAAAGAGAAAGAGAGAGAGAGAGAGAGAGAGAGATAACATTGGGACAATTGACATAATCGGATTATGGACTGTTGATTAGATGAAAGTATTATATTAATGACAAATTTCCTGAGTTTGGTAATGTTACCACTGTTACCTAAGAGAACAGTCTTGTTCTTAGGAAACAGTCACTGAGTATTAAAAAGTAAAAGTGCATAACAAAACAAATGTGGCCAAATGTTTAAAACCATGAATCTGAGTAAAGGGTATACAGGAATTTTCAGCATCATCCTTGTAAACTTTTCTGTAAATTTGAAATTATTGCAAAATAAATTAGAAATAAAGATGAGTTTTGGGACCCCAATCCAGAGGGCTTATCCACTAAGATAAAAATTGACCAATTACATATTAAACATAGCAGGCAAAAAGAAACTTTTCAACATCAATCTCAAGCCTCTGGAATAGCTCACTCTGGTGCAAGTCAACTGCCATATCCTCAGGACACTCACGCAGTCCATGGAGTGGCTCCTCCTGATGAGGAGGAGCTACTGTCTTAAGATGGGTTTTATTTTATGTTAAGTGAGAAGAAGAAATATTCACCAGTTTAAGATTGTTTCAGCGGAGGGCTGAGCCCGTGGCGCACTCGGTAGCGTGCTGCGCTAGCAGTGCGGCGACGCTCCCGCCGCCGCGGGTTCGGATCCTATATAAGGATGACCGGTGCACTCCCTGGCTGAGCGCCGGTCATGGGAAAAAAAAAAAAAAAAAAAAAAAAAAAAAGATTGTTTCAGCGGTATGCTAATGACATTTACTTCAGTTATAATGGATTGATGCATTTCTTCAAATGGGATCACAAGAGAAAACCAGTGCAGAGCTAAAGCTGTACTTCTGGATTTTGGATTTACCTTTTTGCATTTTGTTAACCTATTTTTAACTCTTTCCCATTCTGAATAGTTGCTTGCTGGCAGAGCCACTTCCTTTGTTTCAAACAGTCTGCTTGCCCAGTGTAAGGGAGAAGCCTCTTTCTGGGCATGACCCTGGGTCACACTTTAAGATGGAATCAGATTTAGTGGCAGTTAAGATTTGGCATAGACTAGAAAGCAAAATGAAATGCAGAAGTTTTACAGCTCACCAAACTGCCTCTGCACTCACTAAGAAAAAAATGTTCCAAAGCATTCAAGCTAGCTTTTCAGAAATATTATAGTTGTAAAATCTGTGACACCAGTAATAGTTGTGCCAAGCACGGGTTTTATTTTAGTAAGTTGTTTACCTATGCCAATATTTAAGTGTACTTCTGTGCAAAAAGATGTGGATAATAGTTCTCTTTATAGAAAAATCAATGTACCCAAATAGTCATAAAATATAACAGTGTGTATGTGTACATGCATTATGCAAGTACAAATAGATCTACATTGTGCCAGATGTGATCTAATCATCCTGGAAGTTCTGTTTAGGTATATGATATTAAAAAGTGCTGAACAGGCTTTTTCCCTCAAAGTGAAGCCATACATTTCACATTACTACTAGCAAATTATATTTGACATGTAATTCTAAAATGAAGTTACTCTAATCTAAAGTAATAGGGCAACAACAAGAATAAGCAATGAAGCCGTTCATAAGACAAAATGGGTTCTAAAATTCTAGAGAGTTTTAGTTACAAGTAATTAGAAATGCAATTTACAGCACTTAAAATGTATTTCTTTTGGTGGTTAATTACATTAGAACAGCTATTGTTCCAAATGGTGATGGACTAATAAATTGTAATAATCACCTCTCTAAAAATTGGATTGCAATGTTTTAATAAGCAGTCTATACGACGAGAGAAATCTATTTTTTCCAACCTTGGAAATTTACTTCAGTAAAGGACTATGTTGGTATATACATGGATGCATATAGATACATGCATATAGGAGATAAATATTATGTGTGTATAAGTATATACACATTTAATTATGATTTTGTAAAACAGAATGGGCCTCTAAATGGCCTTTTAATTTTAATGTATGCTACATCTTTACAAATTTGGGTAGTACAAAAGTTTTTGTTAGAACACATATCACTTCTAAAAATCATCTCAGATTTATGATGGCATGATTTGGGTCTAAGTAGATCTCTCTGGATACAGGCTCCCTCCTCTAAATCTATGAATGCTATCACTATTTCCACTATTAGAAACGAAGAAAAAAAAAAAAAAAGGCCAGCCTGTGGCTCACTTGGGAGAGTGTGGTGCTGCTAGCACCAAGGCCATGGGTTAGGATCCCTATATAAGGATGGCCGGTTGGTTCACTTGGGAGAGCGTGGTGCTGACAACACTCAGCCAAGGGTTAAGATCCCCTTACTGGTCATCTTTTAATTTAAAAAAAAAAAAAAAAAGAAGAAGAAAGAAAATAAAGAAACAAAGAAAGGAAAGGAGAGGAAAATAAAAGAATGCAAAATAGAAGTGGAAAAGGACAGGAGCAAGGGAAGAGAGGGAAAGAGAAGGGGGAAGGGAAAGGGAGGGGAGGGGAGGGAAATCCCCATATTCTAGACGGCTGCGAAAACTCACTTATACCAGTACACTGACCATAGGAAGAATGACAGTCATTGGGAAAATGAACAACCTAAGGTTTTGGTCACAACCAATTTTGCTACTCTATAAATAGTGTGAATTGTTTTAATTTTAAAAATAAGATCAACAGCAAATGGGTAGCTCTGTGTTAAAAAAGAAAAGAAAAAAGGTAGTGATGAGAACATGTCATGAATTTGTTATATAATTTTTAAAGAAGTCTTACTGAACATTTATTTTATATTTTTGGAGATGATTTTTCTACTTATCTGGTCAGTACGCCACATATCCTCTCCCCTTCACACACATGCACACCTGTTCCAATCATTGGCTCAAGACATCTCACTCAAGATAGAAATTAAAACCAATTTCAACTAGCTCCAGCTCAGAAATGATAAATAGTAGCTTCTTGCATCCTTTTCTTTGACCACCACCTCCTGGGCTTCCAGCTCTTTCATGTAGTAACTCCTAATATATCTGCTCTTCAGTTTCAAAAGCATTTCATATTTCTGGACCCCTCCACTTTGTTTTCAGCTATCAGCCTCTTCCAGTCCTAACCTCTTTCCCTCTTCAGCCTAGAGTCCATGGTTGATCTATTGTTTTCTTACAGATTTTGGCGGTTGGCTAACCCAACAACAATTTCCAAGTACCTTCTCCCTTGCCTTTAGAGGTGGGTAAACTAAATACTCACTTTACCAGTGTCCTTTGCAGTAAGACATGTAACACAGTTCTTGTCAGTGAGATGCAAGTGAAAGTTTTCTTTGATAAAAGCAATAGATTTAGTTGACCTTTCTCTCTTTCCCCCTTTTCCTGCCGTGAATGCAGATATGATGCCTGAAGCTAAGGGAACTATCTTGTGACCATGAAGGAAAGGTGAAAAGAATGATGAGAATTCTAGCTTTAAAATAACTGAGCCACTCAACCAAAGAGCCTCCTACTTCCACACTTACATGAGAATGATAAGTGCTTATTTGTTTAAGCCACTCTAAATCGGGTTAGCTGTTACTTCCAACCAAAGACATTCCTAACCACTGTCTTGCTAATTCCTCAATTCTTCTGCCCCATTATATTTCTCTCAAACTTTGCTGGCAAAACTCCAACAGTGAATTAATGTTACAAGGCAACCGATCCCTATATTTCTACCCAAGTTGACGATGATTACTAGAGAAAATCACAGAGCCATATAGACTGATTTCCATGTAAATTCATGGACCACAATTTTAACTGAGCCCATCATACCTTCCATGTTTCCACAGTCATTTTACTTATCCACTTCAAATCTATGACCTTATCACCATCATGGCTTCTATACCCACCACTCCACTGAAACTGTTTGCATTCAAGGTCTCCAACAACCTACTTATAAAATCCAAAGAACTTCTTAATACTTACCCTCCTGTTACTACATCCAACGTACCTCTCTGAAGCATGTCAGTATCAACTACTCCCTCCTTATTGAAACAGTTTTCACTAATTCTTAGGCCACTCTCCTTCTACCTCTCTGACTATTATTTTTTTTTAATGGATTCCAGTTCCCTAGTGCAATTTTCTATACTGTCATCTATTTTCTTGGAAATATTAATCATAGTAATTTTTAAAATCATAATAATTTTGAAGTCTATCAGAATGCCAAGTATCTGGATTGTTTGTAGGTCTATTTCTATTATCTGATTTTTCCCTTGGTTCAGTTTCTTCATATGCCTATTAAAGTTTGATTGAATACAGACATTTTGTTTGAAAAAACCGTAGAGGCTCTGGATGATATTTTCCTCCAGAGAGGGTTCATCCTATCATTTATAGGTAGCTAGAGTAGAGGCAGGTCACCTTAACCTAAAAGTGGAATGACTAAGAGGTTGAGTTGCAGTGTTTTAAAAGTTCAGTCTGCATCTAGCTCACTCTCATTCCTAAAGGGTAGGTTCTTCAGGGGTCCCAACTGAAATCCTGGGGCATTTCCTGAGGTCACTTCTCCACAGAAGGTCCTGAACATTAATGTTTGTTTCTTCAACACTATGAGATTAGAGAAAACTCCACTCTGCTTTTCAGCTACTTTCTCCTTGACTAGTTAGGCTTTCTGATGCCATGTACAGCTTAAAAATTTGGCACGTCTAGAGGTAAAAACTACCGAGTGTCAAATTCATTTCTCTACACGTCCATTCTCTTCAGAAGTTTGACCCCTCAAGTGATGACTGCATTGATAACCCTCAATTTTCTTTTCTCCCCAGCCCTATCAGGTAACTGAACCTCTGATGACTTCTCTGTACCATGTACCAAGAATTGGCAAATTCCCCAAAGGGAGATATGCCTCACTTCTCTGTAGTTCTCCTTACTCAAGATTTTATCTTCTCAAGCCCTGGTTCCTTGGCAACTTTCTGATGCCTTCAAGCAGACATTTTGTCTTTTACCTGGCTTCTGTAGATGTTCTTCGTAGAACGCTGTTCTGCTACAAGTTACTACATCATTGCCAGAAGTAGAAATCTCTCTTTGACTATTTTTTTTCCAGTTCTCTCTCCAGGCTCCTTGTCATATGATAGAGTCTGAAATATTATTTCTTCTGCTAGGAACATATGCCTCTCATCTCACTTGACTTTCCCTATTTCACTCCCATACATCTTTCAGTATCAGTTTAGAATGCCTTGGGAAGTGTTTCCTAATTCCCAAAGTGCAACACAGCTGAAAACTTTTTTCCTTTATCTCCCTCTGATTCAACCTTTCACATTTAAGGTAGCACACTCCCAACATTTCCTCCCCTATTCCAAGATCTATCCCATACAACTGAAAACAAGCAAACAGAAAAGCAAATCAATAACTCTCTCAGTTCATGCGAGCTTTGTAGTTTTCTTTCTCTGTGTCATCTTTTCAGAGTGTGGCTCAACTTAGCCTTTCTTAGCATGAGAACTGACTAAGCAAGAAAGAACTCCTTTTTCTTTGGATGATGGTGCTTGTGGAATGGTACTGTATATTGTTTATTTATTTAATTCTTTATCTTTCACATTTGTCCATTCTCCTTAAAATTTTCCTTTGGCACCGTATCAAAGTATGTTCATCCTCCTCTGTTTTATTTTGATCACTAGTCAAAAACTGACCTCAGTCATAGTATAGTTGTCCCAGTATAAAACCCTAATAACCAAAAAAAGAAAAGTACAAGTTCACAAGTTTTAAAATTCAGTTGGACTTGATAAAGAACAAGTATCATTTAAAATCTTAAAAAATGCTCATGAGTCCTATTCTGAAACTTCACAGTCTCCATCTACTTCTTCATCTTATAATTAAACCTGTTTTTTCTCGAGCACCACCATTCAAGTCAAAAATATAAAATTATCTTATTCAATGTTATCACTTCTGTTTAATTAGTAGTGTCACATCATGAACGTGTTCGCTACTGCTTCACTGCAAATGTATAGTATTTCAGTGACATTATTGGCCATCCTGGGGAGCCCAGCCACCATTTATAACATTGCTTTGGTGGGAAAATGCTTTACAGATTCCAAACAACTGACATTCAGACAAAGTTTTCCCACTTGAGTAATCAGGATTCAAACACTAATATGCCCTACATCTGTCTACAAGCCATTTATAAGATGGGGACTGCCTGTATTTGAAAAACACATGCTGGTATGTTACTCTTAATCAAGGGAAAAAAAATTTTACAATGATGAGGTTGCATGCCTGGATTTTTCTTCCTAGTTTTCAATTATATTCCTCCATTCTATCAGATTAGATTCAAGTAAATCCTAAAGAAAATTCTGTCAGTATAACAGATGCTCTATGTTTAATCTTTTTATAATAATTTTCAACATGTAAGACACCAGTTAAGGATTCAGGTTATAGAAATCTCTCAATAATTATAGTAATCACAGTTTTTCAGAACCAAGTAGATGTATTGGGACAGATGTTTTGTTTTTCAAATTCCATCTAATGAATTTAAAATTTTTCTTTCACTAGCAATGGACCTGATCAACATACTAATGTTGTATGTCACTGCTTACCAGCATTAATTAGCCTGGGAGAAGTAGAGGAGGAAAAGGACAATGGCTATGTCTAGGGTTGGGGCTGCAAAGCCAGGAGCAACTGAAGAATTGTGTAGCAAGTAAATGAGAAGTGCTCTTGAGTACAGTGCTGAAATGGCTGACAGCAGAGTCATAGTTGGGTAGGGACAGAAATGAGACCAAGAGGGAAAACTTGAACGGGACAAAGGCTTGTAGAATACCACATGGAAAAGCCCAAGTACAGTGGGTGTGATGGACTAGGAAAGGTGGAAGGAGAAGTGCCTGTGTCCAAATAAGAGAATTTTAGAGTACCTAGAGGTACAACAGTTTCACTACACAGTGAAATCTAAATTGCTGATCACTGGATCTAGGGGATCAATGAGAGGCTTGAGTCATAGTTGACTCGAAGGGTTTGAATCTAGGTGACTGGGTTCATTACTGTTACAGATGGGGAAGGTAGAAGGAGTAACATGGGTTGGAGGGAAGACGTACTCAGCACTGTGCAGGGATGGGCACTAAAAATGGTATAATATTCAATTTTTATTTTTTAGCTTTTTGTTAACAAGTGACAAATGGATATGGTGACATTAGTTTTGGTTTGGCATTCCTTCTCAAATGGCCTGATCACAATTTTTTTCCATTACCATGGATTCAGCAAGAAGAGATTCTATTTTAAGACTGCAAGAGCAGTGACATTTTGCCCTTCAGTTTGACGGGTCACTTTAGGATAACCATTCAAATCAGCCTCATGTTCAGTGTCACAATCATCTGTGTAAAGCACCATCTGCATGACTGTTTTGAAGAAATGTGTGGAGGCTACGATCTGCTCAGGGGAAGAAAAGCTTTCCCAGAGAAAACTACACACTCCTGCTTGAGGTCATTTTTGTCAGGAAACAGGTCTGACAAGGCTCCATTGATACTAACTCAACCTGCCATTCCAGGGTATAGTCGTCTAAAGATGACGATGAGCTTCTCTGGACAGTCAAAATTGTGAAGTGATTGCCAGAGGCCTGGTTTCCTGACATTGATCAAGGTCAGATTTATGTATTTGAAGTAGAAACTAAGAAAGATTTTTCATTTACTGCAGTCATGCAAATTAGGTCCACACTCAAGGGGCATACAATAAACCAAGCCACAGGCAAAAAGAGTTTCCATCCAAAAATTCAGCACATAGTCCAGAGCACAAGCAGTTTATTCAGCCCCAGACACTCTCTATCATCAGCATCAAAAAGGCAAAGTTGGATGAAACAGTACTGGAACATAAGACTGTATGTGGACTGATAGATTACAGCCCTTTCATGTTTTCATTTTTCCTAATTAATTGATAAGATTGATACCTCCAGTAGAAAGAATATAATATTGTATTCTTTAATATCTTAATATTGCACCTCATAGCCACCCTTTGTTTGCAGTTTGTTCTTTCATACACTCATCTATTCACTTATTCAAACATATCTGAAGGTCTTTTTAAGTTCCAGGTGACATGCTTAATGGTGGATCTAGAAAGATTAATAAGACATGGTACCCCCAGTGAGCTCACAGTCTGATAGGAGAGACAGGCAGGTAAAGAAACAAACATAAGGCAGTGTGGGAGGTCGGTGGGAGCGACATGCTGAAAGTATCATGAGAGAACTTAGGAGTGTATTCACCCCTCCTGGTGACAGAGCCAAACTGAGTTTTAAAGGATGAGCAGGAGTTCATCAAGTGAAAAGAATAAGGGAGGGCAGTTCAGGCAGAGGAACATAGTGAGCAAAGTTATGAAAGGATGGATCAATTAGAGGGGGGACAAGACTGGAAGCTGGAATGCCATTTAGAAGGTTTCTGCAGAAGTCTTAGACAAGTAAGGTAAGAGACAGAAATAGGACTATGGCAGTTAGAATGGCACACAGGTGACGCATTCAAGAAATATTTAGGAAGTAAAACAGGCAGGATGTGGAGATTGTGAAATGTGGAGATTGTGAAATGTGAAGTCAAGATTCATGCCCGGTTCCTAGCTAGAGTGACTGGCTGGATGGTGGTGGCATCTACAAAGAAGCAAAAACGGAAGAGACTTTAGAGGAAAAAGCACAGTTGAGATCTTGATATATTGAATTGAAAGTGACTGTGAGACATCTGGGTAGAATTATCCAACAGGCATTTGGTTACACAAGTCTGAAGTTCCTGGGGGAACTGTAAGCTATAGCTACAGAGTTGGGAACCATTTGCGTGTAGACAGATCAAAACATGACAGTGGGTAAGATCACACAGAGAGACTCTTGCATAGAGTGAGAAGAGAAGGGGCTGATGGTGGAACTTGAGTGAACATGAGCATTTAATGAGCAGAGAGAAAAGGAAACATCAACGACAAGGAGAAACAGAAAGATGTTGGAAAAGTCAGAAAAAGTGTGGTCACAAAAACAATCCTGAAGTCCAACTTTGTGGAGAAATCACAAACAACTAGTGAGATGGCAGAGATTCGGAATTTTTTCTGGGGTTGTGTTTTAAGAAAATTAGAGCAAAGGTGCAATACTTTAATTATCTGTGTGTCTCTCTTTCTGGGCAAGTATCTGGCTCATTGTAAGTTAACAGTGAATATTTTTTGAATGAATGTTAACATGGAAATGTATACTGTTAAGTAAAATATAAAGGCACGTGGACATGGAAAGCATCTAAGTCATTTTCAATATGGTACCCGGGGTACTATCTTGTTGTTGATAAAATGGCAAATGAAAGTAATGGTAACTATCCAGTGTGGGGAGAGATTTCTCAGGTATAGAAGAATATTCATCACGGCATTTGAAATAGACAAGCTGTATAGCACATACAGACTATTCACTGATACAACAAATATTGAGCAACTACTATAAATATTTGCCAGACACTGTTCTAGGCACCGGGGAGTCTTTGGAAAACTAGAAGAGTTAAAATATCTTCTCTCATAGAGTTCACATTTCAGTGGGGGAGTAGGAGACAGACAATGAACAAATAAATATGAGAGATCTTCCAAAAGTTCTTGGAAAGATTTGTACTATCTTTCAATTTCATTTTTTCACAAACTTTCTGAAGTATCCTCGTACATGGCAGGTGGTGATAAATGCTAAGAAGAAAAATGAAGTAGGGTAAGGGGGCAGAGTTGGGGGCATTATTCTATAGTTTACACTAAAATCTACTTAATTCTGACGTCTCATATAAAGATGGTTTGCAATTTTATGAAACAGCATGGAAAATAAACTTAATAGCCAAATAATTTGGGGAAAATTGTAATAGTATCAATAGCTTAAAACATTTTTAAGTAACATAGAAAATACAAATGAAAGGGGTCATAAAAAAATCACAAAATGGAAGCAACAGCTTCTATTTTAAGTACTATTTTTAATGAGCAAATCTGGTTTTAAAACTGTTATTTTACTTGAATGAGTTCTCACTCCAGCTCTTTTCCTTTTTTTTTTCAAATATTGTGGGGGGCGGGGGGAGGGGGAGTTATGTCATGACACAGCTTCCACGTAGTGACCCCTGATAGTTGTAGAAGCAGAGGAAATGATTTCCCTTGGCAGGCTGTATTATTATTAGTACTGCCATCCTTTGGCTAATTGAAATTCCAAAGGACAAAGATAACCACTTAAATAAAATAGGATTATGAATTAAAATAGATATGAATGAGATGTTCAGTCCATTTAATCGTGATCATTATCTCAGGCTTGTATCTGAGGTTAGTTAGAATTCTTTCAAATCATTTCTATACATATTAGGAAGGGCAAGTATTCTAAATAGGAGTTGGGGACAAAGGAATCCCCCATGAGTCTATTTGCCTCTATCTGGTCTCAAAAATATTGGGGGGAGGGGGTTATGGAGGCACAAAGGGACAAAAGAGAGGAAAACATTCCAATTTTCCACCAATTTGATTTCAAAATTCACCAGGCAGTAAGAACAAAAGTCTTATAAGAAAAGGCATCCTCTTTGCCTCTAGGCTGAAATGAATTATTGTTCCCGAAAGCCCTGCGAGACAGAGGTTTGACTCAGCTAGCTCCTCTTTGGCTGGGATCTCCAAAGGCATGAAAAGAAATAGCAACACTTTAGATAATAAAGTAGGCAAGTCCTCCCTGAATCTGTTGTGTAAAGTGTTAAAAAGCCTTGAGTTCTTTGCTTGTGATCACCAGCTGCATTTTCTTATGCCCTCAGTTCAAGACAGACCACTAGGGAGGCTGTTCAGTTGTGAACAAAATCTTTATTTTCCCAAATAGGGAAAGGCATGTTCGTGGGCAAGAGGAACATATATTTATTGTTTGCAGTAATGCAGTAATAGTTCTCCTCCTCTTAGCAAAAGCAAGAGCAAACAGAATATTAATAATGACTGTAAGGACAAAAAGTGAGGGTTCCATTTGCCCATAAGGCACATTGTAACTCAATTATCAGTAAAACACAGTGCTTGCTTTTGCCTTTCTGAAATACAGAATTTGGTTAATTAAACTGCTAATGAAAGCAGTCATGATTTTTAACCAAATGGACCTCAAATTATGAACTATGCAGTTCAGAAGTATTTGTTTACTAAATGCATCAAAGACTCATTAATCTGCCATACAGACAATTTCATTGTGAAACTTAAAAACCGAGAGTCTATACACTAATTGGGGACATAAGCTCTATATAGAGGGGAACAAGAATTCACGAAGCTCGAGCTTATCACATATAAGGATGCAAACACAGTTTGAATGCATATATATAATCTTGCAAATCCATGTTATGGTATAGTTGAAAAAGAACTAGGATAGTCATCAGAGGACATAAGTTCTAGTGTCAACTTTTCTACTAACTAGGTATGGGAACCTGCATAAGTCCTTAACCTCTACATGAAAAGAGGAGTTGGCAAATGTACTTTAAGCTCATTTCCACCTTTAAATTTCTATGTTTCTAGGACCTGTATGCAAATAACTTCTAGTGGCAGATACAGTTAATAACCATAAACTCCTATAAAAGCTGTTTTTGGTAAAATAGTTCTAGGGCTAACATTTCCTGTACATTTGAAAGCATTTATAATTTGAAAAGAGAATGATGCACAAAGTTGGTGCTCAATAAATGCTTGCAAGTAGAATTAAGATTTTATAACTTGTTAGAAATAAATGAAAATTGTCTTGACTTGGAACCATCAGCAGTCACTTAACTTTGGGGTAAGGAAAGGCAAGGAATGTGTATATGGGGAAAGGGGATTGAGATATGGGAAGAGTACTCATTCCAGAATATATGTTATTTTGTACCACATCTCACAAATGTATTCCATAAATGTAATTGTCTTAGTCCATTCAGGCTGATATAACAAAATACCATAGACTAGGTAACTTATAAACAGAAATTTATTCCTCAGAGTTTTAGAGGCTGGAAGTCCAAGACCAAGGTTCCAGTGGTGTCTGGTGAGGGCCTCCTCCTCAAACACCGCACCTTCTCCCTGAGTCTTCACATGGTGGATGGGGTAAACAGGCTCTCTTGGGTCTCTTTTAGAAGGGCACTAATTTCATTCATGGGGGCACAGCCTCATGACCTAATCACCTCCCAAAGGCCCCACCTTCTAATACTATCAAATTTGGGATTAGGCTTCAATATGTAAATTTGGGGGGAAACACATTCAGACCATAGCCGCAATATTTAATGTGCTTCACAAATGAACACAAAGGCAATATGAAAGTTGTTTGTTGATGAAAAAAATGACCACAAAGAACATTTCTGTATCATCTCTAAAACTGCTACTGAAGACAATGTTGTTTTTTGTCTTCCATTTTAAACTGTCTTTGATTTGTCATATAATGAGAATTATAAAACATATTATATTTTCTTTTCTGTTTTGGCTTCCAGGAAGTTCACAGCTAAATTTAATGTTCAATAATAGTAACTATCCTTAATTTAGGTATCTGGAATAATTGTCTAAAAGTTTTCCTCTAACTTTAAATCTTACTTTAGTGACCTTTTGTCGTTAACTACCTGAAATCTTTCTGGGAAGTAGATGGGGGATAAATACACTGATGCATACAGAGAAGAAAAAGGAAGGAAGGATGGAAATTAGTTGAGTAACTAGCCCTTCTAGAATTTAAATCAGGGATACTAACTTGGCAAAACAGACCAAAGAAAGGTAGCTTTCTGGTTAGGAAGCAATCAACACGTACCCATGTTTTATCTAAGTAGAGCAGGAAAACATTTATATATGCTGCATATAGAATTTAGAAGATATTTTAAAATCATAACCTAAAAACATTTCATTAGAAATAAATCAGCTTTGAGTAATTATTTCCATAAAAGCACTATTATTGTGTGGGAAAAGTTATAACTACTGCCTACATTATGAAAACAGAGAGCAACACAGAACGGAAAATTCAGCGCCTTCAGCGATCACTGGGACTACACAGAGCAAGAGGACATTTAAAGAAAAACACGATAAAACATTTTTTGCAAATGCAACATTTGGAAACCCTTTGAAGTTGCACAATCTTAACAGTTTCCTTAAAAAACAAACAAACATCATCTCTACATACATCAAAAATCTTTTTTATTTCAATTGGAAGAGAAGAAGAAAAGAAGGTCTAAGATAGCTAAGATTAAAGTAAAATGAAATAACATTCTTGTTATCCAGATTTGGTAGGTGAATTTCTTGATTCATTTTTTGAATGCAACATTGGGGAAAGGAGAGAGGATGAATGTGTGGAAAGAACAAAAACAGTCTAAGGGGCTGCGAAAATAAGTAACGAATAAGCTAACTGACAAAGATCGACAGATGGATACCGGGGCCACTGTTTAAATAGTAACCTCTTGTTGAAAACGACAGGCATCCCTATCAATCATGGTAACGAGTACACTTCATCTTCTTAGGTATTCTGACGGTTATGCATGGACTACTATTCCTTTAAACATTTTTAAACCATTTTAAAGACATGTAAGCATTTTAAAGAAAAACCAGGACATCTACCTGGTGAACATAATATGCAGCAATAACTATCTGTTAGCCTATTCTTGCAGATCCAGGTGACTTACGATGTATTTGCATCAGGAAAGTTATCCATAAATTTGATTTTTTTTTTGGAAACAGATGTTTTCAATGCAATCATGGAAAAGACTAACAAAAGTAACACTACAATGAATCTCTTTTAAAAGTAAGAGATCCCTGGGCGGGGGTGGGGTGGGGTGGGGAATCACTTTCTTTGTTTATCAGTTTTGTAAAATAATTTTTATTTATTGGGTTTGCTTACATAGGGCATATCTGTATTCCACTGTGAGCAAAAATGAAGTAGTCTGGCCTGACTTTGGCATCTGAAATTACAGCTATCGAAATGTACTGTTCACTGTGTTCAATTATTTTTATAGGTATCAGGTAATATATAGCCAACTCTCAATTATCTCGGACAATGGAGAGGAATGGTATCATGGCTAATTTAAAATAGCAAATAATCCAGAAATTATTTATGCAGATTTGGAAAGCCATTTTAAACCCAGAATTACCTTTGAAGTCTGAATCACTGTCCAGGAAGATTAGAAACTGACCTGGTGGCATCAGGGATCCTGAGGGCCAAGCGAATTTTCATTATGGATTCTCAAGGCTTTATTATTCCTGCTTCTAGCATTGGAGGAGCTAGAAGGTATGCAGCTATTATCTCAACTAGAGAGAAAAGCTTAAGAACAGGAAGGGCAGGAAGGGCCCTGGAGATCTGTGCCTAAAAAAGGTTCTTGGACAATCCCAGATTTTCCAATTTGGGTATTTCCCAGCTCATTTAAGAACTGGAAGCTGCATTCATTTGTGCTCTAATACAGAGAATCTAATCCATAAAGAGGTCCATGAGAAACTACTGAGATTAAATGGATACTGAGAGAAAACTAGACGGAAAAAATATTTATGAAGGGCCTAAAAATAATTGGAAGGACTTTTTTAAAAAAGAATTTTGCAATAGATTTCCCAGTAGGGATTAATAAAATGTCAAGCTCTTCTAGGGATTCTTCCCCATTCTGATTTTTCAACACATCCCTTTATCTCCTCCAATTTTAGAGCTACATGGAAATCAAGCTACTGACTTTAGATCTATAGGAGAAATAGAAATAAAAATCAAGAACTCACTGTTTATGTAAGTTTATTTCACCCTGCCAGCTCTGCTTACTGAAAACAAAAGAGAATGACATAGAATAAAACAAAATAGAATGGTCTACTGGGCACTCAGAATCCATGCCAGGTTCCATGGCAGTGAGCAGGACTTCTCATCCATTTAAAGTTGAGAAGAGCTTGATAGTACTCTGGCCCCAATACTTCTGCTCATTTGGTTTGCTGTACAGGATCACATCCCCAGTGCCAAGGGCAGTAGGAATTGGCCCAGCACTTCAGTGCCATTCATCTTCAGAGCCACCTGATTTTGCAGGTGAGTAGTTATATCTCCATAGAGTTCCACTTCTGTGGCTAACATCTTGCTTACCCTGTAACAGACACCTACTCTGGGGTCTGATGAGCATCAGCATCGGGAGGTTTAACCCAGCACTTGGCTCTCCATAACATGATTCTGCTAGTTCTGACATCAGCCATATGTCCAACCTTGGAAAAATTACATTTTTGCCTGTAGGGTTTCCTTTAATAAAAACAGGGCTAGAGGAATGTGGAGATGATGCTTATAAATAGATTTTGTAAAATCATAAAAGCTATTGGTTTCTGAGAAACTCTACGAATATGTCTCACAAAAGCCTTAGCTGCTCAATGTTTTAAGCTGCTCAGGTGAGATCAATAAGCTTAAATTTTTACCAGCAATACATTTTAATAACAATTTATAAAAATGCTATTTTTTTCTTCCCCCAAATTCCTTGCATATATATTTTTTTAAAGCTGGGAAAAACTATCATCATTTTATCCAGAAAGATGTCCCCCCCCCGCCCCGCTTTGGTCTTGTCAAGGATTCTCAGTTTTACAGGTGAAAAATGCATAAATTACATATCATTACCATGCTTTGTGAAAGTTGAGAGAGGCACAGTTTGAACAGCTCATCTTTACTATTTCATTGATTAGAAAAAACAGAATCAAGACTGGCTGTTGAGGCCTTTAAGTAATTTTTTTCTTTAAATCACGGAACAAATGTTTATAAAATGACAACAGAATTAGACTTGCTGCCTGGCAACAATGAATGGGCAAACTGACCAAGTTTGAATGCTCTGTGATAATTTCTTCCATGTTTCTGTGAACTACCATAGTGAAATATGTTTGAACGGGGAGCCTGGTAGAAGCAGTGTTGAAACAATGCAAAATTAATGCAGAAGGAAAAAGTGGTAACTATGTGAGGTGATGGATGGGTTAAATAGCTTGATCATGGAAATCATTTAACAATGTGTATGTACGTCAAAGCATCACACTGTATACTTTGAATATATACAACTTTTATTTGTTGATTGTATACCTTAATAAAACTGAAAAGAAGGATGTGGGATTGCTTCCAATTCTGCATTATTACCAGTGAGTAAAAAGGAAGATAAAAGAAACAAACAAGAAATAAGAAATTCAAGGGGAAATAGCAAAAAGTTTAGAGAATTATCTGAAAAGAGATGACACATTATTTGTCAGTTAAACAAACTGCCCTGACTCCTCTGTGAAGACTTAGAATATCATGAACTGCAGTGATAATCGTCCTTCTCTGAGGTCCTATTGCCACAGAGGCTACTTTTTGTGTTAACAATGTGAACACATGATGTGATAATAAATTGTGATTATTTTGGAAAATCTAGGATATATGAGAACCTATAGAACACCATTTTAGTACACATTTATTTTTGTGTATAACTGTTTTACTTTTGTAAGTCTTGATTCCCCAAGGAAAAGGAGCATGCTTTCTACTTTAATACCTCCTACAGTACTACCCTCATAATATTTCATCAATAACTATCCATTGACTGAGTACATTAATGGCCTTATAGGCTATTTTCTACGTATGAGTATAATCCTTTGAAAGTAGAGTTCACTGATCTAGAACTTTCTCAGAGTGACAAGTCCCTCCATTGTTTTCCTACTGATAGGGTTTAGTCCACACTGCCCCACAATATGTCACTTTGGCATTTGAGAAAGCAGCAGAAGCAGAAAGGTCACTGTCACGTTACCCTCACCCTTCTCCCCTGAAGCAGGTCATAGAACCTTCAATCCAGAGGTGCCCTTCCTATACCTGTAGGAAAGGAACATCCTTATCTCTGAAGACACAAGGACACAGAAGAATCTGAGCAAACAGACCTTGCTAAGTCCCCCCATTTATTAGCATTAGATCATACCCCCTTCATCCGATCATACTTCTTCTCCATGACTATCCAGTTCTTCACCAAACCTCAGCACAAAAATACATAAGTTTCTATTTCTTTGGATTTTCATTTCCTTATGAAGTCTTTTGTGTCACTTAAAACTGATGTACATAAAATAAATTTGCATGTTTTTCTCTTGTTAATCTGTATTTTGTTAAGGGCCCCAGCTACAAACGTAAAATGGGAAGAAAATACATTTCTCTTCCCCTATATTACATGAGGGAAACAGATTCAAAGTGGTATTATGAAAGACTGCTTTGTACAGAAACAAGTCCTGGGCCAAAATTAGACTCCACAAATGTTGCTTTTTCATCACTAACCAAGCATTCTAGCCTCCTCCAAAGGAAAGCTCTGTAAATTATAAACTTTGATGGGTATGAGCTATCTGCATTCAGAGATTAAAACCGTGATTTCCAATGTTTGTCACATCCTCATGTGATGACTTCATATGTGTTAAGCATGGATATGAGAAGGTGGGGGTGAGCTGGTGGTGGGGAGCAATGAGTGCAATTAAAGAGACAGCACATGCAGGTTTGCTGGCATAACTCTCAGTTTTACAGAATTCCTAACAATGTAAATTAGGCAGGTCTATTAAAATTTTTATCCATTCTCTATGCTAGATATGTAATCTCATTAGTCTTGACAAAGGTCAAGAAACTGAAAGTAAATCAGTACATACAGTAGTATAATTTCCTTCATTTATAATTAAGATTCTCCACTATTCCATTTTAAACCCTCATTCTGTCAACCCTAAATCTATGCAAGGAATGGGGAAAGAGCAGTTCCCTAATAAAGTAAAGAATTCAGATTAACAGTGAGACAATGGGGCTAGGCCTGTGAACCAAACTGACTCCATTTTCCCTGCAGAGGACACTTTGTTACTTTTCCACTCCTCAGTCGTGAGACCCCCCCTCCCCCCAGGGCACAAGATTATGCCATGGCCCACCCTGATAAAATAAACTGAGATAAGAATGGAACAGATATTCACTGAGTTGCAAAACTCTTCACCAAGGCTTATTCACTGTAATTGTAAAAATTAAGTTACAGATTAACTTTAAGACCCCTTTAGGAATTCCTGCATGCACACAAAGCTTCAAGGTGACCACTACAATGACCTTCCTGGGTTGAGGATAATGAATACCACCACCATCTTGGACCTACTGAGCAGGTGCAAGGACCAAAGCCCTAACTGAGCATGCACTCATGGCCAACCAGGAAGAACAGAATGGACCACTTCCAGTGATGCTGGCCTGCACCCCTTAACTCCTTTCCCTATAAAAGATCCTGGATAGCTCCCCTTGGGGTGCTAGCTTTCTTGTAGCTACCCCCTCTTATGCATAAGTCTATCTCCTCTTTCAATAAAGCATTGCTTTACTGCTGGGTGCAGTGTTCATTTCTATGACTTTGGAACCCAAGAGCCTAATTCAGTAACTATAGTAGTGTGGCATCTAAGAGGAAGTGTACAGAAAACTAGGAGTAAGCACAGTGCAGATTAAAAGGCCCATGGAAATAAAGATTTAAATAAAAGGTGGTGATTTTTCTTTTTAGATCTCATACTTCATTTACTTCTAATTTTGAATGTTTAAAAGATAGAAGAGAGTATAGGAAATTACTTGGTGGGAATGAGGGTTTGGGATAGGGATGGGTGGTACAGCAGATAACTGGTTTAGGTGGGGACACTGGGATGGAAAAATGGCACTGAGTGGAGAACTCTACCACTCAGGGGTTGGAAAAGGAAGTCACATAATCTTCTTTATTGCCACCACCCTCTGCTGGCTCTACAAATCCCACTCTTTCCAATCTTAGGTTCCTTTCACTTTGCCTTTTCTTCCCTTCCACTCTCCTGTTGGCACTCTCTGACCCAATCCAGTATTCTACCATCAGTTTCTTTTTTTTCAAATTGAAAAATAATTGATTATACATATTTGTGGGGTACAGAGTTGAATGTCATTATCTGTGTACAATGTGTGATGATCAAATCAGGATAATTAGCATGTTCTACCATCAGTTTCAAAGGGCTGTGTGCTCTGTTGCAGAATTAGGTGGCTGACTTTATCATTTGCCATAATATCAGTCAATTCTGAGTCTAACGCAAAAGATTATCTTTTTGAATGTGGGATAAAATAGTTTCATCTGAATTCAAGCTCTCCGACAGGACAAACCTGGAGACCTCAAGGATGGAAACTCCCTGGAGCTAACTCATTGTTTTAACTGTCACGTATACAAAATGACCTCTTAAGAAACAACCACCATTTTAGAAAGCCTTCAGAATCAAATATAATTATGATTACCTTTCATAAGGAGGCTAGATAATCAGGACCTCATCATGAATAAAAGTTACATTAAGATTAAAACCATTATTAAGAACCAGAATAAAATGCCTTGACAAGTAGGTGGTGTTTAAGTTATTTCTCTAAAAACTATCTAGGAAAATATTCTTAATATAAAGGTTTTTTAAAATATATTTTATCACATTATATAGAAATGTTTTTCCATACTATGTGATATAGGAGGACAGATTCCATTTATGCCTCATTCATTCATTTTACAAATATTCATGGAGTATGTACTATATGTAAGTGTTGTGGAGATAACAAAGATGGATATCTATTCTGCGTAGAATAGCTGCATAAATAGAATTTAGGCTCCCAGAATGCAGGGATTTTTTGTTGGTTTTGTTCACTGGTGTATCCCCAGCATCTAAAACAAGGGCCAGTAACCTCTGCCTTATAAAGGGCCAGATAGTAAATATTTTAGGCTTTGTGGGTCACCTATGGCCTCTGTTGCATATTCTTCTTTATTTGCTTTTACAACTCTTTATAAACAACATTCTTAGCTCTAGTCCACAGGCATGATTTGGCTCACTGACCACAGTTTGCCAACCCCTAATCTAGATCATTGCCCAGCACTAGTAAGAGCACATCAAATATTTGTTAAAAATTGAATAAATGTACTCAATGAATGAATGCATTCAATCTGTACAATGTAGAAGCAATGTGGAAATAACAAAGATAGCATGGCTGATGCCTTCCAAGAACTAATGCATAAGGAAAGGAGATAGAACTATATAGAGAACTAATAATAGTCAGGGTTAGAAGACTCAGAGGAGGAAAGTTGAAGTGACCAAAGAATGTGACATCTTGAGCTGACTCTTGGATGGGACTTTTAATGAAAAAGAATTCAAATGAGTTCTAGATAGAAATCAGTTCTAAGACTTGAATTAGAGGGGCAATTTTGGAACTCATGGGTATAGTCATTTCTATATCTCTCAGAAACTATAAACCAAGAAAGAGTTATGACATCTTCTGACATTACAATTTTACTTTCTTCTAGTTCACCGTCTGCAAAAACATGCCACCGGACAGCCAGAAACATTATTCTGAACATCAAGGAAGCTACTTTTCTTTGGATGAAGATGATAAATCAGGTGGTCTGATTTTGGTGACATACAAATGCCATTATCAATGCTATGAGGTGAACGAAGTATTGCAGCCATGACAAATCTTGCAAGGCTCGTTGTTAACTATAATCAAAGCAGTACAATCCAAAAATACCAGAGAACTGGCAGATATACAGAGCCACATCAACTCAACAATCCACTTAGAGTCTAATAAATAGGAATAGCAGTGACAAACCAGAGACCCTGTTAGTGAAACTGCAGCTCAGCACTTTTATACAAATTATTTGACATTTTTAATATGTCAGTACAGGTGTGGAGCTGGCTTTAAACTGCTGTTCATTTAGATTATAACAGATGCGGGAGATTAAAAAAAATCCCACAATTTACTGAAAAGATAAGTTCGAATGTTCTAGGATTGATGAATTAAAAAACAAACAAAAAAAAAGCCCTACTTCATCTGCTGCATTATGCTTCAGTGGTCGCTATGGCAGAATTGACCTTTCTTTACTAAGTACTGCATATGTTCATTCTTCACATGATAACCAAATGGATTCGAAACACAATGAGGATATTCGCTCCATTACTGCAAACTCTGGGATGCTTACTTACACAAAGGAGGTTGTTCAATTCTTGTTTTCTCTCAATCCGAGGCTAATTTGCACAATCGAGGATGTCTGTAATCCTACTCAAATGGTTTCTTGCTTCCAGCTGCCTTTGCTACCGTGGCTTCTGAATCTTGTTTTTTTTCCCCTACATTACATAATGATGGATGCCCTTTCCCTGGTTACTTCTCCCTGTTGAAAGTCACTGTTGTCAGCAGCATGGCCTAACATGACTGGTGTCATACCCCGTACTGATGATGATTCCGAAGCAGACATGACACAGAAAAGAGAGGGCAGCCTCAGTCACAGAAGAGGCTGGCTCTGCAATGTAGAAATCACAAATCCTTTAATTGCAAAGTGTAACTGTAGGACTTTTAAAGACGTCATTGTCCAATGATGTTTGTACTGATAAAGATGATCATTTTTTGCCCCAACCTCTAGATTTCCAATTAGGAAAGACAATATATGAAAAGAGTTCCCTGGCATTTTACTAATTGAACCACAATTCTAACTTATGTTTATTATCTAGCCTTTACAGATATATGTTTATTACAGCCATGTGACACATTTATGCCATGTTAACATGTCTATTAGCAATTCACTCTTAGAGACCCACACAAGAATCCAGTTTAGTTGTGAGAAAGAATGTGGTGGACTCAAGTTCATCCTTTGGGAACACTAATCTCCTAAAAACCTTAAAATAGTGGAGCTTCCTCTATTACTAAATCTTTCTGAGTTTAAGCAGAAATGCATTAAATTTGGATTTCGCCTTTCTGTTTTACCTGGCATCACTTCTGACATAGAAACTGACCAAGTAATAGTCAATTAGATTGACTGCTGTTGTTGTGCATGTGAAAGAAATAGTAAGTACAGGATGCTTTACAAAGGCAGCTCCAGTGAGCAATGACTTATTTATCACAGACATTTATATGGATGCTAGAAAACAGATCGGATGTTTGCCTGGCAGCTGACTTGCATGAAAAGGACATTTGAGAGCCAGTGACAACATTATAATCTTCCTTTGCTGCAGTACAAAAAATACTTGTAAGGCAGCATAAGGTAAAATCATCTATTACATAACATACCCTTTTAAAAGCATCATTGGATCGAGATGGTCAAGAATTGGGCACGGCAGCCTAGAATGATGACAAGCTATATATTCCACATTTCATTAGAAAAAGAGAAAGAAAAATAAGAAATCTCAAAAGCCTAAAAAAGGAAACATCTGAGAAGACAAGTAGTACAACAATGCAGGATCTTTCTCATTACAGTAAAATCTCTACTAGGTAGCCTGGCTAAGATATGAAAGCTGTGATGAACTTAAGACATATTCATAGATAATTACCAGAGATATTATCATAAACATCTTTCCCATTTTTCAAGAATTTAGATACAAAATATAGTTAACAATGAAACTAGTCTGAACATAATAGAAATACTTTTTAATGGTTCAAAAGGTACTTGTGGGCATTACACAGCTTCAGGGTCATTATTAGACTCATCAGTCATCACTATGCTGTAGCTATACAAATGTGCTGGATAACAGAGAGCTCTTCAGTTCACTATAAGCCTACCTAGCATAGCTGACTCCATGTTGAAAAAGAAAAATTTTGAAGCAAACAGAATACATAAAATTAGACCTATGGCATTATAACCTGTTTTCCCATAAAATAATTGTTATTAGATAATGATTTCAGTACTCCTTTCTTTGTAATTCTCTCATTCTTGCCATTGGATTTCTCTTCATTTTCTTTCTGGTCTGAATTTGCTTCCAATCTCCTTTAAACCATTTTTTTTTTACCCTTTCCTTCAATTTATTCATTGATCTCATGAGCATTCTATCCAGAGCTTCTTTTCCTCATTGAGGGAATTTCATTTTTCCATGGACTTCCTGTGTCATTGCTTTTACCATTAAAGTAAAGGAGAGAATGGGGACGGAGCTTAAAGAAACAGGTTTGTGTTTATCCCCACTTGAAAGATGGGACTGAGAATCAAGAGACCTGAGTTCTAGTCCCCACTGTCATTAGTTTACTGTGTGACCAGGAATTAGTCACTTCACCTTCTCCGGGCCTGGTTTTCCTCTTCTGGAAAATCAGGGATTTGGACTAGATGATCTCTAAGAGTGCTTCCAGTTCTACCATTCCCCACCTATAATTTTGTTAGCAATTACACAGGATAAAAGTTATATCAGGCCGTTCAAATACACGTAGACTTCGCCTGTAGACCTCAGGCTGTGAGCAGATCTATTTAGTCTATAATATGTCAACTCATTGTGATTCCTTCACTGTTGGACCTTTGGAGTATTCTATTCATTGTATAATTTCTTAAGGAAAGGGACCAGTTCTTCTTCATTATCTTCATTATCTTCTTCAGTATCCCCAACACTTAGCACAATGCCCGGAACATAGTAGCCGTTAATAAGTTCTCCTTCTACTTTGTGCTTCCACATCTCATAGCATTTTCCGTCCATAAATGTTTATATTATAGGAGTTTATCACATTTATAACTTGAACTATTTGCCTATGGTTTCTGCCTACTTAGTTACCAATAATAACCAGTCCTTTGGAATATAATAATTTCCTGTAAAATGGCAGGGCTAATGGAACAACACTATTTTCAGGAAGAGACTGGACTGATTCATAAGGGAATCAATGTTCACCTCCTAAATAATTCACTAAAACTTACAGCTGAGACTCTGTACTGGTGCACTGCTTGTGTTACTAGAATTTCGGCTCCTACTTGAAATTGTGACTTTTAGAGTCAAAGGCTTAAAAAACCACAACTTTTGGAAACACATTTGAAAAGGCAATTACAGAAACAATAAAAAGTTTTAATAATATGTTTCTGTTGCTCAAATTCCGGAAGTCTAAAGTGGTATAATAAAAATTACTGTTACAACTTACATTTGCCATTAACAGTAGAATTTTAGTGAGGGAACTCTATTAAAAGAAGTTCTCAGATTCATGCATTGATCTTGCAAAAAGGGAAAAGAAAATCTGTAGAGCCAATATAGACTTCAAATTAAACTACTGGTATTTGTTTGGACTGCTTTATTTAAAAAGTATGCTTTCTTTGCATATTGAATTTTACATTTCTAACATTTAATGATGATTAATTGTAAAGGACACATGTAAGACTATAATGCAGCTAAATGATGCATTTGTAATTCATGTGAAACAACATAATTAGTTCTCCAAGGGTTCATCAATATATTATTCTACTAAACAGAATACTTGAAAGTCCCACTTGAGTTTTAAATGCAATATGAAGCCTTTATTTTAAGCATGGCTTCCTCTGTGTAATATTCTCATAATTATTTTCCAGCAACAAGAAATATTAGGTTATTTTTATTCTATCTGTTAGCCCCTCATGCTGCAAAGAAAGCAACCTCATGAATTCATTTATTTCAATATAAAACTGACATATTTGGGGAGCTATATTTAAAATAAGAAAAAGAAGAAAAGATCTAAGTTCAAAATTTTATAAGATGTAAAAAGTTGAACTAAAATTATTATTTTAAAAGTCTACATTTGTTAAAAGGCAAAAAATATCTCTATTGCCCCCCAAAATTCTATCACACAACATTCTATGAATTAAGTCAGTTTTAAGTACAGAATTTGACTCATGAAAAGAAACTATGATCTTCCAATATATAACAACATTTTAGTGTATACTAAGAAAAAAACAAAAGGCCATATTCTTCACTTTGATATATGTAATTATGTAGAAGACAAACTCCTTAACATATTTGTCTTTTAAAAATAATGTCAGTATATGTTTGCTAAACTTTTAGGTATTAGTTAATGAACAATCATACAGATTATGCATGTTACAAAAGTTCTGTTTTTTCTTTCAATTACTGCTTGTTAATTGCCTCTAGAAACTCTAAAACTTGAAAAATACATTGTGCTTTTGAAAAGAGGCTGGATGAGGTCATTCAATGCCTTTTCCTTCCAGGCTTCCAGGTAATCTGATTTTCTGCCAATGTTCTCAGTTTATTTAGAAAATCCATGACCCCAAAGAATAGTATGTATCTTTATGTGGTGGCCTGTCAATGTGACTAGCTCTGTAAAAAGAGAACCCAAATTAGCAAGCATAAAGCCATTGGGGAGCATTCACTTAAATGCTGCCAAAAGGACTGATGAGACTTTTATTCCATATGCTGGACTTGGGGAGGGGGCACTGTGGGGTAGTGTCTGCTGAATTAGTTTCAGACATCAGACTGCAGTGTCTCCTATGCATTAGCCATTTTCTTTATCAAGGGGTAGAAAGTAGAAGGTTGGAGTAAAAAGAAAAGGAAAGGAAGAAACAGAAGAGTGGATTCAAGAAGACAAGACAAGGTTACCACTTCAAAATGATCTGGCATATGTGCAAAAGTGGCAGAGGAGGATTTAAGAACATTTGTCCCAGTAGCCCCAGAATGCACTTTCAAAGACTAAGACTTACACACATCCCCAAAGGACCAAAATAGGTCATTTAAGTCAGCCTGAAAACTATTTAGTACTTCATCACTAAAAAACATATCCTTGAATGGCTGCTGTCGAATCAGAATATACTTATAGACATTCTTACCCTAGTCTAGAATATGTAGAACAAGTGGTACTTCAATTTTGACGACAAGTATAAATTAAATGAAATAATGGATAGAAAAGGAGAGAGCTTTTCATTATTACGACTAAGCTCATTCTTAGGATGTAAAGTTCAGGATAATCAGTGCTTTTGAAAGAGATAATCAGTCTGGCTTTTCAGGTATGCAATAAGGACAAAGTTGAAGACTTGAATTCCTTCCCCAAGAGCATAACTGAAAGTCTCAGAAACCAAACTGGCACCCTTATGAAGTGTCTAATGCAGTGACACATATAACTAGGCATTTTGCTATCCTCCCGACCCAGGTTTGTTCTTGTTCAGTCCCCAAGGAGTCTCCTTGAGGCTAAGCTGAGACCACAGCAGTCTTAAAGGATATAGGAAAAGATTAGTTATTATAGGCATTGGGGTCTCAGAAAGTGAAAGGCCCCGAGAGACCAACCTGAAAATCATACTAGCTGTGATGGGCTACAATAGTGGTGGAGGCTATGAGCAGTAAGCACCCAGAGATTCAGCAAGGAATCTATATACACTGTATAGACAGTTCCCAGAGTCCTTTATTTTACCCAGCATTTTTACCCAACCCTTTTTACACAAGACATGTAGCTACCTCAGATAAAATAAGTGCTCAGTGGAAACACACTGGGAAACGTGGTCCTAACAAACAGCTGTCCCCTATGTCACATCTACAAACCTGGAGTACACTGGTCCCTGAATGCTGTGGAGATCATTTGGGAGTAGTCTTCTTAGATAACCACCCACACCATATCTGGCCAGTTGGTGGGAGAGCAAGGAGAATTTGGTAAGGACTTTCTTACATGCTAATCACACGTATGTGGGACTTTGCTCTATTAATATAGTAGAGATGAAAAGAAAGACATGTTGATTCATAATTATGATTAAAGCTATGCTAACCCTCCCAACAACAAAAAGAAAGTCAACAAGTAGAGATTATTCATTAGTGTATGACAACTGTGAATTTAGCTCTCACTGACCATGCTATTTTAGGTGCCTCATAGACAAAATACAGCATTTGGTTTATAAAATGACCCCACATCCAGAGATACAGTTAATATACAAGTAATAAACAAGGGGGTGTTTTAGAGGACAAAAGACACAGCTGAACTGATCCCAGAATACAAGCGAGAAGTTAACAGAAATAGAACAACCTGATATACCCATATCATTTAAATCAATATGGGAATACTTCAATCTCTCCTTGGATCAACCTTCTAATATCTGTCAGATCCCCGACCCAAACCACACTCTGGCTTCCTCTCCACTTGCAGACAGATACCTGGTTGCTATCTATTCTCTAGACACTACACCTCTCGTCTCCCAAATTAGTAACCCAACCTCTAACCTTTAGCATTTACCCAGCTCTATGAGTCAGTCCTCAGGGACATTCTTTGGGGACTCAAGTGACCCACTTCGATCCTCAGACAATCTCAGATACATGACAGACGCCATGTTTTATCTTTTCAAAAATGCACATTTTTTTTCACATTTAGACTGGGATGCATCTAACAAATCATTGGTGTGCTGTGGCAGCATTTCTTTCTCAGTGGCACATAAATTAATGTACGTTTTATGATGCATATCATCTTAATCTTAGATTCAATGATATATGGTAAAAGTAAACATCTAGTACCTCAAGTCCTCTGATGTGATGGCTCAATACACAGAATATTTTGTACACGGTGCCTGACAGTTACATTGCCCTCTTTGGAGATATGTTAGAGTCCCCTTCTAAAGAGGTACCCTATTATATATAGGTCACAATGCTTTGTATCATATGACCCCAATCACAGTAGATAATGTATAGGTAGGTACCAAAGAAAACTACCTATAGAGCACCACAAGAGCTCTTCCCAGGAGGAACCCTCTTCTCTGAACCAAATCAACCACATCTTTCTTAGGGGAATTTAATGAGACACATGCAGAAAGAGATATAAATGTTAAGTAGCAGCAGAATCTAAGGGAGAGAGAATGTTAAAAGCTACATGGCAGTAGAAGCCATGAATAAGCAGACACCTTGATGTAGAAAGAACAGAGAGGCCATTCATTGTTAAGGGAGTAGAAGAAGAATTAGACAGAAAAATAAAAATGGAGCAGCTGAGTCACCATAACGGCAAAGCATGAGAGTGGAGAGAGTAGTAAGGCACAACTGGAGTGAAGCACAACCGACACCTGTTCCTAAAGGATGACTACCAGCAGCAACTCTGGTCATTACGTCACCAGAATTGCTGTCAGACTGCCAGAACCACCGTTGCAATTGGAACATTCTAGTTTTGATGAGGCATGGCTGGAAAGTCAGTGCCAACTCCATTTTATCACTGCTTTTTATTTTCTGGAGGGTTATTATCACATATCATGGTTTCTTCTCAGTGATAATATCTTACTGGGCCCTGGCCAAATCCTAAAATTTGGCTCAAAATCTCCTCCCTAGCAATAACACTCAAGAGGAGGTCATACTCAACTTGCCTCCCTTCCTCAAATCACCTTTGGACTAATCAAACTCACCCTTCCTTCCAGCCAACAATTCTAACAATATTCCCACTTATTTGAATGAATTCAGGTTAAGCCAACAATTATTAGGGCACTGTTTTCCTGTCCAACATACCTTAAATGTACCAAAGCTCTTCAGATTGATCACTGAAAAGTAACTATGACTAAAAGTTGCATTTTTCTCCCTATTTTGGAGTTTTTATATATGAAAAAGTATCAGTTTTAAACTTTCATTCATGGAATATTATATCATGAGAATTATTTTCTCACTTTCTAAGAGAAAACTATCAGTCAAGAGCTTCTCCTAATTCAGAGTTATAAGGAACTACTTACCCACGGAACTACCAATTTGTGTGAGGGTGTTAGAAGAGAACTATTTTCATTTATTGTAATACCTCATGTTAAGATGGAAAACTAAAACATGGTTATGCTTTTTTTCTTTTCTTTTTTAGCATGTGAATGAATTTAAGACTAAAAATGGTACTAATTCAAATCCAATTTGTTACTCTTAATCATCATAAAGGTATAATTTTATTATTCTCTTTAGTATCTGAATTCTAACACTATGCTTTCCCCTTCACTTCTTTGGTTTTGAAACATTAGAGCTTGTTTCATTTAGGTATCTTTGTTGCTGTTTCTATGTTTTGACAATATGGAGAGAGCTGGAATTCACTTACATTTGGCTACCTAACAGGTAATGATTTCTAACATATAAGACAGACACCCTCCAGGACTGGTCATCACTATGGATGTTACCGTGCAAAGAAAAGGATAAAATGAAACAAAACAGCACTCTTGGATCAGATATGCATTTGTCATCAGGACAAGAAGAGTTCAAACTATACATTTAATATGTGACAGCATTGCTTCGAAAACACCTTTTCAAAAACTTTTATCACCCTCCTCTTTCTTACCCTCTCATCACCCTGAATATATTTTAGTCACATTCCAAGGTCTTATTTTCCATCACATTCATTAATAAAACTTAGTAGTCTTGGGAATTCCTGACTGTCATCCTTTAGACCAGAGGCCTATAAGGAGTATTTGGTTTTATATTAGGTCTGAAACTGCCTGCAGGGAATCCTGTCAGTTACTAGAGTATTGCTTAAACTTTTTTTTTTTTTTCTTTAATAGTGATGAGTAGAAGGGGAATTCTGGATGGCCTTTCATAATTTAGTCATTCAAGGAGAAATGTGTAGGTAAACCTGCATTAAATTGCATTGTTCACCTAAATAAAGGAAACTTCCAATTTAAATAATATCGTGCCAATGTCAGCAAAATGGGGAAAAAGAAAACTTCCAGTCCTAGAAACACCAATTTAACGATATACTGACCAAAATACCTTTAGGAGAGGATCAGAATCCAGTTAAGAGATTGGAGTATTTCAGACAAGCACAAAACTGAGAACACTGCATTGAAAGGGGTAAGATGATCAATTTTACTTTAACTGAGTCAGCCCCTCCCACAAGCTGGCATAGCTCCACACTGAAAAAAGATCATTTTGGCCTGCAATTTCTTCCTCAAAAGAGAGAGTGGAGCATGTCCTTAATGTACCAGCCTTTTGGTTCACTGCTTGAAGGGCTGGTTTCTGTCTTGACTCACATGAAGCACTGACAAAACGGGCATAGCTTGAACACCTGGGGGCAGTTAAGAACAACAACAACAAAAAGGGACAGGCAGTTTACTGTGGTGGGGACAGTTCTACAAGATTGAGAAGGCACAGAACCTGAGGTTTCTCCCACAATATAGATGGAGAGGAATGGAACATGCCTTCAACAATCTAGCCACTCAGTTTACTGTCTGAGGGACCAGATTCTGTCTCAGTTCAGATGGAGCACTGATGGAACTGGCATAGTTTGATGAGACCAGCTGAAAACAAAAAAAAAAATGGGCTAATGGATTGCTGTGCCTAGCATGGCCCTATGACATTGGGAGAAGAAAGAGAACTCAAAGCCTCTAAAAGGAAAGGCTGGAGAGCAGTAGAGCATGCCACCAACTTCTTGGCCCATGTACATCAGTCAGACAGCTGAGGGAGCAAGAGATTACAGGCTTCTGAACAAAAAGAAACCAATAAATCCCTCTACTTAGAAATTTGCTTACACAAGTCCAGAGAAAACATATTCATAGAAAAGATTTGAAAGGCCCCAGAATCTCTAGCCTAGATGAAGATAAAGCTCTTTCCCTATCTGAGCCAGTCCAAAAAGACTGGGAGAGGTGTCTGCTTCCTCTAATGTGCAGATACCAATGCAAGCTTCAAAGAACACAAAGAATCAGAAAAACATAACATAATCAAAGGACCAAAATAAATCTCCAGTAACTGACCCCCCCAAAATGGAGATCTATGAATTTCTTGACAAATAATTCAAGATAATCATCTTAAGTTAAAAAAGAACACTATAAACAAACAACATTAGAAAAATTATTCAGGAACAATATGAGATTATCAACAAAGAGATAGAAACTATTAAAAAAAAAACAAATAGAAATTCTGTTCCAATTACTGAACTGAAAAATTCACTTAGAGGGATTAAATAGCACACTTGATCAAGCAGAAGAAAGGATCAGTGAAACTGACAAGTTGTTAAATAATCTACTCAGAGGAACAAAAAGAAAAGAATACAAAAGAGTGAAGAAAGCTTAAGACACTTACTGGACTTACTTGGACCAATATACTTATTATGGGAATCTCAAAAGAAAAGAGAGATAGAAAGGGGCAAAAAGCTTATTAAAGAAACAATTTAAGAAAACTTCCCAAATCTGGGGAGAAAAACGGACATCCAGATTCATGAAGCCCAAAGAAATCCAAATAAGGGAAACCCAAAGAAGTCTATACTGAGATGCATTATAATCAAATTGTCCAAAGTCAAAGACAATTTTTAAAACAGCAGAAGAGACTCATCATGTACAAGGGAGCCCCCATAAAACTATGAGCAGATTTCCTAGCAGAAACCTTGCAGGCCAGAAGGCAGTGGGATAAAAATATTCAAAGTGCTGAAAGAAAAAAATGTGCCAACCAAGAATACTATACCTGGCAAAACTGTCCTTCAAAAGTGAAACAGAGATAAAAACTTTCCCTTACAAACAAAAGCTGAGGGAGTTCATCACCACTAGACATGATGCTAAAGGGAGTTTTTAAAGTTGAAATGAAAGGAAACTAAATAGCAATACAATAGCACATTAAAGTATAAAACTCACTGGTAAAGGTAAGTTTACAGATAAATACAGAATATTCTAATATTATAATGGTGGTTTGTAAACCACTTTTAATTACACTACAAAGTTAAAAGACACAAATTTTAAGAATAACTATAACTATACAAATTTGTTAATAAATACACAACATAAAAAGATGTAAACTGTGACATCAATAATATGAAGCGTGAGAAGGAAGAAATAAAAGTGGAGAGTTTTTGTATGCTACTGAAGTTAAGGTGTTATCACGTGACTACAGACTGCTATAAGATGTATGTAAGCCTCATGGTAACCATAAAGAAAAAAACTACAGAAGATACACAAAAGAAGGAGAGAAAGGAATCAAAGCATATCATTACAAAAAAAAAAAAATCAAATCAAAAAGAAAGACAACAAGAGAGGAAAAGAAGGACAAAAACACTTAAATACAGAAAACAACAAAAGGGCAATACTAAGTCCTTCCCTATCAATAATTCCTTTAAATGTAAATGAATTGAACTCTCTAATAAAAAAACAGAGTAGCTGAATAGACAAACAAACAAGATGCAACTATATGCTGTCTACAAGAGACCACTGATGGAATTTGGATGTGTTGTCCCCTTGAAAATTCATGTAGAAATTTCATCTCCAATGTGGCCCTGTTGGAAACTGATTGAGTCATGGGGGCGGATCTCTCATGAGTGGATTAATGCTCTCCCTGGGGGAAGGGGGATTAATGAGTGAGTTCTTGCTCTATTAGTTCCCACAAGAACTCATTTGCTTAAAAATACCCTGGTACCTTCTCTCTCTCTTGCTCCTCTCTCTCACTTCCCTCACCATGTAATCTGCTTGTATCCACTGTCTGCCTGCCACTTTCCGCCTAAGGCCCATGCCAGACACAGCTGTCCCAGAATTGTAAGCCAAATAAACCTCTCTTCTTTATAAATTACCCAGCCTCAGGTAATTCTGTTATAGCAACACAAAATGGACTAAAACAACCACTTAGCTTTTTAAGGACACAAAAAGGCTGAAAGTAAAGGAAGGGAAAAAGATATTACACACAAATGGTAACCAAAAGAGAGAAGGAGTGGCTATACTTATATGAGACAAAATAGACTTTAAGTAAAAAACTGTCAACAGACAAATAAGGTCATTATATAACAATAAAATGGTCAATTCTTTGGCAAGATATAATAATTATAAATATATATATGCACCAAATATCAGAGCACTTAAATATACATAGTAAACATTTAAAGATCTGAAAAGAGAAATAGACAGCAATACAGTAAAAAAGAGTTCATATCCCCCTTTCTATAATGGATAGACTATCTGGACAGAAAATCAACAAGGAAATAGCAGACTTAAACAACACTGTAGACCAAATGGACCTAACAAACCTATACAGATCATTCCACCCAACAACAGCAGAATACACATTCTTCTCAAGTACACACAGAGGACAGATCACATGTTAAGTCACAAACCAAGTCTTAACAAATTTAAGAAGACTGAAATCCTACCAAGTATCTTTTCTGACCACAATGAAATAAAACTAGAAATTAATAGCAGAAGAAAAACTGGATAATTCACAAATATGTGGGAATTAAACAACACACTTTTGAACAACCAACGGGTCAAAGAAGAAATCAAAAGGGAAATTAGAAAATATGTTGAGACAAGCAAAAAAAAAAAGAAAAAAGAAAATACAACATACCAAAATTTATGAGATACAGCAAAGGCAGTTCTAAGAGGGATGTTTATAAATGCCCACATTGAATAAAGATCTCAAATAAATAACCTAATGTTACACCTCAAGGAACCAGAAAAAGAAGAATAAACAAAGTCCAAAGTTACCAGGAGGAAGAAAATAACAAAGATTATACCCAAAATAAATGAAGTAGAAAAGAGAAAAACAATAGAAAAAATCATTGAAACAAAGAGTGGGTTTTTTTGAAAATATAAACAAAACTGACAAGCCCTTAGACTAAGAAAAAAAGAAAAAAAGACTCAAATCAGAAATGAAAGAGGAGACATTAGAACCAACACCATAGGAAAAAAAAAAAAGGATCATAAGAGAATTCTATGAACAATAATACATGAACAAATTGGATAACCTAGAATAAATGGTTAAATTCTTAGAAATATACAATGTATCAAGAATGAATAATGAAGAAATAGAAAATTTGAACAGACTAATAATGAGTAAGGAGATTGGATCAGTAATCAAAAATCTCTAACAAAGAAAAGCCCAGGACCAGATGCCCTTACTGAATAGCCAAAGCAATCTCAAGAAAGAAAGACAAAGTTGGATTCATCACATTTCCTGCTTTTGAAATATGTTACAAAGCTACAGTAATTAAAACAGTATGGTATGTCATAAAAACGGACATATAGACCAAGGAAACAGAATAGAAAGCCCAGAAATAAACCCACACATATCTGGTCAACTGATCCTTGACTGAGGTGCCAAGAACTCACAACATGAAAAGGACAGTCTCTTCAACAAATGGTGTTGAGGAAGTTGGATATGCACATGCAAATGAATGAAATTGGACTCCCACACCATATACAAAAATCAACTGAAAATGGATTAAAGATTTACATGTAAGACCTAAAACTGTAAAACTCCTTGATGAAAACAAAGGGGGAAAGTTTCATGCAATTGGCCTAGGCAATGATTTCTTGGATATGACATCAAAAGCACAAAAAACAGAAATAAAAATAGAAAAGTAAGGCTACATCAAACTAAAAAGCTTTTGCACAGCAAAGGAAACAATAAATGGAATGGGACAAAATATTTGCTAATCATATATCTAATAAACTGTTAATATCAGAATAGATATTAATATAGATATAGATATTACCAAACTAGATAAGGAACTCAACTCAATAGCAAAAAACCAAACAACCTGTTTTAAAAATGGACAAAGGTCTTGAATAGATATTTCTCAAAAGAAGCCATAGAAATGGCCAACCGTTATGTGAAAAGATTCTCTACATCACTAATCATCAGAGAAATGCAAATCCAAACCACAATGAGATATCGCCTCACACCTGTTAGAATGGCTATTATCAAAAAACGATAGATAACAAGTATTGCTGAGAATGTGGAGAAATTGGAGCCTTTGCACATTGTTGGTGGGAATGTAAAATGGTGCAGCCATTATGAAAAATAGAGACCCCTCAAAAAACTAAAAACAAAGCTACCATATGATCCATCAATCCCACTTCTGGGCCTATATCCCAAAGAATTGAAATCAGGATCTTGGAGAGGTATCTGAACTCCCAAGTCCACTGTAGCATTATTCGCAAAGCCAATATATGGAGATGACCCAAATGTCCATCCGTGGATAAATGGATAAAGAAAACGTGGGTATATAGATATGATGGAATATTATTCAGGAAGTAAAAAAAGGAAGTAATTCCTGCCATATGTGGCAACATGGATAAACCTGAGGGCATTAGGCTAAGTGAATTAAGCCAGTCACAGAAGGACAGATACTGCATGATTCCACTTATATAAGGTATCTAAAATAGAACAGTGGCTTTCAGGATTGGGGAGGGGATGGGGAGTTACTGTTTGATGGGTGTAAAGTTTCACTTATGCAAGATGACTGTTTTAGAGAACTACTGTACAGCATAGTTCCTGTAGTTACAATATTGTATTGTGCACTTAAAAATTTAAGAGGGTAGATCTCATGTTAAGTGTTCTTACTACAATCAAAAAATAAATATAGTAAAATTTTCAATAAGAAAAAATAAATAACAGTTTGCTGCTTCTGAAGGGAAAAATGTGACTGCCTACTTACACATGGCTAGTAGGCACATATGTTGTATATGAGTAGGTTAGACTAAATAGTATGTGTATATATATATCATTAGCAGTGTAAAATCAAGCTCTGTGAATAATTTCCAGGCAATGCTTAGAATAGCCATGGGTAACATACCAGGAAACGGCTAAGAAGTGCTCCTGCTACCTGGGTAATTTTACAAACCAGTTGCAACATATATACATATATACTGTTTGGGTAATAGATAAGCTCTTAGGTTGGGTTTGCTTTTAATTTTTGTTTAGCTTTCTCATTTTCTGTAACTCTAGGATCCAAAAAGGACCCAGAGAACACTGGTGCAAAGAAGGGTATATCAAAACCAAATGCTACTCTCTTGGTCTAGAGTAACCTTAAACGATAGATTTAGGCAACTAAAACTACAGGCGCACTGTAAGTTCCATAACTGGCTCTCAAAAACTATTCTTCAACAATCAAAACTACTCATTTGCTTAAGTTAAGAAGATATAACATTGCAGTTAAATAATAATTGTGAAAGATATTGCCATTTCCATCAACACTTCTGTTTTAAATTACTCAGGGTATCTTGTGTATTTCTTTCTTTCTTTCGTTTTTTTGTTTTTAGAAAAGAAGCACCAATTAGATGCAGTTTATTTTTTCTGAAAAGAAATGCTGATCTCTATTCAGAGCCTGCTAATAGCATTATTTCCTTTTCTCTTTCTGTACTTATAGAGGAAGGGAGGGGAGGGGTGTGGGGGAAGGGAGTGTTATAAAGACCTTTTTGTAGAAGTGTTTTTTTGCACCTTCAATTACCTCATGGCAGGTGCAATGACCACTTTGTGCTCTCTTGAGGACAAAAGTGGCAATTTGTACTTACAAATACATAACCATATCAGTAAAAATGAGGCCATGCTGAAAATTTGCCCTGAAATGTTTAAAGGACACTGAGTTTTGACTCAAATTTACACATAAGTCAATGCCAAATGACAAATTTCAAGCTTCACAAGTTCAGACACTGATCAGGGAATTGGAGCTTCAAAGCCACAAAGCTGAAAGCTTTTGGACCAAGGAATATTTAACAAAAGCTGTGTAAAAATGCATCAATGCAATTTGGTCACCTCAAGCAAAAATCAGCAAGGCAAAACAATGAAGAATTCTAATTTCATCTATTTTTTGGACTTCCCTGGAAAATGAGAATGTAACCATGGTCAAAGGTTGACAACTATATTTTCAAAATGGATTTCCAGTCCATTTGAATAGGTGTGAAATAATACCGTTCATTTGTGTAGCACTTAGCTTACAAATGGTTCCTACATCCATTACCACATTTCTTCTTGCTTCAAGGCTGTGTGTGAGGTAGAGCAAATATGATTATCCTCATTTTATAGATGGGGGCACTAGGGGTAAGAGGTTTGTCTCAAGTAATAGAGCTAGGAAGCATTGGAATTAGGTTTAAAAAAAAAAAAAAGAAAGAAAGAAAAACCCAACAACAAAAACTAGTGATCTTTTCTCTATACCAGGCAATGAAGACAGAGAATATCTCAGTTTAGACATAATAATATCTCATGATTTATCTCTGGGTGTGAGACAGGTGGTGCCACTGGTCCCACTGTGAGTTGCCTTTGGTATTTACAGTATCACACTGACATCCTAGGCATTCCCCCTCACTCATCAAGTTCAATACCTTACTGCTCTTTAATTACAAATGTGCATATGAATAATGTGTATATCTATGCCAGTAAGTATGTACTGTTACTAAGATAGTTTTGTTTCTCCATTGGGTAAGATAAAGTGATAGGTATGATTTTTAATCTTATTCACTCTTCGAGGCATGAAAATGTACTGTCCAAGTTAATATAAAATTGAAATAGAACCTATTTATACTTTACATGCAGGCAATATGAACAGCCCATGGAAAAGAACCTATTTCCAAATCATAATACACAAAGAATATAATCACCAGCTACTGTGCTGTTTGTATTCATTATCTTATTTCATCCTCAGAACAACCCTATTAGGTAAGCATTGTTAAGTACACTATGGATGAGGACGTTGAGTTTTAGAGAGGCTAGGTAATGTGTCTAAGTTCATACAACTTGTAATGGTGAAAAATGAATCAGAATCCAGTTGTCTGATTAAATATTGCTCTTTAACCATTATGTCTCTGGTATTCAAACTCCAGTAGTGTGCAAAAGAATGATCTGGGGCCTGTTAAAATGTAGATTCCTGGGCACTATATACTGCAATTCAGTAGATCTGGAGTGGGGTCTGAGAATCTGAATTTTAATAAGCTCCCCAGGTAATTTTCATGCTGATGATTTTTTTTAACAGACTTTGAGAGATACTGCAATACACTATACTGACATAGTTGACATTGTTTTCTCTGCATTGATTTCATATGAGTCTTTTTAATACAAGTCATATATTTGAAGTTGTTTTTCTTTTTTTGAAACTCATAAAGCTCACTGTCTTACTGTAGATGAGAGACTTACCAGGAGAACAGAATTGTGATGTAATCTGATGTGATGTGATGTGATGTGAGGGTACTGATATTTGCATAATGGCTGCATATGTATGAAACAGGTTTGGTCTGATTCAATGAGGCTGAACAACAGGCCTTCTCTGTAGGTACAAGTAGAGGCAGCTGGATAGTAAGTAAGAGAAGAAGAGAGAAAGGAGAAATGAAGGTAGAGGGAGAGAGAAGAAAAGAGAGAAAGGGAGCAAAGTTAAACTACTTTTGAACATAAATAAGTACATTTCTCTCTAAAGACAAACAGGCTCTGATTAAAATTTGTGTTTTGACAAGCCATGTCTTTTATCTGGTTTTGTTTAAGTCCTTACACAGAATGACAGGGCACACAGTCCAATCGGCAGTTGTGATTAAGAGGTCAGGCAGTGAATTCGGTATTTAAAAAAATCTCTCTTTCTCTTTCTCTCTTTCCCCCCACTTCAACTGGCACTTTAGTCTCCTAACTTATTCATATCAGCAGGATGCAGTGGCTAAACACCACCCTCCACTCACAAATCTAAGGACAAGCTTCATTACTACCTATTGCTTCGAGGAAATAAATTCAATGACGTTTAGATAATCCAGGCACTAATATAGCTTTTCAGTCTCAATTATTGTTTTCTTTTTCTCCTTCTGAACTATTAATCTAGTATGAAAAGCTTAAAAAATTAAAAGGCTTTTTAGAAAAGGAATCACTTTTGTCCCTATACAAAAGAACAGCAAAAAAGGTATTCCCAAGGACAGAGTCCGTTAAAAATCAGATTATTTCCACCACACTCCCCTATTATTCACCTGTCAGTAAAATATGTCCTCTCATTGTCTCGGTTTGAATGCCTATTTTTATCTGACTGGAGCTATATGGTCATTTTTGTATTTATTACTAAGTTCTTTAGGTTTCCTCCCCACTCTGCTCTCCCCACCCCAGAGCATGTTTTTCTGTTCTTAAAAACTGGGCCACATGCCTCTGAGGAGAAAGTAGTGCATTATTTCATTCCCACCTTTTCTTCTTTTTTGGCATCTCTGAGGCCTGCTATGCCCAGAAGTGCTTCCACTCAAGCTGGACCATCAAATCAATTATCACAGCGGTCTGCTTTCTAAATATGAATGGCAATGAATGACAACAGGCAAGGCAAACTTTCAGCTTTGATTTGTCATTGGTAATGTACATCTTTTTTTTTTTTTTTTTTGGTCCCCTCCCCTTCTCTTCTGTCTCTCTCAATTTCTCCCAGTCTCTCCTTCTCACTCTCTCTTTCTCTCATATGTTTGAGAGGGTCCAGCCTTTTGGCCAAATTCTCCCCCTTGCTGTCTGCAGCTGCATTGTATCAAATCTTCAAATAAAAGCTTCACCTTTGTGAGTCAAAGTCACAAGAGAAAAATGGCACTGGGAGCCATTATTGCTATAAAATCTCTTCCTGCTAACCTCTGAGCCTGATTATTACTGCATCTGAAGAAGCACAACAGTGTTGCATCCTTATTCATTTGAGCTGTTTAACATTCCTGCCTGCTCCACTATGTGAAGCTTCAATTGTTTTGTGCTTAATGCTGCTCATTTCATATCAAGTTCTTGGTTATGTGAAATACTTTAATTTTTAAAATGTTATTATATCCTAGCTGTTTAAAAAGATTGAGAATGCCATAAAGAAAGAGACTGGTTTAAGCAAACTATAACTAGCTTTCATAATGCTGTATGTAGTCATTAATCCATCACTTTTGTGAGGCTGTCTGCAATTTCTAGTATACTATAGTGCTTTACTTTTCTTTTCACAAGCTGGCAGCCATTCTTTTCATTGGCCAATGATGCCATACTTTTACCAATTATATTTATAAATATTGCTTTAAAAAATGAGTTCAAAGCAGTAATATCACTTCAAAATAGCAGGCAAGAGAATAAATTATTGCCAACCACGGTTAACCAGAAATTCTGTGCCACAGTGTTAGAATACAGATTGCCTTAATTTAGTCAAATAATGATGAGGTGTGTAAAGCTGTGCCTAGAATCAGTTTCATTGGTGAATTAAGTTGTCAGTTCTGTCATAATGAGTCCACCCTCACTGAAAAATACTCATTACAACCTACTTATGACACGCATACACTGCTCTTCGCATGTGTGTGAGGGTGGGGAAGTAGGAAGTAGAGATACAAGAGTATGAATTATAATTCTTATCCTCTACAAAGAATCCAATTGAGGAGATAATGACAAAGACTCTCTCCTTTGACCAAACTTGAGTCACTCTCCTCTGAGCTTTGTGACTAGGCCCAACCTTGGGCTCTGTCCTTGGCTCACTTAGTCCAGTTTTAGCAAGAATCCTGCTGGGTTACTGTAGTGAAAATCCCCACCTCTGACTGCAAAATGGTGCAGCCTCTATGGAAAATGGTATGGAGGTTCCTCAAACAACTGCAGATAGATCTACCATACGACCCAGCTATCCCACTGTTGGGAATATACCCAGAGGAATGGAAATCATCAAGTCGAAGGTATACCTGTTCCCCAATGTTCATCGCAGCACTCTTTACAATAGCCAAGAGTTGGAACCAGCCCAAATGTCCATCATCAGATGAGTGGATACGGAAAATGTGGTACATCTACACAATGGAATACTACTCAGCTATAAAAACGAATGAAATACTGCCATTTGCAACAACATGGATGGACCTCGAGAGAATTATATTAAGTGAAACAAGTCAGGCACAGAAAGAGAAATACCACATGTTCTCACTTATTGGTGGGAGCTAAAAATTAATATATAAATTCACACACACACACACACACACACACACACAAAAACGGGGGGGGGGAAGAAGATATAACAACCACAATTACTTGAAGTTGATATGACAAGCAAACAGAAAGGACATTGTTGGGGGGGAGGGGGGAGGGAGAAGGGAGGGAGGTTTTGGTGATGGGGAGCAATAATCAGTCACAATGTATATCGACAAAATAAAATTAAAAAAAAAAAAAAATCCCCACCTCTGATATCTGATCAAATTCCTTATCCCCATCCTGGATATCTTATCACCTTGACCTGACCTTGGCAAGAATCCTGTCAAGGCAGTTTAGGCAGAATCCCCTTACCCCTGATGTTTCCCCTGAATAATTTTCTATCCACTGAACCAACCATCACTACCACCTCCACACTCCTTGGCTATAAATTTCCACTTGGTACTTGCTTTATTTGGACTTGAGCTCACTCTGGCTCCCCTACTACAAAACTCCATTGTCATAATCGCCCTGAATGAACTTTGCCTTACCATCTTTAGCAAGTGTCAGGATAATTTTTTCTTTAACAATAAGATATACAGATATAAAAACAAAACTATAATAAAGGGTACTGTTTGCTAAGTGTCAACAGAATTACATAGAAAGCATAAATTATGTAATTCTGAGAAGCCCATTACTTCAAAATGGGGTGTTTGATGATGCTTTCATGATGTAGATGAGATCTGAGTCATGCATGGTAGAAGCATGGATGAGGTTTTCATTGGATAAAAGTAAGAGAGACGTTATTCCCAATGAGCAAGTAAACAGCTTAAATTGATTTACTCATTGTTCATTCTTTGAAAAATTATTTTTGAGCTCAAAGGTCTTTAGTATCTAACTTTATGAAAATAAATGGATAACTAAAAAGGGACAAAAGAAACATGCATAAGGTAGAACAAGGTAATCAATAAATGGACACTAACTTTAAGGAATAGTCTTTGTGCAGCTTACTCAGCTTGTAAGGGTATAATATGCTGGTTAAAAGGGGGCTCTCAAGGGACCAACAATAGTTGTAACAAATATGATTCTAGTTCAGGTTGATTAGAGTTTTTATAAGACAATAATCTCTTAAGGAATTGTGAGTTGCTCCAAAGGAGATCTTAATGTCTACTTCTATCCAGGTTTATAAAGACATCCGAGGCTGAGAGTGGATGTCCTACAGTAGATGCAATCTGTGACTGTTCCAGTCCAGAGCCATATCCCTTGGGGACTCTTCCTAGGCCAGTGTCTGCATCTTCCATATTAGTTTGCTACGTCTGCCGTAACAAATTACCACAAACTGGGAGACTAACAACAACAGAAATGTATTCTCTCATGGATCTGGTGGTGAGAATTTTGAAATAAGGTGTTGGAAAGGTTGCTTCTTTCTAAGAGAATTTGTTCCATTCTTCTTCCCTAGCTTGTACTGGATGCCATAAATCCTTGGGATTCCTTGGCTTGCAGCTGCATTATTCCAATCTCTGCTTCCACAATCACATGGCATTCTCCCTGTGAGTCTTTGTGTCCCTGTGTCCCACATGGTCTTCTTATAAGGACACCAGTCACTGGATTTAGGGCCCACCCTAATCTAGAATGACCACATCTTAACTTTATTACATCTGCAAAGATCCTATCTTGCAGGGTCCTATTTTGCAAATAAGGTCCTGTTCACTGATGCTAGTGGTTAGGACTTCAATATATCTTTCTGGGTGACACAATTCAACCCACAACCCTTTCATAGCCAATTATTAAAGTATTATTTTCTTACACGGGATTACATAATCCCATCCCAATGATTCATTTCCCATAATTTTTTTTTCTTTTGAAACAAGCAAGTTTATGTGATATCTATGCCTAATAAGTAATCTGATTTTCACCTAAAATGGAATGTCTAATTTCTAATCTAGTTTAGTACATATTAGAGCTGTCTTCAAAATCTATTCTCTATTTCACGTAGCAGGAGCAACACAGTACAAAGTTACTTTAGGCACTGTGGGGAGATTAAAAAAAAAATTGGCTCCTACTCTTATATAGTTTACAGACTTGAGGTTTCACAGCATAGGATGTTTGCAATGGAAGGGATCATAAGATCATCTATTCTAAAACCACTCATTTTATAGATTAGGCCTTTGAGGCCCAGAGAGGTTGACTAACTTACCTAGGGCTCACAAAGTTAATGAGGGAAAGAACATGCAAGGGAAATAAATGAAGGGCACAATTTTAAAGAAATCTAGCTAGTACTTTGCTTTCATGTATGAGGTATGTATACTGAATGTTGATGATGCACCAGAGAGAGATGAGATAGAAGTCTAGAAGTCAAGAGCAATTCTGGAGTAGATGCCAAGGGTCTTTATCTTCTTCTTTGCTCTGATCTTTGAAAGTCTCTCAGAGAACTAAAGGACTCCCTGATCTTTCCTTTCCTGGGCCATGGGTTTAGCTCAAGTTTCAAGCGATCTGGGGAAGCAACACCTACATAGTAGAAATGGAAGACATGCTCTCATGGCTGTCCTGTTCTGCCTGTTGTAATTCTCTAATGACCAGAAACTAATGGTGGAGAAGTAGCCCCCAAGAGGTTGGGGACAGGGAGAAAAGACTCAGGAGTTATAGATTTGCTACAGATAAGAGAACTGTGATACATAGTTCACTCCTGTTTCAAAAAGGAAATATGCAGTATTATGAATTTGAAGAGTGCATCACCTACTTCAAATACAACCAATGACTGGAATAGCTTGCAAGTCAGTTTTTTCCTTTTTCCTACTATAGAAAATGTTTGATATATCAAAAAAGGACTACCACTAATGGAATTAAAAACAACCAACCATTGGAGTTAAAGAACAATGAGGTACCGTGGCATTCTATCATAACCTAACTAAAGATTAAACAAAACAATAAAAAACTGGGAAAAAAAATAAGAAATTACAGGGAGGAATAAAAAATTTGCTTATCTTTTTATTTTTCAACCAGCATTAAATCATCATGGACTGAGCCTAGTATCTCTGAATTAATGGAACTAGCATTTAATCTGACTTGCCTAATATACGGATAAGCTTACTTCTTGCTCATAAAAGGCACAAGATTTAAAATTAAAGTAGAAAAGCACCACTTTCCAAGCCTAGTATTTTGGGATGCATTGAGAAATTAACTATGTTTCCACTAATTTATTCAATATTTCATTCAAAATATTCTTTACATAATTACAGTTCTTAGAGCTAACTCTACGAATTGCAATTTCAAATTAGGTGATTTCAAGTACACCTATATGCCTAGATGTGAATTAACACAAATTTTAGCATCATCAGCTTGAAAACAGAGCTGTAGAGAAACCAAGTAATGTGTTATAGATTAACATAAACAAATTTACATAATCAGAGATTCAAAGACAGTAGAATGTCACATTTTCTTTGGGGGGTTGAAAAAGAATATAATTTGACAAATAATACATTATAATTATCATCTCCATGAGTGTCTAACTGTGAAATAGAATAGAAGTTTTGGCTTTAATAGCAGTAAGAATTACGAATTGAATGTGTTAAGTATAGGTACATAACACTTCTTTGGGGATCATTACAATTAGGATAATACCAAAGATTTAACTCTCATGAAATGATTCTCCTTATGAGAAAGTTACAACGTAAGCTAACTTTGGAAAACTCTACCAAAAAAAAAAAAAGGAAGAAAAGTCATTCTTTCACTTATCACTGGACTTATGCCCAGAGAGCTGGGTTTTTGTCATTTTATGATATAGCTGAGAAGAGGAGTTTGTTAGCGGGGTTTGTGTTTTTTTTTTTCTTCATTAGAAACTGCATGAAGATCTGTAATTGGGAAAGTACTCATCACCTAGACGTTAAATATAAATTCTATAGTAGTCCCCACATTTTACTTCAGTGGTCAAACACACACAGAAATCAATGCAAGATTTCAATGAGAAATTTATAGGGATATATAATTTCACATGATAGTTCAAGTCTAAATGTACCTCAATTTGGTAATTGTTTAATTCACCTGAAAACTGTAGAGCTGATTCACTTTTCTTTCTAACACAATGGATCATTTAGTCTGAAAAGGATATGTATTTTTTTAAGGTAGTATTACTCAATCAATTGAGAAAAATTAGTTCTACAGCTCAGGCTTTTTTGAAGTCATACCTCAAACTACAATTTCTGTATGAAAGCACTTTTTAAGCTCTTAAATATTGGTTGAATTACAGAGTTTCAGACCCGAGGACTGAGACATACAATTTAATTAAGATCAGGCAAGATGCAGTCATGAACTGTACACAATGGTGGCGGAGAGAACGTTTAATTTAGAGTGCTTATACCTTTGCTGTTTTTCCAACACAAGCCCAAGCTGAACTTTGCTAGTTTGTTGTGTAAATCCTTGACGAGAAAAGTGGCTTAAGTGTAAACTTAAGCTTTCCTACACCATTAATGTGTTAAATCACCACTCCTCTGCCCTCCATGTGAAAAGCACAGCTACAATTTATTACAAAATCAAAACACCATAGTCAATTATGGGTATATATTTCATGACTTTAACCAAAATTTGAACATGACTTTCTCAATCTTTATGTTAATGTGATGTGCCTTATCTCAAAACAGACTCAAATTAATGAGAAAATATAAAAATTTCACTTAGAACAAAAGGTTTAGATGATAGGAAATTTGTCTGAAATATTAATATTAATGTGTTGGGCTCTAACAACACAAAGTAAAACTGTAATTGAGCTAAATTTTACATGTAATTTGATGCACACAGGAGGATTTCTAACATGTTCCTGATGACTCTTGTACAGTGCTTTATTTTTTAAATTGGTCATGTTATTCACTTTAGGTTTACAATACTAATACTAATTTGTGATCAATTTGGGAAGTCCTACGATATTTCCCCAAATGACCTAGAGATGCAGCTTGACAACTATACTTACTAAGCTAGCATGATAATTAGAATTTAAACTTGCAATACAAGATGGTATATCACCTATATAGCACTGACAACAGGCCGTTTTCTTGGCAAATAACTGATTGATGGTTCATTCTTAGCATGCTTGGAGAAACATTAATAAGATAACCCATGCCTTTTTTTGACTCTGTAATATCTACAGATGATCTCTATTTCAGATGACTCTAAGTAGCTAAACAGGAATAAAAAAGAACACCTTTCTGGCTCATTAAGGCAATTGCTCAAGCTGTCATTAGCATTACCTCTCTGAAAATGCAGTACAGGATGCAGCAGGCCTTGTCTGCCGTAGAAACTAATGGCACAAAGCTACCTTTTGACAGCAAGACTAAATTTACATACTTTACATATTCAGTGAGTAAAGGAATAATTTACATTAATCAAATAAGCTATGTTTGGGGGATTTTCCCCCCATTAGAAAAATACCTGTTCACCTTGTAGGCCTAGTTGCCGACAAATACATACTAAATGAACTAATTGTGTCAAAGCAAAAGGGGGCCCTTTCCACTTATTTAACTCTACTCATTTTCTATAGGGCAATTGTAAATTATGCCTCAGAAGATAAACAGCAAGTCATGCCTGAAAAGATGATATGCTCTGGTTTTCATCCTCGAACCTGCTAGGCTGACTACCTGTCAGATAAGGTTGAAGCTAGGATTATGCCCTGAAAACCTGACAAACCACAGATTTTTATCACTAAATCAAACCTGCCAGGTTTAAACTCTGTGAACTTTAATTATCTCATATTTAATTAAAAGAGCTAGATTAAACCAAAAGTGGAGGGCAGGGGGAGGTCCTAGCAAAGGCGAATCAGGGAGTTATTGGGGATGAGGAGACTTCATTTTCACAAATCAGCTTTCTTATTTCTAATAAAGCAAGGTTTACGTACAGAGGAGACTCAAGGAATCACTGGGCTGCACAATACTAGAGGTTATCTAGTCCATCCCAGAATGATAATCATCTACCCTGTTCTTAAAAATCTCTGCAGGAAGAGGTTCTGTATATGTTGAAAAGGTTTCAAACTGCTAAGGGCACTATCAGTCAGTTTACCAAAGAATAAAAAAATGAACATTTTTGTACTTCACCAACTGAAAGACAAGGATAATCTGAGCTCCAAAGCTTGCTTTTATTATTTTTTTTCTTTATTGAAGGTAAGACAACATAATTACCAGCACTTTCAGAGTATCTTCTTTCATAATGGAATAGTCACAAGATAATGAATGATTTCACCAATAGGTACTCACTGATGGTCTATTCCAGCAGTCGACAGACTTTCTCTGTAAAGGGTCAGGTAGTAAATATTTTAGGTTTTATGGGCCATAGTTTCTCCCTCACAATTACACAACCACAATTATATCCCAAAGCAGCCATAAATAATATGTAAATGAATGAACGTGGCTGTTTCAAAAAACTTTATTTATGGAAAGTTAATCTTCATGGCATACGATGTTTTTCTTCTTGTAATTGTTTTTCTAACCATTTAAAAATATAAAAAACATTTTAGATTTTGTCCTGGATTTGGCCAATAAGGCACAGTTCATCATCCCCTGGTATATTCTACATTTAGTCATTATGAAGGGGAGAGAAAAGGGTACAAAACAATGGCCATTTTTTATAATGGTTTGGGAAACAAGGACAAAAAGATTAAAAGACTGGCAAATAACATAAAACTGTGTAACAAAGGGCTAATGTATGTAGGACAGCCCACAGGGGCTAGACTAGTCGGCACAAGACTCATGTAGCAACTAACTGTACCAGGAAGAACTAGCTGGATTCGTTTAAGTGGAGAAGAGAAGGAAAGAGCAATCCAGGTGAGAGAAATAATATGAACCAAGATAGAGAAACCTGAATTAGCAGGTTGCATTTGTAGGAAAGTAGGAGATAGGGCTGTGTAAGCAGAATCAATTGGAGAAATTAATTAATTCATTCAATAGATAATTATTGATCACTTCTGTGTGTCCAGCATTATGCTAAACACTAGAGATACTGTGATGAGTAAGGCAATCCTTGTCCTCCAATTGCTCACGGTCTTGTTAGAAGGACAAATGAGCAATTACAACACAGCATAAGATATGGGATAGGATACTTACAATGAAGACAAAAGCTTGGTGAAAACTACTGTAATAACTTTAAAAATTATGTCAATTCTCAACATTTCATTCATTTACAATTAAGGTAGAGGAGCTCCAGTGGCGCAATCGGTTAGCGCGCGGTACTTATACAATTAAGGTAGAGATCTGTGATTTAAACCACAAAGGGAATCCAAATGCAAAATAAAAATTTCTTTGTGGCCCATCGTAGGCCTTATCATTTAAATGTTCAAATATAACTGCCTTTCCTAGAGAAATAGCAAAATTGTATAAACTTCCTATAAGTTATTTCCAGAGACCCTTTGAAGATTATCATTTTAAAAGGGATTATTATTTTATTGTCTTGCTTCACTGGGCATTACGTCATTGGTCCTAACAACGCACATACACCTATTTGTAAGCCTTTTCAGCAGTGAGGTAAATTACTGTGGAAAAGCCTGGAGTGTTTTTTCACCAGAGATCTTTAAGAAAAGGATTTATATCTACCTGCGTAAGATGGCTCAGGATCGATAATGCCTAGAGCACAGCATGAATTTTCAACTCTATGATTTGAAAACTCTTAAAATTATTCCAATGAATATTTTCACAAATTAATCACTCATTCTTTAAAAATATAGTAGTAGTGGTACTAGTCTTATGTGAGGCAAGAACTAAAACTTCAGCTACGAGTGTTCCTAGCAGTATGATCAAAGGAAATCTGAGCAATCTTATGCTCCTAAGTGAAAGGCAACATTGTAAAGAAACAGCATGCTGTTTGGAATTAGACAAACTGGTGTTCACATTCTAATTCAAGCATTCACTAGCTGTGACCCCAACCGAGCTACTTCTCTAATCCTCCATTCCTTCACCTGTAAACTTGGAAAAATAAAATCCAATGCTCAGGATTGTTGTGAAGATGCAATGAGACGGCATATACACAACACCTAGCACAGTGCCTAGCAAACAGCAGGTACTCAATAAATGTTAAATTTCTCTGTTCTTTCTTCATTGTAGGCTCCAACTCAACTGTTTTAGGGCAATGACCCTGAGCATTTGGCACAAAGATGTCACTTGCAGGGAAGTGCCCAGGTAAGGTAAGTGAGCCTAAAAGAGGGAACAGGTCTGTGTACGTGAAACCTTTCTTCTGTGGTTATTTCAGGTAGCAGATCCATAGTGCAGTTAACAACCAACTCTACTAGAGGAGGCACCTCTTTGAACCTCCCCTTCCTCCTAAATCCAAACATGCATCTGCATTCTCCACTCCCACTCTTTCATTTTAACGCTATTTCAGCCAGGGATCACTCCTTAAAAGGCATGGTCTTACTGAGGGGGCAAATAAGTGATGAGAAAAACTAGAGGGAAATGTAATTTTCCTAGCAGTACCTCTATTTTCTACAACAGTTAAGAAATATTCTTTGCTTTTTCTCAGTTCGTTCATTTCCAAACTCATTCCTGCACCCTTGGGATGCTGGAATACCAATACTGCCACTTCTTATGAATGTGTCACCCACGCTTCTCTATTCAGCATTAAAATGAGGCTTCCTCAGTAAATAATATATTTGGAAGCCTCTCTGAGCTAGAAGAAGCACACTCCTTTTGTGAGCAGCAGCTCCCATTGCCCAGGAATGCTTCCTGCAGCTCTGTTCTTAACCTGAATATTTCACACACTGGAGCTGAGTCTGTTGCATGAATTTTTTTTTTAGAGTCTTGAAATCTTCATTCTGTTGCATTATCTCCAAATATTCCATCCTTTTTTGCTACTAAATGTACATGCAGTAGTGCTACTGCCCAATAAATGATTTCTGAAGGATTAATAATAAATCAAACTTGTATTTCCACATACACAATTCACAGGATTCCTAAAATATCCCAATAGTAGAATACCAATTGGGAAAGAAATCACATTGCTATGAATTGTATCTGAAGGGTTGAGATCCCACAGAGGAAAGCTTAAGTAACCAGAGATTTAGGTACACGATATAAACACACGTGCACAAGCCTGAATGAATAAACATACATGCAAAGACAGAAAAATTTAAGTACTATGCAAGGTATCTGAAATCACTGCATACTGGGTGTTTAAAGTTAGTGAAGTTCTTGATAATGTGGATTAATTTAAATATACTGAAATTATATTTACATATATAATATACTGCACATATGTGCTACATATATATATAGCTAATAATTGGCAAAAATCATGGGTACCCTAGTGACTTTTGTCTTTAGTTACATAATAGCCACTTCAATAATGACTAGTATACATTTTTAAAAAGACAATCAGAGGAGAGAGATCGTGTCTTAGACATTTTTTGTACCCTGTTGAATGCCTGACAGAATGCTCTACACCACATTAGCAGGCATATAGTGTCAAGGAAATATACATTGTAGAATATATATGTTTTCTTCCCAAGTCTGTATTTTCTTCCCAAGTCATGAAGTTAGTATTAAAGGGTATATAACATACAATTTACCAGAAAGCCTTAAGCATAATGAAAAGGGGACTGAATGAAATTAATTATCATGTTTCTACTAGAAACTTTTACCATTTGATTATCTTAAAAAGTCATGTTGTGAAATAACCCAATCCTGTTTAAAACAGCATTCAGGCCATTTGTGTAGCTGATCTTGGACTAGCCCCTGTTGCACAGGGATGATTTATCATCACAGAAAAGAAAAAATAAAGAGAAAAATTCCTTCAAATATATAGATAAATAGATATTATACTTCACCTAGAACACTGAATAAGACAAAACCATGAACAGTTCCTTCATGATATCGGCTTAGGATTGTGCTACTGTAACTGAAAATGAAAATTTCAAAAAATTAGGGCACAGATAATCCACAAATCACATTTTTATTTCATTGGTTATCATGCAGGTCATGAGGGATGTGTCACATAATAAAGGAATGAACTGGTTATTGCCAGCACTCCATCTCAAGCTGCTTTCTGGCTTCTTAGGAAAGTAATAAGTTAATGAATAGATGTTACTTTCTATGATACGGGTGTCCTTCACTACCAGAATCTATTGAATTCAGCAATGAATACATATTCATGAATGTGCACTCTTCTCAAAACAGGAATTCAGACAGTCTACTCCATAAAACATAAGTTTATTTTTCTTCCAGGTGTCAGCCAGGGAATCAACATTTTGGTCAGTGGCCTTTTCATGATGTTTGTCCTAATGGATGCCACCTGGAAATAAAATCAACTGATGTTTAATGGAACAGATTTTCTAAATCTTTATCCTGGGAAGGATATTGTTTCATGAAGAAGTAATTAATTCTTAGACATAGATTCATAAATACAACTGTATCTTAATCTGGTGGTAATTAAAATAAGAGTTAAACAAAACTACATAATTTACTTTTTATTATATATTCACATTCTTTTGATGATGCTAATAATAAGAGCCTGCATGCCATCATCATCATCAACTTAATGTTTTTGCAGTTAAACTGTTTTGGTCACTTTACTGGGGTTTCTTGCATATTCAATAAGGTCAACTGCATTGTCTGTCAGTCTGTTATGGTTACAACAGGTATGAACAACAGATTACCTGTGTTTTGAACTAGTGATTTGTTACATGGATATACTCTCAGTATCACAATCATCTAAATGGTTAATAAATATAGGGTGTTAGTGTTAAATAAATGTTCACACAAAACCTAATAAACTGTGCACCTTGAAACCTTCTTGACTTCCTTTGCAAATAATAATCCATTTTTTTTAAAAAGCCCTTTTTTGAAGTACTCTATTCATGCTCAACCAATAAATACACCAAAATCAAACTTAAATAACATAGGCTTGCTAAATCAAATGGAAGAAATACAAGAAATAATTTTGCCAAATTTTGTTAGGCCAAGAGGGATGGGGAATAGGGTGGTTAAGGCCATATATATGCTGGATTCATACAGTGATTTCTGTTCTTGACATTCAGTCAAGATCAACAAACATCTGAGCACCTTCTCTGTTTCCATTACTGTGGTAAAGTTACTGGGGTTAATGAATATGACACGAGTCCCTATTTCTTTACAGACTTGTGTACTTTGACAACCGTTCTGTCCTATTCATCCTAGGTGGCCTCGATGATTACTAAGAGCAGCAGCCATGCTCAAAAGTGACAGTGGCCAAAGACTGACATTCAGAATATTATAATGGCCCAGTATTCTACTCTCTGTCAAGAATTGTCTCTGGTGTGGACAATGTGATGGCAATAGGGATATTCTGTGCAAAAATCCTAAGTGGGAAAATTTTGCTTCTATCTATTTCTAATAAAAGTATTCCCCTGACAGCTTGGTCTGACTGATAGCTCTTATAGACTGACCTAATGAACCTTCAGCCTGGGAGCCTTCACACATTCCCTGATAAGGAGTGAACTCAAGTTTTACCATAGGCATCAGCGCCTAAGCCCCAACGATCTGACTAAGTGGCATGGCCTCCAAATACCACTGCGAACATTCATTGCAGGCCAGTCCCAGCAGGAATGTTGTCAAACTGATTTTTCAGCTTTTATAGTCCCTCTGCAAATCAACTCAAATCACATTGTCCCAGGTTTAGATTAAGCATCTAATTGTGTGATCCCCATGGAAAATACATGGTCTCTGCTAGAACTTTCCAAAGGGGTAAATTATATATATAAAAACACCATATAGTCACAAGTATATACTCAAATTATCTGCTTATTCCCCTGTAGACTATAAAGTATATTTTAAGTTAAAGTTTTTAAAAACTATACTGTCCATCTTACAGCTATTTGATTTTCCTGTTTCTTCCTTAGCCATTAGAGCCAGCTTATAAATATACAGCAGCAAAGATGAGACATAAGGCTGGGGCAGGGATGAGTCAGGATTGTGATTAACACCAAAAAATATGTCCTGTATAAAGGTAGTCTATGGGTCACAGTTAGGGGATTGTTCTACACTATATATCTTAGGTCTTAAAATATAACACTACAAGAAAAATATGAAACCAGTAGACCAGTCCATTAGAAAGAGGGAAGACTTTGTGCATTTACTTCGAATTGCTGTGTAACAAGAAAAAGGAATTAGTCTAACTGACTAATTTTCTTGAAATAACAAGTGATTTACTTTGGAATTAAGTGAGGATCATGGGACTTTAGCGCATGGAAGCTATAGTTAACATTTAAAACAGTTAACATTTCAAACTTCTGAAACCACTTTCATGATAGACTTTTCATATCTCAAATTCTCAAATTAAGTAAAACATTTATTGCCTTGTATCTGAGATAAAGGGTGTGTTCAAATTATACTGCCTATACAGAATTATAATTTCAGCTTCAAATTGTCTTTAATTTCTCTTAGAATAAAACATAATGACTAATCTGGAAAGACTAATTTTTTTAAAAAAGCAATCACAGAAATGAAGATATTTTAATCCACAGGAAATGACAAAAAAAAATACACAACACTTTTCTCAAATCACTTCTTAAATAAAGCATATTTAATCAAATGATTTTGGATTTATCGTAGAAATACATAGAAACATACTTACCCACACACACATACATACACACACTCAAGCTACAAAGCTACAACAAGAAGACAGCGTCTAAATACCAACATGAAACCAGGCAAGCACCAACAGATTTGGTAAATTTATTTTGCTCAACCTCAACAACACCCTCTGGGGCTTTTGCCTGTACTTGCAGCATTGCTTTTGCATAACTATGTTAAAACAACAACAAAAAACAAACAAAGATTAATTGACTTGGCTGATTCAGGACGAGATCTGTGGCAAGGTGTTCTTCCCATTCTACTTTTTTTTTTTTCTTTGCAGCTGGCTGGTATAGGAATCGAACCCTGGACCCTGGTGTTACAAGCTGTATTTGCCTGTTTTTGTGTTACTAAAACAGAATACCTGAGACTGGGTAATTTATAAAGAACAGAGGTTTTTCTGGCTCACGATTCTGGGACAGCTGCATCTGGTGCAGGCTTCAGGCTGCTTCTACTCATGGCAGAAACTGCAGGTCAGCCCACGGTTACAAGCAGATCACATGGCGAGAGGAGCAAGAGAGGGAGAGGGGAGGTGCCAGGGTCTTTTAAACAACCAGCTTTCGTGGGAACTAATAGAGCGAGAACTCACTCACTACCCCTCCTTCCCCAGAGAGAGCATTAATCCATTCATGAGGGATCTGGCCCCACAACCCAAACCACTCCCAACATTGCCAAGTTGGGGATAAGATTTTGACACAAGCTTTGGGGGTACAACACATCCAAACTCTATCACCCACACCACCACACTCAACCAACTGAGCTAACCAGCCAGCCTCCATTCCTCTACTTAGTTTTCAATGTGTCCCGAGCACTTCAATCCATATTTTTTCTGTGTGTGCATAAGAGTAGAAATATACTGATCATACACGGGTCACAGTAGTTGAAGTAGATGGAAGACAGAATTCTTTTTCCTTTTAACAGTTCATTAAAGAGTCCAACCAAATTATTTTTTAAGTCTTGTAACTGGCTAACTACAGATTTAACTGGGCATTTGTATCTTGTACACTTTTTAAAAATTTTGATACTGTAGGTAATGTGAATAATTATTTCCCAAACAACTTACATGTTTTGGTAAATAAGACCTGTCCTCTTCAATGTAGTTGCTTTGGAAGCTACAGATTCAAGCAATAATTCTATCATTGCATAAAACATTTGTGAAGTGCTTCTTTGGGATATCTTTAGAGTTGACCTCACTTTCTTCTCAATACTGTTGATGACAGCAAATCTTTGACCTTTGGTAGTAGATTTGTGTTTTGGAAAACAGACAAATATTTCAAAGCCAAACAGGATAAATAAGCTGGGTAATTAAGCTGTGTAATACCAATGTTTAGTTAAACACTAGATATAACTATAAAGAAATGATACTGAATTTCTTTTCTAGCTCACATTCAAGGCACTTCAGAACATTTATTTGGAAAAATTAATTCTGGCTACTTTTGTAATGAAAGCAATAGAATATATTTATTTAGTAAAATATAGATAAATGCATAAACATTTGTTTGTGTGTGTGTGTGTGTGTGTGTGTGTGTGTGTGTGTGTAAGAGTGGGGGAGAGAGAGAGAAATCTAAAGCAGGACAAAATAGTTCATTTTACAGATTAGGAAATGGAGGCCCAGCACTTAATATAGTCCTAGTAAAATACCTGATACACAGTAAAGTACTTAAAATATTATCTATGTAGCCAAAATGATATCTATGGAGAAATGCACGATATGTTTAAAAACAGTGTTGGAGTGCTAGGATTATGGGTATAGCAAACATCAGTCCGTTTTCCTGCCCTTCTCATGCCTTTTTCTCAGAGAATCTGCTTTCATATAGACCATGGAAAAGACAGCAGGCCTATGCTCCATGTGACCCTATCCTTGCTCTGGCTAACTGGACACAGGTTGGACACCTGACTCAAGGGGAATAAATCCACAGGCTAGGCTGGGCCACTCAGATTCTGTCACAAGAATTTGAACTCAGAGAGACCAACGTCACATAAAGATAGACACTTGAAATAAGGGTCATACTATATCACAACTGTGACAGTCATGTTCAAACAAAATAAACCAATGGAGAAAAAGAGGAGACAGAGATGAGTGAGACCATGGAAGGACAGAGAAAGCACCTCATATTTCTAACTTCAATTTTATTCCCAGTCCAAGGCACTCTGTGATCTGACTGCTCTGTCCCGTCCCTGGATGTCCAAAAGGTTGCCTACCATATCCTTGAAAAAATCCCTTCACTCAAGCTAGTTTGAATAGATTTCTATTCCTTGTAATCAAGTAAGCCCTATGATAGTGTGTTATTGGGCTTCTGTTCCCCCCTTTAGTCTGTCAATAAAAAAAATAAGAAAAATAATTTTTAAACTGTTCATGGAATATCTGAATTCCCAGGGAGACTGATTCACTCCAAGTCAATCACATAATGACAGGTCAAGGACTAGAAACCAGATCTCCTAACTCAGCACATAGCACCTATCAGTAGAATGTGCTGGTTCAGAGCACAGACCCTGGATTTACAAGACCTTGGAAATGTTACTTAACATCTCCTTGCCTCAGTTTTCCCCTCTATAAAAGGGAGTATAGTAATAGTCCTTAACCTATCTAATAGGGTTGTTGTGAGAATTAAATTAGTTGCCACACAAATAGTAATAGCTGATTGAACCAGAGGAGGAATATAACGTAAAGGAGAGCCATCCTAGGTTCATTGGAGATGTGGGGCCTGGCGCAAAAAAAAAAAAAAAAAAAAACCCCAAAACCAAAAAAAACACGAGAAAATCAAGGGAAAAAAAAAAGGAGCCATATAATATTCCTCTCACAGGAACGTGGAATTGGACCTAAGAGTCCCTGTCAGGAGGTAGAGAGGCAAGTAGACAGGGGTGATTAAGGTTACCCTCCAAGCACTAGCTTAAAAGCCCATGAGCTCATGCAGTGGAGGACCCCAGAGCCACCTTAAATGGAGAACAAAGATCCCATTTCCAGGGATCTAGGTCTTGATGTACAATATTTCCTGCCCTGAATTCCCTTGAGCTTCTCTGCATCTCTTCAATAAACATTGAGTTTAAATAGCTTTTTGTTCCTTGCAATCAGAAGAGGCTTAATTAAGTAAAATGCTTGTTAATATTACCTGAACTTTTAGTATGAAAATTAAAAATAATTACATATACAGAGTATAGAAGATCGCAGATGTCCCACATGCTTCCCATTGCAAACAGATTTTCCTAGTGTTCTCATTCTGTTTTCCAGTATTGTCAACACAATACTCTCATTTCTCTCTTTCTGGGTAAAAGTGCTTTATCACCATCTTATCACCAGGAACTAAATGGCACAGGTCTTAAGAATGAGTAATTAATCATTCCATATCCATTTAGCATCATTGGATTCATTTTGTTTAACATGATAGATAATAGTTTAAGCCTACATTATCTCAATTAAAATGTGAAAACGTTCTTTGCTGAGGTTCTTTACCCTTATAAGGCTAACCAAACTCTACAGCATCTTCTATAATTAGCACCCTGAAAATATTTTCTAAAATAACAACCTGAGCAAAAACCAGAAGAAAAATAAGACTACTGCAAATTGTAAACAACTTCAGATGATTTATAGGAAAAGAATTCTACAAATCTTCCTTAATGTCAGGATATAAACAGTTTTTAGTGCTATTTAGTTAAATGATAATTATAAAACTCATTGAACAGAATGAGAATTAGGATTGTCAGACAAATGCGTGTAAGGGGTTAATTAATTCATAAGAAGCACACAGCTCAGCTGAAAATGGGCTCATTATTCTCAGCCACCAACTTTGCTTATTAGTATTGTCCTGCTCTTTCCATCAGATTCACCCTGTTCACCCCTACCCCCAGTAGCAAATGTCAGGGGACAGAAATATTTAAAAGGATATGTGAGCTAGAGGCATTTTGCAAGGGTACACGAGGGGTACAAAGATATCAGCTGGAACACTGAAATCGAAAGATCATTTATTAGTACACCATGGTTCATAACATCCCAAAGGGTTCAATATTTTCATTACGCACACAAACATACCCCCCCCTCCTTTGCAAAAGCCTCATTACAGCTAAGCCTGGAGCTTTTTTCTTAAAAAGCTTTCCTCTGAAATTATTAATAATTTGAAGTTCCCTATAGGCCAAGAGTATTATTACAGTCAAAATGCACCAATATGTATAGATAACTTATATACTCTTTTTTATGCTATTTTAAATAACAAAGTATTTAGTGGGAACAGTAAAGAATTTATAAGCTATATACAGAAAAGCCTAGAGGAAGATGGCAATATCCCAGACTCTAAGGAAACGGCTCTTGAAGCTTATTAGGTGGGTGTAGGAGACTGTAATAGGATTATGAGTTTTGGTTTAGCCTGTCCATCATTTCAAAATCCCCATAACTAAAGGGAATATCTTCATAGGGGTCTGAATTTAATATTGGAGCTGCTTTATTTAATTCTTCCTATTTTATAATGCTGAGTGCTAATTAGTTCCATCCACTTTCTTCAGGCTTGTCAATAAGACAACTTGGAAGCCAAGAACCTGCTGAATTATGGATTAACCAGTTCTGTAACAGCGTGTTCAAGCAACCTAGTTAGCTACTCCAAAGTGTAATGTTATTATGAGCACAGGAAAGCATAAAATACTCTTTTGTTATCTTCTGCTTAAAAGCAGAAAAATAACTCCCTACAAGTACACTGTTTATTTTTGATGTGTTAATGAACATTTAGATTCGCAAAACTAAAATAAATAACATTTACTTCCCTGTGTGTGTCAAACATAGCCTATTAAATCCACGATATCCACAATATCTGCTACAAAAAAATGACAAACTAGTCTTAAAATTTTTTTTTCAATGCAGGAAAAGTATTTTAAAGGCAGGAAAGACTGAGAGGTTGGGCCTGACTGGCAGGAATTCCTTCACCTACCTTCACTTTTATTGAACTCGCACCCCAACCTCCTTGGGCCTTCTCACCACTTTCCTACTCTTGGCATTTCAATTGACTCCTTTCTTGTGCAGCTAGATTCTAGAATCAGCCCGCTGGGGTCATACATTCCAGAATTAGAAGGAATCTCACAAGGAATTGAGTTATGATCGAGAATAGACAAAACTCAACTTGGCTGTGTCTGTTGTGTATTCCCTGGTTTACGCCCCAAGTGTGTCCAAACTTCCTCTGCCTCCATAAACTTTCAGTTCTACTTTCCTTTCCTCATTTCTAAAGGATGATCTTGATTTCTACCTTGTTGTAAGAATGAGTCTATCTCCCCAGAGTTTTGTCGTGTGCCTTTGCCCAAACACCAATTATCTTCTATCCTGTTCATTTTTGTAGTAGAGCTTGCTCTCTCTTTCTCCCTTTCTGAAGGTTAAAGCTCCTATATTTATTCCCTTATTACCATCTTCAATTGCTTCCTCTTTACTGCTGCCTTTTATTTAAACCCAAACTAATAAAAAATAATTGATAATAACTAATAATAGCAGTAATAATAACTGGCTAGTGCATACAGAATGCTTATTATGTGCTAGGCACCATTTTAGGTGCTTCACAAGCATTAACTCATTTAATCTTCATAAATAACCCATGAGGTAGGTATTACTATTATCCTCATTTTATAAGTGAGGAAACAAACACAGACAAATTAAGTAACTTGTACAAGATACACAACTAGGATGTGCTAATGCCAGGATTTGAACCCAGAGAGTGTAGCTCCAGATCATGTGCTTTCAACCATCACACTGCCTTGTTAATATATATCATATCTATACCGTCACTTATCAGCTCTATTAAATTGGGCAGGTTACTTAACTTCTCAGAGATTTGGTTTCCTGATATGTAAAATGAGAATGACATTGCTAATCTTGTAGGATTGATGCAAGGAATACGTGAACTAGAGAATATACGTAATCCATCATGACAGGCATATATGAAACATCCAATAAATGACAGTTAATACAGTAAGGATGGGATTAACAATAACCACTAAACCCAGCTTTTACCAACAAAATATTCTGGGGAAACGTTACCAGAGGGAGATATGCTTTATTACGTATTTAAGAAATCTTTACCAACTACTGTTCTAAGCACAAACAATGTTAACTCATTTAGTCCTCAAAACAACCATGAGCAGAATCCCACTATCATTTCCACTTTATATATAAGAAAATTGAAGCACATTCTACGTGTCCTCACACAGCAAAAGGGGCAAACACACTCCATTCAGCCTCTTTTACAAGGCCCCACCTCTTAATACTATCACATTGGGAATTAAGTTTCAACATATAAATTGTGGGGGGCCACACACATTCAGACCGGAGCAACACCCAAGAAGCCCTATAGCGAGATCCACATGGTGAAGAACTGAGCTTGGAAGCAGATCCTCTACCCTCAGTCAAGCCCACAGACAACTGCAGCCCTGGCCAACATCTTGACTATAACCTTGTGAAAGACAGAATCACTCAGCTAAGCTGTGCCCAAAGTCCTGACTCACAGAAATGTGAGATAAGAAATATTTGTAGTATTAAGCCACTAAATTTTGAAGAGTAATTTATTATGTAGCAATTGATAATTAATACAAGGGGATCCCACAGTTTAAAAGAGACTTAACACAACAATGGTAATAAATAAACCTTATTTAGTTCCTGATTCAAACTGGAAAAAAAGGTAGTAGATAATCAGAAAAATGTGAACACTGACTAGATATTTGTTTTTAAGTAACTTTTTGGGAGGTAAGGTATGATAATAGTATTTGGTTATGTTAGAAATAATCCTTATCTTTTGTGGATACCTATATGAGTATTTACAGATAAAAAAAATACATAATGTCTGAGATTTGCTTCAAAATATCCAAGGGTGCAGCTACAGATAAAACAAGATTGACCATAACTTGATCATTGTTGAAGCTAGGTGCTGAGTTCATGGAGATCCTTTTATTATTCTACTTTGTATATACTTGAAAATTTCAAAATAAAGAGTAAGGGGACAAAAAGTACTGACTGACCATTAGGGCCCTATATCAGATGAAGCAACTCCAACTAAGCCACCAATTAGGAGAGGCGCAGTCCCAATAGCCATACAAGGCTCATCTATGGGTGCCAGTAAATGCAAATTCACGCACTGTAGATACATGTAGACGTACACGTGTCTGACCTCGGACTTCTTTGGTGCACCCATGTCTTTTCTCCCCAGCTAGACATAGGTTAGGAACTTGGGGTATTTTTTATTTATCTATTGTTTGATTTATTTATCATTGAGGTCTGTTTGTTAAGTACAAGGAGGCCCTGAGCATTTCTGTAGAAAGAAGTCAATTTAAAGCAAGACATTAAGACCAGCCAGCCAAAAAATAAAATAAAATAAATAAATAATAAATAAAGCAAGACATTAAGAAGAAAAGAAGGATGAATCTGGAGGTAGGAGGAGTGAGATTAGGAACACAAAGCCTGCCTCAGGAAGAGATGCTGAGGGAAATTAAGGGAACTTTGAAGATAACGGTTATTTACTGAGATTGATGGGTGTGAGTTTTAGTTTGAGGAATTGAAGAGAGCAGAGAAAATCTGGAACCACCACCAAGGCGTGTGACTCAGTAAACAACGAATAAGAAGACCGCTGAGCAGTGATGACAAGATACAACCAATGCTATAAACATACCTCACATGTAAAAGATAAAGATAATATCTGAGATTCTTCCACCAAGGCAATACATTCATTTTTAGTATTTAGATGGTTTTGTTGTTGTTACTGTTTGATTTTTATTTTTAAGAGGAGAGGAAGGAGTAGTAACGGTGCTTCACTTTTAACACTACTAACAGGGAAATGTGATTCTAAACAGTATATTCTTTATGTTGAATATGTTTTCTCGGGACACTTTCCCAATAGCTTGAATAATTTATGATTTGATTTTAATACTTTGTAATACTTTGGAAATATGTAAATATTTCTTCTCTTACTTTGTGAAAGTCTGAAATAAGCAAGGGTCAATCAACAAAGGCAACATTAAACTGTAAAAGCCTCACATTTGAGAAAAGAAGATACATTTTAACATACAACTGGGCCATTTACAAAAGAATAAAAACAATCAGTTAAATATTTGTTTTCATGGCCATCTGAGAATAATGCCTCAATAACTTTGAACACTTAGGAGAGGAAGCTTAGATATAATATTATTGCATAATTTAATAGGACAAATAGCTGCAGGGTAATTTCATTTAAAAATAGAAAAACCTAAAATAAGAGCTCAGCTATCCAGAAACCTCGGACAATGAGTTGATCTGGATACTTGAGGGTTTAAATAGCAATTTTTTTCTTAGTCTTTTTGTATAGAAATGTTGTCAAGATACATTATACATTTTGCTGCCTGAGAATCTATTGAAAATACATTTTTGCTGATTCACACGATTATCATGAACACAAATACTGTGCTGGGCTCTGAACACAATGAAGTCTGTAGGGCATACTTGAGGTGTATCTATTTGTTTCTCCTCTAAATCAGACCAAGGCTGCTCTTTGCTTAAAGTTCTTTTTCATTTTAAAAATTTATTTTTAATTATTATTTTACTTATTCTAATGATATAATCATTATAAAAAATGCGATGGAAGTAAAAATCACCACTAATACCATGGTATAGCCACAAAGACTTAATATTTTGGTGTGTTTCATTCTAATTTTTTATAAGCAACTTATGCTCATATACATATATTTTTACATAGCTGAGAACAATTATAAACAGTGTTATTATACCCTGCTCATCTCCTCCACTGTAGTCAGCATATCAGCAGCTATCATTTCTTAGTGCTGCCTGTGGGTTTTAAAATATCTATCTCTCTACACTAGTGCGCGCTTTCCCATTTGCTTGGGGGGTGGGCGGGGAATGACAAGAAATCAGAAATTCAAACTGGATATCACTGTGTCTAGCATAAGAGTAAACAGATTTTGAGTTGAGATACTCAGAAAGCTCTCTTCCAGTGAAAGTCCACACACTGTTTTTAAGGGACTTTATCACATTCTTTTTGCCTATTGTGGGATATTTTTGGTTTTGCTTACTTTCAGGTTTATGGCCGTAGGTGGCATTTCCAGGTACATGTAGTTACTGGAAGAGCTGAATTTCAGAGAGGTGAAGTGTTACTGTGCTGCAATGCTACAGAATACCATAAATCTGATGCATGAGTCTGACCTAGCTATCTTTCTAACACACCTACACAGAAATAAAGGACACCCATTTAAATTTGTTTTTGCTGAATAAGGAGCAATAATCTGTGTTATCTCTCTTCAGAAGAACTAATCACTTACATATCTGTGTTCACAAGCCACCATTTTTGTACTTGCTTCAATATTAACTCTTATCGTACTGTATTATGCTAGGTTGAATCATATGAATGTTTCTGTAGGTCAAAACTTGACAATTTCATATGGCTCAACCTAACAGTTAATTTTTTATGTCTCTCTTTTCTACACTAGACAGTACATTTCTTTGGAATAAGGTCTATCTTTCTACCCTCAGGATCTGGCTATAATAAATATTAAAAATATTTGTTTAAAGAATGTGAACATATATATGCATAATGTGAATATTCACATTCTTTAAACAAATGTATGCATAATATATATATAAAATCAATGATTACAGAATTTTATGCTCTGACTTGACCCAGGTAAATTGTGCTTTGTACCTGGTAAGTAGTAAAGATTTCTCATTTGACTTCTTTACTTTCTGAATCTCTTCTAGGCTGCAGTTGTGCTGCTTTATAAGTACGAGGGGTCTTCAAAAAGTTCATGGAAAGATTCCTATTATCTTTTAATTCTATTTTCCATGAACTTTTTGAAGTGCCCTCGTATATGTAGGGTATAAAGAAAAATGTTTACTAGAGCATTATTTAGAGAGCCAAAAACAAACAAACAAAAGATACAAATTCAATGTCCAATTTTAAGGGATTGATGGAGTGAATTATCATACATTTATATGTCATAATAATATGCAACCATTAAAAAGGACACATAAAGAGATTCATTAATATGTGAAAATGCTTACAAAGTAAAAAATAGGATACACAATTGAGTATACAGTATAATATGAACAATGTAAATATGCATAGAAATACAAGATAGTAGGAAATAAACCAAAATGTTAATGGCTGCTTCTGGATATTGAGACTGTAGATATTTTGTCTTCATATTTTATTTCCAAATTTTCTACAATGAGCATACATTATCTTTTATAATGTAAAACATTTTAAGAGAGAAAAAATATTACGGAAACATATTTCAAATTACTTGGTCAAGGAAAGAGGGAAGAAAAGACGGATATGTAATTGATAAAATAGAGGATACATTTATTAAGAAAATTTATTCATTCATTCAACAAATCTTTATTAAGGATATACTATGTGTGCCACGTACAAAAACAATCTTAGCCATTGCTTTTCATATGGTGACTCAGAATACTTCAGAAGTCTATTTCCACTGTGTTTTGTGTTTCATCTTTTAGAAAATGGAACCAAACTGTATCATAAGGATTCTGGAATACTAGCAAAAGGGCACTGACCAATTTGTAATTCTATGAATCCTTCTTCATGTGGCATAATTCCTTTTTGCAGTCATATTCATCACCAGCAAAATCAAATATAAAAAGAGAACAAGAACCTCTAGCACTTGAGAATAACAATCCACCCAGAGTCATTTCTCAGGATAGGCAAACTCCGGACAACCTCAGCAGGAAATCTTAGTATCACTTTTTACAGCATGCTGAACTGATCATTTGAAGATGATCCCTAGACACTGAGCCTCTGTTCATAGGTTTCATGAAAGCAAATAGGAAGCTAAATTTTAACATTATGTTTCTGCTTCTGACAGAGCTATGATGGGCTATGAACCCTCTGATCACAAGACTTAAAAATACGTATATTTCTCTCTAGTAATGGACATTTAAATTAGAACAACAACATGGAGATACTATTAGAAGTTTGAACAAGTTGTATTTCTTAGATGCATACTCGACTATATTTGTTCCTTTTTTTAAAGAAAGGTATTACTTTTGCAGTCCACTTCTAACTAAGACATTTGAAACGTCAATCTATCAAAGCAAAATATCACTGCTATATATTTAAAATTTTTTCCTAGATTGAAAAATAACGAGAGATAAAAATGACTAAACTGGAGTTACTTGTCCTTGATCCAAAATAATTTTTCTTTCAAAAATTTTACTGCAGTAGCATAGCTTAGCCAGGAAAATAAAACACTTCCTATATTATATAACAGACATAGTCACAAAAAAAGAAGTCTAAGGTTGAACTATGAAGGTCAGGGTACAGGCAATATTTCCATTGCTTTGTAAACTTGTAATAGCTGAAGCAGTATGTTCCCTTATAATTATTTAGAACCTGGAGTGTGAGGAGAGGGATACCTTAAGGTTTGTTCTAATTGCTCCATTTAGAAAATATCAGACTTATTCTGTATTGAAAGAGTCTGATATACAATGCAAATGGAAGCTCAATATACTATATTTACTGCTATTAATTAAACACCCCAAAATTCGGACTTACATTTTAACTATTCATTACCTTAATCAATTATAGATATAAATGAAACCAATAATATTTTACCGATTTTCATAATAATGGCAAAACAATCACAATCATAATACAACTTATTTGGCATCAGTCTTCTTAATCATCAAATTCTAGTAGAATTTTACCAAAAAGCCCCAATTTGGGGGATGAATGCTGGAAGATCTCTGCACGCAAAATAATGCCTCCCTTTCTAATGCAACAATGGTCTTATAGCTGAGTGCCACATTTCCTCACCGCCTTGAACTGTCAGAGAAGAGGCAGGTAATGTAGGTACATGTCAGATCACACAGAGCCTTTGGAGGTACTGTAAAAAAACAGTTTTGGATTTTTTCCTAGAAGTAACGGGAAGCCACTGAAGGATTTAAGTGGCATTGATTTAACATAGTAATGATAATAATCTTTAAACACTTTAAAGCTCTGTTCAAGTTTTATATAAAAACATGTTTAAAGTTTCAAAGAAGTTTCATATCCACCATCCCACTTGATCTTCACAGCTGCTGCAGGAAGAAATACATTTGTGATTTACTTATGAATTAATTTATTAATGTATGGAAAATGTGCTATCAGCATGATGATTTCCCAAAGTTTCAATGTCAAAACTTGCTCCTTTTTTGGGAGGGGGGCATTGGGTAGTTTAGCAATGGTAGATTTTCTAGAAGTTCTAATTAAAAATTTTCCCTTCCTTCTTTAAAAAAAAAAAAAAATTAAAACACTGTGTAGGAGGCTTATCCTGTGACTTAAAGCTGTCACTCAAAATGGGCAGTACATCTTAATGAAGGGTGCTAATCACATTAATATTCTGTACTTCCAAAGAAAAGCATAGCATGTAGGTATGTTAATAAAAGATTCAGGCTATAATGATAGCACTTCAGTAACTGTGGGACCTAAAAGCTCCCAGATTCTACTGGCAAATGGAAAGAGAATGAAAGAGACAATGCAATTGAAGGGATCTGGGCAGAAGTTGTGAGAAGGTGGGGGCTGCAGAATGAGAACATCTCAGATTTAAAACAGCCAGAGGAGAAAATGGGAAAAAAACTAGAATGGCACTTAGTGCTCTTACCAGACACCAAAGGAGCTACATATGTGTACACATAATACACCTTCTTTTACCAAGTCTGATTTTCAAAGAGGTTTTATAAAATCCATCCCTCCCCCCCGCCATATTTTTTAAAAAATAAACAAACAAACAAAAACTAACCAAGCTTGCGATTCTAAAGTCATTTTTTCAAGGATGTTGTAGGTTAAAGATTGTATGCACCTACTAATTTATGGCATGCACAGATACTGCTAAGGTTTGACCATTGTAAAAACTGAGCTATATAGCATGATTTTATAATATATTGTAGGATATTTACCTCTTGATACCCATGTGTAACTTCCATTAACATTAAAGAGCAGATTTATATATGCTCACCAATGGGTGTATATATCTAAGTTTTATTGAAATAAAAGGGCCCAATAGCCACTATCTATTTCCAAGCAATGTAGAATTTGAAGAATCGCTTAAAAGTCTTTTCATTTTAAAAGCCTAATGTTTATTTACTACTCTTCATCTAGATGCCACAGCACTCAAGAAACTTGAACTGATATTCACACAAAACATAACAATTGCTTGATCCACTTAAAAAAAAGGCAGCTGCTTCTTAGGCTTAACTGTGCTACATAATGCCTAGGACAGTACATGATAAGTACCATAGCCAATTGAAATTGCATAAGCAATTTTAGTAAGTAGAATGTAAGACATACAGTATCATTCAATGCTGAGTATTTTCATAAGCAACGGTAAGAGGTGCTAACCCAGGGCACAATGGGACCTTATAAAAGGCACCATGGTGGGACTCATTCAGATACTGGTCTCCCCCACCCTTTGTTCCTTTGGCTACAGCTCTCACTCCTTGCTTGTCATTTGAGTGGGGATTTAGTCAGATGAAATTCCCTAGGATTATAATAGGAATTGTTTTGTTAAAAGCCTGGTAACCAATTGAAAATACTACCTTCCCTCACTCCTACCCAACAATCTTCCCTTTGAATGACCATCAGTTGTTTTACAAAATAAAATACATCTGTGTTGTATAAAGTTGTTTACCTGCTAGTTAACCAGGAAATATTATTTAGGTTTATTACTTTAATTACAAAAATCATAAAATAAAATGCATATGCAATAAAAACAGATTATGCAACAAATACCTGTTTTCAAATTGCCTTGGGACTGTTTATGGTGCAGTTTGGCCTAAAGCAATTACTAAAACCAGATTTGAATGCTATTATAAATAGGCATAGGCTTTCCTTACATAACCTGTATTTATATTTATCAATAAAAGCTGAGACTCAAAGCTTGCGGTAATAACTTTGTGGGGAAAGCAGGGCAAATTTATCATCTGTGATCCCTTCTTTATCTCTTCCTATTACATCTGGGACAACTCTGTAGTACTTAGGTGATATGACTAAATCTTATTAGTGGAGGGCTTTTCTATTTTAAGCACAAATCTGGCATTTAAAAAAATCCCAAAGTAAAAAATTAACATAGCAAATCTCAGGAAATTAAGCAAATTAAAATATACTGTCAATAGCATGCAGCACTGTCAAAGGACTAATAACTCCAGTTAAATAGTATCAGGAATGGGTAGTAGATTTTTAAACGTAGATACCAAGGCAAGAGAGACATTTAATGTCAAAACATAAAAGATATTTAGAGCACAATAGCTATTATATTAAGCCATCAGTCCTTTGATTATTACTTTATCATTTGTATAGTTGACACAGATGTGTATAAATAGCAGTAAAAATCTGTGAGATTTTCAAATTATCAGCTTGCACCAGTGTTAACCATGAATTATAACCAGTGTCAGCATAAGTAAGATTCATTTCCAACTTAATGTATCTATATGTTTCAAAACTAGCTTATTTAGAAAAATATAAACTACAGAAATTGTTAATGATATATAATCTTTTCAGAGCAGGCTTATTTCTTTTTATTGTAAAACTTTATTTCTTTTTCCAGGAATACTTAAATGGTAAGTAGTCAGGAATGTAAATTACTCATGTGAATTCTGTTTCAATTAGCTTGCAAAGAATCATAAATGTGTTAAAAAATAGTTTTTAACTTCATGTTAGTTGAGAAAGAAAAACACTTACACCATAATATTCATTCCCTTGTTTTTCTGATGCAGAATCTTGACATATTTAAAGGAATTAGAAGACTAGAATACTTTGGAGTACACGTTGACTTTCTCACTTTAATAATGATGTGGTTCTGTGTAATCTAAAATTAATTTAAAGCCAGTGAAAAAGAAGTAATATTTTACTAAGTCTGTTTCTTTCTCTCCTATTCAAATTTAACAAGTGGTAGCAGTATTCAGGACAGCGCGTACAAAAGATTCAAATTAGACATCAAAGTCGAATAAGTCAAGTTTGCCTTCTATTATTTGAACGCGACTTAACTCATTTTTTGATTAAACTATTCTTAGAAAATTATTTCTTTTCTCAATAAAACTTAAAGCTCTGCAAAATGAACTTCAAAAGCAGTGATTATTTCATAAATAGGGTGACATTCAAATTGAAAACAAATACAATGATAAGCAGAATGGGAAAAGAAAGAGGAAGAATCATATAAAAGACATCCTCTGGAGAGGGAGAGAGACAAATCCAGCCTCAGCAAAGCCCTATCATTCTCTGCCCCAAACGCAAGTCAAAGCAAAAAAAAAAAAAAACTTTCCCTTGGCCACATTGTAGTCCTACGACCAAAGCTACCATGGAAAAGGTAACAATGATTTTCATTTTAGCTGCATTTTTGACATTTTATGACCTGTTGGAAGTTTTCTCTGTATCACTTACATAGTTAACGCACCACATGTCATCTCTAAAGGTGACGTCACTATGAGGATTCACAGAGCCCCTGCTTTGGGTTGCCTTTCTAATGGGAGGGAGGGATTTATAATTACCCATTTATACTCTCTTGCCCAGTCTCCATTATTCCTACAAGCTGCATAGTCAACAGAGGTGACATATGTTGACAAAGGAGCAATATGTTTTTAAAAACTCTGATGCATTCACATCACTTGGAAAAGGAAAATCTCTGACACCTAGCCAAGGAATAAAAGAACTTGGATCTACCTTAAAGTTGGAACTTCCTTGCTGAGAGAAACAGGAAAAAATGACAGCAGGGCACGTAATACCACTGCAGCTGCAACATTTCTGAAGTAGGACACTCAGAAAAGGGCACAAGCTATTAATGTTTCTAGAAACATTACGTTTAATTCCTCTGTGAAAGATTTAGCAGCTTAGTGGAAAGAAGCAGCAGACGGGGGAAAAAAACAATGAAAGAACAGTTAGCTCTTCAAGGAAATTTGCTTAAACTAATATTAGAAAGAAAATATTTCAGAAACGGTTGCCTCTAATAATCTCATACCCCAAGGCTAGAAGAAAAGGTCATAGCTAATTGGTACAAAAGCAGCTTTGGACACACAGTTGGGAAGTGATAGTCTGTGATGAATTCTACCCAACCACTACCCTTTTTACCTTCAATTATGCCAGGACACGTACCACATATATAGAGCCCAGAAAAGAAGCTATACTTCAAAATTGAGCTTCTTTTCCTCTTTTTTTTTTGGCCACATTTAACTTTTATAACCCAATTGACTAGGAGAAAAAACCTATTTAGTCAAGAACAGAAGTTAAGTAACAGTTTGAAGTTATGCATAATAAAAAGGTTCTTGCATGATTTGATTTGAAAAATCACAATCGATCAACGGCTATACTTTGCTTTGGGTAAACAGATGCACTGCAGAGTTCCACTTTACTGGAGTTAGCCTCCAAGTTAAAAAAAAAAAAAAGTGAATGAACACAGGTGTATATTTTCAAAATATAAAGGAAAATATTAACATATCAATTAGCTTATAAGGGAAACACTTTTAGAAATATTTTTTGTTTTACATGCCTTAATAATAAAGAACTCTCTCTAGAGTAAAACTTAAAATTGTGACCTGTTCCAGTAAGAACTACTATTTTATTTGAACGAATTCAGAGAGACAAAAATAAAAAATACTAAACCTACCAACCTGCTATACTTATTGAAATCCAGAATTTTTTCTTTTCATTGAGCACATTCACACCTGTCAAGCTGTAGATAAATGTGCACTGTGGTTTGAGAAACTTTTATGGAAAAAAAAAAAAAAAACTCAAAGGGGAAAATTAAGAGTGCATAATTTTTTGATAGCAAAATATACAGTCATTTTATAATTGTCTATACTAACTGATAAAATTATTGACATAGCAATACAAAAGATTATCTACTTGATGCCTTGACTCGCTATCGTAATTCCAAAAAGGCTGGGAGCCAAGAATTCCATCCAGGAATTTTTCTCTATTCTTGTCAGACATCCTTCATTGCCCCCCTCCCTGCCACCAAGACCAGAACAATTTTACAATTTCACATAAAGTAAGAGAGGGTTTATTTGGAGCAACATGTATTGCCAGTCTTGTTGTGTTGTTTTTTTGCCCTAAAAGAAACAGAAATGCAAGATGCAATGCTGAAACAAATATATTTCCCTGATTTTCCCCAGTTTTTCTTACCAGTAGCAAATGTGTGGAATATCAGATGGGGACAACGGAGGTGAGCAACAGTGTTGCAAGGGAGATAAACAGATAAAACACAGTTCTTCTGAAGCAGAAGAAGGGGAGGGAGGAAGGAGGTATGCAAAGGGCCCCAGCACCACAAAGCATGGGAAGTAGGAAAAAAGTGAAGAATTGGAAGCATAAGGATAATCTATAATGCACAGAATCTGTGTGGCCAGCATTTAACTTGACCATAATACTTTCTCAGTGCTTTGCATCTTCCTCTGCCAGGAAGTTTCAGTTCTAAATAAGCCATTCAAACGGATCGATACTATTTATTGCAACTGAAAAAAATATTCAAATTGCTAGATGTGATATTTTTTTCCCATTTGTTTTTCTTGATGTGTATCCCACCTGAAATCAACATTTAAAACATTCTCTAATAATTTCCTAGAAACTCATTATGTTGGAACTTCATTTCTAAATTTATTTACTATCTTGGCCCATTACTCACAAATTTGTTACACCCAGTCACTAAGGATGGGCATTGTGTTGGTGCCTCCATGTTGTGGGTTTTTAGGACTATTAACTGAGCTTGCTTTAGTGTTCTCTATAGGTGCACAAGAGTTCATTCAAACGTGGACGATAAAATCTACATACTAGAAAATTCTTTTTTAAAAAGTTCTTTTTCTTTTCAGTTCAAGAATGCTTATATCTGATTCCAATTATCTGTTGATATGACAGTAAAATTAAATCCACAAATATGTACAAAGCACTGTCATTTCTCATTATCTCTTCCATTTAAAGTAGTACTGATATAGACAACTGAGAAGATGTCGCAAACATAAGTAAAATAAACACTGGATTATCCAGACAAAATATTATCCACATTGCTTACCCCTCCTGATACAAACTTCCCTTCATAGATTAGCTCCAAATATTTGAAAATAATCTATTAGTTTATTACGAAACAAGATAAACCTGTACACTTCTGATTAATAGCTATAAGGCTGCTAAAGCTCTAAGAGGTTTTATAACTGTGCAATAAAAATGAATTTCATGTACAGTAGTGTTAACTTTCCAACCTATATGAAAATCATATCCTTGTTTTTGTGCTTTTCATTTCTTTGAGTCCAGGATATACATTGACTTTCTGAAACCACTGCAGAGTTGTGAATAATGTATGAAAAAAAAAAATTCCTGTTCATTGCCCAGAGAGTACTGTATTGCTTGCGGTATACTACATCTATGCTAGACAAACAATAGAACAGACCAGTAAACCTAAAATCTCAAGCTAAAACCTTCCCAAGTTGAAAGGGAAAATAACACCCTGGATTCCAGAAGTCCCTCAAATAAACAATTCAAATCCTCAGAATACCTTTACGTACTGGATGAAATCCCTTAAACTCCAGGAAGATCTGTTCTCCTGGGTAAATCAGTGAGAAAGGTGGAAAAGCAATTAATTACTTAATGTTATTCAAGAGAGATTCACTAACTTCTGTCTACTTCCCTGTCTGTTAGAGTATATTTGCAAAGACTGATGAGAAGACATGTAAAGCTGAAACAAAAGGCTGCTATTGTCACTCTATTTTTCCTTTATTTTCCCTGGTACTATTTAGAAAATTTGCCCTCTATGTAGCTAGTGGGAATGGAACAAACTGCAACTTGAGTTAGAGTGACAAAGAGGTGGCAGTCAAATGCAAGTACAATGGTCATAAGAATAAGAGTAATGGCATATTTTGTTTTTATATAAAGTTGGCATTTTTCTTCACTTGTCAAGCCTAAACATTACTGAGTAGAAAGGTCATGTGAAGGTAACATACACAGGACATGCGATTTTACCCATAAAATAAACCTAGCTTTAGTGGAATTCTATTTATAGTTTATAAAATTCCAATTTCTTTCACCCCTCAAATTTCAAACTTCAGAGATAGCTCTAGGTACAATATATTGAAAAGGCTTTCATGCAGAGTAATTTTTTTTTGGATAATTGTGAAGTATTCAATAAGCACATACTATACTGAGTTATATGCTAGATGCTAAAATTAATCACAACCTTTTAATAGCAGAATACAGTTATAATCCTTGTAGTATTTTAACACTTTTTATCATATATATCTTTAAAAGAGTTGACATGGAGTATGGTGTAGGCTTCCTGGAACAGGTGAGGCACTATAGTCTTAGATTCAAGGTATTTCACAAATGCAAAAGATACCAATGAATAACAGAAGAGCTTGAATCTCAAAAGGGTACTGGGGAGGTTGAGGCACCCACTGCTATCTTCCTTCCTTCAAGTTCCATCCTTCCATTTTAATGGGCACACGGAAAGGAATTTTCAGGAGTACGGTTCAAATTTTAATACACAGAAGAGGTGTGTCCAAAGGATTAACAGAAATTGAAGGGTGGGAAGATGTTGATTTCCAGGTGAATCTGGCTGCCTTTGGCTACTGGGACAGCAGATGGAATTCTGCTGGAGAGAATACAGCACTTACAATTTATTAACCCTGCTTAGGAAAATACTTAATAATATACCAATGAGTCCAAGTGACAGAAATAAGGCTATAATCAAGGCCACCAATTAGAACAATTATTTTCCTTTAGTTACAAAAGTATTTCATTTTCTAGAAAATTTAAGGTACTTGCAACAGTCTCATGAATACCTTGTCAGTTTTTATAGTTGGAAATGCAGAGAGTATCTGCTCACATTAGACTGGTATCATACACTTGACATACAGTGTCCCAACCATTTATTCCTGAATTGAAGGTTTGTAAATAAGCAGGTAGTTGTGTGAGCTTAGCTACCAACATTAGAATGTCTGTGAATTTTTGAAATGGACTTAAAACTACCAAATTTATTGCTGCATAATAATTGCTTGTCCTAACTTATCCCACATTCAAATATCTAAAGGAAGCCTGTTATATTCACAGTGTCATAAAAATCAACTGGAATTGACCTTATCTCCTACTGTCCTGTAGCGATCGCCAATGAAGAAATGTGCGGCAGAGCTGATTAGGTTGCGTAGGAGAACAGACAAGCAAAAGCGATTGAAATTTCTATAGAGAACATCATCAGTGCTTGCTTAGAACAATTTTCCATATAAATAGAGCATAAATGGTCTGTGTTCAGTTTGTTCTCTAGTTGTCAAAGAACGATCAAGGATAGAATACATAGCAATCTTCTGTTTCTAGCTTCTTTGATGCAAACCTAGATCTTTATTTATCAATATATGTGTATGTCTGTCCCCTAAGTAAAATATAATTTTCATTAAGAAATGAAATAAAAAGAAAACACAAAAAAATGAACAAAAATTATACAACTAATATGGGTACACACTTTACCATAAGATTCATATGGAGTGATGAAAAAAAGACATTAAATTAAGGTCTTAAAAATTAATAGCATTTTAAAACTCAATGCCATCTGACTTATATCAGTCTCCCACTGCCTCCCCCGGCCCCTGCCCCAACATGCTCTCCTAGTACTGTTTTTGCAAAGGTCATCAATGAATTCCTGATAGTTAAATCCAACGGATCCTTTTCAATCCTTATTTTATTGGTCCTCTCAGCTCCATTTGCTGCTATTAAGCACTTTCTCTTTGAAAAGCTCTCCTCCTTTGGCCTCTGCAATACCACTGTAGCTTTCTTCTCCTCATACCTCCATAAGCAATCCCTTCATGCTGTCTTTCATGGTCTCCAGCTTCCAAGCTAATCCCACAAATTGGTGGTTCTCAAGTTCTGGGGCACATTAAAATTGCCTGAATAACTTTTAAAATATACTATTGCCAGGCTCTGACCTCGCAGATTGATTTGACTGGTTCAGAGAGGAACTGGACGTGGGTATTTCTCAGAAGTAACTCAAAGTGATCCCAGTGTGTGGCCAGGGCTGAGAAACAGTGCTATAAATGTTTGTTTTCTTCATGGCTCTTTCTTTGGTCCACTGCTCTACTCATTCTCCCCAGACTATCTTGCCCACTCTTGGATTTTTTACTATTACTGAATGCTGATCACTTCTCCAGGACTCCTGGTGTTCACCCTCTGGTTATTGCCAAAGATTACTAAGGTAATTCACCCTACTGAGAATACGAAGTGGCTGGCTTAAGGATCATCTGATTTGCCCTTTCCTTACCAGCATCTTTCCTCCTTTTAAGAGAATCAAACAGGCACTATGATCCACACACCCGTGACTTTCACCCCTTGCAAACCAGTTAATTCTAAAATTGACAAAGATTTTTCTGAAGATACTCCCATCTTTTTTGCCACTTTCTCCCCTGCCCCTGCTTTCTACCCAGTTAACTCAACTCTCTCCTCCATCCCCAATCCATTCTCACTCTGTATGAGCCATAAATGTTCTTCATTTAAACTTATGAGAGTAACACTCTGCATTGGATGGCTATGGATTACATATTACACAATGGATGAGAAAGTGCTTTGTCAAATGCAAAACACTAGCCATGCTAAGGTATTGTACCTGCATCACATAGTATATGCTCAATAAATGCGACTAAATTAAAGGAGAAAAAGCCACATATTTGGAAGTAAAATTAGGCAATAATATTTTATCGGCAGGTTAGCTCAGAGGGTTAGAGCATGGTGGTGCTGTTAAGACCAAGGTCAGGGTTTGATCCCTATACTGGACAGCTGCCAGAAACAAGAAATTGGGTTTTTTTTTTTTTTTTGACTGACAACTCCATTTAAGACCCTTGAGAGGGTGTCTAGAGTTTCCTGTCAGAATCTTTAGAAGAGACACAATATCTTTTCATTCTCTTCTAACCACCTTTCTTTGCTTCAAACCTCAGTTTTCATGGTACAAAAGACCTTCTTCATTCTTTTTGTTTGTTTGGCTGGTTGTTGTTGCTTTTGGCTGGCCATAAGGGGACCAAACCCCTGATGTTGGTGTTATATGGTGGCACTCTAACATTCCTCATTCTTTAACCCATTAGAACCTGGCTCTTGGCTCTCACAGTTTTACTGAAACTGCTTGGCAAAAGGTTAATTGTCGATTGCTAATTGACAAACTCATTGGTATACTTTGAGTCATCATTCTACCTAACTTTCTATAGGATGTGACCTTGTTGACTAGGTCTCCATTCTGAAACTCTCTCTATCCTCAGCCTTCCAGGTACCACTTTTTACTGCTTCACTCCCGCCCTTTCTGACCATTTTTTTTTCCTGAGTATCCTTTGTTGATTTCTCTATTTGTCTCTTAATACTGTAATTCCCAAATGATCCTCGATTCTCTTTTACCTCTCACTTGACACATTCTTCCTGGGTCTCCCAAGGTTTCCATAACCATATATGTGCAGAAGTCCCCAAAATCTGTTATTCTCCAGCCTCAATCCCTCTTGCTTTTGTATGTGTATGCGTGTTTGTGTAATCATGTAATCCTCTAATTAAAAACCACTGTGGGCTCTTTGCTGCAACAAATGTTTCATCACTGCCACCGTACCTGTTCACATCTCTATCACATGTATTTGCCATTTCCTTTAGCTCAAATGCCTAATCCTCCTGCTCTCCCCCAGACAAACTACTATTCAACCTCAAAACACAGCTCCAATGCTACTTTCATCATGAAACCATTCTTGGACTCTCTAGGCAGTTACTTGCTCTTTTAGCACAGTTTCTGTACACTTACAGCATTCATATTATATATATATATATATATATATATATATATATATATATATATGTCATTCCCATGAGACTCTGAGTTCTTAAGGACAAGACCCATGCTTTATCCATCTTTGCTTTCCAGGGCCCTACCACTGTTGCCTGGCCCCTAGTACTTGATCAATAAATATTATCTGGATAAAGGTCATGCTTTTATTTTTTTTTTTATTTGCTTGCATTAATTTTTTTTTTACTAGATTTTAATTGTGCTTCACAATATAATGAATGTACTATAGACTAAATGGGGTTTAGTGGGCTAATGTAAGATTCTAACATTTACAAAATAGACACTGGGGAACCTCATGGCAAAGAACTCATCCTAAGGGAAAACGAAGTAAATAGCTTGGAATGAATGACCAGCTTGACCTAGTAATAATAAAACAAAAGCAAGCACAAAACCCGAAGAGACCTTGGTCATCAAGGAATGAGGATGACACAGTACCACATGGGATCAGTTATGGCTTGTCTTTGGGTCTCACTGTATGTGGCCCAATCCTACAGTGATCCAGGATGGCTGAAATGTAAAACTGAAAGCTATTTCTCTAAAGATGTCTGTAAGACTCTGAGGCATAAGCAGTACTAAGTGGTACGCTGGTGGAGTGCCACCTTCAAAAGAAGAGAGAGGCATTTCCCCCACTTTTCCAATGACTACTATCAAGCTCTGGCATCCTGAAGGCGTGAGAGTCCCAGAGTCCCAGCTGCCACAGAAATCAGCAGGTGTAGAAATGCATGGCATTACAGGCGGAAGGGGGGGAACAGAAGTGTGTGCTGGTTTCTGCTTGTGAAATGCCCCCTGAGAACTTCCAGAAATGCTTCAGAGATCCCTTATAGCAGCCGAGGTCTTGAATGTGTATGTAGAGACAAGAGCCAGCAATATTCGGGTTTTGTTATTTATGTGAGGTAGAGAGAGAGGCCTGGGGAAATGTGGGTTTTGTTTTGCTGTGAAGTTATTTTTCCCTAATACTTAGAGCTTGTTTTCTCCTCTGTTGGATAACATTGTTTCTTGTCCCCTACCTGTTCTCAAATGGTAAATTACACCTTCTCATTTATACTGTTATCTTGCCAATACATAAAACTAGGATCATGTGTCTCCTGAGTTTCTTCAGTTTTTTCAGATTTAGTTTTCTTGGTTGCCTCATGCAGTTCTAAAGCCAAAATACATTTATTCTGTTTCCTGGTTTCATTTCTTCATAATGCTTCTCTTGTGTGTGTTTTTTTTTAATGTCTAGGACTATAAATCAAAATCTAGTCATAGCCAAAATAGCTAAGTTACATATCTACCTACCTATTGCTGGGAAGCCCATTTATATTTCTTACATGGCAAAGAATGAAGAAGTCGAGCTGGTTGATGGAAAAGAAGCAAGCTCTCAATATCTATAGCTATTCAGTAATAAAACAGATGTGGAGTTGTGTATTTGTATTTTAAATGTGGTTTTCACTGCTGCGAGGTTTTTCTCTATATGTGCTTCTTTTTCCTCCAAAGCTTACCTTTGATCTTGTAATGACAAAGTCAGGAATACTGAAGGGCAATTCTTTACAAAGTGGATTGTAAACATATGGAACTTATTACCTTAAGTGGCAACAAAGGGTGAAGCAAAGAGGGTCAAGAAAGATTTAGCAAGATGTATAGATGATAGATCCTTACTAGGCTATTAAGGGAAAATGAGATGTTCCTTTCACCCACCAACCTTTTACAAAAAAAAAAAAATAGTCCATATTCTAGAGAGACAAAAGAGAGAGGCGAGGGGTAGGGGGAAGTTCCTCTCACTCCTGTGCTGCACAGGCGCACCGTCACTATCTCTACCACAGCTCATGTAAGGTTGCACTGTAATTTTATCACATGATTGACATTCATGTTCTCCCAAACAGTATGTGAGTTCCTCCAGGCAAGTGTCCTGTTTGGTTTTGCATTCTCAGTGCCTAACACAGTATGTTGCACTGAGGAGGCATTCAATAAAATTGCTCAACTGTTGAATGAATACTAACTATCCCTATAGCCTCACCATCTACTCACTGCTTAGCTCCTGCATCCTGGCTCCCAGTTCTATCCCAATGTTGAAAGGCTGCGCTTTAAAAAAGAAAGCTCCCAAATGGCAAATCACTGGTCTTTATCCTTTTTGATTCCACGATAGCATATGTTATTGTTGAAAATGCCTCCTTTTCTGTCATCTTAATACTTCCCTCTACCTTTGCATCTAGGACAGTAATGTCTGGATTTTCCTCCTACCTACCCAAGTGCTCCTTGTCTATCTTCTTTGCTAGCTCTACTTTTACCCCTAAGTGGAGCTGTTTTCAAGGTTCTGCCTTTGGTTCTCTTTTCTCTTAATAATCCCTCTAACAATCTCTTCCATTTCCACACTGTAACCAGAACACTCAAGAATCCAACCACTCTGTCATGAAATCTATACCCATCTTTCTAACAACCTTCTGGACATCTTGACCTCAACACTGCTACCACTTTCAGTTTAAGTTGTTCAAAACTGAATTTATCTTTTACTATCACCACTCTTTCCTGGTCCTAATAGTTTAGTAACCCAAGTCCTCCCAGCCAATCAAACTCAAAACCTGAGAGTTATCTTTGACTCCTGGCTACTCCTCTCTTCCTAAATTATCTTTGACTAAGATTACAACAGTAGACTCCTCACTCATCACTTACACTCCTGTAAATTAAATGTCATAATGTATAACTTTGATGATGTTCCTCCACTACTTAAAAATCTTCAATAGATTTCCACTGCCTAAGGAATTATATGCTAACGCCTTAGTCTCTCATTCAAGCACTCCATGATGTGGTGCCAACCTACTTTTCCAGAATTATCTCCATACTTTCAAACTTTATATATCCTGTTTTCTCACTTACTGTACTATTTGCCATTGCCAAAAAATGCTTTGCAGTTTCTTGCCTCTGTGTTTTCCTTAATGACATTTCACGACTCAAATGCCCACTATCCCCACCTCTAACTCCCACTGCTAGAATCCCTAACTCATCCTTCAAAACCTTTCCCTCTATGATTATTTTTCTGATATATCCAGTAAGGTGTGCTATCTCCCTCCTCCAGATTCACACGGTACAGTCACACCTCTTGTATGATACAGTAGCTATTTTCCTTTGCCTTATTCTGTAGTTTTTGTACTTTTTATCTTTCCTACAAGACACAAGGGTCTTATAAGGAAGGAAATCTTATTTCAATTATTTCTGTATCTTCCATCATGTCTAGCATAGTACCTTTCACAGATATACAATAAATTAATGAATATTTAGGGGCTCATTTCCTAATCTCTGAGTTTGACATCAACAAAGCCTGTGATCTGGGTTAATATTCAGCCAGTATGTACCAGTACAATCTGAGTAGCTATTTATTGCATGTATGCATTCTGGCTGGTTAGGGCCTGTGCTATCCCAGTTACTATATTTTCGATATCACTCCTGATATAATAGTCTCCCTTGAACTGTCTTTTAGTGCCCTTAACTGAAACCACATCCTCAGCTGAATGGGCCTGAGGAAATGTTTGGGAGCTCCTTCTGGGTTAACTAATGAGGTGGCTCTTGGAGAGGGGGCACAGGCTCAGTGTGGAAGATTGGTAATTTAGGCAACTAATCACATAATTTATTAATATTTTTATTTTCTAATGAAGAATACAGACTAACACCTCATTTCATTTAAATACGGAATTGGAAATATTGCAATTAGAAACATAATGGCGTAGCTCTGGTTTTCCATACAGTAATTTCCATATGTAAGTGATGATCAGGAAGATGGCAAGCAAAGTGTGCATCTCTGCTGTTTGTGGTTCACTAGATTTCAGGTTTTTTGGCTATTTCCTCTTATTTTACTTTATTTGGGGAAAAGAACCTTCTTTATCATTTGGCTTTTCTGCTTTTATCTCATCATGTTGAAGTGGAGGTTACCGGAAAAGAGCAAGGATACCAATGTTGAACAGGGAAAGTGTAACAAAATCTAGTCAAAGTGATCTTGAAAAGGAACCAAATCAGGTGCCTAAGAAAGTGAAAACAACAGGGCACTGGCAGGAAAAGAAGACCTAGCTAGGAAAGGCCGAGACAAGGAAGAAATCTGTAAAAGTCCCCGGTTCTGCTGCTTCTTGAAAGAGGCAAGAAGATTAGAGAGTTTGTGGCAGATTTGGAAACTCTGTGCCTTCCGTCCTCTCTTCCCTTGCTAGTTCTCTCTTCCCTCACTTCCAGCTCTTCTACCGACATCCAGGATGTCTTATCAAACATTGCCACTGTCTGCCTTCTAGTTTCTTTTTACCTCTGGACGTTTGCTTTGGCTACTGCTACTTGGAATGACTGCGACAGCTAAATGGGCTGATATTTTTGACCCTATGTGTTCACAGAGAGACTCCAGCTACAAACCAAAGGAGATCCCAATTTATTTTATTTTATTTTAGTGGCTGGCTGGTTCCGAGATCTGAACCTGTGACCTTGGTATTATAAGGCTGTGCTCTAACCGAGCTAACCAACCAGCCCAGAGATCCCAATTTAGATTACTTGGAATCAGTAGCATAAAATTATGCAGTCTGTGAATATATTCTTGGTGTTTCACAGTTGACAAAACTATATTCCCTTGAGTACCAAACTCACAGAAACTCCATGGAATGCTCTCTCTCTCTCTCTCCTGGTAGTCTTTCTAGAATCAGTATGAGGTGTGAGACTAATCAGACAGGGGCCTTAGCAAATGTGTATTTTTAAAATAAACAGCTGAGAAAGATTATGGCAGTTCTTTTATGGCCCAGAATAACATGCTGTTATTTAGCTGCTTAACAGAGAACTGAATTGAGACAAAAAATTATTTTAGTTTGCCTTTCACTGACTATTATTGCTCTGATAATTCAAGAAAGAGCAGTGAAGGTGTTTTTTTTTTTTTCTTAAGAGGTGGAAGAGGCCTCTGACAGCATGGTAGAACATTCTCATTTTGCAGAAGACTGAGGATAGGTGGAATGGCTGGCTCATAGTTACAGATCAGTAGTGCTCCAATCACTCTGCTATGCAACATTACCTTAAAAAATTAATATGAACATATCAGTACAGATTTTCACTTTCTTTCCTCCAGTTTTCCACTCCTGGATAGAATGGGTAGAATGTTACCCATTACTCATCAGGATTCACTCAAATGTGAAAAAGATGACTATAACTTACATTGTTTTCTGCCACAAGTTTCACCATTGCTAAAAGCTTTCCTGGATAACTCTGCACTGGGCCTCATTTCTCTCACTGGTTTGCTGACGTATAATGGTTTTGGGAGCTACCAATTTCCATTCTGATGACATACGATAACTTCAAGTCCAAACACAGAATATTTTTTGAATTGTAGGCTATTCAAGGCAAATCTTATTAATCTTAAAATAAGGAGAGTTTACATATTTACTATTAATTTTCTTTGTTTTCATTTACTTCTCCATATAGCTTTATGGCCCATGAAGAAGACTTTTAAAATCAACATACCTAATTTCTTCCTCTACTTCGAGAAAGATATAAGACCTATTTAGAGGAGGTGGACAGTTTAGCCAACTCGGATTATCCGAAGAGGAGCTATTATTTACCTCAGCTATAAGGTGTGAACAGAGAAGGTGAACAACTTACTAGTTCCACTTGAGTGAGGCAGGTTGTTTTACTTCTTTTATGTTTTTTCTTCCCCTTAGATCAATTTTCATAGTGTGGCTTTATCCGTTACTAATCAAATATACACACAAAAATTTGTTTAAGTGCTTTGGGATTTTGGGGGGTCTTGGATTATCAGTGCCTCTACTCCTTTCATTAACATGGATAATAAAGAACAGATTATACTGCAAAGCCAAAATGGCCTCTAGAAGCAAGCATTGTCTCAGTTTCCTTACCTGTGAATAGCTAATGTGACATCCTTAGGGCCAATTTTAATGATTTAATTACATTTATGGCTTTAAACCACCTTCTACCCAAACCACATGCTCATAAAATAACAATTAAAAATACTTAATATTAAACACAGTGGGAGCCTTGTTTCTGATTTTTTTTTTTTGCAAAGTCTACAGTTATCGAAGATACGTTTACTAAGTTGAAACTTACAATCACATAGATGTAGAAGCCTGCTGAGATTTCACACATGAACTAACTGTTAAAAAAAAAAAAATTCTTCACAAAGAAGTTTTTTTCTTTTTTCTTTTTTTTCTTTTTTTGGTACATGGCTCTGAACATTCACATTTTACAATACCATGCGAGCTAGAATGGGTTTTACCTGGATTCCTCGGAATCCGCTTTCTGCGGTCTCGGAATGCTGCACCTGACTGCAGGGCTTCTAGAAGATTATCCATCACGCCAGTCTCATCACCCTCTGGAGGAAGGGAGAAATCGGAATTAATCTTGGAGCAATTAAAGTTAAACTACAGGAAAATAAAGGGAAAAACTCCTGTCAGATTTACATAATACCCCTAAATTAAAGACATATATCTGTTTTAACATAATGTATCCTGTCAGTTTCTGACACCACAGACTACTTTGCTTATTACGCACCATTAAGCAAAATTCATGCCAATCCCACTGCTCTTTCAACTTAAAGACCTTGTCTTTTGTATTATTGATGACACGCTCAGTATGCAAATAAACAGTAGCTGATCAGCTACTGCTGCCTTCCTGTTAAGATTCTTATGAGATATTCCTAAGCAAGAAACCACTGACCCAGCTTAATGCAATCAATGTGCAGGGCGTGATTTGATGAAGCGGAGTTACACAAGGTTAAATACTGATTGTATTAATACCTTCAGCATTCAACCATCATCTGCAGATTATCTCAAAAGACACTATTTGCAAAACACATTTGCATTCAATTCCTACTGAATCCATACCCTTTACCCATTTTGAAATGCTGACATTGTACAAAGAAAAGGTGACCACATCATCTAAAAGGCCACATTTTACATCTGAGAGACATTAGCCAGCGTTTCACTTCCTTTTTAGAATGCTATTCTGTGTCTAAACTTTTCCTATGGGAAAGAACTGTTAAGAAGCCATGAGTGGAGTGCTCAAACGATGTTCATGGAAATTCCTAACAGAAACGGCATTAAAAACATTTCACCCTACTCTTATCTTTCACAACTGTGGCCATCAAAAACACTTTTAAGATTTGTTAGAGCATTTGTCTCAAGGTGTCAATTGCCAGAAACTCTTTCCTACCCTGTGGATTGAGCTATTTGAAATGCCTAAGGAATATCTAAGTAGGAATAACCACTAAGAATGGGTCTAGAACCCAGGAAGATCTAAGTAGGAGTAACCCTGGAAATATGGGTCTAGAACCCAGGAGTGAAGTCTGGGCTGGAGCTAAAGATTTGAGAGTCATAGGAAGATAGATGAGATTAACCTGAAGTAGTATATCAGAAGAGGAGGGGTGGGGGATGCAACTCTGGAGGACCCCAACTTTAAAAAAAAAAGTTTAAATTCTTCTAATTGACAAGTAAAAATTGTATATATTTATGGTGTACAACATGATGTTTTAATACAGGCATGAATTGTGAAGCTATTTAACGTATGCATATCACCTTTGGGGGTAATATTAGCCCTGCTGAGAAGCATGTGCTAGATGTTTCTGCTTTAAAAAAAAATAGGTCTTTCTAAACATCACTGTGTGTGTACCATCCACCTGGGCCTGCCTTCATGTCACCCTCTGGGAGTTGGAAGGCAAGGAAAAGCAATAGGAACATGAAACTGCTGTACCATGAGTAGCAGAGTTCTATGTCTCTGACCCAGGAGTCTTATGTCTTCTGCCAGCATCCATGAAACTGTGGCAGGCCAATTTGTTAGCTTGCACGTAGGGTAAAATCGTTGAACCTTCACAGTTTTTGAAACTACTCAGTGTTCTCCTGACTTTTTATCAAATATTATTAATTAGAACAATCCTTACTCTTCTAGGAACTTAAGCACCTAGTGCCTTGGACTCTCCCATTACCCAACTCTAGTTCAATATACCTTGAAATATTAAACTAAAGCCAATACTATAAAAATCATTTCCTAAAATCCTAACGACCTGGGCATAATGGCTTTAATTTACTGTTATAGCCTCCTTGAATTCTCAAGTATATAGTTAAAGCTTTCTACAAAAGTTGAGCTGCTCAAAGTTGAAGAAAGTTGTTATCAAGCAGTCAATGTCCAGTGGCCCATGAGAAGCAACAGGCTTCCTACTGAGGGTAGGACCCTTCCACATGAGATAGTACTTCTGCATTTTAAATAACTTTAAGGAATAAAACTACACTCTCTGTGGGCCGGAGGAGTTGGGAAAGATTTCATAAAAGTAACAGGGCTTAAGTTAAGCCTCTGAAAACGTCACATTTCCGTAGCACATTAGGTATTATAATTCCATTTAAATGACACCAAAACAAACCAAAAAAACCAGACCATAATGACTGGTTCAAAGATACAAAATCTAGATTTCATAACTCCTAGCACACTCACACATGCACACATGCTCTCTCTCTTTGTATGTGTGTGTGCATGTGTGTATAGATTTACAAATATTAAAATGCACAGATATTAAATGAATAGTTTGAAGAGTTTTGACAAATACATACACCCATGCAGCAATCACCACAATAAATATATTGAACATTTCTATCACCCCAGAAAGTTCCCTTTTGCCCCCACCACTCAGAGGCAACCTCTGATTTCTGTCATCCTATATTAATTTTGCCTATTCATATCATATAATTTAAAGGGATGAAAAGAGTTGAGGTCATTTTGGATCACCGTAGCCACCTGAAATAAAACATGTATGGTACGCTTGATAAAGCATGAGGAAAGAAACAGAGTTGAAGGATACAGGAGTTACAGTTGGATAGGTAAGAACACAGCAAACTTCTAAAGGGGTTTGGATATCAAAGAAAGAAGTTTGAACATGCTTCAAGGGACTCTAAAAAGCCACTGGTAGATCTTAAGTAGGACAGTGATGTGGCATTTATGATCAGCCTCACAGTAAAATGCAAAATGGACTAGAGTTGGAAAGAAATCAATTTTACAAAGAATAGAATTTAATTTGCAGTGACAAATATTATTCTGCATATAACCCTGGGCAAAGTAGGACAGTCAACTTTGGCATTTTTGGTACAAGACTAAATAGAAAAGTAAAATGGGTTTTGTGAGCAAGGTCATCAGCAGTAGTAAATGGAAGTTGATGGCATAAGAAGGCAATGACAGAAGTGCAAGAAAAATCAGTGTTAGATTCAACCTTTTTCATACCATCTATCATGGTCCAGATTAAGACCATGATGCAAGACGTATGGGTTTGTAGATGACATAAAATTAGAAGACTCCTCACTTATCAAAGAAGAGGGAAACAAAAGCCATTCCCTGGGACCTGAAAAAAAGGAAGGCCCACGGCTGACAAATAGCTCTTATAATTTAGCATGAAACACTAGGAGGTAATAAAGACTAAAGTAAAAGGCTACGACAATATGGTGAAAATAACACATTGTGCTGCAGGACCTTAATATCTATCAGTAAGAGCAACAGTAATACCATAAATGAGTCAGAAGTAGGAGAAATCAAACCATTCGGCAAAGCACTGTATTAACAGACATAACAAAAGCCTGAGCAATATGTATTGCAGTCCATAAGGACCTAGAAAGCCTCTACCTGATGGGAGATTTTTGTTAGTTTGGAGTGTAATTGGAAGTGAGAGAAGAATCAAGTTAATGGTGACTTGGAAAACTAACAGATGGTAACTAAGACAGTCTATAAAGTTATTTATGGCCAGAAAAGAGTTTAAGAAAATCAAGATATTATTCCAAAGAGATCAAAAGAGGGCATAAGTAGAAAGGATAGAGTTCCAAGGGAAATAATGAAGGCAGATGCTCCTGTTCAAAAAAAGAAAACTTTTAAGAGGGATAAGAGGACACAGGAGCTTAGAAGAAATTACCAGAAACCACAGGATGAGCTAGGGGCTCTGTAGTAATTACATTATGCTATAGTCAAAAATTTGTAAAACAAAACAGAAAAACATTACATTCCCAGGTTGAGGCCTTGCACAGTGGTATGCACCAAAAAGCAAAATTAATCTCAGAGCAATTAAAGTTAAAACTATAGTTTTAGAGAGTTCATGCAGTCTGTTATCTCATCTTCTTGCCAGAACAGATAATTAAGTCTCCTATAGTGAGGTAAATCATCAGATCTCAGATAAATTTCATAGAGAATACTACTCTTCCTAAATAATTTTAAGGTTAATGTTTTAGACATTTTGTCATGGAATAAATACCATATATTGCAGGGGTTACCAGATAAGTGGATATTCCACCCCAAAATGATGAATGATGAAGGATGATGAGGTGATTTCTCCCAAATATCTACATGTAGGTGTTACCTAAAAGTTTGCCAGGAGAACTGAACTGATAAGTTAATCTTCCCTGATGTATTTACATCTTAAAGAGAAGCTTATAAGTACTAATGAATAGATTTCTACTGGCAAAGTTTCAGTGAAGGAAGTTCAGAGGCATCTTTTTGGTACCTTTTTGGCAGTTTGCCTAAAGTAAGAAAGCTTGATAATAAGTGGTAGTCAAAAAATAATGTTTATGTTTATTCTCCCCCCCACCCCAGTTACCTATACTATATGCTAGAAGATGGGGAGAAGAAAATTACACATGCTATAAATAAACAACACCCAATAAACCTGAATGCTAATGCTTACCAGAAAAACCACTGTTGATGCCTCTAGTAAAATATATCTCACATTCAATATTTTAAATAATTAATATTTCAAAGAGACCTTTGAAATACTCTGTGTGTCTTATCAAAATCAATCATTTACTAAGGGCATAGAACTCTTGTGAAGGGAAAAGCAAGCAAAAACAAACTTGGAAAAAGAACCAATCTAACTCAATTCAAAACCATCTACTAAAGTACATCGAAGTTTACTTTATGAAAAGATTGGACTGGCCGGTTGCTCAGTTGGTTAGTGTGTGGTGCTGATAACATCAAGGTCCAGGGTTCAATCCCTGTACCAGCCAGCCACACCGCACCCCCCCCCCCCCAAAAAAGAAAAGATAAGGTTGTTTTTGGAAGTAGGAATATTAATAATATCTATCATTTATTGAGAACTTACTAAATGTCAGGGACTGTTCTAAGGGATTTATATTGAGTCCCCACACCAACCTATTTTATTTTCTAGGTGAGGAAACGGAGGCAAATTTAGGCAAACTAACTCATTCAAGTTCACATAGCTGAGAAGTGACAGAACCAGCATTAAAACCCAGGGATGTTTTGAGTAGGGGATGTCAAACTCCAGCGCTTGTGGTTAAATCTAGTCACCACCTGCTTTTGTACAGTCCACATGGTAAGGATGGTTTTCACTTTTTAAATGGTTTTTAAAAAATAAAAAGAATAATATTTTGTGTTACATGAAAATTTCACAAAATTTAAATTTCACTTCCTAAGTTTTATGGGAATGCAGCCAAGCTCACTCATTATGTATTGTCTATGGCTGCTTTTGTGCTACAATGACAAGGTTGAGTAGTTGTGACAGAGACCTCATGGCCTGTGAAGCCTAAAATATTTACTATTTGGCCCTTGACAGGAAAAGGTTGCCAACCTCTGCTCTAGAATACACGCTGTCAATGTCAAAACCATGGTAGGTACAGATATTTGTGGATCTCACAATCTGCCTCTGAGGTGCTAAAGGACCTCGGCAAGGGCCGGCCATATCAGTAAAGCGAGGCCTCACCACAGGTGGAAGGCGGGAAAGACCAACAGCATTCAGTGGAAGCCTGCTGCCAATTGAGATGACCCCGTTTGGAGAGCCAAAGCCAAGACTGAGACTGGAAAATGAAGCAACGATTCTACATTCACTTCTATCTGGATTTACATTTAAGAGTCCTTGAAGTCTGGTTCCAAAACAACAGACACAAAAACAGAAGAGAGTTTTTTCAAAGGCTGGTGAGAGACCTGCTTTCCAAGTTTTGCTCTCCTGTCTGATACCCTGCCTCTAACAGTGGGGAAATTCAATTTCTTTACAAAAGACCTAGCTCCTTATCCATGGACTTCAACTGGACTGCCATATCTGAACACAGTCCGATAATTTAAGCCTAACAACCATCTCCATAAGAAAGGCAAACACAAGCCCAGTGGGGGTGGGGAGAGGAAAAGGAATAGTTTCGCCTTCCAGCATGAAGTCACATGCAGATTTGTATCTTCCTCAGTGCCTAGCACAGGCCCAAGGTAAGTTTGTGACGGAAGTGACTTTTCAAGAACTGCCCTCATGAGAGTGCAGTCGGGCAGTTGCCACAAATGTCACACACCAGTTCAGTAATGGCAGCCCATCACCAAGTATAAAAATGTTCTAAATGAGGGAACTGGTACTCTTAATTGCTGATGCGTGGAGTGCAGGGAACAAGTGGATAATTCATCAGTTGGTAATCCAACTTTCCAATCATAGTGTTACTCTTCTTCCTTTGCTTATTGGATTCTATAATGAACGAACCCTCCCACCAGCTTCTTGCCCAACTTCAGAAAGGCAATAGCAGCTTCACTCCACTACTTGCAGAGGCCCTTAACTGTTGCTTATTTTTAAAGTGCAAGAGGTTTCGTGTGTGTGTGTGTGTGTGTGTGTGACCACCTTATTTTTTGAATGCCCAGAGAGTGTCCACTGCTGCAAACTTATGTGTCCTTATTACAACCACTCATTTCAAATTGAGGAGCATATCGTACCTTTTTTTTTTTAACATGATGATATATTTTTGCTTTTTTAAAAAACACAAAAGCAGTTTGAAAAAAAGAAGCATGTTTAACCAACTAATTTATTGAGAAGTCTCACCTCAGTGAGAATATGAACATAAAATTGTTTTTCAGTTTTCTTCACCATTGCTCCCAGATAAGCAATGTCAAATCTCCCTTTCATGTCCCATAATGATGTCTTGGGAGGATTCCCTAATTTTCTGGTTATAGATTAAATATTAATTTTATATATGCTTCAAAATGTTTCCCTCCTCCACTGCTGTTTAGTCTTTTGGACCCAGATATCTGAAGGGGCTAATGGGTGACATAATCAGTTTTATCATTCTCTCCCCTTCCTCCTCCTCATCCATGGAGGAGTTAGATCCTCCAGTGAGTTGGCATAGGAAGGAAGGAGGCGGAAAAGAGGGAATGTCTGTTACTTAACTGGCCACTGTTATGACTAATCCTTCTCTTGATAAACATGTTTGATGGCTTGTTAGAAACAAAGATGGGGGGTTGGTGTAAGAATATGCAGAAGTAAGGAGGAACAGGAAACGGGTTTCAGCAGCTGCATGGTCGGGCCTCACAAAGACCTGAAACATCATTCAAGATACAACCATGACTCTATCCCTCCAGGCACAACAGTCTGAGTGACCCACTAATGTTATTACTTTAGTATCTTGATACCCATTCTCTCCTATGCATGTGCTGTACCCATGTGCACCTACTCTTAGTATTTGTTTTTATTTTCTCTTCTGCCACTTGCCAATTAATTCCCTATCTTTGCGTCTTTGAGTACAAATTTTCCAACAGGAAGAATCAAGTTGATTCGACCAGTGCAGAAAAGCCTTTTGGGAGAAATGTTCATTACAGGTTATCTCTTATGAAATAGACCATCCTATAGATGGCTGTCCTTGAGTTAAGAATCAATCCCTTGCCTAATCTGAAAGTAGTGGAGGGTCACACGGTACAAAGTATGGTCAGCAATGTATAGGAGGCTGCCCACTGGCACTTGCCTCAGAAATGTAGCTGAAGTTATGTACTTCTGATATTCATTGTTGTAACTCAATATTGTAATTTCCATTGATATATCAAGATGGGAGAGGGAAGTACCTACCTTTAAGCCTTGATCTAAATCCCTCAATAATTTCTTAACGGGAGCTCAATAGTATTCTCCAGGAGAGAGCCAGTCTGACTCTGGGCATAGCTGGATTCTTTCTCAATCAACTAGAATATATTTGTCCTCCTAGCAATCTCACTGTTATTCTTTCGACAGAAGTCAAACAAGTTGCTGAAAGATAATTATTTAGAAAGCAGACCAAAGTGTCACTGGATAGTGTGTGGTCTTTGCTTTCTTAGACTCTGGGAAGTTATCTCAATTTCAAGCCTTCTAATTCCCTTCTGTGGTGGAGATGCCTTAATTCGCATCCCCACTATTAACTCTCATTCCCATTTCAGGCCCAAATTATCAGCTACCACCAAACAGTTATTTATAAGATTTCCCATCATCTCAGTCTCAGCATATCTAAGACTGATTTAATTATCCATAAATTCTCCACCTAAACCACACTCCTAATGACTTCTCATCCCAATTATCTCATTTCTGACTATCCCTCAAGCTTGGAACCTTTGAATGGTCTTTGATATATATATATATATATTTTTTTTCATCTCCAAATTCAAATAGTGACTAAGCTATACCACTTCTTCACAGGCAAAATATCTCAGAATCAGAGTTTCCTCTCCAAGTTTATCATCCATCCCTTAACCTGGATTACTGCTACATGGATCAATTTGTTGAATTCCCTGTTTCTAGTATCTCCCATTACTAAACTAACTTTAATCACAGCATCCCCATTTCTAAGAGTCAGTGCTCATCAGATCCAATCCAAACTACAATGGTCTCATAAATTGCTTACAAATTTTTCTTTGATTTCTCCAACTACACCTGCTAGGCATATACCCTGAGTGTTCACACCCATACATCTTCCCCCATGTGCCTAACTTAGAAAATAAAAGATTAATGTAAATCCTGAAATAGCTAAATAAATATACAAATAAATAAATAATACTTTACACTTACGAGTTTAAATGAATACAGCTTTTAGAAAGATTATTATATGAATATACTTTAGCTCACCAGATCTATTAAAGGGGTCAAATTCCTAGAGTGAGTGCTTTGGAAACTTAAATGATCTAAATTCAGGTAATTTAGATAATTTATACAAATATATATTAGCAATATTCTGCTCTGTGAAATAATTACAATTCAGATAGACCTTAATTATATACCTTACTAAATAAAAGAGAACTAGGTCTCCAACAGAAAAAAATTTAATTTCAAAATAAATAAATAACTCCCTAAGGCAGATACTCATGGTAAATTAAACATACTGTTACTGCCATTTAATTCAATCTAACTTGTAAATTTATAAAGAAGACATATTAAAAGTAATATTGTAATTGTATATCAGGTGGTATTGCCTTTTGGTGTTTCAAACAATCAAAGCAACACTGGTTGACCTCTTCATTACTTTATAATGTTCATCTGGGAAAAAAAATAGCTTTTTCAATTTCAAATTTTCTAAAATTAAAACCCACAGAACTCCTGACAACCTAGAGCAATAAAGCATAGGGTGCTTTATCAGAGGAAGTCTATAATTACAGATTACTGAGTAAATAATGTGGATGCCATTGAACTGTACAAGAGTTGATCAGTTAGAATAAAAATGATATAGAATTACAAAATTAGGCATCAATACCTCAGAGATATAATTATATCAATTTCTGAACATTATCTGGTTCTTTTAAAATAAAGTCAGGATGATAATTATGCTTAAATAATCTGCTAAAAGCTATTAAGACCAGAGAAAATACTGGCATTTAAAGATTGTCATTTCTTGGAGCTTAATTTCATAAGTGTTTTAAGTGGCTATGTCTACTTGACCTTTACATTTGATTTTTTTTTTAAATTCAAAACTTCCATGGTTTATATCATGCACTATTTTTTTGTTTGTTTGTTTCATGGGAAGAGGCGCCTTTATTTGATAAGATTAAGTTTGTTCCTCTCCCCATCATAAAAGTTTGGGGTCCAGTTTCTGACGCTGGGAAGTCCACAGTCCATCTGGTGGTGGTGACAGTGACCCAGGGGTCTCATGCTGCAAGATGGTGGAAGCAGAGAAAACAGAGAGAGCAGACAGAGAGAGCAAGAGAGAGAGCCATGCGCTATTTTATTAAGTAACTATGTTGCTATTTACTTTGTTATGCCACAACTGTTTGTAAATATTGTTATATTTTATTAAAACAGATAAGAGTTGTGGTCAGAGACAGACTTGAAAATAGGCACTTAATTTCTCGCTTGGGATTAACTAGAAAAGATTTACAATTTCAAATTGGTTTCAACCATGTCTCTTAGAACTGTAGGCTCAAGAAAGGAAAGCAGGCATAACTTACAGTTAATCAGCATTGCTTCAATCATACCCTCAGCACATTCCTTATGTAGCTCTTAATTAGCTCCTTCAAGCTATCAGCACATAACCATTGGGCACTTACTCAATGGACAGAACTGTGTAAAACAGAGCATTGTAAGGCATCCTCCTTTGGTTGCATTAATACAAATAGGTAAATTACACATTTTTTCCTCTATATGAGCTAATTTGAAAGTTAAGAGAATTCTTGGCTAATGAAGACCCTTGCCAGTCAGACCAACTAAAAATGAAATATTCTCTGAAAATCTCTACTTGTTTGATATATATCTATGAACAGAGAGAAAAATGCTATAGATTTTTGGCTCTTAGAACGATAACAGAACAGCCTACTTTTACATTATACCTTGTGCATGAATCAACTATTTGCAGGAGCCAAGGTTTTGCTGTTTAGAAAAGCAATTTTGGGGTGGGGGGAGAGGCATGGCTGGCTGATACAGGGATCTGAACCCTTGACCTTGGTGTCAGAAAAGCAATTTATTTTAGTGTAATCCGCATGCTGATGAATTACCTCAGATAAATACATCATAAAGGGAGGAACTGCTGATTTTATTAAATAAAGCATATTAAAGACTATGTTTATGTGGCTTGTCTACTGAACAGTAATAATTTTTAATATTCTTAATTATTTTTCCTCTTTTAGATAAATAAAACAAATCCAAAAACAAATATCTGTTACTCTGAAAATAACAGGGTTAAAAAGTGTAATTTGCCAAAATGGTAGAAAGTGAGGAGGTTACTAAAGGCTCTTTGGCAAAGATTTAGGACACGGCAATATTTGCTCCTTTTATGACTTGCTCATCTAAACTCATCAGTGAAATCTTTGCATACTATCTCATTTCATTCAAGACCGTTTATTTCCTATTTATAGCCTACATCAACAGGGGGAAATTGCAGTCCACAAAGAAATAAGAACCATTTTTCACTCAGCACTTCTGTGGCAGCTAGTGATTTTTAGTATAGGGGAAATTTATCCCATCCTTTAAAAGGAATACACTACTTATGCTCTTTTGACATATGGAATCTTGGGTCTCCAACAGGAGCATGATTTTCTATTTCAGGAAAAGGAAGAAAAAAAAGTACCATAATTTCTTTAAAGCAATTATCCAACCTTGTGAGGCTTTAAAAATGTCATTATATTTGTTTTAGTAACTAAGCACTCACATTAGCACTGTCTTCAACAAAGAAGGAAAAGTATATTTAGAGAATCTATTCATTACTGAAATCTTTATATCCAGTCTAGAGAAAGCTATTTTAAGGTGCATCCTGCATTGCGAAGTAAAGTGAGGAAGAGGTCACTTCCACCTCAGAGTCAAAGCTGGAGATAAATCAACGTGTGCTGGATGGATTAATCATCCACTTTTAAGAGATGATTTGGAAACTGGTAGCCAAGGAAACCTTGTCAACGTCCAGCTCTATCCAAGATACTAAAGTGTCTCTTGATCTAATTAGAATGACCAGGGCATATTCATTTGGAACACAAATAAAGACAATGATAAATTAACCAACTACACTGCATTTTCTCTGAACAAATGCTATGCAAACAGGAGAACTATATCCACAGGAGACCAGGCTACTGATTAGTGACTTCATTAAGGCCTGTTTCCCAGGGTGGCCCTGCATGAACAGGGAGAGAATTTTCCTGTTTAAAAGTTCTCCTTAAATGCCAAAAATCTGCAAGAAAATTCTCTTAAATGCCAAACAGCTAGTAAATGATCAACTAACATAAAATTTGGGTTTCATCCACAACAAAAAGTGGTTAAGTAATAGTAGGATATTACCTTTCTATTTGGGAATTACATATTTTTTATTAGATTGAACCATATGAGATTGCCACTTTTATAGGTCAAAAGTGGTCAAATAGCAACAATTTCATATGGTTTGATGTAATATTTAGAGATATAATTAAGCCATTTGAACTACTATCAATCCTGTGAGAAAATATTTATGAATAGAAGAGGGGTAGGCAAAGAAAAGTAGAAGACTGCACAATGTAGAAAGAAGGCTATGACAATTTTAAAATATTTTCTAAAATGCATGACTTGAAAAGCACAGTCTTTCCAATAGTTCCTACATTTCACAACTCCAGTGTCCAAGTTCTAACTCTATATGAGTCATCAGTACAACCATGAGAACAAGATCAAGGCAAGCCACGGTGTGGCACATGGTCGACCCGCCTTTTTGCTATTATCTTTGCAATGGAGGTGTTGCCAATTTTTCACTGAGGTGAGGTCGATAATTGGCGCTTCTTTCCCTAATGCTTAGGGATGGTTTGGCAAGATCTCCCAGAACTCTGTCCCTTGCCCCCACTCCAGCATAGAGATGCAAGGCAGCTTATCTTGTCATTTTTTTTTTTTTTTATAAGTATTTATTGTATTTCTCTCTTTTTTTTTTTTTTTTTTTTTGTGACCGGCACTCAGCCAGTGAGTGCACTGGTCAGTCCTATATAGGATCCGAACCCGCGGCGGGAGCGTCGCCGCGCTGCCAGCGCAGCACTCTACCAAGTGCGCCACGGGCTCGGCCCTTATCTTGTCATTTTAACGAAACATTTTAGAGGTATGATTTTACTAGAGAGAGATTTAGAAATCGAAGCTTAAGTAGGGTTTGTGAAAGTTACACAGTTCTGAGCAAAACACAATCTCTAGAACTCATTTTTTCCCTCAGCAGGCATTAATGAAAGTCAAGCCTTTATAGATTAGTTAATATACTTAAAAATAGAGAATACATGTTCATTTTTCCAAAACCTTGATTCAGCCAGTTCCTCACTGAGAATTGAATAAATAAATCCACTCCTTAAAGTGTTTTTCCGAGGAAAATTCAGCAATATTTGCAAAAAAGCCAAATTTATTTTTTTCTATTGCAAACACACGAAATAATGACAATTGCTTCAATATTACTTAGAATATCAATGTATCTGCCACGTTTGCACTTTCTTATTAATTGTAATTTTATTTCTGTGTATTAGAATTTATCAGGAGAACAAACCAACCAACTCAGTTCAACCAAACACCTAATTACATTTTTCATGCTCTTTGTCATTTTAGTGAGTTTCTTGTAAGAGAACGTCAGCATGACTTTTATTAATGTCAGAGAATGCATTTTTTCCTTTTGATAAAAGAAGAAAGGACCTTTCACATTCAAAAATTCAATTTTTTCTCCTAACATTTCCAACATGACACAAACATATGGTAAATAAAATTATTCTAATAAATATTAGAGCCAGTGGACCAGTGAGGGAGACTCTGAGCATTAACGCTGTGAATATATTTGGATACTAAAGAGCATCAGAAATACAAAAATCATTGAACTTTTAAGAAAAACTGAATAATTCAATAGTTTTGCATTAAAGAAAAAAAAAAGTGAGCAGTAATGATTAACCCAGGTCTGTCAATGTATCAGAGAGATGAGAAAGTTTTCCCAAGAGTTGTACACAGAGGAATATACTGGTTAGAAGTCTGCTTTCTAGTTTCTCACCAAGAATATAATTAAGGTTAAGTTTAGAAATAAAGCACTTTGAGTGAAGTAAAGGAATAAGACACATAAATAATTGCAATAAAAAGAAAAGAATAATGATTGTATTCATGAAAATGGAATTTGTGAGGAATACAAATGCTGTTGGTGGTTTCCTGAGCATTCCTCACTATATAAGGATTACCCATGCTAGTATACTTTTCTTCTCCTGGGACATTTAGAAACATATTGTTTAACCATTTGTCTTACAGAGTTACAGGCATACCTAGAGGCAGGGAACTGGACTGGAGAATCTCGAGAGCATCCTAATGTTCTGTGAAAACCAAATCACAGAAAACAAATTCAAAGGATTGATATTACTCAAAGTGACCTGCACATTAAGTGCAAACAGACCCAAAGATACGCTGCCAAATGAAATGCTATAAACCCTATCACATTATGTACAGAGAACGTGGTATAAACTGTCTGCAGATATGATACTTAAGCCACTAGGGATTAAAAAAGAGAAATGGAAATCTGGTTGGCAAAATATGTGAGAAATTTGAAGCTGTTTGCTCAGAGTATGTAAAGTATTCATCTGAGAAAAAGGTTCAAACCTACTTTAAGAGAGATGAGAACTATTTCTTAATATATCAGAAGAGGGCCAAAGAAGATTGTTTCTTGACAGATGCTCTCATGGGAAAAGCTCCCTTTTTTATTTGCTACAGAAATCATGTTAAAATTGAGAGGAAAAGATAGACATTTTGAAATAAATAAAAAAGGTCACTTGCAGAAAGAGCCTTTTTTTAGAAGTGGATTCTTGTTAAGAGAGTCTTGCTTTTATTCAAGTCAAAACATTCATTTTGTTCCATGAACAAAGTGGTGCGGATTTTGATTCTTTCAGTCATTTTAACACTTAGGTAAAACACAGAAGCTTCATGGGCATGCGACCTGTGTGGTCACACGAGGCCCTGAGCTCAGAAGAGCCCCACGCTTTGTTTAATGGTCTGCTGCTGCTGTCTTGAAGTTCTTAATACTCTTTGAACAAGAGGCCCCACATTTTTATTTTGCAGTGAGCCATGCAAATTATGTAGCCAGTTCTAGTAAAACAAAACCCATCTGTAACAATAAACGATCTTGACTGTGCATTTTTCACAAATTTCTAGTGAACATTTGGAAAAGATTAGAGGGTCTTCAAAATGATGTAGTACTTATTATTCCTGATAATTTTGTTTATTCCCGATAATTCCTTAATGCTATTTTCTTTTCATTTGCATTTATAAAATCATATCAAGGAAGAATTTCCCAGTGGTTAGATCACCTCCTTTAGAGGCTGCACTAACTTTTTAAATCCACTTGAGCATGATTTAGTAAGAAAATGGTCTCAATGCTCCAATTCCTTATCATTGAAAAGAAATGTCGGTTGTTAAAAATAAAACTAAAAGCAGAAAAGCCTGAAACAGTAGCTTTGGATATCCTTCCGTCTAAGTTCAGGTCCATGAGGGTGTATGGGGCAAAGATATCAAACTAAAACAAATGGAAACTCTCACACATATTTATTTGCTACCTGAAGAATATATAAGAATATTCATAAAGTACATACAAATAAGTGTAATTACAGGATAAGTATGCTAATACTCTACTAACAACTAATAAAGGGTAAGCCTGCTCTTCAATAGATGTGTTCCTGAACAGTTATGCAATTCATTATCTATCTCCTTCCAACTAGCAAGGAATTAGAATTTCAATATACTGGGGACATTGCTACCTAAGAAATTCTCTGGTAATTCATTTTACAAACCAAATACATATACGTACATACATACATACAGAATGCAGATAATCATTCCTTAGTAAATCAGTTGCTTGAGTTCATTTTGGTATGTTGTAGTTTTATTTTATTTATTTATTTTTTTTTTATTTTTTTTTTTTGTCCTTTTCGTGACCAGCACTCGGCCAGTCCTATATAGGATCCGAACCCGTGGTGGGAGCGTCGCAGCGCTCCCAGCGCCGCACTCTACCAAGTGCGCCACGGGCTCGGCCCTGGTATGTTGTAGTTTTAAAAACATGGCAATATACATCAAAGTCATAACGGACAACATGAAGACTCTGCTGAGTTCCCTGTAAAGTGTCCAATGCCAAGGGTATCCTCTTACCTTGTCACTGAAAGCTACGTGATTCTGATTGATCCTGTCACTGGTAGTAGTTTCAAAAACTATAGAAATGACAAGCTTGGAGGGTAAGCCTCCCACTTTCAAGTCTACAGTAATGTCATGACTCAATTTAAATACTTAACTGAAAACAATTTTAAGCACGAGTAATGTAGAATAGCATAGTAGAAAGAGCAGTGGACTGAGGTAAGCTCTACTCCCGGCTCTACTATTTAGCACTACACTAGCTTCATGACCCTGAGCAAGTGCTATTTGTGTCTGAGTTGCAACACCTGTAAAATAAGAAAATGAGTCATTGGACTCTAGGCTTTTTAAACTTTACTGTACATCAGAATGACCTAGAGAGCTGGTTAAAAGATGGATTGCTGGCTCCCTACCCACACCCAGTTTCTTATTGAGTAGGTCTACAGTGAAGCCAGGAACTTTGCCTTTCTAACGATGTCCCAGGTCATGCTGAAGCTGCTGGTCTGGGGACTGCACACTGAGAACCACTGCCCTAGTACAATGCCAAGACAAGAAGCTCGAGTGCTAAGCCCACAGTAACAGGGTTTCTGAGGAAACTGCCAAGGTGCTCCAAGATAGCATGCTGAAGGATGGCAGTGTGTCAGCCTGCCAGTTAGCAACAAAGGTGGGACAGGGGAGTGGGCTGGGGGAGCCACAAGAAAGCCATGAGGCTGGGAACCTGAAACTGAGACAGATCAGAGTATGCAAAGCCCTAAATGAGAAAATGAAAACGAGTAAACTAAGGGATAGGAGAGAAGCAGCTCAAGCCATGAGTCAGGACGTATGAGGAAAATTTTGGTGAGATGGAACAACGGAATAAAGCTCCTACGAGCTTCACAAGAAGGGCCAAGGCCCCATGCCTTGGGGGTAGGTCGGGACAGGGCTTGAGTCAGCCTTGGCCCAGAAAGTTCCTAAAGAGGCTTTGCCCAAGTAGTTTGCCATCTTCACCTGAAGGAAATTCTAAATGATATATTTCAGGCAGAAAGAGTAATTCCAGATGGATGGTCTGAAACGCAAAAAAGGAATGAAGAGTAATATGTGAATGTAAATAATTATACTGTGCTTTTCTCAGGTGAGTAATGCTGTATGCATTTCTACCTAGCTGTTATCAATGCTGTATGCATTTCCAACTAGCTTTTATACTTCAGTGGAATCTAAAAAAAATGAGTTATGACATTCAATTGTATTGTTAAAAGACACACACAAATAGATATTTACAGTGTGAGTCAATGTAATCATATTTATATTATATATATTCATATATTCATTATATATACTGTAACCTTTGCTATACTTAAGAGACATCTTTGCTAATGAGTTCAGTGAGTAAAACCATAGCCATATCTACTTTTGAATACATAGAGGTAAATTTGTATTGATCTCACACGTATTTCCACATCTACCAAAGCACACAAAACACCTACGAATACACAGTGTCTACATGGGTGAGAATTAAGGTCCAAGTTTGACACTTTCGTTTTCACTCTCCTAAGATAAGCACTCCTTTCATATCAGTGAAAATATAAACACACTGCCACAAGCATCTGTATTCCTAGGGTACTCCTAGAAAATTAGTAGTTATTAGCTGTTGCAGAACTCCACATTCTGGCGTGACCAAAATATATATTCAGTGTGAGAGGTATTGTATAACATATAGGGGTGTTACATTTCCAAAGAGATTTTGAATCAACCAAATGTTTTTTTAGAAATGGAGTGAAAGAGAAAAGAGGTCCTTTTGTAGTACCTAATATAATTGTGAAAACATAAAGTAGAGGAAAATATAAAAGAACAGAAAGAGGCTGCTTAATTCCTTTCAAATAGAAACGGAATTGCTGAGGCAGTTCTCACCACCTTATTTATATACCAGGTTGCTCACAAATCACGATGTCACCCACCAGGAAGCAATGTATCAGGAGTGCGGCAGTGCCACAACCCCAAGGAGAAGGCGAGAGACGAGCCGCAGAATGATAAGGAGGCATCATTCACTCACATAATCCAAACGGTTTTGTGGGTAAATATCACATAAAAGCATGACATGGAAATCAAGACACTAGTCTCAGAAACTGTCTACAGGCAAAAAAAAAAAAAAAAAAGATGCTTATAACAAAGGACTTATGTTTGGTGAACTGAAACTTGGTATTTCTTGAACATCAGAGATTTAGAGACAGCCAATTTGCACAAAAAGGTTTCTTTTCCTTACCATATTTGTGAGACCAGTGACCAGCTTCTCATTCCCCCTCTCAGGAAACAACAAAAACGCACAACAAACAAACAAAACCTGGCACATGGGCCCGCTTTCCATTTAAATGATACTTTTTTTGTTTTTTTGGAGGGGGCACGGCTGGCTGAACCCTTGACCTTGGCTTTAAAACACTGTGCTCTAACCAACTGAACTAATCTGCCAGCCCCGTTTTTTTTTAAGATATACTGCTCTCAGTAAATTTTTGAGCTGACTCCTCAGTAATATGGCTTCCAATTTTAGTTTTGTATGTAAGCACCAATTAGTCCTTAGTTACTTTGTCTTTAAAGAACACACCTTGCAGAAGAAGTGTTAACTACTGAAGTTGAGGGCGTATGATATCTTTTCAAAAGGTTATAATTATCTATCATTTTTAAAAGGAAAAATCCATATATTCTCTTATAAAGATATTTACTTTGTTCCTCTGGGTCTTAAAATGAGAGAGGGGGCGAAGGAAGGTAGGCTGGAAACTGTACTGCTAGCCCCTTGCCTCCCGCCCCCACTTCCACCCCTGAGGAGAGAGGTACCTATTGGGGGTTTCATCTACTGTCATGGTTACTCAAGTGAAAATGGAGATTTTCAACATGCTTTAGCCACATGAGCTTACAGGATTACTTAACAGTACAGGCTGTATGTACTGTGTGGGGCGGAGCATAGTTACATTGAAAGCTTAACATAACCACAGTCTATCTCTACAGTTCAATCTCAATTTCCCCTCAAAATATGATCAGATAGCCTTTAGAACAAAGCTGTATTGACTTTTTGAGCGAAGAGAAAGAGATGCAAAGAACAGTGTAACAAGACTAACAACATAATGGATTCTCGTTACACCAGTTCTCTGACTCAGAACCAGTTTCCTCAGACAAGTAAAGCATCTTTTTAAAACACTGGGGAAGACAGAGGAGAGGCAGTTTCATATACCATACCGAAGTTCAGTAGAACGAGGTCGGTTAAGCACTCTGTCCTGAGACATACACTTTTCATTTTCGATTGTTTTCAAATAAAAAGAGAGAAATCCCCTTTTCAAGTTGGATTGTTTAAATGCACCTACAGCTACTCCTGTCTAGCAAAGGCTAGGCAAGCTCTCCCTACTGATGCATTTCAAAAAAGGTTCAATTGGCAAAAGAAAGCAAGTGCAAAGGGTTTTTGACAAAAGAGGACTAGAGGGAACACATTTTCCTTTCACAGAAATACTGCTCCAGAAAACCAGACAAGGTAGCAACTCAACCAAGAACGCATAGATAAGCAGCGAATTTGGAAAACTTCTTCAACTTCAAACACTCAACTCCATAATATTATTAGCTTAGAAACTGGGGTAGGGATTATATCATAAAAATGAGGACTAAACAATTAAACAAAACAATGTATTATGACTTTTAGATTATAGCACAGCCTAACCCAGCATACTCTGAGAATGCGGTTGTCTTATATCACAGAACCACACAGATCTGAAAAGAACCTCCTGGACCCTGTCCAAACCTCAGCAAGACTGTGCCCGAGTCTTCCTTAGACCTATAAGCATCCATCCTGTTTAATGATGCTCCGAATAATTCCTAGGCAATCTTTTTCCAGGGCTCAGCAAATAGAAAGTCTAAATCAAATTCAGGACCTCTGAAATAGCTACTCTGACAGAGAGAATTTTTTTTTTTAAACAATGTACATTTGAAGTAAATTCCAGTACTAGTTCAAACAAATAAAAGTATTATGTCATCTATGGTTAATCGCACATTTAAGAAGATAATTATTTTTTGATTCCCAAATGAAACGCATTATCATCTTCTGAGCTACTATGAAATAGCATATGAAACCCACTGTTGATTTAGACAGTCAGGTATTCTACCTTTAGGTTTTAATGTTTTTCTAATACCATTAGAACAAAGGCATAACTGCTATCTTAAACTAAGACATGTTTTCTTTCCCAGTTTTTCCCACTAACTGGTCAAGATATCATATACTTTACAGATTGTTCATATGTGAAAGGTATAACTGAGGACTGAGGATTGACTATTATAAAGAAGAAACATTAAAGTTTTAAAGATATATACACACACACACTCAATATGTGAAAAATATGAACTCTGTATGCTATACGCTGGCCACGGCTCTGTGTGAGAGTACACATACACACATACACGTGTGGGACCACATACAGCAAGAGCCATTACTCCTTACAGAAGAGACACACAAGAGAGGGAGAAAGACTGATAGTTAATAACCCCTTAAGTAGGTTAATGGTGCTGAGTTATCAGACATACAATACTATTATTAGGGTGGGTCACCCCTGCTCAGCACACTGTGGGCACTGACTAAATACTTGTAGAATTAAATTAAAAATCACTGAAAGGTTTTCATCCATAATAATCCTTTTTCACATTTAGTGTAACAATAGATTTTGTCCTGATTCTGAAGTAGCCCAGGGGCTCAGGGATTCAATGTGGGTGGAACAAATATAATTAAAAAAAAAAAAGTCATTAGAGACTCAGTTGGGTTCAGTGCAGTTTGTTGATTCTGTGAATCTGTTAGGTGTAATTACTGACATGAATCTAAACACATTTGACTGTGAACAGAGACAAATTAATTGCAATGTTGGTATATAACAGCTGTTATTCATTTGATTCTTTTCTATAATAAGAATTAGAATATTAAAATATGGAACCAAAGTATGTTTCTAATAAATGATTAGGCCACCTACACTGTGTTTTAGTCATTTCTTATGTAGCCAATTTTATTGTTTTCACCCACCTGCTCCAATATTTTCATGAATTTCTGCCTAGTAAAGTTGCATAAGGTGTACATGTCAACAAACATATACTGTAAAGAAAAGCCAAATTTGTAACTGCCAGCGTTACTCATCTTCTACACTGGAATTGATGAAATCTTGTTAAATGCTCAGCACACTGAAGACAGATCTTATAGTTTTTATAAATCTGAGTTTCTGCATTTAGAATGTAGAACTCTTAATGTGATCTAAAGTATATTACCTATCTTGTTTCACATATTTATTTTTGCCTCTCATTTAAAAGAATATTTTTAGTAGATGCAGAAATTTGTTTTATTGGTGAAGCAGATAGAGAGTTTAGCACTTATTTCCAGTGATCTGATGTCAGAAATGTAATTATTTTAGTATGAGGTCAGAAAAAAAAAAAAATGACTAGTGATAAGTGGCTCAAATAGGCTACAGAAAAAAATAACCAGAATCTTCAATTAATCTAGAGTGTATCTGGGAAATAGTACAGATTAAATATACTCTCTGATACTAGTGAACACTGATCACTGACACTCTGAATAATGGCCCAGAGATAACCAAATTCCAATGATCTACCAGTAAATATATATTGTGTCTGTCTATATGTCCAAAATTATATTTAAGTGCCATATGTGCACACTTTCACTTGTACAAAATGTAAAGCCAAAAATAACTGGGGAAAGGGGCAGGTGGTTGTGATAGGAGGGTTGCACACTAAGAGAATTCAGAAAGATAATGGATGATAAAGACTGATGCAGAAATGGCTTTCTATATAATTATAAAATCAGATTAATCAAAACACCTCTTCCCCTAGGCTAGGCAACCAAGATTTTCCTGTAATAATTATTGCCATCAATAGTTTTCCTTGATATGTTTGCTGAAATAAGTATTATTATTAAAGAGATAACAACATTTAACACTTAAGTGCTAACCTTGTGCCAGGCAAGTGCTAAGAGATTTGCATGCATTTAGTTCTTATGAAAATCCTCTGAGATCACAGATGCCCTTCTCCTCCCAGTCTTACAAATGAGGAAGCTGGGGATCAGACAGGTTAAGTGAAGAGCCCAAGAATACACTGTGCAGGGGGTAGAGCCAGGATTTGAATTCAATCCTGGTTTGTCTGTCTTCAAAGGAAATGGGGCTAAACTCATTTCAACTGCAGCCTAAACCAGTGATGGAGAGATCGGCCTGAGATGCCATGTCACTGGGATTAGCACATTTACCCAGTAGGGTGTGATTTATCATTGGATGATTACTACAATTTAGCTCCTCTGTGTACCTCAATGCCTTAACCTAGGGCTTGAACTTAGAAATTCAACAAATGTTAACTGAATGAATGGCAGCAGCATGGCATGATGTTGCCTTAAAATGGACCTAAAGATGTTTAAAATAACAAAGGCTCGAATTTATACTAAACACCTTAGTTTGCTAAGGGCAAATCTTTACTGTACTGAATAATTTTATTTCGGAAAACAAACCTCAAATCGTCACTGAGCAAAACAAATCTAGAGAACAAAGTGAAAAAGTTCTGATTTTGAATAAATGTAGATTTCTTGAAATATTTGATAATGTAAGGAGCAAGGTAATTTAAATAAATAGAATATCAGCCAGATATTCTTTTTCTTTTCATAGATAAGGCTTTATATCTTATCTATGTAAGATATATCTATAGGATATGGAAACACACCTTTGATCTATTCTACCCAGATCAAAATAATGTAATGTGAAATGAATTTATTCACTTATAATTATTTTTAAAACTTGGAACACCGAGAAAAACAAAGTGGCTATCAACCACACTAATAGGGTTTAAATGTTTAGATTTGTCAAAATTTGCTAATCCACTCTCCAAAGACTGATTTATCATCAAATCTGACTAAGGTAGCTCATTCTTTATCATTATACTAGAAGTAAATAGGCAGTTCTAATTTCCATATAATCTTATACAAGGAGGAGTAAAACTGTTCCTGATTAAATAATATTTGCATAAGAATCACACTTGTAGTTTGCAATTTCAAAACACTGATTTTTTAATGTATTTTTTTCCTATTGCTTCCTCTAAGTCCTTGCAGTTAATTTGCTGACTTCCATAAACATGAAAAGAGAAAGATCTATTTATAAATATTGGTAAGCTTTCTTTCTCTACATACAGAATTAATTAATCTCTTTTTAGTAGTCCCTAAGTTTATTATCATCTATACCAATAAAACTAAAGGTTGGAGAACATACATTATAGCAAGTACATTGCATAGTTTGCATACTGTTACACACATACTAGAGTACATTTATTGATTTAGCATATTATTTGCTGCATTTAAATTAGCTTTCTCAATTTTACATTTGAATAAATGGTATAGTACTGTGCATGCTCTAATTATAATTATTTGGGAAATGGGGCAATAAATGTTGGTTGGATGAATGAAATAATCTAATATGCCAAAAGATATCAATATATAATTATCTATTGGTAAAACTGTGCTGTTCTTTAAAAAAAAAGTAGCCCATCAGTGGATCTGTTGCTTGCAACTTCCACTGCCTTTTTTTCATCTCTTTTATGAAATTCTTCCTTCTGGTTACCACCTTCTTACACTGTCGCAGGTTTAAACTCCTTTGAAGAGAGAATCAAGTATGAGCTAACTCCTTTTTCTTTACCTTTCACTGTTCTTTTCCAGCTACATCCTCCTTGTGGTCAACTCTCCTTTCCTATGCATCTGGCTTACTACCTTGGTAATCCCCGAAGGAATTCCCACAATAGCCTTAGCTCTCCTACCTCATCATGCCGCAATTACCCTGTCTGACTTTCAAGGCTCTTCACAGTCTGCTTCCATCCTACTTTTCCAACCATTTTCCAAATCAAACTGTCCCCTAACAATGACAACAACAGAAAGTATATATTGGATATTTAACTATCAGAGACCGGTAATAGATCAAAAGACATCAATACATAATTGATGAATAGACTAGAGTATAAGTAACACCCGTTTCCGGTGTTCTACAGTGTTACTTCCTTTAGCCCTCACAATAACGAGGCAGGTACTAATATTATTCCATTTTATGGATAAGGAAATCGAGGCAGAGAAAGATAAAATACCTTGTCAGAGATTATATGGCTAGTGAACTGTGAAGCCAGAACTTGAACTTAAGACCCATCCTCTTAATCATTTTGATGTATTTTCCTGTGGGCCATTAAACATATCCAACACAACACCTGCCTGCTGATGGGCTGATGTGCTGACGTGCTCACATGCACTACTGCTAATGTTATTCCCTTTTATTTGAGTAGGTTTGCTTCTGCTCAGCCAAATATTACCCATCCATCAGGGTCTAGCTTGACTGATATGTCCAGGGACTGTACTTAGCCTTCTTCATGACATCTTATGTCATTTTACCAAGACCTCAATTTCTCCTTCTAAATAGCTCTATAGAGCAAATAATCTCTATCACATATCAGTACACAGAAAACTATTTGCTGGTTCAGCTTTATTTCATCTCTCTGACAAAACTGAAAACTTCTTAAGGGTGGGGACTATTTCTTGAGCTGTTTCCAGATTGTCCAATGAGCACAAAACAACTCTTTCGTCATCATCAGTGGCGAGTTTATTGGAAGCCCTGTGTTATGTACTGTATTTAATTATCGCATTTGATCTTCACTAAAACTATCGGAGGTAAATGTCATTATCCTATATTACAGATGACGTGACTGAGGCATGAAGAGATAAAGGAACAGAACAAGGTCATAAAGCAAGGTGGCAGAGCTAAGACTGATCTCTACTTTTTTAACATTGAGGCTTTAATAACTTTTTAGTCATGCCATTCACCGCTTACAAAATGAGTGTGTCTTTAACATATAATCATGTCTATTTTCTCCTTTTCAATTAAAAAAAAGACTTTCTTATCATGGCTTTTGCCTTCTGCGCTCCAATTCTCTCAAAATGGAGACTCGGTACAAGATATTTTTATGGATTTAACTTAAAAGATATAATTCCCTGGCTGTTTGGTTTTCATGACATCTTTACTTAATTCTGAGCTCAGTTTATCACATCTAGATTACAGAAATTGTCTTTTGTGTTTGCTTACTCCTATTATCCTTCTAAATAATTACATTCTCAAATATTTCTCCTTGATGAATCTATATAATTTTGCATGCTAGATAAATATACCTTACTGGTGTTACTTAGTAACAATACGGGATCACGGAAGATTTTGTTTAAAAGGTGGGGTGCCATTTTGCTAATTTGATATGTGCATTAGTCAATTTCTGTTGCTTATAACAAAATACCCGGGAACTGGGTACTTTATAAAGAAAAACAAAATTTATTGCTTACAGTGTCGGAGGCTAGGAAGTCCAAAGTCCAGGAGCACATCTGGTAAGGATCTTGGTGGTGGCAACAGTGACACAGGGTATCACTGTGAAATGGTGGAGCAGAGAGAGAGCAGAGAGAGACAGACTCTCCTCTCTTTTCTTTTAAAGCCCTCAGAACCATGCCCCTGACCACCATTTTTAATCCATTCACTACTGCACGGTCCTACTATCCAATCACCTCTTCAAGGCTCTACCTTTCAATCACCATAATAGGATTTCCCACCCTCCTAACAGTCACAGTGGGGGCCATGTTTCTAATACATAAAACCTGGGGGACACAATTCAAGCTTCAGTGAATTTGGGGGAACATTCAGCCCACTACAATATGATATGGAAACTTTACAGAAAAAGTACATGTCTTTTTAAAGTTGTTTGTCATTTCCAGTGACTTACTTTACACAAGGGACTCTAATACTTTGGGTATAGGTAAGATCCTCTGTTTCCAATGGCATGTATGTCTAGTCATACATGCATGAAATCACTCTACACTTTATATATAACATATCTCATGATGGCAATCAGATGTTCTATATCATGTCTCTTTCAGTGGAAAGGAAGATTACAGGGCTCTAATTGGATGTATTTAAAGATCTATGCATCTCTTTCTGACCACACCTCATTCACATCTTCCATAGGCTTTCACACCTCATGGATTCACATTTGATGTGTCTCCACCATGCTTCCTCTCAGCAATCAGAATGTCTGCAATTGCCTGCCATCTCATCAACAACAGCATCTTTCATAAGACACTGTCTGAGAAACTCATGGACACTGAGCTCCATCTTGACACCCGACTCTGTTCTTCTTATTCTGTCTTTTCTACATCTTCTCATCTTCTTAATTAAGGCTACACACTTCCAATGGAAGCATCTCTTTTTGAACCATATTTGTAAGTACTAACGCACATATACTCCAAGTGTAAAATAATATCACAACAAGTAATAATAATAATAAATATTTGCAACATATGGGCCACAAATCAAGAAGCTAATGGTGCAGTTTACTATTTGACTGATGTGTAAATAGAGCTATGGTAACAACGCATAAAAGGAAAATCCTATTTAAAAATGTGTGTTTCATGTTCAAATCACTCAGCTGAGCATATGCACAAAAACTTATTTAGATATTTATCCTATGGTTTCAATGACATTCGAAGAGGTAATTAACTGAATCTTGGCAAATGAAAATACAGACTATAGACACAATCAAAATAGGTCCTTTCTTTGTTTCTTTCTTTTTTTTTTTTTTTTTCCTCTTATAGGTATATGTTTAGGGAAATAGTGAAAGGTCGATAAACACTTGGGGTGGGTGGAAATTGGTGTGGTATGGGAGAAAGATTATGTTCTTGGCATAAAACTGGATAGACTGCACCTCTAACTGCTTGCTCTTTTCACCGTTCTCCCTAGAGATTCTCAAAGTGTGGACTGGGGACTCCTGACAGCACCTGAGATCATTTCAGGGGATCTACAAGGTCAAAACTGTTTTCATAATAATACTGACACTTTTTTACCTTTTTCTCTCTCATTCTTTCATGAGTGTATAGTGGAGTTTTCCAAAAGCTACATGACAAATGATATTACATTAGATTGAACACAGAAGCAGGTATGAGAATCAAGCTGTCTTTTATAAAGCCAGACTTTGAAGAAATTTATAAACACTAATTTTCTTCTCACTAATTTTTTTGTTTGTTTGTTTTGGAAAATATAATTACTTTTCATAAAAAAATGTTATTTAACACATAATAGACTTACTATTATTATCTTAACCGAATGAATAATTTAAAAATTGTCCCAGTTTTAATTCTAATATGATAAATGTCAATATAAAAAAAACTACATAAACAAAAGATATTTAGGGTTGTCAATAATTTTTTAGTGGAAATGGGTTGAGACCTCTGTTGTCTCGGGACTTTCCCCTTCCGATTCATTCTTCCTGCTTTTGTCAAAATCATCATTCTAAGAAACCTACCTGAGTATATCACTTTCCAGTTTATAAACATCCATAGGTTTCCCATAGCTTTCAGGGTAAGACATGAAAGCACAGCACAAAAGAAAGCTCACAGGGAGCACATGCTGGAGACTTCTGGGACCTGTGTCTCCCAGCTTGCAGTCCTAATTAGTGCTCAAATAAACCTTCTTTGTTTAAATGAAAAAAAGAAAGAAAGAAAGCTAGCTAGCTCATAATCTGTCCCCTACTACCTCTTCCATTCTCTTCTCGCACTACTCCTCCATTCACATAAGGGAGCTAACTTTCAGTACTTTTATACTGACTTCGTCCCTTTTAAGTAATAACTTCCTACAAATACACATTGCCATGCTGTGCTCTAGTACTTACCTCCTAACTGAGTGACCTTCAGTCCAGACCAGTTCTCTTGACCCTACTTATGAAGTTTGTTTGCTAAATTATGTTAATACTGCTCTGTTTTACATCAGCTGTTTATATAATGTTACTTTTTTCCTTCTCCTAAAATTATATTTATTTCCTGGGTAGGAGAGATAAACTATAGTTAATTCCTAAAAAATTGTATATATTTAAAAATTATGAACAATAAACTTAATGGTATAGATATCATTTCAGAAGATGAGCCATTAAGAGACATTATTGAAGAATACTTGATAATGATCAATAATTATAATTAACAATTATAATTTAAAACACCTAATAATTAATAATTAACTCTGGTCACAGACTGCCTGGATTCAAATCTTGGTTCTACCTCTTATTATCTTTACGACCTTGGACAAGTTACTTAACTTCTCTGTGCCTCAGTTTCCTCATTTTAAAATGAGATAGTAGCACTTTCCTAATAGGGTTTTACAAGGATTAAATGGGGTCATAAATGGAAAATTCATAGAATAGTTCTTGGTACATAGTAAGTGGTGTATGTTTGTTGCTGCTGTTATTGTTGTTGTTATAATAATAATTATTATTATTTTGAGAGCGGCATGGATAAGTGCAAAGATTCTATAGCCAGACTACCTGGATTCCGATCTTCATGCTAATATTTCCTCTGTGTGACTTTGGGCAAGTTCCTTAATTTCTATGAGCCTCAGTTTTCTATCTGTAAAATGAAATAACAATAGTATCTGCCTCATAGAGACATTGTGAGGATTGACTTAAAATATGTAAAAGTCTTGGAAGAATGCTTGGCATATGGCATATGTAGACATTATAAAGTATTTGCAATTTTTACTAGTATTATCTTCACTAATAGATGGTCTGTATCAATCATATTACCTTGTATCTTGCTCAGATTTTTTGTTTTGTTTTCAGATTCTCTAACCCTCAGGTGACAAAGGCTATGCTTTTTCATTCTTAAATTTTCAGAGTGCAGATAGTTGGTACCAATCACTTTCTTCTTTTGCCCTCTCTTCTTTAAAACCAAACCAAATTAAACAACCTACCTATAACAGACAGTTATTCTTGCTAACCAAGAAAACACCTTACTCTACACTATGTGGATATACCAGCATTTTGTACTTAGGCTCACAGCTGAACAAGATGCCTCTCTACTTTTTCAACTCGTAATAGTGCTGTCGATATCTATTATGACTTGAAATGTTCAAGCCCCCAAGGAAGACTATTAATTGTTACTGCACTGTCAACAGACATGTGCCAACAAAATGAGATTAAGGGCTAAGGTTCCTCTTCCTATACCAGTTTTTCACTTTTCATCTCACTCTCTTCTTTCCTCACCACTGCCTCATCCAGAACATAATATAAAATGGTAAAATAAATGAGGAGAAAAAGACTATTTCAACAACATCCCACCTTTCATTGGTTATCAAAATTCTTGAACGCTCAGTGTAGGGTGATAAGAAATACAGATAGTACACCAAGAAAAATGTGACACGAGTAACTAATAATATTGTGAACTTTCTACTAAGAAAACAGTTATTTACTTTATAATCCAAAAATAAAGAAGTGCAATTATTTTGTACTTTATGCATCTTTTAAAAAATTGGAAATATTTTCATACCTTTGCTTATATCAATGAGTTGTTTCTTTTTCTTCTGGCGTTCCAATTTTTCTTGTTCAGCTTTCTCCTTTGCAAGCTTTGCCCTCCTAGTCTTCTCTTCCATTTCTCTTCTCTTATTGTTTTCTTTTACTGCTTCCTGTAAAGTTAAACAAAAACACTTCCATTACTTATATGATGGAGAAGTTGTGAAGTTTTTAAATTATATAATTATGCAGAGATAGGAAGGTATTATAACAGCATCAAGATACATGCATATAGGGCCGGCCTGTGGCTCACTCGGGAGAGTGTGGTGCTGATAACACCAAGGCCACGGGTTCGGATCCTATATAGGGATGGCCGGTTAGCTCACTGGCTGAGCGTGGTGCTGACAACACCAAGTCAAGGGTTAAGATCCCCTTACCGGTCATCTTTTTTTAAAAAAAAAAAAAAAAAAAAAAAAAGATACATGCATATACTTTTTTTCATTTCGGCCTCTTTTTTTTGGTGTCTGGCTGGTAAGAGGATCTGAACCCTAGACCTTGGTGTTGTTAACCAACTGAGCTAGCCAACAGGCTAGCCATATGCACATACTTTTTAGAGAGACAAATAATTAATCTTAAATCATCTCTTCTTGAAAAGAAACAGAAATAACTCAGTCTTTGAGGGCCATTACCTAGGGTGCCAGAAAATTAGGGACATCGATGTTATAGATTTACCAATAACCATACTTACTCCATTGTTAAAATATGAAATAGTTTTAATATACAAGAAAAGGCTTATTATAGAAATGACTCAGCAAATACTTCACCACTTTATTGTACATTTTTCTGTTATCTGCAAAATGGAGATAAAAAAAAAAAAACTACCTTAGGATTTGTGTGAGAAAACATGAGATATGCACATTAAGTGCTTAAAACAGAGCCTGATATATTACAATTAAGAAATTTTAGTCCATGATGATGATGATGGTAGCAGCTGTAGTGCTTTTGGTAATAATTAAATCGAATAATACAGAGCATGAAACAATCAGCAACATTATCACAGAAAAGAAATACCTGCAAGTTTAATTGTTTTTTTTACATGCCAAGACCTTTGGAAATGCCAAAACATATTTCAAGCTATTATCTGTTTTATTTTGGATAGATTATGTGTGGAACTCAAGTGAATAAGTATTTTCTAGTAGATGGTATTAGAAAAAGTTGAGGTACAGTGATCAGCTGGAATAATAATATCAACTTCTTTTGAAATATTATTGTCTGAACAAGTCACTAATAATAGAGACATATCAACTGCAAATCCCTTCCATCGGGCTGTTCTGTTAATTTTTTTTTTTTCTATTATGATTGATTAGATATACTTCATAGCATGTACAAACTACTTCAAAAAAACCTGTTTTGTTCTGGAAACCCTAAAGAAAAAGACTTAATAACAAGAATACATCTACAAGGCTTTGCCCGGAGGAGTCTATATTGAAATATTTTTTTCTTCATGTTAAAAGACACAATAGTTTAAAATAGCCCTAAAAACACATCCAAAAATCTCCTGACTTGCAAGAATTGAATTCATCCTACAACATCTAAACGCTTTTACCTTCACTGGTACCTCTCCCTACTACTATCCTCATTAGGCTAATACCCCAAGCAATAGGCTAAGAACACAAAACTATCTGGCTATGGCAGACAAATTCAAAAACTACCACTTAAGATAAAATGGAAAAAATAAGATAAAATAAAATAAACTGGAATACTAGAATTATAATTTTAGAGCAGGGCTTCCCAACCACTATTGTCATTCTGGCCTAGATCACTCTCTGAAGTGGGTGCTGTCCTGTGCATTGTACAATGTCTAGCAGCACCCCTGGCTTCTACCCACTAAATGCCAGTAGCATCCCTCCCCAGTTGTAACAACCAAAAATGTCTCTAGAGATTGCCAAATGTTACCTGGAGGGCAAAATTGCCCCAGGTTGAGAACTACTAACTTAGGGGGTTTCATAAGGATAATTTACTCACAAAAAACTACACAGTGCCTACTCTTCTGAACCAAGCTTCCTTTTATAGATGTGGATACTGAGCTCCGATGAGTTTAAATACTTGCCTAAGGTCATATGTTTATGTAATTACAAGGTTGGGAAGAGAACCCATATTTTTTCACTCCTGGGTTAGTGTTCATTTTTTTCCTCTAGGAAGAAAAGACAATGTGGATGTGATACCAAAAGCACAAACAACCAAATTAAAAATAGATAAATAAGACTTCATCAAAATTAAAAAGTTTTGTTCATCAAAAGACACTGTCAAGAAAGTGAAGCAACAACCCACAGGCAAATCATATATCTGAAGAGAATATATAAAGAATACATAGAGTTCAACAATAAAAAGACAACCCAATTAAAATGGACAAAGGATTTGAATAGATATTTCTCCAACAGGAACATGAAAAGATGCTCAACTTCATTAATCACCAGGGAAATGCAAATCAAAACCACAATGAGGTACCACTTCACACTCACTAAGATAACTACTTAAAAAAAAAAGCAGATAATAACAAGCAAGGATGTGGAGAAAATGGAACTCTGTACATTGCTGATGTGAATATAAAATGGTGACCATTTTGGAAAACAGTGTCACAATCCCTCAAAATGCTAAACATAGAGTTACCATATGACCCAACAATTCGAATCCTAGGTATATGCCCAAGGGAAAAGAAAATACATTTCATATAAAAACTTGTACAAGAGTGTTCATAGTAGCATTATTCCTAATAGCCAAAAATTAGAAACAACCCAAATGTCCATCAAATGATGAAGGGATAAACAAAATGTGGTTATATCCATACAACTGAATATTATTAAACCATAAAAAGAATGAAGTACTGATACATGCTAAAACATGGATGAACCTCAAAAATATGCTAAGTGAAAGAAGCCAGACACAAAAGGTCACATATTGTATGATTCCATTTATATGTAATGTCTAGAATAGACAAATCCATAGGGACAGAAAGTGGATTAATGGTTGGAAGGGGGTGGGGGAGAGAGGAAGGGGAAATAAATGCCAAAGAACATGGGGTTTCCTTTTGGAGCTGATGAAAATGTTCTGGAATTAGATAGTGGTGATGGTTGCATAACTTTGTGAATATATTAATAACCACTTAATTGTATGCATTAAAATGGTGAATTTGATAATATGTAAACTATATCTCAATAAAAATTAATAGCACAAAAAATAGATGTCTGAGAAAGGCAGGGTTAAAATAAAATTACAGCTCTGGGGAAAAAAGACAATGTAAAAAGGCATCATATATTCACGCACTGATACTAATAAATTGTATGATCTTTGGTAAGTAACATGAGAGGAGGCAAGTAGCAGAGGAGAGAAGGAGGTTAAGTTTTGTATACATTTTGTTACTGGCCAAGCTCAGATCTAGTAAACAGTCAGCAAGATCTGGGTGGACTCTTGTATTATCAGTCTAAGGGGTTGTTTAGCTGCTGAGTGCTGTCATTAGAGATTCTCACTATAAGTTACTAAGATGGAAAAAAAAACTGGTTTTATTTCTTTCTTGTTCTGATCATAACAGCTACTCTTTAATGGAAACGTATTATGTGCCAGGTGTTTTAAATACATAATTTCTAATCTTTATAAAAAGCCTGTAAAGTAGGTATTATTTGTTCTCATTTTACAGATGATGAAACTCAGGTTCAGGTAGGTTAAGTGACATGTCCAGGGCTACACAGCTGCTTCGGTAACCAGAACCACCTAGGGTTGTTTGTCTGGCATCTGCGTCTATGTTCATTTAACTACCGTGGTGGCTCCCAAGAAGAGCTGCCAGATTAAATACAGGATGCTCAATTAAAGTTGAATTTCTGATAAAACATGAATAATTTTACAGGTATGTTCTATACAATATTCGGGACATACTTATACAAAAAAATCATAATATTGGGATACATGAATACTAAAAATTATTCACTGTTTATCTGAAATTCAACTTTAACTGGGCATCTCATATTTTTCCATTTCTATTCCCAAGACTGTGTTGATTTCTTATAAGCATCCTTTGACTGACTAAGATCATGTAATGAAGACAGTCCAAATGATTACCAAAAAAAATGCTCAAATCTAAACCATATTTTGAGAACAGAAATGTTGATATAGATTATTGCTACGCATTATGTTGGCCATGGACTTGAACCATGCTATTTCTGTAGCATTCTCCATATATTTTTCTTTATTAATTCTTGAAAATACAGTAAAACTAAAAAAAAAAAAGTTTATATAAAAATCAAAACTGATACAATTTGGGGTAGAATAAGACAATAATTAATATCAAAGAATTCCTAATGAAGAAATTAGGCATATGTAAATAGATTAAATTTCTGTATAAGAGGGAGGCTTACAACAGGTACTACTAAAACAACATGAATGTAGATCTAGGAAAGGATGAAACAGACAAAATAATAGGTTTATCAGTTTATATCTTAAATGTTTCAGGAATAGATTTAACTACAAAACAATCAAATAATTTGTGATGGCATTTGTAATCCTAAAGAGGCCAAAACAAAAGAGAAAAATAATTTCTGTGGCTTGGCATTAATGAAAATAAATGAAAACATCTACAAAGTCATATATTTTTCAAGCAACACAGACTATGGAGTAAGATTCTGGTCCTGAAGTCTCTAGTTCTGTTTTCATGAAAAGGCCTCATGCTGAAAAGAAGACCACATTCCTCTTGATCTTTTTACCATTAGGCTCTGGCTTTAGAAAATTAGGGATGGGAAACATGTGCTTATTTAATTCTCTCTCCTTAAGAAAAATTTTAAAAGAGATAGCAACATCTTAATGACGGTTTCATATCAACAATCTTTAGTTTTACTAGCGTGAAAGAGAAGAAATGTTAACACCTTTAACTCTCCTAAAATATATAAAAACTAATGGGGAGAGAATTCTTATGTGAAACAAGATGTATTTTCACCATCCTAATTCTTAACAAAACGAAAACCAAAGAATTAAAAGAACAAAAGCAATAGGTGCAAAATTAAGGTCTGGTTAATGAAAATCCCATAAATAATTGACTGTGGTTAATAATACTTTACACTTTTCAAGCCTCACTAAACATTTTAAACACTAACTCATGAGTACTTAAACATCATTCTCAAGTAAGCATCAATCATTATTTCACAGGGTTGGGGACATCAACTGATTAGATTCTGTCATTGTACAGGACAGTGTTCTGTTAAAAGGAAGCTAATTTAAAAAGTTTTGGTAGTAACCTCATAAAAGATAAAAAAATGTTTACAGAAAAAAGTTTCAATTTTACTGGCATATCTATTTTTCAAGAGTCAGGAAAAAAGTACAAAAGGAGCAAAATATAACAGAAAATGCATCTAGGATTTACTACAAAATATTCACCAACCTAAATCTTTATTGCCTTGCTGAAAAATGTGAATAAATTACAAATTTTATTTCCCTTGCTGTGCATAATTAACAAATGAGACCTATGGACTAAAAATGTCATGTGCAAAAAAAAAAAAAAAGCTCATGTAAATGCTAAGACCTCTCATTTATTCCAATTAAGCTTTAAGAAATGGATGAAACCGGTACAAAGAATTCCAAGGAGCTCAGATACCAGCCTCATTCACACCAGGTCTACATGAAGCAAACATCTTCCAACCTTCTCATGCTATTTGAAAACAAAAACTGCCACCACCACCACAACAAATGTTCCTTACTTCCACTGCCTCCAATGGCTTACTAATCCAGCACTGCCTGCAGAAGCACTTTCGAGGACAGAGAAGTGGAACAATTAAGAGTATAGATCCTAGAGTCAGACAAATCTGGTTTCAAATCGAAATTCTTCACTTATCCTAAAAACTGTGTGACCTTGAACAAGTTAGTTACCTCATCTCTCTGAGCTTTAGTTGCCCCAGCTGCAGAATGGTGATGCTGCTTCCTAAATCACAGGGTTTTTAAATAGATTAAGTGAAATAATGCTTTTAAAAAACACTTAAGACAATGCTTGGTACAGAAGAAATGTTCATTACATGGAAGCTGGGATTATTACATGAAACAGAAACATCTGAAAGTCTGATCAGTAAGAATTTGGTCATTGACAAACAAATGACTACATTTGTTTTCAATAGTTTATTCTGCGCAATCTCCTCTCTCTTTCTTGGGAAGTCACGAGGATATGATCTGTGACTGGAAATATAACATTCTGATACAGTCTACCCTCATTAATATACTGAATATGATTTTTAACTGTACCATATTATTGGCATCTAAGGTAATTTTAAAAATCCATATATATCACTATCACTTGCCATTCATGAAAAAGGGGAAAAAAACCCTAGAAATGTGTTCATTTTCCCTTTTGGGTCTTGGATCATTCTGGTTACCCACATGAATGTACTTGGCAAGACTTTCTATTCATTACGGTGTCAGGAGCTGTATGACAGTAGAGTCACATAACCATAAAAGAATGTGAATTGAAAATGTCCTGGTGAACAAACTGGTAACTCTGGTGCCAGAGGCATACTGTGATCACACTGAGCAGTATTTTTTCACTCATCAGGAATGTTAGAAGGATTCGTAAATGATACTGACACAAAAGATTGGCAACATTGTAAAAAAACCTGATATGTATTAGATTGAAAATCTTTTTATACACTAAACATGAGTCACCAAGATATTATTTTTAATGAAAACTCAACTAAGTAGGCGAAATGTTCTCCACATTTTTTTATCTTGTACTCTCTTAGCACCTGATTCTCTTTTTGCTTTAATTTAAATTGTGATTTTAGTTTTTTAAACTTCTTTCTGTTTTATGCTAGACACTTCAGAACTTTAAATTGTTTCTTTTAATCACCTCTTTTTAAAGTAACATAAGCTCTTAAAATTTAAATTAAAGAAAAAAGAACCACTGACATGAATACCATAAACTTTAATCTTTCCTAGATAAGTATGATGATTCTAAAGCTTCATTTTTTAAGCATCTTGTTGATAAGATTTTTTAAAACTCTTGACCTGTAATTTTATGTCCAGAGTACAAATAATGAGAAAGTGCCCTCTTTATTTTGTTCATTTGAAGTGAGGACCCATCATCCCAATGTTCTAAGTAGAACAGCATACTCTAGTTAACACAGGATGGCCTTGAGGGGCTGAGAGATCTGGTTTAAGTCCTAGCTCCTGTAGAGAGTATACTGCTTTAACCCCTTGGGCCATTTACTTAACTGCCCTAAGCCTCCTTTCCTGATCTGTAAAATACATGCATTTCATACTGTTGGTTTGCAATTTAATGAGAAACTGCATATAAAGCTATTAAAGCACAGTGCATGGCACACAGAGTTCAATGAATGGTGGTGGTAATTATTATTATTATATTATTCCACATTTGGGCAATACTAAGTTTGCATGCATTTCAGGGTCTGTACTCCATTTCCTCCAACCCAGGAGCATGCCCACATATGTGCATACACACTGGGGAGAAGGAAGAATTCATTTTGATATGGAAATCTTGCAACATCAGGTAAAAATATGAAGAAACGAAACATACACACTCTCTTACCCATGAGCTTTAAACAGACAATAGGACTTGCCTTCCTGAGCCATGAGAAAAAAAGATACAGGTAGAATGAACAACAGGAAGTTTGGGGGGAAAATTATTGATGTTAAGATACCATATTTGACAAATCTAAGAAATAAAAAAGATCATAAACTATTTTGCTATTTGGACTAATAAAGAAATTCATGCATAATTTTGCTCAAGGTTCAATATCTCTTACTGGACTGTAGCATAAACTGAAAAATGAAGGTTCCTGCTGGAGAAAGGTAGTGGGGTTTGAGGGGAGTTACTGTGTTTTTGTTTTTTGTTTTTTAACATCTGGAGTCAGTTCTGTTACCTCCCTGAGAAAATGAAGTGCATAGTTCAAGAAAAGGCCATTTGATTTGGAAATTAGGAGTTTGCTTTTATTTCTTTAGTTAGCATTTGTCTCAGGATGGGGTATCACTTAGTCTGCTTAAAGGTTTACAGAGGGACCAGGAGAATTAGCCCACACTCTGTCCTCTAGCCTAAGCCTTGCTAAGCTTTCTTATACTTTTCCCATCCTTACTCATAGGAAGCTGTTAGCTTTGCCGGAAAACCTTCACTGAGGGATTTCAAATGAGAGATAAGATGAATGGTAGAAACCTTTGGCTTGTTAGTGGGGTTCTCATTTCATTACAGTCATTACAGGAGGCAAAATAAGTAGTGATGGAAAGGTTGTCTAGGCCAGTGAACTAGGGTTGTAGCAGCAGTTTCCTTTTCCTGTCCCAAAGATGTCCTGAGCATGACAATGAAAAGGAAAGGCAATTCTATATATGACAGCTTTTCATCATTTTACAAAAAAGTGTTTTGTTTTGTTTCCTTTTAATTCTCCTTCCTTTTCTTTTACTCTGCTTCATATAGTTACCTAACACATTCTTTGCTTGAATTCTTCCGGCTGCTAGTGACACTTTTGCAATTTGCTGCACTTGCCTGGAACCAAGGATAAAAGAGTTGTTAGGAAACACAGATCCCAATGTATATTACCACTAGCTGATGTGTAACTTGGGCTGAGGTCCTTATTTGTTAGTAAAAGTGGTGAGAATCCTAAAGAGTGCCAGATCTTTTTCAATCCCATTTTAGAATGGGTTACAAATGGGAAGATATCATGTGAGCCAAGATGAGTTTTTCAGCATTTGAACAAGGAATTGAACAATTAGATGATTATAGGAAAAAAAAAAAAACCTCTGTAAGATGGTGGCAATGATTCATTAGAATTTTCAACCGAAACTGGGGACAAATTAATGCTTTCCATTAAAGAAAGGAAGGAAATCTAGTTTTTAATTAACATCAAACAACATTAGATACTCCTTTTCTATAGTTTCAATGTGTTAAAGGGCATATTGGATTGAAGGAGTCACGACAAATGCTGCGGGCAAAGGATTTTCAGCTACAGCACTAGATTCTGAGTCAGTACCTTTGAAGACTTTATCAGCACTATAATACTGCTAAACTTTTTCTTTCCCAGAGATTTCCACTTATTATGGTACAAGTGACCATTAAAGTTCCTCTTATGAAAGACCTCATAAATACTTCATCAACCAATCAACTACAATTGTAACAGAGAGGTATAACTTTCTTCCTCGCTGGGGTAATTGAAACCTTGATTAGCTTGCTCAAGTAGTTGGATGCCTCAGTAACAGACACCAAACGAATGTACTGATAGTGTACTTAGATAGGAATTAAAGTCATTCTTATTAACCTATGTAAATATGGTAAATAATAGATGTGTAATGGGCCACAGGTAACCCGCTAAACCAAATCAAACAAAATAGAAATTTTCTCCCCTCTTTGACTCCAGGGATACCTATGTTTCTTCCTTCCTATAGACAGTACTGCTCTCTCTCCAAATCCTTTCTAGACTACACTTCCCTTTCCCACCCTTTAATTTTCACCTCCCCTACAGCCCTGTCCTCATCTCTGCACTTTCCTTTCTCTATCAGAATCCATCTATTCCTAACCATAGTTGAAAAAAATAGCCCTTCCAATAGCCTACATGACCTGACTCCCCACTACCTCTCTGGCCTCATCTCCTCCTCGGCCATTCTGTTCCAGCCCCGCTGGTCTCCTTTGCTCAGCACCTTTACATTTGTGTTCCCTCTGCTCTCTGATAACTGCAGCAAGTCTCTGCGTAAGTGTCTCCTTCTCAGTGGTGCCTTCCCTGACCACCTTATGCAAAATAATCCCCTAACAAACTTCCTTGCTCCCTTTTCTCTACTGTTGTCTTCATAACATAAGGGGTCAAAACCTGGTTAAACCTTAGATACTCTTCACATTTTCTAAGAATTAGCAGCTGCAGCTAGTTGATTTACATAATAATAGTTCTCAGCCTGGGAGTTTTCAAAACATTAAATTACCAAGACTATCTCTACACATAGTTCCCTACACAGCTCGTATTTCTTTATTATGGAAAATTTTAGCAGCCTTGAAAAAAACACTATCCAACCCCGAATGCTGGGTTTCTTTCTAATCATCCAGAGGTTATGGTTCACTGACATCTACATTTATTTTCTAAAAAATGCCAATGCTTAGTGTTTCAGAGGCCTGATATCCGTGACATTTGTCACAAAGACATAGCTCAATATTCTGCTGGGAAAATTCCTTTGTGTAGAGATTAGTGTTTACATAGCGCCTACATGGTTAAAAGAAAAGATGTGTTCTAATCTTGAAAATAAGATCTTTGTTTTGAATGAGATATCTGCAATATTCATAAACATTAGTACTACACAGCTTTTCCAGTAACCTTTTGGTTTAAGACAAAACCTTCTCAGGTTTGGGTGGACGGTTTACACAAAAAGTTCCTTGAGTTTATTTGTATAAATGACTCCCTTTTAGCTGAGGGGAGACTCCTAGAAGAAACTGATCTGCTCCAGGTGAGGGTGGAGGTTGAAGGGAATTCAAGTATGTGTTCACTGAAAGAGCCCTCTTGTATTCAGCACAGCAGCTTCCTGTTCGGCCTCCTTAGGAAACAAATAAAAAATTAATGTATCTTTCACAGGCAGTACGTATCTGGAGGTTTGACAGACAAACAGATCTTTGCACATCAGCATGATCGTGAAGAGAATCTCAAAGGTAAATTATTAAAAGCAAGAAGAAAGAAAAAAGACTGTTATGTGCAAATCTCCTTGGATATTTAAACTTGCAGTTGGTTATAAAGTGGTCACGCACAGATAATGAAGGCTGGCTGTGATCCCCAAGGCCTTCTTTTAAAATTTGCCTCACAACTGCAAAAGCATGTGATCTGAAGTTGGAGGAAAAACTGTCTCTCCCGTCACAGTCCATTAGAATGCTGAACTCTGATTAGCTAGAAGTTAATCTGCAATCTGTAGCATGGAAAAGGTTTTCAAATGCTGCAGGTTTCTGCAGACACATTTTTCAGTAGGTATTTGAGTATCCCTCTTTCCATCTGGGAAAGAAAAACAATCGAGTTCAACATGCCTCTATGGACCTCTATTGATTAAAATCTACAAAGCGCTTTGAGTGAGTATAGGAAATTATAACTTTTTTTTGAACCAAAGGAAAAAAATGAAATTCTAAAATGACTGATGTAATATTTCAATGGAAAAAAATCTTGGGGAAGTATGGGTGGAGAGAAATGACAAAACAAGTGGTATGTTATAGGTCTGAGACCTGAGTTTACTGCCTTAATACTGTCACCATCACCATCATAGAAGATGGAAGAGGTAGCACAATCAGTGAGGTTTTTGATGAGACTGATTTGGGTGGGGGTGAAAAGCACCTTGGAGATTTGGAGAATATCAAATTACCTTGACAAGAGAATTACAGACTCACAGAACAGGAAGGGCCTTCAAGAAATGCTTACTGTAGTCTTCTTCCTGGGGATAGGGTTCCATGAGCTCCCCCCTCCCTCAGGAACTTGTTCTGATACTTAGTCTCTTCTAAAAGAAATAATACTACTCAGCTATAAAAACGAATGAAATACTGCCATTTGCAACAACATGGATGGACCTTGAGAGAATTATATTAAGTGAAACAAGTCAGGCACAGAAAGAGAAATACCACATGTTCTCACTTATTGGTGGGAGCTAAAAATTAATATATAAATTCACACACACACACACACACACACACACACACACACACACAAAACCGGGGGTGGGGGGGAGAAGATATAACAACCACAACTACTTGAAGTTGATACGACAAGCAAACAGAAAGGACATTGTTGGGGGGGAGGGGGGGAGGGAGAAGGGAGGGAGGTTTTGGTGATGGGGAGAAATAATCAGCCACAATGTATATCGACAAAATAAAATTTAAAAAAGAAAAAAAGAAAAAAAGAAATACTCCCTTGTGTCTCACTAAGAGCTGTCAGTTTTTTTTTGTTTTTTTTGTTTTGTTTTGTTTTGTTTTGGGAGGTTTTCTTTTTTTTTTTTTTTTTTTTTAATTTTATTTTGTCGAAATACATTGTAGCTGATTATTGCTCCCCATCACCAAAACCTCCCTCCCTTCTCCCTCCCCCCCTCCCCCCCAACAATGTCCTTTCTGTTTGCTTGTTGTATCAACTTCAAATAATTGTGGTTGTTATATCTTCTTCCCCCCCCCCCCCCGGTTTGTGTGTGTGTGTATGTGCGTGTGTGAATTTATATATTAATTTTTAGCTCCCTCCAATAAGTGAGAACATGTGGTATTTCTCTTTCTGTGCCTGACTTGTTTCACTTAATATAATGCTCTCAAGGTCCATCCATGTTGTTGCAAATGGCAGTATTTCATTCGTTTTTATAGCTGAGTAGTATTCCATTGTGTAGATGTACCACATTTTCCGTATCCACTCATCTGATGATGGGCATTTGGGCTGGTTCCAACTCTTGGCTATTGTAAAGAGTGCTGCGATGAACATTGGGGAACAGGTATACCTTCGACTTGATGATTTCCATTCCTCTGGGTATATTCCCAACAGTGGGATGGCTGGGTCGTATGGTAGATCTATTTGCAATTGTTTAAGGAACCTCCATACCATTTTCCATAGAGGCTGCACCATTTTGCAGTCCCACCAACAATGTATGAGAGTTCCTTTTTCTCCGCAGCCTCGCCAGCATTTATCGTTCATAGTCTTTTGGATTTTAGCCATCCTAACTGGGGTTAGGTGGTATCTCAATGTGGTTTTGATTTGCATTTCCCGGATGCTGAGTGATGTTGAGCATTTTTTCATATGTCTGTTAGCCATTTGGATATCTTCCTTAGAGAAATGCCTACTTAGCTCTTTTGCCCATTTTTTAATTGGGTTGCTTGTTTTCTTCTTGTAAAGTTGTTTGAGTTCCTTATATATTCTGGATATTAATCCTTTGACAGATGTATATTTTGCAAATATTTTCTCCCACTCTGTTGGTTGTCTTTTAACTCTGTTAATTGTTTCATTTGCTGTGCAGAAGCTTTTTAGTTTGATATAATCCCATTTGTTTATTTTTCCTTTGGTTGCCCGTGCTTTTGGGGTCGTATTCATGAAGTCTGTGCCCAGTCCTATTTCCTGAAGTGTTTCTCCTATGTTTTCTTTAAGAAGTTTTATTGTCTCAGGGTGTATATTTAAATCCTTAATCCATTTTGAGTTGATTTTAGTATACGGCGAGAGGTATGGATCTAGTTTCATTCTCCTGAATATCGATATCCAGTTATCCCAGCACCATTTGCTGAAGAGGCAGTCCCTTCCCCAGTGAATAGGCTTGGTGCCTTTGTCAAAGATCAGATGGCAGTAAGTGTGTGGGTTGATTTCTGGATTCTCTATTCTATTCCATTGGTCAGTGTGTCTGTTTTTATGCCAGTACCATACTGTTTTGGTTATTATAGCTTTGTAGTATAGCTTAAAGTCAGGTAGAGTTATGCCTCCAGCTTTTTTTTTTTGCTGAGCATTGCTTTGGCTATTCGTGGTCTTTTATTGTTCCATATAAATGTCTGAATAGTTTTTTCCATTTCTGAGAAAAATGTCTTTGGAATTTTGATGGGGATTGCATTGAATTTGTATATCACTTTGGGTAGTATGGACATTTTCACTATGTTGATTCTTCCAATCCAAGAGCATGGAATATCTTTCCATCTTCTTGTATCCTCTCTAATTTCTCTCAGCAGTGGTTTGTAGTTCTCATTATAGAGATTTTTCACCTCCTTGGTTAACTCAATTCCTAAGTATTTTATTTTTTTGGTGGCTATTGTAAATGGGCAGGCTTTCTTGATTTCTCCTTCTGCATGTTCACTATTGGAGAAAAGAAATGCTACTGATTTTTGTGTGTTGATTTTGTATCCTGCTACTGTGCTGAAATCATTTATCAATTCCAACAGTTTTTTTGTAGAGGTTTTAGGCTGTTCGATATATAGGATCATGTCATCTGCAAACAGGGACAGTTTGACTTCATCTTTTCCAATCTGGATGCCCTTTATTTCCTTCTCTTCTCTGATTGCTCTGGCTAGTACTTCCAACACTATGTTGAATAGGAGTGGTGAGAGTGGGCATCCTTGTCTAGTGCCTGTTCTTAAAGGAAAAGCTTTCAGCTTTTCCCCATTCAGGATGATATTGGCTGTGGGTTTGGCATATATGGCTTTAATTATGTTGAGATACTTTCCCTCTATACCTAACTTATAGAGGGTCTTTGTCATGAATGAGTGCTGAACTTTATCAAATGCTTTTTCAGCATCTATAGAGATGATCATATGGTCCTTGTGTTTGAGTTTATTAATATGGTGTATCACATTTATTGATTTGTGTATGTTGAACCAACCTTGCATCCCTGGGATGAATCCCACTTGATCGTGATGAATAATTTTTCGTATGTGTTGCTGTATTCTGTTTGCTAGTATTTTAGTGAGGATTTTTGCATCTATATTCATCAAGGATATCGGCCTGTAGTTTTCTTTTTTGGTTATATCTTTACCTGGTTTTGGTATCAGGATGATGTTTGCTTCATAGAATGAGTTTGGGAGATTTGCGTCCGTTTCAATCTTTTGGAATAGTTTGTAAAGAATCGGTGTCAATTCCTGTTTGAATGTTTGGTAAAATTCTGCTGTGAATCCATCTGGTCCTGGGCTTTTCTTTGTTGGGAGCCTTCTGATAACAGCTTCAATCTCCTTTATTGTTATTGGTCTGTTCAAATTTTCTACGACTTCACGGTTCAATTTTGGGAGCTTGTGTGTGTCCAGAAATTTATCCATTTCCTCCAGATTTTCAAATTTGTTGGCGTATAGTTGTTTATAGTAGTCTCGAATGATTCCTTGTATTTCAGATGAATCAGTTGTAATATCGCCTTTTTCATTTCTAATTTTTGTTATTTGAGTCTTCTCTCTTCTTTTTTTTGTTAGCCATGCTAATGGTTTGTCAATTTTATTTATCTTTTCAAAAAACCAACTTTTTGATTCGTTGATCTTTTGAATTGTTTTTTGGTTTTCAATGTCATTCAGTTCTGCTCTGATCTTAATGATTTCTTTCCGTCTGCTAACTTTAGGATTGGATTGTTCTTGTTTTTCTAGTTCTTTAAGGTGAAGTGTTAGGTTGTTCACTTGCCATCTTTCTATTCTTCTGAAGTGAGCATTTAATGCAATAAATTTTCCCCTCAATACTGCTTTTGCAGTATCCCACAGGTTTTGGTATGATGTATCATTGTTTTCATTAGTTTCAATAAACTTTTTGATTTCCTGCTTGATTTCTTCTTGGACCCATATGTCATTAAGTAGAATGCTGTTTAATTTCCATGTGTTTGTATAGTTTCCAGAGTTTTGTTTGTTATTAATTTCTAGTTTTAATCCATTGTGGTCTGAGAAGATACATGGGATAATTCCAATTTTTTTGAATTTATTGAGACTTGATTTGTGACCTACTATGTGATCTATCATGGAGAATGATCCATGTGCTGATGAGAAGAATGAATATTCTGAGGTTGTTGGGTGGAATGTTCTGTAGATATCTGCCAATTCCAATTGGTCTAGAGTCTTGTTTAGATCTTGTGTTTCTCTACTGATTCTTTGCCTAGATGATCTGTCTAATATTGACAGTGGAGTGTTCAGGTCCCCTGCTATTATGGTATTAGTGTCTATTTCCTTCTTTAGGTCTAATAGAGTTTGTTTTATAAATCTGGCTGCTCCAACATTGGGTGCGTACATATTTATGATTGTTATGTCTTCTTGATGGATCAGTCCTTTTATCATTAAGTAGTGTCCCTCATTGTCTCTTTTTATGGTTTTTAGTTTAAAGTCTATTTTGTCAGATATAAGAATAGCCACTCCAGCTCGTTTTTCTTTTCTGTTTGCATGGTAAATCTTTTTCCATCCTTTCACTCTTAGTCTGTGTGAATCTTTATGGGTGAGGTGGGTCTCTTGTAGGCAGCATATAGTTGGGTCCTGCTTTTTGATCCAGTCAGCCAATCTGTGTCTTTTAATTGGGGAATTTAAGCCTTTAACATTAAGAGTTGTTATTGAAAGGTGTTGATTTATTCCTAGCATTTTATTGGTTGTTTGGTTGTCTTAGGTGTCTTTTGTTCCTTGCTTTCTGATTTACTGTTTGGTTTCTTTGTTTGTTGGTTCCTTAGGTTGTAGATAGTGTTTTTGTTAGCTTGTTTTCTCTTCATGAATGCCATTTTTATTGTACTAGTGGGTTTAGATTTTTCTTAGGTTTTTATGGCAGTGGTAGTTATTTTTCAGGAACCAAACCCAGTACTCCCTTGAGGATTTCTTGTAAGGGTGGTCGTGTGGTAGTGAACTCCCGCAGTTTTTGTTTGTCTGAGAAATATACTATTTGCCCCTCATTTCGGAAGGATAGCCTTGCAGGGTAGAGTATTCTCGGCTGGCAATCTTTGTCTTTTAGTATTTTGAAAATATCATCCCATTCCTTTCTAGCTTTTAGGGTTTGTGATGAAAAGTCTGATGTTAACCTGATTGGGGCTCCCTTATAGGTGATTTGATGCTTCTCTCTTGCAGCTTTTAAGATTCTCTCTTTGTCTCTGAGTTTTGCCAATTTGACTATGACATGTCTTGGAGAAGGCCTTTTTGGGTTGAATACGTTTGGAGATCGTTGAGCTTCCTGGATCTGAAGATCTGTGATTTTTCCTATACCTGGGAAGTTTTCCGCCACTATTTTGTTGAATATGTTTTCAATGGAATCTCCATTTTCCTCCCCTTCTGGAATACCCATGACTTGGATATTTGAGCGCTTGAGGTTGTCTGATATCTCTCTCACATTTTCTTCCATGTCATTGATTCTTTTTTCTTTCTTTTTGTCTGCTTGTGTTATTTCAAACAGCCCATCTTCAAGTTCAGAGGTTCTCTCTTCAACTTCGACAAGCCTGCTGGTTAAACTCTCCGTTGTGTTTTTTATTTCGCTGAATAACTTCTTCAGTTCAGCAAGTTCTGCTACATTTTTTTTCAGGACATTGATTTCCTTGTATATTTCCTCTTTCAGATCCTGTATACTTTTCCTCATTTCATCATGATGTCTAGCTGAGTTTTCTTGTATCTCATTCAGTTTCCTTAGAATTATCACTCGAAATTCCTTGTCAGTTATTTCAAGGGCTTCTTGTTCTATAGGATCTAGAATATGAGATTTATTAACTTTTGGTGGTGTACTTTCTTGATTTTTTGTATTTCTGGTGTCTTTTTTTTGGTGTTTATTCATTGTGGCAGGGGGTTTCACAGTCCACCAGTTTGAGACTAATGACTAACTAGGATGTTGCTGTGGTTGCCAATTTGGTATGGCTCCCGCCGTGACTGCTCAGTTGGCCTCTAGTGTCTTGTGAGTGTGGTTGCCTCGGGTCTTGGGCTTCTCCGGGGATCCACCTTTCTGGTCAGCTTGTACTCTGCTGGGCTGGTGGATCACGTACCACAGGGTGTGTGATCTCTGTTGAGCTTTCACTTTCTGTACAGGACTTCTCCCCATTCCGTGTGCTCTGGCCCAGGCTGTTAGATCGTGCAGTGGCGACCCCACCGGGTGTGTGGTTTCTGTCCAGTCTCCGCCTCCCTGGCCGCACGTCTCCCCCCTCTGTGCACACTGTGCTGGGCTGGGGTGTGTCTTCTGCACCCCTCGTCTATCAGCTGGGCCTTCAAGACCCTGCTCAGCACCGCCTCGCCCAGGAAGTCTACCAGGTTTCTGCTAGGCACAGACGACCGGTCTCTCTGGGTGCCTTTGTAGCACTGTGTAGATCTTTCTCGGGTCTTGTTCACCTTTGTATCCCCCCGGTATAAACCGAGTCTAGTGCCCGCCTGCAGCCTGCTCTCCGGCAGGTTCAAGCGGACCTGGGAACTCTCCTACCACACTATTCCCAACCAGAAATTCGTTAGGCTTTTTTCCAAACTGGTGGTTGCAGAGATGGTATCTGCCTCCCAGTAACAGGAAGTTTACCGGGGCCGGAGTCCAGGGTGTGGTGGAGTGACAGTCGGCCCGCCCGTACTTCCTAGCCCTCCCAACACTGGTCAGGACGCCCCACACCCCCAGCCCCGCCAGAGAACCGCGGAGGGAGTGGGAGAGGAGGCCGGCCCGCAGGGTCCGGAAAGCCCCGCGCCAGGCCAAGCAAATGGGCTCAGTGATGGCCGAGCAGGGCGGAGCTGCCCGCACCTGGGAAAATGGAGGCAGCACCGGGGCAGTGAGTGGCCTGGTGGTGCAGGCGGGAGCCGCGTGGGCATCCACCCCCCGAACAGAGCTGTGCCAGGGATCACTCACAGTGCTGTGCCAGGTCGGGCGCTCGCTCTGTCTCTGGTTTGTTGCCTTCCGTGTTCTCGGCGCTGCCGCCTCGGGCTGTTCAGTCGCGGCGCCGCTCGGGCGCTCCCAGGAATCTTCTTTAATGCCGGCCTGAAACCTCGAATCCTGAATAGGGCAGCTGGCCGCCTTCAGTGCGGCCCCAGCCTCCGGGATCCTGGCTGCATCCACAGCAGCCCTGGCGCCGTGTTCCCTGTTTCAAGACTCGCTTTTGCAGCTAAGAATCAGTTCTTTTCCTGCTCCACACTTCAAAGCTGTTGCCTGTAAATGAGGCAGCCTCTCCTGCCGGGGGCAAAGTGGCGTTGAGCCCCCACGACCGGCCAGCAGCAGCAGTCCTCCCTTAAGAGATGGCCAGAGGAAGGTCCACAAGTTTCCCGGCTGCCTGAGGCCCAGTGGCCGCCTTTTCCACCTCAGCTACTCCGCGCCAGCCGCCGCAGCCGCCGCCATCTTGAAACTCAAAAATCGCTTTTTAGAGCTGTCAGTTTTTAAAGCCCGTATCTTGTCTATTGGCCTCGGAGAAATAGAAACCTGGTCAATATCTTCCTTAAAAAATTCTTCACAGAGGTGTAGCTTGTCCCCAGGAACCACTATGGCACTTGAGTTCCACAAAAGTGAAACTAATACTCAAATGCAATGCAGGCGAATTTCTTAGTTTGTAGAGTAAAGCGTGGGGAGAGGGATGAGATCAGAGAGGTACTCGGGAAAATTTGTTTGGACTCCAAATTAAGCCACCCAATACCATTTTCTAGAATAACAACTTTCTCATAGAGACTTCTTTCCATAGATTTAATAATGTTTAGGTTTTCCTCTGGCTCTTCTGTACTTGTTGGACATTATTTTTAAATTATAAGCTTCTCAGGGGGATAGGAGTTAGCAAGAAATTGGTAAAGGGCCATAGGAAGTGATTACATGGTGTAATGCTGAATATACTAATTATCCCAACTTGAGCATCACACAATGCACGCGGGTATCGATATTCAATGTTATACCCCACAGATATGTACAATCAATTATGTTTAAAAAAACAAAACAAAACAAAACAAAATAAATATATAAATAAATAAATAAATAATAGGCTTCTCCATCATCACATGCCTCCCCACAAAGAAGAGGACAAAGCTGGAAAGAATACTCTAAAAGATGTGCTATCCAATATCTCCCAGGTTTCCATACTCGAATTCTCCTAAAATGTGATAGCATTTGTTTTGTAACATTTCAAAGTGCAACTGTAAAGTTAAAGATTGGTTCAGATATATCTGTTGAAACCATGAATCCTGTCCTTCAAACAGCCACCTTGGGAAGCAATAAATTTATTTTGGTGAGGGCTATTATTCTGTGATTGAAACTCCTCTTTCAAAATTGACCCCTGAATCAAATGAAATTAGTCTCATTATCTTAGATTAACTATATATATATTTTTTTCTTTTTGGTTGTTGGCCAGTAAGGGGATCCAAACCCTTGATCCTTGTTGACCTTGGTGTTACCAGCACCATGCTCTCCCAATTGAGCTAACCAGCCAGCGTCCTCATAATATTTTTGACCAGAGAGTTTGTTATCCAGTTTGATCATATATCTTACTTGTAAAATTTGGCTCAACATCACTTTTGGCTCTCCCCACAAATCAAATCCACCCACAAACTGCAAAGATTTAGTACCCGTGGAAGGGCCTAAAGTACATACTGCATTAACTCTTAGGGAAATCCAAAACAGGAGTTCCTAAAATATTTAGGGCAATGTCATTATCTTTCAATTACGGTAACAAGAGGTATAAAATTTCTTTGACTCTACACATTTCTGATTTATTTTCTTTAACAAAATAGTCACACTTGGGCTGGCCGGTTAGCTCCATTGGTTAGAGCGCCACCTTGTAACACCAAAAAATAGTCACAACTAATATATTGCTAATTCACGGTTAGTATTGTTCCACTAAAAATTAAGAATCTTTTTCTAGAAAATTTATGCATGTTATTGTCTCTGTGCTACCTGCTTGATGCCCTTTATATTACTAATTCCTAACTTAACTTGATCTTGTTTCTGAGGGAACATACACATCAAATTAATTTTTTTTTTTTTTAATGAAGTGTTAGAAATCTCTCCAGACCTATTGCCATTGATAATTTATTTATCCTTCGAGGAACAGGGAAAGGAAGAAGAAGCCAAGGAAGCAATAAAGCTAACAGAAAATTAGCCTTAGTGTCCAGTGACTTGGACCTTCACTGAGAAGCAGAAAACATTCATTCATTCATTACTTACCGTGTATGGTCACATCCTGTTTTAGTCACTGGGGAATCAACAATAAGCATTACAGACTAGGCTATTTCTCTCATGGCACTTAGGGGTCATCCAAAGAAGCACTAGAATGTTAGTCCTCCAAGACTCACCGAGGGCACTGCCTTGCTGACAGTTGAGAGTCTAGAGTCTAGATCCTATTTTTCTCAATCATCATTGAGAATGAATGTCACATGGGAGGGAATAAAAATCTTGGCGAATAAAGAGATATTTGTTTCTCTTGGACTACAGGGCACTGTTTCTCTCATTGAAGTAAATTAAAATGGTTTGGGTCAATTTGTTTTTCACAAAGCCATCTTGATTGCCAGTCAGAACTCCGTGCTCTTCTAAGTAGAAAGTGACTGTTTGCTGATTGGTTGTCCTATCTTCCAAGATATTGACAGCAAGATGTCCTTCTAGTAATTATAGGGTAGCACCTTTCCCTTTATTGATGTTGTCGAACAATCAGGGTTATTTTTATATGTACAGAACTATACATATATAAAACACACTAAAAAATAAATGAAAACCAAGCAACACAAATAAAAAAGAGAGCCCTGATAAGGCACTGAAAAGTATGGCAACACAGCATCTGTGGGTCACAGTGGTCCTTACATTAACCTGACGCCACCATGTTATATTGTTGGTGAGGGAAATGAAATTTTCATTAATTAGAACAGAGCAAGCATGCCTTTAAACCTTTCCTCCCTCAGATTAAACTGGAGACTTCAAGGGCCACTTCACTAACCACCACTACCAGATGCGCTCATTCCTTCTTATATATAATATCAATAAATCTGTTTCTGTTACATATTTAACATGCATGCAGATATCCATAGATTTCCTTTATGCACATTTGCTTCGGTCTTGGCTTAGTTTAACAGCCTCTAAAAGGGCAAGTTCAGTATTGCTTCAGGTGTGATATTCTATTCAGATAAGTACTCCACTATGAGCCCAATATAGCACCTAAAATAAAGTTGGCATGCAATAACTACTTAATTAATGAAGACACTGCTGATTAATTTGTTGTAAATACTAGCACATGCGAAAACGACATTCTTACTTGGGTTCATCTTTTTTGATACTTTAGCCTTTTTTAAAGAGCTGTGCTTAATATATGGGCTGAACAACTCTAAGAGCTGAGGTAGATACATTGCGAAGCAAAGGAAGCAAAAGCATCAGGACCTCTCACCTGCATGGGAGGGATGCTGGCAATGTGCTCACCTGGCCATGTGTTTCTGTAAAATTCGCAAAGATATTTTTTTTATATTCCTTTTCTTAAATGATTCCTCCTGAATTGTATGAAATCAGACCTCACAAATCTGGATTCTCCCCTGTTTAAGGGATATGTTAAAACCCGAAAAGAAGTCTGATTAAGATAAGTGCTAAAAGTTTGGGAAATGCCAAACCTCCCTCTCTCTCTCTCTCTCTCTCTCTCTCTCTCTCTCTCTCTCTCACACACACACACACACACACACACACACACGATAATTAAGCTAAGGGAAGATTGGATTAAGGGATATAACTATATCCATGGAAATGAAGTGGATATTTATTTAAAGGACAAGGCTTATCAGATATCTTCCGGATTTCCAGAAGTCAGAATAACAGGGCCTGCATTTAAATTTTAAGAAGAGAAACTCTGAGAATTAAAAAGAACTTTACAGTAAGGATGGCAAAGCAATGGAAACAAGGCAAGTTATAAAACTGCTTTCTCTAGGAAACTATTTGAATGATTAGCTAGTTAGCTGCAGAAAGGTTAGGGAAAACACACCAGCAGCCTGAGTTTTGATATAAACCATAGAGAATTCCTCAGTTTCTATTCCAGGATATTCTGGCTCTATAGGTATATGTGTCTGAGTCTTTAATTTATAAAACAAGAAAAATAAAATGAATATAAATTTCATGGCTCTCTTTGACACCTTGAATATTGGTACAGCAGAGAGAGTTGATCTGTGAAAAGATCTGTAAACAATATAGTGTAGATCATTTTAAAACTGGGTTTGAATGTGATAGAGGTCGGAACCAGAGATGTTTGGCTTTAAGATGCTCTTTTCCAAACTAGAAATAACAAGGGCATTGTTATATGGCAGTGGTTGCATTCTGGGAAGCAAGCCATTCCATCTGTATATAAGCACTCCGGCTACCTTCCACAATGTAAAACGCAGCTCACTTGTGATTATATCCTTGATCATGACCTAGATTTGGCCAAATATCACTGCTTACTTACTGATGGGAATATCTTTTTCTTACTATGCTAATGATCTACTGCCTTCTCCTTTACCTCCCTCCTCCCTGGGTACTATGCCATTATTTATAGAGGAGTTTTCTGGCTTCATCATGAATCTTCTGCTTAAGTTGCCTTATTTATTGGTATAGAGGGATTTTGCCATTAGGCTTGACATGTTGGACAAATAACTTACAAGAGGATTTAGGGAGTTTACAGACACACTGGATTTTACTTCCTATACAAAACTTTGCAATAATAAATGTCATGTTTTAGACCTGACTTCTTTCAATGTGAACTTCTGTATAATACCTTTTTGACTCTTGGATACTCTAGTAAAATGAAATCTCAGCATTACTTTCTGCATATTGTGAGTGTTTATACTTAAGCACTGACAAAGGTGAAATATGACACTCTATGATATACTTAAACAATTTAATATGGTTATATTTTATCCTGTAAAACTTATGACTATTTTACTTCTTTTAAAGTACAGCAACTCCCCAAAAGAGAGAAGTTGGAATTTTTTATCCCCTTCAAAGGGTCTTTGAAGATGGCAAGACTTGGAGAAAGTAGAAAGATCAGGTATATGTTTGAAGAATAGTCCTTGAATGATTTTTATCATAAAGAGAAAAAAGTCCTCAAGACATAAGCAGGTGACTAACTAATTATGCATAAATAATGAAGATTTAAAGGGTCATAGTCGATCATAAGTGGATAGTAAATCACAAAGTGATGCTGACAAATGAGAGGTTTGGTACTAGATTGTACAAATAAGATGGAGTAAATACGGGGTCCTTCCTGTGCCTATTGTTAGCTCTGCTCAAGAGTTATACCTGGAAAATATAGTTTTCTTTGAGATTTCACAACTTAAGAGTGATGGGGTGAGAGTAGAGAATTTTAAGTACTTTAGTCAAATATTTGCTGAATCAATGTTGATGAAGAGTCAAAGGAGTCATTAAAATAATGAAAGATTTTGAAAAAACTGACAGAGAGAAAGAGAGAGAAGACAGCTAGAGGGCTTTAAAGCATTTAATCCAAAAGGCCATTTATTATATTTCTAGTACAAGAGGAGCATGTTACAAACATGGTTACCAATCAGTAAATATTTGCTGGTAATTTCTATATGCCACACACTCTGCTGTGAAATCAAAATTGAAAGACAAGTGGGACACATTTACTCCAGAGGAAGTCACAGCATAAAGAAGGCAGACCTGTATACCACCAATTGTAACGAACGGGGTGTTACAACAACCATATTAACAATGTGACATGAGCATACAAAATAGGGAGCCATTAATTCTCCCCAGAGTTGGGAAGGGGGTTGATGGAGTTTGGATGTGTTGTTCCCTCCAAAACTCATGTGGAAATTTGATCCCCAATGTGGCAGTGTTGGAAACTGATTGAGTCATGGGGGCGGATCCCTCATGAATGGATTAATGCTCTCCCTGGGGGAGGGGGATTAATGAGTGAGTTCTCGCTCCAGTACCCGTGAGAGTTCGTTGCTTAAAAAGACCCTGGTGTCTTATCTCTCTCTCTTGCTTCTTCTCGCCATGTGCTTTTCTGCTCGCCATGTGCTTACCTGCTAGCTGCCTGCTGCTTTTCCGCCACGAGTAGAAGCAGCCTGAGGCCCATGCCAGATGCAGCTGTCCCAGAATCATAAGCCAAATAAACCTCACTTCTTTATAAATTACCCAGTCTCAGATATTTCTGTTATAGCAACACAAAACGGACTAATACAGGGGTATTAGTAAAGCTATAACAGAGAAAGTAGCCATTGAATGCAGTCTTGAAGGGCGAAAATGATTTTACCAGGTGGAAGGGAGATTGCAAGTATGATTGCATTACAAGCAGAGGAAAAGAATAGTGGTTGGGGGGAGTTAGATTGGCAAGAGTTTCCAAATGCTAGCTTAGACTTCACTGTCACCTGTGGGAGGCCATTGAAGGCTTCTGAGAAGGTGAGTGTCACAGTGAGACCTATGTTTTAGGAAAAAAATGTCTGGCTGCAGCATAAAGGCAGTTCAGCAGTTCATACCAAGACTGAATGAACTCAGGACAACTGAAAAGATGACTGCAGTAGTCCATGGGAGAGGTGACAAATACTGAGACCAGAACAGTTAAAGGAAGGATGAAGGTAGGATAGATTTGAAAACTAGTTTTCAGGCAGAATCAACAGGAATTAGAGATTGAACAGATGTGAATAGCGACAGCAAAGAAGATAGAATGTTGTGCCATTAACCAAAGAGAATATGAGAGGAAGTTGGGAAGAGATATAATGAGTTCCATTTTAAACATGCTGAGTTTGAGGTAGTTGTAGCGAATCTAGTAAGAGGTATCTAACAGACAATAAACTTGTCTAGAGCTGAAAAGTCACAACTCAGGAAAGAGAAACCATGAGAATAGATATGAACTGCCCAATAAAAATTATACTATTTTTATTTAAGACTGAAGGAAAAGGATCCTAAGAAATAGACTGAGGAGATATTGCTACTGAAAATCAAAACCAAGAAATCCTGCCTTCATTATTACAAAGGACTGTTCCAGTGATTGGGCTATATGTGTACCATACCATAAGGTAGAGTAGCGGGGAAATCTGGAGAATTAAACATTTACTGTGTACCTACTATACTGTAGGCACTAAATGTCTTTTGTCTCCATGGAATAAGTGAGATCAGGACTACAGGCTGAACATGACTTGGGTCTCACACAGTAAGTCTGGGATCACCCCTGCAGGCATCCTGCTTAGCATGCAAGATGAGTGCTGTATTTCTGCTTCAGGAGTAATATATAAAGAAGTAAATGCCACGGGAAAGGAAAGGTGAAAACAACAGCCGAGTTGATACCACATCTCTGCTAGTGAAACTCCAAGTTCCCATCCTGTCAAAAACTATCCCTCCTCTTAAGGAGGGACTATATTTGAAAGTTAAAGCTCAAGAGAATGTATCTATTTTCAATGATTTCGTATCAGAATCTCAACTCAACGCCCTTGTTTTGTTTGCATGCTCTATATTAAGGGTTGGCAAACCTTCTCAATAAAGGGCCAGATAGCAAATATTTTCAGCTTTGTGGGTCATATGGATTCTGTCTCAACTACTCAGCACTGCCACTGTAGCGTCAAGGCAGCCATAGACAATACATAAACAAAGGAGGACTGCTGTGTGCCAACACAATCCTAGTTACAAAAACAGAGGGTGGACTGGATTCAGCCTCTGGGTCTTGGGTTGCACATTCCCTGATCTATATCAAGGAGAGGCCACACCCAAAAGGATGACAATTTGAAAAACAAAACAAAGATCACAAAGCTGGATTAGGAGACCCCAACAGACAGGTTAAGTTGCAGAATGTGTTTTGCGGGGAGAGGGGGAAGGAATCCTAGACTCAGGAAGATTAGGCATATACATGGGGTTCTTTCAGAACGCTTATATGATGTTCTTTCAGAGGTATAAGAAAGGCTGCCTTTTCCCCAAATATTTCCTCTATCAGCTAGGCATGCTGCAAGAAGTTCTTGACAGAATTGCTCTGCTGGGTTAAGGCACTGTCCTGAATTTAAAGGGCACGTAATGTAATACAGAATGAGTGACACATTAGTACTGCATTAGTTTATCAGATCAACTAGCTGACAGTTGGCAGTGAACAAGGACCAGGGGAATGGAATCCAAGATGAACTAAATGTCTTTGTAAGTTCCTTATAATTTTTCATATTTTTGGCATTAAAAATATGCTTTTACTTCACTACATACTTTGCTATACATGTCACCTTTTGTCAGAGCTTCCTGTCTAAAAACCCATTTTGGAAGATGTCCATCTTCCAAAATAAGATATGAGTTACCTTGGAGAAAAAATAGTCACTGAGATTGAATTAGTATTTTTTTTTAAATAGTATTTTTATAGCAAAAATACTGTTTTGCTTTGTTTTGTTTAATCTTGAAAAAGGAAAGATTTTTAAGTAGCTTAATTAATAAGGACAACAGCCATAGATTTAGAAATGTCATTAGGAAAAGGACAGACATCCTCTCACAAGTTTCTCTTTTAAGTTTTGAACTTGACCTGTGTCTAAAAGTAGACAATGTGCCATGCTTCTAGGTAAAGTTCTCTGTTTGCATATCCTCCATATTCCAGAAGATAATGTTACAATTATTTAACTGAAATGCTAAAGCCCTTGGCAAGTCTCTTTCTCTCAAGTGGGATAGAATTCATTTTTATTTCTTCTATACTACATAAAGACACACAGCCGATGAAATAGTTAGGGTTGTATAAAAATAATCTAAGTGCAACTAGTGAAGTCTTCTAAACAGAAGTCAGTGATTCCTGCATTTAAGGAAAAATTTATAGTGCCAAAATCTTAGTTTAAAATATCGATTGTACAATGGAACGTTATAATTGATGCTAAAGCCTTTCAGCCATTGTCATATGGCCATTCCACGTATGTTCTAACATGGAGCATAATTTGCCTAATAATTATGTTTTTTATTGTCTCACTTTCCCCATTACAAATCAGGCTCCCTGAGGGCAGAGATTTTTGTCTGTTTTAGTTTACTGAAGTAAATTCAATAGTGTTGGTGGCTAGAGTAGTGTCTGTCACTTAGTAGGCACTCAATAAATAATTGTCAAATGAATGAATGAGAAAAAGTAAGCAAGCAAGCTAGAAATGCAGAGCTGTCTTGTGTAATATTCTAGCTAAAAACAAAACAAACAGGAAAGGGTAACTCTAAAGTAAATGGATAATGTTTTATGCTTACATTTCTATTTCCCAATATGTTTTGTTTTTTGACTATTTAAATGAACACAAGTATGCATTTCACAAATAGAATACATCTCATTCATTTGTATTTTGCCAGTTTGGAACTTTTGACAATTCAAACAATGCTAAGCAGCAATTTACTTTTGTGCTATTTTACAGATTCTTTTAGTTGCCTGCCCCAATCCATCCAACACCAACCTTCTTACTTGCTGGCAAAGCCCTGGATTGGTTTGGTTGTTCACTCTCTGCACAACTACACGCTCAGGGAAGGAGCCCTGTCCCAGTTCCAAGGGTGAATCATGGTTACTCTAAGATTCTCCTTGATAGTGATTAGTTTAGGGATGGGCATGTGACCCAATCGTGGACTACAGAATCCAAAGGAAAAATCTGCCCAAGGGCTTCTAGAAAAGTTTTTCTCCCTAATTAAAAAAAAAAAAAAGCTTCATGGTAGGCAACACCCTCTTTGTTAGATGTCACCATATTTGCCCGTGATGCCTGGAACAACTGCAGCCATTTTGTAACCGTGAGCCAACATGCTAGGGACAGCAGAACAGAAATACTACATTTGGAAAATTCTGGGTCCTACATTATATCATTAAGTTACTGAATTAACCAACCCTATAACTGTCTTACCTCCACACTTCTAGTGATGTGTGAGTGTAAAACCATATTCTTAAGCCAATTTTAGTTATGCTTTCTGCCACTTGGCAGCCAAAAGCATCTGATACACTATGAAAAAGAGCAAACACCGAAACATGCTAGTCTGTTTGAAAGCAAAGTTAAACCAATTATTTTCAGGTACTTACAAAAATACTTCAGCAGTGATATCTACATACACAAGCAGTAACAGAAATAATTATAAATTAACTTGGCCTTTTCATTAAAGCCTGTTACCTACAGATTACCTAAAACGTATTTTGCCTAAATAACACTCAAGTGTAATAAAAGTATACTTCTCTGAAAATACTCTATTCTTTAACTTTTTATATGCACACAGTATGAAAGAACTACCACATGGTTAGGATGTATTAAAGAGGTTTTATCTTAAATAGAATTTTAAAAATAAATCTTGTATTTTAAACTTAAGAGCAAATACTTGGGAAAATACTGCCTTGGGGATTTCATTTAATAAAGAACAGATGGCTTATAACACTAAAAATAATTAACATTCGAAATAAAGTTTCAAGTTTGTTGGGGACATCAACCCATGACTCCCCTCTGGAGATTATACTGGTTACTACAGTTGTATTTATCATCATCTACATTTTGGATAATCATCTGTTTTGTTCCTCTTAATCACTGTTGCTTTTATATATCTCTAATGTACATGACACTTCAGATTTTTACTCCTAGACCAAAGACAATTGAGCAAAAACAAATAATACACTATTCTAAACTACACCGTCTCCAGTATAAGTTTGGCTTTTTTGTGCACTATTAATGAAATTTGGAAAAAATAAATAAAATGCAACTACCCTATCTTATTAAGTAATCCATTGGTCTGAAAACAGAATTATTTATAAGATCGCTGAAGAATAATGGACTTTGAGAACCTTCCATTTCAAAATGCCAAGATTTGAATGGATGACTGGTCTATTTCCTAGCTTTTCAGGAATACTGTGCATTCTCTGGTTTGTTCAACAGCCCCATCAAAAATGTGAGGAAATTTTGTATATCATGAGACCAAATGCTTACAGAAACTGAAATCAAAACAGATATATGAGCAAAAATAGTAGCTGTTTCATCATAAGATTATAATACGCTTCAGGTCTTAAAAAAAAGAGCTTAATAGCTTATATTCTATGACATTAAAATTTGGTTCAAGGAGAAGATGAAAGGAAAACAAAAGGAAAAAAATACACACACTCACATACAGATATATTCAGATCACTTATTCTCATTTTAAATCATAATATTACTTCTGTTAAGGATTTTTGCGATTAGATTACAAGCCTTTTTATATTATTAACAATTTGCATTTGTAAACGAAAAGACATCCTCCTTGAGATAAATAATGGTTCTTAATCAAAGTACACAGCAGAGACCAATAGCAGAGTGCTTAGGAAACACAAGTGTGAATGGAGCCCAACTGGTGAGTCACCAATTACCAATTTAAGGCCCCTTGCCACAGGGAAGTTTGATGAGGGTATTATGTCAAAAACAAAAAGAGAAAGCAAGATTCCACTGGTCCATTTACAGGTGGCTTACAATTGTCATGATTGTTAGCCTGGCACCAAAGACAAGGTGTTTGTAAAAAGACATCATGAAATGAGCCAATTAACATTTTTAATCACAACTGAAGACATAGCCAATTGCATTATACACTGGATGCTGATGGACAGATCCATATAGGAATAAGCCACTAGCATTTTTTCAAGCAAATAATAAATTTTAGAACTTTAATTTTCACCATACTTTTCGTTATTTTTATTATTTTAAGAAAAACAAATTCACAATTTAAATACATATGAACACACAGAGGGAAATGTCTGGAAGGATATATGCCAAGGTATTAATATTAATTGTCTCTGGGTAGTGCAATTGCAGTTGACTTTTTTTCCTTTTCTGTGTCTATATTTTTAATTTTCCAACATTTTACATGAATGATTGGTATTAAAAAAGTTTATAAGCCATATGAACCAGAACATCTTTCAATGATATAGAAAATATTAGTAATTAAAATAATACAGCAATCAAGTCAATAATTGAAATTATCATTAAAGTATTAATTTTTTTTTTTTTTTTTTGTTGTTGTTGTTGTTGTTGTTGTTTTTCGTGACCGGCACTCAGCCAGTGAGTGCACCGGTCATTCCTATATAGGATCCGAACCCGCGGCGGGAGAGTCGCTGCGCTCCCAGCGCCGCACTCTACCAAGTGTGCCACGGGCTCGGCCCTAAACTATTAAATTGATGCGACAAATAGATGTGTTATTATCTAGTACAGATTCTGCTTACTAATTTGGATCACTGCACATTATTTTCCAAATGATAATTTCAAAAAAATCTTTAGCAGATAACCCTGAAACAGTGTTTCTCCACCTCAGCATTATTGACATTTTGGACTGGATATTTCTTTGTTGTGAGAGGCCATCCTATACATTGTAGGATGTTTGACAGCATCCCTGGTTTCACCCACTAGGTGCCAGTAGCATTTCCTCCTTAGTTGTGATAATCAAAAATTTTTCTAGACCTTGCCAAATGTCCCTAGGGGGCCCAAATCACCCCTGGGTTGGAACCACAGGCCTAAATTAACACCAGGCAAGTCAGTCTTTAACCAGTTGTTTTTGCCCTAGATAATCTACATCAATTGGCCTATTGTTCAAGACAGCTGTCAGTCATAAGAAGTAATTGAAGCTTCGTTACCGCTCGTCCAAGCATATGTTGGATAACCTTTAGATCATGATAATGAGCTGATAACTGCTCCTCTGGCAATGAAATAGGTGTTTTTCCACTTGAACTCAGCATGGAAAACTAGGAGACAATGTATGTTTACCACTAAACTTAAACACCAAATGAGGTAGAAGAAAACATAAAGGAAAGGACTCTTTTAAACACGAAAGGTCATACAGTAGCAAAACAATGATCAGACCCAATTCACATGTCACTGTTTTTGAAGCCTTCCTAAAACCTACAGAATAAATGCCTCTCTCCTCTGTGCTTACATGCTCTTTGTATACATATCATTATTGCTATTTGTTCCTTCGACTATCTTTCCCATGAGAATGTGAGCTCTGGAGGATATTTTAATATTTTTATCTTTGGTTGTTTGGTTCATTCACTGTTTTACTAATTCATTAAATCGTACATACATATCCTTACTGATTAGCACTGTGTTTAACCTACAGTAGGCTAATTGTAGTGCTAATTACTGAGGATATGGAGAAGAACATATTACAGGGTAAAATTGATAGGATGGAGGTATGAAAACACACAGAAAGGATCTAGACCAAAATGGGAGTGTTAGGGAGTGCTTCTTAGAGGAAGTGACTTGAACAAGTTGGTAAACAACTGGAGAAAGAAGTGGGGAGGGGAAGAGGGAGTGGGCCTACCAGGCAAAAAGAGCTCAAAGGGCACATTCCAGGTAGACTCCTGCCTCCTACTGCCTTACACGTGGGCTAGAGCATCTTTTGTGATAACAGATTGATTAGCAAGTGCACAAACACATAAAGATGAAGCAGAATGAAGAAAAACTCAGCAAGCTGACAAGGCAGCACCAGTAGCATTAACCTCAGGGATCTTCATACTCACGTTCCAACAGTCATGCTTTGATAGTAATCAGTACCTCTGGCCAATCTTAAGACCCCTGGAAAAGGTCAGCTTGTATATGGTTTACTTATAACTTTCTTACTTCCTGGTGTTTGGACATAATTCAGTAATAACTTATTTACGGGGAACATTTCCATGAACAATTCTATATGGGGTGTTGTTGCAAGAACTAAAGATATGGCATTTTGTTTCCTGGATCTAGTTCTTACTACACTTTAATAGGAAAAGGAAGCACTGAACTGATTTTGTTAATATTTTGTTAACTATTACATTGTCTTAGGTTTTTAAAGGGCAATACTCAGCTTGCCATAAACAATTCTCACAACTTTTAGAAATATTTTTGGAAACATTTATGACATTTTAAAGTTTTATAATATTAATCGAAAATGTATACATATTTAAAAACCATTCATACCAGAAGGCATTTTCATCATGTTGGGAAATTTGGGTTTTCTTTAAACTATGTATGCCATTATTACATATTCCTTTAGTTCCTTATGATACAATATTTAGCTTTTCTATACAAGGAACAATCATATCAGAAAAATAGGACATCTACTTCTGGACTAAAGTAAACAGTCAAACAGAATACAACAGTTGATAGGTGACATCTTTCCTAAAGAAGAATTCAATGATATCTGTCTAACACAGTAAAGTCTGCTCTCTGGCACAGCTGGGGAATGAGGTATTCTGGTCAAATATTCTACTTAATAGAGTTACCATATATTTTATGTGAATCGCCTATTTTCAAAGAGTTGCAATAGATCAAAATAAACCTAAGGCTGTATAGCCAGGGTGGTCCCAGATGAACTCAAAGGGAATTATCTGAGTGCATATGATTAACTAGAGGGAGTTGGTGGACCCTTTGGGCTCTATTTGCATGAAAGGATTTATGCTGGCATTTATTTATTCCTGGTTTCTAGGAAAGGGAAGATACATGGCTAGTTGCCTGAAAAAAAGAAAGGAGGGTGATGGAGGGGTTTATGGTATTAGGATCCCCTTCAGGTCTCTAGGACTTGAAACATTTTTTTAAAGCCTCCAAGAGAAAGGGATCAGAAAGGAGGCAAAAGGAACTGTTTTTATGAAGTGTCCTGTGAAACATTGCTACTTCTGTACCAAGCATAACTCCACTGTGGTACTTCAAAGATTGGTAGCAAAACTGGAGCAGTAGAAGACTGTACCCTTGGTCAAAAAACAAGGCATTTTCATTGAAAGTGACCTCAAGCAGCTTTGGCAGGAGAAAACATTTAGCAGAGGGGAGCTGGAGCAAGACAGAAAGGGTAGGGGCCTTGTCTGTTTTATTCAATGCTATATTCTCATCACTCTAAAGTAGGAGACACTCAATTGCTCATTTGTGAGCGAATGTCAAATGGTGACTATAAATGACATGTTTTCAGCACCTATGAGATGCCTCCAGATGTACTTGTGGGAGTGGAGACTTCACAGGGAGCCTGAATCCTTCCAGTTGGGGGAGAAAGAAGAGATAACTTAGGATATTTGGATTTCTGTTTCTAAGGCGACTCCCCTCTGAATTCACTGGTGATGAGACCTGGAGACATGTAGTTTACAAAGAAAACTATATTATTCAAGAGGCACTCAGGGTCTTACAGTTTCTCAGGGTTATTTTCACAATATTAATTACCATTTCTTTGGCAAAGCAAAGAGGCCTCAACTTATGAGGCGTCTAATGGAGATTCTGAATGATGAGATTCTAGATAACAGAGTTTATATTACTGATTAAGACCCTATTTTGTTAAACAAATATATTTGGTTTCTTACATAAGTCCACCATTTTTATAATACTGCACTAAAGTTTCCTTTAAATGTCAAGTGCTTTGTGAATTGAAGGCTGAAAAATGTGTCAAAATAACTTAGTCTTCTTACATCAGGAATTATACACACAATCTGTTTATGCAAAAATCCATCCTCATTTCTTTAAAGGCAAATTCCCTTTAAAAAATGAATAAATTTTTCTGTAGATTATCAATTTGGTCTTTTGAGTCTAAATGCAGATGCTCACTTTGGCTTTCCAGTTATAGTTTAGATTTAGACATGATTAAAGCCCTGTGTATTAGTCCGTTTCTGTTGCTTATAATGAAATACATGGAACTGGGTATTTTATAAAGAAAAACAAAATTTATTGCTTACAGTTTCAGAGGCTGGATGTCCAAATCCAGGGAACACAGCTGGTGAAGGTCATCTTTGGTGGTGACTTCAGTGACGACAGAGTATCACATTGCAAAAATGGCAGAGCAGAGAGAGCAGAGAGACAGACTCTCCTCTTCTTTTAAAGCCCTCAGAACTACACCCCTGACCACCATTTTTAATACATTCACTATGACATGGTACTACAATCCAATCACCTCTTCAAGGCTCCACCTTCCAATTACCATAATAGGATTTCCCACCCTCTTAACAGTCACAGTGGGGACTAAGTTTCTAACACATAAAACTTGGGGGACACAATTCAAGCTTCAGTGAGTTTTGGGGGGACATAATTCAATCCACTACACCCTGTAAAAGGGAAGATGTCTTAAGAGAGACAAAAGTTTCTCAAAATTAAATATCTCCCTAAGCCAACAGGGCTACATAGGGAGCTCTCAGACAAGTTTAGATTTTATTTTATTTTAAAAATATTTTTGGGGGTGGCTGGCTAGTACAAGGATCCCAGCATCACTCTCTAACAAGTGAGCTAACTGGCCAGCCCAAGTTTAGATTTTAGAAGAACAATTAGTTAAGATAGGTGGAACACCATCCCTAAGAATTAATGTAAGAATGACTTTGGATAACTCCCCACCTCATACCAATTACGAGAGCAATTAAAGCAGAATGACAATCACACATTGGCCTCTCAGCCTTCCTCTTGTTTTGACACTGCGCTTCTAAAGTTTCTCTCTGTTCTAAGACACTCAGGTCCTCTTAGGAACTTGCTGTTGTCTGGTTCTGCTGCTTCCACTTTCCAGACTTGATTTTTCCCAACCTGGGAGGAGAGTTTGCTCTAAGTGGCCCATTCGGAACCAGTCATAGACAGTCTGGCCTTTAAGTAACCACACTTCTCTTGACTTTGTAAACTGCTTTAATTCTTAAAAGCTCAGATTTACCTGAGGCCACAGGAAAATCATAAAATAATCTTACGTCAGGAAAGGCAATGTTATCTCGCTTGGTTTGTTCTGTTTCTAATATTACTCTGACTATAATGTGGTGAATGGATTAGAAGATAGAAATGGACAGGAGAAGTAGACACAGACACCAGTCAGGAGGTCACTGTTATAGTCCAGCTGAGAAATGGAGGAGGCCCAGACCTAAAATATTGTCAATGTGGCTTGGAGGGAAACAGATGGATGCAAAAGATATCTAGGAGGTAGAAGCAGCAAGACTGAACAATGGCATGAAATTCCATGATTACTTGATAACACTTAGCCTCCTAACAGTTAGCCATTTTAATGCTCATCTAAGAACTATTCCAAAGTCCATGATAAGCTTATGATATATTCATTTTTAAATGAACAATAGAACATACTTATTTTGTTGAGGGGAAATCTGCTAGCATGATTAATAGTAATGGTAACATTTTCTTTCTAAGTTCTGTCGATGAATCTAATAATCCTATGAAGCTTTATTCCTATATTTCTAGTATATGAGGTACAGAATGAGGACACGCACACAGCAAATATTTATTGAGTGCCTGAGTAACATATTGTTCTTTAAAAAAACAAAACAAAAACACACAGAAGCAGCAGGAAACTGACAGATTTAAAAGAGAAAAGAAGTATTTTCTATAATTTATTTGGAGCCATGAAAGTTATTGAAGTATAATACTTGCCTCGAACACTTTCCCAACAGCTGAAATTAATTTTTATGCCTAAGCAAGATACTGCATGGTGGTGAAACATATAAGGTTCACTGATTTTGAATAGAATATTCAAAATATTTCAAAAGAAAAAAAGACTTTGTGCAGTCAACTATTTGAACTAGGAGAATGACTGAAGCATAAAGAAAAATAAGCAAAAAAGATGTTTAGACATTGCATAAATATGGAATTTGATTTTCTTCCACAAAATATTCAACTTAAACATAGGGGTTATTAACAAATCTTGCCTATATTATATGCTGTTTTTTAAACTTCATGAAATTTCAGAGAAACTAACTAGAAAGTCAGTCTTAATTCTGAATTTAGAAATGTTTCCAATTACATGTGTCTCCATACCAATATATAGTACATTCCTCATTAGCTGACTAATATATAATATGAGTGATATTAATAATTACTAGAGTAGCATCCCATAGAGATTGCCCAATTCTGCTTTAATTCATCAGAATGTGATTATTTTGAAAAAGATCTTCATCCATAATGTCAACTCCTTTTGTTTATTTCCGTTTTTCCCATCCTTTAGAGGATACCTCTCTGAGGAAGAGTTTTTGGTATGTGCATTTTGTTTATGCTACACATGCCAAATAGATCTCCCAAGATGAAACTCTGAGCTCATTTAGAAGTAAATTTTGTTAGAACATGAATCAGAACTCTTATTTTCTTCTCAGCACTATTGGTATTTTATTGCTTCCATCTATAGTCCAATATGCTTTTAGCACTAAGAACTCTGAGGCCAAACACACAAAGCACTAAGAAAATGGGAACTCCTGGCGATTAGAATTTTTGTCTCTTTCAGGGTTTTCCCCTCCCCTGGGAGGGTGAAATCACTTTAAGCTCACTATGAAACAGGAACATGGTGAGCACAAATGATTGACTGAAGGTGGTGATGTTGATTTAGGAGTCTTCGGCTTATAGGTCAGGTGTAAAACCCTTAAACCTGCTTGTCAAAGTCTGTTTGTCAAACTCCTGTGGATTTCTCCAGACTCTGCCCAAATGTCATTTTCTCTACGAAGGCTTCTCTGGCCAGCGCAGGCAGAGTTAGGCAGCTCCTCCTTTGCTTTATTATCGTGCCTTAACATATCCCTATACAAAATATAACACATTTATTTTTCTGTCTCTCTCCACTCATGGGTAGAGAGAGACTTTTCTCTTCCTTTTATTTCTGGACCAGATCATTACCAAAATCAAATTGGTTCTCAATAAATAATTGAAGGATGGTTAGGGAATGGCTATTAATACTCAACATCTGCATAGCATAGGTTACAAGATCTTTTCCCACAGTGGAGAGGAAGATATGACAGGAATTATCACCCATATTTTATAGATGAGGAAACCAATGTCCAGAGAGGTTTACATGACCAATCCGAGTTCAAAACAGCTAATAAGTTGCACACCTAGTTCTCAAACCAGCAAGTTAATAAAAATGTGTAGATAAAAGTGGTAGCGGTAATGTTATGTAAGGCAAAGATGGCAATGGCTGGCCAGGACTGCATTAGGTAAGTATTTCAGAATGGTTGACACATTGTAGGATCTGGTTACTTATTTTGAAATTCAATCTTAACAGGTTTTCAAGAAGTTAATTTAAATGCACATGAAACTGAACATAAGAATGTCAAATTATTTACAATGAGAACAGTTTGTTATAAATTCTTTCTCTGTACTCAAGCTATATGTGCAGTGAAATCAGGAGAGAGAAAAAGACATAAAATATATCTTATATATGTAATACATAGGACTCTGCTATCTCTGAAATTCTGACCATGACTCATAGACTACTAAAGGTATAAGTTCTTAGAGATCAGTACTCTAACCATTTCATTTTACCAAAATAAAAATAAAAAATAAATGGATAGCTAGAAAGGATAAATGACTTACGTAAAGTCATACAGATTATTAGTGTCAGTACCAGGACACAGAAAAAGATCTTCTGCACAATAATATCCTTACATTTTTTTTAATAAGTTATGATTGAGAAGTAATACAAGTAGAGTTCTTAGTAAGCCTTCTAAGCACCTCGCTAATATGACTACGCATAGGCTGTAACACAGGGATTATCCTTAAAAGAATGCTGCAACACAGGAGAAGTGCATCATCTGCTATTCTGTGTCTGTGGGAGGTAAGGGGGCATATAATGTGACAGACAGCATTTTAGGATCCAATCTGTGTTTTTTAAAAAAGGTACTTTTTAATGGAAATTGACAACATTATTTATATTTTTTAAGCTCCATTCGCGCATAGCTATTATTGTTACAAAAATTATTTATTGGATTTATCATTTCACTATATTTTCTGGCCCCCATTCCTTTTTAACATACTTTTTTTTCCCTTTTTGAAAATAATCCAAGTAGAGACAACCTGGGTGTTTATGTGGTGATATTGTATTTACAGCCTTTAAGTTTTGAAAATGATTTAAACACTTCCTCTTAGCTCTCTTCTCATTGCCAGTAGAACACATTCTACTAGCTGTTGGCCAGTAAAAAAGTGAAATATGTGTCTTTATGAAGGGTCAAAGACCAAAATCAGCTAACATTCACAGCAAAAAAGAAGACAAATGTTCATACTGATGAAAATTTTGGGTTTAGCTTCTATTATCCAAGCTACTTAACTGTTGAGGTGTTCTCTGACTTATGTGCCCCAGGTTAGCAGATGAAAACAATATGGTTTCCACGAGCATATCTGTATCTCACAGGCTGTGCAAGTCACACCAAAATCAAATGATTTCATGGGGCAACACCACTGATGAAGAGAGGGAGACTTATTTAACAAATAACTGCTTTAGGGATAAAAACACACCTCAAATTGCAATGAACTCATTTGCTAACTGATATTCCTGCTGGGGCTAATCACTAGAACTCCTTCTAACAAATCTATGAACCTTTACCTGTTTGATATCAATTATTGTGCGTATCTTTCTATTACTATCATAATCAGAGTCTGTGCTCTTTCTTCTACCCTTTCGTTAGATGCAGAAGAGATGTATTTCCACCGCATATATACAGCAATGCTTTTGCTTCCTTCTAGCACCACAACCTGCATACTAATCACCCACACCCAATTACTGCTAATATTTACTGTTATCTCCAAGGGTTACAATATTAAAAAAGAGTCCACATTCTGAAGGAAACTTTAGGTATTCAAAGTCATTTACACAGTCCAATTCAAAATCAGTTTCTCATTTAGGCTATGAAGGAAACTTGTTCATTAATCACAGCATTTTAATGTATTAAGTGAAAGATGATTTTAGATATTAATTTTTAAACTAGGTGAAATTATAATAATTATGCTATATAGAAATCAGGGCCATTTAAGTACCAATTCATTCATTTTCCATAAAATTTCAGTTGACTATTTCTCATGTATACCTAAAGTTGAAGATAATTCATTTAGATCCCCATTATACGTTAAGCCAGCCAACAATTTTAATCCATTTCACAGGTATAAAATATCTGTCAATTCCTGTTAAAGGACTATAACATGAAATCAATATAGTCAATAGATACATAAAATGCCAATGGAAGAAGTTTAAAAATAAAAGCAACAGGCCCTGCAATGCTTTTAAGATGTATTACTTACCAAAAACAAAGTTCGGAAGTTGCTGAGATCACCAAAAAATTCTTCTATGCTCACTGTCTTTGAGTCAAAAATGAAGTATTCTCCAAGATTCTCATACAGCTTTACCATGTTGTTGTGCATGGTGAACAGTTTTTCATATTGGTCTCTGGCACTCTTTGTAAAGCTGTAGCTTTGTGTTAAGGAACATGATCCAATAGAACCTCAAAAGTAATCATTAGACGTTAAGATTGAATTAAACCATCACTTCTGTAAATACACTGATAATACACAAACATTTGCATATTAGTTTACTATGGCTGCCTTGATAAAATACCACAGACTGGATGGCTTAAACAACACAAATTTATTTTCTCACAGTTCTGAGGCTGGAAGTTTAAGGTCAAGGTGTCAGCAGGTTTGATTTCTTCTGAGGCCTTGACTTGCAGACGGCCACCTTCTTGCTGTGTCCTCACATGGTGGTACCTCTATGTTGCTGGCATCCTAATGACCTCTTCCTATAAGGACACCAGTCAGATTGGATTGGGGTCTACCCTAACAAACCCCTTTTAAATTAATTTTCTCTTTAAAGGGTCTATCTCCAAATACAGTCACATTCTGAGGTATTGGGTGGTTAGGACTTCAACATATGAATTTTGGGAGGCATACGATTCAGTCCGTAACAACTTTCTAGAGTCATTATATTGGTTAGGGAGTTTTTAAAATCTTTAAATTAGGCAGAACTATTTAATGCATAACCATGTGAAACATGTTTGTTAGAACACGTTTGCCAAATAAAAGCACATAGTTATAAATGCCAGAAAACTGCCTCATATCTTTTCATGAATGAGGTATGGTAGAAACAAACGGCAACAAAAAACTTACAGAAAAAACTATATATACATATACATACACACACACACACACGCACACACACATATATATATACTTTGAATAATATTCTCTAGAAAATTAAGTAGAAGCTATTATCTCCTGGAATTAATTATACCACTGTCTTACAAAAACTTTAACAAATAAGTAATAATGATAACAACAATAATAATAATCACTATCAAATCATAAAATGAACCAAATATATAAATGTGCCCTATTAAAGATATCTCACTGTATATAAATTTTTACTCACAGAAAGAAATTATAATATTTTTTCCTGATAATTAAGATATAGAAAAATGACTTAGAAATATAAAAATACAAATAAGTCAACTGAGAAGCAAATATTGTGAACACTTTGGAGCATTTCCTTCTGGTCTTTTTTCTATGGTTAATAACCTTTCATTGTTAATTGATAAGAATGTTTCAGAGAAAGGTAAGCACACTAACCATGAGAAATACGACAAACAAACATTTTAAAATTAGAGTTAATCCATTAAAAATCAATAATGATCATAGAAATAAAATTTCTTTAAATGGAAAATTAATAGACTCGAAATTGTAAAAGAAGGATAATAGCATAGATTGGGGCATACTACTTCAAGATTCACTACAGTGTATTAATATTTTGTGGTGATATTACTTAATCAGGTACTGATAACTGTTCCCCAAAATACTTGATTTTATAAGGTTTCCTGAATTTTTCAGTTTGCTTTACTATAAGCTGGGGCCAAATTTTTTTTCCATGGGAACACAGCTCTAGTTTTACAATGGAAGTCAATAGGGAAATCAGACTATTTCTTGGAAATTACTTTGCAGCTGACACTTATGGAATACATCATGATTTCAAAAGTGGAATGCCCCCATCAATATTCTTTTTTATGCTACTTAAGTATTAGTATTCACATTAGCAACACAACAACTCCTTCCTTGCTAGCAAGTGACATTAAATCTTTCAACCCTCAAGTCCATTTTGATGTCAACAGACCTGAAATAATTAATACATTTCTAACAGACTCTACTTTCTTTTTACTAACAAAAAAGTACATAATACTTCATATACGTTCTGATTTTACCTTTGAGACTTCCACCCTAGATTTTTTTGATTTTTAAGAAAACATGAAACATCCTGTTTAAATTTAGCAGAAATAAGACAATACTCCTCATTTCTTAGCACAGAATAAAAGTGAGATTTTTGTTTTCTACCCTCTCTTCTCTAAATAAAATAGACTCATGCCAGGGACTTGCTAGGCAGAAACACTTTGCAAAGGTCACTTACTTGTAATCTATTTGTAATGCAAATTAAACTGTTTATATATTTCAGAAAGCTCAACATCTGTACAACACAGAGAAAAAGCCAAAGATAACAAAAAAGACAAAATTTGTATGTTTCCCATTTATCATAACACAATTTTTCACCAGCTAACTAAACATGTCCATGTAGTGATACACAATTCCATAAATTTGTTCTTATAGAACAAAAACTGATTTCAGAAATTCTGTCTGTGTAGCAAAGTGAGAAAATTTGAAAAATTCTGGGAATGGTTTATCTTCAAAATAACAAATGGAAAGCAGCCCAATCTCTAAATCCTTCACTTATCTTCAAAGCAGTTACTTTGTAAAGGGATGGATGGCATGAGTCAGCACTGAAATAGTTCACAATTGCAACCATGTCACCAAATCCTACATGGGACTGCAGATAAAAAAACAAACAAACAAACAAAAAACTGGTAACATCATTCCATTTCATCCCTTTATTTCATTTAGAAATTTTTAATTTTATTTTATGAGCAGCCACTAAATACAAGATACTGGTTGGCACTATGCTAAGCATTATGATTGATACAATGATCATTAAAGCCTTACTCTCCACCCTGAAGAAGTTTATAACCGATAGTACAAATAATTCTACCATCATCAATTTACATTTGTATAGGATTTTGCCATTTACAATGTAATTTTCCTTCCATTATGTCCCATACCCTTTATAACTACCTTTTCAAAAAGGCAGAGAAAGACTACTATTCAAATTTCAGAGTTGTGGACGCTAGATAAAAAGTACTCATCCATCTAAGGTTAGAATGTAGAAATTCTGATAGTCCCTGGCCTGATACCTAGCTCTTTTCATATAGTAGAAGTGTATTATTTACAATGACAATGACCTTCATGTTGCCAAATCCAACATTCACCCCTTTGTTCTCCTTTTGATGCCTCAGCAGCATCGGACACATTTGGCCACTTCTCTTAGTTTCTGTGACACACACCTTCAAGCCTAAAGATTTTTCTATTACCTCCTCTCCTTCTCTGGCAACTTCTATAAAATATACCCTGAGAGCTTGGTCCTGAGCCCTCTATCTATATTCAGTCTAGTTGATCTCAGCAATTCACATGGCTTTATTTTTGTTTTTGTTTTTGGCAGCTAAACAGTTTGGAGATCCGAACCCTGGTCCTTGGTGTTATAACACCGTGTTCTAACCAACTCACCTAACTGGCCAGCCCCATATGACTTTAAATACCATCTATATTGATGACTCTCTAATTTATATATCTAACCCCAATCTGTCCCCTGAGGTACAAACTTCTATAATCAACTGCCTACTTGTCATCTCTACTTGAATGATTTTTTTTTTTTTTTAATGGCTGTGATCTCAAATGTAAATCCCTTCCTGAAAACCCTCTAATAGCTTTCCACTACACTTGGAATAAAATCTAAACTCCCTCCCATGGTTTGTAAGTCTTTACATGATCTGTTCTCTACCCACTTCTGCAACCTAATCTCATGCCATTCTCCCTCTTAAGTACTATGCCTAGGCACATTAACCTTCTTTCTGTTCCTTGGATATGCCAAGGTCATACAATTCAGAGCCTCTGTACTTGCTGTTCTCCCTGCCTACAATGTTTCTTTTCCATCAGGTCATTCAATCTCAGCTCTAATGTCACCTCCTCAGAGAGGCTCTCCCCAACTATCTAATCTAAAATATCCACCACCATTACTATTACTATGGCCTATTTCATTTCATTCTGAGAACTCAATCACTATTTGACATTATATCTTTTGTTTATTTTATTTACCTGTTTATTGCCCACCTTTCCCCACTGAAAAATATGGTCCATGAGAGTAGACCTTGTCTGTCTTGTTGACCACTGACTCATCAGCATCTAGAACAGTGCCTGGTACACAGTAGAAACAGTAGCAATAACAAAAGAATGAAAATCAACAATAAGAAAGGTTATACCTAACCTTTATTATTATTATTTACTCTGTATGGAGCACTGTGGAATACTTCCCACAGATTAACTCATTTAATCCTCACAACAGCTTACTGAGGTAAAAAAATTGCCCAAAGTCACACAACTGGTAAGGCACAGAAATGGAAATAAACTGCGAATGGCTCCAGAATCCACATTCTTAACCACTATGTTATACAGTTTCTTAACAAATATTTGTTAAAGGAGTGGAGCCTTATTACAACACTGCATTGGTGGATGGGTCATGCATGGGGCTGACTTGCATACTTAAAAAACTAAAACCCCTTTTATGAATCTTAAGGTAAACCAATTTCACAGCAAATCTTATTTATTGAGAATTTTTGTGGTAATATTTCAGTGTTATTTGAGAACAAATTTTAATCCCCTCGTATGTTTTCATTAGTATTGACATTTTAAATGCATTTTAATAGCAAGGCAGGCTTCAATTATGCCAACTTTATTTTAAAGCTATATACATAATAGTGAATATATTTATCAATCAAATGACATTTAGCTTAAATTAAGTTTGTATATTTAGACCTGGGTATTGCCCTAGTAGAAACTTTAGTAGATGTAATGGTTAATTTTATGTGTCACTTGACTTGGTTAAGAGATGCCCAGATAGCTGGTAAAACATTATTTCTGGGTGTGTCTGTGAGGGTGTTTCTGGAAAAGACTTGCATTTGAATCAGTAGACTGAGTGAAGACCATCACCTTTACCAGTGTGGGTGGGCATCATCCAATCCCTTTAGGGCCAGACAGAACAAAAAGGTAGAGGAAGGGTGAATTCTCTCTCTATTCCAGAAAAGGGACATCCATCTTCTCCTGCCCTGGGACATCAGTGCTCCTGGTTTTTGGGCCTTCAGGCTTAGACTGGGACTTACCATCATCCCCCCAGTTCTTGGGCCTTCAGACTGAGATTGGGACTTACACCATTGGCTCCCCTGGTTCTCAAGCCATTGGACTTGGACTGGAACTACACCACCAGCTTTCTTGGTCCTCCAGCTTGCAGATAGCAGATGGTGGGACTTTTCAGACTCCATAATTGTGTGAGCCAATTACCATAATAAATCTCCTCATATATATATATCTCGTTTTGATTCTGTTTCTCTGGGGAATCCTAGTATAGGAGATAAAATTTAAAACTGGGAATTTTAGTGATCTCCCATATTAGAAAACAGAAATTAGGAATACACTTTTAAGGAAATAAGTCTTAAATGTAGGCAGTGGGGTGCCTGATGAAGAAATAATTTAGTACATTAATGCATTTTATGAAAGGTTATTTGTTGGCTCACAGGCAAGTTTGATTCTAGAAACTGAATGCCATTTTCTTGTTGTGGAGATACAAGGTATCCTTATAGCTACCTGTAGATATCTGTTCTACTTATAAACTAGGTATACCTTTTTTTTTTTTTTTGGCGGCTGGCTGGTATGGGGATCCAAACCCTTGACCTTGATGTTATAACACAAAGCCCTTACCAAATGAGCTAACCGGCCAACCCTTAAAGTGGGTATATCTGCAACTAGACTGTCTATGAAGAAAGAAAAGAAAGGTTGTTTCATCGGTGAAGATTTGAACTGGACTGTTGTTACTCCTTCCTTGAGTGTCGACCCGAACAGCCCTGGCCTCATTCCTTTTGGTGGGCGAGCGAATGGCCCGGATTCCTCTTTCTCTCCGGTCCCCTATGGAAGGAGATGGGGGAAGAGAGCCATGAAGAGAGGTGAGCACAGCCGCTGGCCCCAACCAGCCCAGTTTAAAGGACACTCAGACGCAGCGGGGGTTCTGTCGAGCAGTTCCGTTTATTATCACACAAGCACTTGCTTTTAAAGGCAAATGGGGAGGGGAGGTTTTAACATAATCCTATCAGCTTAAAGGTCAAGAGCATGCATCCTGTCTCAATGCCTAGCTATTGCAATCAAGCAGTGTTCACGAGCGCGGAAGTGTGTATTTGGCCAATAAGGGCTAAGGCAAGGTTCCCGCAGACACTCCCACCCTACTTCCTCCTGGCACCGTCTTAGGCTGCCACGTTAATACGCCCTTGTGGGCCCATAATGGCGCCACTTATACTGTCACTTAAGGTGGCGTTAGTTTTTAAGGCCCGACACTTGAGATGAAGACTGAACATAACCAGGACTTCAGAAAATGTGTTGTAGACTATTGCGATTGACTTGGCTAGGCCAGGCAGCCTGCCCTCAGCTATGTTTTGAGACCACTGAGGGAGAAGCCCATGGCCATGTATAGGGTGAAATGGAAAGGCTGGTTATGAATACACTGTATAACTAATACTAGAACCTCTCCTGATACAGTTCCCTGAGGAACTACTGAAGAGAATGGTACGAGTAGCAGCAAAAGGGTATTTGCTCCTGAACAGCCAGATTTCCTGGCTTTTGGGGCCACAGGAGATAGTGACAACAGCATCAAAGAAAAGGGCACTTTGGGGAGATGATTAGACTATCCTGGGATCAAAATGTACAGTGACCTCTTCCCATTTGCTTAAGCAACCTTGTAAGTCCTTGAAATATTTAGAGAGAAGAATCCTGGGAAAACAATGGACTTTCCAAGATGAGGGTAATCCACAGTAATCTATATCCTAAAATAGATATAACCTAGGGGGTGGTAAAGTAGAGCATATCTAATACATATAAACATCAAATATGAAGGGAAGAGAAGCAACTCAGAGCAATTTTTCTTTTACTAGTTCCCTTTCAAATTCCTTGTTTAAAGGCATATATTGCTGGTTTTTCAAGCTTGGAAGTTATTCAAGATAACTGTGAACTAAAGTCACATCATATTCTCCCTAACAGAAGTGTTCTTTGCAGGGTTTATGAACTAAAATGTGTGCAGCATTTTAAAACACTAGCAGGTAAAATACTAACTTTTTGAAAGTATTATTAATTTGACCAATTGGTCTGAATCGTGAATCTGGAAAGTTAATTTATAAAATATTTCATAATTCCCACAAAGCATTTTATATTAGCTCATTTGAAAATCTGACCTAGGGAAGCAGTGATCACAATTACTTGGGTATTTACAAACTATGTAGAATTGTCTAAAGCTTTTATCATCTATGTTTTTCTGTGACTATACACAAATCTACAGATTATATTCTTTAGTAATATGGTTAACAGTATGGACTTAAAATTCAGCCTGAAATAGCTATAATTCCTCCATAGGCTTCTACCCAAATAGAAAGTAAATTGCTTTCTTTACACATTTATGTACACTTTTTACTGTTTTTGACTATTTTAGGTACCTATACCTACCTGTCCATAAACTGGTTGAAGGTAGGTGTTGTAAACCTTGCCCTCTAGCTGGTAAAATAGCATTACTTCATCAAATACTAGGCAGAGAAAACTGCTTATCATTTTACTTAATTTTGATGTGAACAGTAATTGTTACCACAGAAAACTTGTTCCATTAGAACTGGAATAAGCAGTAGCAGAGCACTGAGGATGAAGGAGTTTATGTATCTCACAGCTAACTGAGTCAAATCAGTTCTTAGAATTTCGAATTTTCATAGGTAATACATTAGTTACTTAAAATTTTAATAAAAAACTTTGAAATATTAAATATCATTACTGCTGGATTGTTGAAGAACATGGAAAAATCAACTTGAGATCCACTTAACCTTTACACAAGCTCTAGTTAGCAACATGGCATAATTACGCATTTAAATAAAAGGAAGTCACAAATATACAATCTACTGAAAAATACAGACAACATTTCCACTTTCCATAACCTGTCAGAAAAGATTCCACTAAATGCTAAAAACAAAGTGTGAGTTTTCCATTTGACTTGAATAATTTTTAGTCAGAAATGAGCATTTCAAAGAAATATCTTTAAAAAATAATATTAAGGCATAATTAAAGTAGCAGAAATTTACTTACAAACCACACAGTATGTGATAAATATGCATTAACAAATATTTAACAATGTGAAACACTAACAAGAACAATATGTAATGGATACATTAATTTTCATTTGGGTTTAACTTACTACTTTTAGAAAGTTCAGGATATAGACAAAAATTCTTTTAAAAATCAGATTATAAAAATGAGGCATAGGACATTTAAATAATATAACAAAGACAGCATAGTCAATGGTAGGAATTTTGAACCAAAGTGGCTAGTTCTTAACATGTAGGAGACAATCATGCCACTGTAGAGCTGAAAATATTTTGTAATGACCCCACTTTTCCACAGATGGCCTGAGTCAGCTGGATAAAGAATATGCTTCTAAATCAACCTCCAGTTAAAGACACAAATTTGATGGTTATTATAGAGAGGTAAAAAGTATATTCAGCACTCCTACTTTTCTCTACCCTCTCTTCATTCCCTCCCTCGTGTCTTTTGTCTTTCTTTTACCCTTCCTTTGAAGATTCTGTCTTTGCATTCTTAGACACCCAAAAGAGTAATTTCTTCACTCATTTATTCAAACATACTGATTAAACACCTACTGTGTGCCAGGTATCTCTTAGGTGCTGATGACAGAGTAGTATTCAGACAAGGTCACTGCTTTCCAGAGAGATGGTGGTTTAGTGGGGAAAACACACATTAAACAAATAAATACAAAACGTTTTCAAATTTGCAAATTGAAAAACGTGATTGCAAAGCATAGGTTGTCACGAGAGTGCATATTTGGGAAAAGTGCATAACTTAGATTTGCAGGGGGCAGAGGTGGGGCATCAGTCTGGTAATGCCTCTTGAAGGATGAAACATTAAAATTGAAACCTGAATAGTAAGAGCCATGAGACGGAGCATTGGGGTAGGATGAGGGGAGACTTGCAATGATATTAAATATTCTAGGAACACTAAGAAGAGGAAAAAGGCCAATAGTGCTAGAGCCTATGGAGCAAGTGAAAGGGAGGAAGGAGACGGCTGCTGAGTAGGCAGGGACCAGATTCTACAGGTCTATTAAGCATTTAAAAAATTTTCCTGAGGAAAATATAAGCCACTGAAGAGTTTTAAAGAGGAAAGTGGTAGAATCAGACTTCCTTTGCTCAAAGGCATAAAAAAAATGCTACCTACATTAAAACACACACACACTAAAAACAACAACAAAAAGCTAGGACTAATGGAACATAGAATACTGTCCAAATGACAGTAAGCCAACTTGCTAGCTTCTAACTACTGATGAGAAGAGTATATTTTATATAACTGTCCAATTTAAGTATATTTGGTAAATTATCAACAATGTTGCATAGAATCAAAGGCAGTTGAAAAATAACAGGTGCTAGGCAATACATAACTACTAAGATTGGCATATAAATAGTTGCATTTAGAGTAACACGAGCATTATGATTATAAATTTTTAAGACTGATATGTATATTTTGGAATGTCAGTATTATCATTTGATATTCATAGTATGGATACACAGAAGTTAATTAGATCAAGTCCTACCTCCAGCTCTACCACACGTTCAGCTCTCAGCATCACTTATCATGGACCGATAACGTATAAGAAATCGCTAGGGATTAAGTAGAGAAAAAGAAAGTAAAGTGATAAGACATGGCTCTTAACCTTCACTGAACATATAAACTAGCGTTGGGAGACAGATAAATAACTGCAGAGCAGCAATAGCAGGAACTAAGGTTTACTGAACTAATGTTTATGAACCAGGCATTTGAACCAAATGCTTAATGAGGGTTGTCATCTTATTTAACCCTCCTAATGACCCTATGACTCATATATGCTATTATTAACTCCATTTTACACATGATGACATTAGCTTTAGGGAGGCCAACTGACTTTCTCAGTGCCATCTTGATAGTAAGTGGTAGATTCAGGATTTGATCCTGTGTACCCTTCCTCACACCCCACAATACAAAACTATGTGCCTAAACAAGCATGTCTAGCGCATAGTTTGCTCCTCTTGTTTAAAAAGAAAAGTGTGTGGTAAAATTGAATTCCTTTGTGGTAAACTTCCACAAAAGAATTCAAGAAAGATATGGGAACACATAGGAAGGAGGATTCGTGGGAAAAGTTTCAGAAAGAAGTAACTTTAGAGTTCCATCTTGAAGTGTAGAAAGGATTGTTCTATCCAGAGAGATGACACTCCAGGCAATGAGGTTAGCATGAGAAAAGGTGTCAATGTATCTGGTGTTATCAAGGAACTATTCTGGGATAAGGTAGTTTGGGCACACAGGGAGATATAGAGGGTGATAAGTCTGGCATTGGTTTTTATGCAGAAGAGTAACATGATCTTACCTGTTTTTAGAAACATAACTCTGGCAAGAACAGGAAGGATGGTTTGGAGACATGAGAGGTTGGATCTAGGGTGAGCAACAGCGCAACCTAGGAAGTTAACAGAGTAGTACAGCAAATGGAAAGCAAGGGATGGATATAAGAGATAGGAAGGAAGTAGAATCCATGGGACATGGTGACTGACTAGATATTAGCGGTTAGAGAGACAGCATTATAGAAGATGCCACTTGAGTCTTCCAGCCTGGGTGACACAAAATGTGCTTGTGTAAGTTTGTTTTTAAATAGAGATCGAGAGACAAGAGAGGCAGCACTATTTGGGGGGGAAGACAATAATGACAAGTTTTGGACACATGGAGCTTGAGACATCTGTGAAACACTGGGATGATAATATCTAATAGGCATTTGAAATACATGGGCTCCTTGGGAAAATGGAGATCAGCTGTGTGGCAGCAGTGAGACGTGCAAGGCCATAGCAAGTGGAGTAAAGGCAGAAGACGTCCGCTTATCTAATCAGATCTCAATGAGGATAACACTTTACCAACACTCCCTTAACATTTTCATTGGCTCAATGAACATTCCTTTAATCTGAATGTGCTTGGCCTTGATATGTTCCCCACAAAATATAGAATATTCAGGAAACATGCATCTAGCTAAGAGAGCAAAATATTAGATCCTACAGTCTGTGCTACCAGTTTCCAATGATCATAAAAGATCACTTTAGTACAAATGTCAATGAAGCAAAAGGTATAATCAGTGTGAATTTTGCCAAAGGGTAGGTCCCTGGGGAATCAAGTTTTATTGTTTAATAAATATCACTACAGACTCAAGAATAACTGTATACAACTATGAAATTAGTTAGAAATGGGGATACCAAGAATCTGAGGATCACTATGTTTCTCTTTATTATTGTGCGGTCTTTTTTTGTATGTGTGTGTGTGTTTTAACTTTTATGGCACCAGGTACTTCTGATATGTCTGCTGCTTTGAAATGAATGTCTAGATAGCTGGGTTTGATTATACCCTTTAATATAATTCTCTGGGCATTTTATTTTTCTACTTTTCCCATTTCATAATTTTTCTACATTTGTTTTCAAATGCCCTGTTTCAGGTTTGGGAATTATTATACTGAATTGTAGGTGGTTTCCAATCATGCTTTCTCAATCTAAGCAGCAGCTTCAAATTCAGCTGATATTGCTTTACCATTTCTTGTTTATCTTTCCTTACTTAACTAAAATTGCCAATGAGGTAAAGAAGTGGCAACAAAAAGGGAAAAGTCTTCCAAATCAAGTTTACCAATAAAGAACCAACTCTGCACATTCGAAAGACCTATGAACCGAGGCAAGAAATGTAACCCTTTTTTCGCATGGACAGGGTCATCTGTGGGATTCACTCCCCTCAGTTCAGCTGCAAAACAAAGCAACTGGTGTAGAAATTCTGTAAGGTTCCTTTCAGTGGCAAAATGCCAGATTCTATAAGTATTCAGGCGAAATGGAAGCACTAATATCTTGAGAAAAAGTGAATACTTTGATTTCTTTAATGGCAATATTTGAATATATTATTTAAGCTGGTTGCTTAATTTATGTAATCTTCCTATTCTAGATTGAAGGCAGTTGATGACAAATATATTTTGTGCACCTTTTGTATGTCCTGTGATATCTAAAACAGGGTTAAAGACCTTGTAAGTACATGGCAACCTCATTCTGAATTTAACTTACAGTAAACTATCTCTAAGACAGACATGTTACTCTAAAATAAAATAATGGCACTGAAATACAACTTTATATTTTCTAACCCAATTGCTTATTGAAGACTCTTATTTCTTTTCAGTCTGGACTGTTTGTCACCCCTGACATTAAACTTCCAACTCCTAATGTTCTCAGCTTTGAAGATCTATGTTCACTTATCAGAATCCATTCATACCACCATCTTACATAAATTTTCTTAGATGGTCATGTAACTGTAACTCTAATCCTGACCTCCTCACTTACTAAAACTTTTTGCATGGATGGAAACAAGTGCATTTCCGGATATAAAGGACTTTAATCCAATATCTCAATCATGGCAGTCAAACATTTCAGAATGTTTCCGTGCATTTATTCAGTATAGATAACAGCTATTCTGGCCCAACTCTGAGCCAGAGTTTCCAACAGGAAAATTTTATTTTTGCTACAAAAATTTCTTTTCAGACAAAGCTGGGCTTTGTACCATATTTCTTATGCTCTTCAGCAATTATTTATGCAATTCCTAAGGTTCCTTAACTATGTATGCATTTATGTGTGTGTACGTATGTATATATGTATGTATGTGTGTATATATACATATGTAAGAATTTATTAATTTTACTAGTGGGTCATTAGTGGATTCTGTGTTTTTCTAGCATCAATTTAACGTATATCTTAAATATGAAATTGCATTATTTAATTCTGAAAGACATTTTTAGATGTTTTATGTGGAAGAAGCTATTCAAATACGGTGGCATTACTTCCAAAGAACACATTCCTTTTCTCTTCTTTCATTTGTTGGAGAGATAAAAAAAAATGTGCCCTGTGAAAATTTTCTGCTTGAGGAAAACAAACAATAACAAAATAGCTTCAGTAGTGTTCAGTTTGTGACACGGATATAAACTAGGACTGCAAATCTATCTTTAATGTGTTTGCTGTCTCTAGGTGTTTCTGACATCTCAAAATATTACGTGATCTCAGGAACCATGTATGTTTCAATGTCAATGTGTTATTCAAAGCCAGCATTTGGACTCAAAGAAAAAAAAAAAAGGGAGGATCTTGAAGAGATATTTGCACTCCCATGTTGAGTGCGGTATTCTTCACAATAGCCAAGAGGCTGAAACAATCTATATGTCCCTCAGCGGATGAATGGATAAAGAAAATGTGGTATATTCATACAATGAGATATTATTTAGCCTTAAAAAAAGAGGAAATTTTGTCATATGTTACAATATGGATGGACCTTGAGGACATTATGATGAGTGAAATAAGCTCATCACAGAAAGACAAATACTGTATGATTCCACTTATATGAAGTATCAAAAGTAGTCAAACTCAGAAACAGAAAATAGAATGATGGTTGCCAGGGGCTGGGGGGAAGGAAAGTGGGGAGTTGCTGTTCAATGGGTATAGTCATGCAAGATGAAAAAGTTCTAGAGATGTATGGTACAACACTCTGTTTATAGTTAAACACTGTAGTGTACATTTAAAAATTTGTTAAGCGAGTAGACTTCATATTATGTGCTTTTTACCAAAATAAAAAAAAAAGGAAAAAGGCAAAGTTCTAATTAGATCAATAACTACACACACACACACACACACAGTGAATCCAAATTTTTACTTGTATGTCTCATGGCTCTGTGCAAGTTCAAGGTAGAGGGGTCAATGACTTTCTCTTTTCTCCCCTGGGCAATTCAGTATATACAGGCTTTGCTTAGGAGCCCAGAGGGAGTGTGTGTGTGTGCGCGCACATGTGTGTTTGTGTGTGTCTAGGAATGGAGGGAGGGCAGAAAAAATGCCAGTAGATGTGCCCACGTAGACTTTGAGATACACTTTAGAGCTACTTTGTGACAATGTCAAGAGAAGATTTCTAAATATTACGCAGAGCTACTCTGAGAACAGCAATGGAGTTAGACCTATTAGATACAACAGAAAAACCCTATGACTAAGCTCACCATAAGTGGAGAACTCCCTCCCATGTACTCTTCCCTTTGTGACACCCTGTTGCCTTGGAGGACATGTTGCTGCCTAAGAATATCGAACAGTTGTCACGGGCTGGTCTAAGGAAATTCAGATGTAGAGATAAGCTCCAAACAACTGATAGAACAGGTTATATATACCAGTGCCCGGTTTAGTAAAACAGTTAAAAAAAAAAAAAAAACAACCCACTAATTGTTGTTTTTGTTTTTTGGCAGCTGGGGTATCTGAAACCTTGTCCTTGGTGTTATAACACTGAGCTCTAACCAACTGAGCTAACTGGCCAGCCCAATATTTGCAGAAATAAGATTTAGTGTTTTTTGGTTTTTAAAATGTGGGCTCTTTCCTTTTAGCCTCTCAATATATTCTCATTTTAGTGGGCTGGGTGGGGGCAAGCTATTTTCACTCACTTACATGTACAAACAAAAATATACTCTTTTATCCACAAATGCCCAGACATTGTCAGGACATAAGAGCAAAGTGTGCCAAAAATGTTAGGCTGTTAGTTCTTCTGCATAAAACACACATCCGAACACATATTAACTGAAAAGCAGATGGCGGAGAAAAGAAAATCGGTTAGATTTTAGTGTGGGTGAAACATACCCAATAAGTTCTGTAAAGACAGAAACCTGGGTATAAGAGACACCATATTGAGTAAGCAAATGAAATGTCTAATCTGATTCTTTCATCTGTACTGCTTTTGATTTATCTGTTCTCCATAAATATATTATCATCTTTATCATGATGCCTTAAAGCAATTTTTCTATGGAAAAGGGGAGTGGGCAGAAAAAATATGTTTATATAGTAACACAGTTGGGGAAATAATCTAGGAATAAAGACTTTTAATAATGTACAGTGCTTCCTAATATTCATTAGTGGATGGAAATTCATTTAGATAAGAATACTAATGTACTAGCAAAAAAGTAAAAAATGTGTCTACATATTAGTCTAGTATAAGAAGTACCCTGAGCTTATGACTCAAATTAATAAATTATTCATACCATATTTTAACATTATCTAGTTTACAAATTATTTTTTCTTATCAAAATAAAAGTAGAAAATAGGGATAAGTATTTAAAAGAACACATGGAAAAGAATCATTAAAGTAGTTGTACATTCACTATTGATTTAGGAATTTCAGCTAATAAAAATGACATTTTATCTAAATTAGATTGGAACTGAGATGTATAAACTAAACAAGAGCAATGACAGATGCTAGATCTAGGTAAAAAACAATAAGCTAACTTAATATACTTAAGGAGTTAATAATGTATTTCTTAGAGCAAATCAGTGAAATGATTAAACTAGACCCCAAAATAGTATTTACCCATATGTTTTGATACTATTACAAAACAAAAAAACCCCACATGCCCCAAGCTAACAATAGGGAAAAAAAGTGAGTGCTTCTGAAGGGGCATCTTTGCTTTTACATGAATTAAGAAGGAATTGATTAAATGGACTGTAGGAAAGGGTATGAAAAATGCTATTTTAAAAAGCAATGTCAACTTTGAAAAAGGGTTAAACATATAACAAATTTCCTAAATCCACAGACAGATACTAGCCCATAAAAATAAAACATGTTGAGAATTATTAATATTTCAGAATGCAGGGATAAATTATGACATAACTATTCGGTTTATAAGTGGTGGGAGTATTTCTCAGATTTTCAGACTGTCCTATAAAACAACTGTCTTCTCCTGTTTACTTTTAATCTGCTCCTGTTTCCCTCTTCTGGAAATGACCAATTAAAAATACCCCAGAGCTCCCTTCTATGAAAACACAAAAGAACTACATCCATTGCTCCCTAGGACAGGTGTGCATCAATTACCATGGCAGGCCATGAGTGAATCTTTGCTAGTGCAATGCTGAACTTAATATATGCACATTTGCAAAGAAAAGGATATTAATCAGTCACGGAGAGTCACTGAGTGCAGCTCAGCAGAAAACTGCAGACCACAATCTTGCTTTCCTTTGATGCCACTTGGCTGAAACCTCACCTTGAACCATAATGTTGTCCTTCTGAGACTAGGTTTTGTGCAGTTTTGGACAGGCTGAAAATGGTATTGTCACAGCCCATTATAATTTTCATAGCAGTCATCTCGAAGCTCTAGGAATTAAGACTATTTTGCATGCATAAAAGAATGCCCCAAGTCCCGGGCAGGTGGGTAGGTGGTTATTTCTGGCTGCAATTTTGCTAAGTTTCTAAACCAGTCCTGCTTTAATTAGGAGCTTTTCTTCTGAGTTATTTTGATGTTAATAATATAGGGCTGTCGCATTCCTCGTACATGTTCCCAAACAGAGATACAAACATTATTAAATCTAATCAGTGTTTATGGAGTATTCCATATGCTACCCACTGTGAATCTTTTGAAATGTCATTTTAGTGGATAATGCATAAAGAAAGGTTGGTATATACAATGACATGCTGTTGTTCCTTCAGTCTATGATTTTTATGAAAAATTTTCTACAGATGGTAGTTGCTTTCGATTTGTATTGGACCATATTTTTAAAAGACTATTTTGTTTATTAGACTTCTATACAACAAATATTTAAATTCACAAAGAGTTTTTACTCCAAAGACTATAATAATTAACTTTCCCTTGACTAAACTGCAAATGTATAAAAGGAGATCACTGAAGCCTCCTAGAACTATGCTTTAAGAAATATTTAGCAAGAACTGAAAACCAGGTACCACACCTAAAATAACTACAGTAACATGAGGAAGAAATACAACGCAATGCAAACTTACTCTTGCCTAAGACACTTGAGTGACACTACCCAGACTGGACTACTACCGTGCATTATAATATAATATCCCTCCTCCTCTCTGTATTACCAATCAACTAATATTCAATGTAGTCATTAAAAGTAATTCTAAACAGATGGTCCTGTACTCCTGAAGGTGTGTATATGTATTTTCTCTCCTTGAGCCATGCTATCAAGTACATTATGTGTCTAAGAAAACAGAATTGCAGATGCAGACTCTGCACTAATCAGGCACAAAGTCAACCATCGAAGAGCCCGCTCACATGCATGCAGTGGACAATGTATGTTGTCCATTTTCCTCTTCATCTAAAGCCATGTGCACAAATAACGATGATCACCACCAGGGTCAATGTTTCCAAACTCTAATATGAGCGATACATGTTTAAGAAAAACAAATTTACTTTCATAACTTTCTAGCAGTCTCATTGAGATGATTTAGATTATCACTGTCTGAATAGAGAATATAGAAAGAGCTAATCAATGGTATTTTCCTCTGGGCATGGACACCTGTGAGTCTTCAGCTACACAGGCCTTTTCTACTGTACTGTATGTAGGTTCTTCCAGATCTCTCAAATCTTTGTGCTTGAGTTCAGACTATCACAATATGCCTGTTAGATGGGAAAAACAAAAAACAAGAATTGAGACGCTATCATTAAAAAAATGCAAGAGATGAAAAGCAAAAATTCTTTTTCCAAAAGACAGATTTTAAAAATTTATTATTTGACTAGTTCATTGTATCTACCGTGAATGTGGGTATGACTGTTTTGTCATTTTTCTGATCTTACGATGCTTTCCAAACAGCTGGCAGGCAGGCACTGTTTTTTATAGTTAATGAAAGGAATTTTATATGAAATGACAGTGCAGTTGCCACCTGAAAATATTAAGTGGTAGATGTGACTTTTAGCTACATGAGGTATTTATCTGCTTCTTTTATTATAGCTTTCTATAGAAGTAAACAGGCACTGCTTCTCCTGAGCCTCACATCACTCCCTGCTGAAGACTTGCCTGAACCATTAGAGATAGCGGCTTCCCAAATGCGAATATCATTGAAGTCTTTGATTTACGAGTTTTAACACTTGTTACCTATTTAAATATGTTTTATTAAAAGTAAAGTCGTGTTTAGGTACCAAAAGGTAACTACTTCCCCTAAAGTTGGTTATGACTAGAGTCAAATTAGATTAGGCACTGAGTACACAAATGAGAGCCAAATGTCAGAATTAGGTTCAACAAGTTATTTGGTTTAGCCTGTAAAGAGCCTCTCTTTTCTAAGCTGGTTTTTTCAAGAACTGGGGAAAACTTAAGAATAAGTGTTAAAAGCTTTCTATTTGTAAGAATATATCATAGTTTACAGCAAATATTACAGTTGCAAAAGACCTTTTGTTATTAACATCCTACTTTTTAATCAGGAAGAAAATCTCTAAGCACCATCTCTCATCAAACTTAAATTAGGAGCAGTAGGTTTTCATTTGAAAAGGTCTTTTTTTTTTTTTTTTTTCTTCTTGAAAAACTAATCAAAATCAGTAGATTCAGCCAGACTCCCAGAACTCTCCAAAACTGTACATATTAAACCAGTGGCTAAGAGTCAGCTATGGTTTCTGGTGTTTTCTTACTGTATGCCTTCAGGCACACACATGTAATTTTGTGCTTCAAGGAGTTAGTGCTTCATAAAAACAGAGATGAATGGTTATAAAACATATACCAGTGCCCTTTGGAAGTAATTAAAAATATGGCCCTTCCCTGTATTCATTTCCTTCCCTTTTGGCATTGCCTCTACTATAGCCTATGTTCAACTTCCCCTCTAATTCACAAAATACACCTAATTTCTTTTTGTACTCTCCCTTAAAGAATTACATGCTTAAACTTACAGAAATGTGCCATGAATGATATTATTAGGCTTCTAAATACATTTTAAAATAATTTTTTAAAAAAAGACATTAAAACTAATAAGAATAAACTCAGGAAAACATTGTCTCCAATTCACAAACTATGTAGACTATTTTCTGTCCTAAAAGTATGCTTTTATTGTCTTCAAAGAGGTCTCTAAAACTGAGAATTATAAACAATATATTTTCATTAAATGTAGTGGGATGTGTGTTTGATGAATACATTAAAATCTAGTTACAATTAAATTTTCAACTCTATTGCTGTGGGCTTTTCCATTTGACACTAACATTTGTTGATCCAAATACTTTGTGTCTTTCTAAATTATGCCCCATGCAAATATATATATATATATATATATATATATATATATATATATATATATATATTTTTTTTTTTTTTTTTTTTTTTTTTTTTTGTCTGTTTTTGTGACTGGCACTCAGCCAGTGAGTGCACCGGCCAGTCCTATATAGGATCCGAACCCGCGGCGGGAGCGTCGCCGCGCTCCCAGCGCCGCACTCTCCCGAGTGCGCCACGCCACGGGCTCGGCCCCAAATATATTTTTAAAGGTATAAATTAGCACATCATTTGTATGAATATGCCTAAAATCAAAATAATTTCTAATATGATTTTTGACCAAGATTGGAAGGCAACTTTTAGTGATCTGGCAAGTGGCCATTTAAAACACATACATATGTGAACACATGTGAACATGCATGCATGAATACGTGTATGCAAATTTGAATGCAAATATACATGAATTTATTTAGCTTATAATACTTCTTATTCTGCAATAATAATTTTCTAAAAGTAAAGATATATTAGGGGAAATAACATTATGCTAATGATAAACACCTTTTGTTCCATACTAAATGCTATGATAATGCCTGTATCATATGCCACCCGCAATATTTCAGATTTTTGCTGCATAGTAATGCTATATTTCACATGATATACTTGATCTCTGACATATTCGAAATGAGCCATGTTATGAAGTTGTACTACACACTTTATTCTTAAATTTGTTTCCATACCACTGCAAACGTAACCCTAATTCCCTAGTGTATAAAATGATTCAGAGGTTAATTTGCCATCTAGCACTTTGTCTTCCAATCTCCTGCTATTAAAGAATTGCACAATGGTATTCTGTTTCAGCTCAGAAAGTGTGCTCCTATTCAGTAATCTTATAAATGAAGTCATAAAGGATAAGTGACAACCATAGTAGACTCATAAATACTAAATGAATTAGTAATAAAATCTCTACTAATGCCATCTGAAATTAAAGATATAGCCTTCAATGAAAATAATTTTTTGTACTTTTCTTTTTACTCCTTCTACACTGAATATAACATTATGTACTTCAAGTATAAGGAAGAATCCATTTGACTCAGGTTTTAATGCGAGAAATTATCCAAAAGCATTAATGTAAGAAATTATCCAAAAAGATTTACCCACATATAATGCAACCTCAACTTGAGAGACAGTTTTGAGGATGACCAGTTTGTTTTAGTTTGCCTGGGATGTTCCCACTTTTAGCAGTGAAAGTGTCCGTGGGAACCCTTCAGTCCCTGGCAAAACCTGCGAAGTTGATTAATCTAAAGGTAACAATCAGAAATATGGTCCCTTAGGCTGTTTAACAATTTACAGCCTGAATATTTCACAAAAACAAATAAGGAGGCTTTCTGGGTTAGAAAATAATATATTTAACAGTAGGAAAAAAATAACCTTTAAGGAGTATATTTAATATTTATCATCAACTATATTTATAATGTCCTCCATCTATTCCTTCTCACACAAATATTAACTGTGTCTATTCAGTACCAGGTGCTATACTAGGCACTAATTCTTTCTTGAAGCAATATAAGAATTTTATATTAGAGGTACTTTAAAGTTCTGATGCCCTAGAAAAGAGATAAATCCCTCCAAAAAAGATCATTTCCCAAACTTGATTTGTTACCCTAAAATTTCTATGTTGCCATGGAAGAGAATGAGTTATTTGTAGAAGTGGGATAGGAAGCACCAGGGATAGCTGGAAAGAAAACAAATTCCTTATCAATTTCTATATAAACTTTCTCTACTCTATATAACCTGTTCACTCATCAGTTTTAGAAAATTCTCGAGATTATGAAGGGAATATATTCATGCTCAATATTCTAGATTTAAAGAATTTTTTTAAAAAAGGAATGTCTTGAGGAATCAGTCAAAATATAATATTCCTAATCTGACCTTTGCCTCAGAAGGGAAAAAATACAGCTACTGGGGTTTCTTGAAGATTTTTCTGTGTTTGTGTCCTTATGAGAAAGCATCATATATTTCTGATTTTATTAATAATACAGTTAAGAAGCTTTATCTAAGTTTAATGTTCCTATAGTTTTACCACTAACCTTTCTCCAATTGTGGGTGATGTTTAAGACAGTGGTGATGACTTGACATCTTAAAAACTGTAATCAAGTTACACTGGTTACAATCACCAACAAGGTCAGGATACATTGGTTCTTAAAGTGGAAAGGAATGCAGATAATTACTGTTCCCCTCAGACACGTTCATGCATATGAAGAGTAGTACCATCATCACATTCTTTTGTGAATGCAAAGTGTGATATTCCACAATTCTAGTCATCTCTCTGGTATTAGCAGTCAAAAATACACTCTTGCCAAAGGGCTCATATCTCTAAGACTGAGTTCAATGTGATCTGATGTTAACACTGATATTTCTTTCTTTCTTTTTTTGTTTTTTTTTTGGCAGTTGGCCAGTTCAGGGATCCAAACCCTTGACCTTGGTGTTATAACACCACACTCTAACCAACTGGGCTAACCAGCCATCCCAACACTGATATTTCTGCCATCAAATCAATGTATGAGTTTTAACATCTTGCTGATTTAACTTGAATTATCATCAGGTATTAATAAGCACCAGAGCAATGTCTGTTTATAATCAACTAAAATTCATGAACAATCACTCAGAAAAAAAGGAAAATGATAATTTATTTCTAAATTTTGCCTTGCATTCCCTAGGCAAAAGAAGGTGAGGCATTAAAAAAATGCCCTTGAAGCTCTAGAATAATGCTTATTTTAAAACATTCTTACAAGGTTATTTGGGTTTAAAGAAGTTAATCATAAGAACGACTAACAAATAATGGGCTGAACTGAAGAATTTACTTTGCAATCACAAAAGTGATGATTGGTCCATAAAACAAATGATGACATTTTAACACATTCAGTGTTCACCTGCTTTATTTGATTTCTTATAGATTGTATGCAGAGTGGACACAGTAATCCCTCTGGTTCAAGCTCAACATAAAGTCATCCTTAGTTTTCAGAAAATAATAGGAGCATTACAATAGTCATCATGCAATTCATATCCCAAGCAATTTGCTTTCTCATCTTGCCTAGACACCCTGCACTGGTTTCTATTACCTTTCTCTTTCAATTTGTGCTGTTCCTATTAAGAATGCTAGTGCACAGCTAACTTTTTCATTTGGCATGGACCCCAATATATAAGCACATTTGCCCCATCCACACAAGACTGTTGCAGATTTTGCTTGAGGCAAATGGAAACCCAGAGGGAAACTAGTCAACTTGTCAGAACATATTTTTTTCCCTAATGTGTAAATAAACTATCTAAATAGAAGTTCAGGTATAAAAAAAAGAACTGGATTGTCTCCATTCATCGAATGCCTATGCTCCCTACCCCTAGTCAACAGATTTGTGTGGCCTTTATAAGTCAGGGTGTTTCAAGACAAGAAAGTGAGAAGAGAAAGAAAAGAGGAGAAGTAGAAAAAGAGAAAAGGAAAGGGGATAAGAAGAACCATCTGCACTTCTCTAAATCTTGTCTTCATGGTATGTACAGGAATTGATTACTTTTGTATGGCACATTAAGGTAAATGGACGAGTTTGTCCAAGGTTGCTAAGGCAACCAGATAGAGGGCAGTGGCTATCCAAAGGGCTAAGAGGCTTGATATCTCAACAGAGTGAGGCTAAAACTTTGGAACACTATTCTAGTTGTCCAAATTCTATATAATTTAGAAAGAAAGAAGATAGACAACATGGAATCAAATATCATTGAAATGCTTATTTGTTTTGTGGAGATCAGAAACAAATACATAGTGTTATAATACCAAGGTCAAGGGTTCAGATCCCCATACAGTCCAGCTGCCAAAAAAAAAACCCCAAAAAACCCCCAAAAACAAACACAGATGGTTTAAAGGATGCCAGATACAGTTATTTAGGCAAAATCACATGAAGAAACTTAGGCTAGACATGTTAAAGAAAACAGTAATCATCATTTTAATAAATACGTGAAGCTGCTTTTCCCAAGGTTTTAAAAAATACCCATGATATAAACAATGGTTGAATAGAACCCACATTCTTCTGATCCAATAAGAATCTTTGGTCAGCCACTGCAATAGGCACTCTACACATATCTCTCATTTAATCCTTGCAATTGAGAGATGTCTATATAGAACTTTTGGTGATGGATGAGGTAAGTATCACCTAAGGGCCCAACTGAAATTCCAATCCAAATTTCTTTTACTCCAAAATCCTGCTGTATTAAAGCTGTGTTAAAAAATTTTTTTTTCCTGAAAGAACACTTTAAAAGACAAAAACCAAAAAAAGCCCCAAGGAACACTTTCTTTTCAGAAAATCTTACACAAAAACCCAAATTATAAAACAGATGAAAGTGGAACTGCTCTGTGTGAGCATGTGTGTAGGAATGGGGGGGTGGGGGGAGGGAGTTTCCTATCCCATCAGCAACCTCTGATTCATCTTGATGGAAATCCTTAGGCACCTCGGAACACACTTTGAGAAATGACTGCATCGCATCAAAAAACCTTAAAATTCACATCCATTCACGTGTTAATCTCCAGTAAAAACAGGACTTCAAACACAAATGTTTATTTGTTACACCACATCATGCCCTAGATTACTTGTTTTATTTGTGTACTTGTTTTGCCTTTCTTACTGGGTCTTTAAGGGCAGAGGGAAGAAGGATAGGAGTGTAATAAAAAGAATGAGAATGAAAAATAGAACTAAGATCAGTCAACAGCCATTAATCTATGATAAGGGTAGAGTATTGTTTCTCATCATCCTTTCCTGTCTCACCACAAGCATGTCTAAGGGAGAGAAATGTTAGAGGTGTTGACCAATTCTGTTTCTAAGGATTGTTCAACTGTAACGTTTCTCAGCAACAAAACCAGCCTGGCTTCCAGCAACTTTGGGCATCACTTATGTTCATACCAACATGTTATCTTGCATAGAGTAGGCTGAACAAACAGCTTTTATGGTTCCTAAATTTGGACAAACTGAATGATTCATTTAAGTATTCCTCTAAATTCTCTAACACCTTTTCAGTCCAATTCTATTTTTTCCCTCATAAATTCAAATGCAGAAAAAGAAATCAGCCCCCATAGTACACAAAGATATATATCACAGAGACTGCTAGTCAGGCAAAAAGATAAAGTCAGCGCAAACAGACAGACCCTTATATTTAACTCATCCTGGACAAATACAGTGACCCCTATTAAAAGTATATTATTAGCACTCTTGCCAAATAGCTGTCCGCGTTGCCTAATTTCTGGTTTGAATGTAGCAACACAGTAGATTTTCCACAATATTATATGTTTCCCTGATGAACGTGCCTCGTATCTTAATGTACCTAAAGAAAATACACTCAAACGTTTTACTTTCATTTTTATAGATACATACAATATTCCTGGCAATGCCATTCGAGTAAGTAAAATGTAATGTTTTTCAACCTTGGCTTGTGTGTATCCACCTTCATTACTTCCTGAAAGCAGTCTTACAAAATGGTAAAGCCTTATTCTATCTTGACTCCAGAATTCTATTTTTCACACGTGATCACTGAACATAAAAACAATCTTCCCAAATTGAATGTACCAACATATATTCTAGCTGAATCTTAATTGATTTAGAGTGACAGGAAGTCATGAAAGAATATAAGAAAATGAAGAAAATGAACTTAGACACTAAAAGTTGAAAGAGGCAGCATGATGATAAAAAAAATTGCAATCACATTTTCAAACCATGTTATATAAAAGATATACAAATAACATGCTGCCCTTCTTAAGTGAAGATGACCATATCGATCCAATATCAATCAGCATAAGAGGAAAGCTTGATTATTTTTGCCAGCAATGTGGACAGACCTACAATGAACTGTGCACATGTTATTATCTAGTGTCCACTTGCGACCACTGGTATACAGTAACAAAATAGTGGCCTGAAATTAAAGTTTGATTAACTATAAAGCTAACTAGCTCAAAAAAAGTGTCCAGCCAATACTCTTGGGATCACCATTATTTCTGTTAATGGCAACTCTATTCTTACCACTTGCTTAGCTCAAAATCTTAGGAATTTTCTGACTCTTCTCCTCTCATATTCCATACATCTGGTCTACCATTTTAGTAAAATACTATCCATGCCATTTTTAAAAACTTAGAAAGAACCATTAGAAATTATGGTTTCTGTTGATCAAAAGTGGTCAAATATTGGCAATTTCACATGGTTCAAACTGATATATCTAGGTATTTGACTACTTTTCAACACATCTGCTAACACTACCGTGGTCTAAAACACTACTATCTCTAGCCTGGACTATTGCAATAGCCTCCTGGATTATGGCAATTACAGTTGTCCCTCAGTATCTGCAGAGGATTGGTTCCAGGACCTCTGGCAGATACCAAAATCCACAGATGCTCAAGTCCCTGATAAAAAATGGCATCGTGTTTGCATATAACCTACACACATCCTAGATTACTTATAATATTACTAATATATTACTAATAATATATTACTTATAATACCTAATACAACGTAAATGCTATGTAAACAGTTGTTACACTGTATTGTTTAGGGAATAATCACAAGAAAAAAAAGTATGTGTTCAGTATAAACACAATCTCTTTTTCTGGAATATTTTCTATCTGTGATTGGCTGAAGCCATGGATGCAGAACCCACAGATACGAAGGGCCTACTGTACTTTTTATCAGATCTCTCTGCCTCTAACCTGCCACATTTATCAGTCTGTCCTTAACACAGTAGTCAGAGTGATTTTGTTAATACCTAAGTCAGTGCATTTCTCTCTTCTGCTCAAAACCTTTCAATGACTTGTCATCTTTCTTTAACTAAAAGCTCAGGTCCTTATTATGACCTAAGAAATCCTACATGATTTGGGTGTACAACTCCCTCCCCTCCTCATGACTTTTCTGACCTTGTCTTCTGTTATTCTCCCCCTCATTCAGTTTGCTCCAGGCATGCTGGACTTGCTACTTCTCCTAGAACGCAGCAGGTATGCTTTCTGCCTCAGTGTCTTTGCATGTGCTATTCCCTCTGCTTGGAATGCTCTTTCCCCAAATATCTGTATGACTTAACTTCCCATAGATCCTTATTCAGAAGTTACCATGTCAATAAGCCTTTCCCTGGCTACCCTATCTAAAAATACCAACATACACTCAATTCCTCTTCCTGGCTTTTTTCCTCCTGTGGCATTTATCACCTTCTAATGTATTTTGTAATGTCTTTATTTTATCTGTTTTTCCTTACTAGTATATAAGCTCCAAGAAGGCAGAAGTTAGTATCTGTTTTGTGTACTGTGGTGTTCTCAGAGCCTATAACAGTGTCTGTCACATTAGAAGGCACTTAAATTTTTGCTGAATGAATGAATACATAAGTTTTAAAAATTAAGCTGATCAGTAGGTTAATTCACCATTCTCTTCCATTCTTCAAATTCCATTCATGCTGATTCTTTGTTGGCAATCTTGTCCCTGTGAAAATTCAGAGTGAGGAAATCTCATACGCCTCATGAGTCAGTAAGTGTTAATCCAGGAGAGGACCAGGTAAAGCAGCATAGTAAGGATTTCTTTAAATTTCTCTACGGCATTCTTTCAGAATAGAACACCAGCCTCACCTTTTCTTTTCCTTTTCTTCCACACCCCCGGAAGATCATGATTGCTTGTGCAGTAACTTTCTTGTTATATCAAGATTAGAACTGGCAGAGAAGAAACTGGTCCCTGAGTTTACCATACCCTGGGCCCTAAAACTGTTTCCTGGGTATCTTTACCCAAATGGCTCTATCTCTCCAGGACTCAAACAGATCCTTCACAAAGGGAGACGAAATCTTAGACTGATTATCTACTGTTTTGTATAACTGATGTTTAATGTTGTCGTCTATGAAAATGGTTGAGAACTGACCAGTATCTAAACATAGCACTTTCATCATAGACATAAGAGAAGTTGCTGGGAAATATTCTGGCAGTTATAAGGAGATTCAGAAAAACATCATTCTTGAAATGTTATTTATAAAGCATTTTCTATTGCAACACTAGCAAAAGAAGCCATTATAAAAGTGTAGCTATAGTTCCCAACGTTCTTCTGTGACAATGTTACCTTATTTCTAAAGCCCATGGAGCATCAGGAAATATTACATATGATAGGTACTTCATTATTATTTAAGCCTTGAGAATGCATCAGTAAAAACTAGGTGTAAAAAAAAGCAAAACTGAGCAAGCCACTGATAAAGGAAAACGTAAAAAGAAATCTGCTACCAGGGGCTTCTTAATGCTTGAGACCTGTAGGCTGTACAGAAGTGAAGGAAAAATAGCAAGCTAACCAAAGTGGTGGGATTTGAGGATTAGAGCACCTCTGCCACTTCAAATACCAGGGACCTGAATAAGTACAGCATGGGAAGACTTCTGACCTGGAAGATAGTCAAGGTCAGATTGTAAGACAAGAGTAAGTAAAGCAGTAATAAAATGCTGTTTCATTTAATTAGGAAGCTATGTGAGACTTATGTCTAGGTTACTCTATTTCTTTCCAACCTTGCCTCAAACAGTATTTTTTTATACCATTGCTAATATGCATATCTAACTAATTAGTGTTTAAACAGTAGTGATACTGTTTGAAAATGATTCCCGTTAATATCAAAAATCTATTGAAAAGTAGATGACACTGTTATCTCTAAGACTCATTTGGCTATGTTTGGAGAACCTATATTATCTGCGTTTCAATCCACCTGAGGCACAAGTACTTCCCTAGTGCCACGTCTCCAAATGGCAGGCGTAAAAATACTAGGTGGAAACAATCAATCCCTGCGTGAAGTCAAGTCCTGCCATCTAGTCTGTGGTAATGCTTTCTTACTGCTAACAGTATGTGCTAATGAAATTTACACAACTAATGTTTGCACTATTTTCTTTTCAGACTGAATATGAAATCTATAAGAGTTTAGTAAGTATAATTTTAAAAATATAAAAAAGAACCTTTACATGGCTTCAAAATCTCCTCAGGCAAAATCTGTTGCTTATAAATCACATCTAACTGTAGTCTTCCTCCAATCAACTGATCATTCAATCTTGTAATGGAAAGGAAAGGGTCTCCCTTCGTGATGAAGGGCAGGACTGTTTCAGACAAAGGGCAAAACTGATTTGCTAAATGAGACCAAAGGATTAAACCTGAAAGGCAGGTGAACACTCCAAGCTTTTGCACAAATGCTCTTTTTATTTATTTATTTATTTATTTTTAATATACAGTCAGCTATGACTATTTCTACCTTACAAGAATAAACTTTTAGCTTCACATGGCAAGGGTTCTGAAACTGGCAAGATCATCGTAATGATTCAACAGTGGCTTTTTCTTCATTTTTGTCCCCTCACACTGGGGTCTGACTCAAAAACCTTAATTACCCATATAAGAGATTCTTCCTTAGGCACTTAAGACCCTGAGGGTTCTGGTCTCAATAGACATTTCCAGACTTGTTGTGTACTACCTCCTCCCTCCACAATCATTATCTATTCGATAATCCAATTAAAAGTAACAATTCATTGCTCCTTAACTTTCAGATTTTCCCACTTCTCAGCCTTCGTTAACTGTCCCTTTGGTATGGAAAGTCTTCCTCTCTTATCTCCCTTCCTATTTCAGATACAAAGCTGAAAGCCAGTTCTTCTGCCATAGAGGATAAAGTTCCAAAGCAAGGGTTTATCTATCACAAGTCCTTCCATGAAGCTAAGTTGGATAAATACACAAAAACAGCCACAGGGAAATGGATTTGTGGTCCCCTCAAAACAGGACAGTATCATAACCACCCAGATAAAATTAGAGAGTGTATGTGCGTGTAGAGGGGGAAGAGGTGGTAAACTGAATGCAGAGAAATGGAGAAAGACATATTGTTCCAGGATACCTTGTGATACTAAAAGAATCTGCTCTGACCAGGTCAGCTAAATTATAGTGCCTTGGGAGATCTGGGATAAGTCAGTAATCACTTCTACCTGTCCTGGAAAACGTTATCATGTTTTACTTAGAAGCAGCCATAATGGCACCAGAAAGCCATAAAATAACTTAACATGCCTCTTGTAAACCTTACCCTAGATCCCCACATGTATGATGTAACCTAGTAACAATCCCAAATGTATCTGTCTTGTACAACCAATAGAAAACCTGATGAAGTAATTAGGTGTGGCTGTCTCTCTCTATCTTTCTTCTTTGACCCATCCCCCTTCTCGTGATTATAAAATGCTAAGCTCTGCTGGCCCTCTTCAGAACACATTTTTCAGGACTACCCGATCTATGTGTCTCGCTAGCTGCAATCATCATACTGGCTCAATAAACCCTTCCCATATGTATTTGGTCTCAGTTTCTTTTTTAAGTCAACACTGGCATTGATTCTACTTTGGTCTTGGTAATGCTGAATTTAGTTCAGAGAGAAGGAAAGCCCAGTGTCTGTCTGTAAACATCCTATTAAATGAGAATGTATACAGATTACGAAAGTTCTTCCTGAATAGTAATGATAGGTCTGTGTGGAAAAGAACAGTGGCGAGATTTAAACTTTCCAGATCTGGTGACAGTTTACAATAAGGGAATAGCAAACCTATCCTGACCTACCCAACTCCCCAACCCCCCCACCCCTCCACCACCACCAATGGCCCCACCCCCTGAAGCAACTCTGGGGGCCTAAAAGAGCTTTGCTGAATTCTGCTGTATGTACTTCTGCACTTACTTCCTACAACAGGGTGTATCCTTGGCTAATTAAATTGGGAACTCTTTCTAACCTGAAAGAGAGAGTGAGGGAAAGAAGGAAGGAGAGGGCTGGCTCATTAGTTCAGTTGGTTATGGCATGATGTTGTAACACCAAGGTCAAAGGTTTGGATCCCTGCACCGGCCAGCCACCAAAAAAAAAAAAAGAAAAGAAAAGAAAAGAAAGTGGAAATAGTGGGGGTTGGGTTTGCTGCCAATATGTACCCAATAAGAAATTCCTCTTCAATAACACTTTTCTAGAGCACTGTAACTTAATTACACCAGGTGCTGTGGATTGAATGTCCCCCCAAAACTCAATGAAGCTTGACCCTCACTGTAACAGTGCTAAGAGGATGGGAAATCCAATTATGGTATTTGAGAGGTAGGGTCTTTAAGAAGTGACTGGATTTGAGGACCATGCCCTTGACAATAAATTGATCCATTCATAATGAGTTGTCATGGATGTGGTTCTGATGGCTTTATGAGGAGAGTTAGTGAGCCAGTTAAATCTCTTGCTCAGCCCATTCTCACCACTGACATGATACCTTGGTCACTACAGGCTCCCTGTAGAGAGTTCCCACCAGAAGGCCTTCACCAGATATGTACCTTGGACTTTCGACTTCCTAGCCTCTGAAACGGTAAGAAGTAAGTTTCATTCCTTTATAAATTACCCAGTTTCAGGTATTATTATAAGCAACGGAAATGGACTACTACACCAGTTTTATTGACGCTTTTTTCCTTCATATTTTTCTATTCAATCTTGTTCAATTTATTTTATAGACAAACCTTTCTGGGGCCAGACATAAACTTTAAAATGCCAGTGGGCGTGAGGTTGTTAAAAGTAGCTCCAGGTGAGAAAAACACGATCAAGCACAACTAGCTGAACTGCCCGAGTGACAACTTCCTGCCTTCTTGCCTCCCATTCATTCTTTGGCTATTTTCTCAGCCTGGGATCTCTTAGCTCCTACTCTTGGCTATGGCAATAGACACGGCCTCAGCTTGACTTAAGATAGATGATGCCTACTGTCTTTGGATGCTCTCCTTCCATGACTCTTGGACTATGATGAATCTGATGACCTCCCACTTTCTACAGTCATTTTCACCTCTGCTCAGTCCTTTATTTGTTCTGGTATGAAGGTATGTTTCGGCCACATTGCATCACCTACATTGCTATTTCTCCTTGCAAGTGTGTATGCTACCTACAAACACACACAAAACACACAAAATAAATATAACTATAGGTCCTTTCTTATAACGAAACAACAAAACATACTAATCCATACATTAAAAAATATAATCCCACTCTGTTAGTAGCAAAATGCTCACTTTACAACATTACAATGACTATTGCAGCATACAGAATGCAATTTCTGAAAAGACGGCTTCATGTCAGTGTTTATATGCAACAGCATCCTTTATTAAAAAGGAAACAGCTATAATAAACACAAATCACAGTGACAGCAGGAATCATGCTATCAACAAACCCATCAAAATGGAATCAAACATCATGAGATGAACACCATTCCCAGAGATATGTGCAAGTGCTTTTCCCATATGGGATTCTCTGCTACTTCATCTTGAAACTACAGAACTAGGGCAACTGTTTCCAGCAATATATCTATCTGGGCCTTTTTCAGGGTTATTGTGTTCTCAGTAATGGTTCACAGAGGGTTTCAAGTCGCGACGTGAGGTTCTTTCATGATCACAGCTTCACTGCAGTCCCATGTTTTTAATACTGTTGTTATAATTATTCAAGTTTGGCCACCAGGATTTATTTTCAGATTAACAAATTCTGTTGTTAAATATCTTTAGAATGTTTTAAGTAACTCACATAGCAAATGATATGTTTACAAACTGACAATGCCTGGACAGTGTTTATGGTACATTGATTTAACTGGATCACATGGTCTGAAAGCCACATCCTTCTTACTAACGGTAACCAGGATTGCATTCATGCATAGATTTATAGCATTCTGAAGTCCTGGGTGTAACATAATCCATATTGTTTATTTATATGATAGCTAAAAGTATCCTATTCTTTCCTATATTCAACACCAAGGGTACTGCCAATGCATTTTAAAGAAATCCTATTTGATTATTTTTTCTCCTCCTGAACATTTCAATGGGGACTTCCTATAATCAGGAAGCTTTGCTAATAAGGTCTGGAGGCATTTTACAAACAACATTTTAATAATTTTGTCCCGTGCCCATTTCTCCTATGCCTTACACATACAAGAATAAATAGCTAGACCACCTTTTCTCAAACTGTGCACCATACTTGAGATGTTAAAGTGTATTGAACAGACACACAAACACACACCCTTTGTCTATATAAGTTAGGGAAATATCTTATACCATAGCCCTTTGTCGCAATTTACAACAAAAGTAGCATATTAAAAGTCATGAGAAATTCTGTAGCAAATAGACCTGCTTGTCTTTATTTAACCCTGCATATCCACAATTTATTTGTCACAGACAATCTCCCTGACTACCTCTATACCTTTTCTTTTCTTTTTCTTTTTTAAAGTTACTTTAACATCCTGTGGAACAATATTCTGTAGAATGCAGTTTGGGAACACTAAACTCAATAAATAAATAGTATCTCCCATGTATAATTTAACATAATTTCAACTTTTCAAAACAGTAACATATCATAAACTTCTTTCTTGAGAATGCTAGTTTATCAAATGGTATGAACCATTTTCTGAATAGTATGGGACTAAGAAAATACAAGAAAACATTAGGAATTTGTAACCCTCTCTGTATGTCTTACAATATACACAAACTATAGTTGGGTGTCACCTGTTAGTAACAAAAATAAGATGATCTAATGTTCCAGTATCTGTATGGAATTGAGAAACAAAAGCACTTGGGAAACAGACCATAATTCATTGGATGCTAAACCAAATTATTTCTCTTTACTGATCAAAAACACCAAGTAACCAAAATTCAAACCAATAAGGGCATAAACCTTTTATCTATATAAATTTTTAAAAAATAATAAAAGTGACACGTAAATCTGAAAGCCAAAAAGTTAAGTCAAGTACTAAGGATGTCAAAAGCACCAAAACAAAATTGAACTGAGATTTAATTAAGCATGGTTTCCTCACATCATTTGGTTACGTAAGGTATAGGGGACATCCTCCCAGAACCATTTTTAATAGCTGGTCTTGTAGTGAGCGTATACATCAGAAATCAGAGCTGCACCTAAAGGATATATAAGAAAGAGATAGTTTTTTCCAGCCAGTTTCACTGACTCCAAAGAGGATGAGTTTAACAAAAGGTTTAATAAGCATCTACCATATTGACTGGGGCATAAAGTTCTATGGTCCTGTGCTGAGCTCTACTGATCTTAACAAATCAGACCAGCTAATGCCACACTACTCAAAGAGCTGATCCACTGAGATAAAAAGCTGGTACAGAAATGTAAATCAGCTGTCACTACATGAGGGACAGGTAATTCACGACTGGCACTGATCAAGTCAGCTCTAGGTAATGAAGATTTTCTCGGAAAATGAGAAAATGTTTTATTTCATCATTTTTTCCCTACACATCTCTGGGTTTGAAGTTTAAGACTTAAAAACAACTCAGCAAAAATTTTAAGTACGCTTAATTTTGCTAACATACTTTCTGTTTATTCCCTGAAAGTTAACCACTTGAAACTGAGTCAAAGGTGGGAAGTAAATTATCAAGAACAATCTGTTGGTCCTTGGAATGTCTCAGCACCCTGCTCCAAGACATTCTGAATACTTTACTTTTTCTGTTGTTATAAACAAACAGTTTATAACTTAAGGTATCTTATATAACTTCAGGTAGCACATATAATAAACATTTTATTTAAATGTTTAAAGTCTTCATAGAGTGCACGAGTCATGTCTAATTGTATATATACATCTTAGCTCTCTGAACACCATGAGGACATCAAATATATGTATCAAATTTATACAAAAGCTATTTATCCAATTACTTAAATTTTCACAACTGTTATGCTATCATTAAATATGGAGCCATTCTTCTTGCTTGTTTTAAAAAATAAGCTAATTTACTACCAGTTACTAGTAGAGTTTGTCACTTTGGCCTTGGTAGGATATAGAACTTAGGTGCCGGTAAAGTTGAGAAGTTGAAAAAAAATTATTCATTTTTTTCAGTGCTAACAAAAGATCTGAGGCTTGATATCTTTCATTTATTCTCGCAATAAGTCTAGGGACAGTAAACTTTTCTAAGACTTGCAGGATAAGTTGTCTTATTCATGTCCCTAAATATCAATCTCTGTTACTCACTTGACAGCTTTTTTCTTCCCAAGTCCAAATGACAAGAGGTCTGACTAGCATAAACCTTAGTAGTATGTTATAGAGTGTGACCATTTGCCAACCAGGAAACAAATCAAGACACCATTCAAATCTTTTAGCTGTTGATCATTATCAATCACAATCTGTTACCAAATTTGAATGGGTACTTCACTATTGAGTACATCTATTATTATATATCTTATGAGCCATTAACCACACTAAGAAGCTATATTACCATGTACACTATAGAGAGAGTTACGTACTCGAGGAAGAACAATGTACAATTTATTTCATGAATTGCTATAGGGAAAGTCTGTCATTTTTAAAGTCTTCTGAGTGTCAGAAAACCTCCAAATCAAATTCATATGCAAGTTCCTAACAACGGCAAAATATGATATCTCTGCAAACAACATAGAATTGCAAATTACCTTTTCAACATTAATCTAATGTTTACCAGTCTTACAACACACAATTGGAACAGAATTTTTGTTACATCACTTATATCTATAATAATGCTTTTTATCTTTTCTTTCTTTCTTTTTTTTTTTGGTATCTGGCTGGTATGAAGATCCGAACTCTTGACCTTGGTGTTATAACACTGTGCTCTAACCAACCAAGCTAACCAGCCAGCCCCTATAATAAGGCTTTCTTGTTACAGGACCAAACATAGTTCTTAAGCTTCTATTGTTCTAAAAGAAACAGGTGAAATAAACATATCTCAACTAGTGTTTGAAAAAAAAAATTGCCATGGCTTTTTCGATTGAAGTACAATAAGTCTTGGTATTTGATTTTGAACACATTTTAAATGTATGACATATGGAATAAATTAACTATAAATGGCATTTATTGTGCAGCTTTGATGAAAGAGTCTTAATTTAAATTTTAAAAGTCTGTTTACCTCGGTCACTATAGTTACATTATCTCCAGTATATATGCATAACTTCATTCTCTAATTGAAATACAAAAATATTTTGTGTTAGAGTGATAATTGGCACTCCCTTTACTGAACACTGCTGTCAGGTTGTTAAAATGGAAAGAACACCAGACTAACTTCATACCAAATGTCTGAGGTTCAAGATCTTGTTTTGCCACTAACAAATGGTGTGACCTTGGGCAAATCATCCAAGCCTTAAAGTATCTCAAAAAGGGGGGGATTGCACTCAGTGATATCTAAAGTCCATGAAATTCAAATCTATGATTTAGGTCTTCCTAAAGTATTTTTCCATTAATGCATTTTTACAAGACAAATTTCAAGGCATGTAGTCTGTAACATGGGATCCTCTCACTTTTCCTGCTAGCATTTTCTACAACTACTCTCTAAAATGAATCATCTTGGTAACCCTCACCGGGGACTTCATCATATCTAAGTCTGAATCATTATGCTTTCATGTATATATCTTATGCCTTGTCACTTGAAAATATAATACATTAATAGTTCTAATATTAGAACTAATATTAACATTACTATTATTAATACTAATGATGATTTAAGGCCCTCAACCTAATTTAGTTCAAGGCCCTATCAATAATAGTAGTAATTATTATTACTATCTATAGGACACTATGTGCCCCTTACTATGCTGGACCCTTTATCTCTTTGTCTCATTTAGTCCTCACAGCTAGCTCCTCTAATTTATGGATTTATAATTTATAATTTTTATAATTTATAGCTTCTCCCTCTTTACAGATCATTCCTTGCTTGTATTAAAAGTAATAAAATGAAAGCTCAATTGGCCTGCAAAGATTTTTAAAAGTTTATCACACTTAAACTCCCCTTCTTTTCTATTCTGCCTCAATAATGTGGTGAACAGCTCAAGGGAGGTATGCCAGCAAATTAACATCCTTCTTAGTTTGTGTTGCAGAGACAAACCCATAAAGAGAAGAAAAAAAAAAAAAACCTAACAATTCCTTGATAGGAATGTAAAAAAACAACATGTATCAAACCTGTGATTTCACAGATTATTTAATAAAAAATTCTATATGCTGAGTTGCCTAACGATGAATTTCTATACTTCTGAGTAATCAAATGAGTTTTTCAAAAGTGACTTCTTAAATCTTATTATCTTTCATTTTCTTTTAAATTTAAATAACCTATGTTATATTTATCATATAGTAGATTCACTTCCATACTGAAAAAAATAAGAAAACCACAAGACTCCCGACAGTTCCTTGTTATGCTCAATAGTATCAACAATGTCAGATATGTTTAATCCATGTGTTTGTTTTAGCCATCTCAAAAATAAAAAAATGGGGGGGGGGACTTCAGTTATATCATGTTTGCTATTCATTCAAATTTTACATACTTACTAAATCCCAAATAATGCCTAGCACCAAGGTATGAGGTTAAAATTAATTTAGTTAAGGTAAAAACCAGAAATAGCCAAGAAATATAGCATTAGTTACAATTATAATTGAAGCAACATGCCCTAAGCCCTCAAAATCATAAGCAGAAGTAAATATAGGATTTAACGATTGTTCTTGACCTCTCAGACAACTAAGGCTGTTCAAATGTGTTCTGTTTATGTTTGGCCAGAAGATTGACTGGTAAACTCATTAACTCTCACACACTCTCAACGTCTTGGTATCCCTATATTATACAGAAGGTAACTGTACTATACAAACTAAAGGATTTTCCCAAAGTCATGAAATTCAGAAGAGAATCAGGAATAGGCCTTAGTTTTCACAATAAAAATTTTATCAAATTCCATCTTGCATTTTGTAAGATGGAAACAAAACAATAGTAATAGTAATGCTTATCTTGGGGTGAGGGGGAAATCATTCCGATGGTAAACTTTGGCGCGTGACCTATCTGTCCATTTATCCAAACCAGTAGAACCATAGTAATTTTCCCTTATTCTCTGCTTTAGTCCAACAGAGAAAAAAACAAAAACAAACAAAAAAAAACCAGTACACTAAAAATCAACACTGAAATAAACTGGCAGAGTTGTTTGGGGAATTGTGTAGGATACTTTTACTCACTAGCTCATGTTTGCCACTAGTGCTATTTTCATGAATAAAAATCTACAGGAAAATTGACAAAAACATACTACTGACAGGTGGTTAGAGCCCCTGTTCTATATAAATCTACATTACAAGAAAAAAAAAGTACATCAGGACAACTTCCCTGTTTTCAATTTCTACTGCTATTATTATATTGTTTTTCACTCTTGACATGAAACAACTGTGTGATCAAGAATTTAACATAAGCTGCTAAATGCAGGTCTCAATTTGGATAAGCTCTTTAAGAAAATTATTTTCCTGCAGGCCACTTTACAGTTTGTTTTTTCGTATGATTTGTTCCTTGTGTAATTTCTATATGTCAAAGTTGGTTAGCTCATGGCGCTAAAGAGGCCAAGGTCTTGAGTCTGATTCCTGTGTGAACCAGTTAGTTTTGTAAAAAGAAAGAGAAAAAAGGTTCTGTAGCCAATACCTATAACTACAGCCAGACAGGGTACAAATTCATGTCCTTGGTTAAAAGAGGAACTAGAGAAGGAGAAGGTGGAGCTGGAAAGACACTCCAAAGCACATGCCCTAATGGCAGTGAGTAAAGAGTTTCTTCTTCATATTCAAGTAGAGAGTAGAGTTTCTGTAATGTTCACATAAGCACTAGGAGATTATGTTGTAAAATCACAATCATGCCAATTACACATTAAAAACATTTTCAGAGTACATCAACAACACATGCTTACATATGAGAAAAATTTAAAGGCATCAGAGGGAAAATAAGTAATACATACATATGATGGCTATTGTATGTTCCAGAGATATATGTACATAGGAAAATGTATAATATGGATAATTATAAAATGTTATACATAAATAAGAACATAAAGCTGACAACTTCAGGCATAGATAAATCAATACATGAAAAAAATGGTGTTTCAGGAAGTAATTAGGTTTGCTTAGAGCACAGGATAAATCAAGGGTAAAGGGGAAAATTCCTATATTATTCAAGGGCCTAATGAGTTTAAAGCCCCAATTTTCTTTAGGCTAAGGACAGCTAAATGCACCTAGCCATACTTTGGGAAGATTTATCTCAGGACTGTATATGAAATGGACTAGATGGAGGTAGAGTCTGAGGAAACTGGTTGGACTACTACTGCAATAGTCCTGGCAAAAAGTAATGACAGCTCATACTAAGGTAATAACAGAAGGTGACTAGATGGACACAAATCTATTGCAGAAGTAGAAATTACAGAACAAAACAATTTAGCAAGCAATTTAATGCAGTGATTAAGAGGCTAAATTATAAAGCCAGATTGGATGGATTTGAATCCCAGCTCTTCCATTTTACCAGTCTTCTAACCTTAGGAAGCTACCTAATTTCTCTGTACACCAGTTGTTCCAACTATGAAACAGACATTATAATAACTCCTAATTCATAGGATTATTCTGAGGATGAAATGTTAAGGGCTTGGCACATGGTAAGTGCTAAACAAATGGTAAAAATTATTATTATTATTGTTGTTGTTGTTGTTGTTGTTGTTGAATGGATGTGTGAGGCAAGGGAAAGAGGTATCAAGAAAACTACCAGTGATTGAACTTATATAACTAAGGAGGGTGGTGGAAACGTTAAAATAAATAGGTTCCAGAGGAAGGTAAATGAATTTATTATTATACTGTTTAGGGAGTGAGGATATATATCTAGGCAGAAATGTGCAGCTAAGGGTTAGAAGATTAGGTCTAGTGTGTGGGAGAGTGAACAAAAAAGGGAGATATAAACAGAATAGTCCTGTATGTTGAAGGATTGATAGAAGTTATTGGACTGGGAAAGACTGCAAAGGGAAATAAGGAAAGAAGGAAAGAGAGGGGAAATTATAAAAGTAAATGAAGTATTTCATATCTGAAGACAAGGTCAACTATATTAATGGAGTAAATAAAATATAATGTCATATACTTAGAGCTCCATAAATATTGAAAATTTGCTAAATTATAAAAACTATGCTCAATTTTACAATTCAATTCTATGACCTACATATTTTCTAGAGAAAATAATATAATGTTGGTAGTGCATAACAAATCGTTTCAAGGTTCAATAGACTATGATCCATCTAAATTGTATGTTAAGTACTATCGATTTTTTTCTTGTGGTTGCTCTACATTCCTATAACTATCTATGTGAAATAAAGAAAAACTAGTCTGCCTCCTGTAACTAATATGCACAAATATAACTTGAATAACTCAAAGGAAAATATAATTTCTTTTAAAACTCTACAAAGCTCTATAGAAACAATCTCCAAGTTTGGATTCCAATAAAAATGTTATTCAGTGTAGATGTAAGTCACTTCCTCTTTCTGAGTCTCAATTTCCTAACCCATAAATTAAGACCAATGGACTAGAATATTTCTAAATTACTTTCCAGTCCTAATAAATGCAGATATTAACTTTACCAAAATCTTGCTTGGATAGTCGGGCACTGGGTAGTGAAAGAAAACAGGACGCAGGCCAGTCACCACTAGACAATTTATGGGTGAAAGTCAGGGGCTGTCTGTGACTTAAGAGGTGAAGTCCAGGGTATATAGCAAGGGCTGGCGTGTGACAAGATAAACTGTGAGCCTACCCAGAACAAGAATGCAAGGAATCCATTCAGGTTTTCGAGTGACTGGTGGACTGGACATTGGATCCAGCCAATAAATTCTGCTAAATACCTTCCTTCAAGCTATTTATATAGGATCTCCTCTGTACATAGAAGCTTGTATTCCATTTGTTCTCAGATGCTAAAATTTTACCTTAGGTACTTTTAACATATTACTATAAAAGGAATAAGATAGCTTTTGAAATTCAAATATTATCTCTCATAGTAGCCACTTTGAACTGTAATCACTATTCATGTACAAAATAGGAACAAACTAGGAAAGACAAGAGAATCAAGAATATGTGAAATCAAGACTATTAAAAGAATGTTGTTTTTCCCTGGAGTATAATTAAGTCCAACTGCTTGAATTACAACACGAAAATAAACACCTAAAACAATCCAAACATAGTGATTCTATAAAAAGAATCAAATATATATAAAACATACATTCCCTAAATTTAGTTGTTATATCTAGTCTGAAAGATTAGACCTTCCAATATCTAAATCTCTAGTCATGATATATACAAAATAATAACAATAAAGAAATGTCAACAAATGGGAGAGCAAAAATAAAAATTACAAGGCCTGAGCATGAAAGACTAAACACAAAAGATGTTGATTAGGATACAGAGGTACTAGAATTTATAGTGACACTGTATAATCTCTAAGAGTAGATTTGCTGGCCTAAGTCTTTGTAGGTTCACACATCCTTTTTAACTTTCCTGTTATAACTCAATCTTCTCTTTCACTTAATTAGAGAATGCTTATCTCACTTGTCAGCTACTTCCTGCTTTAATAAGCTTGAATGGGTAAGTCTACTGTACTATTCCACAGTCATTTTAAATACTGTTTGCTTTTGCATAAATTTCCAAATGGTTACTATTTATTTATTAAGTAAGAATTTATATCCTGACTGCTTCCAAATGTATTTGAAGTAACTTATAAAATTTAATATAAGAACATTAAATGTAATGTGAAAATAGCATTGTCAAGGATAACAACAACAGACACTCTCCTGAGTGAGCTGAGTGAACGGATGAGCTAGTTTTGAAAATTGGGAATTGAGCCTGAGTATAAGTTCCCTGGCAGCTAGGCTAAAGAGTGATGCATGTAACATAATTTTTAATGTCTGACTGAAAGAAAATAGACATCTTTCTATACAAAGACCTTTCTGGCACTGAACTAAAAAATTCATCATATGGATCTCTGTATGAGGGGCTTTGAAAATACAGTAGACAATGACTTCAACTACAATTTAGTAAAATCCACCAAAATACTGTGTAAATGGATGATTTAAAAATTGCTTCTATAAATAGCTATTAACAAAACTAGCAGTATTAGTAGAGTTGAAATATCAGTAGTGTAAATGTCAGAAGGGCTGATTCAAATCCTGTATACATCAATCACCAGTTATGTAATTTTTGGCAAGTCACTTAACTGTTCCCTTATCTGTAAACCAAGGATAACAATATATGCCTTGCCTGACAACTGGATGGTTGAAGGATCAAATGACAGTATTGTGCATGAAAGCATTTAAGTGCTATCCTAGTGGAAGCTATTACTTACTATTATCATCATAAGAGTTAAAAATATGAAGACAGACGCACTAGGTTTCACAAAAGTCATTGGTAGAACCCTGTCTATTGGCCCAACAATCCATTTTTCCACCAAATAGTCAGAACAATCTTTATAGTGATCCTTAAGTCACTCCCCCGCCTAAATTTTTCAAGTTCCCTAACATCTTCAGTATACAATTAAACCCAGGGCCAGCTTCTGGGGCTGAGACCTGTGTACTCACACAGAGGCCCAGACTTAGATGGGCCCCATGCTTGGGTTAATACTCTTCTGCTGCCATCTTGAAATTCTTAATGATTTCTTAACAAGGGCCCCACATTTTCATTTTGCACTGGCCCCACAAATTATTTAGCCAGTCCTGATGAAAACTCTTGAGACGAGATCCAAAGTCCTTCAGAATGTGCTTCACACTTAACCTCTGCAGCTTTGCCTTCTCTGTTCTCTCTGAACCTATTCTAAGGCTCCATCATGTTGAATAACCTTCAGTTCCCCAAATGTCCTATGCTCTTTCAATCTCCTTTGACTCTGCTCATAGAGTCTCCTTGCCTTTCTCCCTTTGCATTATAATAAAATGAATGCAAAGCAAGTGGATCTGTTTTAAAATCTTCAAATGCGATCTTACTTCCAGAACCCTTTTGCACTTTGCAATGACGTTTGAGGCAGGTGGAGAAATACTAAGCTCTAATAAACCATGAATGTGATGGTATCTAAACATATATATATAGATCTATCTATCTATTTAAAATTACTGCCAACTAAAGAAAAATAAAAGTGAAAGGGATGAGGTAAAGAATTGAACTGTTGTTTTTATTGTTTCTACCTCACATTGAGCACAGTGCATAGGAACTATGACCATGGTTTTCAGAGCTACAATTCTCAGATTCTGATTTAATTGGTCTGGTATGGTGCCCAGGCATCAGTATTTTTTTAAAAGTTCCCTTCCCTAGGTGATTCTAATGTGTATCCAGGGTTGAGAACCACTGAGTTACAAGAACTTTAAAGAGCAATAAGTTAAGTGAGATGTAGCAGCTCACTGGTGTTGAAGTATAAATAAGCCAACTAATTGCCAGAGCAGGACTGCTGAGAAAGCCTATTGTATGGACAATGTAAATGAAGACGTAAACAGACTACCATTTAAAGCAAATCAAATAGAAGAGATTAGAGGCATTATAGCATGTACTGTATTTGTGATTTATCTTGAATATTTCTGAATTTATGAACAGATTAAACAATGTTCATCTATGTAAAGCTAGCATGTCAACACCTGAGAAGATTACAGAGAAATTTTACATAATTATGGACATGTTATGTTTCAACATCAATTTAGAAAGAAACATTTCTATATTCTTGCTGAATGCTCAGATTTCTCTCTCAACAATTCTGCATTTGTCTGATAGAGTCCACAATTCTTTTAAGCAAAAAGCAATATGTTCACCTACAAAATAACCGTGCAAGCAGCAGCACCCTGGATAAAAAATTGGTAAGCTCTGAAGATATCTGGGAAGAATTCCTCAATATAAAAACATTAGTTAACCAAGAAGATTAAACAATAAAGTTGTTACAAGAGAAGGAATGCTGCTCACAATAACATTTAAAATGGAAGACCTGGAATAAATGACATGTTAAGTCCATGGAGGTGCTAAGTAATCAAGGATACATGAGGAGATTAACCAGTTACAACTGATTGGCTCACGAGTGTTACAGGAAAGTGCTCCTAGAGTGAAAGAGGTTAGTAAAAAGAGAAAGTGATGGTTTACAGGGAAAGAGCATAGTGTAGTGGACAGAACATAAGCTTTGAAGTTACATAGATCTGGGTTGAAATCTGGTTTAGCCACTTACAGACTAGCAATGGAATCTTGGACAAATTGCTTCCACTCTGTAATAATCTCAGTTTTCTTCACCTTAAAAAAGGATTAAATGGTTGCTGTTGGTTGAATTGTATCTCCGTAAAGTTTAATGTATTAGAGGGCCGAGCCCGTGGCGCACTTGGTAGAGTGCTGCGCTGGGAGCGCGGCGACTCTCCCGCCGCGGGTTCGGATCCCATATAGGAATGACCAGTGCGCTCACTGGCTGAGTGCTGGTCACGAAAAAGACAAGACAAAAAAAAAAAAAAAAAAAAAAAGTTTAATGTATTAGAAACTTGACCCCCACTATGATAGTGTTGGGAGGGTGGGAAATCCTATTATGATGATTAAAAGGTGGGGCCTTGGAGAGGTGATTGGATTGTGGGAACTGTGCCCTGGTCAACGAATTGATCCATTCTTGGAATAATGGTAGTAGTTCTAGTGTTTTTAAAAGGAGAGTGAATGAGGAGGTTAGCTCTCTCTCTGCTCCACCATATTCTCCGTGTGATACCCTGAGTTGCTATAGTCAGTACCAGGACAAGGCCCTCACCAGATGTGCTCCCTGGACTTTAGACTTGCCAGCCTCCAAAACTGTAAGCAACAAATTTTATTTTCTTACAAATCACCCAATTCCAGCTAATTTGTTATAAGCAACAGAAATTGACTAATACAATGGTAAAACAATAATTGTTGAAGCTGAATGACAGGTACACAGGTGTTCATCATGTCATCTTCTCTACTTCTGTGTATGTTTATTATTTTCCATAATGAACAAATTGAAATAATTTGTATCTTGATGGATTAGGGTAAAGATTAGAAATACAGTAGTTCCCACTTATCTGTGGTTCTGCTTTCCATGGTTTCAGTTACCCATGGTCAACTACAGTCTGAAAATATTAAATGGAAAACTGCAGAAATAAACAATTCATAAGTTTTAAATTGCATGCTGCTGTGAGTAGTGTGATGAGATCTGGCACTGTCCCACTATGTCCCACCCAGGACATGAATTATCCCTATGTCCGATGTATCCGTGCTGTGTGTGCTACCATCTGGTGAGTCATCAACATCATCTGCTCCTGACACCCAACCATAGACATCATCATGGCTCGATGATCCAGGATCACCTGAAGCAGATGATTCTCCTTCTAAAGTATCATCAGAAGGTCAACAGTAGCCTAACGCCACGTCACAACACCTATGGCATTCACCCCACTTCATCTCATCATGTAGGCATTGTATCATATCACATCACCACAAGAAGAAGGGTGAGTACAGCACAATAAGATACTCAGAGAGGGAGACCACACTCACGTAACTTTCATTAGAGCATATTGTTATAATTGTTCTATTTTATTATTGTTGTTGCTAATCTCTTACTGTGTCTAATTTATGAATTAAACCTTATCACAGGTATGCATGCATAGGAAAAAACATAGTATATATAGGATGCAGTGCTATCCATGGTTTCAGGCATCCACTGGTGTTCTTGAGGATAAGGGAAAGTACTGTAAATGCGAAGAGCCCAATCCACGGTAGTCACTAAATAAATGAGTTGGTCTTCTTTTCCTAATATAGTTTCCATTCTCTTACCCCTCCACTCTCATTGTAATAGGCATGCTGTTCAACCATAACAACACCCCACTGTCATTCCACTGATGCAGTCTATAGAAAGTTCAGCCATGCTCTAGTATTGAGACCTTTGGCACCTGGTTCACAGAGTGATTTCTCCTTGGCTAATCCTACTTAAAACATTCTGCATGACTTCAATAGCTCTCCTATCTTATGTCAACACATTGGCACTTTGTCATCACCTGGATGACAAATAAATGTTCATTCCACCTATGAAATCTTAAACTCAAAATCCAATCTGTGACAGAGTCTCAAGGACCTCCACTTTCACATACTCTCATTCTCAGCAACAATCATTCTTCAGTTCCACAGAAACTTTTCATTCCCTTATTAACTTCATGTATGTGATCTAACTATCAAGAACAGCACTGCTCTTGAAACCTCCAAGTACAAATTCCTATTTGGGATCACAATCACATATTCTTTAAGCCCTCTCATTCCCAGGTACGTCTGCTCTTTGTCTGCAGAAATCTTCTTATTTAAGCCATTTATGTGTTGATTCCTGGCCTCCCTTCCTTCACTACCCAGCATGGCCCCATGGCTCATCACTTAAACTACATAATCACTAGCCCTGTCAATTTCCTTCAACCTTTCTGCTTCCTCATCTGTCAAGTAAAGCTCCAATTCTGGACCAATACTACAAGTACCATCTCTGTTGTTATAATGGGGCGACTGCATGATACTGAAGAAAATCACACAACTACAAAGTAGCAACAATACAAATTCATACTCTCCAACCTCAGCGAAGCCCTCAGCATCATTTATAAGCCCATTTTGTTTGTGTATGTGTTTAGTTTTTCCTCCTTTGCGGCACAGCTAATATTCCAAAACCACCATCTTTCTAAAGTCTCATAACTAGATTCTTCTAGCCAAACAGAAAATCCACATCTGCTTTTAAGTCTTCCTTGCCATAGACAATAAGATGTTTATCTTTGTGAAGGTATAATTGACTTTTAAGATCTCTTTTCACCCAGGTCAGAGCATCGACTTCAAAAGATGAGAGCTTGATTCTGCACGCTATTTACTGTATCATCTCTGCTCTGTGGTAATCTGCATGTCTGTGGTGGCAAATGAAGGCACATGACACTCATGCCAGAAATTACCACAAAGTACAAAAATGCCTTTGAGAATCTCATATAGCCTACTGACATAAAAAACAAAAACAAAAACAAAAATATACTTAATGTGTAACTAGATATTAAAATTGGGGACTTTTCTTCCCATTTTTGACCAATATGCCAATATCAGATAAATAGTAGATAGAAAAATATCTGAGACAGATTTCTATATGCAGAATATTCAAAAAGAATTCTTAAAATTGCTTTTGTGATTTTCATATTCCCTTTACTGGTAGCCTCATCTCACCCATTTCACAGATATAAAAGGTTCAGTGGAGTAGAGGAAGAGAGGGTTTATAAAGACATGGTACGAAAAAAAGTTGTTACCATGCTGACATCTGCTTCATCCCACCCCTTACCCCACTGCCACGGCTGGTTATGTGTATGGAGACGCTACATCCTTCAATTTGAGCTACGTGAGGGCACTTCCATCAGACTACTCAGAGCAGGGATGTGTTCCTTGAAGTTGGGGGACACAGAAGCAGGGTAACTGGCTCATTCCTGAGGAAGCTAAAGTGGCCTGTGCCAGGGGCACATAGATAGCTGGGTTTCAATGTCTGTACTCCCAGAGCTTTTCAGGGCAAAGACCTGCATGAGTGTTTTCCATGGACTAGAAGTGAGATGATCTGGTGTCCGTATGTCAGTCCTATCCAAGAGGAACACCTGGGAGGGTGGGGGAACTTCACTAGAGAATCCTTGTTGTAATGTGCATGGTCTAGAGCTCTGAGAAGAGTGGGACAAGGTAGAAATGACAAGCTGAAGGAAATGCATGACCCACATCAAGGGACTTACAGGGGAGGCTTGTAAAAGCAAGGAAGGACCTTGCCCTGCCCCCTCTAGCATTGCAACAGCCCGGTTTGAGAAATGAGGGAGTTTTTAATTTCAACATTCAGTCTGTGAGTTTAGATTGCTAGTATTGTATGCTAGAGGCTACCATTATAGTTTCTGGACTGAGATTGTGCTTGCAATATAAAGAGACTTTAGAGATCTAAAAGTGAGCAGAAAAATCATGGGAACTACCTACATTTTCATCTAGGTGCATGGCAATATAATCTCCATGGAATAATGTTAAAGAAGCTGCAGGAGACACACAATTGCATTTTGATTATATTCTATGGGTTACGCTTGTTCAACACATGAGTTACAAGTTCGAGATTATAGCAATAGCCAAGTTTATAGTATCTGTCCTAACATATTGATGTAGTATTACAAAATGGTGCAGCATAGCACTTGAAGCAATCACGTAGACTGCCAGCCTGATCATGACTAAATCTTACAAGCATTCAAGAAAGCTGAATTTGAAAAGGTTTATGTCATGATGCATAAAATACAGGAAAGGTGGAAGGGGATTAATTAATTTAGATAAATGGGTTTGCTTCCAGATTTCCTTTACTGTAAATCTGATTGCCAGTTTGCCTCACGCTCTGTGCAGTGGAGACATTGTACTGTTTTTTTTCGTTTTGTAGATAAAGAGACAATATTACAGCTAGGTTAATGAATTTGGCAAGATTAGAGAGCTGATTTCTTTAACTTATGCATCTTGATAACCAATAGAATGGTCTTTCAGTAGTGGGGTTCAATGCTTTCATTTATTCAATAACATATTTTTTTTTTTTTGGCAGTTGGCTGGTATGTGGATCTGAACCCTTGACCTTGGTGTTATCAACACCACTCTCTAACCAACTGAGCTAACCAGACAGCCCTATTCAATAACTACTGAGTGTTCTGTGCCAAGTACAGTGTACTGTGCTAGGCAACAGGGATAGAGATGAGTAAGATACAGTCCTTGACTTCCAGGTATTTGTGGTTTGGAAAAGAGAAAGATACACAAGTCAGAAATGGCATACTGAGTATTCTCTCTCTCCCCCTCCTTCTCGCCCTTTAACTCCAAATATTCACACTTTGAGAACTTCCTGGGGGCTGGTGTGAGGAAGAATGGGCCTGATGCATGCAGTCTGCCTTCTCACCAAGGCTCAAGAGCATGTTCATTCACTTATCAGGAGTCTGGTAACTCTTACATACTGCACACATAAACACCGATAAGAGATGTCCTTATGAACGTAACGACAACCACTGTCAATTATCTCGACCTGTTGCATAACATACTGTGCCTATATTTAGTCATAATATATTGGAACGGCCATGCTGGTTATAAAAATATTCAAAATACTTTCATACCAGTTAGCAAATAACTGCTGTTCTAGCTGCCTTAGCCCCTCATCCCAGTACTCCCCAGACATACCCATGGTACCTTTTAGTTACCAAACTAAAAGGTAAAAGGGCAAAGCACGGGCCTGCTAGACCCTACTCCAGTCTATGATTGCATCTAGTCTGACTGGTCAGTGCCCATGACATACCAGTTGTTAAATATTTTAAATATCATCCCATTAGTACAAAGAAATGTTAAAATTGGCCAAGCCCACAAGGCTCTCATTTGAACATAAATGAATGGAAACGGGAATAGGGTTCTAACACATTCATGTCTAGGAAGCAGTCTTCCCTTTAAAACACTCATTAACCACTGTTAGAAGTATAAGGGGTTTGCGTTTCAGATGGATCTCAGTAAGATTGCTAGCAATGCAAACCTGTTACTTAATGTGAGTTTGGGCAGATTACTGCATCTCTATAAAACTCAGTTCATCTCATCCCAGTTAGACTGGCTATTATCAAGAAGACAGAGAATAACAAATGCTGGCAAGTATGTGGAAAAAGGGGAACCATTCTACACTGTAGGCAGGACTATAAATTAACACAGCCATTATGGAAAACAATATGGAGGTTTCTCAGACAACTACAGATGAAACTACCCTATGAACCAGTAATCCCACTACTGGGAATATACCCAAAGGAAGAGATATCATTATTTCAAAAGAATACCTGCACTCCTATGTTTATCACAGCTCTATTTATAATAGCCAAGATACGGAACCAACCTAAATGTCCATTGACGGATGACTGGATAAGGAAAATGTGGTATATACACAACGGATACGACTCAGCCATAAAAAAGAATGAAATTCTGCCATTTGCAGCAACATGGATGAGCTTAGAGAAAATTATGTTAAGTGAAATAAGCCAGGCACAGAAAGAGAAATACCATATGTCCACACCCATAAGCAGGAGCTAAGAAAGAAAGAAAGAAAGAAAGAAACAACAACCACAATAATACATTGAACTTTCAGAAGGAGAGAACAGAACTATGGTTACTAGAGGTGGGAAGGGGGGGGTGGTTAGGGAGAAATTGGTTAATGGACACAAAGAATAGTTACATTTTACAATGATGAATATGCTAATAATCTTGATTTGATCATTGCATATTATACCCAAATACTGATAGTCAAAACTGTACCCCACGAATATGTATAATCAATTTTGTTTCAATTTTTTTTAAAAAACTCAGTTTCAAGAGCTAAGGAATAGCAGCTACCTCATAGGGTAATATCCTCACCACCATCATCATCAACAGACAGGTAGGTCATCCATGAATAGTTTCACTTATGACAGGGGGTAAAAATAAACAAGAAATAACTATTTACATAGGATTTGTCTCTCTCTCTCTTTTTTTTAATTTTATTTTGTCGATATACATTGTGGCTGATTATTGCTCCCCATCACCAAAACCTCCCTCCCTCCTCCCTCTTCCCTCCCCCCCCCCCCCAACAATGTCCTTTCTGTTTGCTTGTCGTATCAACTTCAAGTAATTGTGGTTGTTATATCTTCTCCCCCCCCCCCGGTTTTGTTTTGTGTGTGTGTGTGTGTGTGTGTGTGTGTGTGTGTGTGTGTGTGTGTGTGTGTGCGTGCGCGTGCGTGTGTGAATTTATATATTAATTTTTAGCTCCCACCAATAAGTGAGAACATGTGGTATTTCTCTTTCTGTGCCTGACTTGTGTCACTTAATATAATTCTCTCAAGGTCCATCCATGTTGTTGCAAATGGCAGTATTTCATTCATTTTTATAGCTGAGTAATATTCCATTGTGTAGATGTACCACATTTTCCGTATCCACTCATCTGGTGATGGACATTTGGGCTGGTTCCAACTCTTGGCTATTGTAAAGAGTGCTGCGATGAACATTGGGGAACAGGTATACCTTCGACTTGATGATTTCCATTCCTCTGGGTATATTCCCAACAGTGGGATAACTGGGTCGTATGGTAGATCTATCTGCAATTGTTTGAGGAACCTCCATACCATTTTCCATAGAGGCTGCACCATTTTGCAGTCCCACCAACAATGTATGAGAGTTCCTTTTTCTCCGCAACCTCGCCAGCATTTATCGTTCAGGGTCTTTTGGATTTTAGCCATCCTAACTGGAATGAGATGGTATCTCAGTGTGGTTTTGATTTGCATTTCCCGGATGCTGAGTGATGTTGAGCATTTTTTCATATGTCTGTTGGCCATTTGTATATCTTCCTTAGAGAAATGCCTACTTAGCTCTTTTGCCCATTTTTTAATTGGGTTGCTTGTTTTCTTCTTGTAAAGTTGTTTGAGTTCTCTCTTTTTTTTTTTTTAACAGATACATGCTGAAGTATTTGGGGGTAAAGTGTGACAAGGCTACAACTAACTCTCAAATGCTTCAGAAAATAAATGAATGAATGAAAAAAAAATAAAAGGGAAATCACTTATACAAAACATACTCTTCTCTGCCAAAGAGTAGTTAGAGAGACAGATAGATAGATACATAGATGGATGATAAAGAGATACTTGCCCATGAGCTACCCCTGATTTGGCTACCAACTAGCTATATGACCACATGCAATTACATAACTGACTTAGGAATACTCAATACCTCTAAATTGGATCCTGAAGATACCTGTCAGCCTCCATCTACTACTACCCTTCATGTCTAAACCTGTCTGTCATCCAATTATATTATGACCTCTTAGTATCTCAGGGGGTAAAAAAAATGCCAGAAATGTGATGGAACACGAAACATGACAGTACATGAAATTTGCTATGTACATCATGACACAAGTCATGATCTTTTTGTTCTGCAATACTGAAAAGAGCATTTCAATAAGGTAGAAAAAAAACCAAAGCCAAACTATGAGTATAAATTAATTCACAGAGCTCCTACTATCATGTTAGAATTGTTTCCCCACCTCATTTTAGTTACACCGTGCCTCTGGTTGAAATTGTCAAAAAGCAAAACTATAAAGTACATCTATCGAGAGGACAATAAAAGGAAAGGATTAAGGATAAATTCAGTAAAAGAAAGTGCTTTTCTTAATTCAATTGGTCTGTTATTTGGATACATTCTTTTAAAAATGCACTAAAAGTGGCTACTGGGATTACAATTTAGCACTTCTGGGTGTGATTCAGTTGCGGTTGTGAAGGCATAGGCACATTAAGACAAAATACAGGTGCCTTCTGCTATATTAAAGCCTGGGAGACTTCATCTAGTTTATTGTTGAACTCTGAGGGTATAATTTGACAAATTAGTTTTCCCACTCCTCCAACATCACAACTGAACTCTTAATCAGTAAATAAAAATTTCATATCCCCACATATTCCCATCAGTGTTGTTTTTTATTTTTTTTCCCCTTAGAAGCAACATACCAATGTGGGCTTTTAAGAGACTCCCCCTTTCCTCAGAGTTAACATTAGAAAAGGCTAGCCCTTTCAATAAGTGCACACTCAGTGCCAATATTATTCAGTATATTTAATATTAATGCAAGATTTACATTTTGTGGTTTTTATATTTCAAGCTGAGGAGCTTTACATTATACATTTTCCCACAGACTTCAATGAACTTATATACTGTACAATGAATTGTGTTTCACCTTAACCTTTTTCATGTCTTCTAAAATATTCCACTATTTCTAGGTAATATATTAAAGAGATCAAGGGTTTTAAATGATCTATCTATAAATTTCAGTAAGTTTCAAGAAATACTTGAAAAGGGACCAGAGATCTGTTCATTCTTGAATAGTTACAAATACCGTAAATAAAAGTTGTTAATCTGTTAAAATCAAATTCTGAAGAACTTGTTCAAGACAGAGTATGCTATTCCAATGATGTGTTTATACATAAATATATATCACTTTTCAAGAAATACTTTATCTGTAATGTTTTGTCCCATGTGAATATCAATAGCACTATTAAATATAAAATAATCCTAAGGAAGCACAAAGAGTTTTACTCTTGGAATTGAGTTTAAACAAAATGTGTTTTGACTTTGTATTAAGTTTCTCTTAAACTGAAAGATTTTCTACTTTCTGTATCATGCAACATTTTCACATTTCACTTCCTTTACTTTTTAAACAACTGAAGGTACACCTGTAAAATAGTCATTACTCGGTTTGAATTAGTGATAGCTGAAAGCTATACAAGAAGATGTGGTGGTTTTAATTTTATTCATCACATCTCCACCTCTGGGACCTGGGGAAATGCAGAGAAGTGCACTGCATATTTATAAGGCCTCTGGGACCCTAACAGGCTTCCAAATGCCTTGTTTGTTGCAATCTGCTTGTCAAACTATTAAAGAAGTAAAATCCACATTCTATCCCCTATTGTATATGCAGTCTTTCTCTGTTAATTAAATCAAAACTATATGATTGCAAGTAGAACTGATATAACATCTAGTGTCTCACCAGCTTCTCTAGGCAACCTGAAGACATAATAATTCTAGTACCAGGCTTTCATTTAGAAAATATTTGCATTGACTATCATATTAAACAAATAGTGTCACCCTAACTGATTATTAAGAATTTTCACTTAAACTTCAGATTTAGCAAGTCTATTATTTAAAATGTCTCCATGCTAGTCTTTAATTATAGCCCCTGCAATGTACAGTCATCCCTTGGTTCCAGGGACCCCTGCAGATACCAATTATATTAGTCTGTTTCTGTTGCTTATAACAAAATACCTGGAACTGGGTGATTTGTAAGAAAAGAAAATTTATTGCTTACAGTTTCAGAGGCTGGGAAGTCCGAAGTCCAAAGTCCAAGGAACACATCTGGCAATGGTCTTCTTTAGAGGTGGCTTTACAGCAATGCAGGGGTCTCACATGGCCGAAAATGGCACAGCAGAAAGAGAGACTCTCACATGCTCTCCTTTTAAAGCCCTCAGAACCACACCCATGAACTAGGGCATGGTCCTTACAATCTAATCACCTCTTCAAGGTCCTGCCTTTCAATTATCATAATAGGATTTCTACCCTCAACAGTTACAATAGGGATTAAACTTCAGTGACTTTGGGGGCTCTTAACTCAGCTGGGGTCTTTGAGGAATACACCTGAGCATCATTATCCTGGCTCAAGACACTTAATGCATTCTATTCACCTGGAATGGGGGGGCCCCTTTCCCCTATTTCTGCCAACTAATATCTTATGCATCCTTCAAGGCCTGGAATTAATGCAACCTCCTCTACGAAGCCTTACCTGATAATCTCTTCCAGAGATGACCTCTCCTCCAGCATTTCTCCTAATACTTGAAAGGCACCCAGTTGGCCTCGCAGTGTCATCTTTTTATGTAAAGGATTAAACTTATCTTCTGAGATGGAGGCTGCTTCAAGGTTGGATGTTATACAATGTGATAGGTACTCACTAGAGTGAGTAGGTGCTCAATAGAAATTTTTTGGTTGAATGGATTTTCTTTACCTATGTTGAACATACTAAATAAACATTTTGGTTGGCTGATAAACATGTTTCTCAATGATGACACTACCTCTAAGGTTTACTGCATAATTTACTCATTTATTCAAATGACTTTGTTTTACTTTCCAAATTTTCTTTTGATGACCTTTATTTCATGCAATATTCACATATTTAAATTGAAAGAGGAAATAATATTTAGATCCCCTATGCTACTGTGGGAGCAGACTAAGCATTTGGCGCTAGAAAGCACTATAAAGGTTATCTAGTTCAATTTCTTCATTTTACATATGAAGAAACAGAACCAGAAAGATGAACTGATTTTCAGATAAATGCACAGTGGTTTTTTTTTTTTTTCCAGGATCAGGATTCGAATTCATATCTCCTAGTTTAGTACTCTAACATCCCACATGCCTAGAAATCTGGATTGTTTTCCTGGTTCTGCTTGGCAAAGGAACCTCATATGGGGTATTCCATCTCTTAGAAGTGAAAAACTGGATGAGTTTAGAATTTTGTGGCTAATCAATAGGTGTCTGGCTTAGTTATGGAAGGAACTCACTGTAGTGAGTTAGCAAGGTAGGGCCTGACTATGTCTCCAACTTTCCCACCACATATAGCATTAGGATGAAAGACAAAAGAAAAAGAAAAAAGTATAAAATACCTTTAAAACTTAGGCTGAAAAGATGATGGAAGAAAAAGGTTGCCTTTTATATACTGACATGATTCTACTGATCCACTGCCAACAAGATACGTGGCTTTCAGTTATGCATCTTGTACCCCAAATAGGTTGTAATTATCCAGAGTCTTCCTAGTTCTTAAAAATTTGTTCCTGATGAGCTAATGAACACACACACAACACGGGAAAAATGAAATTGTTTCTGGTCTCTCTCTCTACACACACACACACACCCATTAGTTTTATTTGCTGTTAACATTTCAATGTTTTGTTTGGTTTAAGTCATTAGAAGAAAGCTAATGATGACCACTTCTACTTCTGGCTGGCAATGATGTAAAGACCAAGAGTAAATATATGAAATTATTGGCATAGCAGATAGTTTCCTAAGGCTCAAGTATTCATTAAAATGACCAATGTCAAATTACATGTGAAACTGGGTTCCACCTCAGTGGAAACTTAAAATAACTATTATCCTAGCCCCCAGGTGGCCCAATTAGTCAAATAGACTTCTGGAGCCATTTTAAATGTAAAAATTCTCCCTTAAACCTAAGCTTACTGAGAAATATCTGAATATCACTAAGTAGCATACCATTTAGCTGATGGTAAATGTTTGCAAACCTATTTTACACAGACACACACAATCATGCAATCTTTTATATCATTATTGGAAGCGCCATAGAAAGGTCTGGGTTCAAACCCAGCTCTACCACTTAATGGTTATGAGACCCTGAGAATTTTCATAATGTCTCTGAACCTATAAAATGAGATAGGGTTGAAGAAAACCATAATGTATTTAATGTTCCTAAATAAAGAGACTGGCTAGTAGCTTGCATTCAATAAATGTTAGCTTCTTTACAAGCTCTGCCATTCAGATATAACTAAAATATATTGAAAGAGCCCTACCACAAACAAAAGCTGTTGCTTCTTGTAGCCATTATATTGTTGGCAAGGATATTTATTTATTTTGCTTATTTGTTTTCTATATTCCATGAATGCAGTGAATACCACGTTATATTTGCTAGAGTAGGAGACTACATGTGGCTAATGGAACTCCTGTTATATTCCCATATCTTATAAATTCTCTGATCCATTTGAATTATTTTCCTGTCTTTATTGGTATTTTCTACACCTATTAATTTATTACCCATGAACTTAATTAAAGTGTTTACTGGTACTCCTTACATATCATTAATGAAATGTTAATTAATTACAGGCCTAGCACTATCAAAATCTCTAACATAATGAAAGAACCTCTCCCATCCCATTATGTTTTACTTATCATCCTAGAGTCATTTCACACAGGTCCTGTCTAATAAAATATCAACTTATTCTTAAAATGAGTTTTTAAAAAGTTATGCTACAGTAAAGTTTTCGATCATCTAATTATAAGTAACACAAATTCATTATGTTAAGGTTATGCCAAATAAGACAGCAGAAAGGATAATAATTTGCTCACCAATAGGCACTTGAAGTTTTTAACATGGGCATGTGTCATTTTATTATTTATGGTACCTTCCCCCATTCACACAAGTTTTCATAGACTGCAGAATGGAAATACATATATTTCCATAGACATATAAAAATAAAGTATGAATATATATTTGAGGGTACCTCAAAAAGTTTATGGAAAGATTTGTATTATCTTTCAATTCTATTTTTTCCATGAACTTTTTGAAGTACCCTCATATATGCATGCCGTCCTCCTGAAAAAGCATGGCAAGTCATAATGTATTGGGGTTAAAATCTGATCTGAACTTGACTGCTTCACTGTGTGATGCTCTATACAAAGGCCAATTGAATGGTCAGGGTACAGATTCAATGTTTTTGCTGCATTCTCCAATATGATAACAACATTAGCCAGAACAACTGGCACCAAAGAATCACCCCATGACGGTAACCTAGAAAATGCCTCTACTGGGCTCACATAGTGACAGAGAGCTTCTCAAATGACAACAGTGAATCTTCTCAAACAGTTGAGGACTTATCAATACTATGAAGCCCTACACTTCTGGCTGTTGAATTACCTTGCTTTCTTTCAAACATTTTACTCAGACATTTTTTCTGGGGAAATTTGCTTCTCTAGTGCTCTTACTTAACTTGGCACACAAAATTTTAAAGTAATTCAAACAGCAAGGTAAAACTGTCTTCCTTATTGTTATGATCACATGTGAACATCATAAGAACAATTATCTGAAGCACAGCATCAATAAATACTACATTTCGCTCACTCACTCATTCAAAAATATTGTTCATTTACTCTGAAGTTGTTGGGTTTTTTTTTTTTTTTGGCAGCTGGCTGGTACAGGGATCGAACCCTGGACCTTGATGTTATCAGCACCACGCTCTAACCAACTGACAAGCTGGAGAGTCTTTGTTCATTTACTCTGCATAAGGCCTGGAGCTAGGTGCTATAGGAAATATGAGGCTGCATTAGCTTTCTCTGTCCACAGGTTTGTAATCCTGTGAAGTAATTAAGGCGTGTCTACAGGTGTACCTAGAAAGCCACTGCTTATTTAAAACTTGACTTAAATAAGTGCAAACAATAGTTCTATTCATCAGTTTGAATCTTAAATGAAAATTGCATCATCTTGGGTAGCGATGGAATAGCTTAGTGCAGCGCACATACTTTATATATAAGAGTCTGCTGTTATTCATTCTCTCTCACTTTGCACACAGTAGGCACTCCGTAAGTAAATGCTCAATAAAATAGTGTAATTCACCACTTACTCTCAAATGCCACTTTCTTTTTATATCTTGGTGCCCAACAAACGGGAAAGACAATGCAGAATTCGGGCAGGAGGCATGGGAGACGTTTTCCAATACTTTTACAGTTATCACATGGAAGAAGATTTAGTCTGTGTAGTGCCAGAAAGCAGACACAGGATCAATGGGTGGAAGTTACAAGAAAGGCAGATTTGGGCTCAAATTCAGAACTCTCTAGTAATTACAGCTGTCCGAAAATGTAGCTGGCTGTTTCTAGAGCTAGTTAGGTCCTTGTCAGTTCTATAGGTACTCAGAAATCAAAATGACCACCTGTCACGATGTCAGAGCAGGGATTCTAGCACTGGATTTAAGCAAAGGTGTCAACTTCTCTGTCGATGGTGAAGGAGAAGCAGTATAACATCCTGGTAAAGGGTGCCACCTCTAGAGCCCAACTTCTTGGGTTCAAACTCCATCTCTGACACTCAGAGCTTGGGCAAATTAACCCCTCTGTACCACAATTTGTGTGTGGGGGGGGGCTGCTCTCCAACTTATTTATTTTTTTGGTGGGCTGGTACAGGGATCCGAACCCATGACCTTGTGGTTATAAGGCTGCCCTTTAACCAACTGAGCCATCATGTAAAATGAGGTTAATGGTATCTCCCTCACTGTGGACACTAATAGGATTAAATGATTTACTATTGTAAAACATTTAGAACAGTGCCTGGCATATAGTAAATATTACACAAATGCCTGTTAAATAAATGACATTGATGATAAGATAGTGTTTTAGTATCTACAAAGTGTTTTTGAGGAATTTCCCACACATTATGTTGTTTTATCCTAACTTTTCCCCTTTTCCTCAATTCCCTGGTCAGAGTCCATTGCTTCCTTTTCCTATCAGCTATGACACTTTTGCATACCTCACTTGTGCCACTAATGCCTTTGAAAATGTTACAATTGTTTGTGTGCTGGGCTTTTTCCCCCACAACACTGTGAACTCCTTAAAATCGAGACTCTTATCTGGTCATCTCTGTCTCCCATTTGTCTGAACAGTGTCCAAGTACATGAGAGTTGCTTGATAATTTCAGTTCAACTGGCAGTTGTTCTACTCCATGTTAACAATGAGAGAAACATGGGACGTCACATTTTATATGCAATAAATATTTACTTCATTGCTTATTATAATCTTGCAAGATTTGGGGAGATAAGTATTAACCCCTGTATTTAAAACTCAGCAAACATGAGAAAGAAATGGCAGATGACTTTCCTAAGGCCAGCTGAATGGTCAGGGCACAGATTCAATCTTGTTGCTGCATTCTCCACTAAGATAACAACATCGACCAGAACGATTGGCACCAAAGGATCACCCCACAATGATAACCTAGAAAAGGCCTATAACTCTCATCTAAGTTGTATGTTCTTTCCCAATAGACCATGTCACCTCAAAAGAAGTTATATTAGACCACAGACATGATGTTTTGTTAATTCAGCCATTTTCAAGTGGCCAGAGAAATAGTATAAAAATCAACATATCATCATAGTGCAGTAAATATGAAATAATGTGTGATAATATAAGTCTTCTTCAGGGTAAGACTTGGAAAAATATTCAGTTGATTTGAACTAGAATGATTTATAAATAAGCCAGCACACACTGTTTTGGAAGTAGAGTGTAAATAACAAATAAATGAAATTCTTTGTAAATGAAATGAAATTACTCAAGCATGTGTAATAGCACAATTCAAGGGTCACTAATTTGTTTCATTTTACAAATTAATAACAAGGGGAGAAGCAGAAGAGTGGGCTGCTCAACTCAACACAAGGAGCTGCCAAGAGCAACACTGGAAAAACACGAATTGGCCAGAAACCAGAATTTGCATAGTTTCTGCTGTAACTCTTTGATTATGGTAAATTGTCAGGCCCAACAGTACTTAACTTTTTCAGGCCACAATAGTTCACTTGGTAAATGGCTCTAAATGACACTAAGAGCCTTTCATTTGGTGGTCTGAAAACAGCGGGCCAACAGAGAGCAAAGAGCTCACTTTCTCATTAGGGGAGGAGACCACTTTGAACCAGGCCCTCCCAGGCGAGTAAACTACTCACGGGAGTCAAAGTTGGACAGTTTGGTTGTACGTTAAGTCTTTTAAGTCACATGGGTACTATTCTACACAAGGAAATCAATGAGGTCCAGGTGCCCTAAAAGACTTAAGGATGTAAAGTGCCTAATTTATACCCTCGGGAATATCTATTCACTAAGCAGAAATTGACATGCCGTGACATGAGTTTTCCATTCCACTTAGTGAAAGCAAGTACTTAGTTCATTCAATCACTGTTCCTGACACGAGAAAGAGTTCCAGAAATAATATCTCATGGCCAAATTTACTTCTTGTCTGAGAAGTTAAGAAGTTAATGGGACTTCCTACTTGTGAACCATGCAACTGGGAGCACGGCATATTTTGCTTCTAAAGATTGTCATTATTCACCTTAATGAGGGCACAAAAAGCTACAAAAAAAAACTTAAGATACTGGAAAGTTCAGTGGTCAGAGACTAATCCTTAAAAGTTTTCATTGTACTCTAATTTTTCTGTTTTTTAAATTTTTTCCTCCCTTGCTTTCTCCCCACCCCCAATACATCATATCTGTTCACTTGTCTTAACAACTTCAAGGAATAATTGTGATAGTTGTGTCTTCTCCTCCCCCTTTTTTGCATATTTATTTATTATTTTTAGCTCCCACACATAAGTCAGAACATGTGAAATTTCTCTTTCTGTGCCTGACTTGTTTCACTTAATATAATTTTCTCTAAGTCCATCCATGTTGTTATGAATCGTAGTATTTCATTCTTTTTTATAGCAGAGTAGTATTCCACTGTGGAGGCATACCACAGTTTCCTTATCTACTCATGGATAAGGATGATGACATTTGGGCTGGTTCCAACTCTTGGCTATTGTAAATAGTGCTGCAATAAACACTGGAGTACAGGTATCCCTTTGGCATGATGATTTCCATTCCTCTGGGTACATTACCAGCAGTGGAATAGCTGGGTCATATGGTAGATCTATCTGTAATTCTTTGAGGAGACTCCATAACATTTTCCATAAAGGCTGCACCATTTTGCAGTCCCATCAACAGTGTATGAGGGTTTCCTTTTTCTCCACAACCTCGTCAGCGTTTATCACTCTCAGTCTTTTGGATATTAGCCATCCTAACTGAAGTGAGGTGGTATCTCAAAGTGGTTTTGATTTACATTTCCTGAATGGTGAGTGATGTTGAGCATTTTTGCATATGTCTGGTATTCCTACTTGTGAACCATGCAACTGGGAGCTTGGCATGTTTTGTTTCTAAAGATTGCCATTAATCACCTTAAAGAGGACACAAAAACAAAAAAAGCTACAAAAAAATCTTAAGACACTGGAAAGGTCAGTGGTCAGAGACTAGTTCTTAAAAGTTTTCATCGTATTCTAATTTTTTAAAAAGAAAAAAAGACACATTTTAATGGATTAAAATATTATGCAAAAACAATATGTGACAGATGGCAAAGCTGAGCAACATTTACTGCAATATCTAACTTGGATCCAGCTGACGCACTCCATTACATTTCAAACACAGCATTCTTATTATTGAGAACTAGGAAACTCTCTGCAGATTCTTAATGTGTACAAAGTCAGATGGAACAATCAATAATTGGAGAGTTAATTTATATTACAAATCAACTCTACGCATAGTCCAAGTGGCAGCATCCTGTGTAAGAAAATCAATTCTTTCGTATGTGCACGTTTCCAGGGAAACACATCATTTCTTGATTTGATAAGAGATATTAGTGAGCTTATTCTTGTAGATTTGCTATACTTTGCAACCTCAAACTATGCAGTCTGTTCTATACTACAGAATCTTAACCACAGTAAAGGATAAATCAAAAAATACTTCAGAAAATCAACAAAAATCACATTTCATGTATGCTCTTTTGGCTCAAAGAATTAGTCTGTCATTTTTGGCAGATGCAGCAAAGTGCATTTATTTTTCTTTAAAGGTAAAGCGAAAATAGATTTGGCAATTAAGAGTATGTGTTGGTCAAAAAACTTCCTACCAAGAATAAAAAGTAAAAATTATATTTATAATCATATGTTTTTTGTTTTATACTTTACTGAAACAACCCCAAATTGAAATGTGAGATGCTTACCAGGATAAAGGGTTTGTGTTCTGCATTTCTTTCTAAATTTTCTCTTTTTCTCCCACTCCACTTTACAAATCAGGTTACAGCAGAGTATTACATAAGTAAAGAAGTTACAAGATATCTAACCACCAAAGAACCATTTGTTTGGAAGTAGACGGCATAGCTGCTTTATGTTCGACATCTTGCTAGGTGTCCTGGGGGGGGGGTCCCAATAAGGATGATGACAGTCATTGTACTAATTCTCAAGAACTGCATGTCAAGGGAATGCTGCACAAACTGAAAGTGAATGAAACACACTTTCAAAGTCCATCACCAATATAAATGCTGGCAACAGATCCTTACGAGACATAATACTTTGTATAAAACAAACAAAAAAAAAATAGCCAATATTTGTTCTTTCAAAGTTGTGAACAACATTTTTTTTTAATCAAAAAAACATATAATTTATACCATAAACTCCTTCAGGGCAAGTACTACGACTTATTCACCATTAGATCTCTAGCATCTAGCACAGTTTCTGGTTCATGGGTAGTCAAACAATATTGAGATGTGAACAAAAAGGGTCAATGAGAATAAATCAACCTTTTTGGATATATGGGTCAATGAGAATAAATCAACCTTTTGGGCGTATGCTTTTTGGATATAGCATACGCCCATATATATATATATACACACACACACGCACACACACACACATACACATTCTATACTGTTGTACTAGAAAAAGAGATGCTCTTTCAAGAACCCCAACTAGGCCTATATGTATTATATTAGAGTTTTATAACAATGCCTTTCAAGACAGTGAAAAAATGAGAGCAGTGACAGCTGGTAGAAGTTGCAGACATTTAGTGATACTGGAAGCATAGGTTAGTCCTATACACTGATGAATTCATTTAGAGAACTGGCTAGTTAAGACTCAACTCAATAGTGACAATAATATTACTGAATACCTGGATTTGTACACGTTATGTCCAAACTCCTTATCCTGGCCAACAAGGATCTACAGGATCTGTTCCCTGCCTGTTTCTCAGTTTTCAGCTTATATTAATTTCCCCTTTGTTAATTACATAGCAGCCATATTGACTTTCTATTTTTTAAACATACTATGTTTATTTTCATTTCCACACAATTTTGAACAAGCTATTTTCCCTGTTCAAAATGCTTTCACTTAGATCTTGGCATGGCTGGAATCTTTGTATCTTTTAGGCCGGTTATCAAATGTCACCTTGACAAAAAGTCCTTTTCTACCCTCCCAATCTAAAGTAGCACCCCAGTCACTGTCACATAACCCTGTTTTATTTCCTTCAACAGCACTTACCACTACATAGCACTGAATCATTGACCCCACCCCACCCCCAACTAAAATTTAATAAGCTCCACGAGAGCAGGGACCTCATCTGTCTCATTAATCTCTCTACCTCAAGGGCCTAGAACAGTGCCTGGCACATAGGAAATATATGACTTTCTTAACTGATATTCCTATTTTCACTCTTTCCCTTTTCCTATTCATTCCACATGCAATGACAAGATTGGCAGAATAATCTTATGAAAGTGCCACTGTTCTCTGGACATGCAATGCCCCAGCTTCCTACAAGAGAGAGGAGTAGGTTTTGAGTACATCTCTCATCTCCACTACTGTCAGCTGCCTACAGATTTGAAATTCTTACTCTATACTCATCTGGACTGATGAGGAACTAGAATGAAAATAATGGTAGACTAATACTTGCAGAAACTAAGAGAAACAACGGGGTAGCATACACTGACAGAAAGTAAAGTCATTTCTAAAGAGACAAAAGAGTGACCATCCCTGAATTCCTGGATGGCGGGAAGTGGTGAGGACCAACAGTAACGTAGCCCTTGAAACCAAAGAATTTCTCTAACATACATATGTGCAAGGGCTAATTAACCACTTGACCACGTGCCTCCATGGCATAAGAGGCACACGCATACATGTGTGTGTGTGTGTGTGTGTGTGTGTGTGTGCAAGAGATGAACAGCCACCTTTGCTTCCATATAGTGTTTTTAAATGGGTGGCATGTTGTATGTATGTTTATGCATGAGCATTCAGGTCTCACACACAGATAATACCGCATTGTCACAGACAAATATTTCTCAAAAACTTCACAGGAATTGGTAATCCAAGATCATCTGGATATGGTTACATTACAGTTGAAATGTTCAGTTTACGAAGGCTAAGAATGTATAGTTACAGTACCTAATAAGAGCCCTAGCACAGGGCTGGTGCTCAGAATAATAATGCACTCTAGAAGGCTTTTCCTTAAAGAAGAAAAAAAAAAAAAAAGAAAAGAAAAAGATTCAACCATTCAAATGGTTAATGCTTAAATTTAGGAAATCCTGGTTATCTATGAAGATACATGCTACTAGAATTCCAGATAATTGAGATTTCACTGGATACTCGTTCAAAGAATTTCATAGCCTTTAATGCACAGGATTCTAAAAACATGAAATGAATGGCTTATGGCAATTATTTCTGATTTAACTGACAACTTAATGGAGACATTTTGATTGATCTGGAAACAGAGAGTCAGCTATGATAGAAGAAACAAAAATCTGAAGTGTGTGCTATCCGAACAAATGGCAAAGTAAAAGAAGAAATGCATGATATGAGTCTACATTTTGTCAATAAAATACTTAATCAGGGTTCTGAAGTCACTAACTCCTCTTGGCTGTCTGTGTTCTATGCCTTACACATAATACCTTTTAAATCAATGTGTAGAATAAATGAGTCTAATCAAAAGGATCCTTCTTCAAACATTTTCTTCACTTGGCTTCCAAGCCAACAGTTTTCTGGTTTCCTCCTATTACACGGGCTATACCTTTTTAAGATTCCCCACTCCTTTGTTAAAATTCTTATCTCCCTAACCTCTAAATGTTGGAGTGCCCCAGACCTGAGTCCTTGGACCTCTCTCTTCTCTGTGTATATGTACTCTCTGGGTAATCTTAACCAGTCTAATGGCTTTGAATACAATCTACATACTGATGGCTCCTAAATTTATACCTGTAGTCTGGACCTTTCTCTTATACCCTAGGCTCAAATATCTACATCTGCATTTGGATGCCTAATAGGCACATCAAACTTAACACGTCTGAAGCCAAACTCTGGATTCACCATCCCCATAACCTCCCTTCTTCCTCATCTCTGTGACTGTCATTCTCTCTTTTCAATCCTCTAATGACTTTCCATCATACAGCAAGGCCTTCCATGATTATACCTCCGAACTATCTTTTCTCCTTGTACTTTGTCCCCCACTCACTGCAATCCAGCCACTGGTCTTGCTCTTCCTGGGATAGCTTAAGCATGCTTGTGCTCAGGCTCGTACCTTAGAGCCTTTGCACAACTTGTTCCCTCTGCATGGGAAAGTTCTTCCTTCAGTTATTCACACAAATCATCTCCTCATTTGATTTAAATCTCTGTTTAAATGTCACTCCCTCAGAGGGGTCCTGCCTTGGCCAACTTAGCTTTTAAAAAAAGCATCATTATCACTCTTAATCCTTTTCCTCAGCTTTATTCTTCTTACCACTTATCATTATCTGATATTATATTGCATATTTCTTTTTTTACTATCTACACTAGAAAACATGCTCAAAGAGGTACTTTTTTGTTTGTCTTTTTAAGATTCTTATCACTGAATGCCCAGTGAAAAAAATAGGGCTTGGCATATAGCAGGTGTTTGATAAACATCTGTTGAATGAATACGTAAATTTGCTACCAGTGGGAATAATGTTACAGTATTATATTATCAATACTGGTGAAATGAATCAGGGAGGAAATTAATTCAACATTTAAGCATTTAATGTTTGAGCAGAACAAACATGGATACGTTACATAGGATTAGGAATATAAGAACTTTCTAGAGCTGAAAGGGACATTCAAAATCACCTAATACAATCCCTCTGTACTAAAACGTACCTATTTGCATAACCTGGAATTATTATTTCATTCCTCTGACTTGGTATTCAGGCTAATTTATTGAAAGTTGATACTTTTATTTCCTCTAAAGGAAATGAGCATTAAAACAGTTTATTCCTGATAACATTAACATTAAAATGCAAAGCAATGACTTACAGAAGGGGAAAATAGGTAACAATCATTCATAAGTCCAAAGAGTTTTGGAAAAATATTAGTATTATTACCCTAAGCACATCTTGGCATTTTATAAAAACATAAACAACAACATATAAAGTATTTGCAGAAAAACAAATAATGAGGCAAAATGCTCCCATGTGCAGTGTGAATGAGTTAATAAAATTATAGAAATCTTTCCTTAATTAATATACCAATAATGTAAATCTCATGACTCTTTAAGTATGACACACATGCACAAGCATACACACAAACACCAGACAACACAAATCAAAACACCTGCCAGGTTGTTATAAACTTACAATTCAAAGATATGACCTTGCAATCAAAAAGTAGATCTTTTGGTATTTTAAAAACCACCATTTTAACACCTAAACTGCCTGCAGGCAGCAAGGTTTCTTCCTTAAGACTAACCCATGGTAGCTGCATTTCATTTTTATTTGAAAAGACTGATCCAGTGTTTTTATAGCTCTCGATTAAGCTGTTTAAATAAAAAAAGTAAATGTTGAAAGAGGAAGCCACTGTAGTTAAGCTCTATGTAAACTAGTAATGGGCAAATGTCTGGTGGTTTGAAAGTTTGGTTTGGATAAATACCGAAATCTATTCGAACCTGTTTAGCTGAAAAATTCCAGCTCCCACAAGGCAAGTAGAGCTTTAGGTTTTCCACTGAATCCGACATAGCTTTTCAAAAATACCCACATTCAATCCCTAGCCAATAGTAAAAACAACTTTGGGGGAAAAAGTTAACAGAGTTTTTGAAACATAAAATGTCCTCAGTATTTGGCTGATTTGAGAGATTTCTAATTCTCCAACTTTAAAACTCCACTAGGCGTGTAAATCCAGTATGACCATGGATGAGAAACTACATGCATCAGAAATACAACTAACCAAACCATTGTTGAGTTCCCAAATTGTCAAGCATTTTAAACACCTGTAGGTAAACAGGCTGAAGTAGTGTCATCTTCACCTCTTCCCTGAATTAATTCTTATCCATCCTTCAGATCTCAGCTCAAGCACTGCCTTCTCAGGACAGCCCTCAACAACTAGGTTGGTGACAGGCATGGCATTATAATTCTCTTCCATAGCACCTGCCGTGGTTGCTTATGTAGTTGTTTAATGTCAGTCTCTTGCAGCAGACTAATATCTCCTTGAAGGTAAGCATTGTATCTTTTTTTGTTCACCACTGTATTCCAAGTACCAGCACAGTGCCTGGCACGTAAGTGAGTAATTAATACATAAATATTTGTGGAATGGATGAATCCTCAAAAAACGCCAACCAGGTGCAAGGGATTAATATAATAGTTTTTGTTACAGAACATTTCAGACTAGACACGAGAAGATAAGAGCTTTTTAAACTGTAAGACACTGTATAAATGCAAGTTGTTATAAATGTATTACAAATCCAATCTATAGGGCAGTTAAGTGCATTATTGGAGGTAAAGAAATACCCATCTGCCCCATCAGATGCACACGTGTGTGCGCACACACACACACACACACACACACACACACACACAACTTTTTAATACTGGGAACAATTCTGACTTTAGTCCTTACCTAGAACCTAGTTGGCAGGTGGTAGGTATCACTCCATTCAGGCAAAAATACTGTGTGGTGGCTGGAAGCAGCGAGAAGGAGAACAAGAGTTCCTTGCCTTTCAGCAATTTACAACCCACCAAATCCTGTCAAACCCCTTAGACCAATATTCTTGATAATTTGGAATTCCATTTTTACCCTTTTTCCTAGTAATAACTCTCACTACTCCCAGCCAAACAGGTCTACTGTAACGCTCCATAAACCTTCCTCCAAGTCTTCAGTCAGAAGTCGCCATCCACTGTTCTGAACTACTACTCAAACAATGCACGTGAACACTCTATGCAGACTGAAAACCTCTATGGATATACAGCCTTATGTTTCGTTGTTTTATAGAAAGAATTTTCCATCATGTATATTGCATTTATCATACCCATACTGTCTTAGAATAGTTTGGGTATATTGCTGATTCTGTCTTCTAACATATGTTTCTGAAGTGAAAGGTCTATTCATTTTTGTAGACCTCACTGTCCTAAAGCTTTGTACACAAGGCATATTCAGGCATTGAAAGAATGACTATATATGTGGCCAAAAGGGAGATGTAACACAGGCAAACTCTCTGTGTCAATCACGTACTGATGTCTGAATGTTTAGGCAGATATGTTAGAGGACCTAACACATACAAGGGTACTTCAAAAAGTTCATGGAAAAATAGAATTAAAAGATAATATGAATTTTTCTGCGAACTTTTTGAAGTACCCTCATATGCCCCATCATAGGGTATCTCAATACCTACAGTGAATTAATTATTTTTAACATACTCTGTGAAGTTAAGCTGTTTAATCCCACAATATGAGAGTCGCTGAACGAAATAAAGTTTAGTAATAAAAAAAATCCCATCTGTATATTTAAAAAGGCTTATAATATCTATGCTAATTGTTCACTTCAAATCTTAAATTCCAAATTCTTCTTCAACCCAATCCTAGAATATCTGCAAACTTCAGTTTTGGTGAGCTCTTGGAAAGCAAAATCATTTTTAATATTTATCTAATACAGACATAATTAGTGAGAGGTTTTGTTTGTTTAAATAAAGACATTAAATGAATTTCAAAGTCAATTAGAATCACACTTTGGATCATCTATGAGAGGATGTAGCATAATATTTTTTAACTATGACCTTGAAATAAAAATGTCAGTAGAGGGCAAATCGTGCATTAATTAATTAATTCATTCATTAGACATATACTGAGCCCTACTATGTGTCAGGCACTGGGAGTACAAAAGATAACTGTGAAAAATAGTAAACTTCTTGCACACAGAGAGCTTATATTTCAGCAGAAGTTGAATGTTATCTCTGCCATGAAGGTGCTCCAAACCACAATGTCCCCTGCTTTAACTCTTAATGCATTTATAACAATGCCACACAATTAAACTTTATTAAACACTATCTTTTTAGCCATGTAATTCTCATATATGTGCACTTAACTAAATATTAACCTTCTTTAGAACTGAGAGAATATTTTGTACTTTTTCTTTTTTAAATGCTTCAGTCCCATGGCACCTAGTATAACGCTCGGGACTGCTGTAGCTGCTTAATAAATATATGCTGATGGACTGATAAAAACATGGAAAGAAACTTATTTGTGAGCCTAGAGAAATGGTTGGTATACCCAGTTCTTAATTATCTGTGCTAAGAGAGACAGTTAATTCAAAACAGGATAATATACAAGTTATTTCCACTTGGCTTTGGAATGTATTTCCATACTTAACTTTTCACTTGTTTGAAAAATAATGAAGTTGCAGTGTTAATTCCCAAGTGGGGCCAAAGCTGGAATGCTGTCTCACTGAGCAAAATTAAAAAGGTAAGGAATATCGAAAATGACTATTGCATTTTTAGCAGGACCACACTTATTTAGCAATTAAATCATATTGTTTGTTGCCATCTTCTCTGTCAGTTTTACCCCCGCTGACTACATTCTTCCTTGAAAGTAGGAAACATACCTTAACCTTATTTCATAGGTGCCATAGTATTTAAAATATCATAACCCGTGGAGTATGCAAGAATCTTCAAATTTCATTGGTTGTCTCTTCCTCTTTCCTACCAAAGTGAAAAAAGTAGGGATTTGTTTAACACTGAACATCTGGATACTCCTTGAATAATGAAGTGTTAGCATTCTGTTTCCTCCATAGGCATTCACTATATACCTTTTCTCTATCAGTCTAAAAACAAAAAGCAAACTTATTACTTAACTTAAAAAAGAAACAACAAAAATCTAAAAAAATGAAGCTGGACAAAAGCAGACCATGGTAGTTTATGAAGAACATTTTCCTTGGGGGAAATAATTTATTTCCTATTTGTGAGGTTTGGGGCAGAATGATAAATAAATAACACTTTTTATATGGTTATTCAATGTTACAAAGCATTTTCCATTTTATGAAGCATGTTAAAAATTATTTTTATACCTAATCCTAATAACAATATATGTGTTAGGCAAGCTGAATTTTATTATTTCCATTTTACAAACAGGTAAATAGAGCATCTTTCCTAAGATCACAAAGATCAAGGCTAGAGCTCAGGATAATTGATATCTAGTCCAAATACCTTTTCATTCAGATGGGTTAAGAAAAATACATTCACAAGAACATTAAAGTTGGAAAGCACTTTTATGTATATGGGGCAAATAATGTGGACAAAATGTTTCTCGACAGTGTGTAAAATAAAATGGGATCTTTTTAGGTTCTGAGTCAGGCCCATGATAAAGGAATCTAGAAATCAGTAACTGAACAGAGTTGCTGTTTGCAAAGATATTACCTTAATATGAAAAAGCCACTTAAAATATTTGCTTTCGATGAGGTAAAAAGGGGTTGATATCTTCGCCTCTCAGAACCATTTTCAACTCAGTTACTCATGCCTTTTCTCTACTCAGACAACATCAGTTGGTGACTAGGCCCTCTTCTCCTTCTCACTGATGACCTTTGAAAAGCTTATCTACAATTCTTTTTTCTAAGTTTTCATTGATTTTCCTTTCTTACCATTGGTGAGTCTCTTAGCCTTAAATGAGTAGCTGAGATGTGATCCTTTCAAGCTGATTACAGTTCTAAATGTAGGTCTTATGAGGCATATTATATTCACTACCATCATCAAAATTCAATTGGGTAATTTTCAGTAATGCTAGTCACATTTTTCTTTCCATTCCTAACTTTTCTAATGAATGCGGACAATGTAATAGGTTATCACCCTACCTTACCTTTGCAACACAAAAGAGAGCATCATTACATGATTACTTAATATACTGAATTGGTTTCTTGCATTTTTTTTTCAGTCTTCACTTTATAAATCTAATTCACTTCCTTTACTTTTAAGTGTAAAACTAGAAGAACAAAGAATATTCAATGAAACGCTTAGTTTACTTGCTATACTTTTTATAAGCTATATCTCAAACAGATACAACTAGAAATAAGTAAATAAACTTCTATTATAGAAAAGAGATATGGATATATTTTTCTACATTATGAAAATTAAAAGATTGAGATTTTGCTGTAAAAGTATATTACTTGCAGAATTATACTAATGTTACTATTATTACTTACAAACTACCACACATACCCTTCATAATTGAAAATAAAGTTTTAGTAAATTTTAAATTAGGGTGAAAGAAAACAAATTCATAGGCTCATTGCTATGATATCCAATTAATGATCTCATAAATACTAAAATGGCTTTATCTTTATCTATATCTATGAACATATATGTATATATGCTATATGCTTTCTAGTATATACGCATGTACACACACAAAAAATGATCAAATTGGGTAATTTATTTTCTCAAGCTTCTCTTTTGTATTATTTCTACTCAGTGTGAATAAATCCCATAGAAAGGTTTCTAATCTCTTAAAACTCATCTTCTGGTAAGAATGATGAGAATTTGTCAGGTTGAGGGTACATTAACTCTTTCAGACAAATTAAGTCCCGTTTTATGTTCTGAAAAAGATGATTTCCCAGATGAGTCTCTCGTGGCCTGAAAGGGTTTATGCACCCTTTTACTGAGCAATATATTTTCTCTTCTCACCATTAGCATCACGCACCAAATGTCTATCAATTCCCTGAACAAAGTTTGAAAAATGTAGCTCACAGTCTGTAATTTCAGGCTGAATTTCAAAAAAGCACGACTCTTCAAATAGAAAATTTCTGTGCTAACAGATCCTGAAAAACATATGCTCCATTCAGACAGTTTCTTAGAATGTGGTTTCTATCTAAGAGTCTATTAAGAGATAATTTTCAATACCTGCGTTTTAAATCAAAACACAATAAAGGCATAACATTTGAAATACGTTAGACTCTTTTGTTTTGTCAAACTGAGATTAGGCCAGAACAACTAGCTAATGTTCTCTATTTACTTGCCAGAATGTTAAGTTTAGTATTAATCATTATACAATGAACTCTAACCTATTTAAACAAACATTTATTAAGCACTGAACTTTCTACAAAGCATTATACTCAAAGATGAATAAGAATCTGTATCTCAAAAGAGTTTATAACCCAGTACGCAAAACAAACGTGTACATAAACAGAGGATAGGCAAAACCAGCAAGTACAATAATCAAAGTATTAAAATGTTATGAGAACACAGGGGACAGGGAAATTAATTTTGATTGCTATGATTAGGGAAGGCTTTCTGGAGGAGATGGTGTAAGTGAGCAGCTAATTTTTAAATTAGTTTACCATCCTTTCGAAAAGAAAAAAATTTCCCATTTGAGGGAGATTGAAGAGGAAGCAATAAAATAGTCTCAGAGGGAACAAATGTGGAATTCTTATCAGATTTACAAATCTTTCTGACCCTGGAGGCAGCATGATGCCATGGTTAGGAGCAAAAGGCTTGAAGTCTGAAAGTCCAAAATTTGAATCCTGACCCTCACTAACCTTTCTTATTACCTATGTGATCTCATGGACATGGTTTAACCTCTGTAGCCTCAGTTTTCTAATATTTAAAATGAGGCTAATAATTGTACCTACCTCATAGGATTGCTTTGGAGATCACTTGAGGAAAAAAAAAAGGTAAGCTTGTGTGTGTATGTGTGTGCATGCGCACATATCTTCCCAACGTAGTGGCCGGCACGTGACATTCACTGAACAGTATCTAAGATTCTCTTTAACCAAATTTTAGTCAGCCTCCTCTGAGTCCTCTTTTTGACTAGGCCTCACCTTTGGGCTCTATCCTTGGCCCACACAGTACAGTTTTAGCAAGAATTCTGCTGGGTCAGTTTAGTGAAAACCCTCTACTCTTAACATCCGATCAAATTCCTAATTCTTCACCCTTGCTATCTTACCACTGTCCATATCTGGTCAAATTCCTCATTCCCCACCCTCCATATCTGATCATCCTGGCCTGCCTTCAGCAAGAACCCCATCAAATTGGTTTAGCCAGAATCCCCCTTTTCTTTGATATCTGCATTTAGTAATTTTCCATCCACTGACTCCCACCCTGTTCCTTGGCTATAAGTCCCCACTTGCCCTTGTATTTGGAATGCAGCCCATTTGTTTACTGAGATCTGTCTTCCCCAATGGCAATAGTTCCTGAATAAAATTTGGCTACACTGCTTTATCCTCTGTCTGGCTCTGATTTTCTTTGATAACAGTTGCTATTATTACTATTTTATTATCATTTTTATTATTATCATAAATGATTATACCTTCTATTTCAATTCAACGTACAAATAGTTAACAAAAATTCCCATTATCACTATAGTGTATATTTCAAAGAATGGTAAGAAAAAACAATATTTTCCCTATGTGGTTTTTGAAAATAATTTGTTTCTCAATGCATGTATTATTTTCATTACTGATCTTGCCATTTTCTGTTTTTTTAATCCTGTACCCTACTCTCCCTGATCAGTCTCATAAATGTTTTTTTTGCTTTGAACTTCCTAAGTTTCTAAGTTTGAGGCCAGTAGGTAATTGAGGGTAAGGAGAGAGAGTCAGAGGTTTTGAACTTTCCTCGAATCTAGTCTAAAGTTCTCAGTTTTTTCTTCAGGACCCAGAAAACAGCCTGGGTTACTTACTGCATTCGTTCAAAAAAAAGCTTTGCTTTTGAGGGTTGTTTTTATTTTTATTTAGTCAATTTTAAATGACATTTACTTTAAAAAGTGTAGATTATCATCCCCCTAAAACCTGTCACTGGCATGTTCTCAAAGGTGACTTATGGTTGAACAATAACTCTGTGTATTTTTTAATCTATTATTAAATGATGCTCTTCATAAAGAATAGTAGGACAAAAATTAACATAATGGCAGTACAGTGAAGACCCCAAATCTGTTTTGAATTATTTGGAAAGGACAATGTGCTTCTTCAGTAACTTGATTTGTAACCACTTCAAATAACTCTTCCCTCATACTGTAAGGAAATCCCAGGTGTTGATAGTTAGTTGACAGGGTGTTAATGTCATTAACATTCTGTCAGCTCTTCTTGTCAATGTGTTAATGGTGCCCCTGCTGCTCAGTCACTCCCTGTCCTCCAGTTGGGGAAATAATTTAGCCAGCAGTCAATCAAAAAGCTAAGCTGATTTTGGGCAACAGACAGCCCTGCCATTGACAAAAGCTCTGTGAGTAAATGTGGTAAGAAATTTGTCAACAGGATATAAGCAGTAAGGTCAACATTGCGGTTAACATGCTTTTTTAGATAGTTTAAGATGTTAAGAATGGAACACAACACATTTTTAAAAGTCTAAGAAGCCCTCTTTTAGAATGGGTTTCTTTCCTGTCAGAAGAAGTGAGGAGCAGTAAGTAAAAGCGATCCTTGGAAGGGAGGGAGGATGCATCAGGGCTCAGAACACATATCCGAAAGTATGGTGCTTTGGCGCTTGAGTTGAAAGAAACTGGGAGGGCTGTAGAAGCAAGAAGGTCTCTCTGACCTTCTCCTGCACTCCTTTCTCCCCTGAAGCACATCACAGAATGTCATATGATGACTGTCATGCAGAGACACAGAAAAGAATCTGAACAAACAGACCTTGCTGAAGTTCCCCCCAGCTTATTACCATTAGATCACCCCCCTTTTTTTCCAATCATGTTTTTCCACAACTATCCACTTCTTTCATCAAACATGGCATAAAAATACACAGTTTTCCCTGGGCTTTTGGTTCTTTATTTCTGAAGGCTACCGTGTCATGTCTAACTTTGGTTAAATAAACTCGTTAGGCTTTTTTTTTTCTTGTTAATCTGTCTTTTGCTATAGAGGTGTCAGCCATAAACCTTGTGATGAGTGCGGAAAAGACATTACATAAGAAAAGTTCTTTCACAGTCACACTACTTGCCAAGAAAACTGAAGCTTTAATGTTATAGATAATGTCAATGGCACATACAATGTCAAGTCAAAGAGAAAAGGTCTAAGACTGGCAAGGAGTCTATCCATGGCACTCCCTCTCACCTCTCCAAAGTACGGGTTGTTCTTCAAACCTTGGAAACCTGACGTGATTTGGAACCTCACTCCATCAATATTTGCAAGAGGTGCAAAACATAGACACAGACTATAAAACTCCTGGCAACCTTAAAAGATAATAAAAGATGACCCCTAGAAATTAAAGAATTAAGAACAACAGGACAATGGCAAACAACTTTATGATGTCACAACTCTAGCTCACTACTATGACAATGGGACAACTGTGGTCAATTTTATCATCAGATACAGAAAATTTTCCTCATTTAATAAATGGGAATGTTTTTAAAAAGCTCAAGTGTGTAAAATTAGGCAGTGTCATTAAACAAGTGTGACTATTATCATTTTTATTATTTACTAAAAATATAGTACAGATTCTATTTCAATTCACTGTACAATTGAACTAAAATCTTCCAATGCTATGATTAGAATGAGTATATTAGCATGAGGAACACTAAAACTTTCGCTTTTTTAAAAAAACAGAATAACAACACTAATTTACCCACAAGGATACTAGATTTTTGAACAATGTGTGTTTCAATATAGACAGTGTTATTATATCCATTATAGATCATCCCCTTTAATTCTGGAACCTCCAGCCTATGATTTAAAAGAGAATTTTCCCTTTTTCTCCCTGTTTTATAATCTTATAAAATTAGTCTTATTTGGTTTACTCTTTCCATTGATGGGGTGCAAGAAACACTACCCCAAAATATGGCACCTGGGTGTTTTAGTGCCTTGGGTTGAATATCCCCCCAAAACTTAATCCCCACTGTAACTGCTGAGGGTGGGAAATCCTATTATGGTAATTGAAAGGGGGGGGGCTTGAAGAGGTGATTAGATTGTAGGACCATGCTGTAGTAAATGGATTAATAATGGTGGTCATGGGCGTGGTTTTGAGAGCTTTAAAGGAAAAGCACAGGAAGAGTTTCTCACTCTCTCTGCTTCCACCATCTTGCAATGTGAGACCCCTGGGTACTGTCACCACCACCAGATGTGTTCCTTGAACTCTGGATTTCCGAGCCTCAGAAATTACAAGCAGTAAATTCCATTTTCTTTGTAAATCACCAAGTTCCATGTATTTTGTTATAAACAACAGAAACAGACTGATACACTTAGTCTGCTATAACGAACTACCCTAGACTGGGTAAATTATAAATAATAGAAATTTATTTTTCACAGTCCTGGAGGCTCGAAGTCCAAGATCAAGGCACCAGCAGATTCGGTGTCTGGTGAGTGCTTATGCCTTCTTACTGTTTCCTCACACGGCAGAAGGAGCAAAAGACCAAAAGGGGGGCCAACTTCTTTCCCTCTAGCCCTTTTATAAAGGCATTCATCCCATCAATAGCGGCAGAGCACTCATTGCCTAATCACCTCTTAATGGCCCCGCTTCTTAATACTGTTACACTGGGGATTAAGTTTCAACATGAATTTTGGAGGGGACACAAACATTTTTAAACCATAGCACTGGCTGTACTGAGTACTTCTAATTGAAGGAAACTGAGTTAATAAACCACAGAAGCAGGTAGGTTTCTCTGACCTTCTCCTGCCCCCTCTCTCCTGAAGCAGGCCACAGAAACTAGAATTTCCTTCACCCCTTCTTCGCTGTAGCAGGCCATAAAACCTGGAAAGGTCACTCTCTGACCTTCATCCTCCTTCCTGAAGATCCTCATGTGACAGGTGTCCTGCTCTCTACCTGGAAGGAAGGAATCTCATACAGAGAGGCCAAGAACAATCTGAACAAACACACGTTGCTAAGTTCTCCCCAGTTTATTACCATTAGATCATACCCTTTTGTCCTCCAGTCATATTTCTACCCAACTGTCTTTTCCCCCTTTTCTTTGGGTCTTCATTTATGAAGGTTCCCATGCCATGTAAAATTTGTATCAAATAAATTTGTATGCTTTCCTCTTATTAACCTTTTTTGTTTGTTTGTTTGTTTGGCAGCTGGCCGGTATGAGGACGAAAATCGTTGACCTTGGTGTTACAACATCTGTCTTTTACTACAGGGGTGCTAGCCATGAACCTTGTGATGGGTTAGAAAAGAAATCTTTTCTCCTCTATATTGTCTATTTTTTTTCTGAGTCAGAATAAGCAACCAATTTTGAATACAGAAAGGGAGAAAGAGTTGCAGAGTTTCCTTCTAAAGCCATTGGCTTCAGGAGGCTGGAAATAGTCTGGGCCACGCCATTCATAGGAGTTTAATTCCTTTTTTGTTTGGGGGGGGTCAATTTTTTTATACATTTACTTTAAAAGGTGTGAATCACCCCTCCTAAAACTGATTATACTTTATAGGCCTGCTCTGAAAAGGCGATTCGATGTTTCTCAAGTTCCTGAGATGTATATGAAGAAAATTTTTGTAAGTATAAGCACAGCCTACCACTGTTTGACAATATCCTTTCTGAGCTGCAAAGTCAAAGTACGGGCTTGAACTAGATGATCTCCATTGTCTCTAGCTACAGTATTCTGTGATTCAACACACATTTGCTGAGTGCCTACACTGTGCTAGGTGGTGGGCACTGTGATGGGCATACAGTAATGAACAAACCAGATATGATCTCTGCCATGGATCAGCAAGCCAGAAAGCATATAAATGCCAATATAAATGTCAGCTGTTTGAGGTCTGGTTTTTAATTGTGTGCACTGTTGTACTGTCATGGCCTGGCAATGCCTAGCAGATTGTAAGTTTTCAGTCAATACTATGAAAGAGTAAGGGTGAATATAGGGTGCTATAGGACATAGCCCAACCTGGAGATTTGGTGAAGATCCACCTGATATTTAGTTGCTCTGCAGCCATCAGGCCATTGCTGCTACCTGTAGCACTGTTGCTGTTCTGAAAGCCCAGAGGCATGGGAGTACTATTCAGTTTTGCAACTCACAGTCCTTATACAGAGATTACTATTTAAGTAGGTAAGGTTACTTTGAAGAGAAGCTACTCCCATACTTGTGCTCTGGTTCTTCAATTTAAAGGGCCAGTGACCTGAAGCAAAACAATTTATTGGCAGGGGACAGAAACATTGGAAAGATCATCCAGTACAAAAAATCCTATACTAGAAATGGAATCATGGTTCTAATTTTAAAACAGTATTGAGTATCCCATAATAAAATATTCTTCTCTTTTTTTTAATTGTCAGAAGTGTAGAATTAAATATTAAGTAGGTACAAGAATTCACATAACATATATACATACGATGATTATGCATTTTGTTTGTGTCTTTCTACAAGATCAGAACTCTCAATAGGTGCACCTAAGGAGTCTTCCAAAGTAAGAATAATTTCAGCAACAGTTTTATCACTGTAATTCATTAATTTATAGGTTTTAAACAATTCAACTCAATATTCTGCCTTTTCTCCGAAATAAATTGCTGTATATTTTATTTTGTTTTCCTTAAAAATGTGATATGCAAAGTAACAGCCCCATACATTTTAATATAGTTTTCAATCCCCTTGTGGGCAAATAGTCACACTTTAATGCCACTTAAATGAAGAATAACCATTCATCTGTAACATACAGATACAGAAGGCTCTGGATTTTCATTTTAAAGTGCTTAATTACCTGCATAAAGAAAGAAATAAAATAAGGAGTCCAGGCCAAGTTCATGAGGGTTTGAAATTACTTTTCTTTCTCTAAATGAGCAACAAAGACTCAATGTTGCAAGCTGTTGTGTGGCCATAAGCCAACTGTAGAAGAAAATGTTCAAAATAACAAGGGGATCAGGAAGGAAATTCAAATACATGAGGTAAGAATCAAAATCAAAAGGTAAAAAATGAACATGGTGTTTCTAGCCACAGGACAATATAAAATATTTGAAAGAAAAAAATCTAATCTGCATTAAAGTGAAACCTTCACATGAAATTTCCCAATGTGGCCAGCTATGCAACTCCAGGTTATTTTTGAGGATCCCTGCTTCTAATCACTCACAAACTTGTTTTCAATATTTGTGTTAATGAAAGTAGTCAGCATCGCTAAAGGACCACACAAAACATGGTACTCGTGACTGAAAATTTTTTTTACATAAATCTAAATTGCTATTCTCAAGTAATTCGAGTTCAGCACCATAACTTCCAAGTTGGGCATGAAAGAAAGCATATCAGAGAAGAAAAAAGCAATAGGTTTAACCTTGAAACAAGGTGACTGCCATATAGTTGTTGAAAGAATTTACTTATTATCAGATAAAGAATTTACAGTATTTATTCCCTCTAGAGATATAAAATGGTGAATCAATCTGCAGTTCAAGATATTTATTTAAACCCACAGGAGGAGGATATGGCTTTAACTTTTGAAAACCAAAATAGAAAAAAAAAATCAGCTTCAACATAGTTTATCGTTAGACACCAGATTTAACATTAAACAATTCAAGCTAAATGCTATTCCTCACATTCGCCTTTCATATATTTCTGTAATTTATATGAATATACTACATGATGTAAAATAGGGGTTTCAAAATGTTTATTTAGCAAGAAATGCTTAATGTTACACAGACATCTACTATTGTTTAAGTATACTATCTACTGATCAATTCAACTGTCCATCCATCCATGCATCCATTTATCCTTCCCAATCCTTTCAGTCTACTGATCTTAGTCATCCACTGACTGCCCTCGAAAATGCACATGGCTGTGACTTCCATTCAAGATGGCAGAATAGATGGTCCCCAGCATCACTCTATCCCACAAATCAACCAGTTTACAACTATAAAAAAGCAACGACAGCCAAGCTGGGGCTGCTAGAGCTCAAGGGAAGAGGAGGAGAGACCTATGGAGTGCACAAAGGTGGGAGAAGCCACGATGAGAGAAAGAAAAAACTGCTCTGGCCATTTCAAGCCTTGGCCACATCCAGACTGGAGCTGCTGAGCACATGGAGCAGGAGCCAGCAAAAGCCGCAGCTGTGTCCTTCGGATGGAGTTGCTTGGAGGCTGCAGGGGAAAAGAGGGCCTTGGTGGCCCCTAGGACAGCAAGACCACTGAAAGGGTGCCTGTGGATGCACACAGCAGTGAGGAGCCACAAAATTGGAAAAAAAGAAGCCGCTCAGAGGCCGGTGAGTCATTGCAAGGGACCCAAGCACAGCCCATCCCATGGGAAGTGTCTGGAGCATGGGTGGCGGGGGAGATGGGCCCACAGGGGGAACACTGGGGCACAGCAAGGATCTTCCCCCCAATCAGTGCAGGACCACTCAGAGGAGACTGGTCAGGAATACAGAATTGCATGGGTACAGTTTGATGTAAAGACTCAGACCAAGACCAGAGTTTCTACCCAACGCAAGTGCACCTGGTTGCCAGAGCTGGGTATCTATAAAGTCAACCATTAAAACCTGAGCTGCATAAAAAGACTTCCCCAGGGAATCAGCAGCAAAGCAGCAATTTAGTTCAACCACAGAGCTCAAGTACTGGTCCCCACAAGAAGCTCCCCTATTTTAGAAGTAAGCAAAGGACAACAAATTAGTTCCAGTGCAGAGTTAAAGTGGTGGGAATAGCAAATAATCCAACACAGAACTGAAAGAAAAAACAAAGTACCCACAACCAGAGACAAAGTTTGTTAACTAGCAAAGGTCTCATTTCACCAAAGAACACCTATAACACCTAATACAAGCCAGAAAGGGAGGAGATCCAGGGGCCTCAGCAATGCCCCCTGACACCCACAACAAGTCCTAAGGGTGGAGGACGAGGGGCTTGGCCATGCACCCCCCGACACGTGCAGCCAGCCCAGCTACGACCACGACCACAGTGCCGCCACAGCAAGTGCCTCAGACTATCCTGAGCCAGGGTGGTGGGCAGCTGAGGGCCTCGGCCACGTCCCCCCTGTCATGCACAGCCAGCCCAGGGATGACCACCAAGCCTCAGCAAGAAGGGCCCCAGGTTCCCAAAATGGAGTGGTGGGGGGCGAGGGCTTTTACCACACCACCCCCCGACATCTGCACCCAGCCTGGCAATGACCAAGCCACCACTGGAAGCCCCTGGTCTCCCCTGTGGGAATGAGGGGGGTGCCAAAGGCCTCAATCACACCTCTCCTCCTTCCTCCTTCCATCACATTTCCTTCCCCTTTCCCCTCTCCCCCTCCTTCCCAACTGCCCAACTGCTCCACAACATCCTAGAACGTAAAAAATATTAATAAAACTACATTTTTTAAAAAAGAAAATGCACATGTACCCTCATAAAATGCATGCACACACACAGAGGAAAAAAAAAAAAAAAAAAAAACTCAGACCAAAAAAATAAAAATCTATTGATCAGTTTCTTCAAGCATTTGGTTACATAAGAAGATTCTCAGTTTTGTTTTGTTTTTGGTGTATTCAAGCCTCATAAGACTTACCTCACATATCTCGTGGACTTTCAAATGAAATTCTTCTTTGAGAAATGGCATTTTTTTCTGATCTAATTGTTCCCTTGCCTACTCTACTTGGTCCAAAACATCATGAAACCAAATTTATGCTGCTGATATAAAAATAGCATATACACAAATTCATCTAGACAGTGTGAATAGACTAGCTGGTCTAGGACTAATCAGATAGTTAGTAAATAGACAGATAGACAGAGAAACTAACAAATAAACAAAATGCTTAAATAAATAAAGGATATCGTCATCTTTTCCACAAACTTATCATGTTGATTTTCTGCTTGGGAGAATTTCTTGATGTCACGTTCCAGATGAACAATTTGTTGTTCCATTGATGCAAGGTTGCTTTTGAGAATTTGAGCTGAAACTAAAGAACAATGTGCAAAGCGTTTAGAATAATTCACCAGGTGTTTCACAAAATAACTGAAAGAAAACAGCATCAGTTAAAGTACATTTTTTAATCTGGAGAATAGTTCCATGAAGTCAACTCACAGTTTTCTGAATTACTGCTCATAAAAATTCTACTCTCCATGAAATAAATGAAAATGTGTAATATACTATACCAAATCATCATGTTTAATATGGGAATATCACCATTTTACTCAGCTATTAGTTCAAATGAATCCATTTCTACTTAAATTTATTGACGGAATTCCTAATATTTCATTCCTTAGAATCTAATTTGAAGATTAAAGAGAAACTAAGGTTCAAAGTGATCTTATGTTATTGATGCATGTTCTTGGCTCTATAAATGATTTAAGGTTAAATTATATAGAAGGATAAAATATTTTTCTTTTGTTGAAATATCCTGATTTTTATAAATCAACATCTATGGTAAATGTTCCCATCTTTAGTACTTTTCAAACTCATAGAGATATAAAAAATAACTGTTGATACAGAAAGAGAATTTAGAGCAAGCCCCAGCAAACACATATGCACATACACACCCACAAAGCTTCAGCATGCCCTTAAACACTATCATTAGTTGCTTTAATTACCCCTAACATTCTCTGTATTCTTCTTTTTCTCTCAATGACAACTAATAATTTTTAAGTATTGTACTCAAACTGCTCATAAACACATGCATACTTCCCAGATCTCTCATGATGCCTTCTTTTCAAAGAGGTACATTTAAAAAAAAAACGTAACTATTTTATAGATACTCTATTACTGTATGACTGACAATTATGTATGAAGACACTTATGTCAATATCAACAGCATTTGGCAGGACTCTAGTTGAAAAGACAAGGTAAGTGTTACAATTTAATAGGTAGCCTGTGACACTGGTTTTAAAATCCAGGCCTCTGAAACACTGTTCTTTCCATTAAAGGACGGTGAGACACAAATAGAAAAAATATTACAATTCTTTTTTTTTTTTTAAAGTAAATTTGTCTAATACAGAGGCATAACAGCATTATAATGAAAAATTCAAGAGACTGACAAAATCAACCCCCTGGCAAATTTCAGCCAAAGTATTCTGACACAAATTTAGCACATTGACATGCACACCTTTATAACTCAATGAGGAGAAATCTCCTTAAATATACATGGAAGTACAAGAGACTGAAAATCAAACACCAACACTAAAGACAATTTATTTTTTTCTATTAATCTGTCATTTTAAATAGCTCTCTCCAATTTAGTTCTATTTGTTTAGATCTGACAAGCTTAGAAATTATTCTTTATTGGGGAAGTCTAAGAGAGTTTGATCTTGCCAAAAATTTGCTAATGGTTCAGCAATCATTGCTTGTTTTATTTAAAGGATGACTTTGCTGTGGAGGAAATCATTCTCTCTGACTTTAAAATTGAATTTTTTTCAAGTAGTTTGTCCTGGTGTATTGTCCCTAATTAATAAAAAGGCTTCTCCTGTCCCACTTGCTTGATTGAAAAACTGAAGATATGATATTGACCAGTTGCTCATGTCATTTAGGTTACATGGATATGATGGGGTTTGGGACACAATACCCCAAAATATGGCACCTTGACTTATTGAGTACTTTAAGCTGAAGGAGTTTGAGAAATGACACATATAGGAGGGAATTTATGATCTTCCCTGGTAGCAGGTTCTAAGACCCTCATGTGAGAGGTAACGCTCACACACTCAGAGGAAAGGAGCATCCTTATCTTTGAAGACAAAGGGACACAGAGAGGAATCTAAACAAACAGTTCTTGCTAAGTTTCCCCCAGTTTATTATAGTTAGCTCATACTTTTTTCTTTCCCCATCATATTTTTCTAGGACCGTCCATTCCTCATCAGATCTACTATATAAAATACTCAGGTTTAACTATTATTTTGGGTATTCATTTTCTTATGAGGGCTCTCTTGTCACACAACACTGAAATGAAATTGTATTTTTTTTCTCTTGTTAATCCGTTTTTCGTTACAAGGGCCCCAGCCAATGAACCTAAAATGAGTAGAAGGAAAGTTACTTTCCCTCCACTACAGAAGAAATAAACTCATGATAACTTTCTGCAGCAAGCAAAATGTGGCCAAAGGCCAGGTTTAGGTCACAGTAGTAATCCCCCTATTAAAAGCAATAGTAATTCCACTAGTAAAAAGGGCATGATAATAATGACTTCACCTTCTGATTGTTCAGTACAGAAATAACCTAATCAAGCTGCTATGCACACAAAAGTCTAGAAATCTCAAATAACAAGACAGAATGTTTTTTAATCCAGGAAAATTGATTTTTCCCTGAAGTTGAATTTTGAATAAATCAATATTTTCTGAACACGTATCCTCCCCAATTCCACTTGTCAAATCCTTAGTTCTTTATAAATCCCTCTAGAGCTCTACCCCAAATTTTCAGCCATTTTATATGCACTTTGTTTGTTTAGGTGATCTTCCACATAATACCTTCTGCCTCGAATTAGAAATTTGCTGGTCTCATGTACATAAACACACAGTCTCCTTTATAAAAGCCTCAAGCTACTTAATGGCACAATCCAAATCTAATTTTTTTCTTTTCCCTCAATATTTATTATTGTGCTTTACACATGGTACTCAATAAATGTGTCCTGAATGAATACATACATTTCAAGAAGGTTTGGTTCACACTTAAATTTATGTCCATTTCTGCAACTAAAAGTGCAAGCAGAGGTTAGACACAATCATAATGATTGAAAGTTACCATATCAATTATTATATGAGTATGGAAAGGAGGCAGGAAGTTGAAATCTGTCTAACAATATAGATATATAGAAGAGAGGGCTGCAGGAGATGCTTAGACAAATGGGAAAGTGAAGAAATGGGATACCTTTCTTTATTAGGTTTCTCTATACTTCCCCTCTAATGAATTATTAATATTATGCCTGAACAAAAGAGAATAAAATATTGGAGATATAATAATCTGGGAATTCTGCCTTATACACAAATTTATGGCTACATTAAACAAACAATACCATATAAAATGTTGACCCTTACATTTGGGGGAATTATGTTATCTTTGAGTTAGAAATGATATTAAAGATGATTTGGACCAGCCTCTCAAATTTGAAAACTCAGGTTACACAGAGTTATAGTCTAAGTCCCTGGAAAACTGAGCCTAAGATAGAGTTTACTTGTTATAGACTCATTGGGGGGTGAGGGTGGGTTGTAATCCCAGAGAAAAAGGCACGACAGAAAAGGGAAGAAAGCATATATAAGAGAGTAAGTTATAGAACTGGCCACAGCTTTACAAAAAATACAGTTGATTGTTTAGTGTCTGAGATTCACGGACACGTGACTTGTGCAGTTGCACAGGGTCCCCTGCTTAGAAGGGCCCTGCACTTTGTTTAATGCATTATCACTATTTTAAAATTCTTAATAATTTTTGCAGTGGAGCCCTGCATTCTCATTTTGCACTGGGCACTACAAACTCTAGAGTCAGTCCTGGTCTCCAGATAAAACAAACTTGGGAGAGCTGGTTAGAGGGAATGAGCAACTCATTCACTTGCTGGCCCTTTACATTTCCTGATCCTTCACTAGTGAAATTCTGTTTCAAGAGGTGTTAACTTCACACTCTGGCTGGTGAGCAAGCGGCCTGGGCTTACATGTGGGGGCTGGGAGGCAGCAAAGAAGGGGTGCCCAGTGAATCTAGTGTGGTACATACACTAGATCTAGAACAGAGCATTCCCTGTATCCTAAGTGGTATATTCCACTTTTGACAGTTGATGCCTGGAAAATTTTTATTATAATCAAAATCAGCCTCCTCAAACTCTTACCCATTAGCCTTAATTTTGTCTTGGAGCAACACTGATCAAGTCTACTCTCTATTTTACAAGAAAGGTATCAGTTGCACCTTGTTAATCTACTCAGGCTATAAATACCTAGTTCCTTCAACTAGTCCTCCTGTGGTATACAAGTTAGTCATTACTTAAATTCTTAAGTAATAACTAACATTTACTAAGTGTTTACTATGTGCTAGACATTATTCTAAGTAATTTTATGTATTAATTCATCTAATCCTCACAAAAATTCCATGACGTATGCACTACTCTTAAGCAGGGATATGATATGAGCAAAGTAATGTCTTCTCAGGAAACTGTAAATGTAAAGCAGTACCTCTAGAACCTGGAAGGCCAGCATCTTGAAATGCTCATAAATTTCTATTCTTTATCGCTCATTGGCACAAGGGCATGTTATTTCTATATGTAGCTGTGGCAGAGTTTGGTGAGGCTGGAATGGTCTAAGGAATCAGACAGACCTAGGTTCTAATCACAGCTATACCAATTACTAGCTGTGTTATCTTAAGCCAGTGACTTAGCCTCTCTAGACCTTCATTTCCTGATTTGCAAAATGAAGATAATAATACCTTCCTTAAAGGGTAGTCATTCTGAGATAGGAGGTGCTCTGTTTCCCTGGGTTCAGGTTTCAGGACATGCTTCTGGGTTTCAAACTACTCCCCAAGGTCTCAGGCCTCTCCTCTAGGCCCTCCCCTAGAGGAGAGTTACTGTTACTTGCTGGACCTATTTTCAGCACCAACATGGGGAGACTGAGACCTCAGGGTGCTGACTTATGCAAATCCAGTGGCTGGGCATGCTCAGTAGGAGGAAGTTATATAACCATAATAGCCAAGCATGCTGAGTAACGTGGAATTTATCCTTTGAATGACCTTCCACTAGAGGTGCTAAAGAGCACAGAATATTCTTGAATATGTTCAGTGCATGTGATAGAACTTGATCAATGAACATGCCCTAAAAAGAGACCAAGTGAGCATGTGCAAGACTATGTTTCATAACTGGGAACCACACCCTTAGTTCAATATTTACTAGGCAGCATGAATATGTATTTGATAGCAAAACTATAAAAGTTGAATTCCAGCAGAAGGCAGGGTCATTTCTCACTTTCCTGAGGCCAACCAAACTTCACCAGCTGAAGTGTGCATGCTTTCTTTTGTATCAAATTTACTTTCAGCAAGTAGCTGCTCACTTTCTTGAGCCAGCCTGCAGTCTGTGCTCAACTTTAAGTGTGTATTTCTTACTTTTGTATTAAACTTGGTGTGGGCCCTGCTCAGTCTCTGGAGCTAGGTGTGGAATATACTATAAAGCATATGTACTTCACAGGGCCTGGTTTTCCAAAGCCTTGCAGTTTCAAATATTGACCTTGTGGAGGACTGGAAATTTCCCTCAGGGTATAAGTCTCTGTTGCAAGATAAGAATTGTGGCACAGCAGGTTTCTGGCTCAAAGACAGACTAGTTACTGACTGTTATGTAAAGATACTGAGAATTGCTATAGGAAGGAATGTTTGCTAAGATCAAACTGTTGTTGATAGGACCACTTAATTGCCTTACTGGAATGTCATCTGGCTTGTTTCACTGAAAGTTACCAGCCTATATTGTTAAACTATAACCCCACCTATGTCTCTTCCTGTAACTTCCTGGTCTGGAAAATAAATGCAGGAAGAGAACCCCAATTTGGCGTTCATTTCCCAAAGAAGGAATGCCTCTATCTTGAGGGTTGCAAGAGATTAACCACTTTGGGGCCTCTCACTGCTCAGTAGAGATGGGCTTTGAGTAATCTTTTGTGTCTCCATCACCCAGGGGAAGTGGTGTGACAAATCCATGGGGGGCGAAGCAACTCAAAGCAACAGCTAGGCCACACTCTCTCGGTGAAATCTGTATTTCCTTTTCGATACATTAAACCCATTCTCACTTTCTACTGTGACTCTGTTCTTGAATTCTTTCCTGTGGTGGAGTCAAGAACCTGGTAAGAGGACAGGGGCATTGAGGCCAGCCATCTGGCCTCCCCAGTACCTCTCCTCCAGCATGAATCCAAATTAAATGATTTGATAACTAGAAAGTACCTATCATTATACCTGGTACATAATAGATAACCTATAAATATTCATTTCATATTTCACTATCCTCCCCCTTACAGCCTACCTTCCAACATACAAATTCCTACTGTACATGTGCCACCAAGAACTAAACAACAATCTAGATGTAATATAGGGAAAAGAAAAGCAAACATTCTCTACCTGCTATCCTCACTATGGCCTGCTTTAATTTAACGTTAGAATTAAACTTAGATTGTGTTTTCTATTTGCAGGTTTTATAGGATACATGGAATTTTAGTTCTGGGAACCAGTTGCAATTATATTAATGAACAGCCAATTTGTTAGCGATATTAGCAAGTTTGAAATTTAAAGAATATTTCTGGAAATTAAAACCTGTGCAATAGTTTGTATTTCTCTGGAGACATTTAAAAATTAGTTATTTTGGCTTTCTAGATTTGTCTAAAAAATAATAGACAAAAAAAAAGTGTTAGAAAAGAATTAACATTTATTTGGCCTGATTATTTGCCTTAAATACATTTGCTTCAATCTTAAGAGTTGGGAGTCAATATATGTTATGATTACTTAACTATTTAATTAGGTGTTACTTAGCCTATCTTACTTCTAATATTTCTTAGGGGTGTGTGTGTGTGTGTGTGTGTGTGTGTGTGTGTGTGTGTGTGTGTGTGTGTGTGTGTGTGTGTGTGTGTGTGTGTGTGTGTGTGTGTGTGTGTGTGTGTGACAGAGACAGACAGAAATATTTTTACTGGAGGTGGCATGGAGGTAAGGGTACCTGGACTCTAAGAATATTTAAGTACCAGAGTGGGTTAGAAATGCTTGTCCTGTGCATAGTGTAAGCATCAGGGTATATTTTTGTGCCTGTCATTACATTAGTTCACTAATATAAATTAGGGAGTCTTTAATGACAGTGCAAACATTTTCTATCTAAGTAAATTCCCACTATAGGCATTTTCAATGACTGATTAGTCAGTCTGGTGGCACTTTAATTTTTTTCTCTCATTTCAATTTTTTACATCTGCTATTGAATTACTGAATATGAATTATAACACTAAAAAATTAAATTATAGCTATCAGGTTCTTTATTATACTCTTTCTTCCTTGTACTCCATAAATAACCTTTTAAGTTCAGTATACACTCTTGAGTTATATGTAGGAGAAATTTTCCCCACAATTCTTATTCATCTACTTGCTTCAGTTGAAAAATATACATATACTTTTTTCCTGGCTTCAAGCAAATATATGATAGTGGCCTGATCTTTATTCCAAACATTTTAAATGGCAGACTTTCTCTAATTCATAATTTTAAGAAAAATAAAGTATAAGATAAATATTTTAAGTAAGACTGAATGGAAAGACTCTTCAATTACATAGTCTATAAGAGAACTGATATGATTTAAGAAAGAAAAAAAATCACAGTACTCTGGTGACATTCTCTAAACCATATTCAGAATGTGTAATTTTATGTAAATATAAATGCTTTTCCAGAAACCAGTGCATTTTTTTCTCTGAATTAAATGTTTCTATTCATTTTAACCATTGGCAAAGTAACAGAGCACTTCTTACATCTTTGCTCTAAGAAAGGCCAAATAAAAATTTACTCTTGAAAGTCTATATATGAATAGGCCCAAACATAACTATAAGTACCTTGTAATTTTCCTTAACTGAATATATTTAGTTGAAGAATTACTATCAGCTGAGTGGCACACCATTAATGTCACTCATCCAGAAAGCATATGTAAAAAAGAGAAGAAACATTACAAGCACCCTGAACAATAGTCACTGTTGTATTCTTTCTCAAGTGCATTTATAAGTTAATAGTTTCATTTTACAGGAATGCTGTACATGGATATAAAGCAAATGTGTTTATACAATAACAATAGTAAACTCTCATCCCTATAGGCTTCCTTGGTCTTTAAAGAAAATAGATGGTAAATGGCACCCAAATAAGAAAACCCTATAATGAAAAAAAAAAATCTGTTAAAAATGATTCTTAGGAGAAAAAAATTTTTTAAAAGTCACCTTAACAAAAAACACAACTTAACTAGAATTCTTAATAAGTAAAATTTAATTAGCTCAGTTGGTTAGCGTGTGGTGCTGATAACACCAAGGTCCAGAGTTTGATCCCTGTAGTGGCCAGCTGCCCCAAAAATAATAATAATAAAACAAAACAAAATTTAAAAATATGTGTCCCCAAGATGTGTTCAGAAGTACCATCATTTGCCCCTCTAACATGTGTCCTTGGGGATAAGGTGTCGTTTTTGGAAACTGGATTCATAATATGGCCTAAACTGATGCTGAGAGCAGAGCAACTTCAATATGAAAATTGCATTGTGTGGTTTAACTCTAAAAACTTCACTAAGCACATTTCAACAGCTGGGTTCATATATTTGTACAAGTTCTCAACCTGAAAACCTCAGTCTGAATGCATTTTTTCTTAAATAAAGAAATGGATTCTTCTAACAAAAAGAAAAGAAAGAAAACTTACTAATAACTATCGGAAGGTATGGCTAAAGGATAGCTGGGGTAGAGGGAGAGAAAGGGAAAGTCTGAAACCCTGTAAATAATGATTTGCAATAAAAAATTCTATAGCCTGACCACCAAACCAACATCAGTCAGTGGACAGTCAAGTTGCCAGTGAAGAAAAGAATCCTAGTTTGTTTGCTTGCTGTCTCTCCTGCAACCATTATTCTGCCTGCAGCAAATTCTACGTGTGAATTTTAAAATCAAAGGCTAAAAAACAAACTGAAATCTCCTACTCTGGTTGACAGTCTTAGCTCAAGGCCAGGATTGGGAAGCAGTAAAGCCACGCTGGATAAAGTCTTGTTGGAATAGTTTGTTCGCATCATGAAAAATCTTTTTTTAAAGCTCATTTGTTTTCCTTGCAATAAAAGATCCCCCACCCACCCAACACCTCAAACTGGAATAATTTTAATGGGTCAAGTCAAGTCTTAGGTGAGATTGGGCTAAACTGAATTGTCCTCCACTGGAGATTTTATGTAAATTGCATTCTCAATAAAGCTTGTCAGAACCTTCAAATGCTAATAAGTCCTTTATGACAATACTATACTAATGTCTTTACTTGTCAAATCTATGTAATGCATTCTTCTTTCACCTTAGAATTAGAACGCTAATGGTAAAAGGAGGCTACTTAATACAACAATAGAAGCACTTAAAACTAAATTAGTAAAATTATGGAAAAAAGGGCTATGGAAAATGGAAACTTATTGACTAAGACTAGAAAGAACAAAATCCTAGTTTAAGAAATCTGAAACGATGTGTGCTTAGTTTTGAATTATAATAACTGAGTACATATTACTGAAAAAAATCACAAAGAAAAAACATGTAGAAACAACTGCCAAAGTTCTGATAAACCAGGTGTGATAAATAAATACTGCTTGTTTCACACCAAGACAACTACCTGCTTCTTGAATAAACATTCACAAATGCTTTTATCTGAGCAATCATTTAATGATAGCTTTACTAATATGCCCTTACTTCTGGTATATTATATTCTTAATAAGGTGTGAAAAGATCATATGGATTGATAAACCATTTGAATAGATTCTTTCTTTTGCATTCTATTTGGCAAGAATTAAATACACATAAATAGTGTCTCCATAAAGCTATAATGCTACATTAAAAGAATGTTAGCTTCCTTGAACGTAATTTTTGTGATCATGGGCCAATTTTCCATGAACTGTATTCCTTAACTCATCAGGGAAATCAATAGGACTATATGATTTGGCAGAGTTATTCTTGCAATTGATACAGTTTTTCGGGAACAAGTTTAATACATGAAATCTACAGGTACGTACATACATATACAAAGCCATCAATTTTCACCGAAACTGAATGCAGGTTGTCACGAGATCAGTGTTAGTGCTGAGGCCACAATGCTGGAGCCATTAGAGTCCATTCCACATTAGTGCTGCCTGGATTAGCAATTATTCCGCTGGGTAAATAGGGTTACAGGTCAGACAAAAGATGCTTGGAAGGATATATTAAGCCTATGGCTGCATTTTCCGTATTCATTAACTGACTTTGGATACTAATAGGATTAGTATATGTCCAGAAATAAGAGATTAGTAATGCAAACTAAAGCAATTAGAGTAACATAATTGTAATAATTTTCTAAGTTTCTCATCACTGAAATTAGTCCCTAAATAAAGCAGGGCTGATTAGTTACCTGGGTATCATCATCTCATTTTGCCTAATAATCAAACAATAGATTAGAAAAAGGAGATGAGGTTTTGGAGGTAGGAGGGGCCTTCTAGGCCATAATAAGGAGTTTGGGTTTCACCCTAAGTGTAGTGGGAAAGCACGGGAGAGCAGAAGTTGATTACATTTACACTTTTAAAAAGAGAACTCTGGCAGCTCTGTGCAAAATGAAGGGAGGGGTTAAGAATGGAAATGGGGAGAAGAATTAGGAAACAATTATTATGGTCTAGACAGAAGATGATGGTGGCTTGGATTAGGCTGACCAAAGATGGTTGCAATATGCATTTTAGAGGAAGGACTGACCAGATGAAATGTGAGAGATAAGGAAGAGGGAGCTGTGAATGATTCCTGGGTTTCTGGCATGAACAACAGAAACAGAGAAGTTTGGAGGGGAGTATTGGGGGGAAAGATCAAGGATTCAGACTGGGCATATAATGTTTCAAATGTACGAACCCTCTCAGTTGAGATTTCAAATAGGCAGTTGGATGTATGGATTTGGAGCTCAAAAGAGAGGTCTGTGTTGGGCACATGAAATAGGAAGGCATTTGCCTATAGATCCCACTTCAGCACAGTTACTTTGTTTCATTACACTGTTATGATATAATTTAGTCTACAGTTAGTTTTCTGGCTGTATAAACCTAGGTAATAATTCCTGCATCCCCGACTCATTCCTAGTACAAACATTTCTAGATGTTGGTTAAGGTCATTTTCCTCTGGGCTATGTTTGTAATTTATTCGTATTTTTCCTCTTTACTGTGCTTTTCTGAGTTACTCTAAACTTGCACAAGTACCACGAATATTTCTACCAAGACTCCCCTCCCCCCAAAAGTCTGGCTGTTATAAATCTCTTGAAACAAATGTTGCCAATAACAACCAAGAAGCTAACTGCATTTAGAGGAAGGGCCAGTTCATTAAAGAAAAAAGCTGTAAGCCTTGTAAACCACAAAATATCTGCCAGAATTCCCCCAAAGAAGGAGAAACTTTAAACACCTGATTGTTTTTCATTCATAAGGCACATAACTGGCACATTAACATTAGTACAAAGGGAAGGGTTACCTGCGGATTAGTCAATAAAAGGTAATGTATGTTTCATCATTCTTTGGTCCCTCTATCCCACTAGCCCTACTTGAAGTATTCAATAGTAAGCAGATCTTCTTCCCGGTGGTAGCTCTACAATCTTCTTTTAGGGTGTATACATTTCTAGCTTTCAATGTTGGTTGTTTTTATTTGAACAGTCATTGCAATTAATTGCTGAGTTCCTTATCGGTGAACTGTTCTTTTACGGCCAACAGCAATGCTTACCTATATTTTAATCCAATTGGAACAATATAGTTACTGCTACTGAGTGTATCGTGTGTGTGTGTGGGGGGGGAATGCCACACACATCTGCTTTTGTTACCAAGTAAGTTAATTCTGTTGCTGCCCTAGATGTAACAAAGTCTTTTGAGACTCTCCTGTATTCTTTAAGAATCTAACCTTCCACCAACTTCAGAAGGTCCATCATCAGCCCCCTTCCAATTAGTTAGTTAGTAAGTTACATTTATCACTGTAATCTCTAGCCTTTAGTACTCCAAAATAAGGGTTTAACAATTATGGGTCATTTTATCTGAATTATTTTGCTAACTTGTAAAAAATTTGAATATCTTCCATGAGGCCAGTAATAAATAAGAAAAGTCAAATCCACCCAAACAATCATTACTTCCAACCTGGGACAACTAGAAGTTATCATTCATTATGTAGGTCTACCAATCTCCCACAAATTTCAAAAGCACTATTTCAGTATCAAATATGGTTGGTTACTTAAAAGTTGCAGAACAACATTTTTAAAGGTATGACCACAGGAAATCCATTCACTGACAAACAACCAGATGTCATGCTGGTACTACTTACTGACAAAATTGGTATAGTGCTGAACATTGTGCAGGTTCTTCTAAAACAGTTTTTCTAGTAGCTGAAACTAGCCAACCAATATAAACCTGTTTTGTATTCAACCACAATTAACATTAATCTAGATAATGTAGCGAGACACACCTAGCAGAGTGCCCAGCACACAGAAGGTGCTGACTAAAATGTCAGGTGAATCTGAACTGGAATCTGAATGAACAACGTGTCCTACTAAATAATCCTCCTAGAAATGCACATCCAGATTAGTCAATGGTGGAATCATAAAATTTGGTTGTACATTATACCTGACATATCTTTTTAAAATGGAAACCTGATTTTGCCACTACAGAGCTTAAAATCTTTCAGTAACCCAGGAGTTTGCTATTTAATGGTAAAAACAACAACAACAACAACAACAAAAAACCATAGCCTTCGGAGTCAGACATACCTGTTTTGAATTCTTTCTCCACCATTTACTGTGTGATTCTGGGCAAGTTACTTATCTTTGTGAACCTTACTTGCCCAATATGTGAGATGGGGAAAACAAATTCTAACCTCATGAAGTTGTTCTGATGATTGAATGAAATAATGTATACACAGCTCTTATGATATAAACCAGCACATTACAGAACTAGATATATGTTAGTTATTTTTGTATTCCTGTTATCTACAGGATCAAAACACATAAGGCCCTTTTAACATAGGACTTCCATCTCTCTATCTTTCATTTTCATTCAATGCCATTCTTCCACACTTACCCAATGCTCCTGAATCACCACAGTGAACTTCTATGATCTTTCCTGTCTCCCTTCCTTGGTTCACATTTCCTCTGCCTGGAATGTCTTTGCCCTACTTAGGCCCAGTGAACTTCTAGTCTTCTTTAGATCAACTCTTCTATGAATCCTCTAGGTGTAGTAACTCCATGCTCAATGCTCCCATAGTACTTCTGATTGTTAGTTTTTCTCATTTGCATTCTAATAATTTATATGGCTACTTCTCTAAACAGAATTTTAGTTCCTCAAAAGCAGAGTGAGATTTTTTTTTTAAATCTTCCTGCCATACAGTAAGTGCTAATAAATTTTGTTTGAGCTGACACATCACTTCTCTCATTTATCCAATTAGCAAATACGCTTTTTTAAAGTGTAGACTACTGTGTATCACTGAGGGTACAGTTATAGGAACTCTTCTACAATGCTAACAGGATAATAAATGACACACTTCTCTAAAAAAGAATTAACAAGAGGCTTACAAATATTTAATAACCTTTGACACAGTAACACTAGCTGTTGTAAACTGTCTTCACGAAAAAGCCTGAAAGAGAAACCAGGATTTTGGCCAAAGAAATTCTAGTAGTCTTATTTACAGCAGCCAAAAAAAATGACATAAGCTAGATGACCAATGATAAGGGAATAATTAAATAAAAACTTTAGTACAATTGAGACAGGATAGGGATGAGACTCGGCCCCTCAACTCAGTTCTTCACCCGTATTTTCAAAGAATCCAGCACACACAGATAAGATATTTTCACAAACTATGATAAGCAACTTTTTTTTAACCACAATCTTCCACATGCACACAAAGCTTCAAGATGACCACTACAAGGATCCTCCTGGGGTGGCAGTATTGAGCAACACCACCATCTTGGACCTAGGCAAGTGCAAGGACCAAAGCCCTAACTAAGCATGCGCCCACACTGCAACCAGGAAGAACAGAATGGACCACCTCAAAGGTGCAGGATGATGATGCTGACCCTCACCCCTTGAACTGTAAAGGACCCTGAACAGCTCCCCTTGGAGCTTTATTTTTAAATAAAGTGTTGTTTGCTTTACTGCTGGGGGCATTGTTCATTTCTATGACTTGGAGACCCAAGAACCTGCTCTAGTAACATAATGATATGAATGCTAATTATATAGACATTAATGTGAAACTTATAAAAACTTTTTAATAGCATAGAAAAATACTTGTGATTTCATGTCAAGTGAAAAAATCATTACATGAAAGTTTATATGCAATATGATATGATCTTAACTGTGTAATGTATTTTGTTTTAATAACCTCTTTCTTTTTTTTTTTTTTTTTGTTCTTTTTCGTGACCGGTACTCAGCCAGTGAGTGCACCGGCCATTCCTATATAGGATCCGAACCCGCGGCGGGAGCGTCACCGCGCTCCCAGCGCCGCACTCTCCCGAGTGCGCCATGGGCTCGGCCCTTAATAACCTCTTTCTAAGTGAAAAGAAATTCCCTGATTTTGAACAGTACCTCCATATTACTTACTCACATGCTTATTCCACATCTGACAGGGATAGAATGCTCAGAGTTAGGGTGAGCTGATAGCTAATAAAGAAGGAAATGAACCTTTCTAAGTGTATAGGGAGATTCTCTGAAGCAATACTTATCCAAAAAACTGCTGAATTTGCATTAGGTTCTGAATAAATGAACTACATTAGAGGCATAGAGGTTGTTTTAAATCTTCTTCTGTAAAACCCAAATAAATATCTAAACTATGTTTTTCAGAACTCTCAAACTATTTATATATGTTCCTGAAAAGTCTTCCCAACACCCACAAAAGTGGAATAGAACATAAAGAAGAGCTACAGTTAATTCTGCATAATTTAAGTAGCAACTAGTCTCAAAAGTCATACAAAGAAAGGCTGTTGAAAAATTTCATTCATCTACACAGGTGGGAAAATACTAGGCAAAGCAAAGATGAATAAAAAGCCAAGAGACTTTCAAGTGTTTTGGCAAAAATACATCCAAGTACAAATAGATACACAATCTGGCCAAAGGCTCTTTGAATTTTTCAAATGCCTGGTGATCGTTTATGAAACAAGGAAGAGGAAAGTGAAAATGGTCACTATTACAAGAGATAATGCCTTGTATATAGTAAGTTTTCAAATAGATATATGTATAAATTGTTCAGCTATTCTAGATCAGATGCTAGCAAACTACTGTCCACAGTACAAATCTGGCTCGCTGTCTATTTTTCTAGGGACTGTGACCTAAGAATGCTTTATACATTTTTAAGTGGCTGAAAAAACATCAAAAGAATGTTTTTTGTGACACATGAAAACTGTATGAAATTCAAATTTCAGTGTCTATAAATAAAGTTTTATTGGAACACAGCCAGGCCCATTTATTTACATATTGCCTGTGGCTGCTTTTGCACTATAAAGGCACAGGTAAGAACTTGTGACAGGGACTGTATGTGGTCCAGAGGGCCTAAAATATTTAATATCTGGCCCTATGCAGAAAAAGTTTGCTGACTCATGCTCTAGATTGACAAAAATGCACTCTTGGGAGGGCCATCAGCCATTCCTAGTCCAGATCTCTTGTGAGGATATGGAAACAGAGAGAGGCGGGGAGGAAGAAGATATAACAACCACAATTATTTGAAGTTGATACAACAAACAAACAGAAAGGACATTGTTGGGAGGGAGGGGGGGGGAGGGAGAAGGGAGGGAGGTTTTGGTGATGGGGAGCATTAATCAGCTACAATGTATATCGACAAAATAAAATTAAAAAAAAAAAAAAATTAAAAAAAAAAAAAAAAAAAAAGAAACAGAGAGAAATCAAAAGTGAATTGCCCATGTACACACAGCCAGGTCTCTGAATTTCTGTTTCCTCTACAATCACAAAGCAAGTGAGTCTCTCTGCAACGACTGTATCCATCCTTTTGGGGGTAAAATATACACTTTGGATTTCATAATGTGGAATTGATTACATAAGTTTATTCTGCTGAATGCATCAATAGCATAATAATTTAACAGGACTAAAAAAAGCATTTTTAAAACAAAATTAGCACAATATCACAGATAGTTAGGTTCAAATCATCCTTGGCAAAATTTATTTTTAAAATCCTAAAATGAAGTACATAAGTATAAAAGCAACAGACACATGTAGAAACTCAAAGCAAGGTCTTGTATGCCAGTGAATATGAAAGGAAAAATCCGCCACTATATATAGCAACATGAAATTCAATCTCAATGACCAAATTATCAGTTCTCAAAATAAATACAGGAATCCAAATAGAATTCCATTATCCCACCTTGTATCTTCCTTTTGGACTTTTCTAAAGATCTAATAATTGATCAAAATGTATCATACATATAACTGATCTCTTTGTAGTTACCATGGGCTTTAAACTGATACTTCAATACATTTCAGGAAGTTACCACATTATGGATCTCAGTGTTGTGTATACACACACACACACACACACACACACACACACACATTTCATCTTCATAACAACCCTATAGGATATATCTTGTTATTATTCTAATTTTAATATGAGAAAACTGAGGCAGAGAGCGATTACATAATTTCCTGAAGGTTACAGAACCAGTAAGTGGCAATGCCAGTATCTGAAGTTACGTAGCCTAGTTGTGCTCTTAATCACTATGCTGTACTGCCACTCAGGAATAAGGCAAGTTTTAGTTCAGCGGTATTTCCAAATACGGGAAGTACAAACTGAACCTGGTATCTGAAGTTCTCTTATGCCCTGAATTTAACATGTAGTTATTTAGTGTCTGCTAATGGCACAGCACTGAAATAGCAAAGGCAAAGGAAGTGAGGAGGGAGCAAACCACAGTCTTTGCCCTCATGGAGCTTGTAATTTTGTAGGGAGCTTAAAACAGGTACATACAAAGATGTATAAACTGATGGGAGTATGACTCAGATTATAACACACTAAAGAATGAGTAGTAAGAAAATAATTTGCAAAAGAGAAGGGGTGTAATGCATTCTTTGAGGTATGTGACGGTAAATGAAAAGAATATTTTCCATCTCAGTCAAGAATTAGAAAAGATGATTATCTGGGAGTATGAAGGACGGACTCCAGGGTTTGAGGAGAACAGACCCAGTTTGGAATGGCTCTTGCGGGGAAAAGAGAAAAAATTAGAGTTAAATGGAAAGCTATTCTGACTCCATTAGGAGCCTAAGGTGAGGAATTTTGGAATAATGGATCCCATCGGATGGAATGTATAACTTTTGACATCTATGCAGGAATTGGAATTGGAACAGAGCAACAGGAATAGCAGGGTGTGAACGGCAGAAGGCTAAGCGGGGGGGGGGGGGGGGCCTTGTGGAAATGTGGACAGTGTGTGCTTGAAATGTGTAGGTCATGTGGTAAATGTAGCTAGAGGGAAACAAGTAGATTGAGAGAAAGGGAGAAAAGAAGGAAGGGTAAAGGTAAGGTCATAACGAGGGCAACAGACAGGCTCAAGAGGCAGGGCTGTGTGAGGATGGATGTGGGGAGAAAGGCATGTTTGAAACTACAGATCTTGGTGGCAGCCATATTACCTGTGATGACAGAGTCTAGTGTTTATGTGCCGGGTGGGGGAGATGAAATGCAGAGAGAAACTCATGCTAATGGAATCGAGGCCGAGGAACTTTGAGGCCAAGTTTTGAAACGGGGCATCATTTTCAATGGTGAAGTCATCAAGATTCATCTCCTATTTTCTACTAAATAAACATGTTTACTTCTGTTTTTTTGTATTCTTTTTGTATTTTTGTACTTTTTTTTTCCCTTGGAAGATGTTTTTGTATTGTTTCTTGTTCTGATGGAAGGTCATGTTTAGAAGGAAGTAAAAGAAGAAGTCTTCGAAAGAGGGTACGATTAGCATAAGGTGAAAATCAGATTTTAGCAGAGTAATATTTTATTATCTCTCTGGGGGAATGCAGATTGACAAAAATTGTGTTTGGGTTTTTGGAATGACAGGCGCACAAACATCTTGAACAATTTTCCTTCCCATATTTTCAATGTACATAATTTAAAAATAATTGGTAATGCTTTCAAAATGTGAATGGCATATTATTGTAAAAATTGCTTTTTAGTTATTTAAATTGCACTGAATTCATAAGTTACATAGATACACCAGGATATTTTTAACATAGCACTTTTCTTTTTCTTTCTTTTTTTAAAAACATTTTTATAAACTTCCATAGAACTACAGTGAATTGTTCTTAATAATATAGATACTGTTTACTTACCATATTTATTTTTAAATGGCCACAGATTTCAGATATGAATACATAACAGTAAAAAATAAAACAATACATCCAGATGTTAAGAGATAAGTGAACTATTCCCTCAGTGCAATCCACATATGTTTTGTGAGCCAATTAACTCTTCTGGGCCTCTGGAGGGTACCAATAAGAACCTTTTCAAGAGTAATTTCCTCAAAAAAAAGCCTGAAAGAATTAATATGCCTCAAAATGTGTCCAAAAGAGCCAAATAAACAATCACTTTAGACCTCTGACCTAATGTATGGAATATTGTCTAAACAGTTTTTACTCAGTAAAACAGAGAGCAAATTCATCATGTACGTTTAGGATTTGCTCTGATGAAATTCTATAGTTTCTCTCACAGGAGTCTTCAGGGAACGTATAACAAATGGTGAGACAGCACAGTAACAGCAGAAAGAAAGCTGGGCTAGGAATCAGAAGACCTGAGTCCTACTTTCCATATTACTTTGGGTCAGATGCCTAACCGCCTCTGGCCTCAGTTTTCTTACTTGCAAACCAGGAACAATACCACCTGCCTTGCCCACCTTGTGGGGTGGTTATAAAGATACAAATGAGTTGTGACTCTTTGTAAATAGTGTTTATGATATAAAAATCTGAGGTTGATGGTATTATAAATGTTGCTATAAAGAAATTGTGCTTGGCAGCAGGATGGGGCCAAAACAGTTCCCTGGGTCTTTCCCTTAAGTTTTTATGAATAAAGGTAATATTTAGAAAGCAGGGCAGAGTACATGGAATATATTTTTCATAGGAAACTTTTCAGAAATGCCTCTAATTCTACAGCAAGGGATACTTGCATTTATTAGAATTTTATCAATTCATAAAAATAATTATGGTTGGTTTTAGACCTATAGTACATAATATGAAGAATTCTGGGTACCTTTATTGTGACATCTGTGAAGATTTCCTATCTTTTATTTCAAAAGAAATGACTACCTGACAGATGGAAAAATTATTTGAGGCCAATAATATAATGCTGCTTCAACTCCAAATACAGATCTCTTTCGTTCTAAATACTTCTATAGAGTAATATCCCTGTTCTTTCTCTGTTTCATTTGCTGCCTTCTATGCTTCCTCTCACCATTTAGATGAAAGTGGTCCCCAAGACCCTCTACTCTTTATAAACTCTTTATCTTAATCCAGTGCTCTTATATCACAGCTTTTGTTATTATATATAAGCTGAGGATTCCCAAATCTCTATTTCCAGGCCCCAACCTCTTATTTGAGGAACAGTCTTCTACTCTCACACACAACTAAACGTGTCCATTTGGGTGTACCATGTCTTCATAAGCATCATATATAAATCTGAGCAGACCACCTTCTACCAGAAACCGAAGTCTATTTCTGATTATCCTGTCTTCCCCAGTAGTATCACCATTCTTCTATCTGTCATTGCTTAAAACCACTGAGTTAGCTTTTACTCTTTTATCTTTTTTATTAACCATAACCAGCTAGTCACCAAGTCTCATCAATCATTATTTTTCAAAATGCCTTTTGGTATCCACCTTTGCCTTTCTATTGCAACTATTTCTTTTCAGAAGTTCACATCACCTAAAGGTTAGACTACTACAACTGCTCTCCATGTTTTCGATCCATCTCACATAATACCTCGGGGGGGGTGGGTAAAAAATTCTGAGAACACTGATGTCACCATATCACTCCTTGATTCGATGAGTTAAAATTAAAACCTTCAATTACATTTGAAGTCCCAAAAGTTACCACAGGTTACAGAAAGCAATTAGAAATTAATGAATATGACTAATATACTGAACACGAATCAAGAGACTTTTAGGATAGAACACATTAAAGCAATACAAATTACTGGGAAACTGCAGAGGTATCCCAAATATAAAAAATAGTTGCAGTCTCCATGGTGAACATAAAATGAAATAGCTTTTATAAACCCCATACACCAGCCTTACTGTGTGTGGGGAATTAAAAGGGCACCTGGACCCTTTTGGTAAACACATGGACTCTGTTATACATAGATGGACAAGAGTACGTCAGTATTACATTACTTCTTTCTTTCCATGGTGTGAGTTATAAGCTACAATTTAAAACATTTCTTTGAATATGCAAGTCACATTTCATGCATAGATCCCTCATTGATCTTACAAAAACCAGCTCTCAGCTACATTTTTACCATGACATACCGATAGAAATCTCAATTTTGCCAAGATAATCTTATTTTATTGCATCTCTACAGTTTCCTCTTTGCAAATTGTTACTAGTGTCACCCTTTAATGAGTGGCGAGGTACAGGGATTCTAATTTTATTTGAAATTTTATTCATTTAGGGGGAAAAAGTTCTCTCTATTACTTTTCAGAATGTCTTATTTACATAATTGTAAACTGCTCATTTTCTTTTCTCCATTAGCAGAATATTGCTGCCTAATAAAGGGTATGATCTTAGGAAGAAAAAAGTGATCATACACTAATGAGTAGTACCAGAGCAACAAGCAAAGCTGGAAAACACTTTTTTTTTTTTTTGCTTGTCTTACTTACCATCCATCAACAGAGTTCATTTTCTACATGAATTCTCTCCTCACAAAAATAGTATTTTTGAATTTTCTACCATACACACAGAATCCAGCATATGACCCCAATCATTTTAGAACCCATGGCCTCATATTATTTGCACTTAAAGTATTAGGCAGGAAAACTGCCATTTTCCCCTTAAGATTTCCTGCATGCGCCTGCTGAATTTTCTAATATAAATTTGGATTTAATAATATAAATAGTTTAAGGATCTAACATTTGCTTAGAAATAAATTGGATGTTTAAAAACTGGATCTCAATTTTAGGGTCAGTTTTACATAATTATGCCTTATATTAACTAAACCACATGCAACAAATGGGTTTGGCTTTCTGATTATTGCTTTTTTTTATACGATCTAAAGAATCTCCTTATTTAGCTTTAGTATTCACCATCACATGCAACTTTGACTTTGCAAGACTTGAAATAAACTAAGACCTGTTTCAGATAATTCTTTAAAAACTTTCTCTTAGTTAGAGTCAACCTGATTAAATCTCTTGGGATCATTTTATCAAGAAAATTATATTCCTGTCACCGCCTTGAAGGGAAAGGGTACTTCTCAATGGGCCTAGCATAGTGCATTGCATATATTAAGACTAAATAGATATTGGGTGAAATGAGCAAACATGTTATCATCCAATGGTCTAATCATTAGTCAGCTAAGAATAAAGTATATTAAGTTCTAAACAATAAATGGACAGAATGGGGAAATATCCTTATATTCGTGTATCATGTTGACCCACGTTGCTTTAATGATTTTGTGAGTCTTATACGGTGCTCAGAATACTTTCAGTGCCATGAATAGCTAAGGTATTTTGTTAATGCTGATTATATTAGGTGAATGAATAAATGTGACATAAATTTTAATACTTATATATTTTCTATGTTGTTATGACATACTTATACACATTAAATGTGATTACTAAAATATCTACTGATTAAAGTAAGTCCTTGAGGGAATTTTGATTATAGAAGTAATGGTTGAGATGGCTTCAGCCACGCCCCCTCGACATCTGCAACCAGCCCAGTGATGACCACTGAGCCACTCCCAACAGTGCCGCGGACTCTCAAGCTGGGGTGGTGGGGGGATGATCACCTCATCCATGCCCCCCTGACATCTGCAACCAGCCCAGCGACAACCACCAAGCTGCCACAGGAAATGCCCTGGGCTCCCAAGCTGGGGAGGTGGGGGGCTGACAGCCTCAGCCAAGCCCCCCCCCAACATCCATGCCAAGCCCAGCGATGACCACCAAGCCACTGCCAGAAACACCCCAGGCTCTCGAGCCAGGGCGGTGGGGGGCTGAGGGCTTCAGCCACACCCCCAACATCTGCATCCAGCCCAACAACGACCAAGTTGCCACTGGAAGCTCCCTGGTGTCCTCTGCTGGAATGAGGGGGGTGCCATAGGCCTTGACCAAGACCCTCCTCCTTCCTAATCCTCCCACCCTATTTCCCTCCTCCTCCCCCATTCCTCCTCCCCCAACTGCTCTGTAACATCTTAGAACGTAAAAAAAATAAAAATAAAAAAAAATAACATTGAGGCTTTTCAAGATGGCGGCGGCTGCAGCGGCTGGCGCGGAGTAGCTGAGGTGGAAAAGGCGGCCACTGGGACTCAGGCAGCCGGAAAACTTGTGGTCCTTCCTCTCGCCATCTCTTAAGGGAGGACTGCTGCTGCTGACCGGTCGTGGGGGGTGACCGCCACTTTGCCCCCGGCAGGAGAGGCTGCCTCATTTACAGACAACAGCTTTAAAGTGTGGAGCAGGAAAAGAACTGTTTCTTAGCTGCAAAAGTGAGTCTCGAAACAGGGAACACGGCGCCAGGGCTGCTGTGGATGCAGCCAGGATCCCGGAGGCCGGGGCCGCGCTGAAGGCGGCCAGCTGCCCTATTCAGGATTCGAGGTTTCAGGCCAGCATTAAAGAAGATTCCTGAGAGCGCCCGAGCCGCGCCGCGACTGAACAGCCCGAGGCGGCAGTGGCCGAGAACTGGGAAAGGCGGCAAACCAGAGACAGAGAGCGAGCACCCGACCTGGCACAGCACTGTGAGTGATCCCTGGCACAGCTATGTTCGGGGGGGTGGATGTCCACGCGGCTCCCGCCTGCACCACCAGGCCACTCACTGCCCCGGTGCTGCCTCCATTCTCCCAGGTGCGGGCAGCTCCGCCCTGCTCGGCCATCACTGAGCCCTCCCACTTGCTGGCCTGGTGCCAGGCTTTCCGGAGCCTGCGGACCGGCCTTGGCTCCCACTCCCTCCGCGGTTCTCTGGCGGGGCTGGTGGCGGAGGGCGTCCCGGGCCAGTTTCGGGAGGGCAAGGAAGTACGGGCGGGCCGACTGTCACTCCACCATACCCTGGACTCCGGCCCCAGGTAAACTCCTTGTTACTGGGAGGCAGATACCATCTGTGCGGCCACCAGTTTGGAAAAAAGCCTAACGAATTTCTGGTTGGGAATAGTGTGGTAGGAGAGTTTCCAGGTCCGCCTGAACCTGCTGGAGACCAGGCTGCAGGTGGGCGCTAGACTCGGTTTATACTGGGGGGATACAAAGATGAACAAGACCCGAGAAAGATCTACATAGTGCTACAAAGGCACCCAGAGAGACCGGTTGTCTGTGCCCAGCAGAAACCTGGTAGACTTCCTGGGCGAGGCGGTGCCGAGCAGGGTCTTGAAGGCCCAGCTGTTAGACGAGGGGTGCAGAAGACACGCCCCAGCCCAGCACAGTGCGCACAGAGGGGGGAGACGTGCGGCCAGGGAGGCGGAGACTCGACAAAAACCACACACCCGGTGGGGTCGCTACTGCACGATCTAACAGCCTGGGCCAGAGCACACGGAACAGGGAGAAGTCCTGCACAGGAAGTGAAAGCTCAACAGAGAACACACACCCTGTGGTACGTGACCCACCAGCCCAGCAGAGTCCAAGCTGACCAGAAAGGTGGCTCCCCGGAGAAGCCCAAGACCACACACACAAGGCACTAGAGGCCAACTGAGCAGTCACGGAGGGAGCCATACGAAATTGGCAACCACAGCAACATCCTAGTTAGTCATTAGTCTCAAACCGGTGGACTGTGAAACCCCTGGCCACAATGAATAAACACCAAAAAAAAGATACCAGAAATACAAAAAATCAAGAAAGTACACCACCAAAAGTTAATAAATCTCAAACTCTAGATCCTATAGAACAAGAAGCCCTTGAAATGACTGACAAGGAATTTCGAGTGATAATTCTAAAGAAACTGAATGAGATACAAGAAGACTCAGCTAGACATCATGATGAAATGAGGAAAAGTATACAGGATCTGAAAGAGGAAATGTACAAGGAAATCAATGTCCTGAAAAAAAATGTAGCAGAACTTGCTGAACTGAAGAAGTTATTCAACGAAATAAAAAACACAACGGAGAGTTTAACCAGCAGGCTTGTCGAAGTTGAAGAGAGAACCTCTGAACTTGAAGATGGGCTGTTTGAAATAACACAAGCAGACAAAAAGAAAGAAAAAAGAATCAAGGACATTGAAGAAAATCTGAGAGAGATATCAGACAACCATAAGCGATCAAATATCCGATTCATGGGTATTCCAGAAGGGGAGGAAAATGGAGATTCCATTGAAAACATATTCAACAAAATAGTGGCAGAAAACTTCCCAGGTATAGGAAAAATCACAGATCTTCAGATCCAGGAAGCTCAACGATCTCCAAACGTATTCAACCCAAAAAGGCCTTCTCCAAGACATGTCATAGTCAAATTGGCAAAACTCAGAGACAAAGAGAGAATCTTAAAAGCTGCAAGAGAGAAGCGTCAAATCACCTATAAGGGAGCCCCAATCAGGTTAACATCAGACTTTTCATCACAAACCCTAAATGCTAGAAAGGAATGGGATGATATTTTCAAAATACTAAAAGACAAAGATTGCCAGCCAAGAATACTCTACCCTGCAAGGCTATCCTTCCGAAATGAGGGGCAAATAGTATATTTCTCAGACAAACAAAAACTGCGGGAGTTCACTACCACAAGACCACCCTTACAAGAAATCCTCAAGGGAGTACTGGGTTTGGTTCCTGAAAAATAACTACCACTGCCATAAAAACCCAAGAAAAATCTAAACCCACTAGTATAATAAAAATGGCATTCATGAAGAGAAAACAAGCTAACAAAAACACTATCTACAACCTAAGGAACCAACAAACACAGAAAACAAACAGTAAATCAGAAAGCAAGGAACAAAAGACACTTAAGACAACCAAACAACCAATAAAATGCTAGGAATAAATCAACACCTTTCAATAACAACTCTTAATGTAAAAGGCTTAAATTCCCCAATTAAAAGACACAGACTGGCTGACTGGATCAAAAAGCAGGACCCAACTATATGCTGTCTACAAGAGACCCACCTCACCCATAAAGACTCACACAGACTAAGAGTGAAAGGATGGAAAAAGATTTACCATGCAAACAGAAAAGAAAAACGAGCTGGAGTAGCTATTCTTATATCTGACAAAATAGACTTTAAACTAAAAACCATAAAAAGAGACAATGAGGGACACTACTTAATGATAAAAGGACTGATCCATCAAGAAGACATAACAATCATAAATATGTATGCACCCAATGTTGGAGCAGCCAGATTTATAAAACAAACTCTATTAGACCTAAAGAAGGAAATAGACACTAATACCATAATAGCAGGGGACCTGAACACCCCACTGTCAATATTAGACAGATCATCTAGGCAAAGAATCAGTAGAGAAACACAAGATCTAAACAAGACTCTAGACCAATTGGAATTGGCAGATATCTACAGAACTTTCCACCCAACAACCTCAGAATATTCATTCTTCTCATCAGCACATGGATCATTCTCCAGGATAGATCACATATTAGGTCACAAATCAAGTCTCAATAAATTCAAAAAAATTGGAATTATCCCATGTATCTTCTCAGACCACAATGGATTAAAACTAGAAATTAATAACAAACGAACCTCTGGAAACTATACAAACACATGGAAATTAAACAGCATTCTACTTAATGACATATGGGTCCAAGAAGAAATCAAGCAGGAAATCAAAAAGTTTATTGAAACTAATGAAAACAATGATACATCATACCAAAACCTGTGGGATACTGCAAAAGCAGTATTGAGGGGAAAATTTATTGCATTAAATGCTCACTTCAGAAGAATGGAAAGATGGCAAGTGAACAACCTAACACTTCACCTTAAAGAACTAGAAAAACAAGAACAATCCAAACCTAAAGTTAGCAGACGGAAAGAAATCATTAAGATCAGAGCAGAACTGAATGAAATTGAAAACCAAAAAACAATTCAAAAGATCAACGAATCAAAAAGTTGGTTTTTTGAAAAGATAAATAAAATTGACAAACCATTAGCATGGCTAACAAAAAAAAGAAGAGAGAAGACTCAAATAACAAAAATTAGAAATGAAAAAGGCGATATTACAACTGATTCATCTGAAATACAAGGAATCATTCGAGACTACTATAAACAACTATACGCCAACAAATTTGAAAATGTGGAGGAAATGGATAAATTTCTGGACACACACAAGCTCCCAAAACTGAACCGTGAAGACGTAGAAAATTTGAACAGACCAATAACAATAAAGGAGATTGAAGCTGTTATCAGAAGGCTCCCAACAAAGAAAAGCCCAGGACCAGATGGATTCACAGCAGAATTTTACCAAACATTCAAAGAGGAATTGACACCGATTCTTTACAAACTATTCCAAAAGATTGAAATGGACGCAAATCTCCCAAACTCATTCTATGAAGCAAACATCATCCTGATACCAAAACCAGGTAAAGATATAACCAAAAAAGAAAACTACAGGCCAATATCCCTGATGAATATAGATGCAAAAATCCTCACTAAATTACTAGCAAACAGAATACAGCAACACATACGAAAAATTATTCATCACGATCAAGTGGGATTCATCCCAGGGATGCAAGGTTGGTTCAACATGCGCAAATCAATAAATGTGATACACCATATTAATAAACTCAAACACAAGGACCATATGATCATCTCTATAGATGCTGAAAAAGCATTTGATAAAGTTCAGCACTCATTCATGACAAAGACCCTCTATAAGTTAGGTATAGAGGGAAAGTATCTCAACATAATTAAAGCCATATATGCCAAACCCACAGCCAATATCATCCTGAATGGGGAAAAGCTGAAAGCTTTTCCTTTAAGAACAGGAACTAGACAAGGATGCCCACTCTCACCACTCCTATTCAACATAGTGTTGGAAGTACTAGCCAGAGCAATCAGAGAAGAGAAGGAAATAAAGAGCATCCAGATTGGAAAAGATGAAGTCAAACTGTCCCTGTTTGCAGATGACATGATCCTATATATCGAACAGCCTAAAACCTCTACAAAAAAACTGCTAGAATTGATAAATGATTACAGCACAGTAGCAGGATACAAAATCAACACTCAAAAATCAGTAGCATTTCTTTTCTCCAATAGTGAACATGCAGAAAGAGAAATCAAGAAAGCCTGCCCATTTACAATAGCCACCAAAAAAATAAAATACTTAGGAATTGAGTTAACCAAGGAGGTGAAAAATCTCTATAATGAGAACTACAAAACACTGCTGAGAGAAATTAGAGAGGATACAAGAAGATGGAAAGAGATCCCATGCTCTTGGATTGGAAGAATCAACATAGTGAAAATGTCCATACTACCCAAAGTGATATACAAATTCAATGCAATCCCCATCTAAATTCCAAAGACATTTTTCTCAGAAATGGAAAAAACTATTCAGACATTTATATGGAACAATAAAAGACCACGCATACCCAAAGCAATGCTGAGCAAAAAAAATAAAGCTGGAGGCATAACACTACCTGACTTTAAGCTATACTACAAAGCTATAATAACCAAAACAGTATGGTACTGGCATAAAAACAGACACACTGACCAATGGAATAGAATAGAGAATCCAGAAATCAACCCACACACTTACTGTCAGCTGATCTTTGACAAAGGCATCAAGCCTATTCAGTGGCGAAGGGACTGCCTCTTCAGCAAATGGTGCTGGGACAACTGGATATCCATATGCAGGAGAATGAAACTTGATCCATACCTCTCGCCGTATACTAAAATCAACTCAAAATGGATTAAGGATTTAAATATACACCCTGAAACAATAAAACTTCTTAAAGAAAACATAGGAGAAACACTTCAGGAAATAGGACTGGGCACAGACTTCATGAATACGACCCCAAAAGCACGGGCAACCAAAGGAAAAATAAACAAATGGGATTATATCAAACTAAAAAGCTTCTGCACAGCAAAAGAAACAATTAAAAGAGTTAAAAGACAACCAACAGAGTGGGAGAAAATATTTGCAAAATATACATCTGACAAAGGATTAATATCCAGAATATATAAGGAACTCAAACAACTGTACAAGAAGAAAACAAGCAACCCAATTAAAAAATGGGCAAAAGAGCTAAGTAGGCATTTCTCTAAGGAAGATATACAAATGGCCAACAGACATATGAAAAAATGCTCAACATCACTCAGCATCCGGGAAATGCAAATCAAAACCACATTGAGATACCATCTAACCCCAGTTAGGATGGCTAAAATCCAAAAGACTCTGAACGATAAATGCTGGCGAGGCTGCGGAGAAAAAGGAACTCTCATACATTGTTGTTGGGACTGCAAAATGGTGCAGCCTCTATGGAAAATGGTATGGAGGTTCCTCAAACAATTGCAGATAGATCTACCATACGACCCAGCTATCCCACTGTTGGGAATATACCCAGAGGAATGGAAATCATCAAGTCGAAGGTATACCTGTTTCCCAATGTTCATCACAGCACTCTTTACAATAGCCAAGAGTTGGAACCAGCCCAAATGCCCATCATCGGATGAGTGGATACGGAAAATGTGGTACATCTACACAATGGAATACTACTCAGCTATAAAAACGAATGAAATACTGCCATTTGCAACAACATGGATGGACCTTGAGAGAATTATATTAAGTGAAACAAGTCAGGCACAGAAAGAGAAATACCACATGTTTTCACTTATTGGTGGGAGCTAAAAATTAATATATAAATTCACACACACACACACACACACACACACACACACACAGACACACACACACACGCACACAAACCGGGGGGGGGGGGAGAAGATATAACAACCACAATTATTTGAAGTTGATATGACAAGCAAACAGAAAGGACATTGTTGGGGGGGAGGGGAGGAGGGGGGGAGGGAGAAGGGAGGGAGGTTTTGGTGATGGGGAGCAATAATCATCCACAATGTATATCGACAAAATAAAATTAAAAAAAAAAAAATAATAATAATAAAAAATAACATTAATAAATACATTTTTAAAAAAAACAACTAATGGTTGAACCATATGAAACTGCCTTTTTTGTAGGTCAGTATATCCACACCAAGGTACAGATGATGGAACAAGTTCCAGTTCCACCTACTAAGCAGAATTCTTCTGACTTCATTGATTCCCTGAGTATTTACATTACATGCCTTTATGTATACTGTCATTCCTCCCCTTCAGACACAAGTTTTGGCATGGTTTTAATTATATCATGTAATTCGTAATATAGTATTTATCTTTATAGTCTTACACTTTATCAGCTATTCTCCAATTTACAGTGGAAAGGACATCCCATTAATTACACCTACAGATGTCCAAGTCTTCCTCAGCCATTCTTTTATTCACTCATTAGACATGGGTAAACATTTGGGGGTGGGTACCATAATGACACTTTTTAGTTCTTCTTTCTCTTACTTCTTAGAAAATTCACAATCTGCTCTGTGCCATAAGCATTTGAGTCTCTTATACTGCTCTCTATTTCTTATCTGTAAATTCTATCTCTTCTGTAAGAATGTAAGGTCCTCTGCAGCAGCTGTATCATATTTTTCTCATAGGACCTACTTACATACCACTAGAAGCCCTCCCTATTTATCTCTGATGTTAGAATTATGATTTCCAAAAAACACCATGGTCAAGGATTCAGATCCCTATACCAGCCAGCCACCAAAAAAAAAAAAAAAAAGACTGCCAATAAAATTATGCTGAAGTCACCATTAGATTCTCCTTAGAAAATCTGTATGCTGCTGGTAACATTATATTCACAATAGAAACAAGACAGATGCCTTCAATTTAAAAATATACATATATATTAATATATTAACTGGGTAAAATGACAGCAGCTTATGGGAGTTGAGTTCATCTTGGGGGGAAAAAAAGAATCTTCAAGATATCAACACTCAATGGTCCATTTTTATGCTGTAAAATGGAGAGAAAATGATGGACTTAGAATACGAAGTTAACATTTCTAGTGAATATGAGTGAACAGCAATAAAGTTTTTAATACACCAGACATGGCTAGGAAAGATAATTAAAAAACCAGGCAAGGTCAATTAATCAAAGATGTCAGTTAAAGTAGGTGTTCATAAAACATGATATACATGTTAAATATTCTAACCAAAAAAGTATAAATAATACTCATTTGCCAATCTTTCTGATGTGGAGGAATGGTATTCTTTGTGAGTTAGAATGCTCTGATGGGCTCTCTGCAGAGTGTTGCTTGAATATAATCCATACACAAAATGCACCCTCTAAACCAGTTTCTAGAATGGTTTCTAATATTTTTAGAACTTAGAACATTCATGAAAGAATCTGATTATAGAAGGCTGTTGGAATTGGTTCTTATCTTTTAAGTTTGCTTACCTGCACCTGATTAGAGAGCAAGTTTAAAATAAATTTATCAAATATCTTCAAAGCACAACATAGTTTTCATAAAAATGTCTTTTTTTAAAAAACATGATTTCTTGGTTCACATAATGTTTAACTGAAGTAAATAACCACACTAACAAGTACAACCAGAATATACAGACGGTTTGGAGAATAAACACAATTGACTCATGGTAAGCCAAGATCTCGAATGTTAAGAGCAAGCAATCAGGGTGCTCTTTGTCTCAGTCAACACCTTATATTCAGTGAAGTGCAAGCATTGATTTCTCAGGGAACTTGGTTACAAGGAGGTGGGTTTAAAAAACTTCTACCTTAAAGGTGAGAGAATGGTAGAGAGCCTAAGAGAAGCATTCTTTTATGAGCCTCTTACTGAGACCATTTCCAATTCTTAGCACATTTAGATATTCTGAGTTGGAAATTTTATAAGACAGATACCTTTCTAAAATGAATGACTCATGTAAGGATTAAGATATCACTGATACTGGAGCTCATCTAATCTTAGAAAATCTATTCCTCTGTCAAAAAATATGTTGATAAACTGGGAGAGAACACAGCATATTTCCCTTAAAAGACATATCAGTTCACCTAGAAATAATTTATTGCATTTGCGAACACATACCAAAATTCACGGAAGTAAAAGCAATGCATAGGCAAAGCCTTTCTGTTTAACAATCTTCCCCTCAAGAATGAAAGAAGAAAATGAGTTTGTTGTTAGATTTGCACACAATTAGAAGAAAGATAATTAGATGCAGAAAGTGGTTTATTGATGGCCTCATTGTTCTTAGTCCATAAATGAAACCATTTTGCTCCTAATGACCATAATCCCCTCCCTAATCTTGACAGTGCTAAATTACAGTTGGATATCTAATGATCTCAATCTTTCCCTTAGTTTATTAAAGCGTAAAAAGATTAAGCAGATACTAAGTGACCTGACAATAGTTAAAGAAAGACCATATCATAATTTTACTGACTAAACTCTGTGGTAATTAGCAATACTGGCATTTGTCACCATAGTCTAATTGAAAATCTTGAAATGTTGAAAACCGATATTTTCAGAAACCAACATCGAATAATTGGGGTGACAGCATACCCCAAACAAATTAGATACCATCATATTTTTATGGTTAGTAAGAGTTTAATTTGATCAGGAAGTGTTGCTTTTTATGAATATAAGCTACTCTACCTTATGTTAAAGACATCTATCCTTGTGGTTTTCATTTACTTTTAAACTAAAAAAGATAACAGTTATAGTTACCAATACTTTTCTCTATTTTGAGCTACACCCACTATCTGATTTTGGAACCAAAACAAAAAACTCAGAAATATAACTGCTGCTTCTTGAATTGCTAATGCTGAAATTCTTCCCTCCATACATATTTGACCCTAAAGATCCAAAAACTAAACTACAAAGAGTTGAGAATTGGCTTAAAGTTGTGGTTCATAAGTACTAGGACAATACTAATTTAATTCAGTAGAAATATGGGTTTTACTACATCATAGGGAATGTTTATTAAAAATCAACTACCCCATATGTCTTAGTAATTCAATGTGAAAGTAACAAAAATTACATTTCTAACTTGACCTATGGTCGATGATATTTGTAGAAATGTATAATAAAATAAATGAAGACGTATCAGAAAATAAGTGAGAAATTAATAGTGTTTAAGCCACAGTGTTTATAATGAATAAAATAATCTACTATTTTCTACCCTTTTGGGGTAGAAAAACATAAAATATTCAAAAACACATAAAATGACATAAGTCAATTTAAATCACTACTGTTTAAGAAAATAAAAACACGATTAGTGGGCTGAAATTTAGGGAGGGAGAGTTGGAAGTGAACCTACAACTAGTGAGAAGACTATCTAGAAATCAGAGTAAAAATGTGAACCATATGTATAATAGTAAAATTTCTTCATTTAAAATATTACACATTATAAAAACAAGAAAAATAACTTCAGACTCAGAACCAAGAAAAAAATGAGGACAAGGGGACAACCAAGATCTTTTTGCACTTTAAGACAAAACAAAAAACCAAACCACAAAACAAACTGTAATTTTCAGACAATTTTCTCTCAGAATTCAGGGGTCATGTTTTACTAGCACCGTGCTTTAGTTTAAGCATGTAAATGAATAAAGACTGATTATATGACCTTCAGCCATCCTTTAAAAAATTATACCACATTATCATATATGTTAAAATGAATTTAGGATAAATCCAAGAGATGATTCATATTTAATATGTGTTCTTATCATTAAAAACCGACTTTAATTTTTGTATATGAGTTAATCTACTTTGGTCAGAAATATTTTGTCATTCAGGAACACATTTTTTCTATTCAATAATCTAGGCTTTCCTTTTGTTGTTCAAATACTGACATAAACAACAAAATGAAAGAATAAGCCTGGATGTGGCTGAGATGCCTCTCAAATGTGATGTTTGCTTCAGCGTAATAATACAATGAGGTTTGCTACAGAAATGTAATTAACACTTCAGATACTGTTGGAATAACTCCATCTAAATATAAATCTTTGGTACAAAGCCCAATTCAATTTTCATTTCTGTTCAAAAAACTAAGTACTTTTAGACTAAAGAGACAGACATTTAATACCAGTCACTTGTGCACTTTATAGAATCAATTTATTCCAATCTAAAAACAGTGTTAGGAAGAAAAAAAAGGAGTAAAATAATTTTGTTAAATTGGGGTCAAAGTTTAATACTATTACTTTGGACAGAATTCTAAGCAAGAAATTCCAGTGACGAGCATATGAATTAACTCCTTCATTTTTAAACAAAAAGGACATTGTTTAGCTACTTCTCTGTTGACTCAAATATTTTTGTGTACAGTGTTACTTCTGAGTATACGTATTAGCAAAAGAAGCTTTTGTTAATAAATTACATATCAACCAATGTTCTCAGAGCACTTCTATGGAGACAAACCTCAACACCTGTGCAAACAGTATTTTTAATTGAGCTGTACTCTCAAGGTCTGGAAATTGTACATCATCTTTATTTAGCTGTAACACCAGATATACATGTACATGGTTTATAAGTTATTATGTATTTTTACCCAAGCTCAACATAAGAAATTACTAAAATGTATATATATCAGGTTACATCATATAAAATCGCTATTTTATAATTTAAAGATGGTGAACTATCGGCAATTACACATGGTTTGACCTACTACGGTATGTTTTTGCTTCAAACATGCCATATGGCTGAAAACTCAAATCAACTCACTACGCATATCCTCTAAGGACACTTTAGGCAGTAGAAATGGCAGTAACATTTGCAATGGATGCATTTTTAGGGAAAAATAAGACTTTAGTCAAGGACCTATTTCAACTTAAATTAGGCTATTGCCTTTTTATTTTTCTAATGGAAACCAGAAATTCAACTAAAGATGAAACAAGCAAATGCTCATGAGTCCTACAAAATGAATGTAAAAAAACAAAAAACAAAAAACAATGCACTGAACTTTTTTTAGCAGTATTTGCTCCTGCTATATAAGTAGATTGTACAGCAAAGCTATTTATAATGCCTACTGTATGTATATTATTATCAGAGTTGTAATGTGTACTAATTATTATTCCCATGGGGACCTAGGATATGAACTCTTTTTTGAAAAAATACTTCAGTAGATTAATTATAATACACACAAAAAATATATTTTAAACTGCCTTTAGACACTGTAAGGAAAAGGGTGCTTTTATAGGAACTGCTTGCAACAGGGGAAGCTATATGGTGATAGCAAACGGGTAAAGTTTGAGGCCACAAGCCATGAAATGGAGTTTTAAAACATTCAGAAATTGGCACAGCTTGTTGGTACATCTTCCCCTCTGTAACCATGCCAACAGCGCCATGGAGCGCCCCTCTTCCAGCCACCATCTGCTCCCACACCACCGTCCCTGCTCTCCCCTCGTCCCCACTGTACCACAGACCTTAGTATCTCATGCGACTGTAACTCTGGTATGGGGGTGGCAAGGGAGCAGATGGTGGAACAGAAGTGTTTACCTGTAAACCTACATCTTCAAGTTGTTGCTTTCTTTGCTCTCCTCAAGACCCAAGTTAAATAATGACATTAAAGGTCATCTGAGGTTTCTTCTTTCTTTCTAAAATGTGTAAGCACCGATAAAGTCATACTGAAAAAGAGGGTTTGTCAGAATGAAACTCATGGGCATTCAGAATTTTTAAAAACAGAACTTTTGCTTCTGTAGGTGAGAAGTACAAAAGTGGCAGAATCCTACGAATCAGGCCTGAAATGAGTTACATGCAACAAAGGATAGCCAAGGAAATAATGCTTTGACAGAAGGTGGGGTACATCTGGGAAGGAGGAAAATGTATTATGTAACAAACGCAGCTTGACAATAAATGCAGGTGTAGTTTTTGGCTCCCAGTGTTTATTCTGCAAACAATCTCAAAATACAAACTGTCCCCCCTTTCTGTCATGAAAGGAAAATATCCCTGAGAACCACTGCTGAACTAGTACTGAACCACTGCTCTGATTCTGCATGCCTGTTGAGAGACCTATTTTCAGTTTTAACTTGTCCTTGCCAATCTTCTAAGTGGTCTATAATTCTCAATGATGAGTAATTTGCAGACGGTAAATCTAATCATTCTGACATCTATAAAGATATTCAGTTGGTGAGCAAGATGAAAAATGATGGTGCAGAAATATGGAAAGTCTATCTTGGGATAACAATTAGGCTACCACTATGGGTAAGAATACACCTTCACCAGGGTAGTTTCTCTTTAGAGCTCTACTTCCATTTATGTATTATTGGTATTCCTGAAGAAAAGAACATATAAAGCTAGAAGATGTATATTTAGTTATATTTATTCAATGGATTTCATTGTAATTTTAGTTGTGAATTCCTAAGAATAAAAATGTGGCTCTAAGATGTGATTTTTTTAAAAATGATGAGTACAACAGCACTTATAAGAATTATCAAATTATAGGTACATTTTTCCTCTTTTACCTTTACTTTTTAAACTTTCTAAAGTATCACGGAAGTAAATATGTTTACCTTCTTTTGTTTTCCCCCAAACAACAAAAATAATCTCGACATTAACTTCAAAGAGTCAACAAACAAACTACACACATTTAATTTTTCTATATAATGCTTTCTAGGAAAAGACAAATAGTTATGTATACTTATCTATCATATATATCACATATATCATTAAGATATTAAAATATAAAATAGTTTTAAAATTTTACAACTGAAATAATTATATTCCTTTCTCCACGACTTGCTTTTATTTAGAAGAACCTGCTAAGCACAGGAAACCATTTTCATGCACAACTCAGTCCACACAAGTCTGATTCCATACTCGCATAACATATTCATTGTACATTCAGCAACTTATATAAAGGTTTAATAATTTCTCTAGACTCCACCAGAAGTCTGTATTTGGAAGCAGCCTAAGATATCCTATTTTGACTCTTTAATAACTTACTGTTTTAAGTATAAGTCAAAGTATCCCAAAGAATAGAAAATTTATTGTTAGAATATATTTGATATTTTTTCATGTGTTGGTAGGAAGTATTTAATTTTTCCGGCTTAGTCAAGATGCTAAAGTTAATAAAAGCAGTGGAATAAAACATATATACCTGTAAGATATTTCAATAACAACTGAGATCATTCATATAACTTATCACATGTACATTTATTACATGTGCATTTTATAGTGTTACCTTTAAGAACGCGTTCAAATTTCATTGCACATGGAAAGCTTGTCCTAACTCCTCAAAATAGAAGTTAGGAGTTTTGTCCTTTGTATTCCTAGAGTATGCTCCAGCTCTAATTTTTTGGAAATCCTTAATTTCTTTTTCCAAAAATAAGTGTGCATTGTTTTTGAATTAAAACAAACAAAACAAAACAAAACTATGAATGAACACCCATGTGAAATTCTGAGCAAATACTTGATTAGATAGAGATAGAATGAAACGATGGGGAAAAACTCCTTCATTCAGGGTGGGGACAGAACAGTGGATTTCTGGAAGTTGTGGGTGAGTTTGGCAGCAGTGGTGGAGACGAGCTGGCAGATACTGAGCAGAATGTGGCAATCACCAGGAGAACAGCTATGGAGTGTGATCATGAGGGTGGTAGGACAGGAACGCACAAAAAACCAGGGAACAGAGGCATAGCTTTTTCTTTATCGCAGCAGGTGAGCTTCCAAAGCAGGTGGCCAAAGGAATTAAGTAGGAGTTGGCATTTGTATGAAAGCGACTTAAACTACTTATCTCCTTGGTGTAGACTGAGGAAACAAGATGAATTTGAAGAGAGATGAAACAATGTGGTCTTGACCTTCTGTACTGATAAACATATAAGAGTGGCACAGGGAAGGTGACGGTGACGGACATAGCTTTGGTTCTTTTTATTGTAGCTTGGAACGCATATCAAATATATTTCTCCTTCCATTCGATTTCTATCCTTTTTAGATTCTTGGACTTTCCCCCCACACTACACTATAAATTTTTGTGTGGTAAGCCGATTAATATTATTAAACTTGATTCTACATGTATTTTTAAAGTGGTTACTATGTGATAAATACTGTTTTAAGGTATGGCAGAAGTTTCTGTCTCACATCTCTCGAATCCCTTCCTGAATTTAGATTCAAATCGTCGAGATGAGGCAAGCAAAAATATGGTTCATGGCAGAAAATGATGAGTGCCATAAGAGAATTACAAGAAAAATGCACGATTGCTCAAAGAAAAACACTACCAGTGGAGGTACTGCCAATGAAGAGATAGCATTTGAGGTGGGGCTCAAAAGATAGGTACATTTTATTTATAACATGTAATTCCTCTGTCAGGACCACACACATGTTACAGCCTGATTCTTCTTTCCTATCCACCCCTTCTTCTCTTAACAAACATTTATTGCTTTCTTAAGAAAATGTATAGTGTGAGCTGACAATTTTATCTACAACCTATATGACATTCCTTTGTATGATTAAGGAATATGTGTAACATAGTGAATATCCCTTTAAAAGATGTTTCCCACAGAAGATTAATTAACTGAGGCCTCACAGTATCTGTATTTGTATAATAGCATTCCTTGCTAAGAAACACTACACACAGCATCTCTCCAGTAAATCTATCAGTGCTTCGACTGATAGAGCTGTGAGTTTAAAATTCTTTGGACAGATGAGTCCAGTGAATAAGTCTCTGACACTTCTAGAAGCGGGTTAATTGCTACATGAGTAAGTGAAAGTATTATAATTTTGATCTGAAGATATGATTGTTGAATCTGCTGGATCAATTTTACACTTGTATCTTCAGAAACAAAACATTTTAAAGTGTGTAAGCATAAACTACAATTTTTCCTCAGTCAACAGTATATATGTGTTCTATACAACTGTATGAACTATATGTATATGCGTATATGCATGTATGTCTATGTAGGTAAATACATATTTTTCCACTATGAGAATGTAATTAACTTAGGCAGCAGAGGGTTAGCAGCTGTTTAATAGCACAAACACACAGCCAAACCCCTGTTATTTATCTAACAGACTTTAATATAAAATACGGGGTTCACACACCACCTTGTAGTCTCTTACTGCACAATCTCATGGCTAAAAGGGCATGAGAAGGCCTATTGGATAAATGACAGAAGACTCAGTGGAATATTTATCTCCTTAGACTTCATTTTCAAAAATGATATGGCTGATGGTCAGCAAAGAACTTAATTCCTATTTCTCTTTTCCATAGACAGTGATATGATTCACTTCACAGAGCTACCCATCGTTAGAACTAGATATTAACAGTTTTTAAACAACTGGAACCTATTTCCCTCTTAGTGTACACGAATGATTCATATCACTGTTAATAACAATTGAATTTTTGCATGACTAGGGAAGAAAAATCTCCTCAATGTAGAATGTTGACCTAACTCAGTAAAAGGCCTCTGAAGCAATAAACTACTGAGATTAAATGAAACAAAACCAATTAATATGCAAGAAAACTATATTAGAAGGATCTTGAGAGGAAAACCAGTAGGCCACTGTCTCTCCGAAGGAGACAGACTTGATGAGATCATTATATTTCCTTTATGCGTGTTGTTATTGAAAACCAAACAAAACCTAAACCTATTCATCTAGATTGCATGCTATATATAAATTAAATACCAGGGGATTTTTTCTTAAGCAAGATTATAGGAGACTAAACCAACTCCATCATTTTCATTATAGAAATTCTAAAATTTGACCAGGTTGAGCATTTCTTATCTAAACTGTGCTTATTATTGTAGAAAAAAGTCTGAATATCTAAAGAAAAACAGAAACTCAATGTCCAAGTTTATAATAGGCATTTTAAAATTTAGAATCAATTTTTAAGAAAGATCTTTCTAGGAATATCCTAAATATGAAGATGCTACAATTTTTAACACTATGCACACATGTGCACACATATAAAATGAATATTTTTTGTTCTTACTTTTCAGTGAAAACATGTTATATTTGAATTCTACAATTAATGAAGTTTGGCCTATGGAATGTCAATGGACATTCCATTAAAGATTAATGGAAGACTGGCCTTTAAGTTATCAAGCAGCAGAGATTTGATTTTATGCTCCTACAATTGGCAACTCCCTAGTATACGGATGTGAGATCCTTTTATGACTCGCCTTTTTCCTATTTATCCTCCAAGATCAAGATCAAAGCAAGCTGCTCAGTAAAGTTTTCCTGGACTTAAACAGGCAGAGTTGGTTGCTATGTCCACTATACTCCATAGCACTGAGGTTAACATTGGTATGAGTTAACATGCTGTACTATAAATTACTTGCTTAGATATCTGTTTCCCTTACTATATTGTGGAATTCTGGATGGCAGGTATTCTATGGTATTTATCTTTGTAGCCCCACAGAGTCTGATATATAGTAAATGTTTAATAACTGTTTATTAAATGAATTAGCGAAAATGAAAATACAACTTTAATAAAATGATTCTCTATAGTAAGCCAAAAGTACATTTGCATATTGCCTAAGTACATTCAGTCCTTTACTAATACCTAATATAGTTACAAGTTACTAGAAACATTTTTAACTGATACAAACCAATACTTGCTGCATCTCAACATCTGATAAAGCATAGCAAAATTCTAAAACATGACATATAATAGTATTTAGATGGCTTTGGTAAGTAACAGTAATTTGATAGGAAATGAAAGAACTGGCTTAGCTGTTAGTCTTGATGATATTAACACCATAATGCCACACAGTGTGCACATTTTAACATTTCAATGAAAATGCATTCTTAATCTTGGGAACAAGACTACAATGAATAGTACAGAAAGGGTGGGAAAAAGCAAGAAAACAATCTTTCCTCTTTTGGTTTGGAGAAATCAAAATGTGATGCATGTTTTCAACTGAAGTTTGAGCCTCAAATATGTCTATTATTTATTTTATTATTTTAATACATTTTCATGTCATATCTCAGTAACTAGTCTCAGGTTGCACTGTTAAAGTTCATATACTCCAACAAGAAAAACATGTGCAATTCCTTTCTATATAGTGAAGGTAATTTCTATAGAGAACAGAACTATTATCAAAACTTCATGTAAATTCCATGTTTTTTAAAAAATTCTAACTGCCACCAACCAAAACTGCATTTGCTACACATTTTGACATTACCTTTACAGCATACAAACAAAACTGAACCATAATAATGGCTGTATAATAGTGAAAATACTCAAAACTTCCTTTCAACTATTTAGCCAATGACATTCTTACTTACAAATTTTAAAAGCTACATAATGTGATAAATCACAGATGTTCCTGGGTATGCAAAGCAAACCATTTTTTAATGCAGATTATTTAATTTAATTTAATTTAATATTAATTTTAATTTTAAGCAACACCCTCAATGAAGCAAATTTGACAATTAGTTATTTTACAGGAGGAGACTGTTTTGAGAAGTTATAAATATGTCTAATATCACACAAATAGTTACTTACAGAGGAAGGACTCAAAGTCAGGTCCTCCAGCTCCACATCCTGTGAATTACCCCACCCACCCAATACTGCTTCCATCTTTAATAACCACAATTAAAAAAAAAAAAAAACAGGATTAATGTTATTAAATACCACAGAGTTTATCTTTACTTTTTTAGTAAGAAAAGGAAAAACAGGATCATGACGGAAGCTACCTTGAAATTAACATGATAAAAATAACCTAAGCTATTGAAACAAGGCAAAACCAAAATCAGGGATCCCTAGCCATGTAGCTGACGATTTAGGCAAAAACACAAAGATATGTTCATCATATATTTTTCTTGAAAATTTACAAGATGGAGACTCAAAATCATTACTTACTTTTACATGCCCTGAAATACAGACTGATAACATACACTGAACATGTTCATTAAATAATTTTCTTACCGCCCACTCATTTTCTGACAGTTTTATCTACTCAATGATATTTCACAGTGTTAATTCAAGTGGCATTTTAGATGCTGAAGGGATTTTTTATTATTCATTTGAAGACAGAATAAAGAAGTGTATACCATACTATCTCAAATCACATTAATAATCCTTAAGGATTTAAGAAATAAAATTTATCATATTATGGAAAGGCAGAATCCCAAGATACTACTAAAATACACATTGAAATGGTCCCAGATTTTCTTTTCTTCCCCTGTTATCACACATGGAGGTTGACTAATAATCCTTTAGACCAATTGTTCTATTTATTTATGGGTCTTTCTTTTGTTATTTTTTAAGTTAAATTCACTTTTCATACTAAAATACTGCTGCTAACCCTGTACACAACGGAAAGTTTTTTCAAAGTTTTAAATTTAATTAGGCACCAAACTAACACAGTTTATAAAGCGAGAAGCTTCAAACCCAAGACCTTTTAGGCAATGGTGCACAATATGCTAGATGGCACTACTTACTTGCATCGTGTTAGACTGCAGAGCAGCTCTCTAATATGTAGTGTAAAGACTCAGAGGGAAGACAGAAGAGCAGATTTCTACAGATTCTGGTGTGCAGTCAGGGGAGGTGTACATGGGTGGACCTCATGTTCTGAGTGTGAGGTGTGGCTGTGGCAGTGGCAGTGGCAGAGTGGCGGGATGCAGGAGTCAGGAAAGAAAAATCAACTGCTGGATGGTGATCCCAACCCCAAGGAAGTATCCAAAAATTGCACTCCAACGGCCAGCACGACACAGGTCTGGCCAACATCTTAAATCCTTGTGCACAAAGCGTTTTCAGTTTAGTTTACTGAAGGATTCCCTTCTTTTTCTCCACTTTCCATCCACACCAACCTATGACTATGTCCCTGACTCTACAATGGAAACTAAAGGGGAAATTCAATTATTACAAGGTGTTTTTGTTTTTTTGGTACACATCTGTTCCTTAGGGTGACAAAAACAACTGTTAAGATACTCTTTTTTTTTTTTTTTACGTAAAACGACAAGCATTTTATTTGGAATATAAAAATTAAATAAGTTTCATAGAAAAAAATTATCAGGAAGTGGGGGTGTGGAGAGAACACTAGACCAGGAATCAAGGACGTGATCGACTCCTGGGCCTTCTGCTCAGTTGTTCTGTGACTTAGAGAAACTTCTCCCTGCTCTAAGATACTCCTTTTACTAAAAATTGATAGAACCTTACCCATACTCTCATCTGATCTTGTATAACTGAAAAAATGAAAACATTTCTTTCCAAATGGGGCTAGCGGGATGTCACTATCTCATTTAATTAAGTAGATACATTCTGTTTGTCAAAATAAGGCAAAATGGGTTTAAAACAAAATCATATGACACCAAATACTGCATATGTTTGTAGATTCACTCTTTATGCTGATCCACTTTATGTGTGATTTTAATTTCTCTATCCCATGGGCCTCTTTTAGCAAAACAATATTTCAGTTTGTCAAAGACAAAGTGCACTGTGCACTGATTTCACTGTCTTGTCCTCTTCCTTTGCCAACAGGGACAGAACAAAATTTTAAGATAAGAGTGCTTCATAGCAAGTCCAGCCCAAAGTAGCTCCTGGCCTCATCAGAGTTTAATGAGACATTCAATCTAAGAAATAAATTAAATGACATTTTGGGATCATGCTTAATGAAGCGGGTATCTACAGAAGCTATAGATTGCACTAGTGTTCTCATAATCTGTGGAGAATAGGGCAAGAAAATGTCATCAATCATTTGGGACAAAATGGCACTCTGTAGAATAGAAACTGTTGAACCTCAGTAGCTTCTGGTCTCAATCATGGCCCAGAACTGGTTTCTTGTTATGTCAGTACCATAAAATAGTTTCCATGTGTCTATGTTAATTCCATAAGTCAGTATCTCATCGCTGTCATAACTACATAAAAACACAGTGTTTGTGAAACTCTCAAATGAACAAAGCCAGGGAAAATATAGTGTTGGAAAAAATAAAATAGAAAATAAGTTTTTAAAAAGGGAAATTTTCCTGTAACAAAAATGAAAATAAATATGGCATGTCTAAAAGAAATACTAAGAGCTATACTAGGTAAGAAGAGATTCCTGTTAAAATCCTTAAAAGGAGGATATAAATGGTCCTAAAAAAAGAACACAGTTAGAGTATAATAACAGTTATGATAGAACCATAAACTCAATTAGCATCTATGATTCCAAATCAACAAGTACTTCAATTAAAAATTATGTGATAAATTTAAAGTGTATTACCATTTGCAAATACAAATAGGTCATCATAGTTATTATTCTTAATAATATTTTTGAAAATTATAATCACATAACTATAATTAAAATAAAATGGGGAAATATTTGCGGCAAATATGTGTTATATAAAGAATTCATACAGCACAGAGAGCAAAACATTTGATCTCAATACGTAGATGAAATACATGGAGTCAATTCAGAAAAGAAGTGATAAAGTCAATAAAAAATGTGAAAATATTCTCTTTCATTCAGAGTCACAGGAATTTAAATTACAACAAAAGAGGTTACCACTGTATATTTATTGGCACAATTTTTTAAAATGTCTCATTTTTATTTTTACAGTTTATTGAATTTGTGTGTTCGTTTGTTTATATGACCAGTTGTCTCAATCCCTCTTTGGAAGTCAGAGTAATATAAACAAAACAGATAAAAACTACTATTTTTGAGGCTGTGGTGAAAGTCATATACTTATTTATTCCTGATGATTGTGTACATTGATCCAATCTTCCTGGAAAACAACTTTTCTAGAAAAATCAAGAGCAGAAAAATGTTCACAGATCTTGGCACATCTAAGGGAAATAATCAAGTAAGGAGATACCTAGTTAAAGACAGAAATTATAAAGTTCATTTTAATAATCAAAAGTTTGAGGTCTCTGTGCTCTATTGCAGGAGACTGACTTGATGAAGTATGATCAATTTGAGTCAGGATCATATAATAATTAAAAACAACTGTGAAGAAAAAGTAGTAGCACAGAAAGAATATCATGCTTCAAAAATATTAACAAACATTATCTTGTAACATTAATATTACAAACATTATCTATGGACAAAGACTAGGGAGAAAGAACAACTTAAAATGGAGACAAAAAGAACTGATCACTGTCTTAGATTATCTCAGATTATTGGGAGAGGGATATTAAAAACATCCTTTTATTGCCTTAATGTTGTTTAAAAAACAAATATAAATTAAAATAATGCAAAGGCTTACATAATTCCACTTAATTCTGGGCCAACAGAATGAGCATCCTACTCAAAAGATATTTTTTGTAAGAACATTTGTTAGAATATTTTATTATCTTGAAACACCCAAAAATTCTACACATTCCTCCCTAAATATATATTGCAACGGAAAACAGACTATTCTGCACATTAAACTTGTATGGGATTTTGTCAATCATTCCCTTTTGGCAAAAGTAGCTTAAGGAGAAAAGCACCTCTTATTTAATAGTAGCTAATGCATTAATTAGATCCAAACTAATCTGAAAACAGACTGAAACAAATTAAGAAAATTAAACTCTATTTTGAAGTAAAATTTATTCTAACAATCTGAACTGTAGAACTGGGCTGAGTCCTTCAGAGTTAATCTGCCTCCGGGCAGGTGAATATGTAATCAACAAGGATAAATAGGTTTCCATTCTCTTCCTGAGTTCAATTAAGTTTTTGAAAAAGGGACCATGTCTTGTTTGCTGTTATATTCTTACCACCTATTATAGTGTTGGTCACACAATAAGTTCTTAATGGATGGATGGATGGATGGATGGATGGATGGATGGATGGATGGATGGATGGATGGATGGATGGAAGGATGGATCGATGGATGGATGGATGGATGGATGGTTGGATGGCTGGCTGGCTGGCTGGCTGGATATAAGGAATATTTACTGGGAAAGACACTAGAATTTTTCATTTCCATGATGATTCACCCTGGTAGCAAAGATTTTCCTTTTACAAAATAAAAAACAGGAATTTCAGTAGGAAAATCACCATTGCACACTGCTTAGTTCTCTGTATATATGGATTATGACTGATAAGCAAAGAGTAACAAAAGTAATATTTTTTGTAGCTCCTTAAAGTTTATTAATCAAATACTGGCAGAAGGTAAGACAAACCTCACTATCTTGATTTGATGCATGTGCGTGCGCGCACACACACACACGCGCGCGCGCGCACACACACACACACACACACACACACACACACACACACACACACACAAAAGAAACAGGCATCTGCCTCTGACATTTCCTAGCTTTGTAACTTTAGGCATGTTACTTAACTACTTGGTGCCTCAATGTTTTCACCTATAAAATGGGATGATGGTTCTCACCTCATACGGCTGTTGTAAGGTTTAAATAAATTAATTCATGTGAAGTGCTTAGAACAGTCTGACATATACTACTAGCTCAATAAATGTCAGCTGTTACCATCATCATCACCATTTTTGTTGTTATTACTGTTGTTACAAACTTCCCATAGACGGTCTTAAAAGATGCCCATAAATGCTTGTTGAATGAGTAGCTTTCAATTTAACTTGGGTTTATATGATGGTTAAAATGTTAAAGCATTTCAGTCGAACTCTATGGACATTGTTATATGCTATCTATACTACGTAACTGATAAAATTTTTTACTATATTGATAAATTACTTTCTTTATAAGTGACTAAACATGCAAATATACAGTTCAGCTATTAATTTAGCCAAAAACACCAATAAAGATACTGCTATGTTTATAAAGCATTGGTTAAAAATAGCGCCAAAATTCAAAAAGATAACAGTGGGTTCAATTCATGATCCAAGATACTAGCAGTGGCAAATACCAGGAGGTAATGAGGAGATACCAGGAGGTCACTACAAGACACCGAGATTAGAATGAGGGAGACTCCAAAATCAAAAATCCAGAGCATGTTTGGAAAACACAGTCAAGGTGAGAGAAAGATAAAAATGGGGTCACAGGCCATTAAATTAATTCTGCCAAATGACATCATTCCTGGCAAGGATGCTTTTAATGTGTCACACATATTCATACCTGAGTGTTCCTGACCCATGGCATCTTAAAAACATTGCCTGACCCTTGACAAGTATAACCATCCTGATTTTATTTTGTCAAACATACTACCTTAAAGTCACTAAATTTAAAAATTATGTTTTAGCATAATCTCAACAGAGCTTAAAATGGGTCAAGTGCTAAATGAATAAGTTTAGCACTCAGCATCACAGTAGATATGACTAAGATATGTGAGTACTATAAATTGACCATTTGCTGATATGCATTATATATGCCTGTATACATTTTTTCATTTATAAACCCAATCTTTTGATGTGCCTGTTAGAAAAGATTTTATGATACAAGTATCCATTTTCCCTACTAAACTCCAGAATGAGTATAAAACAGCATTTTAGGACTCCATGATAAGTATATTCACAATTATTCCAATATTTAAATAGGTTAGTCTTTTTACAATGAGTCATTTCCAGAAGTAGCATGGAAGAGGCAGAGCTGAAGAATGCTGATAAAAAGGTGTATACTTTTATTACACTCAGTCTAGCTCTTTTAAAATAGGTAACCTTTAAAAAGTACTTAAGTCAAGACAGGAAATATAAGAGACCATATATTCAGATTTCTTCACGGCTGAAAAAGTTTCAGATAATTCAAGGATAAGAGGATGGACATACAGTCCATAGAAATAAGACTAAAAGCCAAAGCACTAAGTTGCTATTAATATCCACATGGTTCCCCCACCCCTCCACCCTGCACTGGTTCAAATCAGAACTGAAAACAGTGATTTGTATATGCAAAGGTCCCAGCTTCAGTGTGAGAAGACTAACATTTCACAAGAACTAGAACACTCTGGGAGATAAAGAAAAAAGGAAAAATAGATGTTGCTTTAATAAAGGGGCAAGGAGCATGATGTAAAGAAAGCAATGTCCCTGGAACAAGCTTTCCATAAATGCTTGTTTGGGAGACTGGAATGCAGAATTATGCCACTGACAAATATTAATATATCGAGATAGATACATATACATATGTGTACATAGACACACATGTGTGTATGAATATATGCATATATTCCATACATATATATATATGGGATAAAAGCAATTTAAACTATATATCATAATAAAGCAAGTTATTTTTATAAGCCATGTGATAAAGTTTGGATGTGTTACCCCCCAAAACTCATGGAAATCTGATCCCCAATGTGGCAGTGTTGGGAGCTGTTTGAGTCATGTGGGTGGATCCCTCATAAATGGATTAATGCTCTCCCTAGGTGGGGGTAGTGAGTGAGTTCTCGCTCTATTAGCTCCCAGGAGAGCTGGTTGTTTAAAAGACCCTGGCACCTCCTCTCCTCTCTTCCTTCCTCTGGCCACATGATCTGCTTGTACCCACCAGCTGCCTGCCACTTTCCACCATGAGTAGAAGCAGCCTGTGGCTGGTACCAGATGCAGCTGTCCCAGAATCATGAGCCAAATAAACCCCTGTTCTTTATAAATTACCCAATCTCAGGTGTTTTGTTATAGCAACAACAACAACAACAACAAAAAAAACGGACTAATACACCATGATTATCAGTTCTTATGCTAAGTGATATACATATATATTAATTAATATACACACATATATATGTATGTATTACTTTAACCCTCAAAAACCACCTTATGGGATGATTACTTAGATCGAGGGTGGCTGACTATTATAAGGGGAGATGGTAAAAGTAGGATAAGGGAAAACCCAGCACTGCCTTCCCTCTGAAACATGCCTTAGCTTAAGATTAGGCTCTTTCCCTCCCCAAGGCACCTAATTCTCTGCTTGTTAATTCCTGTTTTTACATTCACTTCCCCTCTCCTTTAATCAAGCTTGGCTACAGCTCACACGCCAACCTAATATATTTGAAATATAAAGGATATCTCCTGCTTTCCTTTCTTAACAGAGTATAATGATGTCAAAGTATCAGGGGATTTGTGAGCTGTCAGGGATGGAAATATCAGATGAATGTGCTGGAAAATCACTGTAACTTTATGATAATGAAGGGCCACATTGCTTAAACTATGTAGAGTAGGTGTAGTTCAATATATTTGATTAAATCCATCAAGTACTTACTTGTCTATACTTAGCACTGCACTAACAGATAAAAACATGGTAGCTGGTATGGGGCCATTAGTTTGAAGCATTATAATTTTCATAGAATAAAAGGGTAAGAGAAAACAATATACTTAGGGCATTTCTGATGATTCTGTAAATTCATAATGACATTTTATATAAGAAAAAACTTTTATTAATTATAAATGCAAATACATTAAGTACAAGTTAAAATGCATTTCTGCCTATATATACATATATGCATAATATACACATTCAAATTTTAAAAATTCTAGTTTCACCTCCTTTGCAAGTTTTTATGGTATAAAGACTTTTGTGACCATGTATGATACTGGACAATTTTAGTTTAAAGGATATATCAAACATAATATTCCTTATACACACACACACACACACACACACACACACACATATGTACATACACATGCATACGTGTGTATGTGTATATATATATGTACACGTATATACATATATATATATATATATATATATATATATATATATTTAATACCCCTCACTGATTTGACCTGGCATGTTTTAGGTAAAACACAGCATCCTTAGGTTTCTTATATATCTCTCAACTGTCAGCCAATGAGTTTTTTTTTTTTAAACCATAAGATAAGCTTCTCAACATTCTTGACACATGCACCAGAAAATTCATCCCCGCTGTCTTTGAAAGAAACAAACGGTTTTCAGCTGACTCTCATGAATTGGACAGTCTCTCTTCCTCAGTCCTATAAAGCTGTCTAAGCAATGCAAACATAACTGGCTTATTCCAGAATACTGAGTAGCCTTTTCTTTTCTACTTATTTTTATTCAAATAGAAACACACATGGTTTGGGAAAAAGAGAAAAGAATTAAAATAACTGGTTTTTAAAGAACAACCTGGCCAAATGGCTTTAGCAAAGATCTTAGCCCTTGGCAGCCAACTTGGTTGTAGTCAAGGAATCATAAGATGACCTAAACACTTCAAACTTAAATCTTGGGGAAAAGGCTAAAGAGTAGTAATCGTTCAACTGAAGCTACTAATTCTGTAAGTTGTATATATACTAATCATCCTATGATGCCCCTGGTAAACAAAGGAACTTAAATAAATGTCATTTACAGTAAGTGAGGCACTGGAAACATATTTAAAAATGCAATATAGCTCATCTTCTACTACAGAACTCTCTTTGAATAAAGTAGGCTAACTAAATTTCTTATATATGGAATCAATTGTTAGATACATGAAAGAAGTTTATAAGAATAACTTATACTCTATTCTTATGTGAGATGAATAATCACTCAAATATTTCTCCCTCTATGGACCTAGACTATTCCAACTAGAAGTGTTCTTAAAATGAAGAACATATGCAAATTTAAGCATACACATTTGGTGGGTATTAAGAAGTTTTAAAGAAATACATAAACGATAATGTGTAATTGGAGAAGGAAAGTTAAATGGAAGGCCACTTCTTGTTCTGCCACTGACTAGCTGCTTTGGACACTATACTCACAAGCTACGTCTATTTCCTCTCATGTCCTAGAAGAAAAATGGTTACCTAATTCTTAAGTGTGTAGTGAAGAAAATTTATATTTCCCACATGATACTTTCTGAGTCACACAGAAGGTTATCTGTACAATCATATACATATGTATATAAACACATAGACATAAATAATAAATTAGACAGCATAGGTTACAACTGCCATGTTTTGCAATACACGTTTTATGACTGCATGTATTACAATATATACCCTTGAAAGTTTCTCTGATCCTGATATAATCCATCAGTCTGCCTCATAATCAAATAATGGAAATAATGAAGTTTATTCATTATAATCAATGGGATGTTTCAAATATTTTATTAAGAAACCATTTTCATTTACATTGTCAGAATGAAAATCAGATATGCACCAGCTTCAAATTCATATTCTCAACATAGAAATCACCTTTAAAATAACTATACAGTGATATCTGGCCCATTTTCTATATTTTAATCTTAAAAGAAGTTGTTAGTAAAGGTTGTAGAGAACATTTTGCCTCTTTTTTTGTAACAAGCTTCCAGTAGTATCTCATAATTGAAGTATTTCATGTTATTTCTTTCTTGATATATCTACCACTTCTCTGTTTATTAACATTTGATGACAAATATTTTGTTATTAGTTTTGTGAATCTCACACCACTACAACCATATTTTCTTTCAACAAATTTCTGTTAGCATCTGATGATATCCCAATGCCTACAATCTTCTGTTATATCCTGGTTGGCTTCAGAACGGGTAAGAAGGCGTAATGTGGAAGAGAATGAAGGAAGGCAAAATAGAATACTGAAAATCCCCTTTTTTATTGTTCTTTCTCCATGGACTGCAATACAACAAAACTAAACACGCATCTTAATAGTTTCTTAAAATATCAGTCATATTCTTTCATATTTTGTGTCCCGTACTTTAAAATTAAATGCATTTACAATTTCAGTCATTTATTATACTCAAATCTTGCCAGGATTGCTTTATTTTATTTTGAAATTTTAATATGAAAAACAATGGCACCAAATGATTAACCTATGTTTTCTTTACACATGCATTTTTTTATTTGCCTATAACTATCCAGCTACTGATATAAGCTCTTCTGCTGTATGAACAATCATATTTACCACCGCCCCATGGATACCTAGTCCTTTTGCAGAACATAGTGTATTTGTTTCCCTTCTTCTATTTCATTAATATGTAGAACATAATATTTTAACACCAAGAATTTGCAACACAGTAGGCTGGCACAGGCTATCTTATAGTTTGTACTATCCACTTACTAGCAATCTATTTTTAATAATTTCCCATTTTATCAATGAGACCAGTCAATGTCAATTTCCAAATACACCTCAAGGGACAATGCTGAACTTAAGTTACACTTTAATATTTAATTAGAAATTTATTATGATACACATAATTTAGGAACTGTTATATATTTGTATGTTACCTGTGTTTTAACTATCTCTCAGATAATATCATTTGCTTTTTTATTTTGTTTATACCTTTTTTTTGGACTACAGAATTTACCAATTGATACATATCTAACAAAATTTACCCTGGCCCAAGATCAGACAATAGTCACCTATGTTTTGTTTTCTTACTTTATTGATTCATTTTATTAACTTTTGCTTTTTTAATCTACATGAAATTTATTTTAGGATATGGTGTGAGGGGTTGGGACCTAACTCTTCCAACCCAAATGGCTTAACCAATTACAAAACTACTGATTAAGTAATTTATCCTTGAGGAAGGTGGTTACAGAGTTTGGGAAGTGATTTTGATGGATCTAAAATAAAAATAGGATTTTCTAACCTGAATGTGTGCTCTTTCCCTTGGAGACATAATTAATATGCTCCTGTATAGTGTTAAGCTATAAAATGGTTCATTTAATCACATTTAATGATTTTATGATTAAATGATTTTATACTTAATTCAGGATTAAACTCTATAACAATACTATTTATTCTCTCCCTTCCCCTCTCATCATGGTCTTTGAGGTAGGTCATCTGAGCAGGTGAAACTACTAAAACAAATGCAACAATTTGAAAACATTCCTAGGATATTAAAATGGGAAATGGTATCACTAAAATGGTATCACTAACAGTGAAGACAGGGAAAAGTCATTATTAAGAATAATATGCAAAGAGAAGCACTAGCATGAAGCTGAGTGATGGAACAAATGTAAGACTGGGAGTTGTATGACCTAGGGTTCTAGTCCTGACTTCGGCACTTACTACCTAGTTCTGTGGGTTTGGGCAGATTACTTAAGATATCTGAGCTTCAGTTATATTATTCATAAAATGGAAATAATAGCAAATATGTCTTCACAGTGTTACTGGAAAAAACAAAAGTCCGACATGTATATAGAAGATGCACTGAAAACCAAAAAGAAATAAATACATGTTTGTTATATAGAGTATCATACAAATATAAAATATGACTATACCAACTTATTTATAAAACAGGAATTAGAACCTATCATGGATTTAAATTTTTCACTTGGGATAACCCCAAGGTTGAACCAGCTGACCAAAAAAAAAATTTTCCACTTGGCTTGATACCCTAATTCCAGCAGGAAAAGAAAACTGACTAGGAATTCTTTGGGCCAGATAATAATTTGTGAGGATGATAAAATCCTGCCTGATAAACAGCAAAATGAAATAAATGAATGTAACATGTAATTAAATGCATTATATCAGTACCCATTCCATTCAACTCATCAGCATAAATCTCACCAGAAAATGATATAGCTTTTCCAGCACCAGGAAGCAGCCAAGTAGAATGCAATCAATGTCTTTATTAAATGATACCAATGGGGAGATGACTCTGTCTTAATACAAGGACAATAAAAGGCCTTAAATTTTTGACAGGACAAGTGTACCTTTAACTCACTTTAATAAAAGAAGAGACAAATCAATAATTAAAAAGTGCTTGACAAACTAATTTAACTGCATAATGAAGGTAACCAAATGCAGCAATGGCATATCAAAATATAGGAAGTATGAATCTGGTAAAAGTAAAATAAAATTGACAAAGTTAAGGTTGCCATAAAAACAGAAATGTGTAATTTAGGAAAAACAGCATGGGAGGGGGACACTAACTTTTTATACTGTCAAATTAGGCTATCAAGAAGAAAACTCTTTCCATTTATCATCATCACCATCTCAGAAAAGTAGGATATTTTATCATGAAAAAAGATGTAAAGGATATAAAGGAAATAATCTCAGAATAAAGGAGTTCTTTACATTGAATATGTTTAGCTTAACTTTGTGTGTGTGTGTCTGTGTGTGTTTTAAATTATCATCTAACTACAGACTGGTGAAAACTTCACAGAATGACACTGATCTACGGGTCAGTGTTTTAGAACTCACAGAGCATAAAGGCACCTCTAGCTCATATTCTGTGGCTCAGCTCTCTTTTTTGGACACTCTTATTTTACAAAATAGGTATACGCATGTATAAAAAACAGGTTTAGTGTTCGGTGTTAGGGGTGGAGATGAAGAGGACTTCTACTTTAAAAAACAAAAAAACCAACTTATTTTCCATTATGCCAAGGCAAAGAGTCTTGTCTGGGATAAGTTCTTCTTTGTGTGAGGTCATCTTAACATTAGGTTCATTGGAAGTACTAATCTTTAGTCTTTCATTATTTTCTTTTGAGATCATTAGAATAGACTCACATTCACCTTTTCAGCACTGATTTGGAGGGCGGCAAGCTCACGCTGCTCTCTAGTCACTTTCCTCTCCTCTTCCTTAATCTCCCTTAGATTTAATTATAAACTGATGATATTATGAAAATGGAAAATTGAGAGGCCGGAAGTATAAAGTGTCATTTGTGTTACACTTAAACAGAATGTTAATGCATGAAGAGTAAGTTTCTTAAGGGTTATTCTCCATACTTAGCAAGGTAATTAACATATTGTGCTAATACAAATGGAAATATAGTTATACTTTGAACAGCCTGCAGCCTACACCCTGCTTTTGTAGTGCTGGGAGCAGGGTAGGACCCCAGTCCTCACTCCTTAAACCTGTTTCCTAATGAAGATACAAAATCCTTTCTCAGTACCTATCCTACCTGGGATTTTGAAAGGAAGAACTGTACGCAAGTTGCTTGAAGGAACAAATCCAATAAGTGTGTAACCTTTTATTTCTATGTTTGGGATCCAGGCCCACTTAGCATTGGAAAGAGGAGACTATCACACAGAGTATAAGGGGGGAAAAGGAAGAGGAATTCGTAGGAGAAGGACCAAGAACTTTGCCTTTTGATTTCAGATAACGGAGCGGGCGTGAGGACTGGCAGTGATTCATCTTCTAGAATCCTGCTCACCCAAGGCCAGTACCTTTGTTTTTCATTCTCTTGCTAAAGAGCAACATGGGACAGCGTCCCTGGTAAGGCTCACCCCCATGTCATCCTTCTGAAGCTGCTCAGATGTGTACTTTGAAAAGTTTCTAAAGTTATTTAATATGAAGTTTAAACTCTATTGGTAGTATTAAGGGTATGTGCTAAACCTTTAAAATCTTTTCCCAATCAGGGCTAGCATGACATTCTAATCACAAATCTCTCCATCTGAGTTGGTGATGACCCACGCCAGTGGAACTAAAAACCTGTATCACTCAAGGTATGGATGCTCTGGAGACCAGGGTTTCGCACAGGCACAAAGAATGGGGTTATAAATGCTGTGGATGCACATGGAATTTGGGTGAGAAACAGACCACATCATCAGTGGCTAAGCAAGTGACTAGAAACCAAGGGATTCAATTTTAAATCTGTTTCTGCTACTTCTTTGTTATTTAAGACTGGCAAAGCCATTTTGATACTGTCTATGGAAAACACACGTTTTCTAACCGCACTAGTTTCTCTCCTGAGCCAAAACACCCATGCACATAACACACAACCAAACGAGCCAAATCAAAGTGCCCAGAGTTGGAGTAGGCAGCCTTTTCTGCCCACGTGTGGACAATCTCCGCCTCTGTTCTCGCCCAAAGGACTCTACAATCATCATACCTGCCTCGTTAGGCATCTCTCTAGGGCCATGCTCTACTGAAGCAGGTAACTCACACTGCATGCTGGCTTTAAAGGTTACACTTTTACACAATAAATCCTACTTGCTTTTTGTTTTCTTTTTCTTTTAGGCTAGGCAAAGGGGAGAATTTTTTTAGTTGCTTTTTCTTATCTTTTTCTTCATTTAGTTGAAGCTTTAATTTTGTACTATTGGCCATGGGGCTTGGCAATTTTTAATAAACAAAATGATTTTATTTACACAGTAATGGCAACAGGTAAAGTATCATTTATAATTCACTATCCATATTCTTGACATAAACCTAGAGATATACTCGTGCAGTACTTCTGGAGTGTCCAGCCATTACTTAGAATGGGAAGAAGGGAGGGAGGAAGTTTGGTCCTGACAAAAGTTTCACAGACCAATCTCTTTTGTGGCTTGTTTCTCAGAGCCTTCTTTCTGGTTAATATAACCTATGTGACCACATCTTTCTTCTGTTCTTCCAAATGCTACTGCTACAAGGCCTCTAGTCAACCCCAGTTATTGATTACCCTGGGTTCACATATGGCTTTTTGCTAGGCAATCTCTCCCTTGACTTCCCCTCCTCAACAGTCAGGATGACTTCATTCATCTCTTTTTTTTTTTTTTTTGTCTTTTTCGTGACCGGCACTCAGCCAGTGAGCGCACCGGCCATTCCCATATAGGATCCGAACCCGCGGCGGGAGCGTCGCTGCGCTCCCAGCGCCACACTCTTCCAAGTGCGTCACGGGCTCGGCCCTTCATTCATCTCTTGAACTTGCTTATATACCTGAATTAGGTGCCCAGCTTTTCTCTTTCTCTATCTGCCTAATTTGAAATTTCTGTTCACCCCTTCCTCCCTAGTTTCAGCTAAAGTAGCTGTCATGGCACAGTGAAAAAAAAAGTAATCTTGCCAACTCCTCTGGCTGTTGTTTACCTTTCTTCATTTCTTAGCTTCCACTGGCACCCTGTCTGCATGTGCTCATATATATCCAGGAACTTCAACACTGGATTACTAGGGAATGTAAGTGATGGCGGCAGTCTCAAAGGAAGAAATGTGAAATGTAAAAGTTTAGAATATTTTATATCACTCAACAGAGAAAATGCTTTCCATGTTGCATGATGTGGCATAAATTTGGCTCTATTACCATAATAAAATGTTTTGAAATTATTTTAAAATATGCACATACGAATGTAATTAAAATGCTCTGTAGCATTATAAATCCAAAGTAATTTAGAGAACAACCTTTGTTGCTTTTACTAGAAAACTAACATCTGTCTGTTATTAAAGTTATGCAGAGCAAAGAACTCAATTTCATTCGTATGGTAGTTAAACTATGTACTCATTATTGAACAGTCTGAAGTTAAAATCAATTAAAAAAATATAACAACTTCCAGTAATTTTTCAACAACTAGGTTTATCTAACTCCCCTTTCCCTTCATCCACAGAACTAAACAGGAAGCAGCAACAGTAAAGCTGTTTTCCTACCTTCACAACTATTCATATCCGAATCTATTGCTTCTGCTGCCTCCACTGCTGCTCACATTATGTAAGCCCTTTGATCTGCCTTTAACATTCTCCTGAACCTCTTCTGTGGAAGGTGTCCCATAACTATGTCATCACCAAACTTGAAGGCCTGATAGCAGTTTATACTTTTCAGCTTCTTTGTGGAAGTTAATGGTGTTGTTTTATTCCCTACTGTTCTTAAAAATGCTTTCTTCCCCTGGCTTCTGAGACATAGCACCAGTTTTGTTTATCCCCCCCTCCTTCATAACACTCTTTGCAAGTTCTTTTCAATCCTTAACTAAAAATGTAGGCAGTACCCTCTAAGATTTTATCTTCATCTTCCTTTTCTGTTCCAAAGACTTTTCTATGAATTCACCAATTATCTTTTTGGCAACTTCCAAACATTTCTCTAGGTAGGAATTTCTAACTGCATGTTTAAATTTTCACCCAGAGTATGCCAGTACTCTTCTAAACCCATCATCATTTTCACCCTGCCCCCCTACCCCAGTAGATATCATCCCTAACTTTCTTGTTTCCAAAAAGACTATCAATTTTCAAACATTTTGGCTCAAACCCCCTGCTTATATTTCATTCTTTTCACTCCCTTGTCTCTTATGTTTAGTTGATTGCCTATTCTACCACTGGACTACTTCATTCACATTACTACAAACTAGTTAAAGTACTCATCACATCTCACATGGAAGATGATAATAGCTATTTAACTGGTCTTCAATCCCTACCCCTTCCTCTGATATACTCTCAACACTTCTTCAATAAGTGGCAATTTATGACCATACTCCCTGTTACTGCAGATTGATAATTCCTACTACATGAATTTCATGTCATCAGGTTGTATTAAGTTACTATTCTGTTGAATCTCTATGGGAAAAGGCCACAAGAATGTAGGTAGTGTGGGATCTCACAGACAGGATGAGGTCATTCCCAGTGACAATCACCTTGAGAAAAGGCATGCCTTTCATTCTAGAAACAAGACTTGAGAGAGTAGGCCTTAGGTAGACAGCCAAAAGGACATAGCCTCTCTTGGTCTATATTCAAGAGTCATAAAATCCAGAATGATTATCCTGGATGATGAGAATCAAATGACACTCAAAACACAGAAGCAGACCAAAATAGTGGAAATGTGGAGTCAAGGCAAAGCCTCTCACTCTCCATAGGTGTCCATGTGGAATGGGCTAGGCCCTGTATGTCCCATTTCCTAGAGGAAGATAAAAACCTGTATTTTGTAAGCCAGTTTGTTTAAATTTCTTATACATTCCCTGTTTCTTCCTTAAGAAAAGTCTAGACAAAAATATCAACCCTTCTCAACTGTGTTAAAGAAAATGAAGCACCCCCAATGCTGCCCCGTGCTTGGGTATACCAAAGGTATTCACAAACTTATAAAACATCATGATAAAACTCAAGAAGTGCCTTGAATTATGCAAAATAACTGATGCCAAATTACTGGCAACTCTCTGAGAAAATCAATTAGAAGGTAAATGCATAAAATATTTTTATTTTATGATGACTCTGGGGGCAAATTCTCTCTTCATACCACTGTGGGAAAATAAGAGGCACATGGGCTGGTAACACTACAGTTAGGTAGACTTTAATTTGGTTTGAAAATTAAATCCAAAGGCTACTAATTATTAGATTGGCATCAACCCAGTAGGAGGTTTCTGATAGTCACAGACATTTCTTCTTGTTCTTGTCTTTCTCAACATATCAATGACTTAGAAGTAGCTATTTGAAGGCACACTTGTTAAATCTGCAAATGAAACAACACCCAAAGGGATTACTAATATGCTAGATGACAGAATCAGGATTCAAAATTTTGTAACAGGTAGCAGTGCTGAACTGAAACCAAACAAAATTTAACAGGATAAACATAAATCTTACAGTTAGTTTTTTAAAAAATCAATTATATAGGTCCAGGATTTGGGATAACCTAACTTGACTACAGTTTGTGTTAAAAAAGAAAAAAAGGGGGGGGGGCTTTTAGTTGATACAGTTACAACAAAAGCTAAAAATCTTAGTCTGTCATTGATAATCTAGGATAGGAACCTGTGTTCTAATTGGACCTTTAAACCTATACTGTATAAGGCATTACTCAATTGCAATGGTAAACATGACATGACACAGTAACAGAATAAAGGTAAAGGAAAAGAAGAGAAGTGATAACATAGCAATATGGGATATAACACACTGTTCACAACAAAGACAAGCTACTAAGAATTTAGGGGGAAGCCCTTGTTTGTCAATGATGGGGAAAAGGATAGAAGAGCAGAAGGGAAAATAGGAAAATAAAAGCTCTAGGCCCTGCTGGCAGACAATTCAGTAGAGACACTATAATCAGAGCACCATGGAAATATCATTTACTCCATCCAACATAACATTTTTTCATGATAATCATCTCATTATTTGGCCACAATTAAAAATATTGGTCCAATAAAATCTCCCCAAATGGGAAGTTTCACCTGGTATGGGGTTATAGCACTACAAATCAACAGAAGCCAGGCAGAAGTTAATTGTGCATTGGCAAATTACATTTTGCTGCTCATTAGTATTTGAAGATTAGTGCATTCAGTTCCATATCAAAGAGCCTACAAAATACAAATAATGCCCATTTTCTTTTTCATTTTTTTTTGTTGTTCATGCAGCACATATTTATCTTAATGAGTACATGGCTTTTTAAATGATAGTTGTAAAACAAAATAGCATTATTTGCATTTCAGAGTAATCAGTAATATCCAGCTTGAATTTTGTCCAGAACAAAAATGGTGCTAAAAGGAATCTGTCTCATGCTGATCAGTTCAAAATCTGAAATTACAGCTTTAAAAATCTGCTACAAAATGATAAAAATGCTTCTGCATTTAATATTAAAATTTAGAATATACCCAGTTTCATATTATAAAGGCAAAAATAATCAATGTTCACCTTTTGAGAAGACTGCAATCTACACAAATCTGACTTTACCTCATTATCATCTAGGATCTACTTAACCTCTTCCAATCTGATCTTTGTCTTTTTTGCTCTGCTGAAATTGTTCTTGCAGCATCAGCTATATGACCTAGGCCAACAAACCTAACAATCTACTTTTTAATCCTCAACTCACTTCTTTCGTCTTTAAAATTTTAAATTCTTCCTGAAATTGTCTCTTCCATAGGTTTTCTAAACACTGCTTTAGTTTGATTCTCCCACCCAGCTTCTCTGACTTTTCCTTCTCTAGCAACTTCTATTTCTGTACTCAAATGAAATCTTCCTCAGTTTTCTTTCCTTGTCCTTCCTTTCTTTTACTCTCTGACATAGTGATGTCTTTTAATCTCATTTTAATTATTACCTTTGTGGGGATAGCTGCAAAAATAGATAATTATTGCCACCCACCCCCTTTCTAATTCAAACACCATATGTTCATCTCCCTATTAGCCAACTCTGGCTACATACTCAATCTATACTTCCAAACAGAGAAAATAATTATTTCTCCCAAACCAGGATCCTTCCACTGAACTTAATGTTCTCCCCCTTTGAAAAAGGAAAAAAATGCATCCCCATTCAGCAAGTTATTCAGGCTCAGAATTGTCTTTGATCTTTTCCTGTCCACATAAAAATATCCAGAGCTGTTGATCATTCTTCCTAATGTCAGTTGCATGTATTTTGGTTTAGGTTCTTCTTTCTTAGACTATTGCAATAACCTAAAAATTAGTTCCTCTTTCAGTTTTTCCTCCATCCATCTTATTCATATCTTTCAGATCAATATTCTCAAAACCACCTTTGATAGTATTCCTCTGCTACTCAAAATTCATAAATGGCTCCCCCTCTGCCTTACAAATAAAATATAAACTTCCTAACATGCCATTAAAGGTCATTGTGAAATGGTCTCAAACTTCCTTCTCAGCAGACTTTCTCTCAATACTATATACATATCCTATGCTTCAGCCAAGATGGACACTTACTACTCCACAAATTTGCTCTGTATATTCTTTACCTTGTATCTTGGTTTAAATTGTTCTACCTAGAATTCCAACCTCTACTCTTTCCCCTATCATCCCTAGCCCACACAGGCCACACCAGGATCTCACCCAACAAAAAAAGAAAACTACAGGCCAATATCCTTGATGAATATAGATGCAAAAATCCTCAATAAAATACTAGCTAATAGAATAAAGTAACACATACATAAAATTATACACCATGATCAAGTGGGATTCATCCTAGGGATGCAAGGTTGGTTCAAAATACACAAATCAATAAATGTGATACACCACGTCAGTAAAATCAAAGACAAAAACCATATGATCATCTCTATAGACACTGAAAAAGCATTTGACAAAATTCAACATTTGTTCATGATAAAGACTCTCTACAAGTTAGGTATAGACAGGAAGTATCTCAACACAATTAAAGCCATATATGACAAGCCCACTGCCAAAATTATCCTGAATGGGAACTAGACAAAGAAGCCCACTCTTACCACTCCTATTCAACATAATGTTGGAAGTACTAGCCAGAGCAATCAGTGAAAAGAAGGAAATAAAGGGCATCCAGATTGGAAAAGATGAAGTCACACTGTCCCTGTTTGCAGATGACATGATCCTATATATGGAACAGCCCAAAGGCTCTACAAAAGAAACTCTTAGAGTTGATAAATGATTTCAGCAAAATTGCAGGATATGAAAAAAATCAACACACAAAAATCAGTAGCATTTCTATACTGCAAAAGTGAACATGCAGAAAAAGAAATCAAGAAAGCTAGCCCATTTACAAGAGCCACCAAAAAAATAAAATAGAATAATTAGTAATAAAGTTAACCAAGGATGTGAAAAATCTCTACAAAGAGAACTACAAACCACTGTTGAAGAAACTAGAGGACACCAGAGGATTGAAAAATATCCCATGCTCTTTGATTGGAAGAATTAACATTGTGAAAATGTCCATACTACCCAAAGTGATCTACAGATTCAATGCAATCTCCATCAAAATTCCAATGACATTTTTCTCAGAAATGGAAAAAACTATCCTAAAATTTATATGGAATAACAAAAGACCATGACTAGCGAAAGCAATCCTGAGCAAAAAAATAAATAAATAAAGCTGGAGGCATAACACTACCTGACTTTAAACTATACTACAAAGCTATAATAACCAAAACAGGATGGTACTGGCATAAACACTGACACACGAACCAATGGAATAGAGAATACAGAAACCAACCCATACACCTACAACCATCTGATCTTTGACAAAGACACCAAGTCTACACACTGGGGAAGAGAGTGCCTCTTCAGCAAACGGTACTGGGAAAACTGGATATTCATATGCAGGATAATGAAATTAGACCTGTACCTCTCACCATATACCAAAATCAACTCAAAATGGATTAAAGAATTAAATATACATCCTGAAACAATAAAACTCCTTAAAGAAAACATAGGGGAAACACTCTAGAAAGTAGGATTGGGAACAGATTTTATGAATATGACCCAAAAAGCACAGGCAACCAAAGGAAAAATAAACAAACGGGATTATATCAAACTAAAAATCTTCTGCACAGCAAAAGAAACAATTAACAGAGTGAAAAGACAACCAATAGAGTGGGAGAAAATATTTGCAAAATATACATCTGACAAAGGATTAAATCCAGAATATATGAGGAACTCAAACAACTTTTCAGCAAAAAAACAAGTAACCCAATTAAAAAATGGGCAAAAGAACTGAATAGGCATTTCTCAAAGGAAGATATATGAATGGCCTACAGGCACATGAAAAAATGCTCGACATCACTCAGCATTCAGGAAATGCAAATCAAACCCCTTTGAGATACCATCTCACTCCAGTTAGGATGGCTAATATCCAAAAAACTGAGAATGATAAATCTAGCAAGATTATGGATAAAAAGGAACCCTCGTACAGTGTTGGTGTGACTTCAAACTGGTACAGCCTTTAAGGAAAATGGTATGGTGGTTCCTCAAACAATTACAGAGAGATCTATCCTATGACCCAGCTATTCCACTGCTGGAAATATACCCAGACGAATGGAAATCATCATGTTGAAGGGATACCTGTACTCCCATGTTAACTGCAGCACTATTTACAATTGCCTAGAGTTGGAACCAGCCCAAATGTCCATCACCAGATGAGTGGATAAGGAAACTGTGGTATATCTACACAATGGAATACTACTCTGCTATAAAAAAGAGTGAAATACCATCATTTGCAGCAACATGGACGGACTTAGAGAAAATTATATTAAGTGAAATAAGCCAGGCATGCAAAGAGAAATACCACATGAACTATTCACAACTATCCTACAGAATGTGACATATTAACATACCATGATTTTTTATACAAAAACTAAATTTACAGCACATTATTGGGCACCATCTATAAAGCATGTAAAATGCTACATGGTTACCTGCTTATATGCTTAATCTTGTAAAAGACTACTATTGTCACATTAGCTATAACTAGGACTGGGATGAGGATGCAGCAAGGAAAGCTTTTATTAAACATACACCCTCAGAGTGCAGGATCAGCACAAAATCATAGTCTCCCATGCACCCAATGAACATTTTTTTCTTTTTTTAAATTTATGATTGACACAAAATAATTGTACATATTTTGGGAGTACAATGTGATATTTTGATACATGTATCACTGTGTAATAAACTAATCAGGATAATTAGTATATTCATCTTCTTAAACATTTATCATTTCTTTGTGAGAAGAACTTTCAAAAACTTCTCTCTTAGCTATTTTGAAATATATGTTATTGTCAACTGTAGTCATCCTACTATGCAATTGAACACCAAAACTTATTCTTCCTATCTAACTGTGGTTTTGTGCCTGTAGACCAATCTCTCACCATTACCCCCCTTCCCCCATCTTCCCCATTCTCTGGTAACTACTAGTCTACTCTCTACTTCTATGAGTGAGATCACGTATTTGTCTTTCTGTGCCTGGCTTATTTCATTTCCCATAGTATTCTCCAGGTTCATCCATGATGCCACAAATGACAAGATTTCATTCTTTATTTAATCACTGAATAGTATTCCACTGCATATCTATCTATCTATACACACACACACACACACACACACACACACACACACACACACACACACACACACACACACCATATTTTCTTTACTCATTAATCCAGTGATGGACATTTAGGCTGATTCCATATCTTGGCTATTATGAATAGTGCTGTAACAAACATAGGAGTACATATATCTCTTTGACTTACTAGTTTCATTTCCTTTGGATATACACCCAGTAGTGGGATTGCTGGATCATATAGTAGTTCTATTTTTAATTTTTTGTGGAACCTCCTTACTGTTTTCCATAATGGTTATCCTCGTTATAGTTTTAAACCAAGGAATATTTAACACATCCACAGTAGTAACACTATCACTACCACTAACAACACTTTACTAGGTGTGTGGTAGAGGCTGAGTTAATTAATCTGAAGCACAGAGTGGTTGTCATAGTCCATTTGTGCTGTTATAACAGAATACCCCAGACTAGGTAATTTATAAGCAATAGAACTTTATTTTTCACAGTTCTGGAGACTGGGAAGTACAAGATCAAGGCACCAGCAGGTTGTGAGACTGGTAACGGCTACTCTCTGCTTCCAGGATAGTGCCTTGATGCTGCAGCCTCCAGAGGAAACAAACACTGTGTCCTCACATGGCCAAACAGCAGAAGAGAATGAGCCCACTCCCTCAAGCCTTTTTATAAGAGCCCTCATCCCACCCATTAAGGCTCCGCCTGACTTAATCACCCCCTAAAGGCCCCACCTTTTAATATTATCACATTGGTGATTAAGTTTCAACACATGAATTTTGGGGGACATTCAGACCATAGCACTGGTAAAATAAGGGCAAACAGAAATATAATCCTGTCACAGGTACAGGGTTGCTTCATCACTGTCCTGAAAAACTATGAGTACACTACCAATACCAAAATAATCATCCTTCTTTTCCTTACCTTAAAATAGTATTACCATCTTATATTTTCTGTGCACCATTCTCTGAGAAAGCCCTAAACATATCCAGACTTTTAAATTAAATTAGGTTGATAACTGCAGTACAGAGAAATACCCCTTTATTGGTACAAAACCGGAGCACAGAGTGTTCATGTCATTGGACAAGGTAAGAAAAAGCATCAAGGTTTTATTCCCAACCTAGTGTTTTATTCAATAGATCAGGAAGAAAAGCGAATTAGCAGGTTGATTTTTTTTTAAGTAGACTTTTCAGAGCTATAACAAAAAGGGATATAGGAAAAATTAAAAAATTTCAAACAAAATTCCAAGTGAAAATTATAAATTCTACATGAGTTTTGAAAATGCAATAACGAAGAAGAAAGAAAGAACTTATGGGGGAGGGATGGGGGAGATGGAAGGAAGGAGGGAAAACAGGAAAAGAAAATGGGGCACAACTGAAGACTTTCATATAGGTGTTTTGAGCATACATTCAGAAGTCAGATAAGTCAGTAACTTTGGTGAGGAATTTGAAACCAGCAAAGTATAAAGAATTTCAAATCTACAAAAACTCAGTAGATGAACACTGGAATGTTACAAGAACTAGGCTCTAATCCTACCGAAGCCACTTTCTTGCTATGTGATATTTGACGAATTATTGAAATTCTTGGACTTCAGTTTCCTTATTCATAAAGTAAGCTTGGACAAGACAGCATCTCAAGCTTATTCCAGCACCAACACTACAGTAGTTCCCCCTTCCATGGGGGATCTGTTCCAAGACTCCCTGTGGCTGCTTGAAACTGTAGATAGTACTGAATCCTATATAACTATGTTTTTTCCATCTGATTACCCAGACTTCTACTAAGTGACTAATGGGTGGTGAGCGTCTGCAGTGTGGATCTGCTGGACCAAGGGATGATTCACATCCTCAGCAGGACAGAATGAGATTCCATCACACTACTCAGAACAGCGGGCAATTTATAATGCATGAATTGCTTATTTCTCAAATTTTCTATTATATTTCTGGACCAAAGTTAACTGTGGGTAACTACAACCACAGGAAGCAAAATAGCAGATAAGGGGGCACTAATGTACATGACATAGGAATCTAACAGACAGGGTCACACCCAGTTAGGTGAAGGCAGACATTGCTCAAAGCCTATAGAGATAACTATATTTAATACTGCTGTCAGATACCAAGGAATAGACAGAATCTAGAATCTAAGTTCATTTTTATTTAACTAACCAAATTTAACACAATGACCATTAATAGGAATCATTTCTATAGTATAAAATGCATAAGCAAAAAAAAAAAAAAAGGGAGTAAGAGAAAAACTAAAGATAAATTAGGAGAAAGAATGAGGAAAGTTAAAAAAAAAAAAAAAAGGCACCAACAAAGTAGTCATCACGGATCAACGTTATCTGGAACTAAGGTATTTGACAGCCATTCTTAAGAACAATGTGTTCAGAGTAAGAAAAGGGCTTCTTTCTTGATGTTGAATGGTAGAGGTAGCTAGAGAAAGGACCTTTCACTTTTATGGTTACTCTAATCCAGAGATCCACAATACTCTGCAACTCCATACATCTTGGAGTGCGGGTAATTCATAAAACAACATAATAACATGCGGAAACTTGAAGCACTCCATTTGGTGACAACTTCTGAACATACCTGTGAAGGATAACTCCATCGATTGTTCTATAAAGTAGACAAATGATTCACAAATAAACACCAAACAAGATGTGTTGTTAGTTAATTTACATAGTCATCATATACCTGGAAAGTAACTGACTTTTCACACATCTTTCGTTTGTAAAAATATTTTTAGTTAGGATGGCACTAATCTTTGCAGTCTTGTCAAATGCTTAAAATGAATTTACCACAGCAAGTAGCATCTGGCTAAACTAATCATAGGCAGCTGTCAGCTTTTTACTGCAAACAGTCAGTAGAAATAACCAAAGGTGGGGAGGAAGTTGAAAAGCCAGCGATTCCAACATAACCAGTACTTTAATACAAATATAGTAATTAATCTCCATGCAGGCTGACATCAATGTTACAAATAATATCTGTTGCCATTCAGACCCCAGCATATTGTCATTCTGGCTGCTAGCAGAATCAAGAAGGCAGTTGAGGTATTTTACTAACAGAGAATGGAAGAATGCAGTCCTTTGAAAACTTTTTAGTTGCTCATGAGTTTCTTAAAAGGATTCAGAAGGCTTTTTTATATTTTTTCTCCTTTTCATTTAACTGATCAAATAACATTTATATTTTCCCATAATGTCAGGCAGTATAGAGCTATGGCACCACCTATTGTGACATTACTTAAGTGTTGATATCAAATGATAGCTTATTAGACATGGGAGGAACAGAACAGGGAATTTAGTATTTGAGGAAATGTAAATGATTATTTTCTTCAACAGTCTCTTCTGAGACCATAATGCTAGAAAAGGTATTTGTAAGGTGGAAGCCTCAAACTTGTTAAAACGTTTTTTAATCTACTGGAAATAGGTTCATAACACAATATGTGCACATGACAGACATAGGTAGCAGAACTATGGGCATTAACATTCTTTCATCCAAGTGGCCAAAAACTATGAAGATGTCCCTTGGCTAGACATCTTCAGAGTATTCAAAATAAATTCCTCCTTCCCTCCCTCCCTCCCTGCCAGAAACACATGCTAGTATAACAGGTATATAGTTATCGCACATTACTGATATGGTTGTTGCTATGTTAACTATTCTCTAAGGGGAGAACAGCCCTAAGGTGATGCCTGAAAATGTCAGGTCAAACTGGTTCAGATAGTTCTTCTTAATAAATGTTTTAAAGAGGTTGTTCTAATTTGGAAATTAGAAAGCTGGATCAGTCAAAAATAGTTCACCACAATGGAATAAAATATATGCAGTTTTACTAATAGCTCTTTTAAACAGACACATACTCTTAGAGGTCTAACTCTAAGAATTAGGTTTCTGAAGAACCCTACAGTAGGATAATTCATTATTTAAAATTTTAACATATAAAGGGAAAACAGCTTTAGAGACATAAAAAAAATCAAATTATTTTATGAAAGCTCTTATAAAAAATTTTTTCCCGTTAATATCTAGGACAACTAACCCTCTCCTGTGGTTAGGAACCCTTCCCATAACAAAGTCATAAAAGATATGTATCTACATTTCTTACTCATATGGTAGCACCCTCCTTCCTAACACCCAAAAGAATGTAATCCAAAAACCCACATATAATTTCTCCCATTTTATTTTCTGTGTCCTAGCTTAATTTCAAAACTATATCCTTACTATGCCTTTTATTTGACTTCTCTTTTTCAGTAAAGTGGTTAAAAAGTTGGGGCTTTGATTACCTGTGGGAACTTAGGCAAGTTACATAATCTCCCCAACTTCCAGTTTCTTCATCTGTAAAATGAGACTAATAGTACCTTACTTTACTGGGTTTTGGTAAAGTATACAGGAGATAATGCACATAAAAAACTTATTATGAGCCAGGTACTCTACTAAATCCTTAATAAATGCTACTATCATTCTACGGCTGAACACTTCTATTTTAGCTATTCTATTTAACTCCTTTTCTCACTTTTTAAAAATGTTCCTTAGAGGAACACTTATGATTTGTGTATACTCAATCCAAATTCTCAATGCAAAATTGTCACTCTTGCCAAAAAGACATACAAATATATGTCCACATATGCTAGTGATTTTCATAAAGAAGACTCATTTAGGGACTGTTTATTATATATGTCATGCATTATAATAGTCTAACAGAGCAAATCAAAATCCCACACATTCATAACTATGGTGGTCTTTTGACACAGACCACTGTGGTGGTCTTTTGACACAGAAATAAATGCAAGTTCAATGGATGAGGTTTTACTTTTTTGGGGTATTCAGGGAAGCCTACTTATAGGGGCTGGCAACTTAACTGAACCTTGAATTATGGATTGGATCTAGATTTTTAAACTCTTGGACATAAGAAATCTAGGTGGAGAGAATATCATATAGACAGGAGTGGAAAAATGTGTCCTGTGATGGTGAACAAAGTAATTCAGTTCATTTGGAGTACATAGTGCTTAATGGGAAGTTTTACTAGACAATTTGAAACTAGGGGACTTGATCTTCAGACCAAAGTTTTGGATTTTGATTGTTAAATAGTAGTATGGTTAGTTCTATATATAGGCAATAAAAAAGGGTGCCATCAGGCACATCTACTAAACTCTTCATTTGAACTCTCTTTTCATTACCAAAAACAATAATTTTTTAAGAGCTTTATTTTTTCCTTGATTTTTCAAGCAGTGTACTACTAATGGGAAAAATTCAGAGGCTATATAAAACTGTAAATAATATTTTTAAAGTTACTTACTATGGCTTAGTAAATACAATGCTTGAAAAAGAAGGTGAGATACAGACGTTTCTGCAAGCAGTAATGATATCTAAGTTATGTGGCCTTTTGTAAATCTAAATTGAGAGACTACTCCTGATTGTCAGTTCAGTTCCTAAGCAACATCAACATCAGGTAAAATGCCATCTACATTGACCCTTTTGTTGAAACTCACAACAGAAACCTCAAGAAAAAAAAATGATTTCCCAATTGACATCATATTCGTCAAGATAACAAACTAACTAGAGAACTACAGAAATCAAGTGGTTTATGTAGTGGGTTTGAAATCTTGATTCTCCTTTGATCTTAGAATAGGATTTTTAGATAATGCATGAATGAGCCAAAAGGCTCTTGAGTAGGGGATGAAAGTCCACAGATAAGGTTGGCAAAAGCCATCTAATCAATTCTAATCACTATTTAGGGAAGGGATTGCATACTTTGACTGTTTTAGGTTGCTGGTTTGATTCCAGCTTGAATGACTATTGACTATTTAACCTACTGATTGTTCTTTAGATATGTTAAGAAAACTGCTTGAATGCTGTCTAAATATGCTAAAGAAATTGCTGTAGGAAGTATGTAGAAAATAAAATATTTACTAAGGATAAGCTGTTTGTTGGTGGATCAACTTAACTTCTTGCAAACTGCATTATGGAATGTCACCTTGCTTGTTTTACTGAATGTTAGCAGCCTATGTTTTTAAACTATAACCCCACCTATGTTCTCTTCATGTAACTTCCTGGTCTGGAGAATAAATGCGAGAAGAGAACCCCAATTCATGGTTAATTTCCCAAATGGAAGGAATGCCTCGCTCTTGAGGGTTCCAGGAGATTAACCCCTTCGGGGCTTCTCACTTCTCAGAAGAGATGGGCTTTGAGTAATCTTTTGCAGCTCCATCACCCAGGGGAAGAGGGGTGACAAATCCGTGGGAGGCAAAGCAACAGGTTTAAGGTAAAAAAAAGAGCAAATGCTTAAGTTATATTTGTTTTTCAGAAAACAGAATCCTCTCCAAGTTGATTTTAAAATATTTTTTTAATTCTAGGAAAGTATTTCAAACTTGTATTCAGTAAACTACCAGTATAACAAATTAAAGTTCCTCAACTACAATACAAACATATACTTGTACATACACAAATGGGGTTGTGTTCAATTCTAGGATGTGTACAATGTGTATATTTGCATCTATAAGATATATGGTGTAACTTACATTATGTGACCTACAATTCAATGAAATATGGAAAGTTTCTGATTTAAAAATTGTAATGCATACAAACAATAGCTGCACTTCCATCCAGATCTTTTCTATGGATGGGTACTCATCCTGTCAGTGGATTCCCCTCCCCTCCTATCAACTACCTTCTGCTGCTGGACATTTCTCCTCTTCTACTGAAACCCTTCCAACTATTGCTATGGGAGCAACTCTTCCTACACCCTCTCTTTGCATGACATGGTTTGCAGACTCATCACCATCAAATTTCTCTTCTGGACATATCCCAGTGGGCTAATAGTCTAAATCTTTAAAAGAATTTCAATAAAAGACAATATTCACATATTCAAATCTTCATTACAATGTTTTCTAAAAAATACTGATGAAAACTGGAAATAACCTAAATGTCTAATAATAGGATATTGGTTACATATAAACCACACTATATAATATAATGCTGCACTACCATTAAAAATCATAAAGATATTTTGTGAAAAGAAAAGATAAACATAGTATATTCTTGTGCAAGAAAATAATAGTACACATGCCTATACTGCATTTTCATTTTTTGTTTAAAAAGCAATTTATAAAAATACACAGGAAAAAAAATAAATCCAAAAGCTATAAACCAAAATATTAATAGTGGTCATGGCTGGATGACTGGATCACAGATAACATTTCTTTTTTTTAAGCCTTTCCTAAATTCTCTGCAATGAACGCTATTGTAATAAGTAAAATGCAGTGTGTTTAAAGACTATTACCTAGTAAATCTGAAGAGACATATACCGAGAGTGTGGGCTGATAATTCTAATCCTAAATTTACACTGGAGCAGTAGTTCTCAAATGTGTGCTCTAGGGATAGCTACGGGTCTCTGAGGTCCTTTCCCCAGGTCCATGAGGTCAAAACTACATTCATAATACTAAATCATTTGTCTTTTGCACTCTCATTCCTGCAAGAGTTTACAATTTTCCAGAGCCTATGTGATATCTGATAATATCATCGCTTTGATGGCTAACAAAATGTGCACTTGTGTATTCTTATGTTTTAAAACAATCTCAGTTTTCATTTCTAATTTAATAAATATTAATACATTTAATCCCCATAAACACAAGCTCTTGGTGTCCTCAGTTCTTAAGAGTGTAAAGAGTGTTCTGAAATCCAAAAGTTTGGGAATAGCTACCAAAAGAAAATCCTTGCACATCTGCATTAGGAGGCAAAGAAAACATTGGTCATGTCAGCTTTGCTTATATTAACAAAAGACTTGGTGGAAGGGGCAACCACATATACACTGACAGGAAAATAGCTAAGTGAATTGTAGTATATCTGTCCAATGAAATGCCATGTAGCAGGGGAAGTGGAATTCAGATACACACACACCAACCTTAGTTAATCTCAGAAACATGTTTAGCGCAAAAAAAAAAAAAACCTAATTGCAGAATAATGCATATGTTATTCCATTCATATAAAGGTTCAAAACTGAGCGAAAGTAGAAAATATATTGTTTAGGGATAGATATTATACGGGAAATCCATAAAGAAAGCCCAATAAATGATAGACACATAGTTCAGGACAGTGGTTACTTTTGGAGTTGGGGGAGGAAGATGGAATCTAAGAAGAACACACAGGGCACTGTAAGGGTACTGATAAAGTTTTACTTCTTCAGTTGGGTGGTAAGTTCATGGGATTTTAAGATATTATTCTTTATACCTCACATCCTATGTGTGTGTGCGTGCACGCGCGTGTATTCTTCTATAACCACGAAATACTTTGTAACGATTGTTAAAATGTCTATACGAACTAACACTTAAAATCCGAAAAACAACTGTTTGCCTAGGTTTTTCCTAGTTTTTCTAGAAGGAAGAGAGTTGGGTCAGATACTATTCAATGGCCCCTGAAGCCCTATGCATTTATGCTTTTATTTTAATTTGTCCATTTCTGCATTACATTCCAACCAGCTTTCAAAAACTGGATATCCACATCTCTCAATCTTTCTGAAACATTTAATTATTTCATCATCTTCAATGCATCAGAATGCTATCAAACTTGACCATTTTATTGACATTATTATATACTCATATATCAGAGAAAGATATTCAAGGCATTAATAAGCAGTAGCACGTATTACATTAACGTCAAAGGTTGTTTTCACCATAGAACAGCATTCAGCAACAATATCTTGTCTTTTTTCTATATTATATAAATACTTAATATAAAATACAGAAGGCAACAGCCAATTAACAAAAATTAGTATAAAGAGAAATTTTTGATCATGTTTTGAAAGAGAAAAACAAATCAAATATTTAGAGTTCAATGACAAATAATGTTAACATCTATTTGGTTATTCTCAAAGAACACACAGTATTAAAATCTATCTTAAAATGTAGGAAGGGACAATCAAGCAATATGCAGACAGATTTAACATACTAAAAGATGTGTGTGTGTGTGTGAGAGAGAGATAGAGATAGAGATAGAGATAGAGATAGAGATAGAGATAGAGATAGATAGAGAGAGAGAGAGAGAGAGAGAGAGAGAGAGAATAAAGGTAAGGGAGGAGAGGAGGGGATGGCCTACAAGAAGCTTCGGTTTTAATTATGCCAAATACCTTGTGCTTGTTGCCTATACTTGCTATACATATTTCTTCGCAAATTGCATCAGTGTATAAAGAATGGATACAAAATGAAATGTTCACAAACAGAAAAGCACAATTCACGGGTTAAGATTAAAGAATCTTATTTCGGTAATGCTTCTTTTGAAACCATTTTATGTCTCCCATCAAACACTAACCCTGCCAACAGAAAATACTGCAACATCTTTCTCAGCCTTTAGGTCCCCATTAAATGGCAACTCTGAGCATACTATCAGAAGTAGCCCTCCCCTGCATCCACCCCATAGTATTATTATCCATTATTGCACCCAATCTTTCTTTCCTAGCATATATTAAAGTCTATAGCCAAATAATTGTTATTAATTGTCTGCCTCTCCCACGAGACGGACAGTGGCCACAACTACCTTGATCATGCTGTATGATCAGTGCCCAGAATAACCCTTGGCATGGATTCCAGCATTCAATACACAGTTGTTGAAAGAATGAAATACAAGGCATGTAATGTGTCTTCCTCCTGCTTTACTATTTACCCTAAAATATGTCTCTCTTGGTCCTCTGTTGCAGTTTCCATTTTGTTTTCGTGATGCCTTGGGTTATCTTGAGAGCAGATATTTGACAGAGGATCATATGACAAACCCTGTGATATATATATACATACCATCTTTTATAGCATTCACTGTATAAAATCCTAACCTACCATTCATGTTTAGAGAAGTTGTAAAACACTACTAGGTGAAAGCATAAATAAGAGAATTTTAATTTATTCTTAAATACCAAAGAAAGTAACAATAAAGACTTCTAGGAATTAATGGTCAAAGATGCAAGAAATTTATTGACAAAGCTGATAATAGGTACACACCATTTGAAAAGTTAAAAGTCATCCATGTTACAGGTAAAGGGTCACGAAAATTAACTACAATGTATACTGAGAAGTTAAAATTAAAAAAGTAAAAAGAAAGGAGTTGTACTTTGACAATTATATTGCAGACCAATAAAACACCAATCAAAACCAAAAAAAAAAAAAAAAAGGCATCCATGTTAAAATAGTAAAGCCAGTGTGTAAGAAGACACACATTTCTAAATTTCATGCATTGCTTTGGCTCAGAGTTGACAATTTCAATTTACCTAAGGCAATTCACTCTCTCCCTCTCTGTTTTTTTTAATTAAAAAAAAATGGTAGTGTTCACTCAGAATCATAAGTCTGCCTCACTTTTGTTGACAGACAATATAAATATTTGGGGAGAGGGAATTTTATATAATTTCTATTTGGAAAGTAAGAAAGATAGGAATGCCTTAGGTATTTATAGGTGTAAGTACACTTGTACAATCTGTCAGTACAAGGTACTTAGTTCCTTTCATTATACTCCATTTACTTATCCCTTGCCCCCAACTAGACTATAAGTACTTTAAAGCAGAGAATGTCTTTGAGACAGAATTAACATAATAATGCCCTTAAAAATGTGTTAAAGTAGATTTTCAAGAAATTCTTGATTTTAGTGAATTTTGCTTACTTGTTTGAAATCAGAGATCTTAAAAGGCTTATGAATCAATTGACACATATATTGAGCCATTTTACTAAGTAAAGAAATATAACTGGTAAATTTACCTTGTCATTCTTGACAATATTCTACCAAATAAAATGGCAGAATAAGCTAATGTGAAAAGCTACTACTACTGTTCAAGTTACTTTGTATCAAATTTAAGGAAAAAAAGCCAGGCTCAAAATTAAGAATGGCAAATTCCTAGAAGCTAGAAACAAAGAGAAATTCAAAGCCAAAGCTCTGATGGGGAGCTAAAGGCAATAAGCTAAGAGGAGTTTGGAACTAAATATAAGCTTAGAGAGTAGGGTTTCAATATCTGTATAAGAGAATTTATGTCATGAGCTTCCTGTATATGAGGAGCTGGAACTGAGCTGCCTGACTAAGGCTAGGAGCCTGGAAAGGTGGTCCTATCTGAAACACTAGGTCTAGAATAACTTCAGCCACTTACTGAAAGGTGTGGCAGGGAAAAAGTTAACCATGTCAGGCTGTAGGTAGAAAAGTGGGACACCATGCCATACCAACCTGTGTGGGGACCCTGTACAGAAAAATTAATATAAAAACTGGTAAAATTAAGCAGAGGCAGAAAAATAGAAACCATCATATATGGTACCTCCACAACCCAGCGTATTTGGAAATTCCAAAGAAACTTTCTGCTGAAGGTGAGCTTACAGTAAAAAATTACTAATCACTCAAACAAACAAACCATTATGATGCAAAGTCAGCAGAGATAACAAAGGGCAAAACTCAAACCTTAGGAACTACAGATATCAGAATAATCAGGAGGGGATTTTGAAATAAATATGTCCAAAATGATCCAAGAAATGAACAAAGGAATGGGCACCATAAAGCAAGAAAAAGAAGAGAGAAAAAAATGAATGAACAGAAGAAACAAGCATACCCAAAATGGAAAATATAGATACTAAAATAATAAAACCTGAATAATAAAAATAGAAAAATTTATTGTTTACTATATGGCAGGTACCATTCTAATCTCATTCTGTATATTCACTCATTTAATACTAAAATAAACCTATGAGATAGATGCTGTTCTTATCCCTGTTTTACAAATGATGAAACTGTGGCACAGAAAGGTTAAGAAACTAGTCCTGCATCACCTTGGTAGTAAGTGATAGAGAATGAACTTGAATCTAGAAAGTCAGGGTTCTTTTTGTTGTTTTTTTTTAAAATCTTGTCTCTACATTTTTATTAATTTAGTGGGTCTGAGAAAGTTCCCTAAAGTCTGTGACCTTTAGTTTCCTCATTTGTTACATGCCAACCTCACATGTTTTTATGAGTATCAAAACAATGCACATATGTAAAATGATATCAGAAATGGTAAAGCACTATAAAATATCTCTCTTCATACATTTTTCTACTATTAGTGCTTAGACCTAATCCCTGATATTCTCTTTAACAGCTATCTTTCTAGCATAATTTTATTCAAACTAAACACCCAAAAATCTATTCTAAAGGATGTGTTTAATTTGATAATGAATTTGTTGAATATTACATGCTATAAGAAAAATTCTGCAGCTACACGGTGTATTTCTTCTTTATTTCTCTTCCTATGGTGTTACTCTCTTACTTAGGGAGAAATAAAGAGGATGGCAATAATGAAACTTCAAAAAAATTAAATGACTCTTTTCAGAAAGTCAGGTTTTTAATCACCACACTATACTGCTTCTCAACAGATGACTTGAAAAGTCTACTAGATACAGCTAAAGAGAGAATTAGTGAATTGGAAGATAAGTCCAAGGAAACTGATAATATTAAGGTGATATTAAGAGATATTAAGAATAAATACCCAGAAGAGCTATTAAGAAGTGATATAAGAAAGGGATAGTAAAAAGGGATATTAAGAGATGGATATTAGAAGGGAAAGTTAAACGCAAAAGGACAGTATGAGAAGGTTGCAACTATATCTTACAAGAATTTCAGATAAAGAGACTAAGGTGTTATAGAACTAAAGAATAATATGAGTCCTCAAAATTGAGAAGTTCAACAAAATGCTAAAACGCTGGATGCTTAACTAAAATAGAGGTATAACAAGACAGGCTCTCTTTATCGATAAGGGTAAATTTTCGAGAAAGACTGAAATGCAATGTACTTCCATCTACTACTCACCTTCCAGAGATATTTTGGTACCAGCCCTGGAATAATTTTCCCAGAATAGAACTTTCATTAAACCATTCTTCTGCTTAGGGTTAGATAATGACTACCTAATCTTAATGCACGAATCTAAACTCAATTTAACTTTTCAAGTCCTATATAACATAGTTCCATCACCTCCACCCAACTAGACCCAGCCATGTACCAATTAAGCCAATTCTGTTACTGCCATCTGCAGATAAATTGTCCCTTCTGCCTGTATATTTAACAACACTATTTGTCTTACTTTTATTTCTCTCTGTTGCCCAACATCTATATTCATAGAGAAGTTTGTGTTATCTCCTCTGACAACTCTGCCTCACATTAATTACTACCTTAACTGAAATCCTATAATCAATATCACATAGAGTAATTACAGATTTCAGGACAATATTGTTTGAGGTTTGGTGCTGTGGTTCTGGTAACCTATGGCTTTAAAACTTGGTTCCAGAATGTGACAGTTTTAAGAATCTATAATTCTAGGGCTCTGTGTATTCCCTGTAGTTTTACAAATTCAGTATGGACTTCACATCCTGCCTATGTGACTTTTAGGTAAATGTCTTAACTCTTCTGAGTTTGGTTCCTGTCCTGAAAAACAGAGAAACTCCATAGGAGTCTTACAAATTTTAAAAGAGACAACACATGTAAAAAAAACCCCAAAAAACAAAAAAACAAACCATTTACCACGATAGCCTGTTCTAATGTGAAATCTCAATAAAGATTAGTGTTCTTCCTTCTGATTTTTTTTTTTTTAGATATATGTAGCTATCTACCATACTAGATTGAGTCTCTGGAGGGCAGGGACCCAATTTCACTCTTATTTGTGTCACCTTACAGAATCCAGCAAAGAGTATTATATACAGCAGGCAATGTTCATTTAACTGAATTATAATTGTATGCTCATATTTTAATGCCACCAATCTTTAAAAAAAATGTTCATAAAGAAACCATGTTTGATGGCATTCTTTAAGTTCCATATCATCATATTTGCATTAAAGCATGATCAATGATGTTAAAGACATGGGGATTTTGTCAAAATAAAGCAATGATGGAATTTGTGTGCACCGAATGAGCAAACACTCTTTCTTGCCCACTTCCATAATATAATATTGTACTAGAGGTGTGACAGGTACATTTAAGAAAAATTTAGCAGGGAAACTTTGAAATCCCAAATGTTACTAACTAATTTTTTAAAGATCTCTCATTCTAGAAAAATAAATACACAAAAATAGTATTTAAATAAAACATTAACAATTACTAGAAATATACTCCTTTTTATTTTTTAGACCAAACATAATGGTTGCATATTAAACATGACTTACTGATAATAATACTTGGTAATGACATTTTAAACTTGTGAAGCTACTATTTAAGACAAGTCAAGTCAACCAAAATTGGTGCTTTAGGATTAATTAAGGCCAGTAATAAAAACATTCACATGTACACATAGAACATACACCCAAATTATGTATTCCTGTGCTTATAGGCACATGAACTTCCTGTCTATGCTGCATACACTTCTTCGTTAAGTCTTCTGTATTCCATCTAAAGACACACAATAAGTTGGTAGTCTGTGATTCAACATTTCACTAACACCAGTGCTATTTTTGTTATAAACTTGTTAAATTTTTGCCCCTTTCTTTCTCACTCTCTTTTGACAAATGAATTCTGTTGGTTACTGTAATCGACCTATTTTTACTGGCATAAGTTGGTACAAGGTTTATTTATTAGTTCCATGGAGAGTAGGTAACCTTTCTAGGAGGAAGATTTAGTCTTAAAAATTCACAGTACTGAGAAATTTTTTCTTGCCATTCTTACTGTTTTATTGACCTCTCACTGATTCACAGTATTTGTATTACGAACTCTAATCATGAGTTACAAAGAATCAGAAAAAAAAGAGATAAATCCAGGTAGAGGAGGATAGCCATATAATTGGCTAGTGAAAGGGAAATATGGCAGAATGGAAAAGCCAAAAAAAAGTTGAGCAGTACAGAAAGATTGCAAATGAGATGGCATGGAGGGGAGCAGTAAGGGTAAGAGGGGCTAGAGAAAAGAAAAAGGGGTACCTACCCAGGAATCGGAAGTAACCGAGGCTGACCTCATTTAAGATAATCATGAAACTGCAGGGGGAACATTTACACGACCTAGAAAATCATATAACTTGAACACACACACACAAAAACCCTTGGCAAAGATCGCTTCGTTTCTAAAGCCCACAAGGAATGAAATGTGCATATTTATTATGAGCCTCTTCTCTGGGAGGCACTTTGCTAGGCATTCAGTTCTACCATGACCTAGCTCTGGTGCGTCTTTCCAGCCTCATCTTATGCCACTCTTCCCTTTCCAGGCTATTCTTTAGCCATATTTGATTTTCAGGTCCTAAAACATGTTAAACTCTTTCAGCCTTGAAGCCACTGTCCTTGTTATTCCCCCTACATGGAAATCCTAAACGTCAAATCCTCAGGGAACATTCATCGACCCACCCAAACTAAAATAGGAACACCTGTCATATTCTTTCATGTCACTTATCACAATTCATGAGTATACATTTATGTACCTACTAGTTTGTCCTTTGTACCTCTCATGAGACTATAAGCTTCATGAGGGCATGGACTGTATCTGTCTAGTCCACTGTGACATTCCTAAATGCACTGCCTAAAGTATAGTAAGTGCTCAATACATATTAGTGGAATAAATCCTTGTATAATAATCCATTTAATATTTACAACATTGTGAGACAGGTATTATTTACATCTTAAGGAAGAGAAAATTAAGGCTCACATAGATTATGATCCTTGCCTAAAATCATATACAGCTAGAAAGCAGAGTTGAGATTCAAACCTAGGTCTTTCTGATAACAGAACTCTATGTTACATTAAATGATATCCTATTCCCTCCACCTTATACCCCCCATTCCCCCCAAAAAAAACAACTTAAAGGGAGAAATGTTATTTGCAACAAAGGTTTCCCTTGCCTACCTACTCTTCAAGTTAAAAATAGGAATTCAAAGGAAATGATCATTCCATTGGTTGAAAATTTATTAATATTTAAATTCTATTCTATTTAGACTAAAAGCATCAATATGTAACAAAACCAACAAGATGCATTTGTATATAGTATCTCTATGTGATCAATATGTAATAAATTCTGTATTTTTAATTTTTTTTATTAACAAACTGTTAATATTTGGGGGATATAATAACTAGGGTACCTGAAAATGGCTAGAGGCAAACATATGACCAAGATCCTGAGAAAACTCTAGCTGCTGAAAGATTTCATCAGATTTTTATTCTAAAGTAAAGCAAAGTAAGTGAGGATAAATCATTAAACAGATTTCAAAATCCATGACAGTAGGTGATAAGTTAGTTCAGTACTCCCATAGAGTGGAATACTAGGCACCAGGGAAATAAAAATATTTTTAAAAATATTTAATGACAATCTTGTGCTCTCTTACATAGTAAGAAATATCAGATTGTGATTTAATTTATAATCTCAATTTTGCAGTACATGTATCTGCGTGTGTGCAGAATATAAAGATTAGAAGGATATACACCAGCATGTTACCAGTGGTTACTACCTGTTTGAGAGATTATAGGTAATTTATTTTATTCTTTTTATGTTTAATTTTTCTATATTTCTAAGTAATCTAAAAGATTTTAGTTTTTATAACTAGGAAAAATAATCATTAATTTTGTAACCAGAAAAGTGAGATTAACTCAAAAGAAATAGATTTCCATTGTAAAAAATCTGCTTGCTACGTGTATATGCAGCTACGGATATATACAAATTTTCAAACTGTCAGTTTAACCTTTCAGTGTCCAAGGCACTCGCTAATCTTTGGACAGAGTTAACCAGTTGTTTTGCTGTAATGTTAGTACATTATGGAGTGCCTTTTAGAAGCCATTACTCAATTGGTAGCAGAAAAAGCATTTTAGCTCAAGGCTTCAAGACAAGTTCAGAGTTTCTTGGTTACAAAGACTAATCAGATTGAAAAAAAGTTTTCTTTAGCTATGTTCATCAGTTATATTGACAGAGCTAACATGTGTCAGACAGCTTCTATAATTAAGGAACCACAATACATTATTCCATAAAAATATTTTATAACGCAAAAGGTAGTATAAGTTAATTTGAATGTTTACTACATATTTAATCACAATCACAGTCATCACTACCCCCGTAGGTTGAAAATACAGATGCCAACCTTTAGCCCAGGGTGACTTCTAAAGCTGAATTATGAACCCCAACTGAAATAGTGGGTTTGTAATGGAAATGCTGACAACCTTAACTATAGCAGCATGAACAATATTGACTATAATAAAATCCTTGTTCAGATATAACTCACATAAAAAGTAAAAGCCAAGGGCTCTGAACAGCTCAGTACATTTAAGCCATTTTTCAACACATTTGAAATCCATATAATTCTGTATTCCTTCCACAGCAGTACTTGGTGGTTTTTCAGACTTCTGTGTTTTGTTTTTAAAAATCTGTATATATTAATATCTCATATGACTCCCTGTGAAACATTTTTTCCTTTATCTTCAGCTAGTGAAACTGCTAATAAAACTTTAATGAAGTAAATGTTATTTTTGTCTGGCCTTGCTTTGCATTTTTAATATTCCTGAGAATGGACTTTTTCAATGAATTTGGAGAAATAATAAAGGGCCCAGCAACTTCTGATTTGCAATGCCTGTTAATGTGACTCTATGTTAGAATTGTCAGTATAAAACCAAAGAGGATAACGTTGTTCCATAACAGTTTAATTAGCACTTGTTCCCTTCCCCTCCCCAAACAATTTTAAAAAGCAGAGGAAACCAAGCACTTAAGTGAAAAAGCTCTAGCAAAAGCAACAGTGAGAGTCACTATTTTTTAATTGAGGCCTTACAGTAGTCAACCACTCACAGCCGCACACACATTGCATACTTAGATAGCTGGCAATAAGCACTGTTGAGGAGTGACAGCGTTGCTGCTCTTGTCTCTACATACCCGCCCCGAAGTCCAGTTTGCACAAACAGAATTCAAGAATCTGGAGAATGAAATAAAATTGATCTAACTTACATTAACTGTTTCTAGCAGAATTTGGAAACTACTTATGGGAGATAGAGCTTTATGTTTCCTCCGATCTCAGATATTTACTTATAATTTAAACGATATAACATTGAAACGTGAATATGGTCTTAAATGTCATCTTGCCAATAGCTTCATTAATCACAATCATTTCCCATTTTTTAAGACCATAGAAGACCAGAGTAAGACAATAAAATGAAGATGATTAATTGATTATGCTTCTTAGAAAAGCAAGCAAAAAAGCTGTTTATAGATATACATTCCTTTTCACATATAATAAATTGCGACCATGATTTTACTTTGCACAATATCGTGTTTAGAGAGAAGCAATTCTACCTCGATTAATATCCATTGAAAATTAAATTATATTTTGCAAAATATTTGAACTTCCCAAGCATTTAACATCACAATAAGGCTCAGCATATTCTTTTATGTGCTAACCACTTCAAATGACAGTAAATCTTAGAGACATAATTAGTTTTGAGAACAGAAATATAGATAGAACACAAAATACAAATATGTTAATTGTTTGACCTTGCTATCCACTTTGTTTTGAAATTTGGTCAGGCTGAAAAACCACTTCTTTCTTTATACTTCCTTCTAAATTTAATTGATGATACTGAATTTGAAATTACAGCTAATTCTAGAACTTCTATTTTACTTTGAGTATTAGTAGTATGACAGTGCTGATACTGGAAATGAAATACATTCAAGGAATCATGTGTGGTTAGAAAAACAGATACAGGTAATTTCAAATTATTACATATATTGTTTAGGTGCAATATCTTCATACAAGCATTATTTCTCTTGTCTTTGCAATTTTTCCCCCTTTGTGTTTTCTTCATCTAACACTCATATCACACCCCAAATCCAATACATATTTAAGTCCTTCGTTTTTCCAGAATCTTTCTTCTCCTTTCTAGTCTCACTGCTATGGCTCCTCAGCTACTAAAAAGGGAGATTCCAGATCATGGAAGACTTACACAAAATAAGATTTGACTGTGTAATGAAAGAGTTAAAATTGTGTCTATAAACCATTTAAAAAGAAAAACTCTTTCAAGGCTAAGCAGTATGTTTCTTTCTGGAGGTTAATTCCATGCTGATTATTTATTCATTTATTCAATATGACAGTATGGAAAATACTGTAACCTACATTGTTGCTTTTATAAAACAGTCAAAGAGAGAAAAGTTGAAATATCAGTGATGACTTTTATATAGTCCTCTCCTGGAAAGGCTATTTTATATATACGAGTGTACTTCAGTCAAGGAGAGGACTATATAAACCATATAATACTTCTGCTGCTGGACCAAGTGTAAGTCAAGATTAGTTGGTTATCTACATGCAGATGGAGTTTATAAGGCACACACTGAAATTTCACTTTTCTTGGCTTTATTTTGGTAAACAGCATTTCCCAAGTAAAGCAATTAGCTGGGCTGGTGTTTGCTTTACTTATTTCAGAAAAAAATATTAGTCTAACTTTATTGTTAGCAATGCAGATGTGCCAGGGGTCTGCTGCTCACTGCCAAGTAGCAGTGTTGTCAGGCCTTGGAAGATGTTATGTCAATCATCACCACAAAACCCTTGTTTACTATCCACTTGATCTGTACGCATGTTTAAACTGCATCTACTTCCTGAAATTATCTGTTTTAATTCTCTTAAGAATAATTATATTTCAGTGTATGCAAATATAATCAAAACCAGACACATACATCAGCCTTCCTTCTAAAAAAACAAAAACAAGAAAACTGCTGCGTACAAGTAGATATTTTCAATGTATGTTGTATAGACTTTTAACATTAAAAAATATGGTGAGCAGCACACTTGCATATCCTCTAAATTCCAGAACACTGCATAATATTTTAATCTCCATATAACTATGTAAGGAGTTTTGCAATGATCAAGAGTTTTTAGAGAGAAGTAGGTAATTTTCAGGGCTATTTTTTATATACAAGGGTACTTCAAAAAGCTCATGGAAAAATCGAATTAAAAGATATATATGAATCTTTCCATGAGCTTCTTGGAGACCCGTCATATGTGTATGTACATGTATATATACGCACATATAAATGTACACGCATGCGTGCATGTATACATTTGTAGTTTTTCTTTAAAACAAAGGCTCCTTCATAGATAATATGAACAATATGCACTATGAATAACAACAATATCTGGTGCACTGGTTTAGTAAAGCATACTTAAAAGTTGTACCTCTCATTACTCTTCCCATTTTCAATCAAATTACACCTGGAAGTGCCCAAGGCAAGGACTTTTGTGCCATCTCAGATGGGTGCCCTTCTTCTAATTCCTTAAAAAGCACTTTGTAGGTTACCTGCATTCCTAGCCTGAGGTTTCAATATTTCAGCCTCTTCTCTTCTCTAGCTACACTCTCTTGGGGATCTTATCCATTCACAAGGATTTAAGTACTATCTATGTGCTGACGACTCTCAAATGTCTGTCTCCAGCCCTGATATCCAAATACCTGCTTGACATCTCCATTATGATATCTAATAGGCATCTAAAATGCAGTATGTACAAAATTGAACTCCTGATACTACCAACTCCCAAACCTGGTTCTTCCACAATCTTCCCCACTTCAACTGATGGCAAATCATTCATTCTTTTTCAGTTGCTCTGTTGAAAACCTTTGAAGTCATTGTCAAAGAAGTCCTACTGTCATATTCCACATCTTATTTATCAGCAAATGCAATTGGCTTTATCTTTAAATAAGAAGTCTACTTCTCATAACCTCTATCACTGTCACCACCATAATCCATTCTAACATCTTTCCTCAATTGGTCTACTTCAGTAACCTCCTGATGTCCCTCTACTCTTGCCCTACTGCAATCCATTTTTCTACAAAGCTGCCCGAATGATTCTTTGAAACTTAAGTCAGATCTTATTATTCTCATATTCTCAACCTGCTAATAGTTCCCCATCAAAGTGAATAAAATCCAAAGTCCATCCCAGGGTCAACAAGGTCATGCGTGATCTTGTCCCTGGCTACACCCCCAACCTCTTTCCCAGTCATTCTCCCTCTCATTCACCTTGCTGTAGCCACACTGCTCTCTTATTCTCCCTCAAATACAGTAAACACATACAAGAATCAGGGCCTTTTGCATTTGCTGTTTCCATTGTTTGGAATGTCCTTCACCAAGATATGAACATGACTTGTTACTTCAGTTTAATCAAGTTTCTGGTCAAACTTCATCTCCTTAAAGGGGCTTACTTGATGACCATATGGAATATAGCACACTCTATCATTCTCTATTCTCTTACCTTGCTTTATTTTTCTTCATAACATTTATGACTAAAAGGGATTATATTGTATATTTTTCTATTTCTCCCATGAAAATAAGAACTTTGTTTCATTCACTACTGTAGCCCACATGTCTAGAATGGTGCTAGGCATGTGATAGACTCAATAATTATTTGTTCAGGAAGTGAGTGAATGAATGAATGAATTGTACAATGAGTTATATCTTAAAATGATTTTATGATTATAAATACAGTCAATCCTCATTATTTGTAAATTCCATATTTACAAGTTTGTCTACTTGCTAAAATCTACCTATAACCTCAATCGATACTTGCAGTGATTTTGTGGTCATTCACAGATATGCACATGTGCAGAGTGGTGAAAAATTTGGGTTGTCTCAGAACCCTGTTCCCACATGAAGTTGATCAAGGTAATGCTCTGCCTTCTTGTTTCAGATTTCATACTGTAAGCAAGTGCCCTTTTTTGCAGTCTATTGAGTGCCATGTTTTCTCATTTTTGTGATTTTCTTTTGTTTTTGGTGATTTCGTTGTTTAAAATGATCCCCAAGTATAGTTCTGAAGAGCTATCTAGTGTTCCTAAGTGAAAAAAGGCTGTGATGTGCCTTATAGAGAAAATATATGCACTAGATAGGCTTCGTTCAAGCATGAGTTATAGTGCTGTTGGCTATCTGAGTTCACTTTTAATGGATTAATAACATGTATTAAATAAGGTATCTTTAAACAGAAACACACATAAAACAAGGTTATGTATTGGTCAGCTGATAAAAGCGTTGTGACCAGAGGCTCACAGGAACCTAACCCTTTATTTCTCCTAGGAGCAGTGGTTCAGTATTCACTACATTACTGTTTGTGATAACTTTACCAAACATAACTAAGGCAAATAGTGAGAATCAACTGCATATAGCACATATAAAATACAGGAAATAAAAAATACTACTGCTAGCTAATATAACTGTTAAGAATATTACGATTAAGACAAAAATTTGAATCTTATTGTATATAATTTATATTTATTTCATTATTTGCATTTACCACGTCATTAAAGTTCTTTGAAGCCTTGATTTTATCAAAATATATTACATTATATGTACAGTCTGGGATTCATTTTAATATTTCCCTTAATTCTTTGCCATGTGGGATATTTCCAGTTTTTCACTGTTATAAATAATGTTGTGATGAAATTATTGTGCATAAATCTTGCTGCCCATTTCTGATCACCTTCTTAGGACACACTAAACGTTTACAATTAATTTGAGATTCTTGCTACATTTTGCTTTCCAAAAGGTTGAAGGTATCTTGAACGTATAGTTAATGCATCAGTATTTCTCCTATAACACCTATGCCAGCACTGAGTATATAATATAGTTTGTTTGTTTGTTTTAACCTTTGCCAACTTGGTAGCTGAAGCTTCTATCTTGTTTTATGCGTATTTCTTCTGTTACTGGTGGGGCTGAACACTTTTGGTGTGTCTTTCCTCTAAGAACATTTTACCCATGTGCTATTTGCCCATTTAAGGTTAAGAATCATGTCTAATGAATTTCTAAGTAAGCTGGGATATCAACTGAGGTAATTAATAGAAATGTTTGAGACAACTCATTTTTTTCCAAGGAACACTTAGTGTGATTTGTAATAGTAAAAGATACATGAATAAATGTACAAATTAATTTAAAGCATACACACACTTTATGCTTTACAGAATAGCTAACTGAAGAAAACTGATGTATTTAAAACAAGGGATACAAATGTGCAACTTAGTGACTGCAGGTCCCTATACTAGTAGTGTTAAATAAAAATGTTCTTAGTTGAACAACCGTCCCATCAAGAAGGGTGGGCGATGGAGATATTTCTTTGTTGATCATTATACAGTGTGTTGCTATTCTCTGTGGACATGTAGAGAAAAAAAAATCAGTTGAATGGTACTTTAAATCCTAATGATACCACTTTTATATATTTTATAGTTTAGTTTTAGAGCAAAGCAATGCTTGTATTTGCATGATGATTGTCATTATAATTAATATTCTCATTTAAATATATAATTTACCAATGTTTATATTGCTAAATCATGGACAAAATTTTCATTTTTTATATCTTTTTCAATTATATTTTTTGATGTTACTCTCAGTGTTGTTAACGGTGGAAAGAACAAGAGATGTAGGAGTAGACAAAATCTTAGCTCTTATTAATTGTGTGATCTTGAGCACCTTACATGACTTTTTTGAGCCTCAATCTCCTTTACTATAAAATCAAGCCAAAAATAGTGCCTGGCACTTAGTAAGCTCTTTATAAATGGTAGTGGCTATTATTATCACTATTAAGTATCAGAAAATGCATAATTAAGTTAAGAAACGGCATAAACATTAGCTTTGGGTTTTCTGCTACAAATGCAAGCAAAATTCACTCCTTTAAAATACACATAAAAGAAAGGGCTTTATTATCATTTGCAGTAGTTATTATAATAATCTTTTAAATTCACACCTTTTTATTTTCCCCTAAACTTTCATAATCAATTACTTATATTATCCAAGTAAATACGATATGCTTTTTCTTTTCTTCCATGTTTATACATGCTATGGACAAAGATAACCTAACAAAATAGGATATTGGAACTTTTACAATCAACCCTTGAATGTGGGACAATAATTTTTCCATCGAAGTGTAGAGATGACATTCAAGTTAAGATAAGCCTTTGATTATGTTTGTAGATTCTTATGTCTAAAAGCTCCATAATCGACAAGAGTATAAGGATGTGTAAAGAATAATAATAAAATTAATGACATCATACATTATTTCAGAAAGCTTTATAATTTATAACTGAATTTTGACCTTCATTTTAAAAATGGGACTGACCATAAAGAAAAACCTGATCAAAATCAACTAGAATTAATATCCTTGAATAATAATCCATTATTTTTATATATAACATCTTTTTCTTAAGGCATTTCCACATTTAATATCTAATTTTATTATCACAAACACCTTGAGGGATAAGTAGGCTAAATATTACCATCTCTATTTTTCAAATTAAGAAATACTGTTGTGTAAATGAGGAAACAGGCACTGAGAGGTTAGGTGACCAAACTATGATAAAACAAGTAGCTGGTGACAAAGCTGAAACTAGAATGCGTATGTTATGATTCTCATCCCTGGACATATTATTTCTACTACACGTTTCTTTCAGATATGACTATACAAGAACCCTTTGCCACAGAGCTATTAGCTTCTAATAGGAGTCAGGGTTTTCTCCTTACTACTTCAATAAATCTTCAAATAAAAATGCAAGTTCCTTCTGACTGTTTTACGTGGAAATATTGCTAAGGTATCTGGGTCACAGAAAATTGGCACAAGGAAATGTTATATATGCTATTTACTAAATTTGCCTCATCAACTCATAGGACCCAAATTCCAGCAAAAGATCCCAGTTAGTTTCAAGAAATCACAATAGCAGTGGTACTGCCTATGACTTGGTTCTTATGTTTGAGCCATGTTTGAAATGTGTAAAAAGCGGAGAATAGAGGCAATTGCTCAGGTAGCTCTGATACTGTTCTGGTACTCTCTGCATATCCCTAACCACTACATTTCTAAGCCAGCCTTATCCTCATTGATGAATACATCCGAGGGACTGGTAGTGGTGAAAAGTGCAGTAATGGTAATCAAGTTGATTGCGGGTTTCCACCTATTTTGGTAGAAGGAGTTTCCACTCAGGGCACAATCCACCTTTTCTTATGACTCTGCTGTGGCAGCAAAAAGCTAGTTATTTCTTTATTACTGTCATTCTTCCTTCTTCCCTTACTCTCCCCTCTCCACCTTGACAATTTTACTCAACATCAGTCCTTTAACCTCTTGCATCAAACATGTCCCTATGTGTTTTACTTCAGGAGTCTATCAAATTAGAACACTTGATGTATGAATATTCACTTTTTAACTAACTAGCTTGAATCCACAATGAGATGAAACTGACCAATATTCCCACATTCCCTATTTCCTGACGCTGAAACAAAGATACAAAAATTAAAAAATGACAGCAGTGACAGGTTCTTCGTGAAAATGTTAACTCAGTATGTGCTGAGGACATGTTAGGATTCAGTGATATACAAGACAGCACACTATTGATAACAGCTACAGTAAAGATCACCCTGATCTTCACATAGTATATAATCTGGTTCGTGGGTCCTTTTCTCTGTTTTTTGTTTGTTTGTTTGTTTGTTTTTAAAGAAAGTGCACTCATCCACTCTTAGACTAAAAGATGCTTTGACAAAAATCCTTAAGTTACATACAACTTGCTGGAAAACAAAAATGATTTATAATCATGTCAGATAATAACTATTAATATATATATAATTATATGTATAATTTTATATATTGTATTAATAATTTATAATAAAATATCATTACACATTTTAAAAAATTGAATGACTGGCTCTTAAAAAATCATTTGTTGAAGTATAACACACATTTAGAAAAGTGCATGTAAGTGACCAGCTAAATGAATTTTCACAAACTAAACACATCCACGTAACCAGCCTTCGGATCAAGAAATAAAACATGACCAGCACCCCAGAAGCCCTTACATACTCCCTTCCAGTCACTAACCCACCTCAACAGTAACTACATAATGATTCCTAACACCATGGAGTATTTTTGCCTTAAACAACCACTTTTAAAGAGTACTCTTTAAAGAACTGGTTTTCTACTTGTTGCTTAATGGGTAAGATATTGAAATTAAATACCTGCACATATATTTTAGTTAATCCAAGTACCCAGAAACTTTCATTGTGAGGTTAAATAAAGACAGCAGCTAGGATCAGGTTCATATTTAATAAGCATTCACTGAACTGAATCTACTATGGCAACACTGAGTTCTGTTTTCCCCTGAAAAAGCAAACTAATAATATCATACATTATTAAGAAAGCATCATGCCAGGATGCAGCCATAACACAGAAACCCTCATATTGTAATGCAAGAGAATACAGGATCAGGTACCAAACAAAGAGTTTCAAATAAGTACTATGGTAGAGGAGGGAAGTGAGAAACCATTGAAAACTTGAACTGTTGGGGAAGCCTTTTTATAGAGGGGTGGGATTTAAGCTGGGCCTTCAAAAAGATACAAGGGACTCAAAAGGACTGAGAAAGGGGGGTGGCATCTCAGTTGGGAAAAAGCACAGAACCAGGGCTCTGAGATAGGTAGGGTAACAGTCTGATACAGATAAGCTATGCATACTATTCTCCAGACAAAAAAGATTCTGGGAGGCAAAAGCTATGGTACCCTGACAAATGCATATATAAGTCCATAAGAAATCATTGATTTAGGTTGAAACAATTGACTCAAATCCAAATGGCCATGATCTCTGCCTCCTTTCACTGCTACCTGAAGACATTAATGTTTTCACCCTATAGTTTCCTCTAGAAAGGAAAATGAATTAGAGGGTTTACATGTTATTAATTGAAAGCCGTGGACGGTAATGACTAGATTACTGACCAGCAAGAAGAAAATATGACTTTCTTTCCTAAGTCCTTTTGACATTTCACATTAAAATTATTTTCTAGAGCTTATTCATCTTTTTTAACTGATAAATAATCTCTATAGATCTGCTGTACAACACTGCACCTATAATCAACAATAATGTATTACACATTTAAAAATTTCTTAGAGGGTAGATCTCATATTAAGTGTTCCTGCTATACCAAAAATTTCTTTGAAAATGCATATTTTGAACCTCTTATTATTTCTCTTATTTTAAAGACACTTAGTTTGCTTTTAAAAATTAGGGGACAGTAAGGAAGAAAAAATTATAAAAAACTGAAAAATTTTATGTAAATAAATGAGTATGTATTTGATACCCTAAAACTTAATGATACTCCATTAAATTTTATGACATATTTATGGTGTTGATATGATAGAATGCAATTCATTCAGCAAAAAGTGTTTCTTATTTTAAACAGTATATACAAAACAGTCCAAAGGAAGCTGAACGATTTAACCTTTTTATTAAAATGATATAGTGGTACGTGTCCTCAGCTTTACTCAGATTGCTAACATTTAAGTAAAGTCAATTCTACTGACATTTTGCCACACTGGTATATTATCATTCTGTGCTTCTAAAAACTCAGACTATAACTCAAAGTTTAAATCTGTTAGGAAATCCTACAATTTAACACTTTCTTACATCTTAGGTCCTATAAGTCAGTATAAGTTAAATGCTCTAAAAACAGTAGGATTTTGTTCCATATATTATAGAAAAATCTCAAAGACTTTTATAAGTAAAACTAACAATAGACAATAGGAAAGTAATTTTTTCAGGCTTTAGAAGAAAAGTTAGCAAACGTTTCAGCCGTTAGTTACATATTGCACTGAGACAGTCGGCTCCCATTAGGTTCTATGAGACTTAGTCCTTACTGTTCACTAGAAACCTTCATGATTTGGTGACCTCCATAAGCTTAGGTCTTCTCTATTATTAACTTGATTGTTTCCAATTTTAACTTTTTCCTTGAAAGAGTAAAATATGAGCCAGGAAACACTGTTAAGTCTAGTGTCCTCCTTATTCTAACTTACCCGGTTTCTCTTCCCTTATTTACAGGAACAGTAATTTTCAGGTTGCTATTCTATTTCTCCACTCTGCACAATGTCTTATTTTGAAATATGCCTGCTGTACTAAAATGATACACAATTATTCAACTTAATAAGCACTTATTGAGTACTTCCTCCTGTCTGAGATGTTGTGCTGACACTGAGATTGTAAGGACAAGTAGGACATAGTCCTTGCCACTAAGGAACTCATTCTAGGAGGTAGAGATAGAAGCATACAAAGAAAAAATGCAAATGTCATATGTGCTATATAACTATTAAGCTTAAAGTGCTGCTATAACACAGAAGAAGGATAGGTTAATTCTGCCAAAATGGGGTTAAAGGGATTATGGACAACTACATAGAGGAAGTAGCATTTATATTTCCAGTAAGTTTTTTTATTTGGTCAGCATTTACTTTCTATATGTTTTCTAATATATAAGCATGAATCTCTGTTGCATATTTTAGACCACAAAGGAAGTAAAACTGTAGCTGAAATATATATAATGAAATAACTCTAGACAAGGTCTGCAAACGTACATTGACTCTACCATCCAGCTGTGTGATCTTGGGCAAGTCCTTCATCATTCTGGATCTCATTTTCCTCAACTGTAAAATGATGAATTTGGACTAAATGCCATCTTGGGTCCCTTTCAGCAGGGACTAGATAATCTCTGAACGTTCTATCAATTCTGGAGTTTCTGAAAGTGTTTTGTTTTGTTTTCATTCCCTCAACTTTTTTACTCTTTTATTTTCTTTTTCCTTCTTTAGTTCATTTATTTTTCCTTACAACATTTCCTTTAATTTGAACTTTTATCATTATTAATCCTGTGAAGAAGTCAGAATGAATAAATAGCTAACCAGTTACTAATATGACATGGAAGCATGGCAGATATCAAAAGGTAGAGTTGGTTATTAAAATTTTAAATAATTTATTTAATTCATAAGAAATTAACTCTGTTCACAGGAAACTTAACAAGCTTCTATCTTGTAGGATGGCACTAATTTCACTGAAGTAAAACCCATTTTGGATTTATGCAAAACCTTAGGATTAATAGTGCCTTCAAACACATTAATATAATTTTTCCCCTACCGAATGGAATAGTTTTAATTAAACTTTACCAACCCTTTTGGTTTAATCCCTGGAGCTGACCTATAAAACAGTAAAGGTTTTAAATCAAACTGTAAAAATCCTTAAAGCCAAAAGTTGAAGTAAGTGATAGCTACAGGAGAAAAATAATAATAATAAAGGATTTATCAAATATGTCTAGTAAACCAGCAATGTTTTATATAATATATATATATTACATAAAAATTTATTTATACACACACACATATATAATCTTTAAAATTAATTATTGGAATAAAGGTAATTGTGGTTTATCAAAAGTATTTTCAACACTTTAAAGGCATCAGAGTCTCTGTAGTGGCCATTTGTTTTCTCTAAAGACTCACTGGTATGTCAAACATGAATGAAAGGACCTGCAGATTTATCACTTAACATAGAATAAAATGACTAGAGCAATGTTATTTTATTAATGTTACTGGTAATAAAGTTACATTATACAGTTTGCTTCTGAACTTCATCAGCGCCATGAGAATATCTGTTTAGAAGAAAGTGATGAACTCTCCTTCCTCTCACCCTGCCTACTTGCCTCCCCTTCTCCTCACAATAATAACTAACTAACTAACTAACTAAATAAATAAATAAACAAAGAGAGGAACCCAAACCAAACCAATACCACACTCTCATTCTTCAGGTAATGCTTCATAAACTTTTCCCACCAAAGATTAGGGATCTAATGGAAGAGAAGATTGAACATGTACTCCTAGGGATCTGCTCCAAGTGTGAAATTTCTTTGAAGTCATCCATTTTTAAAAAAAATTCATGTGAATTCTGCACATTCTACTCCATAATATATATATGTTTTAATGTAAAAATGATGTGATTTTCCCCAATATCTTTGAGTTACAGAGTTCTAGGAAAATATGCTAAGTTTATTACCATACCTTTGCACCTTCCAAAAAGCCCACAATTTTAGAAGCTTAACTTTACAAGGAATAAAGGTTATTATGAAATAGATTTTTTCCATGGAACCCACATACCTCTTTCCTTTTGTTTTCCTTTCATTTCAAGGTGATTTTTTTCCTTTGTCAGTAATTATGAGGGCTATAACTGAAGTAAAATAAATTAATTTGCTAGACCAGTCCAAAAAAATCCTTACTCTTTCAGAGTAGGTACTTGGGTTCTAGTAAACCAAAAGCAAAGAAAAGGGTATTGGTAGTCTTACAGTTGTTCTTTAAATTTGAGTTTTATAATTCAATCATTAACTAAATTTGTTTTGTCTTATCTATATCCCTCCAGTTAAAAAAAATATTTTTTTTGTTTTGTTTTTGAAGAGAAGGGGATCATTTCACAAGGAGATAATCCATCCTCAAATAAAATGAATTATATAGTGTTGACCCACTTTGATTTTTTGCTGGTATAATATGAAACTGCATGTTATACACAGTACTGATGGCAACAGAATGTGCTTCAAACAGAACTGAAATGTATATTAAGCAAACAAGATAAGTTAGACTCATATATCAAGGAAAAGTGTTTAACTATAAATAAAAGTAATTGGCTTGAACTTTCACCATGTTTCTTCTTGCAAACTAAATTCAACAGTATTTTCTCCTAATGCTTTAGTAAAACACAACCAAAAAAACATTAAAAAATAAATAAATAAAAGAAAGAAAGAAAATGGATTCTGAACAGTGATTTGACAAATGATAGTCAGTTGTCTTAGAGGACAGGGCAGGTGAGATTTCCAGGCAGGGGATGCAGCATGAAATCATACACAGAGACAGGATTATTACAAAGGAATAAAAATGGCTCCAGAGAATATACGTCTGGGTACACTGAAATGAGAACTAGGAGGAAATGAAAGAGGGATGCAAGCAGGCGGAATATGCTTAAGAATTTTTTGAGTTGAGAACTCTGAATTTGAATTTCATAGCGGGAAAAAAAAAAGAACTGGTCAAAATAACTTGAGAATGGAGATTGCTATGGCCAAAACAGTGAGATAGGAAGAGGATTTTCAGCAACATTCTTTTGAATACACTGGCAGGAAGAATACACAAAAGCAGAAACAATCAAAATACAACAGATATTCTGCTCTTGAAATGGATAGGGAGAAAGAAGTTGGTGATACTATACAAGAAAAATATGAAAGGTTTTACCAAAAGCCCAGGCATAGGAGACAAACAAATAGAACTGAATACAAAACACACTTATCTGAGACTGAAAGAACTCTAAGATAGCCTTATGATTATTCCCTTCTAATAAGATCATAAAAACAACTATAAGTCTAAGTAGTACATCAATTATTACTACTACTAGTAGTATTATTACTACTACAGCAGTGGTATGGCAACAGCTGCATACTTACTGTGTGTCAAGCATTTTACTGAACGGTTTGAATATGTTAACTTATTTAATCTTATTGTTACTATCATTTCTCTCTTACAGATGAGGAAACAAAATTTTGTAGTTTAAATTACTAGTTCAAGGTCACAGCACTATTAAGTAGTAGAGCTTGTATAAGAAAGTTATGACATCTAACTCAAAAGGCTGTGCTCTATCATCTACCATGATCAGTAGCAGTAGTGGCTAAAAGTATATGATATGATATAATGTCTCTACACACATAATTATATAAAACATATATATAAACACTATTTTGCTTTTCTAAAATATTTGATTTATTTTTAACTGAAACAATTTTTGTTTTACTTTTTGATAGCTAAGTTTAATAAAAGTCTATTTAAAATTTTGTGTTTGTCTTTTTTTTAAAGCATAATTGATTATACATATTTGTGGGATACAAAGTTGAATATCAATACCTGTGTACAATGTGTGATGATCAAATCAGGATAATTAACATGTTCATCATTATAAAACGTAATCATTCCTTGTGTCCATTCACCAATTTCTCACTAACCCCCTCCCCCTCCCCCATCTCTAGTAATCATAGTTCTGTTCTCTCCTTCTGAAAGTTCAACATATTATTGTGATTACTGTTTCTTTCTTTCTTTCTTTTTAAAATTTATTTATTTATTTTTTAGCTCCCAATTAAGAGTGAGGACATGTGGTATTTCTCTTTCTGTGCCTGGCTTATATCACTTAACATAATTTTCTCCAAGCTCATCTATGTTGCTGCAAATGGGAGAATTTCATTCTTTTTTATGGCAGAGTAGTATTCCATGGTGTATATATACCACATTTCTCTTATCCAGTTGTCCAACGATGGACATTTAGGTTGTAAATAGAGCTGCAATGTGGGAGTGCAGGTATCCCTTTGACATGATGATTTCCATTCCTTTGGGTATATCCCCAGTAGTGGAATTGCTGGATCATATGATAGTTCTGTCTGTAGTTGTTTGAGGAACCTCCATACTGTTTTCCATAATGGCTGCACTTTACTCCACATCCTTGCCAGCATTTGTTATTCTCTGTCTTCCTGATAATAGCCAGTCTAACTGGGATGAGATGATGTCTCAATGTGGTTTTGATTTGTATTTCCCTGATGATTAGTGATGTTAAGCTTTTTTTCATGTACCTGTTGGCTATTTGTATGTCTTCTATTAAGAAATGTCTATTCAGCTCCTTTGCCCATTTTTAAATTAGACTATTTGTTTTGGTTTATTTTTTACTGTTGTTTGAGTTCCTTGTATATTTTTGATATTAATCCCCTGTTGGATGTATAGTTTGCAAATATTTTCTCCCACTCTATAGGTTGTCTTTTCACTTTGTTAAGTGTTTCTTTTGCTGTGAAGAAGCTTTTTAGTTTAATATAATACTATTTGTTTATTTTTCCTTTTGCTGCCTGTGCTTTCAGGGTCTTATTCATAAAGTTTTTGCCCAGTCCTACATCCTAAAGTGTTTCCCCTATGTTTTCTTCTAGGAATTTTAAAGTTCAGGTCTTATATTTAAGTCTTTAATCCATTTTGAGTTGATTTCAGTACACATTCTTCTGCACATGGATATCCAGTTTTCCTAGCACCATTCTCTGAAGAGGCTGCTCTTTCCACAGTGTATGTTCTTGGTGCCTTTGTTGATGATCAACTGGCTGTAAGTACGTGGACTGATTTCCAGATTCTCTATTCTGTTCCATTGGTCTGTGTGTCTGTTTTTATGCCAGTACCATGCTGTTTTGGTTACTATGTCTTTGTCGTAAAATTTGAAGTCAGGGAGTATTACGCCTCTCATTTTGTTCTTTCTGCTCATGATTGCTTTGGCTATTCAGAGTTTTTTGTTGTTCCATATGAATTTTAGGATTGTTTTTTCTATTTCTGTGAAGAATGTCATTGGTATTTTGATAGGGATTGCACTGAATCTGTAGATTGCTTTGAGTAATATGGATATTTTCACAATGTTAATTCTTCCAATCCATGAAAATGGAGTGTCTTTCCATCTTTTTGTGTCCTCTTTAATTTCTTTCATCAGTGATTTGTAGTTCTCATTGCAGAGATATTTCACCTCCTTGATTAAATTTATTCCTAGGTATTTTATTTTTTTGGTAGCTATTGTAAATGGGCTTGCTTTCTTTATTTTTCTGTTAGTTTGTTGTTGGGGTATAAAAATGCTACTCATTTTTGTACTTTGACTTTGTATCCTGAAACTTTACTGAATTCATTTATCAGCTCTATGAGTTTTTTGCTATATAAACAATATACATACAAATATTCTTACATATGAAAGTACTTCAAAAAGCTCATGGAAAAACAAAATTAAAAGATAATATGAATCTTTCCATAAACTTTTTGAAGACACCCTGTATATAGTTAAATACTGAAAGTTATATATAACATCTATATAGATACACACAGATATATATATATATCTCAACAGGCATTTAGTCTTAAAAATCAAAGCTAATGCAGGCTTCATTCCACATTTCATTTCAGTCACTCCAGAATATTTTTACTAGAAATATGTATTTATCAGATATATTCATATAAAGTATCCTCAACATAAGAATTAAAAGTCATCATTGTAAAATTGACAATACATTTTATTTAAATATATTCTTAATATACTTCCTTCCAAAATCTTTTAAAAATTGATTCTACATATTGAACAAACAAAATTTAGAAAACAATTCTGGTAGAGGACAATCGAAAAGTAATAACAGCACCAAAATGATCTAATTTTAGAACTGGTCTAATTTGTGGCATTTTACATATTTCAAATAATAATACAAATGTTCTAAATGTCGCTATTATATTACGTTAGTCACAAGTTAGTAAATATGCTTCTAGTCACAATGCTATATTTTTAAATCCAAGGGCCAAGATATGGAAGATCCTTAGAAAAGCAATTGACAGAAAGCTGTTATTACAGTTGTAGTGAGTGTGATTTTCCATCATATTAAAAAGTTTTCTTAAAACAAGGAAAATAAATAGTACTATGGCATCATAGTTTATCTTCTAGTGTTATTCTGGTCCTTGGACCACAAAACGAGACACACTGGATAAAATTAAAGAAATATGTTGAGGATTTGATTGACAATACTAGACTAGCAGAGATGACCATTGCACAATGTTACACAAACAATACTCTGGGTTTTATGGACTCACTTTGTTTTTCGTTCAAAGAACACTAACAGGTTTATATGGTTTGTAATAAACTTAGGAAACATATATGCTTTCAAGTTCTTACTGATAGTCCTCAGAGTTAGAGAATGGAATTACTACTGTGTAATTTCAAATATAAGATTTATGGCACACTTCTCTTACCTAAAAGGGAAAATGTAATTCTCCACATATATAATCTCACCTTCAGAAAATGTTTCTTTGATTCTTTCTCCATTCTTTCACTTTTCAACCTTTTGCAAGAGTAAACAATGCCCATTAACTGACTAAGCTAATTACTGTGACTTAAAATCTTGGAGGCATTTTTGTTTCCTCTTTTCCGTTCCTCACTGGTGCCAAATCTTGCTCATTGTATCCCTTCATTGATGCCTTATTTCCAACAACATCAAGACTAGACTCCTTAGCCTGACATCAAGATATCTGAGGTGCTACCTTACTGCTCCAGCCTTATAGCCAACTCTCCCTTTCACCTGTCCTAAAACATTGCCACTGTGCCTTGCTCATGCTGTTTTCTCTCTGGCAATCAAGACCTCTTCCATATCTGCAAAACCCTATCCTCATATTTCACCTTTTGGCCTCTTTCAGGAAGTCTTCTCTTGTCAACCATTCAAAAGTACTTTCTCTCTCATTTAACTACAGGACATTATTGTTTCATGCAGCACTCCTCACATTCATCCTTGTTTTATAAGGTCGTGTGTGTGTGTGTGTGTGTGTGTGTGTGTGCGCGCGTGCGTGTGCGTGTGTGTGTGTGTGTGTGTCTTCTCACCTTCTAGATTTTAAACACACTCAAGCAAGAACTGTCTTACAATCATTTCGATATCACCAAAAGCCCCATAGCAAGAACTGTCTTACAATCATTTCGATATCACCAAAAGCCCCATAGCATGGCTCCTTTGCAAACAATATACACATAAATGTTTATCAAGTAAAAAAATGAACATATTGTCTGATCAGAGATATGAAACAATCAATAACCTAGCAGTTAAAAAATGAAGACAAAAACAGGTTATTAAAACTACACTGACAAATATAAGCTAATGGAAACTATCTTCCTGCCTTTCTTATATCACTAAACAAACAAAAAAGGCTTTTATGATTAATAATGTTTAGAGATTCTTTAATCTTACCATTTCAAATAGAATATATAGGCAAGGAATAGTCTCAAAGCAGTTACAAATCAATTACCTTTGCTTGCACTTTCTACATGTTCCAGTTCTTCAGGAAATTTCAGGATATCCCTGTATTTTTCCTCACAAATTTCAGCAATAAAATGCAAAAGGGTTGTTTTCTGATCTGCTGATTTAGTATCTCTGATCTGGAAAGAAACAACAGCAACACATTTTTTAGTAATTTTTTTTAGTAACTTAAGTACTATACAGACTTTTTTCTTAAACGAGTCAGACAACTGAATAAATGAATTCAATTCACTATAACTCATTTAAAATTAAAAAAAAAAAAACATGTTTGGAGTAGGTTGTTAATGGAGCCTAGTAGCAATGCTCTGGAATTTAAAATGAGCTCCACATTTTAAAAGTGAGAAAAATGACCAATAAAAGTGCCAAATTAAACCTTAAACTATATTTTCAAAAATGTCTGAATCATTATGGCAAACTGAATTATTCTTTTCATGTCAATGTGTGCTTATGATTATCAGCATTCTGTTCTTTGCTTTATCACAAAAAGATATTCTGGAAAGCTGGATTCATTTGTGAGGCAATATTTATTTCTACCCATCACTGATGTAGATTAATGTAAAAGAGTAAGCACATTTTACCCTTGCACGGGCCATCAGAAAAGAATTCTCAAGGTTGTTCTTATCATGAGTTATAAAAGGAATCTGACCACACAACTGTGATAATATGAAAAATTTTGTTTGCTTACATATTGTATTTCCTTTTCAGAGACACTAGAAAAGAGATGCTACAGTTAGAATGATAAAAATCTTTAAAGTATAGGACACAGAAAATATATGATGAAAATCTAGTGTTTTCTTTAATATAACTCTCACACAAGACTAAGCTGCAAATTCAATCAAGGATTTACTTAGAAACAAAGCATAAATACAGCATCAAGTATAAAGTATTTTTCATTCTCCTGGATGTTTTAATTCTATAATCCTTAGATGATGGGTTTCTCCACCGATGTTCATACTGATTCAGGGTTTTTAGCTTTACGGATTACTCTGTTTAGAAAAAATGAATATTCTTCACAAACAGGTTTATGAAAAGGCTGCAGAGGGTATTTAGGTAATTAAAGAGTAAATTAATCCTTATTGTTTTAGTGACTAAGCAAGAAAAAAATATATAGCATTTAATAAATCAGGCCCATATTGAATCTGTTTTGTTCTACAGCTTTTAACAACTGTTTGCATCCTAATAATGTGAACAACCTAAAAGAAGTATTAGTCTCAGAGCTCCAAAAACAAAAACAAAACAGGAGGCATGATATTGATAGTTCAAGTAGTCATACTTCTAGAATTTTTGGAATAGATCAGAACTGTGGTTACTGGAGGTGGGAAAAAGGGAGGGGCTGGGAGGTTAGTGAGAAATTGGCTAATAGACACAAAGAATGATTATATGTTCTGTAATATGCTAATTATCCTGATTTGATCATCACACATTGTACACACGTATTGATATGCAACTCTGTACCCCACAAATATGTAAAATGAATTATGTTTCAATTAAAAAGAAAAATTCTGGGATTACCTTATCCCACACAGGTAAAATATTTAAAATTTTGCATTATTATGCTCATACGCTAACCACTTTTAAGCACTGCAAGGTGACACAATTCAAGGACAAGCTATAAGAACAAAAAACAACACAAACCTCAAGGGTAATCTGTCTTAAGCAAGGCTAGCAGCTGTAGAGGAATCAATGGGAGGCTCAAGTTCCTAAAGAGAGGTCTTTACCTGGGATTACTGTCACACGTTCACAAAGTGCAACATTTTGAGAGTATGCTGGACATTCCAAATAATTAGGAAATTAAACTTTTTTTCTTACAAATTAACTAACCTCCTAAATCCTAAATTCCTAAAAACATTAGGTACTTAGGGAAAATTGCAGATACATCTTCCTAAAGGAAAGGAAATTGATCCCTATTTTATGAATTCTATGATGACAAAAACAAAAATTGAAAAAAACAAAACAAAGAACATGATACAAAACAACAAAAACCCACCTAGTTTTTCAGACATCAAATTGTACAAGTATATTACAGTTTTTTAAAAATGCACATGGCTAACACTGGAAAGTAAAAAGAAATACAAAAATAACACTGTGCTTATATGTCAATTTTATGGCTAATGTTCTTTTTCTTTCTCACAGGTATTACATTGTTTTGCATTAAAAAATTTCAGCTTTTGGCCATGCTTACTGATAAGCATTTAATTTTCAGAAATTGTTTTTATTAATAAATATTTATTCAACATCAGGTCCATTAACAATTTAATTTCTGTTACAAAATTTTATTGAGTCAATGGCTACATTTTAAAAAGGTAAGGCATAACATTTCAGTTAAATAAATATTTTAGCATCTTTGCTAAATATTTATTATGGAAATCAGAAAGACCTGTAGACAGAGTATATATATGTGTTTTTTTAGAATTAAAATATTCCCTTCAAAGCATGGACAAACATGGCTAAGCACTTGCCTTGTCAAGCTGAGAAATATCTTAGTTGGTCTGGAAGATAAACTGCTTAATCTCTATTGCAGCATTTATTTTTTAAAAAACCTCACACACCGAGTCCATTTTAACGTTTCAAACTGGCAGGGAATCATGACAAATAGGTGGTCTTTTTAATCTTTCTCGATGTATATGACCCTTAGACCAATTATTTTAAAATAAATGTATAATATTAAAATATAGTAGAAAAGAATTATCACTTGTTGAAGTGTATTTACTTTGTATTATCACGTCTTCAGTCTCTCTTACCAAGTCTACACTATTCACCATATCAGCCACTGTCTCTCTCAGGCCCTATTGTGTCGTTCAGTGTCAGCACAGAAGGCAACTAAGAACATTCGCTTTCATCAATTCTTCTGATTAATGACATTTATCCAATAATTTGCTTTTACAAGTGTACTGTTTGGATATATACATCTCTTGAGGTTGAACAAAAGTAATCAAATCTGAGTACATACAAAATCACCTCTAAAGTGTTTGGGTTGAAATCACGTTAAAATTTTGCATTACTATCAAATATCCAAATAACACTTGCTCAGATTGCCTAAGTGTCAGTGGTGGTTACAGAAGCATCCCTGCCTGTGCTTTCCTGCTCTTCCTCTCACCAGCCTCAGTGAGGCAGGGCCATGTGACAGATCTATTACTTCTTTTTATAAAATGCAAAAGGATGAACAAAATGACCTCTCTACAATCCTCTGTCTTGTATGTATCTTCGAACAATAAAAACACAAACAGCAGTTCCAAAAATTGGAATATTTGAAAAAGCTACAAAAGTTTTATATCATCTCAATAAGCTAAGTCATAATAAGATAGTGAGTCACTGTATTAACTGACAAAGGACCATCAGTTAATAAACCATATAGCGATTTTAATTGTAATCACCTGACCAATAAATGTTATACATAAAGATTAATAACTGAATTTAAATTAATTTTATCTACCTAATCTTTAATAACTCTCTGAAATTGTACATGAATACAAAATACCTTTAATAGGACAACACCTATTTCGATAGCTAATTCTGATCATTTCTCCTTTTTTCTAATAAATACTAATGCTATATTACGAAAGACAATAATATCTATATTTTACATGTTCAAATATATTTATAAAACTTTAGTTAGGCAGATAACAAAATATCTGAATAACTAATTGACACATAAAATATTTCTTTATTCCAAATACCCTCATTTCATTCAAGCCTGAAAAATTTTCAGTCTTGCCATGTCTTTGAAATTGGGCTGTTTGAGTACACAGAAACTAGCACATGGCCAGAGAGCCTAAGACAACATTTGAATGATCTACGTCAGTCACACTCAATCTTTCTGTGAAGGACCGCTTCTGTAGGTAATTTTCCCTTCTGCTGAGATTTAAGCCTATTTCTTCTTGCTTTGTCTTCAGTGGGAACTGAAAATAACTGGTCACTATCCTCTGTACAACAGCCTCTTACAGAGTGAAATTTCCCTTCTGTTCTCTAAACTAAACAACTGCAGTTAATTTAACCTCTTCACATTGACATTATTTTTCAAATGTTTAATTTTTTCATGATAATTAGAATCCATTCGAAATTTCCATTGCAAAGCCTCCTATCATCTTCTGGAAGTGGACAAATATCTTGATTTTGCATACAAGGCCCTTCCTGAGCTGAGTCTACCTTTCCAAGCTGCCTCCTGCTGTGCACCCTCTGATTACAATGGCTGGAGTGCACTCCCTGTCTCAGTTTTCTTATCTACAAAATGGGCATTAGATAAGTATGTATGCTCATAGACATGTTTTGTATAATTGCATAAGATAATGTATTATCATAACCACTATCATCATCCAGATTGGAAGTGATGAGACCCTACCTTAGCTTCCCATCTTTAGGCAAAGTGAGTCATCACCATAACCTAAGAGTCCCTCTGTGATCTGGCCCCACTACCACTGTGATCTTACCTCTAGATATTGACCTTTCCCACCCACCATCTCCACTTCAGCTATGCTGGACACAAGTACAGGGTCTTTATGTCTGCGTTGATGAAATCAGAAAAGCCTGAAGACAGAGTATGCATGGGCTTTTTTAGAATCATAATATTCCCTTCAAAGCATGGACAAACATTGCTAAGCACCTGCCTTGCCAAGCTGAGAAATATCTTAGTTGGTCTGGAAGACAAACTGCTTAATCTGTCTTGCAGCATTTATTTTTTAAAAAACCTCACATACAGTGTCCACTTCAATGTTTCAAACTGGCAGGCAATTATGACAAATAGGTGGTCTTTTTCCAGCCCCCACTTCCATTTCAGCTATGCTGGACACAAGTACAGGGCTTTTTTGGTCTGCTTTGTTCGCTTTTATACACTCAGCATCTAACACAATGGGTGGTATGTAACAGGCATTCAATACGTATTTGTTGACTGCACAAATGGGTGAAGATTTCCACCCATTTGCTTATATTCCTCCTGACCTCAGAATGCATGGTAGTATCCTACTTATCCTTTAAGGGGAAGGTGAACCAACATTTGTGACCCATCTATCATGTACCGATGAACCAGGCACTTTGATAAGTGCTTCGTACGTATCACTTAAAAAAAAATCCTCAAAATAATTCAATGAATTAGCCATTCATTACTCATTTTATAGATAAGATAGAGCACACAGTTTGACCTAATTCACACAGCTAATAAATGTTGGTGCCACAACACAGCATGGTAACTTATGCATATTGAGTGTTTAATACATATTACTGGATTGAATTAAGTGTCATTGGTGATGAACAACGAGTGTGGGGGAAGGGGAAGAATCATTCAGGGAGAGTGGTGGTTGCCAGTAATAATCCTCTCCCAACTTCCCTGAATAGAATAAATTCTGTTTTTGTTTTCTCATAGTGATTTATACATCCTCTAGATATAGCATTTATTCTTCAATATATGATTTTGTTTAAAAAGTCAGTCTCACCCACCAGATTGTGAACTCCATAAAAAGGAGAACTATATCAATTTTGTTCAGTAAATGTTGAATGAATAAATGCTACAGATAGGCCAAAGATAATTAGGGCTGATTCGATGATTAGATAAATCTTTAGTGACCTTCAAGCACTGTTTCAATACAGTGCCAAGTAGGCAAAATTAAAAGGAATGGATAGCCAGAAAGAGGAGGTAATGTGTAAGGATAATTTATTCAAAATATTGACTGCAGATAATAACCAGATATTTAATAGAGGGGGCAGCAGGGCCAGGAGCTGGAAAACAGTGAAGCTAGTGACAAAAGTTATTATAACTATTGTCCCGAATTAAGTTCAGCATAATTAGGCCTGAGGGAATCAGGCAAGAAATTCATTCTCCCAAGAAATAAAAATGAAAAATCAAGAATTTATGGGCTTTGACTACTTCTTTGGTTCTAAAACCACTGTCCCTGGGCCAGCCATATCAGCATCACCTGGGAACTTGTTAGAAATGCAAATTTGGGGCCTCCACCCCAAATCCACTGAATCAGAAACTCTGAGTATGTGATCTAGCAATTTGTGTTTTAACACATTAGGAAAAAAAATCTGATACCACCTCCAGGTGATTCTGACGCATGCCAAAGTTTGAGAGCCACTAGACAACTTTGAAGGAAATTTCCAGGTGACAAGGTGCTTGGCAATTGTCTACAGCTTGCCAGCATCCTCTCATAATTACTTTAAAATATAACAAGTTGAAATGTCAATGTTTTCAAAGCTCAGTGTCAATTTAAAACTAGAGAGGAACTGCCTAGCAATTTGTGGCATTTGAAGGGCAGAATCGCTCTGAATGTTCTTGATTAATTCACATAAAAAATGAGCCTGATTTGTATCATAATTTACCATCTACTTATCCAAGAGCAGATGAGCCAAACAGTATGCTCCATGCTGTGACGATTCCGGATACATTGTTCATAAATCTTCTAAACAGTCCCTCATCCTTCACCTAAAACTGTACTGAAAATACACTTAAATGACGCTATAGTGTGTGTTGTCTACTATGTACTCTCAGAGTGACGGACTAGAAAACCTAGCAGATCATTCGTGCCTTCCGACTGTAACTCAAGCTGCAAGTTCACTTCTTATTGGCAAATCTGAATTGTTGCTCACATATTTACCCAGGAAGTTTAAATCAGAAGAAAGTTTAAGTTGCAGACATCAGTTATCAATGCTTACCATAAAAGTTCTTGGATTGCGAATGTATTTCACCTGTCCAGATGTCAGGGCTAATGTGTTTTGGCCCTAAGGAGCCTAATGCCTTGACTCCTAAGCCAAACAGAGTTTACTCGTATGAAATCAGACTACAGTGGGTGTATGTAAAGAGAGCAAAGGGAGGAGAAGCATCATCCCCATCCATGACACTGGCATATGCTGACACTGAGTTTCCTGTGTCTGCATGCCCATTTAGGTTGAAGGCCAGGAGTAAGAATGTAGCTAGCTCGGTTCATGCGGTACCATACATTATATAGGAACAAAGCAGTGAACGTTATGCCCCTGTCCAAGAGCAATCATACACCTCAATTGCAGAGTGGCACAGACAAGTATCAGAAGGAGTAAAGGAGCAAATATCCAAACTGCCGCATGAGAATGGTTCTCTTCTGGAAAGAAGCAAGAATGTATGAGAGGAGCACCGGGTTTTCTTGCATGAATTGATGTAGAATATATATTGATCAGAGACAAAAACTGATTTTCACATAAAGAATATAAGAAATGAAGTGGTAAAGCAGTGTGGATATCACTTAAGGAAACATTTCTGGACGCATTTATGCAGGCCAATCTTTAAAGTATATTAAAACTTTAATGTGAGATAAAAGTCCATGTCTATAGACTGTATCTGAAGGAAACCCTTTCAGATCTCCCCCCTTTCCCCAGGTATTTATATAAATGGCCACATGAAACTCAGTAAACTTCTCAATAGGTCCTACACTCAGAAAAAAAAAATTGCCTAATCCCTCTGTGTCAAGGAAATAGTCCTAACATATAACACCACACAACACACATTTCTATATCTGATTGTCCTTGAAAAGAAATGGGATACTGAAATGCAATGAAGGACTCTCGTTGAGTCATTGGAATAAAACCATCCAAACTACCAATACAATCAGATAATTCAACTTTATTTCTTTCAGTAAAAAATTTCCCTAATCATGGCTTCTTTTTCCCCTATTATATTTGTATATTCATGGAACAGTTAATATTTAAACAATCATGAATGCTCCAGTGCATATATCAAAACAACTACTACTGCTTGCCAGTCTTGTTACAGCACGTGAATTCTAATGTTAGTCTCCTTTATTTAAACAAAATTAAGTTCTGTGCTCTCTGCCAAGGGTTGTTTACAAATTATTGCTTTCTTCAAAACCACCACACACCGCTACAACACTGAGAAAGATAATGTATTTTTAAGGATTGCAGTTACCATAAAGACATTAGCTCTGTAGCTCTGATCAGACAGGTTTAATACATGCTTTCCTGGCTTTATTTCTAAACCTGTCACCAAAAACGCTTTTCTGGGCACTACATGACCAGGGCTGACACTAACTCAGCCAAATGTAATTTACAGTGGGAAGATGTCTTAATTCTTTATGTAGGCCTGATTGTCCCTTTTTCACACTCTTGATTTTGGTATTATAATGGCATTTCCAACAAAAAGGGAACAGATGATATCAATTGTATAAAAGTCAAGCAATTTAAGAGTTTTACACTTGTTAGCTTAATTTATGGTAGCAATCTGTGAAAGGAGAGCTTAAGACTTGAAACCATGACAACATTAAATGGAATAAGGATTCATCTCAATTGCCACCTTCAGGCCCAGGAAGGCGTTCGTGATGTTAGTTTCTCAGAGAAGATGAATTCCGCACTCCTGCCCTTCCTGCTCCACCTCTCAGCACTTTCCCTTCTAGCGCCACTTATTCAAGGAGAATGCCCTCCACGTGCATCAGCCTGTGGTAGCCAGGACAACACTTGTACTCATTTTAGGAAAGGCCAGAATGAATCAATAAAATGTCTATACTTTACAATGAAAAGCTGGTCTGGTACTTTCAAGGGCTTTCAATTAATCAACCCATCCACAGTAGGCTTACCAAATAGAAATTCTTCTGTGAATAGTTTTAACAAAAATCAAATTATTTTAAACTGGTATAGAAACAAGTTACAAGCATGATGTTAATGGTTACACTCAGACATGGTTTAAGCATTTAACTAAAACTTTTAGCTTTTATTGTCCTGAGCATTTTAATTAACGAAACTGTTTTATATGTATAAGGTTTGAAAGTGGGTGGAATAAGTTTTTTTTTTCCCGCTGTACATAGCTTCAAAGTTTATCATCACCACCAGAAGGGTGCATAAAACTGATTTGCTATGTACATACACTGTAAATAAATGGCATTTGAAGGTTTAACATTAGTAGTTTTAGCTATTTAAGAACTTCGAAGGTCCAAGGCATGCTATGTTGAGAAAGCATAACTAGAATGTAGCATTGAGAAGCGGCTGTTTAGGAGTGAGTTACTTAACTATGTTGACGCTTCTAGTTATAGTCATTCATTTTCACTGCTGTCTATTGAATATTGTATGACAAATGAATACTGTATAACAAATTTTGGTTATATTCACCTATTGAACATTTCCATTATTTGTTCCATTTTTGTGTGTGTGTGTGAGAATCATTATTTATGATATTATTACAGATAATGATGCTGTGAACATTCTTTTTTACTGTAACAAAATATACATAAAATAAATTTAGTGTTTTAACCATTTTTAAGTGCACAGTTCTGTGGCATTAAGTACATTCATACTGTTGTGCAACCATCACCACTATCCATTTCTAGAACCTTTTCATCATCGCATACTGAAACTGTATCCATTAAACACTAACTCCTCTCACAACCCCTGCAAACCACTACTCTACTTTTTGTCTCTATGAATTTGACTATTCTAGATATCTCATGTAAGTGGAATCATACAGTATTTGTCCTTTGTCTGGCTTATTTCACTTAGCATTACATCTTCAAGGCTCATCTATGTTGTGTCATGAACAAGAACTTCATTCTTTTTTAAGGCTGAATAATATTCCATTATACATACATGCACATTTTGTGTATCCATTCATTCCTCAATGGACATTTGGGTTGTTTTCACCTTTTGACTATTATGAATAGTGCTGTTTATTAATATTGGTGAATAAACATCTTTTTGAGTCCCTTTCAATTCTTTTATGTATATACCCAGAAGTGGGATTTCTGGATCATACAGTAGTTCTATATTTAATTTTTTGTAATAACAGCCATACTGTTTCCTACAGCAGCTGCATGATTTTACATTCCCACCAGTAATGCACAAAGGCTCCAGTTTCTCCACATCTTTGCCAATTCTTGTCGTTTTCTGCTTTTTTGTTTTTATTTTTGGTAGTAGCCATCCTAATGGGTGTGAAATGGTATCTCATTATAGTTTTGATTGGTATTTCCTTAATTATTATGATGTTGAACATCTTTTCATATGCTCACTAGACATCTGTATATCTTCTTTGGAGAAATATCTATTAAAGTCCTGTGCCCATTTTTTAACTCAGTTGCTTGTTTTATTGTTGTTGAGTTGCAGGAGTTCTTTATATACTCTGGATAGTAATCTCTTATCCAGTAAATGGTTTACAAATATCTTCTCCCATTCTGTGGGTTGCCTTTTTACTCTGTTGATAGTATCCTTTGATGATGTGATCACTCTTGTATATGTCTCCAGAGTCCTTACATAAAAGTTTACCTACAGAATATGCTAGGAGTGGCATTTCTGGGTACTGTATCTTCCACATTTCTAGATAGCACCAAATTGTTTTCCAAAATGGATATACCAAGTTATAGTCTCACCAGTAGTTCCCTTTGTACCTTAGTCTTACCTCCACTTGATATTATCAGAATTTAAAATGTTTGCCAATCTCATGGGTATAAAATGGTATACCATTTTGGTTTAATTAAATCATAAGTATGAATACAAAATGGTACAGACACTTTGGAAAACTGTATCTTTTAAAATTAAACCTATACTTTCCCTATGACCTAGGATTCCCACTCTTAGGTATTTACCTAAGATAAATGAATTTATGTTTGTCCATAAATGTTGATACCAACATTATTTGTAATAGCCAAGAAGGAGAAACAAAACAAATGTCCATCAGCTGATGAATGGATAAACAAAATGTGGTACAGCCACACAATGGAATACTACTCGGCCATAAAAATAAACTGCCAATACATGCAACACATTATACTAAGTAAAAGAAGTCACACACAATACAAAATAACACGAAGACACCATTACTGTATAATTCCATTCATATGAAGGCTGAACTATGGTGATTAAAAGAAAATAAGTAGTTGCTTACAGCTGGAAATGGGGATTGACTGCACAGGAGCGTGAGGAAACTACACTGGTTGATTATGGTGGAGGTTCCAAGCTATATACAAATACCAAAGTTATCAAACTGCACACCTAAAATGAGTAGATTTTAATATATGTCAATTATACCTTAGTAAAGTTACTTTAAGTAATTATAGGTTAGATTCAAGTCTCTCTTGACCATGAACACATTTTACTCCTGATAAAATAACAACACGACAAACAAATATCCTCAGGAGATGCTTTAAGAAGCCAACGAGTACCCTCACCTTTCTCATACACTTCATGAGAGCTGAAATTTGGAAGCATAAGGGATCTTAAAGGCCAGGCAGTGATTGATGGAAAAATCCTTGGAATTAAGCATCTTCATCTTTCCCCAAGTCTTTGAATACAGCTTATAATACTTTCCATTTCCCTCAGCACAGGTTTCCAAGTAATGTACAGTTGGCCCTCCATATCCATGGATTCTGCATCAGTGGATTCAACCTACCACAGATTGAAAATACTCAGAGAAAAAAATTCCACAAAGTTCCAAAAAGCAAAAGTAGAATTTGCTGTGTTCTGAGTTCTACTTTGAATCCACACAAATGAAGTGAAGTGTAGGCATTGGATTAGGTATTCTAAGTAATCTAGAGATAATTTAAAGTATACAGGAGGATGTGTGTAAATTATATGCAAATACTGCACCATTTTATATTAGGGACCTGCGCATCTGTGGATTTGGGTATCCACGGTGTGTCCTGGAACCAATCCTCTGCAGATACCAGGGACAGCTGTATTCTGCTTTAATATGTGTGTCTAGCTGCTTGCTTCAATTTGAAGATTGAGCTCCTTTCTCTAAACAGTCAGCCTCTGAATAGCTTATATGTCTCCTCATACCAGGTTGCTTGAATCCTAGAGTGATCCCTCATACTGAGCACTAAATAGCAACTTTCTTCATTCTTATTTAACTTCTCTAGAAAATCTCATGACATCCTTCTGCTAAAAGAAATATTATTTAATTTTTGTGCCTAATTAGTGAATCAGGAGGAGTGCGGACATATAACAGTCATACAACAGTACCATTACTGTTTTTGAACAGGCACTGATTAACTTTATCCAAAATTGAAAAAATACTAACAATTATATAGAGAAAGTAGGTAGGAACTTGAGAAGCAGTTTTAAAGATACTCTCATTGTAGCATAAAAGGGAGGAGAGTATTCTGAGAATCTAGATTTAAAATGAAAAAAAAGAAAGAAAAGAATAGAAAAGCATGAACAGCAAGGCTTTGTGCTTGTCCCCATGATAGAAATCAGGAAAAGCAAAACTGAAGAGACTGGGGGAGAGAAGCAAAGTACATGTGGTGAGTGGGGTCTGTAATGTTCTTTTCCTTTGCAAAGGAATGGAGCAGCTTACAGTGTGAGACATCATCTAACAGAGTACTTTATTGTCTTGTAGTTAGTTAGTCAGTGTTTATGAGCAACATAATTTATTTTTCATGTGTGCAATTATATAAAATCCATTCACCTCTCCCCACACACACGTCTCTCTGTCTCTTGCTTTAGTATTGCAATGTTCTATATCTGGCAACTAGCTCATAAGCTCTTCAAGGACTGGAGACGTATGTTTTATTTTTCTTTATCCCTGCAAAACGTCTAGCGCAGGGTTCCACAGAGAGTAAAGGCTCAATAAATGTAGCCAACTTGCTGCCCCAGTACTAACTAAAAAGGAATTAAGTGCATATAAATAATTTTTAGAATCACTAAAATTACCACAGAGCTTTATTTTAGTCCTAACTGCCACTTTATAAACCTCCTTCCATGGTCCTCAGCTCTCCTTGTTAAGGTTTTGCACTGCCTTCATTAGGATGGCTTCGGTTGACAGGACAACCAGTTTGTATGATGACTGGTAACATTCAGTCACAGTAGCCACACATTTTGAACAACAGTCTCATACAGGGTAGAAATCTCCTTTGAACAGAGCTTTTATAGAATAAAAAGCTATTTGTTTCCAAACTTACTAATTATATTCACTAAATGCTGTTCATGTTGTCAACTTTCCCCCACTGTGAGAATTACAAAATCAGTCATAAGATTAAACTCAGAAAATGACTACAGCAATTCACAGAATACTAAGCCAGCTGGGTTCATTTAAATCCTCTATGGAAACGGTCTTAGTGGCGAACCAAGGAAGACCTACAGCTAGTCCCATAAATCATCATTTTTTTTTGTCTGCTCCAGTGCTGAAAATGTTTATTGCCATCACTGATATATGGGGAACTCATCAAGAACTAAAGAAAAGGTGTATTTGTAAACTAGAGAGTTATTCATCTCTACCAGCTAGACTGTCCAACAGAACCGTTAACGATATACATAATTGTTTAGTCCCAGTAACTTCAACAAGTACAGTGATGGCACAGTGTTATTTTGAATGTGCTTTTTGTATTAGTATATGAGGATAACATTCGTTTTAAATTAAAAGGAAATACAGCTGTATTCATTTTTTGTTTCCTTGAAACGTGTCTGTATTTAATGAGTCAAAACCTAAGCCATACATGAGTCCTCTACAGAAAACAAATTACACCCTTCACTACAGTTCTATATACAAATATATATTGTTGGCTTTTTAATACTTATTATCTGTCAACTGTTATTTTTCAGTTTACAAGTCTGTTAATTTATGTATAAGAAGAAACGTTTAACTTAGTCCTGTTTCCGATCATACAATTCTGAAAACCACCCAATTCTTCTCACTCTTTCATTCTCCTTCTCTCTCACTCTGTCTCTCAGTCTCTCTGTCTCTGTTTGCCTCTCTCTGTCACTCTCACTCCACACCCATGTGCACACACACCATTTTTGGCTTTTAATTCATTTTCCTTGGTCCTTCCCCTAATACAAAACTGTTAAAAACTGGAATCTCTTCCATATCAAAAAGGTCATGTGTTTGCATAGGGGATTACAATAACTAGTACACAAGGAAAAAGTGTCATATATACATATATATACCCCTCACAGCGAATTACCTAGACATCTACAAAGCAGTTATAACTGTAACACGCAAGTTAAACTAAGAGATATAGGCTTCACAATATTAATCATCACAGTTAAGGGCCTGGTGTGTGTGTATCTGTGTGTGTGTGTACGTTAAGTGCCAGAACATAATAAGTATAACAGAAAAAAAAATATGAGTCTCCAAAGTAGTTAGTATTGACAAGGAATACTAATCAAGTCTGCATCAACTAAATTACATTTACAAACTACTGTTCTCTAGAGAATTTAATAAGTTCAAAATTCAGAAGTATAATGAAGTTTTCACACAACCTAAACTATGGTGCTATAAATGTGACAATATCTAAACAGATGTAATCAAATTGTGAGACAACAAACAAGTGTTACATTTAAAGTATTAGCTGACTAATTTGCACCAATGAATGTAAATTAATGAATATTTCAACTTAGAAAAAAAAATCTTTAAATAAGCTCATGGGACCTCTATATTTTTAGAGGCAAGGAAGAGAATAAAGGTGTGAGTTAGCTTCTTTAAATCAGAGCTAAAGTTTTCAAAAAAGATATTCTGAGACATACCCTTTCATTATTATAACAATTTGAAGAAGTAATCTATAAACCTTGTTAACTCCTGTGCCTGACATGATCATATAACTTTATTTTTTTATTTTAACTTCTCAATATACACTGTAGTTGATTTTTGTGTCCCTTTACCTGTTCCTCTTTCTCCCCCTCCTTCCCCCACCCAACTACATCATATCTGTTCACTTGTCTTACTTAACAAGTTCAAGGAATTGTGGTGATTGCTGTGTCTTCTCCCCCCACCCTTTGTTTGTATATTTATTTATTTATTTTTAGCTCCCACAAATAAGTGAGAACATGTGGTATTTCTCTTTCCGTGCCTGACTTGTTTCACTTAATATAATTTTCTCTAAGTCCACCCATGTTGTTGCGAATGGTATTTCATTCTTTTTTATAGCAGAGTAATATTCCACTGTGTAGATATACCACAGTTTCCTTATCCACTCATCTGGTGATGGACATTTGGGCTGGTTCCAACTCTTGGCTATTGTAAAGAGTGCTGCAATAAATATGGGAGTGCAGGTATCCCTTCAACATGATGATCTCCATTCCTCTGGGTATATTCCTAGCAGTGGAATAGCTGGATCATAGGGTAGATCTATCTGTAATTGTTTGAGGAACCTCCATATCATTTTCCATAAAGGCTGCACCATTTTGCAGTCCCACCAATAGCACATGAGAGTTTCTTTTTCTCTGCAACCTTCCCAGCATTTATCATTCTCTTTTTTTTTTTGGATATTAGCCATCCTAACTGGAGTGAGATGGCATCTCAGTGTGGTTTTGATTTGCATTTCCGAAATGCTGAGTGATGTTGAGCATTTTTTCAAGTGTCTGTTGGCCATTTGTATATCTTCCTTCGAAAAATGCCTATTCAGCTCCTTTGCACATTTTTTAACTGGGTTATTTGTTTTTTTGCTCATATAACTTTACCCTGCTATGACTGGCTTATCACAAACTTGGTCTTTTCTCCCATCTCAATTTCTTAATATGAGGTACACAGAATAATATATAAAGCATCTCCACATTAACATAAATCTAGAAAGTGTGACCATTTGTAAAAATGGAGATTACCATTTTAGAAGGCACCTCTAATGACAGACACAAACACTACCTGCATCAAGTTTTCTTTCTACTTAAGCAGTCAATTTGTATACGTACCACTATAGTATATAGATAGATAAGGAGACCAGGAACCCTGCATCACAAAAGTGGGAAAAGGGCTGATTTTCTAACTGAAGAACAATCTTCAAAGCACATGGTAGTGTATTCACAGGACTACAAAATCAAAGAGTCATGATCATCCACTTCCAACTTTTGGAGGGCTGCATTTTTAAAGAAGATAAATTCAGAAAAAGTGGCCTGTGTTCTGTTCTGATTTTAGATGGCATGAAGGACATTACAGGTGAGGACGCTGGATGAGATTTCTGAGCCAGTATACACATACCTTTATTACTGGAGAAATCAGAAGACTGAAGCAATATTTTACTGCTATCATTTGCCTACATGCACAAGTCCATATGTACACATTAACAGTATGTGCTTTAGGATATATAATGAGTAACATATGGGAATTAAAAGACCTTACTGAGAATTGTTTCCTTAAAAAAATAAATTTAGTGTTCAATAAATTTAAACACTTTTGGACTTACTGACTTAAGGAATATTAATGACTGCTGTTTTAAAAATTACAAATTTTGGTGTATTGATTTACATGAAAAACTGCAGGAAACAAAAACCCATGACACAGTTATAATAACTAAATGGAGAATGTCACTACTGGCATAGTGCCACAATGGTATAACATTTATCCTGAAACTCAAGAAATTGTTCAGCAGTTCTCAATGATTTGAGCCAACTAAGCACAATGCAATAAAATACAATGGACTTAAATAAAGGTCAACCATCACATAACTTGAACAAAGGAAACTACTTAAAATTAAGAATGATATCCTGTCCCTGTGTCATTCTATGGTGCTTAGTTATTTCAAAGATCTAAACTATGGTGAATGTACTTGTTTCAATGTAATACAATGACACACAGACAGACCCTTAAATTGAAATGTTTGTGTCCACTGGTCATGAATTATAAACAAATGGTACAGTGTGTCATTATATTATACGATGCCATTTTTAAATGCAAAATACCATGACTGAGTTCCTTTGCACTTTGCTGTAACTTTGGCTCTTATATCACCAATTACTAACCAGTGACTTGGAGAGATCACCAAATGATCAGAACTCTTTGCTGCAAATAGCCCCACAGAATGGAAAGTTTAAAGGACCCCCAGGAAGAAAAAGGAAAGTTTGGAAAGAGGATCTAACATTTCATCCCACTCTGTACTTGATTGAGAGCCTAATCTTCTCTTTCACAGAAGTTTTTCAAGACAAATTATAACCCTCAAAGTCATTTTCTTCTCAGCAAATATCAACCACGTCTCCCCCATATTCAAATAATGTTAAACATTGTCTGATAGAAAAAAGCATATTTCAGAGAAGCAAAAGAGCCAATGCAAATTCTACAAACTGCATGACCCACTGCAATAGTTTGTTGAGTCCCAGGAAAAGGTGGATCCTAATTGTGTGTTTGTCACTGAGTGATTCTAGGTAAGCCATCTCTCTGGAGAGCAAATCCTCATTTGTAAAATTTCGAGAATAGCAGTCAACCTTGCCTACACAAAACAGACATGCTCTGAGAGTCAATACAATGCTAAGTGATAGCTCTATAATTATTCAGATGATGATTAGGTACTATTTTATTACAAATATATAGGCTCTGCTGCCCGGATACATTAAAATCTATTATGAGAAGAGAAACCTTCTATTAATATGCCCACAACTACTTGCAATTGAATTTAAATAAAAAAAGATTCCAAATTTCATAAACTGCCAAAGAGCCAAAAAAATCCACATGATTTTCCCCATTTTCAGAACTCCGAATGTGACAGAGATGGTCCCACAGTATTTCCTGAAAATGAGCCACATGCAACCAAACATTCTGCTACAATGCAAGGAGAGGCAGGGTGCTGCGCTGTTTTGAACACAAAAAAACCTAGATTTCAGCCCTACGTTGGACATTTACCAGCTTCCTAATCTTGGAAAAACTGTGTAACCTCACTGGGCTTTAGTTTTCTTTATTTTATTTTATTTTATCAAGTTTTCTAATTTGCAAAATGGGTTTAATAATACTTAACCTCCATGAATCACAAGGAAAACACTTTATGAACTATAAAAATGCAGGCAACCAAGTGTGTGGACTGTTGACCAGGATTTATTGATCTTTGCCAGGTTCCCCTTCAGTACATCCTATAGAGGTTATTTTCTTTGGCTTTAAATTAATAGTCCCATATTAATTTATTTATTAACCCATATTTGAGGGTGAGTTGCTGGTTCAGATTTATAGCAATACATTTTTATGTCTTTACAAATAAACTATAACAAAATCTTATAATTAACATATTCAGTAGTTGTGCTGGTAAAAAAAAAAATACCCTTTATATCTGTGAGGAACAAATTCTCTTACTTAAAAAGAAAGTTAACACTTTAGGTTGAATATTAACAACAAATCCTTTATTTAATCAAATGGCCTATCTTTCACTCAATAGTAATTTATTGAGGGCTTCATATACAATAGACACAGGCGATATAATATAGAATAAAATATACATCCAAATTTGATGAGTTCGGAGCTTGTGAAGGAGAAAGAGAAATCAAACAGTAAATTAAAGGCCATGTGAGGACATAGCGAAAAAGTGGCTGTCTACAACCCCAGGAGAGAGGACTCACTAGAAACCCACCCTGCTGGCACCTTAATCTTAAAACTTCCAGTTCTCAAAACTGTGAAAAAATAAATTTCTCTTGTTTAGGCTACCCAGTCTGTGGTATTCTGTTATGGCAGCCCAAGCTCACCAAAGTATTTCACGTCTCTGAAAGTCAGATTTTTCACTGTAGATGGAAGAGGCTAGACTGGATGTCTTCTTATGCTAAGATTCTACGTTTATAGGAACACGATCCACATCATTTTAGCTAAAAATGATTAGACACCATGAAATTTTTGGAGTACTTACATACAACTTTTTTCTTAGCACTTTTTAGATTCTCTCTTAGATTACATGTTTCCAAATTTTACTGCCGTAGACAGCAGTCACTTTTCTATACATATCATGGAAGTAATCTTCTATTACACAATGAAGCTGAACCTATTTTACTTCCCTTCTTACAACTTCTATGGGGAGAAGGATATTTTCCTTTGTATATTTGGGGTGATGCCTATAATACTCTGTCCCTAATGCCCTGTGATAGCCTCTAGGATATAAGGCCTTTACATGTTATAGATACTCTACTTAAATGATGAATGTTAGAAAAAGTAGAACAATTACATTATCATGTTAATCCTAATGACTTAAAGTGAGATATCTAAAATTTTCTTCACAGTGAACCTACATGTTTTCCTAAGGGTCTTTTTACAATATATTTCACATCTCTACATAAGCATGTCATCCTACTACATCATAATTTGTTGTGTCTCTCTGTCCAACTAGAATGACTAGAAAGTCAGAGTACAGGTGAAAGAGATATTCACTCAAGGCAGGAAAAAAAAGTCTTTTGCAAGTACACCAAAAAAAGGTTTTTGGCTCTTGTAAGTTATTAAATGGGCTGTGAATGATTTTCAAAAAAATAGTTATGGAGGCAAAATATTCAAAATGGTGTACAAATAACTCAAAATCTTCTCACAACCTATCTACCAATGATATTACTTGTTTCCAACATGAACCCAATATTCCAGGCAGTGTAGTTTTCTAATTCATCTCCAAATACATCATGATTATTCCTAGTTGTGTATCATCATTAAAAAAAAACTATTACCATTTATTTAACATTGTAATTTTTCAAAATACTCTAACATAGATCACCCTATGAAAATAAATAAGGGTCAGTGTATTTCCTCATTTACAGATAAGGAAACTGAGGTTCAGAGAGGATAAGTGACTTCACCACGAAAATTTGGCTAGTAACTGGCAAAGTGGAAGCTAAAATGTAGATTCCAAGACCACAGTGTTCTCCTCTTGTAATGCCATGGCTTCTCCTCTTCATATACCCTAATCCTACCTATCCTTCATGATCCTTCTGTTTTGCTGCCCAATCACCAAAGACTCCTCCCTGCTCTGAACTCCTGCTAATCTCAATGGCCATCAATTTTTGCATTCATTAATAGCATACCTTGTGACATTACATACTGTTCTGTATGGATATCTCCTGTCTACTCGACTGTGCCACAAACGTCTTGAGGTTTCTGTATGTCTTCTGTATTGTTTGCACTTGGTGTACAGACCATCTGTTTTGTTTTGTCTTTGTTTGTATCTGCCTGATATCCCTTCACATGCCCCCAACCTTTGGTAACAGCATCCTTCAGGGCCTGACCAATCTTCCATTGCAGGTAGTCCTAGTAGCGCTATCAAAGTTCTTTGCCCTCCTTTGTATAAGGGGTGTTCTTGTAATCCGCACTAGGCTAATCAGTCTCTCTCTCTAATTAGAATTTAAATCAAACACAGAGAGGAGGAGGAAAATGGTTGGAGCTGATATATCCCAAAGGCAACATCCTGAAAAGACTTTCCCTTAATTCCTGGTATCTGAATTCTCCAAGCTGCCACAGTTGCTGCTCTTTTAAACGCCAAGTTCTTTAGCATTTCCTCAATTTCTGGCTAAGCTACTTCATAAGCCTTCCAATAAATTCCTTTTTTTTTTTTTTTGCTGGAATCAGGCAGAGTCACTTTCTGTTGCTTGCAAACAAAGATCCTTGTCTGATACATCCACAAAGCACAAAGCTTAGTGCATGGGGAGTGCTCGGTATTTTTTAATGTTTTTGTTCTTATGCAGATTATACTTGCTATTACATACTGAAAACAAAAGTAACAAATGGCCCTGAAGGGCAGCTTTGTTATTGGTTAGAATTTTAATAACCAACAGCAAGCACAGGCCAAGCTAACACTGGGAACTCATCTTCATTGAAATGATTTTTATTACAGTTCAGCACACTGGTTTGGTGACTCACAAAGTGATAATTCACTGCTGCAAATTAACAAACATTTTCTGGTGAGGGTAGTACTTACAGTAATGATACCCTTTAGTGTTATTTGACATTTTGGTTAACCCATCTGTTTTCCTTTTCTTCCCAAATATCATAGAGGCCAATTGTGACCATCTGAATTTTTTACATTAGCTTACTATAAGACATGACTGATAAGTTTAACTGCTTATACCATGGCTCCTGTTTAGTGAATATTTTAACATACTCTACAGCTTCTTATGAAAAGCAGTGAAGTACTGTTTCAAAATCACTGAGAAAGGAAATCGTCATTAGAAAAACTTAGGTAAGTAAATGGTATCATCTTAAAAGCATAATAAGTGCTCTACAAGGGAAATTCCCCCTGCTATTTTTTTTAAGAGAAAAAGCACTGAGAAAATTCAACCAAGTAATCTTTTATGATACAACTGAAATTTAACAGCAATTCTAGCTAATCATATACATCATTAGTTAGCTAATTCTGTTTCAGACAGATTACAGACCTAAGCGAACTATTTCTATGAACTTCAATAAATTTCTGTCATTTTAGACATTTACATCTACATTACATTTATATTCCAGGAACATCCTTTTAATCCTAGACATTATGGGAATATCATGCATGTATATGATATTTCTCTTTCTTAATGACAAGTATTTCCCTAGAAGTATTTCCCAGAAGATAAGAATCCTACTGAAAAGTATGAGGAAGGGATATTTTAGAAACTTCACTTCTTTCTCTTTTAGAACACCTATTAGTACATGATAGTATTTCCCAGAAGATTATTTTTTATTTTATTTGAAGTTGGCAAAAATCTTTGTGCTGAATCCTTTGAGCATACCCCTAGTGATAGATGTCAGATCAGTGTTGTGTGGAAGAACTCTTATTTGACAGGTAGATGACAGGAAGAAGCCTCTCTCCAAAATATAAGAGGTAACTGTAAAATCCTTCCGTGAGATTAATGTAATCTTTTGTTCCTGTGTATAAATGACTTATTCATTGTTGCTTCAAAAAAATCAGTTCATGTAATTAATTTGAATAGTGTGAAATTAAGACACTTAAAAATAAAGGTACACGTTTATTCAAATTAAGATAATTTGTTTAAAATATATTTTATATGAATTGAATGTAAGATAGATACCTAATACAAATTTCTAGTGATTTTGTATTTTATTTTATAATATTTTTATAATCATCAACCAAGAATGCTTTCAGATTCCCTCACCGTGCATATAACGTATACTCCAACCAAGCAGCATCTTGGTAAGAGATGACTTTATTAGTATTGGTTATATGTTATGCAATACAATGAAAAAATCCTAAATAATTAGTTTTATCCTATATATCTGGCTATTCCAAATTATTATAAGCACTGTCTTATTCTCTCTGGCATTATCAAATACCACACGAAGGAATAAAAATGTTTTCTTGACAATCTAGCCTGCCCAGATGATCGTCCCTATTTTCCATGCTCTCTTTCTTTACACCCCTCAAAAATATATCAGGAGTAAACAGATAAAATACCATTATATATCCTATTATCTATAAATGTTATTCTTTTATTTCTAGCTGGGTTAGAACTACCAGGATCTAATCAGTTTTGATACATGTTAAAATGCTAGTCTATGTATACACAATGCACATCTACTTAATGCATGAATAGAAAATAAATTTATATCTATTCCTAGACTTGGGATTTTTGTTCTAATATACGTCAAGAACTAACCAAAGTTCTGCAATGTTTTCAGATGTGACAGAAAAAAATGTGAAAGAATGGTGAGATGTCAAAGATAGATTGCTTGTTTTCAGATTTATTTTCGTCTCTAGCTTTCTTACAGGCAGGCCTTCGCCTCAGAGTCTGTTCAGTTTTTTCTCTATAACAGATCTCTTCCATGAATAAGGTGCTTTGCTCTAACCTAGAAATGGACCTGGACATATACAATCATTTTCAGGCTTTTTTTTTGTTTCTTGGTTTACTTTTCACGATAACTGAGTCTCAAAAATAACACTAAGAAATGGCCCAGCCAAAACAATAAGATGATTATCACCAGATTTTTTTTTTTTTTTTACCTTTTAGACAATGCACTAGCTAACCAGTGTAAGCTTAATGACACAACACTATTCGACCATAAGCAAAGTATATTCCAAAAGAAATTTCTGCCTACTTACCTGACTAAATTTAGTTCCTCAAATACTTTTTGGGGAAGGAGACATAAGTATAAAGGGACTGAAATACAATACTGCATCTATTTTATAAAACAAAAAATGTTTTGGTCTATTAACTTCAGTAAGATTTAATCAGCAAGAGTTAAGTACTATATATACTACAAAAGAACCTGCATATTCTTTTGGATTTTACTGCAATAAGATTTTTTAAAAATTATTTGTTTTGCAAATAATTCACACACCATAAAATTCACCTTTTTAAAGCATACAATTTTGTGCCATTTAGAGTAACCCCTCTCTCATAGACAAGAAGATGATGTCATAAAGTAGCAATATAAAATATCATCTTACCTTACAAAGGAAGTTGATCTTAAAACCCAAAGACTGGGCATTTCTTGAGCCTGAGTTCATGTAGTTTCCAACCAAAAGAACTAACTCTAAAAGTTTGCTAAAGCTTTCACTTTTCTTCAGTTCTTCACAGGCAAGAGTTACTGCTATGATGCTTGGTTTGATGTTGTTTACGTGTTCTTCAAACGTGAGCTTGAAAAGAATGCTATTGAGACGAGGCCGTAACATTTTCACTGAGCTCATCTGCAAGATAAGGAATGCTCCATGAAAACATAAGTTTAAAGCCTGTTATTTTATCTCTTTAGCGAGAATAATTTCATAGACAATACTGTAAAATTCCTGCATAAAGTAAATTCTCTCTAAGTTTTAAAAAATATTATTTTTGGCTGGCTGGTTAGCTCAGTTCGTTAAAGCACAGCCTTGTAACTCCAAGGTCTAAATGTTCAGTTCCAGTACCAGCCAGCTGCCAAAAAAATAAATAAATAAATAATATTATTTTTGTTTGTTTTTTTTACTTTCCAAAGTACTATTTTATCAAAGTTTTAAAAACAGTTGGCTGTTCAGTTTTTTAAAATAAATTAAACTATCCTTATGGCATTAATAAAATATTATTGAGACTGAACAGTTGCTATATGTTAATTGCATAACCATTAGCCATCAATAGCATTCAAACTGTCAAAATCTGTCCCTGAGGTGAACTAGGAAAATTTATAAATATGAAATTGAGTTGAGTGAATAGTTAGGCCACAGATAAAAGATGTACATGATGACAGAAAATGTAAGCGGAACATTTCCTAAGAAATTACCTATTACTATGCTGTTTGAAATCAGAGGACTAGCTCTGATTGAGCATTTAATAATTTTTAAACCTATGATTTCTATTCATAAAATATATGAAATATTTATATATACTCTAAAGAATTTCACCTACTTGACAGATGTTGATGTTAAATAATTAGGTTAAAGTGAAATCACATGAACTTACTTTCAAGTACATTATTCAAGAAATCTATATTGGTTTTTTTCAAAACAGTTCAACTTTGGTTTCAATTACTTGCTTCATAGTGTTGGTGCACATTCTATATTCCCTTTGGTATAGCTCATATGATAATAATTACTTTTAGTTTTTAATTCCTGTAGTTCCAAATTATTTAAGTAGTTTTCATTTACCAAATGAATTCTGGGAGAGAGATAGGGATAGGGTACACACACACACACATGAACATACACATACTCACAATGAAAAGAAACTATAAACAATCCTAATTATATTTGGTTTTGCATGTATAGCTTACTTTCTTAAATACAAATGCCAAATACAGATGAGACACTGAATTATCTGCAGACACCATGAAAATAAATTTACAATATAAACAAAAGTCTTTAAATCACAAAGCACCCTTCAAAAAGCAAATGAAATGTTGGGTAGACCATATCTGCTCTAATATAGAAGAAAGGTATAATCCATTATTTTCTTCTTTGAAATTAACTTGCCTATTAATCACGGACATCTGCATCTCCAAATGTGAACCCTGGCCTTCTACTAATTCTTCTATATGCTTTCATGATTTTTATAGGCAGATATATAAAAGTATACATGAAATATCCACTTGTTACTACATTTATGAAGATCTCATCACTTATGACTAGCTTTTTTACATGGTCAGGGTATTATTATACAAATTGTCCTCTTGTTTCTTCAGTACTCACATGCCAAGTATAAGACACACCACTATTCACAAAAAGCTTATAATATACCCTGAAACTCATAACACAGACACTTGAAAACTATAGCTAGTGATAAAACCAGCACATGATTGTGGACACAAATTAAGTTCTGGAATGTTTGCTAGAAGGAAAAAAAACCTTTAAATTCTTATGACTACCATGTTTAGTGAAGGTTTCACAGTAGAGAGAATACAAATGGAAGAGTGTGTGTGTGTGTGTGTGTGTGTGTGTGTGTGTGTGTGTGTGTGTGTGTGTGTGTGTGTGTGTGTGTGTGTGTGTGTGTGTGTGTGTCTAAATAAGCACACATGGAACCGAGGCCAAAAGGAACGGGGAGAGAGAGGAATGGTGTGAGAATAAGATTTACAGGTTAGGCATATAAGATGTATATACCTAGGGGCAGAATTTGGACCAAAGTATCTAAAGAGTCCAGGTAAAGTCCACGAAATTGGAAGCTAATCACATCAAAGTATTTCTCCAGGAATGTGCAGGTCTCTATGGGTTATGTTTGTGTAGGAATCTCTCTTAAGTTTCTGTACATAATTTTCTGCTTTCACTTCTGCCTCTACCACTGTCTCCAAATCCCTCCCCACTTTATTTTTTCCTTTCCTTGTATTGGCAGCTGGCCATCATTAGCACAGAAGCATGTTTTCTATCATTTTGTGTGCTTTTGGGGTAGATTTTTAGCCTCCCTGATGGCTAAAAAAGCCATAGAGCTACTTTGACTGGCTGCTAGTCACTGTGTAGCTGCCCTCCTGGCCATGCTTTGCAAGGTTTGTAGGGGCCCAGTTCACAAGAGTGTCCTCGGTCCCAGATCGATATGGAATGTAAACCTTAGGCATACAAGGGCTTTTAGTCTTGCTTCAATTCTAATACCATGAGTCTTTGTTCATATTTTTTTTCTTTCTGGGCTTTGTATTTTTGTATTTAAATCTTTGGCCTACAGACTCAAAGACACGCATTGAATCTTTTTTTTTTTTTTTTTAAAATACCAGCTCCAACTGAAATAATATGACCAAAAGTATACTTTAATAAAAATAGTAACAATAATAATAGCGATTAACATTTATTGAGTACTTTATGCCAGACATTTTTCTATATATGTAGTATGTATTAACTGATTTGATTCTCAAAACAATCCTAGGAAAAGGTTACTATCATTACTCTCATTCTAAAGATGAGGAAAGTGAAGCACAGAAATACTAAGTAACTTGCAAAGTCAAATTGTATGTTGGAGACCTGGAGATGTGAACTCAGGCATGACAGACTCCACCACTACACCACACTGCCTCTTGAATCTTATTAGGAGCAGTAATTATGATTCGTTGAAGGAGAGATTAGTGGCAGGGAGACCATCAATTAAGTTATCATAATGGCCTGAGAAACAGTAATGAGTTAGGATGTTGACAGTAGGAAGAGAAAGGAAGCAATGGATACAAGAGGGAGAATCAAGGAAGAATCAACAGGACTTAGCAACTGGCCAGATATGGGGAAAGAAACTCAAAGATGGCTCCAAGGTTTTAAGTCTGTTATGAGGTAGAACAATGTTGGCATTAATAAAGGCAGAACAAGGTGCTGATTTGGTGTAGTTTATTATTTGATTGTTTTGTTTCAGAAAATGAGGGTAGATGAGTTTGCTTCCCCTGATCCACTGCTACTTACACTCCAGTAAGCTAATCAGACACTAAGGCAACGGGGGCAAGTGGGGTACAGTTTAGTAGCAACTTCAATCAATCATAACTTATTCCAGAAGATTTCACGTGGTCTGATTGTGTGAAAAGTCTCCCTAATTTGCTGGTCTTCAGTTTCCCCATCTGTAAATTAGGGGAAATTCCTGTAAAGCAATCTTGTTTTAATAATTAGACAGGAGCCAAATAAATGATTCATAAACATTATGTCCTGCTTTTTCAGTCTCTCTCTAGGGTTGTGGGAAGGTGGAGTAAAAGGTACCATCTACACTAATAAAAAAATTGCTTGGCTGTTATCAAAATAATTTTATTAGCATTTAAGTGAATTTAGTTGACTATCTTCTCAGATGCCAAATAGTACATCTTACTACTAACAAAGACACTATTATCTTCTGATTAATAAGATTCCAAATCTTGGAGTAATACTCAAATCATGGCAAACACAATGTTCTTTAATATCAATTGTGGCCAATATGTTATTAACCTGAAGAATTTCTTAGAATTGTCCCTTAATTTCTATGCTCACCATTCAAGCTCAAACTTTATGTACTTCAAGGTCAGATTACTAAAATAAACTATTTAAAATGTTCATCCTGATCCCACTAGCCTTTTCCTCTCCAAATCCTCTCATAAAATAATACCTCTATGATAGGAAAATATATTGCTTTCTTGACATATTGAGTTTTGGGTATTATTATGATATCTGGTAGCATTTGGAAATGCAGTCCTGGAGTTTAGGAGAAGATAAGTACTGGATTTGGCAGATTTGGGATTTATCTGAATATATGCTATGAGAGGCAAGGTCATTGAGGAGGAGAGTATATAGAAGAAAAGGAGAAAAGAGTCAAGCCTGCACCTTGTGGAGCACCTAGCATAGTGTTTTGCATATATTAGACATTCAACAATTTGCTGATTGATTTTAAAAGGACTCCATAGCTGACTACCCACTTTTCAGATCTTTTCCCAAGACAGATTATCTTTTGAACAAAATTAACAGCTGATGGTAATATTTTATTCTCCCCAAAATAATGTCTTCAGTTATAATGTCACATCAGTAATGCTAAGGAATTAACATCGTTGAACTGCTATTGCTGGATATCAATCTATCATCAATAATCCTATTTTCAGAGAAGTTGTACACTATAATGGGATCAGAGCTGCCCTTTGATTTGGCAAAATTTCTTCCTTTATTCATCCCCTACAACAAGGTGTGATACATGAAAAGTCGTAAATATGATAGGTGATAAAAAACAAATAACTGTAAAATGAATGAATGAATGAATGCATTCATTTGCACAAATAGGAACCACAGTGTAACAAAATGCTGGATTGAGAAGAGGATGCATAGTTTGAAGAGGTATAATAATAACAGCAGGTTGATGTGGGCAAGTAGGAGGTACCTCATTGCAAGGTCATTTGCTACTGGGGGGGTCATTCCAACAAAACTGACCAGGACCAATCTTAGTCCAAATTCAGAGCCCCATATGACTATTTTTAAGGGTAGGGTTCAAGAGAGATTTTCTCCTAATCCCAGAAGAGGGAGAGAAACAATTCTCTGCATTCTCCAGAGCCATAATGTAAGTTGCAGGGGAAGAAACAGGAACTTCTGAGCTTGAACTACAGTTCTGTCACTTTCTAGTTGTGTGACCTAGTGCAAATGACCTAACGTTTCTGAGACTTTATTTCCTCCTCAGGAAAATGTATTAATTATATCATCCATGGAAGTTGCAGGAGGAGTTAAATGAGATACTACATGTAATACTAAGCATCACTGTAAACTAACAATGTAAGCTCTCTAAAAGAATAGCTATCGTTGTCATTACCCTCTTTATTCATCCTAAGAAATTCTCAGTAAGAAGGAACCATGGTCCCTTATTGTTCTCCCAAACCTGAGGGAAAGTTTCTCTCACCCACAATTAAGGAATGTGTGTTTCTAGGGCTCAGTGAAGAACAGAGTTCATTATCCATTGAACATATTAAATATTGGGCTCTGCTCTATTAACCATTTCAATTCATAATATACATTTATGTTTAGAAATGTTATCATTGGAAATGTGTTCTTATGAAATCAAGAGACTATAGAGGAGATGAATCTACACAGGCACATCTCTTAATGGTAGCCACGGCTCAGCATATAGTGATCACAGCAACAGAATGTTCGCAATCATATGTGTGAATTTTTATGATCAGACCAGGGTACACTGATAGGCAACAGTTGAAACTCTATCAGAGGATTTGGGTACATAAGAGAATGTCTCGGATAACCAAGCTTACAAATGATAGGAAGCAACATCCCCCGCCGCAGATACGATCGTTAAAGGCTCATGTCTCATAAAGGCACTTGAGTACACCTAAGTGATCTAAGTAAATAAAACAAAAACTGTGCTGAAATGTGTGTTTGTTTTTAGTTGTGGTCCCTCGCAGCATTTTAGTTGACTGGCATTCTTTGTTTTATAATTCATTTCTTGAAGTGCTGTGGGATACTGACCAGAGTATTGTATTATGTAGGGGATTTATTTGTGTTACAAGGTACTTGTCTATCAAATCACATCAAGCGGCTCTCATTTCTTTAGCTGATCTGCACTATATTAAAAAAAAAAAAAAGTGCATCAACAGCTTTAGTGAGAACAGCTACAAGTGGGTTATTTCCCCAAAGAGTTAGACATAGTTTTGTGTATTTTTTTATTTTTATTAATTTTATTTTATTTTACTTCTCAAAATACATTGTACATGATTTTCATGCCCCTTTACCTATTCCTCTCCAACCCCCCCCCCATCGTATCTGTGCATTTGGCTTATATAGTTCAAGGAATTTTGGTGGTTATTCTGTCTTCTTCCCCTACCCTTTGTTTGTGTGTTTATTTACTTATTAATTTTTAGCTCCCACAAATAAGTGAGAACATGTGGTATTTCTCTTTCTGTGCCTGACTTGTTTCACTTAATATAATTTTCTCTAAGTTCATCCATGTTGCTGCAAATGATAGTATTTCATTCTTTTTTATAGCAGAGTAGTATTCCATTGTGTAGATGTACCACTCATCAGATGATGGACATTTTGGCTGGTTCCAGCTCTTGGCTATTGTATAAAGAGCTGCAATAAACATTGGAGTACAGGTATCCCTTCAGAATGATGATTTCCATTCTTTTGGGTACATTCCCAGCTGTGGGATCACTGGGTCACATGGTAGATCTATCTGTAATTGTTTGAGGAACCTCCATATCATTTTCCATAAAGGCTGCACCATTTTGCAGCCCCACCAACAGTGGATGAGAGTTCCTTTTCCTCCACAACCTCTCCAGCACTTACCATTCTCAGTCTTTTGGATGTTAGCCATCCTAACTGGAGTGAGATGGTATCTCAGTGTGGCTTTGTTTTGTATTTCCCGGATGCTGACTGATATTGAGCACTTTTTCATGTGTCTGTTGGCCATTCGTATATCTTCCTTTGAGAAATGTCTGTTCAGCATCTTTGCCCATTTTTTAATTGGGTTATTTGGTTTTTTGTTGTAAAGTTGTTTGAGTTCCTTGTATATTCTGGATATTAATCCTTTGTCAGATGTATATTTAGCAAATATTTTCTCCCACTCTGTTGGTTGTTTTTTTACTCTGTTGTTTCTTTTGCTGTGCAGAAGCTTTTTAGTTTGATATAATCCCACTTGTTTATTTTACCTTTAGTTGCCTATGTTTTTTGGGTCCTATTTATGAATTATGTACCCACTCTTATTTCCTGGAGTGTTTCTCCTATGTTTTCTTTAAGGAGTTTTATTGTTTCAGGGTATAAATTTAATTCTTTAATCCATTTTGAGTTGATTTTGGTATATGGTGAAAGATACGGGTCTTGTTTCATTCTCCTACATATGATTATCCAGTTTTCCCAGCACCATTTATTGAAAAGGCAGTCTCTTCCAATGCTCTTGGATTGGAAGAATTAATATTGTGGAATGTCCATATTACCCAAAGTGATCTAAAAATTCAATGCAATCCCCATCAAAATTCCAATGAAAATTTTCTCTGAGATGGAAAAAGCCATCTAGACCCTTATATGGAACAACAAAGGACCACACATAGCCAAAGCAATCTTGAGCAAAAAAAATAAAGCTGGTGGCATAACACTACCTGACTTTAAACTATATTACAAAGCTATAATAACAAAAACAGCATGGTACTGGCATAAAAACAGACACATGGATCAATGGAACAGAACAGAGAACCCAGAAATTAACCCATATGCCTACAGCCATCTGATCTTTGACAAAGGCAGCAAGTCGACATAGTTTTGTTTATATAATTTGAATTTTATACACTTCACTACCTTTGCAGCTGGTGAATACTGATCTACTACCAAACTACCACAGAATCCACAGAGAAAGAAAAAAGGTACAAGTGTAAAAATCACGTGTGAAGGAAAAGGAGATGGCTACTTGGCACTCTTGTAGTCACCTGTGGCCTTTTGAGTTATTTCTATCATCTTTCCTTTTGCACTGCTAAGAAACATACCTTTAATGCTCATCATATGTGAGCATAATTGATTATCTAGTCTCTTCAAAATATAATGTTAAGAATTCATTAGAATTAACAGATAAATCTGTAACAAATACAGATTTGTTACAAGGTGCTTTCACCAAATAGTTAAATACTATTATGAGCCATTGCCCACTGAATATAGAGAATAATTTTGCATCTGTGAGTCTAATAAAGGGAATGATAATGAAGACACATTAGAGAAGGATGGATTTGAGTTAGAGAGCAAGCAGAACTTCCTATAAAAGTGAGTTTCAATGACTGAGCAAAATACTTCCTAGAGATATGGAAACATAGCAGGGACACTTGTAATTCTCTATCAAATAAATAATTTTCTTATCTTCTCTTAGACAATAATCTTGTAAAGGGCCGGACCTTTCCTGCTCATCACTTTACTTTCTGCAGCAAATCTATTACCTAGCCTGGAAAAAATAATCAATACATGTGTACCTGCTATTTGAAGTAAATGGCAAATGTATGCACGTTAGAGATAACAGCGATAGTTAATCCGTGAATTGTGTCTTTGAAAAAAAGAGTGTTGAAAACGGACTCTACATGAGAAAAATAACAATGTGCGGATAGAGAATATTTCCCCAAAGATAGTGACATGTGGAAATTGCATATGAACAAACATCTACTGGTCTTTATTCTGGAACAGAACACAGTAACAATGTCTGCACCAAAAGACACTGTAAACTCAGAAGAATCACACTAGGAGGTTAAACAAGAATCTCGAAACATCCTTCTGAAAACAACTAAGGCCAAAGCGGCCATCAAAACCTCTACTGTGGTGCTATGCTACTGCATTACGGACTAGTGATAAACGGAGAAAAAATAATAAAAGGGTTAATTTTTGATTTTTTGAACTTAGTAAAAAGTAATCAATAGCAAAATTGATTGTCAACCATAGAAATAATCTAAATATTCAATTTGCGGGGGGGGGGGGTTATTTTATCTTGTTTTATTGCAAAAGCTGATGGAAATAAGCAATCCTGTCACAAAAATGGATTATTAAGAGAGGTTAATAAAATGAACAAACACATAAATACATGGATTTGAGAATGAGTAATGATCTTTTACCTGATCTCAAGATTATTAAACCAGCTTTTTCTCAGATAAAATGAATTACACATCTAGAAGTAAGAGCTAGCATTCCTATTTACAGAAAGAATGAAAATAGAAACAATCAGGGCATTACATATCAAAACCCTGAACACTCTGAATGCAAGCAGATAAAATAAAGAAAAATGAGATTGTTCCCAGGGAATACACAAACCTGCAAAATGACTTAATATTAATGGAACATAGGACCTACAATTTTCTTTCCAAACTAATTGCCTTTGATGATACATGGGAGGAAAAAAAAAAGCTTTTAAGAATTTCCATTTCACCTGGTTAAGCTATCTTGACTAGAGCTCATAAGCTCTTATGAGGCTTTACAAAAATTAAAAAGCACAGTGACTTTATAGTTGTACTTCCAACTACAGGCATAAATCCTCTCCTCCCACCCTCATATATTTGCATATAAAAAGAAATAAATTAAATGTGCTGTCAGCAATATCACATAATCTGTGCTTTTTATGATAAATATTTTTATGCACAAGGCTATCTCAACATCTTTTTGTTAGATTATAGCTTTAGAATGTTTTTAATTGAAAAATATGGGTAATTTTGAAGTCAGAAAAACAAAGTACCGATTACTAAGAGAACTAATTATTGCCTTCTTTTTCTCAGAAGATGTGTTAGTTTAATAGATACACACAGTATGTGTCTCTATCCCCAGTGCAAGACAAGTGGGAATTTCCATAGCTCTGAGGTTTGAGAACAGCTGAGCTGCAAACACACTCCAAAGAGTCTAAAAGCTCCTGCTGGGGTTCTAACTTCCAGAGCTTTCAAAGATCTGTGCTTTTCTTCCAGTAAAGGTACAGCATATAATTACAACAATGTACCAGATTCAATTCTGTGAGAGACAGGTTGGAGGACAAGTCAGTGGGAAGCTATGCAGCCAATCTACCCCCCTAAAGAAGAGAATTATTGATCATAGGTGGCGTGGGAACTAGCAGATTCCTCTTACCAGGAGGTCTGCCTCTAGACAGAGAGTCTTTGTTTCTTTTTTCTTTCTCTCTTTCTGTTTTTTTTTTTTTCTCTAACTGATTACATGTGATTATAAGCAAACCCAATGATGTGGCTTCTAAAAAACCAAAATGGTTAGATAAAGCTTAGCAGCTCAGTCACTGTCTCAGAGAAGCTTATTTCTTTTACAATTTTCCCCAGTTTTACTACTTTTATTGTTTTTGTTCCTTATTATTATTTTAATGAACCTTGCAGGAATAATCTCACTTCTGGCATATGACTATCCCTAGCTGATGAGATTTTGTTTTTATCATCCAGGAGGTTATATAATAAGGGAAACTCTATAGGGCATTGGCCAGGGTTAGAGGAATAAAATCAAGAAAGAGTATTTGTTGTTTAAGAAAGCAAGGAAAGAAAAGGTTTCCAAAAGAAACAAAATCTTCAATGTTATCAAATGTCTCATGGATACAGAATAAGACAGGACTAAAAAAGAATCCACTTGATTTTGCATTCATTCTAATACATTCAACAAATATTTGTCAAGTAATATCATGTGAATAAAATCAACATGATTCATCCACTTACACAACTTGCAATCTACTGATGGTTATAGAAATTCAATGAATAACCTCACAGATAAATAAATTTAATTAAAAACCATGATAATCTCTAGAAGGAAGAGAAAAATGGTATTCTGAGGGAGTTTAATAGGGAGACCTATTTTTCATTGATAGGTAAGTGAAGGCATCACTGGGAAAGTGAAATTTAAGCTAAGACTTGAAGAATAAGCAGGAGAGAGGCAGGCAGCGAGTGGGAGTAAGAGGGAGCAGCAAGTGCAATGGTCCTGAAACCGGAAAGAGCATGGTAAATTCAAAACACTGAAAAATAAACAGAATGTGGCTGAGGTGTAACGAGTAAGAGGCCAAGCAGCAGGAGGTGAAAGTAGGGGTGGTGGGCAGGTGCCAGACCAGACAATGCCTTGTAGGTAATGGTAAAGAGTTGATACAGTAGTTCAGTGCTTGCTGTGGATTAAACATCCCCCAAACTCACTGAAGCTTGATCCTCAATGCAGCAGTGTTAAGAGGGTAGAAAATCAGACTATGGCAGTGTTGAAAGGTAGGGCCTTTAAGAGGTGATTGGATCATGAGAACCCTGCCCTCATGAATGGATTAATCCACTAATGGGTTAATGGTTTAATAGGTTATCAGGAAGTGGTTCTGATGGCTTCATAAGGAGAACAGTGAGATTAACTCCTTGCTCATGTCATGCTTGCCATGTGATAGATACCCTGGTTGCCATGGGACTCTGCAGATTTCCCACCAAGAAGAAGATCCCTCACCAGATGTGTTCCCTAGATCTTGCGCTTCCCAGCCACCAAAACTGTAAGAAATAAATTTTATTTCTTTATAAATTACTCAGTTTCAGGTCTTCTGTTATGAGCAACAGAAAATGGACAAATACACTGCTATAGAACAGTACTGATGTTTTAAGCAGATAAATAATATGATACAATGAAAATATGCTCTAGGGACATCACACTGAGGGCTAGGCCGAGAGTGATTTGGAGAAGACCAGAAGTTAAGAAAAACAAGCTAACAATATATTGTGATGGTTAAAGAGAATGACAATGCTGGCTTGGGCTAGGGTGGTTGTGGTACAGATGGCGAGGAGATTTCATGCACATTTTAGATGCTATTAGGAGGTAACTAATGACCTTTCCTAGATCAATTCCAATGCATTATTTAAGATAGAATCCCAATTGTCATTGGTTGAACCGTGGATGAGAGGTAAGGAAGTAGATAGCAAAAGGAGACGAATGTTTGAAAAAACTAATGCTAGGAAATGGAGAGAGGGCAGCAGATAGTAGGGACCTGAGGGTCAATGAAGTATTTTTATTCATCCATCCGTCATCTATCTATTCATTCTCAGGCAGCAAGAGACTTAAGTTTTTTTTTTTCTCTGAAGAGAAGGGCAGAGTGGTGACTGACAAATTAAAGAGGCAATAGAACTAACAGAAGTAAAGTAGATAAGAGATATTACTGTCCTAAAATGGGCAGGGGATAACAATGCCCAAAACAGAGGTAAGAAAAAGGTAAGAAAATTAGCATATAGTACAGCATCTCTCTCTCTCTCTCTCTCTCTCTCTCTCACACACACACACACACACACACACACACACACACACACACACACACACACACACACACACACACGCACGCCCCAGTAGGGCACACTGGTTAAAGGCACTGGCTATGAATTCAGACTGCCTGGGTTTGAATTCTGCATCTACTATTTACTATGTAACCTTGGACAAAATACCTAGCCTTCCTTGGCCTCAGTTTCCTCATCCATGATATGGAGCTAATAATAGTGCCAACCTCCTAGGGTAGCTGTGAAAAATACAAAAGATGGTGCAAGTAAAAATGCTTAGCATAGAATCTGACACAGTAAGTCCTCAATATACTTTTGTTTCTATCAATAATAACAGCAACAATAATGTTAGTAATAATAATTGAGCACCTCCTTTTCTGAGGTTTGACAGAGAATGGGCTAATAAAAGATATGACTAGAGATAACTTTGTAGGTTGAAGAGATATTGGAGGTTCTGAAATCGAAGTGCTTTCCTTTTTTCTCTGGCAAGTCAGAGGTTAGGTTGTTTGTGGTAAATGAAAAGTGTGGGGAGGAGATGGATAGAAAACTTGAGGAAAGCAAGTAAGATACAGCACAGCCACTATGGAAAGATGAAAGGGAAGTGAGTGAAATAATTGCTGAAATGGCAATGGGAGTCCCATTAAGACAAAAGCTAAAATGTTCACCAAAGGGAATAGGCAGAAAGCAAGCCAGAGAGTTAGAGGCAGAGTAAGAATGCTCAGGAGCTTGATTTTTATTCTATAAATTCAGGGAGATACAGAAGGTTTTTGACATAGAAATCATACGATAAGTACAGATTTTTAAGAAGAACACACTAACAGTGCCAGCAGAGGAAGAGAGCAGAGGCTAGGAGCCTCTCTTCCTTAGTGCAGATGACTCCATATATTCTCAAAGTTGTCCTTACTGTAGGCTGTTGATACATATATAAGGGCTTAAAAGCACTGAAGTGCATTCACACAGAAGTGAATTTAATTTAAGTGTACACCTGGAGAAATATGTTTTAGCAAAAGTTTTACTTTTACAGATCTAAAATATGCCATTTTTTAATCCTAGGCTCACGCTTAGGTTTAATAATTGTCCTGTAATTCAATTCAATACACATTTATTTACTGTCTATTTTATAAAAGATACTGTTCTAACCACTGCAAAACATACATGTTTAAAAGATTAAGGCATATCATTATTTCAACAATCTTCCTCAATGTGAGTTTACTTAACCTTTATTTGGCAAATTCTGACTGATACTGTCTCAGATAACTTATATAGTGTAAACTACTTATAATGTCCTTGCCTTTTTTGCCGCACAGACATGTAGCTAAGGATGGTGAGAGTAAATAAGAAGACTAGGTGACTTCATGTACACACAGGCACAGAATTATTTATGGTTCTGTGCATAAACAAGAAATCTCTTCCATTTTCTATTTTGCTTTTAGTTCAGAGGTATACTGCATTTTATGTCCCCAAACTTCATTTCCTCAGTGTGGTACCAAGGATATTCCTCTTGAAGGACCTGCTTGGCAAACTAATGCATCTTCCAAGATAAACTGCATTCAGTAAAAAAAAAAAAAAATGGCTTCAGAGAAATTGTGTAGTGTACCTACTGTAAAACTCATAACCATCACGACACAGCTGAATTCTCAAATGGTATACAGCTTTGCTTCAATTATAATATGAATCCAAGTAGCTTAGGTATTGAGTACGGACTTTGGTCTAGAAAAATCTTATTATTTAATATTGTGCTGAAGCACTACTAGTAAATAAAAAATATCTAGCTAATTCAGATGATTAATTTGCCTGATTCAAAAATAAGAGAAACACCTTCCTCAGGTACCTTTATATGCTCTATCTGATCCCAAATATATGTACATTCCTGATTTTCTTTTCAAGGATTTGACAGAATCATTCTATATCAGTGTAGGCAGTACTGTGTCTTACAATTAATAAGCTCTAAATATGGGCAAGCAGTTATTTGCACATGCTTAAAAGGAACATGCTTGGTCCCACCTATCACAGTTCGACTTTAAAAAGGATTTTTTAATTCCAAAGTACCAAATCAGATAAATTATGATATATTCCTATTAAAAAGGTTATAAAATATTTTGGATAAAGCAGACAGTCATGTTTGACTATTAGGTCCACTGGTAATTCAAAATTTCTTAGTATGTGGATAGAAAATGTTCAGAGAGCCAGGGTAAAGCTGGCAACTATAATGGAACTGTATATTCATATAGCAAACAAACTTGTGTTGAACATCTAAGTAAAAAATAGCTTTTTCCTTAAAGAAATTAAATAAATCAAGATGCCCTCTTTTTTGCCATTCTTTTGCCAATTATTTGAATAGCAGGTTTGGGGAATACTTCAAATATATAAATATATTCTTTAATACATAACTTATACCTAGTCATCTTTTGTGCCCCTTAAAATGAAGGAGAGATAAGGAAAAATAATAATCCATTCCAAAAATAATTTAGCCACATGATGATTTAACTGCATGATGTGTATTTATAAGATTTTCTTTCCACCTGAAATAGTACATTTCAAGCTTTCAATCAATGACACTGTATAGGAAATCTGAAAATTATTGTGCTTTTTCGGACACAATATACACCACAGAAAAGAGTCCCTGTTATTTTGCTATTTATCTAGTTATTACCCTTTTATCTTAGCCTACATTTTGGGGGTCCAGATTCTAACATCAAGATCTAAGCAGAAGGAAAAATATCTGATAGAATACTGTATATTATTTTGCATGCATTAATAATATTAAATATCAACACTGTTATAAAGAAGATTCTATGAGATGTCCTGAGTTATTTTGTGAATGTAAAAATTAATTTCATTATTTTTCAGTACCATGACAAATAATAACAGGTAAAGAAGGATTTATTTTCTGAGAGCCAATAATATATTACATTACATAGCTATAAAGTAACAAAAAAAAAAAAAATCAACAATCAAAATGTCTTTTCACTGTTTCTGACAAGTGTTATCTTCCAGGAGAGTTTGTGGGCATTTATGCTCAATACATACCACAACTCCAAACTGTTCAGGCTCACAGAGCTCATCATATTCATTCTTAAGCTGTGCTAGTTCGTTGAGTACCTTCTGCTCAGGAAGATGTTTTACAAGGTTCTAAGAAAAAATAAAAGTATAAAAGTTTAGTGTTTTATTAATATGACTTTTAAATATGCATTAACAATTCTAAAAGTGATTCACCAGGATAGTAAATATATGATTGTGGTTCTGTCATAGTAGCAATGTATCCTCCCTTCCCTTCCCCTCCAAAAACTGACCTAAAAATGAATGCAATTAAATATGAATATAAATGTATAAACTTGTTTGGTTTCTATGCACTGTAGTTCACAAATGCTATATAAAAAGATAAAATAGGAATAAATGGCATTCCAAAACTGAGTAACCTTCTGGACCTTAAACACATAGCATAATTTTTAACCTTTATTTCCTGTCACAATCATTAGTCAATCTAAACTGAAAACAGAAAAATATCATGTAGATTTAGCACATGTACAATAATATTAAAAAAGAAAATATCAACTCTAGTATTTGTAATTTTTCAAAACTTGGAACCAAGTTCAATCTAATAACTATACCTGGTCTGTACAAAAATCTCCCATTACCTACAATGTCTGTATTTAAGTACACAATGCATTTCTACTTTTAATTGAAGAATCAAGCAGAAGTGATGAAGTTTGATGCCTGTAATGGATTGAATATTTGTGTTCCTCCAAAATTCATATGTTGAAGTCTAATACTCAGTGTGATGGTATTTGGAGGTAGAGCCTTTGGGGAGTATTAAATCATAAGGGTGGAACCCTCATGAATGGGATTAGTACCTTCTTAAGAAGAGGCCAGAGAGCTAGTTTGCTCTCTTTTAACCATGTGAGGATGCAATGAAAAGTCAGCAGTCTGCAACTTGGAAGAGGGCCCTCCCCAGAAACTGAACATGCTGGTACCCTAAATTTGGATTTGCAGCCTCCAAAATGGTGAGAAATAAATTTCTATTGTTTATAAACCTCCCAGTCTATGGTACTTTGTTCTAGCAGTCTGAACTAAGACAGTGACTAAAAGAATGAAAATTGATGAATTAATCTTAACTTATATTGGACTTTGGCACAGTTTTAAATCTTATTATATTAGCCTACAACCAACCTTTTGGGGGCTTGTATGGGATTCCAAATGACACAAAAGGGAGAAAAGCAGAAAACAAAGATTAAAGAAAGTAGGTGCTATGGGTCAAATGTGTTCCCCAAAAGTTCATGTATTAGAAATTTAATCTCTATTGTAATGGTGTTAAGAGGGTAGGAAATTCAATTATGGTATCTGAAAGGTGGGACCTTTTGAAGGTAATTAGATTGTGAGGATTGTGGCCTTCTGAATGGATTAATCCATTCACAGAGTAATGGTCGTGGTTATTATGGCCTTAAAAGGAGAGCGAGTGAGGTTAACTTTCTCTTACTCAGCCCATTCTTGCCATGTGACACTCTGCATTGCTGTGGAGAAACACCACCAAGAACAAGTCCCTCACCAGATGTGTTCCCTGAAGATTGGACTTCTTGACCTCTAAAATTGTAAGAAATAAATTTTGTTTCTTTATAAATTACCCAGTTTCAGGTATTATGTTATAGGCAACAGAAAACATTCTAATCCAATAGGGCTGATGCAAAATAGTGGAGAAGTAAACTCAAGGGATTGGTCCTTTTAGCAAATTAACCACTGAGCTGGAAAGAGTAACTGGAACAAACTATTTCAAAATCTGTAACCAGACTGGATGTTGCAACAACAAGAGCAGTGTTTGATGAAGGGACATGCTGCTGTTTTCTAGTAAGAGAGCAACATGCATGAAACAGCTCCTTGAAGTGTAGGGCAATGTCAGGGTGGGCAGTGGGATCTTGTTCTCCAAAAGTTTGAGGTTGTACATTTTGATTGGTATGGCATTTCCATGAGGGGACTGCCTTGGTTTCAACCATCTTGGGCTACAGCAACTGATGAGCTGATGACATCTATCAGAAGATTTAAACAGACAAAAACATTTCCCTGCTCTGCCTTTAAGGAAATCTTTTTCAGTTCACTAGCTAACAGCAGAAATAACAAAATGCAAACTTCAAAATACAACATGGAACACACATTTCACAAAAATTATTTGGAAAAGTCACCAGTGAATGGTTATAGTGCCCAACAAACAAAAATCAGCAATCTGTAAGAATGGCAGACTCAGAATTCCTGAGTTACCACATTATAATACTCAGAATTTCTCGTTCTCAACAAAAATTACACAGCATAAAGAGAAACAGGAAAGTAAAGCCCATGCAAAGTAAAAAACTAATTCAGAAGAAACCATCCCTGAAGAAGACAAGACATTGGAGTTACTAGTCAAAAACATTAAATCAACTGTCTTAAATATGTCCAATGAACTAAGTATACTATGGAAAAACAACTAAAGGAAATTAGGAAAACAACATATGAACAGAATTTATTAATAAAGAGGTAGAAATTATAAAAAGGAACAAAATGGAAATTAGAGAAATGAAAAGTACAAAAACTGAAATGAAAATCTCACTAGAGGGGTTCAACAGCAGATTTGAGCAGATAGAATAAAGGATAAGTAAATCTGAAGACTAAGAAATTGAAATGATTCAGTCTGAGGAACAGAAGGAAAAAAGAGTAAAGAAAAATGAGCAGAGCCTGAGGGATTTGTAGGACATCATAAGCATAACAACACATGCATCATAAGACTCCTAGAAAAAGAGAAAGAAAAAGGGACAGAAAAAACATCTGAAGAAATAATGGCTGAAACTTTTCAACTATTATGAAAGACATAAATACATACATCCAAAAAGTTCATCAACTTCGTGAGGATAAACTTAAAGTGATCCACACACTGAGCACATTATAATCAAATTGTCAAATCCCCAAAACAAAGAGAGAATTTTTAAAGCAGCAAGAGAGAAGTGACTTGTCACATACAAGGGATCTTCAATAAGATTAATACCTAATTCCTCATCAGAAACCATAGGAACCAGAAGGCAATGGAGTAACATGCATAAGTTTCTGAAAGAAAAAACTGTCAACCCCAAATTCTATGTCCATCAAAACTATTCTCCCTCAACAATGAAGGAGAAATTAAGACATTCCCAAACAAAGAAAACACAAAACAAAACTAAGATAATCTATCACTAGCAGACCTGTCCTGCAAGAAATGAAAGGACACTAAATATCAAACTGAATTCAGAGCATAAGAAAAGGTTTATACACCATGACCAAGTAGGATTTATCCCCAGAATACAAGTGTGGTTCAGTGTACAAAAAATACAAAAACCAATCAATGTAATACACCACATTAATAAAATAAAGGAAAAAATCCACACAGTCATTTTGATACAGAAAAATAATTTTATAAAAATCAAACACCCTTTCATGAGAAAAACACACTCTAAACCAGAAATAGAAGAAAGCTTTGTCAAAATGATAAAGCTCATATATGAAAAACCCACAGCTAACATCATTATCACTGGCAACAGACTGAAAGGTTATCTGCTCAGATCAAGAACAAGACAAGGACGCTTGTTTTCACTACTTATATCCATCATAGCATAAGAAGTTCTAACACGAGCAATTAGGCAAAAAGGAAATAAAGGCATTCATATTGGAAAAGAGGAAGTAAAATTATTTCTGTTCACAGAACACATGAATAGAATGTAGAAAACACTAAATAATCCACAAATGAACCTGTTAGAGCAAATAAATAAATTTAGCAAAGTTGCAAAATACACAATCAACCTGCGAAAATCAGTTGCATTTCTACTGATTAGCAACAAACAATCTTAAAAGGAAATTAAGACAATAATTTTATAAACACTAGCATCAAAATAGCAACCACAATAAAATACTATTTCATACTTACGAGAATGGCTATTATTTTTTAAAAAATGGAAAATAAGTGTTGGCCTGAATGTGGAAAAATAGGAATCACTGTGCATTGCTGAGGGGAATGTAAAACAGTGCAGCCACTGTGGAAAACAGTTTGGTTTTTTCTCAGAAATTAAACACAGAATTGCCACATGACCCCACAATTCCACCCCTAATGTGATAATTATGTGTCAATTTGACTGGGCCAAGAGGTGCCCAGATTGAACGTTATTTCTGGGTATGTTTGTAAGTATGTTTCTGGATGAGATTAGCATTTGAATTGGTGGATTCAGTAAACTAGATTGACCTCCCCAATGTAGGTAGGCATCATCCAATCTGTACAGGGCTTGAGGAGAACAAAAAGGCAAAGGAAGGACGAATTTACCCCTTTTGCTTCACGCCTGCCTGCTTGAGCTAGGGCACTGATCTTCTCCTGTCCTCAGACTGAGATTTACACCACTGGCTCCCGTGGTTCTCAGGCTGTCATACTCAGGACTCAGACTGGAATTACACCACTGGCTTTCCTGGGTCTCGAGCTTGTAAATGGCAGATTGTGGGACTTCTCAGCCTCCATAGTGGAGTGAGTCAATTCCTCATAATAAATCTCTATATATATATACATATATGCTATTGGTTCTGTTTTGCTGGAGAATCCTGATTAATATATCTAGTATGGACACAGAATAACTGAAAACAGAGATTCAAACAGATACTGTACACAAATATTCATAGCAACATTATTTAATATCCAGAAGGTAGAAACAACTCACCTGTCTATCAACAGATGCACTGATAAAATGTATTATATATATACGTTGGAATATTAGTCATAAAACAATGAAGTTTTGATATATGCTACAACATGGATAAGCCTGGAAAACATTTTGCTTAGTGAAATAGACACAGTAGGACAATTACTGTATAATTCTATTTATACGAGGTATGTAGAATAGGCAAATTTTTACAGACAGAAAGTAGAATAGAGGCTACCAGGAGCTGGGGAGAGAAGGATATAAGGAGTTATTACTTAACAGGTACAGAGTTTCTGTTCAGGATGATGAGAAAGTTCTGGAAATAGTGGTGATGTGTTGTACAACAATGTAAATGTACTTAGTACCACTTAATTATACATTTAAAATGGGTAAAATGATAAATTCTATGTTCTATATTTTCCACAATAAAAAAAGGAGGGTAGGTAACATAGCACAAATCCCATGGAAAACAACTGTATCTTACCCCTCTGCAAGTGCCCTTTTGTTCTCCCCATTTATCTTTTCTTTCCTCCCACTCAATCTGGCCTTTCTATTAATCTCTAGGCATGCAATGGCACCCATGGTCTAACTAATGAGACTCAACTTTAAAAATACTGTATCCGTTGACATAGATGAAATACAAGTATGGATATGAGATAGGAGGTCCTCAGTTTCCATGGGTTTGGGTTTCAGGACACACCTCTGGGTTTCAAGCCACTCCCCAAGGCCTCAAGCCCCTCCTCTAGGCCCTCCCCTAGAGAACAGTCTCTGTTGCTTGTTGGACCTATTTTCAGCACCAACACAGAGAAATTGAGACCTCAGGGTGCTGACTTATACAAATCCTGTGGCTGGGCATGCTCAGTAGGAAGGGGCTATATAAACCTAGTAGCCAAGCATGCTCAATAAAGTGGAATTTATCCTTTGAATGACCTTCCACTAGAGGTGCTAAAGAGCACAGAATATTCTTGAATATGTTCTGTGCATGTGATAGAATTTGACCAATGAACATGCCCTAAAAAGAGACCAAGTGAGCATGTGCAAGACTATGTTACATAACTGGGAAACCCCCCCCCTTGTTGGATATTCATTAGGCAGAATGAATATGTATTAGATAGCGAAACTATAAAAGCTGAATTCCAGCAGAAGGCTGGGTAGTTTCTTACTTTCCTGGGGCCAACCCCTACTTTGCCAGTGGTGGTGTATATGCTTCCTTTTGTATCAAACTTACTTTCAGCAAGTGGCTGCTCACTCCTGAGCCAGCCTGCAGTCTGTACAAAACTTTAAGTGTGTATTTCTACTTTGACATTAAACTTAGTGTAAGCCCTGCTCAGTCTCTTGAGCCAGGCTACACTCTCTCTGTAAAATCTGTATCTCCTATTATTATATTAAACCTGTTAGCACTTTCTACTGTGACTCTGCTCTTTAATTCTTTCCTGTGGCAGAGTCAAGAACCTTGTAAGAGGACAGGGTGGGTTATGGCCTGCTATTGGGCCTCTCCTCTCCTCCAGCATCAGACATAACCATGTATACGTATATTGAAATGAAACCAAACGCATCCATTTTTTTGCTTCATTAATATCATTTTGTCTTATAGAATGTAGAAGGTAAGAAAATACCAATTATTTCTATTTTTCAAAAATATATTTGATGCAAGGAAATTACTCAATTGTTTTTTAAAATTTTACTGTTAATGAGATATTTTTTTGTGAAATATGTTATTAAGAAACACAAAGAAAGACTCAGTTTGGTAACTTGAATAATTCTGTGCTATGGTGAAACTAAATTAGAAAGAGTAAAAACATTATTAAAATTATTTTCAAAAATCAATTCTGCATATTTAAAACTCTCAATCCCAATTTTAAGTTTTAACTGTGAAAACAAGTATCACAGAATGAATCAAGCAAGCCTAAAATAGAATTTCAGCTCAGAATGTGAAACTTTTGGCTGTTATTTTATTTCTCTTCTAGCTATAGGTAACCTGTTAACTCATCCTCAGAATGCAGACTCCACAGCGGGAGGTGACATATCTTTTCTTTCTCTGTTCAGCTATATGAAATATTTAACACATTCAGTGGCCTTGGATGTATTTTGACTCTGGATACTGTTTATGAGTGTGTTATAAACTTACATAACTGCCAGTGCTTAGTAGGTTCTATTTGCAAATAAGGGTTGGAATAAAACTCAGTATCTCAAATGTGCAGCAAATACAGACTACTATTATACTACATATCAATTGAATGAGTCAATCACCTGTAGGATCCCATGTTGCAAGTGGTCATCAAAGCCAATGTCTAAAGATATCTTATCTTTTTCCATACATACTAAACTTTTTGTGGACAAAGATGTAGTGTAAGATTGGACAATAATACGTTTTCATGCCCAAAAATTCCTGAAGAGAAGAGGGACGAGGATAAGAAGACATAGAGGAGAGAGAATCCTAGTAGTATTTATTTGCCTCTACTCTCCTTCACCTATGCATCAAAAGCACATCAGGTGAGAAAATGGAAAAAAATGTAAGGGTTCGAGGCACAGCTTGAGACTGTGTATACAGGGGTAGGAATCAGTCTGACATCTATTTGTGCAGTGGACTACAGGGCCTCCTGGGAGAGAAATCTCCTGAAGGAGAGGAAGCCAGCAGCAAGCAGACAGGCTGAGTGCAGCAAGCAGAGAGGCTGAGTGTAGCAAGCAAGCCTGCAATGTGGAATGGGTTGGGGTGATTCTGAGTACAGCATATTTGTTTCTTGGATGTGTCTCTCCAGACTCAGCCTACTCACTCTCAACATGGTCAAATGTCTGAGTGCTGTGGAAAGGACAGCTGTGTGAGAGCATTGCTTTGGTACTCCTCTAATCAAGTATATAAAAAAGGAGGAAAAGGAAGAAAGACATGTTTCCATATTTTGCCACAGAACACCCCCACCCTTGGCACCTAGAAAGCTTCAGTACACAACCAACTGTGTCCCATGGGAAACTCCTCCCCTCTCCCCACACAAAGTTGTCCCTAGGGAACAGGTTCGAAACAGGAACTGAGGAAAATCACCTGCAGCTGCTACAAGGAAGCTGACAAATTCAGCTATTCCCTGAGGCCTCGAGAAACATCTAATGCAGGGGCTTTTGAAAAGAGTTAGGGGCCTGCAACAGCAGCTAGGAGCAGGAGCAAGAAAATACAGGTGAACTTATATGAATCAGGCCAGTGTTTTAAAATTCCTGTTGTCCAAGGACTCTGTACTTAAAAAAAAAAAAAAAAAAAAAATTAAAATAGCTTTTGAATTTAGTGCTTCATTGATCTTACAACTACTTCTGTTCTCTAAATAAATTGCAAAGCTGAGATGATAGTTCAGACACCCCCTACACTCACTGTAAGTGAAAAGCTGTTCATAGTAGCAGAGGATAGAAATGATAAATTTTTAAACACCTGTACAACAGATTCTGACAAACTGTGAGTTAAGAGGCAAATATCCTGCAAAGTTTCAAGGCACAAGTCCTTCCCTTTCTCCCTCCCCCGCTGCTGCTTACTACTGAAAATCGTTCTTTCAAATACTTCAAGATTTATGTTTAAAAGATCAATTCTGGGTCAGTATGAAAGTTTCATCCTAGTAAATGTCAATGAGCTGAAGTTCACAGAGAAAACAACAAAGGAGAAAGCAGTAACTATGTCACCAAATGAGCAAATTTTTCTTCATCTTTTACGCATCACAAATTCACTTTCTGATGACTGTCAGTGTTATCTGAAGGAATTTCTCCTAACAGACCAAGGCTTTTAACTACTTTTCACATTTCTGCAATTACTCTATAATACTTCCAAAACTTTGTTTCTTTTAAATGTTAATTGCACACTTAAAGGTTAGTTAAGTAAAGGTATTGAACCATAATGCCCTTTCCTTCTTGCCAAAACATAACCTTTCTTTTTTGTCTTATATCTCGTTAAGTCATTTTAGTAGTAGGACAGCCAAGGTAGGTTCACTCTGATTAATTCTATCATTTCCACATAAATGGATTGGGGCCAATATTTCTTTTTAAAAATATATTATTACAGTATTTCACATATATACACACACGTAATATTTATATATAACAGTATTATTTTAACTTATATTGACCAATATTTTATTTTTTTTTTAAGTCCAGATAACAAACGTTTCCCCCAAAGCCTTGGCTAAATCTCTATCATTTTAACACACCCCTCCTACATTTTGCTTGGTCAGAAAACCCAGTTCCTTAACTATTATTATTTATTATGCAATGTTTTTCAACACTTTCTTATGGCTTATGGCTCAAATTCGTGTCTGTGTATACGTGTATATTTAGGTTCTTAAATCACATTCATGTGCTCTTGTTCTTTTTTTTCAGTTAAATGGGCAGCACTTTGATGCCAAGGCCTGGTTCTATACTTATTTTGTGTTTCATCCATCCATTCAGACAATATATTCTGGCTGCCTACTATGTGACTGCCACCACGTTTGCCAATGGAGATTCTGTCCTAATGAAAATTATACATCCAAAAAGGCCAGCCGGGTATGCTACTGTTCATACAGTAGAACCACAATCGACATATAACTGACAGTAATTTGTGTTCCATTTGATTCGAAATATATTTCCTGTCAGGTCATGATGGTATGCTTCTCTCTCTTTGACCTGAAGTTCCTAACATTTCTGTAACTCTTAAATTAAATTCCAAGAGTCAACACACAAAATTATGTTAAAATTCTGATTAATTTACCTAAAGCACTCAGGGGGAGCTTTTTAAGCCCTTTCCATGGAGCCACTACTTTCAAAAAACATTAGTTGGTAAAAGGACACAAGCGTTGAAAATCTGAAGAGAAAATTCCTGATCTTGGAGTCATACAAATAGGCAGGCTATTACAGGCTTCCTACCTATTTAATCTTTAACTTGGCCCAGGTAGGGAAACATTTCCTACAGGAATTATTCGAAATTCTGAGACTTAACATTCAGATTATACTCAGTCCCCTAGAAGGCTCATTGACTTTCCCAGGATCAATATCACCTCAGGACTAATAATGTCAAATGAACATCTGCAGCCCTGACCACTCCTACTCATCCTCAAGTTCCATGTTTCTAATTGGCATCCCCACCTAGATGTCTCATCAATAATGCAAACTGAAGAAATTTAAAGAACTCATCCTCACTCTGACCCCTCGTCCCGACCCCTTATTGGCTTCTCCTAATGACCCCATCCTGCCACCAAGACTGGCATGTTCTCCATTTTCTAAGCTTTCAAACTGGTAATTACTGTTTAGTCACAAGTTCTGATGAGTCGTCCTGGCAAAATCTCTTTCAGGTTCAACCCTTCCTTTACATTCCACAGCCAAAAATCTGGGCCAGGAAAATCACATGGCATTTAAACATTTCCTAATTTAAGTTCAATTAAATTCTTCATCATGCTCTAGCTCTGTACTAAATGGATTAGTGGAGATCACAGATATATTTACAACTTCTATAATCATAAAAGGAAAAATTGTGACTACTTTGTACATAAAATTCAACTCCTACTAATGTCATGACCCTATTTGCAGAAGAAACATATTGCTTTCTAAAATAGTATATATGATGTGCAATTAATCTAAAAGATGATAATGAAAAGTATTCCTTTGATGCTAATTAACTTTAATTTGTTTATGCCCCACTTTGTACTCTAAAATTAAAATGGTAAAACATATTAAACCTAAAAGGTGATTTTAAGCATTAAAAAATAGAACACAAAATAAATGACTCATTATGAGTATTGAATAGCATATGAGGTGTTTACACCCATGTCTAAATGTAATATATTCTTCCTAAGTATAATGCTATTAATATTCTTTTACAAATTATATCTCTTTCATGTATTTTAAATTAACATATTTCAAATAAAACATAGTATATTTTTATTATAAGAGGCCAAACTAATGTTCTCAGAAACACAATAGAATTATTTTTAGTAGACAAAATAGGTTGACAGGTGTACAATATCCTGTTTATGCTACACTTTGATTTTATTATATATCACCTTGTCACAGCCCTGGTAAACTGTCACAAACCAATGCAAGGATTCATTACTATAAAATACTACATGTAGATGCTTCCAAAGCTGAATTCTACCCCAACATTCAAGACCCCTATGTAGAATCATTGTAGAGGTTGAAGGGTGTTAACAGCTCATAAGCCTTGAAATGAGAATGGTGCAATGCACTTTATGTGGACTGCCCTGATGGACCATCTGGAAATTTCATTCAAGTATAGAAGAGATATATTCTAATGCTGTACCCAATCATTTCAATTTTAGAAGTCAGCGTTTCCCCTCTATGATTTTTGTTTGAGCATATGAGACTATGCAATTCTATGCAGACTATGAAAATTAGCATACAGAATGTCCATACAGTTAAATGAAACATGATAAATCAGAATGCTACCACTCCCATGCAGATACAAAAACAGAAACACTTCACTGCCTAGGAAAACAATCCACACAAAAACATGAGTTTGTTTCCACTCCCAAGATCATTATAGCTCCAAGTAAATCACTTCAATTAGTTTGAAAGATTTGTAATAGAAACCATGTGTAATGATTGGCTATCATTAAGTATTTACTTTTCTATTTTCATTTAGGTACTACAGATGCCTACATCCAAAACAAATATAGTATAAGTACTATGTATAGTAAAAGTATCCCTTAGATTAAAGGAATATAAAGTCAAACAAAGTATCCATAATACCCTAAGAATGTTGACACATCAGATATGTATGTCAATGGCCGAACCCGTGGCTCACTCGGGAGAGTGCAGTGCTGGGAGCGCCGAGACCGTGGGTTCGGATCCTATATAGGGATGGCTGGTGCGCTCACTGGCTGAGTGCGGTGCAGCAACACCAAGCCAAGGGTTACGATCCCCTTACTGGTCACACACACAAAAAAAGATATGTATGTCAAGCTGACACTTATTTTTTTTTAAACTAAGCAGAAACAACACTTGGCATCTGCAAAACTTAAAATAAACTAACCTGAACATGGTGGCAAATTAGCAGTACATAATGTTTACCTCAACTTCCCAGTAAAAGCATCATACAGATCCTTTAGAAAAAATTTCTGCTTCTAGCAATATAGTTGACTAGTTAGTTATCTTGGAAAACATCAATTTAGAAAACACCTAAAATGCTGGATAAAATTATTTCAAAATTTCTTTAGATGAAAAGCTAAACTGGCAAGAAAGAAATTAAGAAAAAAATATTTACTCCCCACCCATCCCCAAGTTCCCCAAGAGAAAAAAAAAAGAAAGCACTAATCAAGAGAGACATAACCAACACGGAAGGCTAAGACTGCCCTGGGAACATACCAATCTCCAGCAGTCTAGAGCTTTTAGCTTTAATGGGCTTCAAATACAGGATAGTACACAAAGCCTAGACCTTTCACAAGATGAGAGAGCAAATTAAATCCCTTATGTACTAGAACCCCAAAAGGTAATATCCCCAGGGAAGGGGTTACCTTAAGCCCACCTGCAGAAGAAAACAGTAAAGAATCTTGTCTGCTTTTGTCTTGACTCTGGAATTAGGGGTAAGGGGCTTCTCTGTCGGAAACATCTAACCACAGGGCAGTATCCATGCAGCTTTTGGGCCAGAATTAAACTACTTAGTTGCCAAAAATTATGCTGAGAATTTAAATTTATAGTGATTGCTCTTTGGTAGTGCTCCCAGACACCTGGCAATAAATCATGCAAATTTCAAAGAAGAAAAGTACCTTTAAACTCCACATTCAAAGAATTTCCACAGATAAAGATTCAGCAATCAGTTCACAATATAAATGTGGATAACACAGGAAGAAGCAAACAAACATTAGTTAAGAGCCAGTAAAAACAAATAACAGAACGTAAGACATATATAAAAACGTAAGACATAGTATTTGAAAAACAAAGCATTTCTAGATATAAAAAATACAATAATTGACATTAGAAACTCATTAAATGAGTTAATCAGAAGATTAGAACAATCATAAAAGACTTAGTGAATTGGAAGGTAGGCCTGAAAAATAACCCACTGGACTAGAATATGTAAAAACAAAATATGAAAGAGAAGTTTTTTTAAAAAAGAGAGTGACATTCCTTAAAATATGATCAATTGGATCATGGGAGAGAAACAATATTCTAAATCAAAATGGCTAATAATTTTCCAGAATTGATGAAGCAGAACAATCTTTAAATTAAGGAAGTCTATTCACTCATGATAAACAAAAGGAAAAATAAAAGAAATCTACACAAACACACATTATAACAAAACTACAGAACACCAAAGGCAAAAAGAGGATCACAAAAAAACCCCAGAAAAACAGATTATTTCCCAGGGAATGTCAATTTAGACTACACCTCATTTAACAATGGAAGCCAGAATATGGTGAAATAATCTCTTCACACTGCTAAAAGAAAATAGTTGGCAAGCTAGAATTATATACCCAGTGAAGATATCTTTTCAGAACAAGAGTGAAATAAATACAAAGGTACTTCAAAACATTCATGAAAAAATTCATATTATCTTTTACTTCTATTTTTCCACGAACTATTTGAAGTATGCTTGTACATTATCAGAGAAACTAAAAGTACTCTAAAAGGCTTGTTTCAGGAAGAAGTAAAAAACGATCCTAGGAGGAAGTTCTGTTATACAAGAAGGAAGGTATACAAATACGTTAAATATGTGGGTAAATCTACGCAAACGTGTAAAACAGTTTTTTTTTTAAAGTCTAATATTAAGTTAAAAAAATAAAATACAGAAAAACATATAAGGTAGGAGGCTGTCATTTATTAAGGAAAATATATGAGTATATGGTTCTTGAAATATGTTACAGTAGTCCTCCATTATTTGCAGGGGATTCGTTCCAAGACCCCCACTGGATGGCTGAAGTCCTGGACATACTGCACATGAATTGCTTTTTCCTTCTCCACAGTTTCACAGATAGAAGATTTGTTCCTTCCATAGACCTTAGCAACCTCAGCACAGGACTTTTTTCCTTTACTTATGAAGTCAAGAACTTTCGCCTTTTCACTTAAAGGAAGCACTTTACAGCTTCTCCTTGGCATATATGAATTGCCAGCATCACTACCCTTGCACTTCGGGGCCATTATGAAGTAAAATAAGGGTGACTTGAACACAAGCACCACAACACCACAACAGTGGATCTGATAGCCGAAAAGGTTACTAAGAGACTAAACGGGCAGTGAGTGTTGGCAGTGGGGATTCGCTGGACAAAAGGATGCTTTATGTCCTGGGTGGGACAGAGCAGGACAGCACAAGACTTCATCACACTACTCAGAATGGTACACAATTTAAAACTTGTGAATTGTTTCTCAAATTTTCCATTTAACATTTTTGGACTGCGTTTGACCACGGGTAGCTAAAACTGTTGAAGACAAAAGCAGGGATAAGGGGGTACTACTGTATAAAGAAACATATACACATGCCATATTCAAAGATAGAATCACTATACCCAAATTTATCCAGATAGTTTATGCAATTCCAATCAAATACCCTGACAGAATTTTTGTTGTTTTGTTGGAAGTTGGCAGGCTGATTCTAAAATTTATGTGGCTGATCAAAGGGAAAGTAATAGTCAAGATACTCTTTGAAGAACAATAAGAATATGGATTGACTTTCTCTACCACGTATCAAATCTTATTATAATTATATAATAATCAAAAAGCATGTGTAATTGGCATAGGGTTAGACAAATGGGCCAAAGGATCAGAATAAAAACTCCAGAAATAGAGCCATGCACACTTGGACAGTTGATATAAGACAGAGGCAACATTATGAAAATTAGGAAAAAGATGGATTATTTAATAAATAATGCTGGGACAATAGTTATTCGTATATACAAAAATGAAATTGGATCTGTTCCTCTTAGTATACACAAAAATCAATTCCAGGTAGATTAAAGACTTAAAGGTAAAAGACAACCTTCTTAAAACTTTTAAAGGGAAATATAAGGATAATATCTTTATGACCTTATATAAGAAAGGAATTTCCTCAAACAGACATAGAAACACACACAAAAAAGGCTGATGAATCAGACTACATTAACATTAGCAACAACCGTTCATGAAAAGACACCATAAAGAAAGTGAAAAGATAAAAAGGGGGGAAAATATTTGTAACACATAGGCAACAAAAACATTACTATTCCAGATACATCAAGAACTCATACAAATCAACACGAAAAAGATAAGCAATACAGTAAGAGAAAAAAGTGGATAAAAGATTCAATCAAGTATTTTATAGAAGAAAGAGAAATGACCCATAAGTGGCCCACAAATGGCCCTGAAGATGCCCAACCTCTTTAGAAATCAAGAAAATATTAACTGAACACACAAATACCAACTGAACACACCACTTGAGAAAATAATTTGGCATTATATGGTAATGCTGAAGATGAATTCACTCCATAACCCAGCAATTCTGAGACCCTAGAACCAATTTCAATCTAGAATGTGTTACAGAATTACATGGAGGGCTGAACACACATTGCTGGACCCCACCTCCAAAGTTTGAGTCAATAAGTCTGCATTAGGGATGGAGATTTTGTATTTCTAATATGTTCCCAGGTGATGCCAAAGCTTCTGGTCCTGCAATCACACTTTGAGAACCACTAACCTAGAGGAGCTCTTCGACTTTTGTACCAAGAGCACATACACAAATATTCATGGAAAGATTATTTGTACTAGTGGTATTAATGATAATGATAAGCATAACAATAACCACAATAATAATAAAACAAAACCAAGAACAGTCCAATGTTCACTGACAGGATAAGAGGCAAACAGATCATGGAATATGCTTACTATGAAACACTACACCAGAGCAAAAGTTAAAAAAAATAAAATAGCTACACACATCAAAACGAATGAATCTCAAAAAAGTTAAAAATTTAGCTTTAGAACATGTATGCAATATGATTCCATTAATTCAAAGTTAAAAGAAAAACAAAAACAAAACAACATATATTTTAGAGACACATTCTTATGTGGCAAAATTATACAGGAAAGCATGGGGATGATGAGTCGAAGTTTCAGAATAATAGTTTCTACTGGGGAGAAGCAGTAAACAATGGGCTTCATAGGTATTGGTAATGTGGGCATATATTACATTTTATTAATGCTACACTTTGAACTGTACACATACAGCCTAATATTAGAGGAGTATCTGAAATGACCCTTTTGTAAAACTTAATTCAACCTGTCCTCAGATATTCTTGATTACTCTGGGAGAGTTCACATCATTGCCTTAAAACTTTACAGTTTGGGACTTAGCCTTCTATTTATCTGATCCAATTCAATATGGATTTCTTCTGATGAGCCAGTCATAGGCATTTTTCAGCTGGTCACCATCATATAAATAATGACTGTTCACATTTGCAATGTACAAACACACTCCTCAGTGTGCTTTTCCTCTGAAGACTAAGTAATAATCCCTGAGGCTTAAACTCATCTATTTCAAACCTGTTTTTTGTTGTTGTTGGCTTTTTGTGGACTCTTTCCAAACACCCCATACATTTTCACATGGTCAATTGACTTTAAAAAGAATAAAAAGACAATCAGATGATCCTGAACAACTCCTGACTCTTAGGCATTCATTTGCACCATGAGCTGAGGGGAGCTAGTCAAACAGAAACTGAAGAAATCGTACAACAAATTACAAATCTAGTTTTGTTTGAAATATTTCCCCCCCAAAGCAGTATTCAAATTATCTATGAAAATAACCAATAAAAGTGTACTTGGCCTGGGGCACTGAGTTTCTAACAGATATAAAGCCAATAACAGTTTTCATTGCAATCCTCAAAAACTGTTTTCCCAACTAACAATATGTGTTTATATTTTTTTATAAATAGTCATTGAACAAGCTCTACCGCCCACCACTCTACCATCAAATACAAAGCAATGAGAAATTATATGGAGAGAGGATCTGGAACATATGCCAATGCCAAATCCCACAAAAATCAAATGATTATTAATTAACATATATAAGACAGTATATCAATACAGGGTGACCGAATACATTTGTTATTCCATGTACTTTATGTTAGTTTGCAAGCAGAGTTTATCGTTTTGTGAAACTATCATTTTCTGTTAGTTTGCAAGCAGAGTTTATCATTTTGTGAAACCTTGGCTTTACTTCAGATGTAGTGCCACTCCAAGTAGTCACTCCTATGTGACTGTTTACTTTGTCATCAACTGGTTACCCATCCTCTGAAAGCCTGCCCTCTTGGTGACACTTGACCTGCTGGTCCTTTTGAGGAGAACTGAGAATAGGATCAGATGAGAGGAGTCCGTCCATTCAGGATCAAAGGAGGATGCCTGGTAAACATTCCCAAGCTCACATTAGGTAAGCTCCACCCTTCTCTAGACCTGCAACATGCCCTGTCCAAAGGGGAAGTGCACCTTCACATTATATGCATTCTGTTTGGTATCTACTGTCTTTATACTACTTCAAATATTCTTCATGAATTTAGGGAAGCCAATAACAAAAGCTTCCCTATCTGTGATATAGCTCATCATCAATAGAAAATCTCTTCATCTGGAAGTACCCACGTTTTTGTTTTTAAAATTTTAGACAACATGGAACTTACATAAACTGAACCTAGTGCCTATTCCCTTTGGATCCAGCGTGCCAAATACACTGCTTGCACATACTTAGGCTAACGGAGACCACCAACATCCCCTTGGCTGAACCACACCTCTCAACATATGCAGCTGAGGCCCAGGGAATCTGCGTAGATGAGAACAGGTTTCACCTCAAAATGCATAAGAATTCTGAAAGAAGTCATCTATGACAGAAATATTTAGAACTGGCAGAAACACCTAGCACTAATCATAACTGTATGTAAATATTGCTTTGATATTGTATGGAGTCCTTACGCTTACTTTCATAGAGACCTTTTTTTTGTTCAATAAAGGACATGAGGTGGTTCTTATAATTCTCAGAAATTCTAAGATAAAACAGATCTAAAGAGTCAAGAAGGGGAAATCCATAAATCTGACACTAAGTAGTCCTATGGGAATAGGAAGTAGGAGTGGATCTCATAAATCTTCAGTGAATGGATCAGTAAGAATGCATGACGAGCAGGGGTGAGTCTCAGGCAGGGACAAAGAGGAGAGAAGGGATGAAAACAATTCCAGGAGACAAGGAAGACAGGCCTTTATTTGTGGGAAGGAACAATATGAGTTCTATTAGGGATGTTCTTTCAAGTGATAATTGAATGTTCAAGTGGAGAGTTAATTATCTTTAGATAAAGGATTAGAAAAGGTGAGAGGTTAGATATCCAAGACACTCATTCTATTTGTGTTCTATTTGTTTAGCATTTTATAGTTTGCAAAGGTTTTAACATGCTCATATTCAATTTTTATAATAATCTAGTTTTGTAAATATATATTTTTCCCCTTCTATAGGCAAGAAATTTAAAAAGTGAGTTGCTCAAGGTCATACAGGAGTAAATGACTGAAACCCAAAACACAGTTTTTTCCCACTATACTCAGAGTGGTATTTTAAGTATAAACCACTGAAGAGTAGAAACTCCAAGGAGACAATGTGGCAATTAGTCATAGCACTGAAGGAAGAAAAGCAGACACCTTATTTGCTTTTCCTGAGAAGCAACTAATTTTTCAACTCTATTCAGCTAAATACATTGAAAAAAAATTACAAAATGAAGGCCAAAGTATTTACTCTTATTTTTCTCACAAAACTGAAATACTTCATTTCATTAAATGGTTCCATCACCGTGAATCCTTCATATGGGATAAAATAAATGATGGTCTTATTAGTAGTTGAACTATACTTTCATTTGACTAGAACGCTGCTTATTAGTGCAGAAATGGAATCCAGTGCCCCTTATATTGCATCAAGTAAAATTAAGTCTTTATTTCTTGGCACCTAATTATATATTTCACAACATAAACAATAATGAATGTTAATGAAGGTATTTCTAATGTCTTCTAATACTGGAAAAATATATTTTAAAGGATAATTTAATTCTACTCTAAATTCCAAAGACAGACATTGCATGAACTGTTTAATTAGTAAACATTTCGTGGCTACTTTTTATTCCTATCCTAACAGTAAACTCCCCAATCCACTCATCCACCTGCATATCATGGCAGAAAAACATAGGTCAAGAAATAGGTGTTAAAAAAAAAGTCAATAAACTGAGCATCATATTAACTGAGTTGTGATCCTAGATTGGCTATGTGACTTCAACCTCTCTGAGCCTTGGTTTCTCCTCCCATAAAATAAGGAATATGAATAAGATAATTTATAAACCTTATTTTAGCCTTAACTTTTGATGGCCTCCAATTCCATAACAAAGATACAAAGGCAAAATTACTTTTTAATTGATAAAAATTTTATATATTTATGGTGCACAGCATGACTTTTGGATATAGGTGTACACTGTGGAATGACTAAATCAAGCTAATTAACATATCTATTACCTCACTTTTTTTTTGTAGGGAGAGCATTTAAAATCTACCCTCAGCAATTTTCAAGAATACAATATATTGTCGTTAACTACAGTTACCATGTTATGCAACAGGTCTCTTGAACTTATTCCTCTTATCTAACTGAAATTTTGTACTCTTTGACCAACATCTCCCTAATCCTCACTCTCTTCTCCAACCCTTGATAACCGCTATTCTACTCTGCTTCTGTGAGTTCCACTTTTTTAGGTTCCATGTATAAGTGAGATCATGTGGTAGCTGTTTTCCTGTGCCTGGCTTATTTCACTTAGCATAAGGTCCTCCGGGTTCATCCATGTTGTCACAAATAGCAGGGCAATTTCCAACACCAAATCTTTAGAAAAGGTCAAGTTCTCATTTCCAGGTACTATATATATATATACACATATATATATACACACACATATATACACACACACACACACATTTTTTTTTCCCCCCCCTTGTGGCTAGCCAGTACAAGGATCCAACCCTGGACCTTGGCGTTATCAGCACCACACTCTAACTGAGTGAGCACACTCTAACCGAGTGAGCTCACTGGTCAGCTTACTTTCAGATATAGTGATTTCTACAAAACCTTGCCTGCTATAATACTCAAACTAAAGAATACAATTTCGTTAATAATAGACGTTGATAATTTTATATGTCCATGATTTCATATATTCCAAATATAGAATGGTTCTAATATTACTGAACCCAACTAAAGTAAAATAATTCTAAGCAAATAATATGCAAATACAAAAACACCAGGTACCTGTCTAAAACATTTTGAGATCATTTGCTCTAAGGACTTTGAATTATGATAATCTTATCTCATTGTTTCATAAGAGTACAAATACCGAAAGCTAAATTTTACAACACTAAAAAGAAGACATGAACAACTATATAAATTCAACAACACATTAAAAGTTGTGGAAAACAACTGACAGATAAAGGTTTGTTTCATTTATTTAATTGGAATATTACAAATCTATAAAATATTTATAACTATTAAAACATTTTGATAGCATTGTGGAGTCCTCGTTCTCACTTATCATAGTCCCCTAAGCAGCTCTCACTAGAGCGTTCCTTTGCTTTCTTTATGTGGAGGCCACTTACTACTTCTATTGTATTTGTCTACTCTGAAGACTACATTTCTCTTTCCAATATGCAAATGAACGGAAATACAAAATAAAGGATGCAAAATAAGGATCAAAGAGGTTGAGGTTTCTGAATTATCCCCTCAAAAATAGTTGACTATTCCTTTGTCCCTATTTGATATCTCTATTTCTGGGATCCAGACAGTGCAGAGAAAGGAAGAAGGCCCAGGAGAATCATCACCCTGCTGATAATTCTTTCCATTAACACAGAAAAGTGAGTGCTGACTATTCCATTTTAAGCTTTGAAGGAAAATGTTTCAAAATACACAATGTAACTGAACTGCTCCCACTCATTCCAGAAGACATTGGTTGTATGCCTACCACATAACCAGCACTGTGCAAGGGGTCTTTTACATGTGTTACTTAGTTCAATCCTTTCAATAAACTTACTAGCTATTTAAAAGATAAAGAAAATGGTCACAGAGGTTAGGTAACGTTCACATGGCTTGTGAGTGGCAGAGCTGGGATTAAGACTCAGCTTTCTGACTCCCACGTGGAAGTTATCATGACATTATTTGACTTACCTAAATGACATATTTTTGAAAAACACAAAAATAAGTAAATTTTTAAAAATGGAATAAAGTGAATTATTCAACATGATTAAGCTGTAAATGTAAAATAAACAAAGAACCACCTACTATGCCGATAAAGGGAAAAAAATTCATACTAATATGATTGCCTGTATTAACAGCTGAAGAATAATTATGGACTGTATTTTAAACAATGCTTGACTAGGGGTATTTGCAATTTAATGAGAATACATTCTGTCAGAATCAGCTTAAATGAGTACTCAACATTCTTGGGAAACAATTTTTTTTTAATGCATAGTATCAAGTTTATTTCAGAAATAAAAGTAATTTTTAAGACAATAGTTCTCAACTGGGGACAATTTTGCTCCTCAGGAGACATTTGTCAAAGTCTGGAGGCATTTTTCATTGTCACAACTGGTGGTGGGGTCTGCTACCAGCCTCTAGTGGGTAGAGGCCAGGGATACTGCTAAACATCCTACAATGTACAGTACAGCAACAGCACTCCAAAAAAAACCAATTATAGGGACCAAAATGTCAATAGTGTCAAAGTTGAGGAACTCTGACTTAAGTGTATGCTTTTAGTACTTGCCAAATACTTTTAAATGTATTTATTTTGTAATATTTAAGACATGCAAAAATGTATACATAGGACAATGAATTGATGTGTCTATCACTGAGCTTATAAAAGTTAAATCTCCCTTGTGTATTCCTTCCTGCCGCCCTAAAATACTCTTAAAGAGATTAGTTAAAATACCATTATGTTATATCTATATTACACTATGTTAAAGTATGCCATAGCATGTTAATTATACCATATTATATTAAATTATACTATCATATGTCTTTAATAGATTTGATGACTAGGTACATTTCTACTTTAACTTTACATAGGAGATCTAGAATTATAATAGAACCTTGCAAAAAGCATCTGGCACGTAAAGATTTATTCCTTGAGAATAGAAAGGAGGGTTTTGATTACTTTACCTCCTTAATACATAAGAGAGAGGAAGTGGTTTTATAGATGTAATCAATTACATAGTGCTAACAAATGTTTAAATATGTATATGACAATAATCTTTGGATTTGAAGCAAATTTATACACTACAAAAAATGAGCAGGATGCTACTAGGAAAGAAAAAAAGCACGACTGTTCTCCATCTCTTTCCATTAATTCCATTGAGGGCACTTGAGCCCGGACCCTCTGTCCCCCATATCTCTTGGGCTGAGGGACTACTGCTTTTTGTTTAGAAGCAGCCTCACAGCTACAAGTTAGAGTGTGGGTTATGACATAATCTTGCATCTCATTTTTCAGTTCAGGGGCCTGGAAGTTTATGTTAGGAAAAAAAAGGACACTTTCCAAGCTCTACAATTGCAAGGGAATTCCTGGTCTACCCAACCATCACCTCACTTCAATGGACCCAGTGGATCTATAGTATGAAAGAATTAGAATTTTAATGGAGTTTCACCATGGCTTAAAGTGTACAAGGCAGCATAAAATATGATCTTTCAGGTCACATCTTGCTCAACTCTTAATAAGACCTATGCTTTACTCAAGGTGTCAATAGGCTCAATTTTTTGCATTTTAAAAATATTTTTTACAATCCAATTAGTACAAGAAAAAATTAATTGTTTAAAACCACTTTTTCTTTCATTATAAACAACAATACGACCAGTGATGGTGACAAATGAAATAGTGGTGTTAATCAATGATAGACATAGAGGGAATGAAAATAAGCAGCCATAACATTTGCTTGGAATAGGTATGATTTTAAGAATAGACTGAAAGTAGCAAACAAGGGTCAAAGAAAACTTCCGTCAGGAAAGGCAAAAAAATTATTTTTAAAATCACTCAACTAATTAATTAGAAGCAAAAGGCAAAAAAGAATAACAGCTCATGGACAAAGTATTTTTAGGTTGGAATAGCATGCCATAAAATAATTATTTATTCCACCACAATGAGAAAAGAAAAAGAAATGTTTTGTTATTGTTACTGTCATTGCTAATGTTTCATTTTCACCAAAGAATTATGAATATAAATGTGGTGAATACAAGTGTTATTTAAGAGAAAAATGTTTTCAAGTTCTACAATACTAAGCCATTATAGCCTTAATTGATACACTCATAGTCTTCTAAAGTCATCAACCTTTGTAAAGCACACAAGCACATGCAGACTCACAAGCCTGAATAAAATACAGATGGTCGATAGCTGCGTAAATAGATCAATGATTACAAAGATGGATTGAGGAGACAAAAATGAGCTCTACTATTACACATGCATGAACTTCCTGACTATAAGAATAATTATACTCTAGAACTGGTTAATTGAGGGAAGTTGAAGAATCTTTTTTACTTGCAGAATCAATAGATACTCATCTGTCTTCAATGACTTAGGTGTAGGTAGCATTGCCTGAAATCGGGGGAATAGATTGGGTGACCTTTGCTTCATTCAAATCATTTTGTCAGTACTCGACAATATGTTCTATATATCATATAATCTGTTTTGAGTTATAAAAACAAATTTGAGAAGACATAATCATATGGCAACCTGTAGATCCTACATATAGGTACAGAGCTGGATACTCAAAAGGGTTTTTGATAAGTAATACAGCCAGCATATATGGAAATTATTGGGGGGGGGGTTGCAAGCTGGAATATTCCCATGCAGGTTTTGCAGAGAGATATCTGTAGAGGTATTGCTGTAGTTTCCAGGTATGAAGGAGGTACCCTAGAGCTGTATTTTACCTGAATTATTATTAAGGACAATTTGGGCCTTTCATCAAAGAAAGAATTTATTTAAAATGAAAGGAAGGGAGGGAGGGAAGGAGTGAAGAAGGGAAGGGAAGAAGGAAAGGTCAGAGAAAATGAAGCAGTGGAGGAAGAGAGACAAATAAGACATGATACAATTTCCTGCCAAGCAGGAATGCATCTGTCCCTTAAAAATAAGGGAGACAGAAACCAAAAGATGATGAATAAATAGAACATTAGCTTAAAGGATTAAAGGTGTCTGGTATACAGTGTGGATTGTTTTAAGAAAGAATTACAAGAATTAACTACTTAAATTTAAAATGTCACTGCAATTTGGGATATCAAAAGAGGCCCCTCTTCCCCTGATCTCATTCTTTTATTCATCACTACTTAAAACTCTCATTTGTCAGCTTTTGTGACACACCACAGCATCTGACTCTTTTTGCTCTAATTTTTCTCCTACCATCCCCTTAAACTGTGTGTTCTTCAGAAATGTAGTCTTTAACCTTCATTTGTCATTTTTTTTACTAGGAACCTCAAGAATTTCATTGGTCCTCATACTCCAACAATCACTTCTTTGCAAATGATTCCAGGAGTCCTTATTTTTAGTCCTGACCTCTATTCTGACTTTTAATACATATTCTAATGTAATGTTATCTGTAAAATTTTTCTCCTCTATCCTGGAAGTATTTTCTCTCCTACCTGATTTGCCCTTTTTGTCAGTGGTACACGATTTTTCAATTAATTTTTTTTAACTTCTTATTTACCCACCTTCCCTTTTCCCTACCCACAACATATTTCAGGGCTTCCTTATAGTTGAAATTTCAATTATCTCCCTATGTCTAGTCTCTTTCCATCAAGCCATTTGGTATACTGCAGCTAGAGTAACTTTTCTAAACACACAATTTGACCATGACCAAACTCAATAGCTCAGCATCCAACTTGTCTACCAGGGATCGAAAAGTCTGATGCTTACAGGGGCTAGGAATGAGCAAGAGTGGGAAAAACACAATAGGGAGTGGTGGGGCCTGTAGCAAACTGGAGAGTGTGTGACATTAAAACTCCCTGTACTGGCCAGCAGCCAAAACAAAAACAAAACAAAAAACTCCACTATTTAAGCACTCTAAAATACAAAGAAAACATATTTTAGATAGATAGATAGATAGGATGAGAGCTGCATCTGTGAGTCACGAGTGTGTGATCTCTGTGCCTCTACAATATGACCCCAATGCATCTACTAATCTTTTATATACTCTTTCTCATTGCCACCCTACATCACTTCTGAGCTTCACCAGAATAGATATTACCCTTTTTATGACTCGAGACTTTGCCCACTATTCTTTTTTCCTAACCCTCTCTAACTAAATCCTACTAGTTCCTCAAAGTCCAGGTCAAGATGCACTCTTCCAGAAAGACCACCTTAACCACAGCCCACCCTAACCTACAGCTCCCTTCCATAAGTCTCAGAACCAGTTTCCAGCCCTCTTGTTTGTACCATGGGCCCCTTACACACCAGCTTTTGGATCCCTTCTCAGAATAAAATACACAGGATTACAAAAGAAACCAATGATATTAAAATAGTTATCAACATATTTACAAAAATAAATTGTCATATAATAATAGATGTGCTTCTTGATTAAAGCACTAAAAAATAAGATCTAGTGGCAGCTCTGTAATTTTGAAGTAGCAATAAGTGTAAACAGTATTTCAAGATATATGCCGCAACTGTAATGTGGTATGAAAATATTATTATCTCTGTTAGTGACAAAGTTAGAAGCACTGTTAATACTACTTTGGTCTGTTGCCTATATTCTAAATTAAACGAAATGTTAAACATTAATTAGAAGTTAATAAAAATAAAGATGTAATATTTTTCATATCTAAGTTCTGGACCCCCTGAATTCTCTCAGTGGGTCTCCAAAGGGAGCTTTGAGCCCCTGGTTATCAACCCTTGATAATAATATATTACCATTTATGTTGATCATCTTTTGTCATACATGCTTTGTGAATATGAATATAAACTCCCTACTAAAATGTTATTTCCTCAGCACTTTAGAATCATTTGTAGGTGCTAATAACTTCAACTAGAACAAAATTTTATTTTTCCCTCAACACTTGAATCACTTTCACGAAACTGTTAGTTTCATTTCTTTGCCAATACTCAATAGGTAAGTATATCTATAAATATTTCTTTTTTACCACTGATATCCTAAAAACACTGACTGGTGTTAGATTTTTTTTCTTTCAATAGATCAAATTAAATTACACTGAAGCAGACCTTCAAAGCTGGAATAATGGTTCTAAGAATCACCTAAATTTAATACGCATTATTTGGCAGTAACTCATAATTGCATATATTAAAAGCTCCTCAACAACCTCAGGATATGGTGTACTTTTAAATGTTTGCATGTTACTATAAATGCGACTATAAGTATTTCAGAACATTTCAATTTCCTCTATGCAGTGAACTTAGTTTCTAAATGAAATTTAGGTATTTTGAAATAAAGGAGACATTAGTATTTTTATTAATAACCTTAAAATTTGAGTTTGATCTTGCTGATTAAATAAAAGTAATTTTTTTTTCAGTAAGACATTTATCCTACCAAATAACTACAATCCATGTTGTCTGGCAGGGAAGAGCCTATTGACCCATACTAGGAGCGATAATAGTGGTGTTAATTCAAGTCCCTGTGAAGTAATGTATCCTCAATTGTTTTTTGTTGTTTTTGTTGTTACGAGGAGACAACCATGCTACATGAGCAACAAACTATGATTATGCATGGATGGAGTTTAGCACTGTAATCAAATAGTACTTACAACAAAGTTAATCTGATGATACATATTTAATGCTATGCATTATCGATGTGCTACATGGTAATTAGACATAAATGGTAAACAGCTCGTACGAATGGCAAATTGATGTTACTTTTGCATCACTGAAGCAAACGTTTCTGGGATGGGAGGAGGAAAGAGGTGCTGGTGATTGCAGTTTTCTTTGGAGGCTGGAAAATCATATAATAGTTTCAACCCAGGAGCATCCTCCTCACCAGAAGATACTGAGAAGTTTGATTTGTCTAGATAAAAGCAATACTAATCTTAATAACTCAAGTGAGTTACCATTTATGCCTTGTACTCAAGTAGCATAATTCCAATTATGCATTTTATATTACACGTTCAAGTGTTTTCTTCCTATAAGCAGAACTAAGAAAATGAGTGTTGATCAAGCAGGATAAGGAATGAGAAGAAATTTTAGAGTATCTGGCACTGAGAAAGAAAGCAAGCTGGCTTAAGAAAAAAAGAAAAAAGTCCTCAGCAAATAGAAGGCACAAAATTGGTGGGGCAAAAAAGGAAAGGGGTAAAACACAAAGATATGTGAAAAGGAGAAAGATATAAAGGCTCAGAAAAGGGAATGGAGGTCTAGAAAATAGGAAGAGATGAGACAGGTTCAGGTCAATCCATTTATAGCAAATAGGAAATGTATGAAAGCACAAATAGCCAGGAATGATCTACACTTTGTAATTCTCCTTCGCTCACCTTCCCAGAGTATGATCTAAGACTTAGCATAATAATGTGATTTTACAGGCAGTTGTTTTTACAACTGTGGGTAAGATTAAACTAGCAAATTCAAGAATTTAGACATAATTTACTGCCATTTCTAAACTGTAAACAATTCATTCCTCCCAACTGGACTAGGCTTACCCAATTTAAGGAGAGAAACAAATATATATTATTCATACTACAAAATAAAGTGAAACAGAAAAAACAAATCCCAGGTAATAAATTTCTATATACACATTTTCAAAGCTTGCTGCAAGTAAGAGACATTCATAAGTGAGAATCTTTTTCTGTTTCTGTCCTACATTCCCTAAAGAGTTGAAAACATGACTCTAAAAATAACAGATTTTTTTAATGTTACTGGCAAATAAATACCACAGTACCATTCTGCATATTTACATTCTTGTTTATTTACCAAGGCATGTGGAGGAAAAGTTACACTCTTTTAATGAGTAAAATAATGGCTACATCGATTAACTCTTCAAAACATTGTTCTATTTTACTATAATTTGACTATATAGGAAAGATTAGAAAGCTTCAATTACTGAGGTCACAAGTTTATTTGCCTTATTGTATTTTAAAATTAAGCCCTCCATTGGAAAAAAAGAGGGAGAACTACATCACATTTAGGTTTCATGCCTTGCTCATTCTGATTAATGTACAAATAACTGTGGGACAATGTGATCAGCACCCCATTTCAACTCAGAGAACTATGGACTTGCTTGCTGCACAGAGAGCAAATAATTTTTTTTCTAAAACTTTTCCACAAGGGGATTTATTAAAGTGAAAGTCTTAACTGACAGAGGTATGTCATAATAATAAAGAACCTGTATAAACTCATTAATCCTTAGTCCTACAGAAAATAATCATGCCTAGATTTAAGACACATATGTGAGATAAACTGATGCAAGCCTACACTCCAAAACAGAGAAACTTCCATTGAAACACAGCTTGCTCAAATTATAAACACAGATTCTCTGAGATTTAGAGAGAGTCTGAAGGATATGGCAAAATTATTAAAAGTTACAGCATAATTTACTCCATGTCTTCTTAAAATCAAAATAAATTGCATGGCTCAAAAACAGATGACAACAAAAAAATAAAACTACAATGACTATGCCCTTCTGTGAAAAAGTTCTACCTTACAAAAATTAAACCAGACAGGACCAGATATACCAAAAATTCTAGTAATATGTTAGATCCGTATTATTCTACAAAGCACTTTGGTTGGTTTAATCCTCACAATGACCCTGTAATTTCAGGTGAGGAAACAGGTTAGAAAGCTTAAGTAGTTTGCCCATGGGAGACAGAATACTATACAGTGGTCCTCTGTAGCAGCGGATTTCTCATCATCGGATTAAACCAACCACACATCAAAAATATTTGGAAAAAGAACCAATATAAAATCATAATACAGCAATAATCCAAATTTTAAAAATACTACACTATACGGGCCGAGCCCGTGGCGCACTCGGTAGAGTGCTGCGCTGGGAGCGCGGCAACGCTCCCGCCGCGGGTTCGGATCCTACATAGGACTGACCGGTGCACTCACTGGCTGAGTGCCGGTCACAAAAAAAAAAAAAAAAAAAAAAAAAAAAAAAAACAAAAATACTACACTATAACAACTATTTACTTAGCATTTACATTGTATTAGGCATTATAAGTAATCTAGAGATGACAAAGTATATGGGAGGATATGCCTAGGTTGTATGCAAATACTATGCCATTTTAAATAAGGAGGTCCTTATTTATAAGGGGACCCTGGAACCAACCACCCCCCCCCCATACTGAGGGACGACTGTAATGGCTTTAGAGCCAAGATAGACCTTGTTTTGCTGTTGTTGTTGTTGTTGTTTTGGAGACCCAAACCCTTGACCTTGCTGTTATAACAGGATCTTGTTTTGAATCCCAGCTCTGCTACTCTGCCTCTTACAAGATATATGACACGATATATGACACTGAGCAATTTTGGTAAACCTCAGTGTCCTTATCTGTAAAATGAGGATAATAGTGCTTATCTCATAGGATTGCTGTAGGATTTAATGAGATAATAAATACATAAAGTGCTCGACATAATCCCCAGCGCATGTTAAATACCCAGCAAAGGATAACTCTATCACTTACCCACTGATCTTAAGCAAGCTATTTTAACACCTTGACTTCTCAGCTTTTTCATCCATAAGTAATAACAATATCTACTTAATGGAGCCATTGTGATAATGAAATACGTGTGGTTTTACACACAGTGAATGTCAGAGAATGATATGTCTAGACAGACATATATTTAAAAGGAACATAGCTAATAAACAACAGAAACAGAATTGGAACCTAGATTTTCTTTATTGAGGCCTCTTACTATCAACACAGCTAGACACTCCTGATTCTATCATCTAAATATAGAAGTGCATTTTCTCACAACTCCATTGAGAAGATAGCAATCTAGAAATATCTGTAAAAATGAATTTAAATGGGAAAATATCAAAATTACCTGAATTAAGGCCTCACTTAGCACGTCTTCATTAACTTCCAGAATAATGTTTTTTATATCTTCATATGGCATGCGATATGATCCCAGGAAGATAGCTAAAATAAAATTTGATTTCATTAAAAATAGAACAGCATCAAAATTTAAAAGTCCTAATAAATACCTGATTTCTATTTCATAGACTCAAAATATAAAATTTCTGTCACTAATACTAATTTAGAGAATTATGAAAAAAACAAAAGTTGTTCTCATTTGATGGACTCTATCCATCTACACAAAATGGATATTATCTCAGGCTCTAATGTTTACAGCTCATGCATTTTTATATACAAAACAAAACTCCTACTAATAGCACTCATGACTATATGCTTATGCATTTTAGGTGGAGCTGATATAAAATGACCCAAGAAAACTTAGAGATTTTATTTCAAGTTGTCCTTTTAATTCAGTGTAGAATTGGTGTGAAGATTGTCAGATGCATCCAACACAGTACTACTTGGGAATGAAAATAATGTAACCAAATAAATAAAATCGTATCGATCTACTTTGCAGTTCACCCACATAAGAAAAAAAAGTGCCTGAATCATCAATATGCTCTGCATTCCTGCTGATATTCATCTGGTATACTATTAGTTGCTTTATACATTGAGTCATGATTTCCCCTGTCAACTTTTTCTTAATTGGATATATTATATCATATCAGAATATTCAACAAATTAGGGCTGACCCCGTGGCTCACTCGGGAGAGTGTGGCGCTGGGAGCACAGCGGCACTCCCGCCGCGGGTTTGGATCCTACACAGGGATGGCCGGCTCGCTCACTGGCTGAGCATGGTGCAGACGACACCAAGCCAAGGGTTGCGATCCCCTTACCGGTCACAAAAAGAAGAAAATAAATAAATAAATAAATAATTTTTTTAAAAAAAAATAAAAAAGAATATTCAACAAATTATGCCTAGAATAGCTCACAATTACTCAGAAGGTATTTTTCAACAACATATTACATTTTAATTTCCTTTAAACATACCTTTTTTAAAGAACATAGATGTGTTCTTATACTAGAACCTGAACATATTTCTAAGAATTTTTTTGCATGAAAAGGTCTAGGCAAATGATTACCTAGACGTAAAGACTAAATGAAATCTCCACAATCTAAATAAATAATGTTGACAGATATCAACCAGCAATTGAGATCACACTGTGTTTTGAAGTAATGTACTAAACATCATCTTTATAAAGAAAATGTACTATCAGGTAAGCAATGTACATATTCACAACAGCTATTAGTAGACTTCTCTGAGGGCCACATTCTTACTGACACAAGAATGATAAGTTGTTTATCTTAATTTGATTCCCTATAGCACATTCCTCAACAAAATAAACTCCCATTGCATTCCCTTGTGCAATTAGAATTGCTTGATGTGCTGAAATTTCTCACGTGCTGTGTATTAGTATCCTCGGAATCTGAACATAGTCTACTGTAGCAACAAAGAAAATTCTGAATTCAACATATAGGGGAGAGTATGGCGAAGTAAAACTTAAAGGCCTACTTAAATGAAGATGGCTTTAACTGTCCAGCTGCTTTAGCAAAAGCATACTTAATGGATGACTGGTTTCTTAAAGATTTTGAGGTTCACTAATCAGTTTTAAACTGCAGTGGTTAACAATTGAACTGGCTCATGCCACAATTACTTCAAACATAAAGGAATAGCAGTAAAAGGATTTGTCCAGTATGACCAGTGAATACTCTAAAACTATCAATCCTAGTTCTAGGCAGAAAGAAAAAAAAAGTAACACTTTTTTTCAACTCTGCCTATGTTTCACTATGTCCTCTAACAATGCTTTATTAACAGTACTTTCCAAAGCTTTATTATTGGTAAGCTTCATCCCTGATCAAAGCGAAATTAGGATTTTCTCCACGCTGGCTAAGTGACAAAAAGGCAACCCAAATCATGTTTTTACACAATTTTGTTTCTAGTAGATGCTAAATATACCTGTTCAAAGAATTACAACTTTGTTTAAATACATTCAACAACCCCTCACCACCACCACCCCCCACACAAAATATTACATACACAAATTCTGGGCTGTTTTGGAATCCAAAACTCTCAATTCTTTCACCTTCCTCTTTGCAGGCACAGTCTTCTTTTCTTCTGTAGCTTCTGCATTCTTTTGAACTGAAAGAAAAATGTTGATTCATAAACAATAATGGTACTAATCCAAGTACATGAAATAACATTAGTAAGGCATATTAACTACATTAATAAAGCTCATTTTGAAATCAATAAATGTGTTTATTTCATTAGTTCAAGGAAGAGGATAAACATAAAAATACAGACCTGTTTAGAGGTTTCCCTACAAATTAAATATCAGCACTTAAGCAGAAAAGATAAGCCAAATAGAACCAAAAATCAATTGCTCCTTCTTTACCTAATGTGCAACATTAATTACTCCTTTACCAAGTACCTACAGCAGCACTGGAATTAAATATATAGTGAAATCTCACTAATTTGGAGGAATTGAGGAAAAAGGAAGATATGAATTTCTCCTAAAATATGCTAAAATTTAGACATTTCTTTAATTCAGTGAAATTGCTTTAAAGTACCTAACTTTAACTGCTAAACGGGTTGCCATATAAAAATTCTTGCTCAGACTGCTTTGAAGACAAGGTATGAAGCATTCGCAAGTTGCACAACAGTAGCACCCATTTGCATACACATAATTAAAGAACCTCAAAGATGTGGGCTTTTGAATAAGTTAGCTTTGGCTCTCTCACCATTTTTAAAATACTATTTGCTTCCTTAGAACAGATTTACTTTTGCTTTCTTTCGAAGGTAACCATCTAATTAGAAACAGTTAAAAGAAGCGAAATTGTAAGGAGTGGCAGTGACATGGAGGGGCTTTAGCCCCCCGTAACCTCCATCAGTCCACCCCCCAAATAAACCAGCCCCAAAAAGGAATGCAGCTGTCTGTTATGAAAATTAATCACGAAGTCAAATCCCTAAACCCCTACTGTATAGAAACCCTACAGCTACCATTGTACTCAAGTTGGCAGTTTACCTCTTATATTGTCTTCCAATATAAAAATAGGGTTGTAGGGAATAGGACCATCAAAAAATATGAGAAAAGTAAAGCCAACATTTTTTTCAATCAAGTAGAGTAATAGGCTCTTGCCCCCAAATTCATGCTGCTAAATTTCATCACTGATCCACACATGGCAATAATCATGCTGCTTCTCTATCACTGTTAAAAATGTAACTTCATTCTGAGACAATAATGATATTTATTACTTTAATTCATCTGATCTTCGTTAAGGAAATCACAAATGAGTTATTAATTTTGTTTTTTAGAGGATATGCAAAACACAACCACAGTACATTTTTGCTAAGGCAATGTGTTCACAGCACCTGGGAAATTTTTGCAACATGTTGTAGAATGCATCAAAATATTGCAAGTCCATTAAGACGCCCTTCGTTTTAACAGTGAAAAATATAAAGGAAATTAAATAAGCTTACTATAGAAATAACAGATAATATTCTTAACTGCTCTAAGCTTTACCAGACCAACCAATCTAAAGTGATGCACAGTCTAAGGAGACTAAATAATAATTACACTTGAAAATCATAATCGTGTGAGAGATGGCAAGCAATCTGCCATGTTGACTCAACACAATACAGTCATTGCTACTACTGGAAGAAAAATGAATTTTAATATGTTTCTTTTAAAATCATACAAATATTCCTCAGAAGTTCTTTCTAGGGCCACAGTGTCTTTCCTATGCAATAATCAACATTTGAATTTATTCTAATCTTCAAGCCATTCCCAGTTTAAGACAACTGTATATAAAGAAATGAGAGTCCAATAGTTATTCCCTTTGACTATATATACAAAAAGTATCTGAATTGTACTGAAATTATTTCTAGAATCATTCAGAAATTTTAACCAATTCAAAGAAATAGTCAAGAAAATTGTCCTAATCTGTCAATATGCTTTAAACCCCACTGGGGGATACTAACTAACCAAGTACAAATAAAATGAAAATGCTGTAGCGTGAAGGATATATTAAGATTATTACAATTACAATTCCTTGAAGTTGATACGACAAGCAAACAGAAAGGACACTGTTGGGAGGGAGGGGGGAGAGGGGGGAGGGAGGGAGGTTTCGGTGATGGGCCACAATAATCAATCACATTGTATTTTGACAAAATAAAATAAAAAAAAAAATATATATATATATATATAAAATGATTATTCTGCAAACTAACAGTCTCCTGACTAACTCAGGCATAGATAATGCTCATTTTATATGAGTTCATACTTTTTCATTTTCTTTTCATTAAATTTGCAGTTTTGTTTTTTGAATCCTAATATATTTTCCTGTGTTACACAATTTGGCTTAAATCTTTGGTTCAAAAAGTGGTAAGAATTCTATGACTGGGCATTGCTGTTTGGAGAATCACTAGAGTAAAGCAAGTTTAAAATAGTTCCTTAACTAGACAGGCTTTCAAAAATAATCATGTTTTTGCCATGATAAGTAGCTACTGACCAGTGGCTATTACTGCTTTTGGCCTTCTTGTTTCTAAAAGCATTCCTTAGGGATCACAACCACAGAATAGGGAATTCAAAGAATAGCAATGAGACATCAAATATCCCTATAGTATTAAAGACTTCCTGTGTTAAAAATAGCCTGTTTTCATAGTGACTTCAAAATGTCACTTATCCTAGGATGCTTTTATTCCATATATGTTTCTAATGCTTACAAAATTTAAACTAAATAAATTATAGCATTTCTTTAATTACTTGGAATTACTTATATGGGATTGAAGAGCTTTTTAAAGTTTTATTACAAAAACTTCAAGAATTGATTTTTTTCATTAATTGCCCTATGGTCCTCAGGTTCATAAAGAGGTCTCCAATCAGATGTGATCTCTCCTGTGCAAATGAAAAACCATACCACAACTGGGTTTGAATCCAATGGATAAAATTAATGTGAGTACTTAAACTGGCATTGCTAATCAACAGAATAATAATGAAACATTATAAAATATTGTCTGTAGGAAGATAATGATGTTAATAATAAGATATTTGTATTATTAAAGATATGTTAACATCAAGATATTCGTTATCTAAGATAAAATGCCCACTGAGTGTTCTTATATTTCCTTTAATAATACGTGGATTTTTACAAACAATTGCACTATAAATTTATTCCTTTACAACTGAGGGACTCTCATCAGCATAAATAAAGTAAACATGGTTATATTCTTTCCCCAGTCTAATTTAGACAATGTTTAGGAATTCCCTATTAATTTCTGTTATCTGTGGATACATTTAGCATGTGACAAGATGTTTATAATTTGTAGCAAATATTAAGATAATTTTAATGGGTAACATTAGATAATTTACATAGTGATAACTAACCATAAATCATAATAAAGTATAACTTCTTTAATTTATCTCAAAATTCCAATGAGAAAGATTCCTAAAGTCAAAATCATAATATACACTCATTCATTCATTCACTCATCCTGCAAATACTTGTTGAATACCTATTAGCCTAGTGTAAGCAAACAGTGGTACACAAGACTTAAATATCTACTCATATCTCATGGTCGTATGTAAACTACTAATTATGGAAGTATTCCCAAAAGTTATCTAACATTTATAATTTTCTTTATACATAATAATATAGCTTGGATGAATTCATGTATATCACTCAGTGAAATCTTTGTGCTATTATAAGCCATGGTTCCATATTAGGGAATATTGTATCTTTGAATCAGCATCAACGGATGTGCTGCATCATATTTTAAGGAATATGTGAAGAAGTAAAAGTATGATACCTCCTATAAGTGAACCATATACAAAGCCAAGGTAAATAAAGCTAATAATAGTAGTGTTAAAAACACATTGAAAATTTACGTAACTTCATGTATGCATACATATCTGTGTATTAAAAAAATAAATGCCCAACTGTTCTTTTAGATGTATCATACAAATATAAGAACTATGATCTATATATACTTAAATATTTTATCCATGTGAATACAACTCCAGAAGTGATTCTAACTACATGGATATTAATTTTAATATATTGGTTGAAAAAGGTATTATTTTAATTTCAATTAATAACTTGATAATGTTAAAACCAGTACAATGAAAGCCAGGGAAAATCTACTATGATTTCTGTGTGTGATAGCTGCAATGATTTTTTTATTTGTTATTTCCCAATAATGAATCATCTCTTTTTAAATCATCTTTATCACTGCATTTCTGGAAATATCATACAAACCCAATTTAAAAATGGGCAAAAGAGATTAGATAGATAGACAGAGACATATGTAACACAAAACAGAGGAGAGTATAAAAAAATAACAATAGTAGTAGTAGTACTTGTAGTAACCACCACCACAATCATCACAAGCACCACCAAAACCAACTCTTATTCGGTATCTGCTTTGTATCCGGCACTAATTAAATCATTACATCACTTTATATGATAGGTTATTTTAACTACCATTTTAAAAATGAGATAACTAAGAAACAAAAAAACTGAATCATCTAACCAAGGTCATATAGCTAGTAATGAAAAGATGCTCAGCCTTACCAGTAATCAGCGAAATGCAAATAAAAACCAAGGAAATACCATTTCACAGTCATCAAATTGAAAATAAAAAAGTCTCATAATACCAAGTACTGATGGGGATATAGAGAAATAAGAATTTGATTATGCCAACAGTGGCAGTAAAAATTAGGCAACAATCTTAAAATAAGCATTTAACAATATCTAATATATTTGAAGGTGTACTTGCCATAAATATAACCCAACACTTCCACCTATAGGTCAAATGGTCAAGGAGACAGGATGTTCAGTGCAGTGTTTATGGCAGTACAAAAATTAGAAACAACCCACATGCCCAGGGGTTATGGAATGGCTAGATTATGGTATGTTAATATAGTGGAATACCACACAGCATTTACAGTGACTGTACTACTGCTAAATATTTCAATAAGGATGGATCCCAAATACAATGCTGAGTGAAAAAATAAAAGTTGAGGAAAATGGTACACACAGTATAATCTCATTCATTTAAATTTAAAATAAAACAAACTACTCTTGTGTATTGTTCTTGGACGAGTATAAATGTAGCACAATTATAAAAACATGGACTAGCTACTCAGCAGATTAATGACAGTGGTTGCCTTAGGTGAGGAAAGTGATGCGGGAGGGGGACCTTGGAAACTTCCTTACCTCTGATGTTTTATTTCCTTAAAAGCAAAGATCTGCAGTAAATACAACTAAATGTAAACATCTGTTCATTCTGAGTGGCTGATACTATGAGCATTTGCTATAATAGCCTTTGTAGTTTTCCATTTTTTAAAATATAAAAATAAAAATCATATGACTAAATTCTATAAATATTCCCATCCATTTTTATAGTTTATAAACAGCCTTGGAAATCCTGAGGACCACATGTAGACAGGAATTACAAATAATATGAAAAAGAATAATAAAAAATGCAGGTAAAGATTAGTCAGTTCAGTAAGCAGCCACAATTTTGTGTTCACTTGTTTTGAGTCTGTTTTGTGAGGAATATTAAATACATTTGCATACCGATCCTTGAGAGGGAAAGCTGATGCGAAATGCAGTAAGAGATTGCATTTGTATCTTACATGCTACATATTACAGCTGTGAAGCTTTCCCTTTCCATGTCACCTACAGCTGCACGCTAACTAAGGCATCCCACAGAAAGGTAGATTTCATTCTGACACCTGCATAGTACCCAAAGCAATAGAAATGGCATTATCAGGAGTGTTCCCGAAGTTCAGAACACATTAAACAAGACTAATGGTTCTAATGGTGGGAATCACACACACATACTTTGTAATGATTTCCTAATTAAGGAACAAATCTTACTGGTTGTAGTTTATACAAGAACCTCCCAAATCAGGAAGCACATGTTACTGCAAATTAACATCTGCATAACTAATATACTTGTACACCTGTTCATTAAGCCAATTACTGAACACTGCTAAATGTCACCAGAACCCTATGTTTAACAACGTGCATAGCTAATGTATATTTTCAAATGGAACTCAATAGCTCAGCAGGTAATGTATACTTTAGGAGAGATAAAGTTGTCAGAGTTTTGGGGGAAGAATTTCCCTTGTTTGAAGTAGTCATTTAAATTCCAAAACTGAAGTATATAGTTCTTAACTCAAACTAGTATTTGACAAATGAGGTTGTTGAAGTTCTTCCTGTTAACCTTTAACCTACGTGAAGTACCTTACTTATGCTAGAGTCAGTGCGTTTAGTTTTCCCACCTGTTGTCTCTGGCTTTGTAAGAAGTTTTTCTGGCCAACCCATGTACTCAGAAAACTACCTGTTATGTTAAATTTCACCATTCATGTCACAAATCAATGAGTCCAGTGTGGGAAAGCAAAATATTTCAGCCCCAAAATGTATTTCTTTGAAATATTTCAAGATGGTTAATTCAGAGAGACTGGAAAAAGAAGATTAGCTAGAAGGCTATTTCTTTGTGGAAAGAAATTTACATCTGTAAATACAAACAGCCAGGCTCCCTCTGAGGCACCCCTCCTTTGTCTACTATCTATTCTTTCTGAGGGCAGCTATGAGACTGCCTGCAGTATTTTATTTGCGTACAAGATGTCTAAAGTTTGTACCCAAACTGAAAATTGGGATATTACTATGTGATTCCCCTGTGCTTTGCCCCATTCCCAGCACATTAAATAATACAACTTGTTATACCTTTTCTTCATACTGATCTAAATTTGCTAGTGATTTTTATTAATGAACCTTTAGGGGTGAAGAAGTTTTCTTTCGGCCCTTACACCAGCAATAAGCCCCAAGAGCTAAATGTGTAGAGGAGTACTGAGAAAAGCATGACATAGGAATTATGATGCTAAAACCCAGTACCACTAGGCCAATAGGGCGTTTCTTGTTGAGAATACAGTTTGGACATTCATCAGACTCAGGCTTTTCTGATTTAATGTGGTCCATCTCAGAGTGGTACAAATCCTGTACACAATTTAGTTTAACCAGTAGTTTAGTTAACCTTGCTGAGCAAGACTGAACAAAATAACACCCCAAAATACTTGTAGCCAGGATCTCAACTTGACAAAGTAGTATTTTTCAACCTCAGTTTCAAGTAAGGAAATCTGAGCATGTCTAGAAAGTCAGTGTTATAGATTCTACCGGGGATTGATTCAAATGAAACTGCTGAGAAACTACTTGTCCTAAAAGAAGCTACTTCAGTAGTTCCTTCTCATCTTCTGGATATCTCCACTTGATTGTCTAATAAGCTTCTTAAATTTAGGACACCCCAAACCAAACTCCTGATCATACTCCCAAGCCTCATCCCATAGTCTTCCCCTTTTCAACAAATGGCAACTCAGTCCTTCTAATTGTTCAAGCAAAAATAAATGTGGGGTCATCATTGACTCTGCACTCTCACAGGCCACATCCCATTCTTTAGCAAATCCAGTATTGGATCATGTCTCATCACCTCTACTTCTACCTAAGTGTTCCAAGCCACCATCACATGCAGCCTGGGTTATTGCAGTAGCCTCATAACCAGTCTCCATTCTGCTTTTGCTCTCTTCATTTTATCCTATCAATTTATTAATTAATGTTATGCCTCTGTTCAAAACCCTCCAACTTAAAGGGACCTTAGCCAGAAAAACAACCATCTTTGGGGTAACTAAGACCAAGCAGAACATTTCAGCCATTAACTCAGAACTGACAATCATCAGTTCCTTGAGGTTAGCAGAGGAATTGAGAGACTGCCCAGAGATGAAATCACCTCCTCTTATGCTGATTTACTTTAGAGGTTGTGCGCCTACAATTAAGGACTGAAACTAAGTTTCTTGTTTTTCTTAACCTCTCTGATCAGCTGCAAGCAAGAGGAGATATAAGAGAGAGGCAAGACAACCTGGCCGGTTGTAAACTCCCCCTCTTTCTTAAAGGAAAACTGCAACCACGTTAATTAGAAATCCAAGTCAAGTATTTTTATGATGTTTGACTAAGGTAATTATCCTTGAGCTCTCCCTAGGAGATAAAGACTCCAACCTCGAGGTAACATCAAGGACTTGAAGCTGATCACAGGCTCTGTGACGCTGAAGTTTCCATTCCATCATGGGACCCTGACATTTGACTCAGACCATCTGCTGCTCCCAGATCCCCCACCCCCACCCTCCACCTTTTCCTTCAGAACAAAGATCCTTACCTCATCTTCCTGCCTCTACCCCTTTATAAACCCCAGAACAGGCATCAGAAGTTGGGATGATTTTAGCCTGGTCATCCCCTATATGCCACTTATCTGAATAAACCTTCTAATACTTGCACCAACTTCTGGACTTTTGAGTCATTTGTTTAATGTGGGAGGGCAAGCAGAGCCTGGTCTGGCGGTAACACAATGGCTTCCTGTTTTTATTCAGAGTAAAAGCCAAAGTCTCCATAACAGCCGAGAGTGTCCTGCTTTATTTCACGCCCCTTCCGTAGCTATTCTGACCTCCTTTGCTAACACTTTCCTCTTATTCACTTTACTCCAGCCATGCTAGCTTCCTCTCTATTTTCAAATACACCAGCCCAACTTCCCACAGCAGAGCCTTTGCGCTTGATGTTCTGTCATCCTCAGATTGTCCCTTACTTCTTTAAGATCTTTGTTCAATGTCACTCTCTCTCAAAGACCTTTCCTGATGATGCGGTTCAAAATTGCAACTCCTCTCTCTTGGCACTCCTTTTTCTCTTTGCCTGCTTCATTTTTCTCCATAGCAATTGTCACCATCTGTCATAATACATGTCTTGCTTATTTGTTTATTGTCTATATCTTCCACTATATTGAAAGTTCTGTTCACTGTTACATACTAGCACCTAGAATCATAACTGGAAAAGAATAGGCACTCCAATTATTTTGGGATATATCTTACATATATATTCTCACTGGTGCAAAATGATTTATGTATAAGGTTGCATATTCCAGTATTGTTAATAGCAAAAGATTATAAATGTCCATCTATTGAAGACATTTAAAACACTATTGCATACTGGGCATTGTTTACAATAGCAAAACATTTGAAATACCCCAAAAGCTCAATAGAAGACTGCATGATTCAACTATGATATATCCACACAATGGACTACTCTGCTGCTATATCAGTGATCAAGGAAGCTCTTTATAAAATAATATGGAATGATATTTAATAAATAGTTAAATAAAATAAACAAGGTATACAAGACTGTATATTATATGCTACCATTTATGGAAAAAAAGAGGGAAGAATATATGTATTTACTGATATATACATAAACTGTTTCTGAGAGGATACACAAGAAGTTAATTATATTAGTTACTTCTAGAGAGGAAACTGAGTAGTTGATTATAAATATCATGGAGTACAGAGTTGAATATCAATACCTGTGTGTAATATGTGATGCTCAAATCAGGTGGCTTGGAACACTTTGGTAGATGTAGCGGTGATGAGAAATGATCCAATACTGGATAATTAGTATATTCAATATTATACAATGTAATTGTTTTTCTGTGGCCCTTGACCAATTTTGAACCATGTAAATATATTATCTACTCAAAAATGAAGAGAAACACAAAGAAGCACAAAAGGATTACATCACTAAAACATCTGTAATATATGAGTGCACAGTGCAGAAGTGCTCTGTGGTACAAGTTGGGGAAAATGTACTTTGCCCACTTGAGGTTGTATCACAGAGACATAGTCCAGGCTTCCAATTAACATCGAAAATAGGGCAGAGGAAGAGCAAAATGACACACATGAAATGGGAGTCTAGCTCTAGAAGCCTAAAGGAATATTGGAATATATGAGAGAAATTCAAATAAGCAAAATTTTAACAAATAATTATATGTTATGAGTGGTGGGAGGCTAAAAGATGCACTGCTTTCAATAAGGCTAATGAATTCCACTTCTCTCACAATTGTATTATGTTTGATACCCATATCTCTTTTTAACTTTATTTTGAATTGACAAATAATTGTATATATATGAGCAACAATGTGGTATTTTGATATATATATGTATATATACACACACACACATATTGTGGAATGATTAAATCAAGCTAATTAACATATTACCTCACCTAGTTATTTTTTTGTGACAAGAACATTGAAATCCACTCACTCTTTTAGCAACTTTGAAATATACGATACATTATTATTAACTATAGTCATCATTTGCTATAATAGCTCACTAAAACTTATTTCTCCTAACTGAAACTTTGTATCCTTTGATCAACATCTCCCTTTTCCCCATCCTTCCCTCCCCCATCTCTGGTAACCACCATTCTACTCTACTTCTATGAGTTCAACTTTTTTAGACTCCACATATGAGTGAGATCATGCAGTATATGTCTTTCTGCGCCTGGCACTCTCATGTTCATTGCAGCATTATTCACAATAGCCAAGACATGAAAACAACTTAACTGTCCATCAACAGATGAATGGATTTTTAAAATGGAATTCTATTCAGCCTTATAAAAGAACAAAATTCTGTCATTTGCAACAACATGAATGAACCTGGAGAATGTTATGCTAACTGATATCCATACTTTTTATCACTGGTATCAACATATTCGTTTGCCTATTCACTACTTATGATTTATAAAACAAAGTCAAATTGTGATAAAAATATTAAAATAACTGCACAAATATTTCCTGTACACACAAAAATAGCAATTCTACAAAAACAGGACTGTTGGTAGGTGCACAGCACTATCATGTCTATAAAAATGCCTGAATTCATGGTATAAAAGGCAACTTAAGAGTTTCAATGAGTTATAATGCCTGCAATGAATACTTTGAAAGTTAAATATACAAAAGTCTATATTACCTAGACATTATATATGCAAGTAAGCCTCCCCTGGAGAATTCCTAAACCAATTGAGGAGAATTGGAGAAGACTATAGTTCCTGCAATTGAAGACAAAGGCCAGCTCAGGTTTATCTCTTGTGCAATAGTTTCCTTGGTTTTATTTCTATCTGTAGACTTATATAATCTGGGAAAATACTAGTTTTTCATATTAAGAGTATACATACAACTACCATCAGGCATTGCATTGGATGGTTTTTCCTAGCAACTGCACTGTATTAATTTGCTAGGACTGCCATAACAAAATACCAAAGACTGCGTGGCTTAAACACCAGAAGTTTATTTCTCACAGTTCTGGAGGTGGGAAGTCCAAGATCAAGGTGCCACAAAGGTAGGTTTCATTTTGAGGTCTCTTCTCTTAGCTTGTGCACAGCTTCCGTCTTACTGCATGCTCATATGGCCTTTCTTCAGTGTGTGAGCATGGAGAGAGAGTGAACTCTCTGGTGTCTCATAAGGACACAAATCCTATCAGACCAGTACCCTACCCTTACGACCTCATTTAACCTTACTTACTTCTTTAAAGGCTCTATCTCCAAGTATGGCCACACTATAAGTTAGGTCTTCAGCATATGAATTATGGAGGGACACAAATATTCAGTCCATAACAGTATTATTATTCCTATTTTACAAATAAGGAAACTGAGATCTCCAGAGACATGTGAAAGATTGCAGAAAAAAATTAAATGTCAGAGGTGGGTTTTAATCCCACGCTTTCTAGCTCCAAAGACTGTACTCTTACCACTATGCACCACCATTCTCCATAGATACTGAAGGAAACTCACAGTTGCCTCCCACATATTAATTACTAAGTAATTTGAGATTAAAAGATTCAGTGGAGATACTGAACAAATCCCATGGTTTAATATTTCTCATAAAGTTCTTCCTTCCAACCAAAGTGTTTGCTGTGCTTGCCTGAGTACTAAATCAAAGCAGTAGTTTCTTTTCTCTGGACATGGCTTGGTATCTTTGCTTGCCTTGCCCAAACTCAAATTCTGAGTGAGTTTGGTGGTCAGTGATCCCTGCAGGAGGTCCTGGGTGTTATTTACTTTTAATGATTGCAGGGGAAGATGAAGACTAGAGAATAGAGATGGAGCAATGGCTTGGTGGTGATGCCCACCTAGTTCAGCCTTGTGAACTTATTTTTGTGTAACTTATGAACAAAGAACTAGACTGAGAGGACTGGATATTATGTCACAGATCCAAGGCCTCACAGGAATCACCAGATGAAAAATGGCTCAATGAAACCACTGGATGAATAAATGGTTGTGCAGAGTGAAGCGGTATGCTCACAGAAGGTAGAGGCACGATGAGGAAGCTCAAGCCAAAGAACATTAGGTGACTAGTTTCTGATCATCTCCACCCCTACCAACTCCCAGAATCAGCCAGGAGAGCCTTTGAAAAGCAGTTGAGGCAAATTCCAGAAATTGTGTAAGGACTATGAAAACATGAGTATTAATGAGAAAGCATTTATCAGTTTTGAAGTATGGAAAATTTATATTATTTACACCATGTGGGTAATGACAGTTGCTTTATAGGGGTGTTGTGAGAAATAAATGAAACACACATGGAAAAGTTCCAGTAACATATTATAAAGGTAAACAAACTTTTTCAGTCTATGGCTTGATAATAAATATTTTAGGCTTTTCAGGTCATACAGTCTCTGTTGCAACTACTCAACTCTGCCATTGTAGTGAGAAGGCAGCCATAAACGAGTTAATGAATAAGCATGACAGTGTTCCAATAACATCTTGTTTACAAAAATAGGTAGCCAGCTGATTTGGCCTGCAGGCCATAGTTTGCCAACCCCTGGCATAGTAGCTGCTTAATAAGTGCCTGGTCCCTTATGCCCTTCCTGTTGCAACTGAGGTCAATTTATTCTTGTTTCCACCTTTGAAAATGTGAGTAAATGTTCAACACTTCCCTTGCAAAGTAGCATCTAGAAGTGCCTTGCTAAAATTGTTGACTGATAATTCTGCTTTTCAAATAGTGTTCACATAATGAAACACATTTATACTCATGTTTTGTAAACATCTCAGTCCTACAGGGATCAATGATTTGATCCAAAACTGTAACTGTCCTTTATCTCACTCCCCATATATTCATATGATTTTATCATATGTCTACATGTAAAATAACCATAAAAGCAAATAAGCTTTAGGAAAATTATAAAATTAGTTAAATTTCATAATTTTTACCATCCCATCATTATTAGGGTTAAACGAGAACTCATGAGGAGCTACAGTATTTGGTAGTGCTTTATTTGGGATATACCAGTTTATGATAGCGAAAAACTCAGTTCCATAAAAAATAAACATAAATCAGAACTTTGAATTTCATATAATACCATTCTCTTACTTTATGCACATAAAAATATTACTGAGTATCTCAATTTGCTAGCTGAGCTCGATAGGAAACAACCAGTGTTACATTGTCTCTGTTTTCCCCATTCGGATTCCAATTGGTTTCAATTTTATTTTTCAGCAGTAATTTTCTTTAGTTCAGAAACCACATCAGTATATTCTGTTGAAGATGATCGAAGTATTAGAAAAAATTTTGGAAGGGGAAGAGAGGGAGTACCTAAATTTTTCACTTCTCTCTGTTTTAAGTCAAGTTTAGTCTGTTGGGGACTTTCTATTTGAAAACAGCAAAATAATATTTGAGACTACTTTGGAAATTAAAAAGACATGATAAGAATAAAATTCAAATAAGTTTTAAGTTCTCCTATTCTTAGGACAAACAGACACATGACCCTGTTCCTTCTCAGTCTGTCATCCTCTCTGTTACATTGTCAAGCTCCCTGGAAGAATGCCTCACACCATCTCTCTGTCCTTCCCTCCTGTTCTCTCACCTAACTGTAATCTGAATCCTAACACATCCTTACCTACTGCATCATAATTTCAGAATCTCCATAGGTAGAGCCTCAGAAATTTTGTCTTAAAAACTCCCCAGGTAATTCTCGATATTAGCAAAGCTTGGAACAACTGTTCCATTAGCACATAGCACAACACTCTGTAATAGCTCAATAAATATTCCTCCAAATAAAAACTCCAAAATACTATCAACAGTAACCCATGGAAGCCCTCTTTGTAATTTCTTCTAAGTCTCAGACTCTAATACTGAAGGCAATATTTTGTCAACAGTTGGGCTCAGAGTAGTGACAAATAATATTTTAAGAGAAAGCAAAGGATCCTCAAGGTATACCCTTTATATTTAAATCAATTATGAACTAGATATATTTTTGAAAACAAGGGTCTTCTGTATATTCATATAATGTATCACTCTGTTGGGTAAAAGATTTTAGAATACATAAAAGTGCATTTTATGTATTAATTACAACTATAATACATAATAAATACTAAAATGAGTATCAAATACCATTGCCTTTCTTCCCTTTTATAGGTGCAGTTGTCACAAAAATAGAGGGGAAAAAAATAAGCTTTAGCTATTGAAAAGGAAAGCAAAAGGCAGTTGAAAAATAGATTTATTTTTGCCTGCTGTACACATGCTCCTATTTTGCCAGGTTGCTGAAAACAACCAGGGCAGGCAAGGACTTGGAATATGCAAAATAGGAAGAGAAAAATATTTTATTCAATAAAAACTAGAGTCTTCAAAAAAGTTAAAATTCAGTCTAAACAAAATCTAGAGTTGAGCTAGCCAAAATGCTAAGCAAGCACACTGTAGAGCTCAGTTTCATTGACTTTGCACACCATGTAGTCAATTTTTTTTTTAATTTAGAAGAATCAGATTTTATTTCGTGAATTCGCCTACATGGTTGAAAACATTCACAAAGGACTTGATCATTCATGCTCATACACACAGAAAAAGTTTGCTGAATAGAAAATGCTCCTTTGCCCATCCAGCCCGCTGTCAGAGACGGTGAAATGCTTGTGTAGTCTACTGTGGGGCTTTAGTCCTCATGAATGTTGAATAGTTTGGCTACTTCACTGAGACCTTCATGTTGTTCACTGTTCTTAATGATCTTCCTTGCTACTGGCATTCAGTTAAAGATATCCCATAGCACAATCCCAACCATCACTTTGTCCCTGAGGTAAAAGATGACACATTTGCTGTAGTCCTTCCCTTGGACAGGGCCTTGGGACTGCAAGGGTGCTCACAGGGATAAGTATTTCTGAGGCCTCAGACTCTGTCTCACTCTCTGATCAGATACCAGTCCCTGACTGCTCTGTGGTCAATTTGGGGTTGTCTTGTGCAGCTGCTTTACAAAAAACACCAACTGTGGGCAAACTGCTGTCCACAAGACCAATAGCTTCATAGCCAACGTCGGGGCCCAGATCACTCCAGAACACTGACTGATGCCAGTATGGCTTAGCAGCTCATCATATTTTCTCCAGCCAATCTTCTGTTCACAACAGCATGATCATGGTGCTCTATCCACCTCCTACCTAACTTTATATCCTAGAAGCATGCAGCATCTCCTGCCACCCAGATGTTAGAGCATGCTTGTAGCTCTGCATTTACCCAGAAGCCCCCCAAATCTGGGTCTATTTCCAGTCCACCAGTCTTGGCCAACTCAACACTGGGCTCCAGGCCCATAGCTGCTACTATGTGGTCAGTTTCTACCTTCCTGCTGCTTGTCAGCTTGATGAATAACTTGCCACTGCTGACTCCAACTGATTGAACAATAGTATTGGGCATCACCTAAACCTCGTTTTGTCTGACTTTTTCAATGGTCCAGTTGCTGAGGTGTTCAGGGAAGATCTTTCCCATATTTATGCTTTCAGGGAAGACTTGAATCACTTCTGTGCCCAAAGCATGAGCCTTTCTGCCAAGAGCACAGGTCAGTTCACTAGCAAGGAAGCTCCCATCGATAATCGTAATCACCTTGACTTCACGTGAAATCTTCTCCAAGGATCTAAAATCTCCAATCTTTCTGAAAAGTGTTGTTCTGCACTTCATCTCTGCTTCAGCCCTATCAATAGCAGACAGATTTCTTGAACTGCCTCTCTCATCCAGCTGAACTACCTTCTTTCCAGTGAGGATAGCCACATCACCATTCTCAATGTGAGGCAGGTCCTGAGCAGAGACATAGAAAGAAGGTAGATAGAACTATATGTTTCTCTCTTTTCCATTTCACTCTCTGAATCACAATGTCTTTGTGACATTTGGATCATCTGAAAACCACAGTTCTTTTGAAAGAGGAGGTCGCATGTATGGCAGCTCAGGATCTTCAGACACAATCAGTACCCTGGCCCCAGGATCTCAAGTGTGGATGCATCTGGCTGCACCAAACGCAGCAGTGCCTCCACTGATCAGCAGGGAAGGAACATGACTTGGTGCCCTGACCTGAGGAACTGTCTCTCCTAACGGAGCAGATGATGTGGCTCTTTTCTGTTTCTCTTCTGGTGCCAGCCCTAACCCTGACATCCATTCATTATACCTTTTTTGGTCATCTTTTATAGTCTTATAGTCATATGCACCAGCTCCTATTGTTGATAAGCCCACCATAAGGACTAACACAGAATTACCTGTTTTGCCCCTTGATGCACCAGAGCTAGCCATTTGTCTCATCATCTGTAGTTCTAGAGGAACATGCCATTGCTGGAACAAGTTGCCTGGAGCCGGTTCCTCTGCCTCAGGCTTTGGACCCACGCAGTCTGCACTGGGGCTGCAGCTTCTGCTTTAAAGCACCCACTGCAAGGCCTCCACACTGGAATGTTTCGGGAACCACTACTCTGGACCTCCTCCACCCTCCCTCTGTCCCTTTCTTTCCACGCACCAACTGATGGGTCAAACACCGTGGGCGTGGGCCTGCTCCCCTCTCCCTTCACAAGCACTCTACCATGTAGTCATTTTAAAGCCTGTGTACCTTAGACCAACAGATCTCAAGAATCAAATTTAGTAAAAGTGCATATTCCTAAATACAATACTCTGTTTTATGTCAAGGTCAATTTCAGTTATGTTCCTACCTAGTAGCATGTTGATAGCATCTATAAACAATGAGAATAATGATAACCTGAATTCAACATGGAAGCTATTAATCAAAGTCAATGGAGTCAACCTGTATGAAACCTGGTGAACTCAGTTTAACACTGAGTCATTGATAAGCACAACCGGTGTGTGTGTGTGTGTGTGTGTGTGTGTGTGTGTGTGTGTGTGTGTGTGTGTGTGTGTGTGTGTGTGTGTGTGTGTGTGTGTGTGTGTGTGTGTGTGTGTGTGTGTGTGTGTGTGTGTGTGTGTGTGTGTGTGTGTGTGTGTGTGTGTGTGTGTGTGATTAAATATATTACTGAGTCATTGATAAGCACAACTGGTGTGTGTGTGTGTGTGTGTGTGTGTGTATCATTAAATATATTATGGTTAGGTGGCTTCAATTTAACAATAAGCTTCCCTGAGGTACTTTATTCTACTGAATTCCAGAAACAGTTCAGATGGTAAGCTTTTAAGAACCTAAAAAAATGAGCATTCTTGGATGAGGGCCCAGCTATGAGAAACTGTCTCCTCACAGTGAGAACTATCTTTTAATAATACTATATTCAGTGCTGTAGAATTACTGCAAAAGATATAATACAGAACAAGAACATAAGCCTAATCACTTATGGTAAAATAATTTGTAATTACCTACTGTGCACTTTTTATTAATTTTTGAGGCCAAGAGTTAGATAATAGAAAGTCCTGTACTGTTTATAAACACATATATAAGATGAAAACAATGTTTAAGATTAAACACTAAATCATAGGGAAAAGCAAAACTCATATACTGTATTCTCAATGTATGGCCCCAAAATTCTTACTAGTTTTCTGAAATCTGTAGAATGCAGGTAGAGCTATTACCATATGAAGTAAAACACGTTTCATAAAGATTAGAATGAAACCTGCATTGTGTTAAAAAAAACAAAATCAGAAATCCCTCTAATTGAAGGTTTTACTGGAAACTTAAGAAAGATAAAAGAGAAATAGCCCAGGTAAGAAGCAGCTGCTAATAGTTACAGACAGCAAATAAATTTGACTGGATCAGGACAGCAACCTGCTGACTCTCTTTCCTAGCAAACTATTTCAAACCTGCTGTGCTCGCCATTAGGCTGGCCTTTACTTCACCCCAGCTACTTCAGTCCTATCACTGTGGGGGATCATTGTTGCTTCCCTCATGGCTGCCACCAAAGTGTGCCTCTGCTTTTAGCCTAGAATGCTTTGAATCTGAACTTAAGCATTGGTTATAACTACAGAGAGGGAGCAGGAAGTCAATACATCAAATTTGGAACAGAAGAGTCATAAAGAAATACAATTAAATTAAAATCTTCAAATTGGCTAATAAGAAATGATAGATTCCTATTTCTTACTGGAAAATTGTACTAAAATATCAGTTATAAAACATGAACTCCAAAGTTGAGTGTGACAATATATCTAGCTTTCTGCTTAGATCTCACAGAACTAAATCTGATAAGACATTTAAAAGGGCAGAGATTACATGTGATATCAGGTGCACTATTTAAAGAAAACTGAGGCATGTAAGATGCAATAGTTTTAAGTGAACACAAAAAATGAAATGGTTATACTTATTTAACATCATCCTCAAAGTCCTACCTCCAAAATATACACGTTTAATATATTATGGGTATGACATGACTTGTGCACACTGTTATTATTCTGTATGCCTATTCTAAATGAAAAGATTACAGATTCTAATTTTAAGTGATTTTTGCCTATTGGCTACCTAGGACAAGTACAGCTAAAGATAAAAAAGTATGACAGGATTCCTGAACAGCTGCAAAATACTTTGAGCTCACCTCCCTTCACATCTTTGCTATCAAACCTTTATCTATCCATTAAGATTCAAAGTGCAACTTTCTCTATGAAACCTTCCCTAATTACCACTACATTCTTCACCTACCTACAGCACTGATAAATAAGGTTTTCCTACTTAATTAACGTTCATGTGTGCATCTTATCGCCTTACCTAAGTTACAAACTCATAGGGAAGAGAACATGCTTGGTACAACTTGATCTCCCAATCCTACCTCCCATAGTATCTGGAAAATGATACTCAGAAAATATTACGTGAGTAAAATATGTGAAATATTAGAGAGGAAAAATGATGAGGGTGCCAGAAGATAAACGTGAACTTGATTTTCTGTCTTTAAGATGTAACTAAAGCCTAAGCAGTAAGGATGCTGGTAGACTTGGCGTAAGAGAAGAAAGAACAGCCAATTAAGAGGACAAAACCAATAATCAAAAAGGTGTGAGAGGGCCCAGCCCGTGGCGCACTCGGGAGAGTGCGGCGCTAGGAGCGCTGCGACGCTCCCGCCGCGTGTTCGGATCCTATATAGGAATGGCCGGTGCAGTCACTGGATGGGTGCCGGTCATGAAAAAGACAAAAAAAAAAAAAAAAAAAAAAAGGTGTGAGAACAGGGAGTGCACTGTTCCAAAAGTTTCAATAAGAGAAAGTCATCAACAGAGTCAAAAGTAGTAGGAAGGTCACGCATAGTCTAAATCCTGAAAAAAAAAGACCAGAAGAAAATAGGCCATTTTCAGACCCTATGAGCAATTTCAGAAGAACCATGACTACAAGAGCCCTATTACAGGAAGCAAGAAAGAAGTGAATGGAAACAGTGAGTAGAGACCACTCACTTGAGAAGTTTGGTAGGAAAAATAACTATATCCATAGAGTGAAGGAGAAAGAAACAAAGTAACTGAATCCCAGCTTTGTATAAGTTAGCCTATTATAAGAAGGCACCTGATTGTCAAATTCAAGAACAGCTCTTACGCCCAAAATGATTTCAGAACAAACCCAGCATACAATGATTTACTGGGCAAGATCAATAGAAACTGTGCAAAAGAGATTATACTGTTCAGTGATCCATGCTGCATCAATATATATAATGGAATGAGACAAGGTGATACAACGGCCCAAAGCTTCCTGGAATTGCTCTTTAACAAAATCAACCAGGAAAATAAAGTCCACATAGACAGTAAGCAAGTACCACGCCCTCCTTTTACTGATGGCAAAATAGCATTTCCCATTGCCATAAGAAGAGAAAAATAGCATGTAGCAGTACCAACAGAATGAGGCTGGAAGTTATTGTTTAGAGAACCAAATGTTTATACAACAAACACGGCCAACGAGGCCCTGTCAACATTTCTAGCAAAGAAATATAACAACTCCATCTATTTGCGTCAACAAATGAGCAAAACTGGTTATGTTCAATGGGACATGCCACAGAAGCAGCAGCCTATGCCATTTTTATTGGCATACTAAAAGTTACTGGACAACAAACTGCTAATGAAGATTAGAACACTACCTAATTCTGTCATACCGGGGCTAAACTAAAATATGAAGTATTTATCTACAACATTAACTGAAGGAAATAGATTGGCTGTAACCCAATTACCTATGGTGTCCTAAATATATGACATCTGACAATATGCAGACCTAACGGTAGTTATTAAAGCTTCACCCCACACCAAGTATAGATGGACTGGCTAGGCAGCCTGCCAATACGACAACAGGTGGCTTTCTCAACTTACTGACTGCATATGTAGTCTTATTAGGAGAAAATATTCTAATGAAAGGATAAAATTTGCTGGATACATTTAGTAAAAAAGCATGCTGCTTCAAACAGTTTCAACCCAACAAAATTAAAGAAATAGTTAAGTTCCTACTAGGGAGCAAGGTGTTACCTTAGGAAGTGCAAGAAACAGTCCCTGCCTTAAGAAAGTTATAGTATCCAACATGACTGCCAAATTAAAATTTCAACTAAAGTTTTGTTTTAAGTTTTACTTAAAAGGCAATTGCCGGGCCGACCCGGTGGCACACTCGGGAGGGTGCAGCGCTGGGAGCACAGCAGCGCTCCCACCGCAGGTTTGGATCCTGTATAGGGATGGCCGGTGCGCTCACTGGCTGAGCACGGTGCAGCCGGTCACAAAAAAGATAAAAAAAAAAAAAAAAAAAAGGCAATTGCCTACATTCTCCCATTTCTCTGTATGCCACACATGACATAATTCAGTAATAGTATCCCAAAAAAGCAAACATTTAATTTCCTTCTAACATTAGTTATTATTAATGATGTTGATTATTATATTATCTCCTATTTAATGGAAGTCTTAGATTACATATCTCCATAATAACAATTCAAAGTAAGGATCACACATCTCCATAATAACACTTCAAAGTAAGGATCACACTTTTACTATACAAAAATTTAGGCTCAGACCGTGAAGTAACTTCATCCACTTAATGACTGATAGATCTGGGATTCAAACCCAGGTCAGCATAGCTTCCAATCCATATTCATTCAACTACAACAAACTGCCTCCCTTAGTACGTTTGCCTATCATTTCATTAAGTGAACTAGCATATGTAAAACACAGAGTAACTGGTACTTAATAGGCACCTTTATAAATGCCAATTCCCATTCGATTGCCCCCAACAATCATTCTACAAATACTGCACTACATGCAGTGTAATAGTGAGCTATACAAAAAAATTGGGTTCTGTAAAATTACAGGTAAGCATATCAGACTTAGCAAATTCCATTACGAAAGAAGATAAAGGAAAAATTTGGTCTAACAAAAGGAACAGAAATGAATCAGTGAGTATATCCACTGATATATTCGATGGTGACTCAAGCATGATGCAATGATTCAACCGTTTCTCAAAGGCAAAGATGATTACTTGCTGGCAGTTTTCTGGTCTAGCCTTTCAATGCACATGGTCGTTATCAGTTTTAAAATAAAGAATCTCAGCATGAATTTTGCTTAAGTAATTCCAGTAATTTATAATCCAAAGTAAAAATGCTCATTCAAAAGATAATATAAAACCTAGCTTTCTACACAAAGTGGAATGAAATTTCCCTGGCATAAAGTACCTTTGGGAATGAGTTACCTCTTGGCAAAATAACGAGTATCAAAATAATAACAAAAAGCCTGTCAAATACAATAAGAGAGAAGATGCTGCATTTTCAGCAGTTATTAAATGCTGGAGTTTACCACCACATAAAGGCTCTTACAGCTACATCCTCACTACGTGGCCACGTTAAAACCTTTTAAAGCATGTAATCAATGAAACTGAAATGCATAAACACACATAATGAAAAAAAAATACTTTAAGCTGATCACTAGAAAAATAAGAGCACCATTCTCTTAGATGAAAATATGAATCAAGAAGTATTTACTCTTTGTTCTCTTAACTCCTTCCTAGAAATTGTCCTAGTGGTTTAAGACCTGAAAATTATGTAACACCAGATAGCAGTGATCTTGCTATCTTTTAAGTCTATGTTAATATATGTATGTTACATATATATCCACATATAGCTATGCATCTATACAGGAAAATACTGAATTAATTAAATTAACAACACAGTTTGTTCTTGTAACTTTCTCCTCAATGACTTCAAAGACCAGACGTCCCTGATAAACAATCCTATGCTTCTGACTGGTCTTTTAGTTTTCCATATTGTATTCTCTTCTTCTATCTACTCCTTAAATACAAGTGACCCCAAAGACCCCATGCTCGCATCTTTTACTTTATACTCTTGCCCTGTGCAATCCACTACCCTGACTTTAAACTTTAATCATTAATCTATGTGTTTATGTTTCTTGAATCTGTATCTCCAGCCCAGGCCTTTTCCCTAAGTGGCAGACCCATAAATCCAATTTCTTACCTCTTCTACAGGACCTTCAAATAAAGATGCTCTAACGTGAACTCATTTCCAGTTACCTGAAATGTATTTTGTCTGTTCCCTACATAGGTGAAAGGTATTGTGATCCAATATATATCTTAGAAGAAATCTTTAAGTCATCATTGGCTCTTCTTTCCCTAAGCCTGCTCTCCCCCTGCAAAATTCTGCTCCCATTTCTACTACCTTGTTTAGAGCCTGAAACAATTATTGTTCAGATTATTCACTCACTAATTCATTTATTCTACAGTTATAACATGCACTATGGTAGGCAATATGAATGTAAAAATGATTAAAGCACAATCTGTGTCTTGAAGGGAACAAATGAATAGTTACCACAATGTATTAAGGTGTACAGAAGAGCTATGAATTTACAGTAGTCTACTGTATTTTTGTTTTATTTTGCATTTTTTCTCCCCTTCACTCTAACTCCTCCAATTTTTTCAACACATTCATTACTAAACTTATCTTTTTAAAATTTTAAGATGTTATTACTTATCTTTTATTTTTCTCTCACTACCTATAGGATAAAGCTTAAGTAATAAGCATGGCATTGAGGGCCTTTCAAAACCTGGCCTGAAATTAATGTAATAGCCTCCAGGTACTCCAAGGCTCCGGCCTCACCAGAGTCTTCAGCATTCCTGGACAAAGTCAGGAAATTCAAAGCCTGTACATCTTTGCTGAATACTCTTTATATCCCAGTCTTTCTCAGCCTAAACACATTTGGCTGGGCTAAAATACCATCTCCTCTAGGATGCCTTCTTGAACTCTTCTAAGCAGAATTAATTACTCCCTCCTCTGCGCCTCTACAGCCTTTTGTTCCTATCCTGGATATAGCACTTAATATACTGCATTATCATTAGTTTAGATATCCAGCTCCCCGATTAAATGTGAGCTCCTTAAAGCCATCAGCCATATCTTGACCATCTTTGCATCACTAGAGACTAGTACCCATTTGACACGTAACAGGCACTGAATAGGCATTGAAAACAATGCTTGCTGAATTAAATGAAAGTACTATATTGCCAAACTAAGAATTCCTAAATTCCACACATTAGAAATTAAAAGGTATGCTAATTTAAAAAATTCAAAGCCAGTCTTTCCATAGTTATTGGCCTTCAACCCTTATATCTATAATTGAAATGCATTTAAGATGCCACAGTCATTTATTGGTGCATATTGCATTTAATAATGGCTATTCTATAATTAATTTATGTTTTATATTTCCATCACTAGTATGAAACTTAACAGCTGGCATATGTGTTTCCCTGGTAAAACCCATTACTACTGGCAGATAACAACTAAGACAGATCTTCCGATGGCAAAATCCTACAGTGTCATGTCACTCTACATGATAAGCAGAGCCTCTGTGAGTCCTCCTAGAGCCTGAAGGGACTGCATGCAGGCAGCTTTCACTCAATGCCTCCCAGTCCCGAGCTGAAGAATCGAACCACACATATATACACAGAAGCACATGTACATTCATTATTAAGGGCCTATTAATAACATAATGCTCTGTATAGACTGTATTAATTTTTTTTCCTTGGGATTTCCTTTTTTAAAAAATTACTTCTGTAAATGACAAGGGGCAGAACTGTGTGAGAGAGGGACTGGAAAGTACAACTACCGACAGAGCAAGAGTTCTTGCTCATGAAATCACCCCCGGAGTCACTCTTCAATAGCTGGTTATAATAATGTCTTACTCTTTTCTAAAAATGAGTATTAGTAAACAACAAAGCATACTAATAATATTGATTTGATCATCACATATTGTACATAAATATTGGTAATCAACCCTGTACCCCAAAATATGTATAATCAATTATGTTACAATAAAAAAAGTAAATAACAAAGTTGGAATTCATAAAAGACCAGGTACCATAATTTCTGTATTCAAGTACCAATATCTCATGTTTAGGAAACTGTAAAATAAGAATAAACTCATTTTGAAATGTCACATGTCCACATAAAAACAGGTCACTTGAACTTCTGTTTCTGAAAATAAAGTAGAGATACATACCCTGACATAAATTCCCAGTGAAAAGAACTAAACATGATGAATATTTTAAGAACAATTTAAAATGCATAGATAATCTGTCAAGAAAGTAGGAAATACCTGGAGGCCAAAAACTAAGCGAAAGATGAACTCAGAGAGAGAGACATGAGTAGAGCCAGCTTTGACCTTGAGAAAATTTGCTAAACCCAGATGAACTTGAGCTTCAGTTTCTGAGGCCTCAAGTATGAGGGAATGGAAACCAAGCCCAGGGCCTGATGAGAGTGGAAAGAGTAATAGGAAATGACCCTATAAACCCTAGAGGACTACACCCCAGTTTAACAGTAAATTAGAAATAAACTTAACCATCTCTCAAGAGGCCTGAAAATAAAATTGCCTGTATCAAACCTTGATGCTGAATGGAGAAGGTAAAAATCTTCTCTAAGAATTTTCAGTCAAAAGCCAGCCGTCCCACAGCCTGAATTCACGGCTCCTCAATAGTCTTAAAAAAAACCTTATGTTCACTATTGGAGAAAAGAAATGCTACTGATTTTTGTGTGTTGATTTTGTATCCTGCTACTGTGCTGAAATCATTTATCAATTCCAGCAGTTTTTTTGTAGAGGTTTTAGGCTGTTCGATATATAGGATCATGTCATCTGCAAACAGGGACAGTCTGACTTCATCTTTTCCAATCTGAATGCCCTTTATTTCCTTCTCTTCTCTGATTGCTCTGGCTAGTACTTCCAACACTATGTTGAATAGGAGTGTTGAGAGTGGGCATCCTTGTCTAGTTCCTGTTCTTAAAGGAAAAGCTTTCAGCTTTTCCCCATGCAGAAAGAGAAATCAAGAAAGCCTGCCCATTTACAATAGCCACCAAAAAAATAAAATACTTAGTAATTGAGTTAACCAAGGAGGTGAAAAATCTCTATAATGAGAACTACAAACCACTGCTGAGAGAAATTAGAGAGGATACAAGAAGATGGAAAGATATCCCATGCTCTTGGATTGGAAGAATCAACATAGTGAAAATGTCCATACTACCCAAAGTGATATACAAATTCAATGCAATCCCCATCAAAATTCCAAAGACATTTTTCTCAGAAATGGAAAAAACTATCCAGTCATTTATATGGAACAATAAAAGACCACGCATAGCCAAAGCAATGCTGAGCAAAAAAAATAAAGCTGGAGGCATAACACTACCTGACTTTAAGCTATACTACAAAGCTATAATAACCAAAACAGTATGGTACTGGCATAAAAGCAGACACACTGACCAATGGAATAGAATAGAGAATCCAGAAATCAACCCACACACTTACTGTCAGCTGATCTTTGACAAAGGCACCAAGCCTATTCAGTGGCGAAGGGACTGCCTCTTCAGCAAATGGTGCTGGGAGAACTGGATATCCATATGCAGGAGAATGAAACTAGATCCATACCTCTCACCGTATACTAAAATCAACTCAAAATGGATTAAGGATTTAAATATACACCCTGAAACAATAAAACTTCTTAAAGAAAACATAGGAGAAACACTTCAGGAAATAGGACTGGGCACAGACTTCATGAATACGACCCCAAAAGCACGGGCAACCAAAGGAAAAATAAACAAATGGGATTATATCAAACTAAAAAGCTTCTGCACAGCAAAAGAAACAATTAAAAGAGTTAAAAGACAACCAACAGAGTGGGAGAAAATATTTGCAAAATATATATCTGACAAAGGATTAATATCCAGAATATATAAGGAACTCAAACAACTGTACAAGAAGAAAACAAGCAACCCAATTAAAAAATGGGCAAAAGAGCTAAGTAGGCATTTCTCTAAGGAAGATATACAAATGGCTAACAGACATATGAAAAAATGCTCAACATCACTCAGCATCCGGGAAATGCAAATCAAAACCACATTGAGATACCATCTAACCCCAGTTAGGATGGCTAAAATCCAAAAGACTATGAACGATAAATGCTGGCGAGGCTGCGGAGAAAAAGGAACTCTCATACATTGTTGGTGGGACTGCAAAATGGTGCAGCCTCTATGGAAAATGGTATGGAGGTTCCTCAAACAATTGCAGATAGATCTACCATACGACCCAGCTATCCCACTGTTGGGAATATACCCAGAGGAATGGAAATCATCAAGTCGAAGGTATACCTGTTTCCCAGTGTTTATCGCAGCCCTCTTTACAATAGCCAAGAGTTGGAACCAGCCCAAATGCCCATCATCGGATGAGTGGATACGGAAAATGTGGTACATCTACACAATGGAATACTACTCAGCTATAAAAACGAATGAAATACTGCCATTTGCAACAACATGGATGGACCTTGAGAGAATTATATTAAGTGAAACAAGTCAGGCACAGAAAGAGAAATACCACATGTTCTCACTTATTGGTGGGAGCTAAAAATTAATATATAAATTCACACACACACACACACATACACACACACACACACAAACCGGGGGGGGGGGGGGAAGAAGATATAACAACTACAATTATTTGAAGTTGATACGACAAGCAAACAGAAAGGACATTGTTGGGGGGGAGGGGGGGAGGGAGAAGGGAGGGAGGTTTTGGTGATGGGGAGCAATAATCAGCCACAATGTATATCGACAAAATAAAATTTAAAAAAAAAAACCAATAATTTATTTATATTTTCAGGTAGCTAGAAAGGAGGACTTCAAATGTTCCCAAAACAAAGAAATGATAAATGTTTGAGGTGATGGATATGCTAATCACCTTGATTTGATCATTACACATTGTATACATGTATAGAAATATCACTCTGTACCCCATAAATATTTATAATTATTATGTGTCAATTAAAAAAATAATAATTAAAATTTAAAAAAATAAAAAATAAAAAATATATTTTCTTTAAAAAAAAAAAAAAAAAAAAAAAAACCTTATGCCAAAGTTTTAACATGATCATATGTTGGTAGCATCCTAGCAAAAGCAAACACAAATCTCCTCTGAAGGAAATTAACCCTCAAAATATTCCCACAAAGAAATGTACAAGAAATAATAAGCATGTTTAATATGTTTAAAGAATAAAAGAGATGGAAAATATTAATATAGAATAAGATACTATCAAATTTACTAAGCAGATCTGGAAAAGAATCAAATGGAATTTCTTAAAGTAAAAGTAAGGTAATAATGAACATTTAAAAATTCAGATGGTGGGTTTAGCAGCAGATGAGACACAGCTTAAGAGATAGTCATGAAATAGAAGATATAACTAAAGGAATTTTTCAGAATATATCACTGAGAGGTCAATTGATGGAAAATATGAAAGTGAGGTTAAGAGAAATGGAGCATAGAGTGACAAGGTGTAATTTCCATATAATCCAAATTTCAGAAGGTCAGAAAAGGAAGAATGAGGCAGACAGAGGCAAGATTTGAGGAGATAATAGCTCATAATTTTCCAGTATTCAGAAAGACACAATACGCAGATTAAGAAAGCCCAAAGAATCCCAAGTAGGATAAATAAAAATAAATCAGCACCTGAACATAGTGTAGCAAAACTCTATAACATCGAAGATAGAAAGATGATCTTAAAATCAAATACACTATCTTAGAAGAAACAAATGTGGAGTTAGAGTTAACTTATCAACAGCAATGGAAGCCAGAAACTGGGTAAGGATATCTTCAAAGTGTTGAAAAAGAATAATAATTCAGAATTATATATCCATAGAAAATATTTTCATAAAGAAATCAACATAAAGGCATTTTCAGAAATAACAAACCTGGAAATGTACCACCAATAGAGTCACACTAAAAGAAATTTTAAAGAACATACTTCAATGAAAGAAAATCATCCCAGAAGGAAGGTCTAACACATATGAAAGCATGTTGAGCAAAGAAAACGATAAATACAGGGACAAATCTAAACAAATATTGACTTAATAAAACAATTGCAACAATTTCTAGTTTTGTTGATGATGTATATATTCTATGATCCAGCAATTTCACTCCCAGGAATATACTTTAAAATAATTTTTGCACAAGACTAGAATGGCATTTCCAAGACTACTGGATATTTCTTCTTGGATGGTGACAACCAGCAACCCAATGTCATGGTTTTGAAAATCTATTCATTATCTTCCTCTGAGCCTGTTCATTTTAACAGTTAGCTAACGCTCGTTAAGTGCTTGCTGAGTGCCCTGCACAACCCCTACCTGTAATTTGATTTTCATGGCTTTGTGGCGGTGGTATTATTCTAATCCCCATTAAATAGATGAGGAAAGTGAGGCACAAAGAGGCTTAATAACGTAATTAGAGGGCCAACGCCAATAAAACTATGGCCAATGTAGATAACAGGAAAATTCATTACTGCTCCCTTTCATAACACACTTTTGCACAACGAAATCGCTGAACAGCACATTTCTCAGAATTCATCTCTATTGTTAAGTGACACATGACTGTAATAGGTGCTCAATAAATATTGTTTGAATTAATAAATAAATTGGCTTTAATAAGCACTTATATTCAGTAACCACTATATTGAAGGCCTATAAACTGAATCATGAGCACCCAAAATCTCTGTTGTTGGTCAGCTTTTATTTTTAAGCAAATCAGCTAATGACAGATATAATTTTAAAAATCAGGTTGGCCTAAGTTCTTCACAAGCTGTCTCATTTCAGATTAAATGGAGAAAAGTGGTACTTCTTTAGCTCAGTTACGTGATTCTAACACAGGAATGAGCCATGGAAATGAGGCTGACTGCAGTTTTCATTTTCTTTCTTATAGGTAAACTATTGAGCTAAATTATGGAAATCCCACATTATCCTTAAAAATATATTTAGCTGTTTAATAGGAATGACCATCTAATTCAAAGGTTATAGTAAATATATCCTCTAAGCCATTAAAATGGCTTGGGGGTGAGGAGACAAAAACAAAAAATAGGAAACTAAGCAAGACAGAAATATACCACCAAGACATCAAAGAAATAGACGTTATCTGAAATATTAAACCAGAGAACAGATATCTGTGTCTCTAGATATATTTGAAAATACTTCAAATTCCAGATTCTGGATGCGTCTGCTGAACATAGCCCCCAAACCACCAAACCAGCAGCTGTGTGATCTATTCACATATTCCCAATACCACCTGGAAAAAATGCAAATTGTACAGCCTTGTTCATAAAAGAAAATAAATAAGTGTCTCTACTGAATTCTACCCTCCCTGTATCATAAAAGTTAACAGCCCTGGCAGGGGAAATTGTACAATTAAGAATTAAAATCTCAATGACTTAAGTATTCTAATCAGTCTTTGATATCACCTTAATTATATAATAGATGGCCAGAAAGAAAGAAATGTGATTTGCTGTCGAAATTTGAAATCTCTTTAAATCGATAGTAAAAATGAAAATAAAAGTATACTTACATTCATATTGTTCCAGAAATTATCTAAGACTGAAAGCTAATTATAGTCTTAGAAATTTATAGAAATTGATACTTTCAACAAAATCATTCTGTAAGCTTACAAACCATGTTACCTCCTCCACTCCATGATTGTAAACTCAAAACAAAATATTCTGAATAATTTACATTAAATTCAACAAATAATATTACTGAAAGAAGAGTGTACAGATATTCACTGAGACAGTGTTAAAAATAAAATAGAAATAAATGCCAAGTTTTCCAAAGATAAGACAAATCAAAGGAAAAAGGACTACAAAAAATCATAAATCAGATGGACATATTAAATAGGATCCTCAGGCAATGATCTAGTTTAATGTAACACTCAAAGAGCATAACAAAGTTCTTCTCTTCCCTTAAGCTAAGCGAACATCTTTGTATGGTTTCAAAACTGACACATTTGAATAAAGTCCAAAGATGACTCCAGTTTCAGTGTTAGTACTAAGAGTATTTCCTTTCCAGAGGAGGGAAAAAAAAAAAACCCAAAAAACATAGTTCAATTATTTGTGAGTTGATGATGTCTCATATAGACTGGGTCAATCTAAACACAATTCTTTTAATATACTCTCATAATTATGCTACTACAGCTTAATGAACCAAGTGAGAATACATGATTATTCATAAAGCAGAAGGCAATAAAAGGAAAAGATGAATCAAAAAGAAGCACTGGTTAAAAAACATACCCAGTTCAGACATGTCAGGAAAATGTTTCAAAAAGCAAGCATTTGATCATCACTGGCATAATAAAGGGGGGAAAGGTACACCCTCAATCCCAAGATATGTTTTAAAGAAAAATTAATAGTCGAAAATATTGGACTTTAAGAATAATGCATTTTGAGAGAAAAAAGATTAAAAAGTATATTTGTTTTCACTGCCAGATATGGCACTGATAATAAATAGAAAACATCAAACATCATCATGTTATAAACCTCAAGTTCCGACCTTATGCCTTTGCAACCTAATGAGTAACACATCTGTCAAGCTGGTCTAATGCAGTTTGGTGGGGAGGGAATGTACTCTAACCACTAGCTTCATTGGAAACACCAGTAACTCAAACAACTTTTAAAGAAATAGAGCTCTCTGCACAGTGCTTTACATTATAGTAAGTGCTCAATTAATATCTCAAGTTTGATAGCAAGTATTTAAGTATGTGAACTACATTTCTGTCGCTGTGGCTCAGCATAGGCTTACTTGTAATAAGATCAATTATCAAGCAATGCAAGAGTGAGGGAAAATTTTTTAGATGCTTAGGAGGGGGACAGGAATTAAAATAAACACAGATGATTTCAGAAAATAAAATAGAACATTGAATGCAGGAGTTTTCAACTGAAGTTTGAATTCAATTTCTCAATTCATTGAACATGCAGGAATTTGTTTCATCAGTGTCATTTCCCAACTACAATAAAGATATATTTTTAAAAAACATCAAAGAACTACCACATATAGAGTTAACTCTATGAAACCCCATAATCTGACAGATTTTCAAAGTGGAAAATATAAATTCAAGAAATTTTTGCCCATTTATATTACTCCACCATGGATTATTAAAGCTATTGTTTAACTGTAACTTTTTGAGGTGGAAAAAGATTCTGTTTTCTCACGAAAATCCCTTACCTAATTCTGTTTGATATTTTAATTTCTTATTTTATTAACTGAGCCACTGAAGCAATTCAGCTAGAGTATTAATATATGGAAATTAGATAAATTAGTAGTGTTTTCCTATGTTAGGTCAAGCAAGTATTTGCTAGCTCTTTAACTTACAAATTAATTATTATTTATAAAAATTAAACTTATTAATCACAATTAGGCTACTACATATGGGTTTGAAATTATCTCACACCTAGAGACATATGTTAAAGTGGAATTCCATGATTTGGCTAAAAAGTCATATCCTGATTACATTTTTAATGTTTTACACTCTGTTAATTTAAAAGTAACTTATCTTTTCTTGTATTCTGGTAGCAACGAATACACAGCTATCACGAAGGTAAGTGGTCCTCATACAATTCACTACTAAAAGGAACCAGGTTCCTCAGAGAAATTGTTGATTGCAAGGCTGTGGAAGGGTAGCTAAAGATGAAACTAAAATGTCTTTTTATGTCAGAAAGTAAGGTAGTGCTTAAAAAAATAGGGGCATGTCCCAAGGATAGCTTGAGGGGGCTCTCACTGGCCAAATCTGAGAAAAATTGAGCATCAAAATAATGCATTACAGTAAGAATTATAAACCATTGAAAAATAGAAATTAAAAGTCCATACTGATAAGAAAGCAACTGATAGATAGAAAGACAGATGAGAAAGGAGAGGTCTATGCTTACAGTCGAATGCTGACAGCCAACTGTTATTTGTGGAGGGAATACTGTAATTGGCTATAAACTCATTATTTTACAACCATTATGGTAAATATTAGATAACCCAGGGGAACATTTTTAAGAGGAGCAGGATATTTGCATGGTCTTAAAGCGTCTCCCCACAGATTTCTTATTAACTGCAAGGAAAAAATAGAAATTATACACTGGAGAAATTGTATAAGACCCTGACCAAATGAGCAAAACTGACATTACCAATGAGTGGCAGATAGATATTGTGTACCTTCAGATGTGATACCTCATACAGCATCACCTATGCAGAATTCTAGCCAAGAATGCATATCCTGAATCTAATCATGAGGAAACATTAGATGTATCCAAAGTGAGGAATATTCTATTAAAGAAAAGGAGATTTACAGTCTTCAGAAATGTCAGTGTCATAAAGGATGAGGAATGGCTGTGGAAGTGTTCCAGAGTAAAGGAAGCTAAAGAATAAATGGATAAAAATGGGGAGAAAGGGAGGCAGGAAAAGAGAGAGGGAGGGAAGGGCGAAGAAGGGGTTTAGATGGGTGAGAGAGAGAGAAGGGGGAGGTTAACAGTAAGTGAATCTGGGTAAGGAATATATAGAAGTGTTCTTTGTAGTATTCTTAATCTAGTAATTTCTATACATTTGAAATGATATCCAAATAAAAAGATAATATATAAATAGACTTTTCTTAGTGTTTCTTAGTGTATTATACTATACTATGTTCCTGGTCTTGCTGTAAAGGAAATTATTTGAAAGCCTATTTAAATGATATTACAGAATAAAAGGAAAACCACAAGTATTAAATCACACCATCACTAATAGCTTGGAATCCACTATCAGGGTGGTACAAATATATATAGCACATAATATTTTGATTTGTCTACAATAAAAACTAAGATATAATTTCCATAAAAATGTTTCAAATTTCTTTTTCTTAAATCATAGAGCAGAGGTAGAGGATCCCTTAAAAATATCTAATGCAACCTCCTCATTTTTTAATTTGTGGAACTGAGGTTCCACAATCACAGAAAACCAAGACAAAAACATCAGGACTCCTCTTGAGCCTTGTTATCCGACAAAGTATATTGGCTAACTTGAACAATCTGAAATGTTTCAAGTAAATCCTTTATATACTTTTCCTATGAGACAGAACAGAAAAGCATATTTTGTCCCCTAAACTGTTATAACTGCTAAATACTTAAAGTGTTTATTTTTAAATGCTTTGTAATTATATATCTATACATTTTTTTCTTTAGAACATACTTTTTAAAATAGGGGATATTATGTAAACCTAACTGATTAAGCTCGAAACATTCATTATAATCACAGCTAGTCATCATTAATGTCATTCCACTTAAACTTCCTCATTAAATGCACCATCTGAACTAGATAAACACAACGGAATCCATTTTCATCGGGCTACCTCTAACAATGCATGAAGTGATTTTCGTTCAGTCATCAGTTTATAAGGTAATTGGTTTGCCAATATTTAATTTTCATACTATCCTTGTGAGAGAAATAGGCATTAGCTAGCATAATCCAGCTATACCATCTTTTTCATCTTATCTTCAGATTTCTTAGTTACTCCTCCTCATTTATGAAAGATTATAGCAACTGGCTCAGTCTTTTTGTCCACTTAATTTCTGTTGTTGTTTTCAGTGACTTCATCCATATCCAAGATCTATCTAGCCTCTCAGTTTCTTGACTTCTTCATCTTATATTTTCCTGAATCCAGCCTCAGCCATTAAGTCCCATGGTCACAACTTTATTACCCAAAATAACACAACCTCCCAAATTCCAATTCAATCACAGTATCTGATGACCATTTTGCCTGTAGTTCCAGCTTAATTGATCAAATAACCCTGCTGAATTAATTCTTAAGTGTCAATAAGGCCACCAGGCCTTTGACCCATTATCCATCATTCCTCTCCTGTCCTTGCTTACTTCCCCATCTAGTTTCAATTCCATTATGGTCCAATAAGTATTACTTGGCATTAGTAATCATTGTCTAACACCCATATTCAATACTCTTTTCCCTTAATGCTTCTACATCCTTTTCCAGGCTTGCATTTATACAGCATTCTGAGAAAATAACATAATTGGGAAGAGTAATAGCACTCTAAAGTAATAAGTCAACTCCAAATGAACACGAAGTATTGCCCAGCAATGACAGCAACACTATACCAATAATTATTTCATATTTTTTCAAATGATCCACTCATCAACCCAACCCACACTGTTGCTAAGCTGTCAGGTGATGATGTTGCTGCCTAACTCATGAGAAAATAAAAACCATCAAATGGAGCACCTTAATCATGCCATCAGCAAATAAACCTTCATTTATAGCATCTTCTTCTTTCCTATTACAAAAGAGAAAAGGATCCTCCTATCAAAGTTAAGTTCTTCCACAGGTGGATCTTGAACCTCTCCCTTTACTTTTTTTTTTTTCCACTTTTTATATTCTTATCTCTCTCCTACACCTTGAACCTTTCCTCCCCAACTCTATTATTTCCATCAGCATTCAAAGATACTTCAGCATTTCCCATCTTAACAACACCCCTGCCAGTATCATGACCCCCCCCCCATACCACCTTCTCTGCACTCCTCTACAGCCAAGCTTTAAGAGTTCTTTGGCGACACTGCTTATACTCTCTCACCTTCTGCTTCACTCTTCAACTCTTACCAACATAGCATCTAGTTCAAACTGTCTTCTGAAACTTCCTAAAGGCATCAATAATCTCAATGTTTTGTCAACTCAGTGAATACTTCCTATTCCTCACATCTAATCTCTCAGTGGCATTCAATTCACTTCATCATACCTTCTTTCTTGGAACATTTTCTTATCTTGGTTCTACGAGACCACACTGTTCCATTTTTGCTGGCCATACTCTCCTCAATTTGCTTTGCTGGATCTTCCTCCTTTCTTCAATCTCTAATTGATAGAATGCACCCGGGCTTCTATCTTATACTTCCTTCTCTTCTCCATGTACGCTCTTTCACCAAGTGATTTCATCAAGATACATTATTTTAACACTATCTATGTGCCAATGATCTCAAATCTGATACCTCTAGCTATGACTGATCCCTGGAATTCCAGACTCAAAATCTAACTACTTACCTAACATCTCCACTATGACTTCTGTCTTAAGGGTATCTCAAACATAACATGACAAAGGCAGAAGTATTTATTCCTGACTCCTGACTCTGCCACTACCCAAGTCTCCCCCTTCTCAATAAATGGCACCATCATGAAGTTGCTCAGGCCAAACAACTGAGTCTTCTTGTGCCCTTTTTGTTTTTTATCCCATACATCCAGTTCATCTCCAAGTCTTATTGGTTCTATCCCCAAAACATATCTCGAAAGCAACCAAAATAGTGAAAAAAACAAATTGAGAAAGAGTGGGCTGGTGAAGGAGAGTGCAGAGTCATGGGAGCCAATGTAAAAATTTCCTCTAAGAAAGAGGGAGTGATCAACTATATCAAATGCTGTTGAGAGGCCAAAATAATAATTAAGAAACAAACACTGAAAGTCACAACAGTTGTTGAGAAAAGTAGACTCTGGAGTGATAGGGATGGAAGTTTAGTTGAAGTAGGCTGAAGAGTGAAATGGGAATGTAAAGATAGCAACTAATAGACTAATAGAGAAATTTTTCAAGGGGGTTTGCTTTCTGGGAAGCAGAGAGATGAGGAATAGTTAGAAAGGGCTATGGGGTCAAGAGGGGTTCTTTTCATCAACAAAAGAGATACTAGAGCATGTTAGTATGCTGCTGAAAATGAGCCAGTTGAGAAGAAAAAATAAATATGGCATAGACAAAGAAGCTAAATCACTGAGGGATAGAAACCAGTGCAGAAGTGGACAGGTTGCTCTTCCATAAGTACAGGTATTCTTTTTGTCCACAGTAACAGCAAATAGTAAAAATATAGATACAGGATAATTTGGTATATTTAGCAGGGAAAGATGAAGGGGTTCTTGATCTATTGCTTCCAGATTTGTCAGTAAATTATGAGGTAGGTCATCAGGGGTGTGTACATGTTCGTGTGTCTCTACGTGTTTGTGTGGTGTGTGCTTTGGGGATTGAGGGGTGGGGGCATTAAAGATGTTAAAGAAGAGAAAACGTGAGAAATAGCTGTGTTAAAGAGCAAGAAACAGAAGATACCAGAAAATTTACAATATATCACCAAAGTGTCTATTTGGTCACGTGCAGGATTTGACCAAAGAATTCACGTATATTACCAGTTTAGCGGATTTTTTTTTTAACTGCAAAATTACAATTTCTTAAAGTATTTTTGCAAGAGAAAACATTACATATTTTCTTTGTTGTATGCCCAAATAGAAAACTGTTAAAATGGTTCACAAATGATACTCCTATAGATAGAAAAGTTATTCACTTTTTTTAATACAAGTCCATGTCTATATAGAGATGTCAAAAATTAATTTGAAGATGTAGAAGCATGCAATTAACATTGCACTGTGACAAAAACTATGCCCATCTCAAGCATGTTTCTAATATTCTGTGGTTTATCATTACATGATCAGAAAGCATGACGTATTAATGTCAAGAGTATTTATTTAAAATTATATCAAATAAGCAAGTCATATTTACAATACCAGCAACACTGGCTGAAATTGTTTGCCTTTCTTTTAGCATTTTAATTTGGGGCTTTCTAAATGCAAATTAGAGAAAGAAACTCTCTGCTCACTAGATAGCAAGTAGATTTTTTTTTCTTTTTTTAATATCTCAATTGTATTAGTGGTGTTATTTTATTGGTAGTATATTTACATACAGCCTTCATGCATGGCCCTCAAAATACTTTATAAATATTAATAGCATGCCTTCAATTCCCTTCTACTAAATTTCTGCAATGTACCATTTAAATTATCCTCCAGAAAAGCCAAATTATTACTATTTTTATATAAAGAAGTAAATTCATATTCTGGGCCAACTGACTTCCCTAACAGACAAAAATGAACAATATCAAAATCTACACTCACTCCCCTCCAGGATATACATACAAAATAAATCCATGAAACTTAAAACATCTCAAAGTATAAAACTCCTTCTGATTTGGCCTTTCAATTCTCGGCTCCATTTTTGTCACAGGGCAACTAAAACACTATTCAGGCTAAACAGAAGGGAGTTTTCAAAAAGTCATCAAATCCTCTCTGTCAAGCAAAGATAGCAAAAGAGTTTGCGAGATAAAGCTGTTTGTGCAAAATAACTCATCAAAGATCCTCTAAAACTGAAATGCTAAAATTGATGAAGCTTACTCACATTCACAAAAAGGCATTCACTCATTTGAAAAACTTCCAGTAGGGAAAACAATTCTAATCCTAGTAATATTTACAGTCATGAATTTGTGAACTTTTTTTTAAATCAAAAAACAATGTCCACTTGGTTTTTCCAACCTTTACTCTAGATAAAATAAATCATATTTCCAAATATTTAAATAAGTAAATTTGAACTAAATCAGAACTGACATCCACATACTTTAATCTACAGGTACTGCCAGACAACTATTCTTTAAGAATTCACAACTCTAAGGTTGTTTAAAAAAATAAAAGCTTCTTCAATGAATTTCATACCTATTTAAAATTGATTTGTTTTGATATAATTTAACCAACTACTGTGAGTTCCAAATTGTAGTAGTGTTTTTCAACATGAACTCACTTAAATTTTTGGCTCAATGTTAATTTAAGTAACAAACATAAGAAATAAGACGATAAGATGCAATAGTTTCTCCAGTTTAGTGACAATAATTGCTTCATTTTTTTGATTCTTTTTTTTTTTAATTTTATTTTGTCGATATACATTGTAGCTGATTATTGCTCCCCATCACCAAGACCTCCCTCCCTTCTCCCTCCCCTCCTCCCCCCCAACAATGTCCTTTCTGTTTGCTTGTCGTATCAACTTCAAATAATTGTGGTTGTTATATCTTCTCCCACCCCCCCGTTTTTTTTTGTGTGTGTGTGTGTGTGTGTGTGTGTGTGTGTGTGTGTGTGAAAGTGTGTGTGTGTGAATTTATATATTAATTTTTAGCTCCCACCAATAAGTGAGAACATGTGGTATTTCTCTTTCTGTGCCTGACTTGTTTCACTTAATATAATTCTCTCAAGGTCCATCCATGTTGTTGCAAATGGCAGTATTTCATTCGTTTTTATAGCTGAGTAGTATTCCATTGTGTAGATGTACCACATTTTCCGTATCCACTCATCCGATGATGGGCATTTGGGCTGGTTCCAACTCTTGGCTATTGTAAAGAGGGCTGCGATAAACACTGGGGAAGAGGTATACCTTCGACTTGATGATTTCCATTCCTCTGGGTATATTCCCAACAGTGGGATAGCTGGGTCGTATGGTAGATCTATCTGCAATTGTTTGAGGAACCTCCATACCATTTTCCATAGAGGCTGCACCATTTTGCAGTCCCACCAACAATGTATGAGAGTTCCTTTTTCTCCGCAGCCTCGCCAGCATTTATCGTTCAGAGTCTTTTGGATTTTAGCCATCCTAACTGGGGTTAGATGGTATCTCAATGTGGTTTTGATTTGCATTTCCCGGATGCTGAGTGATGTTGAGCATTTTTTCATATGACTGTTGGCCATTTGTATATCTTCCTTAGAGAAATGCCTGCTTAGCTCTTTTGCCCATTTTTTAATTGGGTTGCTTGTTTTCTTCTTGTAAAGTTGTTTGAGTTCCTTATATATTCTAGATGTTAATCCTTTGTCAGATATATATTTTGCAAATATTTTCTCCCACTCTGTTGGTTGTCTTTTAACTCTTTTAATTGTTTCTTTTGCTGTGCAGAAGCTTTTTAGTTTGATATAATCCCATTTGTTTATTTTTCCTTTGGTTGCCCGTGCTTTTGGGGTCGTATTCATGAAGTCTGTGCCCAGTCCTATTTCCTGAAGTGTTTCTCCTATGTTTTCTTTAAGAAGTTTTATTGTTTCAGGGTGTATATTTAAATCCTTAATCCATTTTGAGTTGATTTTAGTATACGGTGAGAGGTATGGATCTAGTTTCATTCTCCTGCATATGGATATCCAGTTCTCCCAGCACCATTTGCTGAAGAGGCAGTCCCTTCCCCAGTGAATAGGCTTGGTGCCTTTGTCAAAGATCAGATGGCAGTAAGTGTGTGGGTTGATTTCTGGATTCTCTATTCTATTCCATTGGTCAGTGTGTCTGCTTTTATGCCAGTACCATACTGTTTTGCTTATTACAGCTTTGTAGTATAGCTTAAAGTCAGGTAGTGTTATGCCTCCAGCTTTATTTTTTTTGCTCAGCATTGCTTTGGCTATGCGTGGTCTTTTATTGTTCCATATAAATGTCTGAACAGTTTTTTCCATTTCTGAGAAAAATGTCTTTGGAATTTTGATGGGGATTGCATTGAATTTGTATATCACTTTGGGTAGTATGGACATTTTCACTATGTTGATTCTTCCAATCCAAGAGAATGGAATATCTTTCCATCTTCTTGTATCCTCTCTAATTTCTCTCAGCAGTGGTTTGTAGTTCTCATTGTAGAGATTTTTCACCTCCTTGGTTAACTCAATTCCTAAGTATTTTATTTTTTTGGTGGCTATTGTAAATGGGCAGGCTTTCTTGATTTCTCCTTCTGCATGTTCACTATTGGAGAAAAGAAATGCTACTGATTTTTGTGTGTTGATTTTGTATCCTGCTACTGTGCTGAAATCATTTATCAATTCCAACAGTTTTTTTGTAGAGGTTTTAGGCTGTTCGATATATAGGATCATGTCATCTGCAAACAGGGACAGTTTGACTTCATCTTTTCCAATCTGGATGCCCTTTATTTCCTTCTCTTCTCTGATTGCTCTGGCTAGTACTTCCAACACTATGTTGAATAGGAGTGGTGAGAGTGGGCATCCTTGTCTAGTTCCTGTTCTTAAAGGAAAAGCTTTCAGCTTTTCCCCATTCAGGATGATATTGGCGGTGGCTTTGGCATATATGGCTTTAATTATGTTGAGATACTTTCCCTCTATACCTAACTTATAGAGGGTCTTTGTCATGAATGAGTGCTGAACTTTATCAAATGCTTTTTCAGCATCTATAGAGATGATCATATGGTCCTTGTGTTTGAGTTTATTAATATGGTGTATCACATTTATTGATTTGCGTATGTTGAACCAACCTTGCATCCCTGGGATGAATCCCACTTGATCGTGATGAATAATTTTACGTATGTGTTGCTGTATTCTGTTTGCTAGTATTTTAGTGAGGATTTTTGCATCTATATTCATCAAGGATATCGGCCTGTAGTTTTCTTTTTTGGTTATATCTTTACCTGGTTTTGGTATCAGGATGATGTTTGCTTCATAGAATGAGTTTGGGAGATTTGCGTCCGTTTCAATCTTTTGGAATAGTTTGTAAAGAATCGTTGTCAATTCCTCTTTGAATGTTTGGTAAAATTCTGCTGTGAATCCATCTGGTCCTGGGCTTTTCTTTGTTGGGAGCCTTCTGATAACAGCTTCAATCTCCTTTATTGTTATTGGTCTGTTCAAATTTTCTACGTCTTCACGGTTCAGTTTTGGGAGCCTGTGTGTGTCCAGAAATTTATCCATTTCCTCCAGATTTTCAAATTTGTTGGCGTATAGTTGTTTATAGTAGTCTCGAATGATTCCTTGTATTTCAGATGAATCAGTTGTAATATCACCTTTTTCATTTCTAATTTTTGTTATTTGAGTCTTCTCTCTTCTTTTTTTTGTTAGCCATGCTAATGGTTTGTCAATTTTATTTATCTTTTCAAAAAACCAACTTTTTGATTCGTTGATCTTTTGAATTGTTTTTTGGTTTTCAATTTCATTCAGTTCTGCTCTGATCTTAATGATTTCTTTCCGTCTGCTAACTTTAGGTTTGGATTGTTCTTGTTTTTCTAGTTCTTTAAGGCAAAGTGTTAGGTTGTTCACTTGCCATCTTTCCATTCTTCTGAAGTGAGCGTTTAATGCAATAAATTTCCCACTCAATACTGCTTTTGCAGTATCCCACAGGTTTTGGTATGATGTATCATTGGTTTCATTAGTTTCAATAAATTTTTTGATTTCCTGCTTGATTTCTTCTTGGACCCATATGTCATTAAGTAGAATGCTGTTTAATTTCCATGTGTTTGTATAGTTTCCAGAGTTTTGTTTGTTATTAATTTCTAGTTTTAATCCATTGTGGTCTGAGAAGATACATGGGATAATTCCAATTTTTTTGAATTTATTGAGACTTGATTTGTGACCTAATATGTGATCTATCCTGGAGAATGATCCATGTGCTGATGAGAAAAATGAATATTCTGAGGTTGTTGGATGGAATGTTCTGTAGATATCTGCCAATTCCAATTGGTCTAGAGTCTTGTTTAGATCTTGTGTTTCTCTACTGATTCTTTGCCTAGATGATCTGTCTAATATTGACAGTGGGGTGTTCAGGTCCCCTGCTATTATGGTATTAGTGTCTATTTCCTTCTTTAGGTCTAATAGAGTTTGTTTTATAAATCTGGCTGCTCCAACATTGGGTGCATACATATTTATGATTGTTATGTCTTCTTGATGGATCAGACCTTTTATCACTAAGTAGTGTCCCTCATTGTCTCTTTTTATGGTTTTTAGTTTAAAGTCTATTTTGTCAGATATAAGAATAGCTACTCCAGCTCGTTTTTCTTTTCTGTTTGCATAGTAAATCTTTTTCCATCCTTTCACTCTTAGTCTGTGTGAGTCTTTATGGGTGAGGTGGGTCTCTTGTAGGCAGCATATAGTTGGGTCTTGCTTTTTGATACAGTCAGCCAGTCTGTGTCTTTTAATTGGGGAATTTAAGCCTTTTACATTAAGAGTTGTTATTGAAAGGTGTTGATTTATTCCTAGCATTTTAATGGATGTTTGGTTGTCTTAGGTTTCTTTTGTTCCTTGCTTTCTGATTTACTGTTTGCTTTCTTTGTTTGGTGGTTCCTTAGGTTGTAGATAGTGTTTTTGTTAGCTTGTTTTCTCTTCATGAATGCCATTTTTATTATACTAGCGGGTTTAGATTTTTCTTGGGTTTTTATGGCAGTGGTAGTTATTTTTCAGGAACCAAACCCAGTACTCCCTTTAGGATTTCTTGTAAGGGTGGTCATGTGGTAGTGAACTCCCGCAGTTTTTGTTTGTCTGAGAAATATACTATTTGCCCCTCATTTCGGAAGGATAGCCTTGCAGGGTAGAGTATTCTTGGCTGGCAATCTTTGTCTTTTAGTATTTTGAAAATATCATCCCATTCCTTTCTAGCTTTTAGGGTTTGTGATGAAAAGTCTGATGTTAATCTGATTGGGGCTCCCTTATAGGTGATTTGACGCTTCTCTCTTGCAGCTTTTAAGATTCTCTCTTTGTCTCTGAGTTTTGCCAATTTGACTATGACATGTCTTGGAGAAGGCCTTTTTGGGTTGAATACGTTTGGAGATCGTTGAGCTTCCTGGATCTGAAGATCTGTGATTTTTCCTATACCTGGGAAGTTTTCTGCCACTATTATGTTGAATATGTTTTCAATGGAATCTCCGTTTTCCTCCCCTTCTGGAATACCCATGACTCGGATATTTGATCGCTTATGGTTGTCTGATATCTCTCTCAGATTTTCTTCCATGTCCTTGATTCTTTTTTCTTTCTTTTTGTCTGCTTGTGTTATTTCAAACAGCCCATCTTCAAGTTCAGAGGTTCTCTCTTCAACTTCGACAAGCCTGCTGGTTAAACTCTCCGTTGTGTTTTTTATTTCGCTGAATAACTTCTTCAGTTCAGCAAGTTCTGCTACATTTTTTTTCAGGACATTGATTTCCTTGTACATTTCCTCTTTCAGATCCTGTATACTTTTCCTCATTTCATCATGATGTCTGGCTGAGTTTTCTTGTATCTCATTCAGTTTCCTTAGAATTATCACTCGAAATTCCTTGTCAGTCATTTCAAGGGCTTCTTGTTCTATAGGATCTAGAGTTTGAGATTTATTAACTTTTGGTGGTGTACTTTCTTGATTTTTTGTATTTCTGGTATCTTTTTTTTGGTGTTTATTCATTGTGGCAGGGGGTTGCCCAGACCACCGGTTTGAGACTAATGACTAACTAGGATGTTGCTGTGGTTGCTAATTTGGTATGGCTCCCTCCGTGACTGCTCAGTTGGCCTCTAGTGCCTTGTGTGTGTGGTTGCCTCGGGTCTTGGGCTTCTCCGGGGAGCCACCTTTCTGGTCAGGTTGGACCCTGCTGGGCTGGTGGATCACGTACCACAGGGTGTGTGATCTCTGTTGAGCTTTCACTTCCTGTGCAGGACTTCTCCCCGTTCCGTGTGCTCTGGCCCAGGCTGTTAGATCATGCAGTGGCGACCCCACCGGGTGTGTGGTTTCTGTCGAGTCTCCGCCTCCCTGGCCGCACGTCTCCCCCCTCTGTGCGCACTGTGCTGGGCTGGGGCGTATCTTCTGCACCCCTCGTCTATCAGCTGGGCCTTCAAGACCCTGCTCGGCACCGCCTCGCCCAGGAAGTCTACCAGGTTTCTGCTAGTCACAGACAACCGGTCGCTCTGGGTGCCTTTGTAGCACTGTGTAGATCTTTCTCGGGTCTTGTTCACCTTTGTATCCTCCCGGTATAAACCGAGCCTCGCGCCCGCCTGCAGCCTGCTCTCCGGCAGGTTCAAGCGGACCTGGGAACTCTCCTACCACACTATTCCCAACCAGAAATTCGTTAGGCTTTTTTCCAAACTGGTGGCCGCAGAGATGGTATCTGCCTCCCAGTAACAGGAAGCTTACCGGGGGCCAGAGTCCAGGGTGTGGTGGAGTGACAGTCGGCCCGCCCTACTTCCTTGCCCTCCCAACACTGGCCGGGTATGCCCAACGCCACCAGCCCCGCCAGAGATCTGGGGAGGGAGTGGGAGAGGAGGCCGGTCTGCAGGCTCCGGAAAGCAAGTGGGAGGGCTCAGTGATGGCCGAGCTGGGCGGAGCTGCCCGCACCTGGGAAAATGGAGGCAGCACCAGGGCGGTGAGTGGCCTGGTGGTGCAGGCGGGAGCCGCGTGGGCATCCGCCCCCCGAACAGAGCTGGACCAGGGGGTCACTCACAGTGCTGTGCCAGGTCGGGTGCTCGCTCTCTGTCTCTGGTTTGTCGCCTTCCGTGTTCTCGGCTGCTGCTGCCTCGGGCTGTTCAGTCGCGGCGCAGCTCGGGCGCTCCCAGGAATCTTCTTTAATGCCGGCCTGAAACCTCGAATCCTGAATAGGGCCGCTGGCCGCCTTCAGCGCGGCCCCGGCCTCCGGGATGCTGGCTGCATCCACAGCAGCCCTGGCGCCGTGTTCCCTGTTTCGAGACTCGCTTTTGCAGCTAAGAAACAGTTCTTTTCCTGCTCCACACTTCAAAGCTGTTGCCTGTAAATGAGGCAGCCTCTCCTGCCGGGGGCAAAGTGGCGGTCACCCCCCACGACCGGCCAGCAGCAGCGGTCCTCCCTTAAGAGATGGCAAGAGGAAGGACCACAAGTTTCCCGGCTGCCTGAGGCCTAGTGGCCGCCTTTTCCACCTCAGCTACTCCGCGCCAGCCGCCACAGCCGGCGCCATTTTGAAAACCCCATTTTTTTGATTCTTATGGGACTATCAAAGTTGAATTGACCTCACAAAACAGAAATGAACAGAAACAGTATTTCAGGATACGGAAGGTGGTATTATGATGCAGCAAGTTGGTATTATGATACTGAAACTCAAAGACCAAGCATTCCTTATTTTATTATATTTATTTGGGGGGGGTTATTTTAATTTTTTTCATTGTACATGTTTATGATGTACAGCTTGTTGTTTCAATACATGCATATATTGTATAATGATCTATTCAGAATAGTTAGAATAGCTATCACCTAAACATTTACCACTTCTTTGTGGTTATAACATTCAAGATTCTCTCTTATGGCTATCTTGATATATTTTAAAATGTAATATAGTCCAAGTACTTTTGACCAGACTTTATTTTCAATGAGCAACTCATCTATTTTCTGGATTTTATTTTATGACATAGCAATGGTCTGACATTTGCTCAATGAACATATAAATCAGAAGCCTGAGAGAGAGAAAATAAAGTACTCATTTCCCAATTCACACAAAAAGAATACTGTAGTCCTACATTTAATATGAAAATTTTCCAAAGTGTAGCCAATAGCCATGAAAATAAATCTGAATGTCTAATAAATTCACCTAAAAAACATTAGAAATGCATTCACAGATCAAGAATTCCTACTTGGTCTATTACAATATAATCATTATCATCACAACAAAATCTAAGTAGTAATTAATGGCAATGTTTTTCATGTACATTATTCTAATTAATCATACTAACATTCATATAAGAAATGTATTATTATCATGACTCAGTGAAAATTGAGACTCAGAGAGGTCAGGACACCTGCCCCTGTTTGCACAGCTACTAATATTTAAACTTGGATCTTCTGACTTCAAATCACATGCTCTCAATTAAACTCTTACAAAAACAATAACAACTAACCTCTGCAAGAGTAAAAGTTGGCAGATTACGTAATTATCTATCAGCAAATTGTGCTAATGTCTTGCCTGGAAGCATCACTGCCAGCTAGTCAATCTATAACCTCACAAGGAGAAAAAGAATTATAGAAGCAGATGACTTAACTCAATTAAGTCTACATTTATATTCTTCATTTCTACTGTTATTTATGTATTAATTTGGAATACTTTGTTTCAGTAACTAAAACAAACCATGTTTGACCCACCCACATTACAAGAAATGTAAATATTATAATTTTTTCTCACTATTCTGTAGATTTATTGCAGAAAGTTTGTAAGGGAAAATTCATTAAGTAAAGCCAAAATTTCCCACTAACTTATACTTGCCCAGGATCAACAAATAATTAGTTTCAAGGAAAAAATAATGCTTTTTCAGATGCCTCTGCCAATTTCTAATAGGAAAGATATGAAGAAAAATCCATCACAAACAGGGAAACGCCCAGAACAGCCACTAGTTAAAATAGCCCCCATACCCCACTTTTCTGCAAATAAATGTCTGAAACATAATTGGAACATGCCTCGCATGTTTGAAGTGAGATATACACTTCACAAGCAGAAATCCTAATCCAGTAATCAGTTGGCTATCATACAATTCTGTCAGCAAAGGTTTTTCTTTTGTAAAGCCTTTTCTCACACATTACCTCTTTTCATCACCAGAGATGCATAGGTTGGCAACTTCCTGCAGCATCTGTCAGAGTGCCTTACCACAGGAAGTACTCAATAAATAGTTACTGGAAAAATGTGTGAACAAAATGAGTGAATAAATGAATGAACCAAAGAAGAGATGACTAATCTGTTGTCAAAGGATAAGTCAAATACCAGTTGACAGTAGACAGGGCATTACGCATCTGTCAAAACCCACAGAACTATACAACACAAAGCGTGAAACATGATATAAACTATGGATTTTAAGGGTAATAATTTATCAACTTTGGATCATCAATTGTAACAAATATACCACACTCACGCAAGATGTTAATAAAACAGGAAATTCTGCAGAGGGAGAACAGGGGTATATGAGAACTCCAAACTTTCTCCTTAATTTTTCTGTAAGCCTAAAAGTGCTCTAAAAAATAAAGTCTGTTTAAAAAATGAACAGTATATTTTCAAACTAGGAAATGCCAGGCCTGGCTGAAAAGCTAACCTTTTCTTACTATTATTATTTTTTAAACAGTGAAAAGAAAAAGAAGGAAAAAAATGTTACTAATACTTCCAATGAAAGGTTATAGTCATCAAAAGAAAGACTGAGGAGAGAAAAACAATAAACACCATATGTATTATTTATTATTTTGTTTTCTAAAATGTAGCAGTGAAAAAGTGCCTCCAGCAACATGTATAAAAATGTGTCAATCTACATATTAAAATGAAAACCTTTCAAAACAACCCAAATACAGATTTAAAAAGCTGAGACACACATGAAATTGAAAGTACATCTAATACAAGCACAAGTCTCAAATCACTGAAGAAGGTAAACCACCCAGAGAAGCAGGCTTGCTCAAAGCTCTGACATCTGATGATGTGACCTGCAGTCCTGCCAGGTCAGAAGGGAATAATATATTACATCTAAGGGCCCAACATATTTCTAGCCTACAACATCTACAATATCCCAAGCTGGGAAATGATGGCTAGGCAAAACTGTTGAGAAAGTTATAAGTTAAGTAGCACTCAGATTGATTGAGATATGTTTTGTTAAGTTATGTAAACTGTGAAAAGCAGTTTCTCTTGTTTCACTATGTTAACAAACATGTAAATGTGTTTAATAAATGTTTTTCATAATAATGCCTTAGACAGAATACCACAGATATCACATTCTGGGAGGGGCCTCAAATGGCTAGGTTATTTGCCAAGTCTCATCCTACAAAGTTTGTGACAATAAAGAATCATGCAATAAAAAAAAATCATGCCTAAACCAGGAAATCAAGACAATATTATAATCCCATACAGAGAGTAGAAATAAATGTGTAAATGAGCTCAATAACTACAAATTCTCTACAACGTAATATAGCTGTCAGGGAATCAACCAAGTTTATCGTTCTTTAGTAAACTCTGTGTGGCTAGAAAGCAAGCAAAAGCAGTGTCTTTGGATTTGACTCATCCACATGGTGAGATTTTTAGACCATGATCTTTAAGGCTACTTTCAGATTTCATATGCTTTGATTTTATGACATAGATCTGACACACTTGTCTTAAGAAACTTGAATGTCCTCACATTCACATGTATTGCTCCACCATTACAAGAGTTCCAAGCCAATAGATAAATGATGATAGGGAGCTCCTCCCAGAAAGCAAGAGAAGCTGGCTGGGCTCCAATCACAAATATAAAAGTTAGAACTGGATTGAAATCCTGCCAAGAGACTGTCACAGATGGAGACTCAGGAAAGGGAATACGAAAATAACAATCTAGTTCTATTTGAACAGAAGCCAGGGATAATTAATAGCACAACTTGTATAATTTCTCTTGAGTCTATATTACAATTATTTTACTCTTCTCTGTTACCCTGAAGTAACTACAGTAAAACTTTTGTATCTAAAAGGGAAATTCTAGTTTAAAAGGCTCCACCAATTTTAAACAAATACCACTACCAAAGCAACAAAAAAACTGCAGTTCATCTTAAGATATCTTAAAACAAAATTAAAATACAAATGAAAACTTTAGGAAAAAACTTCAACTGTAGCAAAAGTAATGAAGGGTTAATATAAACATACAAGATCTTGAAAGAAATAAGAAAACTACTATCCCTGTAACACAAAAATGAGTAAAAATATATGAACAAATAATGGACATAGAAACACAAATGGTCAATATGTAATAAAACTGCTTAACATAATCGGTCAGCAAATAAATATAAATAAAAACAATGAGATATAGTTTTTGTTTTGTTTTATTTTTTAGTGGCTGGCTGGTACGGGGATCCGAACCCTTGACCTTGGTGTTACAAGGCTGCGCTCTACCCAGCTGAGCTAATTGGCCAGCCTGAGATACAGTTTTCACCCATCAATTTGACTTTTTTTTTCCTTTTAATTATGATACTTAGAATTGGTGAGGGTTCTAAATGATTGTCATGCATATACGGCTGGTAGGAATATACATTTGAACAGCATTTCCACAAACAACTTAGCAATACATAACAAGAGTTTAAAATAGCTGATATTCTTCCAACAGTAATTTCAATCAGAGATTTACAAAAAGATTTATATAGAAAACTATTCCATGTGGCATAATAACATCAAATAATTGTTAACAACCTAAAGATTGAACTAGGGAATAGTTAAATAAATCATGATATATTCCTACAAGGAAGTTTTACATAGCCATTAAAACCATGTATTTGTAGAGAATAGAAGATTAGCTTTAAAAAGCAGGATAGAGTATATATTACATATACAATAAAGTACGATTTATTAAAAAAAATAAGGATACACATACAGCAAAACACACGCACACACACACAATCACTGAAAAAATACATAACAAAATGGAAACAGTGGGTATTGCACGCAATTGGGTGTTAATAAATTCAAGAGCCTTTTTAAGCCTCTCCTATGTTTTCTAAATAGTATAAAATGTACATACATACCAGAAATGGATATGAAGAAAAACATGAAAACATCTCCCAAGGCAACCCTTGGGGGAAAGAGACCCTGTGTTTTGACAACTACAATAATAAAGGACATTTAGGCCAGATTACAAGCATTTGCAAGAGCAAAAGGTGCATGGAAAGGCAGCAAGGGATACATACATAAGCCTGAGACCAAACCAGCAGAAAGCCCAGTATAGTTTTCCAACAACAGTATTCCAGTAAAGTACACAAAAGACAGAACGAGATCATCTTATTGCCCAGCTAAACAGAAAAGTCCTCTGATTCAAGAGAAACTTTTGTTCATCTCAATGTTTAATTATAATCTATTATTTTAAAAAATGAGGTATACATTCAATTGTATGAAAGATTCACATTCAAATTTGTGTGATCTGAATCAAAATACTTAGCTCTTTGAATTTCTTTCTCTTCAATTGCAAATTTGAGATTAAAAAATAGTCCCTATACCCCACAAGGAATCTGCTAGCATTAAATGAGACATGCATAAACTCATCTAGCACATTATGAAGCATAATTTAAATGTCCCACACTCAGCAAGTGTTGTCTGCTATATTAACGATTGTCATATATCTACTACACCTCCCTTAAATTAATGTCCCTAAACTTACATATGTTCCCATAAAGTACAGTCACAAAAAGAATTAGTCTGACTCATGATCCACTTTTGGTCAGTCAACTCTCTTTCTCAAAAGGTGCCATAAGAATGAAATTAACAAAATCATGTGCTTTTTGACATGTTCAAAGGTGGGACAGATGGAGTTATTATTGTCATTTCTAAATATATTCATATTCTATTTTTATCATCAGCCCCACTAACTCCCTCTTCCACTTACATACATTTTGTCCATATAAAGGTTTGAATTCAGTATTCTGGGAAACCATGAGAATGCTGAACATAAACACGATACAGAGCCTATTTTTCTGCTAAATGGCACACAGCCCTATGAGTCCACATATAAATAATCTATTTCTTATAAATAGTCTATAAAATAAGTTTATAGACCATTTTAGTTGCTTTTGTTCTAATTTCACATCTCAAAAATACTGAATTTTCTTCCAGAATATTGACTTCTGTAGCAATTTCTAAGACGTCTGCAAATAGAAAGCACATGGAAAATGCTATTGAATTCATATACAAAATAAAATGTTAACATTAATCATGTATTTTACATAAAATCTACCCATATATTTAAGCAATCCAATGTTGAACTGTTTTGAAGGGGAGTGGGAGTGGTGAAAATAAGCTTAATTCCTCAAACTTAAAGTGTTTATTATCAAAAGTACATTTAAATTCTAAGTGTTCATATGCTAAAGTTAAAATCTCAAATTAAGAATAAAAATGTTGTTTAACAGAATGACATGTCTAATATTCAAATGGATATTACAATCCTGAATTTTTTTTAATCAGTGTTAAAGCTATTTTTGAATATTCTTCCTCCTACCTCTTCTTTGGCTCCCTGTCTCAGGAACCCTAAACAAACAAAACAAATTAATTACTTTATCTATCTAAATCCTTCCTCAAGATTGATTCCTTTGGTAAAGATGCTTAGAACCCCCAAAAACTGAATCCAAGCTTCTCAAATCTCTGGCTAGCAATATATATTCTAGAATACTTCTACATCACCTTTTTAAAAATATCAAGGTGATACTCAATATCTAGTGCATCTCTAATTCAAGAGACTGAGGTCAAACTACTTATTAATTAATTTGATTGGTCATATGAAAGATAGCTACAGGTCCCCGCATCTTGTAAATTTGAGACTTTGTAGAAAATAGGTCCATATTCATCTGCTCATACCATTTCATGATATGCAATTTCTTTTTTCCTCCAGAAATTGAGACTTTGCAGAATCAAAAAGTTAAAATACTATTTTAAAATTCTTTATACAGCATAACTCCTGAATTTCTCTTCATTAACTTCATGCAGAAATCATTCCCAATAATGAAGGAGTCCCATAGATCAAGACTACTTATATGAATGTATTCATATTTCATGCTAATTAGTCCCTGTACACGTAATCTCTTTCCCTAGTGTGTCCAGTACACGTGTCTCTGTCCTAGATTGCTCATTAAATCTGCTATAGTTCATTTGAGCACAGCATCACTGTGACTGAATCAGACATTTCAGAGTCCAAGGCCTATGATTTCTTTCTCTTGTGTATTTCTTACAAAATCTTACAAGCAAAGCTCTGGTAGTGTTGTAGAAATAATGCATACAGTAGTCGATATGTTCTATAAGTGTATAAACAAGGTTATCACAAAAGTAGACTGGTATCCTCAATGCCGCCATTGTGCATGCAGGTAATATGCCCAGTATCTGACAAGGTTTGAGAAGTAGCAATCCTTATCCTTTTTAATGGGGACCTCTGAGACCAACAATGTCTAGAAAAATACCATGCTCACTGTTACACAGAGACTTTTCCTAGATTACTGTATCCAGTCCACACATGTAGACACACATGCGCACACTTAAAAAAAATTAAGTAGCAGGGAATCTTCAGTAGTTACAATGGTAATATATTCCTGCCTGAACTATAATGGTCTGAATCTAGCTCTTTATAAGTGACAGAAGGAGGTTATGTTAAAATAACACAGTGGTGCAGGGGTCTCAAGTATGGATTAATTTTTAAATCATTACATGGCAGTAGCTTGATTTCTATCTTTTTTGTCTAGTCCTACGTTATGAAAGAACATTGCTGGAGGATGAAGTTTTTGACTTTTCTTTCAGAACCAGTTCTGTACAATCCCAAGGTAAGATATTTTGCAGACTTGACAATTCCACATTGATTTTCACTTTCCTATTTTTTTGGAACCTTAGGCTAACAACTTTTTTTTTTTTTTTAATTCTGTGATGTATATACAATATAGGTTGTTTCAAAGCCCAATCTCTATCAGGCCTGTGTATCTACTTAGAATATAATTGAAACTGTTAATTATCTATATACATAATAATTAAACTATAATGGTTATTGGGATAATTATACTTTTCATTGACTTTTTTTTCATCCTAATGTCTATATACAATTCTGACCAGATGTTATCTAGCAATATCTATACCCTTTTGTTTTATATTTTTAGAAAAATAAAATTATTTGTCATTATTAAGTTTAATTCATAAAACAGTGTCACAAAGAAATGCATACACCAACAATGCCTACTCTACAAAAAATAACAAAATAATGATTTCGGAATTCGTGTAATATAAATTTGAAATCCCTATAATTATCAATAACTTACAAGGTAGTAGGAAGTTGACTTTATGACATTCCCAGCTGGTAGGGCAGTTCCCTTCATGCCAATTACTAGAACAACTTAGATAAAAGTATAAGAAGTTGTCATCAAAAGAACAAGTTTAAATTACCTTGGCCCTTTAAACCTCTGTATATTTTCTTTTAGGGGCCCTTGTGTTTAATACCTACTCATAACATTATCACATCAAAATATGGATTTATGCAACATTCATAGTTTTTGTAAAAGTCTGAAATGTTACCTTGATCTGCCAACTCATAAAAAAAAAAATTACTCATGCATACCACAAAATAACTGACCTTGAGGAAATTTACTAAACTTTGTGACAGTGACTTTAGTTTTGCAGCTCTTTCTTTCAAATATCTTTAAAGAAAGAAAGTGTTTACTTATGCTGTTATACTATTTAGATGTTCTCTATTGCTTTGTTTTGCTTAAATACAGACACTTTAAATAATTTATCAAGTTCTCTAGTTAGAAGTGAGTTATGATACACCAGTAATCACTTTAAAAAGAAATGAGAGAGAGAGAGAGAAAGAGAAAAAAATCCACAAGGACAGCAACAGAGGAACTAATGGAGATGACCTTTCAAAAAGACATTTACTAGCACTCTAAATGCAACTGACTCGGTTTATTAGATCTGGCATCTTTCTGGTCTCCGATGCTATTGTCTTACTTTGGAAAATAAGTACATTTCGAATGTTAGGATTTCAAATACTTAAAGTTGCTAACTTGTTTTAATTGTTTTATCATCTTATAAAAATCTCACATTTTCATTTCTTGACACAGAATGGATATCTAATCTAGATGTATCTATGGAAACATAACTATATCTGAAAATCGAATATTCTCAACAAAATTTTAATAGCATACTAGGAATTGTTTTTCTAGTAGAAAAAGTAGCAAAGTCTCTGTGATGGCTGGCAGGGGATTTGAGACTTTCAATACACAGAATTCAGAACCTTTCAGAAAGATACCATACAGTGGTTTACACACTTAAGGGCATTGTGGTGTCTTACTTAGAATTATAGCTCTTTGAATAGAGTAGGACCTTCAGTAAATAGTTATGTGAAGTAAACAATTAATGATTCCAATAGAGATACTGAATTATTTAAGAAAAACATAAAACAACTGATGTAGTTCTTTATCTATGTCAGACTCTTTTAAATAAAGGAGAGCCATCCTTTAGGCAAAACTGAAAGTGTGCAAAAAAATAAAGTTTTCATAATATATATTCTTTTAAAAATCTTCTAGGAAACTTATGAGAGTCCTTTTGTAATTGGGATAATCTCCTTCAAAAACATTTTTTACACTAAGATTTGTGGACTTCAGTGCTTTTTTAGGTGGAACATAGCAGTAATAGGAGATGTAAAGAGAGACAGGAGTGAGGTACCACACCAGCTCCCAAAAGCTTAAAAATTAGGGTAATCAGATTTGAAAAAAAAGCATAATAGCTATTACTATCTAGTGGCATAAAACTGATTGGTTCAAAAATTTGGCATTAAATCGCCCAACCAACACTCAAAATTCCAATGAAGATGGAACAGGGATAACCTCAGGAAACAGAACTATAATCTACTAAATTGAATAATGTAATAGCCCTTATCAATTTCTAAAACTAAACTTAATACTTTCTACATCTATAGAATATGTATGAACCTCTCTTATTCTTACTACTTTAGTTTGGACATTTGCAGTGTCTTATCTGAATTTCCATTGCAATAAGCTTCAGAAAGGTCTCTGCCTCAAAGCCAAATGCCCCCTCCCTACTCTCATCCATGTCCCAGTCATCTTTTATACCATAATCACAGTGATTTTTCTAAAGTTTTAATCTGACAATGTTATTTCTCTGCTTAACATATTCATGTACCATGTTGCCTTTAGGATAAAAATCCAAACTCCTAAATACTGCATGCTAGGCTATTAACGAGTTGGTCTCTTCTTGCCTCCACACAATCATTTCTTACCAATTTCCCTAGGAGTACATGACCCATCATCTATACCAAATAACTTAAGAGTTCCTGAAAACACCACAATTTCCCAAACCTTAACATGCCTCAATGTGTACAGTTGGCCCTCCATATCTGTGGGTTCCAAATCCCTGGATTCAACCAACCATGGATTGAAAATACTCAAGGAAAAAAACAATAAAAAATAATACAAATAAAAACAATACAGTATAACAACTATTTACATAGCATTTACATTGTACTAGGTATAAATAATCTAGAGATGATTTAAAGTATATGGGAGAATGTACATAAGTTATATGCAAATATTATACCATTTTATATAAGAGACTTGAGCATCCATGGATTTTAAGTAACCACAGGGAGTTCTAGAGCCAATCCCTGGGGATACCTAAGGATGACTGTACTTCTGCCTAGAATTCCTCACTATTGCAATACTTTTTCAACTGGCTAATCCCCATTAAGACTTTGAAATTCAGACCTGGCATGAACATCCACTGGGAAAAAGTTATCTAAAACAATAAGTAAAACTCTTACAGGGAAACACAGGTGCAAATCTTTGTGACCTTGGTGCTGTGGTTGGAATGTCCTCCCAAGCTCATGTTGGAGCATAATCCCCATTGTAAAAGTATTAAGAGGGTAGAAAATCTGACTATTGTATTTGAAAGGTAAGGCCTTTAAGAGGTTATTGGATTATGAGGACTATGGCCTCGTGTATGGATTGATCCATTTATGGATTAATGGATTGATGGCTTAATAGGTTAACATAGAATAGACTGGCAGCTTTGTAAAGAGAGCAGGTGAGCACACTGACGTACTCTTGTTCAGTCCTCACCATGCAACACCCTGCATTGCCATGGGACTCTGTAGAAAGTCCCCACCAAGAAGGCCCTCACCAGATGTGTCCCCTAGACATTGTACTTCTCAGCCTCAAAAACTATAAGGAAGAAATTGTTTCTTTAAAAATTACTCAGTTTCAAGTATTCTGTCATCAGCCACAGAAAACAGACTAATAAACTTAGATTAGGCAATAGTTTCTTAAATATGACACCAAAAGCACAATCACCAAAAGGAAAAACAAATAAATTGGGCTTTATCAAAGCGAAAAACATTTGTGTTTCAAAAAACACTACCAAGAAAGTGAAAAGACAGAATGGGAGAAGATATTTGCAACAACTCAATAATAAAAACACCCAAATAAAAATAGACAAGGGATCTGAATAGATATTTCTACAAAGATAAACAAATAACCAATAAACACATGAAAAGCTACTCAAAATCATTAACCACTAGGGAAACGCAAATCAAAATCATAACAGTATAACACCTCATACCCATTAAGATGGCTACCATCAAAAGCAGAAAATCCCAAGTGTTAGAGAGGATGTGGAGAAATTGGAACTGTCTCACATTGCTGGTGGGAATGTGAGACACTATGAACACTGTGGAAAACAGTTTGGCAGTTCCTCAAAATGTTCAGTACAATATCACCACATGGCCCAGCAATTCCACCTCTAGGTATGTGCCCAAAAGTACTTGCCCAGGAATGTTAATAGCAGCACTATTAACAGCCAAAAGGTGGAAACAACCCAAATGTCCACAAATTGATGAGTACATAGTATATCATGAAATATTACTCAGGCATAAAAAAGAATGAAGTACTGATACATGGTACAACATGGATGAACCTTGAAAACACATGCTAAGTAAAAGAAGCCAGGGCCGGCCCCGTGGCTCACTCGGGAGAGTGCGGCACTGGTAGCGCCAAGGCCACGGGTTCGGATCCTATATAGGGATGGCTGGTGTGCTCACTGGCTGAGCGCGGTGCAGACAACACTGTGCTGAGGGTTGCGATCCCCTTACTGGTCGGGGGGGAGGAAAAAAAAAAGCCAGACACAAAGGCCATAAATTATATGATTCCATTTATATAAAATGTCCAGAATAGGTAAATTCATAGAAACAGAAAGTAGAATAGTGATTGCCATGGGGAGGGTATTGGGACAGGAGGAGTGACTGCTAATGGGTACAGGCGTCTTTTAAAACAAATACAAAACCAAGTGAAAATGTATCAAGAAGATCTTGTCAAACTTAAAAGATGAAGAATGATAAGCAATAGCTGAGAAGCTTGGGCGGTAGTAACTAGAGACCACAGAAAGGACAGTTTCAGTAGAGGACCACACATGGGCATCACACTGTCAGTAGTCAGTGAAAGAGCAGGGTAGTAGAGGCCATACTGAAGATGATTAGCCATGAAAGGAATAAAAAGAAATCATTTAGACACTAGGACAATAGGCACATTGAAAACAATTCCATGACCATTTTCAAAAGAAATTCTATGGAATATTTTGGCATCGTTACTTCTCTAATGCAATTAATTTTCTAATACCTTAAGAAGATTAAAGTAATATTTATGCAAATGACCAAGCTTATATATGACATTGCCACAGCTTTTCACATAAGACAGCTTTTTAAATTAAAAACTGCAGTTTAGAACTTTTCCTATTATTGTTCTGAATCAATTATTTTTTTTCCCCTCAAAATAAAGACCGGGATGTAATCGTATGAAAAGTAAAAAAGAAACATAGGCAGACTCAATGTTTACAAGTGCCCCAGCTTGTTGGAAGCTCTGGTTTCTTTTGGCGTCACTGGAATGCTACTCTTTATGTAGGTTCATTGTGCAGTGATGAATGAAATGGCTACTGATGCTCTCTAAATAAAAGACTCACTCTCCCTCAACAGAAGCAGGTGCTATCGAACAGCTACTGTTTGCACAGCGACTTTCCAGACAAAAACTTTACACAAAAGGAACACACAAATAATTCCTGGGAGGCCTCCTCTGTGAATCTCCTAGACAATAGCCCAGCTGCAGTAATGCCACATGTGTCACTTTTAAGGTCAGTTTGGTATCTGCGCCTTTTTTATAGCACCACTACAAGCATATTTACAAGGCACACATCATATAGATTTCGACATTTGGGGTTATATCTCATTACTTGATGAATGTCTTAGTATAAGACCTTTACTGCAAACAATCTTTCGGCTGTTGGTGCTTACAGCTTTAACACAATTAAGTATTGACAAGACTTATCTTTAGAGCACTTTCTCTATCACCCATATTTTAGACTAATCTTTTATTTTTAAAAGTAGCAGTTGTGTATACTTACCTACTTTGTAAAAGGAAGAGTTAGATTTGCAGCTTATAAAAATGTAGTGATATTATTATTGATGATAATTCAAGAATCTACACCAAGAGCTATGTTATTTCTAATTAACTCTGCACATAATTTATTTAATTATTTGTATCTCTACAACTTAATAGTCTCAGGCAATTTCTTTAAAATAACATCAGAATGAATAAAGGTACAGATGAGGCTTAGGTTTTCACTTGAAGTTGTATCAACAGGTTTTCATGTTCATTTATTTTGGAACTTCTAAAATTCCTATAGTACCAGGTGTGTCCAAAATAAATTATAGATAGGCTAAAATAGCAATGTTACTCTGAAAATGAGAGGAAGAAAAATGAATAGAATCATCAGTTTTTTGCTTTTTAAAAAATAATCCTAGAGTACTGGTATGGTCTTTTAGAAGCATTATCAACACCGTAATTGATACTTAGCAAATCTTCACACAAGACATGCAAAGGAAAATCAGAGGCATTTTGAAGGAAGGCTAAGCAATATACATTTTAAAACTATTTCTACATGTGAGAAAATAAAGCTATATTGCTTTCAGTTTGATAATAAGACAATTATCAGAAGTTTCAAGAGGAAGACTGAGAGTCTGGATGAAAATATTTTTCCAAGCAGTTAAAGGACAGGAAGAAGTCAGAGTACCAGTTATTGACCTAAATTTAGAACTGAAAGATCAAGACAGCCACCTGCAGTTTGAAATCCAGAAATATAAAAATTCCTCTGACCCTCTATTTAAAAGGATTGTTTCTGGGATGATTCTCCCAGAGCTCCTGATTAATTTAGACTTGGTTAGAAAGCACATCACAATATAACTCAGATAGTGTATACTGTAAAAGGAATACATCATGTTTTGAGTTCTATGCTTCTTTCAATCTGAGTTCTTTGTTTTTTACTTTTTTATAATCTTAGGTTAATGCACTAAACAAACAATCAAAACTTATTTATTCAGCACCTACTACCTTGGTTACTATTTCCTAACCAAATGACAACCAGACTTGCATTCTAAATGATATTTTACTATCAACTATGTAAACATATTAGTCCCCATGAGAATAATCAACTTTTGGGGCACTATCAAAATATAAAGTTATCCTGTCTTTTAAAGTGAAGTTTTCACTTTCAAGTTTGGATAACAATACTTCTCAAATGCTCTTCTTTCCTCTATCACCAGTTGGGTACCATAAGGTCTTCATGTCCCATATTAAATATACTCCCAAATAAATGTACCCAAGTTAATATATAAAGTTTTCAGGTAAGAGCACAGCCTATTAGGAACCATGAATCTGGTTGGAGTGTTAAGAGGTAATGCCATACTTGGTGTTGGTACCTAAGTCTCTGCTGGATTTTAGAATCTAAGCATATCAACATTTAGGTAGGAAGAATAGGAGGAGAAAGTCTTTTACCTAAGATTTAGGAGAAAGTTGGCTGAAACGGTTTATAAAGTCTGTTCAACCACTTATAAAAATTACCACATGATTTCTAAACTACTAAAAATGGAAGATTTTAGAGATGATTACATTCTCAATCAACCTCTGGGTAGGGACTGAAGTCTAGAGCTGAATCTATCAACAGTTCATAAAACCGAACATGATAGAACACCAAGATGGTTGCTACCACAAGCAAAAGTTTCTCATACAGCCATATCTCAGTTTTCTCTGCAGTAGCTCGCCCCCCACACACACACATACAATCTAGAATTTTAGAAAAATAAAATATAGGAAATGTGTCTAATCAGCAGAAGTCTATTGGCTTTCTTAAAAAGGTGTGGTCAGAGTTGATTAGCTGACCTGTCTTTAACAAATCAGGTCATTCCCAACTTGAGAAACAAATCAGTTATTTCAGATGGAAATAATAAATAATCAGATTTTATTTAGACAGTGATGATACAGCTTTCATATTGGGTAATTGCTTTGTTTCTTTAGCTCTTCTCATCAGATCACACTCAGAAGAAATAAATGAAATATAGGTGAAACTATTCAAGTCTGCTACTACAACATAGCTCTACTAAATGTATGTTTGAACACAACCCCTCAAGCACTAACAGGATTGAGAGAGAGGGTAAGCCTTCATTTGGGTTGAGGAGTGATAAATGATTGTCATACAAAGAGAGCTAGCCCACACAGACTAAAGCACGTCTTTCTCTGATGCAGGAAAGATCTGAATCTGTGTCTCTTTCAGAGATAATGGCTCTATAATATGTGTGAATATGAATACTACTCCTGGGTGGTTCATTTGAAGGTGTTACTGAAGGTGTCACAGATACCTAGGGATATTAAAAAATCTCTCCATTTCAAATAGTTTGACAACATTAAATGATAACATTAAAGGTGATATCATATTTCTAGCAAAATCTATGCACAAAGTAGAAATATTTTTCCAGGTATAAAAGCCTAAAGATAAATTAAGAGTGTAAAGATTTCTAAACCACTTTGATTAGCTCATATAATCTTAAGAAAAAATGTCAATATCTTCTCGTGTGAGTTGATATACAGAAGAACCCATAATATCAATCTCATTGTATTGCGGATGGCTAATTAATCCTACTAGACTAGTATTTACCTATACATTTTTAGGTAGACTATAACGTGCAAGACTGAAATATATATATATATGAATGACTGCTTGTTGACTGGTATTTATTCCAACTGAAATCTTACTTCCTTTTGGTAATATTGAAGCAGATTTGTCATCTTCAGCTATGTTTTAATGGAAAATGCTTTGTGTATAGTGCCACTGCTAAGATGAGGCATTTAAACTGCTAATTGATACAGGTAAAATGTAAGTTGCAAATAAAATATGGAATCTAGAAAATCTAATCTTAAACCAACATGGTATAACCTTTTTTCTCAATGATTCCATTCTTAATTCTATATGCATAAGTCCAAATCTGCTTCCAATACGTTGTCCTCAAAAACTACTTAATATTATAGAGGTTAAAATGCATAGATATGTTTGTCATGTAATAACAATAGAAAACAGAAAGTGAAATGTCAACTTTGGTAATTAATCAAATGTCCTATAAGTCAAGAGGGGCATTACATTGAAGGGGTTAAAAGTATGAGCTATGGAACCAGACTCCCTGGGTATTGACTCCAGGTCTCCCACGTACTAGCTGTGTGACCTTGGTTAATTTACTTAAATTCTTTATGCTCCACTTTTCTCATTTACAAAATGAAGATAATGATAGTTTTCATTGGGTTATTGTGAGAATTTAATGAGTCCATATGCGTAAAACACTTAGAACAATGTCTGTCACGTAGCAAGCGCTAGATATGTGTTGGCTATTATTATTGGTACAGTCTTTAAAAGGACCTAAATCAATTAACAGGTACACAGAAGGATACTAAAACCATGAAATTTTCAATAAAATTAAACAGAAAGAAAATGTTAGAAATATTGAAAGAATAAGAAACACAGCAAGTCTAATACTCAATATAAAGCAATTAAAATCAAAAAATAAAATCTGCATTCTTTCCAATGGCAACACAGTATAATGAGTAATTTCAAACTACTAATAAGGGTGAATCAGAAACCCAAATTACTGAATAACAAAACAAACAAACAAAAAAAAACCAAGCAGTATACTAGATGTGAATGAAACATGTGATTGCCAAATACCTAACACATCCCTATGTGACACAAACACATGCATCACATTTTAAGAAACATATACCCATCTGAAGAGATAAATTTTGAGAATATTATCTAAAAGTTAAAAATCATTATTTTGGTATGCCAGAATTCCAGATGGCATTGTTTTTGATTTATACAATATTTTCTCCAAATTTGCCAATTATTTTTCCAGATATTCCATAACAAGCAAGTATTAATTTTATAATAAAATGACTTTACTAAAAATGAATTGTTCATCAAAAGTTTTGAAACATATTTTCAGAGAAAAAGTTAACATAATGTAAACAACTTTGCATTGTGAAAAATAATTTTTCATTTGTGTATAGACATCTATAGACCTAGAGAATAAATACTGGGCTTCTTCCACCAAAACTCATCTTAACAGCTGAACTTCTATTCCACCTAACAGAAGGAAAATAATACCACATCATCCTCCAAACGAAGGGGTCAGAATGGACACCAGACATTGTCAACAGTGGAAGCAATGTATGTGAAAATGTACATAGCATTTTATAGGTTAACCATTTACAAAGTTTCTTATTACCCTCAATATAATCCTAAAACTAGATAGATCTAATACTTATTATCCTTACTTTACATTGGAGAAAAAAGGTTCAGACAAGTAAACTGACTTGCTTGATGTCAGTGCTAAAAAATTACAGAGCTGGGATTGTAACTCGGGTCTTCTGATTCCCAGTCCAGTAAAAGATTCTACTCTCTATCACATTCCCTGTGGTCCACCATCTCATCTCCAGTGAGGCAGACTAGGTTTTCTTTCCTTATTATTTCCACTACTCTTACACTTAGTGCATGCTTCCATTTTAACAACTATCTTACTGTACCATAACTGTTTCTTTACAAGCCTCTCTCCCCATTACACTATAAGCTGCCTGATGACAGTAATCATATCACTTCATCTTTGCACCCCCAGAACAAGGGAAAGTACTTTGCACAAGGAAATGCTTAGTCAATATTTTCTGAGTGAATAAACTATAGTTTGAATGCATACAGTATACTCATACTCTGCTCACACAGACTCAGAGTATGTTCCTTTATTATACATACCGACATATTAACAACTTATTATTTTCCCTAATCATAACTTTCTCTTTATATTTCAATATTACTAACAATTATTAATTTCTTTTTTTTTTTTTTTTTTTTTTGGTGACCGGCACTCAGCCAGGGAGTGCACCGGTCAGTCCTATATAGGATCTGAACCCGCGGCGGGAGCGTCGCCGCGCTGCCAGCGCAGCACTCTACCAAGTGCGCCACGGGCTCGGCCCCTAACAATTATTAATTTCATTTCTAGACCTTAACACTGTTTATATTATAATTTTTGGCCTTTGGGAGAGTCCTCTGAAACATTTACTCTAAATACATTACCTCAAGGCTCTCAATATGTGTTCATACAAGAATAATTTTCAAGACTTTCTCTGTACAAGTCCCAAAGGACACTAAGAGGAACAGAAGATGGTCCCTGCCCATCAAGATATCACCTTCTGAGGGAAAGACAGACTTTTTCCTTCTCAAAGAGTTAAGGACATTATAAGAAAGCAAGAGTTATGTTCATCTTATCTGCAACTTCCTCTTTATGGCTCAAATAATCTTCCTTATATGTAATAACATTTATCAGTGAGTGATAATGAGTACAAATGCAAAATCATCTTGCTACTACAAACACACATCCAAAAGTTAACTATTGTTGATTAGAAGGAAGCACCATAAGATTCAGCTACATGCGTGCACACGCGTGCGGCGCGCGCACACACACACACACACACACAAACACTTTCAGAGAGCACTAAGTAAATTAAGAATTGTATTCCTGAGTCAGCTCAAGCAAGGGTTTATTTATAGTATGCCTCACATTCATTCTCACTACGAAGTATTTCATACCATGATATTAACCATGCTTTGTTAAAATGTATTGATACTGAAGCCAGTGTTAACTAGCTTACCTGAACAGAGACGTGAATGGGTCAACTACAGCAGCACATAGCCAAGAGCTTGAATTTTCTTTGTCCTTTAGGATTTCTTTTAATCCAGTTGATGCTTCACTTGAAATGGCATTATTCCCATTAGCTTTAGGGTGCAGGTAGATTTAAAATACAGGAGTCTTGGCATTAACAATCTGAGGTATTCCTCCAAGGATCTGTTTCACATAATGATGTGACAATCCTAGTCTTCCCTGATTTTTATAACTTCACTAAAAGCCTTAGTTTTTTTACCAGAAGACTTTCTTTTCATGTTGCCACTGGAAAATATATCATTAATACGTAGAACAGCATCAAAATGGATAAAACTAATATTAGACAGTTCAAGTGAAAATTATCCAAGTGAAAATCTTTAATGCCTTTTACATATTCAGAGGGAGAAAACTGTTTAAAATTATTTGGATAGTTATTCCTGAGAGGTATGTCCTAAATAGTCAAGAAACTTTTAAACAATAAATACATATATGGAACCATTAGTAAATCTGAAACTGAAATAGCACTGGCCTCAGGTTGGGGGAGGCAAGGGATAGCCTGGTAAGTATGATGCACATACTTAAGCAATAAGTGATTGTTGAGGCTCTAGATTTTGTTTCGGGTGGTGAGGTCAGAAATACTCACTATATTATCAAAAATAACTAATTAAATAACTTGATACTGACTAAATAAATAAAAATTAAGTCACCCACAAATCAATGTTAAGACTGGGTTAAGAACTGAGAGATTGTGATTAGTCCAATTCTGTGAACCTGAAATCCAAAAAAATAAAATAAAACAAAAAATTTTTAAAAATTGGAGGGATAAAATAGCACCAACCACATAAAACTAAATGTACTCTTATGATATGATCCAGCAATCACACTCCTTGGTATTTATCCAAACGAGTTGAATACTTATCGCCACCAAACAAAAAAAAAAATGCACAGAAATATTTGTGACAGCTTTATTCATAATTGCCAAAACTTGGAAGCAACCAAGATGTTTTTCAATAGGTGAACAGATAAATGAACTGGTACATCCATACAGTGAATTATTACTCAGCAATAAAAGAAATAAGCTTAGGCTGGCCGGTTAGCTCACTTGGGAGAGCGTTGTGCTGATAACATCAAGGTCAAGGGTTCAGACCCCATACTGGCCAGTCACCAAAAAAAAAAGAAAAAAAGAGCTTTCAAGGGCCGAGCCCGTGGCGCACTCGGTAGAGTGCTGCACTGGGAGCGCGGTGGCGCTCCCGCCGCGGGTTCGGATCCTATATAGGAATGACCGGTGCACTCACTGGCTGAGTGCTGGTCACGAAAAAACGACAAAAAAAAAAAAAAAAAAAAAAAAAAAAAAAAAAAAAAAGAGCTTTCAAGCCATAAAAAGACATGGAACAACCTTAAATTCACATTGTTAGGTGAAAGAAGCCAATCTGAAAAGATTAGGCAAAACCATGGAGACAGTAAAATAATCAGTGGCTGACAGAGGTTTGGGGAGAGGGAGGGAGGGAGAGATGAATAGGTGGTAAACAAAAAATTTTTAGGGCATTGAAACTATTCTGTATGATACTGAAATCATGGATAAATGTCATCATACATTTGTCAAAACCCATAGAGTGTACAACACAAAGAGTGAACCCTAATGTAAACTGTTGATTTTAGTTAATAACGTATCAATACTCGTTCTTCAGTTGTAAGAAATGTACCACACTAATGCAAAATGCTAATAATAGCAGAAATTGGGAGGAGGGGGTAGAAGGGAGGGTCTTTATATGAATTCTCTTTACTTTCCTTTTTTCTTTCTTTTTCTTCCTGACCCGTGAGGGGAGCGCAACCCTTGGTACAGTGTGGTCTGCACCACGCTCAGCCAGTGAGCGCACCAGCCAATGCTATATAGGATCTGACCCTGCGGCCTTGGCACTACCAGCACCGCACTCTCCCGAGTGAGCCACGGGGCCAGCCCTACTTTTCACTCAGTTTTTCTGTAAACCTAAAACTGCTCTAAAAAAATAGTCTATTAATTAAAACAATAAAAAATAAAATATAGAACCAGCCATTTATGAATGGCTAATAAGGACCTGAGTTCATAATATGTGACTAATTTCTCTCTATTAAACTCAATGTATATTGAGCATGATGCAAAAGCAAAACTATATGGGGCATATAGTGATATATTGGTAATGTTACCATAGCAGCAAAGTAAATACGGTACTTCTCATAATAATAAATATGAAGGACCAGTGATAACTGAATCTTGTTTTACTTCGTTACTTTGTAATGACTTAAGGATACTTTAAAAAAACACTCTAAAACTTCACAAAATAAACATATGTACATATAAACTTTTATGCTGAGTTTCTAAGATTCTAGCCTCTCCTGTTTCACATATGAATAGGCAAATAAAATTAGAGGCTTGTTAACATGCCAAGACAGCTGCACTTTACATAAAGTGATTAATCAATCAACTGAGGATATATGAGCATATGATGCTACTGTTAAGGGAAACTTGGGGCACTTAGCCTCCTCAAGGTCTGGTCTTATGTTTAAAATACAGAAACATATTTTAAATGCATAAGTTAAATTAATAAACACAAATACTAAAACATCTTATGCTAACTAATAACTTACAACAGGTTTTGCAAGCAGCAATTTCCTTGCTCACCTAGGCAACTAAGATTCTGCTATATTTATATGCTTCTTTCAAGTCTTGGCTCTCCACCATGCCATCTTGGCAAAGTACTAAGTACAATTAATTTGCAGCAGGTCAGCTCTGCTCACATGGCTTTTCCTCCTTCTATTAAGTTTATTTGGATTTCATAAAGATGTGCCAGTAATCTAGAAAAGAGGCAGTCAGGTCATTTCTTTTTAAGTCACACCACTGTAACTTTCTATTTGTTTTATCTCATCATCATTGAAACATTTGAAAACTGCCAAAGGAACTCATTAATAGGAATTACTTACACTTCCAACTACCAATAAGCTCACAGGTGGGGTTAAAAATTAAATTACATAAAATGAAGGGTCATGTTATCATGAGTTTAATTAAAAACCATATATTTCAATTCATCTGTCCTGTCTGAAAAGAACGCTAAAGCAGACAGTGGAACTTACATTGAAACATATATGACTGTAAAATGAACTAAGAAGGTCCCAAATTATCCTGTCACTTTCCTAACCCTTCCTCTCCATTCAAATTATATCTGAATTCATATTATTGCACAGTGTTTTATCAAAGTTTTACTGCATTTATGATCTTTAACTTAATATACTATTTATAATCTCTGAAAAAATGAGTGTTCTCTCACCTCCAACAACCAAAGGGGGGATATAAAGATAAAAATTCTAAACTACCAATATACTTGTAAGTAAGTAAAATTCATAGAGGGAAATGAAAAGACTCGTGGTAACTATTTATAATCCTTTCCTTAATGGTCCATATTAAAAAGATTTAGTGATTATCAAGTTTGTATTGAGAGATATACCTCAGGGTTAAGATTTTCTGATGATTATGTTTGGCAAATATTAAAATAAGCATATTCTAATAGTTGTACCTAAAAAGAAAGGTGTTAAAAACAGAAGTAGTGCACCACTTTACACCCAGCCTAATGATAAGAGACTGTAACAGGCCCCTCAGACTCCCAACTGTGCCAAGAATAAAAAACATAGTTACATTTAACATTAACCAGCAAGACTAGGTAGGTCACTGACAAGTTTCTGCGATAAACTGATATATTACCTCCTGCTCCCCACACAACCCTGAAGAGCTGTAGCATGAGCTGAGGCAAACACAAAGTAAATGGATGCAATGATTTAAACAATGATACACCTGAAAGAATAAAACAAATTATATTATGGTAGACAGCTTGGAAACAGAAACAGTGACAACAGTTAAACACTTAGCAGCTAAGAATCTGGTGATTCCTTCTGAACAATTTTCTTTGAGAAGAGATGGAAGCAACTTATTATCAAGGGTATCAATAGCACCCCATTCTAAACACTGGCTATAGTCCCAAACTATTAAGAAAACAAAAAGGACTTCCATATCATGATCTGTAAGAATAAACCTGCACAGAGAGCATAAACTCCATCAACATGACCAATTCTTTACACAGTAAACATGGGAAACCTACGATATGTAGCACCTCTCTGGTTATAAAGAAAGCTGATTAGCTATTTGTCTTAATTTTTTAAAATTTTTTCATGATGACACTGAAACTCAACATTCCAATATAAAAGGTCAAGAACAAGTTAATTTTAATACTTCCAAATATGTTTTCACTCTCTGCCAAATTGCATAAACTCATAGGCTAAGTGAAATATTCTCCAAGACAAATGAGAACAACTTAACCTTATGAAAAGCCCAACATCAATTTTTCATGAATTAGCCACTGGTGGGTTTGCATTTCATGAGAAGAAAGATTAAATGTCAATTTAACACTTGGTGAACTGCCCCACCTACTGATCCAAATGAAAATAGAAGAAATACATCACCAACATACTGACCGTTAGTGATTTGTTTCAATATATATCTTTTTACCAGTATTCTAGTCTGAGGATAATATATTCCTACTAAATGAAGTTAATACAGGTTGAGTATCCCTTATCTGAAATGCCTGGGACCAGAGTGTTTCGGATTTTTTTTTTTTTTTTTCAGATTTTGGAATATGTGCAGAATACGTACTGGTTGAGCATCCCTAACCCAAAAATCCAAAATCTGAAATGCTTCAATGGTCATTTCCTTTGAGGTTCAAGTTGGCACTTAAAAAGTTTTGAATTTTGGAGTATTTTGGATTTTTGGATTAGGGATGCTCAACCTCTAGTAAGTCCTGACATAATCGCTTTATTTACTTCTAACAAAAAAGGCTGAGTAGCTTTTGAATACATTCCTAGAAACAAATCTATTTAAATATAATTTGCTCAGAAAGAACACAGGAATTGATCAATACATAGCTTTCGTGTATAAATCCAAAGTAAGAGCACTCTGGGTACGGCTATTAATTTTCTCTTATACAGATAATCTGCTGTAAACTGCTAGATGAAGGAGCTTTTTCAAAGAGAGATTTTGAGGCAGTATTTGCTTTAATTGAGGAAGATGTGTTAGAAAGCCACTCCGTATAGTAAATACCATGTTAACATGTATAAAGATGCATATTTGCATGTGAATCATTAAGCATAGATAATAAAATGAAAAAGTAGGGAAAAAAAGTAAGTTGGACATAAGATCAGCATATTGGATGATATGTGTTACTATAAGAAGCTTGGAAAGATTATCAGAAAGAATAAATGAAGAATGAATGCAAATAGGAAAGACAATGGAAATTACTGAATTTAGTTGCTTTTTATTGTGCATCAGTGAAAATCAAAATAAGACCTTCCACAAAATAAAACTAGTGAATTTATAAAGGGCAGAGCATTTACTTGATAAGAAATGGTATGTCATAAAAAAATGCATTTTCAAAAATAAAGCTCAATGCTGCTGCCGCCACCCCAGGGTCCTGCAGGGGTCCTAAGATATAGAGCCGGGGGAAGCCAAACCCAGCCACAACTAAGCACGCTGCCACCACTGCTCCAGGCCCCTGCTGGGGTCCTGAGTCATGGGGCTGGGGGAAGCAGAACCCAGCTGCAACTAGACATGTTGTCACCACTGCCACCCCAGAGGGCCCCGCCAGGTTCCTGAGGTATGTAGCCTGGGGAAACCAAATCCACCCACAACTAGGTACACTGCCACTGTGGCTGCCCCAGAACCCAACAGGGGGCCTGAGTATGGAGCTGGGGGAAGCCAAACCCAGCCACAGCCAGGTAAAGAGCACAACAAAAACACCATTTCCACACAGGTAGCCCACCATGGCCACCACAATTGCCACGGTTGCCACAAAAGCAGCTAGTCTCTATAGCAGCAGTAACAGCCACCGTGCAGATGGCACACCAGACTCTCAACTGCATTGACACAAGGAGAGACACCAGCAGAGACCAAAAAAAGAAGAGATCCTCTCTCTCCACAAAGCACATGCCAGAGTAACAGAAGAAGCATCTATTTATGATAATAGGGGAGGACTTGATCACACCTGTCTCAGTAGTGGGCAGATCATCTAGGCAACAAACCAACAGAGGAACAGTTAATGTATCAGATGGAGAGAACAAGTCTGTTATTACAGCTGGATGGAAGGTGGAAGGAGAAGGGGAGAGATTGGATAAAGGGCATAAAGAATAAGTATGATTTGTAACAATGAATATACTAATAAAAAATAAATAAATTCCAATGCAAAATAAAAAATTAAAGCTCATTAGAAACACTTATTGGTTCACATATAAAAGTTGGCATTAAAGAATATTTTAAGCTAAATATGATACATTTTGATGACTTAAAGACATTTATACGTTGCCTAATTTCAGTGTAACTCTCATGTTATTTACATTTTTTTTGATAAAAATGCTACTTATCTCCATTTTTTCTGAAATATGTTTTTTAATGTGATCAATATCTGATCTTTACAGAGACTGAATTAAGCATCTTATTTAAAAAATAAAATCAATTACTTTGAAGATAAATTTCTCCAACATAACAAAAACTAAAATAAAATTAGGTCTAAAAGTTGGATATGTTTCTAACTCATACCCATGCTTCAAGTCTATATACTAATAAATCAGAATAAGAACCACAAGAAGAAAACAATGGCACCCAATACTCTGATAACATTTACTATGGACCGGGTCACTATTCTAAATATTTTCATCTATTTACCCCTCTTGAAAACCCTATGAGGTATTATCACCGTCCCTCCATATTATACAGATGAGGAAACTGAAATGAGAGGTTATGTAACTTGCACAAGGTCACTTAGCTAATAAGTGGCAGTGCTGGGTTCCAAACCAAGCACTCTGACACCAGAGTTCCTAGCCTCTAAGTGCTACAGTGTAGCTTCAGACTCTCCTACCCACTTTGAAAAAAGCTAATGATCTTTTGCAAGTACTTTTCAACTGACAAATGTCTATAACTAGTTCTCAGAGGAGTAGAAGCTGTGGAATTGATCTGGTTCCAGGTGCTGTAAAGGTGGATGCTCAGGATTTATGACAGAATTAGAAAGAAAAAGAAAAAAAGATGATGTTTCATGAGGGAGAGTAGAAAATAAGTGTGGGGAGAAACAGAGGCAAAGAAAAGTACATAGCAAAAGTAGTAACTCCAGAAATCTGAGACAAAAATAGAAGTGAATTTTATAAAAAGAAAACAAAATCACTCTAAGAAGTAAAGCTAAGAAACAAATTGCACTCCATCTTTAAGCCCCAACAACCTGGTTCTCAGATACACCACTTGACTGAAACTGCTAGTTTTGCCCATAAATTTCTTCTAAATTCGTTTCCACCCTCTTTCTTCCTAAATCGTCACTTAGCCTTAAATACTGATCGCCATCCCCACTTCTCTGCCTCTTTTCCTTCCTTTTGCCATTAACTGTGGCTACTTACCATTCAGTACTATATTGATCAATACACAGTACTGATGTGGTTCAATACTGTATTTCTGGTTCCTCTCTCTTCACTGACAATCTTACAATGCTTGCTTTTCCATACCTATATTTTCAGTTGCCCAAAACTCATCTCTAATTATAGATCCCACCATGTCAGGAAAGTAAACGTGGCAAAAATGAAAATAACACAATGAATCACAAAAAATCCCCTTCCTACTTCTCCATCATCAGAGCCATTCTCTACTTCCCTGGTCTCATCAGCCAGTAGATCACTTGGCTCCATCATCAATGCTCACTGATACTGCTTCTTTCCCTTCTGTATCCACTGCTATTAACACAGTTTCTAAGCTTTCACTAACTTACCCCTTGGTTGTTAAAACAACAGCTCACGCCCCTGCACCAAATTTCTCCCCCTCCAATGCCCATGTCCAGGTGCCAGATCTGTTCATCTCAAACGTCACCTTGCAAGATCCACCAAGGTTCCCTGATGCCAGTCAGATTTAATCTCACCTCCAGAATTTGTCTTCAAAGAACCATTTGCACAGTTCTCTCACCCTCATTTCCACTTCCACCTCCTTAAATGCATTTCTCGCTGTTCCTCAATGTAAATTTCCTAACCCAAACTGACAACATGATTTTTGTAAACTTCACAACTGTGTGCCTTTAAAAGTAAACAATTTAAAATGTTCAAGATCTTGGGTATTTTGAATAGTTAACTGCACTTATTTCTTTATTGGGATGTGGGACTACAGCAAATTTAACAGTTATTGAATGCCTGCCCTAGTAAAGGAACTGTGCTATGTGAGTCCTCACTACAACATTGGAAAATAGGTATTATTAAGCAATTTTATGGCTAAGAACAAACAGTGAGATTAAACCATTTGTCCAAGTTCATGCAGCAAAATCTAAGTCTGAAGTTTCCTTTGCACTACTTTTCCTATTACATATGCCATCGCTCAACCCAATTGGAAGGCAAAGGTAATCATTCTGCCCCTTTGAATTTAGCCAAGTCTCTTCTTTGCTGTTGCTCCTGTTTGCCTGCTGATGCCGGTAGCTTCGGGCATCTAAGCTAATTCAGTAACTTAGAAACAAAAGTGTGTGGACTCTAATTTCTTTAATGCCAACCTGGGCCCTGACTACTGAGGTATGGCAGGCGCACTGACAACCACACAAAGTGACAGCTTACAGCAAGGGAGACAACAAAATACCTATAAAAAGCAGACACAAAAACTATTAAATGACAGCAGACTGGGGCCATGAGCCTCTCCTGGTATTCTCTCTGTGCATTTCTCTCCAACTGAAAACTGACAAGCAAGAACAGAGCAGCTGTCCACCCCTTTTTCTCTATGACTATTTTCTGCTCAATGAACACATGAAGGAAAACGGAGGTGAGTTATTTCTACAGTCCCTTTGGTTTTCTCTGTGTTTAGTCCATGACTGCCTTTTTTTATCTTATAAAGATGCCCATATAACAGACCAAGGCAATGTTCAGCTCTCAATGACTTTGTTAATAAATTCCAGGTGGTTTCCTAAGGTGGCTTCTTAAGGCATCATCCTGTTCTTTCCAACTGCTTTCCTGCGGTGAACTCTTAAATCATTCTCCAAGGTCCAAGGCCTCTTCTCTCATTCTGTCCTTAAACCCCAGGGGAATGTGTATAAGGAAATGCACAACCATGTCATGAAGCTGGTGGTATTATCTCTATCTTATAGCTGAGAAAACTATGACTACAGGTTTCCAAGGTCCCACATCCAGTAAGTTTTGTCTAACTTGTTTTGCCATGTTCTTTCCAACAATACCATGTTTTCTCAAAGAACTCCTATTTGTTATTATGTGAAGATATTAGATTCAACAGTCACTCAGTGCTTTCTACAGCCCATGTGGTTTATCTCACTTATTATTCATAACAGCCCTATAAGACATTTTATTTATTTTTTATATCCTTTTATTATTCTTTATTAACAAACAGCCCCAGGGATAGGGGACCAGGGGAAGGGGGAGGGGGTAAGCAAGGATGAGGCACTTTTTATTGAGATCAATTTACAGAGTCCTGAACATCAAAGCAGCTAAGTAACTTGTGGAAAGTTATACAAGTAGTAACAAAAACACAGTTTAAACTCCTATCTTTTGCACTAAATCTAGTGTGGTGGTTACTTCTCAACCATAGAGCTGCCTCCAGAACCTTAAAAATATCTCCAGCATAGCACATATCATTTTACTCTATAATTATTTTTGAGTTGTCATGCACAATTCCTAGACTGTGAAATCCTCAAGGAGAGAGGTTGAGTCATATTTAACATTTATATTTTTCATTTCCACTGTAATGTATAAGGTGGCTTATTACACGGAATTTACATGTGTACAAAGGATCCAGAGTTAGACTGGCTCAGTTCAACACCCAGTACTGTTATTTCCATGAGAGCTTAGGGGAGTTAAACACCTGGAGCTTTACCCCCCCCCCCCATTAGGCTTCAATAGTATCTACTTAAGAAGGTTGTGAAGATTAAATGAGAGAATGCATGTAACAAGTTTAGCACAGTAGCTAGCACAGAGTAATTTTTGGATAAATGTTAGTGGCTATTATTGTTGTTACCATTGACATCATTCACTTCAGAAACTAAAGCTCTCCCAGACAAGGCACAGTTAGGAATATAGGCTTCCCAATTTATGATGGTTTCACTTACAGCTTTTTGACTTTATGATTGGCTTAGCAGGACATAAGTCCACTGTAAGTTGAGGAGCTCCTTATGACTTCCGACGGGACTACAGTTTCTACTAAAGGCATATTGCTTTTGCACCATCACAAAGCCAAAAAATCGTAAATCAAACCATTGTAAATCAGAGACCGTCTGCTATGTTGCCAGCACTAAATGCATTCTTGACTTAGGATGGGTTTGTTGGGATGTAACCCCATTATAAGTCGAGGAACATCTGTATCTCCCTGTGCTCCTGTAGGATTTCAACCCATGCTATTACTGTACAAAATGAGTGGTGATTATCTGTTTAAATATTCATCTCCCACACTGCAGAAAGCCTTTGTTCTAGGCTGGAACCATCTTACTCAATTTTTTAACATCATTCTCTAATAGAGCCTTACATGCATGAATAAATCCCTCTACCTGCAATTCCCTTTAGTATCCTCTCTACCTGGCAAACAATTCTTCATTCTTCAGAAACAAAATTACTTCCAGTGTGACACCTTCTCAACTGTCTCAGGCAGAGTTAAGATTCCCAGGGCAGTTTTTTCACGCCTCAGCTATAGTACTTATCACACTATAGTATAATTTATCTGTTCATCTGTGCACCTGTCTCTATAACTAGACTGTGAACTCTTCTATGTAAGGAATCCTGTTTTATTCATTGTTTTAGCCCCAAACATAACATAACATATGGCAAATACTCAAGAACTATTTGTTTGGATGAATGACCGATGAATAAATTAAGCAAGTAGGGACTAAACAATGTATAATGCACTTATTAAATGGAATTTAAAGGATTATGAACTAACTAGGCTTCAGTTTACCATTTATGAATTGATGTGACTACTATAATTATTACAGAAAATGATGTTTTGAGAGGAATTCACACCTTCATGGATTATTTTATTTTGAAGGGATAACAGGAAAGTATGTAGGTAGATACTTGAAATTAAGGCAAATGAGATTTTGCTTCTTGTCTTAAGTTGTTTATAAAGCAGAACAACTCGAAAATTTCAGCATGATCATAAATAATGTTATATGGGGGTAGATTTAAAAATAGATAAAGATTTAGATTGTTTCCTCCTTGAGAACAGGTTGCAGTTTTTCTGTAAGCACATATTTGTTTTAAAAAGAGCAATGAAAAAAGAAAAGATAGAGAGAAGGCTGGAAGAGAGAAATAAAAGGGAAAGGAAAATGCAGAAACAAAGGTAAAGACAGGAAAGGGGTGTGGTTTGTAATCAAAAGCTACAATGGGAAAGATATTTATGTCACTTTTTTTATTGTAACAGTTGATTGTACAGATCTCTGGAGTACAGAATTGAATATCATCACTGTGTGCAATATGTGATGCTCAAATCGGGATAATCAATATATTCAAACTGTGGAGTATACTAACATTTATAAAGCAAATGTATTTCACAGGGCCTAGTTTCCAAAGCCCTGTAGTTTCAGGTATAACCTGACATATGGAAATGTTAAGCTTGCAAAAGACAGGAAACTTTCCCCAGGCAGAAGTCTCTGTTGTAGATAAAGAATTGTAACACAGCAAAATTGCTGGCTCAAGGACAGATGTCTTTGGTGCAGTTTAACATAAACTTGCTTTATTCTTATGCAAAACTACTGAGGAAACTGCTGTAGGAAAAGACAGTACTTGCTAACAAGCTTTTGTTGGTGGATCGACTTAACCTTTTGCAAACTGCATTATGGAATGCCACTTTGTTATTTCACTGATGTTACCAGCTTCTACTGTTAAACTATACTTAGCCATAACATCACCTATGTTCTTTTTCTGTAACTTTCTGGCCTTGGAGAATAAATACTGAGAAAGAACCCCAGTCCGGTGTGTTAATTTCCCGAGGAGGAATGCCTCTCTCTTGAGGGTTCCAGGAAATTAACCCCTTCGGGGTTTCTCACTGTAGAGAAGAAATGCACTTTGAGTAATCCTTTGCGTCTCTGTTACCCAGGGGAAGAGAGGTGACAAAGGGAGTGCAACATTCAATATTATACAATGTGATCATTTTTTGTGGCGCTTTACCAACTCCTCCCTCGCCCCCCCCTTCCCCTTTCCCACCTCTGGTAACCTCAGTCTTGTTCTATCCTTTTGAAAGTTCAACATATAATTGTGATTGATGTATTTTTCTTTTTATTTATTTTTTATCTCCCACTTATGTGTGAGGACATGTGGTATTTCTCTGTGTCTGGCTTATTTCACTTAACATGACTTTCTCTAAGTCCATCCATGTTGCAGCAAATGGCAGAATTTCACTCTTTTTTTATGACAGAGTAGTATTGCATTGTGTGCATATACCACATTTTCCTTATCCAGTCATCCAACGATGGACATTTAGGTTGGTTCTAACTCTTGCATATTATCAATAGAGTTGCAATAAACATGGGGGTGCAGGTATCCCTTTGACATGATGATTTCCATTCATTTTGGTACATACCCAGCAGAACTGCTGGATTGTATGGCATTTCTATCTGTTGTTGTTTGAGGAACCTCCATTCTGTTTTCCATAATGGCTGCACTAATTTACAGTCCCACCAACAGTGTAGGAAGGTTCCCCTTTCTCTGAATCTTTGCCAGCATGTGTTATTCTGTATTTGACAATAGCCAGTCTAACTGGCATAAGACGATATCTCAATGTGGTTTTGATTTGCATTTCTCTGATGCTGACTGATGTTGAGCATTTTTTCATGGACCTGTTGGCCATTTGTATGTGTTTCTTTGAGAAACATCTATTCAGCTCCTTTGCCCATTTTTTAACTGTTAAGTTGTTTGAGTTCCTTGTATATTCTGGATATTGACCCTTTGTTGGATGCACGGTTTGCAAATATTTTATCCTATTCTGTAGGTTGTCTTTTTGCTCTGTTGATTGTTTCTTTTCCTGTGCAGAAACTTTTTAGTTTGATATAATCCCATTTGCCTATTTTCCCTTTTGTTGCTTGTGCTTTGGGGATTATATTCATAAAGTCTTTGCCAGTACTACTTCCTGAAGTGTTTCCTCTATGTTTTCATTTAGGAGTTTTATAGTTTCAGGTGTTTAGGTCTTTAATTCATTTTGAGTTGATTTTGGTATACAGCAAGAGGTACGGGTCTAGTTTCATTCTTCTACATATGGATGTCTAGTTTTCCCATCACCATTTATTGAAGATGCAGTCTTTTCCCCAATGTATGTTCTTGGTGCCTTTGTTGAAGATCAGTTGGCTGTAAGTTTGTGGGTTGATTTCTGGGTTCTCTTTTCTGTTCCATTGGTCTGAGTGCCTGTTTTTATGCCAATACTATTTTGTTTCGGTTACTATAACTTTGTAGCATAATTTGAAGTCAGGTAGTGGAATGCCTCCAGCTTTATTTTATTATTATTATAATTTTTTTTTTTTTTTTTGCTCAGGATTGCTTTGGCTATTCAGTGTCTTTGTGGTTGCATATGAACATTAGGATTATTTTTTCTATTTCAGTGAAGAATGTCTTTAGTATTTTGATGGAGATTGCATTGAATCTGTAGAATGCTTTGGGGTAACATGGGTATTTGCACAATGTTAATTCTTCCAAACCAAGAGCATGGAATGTCTTTCCATCTTTTTGCCTCCTCTTTAATTTCCTTCAACAGTGATTTGTAGTTCTCATTGAAGAGATCTTTCAACTCCTTGGTTAAATTTATTCCTAAGTATTTTATTTTTTTGGTGACTATTGTAAATGGACTAGCTTTCTTGATTTCTTTTTTCTGCTAGTTCGTTTTTGGAGTATAAAAGCGTTACTGATTTTTGCGTGTTGATTTTGCATCTACTGAAATCAGCTTATAGTTTTCGCTTTTTACTGTATCTTTGTCTGGTTTTGGTATCAGGGTGATGCTGGCTTCATAGAATGAGTTTGGAAGAATGGCCTCTATTTCAATTTTTGGGAACAGTTTGAAGAGAATTGGTATTAATTCCTCTTTAAAGGTTTGGTAGAATTCAGCAGTAAAACCATCTGGTCCTGGGCTTTTCTTTGTTGGGAGACTGCTGATTACTGCTTCAATCTCATTGCTTGTTATTGGTCTGTTTGGGTTTTCTATTTCTTCTTGGCTCAGACTTGGTAGTTTGTATGTGTCCAGAAATTCATCCATTTCCTCCAGGTTTTCAAATTTGTTGGCATACAGTTTATAATAAGAATCTAATGATTCTTTGTATTTCTGTGTTATCAGCTGTATATTCTCCTTTTTCATTTCTAATTGTTATTTGGGTCTTCTCTTTTCTTTTTGTTAGTTAGCCTAGCTAATGGTTTGTCTACTTTGTCTATCTTCTCAAAAAAACAACTTTTTGTTTCATTGATCTTTTGTATTGTTTTTTGGGTCTCTATTTCACTTAGTTCCTCTCTGATCTTAATTGTTTCTTTCTATCTACTAATTTTGGGGATTGGATTATTCTTGTTTATTTAGGTGAAACATTAGGTTGTTTATTTGAAAGCTTTCTATTTTTTGATGTGTTTATTGCAATAAACTTCTCTCAGATCTGCTTTTACAGTATCCCACAGGTTTTGGTGTGATGTGTCTTTTTTTTCATTAGTTTCAAGTAATTTTTTTATTTCCTGTTTAATTTCTTCTTGGACTCATAGGTCATTCAGGAGCATGTTGTTTAACTTCCATGCATTTTGTATAGTTTCTAGAGTTTTGCTTGTTACTGATTTCCAGTTTTAATCTATTGTAGTCTGAAAAGATACTTGAAATGATTTCAATTTTTTAAAAATTTGTTGAGACGTGATTTAATGAGATCTAACATGTGGTCTATCCTGGAACTTCCATGTGCTTATGAGAAGAATGTATATTCTGTAGTTGTCCAATGAAATGTTCTGTAGGTATCTGGCAAGTCTAATTGGTCTATCAGCACCACACTCTCCCGAGTGAGCCACAGGCTGGCCCCACTAATTGGTCTAAATTGTAGTTTAAATCCTGTGTTTCTCTGCTGATTTGATGCCTAGATGATTTGTTCAATATTGAGAGAGTGGTATTCCAGTCCCCAACTACTATAGTATCGGGGTCTGTCCCTTCCTTTTGGCCTAATAGTGTCTGCTTTACATATCTGGGTGCTCTGTTGTTGGGTACATATATATTTATGATGGTTATGTCTTCCTGCTAGATAGATCCATTTATCATTATATATGGCATTCTTTGTCTCTTTTTATGGTTTTAGGTTTAAAGTCTATTTTATCTGATACAGGAATAGCTACTCCCACCTCTATCTGGTTTCCATTTGCATGGTATATCTTTTCCCATCCCTTCACTCTTAGTTCATGTGTGTCTTTACAAGTGAGATGAGTCTCTTGTTGACAGAATATAGTTGGGTCTAGCTTTTTAATCCAATCGGCCAGTCTATGTTTTTTGAGTAGGGAATAAGGATACCGCCAAGGACACTGCAGATGTAAAGGAGACAGCTGCATCTGCTGGCACCACCGCCACCACCACGAGGTAAACCCACTCTTGCCAAGTAAACTGCAGATGTGAGGGAGGAAGTTGCAGCTTCCAGCACTGCTGCAGCCCCCATGAGGTAACCCCATTGCCTCAGCAGACACCTTATACGTCATCCTAAATCATACTACAATGTACTTGGCTTCGATCTAAGATTGTTGAGTATGACAATTTTTACAAGTACTAAATTTATTTAATAATAATGAAAATAATGTCCTAAAACTTCATATAACATTTTCTTTTAACAAAATCACTCTCTGCCATTCCCCACTTCTACTTCTTGGTGATACTGGAGCAAGTAAAAGGAAACAGGAATTAGAAAAGTTAAAACTTAGAACATAATTTATTTTTGTAACTATCTCATAATTAATAACATATTGAAATGTGATCAGCCCGATTCAATGAGCTAGAACAATAAGGAAAAGGGAAGCATATTTAGATCTTGACCTAACAATTAAGCATTAAAGTCTTCTGTGGAATCAATATGGTCTTGCTTTAGGAAAATGTCAATTTTATTTGTTGCTTTATTAAAAGTTGCTCTGACAAGCATCAATAAAATTGAGGCTTTGCACTCAGATATTTTGATTATATTTGTTACAGTCTATAAAGGAGTGGACTACGTGACACTGATGCATTCATTACAAATTATCACTTCTTTTCATTGGAAAGTAAAGGTAATGGATAAAACTTTTAATAATGTACTCAAGCTTAGATATATAAAAACATGTAATACTTAAATACACAGTTAAGCCAATGTGCAAATGAGTAGTTAAGAGTATAGACACATGGATTAGATTTGACCTACTGAGTGACAACAAACTCTCTGCCAGTGAGACTAATACACATTCATGGATTAATGACTTGAATTATCAAGACAGTATTTGTTCATCAGCCTTTTTCCTTTTTTTTTTTTTTTATAGAAAAGCTAATTATATCTATGTATTATTTCTCTTTCTGATCTTGGAATGTTCATTCTGAGTTCAAGAAAAAAAAACTAAACTTGCACAAAATATTGAACCAAATTTGGAAAAATCAACATTCTTCCCAATGCAGAGCCAATTAAATACATTGCTAAGTGGGAATACCTTTGCCAAGCAAGGTAGAAAAATTCAAGGCTACAGATACAGTCTTCAATGCCTAAAGTTTCTAGGACCTTCTTCCATTACCCAGAGTTAAAAATAAGTAATAGACAAAGGGAGAGTTCAACACTGATATACTCGATACCAATAATAAATACACTTGGCTTGGCATTTTAAAAAGATCATAAATTCCCCCAACTCCTGCATTTACCCAGTTTTGTATTATGTAAGCTCATTTAAAATAAATTTGCATACCCTGAGCATTTCCCCACTGAGGAAGTTAGTCAGGAAATAGCTTGAACTAAACACCCACTGGTGTTGTGAAGGGAAGAAAACAAATAGGTGACGTGTTTCCTACCCTCAAGAAGCTGGAAGCATGTTGAGGACACCAAACAGAACATTTAAAAAGTAACTCCAGGGCATATAGAAAGTAAAATGCACATGTTAATAGAAAACATATTAAGAAAATGAAAGTCTCCACTCAGGCATAGTTAACTCTCCTCAGTATTCTCAAAGCTGGTATCAGGACTAATTAGAAGAAGTAAACAAGACTGTAAAGGAGGTAAGTGCCATGATTAGTTGAGCCAGAGATATCAATATTTCATTAGGGGAAGTGGTATGCGACAGGCACATGAGCAGACTATGTAACTCACATGTATAAGCCAGGACAAACTGGCCTGGCTAAATGAGGAGTACAGTTCAAACACACTGATCACTGAACACTGAGTGTGAAAACAATGGCAGGTAGATGGTGAACAGGTACAATGGCAGATGACAATAGGAACATGTAAGGAATTATTAATTTTTATTTTCATAATCAACAGTGCTATTGGTATTTTTGATTTAAAGCAAATATAATTTTACAGAACTCATAAAGTAGACATATATGTTAATTGTTTTATAGAAACTCATGTTTATGGAAACCAAAATCACTAAGTTAAGAATCAAGAGAGATGAATCAATAGTACTCAGCTAAAAGCAGCAGGATTAAATGAATCTTGAAATTTCTAGCCATCTCTGTTCACTGAAGATGGAATAAATCTCAATTCCACAGTTGTCAGACCTTTACTTTGAAAGTGGACAATTTGGAAATGTTACATTTCACCTTTACTTTGAAAGTGGACAATTTGGAAATATTACATTCCTACCATTGATTTCTTTTTGAGCCTATGTCTTTTACTCACAATGGTTAAAGCCAATCCGTGAGTCTTTTTCTTCTTTTACTTGTCATTAACCTTGCCTCCCTCCATTCTCAAGTGTGACTTTAATCACATCTTCAGTGCACGTACATATAGTTTCATAATGAACATCAACAGAAACATAATTCCATAAATTGCAATTCGGAGTTCACGTCTTCTTTCTCCTGAGGAAACCAAAACAGCTGGTACATGTGCTAATATTTTATACATTTACTATACGGTCCTTACCCTGACGGAACTCATTATTCAAAAATGGAAGAAAATATATAGATAAACTTAAGCCATGAAGAACAATAGTATCAAACAAGCTGTCGGAAATGTTATATACAAAATTGGACTCTTAATTACTAGCTTTATAACCATAAGCAGATATATTTCTGGCCCACAGTTTCTTCACCTACAAAATAAGATTGCTGTTCTAAGTGCTAGTCAGTTCACTGACTCTATAGGAAAGTTGAGCAGGTAGTAATACTGCCAAAGTTGTCAAAGGTGTTGACAGTAGTTTCTGAAAACAGACAAAAAAGAACTGACTATACCCCTGGATGAAAAAAAAGCCTGCTGCTATAATAAGTAAACATTATTGACAGTGATAAACATGATCACAACAACTACCATGTCTACCATGTGGCAGGTACTGTTTCAAACATTTTACGTATATTAACTCAACTGTCACAATAAAACTAAAGACTACATACTATTATTATCCCCATTTTAGAGATGAAGAGACTGAGATATTAAGTACCTTACTCAAGATCACACCAGTTAGGAAGTGGTAGAAGTAGATTTTGAACCCAAGGAGTCTGACTGCAGAGCCTGCTTTCCTAATCCTGCTTCTCTAACTAACCCAGCTCTATCTGCTAGTGGGCCTTTGTTTCACTTTTCACCATGACCCTCTGCTGATGAGCATAAAGTACAAATAAAGCAAGTGAAGTTGACTAATATTTATTGTCTCACAAAGGGTTACCTTTAGTAGAGAAACGCATGTTAATCAGTGTTTCATTTTTATCACCAAAGACAGTCAGAAAATTAATATTAAGTGTTTGGCTTTGCTCAACAACAAAAACTATTATTAATATTAAAGGAATCCAGTTTTTAAACTGAAAATGATTAGTGTGTCCTCCATAAACTGAATATTATAATTTTTTCCTTACAGAAAAAAAATTACAGGGAATCATTAAAATGAATTGCTTCCAATACAACTGTCATTTTTTTCCAAATCAAAAATCTATTTAGTAAACTATAAAATAAAACATGTACATTAAATAGATTTCAGGTTTATCCACTGGCAAAATACACAACTTAAATCACAGGAAGCAGAAGCTAAGGATGCCCTTTAAGGAAAAAGCATTTGCTTCCTCTGTAAAATGCTATCATTTAACTATGAATACAGCCTCTCACAATTTAATCTGATAAAAACTAAGTCAGCATTAGTAGACAATGACATTTGTAATAAAAGTATGAATTACACAAATGATAGTTGGTTGCCTACCTTAGACATTTTAGCACTAAATTCACCATCCCACCTTTCATGTTTATGTTATTCATTGAAATATCTTTCTAAAGGAGGAATATTAAAAGTATGACATTTAATATAATCAAAACAATCACAATCATCAGATGAAATGAGAAAATCCAACGAAGTACATAAGACATTGAAGACTGTTAACAAAATGGAGATGACTATCGAGGTGGGGGTATGAATACAGCCCTGCCTACAGAAAGGGCAATGACAGCTCAAGGTCTTCTGAAGACCTATGAAACTCACAAACTCTCAGAAAATGAAGAACAGTCATATTTGGAGCTTTGAGACTCTGGGACACATCTATAATCATTAGTAACCAAGAGTCTCATGATTCTTATATGCCATACAAAGTTTAATAAGATCTTCAATGAAGATCTTGGGAAAACCCCAGTATGTATCAATTTGCTAAATGTGACTCAAAAATCTAAATCAAAAGGTCATTTATTCATAGGACAGCATGTATGGGGGAATATGATACTGTACATACTATCCGAGCCTCTGTCACACACTGAGGTAAAAGAATTCAGAGGGATAGCCTCATAGTACTTACACATCTCCTAGATACCACATCCACAGCATCTCCAAGGATGCATACATTTAACATATTTCTTCATATGCTACATCAACAGGACATATATGTATATGCACCTAAGTACAGATAAAGAAAAATCCACAGAGGAAGAGAACATGATCTTTGTACAGACTAGCTGCAAGAATTTTCCATTCAAGTAATTACTGATGTAAATAAAAGAAGTAACTCTGAGAGTTGTTGACACTATATTCGTATGTCCATATACTCATTATATTTCAATATTAGGCCTTTAGAACTATTGTGCTTATTATAACCATCTCTTTAAAGAGGGCTGGGGCAAAAAAAACATCACCATAAAACAATAACAACTCTTATTCAGGTGGTAACAAATCTGATTGTTCACAAAATATACTGCCCTGACTAGGTGATAGGGAAGAGTTATAAATAAGAAAATAAGACAATATCCCAGTTTTTCTTCTTTTTTTTTGCCTTTGTGTTACTAGTTTGGACTGTGACTATGAGGATCAAGTTATGGATGTCTAAATTCAATATCAAATATCGAAAATACATTGAGGTCAATATAATTATCAATGCTTTTGGAATATCCATACAATTCCATCTCATCCTAATGCAGGACCCATATACACAGTCATCGAGGATGACATAACTTTAGCAATTTAAACTAAATATCTAAGAATTGTGACTGTGACCACTAAAATTTGACACCTCACACACACTCTAATTAAGGCAATATTTAATGAACTAGTGGTTGATACTAAAAAATAATGAGCAAAATCTGGCCTTATCATTAGACAATTTCTTAATAAATGTGACAGTATTGTCAGTGAGAATTCAACCACCTAGTTCATTTCTGTCAACATTTTACTGACAAAAAATGCCCTAATAGAATCCTTGACCTTCGATAAAGAGTTTAAATGCATCAAGCACAAATCATTAAGTATTTTTCAAAAGCATACACTACCAATTTTGACATTTTACAAGGTCATTTTTCAGAAGCATAAATGGATAAAGGTTTCATTCTGTAAAATTACTAACATAACTTTTATTAAATTGTACAAAATTAAAATTAATAAGGTCAATCAAATTCCATGTTTTCTTTGCTAATATCAAAAACTATGTGACAAAAATAATTTAAATCAAAAATGGTACTTTCCACTTTCTCAATTTTTTGTGAATGAAGCAGTCTAAGGATACAACTTTTGCTAGAGAATTAACTTCCAAAATAACTACTTTAATTTTCAGGTTCTCGGCTATTTGTTTGACTGTATTTTATGTCTAGGTGAATAGTACAGATAAATAAGCATATAATTAGTCTTCAGAGAAGGCTAAGCTAATACCTTTCATTCATTTGTCAGTTGTCTCCTTTGCAAACTGTGATGTATGTGTGTATTGCTAGAAAGTATTACACATTAATAAAACTCGCCAATTTTCCATAATGAATTGGATCCAATTTTATTTCAAAATGTGGCTGAGAATATCTAGTGAAGCTTTAATTACTGAATAATCTCCCAATTCCTGATCTCCACGCCACACTACTCCTCTTACAAGTTCCAGACCATATGCTTTTCTAGTTGCTGAACATCTCCAACTGAGTATCATACTCAACAGGACTGAAAGTTCATTCTTTCTTTCTCCTACCAAACTTTATACTCTTTCTGTATTATCTCTATAACTGGCATCACCAGATACCGCCAGTGATCCCAAACTCCAAAGAATTCAATCTCGTTTCCATCTACAGTAACTGTTAAAAAATTCATGTTAAGATCACTAACCTCCATACTGCCAAATCTAAAAGATTTTTTGCTGTCCTTATCTGACAATTCTTAGCAATAGTCCACATGATTAAACTAGCCCCTTCTTTCTTCCTGAAATATTTTCTTCTCTTGGCTTTTGTGATAGCACATTGTCTTCATTTTGCTACTTTTTTCTTGGCATTTCCTTTGCTGGCTGCTCCTCTTCCACTGGCCCTTGAAATACTGACATTCACGGATTAATCCTGGGCCCTCTTTTTTTCTGCTCTACAGTTTTTCTTTAGGTAATCTTATTCATTCCCATGGTTTTAAATTCCATGCATATGCAGATGAACTCCCAATCTCTCTCTCTCAAACATCAGATATTCTTCTGAGCTCCAATTTTCTACATACAAATGACTACAGGGCAGTAGTCCATAGCCACTTAACTATCTTATTTCTCGAAGTTATTAAGCCTGAAGTGTAACTTTTGTTTTTCTTGTTCTTCCCTGTCTCAGTAAATAGCACCATCATCTACCTAGTTGCATGAACGAGATACATGGGAATCATATTAGACTTCTCATTCCCTTTTCTCCCCTGACTCTCACCTTCCCAAGTTTAATATTTCACTAGTAACTGTTAATTTCACTTTCTAAATATTTAGCTCCCTCCTTTACATCCCCACTGCTACTGCTTTAGTTCAAGTCATTAAAATCTCTCAATTAGACTATTATTAACAAGCCTCCTAAATTTTCTCCTATCAATCCTAAACTTTCCTACTAAAAGTGATCATTCTAAAATGCAACTTGATCTTATCATCACAAACTCCTAATTAAAAATCCATTAAAGGTTACCCATAGGTCATAGCAAAAAGTCCTTTACCGACTAACTCCAACTTGCCTTTCCAAGTCATCTCCCTCTTGTCCTTCATAGCACATTCTCCAACCAAACATTTTATGCCTTACTCCCCAACATGTGAGGCTTTATCATACCCTTGTTCATGTAGTTTCTTCTGCCTTGAATGCCCTTCTCCTTTTGGAAAGAATTTTGCACATACCTGAAGTCCCAGTTCAATTATTATTTTTCTCTGAAAACTTCTGGATTCATCTTTAATTTTTCTTCAATAATATTATTCTTTCATGCCTCTTTATAGCAGTTACCACATTGTAGTATAGCAATTACTTTATATATCTGCCTCTCTTTCAAAAAATAATGAGCTCTGGGCCGAGCCCGTGGCGCACTCGGGAGAGTGTGGCGTTGGGAGCGCGGCGACGCTCCCGCCGCGGGTTCGGATCCTATATAGGATTGGCCGGTGCACTCACTGGCTGAGTGCCGGTTATGAAAAAGACACACACACAAAAAATAATAATAATGAGCTCTTTGAGGACACAATCCACATCTTATTCATTTTGGTATCTCTAACTGCCAAGAACATGGTGGCCTAAGATATAATACTCTCATCCAAAGAGCTAAGATATTGGCCTACTGGCCTTCTTCACCAATAAACCTATGACAGGAACTGGTTCTCCCTCTGGATTTGCATGGAACACTCTCTAGTAGACCACAACCAGAGTGTCTTGTCACATTAGTGTGATATCATTGGTTCTGAGGTAAGATACAGAGTCGTATTTTTGTAAATACTTTGCTGAAATTTGTGAATTGGTCACATTTTAAAAAAACAAAGTAGATCCCATGTTTTGTCTATAATAAAGTCATTCTAACTTGCTTGCATTCCAACATGTCTTTTGAGAAAGAGAAAGCATAACAGAGTTACTGCTAGCACAGGAAAAGCTGCACAACACCCTGTCTGTATACGACCATGGACACAGTCATGATATGAACATCATTCATGGTCTGAATTTTGTCAGGAAAAATTCTGCTTTAGACTTCCTTCCCAACATCCTTTCAAATTGAAGTAAGTTTCTAGACTTCTGATTCCCCACTTAGACATAGTCTCAGTGTTTTGCCCTTATACCACCTGCTACATAAGTCTCCCTTGTTAATTCTGCTTGTGTGCTTTGGCTGTATCACTTCCCTATCCTATCCCCCAAGCTGCGATCACTTGTGATCATCACACATGGGCTTTTATGGATATACAAAATGCAATGCAAAATTAGATTGCTTGATAAAACAAAAACACTAATAAAACCTTAAATAAAAGGAATGAGAAAACTATTATTTGGGGAAGTGGCAGGAAGAGGATGGGTAGATCATTGTATACCACGCCTATGGCCTAAAAGAGAAAAAAACATGGCGGTCTGAGATATAATGTGTCCAATATCATAAAACAGCATCCATTATTTGATTTTTGTCAGGAAAGTTCTATTTTATATCTCTTTCCCAAAATACTGTCAATTAGGAGCAAGTAGCAAAGTATCAAAAGGAATATAGCGGATAACATGGCTTGTGTTAAAAAGAGAAAGGGTAAGTCCTTGTCTGCTATGTGCTTTTATTATCTTGGTTTTATCATTGCTATTTATCCAATCCCCTTTTGTCAGTTCTATTGAGGTTTAATGCCAGACAACCAGATGAAATACCATTGTCAATAACCTTGCTAGTTTAATAGGTCCAAATAGATCCAACCTACCTATACTCACCATATTAACATTCCAGGCTAGAGAACCATCTAGCAGCATGCAAATCAAGGATATTCCCTTACACTTGTGAAGCATATACCTATGAACTTTAAATTAGTTGCAGGCCTCAAGGATTATGAAAATATAGTTAGGACGTTAGTCTCAATGTGCTTGACCACTTGGAGATGCATATATATATTTCCCAGGGGAAAGAGACAGTGAAGGAAACTCTTTGAAAAGATATTACAGTCCAAGATTTTCATTACTTCACTGATGCATTCCATGTATTTTGAAGTATGTCTTCTTTCTAAAGAAATGCTTATGAATGGAAGCACAGTAACTGTACTTAAGGTACTCCACTAGCTTACAGACAGACAAAACAAACTTGGTTATATATGTGTTCACATATATACAGTAAGCTGGTTCTTCCAGTCATCCATTATGGAAACGCAGCTTTTATAATGTACTAACTTCTAAAAGCACTACATTGATTAAACAGAAAACCTCTTATAGCTACTGATATGATGCTACTTTATCCTCAGTGAATAGCAGGAAAAACCAAGCAATGATTTATTGTAAAGCTTGATGAAAAGTTAAAGAGAAAACAATATTGAGGCAATTAGCAAATTCATAAATGATAGGATAGTAAAAAAAGGCCATGAAACAGAATGCCTTAGTTTCAGTCACCATTCCCCCACTTATTATCTGTGCTGTCTTGAGCCTGTGCTATCTCTGTGCCTTATTTTCCTCATGTATAATAAAATGGGGCTAATAATAGTAACCTCAAAGGATTATTGAGAAGATAATATGAGTAAATGCATGTAAGACAATTATAATAATGTTTGGCACAGAGTAATGCTATGGAAGTGTAAGCTATTATCATCATTTCTTTTCCAACTTCCACTTGTCAGTTTATTTATTCAAAATTAGATTTTTTTCAAATGTATAAGACTGTAATCATTCTCCCAGAGGTCAGGAGGTGTGGAAACTACAAATAAAGATGCTACATTTCAAAGTAAGAGGGTGCTGAGAAAAGAGAGAAAATACTGAGATATATTCTAGACTCCAGTGATATTGATATAATAATGATAGCAAATATAACTCTTCAGGGTAGCATTTATCTTATTCCCAACAAAGAGAAATAATTAAGCGCCCTTACTGGAATTAGCTTCCTGTTAGCAAGGGAAAGGCAGAGAGGAGAAAGAGCAAAACGTTGAGCAGCACAGAGCAGGAAGCAGTATAGAAAACACCTTGAGGATAGTAAGAAGAGTGAAGGCCAGTACAGCCAAGTGCAGTGGCTGCCTACAGTATGGCCTGCCTGGGCTGTCTCCAGACTAGAGGACACTATTGTACAAATTAGAAAAGGACAGTTCCTCTGGTTTGACATAGACCTGAGGGTACACAGTTTGGCAAGTAGAGCCTGTGCCAAATTTCAGCCCCTAATCAAACCCTCAGCAGGGCACCCTTGTGCAATGAACAACCAGAATGGAAGCCCTGGCCCTTCAGTGCTATGCACCTAGAAAGAGCTTCTTTGGAAGACAGAAATGGAAAGATTGGGGTCTTCCAACCCTGGCACAAATCACTTTTTCTATTGCTTAGCTCTCTACTTTCTCTAGGGTGAGCTTGACCTTTTCCCTTTGCTAAAGTTCCAGCATGAGGGCAGAATTGCTGAGCAGATCAGAATCCAGTGTAGTTTAGGGCATGTACAAACAACTAAGATTTTATGTAGACATGTAAACAAGTTATATAAATTTAAAGATGTGTTTGTACGTACAACTTGGCATAAGACACTAAAACAATGTTGGTTACCCTCCACATACATATGCATGACTATACAGGTGTTAAAATCCATATTATGACTACACTTCTAGAAGACAAAAAACTCAAATACTAAAATTGTGTGATTTCTTTTATACTTTACTAATTCAAAATGTTAAATGATAAACATCAGAAACAAATGGGAGACCAGTTGTCTAAAAGAGTTGGTTTTAAAATTTCTTATATACTTCCCAGAGGCCCTCCAAAATAATTTCACTGGAGTTCACTAATCAAATTAACTAAGCTATCTTAGATGCATGCTAGCAAATCTCAATTGCAATATACTTTACACATGCAATAGAATGCTGTTTGAAAAGATTATTATACTGAGAAGTTACATTACCTTCTTGAATGCAATTCTCCAACACTTTCACAAATGAAGTTATTATAATGGTGCTAAAATACCTCTCTGACAAACTAAAATGAAGTAAAATATTACACTTGAATATACCTCAGTGGTCCTGGATAAAATTTGAAAGTTCAGCCAACCCACTGAGAGTTCAGATTTGATGCTAAATTTTCTAGGATATAAGAGATAAGGAAATAACCAGCAATTACAGTTGCTTTCTTTACTAATTCCACTCATTTTGTAAGTCTAAGTTACTAGAGAAACAGCTGCTTAAGCATGGAGCACCAAGAAATAAGTGAAAGGACCCTGGTGATCTATCATAAATAATAATACAGCCACAATAAGAATACTTCAAAGTTTACACAAAAGATTTTTTTGGTACATACGTATAAGCCATTTTGGCAATTTCCCAATAGCTAATAAATGCCAAATTTGTTTTCAACTCCTAGGATAAGATAATGCATAACCTTTTAACATTTCCTGGCTAGAGAATACTATTTCTACCCGGAAAGAAGACTTTAGAATATGGTACTTTAAGTTATTTAGTAGAAGATCCAAAAGAAATGACCTACTTTTCTTTCTGAATGAGTATTTTTTTTTTTTAATCAGAACAGGTTTTTATCAGTACACTTTTGGTGCCCCTTAGGCACACAAAGAATGTAAAGATCTGTCTCAGATCACAGATTTAGCTGAAATGAGAATAAAATTCTCTTCACCACAGCAAAATTGTTCAATTTAATTAATTAATGCCTAGTACACAGTATGACCTCAGCCTAGAGTAAATCAAAAGAAACACTTAGAGGTGCAATATTCATTTGACCAAATAGTTAAACACAGAAAAAAAAGTAAAGGTTGTCATTACAGTCAAATCAAAAGAGGCACAAACCCCTAGAGTTGAAACAAAGGTTAATGCTAAAGCAATATGGTTTATTTCCATGTATCAACACTGAACTAATTTGAGCTGCACTCTACTTGCTACTTTTGAAAATACTAATATAGTACATCCAAAGATGATTTGTCTTGATCATCACATTCTTTTAATTCTCTGACCACTGTTTCTGTCAACACTGTCCTCTTCAGCCTTTAGGATTTGTTGGCTAGAATAGTGTATTTATTGGGCAGTACTATATTTGGCTCAAGCCCCTACGAGGGATCTTGATTCCTTGCATGTTCCTTATGTCGTGCATCCAATCCATAAACAAGTTCTGTTGGTTTCTGCTTCTGAAGATATGTTTTTTTAATTCCCCAATTTATATGCTTTTAAATTTACTTTCCTTAACCATCACATTTAATTCGCCACCTAAATAATTCTCCATCACATTACTGTATTTTATCTTCTTCAGAACACTTAATACTATCTGAAATTCATAGTAATTTAATTACATGTTTATTATTATGTCTTTTCTGTTAGAATATAAGTTCTAAAAGAGCCAAGATCATATCTGCCTTAATCACAGCTATATCCCCAAAGGCCCAGACTACCATCTGGCACAGAGAAGATGCTCGATATATATATTTGTGAATATAAGAATGCATAAAAGAATGAATTTACTGATTATCATTAAGGGACCCATACTCTCTAGAAACACTGTTTACTGCACACTTCTTGAAAATAAAAAATACATTTCCAAGAAAATATAAGCAGTTTCCTCAAATAAAAATTCAATTACTAATTCTACAAACCAAATGCATATTGCACTATCCCTAATAGTCTTTATCACAATTTTACTTTTTCTTTTATTGAACGCTCTGTTATCTTCTTGACTCTCCTTTCTAAACTTCAAGATACAGGTCAACCCCAAAGTTCACTGGATTTTTTTGGTCATATAGAGTTTTAGGACACAATGAGAGGACGCAGATATAAATCGGGCAGGAATAGGAGAATAATTAAGCAGAAGGTCTCTGGACCATACTATCTATCCATCACAGTACACAATGGTTTATTTAAAACACAACAGTTGTCCAAATAACAACAACAACAAAAAGAATTTGGATCCTAGGGAGTAGGAAGAAATAGTTATCTTGAGTCTAAGTGAGCAAGCAGGGCCTAAAGTGCAGAAACACAGGGATGCTGGCATGGCAAAACAAGATAAACAAAATCCATTTCAGCACTGAGCATTCAAAGTTACTCATTCTGTGGGTCACAGGCCTAATGGAGTAATAAGCATTCCGTCAAAACTACTAGTGTACAGCTTATGATAGAAATTCAATACATATTTGTTGGAGAAGCCAATAGGACAAGAAGGATAGCCTTCACGGCAGCTTGGAAGAATTGCGAGAACAATGCTGTTATCTCATTTCTACAGTAAATTAGTCGCTATGTAGGCTATCATTACTTATTAACACTTACAGATAGAAATGTAGCTCCCAATACCTGAGCATCAATTGATCCAAGATTTGTGAAACAAAGTAAATGTGTTACTACGTTGATTATGCAGGTGTCCGGGTCTCCTGAGAGAAGGGAGATGTGCATGTCTGAAGGAAACAGGTGGAAGGACTATTTGACAAAGTTTAGTTACATTGATTCTAGTCTTGTGATATTATTTGCAAGGTTTGTCAAAAAATATTTCATCTTTGATATTAAAATTTAGTTGCAGAAAAATATTCAATCACTGCTCAGTGGTGGAGGTTAACACTGAATATCTCTTGGAAAATGTATTGTCCACAACCAGCCAAATTCTGTACACTGGTTAGCATATTAAAATAGTAAGTCTACTGAATGGTTTATTTAACTTATAGCTGGTACCTTCATCAAAAGTTATTAGTACATCAAAATATTGTCTATTTTGACTGGCAAAGAACTATCTAATGTTACATGTGCTCCAATTGCCAGCTTCTGTATGGTAAGGGAAACTTGTTGCTTTAACTCTATAAATTTCAGGGTATGTGTGCTTAAGAGTAAAGGCATTATTAAAACATCTATTCCTTAAGTTTTGTATTATTGCTATGCAAATATAAATAATAAAACAGGGCATATTTTCACTTCTTCTCCAAAGATCTCAATGTTGAATTTCAATTTGATAAGTAAAATACTGATATTCTATAAACAGCCATTTCACAAATTCCAGTGTCCTAGCAACTCTGTTACTTCATGTTTACTACATGGAAAGTTGCTTGATTTAAAATGAATTTCCTCAATGGCAGTGGTCAAGCTAAAATTTGTTCAAAAGTACTCAAAGCAATATGACTCTAGGTAACTACTGATAGGTTTAACTATTCATAGTGTACAACTATTAATATATATGCAAATGCGCATTATTATTAATACCACCATGTATCAAAGCCTAATTATATAATCTCCTTTTCATGATCCAAATTTAAAATATTTCATGTAAATCCTCTAATCAGATCCTAATTCAAAATTGGAAAATACAGAAAATTTGAAGGGAAAGGCTATGGACAACAAACATTTTAGTAAGCCACTATTAATGGGTATTAAGTAGAATGATTCTTATAAACGATCAGGTGTTTTTATACAAAAAATAACAAAGCACGATTTCAATTAATAACTAACTTGACAAAAATTGTTATAAAATTAAGCTTTCACATGGTTTGTTCTTTTTCAGTACCCTTTTAAAGCAATGTTTGAAACAGCATAAAAAACATATTTTGATAAGTTGACATATTGATTCCTTCCGGTCAAAGAAGCATGCTGTCATGAATGCAAGTGCTAACAGTCACCTCTTAGCAGAGGTTTGGAAATGACCTTGGAACTCGAAACCCCACACTTCAAAAAACTACTAGAAAAGCATTAACATTTACATTACAGGTGATAATATAATTTAGTTACTTAGATAAGAGCATTTCTAAGAGTCATATGAACTGGAGGCCTCCTTTTAGTAGAGATGGATGGTAGGGAATAATGATTAATAGACATATCAAAACCAAGACATAGTAATATTGGTTTAGAATTCTCAGCCTTTAATATAGTAGTGAAATAAACTTGTGAAACATCATATAGCAATTATTTGTAAAGAAATTCTGAAACAATTTCTATATACCAGTTTCAATCGGAAAGACTTTTCAGTAAGAATACACAGTTGGAGGGGTTAAAACAACAGCAACTTCTATTAAGAGTTTTTCATGCCCTTCTCAAATTGCAAATGTCACCTCCAAGATTTGATTCTAGAATAAGTACACTTGGATGCCAAGAATGAATACTGCTGCTCAGACTAAGATGTGACTCAGAGAGACAGAAACGTGGATAGTCTGAAAATTCTCCCACAGCCAGAGTATATCGCTGATCCAGACTAACTCTCTTCTCCGCTGTCACACTCATCCTGGCTTCCAGATAAGCCCTAGATCTGCGGGGGGCATTTATCAGGACATGTGAAAGAACTGCAGTTTCTATGATATATATACTTCATAAATATATAAAAATAATCCAGATTACCAGTTATATAACTGACATCATGTGAATGAACTGGAGGCTAGCAGTTTGTATTGTAATTAAGAGCACTGAGTTCAAACAGCTTTGTTAGCTATTACCCTTATGAACTTTGGGCAAGTCATTTAAACTCCCTGTGACCCAGTTATCTCATCTATATAATTGGAGATAATAATAATATCTTAACAGGTTTTCTTTCATTAGAATTAAATGAATATATGTAAAATGTTCAGAAGAATATAACAAATGCTTTATGAATCAACTCCTTTCTGTCTATGATATCCACTCTCGTATTAAACAGCTGCTTTTCCAATTCATATGTACATTCCTGGTTGGCAGCTGCCCAACAGCTAAGGAATGTAGAGTACCCACAACCAGCCAACATAATACTCAACAAAATGCTTCACCAAATTGAAGTTAGCACAATTCATAAATTAATTCTTTTCATATATATTTATTGCAATTCTAACCACTTCAATTTTGAGGTTTTGGACCCTGACCAACATTATCACTGTTGCTGCAAGAGACAAAAAAAGGGGATAGGAGATTAAGACAATCTACAAAAAGAGTCTTGCAACTTAACACCCCAAACAGTGCAAGCCCATAGTAATTCTTATGACCATGAAGGAATTCAATAGGAGACACAGGATTTTCTGTAATGTATGACCCTGAAAAAACTTATGGTCTGAGAATGGACCAATATAGCAAGTTTCCCAAAGGTCTAGAGCCCATTTTTTTCTCTGTTGACAAAAGGTTCAGATTATCTTTGGAAAAAAAATCTCTAAACAATCCCTGAAGATCTGGTCACACAATGATTGTTCTCAGCAATTCTTTTCCTTCTTACTCTTGGTCTGGAAGGACACAAACAGGCCTGAGCTAAAGATATGGAAATACAATAAAAAGACTAATATAAAATTATTTAATTGCCTTTTCATTCCACATATACCTCTAAAGTTCAATACATTTGTTCCCCTTTACTAAAACAGATAACTGAGAGCAACTACATATATCACATAAATACTAAATTATAAAAAAGGGATTACCTATTTATAACCATTTGCAAAATTCATAAAAAGCAGAACAAACTCTTAAGAGTATTATTTTATTAGGTCCTAACTAGGGTCTATTCTAATTAATTAAGCCAATTTATTGGCAATAATTCTTTAAAAAATATTATGCAATATATAAACATTGAGGCAAAAATATAATCTGTCCACTAAGGAGAATGATCATGGTATTTTCAAACACATAATTAAATCTGATAGTGCTGATAATAGTAAGTAATTGCCTTGATGTCTCTGAGGGTTTCAGAAAATGGAGACTATCACTGAAACAAAGTGAAAATGATACCATAATATTAGGATAATGCTGAAAAGGCTTTGTAGAAGTTATTATCTCTCTCAATAAACCTTAATTAAAATATATTGAATTATGTCCCTGAAAATAACAAAATTAGGAATTTGTTGACTTTTTTTAAAAAAAATAAGATCAATTATATATTGTTATACTGTGATCTGGGAAGGTACTAAATTTAAAAAGCATGTTCAAACGTCTTCAATATTGGAACATTTAAGAGCCCTATATAGTATAAAACTGTTCTCAGGCATTTCTACTATAGAAAGCAAACACTACCAAGTTCATACTGACTATACAAAAGGCTGTTTAGATCAGTTGACAACTGGAGTTATCTTTGTCATCATATATATATCTACCTGTGACTGGCTGTTTAAATTGGTTAAAGCACCACACCAATAACACCAAGGTCATGAATTCAATGCTTACTAGAATCAGTTAGCTTTGTTCTGCACCATGGGCAAAACTCTACCCCTAGTCCCTTGTCATCATAAATGAGTGTCACTGGTCACAGTAAGCTTTAGGCAAAAATAGATAAAATGATCAGTTTCAAAAATCATTACTATTGGAAATCAAAACAGCACCATGCCCTACTAATTAAAGTGGGTAGCATCATCATTATATAAAGATGACAGCCAATATCAGCAGACCAAATAACTTTCTAGCAAAAAACCCTACGAAAAATACCACTGCTTTCATAGGTTAGATATAAGTGAACCTGAAAAAGAATATGGCTAATTGGAAGACTTCTCAGGAAAGGGTAAAAAAATTTTAAGAAACCCATTAGCTAAATTATACCTTAGTCTGAAATATTCAGAAGTGGCTAGACTTGTATCCCAAAACCTTGTCTCAAATCTAAGAAATTTCCTGTGATTCTATCTTTATAGGTAATTCAGTTTATGTCCTGAAATGGATTAGGAAACGTAATGCCAAGTCATATTTTTACTAATAAAATGAATGCCTATAAACTATAACACAAAGATTTTAGAAGCATATTCTGATCCATCATGTAGATATATTAATATTTGATAATATAATCAACTATTAAAATATTTAAGTTTTCAGCATTGAATAAACAAAAGCATGTGAAATAGAATCAAAATGCCAATAATTAACAGGGATGCGATCCAACAGTGCAAGAGCAAACAGAAAGTAAAACCTAGGAGAGGAGTGATAGCATCTTTATCATTGCTGTTAATGGAACAAAAGGCACCTAATCACACCAGCTTCTCTTTTCAAAGAAAATTACAAATATCCTAATAGCATCACATGTCACCAAGTAGTTACTTTTGTTGCCTTCTATTAAAAGCAATTACATGCTGGGAAACAGCACATTCTTCTCAAATTGCCAGGAGCATATTATCAGTCTATTCTTATCACATTAAGCCAAACACAGTCAACTCTCAGTAGGCCATTCTAATGGAGGAAACATTGATAATTCACAATAGTTATCCTTGCCATTTGAATGCATCACATATTTTGCTTAGGATCCTATAAAATTAATTTAAATTAAAAATTATGATCCTTAGCCAGTATCAACAAATGACAAAGAGCAGAAGGAAATGGTGCCAGGAGGCAGGGAGAAATCAAACTGGTATTAACATCTGACCATGGATAAACCAAAGGCAGACCACGCATGCATGGAGAACCTCACCAAGGGTGGCTAGTAACTTCAATATATTTTCACTCTTTCTAGATTGGTTTTACATTGAGAGACATGTTTCAACACACTGTAAACCACTTAGTGGGCAAATTGATTCATTCAGTTCTGTCTCTTTATGAGTACATTTTTACTGTGTCTCATTAAGAGAGATGCATTAATACCCTGCATAAGCTAGGCAGAATTGGGTAGGCAAGAATAAGTTACTTCAAAGGGCAAGAATTCACACATAAATAGCCTATCCTTGTCGTTTGGGACAGATAAGGGAGTCTCAAACTTAGATTTTTGATAACAGAGTTTTAATAGGCACAGTTACACCACAGAGAGATGCAGTAAAGTGGTGTTTAAAAGCACAGGCTGTGGATTCAGGCATCCTATTCCCATGTCTTTGCTCATGCAGGAAGCATAGCAAAGTAGTGAAGCGTGCAGTGAATCAGCCTGCTGGACCTTCATTTCCAGCTCCACTTTGCTCATCTGCAAAATGGCTGCAATATTAGTACCTACAGCAAAGCATAGATGCCAAAATTAAGTAAATAATCCATATAAATCACTTCACAAAGTACATGGCGTATAGTAAGTATACAACAAATATTCATCCTTATAATTGTTGAAATTTGTCAGTCTTGTTATGAGTTTGTGATATATATTTTATCTTCATTCTCACAAAACCCTTTTTATAGCTATTCTATTTTATTGATTATTATTGTATTTTATAGTTGTTTCAAAAGAGACAATAAGATATTAAATGTTTTCCCTAGGGTCAAATAACAAATCAAGGAATAGACATTTACTTCAGCACACTAAAGTTCTGTTTATTTAAGTGGACAAACATGCATATTAAAACTTTATTGACAATGCCAACCACAGGCCAATTTTGAAAAAAATATAGCTGTGTTTCACTTTCAAAAATTTTAAAGAAAATAGATGGTAGAATGAAATTTTATATATATATATATGTTTTTTTAAAACACCCAAATGAAGTGAATTACTAAATTATAGGAACATAAATGTGCAAATTAACACTAACAAACTACCATAGCCAGACTCAATTATACAGATTTTTGGCATTTAATTAGAAATAAGAATTTTCAAGAGACAGATTCATATATATTGAATATTATGTATATATTATATATACATTTATATGCATTGAATCAATTACTAAATTAAGACACCTTGAGTTCCTACTATGTACCTAAATTCTGGGCTAGTACCCATACTTTACTTTATTTGCTTTGGAACTATGAAACTAAATACACATAACTGTGGTTCATTTTTGTGGTCACTGAAAATACTTATACTTGCCAGAAGCTGTGGTACATGCTGGGAAAATAATAGTAAACAAAATGGAAATACCTCTTCCTGCCTGCAAGAAGTTCAGTGTCTAAAGGGGGCCACAAATGAGTAAAGACAACCATAGCATATTGTGAAGACTGCATTCTGATGGAAGTGTCATCTAAATAGAGGCCAAGTGAAGAATTGGTAAAGTGTGTTCAGTGAAAAGTTGCAGAGTATCTCTGTTCCAGAAATAAAAGTTCAGTCTAAGCACAATTTAGGGGGAATGAAAGGTAAATAACCTTGCAACATATGAGAAGGAATTTCAATGTCTTTCTAAAGACAATGGGTAGAAAGTGAAATATTCCAAACATGGGAGTGCCATGATCACAACAAAACAGACCAAAGGCAGAGAGACCAATTAGGATTCTGTTGAAGTCATCGAGGAAAGAGATATCATAGCACTTATAATTACTGAAAAATCCAAGAAGACTCAGCTGAGATCTGCCAAGATTCCTGAAACTGTGAGAAAATAAATGTGTGTTCTTTTCATCTGCCAGATTTTGGGGTAATGGGTCATGTAGATTTAGGTAACTAATACTATCCACAACAATAAAATACGAAGTTAAAATTTTTTAAACATGATAGTTATACACAAAATGTTAATCCGATTTCAAGCGCAATTCCTACAAGCATGCATTAAAATAACAGAGATTTTTAAGTTATAATTCTGGATTTCTTGGGTCATCTCCCATACAGTATGCAAAGGACAACTAATAAAATTTAGCTTGCTCAATAGATATACCTACCTTACAACATGTTAAACACTATTTATAATAATAATATTAATGATCATCATCATAATACCAATAAAATAGCTGAAAATTAGAGAAAACTAAGTAATGACCACATATTACTGAATAACCTATTAAAAAGAATGAATTAAATTTACTGTCATGAACAAGAACTGATTGACTGAAGTGATTACTTATATATATTGCCTCAGGAAAGCTACCAGATTTAAACTTCTCTAAATTAAATATATTTCTTAAACAAATTACAGAAACCTCTTTTTCTTACTTCTTGTATAATGCAAGATATAGTCAGGAACTGGTTTAACTGCCACCAATATACAGTTGGAACAAAGCACACCCCTTTGTGGTTTTATATAGCAGTATTAAAATTTTCCACTGAATTTCAATGTAAATAATTTCTCACAGGTATTGATATTCAACACTGTACCCCACAGATATGTACAAACCATTATGTTCCAATAAATAAATAATTTCTATTTGCCAATATAAAACTAATTTAGTTAGAAAAAATGATTCCAAATATGATTGAGAATCTGTGTAATTTGCAAATGCTACCAACAGAACACCTGTTACTGTGTCTAATCTATATAATGTTCATCAGCAAAATTACTGAAACGGGGAGAGGCAGTCTCAATAACTCATAGCTAAAAGTGTCATATTAAAGTAATACAAGGTGTCTATAATGTTATGAAGCTAACTTTAAAAGAGCCCAAGTGAAAAACTGATTTCATTACTTTACGCATGCTACGTATATTAATATATCATTAGCAAATGCCTAATGATATGAAGACCACACTCCTTCATTCATTATTAAAAGACAGACTTCAAGTCACAGCCATGTTTTACCATTGATAGATTCTATGTAGAAAATGCCTAAAAATCTTAGTTATAATAAGAATAAACTTATTCCCTTTACTGGATAACATACAACTTCCTGGATTTTGTTTGCGCTCTAAAGAACTGTCTTTAGTGCCAGAATAAGAGGATTACACATTTCACAAGATAATACAATATATATGGAAATATATCATTAACCATATGAAAAAGGGACCCATTAACAATGCAACAAAATGTGCAAATTACTAAGTCATTAAAAGTCATTGTTACAGCACAGGGAATTGATTATAAACAAACCTAGACTCACATATCATTTTTGCCACTTACTATGTAACTAAGACATATTGCTTAATCTCCCATAGTCTCAGTTTCTTCACGTATAAAACAAAAATAAAAGTTTCTGGGGGTTGGTGTGAGGATTAAATGACATATGGATTTAAAATACTTATCACAGCTCTTGGGACATAGTAAATGCTTAATAAATGTGCTATTACTGTTATTATGATTGCTATTACTATTATTAGTAGTAGTCATTTTAGTAATGGCGTTAATACTAGAGGTAGCCAATATGTAAAGACAGAGCCATTTTGAAGCTTATTTGGTTAGAAGGCAGAAGATACTCTATCTCAAACTCTCTCTATAATTTGTGACTTATAATTAAACAATGGCATGTATCTCTGGCTCAGAAGTTCCTTGTTCACTCTTTATTTTTTTTTATTTTTTTTTTTTTTAATTTTATTTTGTCGATATACATTGTAGCTGATTATTGCTCCCCATCACCAAAACCTCCCTCCCTTCTCCCTCCCCCCCTCCCCCCAACAATGTCCTTTCTGTTTGCTTGTTGTATCAACTTCAAATAATTGTGGTTGTTATATCTTCTTCCCCCCCCCCCCGGTTTGTGTGTGTGTGTGTGTATGTGTGTGTGTGAATTTATATATTAATTTTTAGCTCCCTCCAATAAGTGAGAACATGTGGTATTTCTCTTTCTGTGCCTGACTTGTTTCACTTAATATAATTCTCTCAAGGTCCATCCATGTTGTTGCAAATGGCAGTATTTCATTCGTTTTTATAGCTGAGTAGTATTCCATTGTGTAGATGTACCACATTTTCCGTATCCACTCATCTGATGATGGGCATTTGGGCTGGTTCCAACTCTTGGCTATTGTAAAGAGTGCTGCGATGAACATTGGGGAACAGGTATACCTTCGACTTGATGATTTCCATTCCTCTGGGTATATTCCCAATAGTGGGATGGCTGGGTCGTATGGTGGATCTATTTGCAATTGTTTAAGGAACCTCCATACCATTTTCCATAGAGGCTGCACCATTTTGCAGTCCCACCAACAATGTATGAGAGTTCCTTTTTCTCCGCAGCCTCGCCAGCATTTATCGTTCATAGTCTTTTGGATTTTAGCCATCCTAACTGGGGTTAGATGGTATCTCAATGTGGTTTTGATTTGCATTTCCCGGATGCTGAGTGATGTTGAGCATTTTTTCATATGTCTGTTGGCCATTTGGATATCTTCCTTAGAGAAATGCCTACTTAGCTCTTTTGCCCATTTTTTAATTGGGTTGCTTGTTTTCTTCTTGTAAAGTTGTTTGAGTTCCTTATATATTCTGGATATTAATCCTTTGTCAGATGTATATTTTGCAAATATTTTCTCCCACTCTGTTGGTTGTCTTTTAACTCTTTTAATTGTTTCTTTTGCTGTGCAGAAGCTTTTTAGTTTGATATAATCCCATTTGTTTATTTTTCCTTTGGTTGCCCGTGCTTTTGGGGTCGTATTCATGAAGTCTGTGCCCAGTCCTATTTCCTGAAGTGTTTCTCCTATGTTTTCTTTAAGAAGTTTTATTGTCTCAGGGTGGATGCCCACTCTCACCACTCCTGTTCAACATAGTGTTGGAAGTACTAGCCAGAGCAATCAGAAAAGAGAAGGAAATAAAGGGCATCCAGATTGGAAAAGATGAAGTCAAACTGTCCCTGTTTGCAGATGACATGATCCTATATATCGAACAGCCTAAAACCTCTGCAAAAAAACTGTTGGAATTGATAAATGATTTCAGCACAGTAGCAGGATACAAAATCAACACACAAAAATCAGTAGCATTTCTTTTCTCCAATAGTGAACAATCAAGAAAGCCTGCCCATTTACAATAGCCACCAAAAAAATAAAATACTTAGGAATTGAGTTAACAAAGGAGGTGAAAAATCTCTATAATGAGAACTACAAACCACTGCTGAGAGAAATTAGAGAGGATACAAGAAGATGGAAAGATATTCCATGCTCTTGGATTGGAAGAATCAACATAGTGAAAATGTCCATACTACCCAAAGTGATATACAAATTCAATGCAATCCCCATCAAAATTCCAAAGACATTTTTCTCAGAAATGGGAAAAACTATTCAGACATTTATATGGAACAATAAAAGACCACGAATAGCCAAAGCAATGCTGAGCAAAAAAAATAAAGCTGGAGGCATAACACTACCTGACTTTAAGCTATACTACAAAGCTATAATAACCAAAACAGTATGGTACTGGCATAAAAGCAGACACACTGACCAATGGAATAGAATAGAGAATCCAGAAATCAACCCACACACTTACTGCCATCTGATCTTCGACAAAGGCACCAAGCCTATTCACTGGGGAAGGGACTGCCTCTTCAGCAAGTGGTGCTGGGATAACTGGATATCGATATGCAGGAGAATGAAACTAGATCCATACCTCTCACCGTATACTAAAATCAACTCAAAATGGATTAAGGATTTAAATATACACCTTGTTCACTCTTTTACAGAAAGGAGGTAACTGATGCTAGAAAATGCCCACTAGAAATGAACGTGTCATTATAAGTTGAAACACTTAAAATGTTCATAATGAAAAAAAGCTTTGGTAAAGTGATAGACAAAGATGATCAGTTTGTATATAAAAATCAAAAGAACTTGAGATATAATAAAAATGATAAAATTATGTACAGATTTTGCAATGGACTGAATGTTTATGTCCCCCTAAAATCCATATGTTGAAACCTAACCCCCAAAGTGATGGTATTAGGAGGTGGGGCATTTGGGAGGTGATTAGGTCATGAAGCAGAGCTCTCACAAATGAGATTAGTGCCTGTGTAAAAGAGATCCCACAGAGCTGCCTTGCCCCTTCTACCATGTGAGGACACAGCGAGAAGACACAGTCTATGAGAAATGGACCCTCATCAGACACCAAATCTGCAGGCATCTTCATCCTGGACTCCCCAGCTTCCAGAACTATGAGATATAAATTTCTCTTGTTTATAAGCTACCCAGTTTATGGTATTTTGTTATAGCAGCCCAAATGAAGTAAGACAGGTAAGTATGGTTTTTACCTTGCTGCCTGAAAGAATTAAGCCTTCTTAGTTTGTTTCCTTCTGTATTAAAGGTTACAGTACAAAAGCATGCAAGTTTTTTAAGATGACAAATTATTCATTAGGACACCAGTTCTCTCTGGACACTTTAGCACCATCTTATAAGGGATGCACAGTTTTAAACTGACATCTCATTACTTTCAAGTCAATTCCAAGAATTTCTATATTATGAAGACAGAGATGAATTAGATTTTACCACTCTTTTGTCTTTTCATTACTTCACTAAACACAGAAGACTTCTGAGCAACCAAGCAAGGGTGGACATCTTCAAAAGGAGCCAGCTGATTCTAAGACTAAGAAACACAATTTAAAATATGATCCTTGAGGAAAAGTGCTTTTACATACATCGTCAAACTCAGCTCCACCATAAATTTTAAAGCTATGCCTAATATTTCGGGCATTGCAAAATGACATTTATATGACTTTGAAATATTTATAACACCTCAATTTTCTGTTATTAAAACTAAATTGCACCATAGAAATATATTATTGAAGAAGCTAAATTTTATTCACCTCAGTTTATTTCTTATATGTCCTCCAAGCAACATTAAAACCAAAGAAATTGCTTACAACTTCCACACAGACTATCTTTGTTCTTCCTGAGGCCTCTGGAGAACCCTAGAAATTCTAATTAGAATTAGCAGTTATAAGCTACATATTTTATTATTATTTTGAATTTAGTTAATATTAACCATCATTACTTTAATTCTTATATAATATCACTATTATCTATAATTACTATAGATTTTTTAAGGAAAATGACACTATCATTATAGCCTTGGTGATTACATGTCCCCAAGTATCAATTGAATAATAAACTAAAACTAGAACACATATACAAATTCCAAGTTACATACATAATGTATATTCCAAAGTACTAACAGGGTCTTCTCCAACTGCCCTTAATACACATATTTCATTAACCCAGAGAGCATTTTGAAATATATTTCGTCATATGACATCATTATGGCTTATAAGGAAAACCTAAATATCATAAGCACAAGAACACAGGATTTGGAGACTAGAAGAGACCTTAGAGATGAAAATTAAGAAATCATACTGGTCATGATATTATAATATCTTGCCTAGCCTACTGATATTTATTCACAATCAATGATCTATCATCTATCTGTAAATTCCCATCATCTATCTGTCCACCAAAGGCCCGCTCAAGGGTTAATCATCAAATCATTGGGCCTCTAATGCTCCAAAAATGAAACCCAAATTCTTTAGTGTGAAGTTCTCCTTATCACCTTCACACCCAAGTCTCTTCACTGTACAGTCCCAAACCAACAGGCTGCTATCTGTACTTTCAGCACAGTATATGCTTCACCCTTCCCTACTATTAAATTAAATCAACAGGAGGCTACTGTCCTTGAACTTTGAGTTCTTACCCAACAAACCAAAACCTAATTTAGGAGTATATTTTTTGTAATAAACAGCTAAGGTTCAGCCAATCACAGGCAGCCAAGTGATCAGACCATATCCAAATAAGGCAAATGCTTCATTGAACTATGTCCAAATAAGATAAATGCCTAGCTGTAGCCAATGAGATAATTTCTCTTGGTCTATAAAAGATTACTGCTTACACTGCTAGGTGGAGCTCTCTGGACCTCTTCTGGTTCTGAGTGCTGCCCAATTCATGAATTATTCTTTGCTTAAAAAAAAAAAGTCTTAAATTTAATTTGTCTCAAGCTTTTCTAATACTCTAACAGTGGTGTTCTATGCCTAGAATACCATCTTCCCTTCTTTCTATAATGAAATTCTACTTAACTTTCAAGGTCCAGCTCAAATTATACCACCTCTGGGATCTCCATTTACCCTACTCAAAATTAACTATTTCCATTTTGTGATCCCATAGCTTTTAAGAAATATTCCAGCATTTACTACAACTTGACTACCTCCTCCACTAGATTATGAGTTCCCTGGTGCATAAACAAGACCTTATTCATTCCCTGTGATTTAGTATAGTACCTTGCACATAGAAAGTACTCTTAAGCCAAATGAAATGAGTTTTCCATTCTATCCTAAAACATAATCTATTTTGTAATACAACTTTAAAAATAATTGTCATTAAAGCTCTAAGAATAAGTAATTCAAATAGTATAATTTTATGGTACTTTCACATATCAAATATTTATACATTTAAGTATTACAGATATAAGAACTAGTGTATGTTAAAGCTTTTTTTCTATTAAGCAATCCTAAGCTACTTTAAAATCTTAAACATTTTCTTGAAAACATAGACTAGTACTGCTTTACAGTGCATTTTGTGAGAACAGAGACATGAGCTCTCCAACACCCTTGCAGCAGGGGGAAGTTCTCAGTGGTTTTGGACCTCACTGGGTCTAAGAGGTTGGGAAATAGGTTGAGAAACAATGGGTGTGTTGCTCCTTCCAGGATGCAGCTGAGTGAGCTGGAAGGAGCGGCAGAATGGGAAAGAAAGTGGCGCCCCAGAGCTGGGAAAGCCAGGACAATGCAGTTTAAGTCTGATGGAGCCAGAGCCTCCTACTGATTTCTTACTTATCCTGCCACCTACTGACCACATGAAGAATGAAGACACTGAGAATGACAAGGTACTTCTGCTATTACAGTAAGATCAATCAATAGTTATTGAGTGTTAATTTTTAAAAAGGCCGTTTTGTATCATTAAAATTTGTCTTGTCTATACTATGTCTGTAATACACTGTGGTGTCTAATTATCCCTTAGATGTCCTTTCAGTAATAAATCTTAGTAAAAGCAATGGTAATGAAAGGTGCCCCTGAACTGATTTTTACTTAAATATTCAAAATTATAAAAGTACAAGTAGTGTCACATAGGAAATGCAGAGAATCAAACTTAAGAGGAATGTAAATGCAGTATTCTCAGCAGTGAAAACGCGAGAGCCTTTATATAATTTTTCTTCAGTTTTACATTGGTTTGATTAGGTTACGGCAGCTACAGTATCTATCGTAACTGATTAGCTCTACCAACTGCTGCACAGAAGAGCAGGACATTCTCTTGCTAAATTAAGGGTGGTATTAAGTGTCAGTAACTAAAACAAAACAAAACAAAACACACACACAAACAACAGGTTATATGGAAGGGAAAAGGGAATTAATGTCTATTAATACCACAGTGCTACATACCAAGCACTGTGCTGGGTGCTTTAAATATATAACCTTATTTAATACTCACAACACTACTAGGTAAACATTAGTGTACGTAGTTTACGGATAAGAAAATTCAGTCTCTGAGGTTACAAGTATCACAGCTGGATTGCAAGTATATATGCCTCTATTTCCTCGGGATTTCCTACTATACCACACCACCGTTAGAAACTTTCTAATGGGTTTTGCACTTACTTCTCTGTCTCTAATTTCAGTTTCTTCATTTGTAAAATAAAACATCTGTACTTAATCACTTGTAAAGTCCAAATTAACTCTAAAATTTTATGAAATCTATGATTCTTCTAGGACTCAATACAAATAAATCAAGAAGCAAAAGAGTTACTGCTCAGTAGAAAATTTGCAAAAAACTGGAAAGGGAAGTTCACAGAAAAAAAAATAAATAAAACTGTCTATGAAGAGAAGAAAAGCTGATCAACCACACTCCCAATTTTAAAAGTAAAAATTATAACACCAATGATTTAACATGTTCACCTCTGAGATAGGTAAAGGTTAGGGGAAAACAGATACTCATATATATTCTTGGTGACACTGTAAAATGATACAAACTCTTTGGAAGACAATTTTGTAATATCTTTCAGATTTAAAAAAAATTTTTGTTTGTTTGTTTTGGTGGCTGGCCAGTACCTACTAAGGGGATCCAAATCCATGACCTTAGTGTTATAAGGCTGCACTCTAATCAACTGAGCTAACCAGCCAGCCAATGTATACAGCATTTTATGACGAATTTTACTTCTAGAATTTATCCAACAGATAGCCCCACATAGGTGCACAAAGGCATAAGTAGAAACATGTTCACCACAACATTTCTTGAAATAATAAAAGACTAGAACTAATCTAAATATAATTAACAAGGTACTGGTTAAATGAATTAAGGTAGGTCCATACCACATAATTCTATACAATATGTAGAAAGAACACAGTACATACACACAAGCGCCTATGGAATAATCTCCAAGTGTATCAAGTGTATTTAATAAAAATGTCAAGGAATAAAAAAAAAAAACAATAAATACATATACGCTTCTACAAGCACAGACTATTCTAAGAGGCAATGCAAGAAATTAGTAATAATAATTCTGTCTGCGGAAGAAGTTGTAAGTCTAGGACAGAAATTTTTTTTTCTACAATTTTTATTTGCTATATAGTATAAATGCTTTATTATAAGCATGAATACTTTGCTATAAGCAATTTTTCAATTTTAATAAGTCATTATAATAAATAGTAATGTCTGAAGTCACTGAAGAACCCTTTACATGTAACATCTACTATACCAAATAAGATTAAAAAAATAAGTAGATGTAATGGCAAGAATTTTTTTTAAATGTCAAAACTCTTCAGAATATTCTAATCACAGCAGATTTCTGTGTGAGTGTGAACTTCAACCTTCAAGGAACAACAACCACAACACAAGCACCTCCAGTGTGCAAGATATGATAGAAGGGTTAAAAGGAATAATTTTCACCTCTCTTTCTCTCTCTGAATCTTCCAAAACTCACATTCTCACATTCTAGGGCATGTTGTGACAATTCAGACAAATGAATGGTAAAGCTGCTAATTTGAAGGGCATGAGACTATGGAATATTTACATTTCTTAGTTGTAAAGACTTATTCAGACAGAAAAAATTTCTATGCCTAACTGAACTCTCACTTCTGCAATAATTAGAAGTGAAACAGTCATGCTGAAATAAAATACCAAAAATTCATGAACCACAATGATTAATTTATGACATTGAGAAGTTACCTGCATAGTACCAAACTTATGTGTAAAATTCACAAGAGTTTAATAATCTACCATAAACAAGGCACTCTATTATCAAATCAGCAAACTATACTTACTAGGTACCAGAAAATCTACTTATAAGAAAAGCTATATAATTTCCAAGGAAACCAAATTGATAAGTATATGATACACAAATTCATCGCCTCTGCTTTGCAGTAAAAATGACAATTTTACAATGAAGGGATATAACATACATATTAAACAATAAAACTAAAACTTATCTTTTCAGATGAACAATAATAACATTTATGCAAAATGAAATTCAAAAGAAAAGTATCTTTCCTCCTTTAGTTAGTAGAGAAAATACACTTACTATGTTGATTTACTCTATTCATTTGTCTGCTGTGGGAAAATTACACATATGCACATTACCAGAAATTTTTAGCAAAGCTCTGAATTTCAGTATATTGGAATCAGGAATTTATGTTTAAAAAAAATAAAATGTACCTTTTATCTGGGTAGCAAAATTCAGTGCCAATTTTGCAAAGAGATCTGGATTCTCAAATTTTTCTTCTTTAACTTTTAACCAGAAACAGTTCTCAGATAATTCCTTGGGCTCAATCTGAAACAAAAACAATAAAGTTAAATTTCTAAATTATTACTTCATATTTAATTTTTCAAAGAATTCACTTTCAGCAAGGTTGAATGACAGTTCCTTTATTCATCTATTGCTTAAATCAATTTTAGTATCTATAAAAATAACACTTTTAAAATAAATATTCATTGGGAAACTCTCAGAATTCTATTGATGTGCAGAAAAGTTACATGAAAGCAATGGGCAGTAGCGCAAATTACATTTTAAAAATTTTACTACTGGAAGGAGTCTTAAAAATAATTTAGTAAATCCCTCCCCCAACTCACATACATTCTTACTTCTGGGTTTTTGAAAATAGGGAAACTGAAACTCAGAAAGGTGAATTCCCCATGTTCACTTATTAGGTTGAAGGCAACAGCAATAATAATAGCCAACACTTACATACCTCTTACTATGTGCCAGGTAATGTTTTAAGTGATTTCCATACATTAACTCTTCTAATCCTCACAGTAATCCTTCAACACAGGACCTACTATTATCTCCATGTTAAAGATGATGAAACTGAGCCCCAGAAAGTTTAAGTGGCTTCCCAAACTCGTAAATGGCACAGCTGAGATGTAAACCCATGCAGTCAAGAGGAACATATATGGAGTCCTAGGAAGGAGCTGTGGGAAGCTCCTACCACCTGGCAGAAAGCAGGAGCATGCACAGAGTCCTAGCCAGGATCTGTGAACAGCAACCTTTATGTGGCAGAAAGGAGGAGCACATACAGGGTCCTAGACAAGAGACTTGGGCAGCCCATGCCACCTGGCAGAAGGCAGGAGCACACAGAGGGTCCTAGGCAGGAGCCATGGGAACCCCCCACCTCCCAGCAGAAGGCAGGAGAATGTATGGGGTCAAAGGCAGGAGCAGGGGTCTGACCCCACAGCCTGGCAGAAGGCAGGAGCATGCATGAGGTCCTAGGCAAGAACCGTGGGCGGCACTCCTTGCCTGGCAGCAGGCAAGACCATGCTGAAAACACCACTTCCATGCAGGCAGCTCACCACAACCACCACCACAGCAAGGGCTCCCGAAAAAAGCAGCTCACCACCACAGTGACAGCCACAGCCACCATGCAGATGGCCTGCCAGACACTCAACTGCACTGACACAAGGAGAGTCACCAGCAGAGACTGGAAAAAGAAGAGGAAGTTTATCTCCTTGAAGCCCACTCCAGAGTAACAGAAGAAGCAGCTGCTCTACCAGACCACCAAACATCAATGTAGAGATACTAGAAATATGAAAATCCAAGAAAATATGATACTACCAAAAGAATAAAGTAATTCTCAAATACCAGACCCTATAGAACAGGAATCACTTTCAATGACTGAAAAGGAATTCCAATCAACATTCTTAAGGAAACTCAATGAGATATGAGAAGACTCAGTTAGACAACATAAATAAAGAAGAAAATAAAATCCAGGATATGAAGGAGGAAATTTACAAAGGGATCAATACCTCAAAAAAGAATTTAGCAGAACTCATGGAACTGAAAAATTCATTCAACTAAATAAAAAACACAACTGAGAGCTTAAACAGGCTAGAACAAGCAGAAGATTTTCTGCTCTTGAAGACAGTCTTTTCAAAATAACCCAGACAGACAAAAAAAGAAAAAAGGTTTAAAAAATGAAGAGAGCTAGCAGACAACCTTAAATGCACAAACATTCAAATCATGGGTATTCCAGAAGGGGAGAAGAAAGGAAAAAGCATGGAAAACCTATTTAACAAAATAATAACGAAAAACTTCCCAGGTATACAGAGAGACACAGACCTTTAGATCCAGGAGGCTCAAAGATCTCCAAACAGATTGATCCAGAATGATCCTCTCCAAGACACATTATACTCAAACTGGCAAAGCTCAAAGACAAAGAGAGAATCCTAAAAGCAGCAAGAGAAAAGCGTCAAGTCACCTATAAGGGAGCCCCTATAAGAAAACAGCAAACTTCTCAACTGAAAACTCTACAAGCCAGAAAAAATGGGATGATATATTCAAAAGGGTAAAAGAGAAAAACTGCCAGCCAAGAATACTACACCCAGCAAGGCTATCCTACAAAAATGAGGGTGAAACAGTATATTTTCCAGACAAACAAAAACTATGGGAGTTCACAAGCCACAATCAGCCCTGAAAGAAGTCATATAGGGAGTCCTGCATCTGGAATCCAAAAAACAATAATTAGTACCACAAAAACACAAGAAAGAACAAACCTCAATGGTAGAACAAAAATGCAAATAAGAGAAAAACTAAATATTCCCACCTCATAAAACCAACAAACATCAAAGACAAATTAAAGGGGAAGAAAAGAATAAAAGATATTTACAATATTCAAATGAAAATCAATAAAATGCCAGGGGTAAGACAATACCTTTCAACAACAACCTTAAATGTAAATGGATTAAACTCCCCAATCAAAAGACACAGACCAAGTGACTGGATTCAAAAGCTAGATAGGCCCCACTACATGCTGTCTTTAAGAGACTCACCTCACCTATAAAGAGACACACAAACTAATAGTGAAGGGATAGAAAAACATATACCTGAATGGAAACCAAAAATGAACAGGAGTAGTTATTCTTGTATCAAATAAAATAGACATTAAACCAAAAACCATGAGAAGAGAAAAGGAAGACCACTATCTAATGATAAAATGATCTATCCAGCAAGAAGACATAACAATCATAAATATATATGCACACAACACTGGAGCACCAAGATATATAAAGCAAACACTATTAGGCCTAAAGAAAGAGATAGATCCCAATACAATAAGAGTACGGCACCTGAACGCCCATCTCTCAGCAGTGGACAGATCGTTTAGGCAACAAATCAACAGAGAAACACAGGATTTAAACTACACTTTGGACCAACTGGACCTGGAAAATACCTATAGAACATTTCATCCAACAACTACAGAATATACATTACTCTCATTAGCACATGAAACATTCTCCAGGATAGACCATATGTCAGGTCATAAATCAAGTCTCAACACATTTTAAAAAACTGAAATCATTTCAAGTAACTTTTCAGACCACAATGGGTTAAAACTAAAAATCAATAACAAGCAAAACTCTGGAAACTATACAATTACGCTGAAATTAAACAACATGCTCCTGAATGACCTATGGGTCCAAGAAGAAATGAAACAGGAAATCAAAAAATTGAAACAAATAAGACAAATCCTACACAAAACCTGTGGGATACTGAAAAAGCAGTACTAAGAGGGAAGTTTAATGCAATAAACACTTACATCAAAATAATAGAAAGATTATAAATAAATGACATAATGAACACCTCAAAGAACTAGAAAAACATGAACAATCCAATCCCAAAATTAGTAAACAGAAAGAAAGAATTAAGATCAGAGCAGAACTAAATGAAATAGAGACCCCAAAAATGATACAAAAGATCAGGGAAACAAAAAGTTGTTTCTTTGAGAAGATAAACTAAACAAGCCATTAGCTAGGCTAACTTAAAAAAAAAAAGAAGAGAGAAGACTGCCTCCAAAAAAATCACAGACAAAAAAGGAGATATTACAACTGATACTATAAAAACACAAAGACTTATTAGAGACTAACATAAACAACTATATGTCACAAATCTGAAAACCTGGAGGGAATAGAAAACCCGAACAGACTAATAACAAGCAATAAGATTGAAGGAGTAATCAGCAGTCGCCCCACAAAGAAAAGCTGAATTCTACCAAACCGTTAAAGAGGAATTAAGACTAATTCTCTTCAACCTATTACAAAAAATTGAAAGAGGCCATTCTCCCAAACTCATTCTATAAAGCCAGCATCACTCTGATATCAAAACCAGACAAACATACAATAGAAAAAGAAAACTACAGGCTGATATCTCTGATGAACATAGATGCAAAACTCTTCAAAAAAATATTAGCAATCAGAATACAGCAACACATCAAAAAAATTATACACCAGGATCAAGTGGGATTCATCCCAGAGATGTAACAATGTTTCAGTGTATGCAAGTCAATAAATGTGATACACCACATCAACAAAATCTAGGATAAAACCTATATGATTATTTCAATAGATGCAGAAAAAGCACTTAACAAAATTGAACATCCCTTCATGACAAAGACTCTTAGCAAATTAGACACAGAAGGAAAGTATCTCAACACAATAAAAGCCATATGGGACAAACCCACTGCCAGTATCATCCTAAATGGGAAAAAGCATTCAGCTTTTAAAAACAGGAACAAGACAAGCATGCCCAATCTCACCACTCCTTTTTAACATAGTATTGGAAGTATTAGTCAGAGCATCCAGGCAAGAGAAAAGAATTAAAGGGCATCCAGGTTGGAAAAGACAAATCCAAACTATCCCTATTTGCTGATGACATGATCCTATGCACAGAAAAACCTAGACACTACCAAAAAAACTCTTAGAACTGAGAAACGTTTTCAGTAAAGATGCAGGATACAAAAATCACAATGTGAAAATCTGTAGCTTTTTTATACTCCAATAATGAACTAGCAGAAAAAGAAATCAAGAAAACCAGTCCATTGACAATAGTCACCAAAAAAATAAAAGACCTAGGAATCAATTTAACTATGGAGGTGAAAGAACTTTATAAGGAGAACTACAAATCATTGCTGAAAGAAATTAAAGAGGACACAAAAAGACTGAAAGACATTTGATGCTCTTGGATTGGAAGAATTAATATTGTGAAAATGTCCATACTACCCAAGGTGATCTACAGATTCAATGTAATCCCCAAATGCCAATGACATTCTTCACAGAAATAGAAAAACAATCCTAATAGTCATGGGGAACAACAAAAGACCCAAATAGCTGAAACAATCCTGAGCAAAAAGTAAATAAATAAATAAAGCTGGAGGCATTACACTAACTGACTTCAAATTAAACTACAAAGCTATAGTAACCAAAATAGCATGGTACTGGCATAAAAACAGATACTCAGACCAATGGAGCAGAAGAGAAAACCCAGAAATCAACCACCATACTTATAGCCAACTGATCTTTGACAAGGGCAACAAGAACGTACACTTGGGGAAAAGACTGTCTCTTCAATAAGTGGTGCTGGGAAAACTGGACATCCATATGTTGAAGAACGAAACTAGACTTGTACCTCTCACAGTATGCCAAAGTCAACTCAAAATGGAATAAAAAGTTATATATAAGATCCAAAACTATAAAACTCCTAAAAGAAACCATATGGAAAACACTTCAGGAAGTAGGACTGAGCAAAAGACTTTTTGAACAAGACCCCAAAAGCACAAGCAACAAGAGAAAAAATAAACAAATGAGATTACATCAAACTAAAAAGCTTTTCACAGCAAAATAAACAGTTAACAGAGAGAAAAAATCTACAGAATGGGAGAAAATATTCACAAACTATGCATCCTACAAGGCATTAACATCCAGAATATATAAGGAACTCAAACAACCACACTGTAAAAAACCAAATAACCCAATTCAAAAGTGGGCAAAGGAGCTGAATTGGCATTTCTCAAAGGAAAATACATAAATGGCCAACAGACATATGAAAAACTGGTCAACATCACTCAGCATCCAGGAAATGCAAAACCACACTGAGATATCACCACACTCCAATTAGATTGGCCAGTATCAAAAAGACAGATAATAACAAATGCTGGTGAGGATGTGGTAAAGGTGAACCTTCCTACACTGTAAATTAGTGCAGCAGTTATGGAAAACAGTATGGACATTCCCTAAATAACTACATATAGAACTGCTATATGATCCAGCAATCCCAATGCTGTGTGCATACCCAAAGGAATGGAAATCATCACATCGAAGGGATACCTTCATTCCCATGTTCATCGCAGCTCTATTTACAATAGCTAAGAGTTGGAACCAACCTAAATGTCCATCAACGGATGACTATATAAGAAAATGTGGTATATATACACAATGGAATGCTACTCTGCCATAAAAGGGAATGAAATTCTGCCATTCACAGCAACATGAATGAATTTAGACAAAATTATGCTGAGTGAAATAAGACAGGTACAGAAAGAGAAATATGCATGTCCTCACTCAAAGTAGGAACTGGAAGAAAAAAAAAGGAAAGAAAGATACAACAATCACAATAATTCCTTGAACTTTCAAAAGGAGAGAACAGAACTGAGGCCACCAGAGGTGGGAAAGGTGGAAGGAGAGAGGGAGCTAGAGATAAATTGGTAAAGAGCCACAAAAAATGTTTACATGTGTAATGATAAAATAGAAAAATTAAAAATAAACCCAGGCAGTCCAGCTCCGGATAATTGTGCACTTAGCCACTACAATGAAACCCAAGATTACCACTATGTATTTTCTAGTATACATCATCATACTTTCTGATATGTAAGTACCATTATACTATATGCTAAATTGCTAAATTAATAAACATATTGCATTTGCACACACACATAAATGGGCCAACAGCTTCTGGATCCTGTATTTTGGTAGATTGTGCCTAATTAAAAATAAGTACATTGTAAATCCATTTATACCTCATTTACTGTTACAAGCCAAGCACAGGTATATGCTTAACTCTTAAAACTGATTTAACCATCATTCTGGTCAAACCAACTTACTACATAAACACTTTCACATATCACTCTAAGTATGCTCTTTGATTAGACATTTCCCCAAATGGTGGTCTGGGTAAATGTATTTTTGTTAAAAGATTAGTTCCCACAGAATGAGAACTGTGTCAATCTTTATAACCTTTTCAGGGAAACATATTATTTGATAATAATAACAAAGTAAAATAGCATTCAGAAGAGAATATTTTTATATACCATATCAAAAAATAATTAGGTTATGTCACTATTTAAATTAGTTTATTATAAACTATTCCACACCATCTGAAGGTTTAAACCCCCCAAAAAAATCATTCTGTAAGAATGAAAATAAGATAACAAGGCTCATTAATAAAAAAAAGATTACATTAAGAAAGTTATAGTACTTAAAGGTAACAATGGCAAAAGAATCAAAATGGTTTTTCATTTGTAGACATATTTCAAATATTATTCTCTACACCACTTTAATTTTCCTTTTGCTTTCTTCATAATTTCAAGCTATCTGGGGAGTTATCATTTATCTAGATACTAGACTGAAAGATGGACATAATACATTGATCTTACAAAGGAAAGCAAAAGAGAAAGCAGTCATAGTCTCAAACATTATACAGCACCTATAACTTACACGTAGCAATGCAGTTATTCACACATTAATAATCACCTATGGCTAGGCAAAAAAGTCTACTTATAGTATTACCTTTGACCAATTGATTCTCTTCATGGAAATTTCAGGTTTATATATTTTTTTCTGCTTCATTCCATAAGGTAGATCAAGTGGTGCTCCCGGGGGAGGAGGAACTCCTGCAAGCAGCAGTGGTGGAAGAGGTCCCCCAAACAAAGGTGGTGGTGGTGGTGGTGGTGGTGCTGAAATACCAATCATTCCAGGTAAAGGAGGTGGAGGAGGAGGAGGGGGAGGAGGAGTTCCTCCGGGTAGAGGTGGTACTGGTGCAGGTGGTGGAGGGCCTGGAATTCCTGATGAACCTAAGAGTCCACGTCCCTGAAATATAAATAATCCAAGTTTAAATACTCATAATAAAATATAGCAGAAAGAACACATATCAGTAGACATTTGTGGTTGATTTGTTTAAGATTATATACACTTTAGACGTTACTAAATATCTTAAATATCTTAAATATTTAGCAACATCTAAGGGTTAAGAGTACATGAAAAAGACTTGTGTAGATTTTTGATAAGCATTATAAACTATGGACAGCGACTCCTTTCTGTTAACACATTAAAGCTAGGAAAGTTGGCATCCTCCAACTTTTCCAGTATTATGAAATACTCCTCCAAAATAATGAGAAATTACCTTTCATTATACATATATGCAAAGAAGAAGCACTGTATATGGCTTGGGCCTGTTATACTAGTTGGTTTGAATACGGGATAATTAATACAAGGTCATGCATTCGATTCCCTTGGGGACCAATTAGCTTTACACAAAGAGTCTGTTTCATAGCACCAGTAACTTAGCTGTCTTCTGATACCAATAATTAATACTAAGTAGCATCCATTTGCAGAGTAATATATGCTTATCAACATTTTTAAATCTATTATTTCTTTTGATCCTTATCATAACCCTGAAATGTAAAGAGGGTATTTTTATCTCACCTTTATCTCACTGCTTATAGATGAGGAAACTTTAATTGCAAAAAAGTTAAATGACTAACCAAAGGCTGCACAAACTGAAATGTGACTATTGTTTCAATGTGGTTCTTCTCACACCTAGTGCAGTCCTCTTTCAACTACAACAAACTACGTCTTCATGAATGGGTGTCACTTGCCATGAGGAGAATTCACACAGATTGGATCATGAAGAGAGTATAACTTATTTCTACTATATTTGTAGAAAGTAACTTCAAGCTCATTCTCTAATGACAATGAATAACAGATGAAGGAGAACACTGCATTCCATGTTGTCTTGTGTTTTGGTAATTCATCTGTACCAGTTTCATTAAACCATTACTGATCACAATGGTTCACTTTCTAAAATAAATGAATAAAAAAGTGGAGCTGTTCATTATAAACATTCTTAAAAAATCACTACCAACGAATAGGTATCTTTTGTAATCAAGATATAACATTAGATTAACTGAATAAAAGGCTTAAAACTAACAAAATTTCTTGGTGTAGTGTTATTTTTATTTGGGGAGAAAGTCCTCTTACCTTTATTAATACAAACTTTCTACTTGTACTATTTAATTTAAACTTAGAATATCTTTATAAAATAAGCTGAAGCTTATTTTTGGGAAAATAATATAAAGAACTGACTTATTTACAAAAATATTAAAAGTTAACACTCATAGGTAGACATGATCATGGAAATATTTCTCATAACATTCACTGCACACTGCCAAATATTTTATTCACATATATGAAGGTTTATGTGTATATATACACATATACAAGTTAAACGTTACATTTAACAAATGACAGTTCTCTCCTGGAATGCAATCCTTTCTGGAGGTTAGGAAGAATTAAAGACAGGATTAAAATATGCAAAATTCTCTTAATTTTATTTTTAATGCAGTAAAACTGTGGAAATCTTCCAACTTTCACAGTCTTGGTCGAGATCAAAGAAATTGTGGGAAAAATGTAAAGTTCAGGAAATTAGTTATTTATCCTACAACGTTTGTATATAAATGGATTTTTTGAATACTTTGAAAGGCAAAATGTGTGTCCATTTTTTATTAATAAGCAGCAAAATTAAAGGAATACATAGTTGCAAACATCAAATTTTTGCCTCTATTAGATCATACTTATGTTATGGAACTTATACAACCACAAACCTTTTCTCCTCTCCCTCCTATGAACAATGAGAAATTGAACAATTAAATTAGGCTACAATATAGTATTAACAATTGAATATTTTATGCCATTTTGGGCACACTAGAAAGTGCTGCATGACTGCACTTTTTACAGTTAACAATGAATAAGCAACTACTTCCTAAGCAGTGAGGCCCTGTGCTGGGTGCAGTAGAGTTCGGGATAAAGGTAAGAATTAGAAATATACTGTCCTCAAGGTGCTTATGCTCAAGTGGGAGAAATAGAACGGGCACACAAGCAAATATTAGTGGTTTTAAAAAGTGATATGAAACTTCAGAGAAATTCCCTAATGGAGTTTTTGGCGAAGATTTGCAAAGGATATCCTACTGAGCTTCACCTTAAAGGACATTTTTCACATGCAAAGATATGCAAGGGGGGGCATTTGGGATCGAGAATAACATAAACCAACATTTCTCAGCTAAGTTCTATGAACATACTATTTCCAGGAGATGTTAATAGGTGTTCTGAGATAAAGGGTTCTGTGGTCAAATGAGTCTGGGAAAGCTGTATGAAAAAGAGTTAGGTTTCTTCAAAGTAGGACATCTTGGATCCTTTAATATGCTAATGAGTATATTGGACTATGGAATGCTTTCCTCATGAAAACCCTATTAGCGTCTCTGCAACTAATGTCTGGGAAATGCTAGCAGAAGAAAAAATGTGGAGACAGTAAGTTCCAAATGTGAAGGGAGGAAAGGTGACTTAGCTGTAACAGAGGCTGCAGTTAGGGGAGCAGTCAGAGCCTAGGCTGCAAAAGAGAGATAAGGGAGCCCATGCTAGAAGGCCTTAAAATTCCTGGTAAGGAGATTTTATTTAATCCTGACTGCAACAGGCAACCACTGAACATATTAAAGCCCAGAGTGACAATAATCAGGGCAGTGTTTTAGGAAGATTAATTTGCCACTGACATAAAGGATAAATTTGAGGAAGAAGAGACTACAGACAGGGAGAAAAGACAGAAAACAATTGTATAAGTCCAGGCATGATGTAACAAGAGAGTGGACCTGGGGGGTCCTGGGTTTTGACGCAAGGGGGAAAAAAGAAAAAGAACTGACATTAAAAAAAAAAAAGTGACTAGCTTAATTTGTGAGGCGGTGGGACAGGAAAAAGGGAAAGAAAACTCCAGCTTCATTGTTTAACAAAATGGTGGTAAAATTTAAACAAATAAGAATAGAGAACAAGCTGGTTTGAAGAAAGAGAGGAGATCATAAATACTGGATTTGATTTCAACATGCAGCAGGACCTTCCTATGGGGATAGCTAATCAGAAGCTGAAAATATAAGACAAACTCAAAAGTACTTGACACCTAGTAAAAGGTGATATTTGAATGTATGATACTGAACGGGATATTAGAGCAAGGATATACAGATAAAAGAGCAGAGGACAGAACGTTGAGTAATGTCACCATTTGGGAGATGAAAAGATAAAGAGAAACTGAGTTCTCAGACATGTAAAAAGGGAAGTCAGAAGAGAGAGAGAGAAAGATTTAGTGAAAAGAAGTTAGAGTTAAGTGATGCAGGAAACAGCCATCACATTGGGTGTTCTGGAGTCTATTGGTGACTTTTAAAGTAATTTTTCAGTAGACTAATGGAAATAGATTTAGTCAATCAACAAACACCCACTGAGCATCCACTATGTTAAGATGTCTTCAATTTCTTAATATTCATTTAAGACGAAGAGTGTGTTGAAAAGAGTACTTAATCAGTTCTAAATTTTAGATACTCTAACATTTTAAGTGTATATGTGAGTTTTTCATCATAGGGAATGTAGGTAGAAATGTAAAGTTTATAGATTTTAAAATGATGGTAGTTGAGATTTAAAGAGATCTCTAGAAGTTTTGGGGATAATTATAATTAATGAGCATTTCCATATTCTTTTTGAAAGAAAATACTACGCACTCAGTTTTTCAAATCATCATAAAAATTTCATCTCAAAAGCAGTTTTGCTTGTGTAATATATTCTGCTAAAAATATTGAGAGCAGTTTGAGCTACTAATACCTTATTATATTTCCAAATATTAAAATAATTTATTGTCCTGAAAAATCAAATCCATGGAGGTATTTCAACTAAAATGTGAAATACAAAAAATCTGCTTCTGGTCACGTTTTTCCTTCTATTTAACAAGATAATTCTCTACCATCAAACTCACTGTGACATGACACAAAGTCTATATCTTCTTTCATTACCTGTGTTCGAAGTTGCTGGATTTCTGTTTCAAGTTCTTTGATTTTTTCTTCTCTTTTTTGAAGCTCTGCTTGAGCTTCCTGTCGAGCTGTGAATTCTTCATCGAACTGCAATGATGACCACCATAAATGTACTGTTAATAATATAGTTTTGAGAAAGCCTTAAACAACATTATGTATTCAACAGGGAGAGTGGTTTTTGTTTAGTTGGATTCCCAGATCATTCAGAAAATCAGAGCTCCTGATTATTTTCAAGACAGTTAAGTAACCATGTGGAGGTGGGGTACTGCTTGTGGTGGTAGTGGTTGGTAGTAAAGACAAAATATGGCCCCACTCAAGGTAAGCACACCCATTTTCACTTCTGAAAAAAATGCAAAAAAATAAATAATTAAATAAGGGGACTGAGAAGTCTCTCTTTAAATATAATGGGTATTTTTATTAATTTGTTATTGAAAATTCAATTTTAGAATTAATAATGTTTTTAATGTTTCATCCCATACATTTAAGTTTAATGAATTAGAAAATGAAATCTAAAAGTATTCCATCAAGGAGTTTCAACTCCTTAACTGTTTTTATTCTTGAAAAGAGACTGAACTTTTAGAATGCTTAAGTGAATGTATGATCATATGAACTGGAAGATTTCTATTACAATCTTAGTTGTCCAGCATCCAAAAAGTGGTGCTCCACAAAATCTTAAGGTAGAATGATATATGCTGTAATAGCTTTCTCCTTCAGATGGTTAATCAAAACACTGTGTGACATTATGAGAGGGAGAATGAAAGGTTAAAATACAGTGTGCTAAGCCAAAAAGACTGTCTGAGTGGCGAATATTTATTTACTGCATCCTGCCCCAGCCCTTACCTTAGTCAGGGCTCTAAGCAGGCACAAAACAACCTGCATATTTACAGTAAATACTGCCTATGTCTGACTATAGAACATTTTATTTGTCCTTTATTGTCAATGTCAATGTCACCTCAAGTCATTTTGGAAGTCTATACCCTATCCCAGCAATGTTATTTCTCTTTCTACTATCCAGAACTGTCTTTAGAGTTTATGAAACAATACAAAAGTATGATACTGTTAATAAATATTCATCCTTATAGTAGATATGACCTTTGGAAAATTTAAAATGCCATTCTGATCTAAGTCCAAAGAAACAGTGGATGAGCAAACTGCATAATAATAGTGATTGGGTAAAACCTGATATACTACCTAGTGATACTTTTATTCATCTCTACTTGAGTCGCTGGAAAATGTCCCACAAAGCCTGGTCCAAATCTTCTCTAACCTCTTTAAATTTCAAAACCATCTAAAACCCTGAATCTATACTCCCTATCCCCCCTCCCAAAGTCAGTTTCTCCTGTGTGCTTCTCAAACATGGTGTCTACACAAGCACACAGTACACAACTTTTCCTCTATAAATGTTTTATTGGTACATTTGAAGAAAGGTACACAGTGTTTTCACTTTTAATTTTAAATTACATTAATCAGTTTAAAAATGCTTATAATGGCAAACCTTATGTCATATATATTTTACCAAAATAAAAAATCCACCTAATGTAAAAAAAAAAGAAAGAAAATAAATAAATAAATAAATAGAGGTGCCAATAAGACAGAGACTTGAAAATAAATAAATATATAAAATTATATTAATCTGTGAACACACAGAGCAGAGTAGGAATCACAGAAGCCTGAACTACGTGACCTGGAAGAGGTCTTCTTACAAGTCCACTAATCTTACCCTCTCCTTTTATTGAGGAAGAAACTAAAATCCAAGGAGCGTAAGCGGCTTACTTAAAGTCACAGCTAATTAGCTGAAAAGCTGAGATCAGATCTTATACATACTACCTTTCATTCTAGCACTTTTTGAAAAAACCACTTTATACTGCCTCTTAAAATGACCCAGAACAAGAAAATGCATGTTGATAACCACTAAGAATATACATGTTTTCATTCTGAATGTTGGTGATGAGACTAAAGCATCAAACACAGAAATTTCTTTTCTATTATTTCAAGATGCCTTTTCCTATAATATATTCTTACAGAAAACTTTACTAGATAGATAATCACAATTTGTTCCAGTCTGTGGTGTCTAATCACAGTGCCAACCAAAACTTAAGGAGATTCTTAGATTTTCAAAAGGAATTTTAAATGTGCTACTTAAAACAAGAACATTAGAAATATAAATGTCTATTAATCAAAAAGCAAGCATTTTCTTGCACCAATAAAAATGACAGCTTCACACAAACATTTTATCCTCAAGCTCTTAAAATCTATTCTAGTAGCTTTTTCAGATGCCCTGAAGTAACTTCAGTAATACTCTATAATTTCTAGAGTAACAGCAAAAGTGATTATCTAATCTCCAAGGTAAGTCATAACTTTGAAGAGACAGCAATATGTAAGCACTTTATCTTGCTGTCAGAAGGGTAAAAACTGGAGAGCTTTTAGACTTGTGCTTCAATCCTTCTCCCTGCACCCAAGAGCAGAGAAATACTATACTAATGATTAATAGGATCTAGAACAAAAAGAAAAAAACTTTTTGTAGAAGCTAATAAAATTGTGGCTATGCTTTCATGAAACAAGAAAAAGACAATCTTAGATCTAAATAAAATTAAGATATTCATAAAGCTGGCATTTACTCAAAGGCATTCATGTAAGGCATTTACACAGATAAAAAGGGGGGAACCTCAAGCTCCATCAAGCCTACATTAAGCAGCAGTATCATTTAAAAAATGATAATTATAATATTAAAAGAAACTAAGTCTAAGCAGGAATGGTGTAGGGGGAGAAGGACGGAGAGAGAAAGAGAGAGAACACTGCAACATTCTGTTGCTATCAATAGCACTAACTTTAAAGACCATAACAGATAAGACTAGCTAACTATTTCACAGTTCTCTGAAGAACCACCTATTGTAAATAAGTGAGAAATACAGGAAAGCAATGGGGGGATTTATTTTGGTTGACTGCTTCTAACTATACCCTTTCAGCAACCTAATTTTATTTCATTTATCACTTTAGTATAAGTAGAGTTTTTCTTCCATAATGGATTAAAGGTGATGAGGGGGGAACAGTAGCAACCTTATCTTATTAGTAAATAAATCAATATCCTGTAGTTATGTTTGAATCTAGAAATATCAAGTACTACATAACTGAAACAAAATTTTTAAGACCTCACATAAAGAAACAAGGTATAATACGTGCTGTGATTAAATTATTAATTTAACAATTATGACTAATATTTCACAAGCCTTACCTTCTTTGAAAATTCCACTGCTTTTTGTTCACTTTCTTCAACTTTTGCCTTGTTCACACAAGAATCTATTAAGATCAACCGAAAGTGATTAGAAATTATGGCATGAGATGTTTAGGCAAAAGATGGCTGCCAACCTATAATTCTACTATGCAGACTATCATTTTTATGTCAATTTCTATTAAAGGGAAATTGACCTATACTACACATGAAAAATAAACTACCACATTTTATTTCTTTAACATATACTAACTAAATTCAGTGACAGTACTGTTGAGGCACAAAATCAAGCATCCATAAATATATTTGACTAAATTATCATCATTTTAAAGATATTCATATTATTTTTCAACTTTCACAATTATAGAATTCTTCAAAATATTTTTGTAGTTTATGGTGGATGGAGAGGTGGCAAAGACTTCATTTTAACAGTATTAGGACTCAAAATGATTCTTAAAAAAATGCTGGAAGAGTAGCATTCATTAATTCAGGTTTCCTAGTGAAAGATTTTACTTAATTTCTATTCTGGGGCAAAATGTACCATACACATCAAGAAACACACTTTAAACTTCTCAGGTCCAATCAAAGACATCAGAATAAAATAACCGAAGAACCTCTTTTGGACAATTGTATTTCTCATTATTAAAGTCTATTCCATACTTAGCTTTTCCATACCTATTTACTCAAAAGAAATAAAAACGTATGTTTGTACCCATACTTGTATATGAATGATCATAGCAGCTTTATTTATCATAGCCAGAAAATTGGAAATAACCCAAATGACCATCAACAAGTATATGTATACACAAATTATAATATATCCACATCCTGGAATACTACTCAGCAATATAAAGGAATGAATTATTGATATATTCAATACAACAATATGGGTGAATCTCAGAATAATTATGCTGAATTAAAGACAAAAGAGAGTACATGCTATGTGTTTCTATTTATATATGACTTTAGAAAATGAAACTAGTAAGAGAGACTGGTGGCTAGCTCAGGATGAAGAGGAGTGGGAGGCACGGAAAGAAGTGACTAAAAAGAGAATGCAGAAAACTTTAGAGATTGATAGAGATGTTTGTTATCTTGACTTTGATGATGGTTTTAAGTACAGATAATAACATTAAAATTTATCAAATCATATACTTTAAAAAAGGGTAGTTTTTCTTATGTCAAATTTACCTCAATAAACCTTTTTCTTAGTGTGTGGCTGGAGCAAAGCAGCTGAGGAAGAAAGTGGTAAGTGATGAGGTCAAAGAGAGTGCTCACATCTGGGCTGTGTTAACCATCATTGGTAATGCTTTTGATTTTGATTTAAATTTCAATGAGAGGGCATTGGAGAGTGTTAGGCAGAGATGTGATATGATGTGATTTATAAAAGATAGTAGACTTACAGAATTATAAAGTCAGAAGAGACTCTAATCTCCTCAGGTCCAAGTGATCTTAAAATAGAGAGCCATAGATTTCCTAAAAGTTCCTGAAACACCTGATAATTTTTGTGTATGAACATGTGTGTGTATGTGTGTGTGTGTGTGTGTGTGTGTGTGTGTGTGTATTTTCCGATGAAAGATAAGCTTCTCAAAAAGGACTTCAACCACAAAATATTAAGAACCACTCATATATTTGACTTACCTGACTTTAAGGTTCAGGAAACTGAAACCTAGAGGAGTTAAGTGATTTGTTCACAATCACAGAGTTGGCATGTGTATGAGGTCATAATGGGTTTATGATGCTGACTATCCTCTCACCTGATCCCTTCATCTCTCCTCACCCCAATGCTTTTGATTAACAGTACACAGTCATAAGTACCTGGCGCACAGTACACAAAACAAATGTCTGTTGAACACTCAGCAACCCAGCCAAAATCAACATTAGACTATGTGTGCCAACTATGGTTCATAATGGATTATAAGCCAATACACATATTTGAAAATAGTCCCTTATGACTCCCTGAACAAAATACAAAATGAACCACTAAGTTTATCAAGCTTATTGAAAAATATTCAGTGAAGCCAGCATTCACATTCATTGCTGGGGCAAAGTAAATCGGCACAAGCTTTCTGAAAAGCATTCGGCCTTTGAAAGTTCATACCCTCACTTAAAGGAATCAATCCTTAAGAAATAATGAGAAAAAGCCAAACATTTATACACAAGAATGTTCACAGCAGACTCATTTATAACTGCAAAAATCTGAAAACAATCTAGATGTACAATAATAAAAGACTGGTTAAGATGATTATTACAGTCCATAAAATGGATTATACAGACATTAAAAGTCACATTTTGAAGGTTAACATGGAAAAATTCTTATAATATAATGCGCCATGAAAAATCAGCATATAGATAGATACATAGAAAGATAGAGAGATATAGGGAAATGTACTGAGCTGAAAAGGGAGCAATGATGATGTGACTGGTGATTTGCTAATTACATAAGTCTCTAGATTGCCTACAAGTGTGCATTATGTTTAAAAACAGAAAATAATAATACATGATTAATAATAATAAGGCATCCATCTTTGAACATTACTGTGAGTCTTTCCTATGCTATGGAGTAAAAAATAATATATAATTGGCATTCAACAGCTGTTGTTTTGTTTCTTTAAAGACAAGACAAATGAGTTCATGCTTGAACCTTAGCAATAATGATTTTGATTAAGTATCAATAAAACTACTTAACTATAAGGCCATATAGCATAGCATATTTCACAAGGGAGGTTTCACATCATCCTTCAGAGATTGTTCTGGGAAGTATTGCTAACTACCAGTCTAGGATGATAGAAGGTCATTACCTCAGCCATCCAAGGAGATGAATATGATCACCTCAAATTCTTTCCTAGCTCTAAGGTCTATGAAAGTATAAATTTATCTATTTGATAACCTTAAAAGGTCTCAAGTTGTTAAAATAAGATTGTATTTTTTTCTCAAACTTGAATACTAATAATATAGTTATAATACTAATGAGACCCTGTTGTACAAATGATTTCTACAAAACCACTAAGGTACCAGTATAAACTGAATTAAAGGGTTTTTACAGTCATGCTTCTAAAAAGTAAGGCATTCATCTATAATAATATAATGGCTTTTGTGGGGCACTGAGTTTAAACTGAATTCAGGAATGTTGAAACTTATGTAACAGGTTAATATTTCTAATCACACAAACAGAACTCTCATGATCATCATAATTAACAATTATAGCAATTGACTACCCACAGACACGATTTCCCAGATATTAATAGAAATTCAGTGAGAAACTACCTTTAAAAAGTGCCTATTATACAGAAGGTATAAAACACAATCAAAGGACAGTGAGGACAATATTACGTACCTATCAGATGAGTGAAATCAATGTCTAATCTTTGCCTGTACTTGAAGTCTGGGTCCATACCACTACAGTGCAGCACTATCTGTGAAACACACTCCTCAATTATTTTATAATACTGTGGCCTGAAAAACAGAGAGTATTCATGAATACCTTTTCTACCTATACAAATCAATTTTCTTAAGAAGGGATTCAGCATGTTAAATGAACTAAGTCTTTTCCGAGAGCTATGTAATAAAAAATTCTTTCTAGCCATTACACTCCCTTAAGAGAAATATGCATAAGCTTAAAGATGGTCGGATGTTACAGTGCCAAGCCTATTTGTGATGTAATCGACTGCAAACATTTAGTGACTTAACTCTAGTTTGCAAGGATTCATGCTTGTGTTCAAACATACTGATTAATCTTATCTATTTACTTAAGCTATTGTTTCTAAAGTTAATGAAAACAAATGACCTGTTAGTTCTACATCCATGAATACAGAAATGGTTCTAGGCATCCACAAGTCCTCAATTTCAATAAGGTATGAGTTTCTTGGCATTAGGTGGCAAACAACATCATGAATTTACTACAGCACTTTTACTCAGCACAGCTGTAACAGCTTACAAAACTGAACTAAGCCACTTATATTATAGACTATTCCAAAAATCTATTTATGCAGTATTTTATAAGATCCATTTTATAAAAACATACATTTAACATGCATGAGTATAGCCTCAATTTGTTTAAAGTGTCAAAGGTTTTAAAACATATCCTAATTCTGTAATCTATCAAGGTCATTCTGGCCTTAAAATGACCACTTGCATACGGCAAAAAAATAAAAAATTAAAAAAATAAAGGTACTTTTGCATTAAAATTTGTGAAAGATTTAGTGTTTGTCAGGGACTAATAAATTCAACAAAGAAAAATAAGTAAGAGGTACTACTGTAGATAAATTATGACATAAACATCCCTAAATACAGTGTGCTGAAAGCTAGCCAACCTACTAAAGTTTGAAAGTGAAGGTAAACAGTTTTTAATTGCTCTTCTATGTCTTTAGTCATGGGGCTGGTCCCAAGAATAACAACAAATAGTAATATATATTACACATCTGGGGCTTTTTCAAGTCATCATCCGATCTTGGGTAAATAATATTGGATTTTAATCTCAGTCTAGTCCATGATTCTTTGGGTAAACAGAAAAAAACAACTGCTCTCTTTAAGGCCAGGTTAATCATCCTGGAATAAAAGAACTTGTCACACTTCTACCTCACGTGATGTCCTTAGGTTGAAAAAGATGCCATATGAGAGTAACTTCTCATTTATTTATAGTTACTGAGAAAGGAATAGTTTCATTCAAATAATGACCCCAGGTAACTGAGGACATAGGGCACAGTAGCCCTTTAATTGTCAGAACTTAATTTAGAAAACAATCATTTTTAATGCATTACCATCTTTCCTGCTAAAAAACAAACAGCATATAATTTAATATTTTTAACATTTTTCTATATCTCTGTAACATTATGATGTCCATCAGATTTTTATAGTGGCCTGAACTGTAATAGTTCTCTGTGTTGCCCTAGAGCTGTCATTGTTATTGCAACTGTGCCTGACCTCATGGTAGCCTTCCTTTTTCCTTTAATTAAGCAGGTTTTGAGAAATCAGAGAATCTAGGTTGACATAATTTCATGCAAATTAGAGTATGAAGAACAACTAAGAGTTTTTTGAACAGTTAAATGGTAAGGTCATGGTCATCAGCCTGTGGATAATTTTAGTCACTCAGAAACCTTTTAATAACCTTCCGGTTTTCAGATATATTCCCAGTTACTAGATTCTAAAACTTTTAACTTAATGGGTTATTATCATACCCATTTATTTCAAAGAATTATATTACTGGACATAAAACTGAAATACTAGCATTACTATTTTCTTAGATGTTAATATAACACTTATTACTAGATAAATACATATAAAAGAGAAATAACAGTAAAATCTTACTTATTAAAATGCACAAGATAAAATCTTGAAAGTTCTACTCTAGAATCTTCAGTGCACTCTCTGTGCTACCATTACCTGGCAAAGAAAATTCATCACAGGGTCATTGCTACTAAAAGTCCTATTTCTGGGGTACCCTGTTTTTATAAGTAGATCTCTCTCTTCAGGCCCGATTAAAAATAAATGAGCACCTTTTTTAAAATGTTACTTAAAGTAGTCAAACTCTTATATTCTATTTATGTATATATGCATGTATTACCCAGACCCCACTACACTGTCCTTTAATATCCAATTCAAATTATAAACAAAGTACTCTCAGAACTGCCTCTTACCTGATATAATAATCATTTCTGATGAGTAAGAAATGTTGTAGAATGGATAATAAGTAATTTTCAGCAGTAGTGTCCTTCAACATATTATACAGAAGATGGTACACTTCATTCATATCAGTAGAAAGTAAGTAAAGGAAAAAAACCCAAAGATTCTTGAAGTAAGATTCATTCATAACAAAACCAGATTAATTTTTTAAAACAAAGATGTATCACTTGCTTCCATTACTGTTTCTAAGCCTTCAACTCCACGATCCAGTATTTAAACATTTGCATAAAGAAAATGATTCTATGGAATCATTATAATCTTTTAACTAGAGAAACAGACCTAAAGAACATTTCCAGGACCATTTGACTGTCAAAACCTTAAATGATTAGTTATTCACTATATGTTATAGTGCAGATTATAGCTGATACCATTGGAACAGCAATGCCGCCAATGAAAATGATTTTCTCTTGATCTTCTTGGGGTTGTGATAAGGACCTATATTATTCATGCAAGCCACTACTCCTCTCTTTTCACTGCCACATAAGACAGAAGGCAAATGAGCATGCTGTGAACTGCTAAAAGAGCACAAAACAGTTCTATTTTATCCATATGAAATACTTACTAACTCTGAAATTGTTTGCATTCATTTGTGTTTCATTATTTGAGAAAAGATGGAGAGTAAAGACAATGGAGGTTGAAATTTTTCATAGGATATAAAAAAACTGGAAGTTTAGATGCTTTTAGTAAGCTAGAAGACAGGTTTCAAAAATGGATTTACTTTTATAATAAAAGTGAGGAGCTGGAAAATCAATGCAAAATAAAGGTAAAAGATGAGACATAATCTGACACCTTAAAAACAACCTGAAATGTCAACATCTTGTCCAAAGTAGAATTAAGTATTTGATGGATTATTTCTTAGACCCCACGTAAAAGTGTTGTTAAAGTTTCATAAGGTCCCTTAAATGGCTACAGAATGGATCCAAACATAACTTTATGGTGAAGTTTGATTATAAGAGAAGTCTATACAAAGCAATATATTTCTTAATTGATATAAAAAGCATATAATTTTAGAGAAACCACTGCAAACTAGCATCACTACTGATGGATAAGAAATTACTAGAAATTATTTGTTATAATAATAACATTGTTATTCATTACACACACATTTATCCAATATCTATGTGTAAGAACTTTGATAGGAGCATTGGTGAAAAAAGATGAAACATGACATTTCTGCCCTCAATCTCACAGGGGCAGAGAAGTGTACATAAATAAGATAGAACAAATAAAGTGGGAGTTTCAAGGAGCAGAATATTCTAGCTTTTTTGTGGGGTCAGGGGGAGAGAGGGAAGAACACATCACAAAGAAGTATAGCTCGAAGGTCACTTTGGTTCTGAAGTATTTCCCAACTTCCCCAGAATCCATAAGAAAGAAATTTAATGGGTGTGAAACAAATAGGCAGCAATGCTATGACAACCATCTCTTAGATCTAAAATCATTTCATATAAAATCATTGCCACAGGACGACTATGGTTACAGTTTCGTTACAGGTAGATACAGCCTTGTTACTGTTAGATACTACTACATCTAAACATTTTTGTTATTGTTAAAGAACACAAATATTTGAATACAGAATAAGGCCTTTATTTGATTTGAATTTCATCTCTAAGTCATGGGTGTACCATTTAATAAACTGAAAAGGTATATTAGCTATAGTCACATATGAACTCAGTGAACTTTTCCCAAAAAAACTTTACACATAAGATATACTGCATTAGGCTCTTGTCTATCCACTAAGCAGAGTACACCTATAATACAGCAAGCCATTGTGCAGATTTCAATATAGCTTGTGTAAATCATCAGGACAGTCTGACAATTCCTCAGCATGAATCTCAAGGACAGCATCATAGTGAGGTTCTAATGTAAATAAGTGGATATAAATCGGACTGGCAGACAAGAACACTAACAATGGTCCACAAAACCACCCAGAAATTCTTTTTCCACAATACACATGAAATTATTTCTGAGGTTTGTCAAAGGATATTCCATTTCTGTTCGAATGTCGTTGAGACGGTGTGATAATTCAGTTAGGTCATCATCTTTGTTCTCATCAAACACTTTCAGCTGAATATCAAGTTCATCATTCTCTTTTTCTTTTAGATCCTAACATAAACATAAAACTTAACAGATGAATAACAGTTTGACAACAGCATACTTTGATAATAAAGGGCAGAACACAATTATTCATTTATACACACAGAAGCACTTTCAAATATTGACCCAGGCACTTGGTTCTCTGGAAGAAAGTAAATGTAGCTAAGTTTTTTTTTTTAATTTTGAAATAAAAGTACCTCATGGCATTCATTGTATTTTCTTTTCATGCCCCAGATTTTGATTATTCACATAAAAAAATTAACAATCACTTCTACAATGAAAAACACTAATTGCTAACAACACAAATTAAATGCTGTCGTTTTGACTAAACATACTAATCAAAGATCGCAAAAGAACTCATGCAGTTAGAACATTCACATATGCCTCTGGCAAAAAAATGCAAATATAGATCAACTGTATTAATGAAGAACAAATGCAAGGATATATTCAAGCACAACAGTCCCAAGTATGGCGTAAAAAGTTGTATAAACAAGTTTATTTTAAATGATATTTTGTGATTTTAAAGCAAAATGGCATTAGGACTTTTATCAAGCTGTACATCTAGCCTCCTCCCCCACCTTTCATTTTTGCTTAGCCTGATCACAAAATACCAACTTGGGCATCAAAGATTTGTTTTTGTAATACATTATAAGCACATGCATTACAAACCTCTGATAATTTTCAAAGTAATAGTATAAAAAAAACTGGAAGCATGCCACACTAGAGATTGTTGGGCTTAATATATATCACCTGGAATATCTTTTAATATGTGTCCATTAAGTTGCAGCTTTCAAAACCCAAATCGATAATCACAACTGTGGATGCTCAAGGGTGATACCGAAAGTGGGACTAGGATGTTCAGAGCTGAGCTTGAACTCTAAAAGGAAATGCAAGCATGGTGTACTTCAAATTAGGTAGATAAAACAATATGGGATGCGTTTCTTGTTTCTATTTTTATTCAATAGAACAATTATAAATGGAGATGTAATGGCTATTACTAAAGCCAAACACATATTTAAGCAATTTCTAGATGTTCTTTTTCTAACATTCACATACATAATAATTTACTAAAAATTTACCTATAGAGCATATAAAAATACTTACTAATATGTTTCCACATAATTTCATATAGAACACATAACAATTAAATGTATTTACACTTAGTTTCCTCTTAAGTAATAACTTGCTTTAGGTCTAGTTTTCCACGTTGAAGGGGAATGAATAAATTAATTGGAATGCAAATCTATCTAACATTGGTGGGTCATATTATCAGGTGATTCACAAACTCTCTTCAGAAAATCACAGAAGCCAGGCATATCTAATATGCTGACCATTGCAGAAACAAAACTTTTCCTTATTATTATGTCACAATATATTCTCCCTTAGACATTCATCATAAAACTTAAATGCATTCAAATATATTTGAAAAATAGGAAAATAAGTTAAATACTGTCATTAAATTAGCATGAGAACTTCACGAAACATGAATATCAGTTTGCATGATGAAAATATTCACAGTAAAAATATCTGGTTAAATGTGTACTTTAGTTCTTAATTAGTTCCAGACATTGTTTATACAACCTATAAGGTATGTAAACATATACAGCACAATGTAAAAATAGGCATGTATAAAAGCAATATGCTATAAATATTCTCTATTAATAATATTCCAAAGCTATTAAATTAAATATATATGCACAGGAGGATACTTCACAAAGTTCATGGAAAGATTCATATCTTTTAATTTTATTTTCCTATGAACTTTCTGAAGTATGCTCATATTACATACACATATATAGTTATATTTATGAAACTTCCTTTCAATCAAATGTCACACCTTGAAAGATATATTCATAAAAACATTTAATGAATAAAAAATTTCATATAGCGCAATAATATGACAGATATACTATATAAGAAAATGGAAATGTACCACTAAAGTTTTATATTTTAAAATATGGAATATCATAAAATCACTGAATTACAGCGCTATTATGTGAAATACTGTAAATATGCTTCAGTTGTTATTTAAACAGACCTTCTGTATATATATGAAAGTATTTTTTTCAGAATCTCTGAAACAATTTTAAGTTTTTATAATATAATGTACTTCAAAGAAAATCAAAGTACATTACCAGTACACTACTGATTACCTATCAAGCAATCACAATTGAGTCTTCAAAAGAATAAGAAAAGGTTTGTCAGTCTTTTAAAAGAAAGGATGCCCACTGAATACAAACACAATTTCTTACTATGTTTTTCCTTTACACATCTAATTTACCTAATATTTACTTGATTTATTTAACCAAATGAAAGGCAGATGGAGATGACTTCACAAGAAATCAATGTAAATTAAGTACAGAGCAAATACTATTTTAAAAATCACTGTAGAGTAACAACTCATTTATTCCAAATTAATAATGCAAATTTATCATAAATGAATTTTCCATGTAAATGAAACATAAACTCCCTTAAAACACCAAAATTTAACCACCAGGATGGGGGGAACTTTGAAAATAAATTTTTACAGAACGTAATTAAAATAATTGCCTTGTCTTGAGGATCCTGACAATTATTAGGAAAAATGTTTCACCCTACTATAATATTATGATGGTCTCAGGGTTACTGAAATACTAAGAACCATTTTTCCCTAACACTTCACGGTTCTAGATAGATATAATTTTTGATTCGTGTCCCAACAATTAATATTGGCCCTAGCCATGTGTAATGTGCTGCTTTGAATATGCTATATTCTAGAAAACTAGGGAGTTTCTCTTTTTAGAACTGTATGTGAAATAAGAATAAATAGGAAAAAAGGACTTTAAAGGCTCATCTATGAATAAATTACCAACCTTAGGTGCATATGTAAAGGATGTTTAACGTTACTATAAATTCTAGTGGTTTAAATTTAAATATTTCGTTAATTAGATAGTAGTTGACATGTGAGGAACATCTAGTATACATCGAAGCATGACTACTCTGTCCTGCTCCAAATTGTGATAATTAAACCACAAAGACAACAGCAGTAAAATCTATGGTACTAAAGAAATTATCTCCAGTCTTCTCAAGATCTGTTTGCCTGGATTGTGATTCTCATCCTGTATATCAGAAAGATCTGGGAAAGACTTTTTTTTTGCCCCACCCCCAATGTGATTTTGACAATCTTTCTTTAGGAGGACATGCCCAACCTGTTGGTTGAGAATCAGAGCCAAGTTTACTCATATTGAGCTCCATGGTCTTAGAGAGAGAAAAATTTTTTGAGAATCCCTGCAGGTGTACTCCAAAACTTTAGGAGCAGAAACATGATGCTTCCCACTTTTCTCTTGCTTAAGAGAGTACCATTCTTAGAGTACCATTTTTAAGCAATGTTTCTAGAATATACTAATCAAAATTCTATGCATACTTATGCTGAATACAAATGAAGTCGATCTAAGTTATCAAAGAGGAAATCAAAAATTTTTAAATGAAAATGGAAACTGCAAAAAAAAAAAAAAAAAAAAAAGTGTCTTGCATTTATTTACTCTGCCTCAAGAAGTACTTTTGTCCGAAGAGAGAAAAATGCTAAAGTTCATCAGCATAATAAATGTGTACAATCAACTTACTGGCAACATTGTTTTCAGTCCTGAACGGAGGAATTCATTCCTTAAATGTATTCGAAAATCCAGCTCATAAGGAGAAGTGACAAGAGCATTTATAAACTGCATGCAGGCCACCTGCAATCAGAAAGCAAATTTTGTTAAAAAACACATTTAAATAAATTAAGGAAATATTTACTTAATGTATTCAGATAATGTATTCACTAAAGGCATATATATTATAAAATAAAATAAATACAAATATTTCCACAAGTATAATGATGATGATGACTTTAGATTATAAATCACAAAATTAATAATAAAGTTTCTGATGTCTAAAATAATTCTAACAAAGATGTGATGGGTGGTCAAGTATGTTATCCTTTACTAAATAATATGAAGGAATATTGAACTCCCTCTAAGAAACTCAAACTTCCAAAAGTGTGCATTTAGAGCTCTTGATTATGAAATGTACCTCTCCTATCCAGCTGTCCTCAGAGTACACATGATTACAAACACTTTTCAAAAATAAATCAAATAAAATTATAGAAGAGGCAGTCTTTTCCCCAATGTATGTTTTTCTTTCCTTTGTTAAATATCAGATGGCTGTAAGTCTGAGGGGTGACTTCTGGGTTCTCTATTCTGCTCTACTGGTCTGAGTGTCTATTTCTATGCCAGTACCATGCCATTTTGTTTACTATCGCTTTGTAGTATAATTTGAAGTCATGTAGTGTTCTGCCTCTGGTTTTTTTTTTTTTTTTGCTCAGGACTGCTGTGGCTATTTGGGGTCTTTTGTTGTTCCATATGAATGTTGAAATTGTTTTCCTCATTTCTGTGAAGAATGTCATTTATATTTTGATGGGGATTGCACTGAATCTGTAGATTGCTTTGGGTACTACAGACATTTCCACAATGTTAATTCTTCCAATCCAAGAGCATGGAATATCTTTCCATCTTTTTGTGTCTTTAATTTCTTTTGATAGTGGTTTTTAGTTCTCATAGTGGAGAGTTTTCACCTTCTTGGTTAAATGATTCCTAGGTATTTTATTTTTTTGTGACTGTTGCAAATGGGCTTACTTTCTTGATTTCTCTTTCTGTTGGCTCATTATTGGAGAATATAAATGCAACTGATTTTTCAGCATTTATTTTGTATCCTGCAACATCACAGAAGTTATTAACCAGCTCCAGGAGGTTTTTTTTGATAGAGTCTTTAGGTTTTCTATATATAGTATTATGTCATCTGCAAATAGGGACAGTTTGACTTCATCTTTTCCAATCTGGATGCCCTTTCTTTCTTTCTGTTGCCCGATTGCTCTGGCTAGTACCTCCAGTACTATGTTAAATAGAAGTGGTGAGAGTGGGCATCCTTGTCTTGTTCCTGTTCTTAAGGGAAAAGCCTTCAGTTTTTCCCCATTCAGAATGATCCTGGCAGTGGACTTGTCACAGATGGCTTTTATTGTGTTGAGATACTTTCCTTCTATACCTAATTTGTTGAGAGTCTGGAAAAATTAGATATCCATGTGCAGAAGAATGAAACTAGATATGCACCTCTCACCATGTAATAAAATCAACACAAAATGGATTAAACGCTTAAGTATAAAACCTGAAACTGTAAAATTACTAAGGGAAAATATAGGTGAAACACTTCAGCAACTAGGTCTGGGCACAGACTTTATGAACATGAGCCCAAAAGGACAACCTACAGAGTGGGAGAAAATTTCCACTAACTATGCATCTGACAAGGGATTAATATCCACAATATACAAGGAACTCAAGCAATTACACAGTAAAAAAAAACAAATAACCCAATTAAAAAATGGGCAAAGGAGCTGAATAGACATTTTTCAAAGGAAGACATACAAATGGCCAACAAATACATGAAAAAATGCTCAACATCACTGTCATCAGGGAAATGCAAATTAAAACCACATTGAGATAACATCTCACCCCAGTTAGACTGGCTATAATTAAAAAAAAGAATAACAAATGCTCTTGAGAATGTGGAGAGGAGGGAACATTCCTACACTGTTGGTGGGACTGTAAATTAGTACAACCACTATGGAAAACAGTATGGAGGTTTCTCAACCAACTACAGGTAGATCTTCCATACGATCCAGCAATCCCAGTTCTGGGTATATATCCAAAGAAATGGAAATCATTATGTCGAAGGGATAGCTGCATTCCCATGTTTATCGTAGCTCTGTTTACAATAGCGAAGATATGGAACCAACCTAAATGTCCATCAATGGACAATCAGATAAGGAAAATGTGGTATATATATACACTATGGAATACTACTCTGCCATAAAAAAGAATGAAATTCTGCCACTTGCAGCAAGATGGGTGAGCTTGGAGAAACTTATGTTGAGTGAAGTAAACAAAGCACAGAGGGATAAATACCATATGTACTCACTCATAAGTGGGAGCTAAGAGAGAAAGAAGAAAGGGAAGACAGACCACAGTGGTGTGTTGGACTTGCAGAGGGAGAGAACATACCTAGGGATACAATGTGGAGGGGGAAAGGGGAGGGGGAGGGAGGTTGGGGATAATTGCGGGGATAATTGGGGGGATAATTGGGTGGGAGACACGGGGTATAATCACAATTTCTGATAATGGACATGCTGCCATCACACCTTAAGCACGAGTGGTGACAATTTGATCTGTATCCCATGAATATTCATAACCAATAAAAAAAGAATCCTCCTAGAAAGTAGAAAAAAAATGAAATAAAATAAAATTATAAAAGTACCCTAATATTGAACAAGTAACAGTGATAACTTGTAGAAATTATTACATTGATTTATACTCTCTCCATCCTTACTGGGATGTATTTGCACAAAATATAGAGTACTAAATATATAATTAAGATGAATTAACTTACTAGATCTGAAAAAAATTAATGCAAGGGAATTAAAATCAACTGGAAGGTACTGTGACACTAATACTGATGGTGTATTGCATAATAAAGTATGTATACAGACTTGTTTTCAAATGAAGTGTTTCACTGATTATACTGATACCAGAAAATGAGTTTTGCTTTTGTTACCTTCTGATTTTGAGGTTCCCTATTATAAAAGGAGACTTATTTTCTGGTAATTGTAAACTGAAAGTCAATCCACAAAATTCTAATTGACAAGTATTCCATACATTATTCTTGAATAGGACTTCTGGAAAATGATGCTCAAATCTAAGGCACTGGCTAATAGTTAAACTGAAGAGCTGCACATTTAAATTGATTATTTTTAAAGTATGTAATGAGTAGTAGAGTACTCAAAGAGCTGACTGCAAGGGCACTCTTGGAAAATAGCAGACTTAGTAAAGATGTTAAGTATATCTAGAATGGAACACAAATAATTCAATACTTATTATGGGAAAAACACATCACCAAAAAAAAATATTTCAAACATATTTTGACTTGACTTCTCCAGACCTATTATTATGATAGATTTAGATTTCTGAGATAGGGAGAAAAGATTACAAGGTATATTACATATAAATTTAAGCTGCTTTTTGGGAGATTAGTCCATCTACCTCACATACAGGTTCAAAAATCAAAAGTTGTGTGCTTTAAGGGGGATGATTGAGGTTGTTTCTAATATTACTAGATATCTCAATGATAATTCAACAATGTAGTCCAATTTCTATGGATGTTCAAATATCAAGATAAAATACTTAGACAACTGACTACGTATTTGCCATAAACTTGAGATTACGTTAAAAGACATATCAGATAAGTTATTATGAAGCTTATGTCTTAATAGATTACTTAACCTTCTTATTTACAATAAAAAATCATGTAAGTCTTCATATAGTTTCAATAGACTGAGATGTAAGTTTGCATACTGTACATGTCTATAACTATATTATCACTGTATTTGCTTGAATGATTCTTGTTATGTTACAACTTTGACATGACCAAACAAGCCAAAGTACATGTCCAATCCAAAATTAATAGAGAGAAAAGTTGCCATCTGCTAGGACTGTTTTTGCCGGAAGAAATTCTAGCTTAATGGCTTGTATTAATACTCTACCAGTAAAGAGAACATTTCTGTCAGAAACAAGTTAATGAGTCTTCCAACTGTACCTTTACACAAATAAAAGTATTTAGATCGGGAGATAATAAAAATAATAAAAGTTGGTAAAACTAATGAATGTATCAACATCAAAATAACTTTAATAAGATAAATGTTGCAATGCTACTAAATACTTTATATATAATGTATGAATATATACAGATGAATACTAAAATAAAGAAGTTCCATCCATTGATTATAATATAAATTAATTAGGAGACACTTTGAAATCAGTAGTTTAAACAGGTAAAGGCACTGGTTTAACAATGCACCATTTACTATTTATCAAATTCTATTAGATATCTAATTAATTACAAATAACATAAAATGGATAGTTGTACTACCATGTCATTTTCCAATATAATCTGCTAAAGCAGTACTCTGTTATATGTTATTTATATTGTATGAATGTCAGAATGAAAACGCCATCTTAATTATTTTCATTCCTTTATGCTACTATAAAATTACTGTCCTTTACAGAGAATAGAAACAATATCAATCCAAAATTGAAATAAGTGTTACTATTTACAAATAATTAAATTTTTAAAACATAATTTGCTTTAAAAGCAGAATATATTATGACTTAATCATAAACATGAAATATCCATTGTGTGGATTCTGAATTCATAGCTAAAAAAACCCCAAACTATCATCATTGTCATTATTTTTATTATTATTAGTTATTATATAATGTATTAGGTGCTTTACGTAATTCGCCATCTAATCTTATCCTCATAAAACCCACACGTGGCAAGTATTACTACTATCCTTATTTCACAGAAGAAGCTGAGGCTCAAAGCAGATAAATAACTTACACGAGGTCATACAGAAAGGAGGAAACTCATGATTCTAAACTGTATTACTTTACTACAAATATAGGACAATTTCCAGCACACTCCAGATGTCTTATAAACTCCATTAATAGATTCATTCATACAACAAAAGATTTTACAGATTGGTAAGATGATACAATTTAACTAGCGCATTATTCTAAATATACTAGGAATATCTAGCTTTAAAACTATAAGTTAATTAGAAAAACATAACAATTATTTTAACAAAATGTTGCCTAGTATATAAAGTAGTTATCATAATGTAATGCAAAAAAAAAGGCAAAGAGAGAAAATGATTCTTGGATTGGGTTAAATTCTACTTCATATACATTCTGAGCACTAAAGTATGGACAGCATTCTATCATTCAAAATAATGGTCTTTCACTCCCTCTCCTTTACTTCCTGCCACCATACTCCCTACTCAACATGCATATGCATGGAAACACGTGCACACACGTTTGCACACACACATCATGCACACACATATACAATATAGTACTACTATTCAAAATGGGAGCCACTAATCACAGTTTAAATCTAATTTAATTACAATTAACTAAAATTTAAGATTCAGTTGCTCAGTTTCACTAGCCATAGTTCAAGTGCTCAACAGCCACATGTGGCTAGTAGCTATCATATTGGACAGCAAAGACATAGAACACTGCAGAAAGTTTGACTGAATAGTACTGCACTGAAGATCTTAAAAGAAAAAAGGCTTCTGGCCTAATCTCTAAAACCTAAGCTCCAAAGAAGTACAAAACTCACTCCTGAATAATGAAAGTTTCAAAATTGGTATGCTCAACTTCCAATAATATGAATCTTTACATTTTGTAATGATGAATATATTAATTATCCTGATTTGAGCATCACATGTTGCATACAAGTATTAATATTCAACTCTGTACCCACAAATACGTATAATCAATTGTTTCAATAAAAAAATTTTTAAAATAAAAATATATAAATCTTTAAGAGTATGAATGAACTCAGATTGTCATCTTACAATGCAAAATCAATCTGCTTTCCAAAAAAAAAAAAAAAATCCAACGCCAGAGATAGAAAATAAAAAATAGGATTCTAAGGCTAGAGAAAAATAAAATACTATGGTCCAATATGTTCATTTAAAGGTAAAGATACTAAAAACCCAAGATCACACAGCTAATAAGCCCCAGTTATGGGACTAGAACTCAGGCCTCATGACCTTTAGTCTTGGATTCTTTCTACCACACTATAATGTGCAAATCTTGTCTTACTGAATATCATTTTTCCTTTATACCAGAAAGAAAATAAATGTCCTTGAATTGAATATCACAAAATCCATTATCCAGATTTCCTGTGTTGTTTAGTTTCTTAATAATGGCTTTAAGTTTCAAAATAGTCCACCATATCTTTTTCATTTTTAAACACAGCTTCTGTGAGAATTAAAATTTAAAAATCACAGGAAATCAGTGAATTTTCTATGTTATTCATAAACAAGCTAGGCTAGGACCATGCTTCTGATGTTTAACTGGTAAATATAAACAGTTTCTGTATTTGCATATTCAATGATCTCCTTATATCATTAGAATATGATATATAGATACAGTTAAAGATATAGGTATAGATATAAGCTATTGAATGACTGCATAAATATATGTAGATTAAAACCCACCAATTTTGTGCATGTGATACAATAATTTGTGCCATGTACAATTATATACTAAATTGAATTACTATCAATTTTTCTACCACATTATGATCCTTCCTCTATTGTAGTAATATATTCTATTTCTATAGCAATCATCTACATCTTTTAATCACAAGATGCTATTGTCTTCATTCTAGAGGGTACAGTGCGGAGGGTAAAATATCACAAAATAGATTATAAACTTGCTAAAGGCAAAGCTCACTTGTATTTATCTAGGGTTTTCTTTGTAACTCCTAACTGTCCCCAATAAAATGGTTAAAATATAGTGGATGGGTAACATTTAAATACTTCAAAATTTATTGGTATGAGATATATCATTACAAGAAGAAATTGCTTTTAGTGTCTTACCTAAATGATAGAGAGAAGGAAATATTTAAACATGAATATCTTCACCACATTACTGGGAAAATGCTAGAACTTTTTATTTATTTTAACTTACCACCTTTGAAAACTATACCAACATCTGTTTGATCACAATTCACAGAGATATGGAGTACAGTAATTGCCAACCCTAGGGCATTTTCAGACAGATTATCCATATTGCCATTAGCTGTGACAAACTGTGCTTTTAAAATTTTATTGACACTGTCACACACTTGACCTTATTAAGTACTCTGTTGACATTAACAAGGTCTTTCTTTATCCTAGCCCAGCAAGAGTTAGGAAAAAAAAGATGGTTTAAGTCAAAATAAGTGCCAACGAAGAAAGATACAAATGTACAGAGCAAGTTACTTAAGCCAAGAAATGCAGAAGGATTCCAGGCAAAAGGAAGCCATGTACGAAGGTATGGAGCTAGAGGGAAGAAACAGCATAAATGTTCAGGAAACGAAGCACAGTACAACTGGACCAAAAGGTGTATGTAGAAGAGTGGTGACATATGAGGCTAGAGAAAAAGCAACAGCCAGATGACTAGGCATTTTGTGTGGGCTAGGACTAGACTTTAATCCTAGAGTCTGTGGGAAACCACTGTAGAATGTTAAGCAGTGATGTCACAAGAATTACATTTCAGAAAGAAAACTTTGTGGAAGATGATTTAAAGGGGGCTAGAATGAAGGATAGAAGATATTAAAGAGTCAAGGGAAATGAGAAAATAGTAAAATGTGACAAAGCCCCGAAATAAAGAAATGACAGTGGGGGTGGAGTAGGAATACATGCCAAGGAAGGGAAGTACAAGAAGGAGGTAGACTTTATAGGATTTGGTGACTGATGGAATAGAGGACAGAGGACGGGTAGATTTGAAGATGACTATTAGGTTTCTGGTATATGCTAATTGGTGGATAATGCATAGGTTAATCAGGACTGGGAATATGAGAAAAAGGCTGGTCAAGATTGGAGGGGGGATTGGAGTAGGAAGGAGAAGGATAAAGAAAAGAAAGATAAGTACAGTTTAGGACAATATTGGATGTGAAATCCAGTCAGGAGACAACTAAACACATGGGGTCTGAAAGTTGGGAGAAATTTGGAAGAGAAGAGCTCAGAGAGCGACATCACATATACTTGAAGGCCTGAGGATGGATGAGACGGCCCAAGGATCATCAGAATGAGAAAAGCAAAGGACCAAAGGACTGAGGATCAAACTCAAGGAATCAGCAAATTAAAGGGCTAAGCATAAAAATAGGAGATTTTAAATTAAACACAGAGGTAAAAGAAAAACAAGAGCTTAATAACAGGGAAGTCAAGGGAGGAGAGAGCTTTAATAGAGAAGTGGTCAACAGCACCAAATAGTGCTGAAGACGACAATATGATGACTTCAAGTCATTTGTTGCTTTTTTTATATTATGGAGATCACTGGTGACCCTCCATTACTGAAAATGATAGATTTGACAATTATTCAAATTTGAAACAGATTTAAAATAAAAGGCAGCCATGTTTTTTAGTACTAAAAAGTGACTACACTGTACAAATATCTCTACATAGATACCCACTGTAGTAACCTACTTTAAAAATGGCAGTAACATAAAACTGTCAATAAATAGAACAAGCTTCCTAAGTAATCTCAGGCATTCATTCATTCCACACTTAATATGTAACATGGTCATTCCCACAAATTTTCTCCTTTCATAAGTTGCAGCACCATTTTTTCTTATAAATGTACTTCTACTGACAAATTACAAATGATTTGTTCAAAGCTACTCCCTCATATGTGATGTTAAGAGTATACTAGTAACTAATTTATAAGTATGTTCAGAATAAAATCTCAACACTCAAAAACCACTGCGGAAGGAATCAAGCTACGTAGAATCAGTCCATAAATTGGAGAGTTTACCTGTTTAAGTATCAACATCTGCTTTCACATGGAAAGGCTTCTGAAATAAACTACATAATTCCTACATTCTTAAACAAAATACATTAGATATAATTGAACATTCTCTTGCTAACGCAGGGACGTCATTAAATATGTGAGTTAGTCAGCTATGCAGTAACACAGAGATGCCCTCCAGAGCTACTGAGGTATGCAGGGCTACTTGCCCTGGCACTAAATGAAACCAAATGTTATTGTTTGCATTCTAGTATCAGTCTTTCATTACATTTCTATCTACTTCTCCCTTGCTACTAGTCTTTCAGTTGTTACTTCTTGATGATCTCAGTACACCAGTGGGAATAAAACTTCTCCCAATATTACAACCTATGCTTCTAGTCTGCTGTGGATGGAAAACAGATAATTGGGCTCATTTAAGATTACATAAGAAAAGAGAATAAATAGGCTCTGATTAAAGTCCAATAGGTCTTTCTTGCCATGAGGCTTACTTGACAGACTGGGTGAAATTCTGTAGGCTGCTCAGATTGTTTTATTTTATTTCTTTTTTGGTTCTCAGTTATATTCCAAAAAGAAAAAAATCTATTAAACACATGAAGTCTGGATAAGTGAAGCTATTACACATCAGGAAAAGGCATATTTACTATTCTGTTTTTGTGTACCATATCTATTTACAACATGCACAAATCTCTTTATTATTTTCAGTACGTTAGAAAAGTTTTAAAATGTATTAAATCATGCTAACACAATTCTCCACATAGTTCCTGAAATGCTGAAGGACATGGCACTTTTCAGACTAATAGTAGCCAGTGAAGACTGGGGCTGTTTTGATACTACATCACTGGATATTAACAATTATTAATGGTCAGTGTACCCTGGCTTTTCCTGCCTGGCTATGTAGAAATCAGTTTCAACTAGATGTTGGTATTACCTCACTCTGTCTTGTTTTGTGAAGTGACTGGCAAACTATTCTGGCCTCTATTTTGACCTAGTGGAAGCCCTGATTGCCTTCCATCCTGCCATAATATTCCTTTTCTATCAGCAAGGAAAATTTCTGGAAAATTGTTACTTATCCTTCAAGGCCCAGTTAACATATGACCTCCTCACTGAAGCCCTCCCAGATTTGTGCAGGACATATCTAAATTTGCCTTCCCTTGTGCTCTCATTAAACATTACCAGGAAGAAAGGAATATAGGTGGGCAAGGGTAGGTATTTCCGGTGACGTGTTCTACATGGTAAAATATTTGAGGGCATTTCAAAGTCTACAGCATATATGGAAAACACCAGGCTTAATATGGCTGAGACATATGGTACATTTGGAAAAATGACAGGCTCAAAGGCCAGAATGTTAAATTGGGGTAACACTAAAAAAGTTCATATGTCATGATTGGGCTTTTCACCTTTATCAGGTTACCAATGGGTCATGAGCATAGGTTTTTAAGAATGCTAACATGTTAGAATTACATCTGTTTTTTTAAGGATAACTGACAACAGTGTAGAGTATTTATCTGGAGGGGAAGAACTATCAGTATGGAATACTAATTAGGAAACTGCTGGAACAATATTGATGGGAGAAGAAAACGGCAATGGGGGTAGAGGGAATGGGTTAGATTTACAGTTTATACTATACAATAAAACTAGATGATTGATTGGATTCAGGGGACAAAGAAGAATAAAGTCTTGAAGAAAATTAAAGATTGGGTAGAAGATGATACCTCTATAATCTAAAATTAGAAACAAAAGAAGAAGATTAGACTTCTTTGGGGGGAATCAAGTTAAGGGGAAGAGATAACAAGCTCAGTTTTAATATAAGAGGAGATACAGTGTAGTAGTTAAAGCATGTGTTCTGGAGCCAGACTCCCTGGTGCCTAATCTGGGCTTTGCCTCCTATTCACACTATAACCCTAGGAAAGTTTTTTAACCACATATGAGCCTCAGTTTAGTTATCCATAAAATGGGGGTACTAGTACTATCTCTCACAGAACTGCTATGAGGTTTAAATGAGATAACATACGTAAAGTACTTAGAACACTGTCTGGCTCATGGCTTAGAAATGCTATTTTTAATTTCTTATTTTTATGATGCCAATAAGATATCTTGTTAGGCATTTTGACATGTAAGCTTAAATGGAGAGAAAGGTATGAGCTAAACTTATGAAGCTGGAGAATCACTAGAACACAGTTGGACGTTAAAGCTAGAGAAGCAATTGAGAACATTCAACGAGAAAATAAATATGTATATATTTGTGAGTGTACATACATCTATATGTATATATGAGGGGTCTTCAAAAGTTCACGGAAAGATTCACATTATCTTTCAATTCTATTTTTCAACAAAATTTTTGAAGTATCCTCATACACATGTGTACACATGTATGGACACAGAATGAAGAGGACCAAGGATAGAACATAGGAAACAAAATACCTGAAAAGTAAGAAGAGGAGAAACACTTTAAAAAGAGAGAGAAAACAGAGGCAGTCAGAGAGTAAGGGTGGTGTCTGGAAAGCCAAGGAAAGTAAAATTTTCAAGGAGGTAGGCGATCAATAGTGCTAAGTGATCAGGATTGGAGAGGGGCCATTGGATTTTGAAATTAGAGGATCATTGTAGACCTTGTTGAGAACTGTGAGAAAGCTGAGTTGTGAAAGGTAATTTAGAAAACAGTGAAAACAAGTATAGATTATTCTTTTATAGATGTAGACTGTAAAATGAAAAAGAGAAATGAGAGGCTATTTAGAAGGGTAGGTCAGATCCAAGGAAGGTGCTGTAGTATGTAGGAGACTGGAGAATGCAACTCAGCTGAAGGGAAGTCAATGAAGAGAGAGCACATGAAGATGTATGATTGATCTACTTCGTGAACTACTGAAAATAAAGAAAATCCTGTCACAGATACAAAATTTCACTTTAAAGATGAGCTAGAAAAAAATCTGTGAGAAGTTAATAACCTGTTTTTTTTAAAAGGTATATAGGTGTTATTTAAAAATATAATTAGTCCTGTATTTTAACGGAATTACTTCCTAAGACTGTAATAACATTTTGAGAAGTCTCAGGATACTACAGAAATAGAAAAGTAATTCTGTTAAAATACAGCACTAATTATATTTTTTAAACAACAGATTTAGACTTTTGTTTTTCATTTCTATATTCTGAATATATTTTTGAACTTTTGGAGGATATTTTTTATTCACATTAAATAGTCCAAATAAACAAACCCACTTCACAATTCTTGTGAGTACTAGGCTCTGTATATAACAAATTACTAATTTTTCCAGCTCATTAAAATAGAAAATTTCAAATTGTGGTTTGCATATGTTTGCATATATAATCAGTATTCAACATTTTCTTGAATGCTTAGTGAGCTGTCTATGATTCTTCCATATGTTACTTGTTAACAACTTACCACTTTATCACTGCATCACATCCCAGCTTCTGAAGGCTAGCAAATGTCAATCCCATCTCATTGTCTGGGGTGAACAAAACTCTTCGATGGAGGTGTCATTTTAAAGGACAGGTAACGCAGTGTACAAATGTTGGTATCACAAAAACCTGGGTTAAAATCACAGCTCTACCCCTTAACAGCTGTATGATTTTGAGTGGGTTACTTAGCCTCCCAGCAACTCAATTCCCTGATCAGTAAACTGGAGATAATAAATAACTCAGTATTGTGGTTGAAAATTCATTTATAGCAGATTTAAAAATATATAAACACACTTGGCCCACGTTTGGCAAACTAAGTATAAAATGTAATGAAAACTTTGAATATAAGTAAAATACTTAATTCCTCCTAAACAAACATTGCAAGAGAAGTACAAACTCATACATATGTCTGCAAATCAATGAAATTTAGTTAGGCAATCCCAACCACAGGAACAAGTACAAAATTTTCAAGAAGTCATCTAAAAAAAGAGTTTTCAACCTTTAAGTAGAGGTGTAAAATTTTATTGAGATTAAATTTTATAATAAGAAATGTATTACAAAAGGAAAACAATGGAAAAAATATCTCAATTTTTTAAAAATGTAATACATTTGACAAAAATGGCACACCATAAAAGTTTATCCAAATGCTCATTATAGTTGAAATAGGAGAAATAATGATTAACAAAGATCCTTAAATATTTGGACAGGTATTATAATTTTGTAACACTACAAACTCTCTTTAGACAAGCCAATTCATCTATCTGATATAGTTTCAAAGTCTGGCAAAAAAAGATGCCGATATGTCATAACAAAATAAAGAAAATCAATTGTGTTTGTTTCATATGAAACAAGAAACTTTAATATTTCAACACTCACAACTAAATAATTTGATAAAATTAAACGTGGAACCATCTTCTCTTTGCTGAACAACATGAGAGCTTAAAAAATATTTCAGAGAATTTTCCATAATGCATTAAATGGTATATGCTGTCTAAAAGAAAGAGATTATTAGCATGAGAGACCAAAAAACCATGGGATCAAATTCTGACTCTGCTACTTATAAGCTCTGTCACCTTAGACAAATTATTTAATATCAATCAGCCTATTCATTTGTAGCAAAATGGAGATGATGTTAATACTTATATAGCTGGGTTACTGTGAAAATGAAATAAAATAATACATGCAAATTAAAATGTTTAGTCCAGGACCTCGTGCCATAAATATAAACAATAAATATGAGTTCTCATCCCTCAAGAACAATGTTATCTTTCACAAAACAAGTCATTTCCTGAAACCTTCTAAGAAAAGATTGTGAGTTTTATCATTTTCTAAAGAACACACTTAGGCTGGGTCTACACAGGGCTATCAGATGTCCCCTGACCTAAGAATTGCAATTCAATATCCTCTATTCTGGTGAGCCAGACCTTTGAATGTTGTGTGAATGGCACAAAGACAGATGTGTTTAATTTTCTGAAATCTCTGCAACAAGCCCACAGACTTCATTAACACTTGTTAAGATAAAGGCATTGGCTAAACTCCATGCTCTTTTGCCCCAATTATTGCTAAAGCTTCAATTTCCCTGGTTTATTACATTAATTACTAAATTTCTACCCAAAGATCAATGATAATTATAACTGCCATATTTATAATAACTCAGAAATATTCTTCCTTAATTTTAAAAAAAGTTGTTATTCTCACAAACAAAACTTCTAGCAACAGGAATTTTATTTTTACATTTCATTCTACTTAAATGCCAGCTAAAATGGAGTGGTGTCATACAAAATGAGTACTCTAAATATAACTCTAGAAGCAATTTAAGACAAAACTAACTCACCTGTAATTGCAAGGCTTCATGATTTTGTAATCCTTCCACAATTGGTGAAAAGCGTTCCTTGTTATTTCTTTCTGCTGCCGTAGTTATAGCCCCTAAAAGTTTGTCTAGACTGTAGAGGGAAAAAAAACAGAAATGAGAAATACTTCTTACTCATACACTGTGAGCATAAGTTATTCCTTTCAGTCTTCTTTATTTTCTTTCTGCTGTTTGATGTTTACATAGACCATTACAATTTCTAAATTTATTTTTATAATTGGCAAATATAAATTGTATATATTTATAGTGTACAATGTAATGTTATGAAATATGTATACATTGTGGAGTGGCTAAATCAAGCTATTTAACATATGCATTACCTCACATACTTATCTTTTTTTCTGTGGTAAGAACACTTAAAATCTGCTCCCTTAAGCAATTTTGAAGTATACAATATATTGTTTTAACTGTAGTCACCATGATGTACAATAGATCTCTTGAAGTTATTCCTCCAGTCTAACTGACCATTACAATATAAGAACTGTGAATTTTCTATAATGCATTGATAGTTTTAAATAATTTTAGTGCATCAAAATAAAAATTCAATTAAAAAAATCTTTAGGAAAATAATTTTTCTGGGTGACATTTTACAAAGAATACTTAATTGATAACCACTGAAATTTAAATTTTCAGGTTTGGTATCTCATGTGTTAGCATAGATATTAATATCACTTAAACATAATATGGCATCTTCAATTCTTAACAGTTCATTCATGTGTAAACAGACTGTAATTTTATAATAAAGTGCTGGAAAGAGTGAATACTTTTAAAAGAACTTAAAAATCAACATCCTTTGATAATGGAACAAGACAAAAAACTTAAAAGAGAAGGCCCAGGTCATTAAAGAAGCATCTATAATTATCTTGCTCTAGCAACTTATTTACCTGAAAAAAAAAAAAAAAAAAAAAAAAGGCATCTATCTCCATACAATGTCTAAATCAAATTAACCTCTATGTAGTATACTGCTCTTATCAAATGATATCTGAAATTATAATTATAACAATTATACAAGGCTAAGTTGTATTTTATGAATTAAGTATTGAAAATCTAATTGACTAAAAAATATTTCATATTTCTTATTCTTATAATACCTAAGGAAACCTTACTTTTACATATGCTATCTCATTCTCAGTTTGTTTTCATTGAGCAAAGATTTAATGCTTTATGATAATATTTTTGCTCAGTGTTCACCTTCTGGTTTCTAAAAACAGTAGCTAGCACTAAGCAACATCTTTTTTTATTCTAACAGTTATGAGAAAGTCAACAGATTAGAACATCCTTAAATCTTTGCATAGCCCAGTTCTGATTCATATTAAAATTATTACTGTCACACAGTGTTCAGAAGAAATAGTTTATGTCCTTAATAGATATTTCATTTTTTATCACAATGGTTCCTTACAAACTGAACTTATTAATGACATAAAATCAGAAATTTTGTTTCTGATTCAATATTATTTCCATAAGAAGATATAATCTAATCCCTATTTGACAACTTGCTGAATTTGGCACGTATATACACTCTGAATAATTATCAACAACTTTTCTTACTTTTTAACAGGTTAGTTTATTTCTACTCTACAAATAATTACTTCATCTTTTTATTTACCATAAGCAGATAAAGTAAAATACTATTATAAAATAAAAGTACAAAAAAAAGTCAGCTAGTCAATTCAATTACTTAAAGAAGTCAAACTGCATGATATGCAGCGTGGGAGGGTGGGTGGATGTCTCAAAATTTCAGTCACTTTTGTAGTGATTACTTTACCTTCATCAGGACAAAATTCTATTTATTCACTTTGAATACAACTTTGAAGAATTTCCCACATTAGGAATCTAATTTTAAACCCAGTTTTCCTAATATCAACAAAGATGCTAAAATATAAATAGACAAGATAAAATTGCCAGTCAAAAATTTTCCAAAATCTAATACTGTTTTCATGAAAGTTATCTACAGAAACAGAACAAAAGTAGGACTTATTAATTTCTTGAGCTCATTTTCTATGCAGTAAAAATAGCAATACTTACATGTTCTCTTCTCCAACAATGCAAATGGCAGAAAGTATCTTTACTATTTCAGTCATCATGTTGGGTTGTTTGGGGTCAATCGCCCTTGCCAATAGTAAAAGACTTCTTTCATCTCCTAGAATCCTTTGCAATCCAAACTAGAGAAAACAAGGAACGTTCATTCAAAATATGTATGGAACATATGAACATATCTTTCGTTGAAAAACAACTTACAATAATTTTCCAAAAACCCACACCTCCAAAAATGAAGTTCTACCAAATTATATGAATGTTCTTCAAATGCAGTTATTTATCTTTGTTTTTTATTTGAAATGACTGCATCTGGGAGTTTTTGCCCCTTGATCAGATATGATCTCCATTAGCCTGCTCTAAAATTTCCATAAGGATTTGGGAGAAATATGAAAACAATCAATATTTCTTCAACAAAGAAGAATGTATAAAGCACATACTAATAGGATTTTCTACAGTAATTCTACTTATGTCATTGGGTCTCCCAGGAGATGTCTGAAATTTATGGTTAAATTGTCCAATATGTTTGTATGGAAAAGTAAGGTGAACAAAAAAAGGTAAAATGTTAAAATGTGCTTTTGCATACTATATGCCAGATTAGAAAGCAACAAACCTCAGTATGTATTTTCCCATACCTTCTCTCTCTTATCTTCCCCTTTTTAGACAGTTGTGCTACACTACAAAAGCTATGAACCCAAAGAAATGTCACCCAGGCAGAGAAGACATCATTTTCATTTATTTTCTAGGTATGAATACATTGTATGTGCCTGTGTGTGCATGCGCAAATTCTAACAAATATGTAGAGAAAGGCTCAAGAAAGTCTAAAATGGTTTTTTGTTACATTAAGATGGTAATAATTTCTTTAATCTTTGTCCCATAAATTATTTTTCAGATTTCTTATGAAATATGTTTTTCACTTTACAGTCTAATGATGAAATCTGACAATATTTCATCAAAGCAAAATTGCCATTTCAAGCTAAATTAAGTCCCGAACATGAATAGTTCCATGGGCCTAATTAAACTTCTAAAGGAACTTGGGGGGTGCAGGAAGGGATATAGCTAAAGCTCTTAAATGTGACTTTACCACAGGTCATAATAAATAAGGAAATATACAGAGACAAGGCAAGACAAAAGACAAAAGGAAAAAGAAATGGGAGAGACAATATTGGGAAAAAAGCAAAGAAAACAAAAGAGATAAGTATGCATAAAGGTAGCCAGTAGACAATTAAAAAGTAAGAAATATAAGTGAAAAACACATGCGTAAAACTGAAAGATGGATGATTACCATGCAATTATCAACCTTAAAATAACAACTTTAAAAATCAATTAGACTGAGAATGAAATCATTTAAATTTTCAAAATTTCATTTATTGTTTAAACGTACTTTCTTATATATAAGAACATACTGAAAATAAAAATGAAGCCATGAGAAACATATCTGGAAAACCATCAATCCAAACATCAGAGCAATATTACAGCAATGGAAGTTAGGGACAATGGGTTGCTGTTTTATGATCCTCTTAATACATGAATTGGATAAGGGAAGAGTTTTTGACGTAGGTAATCTAAACTCCATGGGGCCAAAAATTTTATGTTTAAGTCATTTCAGGTGAAAGTTTCATTCCTTGATTCAATTTATTCCAATATAAAATGGATATATCACAGTATATTTTCTATTTAGAATGCATATTTTATACCTATTGTTTCACATGCCTATAATTTAAAAGATCCGTTTTTCCATGTTCTGAGCACCTATGTGCAAGATATTAAGATGGCCTAACTACAACTTAACCCTTAGTTTAGAATAATCTAAGTCAAATCTTCACGTTCTCCAAAACTGCCAAATTCTTAAGTAACAAGAAACTATCAAAGTACATCCTGTGGGAAAAGGCTCTATATAGGAATTCTCACTAGTATGACTTTCTGTAGTGACTATCCTGAATACAATTACAGTAGTCCCCCCAAATCCATGGGGGATACATTCAAAGATCCCTAGTGGATGCCTGAAACCACAGAAAGTAATGAACACTATATATGCTATGCATGAATTTCTTTTTCCTTCTCCACAGTTTCACGGATAGAAGATTCATTCCTACCATCGATCTTAGCAACCTCAGCATGTAACTTTTTTTTTTCTTTCCTTATCAAGTCGAGAACTCTCATTTTTTCACTTAAGGGAAGCACATTACAACTTCTCTTTGGCATATCTGAATTGCCGGCATCACTATTCTTGGGCTCTGGGGCCATTATGAAGTAAAATCAGGGTGATTGGAACACACACTGTGATACCTGACACTTGATCTGATAACCCAGATGGCTACAAAGTGACTCGTGGACATGCAGCGTCTACAGTGGGGATCCACTGGACAAAGGAAGGATTTACGTCCTGGGCAGGACAGAGCAGGACAGTGCGAGATTTCATCATGCTACTCAGAATGGTGCACAATTTAAAACTTATAAATTGTTTTTTTCTGGAATTTTCCATTTAATATTTTTGGACCACAGTTGACTGCAGGTAACCAACCATGGAAAGTGAAACCGCAGATAAGTGGGAACTACTGTACATGGTATTCTGGAAAGCTGTGACAGTTGACAACATGAGTTGATAAGAATTAAGGACACAAGGTCCTATAGCTAAATTTACAGATGAGGGAACTAATAGCCAGAGAAGTCAAGTGATTTTCTGAAAGCCACTCAAGTTAGTGGCAAAGCATGAGCTATATCTCCTGATTTCTAGTACTGTGTTCTCCTTCTATTATGTCACTGTTTCCCTCAGTTGAAGAACGATTTATCTTGAGCTTTAGGGAAGCAGTGTTCATTAAGTGCTTTCTTATTAGGCATCTGACTCTGAATAACTTTGTAGCCAAATACTAAGAGCACAGAAATTGAGATATTCTGTACTAGTACTGATGGATGTAACTTCCAGAAACAACACAGTTAGTATATTCTCTGCGGGAGTTTCATGTCCACTAGCATGCATCCATTGCACTTGCCCATAATATTCTTTGCTGATACATGTATGTATGATATATATACATACGTATATATAATTCTATATGCTTAAGAAAGACTGCAAATTACTTAAATAAACAATCTTATTGCACTGGTTATTAATAGCTATATTTCACATTTGACAATTTCTGGTTATTGTTATAATTATTTATTTCTATTAAGTATTTTGAGATTATTAAAATATGACCTAAAGGGAATCACGTAATTAAGTTAATTAGTCAATGGTATTTTTCCTATAGGTATATAGAGCAATAAGTTCTAAAATAGTAACAAAAATAGTTCATAAAAAATCACTATAACTTCATAACCTGAGCCAGACTATTTTTAGAAGAAAAACCACTGTCTAAAATTCATAGGATCCCTCATAATGCAACTGGTATTATACATATACAAAAACAAAACCCTGCTATCTTCCAGAGATGTATTTTATGTATGTTAACTTACTGATATTAACTGAACATAAAAGAAAGAGAAATCGTAACCTTACAATGTTCTTAGCAAACAAATCAAACCATACCCTTAAATTTCCCTTTTCAATAAAATAAAAACTCTCTGGAAATGGTATTTAACATATGACATTTAAATTTTCCTACTACCATAAAAGAAAAAAAAAAGTATTACCTAATTTGGGAACAAGAATAATATGTTTAGATGACCACAAAAACCTACGAATAAATATTTTGTGAAGCAAAGTATATTTTAAATAATATTTAAATGGAACATGATGATTTCCATCATAAAGACCCTTTTGTAAACTGAATAAGCAACAACTATTTTGTCAGTTTCTTACTGCTGGGCAAGTCCTCACCTTTTGTGACAGAGGCAGAAATAAATACTTCTTACCTTATTATTCATAAATGCTTTGAGGCACTGAATAAGTTTATACTGATTCTTCTTGTCTATATTTTCTTGCCTAAGCAAAAGAAAAAAAAATTATGTTGCACTTAAAAATTTCCCCTGTGGTGAAATTTTTTAATATTTATTCTTACTGTTTTTTGTCCAGAAGCTTTTCCAGCACATCCAATAAGAGTCCAAGACCTTCATGGCCAAAGTTGTTAACCCAGCTAAGAAATTAAAAAAAAAAAAAAAAAAAAAGTATAAATAAATTTATACATTTAAAACATTAAATATCCAAAATTAAATTTAGGTTTTCATATCTGATCATTCTGTGTTAATATCACTTGTCATTCTTTTTTCTACTCCCATTCCTTCAAGTATTGACTCTATAAGGATGACTCAAAGATCTTTACCTCAATCGCAGACCTCCCTTCACATTTTACATTGCACATTACACAGCACTGCCTTGGTTGCTTCTCCATCATCATATACTTTAGCCTGAATTTATAAACTGAATTTATCTCCCTCTGTCTTCACTCTCCTAAATCAACTCCTTCTTCATGCTTCGATATTCTGTCAATAACATCAACTACCCTTTGAACCTTTCACACTTGAAATACTGCCATAATTTTTTGATCCCCCATCTTTTTCACCTTTGCATTTATTCTGTTCATTCATTCAACTAATACAAGTATTTGCTAAATGCCTACTAAGTACCAAGCATGTTCTAGGTGATAGAGATATAACAGGCAACAAAACTAAGCCCTTACCCTCATGAAGCTTACCACCTAGAAAGAGGAGAACAGATGATAAACAAATACTAACTATATAATAAATGTCAGTGTTTTGATGCAATGAAGAAAAATAAACCATGGTAAATGAAATAAAAGGAGTGTCAATGCTATTTTTCAGTATATGGTCAGAGAAAGTTTCTTTGATAAGGTAGTATTTCAGCAGAGCCCTGAAGGAAATGACAACTTTCCAAGTAGAATTAAGGGCAAATTGGGTCCTGAGGTATTAGCTAGTATGTATGGAATGTCCCAGGAACTGTGAGGAGTCCACAGTGGCAGGAACTGAGTAAGCAGGCTTGGGAGAGTGGCTGGAAGTAAAGTCCCATGTGTGGTGGAAGACTAGAGGACTGATCATGTCAAGCCTGGTTTGGATTTCCAGTCTCCAGTCATGAATATGCTACTTCAGAATGACTCTCCCAAGTGCCCCCTCCCTCCTTTTCATTGTCTATGTTAACATTCTAGTTTAGCCCTAGCTGCCTTTCCTTTGATATGTCTAGAGCCTCCCACCGGGGGTCTCTGCAGCTTCATTCTTTTCTTTTATTCATTTTACAAAATGGCAGATTAAATTGCACTTAACTGCAGTCTTCTGTCCAAAAATTTCCCCTGGACTACGTAACACATTTGAAATCCTTCGGCACAACATTCTGATCTAGCCTCAATCTACTTTTCCAGCCTCAGGCCTTATATCACATGTGCCAATAAAATCAGACAAATTATCATTCCTGGAGCCCTCCCCGTGTTAGCTCAATTCATTCTCCCTTCCTAGAAGAAAACTCCATCTCTCCAAACCCTTCAAGGCTCCAATTGGCTGTTTTGAGCCATTAGCATTTTTCCCTTGTAAGTCCTCCAACTGTATATGAGTTTTTTCTTTTGAACCCCCATGTAATCTTTATGTCTTACCACCTGACATTATGATCCTTGGCACACCTGTCTTACCCACCTGTCTGGATTATAAAATCTCTAAAGACGGTTATATTATTTCATTCATCTTTCTATCTCCCATACTGCTTAGCAGATGGGCTTATATATATAGTCACCAAATATTTATATTATATATAGTCAACACTAAATAAATATTTGCTGATTTAAATTAAATTTATAGGCTTGTGTAGTTAAGATAATAAACAGTCTCATACTCCTCAAGAACCTCATAAACATAAATCAATATATAGCAGACTTCTGTGAAGCAATAATTAAAATCTATACTCTACATATTTGAACCATATTTATATTTCCATTCTGGTCTTTAAACTATCTATTTCACATCTACCTAAGGTAAAGTTTATCAACAAAGCAGAGACCTAAATTTCTAAAAGAATATCAGTAAGAGACATCAGATCACTGAAGAAAATATATATATTTTTAAAAAATAGCTCATATTCAGAACCAATCACATCCATAATATATATGGAAGCTCATTTTAAACAAATTCTGCTTCAGTTTCCATAATGGAAATGAGAAAAAATCAATATGGCATTGTAATGATAATTGGCAGCAAGCTACTAGTCAATTGAGGCGTGTAATCATCCAGTGCAATGAGCTATTTTCTCTAAAGACTCTCAATAATCAGTGGGGTGGTGGTAGAGGGATAAAGGACATCAGCTGTAAGTATAATATACTGTATTTAATCTATCACAGAGAGAAATCCACAGATATCATTATGGTGCAATATACCCTATAGCAACCTTAACATAATAGAAAATCTGAACAAATTTATATATATAGCCCTCAATATCTGCTTTGGCATTTGGAAAAATAAAATAATCTGTGATTTCCTTAAATTTAACACTTATACATTGCTTTTAAAATTTCAAATTTTACTCATATTCTCTTTATACATAGCCTACTAAAATTATTAGGGTTATTTCTTTCTTGGTCTGGGGATGTATCTGACACAGAAGCATGATTTATATTCATTCACTTGACATCAGTCACCCACACATCCCAGACTGTTTTAAATTGTGCAGTTTATGGTATTTTGGTTTCATGTAGTGAAAATTACTATTGTTCTTGAAAAAAAAATAGGATACAATCATAAAACCTAAGTGTGAGGAGACAGAGCCTATTCATTACAAACTTGGCAGTGAAAAGTCTTAACTGAGAATATTTTAGGCTGATGGGCAGAGGAGGCCTAGTCAGAGTCTTCAGAACTTCTAAAATAGAGAGAATGGGAGTCCAAAAGAGCCTGTTGCTAGGGGGATAAAATAATTATGATGTAGCATGATGACACTCAGGAGGTTAAAAGGAAGGAGATGTGGCTAGACATATCTTTTTTTCCTTTTTCTCTTGCCAGCACCATTTCTCTGTCTTTTAGGCATCAAACACATTGTGGACTTTAGCCAAACGCATACTATTCTCTCTCTAAATATATATTAGCCGATACAAAAATGGCCATGAGATGATGAAGCAGCTTAAAAACAAAATGTTGGCTCCTATATGTGGGCAGATTTTTTTTTTTTTTTTGGCAGCTGGTCAATATGGGGATCTGAACCCTTGACCCTGGTGTTACAATACACCACTCTAACCAACTGAGCTAATTGCCTGTAGGCAGAAATTTTGACACTGCGTTGCCAGAAGTAAGCATCAATAGTGGTTCACAAACCAGCAGCATCAACATCATCTGGGAACTTGATAGGCATGAAAATTCTTGAGCCTACCCCAGACTTAAGGAATAAGTAACTCGGGGGGGGGGGGGGGTCAGCAATTTGTGTTTTAACTACTCCTCCAGGTGATTCTGATGCTTGCTCAACTTTGAGAACCACTGGCATAAAACAATGGTTTACTGAGAAGCAGGGAAAGCCTTTCTCAGGCCAAGATTCAAGACTGTTTTATACACCCTTTCAACCATATCATGCACTCCCACTGCCACCAGACAGAGATCAGGAACCAAGATGAAGCAGGTATACATGTTATATTTTACAGAGTATGTAAATTCCAGCTCTGAGGTATTCAGTACTAATGGAAACATCTAGAACTATAAGAATACAGTTGATGACTTGATTTAAAATCTGACTCAGGGATTGCAGATAAAGACAGATAAAGACATAAATTTTTCTGTAGTATCACAGGCCGGAAATAAGAAATTGCAATTCATCATGGATCTTAAATTTATGAGAGACACAGAAGATGCAGAGAATAATGAAGAACCAAAAGAAGAAAAACTGAGGGAGGAGAGTTATTTCACAATTTCCATAACCACCCTGAAACACAAGTTATTTTTTTCTTTCCTTTTCACTGAGGTATGATTTACATAAAGTTAATAATTTTGACAAATGTAAAGTCATGTAACCACCAACACAAACAAGACATAAAACATTTCCATCACCCCAAAATATTCCCTCATTCTCCTTTGCAGTCAATCCCCTTCTCTACTCCCAGACCCCTAGCACCTACTTTTCTGATTCATGTCTCTATAGTTTTGCTTTTTCCAGAATATCACTATAAATGGAATCGTACAGTTTGCAGCTTTTAAGTCTTGCTCTTTTCACTTAGCATAATATTATGATATTCAGCCACTTTGTTGTATATATCTGCAGTCCATTCCTTATTATTATATGGATATACCAGTATTTGTTTATCCACTCACTAGTTGATGAACATTTCTGTTGTTTCCAGGTTTTGATAATCAGGAATAAAGCTGCTATAAACATTCACATGTAAGTATTTGTGTAAGGACAGGTTTTTATTTCTCTTGGGAAAATACCTAGGGGTGGAATTGCTGGGTCTTGGGATAAACGTGTTTAACTTTCTGAAGTGGCTATTCCATTTGGTACTCCTTCAGCAAAGTATTACAGTTCCAATTGCTCCAAATCATTGTCAGCACTTGATGTTGTCACTCTCTTTAAATTTAGCCATTCTGAAAATGTTTCCAGGTAAAGAAACTGAGAAATAAAGCAGTAACTTGCCAAAAATCACTCAGCAAGTAAGTAGCAGTTCAAGGACTCAAACCCATGTCTGAATCCAAAGCCCATGCTTATTTCAACCACATCATTAGAAATTACTAAAACAGGACCAGTACATGATTTTCTGTAACAACACCTAGCTAATGGCTCCACTAATATCTCACTGAAAAAGAATTAGTGGTTATTACAGAATTGCACTTGAGTTTATATCTATATATCCATGCCTAGACACAGAAATATATGTTTTCATTATTTAACAGCTTAATTCATTCATTTAGGTAGGATAAGTACTTTTCAATACATGTTTTTATTGTCTTTTAAAGCCCTAAGCATCATCAGAATCTACCAAATACTGTTAAGAAAAGGTATCTGAAAACTCCAACTAAAATTATCAGTTAAGATTTAGGTAGGGCAGCATTTCAGAAAGAACAGGGCCAAAATGTAGCTTACAATTTTTTTTTATGTTTATATAGTCCACAATCTCACTTTTTTTTTTTTTTTAGGTATTATCATACAGGTGATACTCTGTCATCAAGTTACCTAAAAGTTGTCTTGACATGCTACACACTCAAGTTGTTGTTTATGGTCACTTGTCAGGGGACCAGGTGGAACAAATGAATCACCCAAACAAAAAAATGAACAGACCAGTCAGAAGGATCAATGTATCAGTGAGCAAGAGGCCACGATTAGATGTGAAGACTGAAAAGGAAGCCAGGGAGATTATCTTGGGAACAAGAGGACTGACGGATAGTGAGACAGTATTTTCATATAAGAGGTTTGTCTATATTTATCACAGAGTCCAACATCTGATTTGTTGCTCAAGATGTTAAAAATTGAAGACCTTTTCCCAAGTGTACTCAAATATCAGGAAAATATTCCAACATCCACTAATGAGCTATGCTGTGAGACCACATAGTGGCATGATTTAAATGCATAAACTCTATAGGAAAATAGATCTAGTTTCCAATCCCATCATTATGTATTCTAGCTAGGTTATTTTTAATCAGTTACATTAACTCTCTAAGCTTGTTTTCTCATCTTCAAAATAGTGATAAGAATAGTACATATACCCCATAAAGTCTTATGACTATTAAATAAATATTGTATGTGAAACAGTACAGTGAAGCTAGTATTAAGATATTTTTGAAAATATGAAAAACTAAAATTTTGAACATTCTTCGAATGTTCTAATTCAAAATACAGTATGGATTTTAGGCATAAATTAAAGAATCCTTTTCAATAATATTAACACATTTCATCACTTAATGAAAAATATTTTAATTTTTATGAAATATGCAAAAGAATCTAAACCCATACTATACTTCACCTACTGACTGATTTTAAAATAAGACTTCATAATTTAAATATTTGGTACTCAGATTACCTCATGTGTTTTCTTTAACTTCTTACTATTCAACTTTGTATATATTTAATTATAACAATTTAGTGCTGGCCAATTCACATCAGAATTCACAGGTAAATTAGGATGGTTGGGGGAGAGAGAGAGGGGTAGAGGGGTAAGGAGGTGGAGAAGGAGAGACAATTTATAGTTCATGCATAATCCTGACAGAAAGAATTATAACAAAATATGTTAAGGCTTTAAAACAGAAATCTATTCCAAGCCTTCAGAACTTCTGATGTCATTACTTTTAAGGGGCCCACTTATACTGATCAGCATGATCAAAAGAAAGAAAGTCTTATAATTAATGACAGTATCAGAGGATTCATTCAACTCTGAATCCAAGGGAAAGCAAGATTCTCCCCTCTCCAGCTCTCCAGGGCAAAGCAAAATAAGGAAAACTCTCTATAAATGTAACTCTTGAAGGAGAGAATAGATTCTGCTCCCTCACAGATCCATTCACAAAACCTCAACCTTTCATCCATAAATTAGAGATTCAGGTTCTGAATTATTCAGTTACATTTCACGTAAAAATAAAATGAAAGATTTAGTAGACAGATGAGTTCAGTACACTATACACAATATAGACATAATAGGAAATAGTGACTGCATGTCCATGAATGATTTGATGGAACAGGTTTACGTCTATCTTTCCAAAGGGTTAAAGCTAAAATTAGAAAGTACTATACTGAGCCCCATAAGCTGTAAAGGCAATTGGTCTCATGTGAAGGAGTCCAATATTAGTCATGTCATCCCTTTATCACTATTTGTGCAGTGCTAGAGGCTAGAATAGAGGGTTATGTGTTCTGTACAAAGGATTTTATTTCTCTCTAATGGTGTTCCATTCCCATGTGTAATCTCATACTACAACCCAAATCACTGGAACATCAAATAAAATGAATGATAGTTCAGAGTTTCTTGGGCAAACTCAGAAAGTTGGTAAAATTATAACACATGAAACAACTGACTCAAAGGGTGGAGAAGACTCTAAAGATTATTGTAAATGGTGTTTTTTGGTTGTTTTCTTTTCTTTTTCAAGAAAACATCTTATTTTAACACCAACGTTGCCAACGTAAAGTGTTTGAACGCAATGAAAACCAGACTTTAGTTATATATGCATTTATGGAAAGAAAAAGAGCACCGGGTGATTCAAACCAACACAAACAGTATCATACATTCAGTCCATGGATCAATATTCCCAAACACTAGCCAAGATAAACTTACTATTTTCAGAATCTTTAAAGGATAATTCATTTAGCTAAATCAACTTCATAGATAGTTCCACTCTCTCTCTCTCTCTATACATACACACACACACACACACACATCCATTAAAAAATAAAAAGTTAAAAAATAAAACAAAAATAAGATGAATTTGTATATGCTACAACTAACTTGGTCTTAGCCTAATAAAAACATATATATCCACTCAGGTTTGTCTAGATGAAGTAAACACAATAGTACTGGGCATTTGAATGTACTTGGAAACTATTCACCCTAGCAGATTAATACATGAATTATCTGACCAATTATAAAATACCTACTTGATGTAATACTGCCATTCCAGACATTACTGCATAAATAGACTTTGAAGCATGACATTCACTGACCGCTTATTTCACCTGATTCATAGAAAGGTTGAATGCGTCAATTTTCCAGCTCTGCCTCTCAGTGGTTTTGACTTCGATGTTGTGATAGGTTACAATTTTCTTAGAAAATACCAAAGAAGATATTCCATCTTTCTCTCTGGCTGCATTTATTCTCTCCATCAGCCTCACTGTTTAAGATCTTGCTCTGTTTCATGCTACTCACACATTTTTAAGAGTTACTTACAAAGGAAGAAGTGTGCACTCTTTCTAGTTGCTTATATTATATATATATATATATACACACACACACACACACACACACATACATATATAAATTACTCTTACATATTAACAAAAAATTGTAAGTGCTCAAATTATGTATAAAAATCTCCTGGGGCAACAGTTTAGGTAAAAATTATCTTAAAGTATAAGTTCTTTACTCATTAAAATCAGTTTCTTAAGCTGTCTAAATTACTTTGGAGAAGGTATAGGAAATGGCCTAAGCCCAAATCTGTGTAGCCCAACAGGCTACAGAATAAAGAATATTTTCCTTCCCAACTTCCTTTAAAAATTATTGTTAGAAAAGTATGAGAGGATTTACCCAGTAGTAATGATGGGAAAAAAATTACAAAAAATGCAAGTTAAAGTGAAAATAGACTCTTCAATCTATAGGAAATAGGGGGAAGCAAGGGGAAAGAACATTTCAGATATTCAAATAAAAGCTAGTCATATTTTACATCTTCTTCATATGTTTTAAATTGTGAATATAATTATGTTAGGAAACTTACTAAATAAAGCTGTCTTCTTAGTGATATAACCAGTCAAACTTATAATAAAATGTGAACTTCCAAAAGAAAAATGTATTGGTTTATTTTCCTAAGCTAAGTAATACAGTTAAAATTCTATCACGCACTCCACAGGGCGTCCAATTTCTTTTAGTTTACTGTAACTTTGTTAAAATGAACTTACTCCAAGAAATCACATTCCTAATCTATAAGCCCTAGAAATAAAACAGAGTTGACACTGATTTTATCTGTCATGAATAAGTTAAGTAAGAAGTACTTTGAATGCAATGAGGAAAACAGAGGCATTAGCACATACCACCCACACATATTCTTTTTTCCTAAACTAATTTGTATGTTATACTTTCTGATTCCAGTGGGTAGCAGAGAAGTTAAATGAATTTTCTTTCACAGTAACAGGGGTAAGGAGAGTTGAAAGGTAATTGCTATTTGATGACTGAACAACAGAAATCCAACAGTCCTTCTAACCTACCAGGTGCATTGCCAAAAACATATAATTAAAGATTCATTATAGAGTGACAGCTACTGAGACAAAGATCAAATAAATTCAATGTTCATGGATATTTTTCGCACATAATAACTGCAACCAAATATAAAAAAAATCATTTCCTTGGGTCCTCATTGTGGATGTCAAAAAAAGTTTAGCAAGTCCAAATGGTTTTTGTCTCAAAATGTAACCTGGAATGGTAATCGTTTGAGTCCTTTCTGGCTTATTTTTAATATAATATTTTAAAATCCCTTCCCTCCAAAACTGAGAAAGATACTACAGAGATTATGTGTTTTTCTGTGTGCACATACATGCATTCTTCACCATGGTTAAATATCTTTTTTTTTTTCTCATTTATTATATATACTTTTAATTGACAAATAAAAACTGTATATATTCATGGTTTGCAACATGATATTTTGGTATATGTACACACTGTGAAATGGCTAAAACAGGCTAATTAACACATGCATTACCTCATATACTTGTCATGTTTTTGTGGTGAGAACACTTAAAATCTACTCTCAGTAATTTTCAAGTATATAATATATTTTTATTAACTATAGTCACCATAATGTACAGTAGATATCTTGAACTTATTCTTCTTGTCTAATTGAAATTTTGTATCCTTTGAGCAACATGAATATCTTAATATAGCCAACTTTAATAAAATTTTTCAAAATATAATCGTTGAACGATGAATATTCAAAATCCTTAATAACCTCATATTAAAAAACTTGGGAATTGTTCAGGCTTATCCAAGACAAATTAAGCCCAACTTTGTAATTATTTACTCTATCACAATGATAAAAACCATCTAAAGCAAGAAAAAGAAAACAATAGTAATAAACATACACGACATATAGACAAAACCTTTACAGGACTAAATGCAGTATAAAGTCCCTAAGAAAGAGATACTAGCCTTCAACTATAGTCAACCACTTATTTTCATAAAAATCTAGAAACATAGCTACTCCAAAAAGATATGCATTTATACTTGAGAAGTCTTTCAGAACATACAAGTGCTTTTTAAAGAAAACATTGTTTTAATTGCTGAAATAACTGGCTTTCTTCTAAATGATAAGGACTTTCTTTTCTATCAGAACAGTTAAAAGCCAAAACAAACGACTAACAATTTAAATTAATAACACAGTTTTGTCTTCATTTACAAACAAACCTCCATGAAAGAATACACACTGATAAGGGTAGCTGTACTGGTTGTGAAATCAGTTACCCCATTTTCAGATGAAGAAACTAAAGAAGTTTAGTGACTTGTCTTAGGTCTTCTTAATAGCAAAACCATGATTAGAATCCAGCACTCCTCAATTCTTACACACCTCCCATTTAACAATAACTAACATAAAAATTATCAATTAGTGTTTACAAGTTTTTTGGTTATTTTCCTTTCATGAACAAATATTAGATAAAAGTTCAAAAAAAACATAAAAATATCACCAATGGGTATATTCATAAGTGAAAGCAATACCAATGAGATTTTTTTTTAAATTATTCATTTTGAGTTTCATCATCTCAAGGTAAAGGAAACTTTAGATAATAAAAACACTGGAAATGTCCAAAAATATACTTTCTTTTTGTTTCCCGTGTACCAATAAATATTTAATTGTTCAGCATAGACAGAACAGTCCTATCATACTGCAATTCATTATTATGGGATGTAGACATATCAATGAAATACAGATCTGTAAATATCTATTTCAAAAAATATAGTAATTATTAGTTGATATTTGGCCTGACACAAAATATTAGCAGGTACTGGATAAAATGAAGCCATTCACCTTTAATTTGGAAATAACAGTCCTTGCTTAGCCTTACTTGTTTCTTTATCCAACATGATGACCTTAGTCAGCCATTTTAAGGTTGCTTCTGGCTAAATTTCTTGACTTGGCTATCCCTTTGTGCTTTGCCTTATTCACTTTGGTTATACTGAATTTTCAATAAACCCAATGACCTCGTTTTGCCAGACCGATTAGATACTCAATTGATTCATACTTCCAAATGGAGCAAGGGATGAACTAGAATATTGGCAATGGAGATGTAAAAGATATGAAGAAATACCACAAATGGGAAAAAAAAATGGGCAAATGTGGTAAACAAGGAGTATCAAGATGACTCCAAACCATACACACAAGGATCAGATCCCAAACCTTGAATGGATGAGCTCTCTAAGACAAAGAATATACTGAGGATTATTTGTAAAAAAATGGTTGAATACTATTACGTGATCTCAAATCTGTTGTGAACTTGCAGACTAAAAAGTCCAGCATCATGCTTATATATATATCTCCACAGTGTGTCTCCAGTATGGCACTCATCTCTCCACAGTACTATTTGATAACTCTTATTTATCTAGCATCCTTCCTACCAATATGTTCCAGAAATTTCCTATCACATATTTGAAAAATCAATCTGTATATGCATTTTGTTCTTGGTCCTCGAAATGAACTCCTGTATAGCTGTCTGTTCTTTTATTACTCCAATTTTCTAAGCTCATTTGAAACAGTTGGGAAATGCATTAAGGTAAATAACTGAATCAAACTATAAATATCAGCAAATTAAGACACATGGTTTCAACATGTAAATCATTATTATAATTTTAAACAATACAAAAATAACAGCAGAGACCAAAATTAATAAGAATCCCACATAACAACTCACCACAGTGCATCCTGCATTCTATTCCCAGGAGAAAGTAATGACGAGTAAATAAACTGACAGAGAAGTTTTGTAAGGTACCAAGTATGTCAGAAGGTCAGAGAACACCCCTAGGTTATGCCTCATATCACTTACATTTAAATTATTATTGTAGGGAAAGTGAAGATAAATGGTCAGGGTCCCCAGTGGGTGGAATCTTGCCAAGCATTTGATGTAAATATGCAGGTGCACCCAGGTGTTCCTTGGTTATTGTCTAATGTAATCGTGCATGTGCACCCAGGTGTCATGGGTTATCGGACTTAAGTATAAAAGACGAGTGGATCTGATCTATAGGCCTCTCCCCATCACCCCCGCCCCCGGGATGCCTGGGTGGGTGGGGTGCGGGGAGGCCGCTACTGCTGCTGTAGGCTGTTGCTGCCAGGACCCCCGGGGACTCTCCGGGAGGCCACCTCCACTGCTGCTGGAGGCTGCTATAAGCTGCTGCTGCTGAGGAAGCTGAAGACTGAGCTCCTGTCGTCTGCCAATGGCTCCTGGGATCTTTCCCAATTACCTAGCTTGAGGACCTGCATGTGAGGGGTCTGGTGACCCAGCCTGTACAACGGGTTTGAAGGGTGTGAGCCCTAACCCAACAGTACAATTAATAATTAATAATGCTGACCTCAAAAGCACTATAAAATTCTAAAGCATTTTCTATATCAAAAAAATTCATTAATGCTTAATACAGTTTGTGCTGGATTTATTTCAAGGTGTTCTTATTCTCTGTCAAACATTAATTCACATATGGAAATTTATGATAACTCAATTTTTAAAATAATCTGTTTAACTACAACACTCCAGTCTTCAATAATTTTTGATGAATAAATGTTGTATGCACCAATTTAAAAAATGATCTCCAGGAAAATTTCTTGGAAGCTGGTATCTAGGAAGGTATGACACCATATAAAAAACCTAGAGCAGTACTCAGTACTCAGGCCGTGTCTTCTGAAATAGAATTGGAGTCAATCTGCATTTTTTCAATAACACAAGATGCTTTAGAACAGACCTAATAAATTAGAGTGAGTTGATTCTGGGTATATGAAGCCTTGAGATTCATACTCACATGGCAGGCCACTAAACCACCTCACCTGATTTAGTTTTTAAAAGTACACTATAACATTATGCTGTCTTCTATATTCGGCCTTCGTGGATTCCATCTCAACAGAAGATTTTCAGGTTTAAACTGCCTGATGTGAGAAGCTATACCCTCATGGCTTTGCTGACCAGGTGGGAAATCTCCCCAAATTAGCTGTCCATTGCCAAACACGAGTCAAACAGCTGGGGTTACAGAGCAAATACTGTTATCTAGTGCACATGGATCTTCTTTCAATCAACCACACAGAATACCTGCACTGCAGGTGCTAGCCGGCATCTTAATTGTGAATTGCCAGCTATCTAGGTCCTATCACAAGTCCAGCTGAGATGATAGATATTCCAGGGGGAGAGCCTCAGGCACATTTCTCAAGTACTTGGTAGCAGGTTAGATTACTGGAAAGCTGCATACAGTACTATTACCCTTGATCTTTGTATAAATATCATGACCTTGATTTTTTTTTTTTTTTCCAAGTCACAGTCCCATGTAGGAAATGGACTTCACAGAAATCCTCTGTACTTTATGGAAAACTACCAAGAACTCACTCTTTGTGCTGTTCAATATCCCTCATATAAAGAACCACAAATAAAATTCTCTGGAGTTCAGAATTAGGAAGAATTTCCTTCCTTAAAAAATAGTTGTACTGTCATTCATCAAGTAACAGTTGTGTGTCTCACTACTTAGCCCTTTTTTACCTCTTGGATACAAGGAAACTTGGAACTACTTTATACTCAAATCATCACCTGCCATTGTCCTAGGCTTTTTGAAATGTACCACCTTCCCTCCTTGTTTGTTTGGAGCTTGTATTTTTACCCTAGTCTTAATGGTAGTGGGATATCTGCATCTCTTATTGTGAGCTGCAATTGCTTTCGTAATAGTCCCATAATAATAAAGGAAGTATATTAAAACTGTAATATGTGTCTAAGACCTTTAGTTAAATTAATTCATATAACTCAAAATAAAAATATTTCAAATGACACATATTTATAAGCATTTTCTTCCCAAGACTAATTTTGAATATATAGCAAATGCAATAAAAGAATATAAAATATTTTTTAAATGGCAAGACTTTAGCCTTCTATTAAGAAATCCATTTAATTAGTGTGCCTAGGCTCTGCAGCTAGATTTTATATACTTTTATAACCGTATATCAGTTACAAGTTTCTAATTATTTTAAACAATTATTACGTATAAATTGGCTTTCTAATTTAAACACATCATTTAAATAAGAAAATGCATTGCCTTAGAGCTTACATATGTCATGTAGTAATAAAATAAATACCAACATAAGAGCCACTATTTATCTTAATGCCTGTAACATTTTCTCCTACTAAAACAATACTTCAAAAACTTGGGTCAGTATTTACTGTGTCTAATTCTCCTTTTAAATAATATAAGAAACATAGATCTAGTTTGCTTCTTTTATAAGGTATAATATTGGATATGCCTTAAGTCAAAATTGTGTTTTGAAGCTGAGTATATAATTAAAAATTCAAGGTCACTTAATATTTATAGTACCAACTTAGTTAAATGAGCTCAGATATAGTTGATTTTAATTCAAATTGTTGACCAAGATTTTAAAAGAAGGCATATACATTGACATAATTGCAATGAACTTAATAATTTCTATTCTATGTATAAATGTACTAATGGAATTTTTAAATGATTTATGCATTTGGAAGTTAAAGCAAACAAATTCAAAATGCCAATATTAAAAACCCTAATTTAGTAATACCGCTTATAATGCTGCTTTATGAGATGTGCTCACAATTTTAAGTCCTGTTCATGTTTCTACACTGTAAAAAAATTCTCCTTATTATTCCATTTTTCATAGGTAGTCCCCTGCAAAATATTCCAAGAGTATTGATCTGCAACTACCTTTATATTAACTTTCTAAGTAGTGTTGGCTGCTTTGCCAAGCTTTTAATAAGTTTAATACAGACTGTTTAAATAGTTATTAACACCCATAATTCAGAAAGTGCTTTCTGTTCCTAATTTGTATTGCTGTCAAGATTCAGCGATTTTCATTATGATGATTACGTTAAAATGCATATTGTTAATATGCTAGAAAAATATGTTTAAATCTAAAGGGAAGTAAGAAAACAAAGTAAAAACAAATATTCCAGAGGTAATACAAATAACTGCTCATTTATAAACTCTAAAAGATATTTTATCTGTTTCCACCTGCTTGAAAACATTGGCTGAGGAAGCTATCATCACAAGAAGTGAACATAGAAACTATGCCATGAGTTTGGCAGATAACTAGATACCAAGCAAAACAGAAGGAAACAGTTTCCTAGTGGGGTAAAATACCCCTCAAGCTGTAAGGCAATTTCAGCAACAATTCTGAAAAAAGTTCTACACAATCACAACTCTGTGATACTACTCTTCAAACCAGTATTTGCAGTTTTTGTCATGTGTTGAGAAATCTTACTGACAATGATTTATTGCCACACATTTCTTTGTATCGTCATAAAATTTATGCCAAATACCTATACATCCTGTAATGGGTTGGCTGGGAATAAAATTGTCCAAACTCATTAGTCATTTCTCAGCAGGCACTGCTTCCTTTCATAAACATCAGTAAAGGAATATGAACAAAAATGTGTAAATAACGTAGCTCTCATTCTAAATCACACATAGACCATGGTATGCACAAAGTCTAATACAATTTGTGATGGCAGATTGGAATTTATTTTAAAGTCACAGCACGTGGATTTTTAGGGTGTTAAATATGAGTAGAGTTGTAAACATTCAATTTCATTAATTCACCATGCAACTGTAAAAAGACTATTGTATAAAGCGTGCTATATTGTCTATAGCTTATAAATATGATTCAAATCAAACCAAAAGGTTTCACTTCTATGTGGAAGAAGTTAGCTTCATTCTGTCTCTCTGATTATATGTAAAAATGCATGGCCACAAAATAGTGCCAGATTAATGCAAATTCATTCTCACTACTGGAGAAACATAGGTTGTTATTGATAGTGGGTCAATATCCACATCAAATCCCACATTACTGTATATAAATTGCATAGTACCAGCCATCATGAAACAAATAAGAGGGCACGAGGGTCCCTTCCCTAGAGGAAGTTAAAATATAAATGAGAAAAGCAGACATATATGCACGAAACTACTATAGAACATAAGCAGGTATAGGTAAACGTATACAGTAAAAAATAAATGTTGAGGGAATGTGTAGTAAGGGACTGATTTGGGATATGTCTAGTTTATGATGGTTTATAAAAGGGATTTTTAAATATTTGCCTTTAGCAGAAAATAATATAATGAGATGACTTTCTATGAGCCTTTATCATCTGAGTGATTAAATACCATGTGAATTCAAAATTCATGACTCCATTTAATATTCCAAAATTACTGCACTTTGAGAATGTTTAGTAAGCTATTAGTATGTGTGTGTGCATGCACACTTCTTTTTTTTATTTTACTAGGGGCTAAACTAAAAGAAACCAGTTAAAACTGTGGTAAGCAAGGAAATCAGCCACAAGAGGGCAAATGCCCAGGTTCTAATGAACATCATTTTCCAAAAATAATTATGCAACAGAGTTTTTAGAAACTTCTTTCTTTAGTATTTAAAGGAAAGTATAAATATCTGTCTGTGATTGGTTAAATATGAGGGGTCTTTAAAAAGTCCACAGAAAAATTTGTATCATCTTTTAATTTTCTTTTTTCGTGAAGTTTCTGAAGTATCCTCATATACTTATAAATACAAGAAACCATTATTTTCTAGGTATATGCTAGGAAATCCTCTAGCTTCATGGAGGGACATTTTTCCCACTCTTCAAAATAATTTCTAAACACTAATCTTCTGGCTATGATAGGAAAGGTATTGGACTGAAACAAAGCAAAAGAGAATATAGAACATAGAGGTTTAGAGCTGAAAGGCTCTAATCTCATTTACATATGGAGAAACTAAGGCCCAAAGCTGTCCACTGACTGGACCAAGGTCACCACGGAGAGTGAGTGACCAAGATCTATAAATCAGATCTCATAACTGGCATTCCAGTGTGACTCTATCATATAACATGCTACCTCTCAGAATTTAATACTACAGAAAATTTTGCCTCATAGATGGAACTAGGCCAACAAAACTTAATTTCATTAAGGATGATAAAACTACATAATTCTACTTTTTTGGATATTCTGAATGAGTTAATGTTGTTACCTAGACAGAATTTATCTTAATTTTGTTACTTCAATGGTTTTAAGGATAATTCTCCTTTGCACAATTGTAGTGGGTTGAATAGTATCCACTCTCAGAATACAACCTTATTTGAAATAGGGTCTTTGAAGATGTAATTTAGGTAAGGATCAAAATAACAGTATACAGGATTAGAGTGGGTCCTAAGTCCAATTAGAATGTCCTTATAAGAGAAGAAAAGGACACACACAGACATAAAGAAGGCCATGTGACCATGGCAGCAGAGATTAGAGTCAGGCTGCCACAAGCCAAGGAATGCCAGAAGCTAAGAAAAGCAAGAAAATATCCTCCCCTAGAGCCTTTGGAAAGAGGTCCCTGACAACATCTTGATTTCAGATTTCTGGCTGACTGAAATGTGAGAGAATAAATTTTTGTTGTTTTAAGCCACCCAGTTTGTGGTAATTGTTATGGAAACCCTAGAAAACTAAAAGAAAATGTAACGGTTCCTGTTTGATTTCAGGGATTTTTTTACTATTATATAAGGCACTATGCATTCAAGGTGATTCATCCTTCTATAGACTATTTTTCAGTTTTTAATTTTTCATGTACCTTCATACTTGTATAAATTATTCTCATTCTTGAATTTATCCTTACATTGGTTCCTCCTTTTCTGATTTTTGTTTAATTGATTCATTACTTTCATTTGCTTGTTTCTATCCCGTTGAAAAACAAATTAGTTGTTTTCCTGGTTGGTTTGGTTCCGTGAGGGAGGTTAGCCCTCTTAAAAGTAGAGGGTGGTTAGAGAGCAAAATCTTCAGGCTTATTTATGGTGGGTTTAAATCTGGTGGAAATAGAAGGTGTGCTTTATACTATGAAATGATAAAGGCATTTCCAAGGAATAAAAGGAGTTTGGGGTTTCTTAATGGAAAATTTTTAGAAACTATGTTTGAATAAAGTTAAAAAACTTTTTAAAAAAACAATGCAAGTGTTCACTCTGAGTTTCCAACAGGGGAAAATATTACAGTGTACTTCCAGGACTTATTTAACCATGTGATATAGGCATATATTCTACTTCAATCGCTCTTTTTGTTGTTATTGGTTGGTTGTTATATTTTGTTTTGTTTTTCTCGTTTTTTAAGGGGTAAGTTGAGGAGAGTATCTCCTTATCAAGAAAGAGAAAAAAAATATTTTTGGACCAGAGTCAAATGGTAGATAAAAGGTCAAGGAGAGATCACTGCTTGGAGGTGGCTTACTAGACTTTGGTAAGAATTCACAGGACACACAAAGGAGAATTAAGACATTGATGTTCCTTATTTTTTTCTCCTCTATCTAAAACCCACCCACACACACATAGGCACACTAGAGGCACTTCATGGTACCAGTGTGTTACTTTTTCTCATTTATCCAACTTGTAATGCCACAAGGAATAAAGCTAAATGCTGAAATACATAGGATGAATAAAACATAATCTCCAACTTTAAGGAGTTCTCCATGCAATAAATTTCCCTCTCATCTTATCAAAGTTACTGTACTGGCTGGTGCCTAACAAGATCCCAACCCCTTCTTATTGGGAAACATTCCCCACAGCCACCTTTCCAGGGAAGAGTCCTAGGCTGATAAATTTTGGACTATATCATCCTGCCTCCCTCTCCCTCACCAAGGGAAAAATTGCCTTGATTAGGGACAAGTGCCTGACCCAGGGTGTGAAAAGCACTTAAGGTGACCTGCTGAGGTGGCCTGACCCATGGTGTGACAAGCACTTGAGGTGGCCTGGCACGAAAAGCTTTACCCAAGCACAAACAAATGGGGACCAGAGTGTCCCCACTAGATATATGAACTGGGTAATACAAAGAAGGTCAGGCAGTTGCCTTCTGAACTGGAAGAGAAGATGATTCATGGAGAGTCCATGTTAACACCAGAACATCACCATGATGCACCATGAATTTCTGCAGCAGAGTTGAGGGAGGCTCATGACAAAAGTAACTGAGTTCTGGTGCTACCTTGGGATGTCAAATGACCTTCCATATTAGCCCTCATGAGGCACAGCTACACAAATATCCACAGAATTTCTGTGAGATTTCTAGCTCCCTTACTACAATGTGTAACATGGTCTCCCTGCTTCTATCCACAGTTACCCCTTGAAAACGTAGGTCAGGTCATGATGTTCTTCTCCTCAGAACTCTCTAACAGCTACCCAGTGCACTCAGAGTAAAAGCCACAGTCTTTCCAATGACTCACAAGGCTCTACATTACCTGCCTCCAGCATACTAGCCTCCTTGAAATTCCTGGAACATGCCAAGCACGTTCCCAACTCTGGTATTCGCCCTTGCTGTTTCCTTTTTCTAACAATGTTCCTCCTTCAGTTAACTACATAGCTCACTCCCACACTTCCTTTAGACCTCTGCCCAAATGTCACTAAAGGGAGGCCTTCACTGACCATCTGATATAAAATAGCAGCATCCCCTCCCCAGCACATATTACAACCTGACATTTTATGTATATGTATTTTTTTTAACTTGTCTTACTTCCCATACTAGAATATATGTTCCATATGGACAAGCCCCACGTGGACAATGGGAATTTATTTTTGCTATTCTTTTATAGGATATCCATGTGATATGTAAAAACAAACCATATAATATTAAGTGCTATTTACTGAACTGCTCTAATTTAAGGTATTATCAAAGAAAATGAATTGTTAATGATAAAAAATGTTTTTCTTAATTTATCATATGATGGTAAGTTGGAATAAATATTATATGCATAGCATTCGAATCACTAAAGGTATCATCCCCAGTGGATAAGGCAAAGAAGTCCCAAATTTAACTGCACAGTGATATTGTGGTCATCAGAAAAAGAAAGGCTTTTCAATGCGATGATAAATATTCTTAAGGTATCATACTTCACCATCCTGTAATGCCATGCCTCTGACTTCCTCTTACCACTTTTGATTTGTGGTCTCCCAGTTGCAAACTGTTTTTTTTGTACACATAATAAACTTTTACAACATAAAAAAATATATATCATCCTTCAAAAAAATGCATGCATTGATTTAGAGAACATGTAGAATTTCAGATGATTTCTTTTTTACACAATGAAAATTCAGGCCCAAATGGTGTTCCAGTGTCATTAGAAATTAATCTGAGCTATATGGCTAAATTCTCTACAACTACAAAAAATATTGTTTCTTAAGCTGGGAGCTAAGTATGAAGGTATTTTTATATTATCTTTTATACATTTTGCTGAAAAGTTTCATAGTGGTTTTATTTTAATTGTCAAACAAATTTTAATGAAAAAAATAAGGTAAAAGTATTTAGTATGTGACAAGAGTGAAAAGAGGATATTTTAACAGACCTTCTTATTGTGAGGCAGTACAATGTAATTGTTAATGGCCCAGGCTCTCCAGACACACAGCATGAGTTGTAATCTTAGTGCTGACACTTAACTAGCCATGTAGTTAAAATACAGCAAATTACTTAACCTCTCTGGGCCTCAAGTTACTCATCTATAAAATGGTAACAGTACTACTACTAATAATACCTTGGTTATATGTGTATATTTCAAGGTCTTAGAACATTGACCGGGGACAGTAAATGATATATATATAAAGTTTCTTTTAATTATTATTCATTTTATATTTTTAAAGATGTCTTAGGGCATCCAGGAAGACACTTGGAGATGGAGTCTGAACTTCAGGAGGTCTGAGCTGGAGGTGTAAATCTAGGTATCACAGGGATTTTACACACACACACACACACACACACACACACACACACACACACACACACGCAAGGGCACTTAGAAAGGTCATGGAAAAATAGAATTAAGAGATAATATGAATCTTTCCACGAACTTTTGGAAAACCCTTCATATACACCGTTGGGAAAATAGAATAGTTTGGTCAGGGCCCTCGCCTTGAGTCCAGTTGGGTGTGATTCAGCATTCTTTGTAAGCAAATGTGGGGGGCAGGGTTAGTGTGCATGCGCACCAATGTATCTTTTTAGTTTTGTTGCTATTCTTGTGTTATGAAGGGTTTGTGACCCAGTCTGTGAATGGGCTTGAGGGGTCTGGGAGCTCCAGATCCAGCCCTAGCTCAGCAATCGGCCCAGTTGGTGCAGGATTGCTGGCAGGTAAAAGAGCCCGACAACTGGCGTGGTCGCCTAGCTTTACAATTGGCATCAAGAACAGGATTAAGAGTGCTATAACTGGCAATATCAACAGGATTTCCGACATTAGCAGAACGCCACAACACACACACACATTCTCTCTCACTCTTAGAAGAGTACCTGGTTGATAATAAGTACTATATAAATGTAGAAATTTTAATTATCATTATTTTAATAAGCATTACAGAAGTCAATTGAATTTAAGCTTATTAAAATGAAAGTTAACACTTAAATGCACATAGTAGGTGCTCACTAAATTATTATGAAAATAATTCTGGCTGGTTACCTTTTTAGATTTGCTGTTATAAAGAGTAAACAGAAATTTTAAAAATACAAGAATTTATATTTCTCAGCTTATACTCAAAATATTACCAAACTTAGTAGGTAAAAGTAACCAAATGATCACTAATAACTATGACAGTAGTAATATTTGATTTGACTTGAAAACATTATCAAATTTATTCTAATTTAGAATCAACTTCTATATAAGTACATACATTTCTTATGCCCATGAGCCATAGGGGAAAAAAAAAAACACAAAGTGGATTATAATCATCTATTATGCTTTTCAGGTTCATCAGGTGTAAATGTCCCTCTTCAAAAGAGTCAACAGTATTTTCCCAGGGTTTGTGTCTTATCCTCAAAGGCTTGGCTCACTTATAGGGCAGAACCATAAGAGAAAAAGGAGCATTGGCCAAGTCTTTCCCAGTCTAAATAAAATTGAAAAAGTATGCATGCCAGATGAATGATTTAATATGAATTTAAAAAATTTGCTACACCTAACATGCACCAAATATGCATGTATAAAATAATCCAGCAATTGTTTTCTGCCTAAAATGTCTGTTGATTCCCATTCATATTATAGCTAGACCTAATTACTATTCTTCCATTGTAATCCTCTACCTGCAGCAGAATCCCACTAAAGTACATGATCCCATTCAGAAGAATAAGGGGGTGGGGGATGGGGCAATTAGCAAAGCCAAAAACGACCCCAAAGGACAGAGAGAAAAGACATTTTATCTTGGAGGATGGGGTAGAGGCTGGTCTTCTGCCTTAAATTCAGGTATACATGTCTCAATGTACCAGTTCCCATGCAAAAAAGCATTTTAGCCTCCCAAACGAAAACGACTTTTTCTTTTTTCTTAGTTCTGTAGACATACTCCTAGAGTGGGGAAAAAGTTGCTACCCATCCACTGGCCAGTTGCATCAACTGGAATAATTAGAAGAGTGACTTATAGTTACAGTTATAAGCATCAAATTTTAATCTCTTGTCTTCTGTATTTGTGTAAGTGATATCACAAAAGAATATTACGTCTCCTAGGCTATTTCTTTCAGCATTATAATTCTGAGGAAGACATGTGCCCCTTTTGCCCCTCCCTCAGTTTGATTTTCCCCAGGGCAGGTAACCTTTTTCAACAAACTGTGGTTCAGAATTTCTTAGGTTTTTGAGGACCTGAATTTTCAAAAATGTCTGATAAAATAACAGATTTATAGTATGTTACCAATTTGTGCTTTTCAAAAGAATGCAATTTGCAATTTCTTTGCTGTGAAGGGGAAGAAAGTTTATGCCTCACAAAGCTTAAGCAAGAATTGGTGATAAGTGTTTGCAAGGGCTGGCAAAGAGAAGCCATTTTCTGATAGTTTTCCTGACAGTATGGATTACTGGCAATGGTGCATTTAAGAGATTTTCTGGTATTCTGTATCCTCTTTTTATGAATCAATTAGGACAAGTGATTTTCTTCTCTTCTACTTGTCTGAATAAATATATATGTGCGTGTGTGTATATTCATTCAAAAATATACATGTAATTTTTTCTTTCTAATGTAATAAAACCAGTACCTTGAAAGATATCATCTTTAGTATATGTGTAACTGAGGGCTTACTTTAATGGTCAATTATTTTAAAGTCTCACATAATATTATCTACACTAAAATGTATTATTACAACTAGGATACAACATATGTTATTGGTATCATATACAGAAGAGAAAACATTTATTCTAGATAATTAAAACTATTAATCATTAAGGACATAAAACAAAAGGCTTTTTCAAATGTACTTAGAAAAAATTACATAGCAAAGTTAAGATTTTGTAAAACTATTTTAATAAAACATTCAAATAAATTTCTATAAATTTAAATTGCTACGTTTCATATTCCTCTAATGGCTTTCTGCTCGCCTAACCTCTTAAAAAATACCATTATACATAAAACATAGTATTTAGTAATATAGATAATACACCAGCACTTCAAACTTCCAGTCGGGCATCTATGTACCATGCAACTTAATCGAAATTTAATCCAAATACCACCTCACATTTGAAATAATCATTAAACTTAACCACATTTTAAGAAAAGTATTCAAGGAAGACCCTGCAAAAAATGAAGTACTTATTTAAACATAGTACAATCTTATTTTAAGAAAACATAAACCTATGGTAATAAGAACAAATCATTCAACAAATGCTTGAACTGAGCATCTGAGTTCACAGATTACTATCTTTAGCACATTTGAATTAATCAATTAGTATACTTAGCAAGAGATAACAATATGACTATAACAAGCTAAATAGAAACCTGGAAAGTAAGTCTCAGGTAAAAACAAGTAAAACTTTTTTGGGGGGTTTTCTCTCTTAGCTGGCTCCCTGACTGCATCTAGTTTCTCCTAATACACAGAAATTTCAGATAAAGAAGCTCCCATGCAATTAAACACTAAATTTCAACTTTTTCTGTAGCTTTTCTCCCCCAAATTCATTCATCCTAGAGTGGTTCCACTACCTTGCTGGTAAATCCTACAGAGTCCAGTCAATTTTCCATCGCCATCTCCCTCTGAGCTTCAAATACAATTAGAGTTAGAAATACAGAAAAGTTCATAACCGTTGGAAAAGCAGCGAGTTGACAAAGGATGCCAGTTGAGTTTTTTTTTTTTTTTTTTTTAAATCCTACTTCCTAAAGTGAACGGGTCAAAATTACTCACAGCTGAAGGCGAGGGTCTTCGGAAAATGAAAGATGTTCTCACTGGCTCAATCCGCAGATTTAAAATGCGCCTGATCCATAGTGGGATAGATATGGCCCTCGACGGTCAGATACTCAACGGCTTGTATGATGGCCTCGGCACTCAGGCCGCAGAGCTGAGCTTGGAGCTCACAAACGCTCTTCCCTTCCTGTTGCGGACACTCGTGAATCAAACGCAGCACCTCCTCCTGGATGTAGCTGAGGTGACCTTCTTTGTGATCCTTGGCGTCACCTATTGCTGGTTGGGCCACAGGAGAACTTTCCCCAGCAGTCGCTTGGCGAGCTTTATCCAGTATCATGTGCGCATTGACCGTTTCCAGAATATGCGCGGTGAACTCGTTCATGTCCTCCAGGGCGCGGATTTTCAACACCTCGAGACTCTTTACTCCCTCCGCAGAACATTTGAGGACACCGAACACTTTGGCATATACTCCGAGGGGCAGTGGAGTCAGCTGCTTGGATTTATCTCTGCCAAGCCACTGCCGGGCCTCGATTGGCTTCGTGGTCATATCATCAATTTTGTAAAGAATGGAGTTTGGAACCCTCTCTGCCTGCCTGATTATCCCCACGATGGAGACCTGGGAAACCTCAATTCCCCTAATCTTGAACACATTGTCGGCCAGAGTGGAGGTCAGCAGCTGGTTTACACAACAGGGTACAATATCCTGGATTTGGGCCCTGGATCTAACCATCTTCACAGTGGGAATTGCACCTCCCTTAGGCGGCTCGTCATTGCCACCACTGGCCCCACGCACAGCAGAAATGCTGCCATCACTCCCAAACTCACTCTTACTCATCTTTAGGGTAGCTCAGGCAGAGAAGGAGGCAGAGTTCAGCTCTCGTCAGGGAGCTCCACAGGCGGGTTTCGAGCTCCACCGACGGCTACAACCGAATGCCGGGCGCTTGACAACACAAGCAGCTTTACGCTGCCTGGGGAGCCAATCAGCTACCAGAATGCAGCTGCGTCCAGCCAATGAGGGCCTGCCAGGTTCTTGCCTGACCCCATAACCCTTTGGGGTGTGCCGTGATTGCATATACTTTTAAGCTTTTCACGTCATTTTCAAAAAATGCATTTTTACTAGTTTTTCCCCCACTTTATTCTTGAATGCCACAATTTCTTCTATAATCACTTCTTAATGATGTATTTATTTACTCACTCAAATAATCAACCATTCTACAGAAATTTTTGGAGCACGAATGCTTGGCGCTACAGCAGGGTGCTATAGGTTATGGGGGGTGGGGGGAGGCGGGACACCGTGGTGACTGTTCTCAGAACTCACATCCCTTGCTCCAATCATTAAAACTAGAAGCATTCTGGAAGACATGGAGAAATGGCGAGATAACAACCTTTGAACGATTATCATACTCCAAGGTAAGTCAAATCTTTACCAGTGCTTTATTAATTTTTTTGTTGTTGTTGTGGAATTATACATTTCCAGTTATTTTTCCAAATGCAATATAAATATGAATAAATATTTTATATTTCAATTTATAAACAAATCCAAATTGAATGATCTCTAAATTATTTTCAAGGCTCTATGGACAGGTCAGAAAAGTACAAGACTGGGGCCTATTACAGATTTGAGAAAACATGAATAAAATCACAATAAGTTTTTTATATACTCTTATCCAGTAAATTCTGAATTTAAGATTAGATCACAAAATGTTCTGATATTATACTGAAAATCTATTTTTCTTTGTGAAACATTTTGAGTTTTATTAATTTAAAGGCTTTTTTATGGTTAATAAAGGAACAACAGTTATTGGAATCCAGCAATGGCAAATAACCTCTTCCTCAATAATCCTTTGTAGTTAGTTAATAGCCTAAATGTATAGACTTTTGAGGAGTTTATTAATACTTTCTATTTCTTTTATTAGTTAAAATTATTTTGCTATCTCAAAATTATAGAAATGTGTGAATAATAAATCTAAAACTTGTAGAAGAATGTGAAATTTTATGTACCTCTCACATATAAAAGGAATACAACCATAGAGCCAATATACTTAATTTTTTAATAAATATATAATAATTAGTATCTGAGTACACAAATTCCATGTAAATGCGAATATTTTACTTATGGCTCTATGTTTTATATGTCAAAGAGGAATTAAATGTTCAAGTAATATGTGTATTCTTAAAATTGCACATTATTAGAGATCAGATTAACTAAATACATTTTTTAAATGTTTACAACCTTACAATCAAACATTGCTGTTTTACTAGCTAGCATCAGACTTCTAGTCAGAAAATCTTAAGGTTAAAATAAAATAACTGATTATATTCCCAAACAATTATATACAATAGAAATTGTATGAATCATACCAAAATGGCAAGAACCTCCTACCTGACAGGATTGCTGGTTAAAGAAACCCTCAGGGATTCTAAGCAGTTAAGAAGTTTCTCATCTGAAATACCAGATCGTAATTCATGAACATATTCTTGTGAAGACAGGGTGCATTCATGTTTGCTGTTTTTCAGCCCACCCTATAAAATAAAAAAAGATACCATTTTAGATAAACAACAGTTTTAAAAAAAAACTCCTAAAGTAAAATAATGCATAGAATATATAAATATTTTACTGTATGAAAATGTGTACAGAGTAGAAGGCACTTAAAAATTCTTGATCATAGAATTGACATGGTAAAATCATGTTGTATTTATCTTAACATTCTCCTCACCTTCATTTAAAAGAAAATTACACTACTGGTGCGCATGGCCTGAATTGAATATGGACTTGAATTGAATATAGTTTGACAGAGGTACTAAAATTTACAGTCCAAGCATTAGGATTAATATTAGTTGGTCTTTCTTAACCCAGAGGATGAATATTTCAAAATCACCTTATTTGAGCTGGCTGGTTAGCTCATTTGGTTAGAGCGTGGTGTTAATAACACCAAGGTCAAGGGTTTGGATCCCTGTACCAGCCAGCCACCAAAAAAAAAAAAAAAAAAATCACCTTATTAATCTTCCTAGTTAAGATATTTATATTCAATTATACAAAATATGGGATGTAAAATTTAATATAAAACATTGTACATAACCTAAATCTATTGGAAGATATCAGAGTATCAGCCTATCTCAAAAAACTAGTGAAAATAGTTATTAAAGTGTAAAAAATGTAATCCACAATTAGCATGTCAACTAATCAAACCAGTCTAAAGCATTCACCAATTCTCAACTATTCCTTTCTCTTATTCACATGTTGTAGATTAATCTTCAAAAGTCATTAAGTACATTTATCTGATACCAACTAGTTTTTAGCTTAATTTCCAGTATACATGGAGTTATTTCTGGAATTCATTATCTCATCACAGCTTCTTAGATTCATCACCTTGCTAATAACTATATAAGTAGGTCAGAGAAAAGGCTGGGAGGAAAACATCATCAACACATTTCACATTCTAGACATATCTAATCATAACTGCCCCTTTTCTATACTATAAATGTATCCCCCTGAATTAAGACTCCAGCTTGAGTCCCATTTTCCAAGTTCACACAAATTACACTCAGTTTCTGCTAAGGATCTAAAGCTAGCATAAGGAAAGCAATTTCCCCCCCATTGGGTAGAAGTCATATCATTAGAGGATATGGCATTTTAAAAAACGTGTTAATAATGATAAATGGATGTCCTAGGGTTTCATACTCTTTGATTTTTTAATTGAGAATGCCTAATCAATATAGAAATTGTCGATCATTCTTAATTTCTGAATTTAAAAAAAATCCCATTAAATAATAAATGTTTAAAGTCTGCTAAAGGCTTATCACATGCAGGGAAACTTCATTTGTTTATAGCACTGGGGCAGTATTTTCACTATTACAGAACTTAAAATATTGTGGAAGAGGTCATTACTTGTGTCTGTCCCTCTTCTACACTGAGAACTCCATGTATGCCAAGTGCCTAACACAGTGCCTGGATTTAGTGAGCTTCAACAAAAGTGTAGTGTGCTACTACTGATTTTGTCCATAACAATTACATAACAAGGAATACAATTTTATGCTTTTAGCTCCCATACTGTGTGTAATAGCCACGGACTTGATTTCTCTTGCTTTGTTAGGAGATACAGTATATATTCAAGAAGTACACTGGATGAATTACCACATAGATGACACAGTAAGTGAAAACATTATGGTAAAATCTTTTCCACAATCATGTAACTTATTTACCCATCTTTTATTCAGCAAGGAATAATAGCAAGTGAACATTTAAAGCATAATTTTGAAAATTTAAAATTATACTTCTATTTTTGCTCAACCAACTCACTTTCTACAATACAAAGTCCATCAGTAACAATGAATGGATCTATTTACTGCATGAACCATTTTGAAAACTAGTAGTTCAAGAAATTTAAAATTTTCCAAGTCTGTAGTCACATACCATTTTCATATAATCTTCAAACTTATTTTCTTAATTAACGGATAAAAGGCCCCACTGATCCTCCCCTAGAGGCTTATATGTTAAGCTTATTCCTGTAGAATGACCTTTGTATTTTACCATTTTCTCTTCCTAGAAGACTCTTACCCTGACCTCTCCATTGCTGGCTCCCATCATTTAAGTCTCAGCTCAACAGTCTTCTCCCCTCCATATTCTAGTTATCATCACAACACCATTTTAAACATCATTTGTAGTATTAGCTCTATGTAAGTTTATCTTGTTTAGTAATATAGTTGTTTACTGTGCCTTCCCCACTAAAATATAAGCTTTATTAGGCAGGAATCTTGCCTTCCTTGTTTACCACTATATCCCCAGATCTTAAGACAGTGCTTGGCATGCAGTAAGCACTCAGTACATAATTCCTGGATGGATGGATGAATGGAGAATAAACAAATGGGTGAATGACTGATGAGTTTTAACATGCTTGAAAGCTTAGTTTATCTTTGATTCAGAATATTATAGTTCTGAGACTCTCAGTTACAATATATTCAGAAATGCTGCATATACAACAGGTAGACTGAGACACTGTATGGCATGCTAGGGATAGTCCAAACTTCAATCATGGCCCCAGTCATTTATCTTGTAGTGTATTAGTCAGTTTCCTGTTACTTATAACAGAATACCTGAAACTGAGTAATTTATAAGAAAATAAAATTTATTTCTTACAGTTTTGGAGGCAGGATGTTCAGGGTCTAGGGGGCACATCTGGTGAGGGCCTCCTTCTTGGTGGGGACTCTCTACAGAGATCCATGGCAATGCAGGGTATCACATAACGAGGACTGAGCAAGAACATGCTAACATGCTTCTTCCTCTCCTTATAAAGCCACTACTGCCACTCATGTGATAACCCATTTATCTATTAACTCATTAATCCATGAACAGATTAATCCATTTATGAGGGCAGAGTCCTCACAATCCAGTTACCTCCCAAAGCCCCACCTTTCAAATACCATAATCTGATTTCCCACCCTCTTAGTACTGTTCCAGTAGGGATCAAGCTTCAGTGAGTTTTGGGGGGACATTCAAACGATAGCATCTAGTAATCTCTGGGCAGTCTGTTAACTAATCTCTATAAACCTGTTTGCTCATCCATGGCATAGGGGTAATAAACACCTGCCCCTCACATTTATCATGAGAATTAAGTAAGACAATGCATATAAAGTGCCTTAAACAGGCATTTCATATGTGTTACCTCACAGACACAGAGTAAGCTACTCAGAAAATGTTAGTTCCCTTTTTCTAATGGACGCTCTACAGGATTCATCTAATTGGGGTATATAGTCTTGGCTGAGATACTCTTTATGGATAATTGGGCCAGCTGACCACCCCTCACCAAAGTCTTAGAAACAAGTTTAAGTTATGTAATTTAGGACACTCTGTGCTTATAAGGAATGGAAACAAATAATCTAATGGAGCAAGATAGAAAACATATAATTGTATAGAGCAAACGACTTTTACAAAGTTTAGATGGACTTTGGCATTTTTAACATAAGTTCATATTTGAAAATTATGAAAACATCATAGCATTTTAAGGCTGGACTGGCCCTTGAAGATCAGCTCTTCTAATATCCTCATTACAGAAATAAAAGACTCCAGGTGGTTGCCCAAGTTCACATAATTAGAGAGGTTTCAGGACTAAAACATAACTATTCTGGTCCTTAGGTCACTCTTTTCTCCACTCTATGCCACTTTTCCCCAATATTGAATAAAAAATTAAAGCAACAAGTATTTAATTATGAAATCTCTATTACAAAATGTCAAAGTGTCAAATTATCTTCAGCATAATCAATATGGTGCAACATGAAAGAAATCACCTAAAAACAAAATAGTGCCATAGATTAAACAAATTCTCACTGTACTTAATAGGGCTGTAATATGAGAATGGCTTATTATTAACATCCTGTTCTGATACTAAACAAAGGAAACAACTAGATAATGGATGGATAATAATGGAAATTTTAATTAGCTGCTCTGTATGAGATTAATGAAAATTACCACTGTGCCCATCTGATCTTTAAAAAATAATGCAGACAAAGTTAGCAATTAGCATCACGCTATTCCAAAGCTAGGTGAACAAAAAGCTTTACTAATTTGAAGCCATTCCTTAATTTGAAAATCATTAGGATGGAGATACTTGTCCATGTGACTGTACTTGTATTATTCTAAGACAGTACACAAAGAACCAAAAGGTACTTGGGTCAGTTTAATAATTGCACATTCCCTTTACTCTGATATGAAATATTAATATCAGAATCAGAAAAGCAACATTCTAAAAAGAAAATTTTAAGTTTGTAGTGGAAAGAACCACTTCTGAGTTTATCTGACTTAGGCTGAGCATGATCTGTCATTCTTTAACATAAATACAGATTGACTTACAACTTGAGAAATGGCTTCATAGCTGTTAGCTGTAAAGGTGTCTCGCTACAGACCTTGGATAGAACTATTGATTGTACACAGGTCTTTTCACCTACAGTGTGCACACAGATAGTTTTCATAGCAATTACTATCAGTAGTGTCACTGTCAAACAGTAATATTGTTACTGTTATTGACCATGATTTATAAACCCTAATGTAGTCAAGTTTCTTTGGCTATTTTAATCTACTGGGTTTCTTATGTATAATTGTAGTTCTCTGAAAACACAATGTTATAGATTAAGAAATTTGGAATTACATCTGCAAAGGTTCACAATGTTGTTCTTTGAGCATAAGAAATCAAAAAGCCATCTTCTTCATCATCAGTTTATTGAGTTCAAGGAAGAAAAGGAAATATAAGATGAGAGCCCTATCCAAGTGAATCTACCTATTAATTCTGATAGTGATGTATCTGGTGGGCTATACAACTCTGAATACATTGCTGAAAATTTAGATGGCTTTTCTCCATTTATATAAGTAAAACATCTCTTAAAGGAAGTATTAAAGTAATTCATTTATCAAAAAATACAAAATATCAAAATAAATGTATCATAACAACATCTCAAGTCATTTTATATGCAATCTGCATTGAAAATTCTTTTAATTGCATGAAAAATGTAAGGTAAAAGATACATATTATCAATTGAAATCTGTAAGGAAAAAAACCTATGCAGTTATTGCATATATCAAGTTTGTTCGTGTTTACTGCCTAGTTGTAGTCCATAGTATGGATATACTACAGTTTATTTAACCATTCACCCATCGAAGGACATTTGGATTATTTCCCATTTTTGTCTATTATGAATCAAACTACTACGAACATCCATTTACAGGTTTTTGTGTGAACATAAGCTATTATATCTCTAGAATGTGCCATATTTTAAAAAAACAATTTGATAAGCATATTTTAATATAATTGGTTATATATTTAATATAATGCTTTTTTAATCTTATGTATTTTACGTTTTACATTTAAAAACATGATTTTAAAAAAAGGTACCTACAGGCTCACCAGACTGCCAAAGGGGCTCATTGCACAAAACAAGTTAAGAACCTTTGTAGCAGCCTGTTTCCTCTATTTTGTAACACTACATTTGCTTCATCCACTGTTCTATGAAAGGAGAAAAAGCATGGTACCTTTTAAAATAGAGAAATTTCATTTATGTAAATGATTAACTTAAAAAATGGGCAGGATTTGATCAATAATGATGTCCAACAGGATAACCAACATATTTGGCATAGCCAGTCTCTTCAGTGTACTATTTAAAGATATAAACAACAGTGAAAACTTTATCAACATTTGTTAGGTTGGCGCAGTACCCCACAGATATGTATAATCAATTATGTATCAATAAAATAAAACAAGGAAACAAAACGAACAAACAAACAAATAACAATTGTTAGGTTGGTGTAAAGACTATGAAGACATTTTTTTTTAATGAAGACATTTAAATATAATGTTTTCCCTCCTTGCTTTACCATTTTATAGATTTAATTCCAGGAGTAACTTTAGACACCGTAAAAAAGCCAGTTTAACAATACTTTTGGAGATTATAAATGTTTCCTACAGCCTAGATATAAACTACATTTTAAGTAGGTAATGAAGCTATAAATTGTAAATGAAATAAAGAAAAACTCTTTCCACAAAACAAAAAATTACCCCATTTATTTTCAAACCCCCTAGCCTTCTAAACATTTTAGTAAGTGCTATCACCCAAAATGAACACACTGAATTTTATTCAGTTCCTTGCCCACCTGCTGATGGGAGGGATTAATAACAAAATATCCAAAGGATAGGAAAACAAGGAAAAATTAAAACTTTAATAGAAAATATCCAAAGGATAGGGAAACAAGGAAAAGTAAAATGACCATGACTATTTGACTTGTTTTCCTATCCTTTGGATATTTTACTATTAATGTACTACCTCTCATCAGGAGGTAGGAAAGGAATTGTTTTCAAACTGTATTCTGAAGGTCCACAGAGGTTCCTGAAGCGTTTTCAGAGCTGCCTTTGGGCTGAGAAGGGGATGTACATAAAGGAAGGCTCACTGGGAAAGCCTTCTGCTCCCCCAATAATGAGGGCATTTACATGTTTATCTACTTTACATATTCATATTCTACATATGATTTCTTATGCATAAGTTGCTCTGATGTTAAATAAAATAAAGTTTTAAACCCACTGAATTAGATGATCTCAATGGTCTTGCCCTTTTGAATCTATGATTTGGAGTATGCCACCATATGCATACTAAAAGAAAAGTTTTCTTTTTTGAAGTATAAAATTTTAATGACCACCATATTTTCTACACACACATTGATTATCCAGGTTTTCAGTTTCTTCACAAAATAGCACTACAGAGACACAAGGCATTTATCTCTTATTCTACATATGGTGTCCTTTCCATATTAGACTATTACCACTCAACATTAATTAAGTTCCCATGAGATCCCAGGCACTGAGAGTACAGAGATAAACCAAGACACACCCTTGCCATCACGGACCCTATACTCTTTTGGGGGTGGTCAGGAACGATAACCAGACCATTATCAAACAATGTGATAAGTGCCCTGACAGAAGTAGATAGGGAGTGGTATCAGAGTTTGAAAGAGGAGTTGGCTCTATTTGCGGGAAGAAGATCAGGCAAGCTATAAAAGTTGTTTGCCCAAGGCTATTTCAGTCAGAAGTTACAATAAACATTGAGGCATAATAGAACATGCCATGTTTGAGGATTTGCTAGTAGATCAATAAACCTGGAGCTCAAGGCTAATGTTTCCCAAACTGGGGTCTTCAAACATAGTCTTAATGGTCTTTGACTTGTATAAGGTAATTTTAAAATTCTGCAGATTCATTTCTCAAGAAAATGTGATAAAACTAAGCATAAACTGGATCATCTGGATAACTACCTTATAACCAAGTCCTGCCATTTAATCTCAGCATCCACATTTGCATTTAGGATCACTAGGAAGTACAAATTTCATTATTTCTGGCTAAGGAGATGGTCTTAGTATGAAAATGCATTTGTACCAAAATAAAGACCAAATGACATTGCAGAATACTGTATTAATCAAAATTTAACCATAGATGAAACAGAGAACACTGGTAGCACATTTGGGTCATCCTGGCACAGAAAACTCAAAAGTGCCTGCACTGTAATATATTTACATTGTGAATGGCAATTTAGATGCAGCAAATCATTTATCACTTAAAATGTTAATTTAAATTTTATTGGTTTTATACTTTTTATTTAACATGGATATTTTATAAGTTGTATAAGAACTATTGACATAGTTTATATCTTATTTTGTGCTGTCACATATTTAAGCAGTATCATTAAAATATTTTAAGTCAACACTGGGGTCTCTGAGAAGGCTTTTCCTTTAATAGGGGTCTATATTTTGCTCAAATTTGAGAAATTGCCATAAGTGAAAAGAAGGCATTGGAAGGGTTTAGTCTGTGAAGTGAGAAATATATATGTGTATTTTAAATTTGGGCTCAGCAGGGAGATGTGTAGAAGCAACTAAGGGAGAGAATGGAAGCAGTAAATTTGTTTAGAGTTTTAAAATCATCAAGGAAGGATATGATGTGCTAAGCGTTAACGATGCAGTTAGAAAGAAAAGACTGGATTAGAGAGTTGTTTGAAACATAGACCTATTTCACTGAGGTAAGTAAATGGAAATGCTGAGGTAGGTATGATGGAGGAACTAAGATCCTCCCCAGGGTTAGGCAGCACCTCTGAAGTGTTAATGTTATCTGCATTTTTAAAGATTAGGGAACTGGGGTTTTAAAAACTTGGGCAAGGTCACATTACTAGTAAGTGACAGAGCCTGAATTTGATCCCAGATCTGTCTGACTCCAAGGCCTGTGTGCTTAACCGCTGAGTGAGCTACTCTGCTTCTGTATCAGTACTAACAAAGTTGTGTTCAAGATTCCCATGGAGAATATGGAAAGTGAGAAGCCCAAGTAAGAAACTCTGAGCAGTGCTTATATTTAGAAACACACAGGAAGAAGTACAGAATAGAAGATTATACAGATAAACGAGAATGAGCAACAGGAATAGGGCATTTTAATTTGTACATATGCAGCTGAATACTAAATCTTCACATTATGTGAGGTGACCTCTAAAAAATTATTGCAATATTAAAAGTGATCGTTTCTTTACTGTAAAATCAGCTAGTCCATAAATGTTCAGGTTAATTGAAGAGGCTGACATCTTTGTAATCAAATATTTTAGTAGGGTAGTCTTCTGGTTAGTGTTTGAAAGAGGAATAATTTGTTTGGGTTAGTACATGTAAATTCAAAGAATACATGGAAGTTATCTCTTGATTTCATTTCAATAATCTGATTTTACCTAATGAATTAATGAATTCAAATATTTGTGTTTATTTTCTATAGTAGTGATGGATTATAGGTTATCCAAGATTTTTTGTGATAAATAATTCATCTATGCTGCATGAGAACCAATTTCATTTCTCAAATAGTACACAATGAATATCATAAAATACTGCTTACCCAGAGCCCTAGCCTAACGTGAAAGAACAACCTGATAAGAATACTGAGCTAGTACTTGAGCATATAGTCTTCACAGGGTTTTATAAAAAGTACAAACAATGTTCTGGCCCATAAGTGGTATATATCATGTTACAGTTAGAGGGTATGCCAATAGAAACAGCAGTTAACATTATTACCTAGTAAGATGGTGTTACTTTTATAGATTACAACCATCTGCTTCTGCTGATAGCATTCTTACCTCTAAAGACCTAAGTTGTGAATTTGGACATAAAAGAACACCTATTCCTGTTTCCTCAAAATAATTAATTTAGAAATAATATTTATTTAAGGTCCACATTCTGTGATTTATTATTTTAGCATGTCATTTACTTCTCAGAGAGAAAATTAATATAATCTAACAATTCAACACACACACACACACACACACACACACACACACACACACACACACACACACACACACACCGCCCTTTAAAAGGCTTCATTTCTGTGTTCTACTATCCAAAGAATGATACAAATTTTAAATATCTTCAGTAGTTAATATAATCAGTAATTTCTTTCAAAACTTCCTCACGAAATGAATGAAACTTTCAGCTTATCAAATATATTCAGTGAGGGTTTTGTACAGCAAGGAATAAAAAGCACAACTCATGATTTTTTTTAAGTGCATGTTTACTCTATGTTAAACACAGCAATTTATACAACCCAAATCTGACATCAGTTAGAGGGCTCTGTGCCAATTCTACATTCCTTTAAATAAAGCAAGGCAAAACCACAACCAAAAAAGCCATCTGGAGCTCAGTAGGTAGGTTAAATGCACTCTTCTGACATTACCAATTAGTACAATTAAAGGCAAAACACTCTCAAAAGAAGAGACTGCTATATGGTCTATGTCTTTGGGAAAAATAAGAAATCTTGCAAAAACCTGAAGATTTCTTAGATTATTTCAAAAGTTGTTGCATGTTGCTGGAAAGTATTAATATTGTTATGCAGATCCACTCAGTCAAAGAATATAATAAGAGTTTCTAGGAGGAGCAAAGCATTATACTAAGCATTGAGAGAAATGTGAACATGCATTAAAGCTCCTGCCTGGCAAGAGCTGTTCATATAATAGCAAAGATTGATCTCATCTCTAAAAGCATGTAGGGTCACAAATTTTATTTACGTACAAAACCAACTAACACATTATAATTGACCAACTCCCTTGATATCATGTGGGGGTGGAGGAGAACTGACTTTGTATAAAAGAGAACTAACTTTGGGGTCATGGAAATTTGATTTGAATCTATTGTTTGCTACTTAGGACTGTCGAACTGCACAAATAATTTTTCTGAATTTCATTATATCTTACAGAATTGCTTTGAGAATTTAAATATAAATAAATGTAAAGTGTCCAGCATTATGCCTGACACATATTTAAATATACAATGGATATTTATTGCCCGTCCTGTCATCAGCAGCAGCAGCAGCATCCTCATCAACAACACATGCACACAAACACGGATGCACACCAAATCTGGAAAACAGATGAGTAGAGGTAATTTTTCATGAGACAATCTTGTAGAAATAATTTGTGGCAAGTTTCCCTGAAATACTGCTTAGTATATCAAAGATGCTCTTTAACCTGCAATGAGAAACTTCTCAGCTTTGATCAGATTCCCTTATTGTTCGATAGATATATACACTCTATCAGTCCTGGAAACAAATCTTTATATATTCCTGACCTTCTACAAACCTAGTGATCAGTCCTCCTTCTTACTCACATGCAGATCCATAAATCAGTCCATTTGATCTGTCTGGTCCCCTGACCAGTCAACATCCCACAAGTCATTTTAGATGAGCAGAACATGGTGTAAGGGATTTTATAGATTAGGTCACCAATTAAACACAACACCAGGAATACTAACAAGGCAGCATGCTGAAGAGCAAAACTCACTGGAGTGGAAGTTATGACACTTAGATTTTAAGCCCTGCTCAGTCACCAATTTGCTTTGTGCCATGAGACACACACACACAGGTTCTTTGGGTGAATCTGTTTTCTGTTCATATGAAAATAAGGATGCTGGGCTAGAAGACTATCTCTAAGGTCACTTTCAGCTTGAACATTCCACAGTTCTAGCACAAGATAAGAAATATATTGCCTGAGGTCTGTGAAAAAGAGTGGCCACTATCACAACAAATAACAGCAAAAGCACAAACATCCCTAAGATCATAAGTTTCTCCCCAACTGCCATATTGGACTGGGATCCCAAGTCCCATATGACTTACAAAATTTCTGCTTTTATTCTGTGTCCTTGCATGGATCCCAGAGGTGAGCAGATTACTTACCCCTGATATTACTTACTGCTCCATCATTATTCTCAATAATCTTTACTTCATCCACCAATCTCCATAAGTTTTAGTTATTCAGTAGATTTCCTCAAGGGCAGTGACTTTTTTTTTAAAGGATTTATGTGATTCTTTAGAAATGTATCTATTGTTCAATGTGTGATATAGTTCCTATTACTAGAATTCTTAAAAATCCTAGGGTTGGGGAAGGAGGCTTCTTTCTTCCAATATATTTTTCATTTACTGAAGCACAAAAATATACACAGAGGAAGCACTTTTATGAAAAATATCATATACATTAGTAAACTAATTTGTGATAATTCAAACCAAATGCCATTACCACTAAATATGGTGAAAAAAGGAAATAACACTGATTCGAAACATTACTAATATTCCAAAGTATTCAAAGAAAGGAGTTCCCCTTAGAATATTAAAAATTGATACGGGCCTACTATCATACTGGCAAAGTCCCCGAAAATAAAACAAAAATTAAAGGGCAAAAGTTCTACTCTTGTCCCAGAAAATAATTACTTGTACGGCTTTACACAAAGCACAAGCTCTTGGTGGTCAAAACAGAACCAACTTGAACTATCCAAGTCTCTACACCAGAAATGTGAATTCTAAAGAGCGGTAAATGCTTTGAGTACTTAGAAAAATGCATTGTGTATATAAAAATTATTATTTTACCTAAGACATTAATTATTTTGAAGAACCTGTTAGTTCCTATGGTATATTAGTTTTCATGAAAGTAAATGACCTTTATGCATTTTATTGCTTTTATTTTTTAATCTCAACCAGTGGATCGATTCATTAAACGTTGATTAAAAAGCTACTATGTGCTATACACTGGATATACAAAGATGATTAAGACACAGCCCCTGTTCTCAAAGAGCTCAAAGTCAGTATGAAGAGAATGAGAACAGCATTTCCTTTACCAGGAAAATTTTTAAAGAAAATTTCTAGATGAGGCTTAGAGATTATTTAAATTTTGTTACCTAACTCTTCTACTCATCCCAAGATTTTCACTGTTACTGGAATAATACTCTTTCTAGATTAGAGTGAGATCAATTTATATATTTAACTTTGTGAAATTCAGATAAAATATTGATTTAAGTAATGAGGATAAATCATTTTTCATGCCACTGTTTAATTGCCCATTTCTTCAATTGAAGTATCACAAATTAGTAAAGCAAAATACTTTTATACTATTTTTAGACTCACCATGTTAACTCATGGTGGGTTTTTTAAAGAATGGATTCTCTGTTTTACATTTTAATGTAATATATGATAAATACAAAATAATACATGCAAAGTGTACGTAAGTTATAAAGCAGAAACTAATCGTTAATTAAGTGCAATATCAGTTTTTGCTACATTTGGAGAAATCCTATAGTCAATCTATATTTTGTGTAAGAAACCAATAAAGGCTTTAGGTTATAAATAAACTAAACTGAGAATAAAAAATAATTTGAACGTATAATAATTTCTACCATTCAAGTTTTAGCTAGACTTGGTTCCTAATATTAGAACTCTTTTGGAAGAACACAAAATGTATTAGGAAAAAAATATTTCATTAATCCTTCTAGCATCCCTGTAAAGTGAGACGTAATATCCCCATTTTACAGATTGGTCAACTTCTTTAATCAAATTTGGCCATGATACACAATGACAAATGGAGCTGGGAATAGAACCTAGGGCATCTGATTTCTAGTGCAATGTCCTATCCATTAGTCTTTCTCTCTCGTGCTTTTAGCACTTCTCATTGTCCTAAAATGCAGTCCAGGACTGCTTATTCTCCAAAGAACAGGTTCCGGTGACAAGGCCACAAAGATACAGAACTTAACAAAAAATCTAATTGCTTTTGTTTGGGGATTTAACACAGTAGTTCAGTATCACAGAGTAATAATCCAGCACACACACACACACAAAAAAGATTTCAAATGTAAAAAAACATATTACCTTCAGAATAATTTCTGTAAAATTCAGATATGTAAAATACTGTTCTTTGTTTAATGGATTAATTTGATAATGCAGTACACATAGCTATCCAGAAATTATATACTTACCGATGTAGAATACAGTTAAAGAAACTAAAAAGCCCTGCCCATGTAGTGAAATGGATATTCTTTTACACTGCTTGTAGCAATATGCAGACTTGGCATAACCTTTCTGGAAAAGCATCTGGTAAAAAAAACTGAGAGCCTCAAAAAGTATAAATTCTCTTTGACCTCATAATGCTACTTCTAGGAATCTATCACAGGAAATTATCTGAATTGTAGACAGAGCTTTATGTTCAAAGATGTTCATGACATCATTTTTGTAGTAGGGAAACTTGTAAACATTTTTAAGGGTCCAAATGTACATAAATGAAGAGGTAAATTATGCTATCTACTTAAAATGGAATATTACACAGCCATTGAAATGTTTTAATGATGTGGAACTATATCTTTGAGTCAATGTTATTGGAAATGAGATATAAAACTAAGCAAAGTATCATTTCACTGATGTAAAAATGTTTCTATCATCTAAATGGTAATATATGGCAATGTTAATGGTAATTATACCTGGGTAATAGGATTTTAGATGCATCTTTTCCTCTTTAAAACTTGCTTAGTTTCCAAATTTTCTAAATTGAAGATTACAACTTTTATAATTGAAATACATTAAATATTTTAAAAAGAAAGCTCCACCATCTGATTTGGTCAAATTTACTCATATACATAGTTATAAGGCTTGAATAAAGAGAAAAAGGTTGAGAGTAAAAGAGAAAAGGGATGAAAGAATAAAATTAATAATAATAATAAAGAAGAGACACAAAATAGTACAGGAAAAAATGTAGAAAGGAAAAAGGAACAATGAGGACACAATACAAAGTGCTTCCCTCATAACAAGGCAGGTACAAATCTCCCTTGCTTCAACCAAAAAAGATTTTTACCCTTTCAGCCTCAACCACTAAGAGGATGTTTATTCAAGTATGTATTGCCTTCTGTTTGTTAGAAAAGGCCCTGGGACACAGGGCCTAACAAATGAGAAGATAACTTTGACTAGTTTGTAGGATGATGGTATTGTTTTAATGGTCATTAATTAGTATAAATGAATACAAAACCAGTCTACCTCTATTAAATAATGTATATTGATACAACCATCCATACGTGTGCACACACATAAATATACAGAGAAATCCAGCTAAAGTCTTAACTCCAGATATGGTCAAGATCACCTAATTAACACTAATATGTAAGTCACTATGTTAGGTACTGTAGGTAAAACAGAGTAAAATAAGATAGTCTCTGCCTTCAAGGAACTTAAGGAAATGGGGAATGCTCATTAACCTCAGGGAGGTGTCACCATTACAATGATTTATCATTCAAATATTTAATGAGTTATTCACTCATTTCCAACTAATATTAAAAATGTACTGTACATGTAATCCAGCAATCCCAGTGCTGGGTATATACCCAAAGGAATGGAAATCATCATGTTGAAGGGATACCTATACTCCCATATCAATCACAGCTCTACTTACAATAGCCAAGAGTTAGAACCAACCTAAATGTCCATTGGCAGACGACTGGATAAGGAAAATGTGATATATGTACACAATGGAATACTACTCTGCCATAAAAAAGCATGAAATTCTACCATTCGCAGCAACATGGATGAACTTGAGAAAATTATGTTAAGCAAAATAAGCCAGGCACAGAAAGAGAAATACCACATGTCCTCACTCATAAGTGGGAGCTAAAAAAATAAACAAATAAAAAGAGAAAGAAAGACATAACAATCACAATAATTCACTGAACTTTCAAAAGGAGAGAACAGAACTGAGGCCAGCAGGGGTGGGTAAAGGGGAGAGGAGGGGGAGGAGAGTTAGTGAGAAATTGGTAAGGGGCCAAAAAATATGATTACATTCTGTAATGTTGAATATATTGATTTTCCTGATTTGAAGATCACACATTGTACACAGGTACTGATATTCAACACTACACCACAGATATGTACAATCAATTATGTTTCAATTTTTTTAAAAAGTACTGTATGTAGCATTATGCTTGATGTTAATGATATGATGGTCTGGAAGTCAATGCTCTGGTTGGAAGTTAAAAATATAAATCTCAAGGAGTTTATAATACTCACTGTAGGCCAAAGCCATACAGATTCATTCCAGAATATGCATCAAGCATCTACTGTGTGCCAGACAGTCTGCTGACTGCAGGTACAGTAGTAAACCAAGTAGACAATGGTCTCTACTCAGGTGATCCTTATTTTTAGTAATATTGTCATCCCTCATATCTGTAGAGCAGTTGGTTCCAGGACCTTCCACAGATCCAAAATCCACAGATACTCAAGTCCCTGATACAAAACGGTGTAGTATTTGCATATAACCTATGCACATTTTCCTGTATACTTTAAATCATCTCTAGATTACTTATAATACCTAGTGTGATGTAAACACTATGTAAATAGTTGTTATACTATACTGTTTAGGGAATAATGACAAGAAAAAAATGTCTGCACATGTTCAGTACAGATGCCATTTTTTTCCCATTATTTTGGAAAAAATATCAGCGGTTGGTTCAATCCATGATGCGGAACACATGGATAGGGAAGGCCGACTGTGTAAGCAGAAAGGGAATGACATAGGGTGTTATGGAAATACATAAAAGGATGCAATCCAGATGTCCAGAAAGCATTCCTGAAAGAAGGAATGTCTAAGATAAAACCTGGAAGCTACGCAGGAATCAGAGCACAGAAGAAAAAGCTCAGATGAGTTTGGACTAGTGAGGGAGAGTGTTCCAGGTCAAGGGCACAGTACTTGTGAAGACTCAGTGATGGGACAGAATAAAATAGAATCGTGGAACGGAAGAAGCTCAGCATTGCTGCAGGAGTGTTTGTGCGTATGTATTTGTGTGTGTGATTGCAGGCAGGGGAGGGACAGAGAGAGGAAGGAATTTATTTGCTGGGAGCAGATGCTGGTGATGTAAATAGAGGCTAAGTCATGAAGACCCTGAAAGCCCCATTAAAGGGTCTGGACTTCATCCAGCAAAGTGAAATCACTGCAAACTTTTAAGCTGAGAAGTGACATGTTTAGATTTGTGTAGAAAGTAGAAGAAAGGGAGGCAGGGCTGGAAGAAAAGAGACTTGTTAGGAAGCTGCTAATTTAATGTAGGTGAAGAGGATGGTGGCCTAAACTGGGAAAGTGACAGTGGGCATGGGGAGGAGCAAATGAGTTTCAGAAATATCTTAACAGTTAGAATCAACAGAATGTGGAAACAGATTGGAAATAGAGAATGAACAAGTACAAGCAATCAAGAATGAAAGGCAGGTTTCCAGCTTAGACATCCTCAGGTATGGTGGTATCAATTTCCTGAGGCAGAGAATTCAGAACAAGTATGTTGCTGTTTTGTTAGCATTAAGTCAAGATATTTCCTTATAATTTTTATATTGTTGATGATAGACTTTTTTAACCCCTAATGGAATAAAAGAGGACCATTCTAATTGTGCTTTCCTATCATAGCCCTTCAATTATCCGGAGACAAGCATATCCTGCCTAAACCTTCTCTGTTTTCAGCTTTCATACATTTCAGAATGAGAGAATACATGCAAAACACTTGAAGTCTTTCCTGGTCCGTAGAACATGATCAATAAAAGTTAGTATCATTATTAATTAGCAGCATACTTTATCATTACTAACATTATTCTTAGAAGTCTATGCCATTCTCACTTTCTCTATACCCGCTAAAAATAAAGTTTGTGGAGAATGTAAAAAAAAAAAGTCATACCAGAAAGTAGTTTTTACATTGCCATCTAATGTTTGATTACATGCTTACATTTTACATAGTTGAAAGCACGCATCATACCATGTGTAAATTCTTTTAACCATTGTATCAGAAGAATGTTTTTTTTTTTCTACACACCCTATATAAGTCACTTTAGTGCCTATCTGATGTTCTCCTGAGTGCATGGCCCATAATTGAAGCATTCCCCTCTTCTCGGAATTAAGTTTTCTGCCCACCCCAATTTTCCATTAGTATAAACAATCCCTCCTTGCTTTCTTTTGGACAATTTCCTTAGGACAAATTCTCCAAAGTACTATATCACAGGGGTCAATGGGTATAAGCATTTTGTATATTCCACCAAATTGCTTTTCAAACAGATTTAATGCTACTAGCACAACAAAGTAATGCACAAATTTCATGGTATTAGTAATGTCACTTTTATTATTTCCAATTGAATAGATGGAAAATGACACCTCATTTTCAAATGTGCATTTCTCAATTGGTATGTGAAAGTTTTCCCCATTTTACTGATTTTATTTCCATTTACGTGTGTCTGTTTTTGTGCACATTTACCTGTCCAAACCTCAATGTTTCCATCATGCTCTATGCAGTGCTTAATACTAATGATATTAATCCTTTGTGTAATAAACTTGTAAATATTTTTCTCACTGTTTTATTTTTTATATTTTCCTGTACAGTTTAGCTTTTATTTATTCGTAGTAGTAAATCTTTTGTGACTTCAATTACTTTAATGCTTACAAAGTTTTTGCCTCGATATTTACTTTTAATCTATGATTTTGGCATACAATTTGAGTATGGACTTACTTTTCCCCAGGTTTATAGGAAGATTATTTAATGAATGGTGTTGGGATGCCTGTCTCCCCCTCATTATTTTATACCCTTACCAAAAACAGTTTTATTTTATATTTATAATATATTTTCAAAAATATAATATATATTAAACTTTATTTTTATTCCCACTTATTTACATGAATGTGTGTGGTATTATAATGATCTTTCTCTTAAAATTTTTAATGGTTTACCTTATTATGGAATTAGTTCCCCACCACCAAGATGGTTCCTCTACTTCTCAAAATGGCATTTTATATTCTTGTCAGATTCCTTTTCTCTATATAAATAATCTTGTTAAATTCAATTTAAATGCCTGTTTTTATTTTATTATAATTATGTTAAATGTATAAGTTTAAAAAGAGAAATTTTATATATTTATGACCCTCATTTATCCCATCTAGAATTGTACAGTCTTTACATTTATTTTAGGTTTTTGTATAGCCCTCAAAAGTGCTGTAGATTTATTTATGTAGGTTATATACATCTTCTATTAAGCTTATTCAGATCAACTTATACTTTGTTACTGTTATGAATATGATCTTTTCATTGTGTTCTCTAACTGGTTATTATTGTTAATAAAGAAATGGTATTGATAGCATATCACTTTATTAAATATTAGATTTAAATTTTTTACATATTAATATGTAAATTTAGGTACAAGGTCAGCCATTGACTTTCTTTATCCCAACTCTTTCGAACTGAATTGGAAGATGAGACAAAATATATGTGACTTCAGGCTCTTTGATTTCTAGTATGGGGTTTTGTTGTCTTCAGAGTTTTTCTTGGTTGTATCAATCCTCATATCTGTCACATTTCAGCTGCATGCTTCATGTTGTTAGTGTGTTCCATCAGGTTATCAGGTTTACAAATGGCTGCTTCCAGGCAATAACATCTTCAATCTGCAGGCTCAGTTATTACCAGGGAATTCAAAATATTTAAGATTTCCATTACTGCCTGTAACTGGCACCTGAGTCCAGTATACTTAGGGTAAATGTCCCCTTCTAGGATAGGAACTTGCCCTGAACCCTAGATAAATTGGCATCATGCTAAGCTTTCCCCATAGAAATTGAATACAGCAACCTGCATGATGAATCCCAAAGGTTGGCAAGAGTTTTTGCTCCAAACCAAATTAATCACCTGGAACCACAATACTTCCATAGGTCTGCCTAGAAGATCATGTAGCTGCATTCTCATGACCATAAAAGACTCCTTAGATACTGTCAATGGGTCAGTGTTTTTTTGTTGTTGTTGTTTTTGTTTTTTTAATGCTATAAATTGAGCTGTTTTAGCCTTGAGACTATTCCACCATATCTGTTTGAACCTTCATTTCATCTATGGTCACCCCACACAGAGGACTCAACCAAGTTCTAAAATTCTGACTCATGGTTGTCAATTTACACCCTTTTCAGCACTGACTATTACATCATTGGTCACAGTAGGCCTCAAGGCTAACACAGCCTTATTTATAGCATAAAAAAACAGTGACCACCATGAATCACTTTCTCCAATACCCTGTAATACACAACTAAAGCTTTCTACATATGTACTTCAAGGGAATCAAATGAACTTAGTCATTTTACTTAATATACTATTAAACACCTTTGTATTTATCAAATATGTTATCATTGTTATATCAACAAAAAAGAATTCTTACATGCATATACTTTGCTTGAAACATTTACTTTGATATAATAATAAACTATTTTAACAGTAAGAGAAATTTAGATCTGGTTTTTATAACATGCATATGGTTGACTCCCTCTACTGGAAAAAATAGCTTAGCTTTCATAAAATAGGTATACTTTACATTATACAGCAAGTTATAGCTTATAAGCATTTTCACATACATTATGTCATTTGATCCTCATAATATCCGTGTGATTTGCAGAGCAGATAAGAACAGAACAAATAAAACAAGGTCCACACAAGTTGAGTGGTGCTGCTGAAACTTATGCAGCTATATATCACTAGAAGCTATAGAATCCAGATTCATTGCTACTCTTGCTTCAGAGTTCTTTTCTACATCATGTAAGAGCCTTTTTAGAGAAACATCTGGTTATTGCAATCGTAAGAAACTTCCAACTACATAATAAAAGCAGCATAATTTTCAAAAAAAATATGTGAAACACACTTAAGATTAGTTGGTTTGGTACCCTTAAAAGACACTGAATTTTTCTATGGACATTTGACATACGTGACAGGAAATATTTTAGAAATCTGTATTTAAATGAATTGGAGGTGTTTCTTATAAAATAGAAAATATCTCTAGAAATAGTATTTTAGAACCTTCACTATTATGATAAATCTAACTTTTTGTTAAAGCAATAATTTGCAATTTCTGAACATTTTTGTAAACAGGTAACTATTATTCTTATATGTATTTATTCAGTCTTTCCTGTAAAAATAGAAATAATATACACCTGTAAATGATGTAAATAAACTTGAGAAGTTGCAAGTGCTATTGCATATATACTCAAAGAGCATTCACATTATATTCATGTAGAAAACATCAGAAATGAAATACTAAGGCAAGTACTTTCAATCTGTCCCTAATTTGAAAACAAAAAAAGCAAAACAACCCTGAATTCAGAAGAATACTTGCTGTTTTCAGCTCATTGTCTCATGCAAATATGCATACCTTTCACTGGTAATATTTGAAAACTTCAAGTTCAGAGACCATGTTTTTTTGTTTCTTAAGGATATCCCTTCAACACCACACACCAGAGATACTCAATACATATTTGCTGAAAGGGCAAGTGAGTAGGTATAAGCAGCTTTGAATTATCAGAAAGCTTGTTGTGTGCCCCCCTGTCTACCTCAGAACAAGTTTTTTTTATCCTTTTCTGTAAATATTAGGACAAATAAATATTCAACTCTTCTGAAGAATATAAATGCAACTAATTAAGACCTATGCTACTAGAGAAACAGCACAAACTTTAAAGTAAAGACAGTCTTACCACAGTAAGGGAGCACTAGAAAAAAAAATTGAATTCTATTTTTAAATCTTCTGCTAACTCGTTTAGCAGCCATACAACTTATTTAACCTTGTGAGAACTGAGGCATCTGAAGGCAGCTAATAAAACACCTTTTATCACCCAGAGGGCCTAAGCATATATATACCAAGAATAGACACATCGAAATTTATTGTTGGATGAAAATTACCTAATAAACACTTTAATTATGAGTTACTGGGTCATGGGGTCAATAGATCAGACACCCAATCATGGCTAGTCTGCTTATTAAACAACATGAAGAATTAGATATCACTGTGGTGCCTTATAAACATCCTTCATGTTTTGAGCTATCCCTATACACACACATACACACACACACACACACACGTTAGTAGATTCGTTTTGTTAAGTATTTGTTTTTCCACACTTAGTTCTCAAAGTAGCCACTGACATTTGTCTGGCTGCCATACTTCAATCCCAATACTCCAGTTACAGACAGTTTGTACCAATGTGTGCCCCAAAACTTAGTTGAAAATAAAATCTAGATTCACTCAGGTTAATTTTCAGTAAGGTTCTAAAACTGTCATATTTTGTTATTCCCATGATGATCTAAAGCTCGCAATGTTTAAACATTTGAATTCTTAGCTCTGATTATCCTCCATCTCAGATACTGTTCATATATTTTTAAAACATTAGACTTTAATTTCCCCACATTGAAAAATGTTCTTCCTACTCTCTTTGCTTAGCTAATCCTTATTCATCATTAAAGATTCAGCTTATATATCACTTCCTCAGGGAAGCCTTCCCTGTCCTCCCAAACGAGGTCTCTCTAAATCTCCTGGATGTCTCCTTTAAGCACTTAGGATAATTAAAATTAATATTGGTTTTACATCTGTCTCCCCACCTTGATGATGATAGGGACTAAACCATACTTATTTATTGTTGCATCTGTTTGTACAGTATTCAATAAAAATGTATATTCAATAAATGAATATACAACAAAATATATCCTTTTTCTCAATATGCACCATATTTATCTAGAAACTAGAAGGCTGCATAGCCCCTGCTCTCATATGCTGCATAGTAAACCCAATCCTGATTTGAAAGGTTTTACAATAAGGGTTAGGAATGTTTGGGTTTTTAATGCCAAAGGTAGAACCTCAGCTCTCAGTCTAAATTGGATAAAATATATTCAGTCATGGATTTAACTATACTATAGTTTCTCTAATTGATTAAATGAAGAAAAGCCATCACACTCTACCAACATTTCAGAGAAAATCTAAAGAGAAGATATAAATTCCAAATTACTTCAGAAAGATATTCTAAACAACAGAAAGATGGACTAATCATAAAATATAAAATAAAAAGATAAGAAATTTAAAATGCAGAATGTAACTCAAATTAGATTCATAATTTTACAATTAAGAAGGAAGCCTAGATTTAAAGAAAAGATAACTGCTATAAAATATTGACTCAATATCTCAATGCTCAATTCAGATTCTTCTAAGGTATACCTAAAAACTAAATAATTACGTTATATGCCTGCCACTTGGTTGTTTAAGACTTTGGTTTTCAGGCCGGCCCCGTGGCTCCCTCGTGAGAGTGCGGCGCTGGGAGCGCCAAGTCTGTGGGTTCGGATCCTATATGAGGATGGCCGGTGCGCTCACTGGCTGAGCATGGTGCACACCACACCATGCCGAGAGTTGTGATCCCCTTACAGGTCAAAGAAGAAAAAAAAAAGATTTTGGTTTTTTGTTTTTCAACTAATGGCATTTCATTTCCAAGTATGTTCATATAAAACTCAGAATAAGCTAGGATAGGCAAGGAAAATAAGGTTTTGGTGTTTATCCCACATGTCACTATTTTGCACACTTTACTTCATTTCCTTTAACTGCTTGAAAGATGAAGGAAGACATTTGTATTTTTTTAGTTTATACATATATTTTTATACAGCGTTATTAGAATCTCCCATTGTGATGTAAAGGAAATATCTAGTACCAGTAGAAAGACTTAGCTTTAGATTAAAATGAGTAAGAACTCATGAATAAATAGAATTTTACCAATACTGTAGTACCTAATATTTTCATACAATCACATAAGGTGACACCAGTAATGTATTAGTGCTAGTATATTATGATACAAACTGAAGCTACCCATAATAATTTTAAAAGCACATTTTTTCAATTTCAAAAAATAAATCTAGAGCTAGTATATAGATCTTCTTTACTTAGTTGTCAAAAGTAGCACTAAACATTTAAATCTAGTATATGCACAATATCATATGTGACTAGTGACTTATCCTCCATTAAACACTACAAAACATAAAGCAGCTTTCAAAAAATAAAATCAATAAAATGCTGTAGACTTGAAGTGCAATTAAACCATTTTAGAAGCCATACCTAATAACAGAAATAGTAAATAGTAAATGTTTAAGAAGTGTTGAGAAATATTATATTCATAATGCTTAAGAAAGTTTTACAGCTATGTCTGAAAAGTAAAGTCCTAAAATAGTGAATAGTAAGACACAGAAGTTAATCTATTTAGCTGTACAGGTATCTTTGAAGTGAATGTATCTGAATATATTAATGGGAACTGAGAATTTCTCTTTAATGTGAGAAGTAACAGAACCTAGGGTAATTGTTTTTCCTTAAGATAACTAGGAGTCTAAAACAGGAAAATTCTGTAGTCCTGACAAGTTAAAAACTTGAAAAAGACACCCAGATAGGCTTGTGAGCTAGAAAAATCAAAAGATCAGAACTTAGTATTATCATATACAAAAGTAACAAATGAGCTAATAATTTTTAAACTAATAGTGCAAAAGTTAATTCATACCTATAATAATGTGTTTAAAGCTTCTTGAAACAATTTCTTATAAAATTGATTTCCAAGGCATGAAAAAAGTACACATAAATATGTCATCTATTGAGCAAACTATAGTACTCCTTGATCCCCCCATCCCCAGCTCCCCAGCCCTCAAAAGTCTGAAAAATAAAATTATTTACACAAATTGTGTGTGATGGTTAATTTTCAGTGCCAACTTGACTAGATTAAGGAATACTTAGGAACATGGTAAAGTATTATTTTGGGGTGTGTCTCTCAGTGTTTCCAGAGGAGATTAGTATGTGGTGCCTGAGTGGACTAGGTGGGAAAGATCCTCCCTCGATATGGGCAGGCATGATCCAATCTGCTGGGGGCCTGGAGAGAAGAAAAACAGAGGAAAAAGCAAATCTCTCTTTCCACTAGAACTGGGATACACTTTTCTTTCCTGTCTGTGGACATCAGAACTTGAGACTCTTCAGCCTTTGGGTTCCAGGATTTATAGCAGCAGCACCTCTGGGATCTTAGTCCTTAGCCGTGGACTGAGAATCATGCCATCAGCTTTCCTGGTTCTGAGGCTTTTGGACTTGGACTGAGCTACACTACTGGCATTCAGTTTGCAGATGGCCTGTTGTAGGACTTCTCGGCCATCATAATCATGTGAGCCAATTCCCCTAATAAATCCCCTCTCATATATGTATAAACATGTCCTATTGGTTCTGTCTCTCTGGAGAACCCTAATATAGTGTCTGTGTTTGGAAAAATTTAATTAAAATACACTGACTGGCCTTATAGCTAAAACATCTGAGTCAAATCTTGATTCCTCCATTTTCATTATCTTTTGACTGAGGGCAAGTCACTTAGCCTCCCTGAATCTTCCGGCATTAAGTAGGGATGTCAAATAGGGTAATAATCCCTGCATTCCTCAATGACTTGTTTTGAGATTCAAACTTAAATAAGGCAATTTTTGACCTGAAACTTGCAATAGGTAATATTATATCTTCCATTTGCATTGGAATCCCTTTGACAGCAGGGACTCTGGATCTAGTCACAGAAAAGCCTATTTGCGAAATGGTCAATTCACTAAAGGACCAATTAGCAGAATTTACAAGTTGTATCAGAAATGTTTTTCTCAATTATTTAAAAAATTTCAAGGGAGTCATATTCCATGTATTGGCAGAGCAAAACAAAACTGGGGAATCAGAGGGCTAGGCTTCCAGAGACTTTAGACTCTAACCCTTCCACTCAACCTTCTCCCTCACTCTGGCCCGCAGACTTCCTTTTCTTTAGGATCAGCACCCAGGTCAATATGTTATCTCTCCTTTCCATCTTTCCCTCAACAGAGAATCCCACTTTACACCCCAGATCCTTCCAGCTGTAGTAGCAAGGAGTTGGGTAGAAACAAATATTCTTTAAAATACTGTTAATGAAAGCAACATGAAGACCAGTCAACTAAAACCTCATAGCTTTTTGTTCCAAACTAGGAACACCTACTGAAAGCATCGCATTCAATAAAATCTCTGTAAACTTGACATGAATATATTCAAAATAAGAATTCAGTCACTTAATTTCAAGAAGAATATTTATTTTAAAAAAGTCTTAGTGAATTTGATAAATTTAACTAACTGGCCACTTGAAAAAGCTTGGAAGCACAGGAACCACTTCCTAATGGTCTTTGAAACATTTGGCGCTTAGCACATTGTAAGATTTCAAAAGATGATGGGTGAATTGGAATGAATTAAAAGAGAAATCTGATGTCCCTTTCAATTTGTTAAATTTTATTTAAAATAAATTAACATTTCAGGTTTAGCTGACAGTCTAAAGTAAGGGCTTCTACAGAGAGGTAATATACATTTTGAACTCATTTAGTACTAAACAAAAATCTGAATAAAAAAGTTTTAACTACCATAGCAAACGAAATATGAGCATCAATCTGCTCTATGACTCATCTATAGTGGAATTACTACAGTATGTATTCGAGGGTACTTCAACCAGATTGTGGAAATATTAAAAGGTAATACAAATATGTCCACAGACTTTTTGAAGTACCCTCATGCAATTACAACTCTTTCAGAATTGGATTAACCAGAATGACTGATTGGCATGAATTGTGATATGCTGCAGTTAATTTAATTTTTACTTTAAACTTTTCATGACCATACCACCTTTTTTTGGTTATCAGTATTGTTGTTTAAACCCATATTGGTAAAAATATATCTAAAACACAAGCATCCACATCCCTGCTTCAATAAGTACATTATAGGGAACAAAAGATCTTGATGCCTTCTCAGGGTCATCATTATGAATAACAATTATCACTGTACCTCACCCCCCCCCAAAAAAAAGCTAAAATCTAGGCAAAATCTTTCCTCATCCCATTGCCTAATGTCAGAATTAAGACACCAAGCAAACCAAACGTTGGGATGTTGTGGCAAGTGAATTAAGACATGTAATACTCTTAGGAATATGTTTGGCACATAGCAAGTAATAAAGATTAGCTAGTGTTATTATTATCTAACTAGGTAATCTATCTCTCAATTGCATCTATACAAAATATGAAGATACATGCTTTTTCAGATATGAGGACAATTTGATGTAAACACACCCTGTTACAGTATGGCCATCAATACTACCAGGATCTGGTCCTATGGGGTTTACTATTTACTGTACCTCGGTTTTTTACTAGAAGAATAGAAGTGGAAAAAATGAGAAAATATCATATATGAGTTCCTTTCTTGTCACATTAAAAAAATAGAGACTTTTCTGATTATTATGCAGAGGCATATTAAACTTTATATTAAGCAATATAAAGGTTACTGCATTCTTTTGAACAACTGTATTATGTACTAAGTGAATAGAAATAGTATTGGCTTATTATCTATTTACAGATAGTTCTTGCAATATTTTATCATGTAATTGTTTTCAGTCCAAAAGGATTCCAAATCTTTGGCAACTTCATCATTCATGGGGAAAGATTTGACCAGGTAGCTCCTACTCCTGACAAATGATAGGTAAGTAAAAGGAACCAATGTATAAATTAGGGTGGTTAACAAAAAATAAGAGTATCTTTAATAGCAATCATGAAAAAATTATATCATTAAGTCTTGGCCCTACATAAATAGCTGGCATCCTAGGGGAAAGCAGCAACTCCAGGTGAGCAAACTTTGAAAATAATGCTGCTAGTGCTTTACATACCAGCTTCAAAGAATCAAAGTTATAAAAAAAAAAAAAAAAAAAAAAAGTACCTGGGAAGTATATTACATAAAATCAGAAACCCATTATCCCAAAGTTATAGTTGTAAGTGGATAATGTTCCAGATAACACTTCTGATGGTCAAAGAACAACAAATGACAGTTTTGTTGGCATTTAATGAAGCTAAGGTTTAGTGTACCATTATCTCTGACTTACCCTGATCCCCAAAACTCTGATGGAAAAAAGCATCACCACTCTTGTCACTGTCGTTTATCACTTAAGAATCTCCCAGCCCAGAGGCTTGTGCCCTTTAAGATTCTCTTCAAAAAGGCAGAATAGAGGTAAATACACTTTATCATGATGCTCCTCAATTTCCTACTTTTTCCAAAAAAAATTATCAGCAATGCAGACATGAAAATTACTTTAATAGCTTAATGTTGACTGATTTTGAGCAAATGGTCAATTCACTTACTGCAGGCTGAAAACGCATCGAATTGCCAAACAGCTCAACCCCTGTATCTATTTATTTAACAAAAACATTTACCATTGCCTTCTATAGAGCATTCACATTGCTAGGCATTGTAGAAATAAAGATTTGGAATATGTCCTCAAAATCTATATGAGCTATACCTCCACATCAAATAGCTTATATTAGTGGGGGAAGAAACCAAAGAGCAATAATTGGCATAGCCATAAAAATAAAATAATAAAAAATATTCCAAAATGACAACTTAGATTTTCACTTTTAAAAGCCTGTGGGCATCTGGTAAGCAAGGCTCAATCATGTCTTCTCTCCATGAATTACTAAACTAGTTAGTATACCATGGCAATAGAACGGGATAATGCTCATAACCAGTCAACTATATATCTTTACAAGCAATACAGGACCATATCATCTAGGTAAATGGGACAATACAAGTTATCTAATTTAGTTCTCTACCTTGTGCAATCTTTCAACATCATTTTTAAAGAGTGGCCTTTGATCACTCATAAAAGGAAGAAAATACTAAGAGAGAGACTACCATTCATTGCATTCCTTTCACATGCCAGGCACTGTGCTAAGGAGCTTAACTGACATCATTCCCTAACCTTTACACCAACATGCAAGGTAAATATTGTCTCCCACTTTAGAAATAAAGAAACGAACGCTGTGTCACTCTTAGTGACTTGCTTATGGCTACACAGCTATTAAGAGGTAGGGGGCTGGCCAGTTAGCTCTATTGGTTAGAGTGTGGTGCTGATAACACCAAGGTCCAGGGTTCAATCTCTGTACAGCCCAGCTGCATGCAAGCAAGCAAGCAAGCAAGCAAGCAAGCAAGCAAGCAAGCAAGCAAGCAAATAAATAAATAAATAAATAAATAAATAAATAAATAAATAAATAAATAAATAAATAAATAAATAAATAAATAAATAAATAAATAAATAAATAAATAAATAAATAAAAACTAAAAAAAGAGAGAGAGCGGGAGAGAGAGGTACAGCCTGCTGGGGCTCAGAAAGCAATACCCCAAAATGAAGGCCTCAGAAACAGTCTCAAAAGCAAAGTTTCTCACTGACCTTCTCCTGCCCTCCTACCTGTCACCCATCATCCTCCCATGAGACAAGCCATAGAAACTAGAATTCCTCTTCCCCAAGGCAGATCATAGAAACCAGAACCCCTTTTCCCAAAGCCAGCCATAATACCTAAAAATATTACTCTAACACTCCCCCCCTTTCTGTGTAACAGCTGACCATAAGGAAAATAAGACCCTCATTCCAGAAGGGTCTTACCCCATATCTGGGAGGAAGAACTGCTACAACAGGGAGGCCAAGAAAGTCTGGACAGGTCTTGTTAGGTTTCCTCACTCAGTGTATTACCATTAGCTCATATTTTTTTTGTCCAATCACATTTCTACATGGCTGTCCCTGCTTCACGGCAAAATCAAATAGCTTCCCCTGTATCTTTGGGTCTTCAAACTGAAGGTTCCCATATCAAGTAAAACTATGATTAAATAAATTAGTTATGGCTTTTCTCCTGTTAACCTGTCTATTGCCAGCTTATTTCAGCAGACCCAAATATCGAACCTTCAGAGGGAAAGTTTGAACTTCCACACAAGCCAAAATGGGAAAACAGACCTGCCTGGTTTCAAAGCTCACACATTCTTTCCATTACAGGTCACTGTCTTGTCAACATTCCACTCAGTACCTCCTAAGGCAGCTGGTCTAAATTGGGGTTTCTTGGGTTATCATTTATTTAGTTTTTTTAATGATGTAAAATATACCTTGTAGTAGCTTATTCCTTGGTTCTACTTATTCCTTTTGGGCCTACGTGAGTAAGTCTAATTCTTCTACACCCATCTCCTTTAGATATTTGAAATAACTATAAGGCACCCCCACACACACTAGTTTTTCCTTATATTTTGTCTTTCCACTGACAAGGGCAACAGCAAAGGATGGGGGCCATGGGGGTGGGGGTGGGGGTGGGGAAAAAGAATTGATAGCAATTAGAATGACAATATGGCAGTAAGGGCCAATGCAATATATAAGGGATGTATCTAAACCAGGAAATCCTCTCTCAAGAAAGGCCTATTAACATAGTTATTGATACCCCCAGACCTCAATGTTCCTACCACTAAAACAGGTACTATGCAGAGCTCAAGTTTGGCAATTTTTTTTAAACTATCTTTTTTTAGACTTTACAATGTACTATTAAAGAACACTAAATACCTAATTAGAAAAATACCTCCATTACTGATTCAGCCAGAAGATTCTGCAATTTCAAATGAAAATTATAATACTCAAGATATTTTATCATTGCTTGCTTTGTTAAATGTGTGAAATGAGAAACTGGACTAAGTGAATATGAACAGAATTGGAGAAATTTATACATTTGCTTATTTCAAAGTTTAATTCTGGTTGATATTGCAGGCTTCGTTATTAAGGGTACTCAGAGAAAAATATATAAGGTGTTACTGTGGAGACCCAAAGAAATGCACTGCTTTTTCATTCTACCACTGCCAGAACTTTTCACACTCAACTATAAATAGTATTTTTTCTTTATACTTTCTATCAAATGAAATTAGAAAGATTAAAGGTAAAATATAAAAATATTCTTGCCATATTCACATCTTGGTTAAGAACCCCACTAAATGAAATTCACCCCTAATAGTAATTGTAAATGCAGTTTCTCTGCTTCCCTACATGAAATAATTATTTGTTAATCAGGTTTAACAGAGTCAGAAACAGGGAAAAATATGAATTATCTTATTAAAGAAAAAGGTTAACACATCTCTGTTTTTTGAACATGGAAATGGTGCCTCATCAATAAATTGGCTTTCTATATACTTAAATGGAAGCCTACAGAAAAGCTAATATTATTTAATTTATTGATAGTTGTTTCTGTTCACTAGCAGTTAGCCTTGCTTTTGGCTAGTTGTTTTAATCAGGTAGTCAATCTAGCATCTATGCGAAAAGTAATCAGTGTATATTTGCATAGAGCTGAGTACTGAAGAATTTCTGAAGAAACAAGTCCTCAACCAGTAAACAATATGCCACTTATGAAGAAGGACAAGCTATGTTAGACAGCTATCATTTCAATTTGGCAGAAAAATTGCAGTGCTACCTTAAGATATTTACAGCATTTCCTAGTTTAAAAATCCAGGAAGAAAAATGATAAATTTGTGACAGGAAGACAAAAATCTTTTTATAAGGAGAAGGTTTTACCACTAAAAATGTTTAATGATTAACTGCCTCCAGGATAAGTGGGACCAGCCCATATGTAAAGCCAGATTAATGATAGGCTAAGAAGAAATGTGTTTTCCTTACAAAAGTGTTTTAAAATAAATCTTAAAATACTATTTTCATGTTTTATAACCATAACTGTATTATAAGGAGAATGTTAAAGCTTGCTAGCTTTTAAGAGCTCTGGCTTATGTAATAATGATGTGTTCAGTGTTTTCAATGAATGGGGGGTTCACAGAGGGTTAGTATACTGATGTGAAATAGCACTTCCTTCCTCTTCAACATGCTAAATATCTCTGAAAAATCTGTGTGTCAACATAAATTTCCTAGAGTCATTCAGGTTTACTGTTACACAAAACCATATGAAACTGAGCTATCACCATATACTACAGTGGGTTAAGAAATTTGACTGACAGAAACAAGCAAGCATTTAGACCTTCAGAGTTTGTGTATAAATCAATGAAAATTTTACTGTTTACATTAATAAATGAAACTTATTTTTATCTCCTTTCAGCTGAAGCCAAATCAAGAACGTGAATTTCTTAAAAATAAAGGAAAAGTAAAATAAATGACTTAAAAGAATATTAATATCATTTAAAAGGTGTGATAGTAACTATTACCTTTAAATTGTGCATTTAAGCAAATTTGTTTAATGAAAAATAAGCTATTTTACGCATGTAAAGCTTATGCAAAACTGAAAAGAAGGAATTGACTGATGGCGGTTTGAATGGTTACAATATGTTTTAGAGTGAATAGTCAAGAATTATGAATGTGGATTTTGTGTGCCTATTGATAGAGCAGTTTTGAAATCCATCTTTGTACTACTGATGAAATATGTTTGCTAATAAAATTAATGGAGTAACAAATATTACACAAAGTATATTGAAATTACTTATCAGCATATCTGAAAGTGTATGTGCTTTGGGGGAGTCAGAGAAACCTGTGTTTGGATGCTATTCTGCAACTTATTTACTTTGTAATAAACAAATGATTTAACCTCTTAAAGCCTCAATTTACAAATCTATGGTAACCTACCTCATTGGCAATGTAAGGATTTCATAAGTTATGCCACTCAATTAATGCTAGTTTTTACCCCTTTTCAAATGCCCTCAAGTATTTGTGAGGCCTCTTCTTAGTGACAAATAATTGATATGCTAATTACTGAAAGCTTTCATACCTTCAGTAACACAGGATCCCTAAGGTCCTCTGCTAGGCAATGATGTCAGCCTGCTTCTAATCACTATACTTCCTTCAAAGAAAAGTCCTGTAATTCAGACTTTTTACTAATTTACAAGAGTCTTTCCTTCTACATTCATAATCTACTAACTCACATTTGACACGAGTACACAACCCATAACAACCTTCCCAAAGTTTAGTATACACCAACACAGGAAAATGGAAACATAAGCAACAAGATTAAAGTAGTGAACCTTGCAGAAGGGAAGTAAGGACTATCAGGTGGAAATGTATGCACTATAATACCCATCATGCTTGAATTAGTTGATCTAGTTAGTGAAGACTGTTATCTCCTATCTCTACCAAAGTGTATTTCTTTACCCTAAGTCTGTACTTTTAAATATAAGGAAGCATTCTTCAGTCACACCTGGATTCAGATCGCAGCTCTGCCATTTACTAGGTGAATGATTTGTGTAATTAGATTACTTAGCTTCATTTCATCATCTCTAAAATGGGGATACACCACCAACTGCAGACATTATTGACAGTACTGTAAGTAAAACACCTAGTAGGCATTTAATACATGTCATTTACTTCCCCATATGGAACTGCTAAGTTAGGATTCCCAAAGGAATCTCAACGGAGTTTAAAAGCTGCAAACATCATATAACTCCACAAATATTTGCTGCACACTCTAGTGCTGTGTTGCAGATATAAATGAAACATACCTAGCATAATGCCTAGCACCTAGGTGCTTAATAATGCCAGTTGTGTTTATTTCCAGCCCAAGGAGTTTACTATCAAATAAGCAAGAGACATGAAATTACCACAGAATGTGAAAAGCAAGAGACCTGTGAATGAAAATGTATTAGAGTAATTCCAGTGGAGGGGGAGGGACATTATGGACAACGGAAATGACATTGGACCTTTAGGGAGGCTTAAGGTAGGAGGGCATTCTGTGAAGGAGGAATATGATGAACAGAGACAGGAAAGTTTGTAGTGCACTGGGAAATTATGAATAAAAGAGTCAGGCAGAGTGCTGGTTTGTTCAAGTTTGTGGGAAATGGGTAATGAGGAGGAAGGGAATGACAGGTAGTGCTGGTGGAAAGGTAGGTTTGGAACCATGCTGCTAAGGACCGTGAGCATCTTCCTGTGCTGGACTACTACTAGACAACAAGGAACAACATGATTAGATTTATTTTTAGAATCATAACTCTGGAGGCACTTTCACGGGATAAGGGGTATAATCTGGGAGGTCTTCCAATAGCCCTACCCTAAAAATATGGATGTGAGAAGGGAATGGAGAGGAGAAAACAATTATTTCAAAAGATATTTCATTAGTCAAGAATTTGAAATATGGAAGAACTGAACACTGTAATTCAATTCCTCATTCACACAGCCTCATTCAATTCCTGAGTTCTTTCTGTCTGTCCTCCTTTTCTCAATTCTAAATTTCTCAGTTCCCAATAAACACTCACATTATGGGCTTCACATTACCTTATTTGATGAGGATAATATAAGGGGTCTTCAAAAAGTTTATGGAAAGATCTGTATTATCTTTTAGTTCTACTTGTCCATAAACTTTTTGAAGTGCCCTTGTACAAGCATGAAAGTGAAGGGAAGAGGACTCTATAAATGCTTATAATACATGTTCAAAAGGAACAAAACCCACATTAGTAATCAATAAAGGGGAGGAGACATGTTTTTCAATCCAGAGAATACATGGGCAATTCATGCTGAAAATATAAAGCAATTAGTTCTGATTAGTTGATCCTATAACAGAATGTGGCTCAAATGACTAGTAGATTTAAATAGGATAGAGGCAATAACATTTAATAAAAGAAATATCATCTACAGAGCCATCAGTAATGATATATGATATCCCCATTCCATTAGATATCCAAACTGGAGCAGAAGGGAAACTGGCTTACATCCCAAAAACGAACAAACAATGTGGGGAAAGGCAACTTCAGGATAGAAAAATCTGAGAGCACCAACCTTATGGCAGAACACGGGCTGCGGAATGAATCTGGGCCTAATTTCCTCATGGGCAAAATAAGAAGGTCAAATAAAATCAGTTGATTCTCAGTGGAGAATGTAAGCTCCCCTGCCTCAGGTGGAGGACCAACCAGGATCATATGGAATGCATCCCCACCACACACACACAAAACTACATAAGACAGCTCCTCTCACCTAGATTTTCTGATGATGCTTTACCAGGGAACTATGTCCAACTTGGTGAGCCACTAGCACTATTCTCAGTGTGCCATATCATCAGGGATACAGGGATGGAAAATAAAGATCTGCACTGTCCTATACAGGAGCTACTAGTCACATGTGGCAACGGATTGCTTGAATTGTGGCTAAATGGAATTGAAATGTGCTATAAACGTTATATACACACCTAATTTTAAAGAGTACAAAAAAGAATGTAATATATCTCATTAATAATTCATATTGATTACACATTAAAATGATAATATACTGAATATATTGGATTAAATATAATATATTAAAATGAATTTCACCTGTTTCTTTACTTTTTAAATGTGACGTCTAGAAAATTTAAAATTACATATGTGGCTCACATTATATTTCTCCCACACAGCTCTGCTCTGGATGAAAATTTTATATTCCTCCTGGTGCAATAATTCTATGCTATCAAGACTTCACTCTTAAAAGTATAACTAGTTCTTGTATCTTTGTAGGGAATAATAAAAAAAAAAATCTAAGAAAATTTAAAGCATAAAAGACTGACACGAAATACTAAACTGACATTAAATATCATCAAATACAAAAGAACGTTATAAGTACCAACATTAAAAAAAATAAAATTTAAGTTTATTACTTAAAAGCATTTGCACTCTGACAGTAGGAAAGAAAAGTTCATGCCCAAGGTAAAATATTCTTTTGCTTCAATTAAACTCTTAAATTAATGTTAAACATAATTTGACAAAAATTAGGTATTTAATTGTTTTAGGAATTTAATTGTTTTAGAAGCTGCTCAATAGTATAGGGAAAAAAAATCTCTTCAAATTAAAAATGACAGTATACCATTTTTCTAAGTAGTAATTAAACCATAGTTGGCAATTTAACATAGAGAGATTCTCTATATTTTATTTCCAGAATACAGGCAGGGCATTTTAGTTATAGAAGGTAAGAGCATTAAACTTTATTATACATTATGACTGAAAGATGAATGTTTTAGAAACAGAATAAAGGCAAAGAGAGACATTTAAGTGCAATGGGAGGAGTGGTGTAAAGCATTTAGGGAAAGGACGCTTTTAAAATTCTCTAACCATGATCAAAAGCTTCAGTTTTGGAGTCAAACAGACTTAGTTTAAATCTAGTCTGCCTGATTACAAATTCCATGTTCTTAAACACTTCATATATCTTCATGTATGTATGTGATTATAAATTAAACACACACACACACACAAACACAGTCTTTACCCCTTGGCCAAACTTCTTGAATGAGTAATTTACAACTGTTTCCTTACAAAATATTCATGAGCACCTATTTACCAAGATGTATTTATCTACATCGTTTTGCCCTGATAACGTTATTTTCTCATAAATCCCTTCCTTACAGTTTATCTAAAATACATCTATTTGAGTATATCTTGTAAGATCTGACACTATATATGATATAGATGTACTGTGGAATTTAGAGGGGTTTTTTTTCCTTTCAATTAACAAATGAGAATTATATGCAGCTATGAAAATTCAAATACATAGCTAAAAGTTTGATGATAAACATTAGAATCCACATTTTCTGGCAGGAGAACTACCTCCTCTGATAGCACATTTAAATACTGACTTAGGGAAATTCATTACAATTCTGCATAGGCTTAGCTCCAATATTAGAAACATGCCTCTAGGCTCATTTGTACAAGAATTTCTTATTCAGCATCTCAGCTGCACAGGTTTCCACACAGAAATGAGCAGGTAAAAATGGTTAGAGCTTCATAATGAGTCAACATTAACATAATTACTTTCCATTTCATCTATTACGGTATACTGTTTGACTCTCTCATTTCTTTTCATTTCAATCATTCCTTTAGAACACCCACAAGGCCCTGTTAAAGAAATACGACTTTAGAGGCTGCACTACAGAAACTGAGGTGAGCTAAATAGTTTCATAATTTTCCCTTAGAAATGATCAAATGTTCCACACTAACATAAATGGAATAATTTTGTACTCTAATACAATATTTCTTTATATCTCTTAAAACAATGTATACAATTAGATAATGACATGAAACTGATTTACTTTGGCATCACGAAGTGTGACTATAAAGTAACTATCCTGTTTTGTTTTTTAACAAACAGAACTTAATGTTCCAAATGTGCATTATCTATCACAGTTATCTCAGGGGCTATCTACTTCCTATAATTATGCTGCCACTGCTGAAAACATTTCTGAACATCCATTTTTGGATGAAAGAATTATCTTCAGGAACAGTTTACCACCCAAACAATAAAACATGTCTCATTGCTTTATATTTTAAGGCCAGGATTTGATCAATTTAGTCACTCATCTTATTCATCAAATTAAAGGCGGATAATTTTTGGCTATTTCCAAAGATTATTTCCACTCCCAGAAGATGAAGATTTACTACCACCTAGGATATTCAAGAGAAACATCACTTGAATTCAAATATAAACCACAGAGCTTACTACCAAGCAACTTATTGAGCAGCTTACTTAAATTCTGAGTAAGAATCTCCTATCTTGAAAAATAGAGATTGTAATGTCTACTCTCAGGCAAATAATGAGGATATATGGTAAATAAGATGACATCTGTCATAGTAGCAGCATGATGCCTAATAAGAAGTAAGGAATCAATAGATGAATACACTGTATTTACACTATGAGAAATAAATTCTAGAAGCTATACATGAAAAATCGAAGTATGGTAAAATAGTTCTGATGTGCTGACAATGGTCCAAAAAGGTCTATTCCATTTCAATTACAGAATTATCCTATTTGATACAATATATACATTCTTGAAAGTAGCATAAACATTTTTATAACTGAAATCCAAGTCCCCTTTTTACTTACAATAATACAATAAAAAGTTTTGAGCATCTACTATTTCTAGGTGCTATTCTAACCACTGAAGAAAAGATAAAGAAAATACAGTTTCTGTCCTTCAGGAGTTGAACTGCCTAAATAGTTGCTTTTTTTTTTTTTTTTTAATCAACCAGAAGGCTTCACTATCTCACCTTGAAATTAGTTCCTTGGCTGCTCTTTCAGCTACACATACAGACACACACAGAGTAAGCCACTGATAAGATGTAAGCATGTTCATCCATGAAGCTATTTATAAGGTTCTTTTAAGAACTGGTCTTTACATAATATGTCTCATAGTCCAGACTTTTATATCCATATTTCACAAAATAAAATACCCTTCTTTAATAACTAAATGATAAAATAATATCTAATACCTGTCTTCCCAGTGACATCATTTTACTTTGAAGGGTGCAAGGAAAGGGATATTTTACATGTGAATTTTGCTGAACCACTATTTTGGTTATATATCTATTTCTTATATTAAATATATACCTGTACTGCTTTAAAATGAAATTAATCAAGTGCCTAAGACTGGAAGTTGAGAAAAACAGAGCCATCATGCAAAATAATATTTTGCAGCTATTTTTTTCCATTCTGTAATGAGTATAAAGAATTGGTCTAAGTCAGCCTGATTACTTAGCCTATCAGAGGAAAGAATAGTTAGTCATTAATTATGTTCATTAAATTATGCAAAATCCAAGACTGTTTTGTTAATAAACTAGAGTATAACTAGCTGTATAATTATATGGAAATCAATATGCCTTTGAGAATAGTCATTTATCAAGAGAAAACTCATTCGATAACCAAATGGCATTTTATGAGTACCTTAAACTCTAGATAACAAAAGTTCTGTAAATCATTAGATTATATAGCCCTATAAGGCAAGGACTTGAGGCATAAATTCCTGCCTATTTTTCAAGGCCCTTACCAACTGTGGTTAAGATTCAATCCTTAACTACAGTGGCGCAATTGCAAAAACTGGGCTGATGGTCAAATGTAATATTCAAACAGCACCCTCCGATGTACAACAGAAAGAATATTCTTTATAGTTAAGTAGATAATGGTATTTGTAACTAAATAGCATTCCTTTTGATAAAAGAAAGTTCTACTAAATTTAAAAAATATTTTAAACATAAAATCTAAAACAAACCCTGATAAGACAATATATTTCCAAGGTAACAAATGTTTAAAATTTATAAAATATAGAAATCCTTCTGATTTGGCATTAGGCCTATGGGGTAGGGAAAGGTAAAGGGTGATTACAAAATGTCTCTGGCTCCTTCTCTTTCAGAAAACATGAATTTTCCCAATAATCTTTAGGTGTTTTTGATGCCCTCCTGGGGTCAGCCCAGGTGGCCATGGAGAGGGGAGAGATCTCTTTGTCCTCTATTTGGAAGGGGGCATTGTTAGAATTAAATTAGTTCATGCACTAAAGGCACTTAAAACAGTGCTCAGCATGCAATAAGAGTTCAATTAGCTGCCATTATTATAATTATTGTTGTTGTTGGTCCCTTACATCTTAGGACATGCCCTCTGTTTGAATTGGGCCAGTTCCTCATTATTACCTTTTTTTTAATTCCGTTTTTGTCGTTCCTCTCTCAGGAACATCCTTTAAAGTCCAATTCAGCTATCCAATTAATGTCTCTCAGCAGATCAAACAGTAAAATTTTAAGTTCCTTGTAATAATGACATTTTACGCTTTTTTTACTGTATTCTCCACACCTAATTGTAGTGTTGAGTAAATAATAAAAGCTCAATAAATAACTGTTGATCGACTAGTAGACTTCTTTGTTTCTTTCCAGCATGCTCTATAATACAGTATGCAATAAAAGTTGACAAATCATTACTCAACATTTTTAATTTTAGTTTCCATTAAGAATTACTTTTTTACAAATGTAATCAAAAGGTAAAGGCAATGTTTACCAAATAAGTCCTTTTGTCCTAATGTAGTATACTACTAAAATTTAAATAAGGGCTTCCATCCATTAAATACATAAAGAATCTGCCAGTCTGTATATTATATGTTCCTATTTTTCATCAGATTGATTTTGATATCTGATTACCATATCTTGTAATTATCTTAAACTCTTTAGTTATACATTAGTAACTATTAAAGGGAAAAGCTTAGAATCACTAGAAACTTATGAAAGGGAGAATATGACATTTATTTCAAAATACTTCTTTAACATGTACCTCAATTCGTTTGGCAGAAAATACTATCTCACTAGTTGATGCAGATTACCAGCCAAGAAATATATGGTGAATGACCCAGTCTAAATGCAGTTGATTTTAATAAATAATACTTATATCAAAACATTGTTTGACATACTAGGTGCTCAAGAACGTTGGACAGATCCTGTTGTCTTAAATATGCACGAAAGAATGTAAGGCACATAAAGTAGTGTTCTCATGTATATCTACACGTTAGTAAACTCCTTTGAAAAGTCATCAGACTTAATAAGTGAAAGGCCTGTAGACTTATCTGATTTTTCTGGACTCGCCCTTATATAATGATATATTGTTTTTTTTAAAAATATCTGAACCCAGTCCTTCCAAAGTTTTTGACTAGTCCTGAATAGGACTGTGTTCCTATGTAAAATAAGTATTACACTACTCACTTTAACAGAAGGCTAAGAAAAGGATCAAAAATACATACGTCATGTGCCACATAACAACATTTCAGTCAACTGGGGACCACATTTACGACAGTGGTCACATAAGATTATAAAGGAGTTGAAAATTTTCTATCACCTAGTGACATCATAGCCATTGTAACATCATAGCACAATCACTTTTTTTAAAAAAAAATTAATTTAGCATAGCCTAAGTATACAGGATTTTAGTCTACAGTAGTGGACAATAGTGTCCTAGGCCTTCACACTCACTCACTGACTCACCCAGAGCAACTTCTAGTCCTGCAAGCTACATTCATGGTAAGTGCCCTATATAGGTGCACCATTTTTTATCTCTTACGCCGTATTTTTACTGTACCTTTTCTATGTCTAGGTATGTTTAGATATATAAATACTTACTACTGTGTTATAATTACCTACAGTACTCAGTCCAGTAACATGCTATGCAGGTTTGTAGCCCAGGAGCCATAGGCTGTACCATATAGCCTAGGTGTGTAGCATGCTGTACCATCTAGGTTTGTGTAAGTATACTCTATGATGTTTGCACAGTGCCAAAATCGCTTAACGACACATTTCTCAGAACATATCCCCATTGTTATGCGATGCATAACTGTATTTAAAATACACTAAATCATAACTTCCTACCTTAAATACAGTTTTAAATATAGACTAATTAAAAATAAATATTTAATATCAATTTTTAGAATATATTACAAACAGTAATTAGGGACATTAGAAAATTTTCCTTCAAATTCTCTCTCAGTGTTTTCTGTACACAAATCTCTCATATCACTTTGCTAATTATTCGGTAAATTTTTAGTTCCAAATTGCTTTAAACTGACCACTCCACATACATTAGAGCTAAATATGTGCCTCCATATAGAACTCCCCATATTTACACCTCCCCCCAAAAGTATGCATTTCTAAGGAATACAAAGAAAAGGTAAATACCAAGGGAACTAACTAGACATCTATCTACCTGAATCACTACAAATAACAAAAATGTAAACAGAAGTGATTTTTACCTAAAATCAATACTACTTCAATTGTTTGCAAATTATACACAAGTGTATGTTCATATTTATCTCAAAATTTGGCAAGATGAGTGTTAGATAAAACATTATCTTATCATTTTCCTTTAAAATCATTTTCCATCTCACTTTTAAAGAAGTAGTATGAAAACTAAGAATTTCCAAGCTAGGAAAAGCCCTGGAATGACTGACAATAGTGACGTTTAAGAGATCATGGAAAGATGGAATTCTTCAGGAGATTTTCTTGATTTTTGGCAATAGTTCTGAGTCTTCAAATTTATCACTAATATTTCGTCAGAAATATATTATCATACACATGTCATATTTCTATCTAAGTACAAAGTGATATAAAAATCTTTTTGTGGTCTGCCCCTAATGGCTTGGCACTTAACTACATAGACGACTTTGTTACTAGCAAGCTTGGAAAATTTACCATGCAACCCCCTCTACCAGATAGTATACAGAGAACATTAGTACTGCCACTGGTCCTTGAGGAACCCCACTCTGTACTTCTTCATCCAGAAAATAACTTTTTTATTCCCACTCTCTTTTCCTCATCACTAAATCAGTTTCCTTCTCCATGTGATATACAATAAAAGCCATCCTATATTGACTCAGTTTTCATAGTTTTTGCCACGGCACTTTGTCAAAGTATATATGAGGGGCAGTTGGGAGACAATTTTTTTTAGTCATGAAAGTAATAAATGTGCACACTGAAAAATAAACCAAACGTCACATAAAGGTATAATGTGAAAAGTAAGTATCCTACTTCCCAGAGCGACCACTGTTAGGAGTTTTTTGTGGATTGTTCCATACATTGTATAATATAAATCAAAGTGTACACACACACAAACACACACACACACACATCCCTTTGAAAAGTAGACTCTTACTATACCTAGTCTTTCGTACCTTTTTCCTACATCATTATATTCTCATTGATAACTGCTGCTCACCAATGTTTCTGGTTCAGCCTCCTTACAGAAACATGGTAGAATTATACTTCCCTACCCCTTGAAGTTAGGTGTAAATATGTGAGTAGTTTTTGGCCAATGCAATGTGAGTAGAAGTGAAGGATAGTGTTTTTAGACGGAAGCATCTAAGATTCCATTCTGCATCTTCTACTTCCTTTTGCTATATGGTGAGCCCAGGAACCTGGGTAAGAATAACATAGGACAGAAACCCTCACTGACACACAATGGATATGTAGCATGAGCAAGAAATAAGCCTTTGTTGTTTAAAGACACTAAGATTTTGAGGTTAATATCACAGTGTATCCTAGCCTATTCTCACTAGTATTACATTTTGAAGTAGATTCACATCGCACATACAGATCTACCTCATTCACTGAGATGGTTTCATATTATTTTGGATGAATGAATGATAGTTTAATTCACTTGATCAATAGGTATTTTGTGAGTGCCCAAAATACTACTTTAGGTGCTTTAGATGTTAAAGTTCATTTAACTCTCACAACAAGTCTATGAACTAGGTTCTTATTCTTACCCCACAGTTTCACAGATAAGAAAAGTGAAACACAGAGATTTGGTTAAAGTTGTCCCCGAGTGTGCACAGATAGTAAATGGCAGAGCCAGAATTTGAACCCAGCTATGGCTCCAGAGCTAACACTTTTAATCGCCAAGTTATACTGCCTTGCCATATTCCAGAGAAATAGATAATACATAAACATATAAGAAAATATCAAATAGCAGTAACTGCTATGATGAAAATAAAAGAGTAATACGATGGGGAGTGGGAGCTACTTTATGATGGGAAGTTAGGAAAGGTTTCTTTGAGAAATTAATATTTAAGCTGAGACCTGAATGACAAGAAAGAGTCAGTCATGTTAAAAAAAAAAAAAAAAAAAAAAAACGGGGAAAAAGCATTCCAAGCAGAGAGAATAGCTAGTGCAGAGGCCCTAAAATGGAAACGACTGGGTATATTCCAGAGACAGAAAGACTAGTGTAGTTGGAGCGCACTGAGCCAGGGGAAGAGTGACAGCAGATCTATTTTACAATCCTTCACTGAAAAACAGTGTTGCATCTGATATTCTCATACATGCATCTTTGCATATTTGTGTACGATTAAGTGAAGGATAAATCCCAAGAACTGGAATTGCTGGGACAAATTTTGGTAGATATCGTGACGCTTCTCTCAAAAAGAATGATGGGAGAAAATGTGGTACGAATAGAAGAGAATACATGTTTCCCATACTTTCCCTTACATCACTGTTGTATCAAACATTTTAAACCTTTGCCAATCTGTTAGATTTTTTAAACAATGTTATGTCACTGCTGGTTTAATTTACATTTATTTAATACTGTTTGAATTTAAATCCTTTTCATATACTTATTGGTTATTTGTATTTCTTTAGCTGTGAACTGCCTGTTCAAGAGCTTTGCCATTTTTTAAACTGGGATTTTAATTTGCTTGTATTTATTTTGTAAAAGTCTTTGTATATTAAGATCATGAGCCCCGTGTCATAGGTGTTGCAGCTGTATTTTTTTCAATCTGTAATGTGGCATTTAACTCTTTATTATCCTTTTATCAAGTCAAATTTTGGAAGTTGAATAACTGATCCTTACTGAGTTCAAATGCCTCTTCCATCACACACTAAATTCTTGCATGTATTAAGATCTATTGTTGGACTCTCTGCTCACTTTTTCATATCTGGAGGACTAGTTCCCCTTCACTGCACTTCTGTTCCAGTTTTTTTTCCTGGCTATTCCTAGACGTTTTTCTTCCAAATAAAATTTCATATGTTGTCAATTTCCCAAAAAAAACCTGTTGAAATTTTATTGGTATATCGTTGAATCTTTCTTATTGCTATAATAAATAGGATTTTTCCATCAACAACCTTTTAACTCATTATTTATATATAGACATGCTATTAACTTTGACATGTATTTTATCAGATAGTCATATAATGTGCAAATAATTTTACATATTCCTTTCTAATCTTCATATTTCTTTCTCTTGTCTCATTGCATTGGCTAATACATACTGGCCCCTCCCCTCCAGAAAAAAAAAAAAAGAAAGAAAGAAGAAGAAGGATTAAAAAATACTGGTAACTGTGAACTTGCTAGTCTTGTTCCTGACTTTAATGGGAAGCTTCAAGTGTTTTACAACTAAACATAACAGCAACATTTGGTTTGAGACATATAATTTAATCCTGTTAAGGAAATAAGTACTTTTTATTGTATAAATTTTTTAAATCAGTAAGTATGCTGAATTTTGTCAAAGACAAAATGTATTGATATAATTGATATGTACTGAGATATGGTTTTTTTTCTTCTTTTTGTGGCATTTTAAAAGTTTACGTAGAATGCATTCACCAGATTTCATTTATCTACGTATTTATACTCCAAGAAAGAATCTAAACATATTATTTAGGTACAATTTTCCCTGGCAACAATGTGCTGCCTTTCCACCAAATGATACCTATTTGTTTCAATTTCTGTGGTTTGATTCCTTACTCACATAAATCACAGCAACTTCCCTGGTATGAAAATGGGATTGGAAAATTCTAAATGTAAAAATGGAATCAAGAGGATCTTGACTGTAATCACCACAAAGAAAAGATAAATGTTAGGTGATGTACATGCTATCTACCCTAAGTGAATCCTTGTACAATATATACATGTATTGAAACAATATACTGTACCTCACAAATACATACAATTAAAAATAAATATTAAAAATCTGAGTTTATGAATGTGTGAATTTAATAAATGGAAAATTAATATTTTAATGAAATCAAAATTTTATATCATCCTAATCAAGATTACCCAAACTCTTTGGTGGGACATTAGTATTTCATGAGATGATGATAAGTGCCCTGGAATCACCTATGATTTGGAAATAGTGAGTTCACTAAAGTTAATTTTTCTGCCGTAAGATATTTTCAGTTATTTAATACATTAATATATACTGTGATTCTTCAAAGGGCAGGGAATAATGTATAGCATGCAAAATTTCACAAGGTTATTTGGCCACGGCATCTCCCACATCCATATATGACAAATATCATCACACTGGGCACTGACTTTCAAACATACAAACTGGGACAGCTGTCCAGCCAATTTGCTCTTATTGTTGCTGATAACCCAGACTTCTGCCAAATCAAGAAGTCTCTGTCCAGTAGGAGAGAATGAAGCTTACGCACTGAGAGAAGCATAGGTAAGAAAAGGACAAAATTCAAATAACATCCTCATCTCTGTCTCAAGCTTCACTCCTGTCCTTACTGGTTCCATGTACGCAGACTACAGTGAGAAGAGCAGCAGTTCTCAAAGTGTGATCAAAGGACTCCAGGGTGTCCCTGGGACCCTTTCATGTGTATATGCAAAGTCAAAACTATTCCCATAATAAGACTAAGAAGTTATTTGACTTTTTCACTCCCATTTTCTCACAGTGTGCAGTGGAGTTTTCCAGAGGCTACATGACCTAGAATGACATCATCACTCTGATGGCAAATGAAGTGTGACCCTGTGTATTCTTGCTTTTAAAAATTTCTCAGTTTTAAAACAAGTCAGAAGATAACAATAGATATAAACCACACTAAGAAAGTTCTTTGGGATCCTAAATAATTTTAAGAGTAGAAAGGGCCTCTAAGAATAAAAAGTTTAAAAGGCATTATGACTTATTGATCTAAATGGGCTTTGTCCCTCTAACACAACTGGTTCTGCTATCCCTTGAAAAGTAGTCCTCCACATCTTTTGGGGTGCTAATTCTGCTTCTAACCTAACATGCTCTCTTCACTTGGACTGTGGTTTAACAGATATATAATACATGTAAGAATTTTTTTCTTTGTAATAGCCTCCTTAACTCTGTCAATTTGGTACTCAGAGAATCCCTTCCTTGGTTTGCTTTTTCTCTTTAAATCTTAACTAATGATCTCCCCTTCTTTTACAATAAAATATTCAGATCCTTAAAAAGCATTTTTTTATACATATATATATATATATAACAGATAATAGAACTTGGAATATTAGAGGTATGAATTAAAACTTTGATCTTATCTAGGCTTCAACTATTGATATAGATTAACTGTTACCTAGTTTTCTTTTCTAACAATGTTTTTATTTTAATGGATCATTCTATGCTTTATACCAATATTTAACCAAGAAAATAAGTTCGAGTACAAGAATGTGTTCACAAAATATTTTAAACATAATAATACAATACTTATTTATCACTTCATTAAAAAATAATTCTATTTCAAATGTTTAAGTAAACATTTCCACCAAATAATCCAAACATTAACTCTTTCACACAGTAAGTTCAACTACTCTACTACTAGCTATATTGCTCTATAACTAGCTTTATAACCTTGGGCAACACATTTCCCTTTCCCTCTTGAAAAGGATGGTATTGGACTAAATGATTTATTCCAGCTCCAATCTTCTCTGACTTTACAAATCAGGCATACTCCTTACCATTTGGCTAGGTCAGGGCCATAGCTCCTCCCCAAGGAGAAGTGTGCACATATTCAACTTACATGGCAGTACATAGTTTGACTCTCACAGGTAACGTAAAATGGTGGTAAACGACATATAGGTAACTGATAATAAAGTGCATCTTTCTATGTTGTTATAAGTATAATTACTATTTGCTGCTCATTAAGGTTCTTTTTATGGCTTTAACCATTACAACCTTCATATTTTAAATTCACTTTGTTTTAGGTGGACTTGAGTTACAAAAATACAATGAAAATACAAGTTAAATAGTGATATGAAAAGTAGGGCTTCATAAAGCAACACTCCAGGAGTGCTTTATTTGAACACTAGACAAAATTAAAAGAAACATGTATATTTTAAAAAGTTGTAGAAAGGAGACTAAGATTTTAAAAAGTTCTTCTGAAGGCATTTTGGAGGATATATTCAGAGACAGGATGTGGGAAAGGTGAAGGTGATAGAACTAGTCAGGAACTGACAGACAATGGGGAGTGGTTGACACTAGAGAACAAAGAGGAGGAGAGGAATGAGTGAGAGGCAGCTCAGATTTGTTTTACTGAGTGAATGGTGATGTCATTAACAGTGACAAGGAACACAGAGATAAAGCAGATGAGGGGAAACTGGAGTGGATAGTAAAGAAAAGCTACACAGTTCATATTAGATATACTCATAGTAAGTATAAAATGCTAGTAGAATATTCAAGTATAGCTTAAAACAATCACTAATAAGGGACAGCTAATACAAAATGTTCCTATATAACAAAGCAAAAAACACAAAAATGATAAACAAAATTTAATCTAAGAGAATGTTTTAGCTATCTAGATTTTTTGATAGACTTACATAGCAAGAAATAGCTCTTGTTTCTAGTTTTGTGATTTAGCATAATTTCCTACCCATAAAAACAGAGCCAATAAAAAACCTACTTAAAAATCTCCATGAAGATATACATGGTATTAATTTATAACTGACCATATTCTTTAGCAAAATAGTAAAAAAAAAAAATAAAGAAAATAAATGTAGCAATCAATTTATATCACAATTTTGAGTTTTTTAAAACGAAAAGTTTATTTATTTTAAAATGTATTTGAAAAGCATTTAATACTGGTAAGGAAGGTAAAAGCTTATTTTAGTTACATATAAACAACCATTTACCAAAGGATTAAATATCTCACCTTAAAGTAATATAACTAAGCAAAGCAATTGTCTCTGCTAATATGCATTTGCTAATATGCAGCATAGGTTTGTGATAGGTGGTATATTCTCAATTTAAACCTTTACATAAGTAATTAGGGGATAAAATCATATGGTTCACGGACCCAACTGTTTACATATGCAAATAAACTGACATTTTCTTAAATAGCTCATGAAATTGGTCTTTTGAGAAAATCAAAACCCCTTTTGAGGGAAAAGCAGCCTGGTGAACATCTGTAGGTAAATTAAACCAGTATATTTGTCCCTTAAAACTATACATAATATTATCATCTCTTTCTGAATATATTATCTAAAGCTGACATTGTGAAGCATTTATTTGTTTGTCTTTTTTAAGAGCTTATTGCCATGAGCTTGGTTGGACAGTGGGACTCCTACTTGTAAGACAAAAAGCAGATGGGAAGATGTTACCAACTGCCAGACTTGTTTTTGTTTTGCTCTTCACATCTGTACCAACGCATTTCATTTCCAATAAGTTGATAATTTAAGGACATACAATTTCCCCCATGTGTGTTCTTCAACTTTGAATGCCTGGTGCTCAGTTAAATTTCATCTGTTTACAATTTTTTCCCTTACAGGGTGTTATTTTTAGCTTCCCAGCCTATTAAAAAAGCACAAAACTTGGCTACAAATCTACTTCTAAATGTTAATTCTCATTAAGTTAATTACCATTATTGATTCCCCAAATATAAAACCCCACAAATGTGGTCAAAATTAATTATTAATATGATGCTCTGTCTAAAGACCAGGTGTAACTAGAATGATCGGGATATGGAGAGAAAGGTGAAGATATTTACATATCTATTTTCTTCTTTTCTCTTAATCAAATCAATGGGTTATACAACATATTTGTCATTTTTAACATCTAATAGAAACGGTAGGTAAAAGAAATGCTGTGGCTTTCTTCACCCCCTTGCCCCACACCAAGAAAAAACAGAAAATATATTTTAATCTTTTTTAAACAAAATGGAATTTAAAGAATAATTCTAACTGTTAAACTCAAAGTTGGAAAACAAGGCAGAAATACAGTGTTTATTCTACCAATAATTGTTACATTGTGAACACTAAGAGGGAATAAAGTTAATGTAATCTAACCCCTTCTTCTTTATGATTTTTTTCCCTTTGATCTCATTCTGAACAAGTTCATTGTTGGAAATTTGGAAAATACAGTTAATGCAAAAGAAGAAAATAATCACCATAATTTCTCATATAGAGAGAATTGCTGTTAATATTTTATCACACTGTCTAGTCTTTTTTCCTATATACAATATATTCGTAAAACTGATGTCATACTATATGTTGTATATACACTTTATATTCTACTTTTACCACTTATATCTTGAGCATCTTCTATATAACTAAATATATAGAATATTGTTTTTAATTGTCATGCAGTATTTTTAAAATGCCTTATTATTGGGCATTTGTGCTCCTTCTAATTTTTTACTATTATAAATAATGCTGCAGTGAACATCCATGTACAGATATCTTTTTTATACATCTGTTTCATTAGGAAACTTCTAGAAACAGAATTTCTGGGTGTCAATATAAACATTTTCAGTTTTTGTGTTTCATTCTGCTAAATTGTCTTCCAGAAAGGCTGTATGCCATTTTACAAAAGAACTATCAAAAAATGAGAGGGCATGTTTCTCTGCACCCTCACAAATCATACCATTATTTTGAACCTTTATCTGTTAAATATATTTAATATATTTATTAAAGATTTAATCTGTAGATCTATTAATCTATTATTAATAGATTATTTTTATCTATTAAACTTCACCTTTTTTTAATAGGCAGTTCTCTTTTTATTAGTGAGGTGGAACATATGCACACCCATGTACACCCACACAAGCCCACCCATACATACCATATACACCATGCACATCACATATATACTTTATACTTTGTGGATATTATGTTCATTACCCTTGCTCGTATTTCTATTAAGATATTTATTTTTTCTTGCTGCTATCTAAGAACACTCATATATAAAGGTGTTAATCCATTATCAAAATTTTCTAAAATTGTTCTAAATTTATTATTTGCCCTTTAATAATATATACTATATTCTTGAATTATAGAAGTTTCAAATTTATGTATAGTCAGAAATACATTTTCTTTTATATCTTCCACTCTTTTTATTTTTAAAAAGCTGTTCTTACTTCAACACTGAGTAAATATTATCTGCATTCAGCCCTAGTTTGTGTATGGTTTTACCTTTACACTCAACTCCTTAATTGTTCTAAAATTTATTCTGGTGAATAGTATGATGTAGGGAATCAATTTATATTTTTCCCCAAATACTCTGTCAATTGTTCCAGCAACACTTTACTAATTTGAAATGTCTATAACAATTTCTAAAATTAAAATAAATAAATAAATAAATAAATAAAACGCCTCTATTGGGGCTGGACAGTTAGCTCAGTTGGTGAGAGCATAGTGTTGATAATACCAAGGTCCAGGGTTTGATCCCTGTACCGGCCAGCCACAAAAACCACAAAACAAAACAAAAAAAAAAAACTTTTGCAATAATTCTTCCTCTATCTGCACATTTCATTCTCACAAATGTACCAGTAGCAGCAGTTGTGACTACTAGCCACTTATCTCTCCAATTAAAATTTTACAATACATGCTCAAAGGCATCAAAATCACCCTTGAGTTAACACAATCCCTTTCATTCAAACAATTCCACGGCACAATTTATGTATTAAAGTTCCTTTTAATTTCATGCACAATCCAACCGTAAGCCAATGGGTACTGGGAAGGTAGGGAAGAGAGGAACACGGTATTCATGAAACCAAATCCAATATTCCTTGGTTTTAATGTTGTATCATTAAATAATGATTATTTTGATATTAGTGACATAAATTGACAATGCAGAGAAGTAGAGTTTAATGTGATTGGAATGTTTCTTATGGCCAGATGGTCCTCAAGATCCTCATCTTTCATAAGATTTAACGTACTTTATAATCTATATGTAATCTAAGAAAGAGTAGTATAGAAACTTTCAAAAAGTCAAGACAAAAAAATCACAACCTAGCAGGAATATCTCTGATGTTTTAAAAGCAGCCAAAACAATGTATTCAATAGGAAAATCTAAAGCAGACATATAGAATTTTGCCTGTTGTGAGCCTTGTATGTGGGAGACATGCTACTATGTCTTGTGTATATAAATGGATTATAGAGCTTTAGAAAAAGAGTTCAATGTATCTTTAAAGTGTTTCCAAAGTGAAAATAACTTTTAAAGAGCTAAAAGTCAGACCCAGTGCCACTATTAGTGACAGCAAACTATCAGTTATATTCAGTCTCTCACTTTCAAAGACCATAAAGGCGATGTAATAGAACCAAATAAATACTCTAGTCTTAAATTATGGGAGGGTGATTGATACTAGATTTAAGACTGAAAAATTGCATTTCAGCCACAGGTAACTTAAAAGAACAACAAAAACAACTCAATAATAAAAGTTAAAAGCTATTAGTATATTTTTAGAAATGTTACTTTAATTCTAGTATTTTATAACTTCAAAAATGTTAAATGATTGATTCAATAACCTGTGAGACGTAATGTGATCATCATTTATTGCATACCCACTCAGCAAATTAGGAAGCTCTGGACTCCTACCCCCACACCCCCGGCTCAAGGACTGTCAGAGATCCCTCTGTGTGCCCATGTGCAAAGAAGTCAGAGACAGAAATCTAGAGTAAAGCAAAAAGTCAATGGGTTCTTCTGTTTTGCTGGAAGGAAAAAGAGTGAAGGAAAACACAAAACAAATAACTTAAAATGTAAGACTGGAACATGAGATTGCCTGTGTTCACTACTAAGTGAAGCCTAAACTATTATGACTTCTTTCTGGCTTATGAGCAGCTGTAAATCACTCAGGGCTGGCTACTCAGGCAGTAGTTTTATTTTAAAGACAGTTTTAGCTCAGTTAATACACTTAAGCAACTCTACCTGATCTGGCCTCAGCCTCACTCTGTAATCTATTCTCCTATCACTTGCCTCTCATACTACTTTGCACCCAAACTGGCTTTCTTCCTGTTTTGCCAACACGCCAAGTTCTTTCCAATAATAAGGTTTTAATTTGAACTGTTCCCTCAGCCTGGAAGGGTCTTCTTCCTGATCTTCTCATGGTTGATTTCTTCATATCATTCAAGTTTCAGACTATAAATCACTACATCAGAAAAGCCTTCTGTGAGTATCAATTTGAAGGAATTACCCTGTCACTTATCATTATCTTATTTTATTAGTCAACACACTACCATATACTAAGTGTTCAATAAATATTTTCTTGCAAATACATTTAACTGATTTGAATTGTTTTGAAAAATAAACAACTACGAATGGTACTGATTACTTCTAAGAACACATTAAACAACAGAGACTGTCTTATTTTGAACATAAACTTGTTCCTAAAATATTTTAGGATCAACATACTATTTCTAATCACCTTTCTCTCACTCATATTCTTTAATACAATGAAGGCTGGACAGGAGTTCTTTCCTGTTTATCTCTCTTATTGGATCTGGCCTATTTATCTTTCTTATTACCATAGCAAATAAGGCCATGAAAATGAAACAACTATTGGTGCATGTGGAGAGAAGGTGACAACAGGAAACAATCTTTCCTTTTAATTATCTCAGAAATTAAGAGTTTACTGAACTGAAACTTAAGTTTAAACTCACTAAAATGTCAGTCCTTTAAGGAAAAAAAAAGTTTTTGTCTGTTTAGTTTGCAGTTATATCTCTAGCACCTAGAAGAGTGCTCAGTGCATAGCAGGCATTCAATAAATATTTCTTGAATAAATCAATAAGTGAAACAGTAAATGAATAAAAATACAAAAAGCCCCCAATACTGAATAGAAACAAAGATGCTTACTTGCACAAGTTTAGTCTGCTTCTCAAGGTTTACGGAGAAACACAGATTATGCTTAGATTTTATATTCCTACTTCTCAGGAATTCTGTACCATGCGCTATTGATCATAAGGTACCAGAGCAAAAAAGAGCTTATAGACAATTCAGAAAACTTATCACTGGTACTAGAAATGCTCATAGTGGCAAAATGGCTAAAATATCAAATCCCTGACAAAAATGGACAGCCGAGAATACTGATCACATAACAAATAGTGCAAAAAATTTGAAAGGCTATAAATCACTAATGTTTACTTATATCTTGCCTTGTTCTTATGGAATCTGACGTATCTTGCGAAACTAAAAACATAAATATCAATAGAAAACAAGAAAAGAAGAAATAAGAATAGGTTAAGATTGAAAAGAATGTTAGAATAAAGAATTAACTTTGTTTTTTGGTGTCCAAATGAAAGGAAAGAAAAATACAATCAGTTACTTTTCAAGGAAGCAAAGGTTTTTTCTAGCTTTTAAAACTGAAGGAAAAAAAAAGGCTTATGTGAGTTTTCATACAAGGGACACAATGATAATGGACAATGTCCTCTACAACTCTACTATATTGAAAGTAGTAACAGATTTTTGTAAGGCTACTTGCTATGGTTTGAATATCCCCTCCAAATCTCACGTTGAAACTTAATCCCCATTGTAACAGTGTTAAGAGGGTGGGAAATCTGACTATGGTATTTGAAAGGTGGGGTCTTTAAGAGGTGACTGGATCATGAGGGCTATGCACTCATGATTAGAGTAATCCACTTATGGATTAATGGATTAATGGGAATAGATTGGTGTTTTTATAAGGAGAGAAAGAAAGCACATTCTTGCCCTCTTGCCATGTGATGCCCTGTGCCACCTCCAGACTCTGCAGAGAGTCCCCACCAGTAAGAAAGCTCTCATCAGATGTGCCCCCTCAACCTTGGACTTCCCAGCCTCCAAAACTAGAAGAAATAAATTTCTTCTCTTTATCAATTACCCAGTTTCAGGTATTCTGTTATAAGGAACAGAAAATGAACTAACATACTAGTTCCTGTAACATTTTTCAGTGTAATCTAAAAACATACAGAAGAATGATAAATCAGTAAAAATAGTTCTTCTAGGGCATGGGGGATAAGTAAGAAAATGTATCCATATATGAAACTTTCTTATGGGTCTATCCAATAGCAGTAGTCACTAGCCACTTGCAGCTACTGAGCACTTTAAATGTGGCTAATGTGACTGAAGAACTGAAAATATAATTTTATTTAATTTTAATTAATTTTAATTTAAATAGCCAAATATTCAGGGCTATTTTACACTTAAATAGACCATTCAGCATTTACCTAACCATAAGCAGTAGAAAAGCCCTGGTGTTTTTCCTCTTCTTATAAGGCCACTAATCTCATCATGGGGATTCTGCTCTCTGACCTCATCTAAACTTGATTATTTCTCAAAGGCCCCACCTCCTAATACAATCGCATTGGGTGTTGGGCTTCAACGTATGAATTTTGAGAAGACACAAACATTCAGTTTGTAAAAGTTGTTTTCATAAGAACTTAAATAATGTAAGGCAATATAATTGAAAAATAGTGTAGTACACAGTAAATATTTAAGTGCCATGAGCATATACAGTAGAGGAAAACTATTGAGGTAAGACAGCTGGTGAGGAAGACAGAGAGACGCGATGTTGTTCTTATATATATATATCTGTTTTAGTCCATTCAGGCTGTTATAACAAAATACCATAGATGGGGTAGCTTATAAATAAGATAGCCCCCAATATAGCAAGTAAATATGACTATGCATTTAGATATAGTATATTTATCTTATAATGTGAAATTCACAATCATTAACCCTAAAAGCACCTGTTTTAGTCCGTTTTTTGTTGCTATAACAGAAATACCTGAGACTGGGTAATTTATAAAGAAGAGAGGTTTATTTGGCTTACGATTCTGGGACAGCTGCATCTGGCACGGGCCTCAGGCTGCTTCTACTCATGGCAGAAAGTGGCAGGCAGCCGGAGGGTACAAGCAGATCACATGGCGAGAGGAAGCAAGAGAGACAAGCAAGGGAGAGAGAAGGTGCCAGGGTCTTTTTAAGCAACGAGCTCTCACAGGAACTAATAGAGCGAGAACTCACTCATTAATACCCCCTCCCCCAGGGAGAGCATTAATCCATCCATGAGGGATCCGCCCCCATGACCCAAACTGCCACATTGGAGATCAGATTTCCATGAGTTCGGGGAGGACAATACCTCGAAACTCCATCAGTGCACAAACCAATTCCCTTTGTAAAAAATTCAGAAACCATTTAAGAAGCTCCTGTAACTCAGGTGAGGTATAAACCAGCTGCATCAAAGACAGCAGGAAATGTACCACACCCCCTCTACCACCAGCACAGCACCACGATATCAGGAGGAAACCCCCAGCTCCAGGCTTCTCCTTGGAAAAGAAAATGGCTTGTGTCTCATAGTGCTAATGGGACTTGGCATACTCTAGATGCCTGGGTTCAGCTGAGAATAAGAAGGAGCTGGTCACCACAATCCTCCTCCACTACAGCAAACAGAGGCTAATACAGTTCAGCAGTCTCCCACTGAGAGGGAAACAAAAGAGGAGGATGCACCAAACGTTCTGGCTTTTTGAGGAGCTTCCTGAGGAACTTCTTTCTGCCTTCCCGTCTCGGAGCACCAACAGGACCCAGCATACTAGAGAGGTTGGGAGCTGCTGAGAACAAAAAAGACCTGGGCAGTGTGCTGCTGGTTCCAACTCATAGTGCAGGAGACAGACAACAGAGAGAGCAAGAGATTATGAGATCACAAAAAAGAAAACAACAAATCTTTCTAACTAGGAATCCACATGCACAAGTCCAGAGAAGACAGATCACAGGAAAGGTTTGAGAAGCCCCCAAAATCTCTAGCAGGAATCACTGGTGAAATTCATTCCCTCTACAAAACCACTCTGTAAAGACTGGGAGAAGTGTGTGGGATTTTTTGTTTGTTTGTTTGTTTGTTTGTTTTAATGTGCAGATATCAACACAAAGTTATAAGGAGCATGAAGAAATAGGGAAAAAAATTACCCAATCAAAGAAACAAAATAAATCTCCAGAAACTGATGCTAAAGAAATGAAAATAGATGACTTACCTAACAAAAAATTCAAAATAACTTTCATAAAGATCTCAATGAGCTCAGGAAAACAATGTATGAACAAAATGAGAATTTTAGCAAAACGAAAATATAGAAAAGAACCAAACAAATTCTGAAGCTGAAGAATGCAATAACTGAACCGAAAAATTCACTAGAGGGGTTCAACAGCAGACTCTAACGAGCAGGAGAAAGAATCAGAAAACTCAAAGACAGTTCATTTTTCTAGTCAGAGGAGCAAAAACAAAACAAAACGGAACAAATAAAAAGGAAGAAAAGAAAAAAAATAAAACCTAAGGGAATTATAATACATAATATAGGGAAACCATTTATGCATTATGGAAGTGACAAAAGTAGAAGAAACACAAAACAAAGTATTATTTAAAGAAACAATGGCTGGTTAAAAACATTCCTAATCTGGGGAAGGAAACAGACATCCACATTCAAGAAGCCCAAAGAATCCTGTATTAGTCCATCTCTGTTGCTCATGACAAAATATCTGGAACTAGGTAATTTATAATAGAATATTTACTGCTTACAGTTTCAGAGGCTGGAAAGTCCAAAGTCCAGGGAACACATCTGGTGAGGGCCTTCTTTGGTGGGTGGTGACAACAACACAGGGTGTCATAGGGCGGGTGGCTGAGCAGTGAGAGAGAGTTCATGTGCTCTCCTTTTAAAGGCCTCAGAACCACGTCCATGGCCACCTTTAAACCATCAATGGATGAATCCGTTGAGCATGGTTCTCACCATCTAATCACCTCTTCAAGGCCCCACCGTTCAATCACCATAGTAGAATTTCCCACCCTCTTAACATTGTCACAGTGGGGATCAAGCTTCAAAGAGTTTGGGGGGACAGCCAATCCACAGCATTGTGCTCATGCCCCCCCCAAAACTCATGTCCTTTTCACATACAAATACATTCGTTTCATCCCCAAAGTCTTAATCTGTTTCAACTCAAAAGTCCAAAGTTCAAAGTCCCATCTGTGAAATCAAAACAAGTTATGTACTTCCAAGTTACAATGGTGGGGACAAACATGAAGTACATATTCCCGTTCAGAAAGAGAAATAGGCCAAAAGAGAGGGGTAGCAGGTCCTAAGCAAGTCTGAAACCCAGCAGGGCAGGCACCAAATCTTATTTTATTTTTTATTAAACACAGTTGATTGTACATATCTGTTAAGGTACAGAGTTGAATATCAATACCTGTGTGTGATATATGATGCTCAAGTCAGGATAATTAGAATATTCAACATTATACAATGTGATCATTTCTCATGGCCCTTTCCTGATTCCTCCCTTACTCCTCTTCTCCCCCTTTCCCACCTCTGGTAACCTCAATTCTGTTCTCTCCTTTTGAAAGTTCAATGTATCACTGTGATTGTTGTATCTTTCTTTTTTTATTTATGTTTATTTTTTAGTTCCCACTTATGAGTTAGGACACGTGATATTTCTCTTTCTGTGCCTGTTATTTCACTTAACATAATCTCTAAGTTCATCCATTTGCTGTGAATGGCAGTATTTCATTCGTTTTTCATCTAACCTTAAAGCTGGTGAATCATGTACCTTGACTGTATGTTTGACATCCTCTGCACGCTGGTATGGGAGTTGGGCCTCCAAGTCCTCGGGCAGCCCCACTCCTATGGCTTTCCTGGTTTCAGGCCATGCTTCAGTTTTCTCAGGCTGGTGTTGCACACTGTTAGCTCCATAGTTCTGGGGTCGCCATAGTTGTCCCACTCTCACAGCTCCACTAGGTATACATAGCTCTGGTGAAATTTCTTTGTTGTAGCTCTGACCCCTCATTTCTGCTCAGCAAAGGTTCTTTGTGGTCACTTCACCCATGACAGATCTCTTCCTGGGTCCTCAGGCTTTTCCATACAACCTTTGAAATTGGGGTGGAGGCTGCCACACCTCCACCGCTCTTGCGTTCTGCTAGCCTGCAGACTTAATTCCACATCAATGCCATCAAGGTCTCCAACTTGTGCTCCCCAGAGCTGTGTGTGGCACAAACCACACTGTGGCCACTTGAGACAAGGCTGCTCCAGCCAGAGAGGCGAGGATGCAGGGAGTAACATCCTGAGGTGGTATAGGGCAGCAGTGCCCCACATCTGTCCCTGGAACAATTCAGTCATCCTAGGCATCTGGGCCTGTAATGGGAGGAGTGGCCCCAGAGACATCTGAAATGGCTTTGGGGACTTTCTCCCATTGACTTGATAATCCCTTTCTTCTGTACTACTCTCCTTAGCAAACACCATTGGTTTCTTCTCCCAAAGATACCCTTTTACTCTTTACATGTCCATACTGAAAGTTGTCCAATTTTTTCCCTCTGCTTTCTGTTGAATTATAAATTCTGGCTTTACGTCATGCTTTTTGGCCATAACTCAGCATAGGCTGTCACAAGTAGCCATGCAGCTTCCTAAATGCTTTGCTGCTTAGAAATTTCCCTCACCAAATACCCTGGTTCAACACCTTTAATTCCATATTCCATACAGCTTTGGGGCATGAACAAAGTGAAGCTAAGTTCCTTGCCCCACTTTCCAATAAACTCCTTCTCATTTATATCTGAGATTACCTCAGTAGGGCCTTTACTGTCCATATTTCTATCAGCATTCTAGTCACCACCATTTAACTAGTCTCTAAAGTGTTCCAAATTTTCCCTGGTTTTCTTGTCTTCTTTTGAGTCCTCCAAACTCCCCAATTTTGCCCAACACAAAGTTCCAAAGCCATTTCCCCATTTTCAAATATTTTTTATAAGCAACACCCCATTTCTCTGGTTCCAATTTTCTGTTTTAGTCTACATATGTTGCTTATTACAAAAATAACTGAAACTGAGTAATTTGTAAAGAAACAATATTTATTGCTTACAGTTTCAGAGGTTGAGAAGTCCAAAGTCCAGAGAACACATCTGGTGGGGGGCTTCTTTGGTAGTAACTTCAGCAATGCAGGGTATCACATTGCAAGATGGCAGACAGCTTCAGTAGAGAGAGAGCTTCTCACGAGCTCTTCTTTTAAAGCCATGAAAACCATACCCACAACCACCATTAAACCATCAAATGGATTAATCCATTCACTATGGCATGGTCCTCCGATCTAATCACCTCTTCAAGGTCCCATCTTTCAATTATCATACTAGGATTTCCCACCCTCAACAGTTAATAGTGGGGACAAAGCTTCAGTGAGTTTGGGGGTCATTCAATCCACAACAAATCCCAACTAGGATGAACCCAAAGAAGTCCACACTGAGATACATTTTAATCAGATTTTCAAGGACAAAACAATTTTTGAAAGCAGCAAGAGAAATGTGACTTGTCACAGACAAGAAAATCCTGAAAAGACTATCAGTGAAATTCTCAGCAGATATCTTGGAGAACAGAAGGAACGGAGTGGGATGATATACTCCAAATGCTAAAAGAAAAAAACTGCCAAACAATAATTTTATATCAAGCAAAACTGTCTTTCAAAAGAGTAGGAACAATAAAGACTTCCCCAGCTAAACACAGATGAGTGACTTCATTGCCACTATACAAGAAATGCTAAAGGGAGTCCTTGAAATTGAAATGAAAAGATGCTAAACAGCAACACAAAGGCATATGAAGGTATAAAGCTCACTAGTAAAAGTAAATATCTAGACAAGTATAGAATAATGTAATACTATAATGGTAGTTCATAAATCACTTTTAATTATGATATATAAGTAAAAGAAAAAATATAAGTTTAAAACATGTTAATGGATAAACAACATAAAAAAGGTAATTGTGGCATCAATACCACAGAGTGTGTAGGGTGAACAGGGAGAAGTAATAGTGTAGAGTTTTTATATGCAATTGAAGTTAAAATGTTATCAGCTGAAAATACATTGCTTTAACTATGTTTTATGTAAGCCCCATGGTAACCACAAAGAAAATAACTATAGAAGATACACAAAAGAAAATGAGAAATGAATCAATGGATGTCACTACAAAAATATCAACGAAATACAAAAGAAGACAACGAGCGAAGAAAAAGAAAAAAAAACTACAAGACAAACAGGAAATAACAATATGGCAATAGTAAGTCCTTCCATATCAATAATTACTTTACATATAAATGGATTAAACTCCCCAATCAAAAGTCTGAGTGGCTGAAAGGATAAAAAAAAAAAATATCTAACAACATGCTGTCTATAAGAGACTCACTTTAGATTTAAGAATACACATAGGCTGAAAGTGAAAAGATGGAAAGATAGATGGCAACCAAAACAGAACAGGAATGGCAATACTTATATCAGATAAAGTAGACTTTAAGTCTAAAAATGTCACAAGAGACAAAGAAGGGCGCTATATAATGATAAACAGGTCAGTTCACCAGGAAGATATAACAATTATAAATAATATGTACCAAACGTTAGAGCACCTAAATATATGAAGCAAACATCAATAGAACTAACAGCAGAAATAGATAGCAAAATGATAATGGGAGGGTATTACAATACCTCACTTTCAATAATGGAAAGAACATCCAGACAAGAAGATGAATAAGGAAAGATAGGGACTTGTACAATACTATAGATCAAATGGACATTACAGACATATACAGACCATTCCACCCAACAACAGCACAATACATTCTCCTCAAGCACACACAAAACATTCTCCAGTATAGATCACGTTAGGTCACAAAACAAGTCCTCACAAATTTAAGACTGAAATCATACCAAATATCTTTCCTGACCAAAATTAAATAAAACTGGAAATCAACAACAGAGGGAAAACATGGAAATTCACAAATATGTAAAAATTAAACATACACGATCTTGAACAACCAATGGGTCAAGGAAGAAATCTAAAGGGAAATTCAAAGACACCTTTAGTCAAATAAAAAAAAAAAAAAAAACATACCAAAACGTATAGAATGCAGACAAAGCACAACTAAGAGGGAAGTTTATACTGATAAACACCTATATCAAAAAAGAAAAAATATCTCAAATAAACAACCTAACTCTACTCCTCAAGAAACTAGAAACAGAACAGAGCCCAAAATTAGAAGAGGAAGAAAATAATAAAGATCAGAAGAGAAATAAATAAAATAGGGAATAGAAAATCAATAGAAAAAAAAATCAACAGAACTAAGAGTTAGGTTTTTGAAAATATAAACAAAATTGAAAAATGTTTAGTTATGCTAAGAAAAAAGAGAGAAGATTCAAATAAAATTGGGAATGAAAGAGAAGCTATTACAACTGATATCATGAATATAAAAAGGACTATACAAAAGTACTATGAGTAATTATATATCAATATAATGGATAACCTAGAAAAACAGATAAATTCCTAGGGACATATAAACTACTAAAACTAAATCACAAAGAAAAAGAAACTCTGAACAGACCTATAACTAGTAAGGAGATTGAATCAGTAATCAAAAGCCTTCCAACAAAGAAAAGCCCAGTACCACACAGCTTCACTACTGATTTCTACCAACAATTCCAAGAAAAATAAATGATCCTTTTCAAACTCTTCCAAAAAATTGAAGAGGAAAGAGCACTTCCAAACTTATTTTATCAGCCCAGCATTACTCTGACATAAAAGCCAAAAAAGACACTGCAAAAAAGAAAACCAGAGGCCAATATCCCTAACAAACACCATGAAAAAATTCTCAACAAAATAGTAGCAAACTGAATTCAACATCACATTAAAAGCATAATACACAATGACCAAGTGGGATTTATCCCTGGGATGCAAGGATGGTTCAACAAACAAAAAGCAATCAATGTGCTACACCACATTACAGAACAAAGGATTAAAATCATATGATCACCTCAATAGATAACAGAAAAAGCATATGACAAACTTCAACCTCCTTTGATGATAAAAACATGCAACAAACTAGGAATAGAAAGAACTTACCACAACATAATAAAGGCCATATATGAAAAAGCCCACAATTAATATATTCAACAGTGAAAAGTTGAAAACTTTTCCTCTAAGATCAAAAACAAGACAAGGATGCCCACTCTTGCCACTTATATTCAACAGACGATCGGGAAGTCCAGTCAGAGCAATTACAAAAGAAAAGGAAATAAAGGGCATCCAAATCAGAAAGGAAGAAGTAAAATTGTCTCTGTTTGCAGATGACATGATGTTACATGTACAAAACCGTAAAGATTCCATACCAAAAAACCCCAAAAACTGTTAGAGCTAATAAACAGATTTGGCATGTAAAATCAACATACAAAAATTCTATACACTTCCTATACAGTACAAATAATCTGAAAAGGAAAATAAGAAAGCAATCCCATTTTAATAGCATGAAAAAGAATAAAATACTTAGGAATAAACTTAAGCAAGGAGGCAGAACACCTGTCCACTGAAAACTACAAAACATTGCTGAAAGAAATTAAAGAAGACACAAATAAATGGAAAGACACCTATGTTCATGGATTGGAAAGCATAATACAGTTAAAATTTTTGTACTACCCAAAGCAATGTAGATTCGACACAATCCCTATCAAAATACCAATTGCATTTTTTATAGAAATGTAGAAAACAATCCTGTAATTCATATGAAACCAAAAAGGCCCCCAAATAGCCAAAACAAGACAAAACAAAATTGAGAAAGAAGAACAAAGCCTTACACTTTGATTTCAAAACATACTGCAAAACTATGATAATTTAAAACCGTATGGTACTGGCATATAGACAGACATATAGACCAATGGAACAGAATAGAGAGCACAGAAATAAACCCATCTATATACAGTCAACTGACCTTCCACAAGAGTGCCAAGAATACACAATGGGGAAAGTATAGTCTCTTCCACAAACGGTGCTGGGAAAACTGAATATCCACATGCAAGATAATGAAATTGGACCCTTACATCACATCAAACACAAAAACCAACTCAAAATGGATTTAAAACTTAAACATAATACCTGAAACTATACAACTCTTAGAAGAAAACAAAGGGCAAAAAGGTTCATGGCATTGGTTTTGACAATGATTTCTTGGATATGACACCAAAAGCACACACAACTAAAGCAAAAATAGACAAGTAGGACAACATCGAACTAAACACCTTCTGCACAGCAAAGGAAATAATCAACAGAGTGAAAAGGCAACATCTGGAATGAGAGAAAATATTTGTAAACTATTTATCTGATAATGGGTTAATACCCAAAATATGAGGGTACTCCAAAAAGTTCACGGAAAAATAGAATTATTTTACAAATAATACAAATTCTTCCATGAACTTTCTGAAGTGCTCTCGTATAAAAAGAACACCTACAAGTTAATAGCAAAAAACAAATACCACTTTTAAAAAATGGGCAAAGGACTTGAATAGACATTTCTCCAAAGAAGACATAGATGTGGCCAACAGGTATTTGAAAAGATGTTCAACATCACTAATCATTAGGGAAATGCAAATTAAAACCACAAGGTATCACTTCACACCTGTCAGGATGATCATTATCAGAAAATAGAAAATAACAAGTATTGGTGAGGCTGTGGAAAAATCGGAACCCTTGTGTCCTGTTGGTCGGAATGATAAACGGGTGCAGCCACTATGGAAAACAATATGGAGGTTCCTTTAAAAAGTAAAAATGGAACTGCCATATGACCCAGAAATCCCACTTCAGGATATTTCTCTAAAAGAATTGAAATCAGGATCTCCAGTTAATATCTGCACTCTCATGTTCATTGCAGCATTATTCACAGTAGCCAAGTGGTGGAAATAACCTAAATGTCCATGGATATATGAATGGATAAAGAAAATGATAGAATATTATTCAGCCATAAAAAAGAAGGAAAACCTATCATATACTACAGCATGGATAAACCTGGAGGATATTATGCTAACTGAAATAAGACAGTCACAGAAGGCAAACACTGCATGATTCCACTTACATGATGGATCTAAAGTAGTCAAACTCATCGCAACAGAAAGTAGAATGGTGGTTCCCAAAGGCTAGGGTGAGGAAGAAATGGGGAGGAGTTGTTCAACAGGTATAAAGTTTCAGTCACGCAAGATGAAAAAGTTCTAGAGATCGGCTATATAGCATTGTGCCTACATTTAACAACACTCAATAAATAACAACATCAGAGAAATATTTTCAAAGAGTCACTATTACAAAATGGCTATACTTTACCTAGGATTTTCCAGTAAACCTTTTACATTCTCTCTTATTTGATTTTTAGATTAGAAATTAAGAGAGGGAGAGGAAAAGGGAGTGAAGACAAAGAGTTATCTTGTTTACATTAAATACTTAATAGAACAGTATGCAAAGTTATTATGGAATATCAAGAAACAAAATTTGTGGCTGGATATCCAAAAATTTAGTAATTTACTATTTTATTTTATGTCAATCAATGAAATATGCATAAACAATTAATAACATCTTTAATACATCTTTACATCTTAAAACATGTTTAAAATACATAAATACATGGTACATTTAAGGCAGTATAAAAAGCATTTTTGAGTGGAGAACAAGGATAAAAATAAGATCCCTGCCATCACATAATTTCAAACAATCATAAATAGAAGAAAATTTAAAAGAAAATGGTAGAAATTGTGAGAGAACTTATAGGTGGTATCCTTAAAAAGTCATAAAATCAAACTCTAAACTAATCATACAGTCCAATGGCAATGATCATTTTTGATATTAGCCAGATTTCTATTAGAGATTTGTTTTCTCAATGTAGTATTTCAAATGTATTTCTATCCAAGTTTCTGACAGATTAGTAGCTCAAAAACAACTGCACTATTGCTTGCTGTGCAGACCTTCTTTTGTTGAATAAATGGCTTCATAAAAATGTTTAGAGTAGGAAAGCATTCATGTTTGAAAATGTGAAATGTCTTCTTTAATGGAAAATTAAGCATTACCACATTTATGTGAAGTGCATACATTTTTTAATGTAAACTTTTAAGCAAGATTTAAACCAGCCTTGCAAATATATTTGAAATATGAGGTGGGATGGGGAAAGAATGCACAAAAATTTTACTTCTGCCTAGTAGAATATCTTTTGTCACTATAACTTTAGAATAATGATTACTTTTTAGAGTGATACATGTACTGGTGCAATTAACAGCATTTTGTAAATTTTATCTTTATATTCTTTATTTATTCCACATTTAAGCTCCTTTTGAGTTCAGAATTAATGCTAAGTGGGGTTTTGTCTATTTACTGAGTATTTGTTAAATCAGTACCACTATGGAGATATGAGAGAATGGGAAGGATGGAACCTTTATTAAAGTACCTAGAGTGATAAGTAATACAAAGGGTCATGAAACTAAATCTTTTCATTTAAGAAGGGGCCAAACAATACAGTTTTTACATTGTTCTTTGAGATATAATTAGTTATTTTTAACTTATGTGAAAAATCATCCTCAAAAAGGGCTCACATCGTTTTTTAAGGTCCACAGAGTTTTTTTTTTTTTTTTTTTTTTTTGGTATTTCTACAATATCAAATTTCATTTGTGATGGACAGCAGATGTAAGAGTTCCCCATTCCTCAATCTGAGCATCATGGACCAGGTACCCTCTGAGTCATGGATATGACACCAAAACATGCTCCTTGGCAGGAAAGCCCATGGTTTTCAAACCTTTAGCTCCATATCAAGTTTTAGGAATTCTTGGCACTCTTTTTCCTCTGCCCATCATCTGTGACCTCTGTGTAGGGCGTTTTTTCTTAGCCCAGACCTTCTTCCTGGGCCCCTGACTCTATTTCCCAGTTTCTTAGTGGTAAAGTAACTAATTGGGAGGCCATTAGACTGAGGCAAGTTCAGCACCCTGGGTTCCTATGTAATCAAACTCAGTGTAAACAATCATATTCTAAGAAAAATGAAACAAGCTTAACCAATCAGAAACCACCAACTAACCTCTAACTAGGGACTTTTCACTGAAATGATGCAATTAAGGCTCCACTTTAACCATGTTCACCTGATGAAAGTTCAGGTGGAGCCCCTGAAATGCTTGTGGCCTGGCATTGCCCCATTCATGAATCACTGTTTGGTAAAATAAGCTCTATCAAATTTTAATGTGCCTCAGTTTACCTTTTAACAATAAACTATTAGTGATTCCTCTTTAACACTGAAGCCTGTGCACCTTGACCTATGACAGTTACTTATGTTCCCTGACTTAAAGTTGTTCACTGGCCCAGCTGGATTATCGACCTGGCTTTTCCTTCACCAATGAGTCCAGGATATCTATTCCTATCCTTTCTTGTTGCAAGAGTAAAAAATACATAACTGGCTAACCAAAAAAATGAAAGAGTTTATTGTTAAAGTGCTATGTCCAGTTTAACAGTAACCAGAAGCCAGAAACCTAAAGTACACTGGATCATATATAGCTTGAACCTATGAAATAAAATTTCCAGTCTTTAAGTTTTCAAATTACAAGCCCTGGGTGTTCCAACTCAATATCAGTAATGGATTTCTATAGTGGAAAACTGAGGATTTATCTGTAAAATTACATGTTAGTAAAAGTAAAATTCCCAAAATAGACTACAGAATTCTGAATTCTGAGATAGAAATTCAAGATTATGCTTCTGCATAGAATAATCACCAAACGTCTTGTAAAACTACACCTGTATTTACTGCAATGATACTTAGCAGCATCATAACAAACTAAGCGTTCTCTATTCAAATTTCACTTTCCAAGCTTTCAAGGTTTCCCAATTATAGTGATGGCGAATAATGGGGAAAGTCAGCAACAAGGGAGGATTCTACATAGTTGGAAAAGGTCATTTCCTATACTATGTGATTTGAGGGTCTTATCTGACCCTATGTGACTCTAAGGTCTTATCTGACTTCCCCCTTTCCTAACCAGAAATAAACAGCATTATTCCACTCAATAAATAATATCAGAAGAAATATTTCCAAAGAATCACTGTTACAATGGCTGTACTTTACCTAGGATTTTCTAATAAACCTTCTCACATTCTCTCTTCTTTGATTTTTACATTAGAAAATTTGTAATCAAAAGAACCAGGTTCAGGGAATATTTTCACTGAAGTAGTTAATTTCATGAGGTGTGGAAACATTGCAGTGAAAAACTCCACCCTGAATGACAGTGGCAGCATGGTACCCCAGTGAAAACTCTGATAGTCAAACAAAAATCCAGACAGAGCATTTCCCCAGTGTGAATTAAGTTTTCCCTAGCATGGTCCCCTTATATTACCAAAGTGAGAAAAATGTTAATGTATTGAGTTTTCCTTTAGTTTTGATCTGCTGAATAATTTAGGCACTGAAACCTTTCAGGAATCAGGTGAGAAATAAGTAAAAACCTACTAAATAAACACCGTATCAGATATCCCATGGGCTCACTCCCTTACCTTGTTCCCATCTGTGCTCAAATATCACTTTCTCTAAAAGACCTACCCCGGCCATCCTATTTATAATCCCCACCAATGGTACTCCCTACCCTGCTCTATTTCTTTCCTCCATGGCACTTAACACCTGTGATTTTATATATATGCATGTAAATATGTATGTATGTATATAGACATATGTTTGTGTGTGTGTGTGTATAGATATAGATATACACAGATATATATAGATATATATTTTTTCTGTCTGTCCCCACTAGAATGTACTCATGAGCTGCTACAAAAATGCCTGGCACATAGTAGGCACCTAAATATATACTTATTTTACCTATACTAAATCCTAATAGGTTGCTAGAGTTAATTAACATCAAGGAGCTCACCTCAGTGTTACCCTACTTCTAGGCAGTATGTCAGGGAACACTAAAGAATTTCAGTGACTCTCTTCATTCCCTATGAGATTAAAGGTTTCCACATTGGAAAATAACACTGATAAATTATATGCTTTTCTCAAAAGCTTGAAACTAACTTCATTTAGATTGAGGATATTAGTCTCACTGGAAAAACATGCTTTTCTTACAACCCACAGCAATTACTTTTTCAAGATGATAGTTATCACTTATTTATGCTGAATAAATTATTTTTACATTTTAGCACATATTTATAACTTTTTGGAACACTGGAAAGAACTGAAGTATGATCATTGTTCAATTAAAATGATCTAGCACTATATTTGCCTAACTATCCCAAATTATAGCTGCAAAATGATTTATATTTGGTGAACAAATATTAAAATTAATATTTCATATTATTTAGAAGATAGCAACAAATATCTTTCCCAATAAGAGTTGTATAAAATGTGCCATTCTTTTCGTTACCTTTCATTTAACCAAAAAGAAAAATGACTCTATTTGTTGCTACTTAACAAAGCTTAATAAAGTTCTTCTTTCTACTATCTGTGTTTGCTAAAGGGCGACACTGGGACTGTTGGATGGTAGAGAGCAGTGGGGAGGCAGAGAGAGAATTAATATGAATATTATGAGTTTCACTTTAGATATTTAAATTTGAGAAGATGAGATGAAATGTGATATCTTCTAGGTATCTGAAAATATAAGACCAGAAGACAGGTGAGAAGTCTAGATTGAAGATGTAAATTTAGGAGCATCCACACAAGGTTGATAACATGGCCTCATCATGGCAGGCAAACTATAGTGGGAGAAGAACAAAGAGCCTTGAATAAAAACTCAGGAATTAGGCAGTATTACTGGTGCAGGAAGATGTGAAGCTAGGAAATACAGGCAGTATACAGAGAGGAAGGAAGCATAGGACTTTCAAGAAAAAATGGGTAGTAGGTGCTATCAAATGCCAAAAAGAGTTTGAAGAAGAAAACATTTGAAAAAAGGACTTTTTATTTGGGCTCTAAGATAAAGGTCATAGATAATCTTAGAAAGGGCTATTAATAGAGTATGTGTACAGAAATTACATTATCTAGGACTTAAGTATTTTCTTTTGTATTACGTGGCTACAAGAATACTACTATTAGACATTTGTTGAGAATGATAATCAGTTCACTGTATAAATTACATAATGTATGCTGTGAGATCCTTCAGCATTTTAAGATTAAGGACAATAGCTAACTGGTTAAATTGGAGGCTAACATAGTATATCAGATTTTCCGTGTGGATTTTTGTGATTAGACCAATATAAATTGATATGAAATGTCTAACATGTTAATTTTAAAAATAAAATGTCATCGTGTATTATGTATAACTTAAGTTAGTAAAGTAAATATCTTTTAAAAAGCCAGACAATAATGAGTAACGATGAGTACAACTACTGGCAGGAGTGTAAATTAATCCATCACCTTGGAAAACCATTTGGCATTAGTACTGAAACTGAACCTATGTATACCCTATGATGCAGCAATTCCATATAACAAACAAAAATGCACACATATGTATACAAAAACACATGTTACAAGAGTGTTCACAGCAAAAGCACAATGTTTGACAGTAAGTGAATGGGTAAGTTAATTGAGATATATTCATACAATGAAATACTATACTATACTATAGCCTTCCATTTATTTTATTTATAGTATTTATGGTAAACTATGGCCCATAGGCCAAATCTAGCCTGAAGCCTACTTTTGTAAATAAAGTTGTACTGGAATACAACCATACTCATTCATTTACATATCATCTATGGCTACTTTTTGCACTACAACAGCTGAGAGAGACCATATGACCCACAAAGCCTAAAATAGTTACTGCCTTGCCAGTTACAGAAAAAGTTGGCTGACCCTGGCTATACACCAATAAAATGAAAAACTACAGTTATACTCTAGACTGTGAATGACTCTCACAATCATGGGGCTGACTGAAAGAAGCCAGATACATAAAAGTAGATACTCTATGATTCAATTTATATAAAGTTAAAAAATAGCAGTAATAAACTCTAGTGTTCCAAGTCAAAGTGGTTGTCTTTGGGGAAGATGAAGGTAGTAGTAACTGGGAAGAGATGGTAATGTTCTATTTCTTAAATTGCATGTAGGTTACAAGGGTACATTGACTTTGAGATAATTCACTGAGCTATAGGTTTATGATTTGTGTACTCTTCTATATGTGTATTCCTTCAATAAATTAATTTTTATAATATTTAGAAGGATTATACACCAAATTATTAATAGTAGTTACCTCTATAGTACAGAATACGAAGAATGAGAGATTTTATTTTTAATGCATATACTTCTGTATTTTTTAGCTTTTTAAACAAGCCTATTATTTTGTAAAAAAAATGAAAACTAAGGTGTAAAATGGTGTATGTTATTAAGTATAGAAATCTTCATCATGAAATTATTCTATATTTTTATTGACATGACCAAGTACACTGTGAGCACTCAAGTGGCAACAGAAGGTCAGAAAACTAAATGTTTAAATCACTCAACATCTCTAAGTTTTGTGAACCAACAATACAAAATCCACTTTATATCTGTTACTCTTTATATTTTATCTAAAAATTCATAAACTTATGGAACCCTCTCACATTTTTAAAATATAATCTTCATTATCTTTGTCAGATTATAGCTGTTATACATCCCCTATCTTTAGTAATACTGTGCATTAACATAATGTTCTTAACCATCCCCTTAAGCTAATTCTCCTCCTTCTCAAGGAGATAAAAGAGCTCAGGAATTGAAAGTGACATTTAAAAAAATGGTGCTGGCATCTACCAATTGTTGCTTAAAGTAAAGATTTAAGAAAGAAATATTTCTGCATGATTTAATGATTGCTTGCTGTAGCAAAGTTCTTTTGCCTGATCTCTAATACAACTCCCTAGAGTATCTTGTTCAATATGCAACAAAACAATGATGTAGAGGTTTTGACAAAGAGCCCATCTCCCTATTGAGGTGGCATTACAGGATAATAGCTGCCTAAGCCATATAATTCAATGAGATATATTTTAGTATTAAAATATCTGTTAATCAGTTTTTAAAGCTGAGATGTTCAAAACTCAGAACAATATGTAAAACATTCCTTTACCAAAGGGAATGACTAATCTTCTGTACAGCTTTGATAAGTTACAAGAAATAGGTTTATCTCAGAAGACTGGTTATGATTAATATGCAGTTCGCAAAGCTCCTTAGCTCTGTATGGCCTCTCTCTAACTGAATCTAATAAAGATAGGTCACGCATTTTTCATATTCCTTTTTCACCCATGACAGATCTCTAATAGGATTTATATGCATTTGATATTAATTGTATCGGGGACTGCACCAACTGCAATAATCCTTCATTTCTTTGCCTTTTTAAAGCTATACATAAATTACAAAGTTTCCATTTTTGTTTGACTGCGGCTCTCACTGACGATCAACCATGTTAATGATAGAGAGGTAGAGAAAGATTAAGAACCACCTCACCTAGTTCACTGAAATGCCAAATGATACAAACGGCTATAAACCCAGCTTTGAGAGCTGTTTTAGCTATCCTCTCCCTATGTCAGAAGAGCTCAAGTATATAACATCAGTGAAAACCTCACACTCTGAATTGGAGAGGAAAGGACATGCTTTTAATAACCATCTCACAGAGGGGTGCTGGCAGTAACCCATCGTTCTGATGAAGTATTGCTTTTCTAACCATCTACAGAGACAACACAGGAAATGTAAAAATGAGATAGTGTTACCTAGAATGAAAAACTGAGTGTCCTGGGGACTCAATCTAAAATAGTCTTTAATTTTAGCTCTGAACTCAAAAGAGGCTTTGCTTATGTCTGGGGGGAAAAGAAATGTATCTTGTGAGACTATTCAAATTATAATTGCGGTTAAGAGAAGTGGACAATTATATTTTCACATCCTATATTCTCTACTATGACATAAATAGTGAAAAATTTCATTCTGCAAAAGAGCATAGCAAGGGATTTGAGAAACTAATAAAATGTTGCTTTACACTCTATCAAAACACTTGGCTATTAGTGAATAAAATCCAATGGAATAAAAGTAGGTCACAGTTGTAATGATTTTATTTTACTTGAAACAGGCAACATACAAATTCAGCATGTAAATGTCTCTCATACATATAAGAATTTTTTTAAAACCCACAAAGACTGTATGACTGATTAAACTTATAGGATTACCTCATTGTTTTACCTATAGTCGTGTGTGTGTCTGTGTGTGTGTGTGTGTGTGTGTGTCTGTGTGTGTGTGTGTGTGTGTGTGTCTGTGTAATTATATGCATATATATATATATATAAATAATTTTTGTCTTTGAATTAAGAAAGGTTACTTTTAAAATGCAACACCCAAGAAAAAAATGAACAAAAGTTCAAGGATCTATGAACCAAACAAAGGCAACCAAACACACCTCATCAATCTATAAAAGCTAGGTTAGAGACTTCCGCTTCTGGCCATAAAGAAGTAAGCAGTACTAGACTAGCTTTCCATCTATAAACAACTAGAAAATCAGACAAAATGTATGAAAGGACTGTTTTAGACATTGGACAACAAGCTACACAGGGCTCTGATCCCTGAGAGAAAGGGAACAAATTAAGTGAGCCCTACAGCCATCCAGGCTTTGTGCGTGGAAGTACTTCCCACTTTATAGTGCAGGGAGGGGACAAAACCTACAGAGAGTACTGCAGTATTGCAGAGCTGAAAAGAGAGATGGGAGATCAGGGAAGCTGAGGCAGCTTGGATTTATGGAGCACAGTACCAAAGAAAAGGAATCCCCACAGAAATGTTCCAGATATATGCAGTGAAGTCTGCTTGAGCCTTTGGCTGAATACCAATCTGCATATGTGTAGAGGAGAGTCCATGAGAATGGGCACCAAACAACTATCAGAAAAAGAATAATACAAGAGAAGACTAAACTTCACACCTACTGGAGGTCACAAAGGACTGAGACATTTGAGACCTAATCAGTCAGAAAGGAGAGACTTAATTGAGCATTCAGAGACCAGAAAAAGGCCACACTTCAGGAACAGTACTAAACTAACCCTAGAGCAAATGCTACTTTAATTCATGCAAACAAAGTTTTAAAATGAGTTTTAAAATGATCCAGCTGATTTGCAAATAAATTAACTACCTGTCAGAACAAAGCCTAACACTCTTTAAGACAACCAAATGCCAACATTCAACAATGTGACATTCTAATATCCAGTCAAAAAATTACTAGATAATCAAAGAAGCAGGAAAATATGGCTTTGTGGAAACAAGTCCGGACATGACAGAAATGATGAAAGTAGCAGGCAAGGACTTTATAATAGATATTATTAGTATATTCAAGATTTAAAGAAAAACATGAATACAATTAGAAGAGAAATGGAACTATAAAAAAATCAAATGGGACTTTAAAGCTGAAAAAAATACCATACCTGACATTAAAATTCCACTGTATGGGCTTAACAGCAGATTAGACACTACAATAAAAAAGATGAGTGAAATTAAAATAAAGGCAATAGGAACTACCAATCTGAAGCACAGAGAGGGGGGAAAAGGCTGAAAAAATTATCAGAGCCTCAATGATATATCAGAACAATATAAAGTGACCTACTACAGAAAAAAAATTCCAAAATAGTGAAGGGATAAATCAAAAGAAATAGTTGAAGAAATAATGGATCACGATTTTCCAGAATTGATGAAATCAACCCACAAATGTAAGAATTCAATGAACTCCAAATAGGATAAACATAAAAAAATTAAAAACACCTCTAAGGTACATCATAATCACATGTCAAAAACCAATGGTAATGAAAAAAATACTAATAGTAGCCAGAAAGAAAGACATGTTACATAGAGCAGGACCGAGTTTAAAATGATTGCTGACTTCTCATCAAAAACAAAGCAAGCCAGAAAACAATAGATGACATCTTTAAAGTGTTGAAAGAAAAGAAACCAAAAAAGGAAAGACTGTCATCTTAGAATTCTGCACCCTGCAAATATATCCTTCAAAAATGAAGGTGAAATAAATACATTTATAGATAAACATAATCTCAAGAATTCTAATGCAAAATTCAACTCAAAAAAACTTGCACTATAAGAAATATTTACAAGAAATTCTTCAAGCTGAAGGAAAGTGATATGAGATAGAAATTCAGATCTACAAAAAGGAATGAAGAGTGCCAGAATGGTGTGTGAAATACAGCATGAGGATATACAGGACATTGTTTATAGTTATTTTCCTTAAAAAATAATTATTTAAAGAAAAAAAATACAGTGTATGGTCAGACCTATAATATACATGGAAGTAAAATGTGTGATACTTAACAACACAAAGGATGGGGGTGGAATACGAGGCTACTTCAAAAAGTTTATGGAAAATCAACCAATTTACAGCTATAAAAGAGCAACAACAGCCAAGCTGGGGCCACTAGAGCTCAGGGGAAGAGGAGGAGAGACCTATGGAGTGCATGAAGGCAGGAGAAGCCACGATGAGAGAAAGAAAAAAACTACTCGGATCATTTGGAGCCCCAGCTGCGTCCAGGCCAGAGCTGCTGAGTGCGCGGAGCAGGAGCTGGCAAAAGCTGCAGCTGTGCTTTTCGGATGAAGTTGCTTGGAGGCGGCAGGAGAGGAGAGGGCCTTGGTGGCCCCCAGGCCAGCAAGACCAGTAATAGGGTTCCCGTGGACCCACATAGGAGCGAGGAGCCACAACAACTGGAAAAAAGGAGCCATTCAGAGGCCAGTGAGTCATTGCAAGGGACCGGCACATGTTCCACCTCATGGGAAGTGTTTGGAGCACAGATGGTGGGGGAGACAGGCCCACCGGGGAAACACTGGGACACAGCAAGGACAGCTGATCGGCACCCCAGTCAGCACAGGACCACTCAGAGGAGACTGGTCAGGAATACAGAACTGCAGAGGGAGCAGTTTGATGAAAAGACTCAGGCCCAGACCAGTTTCTACACAACCCAGGTGTACCAGATCTCACCAGATCCAGAAGTACCTATAAAGCCAAACATTAAAACCTGAGCTGCATAAAAAGCCTTCCCGAGGGAGTCAGCAGCAAAGCAGCAATTTAACTCAACCACAGAGCTCAAGTACTGGTCCCCACCAGTACTTGAAGTAAGCAGAGGACAGCAAATTAGTTCCAGCACAGAGTTTAAGTGGTGAGAACAGCAAATAATCCAACACAAAACTGAAAGAAAAAATAAAGTACCCACAACCAGAGACAAAGTTTGATAGTAACTAGTAAAGGTCTCATTTCACCAAAGAACACTTATAACACCTAGAAGGACCAGAAGTTGCCTGGCCTACCAAGTCAGAAACAGGGGAGGACTGGGGGCCTCAGCCATGCCCCCCAACATCTGCAACCAGTTCCAAGGGTGGGGACTGAGAGCCTCAGCCACACATTCCCCTGACACATGCAACCACCCCAGCTATGACCACCCCACCCAGCCACCACAGGAAGCACCCCAGGCTCTCCTGAGTTGGGGGGGGGGGCATGCCAAGGGCCTCAGCCATGCCACCCCATCCAACCCAGCAATGACCACCAAGCTGCAGTAAGAACGGCCCCGGGTTCCTGAGCTGGGGTGGTGGGAGGCAAGGGCTTTTGCCACACCCCCCTGACATCTGAACCCAGCCTGGCAATGACCAAGCCACTGCTGGAAGCCCCTCGGTCTCCCCTGTGGGAATGTGGGGGGGGGGGGCCCACAGGCCTCAATCCCACCGCTCCTCCTTCCTCCTTCCATCACATTTCCTCCCCCTTTTCTCTCTCCCTCTTCCTCCCAGCTGCTCTGCAACATCATAGAATGTAAAAAATATATATTAATAAAATAAAAAATTTGTGGAAAAATGGAATTAAAAGATAATGCAAATCTTTCCATGAACTTTTTGAAGATCCCTCATATAACTACACTATTGTAAGGTGTTTATATTATATAAGAAGATGTATATTATTATTTAAAGCTAGACTGTCATAAGTTAAAGATGCATATTGTAAGCCCTATAGTAACCACTGACAACTAAAACAAAGACATATCTAGTAAGCCAACAGATGAGATCGAATGGAATAGTTAAAAAGAATACACAATTCAAAAGAAGGCAAAAATAGAGTTGAAATAAACAAAGAAAAATGGAGTAGATAGAAAACAAGTAGATAGAAACATAGCCATTTTAATAATTATATTAAAAGTAAATGGATTAACCATACCAATTAAAAGAGATTTTCAGACAGCATTAAAAAAATACCCAAATATATGCTGTCTACCAGACTCACTTTAAAGGTACAGACCAGTTAAATATAAACAGATAGAAAATGATATATCACACAAATAATAATCATAAGAAAGCCAAAGTAATTAAATAATATTACCAAAGATAAAGAAAATTCCATAATTATGTAATAGTCAATTAACAAAGAAGATCCAATCTTAAATGTGTATATAATTAATGAGTGTTTCAAAAACATGAAGCAAAAACTGACAGAACTAAAGGAGAAATAGACAAATCCATAATTATAGTTGTTGAATTCACCATGCCTCTTTCAGTAATTGATAGAATAAGTAGACAGAAAATCATTAAGAAAATAGAAAACTTGAACACTACTAACTGATTTGATCTAAATGGTGTTTATAGAACACTTTAACCAACTGCAGAATATACCTTTTTTTCAAGTATACCTTAAACATTCAGCAAAATAGACTATAAGCCAGACCATAAAACTAACTTCCATAAATTTAAAAGTAATGAAATAAAGCTATAATCACTCATCCCTCAAATTTTTAATCTTAAAGTGATAATGAAATAACTGGCCACCTACCAGGAACTACTAGAAGACCAGAACAAACAACATGGAGGGCAGAGTTAATTTCAGTACAAGGACTACTGCTCTAAACATTTGTTCAAATGGTGGGTTGAATGGTGGCCACCAAAAAGATATGTGCACATTCTGACCTACAGAACCTGTGAATGTGATCTTATTTGGAAAAATACTCTTGGCAAATATAACTGATAAAGGGCCACAAAAATCGATTACATTGTATAATGAAGAATATACTAATTATCCTGATTTGAACATCACTTATTGCACACAGGTATTGATATTCAATGCTGTACCCCACAGATATGTACAATCAAATGAATTCTAATAAAACTAAATTTTAAAAATATATATACATATAATTCAGGATCTCAAAATGAGATCAATCCTGGATTAGCTGAGTAGGCCCTAAATACAATGGTAAATGGCATCCTTATAAAAGACACACAGAAAATAGTCACACCAGGAAAAGCAGAAGACCATGTGAAGTCAGAAAAAGAGATTGGAGTTTTGCAGCCACAAGCCAAGGAATGTCTGGAGCCACCAGAAGCTAAATAAGGTAAGGGAGGATTCTCCCCTAGAGCTATCATAGGGAGTGCAGCCCTGTCAACACTTGGATTTTGGATTTCTGGCCTCTAGAACCACAAGATAATAAACTTCTGTTGTTTTAAGCCACCAGATTCAGGGTAATTTGTTATGGCAGCACCAGGAAACTAATACAATCACTTAGATGAGAGTTTCTCTAAAGTCTATATATTAAAGCAGATTTGTTATATCACAGGATATAGTTATCTTCAACTTGAATTGATGCTTCCAATTTGCTCTCCAACATGATTATACCTATTTGCACTCATATGAGCAGAAAATGTAAGTTGATCTTATCAGACTTTTTTTTTTTTTGGCAACTTTATAATTGTAAGATGGCATTCTGGGCTGGCCAGTTAGCTCAGTTAGTTAGAACATAGTATTATAAGACCAAGGTCAAAGATTCAGATCCCTGCACCTGAAAGCTGCACCCACCAAAAAAAAAAATCTTTTTTTAAATAATAATAATAAAATATATATATTTGAGAAGCACATTAATTTTTTTTTAAATAGCATTCTGTTATTTTAATGTTCATTATGGAGTTGCACTAGTCTGGGCAACTAGACTACCTGCCAACTCAAAAATCTCTCTCCATGATTTTTCATTTATCCATTCCACATACCTTTACTGAATGCCTACTTTGTGTCAGGCACTGTGCTCAGCACTGATACTGCTATCGTCTGAATTTTTGTGTCCCCTCAAAATTCATATGTTGAAATCTAATTCCCAATGTGATATTATTAAGAGGTGGGGCCTTTGGGGATATGATTATGTCATGTGGGTGGAGCTCTCACAAACGGGATTAGTGCCCTTATAACAGAGGCCCAAGTGAGATTGTTTGCCCCTTCTGTCATGTGAGGTGCCATTTATGAAGCAGAGAGCAACCCCTCACAGAATCTGCTGGCACCTTGATCTTGGACTTCCCATCCTCCAGAGCTGTGGGCAAAAAATGTGTTATTTATAAGCTACTCCACTTATGGTATTTTGTTATAGCAGCCTGAATGGACTAACACACCAGCTGTCTTACCTCAACAACTTTCCTCTACTCTATATGCTCATGGCACTTAAATGTTTACCATGTACTGTGTTATTTTTCTATATATTGCCTTACATTATTTAAGTTCTTATGAAAACAACTATTACAGACTGAATGTTTATGTCTTCTCAAAATTCATACCTTGAGTCCCAACCTCCAATGTGATTGTATTAGGAGGTGGGGCCTCTGAGAAGTAATTAGGTTTAGATGAGGTCATGAGGGTAGAATCCCTGATAAGATTAGTGATCTTATAAGAAGAGGAAGAACACAAGAGGTTCCTCTTCCTGCCATGTGAGGATACAGTGAGAAGGGGGCAGTATGCAAGCTAGGAAAAGGGCCCTCATCAAGAACTGAATATCCAAATATGCAAGCACCTTGACCTTGGACTACCCAGCCTCCAGAACAGTGATAAATAAATGTCTGTTGTTTAAGCCACCCAGTCTATAGTATTTTGTTACAGCAACCCAAGTTGACTAAGACAATACCTATCCACACAAATCACTGGACGTATACAGTAGTCCCTCAGTATCTGTGGAGGACTGGTTCCAGGATGCCCCATGGATACCAAAATCCCTGGTTGCTCAAGTCCCTTATATAAAATGGAGTAGTATTTGCATATAATCTACTCACATCCTCCTGTACACTTTATATCATTTCTAGATTGCATACAATACCTAATAAAATGTCAATGCTATGTAAATAGTTACACTTTTTAATTATTTTTTATTGTTGTATTAGTATTTTTTATTGTGTTTTTGTTTTAAATATTTTCAATCCACTGTTGGTTGAATCTGGATGCAAAACCCACATATATGGAGAACTGACTACATATCTACACATGTATATTTTCTCTCTGAGCTAGATGATAAATTTGATAAGAACTGGATTTCATTTCTACCATACTACTTTTATAGTGGCTGTTCAGTTTTTTGCACGTGAAAGTTCAATAAATCTTTTCTGAAGTTAGTTAAATACACAAAATGACCCATCCACAGTTTTTTTTTTTTTTTTTTTAACATCAATCTATAATCCCCTGGTTGGGGGATGGTATAGGATTTTTGCTGAGTTTTCTACTTTCTGATGTACTTGCCTTACTAATAAAGAAGATAACTTATGGTATGGCTGGTTAAGGAGAAGACTGAAGTTTCTGATCAAAGAACAGAAGGGGCTTGTTCTTTGAGTTGTTCTCAGTAAGATATTAAATGGTTATGTTGGGGACAGGGTGAAGGCAGAGAAAAATAAAATCCTAGGACATTAATTGATACTATCATGTTCTCAGTCCCAACAACTCATTCTTTAACAAAGGAGAGCTCGATGATTAGAGGACTATGACAGAACAATAAAAGAGATGCATCCTCATCCAGGGGAAAGACCAGGGATTTTAGTATCAGACCTGGATTTGACTACTGATTCCATTCCACAAATTCTGTGACTTTAAGCAAATTACTTTATTTCTCTAAGCTCAGTTTCTTCATCTCTAAGGAAGCAAGAATACTATCTACCTTAAAGAATTGTGAGGATTAAGTGAGATAAGGTAAATGTCTGCTGCATAGTTAAGTATCCCAATATTAAAATTATTTTCTACTTCCCTAATAAAAGTGGAACATAAAAGATATGAGTAAGGGTTGGCAATTTGGTAGTAATCAAGTCTTCAAGTCTTCTCTTACCCAGGAACTCTACTCAAAGTTTCATAAATAAACATGTTCATTTTAGAATCATAATGGTAAAGACTTGAAAACAATCTAAATATTTTTCAATAGTGAAATGGTTAAATAAGTTATTGTATATCCATATAATGTATGAGGTATGTTTCCAAAGAGGCAGAGTGCTTTCCCTCTTTTCTCTGGGAGGGAAGAGAATTAGCAAGAAGACTTCCTAATCCCCCTCTTCAAGCCCTAACTTTTTCCTTCCTCTGGATGAAGAGGTTTATCCAACTAATGCAATTCATGGGACTCTGTTATTCAGTAAGCCTCCATTCTCTATGGGGCAGAGTTATTCTGCTAAAGGTCACTGCTTATGCATTGACCCATACCTTATTCTTTTCTCCTTTTCACTTGGACCTACATGCTCTCTGTAACTCTAATGGTCTCCACCTCTACTTTATTCCCCCTGAGGTAAGACCAATAGGATCTCCCTCTACCCTAAATGGTCTGCTGTGTTTTGGCTCATGTAATATCTACCAAATCTCCAATATAAAGGAATAATTAGGAAGGGAGCCATTAAAAATTAGGTAGCTTTATATATTTTGACATGGAAAGACAACCATACTATTGTGTTGAGAAAAACTGAAAAATTCACATGCAAACCTTAACACTGCTTTTCCTGGGACAGTGAGATTAAAATGCTTTTTTGTTGAGGGGGAGGGATCTGTTTTCATAAGTGGATTTTCTACAAGATTGTACTATTTGTATAAAGTTATTACTTTTTAAATGGGGAAACAATGAAAAGAGTAACATAGGAAACATTAGTAATAACATGTACAACAGGGAGCAAAATCAAAATTGATAATAAGCCAGAGTGACCTCCTTCAACTCTCTAATGGTTCTAAGATTCCAAAACTAGGTTTCCAAGTGTTCCTTTCCTCAAACACAAGTTGTAATATGGTAGAACATAAAATCCAATAACCCAAAATAACAGAGTTTTTAATATCTTAGGTAAAACCCTATTGCTCCTGCAAACTATTATTCTATATAATAAAATGATGATATAGCAAAATCAGTCCTCGTAACAGGTAGTGTGGCCTGCAAGAGCAGCAGTATACAGGGATTCTACTGCCATTCCATTATATTTATTCATTGACAAATATACTTTTTTCAAAGCACCCAAACTCATTACTAATAATTTAACTAACACCTCCTTGGAGCCTATTTTAAAGTAACTTTCATTTCAAAATATAATGATATTGAAATAAAGAACATTACCAGACCCACACAAACAAACCTATTTTAAAGTAGCTAGAATTTAAATAAATTAACAATTCAACAAACAAACCAACTCTAAGTCTCCAAAGTTACATTAAATTTACATACTATTGAAATTATGCTTTTATAGCAACTGAAGTGTTAAACTAACTGCAGCATACACAATTTCATATATATCACAGGATTCAAATTAACAAGAATATTCAATCAAATCTGATAGAAAAAGTATTCAAAAGCCTACTTGTGTTACACAAGCAGTCCCTATTTACAAGTGGGTTGTATTCTAAAGTCTGTAAATCAGTCAGCAAAAAAAAAAAAAGCTCTGGGGCACATTTCACAAGAAAAATAAGTTTAAATAAAATGCTTATGCACCAAGGCTATCCTGAAAAATGCAGTTCATCCATAAAATAACGTACTATTGTAATAATAGAAGTATAAGCCCTGAACCCCTTTGCAACTGGTCATAGGGAGGGATAGAGTCAAGAGGAAGCCCTGAAAACTTAGTTATTGCTGGGGAGGGGAGGAACATGGATCCAACTTTGGTACCACTAGGAAACCAAAAGCAATGAAGGAGAGTTCCGGTATTTTGGGAGCCAAGCACCCATGTTCAGGAGGATAAATGGTCTGTAAAATGAGCAACTGAGGACTGCTTGTAAGAAAGTATCAAAACAATCCAGGAAGAGTAACTGCAAAAACCACATAAAGACTAGTAAATATCATGAAAGAAAGCATTGTTTCACAGTTTTGAACTTAAAAGGGATGGTAGGTCTGCGTTTCATTTACCCTAGATAGATTCCCCTACTAGAAAACTCGTAGAACAATAAGGAGCCACTTTGCGTTTGTCGCATATTCTTACATCTACAATTATCCCTGTTTCCCTACAGCAATAGGGGCAAAACTGAGTATCATATCCCCGCACCCAGGGAGTGTGTTTGGGTAGGAAGCAGCACAGCATAGCAGTTAGATCAGAGTTCAGCGACAGACACGCTAACCTTGGGCAAGTTAAATTCTGTGAATTTTAGCCTCCTTCTAAAATGGAGATAATAATAATGAGCATCCCATAAAATTACAGTGAGGATTAAATAAGGTCATTTATGAAGAACATTTATTTATCACAGTGCCTGGCACACGTAGTATGTGGTCAGTAAATGTTATTGGAGAGTTGCCTAGCAGAGATGCTGGGACAGGGATGGACCTTTAAGTAGCAAAACTGGCATCATTCCTCCCCCACTTGATAAGTAAAACTACCAGCTTGCCAATGAACTGCATTCAAGAAATCTGAACAACAGGGTTTTTTCCCCTGCCCATGGGATGGTACCAGGGTTCAAGTATCATTTATCTTACTTCTATGCTTAATTGCCTTCCCTTTCCCCACAAAGTTTATGACTTCTTTGCCTCATCAAGAACAGGAAACATTTTTTTAAACAATATATTTTATTGGTGACCAACTATTTTCTCTGGAAATTAATCTCAGAAATATTAATATGAGGCAATGGGAGAATATAAAAATGAATTCCAGATTTTACCAAATATTGCTGGAAACTTCCCTCTTTTAATTTGGTGCAGTTCTTTAGTTTTTAATTATATTAAATACTGAATAAGTCACAGATATATATTTTCCCATGAGCTTTCATAAGGAGAGCTAAATACAATGTCCTTCATCCAGCATAATCAGTGTTATTCATCCAGCATAAATTCATACACCATGAATGTATGCTGTGCTCTTGAAAGATATTGCTTAAGTACAACTACTAAAGGGGGGGGGTGCTAACCATTTCCTGATGGAAACTTTTTGGAAATTTATTACACACAGACTGCACTGATGAAGAGTACATTGAATCTCCCTTTGATGACTCCTCATCAATATCAATTTCTATTCTGTGCAATAATATAGCAATGCCCTCTGAACCACTGATGGACTGTTTTCTTTCTGTGATATAACTGAAGACTACTGTATTTTTATAGTATCTCCTTCTGCTATTAGCTGTCACATCTCACTGTCAATAGCACCTTTCTTTCTTTTTTTTCCTTTTCAAAACATAAAATTAACTGGTGAGAGCCTGAGTTGACACCCACTATCCTCTAGGAGACATAGGAGTCTTTTTTCCCCCTTTATTTGCAAAAAGACGTGCAATACTGCAAATAGTTGAGATCAGTCAGAATACTGAGTTCCTCATAAGGGGGCCCCTACTGAATACAAAACTGCCTTAATTGTACTGCCAAAAGCAAGAAGGTAAGGTCCAATTGATATAAAACTTTAAAATCAGAAAACATGTTATCACAGAAAAGTACATAAAGCAGTAATCAAAGGTGATTTCTGTCAATCACTGTGGAGATGCCATCTATTATGGATTCATCTAAATAGTTCAGAAATTAAGTTTTGAACATTTTAGGACATGTGATACTACAACAGTATGCCTAGATTTTTCTGGAATCCTCACTTTTTCCTTCCTTTATTGCTTTCTTAGCTCCTGCATTATGAATACCTGCCAACCTACCAACCAAACTAGAGAAAATTAAACAGACTGAATAAAATCCAATATAATATTATATGGGTCTATAACAACTATCTGTAACCAGGAATCAATAGACAATATGCCTAGTTGACCACATTTGCAAGAGGACATGGGATACAAGGAACTGTACTTTTAGCAAGCTTTCAAGTTCTGGTTGCGGGGGGAGGGGTTGGTAAGTTTGGTACATTTGCAGAGCTCAAGAAGGAACTTTACCAATAATCCAAGTAGATGAACAGGCACTTAAACCACCAAGTTATTAGAGGTATCTCTAATAAAGAACAGAAACCTTAATCTCCCTGTTTAACAAATTAAGCATAAAACTAATTTGAAGTACTACTAAAAGAAAGTTTCCTTCTCCTACCAAAAATGTTATTCATGCAAAGCCATGGTGTGCAAAAGTTAACACAGCAAGCCTAAGACTGCTCTCTATAGAAAGGCTTGCTTGCAAAGTTAGCCCTTGGCTGCTGTCTGGGAAGTTGGATTTGGGGAGGGTTCTCACTTCTCCCTAACAGATCAGAGTGGTTTACTGTGCCTGTTTGTACAAACAACATGGTTTATACTGAATGCTGCTTTACTTTGGGGATTCTGGAATTTTGGTACATGCTAAATAGAGACTGCCTACATGACCAGTCCCTAATGAAAACCTTGTGCGCTGACTCTCTAATGGGCTTCCCTGGCCAGGAACCTCACACATATGTTGCTGCATTTTCACTCCTGGGGGAAAAGAGCATTCTGTGGGACCCTGTGGGAAGGAGACAGCGTAAGGCAGCCTACCCACGGATTCCTCCAGACTCCACTAGTATCTTTTCCCCTTATGATCCGGCTGTGTGTCCCTGCTATGTCACTGTAGTAAATCTTAGCTATTAGTAAAACTATATTCTGAGATCTGAGAATCTTTCTAACAAATGTTCAAACGTGGGGATGGTCTTGGAAAATTTCGACACACATGCCTACTATACCTGTGGCACTGCACTGAATGTGGACAAGAGAAGAATTTCTAAATGACTAACTGCTTCTCATCAAATGGGAGAGTTGTGAGAGTATGCTGGCAACAAACACACTTATCATTCATTCAAAATTCTAATGAGCACTTATTGTATTCCTGGCAATGTTAGGTAATAGTCATAATGGGAATATAAAAATTAAGTATAGCCTTTGTATAAAGGGGCTTACAGTACTAATAAAACTTGTACACAGTAACAGTACTAATAGAACTTGTACACAGTAAATGGTACTCTTGGAAATGACACTGCCTGAAATACTAGAAACAAAAAGATGTTAACCACTCCACCATGGACATTCCAATTTTCTCTGACTTATAATTTGACTTACACAATTTACATGCTTCTTTGAATAATAATAGGGTTGTTAATTCTCCTCAAAACATTTCGAGAGCAGAGGGTGGATGAGCCTTAAGTCCTGGCAGACCCTTTAAATGTTTCTTGTAGGAGCCTTCCTAGAATTTATCAACTGCAAATTAAGTATCAAGCACTGTGCAAGATTTGTTTGGAATAGAAATACAAACACAGTCCCAACCTTCAAGGACCCCAGTCTCCCAAAAGAGAGACAGAAATAAACAAATCAGTATAATTCCATGTTATAGGTGTGAGAAGTTTGCACGAGGTGATATGGTAGTGTACATGAGGAGCATGTAACTGAAGATCTCTACCATTAGACACCATTAATGTTAGAATACATGTGTAAGAAGGAGCTAATTATAATATCTGAGTGGCAAAGACTTAAAATTAGCTGAGATTATTACTATGACCTAAACTTTAGTTATATATTTTCCTTTAATTTCTAAAACTAGAAAAACATTTTATCAAGATATAATTTTACCTGATATAAAATCTAATATAAAATATCCTTTAAAGGTAATATCTATCATCCTAATCAACAATGGGATTGGTGAATGAAATATATTAGGCCCTGTGTAGATCCTCAAAAACATGTAATTTTGCATTCCTCCCATTAGAAAAAGTTCCCAACATTAAAAGATATGTTTAGTTCTATTTAGCGTTATGTTGAAAAGGAGCCTAATTTTTTAACCGATTTCCTTTAAGCTGACAAAAAGCAATGTTTATAGAGGGGAAATAAATCTTGAAATTACTTTTAATTACTTCATTAAATTTAAACCTCTTTACCTTAAAAAAAATCACAAGGTTTTTCCTTTACACGGAATATTACAATCTCCTATCTTTGAAGACTTCAAAAATATATTAGTTCAAAATCCATTTCTTGGTTCCCACTGAGATTTAAATTACCTGAAACTAATAGCCTCACTGCAAGAGTTCTATTCCATGGCTTGTAAGCTGAATTCACCAGCATGACATCTATGTTTTATATATGTAAATTCCACAGGTTTACTGTAAATTCATGACACTGACAACACTGGATGCCTAAAAGATTGGTACTGCTACTGAAACAAATACACAAAATGAGACCGGAAGTAGCCATAATTTTTCCTGCTTGCCTATTTTACTGTGGTAATGATGGAAAAAATGGAGATAGTCTAGAGTAAAAAAACAAAGATAGCAGCTGAAAGCAATGTAAACTATAAGAAAAAGAAATATTTGCATATAAATCAAAGCAACCAATAAGGTTTACATCATGGTATATAATATAAAATCATTTTGTTACAGAAGCTACTGCTTGCATACTAGCTTCAATTATTACATTTTCTAATATTTGGCACCAGCAATATTAAAAGAAAATTTACTAGCCATAACATATACAGTATTGACCAGGGTTCTCCTTTACCTTTTAAATTCTTCCTAATACTGTAAGGAGTCTAGTTCGCAAAACAAAATATTTATTTGTTACTGGAGTAAAGCAAAAGGAGTAGTGTCATCAGTGAAAGAAAAGCCCAGTGGGAGGGGTTTTCAGTTTGGGGCTCCTTCACTTATCTTCTATATGTAAGTGTTTCCTCTGTTAAATAGCTATGCAAATAACATTGTCAGTACTCATCAAAGTAGAATCAATACTTTGTGTTTTTCTTACACACACACAAGCTGATCTGAATACTTCTGTTATCATCTCTGTAGTAAGAATTACATTTAGAGTAGCTACATTGTATTTGTTACCAGTTTTGATACTCTCACAAAATCTGTTTACAAGCACAGCTATTCACAACAGATATGACTAATTCCAAGTTCTAATTACCTGAAGCTCCTTTTTGCACAGAATCTTAATTACTCCCTGGTAATCGGGTGAGCACTTACAGTAGGATAACTTCTTCAGAGGTTATCAAGGGGTCATTTAGTTCATTTTAGCTGCCAAATTTTTTACTACTACTGCACTTATACTACATACTAGTGTAAAGTTTAACTGACGGTGACAGGAGACTTTTAGTACCTTTCTGTGGAAAAAGGCCTGTGGGTATAATTGTATTTTTTATTAACTCCCTTTGTTTATTCAACTCTATCTTCAGACACACAGGTCTCTTCAACCTTGTGAAGTCTTCACTTGACTGCTCACCTCCTTGCTCCCTGCAGTCCTCAAGGACTTTCTCCTCTGCTCTTCTATTTTCTCCATTACTTCCACTTCATCCTTCTGCTCTTTAAACATGAGCATTCCCCAATACACAGTCTTTGGCCCTCTACTCGTTTCTGTCTTCTCTCTCCCCCTCGAGAGCCCAAAATTTTCTAACGCTTGGACTGTGGCTCCTATATGAGGACTGCTATGGCTTGAATGTTTGTCCCCTCCAAAATAAATGTTGAAATTTGGTTGCCGTTGTGGCAGTGTTCAGAGATGGGACCTTTAGGAGGTAATAGAGCCATAGGGCTCGGCCCTCATGGGAGGGATTAATGCCATTTAAAAGGCAAGTTCGGCCCCCTTTTGTCCCTTTGCCCTTCTACCTTCCGCCATGTGAGGACACAGCATTCCTCTCTTCCAGAAGATGCAGCGAGAAGGCCCTCACCAGATGCCAGTGCCTTGACCTTGGACTTCCTAGCCTCCAGAACTGTGAGAAAATAAATTTCTGTTCTTTATAAATTACCCAATTTCAGGTATTCTGTTATAGCAGCACAAACAAACACAAGGACTAGCAAAATAACAACTCCTGTTCTCCTCTTTTACCTAATTCCTATTCAGTTTCTCCAACAGCTTACCAGATATTTCCACTTAACATTTGACTACTTCTACAAACCAAATCCATTTTTTGTGTCCAAAACCAAATCCATTTCACTCTCCTAGTAACAACAGTAGCAGTGGCTGACATTTAATCCTCAAAATATACCTTGGAAGTACATATTATTTTGGAGGGGGGTGGAGGGAGGTGGCTGGCCCATTCAGGAATACAAACCATTAACCTTAGTGTTACCATGTTCTCCCAAGTGAGCTAACGGGCCAGAACCTGGAAGTAGGTACTATTTTCGTCATCTCATTTTACAGATGAGAAAACCAAGGTTACACAGCCTGCCAGAATTCAAACCTAGACAGATGGACTCAAGAGATTACCTTCTTAACCACTGCTGCTCATCATATCTGAGCTGATCTGACTATAATTTAGCCAACTTTATAGAAATGGCTATTCTCCTATTGTAGTCAAGGTCCAGCCAACATTCCCAAGTTCTCCATTCTGCATTAATGATTTACTTTACAATAATTCAATATCTAGACAGTTAAAATAGAATCCACTGAAGTCCAGCTTTATCATCCAGCCTCTGATGCCCCTCACTGTTCTCCAAACTCATGGACCATATTCAATCACATCTTCCTCTTTCTAATTCAGCAAGTCCTACACACAGTGCAGAGATATTAGGAAGGAAAGATATGTTTAAGTTGTTTGGCTATATGAGCACCTCCACTTCAATTTTTCAAACTGCACATCTTTGTAAAACCCTAATAGTCACACAAACGAGTTTTATTTTATTCGTTTAACTGTAGATGCTTAAATTTACACTACTGTTTTTACATGGGTTTGAGAAAAGTTTTAGTGGATGAAGGAACCTCCTCTTAAAGTACCCAAGTTAAAAGGACTGGATTATATTTCAATCAATATTGCCAATTCTGTACAATTGTAACTACAAGAAATCAAAGGCCACTATGTTTCTTGATTCAAACCAGTGGATAATGAACAAATAGATTAAATGAGGTAGTAATATGGATCTTAATATTTTCATAAAAATAGCTTATTCATAAAGATAATACACACACTGAGCCTTTTGCTATATTATTTTTAGCAGCATGAGAGAATTTTATATCTGTAATTATGTAATCTATCTATGTCATTATGTACAAAGAAAACTGGTACACCAATGTGAAATATTAAAATCCCAAACAGCCAGAAAGCAGATTGCTGTGGTTTGAATGTTGCCCCATTCTCAGGTTGGAAGTTAACCTCCAATATGGTAGTGGAAGGTGAAGCCTTTAAGAGGTGACTGGAGGGCCGAGCCCGTGGCGCACTCGGGAGAGTGCGGCGCTGGGAGCGCAGCGACGCTCCGCCGCGGGTTCGGATCCTGTATGGGAATGGCCGGTGCACTCACTGGCTGAGTGCCGGTCACGAAAAAGACAAAAAAAAAAAAAAAAGAGGTGACTGGATAGCAAGGACTGTGCTCTCATTAATGGATTGATCCATTCATGGAGTAATAGGTTGATGGTATAATGGGTTGTCATAGGCATGGTTCTGATGGCTTTATAAGGAGAATAAGCAAGAAATTTAGCACTCTTGCTCAGCCCATTTCTCTTACCATGTGATGCCATATGTCTCTACAGGACCCTGTACAGATTTCTCACCCAGAAGAAGGCCCCACCAGATGTGCTTCTTGGATTTTGGAATTCCCAGCCTCCAAAATGGAAAGAAATAAATTTCATTCTTTTATAAATTACCCAGTTTCAGATATTCTGTTATAAGCAACAGAAAGGGACTAATACACAGATCAATAGAGCAAAATACTTCCCTGCCTAGAACAGTAGGGAATGAGACATTTTAGGAAAAACAATATTTTAGAAAGATGAAAGTTTCCAGTGCACCTATTTTAAGGTTTTAGGTTGAAAATGTCTCTATCTGTCTACGATGGACTGTTTACTTCCCGGTAACATGTTTCAATACACTATAGAAATGACTGGGATATTCAGATGCAAATTGATGGTAACTAGGGCCAAATGACAAACCAGTGTGTTAAGGTTCTACATGCACACAATATCTGTAAAAGTTATTAAGGTACCAATGGATTTTTTTGTGCAGGAAGAATAGAGGAGTGAGTCCCACAGGGGGAAGGGAGGAAACTTTTTTCAGTTACAAGTGTCTGTGCTCAGAACGCAGGCTTGGAGGAGGGGGAGCAGGCTTCTCAAACTGGTGACATTCCTCATCTACACTTGAGAACTCCCACAGAGGCTACGCCTTGCGACTTTGCCTTAAAAGCCTCTTTGCTCCTTGACCTGCTAACATAAAGAGCTCTTCTATATGTGTCTTTATTACATTTCTCTCCATCCAACAACTGTGGTCACTACTTCTGAAGTCCACTAAAAAATCATTACCACCTCCAGTTTTCATTTGCCAGTGATGGTTTTAATGTCTGTAAACCATTGATGTTAACACTATCACTGATCATATACACCCCTTCCTCGCTTCTTAAGTCTCTTAGATTTTCATTTTAGTTTCTGTCCAAGAAGGCTAGGCTTCTGAAGTTAGATACCAGCCAGAACATGCCTTTTTCTCTTCTCATCAAACCCATGACTTAATGTGTAAAAATGTAATTCCCGAGTCTTCTTTGGCACTGGTTGGTGCTCAGGTTCTCCCTCCCTCACTAGCCAGTCCCCACATGCTCCTATTTTAGTCACAACTCAGATATTCCAGGCTATTCTCACTACCACAGTAGATCCCCATCCAACCCTTTATTTGTAGAGTGGTATCTATTCTGGCTGTTTTATGATCATCAGAAGATTCATCTTTGGCTTACTAAGATTTCGCTATGGTCTGGTTTTATGCACTGGATGCTTAATACTAAATAATCCCTTGTGGGGAAACTAAATACTTTATGAGAGGTCAATACAACTGCAATTTTATCAAATAAAATGCTCAGTTTATAAATGTATATTGAAAACTAGAAAATGTGACCCCTCACTCCTCTTACAGTGAAGGGATTGAGACATACAAAAACAATAATCAATGGTCTACTCTAATACTAGCCCAAGTAGACTCTAAGCTCCTGGGGACATTTTTCCCCATTACTCCCCCCTCCCCAGCACCTAGAAAAGTACCTGGCACATTCAGTAAGCACCCAATAAATATTTCTAAATAAAGAAATAAGAAATATTGAGGATCAAGAGTGGGTCTTATATAGCATTAAACAGCAGTATAAAGTCAAATGTTTCACACTTTTGAAAGTAAAGGAATTTGTGTACATTTAAAGTCAATATGAAATCATTTTTACACCTCTACTTTCAATAGCAGTAGTTTTATTTCTTAAAATTGAAGTCTATTTTATAAATACATGTGTTTTAACACATTTTTGCATTCAGTCTATCTCCACATAACAGTTATCTAGTATGCTATTTTACCTAAGGTATTCTCCTTGCATAACAGAGCTATAAACAGGACCTTAAAGAATTAATTTATTAATAGTTGTTCCTTATGTAAAGAAATTATCTCATATTTTACCTTCATCCATAAAATGCTTATCTATGTTTATGTAGTCTTTTTCTTTTTATTTATGTAAGATAATAGATCTAGGAAAATAGTTTGAATGTCGATTCAAGGAATAATTCAGGCAATTAAAAAAACACAACTGAAAAATTCTTTTTGCCCTAAGAGACAGCAAGTAATGCTTATATAATTCAACTCTGAAATGCTTTATTCTAATTACACAAAATAGGCTAATTAGAAGGGCAGAAATCAAGATACAGATACAAAACATTTGAGTGTGGAAGAGGTAATAAGGAGAAGCTCTAGCAGAAGAAAAAAATTTGTGTCAGAAGGGTAATGTTCCATCAGTATGGAGGAAACAAAATAGGAAGGACTACAAAACTTTTGGCTAAACTTTACCTTGGTCTTATAGACAATACAAACCACAGTGTCAGCTCAGAAATATAGTAATGCCATGATATCACTGCCCTTCTAATAGCTCCTTGGACACTTAGCCACAATCTATACTTCAGCCACACAGATTTACACATAAGTGTACCTGCTGCTTTTTATGACCTCTCAGTCCAGACCACTAAAATTATTCTTATTTTTACATAACAGCAGCAAGAATTCCCAATTTTTTTTTACCATTTATCTTATTTTATAAAGATCAAGGAGAGTTAATTTAAAACCCTGACTCAATGTCCCATGACAGGAAATACAAGTACATTTAAAAGTAACATACACACACACTTTAAATAATGGGTATAATAAACTCACATTTGAAATGAGTATTTTCTCTAAGATAAGTGGTTTTAAAAGCTTTTTTTCCCAAGACTAACCATTTTTTCAAGCATATTAAAGTAGTATTTCATTATAGGAATTGATTTTATAAGTCAATCAAGGAGAACAATGAGACTATTTGGATAAACAGAAACATCCAACACCAGGCATTTTATAGAAGAACTATTAAACAAGGCATCCAGATGATTCATACATTTTGTTTTAGTTGTATTATATGAAGAAAATCCAGATTTCCAAAAATAAGTATCTACAAATATTAAGAGTTTTAAAATAGTATCTCTTAGAATCTTAGGATGTTTTACCACTAAAGATGCAATCTACATTCTGAGTTGTATACAAAAATGAATTTATCTGGTCTTGTAAATTACTAATTTAGAGGTCTTTGAACATAGGTATAATTTTTGTAACCTTTTAAAATAAGTAGAGCTCCCTTTTTAAACAGAGTTGGGGAAGGGCAATTTGCAGAACACATGAAGCACCTCTGACAAAAACCTAGGGTATCGAGCCTGCAAGGAAGATAATTTGAAAAGCGTTGTTCTGGATGACTGAATACTGTGCAACCCACATTCCTATATGCAAACCCATAATTTTTTTTTTCAGAAAACATATTTGTGGGTATTTATATTCATGCTTCATAACAGCTAAAGATAAACTATCATGATTTTTTAAACAATAGTGAGTTTTTCTGGCAAGATGGCTGACTAGAGGCAGCCAGCCCTCAACTCTAATGCAAACAAAGTCCAAAGCAACAAATACATAGTCACCTGAAAAGTAGAGTGCCTAGGAAAAAAACAATGGAATCCAGCTAAACAGTGAGGAAAACACCACAAGACCTGGAAACTCAAGACCACAACACAGAAAGACAGGAGAAATTCCCAACCAGGACTGGCATTGACACTCAAGAAACCCTGCACTGCCAGTACAAGGTAGGCAGGGGAGGGCAGGCAGCCAGTGCCCCCACTTTAGATGCCTGCAAACCAGGCTGCAGGGTAACTGTGTGGCCTTTGCAAACAATGAGCCCGGCATATGGAGCAGCTAAGAGCTCACAGAACTGTACTTCCCCTGAGGGGAACTACACGTGAATTTACCCCCTGCCCCCTCAGTCCCAGGCTGCTGCTGGACATTGGCATTTGGGGGTAGGAGACAGGGGAGTCCAGAGTCCTGCTGACCAGTGGCCTTGCACAACCCAGCAGAGAGCATGGGAGGAGCATGCTGGCTGCCTGGATACACACCTTCCTTCTTTTTGAGAACACAGAGACCCACTCAACATAGGGGAACTGCCCATGCCAGCAGAAAGTGGAGGGAGTGTGCCAGTCATCTGGATCTATGCCTTTCTTCCCCCCTCCTCTCAGGAGCTCAGAGCCAGGCCCAATGTAGTGCTCTGCACCTGCTCCAGTGGACAGTGAGCAGGAGCTGCTCTGGCCCCTTGCACTGGTTGCCTGGATCCACACCCTCCTCCTCTGGGAGCACAGTGTCCCATCTGACAAAACAGCCTGCCAGCACCAGTGAAGAAGGTGTAGGGAGTGAGCCAGCACTTACTACCATGCCCATCCAGAACCAAAACTACATAGCCCAATTCAATTATTAATATAAAACACTTCTATAGGTAAGAGCCTCTCCCTTCAAAAACCACTCAAAAAATTAACAACTATACCACCAGATGCCCAGACATCAATGCAGAGATACAAGAAACATGAAAAAACAGGCTCACATGACACCCTCAAAAGACTACAATTCTCCAATACCAGACCCCAAACAAAAGGAAACTGATGACTCACTTGAAGGGAAATCCCAAATGTCAACATTAAGAAACCTCAACATGATTGATGAAAAATTAGAAATCACAATGAAGTAAAATATATATGTGTGTATATATATATATGTATGTATGTGTGTATGTATATCTCAAGGACATGTATGACAAATTCTACAAAGAGACAGAAATAATAAAAAAAGAACAAAGCAGAAATCCCGGAACTGAAAAATGAATTCAACAAAATAAAAAATACATCTGAGAACATAAGCAGCAGGCTGAACAAGAGGAAGAAAGAGTTTCTGAACTAGACGACAGGCTCTTTGAATTAACACAGTTGAACCAAAAAAAAGAATTTTTAAAAAAATGATCCTAAGAGATCTTTCTGATAACCTTATACATAGAAACATCAATATTATGGATATACCAGAAAGGGAAGAGAAAGGGAAAGGCATTGAAAGCTTATTTAATGAAATAGCCAAAAACTTCCCAGGTATTCAGAGAGATATGGTCTCACAGATCCAAGAAGCTCAAAGATCTCCAAACAGATTCAACCCAAAAAGGGGCTCCCTGAGGCATACTGTACTCAAACTGTCAAAATGTCAAAGACAAACAAAGAATCCTAAAAACAGCAAGAGAAAGTCTCAAATCACCTATAAGGGAATCTCCATCAGGCTAACAGCAGACTTCTCAACAGAAACCCTACAGGCCAGAAGAGAGTGGGATGACATATTCAAAGTGCCAAAAGAAAAAAAAATTGCCGACTAGGAATACTACACCCAGCAAAGCTTTCTGTCAGAAAAGAAGGAGAAATATTATCTTTCCTAGAAAAACAAAAACTGTGAGAATTCACCACTACAAGACCAGCCCTTCAACAAATCCTCAAGGGAGTCCTACATCTAGAATCAAAATTACCATAAATAGATGAGAAAGAATAAAAACGCTAGTAGAACAGATATGCAAAAGAGAAAGAGAAAGAAAATGTATCTTATCACTACAAAAGAACACCAAACAGCAAAGACAAACAATAAAAGGGAAAGAAAGGAACAAAAGAAACATAAAACCATTAAAATATTAATAAAAAGGAAGGAACAAAGCAATACCTTTCAATAACAACCTTGAATGTTAAATGGATTAATCCCCCACTTAAAAGATACAGATTGGCAGAATGGATTAAAAAATTAGACCCAACTACATACTACCTGCAAGAAACTCATTTCACCAATAGTAGACTTATAGTGAAGGGACAGAAAAAGATATTCCACACAAATGGAAACAAAGAACAAGCAGGAGTCACCATACTTATATCAGATTAAATAGACTTCAAACCAAGAACAATACAAAGAGATAAAGAAGGACATTGAATAGTGATAAAAGGATCAAATGCAGTAAGAAGATGTAACAATCATAAACATATATGCACCCAACATCAGAGCACCCATATACAAAAAGCAACTGTTATTGGATCTAAAAGAAGAGACAGACCCCAACACAATAAGCATTAGGGACTTGAACACACTGCTCTCAGCAGTGGACAGATCATCTAGACTAAAAATTAACAGAGAAATATTGGATTTAAATAGCACTTTAGACCAAATGGACATGACAGACATTTATAGAACATTTCATCCCACAACTGCAGAATATATATTCTTCTCATCAGCACATAGATCATTTTCTAGGATAGGCCACATGGTAGGCCACAAAGTAAGTCTCAATAAATTTTAGAAGAATGAAATCACAGCAAGTATATTTTTAGACCACAGTGGAATAAAATTGGAAATTAACAACAAACAAAACTTTGGAAACTATACAAATACATGGAAATTAAACACCATGATCCTGAACGACCAATGGGTCAAAGAGGAAATCAAGCAGAAAATCAAAAAATTCCTTGAGACAAATGAAAATACAAGCACAACTTACCAAAACCTGTAGGATACTGCAAAAACAGTACTAAGAGGAAAGTTTATTGCAATAAATGCTTACATCAAAGTAATAGAAAGATTTCAAATAAACAGCCTAACATCACACCTCAAAGCACTAGAAAAAACAAGAACAATCCAATTCCAAGATTAGGAGACAGAAAGAAATAATTAAGAGCAGAACTAAATTAAATAGACACCAAAAAAATTACACAAAAGATCAAACAAAAAGTAGTTTTCTGAGACAATAAACAAAATAGACAAACCATTAGCTAGACTAACTTAAAAAAAGAAGAGAGAAGACCCATATAACAAAAATCAGAAATGAGAAAGGAGATATCACAACTGATACTACAGAAATAAAAGAATCATTAGACACTATTATGAACGACTATACACCAACAAATTTGAAAATCTGGGAGAAATGAATGAATTTCTGGACACATACAAACTACCAAAACTCAACCAAGAAGAAATAGAAAGCCTGAATAGATCAAGAACAAGTAACAAGATTGAAGCAGTAATCAGCAGCCTCCCAACAAAGAAAAGCCCAGGATCAGATAGCTTCACTGCTGAATTCTATCATACCTTTAAAGAAGAATTAACAGAAATCCATTTCAAACTATTCCAAAAAATTGAAACAGAGGCCATTCTCTCAAACTCATTCTATGAGGCCAGCATCACCCTCATAACAAAATCAGACAAAGATACAACAAAAAAAGAAAACTACAGGCCAATATCCTTGATGAACATAGATGTAAAAATCCTGAACAAAATATGAGCAAACAAAATACAAGAGCACATCAAAAAGATTATGCATCATGATCAAGTGGGATTCATTCCCAGGATGCAAGGATGGGAACATATGCAAATCAATAAGTGTGATACATCCCATCAACAAAATCAAGAAAAAAAGTATGATTATCTCAATAGACACAGAAAAAGCATTTGCCAAAGTTCAACATCCCTTCATGACAAAGACTCTCAACAAGATAGGTGTTGAAGGAAAATATCTCAACACAATAAAAGCCATATATGACAAATCCATTGCCAACATCATCCTGAATGATGTTCATCATTCTAAGAACAGGAACAAGACAAGGATGCCCATTCTTACCAGTCCTATTTAACATAGCATTGGAAGTATTAGCCAGAGCCATCAAGCAGGAGAAAGAAATAAAGGATATCCAAACTAGAAAAGATGAAGTAATATTGTCCCTGTTCATAGACAACATGATACTATATATAGAAAAACCTAAAAACTCTACCAAAAATCTCCTAAAGCTGATAAATGAGTTCAGCCAAACTGCAGGATACAAAAACAATCAGTAGAATTTTTATACACCAACAACAAATGAGCAGAAAATAGAAATCAAGAAAGTAAGCCCATTTACAATAGCTACCACAAGAATAAAAGAGTTAGGAATAAATTTAACAAAGGAAGTAAAAGATCTCGACAGTGAGACCTGCTGAAAGTAATTAAAGAGGACATGAAAAAATGGAAAGGTATTCCATGCTTTTGGATTGGAAGAATTAATGTTGTGAAAATGTCCTTTCTACCCAATGCAATCTACAGATTCAATGCAACTTCCATCAAAATACCAATGGCATTCTTCACAGAAATAGAAAAAACAATCCTGTCACTCATATGGAACAAAAGACCCCAAATAGCCAAGGCAACCTTGAGCAAATAAAACGAAGCAGGAGCCATCCCACTACCTGACTTCAGACTATACTAAAAAGCTATAGTAACCAAAACAGCATGGTACTGGCATAAAAACAGACACACCAATGGAACAGAATAGAAAACTCAGAAATCAACCCATGTACTTATACCCAACTGATCTTTGACAAAAGTGCCAAGAACATACATTGGGGAAATGACAGCCTCTTTAGCCAATGGTGCTGGGAAAACTGAATAACCATGTGTAGAAGAATGAAACTAGACCTGTACATCTCACCATATACCAAAATCAACCCAAAATGGTTTAAAGACTTATAAAACTCCTAGAATAAAATACAGGGAAACACTTCAGGATGTATGACTAGGCAAAGATTTTATGAATAACACCTCAAAAACATAAGCAACAAAAAACAAAATAATGATATTATGAACAGCAAAGAAAACAATCAACAAAGTGAAAAGACAACCTACAGAATGGGAGAAAATACCTGCAAACTATACATCTGACAAGGCATTAATATCCTAAATATACAAGGTAGTAAAACACCTTAACAGTGAAAAAACAAATAATCTAGTTAAAAAATGGGCAAAAGAGCTTAATAGACATTTCTCAAAAGAAGACATACAAATGGCCAACAGGTACATGAAAAAATGCTCAACATCACATTAATCATCAGGGAAATGCAAATCAAAGCCTCATTGAGGTATCATCTCACTCCAGTTAGACTGGCTATCATCAAAAAGACAGAATAACAAATGCTGACAAGAGGTGGAGAAAGTGGAACCCTTATACACTGTTGGTGGGACTGTAAATTAGTACAGCCATTATGGAAAACAGTATGGAGATTTCTCAAATACTACAGATAGAACTACCACATGATGCAGCAGTCCCCCTACTGGGTATACACCCAAAGGAGTGGAAATCATCATGTTGAAGGGATACCTGCATTCCCATGTTTATTGCAGCTCTATTTACAATAGCCAAGATATGGAACCAACCTAAATGTCCATTGATGGATGACTAGATAAGGAAAATGTGGTATATAATATACACTGTGAGTACTACTCAGCGATAAAAAAAGAATGAAATTCTGCCATTCACAGCAGCATGGATGAGCTCGGAGAAAATTATGTTAGGTAAAATAAGCCGGGCACAGAAAGAGAAATACCACATGTTCTCACTCATAAAGTGGGAGCTAAAAAATAAACGAAAGGAAGAGAGAACAAATGAACAATCACAATAATATGTTGAACTTTCAGAAGTAGAGAACCAAACTTGGTTACTAGAGGTGGGGAAGTGGGAGGAAAAGGGGGGTTAGCAAGAAATTGGTTAGTGGACACAAGGAACGATTACATTTTGTAATGATGAACAAGCTATCTTTCCTGATTCATTCATCACACACTGTACACAGGTATTGATATTAAACTCTGTATCCCACAAACATGCATAATCAATAATGCTTTAATAAAAAAATAAAAACAAACAATAGTGAAACCCTGAAAATGAAGATGGCTAATGGCATTTAATTCAAGTAGCAATCTGATATAATATTTCTTATGTCTGATAAGATACAAAAATAGATTTTAATGTTTAGAATATTCAGAAGGATTATGCAACAATGAATATAAATAAGGGCCCAAATACAGCAACTGCAGTGAATGAATATATCACGTCAGATATTTCATCACTTCAAATTTCACTCCATCTGCCTATTGTTTTCTTCTGGAGGGGGAAAAACAGAACTGATCCTGAATGAGAGTTAATGAACTAGTATGGGTATAGGTACCTCATCAAGTACAAACCAAACAGATATTAATTATTTAATTTCTTTATTTCATGTGTTATTTTCAGTAAGCAATAAAAGGCTTTTCCATCAATAAGCTATGGCAGAGAACTGAATTTAAATAAAGAATCTGTCAGTCCATACTAATAGTTTCAAAAAAATTTTAAAGAGCGTATGGAGATAAGAGAAAGTTCTACTTTACAAAAGAATGCCAGATAATAAATATGGAAGTAAGGATGAAATTAGAAAATCACCATTTTATATCAATCCTAGTTATAACTGATTTCGATAAGGGATCATCATCAACAGAAGTCAAAATAATGTAGAATGTTGCTGGGGAACAGCTTATTTACACAATTTCAAAATATTACTCCACATATCACTTATTAATTACAAAGACAAATATGGATGATACCTCCTCAACCAAATGATCACACCAATAATGGGGCAAACTGATATCCATGTCCCTTGTAGTAAATATTATGCACTGAGGACAAACACCACCTACGTACATCCTTTTAAAAATGTTTACCCTGAATCTAAACATGGGGTAACAATAGACAAATCCAAATTGAGTAACATTCTGCAAAATAACTGGCTTAGTCTCTTCAAAATGTTGATAAAATGAATTTTTTTTAAAAGTCTAGGGAATGTTCTAGGTTAAAGAAGACTAGGAAGATACAACAAATAAATGTAATATATGATTCTTGATTGAATCCTAAAAAAAAAGAAGTTACAAAGATTATTGAGATAATTGGGGAATACTGAATATGGGCTCTATATTAGACAGTAACATTATGGCGGTGATAGATTCCCTGAGTTTGATAATTATACTGCACTTATACAGTCGTCCTTCTGTATCCTTGGGTCCCAGATCTTCTGATTCAACCAACTGCAGGTCAAAAATATTCAAAAAAATAATAATAAAGAATAACAATACAACAGTAAAAGTAATACGAATTACAAAAAAACATATTGGCCAGATACCAAAATAAAAATAAAAATACAGTATAACAACTATTTACATTGTATTAGGTATTGCAAGTAATCTACAGATAAAATATATGGGAGGATGTGCCTAGGTTATATGCAAATGTATATAATGGACGTGAGCATCCTTGAATTTTGTTATCTGAGGGGGCTCCTGGAACTAATCTTCCTCATATATGAGGGACAACTAGGAGAAGGTCCTTGTTCCTAGGAGACACATACTGAAGTATTTAGGGATGATGTGTTACAAATCAGCAACTAAGATGTAGAAGAGAGAAAAAATGAGACATAAAAAAAGAAAAAGGATAAAGCAAATACAGCATGTTAACAATTACAGAATCTGGGTAAGAGGCATCTGGATATTCATTGAAATACTCTTGCAATGATTGTATAGGCTTGAAATTTCTCAAAATAAGAAATTAGAGCAAATAAAATGTGGCAGTGAGTTCCTCACACATTCAAAATTAAAAGGGCAAAACAGGTAACTATAGAATAATTGATCAATTCCTTTAATAAAAGTATTAACTGCCAAAATTCCAATCTTGTTTTAACTCATTTCAAAATGGTTAACTTATTATATATAAAAAGCTTAGAATATATTTGGGGTGCTTTTAATCAACTTCTGAAATGTCATAACTCAGAAATAAAATTAAAATTCTGTACTTGTATACTCACAAACAATCTGATGTGACATTTTATAATTGGAGTACATTAAAAACAAAAGTATGAAATTGTTTTAGCAGCTATTTCAGCCTAGTCATCTGTTTAATGCAAGTAATTTTTCCAAATGAAGATCTTGCTTCATTTGCAACATAATTCAACAGTGCCCCCCAAAAATAATGAAAATAGTGGTATACAAAATTTCGTGAGACTTATTAATACCTTTTTTGCTACTATATACCTATTCAGAACCTCTAGATTTTTCTCCAAAGTATTCATATCTCATAAATAAGAAAAATATATCATTATAGTTACCAATCTGAGAAAATTGAGATTTAGTGTTGTTTTATATCTTGATAGCAATTTATGTATTATTTTAATCCAATAACAGGATAGGTCATTGACATTTTTTATTAGGTTTTTAAAGCTATCCAGGAAAACACATAAAAATGGCCTGTAACTGGTCACATACTCAAACATTACTAAAGATAAAATCATGCCACAACTATTCAAGGCATAAAATACTTCTAGATATTGAGTTTTCAGTAACCAGGCTATAATTAAATCAAGTGAGGGTGCCAGGATTTATTAAAATACTACTTTGCTATCAGAAGCTATAATCTACCAAAATTATCTCTATCCGTTTACCTCATCATAAAATAGGGATTCATTTCTGAAAGGGAATTACAGCTACAAAAAGTGGTAAGAACCATTCTAGAAATGTAACTACACAGCAGAGAAATTATTGCATGTTAATGAGAGTTATGGGGGTATGAATGGTTATTTTTTAAAATTCCCTTTCCTTAACTCTATTATCTAATTTTCTGAAATGTATTATACTCTTATAATGAGAATAGCAAACTTGAAAAGGATTTGCTTTAAATCACATATTTGGTTTAAGTCATGTATTTAAAGGAAATATGGTCTTTTGTATTTAAATATTTAGTACTACTAAAAAAAACTAAAAAGCCAAATTCTTAACTACTGCCACAAATCTCAAAAAAGTACTTCAGAAACTTTCCTATTTCTGAGTTCGTGTGACCTTAGTTGAGAAATAGTTATCGAACCCCTAATTATAGAGGATATACAATATTCAGCTGGGGAAAAGAGCCCAAACAAAATGAGAAAAGGATACTATGGCTGTGCAATTTTAAATGCAGATGTTTTAATATTTAGATAGAAGATTAGGGATAATCCTCACAGTTGTTTGTGCCTTTTCATAAAGAGGGTGACTTTAACCGTAGTCTGTAGCCCAGGGGTCCTCTTAGAAGACCTGAGCTTTTACAAAGCTTCTAACTATAACTGGCTTCTAAACTGACGCTAGGTAACGAAGGCATGAATCCATGTGCCACTATAAGCTGGCAGTAGTTGTGGTTCAACACATTCTTCCAAATATGTATATTAGGCACTACATTGAGAATCATTTCTTTAACTGATTATTACTATAATGACTTTAATGTGTAGTATGTTTTACAGTTTACAAAGTGCTTCATAACTCTATTAGGATGGCAGAGTAAATATAGACAAAGAGATGGGCTCAAGAAAGGCTGAGTGTTTCATCCCAAACCACTCAGCCATTAAAAGATAAAACCGTGACCCAAACCCCATTTTAATTTTCACTATATTTGTCATAAATTATTTTATGTTCTAAGAATCCATCTTGTGTGGTGGTTTTCCTATGGGTATGATTTACTTTGTACACCAAGCTGTAAGTGAAAACAATTGGAGAAAAATCCAGGTAAACATTCAAGATGTTTCTAGTCGGTGGGATGAAGAGCGACTTTTGGAGTTACTTAGGTAATAAGAAAAGAATGGGAAGAAAAGATAATGGGATAAGAATGGGGAGTACTTTTTAGCACATCTGTACAAAAAATCACAATCACCATCAATAGAAGTGGCACCACTAAAACTGAGGATCTATACACACACACACCCACACACAAGTAAAATGAGAATGAGAGAACATTTAGACTGGGTGTATTATCAAGGAGCACTTACAGTTCTGAGGCCCCAAACTGTAGTTCAAAAGCAATTAAAAAGAAGGCAGCACTATATAAGAAAGTTAAGGGAAGTGGGAAAAGAAGCAGCTGAGGGGCCACTTAACCCTACAAGTACCCTGGGAGAGATCACATGGGTGATAACGAACAACCTTCTTCTGTGGAAGCAGAAAACTCACCAAGAGGAAAGGAACCTAAATTGCACTAGGAGAAATTTAGTTTTATTCTTGGGGGGAAAAAAGAGAAAAGAAAAGATTTTGAGATGCTGGATTGCCATTTCCAATGGAAGAGGACTTCTGTTTTTGGGAAGCATTATAAAATAACCAACAGCTTTCTGATTTTAGTTTTTATACAGCTTAGTGTAGAGAAGTTGTGAATATGTAGAGATTAAACAAAAGGATGTTTAATTATTTCATTGCTATTATAGCCTAGTGTATTTAAAAATGTCTAAGGTGTATTAAGACATGGTCCTTGCCCTCTGAGAGCTTTTAAGTATTTTAATTACACAATATTAATTAAATAAGACTAATGTTTAATTGAAATTAATTATAAAAGGCAAGAGTGCATAAGAAAAGTGAACATGGATGGTATAAAACTTGAAGAGGCACAATGTTTAATCTATTTTAAACAAAGGGAAAATGGCTTAGAAAGAATTATAGGCCACTGCTAAAAATGAAATTATTTCTAATATTTACGTTTGGTTCATGAAGCAGCAGAATCTTTTTCCTCACATTTGTTGCTCAATATATTCTGTTTATCTGCATTGATGCTACCTTTTGCAAACATCTGCTATGAAAACACAAAGACCGTGTGTGTTCAGCCAATTTTGGCCCATAGAACAACATGTGCACAGAGGTATCTAATTCTCTGTTATATAGCAGCTTTTCCATAGGCAGCATTCTCTCTGTTGTAGGTATGACTGTAAGCATTCTCCTGCTGGCAGAAAATAGGAATCGCCAATTACCACATGACGAAGGACCAAATATTAATAGTTTTAGAGAGGATACATGCTTGTGATGTTCATCACTATCCAGAACTGCCTAAAATTCACCAAATCTTACTTAGGTATTCATTAAGAGGTCAAGCTCTTAAGTCAGTCTGACTGGATTCAAATTCTGGCTCTCTCACTTATTTACTGTGTAATCCATGATAATGCACTTGCTTTTATAAGACTCACTTTCCTCATCTATAAAACGGGGGATGATAATTGTTATGGGATTGAATTAGTTTCTACATGGAGCCTGCTCAGCACAGCTCCTGGCACTTAGTGTCTTCTAAAGGTTAGCTATTATTAAGTGTGAAATAGAACAAAATGAATATTATATACCATATTAGTCAGCTAGGGCTGCCATAACAAATACCACAGATTGGGTGGCCTAAACAACAGCAAGTTTGGTTTCTTCTGAGGCCTCTCTCCTTGGCTCGCAGGTGGCCATCTTCTATGTCCTCACGTGGCCTTCCTTGCGTGTGCTTTGTGTGCACAAACACCCCTGCTGTCTCTCTGTGTATCCAAATCTCCTCTTCTTATCAGGACAATGGTCAGATTGGATTAGGGCCCACCCTACGGCCTCATTTTAACTTAATCCTTTAAAGGCCCTATCTCCAAGTACCCTCACTTTCTGAGGTACTGGGTGTTAGGGCTTCAATATGTGAATTGGGTGGGACACAATTCAGCCCATACCATACACCTTTTCTCATTCCAAGCAAAAGCACTCCACACAATTAAAAAATCGGAAATAATTTTGGGGAAGAGCTTCAGTTCTCTTGTTATACTTCACAGCTTTCTAATATACAGGGAACCTATTTAAGCTCATTAACCTTTGGAAGGACACATAGACAAATGGATAAACAGATACAGAGAGACATATGTACACATACATACTATATCTAGTGTACAGAGGCCAATCACACTTTGTAGAACAGCTCTCTGAATGTATAATCATTCTGCTAAAAAAGCATCATCATCAATAAAAATAAATAATTTACCTAAAGTGTGCAAAGCAGTTACTGTTATCAAAGCACAAGAATTACATTGCACAAGCAATTATTTTCTCCTCAGATCAAAAGTTCATTGAAGAAAACATGATAGGTTAGTAAAAATTTACAAACAGTTCAGCATAAATACTGAATCCAGAAAGCTTTTACTATCTTTGATTGATGCTGTTAAAATTTATTTATGTTTTCCACACTGTATTGATATGTAACTGTGGTTGCAACTACAACAGCACATGCAGTTAATGAAGTAATCATAGTATCTGAATTATGGTGACCACAGTAAAAAAATTACTCTAAAAGTCACTAGTTATGTGACTATTATTCAGAGATACAGACCCACAAATCATTTCATACATGCATATAAACTAGATACTTATTCAAGTTGTATTCATAACTTGACCACTGACAGGAAATACCTTGGCCAGTATAGACTCCACAAAAGATTGTACGCATAGCTATCTGCCCGAAAAACTCTATGGGCCTAGGCCAGACTCTAACCAGTCTCCAGGAATTTGGGGATGGAGGCAATGTCTTCCTTTAAAATTGATGCACAAACTTAGAGAAATACATATAACATATAATATGTAGCTCACATAAGAAAATATGTGAAAGGGCTTTAAACACTATAAAGCACTTTATAAATCTAAGGGGGCATTTTTAAGATGATCCTATTCTGCCCTTATCCCATTCAAAGGAGCTAATATTGGCTCAACCAAACAGTCCTTTCCTAACAGATAAACAGACCTTTAAAAAACTTGATTAACTAAAATGGGAAATGGAATCATATATGTGAGAAAAAGGCCAAAATTTGATATACAGTAAATTAAGGTAACTTTTTAATATTGATCATAATCGGTTTCCCCTTTTTCTCCTGCTGACAAGGCTACACGGATCAAGAAAGCATTGCCTCATAAGAAAAATCCCTGCGTCATGCCACCATAAGTTTTATAATGGCAACACCAAATTTTACAGAGCTTTCAGAGGATGCACAATGTAGAGATTATATTACGTAACAACAAAAACAAACACCAAAAAACACTTATCATATAATTACCTCATGCTATATATCCAGTCAAAATTTTTGCCACAGTTGAAAAGTAAAATAAACCAATCCAATATGAAATAATAACTATACTAGTTTTAAGTGTCTTATATCAAGCATCAGATTCTACCTGATTGCATATACAGATAAACATCCTCAATAGAAATTTTTAATATGATTACAACCAAAGTACACGGCTAATGAACTTGCAATGCAGAATCCTACATGAAATGTACATCTTTTTATTTCCAGTATCAGGATGTATTATAAAACCTCACTACCCCATACTCATAAGTCTTAATACAATCAATTTATAAAATATATGTCTAAACATAATGCCAATATTCATGCTGTCTTTTAGACATTTCCAAATGCCCAAGGTAAAATGACTTTTTTAATATTTCATCATCTACATTATTTTAGTATTCCTTAAAAAATGAATTTAATCTGCCTTGATCAGATAACGTAATTTTATGGCAATGCACTGAAAAGGAAGACACAGATAAGAAATTGTTCTAAAAATGAATGGAGATTTAAATAATAAAACCTTTCAAAAGATATGCAGATACTTCTATCCAAAACAAGTATAATACCTAAGTTAGCTTACAGTGTTAAAAAATTAGGAAATGGGAAAGTAGCTCCTCACTGCACATAATGAATGTGAAATTAGAAACGACTGAAATTGGTACTTTAATAGTGTTTGTGCTATTCTTAAAAGATCACTTATAATATACCATCATTAAATAGTCTCAGGTCTTATTTTCATCTGATTACCAAATAAGTTTTTCTACTAAAGTATATATATACTAGTTAAAAATAAAGGCATTATTTTTATTCTGATTGAATTTAGATTTTTAACAAAATTGTCACCACCATAAAACTAAATATTTTACAGTAGCAACTATCCTACGATTTCCAAATACATAAGAAAAAAAACAATCAAATTGGAGTGCAAGTGCAGGACAGTGATGTTTGATCATCATGAAGCAGCTACTTCAAACTCCAATAATCAATGTTTTGTCTCCCCCTTCTGGACTACACAATTATAAAAAGAAAAACAATGGCAAAAAAAGATTTAATCTGTTTTTTTCCTCACAGGATATATTCAAATAATTGGCCTGACACAAGTATAACATTACATGAGGTAATCATTAAGATACTATTTTACTAATAAACTAATAAAACTTCAATTTAATAATGCAATAGCAGCTTAACAGCTCACAAATACATACTGCCATGCTTTGTGGTATTTTATGGATATTACTATTACTAGGTGGCTTATAGTAAAGAACACATCAATAACATTTTGAATTTATTACTTTGGGCTTGGCCATAAGTTTATCCTTCTAACAGGAACTTACTCCAGTATTACCTTCTTCACCAGCTCAGGAGAACATTCATTTGGCTCTGTTTCGAGAAAAAGGTTCTACAATAGTCATCCAATTAGTGCCTACAATTCCCACATCTCAATTAGGGCAAAGAAGCATACATTTGTACCCAACCTTCACTATGATGGGGTTGTCCTTTTGACTGAGATTATTTAGAAACATTGCAAAAGTTACAAATGTGACCTCGTAATTATGTAAAATGGCTTATCTGGTAAACAATACTACAGGCCACCAAAATGATTAGCTTTTCTCTATCCAGGTCCACTGAGTCACCTGGCTATAAACATGGCCTTCATTACCTAGTAAAGATATTCAGGCTTCAGTTTATAAACTGGCAAAGGTTATTACAATGATAACCAACATATTCTCAGCAGCAATGTGCCGAGAGTATATTCCAAATTGTAAAAGTAGTAGTTTGAAACAGAGAACCAAATCACTGTTAATGGTACAGGACCTAAAGAAATGTTCTTGCATTTTATTTCTTCTTTTGTGATTTTAGTAATTTCTCCTTGATTAACATGTCTGACTGAAAGTTACTCCAAATTTGGTCTTACCCTGACTTCTCTACAAATGCTCAAGTCATTTTACTTACCCATGCTTGAAATTTCAGTCCTTATTGATTCACTCATCTCCTCTGCTTTTTTTTTTTTTTTAATTATTTGCTGAGGCTGATATATTCTATTTCCACCATCTCTCTCTCATCCACACCCTCCACTTAGTTCCCACTAACCGTACTCCAGTTCAGGGTCTTTCTAACTACTGCAACAAGCCCCAGCTTGATCTCCCTGCGTCTCCAACCTCTCCAATTTCCACTGCTACATTAATCTTCCCCAAATACACCTCGGATTTTGTCATTCCATGGCTCAAAACCTTCCAGAGCTCTTCACTGACTATTAAAGTAACTCCTCAGCGTATCTCTCCTTAAAATTACCTCAACCTACCTTTCTAAATTTATGACCTACTGATTATGCTTAACATATGTGTTTAGTCATGTTAACTAGCTCTTGGGGTTGGTTATTAAATACCTCCATCTTTTCCCTTGTTCACCCCACTCTGTCCACAGTGGCCTCTGTGCTATTCTTCAAACTCCAAGCATACTCCTGCATCAAAGCCTTTGCACTTGATGTTCTCTCTGCCTATAAAATTGTTCCCTCAATATTTGCATGATTCTTCCCATTTTCATTCAGGTCTCTGTTCAAATGTCATTTGTTCAAAGAGCTTACCTATCTAAAATAGCACAGCCCTGATCATTCTCTGCTTTCTCATCTTGTTTTTTTTTTTTTCTTCATATCATTTACCACTACCTGCCTTTATATTTGAAATGTGCCTTAGTGTCTGTTTCCCCAACTAGAATGTAAGCTCCATGAGGACTTCATCTGTGTGGTTCATCATTCTAAGCACCGTGCTGGCACATAATAGGTACCCAATAGCTTTTTGTTCAAAAAGAAATGAAACTGTGTCTAGAGAGGTTTATGATGTCACAGGGAATGAATGAGTGGCAAACTAGAGATACAAACTCAGGTCTTTCTGATGCACAAACACTCTCCCAAAAAGCCCCTGCTGCTGTCCTAGGCACTCAACTATTTTTGTTAATAAATTACCTTATACTGAACATTGTAAGGTCTGGTCACCATAATTTTATATTCCAGTTGTCATATATAATGATGTCAATTCTTTCATTTTTCACAGAAGAATGCTTATTTTTCCAACTATGGATAAATTATTCCCGGCTTGCAATGAAACCAAATCAATCATTTTAGCTGTTTTATAAATCTGTTTTATGCAATGTGTTTCTAAATAATAAAAACAATTTATTTTGGTTCACAAAGTTCTACAAGACTAATTTAGAACTAGAATTCATTGAAAAAGTTATTCAGTTCTTTCTATCTCTACCCTACTCTATCTCTACCCAACCCTACTCCAAATTTTCTTTGCTATTTTCAGATATCTACAGGAAGAAATTTTATCATTTTCCTTCATAGACACTATCGATACCAAATCCTCAACTATTTTATTAAATCTTTAAAATAACCTTGTCAGTATTAACTTGAGACCACAGATGAATTTTTTAATTTTTTTCTCAAACCCAGCAATAATCCACACCACATAACACATAGCTTCCAATAAAAAGGCAAAGCATTTGCCTTCCAACATCCAGCTGAATACATCCCACCATTCTTGACCCAGAACAAATCTTATTTCTCCCTCTAAATCTTCAAACAGCACACATCTTGAATACGTACCAAAAAAAAAAAAAAAGACAGCTCAGTCTTATCTCATTTTACCGGGTAGTCTATGTTTTATGTGTTTCATACCAAGCATTTCGTAGATCTCAATACATTTAACAAAAATGTAATTCGAACCTACTATTGGCAAGGCTCTTTATATGTTAAACATATTCGATATAAACAATACACTTGAAAACTATCCTGAATTTAGTATTGTTATCTTTATTTTATCAATAGGGAGAAAGGCAAAGTATATTACCCAAGATCACACAGACAGTATGTACCAGATTCAGAATCCGAACCCAGGTCTGTTTGCCTCTGAACCTATGACCTCTATTAAAATTGGCATTCCTTTATGGAGTCTATACTGTAGACAATAAAAAGACAGATCCATAGGATGATAGAGAGTATTATTCAAGGATATAAATTAGTATAAAGTAAAATAGGAGTATTATAAAAGAAGCCCTTAAGGAATATATAATGTAATAAGAACTATAACATAAAGGAGAGAGTGATTCCATAAGAGAGTTAAAAATAAGGTGCTATAGGAATTCAGAAAAATTACTAGGTGGAAATAGGGGTGTGGGGGTGGGAATCAGGATCAAGATAGGCTCCATAGAAGAACGTTGACTGGCAGAACGTTGACAAAGGAAGGAAAAAAATCTATACAAAAAAAATCCAATGAGCCAAGTCAGAAGCAATATTGCCTTAGGCTGAGGGGGTGATTACATTCAGAAAACAGGCAGTTTTCTAGGCTGATTTTTAAAGTAAAATTTATAAAGAAGAATAGTGAAAAATAAGGCTGATGGTAGTGCAAACTCAGGAGGTCCTCAAATGTCTCCACTTCTGATCCTAATTAACATCAAACAGATAAAGAAAAAACAGGGCCATGCAGATCTAGTTCATTACATACTCCATCTTTCCAATTTCAATCTGGCTTTTATATCACTCATTTTTTTAACCAATGTATGTAATCTCTAGGCAACCACAGTACTTAAAGTGGTTATTCTAGAATTTCTTCTCTCTGGAACACCTCTATGAAATTCCTACCTGCTCTTTCTATCAATGAACAAACACCTCCCATCTTTTGAAGATTAAGGAGACAATGACTCATAAATCCTTTTGTACCTGCTTTCACTAGTGATTTTATATATTGTTTTCTCATTCCTCCCTATAGCAGCAGTAAAAGACAACAATCTTCTTCCTTAAAGCAACCCTCCTACCTGAACTGTTGAACTAACCCCTCATCATTTCCTCTAGAGGCTGATTCCCATATATGAGGGTACTTTAAAAAGTTAGTGGAAAAATGGAATTGAAAGATAATACGAATCTCTTCATGAACTTTTTGAGGTGCTCTCATAATTGCCTCCCTTCACAGCAGGATTTGCAAACTCAAATATGAGAAATAGGTCACAGATAAGACAATGGGTACAAGATATTTTATATTGTGGATCAATCATAACACCTACCTCATTATACTGTCTTTCAAAATACTCTGGGAACCATATATACGAACCATTTATAGCTTGCTGGCCTACTACTTTGCATCTTCAAGCTCTATCTTTATTCTGTTTACCTGTCTTCTCCATTAGACCTTCTGCCTTCTGGCAGGCAGAAGCTGTGTTCATTGAGGGAAGAGAACATATAAATGATTTATTATAATATGTTAAATATTATAATAGAGCTATATACAAGGTGCTGTGGAAAGGAAGGACTTACCTAGGATAGCTTCTCCTAAGTTGACATGAAGCTTAATCTTGATGGATATTTTGGAGCTTGCTAGACACACTAAAGAAGAAAAGGGCATTCCAACTCAAAGAAATAGAATATACTTGATTTAGAGGTATTAGAGAATAGGGTGTTAAGGAATTGCCAAGTGTTCCTTTATGAAGAAAGGACAGCAGGAGATGAAATTGGAAAAGGATGCAGAGAGAGATCACAAAGGGCAATAGAGAGCTATTTGAAGATTTTGAGGAGGGAAATACACTAGTCCCCTCTGGTCTGCAGGGATAGTTCCAAGAGTCCCAGTGGATGCCTGAAACCGCAGATAGTACTGAACCCTATGTATACTACATTTTTGCCTATACATATGTACCTATGATAAAAGTTTAATTTATAAATTAAGGACAGTAAGAAATTAACAATAATTAATAATAAAATAGAACAATTATAACAGTATAAGGTAATAAAAGTTATGCAAATATGCTCTGTCTCTTAAAATACCTTATTGTACTGAACCAGAGGTAACTAAAACTGCAGAAAGTGAAACCACAGATAAAGGGGGATTACTGTAGCATGATCTCTGGTAACAGTGTAGAACATGCATGGATGGGTTGAGAGACTGAAGACAAGGAGACTGTTTAGGAGGCTACTGCTATCACAGTTGCGTTAAATGATGAGTTTGAACTAAGGAAGTAACAGTTTAGGTAATTAGGGGAAAGAATTAAGAGTTACTTAGGAGAAATAATCAACAGAATTTAATAACTGATTGGATGTAGAAGAATGTGTAATATTTTCTTGGCTTCTGGCATAGTCCATTGGTTTGTTACGGTGTCAAGGCTAGAAATACTGGCTTCAGTCCATATTAAAATAAGCTTAAGATCCCTTTATCTCCTCAAACTCCCTTATTTAACCCCACCCTTCCTACACCTAGCCCCCAGTTTAATATAGGTCCTCACAGACTCACTCAAGTCTTCTAGGTAGCTTCCCAAACAAGTCTTCTCTATCCTAATCCAGTACTTCTCAAAGTGTGCTCCTCAGACTACCTTAACAGAATTTCCTTGTAGTGCTCGTTAAAAATGCAAATTTCTTGGTCAAGTACCAAACCTAGTAAATCACAATCCTGGGGGGGTGGGGGTGAGGATTTGCATTTTGATGCACTTTCTAGTTGAGAACAATTAGCCTAATCCAGCCTATCAACCTTATTTTTCTTAAACACTGCTTTCATCGTGTCACTTCCTTGCTCAAACTAATGTCTAATCTTCTGCCTGGACTTCAAGACCCTCTTTCAACTTGATTATTTTATCTTTCCAAAATACATTCTTTGTTCCAACAAAGTCAACCTCATCTCTTACTTCCCGCTTCTCCAACCCCCTACACAGAGTTTGGTTCTCTCTCCAGGCCTTTATGTTTAATATTACTTCCAGAACCTCATAACTTCTCCATAGTCTCTTCTCCCTAGTCAATCCCCAGCCATCATAACTATCTCTGAAAGTCCAGCTTAAGCCCAGAAATTTACATGGCCTTTGATTACTTCAACTCCACTTCTCTCTCCTACTTATGAATTCCTATCACACTTATAGTCAGCATGCACAATTTAAGGTTTGATTATTTTAACATATATCAACTACAAGTTCTTATCTCTTTCTTGTTTTCCAGTCATCAGCTCACCTAGCACAGTTCTTGGCACATAAGCACTAAATGAATATTTGCTTATTTTTGAGATTACCCTGAAAGGTTGAAAGCTTTTTCCCCCTAGATATCACATGAATTAAAAAAGAAAGAAAGAAAGAAATCAATTTTTAAAAGCAAAACAAATATTAAATACATTCACTATTCTAGATACATCGGTACTCAATGATGTTAAAAATGTTTCCTACCCTGTTTTCTAAATAAAGAATGTTTACTCACGAAGGCAACATAATTACAAATAGCTCTCAATCACAATACAAGCCACTTTTGGCATGTTATATAATACTGTATCATGTAATTATAAGCACTGAAATACAGTTCCTTGAATATAAAACCTTTAAATAACAGCAACGGAAAGAGCCTTAAATAATAATTTAAGCCAATCACTTAAATTTATCCATTTAATAATTGAACCCCTGAGAAATTATTTGACTTGCACAAAGTCGCAGAGCCGATTAGTAGCACCCAACAAAGACAATCACCCAGGCTGCCTGACTGCACGGCAAGGACTGTTGTCATTACACTATGTGCTTAGTGATACTAAAATCAAAGTGAGATATCTTAAAAAGAATTCCTGTTAGCAAAAACAAACATTTTAAGAATCTCTCTCTGCCATCCTGAGAAATTGAGGTAAAGCATACAATTTCATCAGAACCATAAAGACAGACTCCAGCATAATTCAGGAAAAAAAAAAAAGTAAAAACATCTAAGACAAAATATACAAGCATATTCTAGTTCTAATACATTTCCCCAAACCACAAGAAAAATACTTACCAGAACTAAATTCTAATCACCTAATCTTAATATTAGTCTCACTGCTTTGGCAAAATATACACGAGAAGAAGAACCAAACATAGAAAATACTACAAGCAAAAATCACAATTCCCCAAAGCACAAATTGATATCTAAGGTTAAAACACATCTTTTGTACTTACCGTAACTTTACTTCCAACTATCTGCATGCAGTGGTCGCGAAGAGTGGTTATGGTGTAAAAAAAAAAAAAAAAACATCAACAATATTAGTAATCAGAAGCTTTTCATAGAAGTTAAGTGTTTAGTAAATTAGTAAATAGCTAACCCTATTTATACTTTTAATACTTTAGATCTACAGGCTAAAACAAATATATCAATATTAATTTCCACCATATTTCAAAAATGTGTAAATACTACAGAATAAGGATCCCCAAATAAAGGATAATTATTATTTGAGGATTTTTTTAAATGTACAGTAATGGGTTTTTCATATAGTGCAATCTAAATATCAAGTAGTGTGAGATTAAGTGTAATCAGGCATCAGATATTTTACTAGCTCACAGCCCCTGAAAAAAATTACCAATAGAAAATTGAGTTTTTTCCAAATATTGTTTTTTTTTCTTTTCCTCTTATGGAAAGCATACTATTAAGGTAGAAATAAGGTATTTTAGAATATATCTTATACGATGCATTTAAAGTCAGGTATTAAGCTCAGAAGTGAACTTCAGGTTGAAAATGAATGTTTTTCATCATTATGAATTTACGGTCTATAATATTGTTTTATATTATACTTGAAAATTACAAAGAAGATAGATTATTTATTACTCTAGTTTTCTAGGTCACCCTAGTATTTCTGTTATAAGATCAGAGTTTTCTATATAATGTGAAGACAAAGAAGCAGTTTAGACCTAAAAGCACATATTCATAAAGAGTAAACAGTTCAAAAATTGCAACTCCTTGAACTTTCCTAATGGATAAGAGATAAGAGAATTTCTGAGAGGCAGAATTGTTTTTAAGAAAGCAAGAAGTAAACTCATAGTCTTAAACATAATTTTATGCCAAATCCCAAAATAAATCAAATCATCGTTATCAGATTCCCATACACGAATAGCAAGCAGTGTCCAAAAAAGAGCTATTCCACAATCTAAAACCATTAATCTGATAGCAGTTATTATCAAAATATGTTCTATTTTTCAGCTACCGCTTTAAAAATAAAAATCAAATTTAACTGAAACCCCAGTAAGAATCCTACGTTGAACATGATATCACAAGATATAAAAAGATAATGAGAGATTCCAAGTTATTTCAGAGGAATCCATGAATCTCCAAATAGAGAAGCAGCTTTCTTAAATATTCATTCGACAGAGTATTTACAGGCAGTGATTATTTACTTGAATAAAAACCTCTTTGGTGCCATTAACATCTTCTAAATTGAAAGATATGCTACTGACCTAAATTATTTCCTCCCACCAAAAAGACAGAGGTGGTATTTGTCCCTTGTTTACTTAGCACAGACATGAGACTAAAAAAAGAATGTGAGCCTGTCTTAAAAATTAAGGCGGGTCTATACTCAGTGAAACCACCAGAGTATGTCCCATTTGATGATTCGTTTGAATTGCAAAATGACTGCATTTAGCTAAAGCACATACAGCAATAGATTAAATTGATTAGCCAAGGGAAGTTAAGAAAAACTAGTTTGGTCATGTCTGGGTTTAACTGTTCCATCATATCCAGACCATACGTGGAAAAGACCTGAGGAAAAAGTATCTGATAATGGCAAAGGAAAACCATAATACATGTATACACACACACACACATAGATATACTGCAACTTTTAACTATTTGTTATACAGGTCAGTCTAACAAATCAGTAGATGTAGTTGATATCACTATTTTAAATTGTTTCCTATTGCGATTTTTTAAAATCAATGATTTTTTAAAATCAATGATATCAATGATATGTCCTCAAATATATAATTTTACATATTTTCATGCTTAGTTTTCCATTTCTGCTGTTTTAAGGTTATTTGTGGCCAAATTATCTACATGTGCCAATTACACTGGGTCAGGTCCATAACCACACTTCCTACAATGACCAGGGGAGATAAAATGCAGAGAGGAGGTTCTTTTCCAGCCCTCCATTGAAGTTCATCATCACTGACAGAGTTACTCAAGTTACTTTTTCCTTGAACATTCATACAACTTAACATTCTCTATTATGGGACTTTAAATAAAGAAGAAAAATCTAAGCAATAGTTTTCATCATTATCTTGTGATTTCCTTTATAGTCTCTTATTCCATGCTAATTTTAGCAAAGTTAGTTACACAACAAAAGGCTCTTGTTTGACCACAATCTGTGTATACCTTCCTCTTACTTTAATGTCCTTACCACAATCACAAGATTATGATGGACATTTCTTATTGAGCTCACATTTGGTTTGGTTTTAGATCCCATACAAAATGACTAACGGAGGTGTTAAAGGAGAAAATGTACAATTTATGTTTAAATTTAACTAATTCTCACACTTCCATCTTTTGAATAAAGCAACTCAAGTGAGATCATCTAACATTTACCCAAATTTTTCTATTTTCATCTGAAAAATAAGTATATAACTTAAAGTGTGCATTTCTTTGGTCACTTGAAGAAGGAACAAAATGAGAATAAATGAAAATAAGTTACACATAGAGATCGAGTAATAATCAAAAGGTCAAGGAATAAGAGCTTCATAAAATCTTCATTATATTCAGTCCCTCTTACACAAACAACAACAAGTGAGCCAGAGACACTAACAAAATCTTATCATTAAAACCACCACGATTATTCATATATTATTATCTGTACTTTGCACTCAGATTCAGTTATATAGATTTACTAGAGTATTTGCCTTTAGGTATTTGAAAAATAACACTGAATGAACACCCTGCATTTCCTAAAGCACTTTACAGTGAACAATAACTTGAGTGCAAAAATGAGAAGAGATTCATCAGAATTTCAAAGTAAAACCCTATGCATCACCTAATTCTATTGAAAACGATGCTCATGGCAAATTTCACTTATCACTTGAAACATATTTCTGCCCTTGGATACCAGAAGCAAATTAAAAAACATGCTGTTGCTCTGCTCTGGCAGAGCTGCAATGCGTTATGTTTAAATAGTTCAGCATTCAGATTTAGCTTGCTTAAAGTACAATATGGAATCAATACAATCGTAGAATTTGGGGCAAATGCATTAGTAATTGCCACTGGAATTACTGTACTGAAATGGTGTTAATAGGATAGCCAAATAACTTTAGAATATATTTTTCCAATGAAGAACTGTTTTCTTCTTCACTGGTCACCTTTTTAAAATTGAAATATATATGTTTTAAATGTTTGTGTGTGTATACACACACATATATATACACACACACATAAAATTACTATATATATTTATACACACACATATATACACACATACATCGATTTTACAAACACTAGATATGAAAAGCTTTTTCTTTATAGAAATATAAAAGATGCATTTCACCACTTCAAAAATGCATTTTTTCTTACAAAAAAAAAGGTCAAACCTGAAGGTTATTTTTGGAAGCACTTAGAAAGTGAAAAAAGCAAAATGCTCTGTTAAAACACTAAGTTTTTCCTATTGATAACAAGTCCTTTTAATGAACCCTACTTTCAAGTCTTGAGACTCACAGATTTGATTACAGCCCCTATTAAGTACTCTCCTTTAAATTAAATAAAGCTATACAGTAACAATTATGAGGCAGCTTGCATGGTTTGCATCACATAAAATAATGAAAAAAACCAACAAAACCACCTTTTAAAAAATATTGCTACAAAATCATTCAAGAGAACACCAGACATTTGGCTTTAATGTAAACTTAATTAAAGCTGTGACTATGCTTTATTTGTGTCTTCTCCCTCAAAATCCAAAATTTTTAGCTAACAAACTGTATAGAAAGTGCAATACTTGCAAAATGCTGTCAAGTTTTAGTAAATGCACAAAACTACCCCCAAACTCACTGATTTGCCTAAGAGTCTTCCATCCTTACTCTGTTTATAATAATAGAAGTGTCTCATTTCTAGTGATGAACAGTTTTGAAATATATGCTAAATCTGTAAAAATACATACATACATTTTTTTGAATAGTCTATGTGAGTACACTGAGGTAAGAGTTTGAAGATCTGAGGTTTGTTTATTTTCAAGCCGATAACACAAAGCTCATTCTGTTGGTGCTGGGAAAGTCTCCCTACTTACAGATTTGGCAGTAGCAGAAATATACTGGACAACCATCTCACGCTTGGTGTTAAAATCTTTGTTTCGTAAAGGAGCTTTTTTTTCTTCATTAAGGTTCATGTCCTCCTGTTAGAAAGAATATTTACTGTGAGCATTGATAAATTCCTGCTTAAGAGTTTTAAAAGTGATTAATAAATATTAATAATTTCTGTCTTAAAATACTAAGTCATGCTATGACTAACAAGAATAATCCTTTTTTTGGATACTTCACTATAATTTCTCACTCTAGATACCATAATCTTGTGTGAGTTTTACTGTTCATATCTGCCCTTGGTTCATGGTTCATACATAATCTCTACCTAGCCAACTAATGAGTAGAAAGAAAAATTTTTTTTTCCTTTCCCGATTTTTTTAAAATTTTAATTTATCAATATACAATGTAGTTGATTTTCATGTCCCCTTACCAATTCCTCCTTCCCTCCCTCCCCCCAATCAACATCATATCTGTTCACTTGTTCACAAGTTCAAGGAATTGTTGTGATTGTTGTGTTCTCTTTTTGTCCCCCATTCCTTTTATTTGCTCGTATATTCATTTATTTTTAAAGAAAAATATTTTAAAGTATTCCACAGAATAAGTTGGCAGCTTATAGCAAAGATATACATTATATAGCCCTAGCAAAGCTATTTATTTACCTTGATAGCAAAAACAAACATACACACCCACACACAAATTACTATTTGGCATATGCTCCCTTAGGATCACTATTATCCAGGAAAGCTAACATGATTTGCAAATTAATAGGGAATATATATACCTACAATACATCACTGAAGAAAAATTCACCAAAAGTTGCTGGATTTGAGAAAGAAAAAAAAAGCAGAAATATACTTTTGTTATGGGATAACAAAAATCACTCATTAGAGGGAAAAACATTCAGTTATAAGAACACATTATTTTGAGGTTCAATAAGCTTTGATTTGGTTTGGAATCTGCCTATATTTTGAGATACACACACATATAATACTTTGATTAGACAAATTATTCTTCTTCATTTTGAAATTCACATTAACGTTTGCAACACAGAAAGACACCCTTGAGGAAATCACAAAACCAAGTTGGAAATGACTGTGCTTCAAAATGCAAAGCAAGTGAAAAGTCAACCCAGAGAATGGGTGAAAATGTTTACAAATCATATGTCTGATAAGGGATGTGCACCCAGATATATAAAGAACTCTAACAACTCATCAATAAAAAGACAACTCAACTACAAATGTGCAAAAGATTTGAATAAACATTTCTATAAAGAATATATGCTAATGGCCAATAACCACATGAGAAATGCTCAACGTCATTATTCATCATGGAAATGCAAATCAGAACCACAATGAGATACCACTTATCTTCACTAGGATGGCTAAAATTTAAAAAGATGACAATAACAAATGTTGGCAAAGATGTGGAGACATTAGAACCCTCATACATTCTGGTGGGAATGTGAAATGAAGCAGTCACTTTGGAAAACACTCTGGCAGTTCCTCAGAAAGCTAAACATAGAGTTATTTACCATATGACCCAGCTTATATACCCATGAGAAACGAAAACATATGTGTCTACACAAAAACTTGTATTCCAATGTTCACAACAGCATTATTCCTAATAACCAGAAAAACAATCCAAATGTCCATCAAGTGGTGACTAGACAAACAAAATGTGTTATATCCATACAATGGAATACTGAGGCATAAAAAGGAATAAATTAGTGACACATGCTATAACACAGATGAACCCTGAAATCACATTATACTAGTGAAAAAAGCCAGTCACAAAAGACCACATATTGTATGACTCCATTTCTTCCATTTATTTATTTTTATTTTTATTTATCAATATACAATGTAGTTGGTTTTTGTGTGTATGACTCCATTTCTATTAAATGTCCAGAACAGGCAAATCTATAAAGACAAAAAATAGACTAGTACTTGCCAGAGCCAGGGGATGGGGGCTAGGGTGCAGTGAGGAGTGAGGTATGCCTGCTTATAGGTCTGGTGTTTTTTCGGGGGGTCATATAAATGTTCTAAAATTGATTATTATGTTGGTTTCATGGCTCTTTGAATATACTAAAAAACACCAAATTGTACACTTTAAAAGGGTGAATTTTTAGAGTATGTAAATTGCATTTCAATTTTTAAAGAAAAAAAATCAATATCTTTATCCCTTTACTCTTTCAGTAATTCTGACTTCTACTTTTTTAATAAAATAAACTAATGGGCCAAGAACAATATTAAACTTATTTTAAAGACTCATATGTGAGAATGTTGGGGCAGGGGGAACAAAGAATCCCTGAAAAGTAATCAAACTACATCTATCTGTTGAACAGTAAATTCACTGACAGCAAAAATTTCAAGATCTATATTTGCACCCACTGCAGTAACTCTGATGATTTATTCAGACAGTACTTATAAATTTCGTGCATATATACATAACCTTTTCCTAATTACCTCGATCACTATCTCCACCCCTACCTTTTCTTATATCCTTATTTCTCATTCATGTATCTTGTTTGTTAATGACTGACTAGAAGGCAGAAGATATCTTTTTCCTCTTTCTGTCTCCAGCATTGTTGAATCAAGGTAGAATCATAGAAACTAGGATGGATAGCACTTTTAATGTAGTTCACAGATGCTCATCTATGTTCTGCATCTATGTTCAACTGACAGGGAACTCACTACGTCCTCAGGCAGCCCAGCCCATCTTAGAGGAGTTGAATTTTTGCCAAGTTCTTCCTTGGAGGACTGGACATGAAATACAAGAGTACTTCAAAATGTTAGTGGAAAAACAGAATTAAAAGAAAATACCAATCTTTCCATGAACTTTTTAAATTCCCCTTCTATGTACGACAAAATACTAATAGTGTGTTATGGTGGCAGGACTGTGTCTTTTTTTTTTATCTTCTCTACTTTTAAAATTTTGAATCACTTATTTATTGGACACATTACTATGTGCCAGGGATGATGCTAGACTGGCTAGAGGAGTGCAAATTTGAGAGACTGCTTTTACTCTCAAATTAAATGTTGTTTTTTATGAAGTACTCAGAACAATGCCTGATACTTAGTAAATGCTACATGTTTGCTAAATAAATAAAAATAAATAACTCATAGTCTAGAAAGAACAAATAATTATAATGGAGGCATGCATAGGCTGCTTTGGAAACACAGTTGACATGGAAAGGCAAGAGAAGTCTTCACAAGGATTTGGGTTTTGAAGGATAAGAAAAATTTTACTGAAGACAAAGAGACCAGCTAGGAGACTCCAAGGTCAGCTGACATTTTTAGCTGCCCAACATCATTTAAACATGTCCTCTACAGTTTAATACATCCTCTCATTGTCAGTTCCACCTTAAAAAGGTAGAATTTAAACTCTGTTGTTCTCCCTTATAACTAGAGTACAGACATGTGGCTTAGTCTCCACCAATGAAATACATTTATAGTAGGTATAGATTCAGAAGTGAACCATGGGAGGAAAGCAGGCTATGAATAGGCCATCCATTTTGTTGGCATGGGTGGCAACAGAGGCGACGTAGTTACGAAATTGATGGCAATAGCCACATCTTTTTCATTGAGACAGTTTGACATAGTCATTCTGGGGTGGCAACAGCTCCTTAATTGAACTATATTTCAGTTGTGTAGTTCTGGAAATTACTCCTATAATATTATCTGGAGCCTGTTTCTGCAACTCTCCTGATTCAAGAGCTACCTAATATCTCTTAATAATATATTCTATTTAAACTAGCCAGAGTGGATTTTCTTGTGTTTAATAATTTGGGCTACTGATGTGAATTCAAGTTACTAGTGATAAGAATCAAACTGAAAAGAATGGTAGTCAGGTTGAACAGAAGGAAATTAATTCAAGAACCATGTAAATGTTATTTGAAGACAGTATTCTCTCTTTCAGTCTAAAGTATACCTACTAACTTCAACTAATCTTCATGTGACACGGCTTAGCATCCATGTTTATCTCTCTCAAATTCTCTGTGGTTTGATAAATGCAAGGAAGAAAAAGGACTTCCACCTCCATCTTGAAATACTGTACCTCTATTAATTCAGCCTCTGATTTTATGATCTTATTGGAAAAGCACATCATTCTGATAACTAATATTGTGTTTGTTTTTATCAAAATCCCTAAGTTCTGTTCACACATGCTGGGCTGTCTCCACTGCCTCAAAACATTCGGGTTAAATTTCAGTTTCCTGTAAATGTGGTTATCATGAATCTGCATGCTCCAAGCAGAATCATCTCTGGATCACTAACAAGATTGAGTGTCTGTATTTGTATACTCCACAGCCAGGCCTAAGGATGTGGTAGTGCCTAGTTTGGCAATCTCTAGGTAAGGAGTTTGCTTTCCTTCCTGTGACATTTTTATGTACCTCCATTTGATTTGTAATGGCACACACCACTGAGATCATGCCATCAGAGTAGAAATATTTTGTAGGGAGGTAGGCAGGACAATAAGGGGAATGTAAGATTACACAAGGGTACTTCGAAAAGGTCATGGAAAGATTTGTATTATCTTTCAATTCTATTTTTCAAAGAACTTTGTGAAATACCCTCATTCACCTCAAAGGAATGAAGTCAAGATTGAGTATGATCACGCATATCAAGCCCGGTATATGCTGACTAGACTTCGAAGAATGCTAGCTATTAATTAGTGTTGTTATCGCCTCCCCAGCCTCATTTTTTTAAAAACCACTTTTCTTCTTACCCCTTATGTTGTAATAATACTAGATTGTTTGTAGTGTTCTTACATACACTATGCTGTTACACGCTTCCATTATTCTGTCCATGATGCTGTTCTCTCTGCCTGAAATATTGTCATCTTCAACCCCTTTCCCTTTGTTAACCCCGCCAAATCCGTATCTTATTATTATACCTCAAGACTGTGCTCAACCACTAATTTTTTGGGTAGATTTTCCCTAAAACACCTCACTTGGAAATGACTAGCTCATCCTGTTCTTTCATATTAATTCTATATTGTAGCACTTACATGGAAACTATGTGACAAATCTATCTCCTCCAAACTGTAAGCTAACGGAAGGCAGGAATTTATCTTTGTACTTGTAGCAAAGAGTGTAGTTCCTGGAATGCAGTAAGAATTTAATAAATATTTGTTGAACCAACATGATCTTTAGGACCTTTTCTCTAAATATTTTAACTTGCTATAGAGTCACCAATATTTCTCTTATCTATTTATTTTCTGCATAGTTTGATTGATAATGGGTACCATTCATATGAACAGAAGAGACCATAGTGACTCATTTTATTCTTACAGAAATAAGAAACATAGTACTAATTAGGCAGTTAATACTTCCAAATCATTAACTTCAGCTTTATAATACAATAATAAAAGTAACAGAGAAATACTCATAATTCAATATTAACTCTAAACAATGTAACTGAATATGAAACTACTTCTAAACACACTGTTATCATAGTACTCAAAACACACAAGCAAGCTTTTAGCATGTTTAACATTTATTTAAATTATCTACAATACATAAGAGAAATGTAGTACTTTGTGGGTTGTAAAAATGCTGTTTGAAGTCCAAATAACTGACCACTTATTATATTTTAAAGTCACATTTGTAAACACTACACATTTTTTTCTCCTTCCACATATGCCACAATGCAATTTTCCCTTTATAGAAATTCCTTCACTTCAGCAAACACTGTATCCTTAAAGTTATTACTAAAGAGCCATATAAGAATAGAGTCAAACGAGGTCAAGAGTTGAAACTATTCAACTCATTCATTTGTATTCTCATTCATTCATTCATTCCTATTCTCTCTCTCTCTCTCTCTCTCCTTCTCCTCGTATGAGCATAAATCTTTAAACATATGACAATATAATTTTTTAAACTTTCCCCTCATATACTAACATCATTTTTCTATTTTCCTATCTCTTTCACCATTTTTCTAGTTTGCTTTATGAGAAATACAGGTCAACCTTCTATGATTTTACATCTCTTCCTTTCCTATAAGACAGAAGTAACACTTGTTCCTTCCTTCTATAAATTTGTTCTAAAGTTCTATAAATTTTCTATACATTAAGTATTTCTGTTTCTGCAACGTCTTGATTCCATTTGCTGTTTTTAAATCTGAACTTGACTTCACCATAAAATATTTGCCTTCTTCTTTCTGTTTCTTAATAGTAATTATTCAAATATTATCCAATTTCTAGGCTGGGAAGACCTGTACCCCTGAAAAAAATGAACCAACGATAACCTAGTATCTAAAATTATATCCTAACATGACAGTGATTACAGTTATGTTTGATTATTTTAAGGTTATAAATTAGTGGATTTTTAATAACATTTGTTTATTTTTCTAAAGATATGTTCCATAATCCTTATAGCTTCTGCAGGCTAGAAAGAACAAAAAATTTCTTTTTAAAATTACAATAAAAGCATCAGGGATTGTCTACATAATTATTGGCTAATTCTACCTGGCATTAATTAACGACTTCACATTTTCAATATATCCTGTTAACTTTACCTATATAGATTGTAGCCACATAACATATAGAAATTCAGATGGAAAACAAAGTTGAAGGAAAACAATTGTCCAAATACATGAGCTCTAAAAATAATATGGAGCCAAAAGCAGGAAAAAAAAAAAAAAAAAAAAGACACACAACTGGCCGACAGGTACATGGAAAAATGCTCAACATCACTTCTCATCAGGGAAATGCAAATCAAAATCACACTGAGATATCATCTCACCCCAGTTAGACCAACTGTTATCAAAAAGACAGAGAATAACAAATGCTGGTGAGGATATGGAGAAAGGGAAACCCTCCTACACCGTTGGTGGGACTGTAAATTAGCACAGCTACTGTGGAAAGCAGTAGGTAGGTTTCTCAAACAACTACAGACAGATCTACCATAGCATCCAGCAATCCCACTGCTGGGTATATACCCAAAGGAATGGAAATCATCATGTCGAACGGACACCTGCACTCCCATTTGGTTATCACAGCTCTACTTGCAATAGCCAAGATATGGAACCAACCTAAATGTCCATTGATGGATGACTGGAAAAGGAATATGTGGTATATATACACCAAGGAATATTACTCTGCCATAAAAAGAATGAAATTCTGCCACTGGCAGCAACATGGATGAGCCTGGAGAAAATTATGTTAGGTGAAATAAGCCAGACACAGAAAGAAATACCACATGTTCTCACTTACAATTGGGTACAAAGGGGGAGGAGGGGGAGGGGGAAAGTGGGAGAGAGAGGAAGGAAGAGGGAAGGAGGGAGAGAGGGGGAGAGAGAGAGAGAGATGGAGAGGTGCAGAGGGAGAGGGGAAGAGAGGGAGAGGGAGAGAGGGAGAAAGAGAGAGAGGGAAAGAGAGAGAGAGGGAAAGGGGGGAGAGAGAGAAGAAGAGAGGGAGAGAGTGGGGGAGGGGGAGAGAGAGAGGGAGGGAGAGAGAGAAAGAGAAAAAGATAGAAAGAGAAAGAAAGAAAGAAAAGACCACAACAATATGCTGAACTTTCAGAAGGACAGAACAAACCTAAGCATACTAGATATGGGGGGAGAGAGGGATGGGGAGAAGGAAGGGGTTGGAGAGTCTTTGGTTGGGTGAGGGGCATAAAGAATAATTATGATTTGCAATAATGAATATGCTAACAAACAATAAATAAATTTTTAAAATAAAAAATGAAAATAGTACGGCACCAAAAGCAAAAAGAAAAAAAAAGAAAAATGAATATTAAGTGAATATTACTGAGTATAGAACAAAAAATCTTCATCTATTTCTGCTTTCAAGGCCCTGTTGGAGGGATCCAACTCTGATTACCTACACATACCCCTTTACCACCAGGAGGGTAAATTCGGAACACATACAAGAGGGTCTCCAAAACGTTCATAGAAAGATCCATATTAGGGAGATCCTAAGATGGCAGTGGCTGCGGCGGTTGGCGCAGAGTAGCTGAGGTGGAAAAGGCGGCCACTGGGCCTTAGGCAGCCGGGAAACTTGTGGACCTTCCTCTTGCCGTCTCTTAAGGGAGGACCGCTGCTGGTAGACGGTCGTGGGGGCTGACCGCCACTTTGCCCTTGGCAGGAGAGGCTGCCTCATTTACAGGCAACAGCTTTGAAATATGGAGCAGGAAAAGAACTGTTTCTTAGCTGCAAAAGCGAGTCTCTAAACAGGGAACACGGCGCCGGGGCTGCTATTGACGCTGCCAGGATCCAGGAGGCCGGGGCCGCGCTGAAGGCGGCCAGCTGCCCTATTCAGGATTCGAGGTTTCAGGCCGGCATAAAAGAAGATTCCTGGGAGTACCTGAGCCGCGCCGCGGGACCGAGTGAGCAGCCCAAGGCGGCGGTGGCCGAGAACGGGGACAGCAATGACGGAGAGGCAGAGAGGGAGTCGTCTGACCAGGCACAGCCCCGTGAGTGACCCCCAGCCTGGCCCTGCTCGGGGGGCAGACGCCCGCCCAGCTTCCGCCTGCCCACCAGGCCACTCACCGGCCCCAGGGCTGCCTCCATTTTCTCAGATGGTGGCGGCTCCAGCCCAGCTCAGGCAAGCCTGTCCTCCTCGCCCGGCTCAGCTCCTCACTGAGCCTTCCCACTTGCTTGCCCCAGCGCGGGGCTTCCCGGGGCCTCCCCTCCCACTCCCTCCGGTTCTCTGGCAGGGCTGGGGGCATGGGGCGCCCCCAGCCAGCGTCGGGAGGGCAAGGAGGTACGGGCTGGGCCGACTGTCCCTCCACTGCACCCTGGGCTCCGGCCCCCAGTAAAATTCCTGTTACCAGGAGGCAGATACCATCTCTGTGGCCACCAGTTTGGAAAAACGCCTAACCGATTTCTGGTTAGGAACAGTGTGGTCGGAGAGTTCATAAGTTCGCTTGAACCTGCCAGAGAGCTGACTGCAGGCAGGAACCTTGGTCCGCGCCAGGGGGGATTCAAAGGTGAACCGTGTGCTGCAGGCTCCTCCCCCAAGGAGCTCACGCTCTGGTGTGGGAGATAGGACAAGTACACAAATAACCGCGATACCAGGAGGAAGGTGATAAGTCCCGAGAAAGATCTACATAGTGCTACAAAGGCACCCAGAGAGACCGGTCGTCTGTGCCTAGCAGAAACCTGGTAGACTTCCTGGGCGAGGCGGTGCTGAGCAGGATCTTGAAGGCCCAGCTGATAGACGAGGGCTTCAGAAGACACGTCCCAGCCCAGCCCAGTGCGCACAGAGCGGGGAGATGTCTGGCTAGGGAGGCGGAGACTCGACAGAAACCACACACCCTTTGGGGTCGCCACTATGTGATCCAACAGCCCGGGCCAGAGCGGGCGGAACAGGGAGAAGTCCTGCATGGGAAGTGGAAGCTCAGCAGAGACCACACAGCCCGCGGTACCACCCCGTGATCCAGCAGCCCAGCAGAGTCCAAGCTGACCAGAGAGGTGGCTCCCCGGAGAGGCCCAAGACCCGAGGCAACCACACACACAAGGCACTAGAGGCCAACTGAGCAGTCACAGAGGTAGCCATACCAAAATGGCAACCATAGCAACATCTTAGGTAGTCAATAGTCTCAAACCGGTGGACTGTGAAACCCCCTGCCACAATAAATAAACATCAAAAAAAAGATACCAGAAATACAAAAAATTAAGAAAGTACACCACCAAAAGTTAATAAATCTCAAACTCTAGATCCTATAGAACAAGAAGCCCTTGAAATGACTGACAAGGAATTTCAAGTGATAATTCTAAGGAAACTGAATGAGATACAAGAAAACTCAGCTAGACATCATGATGAAACGAGGAAAAGTATATAGGACCTGAAAGAGGAAATCTACAAGGAAATCAATGTCCTGAAAAAAAATGTAGCAGAACTTGCTGAACTGAAGAAGTTATTCAACGAAATAAAAAACACAACGGAGAGTTTAACCAGCAGGCTTGTCGAAGCTGAAGAGAGAACCTCTGAACTTGAAGATGGGCTGTTTGAAATAACAGAAGCAGACAAAAAAAAAAAAGAAAAAAGAATCAAAGACATTGAAGAAAATCTGAGAGAGATATCAGACAACCTCAAGCGCTCAAATATCCAAGTCATGGGTATTCCAGAAGGGGAGGAAAACGGAGATTGCATTGAAAATATATTCAACAAAATAGTGGCAGAAAACTTCCCAGGTATAGGAAAAATCACAGATCTTCAGATCCAGGAAGCTCAACGATCTCCAAATGTATTCAATCCAAAAAGGCCTTCTCCAGGACATGTTATAGTCAAATTGGCAAAACTCAGAGACAAAGAGAGAATCTTAAAAGCTGCAAGAGAGAAGCGTCAAATCACCTATAAGGGAGCCCCAATCAGGCTCACATCAGACTTTTCATCACAAACCCTAAAAGCTAGAAAGGAATGGGATGATATTTTCAAAATACTAAAAGACAAAGATTGCCAGCCAAGAATACTCTACCCTGCAAGGCTATCCTTCCGAAATGAACGGCAAATAGTATATTTCTCAGACAAACAAAAACTGCGGGAGTCACTACCACATAACCACCCTTACAAGAAATACTCAAGGGAGTACTGGGTTTGGTTCCTGAAAAATAACTACCACAGCCATAAAAACCCAAGAAAAATCAAAACCCACTACTATAATAAAAATAGCATTCATGAAGAGAAAACAAGCAAACAAAAACGCTATCTACAACCTAAGGAACCAACAAACACAGAAACCAAACAGTAAATCAGAAAGCAAGGAACAAAAGACACCTAAGACAACCAAACAACCAATGAAATGCTAGGAATAAATCAACACCTTTCAATAACAACTCAATGTAAAAGGCTTAAATTCCCCAATCAAAAGACACAGACTGGCTGACGGGATCAAAAAGGAGAACCCAACTATATGCTGCCTACAAGAGACCCACCTCACCCATAAAGATTCACACAGACTAAGAGTGAAAGGATGGAAAAAGATTTACCATGCAAACAGAAAAGAAAAATGAGCTGGAGTAGCTATTCTTATATCTGACAAAATAGACTTTAAACTAAAAACCATAAAAAGAGACAATGAGGGACACTAATTAATGATAAAAGGACTGATCCATCAAGAAGACATAACAATCATAAATATGTATGCACCCAATGTCGGAGCAGCCAGATTTATAAAACAAACTCTATTTGACCTAAAGAAGGAAATAGACACTAATACCATAATAGCAGGGGACCTGAACACCCCACTGTCAATACTAGACAGATCATCTAGGCAAAGAATCAGTAGAGAAACACAAGATCTAAACAAGACTCTAGACCAATTGGAATTGGCAGATATCTACAGAACATTCCATCCAACAACCTCAGAATATTCATTTTTCTCATCAGCACATGGATCATTCTCCAGGATAGATCACATATTAGGTCAAAAATCAAGTCTCAATAAATTCAAAAAAATTGGAATTATCCCATGTATCTTCTCAGACCACAATGGATTAAAACTAGAAATTAATAAGAAATGAAACTCTGGAAACTATACAAACACATGGAAATGAAACAGCATTCTACTTAATGACATATGGGTGCAAGAAGAAATCAAGCAGGAAATCAAAAAATTTATTGAAACTAATGAAAACAATGATACATCATACCAAAACCTGTGGGATACTGCAAAAGCAGTATTGAGTGGGAAATTTATTGCATTAAACGCTCACTTCAGAAGAATGGAAAGATGGCAAGTGAACAACCTAACACTTCACCTTAAAGAACTAGAAAAACAAGAACAATCCAAACCTAAAGTTAGCAGACAGAAAGAAATCATTAAGATCAGAGCAGAACTGAATGAAATTGAAAACCAAAAAACAATACAAAAGATCAATGAATCAAAGGGTTGGTTTTTTGAAAAGATAAATAAAATTGACAAACCATTAGTATGGCTAACAAAAAAAAGAAGAGAGAAGATTCAAATAACAAAAATTAGAAATGAAAAAGGCGACATTACAACTGATTCATCTGTAATACAAGGAATCATTCGAGACTACTATAAACAACTATACGCCAACAAATTTGAAAATCTGGAGGAAATGGATAAATTTCTGGACACACACAAGCTCCCAAAACTGAACCATGAAGACGTAGAAAATCTGAACAGACCAATAACAATAAAGGAGATCGAAGCTGTTATCAAAAGGCTCCCAACAAAGAAAAGCCCAGGACCAGATGGATTCACAGCAGAATTTTACCAAACATTCAAAGAGGAATTGACACCGATTCTTTACAAACTATTCCAAAAGATTGAAACAGACGCAAATGTCCCAAACTCATTCTATGAAGCAAGCATCATCTTGATACCAAAACCAGGTAAAGATATAACCAAAAAAGAAAACTCAGGCCGATATCCTTGATGAATATAGATACAAAAATCCTCACTAAAATACTAGCAAACAGAATACAGCAACACATACGTAAAATTATTCACCACAATCAAGTGGGATTCATCCCAGGGATGCAAGGTTGGTTCAACATATGCAAATCCATAAATGTGATACACCATATTAATAAACTCAAACACAAGGACCATATGATCATCTCTATAGATGCTGAAAAAGCATTTGATAAAATTCAGCACTCATTCATGACAAAGACCCTCTATAAGTTAAGTATAGAGGGAAAGTATCTCAACATAATTAAAGCCATATATGCCAAACCCACTGCCAATATCATCCTGAATGGGGAAAAGCTGAAAGCTTTTCCTTTAAGAACAGGAACTAGACAAGGATGCCCACTCTCACCACTCCTATTCAACATAGTGTTGGAAGTACTAGCCAGAGCAATCAGAGAAGAGAAGGAAATAAAGGGCATCCAGATTGGAAAAGATGAAGTCCAACTGTCCCTGCTTGCAGATGACATGATCCTATATATCGAACAGCCTAAAACCTCTACAAAAAAACTGCTGGAATTGATAAATGATTTCAGGACAGTAGCAGGATACAAAATCAACACACAAAAATCAGTAGCATTTCTTTTCTCCAATAGTGAACATGCAGAACAAGAAATCAAGAAAGCCTGCCCATTAACAATAGCCACCAAAAAAATAAAATACTTAGGAATTGAGTTAACCAAGGAGGTGAAAAATCTCTATAATGAGAACTACAAACCACTGCTGAGAGAAATTAGAGAGGATACAAGAAGATGGAAAGATATCCCATGCTCTTGGACTGGAAGAATCAACATAGTGAAAAATGTCCATACTACCCAAAGTGATATACAAATTCAATGCAATCCCCATCAAAATTCCAAAGACATTTTTCTTAGAAATGGAAAGAACTATCCAGACATTTATATGGAATAATAAAAGACCACGCATAGCCAAAGCAATGCTGAGCAAAAAAAATAAAGCTGGAGGCATAACACTACCTGACTTTAAGCTATACTACAAAGCTATAATAACCAAAACAGTATGGTACTGGCATAAAAGCAGACACACTGACCAATGGAATAGAATAGAGAATCCAGAAATCGACCCATACACTTACTGCCATCTGATCTTTGACAAAGGCACCAAGCCTATTCACTGGGGAAGGGACTGCCTCTTCAGCAAATGGTGCTGGGAGAACTGGATATCCATATGCAGGAGAATGAAACTAGATCCATACCTCTCACCATATACTAAAATCAACTCAAAATGGATTAAGGATTTAAATATACACCCTGAAACAATAAAACTTCTTAAAGAAAACATAGGAGAAACACTTCAGGAAATAGGACTGGACACAGACTTCATGAATACGACCCCAAAAGCACGGGCAACCAAAGGAAAAATAAACAAATGGGATTATATCAAACTAAAAAGCTTCTGCACAGCAAAAGAAACAATTAACAGAGTTAAAAGACAACCAACAGAGTGGGAGAAAATATTTGCAAAATATACATCTGACAAAGGATTAATATCCAGAATATATAAGGAACTCAAAAAACTTTACAAGAAGAAAACAAGCAACCCAATTTAAAAATGGGCAAAAGAGCTAAGTAGGCATTTCTCTAAGGAAGATATACAAATGGCCAACAGACATATGAAAAAATGCTCAACATCACTCAGCATCCGGGAAATGCAAATCAAAACCACACTGAGATACCATCTCACCCCAGTTAGGATGGCTAAAATCCAAAGACTCTGAATGATAAATGCTGGCGAGGTTGTAGAGAAAAAGGAACTCTCATACATTGTTGGTGGGACTGCAAAATGGTGCAGCCTCTATGGAAAATGGTATGGAGGTTCTTCAAACAATTGCAGATAGATCTACCATATGACCCAGCTATCCCATTGCTGGGAATATACCCAGAGGAATGGAAATCATCTAGTCGGAGGTATACCTGTTCCCCAATGTTCATCGCAGCACTCTTTACAATAGCCAAGAGTTGGAACCACCCCAAATGTCCATCATCAGATGAGTGGATACGGAAAATGTGGTACACCTACACAATGGAATACTACTCAGCTATAAAAACGAATGAAATACTGCCATTTGCAACAACATGGATGGACCTTGAGAGAATTATATTAAGTGACACAAGTCAGGCACAGAAAGAGAAATACCACATGTTCTCACTTATTGGTGGGAGCTAAAAATTAATATATAAATTCACACACCCAAGAAAAAAAAACCGGGCGGAGGGAGAAGATATAACAACTACAGTTCCTTGAAGTTGATAAGACAAGCAAACAGAAAGGACATTGCTGGGGGGGGGGGGGGGGAGGAGAGGGAGGAGGGCGGGAGGTTTTGGTAAGGGGCAACAATAATCAACCACAATGTATATCGACAAAATAAAATTTTAAAACAAAAATAAAAGAATAAGTTTGAAAGAAAAATGTTACAAAAGTCAAAGTGGTTTTTAACTATTCTATATTTTATCAACAGTAACTATCACTTGTGAAGTTAATAAAGAATTGACTTGGAAAAAAAAAAGAAAGATCCATATTATATTTTTAATTCTATTTTTCCATTAACTTTTTGAAGTATCCTTGTATTTCAATATCACAAAACAAAGATATTATTTTCACTTTCCTGTAATCCTTAATTCTGGGCTCAACCTTCAACTAGTGCTTTCCAAAGTCCAGAGATTACATGAAGAATCCACTAGGGTTTGAGAGGTATTGATTGTTATTAAAAAAAGAAAGAAAGAAAGAAAGAAAGAAGATTAATATTTAACATTAGAATAAACACTGGAGTCCTCACTGGATTTGTTCATTGTCAGTGTACTACAACATACTGCAGTTTACTGGTACCTGGTTAGGTGGTTTTACAGATTATTTTATCTAGTTTTAACTAATTCAACCCTCAAAAAATGGAAAAGTGGCTCTAAAGGATGCCTGAAAAGATAACAGATTGAGGATAAAAATACCAATAATGCACAAGGGAACAAGAAAACACCAAACTGCTTTATCTTCTTCTCATAAGTGTGTCTCTCATCCGTCATCACATGGTAAAAATAACAAAACTCTAAGGCTAATAAGCTGACCCCACAACATTGAAATTATTAAGATAACTACTTGAAATGTGGATATATATCAATCATTAATGACCCTCACTTTATACGCATATTGTACCTTAAAATATTAGCTAATGATAGTATGAAGCTGTCTCAAATTATCAGGCTAATTAAAATCTAAGCATCCAGAGCATGAAGAAAGCTTCTTCAATTTTCTCAGCAATAGTTAGAATCATGTGATACTCAATCCAGTACCTTACCTATAGTTTGTAAACTTAATGACACACGTTTAGAAGCCTCTTTTAAATTTTGTTTCTTTAATAATAGCAAAAGACAAAAAAGGTCCCGTGGCATTGGGTAAACACTTGGTAAAAGTGAAATAATATATGCTAAAAAACATGGTAGCAAACTAAAACACATTAATTTGTCAGCAAATATTGTCAGAAGACACACAGACATCATTCCTGAAAATTTGCTAAAGGAAGTATTAGAAAAATTACCCACTGTGGGAGATTTACCATATAGTTAGATGAGAATATAATGGTTTCTTTTTAACATTTCAGCAATATATAAACTACTTTTCTTTGAGTCACTAATAGAACAATCTAACAGAGAAAACATATTACCAAAATAAATTATTTATTTAATAAAAAGGTGTTTTATGGAAAAACTATAACTGGGAAGGATTCCTGTGTAAGGTTACCTCACATGTAAGATTCAAGCCATTGCAAGAAGTCGAAACCAAAGTACACAGTACACAGAGTGCTGCGTAGAATCAAGAACGCAACTCTTTTTTCTATATATATAGAGAGAGAAATGCAAGATATTTCACATACAATAGAATATTTACAAATATTTGAAATGAGATAGGAAGTGACCATGTAAACATTTTGTGCCTTACAGAGATACCTCTGTTTATCTCAAAATACAGTATTTTACAACTATTGAAATTTAGCATGACTTAGGCATTTTTCATTCACCAAAAGTAACTCCATTTCAAACCAACTTTATTGGAAAAGACACACATTGGCAGACCCAACTTCCAGGTCAGTCCCCTTCACCCTTGCTTATATCACTTCTTCCTATTTCTTCCTGGTGTTACATGTGCAATCTGGAGCTGGTATGAGTAGCAAACGTGAGGATGAGGGTCTAGACATTAAGGATGTGGAAGGAAAAATGGAAAGAGTCCATGTCCCTGATGACATTTGTTGAAGACACGTTTATTAAAGCCTATTTTTCACCCATTTATTTAAAAATATAAAAAGAGAACACTTCTGATTAGTTGCAAGAACAACTGACTGTCATCAAGGAAGAGGGAAACTTACTAGTCACAGTTCAGCAAGAAAACTTTGCTGGACTCATGGATTAGATTGATAAAAGTTAATACTATGGTTTAATAAGTATTTGGTAACGCTGTACTTGTTCCATTTTTCAGATTTACATTTCAACTATGACAGACATTAAACCAAATATCAAAATAAAATGAACTTAGTACTAAACCTAATTACTGCCTGCTTTTAAGACATAAAAAATGACACACTGATACTGCTCTTACAAAAGTTATTAATCATAACAAAAACCTTTGTATGCATAATAAACTCATTTTAAATCATTTTAAAATCTTGTTCATTTCATGTTTGTCTCATTCTTTACTATGTTTGTATTTTATAATGTACATAATATTAGTACACACATATTGGGGTTAATTTTTCAAATATGTTTCTCTTCTTCTGATGGGATGGGAAATCAAAAAGTTTTGATAGTACTGCGCTAGTCCAGAGGTTGGAAAACTTTTTCTATAAATTGCCTGATAGTAAATATTTTAGGCTTTGTGGCTCAAATAGTCTTTGTATCAACTACTTACCTCTGTTGTAGTGCAAAGGAGCCACAGACAATACATAAACAAATGGTGTGGCTGCACTCAACAAAGCTTTATTTGTGACTGAAATTCATATTGTTTAAGCGCTCTGAAACAGTCTTCTTCTGTTTTTTAACCATTTAAAAATATAAAAACCACTCTTAGCTTGTGAGCCATACAAAATAAAATCCTTGTGGCAGGCATAGTATCTTTGGCATTTTTATGTCCCCTGCACCTGGCATTCAAATAAACTTCACCATGACACAAAAATTTGTCTTTGTTTTTTTTTTGTTTGTTTGTTTGTTTGTTTGTTTTTTTAACAATTTCACTTTATGTTCCAATATATCATGCCTTTCAGAACACAAGCTCCTTGATGGTAGGGACTTTGGGTTGTTCATTGATCTCTCCTCAGAACTTAAAAACAGTAGGCATTGGACTTTGATGAAGTAAACTGTTCAAACTTTGAGAACATTTTAATGCCAAAAAAATAAAGACTGATAATTCAGAAGTGACACTGGTTTTCAGAGTATTTTAAGGTCTTCTCTGCTTCCTTACTGCACCACTGCACAGGGTTAAGTACCTACAGTAGCCTATTCCAGCTATCCCACCACTACAGAAATCATTTGTTTACCTGTCTCTCTGCCTCAACTATGAGCTCTCTGAGAGTAAGGGAGTTGCATTCATCTTCGTACCTCCAGCAGGTAGCATTCATCTTCGTACCTCCAGCAGGTAACATACTATCTAGCACATTGCACATATCAATAACTGGTTGTTGAAATGCATTCATGGCAATAAATACTAGCAGAACCTTTCAAAACAGGAGAAATATTTTTCAAAATATTTCTATGTACAAACCAAGGACAGAGGGAGTGAACTGTGAGGTTTACCAGCTACAATTAGAGTAAATTTGCAAACCTAGTTTCTTTAATTTTTCTTCTTGGAACTACTATCCTGCTGTCCCCTCAGGTGTGAGCCTTTGGTGAGAATCATATTTGGTAAGGAAACTAAAAATTGACCCAAATTTAGTTACCTTTTAGACCTGTTTACTGGGTAAGTTTTGTTCCTCCTTTATAAGCTTTTTGTAGGAATTTGTATGAGAAAATAAAATATATTGTCTAGAAATGATGCTGGCATTATCTCAGTCTAATAATATGGAGTAAGGATACTGGAAATATAAATGTAACCAATGGAAATTATTCTGTCTAGACAATTTGTGAGAATCTAATCATTTCTGACAACTATTTCCATGGCTTATTACAGTTAAGAACTAGTTTACTGATAATTTATTTTATGGTAACTTAACCATTAATTAAAACTACTTATGCTGAGAGCACTAAAATGATCTCATCCAAGTGAACCAACTTCTTTTTTTTGTTTTTTTTTTTTGTTTGTTTGTTTGTTTTTTTTTTTTTTTGTGACCGGCACTCAGCCAGTGAGTGCACTGGTCAGTCTTATATAGGATCCGAACCCGCGGCGGGAGCGTCGTCGCGCTGCCAGCGCAGCACTCTACCAAGTGCGCCACGGGCTCGGCCCCAAGTGAACCAACTTCTAAAAGACTGGTGTTGGGTGAGAAAGAAACCCATGATAGCAGTTAGGGGAGAACAAGTATGCTTGGGTTTAAGTATAACACCTGGTGTCCAAAGGCAAACATTCTCTCTAAATTGATGAAAAGAGAAAAGTGAGAGAATGAAAATTAAAAGCTTTGGGATTATTTATGACATTTCTAGCACATGGAACACTGGGTAGATAATTTAGTATTTACTGCATACAACTATACTATCTTTACATTATGCCCAAAATGCAAAGTATATTAATATAAATTGCTGAATAGAAAAAGGTGTAAAACATCAAATTTGCATGTGTAATCATATCTTAAACGTTACCTTTAATAAATGGGGTTGAAATGAAATGTGCCCAGAAATTAATCATAAATCATCACTAGCCTCATCTTTTTAGACAAACCTATTTAATTACCTATATTAAAACACAGTCCTTATTGACATATCTATATGAATCCAATGTTACCAACAAAACCTGGACCTACACTTAACAGATCCTTGTGCTAGCTAATAGAAATCAAATTCCAACTTGAATTCCCAAGAAGTTTCTGTATTTATTTTTTTAAGCTTAAAATGAAAATCTCCCCTCCCCCTCCAAAAAGAGAACTCTAATTGCATTAACTCAGTTTTGATAAAACAAGTTATCACTATTAAACATTTAAGTCCCTAAGCAGTCTACTAAATGTATAAAAACCAGCTCAGCTATTCTCAGTAAGCTCAAACGCTATGACAACTAAAACATGCTGAATAGTTATTCAATTATAGCATTATTAATTTTCTTATATTTAAAGTAGAACGGAGGAGATATTTAATTCAATCCTATTTAGAGGCAATGCAAAATGCATCTGATTAACATGAGAAAGGTTACAAATATGAATCTCATTCAAATTTGATTTTGGGATTAAAGATGATGTTTAATACCACTGTAGTTCAGTCATCTCTAAAAGTTACCGATAAAAAAATTAAAAGGTGGAAGCAGTACTGTTTTGGTCCTACTACCTTTACCCACTTGTGGAAGATTTGAAAACGTAACTCTGGGCAGGGGAGGGGAACAGGAATCTTAAAAAGCAAGTATAACCTACCCCATGCAAGTAATTATAACAATCATATTTTTAAAGTTTTAAAAAGAACCACTTCCCAGTTTCAATTGAAATTTAAATACATTAATTTTTATAATTTATAAGTTAAATTAATAAAATTAAAATTAAATTTAAATTTAAGAGGAGCCACTTCTCAATTTTCAATTAACAGTCTAAGTTCAAAATTCAGTCTCATAAACTATGGAAGATACACTTAACAAAGAGCTGTACTCTATAAAATAAACAATCATCTGAAAATTTCAAATTTGAAGCTTTAAATCTTTCAGCAATAGCCATTAATTCCATTACTCAGAAAGTCTGTCCATAATTACTTCATTTAATATCTACAACATAAAAAGTGATGTACCAGTACACAGAATAGATGTCAGAGTCAATGGAACATTAGTAATCTACTAAAACACTAGTAAAGTAAAATGGAAACACTAAGATCTTTCAGTTAACTGGACTCATTTCAGGATTTTCCTTAGCTATAAAGAACTAAGTAATTTTTAAAATGTGCTATTAGGAATGAAATAAAAGATCTAATACTTTTTTAAAAATATGTGCTGCAGTAATTTTAGATTTAGCTCTAATATTACATACATCTACAAGCCCATAAAATGAGAACTGCTGTTGATGGACATGATCCTCAGGCATAACAGGAGTTTCAATTATCAGAGTAAGACAGAATTATACTTAAATATTACCTTTCATTATTTAAGTTTTCACCAAAAGTTTTACCAAAATATATCATCACCGAGAAATTCCAAATAATAAATTATATTAGCAATTTTAAGGTAATTTATTTCTTGTCAAGCATCTCATATACTATTACTGTGTATAATGCCATGGTATTTGATGCAATTATTTAAAACATTTTCTACTATATAATATTTAGGCCAAATGTTCTAAACCTTTGCACATCTCTAAAGCCTACAAAAGCCAATCAATAGTAACAGCACAATAAAGGGTAATATCAAGAAGCTCATGAGAAGCAAGACTGTCATAACAGCCATCAAATAGGACAAGAACATCTTTTACATTATTTTTACAAGGAAGGACACCCACAAGGATTAAAAAAGGAAAATTTCATATCTGGAAATCTACCTCTGTGTTTTAGAAACAGAATGACTAAAGTGCCTTCTCAATTAACTGTGATAATGACATTTTAAGAATTTTCATTACTAGATTGTTGGCCTCTTTATTTTCAATTGATGCTCTGTAAAAAGCAATTACAGACAACTTTCCATCTTCAGTAGGAAATAATCCATCCCAGGCTGGCTTTACCTACTACCCAATGTACCTCTTCTCAGTTGCCTTCTACTTCCACTCAATATGTGTGCAAAGAAAACGTACTAATTTTATATTTAGCTTAAATAAAACATTATTAAAGGCAGATGTTACACAAAATGCCAGTGTTTTAGATTTTTATTTACCTAAGTTTAAGTTCCAGCTCAGCCATTTATTAGCTTAGGCAAGTTAGTGGACCAATTTTCTTAGCCTCTTTCTAAGCTTCAATTTCTTCATCTGAAAATGGAGTACAACAATGTTGCCTACTTTGTGGCACTGTCATAAGGATCAACTGAAATAGTACACGTAAACTGTTTAGTTTCATGCCTGGGCCATATGTGTACAGCAAATGAAAACTATGCTTATTCATAAAATAACTTGCTCACTGTAAATTGAGTATAGTCAAACTAAAGATAATTTCAAAAATATGTAATGTTCAAGGTATAAGTTGACTTCTCTCAAAGAAGAGATACAATTCTTAAAAAAAATTTCCTGTTAACCTTTGGGTTACTATTTTTAATCTATTTTTAATCAATCTAAATTTTTCTGATATTCTACTCCTATTATATTATCCTACTATTTAAAAATAATATATATTCATTTATAAGGTTTTTTTAATTTGACAGATAAAATTGTATGTATTTACCATGTACAAGATGATGTTTTGATATATATACATTGTGGAATGACTAAATATAGCTAATTAACATATGTATTATCTTATATAGTTACCATTTTTGTGGTGAGAACACTTTATACGCACTCTCAGCATTTTTCAAGAATACAAAATATTTTATTAACTATAGTCACCGTGTTGTACAATAGATCTATTAAACTTATTCCTCCTCACTGAAATTTCGTATCCTTTGACCAACATCTCTCCACCCTCACCCTCAACCACCCCAGCCTACAGTAACCACCATTCTACTCTACTTCCATGAGATCAACTTTTTTAGATTCCACATATGAGTGAGAACATGTGATATTTGTCTTTCTGTATCTGGCTTATTTCACTTAACATTATGCAAATTAACAAAGAGATATCACCTCACACCCGTTAGAATGGCTATTATCTAAAAGACAAAAGATAACAAATGTTGTTGAGGACTTGGAGTAAAGGGAACCTTTGCACACTGTTCGTGGGAATATAAATTAGTACAACTAGTATGGAAAACAGTATGGAGTTTCCTAAAAAAATTAAAACTACCATATGATCCAGCAATCCCACTACTGTATATAAATAAGTTTTTAATGTCTAAATACACATGTTTATAATGTTTGAGTATGTGGGTGACATAAGAACATAAATGAGACCCAACAAATAAAAGCATAACACAATACAATAGGACCTGAAAAATACCTTTTCTTAATATCCTATTCCAAGATTCCCACAGAAGAAAAAATTCCCATTAGGGAAAATGTGGCACCAAGCTGTACATTTACTTATATCACGTTTATATTCCAACAAGCACATCTTTTAAAAACCACCACACATTTAAAGAGAAAAATGGTAATTTTCTGAGGGAATACTAGAATATTCAAACCAGAAAATAGGAATGCTGTACAAAGTTCGAAAACACTGTAAATGTTGAACACAAATATAAAAATCGAAAACCACCAGGAATTATTGTTGCTACAATCACATAACAGGTATGTGTGTACTGAAGCAGAGTGAACAAGGGAAGAGAGCAGTAGAGGAAGATACCAAAGAGGTAAGGTGGAGGGGTTCAGACCAATAGGGCCTTATAGGCTATTGCAAGTATACTGGCTTTCAATATATTGCAAATATAGAAGGTCATGGGTGGAAGCAAGGAGACCAATTAGGAGTTGTGGTAATCTGAATAGTGCTACCATTATTGTAGTCATCCAGGTGAGACCTCAACCAGTGTGGTACCAGTGGAGTTGGCAAGAAATGGTCAGATATTGCAAAAGTACCTTACTCTGAAGGGAGAGCTCAAGGGATTTCCTAATGGACTGAATGTGAAATGTGAGAAAGAGATTTCCACAGTTTTTGGCCTAAGTTAGTGGATGGATGGAGATACCATCAACTGAGAAGGGGAAGACTTTTGGAGGAGGAGGTTGGAGACAAATATCAGAAGTTCATTTTGGGATGTTATTTTCAGAGGCCTATTGAACATCCAAGGACAGGTGTTTACTACAAAATTTGATACATCACAGTCTGGGGTTCAGATGTGAGGAGTAAGCTGAAGATAAATTTGAGAACTGTGAGCATACGAATGGAATCTAAAGCCACAGGACTGGTTGCAATCACCAAAAAAATAGTATAGATAGATAAAAGATGTCCAATAACTGATTCCTGGGCCTCTCCAACATTTAGAGGTTGAGGTCATAAAGAAGCAGCAGCAGAGAAGACTGAAAAGGAGCAGCCTGAGAGGTAGGAAGGAAAATAAAGTGTTTCAAATTGGAGAGAATGATCAACTGCACCAAATGCTGTTGCAAGGCCAATTAAGATGAGAACTGAGAATTGAGCATGGGATTGAGCAGCATGAAGATCTTTGGTGACATGGATAAGAGCGATTTTGATAGAATGTGGGATGGAAGCTTGGTTACAGTGACTTGAGAGGAGAGAAATTGGAAGCACTACACATAAACAAAATGATTGTGAGGTTAGGCTTTGCTTCAAAGGAGAGTAAATAAAGGGAGTGATAGCTGGCAATAGGGTTAGGGTCTAGAGCAGGTTTTTGGAACACGGGACAGCATGTTTGTATGCTGCTGGAATAGTAGAAAAGAAGAGAAAATTATTGGAGTGATGTCTGTGAGTAGGTGAAAAGGAATGGGGTCTTATACACAAGTGGAAAGATAAGGACATGAAAAGCTTACCAATGGTGAGAGGTAACAAGACAGACTATGTGAGTACAGATACTAAAAGTTAGATAGATGTGGTGGTGGGAGCCTGTGTAAGTTCTATTCAATTTACTCAGCAAATTAAGCAGCAAAGTCATCAGCAGAGAATAAAGATGGGAAGAGTTTTGAGGTTTGAGCAGCAAAATAAAGGTGTGGAATACTCATCTAGGAGTATAGTTGAGGGAATGGAGTAGGGATTTATAAAATGATTGAAACATAAGGGCCCACTTGGGGCTTCATGAAAGGAATCTGTTTCAGAATCATTAATAGGGCAATACTGGATTAGAATAGGCAAAAACCTGGAGAACAGGAGAAAGATCAGTTAGGAAGTTATGTTAGTAGCCACAAGAAAAAACTACAGAGGGATATCATCTAAATGAGGGCAACAGCGGCTAGAGGACAAGTGAAGACATAGATATAACACAGTTATCACAGAAGCAGGACCAATGGAATTTGGTAAGCAATTAGAAGTGACTAAGAAAAGGAATGGAGTGGAAGATGGCCCTGTAGTATTGAGCTTAAGGGAAATGAAGTATGGCAATGCCAATGCTGAACTCAGAGATCTATTTCAATACTGCAAAAAGCAGTAACCAAATTGGTCAGCAGATTAAAGCCATATAAGTATAATTTTTGAGTGAAGAGAAGAAGAAAGATTTTAAAAGATTAAAATTATTAATAGTCTCAAGGAATGTTTCCGATTTTTTTGTTGTTTTTGGTGACTAAGTTAAGATAGAATAAAAGGGTGGCAAACTGAGGGGCATCTAGGTTATCAAAAATACTGGCAATTGAAAAAAGAATAGGGCTTGTTTAATAAAAGAAGGGAATGCTACAAACGTTTATAAAAGTGCTTATATAGAAAGCTTATATACCAGACACTATTCTAGCATCTCCTTTAACCCTAAAAATAAGCGTAGATCTCTTATGCCTTTGTTACAGTTAAGGAAAATAAAGTATAGAGAGCTTATATAGCCTTCACAAGGTGAGAAGATTAATGGCAGAGCCAGAAGTCAAACACAGATCTGAATGACTCCAAAGTCCAAGTTCTTAACCACAACACAACACATGCTCTGTAAAATGTAGGGCCTTGGAGAGTAGGTATAGGTTGTTTAGCTTCCAAGGAGAATTTTAGAGTAAAAGATATTAGAGGAGGTATTATTCCAAAAATGACACTGTCCAAGGTGTGGTCATACCTATAATTAGCTACATATAGAGATGCAGAGGTCAGAATTTAGGAAATCAAGGAACTAAGAGCAAAGATGTACTGAAGGGATTATCAACATAATAGTTGATATAACCAAAATGAGAAGCAAGGGAAAAAGAGAAAAGGATATCCAGGTGCTATCATCATCAAGGAAGATCAGCAGGTAAAAGACTTCACAAGAGAAAAGATTGTTGAATGATGATTCAAAGAAGATTACATGGAAAGAGCAGCAGGAAAAAGGGTGCACCACAGGACTCAGAGGAAGAGTTTAAGAGGGTGACAGGACTTGTTGCATGGAAAAAGCCAAATGCCAGTTGTGGCTAGACAAGAAGAGTCAAGGAAGAGTCAAGGAAAACTTTAAAGATAAAGGCAATTTGTATGTATTTATTCAACAACTTTCAATGAATATTTATTAAAAGTCTACTAACTCTTCTAGGCACAGGAGAGAAATAGTGGGGGTATGGAGAGGGGTGGTAACGAGATATTCCATAGTGCGTAGAGGATCGGGATTCATTGATTCTTAACCTTTTATTTTGGTGTGGGTAAGGGGACCTTTGAAACTCCTGTGAACCCTAACTACCGATAAATAGACATACACAAATATTTGTATTGATAAGTGGGATAAAATTTTAAATGAATGAATCATGAATTAAGGATCTTTAGTCCTTCTCTCATCAAGCTAACCAATGTAACATGACCCAATACCTCATTTCTCCCCTCTCCTACCATAAACTGCTGAATACTCAAAATATTTTTTTTATTTAAAAGTTGTTTAATATTACCAGTTTTTATTGGTCACTTCCAGGATTTAAAAGTACTCTAATACAGTATGATCATATTAAACTGCATCCATTCATTCTTTCACATAATCAGTATATAACATTCACTGTGCACCTACTACGTCCTAGTACTATGGTAGGCATCCTATTCAGTAATAATCACAAGAGAAAAGTGAATACCCCAAATATTATATTCATTATCTAATATAGGAAAAAATTTAGGCCATAAGCTATAAAACATAAGAAACATGCTAGAAAATGCAGATTTTGTGACTGTTGCTAATAGAACAAACTTGAATTAATTAATTTCTCTGTTTTCTCTACTGTTTCTTACCCTCTGCCCTCCCAACTCTATTTCATATACCCAACAAGAGACCTTGTGCTGTTTTCAGCAAAGTGGACTTAGGCCTGTTTTGCTTTATAGAAACAGGCATACAAATTAGTTAATTGAAAAATTGATTCACTGTGCCACAGACTAGTAAATACAGGTACTAAGAAACAAAGATAAATGAGACTGCCCCCGCTTTTAGGAGCTCATAGTGAAAGAGAGACAGTTAAAGCCATTTTAGCTCAAAAAACGGATACTTTTGCAAATAGTTCTGTTGTATCAACAAGTTTCTGATCTCTTCTTTTTCTGATATAAACACAACCATACAAACACACCTACTTAAAACCCAGTGTTATTCTGGGCACACATATTTTTAAATTACAACAAAATTAGGGGTCTAACTTACCATCATTTTTTCAAAGAGATCCAGTACTTCCTTTTCTGACAGATTCAAAGATCGTTCATCATATAATGGCTGAGCTGCTGGAAACTCACTCATCGCAACTTGAGAATCAATAGGATGTTGAATAAGAGGTTTTTCTTTTTTGACAGTAGATTTTCTAAAACTTGTAATTCGGTCACGCTGCAAACAGAAAAAAAAAGCCCTAAGAAACAGATCAAGAACCACGAACATGAAGAATAGAAACATCAAAATGGCACTTAGTATAATATATATCCTTATTGTCTTTTGACAAAATGTTATTTTAAGCAGCAAGCTCCAGTTAGAGATTGTACTATTTTGAAAGCTTGAAGTAGTTCTTCAGCCGCAGAAGTCTGGGGGTGAAAAGTATTCCTCAAAAGTAAAACTTAGTCCCTTGTCCTTTCTGTTCTGCACAGTAAATTGGTGAAAGAAAGTCTCGGATCAAAGTCCTGTGGTTGTTTCAGGGAGAATGTGTCTTTGGTGGCAACTTTAGAGCTATGAAAAAAAGAGACAAAATAAAAGGTGCTACAAATATCCAATTATGTGGAAAAATTATGGTTACGTTTCTCATCTTCAAAGTGGTAAAAATTGTGACAAGTATATATGAATAATTTGTCAGGGTAGCAGCAGAGCAGAGTGGTTAAGAACATGGATTCTGAAGCCAGACTACCTGGGTCTGAATCCAAGCTCTGCCATTTACTAGCTGGGTGACCCTACGAAGGTCACTTGGTCTCTATAACTGTTTCCTCATCTCTAAAATAGGGATAATTACATTACCTACACCATAGAGTTATTGTGAGATTTAACTTAATATGTTTAGTGTGCTTAGCTGCTATTTATTATTATTGTTGGTACTATTATTTTTATTTTCCCCCAACTTTTTCTTCTCTAAAAAGTGAGACCAATGAGGAAGCAAAACAAAAATAAAAACATCAACTTTTCCACTTACTAGAAATATAACATAAACAGAAATATCTTTTTTTTTTTTTTTTTTTTTTTTTCGTGACCGGCACTCAGCCAGTGAGTGCACCGGTCATTCCTATATAGGATCCGAACCCGCGGCGGGAGCGTTGTCGCGCTCCCAGCGCAGCACTCTACCGAGTGCGCCACGGGCTCGGCCCTAAACAGAAATATCTTAATACCACAAACACTATTAGGAAGAAATTGCTATTTTATGGATATTGACTTTGAACCATTGAGTCCATGCACAATCTCTAATAATTAGCTTGCTATTTCACATAAAGTGGGTTAATGATTTCAGTTGCATATAAACAGGCCATTCAATTTTAAACCACAAAATGTTAGACATCAAAAATTAGTTATGTACATAAAACTGAATGCAACTCAGTTTTATTCTGGTTTCTGTTAGGAAGCACATGCATACCACTGGCTCATGTTAAACAAGCAGACATGTTAGATACGAGGACAGTGCATCTTCACTGCCATGTTACCAGAGACCTTACAAATTACTTCAACAATACAAAAAGCCCAATAGAAGTTATTACTACAGCTTATGTAAAATTATGTTGACCCCAATTAAAGAACATACCTTTATTTTATTAATTCAAAGAACACTTTTTTTTTTAACTAAAAGGTGTACTTTGAAAGAAATGTCAGCAGTTTAAGCAGCTTATTTAGGATTACAAAAATGATTTGAGTACATGTTGCTTACCAAGAGATTATATAAATTATAATTTTTTAGAACTGGGAAGAAACTTGAAAAATTATCTAGACCAACTCCCTCATTTCACAGAAAGAGTGACTTGCCTAGATTTTCGAGCCCCTGGTTCCTATCCCAGTCTTCACATTAACTTAAGGTTCATTTCTCTGAATCATCTTGAACCATATTTTCAAATTTTCTTTTAATTCTTTGAGGGAAATTAAGTTGGTTTAGATACGGAGTATATCTTCACACAACTCAAAAAAAAATTAAGTAATCCCAAAGAAGCTGAGTACATATTCGTCAAATATTACTTAAAGATATGGTGGAGATGAAAGCATTTAAATATGTAATTGACCATCAAATCAACATATCTCTTTTCCTTTCCCTTCCTATCATTTAATGTTTACTTTTGCAATACTAGTTTTTTTTTACTGAGTAGCATTACTTACAAATATTTGATCTTATGCTACATCCTTCATTTTTATCTAGAAAATTGGCTTTTGATTTCAGCTATATCTTGGTAAGAAAATGAAGTTAAACCACATACCTTCATCTCCTGAGAGCACTAACACTATTTTACATTATTTGCAGATAGGTAATATCACACAGAAAAAAATTGACATTGCTTAAAATACCTTTTTTAAAGTTTAGCTATAAAAGGGCACACTTAAATTTTGAGCCTATAATTTTTAATGTTTTACTATGATAGACTCAGATTGAAAATATTTAAGGTTTTTAAAGTTAATAGCCTATATCTAACTAATAGAATGAACTTAATTTCCTTTCTATTTGAAATTAATTTCCCCCAATATTAATGTTTAATATATTCACAGTCAATTTATTTGGCTATCAAAAAAGGAAATGCCTGTGTTTTCCAGAGTCTACATTTACATAGAGATTTAAAAAAACATTTGGTTAAAGTACATATCAGGAGGATGATATCAAATTTTGTTGGGATCTCACACAATAGTTTATAGATAGTTAATATTCAAAAGAGAGAAGTCATTCTATTCCATTCTACTGTACTTTGTAAACATCCAGACATTTTGTATCTTACATATATCAATGCTTTCATGTCCACCCATTTTAATGAAAAGGCAACATGCATAAGTAATGTAATAACATGCTGCTAAGACCACCTTACCACATCATCTGCCAAAGTTTTTATTTGAATGTTCTATTAAAACCAAAAGGAAACAAACAAAAAGAAGAAATACCAGTCAGATAAGAGAAATTCATAGATCAAACAAGAAAATAATAATTGAATGATTCTCATTTTTTATTTTATCAACTGTAAGTAGTCAAAAAGAATTAGAAAGTTCAAATATATAAATAATACATTCTTTACAAACAGAAAAGCACAACTTTTTAAAAATTAAAAATTAAAGGGGGGTGGGGGTTGTTTTAAAATATGGCTCCCAAGGTCCCAAAGCCAGACCTGGATCAGCCATCACTACCACAATGTTCAAATGAGAGGAAACATACAGCAAAATCATAAACCTCTGCAGGTTTTTTTGAAGTTTTGGAATGAATGATCATGTTTTTAAGATACCTAAAATTAAAAAACAACATGTACAATAGGAAAATGTCACATTAACAGCAATGAAATATAATGAAACAACTCCATCTAAGAACTCAGTATTACATCTAACAGATATTTAAAGGACATCTTTGTAAACATTCTAAATAAAATTGAACTTAGTAATTCTGTTAATATATGCCCATTTCTCAAAAATTCCCAGCACTTTTTTTGCATGTCGTTTTCTACTTCTAATACTGAGAATCATTGAAAATGGTGCTTTCTAGTAGATAAAACACAATGGTTAATAAAAATACCTCAACATATGGGCACCATTATTTGAAGAATTAGAGTACAACAATACTAAAGTAATACCTAACAATTTAGTAATCTTCCATGATTCAGAAGATACTTCAAGATCATACAGTAACATGATTTGCATAAAGCAGTTTTATTATATTATAAATACTTTGATGTGCCAACTTAAGTGATGTAATAAGGAAAGAACCAGATTGTTAAAGACTGTCTGTTAGGAATTGAATTTAACCCTTCTGCCACATATAATACATTGATTTCTTTCTCTTTTTTTTTCGAAAAAATGACTGGTAAGGGGATCTAAACCCTTGACTTGGTGTTGTCAGCACTACGCTCTCCCAAGTGAGCTAACCGGCCATCCCTATATGGGATCCAAACCCGTGGCCTTGGTGTTATCAGTACCACACTCTTCCAAGTGAGCCACGGACCGGCCCCTTATTTGCTATTTTTGGTGATGTCTGTTCATATCTTTTGTACGTTAAATTTCAGTTGAAAGAAGTAATATTTATACAAGATTGGGGTTTTTTGTTTGTTTGTTGTTTGTTGTTTGTTTTTTTAAAGATGATCGGTAAGGGGATCTTAACCCTTGACTTGGTGTTGTCAGCACCATGCTCTCTCAAGTGAGCAAACCACCCATCCCCATATAGGGATCCGAACCCATGGCCTTGGTGTTATGGGCATCACACTCTCCCGAGTGAGCCATGGGCCAGCCCTCTATACATTGATTTCTTACAACCGAAGCTGAATAATGTGTATCAACTTGGTCATGTATGTTCATGTCCCTCTTTACTAAGAAAAATACAGTCTTCTCACTGGTGCGGAGGATTCCATCGTGAGTTTTGAGTGAGAATTGCTTGGTCTCGGGATCTCAGGAAATCATCTTCAAATACCACCAACCCAGTGCTGTTAAAGGTCATCCTCCCCTGGATCAGTTGGGGCAAATATACTATTACACTTGTATATACAGTTCTTTTTCTACTTTTAATCCATTGATTCCCTCAGGGATCTAAACATCTAATTTCTGTACTATGTCTTCATTATATCCTGCTGACACAAACCCCAATAAATCTTTACTGCCTAGGAAAAAGAAAAGAGGAGGGGATTATTTATATCAGAACTGAAGCTATTTTAAGAAAGATGAATTCACCCTAGGACTCTCTCTACCAGTTATTTTCTCTTTAGTTATTCTAATGGGTTACAGAAAACTCTAATGCACAATGGCAAGCTTTGTGATTTCACATAATGCAAAATCAGAGAAAGAAATGGCAAAGAATCCAAAGTCCATTAACTAACCCTGCCACCATCTGGATGTGTGCCTGCCTGTCCACCTAGGTTTTTGAGACACATTATGCAGTTCTTCAGGTGACTCTTGTTTTCCTTATTTTCCCATCCTTTGAAGTTATAAGCTCAAGATTGGAAATGTATCCATAGCTCTAAAGGAAGAATGTAAATTAGGGGAAAATATAATTTTATTTAGTCAAATTTTCTAAGTTAAGGTACACATATGTCTGAAATGCTTCAAATGTGTATCTCAACTGAATACATGTTGACAGTTTAATCACAGGAGACAGACATAAGAAAAAAATAATTGCTAGCAATATTTCCATCTGGTCTTACGGGAAGAGACTTGAGTGGTCCTCTCTCCCCACTACTATTCTCTTTTTTGGAATTAACATACTTTTTGTCCATACTAAAACACACAGTATGGAGTTAGAAACTATTCAAACTGGATAGAATTTGCGATAATCTGGCCAAAGCCTCTCATTTTACAAATAAGAAGGTAACATTTATGTTAATGGTAGCACCTGCATTCCATTTGTCTAGGTTGAAGACTTGCATGTCACCTTGGTCTCCCCCCACTCCTTCATTCCCAATAGTCAAGCAGATGTCCAGTCCCATAGTAATCCTTTTGTAGTCTGCAAAGATCTGGTTCAAGCTGCCATCGGCTGTTGCCCAGATTGCTGTAGTAACATCCTGTCTCCCCGCTTCCACCTTTGCTCTCCTACAGTTAATTCTGAACAAAGCACACAGAAGTGATACTGTGAAAGCCAAAGTCACATCATATCACTCCTCAGCTCAAAACTATCCAATGGCTCTCTATTTTCCTTCCCAGCACAAGTCTAAGTTGTTACAATGGCCTACAAGGTCCTATTGATCTGCAAACTCCCCATATCCCTCTGACCTCATCTCCTGCTTCTCTCCCTTCATTCACCCAGCTCCAGTCACATGGACCTAATAAGGCAATGAGCCACATGCACTGGCTTTCTTCTGCCTCGAATGCTCTTTTCCATTCTCCATATGGCTCACTTCCTCACCCTCCTTACAAGGTTTTGTTCAGTGAAGCCTACTGGGTCCATCCTATTTAAAATGGAAACATCCGCCCCCTCCACATTCCTGGCTCTCCTGACCTGATTTACCATTCTCTACTTTTCCTTTTTACAATAGGACTTAGCACATTTCAACATAATCTATTATTTACTTTATTATTATTTTTGTTTGTTTTTCACACTAAAAATGTGAGCTCCACAAACACAGGGATTTTTGTCTGGTTTAGGGGTGTACCCCTAATGCCTAGAGCAGTGCTTGGCACACTGAAGCTCAATAAAGATTATGAATCACTATCACATTCCCATTCATAAATATTCAATGCCTCCTGATGACCTATAGAAAAAAGACTAATATCCTTAACCTGGCATTCAAAGCCATGTATGATTCGGCCCTAGGCTACCTTCTACTTCTTCCCTCATGACCCCTCTGCTATTAAAAAAAAACCTAGAAATCCTTTTTTCAATGCCCCACAATGTCCCGTTTGTGCCTCCATCATTCCCTCTGACCTGAAATGCCCATTTTGCTAGACACATTTCTATTTCTGGAACTTCCATTGAGTTTGAAGTTCAGTTATTGATAAACCAAATGTGGACCCCTTGTCTAAAATAATACTGGAGGAGGATTGTGCTTTGTTTATTTTATTCTTAAAGAATTTTTTTTCCTAACAGTCATCTTCAAGAATGATAGAGCACCCCAAGGCACATAGGAAACTACACTCCCATAAAAAATTACCCCAATTACTTGTGATAGAGAACTATAAAGAAAAACACTCTGCTCCTCATTTCTTGATTTATAAATTTCATTCAAATACAAAGTGTATGTCCTGTATAACTGTGCACATTTAACCTAATATGGATATTTTCTCATTTACGTCATGTAAAAATATGCTTTCATATCTTATTTCATAAATATATTTCATAAATATACTGTTAACATTATTTAGAATTCTTCTTTATAACTTCAGAAAAAAAGAGACAAATGTGGTCTATTGAAAAGGAAAATCTTTAAGCAGATATGAAGAGGTTAAGTTTCAGAAAGGGCGATATTTGGCCATTGTACATTAAAAATGCATTTAAATCATTGCATAAGTTAAAATTAAATGATCTGCAATAGAAAATAAATTATTTCTGCCACACAATTGTCTTTACGTATTAATCAAAAAAAAGAGAGGTACAAAAGGACTTGAGAATAACAACAAAAACAATATCAAAAAGAAAAAAGTTCAGAGAACTGTAAAGAACTATCTTTTGACAGTATTAAATCAGTCATTTCCATGTAAACTGACCTTTAAAACATATTTGAAAATCATCATACTAAAAAATATTTTCATTTATAAAGATGCTCTTCAGGGACAAGCTCTCAAATTTTATCTGAATGTCATTTATAGAGGTGTGTGCATCTCTCTGTCACACTACACACAAGTAAATATTATGGATTTTACTCCTGTTTACAAAACTAAAGATACTGTGGAGTTAAAAAAAAAAAAAAATCAAAAACCAAAAATGACCTAAAAAATCTTCACTAGAGTCACACCCCTGAATTAAAAGCACCGATTAAGGTCATTTTAGTAAGTTTTTATTATGCAAATCTAATGAAAATGGTCATTGCAATGAGGGTATATTGCACCAATAAGTATAGTGACCATATATTTTCATTAAAATCCACTCTGGAAAAGCAATAAGATTGTGCATTAGTCAAGCAATCAGAGTTTATTAAACTTCATTAATGATCAGCTATATTAAATATAACTTAGTACAGTATTATATGAGTATCATATAATTATAAGTATCACTCCAGAGTTTCAACCCCTTAAGAATAAGAGAAATGTCTGAATTACTTATAAACTCTAATGCTGAAATTCTGATTGCAATGCAAGATTCATTATTGCAAGAAAATTAAGTTAATTTTCTCAATCAGGCAGAAATTAACAAAACAGCAAGATGTAAAGATTCAACTCTCTTATGGCTAATGTTACATGGTAATACAATGTTTTATAAACATCATGCAATTAGTCTAGTACCATAGAAATTGGACAACTAAATTGCATATAATTCAAAAGTCTCACTACCAACTCAAAAACTTAGTCACACTATTTTGACTATTTTCTTCTCTTTTAAAGAAAATGAGTAAGCTGGCCATTACAACAAAGATGAAATGTCGATTATTTACCCAGTTTTAAGTTTCTTGCTCTCCGAGAAGGGCAGGGGCAATAGGACACAGAAAACCACGTTCAATTCAATAGAACAAATATTTGAGCATATACTATGCACCTGTTCAGTGCTGGGCACTAGAAGTCAATGGTAAACAAGATAAACATGATTTCTTCCTTTATGGAGGTTACAGTTTAGTTGAATATCAAGAGGAATGAAAGAACAACCGCAGTAGAAAGATTCTGAGAGTTCCGACAGGGTAGTACCCTATTATAACCTCCATATACTCTCCAAGTTAGAAAAAACCTTGGAGAAGGTGATCAACATCAATCACTGAGGACATCCCCACCCAATACTTACTCAGATCAGCAGCAGTCACAGAAGGAAGTAGTTACTATTCAAAGGCCTGCCTTCTAACTTTTCAGATCCTGTACTCACCCTGCACTTTAAAAACCAGTAAGACCAATCAAGGCAATTCAAGGCCATTCAATCACCTGGTAACCACGCTAAACATACTGTTCAGGCATTGAAATATTTAATCATAAAGATATTTTGCATTGGTTGAGTACCTCTTAGTTGTGTTTATTTCACCAAGAAAGCTATCTATAATTGTATTTTTAGAACTGAGCTCAATATAGAGGTTTGATTCTAAGACGACAGGAGGAAAATAATTTTTTTTTTTAACAATCATTGAACTACGTACTGCCTGTATTTAAAATTACTCCAAAACATTCTTTCATCTCCTTTCTAACAATAAGGGTCATTTTCAGACACCCACATGTCATCTTAGGTACTGGAGTCCTCTACCACCATTAGCACTTATGAAGAGATGCTAGATAGATGCTAGGCACTGGGGATTTGAAGAGACATGATCCTGCCCTGGAAGCTCAAAAGCCTAGTAGTTAAGAAGATGAAGTTACAGACATTAAGCTCCAATTCTCCACCTTACTTTGCTATTGTTAACATCTTGAACTGTCCATTTCATCATTTTAGTAGAGCAATACTTTTATATTTCTGTAACTATAAACATAACATCTCAGAAGTACTATCAAATCAAAAGCCTCAAATTTTAACCCACCAGAGTTCTTTGCTATTGCAGATCAAAATTGTTTCTACCATTTTTATGACAAGAAAAAAAAAATTCCTTTCGGGATTTTCTTCTTAAGATGCTCTTTCAATTTATAAAGAACAAAATGTTTATTTACAAGAAATCAAATATGACATCACAGTACATAGGGTTTCGGTTTTCTTCACGAAGCAAAAGACTGTGTTGACTTTACTGGATAAATTTTGTAATCTGTGATAACAAGATAGGATCTATCTTAAATGAATTGTCTTGCCAAAATTTCAACCTTGAACTGCCAAGTGGGCTGAATATGATATGAGAATCTAGCAGTCTCTTCTGTGTAATAAGCATGATCACCTTCAGGATTAAGCGCAACTGGTTCAGGAAATGTATGTCTGCTGCTTAGGTCTTTAAAAAAAGATTCACACTAATGAACTGGAGGAAGTTACCTACTACCCAAATTAAGCAGAAACAATTGCAGAAATAATTTATCTTTTTAAGAGTAGTAGCTTCTTCTGCTGGTATAGAAATAATGTTTGTTTGCTTTGTAGTACATCATTTCAAATGGGAAAAAATTGTTTGGACATGAAAGTTCTTTCTTTCTTGGTACATGAACAAAAAACAACAGAAATGACAAAGAAAGCTACCTTTACACAAATAAACAAGGTTCAAAACCTAGCACAGTACTCTGTACATAACAGACATCCTTAGCCAAGTGGGGCTCAATATTTAATAAATAAATTTTTACTTTCTCTGTTTTAAAACAAGACAAATGTCTCAACCAGACATTAATCAAATACCCAATATATGCCCAGCACTTTGGCACATCGAAGTTTAAGATACGATTCTTCCCTTAAGGCATTTATAATCTAACCAGGGAGTGAAAACTAAACACATAAAAACAGATAATTAAATGCTAAACTATGAGATTCTAAGGTATGTAGTTTCTCCTCCTAGGTATTATCACATTGCTCTGTCTTATCTTCACAGCATTAAACAGTATCTGAAATGATCTTGTTTTTATTTACTTGCTTGTGTTCTAGTTTCTAGAAAACAAGTTCCCTAACAGCAGAGACCTTAAATGTCTTATTCACTTTCAGATCTCTGACACTTAGAAAAGTAGCTGGTACATAATACCTGCTCAAATATCTAGTGAATAAATTTATTTACATATGGTAAGAGTTCAAAGAAGATACAGATGAATATAGCTTCACTGAGAAACTATAAAGAATTGTGCCCTAATAGCCAGAAAGAAGGGAAAAGAGAAAATTACACAAAAGGAGCAATGTTAACGTTTTACTTCAGGGAAGTTGGGGAGAGCAGCCTTATGAAACAAAACGTTCAAGCAGAAGATCATTAAATTTTGAATATGTAGGGTGAAGCCCGATTAGAGGCAGTCTTGAAAACCACAAGGAGTAGTTTTAGACTAAAAATGACAACCACTGGGGGGTTCTTAGGATTTCCTGATTCAGACAGAGACATGGAGAAAGCAGTATTTTAGAAAGCTGACTTTGGGTGGCACAAGTCCACAGTCTTTTATCTGAAACCCTTGAAGCCTGCTGTGTTTTGGAATTCCAAATGTTTCACATTTTAGAAAGGAATATGGTATGTGTACCATATATTACAAAACACACCCAGCAGAAAACAGGTTATCCATATGCAGAAGAATAAAACTAGACCCCTAGCTCTCATCATACACAAAAATCAACTCAAATGGATTAAAGACTTAAATATAAGACCTGAAACTATGAAACTAATAGAAGAAAACATAGGGGAAATGCTTCAGGACATTGGTCTGGGCAAAGATTTTATAAATAAGACCTCAAAAGCAGAGGCAACAAAAGGAAAAATAAACAAATAGGATTATATCAAACTAAAAAGCTTTTGCACAGAAAAAAAAAAAAACCCATCAACAAAGCAAAGAGACAACCTGCAGAATGAGAAAAAATATTTGCAAACTATCAGCTGACAAGGGATTAAAATCCAGAATATACAAGGAACTCAAACAACTCAACAATAAAAAACAAATAATCCAATTTAAAAATGAGCAAATGATCTAAATAGACACTTCTCAAAAGACATACAAATGATCAACAAGTGTATGAAAAAATACTCAACATCACTAATCACCAGGGAAATGCAAATCAAAACCACAATGAGATATCATCTCACCCCAGTTAGAATGGCTACTATCAAAAAGAACAAAAACAACAAATGCTGGTGCGGACACCGAGAAAAGGGAATTCTTATATACTGTTGGTAAACATGCAAATCCGTACAGCTATTATGGAAAATACTATGGAGATTTCTCAAAAAACTACCAATAGAATTCTCAAGTGAAACAGCAATCCCACTACTGGGTATATATCCAAAGGAAAGGAAATTAGTATGTCAAAGGAGTACCTGCATCCCCATGTTTATCACAGCACTTGTTGGAAAAATAGAATAGCTTGGTCAGGGCTCTTGCCTTGGGTCCATTTGGGTGTGGTTCAGCATCCTCTGTAAGCAAATTTTGTGTGTGTGTGTGTGTGTGTGTGTGTGTGTGTGTGTGTGTGTGTGTGTGTGTGTGTGTGTGCAGTTAGTGCGCATGCGTGACAGTGTATCTTTTTAGTTTTGTTGCTGTTCTTGTATTCTTGAGAGAGAGAGAGAGTTTTAGTGAAGCAGGCAGGCGGGTAGGCATCCGCCCCGGAGAGCCATGCTTTCCAACCTATGGCTCCAAGGACCTTTTGGCCAGTTACCTAGCTCATAGACCTGCGTGAAGGGGTCTGGTGATCCAGCCTGGCATGTGAAGGGTTTGTAACCCAGTCTGTGAATGGGCTTGAGGGGTCGGGGAGCTCCAGACCCAGCCCTAGCTCAACAATTGGCCCAGTCAGTGCAGGATTACCGGCAGGTAAAAGGGCACCACAACTGGCATAGTCATGGTCGAGTAGTTAGACAATTGGCACTGTGAGGATTCCAGGCCTTAGTCTAGCCAGACAAATTGGCATAGTCGGGCAGGATTATGACACAGCACTATTCACAATAGCCAAAATATGGATCAACTAAGTGTCCACCCACTGATGATTAGATAGAGAAAACATGGTATATATACATAATGGAATGATATTAAAAACTGAAATCCTGTCATTTGCAGCAACATGGATGAGCCTAGAGGGCATTATGTTAAGTGAAATAAGCTGGGAACAGAAAGATAAATACTGCGTGTCCTCACCCATATGTGTGAACTAAAAAAGTTGATCTCATAGAAACAGAGAGTAGAATGGTGGTTACTAGAGGCTGGAAAGGGGAGAGGGGATAGGGAGAGGTTGGTCACAGATACAAAATTATAGCTAGATAGGAGGAATAAGTTCTAGTATTCTGTAGCACAGAAGGGTAACTATAGTTAAAAACAATTTATTGTATAATTTCAAATAGCTAGAAGAGAGGATTTTTAATGTTCCCAACACAAAGAAATGACAACTGTTTGAGGTTACAAATATACTGATTACCCTGATTTGATAATTACACATTGTATACATGTATCCAAATACCACAGCCTCAAGTAGGTTGGGGTTTGTGACAAAATGGTTAAAGTCTGTTTTCAGAGCTTTCACATTTTAGAATTTCACAAAAGGGTTGTGTACCTGTAATATTCAGGATATATTGGAGAAGGGATCAAAGGCTAAAAAGAAGACTCGCAAAGTTCAGCAAATTTGTTCTATTCGACCTAAATAACAGCTATCATTTACTGGGCATTTATTATGTGCCAGACACTATAGTAAGAGCTTTACATGCATTGCCTCATTTAAATCTGCACAATAATCCTATACACAGGAATGTATGTCCTATTTTGTGCATTAGGAAATCAAGTTTTACAGTCATTTAAGTCATTTGTTTGAAGTCGTGAAGATAATAAATCACACAGTTGGGATTAGCATTTAGGTCTGATTAGAACCCAGGCTCTAAAGCCTCTGTCCACACTCTGAATTCTGTGTGCAAGAGTCTTTATCAGTATAACAATACTGGTTAGAGCTCAAGCTCTTTTTCAATCTTGGCCTTTCTATGTGCTCTGTGCTCTGTTTAGAGCACTCACCCTTGCCCACCTGGCCCCCCTTTCTTCTTCACCTCACCATCTCCTACTCATTCTTTTTGCTCTCAGCTAAGGTTACAGTTGGCGCTGTTATAGTCTCCCATGGTTCCTGAACTTCCCCTTTTGTAACACACTCCAATTAACAAATCACAATCACCTCTTGATATGGGTCTTCCCTGCTGTACTGTAAACTCAATGTAGTAAGGACCAAGTCTCTCTTGGTCCCCACTGTGTCCTGAGGTTTTTGCAGTGTTTCTAGGACATAGTAAGCACTCAAACCTGTGATTATTGACAGAACTGGGGCTGGGGTGAGGAGAGAGAGAACAAGAGAGACAGAGAGCGAGAGCAAGAGAGAATGAGAGAGATCCAGTTGTGCAATGATAGGAGCTTAGACTAGGATGGTAGCAATAGGAATAGAGAAGGCAGTTAGTATACATAATTTTCTTTTAAATTATGCTTGTTATTGAAGCAATGTACCCAGACATATGATTGTTGTTTGTATTAAATAGAGTAATTTAAATATATATCTGTTGTGGTGATTACTATCTTTAAAACACACAAATAACTACTAAATGGCTATGATTATCACTCAGGAGATACTTTACTTCACAATAACTTGCCATATATCTACTTCAAGTAGCTTTTATAAATAACCGCATCATTTAGTTTTCTGATGTAGCTGCAAAATTAATCTGACAAAACAAAATGATTCACTCCTTTAAAAACTTGAGTATAGGGGCCGAGCCCGTGGCGCACTTGGTAGAGTGCTGCGCTGGGAGCGCAGCAACGCTCCCGCCGCGGGTTCGGATCCTATATAAGAATGACTGGTGCACTCACTGGCTGAGTGCCCGTCACGAAAAAATGACAAAAAAAAAAAAAAAAAAAACTTGAGTATAAATCACCTAAAACTGAAAATTATCCCTAAGTTATGAAGAAGGCATTATAACATACTTTTTGCAGAAACAAAATACACAAAAGTCAACGATGACTTAAGCTAATTTCACTATTAGTACTTCTAACCAATATTCTTGAATTTGCAAACAATCCCCAATTCAAGAATCAGTCAAGTCTAAAAGTTCATTTGTGGAGCAGTTGTTTAGCCCTTGGAACACATGTATCCAAAGGTGTAACTCGTAAAAATGGTTTTCAAAGTGAAAGCAGACAACCTTCCCCCCATGAAAAACAAAAACAGCTTATTTGGACTTGTACAGGAAGAACTTTTAAAATAGGTAAATATAACAAATATTTAAAACTTAAAAGTTTAAACAAAATATGATTACACGGTAGACAAAAATTATTTTAATTTTCAGAAAACTTAAAAAGGGTTTTTGAAAGAATTTAGTATTTTAAAAAATTATTAAGTTTTGTCAACTTCATTTCCCCCCCAATGGGCATCAGATTCTATGCTAAGTACTGATAACTCAGTTAAAAGCTTTTGTCCCATAGTGTTCCTTTAATAGTTTTTTACTTAGTTTTAATTTGGATAAGGGATTCCTTCACAAGATAGTGACAGAAATTCTGTCAAAACAATAAGTAAAGAACACAATGAAAAAAATGTATCATTTATGGCACTGTGCTTTACAAATACTGTCATAACGAATTAACAGATAGTTTTAATATTCTGACTTTTTTATGATTTTAGGCAAAGCAATAATTGTATTAGTGTTTATTCTGGTAGACCTCAAATTTCTCCTACTCCGTGTTTTTCATCACGTAATCTTCATATTTTTGAACAACTGAGGTGGAATAAGAACTATAAATAAATCAACAATTATACTTAACCCTTGAAGTCTTGTATGTAGTGTGTAACTGTATCAGTTACAATTACAAAATGATGAGCTGTATGTCCCTTTGCCTGAAATATTACAGGCAACCCAACAACTAATGTAATGATCTTTACACATGTACAGGTCAAAGAAAATGATTCAGATTTTTTTTTAAATTAATATCGTGAATCAAAGAAACTTTTCAGTCTAAAGATTTTGATGTAGAAAATATCTTTTTTTTCTCTTTTCACCTAAACTTTAAGACAATAGCGATGTGTCCTATACATCAATATATAGATAATAGTTTGTATAAAAGTGGCTATTAACCTCCTCTACAATTCTTTGACTTCACTAACATCAATGAAGCCTTCCAACCCAGCAAACTCAAGCCCTTACATGGGGGTTCCTGAAAACTGACAGATATGTGTTACATCTATGCACATAATAATTACGCCATGTTAAAATTGCCAATAACACTCAGTATGTATGAAAGCTCTTGGAAAAAAAACAAAGAAAGTCTGAGTTATGCAGGATAAATCTGAGAAGTTCTAAACTTATTTTAATAGCATTTGCTCAAGTTTCTATTTTCCTCACTGCTGAGTAACTTGGTTTTATAACAGTTTGGCCAATTAGGAATTAGGAAGGTTAAACTTAAATGTTACTATGCAACTGACAGGAAGATTTATAGTCAGTAGATCACTGAAATACAAATATAGATGTGCTGAACATTTATAGAATTTCTTACTGTGTTGTCATGAGTTCTAGCTTCAAATTAATATGCCAGAATCATAGCCAAGTTTTTTGTAAAATTCCTAAACTGACTTCTCTTCAAGTACCATTCTGTTTGCTAATAACGATATACTTATTCTAAACTAAATGACCTATTTAATGGCTGTAATCAATACAATCGAAGTTTTTGAGGTACACGGGCCCTTTATAACCCTGATTTAACATACAGAGTTAGTTCTGCCATGATATTTTCTTACAGAAACAAAGATTTCAATGATGGTTGAATTCCCAAATTAGCTTTAAAAATCTTTTTAAATCTATAATACACCTTCAGATTTGTACCAGTTGTAAGTAGTATTCCAACTCCATCTTTCTTTGAAACACTTTCTGTAGAAAATATACATTCCAATTCAGGGTGTAAAAAACTTGGTTTTTCCTTTCTTCAAGCAGGGCTGGCTGCACTAGCAATGATACATAAGAGGACAGAAGAGAAACAACTTGCCACTTAATTCAGAATAAGAGTTCAGAGAGTAACACAGGAAAAGACATCACTCTAGATCAAGCTCCATGGGTGTCTTAACTGGAAGACAGGAGGCAGTTTACCCCTTCCATAAGAAAAATTGTCCTGAGATCTAAATCCCTTCATAAAGACTGCCTCTAGAGTACTTACAGTGAGAATTTTTCAAGAGCTTAAGTACCAACTTGATTCACCAAGTTGAAAGGTCTCTCCATTTTCAGATATCTGTTGAACTCTGAATATCTCAAACTTCACAAACTATACACAAGTATCCTCCTAGTTGAGGTTTATATAGTGACCATTTATTTTAGGAAGGCATTAAAAATGACCTCTTCCCTCTCTATTAATACCATCATAGAATGTGCTAAAACAGGTGTTTTCTATCACATGAAATGCAGAAAAGAGACCATATGTAGACCCACAGCTATAGATGGTAACTAACCATGAACATGTAACCCACTGATGTTGAAGGGGTAACAGAGTTTTAAAACTCAAAAAGTTATGGAGCACGATGTGTCACCAGTAGCCAAAAATGTGGAGTGTTCCTGAGCTACAATATGCTTTAAAGAACCTGGAAACACCACAAAAGTAGTATTTTTTCTTATTACTCTCAAGGTCTTAGTTCGAACCTTGATTATAGCATTTAACATAGTATATAATTTTCCACTGAAGAGAATGAATTCCCTGAGATAGAGACTGGGTCTTATGTAGTTTCAGATATATGTTACATAAATGGGTTAAAAATGGCCTCTATATATTGGTCCCATGTTGTTTACTTCTTCACAGCAGACTAACACCCATCAGCTCAAAAGCTCACAGTTGCCAAAGTCAAATTTCTACACATCCAATTGTTTTATATATAGCCTGAATAAACCAATTTTTGGCCATTTAGAGCCTGCCGGGTCTGCATACTCTGTTCTAGCTACATAGCAACAAGTCAAAGAAATAAAGGGAAGGAAGGGAGGGAAAAAGGGAGAGAGGGGGAGAGACACAAGAGGGAGGTAGAGGGAGAAAAAGGAGGAAAGAAGAGGGAATGAATGAATGAGAATCTCTTTGTCAAATTGTAGAGGTGAATACCTAACAGAGGATGGTGTTAATTTATAACATGTATACTAAAAGAAAAAAAGAAAGAGAAGCTAGACCTGAAGAGAGAACATCACTATTATTTGTACTACTAATTAAGATTCACTGAGCACCTACTATGTGCCAGTCACTGTTCTGAGTACTTTAATTAATCCCAACAACAAACCTGCAATGTAGGTATTATTATGATCCCCATTTTACTGATTATGAAGGCACACAGAAGTTAAACAAGACCATTTTAGATAATGTTCTCTGACCTGCGTGCAGCATCACCATGCTAGCCAACAATATACCTTCGAAAGGTAAACAGCAAACACAGTACTATAGTGTGCTGTGACTCCTTGTACAGATGGAAGGACTTCAACATATTCGATAGTTCCCTTGGTTGAAAACCAATGAAAGTTTTTACTATGTTTTGTTTTTATTTTTGGCAGCTGGCCAGTAACAGGGATCAAACCCTGGACCTTGGTGTTATCAACACCACCCTCTAACCAACTGAGCTAAGTAGCCAGCCCACAATGAAAGCCTCTGACCTGACGTCTCAGATCATTTGCATAGTTTACTTTTAGAATTTGAGCAAGAGCTATAGAGCACAAAGGTCATGTGCCTCCCAGATCACTTCACATGAACTTAGCTTGTGTAACTTAGCTTGTGTATAAAAGCTGTTGAATTTATTTTCTGACACAGACCTTTTCAGGCATTCATTAGTCAGCACTTGACTAGCCAAGTGTAAAACACAAAATAATCTGTAAGCAACAAATGCACTCTCATGAACATATACCAGAAGATTTTCCCATTGTATTTGCCTTAAAAGATATATAGAAGGAAAATGTCATGAAATAAATGTTAATAATCTCTGTGAGATAAATTTTCAGTTGGATTTGCTTTTTAAAAATATTTATTCTACTTATTTAAATTACATGACAATAAAATTAGGTACTTCCATCATACATAATAAATCTTAAAGATAAAAACCTTCCCAGTTTCTGCTTTCATCTACTTAAGTTCAGTTCCGGCAACATTACAAAATGAGTATATTAACTTAATCCCTCAAAGCCTTGGTGATTTCAACATAAACTTTAGAGACAGCCAACAATGAAGAATTCATTCTCTCTGACCTAGCTTGTCAAACAGAAGCTTCCCTCGAGTTCCAGCAAGAAGGTAGAACCACAAACTTACCAGTCTTACTAAATGGAATCAGGAGAGAGAAAACCACCATAAAATGAGGTCATGTGTATAACATGCTACTTAAAAAGTTTCCTAGTCTCTACATCCCATATGTTTTAATTAAATCATTATAGGGTATAGTTTCAAGGAGGGAAAAAAACAGGAACTGAAAACAAATCAGAAAGGATTACTTCAGAAATATCCATTTATAACCAAGTCGTTTGCTGCAAGCCCTCTAGAAGTACATTCATCATGAGTAAAATCTGTCAAATTGATGGGAAGTTTTCTGCCAAAATCCATGTTGATGTGACCATCCAGAACAAATGTAACATTTGTTCCTACTGAACAGTGACTTGGAATTACTTCTAACTTCTCTTCTCCCTCCCAGCATGACCTATGAGAATGTTCTAGCTTAAAGAATATAAAAAGGTACACTACTAATATAATCCTCAAACTACATTATGTATTTAAAGTATTCTAACAAGGTTTAATCTGAATTTTTACAATAACCAAGGATGAAACACTATGTGACAAGGCAAAACCTAGATGGCTGCTTACTGAAGAGAGACTGAAAAGTATGCTCTCAATCTCTTCAAGTGTAAGTGATAAACTGTAAGGCTCCCGTTAGCACTAAAATTCTGCTTCTGTGCTGTATTTCTAATAGAAATATGATATGTACTTGAGCTGGCAACTTTGATATGTGAACCCAGCAGGATGGAATTTTAACTGAGGCTGGAGAGAGTGTTGTAATAAACAACAGGAAAGGAATGGATACATCACATGATCAGAGGGAAAACAGTTAGGAGGAAACATGTCTGGAAACAAGGAGAAGAAGACATATGTAAGCAGTTTTTATGAACAAACCAAGTTCAGCAAAGGAAGTAACTGCCAAATAACTATCGAACAAAATAAAGGGAGACTGCCAGATTGAGGTTAAAAAATTGTTGAGTAGGCAATTTTGACCTAAATCCAAGAGATTATACCTGGAGTCTAAGTAAGAAAGTTGAACCAGCTTGGTTAACATTCAGCCATGACCGACCAAGTGCTCCAGGCAGAGGGGTGGAGAAGTAAAAGAATAGTGGCTATGTCAAGCTGGGTTTTTGTTTTTGTTTTTTCCAAATGAGTCTAGGACTTCCACTTCTGCTCAATTTACCATCTGGCTCAAAACATCCAAAAAAAAAAAAAAAAGATGGAAATATTTCAAACGACAGTTTTCTAGACACTGGACATCAGGCAACAAAGGAATGAGGTGAGCCCTATGATTGCCCCAGCTTACCGTCTTGAGAGAATTTCCAGGCCACGCCTCAGGGAGTGGGAACCCAGCCAGAGCTCTGTGGACAGCCCACAATAAGGACTTGAGAATCCAAGGAGACCAGGCTGCTAGAGTTCACAAGACAGACTGCCAGAAAGGAAAGAGGCCTACAGAGGAAGAACTCAAGAGATATGCAGATGGTCCACCTTGACTACTCAGCAGAGTACTGATTGGCATATGTATGTACAGAAATAACCTAGGGATGGCTAAAGAACCATCCAAGAGGCTGAGAGAGACCACCACCTTGCACTCACACAGAGCCAGGAATAAAATCTGTTTCTACCAGTCTGTCTAGAAAACCTCATAGTTAGTTCATGAGGCATTGGGTAGAACTCTCAGAAGACTCTTGCCTTAGTAGTAGGGAATAATTAGTCCTAGACTAAACCTTGCTCTGGCCTTGCCAAGCAAATCTCAAAAACAAGACCCAAAAGGATCAATCTGTTTCCAAGTAACTTAACTGCATCCCAGAACAAAGCTTTAGAATAATTATAGAAATACAAAAATATCCAGCACCCACAACAAGGTAAAATTCACAAAATCTGGTATCCAATCAAAGATTACCAAGCATGCAAAAAAGCAGGAATATATGACCCATAATGAAGTGAAAAAGGAAACTGATCAATCAAAACTGACCCAGAACTAACACAGATGTTAAAATTAGCAGACAAAGGCATTGAAATTTATTTTAACTTTACTCCATATGTTGAAAAAATTAGAAATGTGGAAGGTATTTTTTAAAAAGCCAAATTGAACTTCTAGAGATGAAAATTGCAATGCCATAGCAGAAAAATTCACTAAAAAATTAATAGTAAATTAGACATTGTCGATGGAAAGATTAGTGCATTTAACATATGCTGTAGAGACTTTCTAAAATGAAACACAAAGAAAAAAAGGAACAAACAAATGAAAATGAAAAGAACATCAATGACATGAGAGAAAATTTCAAGTGACCAAAATATACGTGTAATTGAAGTCCTGAAGGAGAAGAGAGATGACAAATATTTAAAGATATAATGGCCAAAACTTTTACAGATTTTTTATAAAAATAAAAAGCAACTGATCCAAAAAGCCCAGTGAACCCCAGCACAAACAACATGAAGGAAACTACACCAAGACACATCTTAATCAAAATACTGAAAACTAGTGATAAACAGAAAATATTAAAAGCAGCTGGGGTGTGGCGGGGGAAGACATGTTACCTAAAAGACTGGAAGAAAATAAACCATGCTAACACTAGTCAAAAAAAAAAAAAGGTTACAATATCTGTGTTAATTCTAGGCAAAGTGGATTTCACAGCAAAAAAATATTGCCAGGGACAAAAAAGGTCATTTCATAATGACAAAGGTGTCAATTAATCAAGAGGATATAACAATTCTAAACATTTAGGCCTGTAATGACAAAGCTTCAAGATACATGAAGTAGAAAGTATAAGATAGAACTACAGGGTAAAACAGACAAATCCACAATTACACTCAGAGATTTCAGTGCCACTCTCTCAATAACTGAAAGAATAAGCAGACAGAAAATTGGAAAAAAAAAATTTTCATCACTTTTCTAAAAGAGTTTCTGTAGAACTGATGTTAAGTAGGATACACCAGTGATGCCATAGTGTTGGGTCTCCTCCCGTTTTTTTCTTTCTCGGTTTTATGGATCTTCTCAAAGAACCAACTTTTGCTTTTATTGGTTATTCTATGTTGTTTTTATATTTTGTGATTTCCATTTTGACTTTTATTATTTTCTTTCTTCATACTTTGGGTTTCATTTGCTCTTTTTTTTTCCTAATGAGAACTACAAACCACTGCTGAGAGAAATTAGAGAGCATACAAGAAGATGGAAAGATATCCCATGCTCTTGGATTGGAAGAATCAACATAGTGAAAATGTCCATACTACCCAAAGTGATATACAAATTCAATACAATCCCCATCAAAATTCCAATGACATTTTTCTCAGAAATGGAAAGAACTATCCAGACATTTATATGGAATAACAAAAGACCACACATAGCCAAAGCAATGCTGAGTAAAAAAAATAAAGCTGGAGGCATAATACTACCTGACTTTAAACTATACTACAAAGCTATAATAACCAAAATAGTATGGGACCGGCATAAAAACAGACACACTGATCAATGGAATAGAATAGAGAATCCAGAAATCAACCCACACACCTACAACCATCTGATCTTTGACAAAGGCACCAAGCCTATTCACTGGGGAAGGGACTGCCTCTTCAGCAAATGGTGCTGGGATAACTGGATATCCATATGCAGGAGAATGAAACTAGACCCATACCTCTCACCATATACTAAAATCAACTCAAAATGGATTAAGGATTTAAATATACACCCTGAAACAATAAAACTTCTTAAAGAAAACATAGGAGAAACACTTCAGGAAATAGGACTGGACACAGACTTCATGAATACGACCCCAAAAGCACGGGCAACCAAAGGAAAAATAAACAAATGGGATTATAGCAAGCTAAAGAGCTTCTGTACAGCAAAAGAAACAATTAACAGAGTTAAAAGACAACCAACAGAGTGGGAGAAAATATTTGCAAAATATACATCTGACAAAGGATTAATATCCAGAATATATAAGGAACTCAAAAAACTTTACAAGAAAAAAACAAGCAACCCAATTAAAAAATGGGCAAAGAGCTAAGTAGGCATTTCTCTAAGGAAGATATACAAATGGCCAACAGACATATGAAAAAATGCTCAACATCACTCAGCATCCGGGAAATGCAAATCAAAACCACACTGAGATACCATCTCACCCCAGTTAGGATGGCTAAAATCCAAAAGACTCTGAACGATAAATGCTGGCGAGACTGCAGAGAAAAAGGAACTCTCATACATTGTTGGTGGGACTGCAAAATGGTACAGCCTCTATGGAAAACGGTATGGAGGTTTCTCAAACAATTGCAGATAGATCTACCATATGACCCAGCTATCCCACTGCTGGGAATATACCCAGAGGAATGGAAATCATCAAGTCAAAGGTATACCTGTTCCCCAATGTTCATCGCAGTACTCTTTACAGTAGCCAAGAGTTGGAACCAGCCCAAATGTCCATCATCGGATGAGTGGATACGGAAAATGTGGTATACCTACACAATGGAATACTACTCAGCTATAAAAAAGAATGAAATACTGCCATTTGTAACAACATGGATGGACCTTGAGAGAATTATATTAAGTGAAACAAGTCAGGCACAGAAAGAGAAATACCACATGTTCTCACTTATTGGTGGGAGCTAAAAATAAATAAATAAATTCACACACACACCAAAAAAAAAACGGAGGAGGGAGAGAAGACATAACAACTACAATTCCTTGAAGTTGATACGACAAGCAAACAGAAAGGACATTGTTGGGTGGGAGGGGGGAGAGGGAAGAGGGAGGGAGGTTTCGGTAATGGGCCACAATAATCAACCACATTGTATATCGACAAAATAAAATTTATAAATAAATAAATAAATAAATAAATAAAAGTCACTTAAAGCCACACACACAAAAAATCAATTGTCTCATCATCGTGAGTCTTTCTGAAATCTTCTAGAACGTTGCTATTTATGTGGGCTTAAGAGGACATTAACAAGAATTGGGGAACTTTGATTATTACTGAAATGATTATCACTTACATAAACTTATCACCCTTGTACTTTGTAAACTTTTAAGTTTTATGTTCAGTTAAAATTCAAGATGGCATTTTTTTAAACAAAATAATAAGGGATTCAAATTATAATATTTCTGGAATATTCTGGAATACATAATATTTCGAGAGATTTCTGAAATCTATATTCACTTGAAGAGCAATAAAGTGGTGGGCAGCTGACGAAAAAAAAAAGGAAAACTGATGAAAATGCAAACTGATTCTCAGTTTAGGGACAGCGAAGAGAGTGATAGGACACCCCTTTTGGGGGTGATGGTTATGTTCACCATCTTGATTGTGGGGATGGTTTTGCATATATGCAAAACTTAGCAAGTGTAAAAGTTAAATACATGCAGTTTATTGTATGTCAATTATTCTTAAATAAGGCTGTTTATATAAAAATAAATAAATAAATAAAAGACTATATAACAGTAACCAACTTATCTCCATTTATAAGGAGTGAAAATAAAATATCAGGACTGACTTTTTGTTCTTTAATATACTAGAATGTACATATTCAAATCACTTGTTCCCTTTCGAAAACAGTAAATTCTGATTAGCATTGCAGTCACTCAAATATATGCTAGACTCAAAAAAAGAAAAAAATGTGACCATGAAAGTGATTTTCTCATGTCTCTTATAAAACTAGTTCTGCATACAGTTTCCAAACTTTCCAAAAGGCATTATGAGACATGGTAGCAGCATCAGAATAAAATGAAAACAAAACCCTTATCATCCAGGGTAATTATACAGAAGGGACAATAACTGAACATATTTACATTTGGTGGGTTTACTATTTCATAGTCTCAGTTTATCATCTGTAATCTGACATTTTTTAACAGGCTTTGTACCCTAACAGGATGAGTGAAAGAATTGTATGGGTGACTCAAGTCCAGAGAAGAGGTACTCAAAGTACATAAAAGGTGTCAGGTTGTACCTATTGTTCTGGAGACATATCACATGATAAAAAAAAATATGCTAAAAGCAAAGGAGACAATGTAGACATCTTATTCTCATGCTATTACATGTATGAGATAATTTCTATAAGAATCCTACTTTCAGCTATGTTTAAATACACATTAGGTAGCAGTCACTCCCTCAAACCCTAATCATTTCTTGTCAATAATCAAACACAAAGAGACTCATTCTTAACTGAGTGTAAAATTTCTTGCAAAATAGTCTAGGTCATTGAAGCTTAAAATAGAAATAAAGATGAGGCAAAGCATCACATTATATCTTGTGTGTGCCCCACTTCTCTTAACTATGACACCTTAACTGCAATGACAGAGAATAAATCTTCATTGTTTAATCAATATTGCCTTGTGAAAGCATACATAATCCAGCTGTAAAGAGTGAAGTATTGCAATAAGTGTCCCTAGAGTGTGACTTTCAACAAGATTTGATTCCATTAATAACTTACATCATTAGTCAAAAATTGTTGTCCTGAGATGAAAATCTTTGTTCTGAAGTTCACTGTCAACTACAAGGCAACTGTGTTGCACAAAAATGAATGATCTGAATGCAAGCTTTGCTACCTGGATTTCTTTTCTTCAGGTTGAAGAATAATCAAATGATTATCAAAAATAACTACATGTAAGTCTTCACTAAGATTTAAATCATATACACATTTTTCCCTGTGCAATATACATTTATCCTATAAGAATGCAAGTGAAGTTTTAGTGTAGTGATTTTTTAAAAGATACAAAACTTTACAATTCACTATTAAACCAGTCATGGCACTAAGTCAAGAAATGTCCCTTGTTTAATAACACCACACTTTTCAAAAAGAGTTACCTAATATTTTCTTTGCTAGGTCAATAGCTATCACAAATTAATTCATGTGAAAATACACTATTTTAAATACTTAAACATACACAAGCATGTGTAGATATGTGTACACACAGAAAGAGACACGCACACAGAATATGGGGTCTGGAGAACTTTTATGTCTAGTCTCTTCTGATATGAAGTTTCGAATGATTTTGTATAGTTTTTCTGCTATCTTCAAGGTAAAATTCTTCAAGCAAAATGAATTTGCTGAATCAAAACATAATTATCAATCACCATGGAAAAAAGAGCATTGATGCAATTTATTATTTATTGACTCATTCGTTTATTCGTTCAATATATATTTAATATATATTTGCTAAAATGCCAGACTGTGCTAGGTGCTAGAGATAAAATGATGAGCAAAAATGAAACATGATCTATGTTTTCATGGAGCTTACAAACTAGAGGGGAAACAAACATTAAAGAATTACACACACAAACTTGTAAGTGCTATGAAGGAGAGATACATGTGCTATGAAAGCATGCATGTGAAGAAATTACTGAAACAATGAAGCAATGAGAGATTACTGAGCTGAGGTCTTAAGGAAGAGTAGAAGTTAATTAGTAATTAGAGGTTAATTAGAAAAAGTGGGGGCCATAGCCTATGCAAAATCCTTGATACAGCTACTTTGGAACATAGTTTGGCAGTTTCTTACAAAACTAAATATACTCTTACTATACAATCCAGCAATCACACTCATTTACCCAAATCAATTGAAACTTATATCCCCACAAAAACCTGCAAATAGATGTTTATAGCAGCTTTATTCATAATTGCCATAATTTAGAAGGATGTCCTTCAGTAGGTTAATGGATAAACTGTGGTACATCCAGACAATGGAATATTACATAGCACTAAAAAGAAATAAGCTATAAAGCCATGAAAAGACATGGAGGAATCTTAGATGCACATTACTAAGTGAAAGAACCCAATCTGAAAAGGCTACATACTATATGATTCCAACTATATGACTTTCTGGAAAAGGCAAAACTATGGAGACAGTAAAAATAGTGGTTGCCAGGGATAAGAGGGAGGGAGAGATGATCAGGTGGAGCACAGAAGATTTTTAGGACAGTGAAACTACTCTGTATGATAATATAATGGTGGATCCATGTTACACATTTGTCCAAACCCACAGAATGTACACCACCAAGAGTACAGTTAGGTTTCTATAGTGTAGTGGTTATCATGTTCACCTGACAACATCACGAGTGAATCTAATGTAAACTATGGACTTTGGTTGATAATGATGTGTCAATATAGGTTCCTGGTTATAACAAATGCACCACTCGGTTGTAAGATTTTGACAGTAGGGAAGGCTGTGCGTGTGTAGGCGTAGAGGGCATACGGGAACTCTCTGTGTTTTCTGCTTAATTTTGCTATGAACCTAAAACTACTGTAAAAAATACTTTTTAATAAATAAAATAAAATACACACACACACACACACACAATCCTTCAAGCAGAAGTTTAGCTTGACACTGCTACAAAGACCACTGATTGCAAAAACTGAGAAGACATGCTCTCAGAGTAAAGGAAATTTTTTTAAAGTTAGGAGAGAAAGTACTCAAGGAAACAAGCTCAAGTTCAGGCTGTCAGTTACTCCAGGTCCCCTTTATCATCTCCTCTCACGTGCATGAGGTTGGAAATATGTACTAGGATGTGCCTTTTGTGCATAATTGCTTGTGTGCACACGGACACATCTGTGCACATGCAAAAACACACACACACACCATATCATTCTTTACAATAGGGAGCCAGACCAATTACAAAACAAATCATCAGTGGGATCAAATAGCATGAGAGAAGAACCATTAAAAATTGGAACTCCTGCTCTCCTTTGCTTGGTAAACTGAAAAGGAGGAAAGTGGGGAAGAGAGATAGTTAAAATGTTTACAAAATGTTAAGCTCCCTGGGATCTTTTGGCAGTATGGAGGAAAATAAAAAATAAAGAAAACCAAAAAAAAAAAAAAAAAAGATAATTGATCAGAAAGGGACCAACAAAGGATCTATGCATAAAATTTGCAAAAAATCTAAATGGACTTCAGATATTGTTCTTCATAGCCTCAAATAAATTACATGTGATTATGTAAAAAGAGATCAAAGAAGACATGCTCTTAGACCAGAGAAACTAAAAATAGTGATAACTACATTGTGATAAGGATGGAGTGATAAAGAGTGATGAGAGCTTAATCCTCTCCTATTATGGCAGGAAGTTAATAGGTAATATCTAAAATAGATAAGGTAAGACATAGCAGTATAAGGTTATTATTTATAGATAAGGAGAAAACTACCAGACAAAACAATTAAAAGAGTTAAAAGGGGGAGTTGCTACTGGTGAGCAACATTAGGGACAAGAAGGGGTGGGGCATGAGTTGCTACTTTTTATTACAAGCTCTTCTGTATCCCTAAACTTTGATTATGTACATTTAGCATTTTGATAACAATAAAGATCTATTTAAGAAGAAAAATGATAAAAGGAAGAAGTGAAAACCAAGCTAGCAGAGCTCTAAAAAGAAAGGATGAAAAAAATTACAATTAAAATCCACAAAAGAAGGAACAACAAAAAGAATAAAACATCTGAAAAATAACATTAAGGACATGGTTAGTAGGCTTGAAGAAGTCAAATAAAACATACTTGGAAAGAACAATATATAATAATCATAGAGAAGATGACATATATGGAACACAAAGATGCCTGGAATCCTGACAGTGCCAATTGTCTAGCTACTCCACTATGCCAGTTGTCGGGCTCTTTTACCTGCCAGTAATCCTGCACTGACTGGGCCGATTGTAAAGCTAGGCCTGGGTCTGGAGCTCCCAGACCCCTCAAGCCCATTCACAGACTGGTTCACAAACCCTTCACATGCCAGGCTGGATCACCAGACCCCTTCACGCAGGTCTATGAGCTAGGTAACTGGCCAAAAGGCCCTTGGAGCCATAGGTTAGAAAGCATGGCTGCGCAGGGCGGATGCTAGAGGTAGACACCCGCCCACCTGCTTCACTAAAACTCCTCTCTACTCTCTCTCTCTGAAGAACACAAGAATAGCAATGAAACTGAAAAGATACACTGGCGCACATGTGCACTAACTCCACACACACACACACACACACACACACACACACACACACAGAATTTGCTTAAAAAGGATGTTGAACCACACTCAACTGGACCCGATGCGAGGACCCTGACCAAACTATTCTATTTTCCCAACAAAAGGAGAGCCAGAGTAGTGAGGTAATGTGGCTAAAGCCACAGAAGAGTCAATATTAGAACCCAACTCTACCTCTTTATAATAAGCCTGCTTATTTAGCAGAGTTCAATATTCTAAGAATTCAATATCTAGCCAGATAATCACTTTATTTTGTCAAGGATATCACCCATTAAGAAACATGGGGGGTTTTGTTTTATTTTTACACTAGATCTGTTTTCCATAGAAAGTCCACCTCGATTATATGCAAGAACAGAAAATGCTGTGAAATATTATGACTTTTGGATAGACTGTCACATCTAAAAACTAATCCAGATAAACACAGCAGTGGTAGAGCTAATAGAAAAAGTTATTGCTGAAAACAAAAAAAAGTAAAGAGAACTTTTTGAAAATGAGATACATTCATTACCTCATATACTACCTCTGATATTTCACCCATTTGATTAAATACACAGCTAACACAGTAACACATAGGCATTCGATCATTTTGTATCACCAATATACTTACCATATACACAAATTCTAAAGCTATTACCCTAACCAGTTGCTAATTTCCTCCTCATCCCATGGTTGGGTGGGGGGGAGTCTGATCAGGGGGAGGTCTTCCATATGTGATCCAAAGTTTGACTAGCATTAGGCCTTAAAATCTAGAGCACTAATCCACACAAACTAACAAGAGAAAAATAGAAATTTCTTTAATGTCCATCAAAAGCAATTAATACAAATCTATAATCACCAGAGAGAATGTGGCAGACAGAAGAGTGAAGCAGCAGTTTGCAATAAAAATTGTGATATACTATATCCTTCTGCGTATAAATTCTAACTATTTGACTAGTATGCATATTTTCCTTAAAAATACATACAGGGTCAGTGGCTTTTTTCAATACAGCCTGAACAAAAAGTCAATCCAGCAAATATATTGTTTCATTCATACTACCCTGAAGGCTGAGCCTGATCTGAATAAGCCCAGGTAGTCTCACTGAATGACAGTTCATCTGTATTTGACAAGAACTGTTGTGATATGGGAATGGTTCTAGAATCCCCCTATCAGACTTCACTTATAAACGATACTTAGCAACCTCTCAAACAAAAATCCTACTAAGAAAACAGGAGTACTAAGAGAAATATCAAGGTACAAATATACAGAATCCCTCAAGTTTGCTTAAGAGGAACTACAAATGTTCCAGAAAGTATATCCCTGGTTAAATACTTTTAAAAAGCTTTAAATACAAGGATTCAGTCACTATATATTGCAATCTACTTTAATCATATGCACTTTATCATTTCCACGAAATCAGGCTCCAAATTCAATAAATGTCTTCATCTTTCATGCAAAGGATATTGTAATAAAGTAACAATTTGTGATTATTAAGTTATAAAGAATTAGAATAAAATCTGTTTGGTTATCACGGTCATTCAATAAACTTTGATTCAAAGGTATATTGGTCCCTCATTATACCTAGATATGGCAAAGAAGGGAAGTGCCAACTAGAATTTCATTTCATAGCATGGAAAATGTGCTTTTTCTGTAAAGTATGCAGACATAATAAGGTCCAGCAGTGGTTAGTTTTTTAAATGTTGGTTTAAGTGAAAAATCATTGAAAGTAAAAATTATCTTCAACATTTTATTGTAACTTACAACACTGAAATAAACATCCAGTCATCAATCTTTCCATGCAGAGCTAGGGCCTTTTAATATAGGTCATTAGCTAAAGTTCAGAGCAGTCTTCCTTTCATAAACCACACCCTTAATGCATTCTCTACTATCTGCAGTTTCAGCTTCTTTAGAAGAGAAAACTTAGAGAGATACCTGCAAAGCCATATGAGTCCTTCCAGATTTTGGTTTTCTCCTGTGCTTTCAGTTACATCACCTATGCTTAATTCAGTGGCAGTCTTTTTGGCTGCTTTATCAACTCACGCAAAAGACTTAATTTTTATAGAGAGAAATTTCTTCTCCCACTCACATTTTATCAATTTACATGAGGTCTAATTAAATCGTTTAATTACAATAGCAATTACAGCTGGCATATACAGGTTTGGGAACAAATGCAACCGGCTCTTTGGTAAGCATACAACTCAACAAGTAGGAACAAAGGGTAGTTTATAAATTATTAGAAACCCTTGCTTTCAATGATATTCGTCATTTGCCTCAATGATCAAACGGTCTAAGTTTACAAATTGCATGTCACCATTTGTGGATAAGAAATATGAAACGATTTTTTTATTTGTTAATTACTGCTTAACTGAAGCTATCATGGAATACTCCCTTCACTCAGAAAGCCATACAGGTAGTCCCAGACTTATGTAAGTCCCATATAGTCTCTATTCTTCTTGCTCTATTTGCCTACCTTCAACTCCAGAAGTGTCTCTGCTGTTCTCATGGGAACTGTCATGAAAAAAGAGAAGCTCTGAGAGATATGGGCTCATAAAAGAATAAAGGCAAGACCTGAAAAGTAGAAATGTCTTACAGACAATTATCCCTAGGGGGAGAACCTTAAATCAGTACTGCTTATATGATTATGTACTTCCCCCAAATATTCTCCTTTACTGCCTGAATTTAGTCACTTTACTGTGCTACCTGATAGATATTTTACTAATTAACATAAAAATCATTTTTTAAAAATAATAATAATATAGCATCTCCAGAAATGAGTTTAGCATAACTTAGTTCATTCTGATACTTAGCAGAGTTAAGTTGTATGACAGAAATGAAGAGTTTGGGAAGGGGGCTGGCCAGTTAGCTCAGTTGATTAGAGCATGGTGCTGATAACACCAAGGTCCACAGTTTGATCTCTGTACTGGCCAGCTGCCAAAAAATATAATGAATAAATAAATAAATAATTTGGGAAGAAGAAAAGGTAGGTAATTTTGGAACACTGAGGAATGGGAAAGATCTTGGGGGATGTGGGCTGTCAGAGGAGGGGTGCTGCCTGATGAGAGAGACAACATTATATGAAAAAGGGGTCCAGAGAGGGATTTGGGGAATTCTGAAGCTAAAATTTACCAGTTTCAAAATATAGCCTAGGGTCAGCCCTGCACCTAGAAAAGAAGGAACTTTCTTCATTTGTTCCTATACCATATGGCACATGGCTACCCCAGAGCTCTGGCTCATACTATTAATAAAACACCTCATCTGCAATATAGATTAAGTGGGATTTGAAAAAGGGAGCTTCCCTGGGAACCTAACCTCCATTCACAACGTGTTCCCAAAGAAACAATTTCTTGGAGATATAAAAAAGAAATATGTCCTGCAAATACTTTTTAGAATACAGCATACTCCTAGTATCCAAAGAACAAAAGAATATTCACAGTGCAAAATTTGAAATGCAGAAGAGATAAAGGGAGAAAGAAACCAAAGTTACCATTTGCAAGAAAGAGGTGGTTGTCATGAAATCACTATGTCATCATCATATCCTACAGTGGTGTGTCAACCTTTGTTAACCTTTGAAACTTTTGGATAAGAATTTCATACCCTCCAGGGATTCAGATACACCTCCATCCAGGTATCCTATGTGTGTCTCTGCCCTAGTTAGATTAAGGTTGAAGATAAGCTATTTTTCTGTCTATTCCTACTAGCCACAATTTTGTGGATCTTTTTCTCAGCTTGCGTTAGGAAAAGAAGGCAAGCTTTTGAACATGCTTTTTCAATCTACACACACACCCAGGAGATTTCATATGCTCCATCCAGGTGTCATCCTCTCCAACACAGTAGAGTCTCAGCTCCACAGCAAGCTATACCTCAGTACCTAGCAATGATGTCCCACAATCACCTAAAGTGACTATGTCCAAAAACAAATGCATCTTCCCACCTGTGTCCACCTCTGTCCACTCCACCATACCTGTTCTTCCTTCTCCCATCCGGACCCCACCCCAATTCAGCCGATCACCAAGGCTGGTAGCATCTAAATCCCAATCTTCCTTCTCCTCCATCCCTCATACCACTGTCCTAGTTCAGCCACTCTTTTCTTATCTCTACTATTATAATAACTTCTCTGGTCTCCCAGCCTCCAATCTCACCTCTTTCCAATTGTTTCCCCTCACTGTTTTGAGCCTCTGCATCCATAATCAAAAACTCAAATGCATACAGATTCTAAGCAGGTGATAAAATGCACATCAGCTAGCTTTTGAAAAATAAAGGTCAATTAACACTTGACCTCAGGTAAAATGCAGGAGGGGTGGATGGTAGCAAATCCAAGAGCACATGGAACATTCAAATGAGACAGATTTTATTCAGGTATAGAGAGGACTGCTGCCAGCCATGTGGGAACACGGGCCCAGTATTGCAAAATTACTCTGATGTTTTAAGAGAAGCCAGAAATCTGGATTTATATGTGTAAACTAGCAATTCTTAAGAGCTGGCAAACAAATTAAATCTGAAAAACCACCCTGCCACCACTGAAAGCCAAACAAAACAAATCTGTGGGCCGGATATGACTTGCAGGGCTGCCATTTTGCAAACTGTGCATGAGATTAGTGGTTCTCCAACTTTAAAGTATCATGTAGGCAGCTTATTAATGCAGACTCCCAGGGCCCACACTCAAAGGATTCTGATTCAGTAAGTCCACTGGGGCTCTAGAATCTACAGTTTTTACCAAGCTTTCCTGGCAGCCTTGAGGCAAATGGTCCTAAAACCACTTTTAACAAATCCGAGTGAAAGGGAATCTAGAGGATTAAAGGGAATGAGAACAGTCGGGAAATGGAAACTACATTTCTACTGCATATAAAATACCTTAATGTTCTCATTTTAACAGGTCCCAGGGAAATACAACTTAGTACCATACTTGTTTCAACTTTGAACAACAGTGCTCATTCATAAACATATATTCAAGTAACATATGAAACCAGTGAGGATTATTAAGAAATTACTTTTTTCAACATACTGGACATTTTTGATCAATAGTATGGTGATGGCTACAATTAGCATTAAAATATAAGATGATCTTCTAAAAAAAATCTGGAACATTTCATTTATAATAAATTGATTTAAAAAGTACTATTTGTTTGCTTTTGGCAGATCAAACTTTTTTTAAAATAAAGGAATTGGTTACAGTAAACTTGTATTGACTCTTCTAAAAGTAATCACTGCCCATCAATTGCCTACTTCCTAAATTCAAATTCCCTGCTGGTATATTTGCTTAAAACAAAATATACCCAAGCCTTAAGCTTTTATAGTATTTTATTTGATGTAGTCTGTATGAAAATCCTGAAACTGAGTATACCGTAATCCATGGATTCACAATTAAGCCTTGTGTTTTGAATTCTGAATGCATTTTTCCTTTTGGGTGGGTGGGTGGGTGTGTGTAAAGGGTGAGGAGAAGTTCCTAGTGACTCAGTTCCTAGCGTATTTTAACCCAAATTATTAATCCTTCCTGTCTCTAAATCCAGCCATTTATGTGGTACTTACCAAATACTGAGGTATATACAAGTTTTATTCCCCTTATAATATTATAAATTCCTTGATAACAAGCACCTATATCTCATGATCTATATATCCCTTCAGCACTAAATATAATATTAGGAAACTGAACTGTAGTATAACACATATCAAATAAAACAATAATGTCTATGGGAAAATGTGTCCCACACTATTAAGCAAAAAAGGGAGGAGGGGCCAATAGCAGAGGAAAAGCTCCTGCCTATCAGCCCTAACTTTCTTTTTTTTTTTTTTTTTTTTTTTTTTTCTTTTTCGTGACCGGCACTCAGCCAGTGAGTGTACCGGCCATTCCTATATAGGATCCGAACCTGCGGCCGCTGGGAGCGTCGCCGCGCTCCCAGCGCAGCACCCTCCCGAGTGCGCCACAGGCTCGGCCCAAGCCCTAACTTTCTGACAATAAAGTCATATGGCAGGGCAAGTGAGTGAGATGCTTGAGAAGTAGACTGTTCCAGACACCACCACGTTTATGGCTGTCACTAAGAAAGAAACAAAACAAAGACTACTCCAACATGTGACTGGGCCTCAACTCCCAAAGCAACATCTGTGGGAAAGGGGAAAAAAGGCCAGGAAATATTTTTGGTTCAGCATACCAAGGGAGCCCCTGCCCAAGACCCTTTCAATATGGACACTGTATTTATAACTCTGGAAGTTCCTGTCCTCTGCATTTGTAGTAATATACTTCATGTTTCCAGGGCTCCAGAGAGAGATTTTGCAAGAATCACAAATTTGTCATGAGAAAGTTGTCTAACAAAGGATGATTCATGTCCCAAAGACCTATGTCTTTTTAGAATAATTTTGTAACCCAACAAGGAGCTTGAAAATTTTCCCAATCTATGCCTTGTGAAAGAACGTCCTGTTTCTATAGCTACAAACCACTGCACACAAAAAAATTAATCATTCACTTTGAGTAAAACACATGAGGGGTAATATCTTCAAACTCAAGTAACAGAAAATAATCATAATCCATTCAATTTTGGCCTAAGTATCCTTGCATTCAACTAAACTGAAACAGAATAAAATTATATACCACAACAGAAAGGGAGTTGACTTGTTTACTTTTCCTTTTAGGGGAGCAGCTAAACCCTAAAACCATATATATATATATATTTTTTTTTTTTAAGTTTTATGTTCAAATTGGCATAATCATTAATAACAAATTATAATGGGTGTTATTTCATTCACATGGTACAAATCAGGTTTTGTATAAGAACTAGATATGAACTCAGATTAACACATACTGTGATATTCTACGTATATAAAATCCTGGACAAAATTTTCATTCCCCTGGCTTTTATCTCAAATTCATTTGGAACCCTGCTCTTAATTACCCTGTCTTAAAAGCTATAAACTAAGTTGACAGTATCTCTTATACAAATCCCACTTGCTTAATTATCTCAAGTAGGTGACTTGAGTTCAAGTCATAGCCCTAAGACTACTTTGCCATAGTGGTAAGCAATGTATCTCTTATTTTGTCATAGGAGAGTCGCACACGAAAATGAAAAAAAAAAAAATCATGACATCACTTTAGTGAGCATAAATTTACCTAGCTTTGTGTGTCATAAATCTTGCAGCTTCTCTTGGAATATTCCATGGACTGTAAGATTGTAGTTCAGCCTAGACACAACACATTCAGTTTGACAGCAGCACCTTTGTAATCTAAGCTACCTGACCTTTACAGCAGTATCTATTTATGGAGGAAAAACAACAACAAGAACTTTAGACTTAGAGGCACAGATCTACAGAATAGTATCCTGGGAACAAGGGCCAATTAAGTTGCTACAAACTGTAAGTTATCAAAGTACACACTATTTATAGTACATGTTTAATTTCACAAGTTCAAAGCTGTCAAATTAAAGCATGCCAAAAGGTATCAGAATTAATAAATGCCTTTATATTTACACTACAAACAGGCCAATTACCAACAAAAGATTTTAGACTTCATGATATTTCAAATTTTAAAAAGTCTAAAGTAAGGTCTGATTGTAAGCTCTGATCACATCACTCCCCTGCTCAAATACTCTACATGGGTTACAGAATGAAGTGCAAATTCTTTAGATAAGCATTCAGTGCTTACCATGATTGAGCTGCAATCTCTCCATCCAGCCTGAACTCCAACACTCTCTCGTGTATCGTACACCTGGCCCTCACTAGGCTCACATTTCCTCAAATGAGCCCTAACTTCCTACCTCCCTTGCAGTTGTACATTGTTATGGACTGAATGTTTATGTCCCCCAAAATTCATATGTTGGAACTCTACCATCCCATGTGATGATATTAGGAGGTAGGGCCTTTGGGAGGTAATAAGGATTAGATGAGATCATGAAGGGGGCCCTCATGAATGGGAATAGTGACGTTGGAAGAGTCACAAGAGAGCTTGCTTCCCCTCTCTGCTGTCTACCATGTGAGGGTACCACAAGAAGTCAGCAGTCCACAATCCAGAAGAGGACCCTCACTCAGCCATGCTGACATCCCAATCTTGGATTTCCAGCCTCCAGAACAGTGAGGAATAAATTTCTACTGTTCATAAGCCACCCAGGCTATGTTACTTTGCTATAGCAGCCCATGCTAAGATACGCATACTTTTCTCACTACAGGGAATGCCCTCTCTCCACTCTGTCACTACCTGTTTTAAAAAGACCCCTGCATTTTAAGCCTCTATTCTATTGCCTATCTTTCCATGAAGTCATCCCTAATACTCCATTAGGAATTAACACCATCTGTGTTCCCATAGCACCTTTTACCTCTACAATAGCACTGATCACATTCCAACCTGCACCACAGGTTTGCACATATCAGATTCTCCAACTTTATGTTCCTAGTGGGCAGGAAGTATTTATTTAAACCCTAATAATGCCTAGCATGATACTAAGGTGGGCTTCTCCAAAACAATTATTAAATTAGATTAAGTGTTTAAGGTGGGCTTCTCCAAAACAATTATTAAATTAGATTAAGTGTTGAACAAAAAGAATTTTAGAGCTAGAATTTTTCCAACTGAGTAGCTTACCTAAATCCTCAGTGGTAAAACTAACTACATATAGCTACGAGTTAGTTTTTTGTGGACAACTCCCAGCCAATTTCTCAAGCTCTATTATTTCTCAACTAATTTAATTGAACACAGATGAAATGTATTAAGATGTATTTATCAGACTCCTAATAGGGTTTGTGACAGGAGAAAAATAAAATATATGTATATAATATACATCTTATATAAAAGTAAGATAGAAAAATTATAGTTAAATATAGTCTGTTACAGGAAGAAGGCAGCATGCTATCATAAAACAGTTTATATTTTGGAATCAGAATCAGTTAACCTGTTTGAGATTCATTTCCCTTATTTGTTAAATTCAGGAAATAACCACACTTACCATACATGTTTATGACAAAAATTAAGTAAGATAATGATGTAAAGCTCCTAGAACAATGCCGGAAACATTGTAGGTGCTCAATAAATGTTAGTTCCCTCTATCCACCTGTTGGGAAAATAGAATAGTTTAATCAGGCCCCCTTGCCTCAAGTCCAGTTGGGTGTGGGGCAGCACATTCATTGTAAACAAACTGGGGGGGGGGGGTGGAGTTAGTGCACATGCATGCCAATGTATCTTTTTAGTTTGTTGCTAGTGTGTGTGTTCTTGAGAGTGTGTGGAGCAGCGGCCCTGAACTGCTGGCCAGCAGAGAGCTCACATCTAAAAAGAGAGCATGTTTACTTTGCTGGTAGCTGCTCAGTTTTTCTTTGGACTTTGCCAGTAGCAGTTGTGTTTCTGAGTTTCTCTTTGGACTGCCTAGCTCCTAGATGTGTGTGTGCAGGAATAAAGACTACTCTTTCTTCACCTATGGCTTCAAGGACCTTTCTTCCAGTTACCTAACTCATGGACCCGCGTGTGAAGGGTTTGTGACCCAGTCTGGACAATGGGCTTGAGGGGTCTGTGTGCTCCAGACCCAGCCGTGGCTTGACACCACCCCACTTCTGAGTTGGTGAAAAATGTTTCTTATGATCACCTATATTCAATTACAAAGCAAATTTAGCCACAACCTTCCCTCCAAGATATTAACATTTTTAAATCAACAACACTTAAAATAAATACCTGCCTTTACGTAACTCTAAACTTGCATACGTGAGGATCCCTCCATTGAGAATGGTTTGCCTTTTAATCTTACCAATCTATTCTTCATTCTCCAAGACCCAGATCAAATATTACCTCTGTGAAGTCTCTCCTCTCCCTACCAAGCACAGTATGTGGGGCATTTTCAAGAGCACTCTGCTTATGACAATTTATTATAGGACTTACTACCTTATATGTATCTGTCATTCTTTTTTCACTAGGACGTTAGCTCCTCAAGAGTAAGACCTGTATACAGTTGTGTTTATATGCTCAGCATGATGCATCATACATAATGAGGAGTTGATGTGTGTGGAATGATTACACACTGTAACATACATTTATAATAAGCATAACTGTTAATATGGCCATGCATGCTGCAGAATGAACTGGCTCTCTACAGGACACTGAAGGCTGAAGGGGAATGAATTGATCATGTTGCCTTCAAACAGGCAATAAAGAGTTTAAGAGTTACATGAAGAAATGGAAGGAAAGTACTTAGAATTCACTGAGAAGAGAAAAAAGGACAAGAGATTATTTCAGGCGGATGGGACAATGCAGCTGATGGCTTCACTTAAATAAGGGGGCAAATAGAAAAGGAAGATTACAAAGACACAATTGTGCCTAAGTAGCCCTAAATATAAAATACACTTGGTCCTAATGAGTTGGGTGAAAAGTAGTCACTGACTTTCACTGGTCAAACAGGGAAGTTAACCTTGATTCAACTGGCCCAGGAATCACAAAGGTCAATCAGTGATACAGTCTGGTGATAAGTGATGCAAGAGTAAACCTTAGCTTGAAAAGGTAATCCGGATAAATACCATGTACGTGTGTGTCTGTGTCCGTGGGGGGGGGGGGGGGGGGATCGGGATCATGTTAATTTTTATTTTCCCTGAATAGAGGAAGAATAAATATTAAAACAAACACTGACATAAAGTATTTCAAGTTTTATGCTGTTTTTAGTAGAATTGCACCATAGTTGGGCAATGCCTCTCAGTAAACAATGATATAGTATTGAACTTAGATGTCAGAGCAGATAGAAAAGTTTGGTATAATCTGCAACCAGGTAGTATTTAAAATGGCATATGATGGCCTGCAATTGTATGTGCAGAAGGGCAGATAAACAGTGAGAAATTTCTGAGGTGGGATGCAAAGAAAGCTGGTACTTTGGCAGTCAACAAATCAAAAGGCAGAAGCTGCCAGAGAAGACTGTACCATGGAATCTAAAATCCATACAGATGAAGAGTTAAAAGTGACCAGTATCAGAAGTTGTTGAGGTATCAAGGAATCAGCATATAGAAAAATAGCTCTTTAAACTCATTAGGATGAGAATGAATATTTACCTTAGATGTCAGAAATAAGACGTATAGGTTACAACTACAAAGTTGATAACAGTCTAGTCCAGCAGATCTCCAGTGGTAGAAAGGGAGAAAATAAAAATAAAATTGGTTGGAGTCAATGAAACAAAAAATGCTTCCTTGAAGACAGGGATGATGTGACCCTGTCTCAATACAGAGGAAAGGATAGAATGGAAGGTGAAGAATGGCTAAGGAGCCACAGGAATTTTACACACCAAATGTACAAAAAGTTGTACGGTCTAAAGTAAGGTTTCTCAGCCTTGGCAACATCTCCCAACTTTATCAATCTTGACATCTTGGACTAAACAGTTCTTTGTGGTAGAGGGAATGTCCTATGAATTGTAAGATGTAGAGAAGCGTCCCTGGCCTCTACCTGCTAGGACTGTAGCACCCCCCACCCAAAGCTGTGAAAACCAAAAAGGTCTCCAGACATTACCAAATGTTCCTGGGAGGTAAAATTGTCCCCCACTGAGACCACTAGTCTAAAGGGAAAAAAAAAACATACTTTTGGGGACAGAGGAATGCTACACCTTTCCTTACATATAAGCCCATAACACAAGCTCTTTGGGTTAGATGAACTCAAAAACAAAAGAAGGACATCAACAACCAGGACCATATTTGGAGGACATATGAATTTGTAATAGATAAGATGGATATTTGGAAAACAGAAATTTAATAAAATCATAATCTGCTTAATTAGTAGCTTTCCCAGTTATGTCTATATCATTATGAGAGCTTAAGATATCCTTCACCTCCTAGTTGCATGCTGTATTGTACACACTTCTATGAACAAAACCAACACAGAAATTTTAACTCATTAAGATCAGTGATCTTAAGTGTGAAATAGCCCAATTCCAGGCTCAAGCATATACCGGTATAGTCATGATTTTGTGCATTGCATTTTTTAAAATTAAAGGCTCTCTTTTTCTTTTGAGAAGGATGATGGTTAAAGATGAGGGGACTAGAACTCAAACTACATTATGTACTTCCATATTATTCAGCACTTAAGCCCATAGTTTAGGGTTCTATTACTCGTCACATGTCAACACAAAAATTGTTTGTCACAACACTTTCTGCAGACTAAATAAAAATGATAGTACTTGGCTGAATATGCCACACTTTTATTGCAGCCAATCTTTAGGCAAAGCAGACACAGGAAGCAGCAGGAGAGGTAGGTGGTTCTTGGCACTCCCCTAAACAAGAAATAATACATATCGTGTACTTGTGTAATAGGAGATAGCATTAGTTTTTCCAAAGAGTTTTACTTCATTCAAAACTTCACAAACAAACAGAAGGCAAGCAGGGAGAGAAGGAGAGAGAGAAACTAAAAGACAAATCAGGGAGTATAACCTGCAATATAACCTGTTCAGAACCTACTCCCTATAAGGCTGACATACAAAAGGCAAAAAAGAGAATCATATGCAATATGCCACAGTAGCAAAGTACAGCAGGCCTTCTGTTGACCACAAAATTATTTAATAAAGGCCAGACTGCCAGACTTGTGTTTTTAAGAACTGCTTATGTGTCCTTAAAATCCATAGCCATATCACTTTCACGCTCATGGCTCTTTTTAGCAAGCAATCACATATCTGGCCCAATACTTCATGGCAGTGAGTCAAAGAATTTTAACAGTTCATTATCAGTGGCACTAAAATAAACAGTCCCTGAACTCTGTCTTCTAAATTATACATAAGCATAATGCAAATCCAGGCCAGGTCCAACCATCACCAGTCCTGAGGACCACTGGATCTTTAGATCAGTTAGAGCTACCCAGAGGATTATGTTCTTAGACAGTATAAAAAAACACAGCTAAAAAGATGGATTTTACAGTCACATTGGTCTTGAATTCCAAATTCACCACTACATATCCTCAGGCAAGTTACTTATCTGCTCTGAGCCTTTTTCCTCACCTACAAAATGATTGCTGTGAGGATGAAATGAGTTAATATTGATGGAGGCAACCCTCCATCAATCCCTGAGCATCCCTGCACATTCTTGCTGGGTATGCCAAGACTGAAAAGCACTGACGGCATTTTACATAGGCCATTTCCCAGGGTTGTGTTTGTAGCAAGCAACTTTGAGGACAAAAAGCAAAGAGCAGGCTGGCTTTTTCTTACTATAAAAGTGGCAAATACCCCAAGCTCAGTGTTCCTTTCCTGTAAAGCAGTTCACTGCCTTGTGTACGCATCATCCTGGTCCACCTCACGGGACTCAAGGTCACAGTGAACCAGAATGTCATGCTGACATTATGGCTGCTGCTTTTGCAATGAATAACAAGCTGTCTTGGTGCTGACCCAGGAGTCTTGGGTATTCTGCAATCATCCATGAAATAGTAATAGGTGGGTAAATAGAGTAAACTCCCAGACCTTGCACAGTTCTTGACAAACACATGCAAAGCACTTAGATACTACATTTGATCTTAGCCAAAAGGCCGAGAAGCGATCATGCAAAGCACTTAGAACAGCAATTGGCACCTATGATATTACATATTATTGAGAATCACCTCTGGGTAGGCTTGAGTACTGTACCCAGTCACTGAGCCAAGGCAACCACCCAAGGATTAGAATGACCTAGAGTGGAGCTTGCACTCTCTAGGGCTCAGTATATTGCCCTACATACAATGTGTGGTTAAAAGAATGTTGATGTGGCTAGGCTAACTTAGACTCCAGAAACAGGACAGTAAAGTTAACTAGGATAGTCCCTCTTTAGCATTCAGCCTTAAATAACCATCTTTTATAATTCCAACTTTTTGGCAAACTGGAATCCAGATGTCATGCATTTATGTTAGGGCAGATTCATTATAGTTCTCAATAACCTTTGACTTCCAATATTTCAGAGCTGAATGGAACCTTGCAGATCATCTATTTTGATACCCTCATTTTACAGAATAAACTGACACCCAGAGAGAAGATAAATAAACAACTTGCCCAGAGTTAATTTTTATTTTTATTTATTTATTTATTTTGGCCAGCTGGCCAGTATGACAATCCAAACCCTTAACCCCAGAGTTACACTTTTAAAAAGTTGTTAGCTTATTTCTATATAACCTTTTTAAATAGCCAGAAACAAACTCCTTAAAAAAAAAAAAAAAAACACTAATAGGATCAGTTAGATATCCTATTTAGCTTATTTCAACTCTGTATAGCATATGAAATACTTTTAGATCCCATAAAACACAATGTTGAGTCTTGAAAACACAAAGGGGTGGTGCTAAGATCAAAGTGCAGTTCCTACTAGTTCATGGCAACATTGGTGGTGATGGGCGTGAATAGGACATGCTTTTAAACAAATCTCTATCACATTCAGAAATTGATTTAACATCCAGTGGCCAACCTTCTGCATGTTATTTCTGTGGTCAGAAAATAAGGATACACCATTGATAATATTCACAGAAATCAGTAAAAACAACAGGGAATGAGATGATCTTCAGAGTCAGAAACATGCAAGTGATAACAGATTATTCAAAGGGGTGGGAGGAGGTTGAAAGCAGGGATTTGTAACATAACATATCCTGATCCACAATTAGCTACAACAGAACTGGTAGGAAGAGTGTGGAAAATTGGACACAGAGCCCCGCACAATTCTTACTTTAAAATGCAACTAATATCTCAATTCCATTTTATACAGAGATACAGTCACTTAAAATTTAGTATGTGGTCTCAGGCCAACTCAACTTATATAAAAACGGTAGATGTGGATCTCACAGAAATCCACAAGACTATCTGAAAGCAGTTTGATGAAGCAAGTATAAACAGTACTGAAGAAGCCTAAGAATTTAGAGATTAAAGAATATGGGTAAGCCATACTTTAGTAAAACAAATACATGAAAATCCAAACCTCCAATGTGGATAAAATTCAGAACATTTTTATTTACTTTGTAAAGGTATTCTTCTTTCCTTTAATAGCTTGTTTAAAGACCATTAGCTACTCAGCCAAAGGTGGGGGAGGGAATGTCAGCTAATGCACTGCCAATGAAAAACAAGCTATGAGGGCAGCCTAAGAAAAGGATATTTCCACTCACAAATGTTTTCCGTACACACTGACTCTTCTTGAAAATATTGATTTTGTAATGTGAGGTACTGGACTGCAGAGCAAATTATTAGAGGAAATGCCTCTGCCAAATTCATTTTAACCCATCTTATCTTTCTATATGTTCTTGCCTTGTATGATGGGCAATGCGAATGAAAATAAGTTAAAGTTACCACACAAACTAAAAAAAATGCAGTCTTATCCATACAATCTGTAACCATGTGAAGCTCTGTGAAACAATAACATCAAGAAAACTACTGAGAGGCGTGTGGATAGGGAGAGGCATCAGTTAGAAAAGGTAATCAACCTTACTTAGGCCTATGCCTAGACCCTCGAGGACATAGCCACATCTACATTTAAGGATTTCAATAATTCAAAAGCAAAAAAAAAAAAAAAAAGTTTAGGACAATATTTTATATAGATATTCACCTTGTATTATTTTCTCAGAATCAATGACAAATGAAAAATTTCTATTCTAAATGAGACAATAAACCATGTCCTATGCCTTGCTGAATTTCCTATCAGGTACGAGAATAAAATCCACCTGGTTTTAAAAGCAGTAGCTAGCCCATATGGCACTTTTGTGTGAATTTGAAAAAGTGGCCCCAGGAAGACAAAGTCTTGTGACTGGCACATGATTTAGTAAGTGGTATGATCCCTGTGGTCTCACACATTTCAGTAGGTTCCACCCATACATAGCAGCCTTGGTCTCTATTATACATACACGTTATTAAAGTTCAAAGTGAAAGTGTACAGCCTAGACAAGGTCCTGCTATCTGTATATAGAATCTTCCTAAACAGTTGCAGCCAGCATAATGTTCTAATAAACATTTAAGATTTTATCAGTGATTGATTTCAAAGCACATAAAACACCACCTCCATAGCTTTCCCTTCCCAGCACAAAACAACAGGAGAAAATGCCAGGTGTTGGGTCCCAACAACTATCACTCATCTGCCTGTTTAAGGAAAACTACCTACCTGATTGGGTCAGTAAAGGGTCAGTCTAGAAGTCATAGAATGGAGATGGATTACTAGTCTAAATCTACTTAAATCCACAAAATTGGAGAAATTATATGCCTATTGCCTTCCGGCACAATAACAGCACTAAATTGCTATCTGGAAAGTAGTGGTTACATGATTTCTTCGGTAAATCTTATGTGGAGTCTAGGCTGTTTGCCCAACTCGATTTCTCATATTTGCCCAACTCCACCCATCCCCAGCTCCATCACCTCATTAGTGTAGTCTGGTTTTCAATTTTAATCCCACGAATATCTAAATTAGGAAACTTAATACTTCAGAGTTCTTTGTAAAAGGTGTGTTCACCCAATTATCCAGATTCAGCAACCTAGAGTATATCAAGTAGCAAAAAAAACAAAGATACCTCAAGTACCAAACTGACATTGGATTTGAAATAAAACTAGGGCTAGTAACATAAGCTTAGCAGGGTGGAGGGGTGGGTGGGGGGGTGGGTGTGTATCAAAGAGTTACCTGAACCCTTTACCTAGATAACTCAAGAACACTTTTCCTTTTCCTTTGCCCAACTATGTACAACATTTCCCTGGGAGGAAAATTCTTACACACAAACCCCACCCTACTTCATAAATTGCAAAATGAAGAATGAGTGATTACCCAACCAGAGTGAAGCCAAAATTCTTAATTTGGTTTATTTTCTATGGTACATAGTAGCTAATCTATGGAGCCTATGCACATATAGTCAGCCTTTCCAGACACTTCTACAGAATTCAAGACAGAAATGAACTTAATTTGGGATGATGCTTTATGATAGCACTTTATGTAGAGTAAGTTTGAGCAAGATTTTACCTTCATTTTAAGCTGTATTTGTTCAAAGAGTTCAATGATATTGTACATTAATTAGTACACATTAAATTAAAAATCTATTTTTGAGGCAATTGGGGATATTTGATTATAGATGATACCAAAGAATATGTTAATTTTTAAAGATGTGACAGTGGCATAGCAGTTAAGGTTCTAAAAAGTCAGTAATTTTTAGAGATGCATACTGAAGTGTGTAGAAGTAAATTACATGATATCTAGGATTTTCACTAAAACACTTTAGCAACGAAAAAATAAAAGATGGATGAAGCTAATGTTGCAAAATCTAGATAACTATCGTATCTGGGTAATGGACAGTTAGTGGCTCATTGTACTATCCTCTCTACTTTTCAGTATGTCTAAAATTCTTCATAAGTTTTATAAAAATTCTTATTAAGTATTCCATATTATAGTTGGCCCTCCGTATCCAGGGTTCCACATCTGAGGATTCAACCAACCGTGGCTCAAAAATATTTGTGAAAAAAACACAATAAAAATAATACAACAATAAAAAATAATAAAAATTACCATATAACTATTTACAAAGCATTTACATTAGGTATCAAAATTATATTATAAATATATTATATATTTATGGCATTACAAATAATATTATTAGGTATTATAAATAATCTAGAGATGATTTAAAGTATCCAGGAGGATGTGCGTAGGTTATGTGCAAATACTACACCATTTTATATCAGGGGCTTGAGCACTTTGATGCCTGTGGAGGTCCTAGTATCAATGTCCTCCCACCCCGTACAGAAGGATGATTGTATAAAGTAAAAACTTTATCTCTTTTACATTTAACTTGATGAGACCAACAAATTACATATAGATAAAAATTGCTTAAAATTTTGAGCAAATCTTTATCAAAACATGTGGATATCTAGTACAGAATAACAAATATATTTCTTTTGAAGGATTGTACCCAAAGTCTCTTCTCCCTTGGGTGAGCACCAGAATTGTCAGGTGATTGAGTCAACAGTCATGGAGGAATAATTCCTTTCCTGTTGAAGTCTTGCACTCCTATCTAGGCCTGCCTGAATAGCTACCTAGAAGCTTCTCACTTATAATAAGCACCATGTACCAGGCCCTAACAGGAGAGACTGGTGACTAATTTGCTGGTCTGTATTTGGTAGCAATGTAGCTTACTCTCCCTAAAGCAATACAGTAAAATCTTCATTAAACCAAAGCCTGTGGAAATGGTGATTAGTAAGAATTTTGTTTTGTACATTCTTTCATGAGAGTCACCAATACCTTTTTCCTGAGGCCATCTCACACAAAACAAGCAAGTACCAGTATTCAGCTGAGTGTCTGTTTAAGCTTCAGAGGGAGTATATCATTTAGACTGAAATAGATTCAGCCTAATCTGGTAAATAAGTTTTAAATTAGTATGAGTTAATTTCTTTCTGTTACTGACATTAATACATAGCTATGTGAAAATACGAGGTTACTACAACCTTCCTTCACATGCATCAATTTTGAGCTGTCTTCCACAATATGTGTCTTTCACAATATACCCACTTGGATATTTTAACTGTATTTTAAGTCACCTGGCTATCAGCTTAGTTTCTTCAGCCTTGAGAAAAAATAAAGTATCAAGCACCCCAAATCCAGCAGAAGGAACTGGTCTCTCCTGCATGGCAAACTGAATACAGGAATAGGGGAAAGTTGGGTCTTCAATAATAAATCCCTGTGTGTGCTAGGGATACCCAGTAATATTTAACTAAATCTGCTGATTCATGTAAATTAACATATGTTATGTATGTATTGTTTTCAGAGCATCCTGTTATTTTCAGTGTTCTTTGAAACCAGGTTGGAAAAGAATATATTTCACTTCAATGACATGTTACTACTGCCAGAGCCCTTAGTACTTGGAGTGAAATCTAGGTGGATTACAATTATAATTGTTCCAAAAAGGAACAAAAAAAGAGATTGAATAACTTTTTCACTTTCACAGTCTTTGAAGCATAATGACTTAGTGCTATAGATAACTTTTATAATAGAAGTGATAGTTTTAAACTTATCTTGAGGTCAGTCTCCTCACAATTTCAGTGATTCGGTTTCCTTATTTGTACAACAGCAGTAAGCTGACTGACAAGGCATAATGATATCTAATTAAAGTTTTTTAACAAAAATTTTAAATGCCTCAAATTGATAAATTGAAAGGGTTCTTTAAAAAATTACAATGAAAAAAGTTAAACGCACATCTTATATGCATTCAACCAAAAAAATTATTAGTAAAAGGACAGAATATATAATCCTCCAAATGGACGAATGGAATTGAGGTGAGAATAAGGAATCAATCAACATATAATCATATTATGGTACTTCATACAATAAAGTTAGAGCTATCAAATTGCAGGAAAGCCATTAAACCATCCAACCACAGTCACATTTGTTTCAAGTAGTATAAGGGGTTAATAATGCTCTATATTTGCATAACAATATAAAATTTCCTAAATGCTTTCTTATCTAAACCACCTTGTGAAGCAAATAAGGCAGACAGTGTTATCTCCCACTAGCAAACATTAATCAAAGAGTTCAAACGTCTTGTGTTAAATGGCTCATCAGAGATCACAAGCAAATAAAAGATTGGACACTGGAACCTAGGTCTTTTGGCTCTCCGTTCTGTATTCTTTTGCCATTAACCTGAAGTCTCCGACTAACGACAGTAAAATGTTACTTGGCTCATCAGTTCTGGTACTGTTTCTCTGCAAGGAAGTTCAAGTTCTGACATCACAAGTATCCAAACAAACCAGGTGGGTAGGGGAGTTCTCATGGCCCTAAAGAAGCTTCCTGAATTCCCTGAATTTCAAAATTAGACAAAAGACACAGAGGAATGTAAAGATAGGTTCATTTGATGAAGTATATATACTAAGAAAAAAATAGCACATAAAAGTAAACATTTATTTTTTTAAAAATCCTCTTTTCAACAATTTACTCTCTTGAAATGAAAGGCCTATAGGGAAAAAGTCCCCCAGCTAACAATCATTTATCGAGTAGTTTTGCACCCAAGCACTAGCCTGCCAGGTTTTTAAGAATAGGCATATTGACAGTCACGAAATTTTGGTGTTTTTTCTTCCTTAAAAGTTTGAACTAATTTGTAAGACTGGTCCTGGAGATTTTGTTGTGGAATATGATGTTTGAAGAATTGTTTGACTTTTTAAATAGGTAATCAAATTGTTTAGCAAATATATGAGTTTATTTATTTTTATATATTGTTTTAAAAATAGTAAATTGTTTTCCAACATGGTAAAAAAAAAAGAATAGGCATAAAAGGGGACCCTTGCCCAAAAGTACTTTAAAATCTCTGTAGAGACAAGATCAGCATATCATATGGAGACTCATGACAGTTACGAGTTCAGAAGGAAAGAGCTCCCAGCAAGCTAAAGTGATCAGTGAATGTTTGATAGAATGAGAGAATACTCAGGCATGAGCTGGGCTGCAAAAGGGGGTGAGAAACAGGGTGGACATTTCAGATTTGGTGAGGATGTTCAGGGTGGGTGGCAGGAAGGAGAGGCAATATAGGTGGTTGGAGGAAACTAAGGTGCAGAGAAATATATCCAGTAAGTTGATGAGTTGGATTGGAATCCAGGTCTCTAACTCTAAACATCAAACTCTTTTATGCCACTCTGCTCCTCCTAGTCTTCCTGCCTCCATTCTGGCACCCCTCTCCAAAAAATTCTCCATAGTACTAAGTTTCTTTCTGAAACAAATCTAATCAGGTCACTCGCTGTCCTGCTTTAATCACTTCAATGGCTTACTCTGACTTTCAGAAAGAAGTTGAAACTCTAGCATGGCATACAAAGATCCATCACAATCTGAACCCTGTTTCCTGGCAGGTCCACCATATACGCCCTTTGTTTCAGCCATATACATCTACCCTAACTTTCTTTATTGGGCATGCTCCTGTATCTACCCACCTTTGTATATGTTGTTCTTTCAACCTAGAACGACTTTCCCTCCACTTCTTCAATTAATGTCCTCATCTTTAAGCCTCAGTATAAACGTCACCTACTGTAAGCCTTTCCTTACCACACTCAACCATCCAATTCAATTTAGATGCCTCTCCATGATAGTTTTATAGAATCTTCCTATGCATATTCCTTTCATAACTTATCAAACTGCTCTTTAATCATTAAGTAACTTCCCTGTCTGTGTCACTAAACTATGAGCATCTTTATATCACCAACCCTTAGATTAGTGTCTAGCACATAGTAGGTACTCAAGAAATATTTGCTGCATAAATGAAATCATTGTGCTCATAAGTTATTATTTAAAATCAAAATATGATTTATCCAATTGTAAGCAAAAAACCAAATACTCAGGAAGTTATACAATAATCAGAAAAGTAACTTCTGTTATTTCAAGTTACAAATTTGAATCTACTGTCTAAAGAACCAAAGGCTTCTGAAATTATACGGAAACACAAAGTCAAAATATAAAAACATCAAACACTGTCAAGCCACTCTACACCATCTTGTGGGGGGGGGGTGTTAGTTCTATCTTAACACTGACCTCTCCTAATGATTAAGTCACTGCCTTGAATATGTGGGATTAAAGATGTAGCTCCTTCATAACACTTCTAGAGCTCTCCTATTCAACTTGACAGAACACATTTCTTTATAATCAAAATAAAAGGGTCATTACAAGATTACATATATGAAAAAAATTGAAGTCATGTTTCTCAGATTTTGATTCAATTAATTTTAAACAGAAGTCGTTACAGTCCTAAAATGCCACTCTGAAAAATTCCTCATTAATACCCATCAAAAAGTTGAGGATATAAATGAAAGTAGTTCCCCTCTATAGAATATATCTATGCCTTCCATCTCCAGTTTCCAGAACCATGGGGAACTAAATGAAAACAAGTGAATCACACACCTTACACTTTATGAATCCACTATACTAGAGCAATTGAGGTAATTTTTCTATGTAGTGGAAGCTTTAATCTTAGCTAATACTATGTAGATATTGTGCAGTTAACTTATTTTTACCCTCAGAAGAATTATCTTCAATATCAATTACCTGTGTAATCAATGCTATTTCCCTTCTCCCTCGATCACTGGCCTCCCCAGTAACTTAGAGTGGAATCAACTGTCATTTACTTTACTGTCTATCTCTTAATGCAATAGTTCTTATTCTCCTATAGGTGTAGGATGCCTTTGAGAAACTGACGAAAGGTATGGGGCTCAGAAAATAAATGTATCTACATACATGCAAATATTCTTCATATAATTTCAGGTGTTTAAGAATCCCTATCCCACACAATCACCTACACGAATAATTTCTATGACCATATGGCTCTCTTTTATATCCCACACTACAATTCCTTTACACACACACACACACACAAAATTAACTATTATTACAGTGATTATTAACATCATACTCAAAATAATAAAATTTAGTCTAAGTAAAGCTTTATCATACTAGCAAAATTTTAAGTTTAAGAATTCTAGATGAGGAACCTCCATATTGTCTACCATATGATCCAGCAATCTTACTGCTGGGTATTTATCCAAAGGAGAAGAAATTAGCATACTGAAGAGCATATCCCTATTTTTACTGCAAATTAGCATTCCCCCATTTTTATTGCAGCACTATTCACAATAGCCAAGATATGGAATCAACCTAGGTGTCCACAGTCAGATGAATGGATAAAGAAAATGTGGTATATAGACACAATGGAATACTACTCAGCCATGAAAAGAATGAAATCCTGTCACTTGCAGCAACATGGATGAGCCTTGAAGATATTACATTAAATGAAATAAAGTCAGACACAGAAAGCAAACAGAAAGCAAATACATGTTCTCACTCACATGTGGGAGCAGAAAAAAAAGTTCAGCTTATAGAAATAGAGAGTAGAATTTTGGTTACCAGATGCTGGGAAAGGGACATGGGGGGTACAGCTAGATAGGAAAAATAAGTTCTAGTGGTGCACAGTAGTGCTAGGCATCTATAATCAATAATAATTCATTGTATGTTCTCAAATGGCTAGAAGAGAGGAGCTCAAATGTTATCACAAATAAATTATAAATTTTTGCAATGATGAATATGCTAATTACCCTGATCACACATTGTATACATGTGTTGAAATATAACTGTACCCCATAAATATGTACAATATGTGTCAATAAAGTAAAAATAAAATGTTCTAAATTTTTTTTTAAAAGAATCCCAAATGAACTTTCTGAAAAAGTTTACCAAGTCTTATTGTTTGATCAACTTGTTTGCCTTAAAACTTGCTGAAATGTCCTCCTAAATTTGTTTTTATTAACTGACACATCTGCTTGTAAAATCATGTAAGGCTCAAAAGTTACGTTGGAACAAAAAGAAAATTCATGTTGATATTAACAAACTCTTGGATTCAAATACGTGTTCTTTTATATCAAGCTATGTTCACCACGGAACAGTGAAGTTAGCTAGGAACTGAAAGTGATACCACCTCATAACTATCTAGTTACCTTGTCAAAGCAAGTAAAACATAAAAGATAAAACAGGACAAATGGCCAAAGGGAAGGGAAGAATATAATCAAGGTGTTACTACTGACAGAGATAAGAGCTTTTTCTAGAGAGCATACATCTTGAAAGTGGAAGGTTCTTGCTTAGATGTACCAAACTATTTGTGGAAACTATCAGTTAACTTATTCTTACTTAAACTTTTAATCACTGATTAAACCAAAGTTTTGTACTGGGTCCAAAAAAAAGAAAAATGGAGATGTGATCACTCTTTTACCACAAACTGATAAATTTCAAAATCACAACATCAATATTTTTAAATACATTAAACTTTGGTGATACAGTCACAAAGCTTTTCTAAGTTTCATGATAGTGCAGACACCCATTAAACCCATTAACTCCTGCCAGCATAGAAAAGTCACAAAGAGCCCATGACTTAGTTCTTCATTTGTAAATATTGTGGTAACAGGACACATCAAGTAAGCAAGTTCTCAATTTGCCTCAAGTTAGAATGGAGTTTATGAGACTTTAAACTTGTCATTGTAATCTACCTCACCACATCCCTCCCCACATAATAGACGGCTGCCTATTTCCTAAAATGATAACGCTTTTATCACTGTTTTCCAATATGGACAGTCCATAATTGAAAGGCAAATAGGAGCTGAGAGAGAAGTACAACAGGTCCATACCAAATGGCCAGATGCCATAAGAGATGGCTTTAGTTATATGTCATCGTTTCTTTCCCTATAATCAAGTTGCTTGTTAAAACTGAAATCTAGACATGCAACATGTGGCTTGTGCTTCTCCAGATCTAAACTAATGATCTTCGAGTATTTGCTGAATTTGTGCAGGAAAATCCTTTCCCTTCGTGCCACCCAAATTAGAAAGTTTACAAAAAGAGGAACCCTTTTAACTGATGAGTTGAGAAAACTCCAGTATTTCCTAATGCAATACCAGGCCCCAGAGATTTCATTCCCCTGCACATTCAGTGGCAGGAAATGGACTGATACCACTGGTTGACACTATCAGGACGATGAGACTTGCACAGTCTGCCCACTGCTTTGGAGCGTTCTTAATCAACTAAGTGGAAGTACTGTATGACTATGCCTATTACACATACACACGACAGTTGGTGGTACCTCACCCAGCCTCCAACTCCCACGCTCCCCCCCACCCTTCCAAAGAAACGTTTCTTGGGAAAGCACATGGAGAAGGAGGCAAGGGGGGGAAACGCACGTAGGCGCCTCTTCCTTAGATTTCTGGAAGGGTAAAAAGATTGGGGGCCTAACGTTGTGTTTGTCTTGATTTGCAAGGCTGTAGGTGGGCTCCCAAGTATTTGGACTGAAAAGGAGAGAGGTTCCCGTGCCCGGGACCCGAAGTGTTAGGAGGCAAAACAGTAACTGACAAGAGGTGGGAGGGGAATGGAATCGCGCAAAGAAGGTTCGTGCTCACAAGTTAGACAAACAACAGCCCTACCCAGTACTCGGGGTCTCCCCAAGTTCGGGGCGGGAGGGGCTTTCTCCTTCCCGCACTGTCTCCAGGGCTGACAAGAGTGAGAAAGGGGTTAAGTGAAGAAGGGGGTGCTCTTCCGTCCCCACGCCGTCTCCGCGCCTCGGCGTGGCCGCTGCTTTAGCGGCTCCCCGAGTTGCCCAGCGAGGTCGCGGTCACTCTTGGGAGGGGGCCCCGGGTGCCCCCGTGTTCAACGGCAGGAGGATCCCGGGGCTCTCCCTGTCCCCAAGGCCGGCGGGGGCTGCGAGAGCACTCACCAATTTGGGTTTGTTTTTCGTTTCCTCTTCGTTGGCGGCCCGGTTCCCAGTGCTCCGCTTGTTGCTCCGGCCCCCACCGGGTTCCTCGCTGCCGCCTCCCGCTCCCGACGCCGCCGCCCCGGGCTGCTCCATCTTTCTCCGGCCCTGTCACCTGTGCCCTATAACCCCACCTCTCCTCAACTAAGGAAGCCCCTCGAGGCGTTCACGCTGCCCCGCGCTGATTCGGTAGCACCTCCTCCTGAGGGAGAGGGGTGTCCGCCCGGGGAGCTGCCGATTTCAGGCCCCCGGGGCTCTCGGCTCCCAGGCACCCCCGACGCAACCACGCCGTTGCCACTACTCAGCGCCGGGGCAAGCCCTGCCCCCGAGCAGCTGCAATTACCACGGTCGCCGCCGCCCTCAGGGCGGTGTTGAGGGTGGAGGGAAAGTAGGTGCCTATCTCTTTAAGAGGGCCTCAACGCACGTGATTCATCAAAGTGCCCGCAGTCGGCCGCCCGGGCGCGCAAAGCCGCTTCCTACTCCCGGTGCCGAGCTGGCCCCAGCTACTGAGCATGCCCGGCGCAGCGACTGGAGCCTAGCAGAGGACTTTCAGCTGTGGTTAAGCACAGATTTCACTTCCTAGTGGCCTGGCGTGAAATGGGAGGGAACTAGTCAAGAAAGAGGAGGGATAGCCCATTTTAGAGACGGGGAAACTGAGGTCCGGGACGATTCGCGTGTGAGTTTCACTGGCGAGTCGACCTCAGTATCAGCTGCCACTCGTGTAGGCCAAAGAACCTTCCCTCCCTGAGGCCTCCCCGGGGGTGTGGTCCTGCCACACTCTGGGAAGATCTGATTGGCAGGGCAACTAGCATCCTATAGGAAAACCACGGGGAACGCTGTTTAATTGCTTAGGCAGACTGTATGGGTCAAAGTGGAAAGAGTGGGTGCATTTTGTTGCCATGATTGAGTTGTGAACGAAGAAATACAGTCGTTCCTTTATTACCTTCCTGCCTGGTAGTTGGAGCAGCAGGCGCCACCCGCTTAATTCCCGGAGGGTTGTTATGCTCTTTAACCAAAGCACCTATATAGAGCTAACAACTGAGTTGAGGGCTATTTTCAGGTTCTCGAACTAGTTTAGGGTTGTCGTGGGAAGTGAATAAGATGATGTGTGTCAGAGCTTTGTTTAAAATATAAATCCCTAGACAAATGCTAGGTGTTTTTGTGCAGCAGCAGCAGGGCACTGAGTGTGTAGTCTTTGCTTGAGTAGAACCTAATATTTTGTCCTCAGGAAGAGGCCCACGCTGTATTTCTTCCATCCTCCTTAAATGGGGCCCTTTAAAAATAAAGGTGGACACTGAGAACATTAGAAGGGCAGGGCAGGATTTGAATGAACAATCATCATAGAATAAGAGCACATATGCTAGAGAAGCTCCTGTAATGTAAATTTAGATACCAAGTCTATAAACGTGTCCATAAGCTTGTTACTGAAGATATCTTCAGGCTATGACTCCTTTTGCCCTTCTCCCCTTCAACCTAGGTTTAGCTATGCTGAATATAATTTGTATCTGAACATATTTATTGAGAGTGCATTAGGATGAATTTGCCCATGCTATAGGTGTGATGAGGCAACTAACTTGGACAGTAGGGTGAAAAGAACATTAGATGTCTGAAAACAGTTTTAATTCCAGCTTTCTCGTTGTCATTAACTTTCTTTTTAATCATGCAGGTGTGACTTTTCTGCTCCCAAGGTGGTAAACTACCCAAGGACAGAAGAAGGAATACATGCTCCCAGACAGGGTGGACAAAGAGCCCCAAGGTAAATTTGCTTTGTTGAAGTCCCTGTTTGACTAAAATTTGATGTATATTTTGAATTCGACTCATTACTACACACACACACGATTTAATTTATCTAAATGTCTCCCTTCCTGAATATTGAGTAAAAAATGGATGCTGCAGAAAGATGTGACCTGTCTATCCAATGCTTTCATGTAATTTCTGTTGAGAGACGTCGGTGTGGGCCAGAGCTGAGGGCCCTCCGAGCTCAAACATTGCTCAGTAATCAGCTCAGTAGACATTTCTTGAGCTCCTTAGAGTATACCAGGTGATAAACAGAGTGCTGTGGGTTAGAAGGATGAAGATGACACAGTTTCTGGCCATTAGAACCTCAGAGTCTACTGGGAGAGACAGACTGTTAAAGAACTGCACAACAGTACTGCAGATATGAACAGGGAGCCAATGGAACACATGAGAGAGGTAACTAATGGAGTGTCAGAGAGATTCTCAGGGACACCTTTCCAAAGAAGGTGATGTTTGAGCTGAGTCTTACGGGTCTGATTAAAGTCAGTAAAGTATTTGTTGACAGCCTGCTAAATGTTAGGTATTGTGTTAGGCATCATGGGTACAATGGGGAACAAGACAAACGTAGTTTAATGTTATGGAGCTTTCAGGCTATTGGGAAGGATATTAAACAAAAATGTATTCAGCAATTACAAGGCAAAAAAGGAGATGAAGAGCATTCAGACAAAAGAAATAACAATAGCATATGCAAAGACCCTATAGTTAAGAAACTGGTAGTAGGGGTTAGGATACTGTTGGCAAGAGAAGAAGCAGAACAGTTAAGAAGGTTCCAGATCATGAAGGCTCCTACTGGTAAGTTTCATTGGTGTTTAAAAAGGGGGTGGGGTGGGTCATTGTAATATGAATAAGACTTATGTTTGGGGTGTAGGAAATAGACTTGAAAATGGATTGATATTATTTCGAATGTAAGATTGGGTTTCTCCTCAGGCCAGGCTTAGCTACATTTGATATCCAATCAGAGATACATGTAAAAGATCCATAATCTTTTCTGCAAAAAGTGAAAAAGTCTGTCCCTGATGTGGCTACATTTGACTTTATTGTGGTTATCTCAGCCCCTGTCTTAATTGTCGATGTTTGTTTTTCAGCATTTCGCTCCAGTTAATGTAAACGGTAGTTAAAAACAAAAAAACCCTTCCCTCAGGCAGCAGGGTCATTGGCCTCTCTTGGAAGCTAACACACAAGGGGAACCGCCACTCTCCAGCAAGGGCGCTTGGTCCACTAATGATGAACCAAGCACCTCACTGATTGTAGTCCTAGTGCTGATCTCGGTGCACCTACATTCCTTGATTTTTCCCTTCTTGGGACACACAAATAGTCTGGTAGTTGGAGAAACATCTTTTCTCTGAAGCTGAAGAAAGAAGGAGGTTACCACCATCAGTTAGGGTATCAAAAATCTACTTTAGACACATTGATCTTGTTGTCTCTCCCTCTGGCTTCTCATGAGTGTAGCACCCCATCAGCATCTAAAAGCTGGCTGCGGAAGAGAAGAAAGATAAAAGATTGCTAGGCTCTATCTTTCTTCAAACTGACCTTAGAGCCATCTATTTCCCCAGAGGTTTCTGATGATCCTTATAGTATCCCTCAGGTTTTCTGTGTCTCCATTCTGCTGGGTGCTCTCATCTGAATAATCTGGGTCATTCATAGAGAAATGAAAGGAAACATGGATTAGAAAAAAATGAGAAATAACCACCTCCAGGGTCACAGCAAAATATTTATGCATTAAAGGATGCCTAAGAATAAACAAGTATTTATTAAGCATATGCTACATGGCTAACACAAACTAGATGTCATGCAGATCAAAATAAGTGCCAGACATTCTGCTTTAATGTCATATGTCTTCCTGAAGAATCTCCTTGCATTTGTCTGTTTCTCTTGCTTATAACAGAATACCTGAAAGTGGGTAATTTATAAAGAAATGAAATTTATTTCTTACATTTCAGAGGCTGAGGAGTCCAAGGTCCAGGGAACACATCTGGTAAGGGCCTTCTTCTTGGTGGAAACTTTGTACAGAGTCCCGTGGCAATGCAGGTTATCACATGGTGAGAATGGGCTGAGCAAGAAAGAGCTAACCTTCTCATTTGCTGTCCTTATAAAGCCAGCAGAACCACACCCATGACAACCCATTACTCCATAAATGGATTAATCCATTCACTAGGGTGCAGTCCTCATGATTCAATCACCTCTCAAAGGCCCCACCTTTCAAATAATAATCGGATTCCCCACCCTCTTAACACTGTTACAGTGGGGATCAAGTTTCCAATAGTGAACTTTGAGAGGACACATTTAACCCATAACACTCCTCTTCTGCAAAATTGCACACCTCATAACAGGGGCTTATGGGAAAAATATGGTTAGAGAAGACCACTTAAATCAAATGCAAGTTTGTAATCAGAGCACTAATGAAAACAATACCCATCCTAATAAAATCACGTGGCTAAATCTCCACTGGCATTTGCACCCAGCATCACAGTCATCAGTATTTGGTAGCCTTCATGCTTCCTCCTTCCTGAGGTGGGTCCTCAAGGGCATTCACTTTTAATAGGTGCTATTTTCATCAGATTTAAAAATCTAATTTAAGAAGTCATCAACTTTTAAAAAACATGTGGTGCAAAGTCTTCACAGCTTCATTATCAGTACTCACAGCTTCACCAGATAATTTAATGTTGAAAACTTGGAGGTTGAAGCAACTAAACCAGTCACTACTAACTCTAAAGGCAGAGTCTTGTACAGGATCCTTTATTTTTTCTTAAAGTCTTCATATATTTCTAAGACTTCTACTTCATTGTGAGAAAGTTTGCTCCTGATCACTTCAAAACTTAAAGAGCTAAGAAAATTCACACGTGTATCAACTGGACTTCCACATGATTTTGACATCATTCTCATATTTACTAATTGCTAATGTCCTATTTGTGGTACACAAACACTTGTAAGGGAACAGACTATCAAGTATAAAATCCCTACCATCAATAGGCCTGAAATCTACTTCAAAAAACAAAAGTGTGAAGCAGTAAGAGAAAGTTAGCTGCCTAACTTGGAGATACTGGCTTTAAATTTGGCATAATAAGGTGAAGGGGTGAGATCAGTTGGGCTTAGAATAGAAGAAGTTTTCAAGGAGGAGGTAAGACTTGAGCTAGGAAGCAGAAATCAGACTCAAATAGGCAAAGCAAAGAAAGGAAGTAAGGAAAAGGACACATATGGAATGGCCGGGAAACAATACTGACCAATAATGTTGAGGGGCCAGTGGAGCTCGACTAGAATAGTGAGAACATGATGTGGAATAATAACAGGAAGCATGATTATCCCCTTAGCATTTTCCCACCATATAAAGAGATTTGAATGTAAGACATAGTGCTAGTAACCGATAAGGATCTTTAGCAAGGAAGTTATAAAACAAGAAGTGTTTTAAAAAGTTGGTTTGGCAGCAGTATGCATACTAACGTTGAACACTGATCTTCAAACTTATTTTCCCTTTAGTACAGGAATTTTTTTTAATAAATAAGACTCTTCAGGGAACCCCAATATATGCAACAGATACAAATCTAGCTGAGCTGTTGAACTTAGCATGGAAGTGGAGACCTGCTCATCTCCACTCAGCTGCTCCCTCATCCTCTGAGGTGACCATTTGTGGCACCACTGCTGAACTGTAGCTAAAACTAGATAAAGTCCAGCTGGATAAAATCCTCAGTGTTGAAACTTGAGTGGCCCCAGAAGAAATGAAGAGGAAGGAATGAATCCAAGAGATGTTTAAAAGAAACAAATTGTTCCTCCCCACAGATTATATACAGGAAACAAAGAGAGAAAGAGGAAACAAGAATTAGCAAGATGTTGGCCCAAGGAAATAAAAGACTAGTGGTAAACTGGGAGATATTATCTCAACAGGTTCTTGTCATTGGCAGGCAGAGCCAGATCAAGGAGCCTGGTACCCAGAAACTAGAGAAACTAATTAAGACAGGAAAGCTAAGAAGGTTCCTGTAATCACCCACAGGAAGAGTCTGGACAGGCCGGTCAAGCATAAGAGGAGTGTAACAGCAGGTAACAAGCATGCAAGCAGCCAGACCCTGGGATGCCAGCAGTGGATGTCCTGGCAGGCAGACAGAAAACAGAATCCAGAAAATCTGGTGGCGGGCAGAGGTTGAATCAAGCAGTATGAAGCAGGAATCCAGTCATGGGCATTGGGGTTAAGAAACAAATCACCCATCCTTTAAGAGGTCTGACAAGACAGTGCCAAACAAGACTGAGCACCAGTCCTAAGGGAACCAGCATATCACATGAAGTCTGTGAAAGAGGTAGACACAGACTGATAAAACTGGTATCCAAGCTCCCCAGTTACTTCAGCTGGTCTGTGAGAGCATAGTAGGACCAGCAGCCATAAGTCTGCTTGATATTAAGCCACCAAACTGCTGAAATACTGCTCTTTAAATCATCTGACTAGGAGTAGAGTTGGTCCCAGTGGAGGAAAAGAGGACAAGATAAAACCTGGTAACAATAATAGCCAGTAATGGTCATTTACCTGCAGGTAAAGGTTAATGGGTTCAGGTATGATGATTATAGGGCTTGGGGGCAGGGAGCCAGACAACTAAAGCATGGCTCCACAAAAATTGTCCAACAGACAACAGTGCCAATTTCTCCTTTTGGGGAACATGTCAAGCCTAATAGAGGCTTTGAAGAGTCCCAAGTCATGCCCCCTATGGTTTTATACAGTACACTGAAAGCCAACCCCTTGAATGTTATCTGAAAAATATGCTTCTAACAAAGAACAGACTTCCCTGTTCTACACTAACCAAAGCCCCAAAGTGATTTTCAAGTGTGGCTTCACAACAGATCATGAGTAGTAAATTGTCCAATCTAAAAGTTACTAAGACATAGCTGTAGTATGAACAGTGAGAGAAAAACTTTTAATTTGCTTGCTAAATTATGTGAATTAGAGAAACAATGGTATTCAAAAGGGATGCTGTTTACTTTATGATGTTTAGACTTTTCTAAAAACTAGTATTAACAGTCTCTTGAAGATGGATATAGTTTAAATGCTGGACTAAAATTATACAATTAAAATCTATTATCTCTTATTTTGTGGTTTGTGTTTATTTTCTGACCTTTTCTTTTTAAAAATGTTATTGGTTATGCATATTCGTGGGATACAAAGCTCACCGTCACCACTTGTGTCCAAGATGTGATGGCCATATCAATGCTATCAGCATGCCCATTACCACAGATTGTGATTATTACCCATGTCTCCCACCCAATTAATCCCTGACCTCTATCCCCCTCCCCCCCCTCCACAAACTAGGTGTGTTCTCTCCCTCTGCAAGTCCAATGCACCAGTGTGGTCTTTCCTTCCTTCTCTCCCTCTTAGCTCCCACTTATGAGTGAGGACATGCAGTATTCTTCCCTCTGTGCCTGGCTTATTTCACTCAACATAAGTTTCTCCAAGCTCATCTATGTTATTGCGAATGGGAGAATTTCATTCTTTTTTATGACAGAGCAGTATTCTGAGGTGTATATATACCACCTACATTTTCCTTATCCAGTCGTCCATTGATGGACGTTTAGGTTGGTTCCATATCTTGGCTATTGTAAATAGAACTGCGATGAATATGGGAGTGCAGGTATCCCTTCGACATGATGATTTCTATTCCTCTGGGTTTATGTCCAGAAGTGGGATTGCTGGATCGTATGGAAGATCTATCTGTAGTTGTTGGAGAAACCTCCATACTGTTTTCCATAGTGGTTGTACTAATTTACAGTCCCACCAACAGTGTAGGAGCATTCCCTTCTCTCCACACCCTCACCAGCATTATTCTGTCTTTTTGATTATAGCCAGTCTAACTGGGGTGAGGTGATATCTCAATATGGTTTTAATTTGCAATTCCCTGATAGTTAGTGATGTTGAGCATTTTTTTAAGTGCCTGTTGGCCATTTGTATGTCTTTCTTAGAAAAATGTCTATTTAGCTCCTTTGCCCATTTTTTAATTGGGTTATTTGTTTTTTATTGTGTAATGGCTTGAATTCCTTGTATATTCTGGATATTAATCCTTTGTTGGATGTATAGTTTGCATATATTTTCTCCCACTCTGTAGGTTGTCATTTCACTCTGTTGATTGTTTCCTTTGCTGTGCAGAAGCTTTTTAGTTTGATATAGTTCTATTTGTTTATTTTTTCTTTTAATGATTGTGCTTTTGGGATCTTGTTCATAAAGTGTATGCCCAGTCCTAGTTCCTGAAGTGTTTCCCCTATATTTCCCCTTAGTAGTTTTACAGTTTCAGGCCTTATATTTAAGTCTTTAATTTCTTTTGAGTTGATTTTGGTATATGATGCAAGGTGCCTGTCTAGTTTCATTCTTCAGCGTGTGGATATCCAATTTTCCCAGCACCACTTATTGAAGAGGCAGTCTTTTCCCCAATGTATGTTTTTGTTGCCTTTGTCAAAGATTAGTTGGCTAAGTATGTGGGTTGATTCCTGGGTTTTCTATTCTGTTCCATTTGTCCAAGTATCTGTTTTTGTGCCAGTATCATGCTATTTTGGTTATAACAGCTTTGTAATATAATTTGAAGTTGGGTAGTGTTATGCCTCTGGCTTTATACTTTTTTTTTTTTTTTCTCAGGATTGCTTTGGCTATTCTGGGTCTTTTGTTGTTCCATATGTATGTTAGGATTGTTTTTTTCTATATCTGTGTTGAATGCCATTGATATTTTGATGGGGATTGCATTGAATCTGTAGATTGCTTTGGGTAGTATGGACATTTTCACAATGTTAATTCTTCCAATACAAGAGCATGGAATGTCTTTCCACCTTTTTGTGTCCTGTTTAATTTCTTTCATTAGTGGTTTGTAGTTCTCATTGTAGAGATCTTTAACCTCCTGGTTAAATTCCTAAGTATTTTATTTTTTGGTGACTATTGTAATTGGGCTTATGTTCTCAAAATATTTTTAATTACATGAAAATTAAGGAACAAACATTTGACATCTGCAAATAATAAAAATATGCTTTCATATTTGCGCATCAATAGTTAAGCAAGCCTAAAAACAGATTTTTTATGTTTTATATATTTTCCCACATCAATTTTAACAGATTTATTGAGATATAATTTACAAATCACACAATCTGCTCCTTTAAAGTGTACAATTCAAAGGTTTTCAATTCACAGAGTCGTGCAACCATCACCTCAATCAATTTTAGAATATTTTATCACCCCAGAAAGAAAACATTCACCCCTCCCCAGTCTTCCCAACCCCTCACTTCCCAAGCCAAGGCAACCACTAATCAGTCTCTCTATATATGACTATGCTGGACATCTCATATAGACAGAATCATACAATGTGTGGTCTTTTGTGACTGGCTTCTGTCATTGAGAATAGTGTTTTCAAGGTTCATCCAGCCCACATCAGTGTTTGGTTGCTCATTATTACCTATTTGTTTCCTGGACACAGACACAAGTTGGTTGTTTAAGCCCCTTCCCCTGCTGTGCACACAGTAACAAACATATATCTACTTACAATTCCAAAGAGTTGATGTTCTCACATGAACACTTAATCTTTCCCCTCCTCTCCTAGAAAAGACCAGAGGTTTGGCGTTTGATTTTCCTGTACAATTATATAATAAAAAATTTCTTTCTGACCCAGGGCCTGATGTCTGACATTTTACAGAAATGACGAAAAACACCATATTTAGTCAAATATTCATTATGTACCAGAACAGCTCTTAAGAATTTATATAAGTTGATTAAACAAGGCAACCCAGAAACCAATTACATTACATTGCATTTTACCTAATATAGTAGCAGAGAATACATAGTTCTTATCTTACTTATTTTTAAGTCTTCTATCCCAACATATTAGAAGCAAAAATGTATATCTATATTGGCGTCAGATACCTTCAGGAAAGCCTTCTTTGAGGGGATTTGCATGTGAATTTAAAGGAAATTTTTGGGAAAGGCTTTTGATCATTCGATGATTTCCTGAGAAACAGATGCCAGGATATCTATTTTGCTGCTGATTTTATTTTATTTTACTTTATTTATTATTTTTCAAATAGACCTGTAAGATTTTCCTTCTGCTGCCTTCAAAACAGAAAGGCTAACTTGAGCTGCCCTCTCATCAGCATTAGCGGCTTCACTTCATACCCGGATATTATACAAGGTTAGAGGTCTCTCAGTCCTATAAACCAATCCTGCTTTGGGCCAACCCTGTGGCTCACTCAGGAGAGTGCGGCACTGGTAGCGCCGAGCCCACGGATTCAGATCCTATATAGGGATGGTCGGTGCGCTCACTGGCTGAGCGTGGTATGGATGACACCGAGCCAGGGGTTGCGATCCCCTTACCAGTCAAAAAAATAAAAAATAATAATAATAAAAAAAGATTAAACCAATCCTGCTTTGCAGCACAATTTTCATCCTTTAATCCCTCACCATGTTGTTGCTTCACACCATCAAAATGCATCCAAACCTTGACTTCAATAGTGACCAAATTCAGAGGCACACAGGGCTGAGCTTGATTCCAAACCTTCAGAGTAATGCTTTTCCATTGCAGACACAGTGATGTATGTGCCTGTATGTGGCTCTATGATAATATATAACTGTTATTAGAAGATTGCTTTTTTCCTTTTATTAGCTATTTTTGATGATTAAATATGATGTAGGATTATAAAGTAATCAGATTAGATTTTATCTAGCATATTAGAACTTATACATATCATTTTTATTAAATAATATTTTATTAATCAATATTGAGTAGTAACTATGTCCAGGGCATCGTGCTAAGGATAACTGAATGATGCACTATGCATGATCTCAATGGGCTTAATAGCTTGTTAAGGCAACTGAGAAGTACACTAACTGCAAAAGAGCTTTACAGAAGTATATAGAAGGAAGAGAATAGGGAAGGTTTCAGAGAACAGCTGGGCCTTTAAGAATAAGTAGGATTCCAAATGCTGGAAATGAGGGGAAAGGGCATTTAAGGTAAAGGGAACAGAATAATCAACAGCATAAAGAAAGGAAAATGTGGGCTGAGTTTGATTAGTGGTCTAATGGGGCTGGAAAACACGTTTTGTGATTGTATAAAGGAAAAGCAAAGTAGGGCAAAATCAGAAAGATTTTGAATGCCATCCTGAATTCTGAATTTATTCTATAGGCCATGGAGAGTCACTAGAGAAATATGAGCAAGAGAAACACATGATCAGACCTATGTTTTAGGAAAAATGCTCTGGCATTGGTATATAGGATGGTTTGTACAATGAGAAACTGGCGGTGGGGAGATAAATTAGGACACCACTTTCGAAAGGCGTTCTCTTATCGGGAAATGAGTATGTTAGCTCAACCTGAGTACCAACTGTAGGAATGTGACCTAGGGTAGATATCCAAGATAGTCCAGAGAAGGAGGAACTGGAAGAATGAGCAAAGAAAACAATCTACTAAGAATAACCAAGAGTCAAAAAAAAAAAAAAAAAATGAATAATGTGCAAAGGATTAAAGTCTCTGTTAGACTTGGCTTGTAAACTGAAGAGTTTGCAAGATGGATTCAGGATCAAAGTGAGAAGGTGTCTTAAGAAAGGAAGGAGACACACACAGCCCAGCAGCTGCCGAGATGAGCTGAGACCAGACTCTTGTGGCACCGGGTCCAGTCTAAGGCCCCCGGGGGGGAGGGGGGGGGCGGGAAGGAAAGTGCACACAGCCCAGCAGCCACTGATGTGAGCAAAGACCCTTGCAGCACCAGGGTCCAGTCTAAGGCCCCGGGGGGAAAGGAAATGCACACAGCGCAGCAGCTGCCAAGGTGAGCCAAGACCAGACTCTTGTGGCACCAGGGCCCAGTCTAAGGCCCAGAGGGAAGTGCACACAGCCCAGCAGACACCTAGGTGAACCAAGACCAGACCCTTGTGGCACTGGGGTCCAGTCTAAGGCCCTGGTGGGTAAGGGAAGGGCACACAGCCCAGCAGGCACTGAGGTAAGCTGAGACCTGCACAGCACCAGGGGCTCAGTCTACAGCCATGGAAAGCTAGAATAGGAGCCAAGGTGGTGTAATATAGATACTGCCACATCTTCTGTCACCACAAGGACAGCTCACCACCACAGTAGCAGCCAGGGCCACTCTACAGGCAACATGCCACTCACTTGACTACATCAATGTAAGAGTCAGCAGTACAGCCTGCAAATAGAGGAGGAAGTCTTCATCCTCATAGCCAACCTCAGAGTAACAGAAAAAGCAAGTCCTCTACCAGATGACCAAACACCAGTGAAAACATACTAGAACTACAAATAAACAAGAAAATATGACACCAACGAAGGAATACAGTAATGCTCAAATTCCAGACCCCATAGAACAGGAAATCCTTGAAATGTCTGAAAAAGAATTCCAAGCAATGATCTTAAGAAAGCATGAAGAAATAAAAAGACTCAATTAGAGAACACAAGGAAACAAGAAAAAATATCCAGAATTTGAAGGAGGAAATTTACAAAGAAATTAATACCTTGAAAAAGAATGTAGCAGAACTCCTAGAAATGAAAGATTCACTTATTGAAATAAAAAACACAACAGAGAGCTTAAGCAGCAGGCTAGAGCAAGCAGAAGAAAGAATTTCAGATCTTGAAGATGGTCTTTTTGAAATAACCCAGGCCAACAAAAAAAAGGAAAAAAGAATTTAAAATAATGAGGAAAATCTAAGAGAGATAGCAGACAACCTCAAACACTCTAATATCTGAATTGTGGTTTTCCAGAAGGGGAGGAGAAAGGAAAAGGTATTGAAAACCTATTCAAGGAAATAATAACAAAAAACTTCCCATGGGTAGGGAAAGATGCAGACCTTCAGATCAAGGAAGCTCAAAGGTCCCCAAACAGATTCAATCCAAAAAGATCCTCTCCAAGACACATTATACTCAAATTTGCAAAGCTCAAAGACAAAGAGAGAATTCTAAAAGCAGCAAGAGAAGAGCATCAAGTCACCTATAAGGGAACACCTATCAGACTAACAGCAGACTTCTCAACTGAAACCCTACAGGCCAGAAGAAAGTGGAATGATATATTCAAAACACTAAAAGAAAAAAATTGCCAGCCAAGAATTCTTTACCCAGCAAGGCTCTCCTTCAAAAATGAGAGGAAAATAGTGTACTTCCCAGATAAACAAAAATTGTGGGAGCTCACCACCACATGACCAACCCTGCAAGAAATTCTCAAGGGAGTCCTTCATCTGGAATCTGAATAATGAATGTCACTACCACAGATACACAAGAAATAGCAAAACCTGCTGTTAAAACAAAAATGCCAGTGAGAAAGAGCAAGAAGCTAAATCATACAACCTCAAATATCCAACTAACATTGAAGAAAGAAATAAAAGGGGAAGTAAAGATCAAAAGATATTTGAAACATCTCAACAAAAAGCAATTCAATGACAGGAATTAAACAATATCTGTCAATAACCACCCTAAACGTGAATGGATTAAACTCCCCATTCAAAAGCACAGATTCACTGATTGGATTAAAAAGCTAGACTCAAGTATATGTTGTCTTCAAGCGACTCATCTTACATATAGAGACACACACAGACTAAAAGTGAAGGGATGGAAAAAGATATACCATTCAAGTGGAAACCAAAAACAAGCAGGAGTAGCTATTCTTATATTGGATAGAATAGACTTTGAACCAAAAAAAAAAAAAAAAACAGAGACAAAGAAGGCCACTATATAATGATAAAAGGATCTATCCAGCTAGAAGACATAATAATCATAAATATATATGCACCCTCTACTGGAGCACCCAGACATATAAAGCAAACACTCTTGCACCCAAAGAACGAAATAGGCCCTAATATATTAACAGTGGGTGACCTGAACACCCCTCTCTGTTTGGGACAGATATTCCAGGCAACAAATCAACAAAGAGACACAGGATTTAAACTACATGTTAGACCAACTGGACCTGGCAGATATATACAGAACATTTCACCCAACAACTAAAGAATATGATTTCTTCTCATCAGCTCATGGAACATTCTCCAGGATAAACCACATATTAGGTCACAAATCTAGCCTCAGCAAATTTTAAAAATTGAAATCATTCCAAATATCTTTTCAGACCACAATGGACTAAAATTGGAAATTAATAATAAGCAAAACTCTGGAAACTATACAAATACATGGAAACTAAATAATAGGCTCCTGAACAACCTGTGGGTCCAAGAAGAAATTAAATAGGAAATCAAAAAATTTCTAGAAACTAAAGATGAAAATAAAGATACATCATACCAAAACCTGTGGGATACTGCAAAAGCAGTACTAAGAGGCAGATTTATTGCAATGAATGCTTGCAGCAAAAGAATGGAAAGACTTCTAATAAATGACCTAACACTACACCTCAAAGAACTTGAAAAACAACAACAATCCAAACCTAAAGGTAGTAGACAGAAAGAAATAATTAAGATCAGAGCAGAACTAAATGAAATAGAGACCCAAAAAACAATAACAATAGAAAAGATCAACAAAACAAAAAGTTGGTTTTTCGAAAAGATTAATAAAATAGACAAACCATTAGCTAGGTTAACAAAAAAAAAGAAGAGAAAAGACCCAAATAACAAAAATCAGAAATGAAAAGAGAAACATTATAACTGATACCGCAGAAACACAAAGAATCATCAGAGACTATTATAATCAGCTGTATAACAACAAATATGAAAGTCTGGAAGATATGGATAAGTTTCTAGACACATACAAATTACCAAGACTGAACCAAGAAGAGATAGAAAACCTGAACAGACCAATAACAAGCAAGGAGATTGAAGAGGTAATTAGCAGTCTTCCAACAAAGAAAAGTCCAGGTCTGGATGGCTTTACGGCTAAATTCTATCAAACTTTTAAAGAGGAGTTAATACCAATTCTCCTCAAACTATTCCAAACAATTAAAACATAACCTACTCTCCCAAACTCATTCTATGAGGCCAACATAACTCTGATACCAAAACCAGATAAAGACACAACAAAAAAAGAAAATTACAGACCAATATCCTTGATGAACCTAGATGCTAAAATCCTCAGTAAAATATTAGCAATCAGAATACAGCAACATATTAAAAAAATTATACACTATGATCAAGTAGGATTCATCCCAGGTATGCAAGGATGCTTCAAGTCAATAAATGTGATATGTCACATCAACAAACTCAAGAACAAAGACCATATGATTATATCAATAGATGCTGAAAAAGCGTTTGACAAAATTCAACATCCTTTCACAATAAAGACTCTCAACAAATTAGGTATAGAAGGAAAATATCTCAATATGATAAAAGCCATTTATTTATTTATTGTTTGTTTGTTTGTTTTTTGGTCTTTTTCGTGACCGGCACTCAGCCAGTGAGTGCACCGGCCATTCCTATATAGGATCCGAACCCGCGGCGGGAGCGTCGCCACGCTCCCAGCGCCGCACTCTCCCGAGTGAGCCACGGGCTTGGCCCAGATAAAAGCCATTTATGACATGCCCGCTGCCAGTATCATTCTGAATGGGGAAAAACTGAGGGCCTTTCCCTTAAGAACAGAAATAAGACAAGGATGCCCACTCTCACTACTTCTATTTAACACAGTACTGGAGGTACTTGCCTGAGAAATCAGTTAAGAGAAAGAAATAAAGGGAATCCCAATTGGAAAAGACAAAGTCAAATTTTCCCTATTTGCAGATTACATGATACTATATAGAGAAAAACCTAAAGACTTTATCAAAAAACTCTTAGAGCTGGTTAATAACCTCAGTAACATTGCAGGATACAAGATAAGTGCCCCCAAATCAGTTGCATTTATATACTCAAATAATGAACCAATAGAAGGAGAAATAAAGAAAGTAAGCCCATTTACAATTGTCATGGAAAAAAAAAAAAAAAACCTAGGGATCAATTCAACCAAGGAGATGAAAGATCTCTACAATGAAAACAACAAACCACTTCTTAAAGAAATTAAAGAAGACACAAAAAGATGGAAAGATATTCCATGCTCTTGGATTGGAAGAATTAACATTGTGAATATGTCTATACTACCCAAAATGATCTACAGATTCAATGCAATCCCCATCAAAATACCAATGGCATTCTTCACAGAAATGGAAAAAACAATCTTACCATTCATATGGAACAACAAAAGACCCCAAAAAGACAAAGCAATCCTGAGCAAAAAAAAAAAGCTGGAGGTGAAATACTACCTGACTTCCAATTATACTACAAAGCTATAGTAACCAAAACAGCATGGTACTGGTATAAAAATAGACATTCAGACCAGTGGAGAAGAATTGAGAACCCAGAAATCACCCCTCAGGCTTACAGCCATCTGATATTGGGCAAAGGCAACAAAAATCTACATTGGGGAAAAAACTGCCTCTTCAACAAGTGGTGCTGGGAAATCTGGATATCTATATGCAGAAGAATGAAGCTAGATATGCATCTCTCACATACACTAAAATCAACTCAAAATGGATTAAAGACTTAAGTATAAGACCTGAAACAGTAACATTACTAGTGGAAAATATAGGTGAAATACTTCAGGAACTAGGTCTGGGCACAGACTTTATGAATATGAGCCCAAAAACACAAGCAGTAAAAGAAAAAATAAATGGGACTATATCAAACTAAAAAGCTTCTGCACAGCAAAGGAAACAATAGAGTGAAACAACAACCTACAGAGTGGGTGAAAATTTTTGCTAACTCTGCATCTGACAAGGGTTTAATATCCATAATAAACAAGGAACTCAAACAATTATACAGTAAAAAACAAATAACCCAATTAAAAAATGGGCAAAAGAGCTAAACAGACATTTTTCAAAGGAAGACATACAAATGGCCAGCAGGTACATTAAAAAGTGCTCAACATCACTAGTCATCAGGGAAATGCAAATTAAAACTACATTGAGATACCACCTCACCCCAGTTAGACCAGCTACAATTAAAGACGGTGAATAACAAATGCTCGTGAGGGTGTGGGGAGAAGGGAACACGCATACACTGTTGGTGGGACTATAAATTAGTACAACCACTATGGAAAACAGTATGGAGGTTTCTCCAACAGCTACAGATAGATCTTCCATATGATCCACCAATGCCACTTCTGGGTATATACCCAGAGGAATGGAAATCATCATGTCAAAGGGATAACCGCAATCCCATGTTCATTGCAGCTCTGTTTACAATAGCCAAGATATGGAACCAACCTAAATGTCCATCGATGGATGATTGGATAAGGAAGCTGTGGTGTATATACCATGGAATTCTACTCTGCCATATAAAAGAATGAAATTCTCCCATTTGCAACAACATAGATGAGCCTGGAGAAACTCATCTTGAGTGAAATAAGCAAAGCATAGGAGGATAAATACCACATGTGCTCACTCATATGTGGGAGCTAAGAGAGAAAGAGTGAAAGAAAGAAATACCACAGTAGTGTGTTGGACTTGCAGAGAGAGAGAGAGAACATTCTTTGGGCTACAAAATGGAGTGGGGGGAATGGAGGAGAGAGAGAGTGGTTGGGGGTAATTGGGTGGGGGACACAGGGTACAAATGTAATTTGTGTTAATGGGTATGCTGCCAGTATGAATCTGGCCCTCACATCATGGGCACAAGGGGTGACAATCAGCTTTGTATCACATGAATATCCATAACCAATAAAAAAATTAATATTTGGGGAAAAAAAGAAAGGAAGGAGAATCAATGGTAAACAGGCTAGAGATTAACATCCAGAGATTAACTTTATTGGTTGGTGGATATGACATGCATGGGTGTGCTGGTCTGGTTCAAGGGACTAGAGGCAGTTAGTTAGATATTTCAATGATAGACACACAACAATGGACTAGGATCTGGGAAAGTAAAAAAGAGAATGGAAAGTTGGGAACAGATTCCACAGGTAAGGTTCTCAGGATTTGGTGTCTTCATATAGGCTATGAGAAAATGGGAAGAGTAGAATATGATTCTGAGATTTCAATACTGAGTAATAGGAAGAGTGATAATACTACATTCAGATTGGGAATCTAGAAGGAGAAATATATTTTTTAAAATATGATGACTTATGTATAGAAGAAGCAACACTTCAGGTGCCTGTGAAATTTGCAGATGGAGATGTCATTAGAAATTAAGTCTGGCATTTCTGAGAAAGTTTGGAGAAAGAAATGAAGATTTAGAATCATTTACATAATAATATTAGTTGAACATGTGGGAGTACTGAGATCATCAAAGAAGAGAGTGTACAGGGTTAGGAGAACCAAAGAAAGAAGTTTGTGGGAAGCTCATTTTAAATGTGAACAGGAAAAAGAAATCATCCAAGGACAGAGCCTAACAGAGTTTATTACTCATGGTAGATTCTAAGGTTTCAGTACTTTGTGACGGTGGTGATAGCACGACACTGTAATGCAGACTGGGAGTCTAGAAGGAGAAACATTTTTTATATTGGATGGCTGGATCCTGAGAAAAAAGTTCAGACAGGATGGTGTGATATTATGATATATGATATTATGACACATATAGATTTCATTGATGGTTACTGGCTCCCCAAGGCAGTACTCTAATCTTCCCCTGCCTTTCTGTCTTAGAGCTGGTCATAAAGAAAGTCTCTGACCTAGCTTGTCTGATCGTAGGTGATAAGACTCCTATTCCAGGAGAGGTGCTGCCTCATACTCAGGAGAAAGTAATGCTGCGTAGAGAGGCCAAGAAGAATCGGAATAAATAGGACTTGCTGGGTTTCCCCACTCAGTCTATTAGTATTAGATCATACCCTTTTTGTCCAATCACATTTCTACATGGTTGTCCATGCTTCAATCATGCCATGTAATGAAGCTTTCATAAAAATCCAAGGGCACAGAGTTTGGAGAGCTTCTGGATAGCTAAACATGTGGAGGTTCCTGGAGGTTGGTGCACTTGGGAGGGCATGGAAACTCTGTGCCCCTTTCCCCATACCTCACCCTATGCATTTCTACTTCTGTATCCTTTGTAATATCCTTTATAATAAACCAGTAAATGTAAGTGTTCCCTGAGTTCTGTGAACTGCTCTAGAAAATTAATCGAACCCAAGGAAGGGATTATGGGAACCTCGATATATAACCAGTTGGTCAGAAGCACAGGTACAGCAACCTGGGTCTTGCAATTGCCATTGGAAGTGGGGACATTCGTGTGGGACTGAACCCTCAACCTGTGGGATCTGATGTTATCTCCAGGTAGATAGTGTGGGAGTTGAATTGAAGGACACCAAGCCGGTGTTCGCTGGAGAATGGATTGCTTCTTGCTTGCTGATGGGGAGAAATCCTCACACATCTGGTGTCAGAAGTGTGTTGTGAGAGCATAGTGGGAGAAACTGAGTGTGTTTTTTCCACTCAGCTGGCATCCAAGACAGTGCAGTAACGGAGTCCATACATTAACCTTAAAGAGATGGTAACCAGCAGAAAAGTCAGAAAGGATGAGGTTTTAGGTGACATTAAGGATGGAAATCAGAAAATTGATGAGCAAATTTCTTCTTGGAAACAATGTGCTCTTGGAAGACTATACCCACATTAAAGTAAAGCGAACATTGCTCAGAACTCCACTTTTGAAATTGTTTTCAGAGACAATTCACGAGCCAAACAAGAGAAATAGTCTCATTTCTTCACAGTCAGAGGGCACCATACCCATTCTTGCCATTCACACATGTGACTTTTGGTTTCTTCATCTCTTTTAATCCTCATCCTTCTCTCTTCCATCCATTCTCTCCTTTACTCAGCTTAGATCATTATCCTCCCCTTTTTGACAGATGTAGTAGTTCTAATCCCCCACCTCCTGTTCCACAAAAATCTCTGCTGGTGTTGGCCTATGACCGGACACAGGGTAGAAGGGCTACACAGGATGTGGGCTATGTCCAAGGAGCCAAACTGAAGCTAGGAGCCAGGGAGAGCAGTACTTAGAATCTAGCAGAAAGTAGACTGCCATAATTTTACTTGTGTGCTGGAAGCCTGCTCTAAGTGCTGGAGGTTTATAACATGCAAATTACAGTAAGTTAAGGATTGCCTAGATATATGCCTATCTATTGAAAGGCATACACAGAGCACACAAATAGATACACACATAGATAATTTTTAATTTATTATGTTAATATGTACACATACAAACAAGTCCATTTTAATGACACAGAGAGAGAATATGAATATGAGAGACCTCATTTATTTTGGTTATTCAGGAGTAGATTGTATTTCACTTTCTAAATTTATTCTTTTTCTCTGTTACTTCTGGGAAGCTGAACTAGCTTAATTTGGACAGTGAGCTACACTTTGGAAATACGTTTCAAGATATTTAGAACATATATCCTGCATCTTGATTCTGAGCTCTTACCTCTAGGCAGTACATTAAATTTCTGACTTTAGGATGGCCTGAGATTGTTGGTTCTAATTTAGAGTCTTACCTCTGGGTGATTATGGTATATCCAGAAGGTTCACCATGTGGCCCTCAGAGGTGAGGATTCTTAGCCACACCAGCCAGCTTTGCACATCAAGGCAATTCACAAGAAAGGGCCTAGAGGACAAGCCGTAGAGATAAACAGGTGGCCAATATGAACAGCGTTTAGCTAGAATAGTGGTTCTCAAACTATGGTCTCCAGACCAACAGTATCAGCATTACCTGGAAACTTGTCAGAAATAAAAATTCTTGAGCACCAACTCAGACCTACTGGTCAGAAACTCTGCAGTGAGATCTAGCCATCTGTGTTTTAACAATCCCAGCAGGTGATTCTGATGCACGCTACAGCTTGAGAACCACTGAAGTAGAAGAAAACAAGTCATGAGCAGGAGGGTTATAGGACAGAGGAGAGAGAAAAATAAGATACTAGTGATGGAGATGGAATTGAATTAAAGAGGGGATACTGAAGGAGTAGTTTACCGAACAGTTTCACTATGACTGCCTTCCCAAGAACAATTCTATGCAGATGTTTTAAACATGTTAACTACACATCTAAAATGCAGCAATAAATGGAGTAGAATGGGTTACCAAATGTTGAGTGAAAGGCGAGTACAGAGTCAGGGGTATTAGAGATGGATCAAATCCAAACCAGCAGGAGCTATCAGGAGTGAAACAATGCACAACAGTGGTAGATGAGCAAAGAAGAGGTGAATCAGTTGCTTCTGATGGTTTAGGGAAGAAACTCCGATGCTCCTGACACTACCAGAGAGAAGAACAAGCAGCTCCAAAGATGGGAATGGGATCAAGGGCAAGGGATATATATCTCGGTGTTGGTGTTACAAAATTATCTGTGTGGGTGCTAGAAAGAAACAAGACATCTAGTATAATCCAGGCCCTTGATATTTCAGCAGGGAGTATGGCCTACAAAACCACCTTGTTCCACCTTCACAGCCCTTGACTGTGCATAGAATTTCTAATGTCAGCATAAATCACTGGGTCTATACGAAAGTTGATACATTTAAATCTGACTGAGATGATTTGTGAACTAGCCTTTGTCATAATTTGGACATATGTACTAGGAGGCTTTATGGGTATCAGCAACACAAAGTCTGTAAGAAGAAACTGACTAGGACTGATGGAGACCCAGGTATTTCAGGTGAGGGACCTGGAGGAGCCAACTCCTCTGTACAGGTTGGCTTGGGGTGGTGGGGCAGGGCAAGGAGGTGGCCATTCAGGTAGAAAGGCTTAGCAGGCTGCACTATAATACAGGCTGCAGTTGGTGCCTGAGTGTCCAGCCAAGCAGGTAAGCCCAGAAACTGAGGGAGCCAAGCAATAAACGTGTGTGTTCAGCAGCAGGCAAGTAGCCATCTGTCCGATTGGGCAAGTATCAAATCTATCTGCATGCACCGCAAGCCCAACTTCTAAACACAGAAGTGCTTCTCAACCTATTTCCCATGGGGACACACCTGCTGGATGAAGACCCTTGAGATATCTGCTCCTCCACTACTCATTGTGTAATTTTGGGCATGTTTCTTTAATTCCACTGTGCCTGTTTCTTCATCGTAAAATAGTACCTACTTGATAGCATTGATTAGAATTAAATGAGATAGTGCACATCAAATGATTAACTCAGGGTCTGATACATAAAGTGCTAAATACAGTTCAGCTATTACAGTGAGGAGAAGTGCACATCATGGTTTACTCCACATTTTAGGAGCCTTTGTGACCTTGCCCAAATAACTGTGTCTTAGTTTCCTCAAATAAAATGGAGTTAGGAATAATGCCACCGTCATAGCTGGGTTTGATAGTGAAATTAATCAATGCATGTAAAATTCATAGGATGTTGCCTGGCACATATTAAGTAATCAACAAATGTTAACTACTATTATTATTATTCCTTGAGGTTATGTGTAATTCCCTGAATTCTTTATTGAGATATAATGGACATATGATAAACTGCACATATTAAAGTTTACCATTTGATGAAATTTTACATATGTACATAACCTTGTGCAACCATCCCTTCGATCAAGAAAATAAATATATCCATCACCCCAAAAAAGTTTCCTTGTGCCCCTGTGTAGCTCCCACCCCCTCACCCCAGCTTTGTCCCCAGGCAAACACTGATATGCTTTCTATCACTATAGATTAGTTTGCATTTTACACAAATTTGTATACATGGAATCATATAGTATGTACTCCCTTTTTTCTGGCTTATTTCACTCCGCATAATTGTTTTGAGATTCATTCATGCTGTTTCAATTTTATTGCTGAGTAGTATTCCATTGCATGGATATACCTCAGTTTGTTTATTCATTCACCTGCTGACCAACATTTGGGCTTTGGGCTATTACCAAAAAAAGAAAAAGAGGAAAAACAAACCAAAAAAAAAAAAAAAAACCTTTAATGAACATTCACATGTGTTTATATTGGCTTTCATTTCTTTCGAGAAAATACCTAGAAGGGTTATGGCTGGGTCATATGCTAGGTGTATGTTTAACTTTTTACAAAACTGCAGAAGTGTTTTTCAAAGGGGCTGTATTGTTTTACATTCCCACCAGCAATGTATTAGAGTTCCAATTGTTCTACATCCTTGGCAATCCTTGTTAAGGCCATTCTTTTTAAATTTTAGCCATTTTAATAGATATATGGTGGTATCTTATTGTGATTTTAATCTGTATTTCCCTAATGACTAACGAAGTTGAGCATCTTTTTTACATGTTTATTTGCTATCCAAATATCTTTTGTAAACTGTTCAACTATTTTGACTTTTTAAAATGGGGTTGATGCTTTTCTCATTATTGAGTTTTGAGATTCTTTTTATATTCTGAATGTAAGTTCTGCATTGCAAATATTTTCTACCAATCTGTGCTTGTCTTGTTCTCTTAATAGTGTCTTTTGAAAAGCAGAGATTTTTAATTTTGATGAAGTCCAATTTACTGATTTTTGTTTTATGGATTGTACATTGGGTATGATGTCTAAGAAATCTTTGCTTAACTCAAGCTGACCAAATTATTCTTCCATTTTTTCTTTTAAAAGTTTTATCATTCTAGGTGTGTTTAGGCCTATGGTCCCTTTTGAGTTAACTTTTGTAATGGTGCAAGGTATGGATTGAAGTTTTGTTTTTGTTTTTGCATACGGACATCCAATTGTTCCAACACCATTTGTTGAAAAGACTATCATCTCTACACCTTTGGACTTTTCTCCATCTTGCATCTCTGTAAAATATCAGTTGTCCATGTATATGTGGGTTTATTTTGAACTCTATTCTGTTCCATTAACCTCTTTGTCTATCTTTAGGTCACTATCACACAGTTTTTGATTGCTGTTCTTTATAAGAAGTTTTGAAATCAGGTGGTGTTAGCTTCTAATTTTGCTCTTCTCTTTCAAAGTTGTTTGCATTTCTATATGAATTTGAAAATCAGCTTGCCAATTTCCACCAAAAAAAAAAAAAAAAGAAAGCCTGCTGGGGCTTTGACTAGAAATGTATTGATTCTATACATCAACTTGGGAAGAACTGGCATCCTTACAAAATTTAGTTCTTCAATCCATGAAAAAAGTATTTGTTTATTTATTTAGGTCTTTTCTAACCTCTCTCAGCAATGTTTTCATTTTCAGTTGAAAGGTTTTTCTTTTGTCAGATTTATTCCTAAGTATTATATATTTTTTGATAATTATAAATGGTATTTTAAAAAATTTTAGTTTCCAATTACTCATTGTTAGTATACAAAAATACAATTGATTTTCACATATTGATCTTGAATCTTACAATTTTGTTAAGTTCACTTATGAATTCTAGGAGCTTCTTAGTAGATACTACTGGATTTTCTACATAGATAATCACATCTTCTGCAAAAAAGCAAAAACAAAAACAAAACACACTTTTACCATAGCCCTTGTAATCTGGATGCATTTCATTTCTTTTTTGTCCTGGATAGCACAAGATAGAAACATGAGTAACAAATGTTGCCTGTGGAACTGGGGCTCAGGGAACTGGTACAAATGTTGATACTCTGGCTACTGATATTGCTGTTGTTAATAAACTGTCCTTTGTCTCTGACCCTGGAGTCTGTGTCTCCTGCCAGCACCTGTGAAACTGTGGTTAAGATGTCAACTTGTACATAGTGTGAAATCTCAGACCCCTCAAAGATCCTGACAAGGACCGTTAACAGTAATTTAGTTCAGCTTTCCCATTTTACACATTTCAAAGCTAAATCACATAGCTATGTATTTTATTTCAAGAAACCAAGGAAAAAGAAATCTATAGAATGCAAAAAGTGGGTTATTTTATGAACTGAGTTTATCAACCCTTGACAACTTTGTCCTTAAGCTGTTAGCACCCTTCATGCCATTATTTATTTATCTTTATTTGTTGTAATATTAGGGTACTGTTTTGAATACGCAATTGTAAAGAAGATTCTATGACCTTTTCTTGGTGGCATTTGCTGACCTAAAACCTCTCTTTCTGCTTCTAATACTATCTTTGAAGAACTAAAGAGAAAAGACATCTAAAATGAAGAATCACTGGTGTATGAAGAGATTTGTGATCAATTTATCCTTGGTTATCAGGAAAAATGGTAGTATTATGAAAAATAATTTAGAATGGACTGAATGCTTCTTGAAGTGTATCATAATTTCAGGATAACTTTTATAAGATAGATATCTGCTCTCTAAGTGATACAGTACTTGATAATGAATGGGTTATCACACCACTTTTTTATTCTGGTTCTAATGTATCATTAAAGATTATTTTAGTACTTGGCAAATAATTCATTTTTTTAAACTGTCCTTGGATTTCTGAGTTCTTATATATAGACTTGTGTTTAATGATGGCTGAGCTTATAGCATCCTATCAAGACTGATTTTTAATTTGAATAACATAGTCTGCAAGGTCATGACCATCTTATGACAAAAATTACCATATTTATACTGAATTGTTTTGACAAATATAAACACAGCATTTTATAAAGGGTTTTTTTAAATATCTACATCAAATGAGTTTTAAAACTTCAAGCAAAAAAGAAAACTAAACAGATGAATAAATTGTCTTGAAAATAATAAACTCTAATACTTTATGCAGTGGTGTTAATGAGGCAGTATCTAGATCTTAACATATTTCTTTACTTTGGTTGGGTCACCATGGTTCTAGCTGAATTTGTACCTTCAACATTGCATTTCCTCTTTAATAATACTTAGCACATTTTATTGTACTTGATTGTTTATATTGTTTCCCCACCTCCAGATTACAGACTCCTCAAGAGCTAGAAATGTATTTTCTTTCTTTCCAGCCTTGGCACTTACACCAGTGTCTGGAACAGAGAAGATATTCAGTAAATGGATATTGACTCCCCAGGTGGATCAAGACCTTTAGAAAGGTAACTCACAGTCAACCAGATTTTGCCAAAAATACAATTTTTAAACTTATATTAGATGACATATGAGAGGTCTTCAAAAAGTTCGTGGTTATTGATTTCTAATTTCAATCCATTGTGGTCTGAAAAAAATACATGGGATAATTCCAATTTTCTTGAATTTGTTGAGACTTGATTTGTGACCTAACATGTGATTTATCCTGGAGAATGATCCATGTGCTGATGAGAAGAATGAATATTCTGAGGTCATTGGATGGAATGTTCTGAGGATATCTGCCAAGTCCAATTGGTCTAGTATGTTGTTTAGATCTTGTGTTTCTCTACTGATTCTTTGCCTAGATGATCTGTCCAATATTGACAGTGGGGTGTTCAGGTCCCCTGCTATTATGGTATTAGTGTCTATTTCCTTCTTTAGGTCTTATAGAGTTTGTTTTATAAATCTGGCGGCTCCAACATTGGGTGCATATACATTTATGATTGTTATGTCTTCTTGATGGATCAATCCTTTTATCATTATGTAGTGTCCCTCATTATCTCTTTTTATGGTTTTTAGTTTAAAGTCTATTTTATAAGATATAAGAATAGCTACTCCAGCTCGTTTTTCATTTCTGTTTGCATGGTAAATCTGTTTCCATCCTTTCACTCTTAGTCTATGTGAGTCTTTATGGGTGAGGTGGGTCTCTTGAAGGCAGCATATAGTTGGGTCCTCCACTTTAATCCAGTCAGTCTTTGTCTTTTGATTGAGGAATGTAAGGATTTTACATTGAGTTGCTATTGAAATGTGTTGATTTAGTCCTAGCATTTTATTGATTATTGTTTGGATGTCTTAGGTGTCCTTTGTTCCTTTCTTTCTGATTTACTGTTTGTTTTCTGTATTTGTTGGTTCCTTGGGTTATAGATATTCGGGAAACTATAGAAACACATGGAAATTAAACAACATTCTACTAAATGACACATGGATCCAAGAAGAAATCAAACAGGAAATCAAAAAATTTATTGAAACTAATGAAATTAATGACACAACATACCAAAACCTGTGGGATACTGCAAAAGCAGTACTAAGGGGGAAATTTATCACATTAAATGCTTACTTCAGAAGAATGGAAAGATGGCAAGTGAACAACCTAACACTTCACCTTAAAAAACTAGAAAAACAAGAACGATCCAAACCCAAAGTTAGCAGATGGAAAGAAATCATTAAGATCAGAGCAGAACTGAATGAAATTGAAACCCAAAAAACAATACAAAAGATCAATGAATCAAAAAGTTGTTTTTTTGAAAATATAAATAAAATTGACAAACCATTAGCATGGCTAACAAAAAAAAGAAGAGAGAAGATCCAAATAACAAAAATTAGAAATGAAAAAGTTGATATTACAACTGAAACATCCGAAATACAAGGAATCATTCGAGACTACTATAAACAACTACATGCCAACAAATTTGAAAATCTGGAGGAAATGGATAAATTTCTGGACACACACAAGCTACCAAAACTGAGCCAAGAAGATGTAGAAAATCTGAACAGACCAATAACAATAAAAGAGATCGAAGCTGTTATCAGAAGGCTCCCAACAAAGAAAAGCCCAGGACCAGATGGATTCACAGCAGAATTTTACCAAACATTCAAAGAGGAATTGACACCAATTCTTTACAAACTATTCCAAAAGATTGAAACAGAGGCAAATCTCCCAAACTCATTCTATGAAGCAAACATCATTCTGATACCAAAACCAGGTAAAGATACAATTAAAAAAGAAAACTACAGGCTGATATCCTTGATGAATATAGATGCAAAAAATCCTCAATAAAATACTAGCTAACAGAATACAGCAACACACATGCAAAATTATTCACCACGATCAAGTGGGATTCATCCCAGGGATGCAAGGTTGGTTCAACATACACAAATCAATAAATGTGATACACCATATTAATAAAATCAAACACAAGGAACATATGGTCATCTATATAGATGCTGAAAAAAGCATTTGATAAAATTCGACATTCATTCATGACATAGACCCTCTATAAGTTAGGTATAGATGGAAATTATTTCAACATAATTAAAGCCATATATGATAAACCCACTGCCAATATCATCCTGAATGGGGAAAAGCTGAAAGCTTTTCCTCTAAGAACAGGAACTAGACAAAGATGCCCACTCTCACCACTCCCATTCAATATAGTGTTTGAAGTACCAGCCAGAGCAATCAGAGAAGAGAAGGAAATAAAGGGCATCCAGATTGGATAAGATGAAGTCAAACTGTCCCTCTTTGCAGATGACATGATCCTATATATCAAACAGCCTAAAGCTTCCTATTCACTGGGGAAGGGACTGCCTCTTCCACAAATGGTGCTGGGATAACTGGATATCCATATGCAGGAGAATGAAACTAGACCCATACCTTTCACCATATACTAAAGTCAACTCAAAATGGGTTAAAGAATTAAATATACACCCTTAAACAATAAAACTTCTTAAAGAAAACATAGGAGAAACACTTCAGGAAGTAGGACTGGACACAGACTTCATGAATACAACACCAAAAGCACGGGCAACCAAAGGAAAAATAAACAAGTGGGATTATATCAAACTAAAAAGCTTCTGCACATGTTAGTGACGGTAATTGCAATATATGAAATGCAGAATTCAGTAATGCAGCTATGCAAACTTTACATTCAAGTAAACAAGACAATAATACAGCATTAATAAGTGATTCCTAATTAAAATCAGCATTAGAGAACTTCTTATGGCAGAGCTTCATTAAAGTGAGAAGTCTCATTAGCTCAGGTTGTCAAATTTTAAAGTTATTAATATTTTATAAAACATAGCAATGTATATAAACATTTTCTATATTAGTATACTTAAGTCAATATGGGAAAAATGTTAAAATAGAAATAGATGTTGGTCTAAATATTCCTTATTATTAAATATATATTCTTTATTATTAAAGCCATTTATAATTTATTTTCAAAAACTATCTAGCTGAATAAATATTATCGATTTAAAATAAAAAAAAAAAAAGCTTCTGCACAGCAAAAGAAACAATTAACAGAGTTAAAAGACAACCAACAGAGTGGGAGAAAATATTTGCAAAATATATATCTGACAAAGGATTAATATCCAGAATATATAAGGAACTCAAAAAACTTTACAAGAAAAAAACAAGCAACCCAATTTAAAAATGGGCAAAAGAGCTAAATAGGCATTTCTCAAAGGAAGATATACAAATGGCCAACAGACTTATGAAAAAATGATCAACATCACTCAGCATTAGGGAAATGCAAATCAAAACCACACTGAGATACCATCTCACCCCAGTTAGGATGGCTAATATCCAAAAGACTGTGAACGATAAATGCTGGTGAGGTTGTGTAGAAAAAGGAACTGTCATACATTGTTGGTGGGACTGCAAAATGGTGCAGCCTCATATGGAAAATGGTATGGAGGTTCCTCAAACAATTGCAGATAGATCTACCATATGACCCAGTTATCCCACTGTTGGGAATATACCCAGAGGAATGGAAATCATCAAGTCGAAGGTGTACCTGTTCCCCAATGTTCATCGCAGCACTCTTTACAATAGCCAAGAGTTGGAACCAGCCCAAATGTCCATCATCAGATGAGTGGATACGGAAAATGTGGTACATCTACACAATGGAATACTACTCTGCTATAAAAAAGAATGAAATACTGCCATTTGCAATGACATGGGTGGACTTAGAGAGAATTATATTAAGTGAAACAAGTCAGGCACCGAAAGAGAAATATGACATGTTCTCACTTATTTGTGGGAGCTAAAAATCAATAAATAAATACACACAAAAGTAACGGCAGAGTGGGGGGAGGGAAGAAGACACAGCAATTACAATTCCTTAAAGTTGATATGACAAGCAAACAGAAAGGACGTTGTTAATGTATATCGACAAAATAAAATTAAAATTAATTAATTAATTAATCAATTAATTAATTAATAAAAGAAATAAATACCCTGAAAACTGGGCCTGGTTAAACTAAGAAAAAATAAATAAATTTTAAAAAAATAAAGGACATTGTTAGGAGGTAGGAGGGAGAGGGGGAAGGGTGGAAGGTTTCGATAATTGTCCACAATAATCAGCCACATTGTATATTGACAAAGTAAAATAAAATTTGGAAGAAAAAACAAAACAAAACAAAAAAACGTTCATGGACAGTTTCATGTTATCTTTTAATTCAATTTTTCCATGAGCTTTTTCGAAGTACCCTCATATATTTATAGGAAACTTTCTTTGTATTAATATGTGTGGAAATCTGAAATAGTGACTGTTATGGCCTGAATTGCATCCCTCAGCATTCATACATTGAAGTCCTAACCCCCAGTATCTCAGATGTGTATTTGGAGATAGGCCCTTTAAAGAGGTAATTAAGTTCAAATGAGGTCATTAGGGTGAACCCTAATCCAATGTGACTGGTATTCTTATAAGAAGAGGAGATTAGAACACAGACACACAGAGGAAAGACCATGTGAAGACACAGAAAGGAGACAGCCATCTGCAAGCCAAGGAGAGAGGCAACAGGAGAAACCAGCCCTGCCGACACCTTTGACTTCTAGCCTCTAGAATTGTGAGAAAATAAATTTCTGTTTAAGCCGCTGTGGTACTTTGTTATGGCAGCTCAAGAAACTAATACGATAGCTAGCAAACTAATAAAATGATTAAAAAATTGTTTTGGTAAGTATAGGACTTTAAAAAAAGAAATCTCATACTCCTGTGGGAATATTTATATACACTACATTAGAGTCTCCTCCCCTGTACAGAACATATATTCTGTAGTGACTCAGTATTTCTTGTTTTCAGTATCTTTCTCTTACACAAAATTTTTATTTGTTTGTTTTGGCAGCTGGCCGGTTCAGGGATTGAACCCTGGACCTTGGTGTTATCAGCACCATGCTCTTACTAAAAGAGCTAACCGCCCAGGCATCCTTTACACAAATTTGCACACATACCAACAGTTCCTTATTCTCTGATTCTCCTCTCTCTAGGTTTCATGGTTCTTTTTTGACAACATAATGCCTTGGCTCCAGGGTAAATCACAGTAGAAGTGACAATTTATTTCCCCTTCACACCTCTTATACTTTATAAAGAATCTTCTAATTTCTGTTTAGATTCATTACTAACTTACTAGCACAATATGTGGGCCAGGAAATTTATCTTAGAAAACTTTGAATGATAAATGGAATTAAAGGATACACAAAAAGAAGGGTTTGTTCTCTTATGAAATTTTATCATTCTTCATGTTTAATTTTGAAATCAGAATTGACTTAATATTATCACAGGAAAGGGCCTTGTATAGTAGTCTTTTCAAAGCAGGCATTTTTTAAATGATTTTTTTTAAAGAAAAGTTACAAGGAATGAGTAGAAATATTCACAGCTTTTCTGAAAACAAAATAATATGTTTCAATCTTTTGAAGTTCGATAACATATTTATAACAAGATATACCCAATTCTGGAGAGCCATGTAGATAGATGCATTGACATAAAAACAAAACACATTAGCAGATTTCTCAGAAGAGGAATATTTCTAGCCATAGTAGAGTACTAATAGGCCATCAAATTTAGTTTGAGAGTACAGCCCTGGGATTCCACAGACACAAGCAAGTTAATTCCCAAGAGTAATCTAGTTTGTGATATACTTCACATAGTATATTTCCAAACTTATAGTTATCTATCTTTTTTATGAAGATATAGATAAAAACATTTTCTGACTTAACAGTAGCCTCGAGTTTTTGTCTTTTTAGGATAAAAATTATGGGAAACGTGGACATTTTTATCCCCAGAATTATTGATCAAATGAAAGACTGAACATTTAGTGACTTCAGGTAAGATCAGTTCATTAGGAAGGGCTGAGTGTAAAGTGACAGACAGCCAAATGAAAAGTGAAAACAAAATTAAGGTAATTCATAGATGTGGTGTTGTTGTTTTTCTTGTTTTAACAACCACAGACAATCAACCAAATCAATTGTTGATTTCTTTTTTTAGCAAGGTGACTGTAAGTGCTGCCTGGTGGACTTGGGAACAGCTGAGAGGAAAACTATTCCATTCTTAGTCTTATTTGGTTCATTTTTCCTTTTTAATGAGGGAAAATGAATTGAGTCAATTATACTCATTCCCTGTCCCCCCAGTTTTCCCATTATGCCTTCCTGCTAAAACTGGCAACTTAAAGGTCACAATTCTTTTACCTCATCAACTCCAAAGCCTCTTATCTATACTCTACTTTAGTTGCACATTCCATGGTCATACCTTAAATTAGTTTGTACAAAATTTGGTGCATAATATTCATTTTGATAAAGCCCCTGTGTGATTCTCATGCAAGTGAATTGTACACCACACTTTGAGGAACACTGCTTTGGATTTGAGTGTATGTGGAGGGGAATGGTTGAGAGAGGTCTTATTTGAAGTCCTCTGTTTTCCTTGTAAAATAGGTGAGTTTGTCTGCTTTCCTGCCCCTCATCCCATTGACACACTCCTATATATCCTTCAGTATCCAAACCGAAGTAAAACCTGTATGATAACTTCTCCCTACCAAGTTGACCAATCTCATTTTGAGTCATTAGGGTAGCTCATGCCTGTCTTCATTATGGTACTTATAACACATTGTAACAATCGATTGCTTCTGTTTCCTTTTTATTTAATTTATTTATTTACTTATTTTTTTTTCAATTTTTATTGAATCGAAATTGATTACACATATTTTTGAGGTTCAACATTGAGTTCTGTTGATCAAATCAATATTACTAGCATATGTATTGCTACAAATCATAATTATTATTTATGCTCCTTGTCCAATCTCTCCCCCCTCCCCCTTCTAATTACCCTAGATTTCTTCTCTCCTTCTGAAAGAATAATGATTACTCTGTTGATTTGTTGCCTAGATGATCTGTCCAATGCTGAGAGGTGTGGTCAGATCCCCCAATATTATCATAGAGCAGATGCTTCTTCTGTCACTTTGAAATGGGCTTTGTGGAGAGAGACGTCCTCTTCTTTTCTTTATCTCTGTTGATGACGCTCCTTCTGTCAATGCACTCCAGTGGCTGGTGGACCATCTGCATGGTGGTTGTGGCATCTAGCTGCTTTCGCAGCAGCCATGGTTATGGTAGCTGTCTCCTTTTTAAATCATGGTGTTTCTCAGGGTTTTGTCCTTTGTCTTCCTCTTTTTTCATTGTTACACATTCCCCGGGCAGTATCCATGTCCATAGCTTCAACTATCACCCATATAACTGATGATTATCAAATCTATAACTCTAGCCCACATTTCTCTCCTGAACTCCACGTCCATACTTCCAATGATCTACTGGACATCTCCACTTGATTGTTTATAGGTATCCCATGTCTCAAAGTCCATAACTGAAATTCTTTTCCTCCTGTGCTCCCAACCCCTACTCAAACCTGCTCCTCATCTCCTGTTCTCTATTTAGGTATATGGCACCACTATGTACTCAGTTGCTGAAGCCAGAAACAGAGCAGTCATTCCACACTCCTTCTCTCTTCCTTTCCTTATTCAGTGCCATCAGTTCTCTCTCTAAGATATTCCTCAAATCTCTGTTCTCCACTCTCCCACTGCTATTGCTTTGGAGAAAGACTAGTATCTTGTAGTATATGATAATTTATGATAGAGCCAAGACTAAATAATTACTTGGTAAAAGACAAATAATTATGCATATTGATTTTCCAAAAATCTTTCCAGTAGTGCTAAGCATGTACAATTAACTATAATTTATTTTATGTTCTCAAATGGCTAGAAGAGAGTTCAAATGTTCTCATCACAAAGGAATGACAAACTTTTAGAGTGATAAATATGCTAATTACCCTGATTTGATTATCACACATTTTATACATGTATTAAAATATAACTCTGTACCCCATAAATATGTAAAATCAATGTGTCAATTAAAAAAGAAGTACATTCCTTTAAAAATTAAAAAAGGAAAAACCTTCCATGTTTATTCCATTCCTAAAGGTATTGGTAATTATTGAGAGGGAACTAGAGAGTAGAATGTTAGCCAAATCCTTATCTTTTACAGCACAGGGTAAATATATTATGTCTAAAATCAAGAAATCAAGAAATAGCAGTATTACTGGAAATACAGGGGTAGAGAAACATGTTAAAAACACCACAAAGATACAATCAGCCAAATCCAGAATGTGGGAAATTCCATGGTACAAATGACCTGGTTTATTTTTTTTTTTTTTTAATGGCATGGGAAAATGGGGTAAGGGCACTGTTATAGATTACAAGAGATTTAAGAATTGAACCAACCATAGTACAATATGCTGATTTTCTTTAGATCCTAATTCAAATAAACAAAAAAGATATTTGGGGGATAGTTGGGGAAATTTGAACACAAACTGGTTACTGGATGCTAATAAACAACTATGATAAAGGTATTGGGATTGTGTTTTTAACATTCTCTTCATCTACGAGAGAGATATAGTGAAATATTTATGAGTGAAAAGATATGATGTCAAAGATTTGCTTTAAAATACTCTAGGTCAAACCATAAAACTCAAAAAGGATCATAGATAAAAATGTAAAAACCTAAAACTAGAAAACTAGAAAAAAATAGGAAAAAATCTTTGAGATCTTCCATTTGCAAAAATTTGTTAGACACGATACCAGAAGTGCAATGCATAAAAGAACAAATGATAAATTGGACTTCATCGAAATTAAAGAAAAAAAAAACTTCTCTTACTCAAAAGACACAGTTAGGGAATAGATGGACAAACCAAGGACTAGACAACATCTTTGCAAAGCATCTACAAGGGTACTTCAAAAAATACATGGAATATTTGTATTATCTTTCAATTCTATTTTTCCGTGAATGTTTTGAATTACTCTTGTATTTGATAAAGAATTGTATCCAGAATATGTAAAGAACTCCTAAAACTCAATAACAAGTAAACAAACAACCGAACAATAAAATAGATGTGAGAAAAGAGTTAATACAGCACGTCTTGTTGCTCACTTCTCACACATCTCCAAGCAAAATTGGAGCCATTTTTGATCATTGGTCAGTCTCTGAGAATGTGGTACTTGGAAGGTTCTTTATGTTAATGATTGAGGACTTTTTTGTGTACACCTGAATCAATGGACTATATTATATTATCTTGTCTGTATTGCTCTGCAAAAATATTGAGATTGATGATGTACACTTGATTTGATTGTTGAGGTCCTGAGTTTTGGTTGCAATAGCTGGTTGCGTAGCAGGACGTTCTGTGTGACTAGTCTTCCATAAAAACCTCAAATCCTGAGACTTGAATAGGCTTCCCTGTACAGAGAGTCTTTACATATATCCCTGCAGTTCATGGCCAGAGAAAAAGTGTGTCCTGTGAAACCCCAGATGGGAAAAGGATTTGGTAGTTGATGCCTGACTGTTCTGGACTCCACTCAATAGATATCTTGTTCCTGTTGGGTGCACTGTATACCTTTTTTTTGTAACAAATGTTAGCCATGAGTAAAACCTCCTATTGAGTTTGCGAGTCCTTCTAGTGTGTTAATGAACTTGGTGTCTCTTAAGACCCCCAAGACCATAAGGAAATAATTTGAACAGACACTTCGCCAAAGAAGATATATAAGAGTTGCTAATGAGTACGTGAAAAGCTGCTTAATAACATTAGTCATTTGGGAAATGCAAAATAAACCACAATGAGATACTATTACATGCCTATAAGAATGACTAAAATTAAAAAGATTGATCATACCAAGTGTGGCAAGGATGTGGAGGAGCTGAAACTCTCAAACACTGCTGATATGATTATAAAATGGAACAATCACTTTGGAAAAACAGTGGCAGTTTCTTAAAAAGTTATACATACTTCTACCATACAATCCAGCCGTTCCTCCTCTATGTATCTACCCAAGAGAAAAGAAAGCATGTGTTCATACAAAAACTTGTACATGAATGTTCATAACAGATTTATTTGTAATAGTCAAAAACTGGAAACAACCCACATATCCATCAAGAGGTGAATGGATAAACACATCATTGTATATCTATTCAGTGGACAACTACTCAGCAGCCAAAATGAAAGAACTATGGATCCACACAACAATATGAATGAATCTCAAAATAATTATGCTGAGTGAAAGAAGCCAGAGAAAAAGAATACATATTGTCTGATTCCGTTTATTTAAAACTATAGAAAATTCAAATGAATCTGGTGTCAGAAAGCAGATCGGTGGTTTCCAGTTTGGGGAAAGGGTGTGGGAAGAAGCAGGATGAGATGAGAAAACATTTTGGGTAATGGATGTGTTCATTACTTTGATTACTGTGGTGGTTTTACAGGTATATACATATTTTTGAACTTTCAAATTGTACACTTTAAATGTGTACAGTTCATTTTATGTCAATTATTTCAAAAATATAAAACTAATAATTGCCATTTATGAAAAAAGTAGTCGAGTGTTACAGATTCCACATTCTCTCCTGTGTTCCCGGCAATCTAAATTGTTTCCTCTGCAAACAACAGAGCCAAGGTAGAGATTCCAGGCAGTGAGCAAGGCATAGAGGGGCTGGACAGTAGAGCTAGAAGTTGTGCTTCGGTCCTGCCACAAGGACTGGTTAGGAGGGAGAGAGAACCAGAAACAATAAGAAACTCCAGGAAAAAGTGGGACTGGGGGGTCTAGATGAAGAACTATTGGCAAAATGTTCATAATTCGTACAGCTGGATGATGGGCATATGGGTTTTATTATATAAAAAGTGTTGTTAGCATAGCACATGAGTTAACAGAAAAACTAAAACCCAAAATATTTGAAAGTGGTTGTCTACTGGGAATGAAAATGTGAGAAAGAGGGGCAGCCATTCTTTATTGACTAAATTTGTACCCAGTTGGTACATTGCTTTGTTAAAAATAAAAACAATTTTGCAAAATAAGGGTTAATAAGTCAACATCAGATATATGTTAAACAAAGATTCTTCTTCTCTTATGTGAAGTCACTAAATTGTATAAACCTGTTAATGATCAATGTAGTAAGTTTAGCCATTTGGACAGTAACTTGTTTTTTAAAAGTTGAAGTTTTTTAAAAAAATTATGATTTATTCTTATTTGTACATGTTGGGAAAATAGAACAATTTAATCAGGCTCTCTCGCCTCAGGCCTGGTTGGGGATGGTTCAGTAAAAAAATTGTATGTGTGTGTAGGTGGGTGGAGTTAGCGCGCATGCAGAATGCCATGATTTGGCTGGTGACTGCCTCGGGAGGATGCTGCTCTGCGCAGCCATGCTTTCCAACTTACGACTTCCAGGGAACTTTTGGCCAGTTACCTAGCTCACAGACCTGCATGTGAGGGGTCTGGTGACCCAGCCTGGCATGTGAAGGGTTTGTGAACGGGCTCTAGGAGTCTGTGAGCTCCAGACGCAGCCCTAGCTCGACAGTTGGCCCAGTCAGCAGGATTACCGGCAGGTAAAAGAGCCTAACAACTGGCATAGTTGAGTAGTGCTACAGTACAGTTTGGGTAGAAGAAAGGAAATCTAAACTTGGAAATTATAAGTACTCAGGTATTTGAAATCTGGTAGGCTTTTATTTAAGAATATACAATTTTGATAGAGCTTTATGAATTGAAAAGAATTGTTGACAAGATACCTATACATATATGTCTAATATCTTGAATTTCTGGTTAAGAGGCCTTTTTTTTATATTCCACATCACTGTTATCCCTCCTTGCATGATGGGGAGAAAAATTTCAGGAACAGAGGAGAATTCAAGAAAGGAAAAGAATGCTTTCATCCTTCTCCCCTCGTCACTCTACTTGGAAGGAATCTTTGAGCACCATAAAGAAAATTTTAAAATTACATGGGTCTTAAAGTCTATAAATATGGGAAATTTGGGGTTCTGAGGATTCAGAAAAAGGGTTCTGAATTCAGAGTGAATTTAAAATAGTTGATCCAGACGGCACCCTGACTAAAGGAATTAGTTGCTAATAAACCTAACAAGATAAGAACACAGGAAATGCTATCCTAGATCAAATCAGTATCTCTCTATGAGTGATACCAAGGGATAGTTTTGTGGAAGAACCCCATGCTTTACCTTCAAAATAACAACCTCAAAATATTTGTCTTAACACCCTGAATATCCTGAAACATCCTTTCACACCTCATTAGGGATCTACAATCACTGAATTTATCTAAGTCTTTCTTTGACCTATCTGTAGTGCAGGCTGTGCAGCTGAGTGTTAAGGGCACAAACCATAGTCAAACAAACCTGCTTTGGAATCTTTGATCTTGTACAAATAATTTTTCTGAGCCTCATTGTGGTCATCTGTAAAATGCAGATAATTAAAGTAGCTACTTCACAAGTTTGTTGTGAGTATTCAATGAGATGGTGCAGGTATATCACTTAACACAGGGCTTGACAGTCAATACGTTGTATGTAAATCATTGTGATTTTGTATTTTCAGCCTGTGCATTTTCTTGGTCTTTACTCTTATTAGTATCAGGTCTATTCTATTACCTTAAAGCTCATTTAAAAGGATGAAATAGTCAATCACCTCTATGGTATGATTTTAAGAGTATCAGGAAGATTCTAACCCTCTTGTTTCACCAATACACCTCCATCTTTCTGTTGTCTTTGGTTGAAATCCATGTCAAAATTCAGACATCCCCAGGGTGGGTATTTCCATACACTTAAACAATAGATTTAATGAAGAATCTAAGGCTAATTTTGGTTGTCTGGAGGCTAGGGAAGGCTCTGAATAGAAGAAGGTGGGTCAGGGGTGCTAGTAACTATGAGGAACATCTAATTCTCCCCTCCTTTACATCACGGTTAGGGAAACTATTTAGTGTAGTGCGCTGTTTCCCAAACAGGTCTGACAATAAGAATCACCAGGGTCATTTGTTATGGATTCCCAGACCCTTCTCCAAGATTTGGTAGGTTTAGGATGGGGCTCAGGAATCTGAAAGTTTAATGAGCACCCAAGGGAGTTTGAGAAATGCTGGAGGTTTTAGGAGCCCAGACTTCGAATCAGGCTACTCCTGAGTTCAAATCGTAGCTCCTCTCCCTTTGCAGATGGCTGATCATGGAGTTAATGAACCACCCTCAACCTCAGTCTCCATCCCCATAAACTATTGTCTTGGGATTAAATAAGTTAATGTATTAAGATATTCATCTCATAGTTGGCACTGAAAAAATAATTGGCATTATTGTTAAGTGCCTTTAGTTTCAATTCATTTATGCTTATATATGAATCCTTAGAGTCTCCTAGGCAAGTTGCCAAAATGGTCAATGATTTTCTAAAACTTTTCATTTGCTCTCTAACAAGTCCTTAACTTTGTAGCCAGAGTTAGAGAAATTAGCATCGTCATTGTGATTAGCTGTTGTGGGTCACTGTTTATATCTATGCCTTATCATGTAAATTAAGCTTTCAGCGTGTCTGAGGGTTCCAATTCATACACTCTACCATAGGCACTGGATGTCACCTGCCCCTGGCAAGTTGACTTTCCTGAGTTACAAGGTTTTCAGACTTTTGCCTTCTCTGAGTTCCAACCTGAAAAGGCCTAATAACACTCTACTTTGCGTTACAGTTTAAGCAGGGTTTTGAAAGGGCTTCAGAGGTTGACCTTCAAGGTGGAAGGGTGGGGGTGTCAGTGAAACAGAAATGGACAGGCAGAGAAAGACAATGCAGGGAGAAAGTCAAAGACATAACCACAGTAACAAGGAAGAGATCATGCAAAAGAGAAAGAAAAACAGATCGGCAGTGCCAGATAGAGAAGTGGGGAGGTGAGGAGACAGAGAAAAAGACAAAGATGGAGAGAACATACAGAGACACAGAGCGAGCTAGACAGGAGTAGAGACAGACAGGCACAAGCAAAAAGAGAAAGAGACCAAGATGTGCTGAGGAAAGCTTCCTTTGCCATTTATACAAGTAGGGTTCACTTAGGTAATTTCCCTAGCAGTCAAGGAAGGGGAAATTCATTCATTCCACTCAATTCACAAGTAATTGCTGTGGGAAAGGCACTGCTAGGCACTAAGTGGAAATAGAAGCCTTCCCTCCCCTAGTGGGGGAAGTAAGAGTGTGATAAGGCAGAATGTGATAAGCAACATTAAAGTGGAAAGCGCTTTTTAGTCCAGAAAGGAAAGAATATATTCAGTTCGACAATGGAGGAGATAGCATTGGAACTGTACCCTGAAGGATGAATAATGATTTAACAGATGGAGGGGGAAGGAATTTTCAAAGAATGTGAGCAGCATTAGTAAAAACTTTGAGCAAGGAAAACAAGAGACATGTTTAGGAAAAAAAGAATGGTATAATTTGGCTAAAGTTTAGCTTATTAGTAGGGGAACAGTGGGAAGAAGCTAAAAATTCATTTTGTGTGCAGAAGGCAGGTTGAAGGTAAGACTGAGGAGCAAGTGAGGGTTTTTGGACAGGGGAATAGCATGTCTGTGGGTGGGAAGAATTAGGAGGAGGGGACCAGAAGCCTGGAAGTGAAGAGGTGAGGGACAATGTTGCTATTGTATGTTCTGGAAGGTAAGTCCTACCAAATGCCTCCTGATCATCCCTCCTACTCATCCCTCCCTCTCATTTCCCTAGTGTCCTAGTCTTTATTTGGTTGGATCAGTAATGGTCTGAAGTCTTGAAAAGAGGTAGAGAGTGAAGTCAAGGGAGGAACTGAAGATAGCCTGTAGGTTTTTAGCTTGGGTAGTTGGGAGGATGGTAATGTCATTAACAGAAGTTGGTTTGGAGGAGATAGATTTAGTTTTTGATATGTAGTGTTAGAGATGCTAGTGCATCATTTAGATGATGTCCAGGAGGTGGCTGGATTGTGGATCTGGACATTTAGTGAGAATCTGTTGCTATAAATCCTAGAGGAGGATTATGATGTGTTCCAGGAGGCCGACTGAAAGAGGCTCTGTGGGAAGAATTCTTATATACTTCTCTTTAGCTCTGAGTTTCTTTTTTGTTAGACTCTGGAACCATATGTTAAGATATCGTGACTCTCAATAGTAGATTCAAATTAGTTTTGCCCTTCTACTTTTTTGTCACTTCTATGCCTAAAGCACTCTTCCAGACCTAGAGGGAAAAGAGAGAGGGAATTACTAGGCAGGCATAGGATGTAGACGGTGGGACAGTACAGAAGGTGTTCTCTTTTGCCAGGAGAGCATGGCACCTGCTTGCCTAGATGTGTTACTCCATCTGATGAGCACAGAGGAATAGCAGATGGTGTGAGAACCCATGTGGCAATGTGACATGACTCTGTCTATTTAAGCTGTCCTATTTTGCTCTTGGAGTTAGGAAAATTATATGCTGCTGATTTATTCAGAACTGATGGGAGTAGTTAAAATGGCTGAGAACAAAACCCTACTGTCTCCACGTGAGTACTTGCGTTTTCCTTAAGGGCTCCTTAACCCTCAGCCCTTCATAATGTGGGGGTGAGGGGATTGGGTTGCTGTGTATATAGAGGGCTGATATGGAGAAACATTTGGCTATCTCAGGACCTGTCATCACACCTACTTCTTACCATGGTATCTTTTTTTTTTTTTTTTTTTTTTTTTTTTGTCGTTTTTCGTGACCGGCACTCAGCCAGTGAGTGCACCGGTCATTCCTATATAGGATCCGAACCCGCGGCGGAAGCGTCGCCGCGCTCCCAGCGCCGCACTCTACCGAGTGCGCCACAGGCCCGGCCCTACCATGGTATCTTTTAATCCCTCCTTCTTTCTTCCTTAATATTGCAAACATTTGCTTCCCTTCATGCCCAAATCCTGCAGAGTGTTTACTCCAACAGTGTTCAGTGTAAAGTGTCCCTTAAGCATTGTAAAAATGTGTGCATTTTTGTCCTTTAAAATAGGTAGACTCCAAGAATAGGGAACAGGTTCCTGGGTCTTCAGCAAGTAACGTCTTTCACTCTGCCAGCTGCTGGACACCTTGAAGCAGTTGATCTAGTGCAGTGAATCTCAACTGTAAAATACATCAGACTAACCTAGGGGAGCCTTTTAAACATGCAGATGCCCAGGCCCACGTTATGATTACGAGTCCTTTAGTTTGGAGGTGGGACCCAGGAATATGTATATTTAACATGTTTCGTAGGTTATTCTTACATTACGTGTATTACCAGCAAATTGAATTATTTCCATCTTGGCCTTTTACTATACTAGTTGTGTCCTAGCAGGTCTTAGGTCTTATTCCCTAATTGTATTAGCACCATCAATCACTGGACTCAAAATTTAGGGAGTATGAGACTCGCAAAAGGGAACATTCGAAAATGCATATTCTCAGTCCTCACCCCATATCTAACTCTATCAGAATCTCTGAGAACATTGCCCTGGAATCTGCACTTTTACACAGCTATTTGCAGTGTACTAATCTGTAAACCACACTTGGTGAAACACTGAACTGCACATGGGAAGTTAAAGTTAAAGCTGCCCTCTGTTGTCAGGAATGATGAGGTTTGGGGCACAGTGGAAAAAGGAGGTAAATCTGATCAGCTGTTGAGTCACTGCAGCTCAGTGGACCAAAAACGTCATGGTTCGAATCTCAGCTTCAGTAACGTTCTGAGCTGTGGTTACAGCCTAGGCAAATAAGGCCAGATGACAGCTGGAGGAGACTGCTAATTAATTAAACCTGGCCTAAGGTCAGGCCACCAACTGGCAGACACAAGTTCTTTTTTAGTTGGAGGATATGGATGAGAGAAATAGGAAAGATCTGAAACATAAGAACTTTTCATTTGACTTCTCCAACCCCTCTTCTTTTTTATTTCTCTCAGGGCTTAAGTAGTTTCCTCTATAACAGTACCAAGAATTGACTCTTGAATTATTATTCATTGTTCAATTATGTTGGGAATGCATTTGAAATTCAAGAACAAGGTGTACAATGTAGACAATATTTGAAAAGGCACTAAGACTTTCTAAAAATGAAGGAGAAATATTTTTCAGTGATATTTGAAAAATGAAGGAAATGTTTATATTTGTCATGGTGTATATTTTGTGAAACCATCTCTTTATTTTATGGTAAGTGTCCTTCAACTGTGAAAAGCCACGTGAGGTAAGGCTGGTTTGCTTTTCTGTTAATTGAGGAGCCAGTGGGCATAGCTCCTACTGGCAGTTAAACTGAATTTGAGATTTCACATATATAGTGGCTTTTTGTTGTTATTTAAGCCTTTGGCTGTTAATTATTACTGAGAGTAGTGTCTCCTCTTCCAGTTGACTAGACGATAAGCTTGCTGAAGGCAGGCACCTTGCCTCAGACTTCTTTATATTCCTCCATCTAGCACAGGATCGTGCACATAGCAGGCTCTCAATAGATTTAATTTACATGAGAGTAGTGAGATAGGAAAGAAAAAATTGCACATGTCCACTGCACTTGTGCTTAGTTGTAGTCCTAAGACATAGAGCAGCATGGGATAAGAGATGGTACAATTTTGGTAATTCTGCCACAGCACTTGCTATTTATATTATGCACCCTTAAACTGCAATATTTATAGTTGATTATAGCTAAATCCCTATTAGCAAAATGGATAAAAGACTAAGAAAATTAGTAAATCGTAAAACTCATTTTCAAGAGTTGAGGAGAAGGAATCATCCCTAGGCTTTGCAATAATGAAACTAGTGTCTATAGGCGTCAATGAATGAGTCATAGAAACTCGAATGAATCTGCTTACTTCCACAATATTTGTGTAGACATCAATGATCTGCTACCTGCCCTCATGCACATTATTTCAGGTGAATCTGTGTATGAGCATACTAGAAGCAAAAAGCAACTGTCCTCAGTGTAGACAACTGGGCATAGAGTTAGAGCCATCATATGTAAAAGAGAGGATTTGACATCACATATATTGATATTTCATAAAAAAGAAGATATGTCATATTTTTTGTCTTCTTACTGACACTTCCACATTACTAATAACTGTCACTAGAAAAAGCAAAGCAATTTTGACTATTGTGAAAACCACTAAACTTATACTTTCCTGAAGCTACAACCATAACTCAGAAATAGAAAGGTTGGCGGTAGCCTTCACTTGTATGAAAAAGAAAAATACAGTTGTTGGCTTCCTAAGATCTTTAAGAAACAGAAAGAATTATGCAATTTATTTCAGAAACTTACTGATGTGTTTAATAAAAAATTCGGTTTCATTCAACTATCTGAATATTTCTGAGAATTCTTATCAAATGTCTGCTTCCCTCTTTGACTCCATTTATTTTCTGATAAAGTGCTATCAGGTGAACTCAGCCCCACCTACAAATGTCAGAAGGAGGCTTTGGTTTCATTGACAGAAGGGGCCAGAGAGGGAGAGCACGGGGCTGAAGAAAACCTAGAAAGACTTGCAGGTGGCAGGGAGGCAGGCAGTGTGGTAAGATCCTAACAGCAGGCATTAGGAAGAGGTCCAGACAGTGAAACAGAGCCCAGATGCTGTGTTGAGGTCCAGTCAGGCTAATGGTTAGTATAAAAGGGGTCTCACAAAAGGTGGTGAGGACCAAGCCATAAGGATAAGGTTCAATGCAGACAGACGCTAATCACAAAGAAAGAAATTCTAGACATGGATTCCAGGTTAGGTATAAAGGTAAGACTGGTTATAATAAGGCAGGCATCAGAATGCAGTTTAAAATAAAGATAGCAGCACTGATATTTGAGATTATGGCTCTAGAATTGGGGATGAAGTTGAACTCATAGGAAGAAATCCAGTGGCTTCAGCTATTGGGATTAGTTAGCTGTTGGAGTTCTAATCTAGACACCAGGATTAGTATATTTCTGTGCTACCTGTAATTAGAGAGATGCCTGCTACCATTCAAAATTTAATCTTTGTGTCTCTCCAAGTATTTTCACTGGCTTATAAAATTTCAACTTAAAATGTGTTCTGCCATACATTCCTTCAACAAACACTTATTAAATGATTAGTATATTTCAGATATTATGGAATACTGAGGTGAATAAAACACAGCATTTGGCCTTAGAAAACTTATTGGTTCATGAAGGTTCAAGCATCAAAAAGTGACGATTTGAGTGTAGTGTGCTAAAAGCACAAAGAATAGAGGGAACTTTCATTCATTCATTCAGTCAGTCAACCAAAGGTATTGAGTGCCTTCTATATTCCAGGAACTAGTCTGAAAACACAGAGGATGACCCTGAACCTAGTCTTGTGGTGTCATGAAAAACATATAAGAGAAGGGAACGCTTGATCTGAATCTTGTAAGAGGTAACCAGGTATGTGGCAGACAATATTTTTCCTTTCCTGCATACAAACAGAACTCTGAATTTTTTGAGGCAGCATTGTGTCCACTTAAAAACTACTTACCCCTTCATACACAATTCTAGGCATGAGTGACCGTATAAGTAAAAGTCTTCTGGGTGGGGCTTTGTTGAAAGTAATTTTTTTTCTTTTTTCTTTTCTTTTTTTTTTTTTTTTTTGTCTTTTTCGTGACCAGCACTCAGCCAGTGAGCGCACTGGCCATTCCTATATGGGATCCAAACCCGCGGCGGGAGCGTCGCCGCGCTCCCAGCGCAGCACGCTACCAAGTGCGCCACAGGCTCGGCCCAAAAGTAATTTTTTTTCTAATAAAAACAAACTCAACTGACAGGTTCTTCACGCTTCCCTTTCTTTCTTGGAATACAGATATGAAACTTAGAGATGGAATCACCATGTTGAAGCCATGAGAACAAAAGCCTCGTTATATAATGGTAAAATAAAAAGATAGTAGGAGTCTTGGTCCCTGAAAATAACATGCAACTTCTATTTTCTTTGGATTTTTGTTTCAGCCACTGTAGTCATTTTTCTATTGTCTATTATGTGATGTTAAATACAATTCTAAATAATAAAAAAGATACTGGAATTTGGTAGAAGAGAGTTCAAAAGAACCAACCTAGGCATAGGAACTAATGGCAAAAGTATAGAGTTAGAAGCCTTCAAGGTAAAGAGATTGTAAGTAGGCCAAAGTGGTTGGAGTTATGAAGGGAAAATGGCCAGAGATAAAGTTAGAGAGGAAAGTAAAGATCAGTTCCTTGTAACCCATGTTAAGGAGTGTGGGCTTTATTGTAAAGGCAGTAGGGAGACACTTATAAATTTTAAGTAACCTAATATTTGCAATTTAGGGAGGGTTTTTTTTGTTAGAATACTTAGGACAGTTTGGGAGAGGAGAGGTTGATGGCAGTCAGACTATATAGGACAGTTACAAAGATATGGGTGGGTAAAAACCAAAACTAAGAATCACATGTCCCTAAAAGGATTCAAAATATACCAAAGAGGTAGAATCAACATGGATTAGATGTGTGGATTTAAAGAGAAGGACATATTGAGGATGAGTCTCAGGTTTCTGTTTAGAGTGACCGGATAGCTCACCAATATCGGAAATACAGGAGATGAGAGTTAAGTAATCTTCCAAACTGATGATAGCTCTGATAACCAAAGTAAATTTAAGTATATTTTGCCAATTATAAAAGCATCTCTCAGAAGTAGTAATAATATAGCCTCAACTCTTAAAGTTGATATTTATATAAACTTATTATTTTTAGAAAATTCCCAAGTAGACTGAGATCAAGATAACAGTATTTTATCTTTGCGCAGTACTATGTTTATACTGCCCTTTAATATTTCTTAGAACATTGATAGAAAAAATATGTAAAAAAATAAAAACAAAAAACCCCACCAAAATAGCTATACTACAGGAATGATGCTAATGTTTTTTGTTTCTTTGTTTCTTATTTCAGCCCAGTTCAAAACTAGGTAAGGGGGATCCAATCAAGATGGCGGAATAGACGTTCCGCAGCGTCACTCTCTCCCACAAATCAACCAAATTTACAACTATAAAAATGTAACATCAGCCAAGCTGGGGCAGCTAGAGCTCAGGGGAAGAGGAGGAGAGAACTATGGAGTGCATGAAGGTGGGAGAAACTATGATGAGAGAATGAAAAATCTGCGCTGAGCATTTCAGGCCGCGGCTGCTTTAAGGCTGGAGCTGCTGAGCGCATGGAGCAGGAATTGGCAGAAGCTGCAGCTGTGCCCTTCAGATGGAGTTACTTGGAGGCAGTAGGGGAGAAGAGGGCCTTGGCGGCCACCAGGGCAGCAAGACCACTAATAGGGTTCATGTGGATCCATGCAGGAATGAGGAACCAGAACAACTGAAAAAAGGGAGCCGTTCAGAGGCCATGAGTCATTGCAAGGGGCCGGCGCAGGGCCCGTCCCATGGGACGTGTTTGGAGCATGGGCGGTGGGGGAGATGGGCCCACCTGCAGAACACTGGGACACAGCAAAGACAGCTGATCTGCCCTCCAATCAGCACAGGACCACTCAGAGGAGACTGGTCGGGAATGCAGAATTGCATGGGGTGCAGTCTGATGAAAAAACTCAGGCCCAGATCAGAGATTCTACAGAACACAGATCCACCGGGTCTCTGGAGAGCCAGAAGTACCTATAAGATCGACTATTAAACCCTGAGCTGCACAAAAAGCCTTCCCTAGGGAAACAGCAGAAAAGTAGCAATTTAAACAACCACACAGCTCAAGTACTGGTCCCCACAGGAAGTTCCCCCGTGTTAGAAGCAAAGGACAAAAAATTAGTTCTGGCCCAGGCACACCACCAGCACCTTGGGGCCTGCCCAGGGACCCGAGGCAGGGAGAAGGGGACCAGACCTCTCCCACAACCAGACACACGGAGCCAGTGCCTTGGGGCTCACTGGAGTTGGGGACCAGACCACCCTCCTACAAACAGGCACAACATGCCAGCACCTCGGAGCCCACCCAGGGATCCAGGGCATGGATGAGGGGACCAGACCTCTCTCCCACCACCAGGCACAACATGCCAGCACCTCGGAGCCCACCCAGGGAACTGGGGCAAGGAGAAGAGGAACGGACCTCTCTCCCACAACCAGGCACACTGAGCCAGTGCTTCAGGGCCCACCTGGGGAACCGAGGCATGGAGAAGGGGAAAGGACCTCTCTCCCACAACCAGGCACACCATGCCAGCACCTTGGGGCTTGCACAGGGACCCAGGGCATGGAGAAGGGGAACGGACCCCCCACCCACAACCAGGCACACCATGCCAGCACCTTGGGGCCCACCCAGGGACCCAGGGCATGCAGAAGGGGACCGGACCTCTCCCACAACCAGGCACACTGAGCGAGCACTTCAGGGCCCACCCGGGGACCTGAGGAATGGAGAAGGGGACTGGACTTCTCTCCCACCAGCAGGCACACCATGCCAGCAACTTGGGCCCCACTGAGGGACCCAGGGCATGGAGAAGGGGACCGGGCCACCCTTCCTCAACCAGGCACACCATGCCAGCGCATCAGAGCCCACCCAGGGACCCAGGGCATGGAGAGGGGGACTGGACCTCTCTCCCACAACCAGGCACACCAAGCCAGCACCTTGGGTCCCACCCAGTGACCTGAGGCATGGAGCCAGGAACTGGACCCTCCTCCCACAACAAGGCACACCACGCCAGTACCTCAGGGCCCACCCAGGGACCTGACACAGGGAGAAGGGGACTGGACCTCTCTCCCACAACCAGGGACACCGTGCCAGCACCTCAGGGCCTGCCCAGCCCAGAGGCATGCAGAAGGGGACTGGCCCTCTCTCCCACAACTAGGTACACCAAGCCAGTGCCTCAGGTCCTGCCCAGTGACCTGAGGTATGGAGCCAGGGACTGGACCCTCCTCCCACACCAGGCACAAAACACCAGCACCTTGGGGCCCACCTGGGTACCCAAGGCTTGGAGAAGGGGACTGGACCATCATCCCACAACCAGGCACATGTCGCTGGTGCCTTGGGGCCCGCCCAGAGACCCGGGGCATGGAGAAGGGGACCAGACCACCCTCCCTCAACCAGGTACACTGCGCCATCACCTCAGGGCCCGCCCAAGGACCCGGGACGTGGAGAAGGGGACTGGCCCCCTCTCCCACAACTAGGCACATGGTGTCAGTGCCTTGGAGCCTGCCCATGGACCAGAGGCATGGAGAAGGGGACCAAACACACCCCACAACCAGGCACACCACCAGTGCCAAGGAGCATACCAAAAACAGCACCTCCACGTGGGTGGCCCACCACAGCCACCACAATAACCATGGCTGCTACAAAAGCGGCTAGACACCACAACCACCACGCAGATGGTCCGCCAACCACTGGAATGCATTGACACAAGGAGAGTCACCAGCAGAGACAAAGAAGAGGATGTCTCTTTCCACAAAACCCATTTCAGAGTGACAGAAGAAGCATCTGCTCTATGATAATATTGGGGGACCTGATCACATCTCTCAGCATTGGACAGATCATTTGGGCAGCAAATCAACAGAGTAACCATTATTCTTTCGAAGGAGAGAAGAAATCTAGGGTGATTAGAAGGGGGAAGAGGAGGGAACGGGGGAAGGAGAGGAATTGGACAAGGGGCATAAAGAATAATTACGATTCGTAACAATATAAATGCTAGTAATATCGATTTAATCAACATATCTCAATGTTCAACCCCCAAAATATGTATACTCGATTTTGATTCAATAAATAAATTTTTAAAAAATAAAAATAAATAAAAATAAAAAGAGCAGAATTATTCTAGATTAAAAGAAACTAAAGAGACATGACAACTAAAAAAAAAAAACTAGGTAAGGAGAAAATGATGAATGGAAAGAATAACAAGGAAAGAAATGTGTCATAAGAGACATTTAGCAGATGTTATTTTAATGTGTCTGACATAGCTCTGCATAGTTTTACACCTTTATGAGTTTATTGTGATAATGGTGGCAAGGAGATGCAAGCTCCAGGCATTGCTAAGTAATGGTACAATTTTGAGTTTTACTTGATACTTCCATTAAAATATTTTCACAAAGTCTGTGTTCTTTCAGTCCAGACTAGGGAGCAATAATATAAAGCCCTGGCAATGGCTAAGGGGATCAAAATTGTCCCCATTCTTTTCCATCTAGCTATTCTCTCTTTGGTTAGGCCAAGCCTGGATGAAGGGACAGAGTTGGCCGGCACATGTTATCGGCCATGTACCTGCTGACGGTGAAAACGCTGATGTCCACAGTCTAGTAACGATAATTGGAAAGGGTTGGTTGAGCTCGAACTTCTGTACTTGATTACATAAACTGGGAGCCCATATTTGGACAAGTAACTATAGAGCAGTAATCATTCTTTCCATCTTGGTAGGATTTGGCTTATTGCTACTGCTTTATGAATTAAATGCATCTAACGGGGGGCACTTTAAAAGACCTAGTAAAGGAGCTGTTGCTACATACGAGTATGTGCTGCTGCTATTCTTAAACTGTGGAAGACTGCTTCTAATACATAATATTGTTGTGATGGAAGAAAGACAGATATTGTGAAATAACGAGGTTCTTAGGAGCTAGAAATATAGATTAGAAAATTGTTGACTGTGATCGCTTGAGATTTATCAGCATTTCAAAGGAAAAACAAAAATAAAGGATTACCTTACAAAACTTATTTTTTGGGAGGCCATGCTCCAAAAGTGAGTTTGTAAAACACTCCTTGGAGTAAAGTCAGACACTAGGGAAGTATTTGCTAAATTATCATTTCAAAGCTTACAGATCTAAGCATCAAATGTACTTTTAGCCATCTGTTTAATTCACATCTTTCTGACACAGTGCTCAATTCTGTGGGGGGGTGGGGAAATGAAGCATAAATCCCACACTTGGTGAGATTGGATAATAAAACACTCCAAGAGGAATTTTTTCCTGATCCCAAATTATTTTCGTCTTATATCCAGAAGGACTCATTTTGCTTTTAACTCTTCTCTTTCCCTACCACCTCATCACAGATGGTTTTCATACAAATGTGTGATCTTTTTTTGGTTTGACTCAATTATCGTTTCTACCTTTCATTTTCTAGGGTACTTTGCAGCATCCCAAACTTTTAATTCTAAATCAGGTTAGTTATATTTCGGTATAGAACCAAAGGCTCACCAATCAGAAAGCTAGGATAGAAACAGGTGGCTGTCTATGAAGACATTACAGTGATTTGGGGCCAAACAAGGTGGTGAGGTAGTGGCCATAATGACAGAAAATCCACACTTGCCATTTTGCATGGAAGCAATGATGCCTTAAGATGTGTATAACAAGGAAAAGAATATGAAATAAAACTGAGCCCATAGAAACAGCCTCTAATTAACTTTTCATTATAGGTAAAGGCTCTAGAGTGCGTTCTCACATTTCTACTAGGAGAAACACTAAATAAAAGGTATGAGTAAATTTCACTTATATGTACACTTTTTACCCCAAACCTGGAAATCGGCCCATTTGAGGATGAGCATGCCTACTTGCAACACAGGTGAATTCAAAATAGACCCACTTTGAAAGAGTCTATTTGTTTTAAAGTCATATTATTTGCCCTTGTAAGAAGCAAAATAAACAAAGTAGTTTTTAAAAAAGTTATGGGATATTCAAGCTTAAAGAATTTGGCTTTGGCAAGTTCAAGAAGCAGAAAGGGAACATTCAACTTCTTTTTTTAGATGGTGGTGAGGATTTATCCTGCTTTGTTTTTTTAAACTCAGAATCAACAACTAATTTATTCAACAATTTGTTGTATGCCTTCTATGTGTTAGCAGTGACTAGACTAGATACTAGATGTGTTAAAAATGAAAAGCAAGGGCTGGTTTGTTAGCTTAGTTGGTTAGAGAGTAGTGCTAATAACACCAAGGTCCAGGGTTCAATCCCTATACTGGCTGGCCACCAAAGAAAAAGTAAAATAAAATAAATGCAGGAAGAATTCATTTCAAGCCAGGAGAGGAAGAAAGAGATACCATGACAGAATGGTAGGTGAGATTTTAGGTCAAAGCCTTTAAGCATTTCTATCTCACCATGTAGGTGGCTTACCTACGTAAAGAGCAGCTCTACTCCATACAGTAGGAAATACACAGAGCTTCACAAATGTATTTGCAGTTTTGCTTCCCATTCTTAGATAATGAAGACAATTAAAACATCATTTTAATTGAAAAGTTGATGGGTCTAAATAAAAGATTGCATGCTTTAAAAAATTCCTGTAATACCTGGCCTTCCAGTCCTCATGATAAAGCCCCCAGTGGCCACATCCTTAATATATCCCCCAGGAACAGTTAGATTTTGCTTCACATTATTTATTATTTATTTATTTATTTTTAAAGAAAATGAAATTTTATTAATATTATTTTTTACATTCCAGGATGTTGCTATGGAGCAGTTGTGAGGGAGGAGGAGAGGGAAAGAGGAAGGAAATGTGATGGAAGAGGGAGGGAGGAGGAGGGGCAGGATTGAGGCCTGTGGCACCCCCCTCATTCCCATAGGGGAGACTGGAGGGCTTCCATTGGTGGCTTGGTCATTGCTGGGCTGGGTGCATATGTCAGGGGGGTGTGGCCAAGGGCCAAGGCCCCTCACTGCCCCTGCTTTGGAGAGCTGGGGATGCTTCCTGTGGTGGCTTGGTGATCACTGCTGGGCTGTTTACATGCATTGGGGGGATGTGGCCGAGTCCCTCGGCCCCACACTGCCCTGGGTCAGGAGAGCCCTGGGCGCTTCCTGTGGCCACGTGGTGGTTGCCGCTGGGCTGGCTGTAGGTGTTGGGGGATGTGGCCAAGGCCTGTCACCCCTCACTGCCTCAGCTCAGGAGAGCCCTGGGTGCTTCCTGCGGTGGTTCAGTGGTTGTCACTGGGCTGGCTGTGGTTGTCAGGGGATGTGGCTGAGGCCCGAGGCCCCACACCACCCCAGCTTGGGAGAGCCCTGGGTGCTTCCTGTGGCAGCTCTGTGGTCACCGCTGGGCTGGCTTTGTGGGAGGGGTGTGGCCAAGGCCTGAGGCCCCCACCACCCAAGCTGGGAGATCCGGGACACTTCCTGCGGTGGCTGGGTAGTTGCGGCTGGGCTGGCTGCTTGTGTTGTGGGGGCATGGCCAAGGCCCTCATCCCCCACCCTCAGGATTGGTTGCAGGTATGGGGGGGGCATTGCTGAGGCCCCCAGCCCTCCCCGCTTTCTGGCTTGGTATCCTAGGGGACTTCCAGTCCTTCTAGGTGTTATAGGTGTTCTTTGGTGAAATGAGACCTTTACTAGTTAATACGAAACTTTGTCTCTGGTTGCAGGTACTTTGTTTTTTCTTTCAGTTCTGTGTTGGATTATTTGCTGTTCCCACCGCTTAACCTCTGCACTGGAACTAATTTGTTGTTCTTTGCTTACTTCTAAAATGGGTGAACTTCCTGTGGGGACCAGTACTTGAGCCCTGTGGTTGAGCTAAATTGCTGCTTTGCTGCTGATTCCCTGGGGAAGGCTTTTTGTGGAGCTCAGGTTTCAACAGTTGACTTTATAGGTACTTCCAGCTCTTGAGAGATCTGAAACTCCGGTCTGGGCCTGAGTCTTTTATCAAACTGCACCCCATGCAGTTCTATATTTCTGACTAGTCTCCTCTGAGTGATCCTGCACTGATTGGGGGTCAGATCAGCTGTCCTTGCTGTGCCCCAGTGTTCTCCTGGTGGGCCTGTCTCCTCCACCACCCATGCTGCAAATACTTCCCATGGGAAGGGCTGTGCATTGTTCCCTTGTGATGACTCACTGGCCTCTGAGTGACTCATTTTCTTCAGTTGTTGTGGCTCCTCGCTCCCGTGTGATTCCACAGGAATCCTATCAGTGGTCTTGCTGGCCTGGGGGCCACCAAGGCCCTCTTCTCCCCTGCCACCTCCAAGCAACTTCATTCAAAGGGCACAGCTGTGGCTTTTGCTGGCTCCTGCTCTGTGTGCTCAGTAGCTCTGGCCTGGACATAACTGGGGTTCAAAATGGTTGGAGAGGGGCCGAGCCCGTGGCGCACTCGGTAGCGTGCTGCGCTAGGAGCGCGGCGACGCTCCCGGGTTCGGATCCTATATAGGAATGACTGGTGCACTCACTGGCTGAGTGCCGGTCACGAGGAAAAAAAAAAAAAAAAAATGGTTGGAGAGGTTTTTTTCTTTCTCTCATTGTGGTTTCTCCTGCCTTCATGCACTCCATAGGTCTCTCCTCCTCTTCCTCTGAGCTCTAGCAGTCCCAGCTTGGCTGTTGTTGCTTTTTTATAGTTGTAAATTAGTTGATTTGTGGGAGAGAGTGGTACTGGGGACCATCTATTCCACCATCTTGACTGGAAACCCACATTTTTTAAATAGACTTAAATTTTTAGCACAATGTTAGGTTCACAGAAAAATTGAGCGGTAAGTACAGAGTTGCCATATACTCCCTTTCCCCAACAAACGTAGCTTCTTTTACTGTCAACATCCCACACCAGAGTGTTGCAATTTGCTACAATCAAGGAACCTACATTGACACATTATTATCACCCAAAATCCTTAGTTTACATTAGTTTCATTCTTTGGTGTTGTACATTCTTTGGGTTTAGACAAATGTATAATGATATGTATCCACCATTATAGTATCAAACAGAATAGTTTCACTGCCCTAAAACTCCTCTGTATTCAACCTATTTATCCCTCGCTTGCCCCAGTTCCTGGCAACTACCGATCTATTTATTGTCTCCATAGTTTTGCCTTTTCTGGAATGTCATATAGTTGGAAACATGCAGTATGTGGTCTTTTTACACTGGCTTCTTTCACTTAGTGATATGCATTTTAGGTTTCATCCATGCCTTTTTATGGCTCATTTCTTTTTAGTGTTAAATAATATTCTATTATCTGGATGTACCACAGTCTATGTTTTTTGAATGACAAGTTTATTGAGGTAAATTTACATACGGTAAAATTTACCCCTTTTAGGTATATACTTCTATAAGCCCTGAAAAATATGTTCAGTTGTACATACACCACCACAGTCAAGATATATGGTATTTTTTTTTCTTGATTTCTTTTTTTTTTTGGTGGGTCAACCAGTTTGCGGATCCAAACCCTTGACCCTTCTGTTACAAGACTGTGCTCTAACCAACTGAGCTAACTGGTCAGCCCCCAGATATACAGTATTTTCATCACACCAAAAAGTTCTCTTGTACCTTTTTTTTGGTCTTTTTATTATTAGCATATTCATTATTACAAATTGTAATTATTCTTTATGCCCCTTACCCAACCAATCACTCCCCAACCCCACTTTTTCTCCCCCCCCATCTCTAGTATCCTTAGGTTTGTTCTCTCCTTCTGAAAGTTCAACATATTATTGTAGTCTTTTCTTTCTTTCTTTCTTTCTTTCTTTCTTTCTTTCTTTCTTTCTTTCTTTCTTTCTTTCTTTCTTTCTTTCTTTCTTTCTTTCTTAGCACATAGTTAAGAGCGAGGACAGGTGGTATTTCTCTTTCTGTGTCTGGCTTATTTTACTTAACATAGTTTTCTCCAAGCTCATCCATGTTGCTGCAAATGGTAGAATTTCATTCTTTTATATGGCTGAATAGTATTCTACTCTGTATATATACCACATTTTCCTTATCCAGTCATCTGTATTTAAGTTGGTCCCATAGTTTAGCTATTGTAAATAGAGCTGTGATGAACATGGGAGTGCAGATATCCCTTCAACATGATGATTTCCGTTCCTTTAGATATATACCCACTAGTGGGATTGCTGGATCATATGTAGTTGTTTGAGAAACCTCCGTACTATTTTGCACAATGGCTGTACTAATTTACAGTCCCACTAACAGTGTAGAAGTGTTCCCTTTTCCCCACATCCTCGCCAGCATTTGTTATTCTCAGTCTTTCTAACTGGGGTGAGATGATATCTCAGTGTGGTTTTGATTTCCATTTCTATGGTGATTAGTGATGTTGAGCATTTTTTCATGTACTTGTTCACTATTTGTATATCTTCCATTGGAAAATATCTATTCATCTCTTTTACCCATTTTTAAATTGGATTATTTGTTTTTTTATCGTGTAGTTTTTTTGAGTTCCTTGTATGTTCTGGATATTGATCCCTTGTCAGATGTATAGTTTGCAAATATTTTCTACCATTCTGTAGGTTGTCTTTCTGCTCTGTTGATTGTTTCCTTTGCTGTGCAGAAGGTTTTTAGTTTGATATAATACCATTTGTTTATTTTTTCTTTTATTGCTTGCGCTTTTGAGGTCTTATTCATTAAGTCTTTGCCCAGTCCTACTTCCTGGAGTGTTCCCTGTATATTTTCTTTTACTAATTTTATGGTTTCATTTCTTATATTTAAGTCTTTAATCCATTTTGAATTGATTTTGGAATATGGTGAGAGGTACAGGTCCAGTTTAGAAAAGCTAAAAGCTTTCCCATTAAGAACAGGAATAAGACAGGGATGTTCATTCTCACCACTCCTATTCAACATAGAATTGGAAGTACTAGCCAGAGCAATCAGGCAAGAAAAAGAAATAAAGGGCATCCAAATTGGAAAAGATGATGTCAAACTGTCCCTGTTTGCAGACAACATGATCTTATACGTAGAAAAACCTAAAAGCTCTACCAAAAAACTCTTTGAGCTGATTAACAATTTCAGTAATGTTTCAGGTTACAAATTCAACACCCAAAAATGAGAAGTGTTTTTATACTTCAATAACAAACTAGCAGAAAAAGAAATTAAGAAAGCAAGCCCATTTTAATAGTCACCAAAAAAAAAAAAAAAAAAAAAACTTAGGAATTTAACCAAGGAGGTGAAAGATCTCTACAATGAGAACTACAAACCACTAATGAAAGAAATTAAACAGGACACAAAAAGGTGGAGAGACATTCCATGCTCTTGTATTGGAAGAATTAACATTGCGAAAATGTCCATATTACCCAAAGTGATCTACAGATTCAAAGCAATCCCCATCAAAATACCAATGTCATTCTTCACAGATATAGAAAAAACAATCCTAACATTCATATGGAACAACAAAAGACCTGGAATAGCCAAAGCAATCCTGAGCAAAAAAATAAAGCCAGAGGCATAACACTACCCAACTTCAAATTATATTACAAAGCTGTTATAACCAAAACAGCATGGTACTGGCATAAGAACAGACACCTGGACAAATGGAACAGAATAGAAAATCCAGGAACCAACCCACATACTTACAGCCAACTGATCTTTGACAAAGGCAACAAGAACATGCAATGGGGAAAAGACTGCCTCTTCAATAAATGGTGCTGGGAGAATTTGACATCGATATGCAGAAGAATGAAACTGGACCTGTACCTCTCGCCACAGCCTATTTATCCATTCACCTACTGAAGTACATCTTGGTTGCTTCCAAATTTTGGAAATTATGAATAAAATTGCTATAAACATCTGTGTGCATATTTTTGTGTAAATATAAGTTTTTAACTTCTTTGGGTAAATACCAAAGAGTGTGATTGCTGGATCACATGGTAAGAGTAGGTTTAGTTTTGTAAGAAACTGCCAAATTGTCTACCAAAGTGTCTGTACCATTTTGCATTCCTACCTGCAATGAATGAGAGTTCCTGTTGCTCCACATTCTTATCAGCATTTGGTGTTGTCAGTGTTTTGGATTTTAGCCATTCTCATAGGTGTATAGTGGTATCTCGTTTTAATTTGCAACTACCTAATTGCATATGATGTTGAGAACCTTTTCATATATTTATTTTTCATCTGTATATCTTCTTTGGTGAGGTGTATGTTCAGCTCTTTAGCCCATTTTTTAACTAGGTTGTTTGTCTTCTTACCATTCAGTTTTAAGAGTTCTTTGTATATTTTGGATAATAATCCTTTTATCAGATATACAAACATTTTCTCTCAGCCTGTAGCTTGTCTTCTCATTCTATTGACAGTGTCTTTTTGCAGAGGAGAAGGTTTTATTTTGAATGAAGTCTGACTTGTCAATTCTTTCTTTCATGGATTGTGCCTTTGGTATTGTATCTAAAAAGTCAAAAGTCATCTAGATAATCTTGGCCAAACCCATGATCCATTTTGAGGTAATTTTCATGAAAGGTGTAAGTTTGGTTTCAAGATTCATTTTTTTGCATGTGGATATCTAGTTCCAGTACCATTTGTTGAAAAGACTATCTTTTCTCTGTTGTATTGCCTTTGCTTCTTTGTCAAAGTTCAGTTGGGTATATTTGTATGGGTCTATTTCTGGGCTCTCTAGTCTGTTCCACTGATCTATTTGTCTACTCTTTTGCCAGTACTCAATTACTGTCTTGATTACTGCAGCTTTATAGTAAGTCCTGAAGTCAAGCAGTGTCAGTCGTCTACTTTGTTCTTCTCCATCAATATTGTGTTGGCTATTTTGGATCTTTTGACTCTCCATATAAACTTTATAATCAGTTTGTTGATATCCACAAAATAACTTGCTGGGGTTTGCTTTGCTTTCAAAACTTTCAGCTATGAAACTTGAGTCTGAGAAATGCAATGGACTGTAGAGGTATTACTAAGTAATTCTTCTCAATCTGCCTACTTTTGCTTAATCTGTATAATCAAAGATTCCCACCATTGTTTTTCATTTTTTTTCTGTATAAACAATAGACATCAAGAGACATGCCTTAATAGCAAATGATGATATCCACCAGAATGACTAAAACTTTTTTTAAAAAGAAAAAACTTTCAAAATTAAGTGTTGGTTAGGATGTGAAGCAACTAGAATTCTCATACACTGCTTATGAAAGTGCAATTGGTATAACCACTTTGGAAAAATGCTTCTCTGTTTTGATTAAATCTAAATATATGCTAATTATGGTCCAGAAATTCCAAACCTGACAATTGCATTCATACATTCTCTAAGAAACTTGTACAAGAAATTTCACAGCTTCATTATACAAGATCCAGAAAAAAAATAAAATGTTTATCAGCTGGAGAATGAATAGATAAACTGAGATACATCGTGACAATTAAATGCTTCAGAGCTATGAAAATGAACGAATTACTACCACAGGCAACAACATGGATGAATCTCTCAAACACAATGTTGAGTGAAAGCTGTGGGACACATAAGACTACATTCTCTTTAAGTACATTTATATAAAGTTCGGAAACCCCAAACTTATTTATGATAATAAATAGTGATTACCTTCAAAGAGAAGGGGGACAGTGAGTTGGAAGGAGAATGAGGGAGGCTTTTGGGGGTTTGAGTAATGCTCTATTTTTTGACTTGGGTGATGGTTACACAGATGTTTTTATTCTGTGAAAGTTCATCAAGCTGTTTGCTTGTGATTTGTACACCTTTAAGTATGCATGTTAGATTTTTGGCAAACATTTATTAAAGACACTTATAAGCAATCTAATTGGATCTACTGAGTTCTATAAAACCTATCAAAATATCTATGATAAGTAATTTATATATTTTTAAAATTTTTACTTATTGGGAACGTACTACCTGCCAGACAATGGGTTAATCTCATGAGGTAGGAATTGCCTTTTTATAGAGAAGGTGGGATTCAATTTTAGGTGTATCTGATATCAAAGTCCTTGTTCATAGTCACTTTCCTGTATGATTTCCATTCTGATTAGATATTCTCATCCTTATCTATTTATGCTAAACAGCTGCGGTTCCATATATTTTCTTTTCCTGTTTTATTTTATGACACCAAGGGACAGTGAAATGCTGAGTGAATTCTTAATTGTGTTTCATGATACCAAAATAAAGTCAAAAGACATTTGTTTGCTCTAACAAGGCCAAATGACTATTTAATTAGTTAATTAACTAATTCATTCATTCATTATTTGTGTGTTGTGGTCACAAAGCTTGCATATATGTATGTGGCATATCATCTTTTGAATAATTCTTCACTTGTTTCATGACACTTAATACTTTGCTCACTCTGACTGCAGTTGAACATTGGGCAGACAATCTCACTGAACTGTCTGTGGTGGGCATTTAAGGTTTTCTTCTCCTCTCAAGATGTACTAATTCAGAATCTTTCAGAGTATGCAGTACTTAAATTTTTTCCAGTGTGCATGGACTTGTACACAGAGATATTAAATTATATCTGTCATTGTTCATCTGTTGCCCAATGATAATATTTGCTTAGTTCCCCAAGAGTGTTTTATAATTACCCTCTCATCTTGACTACCTCTAATATTCATCCCTCTTCTGATTCTTAATAAACTGATGAAACTGCAGCCCCACCAGTCATATATAGGGCTGAGCACTCCCTATTAACCTTTTATGCACACTGAAAGTTGGTCATTTATTCTTACTATTAGCTTTCCACCTCTTTAATACTTTATAATCCATAGCTAAAGTGGCTCATGCTCACCCTTGACACTTTACAGTATAAATGTTCAACTCATTTTGTCATGTAGCAACAGTTTAGAAACTTACATCAAAATTTAATGTATATATCTTCATTTGTTTATATCAATTTTCTTCACAATTTTTCAGAGACTATACTATAGAATTCCTAAAAGAACAAAAACAAATAAACATTATTTCCAAAGAGAAATGTTTGCCAAATTAATAAATTAATATGACAGGGCAGTTAAATCTTTGGTATCTTTAATATTGTAATGCATAGAGCTTGCTGAGAAGACTATTAAATAATCATTGTCTATATTATGGACAACAGTAGATCCTCATTCCGTTCAGGTATATGCTGCAAACCAACAAATCTTCCCTTGTAGAGTCTGTGTACTAATTATAGAGTAGCTACAAAAGTTTAAACTTGTTTAAAGTTAGAAACAATGATACACCCACATAGTCTCAGCTACCTTTCAGTAACCCGCCTGTTTTAAAATTTAACTTCGATTCATATTATTAGCTTTTACTCTTTAAATTTTTTGCAAGATACTTGGGAAAGGTGAAATAGAATAGAAAATCATTACAATGCAGTGGTATTTCCGCCTTGCCTGTAGGTTTAATATTTTGACTTGTTTCTCTCATAGATACTTGGTTATACATGAATATTTTTTAAATCAGTCTTGGAAGTGAAATATCTCAAAACAACCTGTTAAGCTTTATTTGTGAAAATGTAATGAAAAGTTCAAGGAAGGAGGAAGACAACTTACAATACCAAGGTTTTATTAATCTGACCTATTGCTAAACTCAAATTCCAAGTTTGAGTTTTGAAACAAACTTTCTATGGCATTTTAGTTAATCTGTGATGACTGTTACATAAATAGCTTTTTTGCACTACACCAACTACAAAATGCTCTCATTTCCAAATCCCTGAAAAAAATTGTTTGTGGTGACACCGAATAAACAATCTTTTGAAAAGAATAGGCCATTGCTACAATCAAGTCAATTTCAGAATTCCTTTCCCAGAGCTATTTTGCATATTGGGTCATACAACAGTTTTAGTCCCAGTAACTGTCTATTTTGGGAACTCACCTACAATCTGGTGACATTATGGAAAAAGTATGAAATTATAACTGTAATATGAATAAAAAAGCAAACATTCAGAGTTTAAAAGATTATCTTAGTACTTAGCTACTTTTCATTTATAAAGGTGCCTTTTAAGCACTAATTAATCCGCTTAAAACCCTGTGAGCATGGCTATAGTAGGAGAAAATCAGAGTTTTGATGAGAGAAAAGTAAAATGTTTCTAGTGGAACTATATTTTTCCATAGCTCATCTCTAAGAAGAAACTCCTAAATAGGTAAGTCAATTAAATTCCTCTTATCTGAACAGTCAGGCTGTTCAGTAGATTAAGAAATTCCATTTTTCCTGAAACCCTTAGGCATAACCTAAAACATTATTCCACAGTAAGCCAAAGTCTCAGAACTGAGACGTCAAGTGAGCCCAGAATCATCTTGGATATTTGGACATCTTCAGGATCAGCGATGGATTGATATAAAGCCAAATAACACTGGTTCTAACTAAAATTGGACATATTTCTAAGAAAATAACCAGTTGACTCACCATATCTAATTCCTTGCAGGTCAATAATTCATTTCTGACTCTGGCAGTTTCAAACTTTTGGGGTTAAGGAATGCATGTGGGTGTCACTGACTGCCACTGGCAGGCCTGAGGTATAAACAAGAGAGAAGACCAAATAGAAGGGAAGAAGTGGTTGTGGTAGATGATCACCAACAAATTCTTCAGGTGCCAGACATAATTTCTGCCACTGTCCCAGAGGGCAGTGAGATACATGTGTTAGCTGTTACAGCAATGGAATGAGTAAGAATAAGTTCAAGGCACAGAGACAAGGTTATGCTGGAAAGTACAGGAAGGTCACCACGTGTTATAGCCAGGTGATGGGGGAACAGTGTCAGAAACCAGGATATCACATGTAGGTAGAATCTCTGACATATACAAAATCTAGCCAGAGAAATATGTCAAATCCAAGTATAACATTGTAGCAAGGAACAGCAGTGAAAGTGTACACACACACACACAGAGTACTCACACATATATACGTGCACCCACTCCCAGCCCCACATCCTGCTCTATATCTTCCCATAGCTTTGTCACTTTCTAACATACTTCACAATTACTTATTTAATGTGCTCTCTCTCTCTCTGCCTCCATAGAATGGAAACTCTCATAGGATAGAAAGTTTGTTTTGTTCATTGATGTATACCTAGCATATACAACAGTGTCTGGAACATAATAGTCTCTCAATCAATATTTGCCAACTGGATGAATTAGGTGAGTGAGGTTTAAGAAATGAACACGGGGCGTTCCAGAGTCAATGTGCGAAGGATACAAAAAACACTGAGCTCACTGCAATGGATTATTTATTGACTACTACTTTTAGAGCCATGTAGAATCTACCTTAAAGTACAAGTTCTCTATGGCTGCTGCTTATTAGAGAAATAGGACGGAGACCAGTATAGCTGATGTGGAGGGAGAAAGGGGGAGAAGAGAAAGGATTCAAAGAGAAAGCTGAAGGGTCAGGGGGTCATATGTTCTGTAGGCTCCTGTTGTCCACTGTAACGATTTTGGCTTTTGATTCAAAGTGGGATGACATTGCAAGGTTTTTAGGTGAGGAATGACTTGATCTAACTTATATTTTAACAGACATCTCTTTGAATTTTGTGTAAAAAATAAACTATAGGAATACAGAAGCAGAAGCAGGGAGACCCGTTAAGAGACTACTACAATAATTCAAGGGACAGATGATGGTGCCTTGGACCTGGGAGGTAGCACTGGAGGTTTTGAGAGCTGGTCAGACTGAGGATACATTTCGAAGGTATAGCCAGTGGGATTTCTTTTTTTTTTTTTTTTCTTTAAACACTTTAGTGAGGTATGACTGACATAAAAAAGGTGTACATATTTAATGTATACAACTTGATGAGTGTGGAGATAAGTATATACCCATGAAACCATCACCACACTCTACACCATAAACATATCCATTGTTTCCAAAAATTTCCTCTCTTCCTCTTTATTTATTATTATTATTATTTTTAAAGAACACTTAACACAAGATCTACCTTTTTAGCAAAATTTTAAGTATACAATACAGTGCTATTAACTATAGGCACTGTCTTGATGGGGTGGATGTGGGGTGGGAAAGGAAGAAAACGAGCCAAGGGTGACACCAGTGTTTTTGGCCTAGGCAAACGGAATCCTGGAGATGTGTTTAATGAGATGGGAAAGTCTTGGTAGGTTGGAAGGTGGGGAATGTTAAAAAATATGTTGAATATTTTAGCATGTTTTCAGATAGTATGTTCTCCCTTAGATGGGAATGGGGGAGTTACTATTTATTTCACTGTTGATTGTTTAGCTAAGTAAACAAAGTTGTAGGTAGGAATTTATTTTTGGTTTCTTTTTCTTTTTTTTTTTTTTTTACTTTTGAGAATTGAATATGATGCAGTACAAAGAATATTCAGAATATATGTCAAAGATATATATTATTATATACTTATCAAAGAGGTAATAGATTTTATTACTGTAGGTTGTTTATGCTCACTAAAATAAATTCAGTTAGTGTTTTAATGTGATAACTCACCAAAGGAAATTAAATATTTTTGGTGCCTAGCTGTCTCCTTAAATTGATAGATAATAGTAAACTATAAAGATTAAATATATATGTTGATAAGGTGGAAACCACTAGCAAAATCAAGATCAGTGTGACTACCAGGTGTACCACATTAAACTATAAAGGTTACACACACACACACACCCTTCAGAAGTTATACTGCTTCCTGCGTGTTAAATCCTAAGGAGTATATTGTTGTTTTCATCCATTAAAAAATCTGCACAATCTCAATATGGCTAAAATGAAGGCATTTGATAAGCAAAGATTATTTGGAGACACATCCATGTCCTTTGATCCAGAATTTCACTTCTACTAATTTCTCTTGTGGTAATTTTAAGAATGTACACAAATATTTACATCCCAGAGTGTTTCTTATAGCTTTTGTTATAATAACAAAAACTGGAAACAATTTAAATATTCAAATCTTGAGTATAAAATCATGGCATACTTATACAATGGAATACTATGCGTCCAATTCAAAGAGTGTTGTAGAAGTGTATTTACTAGCACAGAAAAAACCTACCTGACACACTGAGTAAGAAAAATCAAGTTAGAAAACAGTATTACATATGACCCCACTTGGAGGGTGGTGGGTTAATCTATTTATGAACAGAAAAGTTCTGCAAGTGTATACCATAAAATGGAAACTGGTTATCAATGGTGGGATTATGGGCAATTTTTATGGTTTTCCCTATTTTCTAAAATAAACATGTAATACTTTCACAATACAAATATTCAAATGCATGGAACAACAAGGATTAAAATAGGCTAAAGTATTTTGTGATTTAGAAAGATACACAAGTCTTGTTTTCCCTGGAGACACACCCTTGTTCATGCATCATAGGATAAACCTCTAACAGCATGTTATTACTGGCACTCCCTGGCTACAATATTTCTGACTGAGATTAGTTTAAGAAATGAGTTGCCAGATTAAGTATTTAAAACACTCACATAAAAACCCTTCAAATGTGAGAACTGTGGCTAAATATTCACATGTCCATAAGATTACTTTCAGGGTTTTACCAATTACAGTAACAATTAAACAAATAATTACTTTGGATTCTCACAGATCCTTGTGTGCTTTTTAGTTAGCTATACAAAAGAGGAACTGGGGAGAAAATTCTCAACAGAATCAAACATAGAGGCAGTATCTTTAATTTTCCTATTAAAGACCCACTTTTTTCTCCATATGGCAAGGCAAATAATGTATATAGAGCCAACTCTAGATTATGCAGGGTCATGAGGGACAGAAACAACGTGGTTAATTGAAATCCACTGATAATCCAGAAACCTAATTTTACCTAATAGTTGCTACCACCTCTTGGACAGAACTCTTCAGTAGAGCTGCTAATGAGAAGCATAATTGAGTGGTCTGAGTTCATCTGCTTTCAGTTATCCTTTGCAGGTGCTAATGAACAGTGAAATGGTCAGAAGGCTGTCAGCCAAAGGAAGCAATAGGAGAAAAAGCAGGACATGGATAAACCAGAAACTGGATAATCAGTTTCAAAATGGTTGAGCTGACCGTAGTGGGGATCAGCTATTAAATATCTGCTTAACTAAAGTCCATGAAGATATGTGTCATGAAACCAGATCTTCAGACTAAGAGTTTCACATGTGCATATTCTACCTTGGTTTTCATGAATTACAATGTACTCTTAGAAATTCTCTATACTGTTGTGATTTTCATTTGTGGCAATGATAGGATATTTATTGTTAGAGCAGAGCTAATCAACTGCAGGCTCCTCTGCTAAATATGGCCAACAGGCCGCTTATGAGTCAGGGCTCTGGCAGACAGCCCTGCTTTTAGACCAATGGGGATGTTGTTGACTCACTCCCATGCCTTTCTGGGAGAGAATATAAGCATTGCTGGTATCCAAATCATTTTAAAAAAATTATTGCTCCAAATTCATGTTTTAGTAAACAGCATTTTGAAAGTATTGTTATGGTGAACATTTCGTGGTTTATGTTAAGAATCTGGTTTTCAGGAATTGTTGAAAATAAATGTTTTTAGAGTGTAATTATTTTCAAGTATTACATAATAAACTAATATTTGTAACTAAAACTGTATCTTTGATTAGTAATTAAGCTCTCAAATGGTTATGAATTTCCTTTTATAAGGCTGTACTTTAGGACAAATTGCTTAATATACTCACTAATATTCAGAACTTCAACTATATCTACATATGATTATTAATGCAGCTCTCTATAATGGTAGCAAAAATGATTTCCATTTATGGCAGTAGTTTAAAACAAAGTGCACTATAAACTATCTGATATTTGTAAATAAAACTGTATCTGCACATGAATATTAATTATGTTTTCTATAGCATTGCAAGAGTAATCGCCATTTATAGCAGTCATTTTGAGTAAATGAGATTTTTAATCATTTCAATATCAACTGTTAGTTTTTGATCTTGTGCTATAGGAATATATCCCTTTGCTCACATTTTGAGCAAAAGGGCAAATAAGCTAGTTTTATATAATGTAAGTTGTTTAAGCCACGTGAATATTCTATACTACTCCCCAACTTTTGCTTAAAACTAAAGAAAGTAATTTTCAATTCCGTTATAGAGAACATTCACTAAATTCTACTTAACTGAAAAATGCAAGTCCCTCAATTTCTGCTTTGGTGAAAACTTGGGTAAACTACAGACCTATTCTATTTGCTTTTGTGAAATATAATGGCATGAGTAGATGAATTGTGAAATTTATCCATATCAAGCACTTGCTATGTGCCTGACCTGATAGTAAGTGCTTTATATGTATTGACTTACATAATACGTGCAAAAAATTCATGGGAAGATGGCACAATGATATCTCTAATTTATTACAAATGAGAAACTGAGATTAAGTAATTTGTCAAAATTTACCTAGAGCTCATAAGTGGTAGTGCTCAGATTTAAACCCAAGTAGTTGACCTCTTGAGTCAAGCTTTGTAATTCTCCATGCTGTATAGTTTTACTTAGGTTTCCGTTGCCTAAAGTATGTAGGTTGAGTATTACTACTTTTTAGATACTCTAGGACTATCTTGCAACTTTTTTCTGTGTTCATCTGATAGATGTGTCTTGCCTTCATTTAGACCCGCAGAAATTCTGTTTAGTGCTAGATTTTTTTTAATTTGGAGGCTGGCAGGTATAGAAATCGAACCTTGGACCTTGGTGTTATCAGCTCTAATCAACTGAGCTAACCAGCCAGCTCTCGGTGCATAGATTTTGAATTACTTCCCATGTGTTTATCAACTTGATTTCTCCTTCAGTTCATCATTTCTGTCTTTTTATTTTTTAACCTTCACCATTTAATGCCTTCAGTTCCTCCATGGACATGGATTTTTACTAAACAAAGAAACAAACAAACAATAAGGAAATCATTGTAATACAATGCATTTGCAAAGCACTTTCACATGCTTTCTCTCATTTTGTTCTCACAGGTTTATTTGTTATTTTTTAATTATGAAAGCTATTCAAGTGTAGCAGGAGTCCTAGAGTGAGAGGCTAAGTGTGGTAGTGTCCACTGTGGATTCAAACATGTCCAGGCATATCTAGATGCCCAGCAGAGCAGACTAATCAGGGGTCTATTTGTATGAGGGCTTGAGGACTCTGGTGTGAGCTGTAATAACTGGACAAGTTGAAATTGATACCTGCCCCCAGCACTAAGACCTCTCCCTGAGCTTTGGGAGAATAAGAGCCCTCCTTTGAACAAGAATTTAGTTGAATAGATGGAAAGAGACTAACTTTGAGGCGAAATATTGTTGAGGTCAACTGGTTTCATCAGAAAAAAAATGGCCTGTGTTAGAGGGGAAAGGGTGGTTGAGTCAAGCACATGTGATCTGTGCTGTGCTGGAGGTTCAGGGCCAGGGCGGTGGTGCTGGGCTCTGGGAGATGATCGATCAAATAAAAGAGCTTTAGCATTAGAGTCATCCTAAGAACTCAAGAGCATAGGCAGTGCTATTTGTGGCTTAGTGATACATTAATGTACACGTAAGGCCGGAAGTAACTGCTGGAATGGAATAGAAAAGCAACTAAGGCTACAACACCATGGCTGGTGTCCAGAGGTATTATAGAAACAGTAGTTGCCACTAGAGCACAGGTCTAGAGCAGCAGAAGCAGAGATGACAAACACCATGAGGAGGAGGGAAATGATCACTAGCTACTCATAAACCATGGGTGCCGCTCCTTGAACCTACCCCACCCTCTTGAACCAGAAGGGAGAGATTCAATTCCAGAGACTCAGCTGTTGGAGGCTGAGAGACTGATTGGATTTTACTATTATTGTGACTGTCTTAAACCACACACCTCCCTCCTGCCTCATTGGTAGAGTCTAAAGAAACAAGGTTACATGCAAATTACAGATATTTACAATTATTTCTCTATCACTACCAAAACCAACCAACCTAGACAAATCCTCATTCAATTTATCACATCCCAATTTTATGTAAACACGAATCTTGAATAGTCACATTTTCCCCCTACTATTTGTTCTCTTCCTTTTTTCCCCATAATTTGTTTCATTATTTCTTTCTTTATTTTACACAATTATTGAGTGCCTATACATGTAGAACACTCTACAAGGCCATGTGGGAAACAGAAAGGGGCTATGACATAGGTGCCTGAAATAGGAGCACATAGGTGCTCCACAAGGAGCCAGAAATGCTCACAAATTATAAAATAACATCCCAAACACGGAGAAGTTCAGGAATAGTACTGAAGAATGGCTGAACATGAAATCTCTCATGTTCTAGGTCCCAAGTTGGTGGAGGGGCCATTTTATGTATTCTAGTGTAGTGGCATAGCCAGTATTAGTCCTGCCTGGATTAGAAAGTGGGAGAGACAAACAGTTATTTTCTTTTTCAAATCTTTTTCATAATAGGCATCAGAATTTTTGCTATGTTGGATAATCTTTATGGTGAAGTTCATAGATTCAAGGAGCCTCGTTTATACTATGTCTTGGCATGGGAGAAGAGTAGGTCTGGCTTGTGGCCAACAGAGCATGAGCCATGTGAACAAAGCTGTTATGGAGAACCAAAGAATCCATATAAAGAACCTAGCCAAAGGAGCAGGGGAGAGAGGTAAAAAACAGGAGTTAAGCAATGTGGCTGCAATAAGAAGGCTGCCAAGATAAAGGAAGCATGATGAGAGGTGGAATGAGAGATGGGTTCTAGGAAATTCTACCTGCATGTGTTAGAATATAGAGGCAGCAACCTTTTGAGAGGCCTCTGCGGCCTCACCTGTGGGTAGGAAAAGTTAGTAAAGCACCAAGGCTGATCAGATTCAATGTATGTTACTGTTATTTTCACCCCAATTATTTGGCTAACTGATTTTAAAAGTCTTTTTTTTTTTTTTTTTTGGCACAGTTGAATATCAAGAAATGGTATATCTTACTCCTTACAGATTTCTTTTGAGAATGGTGCTGTTACACTGACCTGATCCTCCTTTCGAAATCACAGGGAGACAGGATTATGGAGGAGGAGAATTCTGGTTCTGAATCAAGAGGGTGGCCCACCCAACCACATGTTGTTTATTGGAGATACTCTGAAAACTCAGCCATCTAGAAATGACAAAAATAAATGGGTTAGTGAACATTTGTATGACAGTCACTAGCAAAATGAAAACTGATATCAATATTGGTGTCAGATAAAATGTCATTTAAGAAAAAAGCATTTAAAGAAACAAAATAAATTTATATTGATTGCAAAACATAATAGAAAATGAAGGTATTTTAGCCATGAACTTTATGCACTAAAAAAGTAACGTCAGAATTCATTAAGCATATGATGATGATGTTAAAAATAAAAGGAGAAATTGACAGAAACAGAATTACAAACATGCCATCGTTAGCCTCTGGCTATTAAGTAGATTAAAAATATGTAAATATGAGTACAAGAATATTCATTGTATTATAATATGTAATAGCAAGAAATTGGAAACCTAAATGTCCGTCAAGACACTATTGGCTAAGTATGTTATGGTAATCCATACCACAGACCATCATAAAGCCCTTAAAAAAATGTGGTGTCTCTCTAAACAATGGCACAGAAAGATGACTTTGCTATGGTATTAAGTGAAAAATAAATTAGAGTAATATGTTTCGGATAATGCTATTTTTGTAAAGACAGAACTATATATAGTGCATGTATATACACATTCTCTATGCAAATGCGTAGAGAAATGGTTGCTAAAAGTCGTTACCTCAGGGAAAGGTTAAGAGAAACTCACTTTTTTACTCTGCATATTTAAATAGTTGGCATTTTACATAGTGTGCTTCTGTTTTATTTTTGTACATTTAGAAAATATTTTCTAAGAAAAAATTATAGACAACTTGAGAAGAGCAATAACCATAGACAAAACTAAAACATAAGTGTCCAAGAATTTCTCCCAGGAAATTCTCTCAGCCTATGTAGGTTTACAAGCAAATTCCCATACAATGTAGTCAATTTAAGATCATCAAAATGATTACAAACATCTGGACTGGACTTTAGTATTTCTTTTGCTTTTTTGGTAGGGTTTCTTGAGTACGTTTTGTGGCTGTCCAGCATCTGAACCTCCACTTTATACTTGAGGAATTCCCCACAGTGTGAATATGGGGAGAAGGCAGAACTTGCCTTCCACTTCAGGAACCAAAATGGCCAGATACTGACTATTTCTGCCTGCAACCCTAGGTTGTAAGTACATGACCTAGGTTAAACCCATTCGATTCTCGATCAGGGGCTTAGAATCTAAAACAAAGAAGTGGGAGCAGGAAAGACTTCCTTCTTCTGACAGTGAATGTTGTCTGTAGTATCTAATATCCAATGGTAGCAATTCTAACAGTGTGCTCAACAGACTTCCAATGACATAATGTAGGCTATAGGGCTTATCCCTATCCTCCTGTGGTACCTGCATTCATACTGATCCTAGGTCTTCAGTCTTCCTATGAATTCTGTGAAATATCTACCATTCTTCCAGTAAACTCCATGTTTATTTATATATAAATAAATCATTTTCTGCTGCTTAAAATTAAGAATCCTAACTGTACACCTACTCAATATATTTTTTAGTCCTCATAACCTTGGTCCCAAAATGTGAACAAGATATACCAAATCCACTCATATAGATGAAAAATAACTATATAAAATAATATTAGATCAAATTTGCTATTACATGGAAATAATCTATCATAACTATCTAGGGCTTATTTCAGGAACACAGAATTTGTGTTTTTTTTAAGACAGGTTATTTATGTATAACATCAATAGATTAAAATAAATTAGTATCTCCATAGATGCCTTAGGTAAAATTTAATACTCAGTCCTTCAACTCAAGAATAATTACTAAGTACCTACTACATGCCATGTACTGAGCCAGGCACTGTGTTTTATAGATGAATGAGACATAGTCACCTACCTCATGGAGCTTATAGTCCAATAAAAAGAAAGATGAGTGAACATATATAAAATACAATGTGTTAAATGCTTTGGTAGGGGTTCACATACATTACTCTGGTGGCACAGGAAAGTGATTTTTAGTACAGGTGAAAGGTTCAAGTAAGGCATCTTGAGTAGGTGATTTTGCTGTGTCCTGAGAGGTTGGTCTTAGAAAAGAGATGGGGCACCTCATTCCTTGACATTAAAAAGGATGAGAGAATGCTGGCTGGTTAGCTCAGTTGGTGAGAGCATGGTACTGATAACACCAAGGTTAAGGGTTCAATCCCCGTACCGGCCAGCTGCCAATAAATAAATAAATGAGTAAATAAAAGGGATGAGAGAAGAATAGATGAAGTTGAAGGTACATCATGTGTGCCGAGAAAGGATAGAATATCAGATTGGATTGCCAAAAACTTGCCCTTCCCACTTTATTTCCTCTGCACAGCTACCACCATAATCCAAACCACTATAATCTCTGGCCTAGACTCCTGCAATAGTGGCCTAAGTCTGCTTTCTGTTTGTACTTTTTCTCCTTTCTAATTCATTCTCTGTGTAGGTGAAAAAGTGAGATTTAAGAACATAAATCAAGTCATATCACTCCATACCTAAAACTCTTCAGTGGCTCTCTGTTGCTCTTAGCATCAGACCTTGCATCATCTGATACCTCCCCTCCTCTTCAGCCTCATTCATATCTTTTTGTCTGTTCCTTACTAGACTCTACCAACCATGCTTTTCATTTTCTCCTTGAATACATCCAACTCTTTTCTGAGTTTGGTCCTTTGGATTACTGTCCCCCCAGTGCAACTTTCCCCTAACCCCACAGCCCCTTCACTGCCTGTGTGCTTTTACTTCCTGTCTTGTTTTCCTCTGTCAGGTCTTACTTCAAATGTCATCTCCTCAATAGACCTTAACAGACCAATTTCTCCCATTTACTCTTTACCACCCTGTTTCTTTTCTTATCACACAACTACAGTTTGTATATATCTTGTTTACTTGTTTATTCCCCTACCTTCTCATTATAATATAAGCTCCCTAAGTGCAGGGACCTTGTCTCTGTCTTGTTCACCATGATGTCCCTATGACAGACTAGTGGCTGGCACATACTAGCTTCTCAAAAAATATTTGTTGAAGGAATTAGTCTTTGCATAGCAAAGACTCTGTAAATAACGCTAAAATACAAATGTCAAACTAGAAAAAATATTTGCAATATATAGGCAATGTGTAATGTCTAAAAGGTTAATACTGATACACCTATAGAACTGTTACAAATCAATAAGTGAAAGAATAACAACCAAATCAAATATGCACAAAGGCTATGAACAGACAATTCATGGAAGAAAAAGTACAGGTAACTCCTACACATATGAAAATATGTGGAAATATCTGTTAACCATAAAAATAGAATTTTAAAAAATTATATATTTTACCTGACTAGAGTTGCACATATTGACACAAATGTTAATATCCAGTGTTGACAATCTCATATACTGTTAATGAAAGTATAGATTGATGCAATCTTTTTGGAAGGCAATTTAATATTTTCTTTTCAATTTTATTATTACATACAATTTGATCCAGTATTTCTACTTTCAGGAATTTTTCCTACAGAAATAAGCAAATAAGTTTGAACAGATACAAGGTATTTTTCTTTAATTGTGTGCATCAATACGAGACTGCTTAACTATATTATGGTAATTTATACAGCATAATAATATGGTAATATTATGAAGCATTTCTATATGTAGCAGCTTGTAAGTATGCAGAATATGACCTTAAACTTCATCTTTGGGCTTTTTCTTCCTTTCTTTTACTTCCTGAACTTCCTGATCCTTTCCCTAGTCAGTCAGAGCAATCTGCACGGGTTGGAGGTAAGTTGGCAAAGTTATAGCAGAATTAAAAGGGAAAGAGTTAATATACACTCTCCGTTGTATTGTCTCATTTTGTTTTTAATTTCAGACAAGTCTGTGGAGAAACAAAAGGGAAGGCCCTCTGGAAAGCAGAACATAGTGTTCCCGACAATACAAAGCTTGCTAAGAAAACAGGAGAAAGGACACTGTCTACCTGCTCCAACATCAGTCATTCCGGAGAAGAAATTAGATTAGAATCACGTGGGTAAGAGGGTGTTTGTGTGTGTGTGTGTGTGTGTGTGTGTGTGTGTGTGTGTGTGAGTGGGTGAATGTGTGTGTTGGTGGGGGGTAAAAGACAAGTCCTTGGAGGTGGCCATAAGCTAGAGACAGAAAGAGCAGACCTAAGGGAGTATGGATGATAGCAGGGAATCGGCACTGAGGACACCAAGTACTCTTGGTGACCACTGTCAAGGAGCCAAACAGATGCTGAATTGATACCAGCAAACATTCATCGCTAGTCGGGAGAGTACATGACTATGCCGAGGAGTCATGCCATCTTTTATCTGTGAGACAAAATTTTGCTTTAAGATCTTCCTGTGGCTCTCACTGCCCCTCATTCAGCAGAAGTAGGCCTGAGCTTTTCTGGGTCCCATCAAAACTACTCTTTGTGAAATAGTCCTTGGTGATAGCTCAAGTAAGTCCCCCAAAACAAAGGGTGATGGTGGTATAGTAGGGAAAGTCCTGTTATTGGTTCTTCAGTGGGACTGGACAGCGGTAGAGAAATCTACTTTTGTGATAGATAGATAAATACAGAGATAGAGATAGAGATAGGTAGAGATGTAGATATATACATCGAACTGCTAACAGTGAGTGAGATAGAATGAAGAGAATCTATTTTTACTGTTTAATATATTTCAGTATTGTTTGAATTTTTTAATAATAAGCATACATTAATTTTGTAATGAAAAGGTCTCTTATAAAGAACAGAAAAAGCTACTAGATGATGTGAATGTTGCACTTTATCTGACTTGTTGATAAGGAGAATAAATTAGGCATTCTTTCAGAAGCATTTAATGTCTATAACAATTATTTGTTAATGTCATCACATATAGAATGCCCAGTCACTAGGGGTCAGGACATCTTCAGTAGGAAGCAACTACCTTCTCCAAAAGGCATTTACCAAATGTGAATAAGCACCAGTCTCTCAGTTCCCCACTCTTACGGCCCCTATTTCTGTGGCTATATTTCTCTTAGATGTTATTACAGTGGGCGTTTTGGGGACTTCTGCTTCCACCCATGAAGAATATCTCCCATCGGACTTACCTTCCTGCCAGAAACAACTAGAAAGATGTACAAAAGATATGAAACAACTCTTTCCAGATATCAGGCTGGCCATACCGGATTTTGATCCCCCAAAGAAGAGAAATAAATGAAGGGAGCCTTACAGCCACATTGACTTTCTGGTGGAGATACTTTCTTTTTTTATTATTTATATTTTATTTTATTTTTTTGGCAGCTGGCTGGTACGGGGATCCGAACCCTTCACCTTGGTTTTATAATACCGCACTCTAACCGACTGAGCTAACCAGCCAGCCCATTTATTGCAATGTGTTGATTATACTTATTTATGGGGTACGGTTATATTTTAATACATGTATACAATGTGTGATGATCAAATCAGGCTAATTAGCATAATCTTTATTGCAAAACAATCATTTCTTCATGATGTGGACGTTTGATCTCCTCTCTAGCCTAGCCATTTGAGAAAATGCAGAAAATTATTATTAATTACAGGTGCGTAGCTCTACTATACACCAATACAACTTATTTTTCCTATCTAGCTGTAATGCTGTGTCCATTAATCAACTTCTCTATACTCCCCCTTTCCCACCTCTAGTAACCACAGTTCTACCCTCTCCTTCTAAAAGTTGAACTTATTATTTATCTATCTATTTTAGCTCCAGCATGTAAGTGAGGACATAAGGTATTTCTCTTTCTATACCTGGCTTATTTCATTTAACATAATTTTCTGTCCGGTGGAGACACTTTCCTGACCCAACAGTGGCACAGGGAGAGGGAATTTCACTGAGTTGAGGAGATAGAGATCGGAATTCAGGGAGACCAGTGCAACTAGAATTTGTGAGGCAGAGTAGTGGAGAGCAGGGAGCTGCATAGAGAAATGGCTCCAAAAATCTACACTTGAGTCTCCTTAAGTCTTTGGCTGAAACCAGTCTGTGGACATGTAGGTGAAACTCCATCAGGTTGGACAGAGAACAACTGTTAAAAAAAGAACAATTACCAGGAAGATTTAAGCCAAGCAATTTCAAGAGTTCATATGAAGCTGGGAATCATTTTGGTTCCTACTGGCTAGAAAGAAGAGACATTGTTGAATATCCAGGGCATTCAATAGACATCTCAGAAGATCATACCTTAGTACTGGGGCTAATAAAAAGCTTAAATACAAACCTCAAAAGCATTAAGATGATCTTTACTTTATTTAACTGCCTGCCAGAAGAAAGCCTTTTGCTCTTTAAAGGAATATTATAAAATCTAGCAGTCTACAACATACAATTCACTATGTCCTCCATCCAGTGAAATAATTACTAGACATATGATGTAGCAGAAAAATGTGATCCGTAAGCAGAAGGAAAACAGACCCTGAAATGAGAGATAATGGAATTTGCAAACAAGGACATTAAAACAGCTATGATATATATGTTTCATAGACTTAAGGAGGTAAAAAAAAAAATGAACATAATAAGAGAAATGGAAGATGTCAGAAAGGCTAAATGGAACTTACATCAATGAAAAATACAATATCTAAAATGAAGATTTCACTGGATGGGATTAACAGTATTAGACATTGCAGAAGAAAAGATCATAGTGATAAAAGCTATGCAAACTGAAGCATAGAATTGAAAAAAGACTAAAAAAAGTGAAAGGAGCCTCAGTGACCATATCAAGTAGCGACCGTATCAAGCAGCCTCACATACTTGTAATTGCGATCCTAAAAGACTGAAGGGGGAGGAAAAATATTTGAAGAAATAACAGCCAAACATTTTCCCAATTTGATGAGAACTACAAATGCACACATCCAAGAAGCTCAACGAACTCAAACAGGATACATAAAGTGGCCATTTGTATTTATTTGTTTGTTTTATTGTTCCCGGAATCCTGGCTTTTTAACTGGCCTTTAATCTAATTCCTTAGCTCTATTTTTCCTTGTTTCTGGCTCCCTGATCCAGTATCTTCTGATTTCTCAAAACTGATTGCCATCTGGACCAAAGGAAAAATAATGTCCATGTTGACAAAGGGGAAAAAAATGTAAATTAGTAAAATACCCCTTTGTATACCCTGAAACTCTCTCCTCAGATGAGAGGTCTCTGTAATCTCTGCCTATCACTCTGCCATGTTGGACCTAATGATAAGTCTCTTGGGCCCTACTAGTGACTTTGTATTGTTCGGTTTATTTTATAATGTGCCTGGTAATATTGCTCCTGTAATTTACTGGAATGTTTTGAATAAAAAGAACTGTGTCTTATAATTATTTCTATTACCCAAGTGGCTATTTAGTGCCTTGCACATAAGTCAATCAATAAATATAGGCTTACTGATTGATTAGACCAGTGGTCTTCAAACTCTAGCATGCAACGGAATCATGTGGAGGGTTGATAAATCACAGATTGCCGGTTCCCATACCTAGAGTTTATGATTCATTAAATTTGGGGATGAGGCCTGATCATCTGCATTTCTAACAAGTTCTCAGGTGATGCTGATGTTGCTTGTCTTCAAACCACATGTTGACAATTACTGGATTAGACTGTATTTGTGAAATTCAACTGTTGAAAAATCCTACATATATTTCAAGTCTCTCTTTAAATTCTACCTGTTTCACATAGAAATTCCTTCTCCACCAGAACATAGTAGCTTTTATTTCTAACATGTATTTCATATCTTTTCTAAATCTCTTATAATATTAATTGTAGTCTTTATTATTTATAAGTTGTTTATGGAATGTGTTTATTTTGAACACTAGATTGTTTTTGAAGGTAGAAGCCAATTTTGGTTTGGTTTTTTTTTGTTGTTGTTATTTTGTGGGCTTTTTTTGGTGAATGGCTGGTATGGGGGGATCTGAACCTCTGACCTTGGTGTTATAACACCACACTCTAACCAACTGAGCTAACTGGCCAGCCCTAGAAGCCAATTTGGAAGCCATACACATAGCGGGTTGTCAGTGCTCAGTAAATGTGTGTTGATAGAAGTAGTGAACGAATGAATAACTGCTTGGCAGTGAATAGCTGCAGAACTAGTTCTTCAAAAGCCAGACCAATTAACAAATTGATATTTTTTCCAAATATGTACCATAATGTGTATATTCCTATATAGAGAAAATAAATTACTTATTATAAAATAAACAGCTAGGGGGTGGAAGTGGACGTAGAACTAACAAACCTCAGTTCCTGCTACTTTATCTGTGCCAGGTCAATGAAGTGTTAGATAGAATTTGTGTCCCTGAATTAAGAAGAATAACTCGAACAAGAGGTATCTAATTACTCTTCACTTTTAGTCCTAAATATTGTTAGTGGCACATTCTAACTGCTTGGGAAGGTCAGATATTCCCCCAACAACTCCATCTTTTAGAAGGAACAGCTCTTTAACAAGGGTAAAGACACATAATATTAGAGAAGTAGAGTTTTTGGTGTGAGAAACAGAGAAGACCAAGCTTCAGATGAGTTCTTATGTGAAAGATGTGTTAAGATGAGCCTTCGCCATGTTGAGTGCCCCCTCACACTCCTTTTTCTATAGGGTGAGGTTAGTGAGGCGCAGGAAGCAGTTGAAACAAGTTCTACTTTAGGTTTTTCAGGGAAGATTTTCTCTTTGTGGGTCCTCTCACTATCAGAGTGTAAGGCCTGAGGGTATAGGGAAAGGAGGGCTCAAGACCAGGGAGTAGTCCCTAGATAAAGGACTAAGAAGTCCCTCTTCTTACTTCCAGTCTGGGCCATATGCTGGAATGGGGTCAAAGAGCCATCTTCATTCATATATGGCCCAGCCCAATTTAACATGAAGCTATATGGAGAATTGAGGCCACGGCTCTAGCTCGACTGCATGATGCATTTGTCTCTTCTGTGCTATGTACACTCCTCAGGAACCTCATACAGGAGCAAGCAGCATAATAGAATCTGAAGATTTAAAGATTTGGGATCCCAGCCATCTCTCTTCCCATCAGTGCTATGACTAACATATATGTCCTATGCTGTACTCAGTTATGTAGGACTGAAGTCTGTTTCATGCAGAGTATCTGATTATAAACATTTCAAAAGATAAATTTTCTGTGACAATGAAATAGTATCATTATTTTAATTGAAAAAGTAAATTGGTAGTAGGATTCATTTTATCTTTTAAAAGAAAATTTGATAGCCATGCTACTTTTGCTACAAAGCCTGAGTTTTGCAATAGATATTATAAATATCACAATAACAAGCTGGATTGGTTTTCTTAGTATACGTTCCCTATTATTTTATTCCCCTAGAGGACATACCTCTTCTTAAAAGTCTCCTCTTTGTTTCTTTAAGTTCTCTACCAGTCAACATGTTCATATTATGAAGAGATAATTTATCATCAGTGCCAGCTTATCAATAAAACCATTTTCATGGGCAAGCCTAAATGATCCTATATTATTGTAAAAGAGCACAGTTGGAATAAATTATAATTACATTTCTTTTATGCTGATATGAAAGGTCATTTCCTCAGGTCTTTACTCACACCAAACTATAAAATGTGTATTCTAATAAGCTACATTCAACTTTTTTAATACACCGTCTTTATTGGTTTCTTTCTATCCTCCATTTCATTTACTGATCTGCATTTCTGTTTATGCCAGCATCCTCTAATAATGCCATGACTTGCTCAGCAAAATCCTACCACTTCTGGCAACTGACCAAGCTTACACAATGTGCTTTCACATAAAAGCTTCCTCATTGCAGACTGTTATGTGAACTATTTTGGTAGGGATTTTATAACGCTGCTTTGTAATTAAATGAATGAAAATTAAGGATCCGATTTCAAATTAGCTTGTTCAAAGTCATTATCTATCATTCTGACCAGAAAAGCAGTAGGCTCTATAACATTTGAATAATATGCTAGTGGGAAAGGCATGTCACTTATCCTAAGTCTTAATATCGTATTTGTATTTGAACATAATCTAATTATATTTAATAAAATGTAGGAATTTATAAAAAATGCAAATCATTTATTAAGATTCATTTTTTCAAACTAAGATAGCATCTACAAGCTTCCATGTAATTTACTAAATAAAAATACTACTGTAATTTAACCTAAAGCATTTGCAATGAGCTAATCATCATGTATTTATTTTGAGAGAAAAATATTTCTGAAGGTTTAAAAATGTTTCGTGATATGATACATTTGTAGTTTCTTAATTGTAAAAATTCAAGTGTGCTCATGTCTTATCATTTTTTTCAATGAACATTCTGAAAGGCAATTAATTTTTCATGGACATAAATATAAAAATAAATCATTTTCCTAAAACAGACAACCACTATGACATGAACAGAGACCAAAAATACATGCTCCCTGATAACTTCCATGAAAGAATATAGTACCTTCTTTTGTATAGTGTTTGCTAAGCTGAAATTAAAAGTAGCTGAGTGACAAACACAGACAACTTTCCCAAATGTTGATTTTGAAAATCTGTGAATATATACAATAAATATTATATAGTGTTTATTTTTCACTACCAAAATAAGTGGGACCTGCATTAGCACCGGGTCGTAAATCCAGAATGACCTTTTTTTTTTTTTTTGCCCCTGTGCGTGTGCACACATGTGCACACGCTTGCATACAGAGAGACCTTCTTGACAACTGAAAGGAATTCACCAGTGATCAGTCACTGGTGTCAGAAGTAAGAGGTAGTTAAGGGAGTACTGGTAAATCCCACCTCCCACGCACACTTCTCTGACAACTGGAATGTGATCCTGGTAGAATGAAAAAGAAGCAAATATGTCAAATATAATGATGGTAAAATTAATGCTTGAAGGAGTAGCTCAGTCTCTCTGTCACTTAGCCCTACTGATATGTAGTTGCTCCATTTTTCTCGACAGGTAGTATGTCTATCTGCATCTTATATCTAGGAAGTTGTGTGGTTCTGTGGACCTGGATATATTTACCTCTGTTTTAGAATCAGTTTTATTGAAATTACTTAACAATGACCGTGATTAGAATATTAAAATCTTGATATGCTATGGTATTCCAAACAGAAGGAACTTCTGTCATCAGCTTATATTACAAATACACTAAATTCAGAACTCAAGTGAATCTATTCCCTTTAAAAAATATTATATACTTTATGTTAGAAAATAGGAAAAAACACAATTAAGCAGTTATAGAATTCATTGAAGTCAACACATTTCCATTATGGAATCTGTATGTTTAAATATGGGTTCACCTGTTACATTAGATAAGTTTTAAAGTCTTTATCAAGACTCTTTTTCCATATCCTGCAATATGATTATATCATTTATCGAAAGTTTCTTTCTCTGATGATTTGATTTCTTTCCTCAAAACACATGGAAAAACCTTGAAGAAATTACTAATTTTTACATTTGTTGTACTTCAGGACAATTTATTGAATTAAAAAATATGTAGTACCATGTATATGAATAAAGTAAAACAAGAAAATACAAATATGTTGTATATCCTTGTCATTTTAAGGCATAACATTGCTGGCTTTTAAAATCCAACTTTCATGTGTAAAAGTACATATTCGGTTTGATAAAATTATGGGGGAAAAGGTTGACTTCTTATGGTTTATTTCAAGGAATTTAAAATTAGGATGAAAAAGTCTATTACAATGGATTTATCCCACATTTCACAGCTTGACAAATGTTCCTAAAACATGACTTCTATTTTGCCACTTCCTTGGTTAAGAAATAGGCATGCATCTGGTTTACTACCACATTAAATCTAAACTTCCCTTCCATGTTTCTGAGGCACTCCATAACCAGGCCTTCCCTTCTCTTTCCAACATTATCTCCAGCTTATTTTGAAACATACTTTTTGTGTCAGATGCTAGGCAAAGCTTTTGAAACAAGAGGTCAGAGTTGGAAGGTCTACTGAAAACTGTCCTGGTTGTGAAAGACAATCAGCAGAATTAGACGAATAACTCCCACTCTCAAATACATGATGGAGCCCTCTGGTTTCCAGTAGTTGATTCCTTTCCTGTTTTCTAGCTCTTAGTCTCTCCTCATTAGACTTGTAGCATTTCTTCATGACTTCTTTTTTATCACCCTTGCTGACGTCTATGACAATGTCTCCCACCAGGAATGTGTCTCTCATTCAAGGCTTTCTGTTACTAATCGGGTATGTGTTCTGGTTTCCTAACCCCTCCCACCATTCCAGCTCAACCAAACAAGTTGGTTTCCTCATGGCCCTACCTCATAGACAATGCACATTCTTACCCAGAATTAGTGCAAGTCTTTGCTTGTACTAATCATCATCCTGGAATGGCCCCAATTAGCTCTAACTTATTCAATTCCTATTCAGTTCACAAGACCTAATTCAATTTCTACCACCTGCATTAACTCTTCTGTAGCTGCTCCAGCCCACTAGGCTTCTCCCCTCCCCCCACCCCCAAATTCCTTTTCACTCATTTTTACTTTCAACAAATATTTATTTAGGTTTTTCTATATGCCAGACACTATCTTACAGCAGTGTAAGTCTGTCCCTTAGAATTTACAGTCTAGTGGGAGAGATAGACAAATGATGAAACAATGTAATAAGAGTTATTATGGGGAGAAATAAGAGAGTGAAATGATCTGTCATGGGGTCTAAGTTGGATAGAGAAGAAAGTGAAAGTAGAAGAATGGTGGTAGACATGAAAGCATAGAGAGGTCAAGGCACTAGAGGATCTGCAAGGTCACAGATCAAACAAAGTGGAAGTAACAGCGTGAGGAAGCTGGAAAGGTAAGAGGCTGTGGTCAGAGAGTAGGATTTCTCAATTTAAGATTTCAAAAGTGGAGCAATTCTGGATGATAATGAGTTCCAAGACATGACCATGGGAGTAAGTGGCTAAAGGTCAATATTATGCTCCTTCATTTCCTATGTGTTATCAAGGGACACGGTAGGCAGAATTCTAAGATGACTCCAGTGACCCTTGCCCTTTTATAGTCTCTTTCCCTTGAGTGTGGGTGGAACCTATGAATGTGTGAGACATCACTCACGTTGATTATGTCATATTTTATGGCAAAAAGGATATTATCCTTGTAATTGACTAATCACATGAACCCCTAAAAGAGACTGGGCTCTTCCTGGATAAAGTAATTTGTAGCATGACAGGGATTTGATACAAGAAAAATTCTCCATCGCTGGATTTAAAGATGAAGGAATCCATGCAGCAAGGAATATGAGCTCTCGGAGATTAGAGCATCCCCTGATTCACAGCCGGCAAGGAAACAAGGATTCAGTTCCACAGTCACAAGGAACTGAATTATGCCACGAACATGTAAGCTTGGAAGAGGATCCTGAGATCCAGATGAGAATGCAGCCCACCTAGCACCTTGATTTTAGCCTGGGAGACCCTGTGCAGAGAACTCAGCAGTGCTGTAACCAGATTTATGACCTATAGAACTGTGAGGTAATAAATGAGTGGTGTTTGAAGCCCCTAAATTTGTGGTAATTTTTTATGCAGCATTAGAAAAGTAATATAGGGTATACTTTATATACAATCAAATGCACCCATTTTAAGTGTATAGTGTGATGAGTTGTGACACATGCATACATCACTACAATTAAGGTAAAGAACATTAACATCAGATCCAAAATTCCCTCATGTTCCTTCACCGTCAATCCATCCCCCAGCAGCAGGCACCCACTTGTCAGATTTCTGTTGCTTAATGTGTTAAATCTTGACTCTGTCTCTTGCTGTCTGTCTACCTCCGTCTTTGTCTCTTTCTCTCGCTATCTCTCTAGTTTTTTGAGGGCAATTATCATTCTCATATGTTTTATATCTCCCAATGTTTTTTAAAATCACCATTCTGAGTCCATAGAATGACAATGTACATATGGTACATAATCTCTCTAAATACTTGTTAGTTTATTAATTAAAAAAATATTTGCTGCACCCTCACTCTATGTCTGGGTCTGTTCAGGTGCCGGGGATATGCTAATAAATGAAATTGTTAGTCTATCACTTATGTAGCATATACACCAAAGATTTTAGGAGGTTGATTTTTTTGACAGTGTGATTGGCTCCCTGCCTGTGGAGCCTCTAAACTTCACTGCTTGGACTGTATAACCCCTATTTATATCAGCCTCACCTCCGATATTTGGATAAAGCTGTCTACGTAATTCAAGGCTCAGGTTCTTGGAATTAAGTATCAAGTTTGTTTTGCTGCCTGATTCCATGAATTTGTATGTGATTAATTAACTAAGTCTCTATCTTTGATCTTTGTCGAGCATTCAGTTCTTCTAGGCCTGAAGTCCAACTGTATCCTTCTCGGAACATGGCTCTCAGCTCTGGCTGAACACTAAAATCACTTGGGAAGACTTTAAAAAGTACTGATGCCTATTCCCACCACATTTGGCTAGGGCCTGAGCATTAATACTTGTTAAAAGCTCTAATGTGTCTAATAATTCTAATGTGCAGCCAAGGCCTGAAATCGCTCCTCTAGTCCTCTCATGGAGTAATGCCCTGCTCTTTGAACCTGTATCTGTGGCTGGGCTCCTGCTTCTGTTGCCCAGTCTCCTTGATGCCAACTACTGTAGCAGCCATGACTAGCTATCCTCTGAATATTGACATTCCCCTTCCTTATGGTAGTGTTTAACACATACTGTACGAAGTGTACGACTACCCAGGGCGCACCCAATCTCCTTTTTGCACGTAGGTATGAGCAAAAGTGAGGTATATCACACAGTGCCAATGTGGCTAAGAAGCAGGTATATCTTCTCTACCCTATCTTTTCTCTTCTGTGATGACCACTGAAACCATGTGTTGAACATAGCTTGTAAGATGAAAGGAACCTGGATCCTTGAATCACCAGATGGAAGGTATCCCACTGAATACTGCATTGGATTGTTGTAGATGCTGCTAGCTGCCTCCCCAATATCTGTTCTCCACTTATCCTTACAAATGGGACTTCTATACATCTGGGAATAGCAATGTGCCAAGATGGACATTTTATATGTCATGGTCTCTTTTACAGACAGGAATGCTACAAGCAGACATGTAAGCAGAAGTAGTCAGGACTTCTTGGAAGTCTCTTTTAAAGGGTTTGCTGTGTCCTTCCTCCTTTCATCTTTTCTTCCTCTGTAAAGGCAGATGTAACAGTTGGAGTTTCAGCCACCATTACGTAACCTTCAAATGAGGGCTGCACACCCTAGGGATGACAAATGAAGACAATAAGGGAGACTGGTTCTCTGATGACACTGAGAGCTGCCATACCAGCCCCGGTGTAAAAACCACTAGATTTTTAATTATGTGAAAGAAAAAATAAATCTCACGTAAACCGAGACTTTTCAGTTCTCTAATACTAAGAGCAGAATATAATTCCTAACTCATATTTGCTTAATGTCATACTTACCCTACTTTCAGGGATCTTATCAATTATCACCCACTGGCTCTACCTGTCCATCTATCTGTACTACCTTCTGTGGCATGCTCTTTGGATCTTTTCCTCATGAATCAGTTTTGTCGCTTGATCCCTGGTCATCTCCAGTTTGGTCTGTCTTGCCTTTAAGAGAAACCTGTCACATTTGATCTAGGTTACAGTTGAGTATATGACAATTACTTTAAGGTAGACTCTAAAATGCTTCCAAGCTGATATAAATGCAACGACTTGATTCTCTCAGTATGTTTTCTATGTCCACTTTTCTCAATGCCAAATTTAGATGGCCTTGCCAGCTCCATTTTCAGGTGAAAGTGAAAGAACTACTAGTATATAGATTATATGACGGACAACATCCTGTGAAATCCATCATTCAAGGAATAGAGGAGATTGGATAGTGTGACCTATGATTTATAGGTGGGAAGACACCACTTATCATCTCTAGAAATATCTGTTAGACCTATTGGCTTTGCTCATGCTGTGTAGTATATTGTTTTCCAGGTAGGGTAAATCTCACATCCTTATTAGAGTTGTTTATTTCCTTTGTATATCCATGAAAGTAGGAAAACGCTAAAAGATGCTCATAAGATAACTCATGGGTTGGTAACATTCATTCTCAATCTGAGAGGTTGAGAGTGAAAATGTGAACACAGCATGCTCTGGTCGTTTGAAGAACATCATTTGACAAAAGCAGCAATGAAGGGAGAAGAAACGCAAACAGCAGGAAAGTCACATCTGTGGGTGGCTCTGTGGCTTCTGATTTGCCCATTAACATGTTGACAAAACTAACTGAAGATGGGTAGCTTTGTGTATTCATTAATTCAAACAAGAAAAAGAAAAAGGTAGCAATAGCTACTGAAAAGTCAGATCAAGAATATTGAATCTGTTTTTCTAAAGTAGACATATTTCAACCAGGAAACTAAAATTCCTGTGCCTGGAAGATCTTGCATTTTTAGGCTTTGTAAGCTCTAGTTTTTAAGGTTGAGTTGATTAAAATGAACTATTCTATGCAATGGGGTCCATATGTTTAAAATTCAATTAATAATTAAATATTTTCACTTGGCTGGTCTTTTTATTTCCTTGTCAGTGTTCTTTTATGTTAGCCTGATTGTTAGTTTCCCAAAAGTCTTAAGTTAGAGTTATTCAAATGCTGACAAAAAATAAAGAGAGAGAGAGAGAGAGAGAGAATAGCTAAGTACAGACAATTTGTAATCATTTGTGCTTATAAGAGAAAGTAAAGTCAGGTCATATGAAAAGCACAAACCCTTTCTCTGTCCTCAAACTATTTTAATCATTAGTTTGATCATTTTTAATCATCAGATTGTTTTGATCTTTAAAAAACTGCTGATAAATCGCCCAACTGACTATATTATTTAATCTGCATTCCATTTCCCAACCTTTTCTCTAAGATTTGGTGGGGCAAATACACCCTTATTGTGTTGAAATGCTCTGAATCTCCAACATATCTTCTGCAAATTTTTGGTCAATAAGGTGGAGGTGGTAGTGAATAGAGAGAGGAAGGGGAATGATTGATGTGTTATTCTATTCTGGGTTTCAACACCAAAATCAGGCACAGATTCATCACTACTGGGACAGTACCTAGATTAGTCACTTGTTAATGATAGATAAAAAAGAAGGCATGATCAAGGGGGCCAGAGCCATAAAGTCAGCCAGGAGACTAGAGCTGAGGAAGGTTGAGGTCTAGCAGAAGTGAGGTGAAAAAGGGCCGAGCCCGTGGCGCACTCGGGAGAGTGCCGCACTGGGAACGCAGCGATGTTCCCACCGCGGGTTCGGATCCTATATAGGAATGGCCGGTGCACTCACTGGCTGAGTGCCGGTCACGAAAAAGACAACAACAACAACAACAACAAAAAAAAAAGAAGTGAGGTGAAAAGAAAGTCATGGATTCTGAGAGGTGAAAGTCAAGGAACAGGTTTAAAAACCTCAATTTGCTCTGCATGAAGATAAAAATGGAGTTGAAGCAAAGCAGGAAACTTTTACAGTCAGCTTTAAGGTTGATGCTATCCGTATATGAAATAGAAATTTTAGTATTTAAAGCACCAGTACCTTCGGATTTAGACAAAGTCTTAAGTTCTGGAGAGTTTTCTCTAGTAGTATCATAACCTGCACTGCTTCCACCACTAAGCCTGTTGATGCTTTTCTGAATCGTTGGGAAAAGAAAGGGAACAGTGAACGGGTGGGTGCAGGTTCAGGGGGATTGCCCAAGCTCTGTGACTAACTCCTACAAGAAGTGGCTCTCAATACCAATGCTAGTGTCCAAAGGATTGGAGATTGCTCAGATGTGCTTGGCAGGGCAATAGCTGAGTCACAACACTTCCATTTCTAGAAACTTGTCCTATGGAAGTAGTCAAAGATATGCCCCAAAAGATAACTATAAGTATGTTTTTCTCAATATTGTTTATGATAGAGAAAAAAGCTAAATGTCCAGCAACAGTAAGGGAATAGTTATATGAGGGTACTTCAAAAAGTTCATGGAAAGATTCATATTGTCTTTTAATTCCATTTTTCCATGACCTTTTGAAGTACCCTCATATAGGTATGGTACATACCTCCATATAAAGGAATACATATTGCAAACATAAAATAATATTTTAAAAGAACATTTGTTAACAAAGATAAAGATAAGTTTAAAAAGAAAATTAAAGTATAATACATAAAAATTAACAATCCCCCCCAACTCTCTATCCCCATTATCCTGCATTATTCCCGCTAATAATACTTATAACCATGACATACCTTATATTTACCTGCTTATTTTTATTGTGTGTATCCCTCTCTCCTCATTAGAATGTAAGCTCCATGAGGACAGGGACTTTATTTTGTTTACCATTCTATCCCCCATTCCTAGTATGATGCCTGGCCTAGAGTGGGTGCTTACTAAATATCTGTTGAATGGATGGCTGAATAAATATAGTATGTGTTGTAGAGCAACACAAAGTACAGAAGCACAGAAGAATGGCTTGAACATAGTCTGGATGATGATTAGGGAAGACTTCCTGGAGGAGGTGATCCCTGAATCTATAGTAAAGCATGGAGAAGGGAAAGACTTTTGGAGTTATCCTATTGCACACAGACTGATGGTCTAGAACTATAACAGAGCCATGTTCTGAACTTGAAATACCACTTGTTACCTAGAATCTTGCTACTGTGATCCATTCATTAGTTGGTCTTCTTAAGAGCTGTCTGCCTATGGATACTGCAGTGGATTGCCTGGCTTTCTGGAGGGAACAACCCCATAGCTGGGTTCTTTCCCATTCTGTCCTTAACTAGCATCCTCTCTTTTTTCAGAGGTTCCGGATGCTGAAGTCCTGACTTGGTTCTTCCCTGAGCCTGTCCATATTATAATGTTTCACTCTTGTAGTGTACTTTATGCTCCAAAAATCTTATAACAAATATGATGTTATATAGGAAGTTCAGTATCTTTATATATTATTATATGTTGAAATATTCCGCCATAACACATGGGAAAAACTAGATAGAATTATTTTCTAATAAAATTACTTTTCTTTCCCATATCAAGCATCCCCATACCTGGATAATAATATCAACAACAGTAATAACAACAACAATATCAGCCCATATATTTGCATGTCATTTGACATATTTTCAAGGCCCTTGTGTATATTATCTCATTTGAATCTCACGAAAACTATATGAAGTAGGCAAAGTGACAATTATCACCATTTTGCTGATGAGAAAACAGACAAAGGACTGTGACTTGCCTAACTTTGCAAAACATCTTAAACTTTGGTCTTATGACTTAAAGTCCTGAGACACAGTAGAAATTAGGGAAAAAAAGTTCTCAAGTGGCATCTTGCTTCTATAGGAAAAAACTGCACACATTGTGTTAATAATCTATAAAAGGGGGGTTAGGGTGGAGATGGAGGGCATAGGGAACTTGTGCCAAAATATAAAAAGTGATTTTTTTGGTCATTATTGTGTGCTGTGATTAAGAAAGTTGCATAGATTTCATTTCGTTTAAAATTAAGTAAATAAAAAAGGATCCAGTTCATGGCGTTTCAAGTAAACTTGAATTGGAGAAAATGTTTTAATAAATGAAACCTATCCAATTAAAGGATTATTTTTAAATATGACAAAAATATTTGAGTGTTGCTAAAACAATCAGGGAATATAAGAGAAACACATTAAGAAATGAAAATAAAATTCCATTTCCAAGAAGACATTGGCTTTCGTATCAGGCAAAAAAGAAAATGAAATGAAAACATTTAATTTTGGTTATTACAGTAAGATAAAATAAGATGTAAAGTAATAGAATGGATTTCTTCATGAACTAAAATATAAAAATTTAATCTTCAGTTTTAAATATTGTATCTCAAAAATTAAACTCTGCCCATAAACTAATCAATATATGGCCCATCTTTATTAAAGAGCCAGATTTATTAATTTTGTATTATATTGAACACTTTATTATTCAATATAAGTGTCACAAAATGAAACACTTGGAATGTGAACTAAATTCATTTATATTCCAAGTATCGCATTGTCAATATTAAAATTGCAGGATCAAGTTCAAATTTTGTTATCACTATTAAAATTAGTCACAGCCAATTTAATTATTTGAAAGAATTATAATGTCATCAAAGGTAATTAGATATGTAGGAAAATCAATTATATAGGACCCATGTACAGTTTTAAAATAAAAGTAGCAGTTGGTATATATTCGGTACAAATGTACCTGGTACTTAGCCAAGACAAAAGCACCAAGGTAATTCCTGCCAAGATTTATGTAAAATAAAATTACATGGCTTCCAGTTGTATTGTAGTAATACTGATAAAACAAAGAAAGTTTAGTCTTTTGGAGTAAAGGACAAAAATATTTAAAAGCATGCCATATTTTATATGCACATTATAAAGTACAATATGAAAATAATCAGACTCAAAATCTGATGGAAGAAGTTCTGCAGATGAATAGCCACTATTCCCACACCCTACATCCAGCAAAGAGAGAAGTCCTCTTTTACATTGATATTTTGCAATTGAGTGAAAATACTATAATAAAGATATAATAATCATACACAATGGGATTATAGACCCTCTGACTTGAATGTGACCTTGAATACTATCTGATCTAACCCCTTACTTTTCTGAGACAGGGCAAAAGCTCTTATGTGACTTTCTCAAGGCCACAGGGCAGAGCTGGGACTGGAGTCTAGATTTTCTCCCTCCTGGTCCCAAACTCATTCCTCTGTAACATATTGCTTTACATTTTAGACAAAGATGTGACTTTACAAAGCACTCAAGATTTTTAGAAGTCAAACCAAGTGTGAAGATGACAATTTCCAGACTATCATACACATAAGTGCTCTCTTTACAATGAGGTATAGTTATAAAAAAAAATCTATCCTTCATAAGGCCATTGCATCAATTTACCTTTATTCCCCAAAATCAAGCAAGGTAAACCCTTTCCTTGTTTTGATATGGATGATCTGATGGGGAACAAGACACAGGTTCAATGAAACCCTTTCAGTTTCAGTCAATGAAATTCTTTGCCAGCTTTAAAAAAGCAATTACTTTAAATTTTAAAGATCAATATTTGGATCAATTCACCTGCATCCAAATTCATTGTGAAGATGCCTGAGACAATTGGAACAACTATGCTTTGATTTATTTTAGTGGAAATATATAATCACGGCTGAGGCTTACTTAATCTTGTCCTATGTCCAGAAGTTCCTTGATATTCCTCTGAAATTCACCTATCTCCAAGCTCATGATTATGTTTTCATGTTTTTATAGTCTCTTGCATTTCTCTGGAATCACATTTCCATTTCTTAGACATATCTCCATATACTGCCTTTTCAACATTTACTTAAAATTTTAACCTAGACTGATGGCCATCCCTCCTGATCCCCTCTCCCCACATCAAAAAAAGTTCTTAGCAGTAGGAAAAAATGAAGTCAATTAGAATACAGATACTTGGTAGATAGCTAGACACCCTCACAACTTAAGTGACTCACTCTACCACATGGCAGAGCTATATATTAAGGTTATTTAAGGGTAGTTAAAACATCCTAAAATGTTAATTCAGTAAATGCCACGTGTTATCCTCTATATGTTATCCTCTATATGTAATCATAAGAAAACAGTCCAAGGGATAGGCTGTACCCAGACACCCTAAAGATAGTCACTCAGAAGTTGCTGTTATGGGTTGAATTGTGTCCCCTAATAATTCAAGTGTCAAAATCCTAACACCCAGTACCACAGAGTGTGACCTTATTTGGAAATAAGGTCATTGCAGTTGGAATTAGTTAAGATGAGGTGATTAGGGTGGGCCCCAATTCAGGATCAATGGTGTACTTATAAAAAGAATAAATTTGGACATTTGAACACAGAGACAGATACTCGCAGAGGGAAGATTATGTGAAGAGACATAGGGAGAAGACGGTCATCTACAAGCCAAAGAGAGAGGCCTGGAACAAATCCTTCACTCACAGCCCTCAAGAGCAACCAACCCTGATGTCATCTTGATTTTGGATTTCTAGCTCCCAGAACTGTGAGACAATAAATTTCTGTTGTTTAAGCCACTCAGTTGTCTACTTTATTATAGCAGCCTTGCCAAACAAATAGTTGCCCATCTGAAGTTTCAGACAAAAGCAAATATTTTAAAAAGTCACTTTATATTGATTAATTAAAGGTCATAAAATAGGGTCTACAGAAGTGACACCTGATAAGGCCTTTAGTGTATATGAAGATCTTTAATGTATATGTTAGAATTTTCTCTTTTTTTGGTTGAGAGAAATACCTAAACTGACTGGGGAATTCATTTAAACAGAACATCAATTTCTTAACTACTCCAATTTTATATTTCAAAATATATTTGAGGGCCCTCTAAAAGCCATACATAAGGGGTTGAGTGGTAAACAAAAATCAGTTGTGATCTCTGTTCTCATGAAGCTTTCAGGCATGTGAAATAAAGTGTGTGTGTGCACATGATTTTTAAATTAACAGGCCAAGGCACGGAAAGGAACGGGAAGGAAACCAACGTCTAAGTTCTTACATATATATTATCTCATTTAATTTTCACAATAATTCTGCGAGATTTTTCTTCTTATTATCTCCAATTCAGAGATGAAGAAGCCGAGGCACAGAGAAAATAAGAAACTGAGAAGTGGTGAGACTTAAATTCAAACCCAGATCTGATTAACTCCAAAACCTCCATTTGTTGCACTAATCTACTTTTCAGAGAGAAAGGAGGAGAAAAGGACAGTGTACGTATCCGTGTAATTCATACAGTGCCACATATGTATATTTGGGATTGGACCATCAGTACATTTATATCTGAGGTAGATATTAGGCAAAGTTCTACATCTGGGAATTGGATTCAGCCCAAAGATACCAATTAATATCTGAACACCAGTTACTTTTTTAAACTTACCATCTATTTTTTTTTTATTTTGTAGAAGCAGAAATTTTTAAATTTTATTTTTATTTTAACTTCTCAATACACATTGTAGTTGATTTTCGTGTCCCCTTACCCATTCCTCTTCCTGCCTCCCTTTTCTCCTCCCCCCCACTACATCATATCTGTTCACTTGTCTTCACAGGTTCAAAGAATTGTTGTGATTGTTGTGTCTTCTCCCCCCACCCTTTATTTGTTTGTGTTTGTGTGTGTGTGTGTGTGTGTATATATATATATATATATATTTATTTATTTATTTATTTACTTATTTTTAGCTCCCACGAATAAGTGAGAACATGTAAAACCATTCCTGTTTCTTAGCACCACATTTTTATCAATGACACTATGCTATCACTTACCAAGGCTTTTTGTGTCAATCGTATGGCAGTTACTAAGGTATTGATTATGTATATCTCTTCCCCTTCAAATGTGAATAAAAGGCACTTTCCAAGGTTGGTGAATTAACAGGTCATGGATGATCTCTGAAACCTGATTTATCTATACATGGAGATTGGCTCTGTGGTCCAGAGATAACATTATATTTGACTATTTGATTATTTCACAAGAAATATTCCAGACTGCCAAAAATTGATTTACAATAAAAAATACAACTCTCACAGCAGATAGAATGCTCATGTTGACACGACCAAAGTGTTCTCTCCCTGTAGGAAGCCCTACCAAACAGGAGGGTGGCTTGAGGAGCAAACAAGGAATGTTACTGGGATGAAATTAATGTGCAATGACAACGGGCTCTGAAAGACCAATGTGTCCATTTCTGGAATAGCTTAGAGAGCATAAAGTGCCCTGTGGCCCTGTCATTCTCTCCCATGGACAGTGCTAGTATGTTTTGGCAAGGCCTTTGCTAGTCTCTTCCTAAATGTTCCTGTGTAACTAAGCCCACTCTCTTGGGAACTCACCCTTTCTCCCTATATGCTAATATATTCTGTTAGTCTTGCTCTAGACTGGGAGCCTTTCTTTTTCTTTAATGTGTTTTTCCCTATCTATGACATGGTCCATTAGGCCTTGATTTTATAGTTTAACTCCTGGAGGGTAAAATAATGTCCACATTATTCGAAGGTTATCTCAGTCTTGCCTATCCACACTTCCCCCCTTTCTTCCACATACCTTCTACAGTATGCAAAACCTTACCTCCTTATTTTCAGACAGAAGTTCTCTCTTTTGTAGTTTTTGCCCTCCGGGTTTTTGTAAAAACTTCCTGGCTATTTTTAAAGTAGACTATGCCACTTAATAGAAATTTTAAAGTCCTTTAAGGCTAGGTAGGAGCTTTACCATATTTTTCTAATGAGCATTCTTATTTATGGGTGAGAGAAAGAAAAACAGATTTTCATATGGAAACTGATTTCCAGTTTACAATAAATAATACATGTTAATAAGAAGTGAAAGTAAATATTAATCATGAGATGTTTAAATTTTTTCACCTTTTTGTCATATGTATATAAATAATGTATTTCAATAACTACATAATTATATGCGTATACTTAAATCTAATATTGCAAGCATTCTTTCCTTATTGAAATGGATGGATTACTGGAAAGTTCATGATAAAATGTAGTGCAAAGAGCCCTAGACATGGAGTCAGCAGTCCTGAGTTCTTAACGCCCTTCCTGGGCTGGTTTGTTATGTGGCCCCTTGCAAATGCTCAATCACCTAGTGCTCTGGCTCGTACACCTATAAAAGGAATATAATGCTGGGGCATGGGTGACAGCAGGGCAAAGGTCTTTAGGTTTGGCTGGGATCAGGAGTCTCACTGGGAAAAGGAACAGAGGTCTTAGGATTACCAGGGCATTCTTATAAAGGGGATAATACTTGACCTATCGAACCCAGAGATCACTTGTGAGGAAGATCACAGGAAACTGGGATGAGGAAATAATTTGCAAAGAATTCGTTGAAGTTGTTTAGAAAGAACGGGGTAAGATAATGACTTTCCTCTTGACACTACATGTTTATGTCAAAAATGCTAAACCTACCGGAAACGCTAGCCCCATCTGGAATTTTATTTTTCCTTTGAAAACATTTCCAGATTTTCTTTACTCTCTGTATTCATTCCTGTCAGCTACTACTTCTATGCAGATAATCCTCAAATCTATCCCAGCCACAACTTTTATCTTGAGACACAGAATGACATTCCCAACTGCCTGCTGCAGATCTCCACTTGGTTGCTTATATACTGCCGCACAGTAGCATTACCAAGGAACTCATCATCTTCTGCATTAAACTTTCAACTACCAACAATTTCCTCTGTTGATACTGCAGATATGTAACCTCAGAGTTAGCTTAGACTTTTCTTTTTGTCCTCTGCCCAGTGATTTGTCAAATTCTGTCTGGTCTAATACAACAATATCTCTTGCTTTTTTATCTTCATTTCTCCTTTCTATTACTATTGCTACCATCTTATTTTGGTCCCTCGTTACATATCATTTGAATTATAATAAGACTTCTCTCTGTTTGCCCTCTTTTACCTGTCTTTAATCTATCTCCCACAATTCTGGAGAGTAATCTAAAACACACGTCTGACTATAACACTCCTCTGGTTAGTTAGCTTTACTGGGTTCCTGGAGCCTACTTAGGACATAGTTGCAAGGAAGGCTTTTTTCATCACTTGGCTCTAACCAGCCTCACATTTCACCACTTTGTCGCAAATATGCTTCAGCCATTCTAAAGTACTTGTAGTTCCTCTAATCTGCTGCGCTGTCTCTTGCTTACACATGTTGCTCCCTCTTCTTGGAATACCCTTCCTGCCTTCTTATTTATTCATTTTATCTGTCTTGCTAACTCCTACCTGGCCTTCAAGAGTCAGTTTAAGTATCATCTCCTCCAGAAAGCCTTCCTTAATATCTCCCTTTGTGTTTACATGGCTCCTTTTACATAATACTTCTATAATACATTCTATTCCAATTGTTGATTTACTTCTCTGTAGTCTTCACTAGACTGTAAGCTCCCTGAGGACAAGGATTTTGACTCATTCATCTTTGTATCACCAAAGCTAAGAGTGTTTTGCTTTTGAACAGATAAATACATATGTGTTAATGAACAAATAAATACAAATTTCATTATTTAGATTCTGACCTGTATACCATGGGGCAGAAATTAAAACATATATAACCCAGAGACTGAGGTTTAAGTTAAGGAAACAAAGTGATTTACTAGAATCAAGGTATCAGGAAAGACAGGGGGAGAGAAATGCAATCCGTTAATGATTAAAGCCCAGGAGATGGGATTAACATACTAGGGACATAGAACAAAAGTCGAGATCATAAATCAGAGTAAAATTTTTAATCTAAGCAAGATTAAGATTGTGAGTACCAAAACATGGAGACAATACAGGGAGACTTGTTGCTGAATCAGTCAAGGCCCTCAGGCTTTGGTGAGAAGCTTTGAGTAGTGGACCAGCTCCTGAGTGAGAATGAACAAAAGGTGTATTACACCTGGGCCTCACAGATGACAAGCATTGGCTCAGACAGAAAATCTTAGTGACTCTAGAGATCTGACAGATGCAAATGTATGCTACACTTCCTTCACCACATTATAAGGACCAGACCAAAGTATTCCTATTTGTGAAAACTGAAAATAATGCAACATGTGGTTTAAAGAAATCAAAAATTTCATATTAAATTGGCCTTGAAGAGGTTATTTTTAATGGTGATTTTCATAGTTAATAAAGCCATTAAGTACCCAAAAGGAGTGAACTTATCATACTCTACATTTTAGCTTTAATGTATAAATCAATATGCAATTGACTTAATTAAGGAAGCTGCAGATAGTTCTTTCACAACATGACTCACTTTACATTTGTAAATATTTCAAGTGCAAAGAATTTTGCTATGAGATGTGTGACTTTTACGAATCTTAAACGGTTTTTTAAATAACTGTGAACTGATTCCACATTAAGTATAGATCAGAATACATTGGAATATGTTTCTTAGGTCTGAAACTTTTTCATTTTGCTTTCAGTTACATTTCTTCCACTAGACATGCTTTTTAGACAATCACCTTAGCCTAATTAACTCTCTGTTGCTCCAAAGAGGCTGTTTTTTCTTTGGCGAAGACAACAATTCTTCTCCTCTGGGGAGATATAGTGACAATAAAATGTGTAAATAAAGTTACTGGAGTAATTTTAGTAAGGCACATTGATAGCTTTTGGAAAACACCAATATAGTTTGTTGAACTGCAGTAATACTTAGCTAATTTGTTGTGTTATTTCATTCATCATGTTGTACTCTCTACCTAGCGTATAAACTCCTTGAAGGCAGGTGTTATGTTTGATTCATCTTATGTTTCACAATTCTTGGCACATAGTTGATACTGTATAAATATTGAGTAAATGAACCTATGAATGTGGCTTTACACGACAGTTTTGCTGTGGTAATGAAGACTGGCAATTCACTTATTTAACATTCTTCTTATTCCACCTCTGCAATATTTATAACCTATTCTCCTTCCTCTAACTCTTTAAGTATTAATGCCTACATGGAAATTTAGATGACCTAAGGCTAAAGTCATCAAATTTGGATTAAATCTTAGTCATCCATTACAGTAAATAATTTTCTTAAAATCTTTATTTTAGACAGTATGTTTTTATTGGGCACAAAAATATAATTTGAAGTATCAATTATTTTTAAACAAAATATTATGCTTCTTTTTTAGAACTTCTTTATTGGAGGCATGGAGCCTATATCTGGAAAGAAAATGGGTCATCTGGTAAATTCATAGGCTTGAAAATAAAGGCAACCTTGAGGAATTATCTAAGACATTTCTTGGACATCCACCATAATATCTGCAAACAGTTCAGGCCAATTCGTATTAATATTATTTTGAGAGAGCCTCCTGCTGAGAAAGTTCTTTCGGTAACCCAGTCTAAAGTTTAGAAAAAGTTCCTCTTTATGTGTTATCTAAATTCCTTCTGGGAAAATGCCAACTTATTTCCTCTTTTCTATATTCAGTGAAGATAGAGAATGAATTGGCCAGCCACCTATTTAAAACAACACTTTATATACTTGATGGATGGTTTGAAATTATCCTGTCTTCTTGGCTTTGGTTTATTTGTCATCACTTGTTGCTATGGTCTGAATGTTTGTGTCCCCCAAAAATTTATATGTTGAAACCGAATCACCAAGTGATGGTATTAGGAAGTAGAGTCTTTGGGACGTGATTAGGTCACGAGGGCAGAGTTCTCATAAATGGGATTAGTGCCTGTATTAGTCCGTTTCTGTTCCTTATGACAAAATACATGGAACTGGGTGATTTATAAAGAAAATAAAATGTATTGCTTACAGTTTCAGAGTCTAGGAAATCCAAAGTCTAGGGAACACATCTGGTGAAGGCTTTCTTTTGTGGTAAAACTTCTATGACGGCAGAGTATCACATTGCGAAAATGGGGGAGCAGAGAGAGAGCAGAGGGTAACCTTCCCATTCACTCTTCTTTCAAAGCCCTCAGAACGTGCCCCTGACCACCATTTTTAATCCATTCGCTATTGCACGGTCCTACAATCCAATCACCTCTTCAAGGCTCCACCTTTCAACTACCATAATAGGATTTCTCGCCTTCTTAGCAGTCACAGTGGGGACCACGTTTCTAATACATAAAACTTGGGGGACACAATTGAACTTCAGTGAGTTTGGGGAGGACATTCAGTCTACTACAGTGCCCTTGTAAAAGAGGCCCGAGAGAGACCCCCCGACCGCTTCCTCCATGTGAGGATACAGTGAGGAGGCTCCATCTTTGAACCAGAAAATGAGCCCATACCAGACACTGAATCTGCTGGCACCTTGATCTTGAACTTCCCAGCATTCAAAACTGTGAGAAATAAATTTCTGTTGTTTACATGCCAACCAGTTTATTGCATTTTTTTATAGCAGCCCGAATTGACTAAGACAAATATTCCTAATGCTATTCTTCTGCCCCCGTTATCTGAAATACTCTCTTCCATCCTTCCAGTTTAACGTTCACCATTTTTTCATTCATTCCACAAGTGTTTGTTGGAATGTGTAGTCATCGCTTGGAATGAAAAAAAAAAAAAAAAAAAAAGATAAGCTTCTGGGTTTGCTATTGAAGAGTTTGCAATCTAATGTGACAAAATTAAATAATAATATAAGGCAGGAATTGATGAACCTCAGCCCATGAACCAAATCCACCTGCTTCAAGTTATTGTAGATAAAGCTTAATTGGAACACAACCAAGCTCATTCATTTGCATATTGTCTACCGCTACTTTTGGCCTACAATGGCAGAGCAGAGTAATTGTGACAGAGACCTTGTGGCCTGCAAATCCTAAAATATTTAGTACCTGATCCTTTACAGAGAAAGTTTGCTGACACTTGATTTAAGGCAATAAATGGTCAAAAGATAATTGAGTGGTCAAGATTTACTAGGTACAAGCAGGAAGTGGTAAGGCATGCACTAGAACAGTGCTTCTCAACCCGTGTGATGAAGGACTAGTTTTTTCCCTCAATCCAATCCATCATGGACCAATACTCTTTAAAAATACAATAAAAATAAATTACTAGAAAAATGAAACAAAGACATACAAAATATAAGTCCCAAATTTTTAGTTTAGATTCAACCGATATGAAATTACTTTGTCAAATTGCAATAAAAGTTCTAATTGCTTACTTTCCATTTCAGTATTTATCTCATCATGGACCGATACCAAACAGTTTCCTTGTGGGCATCAGTTCAAGGATCACATTTTTGTCTAGAAAATGTTTGACCAAGCCAACCTCACTTCTGCTTCAGACACTGTGTTAATACAATATTTGCAATCAGGTCACAGCCAGAAAGACTTGCGGGCCTGCAAAATATTCTCATTAAGGTAACTTTTTGTAATTCTAATCTAATACATTATGTTGATATAATTTAGGTCTGAGAGGGCAATCTGCTTTCTCTTATTTTTAGAATTTTGTCAGTACATTAAGTATAGACTCATTCTAGCCAAGTTAACATAACTATTATTTTTTAGTGAAAAATAATTGCTACAAACATGGTTTTATGAACTGTGTGTTTTTCTCCTTGTTGACAAATGTATATGAGAAGTTAAGTCATATATTCTGTATCTTGATTGTGATTGTGGTTACACATCCAATATACATTTGTCAAAATTCATACCCCCAAAACAGGTGATTTTTACAATGTATAAATTACACTCTAATAAAGCTGACTTTAAAAATGCAGATTGTAAGGTCTCTTCCACTGATGTTTCTCATTCAGTGGGTAGAAAATGCTGGCACTGGTGGGATCTGAAATATGTGAAGTCTATTGGCTAGAAGGACCTGTATGCTTTCCACATGAAGGACACTTTGCCTTAGGGAACAGAAATACTTAAATCCAGGGCCCAAGTCTCCCTCTTCCCAGGAAAGTACTGTCTGAAAAAACCCACTTCTGGTTTTTGAGATTTGTTATCCTTTTTTTGATCAACACTTGTTTTGCTTAGGTACATAAGCTAATTCTATTAGGGTGCAGTTAAGTGCTGGCGACCCATGACTCATTCTGACCATAGGACACGACTGTGTGTTTCTGTTCTGACACATATTGTAATTCTCTTTATTCATGACCAATTTCTTGTAGTGGAGGTGAATGCTGCCAAAGGATATCAGATTGTAGACTCTTGATAAATGGTAGGAGTATTTGTTGGAGGGGGAGGGCATAGGGTGCTATAGCTACAAGGGTTTCATGGAAGAGATGGGATTAATATGACTACTCAAGGTTAAGATTTGTATGGAAAAGTATTCCAGATGGGAAACTTGAGGCGTACTGTTTAAGCCATTCTAGCTGAACCAGGGATTACCAGTGGGATATAGTGTGGGATAAGGTGAGAAAAAGATTTATCCTGCAGGCATCGAAAAACCATTACAAGTTTTTTTTATAAAGGATGTGTAATCTTTATTCAAAAATCTAGCTAAAATCCCACTTGCTCAAGCCTATACTTTAAGTACATATTGTATGAAGGTACTACAAAAAGTTTGTGGAAAGATAGAATTAAAATATAGTACGAATATTTCCATGAACTTGTGAAGTACCCTTGTATACCTAAAACCTAAACTTAAACTTGGCACCCTGTGGAATAAAACATTCCATTTTCTGTGTGTGCACTTTGTTTTTCTGACTAGACCATGAGTTCTCATGGGCAGGAAATCTCTTACTTTTGCTTGTCTGGGAGTGGGTAGTAATTACTGAATTATTTGGAAAGCATTTCTTATTCTTTAACCCACTTCAGTCATATATGTTGGTCTTGTAATCAGCATCAGATTTTCTATGCCTCTCTCTTAAATATTTATTCTGAATCTTGTAAGACATTGACCTCTGGTTGGAGAGTTATATAATAGTTCCTAGATAATATACTCCAGTGAATACAAGCCATTGTCATGTCTTCTTTTTTATTTTTAACAGAGATGCAGTGCTGACTCATGTTTATCTTGAGTTTATACAATCTCAAGTCCTTGGCAGAGGGTTTAGATATTTGTTGCGAAACCCAATCTTTGGAAACTTACCATGTAATGCTCACTGAATGTGGAAACTATGTTATGAATGGCTGGCACCCTGTGGAATAATGTTGACTCCCTCTGAGGTTTACAACATGATTTGTAGTTGTTTCCCAACTTGTCCTGTGGAACAACTCTGTCATGTCTCATAATGGTGACTCTTGGTTGGCAAGTTTGAGTTATAATCAGAAAATCTTGTGGTAACAAATTTTAGTGGGTCACTTTTAGGTTTGGAGAGCAGTAAATAATCTACCAAGGACTTTCTCTCTCTTAATGAGAAAAGGGAGCAGAGAGAAAGTTGTTATTGGAGTTTTCCATATCAAATATGCCCCACTCCACCACTCTTCCCTCACTAATTCTCTGCTGAGTGAGCCTTCTTTGTGTGCTCACAGCACCCAGCAGTTATTCTTTTAAAGCACTCACCACATTGTATTGACATCATGGGCAAATGTGTCTACTTCTTTCACATTGGGTAAACTTTTTCAATGACAGGGATGGATTCTTAGTCATTTCTGTGTCACTAATGGCTAGTACAGTGTCTGACACATGGTGGCTAGTTAATAAATATTTGGTGAGTTAAACTAAGACTGATAATGTTGATAATAAAGCCAACATTGAGTGCAATTACTTTGTACCAGGTACTGCTTTAAGCACTCCACAAGTATTAATTCATTTAACTTTCTGCCTTAGGGAAATCCTATGAGGTATCCACATTACACAGATCAGAAAAATAAAGAACATTGAAGTATCAGGTATGCTCAAGGTTATAAAGATGATGAGTGACAGAGGGAGCATTCTAACCCATGACTTCAGAGCCATAACCACTATGCTACACATATATATCACATGAAAGAAATACTTTGTCTTCTAATAAAATTGCCTATACAAGAAAGGTAATTAACTAAAGATGGAGTCTGACTGGCCAAGAGTAGGACTTCCTTCCTTTGGAATTTAGCTATCATTTTCCATTACACCTTCCTGTCTCTTAACATGGTTGTTTCCAGCCAGTCACCTCTGCATACATTTATGAGGCTGGCTTCTTTTGGATTGCATCTGGATAGCGAATACGTTGAATAAAGATACTGGTTTTGTACCTGAATATATTGTTCCTTTTTATTGGACAATATGTGAGAACAGTTTGAATCTTAAAATTCCATTATGTATGGCCTAATAAAAATAATATTTTCAAATTACTTGAGTTTTTAATATTTTTCTAAATTGTCTTTATTTTTTAATTATGTAGATTATGCATGAATAAATTCTCACTGAAAAAGTCAAACAATATAATGTGAAAATCACTTTTTACCCCATCCCCCACCCCAATCCTTTGCGTGGAAATATCCATTTTATTAGTTTGCTGTGTATACTACCAAATATTTTCCTTTGCATCTTTATACATACATGTACTTGTAGAAATATGTGCTTTTGTTTGGTGTGTATTTGCGTGTGCATTACATAAGCAGGTATATTCCATAATGTGCTTTGCTTGCTTGACAATATGTCCTGGTTTTTGGTTCATGCCAAAACATGTAGAAAATGAAAATGGCCAATAAACAAATGAAAATATCCTCAACCTCATTAGCCATCAAAAAAATGCAAATTAGCATAACAATGAAATATCAGTTTTTCACCTATCAGTTAGAGAAAGTTTAAATGTGCTAACAGCATTGATCACTTAGTTAGGAAAAGGGCACTATCATATATTGTGAGTGGAGTTTTGAATTGCCACTGTCTTTCAGGGAAGCACTTTGGCTATAACTATTCAAATTGTAAATAATATACAATGTGTGAATATCTCTGGAAAGTTACACTTTTAATAGTAGTTGTCTTTGGTGATGGGAATAGGGAGACTGACAGGGAATTTTTTTCTGTTTGATTTTTCCCCTAAATGTACATATTACATATTATCTATTAAAGTAAAACAATAAACAATTTTTAAAATTATGTAAATATGTATTTCAATCCAGTAAGCTCATGCCTGACACTCTATCCTATTTTACCTATTTAAAAAATTTATGTAAAGATATAGAAAAATTATGTTAGGTAAAATAAGCCAGGCACAGAAAGAGAAATCCCACATGTCCTCTCTCATAAGTGGGAGCTAAAAAATAAACAAATAAATAAAAAAAGAAAGAAAGATACCACAATATTTCATTGAAGTTTCAAAAGGAGAGAACAGAACTGAGGCCACCAGAAGTGGGAAAGCGGGAGGCTGAGTGGGAGTTAGTGAGAAATTGTTAAAGGGCCACAAAAAATGATTATATTGTGTAATGTTGAATATACTAATTATCCTGATTTGAGCATAACATTTTGCACACAGATATTGATAGTCAGTGCTGTACCCCACAGATATGCACACTCAATTATATTTCATTAAAAAAATTAAAAAATAAAAACGTATGTAAGGATATTATTATATGTATAAACATGGTTACTGTAACACTGTTTATATTGGAAAAACTGGAATGAATCTAAATATTGTGAGCAGAAAAAAGCTGGAAACAATCTAAAATTATTCTTAAATTTGAATATTATGAAATTTTTTTCTTCCATTAAAAAATGAGTACAACTCATGACAGTATCAACCTGAGGAGAGGAAATGGAGACAGGAAGTATAGGCAACTCTGTGGTTTGCTGTCTGGTCCAAAGTCATGGTAGGGGCTTTAGAGTGGGGTAAAACTTCCTGGCTGTTTCTTCTGCGGGGCTCTAACCTACTATCATTTCATTGCCCCAGGTCCCCTATATTCAAGTCTCTGCCATCTCTGTGTTAGAAAAACCCCAGGAGCTCTTCCCCCCTTTTAGGAGCCCTTCCTGTGCACCTCTGGGTTCACTCTTCCTCCTTCCTTCCTCCCTCCCTCCCTTCCTTCCTTCTATCTCACTTCTATCTTTTGGTCATTTCTTACTTTTTCTTTTTCTTATCTCTGAGGGCCCCTGTTCTTATTTCCCAGTGTGCCATATTGGTTTAATCTCCTTACTTCATGTTTTGAAACCTCAGTTTCCTTATCTAGAAAATGTGCAAAAGAATGGCTGCTTTACACATGGATTCATGAGCATCAAACGAGATTATATAAGTACAGTTATTTAAAAATTGTATACTCTATAAAAATTAAATGTTAATTTTATGTTATCTATTACTTTTAGGTTTTAAAGCCTGAGTGATTTCATTATTTTGATATGGTCTCTTTTCTGTAGTTGTTTTCGGTGAGTTTAGATGGCCCACACTTTAGTGGTGACCTATCTGCCATCTCCAATTATGGTTAGCTGTACTATGAAAAGTGAGACCAAACATATTTTTTCAGGGGGAGGGGGACTAAATATATTTAGACCCATTTCTGTTCCTAAGTGTTGTTTGTTTGTTTGTTTGTTTGTTTTTGCCAAATGACACATTGAGTTTGAAACAATGGACCTTCTCACTACTCTTTTATAAATGCTTTAAGTATCTTCTCCCACCAAACTATTAGCTATGGGCAAAAATTGAGCCTTATTTATTGTTGTAACCCCAGTGTCTTGCAAATCATTTGAAACACAATAGGCACTAGTGTATGTTTATTTTTTTTAACCATTGGTTAGACTTTAGCAATAATTTGTGTTTGCATTGATGTGGGGGATCTTATTAGTGTGATAAAAGTTTCGCTTCAAAATATCCTGACAAGGTTTTAGTAGCAGGTTCATAGTGCCTATGGTGTGAATATTAATTTCAGGCAGAAAATTTGCCTCTTAGGACTAAATATATCGTGGACATCTACAGTCTAAACACTAATTATAACCTAAGAAGCTCCAGAGGCTATACTTATTAATAGCTGCTATTTATTGATATTGTCTCTAATGTCATAGCAACCCTGAAAGTCTCACATCTAGTAAAGTACAGAACTGGAAGGTATATTCTGGTCTAGCTGACTCCAAAAGCCAATGCTTACACTTCCAAACTCCATTGCTTCTAATTTTTTTCAAGCCAAGTATGTAAGGAATATCATTTGGCAGCAGTCTCATACAATTTCAGTTTTTTGTTATTGGGAACAGTGTTTATAGTATTTTTGCTTTGTTTATTGTCTTCTCTCTGGGGGTTAGTGATGAAGAGTGGTATTTGATCCTCTTATTCTGTGTCACGCTTCTTTGCTTTTTCTATTTTCTTTCTCTCTCTCTTTTTTGGTTATTTTGACCCACACTGAGGCCCTGGAAGGTCTTGCAAGTTTTAATCCCTAATTTTTCCACAGGAAGAAGAGAAATAGCTTCTTTCCACAGAACTATATCTAATTTTAGCGTTGTTTATGCAAAGACTTTGAAAGTATGTTTTTAAATTGCTGTTAGTCTCTTTGTGTAGCCCTTGTGCCCTAAGCAACAATCAGAATAAAATGTTAATACATTTAGAGAGAGAAAAGAGCCCGATATAGCCAAATTCAACAAATATTTCATGAGCTCCTACTATGTGCCAGCATAGTTGTAGACCCTGGCGGAATACAGCAGTGAACGAAACACACAAGACAAGTGAAGATGAAAAAGGATATATTTATGCTAAAAGCTGATTTAATGGCAATGAAAAATGCACTTTAACATTTTTCAATAGATGATGTAATTTCTCCTTGAAACAGGTTATGTACGTTTGTGGATTTAATATCTGCAGTGTAATCATTTTATTTTAAATGAGTAAAACCAAAAGTATCATTACTTGCCCATTTTTTCTTTTTCTCTTTCGGTTGCCTGACATCATTCACTAAGTATACGTTTTCCTCTTAGCCTTCTTATAGTAACTATTTAAAGCGTTTTGGGCCACTGAATGCTTCCACTTGGATGAGGACTTCTTCCCAAAGCTTCTCTGTATTTTTTCTGGAGTTACATGTTTTTTGCCATAAAAAGGAGACTATAATATTTATCATATGTTAGTGAGATCTAAGATCTTAGAGTTGAGGAAACTGCTTTTTAATGCGTTGGCAGGATTTTTACTAATTATACATTAAGGCTGAATACATGTAAATTTTGAGCGTGGGATTTAAAATTCTTTAGCAAATTTTAACTCTTATCAACTTTTCTTTAAGTACCCTGTGAGAAAGATGACTATAGAATATCTTTTTATTCCTGATATGTTGGTGGCAACAATGCATGGCTTTGTCAAAGAATGGCTTCTCAGAGCTGTGCCCAGGGGCTTTGGAGCAGATAGCAGATTCTTCCCTACTCCTGCCCCATCCAATTCCTCTGACCTACTTACCCTTTTTTCTTCGCTAGTCAACACCATGCCACCACTGAACACTTGATTATATATTAATTCTCATACTACTTGTTAACTGATTCTAACTACTGTAGCTAACTTTACATAAATTTTAAAGCTCTCATGGCAAAGGGTCAATGTCTTAAAATTTGAAAACCTTTATTTAAACTTTAGCTTCCTCTTTAACACATACCACATTGGTAAGCACATAGTAGGAACACAGCGATTACTTTGGATTCATTCTTTCAGTCAAGATGTAATGATTGGTATGAGCAGTGTGGAAGCACTGAACTAGAAGTCAGTACTTGATTTGAGGTTGAGCTCTACCATTTACTAGCTATGTGACCTTAAGCTTCTCACAATCTCTCTCAGCTTCTGGTTCTCCTTCAAAATGAAGGTGCCTAAACTAATTTTTTTTTTCAAATTCCATTTAAATCTATGATCCAGTGATCCAAAAGAGTTGTATAAGAGTCCTCCGCATTTCTAATTTCCCACCCATGCCTTATAGTTCCTGAATGTTCTGCCATCCTCTGGGATTTATATATATGGCTCTGCATGATGGTATATAGCAAAATGATTTAAAAAAAAAAGAACTCTAATACAGTGTGATATGATTAGTAGTTAATTAGTATATAAAGAGTAAAAAGGCAGATTTCTTTCCAGAGTCTATTGTTTTTCCAGGCACAGTTACCAGTGGTTTCAAAACATCTCTCTCAAAGAATAGCAAGCCTTTTTCTCTTTAATGCTTTCTCTATTTGCTTTACTTTCAGCTGAGAAAAGGATCTGTGTATTATAGACCAAATTTCGTCAAGCTGGCCTTATTTTTAACATATGTAATTTTTCTAATCAGTTATTTGTGAGAGCAAGACTGCGCATGCCAATGGGAAAAACAGCAGAATCAACCAATTTTAGAAATAATTCGACCAGTCATGAAAATAAAGATTGGTCTATGTGTGTAGCACCTTAGAGGAAATTAATCTTGGATAAAATATGTATATAAATTTTAATATGAATCACTTTCTTGCTCAAATAAGAAGAAAACTTAAGAAATTAAATATAACCTCCCTCATTTTCATACAATTGTTGCAAGATTTAATGAGGTAACATTTGACACATAGATGTTATATCTTAGACCTCTCTCCTCACCATTGATGTCCATTCTGGATTAAGGAGAAGGGAGCAATCCTCAGTACCTCTGGGAGAACTTAAATTACCATTGGTAATGACCCCCAAATCTGCACCAACCCTGTTTCCTTCAAATATCCAATTTGATATTTCCATCTGTCTACCAGGAATCATATATATTATAGTGCATCCCGCTATCATTACAAAATCAATAGACTTACAGTCAGGTTGATCGCCTTCCTCCCACTCCAATTGTTTTCTCTTCCAGACTTCCTAGTCTTTCTCCAAGCCAGTTTTTCCCAGTGCAAACCAGAAAAGGAAAGATGTCTTAGGCTTTGCCTGAGGAGGTTGGAACCTCTAAGAGGGAGCAACATCTGGAAAGAAAGTAACTAGCTGAAGTCTGGGAAGTTGTTGAAACAGAAAAGGAGCTGGAGAAAGAAAGCAGATTTGAAAACTGAACGATTCAAAGGCAAGAGAAAGCACAGTGGACGTGAAGGTCAGGTTAGGAACTAATCACACAAAATCTATTTCATCTGTTCCACCATCCTTCTTATGTGGCTCAAGCACACTTCGGAGACTAGAATTTTATTTTTAAAGGGACCAGAAGGTGCAGTAACATTTCTAATATAAACACTTGTTTACGTTTTGAAATCTCAAAGCCTTGAAATCATCTTAGAATTTTCACTCCCCATAATATTCTACTAACTAAACAGTACACAACAAACACCTGCTAGAATGAATGGATAAAAACCCTATTGATGCTTCCTCCCCCTAGGTCTCTTATACTTTCTACCCCATTACTACTGTCAGCTTAGTTCAATCCAAGTTATTCCAAGTCCAAACTTCCCACTTTAGTATTTGTGCTCCTTCAAAATAAGACCCCGATTTATTTCCAACTTTATCTTTCCCTACTGCCCTTCAGGGTCTTTCAGCTTATCTAAATCAGTCTCCATTTTCTGTCTCTTGATCATGTCCTTTCTTTTTGTTTCTTTCTCTTCTTTGTGCACACCTTCTCCCCGCATGTGAACTTAATCCAACATCTCTGAAGACTGTTCAAGTCCTATCATTTCTTTGAAACCTAAGTACATTTCAGTGAACGTGAATTTCATTTTCTATTGTAACTTCTGCTGTATCATACATGTTGGCACTTAACCATTTTTTCTCCTAAATGGTATATGTGTCTTGATTTCCTAGACAGTGTACGTCTTTGAAGGTGAAGTCTACACATTGTACTTCTTTTGTGTCTCCCACAATGCTTAGCAAAAATGGTTTTTGAATGAAATGATTCATGTTGAGTACAGAAATAGAAGAAAAAAGGGAGTGATGGTAAAATTGTATAAATCTCAGTTTCGCTTTGTTATGCAAGAGATCCACAAAACACCTTAAAGACTGAAAACATCCTTTATCTCCCAATTTTATAATAATAACACAATATATAATTGTATATATCACCATTACGATATGTAACTGTGTATAAAAGACAGGGTAGAAAACATTCTAAAGCAAGTATTTAAAAGTTGAAATCAATGCAACATAAAAAAAATTTTCCTTACAAACATAATCGAGAATTTGGAAGGGATTTATGCATTTTGGATTTCAGAATGAATCTATTGGTCTTCTAATAAAAAATAAAACGGCCCCTGAAATGAGTCATTTTTTGAATAGTCATATCCAATGAACTTCTAATAAGACAACTTCTGTTTTGCTTCTTTCAAAACTTGAAATGAAATTATTGCCATTGAATGCAGATTTTGAGGACAGTGATATAATTATCCCCTCATATCCCAGGGAACAATTTAAAACCTTGATAATAAAAGTTTTGGAAGAAAAAGGCAAGCCATTGAAGGCAATACATCTTTTGAGGCTACTACTACCAGTTAGCGAGGTAAAAATAGATAAAACTTGTGATTGCTACAAATGTTATTTTCCAGGTAGGTAAACTTTAAGCAGAGAGAAACCTTAAATTAGAAAAAATATTACTCGAACATCTCTGAAGTGGAGACTGGTATATTGGTCTGGGGATTATAAAATAATCATAAAATTAGCTCATTCGGAATAAAATGCTAATCTTGAACCACTTCATGAAATTGACATGCGTGCCTTTAATAGCTCATTTTCCTTTTTTTCTTTCTGATTTTTTCCTCCTTAACATTTCATAAATGTCATAATACACATTAAGAAACACGATGCCTCACCTGAATTTCTGAAATCATTATCTTGAATATTACTGCACAATTTCAAACATTTGAAATGCTGACATTGATTGATAAAGTTATACATTATACATGCCTATTGCTGATTTAATTACTTTGGGGTTAAATGAAGAAGCATTTTAAATGGTGTGCTCTAATATAGTTCAATAATTGAAAACAAATCAAACCAGAAATATGTTTCAAAAAAGAAAGATGAGAAAAGGACATCATTTCTGTTAAAAACTTTATTTTAAAATGCAGGATATTTATAAATTAATGGGGCAGAGAAAAGATGAATTCCTTGTCCTTTCTCTTTAAATATCAGCATCATCAAATATTAAGTGCCTGTAAATATCTACTCTAATTGATCTCATGCTTTTCCTTGACCTTGATACATAGCTGAGTGTGTCCCTAAAGAGCTAACTACCTGTTCAGTCCTTCTGCTCTACTGGCTAACTGATTCCTCGCTGTTGCTAAATCATTTGTTCCCTAAACCCTGTTCCCTCTAGGATTTAACCTCTCTTCTCAAAAGTTCACGTGTATGCCACAGCCTATCACACTAATGCTGTCTGCACAACTTGTCAGTAACACAAGCCTGCAGTGATGGCAGTGCTGTGGCTTTCAGTGCCGCTTCAAGCATAACACAGTCAGCTCATGTTGGGAGATGATGTAAGATGAAGTTTCAGAGCTGTGATGAAGAGGTGTTCAAATCTAAATAGCTTCTGCAAGGCAAATGGTTCTGTGTTTCTCAGGTAATTGTAATTCCTGAAATCAAACCACCTTTCAAGGTGTGCAATGACATAGTTATCGAATGTTTTAAATGATTTCTTGAGCATCAGAGCTGAAAAAAATGACGGGTTTAGATTTGTTCTAAATTCATAATATTTGTCATTCAGCCTCTGAACCAGCTTGTTCTATCATTTGGAATGGGACTATACACACGGCAGCCACTTGAATGCCTATTTTTCCTTTCCCAGAGAAAGATTGCTGTCCTAGAATTATAGTAGCATATTAAAGAAAAAAATTATACCCTTTAAAAATAAATCCCCCAGCTCCCATGGGATGTTATCTTGGGAAAACCTGATACTTAATTTTTTTAAAAAGGAGCTCATGCACAACAATATTTTGCATCAGTTGAGTGCTTAGTGTAGAAATTCCCTAAGGTGAATCTTACATGTTCCTAGCTGGAATTTTAATTTTTTTTTGCTTAAATATTTCAACTGAGAGCCAATTACATTATTAATAAGAGTAATTCTACCCTAAGATATTTCTTCAGCAATAGACAGATATTTTGATCTTGAGCACTAGAATGAGAAAAATAAGGATCTGCCCTAAACAGTGTTTGTGAACTATTAGTGAGCAAGGTAACAAATTGTACTTAGGAGTTAACATCTTTTTAAAAACTTGCCATTAGTGACTATCTGCTTCACTCTTTAATGTTGATACAGAACTTATTTTAATAAAGATTTCGGGTTTTTAATCATAAAATGGATTATTGAGTATAAGATATGCTAAGTTTTTTTTTCTCAGCTAACCACACATATGAGGAACATGGCTATTCAAGTCAAAAGAGCATACCCAAGTCAGTGCTGGTGACATGTGGCCGTGTCTCCTGATTGCAGGCAGAGTACATCAGAAGCGAACAGAAAGGCATTTAAGCCATTACTCTGCTGTGCTCTTCTCTATCACGGCATTTCCCGTATTATTTTGTGGTTGTTGGTTTACGGGCATGCCCCTTGCTCAGACTGTGTGCTTCTGGAGGGTAAGGACACTGTCTTTTGTCCTCATAACTCCCTCACTTAGCACAGTGATGACCATAATACTAAGTGCTGAAAGAAGCTCTGGGGATTGCTGAACACCTTGTATGCAAGGACCTACGAGAACACTGACTCTGTTGAATTCATTTTTGTATCTTGAACACCTAGTCCACTTTCTGGCTAAATGAAGGTGAAATAGATGAAAGCATAGCTTTATATTTTGTGAATAACCATTACACACATCATCTCATTTCAGCCTTCCATAAGAAGACGCCGTAGACTAGTAGACAAGGAAGTTTATTATCATCCTATTTTATAGACGAGGAGACAAAGATCTGGGGTGACGAATTAACTTACTAAAATTAGTTTTACTTACTGTAGTGGATTGAATTATGTCCTCCCAAACCTCACCAAAGCTTGAATTGTGTCCCCCAAGTTTTATGTATTAGAAACTTGGCCCTCACTGTGACTGTTAGGAGGGTGGGAAATCCTATTATGGTGATTGAAAGGTGGGGCCTTGAAGACGTGATTGGATTATGGGACCGTGCAGTAGTGAATGGATTAAAAATGGTGGTCAGGGCATGTTGTCAGGGCTTTAAAAGAAGAGAGAGGAGACTCTCTGCTCTCTCTCTCTTACTCTCTCTGCTCCACCATTTTCATAATGTGATACTCTGCTGTCACTGAAGTCACCAAAGAAAGCCTTCACCAGATGTGTTCCCTGGACTTTGTACCTCCTAGCCTCAGAAAGTGTAAGCAATAAATCTTGTTTTCTTTATAAAATACCCAGTTCCCTGTATTTGTTATAACTAACAGAAATGGAGTAATACATTTACTAAAAGTTATAACCATTTAGTGACAAACCAGGCAAGATTGCTCATCTGTGAGTCAGTAAATGCCCTCAAGGACAAGTCTCAAGGAGGTCATGATATTTTTTTTTTAGTTTTATTTTATTTTGTCAATATACAATGTGGTTGATTACTGTGGCCCATTACCGAAACCTCCCTCCCTCCTCCCTCTCCCCCCTCCCTCCCAACAATGTCCTTTCTGTTTGCTTGTCGTATCAACTTCAAGGAATTGTAGTTGTTATGTCTTCTCCCCCTCACCCGCTTTGTGTGTATGTGTGTGTGTGTGTGTGTGTGTGTGTGTGAATTTATTTATTTATTTTTAGCTCCCACCAATAAGTGAGAACATGTGGTATTTCTCTTTCTGTGCCTGACTTGTTTCACTTAATATAATTCTCTCAAGGTCCATCCATGTTGTTGCAAGTGGCAGTATTTCATTCTTTTTTATAGCTGAGTAGTATTCCATTGTGTAGGGGCCGGCCCCGTGGCGCACTCGGGAGAGTGCAGTGCTTGGGAGCGGAGCGGTGCTCCCGCCGCAGGTTCGGATCCTATATAGGAATGGCTGGTGCGCTTACTGGCTGAGCGCGGTGTGGGTGAACCCACACCAAAGGTTGTAATCCCCTTACCGGTCACAAAAAGACAAAAAAAAAAAAAAAAAAAAAAACATTGTGTAGGTATACCACATTTTCTGTATCCACTCATCTGATGGACATTTGGGCTGGTTCCAACTCTTGGCTATTGTAAAGAGGGCTGTGATGAACATTGGGGAACATGTATACCTTCGACTTGATGATTTCCATTCCTCTGGGTATATTCCCAGCAGTGGGATAGCTGGGTCATATGGTAGATCTATCTGCAATTGTTTGAGGAACCTCCATACCATTTTCCATAGCGGCGGCACCATTTTGCAGTCCCAACAATAATGTATGAGTTCCCTTTTCTCCACAACCTCGCCAGCATTTATCATTCATAGTCTTTTGGATATTAGCCATCCTAACTAGGGTGAGATGGTATCTCAGTGTGGTTTTGATTTCCATTTCCCAAATGCTGAGTGATGTTGAGCATTTTTCATGTGTCCGATGGCCATTCGTATATCTTCCTTAGAGAAATGCCTATTTAGCTCTTTTGCCCATTTTTTAATTGGGTTACTTGTTTGTTTGTAGTAAAGTTGTTTCAGTTCCTTGTATATTCTGGATATTAATCCTTTGTCAGATGTATATTTTGCAAATATTTTCTCCCACTCTGTTGGTTGTCTTATAACTCTGTTGATTGTTTCTTTTGCTGTGCAGAAGCTTTTTAGTTTGTTATAATCCCATTTGTTTATTTTTCCTTTGGTTGCCCATGCTTTTGGGGTCATATTCATGAAGTCTGTGCTCAGTCCTACTTCCTGAAGTGTTTCTCGTATGTTTTCTTTGAGAAGTTTTATTGTTTCAGGGTGTATATTTAATTCTTTAATCCATTTTGAGTTTATTTTAGTATATGGTAAGAGGTATGGGTCTAGTTTCATTCTCCTGCATATTGATATCCAGTTCTCCCAGCACCATTTGCTAAAGAGGCAGTCCCTTCCCCAGTGTATAGGCTTGGTGCCTTTGTCAAAGATCAGATGGCTGTGGGTGTGTGGGTTGATTACTGGATTCTCTATTCTGTTCCATTGATCAGTGTGTCTGTTTTTATGCCAGTACCATGCTGTTTGGGTTATTAAAGCTTTGTAGTATAGCTTAAAGTCAGGTAGTGTTATGCCTCCAACTTTATTTTTTTTGCTCAGCATTGCTTTGGCTATGCATGGTCTTTTGTTATTCCATATAAATGTCTGGATAGTTTTTTCCATTTCTGATAAAAATGTCATTGGAATTTTGATGGGGATTGCATTGTATTTGTATATCACTTTGGGTAGTATGGACATTTTCACAATGTTGATTCTTCCAATCCAAGATCATGGGATATCTTTCCATTTTCTTGTATCCTCTCTAATTTCTCTCAGCAGTGGTTTGTAGTTCTCATTATAGAGATTTTTCACATCCTTGGTTAACTCAATTCCTAAGTATTTTATTTTTGGGGGGCTATTATAAATTGGCAAGCTTTCTTGATTTCTCTTTCTGCATGTTCACTATTGGAGAATAGAATTGCTACTGATTTTTGTGTGTTGATTTTGTATCCTGCTACTTTGCTGAAATCATTTATCAACTCCAAGAGTTTTTTTGCAGAGGCTTTAGGCTGTTTGATATATAGGATCATGTCATCTGCAAAGAGGGACAGTTTGACTTCATCTTTTCCAATCTGGATGCCCTTTATTTCCTTCTCTTCTCTGATTGCTCTGGCTAGTACTTCCAACACTATGTTGAATGGGAGTGGTGAGAGTGGGCATCCTTGTCTAGTTCCTGTTCTTAAAGGAAAAGCTTTCAGCATTTCCCCATTCAGGATGATATTGGCAATGGGTTTATCATATATGGCTTTAATTATGTTGAGATACTTTCCATCTATACTGAACTTATAGAAAGTATTATGAATGAGTGTTGAATTTTATCAAATGCTTTTTCAGCATCTATAGAGATGATCATATGGTTCTTGTGTTTGATTTTATTGATATTGGTGTATCACATTTATTGATTTGCATATGTTGAACCAACCTTGCATCCCTGGGATGAATCCCACTTGATCATGGTGTATAATTTTGCATATGTGTTGCTGTATTCTGTTAGCTAGTATTTTATTGAGGATTTTTGCATGTATATTCATCAAAGATATTGGCCTGCAGTTTTCTTTTTTAGTTGTATCTTTACCTGGTTTTGGTAGCAGGGTGATGTTTGCTTCATAGAATGAGTTTGGGAGATTTGCCTCTGTTTCAATCTTTTGGAATAATTTGTAAAGAATCGGTGTCAATTCCTCTTTGAATGTTTGGTAAAATTCTGCTGTGAATCCATCTGGTCCTGGGCTTTTCTTTGTTGGGAGTCTTCTGATAACAGCTTCGATCTCTTTTATTGTTATTGGTCTGTTCAGATTTTCTACATCTTCTTGGCTCAGTTTTGGTAGCTTGTGTGTGTCCAGAAATTTATCCATTTCCTCCAGATTTTCAAATTTGTTGGCATATAGTTGTTTATAGTAGTCTCAAATGATTCCTTTTATTTCAGATGTATCAGTTGTAATATGACGTTTTTCATTTCTAATTTTTGTTATTTGGATCTTCTCTCTTCAAGACAAGTCTCGAGGAGGTCATGACATTTTGGGCCTTAACTCATCTCTCACACTTCTGCTCCCACTCCTAAACAGAGAAAAGAAGGATGCTGTGATCGCATATTGGTGTGAAACTTTGGCTTTTTCTCCTTTAAGGTGGCAGAATACTTCCCACTACTTTTCTAATCATAACTTTTGGTGAAATAGATCAACAGTAGGCAGTCTAAATGGCAGTGTGCTAATAGTACTGAAACTCTGGGGTTGAAAAAACTATGCCAATAAATTTGATGCAAAATTAGTGTCAGAACATTCTTGGAAAAATATTTTAGTTCATGTTAAAATTGACTGGAACTCTGAGTAAGTTTCAGAAAAGTAAAGCTTTGTGAAGATCATAAAATAACTTTTTCCATTTATAGCTAAAGGATTCTAAACTATACTCTTCCTAAAGTAGTCTATGCTTTGCTTCATCCTCACTTGCAATGGTTTTTCAATAATACAGTAACTTGATGTCATTTTAAGTGGAGATCCACTCTAACCAAATCTTAAGTTACTGCTCCGCTAAGATCTTCCTCAAATTGAATAAAACTCCTGGAGTCCTAACCCCATCTTGCTTGGCTCAAAGCCAGTGTGTTTTCAGGAGACAATTTCTCTTATGGGGATGGGAGGTGGAAATGTAGGTAAAGTTAACAGCTGTTACTTTCTTCCTTCCTTTTTTTTTGTTCTTTCATCCTCTCCTTCTTTCTTTCTTTTCCTTCTTTCCTTTTCTTTTTCCTTTTTATTCTTTAATAGGAACACCTCTAGCAATAAAGCACACAAACCAAAATCAACCCTAAAATGAACAAGCAATAACACCTGTCCAGGCCTTTGTTGGTAAAGTCTGGAGTTGCCATATAGGGCAAGAGTGGATAGAGGTTGTATTAGTCCATTTCTGTTGCTTGTAACAAAATACTTGGAACTGGATACTTAGAAGGAAAATGAAATTTATTGCTTACAGTTTCAGAGGCTGGACAGTCTAAAGTCCAGGGAACACATCTGGTCAGGGTCTTGGTGGTGGCTACAGTGACCCAGGGGTCTCTCATGGCAGAAATGGCAGAGCAGAGAGATAGCTCCTCATTCACTCTCTTTTTAAAGTCATCAGAACCACTGCCATTATTCCAAGAATGGATCAGTCCATTCATGAGGGTGTGGTCCTCACAATCCAATCACCTCTCTAAGGCCCCACCTTTCAGCTACCACAATAGGATTTCCCATCCTCTTAACACTGTCACAATGGGGACCAGGCCTCCAACACATTAAACGTTGGGTAAGACACAATTCAATCTATAATAGAGGCTTTTATTTGCTGTCAAACTAGTGAGTGATTATTGTGGAGAGGAAGATGGTCCCTGAGACCATGGTCAGGCATGGGACAGTACCACTCTAAGGGGGAGGTATATACTGGAGACTGATCAAAAACATCCATGGCCTTAACTTGAGAGGAGCAGTGAGCACCTGGGGTAAATTTTGGAGTCCTTGGAGTCATGGAGAAAGCATTACTGAAAGGCAGATCTATCATCCTGCTTCCTGCCGTACACCCTAACAGGCAGTGGTGCCTTGTGGATGACAGAGAACCAGAATTCAGCAGCATCATTGTGTAGCAGGAACACCAGTCATGATGGTGACCACCAGATATTAAGGTCTAGCCCCCTCTCCCTCATTTTCCTGTGACTTAGTAAGCTCCGAGATTCCTGTAGGATCCAGTGAGGGAGGAAACTCCAATAGTAACGTATAGTGAATGCCCTATCAGCTAGGAATGTGCGGCTCAGCTCAGAACCAAGCCTGAGTTGACTGGAAAAGAAAAAAGAAAACAAATGTGATTTTCTTGTACCCCAGCGATCTGGAACAAATTTATGCTTATAAGAAATACATTAAAAAACAAAAGGATATGTCAAACCTTGGAAAAGTGGGATAGAGGCCAGAGTAACTTTCACTTTTTACATGTGCATATGTCTGTAGCTGGGGGAAGGAGGGATAATCCTTTCCTTTCAAAACTAAACGAAAACAAAACAAAAACCAAAGTCCATTTGGGTTGAGAACAGGGTCGAGAGATGCATAGATGTCTCTAATATCATCAGGACCAGTCCTAATCCTGATGTATAGTCCTAGGATGACTTTGAGGCCTGGAAACTCTAGATTCAGACATGGTTTTAAGGAGCATGACCAGGAATAGTGCAAAAATGTATGATCTCTTCTACTCAAAACCCAATTCCACAAAGAACATTTGTAAGCGTAAATATTTTATACTATTATAAAAACTGCAATTATATGACCGATTAAATACTGCTTATTTATCCATTCAGTATATAGTGAATATTCATTGGGAGCCTATTATGTGCCAGGCACTTTTCTAGGCACTTAGCTTACATAGGACAATGAAAATAACTCAGTCTTGTCCCTTCTGCCTATTTTAATTGAACACTTTTTTGTGCCTTAGGTTTGCTCAGGTGCAAATATCACATTTTGTGTTGGCATGGGAGAGACATACCAACAGCGTGGAACATACTTCTACCATACTGTTTATCACATTGTATTAAAATAATCAGTTTATGCAATTTGGATCAAAAATAGCTTTCGTAATATAAAGGCAGAAAACGTGAAAGATGGAAACAATAGATTTGGCAACATAAAAGTTAGAAACTACACAGAAAAAAAAGGAAAATGATAATGGGGGGAATATTTGCAATACATATGACACACAAGTTTTCTATCTGTAATATATAAAGAGTTCTTCCAGGACACTAAGCAAAAGATGAAAAACCAGTTAAATATTCCCACAGGACACAGACAGAAAATATACCAAGAGAAGAAATACAATAGCTAATGAATAGATGTAAACTTTCAAGCTCACTAGTAATCAAAGGAATGTGAATTTAAGCAACAAGATACTGTCCCTAGCTTTCAAATTGGCAAAGACTAAAAATTAAAAATCTCCAATTTTAATTCTCTAACACAAGATTTCTCCACCTTGTCACTACTGACGTTTTGGGCCCAACAATTCTTTGTTGTTGGGGCTGTTCTGTGCATTGCAGCAGCATCCCTGGCCTCTACCCACTAGATGCCAGTAGCATCCCTTTCCTGTTATGACAACCAAGAATGTCTGCAGACACTGACAAATGTCCTCTGGTAGGCAACATCACTCTGGGTTGAGAACCAGTGGTGTAAATGTATGGAGGTACTTGGCATTCCACCCACTCAGTGCAATCTCTTTTTCTTTCAAATCTGTGCATATTCTTGCTCCAGTTCATTTCCTCTCCTGTCCTTATCATCCTTCACATGTCTGCCCAGGCTTTTGAGAAGCTTTCCACAACTCCTCAAGATGGATTCCCATAGCACCCTGCATTACCCTTATTTCAGCCCTTTTTAGGCTGTGTTATATTTTATCTAATTATTTGCCAGTCCCTTATAGAATGTAAACTCCACACAGGCTGGCATTATGACTTCCCTGAGCCCTAGCCTCTTTTGCCTTCGTGGGTGTCTTCCTCCATAAAAAAGTATTAAAATTATATTTTATGACTGCATTGGTATAAAGACCAATACAATCGAGCCTGGATTATATTCATTTTTTCTTCCCATTTTAAAAGACATGAAAACATTTTTGTAGGCCCCTAAAATGTATGGTCGGTAGTAGGCATGGTGTCTACTTTGCCTAATGGGTAAGTTGTCCCTGGCTTCACAAAGACAGAAGCTGTGCCTGTCTTGATCACCACTGTGTACCCAATGCCTACTATTGAGTAGGTGTTTAATAAGTAGTTCTCAAATGTAGAAATGGATTAAAATTTTGATAAACAAGGAATGTTTCTACATATTCAAGTCACAAAAGACTTCAAAATAATTTTGAGTCAAGATATACTCATTTTCCTAAATTCATTTGTGCTCTAGTTTTGACACATGCTTGAAAATATTTTATAGTCTTTCGTCAAATTTATTATTAAAATATTCTGATATTACTTTATGTGGGTTCTTTCATAATTTTCTACTGGCTTTTTTTTTTTTTTGAAAATAAGGATACAATAGGTAAATTTGCAAGTCTGGTAGGATGTGTAAAAGTTAGATGACAATTAAGAGGCTATTTTGCTTTGCTGGTACTAAGAATTGTGATTTTGACAGCTTTGTGAATTTGTAATTTTGCCAGTTTACCTAAGGGGTCATCAAGCACTGACACATTGATCTGTGCCAACTAGTTTATAGATCTTGTCCTCAAGGAGCTCACAGATTAGTATTATTCTTAAAATGTTTTCCTTTCTGGGATTAGAATGCATGATAACATTAGTAATCAAGAGGCTGCGAGATGAAAATGGAATAACAGCAAAATAATTGGTAGTCTTGGGAGAAAAGTGCATGTCAGTCGTGCTTGAGCCAAGCACACTCCTCCCGTTTTGCTCTATAGTACATCTTTCTAATGATAGAATATTTATGTCCTCCTGTTCCTTTAGGCAGTGTTCACAATGTTATTTTTCTACAACTAAGAGTCATGACATGGTTCTTCTTGATTTAAATATTTTATACTTTTGTAACACGCAGCAATTCCCATGGGAACAGATCTTATTTGCTGATAGCCTTTCAGGTTGTATGATTTGTGATGACACGGCTGAAAGCTCTTTTGTTTCACTAATAACATTTCGCCCATTGTAGGATAGATCATCTCTGGGCAGATTTCCCATTGTGAATTAAATCTAGCTAGAGAACGTACATTCTTGTTTGATTCCACAAAGGGCGTGACTTAATTTGGTTACTATGAGTCAATTGTCCCCTCAATTAAGCCTCTCCTAATCCTGTTGATCAGAATCATGTCCTTTCCTGAGCTCTCCCAATATGTTATCTGTATCTCTATTTAGCTCTTACTTATTCTGCTTTAGTTATTCGTCTGTCCTATTTCTGTTGCAAAAGAGAAAGAAGAACTGTCTTATTTATCTTTGTGCTCTCCATGCACCCAGCATAATGCCTTGCACATAGTAGGTCTCAAAACATTTTGGTTGGAAAAAAAATAATTTCAAAGTTGGAATAGAATTTGTAATGCTCATGATATCCTCAGACCTTAATGCAATATTTTAAGAAGGTATACATTTTAACAGTACGGGTACAAGAGTGTGTTTGGTGGAATTCCTATGTGAAATCTGCCTAGACTTTTTTTCCAAACAGAATTTTCATCAGCCAGGCAGCTTTTAGCGTTCACAACCTTATCACTACCAGCTGTAAATTTCTTTGAAAATGCCAAGTGAGGGTCACCAGGCTAATGGATTTATCCACTATGATATTCTAGGAAATTGTGCCATTCAACTTGCCAGAAGTTTCTTCAAGGTCAAACATTAAAATATCTAAGTAGATTACAAGGGTGCCTAGAAGATTCTTTTTTGATAGTCTTTCTTATTTCTATGTCTCTATTCCCAACTCTGATTACATATTTCTACTGTCCAATGTTATGTCCTTTCTCTACCACGTTTCCTATTTACAGTCAATATCAGGCAGTTATTTAAATTCTCAGCTCACTGGATATTTCAGAAAATTTTACCTTTTTAGGCAAGAATTTCTTCGACTTTAAGGAACAAGGAAGAAAATTAGGAAGATGAAAGAGTAACATCTCATTTGGAAATGGCTCCCTATATGTTTGATCAGGAATTAGAATATTGTTACTCACGTGTACTGAACTGGCTGAACGGCCTCCATTCTTACTGATTCATGTGCGATGACTGGCAGATATTGGACATCCTATTAGACAATGAGAACATACAGCTGCCCTTCAGTCAGACCTTCTAAAAACAGTAACCTTCTCTGGTCACTTCCTGCCCTGCTATTCACTCAAGACAGGTCTTTAATCACCTGGCCAATTATAAAACACGGCACTAGCTACCTGGTTACTCTCTGGCTTCCTATTTACTTTGACAGATCTCTGATCATTGAGTTTATTAAAGGAAAATACACCATTCTGAAAAGACACTAAGTATATAACAAAGACTCCAGCTTGAGCTTCAGCTATGCTCAGGTATGTTTTGAAACACTTCCATAGATTTTGTCTATATTTCTTGAAGGCAGGGACCATTTCTTACATTTCCTGAGCTGCACCTCTGCCTTCCTTGCCACTTTTGGGCTTCTGGTTTGACATTTCTTCTGTTTGATTTTTGAAATGCCACATCTCATTTTGGCTTGGTTTGATTCGGCATGCCTTCCTTGACCTCTGCACAGCCTGTGTTAGTGGCACTTTGGGGCATCAAGAAGAAAGCAAGCTACACATGGGGGTGGGGGGATGGAGGGCTTTAAAGTGGAGAGATAAGAGGTCAACAGCTTTAAAACACAGGATAAAAGGATTGAGAAATCAGTGGGGCACATATTCTGGGGTGGCCTTTCACTTCTTCAGCCCCCCACCCTCAACCCAGGAATCCTTGAATTTTAGGGAGGATGCCGGACTTCTTGTTGTACGAACAGTGGGGGTTTGCATCATTTTATAGTTGGATATTAAATGAAAGGGTATCCTCAGAAGGCTGGAGGACTTGGCACCATTTGGGTATTCTAGCAGTTGTCTTCATATATAGCTGTCTCTGTTAAAAATCCTAAATTGGATTTTAACCCTGTTGAAGAGGAAAATCAGAGAGGAGTGCAGAGAAGCCTTTCTCTACATCTGTACCAAGGGAGCATGTGAGAATTTAACTTGAGATGTAGCATTGGATTTGATTCAGGAAAATACCAGAGAACACTATAATTGAGTTCCTATACCGGAATAAGTTCTTTAATTCAGTGTCATCTTTCACTTACCAAGAACATGCCTTCGAAGTGTAACAGGAAAGTAGAACTTTATTATGTTTACCTTCAGTGCTGTGTGTAATGAAGTCATTGGCAAGCTCTATTTATTTTTTAAAGGCAAGTAAGAGAAAAATAGTAAAACCCAAACCTCTACATTTCTATTGATCACAGGATGCAGATCTTACTTACTGTCTCTTTATCTGTCAAGAAATGGGAATATGTAGCTTTAAACATTTGTTAAAACTTTGATATAGTTTTTTCCCTTTCTCTCTGGTAAATTCTCTGAGTATGTTAAAAGGTGGAAAGATTAGAAAAAGCTTTTCTTTTGATGTCAGACACTGTTTGGTTAGAATCATGGCAAACGTGTTTTGTTTTTGAGGAAGTAGTACAGAATATTGTGTCAACGCTGTATGAAAATATAAAATGTTAATATGAAAATGTTAAATAGAATCTTCAGACACTAATACTTTGAATTTGTAATAAGTTCTGGTTAAACACAATTCTAGGGTTAAGTGTTAAATTATCAGAACCAGGCTTTACTGTGATCTGTACCATGGTCAACCAAAGAATAAATATGCTTGCAAAATTAAATGGTTTGATTCTGTATAATTGCTCTGTTTGTTTCAGTTATTATTATTTTTTTCAGTTAGAAGTACTAGAGCAAACTATAATGTTAGTAAGGTAAATATGAGAAGTCATCAAGTTTTTTTATCAATTTATTTTCAAAGTTGAAAAGATGTTGTGTTTCCTACTTGGGAATATAGTCATGGCTTCTTCTCTTTGAATGTGGAGGATTGGTTTTCACAAAGGTCTGCTTTGGAGACTGGAGGACACAGAGATACTCAAGTTTATGCTGTTCAGCTGTTCTGTTTCACAGTGGCTTTAGGGAGGAAAATATAATTGCTGCAATGACCTGGTAGTTTCTTCTTAATGCAGGTCTAAGTAACTTGGAGGGGACACTGCACATCAGTCATTGTTGTGTCTAAGAGATTCAGTGAAGAGCAAGCACCTATACGTTCAGGGGGAAAGAGAGCAGAGATGAGATAGGAGGTGATCAGTTTCCCTGGGTTCGGAGCACACGTCTGGGTTTCAAGCCGTTCCCCAAGGTGACAGGGCCCTGCTCTAGGCTCTCCCCTAGAGGAGACTTACTGTTGCCAAGTTGAACCTATTTTCCGACCAACGTGAGACCTCAGGGGGCTGACTTGATGCAAATGCAGTGGCTGGGCATGCTCAGTAAAGTGGAATTTATATTAATTACATAGCATGAATATGTATATTAGATAGCGAGACTATAAAAGTCGAATCCCAGGGCCGAGCCGTGGCGCACTTGGGAGAGTGCGGCGCTGGGAGCGCGGCGACGATCCCGCTGCAGGTTCGGATCCTATATAGGAATGGCCGGTGCACTTACTGGCTGGGTGCCGGTCACGAAAAAGACAAAAAAAAAAAAAAAAAAAAAAAAAGTCGAATCCCAGCAGAAAGAAAGCGGCATTGTTGCTCACTTTCCCGGGGCCAAGCTGCAGGCACGTAGCCTGCTGAGGTGAATGTCTTTCTTTTGTATCAAACTTACTTTGCGCAGGCGGCTGCTCACTCTCTGGAGCCGGCCTGTGCTCTGTACTAGCCTTTAAGGGGGCGTTTCTTACTTTTGCATTGGACCTGCTGCGGGCCCTGCTGGGTCTCTGGAGCTAGGCTGCACTCTCTCTGTGAAGTCTGTCTCTCTTATTCGTTGCATTACACCTGTTCTCGCTGTCTACTGTGACTCTGCTCTTGAATTCTTTCCTGTGGCGGAGTCAAGAACCTGGTAAGGGGACGGGGAGGCTTAAGGCCGGCTATTAGGCCTTCGCAGACCCCTTCTCTTCCAACATCAGAGACATGAACTCGCACAATTATTTAAGCCCAGTCCTCTCTGTGCTGAAAATCAAAGACCTACACAGAATCACTGATATAATTTTTCCTCTTTTCATATGAAAGCAGAATCTTAGGAAATTTATTAAAATAAACTGTAAAAAGACCTCAAACAATTGAGGGTGGTCATTAGCTTTTTTATAGGGAAATTCCTTCTCTGCCTGTATTATAGTGTCAAGGTTATCTTTCATCTGGAGGGTTATTGTAATTTTGCATTGATCAAGAGACTGTTATTTATTTTCAAAACTAGTGTATGCAAATTATGATTAAATTCTTGGGTATTTAATCTTTTGAATATCATTTTTAAATAGGAATGATGGTACACTGAGATGATAATTAACTCATTATGAATAATTTATTTTATAGCTTGAAACTCTGCATAAAGCAAAGTTGATGTTGCCTAAATTTTCAAGCAGATTCTAGTGGAGATTATTAGTAAGTTCAAGTCATGTGCATAGTATTATATATTAAGTGAGGAATCTTATTACAAAAGTCATGTATTTGATGATTCTTAGTTTATAATGTGCATGCTAAAAATTCCCAGCTTGGGACCCTAAAAGAATTACTATGTCCAAATAATGTTTTTCTGATAAACATTTTAATATTTTTAGACTTTCTGAAAAAAGGGCAATTAAATCTACTTTGACGATAGGCAGCTTTTATATTTTAAAAGTTTAAAGCAATTATAATTTATCTTTTTTAAGCTGGTGAGTGAAGATAACCATCATCTGATTACAGATTTTAAATAATGGAAGCCATTAGACATCATAAAATTTGCCAGCATCACACAGCATGTCATTCATAGATTGTATTAAATTCTCATGTCAAGGAAAAACTCCTTGATCTGCTGTTTGTCTGTTTATTTTATCTTCTTGCGCTTTAACTGTTTAGCACTTAATATGTGCCAGACAATAAGCATTTACAGTAATCCTTTGAAGCAAGCACTATTATTATGCCTATCTTATTGAGGAGGAGTTTGGTATAGCAGAAATAGCATCAAACGGACTTGAGCTGAAACCTGAATCCAGCACTTACTAACAATATGACCGTGGGCACTTACTGTGTGCTTAGGTCTCTGAACCTCAATTTCCTTTGAACAAAATGAGGGAAGATACTATGCACCGCACAGGGTTATTGTGAACATTAAATAAGAATATAGGAAAGTACCCAGCATGGTTTCTGACATATAATAAGTTCTCAACAAAGTTTAATTTCCTTCCCATTCTTTTTAACCATGTATTAGGAATCTCAGTTACAAGTGATGGAAATCCACATCAATCAGACTTTAACAAAAAGAAATATGTTGATTTATTTAACTAGGAAATTTAAGGGGTTCCACCAATGCCATCTGAATGTCTTTCTGTCTCTTGGCACTGCTTTCCACTGTTTTGGTTTATTTCAGGCAGACTATCAATCCAGTCCTTTAAAAACCTTGATTGACTTTTTGCCAGTCTGCATCTGGTCAGCTCATGGGCTGGTTACTCTCTCTTTGAGTTATGGTCCTTGAATCTGTGCCTCAGAGTTTCTGTCTGTAAGCAACAGACCCAGGAGCTTTGGCCATTGACCCAGCCCTTAGTTAAATGGCGTTTGTCTTGCTTTCTTGGGACAATACAAGTAATAGTAGGTTAGGATGTGGTGAAGATACAGTTAATATGTCCCTTGCCCAAGGCAGAATCCCTATGGACTCTTCTTTAAAATGCTAGTAAGAGTGCCCTTAGTCACACAGGGAAGGCACAGGATCAAGTCCTAGGTAAGGAGCTAGACGATCAGTACGAGTTTTCTTCTGCTATATATCCTGTTCACTAAAGTGTGCTCACACTAAGTTTTTCTTGGAGCAGAATGTACAGCACTTCCAACCTGGTATGATTCATAATTATCTGCCAGCCATTTTGTATTGCTGAGCATAAGCAGAAAGAGTCTCTATTTTCTTCCCTGTCTACTTTCAAACATACCGGCTTGGACCACAGCTTTTATCCTCCTGATAGGCACTTATTCAAGGTCAAAAGCAGTAGTCAATGAAATCCAGCATCCTGAAGTATTTATATCAAGTCCCTAAACTTTCACCAGCTGAAAATCTGAATCCTAAAATACAACAGAGACAGTTTGATAAGCTACTGCAAAATAGAGCTCGCCAATTTCCCAGCTGAAGGCAAGAGAATCTTTAGTGTCCCACATTCCAATTGCAATCAACCAATTCCACTTTTGGGATGTGTTACTTTCCAATACCACTTTTCTAGATATCAATATCAATTTTGCAAGCAGTCTCTGGGTTGCAAGGGACAGAAAGCCTATTCAAACTTGCTTGCATTTATTGACTCATATAATGAAGACATTCTGGAATGGCTGAATCTAAAGGTTCAAATCTTATCATAAGAATGCTGTCACTCCCTAAGCAAATGGGCAATTAGAATACAGAATGAGAGGTTGCTATGCTAGAGCAGAAGTGATAAGAACAGAAAGCAAAATAAAATCTCCCCTTTCCTTAGAAAGTTCCTACTATAGCAGGAAACATACGTATAGAGAAATAAGTCTTTATAACATGCAAAAGCTTAAGGAGGAAGAGCATAAGAAGTGGTCTTTGAAAAGGAAGATAAATGGAGAAAGAAATGGATCTTTCCTGGAAATATAGGCAGCTGAAGAGAGAAGTAGAATTATACATGGTTCATATAAAATTCAATTGTACAGACATATACCATCAGTGTATACTAGTTTGCAGAGAGGTACAGATTTATACACATGTTTGAGGCAAAGTATCATTTAGTGAATTCTTGAAACACTAAAATCTTGTGTCCTTAATTCATCAAGTCATTCAGTAGATTGATTGCCTATGTTGTGCTCGGTGCTATGTTCTTTGAAGCCTCACCAATTCTTTGGAATAAACCTTTTCACAGAAGTTGGTAGTTTTTATAATAGACAGAACTTTAAAAATACAACCCTTAATACATTAATGTGAGACGCCTCCTAAGCTGAAATGCTAAATTTTGTTTTGATGATTTTTTGCTGCAATCTTCCCAACTTTCATTTAAACATATTTCCTTTAATCATAAAGATGATGTCAAAATTCATTTGGAAATATCTTCAAAATTCTCATTAGCAACATGAAGAAAATTTTCATTGACTTGATTGAAGGAAAAGATGAGCACTTCCATATATTCTCTAAAGGGAAGATAAAAGCTTGCTCTCCAACTGATGAAGGCCGACTATTGAGTTTCACTGATCTTTCTTTTCCCTTTTCTAAAAGGGCTGCTTTGCTTTTCCTCAGTTTGCTTTCCTCTACCAAAGAGTAACAATGACTTATTCTGTGGGTGAGAATGAAACAGCCGGGCCCTGACCTGAGCATAGGGGGAGGGGAGCTTGCCATGTAATGTCTAGCTGTTACTTACATCTTGGCTTTTTGCTTGCATTTCTTTGTGGCAGACAAATAAATGATACAATCTTGAGAAAGCTTTCAGAATGTCCCAGAGGGCTGCTTTAGAAAAAGCCAAATCTCTGTTGAATTCAAGAAAGCAAGCAATTTCTGTCCATGCGAAAGACAGAGAGGGTAGAACAGTGTGTTGACCACTGTGGGGATTTTAAGGGTATCTGGGGAAAATCAGTTTCCCTGGGGTACAATCTAAGTTTTATTTGATGGATGATATCTATTGATGCAGCTCTGTCTTTTGTAAAGCAGCAAGCTGACTTATTATTGACTTATGAATGTGAAGAAAAAAGGCAGGGAAAATATCAAGCAGCAGTATGCCTTCTACTTGTCAAGTCTACATGGATTTGATGTCAAAATGAAGATAACATTTGTCTTGGGAATCACTTTGAATAATTTAGAAATGATATTAAATGATTAACACCTCATATGTTCTGTCACTCCTGTTCCTACCTGTTCGCATATGATCTAACATTATTATACATTGTGCTTCATCCCAAAGGATCCCAAAGTGGTTTACACTCACAGCACACTTTTAAATCAGTCCAGGTCTCCTGGTTGAACAATGTATTTGGAATGACAGAATTATAACTTCCTTGGCAGATCCATGCATAATTCACTAAGAGTATGCCCTAAAACAAACTAACAAACAAAACCCAACACAACAACAAAAAACGATCAGTTTATATATAATTCTTAATAATGGAAAAATCACTCCCTTAAGTTGAATTCATGTCCATATGAGAGAGAGGGTGAAACAGCAGTGCTGAGTAAGAGCACCAAACTTGTGTAAAACGAAAGGATAAAGGTCACCATTCTACTCCCGTCAGGAATGGCTTTGTAAAGGATTGTGTAAAGGGGACTAACGCACATAGCAAATTGCATGGTTTATGTATCTGGACACGTCAGTGAGTTATAATGCATTAAGTGTTCCAGAACTCTAACTAGAGTGAAAGGGCTTGTTGAACAAACATTAGTCACTCTTCTGCTCAGTGAACAATACCAAGCACAGTAAACCTGTTCTACCCACCCTGCCTGCACATTTGCTGCTACTCAGATACAAACTCTCTGTATTAATTTAGCTGCTACCACTTATTTTCCTCATTTTTATAGATACGTATTAAAGAAGAAAAGAAAGCAGATGAAGCTTAACAAAATCAGTTCGTGTAACCTTTGGAGCATATCTGCTAAGAAAATGTCATTTGTAATTTAGAATTTATAATAATTTGGGCTCAGCATAATTCTTTTTTTAATATTCTTAATTTGTATTGTATATACTTGTACTTATGGGGTGCAATGTGATGTTTTGATTATGTATACATTGTGGAATAATTAAGTCAAGCTAATTAACATATTTATTACTTCACGTACTCATCTTTTTTTGTGTGAGAACATTGGGAATCTACTTTTTCAGTAGTTTTCTGGCATATAGGACATTATTATTAAGTGTAATCACCATGCTATACAGTAGATCTGCAGAACTTATTCATCCTAACCGAAACTTTGTGTCCTTTGACCAACTTCTACCCATTCCCCACCCCACACACACCCTATCCCTCCACCCCCTGCCCCAGTTCCTGGTAACCACCATTCTATTCTGTACTTCTATGAGTCTGACTTTTTTAGATTTTGCATATAAGTGAGAGCACGCATTAGTTTTCTTTTTGTGCCTGATTTATTTCACTTAGCATAATGTCTTCCAGGTTCATTCATGTTGCAAATGATAAGATTTCCTGCTTTTTTAAGGTCAAGTCATATTCCATTGTGTATGTATCCCACATTTTCTTTATCCATTCATTTATTGATGTCAGCATAATTCTTACTGAGAAAAGAGTTCAAAATTTCTTTCACTTACAACTTTAAGGTCTAACTAAAAGATTAGGGGGATCAGAATTCAGTAGCTTATCCATCCATGTTACCAAAAACTTAAGGCACATGAAAGAAATCATTACTTTTTTTGTCAAAAACTGAATGCCAATATTTATAATACACTGTTATGTAATGCAGTTGACTATAGACAAATTTCATTAATACTTACATTAATATGTACTGTCATTTATAACATATGTGTCCATTTGATTAAACAACTTTTTGTTCAAAGCATATATTCCCTTATTCATTTTTTGTTTGCTTAATCTGTAAATTACTGAGAGAGATTTGTTAAAATTTCCCATCATGAAGGGAATCTAATTTAAATTCTATCACTTTCTGTTTATATATTTTGAAACTTTGCTAACAGGTTCATGTAAGTTTAGAACTGTTACATCCTCCTGGTAAGTTGGAAATTTTATCATTATGTAGTACCTCCTTTTCCTTAGCCCTAACCCATTTTTCCCTTAAAGTATCTTTTGTTCGTTGTCTAGCAACCATGACCTAGTTGGGAGGGGGGGGGGTGGTTAGCATTTGCCTAAAAAATGTTTTTCTATCCTTTTATTTTCAAACTCTCTTTGTTCTAAAGTTTTAGATATGTCTCTCCAAAAACAGCAGTTAGCTGAATTTCTTTTTTTCTCATAATCTTAACACTTCTGTTTTATAATTGTCCAGTTTAGTCCATCTAAAATTATGTGATTACATATGTATTTGTATTTATTGTTATTGCTTTGTTTTGTGCTTTCTACTAATTGTGGCTTATTCTTCCTTATTTATTTTCTTTTTCTTTTTTCCTGCCTTCTGGAGTCTCTGTTATCCCTATTTCTTCATCTTTTGGTTTGAAGTCTTTCTTCTCTGGAATGATTTTCTGTTTGATTTTGTCAGTAGCCCCAGAGTTAACACCAGCCCACGATAGCTCTGCAGGTGGTCAGCTTTGAGGAGTGATTTCTGGATCAGACAGGTTGTGTAAATTCAAACCACAAACTCATTATTTAAAGGCAGGCCTAGGCTAATAAGATCTTAGAGGAGACTTCCTGCCCACCAGCCAAAGAAAGCAAGACAATACAGAAAATTATCTTTATTTTTTTCTTGTGCCAGTTGTTTATGACCTGGTGCTTCTGCATTTTACCAAAATTGTACCTGGTCAAGACCCATTATTGTGAGGGATTTCACAGTTTCTACTCCACACTTAATGTATACTCTAGGCCATGTCCTGCCTCTGCTTGCACTTTAAAACCCAAACTTCTAAACTGTTGTGACCAGCAACATTCCTTAACGCTCCTGCGGTATCAGCTCTGGGGCTTACTTCTCTGGCTTTCAATTTTCTCTTCATTCTTTACCATTGGTGATTTCCTTTACTTTCATTGAAGAACAACTATGCATTTAAAAAGATATTTGTGGAGATGCTGAGCACATGGAGCAGGAGCTGGCAGAAGCGCATGGAGCAGGAGCTGGCAGAAGCCCCAGCTGTGCCATTCAGATGGAGTTGCTTGGAGGTGGCAGGAGAAAAGAGGGCCTTGGTGACCCCCAGGACAGTAAGACCACTAATAGGGTTCCCATGGACCCACACAGTAGCAAGGAGCCAGAACAGCTGAAAAAGGGGAGCCATTCAGAGGCCGGTGAGTCATCACAAGGGACTGGCACAGGGCATGTCTGATGGGAAGTGTTTGGAGCACGGGTGGTGGGGGAGACGGACCCACTGGGAGAACACTGGGACACAGCAAGGACAGCCAATCCACCCCCCAATCAGCACAGGACCACTCAGAGGAGACTGATCAGGAGTACAGAATTGCATGGGGTGCAGTTTGATGAAAAGATTCAGGCCCAGATCAGAGTTTCTACACAACCCAGGTGCACTGGGTCTCTGGAGAGCCAGAAGTACCTATAAGGTCAACCATTAAACCCTGAGCTGCACAAAAAGTCTTCCTTAGGGAAACAGCAGCAAAGCAGCAATTTAGCTCAACCACACAGCTCAAGTATTGGTTCCCACAGGAAGCTCCCCCATTTTGGAAGTAAGCAAAGGACAAAAAATTAGCTCCAGTCCAGGCACACCACCAGCACCTCGGGGCCCGTCAGGGGATCCAAGGCATGGAGCCAGGGACTGGACTCCCTTGCTCACAACCAGGCACACTGCCAGTGCCTGGGGGCTCCACCTGGGGACCCTGAGCATCGAGCTGGGGACTGGACCCCCTCACCCACAACCAGGCATGCCACCAGAACCTTGGGGCCCTGCCTGGGGACCCAGGGCATGGAGCAAGGGACTGGACCCCCCCCACAACCAGGCACACCACCAGTGCCAAGGAGCATGCCAAAAACATTACCTCCATGTAGGTGGCCCACCACAGCCACCACAGTAACCATGGCGGCCACAAAAGTGGCTAGACATCACAACCACCATGCAGATGGTTTGCCAGCCACTGGAGTGCATTGACACAAGGAGAGTCACCAGCCGAGACCAAAGAAAAGAAGAGGGTGTCTCTCTCTACAAAGCTCATTCCAGAGTGACAGAAGAAGCATTTGCTCTATGATAATATTTGGGGATAATAACATACCTTTCAGCATTGGACAGATCATCTAGGCAACAAGTCAACGGAGTAACCATTACTCTTTCAGAGGGAGAGAAGAAATCTAGGGTTATCAGTGGTGGGAGGCAGAAGGGAGAGGGGGATAGGGAGAGAATGGACAAGGGGCATAAAGAATAAGTACAATTTGTAATATATACATACTAGTAATATTGATTTGATCAATATATATTAACATTGAATCCAAAAAAATATGAATAATCAATTATGATTCAATTAAAAAAATAATAAAATAAAAATAAAAAAATAAAAGGATGTTTGTTATATTTTATCCAGCATTTCTAGCTGTTTTGCAATTGGGAAATTTTTAGGTTATCTATTCTGCCATATTTGTAGAAATAGAAATTAAACTTTAAATTTTTCAATTTTTTCACTAGTCCGGCCCGTGGCTCACTCGGTAGAGTGCGGTGCTGATAAATTTTTCAATTTTTTTTCCAAGTTATTCAGGTTTTTGTTTCCTTGGGACTACAATAAGGACCTTAAGATTTACTAACCCTATTTTGTTATTATATCAAGCTTTTTTTGAAAACTCAAAAATAGTTAATGTTTTACTTTTCTTTGTCCAGAATTGTGTTTTTTTTATCTGATTCCTTCCTTCCAGGTTTTCTTTTCCTTCTTTCTTTCCCCCTACCTTTCTTTCTTCCTTCTTTTCTTCCTTCCTTCCTTGCTCCCTCCCCTAACTTCTTTCCTTCATTGCCCCCTACCTTCCCTCCTTTGCTGTCACTCTTGAATGGTGGTTTAACTGAGAATGACACTTTTTACTCTTAACACAGTTGAAATATTACTTTAATGATTTCTGGTATTTATTATTACTAAGGAAAAAGCTCCTCAGTCTAATTTTTTTTTCCTCTTAAGGTAATCTTTTTTACTGGTAACTTTTATGATTTTATCATTTGTATTTGATGTTTTGCTTTTTTATTACTATGTGTCAGGGTATAAATTTATTTTTGTCTTAGTACTTTTTTTTATTCAGTTCATTTTAATTAATATTTATTTTTGTGGGGTACAGTGTATTATTTTAATACATGCATATCCTGCACAGTGATTCACTCAGGGTAGATAGCATAGTTTTGTCCCCATTAGTTCACCCCTAATCTTCCCCCTGATCCCTCCCAGCCTCTGGTAACCATTATTCTACTCTCCAGTTTAAAAAAAAAAACAAACACAAAAATTAACATCCTTATTGCAAAAAGGACTCTTAAAAAGTGTATTGGAAAAATCTAAGCAGAAATTTGGTGAAGGACATGAGCAGATGAGTCACACACCTCAAAGAAACACACATGGTTAATAAGTACATTCTAGGATCTGGTTGCAGATGGGGGTGGGGCTGAGGCCCGTGGGCCCCCGTCTCACAGGACCCCCAGGCAGGTGTTGGGTGGGCGTTGGGCTGGCTCTGTTGCCGGCCAGTGGCGGGGACCCTCAGGGTTTACTTTTGATCTAAAGATCTGTGTCTAGATTTGTAGAAACCTCAGCCATAACCTCTACAAATACAGATTTTCACCACCCCGCCCTTTTTTCCCCCTTCTTTTGGAACTCCTGTTAAAGTGATGTTATGGTTTCCCAATCTGTTTTCCTTGTCTTGATCATATTTTCTTCTCTTTGTGTCTTTGTGCCTCATTCCGGGTGTTTTTTTTTTTTATATATCACTTTCTAATTCCCTAGTTATTCAACTGTGTCCTGTTTGTACTATCTATTGATGTCTTATTTTAAAGATTCAATATTTTATTTCCAGAATTTCTGATGGGTTCTTATGTACTTCTGCCTGTTCATGTTTCAGTTTGCATTTCTGTTTACTTTCTGGTCCACAGAGCTGTTTTGCTTGCTTTTGCGCTGAGTTGTATCTTCTGATTTTTATCCTTATGTATTATATCTACAATTGCATTGTGTTTGGAGCAGTAGTGATACATCAAATTGTGACCTTACTATGCCATTTCACCTGAAGTCTTCTTTTTGGTTTGTTTTTTGACAGTTTGTAATTATACTTTTTAGTTTAGTTTTTTTTTTCCCCCCCAAAAATAAATGATTGCAATTATGTAAGGCGTAAAAGAAAGCTTCTCGGCTTTGGATGACCACTGCAAAATTGTTCACTCTTGAAATATCTTAAAATAAGGTTTTGATTAGGAGAAATTTTTTGAAATGTGTCATGGCTTCCAACAATAGACATTAAAATCCCATATTTGATAATTATTTTGAACTTTTATTTATTTATTTTATTATTATTATTATTATTTTTAAAAGATGACTGGTAAGGGGATCTTAACCCTTGACTTGGTGTTGTCAGCACCACACTCTCCCAAGTGAGCCACGGGCCGGCCCTATTTTGAACTTTTGAATAAAATCTAACATACTCAATATTTTAAAAACTTTCTATTATGGAAATTTTCAGATTATTGAATATGTAAGATTTTATTTAAAAGTTCAGAATAATTGATGAATGTGGGGTTTTAATGTCTATTGTTAGCAGGCCCTCTCCACCAACATTTTATTCTCTTCGTGCTGAAGAATGTCTAAACAGATCTCAACTATGATATGATTTCAACCATATGCATTTCATTACACGTCTGTAACAAATAAGGCTTTAAAAATTATAACCACAATATTATCACCCCAACAAAAGTAACAATAATCATTAATATGATCAAATAGGTCATGTTCAATTTTCCCTGATTATCTCAAACATGCTTTTACAGTTAGTTTGTTTGAATCAGAATCCAAACAAGGTCACATATTGAAGTTCTTGATGTGTCTCTTAAATCTATTTTAATCAACAACAGTTTTCCTTCACCCATTTTCCCCCCATGTCACTTATTTGTTGAATAAACTGGGTCAAAATTGGTTAAAAACAATTACATTTTTAAAGAATAGGCTTAATGTAATTCTATGTGCAGATAAGTTGTGAAAGACCTTGAAAGGAACACTCTGAAAGATGTTTCTTAAAGTATTGTTAAAATACCAAGGTAGAGCATTCTGTATTAGTTATCTATTGCTGTGTATCAAATTATTCTACAACTTAGGTAAAAACAACAAACATTTATTATCTCACACAGTTTCTAAGGGTCAGGAATTTAGGATCAGCTCAGCTGGGTGGTTGCTCAAAGTCTATGAATTTGCAGTAGTGCTGTTGGCCAGGGTTACAATTTCTGAAGACCTGACGGGGGCTGTAGGATTCTCTTCAAGATTGCTTCCTCACATGGCTGTTGGCAGGAAGCTTTAGTTTTTTTCCCACCTGGATCTCTCCATACTATCACTTCTGCCATATAGTACTGGTCATGCCAATCAACTCTGGTACAAACTGGGAGGGGTGTGTGAGTACAGAAGGTGGGGATCATTGGGGACCACTTTGGAGTCTGGCTACATAAATGGGCAGTAAAACAGGAATAACTTGATTTATCATTCTGTCTATCACCAATCTTACAAGTAATGTAATTTATTTCCTTGTGGTAGACCCCAGAATAGGGCACTCATAGACAGTATTAACAGAAACCTTTGTTTTCAAATTCAATTCACATTTTATATATGGGGGGAAGTACTTCTTGTTATGCAAACATTTCTTTAAAAAAAAATTTTTTTTTTGATCGGTAAGGGGATCGCGACCCTCGGCAAGGCGTTGTCTGCACCACGCTCAGCCAGTGAGCGCACTGGCCACCCCTATATAGGATCCGAACCCGTTGCCTCGGTGCTACCAGCACCGCACTCCCCCGAGTGAGCCACGGGGCCAGCCCGTCATGTGAACATTTCTGATACTGTACTTAGTGAAAGGATACATCTGTCTTCAATATAGAGGACAGTTAACCTTTAAAGGCCTTTCCAACTCTACAAGCCTATTCTTATATGAGGTGCTCCCAGGAATGATAATCTTACACATAGGAGTCATATCATTAGGATCCCATGACATTCCAGGGATGAGCTCAGTAACAAAAGTGAATGAACTCCTCAGAAAACATAATCATGAGTTCTTTGCAATAGTTTATTAGGCTATTAAACTTCTCATTAGCAGAGCATAGTTAATATTTCCATGCATGTATTATTAATGTTATTTTTTCATTATGAAAATAAGAAAAAAGAGTACTCGTAGTAATACCATGGATTTCAAAAATGTCATCAGAACAAGAATTATGCATGCATGAGTGAGATGTTCACTATTTTATTGCTTCTTATTTTAACTATATTAAAATGCACACTTAATCATATAAATCTAAGGCATGGCTGAAAGTGGAATACCTTTGGTAGAGATGTTAAAGGTATAATGAACATATTTTATCAATAAGCATTCACTTGCTATTTTTTAAAATAATTTCAACAATAAAACATTAGAACTAGATGAGACCTTAAATTGCATATCATTTTGTGCCCTTGTTTTAAGGCTCTGACAGGTAGAGTGATTTACCCTACATCAAAAGGTGAATTTGTAGCTGAACTCTAACTAGATCTGGAATCAGGACTCCTGACTCTTATTCTTTTTACTACTCTCAAATCACTAAAAGTAAGATATCCTCAGTATCATCTATAAGGATTTTATTAAATTCAGTGGAGCTTATGAGGCAAAATACTATTACAGCAGCACCAAAATAAAAAAAAAATAACCTTAAATCCAATTTTATTTTGCTTTTAAATATTTAATTGACAAATATTGTATATATTCAAGGTGTATGATGTGGTGATCTGCTATACATATACATCGTGTAATGATTATCACAATGAAATTAACACATCCATAACCACCCATGCTATATATTAGATTGCTAGAAATTGTTCATCTTATAGCTTTTTTAAAAATATGCTTTGGTCAACATCTCCCTATTTCCCCCAGGCTCCAGCCTTTGGGAACCCCTGTTCTACTCTCTGCTTCTATGAGTTTGACTGCTTTAGATTCCACATATAAGTGAGATCATACAGTATTTGTTTTCTGTGTCTGGCTTATTTCACTTAGCATAATGTCCTCCTGGTTCATCCATGTTGTTGCAAGTGACAAAATTTCCTTCTTTTTTAAGACTAAATAACATTCCGTTGTGTATGTATTCCACATTTTCTTTATCCATACTTCTGTGGATGAACACTTAGGTTGATTCTATATCTTGGCTATTGTGAATAATGCTGCAATGAACATGAGAGTGCAAATATCTCTTCAACGTATTTATTTCATTTCCTTTGGATATATATCCAGAAGTGGGATTGCCAGATCATATTGTAGTTCTAGTTTTAATTTTTTGAGGAACCTCCATACTATTTTCCATAATGGCTGTACCAGTTTACATTCCCACCAACAGTGTACAAAGGTTCCCTTTTCTTCACATCCTTGCCAGCACTTGTCATCCCTTGTTTTTTTGATAGTAGCCATCCTAACATATGTGAGGTCATATCTCCATGTGGTTTTGATTTTCATTTCTCTAATGTTTAGTAGTGATGCTGAGCACCATTTCGTATACTTATTAGACATTTGTATGTCTTCTTTGGAAAAATGTCTACTCAGGTTCTTTGCCCATTTTTAATTGGGTTATTTTCTTTTCTTGTTATTGAGTTGTGTGAGTTCCTTATATCTTTTGGATATTAACCCCTTATCAGATATATGGTTTAAAAATAATTTTTTTCCCATTTGGTAAGTTGCTTTGTCACTCTGTTGGTTGTTTCCTTTGCTGTGCCAAAGAAGCTTTTTAGTTAATGTAATCCCATTTATTTATTTTTTCTTTTGTTGCTTGTGTTTTTGGTGCCATATCCAAAAAAAATCATTGCCAAGGTTAAGGTCAAGGAGGTTTTTTCGTCCTAGGAGACTTATGGTTTCAGACTTTACATTTCAGTCTTTAATCCATTTAAGTTCATTTTTGTGTATGTGTAAGACAAGGGTGTGATTTTATTTTTTTTATGTGAATATCCAGTTATCCCAACACCATTTATAGAAGAGACTTTCCTTTCCCCATTGTGTATTCCTGTCATCTTTGTCAAAAATTAGTTGGCCATGTATGCAAGGGTTTATTTCTGGGCTCCTTATTCTGTTCTATTGTTCTATGTGTCTGTTTTATGCCAGTGCCATGCTGCTTTTATTACTATAGCTTTATAATATAGTTTGAAATCAGGGAGTGTGATGCCTCCAGCTTTGCTCTCCTTTCTCAAGATTGTGTGGCTATTTGGGGTTGAAACAATCAAGGAAATGAAGAAACACATTATATAAGGAATGGAGAGCCTGTTTTTTTCTCTTGTTGATCACTAATCTGTAAAATAAATCAGCATATGGACAAAACACACAAATACCCATAAAGCCCCCAAATTTTTGTAGCTTTTGACTTTTGTAAGGGCCTTGAGGAAATATAAACAACATAGCTTCATTTTAATAATCAGAAACCATAATGCAAAATTATAGTATTTCTATACAGTTTCTATTTATTCATTTTTTTACTCTCCTTGTCTATAAAGAGTGTGAAGCAGCCTTTTGAGGAAAATGTACAATAGATTAGTGAGAAAATGTAAATAGATATTATCAGGGCAAGCCAAAATAAAATTATGAGCAGAAAGTAAAGATCAGGGAAAATCAGGGCAAAAGAGTCTGTGTAACTCCTGGAGTCGAGCTTCACATTTAGTTCTGAGATTCCTGAAACTTAAAGGAAAAGAGAAACATAGTCATTTTCACAATCTTCAAGGAAGTTTACCAAATACCAGTTGATTTCTAAAAGAAATTCCATAGCTTGGGCTTTCTGTCAGGAATGCTGAATGATATATTGGAAAACCATTTCAATCCACAGCAAAATCTGTAGTGTAATTCTTATTATTGTTTCTCGTGTTGTCCTTTGAAAATTACCCTGGTCCTCATGCACATTTGATTTAGTGAAGGTTGTTTCTGAAGGGCTAAAGTAGTATAGACCATAGACATACCACATTGATAGTCTAACTTAATCCAAGAATAAAATTTAAAATATCTAGAAAAATAGGGAAACTGAAAATAATTTGAATAATTCTCTAGGAATATCATAAAATATGGTTATGAATGCTTTGATTGGAAAACCATAGAGTTAATTTATGAATAATTGTTATAGATGTGCTTATAAAACATAACAGTAATTTCAAAATAATTACTAAAGGATAAATTATCTAATAAAAACAACTTACTATTCTCAATTTTAAAAGTCAGTTTACTTCAATAAAACATGGGTGTTGGTGAGGATTGGTGGTGATGAAGAATAAATGCATCTTAAGTCTCTCATCCTATATAGACAAGATCAATGGGCACTTAATATTTTTGGTGTTCGTGGAGATACAGAGATAAAATTTTTAAGTGTAAACATAAACATTAGTAGAATAAGTCCAGTGGTGTTCTGGAGCCAGATCTTAGCAGCTCCTGAGAGCTGATTGTGCACATCTCTTCCTATATCTGCATTTTTACATCATTGGTAACTAGAAATTGGCTGTAGTAGGAGTATTAGACTGCCAAATCCAGCAATTAGTCGACACTACAAAAACACTACAAATTACAGCTTTGTGTGTGTGTGTGTGTGTGTGAACAGTTTACTAGAACGCCACATAATAAAACTATCATATACAACTTCCATATCACTAGATTACAATGAGAAAGACAGAAAGTGAGCACAAGGAAAACTAGAGTAATGAGAAAACGAAATTTAAAAGCAATGGTGTATTAAATCTGGACATATTACATATGAAAAGCCTCAAATAGCATGCCAAAATCAAGACCAAATATATCACTCATCATGATAAATGTGAATGGGTTAAACCCTTCTAATACAAGAGTGATATTCTAAGACTTGGTTAGAGAAAGGCTAAAAATAAAGCACAGAACAAAGCTACACCAAACAAATGAAAATGAGAGCAAAGAAAGGTTTGCAACTTCAACACCAGGCAAAGTAGAATAAAAAGTAAAAAGTATAAAACTACATTGAGAAAACTTGTTTCTATTTGTAAAGCACTAGATTAGGTATCAGATAAGATAACATCAAAATATATAACACAAAAGTTGTTAGAATAGAAGGGAAAGTTGTTCAAATCACAGCCATCAGGAGAGATTTTAATGCAACTTCCTCATCTCTGATAAATTAAGTAGGGAAAGAAGGAAATAAGGAAAAAGACTAATTTAATAATGCTACCAATCTGACATACACATTTATACAGATGTGTAAATGTATAAATATGTGTGTGTTATAGAAATACACTTCTTTTTTTCCAATTGTCTGTGGAGTACTTACCAAAATTGGTCATATTTTAATCTTCAAAAAGAATCTTACTGTTTTCCCCAAGTCGGAAATTGTATAAACAACATTCTTTGTCAAGAATGCATATATTAATAGCAGAGCTATAAATACCAAAATATTGAACCATTAAGCATCTAAAAATCATTCTCCTGGAATAACTACTGGATCTAAGAGAAAAATCAAGCTTAGCTTAAATCACTATGTAGAAAATAATGCCAGTGAAGACAACACTATCAAAATTATGAGGCTAAAACTGCATTCAGAGGAAACTTAACTAGTTTTAAGTGTATTTATTAATAAAGCAACTGTCTAACACCAATCATAAACATTGGTGCAAAAATCCTTAATGATAAATTAGCAAATTAAATCCAGTAATGTATACAAAGAATAATATCTGACAGTTAAGTAAACATTATTATCATTAATGCATGAATGGCTCAGTATCAAGAAACTAGTAATAATTTGTAACAGGTCAAAGGGGAAAAATATTTCAACAAATGCTTAAGTATCTTTTTGGGGGAGGAAAATTCAAGAGGCGTTCCTTAAAAAACAAACAAACAAACAAACAAACAAAACTCTGGTAAAACAGAAGTGGAAGATAATGTCTTCACATTATAAAAAATGAACTCAAGTTAACACTAGCATCCTCCTTAATGAAGAAAAACTGGAAGTATTGCCATTAAAATTCAGAACAAATAGACTTGTCTACTGTTACCTCTATTATTTAACATAATTATGAACGCATTTGTTAAAGAATTCATAAAATATAAATATATGTCAAGTATAAATAAAAATAGAAAAGTTTCATTATTTGTAGGTGGTATAACTTCCTATCTGCAAAATCCTAGAGTAGAAAGTACGAAACTGTAATATTAATGCCAAAATCAATACATTTCAACAATAATCCGTTTGATAATAACGTTTTTAAAATCTTCACAATACTAACACAAAAATACCAAATAATAAAATTAACAAAAACACGTGCATGACTAGATTAAGATAACTACCAAACTCTACTAAAGACATAAAAGAAGACTTTAATGAAAGGGGGAACATATTATGGGAAGTATATCTGTACACGTAATACACTCTCACGCAGAATCACATCACAGTGTGTATTTGTGCATGCACGTGTTCAGTATCTGCATGTGTGGAGAGAGATGTGACATGGCCAGAGCCTTACAGTTCATCTGAAAGAGTAAACATGAGAAGATATCCAATTAAATTCTGATAAAGACGAGTAAAAGGATGAAGGGAGATGATTTATCAACCAGATATGGAAACATATTACAGAGCTTCAGAAATTGAAATAGGAAAATGCTGGTGCCAAAATTGAAAGATAACTGGAACAGATAAACAGGGTATTTCGAATCAGTAGAGAAGGCATGATTATTCAATAAACGACTCTGAACAACTGCATAAGCAGTTGCACAAGAATAAATTCTAGATTAATTGAAGGGTAAAATGTACCAAGTAATAGGCCCCAGCACATATGAGATGCTAATATATAACAAAGATGGTATTTCAAATTCAGTGAGAAAAGGATGGAGTATTGAATACATGGTTGTGGGACAACTGGGTATCCATATGGAAGAAAATAAAGTTAGACTCCTATCTCACATCATATTTTTAAAAAACACCAAAAAAACAGATGGGTTAAATACTAAGTGTAAACAAATAAAAATAAAAATCCTGCAAGAAAAATAAGGAGACTACATTTATAGCTTATGGATAGGAGAGACATTGGCAAGGCAGGAGAACCAGAAGTTATAAAAAAAAAAAAATGTAAACATGTTTGACTATTTCATATAGAAATGAAAATATTTGGTATGGCAAAAGATCCAATAAGTCAATAGACAAATGATAGACTTGGGAAAATTCTGGTACTAGAGATGACAAAGAGTTAATGTCTATTACATACAAGAACTATTACCAATTGATAAGAATAAGAAAATGCCCCAATAGAGAAATGACAAAAGGACATAAAGAAGCAAATCACAGAAGAATAAATAAAAAATTATGTAAAGATAGAAAGCTCATTGACAGGGAGATTTTTAAAAAATCTAAATAATGAATTACCATAATCTGTTACTTCAAAAACAGATCTTTTCTACAGTTTTTCATTTCTAAAATTGGAATGTGCCGTAGAATTGATGGCATTCCGCAGGTGCTGTAAGCCAGGCAGCAGTCATGCTGTAGTTACCTGCTCCTGGAAGCACAGCTGTACAACCACGATCTCTCAGTGTTTTACCCAACACAATCACTGGAGAAAAAAAATGTGTCTAACTTGTTCTTTGAAATCCTTGTATTGACACTCTCTGATATGATTAAGAAGACCCCAGCATCAAAAATTACAGAATGGGTGTCAGTGGCTTCAAATAAAATCCTGGTGACGATATTGGAGCACTCTTTTAAGAAATGCCTAACCACCAATGTTTTTGATGACGCAGAAAATAATATTGCATGCGAAAGCATGGGTGATGATGGCTCTGAGTTGAAAGCATGCAGGAAAGTTGAATTTGATGTTAGAAAGGTTTTTTTTAAAGAAATACCGTAACCAATTTAGTTCATTTATAGATTTTTTAAACATATGCATAGGAACAATATACAATAAAATGCTATGTGTAAATATGTCTAAAAGAACTCTTTTAGTAAAGATGAAATAAAGATTCTAAGTGGTAAGAAAGCATTGTGTCAGATGTAACTGGTAGCACTTTTTCTTTCATCTCAGTGGTACATAAAATAATAATGCATCTTGCAATCAAAGGCATTTTAAGATTTAATGAAATATGGCAGTATGCCTCACCTCTCAGGAAAATAAGATCCTCCTTCCAAAAAGATGTGCATATGATAATAACATATTTTTAAAACAAATGGTGACCCCAAACTCTCACATGTAATAATAGTTAACATTTCTATAACACGTACATGTGCCAGAATTCTTCTAAGAAACTTACATGCATGAACTCAATCAGGTAGGTAATACTATGATGCCCACTTTACATATGAGGAAACTGAGGTTTAGGGAGGTAAAGTCACTTGTCCAGGTTCACATAGTTAGGAAATGACAGGAATGCAATTTGAACCTAGATGTTTTGGATCCAGAGTGTCCATGTTCTTAACCAATCATATTCATTCTCTCTCTCTGTCTCTCTCTCTGTCCCCCACCTCTGTCCCTCTCTGTTTTTTGTTATTGTTGTTGTTGGCAGCTAGCCAGTGCAGGGATCTGAATCTGTGTCCTTGCTGTTATAACACCATGCTCCAACCAACCAGGAGAACCAGCCAGCCCCCAGCCCTCCTCTTTCTTCTACATACATACACTCACTCACACCCCACCCCCCATTTTGTTTCTCTCTTTCTATTTCTTATGCTTGATTATATAAGCATGAAGAAAATTCTGGAAGGATACATGCTAAGTTGTTAACAGGTTATAGGGTGAAAGTGATATAAAAGGATGTCAAGCAAAAAGAGAAAGAGAAGATAAAGAAAAACTTCACTAAAACTCTGGCTGTGTATGATATGGCTATGTTTATGCCTTCTATAGACTTGAATATGTGTGTATGTATAAAATATAACAAATAAAAATAATCCAAAGTTATTAAAAGACAGTTCATATAATAGATTCAAATAGTCAATACATATATTTGAATTTTACTGGACATAAAAACATCAAATTAAAAGAATGATGGCAAATGATTTTTGTCCAACAAATTTGCAGAGATGAAGAAGTGAAATGCACACTGTTACTAGCACAGCAGGAAAATGGGAGCCCTTCCGTGTGGTGAGTGAATGTTTAATTGGTTCAACCTATCTGAAGGGAAGTGGTAATATAATATTAAGGCCTATGATCTAGTAAGTTTACTTCTAGGGATCCTCCCTAAAGTAATAAGAGTTGATTAGAAATATTAGTGTTAAAGATGATCAGTGCAGCTCTATCTATCCATCTATTTATTTATATATCTTATTCTTTTATTTATTTATATACTCACTTATATTTTGGTGCCAGGATGTATACTTAAGTGTTAGTTACAATAGCAAAGAAGAAGAAGGAAGGGGAGGAGGAGGAGGAGGTGGGAGAGAAGAGGAGGATTCAACATAAATGTTAAAAAATTTGAATGGCAGGCTGGCCGGTTAGCTCACTTGGTTAGAGCACGGTGTATAACACTAAGGTCAAGGGGTTTGGATCCTTGTACAGGCCAAAAAAAAAGAATGGCTAAGTAAATTGTGGTATATTTATTCAATAGAATATTATACATTCACAAATAATATTTTCTTTATTTTTTAGTTGATTGTGCATATGTATAGGATACAAAGTTTATACTTCGATATGTATGTACAATGTGTGATGATCAAATAAGGCTAATTAATCATCACAAAAATTCATTATTTCTTTGTGATAAGAACATTTGAGTTTCTCTCTTTTAGCCATTTGAGGACATATATTAAATGTAAATAATGTTTTCCGACAGGAAAAAATCCCTATCACATTGTAAGGTTAAAAAAGTGACTACATCTATTTTATAATTTGAAATTTGTAGAACAGATTTAAGAATTCATAGAAAATTGAAAAAAATTGTAGTGGTTATTTTGAGTGTAGGGATTATTCATTATTTTATTTATCCTTGAGAGCATTTCAAAATATTCTATAATTTTCTAGATATTTACAGTTATATTACTATGTATTTTATCTATATTTATGTACTTTGCATATTTTATAATTAGGATACAATGTTCATTATATTATTATAAAAAGAAAAAAAAACAAACTAATACTATATTATGCTATATCACTGAAAAAAATGGTGCATTGCTGTAAAAGACAGTGTGGTTCAGGAAGGGCAGTCTTCCTCTGATAGACTCTCTTGCATAGTTTAATATCATTTTTAACAATCATAGGAGCCAACAGTTATAGAGCATCACCATGTGCCTGGCATGAATCTGAGTGTTTTATATATACTTACTAATTTAATCCTCCCAACAACTCTTTCTCAGAAACTGAAGCACAGAGAGTTTCAGTAACTTGCAGAAGGTCACGCAGCTAGTCACAAGCAGAGCCTGGATTTGAATCCAGGTAGTTTGCTTCCAGAGCCTGGCTCTTAATCTCTGTAGTTACACCTCTATTGCAAACAAACACAACAGTAAACTAAAAATATCAGGAACAATGATGTACCTGTATAATATAATTGGAGATGGGTCTGAGACGTAAGGCCATATTGATTGAATGAATGTGCAATTATGAAAAAATTATTAGAAATATTGACTGTGGCAGCTTGGGGCAGAATGTGAAGTAATGATCAACAATTTTAGTTTTTCTCCACATTTTAGTGGATGGCTAGTAATTATGGATAGATAATTCAGATGTGTTGTTATCACAGTAACTCTCCCTCTGTACCTCCCTCTTTTCCTTCCTTCCTTCCTTCCTTCCTTTCTTCCTTCCTTCCTTCTTAGTAGAAGCAATTCTCATGTTTTAGAACAGAATGCTTTTCAAATTTTTCTACTATCCCATAGGCTAAGCAGCTGATTCTTCATGCAAGGTTCCCTGTGAGTGCAGTTGTTTCTGGCAGTCTCACCAAATGTTACCTTCCCAACCTACCCCCATCATTTTGTGCCTCCCATGTGGAACTCAGATTTGATTCTTGCCAATGACTACCCCTCCGTCCACCACTTCAGTCCTAGCCAGGTTCTGATGGTTCCTTGCTTTACTATGCTGCCTTGCCTCGGACATAGATTTTGTTCCTGTATTAGTCCAGTTCTCCAAAGAAACAAAGAAAAGGAATTGGTACCTGTGGTTATGGAGGTTGAGAAGTCCTAAGATTTATAATCAGCAAGCTGGAGACCCAGAAGAGCATGGCGGCAGCCTTAACTTCAATTCAATGGAATCACGGTGTGTCTCCTGGTGGAAGCATTCCTCCCTCTGGAACTAAGACCTCTAGGCCAGCAGAGCATACCGTCATAGGAACAGGAAGTAAAAGTTTTGCTAGTGGGTTACTAGGGATAATCCAAGTGAGTGGTGAGTGGTGAGTGGTGCCACTCCTATTTCTACCCCTTGATTCCTGGAGCTATGAATACTGGCTATAGGAGAAACAGCATCATATACTGAAGGCTGATTCAGAGCGTATACAGCCTTCTGGAGGACCCTGTTCCAACTCTGTTGTAACAGCATTTAAAATACCATTCCACTGTTTTATCTAACCAGCTGCTTCAAGATGGTGGGGAACATGGTAAGACCATTGAATTCCATGAGCATGGGCTCATTGCCACACTTCTTTTGTTATGAGGCAAGTTTCTTGGTCAGAAGCAGTACTGTGTGGAATACCATGACAGTGGATAAGGCATTCTATAAATCCATGGATGGTAGTTTTGGCAGAAGCATTGTATGCAGGAAAGGCAAATTTGTATCCAGAGTAAGTGTCTATTCCAGCAAGAGCAAATGCTAACCTTTTCATGATGGAAGCAGTCCAACGTAATCAACCTCCCATCAGGCTGATTACCCTGGGGAATGGTGTCAAAGCAGGGGCTCAGTATTGGTCTCTTACTGGCAGACTGGCAATTAGCAGAGGCTGTAGCCAGGTCTGCCTTGGTGAGTGGTAGTCCATGTTGCTGAGCCCATGCATAACCTCCGTCCCTGCCACCATGACCACTTTGTTCATGAGCCCACTGGGTGATGACAGGTGTGACTGGGGAAAGAGGTTGACTGGTATTTACAGAACGAGTCATCTTATCTACTCAATTATTCAACTCCTCTGCTGAGGTCACCCTTCGGGACACAAATATCTTTACATTTTTTTGCCCATTCAGAGAGGTCTCTCCACATACCTCTTCCCCAAATTTCCTTGCTGCCAATTTTCCAATCAAGTTTCTGCATCCAACCAAACCATTGGCCACAGCCCATGAATCTGTATATTATCGCTCATCCAGCCATTTCTTCTAAGAAAAGTGAACAATTACATGCACTGCTCAAAGCTCTTTCCACTGGGAGGATTTCTCTTCACTTCCATCCTTCAGGAATGTCCCAGAAAGAGGCTGTAATGTGGCAGCTGTCAACTTTAGGGTGATGCCTGCATATGGTGAACAACCACCTATGAAGCAGGCCCAGGTCCTCTCTTTCTCTGTCAACTGATGGTTGGGAACTTCCATGGGCCATAGGTACAGGATGGGAGAGAGAAGGGGGAGTAGCAGGAGTGGGGACCATGGGCATTTTGGCCACTTCTTCACGTAACTTACTTATGCCTTCAGAGCCTGCTTGGGCCGGTCACGTGCATGCCACTTCCATTTGATGATGGAGTGCTGCTGTGCATGCCCAGCCTTATGGCTTGGTGAGTCAGATAACACCCAGTTCATGATGGGCAGCTCAGGTGACATGCTAACTTGGTGGTCCATGGTTAAGCATTCAGTTTCTACTTCAGCTTAGTAGCAGACCAAAAGCTGCTTCTTAAAGAGAGAGTGGTTATCTGCAGAGAATGGCAGGGCTTTGCTCCAAAATCTTATGGGCCTGCACTGCGATTCACCTACAGGGGCCTGCCAAAAGCTCCAGACAGCATGTCTATCTACCACTGCCACTTCAAGCACCACTGGATCTGCTGGGTCACATGACCCAAGCGGCAGATCAGCTTGCACACCAGCCTGGACCTGTTGCAGAGCCTTCTCTTGTTCTGGGCCCCACTCAAGACTAGCAGCCTTTTGGGGCACTGGGTAGATGGGAGTAACACACCCAAATAAGGAATGTGTTGCCTCCAAAACTCAAATAGGCCCACTAGGTGCTGTGCCTCTTTTTTGCTTTTAGGAGGGGCCAGATGCATTAACTTACCCTTCTCCTTAGAAGGAATAAGTGCATGTGTCAGTCTGAGTCTGAAGGCCTGAGAGCCAGGAGAGCCAATGGTGTAAGTTACAGTCTGAGTCTGAGTTTGAAGGCAGGAGAAAACCAATGTTTCAGCTGGAAGACAGTCAGGAAGAGATGTTAATGTTAATCTCATCCAGAAACACCCTCACAGACAAACACAGAATAATGTTTAATCAAATGTATGGGCACCTCATGGCCCAGCGTAGTTGACACATAAAATTAACCATCACAGGTCCCTTTGCTCCCACACCTGCTCCAGTGGGACCACACTCTGCTGTAGCTCAGGGCAGAGTACCTGCCCTCCCCTCACTACAAAATACAAAACCCAAAGCTAACAAATAGGCAAAACATTCTATAAAACTAAACCAGGTTTTTTGGCTGGAAACAAGTTGGTCAATTTGATTGTTTTCGTTGAACATATAAATAACGTCCTAGTCTGCTCAGGCTGCCATAACAAAATACCACACACAGGGTGGCTTGAACAACAGAAGTGTATTTTCTCACAGTTCTGGAGGCTGGATGTTCAAGATAAGTTTCTAGCAGATTTAGTTTTTCCTGAGGCCTCTCTCCTTGGCTTGCAGATGGCCATATTCTTGCCATGACCTCACATGGCCTTTTCTCTCTGTGCATACTTCTCGAGTCTCTTCTTCTTCTTATAAAGACACTAGTCCTATCGAATTAAGGCCCACCCTTATCACCTAATTTAGCCTAATTACCTCCTTGAATACCCTGTCTACAGATACAGTCACACTGAGGGTTAGAGCTTTAAACCTATGAATTTGAGGGGAGAACGGGGACACAATTCAGTCTATAACAATCACCATCACTACTTTTTTAAGAACTGGCAATTTGGGTGCAACACTGGGTTTTGGGGTTTTTTTTTATAACCTTTATTTATCTTTAAGCATTATGTTCCATTTTTTTCAGAAAATTTTTCCATAAGGAATTTTTATTTCTAATTAGTGTTCATTCAAATGTTCCTTCTTTGTGCTTTTTGTGAAAGGGAAAAGTTGGAACAAGCTAAATTCCAAGAACTATTTTACTTTACTATTTATAATATTTTTCTTATTACAAAAAACAATACATATCTATTATATGCACACACATGCATATACATGCATATGTATAAGCAAAATATGACCTCAGAGAGTGCTCATAATCTCTCTTATCCAGAAACAATGACTGTTAGCTGTTAACACCTGCATGTATGTCTGATGATTTTTTCTATTATTTTCTATAAAATGGGATATTACCATGTTTTCTGTTTAGTGACCTGTTATAATGTATTTAGATAATAATCAACTAATTATACATTTAGATCAAACACTGCCATTACTGCTACTACTGCTGCTACACTACTACTAGTAATAATAATAATAATAAATAATAACAACTTTAAGACCAATACCAATACCTCCTAGGGTTGATGTAAAGGTTAAATGAAATGGAGATTGCAGAAATACATCCACTACAATTTCTGCCCAATATTAAATGGTTAATAAATGCTAATGTCATTTTTTTGTTGTTTTTCAGTCTAGCTCAGAGCTATGTTTCCAGCATTTTACCTCATTTTTTCCCCACTGCTCCTACAGCCTCCACAATAAAGTATAAAACATGGAGCACGTCTTGTAAGGTCTTCCTGATTTTGTTCCTCCCAAATAATCTCTTCTTTCAAGGATGCTTTCCTGCCTCCTCCAAGACTGTTCGGTTGCCCTTTTATGAGCTCTCATAGCATCCTTGATTCTCCTTTCACAGTAGTTGGCACAGTTCATTCTTAATACTTGTTTAACTGTCTTCCTGGCTAGATCATATGCTTCCTGATTATCTAGCTTGTTCATTGTATCCTCAGAATCCAGTCCTGTACCTGGCATATAGTTGGCGCTTAATCGGATTGGCTTCTAGGCATCTGCCCTTCTCTTTATAATGGGTTTACTAACTGCTCTACCTATCTCACAGGATTGTTGGCAGGATCAGATAAAGCAATGCATGTGAAAAAGGCAATGCATGTAAAGGACTTCTACAGAGAAAAAGCATTTGAGTAATTTGGATATAACCTTGTACAAGGTTAATAAATCTTAATAGTTTAGAAAATTGTAATCTGATTTTAATGGGCAAATGTTAATATACATTCTCCACCAATATTTAGTAATCATATATAAAAAAGTAAGAGACATTTATAGCAGTGAAGCTCTTTATAGTGTATTTCAATACATGATAAATTCATGAACATTTCTTATCTCCAAGAACAGTTGTATATCTTAAAAACTCATCATCATAAGCATTCTCTGTATTTTCACAGAATTAATCCTGAATAATTAATGAATATAAAAGAGTTAGACAAGTACTGTAGCATGCCAATTGTTTCTTTCAATGTCAATTAGAATAAAATAGTATCTTTGGCCTGGTATCTTGGAATATGTGTTGTATACTTAACTTTGAATTTACAAATATAAAATGTTTTTATTAAATGAATAGATTAACAGGCTGGCCGGTTAGCTCACTTGGTAAGAGCGTGGTGCTGATAACACCAAGGCCAAGGATTCAGATCCCCAAACCTGCCAACAGCCAAAACATAAAATAAAATAAAGAATAAATGAATAGATTGAGATACAGATCGGTGCTATTGGTGAAAGTTGTAGCTTATAAAAAAAATAGAAACACTTTGAGTTAACAGAATTATTAATTGTATTGGGACAGTTCTTGTGACTATGTTTAGTTTGTAGATCAATATTTACATAATATTTACATATTTCCTGAAAAATGGCATGATATCTTAAGCACTAATGACTCAGGAATTATGTCAAATGCAAGTCTTAAATACTCTGAGGCAGGATGAATGTAAATTTAATACAAATAGAATTGAAGGGGCAGGTAACACATTCATTCATACTTTACGGGTCTCTCAAATGCATATAAGTCTTGATTATTCTGCTTCTAAGGATCTTGCTGAATTTTATCTCGGTCATAATTTATTGGTGCTTGCTCAAAGTTTCAGCCATAAAGTAAAAGTGAAAGTGAATAAAACATTAAATGAGAATGCTCAAAATGTGTAGATTGTCTCTGTGAATTTGCCTAAGAAAAGCAACATGTTGAAGCATGAGAAAAGTAATTTTATTATTTATTTAGTCTTGAATCTGTTTGGGTTTTGCCCCACTTGTAAGGAAGAGAAAAAAACTTTGTTAGGTGAAATTCCCTTATTAAACGATTGAAAGACTGTTCATCCAGACTTTGAGAGCATTTTCTAGACATTTCTATGAGTTCATCATGGAGGAATGCTTCTGTCGGTAGTTACAGAATCTTTTGGTTGGTAAGCCTGAACTGAAAGTTCATGGAAATTGTCCTTTTTCATTGTTCATCTGCCCATATGGCTTAGACTCAGAGGACTGGTCTTTTTCCTAGGACGGCACTTGTAATGATTCTTTAATGATGAAAACAATGCACATTGTGAATTTAGTGGAAAAGCACTGGATTGTGAATCAATGACTGAGTTTGTGACTTAAGTCTGCCTCTCATTATCTCTGTGATCTTAGAAAGTCCTATATTCTAAATGAGCCTTGAGTTTGTTTTTTAATCTGTAAAATGGTGATAATGTTTACCTCACAGGGCTGTTGAGAGGATTGAATGAAATGGGTGTGCAAGTACTTTATAAGCCATAGAACATTACACAAATACAAAGAGTTATTTTATAGAAGATTAGTAATTTTGTTTCACTAATAAAAATCTTTGTTATATTTGTTCATGGATAAATAGACTTTGCTTTCTATTTTAGCCTTTTTATTTCTGAAGGCACTGAAATAATTTTAACAGGCTAATTTTTTTTAAAAGTCCAGTTTCTTAAGTAAAATATGTTATTTATATACATGCAAAAACAATAAGTTAATACTCCGGGAATTTCAGATTATCTCTTTTAATATGCTAAAAGGAGCACGATCTTGTGATTTTAAGTTTAGTGTCTTATAATTTTTAAAATGCATTTCTATATTTTCATTTGGTTAATCTTGGATAATTTAATCAAGTTTTAAGTGTATATGAGGAGGTATGTTAATTCCCAAATTGTGTCTTTAGTGAATGTGGATTTGTTATTCCTCTGTAAGATCAAAATGCCACTTTCACCACAATACTGCCCTTAAAGCTGTGATGCCCAATGTTACTGATGCGTCATTTCAGGAATCAAATTATTTATTTTGGCTAGTTAAGCGCTGAGCCATGAATGGAGCTGTTATTAAAAAGTTAATCAGACATGAACAACTTAAATTATATTAATTGGTTATTTTGATGAATACCATGACAAAATCAGATAAATCCGTTACGGGGTTCTCTCTTATAATACACAAATCGTGTAGTGATGTAAATGTCATGACTACCATCTTTCCATTTCTCAATATAACATGAAGTCAAAAATATATATTTTTTAACAATTAGGTATTGCAGAAGTAGTTGCATGTTGTATACCTTTCAACAGAGTGTTGGAAATTAGTTACTAGCACTCAAATTATATGGAACAATGGTCTGCTTTAGTACAATGTCTGACGTTTTTAAAATAGATGCTGATGATTGGTATGAACAGATATCTCCAGTAACAGACATACAGAATCATTGTGTGAATTGTCTTTGTGTTCCATAACATTTAGAGAATAGTGAAAGATAAATCCATTTTCCATTTTTTAAATTCAAGTGAAGCTAAAGTAGAAAACAAAACGAAACAATTAAAGTGACAATAATGAAGCCTTCACTCACATCAAAAATGGTTACTATAGTAACTTAAAATTGGAGTATTACAATAAAATTGGAATGAACAGATAATTTTAAATGCTATATTAATCTTTTGAAGTATGGAAAGAGGAGTTGCTGTGTGATATTTGAAAGAGACTAGGTGGCTGTTGAATCTTCTGAGATGACTGATTTAGTCTTGTCTCCCCTCTTATGTGTACATGTGGAGGCCTCTGACTGTAGACGTTAACTAGAATAGAAGGGAACTCTTAGTTTTGCTTGTATTAATCTCCCTAACACTGATGACAATCACTTTATGCAAGCAAATCATAATTACCTGTGGGAATGGAGAGCAGACTGAATGAAACAGTAAATTTATAAATGACCTAAGGGATCTAATTTTGGTATTCATTTTCTATTCTCTTCATCACCAAGATAGAGGTGCGGGCATATACAGACATAATAAAAGAGATTTTACTAAAGAGGGAAGGAGGGGAAAATCCAGAGCTTGGGATGAATATGGAATTGCACATTCAGTAGGTCCCATATTAAAAACACTGGCATTGTACTGAGATCGCTTCAAAATTTCATGCCAGTGGTACAGTCATTGTCAGAAAGTGGTCGGTGTTAGCACATCTTCTTGAGTCTGAAAGGTGGAGATACAAGTTTTGAGTCAGAAAGGGGGTGGCAGAGAAACTAAGAAGAAGTAACCAATGAGGAGAGAAATCTTGAAAATCAGTGCCTTTCTGAAATCATCTCCTGACTCCCGTAAACAGGGGTAAGTCACTATCTTCTTTATACACGTACAATCTTCCTCTTCCTCCCTCCCTCTCTTCCTTCCTTCCTTCCTCCCTTCATCCTTCCCTCACTCCCTTTCCTCCCTTCATTCTTCCCGTCCTCTCTCCCTTCCTCCCTCCTTTTCTTCCTGTCTTCTTTCCACAAATGTATATTGATTGAGCAACTTCTATGTGCCCGGCAATGCGCTGGCCACAGGGGATTATACTAGTGAGCAATATGGATGTTGTCCTGCCTTCACGGGGTTTATAGTCTAGCGGAGGAGACAGACAATAAGCAATGACACAGATAATTAATCACAAGTGAGATTAGGGCTAAAATTGACAAGTAAAGGATGCACCGAGAGTATATAACAGAGAAACCTAATCTGAGGAGTTAGGGAAGGTTTCTCTGAGGATGTGGTGTTTACATTGATTACCGCAGTATGAATAGGACTTAGCCAGCTTACGCATGCGAGGAAGAGCACTGCAGGAAGCAGAACCAACAAGGGTAATGGCCCTGATGTGAAAAGGAGCTCAGAGCATTTGAAGTAAGGAGGCCAGCGAGGTGTGAAGACAGTGACCAGGATGAGATTACAGAGGTAAGCAAGGGTCTGAGAGGCCACCGTATGGTGTTTGGACATGTTTATTATGTTTATCCTATTTTATTGCAGTTATCTGAGTACATCATCACAGAGACTTTTTTCTCTTCATTTTTGTATACTTGATGGCTGGTATAGTGCCAGACACATAGTAAGTGCCCAGCAAATACTTGTTGAACCAATGACGTAAAGGAAAAATGACTCCCTTACAATTGGAAGATCACAATCATTACAGAAAATGGGTAAGTTTTGTTAATGACTATTACCTCTCTTATCATGTCTTATTGTAAATAAGCCACATTTATTTAAATAATAGGCAGCTTTTTCTACATTCAAAGAGACTGGGAAGAGCTAGTCAGTGAAACAGTGAATTGCTAAACGGTACTAAGAGAAAAGCAATTTTTCAAGGAAAATACATTTTTTGTGTGTGCAGTTAAAATCTATAGTGTAGGAAAAACCTGAAAGTCAAGGGGTCTATGTGAACTTCTGAAACTGAAACGAGTAAAACTTATGAAAGCCACGTAGGGTAGAGAGAAAAAAAGCTGTGCAGTTGTTAAGAAATTAAGATTATATGGTATTTAGTTATTTTAATTTCTTTAAACTTTGCTCCAATTGTATTTTTTTAATATAATAATTGGAAACATATATGGTTAGGTATTTCAACAAAGTATTAAAAAGTTACAATTGATGTAATTAACCGTCCTAGGGTTATGAGACAATAACCAATACACTATTGCCTAACAAATGGTTACTCAGCTCTAATTGCAGCTAAATTGCCTAGCATAAAGAAAACACTTTAGAAATTCTAGCCTTGCAAAACCATATATACAGAGGAATCTCAGACCCTCCTCTCAATTCCCGTATCTGTCATTGTCTGTTACACTCATCTGACACAGGGGTGCTATGATACGCTGAGCATTTTTTGCGTATGTATCTCATCTCCTCAACTAGACTATAAGTCCTTTAAGGGAAATACCTCAGACTTTACATCTCCAACCATTATTTGTGTAGGTGGTGCTAATTTAGAGTTTTACGGCAATGTGTATAGCACACTGATTTTATTTTAAGTGACTTTATTGTTTGTAATGCCTGACAATAGTGAAAGAGTGCCTGGGTATTATTAATTTATGAACCTAAGAATAGTTTAAAATTAAAGCTACTAAAAATGAAATATTAGTGACTATTTTAGCTTTGGCATAGGACTATTTTTGACGTTTAATTTCAATAACAATGTGATTTTGATAATCTCATAATGAAAAGGCTAAATATAATGCACATGCCTTCATATACAAGTATTCTTAAAGTTTTTGTAACTGTTACCAAGGTTTTTTTTAATGATCTTTGAAATACTGCCACAGTCAAATTGCATTAGAAGAGAAAAGCCATGGAAACGTTTTCATTTTAATCTGTTCACTGAATTTTAGAGTTACTTTTTTTTTGACCTGGGTTTTCAAAGAAATCACATTTGGTTTTGTATTCACTGCTTGCTCTAGGTTATTTAACCATGCTAACACAAGGTCATCTTATTTTTCTGTATAAGGTGAATTCTATTTTATATAATTCCTGATGAATTAATTGAGCTACTTATTTGAGACAGCATGAAAGAAACAAACACCATAAAGTGATACAAAAATAATTTAAATTAGAATCACAATGTTTAGTTTGTAGGTTCTATCATGACATTTAGATGTTAGTGTTAAACTATGTGATCCATTAACAATTAAACATTAACACCCTTTACCACCATTTTCTTTTTCCTCTCTCCATGCAAACGAAGAGTCATAAGTATAAATTCTGTCTGAACTTCAAGGAATTATAGAGTCAACTTTCTGCCCTCATTTGTATGTCAAATTACTAGAGCACTGGATTAACAAAAGAAAGATTTATGACCTGCTGACCTGATTTTTGGCATCCCTCCAGCATTCTAAATCTTACAGGGATTTTTAGCTCCTCTAAATTTACATGACAAAGCAGATGTTGTATCTAAGCAAGGTGTTTATTGAGCCTTGGAGGTTGCTAACAGCTTTGCAATTATCCCTTGCACTTTGCGGGGGTAGGGTAGGGGAGTGGATGGCGTCTTTGGTTCTTTTTAATTCTAATATTTTAATGATTCCAACAGTTATGAGAAATAGTTGTGCTACTCTCCCTGGAAAGTTGGTCAAATGGCAGGATCTCCACTAACTCTGTATACGTGCAGCTACATAAAACGAAAAACTCTTGGTCCACACAAACTGATTCTCACGTATAGGCATAGTGAGCATCTGTGTCTTTGTACATCCCCTCTGCTCTAATCTGAAATGCCCTTCTCTCAGTGTGGCAAACACCCTGTACTCCTTCAAGGCATGGGTTAAAGGTCACTTCTACTGTAAGATCATTTTCACCTGCTCCAGAAGCATTCGGAACTTTATCCACATTTCCCCTTTCTCCAGGCCTCATCAGCTTGTGGGTATCACATAAATAGTAATATCTTAAATAACTTGTTCATGCCCCCATCTGCATGACACACGACACAGGTTTCTTCAAAAATCCTTACCCCAAGTATTTCTGGAAGGTTTCAAAGCCTCCCTCATATGTATTCCTGAACAAGTCAGCTTCTACTGAGCACAGCAGCACCTCCATCAGCTACCTGCTGCTTTTCCTTGCTCTTTCGTCTCTAGTATTACCCTCTGTTGACGGGGAACCCATGCAGTGATGCCTATATCCCCAAGGACTTAAGAGTTTAGGACTTAAACGTGAGTCGAGTTGAGGCTGGGCTCAAGAGACCAATACAAAATGACAACCACCATGCTCTGTCCAATATCACTGTACCCCTTAGAGGACTAAGACTTACTCCTGGATCCTTCTTCTCTCAAGAGGAGTGATTTCAAGAGGATCTTTGACACTTACACACATGCACTTTAATCGGGCTTGTTCAACCAGTGTGCTAGATATGTCTGTTCTTGTCTGAGTCCTGCACAGACTCACACTGCGACTCCCATAATTTTATTTCCAAAAGACAAACATCTTTGATGTAAGACCTGGCAGGTATAAGATCCACTGAAAGAGAGAAAATCATTTTCTGCAATTAGATCACCTAGTGAGTCCCATCCTCCGTTATCTTGGGTATTTCTCTTAGTTTGTATACACTGAGCCCCCTATTGCCACTGCACCCCACTGCTTCTATTATCTAGGTCCATGGCAACTCCCCAAAATCTTCCCATATAAACCTTGATTATTGCCCTCTGATACCTTAGCTCACTGATGAGATAGGGACCCTGGATGCCTTTTTTCCAGTCTATCTATCTAGCTTCTATCTTACTGGATAGAACCAGTATAGCACTTATCCCAGCGTATTCTAATTCTTTAATACTGTCAACTTTGTCTCAAGTTCAAATAATTTTGGTAATGATGGGGATTGCCGGGTATTATTATTATTATTATTATTATTTTGTGGCTGGCCTGTTCAGCGTTCAGGGATCTGCTAGGTGCTCTTCTCATGAGCAGTTTTCCCAGGACTATACAGCTTCTCTGCTCTCTGTATTGGATGGTAGGCACAAGCAGGCTGACAAGAATTATTAGAGAAAGGGACTTCAAATATGCTGATGATCGATGTTTTGCTTGAGAGACATTAAAGAAATAGAAAATCTATATGAACCTGATTTTTATATTTTTCTAAGAAATTACATCTTTTTTATTTTGCAGCTTTGAGATAATAATTCACATACCATACATTGCATCCTTTTAAAGTATACATGTTAATATTTTTTAGTATATTGACAGATATGTTCAATCATCACCATAGTCAATTTTAGAACATTTTCACCACGTCAAAACAAAACAAACAAAACAAAACAAAACAAAACAAAGCCCTATACTCTTTAGCTATTACCTCCATCCTCAAATCTTCCCCAGTGCTAATCAACCACTAATCTACTGTCTCCATAGCTTTGCCTAGTCTGGACATTTCTTATATTTTTCTGTCCCCAAATCTCTCAAACCCTTCCCTATGTTATTTACTGATTTTATTACATACAAAATGTATCCAAATGTGAAGTGTTATAATTAGATATTGCAGTAAGCAGGGGTTTAAAATACTAGGTGACTTTCTTTACCACTCCCAAACTATGAAATAGGTTAGAATGAAACCAACATTCTTGCTCCAGTATGTCCCCAAAATAGAAGTGGGGAGACACTAATCTTTATTTCTGGGTCCTTTCTCATTCTCCTGCACCTTGAACTGTGTCATGGACCTTGTGTCCAAGGTCTCTGGTGTCATGCCTTTGGCAACACCTTGCCCCTGTTTCTGACTCAGCTCTCTCTCTCTTATTTTTTTTCGTGTTCTCAAAAATATTTAATGATACAGAAGTTCATTATGTTAAGTGAAAAGAGTTAGATAGAAACCATACATATAGGCCACCAATTTTGTAAACACACACACACACGTGCATGCACACACATGTAATGAGATGAGACAGCCTCACAACATTCACAGTTATCAACTATATAGTGGTGGACTTTAGGATCAGCTCTCTTGAGACAAGCAGCTTCTTTAACTAGCCAGATGTAGCAGTAATGCAAAGGAAGACTTTTTAAGTGCATTTATGGAAATGAATAGAATTACTGTTCAATAACTTTAATAACTTAAGATTCCTCTTCCAGAAGTTAAATCATGAGAAATATTTCAAAGCTAGGTGGATTGCATGCAGCCCAAGAGTTGCTTAGCATTGTTTCAGTACTTGGAACTGACTAGTCATGGAAAGTTAATTATTTCTGGCTCCACACAAGAGACTTAACTCAAGAAGATAACCAGACTTTTTCTTTTTCTTTCTTTCTTTCTTTCTTTCTTTCTTTCTTTCTTTCTTTCTTTCTTTCTTTCTTTCTTTCTTTCTTTCTTTCTTTCTTTCTTTCTTTCTTTCTTTCTTTCTTTCCTTTCTTTCTTTCTTTCTTTCTTTTTCTTTCTTTCTTTTCCTTTCTATTCTTTCTTTTTTCTTTTTCTTTTTTTTTTTCTTTTGCCACAAACAGAAGTGGAAGCATGGTTGTTTTGAGTACCAACGAATACTCAAGAATATATTATGCTAATATATCAGGAATGCTTGTAGTTGCAGGTAACAGAAAACCTGATTAAGAGTTGATTAAGCAAGTAAGGATTTATTTTTCTCACATTAGCCTAAGTGTGGTTCTCAAAGTGTGATCCCTGGACCCCTGTGGGTCCCTGAGACCCTCTTAACAAGATATTATTTGTCTTTTTCACTGTGTTGACATTTTTACTGATGATGCTAAAGCAACAGAGGCTAAAACTGCTGGATTCTTAGCACAAATCAAAGGAGTGGCACCAAACTGGGCTATCAGTAGTCATCATATTCTTCACTGCCAAGCACTTTTAAAAAAAAAAAAAAAGCCAGTTCCACTTTAGATTGCTCTCGAAGAAGCAGCAAAAAATATTAATTTTATTAAATCTCAAGACTTGAGTACACATATTTTTAATATTCTGTGGTATGAAATGGGAAGTTTGCATAAAGTACTTTTGCTGCATACTGGATTTTAATGGCTGTCTCAAGAAAAGAGCTTGCATGATTGAGTGGCAAGCTAAACTTGCTGCTTTTCTCATGAAACATCATTTTTACTTGAAAGAATGACTTACAAGCAAACTGTGGTGACACAGACGGGTATTTGGCAGATTTTTTTTTTTTTTTTTTTTGAAAATGAACAAAGTGAACCTGTCATTTTAGGGAAAACAACTTAAAGTATTTGTTGCCAATAATAACACTCAAGCTTTTAAGTGAAAATTAGAGTTCTGGAAAATGTACATCTGCCACCATGAGCTTGTCAGCTTCCCAAGTTAAAGACTTTTCTGATGAGATCAATGGTGGTATTAACAGATGTGATTTTTTTTGATATTCTATCATGAAATGTGTCATCAGTTGGAAGTCCTGCATAATTCAGTGAACCAGTATTTTCCAAATGCTAAATGAATGCATCATGGTACAAAACTGTTAGTGTGTGGAAGACATTCAAAATGCAAGATAGACTTTGATAGGATTTCAGATTCCATATTGCAGCCAATGTTTTTAAAAACTACCACTTGTTGAATTTTAGTGTACTATCAAAGAGAAATATTTACAACTATCTGGAAAGCCCATCAAACTAAATACCTGTGTAAGGCTAGATTTCCTTTAGGTAATTGAACCAAAACAATGTATCATAACAGACTGAATGCAGGAGATGAGAACCCAGCTACCTTCTATCATTCTAGACATTGAAGAAATTTGCAGAAATGTAAAACACTGCTACTCTTTTCACTAAATTTATTATTTTTAAATATAATTTTCATAAAAATATGTTACTATGTTAATATGTAACATATATTATTTTTGTTTAAAAGAATTAAATAAAAAATTTCAAAAATATCTCCGTTTTTATTTAAAATGTGGCAAACATCAATAGATATGTTCCATATAAGTGAAAGGTGTGTTGGGGTCCTCAATAACTTTTTAAAGCTTTTTACTTGGAAAAATTTTAGATTTGCGCAAGAGCTGCAGAGATAAAAGATTTCCTGTATACCCTTCATCCAGCTTCCTCTAATGTTAACATCTTACATAACCATAGTTCATTTGTCAAAGCAAAGAAATTAACATTCTTCAATATCGAGTATGATTGTAAAAGTTCTGAGACGAAGAAGTTTGAGATCTTCCGGTCTACAGATAAGTCGTTGCTGGCACGGATTCAGCTTCTCAACAGCGCCATCAGAGACCCGGACTTGTCTTTTCATTCCTGTTCTATTGGGTTTTTTGTCCTTATAATGGTCATCTCATGATTTTAAGATGGCTCAGAGCTCCAGACTTCTCTTTTTAAAGTTTTTTTTAAATTTTAACATTTACTTGTACATATTTGTAAGGTACAGTGTGTTGTTTCAATACATGCATATACTGCACAATGAATCACGTAGGGTAGGTAGCATAGTTTTGTACCCATTAGTCCATCATTTTTCTTCCCCCCCTCCCCTCCACTCCTAGCCTCTGGTAACCATTATTCTACTCTCTACACCTATGAGGACCACTTTTTAAAATATATATATTCCGCATATGAGTGAGATCACGCAGTATTTGTCTTTCCATGCCTGACTTACTTCGCTTAACATGATGGTTTCCAGTGCCCATCCATGCTGCGGCAAATGATAGGATATCATTTATTTTTATAACTGAATAGTATTCCATTGTGTATATACCACAGTTTTTTAATCCATTCATCCGCTGATGGGCATTTGGGCTGATTCCATCTCTTGGTTATTGTGAATAGTGTTATGATGAACATGAAAGTGCAGGTGTCTTTCTGATATATTTACTTCATTTCCTTTGGGTATATACCCAGTAGTGGGATAACTGGCTTGTAGGGTAGATCTATTTTTAGTTCTCTGAGGAACGTCCATGCTCTTTTCCACAATGGCTGTACCAACTTACATCCCCACCAAAAATGTAGGAGTGTTCCCTTTTCTCCACATCCTTGTCAGCATTCATTATTTTCTGTCTTGTTGATAATAGCCATTCTAATGTGTGAGATGATATTTCAGCCAGACTTCTCTTCTTAGTCTAAAGCTGGAAGAAGAGGGAAGAGAGAGTGTCATCGAGCTCTCCCTTTATGCCCTGTCCCTTTTATCCGGAAGCAAAATGTTTGCAAGAAGCAGCCCACCACACACTCCCTTTATATCTCATTGGTCAGAACTTTCTGGGCTATAGGCCCAACCCTAGACAAATCACTTGTGGAAGAAAACAGAATTAAAATGACTAGAACAATTAGTTTATTCCTTGGGGCTGGGTTAGGGGTCCATTTACCCTGGGATTAAGGAATATCTGCCTACTTCTTGAAAAAAATTCAGGTTATATTATTCTGGAAGAAGAGTGGAGAAAATGGTTTTGTAGGTGGACAACTGGTACTTTAATTGTCGGGTTGGAATTTCTATAAGAGATTGTAGGAATTAAAAAGTGGACTGGCTGCTGAATATATCCTGATTTTACGAATGTGGAGGGAGTAATGGCATTACTTGGGATGGTCTCTAGCCACCTTAAACACCTGGCACACGAATACCAGCAGTAGGCTGTGACATGTACTCCCTCTACACATCTCATAATAATTTATAAGAAAGTAGGAGCAAATAAGAGAGTAACTCCCAATTCCCATGTATTGCCCTTGACAATCATTCCAGGAAATTCCAAAACATGAATATAGATGACTTTCTATGGGGGATTTGCTAAGCTTGAGGGTAGAAGGTGAGGTTGAAGAGGAAATTTAGGGCCGGCTTGGGTGCTTCTCTATCTACATAAGATGTGGAGTGAGCACAAGAGGAGTAGCACATCATAAAGTTGAATGACTCAAAGCCATTCTGGGAATTATCTAGGAGGAATGCTGTGCCAGAGAATCATAACCAAACAACTCTTGGAGAACAGGATCGTTATTAAACCCTACTCTGATATGCCTGTCATCATAGCAGTAAGAAACCTGGAAAGATTCCAACACATGTGGATTAATATGTTTTTTAAAATTATTATTTTCCATCGACACATTGTTACTGTACATATTTATGGAGTGCAGAATGATATTTCGATACATACAATATATAATGATCAAATCAGGGTAATTAGCATATCCATCACCTCAAACATCTATCATTTCCTTGTGTTGGGAACTTAACAAAATCCTCTCTTCTAGTTATTTGAAAATATACAGTAAATTACTAACTATAGTCACCCTACAGTGCTATAGAACACAACAATTTACTATTTCTATCTAGCAGTAATCTTGTATTTTTGTATTAATATGCTTTTAATCTGCACAATAAGAGTACACAGAATGCCAAATATAAAATGCTTCGGACTGTTTTGGTAGGAGGCCAGTGTTTTATTATCCTAAATTTATGAAAAGAATATTATCATATATATAACTCATGAGAATAACAAAGTATGTACACAAAGAAGAAACTCAAGGGAAAGACACTTTATTTTGAAATAGCACTTTGCTCTATGCCCTCTTCTGCTGTAATGTCCTAGACCCATGTGAGCCTGGAGTTCTCTTACCTAAGCCTTGATGTAAGCCGCTTGTTCTATATCTTCTATCCCTTGGAACCTTCTTACAAAGTAGAAGTAGTATAAGGCTCCTCTTTTAGCTTAATATATGTAAAAGTGTCAGATCCAGAAATGCATTTTGTGATTGCTACATATTATAACAAAGGACAGTCCTGCCAACTTGGTCATTGTATAACAGAAGGCATTCATAGCAGCACTTCCCATTCCACTCAGCGGAGGAGGGCATAGATCTGCCTTCGATATTCATGGGAACTTATAATTTAACCCACTTTTCCAGGCTTATCTTGAAATTGGATGATTCCATTGGTTTTCTTGAATCTTACTGGGAATCATTTGCATGTATAGGTTACTCTGTTCCCTCCAGTGAGCAGGGTAGCTGCAGTGGTAACAGACTACTTTCAAAACAGTCTATTACCTTGCTTAGTCCCAATCTCCTGCCCTTCTTGATGTATCCCCAGAAAGATCCCAAAGTATGTTTATCCTTGAGCTACAGGAGCTACTGATTCCGGTTCTGGAATTCTGTGCTAACAACTGATGTATTTACATTAATTAAATTAATTAAACCACTTTAAAATAAATAATTAACTAAACCACTTTAAAAAAAAAAAAAAAAAAAAGATGACCGGTAAGGGGATCTTAACCCTTGACTTGGTGGTGTCAGCACCATGCTCTTCCAATGAAATAACTGGTCATCCCTATATGGGATCCGAACCCGTGGCCTTGGTGTTATCAGCACCACACTCTCTCGAGTGAGCCATAGGCCGGCCCAACGAAACCACTTTTAGTGATACATTTCAATTCCTTTTATAGAAAATAAAATGGTGTATAATTAGAGCTGTCCCAGACATTCTGCACTATATTTTTATCTTATTTGTACAATTAACATTTTGATAACTATTTCAAGTACATTTCAACTAGTACCTAGAATCCCTCATCCCCTTGACCTTGCACTCTATCTACCCTGCCAATATCCAGCACTAGATAAGCCCAAACATCTGTTTTGTTTACTTGTGCTGAGTTCTGCTATAGAAAGTTGGAGAATAGTGCCAATTGGCTCTACTACAAATTTATGCCATTTACTCTCAATTGGGCCTTCAATACCATTTGGCAATTCTTTGTATATCCCTGTGATGATGCCCCCAGCAGCTGTTCAAAATCTTTTTTACTTTCTACCAGCTCTCAATCTTCAAAGAAGAAAATAATAGAAAGGAAACAAAACAATTTTTAAAAAGTACAATGCAAGAAAACTTCCCTGCAATAGGATTTAAAACTGCATATTAAAAAAGCACAACTGTGTATCTGAGGAAATTGACCCAGCCAACCAACAGGGAGATATACTCTAGTAAATTTACTGGACTTTAAAGGAGAAAAAAAACCCCTTTCAGTAAAAAGGATCAAAGTCACTCATAAGGAGAGGAAATCAGATTATTGTTAGACCTTGACAGCAAAGGTTTATGCTAGCAGAAAAAGTAGCATATTTAATACAGCCAAGGAAAGAAAATGGGAGCCAAAGATTTCATGTTCAGCCTGACTTTCAAATAAAAAGGCCAGAGACCAATTTATCAACATGCAAGAACTCAGGGAATATTGTTCCCACGAGGCTTTTTCCCATTTTAGAGAATATACTTCTGACAACTAAAATGTCTGGAGAGACATCATCAATCTCAAGCCTGATGACACTCACCACTAAAAGCAGTTATCACAGGAAGGAGAGGCAGCCAAACACTTTGTACTTTCAGATAGAGAAACCCACCACCACCAGGAAGGCAAATGAAAAAAAAAAAATCTACTAAAATCTGATCAAGCCTGTAGGACCAACTACCAACTTACAGGAAATGCTGGACAGAGCAAAATCAAGACTGTGGAAAACTCTACAGGAAAAAAGACAGTTTCTTCAACAATTAAATTGCAAGAGAAAAAGGTTGGAGGAGAACTCAAGATTAAAAGAGACTCAAGAATTATCGGGGGAGGCATAACTACTGTTTGCGAATGAACATTTGGGTGATGAACTTCTAAAGAAAATAAAGAAGTGATTACCATAAAGGTCAGGATAGAGATTACTTTTGAGGAGGTGGAGAGAGTTGTGATTTGGATGGCTCTCTGGGGTGGCTGGCAAAATTCGAATTTTTTAACCTTGGTGTTTGCAAGGGTGTTTGCCTCATCATAGTCGCTTAAGCTACGCATTTGTTTTATTCGGTTTTCTATATCTGTTGTTATATTTTACAATAAAAAAGTTTTAAAGAAATAACACTGTATGTCTTTTCATGGTGGTTATCTTTTCATTTTCCAGCAGTGAGGCATTAACACCCAGCCTGAATACATGTAATTTTACAGCAGGGCCAGAGAGGGCAGGGTCAGAATGGCCTAATTGCTTAGAGAAAACAAAGAGCCACTCAAGGATTATTCAGTGTTCTGCAGAAAAAAAAAAAAATCATAAAACACATTCCTCTGCTTTTGTGCACGTCGTCTCATCACTTCCATTATTTATTTTATAAATGTGGTTTCCTCCCTACTAATCAAAGATAAAAATTATAGTAAATTTTATGCTCATAGACTGAGCAGCACCTGGTGAAAATTGGCCTTTTCACATGAAATCTGCAATTTCCTCTGGCTTTGACAAAGATCAGAGAAAAGATCAGAGAGGTGCCTTTTGTATTTATCACTGTTTCTTCAATCTCATATAAAATTAAGTCACCAAAAATAAATTCAATTATGTTCACATGTACTAACAGAAGGAGGGCCATGTAGAAGAAAGTAAAATCAGCCAGATGCACAGCTTGCTCTTCGCTTCGTTACTTTATGACTAGCCAGCTCCTATTACCTATCAGGCTTGTCTTTCATATGTAATAATTTTCTTTTTAAACTTTTCTGTGTGTCCTCATGGAGTTTACCGTTTATTTTTTTATTGAAACATAATCTATTATAATATCTGTGGGGTACAGCATTGAATATCAATACCCGTGTGCAATATGTGGTGATCAAATCAGGATAATTAGTATATTCATCAGTACACAATGTAATCATTATTTGTGGCCCTTTACCAATTTCTTGTTAACCCCCGCCCCCTCCCCCTTTCCCACCTCTGGTAACCCCAGTTCTGTTCTCTCCTTTTGAACTTATTATTGTGATTGTTGTTTTTCTTTCTTTCTTTCTTTTTCTTTCTTTCTTTCTTCCTTCCTTCCTTCCTTCCTTCCTTCCTTCCTTCCTTCCTTCCTTCCTTCCTTCCTTCCTTTCTTCCTTCCTTCCTTCCTTTTTCTTTCTTTCTTTCTTTGCTCCCACTTATGAGTAAGAACATGCAATATTTCTCTTTCTGTGCCTGGCTTCTTTTGCTTGACTTAATTTTTGCTCCGAATGGCAGAATTTCATTCATTTTTATGGCAGAGTAGTATTCTACTGAGTATATAGCCACATTTTCCTTATCCAGTTGTCTATCAATGGACATTTAGTTTGGTTCCAACTCTTGGCTATTGTAAAAAGAGCTGTGATGAACATGGGAGTGCAGGTATCCCTTCAACCTGTTGATTTCCATTCCTCTGGGTATATATCCAGCACTGGGATGGCTGGATCATATGTAGATCTATCTGTAGTTGTTTGAGGAACCTCCATACTGTTATCTGTAATGGCTGTACTAATTTACTGTCCCACCAACAGTATAGGAGGGTTCCCCTTTCTCTGGATCCTCACCAGCCTTTGTTATTTTCTGTCTCCTTTGATAATGGCCAGTCTAACTGGGATGAGACGATATCCCAATGTGGTTTTGATTTACATTTCCCTGAAGCTGAGTGATGTTGAGCATTTTGTCTTGTGTCTGTTGGCCATTTGTATGTCTTCCTTTAAGAAATGCCTATTCAGCTCCTTTGCCCATTTTTTAATTGGATTATTTGTTTTTTTACTGTTAAGTTGTTTGAATTCCTTGTATGTTCTGGATATTAATCCCTTGTCAGATGCATAGTTTGAAAATATTTTCTCCCATTCTGTAGGTTGTCTTTTCACTCTGTTGATAGTTTCCTTTGCTGTGCAGAAGCATTTTAGTTTGATATAATCCCATTTGTTTATTTTTTGTTTTGTTGCTTGTGCTTTTGGGGTCTTATTCATAATAAAAGTCTTTTTCCAGTCCTACTTCCTGAAGTGTTTCCCCTATGTTTTCTTTTAGGAGTGTTATAGTTTCAGATTTTATATTTTAGTCTTGAATCCATTTTGAGTTGACTTTGGTATATGGCAAGAGGAGTTTACTTTCATTCTCATACTTATGGATGTCCAGTTTTCCTAGCATCATTTATTGAAGAAGGAGTCTTTTTCCCAATGTATGTTCTTGGTGCTTTTGTTGAAGATCAGTTGGCTATAAGTATGTGGGTTGATTTCTGGGTTCTCTATTCTGTTCCATTAGTCCATGTGTCTGTTTTTTTTATGCCAGTGCCATGCTGTTTTGGTTACTATAGCTTTGTAGTATAATTTGAAGTCACTGGCTTTATTTTTCTTGCTCAGGATTGGTTTGGTTATTTGGGGTCTTTTCCATATGAATGTTAGGGCTGTTTTTTCTATTTCTGTGAGTAATTTCATCAGTATTTTGATGGGGATTGCATTGAATCTGTAGATTTGGGTAGTATAGACATTTTCACAATATTAATTCTTCCAATCCAAGAGTATGGAATGTCTTTCCATCTTTTTATGTCCTCTTTAATTTCTTTCAGCAGTGATTTGTAGTTCTCATTGTAGTAATCTTCCACCTCCTTGGTTAAATTGATTCCTAGGTATTTTATTTTTTTCTGTGATTATTGTAAATGAGCTTGTTTTCTCAATTTATTTTTCTACTAGTTCATTGTTGGGGTATAAAGATGCTTCTTATTTTTCCCAGTTGATTTTGTATCCTGCAATATTACTGAAATTGTTAATCAGCTCAAAGAGTTTTTTGGTAGAGTCTTTAGTTTTTCTATATATAGGATCATGTCATCTGCAATTTGGGACAGTTTGCCTCTGTCTTTTCCAGTCTGGATGCCCTTTTTTAAAAAATTTCTTTCTCTTGCTGGATTGCTCTGGCTAGTACTTCAAACACTATGTTGAACAGGAGTGGTGAGAGTGGGATGATATTAGTGGTGGGTTTGTTTTCTATGCCTTTCATTGTGTTGAGATTCTTTCTTTCTATACATAATTGCTGAGAGCCTTTATCATGAAAGGATGTTGAATTTTGTCAAATGATTTTTCTGCATCTATTGAGATAATCATATGGTTTTTGTCCTTTCTTTGTTGATGTGATGTGGTGTGTCACATTTATTGACTTGTGTTGAACCATTCTTGCATTGGTGGGATAAATCCCACTTGATAATGGTGTATAATTTTTAACTTTTGATAATGGAAAATTTTAGGCATATACAGAAGTAGTTATAGTAGCATAATGAATCTCCATGTACTCATCATGCAACCTCAGCAGTTATCAACATATGATCAATCTTATTTTATTTATACACATATCTAATATCCCTTTTTACTGGATTATTTGTTTTCGAAGCAAATTCTAGATATCATGCTTTTTTCATCCCAAAATGTGCTTTCAAGGAAGTAAGCAACAAAGAACTTTGTAAGAAAACACATGCTCAAAGACTTAGCCAAATACCACCAGTTTACACCAAGGCCTATAGGAGACCAAAGCCAACAAAACTCTGCAGCTTTACCTAGAAAATTTCTAATATCTATTTTAAGTTTTCAATTTTGCAGCTGTGCTTATACTACCAGTTATCATTCATGTCTACAGGATACCAAAACCAACAAATGCAACAATGCTATATAGAAAATTACTGGTTTCTTACTAAAGTTTCAGTTTACAATGGTTTAGTTTTAATTTAAAGTTCAATCCACATGGATAATGAAAAGAGAATTGACCTGGAATTGAGATTTGGGTTAGTCCCAGCTCTGCTAATTTACTTTACTACCTCCTTAAGCAAACCAGTTAAAACTTTGGGCCTATTCTTTCAGAGGATGAGAGTGATATCTCAATTTTCTTCAAGCTCTGTATCTCTAAATCTTTAACAAATTGACTTTGAGAAGTGCTATCTTTTTTTGGCGTTAGAAGATAAAGTTTAAATACTCTTCACAATGAGTTAACTGTAGTTGAAAAATTCTCTAGGAGGTTAAGATAAAATAGCACTTTAAGAAATACATTACAATATAATTTTTAGCTAAACATACAATCACTGCTATTCCAAGAATCTGCTGTTCGTGAGATATTTTTCTAGCATAGGTATGTAGACACAAGCAGAGATTGCTCTTTAAAGGGATGGAAAAGCATTAATTTGTTACATAATGAGATGCTCAACTAAGAAGTGTGTTAAACCAGAATTCACTTTCAGATAACTTTCAGGGCCAGATTTTCACCTTGGTCTTAACAAGGTACCTTAGGAAATAATAATGTTTACACTGAAAATGTGCTTAGCAAGGTAATTTTTAGAAAATTATTGAGTGGAAAAATGCATCCTAGTAGGAAAAAAATTCTCTGCATGAAAATGCTTACTAACTTTTAGTTTGTATTAGTAATGTTCCAAACCCCAACTTTCTACTCCCATGAAAAAAGCCTAGAGAATGGTATGACTGAGCCCACTCTTATTTCTCTCCTGTAGTGCATTGCAACTGCCATCTCATAGGAGCATGCTGCTCAGAACCATGAAATACAATTTCTAATTCCCTCCAACTACTCACTAAGATCATTGGAATAAATTCAACTTACATTTTGATGTCTCACCCATCGGCAGAGTCTTCAGATTTCATTTCAGCTTCTGATCCTTCCTTTGTTGCTTTCACTTGGGGTTTAGGGTTCTGGAATTCACTGGCACTTTTCTCAAAAGTCCAAAGTACAGCACTCTAGTCTTTAGGATCTCTGCCTCTATATTGCTGACCTTGCAGATCGTGGTTGGCTGGACACTTTCTGCACACAGTTTTAGACACTTCAAGACCTATTCAATGATTCTGACTACCTGGAATGCCCTCTCTTAGCTGCCCTCGTTCCTTTTCACAGTGAAATTTCTAGTTGCTTGTCCTTGATCCGGCTTCCCTGGCTGTACAATTATCTATTCTCCTTTCCACTAAGATAGTGAATTTGCTTTCTATTGTAGTTGAACCGTCCTATCTACTGACAGGTTTTTTGTTTACTAACCACTATGCAAGTATGTGCAGTTTCCTGCCCACTTGAGTTTCCTTTGCCACTATGACCCACAATAACTGGTTTGTCAGCCACTATTCTGGAGTCTCCTGGCCGCTCTGAGACAAGAATCGCTGTGTCTATGCAAGCTAGCTTCTATCCTACCCCAGCATCTTCCTCACACTGGGAGACTCTCTCACACTCGTATGCATTTTTTCTTTACCAAAATTGCACTTGTGGGCAAAAACCATTGCCAATCATATCCACATAGTCTTTTCAATAAGCATGTGGGTTTTCTCTTCCCTGTACTCCTTCAAAGACACACTTACTTATTATGAATCAAACAACATGAATACCTAGTCTAGAAACATCTTTGGGTTTAGCGTTGGGGGTGACTTTCCCCCTTCTCCTTCAGAAATGTGATTGCTTATATGGACAAGATCACATGAACTTATCTGGAATCTAATATCTCAGAAATTAATTTGGTGATAGCAGTTTTTCCCTCTTCCTTCAGATAAGTGTTTACTTATGTTGATCAGACCACATGAGTAATATTACTGGAATTAATTTTGGTTGTGGCATTTGTCCTCCTGCTGCAGGTAAGACTTTACTTACATAGATTAGACAACACAAATAACTAGTCATGAAACAAACATTGTTGGATATAATTTGGGGGATGATTTTTTTTCTTCTCCTCCTTCAGAAAGTTGTTCACTTATTTGGATCATACCCCAAGACTAACTCCTCCAAAATCCAATATCACTAGAATTAATTTTGATGGTTTTGGTTTTCCCTCTCCTCTTTCTGATAAACCTATACTTTTTATGGTTCAGGCCACTGTCTAATTCTTACAGGATCCAATATTACAGGAATTAATTTTAGTGGTGACACTTTTCCTTGCCATCCTTCAGATATGTATTTACTCATGTGAATCAGACCCTATGACTATCTTGCCTGGGATCAAATACCAGTGGAATTAATTTTGGTGTTCATGTAGAGCTTTCCCCTCAGCTTTGTTTTTCAACAGTCTCTTTGTCCAAACCCAAATCAAGCCTCCCCCTAATTCTAGTTCCATTCCTACCTTACCCTTTACCACCCCATTTCTCCATTTCCATTCCTGCAAGAATACCTTCTGGACATGGCCTCCTTAAGTCCCTCAACCCTCTAGTTAAAAAGTGTCTGAATTTTCTCCTGGAGGTTTAACATACATAATCCATATTTTAAAACTATAAACACAGAAAAGAGAAGCAGAAGGAGAACAAGAAAGTATGTTGAAACTGGTCCCATAATGTGGCTTAAAATCAGAAGTAGATGAAGAGTGCCAGCTTGAAAATAATAGACAAAGAAAATCCATGTAATAAAAGAAATTGGTCCTCCAATCTATTTATAACTTACTATTTATAAACTCATTATCATATATAATAAGTCTTTTCCTATGAAGTGACAGCCTCTGATTAGCTGTATCTTCCATTACATAGCTCTTTTCTAGAAAGATCTGTTGTCCTCCCCCAACCCTTACAGTAGCCCCCAGAGGGATGGACTTAATTCTTCCTTATCCAATCATGTACTGAGCCCACTTGTGACTTTATTTATTCAAGAAAGTTCGGTCCTTAAACTCCCACCCCCATAGACACATGAAAACCCTAACAGAAATCCCCAGGAGAGAAAACTTTCTTCAGTTCTCTTTCAACCAATGATGTTCGGATCCACCTCCTGGCATTTCCTTCCTTGAGGACATTCTGTGCTCATATCAGAAACATCCAGGGGCAGGATCTTAGTCCACTTGTTCAACCCAGCATCTTCAGAGCTATTTCAAGACCTTTACTTTCCCCAGGATAATCTGTCCTCGAAACCTACCCTCACAGAAACACTCAGAGGTATAGACGTATTCTGTTCTTTCTCATCAAATCACATTCTTTTTTTTTTTTTTTTTAAATTTTATTTTGTCGATATACATTGTGGCTGATTATTGCTCCCCATCACCAAAACCTCCCTCCCTTCTCCCTCCCCCCCTCCCCCCCAACAATGTCCTTTCTGTTTTCTTGTCGTATCAACTTCGAGTAATTGTGGTTGTTATATCTTCTTCCCCCCCGCCCCGGTTTTGTGTGTGTGTGTGTGTGTGTGTGTGTGTGTGTGTGTGTGTGTGTGTGTGTGTGAATTTATATATTAATTTTTAGCTCCCACCAATAAGTGAGAACATGTGGTATTTCTCTTTCTGTGCCTGACTTGTTTCACTTAATATAATTCTCTCAAGGTCCATCCATGTTGTTGCAAATGGCAGTATTTCATTCGTTTTTATAGCTGAGTAGTATTGCATTGTGTAGATGTACCACATTTTCCGTATCCACTCATCTGATGATGGACATTTGGGCTGGTTCCAACTCTTGGCTATTGTAAAGAGTGCTGCGATGAACATTGGGGAACAGGTATACCTTCGACTTGATGATTTCCATTCCTCTGGGTATATTCCCAACAGTGGGATAGCTGGGTCATATGGTAGATCTATCTGCAATTGTTTGAGGAACCTCCATACCATTTTCCATAGAGACTGCACCATTTTGCAGTCCCACCAACAGTGTATGAGAGTTCCTTTTTCTCCGCAACCTCGCCAGTATTTATCGTTCAGAGTCTTTTGGATTTTAGCCATCCTAACTGGGGTTAGATGGTATCTCAATGTGGTTTTGATTTGCATTTCCCGGATGCTGAGTGATGTTGAGCATTTTTTCATATGTCTGCTGGCCATTTGTATATCTTCCTTAGAGAAATGCCTACTTAGCTCTTTTGCCCATTTTTTAATTGGGTTGCTTGTTTTCTTCTTGTAAAGTTGTTTGAGTTCCTTATATATTCTGGATATTAATCCTTTGTCAGATGTATATTTTGCAAATATTTTCTCCCACTCTGTTGGTTGTCTTTTAACTCTGTTAATTGTTTCTTTTGCTGTGCAGAAGCTTTTTAGTTTGATATAATCCCATTTATTTATTTTTCCTTTGGTTGCCTGTGCTTTTGGGGTCGTATTCATGAAGTCTGTGCCCAGTCCTATTTCCTGAAGTGTTTCTCCTATGTTTTCTTCAAGAAGTTTTATTGTTTCAGGGTGTATATTTAAATCCTTAATCCATTTTGAGTTGATTTTAGTATACGGTGAGAGGTATGGATCTAGTTTCATTCTCCTGCATATGGATATCCAGTTATCCCAGCACCATTTGCTGAAAAGGCAGTCCCTTCTCCAGTGAATAGGCTTGGTGCCTTTGTCAAAGAAGATAGCAGTAAGTGTGTGGGTTGATTTCTGGATTCTCTATTCTATTCCATTGTTCAGTGTGTCTGTTTTTATGCCAGTCCCATACTGTTTTGGTTATTATAGCTTTGTAGTATAGCTTAAAGCCAGGTAGTGTTATGCCTCCAGCTTTATTTTTTTTACTCAGCATTGCTTTGGCTATGCATGGTCTTTTATTGTTCCATATAAATGTCTGGATAGTTTTTTCCATTTCTGAGAAAAATGTCTTTGGAATTTTGATGGGGATTGCATTGAATTTGTATATCACTTTGGGTAGTATGGACATTTTCACTATGTTGATTCTTCCAATCCAAGAGCATGGGCTATCTTTCCATCTTCTTGTATCCTCTCTAATTTCTCTCAGCAGTGGTTTGTAGTTCTCATTATAGAGATTTTTCACCTCCTTGGTTAACTCAATTCCTAAGTATTTTATTTTTTTGGTGGCTATTGTAAATGGGCAGGCTTTCTTGATTTCTCGTTCTGCATGTTCACTATTGGAGAAAAGAAATGCTACTGATTTTTGTGTGTTGATTTTGTATCCTGCTATTGTGCTGAAATCATTTATCAATTCCAAGAGTATTTTTGTAGAGGTTTTAGGCTGTTTGATATATAGGATCATGTCATCTGCAAACAGGGACAGTTTGACTTCATCTTTTCCAATCTGGATGCCCTTTATTTCCTTCTCTGCTCTGATTGCTCTGGCTAGTACTTCCAACACTATGTTGAATAGGAGTGGTGAGAGTGGGCATCCTTGTCTAGTTCCTGTATCAAATCACATTCTGAGCCAACCTCCTCACTTTTACTTCTTCCAGAATATTCTGTCATCACATCCTCACTAAATCACAAAACTAAGGGGATAGGAGCTTGGTTCAGATTTCCTTCAACCAATCATGTTGTAACATGCTCGGAGGCCATTACTTTTCCTGGAATGTTCTATCCTCATCCCCCCTTCATAACAGAAACCAAGGTTAAGTTATTATTCAGTTCTTCCACATCTATGAATTTTATGAGCCTAATATCTGAACTTTGCTTCTTCCTAAAAGTTTTTGTCATCCTCCACAGCAATACAAACCTGAACAGAAACCACATGGAAGGGGAACATAATTCAGTATTTCTTTCACCAACCACATTCTGACACCTTCTTTGCTTCTTTCATAAAGTTCTGTCCTTATACACACCACCACTATATCAGAAACACCCTGGGTAGGGATTTCAGTGGTTCTCCTTCAACCTATCATGTTCTGACCTGCTCTCCAGTTTGTTACATCTATCACAATTCTCAGTCCCTATCTACCTACAGAAACCTCAGGGGTGGGAACTTATTCAGTCCTCCCTCATGTTCTGAGTCCTCCATCTGACCTTTACTTCTTCTAGAAAGTTCTGTCCCAATCTTCCCCCTCTCCTAACAGACGCATTCACAGGAAATGGGAATAACTTAGTTCTGTTCTCCTTTAACCAGTCATGTGCAGAACTGGTCCAAGACCTTTAATTCTTCAGAAAGTTGTATTCTTACCCTCCCCTCCCCAACCAAACTTAACCTTTTAAAACCCCCTAGGGAAGGAAATGTAGTTCAGACCTCCTTCAGCCAATCACATTCTGACCTCACCTCCTTATCTCGATGGCTTCCAGAGTTCTGTTGTTATATCCTCACCAAATCAGAAACTCCCGGGGGAGGGATCTTAGTTCAGTTACTCTTCAACCAAGCTGCTTTCAGATCTTTACCTTTTGTGGTATGTCCTGTTCTCATCCCCTCATCCTCAAAGAAGCACTAAGGAGAGGGGCCTCCTTATGTTCTTCCTCATCCAATCATTTTCTGAGGCTTCTCCCTCCGTTTGTCACTTACTTTTAGAAAGATCTCTCCTTCCCTTGTCCACCCTCCCCCATCTTTACAGAAACCACCAGATGGGGCAACTGAATTCAATATTTTTTTCTTTTTTTTCCCTGCAGCTGGCTGGTACAAGGATCGAACCCTAGACCTTGGTGTTATTAGCATCGTGCTCTAGCGAGCTGAGCTAATCAGCCAGCCCCAACCAATTAAATTTTGACACCACCTTCTGGCCTTTAGTTCTTTCAGGAAGTTTTATCCTCATAACCTCACTAGAGCAGACACACCAAGGAGCGGGAGAATAGCTTCATTTTACTTCAAACAATCATACTCGGATGGGCTCCCAGACTTTTACATTTCCCAGAATGTTCTGTTCTCATCTCCTCACCCTCATCCAAACCCTAAGTGGAAAGGGTTTATTCAGTTCTTCCTCATTCAGTCATGCTGTGAACCTACCCCCGATCTTTACTTATTCCACAAAGTTCTGTCCGTACCCCCACCCCACAAATACTCTCTCAGAAATTCCAAGGGAAGGAACTTAGTTCAGTAGTGTTTCAAACAATCACATTCTGACCCTGCCACCTGACCTTTACTTCTTCCTGAAAGCTCTGTTCACATATGCTCACTCTGTTAGACACATCCAAAGAAGGGGTCTTAGTTCAGTTTTCCTTCAAGCAACCATGTTCAGACCCCGTCGAAGACTTGTATTTTCCCTAGAATGTTGGATCCTTATCCACTTGTGTGTATCCTCACAGATGGATCCTCATTCATGTATGAGGATGTCACAGAAACCCACAGGGTGGAGAGCCTGAGGAAAGAGCATGGGAATAGTAAAAATATGGGAAGGGGGGCGGTCAGAACATAGTTGCTTAAGAGAAAATTGCAATAAGATCCTTTTCTCTGGGAGCTGCTGATATAGTGAGGTTATGAGTATAGAATGTTCTGGAAGAATTAAAGGTCAGAAGGTATGGTCAGAGGTGATTGGTTGAAGGAGAAATTAACTAAAATCCCTCCCATGGTAGTTTCTGTAAGGTTGAGTTTGTGGGGAAGGAGGCAGATTTTTCTGGAAGCAGTAAAGGTCTGGGAGTAGATCCAAACATGATTAGTGGAAGGAGAACTGAACTATGTTCCCTACTTTGGATGTTTCTGATAGAGTGAGAGTATGAGGACAAAAATTTTCTGAAAATGTAAAGGTTAGAGGGTGGGGACAGAATGTGATTGGTTGAAGAGGATGTCAGTTAGGTTTCCTCCTCTGGGATTTCTGTGAAAATGTGTGTGGGGATAAAGACAAAACTATCTGGAAGAAGTAAAGGTCACTGGGTCGGCTCAGAACATGATTGGATAAAGATGACCTAAACAGCCCAGTTCACAGAAGGTTTCTGTGTGGGTGTTGGGAGAGAACAGATTGTTCCCAGGAAAAGTAAGTGTCTGGGAGGAGTTTGTAATATGAGTGACTTAAAGAGATCTGACTAAGCTTGCTCTCTTGGATGTTTCTGATAAAGTGAGGGTATGAGCACAGAAACTTCTAGAATAAGTAAGATGCTTCCACTGGGGGTCTCTGCGAAGGTGGGAGCAAGTGAATGAGGACAGAAACTCTAAGTAAAGTAAAGGTCTTGGAGCAGATTGAAACACGATTTGTTGAAGGAGAACTGAACTAAGCTGGGTTTGTCTGACATAGTGAGATTATGAGAAGGAACTTTCTGGAAGAAGTAAAGGCCAGGATATGGGGTCAGAATGTGATTGGTTAAAGTAAAATTGAACTATGTACTTCCCACAGGGTTGTAAGGTGTGTGTGGAATTGGAGTGGGGGAAGGCCAGAATTTTTTGGAAGAGGTAAAGGTCAGGGATTGGGCTCACAACATTATTGGATGAGGCAGAACTGAATAAGTTCCTTTTCTTTAGGGGTGTCTGTGAGGTTGGGGGATAAAGATAGTTTATTGTGGCAATGTTTGGGAGACATTTGGGACATGACTGGTTGAAGGGTAACTGAACTAAGCTCCCTTCCTTTGGTGTTTGTGATATAGTGAGAGTAGAGAGCTTATTTGATTCTTCCTCATCCAATCATGTTCTGAGTCTACCCACTGATCTTTACCTCTTCCAGAATGCTCTATTCTTATACTCTCTCCTACCAACATGGACCTTCAAAGAAACCCTTGGGGGAGAGAACTTAGTTCACTTTAATTCAACCAGTCCTCCTCTGACACTCACTTCCTGGCCTTAACATCTTCCAGAAAGTTCTGTCCTCATACTCTTACTATAGCAGACACACTCAAGGAAGAGTCTTAATAATGTTAGGACTGGTTCCCAGATATTAACAGAAAGTTCTGTCTTCATTGCCCCACCCTCGCAGAAATCCCCATGAGTTCTGGTCACCTCCTATTCACCCCATTGGTGAAGGTGGAATCCTCCAGGGAGAGGAGACCTACCCAGTTCTTCCTCATCTAGTCATTTCCTGGGCACATCCCCTGATCGTTAGTTCTTCCAGTAAATTTTCTTCTCATTGCCCATTTATGCTAATATTACAAGAGAGGATAGGGCTCTACCTCAGTTCTTCAACCAATCACATCCTGGCAACTTTCCTGACCCATATTCCCAGAAAGTTCTATGCTCATTCCTCCATCCTTGTAGAAATACACCAGGAGGTAATGTTAGACTAGTTCTCCTTCAAACAATAATCTTATCACAACTTTCCTTGATTTTTTTCTTTTTTCAGAATTTCTTTTTTTAGTCTCCTGCCCTCACAGAAACACCCAGAAGAGGGAGGCTCTGCTCAATGATCCTCCTGACATCTCTATGTGGCCTTTGCTTCTCTCAGAATGTTCTTTCCTCATTCTCTCACCCTTGAAAAATCATCCAAGGGAGGGGCTTACTTTATTTCTCCTTCTTTCAACATTAATTGGGACCAATTATTTCTATCCTGGTTTCTCCTTGGACCATAGGCTATAAGTAGGTCCAGCTCTGGCTATCTAAGCAATATTCAGATGAACAGAGTAAGTTGAATAATTGTATTTCAAGGAATGTATAGCTGCATAACTTTCCTTTTTCTCATATCCCTAAACAAAAATAGATAAAAATAAAAACAAGGCTGGCTTTATTATTTTTATTCTAATAAAAGTTCTTTTCATTTTCATATATTTTTCAGTTGTGAAAAATGTTGCTGTGAATATTCAGTTGTGAATATTTTGAGATAATTGTAATTCACATGTAGTTGTGAGAAATAATACAGAGAGATCTAGATCTTATATTCCCTTTACTTAGTTTCCCCAATCACAACATCTTGCAAAACTAGTACAATATTACAATCATACTGCTGTGTATTGACTGTCCCCCCAGAACTCATTGCTGCTTGACCCCCACTGCAACAGTGTTAAGAAGGTGGGAAACCCTATTATGGTATTTGAAAGGTGGGGCCTTTAAGAGGTGACTGGATCTTGAGACCATGCTCTTGTGAATGGATTTGATCCATCTATGGAGTAATGGGTGTAATAGGGAGAGCAAGTGAGCAGGTTATCTGTCTCTTGCTCATGCCATTTCTCTCACCATGTGATACCCTGAGTTGCTGTACAGAGTCACCACCAGAACAAGGCCTTCACCAGATGTGTTCTCTGGACTTTGGACTTCCCAACCTCCAAAACTGTAAGAAATAAATTTCGTTTTCTCATAAATTACCCAGTTTCAGGTATTCTGTTGTAAAAAACAGAAACAGACTAATGCACATTATGTTCGTATGGTACAATCCACTGATCTTATTTGGATTTTCTCCAGTTTCACTTATACTCATTTGTGTGTGCATATTTATTTCTACAAAATTGTAACCCATGAGTAGAGTCCCGTATCCACAAGCACAGACAAGAAACAAACACTTCCATCACTACATAGATCCCCTGTGTTTATAACCATTCTTTTCTCCCCCCAGCCCCACCCTGTCCCTAAATCCTGTCAACCATTAATCTGTTTTTCATCACTGTAATTTTGTCATTTCAAGAATATTGGTATAATAGAAAACATACAGCACATAACCTTTTAGAATTAGCTTTTTTCACTCAGCATCAATCTCTGGAGATTCATCCAGGTTGTTTTGTTTATCAATATTGTCTTCCATTTTATTGCTAAATAGTTTTCCATGATATGGATGTACCAAGTCTGGTTATCCAATCACCCACTGGAGAATATTTAGGTTGTTCCCACTTTTTGGCTATTATGAACAGAGCCACGAACATTCGAGTATAAGTTTTTTTGTATGAACATAAGTTTTCAATTCTGTGGGATAAATGCCTAGGAATTTGATTGCTGGGTTGTATGATAGTTACATTTTTAGTTTTATAAGAAACTGCCATATTCTTTTTCAGTAAATAACACTTTAAACTGACCACATGTTAGTTTTATCTTTGGGGGTAACTCTCTAGTGTTAACAAAGATGTCAACACCATATTTCCAGAATTCAAAAAAACATTATGCAGAGTGTAACTTGAGAGTTTTCAGTTTTCTTCACATAATACCCAAATCTCAAACACACAAGGACAGACTAGAGCCTGTACAGATGGATGAATTTATTAATTTTATAAATGCTGTGTGCTTGCACTTTATGTTTAGAAAGAGGATTCATTCAGCAAATCACCATGGTAAGTCTTCCATTAACTGTTTTTAGGGACAATATAAATTAAAGTTTAAAGGGTATTGAAAAAGAGTTGTTGAATACAAGTGATTTATATTTTTATTAATTCTAGAGTCTTTGTCATTTTATCACATAACCCTTTAATATCAGTAAGAGTAACAGAAATGTTTTACTTTTTTGACTGAAAAAGTTAAATAAAATGCTACAGAATATGAACAGGTTATCATATGGTAAAAAGAAAGAAAAAGCAGTTTAAAAAACTGGTTTCAAATGAATAATGACCATCCTAATAAAAACTTAGCAAAAGCAAGTTGTCCTGTGTTGTTTTTGAACAATTAAAATGATTTAAAGATTTTTCTTATAAACATTTTTTATTTATATATTTGAAGATCTTGTACTATCTATTCTACAATTTTATTCAACAAATTCACTGATGAATTTATACTGAACAGAGTTTAAATCACATTTAGATAAATGCAACAATAAAAATAAATATTTTCAGATATGAGAGTGTTTGGGGTTGGAATTTTTTTTTTTTTTTTTTAATTATGTGATAAAAGAAGTTTGGGCTGCTGTTACTTTAAAAATGATTTTTACTGCATTGTCCTGGATTGAATACTGCTTTTGGCAAACTAGCTATAAATGATGTTTTGGGGGGAAATTTTAATGTGGTTTGAGTATTAAATGAAATGAAATCTTACTGAAATCGAAAGGTGCAAATCATTGAGTTAAGACAAACAGGTACTAAACAGTATAATAATATTTTGGTCAAAAAATATAAACCCACATATCGTATATATACATGCCTAAGGAAGATTAAGAAGCATATTCACTACAGAGTTAATCTGAGGGATCTCCAGTGGTGGTGATGTAAAGGCTTGTAATCAGGTTTCCTGACTATTAATCAACTCTCTAAAACTTCCAACTGTAACTAGTGTTTGAAAATTATGGTTAGAATATATCATTCTTGATACAAATTGTAGAGGCTCATGGCTTTACTTTCTAGGAAAGCATCAAATACCAAGAACAAGATATTAACAAAGTGTCAAAGATCATCTTCTTTTCTCTTTGTTCCTGACTTGAGGATTTATGACCTTAAAGTGGGTGTATTAGTTTGCTAGGGCTGCAGTAGAAAAGTACCACAACTGGATAATTTAAAACCACAGGATCGTATTCTCTCATGCTCTGGAGGCTGGAAATCCAAAAGCAATCTGGTTGGTTTCTCCTGAAGCCTCTCCTTGGCTTGCAGAAGGCCACTTTCTGTATCCTCACATGGCCTTTTCTCTGTGTGTGCACGTCCTGGTGTCTTCTCCTCTTAATAGGGACACCAGTCATATTGGATTACAGCCTGCCCATATGACCTCATTTAACCTTAATTAACTCCTTAAAGGCTCTATTTCCAAATATAATTACATTCTGAGATACTGGGAGTTAAGACTTCAACATATGAAATTTGGTGGACACTATTTAGTCCATAACAGGGGGTTTCTTATTAAGCAGATACTCCTTCATCTGATGGGTCTGAAAGCTGTAATCATATAAGTAAGTTTCCAACAACAGGGTGAAACCCTGCATAACATCGGAGCTCTCCCATGAAGATGTAAGCTTGAAACAGTTTTTGAAATGAAGAATCCTAATAAACAGAAAAAAACAAGCTTAATCCTGTACCCATTGCTGGAAGGAAGAAGAAGAAAATTAAGAAGCATCTAGATCACCCAGGGAGAAACAGAAATACCGAAACTTTAGAATCTAAAAGATAAGTAACAGTAGACAATATCACAAGTATCCCAGTTAAACTCTGAAGCAAATTAATATATGACTACATTTAACATTTCTATGGAGTGCTTATACTGGTATTTTGACTGCTTATTTGGAGTTATCACCTTAAAATAAATTATTATCCTAAACCATAACTGGAGTTTAGAATGATTCAAACCAAGGTTGACTGCAACCCATATATGACTGATTACTGGAAGGGTGGGACAGGAATATGGGCTAGGAGACTGTAAGATGAGGTCCAAGGAAGTCTGCTGCTAAGTCCTGACAGACCATGTAGACATGGACAGCAGCCAAGAGCGTCAGTTGGACCTTCAGTGGGCATCAGGAAGCCAGCAATAGGAACTGGGATTTAGGATGGATCCGAAGTTCTTTCAGGACTCAGCGATAATCCTAGACTCAGAAGAACGGTGTAGTATCCAAGACAGTGACTTGGGTAGCAAGGTACAAGACCATGATCTACTTATAGGAATTGGGCCACATATTAGAATCTGATACACAAAAAAACAGTATAGAGCGGCATGAGGACACCAGCAAGGCAGGTTGACTTTGACCGGGTCAGCTACTGGCTGGCCTGCCGCTTCCTAGATTCCTCCAGCTTAGAAGCTCAGAGTTTAGGGCTGAACTGAGATTCGAGAATTAAAAGGCTCAGAAAGACTTAGGTGCAAGGGACCAGTGCACCATTCCCTTTTAGGGGATGGCAAATGTCACAGCCATCTGCTCATTTTGTTTTGCATTTAGGTTAATCAGATCTAGCAGCAAAACATTCCCAAAATGCTTCTAGAAAAGCATTGTTCTGGAGTGTCGAATTGACTCATCATTTTCATTTACAAGAGTGCATCACTAGCTTATAACAGAGCTTGTCCTAGCATTGCGCTTTCCTGAAGACACCCCTACACAATCCTGCCACCATGATTGGTTGTCATTTCCACAGTAGGAGAAGCAATTTCATCCAACATCAGCATCTACGTAAATATTAGAGTCTCATCAAATATCAGAAGTTATGTACTCACTTTTCCACAGGACAAATTTAAGGGGAAGAAGGAAGGCAATTAAAAGCACCTAGATCACCTAGGCAGAGGGGGGATTGTTTTCAAAAGTTGATTTCTGTGATATACGTTTACCCTGCGGCTAGATTGAAGTGATACTGCCTCCCTGGGGCTTCTATCGTACACCACCTGGAAGTGTCAGTTGGTAGGGATTGTAGCAGACTGTCTGCTTAAAGGCATTGACCACATGGAGCCTGTGACATCTGTGGTTTTGGTCTTTAATGACTGTGGTTTTTAATGACTGTGTATTTGATTCTACTTCTGAGATATGTATTTATCTGGTGTGGGATCTGGGAGATACTTAAAAGTGATATATAAAAATTAGCAAAGTAAACTAAATCTCTGTGCTTGCATTTACTATGTATCACATTTTGTCAGTGTTTACAAATAATATGGCAAAATTAATAATATGGAATGTAATTGGATTTCTTGTTCAACATTCGAATAAAAAAGTTAAGGAAAGATAAAGCTCAAAAGGGCATCCAGACATAATTTTGCCTGGTGTTTTGGGTTGAATCATGTCTCCCAAGTCTCCTAGTCCCAGGTACCTGTGAACGTGACTTTATTTAGAAATCGTGTCTTTGCAGATGTAATCAGGTTAAAATGAGGTCATACTGGGTGAGGGTGGACCCTAATCCAAGGTAGCTGGTGCCCTTTTATAAGAAGAAGACACAGGCAGACAGAGAGAGAAGATGGCCATGGGAAGGCAGATGTGGAGATCAGAGTTACACTGTTACAAGTTAAGGAAAGCCTGGGACTACCAGAAGTTGGAAGAAGGAAGGAAGGATCCACTCCCAGAGGCTTTGGAGGGAGCACGCCCTGCCAACTAGTTGATTTCAGACTTCTAGCCTCTAGAACTGTGAGAAAATTAAGATTCTGTGGTTTTAAGCCACCTTTTGTGGTACTTTTTTACAGCAGCCCTAGGGTAGTAAAACACCCAGTTTCGTATCTCTTGTCAGGATTGTACTTAAACAGGGTCAATTAGATTTTAGAGCATGTCAGGCAATTTTTAAGATGATTGGCTTCTGGTGAGTTCAGGGGTTTGATATCTGGGAGAGGGGATGCCACAGAGACCTAAACGACCACATAAAATTAATCTCTTTTCAGGAAAACTGTACTTGAATAACTCAGGGCAACTAATCATGTTCTGGGTGAATGACTGGATTTTCAGAGCAGCTGAATTTTTTTCTGTGTGCGTATTTATGTATATCTCAGAAACATTTTAAGTGTCAGAAGAGGGAAGTCAGACTCTTCAGTCATTCTGGTTCATTATTAGCTGCAACGGATTGAATGTTTGTGTCCCTCCCCTGTACCATTCATATGTTGAAATCCTATTCCCAATGTGATGGTATTTGGAGGTGGGACCTGTGGGAGGTAATTAGGTCATGAGGGTGGAGCCCTCATGAATTGATTAGTGCTTTTATACAAAAAAGAGAAGACACGGGATCTCTCTGTCTCTGCCATGTGAGGATATAGTGAGAAAATGACTGTTGCAAACCAGAAAGAGGACCCTCACCAGAAGCGACCGTGCTGACATCCTGATCATGGACTTCCAGCCTCAGAACTGTGAGAAATAAATGTTCGTTGTTTAACAAACACCCAATCAATAGCATACTGTAATAGCAGCCAAACTAAATACACCAAGTGATTCAAAATATACGAATCATGCTATGGGTGGAATTAGTCAGATGGTTTGCTTTTTAGCCAGGTTTCAAATTCATTTATGGCAATCTGCGTCCTATCTTTCCCCCAGGAAGGTTTTGAACTATAAGCTATTATACCTGCTAGCACAGATTCTGCTTGAATATTAGTAGTAATAAGAAAACATCATTATATTCATGATGTATTTATTAGCATGTTGATATCAGGGATCAATTCCTCACCATTCTTTTAGTTATGGGAATATTTATAATAGCATGAAAGCTAAACAGTGAAGGGGCTTGTATTACAAATGTAAAGACCACTTAGGATAGTAGTAGGGAACAATGTAGTAAATGTCATAATTCCACATTGGGGGGGCAGACACAAAGAGACAGAAACATAAAGCCTTATCCTACAGAAATATTGCTTCCTTGCCATATCCTGACTTTCAGCCTTATGCTTTGAAGTAGCAACAGTTTTTTGGGTGTAGGGTGTATAGGAGGCTTTAAATTTTTTTTTCCTTGCCATTTCCATTGCTCTGCTTCTACGGCTAGCAATGCTCATGACACCAGGTGTTCCCACAGGTCTACACAAGTGGGCAGTTCACTCATTCAGAAACAATAAGGAGTTGGAACTTTCAGGAAGTCAAAGACTGAGAATTTGTTGGAGATTTTCAGAAAGGCACCATAATTGGCATGAAAATTATGCAAGTAGCACATTTACATTCATTAGTGTAGAGGGGATCAATTTATCCAATAAATACAACTAGGAATTAAAGTAGATAATTTATCAGGATTTTGCAGAGATAAGTGAAAACCTTTATGTATTTTGAATGCCTGCAGATCTGATGCCCAGTATTCCCAGATATAGATATTTCCTGTTCAGCATTATTGGTAATTGGTAACAGAACCTATATTTTCAAACTGCAATGGTGGAATCATATTAGCAGATGTTATTACAATATGAGTATTTCTGTTTTGTTCTTACACAGAATGTTACTGAAGTAACTGAGTCTTGTTAGAGAAGATATGAGTTTATGCAATTTATATTGAGGGGAAAGTGAAAGCCAAGTGGGTTGGGACAGTCAGAAGCCCAGGAGTGGGTATGAGATTATTTAAGCTCTCTGAAAGCCAGACACAAGTAGTGGAAGTGGGGCAAGAAATTCAGTGCACAGGGTTTGACAGTATCTGTAAATAATGGTATACATTCTCTTTCTCTTGTTATTATTTAAAGCCAGCTAGTAGACAGGAGCTATAAAAACAGCTGGCCAGGACAACCTCTTTTTTTTTCCTTCTAAAAACTTATTGAACATTTTTAATGCCAAGATCCAGGATCTCAGTGAGTATATACAAATATTGATTAAAGAAGGAATGCACATGGACACACATGCACATGCGCATGCACACACCCACACCCCACCTTTTAGTCTCCAGTGTTTTTCATCTAATTTAGTTAAAAATACTATACTATGAGTTGACATATACTTTGTCACTGAGGAAATGGAAAAATAGGCATGAGCATTAGCTGCCAAGCAAGATTTATTCTTAAGTCCCATTTTGCCTATGTTGAAATCAACCAATTTAGGCTTGGCCTATAATTACAGAGTATTAGGCTTGGAAAGGACCAGAAAAACAATCAATCTTAGTCCTTTATTTTTACATTTTCTTTAATTCTTTCAACAAATTATCAAATGCCTACTATGTGCTAGACTCAATAATAGATGTTAAGGAATACAATCGTGAATAAGATATAGTCTCTGTCCTCAAAAATCTCAAAGTCCAGGGCAGTGCTTCTCAAACTTTAACGTGTATAGAGATCAGCTAGGGGGTCCTGTTAAAATGTAGACTCTAATTCAGTAGGTCTAGGGTGGAGCCTGAGATTCCGCATTTCTGTCAGGTTCCTAGGTGATGCCTGTGCTACTGGTCCATGGACCAGACTTTGGGAAGCAAGGGTTGAGAGGGTGAAAACATGAGAAAACAAGTCTAAAGCAGCCATGTGACCTGTCCAACATCACACAACAAACTCACAATGAAGCCCAGATTCCTGACTCTTAGTCTAGTGTCCCTTCTATTCACATTGTTCTGAAGATCAGAGTTTACTTATTATTTGGCTTAGGTGTCACCCACACATTTGAAGGGCTAATAATTGTTGGACATAAATGCTGCTAATTTAATGGCAGGAGTTGCAAATTTCTGTTTGCATTATAAGATATATTGAAGAGTATGCTTGGAAAGGAGGCCCTTTCACAGAAATTCTAGAGCCCAGGGAAAGATACCCAAATCCAAGAAGAACCACAGTGCAGCTAAACACAATCCATTATTGCATTTGCCCTTTTATGCAAGAAACATTTATTCACAGTCTACTCTTTTCATAGACTATAATCTTTACTTACTTCTATTTCCATAGTGCATTTATACAGTGCTAAGAGCACAAAGAGATGCCCAGTAAGTCCTTTTGGCTGAATGACGGCACTGCTGTAGCAGATATTATGGGAGATGAAATGCACTCTTTGAGCCCTCTCTTCAAGGAATTGGAGATCTAGTCGTAAGAACAAGCCTTACTTTTTACATCATTCCCAGGGAATAATTCTTATGTATGAACAAGATTATGATCTTATCATATAAACTATCTATAAGTGCTGAAAGAATTCAAAGTTCTGAAAAGTATAGGCTGGAGCTCGTCAGAAGTCTTGATAAAGCCCATGAAAATTGAGCTGAGGTATAAAGGAATGGGGGAAGACACTGTGAAAATATTTAAATTAGGGGGACCTCATGTGTGAAGATAGAGATCACATTGACTACGAGAATTTCAGGTGATGGTAGTAGATTGACCTGGCTAGGGTGGAAGTGGAGTGTGGGGGGCTTAATGTTAAGGAAAACTATTATATAGATACAGGGTGAACATCTCTAAGAAATGTTCTTTATAAACAGACAATAGCAATGTATAACAGAGGTTTTTACCTTGTTCTGACTTTTTGGATAAATATCCTACTGTTAACATATTATCACCACCCCAATGAGATTATTGGTCAACATATTTATTTAGCCAGCAGTACAGATTTGTCCAACATTAAGATATAGATAGTAATATGAAGTATATTAGAACTTAAAAGTATTTCTATGTTTTGTTGACTTCAGAGAGTGTGGCCTTAAGCAAGTTCTCTAATGTCCAGTTATCTGGCTTTTTGGACAACAAAACAATCTTTAAAATGCACAGCAGTTAACAGCTCTGTCTTGTAACCCATTAGAAGATGGTGGCAGCTATCCAGCACAATCTTGGATCCCTAACTCCTCAGAGAATAAATGCATTGAACATTCTATACATTGCTTCTACAGCATGTCTAAAGTTACTACTAAACACTTAATGATGGAAAGATATTCAACATAGATTTACATTTTATTGTGAAAGTTTTCTACATAAATCTCAGGAAATTTCCATTTAACATATATTTGTCTTACGAATGACTTATAAGATGACTTACAAGAAAGAAGAGTCAGAGGATAAATCGCTTGGCCAATATAAATTGAGGCAAAAATAACCCATTGATAATAGTTGACGTCTTCTGAAATTCCTGAATACACTTTGCTGAGTTTGTTGTGAACTTGATTCAAATGCATGGCAGTCTTTAATAGTATTAACTACTACTATTGGGAGTCTCCATGCTATAATCTCTCTTTGACTTTCCACTCATATTTTCTATTTTCTTTTGAAAATACATTTTTGAATCTTTCTGATCAAGCTCCTGATTTATTAGCACGTGTTAAAATTCAGTTTTATCCCATCTAAAGTTCCTCCTTCGAAGCTACTCTTTGGGAATCACTGTAATGGGTACTTTGCACAATTTGGACTGTATGTTCTTGTTTGTATACAGATGGTGCTAATCACATATGGCCCAATACTATGCCATTTCTTCAGATATTCTTCTACATCGGAGGTTAGTGCCTATCTACACACCAGTATGTTTCCTCACTCTGAGCCTACGAGATAGAAATCCCTTGGGTTCTTCCACCCTTTGTTTGGTTCCTTTGACTCTTGGCAGCTCCAGTTCTGTCTCTGGCAGCTGTTGGGAAAACCTCTTTTTTAACCTTCCCTGACAAGCCCTGAGATAATTCTGGGAAGCTTTACTAACTTGCCCTTCTGCCCTCTAGTGCTTTCTTTCTTTTGCAGATGTTTTGCTGTGCTTTTCATAACCGCAAATGTATTTCAAATGAACCACTGCAGTTTACAGTTGCTGCAGATTTTCTCATGCTAAGGTTCCAAACAAGTTTTAACAGCTGCTGAGGAGGCTGGCAAAAAGCCTTGATTGCTAATTCTGTACTAAATTGCTTTTCTCAATGGGACATTCTATAATATTTGATATGGTCTGTAAAGCCAATGATTTCTACCTTATATTATTACTGCTGGTATCATACTCATTCCCAGCTTAAAAAAGGTTCCAAGTCCGTACTTTCCAAATGGGCTTGATTTTATTTAAAACTTTATAAAGAAGTTAGGGGTTCCCAATATAATAGGGAAGTGATGATGGAGAAACAGGTATGAGTGATATTGGTAGGGTCAAGTGAGTTGATATATAAATATAGTAAACTGCACATCCTGGAAACATTATCTCTGTAAAGGTGAAAGTTTGTTCTCTTGGCGGTAACTTGTAAATAGGTGGAAGGAAATCTTCTTGGATAAAATTGGAGTAGACAGATTCAGATGTTCTTAGTGTGTTTCTAAGTGTTCCAGAGTCAGGGGGGCTGCTCAGCAGTCTGGTGTGAGGTGAAGATGTGCTCAGAAGCTCACGAATAAATCCACATTATAGTGAATCCACTGCCAGAAAACGGAGAGTGCATCACATGTGTAACCAGAAGGGAGAAGCCACATTAATGAGGGAAGCGTTGAAAACAGAATCTGAACTGTTATTGCTAAAGCCTGCTTCAAAAGCTACATTTTGATCTGCTAGTGTCTCCAAATTATTTCACAATTAGTTATGAAACAAAATTTTCTAACACTCTAACAGGAAAACTAAGCTGCGTTTTACTGCTTTATGACTCACAATTTGTCAACTAGGTTTTGGCGGTGGATTTCTTATTATAAAGATATTTAGATCATAAATAATAGCATTAATAAATTGAACAATTTATTGAACAAGCACATGAATTCTCATCGTATTTTCATTTTCCTCAGTGCATTTACCCCTCACCACAATCAGTTGTTCTGTTGCATATATTCCTAATTAAAAAAAAAAATCTTAATAAATTGGAAATGGAAAAATAATTTAATAATCTGATAAATAAATGCCAACACCATATTTAACAGTGAAACATTGGAGCATTATTTTCCAAATATACTCATATTAATATACTCATTTCATAGTATGTGAATAGGTTTATGAGAATAAAGGGCTTCATAGAAAAGTAAGTTTGGGAAATGCTGGGTTAAACAAGTTTTTCTTCTAATGCAGGACTTCCCAGAACCTTTAATATGTTAATATTCAGTGGCGTTCTCTAAGAGGAAACGTAATTTGGTGGTATCACAGATGTATTTGATTGGCAGAAATCTTTTCCTAGAGCATCCCCAGTGAGCAGGGCTTTGAGGAATATGCCTTTGCGAACACCGACATGGCATTCAGCCAGACGTGAGCCAGTATGCACTAAACTTCCATCAGTAGTCACTCTTGTGAAACTTACCACGACAAGTGTCATGCTAGCGAAATGGCTGGACTTTGTTGTGCATCAGAATCAGCTGGGAATGTTTGTCAAAATGCAGATTCCTGGGCTCTGCTCTGATTCAGCAGATCTGATCTGGTGTCTACAGTTTATACCTTGAGAAACACCATATTAGAAAGTGTGGAGGGCTGGCCTGTGGCTCACTTGGGAGAGTGTGGTGCTGATAACACGAAGGCCACGGGTTCAGATCCCTTTATAGGGATGGCCGGTTAGCTCGGTTAGCTCACTTGGGAGGGCGTGGTGCTGACAACACCAAGTCAAGGGTTAAGATCCCCTTACCGGTCATCTTTAAAAAAAAAAAACCAAACCCCCCCCCCAAAAAACAAAAGCGTGGGTTATTAATAAATAAAGAAAATGTAAATAATTAATATAATTTTGAACGTTTAAGTTTAATAACACTGATGTTCCATGTTGAAGCTGGGACACTATGAAAGTTTATTGACAAAGGGCAATTAGGTATGGATAAAACTTTGCATTCACTTAACTCATATATTTGTCATCTTTAATACTCATGTGCCAAGCATGGATTCATGACTCAGTGTCACCATAAAATATTGATGTAACCTGAACTTTTGATCATGTGGCGCGTAACTGAAAGAAACAAAGGTGCCCCTTCCCTTGATGAACCTGGGCTTGCGCTTCTTCTGGCAATGATTATAGTTCTCTGCACATAGTACGCTATTTTGTGCAGCATACCTCTGCTCAGGCTGTCCCTCTTGACTGAAACAACCTTCTCTTTGCTTCTTCCCCTGGCTGATTTGTTCTCTGTTGAGTGTGAATATATACGAGTTGTTTGGAATGGGCATAGCATAATTATGTAGCTTAACAGGTAATGACTGACGTTGATAAAACATGGGTGGGTGTGTAGTTGTTGGGGCAGAGAGTGTTTGTTAGTCTGAAACGGGTACTAAACATGCCCTAAAATTAAAGCAGTTTCAGAGGACTCAGATGACACAGAAAGCTACAGACATACTGCAGTTTAGGAAGGGATTATTATGAAGAGAAGCAGTTGAAATTGTACTCAGTTTCCAAGAGACTCTTTTCACCTCTTTGTATTGTGCTTATCATTAAATCTTGTTCCCTTGTTTGTTGGTAATGACTTGATTCCTTTTTGACTAATTTTCTCATCTACATGGGTTTGTCTCAGCAGTAGCACTTGACTGTGCATTCATCGTGATCACTGGTTACTGACTGAATGGGATGGCCCTTTCTATCAGGTAGACATACATCTTGGGATATCAGTAGAAACAGTTATTAATCATTCTGAAAATAAAACAAATACTAATGCAATCATGTGTACTTCTTTTAAAACTTTAGCTAAAGGAAGAAGCATATCTTGCATCTTCCTCATTCACATTTGGTGCCTCACTTTTTGTCAAAATGTCAAATATCTGGCACAGCAAATATATATTAGTAGATGGATTATAATCATAATGTTTGATAATGGAGAATAAGTCTATTAAAGTTTTTTGGAGATGTTAAATTTCTTTCCTTTCTAGTATAAGACCTGTTTCCGGAGAAAAGAAAAGAAAGGATATTGCATTTAGTTATGATTCATGAATGTCAGGATTTAAGTGTTTGTAGGGCTTTGTGGGAGCGGAAGAAGTAGTGGAAACAGGAAGCCAGGCTGCCATAAGCACATACATAACAAGTAATTAATTGACTGCAGACGTGAGAGAACCTACAGAGAACATAGGAAAATACTATTTTACATGAAATGTATTAACGTTAATATTGTGAACAGCTGGATGGCTGGATGTTAGAAAACGACGCAGTCATTTTAATTTGATCTAAGCTTCAGCTTTTAATTGAATTTATAAGAACATGGGAAAAATTAACAGGCAGCTTCTGGCAATTCAAAAAACAATATTTTGGCTCAGAATCCAAGCTTCTCTGTAAATTTGGGAAATCTGGCTCTGGATAAAGATGGAGCAAAGAAAAATTATGCTGTAATACCAAGGACAGCAGATTTATGTCACTGATTTCAAATAAATGCAGATTGTCATTGTTTTTTAGGAAGGTAACTGTTTCTTTGGACATAATCATATCTTATAGTGACTAACAGGTCAGCTCTAATTATTAGGCAGTTGGTTGAATCAGCTGCGTTGACTATTTCCTCTGTGAAAAGTCAAGAATAACATGTAGAATCATTTTTCAAAGACCTTCAAAGTAGAGCAGTATGCTGAGGCCAGAGATGAATCTTCTTTGTTAATGGACCCCAGAAGAGCTGGGCAAGAAACTTTTTTTAATAATGGGACCCCATGTCTTGTTACTAGAGTTGGCTAAGACTTATGTGTTCAAAATTGCTGCTTCCTACAAGAAATGTAAAGGATCATCAGTTTTCTTTTCCTGAAAAGGGTGCCCTGAGCAATCACATTTGTATCCCAATAACCTCAATGTATAATCTAACCTGTCACTGTTTTGCATCCTCAGATGAAATGCTTTATCATCTTACTCCATCATTCAGTAGAACAATGCAAGGCACAACAGACTCTTCTGTGGTGGAAGATATGAATCATGTCCTGGAGGAGAGGAGGGTGCCTAAAGGTGAAATATAGTTTTTGTTCCCCCTGCAGAGGTGATGGATCTCTTCTGCCCCTCTTTTTTCTTATAAAAGAACAGATTCAATTGTTTTCATACAGTTACCAAATCACTTCAAGCTGAAAGTTTACTTTTTCAAAAGCTGTTGGGCCAGATTTTCTCATATAAGGAAAAAGCCAGTTCAACAGTCATCTACTTCAAGGATTTTTCCCTAATTATCCTGATCTCAGTTGATTGTGTTATCAGACTTATTCTTTTCTTTTACATGTGTCTATTTTAGATCTCATTCTAAATAATGAGCTTGTGTAGAGCAGGGATTCTCTTTTTTTACCATTATGTTTTGCGTCTTCTATAGTGTCTGGAAAACTGCTACATACATGATAGCTGCTTAATAGAAATGATTAGTGTAACATGCTCATAAATGTTCTTGGGTAGCAAAGGGTCCCTAAACAACTATTTATTTGGTGTCTAATAAAAAGTGTGGAAGTCCTTTTTGTAGTTTTTTCTTGGTGGAAATATTATATAGGAGCTCTGTGACCTGTACCTCTTGGTATTTTTTTTACATAAATCAGGCTGGAATTGGTGGACTGATACAAGGAGATAAAAATAAACTTTTAAACAATTATGAAAATGCATCAATAAAGGCTTCAAGCCTTAGAAATACCATATCTTAAAAGGATCATGTCCAAAATATGTAAATAATCTCTAATGTAAGAGGTTCTGATCAAGCTAGGTCCTCAGTATATGTATTTACATATGAGATATAGAAATATGCAGCTGCTATGTAAGTCCAGGAATGAAAGTAATCCTGGAAGACACAGTCAGTTTCTGATTATCTATGTATAGATCATTCACACCCTGTGATGTATTTTCAGTTTCATCACTGGCTAGCTTTCCCTTTGTTGCCCAGTCTCTCACCTTTTCTTTCTACCTATATTGTGGTCTTTGGAAACTTCCATTTAGTTGGATATCTAGATTAAACAAAATGTAACCAGAAAGGTAAATTTGTGAAGGAAATAACTACATAGAATGAAAAACAATACACCCAGCTATAATATAGTAGAAGCCAGGCTGTGAGTGAATGTGCTCATGTACCCACGTAGAACTGTTTATGCATTGCGAAAGTTGCTCTCCCAACATAGGCTCTTTAACAACCTCATTTGCATTAGTCTGCAGTACTCAACTGGGTGAACTAATTGGTAATTCTTTGTGAAGAATATTGAATGCTATTCAGTGTTACTACGGATATTGGTCAGACAGAATTTGGACCCCATGGGACATTATATGTTTTCAATCTATTTAATCAGTTGCTGAGCAATGTGAAGAAAAAAAGGTCTTTGGAATTAATGCACAATACTGCTAGAATAAAGATTCCTGAAAGTATGTGTCGGTGACTTCTCTGTTCCTGGACCCTATATAGAATTCACTCAAAGTAGAGGGAAAGATAAGCTCATGGGAATTTGGCACGGAATGTCTGAGGAGAATGATGCTGGCTGTAACCCTGCCACGGCACATGTATCGATCTTGCCTAAAGTACAGTATTAATGGCATGTCCTTAAGACATGGAAGTTATTGGACTAAAAATTTGTTTAGAGCTAGACAACTTAGAATTGTGCTTTTTCAGAACTGATTTTTCTCTTACATTTGTCTGCTCTTTTTGTGTTTGTCTTGTCTCTGTAACTAGAGTGTAGGCCTGGTAAGGACTGAGATCAGAGCTCACTTATCTTCTGCATTCCTCCTAGGCTTGCAGAGGGGGTACTTGATAAATGCTGTTTGCCTGAATGAATAACCTGATGAATCTGTTTTCTTCATGTGCATCAGTGGCTATTTCAGTCAAAACAGATAGCTCTCATTTCTTAATGAAATCAGGAGACAGAGGCTTCCACGACCCACTCTAATATTTGTTGCTCTAAATATGAAGAGGTTCTTCCAATACTTGACTTCCAATATCATTTTCTTTTTTTCTCTTATTCTGTCTCTTTCTCTCTCTGTCTCTCTCTATATATACATACACACACACACACACACACACACACACACACACATGCATACACACACATACTATATATATATAATTTTAACCTTTTTCTTATGAGGCTTCTTTTCTATCTCATTCATTATGTTTGTACATAGTTCATCATAAAATCAAAAAGTTTAGGTCTCTAAGAGACATCCTCCAATTTCTTTTTATCTTTTCTAAATTTGGGTACCAATACTGTATACTTTGCAATCATAAAGCAGCAATTTTATTTTCAAATAGCATTAAATATTTATTTATATTTTCTTTTTGGGAACTGTCTTCAGACATTTTAGTGGCCTGTGACTGTGTTGAATGTGTAAGTTAATGAGTGAGTGGGTCTTGAATTTGACTTGCAAACATAAGAACAAGTTTCATGGAAATATCCCGCTGTTCTACCTTACAAGAATCCAAATGCTACAGTATACTTTTTCCTCTTTTCTAATTTAAGTAAAAGAAAGGATTTTTTTACTGTTTCTACTAATGCCATGAAGGCAGAGACTATGGCTGTCATCTCCATTCTCCAGAGCAGTGCTTGAAACATAACAGATGATTAATAAATATTTTTAGAAGGAATTAATTTAAATGAAGGCAATCTGATCAAGTAGCCGCACTGACCTTCTAGCTGTTTCTCCAAACTGCTAAGTAATTTCCCACCTTAGGGCCTTTGCACATGCTATTTTCTCTGCTCTGAATGTTTTGAATGCATGTGATTAACCCCACCATTTTATTCAGGTCTATGTTAAAATGTTACTTCTTCAGATATGTCTGCCTTCTACAGTCTGTTAAAACAGTACCCACCCCAATCGCTCATATCCTGCTTCACTTTTTCTTCATAGCACATGTTACTATGACATTTTATTATATGTTACGTGTTTGATGTTGTCTCTGTTTCCTCCCCCTAATATGCTGTCACAATAGAATGTAAGGTCCCTGAGTTCTGGGACTGTATCAGTTCAGGATCTCATCAGGAAACCAAAACCATTGTAGATGGTTCAAATAAAGACACTTTAAAGAAGGATTACTCACAGCTATTTGGGCAGGGTTAAGGGAATAAACCAGGTGTATTGAAACTAGACCTGAAAGGGCAAGAGGAAGAAAGAATGTTACTAAAGCCCAGTGAGAGCTGGAGCTGGGAAGGAGGCATTGCCTCAAAGAAGGTGTAGCCTTGGAGGGACTCAACTGCTGACCGAGAGACGTGGCAGTGGAAGGAGGAGCAGGGTAAGAAATTACCCACTCTTCCTTCTTCCTTTAAGCCAATTTCCTACCATTGCCTCCCATCATAAGCCAGATGACAAGGAGCTCAGGTGAACCAGTGCTCAGGAGTCAGCCTCTTGGGGAATGGAGTTTGAGAATGAATTCTGGAAGGAAACCAGAATAGCTCATGGCTGTGCAGTAGTCTCCACTTATCCCCAGTTTTGCTTTCCCCTTATCCCCAGTTTTAGTTACCCATGGTCAACCACGGTCCGAAAATATTAAATGGAAAATTCCAGAAATAAATGATTCATAAGTTTTAAATTGTGCACCGTTCTGAGTAGCGTGATGAAATCTCACGCCATCCTGCTCCATCCTGCCCAGGACTTGAATCCTCCCTTTGTCCAGCAGATCCCTGCTGTAGATGCCACCACACGTTAGTCGCTCAGTAGCCCTTTCAGTTATCAGAACCACTGTTGTGATAAGGCGGTGTTTCTGTTCAAGTCACCCTTATTTTACTTCATAATAGCTCCAAAGTGCAAGAGTTGTGATGCTGGCATTTTGTTATAATTGTCCTATTGTATTACTAATTATAGTTGTTAATCTCTCACTGTGCCTAATTTATAAATTAAACTTCATCATAGGTATTTAGAGGAAAAAACATAGCGTATATAGGGTCTGGTAGTATCCGTGGTTTCAGGCATCCACTGGGGGTCTTAGAATGTATTCCCCTTAGATAAGGAAGGACTACTGTATCTTTCATGCCCAGAACGGTACCCAGAATACTCCAGGTACGCAATAAATATTTGTTAAATATAATAATCAATGGCAGTTGAGGGTTTGGAGCAAAGGAACCCTCAGATATTGATCTAGGATATTATCAGAACATATTATCTCAGATCTTGTTTTGGGGAGATAGTAGTTGTCCAAGGCTTATCTTTTAAACAGCTACCCTGGAAAGAGAGGCATTTGGTGCCTTTTGTTTATCATTTTAATCCAGTAATCACTTATTTGTAATTTGTGGGTTATATTTTAATATTTAAAGATCCAGGAAGAAATTTTCAAGTAAAAATTTTGGTAACTACGTGGGTGTTTTTTTTCAGGGTAAAAGATATTAAAAGAAAGCCACTGAATTACTTTATGATTACACAAGGTTACAAGTAAAAAGGATTTAATGACATCACTGATTCATTAGCTTTAACTGTCAGCTTCATTATGGGGATTCATAAGGATGAACAGTGTAGCTAGGGGACATAAGGATATCTGTGATCTCAACTGTTGGTCAGCTGGGTACCTGTAATTCTTTGACTGCTTTATTGCAAAAAAACACTCAGGCACCAATGTGGATGATGGCCTAGAAGAGGGTATCATTCAGTGATACAGGGGAATCAGGAGAAAGATCAAGTGTTAGAGGGAAGATGATGACTTCAGTTTGGACATATTGAGTCTGAGATAGCTATTGGATACCCCAGGGGCAATGTCTTGCTAACAGTTGGAATACATGGGTCTTAATCTCAGGAAAGAAGATTGAAAATTATTAGCACACAGGTGATAGTTGAAATCACAAGAGGATAACATCACCTAGGGATAACTTGCAGCATGAGAAGAAACAAAAGCTCCTTGGATCTACTCCCCTCACCACCTCTGAGCAAACCAGGAACAAGCATGCTGTGTACCAGGATGCCGTCACTGAGTGTGTGGGTTTGGGATGATGTGTTCCACAGGCTGCAGAGCATGGAGCTCAAAGTGATCTGAGAAGCACTGTCAAAGGATGAAATTGAAATAGGAAGAGATTCAGATATCCCCAAGTAAAAAGTCAATCTGAAGGGGCTAGGCAAAGAGAGAATCCAGGCATGAGACAGTGATTATGATAAACCATGAACAGCAGATCAGAGTGTTGTGGTATAGGTGACAGAGTGTGAGGAGGTTCCCTGAGTGCTGAGTCATAGCCACCAAGGCCTTTCACAGGACATTTGCACCTAAGGTGGAGGGTGGGAAGGAGCTGCAAAGGGTGCTGAGCTGACCTAGAACAATGAGTAAATGATGCAGCAAAGACAGAGTAGTAAAGTCAGATGACCATTGGTGGAGGATTTTGCCAGAGCACAACTGAGAAGTAATAACATAGAAAAAAACAGAAGCAACAATCCCAGACTGTACTTTCAAGGAGCTTATCTGTAAAGGGAAGAACAGAGTGGTCAATAAACACAGCATGGTGCAGGCTCTAGGAAGGATTTTTGCTTTGCTTATTTTTAAGATGAGAGGTTATTGAGCATAAGAGAGGACTTCAGATATTTCATGGAAAGATTCATATTTTCATTTAATTCTCTTTTTCTGTGAACTTTTTTGTGTGTGTGTGTGTGTGTGTGACCAGTAAGGGGATCATAACACTTGGCTTGGTGTCGTCCGCACCACACTCAGCCAGTGAGCGCACCGGCCATCCCTATATAGGATCTGAACCCGCGGCCTCGCACTAGTGCTGCACTCTCCTGAGTGAGCCACAGGGCCGGCCCTCTGTGAACTTTTTGAAGTACCCTCATATGTGTAGCCTTTGAGAAACATCTTGAAAATGAGAAAGAGAGAGGAGGTTGAGAAGACAGGGACAGAATATCAAATAGGCAAGGTCTTAAGCATTGTGGGGAATGGGGTCAAGAGCACGGGTGGAAGAATTTGTCTGCAAGCTGAAGCTGAGAAGTAAGACCTTTTCTTTGGAGTGTGCATTAATGAAGATGAGAGTGGCTACAGTAATAAAAAGGTTTGGGGATATTGACATGGGAAGTTGAGGGAGTCGATCCTTGAATTGTCTTTATAGAAAAAGGCAAGGCTGAGCTAACAGTGTTGTTGTTAGTGGCGGGATGTAGGTTGCTTTGAGAAAGGTGGTGAAGGTTTGTAACAGAAAGAGCCATTAGGGCTGGAAGGGCCCTTACAAATCTCTTAGTTCTGTGGCTAACTTCAAACTTTGATTTTTCTTTTTTTAAAAAAAAAATTTATTGAAATATATTGATTGTACATGTTTATGAGGTACAGAGTTTTATTTTAATACATGCATACAATGCGTGATGATCTAATCAGGGTAATTAGCATATCCATCATTGCAAAACATAATCATTCTTTGTCATGTGGACATTTGATTTCCTCTCTTCTAGTCTTTTTATAACATGCAGTAAATCATTGTTAGTTATAGATTGCTGGGTCGTCTGCACACCAATGGGACTTATTTTTCCTATCTAGTTGTAATTTTGTGTCCATTAGCCAGCTTCTAACTATCCCCCTTCCCCTTTCCTGCCTCTAGTAACCACAGTTTTTCTCTCTCCTTTTAACACAAACTTTGATTTTTCAAGCAGCAAAAGCATTTCTCCAAATGGACTCTTTTGCAGAGGTTCAGCATATGTAAATCAGATACTGGCTCAGATAGAAGAGGTGGAGACAGGAGCTGAACCTCAAATGTTAGGTGTCCCATGCTCCCCCCACCTGCCCATCCTCCTCATTGCCCAGTGCAGTTCCAGAAACATCACTGAAGAATGCCCAGGGCTCCTTTGAGCACAGTTGCAAAACCATCAACCTTGTCATTTTGTTGTTGAGGAAACAGACCCAGAAAAATGAATTGGCTTGTTCACAGCAGAGTCAGGACTGGAATCCACCTCTACTGATTCTCAGCCAGAATATTTTTTATTATATTACACTGCTCCACTGCTTGTGGACTTAAAATTAATTGCCCTCAATAAAAGTCTCCAAGAATCTGGAACTTTAGGTTTTATTTTTCCAACAACATTTACCCTTAGATAATGCTTTTCTGTACCTCACATTTCTTACTGTTAAAAGATATTAAGATATGTCTTTTCCTACCAGTCTCACAACTTTAGATTAAATAAGAGGGTGTGACATGCTTAGAAATCCTTGGAGGAAGTTGTGGTGCTCATTCAAAATATTATTTGTGGAAAATAGAAAGGCTTTTCTGGGGAAGTCACCTGGGGAATGCAAACCATTGGAGTGTAAAAAAATGCTAACGTACTGCATGTAGTCTTCAGTAACTTGTTTTTTCACCTGGAATTATGTTTCTAAGATACACCATGTTATTGTGTGCAGCTGTTGTTCATTCCTTTTCATTGCTGTCTGAATATACCACCAATTTATTTATTACAATTTAAGGATACATACACATGTGACAAAATTAGGGTTTTTTGTAAAAGCAAGAAAATGATTTTTAAAATCATCATAGTAATGACCTCTTCAAGGGAGAGAGGGGAATGAGATTGGGAAGAAACCTCCAGGTAGCTTTAACATTATTAGTAATATTTTAGTGCAGTGGTTTTCTAAGTATGATTCCAAGGCCACCAGCATGAGCATCACCTGGGATCTTGTTAGAAATGCACGTTTTCAGGTCTCACCAGACGTCCTGAATCTACTTTTGGCATGGGCCAGTTTGTGCTGTAACAAGCTCTCCAGATGATTCTGATGTACAGTGAAGTTTGAGAGCCACTGTTGTAGTGTTATGCTTTATAACTTACACATAAGCTTCTCTCTCTCGTTCTCTCTCTGTCTCTGTCTCATTCTCTCTTTCTCTCATATTACACAATAAAAATAAGAAAAAAAGAAAAGCATCTGAGCAGTGACTAACCAGAAATAAAGAGCTGTAGGGATGTTAGAGGTGTTTGATAGCTGTTCCTTTTACAGGCTACTTAGTCAGAAGGGCAAATGGTAGGAAAAAAAGGAAAGAATGGAACCATTGTGTAATTCAGGAGGAAGGTGAAGGTGAGATGAGAGAGGATCCTTTTTGTAGTGTGTTATGAAAAAAGTGTAGTTGAAAATACAGAGTACATTTTGAAGCACATGTACAAATGTATCCGCGTGTGTGCGCGTGCCGATGCCTGTGCTCGTGTGCGCGCGCGCGCTTAGAATGACACTTTGCTTGGAAAGGTTAACATGCCCCATTGGTAGAGATAATTACTCCCCCTCTCTACTTACCCCTGCTTCTGAATAATTTAGACCCAGCAGGAAGTAACTTACTCGCACCACAGGATAGAACTGCTGTTATTCAAATAGATCTTGCTGCCTTGGCTAGGATTCTAAAATAAAATGAATCTGTATCATTACTACTTTGACTCCCTTTTTTTGATTTTGGAGCTGCAGTTGCCTTTGCAAGCTATCTCTTTTCCCTGCTGCTAGCCTCACATATCATCATATTGAAAGTGAACACTCACAAAGAAGAGGGAAAAAAAGCATAGTCTTTATTTATTTTGAAAGGAACCAGTTATTAACTGAACATTTATTCTTAAATGGCTTACTAGTGTGCAGACTGCAGAAGAGTAGTCCACTCTGAAAGGTATCACACGGTCTAACAGTTAAAGATGTCATTGTTGAACACAGAGGACACAGAGGACTTTAACCTGCCAACTGCCTGGGGACATGCAGGGAAGAGTCTTTTGAAAGAAATTAATTGTACAGCATACACACCCTAAGGAAAACACCTCTAGCAGACAGAAAATAGCACCAAATGAGTTTTATACATCTTTGGGGTTTGTCATTTGCAACATGTTTTGGCCATAGGGATACCAGAGCAATAGTTTATCCTCTTTGCCAGACTTCTATTGAGGGAAACTAAATGCCATAAGAAAGTCTCTTGTCATCACCCTTGTTGAGGTCCTTGCTACTGTAATAATTGTCTAAATAATCTGCCTTCCTCTTACATTGTTCATACTCCAATCCCTCCTTCATGACACTGCCAGATTGACCTTTGTAAACTACAGTTTCAATCGTGTCATTAGTCCACGTATTATATCTCAAAATTTGCTTTGGTGAATTTGGTGAAGCTGACTGTGTGCCCCACTGTTAATAGTTGTGCAGAATCTTCTTTACACATTTTCGTGCACTACCTACTCCTGTTGTCATTTGACTGTTTTATTATTTTGCCCCTTCATCTTCGTCTCTTTGCATATTTTTATCCTATTCTGTTGTATTTATTTTTGTTGGTTCCCTCAAATTCCTTTTGGAAGGTGGAAATAAACAGATGCCTGAAATAAATACAGTAAGTCATTCTCCTCAGATGCTTCCATTACCTCCTTATTGTGCACTAAATAAACTCTGAACTTCTCAGTCTGGCAGAGGTACTCTATGATGTGGCCTTAACCCATTTTTACTTTTCTTGTTGTTGTCCACTACCAAAGGATGTCCGCCATATGGTCCATCAGACTGGATCTCTGGTCTTTCTCCAAACTTGCCATGTGTTTTCTTGCCTCCGTGCCTTTGTGCATGTTGCGATGCTCTCTATTAAATTCCGTAGCTCCACAGCTGCTTCTTCCTGAATCCTTCCCTGATCCAGCCACCACTGATGATCTTCCCCCTCTAGAACATTTGCTTTATTGCCCTTATTGTAGTCTACCTTGTATTACAATTATTTGTACACTTAGCTTACACTGTCTCCCCACAACACCCTGAAAAATTGTGTGCTTCCTGAGGGCAGGGGCCATTGTAACCTCTCTACAGCATGCAGATCCATCTGTTGTATACAGTAGGTGCTCAACAAATGTTTGTCGATACATTTATAAGAATAAAAATAATAAATGCAACTGTATTTCTATGTAATTAAGAGATCTTGTGTTTTGTAGCATTTAGCTATACAGGGGCTCTTCAAAAAGTTCATGAAAAGATTTGTGTTATCATTCAATTCTATTTTTCCATGAACTTTTTGAAGTACTTTCATGTGTGCACAGGCATATGGGACCACTAAGCACAACCCATTTCCACTACTGGAAAACTCAACAAAAAGTCTAGATTCTGCTGTCATGGGGTCAGTAGCCCTTGCTACTTTATGAAAACCATCTGGCTTCTTTTTATTTAAAAAAGAACATTAGCCCCTGGGGATTGAATATTTTGGTGGAAAAACTCTAATGAACATTGAAAATATAAATGTTCACAGAAAAAATATGGACACAGTAACACGGCAATGCTAACCTCCAGGCAGACAAGAAGGATATGACTTGTTTGTTCTCCTATGGTGTAGTTATTGGAATGGTTGTGTCCTATTGAGTTGCCCAAACTATCTGGGAAGTCACCAGACACCCTGAGTCAGTTTAAAGAATTTAATAATATGCCCTTAGAGAGAGAGAACAGGATACAGATGCCAAAAATAGATCTGATGAGTGAGTGCAGCAGAATTTCTAGTATGACAAAATCAGGAAGCCAGAATTTATTGAGCTGAAAACCGTAACAGGAAAGCAAAAGACAATGATGATGCTTGATTCTTAAAGTGGATGCTGTTAAATAAACATACTAAGATGCCAGAAGTTTAAAACCATGTTTATTTTCCTCTCCTTATGGTTTATTTTTATATATCATGTTGCCTTTTAAATGATCACTTCTAAGAATTACATTTTGAAAATACATTCTGTTGACTAGCCTCATGGTACACTTCATATTTACCTAATTGGTGAAGGAAAAAAAAAATGAAAATGAAAAAAGATATCAGCTGAGGAGCAAAAGGGAAAAGGACAAAGACAACTTCAAAGTAATTCTTTTGGAGATTTTTATTTAGGCTTGAAAAAATGGCATTCGGCATGCTGCTACTGACATATGGTTCACTGTATGACCCTCAGAACCAAACAGTATGAATAATCCAAAGCTTGCCAGAATCCAAGACTTTTATATTAAAGTCATTCTTTCTTTTTTTTTCCCCCCTTCGGCATTGTGTAGCTGCTTTGCTGTACAACAATGGAAATACATTTCCTGCCTTTCTTTTTTCTTTTTTTTTTATTCAAGAGCAAGGTTTAGAGTTTAACTAAAATTTCTTCATCAAATAAAGTGGGACAGCAGTACTTAGGACTATTTTTCTGTTTTTACTCATGACCTGGGTCACAGAAGAATGCTAGCTTTGAAGTCTAAAAAAAAAAATTTTTTTTTCTGTGTGGAAGGTGCTACGTGCATCTCTTACATAGTCTAGTAAAGACACTTGATTTTAGTCCTTTATATGCCCTCTATTAACAATGATCCAAGCAGTAAAAGGTATGAAGTAAAATTGTACTTTTTATGCATGTGATTGATCACTTTTGTATTGCAAAGAATAACTTTGCAAGCATTATGTTTTTGCCTTAGGTTTTTAAAATTAATCTACATAGAGGGTGCTAAATAGGAAGAAGTGATCACGACATGTTGCATGTAGGTATCAGGTTCTATTTTAATTGTTGTGGGATTACATTTCAATTTTCATCCATACAGTTTTCCCTGCAACAATCAACTAGGCAGTCACCCTGCCTTAGTGTTTCATTAAACTCTGATTATCCTCCACATGACTACCAGATACGTTTTCAAATTCATTAAATGGATAATATCACTCTCCTTCTCAGAATCCTTCAGTGTTTCCCCATCGTCTGCTCAATCTCTTTAGTCTGGCATTCAAATCCCTCCATGATTTGACTTCAACTCAACATTCCAGCTCTACCTGTCACTAACGACTCCCTTGCTTGCTTGCTTGTACTTCTGTTTCAGCCAAACACACACATTTTATATAACACACACACACACACACACACACACACACACACACACACACACACACACTCCTATGTGTCCTTTCCCACCGCCATCACTTTTGCTCTTATAATACTCTCTACCTGGAACATGCAACCCCTCGTTTCTACCCATATTTTGAGGCCTAGTTTAAATGCCCTATGTTTCACAGTCTTACTTGTCCCATTTATTATAGTTCTTATATCTTATTTCCCTTCACTATTATTTTCCCTCACAATAACTCCTTAATTGCAGAAACCTACCTTATATAGTAATCCTATAGCACTGTAGCCGCCAGTCCTCCTTGTACACACCAATTGCCAATAATCTTTTGTTGAACGATGGGAATGAACCCTAATGTCCACCACTGCATCTGCGAACCTTTTTATTCTGGTTATATTTAAGTATCCGCGTTGTTCTGGTTAAGGGAACTAGCGTCCTAGCAACCGTTCTTTCCACAAACTAGGGGAACCTCGTGACTTACAGACAATGGTAAAGTTCATCATCAGAGATGTCATTTTTATTATGTATGGAAATAACATTAAGTTCATTAATGGAAAACAACAGTTTGGAACAGAGAATTAAGTCTCTGAATCAATATTTAAAGTTAGCATGGCACAGCAGGACGTAATCCCCTCAGACATTTGAAGGAATGACCGAGCCATCAATTTAGTGTGTAGAACGTGCGACTCTGCATGAGACAAAGCCTTACATACATCAGCACAGTCCCACTGGCTTCAAGCAGGATTTCCATAACTCCCAGAACTTGAGCTTCAGTTGCCAACAATACTCAAAATAATCTTTACAATTGTCTGAGGGTTTAGCGATCGCCCGCTGATAAAAGTTATTATTTAGCATTTCTTGACTCATCATTTAGAATCAAATGTCCTGGTTACATGTATAAAGGCTTGAGAGCTCCCTTCCCTGTTTATTTGGTGAGGTGAGTTGGCAGGCAACCACCAGAGGGAAATTGATGTCTGTTAGTGCCACAGGTGTGAGTTTTGCAATCTCTCTTTCTGGAAAATGTCCAGGATGTCACTATTTTGAAGGCTGGCTTCCCCTCGGAGAAAAAAAAAAAATAAGTGTATCCTGCACTATTGTCACATAGAGCTACAGACCAGCAAAAGCTAAAAGCCTCTTGAGAAATAAAGATTAATTCTTTTGGCATTCTTTATAGAAAAACCATGTTCCTCTCTAAAGAGGAAACTTGTTGAAGTTCGTCAATTGTAGGGTCATTAGAAGCCCCTCTCTGGGGAAAAAAAAAAAGAGCAGCCAATTGATCTGATTGTGTGGGTGGTCTGACAGCAGCATCTGTCACCCATTGGCCTCAGATGTGACACAGCTGATTTGGCTGTCTAGGGTGGTGTTGCCGTCCTTTCTCACTGTTCCATGCATGTCCCTCTTAAAGCTGTGCCAAATTATCATAAATTCTAAAAACAACTCCTTGTCTCCAATGGCTTTGATTGAAGAGCTGCAAACTAGTGTGAAGAAATTCAACCATATTAGGTCTCTAGGCAATTTTTAGGGCTAAAGAGCTTGAAAATTATTGTAGAAAACTGGATAATGGTAAAGGTCTTGTAAAATGAACCCCCTAGTGTTCATTCACTGAAAGTCCACATCCTTGTACAGTCTTAATGAACTTGTGTACAGTTTAGCTGTCCCACTAGGAGTTTGTCACTCACTATAAACAAAATAAGCAAACAAATCAATGCCATGGACCCCCAAATTGCTTTTCCCACAGTGCATTTTGCTCACACAGATGGGTCAAAATTTGGAAAACACAGTTTCAACAACTTCGAAGGTTTTTTGATGTAGGGCTTCTCAAAACCTTTATTCTGTTCCCTTGTGCTTTGTGCATCTCTAAGGGGAAGCCAGAGTGTGCAGTGTCTCCCAACTGTGTCTGACCATAAGACCCACTCCTCAGGCTCACCCAGTGGGGCTAGTTCTTCCCTTCCACAAATGTGGGTATAGACCGAGTGCCTATCTATTAACAACAAAATCTGTCTGCAGCATCGCTATGGGGGCACAGTTCACATAGTGAACTAGCTATGTTTTCCTTAGCGGATGGAACTTGTTCTGCTCACTGTAACATTCTGTTCTTGGCTCAACAAGCAACAGTGCGGCTAGCGTAATCCTGCATATTTTTTGTTTTAGGTCACTCCGAGAAGTTAGTTTACTTATATTTAGATAAATAGTACAAAGCAACACTGCCCTTATTGAACATTTTTCCTTGAGTTTCCTTTTAGAGTCTTCACACAACTAGGATTAAGGAGGACTAAAATGATATTTCTAGAAAAGCTGGGTCTCTACTCATTTGGTAGGCATGATATTTAGAGAGCCTTTCAGCCTGTATATAGTGATAATATTGGATCTGACACAAATAACCCCTTCCTTCTGGTTTATTCATTCATTTGATAAATACTTATTGAGTGCTTACTATATTCCTAGTACTCTTTTAGGTGTTTGGGATAGAGTTTTAAACAAAACTCTCCAAGTTCATGGAGCTTACATCCTGTGGTGGAAGAAGATGAGCAAGCAAATACATTCATAAATAAATGATATGTTTACAGACTGGGTAATTGATATGCAGAAACTAAAACAAGGTGACAAGCTGGAGAATGATGAAGGGAAATGAGGGGTTCTTTATATAAAAAGTGTGACATAATTTAAGTTTCTAATCTCAAATATGCTTGCCCTATAATGAAATTCTGTAGTAATAAAATGTAGTACCTTCTCTTCATCTTCTTTATAAATATACATAATGTATAAAGAGGAGGCGATAATTGAAGGAGGTGATAATTGAAAGAGGAGGCGAACCAGCCATGTGAATATCTGGGAAAGCAGATTTCTAAGTTTAAATCATAGGAATCACGAGGACCCTGAGGTAGGGTCTTTAGCTGATTTTAAGAATAGAAAAAAGATCATTGTGGCTGGAACATAGACAGCAAGGGAGCAGTCAGTGTGATTTACTAGATCATTGGTTCTCAAAGTGTGGTCAAGTACTTTGATAGTCATACATAGCTAGCAAGCTGTCCTAAGTTCAAGAGATAAGAGATGGTGTCCTCAGGCACTCAATTTATGCAGGTCCTGATACTTCTCTGATTACGAAAAATCACTAATTATTTAGTGCAGTAGTTCTCCAAGTATTATCTCTGGGCCAGCAACATCAACATCACCTAGAAACTTGTTGGAAATACACATTCTTGACCCTATCCATGACCTACTGAATCAGAAACTCTGGGGCCAGGGACTGGCAACCTGTGTGGTAACAAGCCATCTAGGCGATTCTGATGCTGGACAGTTAGAGAATCACCGAGCTGGAAAATAACTGGGGGTGTGGGTGTAAAGTAAAAGAGTGTCACTTTAGATTAGGAAGAAGTGTCTTCTTTCATTTAAAAGCCCAACTCCTCCATTTGTGTCTCACTTAATTAATTCATTAATTCTTCCTGCCTATATTAGCAATAAACAGGCAGTGCTCTTAGGGTGTACATAAATAATTTTAGTTAATCCCCATAATAACCCTGTGGGGTAGGTACACTATTCTCATTTTATGGATAAGAAAATGGGGACATAGAGGAGAAACTTGCCCCTGGTCACACAGGTAATAAGAGGAAGGGTATGGATCCAAGCAGTCTGGTTCCAGAGCCACAATCATAAGTACTTCTCTGAACTACTGCCTGTCAGTATACCTGGGAACAGTTGGGGTGATTTGATCTAAGATAACATTGTTCAAACAATTGCCTTCACTTTTGACTTTGACTTAAAGTCACTGAATGGTGCCCACAGAGGTCACCTGGTGACTATTCTAGTCCAAAGCCCTGAGAGGTGAAACAGCGTGCCAAAGATTATATATCCGGTTAGTGTCAGAGCCAAGACTTAAAACCCAGGCCCCTGACTTTCAACTCAGTGTTAACACATTTCCATTGAGAACATGACATATGATATGACACGCTGAAAACAACAAAGCCAGGCCATGTATCCAGCAGCTCATATATTTACCAGTCTTCCTTCATCTTGTTATTGTTAGTGCAATGAATTCTTTTTCTGATTCTGGTGTCCATGAAAGGCTATAGGACAGGGTCCCCTAGGGAGAACACGGCCATAGTTAGCAAAAAGAGCAAACTCTAGTCTCCTTGCACAGAGTTTGTCAGTCTGAATGCAGGAACAGAACATTAGATTCTACTAGTAATATTTTTCACTGTCAAATACACAACAACAACAACACATCAAAAACAAAGTAACTTTTCACCCAGTTATTTTCTATGTTTCCTAGTTTTTCTGTTTGTTTGCTTGGTTTTGTTTTTAACTGCTCTTCTCTTTTTTACCTGTAGTGAAATTTTGCCAAGTAAATGTACCGAAGTTGACCTTCTGCATAGCCTTTAAATAGCCACCCCTCTAAGCTTAAGGTCGTAACACAACACCTCAGCAATATTAAGCATGAAATTGCCTTTGTGACATACAAATCTGAAGGTAATCAGCTTTTCTGTCTATACCTTCTTTTCTGCATTTACAAAGGTATGATGTATAATTTAAGTTTTTAATCTCAAATGTGTTTGCTCTATAATAAAATTCCATAATAATGAAATGTACTACCTCAGCTTGATTTTCTTCATAGATATACTAACTATTCTTGTCATTTTTCCTTTATTACAGTGAGCAAATAAAATAAATTATTAATTCTGATTTAAAATCTAGTTCTGACTATCATTTTTTTTTTCATTAGAGTCATTCAAGATACTTTTTAGGGATCTCTTAGAGAACAAATAAGAGATTATAATAAAAATTGTATTTTGCGGATTAGATGTAATTGTAAAATATATTTTCTTTTTATTTTCCATCCCCTAAACAAACTCTATTTAAAGAAAAGAGAAACATCTTCAACATATTTTTAGATGTTTTTATTTTATTTTATTTTTTTTAATTCCAAATATTTTAACATTTACTTGTGCATATTTGTGGGGTACAATGTGTTGTTTCAATACATGCATATACTGCACAATGAATCGCTTAGGGTGGACAGCTTGGTTTTGTACCCGTTAGTCTACCACTTCTCCTTCCCCCGTCCCCACCACCTCTGGTAACAGTTATTCTACTCTCTACTTCTATGAGAGCCACTTTTTTTTTTTTTTTTTTTTTTTAACATTCCACATATGAGTGAGGTCATGTGGTATTTGGATGTTTTTAACATAAATTTTATTTCATCCTTGGCTGACACTAAAGTATAATCTCTATGAGAGGGTAGAATGTTCCCTTAAAGTTTTCTGAGGGGAATCCTCACTTGTAGATCCTTTCTCAAGTATTTTTGAAACAAGAGCACATGTTGAGAAATACTGCCCACCTCCTTGGTAAGGATCTGAGGAGAAGGTATTTTACTCAAATATCAGCTTCCCCTTTTCTTCCTTCTTTGCTTTCAAGTAAAATTATGGTTTTAGCAACGAATATCTTAATAATAAATGTGAGTCATGTTGCTTTAATGCTAATACTGGGTTTTCTGTTGCAATAAAAGAAAACATTTCTAAACTACTGTAGTTCCTGAAAACTGTGACACAGAACAGTGCACTACAATGTAGAAATTCTGTGTGTACAATTAGTTTTAATTAAGAGCTAGTTAGATTTTCAGGTAAATTGGTATCCTACTTCCCCAACGCAGCGTGTTAGCAGCATTACTGCAACTTGAGGAGTTACTAGAAGTGTTTTTACTTTTATCATTGCTGATTAACAAATTTTAGGGCAAAGGCTCACTTCTGTTCCAAGTCAAAAGAGTTCTCATACCAAGATTAAATGTCTCCCCAGGAAGCTGGGGGAGAGTTTTGCTCTTTATTCTTTCTTTCCCCCCTACATATATTCAGTTTTGTTTCATTAAACAATAGGTAGATACACAAATAGTTATATAGAGACAGGCACACACGTTTTTCTGTAATGTTTTAGAAGCTGTATCAGACACTAGGGTGATCACCTCTCCTAGTTTGCCTGGTACTGAGGGCTTTTCCTGAAATGCAGGACTTTTCAGTGCCCAAACCAGGGAAGTCTTGGGTAAAACAAGACACTTGGTCACCTGAGTTCAAGAAAGTACTTCTTTTTTTTTTTTTTTTTTTTTTTTAACTGTACATTGGTCTTGGTCTTTTACTTTTTTTTACACCCATTATGTCATGAATTCATAGGGACTAGGTTTCAGCAGCTCAGGCTCCTTGCCGTTGGTTCTTACAATGTGTGCTTCTCTGGGTGGAGCAGGCTGGGGCTTCAGTTGAGCCCAGGTTCCTTCTTTTTCTGATCTTTCTCCTTCGTGTGTTTCAGGAAGCTGTCTCGGCTCTCAGAGTGCTTAATATGCTCAAGATGTACAATAATTCTCTTGGCCTGAATCTTACCCTTACGTTGTATGTTTACAACAATGCCAACAGCATGCTGGGTCACACTGTAGACTCTTCCAGCTTGGCTATGGTAACTAGCATTTGTGGGGCATTCCTTTTTGAACAGTACCCATTCCCTTGATGTCCACAACATCACCTTTCCTGTAGATTCACGTCTATGTGGAACAACTCCATGTTTTCTAAAAGGCCTAGAGAACATGTACTGGGGGCCTCTCCTCTTTCCCTTTGTGTTCGTCATTTTGGAGAATTACTGGAAGTTGGCGGTTCTGGCCGAAAGGAAAGTAGTTCTGATATAATAATGCAAATGCTTTATTCTTGGCCAGAGTTAATTCTGGACTTGGGAAGATAATTTAATACTTCCAGTACATAATAAAGTAGTGAAAACCATCAAACTCAGTCAAAAACAGGCCTAAGAACTAGTCTGGTGTCAAGGTCAGAGGTAACAGCAAAAGTATGAGGGGACCATTAATAATCATAACCTTAGATTCTATAACTTTATTCTGGGTTTATTCAGGATTTACTCTAAGTGTTGAATAAACAGAGGGGGTTTGTATATTGAGCTGAACAATAATGGAAAGGATTATTAAAAATATCCACACTATTTTTATCTGCTTGAAGTGCAATAAAATGCAACAGGCTGTGAATTATTGTGTAATAGTTACCACATTGTGTCATTAGATGGGAGACAGATGGCTGAGATCCAGTTAAATGCACTGCTGTTTCCAGCCTATAGAATTATTTTATAGTTCTGAGAGAAGAAATGTGCATTAGTGTGTGAAGTCTAGGACTGAAACCAAGAGTCTTTGGATTTTTAGTTCTTTGATCCAATACAAAGTTACATGCTTCCAGCCAAGTTGCTTAAACTTGATGCCACAATTTTCTGATTCTTTGACTTGACAGAGCAAAAGTCAGCTCTCAGCTTCTAGGCTGAACAATTTTGGACAGTCCATAGAAGTGGTGGTCATTTGAAGTAAAGATGGGAGACAAATCAGCTTTAATATCAGAGATGTGTTTTAAGAATTCATGGCATAGCCACAATTTTTTCTCCATGTCATGTTATCTGTTTGTTAAGAACCAACACGGTTAGGATCAAGTGTAAAGTCCTATCTGACCTTCATGACTTTTCATCTGCTCCCAAACTAACTATCAAGTCTTATTTCTCGCACACAGCCTGGCATGAGAATCAACACATACATTCTGGATCTAGACTGTGTGGGGGGGTCAAAGCCTTGCTCTACCATTATTTACTCTATGACTTTGGTCAGTTACTTAATGTCTCTGTGCCTCAGTTTCCTCATTTGCAAAGTTGGGCTATTGCTAGTAATATACAACTCATAGGGGTAAATACATATACACTAAGAAGAGTGCCTGGCACAGAGCAAGCGTTTTCCCATTCTTATTACTGTGGTCATTATTATTATTATTCCTTAAATGTGCCCTTTGCTCAGGGCTTGATTCTCTCTTTAGTATGTACATGTCATGCTAACTGTTTTTTCTTTATATATCTGCTTGTGCTGAACTGTATGTGCAAACATGATATTTTTCCTGCATGCCCAAATTTTTAAAAGACTATTTCTATTCCAATCTCCTATGTGAGACTTTCACAAAACTCTCATTTTGATAGATTCCTTTATAATTATTACCAGGACCACGCAGTTCATCTTTCAGCTGTGTGTTGTTTGGTGTGTGCTAATATTATCACCTCTGCTTATTTGCAAATTTCTTGATAGTGGGGGTAATGTCTTGTCTATTTTATTGTGTTTCAAAGCCCCTAGTATGTTTCCCCAGTAAATAGTTGATTGATTCATATCAGAGAACCAATGCCTAAATTTGGTCCTTAGATTCTCCTACCATTTTTGTTACATAAATCCATCAGTTATATCACTTCAAGGAAAAGTCTCACAAAAATCTTGCTGATTTTACACTATTTTTCAGCAACTATGTGTTTGTGGTAGAATATCATTTACAGGTCAATTTTCTTTCATGTTTGGATTCAGAAAAGAATAAAATATGGTGTTTTTATATAAAGTTCATATAAATCACTGAACCACATTTAGTAGAGTCAATCCTGTGAAGATGGGATAAATTGTGATAAAAACAACTTTAAAAATTTTATTATTGAATGATATGGTTTGAATGTATCTGTCTTTCCAAAATTCATATGTTTACACTCAGCCATCAGTGTCATAGTACTAGGAGGTAGGGCCTTTAGGAGATGATTAGGAGGGCAGAGCTCTCATGAATGGGATTAGATCTTTTATAAAAGAAGCTTCACATAGTGTTTGGTCCCTTTTGCCCTTCTGTCTTCCCTCATGCGAGAACGCAGCAATAAGGCATCATCTTGGAAGCAGAGAGCAAGCTTTCACCAGACCGCAGATCTGCTGGTGCCTTGATCTTGGACTTCCCAGTCTCCAGAGCTGTGAGAAATAAATTTCTGTTCTTTATGAATTACCCAATCTGTGGTATTTTGTTATAGTAGCAGGAACAAACTAAGAGACAGAAATTTTCACCTACACAAAGAATCAGAGATAATAATATAATCAACTCCATGTAACTATCACCCAGTTTTCACAATTATTAACACTTTTCTAATCTTGATTCATCTATCCCACCCATTTCTTTGCCTGGAATATTTTAAAGCAGATTCATCATATTTCATCTGTAAATAGTTTAGTAGGCATCATTAACAGTTGAAAAGATATAAAAATAATCTTAAAAAGAACCAAGAAATAGTTCTCAATGTTGTACTGAAATTGTCAAGCCTTTTCGTACAATTTTACAACTTTAATAATACTGCTTTGCTCTCTTCTATCCCAAGCATATGGATAAAACTAAAAAAATAGATGTTCTCAGTGGATGGCAGAAAATATATGTGAAACATTAAAGGTATTTTATTATCTTAGCTATGGTCTTTGAATTATAGCAGGAACCATGCTTTGATTAAAAAACACTGTATTATGATTTCTATATGATAGATTACTATAATAATCAAATGGAAATTATATATTTATTTTATTTGAATGTCTTTTTTTGGATCTATGATATTTTTGGATATCTTAAATTAGATGTAGAATTGGGCTATTCAGGCTCATGACATAATATAGCTCATCAATCTATTTTAATAAGGCAATTTTTCTAGAGATGTTAGAACTTAATGGTTTTAATGATTTGATGACACTGTTTCACAAGTGATTGTGATATCATTCTCTCCTAAACCGATCATAAAGTATACCAGTGGTGTTAAGGTAGATATGTAAATAGCTGTTTATCTTACTCAGTTTACCGAACACTGACCATACAAATGCTAATCATTGGTTTATAAATGGTGGCAAGCTGCTTTGTTGTTATACTTTTAGAGTTACAGTGTAATAGGACACCAGTTTGAGCTTTGCGCAGTTTGTAAACCCTAAAGCAACAATGTTATATAAAGAGGCACTTTATGAGAATTTTTAGGGACATGCATGCATCTGACAAAAGTTGGATAGTTGTTATGTAAACCTGAGCCAGACGTGTATAGGAACTAAAAGTTAGTGTTTAAGGTTATTAGTAAGTAATTTGTACATTATAGCAGTGGATTTGAAGTCTATATTGTTTATTCTCTTTTCTCTAGGATTGGGGTGAGCCTGTATATGGATAGGCAGATACGAGTATACACACCCCCGGTAGTACCATAAATCCATGAAGTCAACATCAGCTCTAACCAACTGCAGTGAAATGTACCTTACTGGCTGTCAGTTCTTTGTAAGTTAACTTTGTAAGTTAGGGTTCAGTGAACTCTCATTTTGGAATCTTCTAGGATGAACCAAATTTAAATAAAAACTTCCCTGTAGGCATTTAAAGCTGAACTACAAATCTATCTTTCAGTGATCTTTGTTCTGGTATTTCTTCTTCACATTCATAACTGCTGCCTCTGTGTATTCTGCCCAGTAAACTGCTCAAGCTTGTAACTTGATTTGATATCAGTAATTTGTAGCAAAGCCTGCACGTATTCATATACTCTTACAGAACTAGCTTGAGGCTTTTATTTTCCCTTCATTATGTGAATTTGACTAAAACAGCTATCCTCTAAAGTGAAAAGGTTTTGTTTGGAAAATTCCTTTGAAACAACTTCTTTATTATAGAATTCTAGAATTGCCAGGCTACAGCCATTTCTAGAATATAATCCCAAGAAATTTTTTCCACTCAAGTGAATTATGGGTTGCTGGCATGTATTTTTTTTTTTTTTTTTTTTGCATGGTAAATAGGAAAAAGAAATAATAAAGAGTACTTTAACTTCAATTTTGAAGACAAGTTGTTTGGTCTGGTGCCCTGAAATTTAATCTTCAATCATGGGTACTTTGAGTTAAAAAATAAAAATCAGGACTACTGTTTTTCCCCCTCATCTTTCAGACTCTTGAATATGGTTTTCTTTTGAAATATTATGAGGAATTTACTTCCTGAGTAATGCTTACCATTAAAATTTAAAACACAAACAGCATATCCAAGATAAAAATAAAAGGGATGCAATTCAATAGCAGTCTGTCAGAGAGCTGGATTTTATGGTCTCATGAGAGTAATTAGAAAAGTCAACCGTGAAGCTATGTGAGCTACACACAAGACACAGCTGAGAAAAGGTTTTCCAGTAGATATTTTGATCTACAAGTTTTAGGTCATATTTCCTCTGTGTTCATGGACATTAGATGTATTTAATAGATAGACTAGAAAGTGGACGGTCATTATTAATATGGAAAGCCAAGGTCATCATAGACAGTCCTGTGACTAGTTCTACAACCTATGCCAGTCACCTGAATCTACTCAGCCTCTATTTTCTCATCAGGAAAATGGGAACAATATTTTATTTTGATGGCAAGATAAATGTAATGCATGTGCAAGTGTCATGAGATAATCAACAAAATCTCAGCTGTGTTCATTGGTGAGCTGTAGAAGAGGGAGGAAATGGAATAGTGATATCATGACGCTAGAAAGGATTGTGGAATACATACCTATGATTTATTTTAAATAGGTATAGAATAAAATAGTTCAGGGGGAGTCTTTAAGATGGCAGTTTCAAAAAGAAACTGGTATCTTTTTGGTCAAAACTGGTATCTTTTAGTTTTATCCAGCAACCACGATAACAAGAAAACTAGAAGACACAAAATATTGGCTTTGTGAAGAAGACTGTAGCACCAGGTAGGAAACAATATTATAATAAGAGAGAAAATTATCAATGATTTAAGTTTACTGATTAAGGTACATTCTAGCAGAAAGCAGACTAGAGGTTTTGATTTTCTTGACAGTACACTACCCACTCCATTACTTGATCTTCAGGTGACCAGCCAAACTGGTTTACTGGGAACTTTCCCAGTTTTAACACCGAGGGTCCCATATCCTGGCAAACCCCTCAGTCCCAGTCAAATGGAGTCTGCTGGTCTCTCGATTTGGGCTCCATGACATTGGCTGTGAGTTTGTCAAGATATGCAGTGAGGAATGGTAGGTCACAAGGCTTTTAGCCTTCATATTTAAAACTGTAATTTTATTCTTTGACACACATACTCTCTGTTAATTAAATACCACTTTTAATTACGGTTGCAGCACAGAAAGGGAGTAGACAGATTTGAAAAAAAAAAAACATAGGAGGTAAAAAATTAGGAAGTGACACTAAAAAAGGAAAACATGGGAGAAGCAGCACGTTGCAAGAAAGAATGTGACATGATCATGTGGCTCCATATGACCCTGGTGAAGGATGTGTGTTCGTGCAGGCTGGTTTGTGGGAGGTAAGACTAAGAGAGGAAGGCAGGCCCTAGACCATGAAAGGCCTATGTGTTAAGCTAAGAAGAGTAAAAAAAAATAATTTTTATAGTTTTGTATTAAAAGTGTTTGCTGAGTAGATGGGCACAGCACATCTTGTGCTATATTGGATATTTTCAGAGGTGCTGGCAGGGGTGTATTACTCAGGATTCTCCAGAGAAACAGAATCAATAGGATACATATGGGGGAAGAGATTTATTATGAGAAATTGGCTTATGCGATTACAGAGGCTGAGAAGACCTACAATCTGCCATCTACAGGCTGGAGACCCAAGAAAGCTGGTGTATAATTCAATCTGAGTCTGAAGGCCTGAGAACCAAGGGAGCTGATGGTGTAAATCCCAGTCCAAGGGCAGAAGACCCTGTCCCAGCTCAACAGGCAAGCAGGAAGCAAAAAGGGGCAAATTCTTCCTTCATCTGCCTTTTTGTTCTATTCACGCCCTGAAGGAATTGGATGACGCCCACCCGCATTGGGGAAGGTAAACTGTTTTACTGAGTAACACGATCCAAATGCTAATCTTACCTGAAAAACCCTCCTGGACACATCCAGAAATAATGTTTAATCTGAGCATACCTCTTGGCTCAGTCAAGTTGACACATAAAGTTAACCATCAAAAGAGGATTATGCCATATAAAAGTGACAAACAATCAGTGACCTGGAGATGGTGGGGAAGAATGTTAATGATAAGATGGCTCTATGAGGGAAAAGATACCAAAGTACTCTGCAAATATTAGGAAGTAAACTCAACATATTTGTATGCTGTTTATTTGTGAGTATGTAAGAGCCTTTTTCAGGGGACACGGTCTCTCTTTCTGTATACTTGTAGTAGCTGAGGACTTCACGGTATAGTTTATCTCTTGGAAGAGGTGAGAGCATTTTGTTGAGATACAAATTGGCTATTCAGCAAGGAGCTAAAGCATGAATCAGCTCTAAAGTGGTCAGTCATAGAGAAGTATATCTGAATCCAGAGGTTGAAATTGGGGCAGAAATGGTCTTTCTCTCACTGTTCTCTTCCTTCACTTTGAGTCTCTCACCTGCTATAAAAGAAAGGTAGGGGTCAAAAAATGGAAAGGAGAAACAGAGGAAAACCACAAAAAGGCAAACAGGCAAGAGTTATTCTGGAATGATTTTCATTCACTGCAAATTGGTAGGATGAAATTAAAACCCACTGAAGAATAAAGAAAGCCCCATTTGCTTAGCTTCCAAAGATCTAAAGCCTATTTGAATAGCATGTGTCATCTAGCATCCATAAGACCCATGTTATGGAGGTGGAAATATTGCTGCTTGATAAAGATGAAAATCCTCAAAAATGATTTTCCAGAGAAGAGGCCCATTCAAGATCTTAAGTCTGCCTTAGGCACCAGAAAGCTAAACGTAGAATGTTATGGCAACATGCTTGCTCATGTGTAGCTGTGTTATATAAACACCGTGTATTGAAGTCTGAAACATTTTTTGTTTTGTCCCAAATTTGTATAATAATGCCAAATACATTAATAATGTAACATTTATGCCTGGATTCTCTGAGTGTCTTGTTGACATTATTCATGGAACATTTTTTTAAAAAGGAGGTGGAAGGAAACCTAGTGCTGAGGCTTAGAGAAGATTTGCTACATAGAAACAGGCTCTCTGACCATAGCTAGTATTGAAAGTCAGTGTGCCTCCCGTTCCCCAACACCTGCATGGTGATCTACCAAATCTGATCCTGAAATTCTCCTTTTACAATCCAACTACAAGTTTTCTGGCATACAGTTGGCCCACTGCCTCATTGGACCTTGGCTTTCTTTATGGGAACTGTGGAAATATCTATAATTCTTGCCTGAGATGGAGGCATATCCTTATACAGACTTAGCAGTTTTTCCCTACAGAGTACTAGCAGTCTTCCCCGGAATGTGGAAGAAGAAAGCTTCTTGATTAATTTATCAAATACTTATCCAAAATACGACCACTGTAAGCTACTGGGTTTACAACTCCAAAATGCATTTTAAGTGTTTTTGGTAATTATAGATATTATAAGAAAACGTTTTTTAAAGTTATAATGTTAATGTTAAAATATAAAGTAGGAAACTAATATCTACTCAAAATTCAGTTAGTCAACTTTGTTAACAAGGGCAATTCCATTTTATAATATAGTATTAAACAGAGTGAAAGTCGAAATCATACATAAATAACATGTATGCTTATGGGGTTATGTTTAGGTTTTTTTCCTTATAGTTTTAGAAGAGGTAAATATTTTCATAAGTTTTCCATTTTGTAAAAATAGTTCAAACTTAATGGTAAGCTTCAAAACTGCCCCAGTTTTGCTGGACTGAAATGACATGTAATAAGAATGAATAAAGTCATCTAGTTCATATTCTTATTAATGACAATGTTTATTAATTCGTCACTGTAGGTTATTTACTGGATATTCCTTTTGAAAAAATTTCAGTCACAAATGGACAAAGATGCTTAAATTCCACTATGGATTCCAGATCATCATGGGTTTTAAAAAATACCAAATGCTATACTTTCCATAAGTTCACAAAATAAAATCTTTGGTTAGACTGCTAGTGGAGAAGAAAATAAGTGAGAACTCAGATTTAGGACAATCCAGCCTTTTGTGTGACCTGATTAATCTCTTTCTTATTCAGCACTCATTTAAATAATTTGCTCACACTAATTTTAGATCTCTAAATTGCCCACACTTTGTGTGCAGAAACTGATTATGATTGTCATATCCATGAAGTAATACAGAACTAAGAAACTTCAACTCAAATCTCAGAATTAGTAGGCCTGAATTAATTTGAAATCTGCTTATCTGAAAGTAGCTCCAGTATTCCTTTGAAGAAATGCTTGAAAATTAGTCACTGAATATATGTAAATTTATAATATTGTATGAGAAGTGAAAGGAACCACTGGTAATCACTTCAGGGTTTGAAATAACTGAAAAGATAAAATCCATTCTGTTTTATTATAGAAGTTTTGGAATACCATTGGAGGCAGAGATTATTAAACTGACCATTCAAGAATATAAAAAGATTTTTGAGCCAAAATCACGCAGAACATTCCATTCAGCAGTGGTTTAGTGGTTTCGTAAACAAAAACAAGAAATATATATATATATAGATGACCAGAATCCCAAATCAGGTGTTAAATTATGGTTAGAATTACTAAGAAAATCAGATATCTAGTAATACTATCTCAAAATTGTATTTTACTCTGTGAAATTGGAGCTTTGTGGAGTTTTTCTTGAGTGAATTATTTTTCCAGTCTTCCTGAGAGTTAGCAGCTTCTGAAAGTGAGAAAACAGATGTACCATGATGATGAACAGGGACAAAAATCGTGCCTTAGGTTGCTCTTTCCACAATGTACTGCTGAACCCGGACCTTTGGTTAATTTGAGGAAGTCACACTCCCACTTGGGTAGAGTAATCCATATCTAGTGATGAAAGAGGTCTCCTGAACACTGCATTTTCTTTTTATGAAGGGAATTCTTTATAAAGCCAACATGAAAAAAAATTTCTCAGGCAATAATATGTATTTCATTATGGAAATGATTATAATGTGAGTGCATAAATAGACAAGGCAGATTAAAGAATTGGGGCATTTAAATAGCCAGTTCAGGCAAGAACCAAGGCTATTGGCAGAGGGTGGGAGTGGGGTAGTACTTTTTATTTTCACATTAGGAAGGAATTATTCAGATTGGATGCTTGTATTGTTCAACTCTTATTTTGTATTTCATTCAATGTATTGTAGTCCATGGCCTTTATTTACATCTATGCCTCTCAGCCAAAAAAAAAAAAAAAAAAAAAAGCTTTTGTGGTGGCAGTGGCAGGCAACATGATTGTTATGGGGACATGACTTCCTACACCTTGATTTCAAAGAATGCCCTGGAGAGCCTTGGGGCCAAGGCAGAGAACTGCCACAGGGACAGGCCACTGTAGATAGCCCCGACTAGGACAATGCCCAGCGGAGCCATGGGTACAGGGCAGCCCCTGAGACCTCAGACCAGCAGAGCCACCAGCGTACAACTCCAGCTTGGAAGAACCACAGGCATGTGACTCCAACATGAGAGAGAGCTGGTGCATGGGCTACACCCAGCAAAGCCATGAAGGCAGGGCTGCCTGAAGCTTTAGGGTCTCAACCCCCAGACCTGTGTGTCCAGAAGGTGGAACATCAAGTCAAAGAAGATTATTATCCAGCCTTAAGATATAATGTTGCTTGCCTTGTCGGATTCTGAACCTACTTAGGACCAATTTTTCACTGTTGCCTATTTCTCCCTTTTGGAATGTGAATATCTATCCTTTGCCCGACCCACCATTGAATTTTGGAAGCACATAACTTGTTTGACTTCACAGGCTCACAGCTGGAGGGTAATTTGCCTCAGTATGAATTCTACCTTCAGTTTCACCCCTATCTAACTTAAATGATATTTAGAAGAGATTGTGAACTTTAGACTCTTAAGTTGATGCTAGAGCCAGTTAAGACTTTTAGGGCTTCTGGGATGGAATGAATGTATTTTGCATGTGAGAAGGACATGAATTTTGTGGGGGCCAGGGGCAGAATGCAATGATCTTAACATTTGTGCCCCCAAACATGGATATGTTGAAACCTAATCACCAAGGTGATGGTATTAGAAGGTAAGGCCTTTGAGAGGTGATTAGATCATAAGGGCTTCACCCTCATAAATAGGATTAATGCCCTTATAAAAGAGGGCCCCAAAAGCTGCCTTGTCCTTCCACCATATGAAGACACCTAGAAGGTGCCATCTATGAAGAACTGGCCTTCACCAGACACTGAATCTTCTGAGGCCTTGATCTTAGACTTCTTAGCCTCTGGAACTGTGAGCAATAAATCTCCGTTGTTTATAAGTTACTCAGTCTAAAGTATTTTGTTATAGCAACCTGAACAGACTAAGACAGTGTACTAATAAAAAGAAAAACCAAAAAGCTTGCACTCCCTCTCTCTCTCTCCTCAAGCCCACAAAGAGGAAGTCATGTGAGCACACAGCAAGATGGTGGCCAACTGTACAAGATGGCACCTCACAATAAAATCTACCCTGCTCGTGCCTTGATCTTGGACTTCCTAGCTTCCAGAGCTGTGAGAATAAATGTCTGTTGCACTCAGTCTATGTATTTTGTTATGGCAGCCCAAGCAAACTAACACAATGATAGTTCTAAGTACTTAGTTTTTGGAATGATGGAGATAATGATGGTAAAAAGGTTTTCACTGGTTTTGGTGAGTTCATCCTTTGGTAATAATCTGCCTTATAGTTAGTCCTTTTGTCCTCAGAAAATAACTATCTGTGGGGTACTTACAATTAAAAGTACCTTATGATAAATGTTGCTTTATAAGAAACAGCTTCATAGTTTGGTGCCAGTGTATATTTGCATTCAAACAGGAGGTACTTCCTCTCAGCCTGTATTTTCTTTCTATCCCATGTAGGCAGTTAAGTCATTCTTCAATGGCTGTGCCATAATCACAGACTCATAGAAAGAATCATAAAGGTAAGATTGTTCAGCACCTTCATTTTAATTTTCCAAGGAAATAAGGATGAATGAAAGAATAACTGTGGCTTCATTACCAAATTATGTTTTTTGAAAACTGTGATGCGAATAGACCTTTAAAAAAAAAATGGAATGATACAGAAAGACAACAGTGCATAGGGAATAATAGATAGATTTAGGTTTTATTTTTATCTTCTTAAAAAGAAATTTAATTCACCCTGGGACCCATCTATAATTAGAACTTTAGAAAACACATTTGGCCTCGCCATATTCATGAAATGAAAGCTACTGTCTTCACTCTTGAAGCTACTAAGGGTGTGAAGATACATTAGCAAATTTGGTCGTTGTTGGAGCTGCTTTTGTTTTTGTATTTCTTTTTATTTATTTGGAATAGTAATGAGCTATATTTTGCAAAACTCACTAGAGAACTATGAGGTTATTTTCCCCCTTTACCAAGTAGAGCCACCTGTTACATATATATATATCCTTTGGGAATTATTTTGATATGAGGTATGGGAAATAGAAAGCAAAATCTCATACAGTAAAGGATATAACTTTGTAGTGAATGTACAGTTGTCTTATAGCTGTTCATTAAAGTTGTTTTGAGTCTCTTTATAATTCAAGGATGTCTTTCTAGTTTCTGAAAAAAATCTCGAATTACCATCAAAATGTAATTGGGCCTTTGGAATATGCTACCCTATGTTTTCACTGTCAAGAAGATGACATTCTGTGAGCCCTGTTTAATTTTCCAGCTATTTTAATAGAGTGTGTTGAGTAAGCATTAAGGATTATTATTATTATTATCACCACCCTCGTCATCATCATTAATTGTGTTAAAAGGAAACCTCGGGAGGCATAAGTGACCTGCTGGCAAAGATTACCCACTCTGGAGTGTGCAGTGGATCAGTTTTGCTCTCAGCAGTAGGCAGCATTATAATCAATAGAAATTGCTCATATGGGGTTTGAAAGACACTGTGATAATTAAGTTCACCAGAAAGACATGGAAAGTTTTGGAGCTCATTGTAAACCACTACTCTGTGAACCTTCTGCAATTGACTGCAATGTCTAAATCAGAAGATATAGCAGTTTTTTTCTACATGCTCAGCAAAAACTGTTAACTGGTTTCGTGTGTGTGGTATAAATAAATATTCACTGTGAGTTTCTCATATTCTACTGAGTAAATATTAAAGTGCACTTTTCCATTTTTGCTAACAGTTATCACATCAAACATTTTTGTTTTTTTAAAAAGTTTCCCCACATGTCCATGGTTCAGGTAAACACTCTCTGCCCTCTAGGAAGTTGTGACTTAAAATAGTATGAACACTTTACCACTTTATGTCCCAACAAACCTTTTTAATTGAAGCATCCAAAAGGCCTTGACTTGTCCTTTATATAGATAAACATGGGTGTATTAGTCATGGTCCCCCAGAGAGACAGAACCAATAGGGTATGTATATAAATATACGAGGGGATTTATTAGGGGAATTGGCTCATGCAATTGTGAAGGCTGAGGAGTCCCACAATAGGCCATCTGCAAACTGGATGCCAGTAACATGGTTCAGTCCAAGTCCAAAAGCTTCAGGAACAGGGAAGCCAATAGTGTGATTCTCAGTCTGAGGACAAAGGCCTGAGAGCTGGGGGTGACACTGGTGTAAGTCCTGGAACCCATAGGCTGAATATCCACAGACAGGAGATGAGAGTGTATCCCAGCTCCAGCAAGAGAGCGAGAGCAAGAGAGGAAAAGAGAGAGAGAGATTCACCTTTTCCTTTGTTTTTGTTCTCTCCAGGACCCCAGCAGATTGGATCATGCTCACCCATATTGAGGGCAGATCTTTCCCACCTAGTCCACTCAGGCTCACATGTTAATCTCCTCTGAAAACACCCTCAGAGACATACCCCCAAATAATGCTTCACTGGGTTTCTAGGTATTTCTTAATCTAGTCAAGTTGACACCTAAAATTAACTGTCACAGTGGGCAATGAAGATTGGGGTTTGCATAGAGCACAAAGTCCCTTTCCAGAAAGTGTGGCTGTTTTTTTTTAACCCCATTAAAACTTTTATGTTGGTATCATTTGGCAATAGAGCAAGGCAATGCATAAATTTAGCACATTAGTAACCTTCCACACAAAGGTTAGAAAGATTCGTTAGAGCATCAAAGGAATAACCCAGAATAGCTCAGCATAAATATCTAAATCAGTATTTCTCAAATGTTAATGACCATAGAATAAACTAGGAGGGTGTTCTAAGTATTTCAAATATACTTTGGAATATCTGGGGTGGTGACACCTGGAATCAGTCTGTGTAATAAGTACTCTGACTGATTCTGATCTTCATGGCCCACTTACTACACTTTAAATAATACCATTCTAAAACTTACATCCTTAATTTCTACTTTCTTGGTCTGCCAGTAAGTGCCTTTCCTTATTAGAATTCAGGAACTTCAAGAATCAAATGGATTAGATATACAACCTTCAGATCTTTAAATATATTATTTCACAGGGTTCCAAGGAAACTTCTGAGTTTCATAGATTTCAATTTGTATATTAATATCATTTACTTTGTAGCATACTAGTGGAATCCATTCTTCCACAATATTTCTGTCTGAGAGGGTGTTTGTATGTGTCTCTTCTCTCGCCAAATGGTCTTGACATAAATTTGCTCAAGTGGCTTATGCCATTCTTGACTCACTATAGTTCACTGGGCTTAACATTATCTGATCAGCCCCAATTTCAATGTACTTGCTTTAAAGAATATTTTCTAAGTTACATACACAACCTAATTTTTCTACCATGAAGAGAAATACATTATAGGTAAATTAGGCAGTATTCACAGCATGACAATCAAAGATACCTCAAGGAGTGGGGTATTGGATTGTGTATTTAGTTGCCAGTTACAGATTGTAGGTGTCTATTATGTTAAAGTATTACATACCTGGAGTTGAACTAAAATATGTGAGAATTTTTTTTAAAAGAATCTCAATTCATCCATTTTATGAAAAAATGAATAGATCCCAGCCTAATTCCATGAAGTAAGGGGAATTTTATTTTAAAAACCTAAAAGACAGATCTTTTTGAATGCTGCTGTTATTTGCTAGTATGTTAAAGACCTGTTCCAATCAAAAATATTCTCTTCAGTTGCTGGCTGATGGCATAATTATACTAAATTGTCAAGAGACTGTTCTTGATTCCCAGGGTAAAATTCCTTGTTTAAGCTACCCCAGAATTGACATGCTTCATTGTTCATTATTCATCATTCTTTTGCTTTCTCTGCCTTACAGTCTGGATCAAGAAAACTTTCCCTGGAGACCACTGCACATGCTTAGGCACCTCGGTGTTTTTTGTTTGTTTGTTTTGTTTTATTTATTTTTATTTTTTCTTACTAGCCAAAGGGTCACCTACCTAGAGATTGATCAGTTACAGTTGTAGACTAGGTAGACTTCAGAGGCTGAATCACTTCTCCAATTCCTGGTTTTTATTTTTTGAGTCTTTGTTGTTGTTGTTGTTTTGCCTATGGCTGAGGAGGTCTTTCTTCAACAAACATACAACTCACAAAACACAAAAACAAGCAAACCTACTGGTTTTCCTCAAGAGGTTCAATGTTTAATTTATTCATTAGGAAACTTTGCCTTGTATTTCTCTCCTTCCTCCTCAGCCTTCTCTTCCTCTTCCTTATGTTTATAGAAAAGCTCAAGCAGTCTTGTGTGTTAATAGGCTGTGCTGAGTGCAGAGTTCTGCCTCTGGGAAATGTTTATTCTGGAAAAACACAGAAGACATTTGTTTGGTCTTACTCATCAAGACAATGACATATAACTATGTTGGACAAAAAAAGATGTCTTAAATATTGATGCCAGTCCAGACTAAATTTTATGCATAAGAAAGCAAACAAACGTGGCCATTGCAACCTCTTAATAAACTGCTAAATATTTACCAGTTTACTAGTATTTTGATAGTCATCTTTCCTTCCAGAAAATTCATAAATGTAATCATAAAATTCATGTATGTAATCATAAATTTCATAAATGTAATTTTTTGTTGTTATTTCCCCAACAAATGGTTACTCTGGGGAGGTAGCTATTTTCAAGCCTTCCTAGCAACTTCGAAGACTAATGCTAAGCAAGAATCACTTTGTGCTTTTACTTATCCCCAAAGTATTCATGTCTGTGTTGGGGGATGGGGGAGCATGGAGGGGGAAAAAGGCCAGTAATACCTTGACCCTGCTTTGCTTGCTTCAATCTCCCTGCAAATCTTCTGCCAGAAATTATGACCCCCAAACTCTGATTTCCTGTTCCTGCCTCTGGCAGTAGCCCAGGGCTGCTGCCATAACCGCCTCCCCAATTGACCATTGTTCCACTTGAAACAGAGAAAGGGAAAAACTAGTCAGACTGCTTTCATATTTTTTTTTTTTAAGTTCTCTGACTAAACCTAGTGGAAGTCTTCTTTTTATCTACTTACTTGTTTAGTCACTTATTCTTCACTCACTGTTTAGCTAGAATATACTTGCTATACATTCAGCAACATGTTAAGTTCAAAGGAGCAGTAATGGGGGACCACCACGGCGTAGGGGGACAGTGTTGACGAGAGAAAGGGTAAAGAGTAACCTACCTTAAAGAAACAGAAGCCTTCACTTTAGAATTTAGCTGGGGGGGGGGGGGTGGAATCACATACCCAAGTCAAATAAATTAAAGCAATTAAAAGGCAACAAATAATATAATGTAAACAGTATAGCAGGGATGAGAGAGTCCACAAATATTTAATTCAGTTCAACATTTGAATAGATATTATGTTCTACACTCTATATCGAAAAGAACATGATAGAAGACAAGATAATAAAGGTAACAATCTGGAGGCAGAGACAGACATAGATAAATTTATTATGAGGCACACCGTGCTGAATGTCTTAAGATCCACAAAGTACTATGGGGGAAATGGTGTAGGGAGAAATTAATTGTGAGTGAGGGGAGTTAGGAAAGCTTTGGATAAGAGGTGTGGTTTGAGCTTGGCTGTGAAGGATGCATCTAATATTCTGTAGGAAGAAATAGTGAGGGGAAGGTGGCTGTGTGGGGAAGTGTAGGGAGTATTCACATCCTCTGTTGGGTTTCAATCATAAAGCATAAGGTAGGAGGAGGTCAGATGGAAAGACAGGCTAGATGTGAAGGCCTTGAAAGCAACACAGAGCAGCTGGAACTTTATTTTGCAGACAATGACGATATTGATATTTTTTTAAAGAAAGAAGTGAGGTGAACAAATCGTTTAGGCAGGGGTTTAGCACTGTGGTTAACAGCTAATGCTCTGAAGTTAGACAAAAATGGATTTGATCAGTGAATAGTTGCTGAGCTTCTACATTCCAGGCACCGTTCTTGTCATCGGGGCCATAGTAGTGATGAATATTGGCAAGGCTTCTCCTGCTGTCATGGTGCATACTTTTTAAGCAGGGGTCAGGAGAGACAGATAACAATAACATAAAAATTAAATTGTCCAGATAATTTCACATGGTGATAAGTGCTATAAAGAAAATGAAATAGGGCAATATGATAATGGCCGGTAGGGAGCAAGAAAACTACTTTAGATTGAGTGGTCAGAGAAAGCCTCATTGATGAGGTAAAATTTGAGTTGAGGCTTGAATTAAATGAAGAGATTAGCCAGGTGCATATCTGAAGGAAAGTCTTCCATTCAAAGGGACTAGCAGATTTAAAGACCCATCCCTTATGTGGGAAAGAGCTTGATGCATTCCAGAAACAGACAAAAGGCCAATGTAGCTGGACTGAAGTGAAAAAAGCGGGGGGGTCTGATTATGATGTCTTTGTAGACCAGGGCAAGGATTTTGACTTTTATTCTAATCTTAATGGGAAGACATTAGAAGAGGGTTGTGTGCGTGTGCGTGTGCGTGTGTGTGCGCACGTGTGAGTGTGTGACTGTGGGACTGAACCCTGGACCTTGGTGTTATCTGTACCATGCTCTAACCAACTGAACTAACTGGCCAGCAGTTAGAGGACGTTTTAAGCAGAGCTCGAAATGACATAATTTATAATTTTAAAAAGTTGGTTCTACCTGATACGTGCTGAATTTGTAGGGGATGTAGACAGAAGTGGAGGACTTGGGGTATGTTTTAAAGGTACAGCAGGCAAAACTTATTCAAGGACCATTATTTTCTAGTTATTTGACCTTGAACAAATTGCTTAACCTCACCTTGAAAGACAGTGAGCCGAGATGCTTGCTACCGGGTACCGTTCAAGCTTTATTAAAGAAAGAAATCTGCTGGGCTGTGCTCAGAGTGGCAGGCAGCCCAGGGCTGCCCTGAAAAGGGGATGGCACCAGGTGTGGAGGTGGTAGAGCTTATATAGTGTAGCAAGGGCTGGCTGATACCATCAAGGAGGGTCATTATGCTAATGTGATGGGGTGGAGAATTGCGTCCTTGCAGAAGCAAAAGGGGTTTCTGTTTAAGTCAGGAGGCTTCTCGTAAAGGGAAGGGGTGAGGGGAGGGGAGAAGGTGGGTGGCACCATTTTGTACTTGGGCTTGTCTAAAGTGGCGCTGGTTATGCTGCAGATCTATTACACCTCAGCCTCAATGTCCTCATCTGTAAAAAGGGGCTGATAATTGTACTGACCTTACAGAGTTGTTGTGAGGATTAAGTTAAAACTCCACACGATATACCTGGCACATCCTATATACTCATTCAGTGATGGTAATTGTTATTAATATTGTGATGGTGATGATAACTATGGATTGGGCATGTGAGAAACTAGAAGCATGGAGATCAGTCAGGAGTTCATTGTGACTATTCAAGAGAGTATAAAATGAGAGGCTGGAGTAGAGGAGTGGCAAGGGAAAGCATCATGTTAACAAATTTAATTAATGAATACCAAACATTTAATTTAAGTAGGACTGCTTAATGACTTATATTCAAATAACTAATAAAGTTTAACATTAGTAAATTCAGAGAGTCAAAATTCACTTCCATAGTGAGACTCAAAATAAAATTACTAAGGGTTTATTTTTGCTCCCTTAATTCCTGGTTAACTAATTACATTTCTGTATTATCATTTCCTGTCACATAAAACCATGATTCATTTCAAGGATGCTGTTGAGACGTGGTCAAAATATATCAACCCAGGCTTCAAATGAAATGGTCGTGCATGAGCTGCACTCTCTTTTAACTTTGCAGCATAACTAAAGTCTTTCTTTGCTATATTTGAACTTAAGGTGATTCTCTTGCATTTATGAATAAAAGGAAAGGTAGACCTTCCATTTGTTGTTTCATGCTTTGGATGAACCCGTTACCCTAGGAGTGGTAATTTTCTTCCAACATTATATGAGTTACCAGATAAGTCATCATTCTTGGAGTATCAAAGGGCAATGTTCAGTTGCTCATTTCTATTTTCTGGTGTTGATCACTCATGATAGACCTAGCTTCAAAGGACTGGTCTAATATTTATGAAGTTAAATGCACAGTTATGTAGGTGACACGACATTAGCCATAAAGGTTAAGGTTTATGAATACTAAAAGTTTAAAGAGCTCTTTGGTAGATGTGAATTTTTATCAATTATTTCCTTACATACGAGTGATAAGAAGCCAGAATTTAAAATATACAAACCATCAGAAAAAGACAGATAGGATTTAGAAAATCCTGCCTAGCTCAGCATTGCAGTCATTATTTTTCATTGAGTGCCAGGTTTTTGGAAAAACAGAGAGTGGAATGATAAAAATCAAAACAAAACAATAGTGGATTTGTTGTCTAGATATTTCATAAAACGTCCAAAAGACATTAATTACTAATGTAATAAGATGGGCATATCAATTCTGATTCAATTACTATTAGGAAATAAAATGTTTTAATAAAAATCATGTAACTGTAATCAAACGAAATATTGGCTTTGAGCAAGATTTTTAAACAAATAGCAACATATGCCCCATTCATGTGTTTTTGTCACCTAACTGCATATTCCCAGTTGTTATTTCTCTTCCTCAAGTTCTAGTGTGTTCTCAGAAGTCACATTGAAACTTATGACTCCTTTGCCTCAGTCACCACTACTTGCTTAATTGAGCTTAGGTATTAGAGGCTTTTACTGTCCTGGCTACTGGTATTTAGGCTTTTATCTATCTCTGTGGTCAGTTTGGGAACATAGGCTGTGTTAGGCTTTGCTGTATCCATGTGCATCTTTCAAATGGAAAATTCACGTGACACAAATGGTGAATATCTTAACTCTGTAGGCTGAGGCTGCTTTATACAGGAAGGTAGGGGAGTGAACATGAAAGACGAAAGACAATTTGAGGTTCCTTTTGTTCTTTTATGTTCGCTTCTATGCACTCTGTTCTAATCTGTAGAGTGCACGGCTGCCTCAAGGGCTCCTAATATTCAGTAAAGATGAATTGCCAATCCTTCAGCTTCTGGGAAAGTTGTCAGGTAAGTAAACTGTCAACAGCAATTATTTTTCTTATCTTGAGCAGATAATTAGCTCAAAACACCCCTTCCTTAATGTTTTCAAAGTATATTCCTCTCACATTCAAATCTGCCCTCAAATCTATCCAATTAAGGTGAACCAAAGAAAAAATTCCCATATCCTACTTCTAGAATGACTGTAAATGTCCTTAAGTAGAGCCATATTACAATATATATGCTGTTTTAAACTATGAAGATTTTGCAAAATGTATTTTTAAAATATCACTGGGCAGACATTTATGCTAGAGACTTTTTACATTACCTTATTCTCACAAGCACCCTTTTTAAAAAAGGAATTTATTTTAAAATTGACACATATTGATTGTACATATTTATGGGGTACAGAGTCATATTTCAATGCATGTGTACAATGTGTGATGAAAAACACCCTTTTGGGCCGAGCCCGTGGCGCACTTGGTAGAGTGCGGCGCTGGGAGCGCTGCGACGCTCCCGCCGCGGGTTCGGATCCTATATAGGACTGGCCGGTGCACTCACTCACTGGCTGAGTGCCGGTCACGAAAAAGGACAAAAAAAAAAAAAAAAAAAAAAAGAAAAACACCCTTTTGAGAAAAGAATTATTAATCTTATTTTATAAATGAGAGATCAAAATCAGAGTGATTAAGTTTTTTACCTAAATCACAGACCTCGTATGTGGTCAACCATGGATTGGAATCCAGGTCTGCCTAATTTGAAAGCCTGTTATTTTCTCTCTGTAGCAGATCTTCATGCTGCTTACAATCATATGATACAATTGTCTTGTTTATTTCTATCTCTCCCTGCCCCAACATGTAAGCTTCATCTGTCTTGTTCACTGCTGTAACCCCGGAGTCCAGAAAAGTCTCCGGTATATTACAGGCATGCAGTAAAAAATGAAAGCAATCATTAAAGGTGTTTTTTTGTTGTTAATTTCAAACTAGGTAGTTGTTTAGAAGTACCAAAAATGCCAATTAAATGCAATAGGAGCCAATCGGAGGGAGTGATTACTGTAGGTTGGAGGCTACAGTAATGTCAAGTAGACCATAAGCCTCCAAAAAAGAGTGTACACACCTCAGGAGTGTGTTCAAAACAGTATATTGGGAAGAGGAAAGAACACGTTAGACTTGCTATTCATTTTTATGTTTTAACTTGTCCTTTTTCAATTTCAGTTGTCATATTTTATAATGTACTTATTATTACAGTAATATGTGGTGTAACATATACAATGCAGTGATATATAATAACATATATAATAACAATACACACAGTAATATGATAATATGTATATGGGGGGTGAATGTTGAAACACTTTTACTGTTAGTTGTATGTGCTTGGAGACTTCTGGTCCAGAGGGAGAAATACTCATAAGCAGATATCTATAATTCAGTGTTCTACTGGCTAATACATGTCTATAGAAATAGATAAATATAATTCAGGGTGGTGGTGGTGGTGGTGCTGGTGGTGGTGGTATGTGAGGGGAGGTCAGTCAAAGTTTCACAGAGAAAGTGATATTTTAAACAAAGCCCTATGGAATGGGTAGGTCAAATGGAAATTTTCAGGGACAGAGAACAGTTGCAAAGGTGCAGAGATGAAATATTCTTGATGTGCTTGAGGAACTATAGAATGTATCTGTATTGCTAAAGTAGAGGGAGTAGAATGGGGAATGGCAGTATATTATTATTACGTTACATGTATTTAATATGTAAATACATACACTGAGAATGAATGCTCATTTATTAAAAAGCTGGGTGGGGTACAGCATAAAAAAATTGCAGAATTGGAGATCAGTCACTGAATTAGACTATATGTAATAACGGCCTGGACCAGGGTGGTGACTATGGGATGTGAAGAAAAGGATATTTTCAAGTGATATCCCAGCAGAAAGATTAAAGGTTTTGGTGTGGGTGGGAAGAACTGGAGAAGTAGTTAAAGATGACTTTTGGATTTCAAGCCTGGGTATGGTTATTATAACACTGACATATAAAGTTATCATTAGGAGAGGAGGGCAGTTTTTTGAGGTAAGATAAATTTTGGTACATAGCATGTTAGGGAAGAGACATCCAAATGTAAAGTACCAACAGGGAACTGGAGATACGAGACGGGAACTCTGGAAGAAATCAGATAGAAGTTGAAATTGAAGAACCATTGTCATTATTTATTCATCAAATGTTTAATGAGCAGCCACTGCTAGAGCGGGGTGAAACATACATGGCACCTGCCCTCAACATGCTTGTAGTCAACAGGGAGACAGACAATGAACAGGAAAATGTTTACAAATAATTATAAATTATGGTAAGTGCTGTAAAGGGAGATCTCCTTAAGACTAGGTGTTCAAAGAATGCCTGGAAGGAAGTGCTATTTCACCTGAGAACTGATAGATGAGAAGGAACCAGCCAGGCAGAGTGGAAAGAAAAACATTCTAGGAAGAGGAGACAAACAGGATTGGATGTGGGAAGGATCCTGGTGTGCTATAGGAATAGAAAGAAGGCCAGAGTGGCTGGAGCTTACTGAGCAAGTGACACAATGGCACAGTATGAAGCTGGGGAGGAAGGCAGAAGCCGGGTCTTGGGGGTCCTTGAAAACCTTCTAAAGAACGTCACATTTTATTCTTCTTGTAGTAGGACGTTGTTGAAAGATTTTGAACCGGGGAGAATAAAACGACCTAATTTACCTTTTAGGTTCCTTTGGATGATATAACGCAGATAGTTAAAGCCTGGTCAACAGATGCGTCCTCAGGAGGAGAGAGTGTAAACACAGCAATGAGATGTGAGAGATGAGTCTTTGGGTGCCATGGAAGTCCATGTAAGGGAGAGTTTCACAAAAGAGAGTGTGGTCAACATGGTCACAGGCTGAAAAAATCTTCAGGAGGTGAGAGGTCTGAGAAAAGCCTGTATATTTGGGAGAAGGAATCCATTGTGAAAGTGTAGCTTCCATAGAGAACAATGAAGGTGCAGGCAGTGGTGGAGACCACACTGCTGCAAATTTGTTAGTCAATGGAAGGATAAAGTGGAATGGTAGGTAGAGCAAGTAGCAAAGGCCTTTTCAGACTACTTGAGACCTATAGGAGTTGGATTTGGGTGTGGGGTCAGAGAAGAAGGGGTGGTGGGAGAGGTGAGAGGAGGCAAGTGAAAATGTTTGGAAAATGCTTGAAAGATTAGGGGATAATTTAAAAGTCAAGAGTGTATAGAAAGAGATGTGATCAAGATCACAAGTGCTAGTGTGAAATTTTAAAGGAAGAAGACCCTCTTTCCTCTGAGGCTGGAGAGAAGGGTGAGAGTAGATACAGCAAGAGAGAAACTCTGAAGTGGTAGAAAGGTAAGGGAGTCCATGGAAGTTAACACTGATTTTCAATCAATGAAAATTAACACCACACACTAATGTGCTATGTAGGCTCAGTAAAGTAAAGCCTCTTTGAGGACAGGAACCATAGGATTATCTTGTTTGTTTTGTTTGCTTTTGATATTCTCTGTAGTATCTCATAGCATCTTCTACATGGCAGGTGCTCAATTTACATAGGCGGGTTCCTTGATATTATTACTACCCCCAAGGAATTTACAATTGGGAATACCAAATAACACACTCATGATATGATAATTTCCAAAGAGTGATATTGCTAATAAGTGCTATAGGATTTAAAGAGAAGCAAGTGTGCCTGTAGATTGGGCTGATGTGGGAATGCTTCATAGAGCAGCTGAGTCTTTACATGGGCCTTAATGCTTATCTAGGATTTAAATGCAGACTTTGCAATAAAGTAGAAGTGAGTTTCTTCTATATCTTGGGGTTGGATAGTGACCTTATGGTGAATTGAAAAGATCTGACCACTGTAGGAATCATGCTAGAAAATCAGCAGGAGGTTATTCAAGAATTTGCTAAGATTTGGAAACAAACAGATCGAAGTGAGAAAGGGACTCTAACCTGTGTCTAGGAGACTGGAAGTTTAGGGGCCTTTGCTTTTCCTAAACTATTGTTTCTTGCCAAATTAAAAGGGAAATTAAGCATTTCAGTCTAATTTGGAATGAAAGTCAAGAAATTTCATTCTGTAATCATTTCCATTTTAATCTTTCTAAAATAAAGATACAATTACGTTACTCCCCTGCTCAAAAATACTCAATGGTTCCCCAGTGCCTGCACAATTAATACATAGACTCAGCAGTCTAGCACTGAAGAGAATCCACAGCAAAGTTCCTTCCAAACATTTCCAGGCTTATTTCCAACTACACTCAGATGCATGTCACATGCTCTTGCCAGTTGGACTAGGAACTGTTTCCTGATCATCCTATGTACTTTCTAATCGCCATTCTTCTCAGGATATCTAGTCCACCTCCACTTTGATCTGTGTCAAAATCTTACCTTCTCTTTTAAGACCTAATCTCAAATGCTACCACTTCCTCCATAAAGTCTTCCTTGTCCCCCTCGTCCCAAACTGGATTTTCTCTCTTCTATTACTTTCCATGGTACTTGGGAGCTCTTATACAAATTTATAATGCAGTTATTTGTAAGACCACCTAATTCTTACTCTCGTCTTCTAAGCCCAACTAAATTTCAAATTACTTGGTGACGGGATCCAGGCTCTGCTCATTTTTTATCCCCTTCAGAATGCAGAATTAGAATAAGGTGAGGGGTTGATGGAGCTGGGGAGGCATCAGTGAAAGGTCTTTCTAAAAAGAGTCAGCTCAAACTTTGTCTTGGTGGCCTCTGTGAAACATCAAATCATTTTATCTTTAATGTTAATTTTTACACATGGCAGTGATTTTCTTTATCACTATTTATATCCAGGGTAGAGATTTTCTATTGTAGTACTAATAGATTTTGTGATCATTTTTGAGTTATAAATATACTGAGCAAAATTGTATAATATGTAAAAAATGATATATGAAGGTAGCATAATATTAGTGTAAAGAGGGAACCCTTTGAAGTCAAGCAGATCTGGGTTTGAATCCTCGCCCTCCTCCTTAGTAGCTATGTGTAATTTTTTTGCCTGCCCAACATCTATTCCCATTCCTTTTGGTAATGCAGACTGATTTTTCTTTTAGAGAATTATTTCTTTTCCATTATTAAATCATGGAGCTTAAGGTAGGGTTAACAACACCCCCCCCCCCCCCGCCCCCAGCTGCAAGGGAAGGCATGTGACCTAGGCCTGGCCCATCAGCATATTCCACATCTATGGCCAAAGCCAGGCTGATGAGCATCAAGTGGGAAAATGACACCCTCTATCTGCTGAGAGGATGGGATATGAGACTGAAGATGCTGGCTGTCATCTTTTTGCAACCAGGATTGAGCCTGTCTGAGAACACAGGCAATGCTGAAGAAAGCAGAGCTGAGTGACCCAGATAAGGGAAAAAGATGTGATGACATCATTCAGCCTCTCATGGGTGAAAGCACTCTCCCCCCACTCCCCCTCCACCCCCCACCCTTGCAGGCTTTTAGTTACATGAAACAATGAGCAACTTGTTCATTCCCTAAGTCAATTTGAGTTGAGTTTATTTTGTGAGTAATCAAATAACATTAAATGGATATACTACATGACCTTGGGCAAGTCATAGTCTCTCTGAAGCTCGTTCATCTGTAAAATAGGAGAATTCCTCTTTTACCTATCACACAAGGACATTAGGAGGCTCACATAAAGGTGAAATGTATTTGAGAACATTTTACAAGTGTTTGAAAGAAAAGAATAGGTATTAGTGTCTTTCTTTAAGAAAAAAATATTGTTTGTTATGATTTTGTTTTCTTTAGAAAACAAAAAACCCCACTATTCAATCAACCATTATAGACACTAGAAAAGCATAAGCCCCTGCCTGAACCATTATAGTTAAATATCTCACCACAGGATTTCTCTTTGATGACTAAAAATCACTTATTTTTTTCTCTTTTCTTTTTCAAAGAGCATGAAAACCTACTTATTATTCCACCTAGAATATGCAAGAACTAGCATTTAACTTTAAGGCTGGTTCTTAAAAGCCTGCACAAAAATTTTGAAATAAAGATTTGTTGCTGTCTCATATGCTCCTCAGATTCAACTTTTCATTCTGAGTACAGGTTGTAAATATGTTTTTAGAGCAAAGCATTTAAGAAATGGCAAAATTCAACCTTGGAACATTGCATTAGTCATTCAAAGGAGATATATTTTAAAGTCAGTTCAAATACTTGTCTCTACCACCTTTTCCCTCCCACTCCTTTCTTTATATATCATATTATATTTGACGAACCAGACACTTAAATGATAATCTGTGTGACCTGAAAAAGTTACTGCAATTGCCAAAGGGGCCTAATTACTATCCCGTTACCTTCAGGACCTAGAATCATTTGCATTATTTACAGATGCTTCAATTATGGGGCGAAATTTGCATGTGAGTGTGGCTGCTTAGTTGTGGGATAAATAGAGAACTTGTTAACATATCCAAATGTATGTTAACCGAAGGAGATGAACTATTGTCCTACTCTTGGCCTTGGAAATCTACCTTAAAGTTTCTCAACTCAAGGATTGCATGTTTAATTTTCACCTGTTTTATAGTAAGGGACAGACATAGGATGTAAATGGTACTTGCAAAATTCTATTTTAAGCCCAAGAGGTAAGCCAGCGCAGCAGAATAATATTTAGAAAGTAAGCATAGGGATTTTAAACAATTGCCTCCTTTTGCCAGAAAGATGGTCTTGCTCTTAATTTTTTCCATCCTAGAAATGCTAAGAAATGCAGTATCTTGAGGGGGAAAATTGTTCTATGTGCCAAAGTATTATATGCAAATGAATACTGTAATGGAAAAACCATCACTCATGCATCTATGAATATAGTTTCTTATATTCAATATAGATCCTGATGTAGTTATCCTTATTTTTACCTTGACATCTGTGGAGTATATACTAGCACCTTAAAAAAATCCTTAAGATGCTTTTTTCTTAATGCATCTGTGAGGAAAGCGAGTAGATTAACTCAGTATTCACCAAGATATATGCTTTTAGTATGTGTAATTTGATAAAATCCAGGAACATCTCGTTCTTTCCAAATGAATCCACCACTGAGCAGAAGGGTTCCAACCATATTCTGCATTACTAGGATATCAAATGCTAAAAGTAATACCATCTGTCAGTTCTTTTTAACCCAGGAAAGGGGCTGAAACATTTCTTTCCACATGGGGACATGGAGGTGTAACTTTTTACGTGGTTTCAATAAACAGATAAAGCTCCTAATGCTGCACGTAGTTGATTTTCCCATTGCTTCCTATCCAGCAACCTTAGGCCTTTACTTTACAAAAGAGGTATACTGACTTTAATGATAATGAAGGTGAGAATCAGAAAGCTTAAATGATTTACCTGTCTTCCCAGGGCTAACAGGTGGTAGACACAGGATTTAAAACTAGGTCTGAAAAAAATAAAGCAAATGACCGTTTGATATCTAAGTCAGTGTTCTTACCACTGCATTGTCCTGCCTCGCAAGCAAGAAGCGACTTAAAATTTCAGCACAGTGCCCATTTCTACAGCAAGGTATCAATCAACTTGGACTCACACAAGCTCCCCCTACCTCTACTCCTCTATTGACAGTAGCCATCCTCACGCCTATTTTTGTACCTCCTGCCACAATCAGCAATAATGGCCTTTTAGGGTGTCTATCAAAGTATAATGAACTTACTCATTCAAAAATATGAAAACTAACTGAGAAAAGGAAGAAATGACTTATTCAGGGTCACATAACTAATTAGAAGCAATACAAACATCAGCACAAATCTGCTTGTTCCGTCCAAGGCTCTCACTATAGGCAAACAATTCACTTAGGTTCCCTTATGATGGGCTGCTTTTATTATTATATATATACATACATATGCATATATATGTACGTGTGTGTGTGTGTGTGTGTGTGTGTGTGTGTTTGTAGTGGTTGAATAAATGATGGATCAAAAGTGCCTGCAGCACTGTAAGCACTGAAACTCAAAGGTGTCTTAAACTATCATGTCCAAAACAGAACACTGGAGTTCTCCCCTCTAAACCTGTTCCCTATTTCTATTCCCTATCTCAGGAAATAGCTAGCTACCACCCTTAGGGGTAGGGGAACAAAGGAAGAGACTGGGGTTATGAGCTGGAAGCTAGGAGGAGGGGCCGCATGGAGCTGAAACCCAGATTCCCGAGGAGGGGGCGCTGGCCAGCTGGTGCTGGCGTCCCTTGAGAAACACAATAAGTCTGGATCTGGGAGCAACGGAACCCAAACCTCGGCCGTGGTGAAGGGCCATTACTGGAGTGGCACTTCAGGAACCAGAAAGCAAACAGGAAGGAGCAATGCCTTCGCCCCGTCGTCCAGGGAACCTGCGGCGAATGAACCCGCCGGAAACGCGGTTTGCAGAGTCGCGGCCCCACAGAGAAGAACGTGGAGGGTGAGTCTGAGAGCCCCTGATCTAATGACTGGCACAGAGGGTCACAGTGAAACGACAGGGGCTTTTACTCTGCGGCACTCCCCCACCATTAACGTATTTGTAACCGTCTGTGAGGCTTATGGCGGAAGGAACGGGGGTTGCCACGGGAGGCCGGCGTATGGGAGACGAGTTTCTCGATCTTCAGAGATTTCCTTTAGGTTTTCTGGTTTAATGGATTCCTGGCTTCTGTGTCTACCACTCCATTGAGATTGCGCTAAAATCACTCAATAACCTCCTGTTTGCCAAATCCAGGGGCCTCTTTTCCGTGATCATTCTAATGTTCTTTGGCACGAAATATTGTCGACAACTTCCTCCTTCGTGAAACTCTTTCGGAAGCACGTTTGTCTTTTCGTTTCTGCCTAGTGCCTTCTTTTTCTCGGCTTTCCCCACTTGTCTTCTGCCCACTCCTCAGGGCCTGCCTGGTGTTCCTTGGAGTTCTGGCCTGGACTCCTTTCTCTTTTCTGGGGTGTCTCATCCAGTCCTACGTTTTTAGCTACAGCTTCTTATATGAATGACTCTCAATCTATTTTGGGAACCCAGATTTTCTTGAAATCTGATCGCATATGTTTCTCTACTGAACAGCTCTACTAGTATGATCCACTGACGTCTGAAGCCTAGCATGTCCAAAACAAAACTCATTATTTTCTCTCCATGAAACCTGTTCTAATGTCTGAATTTTCTTCTTTGATTAATAATATCAATGTCTATTAAATCACCCAGGCTAGAAAACTTGGAGTCATTTTTGACTAATTTATCTCTCCCTCAGCTCCTGAATCCAATCAGTCATCAAGTCCTCTTGATTATCCTGCTGCTTAAATATCACTTGAATCTAACTCAGCCTTTTCATTCCTACAGGCACTGCTTGGTCCAGGCCCTCACCATCTCTTACTTGACTTATAATAACCGCTGCACTGGAATTCCAGCTTCCAGTTTCTCTCCTCTTCCAAACAACCTCTGTATGATCATAGAGATTAGCTTTCTGAAAAAGAAATCTTGTCACGCTGCTCCCCTACTTTTAAAAAAGTTACAAACAGCAAAAAGAACAACTCCAATGACTTCCCACTTCCTAGACAATAAATTATAAAGTCCCTCCGTCTTTTCTCTGTCTCAGTAAACTCCCAGTAATCATGTAAGACCTAGCTCAACTCACCTAGTTGGGTGGAGTCTTCCTTGACTCTTCCAGAAAAAGTTAGTGTGGGGAAAATAGAATAATTTAGCCAGGATCCCTCCACATTTTTTGTAAACAAGTTGTGTGTGGGTGGAGTTAATGTGCATGTGCACCCATGTATCTTTCTAGTTAATTGCTATTGTGTATTCTTCAGTTTGTGAAGCAGGCTGGCAGCAGAGAGCTCACTTTTAACAATAGAGCACGTTTACTCTGCTGGCAGCTGCTCAGTTTCAGTTTGTCTTTGGACCTTGCTGGTAGCAGTTGAGTTTCTGAGTTTCTCTTTTGTACTGCCTAGCTCCTAGATGTGTGTGTGCTGAATAAAGACTATTCCTACTTCAACCAAGGCTCCAAGGACCTTTTTGCTACTTACCTAGCTCATAGACCTTGGTGTGAAGGGTTTGTGAACGGGCTCGAGGGGTCTGTGAGCTCCAGACCCAGCCTTAGCTCTACAGTTAGTTATTCTCTTTCCAGTATTTCCTCATCACTTTGCATTTACTTGTATTAGCATTCATCCCCTTGGATTTCACTTTTCTCCATGTCTGCCTCCTATACGAGACCTATGGGCCCTCCAAAGGTCAAGGACCTTGCTTTAATCATCTTTGCATTTACAGCACCTGGCACAGTGCCTGGAACATTCTAGAAACTTAAAAAGCATTTGTCAAATCAACGAATAAATGAATTCATTCATGTGTACAAGGTGAGAATCTCTGGGAATAAGTTGTAACCTCACTCAACTTTTCTCTTCCACTCAAGAAAGCATACTGGAATGCAAGTGACTGAAGATCACTATGAATTGGCTCTAAATTATTTTTTAAAAATTAACAAATCAGTTACAAACTTTACTTTTTAAATATTATAAAAAATATATTGCTTACAGCACAGCTCAAAATTTATCTGTGGTTGAGAACTGCTCTAAAAAACCAGGGGAATGTTCTTCTGTTTCTCTGAAAATGTAGACCCAGTGCTTTTAGGTTTGGAAATAAGCCTTACATATTCCTTTTAAAGTTCCTTTTCATGCTTTAGTGTTTTGTGTATACACATACCCTGAAGCCTTTGATGATGGCTCCTTTTACGAATCTAGTACATATAGCATTGCCCTTTCTCATAAACACGGCCCTCCAGGTCAGCAGTAAAGCACGTTGTAAGAATATTTGAATTATTTTATTTCCTGTGGTACTTGTTCTATGGGTAAACACCATTTTTGCTCTTTTAGGGTTATCATTGCAAGTCCGTCAGAACATCTTGTAATTTTTCAAAGAAATCATGAAAATAGCAAATTGTTTTTTAAAGAGAATTTAGAGAAAGGATTTATAAAGTATTATCCGTACACAGAAGCTCCAGTGGCTCTCCTAACAATTCTGTGGTGTATGATTAAAATCTTGCTCTAGACTAAAGGGAAAGTATAATTTCCTCATCTGAAAGGAGAAGCTGAGTCAACTAGAAATGTCATCAAGAGCACAAAGTCTTTGATTACTTTCAATTGTCCCTCCAGAAGGTGAGAATATGACAGTACAACTTTCCATTATTACTCCTCTTACAGTATTCACAAATGGTGTGAATTTTAAAATTTTGCATTCTCAGTAAAGTATGTTCATGTGGCAAATCTTGAATATTGAATATTTTTTTGGTTTGTGGGAAGTGCTTCCTTTCTTGAAGAGAAACCTATTTTTCATGTGCTAGTTTATATGTGTAGGACAGGATTTGACACATGCAAACTGTCTGTGGATTTTTCTGATGTCTTTCAAAAGGCTCTTAAAAAACTTGCCTTGGTTTTTAATGAAAAAAGTAAGAAACTCAAGGATCTCTATTAAAATAAGCAACCTGTACATGAAATATATAGAATACTTTACTGACGGGGAAGGGCAGCATATATTGTCAAAGTAATCGTTTTTCTTTCCTGGAGGAAAGCCAGAAAATGTCACTGAGTTTAAGTATTTGTATCTTATGTCACCTGATTATGCCCAAAACATGGAGTTCATATTCTTGGTGCAGTTTCCCTCAAATAGGACCCGTGCACAAACAAGTGAGGAAGAGTTTTGCTCTAAGTCTGAAAAACATCGGACACAAGACAAATAGTGGTCAATATAAGTACCATTTACGGTACCTGTGTTGGAGCTTCCACTCAAATTCAGCACACAAGGAAAAGTCAAGAAAGGAGGGAAATGTACAGGTTGCACCTGCTGCATGATTATCAGAACTCCACCAAAGGCAGCTTAGAATTTCCCCATTAGGAGTCTGATAAGGGCATGACATCCGTGTTATGTGATTTTATTTGGTAGTGTGAGGAAATATAATAGACTCATTGTACTGAGAAAATTAAGGCAAATAACTGGAATTTGTCTATTCTAAAAAGTATACTATTTTTCCCAGTTTACTTCTGAGACAGCACAGTCTCTATGTTATCGGTGCTAGGCAGTTACTGTAGCAAGGAAAGCTACCCAGGATGGAGTCAGTACCTTGGCATCAGTGAGGTGTGCATGAGTCTATCAAGGTAAGTGTTCACCTTTGACAGCTTTCAGAAGCCAGGGAGCCCTTTTTAGTTCTAAACATTTTCTAAATGCCCTGCCTTTGACAAAGCTGATCTTCATAGCCCCTTCTTCATGGCCGTATAGATCAGAGTTTGTGGTGACAATCTCTTTTTGAGGACAAAGGGAAAGAATTCTTTTTTTTTTTTTTTTTTTGTCTTTTTTTTTTTGTGACCGGCACTCAGCCAGTGAGTGCACCGGCCTTTCCCATATAGGATCCGAACCCGCGGCGGGAGCATCGCCGCACTCCCAGCGCCGCACTCTCCCGGGTGCGCCACGGGCTCGGCCTCAAAGGGAAAGAATTCTTACCAACCAGTGCCTCTTTTGACCTTCTTAGACCTATGTACAAAATTACTGTATTTCTTAGTGCAGAATAACTGATAAAATTGGAATGGCTTTTTTCTCTAGTTGTGCCCTGTCAGGGTATATTGCTTATTTAACACATTAACATTAGGTATTGCCTATGGGAAGAAAAGCAGAGGGAAAGTTGAAATTAGGTACCTTCCAGCTCAGTAGTGCCTTACAAGGTTACTGTGAAGAGACTATAAGATGAAAGAGCTGTCTTGGTATGTTACAGTTCATGGGTTGCCCGCTAGTTGAATCAGACTCCCTTTCCTTAAAAGTATTTCTCTCGTGTTTCATGGCTCACAGGACAAGAAGAAGTAGCAATTAGTTCATTATATATATATTTGTTATTTCAATTTTCTTATTTTTCTTTTCTCTTTTACCACTCTCTTCTAACAGTCTCAATTTTTGGCTTCCCTCATACCATCTCCAGCTGTGTTCACATGGGAATAGCTAGCTCATACATTTAAATGAATAGTGCTGGGTGGATAAGCAAGTAGATCCTCTGTCATGTGACCTCCACTCCAAGCAACAATATTTTCAGTGCTTATCCATAGATTCTTGCAACATATCTGAACTTCTCTGGCCTCCCCAAATCTATCAAGACTAGAAATCCCTGAAGACTAGGCTATTCTGTAAGATTTATGATTCTTCTAGTTTTCAGTCAAGTAGAGACTGCATCCATCTTCTGGTAGATAAGTATTTTCAATTCCACTGTTGTCTGCAACAAGGTGATGCATTTTTTAAAGAGACATTATAGTATAGGGGAAGGGACATAGACCTGGAAACAAGAGACCTAGTTTCAAGTGCCAACTCAGCTACTAACTACTAATGTGACTTTGGTAACCTTGGGCTAGTCACTTATTCTCTGTGGGTCTCAGTTTCCTTATGTGAAAAGAAATATCAACATCCGTCTGTGTGATTTTTAGATTTATCTTCAATAAATAATTTACAATGTCAGCAATTTTTCTTTCCTTTGCACAGATTGAAAATTAGGTGCACATTGTATAAAATGGAGCATATGCCAGACAATAGCAATTATTTATTCAGGCAGGAAATAAGTCATACGTATGTACGTGTGTGTATGCAAAGTGCACAGTTGTTACAATGTCTTTAAAAATAATACTGTTTTTCTACTTTATATGAAAAATACATGTTCTATTTTGGTTATCTATTGGTGCTTAACAAACTGCCAAAACTTAGGATCTTAAATAACAACATTTTATTATTTATCATCTCTTTTTGGATGACTTTGCCTCCAACGAATGGTTCATCTGTTCCATAAAATGTTGGCTGGGGCTTCAGTCATCTAAGGCTCGACTAGGTTAGCGTGTCCAAAATGGCTTCACTCATATACCTTGATGGGCGTGGCTGGAAGGTTGGGCTCAGCTAGGACACTGGAAAGGCTGGGCCTTTCTTCTCTCCATGGAATCCTACAGCCTCTCTCTGTCTGCATGGCCTCTCCACTTAGTTTCTCCATTAGAGTAGCTGTACTTCTTACATGGTGGCTCAGGGTTCCCAAAAGCACAAAGGTGGAATCTTCTAGGCCTTCTTAACTCTTAGGCTTTGGAATTCAAACAGTGGCACTTCTGCCTCATTCTTTGATTAAAGAGTGTCACCGGCACGAGTCAACATTCACAGGCATAGTTCATTGGGGATCATTTTTGGAGATAAGGTACTTGATGCTCATTATTTTTTTTTAATTGGAAAATATGGTAAATACTAAAATAAGGTAAAAATTATCCATAAAAATGTTAAGACTTACTATGAAAAAAATAGTTACAAAAAAAATAATATGCAACTGTACAATGCCTTTTTTGTTGAAAGTGTGTGTGTGTGTGTATATGTGTGTGTGTATGAGCATGCAATGTAAAAGATCTTCACAGATGCACAGCAAAAGATTTAAAATAGTTATCTTTGTGTTGTGGAATTATGGATGATTATTATTTTCTTATTTTTACTTATCTCTATTTTTCTAACATTTCAATAATGCATATGAATTATTTGTGTAAAACATTGAATCTATTTAAGTCCCACCACCCAGTGATAACCACTATTGGTGGATTTCTTCCTAGTCATTAAAACATTCTTTGAAAACATGATTTTCCTCATTATATCATATACAGTCTATTATATAGATGTATTTAATTATTTTCCTACTGCTGCACATTTAGGTTGTTAATGTATGTATGTATTGTTATTTTAAACAATATGATGAACATTTTGGTACATATTTAACCATATCAGATATGATTTTGTTAGGATAAAGTAATAGAAGTAAAGCTTTGGGTGAAGAGGTATGGATTTTCAAATTTCTCAATAAATGTTGCCAAACTACTTTGCAGAAGATTATAAAACTTTGTTCTACTTTTTCACTTTCTATGGTAGAAGCCTCATCTGAATCAGGACCAATGGTTATAGATTAACTGAAAAAATTAAAAAGAGGGTATTAAAAAAATATATATATATCTTAGCATTTTTATTTTAACTTAAAACTTGTAAATGCATGTGTATACTTGCTAGCCTTCTGCTAAAGGGCTAGGAATATTTCTTTGAGCATGGTCCCACTTACTCAATTTCACTTTTGTTTAGTGGTGTGCTGATAAATGTTTAACAATCAACTCTCTGGAAAAAAACTGTCTTGATTGTTTTGTTTCATGATTCCCAGGGTGTAAACACTCTCACCATGGCTGCTTTTAAGGTACCAACATTGCACTAACTGTAGAATTGGAAGAAATTTGTAGCAGCACACCGTGATACAATATTTCCACTATACAAATAGAATAAGTGTAAATAACCTCAAGAACATAAACAATTTGTAAAATGTAGTAAAATATTTAGGAAGTGATGAATCTTTAGTATTTAATACCTTTGTTTTTAATATAACTTATTTAATTTAGTTCGTATCATTTAATTATTAATAATGGCAATGCTTAATAACAGGCTCAGAAAATTCCTGAAAATTTAGCAATTGGCTCTTGTGAGCCAGTACACCACTGGTTTTGTTTTGTTTTTTCTTAGAAACTACAATATAATGCATCCCCTGTGAATTCCAATTTTGGTTTCTTTGAAGTAGAGGACTGATTTAACAGGACTTGTTATGAAATTTGAGTGCGGAATCCTTCTGCATGTTTATGATTCTCACCCCTAACCAGTCTTTCATATTTCATGAAATTCTGTTTCATCCGTACTTCATTTGATATCCCTTCCTATCTTCCTTGGTTCCTTCCTTCCTTCCAACTTGCCTTTACTGAGTTGCAATTTAGTTTCCATGGAAGTGAATTTCTTTTCTTTTTTTTCTTTGCTCTTACACTTCACCATTACCATTTTAAGTAATATACAAAGTACAGCTGGCGTCAGTAGGCTTGTGAATAGTCACAGCTGGCTCTTGGTAAACATGCAACTCAACTTGTGGGAGCAGAATTGCTCGGGCATCCATGACCACAGGGGTCTCCTGGTTATGTGCATTCAACATGCCATGGGTATGGAGCTGAGTTAGGCGAGTACTGTATTTTTATTCTGCTTCTTTCATCTGAAGGACAGTCAGGGCTTTAGTAAAATGTCTCATAATGAGCTACATATTGTAGATGTCTATCCTATTCCTTGCAATGGGGATTTTTTATATTGATTCATCCGTGCTGTTGCCCCCATGATCTATAGAAAGGATTTGTGAGAGGCCTGGGCGGATTTTTAGGGAAGGTATGTGGCAGCCAGCTAGCCAGGAAACAATCACATCTGTGACCCTATGATGTAGGGTCATTAGCACTTGTTTCTGGCCAACTGAGCTAATGAAGCTCTTGACATATTTTTCTTGACATTTATTTCTTCTCCTACTTTATATCCCACTGAAGTAGTTATTAAGTCAAATAATGTGAGTGCCGGAATGGTCCATACAGAGCAACTCCAGTGCCTGCATTTAGCAGAATTTCTCTCAGACTCTGTTCCAGGTCCATGCCTTTCTTGTTATATTGATATGTGCATCTCAGGAACTTGGAGTTACCATGCTAACAGAATTTCCAGCAGAAGATTGGCATTTTGTGTTATGTTCCTGGGCACTCCCCCAAGTGTGTGGATGGATAACTGAGGTTTGAGGCTACTAATAGCTAGGCAACCAGGGAAGAACCTTGCAATCTTATCACACAGGTAAACAAGACTCTACTAAATGAAAATGCCAAGAGATGTTTGTGAAACTTTCAAATTTCCCCTGAGCCTCAAAGTAGCCAAATGACCAAAGGCAATCCAAGGGGTTAGTGACTGTTCTTTTGTTTTAAGTGATTGTCACAGAAATGCCATTTCCCTTCTGCTTCTGGCTGGAGACTTCTTCATAACTCTCTGTAAAAAAGGTTTTAAAATTATTAGAACTTGAAGCATACTCTGCCTCTGTGGTATCGACTTCCGTAACTACTACTTGTTCTTGTTCTTGTTCTTTTTTTGTTTTTTTGGTTTTTGCTAATTCTGTCCGGTCAGAGAACTAATTTACAGCTAGTCATCAAGAGCTTTATAGGTCATAGGCATTTTGAAGTGCTGACTATAATAAGTTTCAACTGTTTCATTTGTCAGTGCTATTAAAACTGATTTTATTTCTAGGATCAGTATTTTAGAAGAAGCTTAATAAGTTTGAACACTTTTTCCTTTGACTTTCCCATGCACAATTGCTAATTTCAGTCTTATTTTTGTTCATGCCATTCTTCTCACCTGCTATCAATTGCTCTTTTAATTTTGACAGTCAGGATTCTTTGTGTGAACCAGAAGCAAAGGTAAAGTTTTACTGTGGCTTAAAGGGTTAATCTAAACTACCCTATGTTATAAGCCAAGATGGGACATATGTGATCAGGGCCTTTGAAGTGCTTGTCGTGGTAAATGGTCCCTGATGATGGCCAGGAAGTCTTGTAAAGGGAAACGTTCCTTAGGACTAAAAACTGAGAAGGAGACAACAGGTTGCGATGGCCCAATTGTGAGTCTCTTGAGACAAATAACATCTTATTCAACCCTTGTAGGTTTGAGAGTGTTAGAGTCACATATCTATCTAGTCATATAGCTATGGAGAAGCAGTGCCAGGATTCCAACCTAATTCTTTCAGGTGTCAAATTCATCTTACTTTCCAATTTATAGTTCCTGTCATATGAGTAGACAGTAAATGCTGCTTTGTGCTGCTTTGATCTGGTGGTTTGATTTTGTAAAAGAGGATTTTCAAGTTTTCTTTATCGTGACTCAGGCATTTCATTTGAGAGATAGGCCAGATTGGCACCTAGGAATCATAGATCTGTTCATCTGCCCCATCCACAAATCCACATTGAGAAATTTAAGAAAGTAGCCCCTGATACCCAGAAACTAGTCTGATGCTCTCAACTAGACCTGACTCGTGTTACTGCAAGCTAGACTGTCACATACAACTAGGCCTTGCTCTCATGTTGAGATCGTCCCAGAACATCAACACCAGGCAAGTCACTCTGAGAAGGTGATGGAGCGAGGCAGAAACATTGTGGCCATGCAACCCACACAACACCAAATGCTCCCTCTCTCCCAACTGAATTGAATGATTTTTACTTGTTTACCAGTTATAGCTTTAACCTCCTCTAGTCTGCTCTCCCTAAAGATACGATTCACTGAGACCCCCAATCATAGAATTGCCCCCACTTTCTGATAGCACCCAATCTGAAGGGATCCTCTTTTTCTTTAGACCATTCCCCAAATTACACAACCTAATTCCAAATCCTTTAATAGGTTCTTTCTAACACTGTCTTCCTGAAATGCCCCGTGCTTCCCTTGATGTATGTTTTCCGTCACTGCAACATGTAATAGGCCCACTTGTTCAACTATACATGTGTTCTTGGTAGTCTTTGGCTGAACAGAATTGACACCAGATTCTCATGATGGTTAAGGTCTATTCTGTAGCCTACTTTTTGCTTGGAATATCTGGTGAGCAGTCACCCCTGATAGAGCCCTCTCTCATTATGTGAGTGCTATAACGAGATAGAATCTTGAGCTTCTTAATGAACCTTCAGTCCTGATTTAAATTTCTGGGCATCATTAGCCACAGAAATTCCACAGCTGAGTGTCTCTAGAGAGAATGGGCTCTCAGTGGGAGAGTGGGGTTAATGCAAATAACATGACATGTCAGAAAACTTGGCTTCTAGTTTTGTCTCTGTTGGTAAATAGCTTTGTGACTAGGGGCAAGTTGGGCCTTAGGATTTTAGCTTTAAAATGAGAGAGTTGTACATTAGAGGTCCCTCTAACTCTAACATTTGGCTATTCTATTACTTGAAGTCCACTCTGGGAATGTCATCTCCTCTGTCTCGTAGGTAACGCCATATAACTCTGAAGAGTTCTGTGACGGGAGTTACCCAAAATACTCTATTTTAAAAAGATATCTGAGTACATAAAGGTAAAGTTTGTAATTTTCTTCACAAATATTTGCAAACAGATGGCTAGCATAATTGTTTCTGGTGTAAAAACAGACATTGTTAAAATATCATAAGAACCAGATAAATCTGCAGGAACTCTTTTAGCTCTGTCTCCTGAGAATCAGTGCTAATAAGTCAAATTAGTCATTTTTATTTAGGAGATATAAAAAGGCATATGGTTTCATGCTGTAGCAGCTGTCATAAAATTTTGGAGAAAAGTGTTGCTTACAAAGCTTCTGGGGGAATGTTTCATAGAAGCATTTTAACCTTTATAGCTTACAAAACCAGTTGGCTTCCTTTCTTCATAAACTATTTTTTTGGGCCTGAATTCTCTTTAACAACAAAGGTTCAGCAGGAAGGAAAACACACAGCTAGGAGAAAAATAACTGGACTGCCTTCTAGTGGAATACCTTTTATAGATTGCTTTTCTATGGAGCTAGGATTTTCATGTGAGTCTAAAGTGTATTGTGATGAAATATACAGAGAGGCTTGTTTTCAAGTAAAATGAGTATAAGTTCTAGAAAGCTATACTCTACTGTTTAACCTTCATGTGTAGTATGAATTACAGTGGTATCCACAATATATACATACTTTATATGAATACTTTAAAAATATTTACTCATATGCAAGGTCCTTTCATTTTTTAGCCTCTCCTCCCCTATTGAATTGTGTGTGTGTGATTATAGAGTCAAAAAGTCTTTTGTTTATTGTAATTTATTCTTCTGACAGTTTCTCTATTCTTTTACATTTTCTTACTTCTACTTTTTAAAAAAAATTTCATTGTTTATTCACCTTTAGATCCAGGGTTCCCCCCCCTTTTCTTTTTAATTTTTCCTTAGAAGAAACCAGGCTTATAAAAGAAAGGACAGAGCTTGAAATAGAAATCTAGAATCAGATATTTACAAGTTTCTATAGAAGAGTCCTTCATTGCAATTGTGCTTGGTCTCATGTCAAGAAAGAAATGTATAATAAATGACAAGAGACTAGATTAGTGAGAAAGTCTTTGGAAATAATCAGAAAAGATAGTGGAGTTCTCAAAAACTAACAGTAGAAATTGAGTAGTTCCATATGAATGATGTTTATAGGGACAAATAATGTCTGGAAGGTATTAATTAGAAAATCTATTGATTTTGCTTGCCTAAATTGCAAACTTAGCGTTTGGGTTGTCATAGTAACTTGAATACATTTGTTCTTTGAAATGATTTTTGATTATGCAGTCATAGAAGGCTCTTAACAATTTTTACTATACATTACATAGAAGTCTTATGTCCTCAATTTCTTTAAAACAAAATTACATTTCCTTCTTATCTTTTTCATAATACTAAGACTATAGTGCATTTTATCACATTTTGCATAATACATTGTCTGCAAGTCTATCAGGTAATGGACCTGTTAAGTAGTTGACATTAGCCACTGTCTCAATAGATTAGAGTAGCTGTTCCCAACATTTTCAAGGATGAAGATTTCTTGTATGTATCAAAATACTTCTTGGAACTACTCCCCCTCCATCCTTGCCATCAAGAAAATAAGTATCTTTTTCTGTTTTTCTGTTATAATGTCATATAGCTGCTATTAATTAAGAATTATTTTAATGGATTTGTCTTTCATTAATAACTATAAAAGCTTCTGCACATATTCAAAAATAGTAGCACACATTATTGTTCACTTAGCAGATTAGTGTGTATATGGACTGGCAAGCTCTTTGTAAGAACTGATTAACCCCTCAGGCATCTGTGGTACTTAGACTGGGAACCCTTGGATTAAAGCTTGACACTACTAAATTGTCACTTCATTGCTTTGGACTCCCCTCTCCAAATCTGATCCTGTAATTTTAGGTGGCCGTTACCAAAATGGTAATTGTATGGTATAACGTTTTTTTGGCCACCCTACTTCTCTTTCTCCCTTGGAGTTTGTTATGGGAGGTGTTGGATGGAAGTGCTGGCTCAGATGACCACTGATTAATGAGAAATAGTGAGAGTTGGGTATTGTGTGTTTTGAGCTGAAAGAAGGCATTTTCTGCCCAAGAGAAAATGAGTTGAAAAGAGTAGAGTTGGAGAGCCAAGTAAATTCCATAGAGAATAAGTTGAACTTAAAATATTTAGAAAAGCACACACAAATACCAAGTCCAAAAGTAGAATCAGTGTCAGTATTGTTGAGCCAGATGTTCAAGAGTTAGGTTGGAAAAAGACTGGGGTAACAGCAGGAGCAAGTATGATACTGCTTTTTACTCATCTGCTTTTGAAATTGATCGAGATTTGGCTGCTTATTTTTAATAAATAGTGGAGGGCTAATTGGTTTACTGTGCAATGTTTTCTATTTGATCTCCCAAAGTATACTTCTCAGCTCTGTTTAGAAACTGGAAGGTTAGTTTGTTCCCTTTTTTATAACTGGGAGTCATAACATTGGTTTGGTTATATCATAGAAAGAAGGATAATGGGTGTTTGGACTACAGAATCCATCTCCTGATCCATCCATAATTCTCAAACTGACATTTTATATAGTTTTTCTAAAACAAATTAAACTGTTTACCTTTTCTTAGACCCTCTCCTATGGGTTTTCCTTCCCACAGAGAAGCAATCTGTTTTCTATCTACAGGCTGTTCAAACAACTGTATCCAGCTGTCATGTGGATGTGTGAAGTCAGGCATAGGGGGATTCTATGTAAATAAGTGATCACTACTCTGATCCTTCTCTCCTGGTGTGGAAGCTGAGGAAGGCTCAGATGAGCTCCACAGGGCTGGAGGAGGAGTTAGGAGCCTCCTTCTATCACAGCTGTGATATGTTGTGCCAAGGGATGAATACCAAACCATCCAAATACCAAGGGGTGAAACCAGAGAGGTGAGCGTAAATGAGACTTCAGAGTAAGAAGGCCTGTGTAAAGTGAAGTTAAATAGATTTCTTTACTGCATACGTTATCATAGTATTTCATATGCTAATGTGAAACATGACTCTCCTAGATGGGGATGGATTCCCTCTTTCTCACATTTACATTGACTCTTTGAATGTTTTTAACTGTGTGTAGTAGGGTGGTTTTCTATTAATAGTATCTTGCCATACACTAGTGTTCCATGGGACACAGTTTGGAGAACGCAGACTTAATAGAAATAAAATTTAAAACATAAGTTCTGTTAACTGTGCAGATTTTTCAACATTTCTTTCTTTTTCTTTTTCTTTTTCTTTCTCTTTTTAACTGAAGGCTGGCCTGTGTGGGGATCCAAACCCTCGACTTTGGTGTTACACGGCTGCACTCTAACCAACTGAGGTAACTGGTCAGCCCTGTGCAGATTTTTGAATATGGAAAAGTAGATGTGCTTTAGATTATGCAGAGCAAAAAAATGTCATTTTATTTGTTAAGGTCTGTGAGGTGATAAGGCACATCAATAAGGCATATTAAAACTGAGATGGATGGATTTGTACCATTTCAGCAAATCTCAGATATTAGGGTGCTAGGATGGTGGCCAGAGAGGAAAGGACACCTTTTGGCTACCCTGGTCACCATAGCTTGCTATCAGTGTGAGTAGGGATCCGAATCTAATTTTAAACAAAGCCTAAGTAATACCAGTGAGTTTCCATACAATTCACTTCTTAAATTCAAATTAATTCCTTTTCTTGAAGTACCACAAAACGTTATTTTCAATTCTAAAATGTTCTTTTTGTACTCAATTATCTCTCAGTGATAGCATTTTTCCAACACAAAGAAAATCCTAGTTTTACATTAGAATGCACTGTTTAAAAGTCCTATTTACATTACTCACACCAATAGGTCTGGAGGTACTTTTCCCAGTGAGAATTTACAAATGTCACAGGCTTCTTCACTTCTCTCTATTCACCTTTCAAGGACAAAATTCCTCTTAATTAAGAGTTTAACTTGTGAGGTGGTATGTTTCAGTTTTCTGAATTAATGTCAGTGTGCCTTAGTATGCTGAGACATCTGTTCAGAACACGGGTCATCCTCCCATCCAGTTAATTTATACTGCTAGACATGGCTTCTACTTTTCTAAGGAAGTCATAGTTGGCTGCAGGCAAACTTACCAGTTGAGAATATCATTTCATTAAGACTGTCTCCACATTGCTTCCTTAGTATTTTGCAGGATGGAAGAAGAGATAGCAGGTACAAATAGCTCAATGTTAATGAACTTCCTTGAGCAGGTTCTGGATCTGGGGTTCCATGGCCAGCCCTCCAAGAAGGCAGAAGAGCTGCTGCAAACCCAGTTTGAGTTGAGGTGTGCTGGTAAGGGCCTCTGCTCCTTCCACTGCTTGGCATAGTACCAGAGTTTCCTCTATTGGGGAATTTATTCCTTTGGATCTTGAAGATTTCTGTCTCTCAAAAGATCTTTTCTAAAATGCAAATACTCCCGTTGATAAGGTTCCTTGTTGTCTAATGATTAAACTGGTTTGGGTTTGACTTTTTTTGCAAAAAAGGTTCAGAGCAGGGGTGCATCCAGGTACTGTGGGACCTGAAACTTACACAGTTTATAGGAGGGCTCTTTAGGAAAAGAATAAACATTTACCAATGAAAAATTAGATAAAGGATCTTGGAAGGGATCTGAGCAAGTTAGGAGCCCTAAAGCTTCATTAAGTTCACGGTAAATCGTATAGCCACCTCTGGGCTCAAGTAGTGATTATCAAACTTTAAGGTGCGTTAGAAGCATGTGACTGGTTCGTTAACGAAAAAAATGTAGATTCTCAAAGCCCACCCTTTGAGATTCAGTTTCAGTAGATCTGAGTTGGAGCCCTGGAACCTTGGAGCCCAGGTAAATCTGAGGTACAGTAGTTTCCCCTTATGCCTGGTTTCACTTTCTGTGGTTTCAGTCAACTGTGATTTGAAAATATTAAATGGAAAATTCCAGAAATACACAATTCATGAGTTTTAAATTGTGCACTGTTCTGAGTAATGTGATGAAATCTCATGCCATCCTGCTCTGTCCTCCCCCCCACCATGACTCATCCCTTTGTCCAGCGGATCCATGCTTTATCAGCTCCACATCTGTTAGTCACTTAGTAGCCCTCAGTTATCTGTTGCAGTATCACAGTGCTTGTGTTCAAGTCACCCTTGTTTTACTTCATGATGTTGTGGGGCGAACGCACAGAGGAATCCAAGACCGGCATCAGTGTTGTAGTTTTATAGCTCTTTATTTTAGTGTTGCAGCTCTTTGTACAGTGTTACAGCACCTCTTTTTGCTTGCAAGCAAGGAGAGCACCGGGGAGCAAAAACTCCTAAACCAGTGTCTCCCAGAAAAAAGGAAAAGACCCCCTTATATAGCCTAAATTCTCGCCTTTCTCCCTCCCAGGTTCTCATTCAGGTCCTCTTATGTAAATGAGGGATGCTGCCCTGCTAATTTGGATTGGCTGATTATGGGACACAGTCTGATGGTCACTTTAGAAGCCTAATTTGCCTCTGGCCCCTGGGGGAGGGTGTGAGACTGCTGTTATCTCATAGAGGGTGGGCCCAGGAAGCAAGCAGGGTAAATGGCAGGGGCCCGAGTTTGTAGCGGAGCATAGAGTTTCTAAAACAGTTTCTCAAGTGGAAAAGGGAAAAGCTCAACAATTAAAAATGCTTAGGGTTCCCTGCAACAATGATGGCCCCAAAGTACAAGAGTAGTGATGCTGGCATGTTGTTATAATTGTTCTATTGTATTATTAGTTACCGTTGTTAATCTCTTACTGTGCCTAATTTATAAATTACGCTTTATCATAGGCATGTAGGTAGAGGAAAAAACATAGTGTATATAGGGTTCGTTAGGTACTATCTGTGGTTTCAGGCATCTGCTGGGCATCTTGGAATGTATCCCCTGAGGATAAGGGGGAACAACTGTATATACCTATATTCCACACTTTGAGAAACATTGTTCAGAAAAGTAGAGCACAGAGTAGGCAGCTGAGGGAAGGAACAGGACCTTACCCGCCAGTGGATGGTTAGAGGGTACAAAGTTTCAGATATGCAAAATAAATAAGTTCTGGAGTCTGATCAAGATGGCAGAATAGACAGCACCCAGTGTCACCGTCTCCCACAGTCAACCAATTTACAACTATTAAAAAGCAATGAACTGCCAATCTGGGGCCACTAGAGCTAAGGGGAAGAGGAAGAGAGATGTATGGAGTTCACGAAGGCAGGAGAAGTCATGATGAGAGAAAAAAGGGACTGTTCCATCCGTTCAGAGCCCCAGCCACGTCAAGGCTAGCCCTGGTGAGCGTACGAAGCAGGAGCTGGCAAAAGTCGCAGCTGTGCCCTTCCTATGAAGTTGTTTGGAGGCTACAGGGGAGAAGAGGGCCTTGGTTGTCCCCAGGCCAGCAAGACCACTAACAGGGTTCCTGTGGACCCACATAGGAGCAAGGAGACACAGACAACTGAAAAAAGGAGCCACTCAGAGGCTGGTGAGTTACTGCAGGGGACCAGCACATGGCCTGTCCCATGGGAAGTGTTTGGAGTGCAGGTGGTGGGGAGACCAGCCCATGGGGGAACATTAGGGCACAGCAAGGACAGCTGATCTGCCCACCAATCAGCACAGGTCCACTCAGTGGAGACTGGGCAGGAATATAGAACTGCAGGGGGTGTAGTTTACTCAAAAGATAGGCCCAGACCAGAGTTTCCACACAACCCTGGTGTACTAGACCTCATGAGACCTGGAAGTGCTTACAAGGTCAACAATTAAAACCTGGGCTGCACAAAAAGCCTTCCCCAGAGAATCAGCAGCAAAGCAGCAATTTAGATCAACCATAGGGCTCAAATGCTTGTTCCCACAGGAAGTTTCCCCATTTTAGAAGTAACCGAAGGACAACAAATTAGTTCCAGTGCAGAGTTTAAGTGGTGGGAAAAGTGAATAAGCCAACACGGAACTGAAAGAAAAAACAAAACCTCCCCAGAGCAGAGACAAAGTTCTGATATTAACCAGTTAAGGTCTAACACCACCAAAGAACACCTATAAAACCTAGGACCAGAAGCCCCTTGAGCTCCCAAGCCAGGGTGGTGGAGGGCCAAGGGCCTCAGTCATGCCCCTCTGACATCCGCATCCAGCCCAGCAGTGACCACCAGGCTGCCACCAGAATCGCCCCAGGCCCCTTAGTTGGGGCAGTGGGGAGCCTAAGGCCTCAGCCACACCCTCTCAATGTTTGCATCCAGCCAAGCATCAACCACCAGGCTGCCACTGGAAGTGCCTTGGGTCCCTGAGCTGGGGCAGTTGGGGGGTGAGGGCCTCAGCCATGTTCCCCTGCCATCTGCATCCAGCCTAGTGATGACCACCTGGGCTGCTGTCAGAAGTGCCCTGAGCTTCCAGGTTGGGGGCACACTGAGGGCCTCAACCATGCCCCCCGGAAGTCCGCATCCAGTCAAGCCATGACCAAGCCACCACTGGCAGCCCCCTGGGCTCCCCTGCTGGAATGAGGGGGGTGCCACAGGCCTTGACCACACACCCTCTCCTTACTCTTCTTCTTCCCACCCTATCCCCCTCCCTCTTCCCCTCTCCCCAACTCCCCAACTGCTCTGCAACATCTTAGAATGCAAAATAATAATGATAAAAAAATAAATTTTAAAAAAAGGATAGCATAAGGGATCTTTATGGTGATGGAACTATTCTGTATCTTGATTTTTGTGATGGTGGTGGTGGTGAACATTAATCTACACATGTGATAAAGTTGTATAGTACTATACACATGCACTTATGCACACAAATGAGCTCATGTAAAGCTGGTGAAATCTGAATAAGGTCTGTGGATTGTACCAATATCTATTTCCTGGTTTTATATTGCACTGTATTTATGCAAGATCTTACCATGTGGAAAAACTGGGTGAAGGGTTCACTGGACCTCTCTACTATATTTGTAACTTCCTGTGAATCTATAATTACTTCAAAATAAGTTCTTAAAAAAAAAAAAGTTCTTGAAAATAAAAAAAAAAAGTTCTGGAGATCTACTATCCAGCATAATGCCTGTAGCTGACAGTACTGTATGGCATATTTCAAATTTGATAAGAGGGTAGATCTTACATTAAGTGTTCTTACCACAAAAACAAAAATCCCCAAACAAAAAAACCCCTACAATAATAATAATAAAGGGGTTGGGAGGAAACTTTGGAAGATGATGGATACATTTATGGCCTTGATGGTGATGATGATTTCATGGGTATATTCTTATCTCCAAATTCATAGATAGATAGATATTAAGTATGTACAACTTTTGGTATGTCAATCATACCTCAATAAAGTGGTTTTTAAAAATGTAGGAAGAAGCCAAAGATAATTCCTAAATAAGGCAACGGTCCTCACAGTTGTGTGATTCCAGAGGCACATCCACACTCACCATTACTACATACAACTCCTTTGTTTCTCATTCTCTTTGCATGAAATATATATATTCTCTCTTATGTCCACAAAATGAATATAAGTTACAAAACATCTAAATTTAGTGAATTTACATATTGCATCTCTTTCTTTTGCATGTCCAGGACAAAGCAAAAGGAAATGCAGGCATTTCTCATAAAGAAGCATTTTCATTATTGTAAAGAGGACCTATATGCTGTTCTATGTATATACCTTTCTTGGAAAACTGCAGTAAGGATAGGGGAGATCTCTGACATTTCCCTTTGCAAGGGTAGTCCTTTGTCTGTATATAAAGGAGAGATGAATGTTTGGCCCGGAAGACAGATGGAGGGGCAATGTGGCTGACTTGTGGCTCAAGACATACTCTCCTGCTCTTGAAAACTAAGATCAACAGGGCTGTTCGGAAACTTTCGCTAACATTTGAGGGTAGCAGGAGTTTTATAGCTATTTGTCCCTGGATTATAACTATTAAAAGTTATATGGATATATGGATAAGCACAGGATAAAACAATATAATAAAATGTGAATTGTAGAATGTAGATGATGGGTCTATGGGCAATTAAAAAAATTAGAGAATACCTTCCAAATGCTAAATACTTCATAGACATTATATTATGTATGCAATGTAGGTATTAATAGTCTCATATTACAGATATGGAAATTTAACCTCAGTGAAACCTGCCTAAATACACACAGCTAATAAGTAGTTGAATAATGATGTGAACTCAAGTTTGTCTGACTCCCAGAGTTCACTGTAGGTGAAAGTGTTTGCTCCTGCTGGGCTCTCTGACATCCCTAGGGACAGATTTCACCCAGGTGGAAAAATGATTGTGCTTGATTAAAGAAATATTTCTGTTATCAGGTGTCATAGTAAAAGCTACATGTGATAAGAAAAAGTGTAGATACTGGACTCTATTATCATATAGCGCTCTCACACACAAATCTGAGCTGCTTGCTGCATGCCAAAGAGTCATTGTATTAGTCAGTGTTCTCCAGAGAGACAGAAACTATGCAATGCTTATAAGTATAGAAAGAAATTTGTTGTAAGGAATTGGCTTATATGATCATGGAGGATGAACATGCAGAAAAAGAAATCAAGAAAGCTAGCCCATTTACAATAGCCACCAAAAAAATAAAATACTTAGGAATAAAGTTAACCAAGGATGTGAAAAATCTCTATGAAGAGAACTACAAACCACTGTTGAGAGAAATTAAAGAGGACACAAGAAGATGGAAAGGTATCCCATGCTCTTGGAGTAGAAGAATTAACATTTTGAAAATGTCCATATTACCCAAAGTGATCTATAGATTCAATGCAATCCCCATCAAAATTCCAATGACATTTTTCTCAGAAATGGAAAAAACTATCTAGACATTTATATGAAATAACAAAAGATCATGCATAGCCAAAGCAATGCTGAGCAAAAAATAAAGCTGGAGGCATAACACTACCTGACTTTAAACTATATTACAAAGCTATAATAACCAAAGCAGCATGGTACTGGCATAAAAACAGACACATGGATCAATGGAATAGAATAGAGAACCCAGAAATAACCCATACACCTACAGCCATCTGATCTTTGACAAAGGCAGCAAGTCTACACACTGGGGAAGAGACTGCCTCTTCAACAAATGGTGCTGGGAAAACTGGGTATTCATATGTAGGAGAATGAAACTAGACCTGTGCCTCTCACCATGTACCAAAATCAACTCAAAATGGATTAAAGAGTTAAATATACATCTCGAAACAATAAAACTTCTTAAAGAAAACATATGGGAAACACTCCAGGAAGTAGGAGTGGGTACAGACTTCATGAATAGGACCCCCAAAGCACAGGCAACTAAAGGTAAAATAAACAAATGGGATTATATCAAATGAAAAAGCTTCTGCACAACAAAAGAAACAGTCAACAGAGTGAAAAGACAACCAACAGAGTGGGAGAAAATACACATCAGACAAAGGATTAATATCCAGAATATACAAAGAACTCAAACAACAACTTTACAGAAAAATAATAACCCAATTAAAAAATGGGCAAAGTAGTTCAATAGGCATTTCTCAAAGGAAGATATATGAATGGCCAACAGACACATGAAAAAATGCTCAACATCACTCAGCATCTGAGAAATGCAAATCAAGACCACTTTGCAATATCATCTCACTCTAGTCAGGATGGCTAATATCCAAAAGATTGAGAATGATAAGTACTGGAGAGGTTGCAGAGAAAAAGGAACTATCCTACACTGTTAGTGGGGCTGCAAACTGGTGTGGACTTTATGGAAAATAGTATGCAGGTTCCTCAAACAATTACAGGTAAATCTACCATATGACCCAGCTATTCCACTGCTGAGAATATACCCAGAGGAATGAAAATCATCATCTCAAAGGGATACCTGTACTCCCATGTTTATTGCAGCACTATTTACAATAGCCAAGAGTTGGAACTAGCCCAAATATCCGTGATCAGATGAGTGGATAAGGAAACTGTGGTATATCTACACAAAGGAATTCTACTCTGCTATAAAAAAGAATGAAATACTGCCATTTGCAACAATATGGATGGACTTCGAAAAAATTATGTTAAGTGAAATAAGTCAGGCACAGAAAGAGAAATACCACATTCTCACTTATTTGTGGGAGCTAAAAATAAATAAACACAAACAAATAAGGGGGGGGAAGAAGACACAACAATACAACAATTCCTTGAACCTGTTAAGAGAAGTGAACTGATATGATGTGGGGGGAGGGGAGAGAGGGAGGGGGGAAGAGGTAAAGGGTCATGAAAATCAACTACAATGTATATTGAGAAGTTGAAATAAAAAAAAAAATTTGGAGTGGTTTGAGACAGAAGAGCCGATGTTCCCATTCCAGTTGGAAGGCTGGCAGCCTGGAGACCCAGGAGAGCTGATGGTGCAGATAAAGTCCAGAGGCAGTCTGCTGAAGAATTCACTCTTGCTTGGGCAGGCGAGTATTTCTGTTGTATGCAGGCCTTCAGCTGATGGGACGAGTCCCACCCACATGTGGAGGGCAGTATGCTCTACTCAGAGTTTGCCTATGTAAATGTTAATCAGATCCAAAAACAGCCTCCAAGCTGACACATAAAATTTAAGTACCATGGTCATAAAAGTCATGGTTTTCCCTTTTCCATTGTGCAAGACCAGCTCTGTGTGGGGCAGTGGGCCTACCATGGCATCCACTGTAGCCAAGTGCCTGGCATGTGGAAGCTTTCTATAGTTGCCACAGACCATCTGTTTCCGTTTTTGGCCATTCGGAAACCACCCAGCAAAAGTAGGTCCTAAACTCCTGAGTGATTTCTGTCCCTGAGATCACTACAGGAAGCACTTGCATGCTTCCTGACAGTCACAGTGCTGAGGCTGTCCCCAAGACTGTTTCCTAGTTCCTGCTTCTTCCTCACCTGAAGTAGGATTTATCCTCCCTATCTGTATAATACCACTTCATTTTCACATTTGTTGTGTAGCCTACCATACTGTATGTTCTGGTGTAGGTAATTCTGACCATGTTTTACCCACCTGTCACTCCTTCCCTCTCCCCCGCCACTAATTTATGAACCACTTGAGAGCAGGGGTGTCACTCTCTATGTCCCTCATGGTATCTAGCAATGAGCCTTGCTCATAGTAGGGGCTCACAAAGTATTGGTTGAAATTAATTGGATTGTATTTTGGGGGCTCCAGAATAATGCTGACCAGTGCCTTCTTGAATCAAATTGGAAAATACACTTCTCGTGAACCACAGCCCGACAACCAGAGCCCTAGCATTTTAAATCTTGATCCTTGTGTTCCTGTAGCTCCTCCTAGTGGGAAGGTAGCAAAATCTCTTGGCTACAGGATTACCTGCACCATTACTGCCAGAAACAGCAGGAACCACCACCAAAGTAAACACAAACAATTTGTGGGAAATATATATTATATATATATATATTTTTACCTTTCTTAGGTTTACAGCTGTGCCCTAAGTTTCTAAAAGGTTATTCGGCCTCTTTGAGCAGCAACTTGGGTTATTTGGGGAAAGATTTAACCCGAGGATGTTGATAGAAACCATGGCGTTCCTTGGTAGCATGGAGCCAGGCATAGGGCTAAGATGAGTTGAGAGCTACTTGTCTGCTTTTTAGAACTGAAGTGGGGGAGCAACAGACATCTTTCTCCATCTCCTTGAGCTCCATCCTGCATTGCAGCCCAGCAGGGCGACAGTGCAGTTATTGTGGCATGCTGCTGGCCCTACGGCTCTCCCCGCTTGCCCCCACATACCTTGGCAGTACCTTCTGCTTTGGTCTTGACAGGTAGGTTAGTTGGTTTCAGTCTGCCTGGCTGATTTATGCTGCTTTAGAATCCCCTAAGCCTAAGCTTCTGGTAGTCTATACTTCAGATAAAAGACAGTGTTTTTGATTTTTATATTTCTCTATAGTAATCATAGCCTCTTCCCTTTAATCCCTGTGTTTTGAGGGGATATCTGGGTATTATGGATGCATGTTTAATGATTCATACTCCCAGGATTTTGAATTTGTTCTTAAATGAATGGTATCTGTTCTTTTATTGAATTTTAGAAATATTAAAAATGATGTAATAAAACTTTGCAATGTCTATTTTTAACAGGTTGATTGCTATAGTTTCTTTTTTTAAAACAACTGATGCACAGTACTAAGTATTCCCCAAATCTACTGTATATAGGGTAAAAATCTTCCTGCTCTGCTGTGAGGAAAATAATTAACTAGGTGACCACTGATCCATACCAGTGAATGTGATTCCCCTTAGCTTTTCTGAGGTTATGCATAACTCTTGTCTATCCACCTTCATAAACTGTGGAATAGGCTTTCTGGAGACAGAAATCTGAAAGTGAACGTTATAACATGAATCAGCCTTAGCTACAAATTTGATGTAGTGTTTGCTGGAATTGACAGCAAAAGGCAACATTAATCCATATACTAGTGCAGCAGTGGTTTCATTTCATCCCTTTGCAACTACGTGACTTGGAATATATTTGTGTTTTCATTTTATTTCAGTGCCTTTGAGCAGACAATATGGCACCTTTTTGAGACATGACATAAGTTTAAAACAATGTAGTTTATACCTGTATAGTCCTGCTCATTAGAGAAGCAGTTCTAGGTTAGGACTATAGTCTCACTACCTGAAATATAAAACAAAAATTCATACGGTAAAGATAAAGACTATCAGTGTATGGTTGGCTCAGTTAACTGGAATTTCTGTGTTCCCTCTTTTAGGTACATTCTGCTTTGTCAGGGTCTCTTCTGTGATCTTGGCCAAGGTATATCATTTCATTTTCTCCTCTTAGACTAATTGTGTGGTATTTGATTGTGCATTGCTAAATTTACCTTAGAGTTAAATATGTATTCTCTTCATTTACTCTAGTGATTTCACATTTGATTACTGTGAGATAATTAGAGATGGAAATTCAGTGGTTGATGGGGAACAGCCAATAATTTAAAATTTTGTTGTAGATTATTACACCACATATTTATTGGAGAAAAATAACACAAACTAGAAGTGGTATGTTTTTCAAGGGAAAAAGCCCAAATATCCTGAATCACTTTGTTCATGAAGCTTTTTTTGAGAACAATGTGGGAGTGAGGGATACTTACAAACCATCGATTTCTGTACTCTTCTCTAGGTACATATCATTTGGCACAATGCTCATATGTGATTAATACATGTCATTTTTCTTGTGTATTTGTTTTTCAGTGTGTGGACAACTTTATTGCCGTGTACCCAACTACAATGTAAGTTTCGTGAGAACAGGGATTTTTGTCTGCCATGTTCATTGTTGTAGTCCTGGTACCTTACACAGTACCTGGCACATATAACAAAGAAAAAATTGTTGAATGAATAAATGAGTGAATGAAGAGAAGAAAGGACAAAAAGGAAGGAAGAGCCACTAGAGAAGGCATTGATTCCAGGCTAGAGAGACTCTTTTCATTTTTACAATTAGAGTCAAAATGTTTCCGTCCTTCTTTTTCATTAGGATAGAGGTGATTTAGGGGTGATAGAGGTGATTTAACCTCCTCTTGAATGGAGAGGTTAGCAAAAAAGGAGAAAGGATATAATAAATCAGCAGGGATGCCAAAGAGCATGTTGATCAGGGGTGTTTTAAAATATCCTGTTAACTGAGATAGAAGTAGGGTTGTGGAGAAGAGGTAGCATGGCAATGACGGACAAGAGGGGGCCGGAAGGGAGAGAGGTCTAAAATATACAACTAAATCAATTTGGTTGTAAAAACAAGGTTTTTCAAGAAACTTGACTTTTTTGTTTTTAATTTGTTGTATAAGTTGTAGATGTTAAAAGACATATTTTTAACTTCAAAACATAGGAACTTCTGGGTTATGATGACTTTTATTCAGGAAATGGCGCTATAAATGAAAATTAAAGTTAAATCTGACTTTTCTAATCAAACAATGAGGACTTCTTAACCAAGAATCTGTTCCCACATTTTTTTTTGGAAATGACCAAAGATTAATATGTCATTAACTAAAATTATTGTAAATCTGCATATTATAAAGATTTTAAGTGTATGAAAATTGATCAGGATAATATAGAAAATTGTGTTTAATAATATAATTGTAGTTCTTAGCTTACTCTTCGTAATTTCCACCTAATTTTTATGAAAACAAATTAGAATTGGAAGTAATCTTCATTAGAGTAGGTTCATTTTAGATGTTCTTACTAGGGGAGATGTTCATAGGCATTTTTAAGGAGTGTTTTGGGAGGTGCCTAGGGCCACTTGATTTATTGTGTAATGATCATAGAGATGTCTGCTTTTTTTGCTAATGCAAATTGCCATGTAGCAAGTAGTATCTTACCCCTTCTTCTCCCTTCAAGTAGAAAGGCTAAGTTGAGCTGTCAGCTCATCAGGACCAGCCATTTCGTTCATGTGTTGGTGTTATGTGAGGGCAGACCTTACGAGCAAACTTTGATTTGCACTGAAATTTTCATCCTTTGATTTCTTACCATACTCCTGCTTCTCACTGTCAAAAGCCTCAAAGCCTTGGCTTGGCCGTACTTAAAGGACACAGGGCTGAGCTTGATCCCAAATCCACAGAACAAAAGCTTTTCCATCTCAGGCACAAGTTCTGCATGTTGTCACTTAGTGGTAGATTGCAACTGTCACTAGAGTACTATTTTCTCTTTTTAGAAATAGTCTTAAGGTTTGAGTGCAATAATGTAATGATATCTTTTTGTGACAAATGTGCCATAGCCTCTATATTCAAATAAGTATTTTTCTTCAAAGTAATCTCATTGGGCCAAGATAAACATTTAAGGTGATATTGTCATAGTTCCAACATTTTTTAAACCTTTATTAAATTGCTTTGAAAGATAGTTTGTTAGAACACAAAACGCAATAAAACCAGTCTCGTTACTTTATAGTAATAGGGTAAGTCTCCTGGTCCCTTATCCCCTCCACTCACCTTATTATTCCTTTATATTTCTCATCCTTTCAACAATCAATAAATATCAACCATGCATTAGGTTCTGGGGATACCATGGTGAATAGCCTCTCCCATATTGTCTAGCGAGGAGAGAGAGGATATGGGCCACCTCTGGAAGCAGATTGAGACAAGTACTGCTAGAGTGTAAAGAAAAGAAGTGTATCTTGTTTACTTCTCTTTCTCCAACACCTAGCATGAAGACTGGCTTATAGTAAGAACTCAATTGATATTTGATTAATAAAATGGTTAGTGATCTGTTAGCTTTAAATGCCTTAAGTTAATAATATGGGAATAGTGGATGGACTATTGGAAATCGATATAGAGGTTAAGTATTCATAATCTGAAATGCTTGGGAGCAGAAGTGTTTTGGATTTTGGATTTTTTAAACTATTTATTTGCATTATACTTACTGGCCTAATCTGAAAATCTGAAATCCGAAAAGCCCCAGTGAGCATTTCCTTTGAGCATGATGTTGTTGCTCAAAAAGTTTCAGATTTTGGAGCATTTCAGATTTCAGATATTCAGATTAGGGATGCTCAGCCTGTACTGTCATTTGAGGACTGCCAACATAATAACAAGGAAGAGGTGTTCTAATTACAGACTTTGTTGTCAGAAACTGTTGTTACTGGTAGAAATAAAATAGAAGGTAATGTTATGTGCTTCAGAATTTCAGAAAAGATACCCAGTGATATCCTTCTCCTTGCCTTCAAGTGTGGTATGATATGGCTCCTGAAACAGATACTGTTGATGGTTAACCCAAGATGGGCTCCCTACTGCCCTTCCTCTTTCTAATATAACCTGCATTTTGTCCAGGTATCAACCTCCTTAATGAGGCTGACCCCACGTCAGGCCACACGGCATGGATACTAACTGATCTAAAATAGTCCTAATAGTCCTATTCTCCTTGCTAAAGATTAATTGGTTTAGGCACAGGTACATGACCCAAATTCTGGAAAGGCTTCTAGGAAATGTTCTTTATTTGACTCTCAAAACTGTTGCCAGTATCATGCTACAAGCCTGAGGTGGAAATCCACTGATATGGGTTGAATGTTTGTCCTCTCCAAAGCTCATGTGGGCCCCTCCACCTGGAAGGAGGCAAGCAGCAGAGCAGGCCCAGCGTGCCTAGGCAGGAGCCAAGGACAGCCACCCCCTCTGCCTGGAAGTAGGCAAGCAGCAGAGCAGAGTAGGCAGAAGCCAGGGGCAGCATCCCCCACCCAGAAGCAGGCAAGGAGCATGGAGAAAACACAACTTCCATGTGGGTGACCCACCATAGCCACAGCTGCCACAAAAATGGCTTGACGCCAATGGCAGTAGACACAGCCACTGTGCACGTGGCCCACCAGACACTCGACTGCATTGACACGAAGAGAGTCACCAGTGGAGACCAGAAAAAGTAGAGGACATCTCTCTCTTCAAACCTCTCCCTAGAGTAATAGAAGAAGCAACTGCTCTATCAGATGACCAGACATCAATGTAGAGATACTAGAAATATGAAAACCAAGAAAATATGGCACCACCAAAAGTATATGGCAATTCTCAAATACCAGACCCTGTAGAGCAGGAAACCCTTGACATGACTGAAAAGGAATTCTGAGCAACAATCTTAAGAAAACTCATTGAGATATGAGAAGACTCAGTTAGACAGTATAATGAAATGAGAAAAAAAAAATCCAGGATATGAAGGAGGAAATTTACAAAGAGATTAATACCTTAAAAAAGAATGTAGCAGAATTCGTGGAACTGAAAGATTCACTCAACGAAATAAAAAAACACAACTGATAGCTTAAGCAGCAGGCTAGAACAAGCAGAAGAAAGAATTTCTGATCTTGAAGATAGTCTTTTAGAAATAACCCAGGTGGACAAAAAAAAAAAAAAAAAGAAGAAGGAAAAAAAGAATTTAAAAAAATGTAGAAAATCTTAGAGAGCTAGCAGACAATCTTAAGCACACGTACATTTGAATCATGGGTGTTCCAGAAGGGGAGGAGAAAGGAAAAGACGTGGAAAACCTATTCAGCAAAATAATGACCAAAAAGTTCAAGGTATAGGGAGAGACACAGACACTCAAATCCAGGAGGCTCTAAGATCTCCAAACAGATTCAGCGTAAAAAGATCCTCTCTAAGACACATTATCGTCAAACTGGAAAAGCTCAAAGACAGAGAGAATCTTAAAAGAAACAAGAGAAAAGCATCAAGTCACCTATAAGGGAGCCCAATCAGACTAACAGCTGACTTCTCAACAGAAATGCTATATGCCAGAAGAAAATAAGAGGATATATTCAAAATACTAAAAGAAAAAAACTGCCAGCCAAGAATACTGTACCCAGCAAGGCTATCCTTCAGAAATGAGGGAAAAATAATGTATTTTCCAGACAAACAAAAACTGCAGGAGTTCACCACCACACAAGCAGCCTTGCAAGAAATCCTCAAGGGAGTCCTGCATCAGGAAACCAACAAATGATAATCACTCATCTTACCAGCCATAGTTCTGTTCAAACTGTTTTTTTCATAATTCAGTCTTGGTAGGTGGCATGTTTCTAGGAATTTGTTCATTTCATCTAGATGATCTGATTTGTTGACTAATAATTATTCATAGTCTTCTCATATAATCCTTTTGATTTCTGTAAATTTGGTTGTAATGACCCCTGTTTCATTTCTGAGTTTAGTTATTTGAGTCTTCTCTCTTTTCTCTTAGTCCATCTAGGTAAAGGTTTGTCAATTTTGTGGATCTCATCAAAGTACCAATTTTGGTTTCATTGATTTTCTCTTTTTTCAATTTTCTATTTCTTATATCTAATTTTTATTATTTACTCCCTGTGCTAGGTCTGGGCTTAGTTTGGTTTTCATTTTCTAGTTTCTTAAGGTGCGAAAGTGGTTGTTGATCTGAGATCTTTCTTTTTTTTATTAATATATGCATTTATATTAAATAAATTTCCCTTTTAGCAAAGAAAAATATAAAAAAGAAAATGGGTTGTTTTTAGTCAATATTTTGGAGGTATATCTGGAGTTTAAACATATCTAGTTATTTTTAGTGCAGTTTTTCATTCTGCTTTTTCACTTAATATTACATCTTGAAAATTTGCCTTAAATACTCTTCAAAATTATGATTTTAATAAGTACATTATATTATATTTTATGGAGGTCCATAATTTATTTAGCCATTCTCACATTTTTGGACATTCAATTCCCAATTTTTTACCTTTATATAACTGCCTTCTACATTAAAAAAATTTTTTTTCTTTGATTACTTGCACAGTTTCAAGAAGTAGGATAATTGGTTGAAAGCGTATGAACATTTTAAAGACTTCTATTTATGAATCCAATCTGTTCTTCAAAAAAGTTTTACCTATTTATACTTATACTAGAAAAATTTGACATTGTTTCTCTCATAGCACCAGTAATATACAGTATCACATTTTTTTTCAGTTTGAGAAATGAAAAATGTCATTTTTCTGTTTTAATTTCCATTTCCATGAACATCTTAGAATGCATTTCTTAGCAACTTTTGTTTCTTTTGGGTGTGTGACTTGTCTGCTCATGTGCTTCACCAGATTTCTAAGATTTTTCTAATTCATTTTAAAGAGTTCTTTATGCATTGAAGATGTTAATCTTTGTGTGTTAAATTAGTTCCTTATCAATTGATCTTAAATTCAATTTGTGATGTTTTCCTTCATTTGTATGTTGAGAAAATAATTTTCTATCTAAACATTAAATAAATTAAAGTCATTTAAAAAAACAAAAACAAAACGAAGCTTATGTGAAAGCCTGGTTCCCAGCGTGGCAGTGTTGAAAGGTTGGGCCTTTAAGAGTTGATTGGATCATGAGGACTGTGCTCTCATAAATGGATTAATCTGTTCATGTACTAATGTGTTAATGGATTAATGGGTTATCATGGGTGTGGACTGGTGGCTTTATAAGTAGAGCAAGTGAGCACTTTAATAAGTGCTATTGCCCAGCCCTCATTACATGATACCCTGCGATGCCAGAGTCCCCACCAAGAAGATGACTCCCTCCAAGAAGAAGACTCTGTACAGAGTCCCCACCAAGATGAAGGCCTTCACCAGATGTGCCACCTTGACATTGGATTTCCCAGCCTCTAAACTTTAAGAAATAGATTTCATTTTCTTATAAATTACTCAGTTTCAGGCATTCTGTTATAAGAAACAAAACGGACTAATACATCCACCAACTAGGAAGGACAGAGACTAGGGAACTACAAAGTAGAGACAGAGCCTTGGGATACCACACCAGTGCTTGACTTACCTATGGACTTCTTAGTATGTGTGATTTAAAACATCTTCAAGGATGCCCACTCTCACCACTCCTATTCAACATAGTGTTGGAAGTACTAGCCAGAGCAATCAGAGAAGAGAAGGAAATAAAGGGCATCCAGATTGGAAAAGATGAAGTCAAACTGTCCCTGTTTGCAGATGACATGATCCTATATATCGAACAGCCTAAAACCTCTACAAAAAAACTGTTGGAATTGATAAATGATTTCAGCACAGTAGCAGGATACAAAATCAACACACAAAAATCAGTAGCATTTCTTTTCTCCAATAGTGAACATGCAGAAGGAGAAATCAAGAAAGCCTGCCCATTTACAATAGCCACCAAAAAAATAAAATACTTAGGAATTGAGTTAACCAAGGAGGTGAAAAATCTCTATAATGAGAACTACAAACCACTGCTGAGAGAAATTAGAGAGGATACAAGAAGATGGAAAGATATTCCATGCTCTTGGATTGGAAGAATCAACATAGTGAAAATGTCCATACTACCCAAAGTGATATACAAATTCAATGCAATCCCCATCAAAATTCCAAAGACATTTTTCTCAGAAATGGAAAAAACTATTCAGACATTTATATGGAACAATAAAAGACCACGAATAGCCAAAGCAATGCTCAGCAAAAAAAATAAAGCTGGAGGCATAACACTACCTGACTTTAAGCTATACTACAAAGCTATAATAACCAAAACAGTATGGTACTGGCATAAAAACAGACACACTGACCAATGGAATAGAATAGAGAATCCAGAAATCAACCCTCACACTTACTGCCATCTGATCTTTGACAAAGGCACCAAGCCTATTCACTGGGGAAGGGACTGCCTCTTCAGCAAGTGGTGCTGGGATAACTGGATATCGTTATGCAGGAGAATGAAACTAGATCCATACCTCTCACCATATACTAAAATCAACTCAAAATGGATTAAGGATTTAAATATACACCCTGAGACAATAAAACTTCTTAAAGAAAACATAGGGGAAACACTTCAGGAAATAGGACTGGGCACAGACTTCATGAATACGACCCCAAAAGCACGGGCAACCAAAGGAAAAATAAACAAATGGGATTATATCAAACTAAAAAGCTTCTGCACAGCAAAAGAAACAATTAAAAGAGTTAAAAGACAACCAACAGAGTGGGAGAAAATATTTGCAAAATATACATCTGACAAAGGATTAATATCCAGAATATATAAGGAACTCAAACAACTTTACAAGAAGAAAACAAGCAACCCAATTAAAAAATGGGCAAAAGAGCTAAGTAGGCATTTCTCTAAGGAAAATATCCAAATGGCCAACAGACATATGAAAAAATGCTCAACATCACTCAGCATCCGGGAAATGCAAATCAAAACCACATTGAGATACCATCTAACCCCAGTTAGGATGGCTAAAATCCAAAAGACTATGAACGATAAATGCTGGCGAGGCTGCGGAGAAAAAGGAACTCTCATACATTGTTGGTGGGACTGCAAAATGGTGCAGCCTCTATGGAAAATGGTATGGAGGTTCCTTAAACAATTGCAAATAGATCTACCATACGACCCAGCCATCCCACTGTTGGGAATATACCCAGAGGAATGGAAATCATCAAGTCGAAGGCATACCTGTTCCCCAATGTTCATCGCAGCACTCTTTACAATAGCCAAGAGTTGGAACCAGCCCAAATGTCCATCATCAGATGAGTGGATACGGAAAATGTGGTACATCTACACAATGGAATACTACTCAGCTATAAAAACGAATGAAATACTGCCATTTGCAACAACATGGATGGACCTCGAGAGAATTATATTAAGTGAAACAAGTCAGGCACAGAAAGAGAAATACCACATGTTCTCACTTATTGGTGGGAGCTAAAAATTAATATATAAATTCACACACACACATACACACATACACACACAAACCGGGGGGGGGGGGGAAGAAGATATAACAACCACAATTATTTGAAGTTGATACAACAAACAAACAGAAAGGACATGGTTGGGGGGGAGGGGGGGAGGGAGAAGGGAGGGAGGTTTTGGTGATGGGGAGCATTAATCAGCTACAATGTATATCGACAAAATAAAATTTAAAAAAAAAAAATAAAAATAAAAAAATAAAACATCTTATTTTTAAGGTCTGTTTGATGCAGGGTTTTCTGTTACTTGCAGCCAAAGGCAACCTAAACTGATACAGCTCCCAGGTCTTTTGACTCGATTGCAGTGTCCCCCCTTCTTTGACAGACAGCAATAGCACAGTGATGAGGAGGCTGTAAACAGTGACTGGGTGGTTACTTCTCTAGGCCTAGGTGTGTTTGTTGCTAACCTCATGCTGCAAAGAACAGCAGCAACCTCAGTTTTCCTCAGGCAATATGGCTGTTTTAAAGATATGTCAGAAAGTAAAGAAGCACAAGGAACCAATTCAGTACTGTAGCAATTCATCCTCACTGAGTGCTGAAAGATCATATTTAGGATACCATGCAACACAACCCTAGTGCAGTAAAAGCAACCCTAGTAATAAATAATTCTCATGATTCAGATTCAGCCTTCCATTTTTACTTCTTCCTACTGTGATTCTGTTTCTATCGCTGCCAAATGCTCTCAGCTCTCAACTTCATGGCTTTCTGCTGCCTTGCAGATTCTGCTTACTGCCTTTTCTTCATGTGTCTTTCAGCTTCTGTCCCTACTCTACTGTCTCTTGACCCTTTCCATGGCGTTTGGAGCTTCCAATCCCCAGATAAGATAATGGCTTTATCTCAAGAATGAACCTGACATCATATTTGAGATGGTGCCATCATCCAACACAAATCTGTGATGGGCTCTCTTGCCACTTTACCATAAGTTGCCGGTCTCCTCTCAAGTCCAGCTGCCTTTGGGTCAGGTACATAACCTGTTTAATCAGTGTGGCCAGGTTGCAGTGTCACATAACACAAAACATGGAGGTTTATTCAGAGGAAACCTCTTCTGGCTGTTTTGTTCAGAAGATGACTGCATGTAATAGATGCTTTACAATATCAGAGTGTCATAGCTCATATAATACATTAAGAGACCAGGAAATGTGACTCTGAGGAATATGACCTTCCCCTAGTCCTTGACCTCCCTTAGAAATACTCATATTTGATATGATATCATGATTTCTTCTTCCTCCTCTACTACTTTCTTTTTCATTTTCTATTTTCAGGTGGCCAGCTAGCCCTCTCCATGTCTAGCATTCTGCTTGCCCAGATCCTCCTCTGCATCTGCATACCATGATTAGGTACCATAACATGCTTTCAATTTTCTCTACCCTGATCATGACCACCTTTGTTCTCTTGGTCAAAACATGGCAAAGGGAGAAATAGGGCCAACTAATGGAAGTTCTTATAGGTACACTAGTATGTGGAAGAAGAACTAACACTTACTCAGTAACTACTATGTACTAGGTGTTTTATGTGGCAGCAAAATAGCACCATATAGGCAACTATCATGTCTAATCAGTTTGTTGTAAAAAGTGACCATACTGGGCATTTAAAAATGTTTTTTGGTGATTATGATGATGAATGATTTTTGTTGTTTTTTGTATTTGTAGTGCTAAATTGTAAATGAGATTCATTTTCCTCGAGAGTAGTCAAAATATATTCAGAGTGATACTGCTAACTGATTGCTTTTAGCCCCTTTTTCAGTCACATTGGGCACTGAATTTTTCATTCCTGTTAAGAAAATGAGGAAGAGAAAAAAAGAAATCAAGTTAATTATCCTTAGCATGGTTGTTTTCCTTGCTACCTTCTCTGATTGTTTAGTTTCTGTTAGCATCCTGAATATGCCAGCTGCCGAAATGAACATGCACCTTCTAGAGGAGTTATATTTTGAAGTAATTAAAACATCCAATCCTGCAGTTTTTAAAAATTGTTTACATTGCTATACGGGCTGATTTCCAGACATAGAAATTAGTTGAAGAAAATTTACTTTTAGAAAATAAGAAAGAAGCTCCAACCTAGGAAGCGTAGGTATTCTCATGCTGATTTGTAATACAAAGAAAAGGGAATGGAGATAAGACCACTTATAAGTAAAGCAATATCTATCTTAGAAATAAATCTACAAATGAAAAAGAATAACTACACAATTCATTTATAGGTTTGTTTCTGTCTGTCTATTTTTCTTTCTACTGTATTATGGTGTTTGTCACTAAGACATAGATAGAAGCATGGAATTGCATTATTAAAGTTGCTTTTTTCAATTACCTTCCTAAGATAATTACCTTTGTAGTAGAGAGTTTTAAAAATCAATAGAGTGTTCTTGGCAATATTCGGTAACAGTTAATTAATAATACAACTCATGTTAACGAACTGTTATTCTGCTTAGCAAAAATAACCATGCTTTTAATGTACTCAACTAGCAAGAAATGCATCAGGACTAAAGTGTATTTCTCGAAAGATATAATATAAAGTAGTTGCTTATTCCTGGTACAGTTGAGAGCAGACTCCACAAACACCAACGACTTCAACTGAAGGTAACAATGAATAAAGCTGTGATCAATTATTTTCATATCATAGGATCTCTGAATATTCTCACATCTGGTCTGCACAGAGGCGTGACTGATTTATCTTGTTCACTATCATAGTCCTGAGGTACCATAGTCCAAGAATCCTATCAAGTATCAGTTGATGGAATTGCAAGTAATGTGATATACCAATGCTAATGATATAAATAATCAATTCAACTCTTATTATTCTAATCAATACTTGTTAATGATTACCTGCTAATAAAATGGTCAAAAAAAATCTGGCTATTTATTACTGGTCCCAAGTTTTTCATCCATAGAATGAGGATAGTCACTGAAGGTCTTAGTTGGATTGATATGTGGAATAACTAATATAAATGAATTACTAAGAAGTTTGCAAATATGAAAATTCTTTAATAGACATTAATAATAATTTTAGATAGACACTCATAATTGTCACTTTGGATGAATATTTCGTGGGTTGACTCCTTTACATTAGAGTTTCCTCAGATCTTTTCAAAACAGCTTCCTGTTCATTGACATCTTTAATTCTATTTGGCAGAAAGAGTCAAAACCTTTCCTTCAACAGAATGTTCAGTAACCTTCACCAAATAACCGTTAATTAAGCAATTAAAGTAAATTTAAGGAAAAAAGAATTTTGAAAGGAGAATAGAATTAACTCAAAAGATAGTTTAAAAATACTTTTACAGCACTTCAGTCATTATTGACCAAAAAGTTCCTAGGGGATATTAACAATGCATTTGATAGTTGCCAAGGAAACCTTAACCTTTCCTGAGAATGCCTGCCCTTCTGCATTGTACCTGATTGTCAGAATAACTTCAGCAACTGATTATAACTGAGCCATTTTCAACATCAAGCTTTTTCTTGTCAATCCCTTTTCAGAGTACAAGCTCGAGTATTCAGGATATCTTGTTCTGTACCTGTATTTATGTTTCTGAGGATTTGTACTTCAAATATGGAGGTTTTTTTTATAACAATTTCCCCAGTCTTCACCACCATGTAAGATAAATCAATCTTAATTTAGAGACAAGGAAACTGAGGAACCACGATGTGTTTATTGTGTGAGAATGATTTTATCAGAAAGCTTGCTGGCTTCCTTTGTTTAGAGCACAAGAACTCAACAAATATCTAGCACTACTTAAAAAGCCTGTGTTTTCATTTCTGTCGATTAGCCAGGACTATGTCTCTGAGATGGTGGAAAAAGCACCAGCTAAGGAGTCAGGGGACCTGGTTATACCACTTACCAAGTGTGTGATCTTGGCCAAACTAACTGATCTCTCAATTTCTTTATTTATTAAATGGCAATGATCTATCTCCTAGGGATGTTGGGAGAATGAAATGACATAGTGTATTCAGAATACATGACATGGTTAACACAGTAATCTACTATTTAATTACTCAAAGAGTGTATGTCATATCAATACATACTGTTTTCTGAATACTGACTTGAGGATTATGATTTACAGAAATATGTTATGGAATTGGGAGAACAACATCTCTGATATTGGAACCATATTGGAAATTCCAAGATATATGGCCATCACAGATATGATACTGCATGGGTAGGGTGGGAAGGGAACTACTACTTATTTATTAGAGTGCCAGACACTGTGCTAGATACTTTGCATTCTGTTATCCCATTAAGTCCTCCCAACCTAAAGAAAGTAGGTTGTGTTACTATCTCTACATATGTAACATTAGTGGGCTTCAAATAAAGAAGGAAGGGAGCATACATGTAATCTTTGGGGGAAACTGGCAGAATTAGTTTCCTCTGTAATAAAGAAAATTAGCAATTTGTATCCATGAAAATTCTGCTAATCACCTGTGTAAGTCCACCCATGAGGTGGTTAATGATGATGGGAAAAGAAAGGTAAGGAGGAGTGATACAGTAAGTAGATCATTGCATTGTGTGTTTGTGAAGATTCAAGATGAAATGAAAGCGACAACATTCTGGGTTGAAAATTGAGTGTTTCTGTTTGTTTTTTTAAAGTCTACCATTGTTAAGATGAATATTGTGTGTGTGAAAATTCAATCAAGAAAAACCAAACATAACAAAACAAAGACCACACACTTCAAACATTTGTCACTAGGTTATCCAGGTCCCCAGGTTTATTTTCTGTTGTCCCTATATGTGGTTGAGCATTCTATAAAGGAACACACCTGCATGCATTTATAGGCACTCACGTCAATGTAAAGATGCTATGAAAGTACGACCAACGTTATTTTGAGAACCAACAAGATGGGCACTTTCCCAGACTTCTTTCATGTAATGTCTTGCATATATTTAGAGTTTTTTTCCTCCCTGGTATATATGAGTGAGTCTAAGATAATTTTTTTATTGTGGTAAAATATACATGAAATTAACCATTTTAACAATTTTTAAGTGTACAAATCAGTGCCACTAAATACCTAGACATTGTTGTGCAACCATCACCACGCTCCATCTCCAGAACGTTTTTTTTTATCATCTCAAACTGAAACTCTTTACCCATTAAACAATAACTCCGCATATCTGTCTCCCTCCAGCCCCTGGTAATCACTATTCTACTTTCTGTCCCTGTGAGTTTTACTAGTCTAGGTACCTCACATAAGTAGAATCCTACAGTGTATGCTCTTTTATGTCTAGCTTATTTCATTTCACTTAGCATAATGTTTTCAAGTTTCATCCAGGTTGTAGAATGTATTAGAATTTCATTCATTTTTAAGGCTGAATAATATTCCGTTGTATGTATATACCACATTTTGTTTAGCCATTCACCCACTGATGGACATTTGGATGGTTTTCACCTTTTGGCTACTGCAAATAATACTGCTATGAATACTGGTGTACAAACATCTGTTGGAGTTCCTGCTTTCAGTTCTTCTGGGTGTATACCCAGAAGAGGAATTGCTGGATCATATTGTAATTCTATGTTTAAGTTTTTGAGGAACTGCTGTGCTGTTTTTCACAGTGGCTGCACTATTTTACATTCCCATCAGCAATGCATAAGGCTTCCAAATACTTCACATCCTTACCAGCAATTGTTATTTTCTGTTTTTTGATCTTAGCCTTGCTAATAGGTGTGAAATGGTGGCTTATGTGCTTTTGAGTTACATTTCCCTGACAGTTAGTGATGTTGGGCATCCTTTCCTGGCTTACTGACCATTTGTAAATCTTCTTTGGAGAAATATAGATTCAAATCCTTTGCCCATTATTGAGTTCAGTTGTTTGTTTTGTTGCTGTTGATGTTGAGTTGTAGGAGTTCACTATATATTCTGGATTTACCCCTTATCAGATACATGATTTGCGAATTTTTTCTGCCATGCTGTGGGTTGCCATTTCATTTCAGAGTATCTGTTGAGGCATAAGTTTTTAATTTTGATGGACTCTATTTTTTATTTAGTTGCCTGTGCTTATGTCATACCCAGGAAATCATTGCCAAATAAGATGTAATGAAGTTTCCCCCTCTGTTTTCTTCTAAGTCTTTTATAGTATTAGCTCTTACATGTGGGTGTATTACATTGGTGTATTACATGTGTTTATGTTGATCTCATGTGTTGAGACATCCTTGTCTTCCAGGAATAAATCCCACTTGTTCGTGGTATATAATCCTTTTTAACGTGCTGCTGAATTCGGTTTGATACTTGAAGATTTGTGCATTGATCTTCATAAGGGATATTGGTATGTAGTTTTCTTGTAGTATCTGTCTGGCTTTGGTATCAGAGTAATGCTGGCCTCAGAAAATGAGTTAAGATGTGTTTCCTTCTCTTCAGTATTTTGGAAAGGTTTGAGAAGGATTGGTGTTAATTTTTCTTTAAATGTTTGTTGGTAGGGTTCACCAGTTAAGCTATCTGGTGCAGGGATTTTCTGTCTTTTTTTTTTTTTTTTTTTTTTTTTTAGGCTTTTCTTTGTTAGGAGGTTTTTCATTGCTGATTCAATTTCCTTGCTAGTTATAGGCCTATTCAGATTTTTTATTTTTTTATTTCTTCATGATTCAGTCTTGGTAGGTTGTGTATTTTTAAGAATTTGTCTATTTTAACCAGGTTATCCAATTTGTTGGCATACAATGGTTCATAGTACTCTTTTATAATCTTTTTTTATTTCTGTACAATAAGTAGAAATGTCTCCACTTTCATTTTTAATTTTAGTAATTTGAGTCCTCTCTTTTTCTTAGTCAGACTAAGTGAAGATTTATATCTTTTATTGATCTTTACAAAGAACCAACTTTTGGTTTCATTGATTTTCTCTATTGTTTTCCTATTCTCTATTTTATTTGTCTCCACTCCAATCTTTATTATTTTCATCTTTATGCTAGTTATGGGTTTAGTTTGTTGTTTCTCTAGTTCCTTATGGTATAAGTTTAGGTTGTTGATTTGAGATCTTTCTTCTTTTTTAATGTAAGTGTTTACAGCTATACATTTCCTTTTTAGCACTGATTCTCTGCCTCACTTGTATTTTTGCTTTCATTTGTTTCAAGATATTTTCTAATTTCCTTTGTGATTTCTTCTTTGATGTATTGGTTGCTTAAGAGTGTTTTGCTTAATTTTCACGTTTTTGTGAATTTTCCAGTTTTCCTTCTGCTTTTGATTACTAGTGATTGGAAAAATACTTTGTATGATTTCAATCTTTTCAATTTTATTAAGACTTTTTTATGGCGTGTCCTGGAGAATGTTCTCTGTGCACTTGAGAAGAATGTGTATGCTGCTGTTGCTGGGTGAAATGCTCTGTATGTGTCTGTTAGGCCCAGTTGGTTTACAATGTTCAAATCCTCTGTTTCCTCATTGATCTTCTGTCTGGTTTTTCTATCTATTAATGAAAGTGGAGTATTGAAGTGTCCAATAATTGTAGAACTGTCTAATTATCCCTTTAAGTCTTCTACTGTTTGCTTCATACATCGTGTAGGTCTGATGTTCATTGTATATATGTTTATAATTGTTATATATTCTTGGTGAATTGACTTCTTTATCAATATACAATGCACTTATTTGTCTCTTATAACAGTTCTTTTTACTTTAAGCCCATTTTGTTTGATATCATTATATCCATCCAGCTCTCTTTGGTTACTGTTTGCATGGAATATCTTTTTGCATTCTTCACTTCCACTGTATTTGTGTCCTTAGGTGTAAAGTTAGTCTCTTCTAGACAACATTTAGTTGAATCATGTTTTTTAATCCCGTAGAGGATTCATAGAGCAAATGTACTTCATAGGGCCTGGTTTTCCAAAGCCTTGCAATTTCAAATATTGACCTTGCAAAGGACAGGAAATTTTCCCCAGGTTATTGAGTCTCTGTTGCAAGATAAGAATTGTAACACAGTAAGGTTGCTGGCTCAAAGACAGACAAGTTATTAATTGATATGTAAAGTTACTAAAAAGCTGCTAGAGGGAAAAGGAATGTTTGCTAAATCAAGCCTTTGTTAGTGGATCACTTAATTGCCTGACAGAATGTCATCTGACTTGTTTTTACTGAATGTTACTAGCTTCTATTGTAAAACTTGTTAAACTGTACTTAGCAAAACCCTACCTACGTCTCTTCCTGTAACTTGTTTATCTGGAGAATAAATGCAGGAAGAGAACCCCAGTTCATGGTTAATTTCCCAAATGGAAGAAATGCCTCATGCTTGAGAAAATTTCTGGGATATTAACCCCTTTCTGGGGCTTCTCACTGCTCAAAAGAGATGGGCTTTGAGTAATCTTTGGTGGCTCCATCACCCAGGGGAAAATGGGTGACAAATCTGTGGGAGGCAAAGCAACATAATCCATTGTGTCAATCTATGTGTTTTGATTGAAGAATTTAATTCATTTATTATTGAAATAGTTACTGGTAGGGAAGAACTTACATTTGCCATTTTGTTATTTATTTTTTGTGCATGTGTCTTACAGGTTTTTTCTCTCTCATTTCCTCCATTATTGACATTCTTTTTGTTTAAGTGATTTTTTGTAGTGACATGTTTTGATTCCTTTCTCATTTCCTTTTGTGTATATTCTATAGATTTTTTTGTGGTTGTCATGAGAATTACATATAACATTATAAAGTTATAACAATCTATTTGAATTGATTTCACTTTTCCTTCAGTTGCATCCAAAAACTCTACTTTTTAACAGCTCCTCTCCCCTGCCACTATGTTTTCAATGCTACAGATTTCATCTTTATATACTGTGTACCCAGAAGTATAGATTTATGTTATTTTTATCTATTTTTTAAAAATCCTGTAGAAATAAAAAGTGCAGTTACAAACCAAAATTACAGTAATTCTGATTTTTGTATTTTCTCATGTATTTACCTTTCACCAGAGATCTCTATGGCTTTATATGGCTTTGAATTTCTATCTAGGTCCTTCAATTTCAATCATTTCTTGGAAGGCAGATTTAGAGGTAATGAACACCCTCAGCTTTTGTTTATCTAGAAATGTCCTATTTTTTTCTTCATTTTTGAAGGACTATTTTCCCAATTACAGATTTCTTGGTTGACAGTTTTACTCTTCTGGCACTTTAAATATCATGTCACTGCCTTTGGTCTCCAAGTTTTCTGCTGAGAAATCAGCTGACAGTATTATTGAGGATCTCTTGTACGTGATGAGCCTCTTCTCTCTTGCTGTTTTCAAGATTCTCTCTTTGGCTTTGGTGTTTGACAGATTGATTATAATGTGTCTGAGTGTGGGCCTCTTTGGGTTTTTCCTACTTGGAGTTTATTGAACTTCTTGGATTTGTAAATATATGTTGTTAATCAAATTTAGGAAAATTTTAGCCATTATTTCTTCAAATATGCTATATGTCTCTTTCATATCTTCTACTTCTGAGATTCTTATAATGTGTATATTGATACTCTTGATGGTGTCCCATAAGTCCTTTAGGCTCTGTTCACTTTCTTCATTCTTTTTTTTTCTCTGCTCTTCAGACTTGATAATTTCAAATATCACTGGTTCTTTTTTTTTTTTTTTTTGCCTGCCTAAATCTGTTGTGAAAGCCCTTTAGTAGAATTTTCAATTCAGTTATTATATTTTTCCATTCCAGATTTGTTTGGTTCCTTTCCAAAATTTCTCATTTTGCTGATAGTCATTTTGTTTATATGTCATTTTTCTTCTTTTTTTTTTTGGTTCTTTGTCTGTGTTTTCCTTTAGTTCTTTGAATATATACAAGAAAATTGTTTTAAAGTCTTTGTTCAGAAAGCTTGATACCTGTCCTTCTTCAGGGGTGGTTTCTGCCAATTTATTTTCTTCCTTTGAATGGACATGTTTTCTGATCTCTTTATATGCCTTGTGATTTTTGTTGTTTTTGAAAGTTGGGCATTGAAAAACAGTCACCTCTCCAAGTTTTTGCAGTCTGGCTCTGTGCTGGGGCAGTCTTGTGTAATTATCTGGGCATATTCTGAGCCTTTGGATCAACCTGAGGTGATAGCTTAAAGTTTTCTCAAGTCTCTTTTGTGTATGCATCTTGCTTGGGCCTGTGTGTAGCTTTTTAAAATCTCCTATATGTAAAGCTGATTTTTGAATTTCATAATTTCCCAAAGAGTCTTACAGTAGCTTCTCCTCAAGGTCTTAGATGGTCTATTATATGTCTCCACCTATGATCTATTGCCCTACGTATCAGCAGATCTGTAGAACTCCTGCGGCTTTCAAAAGCAGTGCCCACAGCATTTCTGCATCAGCTCTGGGTTAGACAAAACAGAGACCAGTCCTTCAGGCAGCCCCCAGACATATTAGAAGATTGCAAATAAAGTCTTTTCTTTGGGAGATAATTGTGAACTGGGCTACCACTTCCTCCAGACCAAGATTGGGCTATGTTGGGGAGTGGGGCAAGGGTAAACAAAAATGCCATGAAGTTTTCTATCACTTTGAATGTGGCTTTTTCTTGGTTGGGCATTCACTTAATTGCTATAAATCTTTACCTGTTTTCCAGAGTGTCTATAAAGTTATGTTAGCCAGATTCTGGTTGTTTTTGATATTTCCATGGAGAAACAAGGAATTGGAGCTTCCTAGTCTGCCATTTTACTGATGTCACTCCAGACCTAGATATTTTAAAAAAGAACATGATATGTACTCTAGGGGATAAACTTACCTCGTATTGTACCCTAAGGTCCAGAACAAGCTAAAAATATAAAAAGAGTTTAGAAGGGTCAAGAAAGGGATTTCTAAACAGTGATTGATGGATCTTTAGGGACTTCATGGGTAGATTTTAAGGCTCCTGTGAACCACCCTGAAATTGTACACTCAATTTTGTGATTATTTGTGATTGGTTGTGGCAGTAGGGACATTATAAAAGTAATACATATTTCTCAAATCATCTACTGCGCAGAGAAGTTCTATCAAGCATGAAGGATTAGATCATTATGTGACATATATTGGTAGTTAGTGAACTAGTGATTCATACGTAAAAAGGGAAAAATTACAAGTTCGCAAACTTGAAAAAAACCCTCAAAAAAAAAAAAAGTGAACTACAGACTAATCTGACATGTGCATATAGGTGTAAACAGTATAGAAACTTCTGTGTTTCTCCTGTCGAAGTAAGCTTATACTATCTCAGGCACTGATTTAAACCACATTGTGGGCTAGCCCAAGCTGGATCAGCCCCTTATCTCCATCCTTATTTATTATTGTATCTCCAGCTTTATCCTTATTTGTTACCATCTCCCTTCTTTTTACCTACTGATTGGTAAAGCTTCCTGTATCTCTCACAGCTGAGTTTTTCTAGTTTATGCCAATTTTCAATGATCATGCTTTTAGTCATCCTCTTTACAGCAGATTTATAGTCAACACAGTTTATTCTCCCCAGTATGTATTGCTTTATATGTGATGCTGTAAAATGTATTTTTCTTAGGTATCTGAAACATCAACTGGGTTTATCAATTTCCATTCTTGAGTATGGCCATGGTAAGATAATTCTCTATATGAAATTGTATGCAGAATTCTTCTTCTATGATGTATGTGTGTACGTGTGTGTGTGTGTTTATGCACACACACACGTGCACATTATTCTCCAATAAAGTTCATGGCTTTCTTTGGGTTTTAAATTTTCAAAGAGGGAAGAACTAGTTTAGATGAATTATCAGATTCTCCTAAAGGTTGTCCTCCTCACACAATTAAGAACCACTAGTTGGTTTAGAATAATTTATGAATATCTTCTAATCCTCAAAGGTTTTGGAGAAAATTTGGAGGACCACTGCCATACTTTCCACAAACTGTCTATGAGTGCCTTGACACAGATTGAGTCTTGGACGGAATATACCATTAGACTGGCCCAGAATTTCTTATGTTTTGTTAATTTTTTTCTTATGTTTTTTATTCTCTTAGTTAATTAATTTACTTTCATAGTATGGAGACTTTCACAGTAATTTTAGTTGACTTTTCTATATAGAGATATTCAATATAGTAAAATGTAACTTTGTGTTTCTAAGACACTATGTGTAACCCAAGAGCTGTTTAAGAATACCCTCAACATTTCAGCATAACTACTTACAGATTCAAATACTCCCAAGAATAGTGTGTTAACTCACTCTTCGACTACAGATGACTTTTTCTTATATATTTTCTTGTAAAAGAGGGAAATAAATTATAAATTGTGGGAAGTTATGTTAGTTTTTTTTTTTTCACTCAGGCTTGATAAGAGTTAATTTTGGAGTAATGGGAAGCTTTTATTTTCAAATATAGATATTTTCCCTTTTTCCAGGATGTTAGGTATTCATACCTTATGAGTGATAATGGGCAGAAAAAAGGGATCATTTTGGAGATGGAGTTATGGTTAGAATCCTTCAATGTCAGTATGAGTTAGGTGGCTTCCGACTCTATGTGGATAGCCACATGGATAGCCGTAGGCCTACGTTTCAAGCTCCTGAGATACTTGGCTGTCCTTTTTGGCATTCTTACTTGAATGTGACAGAACCATTAAATCTAGTGAGATTGGTTAGACAGGGCCAGGCTGAGCAGGTAGCTTTAATTTGCAGCCATAAGCACATGCTATCATGAAAAAAATTATGGTAGAAGGAAGATTAAGAGGCAGACATGAGGTTGTGTGAAATGAAATAATAATTGCATGGTATCACTTGACCAAATCAAATCAGCAGAATTTTTTAAAAATAATTTCATATCATGTACTTGCCAAAAATTCCGATGAGTGTTGAAATGGCTTCCTGTGGAGAAAGGTATATTCACTATGTTGTGACATTGACAAATGTCACAATATATGTAATGAAGATATGCTATATATACATATAAACTATATGCATATATTTATATTCTTATATACATATATGTGACAAATATACGGAGAAAGATATACTCACACTGTATTGAACTTGAACCTTGGGTTCTGATATGATTCAATCTTCCCAAATAAACAAACCTCAGAGTGATAATGACATAGTGAGCGAATATGTATGTGTCATGAATTTTTTGATTTTCAACTCTATTTATTTATTTATTTATTTTGTATTGTAACATAGTTGATTGCACATATCTGTGGAGTACAGCATTGAATATCCATATGTGTGCAATATGTGGTGCTCAAATCAGGATAATTAGTATATTCGACATTATACAATGTAATCTTTTGGGGGGCTAGACGTCTAGCTTCCCCCAAACATAAAAGATCATTGTACATGGATGAAAGAGGCAGAGGTTGATGGAAGAATTTATTTTCCCCTCTTAACTCTTGAGAATGAAAAAGGGCAGGTGTTCTCCCCTTTACAGATCCAGAGGTTCAAGTTAAAAAGCAAGAATTTAGGAGCTTCTGGATAAAACCAAGTAACAAAAGTGTAGATTTATCTATACCTGCTATCCCTCCAACCTAAAAATACCTTTCTATAGGGACAGAAGAATATTAAGTCCTGACAGTTGAAACATAACTGACTTTATGAGATAGAAAACACTTTTTTCTAAATTCATTTTAAACTTAAAAATAGTAAGTCTGGAGGAAGAGTGGGGTGGGGGAAAAAGAAGAGAAATGATTTTTAGACTACAAATTGAAGAAAGGCTGAACTAAGTCTCTTTGAACAAAAAGTAGGAGTTTACACTTTGAGTTGATAAATCAAACAACCTAAGCACTCCTTTAAAAGAGAGAAGTTATTTCTTCTCATGTGTTTAAATAGAAACTACATTTATTTGTGGCTGTCTATCCATTTACGTTTGTGTTTCAACCAAAAATAGGCTATTTTGTTATTTAAACAAATAGTCTAAATGAAGTAATAAAATCACTCACTTTATATTTTTATAAATCTTTATGTTTTATGAAGCACTTACATATATATTTGCTAAAACTGCATATCATCCCTATGAGGTACTCCTGTTGAATCAAAGCCTCTGAGTGGTTGCATATTAGGTGATAAAGAAAACATGAGTAAATTCCATGGAGTAGAAATCATGCAGCCGCCACTCTCTGATCTAAGTGCAGTAAAGCTAGAAATAAATAACAAAATGGCTAAGCAATAATACATATGAACTACATGGAAATTAAAACTATTTTCTACACTTAGTTGGTGGGTCAAAGAGGAAATGAAAACTAGAATTTCAGACTGTGTGGAAAGCAACAATGAAGACAATCTAACTTGTAAAAGCTTTTGGAAGTGGTCAAAGCTTTATTTGGAAAAATTAATAGTAGTAAAAGATTTCCTTATTAAATAAGAAAGAATAAAAATAAATAAGCACTCAGTACTCTATAAGAAGACTAATAAAATAACTCTAGGTAAAGCAAAAGGAGGATTTTAAAAAAATTGCTGTCTATCTTGTTTTATTTTAAATCATCGCACTTATCTGATATAATACAATTGTTAGTCCCTCACTCAAATGAAGTTCTATATGGGAAGAAACTTTGTTTAGGTCAATACCATATCCCAAGTACATAGAAATGCTCAAGACAGATTTTTGGGGCCCAGTAATATATATTTATTTATTTTTATTGAAACATAGTTGATTGTACATATCTGTGGGGTACAGAGTTGAATGTCAATACCTGTGTGCAGTATGTGATGCTCAAATCAGGATAATTAGTATATTCAACATTATCCAATAAAATTGTTTTTTGTGGCCCCAAAGGAGGAATTAAGAAAGGTAGAAGCTACAATTAAATGAATTAGAAAACTGTAGGCTTGAGAAATAAATCCAGGAACTAATTCATTGAAAAGAGAAATTTGTGGCAATTTTAATCAAGGAAAAAAGAGGTAAAATTGAAATTTACAATATTAGAAATGACAATGGTAATATATCCTCAGATACTTGAAGAGATTTCTAAAAATAAAGATAATGCAGGGTGAACTCATACTGGAAAATATTAAAAGGTATTAACTGAAACACTTTTAAGGTATGGCATGAGAATAGTGTCATGAATTGAACAGAGAGCCTAGAAACAGAATTCTGATAAGAAATTAGAATGTCATATGTATGCTGTTTCAAACTAGTGGCAAAAGGATAGATCAATCAATAAATTGTATCAGGACCACTAGCTAACTAATAAAAATTAATTTAAATCTCAGCATCACACCTATATAAATTCAAGGTTAAATTTATATTAAAATCAAAGAAAAGAAGCATACATGCTAGAAGAAAGTATAAATGAATATTCACATAATCAGAGGATGAAGAAGATATTTCTGAGCATAACACTGAAGTCAGAAACCATATAGGAAACTGTTGATAGACCTGACTACAAAACAAAACTTTCATACATTAATAACTACCACAGACAAAATTAAAATGCAAGTTACACACTTGGAAAAAATTGCATCATATATGATAAAAGATTAATATTCTTTTTAAATATATAATTTAAGTCTTAAAGTTCCAAGACTAGTATACAGAATTCCTGTATTATCCTTCACCTAGATATCCTAAATGTCAATATTTTCTATGTTTGTTTATTTGCTTTATTCTTTCCTACCTCTCTTCTCCCTCCCCTCTTCACCCGAAGAGCATTCTCTTCCCTCCCCCGTCTCTCTCTGTCTCTACACACACACACACACACACGCACACGCACACACGCACGCACGCACACGCACACGCACGCACGCGCACGCACACGCACACGCACACGCACACACACACACACACACACCCTACACACCCTGTCTTATTTTTCCCGAACTGTTTGAGAGTGACTTGCAGACGTGATTACCCCTTTGCTCTGAATACTTTAGTGTATATTTCCTAAGAACAAGCATTCTCTTACCATAACCACAGCACACTCATCAAAATCAGTAACTTGACATTGATATAATACTATTATCTACTGTACAGATCTTATTGAGTTTTTGCCAATTGTCTTAATAAAGTGCTTTATAGCAAAAGAAAATTCAACATCATGTATTGTGTTCAGTTGTAATATATTTTTGGTCTTTTATCTGGGAAGTTTCCTGAGCCTTTATTTGCATATCACAACATTGCCATTTTTGAAGCATGTAGGCCTGCGATTTTTTTTTTTTTTTTTTTTTTTGTTCGGATCCCATACAGGGATGGCCGGTCAGCTCACCGGGTGAGCGTGGCGCTGACAACACCAAGTCAAGGGTCAAGAAGATCCCCTTACCGGTCATCTTTTTTTTTTTTTTTTTTTTAAATTTTATTTTGTCGATATACATTGTGGCTGATTATTGCTCCCCATCACCAAAGCCTCCCTCCCTTCTCCCCCCCCCCCCCCGGTTTAGGCCTGCGATTTTATAGAATGTCCTTTCATATGGGTTTCTCTGATGTTACTCATGATTAGTTTCTGGTTAAGCACTTTTGGCAGGAATACCACAGAAGCAATTCTGAATTCTTGGTGCATATATCGAGAGGGCATGTGCTTTTGATTGGTCCCATTACTGGCAATGCTCACTTGCATCATTTTGTTAAAATGGTGTCTGCAAGGTTTCTCCACTATGACATAATTAATGAGTATCTTGTGGGGACATACTTTGAGACTATATAAATATCCTGTTTAGAACTGAACGTTTGGAAACACTTTGATGTTGGAGGTTGGTTAGATAAATTATGGCATATAGAGTGGAATACAATACAGCCATTCTAAATAATGTAGGAGAATGTTTAGATTGTGAAACGATGTTTTGTATAATGTTAAGGAAAACAACAGCTGGTTACAGTGCAGTAGGAACACTATTATCCTGTGTTTTACACATACACATACCAAGCCTGGACAGATACGTGCTGTTCCAGGTTGGATTCCCCAGAAAGCAGACTCTGAAACGGATATGAGCATGAAGGATGTTTATTAGAGAGTACTCTTAGGTTTATCTACTGTACGGGGCAAAGGAAAGAAACATGATTGGGACAGAAGGAGAAGTTGGGCTGTGGCATTGGCCACAACAAGCGGTCATCTGACTCCACAGGGAATGGCTCTTCTTAAATTGAGGAAGAGTTGCAGTGTCAAGGAAGAGGGGAAAGTGGGGGAAAGAGGGAAAGGGAAAAACTGGGAGGAAGGGGGAGTCTTTATAACCACACAGCAATGTCATTATATGCAGACTGCCCCTATGAAGGGAACTGACTTTAGGTTACATGTTTCTCTTCAGCCAGGGAAATTCCCAAATGGCTGAAATCTGAAAGCAGGCAGACACAACCTTTCCAATACTATGGAGGAATAAAGCCCTGATTGAATTGAATGCCACATTCAGTCCTGAAGGGGGGATTGGGTGGCACAGCACACATGCATGATAAACAGCATATTGCTGATGTAATTACTGATTATTTCTGTTTTCTTTTTTTGTCTCTATATTTCACAAATGTTCTACAACAAACACAAATAATACTTATAATTAGAAACATTTTTTTTTTTAACAGAGAGGAAATTACTGCACTTCTTTTGATAAGCAATACTGTGTATGTTTGTGGTCCTGGAACTTGAATATTTCTTTATATTTCCTTAGAGGTAGCTTTGTTGCTGTGTGAAACTGGTTTCAAATCCACTCTGCTTTATGGCCTTTGGCCTTAGCCCTTCCTATCTTAATATCCTAGTGTTTCAGATTCATCATTTCTAGGGGAGGAAAGCTGAGTGTGTGGTGGAGGGGTGGGGAATGAGGGGAATAGCTGATACCTATCTCAAAGGAATAGTGTGAATGTGACAATTAGAGATAATATTTATGAGGTACCTGCCACATAGTTAGACCTCAATAAATGACAGCCATTATTTGTTCATTTGTTTCGATTATATATTTGGTTAAGGCTTCTGGATTTTGCTATTTGTTTAAAACTAAAATCTACATATTTGATATCTTCTCAGAAATTATTTCTCCATTAAAGGCTAGAACAACTAAAAATAGAAATTTTGTTAAAGAATGTTCAGTTTTAGAATCTGTCAGGAACAGAGGCAAGGCATTCTCTAAGTATTTGCTTAACTCTGTATTTTCAACTAAATGTTCATATATCAAACAAATGAACTGAGAGCGAGGGAAAAGCAATAGATTGTGTTCTGTCATGTGTAGAACAACTTTCTAGATTTAAAGGTATATAATTTTTCTTGGTTTTGTTCAATACTACACTTCACTTAAAAATGTCCCTTTAATATCATGTTTAAGACATTATAGTCTAATCAACCATCTATACAAAATTTAAATCCTCATGACTACTTGTTGAAGAATTGGTAAGAAAGCACAGTGTGGTCAATTAAAAGAAAATAATTTGAATGCAGCTTTAGTATGCTGGGCAATATTAATTCCAATGAAAAGTTAGAAAATTTCATTGCAAATTTTTATGTCATGTATTCCTTGCTACTCTGACTACATCTGTAAAAATTCTAACTTACTTTTCATCCCATAAATTACATTTTCTCTTTAGTGCATTTAATTCTCAATCTAAGTCATTGACTTGAGCTGATGAAAAATAAAAATAAAATTTCATATTGGTATCATTTTATTGCTCTATTTGTCTGATACATTCAGCAATGCTCTTTGATACAATCTTAGGATTAATGGTGGGGAAGATTGCTCATAGACTTTCAAACCTGGTACTGTATACTGATGATCTTCTATGTTTGGGAGCTTAGCCCCTTTTCAGACATTACTAGGCTATAAAAATTCCACTCAATTTAACCATAGCCACAACTGACAACATGCATGTGCTGCATAATGACATTTTGGTCAATGAGAGACTGCATACACGATGGGGTGATCCCATAACATTATAATGGCTATACTGTATAGCCTAGGTAGGCTATACCATCTAGGTTTGTGTAAGTACACTCTGTGATGTTCCCACAATGCCAAAACTGCGTAACGACACATCTCAGAACTTATCCCCATTGTTAAGTGAGGCATGGCTGTATTTAGAAAGGACTGGGGAATTAATTTAGTCAAAGAACTGGACACTTTGTTAAAAAAACAAAGCCAAACAATACTGAACTAAACTTCTGCACACAAAATCCTCAGTCAAATAAGTTGCTTGATATCAAATAGAAACATAAAGTATTTGAATGCATTTTGCAGTTTTAATAAATTATAATATCATCATATATGCATAGTATAAATTTTACTAATATTCATTTGTAATGGTTAATTTTTTGTGTCAACTTGACTGGGCTATAGGGTGCTCAGATATTTGGTCAAACATTATTCTGGGTGTTTCTGTATGTGTTTAGATGGAATTAACATTTAAATTGGTAGGCTAAATAAAGCAGATTGTCTTCCCCAATGTGGATATGCCTCATTCAATCTCTGAAGGCCTGAATAGACTGACCCTTCCCTAAGTAAGAATTCTTTCTGCCTGACAGCCTTCAGACTGGGACATCAGCTCTTTTCCTGTCTTTGGATTTTAACTGAAACATTGGTTTTTCTTGGGTCTTGAGCCTGCTATCCTTCAAACTTCATCAGCTTGCCTTGTTCTCAGGTCTTTGCACGTGGATAAGAACTAAACCATTGGTTCTCCTGGGTCTCCTGTTTGCTGATTCACCCCACATGTCTTGGGATTACCAGATTCCATAATCATGAAAGTCAAGTTCTTATAATAAATCTCTTCATATATATAAACATCCTCTTGGTTCTGCTCCTCTAGAGAACTCTAATGCACCATTATAATAGTGTATTTAGTCATATATTTAGTGTTTATAATATGCTATTCATTGTGTATCAAAGCATAATAAAACATTTAATTCTCACAATACCCTTATAAGTGAGGGACAATTTTTGTGCCCATTTTTAGCATGGGAACAACTGAGGCTTCGAGAGGACAAACAACTATAAAATTCCATACTATTAATGAGTATTGAGGCAGGTGTTCAAATCCAGGCTGCCCCATTCTAGAGCTACTATGCATAACAATATGCTATATTATAGTACCTTCCTCCTTGAGAATTGCAGCAGGAAAGCTTAGGAGGAAGTGACAAAATATATTTATCAAACACTTCTTGAGTCCTCCCTCTAATGGATATTAGATATTGAACAGGTGAGTTTTTGTTTACTCTCTTAATTGAATCTGTGTTAGACTTTTAGGCCAAAAGTTTAAATCATTCCCCGAGTCAACTATCTTTACAACAGCACTGTGAGGAAAATATGAGTATGCACAGGCGTTGTCCCCTTTATGAAATTGTGTCCCGTACATGAAATGCAACATAAATCAAGCTGAGACTAAGCCTCAATGTTCCTGATTGAGTGGAGAAATGCCTGTTGAAGTCCTTTGCCCATTTTTAAAATTGGGTTATTTGGTTTTCTGCTATTGAGTTGTAGGAGTTCCTTTTATATTTTGGATATTAACTCGTTATCAGATATATGGTTTGCAGTATTTTCTCCCATTCTGTAGGTTGCCTTTTCACTGTTGTTTCCTTTGCTGTGCAGAAGCTTTTTAGTTGGGTGTAATCCCACTTGTCTATTTTTGCTTTTGTTTCCTGTGCTTTTGGTGTCATATCAAAGAAATCATTGCCAAGACCAGTCCCATGAAGCTTTTTCTTTATTTTTTTTCCTAGGAGTTTTACAGTTCTGGGTCTTAGGTTTAAGTCTTCAACTCATTTTGAATTGATTTTTGTGCACAGTTTACAATAAGGCCCAATTGTATTCTTTTGTATGTTGATATTCAGTTTTTCCAGCAGGATGTGTTGAAGAGACTATCCTTTGTTCATTGTATATTCTTGGCAACCTTGTCAAAGATCAGCTCATACTAATGGCCAACAGTTATATGAAAAGTTGCTCAATGTCACTAATAATCAGAGAATTGCAAATCAAAACTGTAAATCAAAACCACACGTGTAAGAATGGTAATTATCAAGAACTCAATGGATAACCAGTGTTGGTGTTGGTGAGAATGTGGAGAGATTGGAACCCTGGTACAATGATGGTGGGAATGTAAATGGTGCAGTGGCTATGGAAAACAGTATGGAGGTTCCTCAAAAAATGAAACATAGAACTAACATATGATTCAGCTATTCCACTTTTGGATATTTATCCAAAAGAATTGAAATCAGGATCTTGAAGAGATATTTGCACTCCCATGTTCATTGCAGCATTTTTCACAGTAGCCACAATGTGGAAAGAGCCTAAATATCCATCAATGCACAAATATACTGTATAAAGAAAATGTGGTATGTGCGTATAACAGAATATTATTTGGCCTCACAAAAGAAGGAAATCATGCCATATGCAACAACACGATAAACCTAGAAGACATTATGCTAACTGAAATAAGCCAGTCACAGAGGGACATATACTACATGATTCCACTTTCATGAGGTGTCTAAAAGAGTCAAGCTCATAGATGCACAGAGTCGAATTGTTGCCAGGGGCCGGGGGGAGGAGAAGATGGGGAGTTGTTGCTCAATAAAGTATTAAGCTATGGTATAAAGTTTTAGTTATGAAAGATGAATAATTTCCAGAGATTTGTATATAACATTGTACCTATAGTTAACAGTCTGTAATATACATATAAACATTTAAGATGGTGGATCTCATGTTAAATGTTCTTACCACAATTCAAAAAAAAAAGTTTCTACTATGTGTAAGCCTAGTGCATTTATTTTAGCTCAAAGAAGTTCGAACACTGGGTAATCTGGGTTGAATCTAGAATTTGAAGCCAAATATATTGCTAGGTATTACTGGACTTACTATGCCTTGAATGGGTCCTCTGATCCTTCAAGTAAATCATCCATTATTCCTTTCTAATACTGCCTAGGTGGTTGATTTTGTTGATGTAAAAGTAGCTTATCAGCCCATCACTGAATGTCCACACTTCCTATTAGAAACATCCTAAATCAAGTTTTTGTTACTGTGATTTGGCAAGAATATAAAATTTTGGATATTTTTCACTGTTATGAGGGCAGGCCACATGCATTTCAACTTTGAACAGTTACAACTTGGTGAATAATTTAATATTTGCTATAGTTTGTGCCCAGTAGAAGCTTAAAATAATATAGTCTCTTCCTGACTTCTCCTATGCAAAGATGAGACTCATATTTAATTTGAAACTTTATCAGAGTATTTGTTTTTTACTTTCAAAAATGTTCATATTGTCCACTGAATGTCCTACCTTTTTGAATTACAGATAAGCAAGCCAAAATTTTGCTTGTGTTTGAAACTGCCCTTGGATAGATGGGCACAAATGCATTTTATGATGACCACTTTATTTTAGAAATGCATGCAGATTTTCTGTTTTTAAATTGTACAGTGATTTCTTGATGGCAGTGTTTGCCTGAATAGATTGAAAATACGTGCACAATTCAGAAAATATAACCACCTTGAACACATTTCCTGAAAGCCTCATGGCTTCTAATTTCTCTTAGGTGAAATAAGATGGCTCCCTCATTTACCACAGTAGACAGAGTCAGCCTTAAGGGCAGTTGGTCATTTAGGTATCTTAGGCTAGTCAAAATATAATCAAAAATACAGTGCTTCGAATTTCACCATATTAAAATCCCTCCAGAAAACTTCTCAGTTTTTCAGTGTTACTTAAAACACAAATACCTCTAGATATGTTACCACTATCACTTTAGATATTTAAGTTTGCGGAAGGTGAAGAGGAATTTTTTTTATTGACCTTTAGCCTGCATTTAGGGTAACCAATCACCAGAGAAGGAGAGAAGAGGGTATTAATATAAATTGGTGCCTAATGAATCCCACATGCTCTACCAAACATTTTAATATATGATTAATCTACATAACAATTGTCAGTTAAAACTACTCACATAAGAGTCTCTTTCAACATCCACATTAGCAGTTCTTAGGGAGCAGCGTAGCTCTGCTGGCGCTATCTGCTCATTTCTGAACTATCTCTGAGGGCAAGGAATTAGGGTAATCTGCTTGACTGAACCTTGTCATGGTTCCACACATGTGGCTGAAGTCATAGCAAGATTAGATTCACCGGAACCTTATGACATGGGGCCTCCACAGGAAAACAAAGTAATTTAGAGAAGAGAGAGGGAAAATCTGATAAGACAACAAATTTTAGAAGATCCAGATGATAAAACTTTAAAGTTTGAATTAATGGGCATATATAAAAGTAAGTTGAAGGAAGAGATAATAAAAATAGAAGCAGAAATTAATGAATAGAAAAAATAAAGCCAATCAATAAAACTGAAAGCTAATTCTTTGAAAATACTGCTAAATAAGAAAACCCCCTGGGAAGAAGCAATAAAGAGAAAATGCACAAATAATACTAGAAATAAAAAGAGAACACAAGAATAGACAGAATATATCACAAGAGATAAATAAATGATTCTGAAAACCAAGAGAAGATGATGTACTGGACACCTGTCTCCACCTTGTATGCACTTAATCCACTTTTTACTCTAGTTATTGCTAGACAGCTTTGTACAGGTGTGACTTAATAGTTGTATTCACTTTATTTTACTTTCCAGTGTGCAGGAACCCATAGCACTCATATGCATATATGCAATCTGAAAGTAAGAGGGATTTAATAGCCCATGAGGTCATGCTTGACCAAAGAGGAAAAGAAGCCATTGGGTGAGTGGTGAACAATTCTAAGGTGCATTTTATATGGCTCCTCATAAAGTCCCTAGTGGAATCTGGCCCCAGTTGGCCACAATAATGATCAGCTCAATAACCCAACCCTGAAAAGGCTTTATTTCTTCTCTCACTCCTCTCCAGTCCCACACATCCATTCCTCGTGATCATGCACCTCAAATATTATTTGCACACAAGCCCTTGTCTCATGCTTTACCAAATAGGGAATAATCCCGTACATAAACAAATGGTCAGTTTTGCAGACAAATATAAATGACCAGAATGGTGCCAGAAGAAGTAGAAAATCTGAATGGATTGATTACCATGAAAGAAATAGAATTGAAAATAAATTTAAAAAAATATGGCCCTTTTTCTCACTTCATTCTAAAGGTATCAGGCCCAAGTAGACGTAATGTTTTCATGACACACTTTAAAGAAATAGATAATCCCTATTACATAAATCTCTTTCAAAACCTAGAAAATAAGGATATGCTCCCCAGCTCACTTTATGAAACTATTAATAACTTATTACTAAAAACAGACAAAGTAAAACAAAAGAAATTATAGTGTAGTTTATTTTCTGAACATAGATTCAAAAATGAAGCATTAGAAAATTGAGAGAAATTTGACAATATCTAGTTAGGTTGAAAGTGTCCATATCATATGACTCAATACTTCATGTGTAGTTATATAAAATGGAGAAATTTGAGGACATATACACAAAGTTAGTTGCTAAATCAAGTTTTACAGTATCAAAAACAGGAAACAATTTAAATGTTTATCATAGTGAATTGATAAATGATAATGTCTTGGTGAGATGGGATATTGTATGAGCAGTTAAAATGAATGAACTAGATCTTTATATAATTAACATGGATAGATTGGTGTAAAGATTGCAAATACATAATGTTGAATAAAAAACGTAAGTTTTTCTGTATGTTTTTTTTTTTTTGCTGTGTATATAGTGTATGTAATGGACAAATAAGTCCTAATTTTGCAACATCTAGTCTCTAGATGTTAAAGAGGTTGCCGGTTTATGACAAAGAAGTTAGTAAAATTAGCACATTTTGTATACTTTGTGTTGAAATTCATAGGAAAGCTTGTCCTCTGTAAGAGACTTTTGGATATGAAATTGTTGAATGAACCGTCTCTAAGCATTATACATGCCTGTACTTGTGCACTGCATTGAAAAATAGAGAGCAGTAAGTGAGGAGGGAATGGTTTAAGGCCAAAAAGGTCATATTTAGAAGACATCTCAGATTATAACCATTAGTTATTATGTGCAATTTTATTTAACAGTGCTGTGTACATATCGGACAAGTTCTTATAAGACATATCTAGTCTTTCTAGACATTTAGAAATGCTCTATTTGTTTAAAAGTAGAAGTAGTAGAATAATACTTATTGTAAACAGCTTTTAGAAACTGATGGGAAATATTGTGTTTGGAAATGTTAAACCACCTCTGTGAACAGTATACTCTCTGTACTTGATCATTGGGTTAAAGGAAGTGGGAGGGAAGAAATTGCAAAAGGTGTTTTGCTAGTGCACACTAGAAATTTTCACCTTATCCATTGCCCTGTATGTTACATTTAACTTTGCTGTACTGTATATATATATTGTGTGTGTATATATGTATATATAAATATTATTCTTGTAAGTATTATTCTTGTAAATATGTATATTATTATATACATTTATACACACATATATACATATTATATATTCCTAATTTTATAATATCTAGTCTCTAGATATTAAAGAAATTGCCACTGTATGACAAAAGTGGAGTTAGTAAACTAACAGATTTTGTATGCTTTGTGTTAAAATTCATAGCAAGTCCGTCTTCTGAAAAGGACGTTTGGAAGCGAAATTGTAATATCACATCTTAGTGACACAAATGCCTATATCTTCTGGGCAGGCAATAGGGAGAAGAATTTGGAAGAAATGAAGAATTCTAGACCAGAAACACATCTAGGAATACTAGATGTTTCAAATAAGGACTTATGGTTGTCCACTATACACACAGTAGTGTTGAATAAACTACACACATGGAACAGTAAACACACATGGAACAATGGTTATCTCTGAAAGTGTCTTCTAAATAGGAACTGTGCATTTTTCCTGGATAAAATTGTAACATGTAAGAAAATAATGGGAAAGATGTACACCAAATTTATGATCATTGGGGGAATACATATTTATGATTGATATGCCTTCTAGCTGGATAAATTCTTTTATCATTATATAGTGCCCTTCTTTGTCAACAAAGAGACACAGGATTTAGTCTACACCTTAGAGCAACTGGACCTGGCAAATATATACAGAACATTTCAACCAATAACTAAAGAATATACTTTCTTCTAAAGAGCAAATGGAACATTCTCAAGGAAAGATCACATATTAGGTCACAAATCTAGTCTCAGCAAATTGATGGGGGGAGGATTGGTTTGAGGAAGGATACAAAGGAACTTCAACTCTATATATAATACTTTATTTTCAAAAAAGGAGAAAAGTTGTCAAGCAGTTATGGCAGTGTTGGTGTTTATTAGTTAAGGAAGGTGGATTATTACACTGTGTTTTATTGTTCTTTATAATTATCTATGTATTTTAATGATTTTCATAATAAAATAGCAACCCTGATTGGCAGATAGCATTTTAATATTTTTATATTTAGGCAGCACTTACAGTTCATTAAGAAAATGGGGAACCTGCTGTAATCAATAGAAAAATGGGCAAATATTTAAGAAATATAAATCACATAAAATGTCGTCTATTTACATAAAATGAATGCTTCACCAGTGACCAAGAAGTACAAATTAGAGTAATAGTAATATCCCTGTTGGCTTCTTTAACATAAGCTATTGAAATGTGTGTATGTGTGTCTGTATGTATGTGTATGTAATGTATCTATGTGTGTATATATGTATGCAAGTTTCTATCCGTCCATCTGCCCATCCATCCATCCATACATCCAATGCAAAGTTAGTGAGGGAAACACATATACTGCTGATGGTAGTGCAGAACCTTTCCTGAAAGCAATTTAGTGGTATTTGTTAAGAGACTTCAAAATGTTTATCCCATTTGCCTAAGTCCTCTTTTAGTAATTAATCCTAAGAAAATAATCAGTGATGTATGAAAAGACATATGTTCATTATACAGTTAGTTATAATAATGAAAAATTGGAAATAGATTAAATGATCTATAGTAAGTCATTGGTTAAATACCTTATGGTCCATTTATACTATGTAACCATTTAAAATTAGAACTATATCTACAGATGGGAGGAAATTTCCACAATATAGTCTGAAGTATATGTGTATTTTCTACACACACACACACACACACACACACACACACACACACAACCCATGGACATAAATCCCATGCGTATATCATATAAAGCACACACACATACCACACACCACACATACACATGTGGGAGGGAAATACACCAAAATGTTCATGCTTGTAATTTCCTTGTTTTAGGATAATGAATGGTTTTTATAATATTATTTGTTCTTTTCTGGTATCTCAAAATTTTTATAATGAATGCTTATTTCTTTTAAGCAAGAAAAAAACTCCTCCTATGATGTTACTGTAATCCTTGTCTAGTACATACGTAGTGGGCCCTGCAATACACATTTCCATACTATTATTTTTTAGACAACTTCAACTGTAATAGTGGCTGGCTGGATGACCGTATAATCCAGTACCTTCTATAGGATACCTAAGTTCAGGCCCACTTTCTCATTGTACATCTTCTTTTGAACAGTCCTTCAATAATGCTGCTAAATGTTTTGAGTCCATTAACACTCTAATGCTGTAAATAGTGGTGAAAATCGCCTTTTTGCAGACACTGTACCTTTTAATTATCCATGGGAAAGGAAATTAAATTTATTTGGTACTCAGCTAGGGTCTCAGTCATTTCCAGAGGAAAGAGGATAACAGTGGATTAAATTGCTGAATCTTAAAAGTTGAGTGAAATTATTCTCAAAGGTTGTGCTTGAATATTTCAATAACCAGCTAGTACTCTTGCTATAATCTATCAAATATTGGGGTAGCCCCTTATGGCTCTGTGAGCTGTTGGAAATTGTCTAACTGTGCTTGAATAAAATACCTAATAAGTTTTGGGGAAACTATATAAGAAACCCAGAGAAATATTGTTTTATAAAAAAGAAAATAGGGAAAAAATTTAAATGTTTAATATTATTAATATTATGGATACCTGTTTAGGTATATTTTTTAAAATCTCCTAAAAGATGATAATTCATATAAAATAATTATCTGTATTATTATTGTTTGGGATACAGCACTAAGAGAATATTAGGAAGCAATCTAAGTTAGATTATAAGCATTTAAGAAACGGAAGTAAAATAGTGAGTAATACCTCATTTATTTAGCGTGAGGTGTTCCAGTTAATATAATCTTACCTCTTTTAGTACTCAAGGTTTTAGGGCTTTTAAACTCTTTTTCCAATATGCCATGTACTTGGTGTGTCTCAGGGAATGTATATATCAATAGGGTATGATATTTTATAACTTTGGATTGTAATTAGTGGCTTCATTCCTGGTTACCCCACTAAACTATGGGTTCTGTAATGGAAATTATACGTCTTATTCCTTTTAGTACAGTTCTTAGTATATACTAGGCATTTAATAAATGTTTAATGAATAAAAATGCCTTTTGATATTCTAATGCCTTTTTTGGCTGTTAGCTGTCATATCTTGTGGTTGTCATCTATTTATTCTTCTAATCTAATTTATGTTCATTCATTTATATATCTGTGTCTGTTATGTGCAAATTCTATTTAAAAGCTTTGAAACATACAAAGTTGAGGAACATATGGAACTTTCCCACAAGGAGCTTATAAAGCTTCCTTTTTAGTTGATGCAGTTGGGAATGTAAGACGTGTATAAAAATACCTGTAATAAAAGCATGTGATAAGTGTCAGACACTATTGAAAAACTGGACAAATCAAATAGCCTTTTCTTAGTCCTCATTTCCTTGACCCTTCTGCAACCTTCACGGGCTTTAAAGGATGGAGAAATGCTTCTTTATAGAACATAAATGAAGAAACGGTCGTTGTGAGTTAGACACGGATCCTGGTTGCAAAGATCTTCCAGGTTGGTAGGGAAGATAGCACATTTACAAAAATAACTAGAATAATAATGAGAAATTGTAAGCACCAAGACAAACATACAAATAATAAGGGAAGGGAACTCAGGGGAAGGAGATCATTTTGAATTCTTATGAAATAAATATATGCTTTCTAACAACTGGCCTCTCAGAAGCCTTTTTCTGTGTTATAAAGTTATGTGGCATTTTTTCCTGATAGTTGAAGTTACTAGAAAGCTGTTCTTTGGATAAGCTACATGTTACTCTGTATGCCTTTTTTGAGAAAGGGATACATTTATGTGCAGAGGTAGAGAAATAGGACAAAGAAGGAAATCTAGGAGCAGAAAGATATGCACTTGGTAGAAATAGGATTTCTTCATGAGTGCATCCCCTATTGCGGGGACATGAATCATTGCAATTGCAAATAATTACTTCTTTTCTGTGTATGAAAAGAGAAAAAAATCAATATAGATGTAGCGGATATAAAAAAGCAGTGTAATTGATTTTGTAAGTTTCACATAGAAAATGTTTCATTACCTTATAATTGCCATTCATATTTCTATTCTCTATATGAGATATTAATATTCTGTAGTTAAAGAAATATATGGCAAGACAAAAATAGTAAACTAAGAACATTTTAGACTAGCCAGGATAAAGCAGTTACCATCTGAGGTATGAAGAAAACATCTTTTTTGTAAAATAGCAACCCATGAATTGATTGAAAGCAGGTTAGTTTGCTTCATTGTCAGAAATTATCCCCTGAACATAGCACTTTTCTGAGGGAGGGTGGTTCTTTGAGTAGAAGAATTGGTCAGGCTGGCTATTATCTGTGCAGAAGGATTGAGCTTTGCAAAAACAACATCTGGCACGATTAAACTTGACTGCCAAGGTAGAGCCAACAGTGAAGGATAAGATTGTAATAAAATTTTACTCATGTAGGCAGAACCACTCTACCAGAAATAGCAAAGTGAACCAGAGGAAAGGTAATGTGAATATAATTCAGTCTAAAAAGTCAGTGAGACTGGCACGCTACATTATTTTGGAAAATTTCAAAAACCGATCTGATATAGCCTTTTCTTCAACAAATCCACATTGTTAAAGGTTCAAGGTGTTATCAGAAGGAACAATGATGATAGATATTAATGCATACGGAAATGTGGGTTTATGAAATAAAGCACATTTTTATTTGAACTCCTAAAGGTAGACTAAAAATGGCCACAGGCTGGGGATTGTGTATTTCTATGCGCTGCAGTATCCATTGTCTATTCCTTGCTTTGAGCATAATAAATACTTAGCAGTTGGCATGGTGTTCAGAGAGGTGCCAGCAGTGATCTTTACAATATTGTAAAGTATAATTTATTCATTTTGACTTTTGAGTAATGTTTGATCACTGAATATTAAAATTATTCTAATTCATTGAAAAATGATAAAATGATGGAATTAATACACAGGCCCCCTTTTTGGTAAAATAGCAACCCACAAATTAATTGAAAAAAGGTTAGTTTGCTTCATTGTCAGAAACTGTTTGTATCTGTGTATTTGTAACATATGATTATTTGTATTTTGACATTTTGAAATCTTTAAGGATACTGGTAAAATACATCATCCCAGACTAAATATATGTAGTTATTGCATAGTTTCTTTTCTTTCTTTTTTGACTCTGTATGTGTTGAGGTAGTTTGGAGATTTTATTTATGGGCTTCAGAAACTTGAAAGCTTTGTTAATTTCTAGTTTTATCATCTTGGTAAAATCACTTAGCCTCTTTAGATTTCAGTTTTCTCACCTATCAAAAAAGAGAATTGGAATAATAATCTCTAAATCCCTTTCCAGCTCTTACATTCTATGCTTCTCTGCTCATACAAAGAACACTTTTTTTTCTTTCATGGATGTCTCATCTGTGGGATTCAAGAGAGTTTAGTCTGAAGTTCCAAAATTTAAAGGTGTTGTTTCTCAAGAACCTTATAGCATTTACGACATCATGTTGTACTTTGTTGATTGTCACTCTTTCTAGAGTAGTGGGAGAGCCATGAAGGCAAGGATGTTCCATTTTAGATAGCACAATGTCCAGCACGTAGTAGTCTTTCAATAAATGCTGAAAGAATGGATGGATGAATACAGCCATAGCTAGTAATGACTCTGACTTTGACTACTTAAGCTTGTGCCTATTTGCCCACCTGACAGAAGGGCTTGATCCCTGCTCTTTCTTACAAGTGTGCTGCATCACATGGGATTGTTGATGTGAAAGGGCTTTTGAAACCTTAATCATGTTTCATAAAAGTAGAGTTTTATTATTGTTTTTTCCACAGTGGAGTAAGAAGCTTGCGTTGCTCAAAAGTTTTGAGTTTTCTTTTTCTCCTTAGTCAACTTCTTATTTCCTAATGTAATTGTTAATTGTTGATTTTTAAGTTTTATGATAACAAATTATTTTTCACATATTCCATGTCTCAATTTTTAAAAGTTTTAGGGACAAATTCCAGATAGTTTTAGGAATGCTGAAATTTCTAATGTTTTCAATAGAAGTCACATTAAGAAAATTAAAGAAGAATCACCTTGGTTTTCCTTTCTAGCAGAATTTTTAATAGGAAATCATCCATTTCTCTCTACTTGTCAATATGCTTCCCTAGAAACTGCAATAATTAGTTTTTCCCGGCAATAAATTTGATGGGATTTTGGCTACTCTCCAGTTGCATGAACTGTTAATTATGAATGGTTTGTGATGTGACTATAGCAAAATTATATGTGTGTGCTACTCGTAGGTGATAGAAATGAAAGAATCAGTAGCTATATGAAACTTCAGAAGTCCTGTTGTATTAATCTTCTGATTAAAAAAGAGAACAAGCTTGTAAAACCATAAACCTTGATAAGAATATGAATGTTGTAATAATATTATCCCAGAGAGAAATATCATTTTCATAGTATATCTATCCAGGGCAGTATTAATGACACTTAAATATATTTGGCAGTTAAGTGTTCAGATTCAGGAGGTGATAATATTGTTAGGAGAACAGTAGATCTCTAGAGGGGTAAGATATTTTGTATCCCTTATAAATATCTCAGTCATTTCTTAGTTGCTACAAAGAAATATTGTCAGGATTGTTATTATTATTCCAAACCAACCAGATAATTCAGTTTTTAAAAATATCAAACTAACATCATGAACACAAAATGTCTGGTTGAGTTATTGAATATGTCACTTCTCATGCATATGTTTGGTGAATGAAGAAACAAGCTTGTATTTCAAGCTTTAATAATTAATAGAATTGTTCCTGTCTCTTTAAGGGGCTTCCAAATTGTCATTATTAGATAAAATCACGTGATATGAAGCATTGTTTTAAAACTCAGTTCACACTGGCTATTATTAGTCTTTTTAATATATTTAGATTAATCCGCCAACTAACACAGAGGGCAGAAGCTCTGTTCTATTTATCTTGCATAGCTTTTTGTTCATAACAGATGCTCAATATGTGAATTCTATGTCCAGTGTAACATTGCTTCCCGATTAGTGAGAACTCTCTTGAAAGTAAGAGAACTAATTCAAATGAGCCTGCGAATAAATGGGAATTTATGGTTTTATATTAATGAAAATTCCAAAAATGAATCTGTGTTCAGGTAATACTGATCAGGACTCAATATTGCAGGGTCATCTGTCTGTCTGTCTCTCTTATATATAAGTACATATAAATATGAGACAGAGAAATATATACATAATTTGTGTGTGTGTGTGTGTGTGTGTGTGTGTGTATTTATCTCTGTCACCATTTTTCAAGTCTGATTATCTCTCTTTGGCTTCATTTTTTTCCTCACTGAAGACATGTTTTCTCCACATGGCAGGGAATGTAGCCATTAGCAACAAAGCAACTCCATGTCTCGGGGAAGGAATTTGAACAGCTTACCTTCTTTGCTTTTCCATTCCTGGGCCAATCACTGTAGTTAATGTGGTGAGAGTCCCTGATGCTTTTCATTCTAACCACCACTTGGTATGATCAGACTCTGATTTGATCTCTTCTAATAGGTTTGCAGTGGTTATATATTTTTTTAAAATGAGGCATGTTCAGTGAATGTTACTTTTGGCTTCTTTTGCAATTGTCAAAAAATGATGTATTTGACCTCTGGGCACGATGTATTATATTGATACTTTGCCTGGTATTGTATCTTCCTTGCATTCCTAAGATGGACCTTACTTGATTATTGTGGGTGATTCTTTTATTTTTGAATTTTCTTTTCCAGGATTTGATCTAGGGTCTTGCATCTGTGCAGTGAAATTAATCTTTTTTGAACTATAATCATCAGGATTTGTTATGAGGGCTACTCTAACTTTGTAAAACACATTGGGTAGCTCTCTTAAAAGATTCTTAAAAGTTTATAAAAACAACAACCACGAGTCAAATTATCTGCCTGTGAGGAATCTTTGGAGGTGCCTGATTTGGTTTTAAAATATTCATATTTAGAATGATGGTGAAACCAAAAGCTGTATTGGCGATACGAATCTTTTTTCCAGCATCGGCTTAAATAACACTGTTCATGTAGGTCTTGGGGAAGATAGGCCTAGTCACTTTGTGGAAGGTGGTGGGAAAAGCACGACAGTGCACAAACAAGAGAAAAGAAGAGGAGCAGGAAGGAACTAATTAGGGGCTTAAAAGCCTATTAAGATGACGGGCAGCTCTCAACTTTATGAAGTGTCTGTGACAGTTTTCGCTGTCTCGAAAGCCTGCACTTAGGTGTTTAAAATAATACTTACCTATATATCACATTCAGTATTGTAGAAATTTCAAATACACTTAATATATCTTTTGATAAACTTTTAGTGTCCTGATAGTTAAAGGTAATGAAATCACAGAGTTCCTATGATCTTATGTGTATTTGTTTTGGCATAAGCCATTAGGAAGGCAGAGTCACAGGTTTGGGAACAATCAAAGTTGATTGTTCATAAAGTCACTGTGGGAAGACTCCTGAGAACTGCAGATCAAAATCCAAGTCGGGGCTTTGACTTTTCCAATTATGAAGAAATGAACGTGTCAACCCGGTGTGTGCCCTTGTAAGACAATTTCCAGAGGCCACACATCTCATATTCTCTAGGGGACTCAGCAGGGTAAGGTGCTCAGGGATGGCAAAAACCTAGTGGCCATGGTTCTGGACTAATAGCCCACGGCTTTGCATCTCATCTCTTTTATTTCTCGGAGTGACTTAATTTCCTTTGGTCTCTTTGACCTGCTGTTCTTGCAGGTGCCTCAAAGGGAATTGTGGAGGGAGGAGAATCATTTGAAATTGTACAGTCTTTGGTGGAGAAATATGTTCCTAAGTTGGTATTTTAACTATGGTACTATGATTTCTTATATTTAATGTTCTAAGATTCTGGGATATAGCAGTCCTTTTTTTACTTTATATGTATGAGCAGGATAACTAATAAGTACTTTTTAAATTCACTGCCTGGTATGTAGTGAGTTTCAATAAATAACTTTTGTGTGAATATTAGAACGAATGAATGAAATACACAATTTCCTAATATATTTCCTAATGTATTAAAAAACCCATTTTTTTAATCGGATTATTTGTTTTTTTTAAATGTTAAATTGTTTGAGATCCTTGTATAATCTGGATATTAATCCCTTGTTGGACGTATAGTTTGCAAATATTTTCTCCCATTCTATAGGTTGTCTTTTCACTCTCTTGATTGCTGTGCAGTAGCTGTATGGTTTGATATCATCCCATTTGTTTATTTTTCCTTTTGTTGCCTGTGCTTATGAGGTCTTATTCATAAAGTCTTTGCCCAGTCCTACTTCTTGGAGTGTTTGCTCTATGTTTTCTTTTAGTAATTTTATGATTTCAGGTATTATACATAAGTCTTCAATCCATTTTGAGTTGATTTTGCTATATGGGGAGAGGTACAGGTCTAGTTTCATCCTGCTGCACATGGATGTCCAGTTTTCCCAGCACCATTTATTGAAGAGGCAGTCTTTTCCCCAATGTATGTTATTATTGCCTTTTGTCAAAGATCAGTTGGCTGTAAGTATGTGGATTGGTTCCTGGGTTTTCTATTCTGTTCCATTTGTCCAAGTGTCTGCTTTTATGCTGGTACCATGCTGTTTTGGTTATAACAGCTTTGTAATATACTTTGAGTTGGGTAGTGTTATGCCTCTGGCTTTATTTTTTTTGCTCAAGATTGCTTTGGCTATTTCAGGTCTTTTGTTGTTCCATATGCCTGTTAGGATTGCTTTTTCTATATCTGTGAAGAATGACATGGGTATTTTGATGGGAATTGCATTGAATCTGTAAATCATTTGGGGAAGAATAGACATTTTCACAACATTAATTCTTCCAATCCCAAAGCATGGAATGTCTTTCCACCTTTTTGTGTCCTCTTTCATTTCTTTCAGTAGTGTTTTATAGCTCTTGGTGTAGAGATCTTTCACCTCCTTGGTTAAATTGATTCCTAGGTATTTTATTTTTTTTGGTGACCATTGTAAATGGGCTTGCTTTTTTTATTTCTTTTTCTGCTAGCTTGTTATTGGAGTATAAAAATGCTACTGATTTTTGTGCATTGATTTTGTATCCTGCAATATTACTGAAATTGTTTATCAGCTCTAAGAGTTTTCTCATAGAGCCTTTAGGTTTTTCTATATGTAGGATTATGTCATCTGCAAACAGGGACAATTTGACTTTGTCTTTTCCAATATGGATGCCCTTTATTTCCTTCTATTGCCTGATTGCTCTGGCTACTACTACCAGTACTGTGTTACAAAGGAGTGGTGAGAGTGGGCATCCTTGTCTTGTTTCTATTATTAAGAGAAAATCTTTTAGTTTTTCCCCATTCAGGATGATATTGGTGGTGAGTTTGTTGTACATGGCTTTTACTGTGTTGAAATGCTTTCCTTTTACACCTAATTTGCTGAGAGTATGTATCGTGAAGGCCTGCTGAATTTTGTCGAATGCTTTTGTGATAATCATATGGTTTTTGTCCTTGATTTTGTTGATGTGGTGTATCACATTTATTGACTTGCGTATGTTGAACCATCGTTGCATCCCTGGGATGAATCCCACTTGATAATGATGTATGATATTTTTGATGTGTTGCAATATTCTGATTGCTAATATTTTGTTGAGGTTTTATGCATCTGCGTTCATCAATGATATTGGTCTGTAGTTTTCTCTTTGTGTGTGTGTGTCTTTGTCTGTTTTTAGTATCAGGGTGATGCTGGCCTCATAGAATGAGTTTGGGAGAGTGGCCTCTGTTTCAATGTTTTGGAATAGTTTGAAGATAATTGGTGTTAATTCCTCTTTAAAGCTCTGGTAGAATTCAGCAATAAAGCCATGCGGTGCTGCGCTTTTCTTTGTTGGGAGATTACTAATTACCACTTCAATCTCATTGCTTGTTATTGGTCTGTTCAGGTTCTCTCTTTCTTCTTGGTCCAGTCTTGGTAGTTGTATGTGTCCTGATATTTATCCATTACCCCCAGGATTTCCTATTTGTTGGCATACAGTTGTTTATAATAATCTCTAAGGATTCTGTCATATCAGTTGTAATGTCTCCCTTTTCATTTCTGATTTTTGTTGTTTGGGTCTTCTCTCTCCTTTTTTTGTTATGCTAGGTAATGGTGTATCTATTTAATTTATATTCTCAAAAAACCAACTCTTTCTTTCATTGATCTTTTTATCATTTTGGGGGTCTCTTTCTTTTAGTTGTGCTCTGATATTAATTATTTCTTTACATCTACTAATTTGGGGATTGGATTGTTCTTGTTTTTCTAGTTCTTTGAGGTGTAGTGTTAGGCTGTTCATTTATTTGCTTTTATTTTATTTTATCAATACACAATGTAGTTGATTTTCATGTCCCTTTACTGATTCCTCCCTCCCTCCTCTCTCTCCCCCCTCCCACCCATCAACATCATATCTGTTCACTTGTCTTAACAGGTTCAAGGAATTGTGATTGTTGTGTCTTCTTCCCTGCCTCACTGTTTGTTTGTGTATTTATTTATTTTTAGCTCTCACAAATTAGTGAGAACATGTGGTATTTCCCTTTCTGTGCCTGACTTATTTCACTTAATATAATTTTTTCTAAGTCCATCCATGTTACTGAGAGTGGTAGTATTTCATTCTTTTTTGTATTCAATTGTGTAGATATACCATATTTTCAGTATTCACTCATCTGATGATGGTCATTTAGGCTGGTTCCAACTCTTGGCTATTGTAAATACTGCTGCAATAAACATGGGACTACAGATACACCTTCAACATGATGATTTCCAATCCTCTGAGTATATTCCCAGCAGTGGAATAGCTGGGTCATATGGTAGATCTATCTGTGTTTGAAGAACCTCCAAACCATTTTCCATAAAGGCTGCACCATTTTGCAGTCGCAGCAACAGTATAGGAGGGTTCCTTTTTCTCCACAGCCTCATTAGCACTATCATTCTCAGTCTTTTGGATATTAGCCATCCTGACTGGAGTGAGATGGTATCTCAGTGTGATTTTGATTTGCATTTCCTGAATGCTGAGTAATGTTGAGCATTTTTTAATGTGTCTGTTGGCCATTTGTATATTTTCCTCTGAGAAATGCCAATTCAGCTCCTTGGCCATTTTTTAATTGGGTAACTTGTTTTTTTTTTGCTGCAAAGTTGTTTCAGTTCCTTGTATGTTCAGGATATTAATCCTTTGTCAGATGTATATTTTGCAAATATTTTCTCCCACTCTGTTGGTTGTCTTTTAACTCTGTTAATTGTTTCTTTTGCTGTGCAGAAGCTTTTTAGTTTGATATAATCCCATTTGTTTATTTTTCCTTTGGTTGCCCATGCTTTTGGGGTCATATTCATGACATCTGTGTCCAGTCCTACTTTCTGAAGTGTTTCTCCTATGTTTTCTTTAAGAAGTTTTATTGTTTCAGGGTGTATATTTAATTCTTTAATCCATTTTGAGTTGACTTTAGTATATGGTGAGAGGTATGGGTCTAGTTTCATTCTCCTGCATATGGATATCCAGTTATCCCAGCACCATTTGCTGAAGAGGCAGTCTCTTCCCCAGTGTGTAGGCTTGGTGCCTTTGTCAAATATCAGATGGCTGTACGTGTGTGGGTTGATTTCTGGATTCTCTATTCTATTCCATTGGTCAGTGTGTCTGTTTTTATGCCAGTGCCATGCTGTATTGGTTATTATAGCTTTGTAGTGTAGTTTAAAGTCAGGTAGTGTTATGACTCCACCTTTATTTTTTTTGCTCAGGATTGCTTTGGCTATGCATGGTCTGTTGTTATTCCATATAAATGTTTGGATAGTTTTTTTCTATTTCTGAGGAAAATGTCATTGGAATTTTGATGGGGATGGCATTGAATCTGTAGATCACTTTGGGTAATATGGACATTTACACAGTGTTAGTTCTTCCAATACAAGAGCATGGGATATCTTTCCATCTTCTTGTGTCCTCTTTAATTTCTCTCAGCAGTGGTTTGTAGTTCTCATTAAAGAGATTTTTCACATCCTTGGTTAACTCAATTCCTAAGTATTTTATTTTTTTGGGGGGGCTATTATAAATGGGCAAGCTTTCTTGATTTCTCTTTCTGCATGTTCACTATTGAAGAATAGAAATGCTACTGATTTTTGTGTGTTGATTTTGTATCCTGCAACTTTCTTGAAATCATTTATCAACTCTAAGAGTTTTTTGTAGATGCTTTAGGCTGTTTGATATATAGGATTATGTCATCCACAAACAGGGACAGTTTGACTTCATCTTTTCCAAACTCGATGCCCTTTATTTCCTTCTTTTCTCTGATTGCTCTGGCTAGTACTTCCAACACTGTGTTGAATAGGAGTGGTGAGAGTGGGCATCCTTGTCTAGTTCCTGTTCTTAAGGAAGCTGAAAGCTTTTCCTCATTAAGGATGATATTGGCATTGGGCTCATCATATATGGCTTTAAATATGTTGAGAAACTTTCCATCTATCCCTAACTTGTAGAGAGTCTTTATCATGAACGAGTGTCGAATTTGGTCAAATACTTTTTCAGCATCTATAAAGATGATCATATGGTCTTTGTCTTTGATTTTATTGTTGTGGTGTATCACATTTATTGATTTGCATATGTTGAGCCAACCTTGCATTGCTGGGATGAATCCCACTTGGTCGTGGTTCATACTTTTGTGTATGTGTTGCTGTATTTTGTTAGCTAGAATTTTATTGAGGATTTTTGCATCTATATTCATCAAGGATATTGGCCTGTAGTTTTCTTTTTTTGTTGTATCTTTGCCTGGTTTTGTTATCAGGGTGATGATTGCTTCATAGAATGAGTTTGGGAGAATGGTCTCTGTTTTAATCTTTTTGAATAGTTTGTAGAGAACTGGTATGAATTCCTCTTTGAAGGTTTGGTAGAATCCTGCAGTGAACCCATCTGGTCCTGGGCTTTTCTTTGTTGGGAGCCTTTTGATAACAGCTTCAATCTCTTTTATTGTTATTCATCTGTTCAGATTTTCTACATCTTCTTAGCTCAGTTGTGGTAGTTTATGTGTGTCCAGAAATTTATCCATTTCCTCCAGATTTTAAAATTTGTTGGCATATGGTAGTTTACAGTAGTCTGTAATGATTTCTTGTATTTCTGAGGTATCAGTTGTAATATCACTTTTTTTATTTCTAATTTTTTTAATGTGCATCTTCTCTCTTCTTTTTTTAGTTAGCCTTGCTAATGGTGTGCTTATTTTATTCATCTTTTCAAAAAATCAACTTTTTGATTCATTGATCTGTTGTATCATTTTGGGGGTTTCTATTTCATTAAGTTCTTCTCTGATCTTAGTTATTTCTTTCTGTCTGCTGACTTTGGCTTTGGATTGTTCTTGTTTTTCTAGTTCTTTAAGGTGATGTGTTAGGTTGTTTATTTGCCATCTTTCCATTCTTCTGAAGTAAATATTTAATGTGATAAATTTCTCTGTTAGTACTGCTTTTGTAGTATCCCACATGTTTTGGTATGAACAATCATTATTTTCATTAGTTTAAATAAATTTTTTGATTTCCTGTTTAATTTCTTCTTGGACCCATACGTCATTAAGTAGAATGCTGTTTAATTTCCAAGTTTTTGTATGGTTTACAGAGTTTTGTTTGTTATTGATTTGTAATTTTAATCCATTGTAATCTGAAAAAAATACACTGAATAATTCCCATTTGTTTAAATTTGTTGAGACTTGATTTGTGACCTAACATGTGATGTATCTTGGAGAATGTTCCATGTGCTGATGAGAAGAATGAATATTCTGAGGTTGTTGGATGGAATGTTCTGTAGATATCTGCCAAGTCCAGTTGGTCTAAAGTGTTGTTTAGATCATGTGTTTCTCTGTTGATTCTTTGCTTAGATGATCTGTCCAATATTGATAGTGGGGTGTTCAGGTCCCCTGCTCTTATGGTGTTAGTGTCTATCTCATTCTTTAGGTCTAATAATGTTTGCTTTTTAAATCTGGCTGTTCCAACATTGGGTACATATATATTTATGATTGTTATATCTTGTTGATGGATAGATCCTTTTATAATTTTATAGTGGCCTACTTTATCTCTTTTTATGGTTTTTGGTTTAAAACCTATTTTATCTGGTATAAGAATAGCTATTCCAGCTCATTTTTCATTTCTATTTGCATCCTTTTACTCTTACTCTATGTGTATCTTTACAGATGAGGTGAGTCTCTTGAAGGCAGCATATAGTTGTGTCCACCTTTTTAATCCAGTCAGTCAGTCTGTGTCTTTTGAGTGGGGAATTTAATCCTTTTACATTAAGAGTTGTTACTGAAAGGTGTTGATTTACTCCTAGCATTTTATTGATTTTTGTTTGGACGTCTTAAGCAACTTTTGTTCCTTTCTTTCTCGTTTACTTTTTGTCTTCTGGATTTGTTGGTTTCTTGGGGTGGTAGGTAAACTTTTCTTTCTCTTTATTGTTAGCATTGTTTACTTTACTGATGGTTTTTTTTTTTCTTGAGTATTTATGGGAGTGGTGATTGTTTTTCAGGTACCAAATCCAGTACTCCCTTGAGAATTTCTTATAAGGCTGGTCGTGTGGTAGTGAACTTTTGTAGTCTTTGTTTGTATGAGAAATATACTCCATCCTTCATTTTGGAAGGATAGCCTTGCTGGGTAAAGTATTCTTGACTGGCAATTTTTGTCTTTTATTATTTTGAATATATCGTCCCATTCTTTCCTGACTTTTAGGGTTTCTGATGAAAAGTCTGATGTTAGTCTAATTGGGGCTCCCTTATAGGTGACTTGATGCTTCTCTCTTGCAGCTTTTAAGATTCTCTCTTTGTCTTTGAGTTTTGCCAATTTGAGTATAACATATCTTGGAGAGGACCTTTTTGGGTTGAATGTTTGGAGATCTTTAAGCCTCAAGAATCTGAAGATCTGTGTCTTTCCCTATACCTGGGAAGTCTTCTGCCATTATTTCATTAAATATGTTTTCTATGCCATATGCTTCCCCCTTGCCCCTGGAATACCCATGATTCAGATATTTGAGTGCTTAAGGTTATCTGTTTTCTATCTTAGATTTTCTTCGATGTTTTTAATTCTTTTTCTTTCTTTCTTTTTTTTTTTTTTTGTTCACCTGTGTTATTTCAAACAGCCCATCTTCAAGGTCAGAAATTCTCTCTTCTGCTTGTTCTAACTTGCTGGTTAAACTCTCTGTTGCATTTTTAATTTCATTGAATGAATTCTTCAGCTCTGTAAGCTCTGCTACATTCTTTTTCAGGGCATTGATTTCTTTGTACATTTCTTCTTTCTCATCCTGTATACTTTGTGTCACTTCATTTTTTTGTCTGAGTTTTCTTGTATCTCATTTAGTTTCCTTAGAATTGTTGCTCGAAATTCCTTGTTAGTCATTTCAAGGACTCTATAGGATCTAGAGCTTGAGAGTTATTATTACCTTTTGGTGGTGTTGTACTTTCTTGATTTTTCATATTTCTGTTATCTTTCCTTTGGTGTTTAGTCATTGTGGGAAGGGATTTCATGGCCCACTCATTCGACCCTAGTGTCTGGCTAGGATCCTGCAGGGACTGCCAATTTTTCATGGCTGCCTCAGTGCTTGTGGGCTGGAGGCTCAGGCCTCTCTGGGCCATGGGGACTGGCCTGGGCTGGGAGTCCCAGGGCAGCACCTCCCTGCTCTGGCACAGGTGGCTCAGGGCCCTTATTATTGTTTTTTTTTATTATACATACATGTAGCATACAATGTTGATTTTCAGTAATCGTGTACAATGTGTGGTGGTACTAACACAGTACTAAATCAGTATAGTTAGCTTTTTCATCTTTACAATACACAATCACTCTTTGTGTCCATTGACCAATTCCTCCTTAGCCCCCCTCCCTTTTCCCCTCCCCTCACCTTTTCCACCTCTAGTTTTCTAAAAGTTCAACATATTACTGTGATTGTTGTTTCTTTCTTTCTCTGTCTCTTTATTGTTCATTTGTGTTTATTTTTTATTATCTTTTCAAAGTCACAACAGCCAGCATTGTTAATAAACTCTTTTGCATCTGTTATCAGTATCATTCATTTCTACTCTTAATTTTATTATTTATTCCTTGCAATAGTGAGTATTACCAGGTTTATTTTATGAGTTTATCATTGAATTACGGATACTAAAATATACAATGTATTTATTAGCTTGGAAAAGATTTGGAGGTTTTTTTAATCAATGCTGGGGATTTTAACCAGTGTCATATATGTTTAATTCCAGATAATTGAGGAAGAGGAAGTTACAGCATTGAAATAAAAGGATTTTTGTTACATATGAACTTCACTTAAGAGGATAGCATGTAATGTAGAAAAGAGTACAAGTAGAAAGAAACATGAACTTTGAAATCACATGTAATTGGGTTGTGGGTCTGTCACTTACTGTCTATGTGATTTTAGGCAAGAACAATCTCTCTGAGCTTGAATTCCTTCATGTGGCACTGGTTGCCAAGTATTTTCATTTTTCTCTTGTTCTAGGCACTTGACATGACTGCATTTCTTGACCTCTTTGGTTTGGGAGGGGCCACTGAATAGTTCTGGCCAATAAATTGCAAGTTGAAGTGTTGTATTACTTCTGGGGCAGAACACATGGTTGCTGGCTTTCCTATATTTTTCTTAAATCAGTTTATTCTTATTTCCACAGGAAGGAAACTATTGCTTTTCAAGGAAAGAATCTAAGAAGCAATGGTTATAAAATTAGAGGAAAAACCAGGAAAAAAATAGTGTCTGGCTGGCCTAGTTTAATCCATTTAGAGATCCTAGGCACTAAAAGATTATTGTGTTTCTCCCTCAACCCCTGGACTTTGTAAACCTAGTGAACTGCAAAGTAAATATAAGAAATTCTGAATCTTCACATAATGAATGGGTTTTATGATACTTTTATTGAAATAAACAAAGTTTTTCCCAGCTCTATTAAAGTATAATTGACAAAAAGTGCATACATTTTACGGTGTACAACATAATGTTGTGATATATGTATACATTGTGAAATGATTAAATCAAGCTAATTAAAAAGTATGTCACCACACATTCTTAACATTTTGGTGGTGAGAGCTGTTAACATCTACTCTCTTAGCAATTTTCAACTATACAATGCATCATTAACTATAGTCACCATGCTGTACAGTAGATATCTAGAACTTACTCATTATGTCTAACTGAAACTTTGTACCCTTTGACCAACATCTTTCCATTCCACCAGAGCCAAGAAGGTTCATTTGATGGGTAGGGCAGGGTCTGATGAGGACTGTGAGGGGGCTGCCACTTGAAAGTAGGGACTACATGCTTTTACAGTTTAGGACCCCACTATGTTCATGTGGCCTGAAGACCTGGGCCAGCACATGACAGTGGGGTCTGCATGGCTTCAGGATCCATGTAACTCCCAGCCTTATGAATCACAATGCTCACGTCCCTGGGACAGGCCAAGTCTGCTTCGTGACAGTAGAATCAAATGACGGTAGTGTCCTCAGGATTTTCGTGACTCAAGGGAACATCCTGTTTATGTGACTCTGAAGTCTGAGCTGGTCCACACTGGACTTCACCTCCGTGTGACCTTACACAGCACACAAACTTGGACTTTAGCTGCCTTCAGTCCTTTCTGAACACAAATTTTATGTGTTTTTGCTAATAACACACAAAATACATATTTGATACATGAATACTTAGCAAATTAATATATAGCAATGAACTACAATGAAATAGGTCCTTCCTAAACCCATAACCATTGCCATTTGTAGGGAGTACTGCAAGAGCCTAAGCAGTGGGTACAGTTAAACATTGTTTAATTCATTTCATGGAGGCCTTAAAGGAATTAAAGCAAGTCTAATGTCAGGTTTAATTTGAAATTAAAAAAAATATATGTATAATGATTATTATGTGCCAGGTACTTTAAAAGGTTAAATGGTTAACTCATTTATTAGTGGAAACTATGCAGTAGGTACTATTATTATTCCAATTTTACAGATGAGGAAATTGAAGCACAGAGTTGTGAAGTCACTTGCCTAAGAGATCCTAAAGCTTGTAGGTGGCAAGCCAGGATTTTTCTCCAGATAGCCTGGTTCCAGGCTCTGTGTTCTGATCACCCGCAAGTTCTCCAAAGAAAATTAATACTAATTGAGTCTTACTAATTCAGACTAATTGGAAAGCCGTCCTCAGTTACTGAAATGTTGAGATCATGAAAGATCTCTTTGAAGTGCTATTTAAATAACTTTAAGTATCAGTAATTAAAACAAATCAAACAAAGTTGAATCTAATTAAGGACCTCAGGAGATTAGTTTTAATGTGCAGATACAAATTTATCATTACTATATCAAATATTTGTCTATAAAATAAGGTGTAAAAATGCTAGATGTTAGTTGAAAACAGTTCCTTCTTTTCCTGAAATACAAAAGGTATAAAAGAATGGAATCTGAATTCATCGAATTTACTATACTTATATTTTGCCTATGCCTCTCCAGAAAGACAGAAAAGTTATAGTTAACATTTTTAAATATTTTTTTTATTATAGTTAACATTTTTTTTTTTTCAATTTCATGTATAAGTGTAGGAAACTTCATCTTTGTCTGTATGTCCACAATAAATCTGGTATGGTATTTCTGGTTTGCTGGCTTAAGCCAAATTAATGCCATACAAGCTTTGGAATTGCTTTGCAAGGTCTTTTCAGTGTGGTATGGCCACATAAATAAGCTGAATAAAACTGACCAAAATTTACACAATGATTAAAATTGAATATACTGGTAAAGACAACAGACTGTGTTTGTAGTTCTGTGCGTACTGAAGGAAGTCCTGATTTTCTGGAGCAAAGAATATGAAGAGAGGACTGGAAAAGTATTTATTGGAGAAATATAATAAAAAAACAAGAAAATGGTGCCTAATATTTATAAGAGAGTCTAATACAAACTTCAAGTTGGATTTAGGAAGCATCTATGTAGAATCATAGGATTGAATCTGACATCAAGACCTGGTATCTTTTTTTTCTATAATTACCTATAAATGGACAGATCAACAGTGTAAGACAAAGCAGCCCACTTGTGCTCAAGTGGGGCTTACGTAATATGGATAGTAATTGGGGTCAACTTCTTTTTTAAAAATTAAAAAAAATAATTTATTTTTTAATTAACACATATTGATTGTACATATTTATGGAGTATGGAGTTATATTTCAACACATGTATACAATGTGTGATGATCAAATCAGGGTAATTAGCATATTCATCTTTGTGATGAGAACATATGAGTTCCTCTCTTGTAGCCATTTGAGAACATACAAAAAATTATTGTTAATTACAGATGCCTAGCACTACTATACACCACTAGAACTTATTTTTCCTATCTAGCTGTAATTCTGTATCCATTAACCAACTTCTCCCTGTACCCGCTCCCCTTCCCAGCCTTGAGTAACTACAATTCTACTCTCTACTTCTAAAAGCTTAACTTTTTTTTTAGCTTCTACTCGTGAGAACATTAGTATTTATCTTTCTGTGCCTTACTTACTTCACTTAACAGAATGTCTTCCAGGATCATCCATGTTATTCCATATGACAGGATTTCATTCTTTTTCATAGCTGAGTTGTATTCCATCATGTATATATAACACATTTTCTTTATCCATTCATCTGTCACTGGATGCCTGGGCTGATTCCTTATCTTGGCTGTTGTGAAAAGTGCTGCAGTAAAATGGGGGTGCAAATATCTCTTCAGTATGCTAATTTCCCTTCTTTTAGATAAATACCCAGCAATGGACTGCTGGATCGTATGGTAGTAATATTTTTAGGTTTTTTTGGAATCTCTGTACTGTTTTCCATTATGGCTGTACTAATTTACATTCCCACCAAGAGCATGTAAGTTTTCCCTTTTGTCTGCATTCTCACCAGCATTTGTTACTTTTTATCTTTTTGATAATAGCCATTCTAAGTGGAGTGAGATGATATTTCATTTTGGTTTTGATTTGCATTTCCCTGATGATGAGTAATTTGAGCATTTTTTGATGTATCTGTTGGCCATTCATATGTCTTCTCTTGAGAAAAGCGTATTCATGCAATTTACCCATTTTTAAAATCAGATTATTAGTTATTTTTCTGTTGAGTTGTTTGTTTATTGTATATTCTGCGTATTAATACCTTGTTGGATGAATAGTTTGCAAATATTTTCTCCCATTGTGCCGGTTGCCTCTTCACTCTGTTGATAGTTTCTTTAGCTGTGCAGAAGCTTTTTAGTTTGATGTAATTCCATATGTCTATTTTTGCTTTTGTTGACTGTGCTTTAGAGGTCTGCTCCATAAAATTTTGTGTTGACCAATGTCTTTAATCCAGTTTGAGTTGATTTTGTTATATGGTGAGAAATAAGGGTCTAGTTTCTTTTTTCTGCATATAGATTTCCAGTTTTCCCAGCACCATTTATTGAAGAGGCTGTTCTTTTCTCTAATGTTTGTTCTTTGTGCATTTGTCAAATATCAATTGGCTATAGACACTTGGATTTATTTCTGTGTTCTCTATTCTGTTCCATTGGTCCATGTGTCTGCTTTTATGCCAGTACTATGCTATTTTGATTACTCTTGCTTCATGGTATATTTTGAAGTCAGGTAGTATAATGCCTTCAGCTTTATTTTTTTTTTTGCTCAGGATTCCTTTGACTATTTGGGATCTTTTGTTGTTCCAGATGAATGTTAGGATTGTTTTTTATATTTCAGTGAAGAAGGTCATTAGTACTTTGATAGGGATTGCATTGAATCTGTAGATAACTTTGGGTAGTATGATCAACTTGATAATATTAGTCCTACTAATCCATGTACATGGAATGTCTTTCCAATTTTTGGTGTCCTCTTTAATTGCTTTCATATGTGTTTCATAGTTTTCACCTTCTTGGTCATATTTATTCCTAGATATATTTTGGTAGCTACTGTAAATGGAAATGCTTTTAAAAATTTCTTTTTCTGCTACTTCATTGTTGGTGTATAGAATTGCTACTGATTTTTGTGTATTGATTTTGTATCTTGAAGCTTTACTGAATTTTTTTTATCAGTTCTAAGATTTTTTTTTGGTGGAGTCTTTAGGTTTTTCTATATATAAGATCATGTTGTCTGCAAACAGGGACAGTTTGACTACCTCTTTTCCAATTTGGATGCCCTTTATTTCTTTCTGCTGCCTAATTGCTCTGGCTAGAACTTCCAGTACTATGTTAAATAGGAGTGGTGAGAGTGGGCACCCTTGTCTTGTTCCTTTTCTTAGAGGAAAACTTTCAACAATTCCCCATTGAGTATGATGTTAGCTGTGCATTTGTCATCTATGGCCATTTTTGAGTTGAGATAATTTCCTTCTATACCGAATTTGTTGAGAGTTTCTATAATGAAGGGATGTGAATTTTATCAAATGCTTTTCCTATGTCTATCGAGATGATCATATGGTTTTAGTCTTTCATTTTGTTGATGTGGTGTATTACATTTATTTATTTGCATATGTTGAATCATCCTTGTATCCCTATGATTATTCTCACTTGATCATATTGTATAATCTTTTAGAATGTGCTGTTGAAATATTTTTGCCAGTATTTTGTTGAGAATTTTTGCATGTATATTCATCAGGGATATTGGCTTATAGTATCCCTTTTTTTAGTTGTGTCCTTGTCAGGATGATACTGGCCTCATAGAATGTGTTTGGGAGAATAGCCTCTGCTTCAATTTTTTGGAATAGTTTGAGAAGATTGGTATTAATTCTTCTTGAAAAGTTTGGTAAAAATCAGCAGTGAAGCCATCTGGTCCTGGGCTTTTCTTTGTTGGGAGACTGCTGATTACTGATTCAATCTTGTTACTTGTTATTGATTTGTTCAGATTTTTCAGTTCTTCATGTTTCAGTCTTGGTAGGTTGTATGTGTCCAGATTTATCTATTTCCTCTAGGTTTTCAAATTTATTGGCAAATAGTTGTTCATAATAGTCTCGAATGATTCTTTGTATCTCTGTGGTATCAGTTGTAATGTCTGCTTTTTCATTTATGATTTTATTTATTTGAGTCTTCCCTCTTTTTTTCTTAGTGTAGCTAATGGTTTGTCAATTTTGTTTATCTTTTCAAAGAAACTTGCTTTTTATTTCGTTGATCTTTTGCATCTTTTGGTCAAAATTTCATTTAGTTTTGTTCTGATATTTATTGTTTCTTTTTGTTTACTCATTTTGGGATTGGCTTGCTTTCCTAATTCCTTGAGGTGCAATGTTAAGTTGTTTATTTGAAATCTTTGTACTTTTTTTTGAGACTTGATTTGTGGGCCAGCATGAGGTCTGTCCTGGAGAATGATCCATGTGCTGATGAGAAGAATGTGCATTTTGCAGGTGTTGGATGGAATGGTGTTTAAATATCTGTTAGATCTATTTGATCTATAGTACACTTTAAATCCAATGTTTCTTTGTTGATTTTCTGTGTAGATAATCTGTTAATGCATAAAGAATAGTACTGAATTTCTCAACTGTTATTGTATTGGGGTCTATCTCTCCTTTTAGATCCAATAATATCTGCTTTATATATCTAGTTGCTCCAATGTTTGGTGGATATGTATTTACAATTGTTATATCCTCTTGCTTAATTGACACTTTTATTGTTATGTAATAGCCTTCTTGGTTTCTTTTTTATAGTTTTTGGTTTAAATCTATTTTATCTGATATAAGTATAGCTACTCCTGCTCATTTTTGGTTTCTAATTGCATGGAATATCTTTCTGTATTTCTTCACTCTTGGTCTATTTGTATCTTTACAGGTGAAGTAAGTTTCTTATAGTCAGCATATAATTGGGTCTTGTTTTTTAATTCATTCAGCCAATCTATATCTTTTAAATGGGGAATTTAATTCATTTCCATTCAAGGTTGTTATTGCAAGTTCTTGCCTTACTCCTAACATTTTATTTTTTTATTTTTTTATCTATCTTTTATTTCTTTCTCTTCTACTGTTTGTCTTTGCTATTTGGTGGTTTTCTGTTATAGTGAGATATAATTTCTCTCTCTTTCTCATTTGTGTATCTGCTCTACCTGTGAGATTTATTCTTTTGCATATTATTATTATTATTATTATTATTATTATGATAGTTGTTGTCCTTTTGCTTCTTGATATAAGACTCCCTTAAGGATTTCCTGTAGGGCCAGTCTAGTGGTGATGAATTCCTTCAATTTTTGTTTGTCAGAGAAAGACACTATTTCTCCTTCGTTTCTGAAGGGTTGCTTTACTGGGTATAGAATTCTTGGTTGCAAATTATTTTTCATTCAGCACTTTCAGTATGTCATTCCACTCTCTCATGGCCTGTTAAGTTTCTGCTGAGAAATATACTGGCAATTTGATGGGTATTCAATTATAGGTTATGTGATGTTTTCTCTTGCTCTTTTTAGAATTCTCTTTGTCTTTGACTTTTGACAATTTGACTACACTGTGTCTAAGAGAGGACCTTTTTGGGTTGAATCTGTTTGGGTATCTTTGAACCTCTTCTATCTGGAAGTCATATCTCCTCCAATACTTGGGAAGTTTTCAGTTATTATTCCATTAAATAGGTTTTTGATGCCTTTTCCCTTCTCTTCTCCTTCTGAAAGATGAATGTTTGTATACTTAAAATTGCACCATAGATCTTGTAGGCTTTTTTCCATTTGTTTTGTTCTTTCTTTTTGTCAGACTAGGTTATTTCAAAAGATTTGTCTTCATGTTCAGAAACTCTTTATTCTGCTTGATCTAGCCTGTTGCTTAATCTCTTGGTTTTATATTTTATTTCATTTAATGAATTCTTTAGTTCCAAGATTTCTGCTTGGTTCTTTTTTATGGTATCTAACTCTTTGTTGAATTTCTCCTTCAGTTCATGGGTGGTTTTACCTATTTTACTATGTCGTCTATCTGTATTCTCTTGCATCTCACTGAGTTTCCTTAAGATTATTATTTTAAGTTCCTTTTCAGACATTTCACAGATTTCCTTTGCTTTGCGGTCTGGTACCAGAGAGTTACTGTATTCCTTTAGAAGTGCACTTTCTCTTTTTTTCCATGTTGCTCATATCCCTACGTCTTTGGGCATCTGGTGAAACAGTAGCTTCTTCTAATTCCAGAGTAGCTTTTGAAGGGAGAAACTCTTTTCTTTAGATGTACTTTACAGTGTCAGTAGGGTAGGGTGTTTTTGGTTTTGTTCAGAGTGAGCACAGTAGTGTAATCATTGTGTGAGTTATTTGACTTTATTCAACATTAGTGTTGTATGTGAGTTCCTTTGTGGCCTAGGTGCAGTGGCTCTTGGCAGCTCCTTGCTTTAGTGGGTGACAGTGGGCATGGTGCTGGGGTACAGGTGGGATCTTGAGCCCCTTGGGGAGGTGCTTGTGTGCTTAGTGATTCCTCAGCTGAAGTGTGCAGCTCTGGATGAGTTTTCTGAGGTCATTGTTGGGACTTTGGGCTTCCAGGAGAAGTGCTTTGGTAATTGGCTGCTCCCCTGCTAAAGTGGGCAGGGTCTCCAAGGAAATGGTTGGGACTGCAGGCCCCTTGAAGAAGCACTGAGGCTCTCTACAGCATCTCAGGTGGAGTGGCCAAGGTTTTTGGGAGGTTGCTGGGGTTGCCACTTGGACCTTGGACTCTCAGGAGAGGAGCTGTGGTATTCTGCAACTCCTCAGCTGGGCTAGGTAACACTGGGTGAGATTTCTGGGATTGTGGGCAAGATCTTGGGCTTCTGAGAGAAGCATTGGAGTGCTCTGCAGCTCCCTAGCTGGAGTGGGCAACCCTCATGGGCTTGCTGGTGCTGTGGCCAGGATGCTGTGCCCTAAAGAGAGTCTGTGCAGTGCTCCGCAGCTCCTCAGAGCTTAATGACACAAATGGGTGTCCCTAGAGGCGATTGCTGGGGCTTTGGCAAGGCCCTTGGGCTTTGAGAGAGATACTGAGGTGTTCGACAACTCCTCAGTTGAAGTGGGTGACTCTGAGTGGGGTTCCTGGAGCTTTGAATGAAACTCTGTACTCCCAGAAGAGGTGCTGGGTGATGTGCACCTCCTCAGCTGGAGTTGGTGACCTTGGATGGGGTTTCTGGGGCCTCAGCTGGGATCTCAGCCTCCTGAGAGAGATGCTGTGGTGCTCTGTAACTCCTCAGCTGGAGTGAGCAACACTGGGCAAGGTTGGTTCAGCCATGGGTGGGACCTTGTGTCCTCAAGGGGGATGCTAGGGTACTCTGCAGCTTCTCAGCTAGAGTGGGTGACTCTGAAAGAGGTCTGTGGGGCCTTTGGTGGGACATTGCACCATCAGGAGAGATGCTGGGGTGTTCTGAAGCTCCTCAGCTGGAGAAGGTTGCTCTGTGTGAGGATGCTGGCACAGTGGGTAAGACCCTGTACCCTAGGATAGGTGCTGGGGTGCTCTGTAGCTCCTCAGCCAGAGGGGGCAACTCTGGGAGAAGTGTCTGTGGTTCTTGGTAGGACCCTGCTTCACCAAGACAGGTAGTGGGGTGCTCTTCAGCTAGAGTGGGTGACTCTGTGAGATGTCTGGGGTCACGGGGAGGACCCTGCACACTCAGGAGAGATAATGGCATGCTCCTCAGCTCCTCAGCTGGACTGAACGACTCTGTTTAAGGTCACTGGGGCCATGAGCAGGACTCTGCACTTCCAAGACAGATGATGGTGTGGTGTGCAGCTCCTCAACTGGAGTGAGCCACTCTGGGCAAGGCTGCTGAGTTTGTGGGTGGAACCTTTTGCCCCCAGAGAGGCTGGGTCCCTTAGTAGCTCGTCAGCTGGAGTGGGCCACTCTGGGCAAGGTTGCTGGGATTGTGGGTAGGACCCTGAGCCCCCATGTGTTGGGTCACCTTCTTTCACCAAAATAAAACAAACAAAATCCCCTGGGATTCTAGTTATAACTGTTCTTCCTTAAGTCAGATTTTGCTCCTGTCAGACCTGGTACTCATATCATTTGTTCTTCCTCTGAGATGATTGTAAGGAGTTTGTCAGCATTCTCTAATATGCGTTTGAAGGGAGAAGCTAAGTCTATTGATAAACACCTATATGTTCCTAGTCCATGTGTGTTAGCGGTTTAGGTACTGCATTTATCAGGTGCTGAGTTTATTTAGGTGAGGCAGGTTGATAAGCTATTACTTTTTTATGTGATTTGGCAGGAAGGAAAACTTTTTTTTTTTTTTTTTTTTTTGTAATTGACATCTTGGATGTCAGTGTGAGTTTACCCAACACAGAGAAGTGAAACAGGGGAATAATGGAACAATTTTGATCATGTTAAATTAAACATAGATGCTCATGCTTTGGTTCAAACAGTGATGGTAAATGCACAACAGAATTAGAGGTTCTATTTGAATTTACTTTTAGAAAGGAAAATTGATTTACCTAGCAACACTCTGCTGGAGAAATCATTAGATGGGGCTGTATCATTTTGGAAACTACACAAAACATTTTTTCTCTGTTCCTCTGTGAGATTCATTAATAGCTCAAAGTAGTTTTATTATTAGTGTCAAGCAATAGGAAAGAAGAGAACCAGTTGCCAGTGGTGCTCCATGTTAATGTGCTCAATGTGCTCACCACCTAACACAATGTAAAGTTGAACAGCTCTAGGTAATAGCTTCAACATTTAGTGATTACCACAGTCATGAAAACAGAAAGTTACATTGTCTGAAGCAAATATAACTTTTCCTCAACCCTCTTAAGTTTGTAGTTGGGACAGACCACTGTAACAAAAGACATATTAACAAGAGAAAAACAAGCACATTTACTAATGCATGCAGTGTACATCACACTGTAGAAACCACAATGAAAGGTGATTCAAAGCAGTGGCTTAAAACTCTGGGTTATATAGCATCTTCAACAAAAAGCAATAAATTTTAGAGAAGTGACAAGACAAAGGAAAGTGGTTTTCGGCTTTCAGAGGTAGGAAACTGTGGGAAGGTAAATGTATGGGAAGAAACTAATGCTGTAAGGTTTGTTTGTACATTATTCCAGTGCCATCACTGAGCTGATAAGAATTATCTTCTCATCTTGTTACAGGGAACATTTTTATCATGGGATTTTTAAGGTTCACGATAGGTAAGAAAGGACAGTTCAGGTGGAACTTTCTGTTGCTGTTTCTCAAGTGCCTTCAGCTCTAAGTAATTAGTATAACAAATTGGTATATTTTGGGGTTACATACTCTGGTTTCCTTCAACATATGTGATGAAAACTTAGGTCGGGCCAAAGGATAGAGAAGAGTGAGAAGGTAGGGATTCGTTACAGAGTGTTTACTCATGAGTTGTGTCATATGTGATGATATAACTTTCTGGTACAGCTGAAAAATCCCCTCTACGTGAAGACAATTAAAAAATAAGTAATGTGGTTCAAAGTTTATCAAATTATTAGAAGAAAAGAATTTACATGGTAATATCTTGGTTTTTATCTGCTTAATGCAGCTATTTTTGTCATTCAAAAATAATTCTTATTACTGTCTTTAAAAATATTGTCAGATCAATTTTTATATAAACAATTACTCTTTTCTCTTTTTAAAAAGAAACTCATCAAATTTTACACATAAAATATATGTAGTTCTTTGTACTCATTTATCAATTATGCCTCAATAAAACTGTTAAAAAAAGAAAAGGAAAACACTTTTATTGTTTTTCAAAACGTGCAATAAATAATCAAAACATTCTTCCTATGTCTGGTGCTATGTCCTCACCAATTCACCACCCCTCAAGCCAAACCCCAAGTGTGCTTTAATGAATATAGAAAACTTACTTGTCCTAGTTGGACAAAAGCTAATAAACTGGAGTTCTTGGGGACAGTGGTTCTCTTGAGCAAATTAAAAACTCCCTTTGCAATCTTTTTTTTTAAACTGAGGTGAAACTCACATAATATACAATTAACCATTTTCAAGTATATAATTTGATGGCATTTAGTGCATTCACAATGTTATCACAACCACTATATCTCTTTAGTTTTAAAAGTTTTTCATCACCACAGAAGAACATCCCATTCCCTTTAAGTAATCACTCCTTTCCCCTACCCTGTGGTATGCTGGCAACCACATATCTGCAAATTATGGATTTTCATATACTGAATACTACATATAAAAAGAATTATAGACTATATAACCTCATGTTTGGCTTCTTTATCTTGCCATAATGTTTTTGAGGTTCATCCATGTTGTAGCTTGTATCAGTATTTTGTTCCTTTTTATGGTGGAATGATATTCCATTGTATGTTTGTACTACAATTTGTTTACCCATTCATCCATTAGTGGACATTTGGGTTGCTTCAGTCTTTTGGCTAGTATGAGTAATGCTGCTATGAGCATTAGCATGTAAGTGTGGACATATTATTTCTGTGGGGTATTATAAGAGGAGTGGAATCATGGGGTCATATGCTAATATTTCATTTAATAGTTTGAAGAACTGCTGGACTCTTTCCAACGAGGCTGCACCATTTTTTGCTCTCACCAGCAGAGTATGATGGTCTCTATTTCTCCATATCCTCACCAACACTTGTTATTTTCCATTAAAAAATTATTATAGCCATTTGAGTGGCTGTGAAGTGCTATTTCATTGTGGTTTTAATTTGCATTTTCTTAGTGACTAGTGAAGTTGAATATCTTCATGTGCTTATTAGCCATTTGTACATCTTTTCTGGAGAAATGTCTCTTCAAGTCCATTGCCCATTTTTTAATTGGGTTGTTTAATTGGTTGTCATTGAGATGAAAGAGTTCTTTGTGAGACATATGATTTGAAAATATTTTCTTCCACTGTGTAGGTTTTTTTTTTCACTTTCTTGATAATGTCCTTTAAAGCATAAAGGCTTCCGATTATTTGGAAATCAGTTTTACCAATTTTTTTGTTACTTGTGCTTTTGGTGTAATTCTAAGAATCCATTGCCAAATCCAAGATTGTGAGATTTATACCTGATTTCTTCCAATAGGTTCATAGGCTTAGTTCTTACATTCAATAAATTGATCCATTTTGAAATATTTTTTGTACAGTGAAGTAGGCAACTTCATTGTTTTCCATGTGTTTATCCAGTTGTTCTAGCATCATTTATTGATGATAAATTCTTTCCTTGTGGAATGATCTTGGCACCCTTGTCAAAAATCAATTGAATACTTGAGTTTATTTCTAGACTCTGACATCTACTGCATCATTCTGTATATCTATCCTTATGTCAATACCACACTGTTTTGATTGTGGTAGTTTTGCAGTATGTTTTGAATTATGAGTCCTCCAACTTTATTTTTCTTTTTCAATATTGTTTAGGCTGGTTGGGACCCCTTTCAATTCCATTTAAATTGAGGATTGGCTTTTCCATTTCTGCCAAAAAAAGGCCATTAGAATTTTCATGGGAAGTGCATTGAATCTCTAGATCACTTTGGTTAGTATTGCCATTTTAGCAACATTAAGTCTTCCAATCCATAAAGATGGGATGTCTTTTCATTTAAAGTAGTCATCTTTACTGTCTTTCAGCAATGTTTCATAGTTTTCAGTGTACTAGTCTTTCAACTTTTAGGTATTTCATTCTTTCATATGCTTTTGTAAATGGGATTGTCTTCTTAAATTCCTTTACATATGTTTCATTGCTGGTGTATAAAAATTCAGTTGATTTTGTATGTTGATCTTGCACCCTGCACTTCTGTTGTATTCATCTATTGGCACTATTGGTTGTGTGTGTGTGTGTATGTGTGTATTTTCTGTATGTACAGAATAATGTAATTGCTCATAGAAATAGCTTTACTTTTTTTTTTTTCTAATTTGGATGCCCTTTATTTCTTTTTCTTGCCCAATTGCTTTGGCTAGTACTTCCAGTACAGTGTTGAATAGCAGTGGTGAATGCAGGCATCATTGTCTTATTCCTTATCTTAGGGGAAAAATCTTTCACTCTTTCACCACTGAGTATGATGGTAGGTGTGGAATTTTCATAAATGCTCTTTATCATGTTAAGTTCCTTTCTATTCCTGTTTTGCTGATTGTTTTTATTAACAAAAAGTGTTGAATTTTTTCAAATGCATTTTCTGCCTTTATTAAGATGATTTTTTTTTTGTTTATTAATTCTGTTCATATGGCTTATTACATTGACTGAAGTTTTTAAAAATGATGAACCACCCTTGCTTTCCTAGGGAAAATCTTACCTGATTAAGGTGTATAATCCTTTTAATGTGCTCCTGTATTCTATTTGTTAGTATTTTATTGAGGAAATTTGCATCTATATTTATAGGGGATATTGGTGAAGGATACTTTTTTCTTTTGGGATCTTTGTCTGGCTTTGGTATCTGGATAATGCTGGCCTTATAGAGTAAGGTCTGAAGTGCTCTGTTATCTTCTATTTTTTGGAAGAGTTTGAGTAGGATTGTTATTAACTCTTTTAAGTGTTTGGTATAATTCACTGGTGAAGCTGTCTGGTCTTGGCCTTTTCTTTTTGGGGGAAGTCTTGATTACAAATTTTATTTCCTAATTTTATAATTCTGTTGTAATTTTCTATTTTTTCTTACATAAGTTTTGGTCATTTGTATTCTTAAAAATTTGTCTGCTTATTTAAATTGTTGGCATACTATTGTTCACAGTATTCTCTTATCTTTTAAATTTTCTTATATTTGGAAAGTAACATTTCAACTTTCATTTCTGATTTTAGTTATATGCATCTTCTTTTTAAAAATCTAGTTAAAAGTTTGTCAATGTTCTTGATCTTTTCCACGAACCAACTTTTGGTTACATTGTTCTCTTTCTGCTTATCTCTCTTCTCTATTTCATTTATCTCTGCTATAATTTTTACTATTTCCTTCCTTCTTCATTCATGGGTTTTCATTTCTTTTTCTAGTTACTGAAATTTAAAGTTAGGTCATTGATTTGTAATCTTTCTTCTTTTTAAAGTGGACATTTACAGCTATAAATTTCCCACTGAGCATTGATTTTGTTGGATTCCATAATTTTCGGTATGTTGTTTCTTTGTTTTATTCATCTCAAGGTATTTTATTTCTGACTTCCCTAGTGTTTTCTTCTTTGACCCATTGATTAAGAATGTGTTATTTATTTTCCATATATTTGCTAATTACTCTGTTATCCTTTTGTTATTGATTTCTAGCTTAATTTCAATGTAGTTGAAGAAGATACTTTGTATTATTTCAATCTTTTGATATTTATTTGTAATTATTTTATGGCCTGTAATATGATGAGTGCTAGAGAATGTTTCATGTGCACTTGAGAAGAATGTGGATTCAACTTTTGCTGAGTGGTGTCGTAGGGGTCTGTTAGGTCTATTTAGTTTAATGTGTTGTTGAAGTCCTTTATCTCTTCATTGACCTTCTTTGTAGGTATTGTATCTATGATTGACAGTGAGTAATTAAATTACCCAACTGTTAATGCAGAGTTGTCTATTTCTACATTCTCTCTCCATTTCTGTCAATGTTTGCTTTATGTATTTTGGGCTGTGTTTGGTACAATTTATTTGGTTTTGTTATAACAGAATACCAGAAACTGGGGAATTTATAAAGAAATAGAATATATTGCTTACAGTTTTGGAGGTTGGGAAGTTCATCTGTTTAGGGTGTTTTTTGGAGGTGACTCCAGTGACGTGTAGGGTATGACATGGCAAAATGGCAGAAGCAAGAGGGAGAAAAAGTTTCACAAGCACTCTCCTTTTAAAACCATCAGAACTATGCCCATGAACACCATTAAACCATCAATGGATTAATCCATTCACTAGGGCATAGTCCTCATAATCTAATCACCTCTTAAAGGCTCCACCTTTCAATTATTTTAATAGTATTCCCGTTTGTTTTCTTCTTGGACTCATAAGTCATTAAGTAGAATGCTGTTTAATTTCCATGTGTTTGTATAGTTTCCAGAATTTCGTTTGTTATTGATTTCTAATTTTACTCCACTGTGGTCTGAAAAAATACATGGGATAATTCCAATTTTTTTGAATTTGTTGAGACTTGATTTGTGACCTAACATGTGATCTATCCTGGAGAATGATCCATGTGCTGATGAAAAAAATGAATGTTCTGAGGTTGTTGGGTGGAATGTTCTGTAGATATCTGCCAAGTCCAATTGCTCTAGTGTGTTATTTAGATCTTGTGTTTCTCTGCTGATTCTTTGCCTAGATGATCTGTCTAATATTGACAGTGGGGTGTCCAGGTCCCCTGCTATTATGGTATTAGTGTCTATTTCTTTCTTTTGGTCTAGCAGAGTTTGTTTTATAAATCTGGCTGCTCTGATATTGGATGCATATATATATATGATGTATGTCTTCTTGATGGATCAATCTTTTATCATTATGTAGTGGCCCTCATTATCTCTTTTTTATGGTTTTTAGTTTAAAGTCTATTTTATAAGATATAAGAATAGCTACTCCAGCTCGCTTTTCATTTCTGTTTGCATGATAAATCTTTTTCCATCCTTTCACTCTTAGTCTACATGAGTCTTTGTGGGTGAGGTGGGTCGCTTGAAGGCAGCATATAGTTGGGTCCTCCTTTTTGATCCAGTCAGCCAGTCTGTGTCTTTTGATTGGGGAATTTAAGCCTTTTACATTAAGAGTCATTATTGAAAAGTGTTGATTTAATCCTAGCATTTTATGATTTTTGTTTGGATGTCTTAGGTGTCTTTTATTCCTTTCTTTCTGATTTACTTTTTCTTTTCTGTATTTGTTGGTTCCTCGGGTTGTAGATAGCCTTTTTTGTTTGTTTGTTTGTTTTCTCTTCATAGATGCCATTTTTATTATGCTAGTGGGTTTTGATTTTTCTTGGGTTTTTATGGCAGTAGCAGTTATTTTTCAGGTACCAAACCCAGTACTCCCTTGAGAATTTCTTGTAAGGGTGGTCATGTGGTAGTAAATTCCCACAGTTTTTGTTTGTCTGAGAAATATACTATTTGCACTTCATTTTGGAAGGATAGCCTTGTGGGGTAGAGTATTCTTGTCTGGCAATCTCTGTCTTTTAGTATTTTGAATATATCATCCCATTCCTTTCTAGCTTTTAGGGTTTGTGATGAAAAGTCTGATGTTAGCCTGATTGGGGTTCCCTTATAGGTGATTTGACACTTCTCTCTTGCAGCTTTTAAGATTTTCTCTTTGTCTTTGAGTTTTGCCAATTTGACTAAAACATGTCTTGGAGAAGATCTTTTTGGGTTGACTACATTTGGGGATCTTTGAGCTTCCTGAATCTGAAGATCTGTTTCTTTTCCAATAACTGGGAAGTATTCTGTCAATATTTTGTTGAATATGTTTTCAATGCAATCTCCTTTTTCCTCCCCTTCTGGAATACCCATGACTCAGATATTTGAGCGCTTAATGTTGTCTGATATCTTTTTTAGATTTTCTTCAATTCTTTTAATTCTTTTTTTTAATTTTGTCTACCTGTGTTATTTCAAACAGCTCACCTTCAAGGTCAGAAGTTCTCTCTTCTACTTCTGCAAGCCTGCTGGTTAAGCTCTCTGTCGTATTTTTTATTTGGTTGAATGAATTCTTCAGCTCGGCAAGCTCTGCTACATTATTTTTCAGGGCATTGATTTCCTTGTACATTTCTTCTTTCAGATCCTGTATACTTTTCATCATTTCATCATGTTGTCTAGCTGAGTTTTCTTGTATCTCACTCACTTTCCCTAGAATTATCACTCGAAATTCCTTGTCAGACATTTCAAGGGCTTCTTGTTCTATCAGATCTAGAGATTGAGAGTTATTACCCTTTGGTGGTGTACTTTCTTGATTTTTCGTATTTCTGGTATTTTTCCTTTGATGTTTAGTCATTGTAGCATGGGGTGTCACAGTATACTGGTTTGACATGATTGTCTGGCTAGGATGTTGCTGGGGTTGCCAATTTGGTATGGCTGCCTCAGTGTCTGCTCGTTTGGCAACTAGTGCCTTGTGTGCATGGTTGCTTCGGGTCTTGGGCCTCTCCCGGGAGCCGAATCTGTGATCAGCATACACTCGGCCAGGCTGCTGGGTTGCATGCTGGCACTGCAGGGCGTGAGGTCTCTGTGGAGCTTCCATCACCCCTACTGGACGTCTCTCTGCTCCACATGCACTCGGCCGGGCTGCTGGGTCACACGCTGGCACTGCAGGGCCGTGTGGTCTCTGTGGAGCTTCTACCTCCCCTGCTGGACATCTCCCTGCTCCATGTGCACTCGGCGAGGCTGGGGGTGGAGTCGAGTAGTGGATGTGAGGTCTACATGCTTGATTGCGGGCCGGCACCGCAGGGCGTATGGTCTCTGCAGAGCTTCTGCCTCCCCTGCTGGACGTCTCCCTGCTCAGCGTGCATTCAGAATCTGGGTGACATGCTGGCCTCACAGGGCAGGTAGTCTCTGTGGAGCTTCGCCTCCCCTGCTCCACATTTATTGAAACTAATGAAAATAATGGTACATCATACCAAAACCTGTGGGATACTGTAGAAGCAGTACTAATGGGGAAATTTATTGCATTAAATGCTTACTTCAGAGGAATGGAAGGATGGCAAGTGAACAACCTAACATTTCACCTTAAAGAACTATAAAAAGAACAGTCCAAACCCAAAGTAAACAGACGGAAAGAAATCATTAAGATCAGAGCAGAACTTAAAGAAATTGAAACCCAAAATACAAGACAAAAGATCAATGAATCAAAAAGTTGGTTATTTGAAAAGATAAATAAAATTGACAAACCTTTAGCATGACTCACTAAAAAAAGAAGAGAGAAGATCCAAGTAACAAAAATTAGGAATGAATAAGGTGATATTACAACTGATACATCTGAAATAAAAGGAATCATTCGAGATTATTATAAACAACTACATGCCAACAAATTTGAAATCTGGAGGAAATGGATAAATTTCTGGACACACACAAACTACCAAAACTGAGCTAAGAAGATGTAGAAAATCTGAACAGACGAATAACAATAAAAGAGATTGAAGCTATTATCAGAAGGCTCCCTACAAAGAAAATCCCAGGACCAGATGGATACACAGCAGAATTCTACCAAACATTCAAAGAGGAATTGACACCAATTCCCTACAAACTATTCCTAAAGATTGAAACAGAGGCAAATCTCCAAAACTCATTTTATGAAGCAAACATCCCTCTGATACCAAAACCAGGTAAAGATATAACCAAAAAAGAAAACTACAGGCCAATATCCTTGATGAATATAGATGCAAAAATCCTCAATAAAATACTAGCTAACAGAATAGAGCAACACATATGCAAAATTATACACCATGATCAAGTGGGATTCATCCCAGGGATGCAAGGTTGGTTCAACATAATGCAAATCAATAAGTATGGTATGCCATATTAATAAAATCGAACACAAGGACCATATGATCATTTCTATAGATGCTAAAAAAGCATTTGATAAAATTCAACACTCATTCATAATAAAGACCCTCTATAAGTTAGGTATAGGTGGAAAGTATCTCAACATAATTAAAGCCATATATGATGGAACCCACTGCCAATATCATCCATAATGGGGAAATGCTGAAAGCTTTTCCTTTAAGAACAGGAACAAGAGAAGGATGCCCACTCTCACCACTCTTATTCAACATAGTGTTGGAAGTGCTAGCCAGAGCAATCAGAGAAGAGAAGGAAATAAAGGGCATCCAGATTGGAAAAGATAAAGTCAAACTGTCCCTTTTTGCAGAGGACATGATCCTATATGTTGAACAGCCTAAAGCCCACACAAAAAAACTCTTGGAGTTGATAAATCATTTCAGGAAAGTAGCAGGATATAAAATCAACACATACAAATCAGTAGCATTTCTATTCTCCAATAGTGAACATACAGAAAGAGAAATCAAGAAAGCTTGCCCATTTATAATAGCGACAAAAAAAATAAAAAACTTAGGAATTGAGTTAAGCAAGGATGTGAAAAATCTCTATAATGAGAACTACTGGGATCCTAAGATGGCGGTGGCTGCGGCGGTTGGCATGGAGTAGCTGAGGTGGAAAAGGCGGTCACTGGGCCTTAGGCAGCTGGGAAACTTGTGGACGTTCCTCTTGCCGTCTCTTAAGGGAGGACCGCTGCTGGTGGCCGGTCATGGAGGCTGACTGCCACTTTGCCCTTGGCAGGAGAGGCTGCCTCATTTACAGGCAACAGCTTTGAAATATGGAGCAGGAAAAGAACTGTTTCTTAGCTGCAAAAGCGAGTCTCTAAACAGGGAACACGACGCCGGGCCGCTGTTGATGCTGCCAGGACCCCGGAGGCCGGGGCCACACTGAAGGTGGCTAGCTGCCCTATTCAGGATTCGAGGTTTCAGGCCGGCATAAAAGAAGATTCCTGGGAGTGCTTGAGCTGCCCGACGGGACTGAGTGAGCAGCCTGAGGTGTGAGTGGCCAAGGACGGGGACAGCAACGAAGCAGAGGCAGAGAGGGAGCCGCCCGGCCCGGCACAGCCCCGTGACTGACCCCCGGCCCTGCCCTGCTCGGGGGGTGGACACCCGCCCGGCTTCTGCCTGCCCCACTGGGCCACTCACCGGCCCTGGGGCTGCCTCCATTTTCTCAGGTGGTGCCGGCTCTAGTCCGGCTCGGCCAAGCCTGTCCTCCTCGCCTGGCTCGGCTCCTCACTGAGCCTTCCCACTTGCTTGCCCTGGCGCGGGGCTTCCCAGGGCCTGCGGGTCGGCCACCCCTCCCACTCCCTCTGCGGTTCTCTGGTGGGGCTGGTGGCGTGGGGCATCCCCGGCCAGCGTTGGGAAGGCAAGGAAGTACGGGCTGGGCCGACTGTCACACCACTACACCCTGGGCTCCGGCCCCCGGTAAACTTCATGTTACCGGGAGGCAGATACCATCTCAGAGGCCACCAGTTTGGAAAAATGCCTAACTGATTTCTGGTTAGGAATAGTGTGGTCGGAGAGTTCCTGAGTTCGCATGAACCTGCCGGAGAGCGGACTGTGGGCGGGCACCGGAGTTGGTCCGCGCTGGGGGGATTCAAAGGTGAACCGTGTGCTGCGGGCCCATCCCCCGAGGATCTCACTCTCTGGTGTGGGAGATAAGACAACTACACAAATAGCCATGATACCAGGAGGAAGGTGATAAGTCCAGAGAAAGATCTACACAGTGCTACAAAGGCACCCAGAGCGACCGGTTATCTGCCCCTAGCAGAAACCTGGTAGACTTCCTGGGTGAGGCGGTGCCGAGCAGGGTCTTGAAGGCCCAGCTGATAGTCGAGTGTTGCAGAAGACACATCCCAGCCCAGCCCAGTGTGCACAGAGTGGGGAGACGTCCGGCTAGGGAAGCAGAGACTCAACAGAAACCACACACCCTTTGGGGCCGCCACTGTGTTCTCCAGCAGCCTGGACCAGAGTGCACGGAACAGGGAGAAGTCCTGCACGGGAAGTGGAAGCTCAGCAGAGACCACACACCCTGCTAAACCGCCCTGTGATCCAGCAGCCCAGCAGAGTCCAAGCTGACCAGAGAGGTGGCTCCCCGGAGAGGCCCAAGACCCAAGGCAACCACACACACAAGGCACTAGAGGCCAACTGAGCAGTCACGGAGGTAGTCATACCAAATTGGCAGCCACAGCAACATCTTAGTCAATAGTCTCTAACCGGTAGACTGTGAAACCCCCTGCCACAATGAATAAACATCCAAAAAAAGATACCAGAAATAAAAAATATCAAGAAAGTACACCACCAAAAGTTAATAAATCTCAAACTCTAGATCCTATAGAAAAAGAAGCCCTTGAAATGACAGAAAAGGAATTTCGAGTGATAATTCTAAGGAAACTGAATGAGATACAAGAAAACACAGCTAGACATCATGATGAAATGAGGAAAAGTATACAGGACCTGAAAGAGGAAATGTACAAGGAAATCAATGTCCTGAAAAAAAATGTAGCAGAACTTGCTGAACTGAAGAAGTTATTCAGCGAAATAAAAAACACAACGGAAAGTTTAACCAGCAGGCTTGTTGAAGTTGAAGAGAGAACCTCTGAACTTGAAGATGAGCTATTTGAAATAACACAAGCAGAGGAAAAAAAAAGAAAAAAGAATCAAAGACATTGAAGAAAATCTGAGAGAGATATGAGACAACCTTAAGCGCTCCAATATCCATGTCATGTGTATTCCAGAAGGGGAGGAAAACGGAGATTGCATAGAAAACATATTCAACAAAATAGTGGCAGAAAACTTCCCACGTATAGGAAAAATCACAGATCTTCAGATCCAGGAAGCTCAACGATCTCCAAACATATTCAACCCAAAAAGGCCTTCTCCAAGACATGTTGTAGTGAAAACAAACAAACAAACAAACAAGGCTATCTACAACCTAAGGAACCAACAAACACAGAAACCAAACACTAAATCAGAAAGCAAGGAACAAAAGACACCTAAGACAACGAAACAACCAATAAAATGCTAGTAATAAATCAACATCCTTCAATAACAACTCTTAATGTAAAAGGCTTAAATTCCCCAATCAAAAGACACAGACTGCCTGACTGGATTAAAAAGGAGGACCCAAGTATATGCTGCCTACAAGAGACCCACCTCACCCATAAAGATTCCCATAGACTAAGAGTGAAAGGATGGAAAAAGATTTACCATGCAAACAGAAAAGAAAAATGAGCTGGAGTAGCTAATCTTATATCTGACAAAATAGATTTTAAACTAAAAACCATAAAAAGAGGCAATGAGGGACACTACTTAATGATAAAAGGACTGATCCATCAAGAAGACATAACAGTCTTAAATATGTATGCACCCAATGTAGGAGCAGCCAGATTTATAAAACAAACTCTATTAGAATTAAAGAAAGAAATAGACACTAATACCATAATAGCAGGGGACCTGGACACCCCACTGTCAATATTAGACAGATCATCTAGGCAAAGAATCAGCAGAGAAACACAAGATCTAAATAACACACTAGAGCAATTGGAATTGGCAGATATCTACAGAACATCCCACCCAACAACCTCAGAATATTCATTCTTCTCATCAGCACATGGATCATTCTCCAGGATAGATCACATATTAGGTCACAAATCAAGTCTCAATAAATTGAAAAAAATTGGAATTATCCCATGCATTTTCTCAGACCACAATGGATTAAAACTAGAAATTAATAACAAACGAAACTCTGGAAACTATACAAACACGTGGAAATTAAACAGCATTCTACTTAATGACATACGGGTTCAAGAAGAAATCAAGCAGGAAATCAAAAAATTTATTGAAAGTAATGAAAATAATGATACATCATACCAAAACCTGTGGGATACTGCAAAAGCAGCATTAAGGGGGAATTTTATTGCATTAAATGCTCACCCCAGAAGAATGGCAAGATGGGAAGTGAACAACCTAATGCTTCACCTTAAAGAACTAGAAAAACAAGAACAATCCAAACCTAAAGTTAGCAGATGGAAAGAAATCATTAAGATCAGAGCAGAAATGAATGAAATTGAAACCCCCAAAACAATGCAAAAGATCAATGAATCAAAAAGTTGTTTTTTTGAAAAAATAAATAAAATTGACAAACCATTAGCATGGCTAACAAAAAAAAGAAGAGAGAAGATTAAAATAACAAAAATTAGAAATGAAAAAGGTGATATTGCAACTGATTCATCTGAAATACAAGGAATCATTCGCACTACTATAAACAACTATACGCCAACAATTTGAAAATCTGCAGGAAATGGATAAATTTCTGGACACACACAAGCTCCCAAAACTGAACCATGAAGATGTAGAAAATTTGAACAGACCAATAACAATAAAGGAGATTGAAGCTGTTATCAGAAGGTTCCCAACAAAGAAAAGCCCAGGACCAGATGGATTCACAGCAGAATTTTACCAAACATTCAAAGAGGAATTGACACCGATTCTTTACAAACTATTCCAAAAGATTGAAACAGACGCAAATCTCCCAAACACATTCTATGAAGCAAGCATCATCCTGACACCAAAACCAGATAAAGATATAACCAAAAAAGAAAACTACAGGCTGATATCCTTGATGAATATAGATGCAAAAATCCTTACTAAAATACTAGCAAATAGAATACAGCAATACATACGTAAAATTATTCACCACGATCAAGTGGGATTCATCCCAGGGATGCAAAGTTGGTTCAACATAATGCAAATCAATAAATGTGATACACCATATTAATAAAGTCAAACAGAAGGACCATATGATCATCTCTATAGATGCTGAAAAAGCATTTGATAAAGTTCAGCACTCATTCATGACAAAGACCCTCTATAAGTTAGGTATAGAGGGGAAGTATCTCAACATAATTAAAGCCATATATGACAAACCCACTGCCAATATCATCCTGAATGGGGAAATGCTGAAAACTTTTCCTTTAAGAACAGGAACTAGACAAGGATGCCCACTCTCACCACTCCTATTCAATATAGTGTTGGAAGTACTAGCCAGAGCAATCAGAGAAGAGAAGGAAATAAAGGGCATCCAGATTGGAAAAGATGAAGTCAAAGTGTCCCTGTTTGCGGATGACATGATCCTATATATTGAACAGCCTAAAACCTCTACAAAAAAACTCTTGGAATTGATAAATAATTTCAGCACAGTAGCAGGATACAAAATCAACACACAAAAATCAGTAACATTTCTTTTCTCCAATAGTGAACATGCAGAACGAGAAATCAAGAAAGCCTGCCCATTTACAATAGCCACCAAAAAAATAAAATACTTAGTAATTGAGTTAACCAAGGAGGTGAAAAATCTCTATAATGAGAACTAGAATCCACTGCTGAGAGAAATTAGAGAGGATACCAGAAGATGGAAAGATATCCCATGCTCTTGGATTGGAAGAATCAACATAGTGAAAATGTCCATACTACCCAAAGTGATATACAAATTCAATGCAATCCCCATCAAGATTCCAATGACATTTTTCTTAGAAATGGAAAAAACTATCCCGACATTTATATGGAATAACAAAAGACCATGCATAGCCAAAGCAATGCTGAGCAAAAAATAAAAAAATAAAAAAATAAAGCTGGAGGCATAACACTACCTGACTTTAAACTATACTACAAAGCTATAATAACCAAAAAAGCATGGTTCTGGCATAAAAACAGACACACTGATCAATGGAATAGAATAGAGAATCCAGAAATCAACCCACACACATACAGCCATCTGATCTTTGACAAAGGCACCAAGCCTATTCACTGGGGAAGGGACTGCCTCTTCAGCAAATGGTGCTGGGATAACTGGATATCAATATGCAGGAGAATGAAAGTAGACCCATACCTCTTACCATATACTAAAATAAACTCAAAATGGATTAAAGAATTAAATATACTCCCTGAAACAATAAAACTTCTTAAAGAAAACATAGGAGAAACACTTCAGGAAGTACGACTGGACACAGAGTTCATGAATATGACCTCAAAAGCATGTTCAACCAAAGGAAAAATAAACAAATGGGATTATATAAACTAAAATGCTTCTGCACAGCAAAGAAACAATTAACAGAGTGAAAACACAACCACCAGGGTGGGACAAATGTTTGCAAAATACACATCTGACAAAGAATTAATATCCAGAATATACAAGGAACTGAAACAACTTTACAAGAAAAAAACAAGCAACCCAGTTAAAAAATGGGCAAAGGAGCTAAATAGGCATTTCTCAAAGGAAGATATACGAATGGCCAACAGACACATTAAAAAATGCTCAACATCACTCAGCATTTGGGAAATGCAAATCAAAACCACACTGAGATACCGTCTCACCCCAGTTAAGATGGCTAATATCCAAAAGACTGTGAATCATAAATGCTGGCGAGGTTGCGGAGAAAAAGGAACTCTCAAGGTTGGCTGGTTAGCCCAGCTGGTTAGAGTGTGCTGTTATAACACCAAGGTCAAGGGTTCAGATCCCCATCCTAGTCAGCCACCAATAGAAAAAGGAACTCTCATACATTGCTAGTGGGACTGCAAAACGGTGCAGTCTCAATGGAAAATGGTATGGAGGTTTCTCAAAAAATTGCAGATAGATCTACCATATGACCCAGGTATCCCACTGCTGGGAATATACCTAGAGGAATGGAAGTCTTCAGGTGGAAGGTATACCTGTTCTCCAATGTTCATTGCAGAACTCTTTACAATTGCTAACTGTTGGAACCAGCCCAAATGTCCATCATCAGATGAGTGGATATGGAAAATGTGGTATATCTACCTAATGGAATACTACTCTGGTATAAAAAAGAATGAAATAATGCCATTTACAACAACATGGATGGACCTAGAGAGAATTATAGTAAGTGAAAGGAATCAGGCCCAGAAAGAGAAATATCACATGTTCTCACTTATTTGTGGGAACTAAAAATAAATAAATAAATAAACAAAAAACCATGGCGGGGGCAGGGAAGAAGACATAACAATTATAATTCCCTGAAGTTGATATGACAAGCAAACAGAAAGGACATTTTTGGGAGGGAGGGCGGAGAGGTAGGAGGGAGGGAGTTTTCGGTAATTGGCCACAGTAATCAATCAGATTGTATATTGACAAAATAAAAAAATAAAAAAATAATAAATTAATAAAAATAAACCAAAAATCAGATGTGTTTCTATACTAACAACGAACTCTACACAAAAGAAATTAAGAAAACTATCCCAGTTACAATAGCATTGAAAAAATAAAACTTTTAAAAATAAATTTAATCAAGGAGGAAAAAGATCTGTACACTGATAACTATAGGACATTTATGAAAGAAACTGAAGAAGACACAAATAAATGGAAAGTTATTCCATGTTTATTGATTGGTAAAATTAACATTGTTAAAATGTCCCAACTACCCAAATCAATCTAGAGATCCAATGCAATCCCTATCAAAATTTCAATGATAAAAAAAAATAGTATTTCCCACACTCAACACTGTTACAGTTTGAATTATGTTTCAATGAGCTTTGGCGGGACATTCAATCACAGCATGCATATGTTTGTAATTATTATATCTTTCTGAAGATGGATCCTTTTATGAATACATAATATCTTTCTTTGTCTCTTGTAACACTTATTGACTTAAAATTTATTACATATTAGTAGAGTCACCCCAGCTTTGTTTTGGTTATTATCTGCATGGAATAAGAGGGTCCTTTGAAAAGTTCATAGAAATATTGAATTAAAAGAAAATATGAATCTAACAGGTAACTTTTTGAAGTACCTTAGTATGTTTTTCCATTCTTTGTCTTTTAACCTGTTTGTGTCTTTGGACCTGATGTGAATCTGTTATAAACAGCATATATTTGAATTATTATTATTTTATTTATTCTGCCATTCTCTGACTTTTAATTGGGTCCTTTAACCATTTACTTTTAAAATGATTACTGATAATACAGAACTTATTTTTGTAATTTTGCACTTTTTTTATATAGCTTACATATTTTTGTTCCTCAGTTACTGCAATAGTGTCTTCTTTAGTTTTTGATTGATGTTTTCCAGTGTGGCACTTTTATTTTCTCTTCATTTTCTTTTCTGCATATTTTAAATTTATTGTCTTAGTGGTTACCATGGGAATTATAGTTAACATTCTAAATTTTCCCAATTCTATATTGAATTGACACTGCCCCAGCTTCAATAGCATACATTAACTCTGTTCCTATCTACCTCTGAAGGACTACCTTTAGCATTTTTTATAGGGCAGATCTACAAATAATGGATTTTCTTTACTTTGTTTTTCGGAGAAAGTCTTAATCCTTCACTTTTGCTGAGTAGTTTTGCTCTATATAGAGTTCTTGACAGTTTTTTCTTTCAATATTTTAAATATTATCTCACTGTCTTCCATGGTTTGTGAAGAGCAATTGACTGTTAATCTGATTGACAGCCTCCTGTATGTGATGAGTCACTTCTCTCTTGCTGCTTTCAAGATTTTCTCTCTATCTTTTAAGAATTTGATTATAATATGTCCCAGTATGGATCACTGAGTTTATCTTGCTTGGAGATTTTTGAGCTTCTTGGATGTGTAGGTTCATGTCTTTTCAAATGTGAGAGGTTTGCAGATTTTATTTCTTCAAATATTCTTTCTTCCCCTTTATCTCTTTCTTTCCCTTAGAACTCACTTTAATGCATATGTTGGCACATTTCATGGTGTCCTGCTGGTCTCCCAGCCTGTATGCATTTTTCTTCATTCTTTTTTCTTTCCATTTCTTAGATTGGGTGTTTCAGTTGCCTTATGTTCAAGTATGACAGTTCTTTTTTCTGATTACTCACATCTACTGTTGAACCTGTCTAAGTGAGTTTTTTGTTTCAGGTATTGTTTTTATCAGCTCCAGAATTTGTATATCATTCCTTTTATAATTTATGTATCTTTATTGATACTCACTGCTTGTTCATACATTGTTCTCCTTGCATTTAGCTTTTTGTTCTTGGTTTCCTTCAGCTTTTTCAGCATATTTAAGGCAGGTAATTTAAAGTGTTATGTAGTAAATACAATGCCTGATTATTTTCAGGGATGGTTTCTGTCAATATTTTTTCTTTCCTGTGACTGGGCCATAGTTTTCTGTTTCTTTATGTGCTTTGCAATTTTATTTTGTTGAGAACTGGATATTTTGAATATTGTAAAGTGGTAACTCTGGGAATCAGTTTTTTCTTCCTTGTCAGGGATTGCTGTTGTTTCCTATTGAGGGCTGCAGTTGTCCATTTGTCCAGGGGGTACTTTACTCCTTTGTTACTACAAAGCCTACCTCCCATAACCCCTGCAGGTTTATTCTGCTCTTGAATCCAACCCCTGTGTGGACCTGTATCATTTGCAGTGTCCTCCTCCTCCAGGCTGTGACATATGCAACTAGTAATGTCCTGTCAATCTCATCTGTCTCCAGTGTTGAGTGTTTTACATTCAGCCATCTCATACCATTTAGTGTAGGGGATGCCTTCTTCACCAGTGTGGAGGTTGTGAGAATAATATGGCTTGATTATAAAAAAAAAGAAAACTTTATTGGGGTAATTTACATATATCAAATTGCATGCACCCGTTTTAATGGTGCAGTTTAATGCATTTTGACAAATAGCTCCATATTATCCCATTACATGAATATATCCCAAGTTGTTTACCTACTTACCTGTTGGTGAACATTGTTTTCCAGTTTTTGACTACCATGAATGAAACTGATGTGAACATTCATGTAGAAGTCATTTTATGAACATGTGTTTTTATTTCTCTTAGGCAGATACTTAAGGGTATAATTGTTGTATCATATGGTAAGTGTACATTTAATTTTAGAAGAAAATGTTAAACTGTTTTCCAATGTGATTGTGTCATTTTACATTACTTCTATCAATATTGTAGGCCTATTTGAACATATTCTAATAATGTCTGTTTTATTGAATGGTAAGTTCAGTACATTTACATTTCTTGCATTACTGATGTATTCAGATATATTTATACTGTTACATTTTGTCCTTTCTATTTGCCACATTTTTTCTTTGATTTCTCCCCAATTTGTCTCCTCTTATTTGAATTATTGAGTTGTTTTCCCTATCATTCCATACTCTATTGGTTTGAAAGTTAAACATTACATTTCTGTTGTTTTAGTGATTACCCTTAAATTGTCAATATGCCTGGTTGGCAAAGACAAGAACTTTTTTGAAAGGAAATACAGTTTTATAGCATTTTTTAAATGTCAACTTAGTCTCAATTGGAGATGTACGCTTTAATTTATTTAACCAATACCCTATTTTTGGACATTTAGGTTGCTTTTAAAGTGTTGCTTTTATATATACCACTGCAATAAACACTGTTATAGCTGAATCTCTGTCTACACTATTTTTAAAGAGAGAGGTTAGCAGAATACTTTTTAAATTTTTATTTTATTGTGGTAAGAATACTTAACATAAGATGTACCCTATTAACAAATTTTTGTGTACGATATGCTAAGTGAAATAAGCCAGTCACAGAAAGACAAATACTATATGATTCCACTTATATGAGGTATCTAAAATAGTCAAATTCATGGAATTAAAAACTGGAATGGTGGTTTCCAGGGGCTAGGTGGAGAGGGAAATGGGGAGTTACTAATTAATGGACAAAAGTTTGGTTAAGCAAGATGAATAAGTTCTAGAGATCTACTGTACCTATAAATAACAATGCTGTATTGTATAAGCAAAGACTAAACTTTAAACATTCCCACTCTTGTTTCTCGATAGAGGGGACCTCAAATTATTTTAATCTTGATTAACCCTATACCTCACCAAATGTTAATGTTGTCAAATATTTTAGTTTCACAATGTTTGTGTAACATCCAATTTCATCATTATCTTATTCTTATTTCATATAGTTAATTTTTGTCTACTGTTGCCCACTTTTTTAGTAAGTATTTTCCCTTCCATTGCTTCTAACAACTTAGTTTTTTTTTTTTTTTGTCTTTTTCGTGACCGGCACTCAGCCAGTGAGTGCACCGGCCATTCCTATATAGGATCCGAACCCGCGGCGGGAGCGTCGCTGCGCTCCCAGCGCCACACTCTCCCGAGTGCGCCACGGGCTCGGCCCTAACAACTTAGTTTTATAAAACATTTATAGTTCAATTTCTGTCTCATGGAAATATGTGCATTCCTTACATATATTGAGAGTATCTGTTAATGATAAATATATGTCTTTACTAGAAAATATCTTTGTTTTTGCTCTGATTTAGGTAGATACTTATCTGAGTGACAAGCGAATGGGTCAGGTAGTACCACAAACATTAGATGATGCAGTCCTCACCCTGACAGAGGCTGAGCAGCATGATGGTGCTTGTGGTCCTCTAGCCTCTTGTCATAGTCTAGAGAGGGCTCGGATGGTGCATGGGAGGATACATCATGATTATACTCCTGAAAAGTTCCTCTGCCTTCCTGAAAAGATACTTTCTACTGTCTGGCAGCTTCTAACTTCTACTGGAAAGCAGGATAAGGTCTGCTGCTAAGAGTAGGGAAGATAAGGTGACATTAGAGATTTGAGAAGAATACAGAAGGTTTTAAATAGCTTCTGTGGTGACTAGAAGACAGGCATATCTGGGGAAACAATGAAATATTGCTAGACAACAATGAGACTTCATTTGTGGTTGGAGACTGTATTAGTCCCTTTCTGTTGCTTACAACAAAAAACCTGGATTTATAAAGAAGACAAAATCTATTGCTTTCAGTTTCTGAGGCTGGGAAGTCCAAAGTCCATCTGGTGGTGATGACAGTGACCCAGAGGTCTCACATCACAAGATGGTGGAAGCAGAGAGAGGACAGAGAGAGAGAGAGACAGACTCTCTTCTTCTCTTAAAGCCCTCAGAACCACACCCCTGACCACCATTTTTAATCCGTTCAGTACAATCCAATCACCTCTTCAAGGTTCCACCTTTTAATTACCATAATAGGATTTCCCACCCTCTTAACAGTCACAGTGGGGGCTAAGTTTCTAATACATAAAACTTGGGGGACATAATTCAAGCTTCAGGGAGTTCTGGGGGGACATAATTCAATCCACTAAAGAGACTATGCATTTAATTTATAGTACCACTGATTTTCACAGTTGCTAGTTTTTCTCCAGCAAGCAAGCATAGTCCTGAAGAAATAGATTGATCCATGGTGTTGCCGGTCAGGTGACATGGTAGAACTGTGGATAAACGAATACTAGGATTTAGGCAAAAGACGTCTTAAGTGTGATATCCCGTGGGATCTAAGATGGTTAAGGAAGAAAGTAGCTAGCAATGTCTGTGTAGCTGAAGAGAAGCAGGAGTATGTTACAGAGCAATTTAAAAGAATAAGACGCTGTAGATATAGAGAATATGTTATTTCAATTTAATATTTCAGGAGTTGGGGAATTTCAGGAGATAACAAGGTCTAGGGTGCAGCAGTGGAGTGGTGACTGGAGTAGAAAGGAGGTAAAGATGATTTCAAATGGCAAGCTAAAGTAACTGAGAGGCTTGGAAGCTGGATGGGTCCTTCATGTCACAGGCTTCCTGCTTTCAAATTCATACTGATGCAATAGACCAAAGACATAACCTCTAACAAGTTGACTAGAATATGCAATAAACTGAGCCTTATGCTCTTCTTTATAGAAGGGATACATCTCTTCTTCATATTTGAGTCTATTATAGACAAAAATGTCAGAAAACAATATAGTTCATTTAGTATAAGGTTTCTTAACATTGTATGCTTTTTCTGTTATTTCACTTCCACATACAGGGATGTGGCCTTTTATAACTAGAAGTGAATGATTCCAAGAATCTTATCTCTATGGAGTGACCTAAAGTAGTGTGAATGGTGATTTTCAGTATTGAAGCAAAATTTAATTTTATATGATAATTTTTGAACAATTTTGAGGACAAGGATGAAACAATTTTACCACAACTTATTAGTAAAATGTCCAAAATATCAATAGCCTGTAGGCTTCACCTTGCATTTTTTCACATCAAAATGAATAAAGAAATTCGATGTTTGGATTATAGAGCATGTATAAAATCATTTTACGGTTGTTAGGTGAAAGGCATTCAATTGGGAGGATTCAGTCTCAATGATTCTGAGTCATTTTGGACTTAAATAATGTTTAACTTTCACATTAGATAATATTTGGTCCATAATAGTTAGAGGAAAAATAACTGACAGCTTTTAAACTCTTTTCAGATAATTAAAATCCTGTCATGAACAGAAGTATTTTTAATTTTTCATTCAGCAATTTATTTCAACTCTCTTTAGAAATATCCAGGGAGCATTGTAAGTTTTGGCATAATTTTCCAACTGTAAACTTCAGCCAGAACAGATAATATTGTTTCATAAGACATTTAGCATTTGATAAATTTATATTAAGTAATTCTTCAGCTGTGTACTATATTAAAGAGTATGTACAGATAAATAATAGAAATTAAGGTTGATATTAAAAATGATTTTAGTTCATTTTTCCCTTTCTCCATCTCTTTCTTTTATCCTTGTATTTGTTCATTGCTTCAAGAAATTTGGGAGATTGACTCAAGTATTGTACCAGGAGAAAATTAGTTAATTCACTGCATTTTGTATATCACGGTATTTATTTTGTTATGTTCATCAAGATAGACATTGCACAAGAAGAGTGAGCTTTCTCAGGATCTTAAATGTGGTACCTTCCCCCAACCCCTCACCAGAGATCCTCTACTACCTAGTAAGCATTCTGCAGACTTAGAATTCTAATCTCATTTATGTTGTAGTTATGGTAATCAATTTACAATTTCCATAGGGGGCTGAAGTTTTCGTGTAGTTACAAGGTTTGCACCAGCATGTGGTTATTTATGTCATACAGACTAAATGAATAAAAATATGTCAGATCATATTGAACTGAAAGGTTGCAAGCCAGGAATATGTGTTTGACATGAGTAGTCTGTTTAATGTAGATATTTCTACATTTCAAATGTACCCTGTAGGCTTTGCATCAGAAATTACTAATATTCCTATATACAGTGGGGATTCATCATCCATTGTAGAAATGCATTCTCTCATGGCTATTAATCCTGATTAAAACCAATGTTTACTTTATTTTAGAGCTCAAAGCTTAATCAGGCTTGGATTTATAATATAATTAGGGTGGGGACTTAGCTTTCTTGGAATATCCTATTTTAGCATAAAAGGTTGAAAGATTTAGGGAAGTTCAGTAACTTTATTTTACTATCTAGTGCTAAAAGATTTTAACAGTTAGAAAAGAACCGTTAGATAATTCGACACTGGAAATTTGATAGTACATAAGATAGATTGAATTTTGAGAAATAAAGTGTATTCCTAAATTACATCTTTGTGAATGACAGAGGAATTAATGATAGCTCTATATATTTACAAAGAAAAGATAGGTTATTTTATGTATTTATTGCTCACCAAAAACTCAAAGCTTGAATTTCCTTCATGGTCATCTAACATTTTAGTATGTATGGTTTGAAAAGATACTTGGAATGATTTTAATTTTTAAAAAATTTGTCAAGACTAGATTTGTGACATAATATGTGGTTTATCCTGGAGAATGTTCCACGTGCTGATGAAAAGAAAGTGTATTCTTTATGTTCTGTATATATTTGCCAGGTCTAGTTGCTCTAAAGTGTGGACTAAAACTGGAAATTAATAACAAGCAAAAACCTGGAAACTATACAAATACATGGAAACTACAAAATAGGCTCCTGAATGACCTATGGGTCCAAGAAGACATTAAACAGTAAATCAAAAAATGTCTGGAAACTAATGAAAATAAAGATACATCATACCAAAACCTGTGGGATACTGCAAAAGCAGTACTAGGAGGGAAATTTATTGCAATAAATTCTTGCATCAAAAGAATGGAAATACTTCAAGTAAATGACTTAACACTACACCTCAAAGAACTTGAAAAACAACAACAATCCAATCCTAAAGGTAGTAGATGGAAAGAAATAATTAAGATCAGACCAGAACTAAATGAAATAGAGATGCAAAAATTGATATAAAAGATCAACGAAATGAAAAGTTGGTATTTTGAGAATATAGATGAAATAAACAAACCATTAGCTAGGTTAACAAAACAAGAAGAGAGAAGACTCAAATAACAAAAATCAGAAATGAAAAGGGAGATCTTACAACCTATACCACAGAAATACAAAGAATCATTAGAGACTATTGTAACAACTGCATGACAACAAATTGGAAAACCTGGAAGATATGGTTCAGTTTCTGGACACATACCAACTACCTAACTGAACCAAGAAGAGATAGAAAACCTGAACAGACAAATAACAAGTGAGATTGAAGCAGTAATCAGCAATCTTCCAACAAAGAAAAGCCCAAGTCCGGATTGCTTTACAGCTGAATTCTATCAAACCTTTAAAGAGGAATTAATACCAATTCTCCACAAACTATTCTGAAAAATTTAAACAGAAGCCATTTTCCCAAACTCATTCTATGAGGCCATCAGAACTCTGATACCAAAACCAGATAAAGATACAACAAAAAAAGAAAATTACAGGCCAATATCCTTGATGAATATGGATGCAAAAATCTTCAACAAAATATTAGCAATCAGAATACAGCAACACATCAAAAAAATTATACACCATGATCAAGTGGGATTCATCCCAGGGATGCAAGGATGGTTCAACATACAAAAGTCAATAAATGTGATACATCACATCAACAAACTCAAGAAAAAAAAACCATATGAATATCTCAATAGATCAATAGATGCTGAAAAAGCATTTGACAAAATTCAACATCCCTTCATGATAATTACTCTCAACAAATTAGGTATAGAAGGGAATTATCTCAACACGATAAAAGTCATCTATGACAAGCCCACTGCCAGTATCATTCTGAATGGGGAAAAACTGAAGGCTTTTTCCTTAAGAACAGGAAGAAGACAAGGATGCCCACTCTCACCACTTCTACTTAACATAGTATTGGACGTACTAGCCAGAGCAATCAGGCAAGGGAATGAAATAAAGATCCAGATGGGGAAAATATGAAGTCAAACTGTCTCTATTTGCAGATGACATGATACTATATATAGAAAAACCTAAAGACTCTATCAAAAAACTCCTAGAACTGGTTAATAAGTTCAGTAACATTGCAGGATACAGAATAAATGACCCCAAATCAGTTGCATTTATATTCTCCAATAATGAACTAACAGAAAGAGAAATCAAGAATGTAAGCCCATTTACAACAGTCACAAAAGAAAGTACCTAGTAATCAGTTTAACCAAGGAGGTGAAAGACTTCTACAATGTGAACTACATACCACTGCTGAAAGAAATTAAAGAAGACACAAAAAGGTGGAAAGATATTCCATGCTCTTGGATTGGAAGAATTAACATTGTGAAAATGTCTTTACTTCTCAAAGCAATCTACAGATTCAATGCAACCCCATCAAAATACCAATAATATTCTTCACAGAAATGGAAAGAACAATCATTAACATTCATAGGGAATAACAATAGACCCAAATAGCCAAAGCAATCCTGAGCAAAATAAATAAAGCCAGAGGCATAATACCACCTGACTTCAAATTATACTACAAAGCTATAATAACCCAAGCAGCATGGTACTGGCATAAAAATAGACACTTGGACCAGTGGAGCAGAATAGAGAACCCAGAAATCAACCCTGAAGCTTACAGCCATCTGATATTTGACAAAGGCAACAAAAACATACGTTGGGGAAAGGACTGCCCCTTCAATAAGTGGTGCTGGGAAGGTTGGATATCCACATGCTGAAGAATGAAAGTAGACGTGCACCTCTCACCATATACTAAAATTAGCTCAAAATGCATTAAAGACATAAGTATAAGACATAAAACTGTAAAATTACTAAGGGAAAATATAGGTGAAACACTTAAGGAACTAGGTCTGGGCACAGACTTTATGAAGATGAGCCTGAAAGCACAGGCAACAAAAGAAAAAATAAACAAACGGGACTGTGTGTGTGTGTGTGTGTGTGTGTGTGTGTGTGTGTGTGTGTGTGTGTGTGTGTGTGTGTGTGTGTATAAAAGCATCTGCACTGCAAAGGAAACAATCAACAGAGTTAAACAACAGCCTACACTGTGGGCAAAAAAATTTGTTAACTATGCATCCAACAAGGGATTAATATCCATAGTATATAAGAAACTCAAACAAGTACATAGTAAAAAAACAAGTAACCCAATTAAAAAATGGGCAAAAGAACTGAATAGACATTTTTCAAAGGTAGACATACAAATGGCCAACAAGTACATGAAAAAATGATCAACATCACTAGTCATCATGGAAATGTAAATTAAAACCACATTGAGGTATCACCTCACCCCAGTTAGACTGGCTATAATAAAAAAGATGGAGAATAACAAATGCTGGCATGGGTGTGGAGAGAAGGGAATGCTCATACACTGTTGGTGGGACTATAAATTAGTAAAACCACTATGGAAAACAGTATGGAGGTTTCTCAAGCAACTACAGATAGATCCTCCATACGATCCAGCAGTCCCACTTCTGGGTATATACCCAAAGGAATGGAAATCATCATGTTCATCTCAGCTCTGTTTATAACAGCCAAGATATGGAACCAACCTAAATGTCCATCAGTGGACGATTGAATAAGGAAAATGTGGTATATATACACCATGGAATACTACTCTGCAGTAAAAAAGAATGAAAATCTCCCATCTGAAACAACATGGATGAGCTTGGAGAAACTTATGTTGAGTGAAATAAGCAAAGCAAAGAGGGATAAATACCACATGTACTCACCCATATGTGGGAGCTAAGAGAGAAAGAAGGAAGGAAAGAAAGACCCTAGTGGTGCATTGGACTTTCAGAGAGAGAGAGCATACCTAAGGATACAAATTGGAGCGAGGAAAAGTGGGATGGGAAGGAAGGTTGGGGATAATAGGGTGGGGGACATGGGGTATAATCACAATTTGTGGTAATGGGCATGTTGCCAGTATGGATCTGGCCTTCACATCTTGAGCATGAGTGGTGATGATCAGCTTTGTATGCCATGAATATTCATAACCAATAAAAAATAATAAAATAGCATCAAAATTTTTAGTATGTATTGATGTAAAGTGGATTGGTTTGAGTGATGTGGGTGGGAAAACAAAAACTATTTGTGATGTGTTGTTATCTGCTCATGAATTAGTTTGACTCATTGCCTAATTAATGAGGTCTTATGTGAAGGGATGCATTTTGTGGATTAGCCACCAAGAAAGAATTTTCGGTATTCAATCTAACTGAAGTATAAAGTAGACAAGCCTTGATTTGTATGCTTTTTGTTTAGTTTTGTTCTTTCTGAATGCTCTGCTCAGTTTTCTGACTTTATTTTACAGTTAGAAGAAACATTATGAGTATAGTATTTTATTTACCCATGTGATAATGAAGATGATGGACTTCTACTTATTATTCCATTGAGGTACAGAAATATGACTTTAGAAGAATCGTAATATGTTGGATCAGCATAGAGATGTTGACAGAAAATTACTTCAGTGGACTTATTTAATCTGAAATTTGAATTGAGCTAAGCTTTTTCCCTCATGTGACATCCAGGTGTCTTAGGGATAATTGAAAAGGTAACTACTAGGTATGAGAATGGGGAAAAATATAGAGTAACCATCACCTGTCTTCATTAGCCATATTTTTTTAAGTCTATAAGTTTTATTTGAGTATATTTCTCCCATATCCAATAGGTTTTCTATTTATTTATTTATTTGTATATATTTAAGGTATACAACATGATGCTTTGATATCATGATTACATATACATAGTGAAATGTATATAGTACAAGATTATTAACTAAAGTCCTCATTAGGTCTCTAAGCTTATTCATCCTACATAACTACAAGTTTGTACCCTTTGACATACTTCTCTTTATCTCCTTACCCTCCCAGCTCATGGTCACCACCATTCTATCAGATTCTATGTATTCAGCTTTTTAAAGATTCTGTACACAAGTGAGTTCATGCAGCATTTTTCTTTCGGTGATTGGCCTATTTCACTTACCTTACTGTCTTCCAGGTTCATCCATGTTGTTGGAAATAGAAGTTAGCTCCTTGTTTTTAAAAGCTGAATAATATTCCATTAGGTGTGCCTGTGTAATTTCTTTATCCATTTATCTGTTGATGGGCACTTAAATTAATTCCATATCTTGACTATTGTGAATAATGCCACAATAAACATGGGGGTGCAGATATCTCTTCAACATACTGGTTTTATTTCCTTTGGATATATACCAAGAAGTAGGATTTCTGGATCATATCCTAGTTCATTTTCTATTTTGGGGGGAACCTCCATACTGTTTTCCATAATGGCTGTACCAATTTAAATTCCCACGAACAGCATGCAATTGTTTCCTATTCTCCACACCCTTGCCATCACTTGCTATCTCTTCTCTTTTTGATAATAGCCATCCTAACAGGTGTGAGATGATATCTCATTATGGGTTTGACTTATACTTCCCTGTTGATTAGTGATGTTGAACAACTTTTCATATACCTGTTGACCATTTGTACGTCTTCTTTGGAAAAATGTCTATTCATGTCTTTTGCCAATTTTAAAATCAGGTTATTTTTTTCCCGTTTAGTTGTATAAGTTCCTTACATATTTTGGGTATTAACCCCTTATCAGATATATTCTTTGCAGATATTTTCTACCATTCTATAGACTGCCTTTTCATTTTGTTGATTGTTTGCTTTGCTGTGCAGAAGCTTTTTAGTGTGCTGTAGTCTCACTTCTTGTTTATTTTGCTTTTGTTGCCTGTGCTTTGGGTGTGATATACAAAGAAATCATTGCTAAGATCAGCATCAAATAGCTTTTCCCTTGTATTTACTTCTAAGAGTTTTACTGTTTCAGGTCTTACATTTAGGTTTTTAATCCATTTTGAGTTGATTTTTTTGTATGTGTAAGATAGGGTTCCAATTTCTATCTTTTGCAGGTGGACATCTAGTTTTCCCAGCATTTTTTGATGAGGAGACTATCTTGTCCTCATTGTGTCTTCTTGGTAGCCTTGTTGAAAATTAGTTGACTGTATATGCTTGGGTTTATTTCTGGGCTTTCTCTTCTGTTTCATTGGTCTGTATCTGTTTCTATGGCAGTACCATATTGTTTTTATTATAGCTTTGTAATATAATTTAAAATCAGGAAATGTGATGTCTTTATTTTTATTTTTGTTTTTCAAGATTGCTTTGGCTATTTGGGGTCTTCTGTGGTTCCATACAAATTTTGGAATTGTTTTCTCTATCTCTGTCAAAAACGCCATTGGAATTTTGATACAGATTATGTTGAATCTGGATATTGCTTTGGGTACTATGGACATTTTAATAATATTAAGTCTTCTAACCCCTAAACATGGGATCTTTTTATTTATATGTGTCTTCAAATTCTTTCATTGATGTTTTATAGTTTTCAATGTACTGATCTTTCATTTCTTTGGTTAAATTTATTCCTAAGTATTTTATTCTTTTTGATGTCATTATAAATGGGACTGTTTTCTCAATTTCTTCTCAGGATAGATTGTTATTGGTGTAAAGAAATGCAATTGATATTTGCATGTGATTTTGTATTTTGCTCCTTTGCTGAATTCATTTATTCATTCTAACATGCTTTTTGTGGCTTTGTACTTTGCTGCTTTACTGAATTCACTTATTAGTTCTAACAGGGTTTTTTTTTTTGTGGCATCTTTAGAGTTTTTTACATATAGGATCATGTCAGCTCCAAACAGGGATAATTTTACTTCTTTTTTCTGATATAGATGCCTTTCATTTCTTTTTTCTGGTCTGATTGCTCTTGCTAGTACTTCCAGTACAACATTGAATAAATTTGGAGAGACTGGGCATCCTTGACTTGTACCAGATATTAGAAGAAAAGCTTTCAGTATTTTCCCCATTGATTATGATGTTAACTGTGGGCTTTTCATAAATAGCTTTTATTATATTGTGGAGATTTTCTTTCATACCAGTTTTGTTCAGAATTTTAGCCATGAAAGTATGTTGAACTTTGTAAAATACTTGTTTCTACATCTCTTGTGATGATCATGTGGTTTTGTCTTTTATTCTGTTAGTGAGGAATATAAGATTGATTGATTTGTATATGTTAAAGCAACCTTGCGTCTCAGGAATAAATCCCATTTGGTCATGATGTGTAATCTTTTTGATGTGCTTTTGAACTCAGTTTGTTAATATTTTATTGAGAACTTTTGCATCAGTGTTCATCAGAGATATTGGCCTGTAGTTTTCCCTTATTTTGGACAGGGAGAAGATATTCCAATAGTTTTAATAATAACATTAATAAACAATTACAACACATATACATATACATAGTCTAATTCTTCTTTTCTCACTACAATTTATAAATTGTAATATATGGAACAAGTATCAACTCTTTTGTGCTTCAGTTAACTTATGTTATAAAATATGCACAGTGATATGTTGAATGTTCAAAGGCAAGAAGCTTTTAGGGCCCATTCTATTTCTATGAACTTTGATTCCATTGGCAAAATGGTAAGGCATTTCATTAAATATCATTTCTCAGGACCACCAATGTTTCTGAACCAAAAGTTTAGGAAAGTCTGTGATACAATCCTATTAAGCAGCAGCATTTTGGAATACATATATGTTTAATGAGTATTTAACTGAACGATGGAAGCATGAGTTATGGCTTGTCTGTATCTAAATAATAAGTTTGAATAGTGAAAATATAAATGTTATAAAAATTTACTTTTTAAAAAGAAAGTAAATTTTTATTGATCCTGTTTATTTGCTGTATCTACATCTACAGTCATTAAATTTGGTCACACTTTTCTTAAAATGTTACATCCTTTTTAGTTACTAGACACAGAAAAGACAAGCATTTGCCTATAGCAAGAGTTCATATCACCTCCTCAGGCCCAACTTACGTGTATGTGTACAACTGATCTATCTGTTTTAAGTGTGCTTATATTATATTCAGCAGCAGGGAAGTTAGCTAATGGTTTTGTCCATATCTTCCAATGCAAGGACTCATCAATGGCCCATCATCATGGTAATGCCTACAGAGAGACTTCTACTTACAGTTATCAGTTCCTTCTGCTGCAATGTAGATAGTATAGCTGTTTGGATCCAATTGATACTGTGTTAGAAACTATTGAATCATGGTTCTGTTTTTTTTTTTTTTTTTTTTTGCAGAAGAATTGAAAATTATTTTATTTATTTATTTATTTTTATTTATTTTTTAAATTTTTTTTAACTTTTATTTTGTCGATATACATTGTGGCTGATTATTGCTCCCCATCACCAAAACCTCCCTCCCTTCTCCCTCCCCCCTCCCCCCCAACAATGTCCTTTCTGTTTGCTTGTCGTATCAACTTCAAGTAATTGTGGTTGTTATATCTTCTCCCCCCCCGTTTTGTGTGTGTGTGTGTGTGTGTGTGTGTGTGTGTGTGAATTTATATATTAATTTTTAGCTCCCACCAATAAGTGAGAACATGTGGTATTTCTCTTTCTGTGCCTGACTTGTTTCACTTAATATAATTCTCTCGAGGTCCATCCATGTTGTTGCAAATGGCAGTATTTCATTCGTTTTTATAGCTGAGTAGTAGAATCATGGTTCTGTTACTTGGAGTGTTGACATAGCCATGATTCTCTTGTAAATTTAATCAAACATCTTATGAACAAACATCTGATTCAGTGATAAATAATCCAGTTGGTGGAAATTGTAATTTTAAAACATATATCCCTATATATATATGTAACTTAAATTTAATTAAAATTTCATTTTCTGTGCCAGTTGTTTTGGATCTACTAAGCCATTTTAATGAACATGTGTTGAACATTTCACTATGATTGAGACATTGTGTTTAACCTTAGGGATTCAGAAATAAATAAGCTACAGTCTATGTTCTCAAGTCTAATGGTTAAACCTTAATCTAAAGAGACAATTATAAAAACATGGCATTTGGTTGATAGCCTTAGTCAGTATAGTTCTTTACCTAATTTCTTTTAGGACATCTACCAGACTTTTAGGCCCAGATTGATTTCCTGTAGTGTCAAGTTGCATGTTTATTAATTGGTAGAATTCAGTTAACATACTAGCCAGTCAGAGTTAAAGCAAATGTGCTGATTTTCAGTTGTGATACACTCAATTATTCTTTCTTTATCTTTTCCAGTTTTACTACAATGTACTATGTTTGATTAATATGGTACATAGTCTGGAGAAGATAAGAAAAGGGCTACTAATCACATGTCCAGTTCTGCTGAAATTCTACTTTAAAAGACAGCTAAACAAATGTTTTATTTAAATAAAAACAAAGCAAAGCCTTGTTTTTGTAACTAAGATACTTGTGAAGTGAGTGAACGTTTATTTAAATGTTGTGACTGGTTCAACAATTTTTGTTTTGGGGTAAAATGATATTTTGGGATTATAGTTCTATGAAACCATAGCAGAATGAATATATATTTGGCATTTTTTGTGGGTTGCAAAAGTGTGTTAGTGATTCACTTGGAGGTTTTAAATATTGTTTCTTACTTGGCGTAACTATGACTCCCAGATGGATCAGTTGCGTATAACAGAGCCAAACCATTCAGTTGGAAAAGTGAACAAAATGATCCAAGTCAACTAATTCAATTTCAGGCTTATTTTTCACCTATAGAGATTGCATCCAGCAGTGGAAGAAGAACTTTTAATTAAACAAGATTTCCTCTGCTTAGGCTCTACTTTACTGCTAATTGTCTCGGCTTCAGAGTATGGTTCAGGCTCTTCACTTAAACATGTCTCTTTGGATTATGTTGGTCTTTAAGGTTTTTTTTTTTTTTTTTCCCACCCAAGAATCTATTATTCTATAAACGATGTATTAGTCTTAACATTTACATAAAAGAACATAGCATTCACCAGGGTAAATAAATTTAAGTTGTCAAAAGACTTTTGAATGTGCAAAGAGAAACCTAGGACATACCTGTTATCACATGATCACTTTTCTCAAGTGAAATCTCTTTTGCTAGAAGTGTTCGTTAGGCCTTTGCTCTCTCTTTCAATTTAAATAATCCTAAGAGGAGAGCCCTCCCTAGTGCTTTCTACACACTCACTAATCAATTTCATTTGTTTTAGAGATAGATATTTAATAAACCAAGGAAAATAATTTCTTCAAACATAATGTAGTCGGGTTTCACATCAGTAGTTTTACTAGATTAATTTTCTTGGCTAATGATAGATATAACTCCCTTCATTGTACAATATAATGGGAATAATTAAGGGATCAAAGTTTCTTTGAACTAAGTATTTCAACCTCAGGGTTAACAAAGTCTCTAGATGTTTAATCTTAACCAAATAATTTTTAAATACAAAATGAGACTATCACCCTGTGATACTGGGAATGATGAAGTCTTGATCTAATTAATTTCATATTTGTTATTCTGTTCTTAAAAGATGTTTTTGACAGCACCCAAGTTGGAAGTAAGAGAAATTCCTATGATGAAAAAGTATGCATATATTAAAAGCTTTGTAGATCACAGAATCCTTCAAATTTCCAATCATCGTTGTACTGGAACGATTAGTAAGTTAAGCCACTGAATAAAGATAAAAATGAAATGGCTGGCTCATTAAAACTGCAATTTGAAGAAATCACAAATGCCTCAATAAACCTCTCAATGCAGCCCAGCTGAGATGAAATGGATCACTAAACCTTCTCAGAGAAACACTGAATGGCTCCACTGCCAATACCTGCTCTACCCATGTATGTGAACCTCATTTTTGCTATTACTGCTTTTAAGGGGACCATTCTTTTAGGTCACAAGACATACTCTCTGAAGACTTTAATACTAAAATGTTTCACTTCATTAACAATTGTTTCTCTTCATCTTTAATATAAGCTGACATGAAGAAATATAAACATGCATATAATTTTCCCTTAATATTTATTATAATAACAGCCTCAGGAGAAGAATAAAGCATAATTTATAACATTCTATTTTGCTATGGACTAAAATGTGCACCCAACCCCAAATCCGTATGTTGAAGCCCTAACCAATCAGATACTCAATGTGATGGTATTTGAAGATGGGACCTTTGGGAGATCATTAGATTTAGGTGAGGTCATAAGGGTGGGGCTCTCAGCACGGGATTAGTGTTGTTATAAGAAGAGACACTGGAGAGCTGCTCCATCTCTCTTTCCTTGAGCACTCAGTGAGGAAAGGCCGTGTGAGCATATATTGAGAAGGTGGCCATTCACAAGCCAATAAGAGAGCCCTCTCTATACCTAACCATGCATTCACCAGGGAAAATCAATTTAAAGTGTCAAAAGCTTTTGAATATGCAAGGAGAAACCTAGGACATACCTGCTATCACATGATTTCAGACTTCCAGCCTCTAGAACTGTGAGAAAATAAATTTCTATTGCTTAAGCCTGAGCTGACTAATACATTTTTATAATGACTACCAATTTTATTTTCCTTAGAATGGAGACATACAGGTGAATAGTTTGATCAGTAAATTACAAAAACAAAAACAAAATAAGGAAAGATAAAATTTTTACAAATAAATGTTGTGAACAAATTTGGAATTTAGGGTGCTATTTTGAAATTTTAAACTTTTAAGATTGTTACCATTAGGGACTTTGGTTGGAGATCCGTCATCCATCACTCAATGCTTTGGAAGTCTTACTCCTCTTCTGTCTTCTCCTCTTTCTTTTCAAAATGTATTCAGTGTCTAGTCTCCCAAGTTGTATTCTTTATCTGAAACATTTCACTCTTCTCTACCAACAGCCTGCTGTCATCAGAAAGTTCTCTATCTTCTGTCTACTTTGGTTGGAGATCCGTCATCCATCACTCAATGCTTTGGAGGTCTTACTCCTCTTCTGTCTTCTCCTCTTTCTTTTCAAAATGTATTCAGTGTCTAGTCTCCCAAGTTGTATTCTTTATCTGAAACATTTCACTCTTCTCTACCAACAGCCTGCTGTCATCAGAAAGTTCTCTATCTTCTGTCTGCAGCAGAACTCAGTGAATCCAGGAAGTCTTTTAAAATGGTAAGAAAATATTAACAAATGCTATTTAAAAAAACTTTTTTTATCGAAACATAACTGTACATATTGGTGGGGTAAAGAGTTAAAAATTGATACCTGTGTACAATATGTGATGCTCAAGTCAGGATAATTAGTATATTCAACATTCTACAATGTAAACATTTTTTGAGGCCCTTTACCAATTCCTCACTAACCCTCCCTTCTGCTCTCTCTCCCGCTTTCCCACTTCTGGTAACCTCAGTTCTGCTCTCTCCTTTTGAAAGTTCAACGCATTATTGTTCTTATTGTATCTTCCTTCCTTTCTTTTTTTCTTTTTCTTTATTTGTTTATTTATTTGTTCTTTAGCTGCCACTTATGAATGAGGACATGCAGTATTACTCTTTGTGTGCCTGGCTTATTTCACTTAACATAATTTTTTCTAAGTTCATCCATGTTGTTGCAAATGGCAGGATTATACAATTGTGTATATATACCACATTTCCTTATCTAGTCATCTGTCGATGGACATTTCGGTTGGTTCCAACTCTTGGCTGTTGTAAATAGAGCTGCAATAAATGTGGGAGTGCAGGTAGCCCTTTGACATGGTAATTTCCATTCTTTTGGGTATTTACCCAGTAGTACTGTTATGGGATCATATGGTAGTACTACCTGTAGTTGTTTGAGAAACCTCCATACCATTTTTCAAAATGGCTGCACTCATTTATAGTCTCACCCACAGTGTAGGAGGGTTCCCCTTTCTCTGCATCCTTACCAACATTTTTTATTCTCTGTCTTTTTGATAATAGCCAGTTGTTACTAGGGTGAGGTAATTATTTCAGTGTGGTTTTGATTTGCATTTCCCTGATGCTGAGTGATGTTGAGCATTTTTTCATGTACCTATGGGCCATTTGTATGTCTTCCTTTGAGAAATGCCTATTCAGCTCCTTTGCCCATTTTTTAATTGGGTTACTTGTTTTTTTACCATTAAGTTGTTTGAATTCCTTGTACATTCTGGTTATTAATCCCTTGTTGGATGCATAGTTTGCAAACATTTTTTTCTCATTCTGTAAGTTGCATTTTCACTCTGTTGATTGTTTCCTTCACTGTGCAGAAGTGTTTTAGTTTAATATAGTCCCTTTTATTTTAACTTTTGTTGCCTGTACTATTGGGGTCTTATTCATAATAAGTCTTTGCCAGTCGTACTTCCTGAAGTGTTTCCCCCACGTTTTCTTTTAGGGGTTTTATGGTTTCAGATCTTATATTTAAGTCTTTCATCCATTTTGAGTTGATTTTGTTGTATGGTGAGAACTGTGAAGATCTAGTTTCACTTTTCTACATGTAGATATCCAATTTTCCCAGCACTATTTATTGAAGAGGCTGTCTTTTCCCCAATGTATGTTCTTGGTACCTTTGTTGAAGATCAGTTGGCTGTAAGTATGTGGGTTGATTTCTAGGTCCTCTGTTCTGTTTCATTAGTCCAAGTGTTTGTTTTTATGCCAGGATCATGCTGTTTTGGTTACTATAGCTTTGTAGTATAATTTGAGTTCAGGTGGTGGAATGCTCCCAGCTTATTTTATTTTTTGCTCAGGATTGCTTTCGCTATCCAGGGTCTTCTGTTGTACCATATGAATGTTTGGGTTATTTTTTCTATGTCTGTGAAGAATGTCATTGGTATTTTGATGGGGACTGCATTGAATCTGTAGATTGCTTTGGGTAGTATGGATATTTTCACAATGATTATTCTTCCAATACAAGAGAATGGAATGTCTTTTCTATTTGTGACATCTTTAATTTCTTTCAACAGCGATTTGTAGTTGTCATTGTCGAGATTTTTCACTTCACTGATTAAATTGATTCTTAGGTTTTTATTTTATTTTATTTTTGTTTATTTATTAATATTACTTTTTTTTTTTTACCTTCTATGATGTTGTCATGGAGCATTTGGGAGGGAGGGGGAGAGGGGAAAAGGGAAGGAAATAGTGTGGGAGAAGGAGGAAGGAAGAGGGGTGGGGTTGAGGTCTGTGGCACCCCCCTCATTCCTGCATGGGAGACCTGGGGACTTCCAGCAGTGGCTTTGGTCATTGCTGGGCTGGGTGCAGATGTCAGAGGTATGTGGCTGAAGCCCTCACCCCACACCACCCCAGCTTGGGAGCACAGAGTTCTTCCTGCAGTGGCTCGGTGGTCATTGCTGGGCTGGTTGTGGGTGTTGGTGGGGTGTGACTGAGGCCCTCAGACTTCCACCACCCCAGCTCAACAGAGGCCAGGGTGCTTTCTGTGGTGGCTCAGTGGTCATCACTGGGCTGGATGCGGGTGTCTGGGAGACATGGCTGAGGCCCTCAGCCCGCCATCATTCTGGCTGATAGAGCTTGGGGAGCTTCCTGCATCATCCTTGATGGTTGTCTCTGGGCTGGTTGTGGGTGTGGGGGAGCGTGACTGAGGCCTGAGGTCCCCCACTGCCCCAGCTCAGCAGAGCTTCAGGCGCTTTCTGCGTCAGCTTTGTGGTCGTCACTGGGCTGCTTGCAGGTGTTGGGGCATGGCTGAGGCCCTCAGGCCCCCTGCCTCAGAACTGGTTGTGGGTGTTGGGGGAGCATGGCTGAGGCCCCCAGCCCTCATGCCTCCCTGGCTTGGTAGCCCAGGGGACTTCCGGTCCTAGGTTTTGTTGGTGTTTTTTGGTGATGAGAGACCTTTACTAGTTAATATCAAACTTTGTCTCTGGTCTGTGGGTATTTTGTTATTTCTTTCAGTTCTATGTAGGATTATTTGCTGTTCCTACCACTTAAACTCTGCACTAGAACTAATTTGTTGTCCTTTGCTTGCTTCTAAAATGGGGAAACTTCCTGTGGGGACCAGTACTTGAGGTCTGTGGTTGAGCTAAATTGTTGCTGTGCTGCTGATTCCCTGGGGAAGTCTTTTTGTGCAGCTCACGTTTTAAAGGTTGACTTTATAGGTGCTTCCGGGACTTGTGAGATCCAGTACACCTGGGTTGTATAGAAATTCTGGTCTGGGCCTGACTATTTTCAGCAAACTGCACCCCCTGCAGTTTCTATATCCCTGACCAGTCTCCACTGAGTGGGCCTATGTTGATTGGAGGGCAGATAAGCTGTCCTTGTTGTGACCTAGTGGGCCCATCTCCCCCACTGCCCATGCTCCAACCACTTCCCATGGGACAAGCTGTATGCTGGTCCCTTGGAATGACTCACTGGCCTCTGAGTGGCTCCTTTTTTCAGTTGTTGTGGTCCCTCACTTCTATGTGGACCAACGGGAACCCTATTAGTAGTTTTGTGGCCTTGGGGCCACGAAAGCCCTCTTCTCCTCTGCTACCTCCAAGCAACTCCATCCGAAGGACACAGTGGTGGCTTTTGCCAACTCCTGATCCATGCACTCACACGCTCCAGCCTTAAAGCACCCAGGGCTCGAAATGGTCAGAGTGGATGTTTCTTTCTCTCATCGTGGCATCTCCTGCCTTCATGCACTCCATAGGTCCCTCCTCCTCTTCCCCTGTGCTCTAGTGGCCCCTGCTTGGCAGTTCTTGCTTTTTTTTTTTTTTTTTTTAAGATGACCAGTAAGGGGATCTTAACCCTTGACTTGGTGTTGTCAGCACCATGCTCTCCCTAGTGAGCTAACCGGCCATCCCTATATACGGATCTGAACCTGTGGCCTTGGTGTTATCAACACCACACTCTCCCAAGTGAGCCATGGGCCGGCCCATGTTGTTGCTTTTTAATAGTTGTAAATTGGTTGATTTGTGGGAGAGAGTGATGCTGAGGACTGTGTATTCCTCCATCTTGACCGGAAGCTTCTAGGTTTTTTATTTTTGTGGTGACTATTGTAAATGGGCTTGCTTATTTGATTTCCTTTTCTGCTAGTTCATTGTTGGAGTACACAAACACTGCTGATTTTTGTATGCCGATTTTGTATCCTGCAACTTTACTGTGGAGTCTTTAGGTTTTTCTGTATATAGGATCATGTCATCTGCAAACAGGAACAGTCTGACTTCATCTTTTCTTTCTTTTATTTTATTTTAACTTCTCAATATACATTATAGTTGATTTTCATGACCCTTTACCCATTCCTCTTCCCCTCTTCCTCTCTCCCCTTCCCATCATATCTGTTCACTTGTCTTAACAAGTTCAAGGAATTGATGTGATTGTGTGTCTTCTCCCCCCCCCTTTATTTGTTTGTGTGTTTATTTATTTATTTTTAGCTCCCACAAATAAGTGAGAACATGTTGTATTTCTCTTTCTGAGCCTGACTTGTTTCACTTAATGTAGTTTTCTCTAAGTCCATCCATGTTGTTGTGAATGGTAGTATTTTTTTTTTTTATAGCAGAGTAGAATTCCACTGTGTAGATATACCAGATATATAAGTTTCCTTATCCACTCATCTGATGATGGACATTTGGGCCGGTGCAAATCAAGACCACTTTGAGATACCATCTCACTCCAGTCAGGATGGCTAATATCCAAAAGACTGAGAATGATAAGTGCTGGAGAAGTTGCAGAGAAAAAGGAACTCTCATACACTGTTGGTGGGACTGCAAAATGGTGCAGCCTTTATGGAAAACGGCATGGAGGTTCCTCAGACAATTACAGATAGATCTACCATACGACCCAGCTATTCCACTTCTGGTAATGTACCCAGAGGAATGGAAATCATCATGCTGAAGGGATACGTGTGCTCCCATGTTTATTGCAGCACTATTTACAATAGCCAAGAGTTGACTTCATCTTTCTAATCTGGATTCCCTTTCTTTCTCTTGCCTGATTTATCTCACTAGCACTTCCAATACTATGTTAAATAGGAGTGGTGAGAGTAAGCATTCTTGTCTTGTTCCTGTTTTTAATGGAAAAGCTTTTAGCTTTTCCCCATTCAGGATGATATTGGTGGCGGATTTGTCATATATGGTTTTTATTCTGTTGAGATACTTTCCTTTTGTGCCTAATTTGCTGAAAGTCTTTATCATGAAGCGATGTTGAATTTTATCAAATGGTTCGTCTGCATCTGTTGAGATAATCATGTGGTTTTTGTCCTTGATTTTGTTGATGTGGTGTATCACATTTAATGACGTGTGTGTTGAACCATCCTTGCATCTCTGGGATGAATTCCACTTGATTGCATGTATAATTATTTTGATGTGTTGCTGTATTCTATTTGTTAATGTTTTGTTGAAGATTTTTGCCTCTATGTTTATCAAATATATTGGCCTGTAGTTCTCTTTTTTTGTTGTATCTTAGTTTTTGGCATCAGGGTGATGCTGACCTAATAGAATGAATTTGTGAGAGTGGCCTCTGTTTCAATTTTTTGTAATAGTTTGAGGGTATTTGGTATTAATTCCTCCTTAAAGGGTTGGTAGAATTCATGAGTAAAGGTATCTGGTCCCAGGCTTTCCTTTGTTCGGAGACTGCTGATTACTGCTTCAATCTCATTGCTTGTTATTGGTCTGTTCAGGTTTTTTATTTCTTCTTGATTCAGTCTTTTTCATTTGTATGTGTCCAGAAATTTACACATTTCTTCCAGGTTTCAAATTTGTTGACATATAGTTGTTTAAAATAGTCTCTAATGATTCTTTGTGTTTCTGTGGTATTTGTTACAATGTCTCCTTTTTCATTTCTGATATTTGTTATTTGGGTCTTCTCTTTCTCTTTTTTAGTTAGCCAAGCTAATGTCTATTTTATTTATCTTCTCAAATCACCGACTTTTTGTTTCATCAATCTTTTGTATCATTTTTTGGGTCTCTATTTCTTTTAATTATGCTCTGATCTTAATTATTTCTTCCCATCTACTCATTGTGGGATTGAGTTGTTCTTGTTTTTCTAGTTGTCTGATGTGTAGCTTATTTATTTCAAATCTTTCTAATCTTTTGATGTAAGAATTTATTGCAAAAAACTTCTCTCTTAGTACTCCTTTTACTGTATCCTACAGGTTTTCTTATGATTTGTCTTTTTTTCATTAGTTTCAAGAAGTTTTTTGATTTCTTGTTTAATTTCTTCTTGGACTCATAGGTCATTCAGGAGAGTGCTGTTTAATTTCCATGCATTTGTATAGTTTTCAGAGTTTCACTTGTTATTGATTCCTAGTTTTCATCCATTGTGTTCTGAAAAGATACTTGAAATGATTTTAATTTTTTTAATTTGCTGAGATTGATTTGTGACCTAACATGTGGTCTATCCTGGAGAATGTTCCATGTGCTGATGAGAAGAATGTATATTCTGTGGTTGTTTAATGAAATGATTTTAGATATCTGCCAGGTAAAGTTGGTCTGAGATGTAGTTTAAATCCTGTGTTTCTCTGTTGATTCATTGCCTAGATGATCTGTCCAATGTTCATAGAGGGGAGTTCAGGTCCCAAGCTATTATCCTGTTAGGGTCTATCTATTTAGGTCTAATAGTGTTTGATTTATACATCTGGTTGCTCTGGTGCAGGGTGCATAGATGTTTATGATTGTTATGCCTTCTTGTTGGATAGATTCCTTTATTATTATATGATGGTCTTCTTTGTCTCTTTTTACGGTTTTTGGTTTAAAGTTTATTTTATCATATGTAAGGATAGGTACACCTGCTTATTTTGGGTTTCAGTTTGCATGGAGTATCTTTTTCCATCCCTTCACTATTGGTCTGTGTGTGTCTTTATGGGTGAGTTGAGCCTCTTGGAGACAGCATGTAGTTGGGTCTAGCTTCTAAATTCAATCAATCAGTCTATGTGTTTTGAGTGGGAATTTAATCCATTTACATTTAGAATTTTCATTGAAAGGTATTGTCTTACTACTGGCATTTTATCAATTTTAATTTGGATGTTTTAAGCATCTTTTGTTCCTTTCTTCCCTTTTTATTGTTTGTTTTCGGTATTTTTCATTTTTTTGTTGTGGTAAGATATAGTTTCTTTCTCTTTCTCAGTTGCATTTTTGTTTTAGCAGTGGGTTTTCTTCTTTCTTGTGTATTCATGGTAGTGAGTATCATTTTTTTTTATTAAATGTGGAGGACTTCTTTGAGGATTTCTTGTAGGGCTGTTCATGTGGTGGCAAAGTTGTGTACTTTTTATTTGTCTGGGAAATACACTATTTCTCCTTCATTTCTGAGGGATAGCCTTGCTTGGAGTAATATCCTTGGCTGGCAGCTTTTTTCTTTATTGTTTTGAATATATCATCTCATTCTCTTCTGGCATGTAGAGTTTCTTCTGAGAATTCTGAGGTTAGTCTGATGGAGACTCCCTGGTAGGTGACTGATCCTTTTCTTGCTGTTTTTAGGATTTTCTCTTTGTCTTTGATTTCTGCCAGTTTGACTATAACATGTCTTAGAGAGGACCTTTTTGAATAGAATCTTTTTGGGGATATTTGAGCCTCCTGGATCTGAAGATCTGTATCTATCCCTATATGTGGGGAATTTTTTGCTGTTACTTCATTGAATATGTTTTCAGTGCCTTTTCATCTCTCCTCCCTTTCTGGAACACCTGTGATTTGGATGTTTTTGCACTTAACATTTTCTGCTATTTCTCTTAGATTTTCTTCTTTTTTTTGTCCTACTGAGTTATTTCAGAAAGACTGTCTTCAAGTTCAGAAATTCCTTCTTTGCTTGCTCTAGCCTGCTGCTTAAGCTCTTTGCTGTGTTTTTCATTCCATTGAATTAATCCTTCAATTCCTAGAGTGTACTACATTCTTTTTAAAAGTATTAACCTGTTTGTAAATTTGCTCCTTCTTTTTGTAGATAGTTTTCCTCATTTCATTGTGTCATCTAAATGAGTCTTCTTGTATCTCATTGAGTTTCCTTGAGACTGTGACTCAGAATTCTTTTCAGTCATTTCAAGTGTTTCCTGCTCTGTGGGGTCTGGTACTTTAGAATTATTGTATTCTTTTGGTGGTGTCATATTGCCTTTTAAAAAATTTTCATGTTTCTAGTATCGTTTCATTGATGTCTGGTCATCTGGTAGAAGAGTTTGTTTTTCTATTACTCTGGAGTGAGCTTTGAGGAGGGAGACTTCCTCCTGTAGATGTGTTTTTTAATGACCATTTAGTTGGGTGTTTTAGTATTGATCCAGATAGATGCAATAGTGTAGTCTCTGTATGAGTACTTCCGCTATATTTGATGCCAGAGTTGCCTGTGGGTACCTCCATGGCCTTGGCACTGGGGCACTTAGTGATTCCTTGTCAAGGTTAGTGACATTATGTTGGATCATTGAGGATGTGGGAGAGCTCTCAGGTTCTTGGGAGAATAGCCTGTGTGCTCTTGTCACTCTTTGGCTGTGGTGGGTGACCTTTGATGGGCTTGTTGGCACCCCAGCTAGTGTCCCTTGACTCTGATAATTTGACTGGGTGTTATCTTCCTTATTCTATTTGCCTATCTCCACTCTCCAGGGATTCTATGTGTGTATCTCCCCAGGTCAAGGTTATCTTATGGGCTCCCCATGTTGTGTACACCCCCTGGTGCACTAACACAGCAAGCAATGTACATCCCTCTGTAGTTTGGGCCACTAAGTCGCAGGTCTTAGCTAACTCACTTCCTTCCCTGGGGTCTGCTGTTGGCCCTCCTGTGTCAATGCAGTTGAAGGGTTGGCATTCTGCCTGCATGGTGGCAGTGGCTGTTGCTGTGGCAGCAGGCTGCCCTTGGGATGGTGGTGGCTGTGGCTGTGTCTGTATTAGGCTGCTCGTGTGATGGCAGTGGCTGTGATGGCAGCAGGTCACTGGCACGATGGTGGTAGTTGTCCTGTGGCAGTAGTAGTGGTGGCCTCCCACAGGGATACAGTATCTGCAGTGGTAGTGGTCTTCCATGCAGCCCTGGTGGTGGCACCAGCAGCTGCTTTGTCCTCCCATGTGTCTATTGTGTCCATGGCAGCAATGGACTTCCTGTTTGGTGGCAGCAGCAGTGGCAGCATCTGCAGCTTCCTCCAGTGGGTTACAATATCCGTGGTGGCAGGGGATTCCCACTCAGTGGCAGTGGTAGCAGCTGCAGTAGCTGCCTCCTGCAGGATATGGTGTTAGTGGTGGGAGTGGGCTTCCTGTGTGGGAGTGGTTGTGGCAGTGGCCTCCTGCAGGGCTACCATGTCCTCACGTGGCAGTGGACTTCCCATGCAGTGGTGGTGTTGGTGTTGGCTACAGCAGCCTCCCACAGGGTTGTAGTGTCCACGGTAGCAGCAGACTTTTTGAGTGGCAGTGGCTATAGCAGGTACAGACCACTTGTGGTAGTGCTCCTCTGTGGGAGCTGCCCTACAGGAAATCAGGCAATGGTTCTGGGAATGGGTAATGGCCCTGTTGACTGTGGCACTGGGGGCAGTGGGCTCATTTCCATCTTCTTCTGTGGGAGACACATGCTCTGGGCTACTCTAGTCTGCCATCTTAACAAATCCCTTAGATCTTAGCATCTTAGTGATTATACATTTTTTACTATTGCAATTCACATGAGTGACTATTTAAGGTAATATATGTTTCAATATTTTGTTAAGGTATGTTTGATTAATGTCCCTGATACCTGCTTATCTCACAAGGGAAGTGGTCATTTTTAGTTGGATCGTATCTGTCCTTGTGTCCCCCATTTCCTCTATATCTAGCCAACAGCATTTTATCCAATTTCTGGAAAACTGGTTGTCTAACTAGCATCATTAGCATTTTGAAATAAATACACTTTTCATGGTAATATTTTTCATCACAGATATGACCATATAATGTTAATGCTTAGATATAGTAAACCTATTTTACTTATTGTATATGGGATTAGACAGGTGCTCCATAAATTGTTTGGATAATGATAATGGTAACGATTAGGAAATTTCTGGAACAATACTGTAAATAAATACACCTTTCATATTTTACTCTAAAAGATTTTCCTGATATATGGAATATGCTTAATAGTAGTGTAATGTTGTACAAACAAGAGCAGCTTCATATTTTATGCCCTTTTCCAAAAGATTTTGTTTTCCCCCGCATAATATACACACTTAATACATTGTACATTTAAACTTGTACAAAATTCTTTTGACCTGACTGTTATTTGTAAATGAAAAATATAGAAAAGTAAGTGTGGCATTAGTACAAAAAATAAGGAGTGGTGTCAGCAAAAATTGCAAAGTAAGGACCACCAAATTCTGCTCCTCCAGAGAAGCAATGGTCAAAAATTGTCAGAATCAAGTTTTGCAGAACTGTGGAAATTAACCAAAAGCTTGCAGCAACCTAGAAAGTATTCATTCAGTAAAAATGGTGGATTTTTAGGAAGGACAGTAAACTTTGTGGAATTTTGACTTACTCCAGATCCATCCTCTGCTACCAAACTCAGCAGTAGCTGTGGAAATAACAGCCCACATTTTCACTGCCTCAGGGAGCAGAACACTTCTCATTTGGAAGAATTGCAATTAACTATTTGTTCTGATCTGTCTTGTGGCTTCCTAGAAGACTGGCTGAAAAGGCTTGTCATTATTTCCCCTTAACTCAGAATTGGCCTACTGCTAAAACTGCTTCCCTGGGGATATTTGTTGAGAACATTTATAGGTTAATGTGTTAGGTGCTTCTGCCAGAATTGGTAGACAACAGTTAAAGCAAACAAAAAACTAACCAAAAAGGCAGGGAGGAAAGGCTGGAGAATGAGAAATCCTTTATGTCTTTGAAAAGCTTTAATGTATTCCCGGGAATTTAGAAGGCCATGTACATAGAAGGCTGTGCACATGCTAAGGAAATACCTGAGAAGGCCCTAAGTTCTCACTTCCTGTTGCCTTGAGGCTTTGTGGAAGTAGGAAGTAAAGGCTAAGGCAGAGCTATAAACTTCCTGGCTAAGTGTTGAAAGTATGACCAACACACACAGAGTCCCTTGGCAAAGACTGGAAGATTTTTGGTTACAGGTGTTGAAGCAAATCTCTGTCCAATCATTCAGTGACCACTAAACTGCCCTAGTTAGAACCTCTAGTACAACGTACAGTGTTGAGTAAAAATGCCGAAAGTTGGCATCGTGGTCTTGTTCTAATTCTTAGGATGAAAATCTACAGTATTTCAACATTAAGTATGATGTAACATATGAGATTTTTCATAGATGTCCTTTACTATGTTAAGAAAGTTTCCTTCTATTTCTAGAATGTTGAATATTTTTACCGTGAAAAGGTGTTAGATTTTGTTAAATGTGTTGTGCAGAAATCAGAAGCCTCACATATTGCTGGTGTGATTGTGAAATGGTATAGCTACTGTAGTATATAACTTAGTGGTTCCTCAAAAAGTTCAACATAAAATTATTATATGACCCTGCAATTCTACCCCTAGGTATACACAAGAGGGAATTGAAAACATATTCATGCAAAAATTTGTATATAAATGTTCGTTTAAATATTATTCATAATATCCAAAAAGTGGAAACAGCCCAAATGTCTACTGGCTGAGGAATGGATCAAAAAGGGTATATCCGTGCAGTAGAATATTATTTAGCATAAAAAGAAATGAAATATTATTATATACTACAATATGAATGAACCTTGAAAACATGCTAAATGAAAGAAGCCAGACACAATAGGCCATATATTGTACTATTCCATTTATATGAAGTCCACATAAATACCTATAAATGTGGATATAAATCCACAGAAAATGAAAGTTAACTAGTACTTGCCATAGGAAGTGGGGAGAGGGGAATTAGGACTAATCGCTAAGAGTAAAGGAGGTTCTTTCAGTATTGATGAAAATGCTCTGAAATTAATGTTAATGGTTGCACAGCACAGTAAATATACTAAAAGCTCCTGAAGTATACATGTTAAAATGGTGAATTTTGTGCTATGTCAATTATATCTCACTAAAAATATGGAAAGGCACAAAAGAAAAATAATAAATAAAATAATTTATAAAATTTGTGACCTTAACATAAATATTGCTACTATTTTGGTGTATTAGTATGTATAGATATATGCATGCTTCTATATAAATATATATGCTTCTGTATAAATATATATTTATATAAATTTGAACTTTCTGCATAATAGTAGCAAAGGAAACATAGTTGTTCACACAGTTTTTTAATCCTGCCTGTTTACCTAACATTGATGCATAAATATTTTACCTGCTATCCAACATTTGCTATAAACATTTTAAATCATCTTATACAATTTTATCATGTGAATAATTCATATTTAAACATTTCTCTATTTTGAGACTTTTAGGTTATATTTGAATTTTCTTAATTATACATAATACCACAATTAACCTTTTCCTTAATCGAGAATTACAGAAGTAAATTTGCACATTATAACTCCTTTAAAGCTTTGTTTTCAGACTGGTGAATTATTTTCTGAAATATTGTACAAATTTACACTACTGCCAGAAAAGTGCCTGTGTACTGTGTATTTACTAGCATTTTGTTCTATGAGCATTAGGAAAAGAAGCTTTTCCAATTTACAAATAAAGCAAAGTAAACATTTATTTTGTACAATTCTTTGTTAGAGGGATTGATAATTTTTTACCTAGTCGATTGTTATATTTTCTATTATTGAGTTTGTGTGCTTTGTAAAATATGGTAGCATAGTGGATTGAATTATGTCCCCCCAAACTCACTGAAAGTTGAATTGTGTCCCCCAAGTTTTATGTATTAGAAACTGGGCCCCCACTGTGACTGTAAAGAGGGTGGGAAATCCTATTTGGTAATTGAAGTGTTGAGCCTTGAAGAGGTGATTAGACTGTAGGACCATGTCATAGTGAATGGATTAAAAATGGTGGTCAAGGGTGTGGTTCTAAGGGCTTTAAATGAAGAGTGGATGAGGAGGTTAGTTTCTCTCTCTGCTTCACCATTTTTTGCAATGTGATATCCTGCCATCACTGAAGTCACCACCAAAGAAAGCCTTCACCAGATGTGTTCCCTGGACTTTGGACTTCCTAGCCTCTGAAAATGTAAGCAATAAATTTCATTTTCTTACAAATTACCCAGTTCCAATATTTTGTTATAAGCAACAGAAATGGACTAATACAGATAGCGTTTCTTAATTTCAAAAATTTCTGTCATAACTATTTCTGGTTCTTCTTACAAAATGTTGATGCTGTCTCCCATTTTGCTATTCCTGACATTCAGAGCATAGTTTAAGGACTTGTAGCTACCTGCAAAAATTTATGCTCAGGTTAGAATTTAGAAGGAAGAAGGAAAATGAAGTTTTTGCTTAAAGTGATAAATTTTGTTTTTAAGGTTCATCAGTGACCCCGTAATTGTCAATTGAAGAAGAACATTTATAAAGTAGAAAACTAAATACATAGAATTAATAAAATAAACTCAAGGGCAAGTAAACAGGTGGAAGGAGAAAACCTGGAGAATCTAATTAAGAAAAACAAATGAATAAAAGAAAAAAGCAAAAGGAAAAGAAAAAATGTATAAGATTAACAATACAAAATCATGTAAAACAAGAGACAGAGAGGCTTTTAAAAATAACAGACTCCTGTATCCAATTCTTTTCACATAGATTTGAAAAACTGAAGTATTGGTCTTGTGGGAAAACTCAAATGGCTAAAATTGTCTCAAGATGTAGAAAAATAAAGAGACCAGTGACTGTAGAAGAAACCAAAAGCACTATCAAAGAATTAGCTGTAAAAATTGTCTCCTTACCCAGACAGTTTTATATTGGAAATTCTTCAATATTTCCAGTACGAATCATTTATTTTCTATAGAAACTGTTTCAGAGCTTATAAGAAAAAGGAAAGATTCCCTACTCATATCATTAATATAGCATAATTCTGATAAAACCTGGTAAAAAAATAGCAGAAAATAGTGAAGAGATTGGCTATGCTTCTGAATATTGATACAAATAATCCTATATGAAATGCTGTTGAAAAAAATCTAGGAATAAACTGAAAGGATGTCATATCATTAATAAGTAGAGTTTATCCCAGGAATGCAGGGATGGTTGAATATTAAATAATAAAACAATGAGTCACATTAATGGAGCAAGAGAGAAAAATATTTAATCATGAAAAGATAGTTAATATAATTAACTGCTGTTTCTTGATTAAAAGGTTGAGAGTAAAAGGAATATAAAGATTTTTTCTTAACATGATAAAGACTATTTTAAACTCAAGGTCAGCATTATACTCAATAATAAAATCCTGAAGGCATTTTTGTTAATATCAACAAATTTTATGCAGTTCATTAATAACAGCCAACCAACTGTTGGCTTAGTCTGTTTGGGCTGCTATAATAAAAAACATAGACTTGGTATCTTACAAACAACAGAAATTTATTTCTCTCAGTTCTGGAGCCTGAGAATTTTAAGAACAAGGCGATGGCAGATTCAGCGTCTGATGAAGGCCCCTTTCCTGGTTCATAGATGGTGCGTTCTTGTTGTGTCCTCATGTGGTAGAAGGGGCAAAAGAAATCCCTTGAGTCTACTTTTTAAAGCCACTAATCCCATTCATAAGTTCTCCACCCTGAAGGTTTAATCACCTCCCAAAGGCCCCACTTCCAAATGCCATCACATTGGTGACTAGGTTTCAACATATTAATTTGTGGGGGACACAAATATTCAGACCATAGCACCAACCAAACAAACCCCAAAATAAGAGTGATGAATTTTGAAAAAGAGATAAAAGTTTGCTTATCTGAAGATTATTAATCTAGATAACATCAGAAACTTAACTGAAAAATGATTGAAACTAATGAAAATTTAATGAAGTAGACCACAGGCCAGTCAACTTTTTGTGTAAAGAACCAGACAGTAAATTTTTTAGGCTTTGAGGGCCACAGGATGTCTGTTGCAACTACTTTAACTCTGCTGTTGTAGTGCAAAAGCAGCTATAGACGGTAAGTAAATGCATGAACCTGGACATCTGCCAGTGAAGCTTTATTTATAAGAACAGGCTGCAGGGCAGATTTGGCTCAAGGATCGTAGTTTGCTGATCCCTGAAATAGGCAACTAAATTCTCCTCATTTCAGTAATTATTGATTAGAAATAATGTTAAGGAAATAATGTCATTAATCAGTAGCAACAAAACAAAACTACCCAAGAATACTCTCAACAGAAAAAGTGCAAGACCGATATGGCTAAAATTATAAAATTGTATTCCAGAGCAGAAGGGGTTACATGAAAATTGAATTAATAACCATGATCTTTGATGTAAAATCCATATGTTATAATGATGTCAATTCTCTACAAATACCTAATAGGCTTTAAAGAAATTTCAGTTGGATCAATTGTTTTTGACATCACAGTCAATGGGAAAAGTTAAATGTAAAGGATAGCAAATAATTTCTGACAAAAAAGAGAAAACTCAGCATAAGGGCAGAATGTGAATTTTCTGATACGTTTGGCTGCAAGTAACTGAAAATTAGTCTTCAGATGGTTTAAACAGTAAGGATATTTATTGACTCATATCACTGGAAATTTAGAGGTAGGTTGGGTTCAGCCTTGACTTAATCTTATCTTTCCAGTTCTATTTCTCTGAGATTCTTTAATTCCAGTGGTTTTCCATTGGGAGTCATTTTGCCTCCCAGAGAACGTTTGGCAAATGTCTGGAGATGTTTTTGGTTGTCACAACTGGGCAGAGACAAGGTTTGAAGGGAATACTACTAGCATCTAGTGGATAGAGGCTAGGGCTGCTGTTAAACACCCTACAGTGCACAAGCCAGACCCTCACAACAAAGAATTATCTAGCCAAAAATGTCACTATTATGGAATCTGAGAAACCCTGCCCTAATCTGTGTCTTCCTCTGTGAGTTGTATTTATTCAGACATAATAACATCCAGAGGAAGAATACACTGTCTTTTCCTGGTGTACTTGCTTAGTAGGAAGGAAATTTGCTAGTTTCATAAAATGAGTTTGGAAGCTTTTTACCTTTTTTATAAACTGTAAAATTTTATATGAAAAAGCTTTCTATTTCATGAAGGAACCATAGTTTATGACTGTTTTATCATCTTAGTGAATTGGTCTTTTAACCAATATTCCTTTTAATGTGCTTTGCTTTGAATTCTATTTTGTCTGGTATTATTACTATACTAGCTTTATTTTCATAAGTATTTGCCTGGAGTACCTTTTGTCATCCTTTTATTTGTCATCCTTTTATTTTCAATGTTTCTGTGTCATTTTGTTTTAGATGTGGGCTTTATACATAGCATATTATTTTGTATTTAAAAATCCAAGCCACACTTGATTCACACACACACACACACACACACACACACACACACACACACACAAAACCGGGGGGGGGGGGAAGAAGATATAACAACCACAATTACTTGAAGTTGATACGACAAGCAAACAGAAAGGACATTGTTGGGGGGAGGGGGGGAGGGAGAAGGGAGGGAGGTTTTGGTGATGGGGAGCAATAATCAGCCACAATGTATATCGAGAAAATAAAATTAAAAAAAAAAAAAAAAAAAAAAAAGAATAGGGGTTGGCCCACGATGGTCCATGAGCCAAATCCTGCCCACCGTGGGTTTTGGTAAGGCATTCATTTACATACTGTCTCTGGCCATGTTCCTGCTACAACAGCAGGGTTGAGTAGTTGTGATGGACACATCTGGCTTAGACAGTCTAAAATACTCTCCATCAGGCCCTCTACAGAGAAAGTTTCTGACCCCTAATGTAGAAAAGTATCCAAATCATAAGTTTAATTTTTGCAACACCTGTGTAACCAGCACCCAGCTCAAGAAACAGAGCACCCTTCCCCAAGGGTGGCCACTCTTCTGACTTCCACCAGCCTCAGTTGGTTTTACCTGCTTTTGTACTTTCTAACACAGAATCTTAAAGCATGAAAATAAATAAATAAATAAATAAATAAATAAAAAATAAATAAAAATAAAAATCCAAGCCAGAGTCTGTCTTTTTTTTTTTTTTGTCTTTTTTTGTGACCGGCCGCAGCGCGCTCAGCCAGTGAGCGCACCAGCCATCCCTATATAGGATCTCTCGAGTGCGCCACGGGGTCGGCCCCAGAATCTGTCTTCTAATGGGCAACTTTGATCATTTCACTTTTCATTATTATGATTAATGAAAAATATGGATATATATCGCACCTTTTTTGGTGTGTGTTCTCTATTCGTAATGATTTTCTTTGTGTTTTTCCTTCCTCTTTTTTTTTTCTTCTTTACAGTCTTCTTTGGATAAATCAAGTTTTCTTTGCTGATTTTTTTCCTATTGTTTTGGAAGGTACATATTCTACTTGTGTTCTTTTTTTTTTTGCCAAACTTATATATTTTAAAATTATACTTAAATTTATTTTTTATTGTCAAACTGTAAAGAAAATCAGCATTTCACCTCACTATTTTCATTTCTGGTCTTTAGAGAGTTCCTCTGTTTGTGAGGGTAGAGATATATTTTTAAAATACTGTTTCTGATATCTTCCTTTGTTTGGGAGTGGGAGATTTCAGCATTTATTCAACTTGCCATCTTAAACCAGATGTACCCTTTGACTTTTTACTTCTAAAAATTTATCCAAAGATTCTGATCACATTGGCCACAAGGACATATGTGTATGGATATCCATTGCAAAATTATTTATACTTACAAAAAAAAGAGTCAATCTAAATGTTCACCAATAAGAAAATGAATAATAAATTAGTCTATATTCATGTAGTGAAATATTATTATTCATTCAAGGAGTATCTTATGAAATATTTAATGTTACCAGAAGATGGTGATAATATATGGTTAAATGCAAAATATTTTGTATGGTATCTGTTTTATGGAAAAAAATGGACTGGAATGAAATATACCAAAATGTTGATAGTGGTTACATCTGAGTGAGGAAATTATGGTTCATTTTTATTTTCTTTTTCCTGAATTTCTGTATTTTTAAAGTGGAAGTCTTGTATTAGTTGTGAAAAATAATGTTGAGCATATTTAATATCCCTGACCCTGGTCTGGAAATAAATTCTCAGTTTATAATCTTTGGTGAGTAGCTAATGTCATTTTTTTTCCTACATCTGAACTTAAATTTCTGATCATTGGTTTCAATAAATTGAATTGTTGAAACAGTCTCAATAATTAAAGGTTTCCTCATTCATCTCAAAGTCTCTCCCTAATTTTTTTTTCTTTTCTTTTTTTTAGATGATCTGTTTCTCTGTCTTCATCATCTATCTAGTTGATAAGTGTTGCTTTGCCTCTCACAGATTTGTCACCCTTTTTCCCCTGGGTGATGGAGCCACCAAAGATTACTCAAAGCCCATCTCTTCTGAGCAGTGAGAAGCCCCCAAAAGGGGTTAATCTCCCAGAACCCTCAAGAGAGGCATTCCTTCCATCTGGGGAATTAACCACAAATTGGGGTTCTCTTCCCACATTTATTCTCCAGACCAGGAAGTTACAGAAAGAGAACATAGGTGGGGTTTTTGCTAAGTACAGTTTAACAAGTTTAAGAATAGAAGCTGGTAACTTTCAGTAAGACAAGCAAGGTGACCTTCCATAATGCAATTTGCAACAAAAGCTTGATTTTAGCAAACATTCTCTTCTTACAGCAATTTCCCAGTATCTTTACATATCAATAGTAACCTGTCTTTGAGCCAGCAACCTTGCTGTGTTACAATTCTTTATCTTACAACAGAGACTATGGCCTGGGGAAAATTTCCTGTACTTTGTGAGGTCAATATTTGAAACTGCAAGGCTTTGGAAAATCAGGCCCTGTGAAGTACATTTGCTTTATGCATACTCCACAGATAAGTCTCCATTCCTGTCTAAACCCTGGCCTTTGTCCGTGAAGATTACTTTTATGTCCCACTCATCCCTGTCACAAGGACTCATAGTCTAGTTACTATCCCTGTTCTTCTTGAGAGCATGGATAGCTTGTGGCCGTTCCCATATCTTGTAGAACAGTGGGGAGCTCTGAGGCTGTGGCAAGCATATTTTTGTAGACTCTGAATGCAGCCACCTCTGTTTTCTCCTTATATTTCTGCTGGGTTTAAAGGGCACAGAAAGACATCCCAGAAAGGGACACAGAACATTTCTGTTCTCCTATTCTCCACATCCTTTTGGAGTTAAACTACTCCATACACCATCAAATCTCCTCTTGTGGAAGGTATTGCAAGGGCCATTTTTCAGGGACCCATTAGCATCTCACTCTTGCTTTGCTTCTGATTTTCTTCCCCAGTCTATGGATTCTTTCATTTGGGGTGGAAAAACTGTCTTTGACTCCAGATACTTCAGTTATGGCATAAACTCAAAATTCCAAGTTTTTCAGGGTTGAGGCTTTGGAAACTCATCTCAAATTTCTGCAACTCAAATAAATTTTTGAGAGTCAAAAGCCATGATTTGAAACTTTTGCCTTTTCCCAAGGCAATGAAAAGCACTACATGAATTGGGGAAAAGGGAAAGTCAAAAGAAATAAGAAAATACAGGAAAATTAGTTAAATATCTATCTTGATATTGATCTTGTCAGAGATAAAAACTACAATCTTATTTTTTTCCATTCGTCTCTCTCAATGATATCAGAATTATTTTCCTAAAATATAAATATGGCTGTTAATTTTCTTAAAAACTTAAACAAATTCCCATGTGTATAGACTAAGTTGTCCTGTAATTGGTCTCTGGTTATCTTTGTGGCCTATTCTTCCACTAGTCCTTAAATTGCTGCAATAAAAGATTTACCTGTTATTCTCCAAATAGACGATCCCATTTTCTGCCTCTATGCCTTTGCTTATGCTCTTTCCTTAAGAGTGAATTGTCCGTCCTACCTTCATGAGCTAGAGAAATAATAGTCAAATTTCAAACCTCAGCTCCCATGTCTGATTAAAGTCTGTATAAAGTTCTCTCTGCTTCCCTTTCTACAGTATTGCTGCTGTTTAAAAACAGATAGTTTCCCAGCACTGCACAAAGTAATGAAGAGAGTGGCACTTCTTAAACATCAGTTCTATGCCTTCTTCTCCTTACTATGTATTCTCTCTGGAGGCAACCTTATTCACACCTTTGGTTTCAACTATGCTGAGGACTCTCAACATAATATTTCCAGCTGAGGCATTTCAGATGACCCACAGACCCACAGCTCCAGCTGGCTTCTCTTTAAGTCCATTTGGATGTTTCTCAAGCACCTCAGTCTCAAATGTTCAAACTGGACTTATTAGATACTCAAATATTTGTGGAATATAAGATGAGATTAGTATTCAGATTATCCCTTTTGAGTTTCTTGCTGCTTTCATACTGCAACTTGGGTTTGCCATCACCATCTGCCTGTATGTAAACAGGTTGCCTTTCTTTCCCTACCACCCTGTGAAATGCACATATGCTTATACTCTTTGAGACAGGATACCTAGCCTTGCTTCCCTCAGCATGCACTTCAGCAGCCATTGAGAATTCTTTGGCACTTGATATGGCACAGTGTGGTAAGTGCAAGCTTTGCAATAAAGCATTGCTGTGTTTACACTGCAGCTCTGACACTGCTTAGCTGTGTGACCTTGAGGGAGTTACCTCTCCATTATGATCTTCAGATTTCTCATCTGTAAAATGTGAGAAATAATACCTAGATCACCGTGTCGTTGTGTGGAATGAATAAAACAGTATGTGTAATTCACAGGGCCTAGTCCAGAGGAAGTACTCATATTGTTTTTTCTTAAATTAAATTTTATTTTTTGTTTTGTTTTGTTTTTGCTCTGTACTTAGAAAATACTTTACCTGTACTTCTATTTTAGCATTTCTTTCTTTCTTTTAAAATATTTGTTTATATTGTGTCTCTTTGACTACATTGTAAGGCTTTCAAAGGGGTGCAATATGTCTCTTTGATCTCAGAGAACCCACATTATGCTTCAGTAAGTGTTTTTGAATGAATGAATGAACAAGTGAATGAATAAAAAATAGGGACAGCAGATTTGATTCTATTTTATCCTTTGATCTAATTGAGCTTTTTCCAAGCTTCTGTTCAACCAGGTAAATTATTTGACACCAAAATCATCTATTTACTCCATGTGCTTTAAGGAATTATAATGATAATATTTCATGTGCAAAAGCTGGGAATTCACACATTTCTTAATCTTGTCATTGGAACTCAAAGAAATCCTGGTTGTTTTAGAAGAAATCTCAATGGTTCACATTGATCTTTAGGGGATTTTCATAGATTCTCAAGTTTTATGACCTGTTTCAACCTGCTTTTGGTTTAAAAATGTGTCTTACTGCTCTCTTTGGTAAGACAGCCCACTGCATTATTGATTTAAAAGTCAATAAACAATTGCTGTAAATCATAATATGTCACTTCTTGTGTCTAAACTATTGCTTATTCATTCTTAAATATGACAGTATCTAAACCTGAAAGTTATCTCAACCTTTGCTAAGATAAAATTCCACTTACATTCTGTTGATGGAGAGTCTTAGAAATGAAGTAAACTAATTGTGTGGCTCTTTGTGGCATCTGTTGTCCCCATTAACTGTAATGTAGGAAATGGACGTCAAAGTATACATATCTCCAGGCTCTTGACTACATAATTCACTCCAATGTTTTCCCAGAAATGCTGATAGACTGCAAAAGGCAGAGGACACCCACTGAAATTTATTAACAAGCCAGAAAGCAGCTGTTCTGTGAGTTGCAAACAAAAGCGAATGTTAAACTGTCGAATAGCCCTTTTGTTTTTTGTGGTCCACTACAAAAAGGCTTTATATAACCTTAGCTTTGTAAATTTGCCTTCTTGTAGATTGAAAGAGATACCCAAAGGACAGATGGAAAATTCATATTTGTGGAGCCTCAGGGTGACTATGTTTTTTTCTTCTTTTGCAAAATGTTCCCGAAGGCTTTCTGTGTCTGCTGAGTTACTCATTCCCCATCTCCCAATACTGGCTATGGGGTGTAAAGGAAGCAGCAATTTTTGGAGTACAAAATGAAGGAGGGATTGTGTCACATTCAATCTGGTTAGTCAAGCACGTTTTAGAAGGCGACATTTGTGTTCACATTGCCTGTAAGGAATTTAGAGAAATGCTCTTTCTGATCTTTTTCTTCCTATCAGAATCTTCAGGACCCAGGTTTGTGAGCCTCATCTAATTATTCCAACTCAAAATTGTCTCTCTTCTCTGAACATATTATTCATATCACTCATTCTACCCTTATATATACAGCCTCATATCGTTATTCAGATATTTCAGTATTCATATCCCATCTCTCTGAAGTGATTATAAAGTCTCTGCTTCTCAGGATTGTATCCTAAACATCCTTATTATATCCATCATATAGTTTCTTATCAAAGGTGCATTGCTATTTCTTGAACATTGTAGGCTACAGAAAATGTATGCTGATTGACTAAGCTGCAGATGTAATTTTACTATTTTGAGCAACAGAGTATATTATTCAGGCAAATCCGTAATATTTGTTCTTGATAGTAAATTTTCTAAATGTCCATCTCCTCTTGTTAAAAGTAAATACTTTAAAGGTACTAAATTTGAGAAACATCATTTATATACCAAATAATAGTGTAAGGACCGTTCAAGTTAATTAAAATATTGAAGAGCCTTCTCCTGCTTGTATAATAGGCTTGCTTTCTTTTGCATTCAGTGTTACCTCAAGAACTCTCCCTTGGCTTTGCCAGTCAAACCTGCTTACCAGGTCATGCCTGCCACTGGTTGCAGACCCTTCATTTTGGGTTTTTTCTTACTTTTGTCCTTTTCCTGTGCATGTCCCACCTTGGCCTGGCCCTTCTTTCTTGAGCTGGTTTTATCCCAGAACATACATTCCACAGCTGCGTGCTGGCCTGATCAATCGCTCCACCTCCACCTGACTCCCAGAACTCTCTCTAGAAGAGGCCCTTGGCACTGTTTACTCAGGAGTAAAGGTAGAATAATAAAGGATAAAGTCAAAAATTATTACATGGAAAATGCCAAGAAACTAAGGACAATAAAATACTTAAAAACCAATATTTGAATAAAGAACTGAAAGGATTGGGACAGATGGCAAGAAAAAAAGAGAAACAAATCAATTCTCATTTTACATCTTCTGTACATTTCTCAACACTTTTCTCCATCTCACCCTCTATGAAGTCCTTCTCTGCACTCCAGTCCACATTGACTCCTTTCTGCCATTTCTAAAGCCCCATAGAACTCTTTTCCTTTATCATAAACTGCATTGACAGTAATTATGCCTTGTGAATAAATAGCACATGTAGTTTTTAATCAACCAGGTTGTAAACTCTCAGTGGGGGCAAGTTTCCAGGCCCAGAAGAATTACATCTTAGCGTATTGAAATAATCTGAAAATGTGATTTTAGAATCATTTTAGTAATCTTTGAGACTGTGGGCCAGTAGATAGGTATATGTGGTGATTTAAAATGGAGAAAAAAATGGATTCCTGACAATACAGACCTATAATCAAGGCATGTTTTCCTGGCAAGATTCTAGACTAGATTGTTTAAAAATGTATTATGCACACTAAGAAAAGAAAATACTAATCTCCAGGAACCCGTTGTTTTCTTCTTCATGCTAAAATAACCTCATCCGATTTTTTTCATCATGTTACTAGTTTGATAAATAGGAAACTGTCCTGTTTTTAGCAGACATTTTATTTAGAAATACATAGGGATATGTGGGATGAGTGAAAGTCGACTAATCCTATATAAAGTACATTGATTATTAAATCAGTACCAGGTGATGTTGTCCATTGATACACCATGCTTTGTCCTTGGTCATGTCAAGATAAACAACTTTTATCAAAGATTTGGAAGAAGGCATCCTTATAAAGAGTGCAGACGGCATGAAGGAGAATAGCTAATATTGTAGTGGGCATCCCAGAGTACGGAGGATAAAAGCGCGGGTATGGAAGTTGGAGAGATTGAAGGCTTGAATCAACTCTGCCACTTGGTAGCTGTGGGACCTGGGGAAAATTATTTCTCTATAACACATGATGACTAAATGATCACCCAGAAAACAATAAATAGCTTTTATTCTTTATTGTTACTCATGTATATTAGGTCGTATGAGAACCCTTTTTCGGCTGCGCCCCATCATGGCGCTGGCTACCCTTCTCTTCCACCTTCTCCTTCCTGCCGGTGCCACAATACCTTCCTGCCGGCACGAATCCCACGCCAATCAGCACAGGCTCCCTGCTCCTGGCCCCTTAGCAACGCAATCCATCCAATCCCCGAACGCCCCGTGTCCTCAGCAAACCTATCAGCTCTCTTCTAACCCTATAAAAGCAGATGTGCCCTCTGAATAAAAAACCTTATCTGGCGAGCTGCCTTGCGGTTGTGTCTCATCCTTTAACTGGTGCTGAATTTTATTCCTTTCAGTATAACCGTTATTATTTCCATAGGCCAGAATGTTGGGCCGAAATTAAAGATGGAATTTAGCGGTTAAGATTAAAATCAATTGTACAAGTGGAGGACCTGAATATACTGCATCTCATGTGAATAAAACTTGATGGTTTTAGTTGACTGTAAGCTCAAATGAGTCAAACATATGACACGAATGACAAGCCAGCTAATGCGATTCAGGTTTTTAATAGAATTATAGTACTTTGATTAAGGGAGATAATAGTCCCTCTGCAGTGTCTGCATTTGGGAAATTATGTTGAAGGGGAACTTAGATTTTCTCAGAGGAGGATAGGTAGGATGGTGAAGAGTCTGGAATCCATGCCACAGGAGAAATGACTTAAGTAATTTAAAATAATTCTGCTGGAGGAAAAAAGACTTATGGGATGGGGATTGGGTAGTAGACAGTGAAGGGAAGTGTTTTTTATTTATTTATTTTTTCCTTTCTCTTTCTAAATTGCTCATTATGGAGAATTTGAAACAGATACAAAAAACAGCAAGATTAGTATAACGATCTGCCGTATACCCAGCTGCAACAGTGATCACTTTACGGGCATTCTTGTTTCATCTATTATTCTCCCAACTGGATTATTTTGAAGGAAATCCTAGAATTATTTCAGATATCCTGTCATTTCATTTATAAATATTTTGCTATATATCTTTAAAAGATAAGCACTTAAAAAATAATTACAATACCATTATCACACCTAAAAAATTAATAATTTGGTTTTTTAGTTCATTATTTTTAATTAATTAATTTTTTTTTACATTCAAAGATGTAGTTGTGGAGCAGCAGGAGGGGCAGGAGGGAGGGGGTAGGGAAACGAAGGTGGAGGTGGGGGGCGGGGCGGGCTCACAGCCAGCTCCTTTGCTAGCCTGCTTGTGGGGGTGGGGGTGGGGGTGTGTGGCTGAGACCCGCAGTCTCTCTCCAATCCAGCTCAGGAGCCTGGGGGTTTCCGGAGGTGCCTCGGTTGTTTTGGGGCTGGATGTGAACATCGGGGGGTGTGGCTGAGGCCCTTGGGTGTCCCCCACCCCCAGTGGACCCCTGGGGCTTCCAGCAGCAGGTCAGTTGTCGCCCGTTTGGATACAAATGCGGAGGGGGCGTGGCTGAGGCCCTTGGCGCTCCCTGCCGCCCCAGGAGCCCAGAGGGCTTCTGGATTAGGATAGGTGGTCAGGTGGTCAGAGGACTGGATGTAGACCTGGGGTGAGAGGGAGGTGGCTCAGTTCCTTGGCACCCCCACCCTGGCTCACGAGCCTGGGATGCTTTGGCGATGGCGTGGTTGTCACTGGGCTGGATGTTGATGTTGGGCGGTGGCTGAGGCTCTCATACCCCCCCCCCCCCAGCCTGGGGGCTTCTGGCGGCAGCTCAGTCATCGCTGGGTGGCCTTTGAGTGGCTCCTTTTGTCAGTTATTTTTGGCCCCTTGCTCCTATGTGGGTCCATGGGAACCCTGTCAGTGGTCTTCCTAGCCTGGGGGCCACCAAGGCCCTCTTCTCCCCGGCAGCCTTCCAGCAGCTTCACACAAAGGGCACAGAAGCGGCTTTTGCCAACTCTTGCTCCGTGTGCTCACCAGGGCCAGCCTTGAAGTGGCCGGCTCAAAATGGTCGGATCGGTTCCTCGTTTTCTCATTGCAGCTTCTCCTACCTTCATGAGCTCGGTAGGTCTCTCCTCCTCTTCCCCTGCTTAGTGGCCCCAGCTTGGCAGTCATTGGTTTTTTAATAGTTGTAAATTGGTCGATTGTGGGAGAGAGTGACACTGCAGATTGTCTATTCCGCCGTCTTGATCTAGAAGCCCCCAAACTAATAATTTCTTAATATCATTAAATATCTAGTTATTTTCAAGTTTCACCAGTTGTCTCACAAATGTTACTTTATAGTTTCTTTAAATCAAGACCTAATTAAATTCATACATTGTAATTAGTTGATATGCCTTTTAATTCCATTTAAATCTATAGTTTGTCCTTTTTTTTTCTTTGATCCGTGTTATTTATTGACTATTTGTCCTGTAGATTTTTCCAGAGTCTAAATTTTGTTGATTAAATTCTTGTGGTGCATTTTTTTTCCCCTCTCACTTCTATATTTCCTGTGAATTAGTTGAATCTTGAGGCTTGGTCAGATTTAGGTTTAATTTTTTTCAAAGAATGTTTTATAGGTGGTGTTGATTTCTTCCACCAAGAGATACTTCATTTCTGTTTATCTCTCTTTTCTTTTTAATGTTAGCAGCCATTAATAAACATTGCCTAGATTTTTAAAGTAGGAGTTCCAAAAATGGTTATATTCTAATTCTAACACTCTTTATTCATTTACTGTCTGCGAATATTTCTAAAAGAGAATGTTAACCTTGTTAACTTTTTGTTTGTAAGAATTTTTTTCAAGCCAGTACATGTTCGTTGTCCTCCCAAGGATTTGATGCATCTCAGAATCTGATAGGGTTAGGGAGAGAGAATGGAATTAGCGCCTTATGTGAGTGTTTCTTCACTTTAAGAACCAATGGAAGCTGATAGCTGTTTTCAAATAAAGTGCTTTTTAAAAAATTGACAAATAAAAATTGTATATATTCATCATGTACAAACATGTTTTGAAATATGTATACATTGTAGAATGGCTCAATCAAGCTAATTAACATGCATAACCTTACATTCTTAAATTTTTGGTGATGAGAACATTTAAAGTCTCCTCTCTTAGTGATATTCAAGTTGTAATACATGGTTATTAACTATGTTAATAACTTCCAGTCACCATATTGTACAATCAATCTCTTGAATTTATTCCTCCTGTCTAACTGGAATTTTGGCTGAAGTGCTGTAAGGTGTCCAGAGTATAGTGATAAGACTAATTCTGAGAGTTAAGGGAGGGATGCCAATCTACATTTAATATAAAGAAAATCCCACTAACAATTAGAATGATCCCAAAATGGAAATGAATTGCTTCATAGAGCAGATAACTGACTTTTACTAGGATGTTTAAGAAAGGGTTAGATGACAGCCTTTCAGGGACATGATAAACAGAGTCTTATGCTAGGTAGAAATTTTAAAGTCTTTTTTCTTGAAGTTTCCATGACACTAAAATGCTTCTGATGAACCAGAATGAAGAAAGACATACCTCCAGGGTGACGGCTGTGTAAGGAATCCATTTTGAATATTTGTGGCAGAAATTTCTGGTGCAAAAAGTGTACGCTATAAGTAGTTAGAAAAGGGTATTCTTGGTATGCTGCTCATACTCTGTTTGTTTGTTAACACCTTGTAACTCCTGACCTTTGCCTATAGAGAAGGTGTAATAATTCTTATGTTAACAACTCACAGTTTGGTCCCAATAGAAGGCTTTTCCCCACAAATCACAAATACTGTACAATATTAACAGATGCTGCTATTCCTGTCAAAACCTTAGACTGGGTATTTTATCACTGGAGAGGGATTCCTACATGCAGAATGGTATCATGAAAAATTTCAGCTAAAGATCATTATTAATTTTTCTTATTGTTGTATTTTTCTGTCTATATTTCTCAGGACAGTCATTCCAAGGGATGTTAACAAGTGCCTCCCCAACCCCCTTATGCCAGAAAAAATGGGTTGTGTGGTAAAAATAATTGAGAAAGTTGTATTTGTTTGTGTATTAGTGAGGGTTCTCCAGAGAATCAGGCCAATAGGACACATATACCTGCATATGTAAGAGGAGATTTATTATGAGAATTTGCTCACATGATTATGGAGACCAGGAAGCCCCACAATATGCTGTCTGCAAGCTAGAGAACCAGGAAGGCCAGTGATTTAATTCAGTCCAAGACTGAGCACCTAAGAAACAGGGGAACCGATGGTATAAGTCCCATGCTGAGGCTGATAGCCTGAGATCCTGGTGGGACTACTGGCATAAGTCCTGGACTCCAAAGGCCCGAGAACCAGGAGCTCTGATGTCTGAGGGCTGAAGATGGATGTCCCAGCTCAAGAAGAGAGATTGAGAATTTGCTCTTCCTCTGTCTTTTTGTTCTGTCTGGGCCCTCAACAGATTGGATGATACCTTCCCACACTGGTGAGTGCAGACCTTTACTCAGTCTACTGACTCAAATGGTAATCACTTCCAGAAACTTCCTCACAGACACACCTAGAAATAGTGTTTGGCCAGCTATTTGGGCATCCCTTAACTTCGTCAAGTTGACATATAAATTAACCATCATAAGTCCACCCCTTGTTAACTTGCACTCATATGCATCTTGTTAAACCATAATTAATTTCCAAATAAAGACAATAACAAGGTCATAGTTCTGCCTAACATGATACAAATATCCTTCATACAACCAAAAATGCACTAATCCCTTCCCCAGAAGAGGAGGTAAAGTCCTTGAGTGACGATTACTCTTCAGATATCCTATAACTTAGATGCTGTGATATAAAATTAACAATACTTAAATACTGATATAATGTCAGTGCATCTTATGTTACATGAAAAGGGAATATGAGAGGAAATAAAAGATATTTGTTTAACACATGTATATATGCATAGAAATGCACTGATAATAAAATAAGGAGGAAACACTCATGACAATTACAGTCCTCATTTCTATAACTGGTCACATGGTTGTGGCTGGGATTTATTACTACCTTCTTCTACTACCCATTCTGTATTCCCTTTGCTTTCATCAAGAACCTCGGTTTGTCATAGTTCTTTATCAGTGATAAAGAATCTTCATTCCTGGAGGGTGTAGACCATTTGTTGTCCTGCCTGGATTGTGTTCTTGTTGTTTCCAGTTGTCCTTAATCACAGGGCATGGTAATACTAAGAGACATACCCTAAGCGATCATCTCCTGTATTCCAGACATTCTTTCATTGATTCATTCATTTATTGAAACATAATTGATTGTACATATCTGTGGGGTACAGCACTGAATATCGATACCTGTGTGCAATATGTGATGCTCAAATCGAGGTAATTAGTATATTCAATATTACACAATGTAATCATTTCTTGTGGTCCTTTACCAACTTCTCCCTAACCCCCTTTTCCCTCCCCCTTTCCCACCTCTGATGGTCTCAGTTCTGTTTTCTCCTTTTGAAAGTTCAACTTATTATTGTGATTGTTGTATCATTCTTTCTTTTTTTACTTATTTGTTTATCTCTTTAGCTCCCACTTATGAATGAGGACATGAAGTATTTCTCTTTCTGTGCCTGGCTTATTTCACTTATAAAAATTAACATAATTTTCTCCAAGCTCATCCATGTACATGTGAATGGCAGAATTTCACTTTTTTTAAAATGGCAAATTAGTATTCCATTCTGTATATACACCACATTTTCCTTATCTAGCCATCCATGGATGGTCATTTAGGTTGGTTCTAACTCTTGGCTATTGTAAATAGAGCTGCTATGAACATGGGGAGTGCAGGTATCCCTTTGACATGATGATTTCCATTCGTTTGGGTATATACCCAGCAGTGGGATTGCTGGATTGTATGGCAGTTCTATCCAGTTGTTTGAGGAACCTCCATACTGTATTTTTTTTTTCATAATGTCTGTGCTAATTTACAGTCCCACCAACAGTGTAGAATGGCTCCTCTTTCTCTGCTTCCTTGCCAACATTTGTTATTCTCTGTCTTTTTGATAATGGTATCTATTTTTTAATTTTTTAATTTTTAATTTTTAAATTTTATTTTGTCGATATACATTGTGGCTGATTATTGTTGCCCGTCACCAAAACCTCCCTCCTCCCCACCACCAATGTCCGCTCTGTTTGCTTGTTGTATCAACTTCAAGTAATTGTGGTTGTTATATCTTCTCCCCACCCCACCTCCGGTTTTTTTTTTTTTTTTTTTTTTTTTTTGTGTGTGTGTGTGTGTGTGTGTGTGAATTTATATATTAATTTTTAGCTCCCACCAATAAGTGAGAACATGTGGTATTTCTCTTTCTGTGCCTGACTTGTTTCACTTAATATAATTCTCTCAAGGTCCATCCACGTTGTTGCAAATGGCAGTATTTCATTCTTTTTTATAGCTGAGTAGTATTCCATTGTGTAGATGTACCACATTTTCCGTATCCACTCATCTGATGATGGACATTTGGGCTGGTTCCAACTCTTGGCTATTGTAAAGAGTGCTGCGATGAACATTGGGGAACAGGTATACCTTCGACTTGATGATTTCCATTCCTCTGGGTATATTCCTAGCAGTGGGATAGCTGGGTCGTATGGTAGATCTATCTGCAATTGTTTGAGGAACCTCCATATAATGGTATCTTTTTGATGATAGTTTTGGCAGAAGTTTAATTGGGGTGAGATGATATCTCAGTGTGCTTTTGATTTGCATTTCCCTGATGCTGAGTGATGTTGAGAATTTTTACATGTGTCTGTTGGCCATTTGTATGTCTTCCTTTGAGAAGTGACTATTTAGCTCCCTTTCCCATTTTTTATTCAGGTTACTTGTTTTTTTACTGTTAAGTTGTTTGATTTCCTAGTATGTTCTGAATATTAATCCCTTGTTGGATGCATAGTTTGCAAATATTTTCTGTCATTCCAAAGGTAGTGTTTTAGCTCTGTTAACTGTTTCCTTCATTGTGCAAAAGCATTTTAGTTTGATATAATCCCATTTGTTTATTTTTTCTTTTGTTGCCTGTGCATTTGGGGTCTTATTCATAATAAATGTCTTTGCTTAGTCCTACTTCCTGAAGTGTTTCCCCTATGTTTTCTTTTAGGAGTTTTATAGTATCAGATCTTATATTTAAGTCTTTAATCCATTTTGAGTTGATTTCGGTGTATGGCAAGAGGTATGGGTCTAGTTTCACTCTTCTACATATGGGCATCCAGTTTTCCCAGCACTATTGAAGAGGCAGTCTTTTCCCCAATGTTCTTGGTGCCTTTGTCAAAGATCTGTTGGCTGTAAGCATGTGAGTTGGTTTCTGGGTTCTTTATCATGTTCCATTGGTCCAAGTGTCTGTTTTTATGCCAGTACCATGCTGTTTAGTTACTATAGCTTTGTAGTATAATTTGAAGTCAGGTAGTGTTATGCCTCTGGCTGTACTTTTTTTTGCTTAGGATTGCTTTGGCTATTCAGGGTCTTTTGTTTTTCCATATGATTGTTAGGATTGTTTTTTCTACTTATGTGAAGAACATCATTTGTATTTTGATGGAGATTGCATTTGGGTAGTATGGACATTTTCACAATGTTAATTCTTCCAAGAGCCTGGAATGTCTTTTCATCTTTTCGTGTCCTCTTTAAATTCCTTCAGCAGTGATTTGTAGTTGTCATTGTAGACATCTTTTACTTCCTTGGTGAAACTGATACCCATGTCTTTTATTTTTTCTTTTGGTGACTACTGTAAATGGTCTTGCTTTTTTGATTTCTGTTTCTGCTAGTTCATTGTTGAAGTATAAAAACGCTACTGATTTTTGCATGTTGATTTGTATCCTGCAACTTTACTGACATCATTTATCAGCTCTAAGAGCTTTTTTCTAGAATCTCTAAGTTATTCTTTGTACAGCATAACAGACATACTCCATTTCCCCTTAGTAATCCAGGTCAATCACCCTAGCAGACACCATAACTCCCTTCTTGGCCTGTTGACTTCGTCTTGAGGAGGCCAAAGTGGCTAAGTATAGCAGTCTTAACTTCTAGTTCAGTGGAGTCATGGTTGTGACTCCTAGTGGAGGTGTTTCTCCCTCTGGAGCTGAGACTTCTAGGCCAGCAGATCACAAAGTCATGGGAACAGGAAGCAGAAATTTTGCTAGTGGGCCACTAAGGATAATGGTGAGCAGCATCATTCCCATTTCCACCTCTTGATTCCTAGATGTTGAATCCTGGCTATGAGAGAAACAGCACCATATATTGGACACTGATTCAGAGTATATACAACCTTCTGGAAAACCTCGCCTCAGCCCTGCAAAGTATTGTCCCCTAGCTGGCACTGTAATTGAGACTTCAAAAAACCATTTCACCATTTTATCTAGCCAGATAATTCAGGATGGTGGGAAAAATGTGAAGACCAGTGAAGTCCACGAGCATGCACCCATTGCTGCACTTCTTTGTGAAGTGAGTTCCTTGGTCAGAAGCAATGATGTGTGGAATACCATGACAATGGATAAATCATTCTATAAGACCATGGATGATAGTTTTGGCAGAAGCATTGTGTGCAAGAAGGCAAATCTGTATCCAGTGACGTGTCTATTCCAGTAAGGACACAACACTGCCCCTTTGATGACCAAAAGGTTCCAGTGTAATCAGCCTGCCACCAGATAGCTGACTGATCACCCAGGAAAATGGAGCCATATTAAGGGTGCAGAACTGGTTTCTGCTGATGGCAGATTGGGCAATTAGGTGTGGCCATAGCCAGGTTGGCTTTTGTGGATGAAAATCCATGTTCTTGAGCTCATCCATTTGTGCCATTATGGCCACTTTGTTCATGAGCTTGTTGAATGACAACAGGGATGGTTGGGGAAAGAGTCTGGCTGGTATCCACAGAACAGGTGAGACTACTTGATTATTAAAATCATTCTCTACCGAGGTCACCCTTTTTTGAGCATTTACATTGGATGCAAATACCTTCATGATTTTTGCCCATTCACAAAAGACTATTGACATACCTCTTCCTCAGTTTCTTTGTCACCAATTTCCAGTCATGTTCATTCCAAGTCATTGACCATTCAGCCAAACCGTTAGCTACCTATGAATTATATACCTATGAATCGGTATATAATTGCATATCTGGCCATTTCTCCTTCCAAGCAAAGTGCACAACCAGGTTTACAGTCTAAGGTGTTGCCCACTAGGAAGATTTTCCTTCATTATTGTCTTTTAGGGATGTCCCAGAAAGGGGTTGAAGTGCTACAGCTGTCCACTTTCAGGTGGTGTCTGCATACCATGCAGAACCATTTGTAAACTAAGCCGGGGTCTTCTCTTCCTCTGTCAACTTATTGTAGGGAACATCCATGGGCCATAGGTGCAGAATGGGAGAGAAAATGAGTGCAGTAGGAGGGGGGACCATGGGCACTTGGACCATTTCTTTATGTAACTTACTTATGCCTTCCGGGCCTGTTTGGGCCCAATCTTGTAATGCCATTTCTATTTTATGAGGGAGTGCTGCTGTACATTCCCAACTTGGTGGGTCAGATAACACCCAATTCATGATGAGCAGCTCAGGTTGCATGGTAACTTGGTGGCCCATGATCAAATTTTCAGGTTGTACTAAGAACCAGTAGCAGGCCAAGAGCTGTCTCTCAATAGGAGAGTAGTTATCTGTGGATTATGGCAGAGACTTACTCCAAAATTCTAAAGGTCTGCATTGCGATTCACCTGTGGGGGCCTGTCATAGTCCCCAGAAGCATCTCTATCTGCCACTGCCATTTCAAGCACCTTTGGATCTTTTGGATCATATGGCCCAAGTAGCAGAGCAGCTTGCACAGCAGTCTGAACTTGTTGCAGAGCCTTCTCTTGTCTGGGACCCACTCAAAACTAGCAGCTTTTCAGGTTACCCAGTAAATGGGTCAGAGTAACACACCCAAATGAGAGCTATGTTGCCGCCAAAATCCAAGTAGGCCCACTAGGCATTGTGCTTCTTTCTGGGTTATAGGAGCGGCCAGTGGCAACAACTTATCCTTTACCTTAGAAGGGATATATTGACAGGATCCATACCACTGGACCTTAGAAATTTCACTGAGTAGAAAGCCCCTGAATTTTTGCTGAATTTATTTTGTACCCTCTGACACACAGATCTCTTACCAGTAAGTCTGGAATAGTTGCTATTTCTTGCTTACTGGGTCCAGTCAGTGTAATGTCATCAATGCAGTGGGCCAGTGTGATATATTGTGGAAGGAAAAGGTGATCAAGATCTCTGCAAAATAGAAGCAGAAGAGAGAAATTCTGACGTTGAAGATGGGCTATTTGAAATAACACAGGCAGACAAAAAAAAAAAAAGAAGAAGAAAAAAAGAATTAAAAACATTGAAGAAAATCTAAGAGAGATATCAGACAACCTTAAGCGCTCAAATATCTGAGTCATGGGTATTCCAGAAGGGGAGGAAAAAGGAGATTGCATTGAAAACATATTCAACAAAATAGTGGCAGAAAATTTCCCAGGTATAGGAAAAGACACAAATCTTGAGATTCAGGAAGCTCAAAGATCCCCAAACGTATTCAACCCAAAAAGGTCTTCTCCAACCCATGTTATAGTCAGATTGGTAAAACTAAAAGACAAAGAGAGAATCTTAAAAGCTGCAAGAGTAAAGCCTAAAGTCACCTATAAGGGAGCCCCAATCAGACTAACATCAGACTTTTCATCACAAACCCTAAAAGCCAGAAAGGAATGGGATGATATATTCAAAATACTATAAGACAGAGATTGGCAGCCAAGAATACTTTACCCAGCAAGGCTATCCTTCCAAAATGAAGGGCAAATAATATATTTCTCAGACAAACAAAAACTGCAGGAGTTCACTACCACATGACTACCCTTACAAGAAATTCTCAAGGGAGTACTGGGTTTGGTACCTGAAAAACAACAACCATTCCCATAAATACTCAAGAAAAATCAAAACCCACTAGTGAAATAAAAATGCTAACAATGAAGAGAAAAAAAAAGTTTTCCTGCAACCCAAGAAACCAACAAATACAGAAGACAAACAGTAAATCAGAAAGAAAGGAACAAAAGACATTTAAGACATACAAACAAAAATCAATTAAATGCTAGGAGTAAATCAACACTTTTCAATGACAACTGTTAATGTAAAAGGATTAAATTCCCCACTCCAAAGACACAGACTGACTGACAGGATTAAAAAGGAGGACCCACCTATATGCTGCCTTTAAGAGACTCACCTCACCTGTAAAGACAAACATAGACTAAGAGTGAAAGGGTGGAAAAAGATATACCATGCAAATAGAAATGAAAAAAGAGCTAGAGTAGCTATTCTTATTTCTGATAAAATAGACTTTAAACTAAAAACAATAAAAAGAGATAAAGAGGGCCACTACATAATGATAAAAAGATTGATCCATCAAAAAGACATAATCATAAATATATATGCACCCAATGTCAGAGCAGCCAGATTTATAAAGGAAACTCTACTAGTCCTAAAGAAGGAGATAGACACTAATACCAGAAAAGCAGGAGACCTGAACACCCCACTATCAATATTGGACAGATCATCTAGGCAAAGAATCAGCAGAGAAACAACACTCTAGATCAATTGGACTTGGCAGATATCTACAGAACATTCCATCCAACGACCTCAGAATATTCATTCTTCTCATCAGCACATGGATCATTCTCCAGGATAGATCACGTTAGGTCACAAATCAAGTCTCAGCAAATTAAAAAAATTGGAATTATCCCATGTATTTTTTCAGATCATAATGGATTAAAATTAGAAATCAATAGCAAACGAAATTCTGAAACCTATATAAAGACTTGGAATTTAAACAGCATTGTACTTAATGATGTATGGGTCCAAGAAGAAATCAAATAGTAAATCAAAAAATTTATTGAAACTAATGAAAACAATGATACATCAAACCAAAACCTGTGGGATACTGCAAAAGCAGTACTAAGGGGGAAATTTAACACATTAAATGCTTACTTCAGAAGAATGGAAAGATGGCAAGTGAACAACCTAATACTTCACCTTAAAGAACTAGAAACACAAGAACAATCCAAACCCAAAGTTAGGAGATGGAAAGAAATCATTAAGATCAGAGCAGAATTTAATGAAATTGAAACCCCCAAAATGAGACAAAAGATCAATGAATCAAAGAGTTGGTTTTTTGAAAAGATAAAAAAATTGACAAACCATTAGCTCTGCTAACTAAAAAAAGAAGAGAGAAGATCCAAATAACAAAAATTAGAAATGAAAAAGGTGATAATACAACTGATTCCTCAGAAATACAAGAAATCATTACTGACTACTATATGCAGCTATATGCCAACAAATCAGAAAATCTGGAAGAAATGGATAAATTTGTGGACACAAACAAACTACCAAAACGGAGCCAAGCTGATGCAAAAAATCTGAACAGACTAATAACAATAAAAGAGATTGAAGCTGTTATCAGAAGGCTCCCAACGAAAAAAAAAGCCCAAGATAAGATGGGTTACACAGCATAATTCTACCAAACATTCAGCGAGGAATTGACAACAATTCTCTACAAACTATTCCAAAAGATTGAAACAGACGCAATTCTCCCAAACACATTCTATGAAGCAAACACCACAGTGATACCAAAACCAGAGAAAGATACAACAAAAAAAGAAAACTACAGGCCAATATCTTTGATGAATATAGATGCAAAAATCCTCAATAAAATAATAGCTAACAGAATACAGCAACACATATGCAAAATTATACACCATGATCAAGTGGGATTCATCCCAGGGATGCAAGGTTGGTTCAACATATGCCAATCAATAAACGTGATACACCATATCAATGAAATCAAACACAAGGACCATATGACATCTCTATTGATGCTGAAAGAGCATTTGATAAAATTCAACATTCGTTCATGACAAAGACCGTCTAAAAGATAGGTATAGATGGAAAGTATCTCGACATAATTAAAGCCATAATGATAAACCCACTGCCAATATCATCCTGAATGGGGAAAAGCTGAAAGCTTTTCCTTTAAGAACAGGACCTAGAGAAGGATGCCCACTCTCACCACTCCTACTCAACATAGTGTTGGAAGTACCAGCCAGAGCAATCAGAGAAGAGAAGGAAATAAATGGCATCCAGATTGGAAAAGATGACGTTGTACTGTCCCTCTTTGCAGATGACATGATTCTGTATATCGAACAGCCAAAAGCCTCTACAAAAAAACTCTTGGAGTTGATAAATGATTTCAGCACAGTAGCAGGATACAAAATCAACACACAAAAATCAGTAACATTTCTACTCTCCAATAGTGAACATGCAGAATGAGAAATCAAGACAGCTTGCCCATTTACAATAGCCCCCCAGAACATAAAATACTTAGGAATTGAGTAAACCAAGTATGTGAAAAATCTCTATAATGAGAACTACGAACTACTGCTGGGAGAAATTAAAGAGGACACAAAAAGATGGAAAGATATTCCATGCTCTTGGATTAGAAGAATCAACACTGTGAAAATTTCCATACTACCCAAAGTTATCTACAGATTCAATGCATTCCCCATCAAAATTCCAATGACATTTTTATCAGAAATGGAAAAAACTATCCAGACATTTGTATTGAATAACAAAAGATCATGCATAGCCAAAGCAATGCTGAGCAAAAAAATAAAGGAGGCATAACACTACCTCTCTTTAACTACACTACAAAGCTATAATAACCAAAACAGCATGGTACTGGCATAAAAACATACACACTGACCAATGGAATAAAATAGAGAATCCAGAAATCAACCTACACATCTATAGCCATCTGATCTTTGACAAAAGCACCAAGCCTATACACTGGGGAAGAGACCACCTCTTCAGCAAATGGTGCTGGGATAACTGAATATCAATATGCAAGATAATGAAACTAGACCCATACCTCTCACCATATACTAAAGTCAACTCAAAATGGATTAAAGAATTAAATATATACCCTTGAACAATAAAACTTCTTGAAGAAAGCATAGGAGAGACACTCCAGGAAGTGGGACTGGGCACATACTTCATGAATACAACTCCAAAAGTATGGGCAACCAAAGGAAAAATAAACAAATTGTATTATATCAAACTAAAAAGCTTCTGCACAGCAAAAGAAACAATTAACAGAGTTAAAAGACAACCAACAGAATGGAGAAAATATTTGCAAAATATACATCTGACAAAGGATTAATATCCAGAATATACAAGGAACTGAAACAACTTTACAACAAAAAACAAGTAACCCAATTAAAAAATGGGCAAAGGAGCTAAATAGGCATTTCTCAAAGGAAGATATATGAATGCCCAACAGACACATGAAAAAATGCTCAACATCACTCAGCATCCAGGAAATGCAAATCAAACCCACACTGAGTTACCATCTCACTCCAGTTAGGATGGCTCATATCCAAAAGACTATGAATGATAAATTCTGGCGAGGTTGCGGAGATAAAGGAACTCTCATACACTGTTAGTGGGACTGCAAAACGGTGCATCCTCTATGGAAAATGGTATGGAGGTTCCTTGCATATAGATCTACCATATGACCCAGCTATCCCACTGCTGGGAATATACCCAGAGGAGTGGAAATCATCAAGTTGAAGGTATAATTGTTCTCCAATGTTCATTGCAGCGCTATTTACATTAGCTAAGAGTTGGACCAAGCTCAAATATCCATCATCAGATGAGTGGATATGGATATTGTGGTACATCTACACAATGGAATATTACCCTGCTATGAAAAAGAATGAAATACTGACATTTGCCACAACATGGATGGAGCTAGAGAAAATTATGTTAAGTAAAACTAGTCAGGCACAGAAAGAGAAATATCACATGTTCTCACTTATTTGTGGGAGCTAAAAATAAACAAATAAATACACAAATAAACTGGGGGGGAGGGAATAAGACACAATAATCACAATTCCTTGTAGTTGTATGACAAACGAACAGATACGAGGTTCTTTGGAGGGAGGGGGGAAAGGGAGAGGTAGGGAGGTTTCGGTAATGGGCCACAATAATCAACCACATTGTATATTGATTTTAAAAAAAGATCTCTGCAAACTAAATAATGACATAAAACTAGAGAGTTGATACATCCCTGAGGTAGGACAGTGAAGGTGTATTTGCTTGCTTTGCCAGCTGTTAGCAAATTGCTTTTGATTATACCTTTGGCAGTTGGGTGCCACCACTTGAGTCCTGCCAACCTGGGATTCAATTACTTCCATTGCATTTGGGTTTTCCAGTTGAGTGGTTGTGGTTTCCATTGTGAAGTCTTGCCTACAGAGAAGACCTCACAAATTTATTTCTACAGGGTGGGGGAGTAGGTCTTAAATGATAAAATCACTCTAACATTTCATTTTCCTTAAGCCTTTTATTACCTTACTCTACATTAATCCAAGGGAAATCACTCATTTACAATTCACTCATATGGGCCATCTTTTGGTCCATGTTTCAGCCAACCAACTAAACAAGCTGTTAGCACCTTTCTAACTGCCCAAGCTGCAACATTAAATGCAGAATCTCTGCTTAGTGGGCCTATATCAATAAATTCAGCCTGTTCCAACAGTATGTTCTTTCCACCATTATCCTTTGCCCTTCATATCCATTCCCACACTTTCCCCAGATTTCTGCTTGTATAAATTGGGAAACACAAGTATTTCTTTTTAAATGTAGCACACTTCCTAATGGGTCACACTTTGTACCTCACCTTTAGGGTCCTGATGGAACTTGAGTCAAGTTATAGGTCTAGAAGCAAATAGGGGTGGTGGGGGTGGATACTGAGGAGGAACAGCATTGTCTTGCATGGCATCTGCCTTGGGGAGGCCATTACCATTTCCTCAGGCAATGCAGGGTTTACCCCCTCAGAAGGAGGTGGAGAGGATGACAGCACTACCATGGAGGGTAGGGATGTTGCTGCCACTGCTGGCCTCTCAGTGGATTAGATGATGCCTGTCCATATTGGTGAGGGTGGATCTTCTTTACTTAGTATATTGATTTAAGTGCTAATTTCTTCCAGAAATATTTTCATGGTCATATCCAGAATTAATGTTTGCCAGCTGTCTGGGCATCCCTTAACCAAGTTGACACATAAAATTAACTATGACAGTTTGTTTATTCATTTATTTGTTCATCCATTCACCCATTCATTTATTTTTACATCAAGACTTCTAGGAACCTATAATACACTACTGTGTACTGTATTGTTAATAACCAAGAGGATGATATACTATAAGTATGTGGAATTTCCCAAACTTATTTGACCATGGAATTTTTTTTTATAGAATATGTTATGGTACTATTGTTCTGTGATACATACACCATTTTGAAAAAAACAAAACTAAGAAAACTGAGAATCATTTGAGTCTTCTCTCTCTCACTTCAAATTCAATGCATAAGCAAATTCTGTTGTATCTACTGTCAAAATATATCCTGATTATGATTCTTTGTCATCACCTCTCAATACCCTAAACCCATCCACTATCATAGACTGTTCCCTTTTCCTGGATTTCTCTTCGCTTAGGCATCTTCATGGATATCTTCTTTGCCTGAAAGCTCTACTCAGATGTCACCTTTGCAGTCAATATAATACTGAAACACTCCTCAATACACATCTCTCTCTCCCCCCTTCCTTCTCTCCTCCCTCTCTTTATTGTTCAACATACTGTTTATCTCTATCTAACATACTATTTAATATGCCTATTCATCTCATTCTTGCCTTTCTCCTTCCACTAGAATGTGAACTCCATGTGGGATAGAGCTTTGTCCTCTTTCTTGCATATTTCTGGCACCTAGAAGTGTTCCAGGACATAATAGGTGCTAAATAAATATTTCTTGAGTAAGTGAATGAGGTAGCTAGCTGTATAAATGCTAACAGTAAGAAGACATGTGCCCCATAGTGTCCTGCAAGGAGTATTGGCTTTATAGTTAGCTGGACCTAGATTTTTTTATTGGTTCTGCCATTTACTTGCTGTAAGACCTTGAAAAAGTTACTTAATAGCTCTGTGACTTTTAAAAATGGGAATAGTGATACATATCCCTTAGGTTTATTTTAATTCCTGTATTAGTCCATTTTGTGTTGCTATAACAGAATTAGCTGAGACTGGGTAATTTATAAAGAAGAGAGGTCTATTTGCCTTACGATTCTGGGACAGCTGTATCTGGCACGGGCCTCAGGCTGCTTCTACTCATGGCGGAAAGTGGCAGCAGCTGGCGGGTACAAGCAGGTCACATGGCGAGAGGAAGCAAGAGAGAGAGAAAGGAGGTGCCAGGGTCCTTTAAACAATCAGGTCTCGTGGGAACTAATAGAGCGAGAACTCATTTACTACCCCTCCTCCCCCAGGGAGAACATTAATCCATTCATGAAGGATCTGCCCCATGACTCAATCAGTTTCCAACACTGTCACATTGGAGATCAAATTTCCACATGAGTTTTGGAGGAGACAACACATCCAAACTCCATCAATTCCTTAGCAGTACATTAAATTACACATATGCTATATAACAATGGTATTAAGTGATAAAAAGGTATTTAAAGTACCTAGTGCACATCTAGCATAGTTTGAAGCATAATGTCCAGTATAACTTCTAGAAAATTGCTATACTGAATAACATTAATCGCTTTTCCTTTCCTTCTTCCTCCCAATCCTCCCTTTAGTCCTGGGGGTGAACTCTTACTGAGCCATACTTGTTCTATTTTGTGATCTGCTGCACATATTTATGAAGTTATGTTAGGGTGAGTTCTGTGAATATGGAAGACATTTTTTTCCCCTTTGTATGTATCAACCAGGCCTTAAACAGATAGGCCATGCCAAGCATTGTCTATTAGTTTACACAATTAATTGTTGCAGATGGATAGTTGCTACCCGGGAGAATTAGAAACAACAGTTTCAGAGAGAATGGGAACCCAGCAGATAAGATATTATCTATAAACTACTCCTTTGGAATTGCGTTCAAAACCACATTCTGAGCTACATCAGATGATCATTTTCATTACTTTATAGTCACACTTCATTTTTGATCCAAATGTGCTAGCAATTTGATCACTAACTCTGCTTATAAGGTCTGACTCTGAATGACTATTAGCTGTTTCGAAAAATCAAATCCTCCCCTCAGAGGACCAAGATTTGCCATCAGTGAGGATGCTCACAACAGTGTATCTCAGGCTCTGCAGCTGATCCCACTGAGTAATTCCAGAAATGTTTGTGCAGTAGCATCACTGTTAAAATAAGTGTGTGACCACTTTGAAGAACAATGCTCTTTTGGCTGTCTCAATTCCGTTATGTTTGTGAAGAAATTGGTCTCAAGAGGACACAGTCACACCTCAGATACACTGTTATATCATAATACTCTCAAATCTTTTTTTCCTGAGGCTCCTCTGACTTTCATGCACATACTAGCTTCATCTATATGACCAAAGCACTGGAATGAAAACCAATAATTATGGCATTTTCAGCCATTTTGATGGACTTACATCAAGTGCTCGATTGCTGTGATAGTAACCCTTAAATGTGGAGTTGATTTTAAACTGATTAATCTATAGAATGTCAAATGGTTGATACCATAGCATAGAAACATAACAATGTCATCTTCATGTAGATTCTTCTCTTCCCCCAAGTGTTGTACCAATAATTGCCCCAATTCTTTCTCTCTATTCACCCCACCCTTATGTTTTGTTGTTTTACTGTTACATTCTGTTACTTCTCTTGTCATCTTGTATTAAGTTCTAGGTCCGTAATTTTCAGACGCTTCTTGTATACTGAATGGTGGTCAGAGAATGGGCTCAAGTGAAGATACATCTACCCCAGAGGAATCGTGACTAGGAAAAGGGGAAAAAAGAGATATTTTGGTAATTTGTGTCCATCCCTTTTTCTTGGCAGGGCTCAATTTCTTGCTAACTCTTCAGATTTTTTTTGGGCTGTAATGGAGAGTTAGAAGCAGAGCTATCTTATATAACCACATGTTTCTTTACCCTTATCCCCATCTTTCTAATTCCCTTTGCTCCAAAGTTTATCTTTGTTGAATACTGTAAGCAGAAACAGATTTATTTTGAAGGTAGAGAAGCTTAACCATTGCAGTGCTTCCGTTGCCATTCCTTCTGTCTTTTTCCTCTGCTCACGGAAAGTTGGAGGCCAAACCTTGCATGACATATGGGTTCTCTGGATGGCTTCTTTTACTCTATTCCATGTGAATTAATCCCAGAGAACTGCAAAGTCTTTTAAGACACAGCGATGGCTGTGGTCCTGAGAAAACATGGCAGGATGCGATAGAGTTGAGTTCCATGAAGGCATTGACCAGTTTGACATTAGTTAACATTTCTGAGCCTTAATTTCCTTCTTTGCAAAATGGAAACAATAATATTTACTTTTCAGATTTGCTTTGAGGATTAAACCAGAAATTCTAGGTGGAGGCACCTTAACCAAGTGCCTGGCACTTGCTCTGTATTAACCCTCAAATTCTACTTCCTTTTCCTTCAGCTGCCATTGCAGGACACAACGAAGTTTGCTCCGGCAGACAGAATATTTCCCATCTGTATTTTTTGGGAACCTTCTCTGACCTACAAGAGCTACAAAATGCACATCATTAGCCTGAAAAGGCAAGTGATTCCCCGGGCAGGCACAGAGGGATGGAACTGTGACTTTGTGTGAGAGAATAGCAACAGAAAGAAAGGGCAGCGATAGCAGCAGCCCTGTAAACCACCCGTCTTCAGGCTCTGGAGTCTGAGCGGCTCTGATAAGAGTGTGTGCGTCCTCCCCCATACCCAATATATGAAAAGTTTGTTTCCCCTCTTTCTGTATTCCCTGCTATGTTTAGAGAATGAACATTTGGTCTTCAAATGGGAGAATGAATCTTTGATGTGGGTGTAGGTGTAGCACAGAATGAAAACTTTTCAGATGTGTTTCTTAAACAGTACTTAACAGAAGGCAGAAGAGACCCAAGGATGCTGTAGAAACTTTTTGAGTCAGGATGCTTGGGTTCTTTCTGTCTTTTCTGAGCACTTTTCTTTCAGAGTATTTGTTCATTTTGAAAAATCTTAGCATTATTTATAGGAATATTTTAATCTTTAGTATCTTGAAAGATTATATCATTTCTTGGCTTGAAAATGAAGGAAATTAAACATCTCATTTTGCCTTGCAGGCATTTAACCCTAGGCGATAGTGGACATTTTTTATTAATAGTACCTGGTAGATAAATTGTGCCTGTGAACTTGTTGGAAATGTTTTATTTTCAAATTATGTGGACATCTGTCTATTATACATTTTATCTATGCAGAATGGAAAGAACATTAGGATGGAAATTAGGAGACCCTGTATTCTAATCCTAGCTCTATATCAGTTAACTATGTGGCTTCTGGGTGAGTCACTTTATTTTGCACTGCAGATGATGCATCTGCAGAACATAAAATTACCTCCCTGTCTCTAAATTGCGTTGTGAAAACAAACTAGATAATATCTGTGCTAATTGTGTAAATTCAGTGGCAGATAGGCCAACCAATAATAGTAGCAGTAACTTCACACATTAACATACTGATTTAATGCATAAGGTAGGTTGAGTCCCTTGATACTTAAAAGAAAAAAAAATGTAGAGAAATGATTGTCTAGCATGAACATAAAATTCTGAATCAAGTTAGGTCACCACTTATCTAGACTTTATTAATATAGCTCTTGGTAGACATGCCTTCACAAAATTGTAAATTAATATTATGCCAGCTTTTGTTGAGGCTGTATTTAAAAATAGCCAGTGGATAGACGAGTACAAAGTTACAAAGTTATAGTTAGATAGGAAGAATAAATTCTCGTGCTCTAGGGTGACAATAGCTAATAATATTGTATTGTGTATTTCAAGATAGCCAGAAAAGAGGATCTTGAATGTTATAACCACAAAGATAAATTGCTATTTTTAATCAAGTAGTAAGTAATATACACTACATAATTAATCTTATTTCCAATTTTTGCCTTGACTGTCAGGAAGCTCACAGCTAAATGTAGTTGATAACTTGCAGTAATTGTCCTCAGCCGAGTTTTTTCATACAATTACCTTCTTTCCTCAGCCTTACAATCTTTTTATGCAGGTTCCTTGCATAGGAAACTGCTTCACATATTCTTTTTGAAAATAGGCAGATGGATAAATAATATTTCTGTAAAAATCTAGTGGCTCATTTGTGGTCACTTATTAGGTAGGCCATGGTATTTGGTTTGATTTCTGGGCAGACAATTGAGTATTGCTTTATTCAAAGATAATCTTCATTGATCCTAACCCTGGATGACTTGTGTGCAAACCTTTGGCTACAAAGAGGAACTGTGAAACAATCCAGAGCAATTAGAGCCAAGCCTTTACTAATACTATACAAACCTCTAAAGCCATATGTTGTCAATGATAGTATAGTTTAAACAGCTTTAGAAATGAATGATGACAGTATTTTGTTATTCATACATATGTGGCAGGACAATATTTGCCCTTGTTTCCTGAGTAATGCTTATGGAACATTAAGATCTGAGATTCCATTTTCCCATCCCATTTTGTCATGGCATCAGAGTAATAGAATAAAAGTAAAAAGTGTGCTATGTTTAGGCAAATGGGTCAGAGACAGCCTTATACTATTTTATGGTACTTCATAATCCAGGATCATCAGAATATATTACTTTGTACCCAAGAAAGTCATGAGGGAGACATTGGTGGACTCCCAGAAAACAGTGATGGTTTCAAAAGTAGTACTAGGTCAGCTTTAAGGGCAGTGGGTTTTAAAATTCACCACAGAAGTGGTTTGTATTTCTCATTATAGAGTTCTTTCACCTCCTTGGTTAAATTGATTCCTAGGTATTTTATTTTTTTCATGACTGTTGTAAATGGGCCTACTTTCTTGATTTCTCTTTCTGTTAGCTCATTATTGAATATAAATGCAACTGATTTGGGGGCATTTATTTTGTATCCTGCAATGTTACTGAAATTATTAACCAGCTCTAGGAGTTTTTTGATAGAGTCTTTAGGTTTTTGCTATGTATAGTATCATGTCATCTGCAAACAGGGACAGTTTGACTTCATCTTTTCCAATCTGGATGCCCTTTCTTTCTTACTTTCTCTTGCCTGCTTGCTCTGGCTAATACCTCCAGTACTATGTTAAATAGAAGTGGTGAGAGTGGTCATAAATACCACATGTACTCACTCATAAGTGGGAGCTAAGAGAGAAAGAAGGAAGGAAAGAAAGACCACAGTGGGGCATTGGACTTGCAGAGGGAGAGAGCATAGCTAGGGATACAAAGTGGAGTGGGGGAAAGGAGGATGGGGAGGGAGGTCAGGGATAATTGGGTGGGGGACATGGTCTGTATTCACAATTTGTGGTAATGGGCATTCTGCCAGTATGGATCTGGCTGTCACATCTTGGACATGAGTGGTGACAATCAGTTTTGTATCCCATGAATATTCATAACCAATTAAAAAAAAAAACTAAATTAAAAAATAAAATAAAATAAATAAAATTCACCGCAGAATGCTTTAAATGTCTTATTTAAATGCAGAACAGTGAGCAGAAGGATGGAAGAGAAGGTCTAACCTTGCTGCTAAGATCAGTCTTGGATTTAATTTCTGAAAGAATGGAGCCTATTTCTGAATAGGAAAGGGTTATCCCAACAGAACAAGCTCTGGCTTCTAAAACAGTGATTCCTTTAGACCTAAAAAATGGCATGCCCATGAACAATCACGTGAGGCATTTGCAGAAAGGCTTAATGAACCACATACAAGGCAAGGGTGAGAAGAGGACTCTTTCTAATACAGCTACTAAAAGATTAAGGAAATGAAAGCACCTTTTTTTGGCATGCTCACATTTCTGGGATCATCTTAGCATTAAAAAAAACCCATTGCTGGAAATGCAGAAACTGGGGAAAGCATTCATCATCCCAGAGTCAGGCCTCATTCAGCAACAATTTCCCTTCATTGAAACTGCCAGGGCCGGGTGACTAGATAATACTTTTGGGGCAGAAGAGGATATGACAGGTTGGCGAACCATTCTCCACAACCTACAGCTTTTAAGCGAAGTTGCTCACTCTCACCCCTTTTAGGTGGGCGCTGTCTAAACTCTGAGGTAGCCCTGATTATGTAAGAGGCTGAAATCTCCAGAATGAGGGTGGAAGAAGATCCAGTGTTGAAAGGGGGAAAAACTCTTAGGTAGAAAAGAATTCAGGGCAGAGATCCAGTTTCCACTTTCTTTGGGTACTGGTTGTAGGCGTATGTCTGTGCATAGGCAGGAGCAGCCAGATAAGAAGTAAATGTTCTTCCTGGAGGTGCCAATGTTTACTAGAGAAAATGAGGAATAAAAATAATATTTTGAAATATTAACCAGAATAGTTTATTCCCCTTCATATTTCCTTATCCTTAAGCCCTTTCTCTTCATCATCAACCTCCAAAAAGCTACTATTAGCATAGAAAACCCGGTATAAGTGACAACAGTAAGGATCAGAGTAAGACTTCCTGCTTCTGAGATGAGGTAAGATTTCATTGAGAGGGGAGAAAGGATTGGAGGGGAAAGCAAAGAGAATTTGTGGATGGAGAGTTATACCCACTACACTTCATGTAGATGTAGAGCTGCATCCAATTCACAAAGGTCCCAGTAGTTAGCACTGCACTTGGAATTATCAATGATTCAAATTATGACTTATTTCCCATGCATCTTCAACTTCCTGGTATTTATTAACTCTTAACATAGGGTAAAAATAAGGGAGCAATTTCACACAGGGGTTGCTAGATATAAGAAGAAACGAGCAGGGTAGAATACAGGGTTTCAATGAGATTAAATTAAAAATCGTAAGAATTTTTTGAGTATTTCCAGTGTATATTAGGTTCTGTGGGAAAGAAGAAAGGTATGATATAGAAGGTCTATCTTAATGGAACTTATAATTTTACTTAGGATATTAGGTAGAATATGTATATATGTAACATTAATAAGTCATATGTGACTGTATATATTATCGTGGCAGCATGAATCAAACAGTGCTCTAAATTTTCTAGGCTGCCACAATGGGAATAGATCAATGTTGATGAGAATGATTGGGAATTGCTTCACACTGCATGGTCTTTGTATTCAAATGCATCTTATTTTAATCTCGGCTCTGCTACTTACTATTTGTGTGATTTCAGGCATGTTAAATAACCTCTTTGAGTCTCATTTTTATCATTTGTAAAATGAGGATGATAATAGTGTGTCAGCCCCACATCATTGGGTTGTTGTGAGGATTTAATAAGAGAATGCAGGTTAAACGTTGAGCACAGTGGTTGCCACATAGTAAACGTTCTTTAAATATAGATATTAAGGAAGAGGTAGGACATGAGAAATTTTTTGGAAGAGTTTGATGGGTAAAAAGGATGGAAGAAGGCATCCCATATCAAGGTAAATGATGAGCTGTATCATAGAAGTAGGAATGGCTTGTTTAGGTGACAATGACATGAGTCTGGCAGAACTAGAACATTCTCGCAGGAAAATTAGATTTTAGAAGTATGTTGGATGGTAGTAGTCACAGTGTAAGGAGCTATAGTAAGGTTCCCTGAGATTTTAGGGAAAAAAAATCAGGAAAAGCTTACCATTTGAGCATCAAACTAATTGAATATGCAGTACCTACTGATAGGATTATTTATAGACGATATATAGGTACGTTGAGTTGCTGAAGTCTTAGAAAATACATTAGTCTAATCAACAGCTCCCCAGTTTCTCTCAGACTAATCACGATGATCACCGTATATCTTTAGATGGAATTTGTAACTAAGGAAAGCTGCACCCTAAGTAACTATATTGTTTTCTCAATGAAAGGACAGGAGCATCTAGATTTGCACGGGATCTTCCAGAAATGCTAGAATAGTGAGAAACCATGGAAAGTTTGGAAAAGAAGTATAACATAAGCAGAGAACTGTTTTGGAAGCTAATCTGTGAGTAGTGGAAAGGATGGACTGCAAGAGTAAAACAGTGGAGGCAGGGAGGGAAATTAGAAGGCAGTGATTCTTAACATTCACATGAAACCCCATAGTTTGCAAATGCACTTTGACATATACTTTTCCTGAAAAATACCGTAAAAGATAACTTAGTAATTTAATGACCAACTTAAAATATCAATGATTTTATAAATATAGGTCTGAGTAATTTGTAAAATTTCATTTTTTCTAAGGACCACTAGCTTATTTTTAATTATTTTTTGTGAAATAAAGTGTTAAAAAATAGTATTAAAACCAATACCCATGCACCCCCCCCATTCAATTGAATACTCAAGATTGTTACCAAAACTTTAGAATCCCTTTGTGTGCCCCCTGCTCCAATTGTAGCCCTCTCCTGGAGGTAACCAGAACTCATTAATAAAAATTCTCTTGATTATAATTATTATTATTACCTATGTATTTTCAAAAATGTGTTTTTCTTATTTCAGTACTTTATAGAAATAGAATCATATTCTTCTGTTACTTGCTTCATTAGCCCAACATTATAATGTGTAGATTCATCAATGTTAATGTGTATAGCTTTAATTCATTCCTTTTTACAGCTGTATACTATTCCATTATATGACTATACCCTAATTTAGTTAGCCAGCCTAATATGGTTAGACATTTGGTCATTTCAAGTATTTTTTCCTATGGTGATAGTAATTCTGTGCCAGCCTCAGCTTGTATGCCTCACTTCAGATCTGTTATCCCCTCTCACACAACCCTTACCCGCTTCTGTGCTTCCCTAGTAACTTTCTGTGGACATAAAGCCCTGGGGCTGTTTTTACTGCAGACTAAGGTACACACATGTGTGACTGTAACTGGCAAGAAGAGACTATCGTGCCGTGCATCAGCTGGACTAGACTATGAGGGCTCTGCCTTTCACAATGGATTACTTGGAAGAACCAGGGGACACAAAAAGGAGATGGGAGGCAAGCCCTGTAGAGCAGTCTTTGGCCAGGATGAGATGGGAGAGAGGAAGGCGGTAGCAGATGCATTGATCTCTCTTCATCCTTCCCTCCAGCAGAGAGTTTTAAGATGAGGTATGCAGCATTTTTCGTATAGCCTCTTTGAAGATATCGCATGAGACTGAGCAATCTGTTAGGTGTGTTGAAAAGCTTTGGCCAGCTCATGAATGTATTTGCCCTTCCATCTTTCCTACCTCACTTCACTTAAAAAACAAAACTTTTTACTGTATATTTTACATATATTATTTCACTTTTTTCCTCACTCCTGCTTTCCCGTGATTGCATCCTCCAGTAAAGCCTGAGCTCATAAACTTTTGGCTCGGTGTCTATTTTCGAGGGAACTTGGCCTAAGACAGGTGCATCGGGCATTCTTAAACTTTTTTTTTCTTTCTTCTTTTTTGGTGAACATATGCAAAGAACGTCTTCAGAATATGTACCTAGGAGTGGAATTGCTGAGTTGTAGTTGTGTATGTTCAGATTTACTAAGCATGCTAAATTGTTTCTCAAACTGGTTTTTACCTTCGTAGTGTATATTTTCACTAGCAGTGTACAAAAGTTCCTGTGCTTTGCAATCTCTCCAAATTTGGCGTTGTCTATTTTTTAAATACTTCTCATCTGGTGGGTATGTAGTGATATCTCATTTAGCTTTGCAAAGCTTTTCCTTGGATACAAATGAGGTTTAACACCATTTTATATGGTCACAGGACATTGGTATTTCATCCTTTGTAAAATGCCTATCTGTGCCTTTTGTGCATTTTCTACTGGTTTGGCTGTCTTTTCTTTCTGATTGGTTGGAATTCTTTATATATTTGGACAGTAATACTTTCTTGGTTATATGTCTTTCAAATATCTTTTACCTTTTTTTTTTTTTTTCATTCTATATGGTTCATCCCTGCACCTTTTAATTCCTGGTCAATTCCTTGCTCTGTCACAAATCAAGTTTCCACATATACATGGGTCTGTTCTGGATTATTTATTTTGTTTCATTGATGTATATGTCCACCTTTGCTCGAATACCACATTGACATCATTACTATAGTTTTATGATGTCTTCATAATTTGTAGCACAAGTCCCCCCGAGTTATTCTTCTGATCTATCTTGTCTATTCGGATTCTTTGCTTTATTAGGTCACACACACGAATTAAGACTTTGGTAAGATTTTGTTTGAAATTGCATCAGATCTTTAGATCAATTTTAACTTATGCTCATGAAGTTGATTGGTTTGTGATTTTTTTCCTTGTACTGTCTTTGTTTATTTTGTATATCGTTTCATTAAATGCATAGAAGAATGTTCCTTATTTTTCTGTTCTCTAGAATCTTTTATGTAAGATTGTCTGTTCCTCTAATGTATGGTAGAACTCACTTGTAAGGTCACCTGGGCCTGAATTTTTCTTTGATCAAATATTTGTACACTACTAATTTTTTTTCTTTAATCATTATGACTCTTCAGATTTTCTGTTTTCTTTTTGACTCACTTTTTGGTGCTTAGAAGTATACTTCTAAGAATTTATTCATTTTATCTGTGTTTTCAGATTTATTGGCATAATATTGTTTGTACCGTTCTTTTTATCTATTTCATCCCTGTTATAGCTGATTTATGCCCACTTTTTCTTTCCTCATATAGTGCTTTGCTTCTTTTTCTTCTTGATGAATTTTGCCAATAATTTGTCTCTTTTATTCCAGATTTATTGACGTACAATTTGACAAGTAAAAATTGTATATATTTAAGGTATGCAATGGATGATTTGATATACATTGTGAAGTGATTACCACAATCATGTTAATTAAAACATTTATCACCTCATAGTTACCTTTTTTTTGTATGTGGTGAGAACACTTAATATCTACTCTTTTAACAAATTTTGAGTATACAATATGATTTATAGTCACCATGACATACATTAGATCCCCAGAACTTACTCATCTTATAACTGAAAGTTTATACCCTTTGACCAATAACCTCCCCATATTCCCAATCCTCCAGGCCTCTAGTAACTACCATTGTACTCTGCTTCTGTGAGTTTGATTTTTTAAGATTCAACACGTAAATGGTACAGTATTTTCCTTTCTGTGTGTGCTTTATTTCACTTAGAATAATGACCTCCAGGTTCATCCATGTTGTCAAAATGTTAGGGGCTGACCCCATGGCTCACTCGGGAGAGTGAGGCGCTGGGAGCGCAGCGGTGCCGGGAGTGCCGAGGCCGCCGAGGTCACCGGTTCGTATCCTATATAGGGATGGCTGGTGCACTCACTGGCTGAGCGCGGTGCGGATGACACCACACCAAGGGTTGCGATCCCCTTACAGGTCACAAAACAAAACAAAAAAAGAAAAAGAAAAAGAAAAAAAATGTTGGGATTTTCTTTTTTATGGCTGAATATCATTTCGGGCTGTGTGTGTGTGTGTGTGTGTGTGTGTGTGTGTGTGTGTGTGTGTGTACTTTGTATACTTACCATATATCCATTCATCTGTTGATGGACACAGTTTCTTTTCATGTCTTGGCTACTGTGGATAATGCTGCAGTGAACATGGGGGACAGATATGTCCTGAGATACTGATTTTATTTCTTTTGGACTTATACCCAGAATTGAAATTGTTGGATCATTTTATAGTTCTATTTTTAATTTTTTGAGGAATTTCCATACTTCTTCCATAATGGCTGTACCAATTTACAGTCCCACCAACAGTGTACACTGGTTCCCTTTTCTCCACCCTGTTGCGAACACTTGTTATCTCTTGTGTTTTTGATAATAGCCATTCAAACAGGTGTGAGGTGATATTTCACTGTGGATTTGATTTACATTTTTCTGATGATTAGTGATGTTGATTGAGCACCTTTTTATGTACTTTGTGGCTATGTGCCTTCTTTGGAAAAATGTCATTCAGGTTTGTATTATTCTGTTTCTGTTGCCCAAAACAAAATACAAAGAACTGGGTGATTTATAAGAAAACAAAATTTATTGCTTACAGTTTTGGAGGCTAAGAAGTCCAAAGTCCAGGGAACACATTTGGTGAAGGTCTTGGTGGTCATGACAGTGACCCCGGGGTCTCATATGGCAGAAAATGGTGGAGCAGAGAGACACTACCCTCTCATGTGCTCTTCTTTTAAAGCCCTTAGAACCACACCCATGACCACCACTTTTAATCTGTTCATGGTCTTACAATCTAATCACCTCTTCAAGGCCCCAGCTTTCAATTACCATAATAGTATTTCCCACCCTCAACAGTTATACTGGGATTTAAGCTTCAGTGTGGTTGCGGGGGGGGGGGGGGGGGTGCATCTAATCTACAGCAAGGTTCTTTGCCCCCCCCTTTTTTGTTATTGAGTTGTATGAGTTCCTTATATGTTTTGGATATTAACCCATTATCAGATATGTAGTTTGCAAATATTTTCCTTCATTCCATAGGTTGCCTTTCAATTTTGTTAATTGTTTCCTTTGCTGTTGTGATATTATGATATGTATGTTTTGGTTTTCATCCAAGGTTCCTGGCTTGTTCTAACCTTCCCCTGCTTTTTTGTCTTGGAGCTGGCCATAAATTCTCTGGCCTACCTTACTTAATTATAGGTCATAGGACCCCCATTTGAGAAGGGGTCCCACCCCATACTCATGGGAATTGAATGCTGCACAGAGAGGCCAAGAAGAATCTGAACAAAAGGCCTTGCTGGGTTGCCCCAACCAGTCTCTTAATGTTAGATCATACCCTTTTGTCCAGCCACAGTTCTCATGGTTGTCCATGCTTCAGTCATGCCCATGTAATGTAGCTGCCATAAAAACCTAACAGCACAGGGTGTGGGAAGCTTCCAGATAGCTGAACATGTGGAGGTTCCTGGAGGTTGGTAGACCAGGGAGTGTATGGAAGCTTGCTTCTCCCCCCATACCTTGCCTTATGCTTCTCTTCATCTGTATCCTTTGTAATATCTTTTATAATAAACTGGTAGACATAAGTACATGTTTCCTCAAATTCTGTGAGCTACTCAAGTAAACTAATCGAACCCAGGGAAGGGATTGTGGGAACCCTGATTTATAGTTGTTTGGTCAGAAGTTCCAGTGGCCTTGACTTGTGACTGGCACCTGAAGTGGGGGGAGTCTTGGCGACTGAGCACTCATCCTGTGCAATCTAACACTATCTCCAGGTAGATAGTGTCAGAATTGAATTAGAAGACACCCTGCTGGTGCCTGCTGCAGAATTGCTGGCTTGCTTGTCGGTGCAGAGAAATCCCCACACATTTGGTCACAGAAGTGGGTCCTCTGTGATGATTGTGATTGGTGCTGAGTAATATTGTAGGAAAAAAATCACTACAGTATGTGTTTTTACTTCTTACAGCTATATAGAAGCTTTTTCGTTTGATGTTAGTTCGACCTGTTTATTTTTACTTTTGTTGCCTATACTTTTCATGCCATATCCAAAAAATCATGGCTAAAGCATATAACAAGGAGCTTTCCCCTATGTTTTCTTCTAGAATTTTTATAGTTTCAGGTGTTACCTTCATGTCTTTAATCCATTTTGAGTTGATTTTTTTCTCTATGGTGTAAAAAAGGTTCTGGTTCCATTCTTTTGCACGTAGGTATCCAGTTTTTCAAACACCATTAATTGAAAAGGCTATCATTTTCCCATTGTGTATTCTTGACACCCTCGTCAAAGACTAATTGACCATATATGTGTGGGTTTATTTCTCTGCTACTTATTATACTCCTTTGGTCTATGTGTCTGTTTTTATGCTGGTACCATACTATTTTGATTACTATAGATTTACAGTATAGCTTGAAATGAGGAAATGTGATGCCTCATCACTTTTTTTCTTTCCTATGGCTATTCTGGATCTTTTGTGGTTCCAGATGAATTTTAGAATTGACTTTTCTATTTCTGTGAAAAATACCATTGGAATTTTGATAGGGATTTTGTTGAATCTGCATATTGCTTTGGGTAGTATGGACACTTTAACAGTATTAATTTTTTAAATTCATGAACATGTGATATCTTTCCATTAATTAGTGTCTTCTTCAGTTTATTTCATTTAATGCCTTATAGTTTTCAGTGTACAGATCTTTCACCCCCTTGGGTATGTCTATTCCCAAGTATTTTATTATTTTGGATGCTATTGTTATTATGACTTAAAAAAAATTTTTTTTTTCAGAGAGTTCATTGTTAGTGTATAGAAACACTACTGATTTTTTAAAATTTTAATTTATCAGTATACAGTGTAGTTGATTTTCGTGTCCCTTTACCAACTCCTCCCTCCTCGCTCCCTCTCCCCCCTCCCACCCATCAACAACATATCTGTTCAATTGTCTTCACAAGTTCAAGGAATTGTGATTGTTGGAAACTCTACTAATTTTTATATGTTGATTTTGTGTCCTACAACTTTACTAGATTTGTGTATTGTTTCTAACAGTTTTTGCTGGAGTCTTTAGGATTTTCTCTATATAAGATCCTGTAATCTGCCAACAGAGACAATTTTACTTCTTCCTTTCTTATTTGGATGCCTTTTATTTCTTTTTCTTGCCTAATTGCTCTGGCTAGGGTATCCAGTAGTAAGTGTGTTGAATAGAAGTAGTGAGAATGGGCACCTTTGTCTTGTTTCTGATGTTACAGGAAAAGTTTTCAGGTTTTCACTGTTGAATATGATGTTAGCTGTGGGCTTGCCATACATGGCATTTGTTATATTGAGGTATATTTCTTGTGTACCTAATTTGTTGAGTGGTTTTAATCATGAAATGATGTTGAATTTTGTTACTTTTCTGCATCTATTTGAGATATTTATATGAAGAGATGATTCTGTGTCTGTCAAAGGATCATTCATCCCTTATTCCGTTAAAGTGGTGTATCAAATGTTTTGATTTGCATATGTTGAACCATCCTTACATCCCAGGGATAAATCCAACTTGGTTATGGAGAGTAATCATTTTAACATGCTATTGAATTTGGTTTGTGGAAAAGCTAGATATGGTCCACTAAGTTAATTTCATGATCCATGAATGAGTAGTAACTCATGGTTTGAAAAAACACTATTGTTAATGCTTGGATATCAGCATTCTTTTTAGCATGTACCTATCTGATAATCTGAGATAATGACAAGTTATTGTTTCATTCTTTAATTATTAGAGAGGCTAAATAATTTGGAAAATTATATTTTTGAAGAGAGTAAGTTGAAGTTCATAGTCTCTCAACCTCCAGTGAACATGAGAATTTTTTAAAAATTTCTTTTATTATTGATGGACCAAATAATCTCTAGTGATTAAGCCTAGGTATCAAAATTTGTGGCCAAGGCTGAGAACAACTGCTGTAGACGGTTATGGTAAATTCGAGATTTGAGTGATGGTGTTGTTCATGGTAAGCCTATATTGTTATTTTAAGAATATTACATTTGGCTTGATGTCCCTTTGAATTTGATGTTTATTTTAAAAGTTTACTTGAAAGGCATTTAAATAAATATGATGAACTTTCTAAAAAAAAAAAAAGAATTTGGTTTGTGGGCATTTTGTTGAAATTTTTGCATCTTTATTCAAAAAAGATATTGGCCTATAATCTTAACTTGTAGTGTTCTTATCTGGCTTTGGTATGAGGATAATGCTGGCCTTGTAAAGTGAGTTTGGACGTGTTCCCCTCTCTTCAATTTCTTGGAAGAATTTGAGAAGTATTGGTGTTAATTCTTCTTTAAATGATCATTACAGTTTACCCATGAAGTCATCTTGTCCTGGGCTTTTCTTTGTTGGAGGTGTTTGATTATTGCTTCCATCTCTGTACTTGTTATTGGTCTATTCAGATTTTCTGTTTCTTCGTAATTCAGTCTTGGTAGGTATGTTTCTAGGAATTTTTCTATTTCTTCTTGATTACCTAATTTGTGGGCATATTATTTTTCATAGTACTGTGTTATGATCTTTGCACTTCTGTGGTATCAATCATAATGTCTCCTCTTTCATTTATACTTTTTTATTTGAATTATCTCTTTCTCTTTCTTCCTCTGTCTCTTTCTTTTTTTGGTTAGTCTAACTAAAAGTTTAAAAATTTTGTTTATTTTTCCAAAAACGCAAAACTCAGTTTCATTGACCTTTTCTATTGTCTTTCTAGTCTGTATTTTGTTTACTTCTGCTCTAATGTTTATTATTTCCTTCCTTTTATTAACTTTGGAAGTAGTTTGTTTTTCTTTTTCTAGTTCCTTGAATTGTAGAGTTAGGTTGTATTTTTGCAGTCTTTCTTTTTTCTTAATGTAGGCATTTATTGCTATAAACTTTCCTCTTAGAACTGCTTTTGCTTCATCCCATAAGTTTTGTTATATTATATTTCCATTTTTGTTTGTTCTCAAGGTGCTTTTTGATTTCCATTTTGATATCTTCTTTGACCTGTTGGTATTGTTGGAAGGGGTTGTTTAATTTCCATAAATTTGTGAATTTTCCAATTTTCTTCCTGTTATTGATTTTTATTTTCATACCAGTGGTCACAAAAGATACTTGATATGACTTCAGTTTTCTTAAATTTGCTAAGACTTGTTGTGTGGCCCAACATATGGTCTATACTGAATAATGTTCCTTGTATGCTTGAGAATAATGTGTTTTCTGATGCTGCTGGACGGAATGTTCTTTATAGGTCTGTTAGGTCCATTTGCTGTTTCCTTATTTATTTTCTGTCTGGATGATGTATCTGTTGTTGAAAGTGGGGCATTGTAGTCCCCCACTATTATTTTATTACTGCTTATTTCTCCCTTCAGTTCTGTTAATATTTGCTTTATATATTTACATGCTCCAATGTTGGGTGCATATATATATTTACAATTGTTATATCTTCTTGATGAAATGACCCCTTTATCATTATGTTGTGACCTTCTTTGGCTCTTGTGACAGGTTTTGACTGAAAATCTATTTTGTCTGATAGAAGTGTAGCCACCCCTGTTCTCTTTGGTTATCATTTGCATGGAGTATTTTTTTCCATACCTTCATTTTCAGCCTATGTATCTTCTTAAAGCTAATGTGAGGCAATCTGGTAGGCAGCATATTCTTGGACCTTATTTTATTTTAAATCCATTTAGCCATGCTGTATTTTTTAATCAGAGATATTCATCTATTTACATTTAAAGTAATTACTAATAGGTAAGGACTTACTACTGCTATTTTTGTTAATTGTTTTCTGGTTGTTTTGTATATCCTTTGTTCCTTTCTTCTTCTTTGGCTGTCTTCCTTTGTGATTTGCTTATTTTTTGTAGTAATATGCTTATTTTTTGTGTATCTACTAATGGTTTTTTTCTTTGTGGCTACCATGAGGCTTACATAAAATATCTTATAGGTGTAACAGTGTACTTTAGGCTGATACCTTAACTTCAATCATATACATAAACTCTACATTTTGAATACCCCCCATTTTATGCTCTTGAATCACACTTTCCATTTTTTGTATTGTGTATCCATTAGCAAATTATTATAGTAATAGTTATTTTTAATACTTCTGTCTGTTAACTTTATACTAGAGGTGAAAGTAATTTATTCACCACTATTGCAGTATTAAAGCATTCTAGGTTTGACTATATATTTACCTTTACCAGCAAGTCTTATGCTTTCTTATGCTATCATATTGCTCTTTAGTGTCCTTTCATTTTAAGTGGAAGAACTCCATTTAGCATTTCTCATAAGGCAATCTAGTGGTAATAAATTCCCCTAGCTTTTGTCTGTCTGGGAATGTCTTTATCTCTTCTTCATTTCTGAAAGACACCTTTGCCAGATATGTTCTTCATTAGCAGTATTTTTCTTTAAGAACTGTGAATATATCATCCCACTCCCTCCTGGCCTGCAAGGTTTCTGCTGAGAAATTCACTGGCAGTTTTATCTGTGTTACCTCATATATGATGAGTTGCTTTCTCTTGCTGCTTTTAAAATTTTCTCTTTGTCTCTGAATTTTGATGATTTCATTATAATATATCTCAGGGGTAATCTTCTTTGGGTTGATCTTACTTTAGGTCCTTTGAGTTTCATGAATATGGATGTCCATGTCCCTTTCAAGATTTGGGGAGTTTTCAGCCATTACTTCTTTAAATAAGCTTTCTTCCCCCTTTCATCTTTGTTCTTTTTCTGGGAGTACCATAATGCATATATTCATTTGCTTGATGGTGCCCCATATGTTCTGTGACTCCTCCCAGGTATCTAGGCAATGGTGCTATTAGCAGGACTAAGGTCAAATGGGACTGTAGCTGCATTCATAGGGGAACGGGCCTATTTATGGGTCTGTATCCAGGACCACAGTTGGTGAGCCTGTCACCTGGTCATGGCCCTTGTTGGTCTTGGGCTCCACCAGAATCTCACAACCTCCTACCTGGATCTCAAAGCTCCCACAGTGGTACTTTTTTCTGTGGATGGATGCCAAATTATTGTTGCTGGGGGAGGGTGTATAAGTGAAAGATCTCCTATTCTGCCATCTTAGTGATGTCACCCTGTCTGTGTTCTCCTTTTAGTCTTTCCTAAGAACCACATTTTGGCATTATTTATCACCTCTATTTTATGTCTTCTATTTCATTAATTCCTGATCTGGCTTTACTATTTTCTTCCTTCTGTTTTCTTTGGATTTATTCTGATGTTCTTTTCTTAATTTACATGTAACTTAATTTTGTAAGTTGTGTGCTTAGGTCCTTAATTTTGAGGCTTTCTTCTTTTTAAACTATTTTTGGATTAAGACATATACACAGAAGTTTGTAAAAACATATATATTGAGTTAGATTAATAATTACTAAGTAGTTGTCATTCAGATCAAGAAAAAGACAACTACCAAGTTTAATAGCCTTCTTTATGGTCTTCTTAGATCATAGTCCCCTGTCTGCCCTCTAGATGTAGCCACTATCAAGATAGTATAAGTTTATGTAAAATGTTATTACTTAAATATGCATCCCTAAACAATATAATTTAACATTCTCTGCTTTTGAACCTTATATATAATGGGATAATATGTGAGATGTATTCTTTTGAGACTATTTTTTCACCTGATATTATGTCTATTAGATTCATTCTTTTACTTTAAGTGCTGTAGGGTAGTCCATTTTGGGAATATAGCACACATTACATATCCAGTGTACTGTTATTAAACATTTAGCTGATTTCCATTTTTTGCTATTGTAAATAACCCTGCTCTGAACAGTCTCGTGTGTTTCTCTTATGGTACATGTGCAAGAGTATCTCTGTATAGTAGATGCAGAACTGTTCATCCATAAAATTTATGTAATACAACCCTTAATAGAATATGGTAAACATTACGTGTTTGTACCAATTTACACTCTCACTGGGTACCAACTTACACTCCCACCAGCAGTGTATGATAGTTCCCAGAGCTTCATACTTTGTCTTCTCGAACTTTTAAATTTCCCCAATGTGGTAAGTGTATAATATGTGTAATTTTGTTTTATAGTGAGTGTTCCCTGATTGCTAGTAAGATGGGCTTCTTTTTGTGTTTTTTTTTCATGAAAGCTATAACTTTATGTCTAAGTACTGCTTTATTTGCATCCCACAAATTTTAATACAATGCATTTTTTAATTATTTAGTTCTAAATATATGGTAATATTCATTGTGACTTATTCTTTAACCTAGGAATTACATTGAAATTCACTGTTAAATTTTTAGATATTCTAATTTTGTCTTTATTTTCTCCACCTCCAGTGATCAGCTCTCTTTTCAGGGATTTTTTTTTCCCAGAAAGTGATGAAATTTGTAAATATTAAAAAAAAAATTGATAGAGGGGGAAAAAAACTACCTTGAAGCAGGTGGTGGACAGGCTATTGAGTTCATTCTCAAGAAAACCTTTTATAAATTCATGCCTCAACAAAATTACAAATTACAATGCTTTTATTAAGTGATATTTTTATCAAAAATGGGGAAAATATCAAAGTGAGTGTGGACGATACCAACATTAATAAAGCAAATGTATTTCACAGGGTCTAACACATAGAAATGTTAAGCTTGGGAAAAACAGAAAACTTTCCCAGTACTAAAGTATCTGTTGTAGATTAAAAAAAAACAAAAAACATTGTACCACAGCAAAAATGCTGGCTCTAAGGGCAGATATCCTTAGTGCAGCTAAACCTTATGATGGGAAAGTACAATGATGATCTCGTTCTTTTTGTAACTATCTATGTTCCTTTTCTGTAACTTTCTTGCCTGGAGAATAAAAACGGAGAGAAAACCTGATTCAGGCTTATTTCTGAACAATGCTTCTCTCTTGAAGGTTCTGGAATTAACCTTTATGGGCCACTCACTGCTCAGGAGAAATGGGCTTTGAGTAATCCTGTACGTCTCCGTCACCCTGGGAGAGGTGACAAGTGAGCATTAAAATCTATGAATTTTATTGGTATTTACTTTACAAGTTTTAGTGATCTTTCACATGTAACACTTAGTTTGACCCAACAGTAGTCCTATGAGATAGATAATGTTATGATTGGGCTGGACTAATGCTGTGGGAGTGTAGATTTGTGTATAGATAGGAGAAAATTGCAGGGGTGATATAGATGGGACTTCAAAACCAATTTGAATCAAGATTAATATTAACTTAGGCATCACAAGAAAAGGTGCAGATTTAAAATGGGAGAGAGGGAAGTTTGAGGAGCTGCAAAATCATTCATTTTTAACTATTTCTGGAGCAGTATAAAACATATATTTGGAGGTAAAAAGCAAAGAAGTGCCTACATTCATCTGTGGTGAGGTGATGATAGGAGCCATGTGAGAGGATGTATCTAAGGGAAGGAATGTGGACCATGAAGAAAGGCAGAGCCTTGGGTTCTGTCTACATTTAAAGACTAAGAGGAAGAGGATAGAGCTAAAGAAACTAAGCCAAATGGAAAAATATGTATGGGGAAAACTAAGAGAGTGTACTTTTATGGTCGCCAAGGGAGGAGAATATTTCCATAAGGGAGAGGGTGTGGTTACCTATGTCAACTGGTGTAGAGAGGCCGAGTATTATGATAACTGCAGAGTCCATATAATTTGATGGTTAAGAAATCATTGGTAACCTTATTGAAAGCAAATTCAGAAGAGTTGTGGGGGCAGAAGCTAGATTGTAATAGAGTTAGGGATGGCTGAGTGGTGAAAAATAATTATTTTTTCATGCAGTTTAGTAATGAAGAAAAGAGAAAGAAAGGGAGAGTTTAAGGGAAAGGCAAGCAGAGTGTAGGTTTTTTGTTTATTTACTTATTATTATTTTTTTAATAGTGACATTTGAACATATTTTTGGGTGTGAGAGGAAGTTACCAATGCTGTAGAAAAGACTGAAAATTCAAGGAAAGGGAGATACAACCAGAAATGTGTTGGAAAGAGTACTGAATATATAGCCAAGGGACTAGTGTTTTTATGCTGGCTCTGCCATTTGCCATTAAGGTTTATATAAAATTATTTACCATTTTGTGGTCCCAATTTTTCTCATCTATAAAGTCAGAATAATCACATTTACTATATATATTTTATAGAGTTGGCATAAAAATCAAGTAAAATAATATTTGCAGAAGTGCAGTTAGAAATGAATCCATATCCTACATCAAAGTGCACGACTGTGATAAGTGATTGTGAATGTTGATTCCTTTTTTTAGTATAGTTATTAAATATAAGAGTAATAGTGACTCTATTGAGAAAGTTATAGAGGTCAAGGGTACAGATGTAGTTTCTTCCCGAAAGTGGGCTTAGACATAACTTCCTCTGAAACAGATGGGAGGAAAAAGAAAGTTTCAAGGAGAAACTTGGAGAGTGTAATTGAAGAATATTTAGGCATATTTTAATTCTAATTAGTTCAAATTCTAATTAAAGATTAGTTATTTATAGGGGGCATGAACAAATGTGGGGATACCACTATTCTTATGTCTTGTAGTGCTAGCAACAGCCTATAGGAAATTGTTTTATCTTCAGTTATTTCTCAGGAGGAGCAATATTCAGTCCACTCATCCTTCTGTGAGTTCTTATGTCATCTATGAAGTTTGTCTGGAGTTTTTCTAAAAATATGATACAAGAAAATATTTTTTGAACAGTATGTGCCAAACAGTCTACCAGGGCAATATTTCTCTGCTGAGGATAGTTCTACTTACATGGAGGTGATTCTGCCCAGATGGGGGTGTTTAGAAATGTGTGGCAGCAGTTTCAATTGTCACAGTGACTGGGATGCTATTGGAATTCTGGGGTGGGGGCCAGAGCTATTAAATTTTTTTCAATTCATAGGACAGTCCCACACAATGAGGATAGACAACAGCATTTTCTAGGGACTGTGGAGGAAAAATAAACCATTAAACCGAAATTATTGTCTTAAAGGGGTACATAGTTTCATTGTGGATACAAGGCATAAATACTAAAGATTCTATAGCAGTACAAAATACTGAGAAGTGTGTAAAATAAATGGGAATGATAGTGACATTAATTAGTAAGCTACATGATAGCTGGGATCATATCCATTTTAATTTTTTCCAGATCTTAACTATTACCTGAAAAGACTAGGTCCCCAATAAATATATTTATTGAGTGAATAAGTGAGTACATTGATGAATATATGATATAGGATTTGAGAAGAGAGATATCAAAGGGAAGAGTGTGGTGTAGTGGCAAGAGCATGGGGTTATGAGTTAAGGGAGAGGCTTGGGGTTCTGGTCTTTGTTTGCCCACTGACTCTGTAATTTTGATCTTTAAAATTTTTTTTTTTTTAAATTTTACTTCTCAAAATACATTGTACTTGATTTTCATGCCCCTTCACCCCTTTCCCTTCTCCCCTCCCCCCCACATTGTATCTGTTCACTTGACTTAAATAGTCCAAGGAATTTTTGTAGTTATTCTGTCTTCTTCCCTCCCCGACCCTTTATTTGTTAGTGTGTTTGTTTATTTATTAATTTGTAGCTCCCACAAATAAGTGAGAACATGTGGTATTTCTCTTTCTGTGCCTGACTTGTTTCACTTAATATGATTTTCTCTAAGTCCATCCATGGTGTTGCAAATGGTAGTATTTCATTCTTTTTTATACCAGAATACTATTCAATTGTGTAGATGTACCACAGTTTCCTTATCCACTCCTCAGATGATGGACTTTTGTGCTGGTTCCAGCTCTTGGCTATTGTATATAGAGCTGCAATAAACATAGGAGTAAAGGTATCCACTTGGCATGATGATTTCCATTCCTCTGGGTATATTCCCAGCAGTGGAATCACTGGGTCATATGGTAGATCTGTCTGTAATTGTTTGAGGAACCTCCATATCTGAAAACTATACAAACTCATGGAAATTAAACAACGTTCTACTTAATGACATGTGGGTCCAAGAAGAAATTAAACAGAAATCAAAAAAATTCTTGAAACTAATGAAAATAATGACACATTAGACCAAAACCTGTGGGATACTGCAAAAGCAGTATCAAGGGGGGAAATTTATTGCATTAAATGCTTACTTCAGAAGAATGGAAAGATGGCAAATAAATAAACATAACACTTCACCTTAAAGATCTAGAAAAACAAGAACAATCCAAACCTAAAGTTAGTAGATGGAAAGAAATAATTAAGATTAGAGTAGAACTAAATGAAATAGAAACATGAAAAACAATACAAAAGATCAATTGAACAAAAAGTTGGTTTTTTGAAAAGATAAATAAAATCGACAAACATTTAGCAAGATTAAGAAAAAAAGAGACAAGACTCAAATAACAAAAATTAGAAATGAAAAAGGTGATATTACAACTGACACCTCAGAAATACAGGGAATCGATAGAGACTACTATAAACATCTACATGCCAACAAATTTGAAAATCTGGAGGAAATGATAAATTTCTGGATGCATACAAATTACCAAAACTGAGCCAAGAAGGTATAGAATATCTGAACAGACCAATTACAATAACTGATCTTTTTTTTTTTTTTTTTTGGTGTCTGGCTGGATAGGGAACCAAACCCTTGACCTTGGTGTTACAAAGCCATGCTCTAATACTCTAGCCAACTGATCTACCTGGCCAGCCCTGACCCTATGACTTTAAACTAGGTCTTGATTTCATTAACTATAGACAAAAAGCATTGTACTAGATGATTTCTAAGCAGTCTTTCAACTTTAAAATTCTATGTTCTATGAACTAGGGAAAGTTACAGATAGGAGGTGAAGTTTGAAATAGGTCTTAAAGAGTAAGGCAAAAGGAGTGGAAACTTGGAAGGGAAGGCAGTATAAGTACTGTCTCCATAGAGTAAGCCTGAATATTCAACCCCTTCTGGAGGAGACAGTTCTTGTTGGTAAGTAATGGGCTGTAAGTTATTAAAATCAGGAAGGAGGACCAATAGTGGCAGCCTTTAAGATTTAGGATAATGAGGTGAATTTTTTTTCTTTAGTTTGATTTTATTTTGTCAATATAAAATGTGGTTGATGATTGTAGCCCATTACTGAAACCTCCCATTGGGAGAGCCCCCCACCCTCCCAACAAACTCCCATCTGGTTCCTTGTTGTATCAACTTCAAGGAATCGTCATTGTTGTGTCTTCTTCCCCCCCCCCCAGGTTGTTTGTGTATTTATTTATTTATTTTTAGCTCCCACAAATAAGTGAGAACGTGTGATATTTCACTTTCTGTGCCTGACTAGTTTCACTTAATATAATTCTCTCGAGGTCCATCCATGTTGTTGCAAATGACATTTCATGCTTTTTTATAGCAGAGTAGTATTCCATTGTGTAGATATACCATGTTTTTTGTATCCACTCATCTGATGATGGACATTTGGGCTGCTTCCAACTCTTAGCTATTGTAAAGAGTGCTGCAATGAACATTGGAGAACAGGTATACCTTCGACTTGATGATTTCCATTCCTCTGGGTATATTCCCAGTGGTGGGATACCTGGGTCATTTGGTAGATCTATCTGCAATTGTTTGAGGAACCACCATACCATTTTCCATAGAGGCTGCACCATTTTGCAGTCCCACCAACAATGTACGAGAGTTCCTTTTTCTCCTCAACCTCGCCAGCATTTACCATTCACAGTCTTTTGGATATTAGCCATCCTAACTGGGGTGATATGGTATCTCAGTGTGGTTTGGATTTGCATTTCCCGAATGCTGAGTGATGTTGGGCATTTTTTTATGTGACTCTTGGCCATTTGTATATCTTCCTTTGAGAAATGCCTGTTTAGTACTTTTGACCAATTTTTAATTGGGTTGCTTGTTTTTTTCTTGTAAAGTTGTTTCAGTTCCTTGTATATTCTGGATATACCTCTTGGTATGTGTCTAGCTTCATTCTCCTGCGTATTGATATCCAGTTATCCCAGCACCATTTGCGAAAGAGGCAGTCTCTTCCCCAGTGCATAGGCTTGGTGCCTTTGTCAAAGATCAGATGGCTGTAGGTGTGTGGGTTGATTTCTGGATTCTCTATTCTATTCCATTGATCAGTGTGTCTGTTTTTGTGCCAGTACCATGCTGTTTTGGTTATTATTGCTTTGTAGTATAGTTTAAAGTCTGGTAGTGTTATGCCTCCTGCTTTATTTTTTTGCTCAGCATTGCTTTGGCTATGTGTGGTCTTTTGTTATTCCATATAAATGTCTGGATAGTTCTTTCCATTTCTGAGAAAAATGTCATTGGAATTTTGATGGGGATTGCATTGAATTTGTAGATCACTTTGGGTAGCATGGAAATTTTCACAGTGTTGATTCTTCTAATCCAAGAGCATGGGATATCTTTCCATCTTCTTGTATCCTCTCTAATTTCTCTCAGCAGTGGTTTGTAGTTCTCATTATAGAGATTTTTCACCTCCTTGGTTAACTCAATTCCTAAGTATTTTATGTTTTTGGTGGCTATTGTAAATGGGCCAGCTTTCTTTATTTCTCTTTCTGCATGTCCACTATTGGAGAATAGAAATGCTACTGATTTTTGTGTGTTGATTTTGTATCCTGCTACTTTGCTGAAATCATTTATCAACTTTAAGAGTTTTTTTGTAGAGGCTTTATGCTGTTCGATATATAGGATCATGTCACCTGCAAAGAGGGACAGTTTCACGTCATCTTTTCCAATCTGGATGCGCTTTATTTCCTTCTCTTCTCTGATTGCTCTGGCTGGTACTTCTAACACTATTTTGAATAGGAGTGGTGAGAGTGTGCATCCTTCTCTAGTTCCTGTTCTGAAAGGAAAAGCTTTCAGCTTTTCCCCAATCAAGATGATATTGGTGGTGGGTTTATCATTATGGCTTTAATTATGTTGAGATACTTTTCATCTATGCCTAACTTATAGAGAGTCTTTGTCATGAATGAGTGCTGAATTTTATCAAATGCTTTTTCAGCATCTATAGAGGTAATCATATGGTCCTTGTGTTTGATTTTATTGATATGGTGTATCATATTTATTGATTTGCATTATGTTGAACCAACCCTGCATCCCTGGGATGAATCCCACTAGACCATGATATGTAATTTTGCATATGTGTTGCTGTATTCTGTTAGTTATTATATTATTGAGGATTTTTGCATCTATATTCCTCAAGGATATTGGCCTGTAGCTTTCTTTTTTTGTTGAATCTTTCTCTGGTTTTGGTATCACTGTGTTGTTTGCTTCATAGAATGTGTTTGGGAGAATTGCCTCTGTTTCAATCTTTTGGAATAGTTTGTAGAGAATTGGTGTCAATTCCTCTTTGAATGTTTGGTAGAATTCTGCTGTGAATCTATCTTGTCCTGGGCTTTTCTTTGTTGGGAGCCTTCTTGATAACAGCTTCAATCTCTTTTATTGTTATTGGTCTGTTCAGATTTTCTACATCTTCTTGGCTCAGTTTTGGTAGCTTGTGTGTGTCCAGACATTTATCCATTTCCTCCAGATTTTCAAATTTGTTGGCATATAGTTGTTTATAGTAGTCTCAAATGATTCCTTGTATTTCAGATGTATCAGTTGTAATATCACCTTTTTCATTTCTAATTTTTGTTATTTCGATCTTCTCTTTTCTTTTTTTAGTTAGCCATGCTAATGGTTTGTCAATTTTATTTATCTTTTCAAAAAACCAACTTTTTGATTCATTGATCTATTGTATTGTATTTTGGCTTTTTATTTCATTAAGTTCTTCTCTGATCTTAATGATTTCTTTCTGTCTGCTAACTTTGGGTTTGGAGTGTTCTTGTTTTCTAGTTCTTTAAGGTGAAGTGTTAGGTTGTACACTTGCCATCTTTCCATTCTTCTGAAGTACGCATTTAATGCGATAAATTTCCCCCTTAGTACTGCTTTTGCAGTATCCCACAGGTTTTGGTATGATGCATCATTGTTTTCATTAGTTTCAATAAATTTTTGATTTCCTGTTTGATTTCTTCTTGTCCCCATGTGTCATTAAGTAGAATGCTGTTTAATTTCCATGTGTTTGTATAGTTTCCAGAATTTCGTTTGTTATTGATATCTAACTTTAACCCATTGTGGTCTGAAAAAATATATGGGATAATTCCCATTTGTTTGAATTTGTTGAGACTTGATTTGTAACATAACATGTGATCTATCCTGGAGAATGATCCATGTGCTGATGAGAAGAATGAATATTCTGAGGTTGTTGGATGGAATGTTCTGTAGATATCTGCCAAGTCCGATTGGTCTAGAGTATTGTTTAGATCTTGTGTTTCTCTGCTGATTCTTTCCCTAGATGATCAGTCCAATATTGACAGTGGGGTATTCAGGTTCCCTGCTGTTATGGTATTTGTGTCTATTTCCTTCTTTAGGTTTAACAGAGTTTGCTTTATAAATCTGGCTGCTCTGACATTGGATGCATATATATATATATGATGTATGTCTTCTTGATGGATCAATCCTTTTATCATTATGTAGTGGCCCTCATTATCTCTTTTTATGGTGTTTAGTTTAAAGTTTATTTTATCAGATATAAGAATAGCTACTCCTGCTCATTTTTCATATCCGTTTGCATGGTAAATCTTTTTCCATCCTTTCACTCTTAGTCTATGTGAGTCTTTATAGGTGAGGTGGGTTTCTTGAAGGCAGCATATAGTTGGGTCCTCCTTTTTAATCCAGTCAGCCTGTCTGTGTCTTTTGATTGGGGAATTTAATCCTTTTACATTAAGAGTTGTTATTGAAAAGTGTTGATTTAATCCTAGCATTTTATTGATTTTTGTTTGGATGTCTTAATTGTCTTTTTTCCTTTCTTTCTGGTTTATTGTTTGTTTTCTGTATTAGTTGGTTCCTTGGGTTGTCGATAACCTTTTTTTTTTCTCTTCATTGTTGCTATTTTTATTTTACTAGTGGGTTTTGATTTTTCTTGAATTTTTTATGCAGTGGTAGTTATTTTTCAGGTACCAAAGCCAGTACTGTACTCCCTTGAGAATTTCTTGTAACGGTGGTCATATTTGCTCGTTTTGGAAGGATATCCTAGCAAGGTAGAGCATTCTTGGCTGGCAATCTCTGTCTTTTAGTATTTTGAATATATCTTCCCATTCCTTTCTGGCTCTTAGGGTTTGTTATGAAAAGTCTGATGTTAGTCTGATTGGGGCTCCCTTATAGATGATTTGATGCTTCTCTCTTGCAGCTTTTAAGATTCTCTCTTTGTCTTTGATATTTGCAATTTGACTATAACATGTGTTGGAGAAGACCTTTTTGGGTTGAATATGTTTGGAGTTCTTTGAGCTTCCTGAATCTGAAGATCTGTGTCTTTTCCTATACCTGGGAAGTTTTGTGCCACTATTTTGTTGAATATGTTTTCAATGCAATCTCCTTTTTCCTCCCCTTCTGGAATACCGATTACTCAGTTATTTGAGCGCTTAATGTTGTCTGATATCTCTCTTAGATTTTCTTCAATGTTTTTAATTCTTTTTTTTTTTTTTGGTCTGCCTGTGTTATTTCAAAAGCCCACGTTCAAGGTCAGAATTTCTCTCTTTTGCTTCTGCAAGCCTGCTGGTTAAACTCTCTGTTGTGTTTTTTATTTGCTTGAATGAATTCTTCAGCTCTCCAAGCTCTGCTACATTCTTTTTCAGGGCACTGATTTCCTTGTACATTTCTTCTTTCGGGTCCTGTATAGTTTTCCTCATTTCATCGCGTTGTCTAGCTGAGTTTTCTTGTATCTCATTCAGTTTCCTTAGAATTATCACTTGAAATTCCTTGTCAGACATTTCAAGGGTTTCTTGTTCTATAGGATCTAGATCTTGAGAGTTATTACCCTTCAGTGGTGTACTTTCTTGAGTTTTCATATTTCTGGTATTTTTCCTTTGATGTTTAGTCATCGTGGCAGGGGATTTCACAGTCCACTGGTTTGACACTCTTTTCTGGCTAGGATTGCTGCTGACTGCCAATTTGGTATGGCTGCCTCAGTGTCTGCTCGGTTGCCCACTAATGCTTCAGGTGTGTGGTCGCCTCAGATCTTGGGCCTCTCAGGGGAGGTGTCTCTCTGGTCAGCACGCACTTGGCCAGGCTCGGGATGGAGTCGGGTGGTGGTGGCAAGGCCTACCTGCTGGGTTGCGCTCTGGCATCGCATGGCAGGTAGTCTCCGAGGGTCATGGTCCTCTCTGGCTAGGTGTCTCTCTGACCAGCATGCACTCAGGGGGGCTGGGGATGGAGTCGGGTGGCGGCAGGGAGGCCTTCCTCCTGGGTCATACGCTGGCACCACAGGGCTCATGGTTTCCGCAGGTCTTGGGCTTCTCCAGCTGGGCGCCTCTCTGATTGGCGTGCACTCGGTGGGGCTGGGGATGGAGTCGGGTGGTGGTGGCAAGGCCTACCTGCTGGGTCACGCACCAGCACCACAGGGTGCATGGTCCCCGCAGATCTTGGCACCTCTCTAATCGGCGCACACTCAGCCGGGCTAGGGATGGAGTAAGGTGGCGGTGACACTGCAGTCTGGCACTGCAGGGCACCATGAGGTAAATTTAATGCTGTAAATGATTGACTTGGCTTCTGCTCGTCTTGTTCCTATTCTAGTGTAATGTCATTGCACCAGATCCTTCTTACTATGCTCCCTCTATCAGATTAGCCAAAATTTGTCATCTACCCTTTGACAATATAATTTGAACTGTTGACCTTTCTCTGTGGAGCCACTTTAGCCCTATGTGACATGTCCCTAGGCCAGTGTTTCTCAGAGTGGAGTCTGCTAATGATAACTTCCAAATAGCCTAGGGTGCATGTGAAATGCAGATTCTCAGGTCCTACCCAGACCTGCTGAATGTGAGTTTCTGAGGAGTGCTATCCAAGAATCCACATTTAAAGCTGCCTAACTAGGTCTGAGTCTTACATACAGAGCCAGCTTCATGGGCATCTGACCTGTACAGTCACACGGGGCCCTGCAGTTAGCAGGGCCCTGAGCTTGGTCTAATGCTCTGCTGCTGTTGTCTTGAAATTCATACTAATTTTTAATAATGATTTTTAACAAGAGGCCCTACATTCTTATTTTGTGCTGGGCCCCACAAATTATATAGTCAGTCTCATTCATGAGAAGTGTTAAAGTTTGAGAACCACTGCCCTAACTCAGTCCTTACCTATTCACCCCTTTGATGTTTTAATGATAGATGTTTAAATGACAAAAAGTGTATGTATTTTTTTTTAAGTTTAATGTAATAGCAGAGTGCAGTGTGGTTTGTAGAAACTGTGAGATTGGGAGACTTGTTAAGGGGCTATAGTAATAGATCATGCCTGAATTGATAAGAGTTTGAACAAAGCATGGCAGTGGAAATGGGAAGGAAGTAATGAGTGTCAAAACCAACACAGGAGAACTGATGGAACTTGGTAATTGATTGGTTATGAGCCCAGAAGAGTTTCCAAGTCTTGGGGCCTGGATGAATGAAATAGGCATGTTACAAAGGGCCTTTGGTTTTGGAAGGAAAAAGACATTCCATTTTTGACACATAGCATTTCTTGAGGTGATGGCAAATAATCTGGGTAGAAAGGCCCAGTTGGAAATTACAAGCTAGAGATGAAAGCTTTAAGAGTCTTCAAAAAAGCACTACCACTTGAAGCTGTGACAGTAGGTGAGTTGGACAGAAAAGGTGTAGAAGTATAAAGAAAGTGAAAGACTACAGCAATGTCTCTTGTTATCCGTAGTTTGGAGGCAGGAGAAGTACCATTAAGGAGGGAAGGCAGGAGTCAGCATAGATATGTTAGGAATCTTACATTTCTTCCAGCATGGACTCCACGGAAAAGTCTTGATAACCACTTGTTCTCTTCAGTTTTATGACTCTGTGAGTTTGTCACACTGCCCAAGTATAATTATTATTATACGGCCGAGTAAAGTCAATATCAAGATGCTAAAATTTCTGTAGTCATCTTCAGTGATGCACAGCCACACCATTTGTCAATACCTGTTACATTGCAGCCTTCCTTAAGAGACTGTTCAAAGGAGTAAGAAGAAAATCCTGTTTAGAGGAAAGGCAATTTGGTACCTAAAAGTCAAAAGAAAGCACACTGGGGATGTGGGGCACGCTTAAAAATAAGATATAATGTTGACTGGGTAATGCACATACTTTAAAAGAAAACACATAATTTTTGTTAGAAGACATGGACTACATGTTTTCTAATTCATTATAATGGAGCATAAGAAGTGTGTTTTGAAATTGCTGTCACACATTTAGTGGCTGGAATTCATAGAACTTCATGCTGTTTCCACCCACCACATCTGATGAGGTAAGTTTTTTAAAAGGGCATCATTGATCTTGCAGACATTTTTTCCTGCTAACTGGAAAACACTGCTCGTGACAGAAAGTTAAGTTAGACTCAAAACTAAAATAATAAGTTTTCATTTATAATTTGAGCTATGTCTATTGCACAGAGAAATAAGTAAATTATATGAAACCTTTTCTGTGATGAGAACAGATCAAGTGCTTTAATAATACTTTGCAAATCTTTAAAAGAGCTCCTGACAATAATATATCAGCTTTGGAAGCTGTATGAAGCAAAAAATTGATGCCTGCCAAATCAATGCCAGTCTTTTATCCTAAAGCTAAAATTAGCAAAGATGAACCAACCCTCTAACATGTCCAGAAAGAAGAAAACCCTAATGTGGGCTTTAATTGATGCTTAGTGTATGCTATTAGCACAACAGCTGATGGTCTACCAATTACTTTTGGAAATGGAGAAAACTCCTCTCTTAATTAGCTTTTTTATAAAATGTGCTTATATTTTTATTCTTTGTGAAGACTGACTTTCAGTGTAAGAAAATCTAGTATGCTGGAATATGAGAAATAGATTCTTTAAGGAACAAAAAGCCTTTGAGAATTCATAGTAACTTTGAAAAAGCTATTGGGCAGTGCACAAGGAAAGGTCTCAATTATTTTTATGTCACATGAGCAAATGTATTGTTAAGTTGTAAGCAGAACTGTCAGCAGTCTCCTGATGCCTCAACACAATGGGCATCCACTTGAATTAATATTTTCATTTGCCTTGTGCTTATTAGAGGACATATGGCAGGTTTCCGTCTTGGCTGTGAAATGCTCTGATTTTAATTTTGGTAAAATCCTTAGCAGTCATCTCATGCTGTATTTGATGAGAGGCTAATTTTCAACATTCCGTTAACAAGGTCTCCTCAATGAGTATGAGGTTTTCAAATGAAATTTGCATATCTACCATGCAGTGATTCAACATCCAGTCTCATTGCTTCTTTGTTACTGTGAAACATGATGCAGATTAGTAAAAGCATTTGGTTCTACACCTTTCCCATTTCTCCACTGATAGATATGTTTGGGTAGATCTGTTGTTATGCTAATTTCCTTGTGTTATCTTTGGTTGCCTGGGACCATGGAACAAGAGAATTCACAAATTTTGGAAAATAATAAAATGATTCTCAGCAAGGCAATCACAGGAACACATTCGACTGTGAAATTCATCTTGAATTATACAAATACTTCCATTTTTGTCCAGCATCAGGATCACTGAAAGGAGGGAATACAGAAGCTGTTCATTTAATGATAATACATACTTTTTGCTCTTTGGCTAATGCTGTCTTATCCTTACATTTGAAGGCTATGAGATAAAATGGAAGATATTAACAAGAGAAAGGACTTTATATGGGTAGAGCAGACTGATAGGGAGAAGCTAGAATAAAGGAGGATATTGCATTTACCTCAGGGTGGATGGATTAGGGTTTAGATTATAGCCTTGCCTGTAAAAATGTAAAACCAGTGGTAGGTCCAGGAAATTCATAGATGTGATATAAGTGTTTCAAAAATGATTCCCAGGCAACTAGTCAATATCAGTAGTAATGCTGACGGTGTTGAGGAATTTGGGGGTGCTGTGAAAACATTCTTACCACAATCTAATTTTAGGTCACAGAAGAAAATTCAAGTGAAAAGATCTTATGGACAATTAAAATCAAGGGAGTAAAAATGAATGGGGAAGGTAGATATAGATTCCCTGTGTCCAGGTGAAACTGAAGCTGTGAAAATAAAATTGCACTCTTTTGGAGTGAATGTAAAGAGACTAGGTCAACCTCACCTCTTAAATGTTTTGAGGAGTTTTAGGGAAGAAGAGTCTGTTTAGGAGGAAACATTCCTAGTAGAAACCCTGGGTGTGCCACTTTTGGGTTTCTCATAGTGCCATCTGCTGTGCACAGAGAACTCCATGCTGTGGTAACTATCATTTTGATTACTGTACTTTATTGATATGTAGTGAGTGAAATAATATAATGGAGTGTATTCATTCACCAGCAACTAGGATGAAAGTGTATTATTATTATAAAGGCTTGAAGGTACTCAGAAATCCCTGGCCACTTATGTAGTTAATTCAAGTAACATGACTCTCATTTTGCTGACCCATCACTCTCTCTGACAAAAAATCATTGGAATAAAAGTCTATCTTTCCAGGCAAAGAAAATGAACAGGGCAGTTTTTGTAATGGCTCTAATAATAGCAGTGGACTACAGGATTTAAGCAGTCCTTCTACAGTGAATAACAGGGAACTAAATTAATGAAACTGATGTGGCTTATATATTTATACGTGTTTGTGTGTATATCAACTCCATTTTCGTCTGTACAAAGAGAAACACTCTTTACAAATTATTCAATGAATTATTGATATAAATTTCCTAAATCATCTCCTTTTTGTTATTAATGTAAATATAACTATTGCACAAGAATACATTCCAAAAAAAGTCATGTCCTTCAGGAACAAAATGAGTAGGTGGGCTAATTTGTATTTTATTTTATTTTATTTTTATTTATTTATTTATTTTTTATTTTTTATTGAATCATAATTGATTATACATTTTTGGGGGATTCAATACTGACATATGTTGATCAAATCAATATTACTAGTATGTATATTGTTACAAATTGTGCTTATTCTTTATGCCCCTTGTCCAGTCTTTCCCTCCCCCCTCCCCCCTCCCACCACTGATAACTCTAGATTTCTTCTCTCCCTCTGAAAGAGTAATGGTTACTCTGTTGATTTGTTTCCTAGATGATCTGTCCAATGCTGAAAGGTGTGTTCAGGTCCCCCAATATTATCATAGAGCAGATGTTTCTTCTCTCACTCTAGAATGGGCTTTGTGGAGTGAGATATCCTCCTCTTTTCTTTGGTCTCTGCTGGTGACTCTCCTTGTGTCAATGCTCTCCAGTGGCTGGCGGACCATCCACGTGCTGGTTGTGATGTCTAGCCACTTTTGTGGCAGTCACTTTTGTGGCAGCTGTGGTTATTGTGGTGGCTGTGGTGGGCCACCAACATGGAGGTGATATTTTTGGCATGCTACTTGGAGTTGCTGGTGTGCCTGGTTGTGGGGACTCCATACCCCAGGTCCCTGGGTGGGCCCCCAAGGTGCTGGAGGTGTGCCTGGTTGTGGGTGGGGGTCTGGTCCCTGGCTCTATACCTGGGGTTTATCTAACTCTTAAAAAGACATATTTACATTCTGAAAGGTTAGGGTAAGACTCTAGGATCATTTCCATTCTATCTCAAAGAGCAAAAGTTTTTCTCCCCTCCCCTACCCCTGAACACTTTTCTCCAGAAAGGAGGTTGGCATCTTTCTCTTGTACATAAATGGAGAAAACCTATAGTTCTCCATCATTTGTCTATGAACTGTCCATTACTTGAGTAGGAAATTTGGGATGGCTCTTATGTTATCCCAGGGGTAAGGTCAGAGGTAACCACAAGGGGGAATGTGCTTATTATTTACTGTAAGCTAATTAATAAGAAATCCATCACTGATCCAGAATATCTCGTGTGAGCACTAATAAAGATGAGTATTAAAAACCCAATAGACTGGGGCTTGCCCCGTGGCTCACTCAGTAGAGTGCGGCACTGGTCGTGCTGAGGCCGTGGGTTCGGATCCTATATAGGGATGGCCGGTTAGCTCACCGGCTGAGTGTGGTGCAGGAAACACCAGGCCTAGGGTTGCGATCCCCTTACTGGTCACCAAAAAAAAAAAAAAAAAAAAAAAAAAAACCAATAGATTGAATGGACAAATTGTCTTTTGTGAAAGAAAGAATGACACAGTGACATTCTTTAGAAACTTTCCAGATTTAATATGAGGCATTGTCCTAGGTCTTATAGCATCTTATATAATTGTGGTAGTTTGTCCATAGCTCCTATAGTGACAGAAATTGGTGGAGCTTAATATATGCCACAGAAAGATGGGCTTCATAAGGGCTGTGATGAAGCCTTTATCAGTTTATCCACATATTTTCTGTTAAAGTGAGAGCACAAATAATCCAGAAATTCCAGGGCTAATTTTCCCCCATACACAGAAAAGAGTGTTGTGGTTTGTTATTTACTTTAAGTTTTTCAGTTTTCTTCTTCTTCTTCTTTTTTTTTTTTTTTTTTTTTTTTTTTTTTTTGTGACCAGCACTCAGCCAGTGAGTGCACCGGTCATTCCTATATAGGATCTGAACCCGCGGCGGGAGCGTTGCCACGCTCCCAGCGCCGCACTCTCCCGAGTGCGCCACGGGCTCAGCCCTTCAGTTTTCTTCTTATATGCACACTCAAGCTCAGTGTCTCACAGCTTTACAATGTACTTTGGTTTGTATAATAGAGTATATCAATCACTAGTTGTATATTTGTTAAGAATTTATAGATTATAAACACTGCATAGTTTATAAATTGCTTTGTAATTGATTAGCACATTTACTTCTTGCAACAGATATATAAGGTAAGCATTGATTCCCATTTCCAAGATGAAGAAACTGAGGCTAAGAGGGGACACAAGGCTTACCAAAGTCACCAAGTTTGGGAGTTTGACCTGTATCTAAGATTTCAGACTCGTTTTCTGTATTTGTTTCAATCACCAGATAGCTGCCTTATATTTTATCACTTTCCCAGAGAATTTAACAGAAAATTCTAAATTATTGTGGCAGCTTATGGAAGTATTCTTTGAAGTATTTATATATATAGGCTAAAAAATGGTATGGAATTTGAGATTGTGATGAGAATGGATGGTTTCAAAAATATTAAACAACTCTTTTGACCCCCCAAGAAAGGCATTCTGTTAAATTCATACTAAATCCTAATTAGTATCTACTATGGATAGAAACTAGAAGAAGCGAGTTTAGATTTTGAGATATTCCATTTTGCTGGTTTGATAATTGTCAAGATGAAAAATTCGGCTCCTTTTCATGAGAAGTAATTTTCAGTGAAAGAGGAAGTTGCAAGTTTATGATTTCAATGAAAGATTATATACTTTACCTTGCTTGTAAAGTCCTATTCAGTAGTTTCCATAGCACCAAACTACATAAGATTGTTAAGATATGTAGTAGATATTAGTTGCTGCCTATCATCTGCTCCCCATTCCTTGATTCTTACAGAACCACATTTTGTTTTGGTGTCCATCTGAAGCACATGTAGTAGATCTTAGTGGTTTAAGAGTAACCCCATCCTACTATTGGGTAATTGGTTCAGTGTCTAATTATGACCAGTGAACAAGATGAGATTTGCTGGAGGCTTCTGGTTAAGTTCTTCCTCACATTTAAGAGAGAGCTATGGGAAGTCACTGTCTCTATTACTAGATGTTACGGTGACCATGTAAACAGGCTGTGGTCTCCTGCTGAAGTGAGCATAGTTGACTGAGGACCTTCGCTGCCACCTCTGTCAGTCACTGCATTTGCAGCAAGGCCAGTGACTGATGCCAGTGGGTATATTGGCACAAGTTTATGACTTCAATGAAAGATTATATACCTGACCTTCATTCTTGTGGGACGTGGATCTCTTCTAATGGGCAACATTGACGTGAGGACTCTGTCAGCCTGACCAAAACTTGGGTAGAATTGCACTGAAGTCTGCGATTCTTCCTACCCAATCTTTTTCCTTCTGCTTTTCCTTTCATAGGTGCTATAGTTTGAAAGTGTCCCCTTGAAACTTCAGGTGTTTAAACTTAATGGCCAGAGGTAATTAAGCCATGAAGGCTCCTTGCTCATGAATGTGATTAAGGCTCTTATAAAAGAGGCTTCATGCAGTGTTTGGCTCACTTGCCCTTCTGCCTTCTTCCATGTGAGGACAAATCTATCCTCCCCTCTGGAGGACACAACCATCACCAAACAACCAAACCAGCTGGTGCCTCAATTTTGGACTTCCCAGCCTCCGGAAGTGTGAGAAAATACATTTCCATTCTTTATAAATTACCCAGTCTATAGTATTTTGTTACATCAGCACAGAATGGACTAAGATGGAATTAAGTGTCAGACCTGCATCATGGGCTGAAAGATCCTCCTGCCTACTCTTCCTTCCTCCCCTTTATCCTTCACAGGCATTTCTCTAATACATTTCTTGCATGTAAAATTTCATCTTGCTTACTGCTTCTCAGAGGAGTTGAACTGACACAGACATGAATGCTGAAGCACATAATCCAAGTTGCCATTAGAAGCCTTTGTACAACCCACAAGAGCAAGGTATAGGATATAGCTGACATATTGGGCAGCAATGGAAAAATGGAAAAGGTCTGGTTTCTTGATAATCTCAATGTCTGAGTCTATTTGGGCTGCAATAGCAAAATGCTACAGACTGGGTAGCTTATAAACAGCAGGAACTTATTTCTCACAGTTCTGGTGGCTGGGGATCCCAGGATCAAGTCACTGGTGGATTTGGTGTCTGGTAAGGGCGCTTTTTCTGGTTCATAAATGGCATCTTCTTGCTATGTCCTCATATGGTGGAAGGAGTGAGCTTTCTCTCTGGGGTCTGTTTTATAAGGGTACTAATCCCATCCATGAGGGCTATAACCTTTATGACTTAATCACTTCCCAAAGGACCCACCTCCTAATGCCATCAACTTGGGGGTTAGGATTTCAGCATAGAAATTTTGGGGGGGACATAAACATTCAGTCCATTGCAGTCAGTAAAAGGCTGAATCACTTACCCCGATTTTCTTTTATTTCTGAACCAAGTATTATGTGAATTCATTTATTCCCTTATTGGTTAAGTGAGTTTTAGTATTTTTTGTTACTTGTTGCCAAAATAATCTCAATCTGTATAAGCAATTGAATAGAGGAGTTTGTAGATTGCTTACAAGTGTTTGAACAATTGAGGAAGTTTTGTGTATGGTAAAAACAATGGACTCTAGAACCAGGCTGCTTGAGTTCAAACTCCAGATCACCACTTATTAGATGTCTTATTTTGGGCAAGTAATTTAACCTTAGTGTCTTCATTTTTATTTATTTATTTATTTATTTAAAAAGATCAACCAAATTTTCAAACTATTATCTAGACAGACCAAGAAAAAAGAGAGAAGACTGAAATTACTAAAATCAGAAATAAACTGGGAGCATTATTACATTGCCATTATGGTTTTTTGTGTTGAGATTTAGTTTCTTTCTCTTTCTCATTTGCATTTTTGTTCTGCCAATGGGTTTTGTTCTTTCTCGTGTATTTGTGGTAGTGGTTATCATTTTTCAGATTCCATATGCAGGTCTTCCTTGAGGATTTCTTGTAAGACTGGTCATGTGGTGGTGAACTCCTGCAGTTTTTGTTTGTCTGGAAAATACACTATTTTCCCCACATTTTCGAAGGATAGCCTTGCTGGGTATAGTATTCTTGGCCAGCAGTTTTTTTCTTTTAGTATTTTGAATATATAATCCCATTTTCTTCTTGTCTGTAGCATTTCTGTTGAGAAGTCTGCTGTTAGTCTGATACAGGCTCCCTTATAGATGACATGACACTTTTCTCTTGCTTCTTTTAAGACTTTTTTTTTTTTTTGGTCATTGAGCTTTGCCAGTTTGACTATAATGTGTCTCAGAGAGGATCTTTTTGGGCTGAATCTGTTTGGGAATTTTTGAGCCTCCTAGATTTGATGGTTAATGTCTCCCTCTATACCTGGGAAGTTTTCCATTATTATTTTGTTGAATAAGTTTTCCATGCCGTTTCCTTTCTCCTCCCCTTCTGGAACACCCATGATTTGAATGTTTTTGTGCTTAATGTTGTCTTATAGCTCTTATATTTTCTTCACTTTTTAAGAATTCTTTTTTCCTTTTTTTGTCTGCCTGGGTTATTTTGAAAAGACTATCTTCGAGATCAGAAATTCTTTCTTCTGCTTGTTCTAGCCTGCTGCTTAAGCTGTCAGTTGTGTTTTTTATTTCCTTGAGTGACTCTTTCAGTTCTGTAAGTTCTGCTGCATTGTTTTTTAAGGTATTAATCCCTTTGTAAATTTCCTCCTACATATCCTGGATTTTTTTTCTCATTTTATTATGTTGTCTAACTGAGTCTTCTCATATCTCAGTGAGTTTCCTTAACATTGTTGCTCACAATTGCTTTTCAGTTGTTTCAAGTGTTTCCTGCTTTATGGGGTCTGGCATTTGAGAATTACTGTATTCTGCTTCTGGTGTCATATTTTCTTAGGTTTTCATATCTCTGGTATCTGTACATTGATGTCTACTCATCTGGTAGAGCAGTTGCTTCTTCTATTACTCTGGAGTGGGCTTTGAGGAAAGAGACATCTTTTTCCAGTCTCTGCTGCTGAATCTCCATGTGTCAATGCAGTTGAGTGTCTGGCAGGCCACCTGCATGGTGGCTATGGCTACTGCTGTGGTGTTGAGCTGCTTTTGTGGTAGCCACGGCTGTGGTGGTGGCTGTGGTGGACCATCTACGTGATAGTGGTGGTTTCCACGTGCTCTCTTGCTTGCTCCCAGGTGGAGGGGGCTGCCCTCAGCTCCTGCCTAGGATTCTGGGTGTTATTCTGTTGCTTGCTTCTGGGAAGAGGTGGCTGCCCTTGGCTCCTCGGTGTCCTCATTTTTAAAATGGAGCTAATAATATCATTTACCTCATAGGGTTGTTGAAAGGATTAAATTAATTATATGTAAAATACTTTGAACAGTGCCAAGCACATAAGAAGTATATAAATGTTTATTAGTAGTAGTTGTAAGTGCTCAATTAATGTTAACAGTAGTTTTTGTATTTATATTATCATTACTATTATTCTGAATACAAATAATTAAAGTTCTGTGAAAATTATATTTGAAGGAAGGAATAATCAGGATTGTGATTTGGTCAGCAAAAGTAATATTGTAATGTTTATTGCATAATTAAAATTAATATTCATATATACATATTGTTATAACAGTTATTTTACATGAACAGAGTAGCAAGTCTCAAAAATAAAGTAATAAAATCACTTTCATTCAGATGATAGATCTTTCCTACCACAGCAAATCAAGTAAATAATTTCAGTCTCAACACTTTTAGTTGATCTTTCATTCAAACTGGATGATTTCTGTCTAGCAACAGCAGATCCATTTGAGCTACATTTTCTCTGGTCCAGGGATTTTCATATTTTCTGTCTGAATTCATAACAAAGGTGGATTAATAGCACTGTTTCTCTTCATTGGAGAAACATTATTCAACAGTAGAGATAGAGACCACTGTAACCAGTTTAGCTTGAATAGGATTGGCTATTTTTAGAGTTATTGCTAGCTTTAAGTTGTCAGTAAATATGCTGATAATTGGTTTTTAAATCACAGCATTTATTTGGGATAAATAATTTTCATGGTTATTCTTTATGGTATTATTGAATTCTGTACTCTTGCTTGCTTCCCACTACTAGACAATGCAACTGCTCTGGTCACATACATAGAAAGGTGTCAACTCTCTGATTGTGATTGAAAACTGTAACTCAGTACTAATAGATGAAGTCATAAATATGAAGCCCCAGGCTAAGATATTTTGATGAGTTTCTATTACAGTCTATATATTTTCCCCTTCTTCCAGGAAATTTTTAGTTCGCTACTGGGAAGTAGTCATGAATGGTGCAAAGATATGGACTTATGACTGAAAAGAATGTAGAAGGGTGATTTAATATCAATAAAATAAATACATTCAAGTCTGTGCCCAACAGCAAAGAATTTGTAAATTATTAGCATTTAATTTCTCTATAATTGTCTCAATTAGCAAAAGGGTATTTAGCCAAGAAGGTATCTGAGAAGCCAAAATATAGATCAGTAAAGTCCATGTACTTTGCTTAGAGGAAAATAAAGGTGGATATGCTACCATCACCTATTTTTTTTTTCTTTTATTTCAAATAATTTTAAACTTACAGAAATGTTGCAGGAATAGTACAAAGAACTCTCATTATCCTTCACATATATTCTCCAATTGTTCACATTTTGCCACATGTCCTTTATCGTCCTTTCTCTTTGATAATAGGTGCAATACTATTACTAGCATATGGTTTATATTCAGATTTTTCCAACTGCCCCAATAGTGTCCCCTTAATGTCCTTTTCAGCATTGCAAGATCGCACATTGCATTCAGCTGTCATATGACTTTAGTCTCCTTTAATTAGACCGTTATCTCAGCCAATCTTTGTCTTTTATGATACTGATATTTTTGAAGATTATAGGTCATGTATTTTGTAGCATGTCCCTCAATTTGTATTCATGTGATGTTTCCTCATAATTATATTCATTTCATACATTTTTGGCAGGAATATTATAGAAGAGATGTGTTCTTTAAGGTGTCCTATCACCAGTGATGTTAACTCTTATCACTTGGTTAAGATTGTGTCTCTCATTCTTTTCCACTGTAAAGTTACTATTTTTTTTCCTTTGCAATTAATACTTAATCTGTGGAGGAATGCTTTCATACTATATAAATGTAGTATAGTGTTCTTCATATATAACTCAATAATTTTAGTGCCTGTTGATGATTCTTAGAATAAATTATTACTGTGATTGTTTCAAAGTGGTGATTTTCTAACTCCATCATTTTTATCATTGCTTTGTTTTGGTACTAAAGGCATTCAAACACGCTTTGTCATATGATATTCTAGTTCATAGTAGATGATAAGCAACACATTTAGAAGCGTGTTCAGAAAAAAAGGAGGATACAGTGACAACAGAAGTGACAGGTTACAGTGGAAAAGGAGACAAAAACAATAATGATAAAATCAAAGCGCTTAAAAAGCAGAGCAGTGTATGTGTGCTTCTGAGCTGAACACTTTAAGGTGTAGTTTACTTCCCATATTTAGCCACAGAAACCATAAAAAGTCCCCACTGCAGCTGCAAATGGTAGGCTTAGGAAATCACTTGGCCTTGGTTTCTAACCCTTCACTTTAAATGTTTACTCCACAGTTCCCATCATTTTATGCCCAGCATTTCTCTCTCTGTTTGGATTTGAAGAGTTTGCATGACATATTGATTTAGCTTGTTTCCAAGATGATACTTTTTGAATTTCACCATGGGCTCCAGGGACTGTATCTCTTGGGTAAGTAATGCCCACCTTTGGGTTTGGGGTAGTAGCTTTCAGGCTTAGCCTTTGTTGCCCTTGTTCCTGCTTCTCTGGAAGTTGGGATAGAACACTCTGGTGGCACTCAGTGAGAGGTCATAATAAATTTACACACTTAAGTAACCTGTAAGGTCACCTAGAGGTTCATTTATTACAGACCTGTATGATAATTAACAAATTAATTATTAATCAACACATTAATTTGTATGTGATTACTAACGATTAATGATTAGTGAATTGATTAATATAATGAATGTAATATAATTTAATATAAATTGAGGCATTGAGAGAAAGTAAACACATGCAACATTATTTAGCAAATAAGAAAAAAGTGCAATGTGCACATATGTTGACAAAAAATTGAATTATTTTGTATACTTAGTATACTTAAAAATATAATGAACAGTTTTAATCATTACTAATGTCTCCATAGCACTTATCAAATAAATCAATTTTATAAATAAATCATATGGTTTCCAATTTTTCATAATTGCAAGTAATATTGGGAAGAGCTACTTACAAATTAATATACTTATAAATAAATAAGATTACTTCCTTGCAACTCATAAAAGAGGAATGTTTGAATAAAAGGGAACAGAGAATTTTAAGAAATTTGTTTTGCTTTGCCAAGTATCCTCCTGAAAGATGCAATCATTTAGAGTACCACCAGCTGTGTACCCTTAGCATACTGAGTGTTAACCTGATAATATACTTATAATTTAATAATCAATATATATTTTATTTCAGTCACCAATGAATTGTTTTCAAATGTTTATTGGTATTTGAATATCTCCTTTTTCATCTTTCTATGTAAGTCTTTTTTTTTTTTTTTCCATTTTGACCTCTTGTATTCTTTTTCCTTTCTGATTTATGAGAGTCCCTTATATACTAAGGAGAATAATACATCTTTGCATTTGTGCATATGTTCTTTTATATCTGTTAGTAGAATGTTGAATGTTTCTTCCCCATTTCAATATTAAATGGGTTCAATGTTAAGTAGTTTACATGTTTTCTTGTTCATATTTTAAATAGGATATTTCCTTCTATTATGTTTTTATTCTATATAAATAATATATACATATTTACATATTATTACTCTCACCATTCACTTCCTAAACTCTCATATTGATTTTAAGTTTCTTCCAATTGATTCTCATGAATTTTCTAGGTAGACAATTATATTATCTATGAATACTTACAGTAAATAAACTTGCCTCTTTCTTTAAAATTTATTTTCCCTTTTCCCCCTATCTTATTTAATTGATGAACACTGTCAGAACAATATTAATTTAGTAGTGATAATGGGCATCCTCTTCTTATTCCTATCTTTAAATGTGTTGAAATTTAACATTAAGTTCTAATATTTAACCTTTTAGGTTACATTTTAGTTATATGGAAGTTTCAATTATAAGCCTAGAGTGTGCCTCTTTAATAACAAACAAACAAAGGAGAGAGAGACCTCACTCTATTAAAAGTAATTTTTTTTAGAGAAATGATCTAAGTGAGTCATCTTTAGATTTGGAATGCTGAGTAAAATATGAGAACTCATTTTTTAAAAAAGTCTGAGCTTTTTGCATAACAAAAAAAGTATCTCTACTTACTACCTCTTTTATTTTTTTTAATTAGGGAATATGGGTTAGGTTTAATAACATGTTTTCCATTCTTTTTTGGTAATTAAAGCATAAGCTTAGTGGCAACTATTTTAAAGAATCTTATGCACTGTTATGATTTGTTGATTGTGAAATAAAGTGAGCCGAGATGCTGGGTACGTTCAAGGTTTATTAAAGGAAAAGAATCTGCCAGGCTGCGCTGAAAGGGGGGGTGGGGGGGCGGTGAGCAGCCCAGGGCTGCCTTCAAAATAGAAGACAGTGGGATTGCAAGAGTTTATATTAGCTGTTGGGCGCGAAATGTACGGAGGGGAGGGACCATTAGGTTGGTGTAACTGGGTGGAGAACTGCGTCCTTGAGGAAGCCCGAAAGTTGTTTTCTGTTTAAGTCAGGAGGCTTCTCATAAAGGGAAGCGGGGAGGGGCTTGGTGCTGGAGTGGCAGACGAGGCCGGCGGCTATTTTGTGTATATTGTGTGCACAATGGAGCCAGTCACCTCCAAAATCCATCAGATTGCTTATTCCTACAAAAGAAGGATAGTTCAAAAAATTTCAGTAAACTTTTTAAAAGTCAGTAACCATTCACACTTGCTAAACACAAAATGATTTGAGTAGCTATAGTAAAAAAAGCAAAGCAAAACAAGCAGCAACGGATTTGTTGAATTCAGTCCACTGACTTTTTTTTTTGTAGTGTGTATTATTCTCAATGCCTGTATGGTTTAATTGCTCCTGGTCATATCAGTCTGGTTGGGTTTTTTTTTCAATGCTATAATCTCAGATGAAATTAAAGAGCTCTTCTCACATTTCAAAAGGTATATCAAATTTTGTACACATTTTCCTTTCTCCTAACATAATCCATTTTATTCTCCGAGGTAGGAACATCCGTATTTTCAAACATAAGAAATGCTGTCAAATAAAACCAATGACAACAGATTTGGGTTCAAAGAGCCAGTTTCCAGTTCTGCCAGTCATTTAGAATGTGTATTTGTGTATAATATGGCTACAGATACAAAATAAATTGAAGTTCTAAGGAAAGTCCCTATTTGTATCATTCACGTTCTGTTTTTCTAAGCATTTTAGCTGAGAATCAGAAGAAAATCGTTGGAACAATGCTGCTTAGGATTATAAGCATCCAAATGGTGAAGGTTGTTTTGTTTTTGAAAGTGTCTCTACAATTTTAACTGCCTATTGTTCTCAAGTTCGATATAGGAGATTTGGATCTGACTCTAATTTTTCTCTTTAAACTACAACAATCAACATTTTGGCAGTATTTGGAACTTGATATGCGTTTCTTATGCATTCTTAAGGCGTTTCCCTGCTTGCTTTACCTCCTTTCCTTCCTTCCTCCCTCCCAACTCTGTCCTTTTCTTCTTTCCTTCCTTCTTTCCTCTTTTCTTTTTTATGCATCCCTTACTCCAGATTTAGAGAAATGCAAGGACATAGTCTTAAAAGTAGCTAGGTGCTATCATTACAATAATTTTTTTCTATTATTTGCCATAAAGTGAGGCAAAACCTTGGCGATTGATTGACACATGGTGGCCTGGGATGGTGGGAGAGAAGGAGAGATGGAGAGACAGAGAGAGAGAGAGAGAGAGAAAGAGAGGGAGGGGGAGAGAGAGAAAGAGAGGGAGGGGGAGAGAGAGAGAGAGACAGAGAGAGAGAGACAGAGAATGTGAACAGGGGAATGAAAGAGGAAAGCAATGAATCTGACTTTCTATTCTAATTTTCTTGAAGATTGTAAGGTGGCATGTCATAGTGGAAAGTGAAGTGCACAGGGAGACCTGAGTTCTAAGTTCAACTCTCTTGCAGGCTCACTGTATGATGTAGGTGAGTCACTTCACCTGTTTGGGGTTCAGTTTCCTCAACTGTAAAAACTGAGGGACATTTCATTTCTAAGATTACTGGAATGAGGAATGTAAATTCCATGAGGACAAAATTTTTCTCTCTTTTCTTCTCCGATGTATCTTCAGAACCTAGAACAGTATCTGGCACAGTGTAGATGCTCAATAAATATTAATTATATGAGTAAGGACTTTTCCAATTGTATTGTTCAATAATTTTGTTATAATAGACAGATAAGAGCAGTAGCATGATGAAGGTAAATGTTACGTGGGGGAGATATAGTGTGTTCGCTTCCTCTCTCTCTACACGCGAGCTTCTAGGATCTTCAAAGACAATAGTTATTGCGGTGCCCTGATAGATGACTAAGGATTTATATCTCCACCCTATGCTTCTACAAAAAGAATTATACTTTAAGAGACTCGATGAACTCAGGAAACCAAGTTTCTAGTCCTGGATTTCCCACTAACTAGCTGCATGATTTTAGCCAAGTCATTTAACCTTTGCAGAACTCTTTTTCCTGATGTGTAAACTGCCGGTATTGATTAGCTTCCTTTGCTCATACACTTATCCATCCATTCATTTTTCAACAAACTCTTATGGAATCCCAGTGTATGTAAGGGATTGAGATGAATAGAGTGACTGATTTATCAAATCATTAAATCTGTAAAATTCTGGGACTGTACAAATGTCTTTATAGGTATAGACATTAAAAAGGAATTGCTAAATTATTTCCTGAATTTAGCTTTGTAATTTTCAATTATATTTTATTGCAGATAAAAATTAGTAATTATGTTTATATTAGTTACTTAGACTCCTATTTTTATTTACTTATTTTTTAATCAGGAGAATGGAAGTTAATTAAGCTATTTCAGCTTTCGCTTCAGCAAGGGCTGTCTGGATTCTAGTGCACATTAGTTTTTTCTGTTGGATTTATTAGATGTATGTTTTTTAAATATCTAATTATAATAAACCCTGATATTGTGTATAAGCATGCCGCTATAAGCAGACCTTTTAATACCACAGTGTATTTTTGACAGATTTTTTTTTTTCCTCACCTCAGGATAGAAAAGAAATACTGGCATTTTCTAAAATATTCTCTCCTGACTGACTATCTGTGAGTACAAAATGGTTATAATTTTCTCCCTACTCTTGTGGTATAAAAGGGGGGGGGGGGGAAATGTCCTGATTTCTTGTATGTACATGTGGCTTCTACATGTGTATTTAATGAGGACGGGAATGACTGGCATGAGCCATCTGTGACCCACAGATCCTATTTTTGTACTCGAATGGCCGTACCTTGATGTTTTTCTTTGGTGTCACTTATTGCACTGTGTTGTGATTCTCCTTTTTGGCCTGACCGATGCATGAACTTGTAAATTCGAATTGAGCCGTTATGTCTCACAGTGTTGCATTGCAGCATGATCTTTCTACAGCTGCAGTTGCTTGAGTCTGGACATCAATGGGTTCCTGGTGTTTGTACTATTGTTGGGGGAGGCCAAACATTCAGCGGTGCATTTGGTAATGAGATTGGACTCGTTTTGCTTAAGGTTGTCTATACTATTGACTTCTGGCTTGACTTTTATTTAAAGAAAGACTTACTTGTATTTAGATAAAGAGAAAACATGTATTACCTTGGGTGTTTGACTTAGAGAGTCACTTGGGAAACCTAGGGATGGGCACAGTATTTTGGAGAACCTGATGATCCTGGTTGAAATTGAATAAAATTCATGAAGGGAGCATCTTGGTTCCTTTATTAACTGTATTAATATTTTTAATTACCAGTTTTGGGTCTAGAACTGTTCTAATGGTGTGAGAGATAAATGAATGAATTAAAGTAGGATCCAGATTTGACGAAGCAATTAATATAAAAGATAATCCCTATGTGTGCTTAACTATATATCGAGACTGAAAAAACTAAGTGATAAAAGAGAGGTACATGTAAGTGTTAAAGAAGTTCAGAAGATGAAGAGAGAATCTCTAGTTAAGGGACCAGAGGAGGCAGGGAGGAAGTGACATTTGAGTTTGATTTTGGGCTTTGAGTGGGTGTTGAGGTGCCGTGCAGATGGGGAAGAATGTGACCAAAGGGACAGAGATGTGGAAGTACATGATATATACAGGGGAGAGTGGCTAAAAGTAAGGTAGTCTTATCACTAAATTACTAAGTAATTGAAAATAAGCCTTACCATTTTCATGACCATGTTTTGGTTTCTTCATTTTTAAGATGTGCTGGGACTATAATAGTGGAAATAGCCTGGTTGTCTTTCAGCCTCTGAGATGCCAGACCTGAACCCAGTTTTCCCTCCAGTCTTAGAAAGAGCAGTTTCTTCTGTTCAATTTCGGATTCTTCCACTTCTTCTGACTTCCTTCTGCTTTCTCTAAAATGATGGCCTTGTTATATCAGCTAAACCAACTCTTCTGTTTCTTTGTTTCCAGTGGCTCATCCCCAGTACTTCATACACATCAAATTTTCCCAACTTAGAAATAAACAACTTCCTACATCTACGGCTTTCATTTCCTCTTCTTTCTTTAAAAGTTAAATTCATCAAGAGCATTCTTCACTTGCTGTCTCCATGTTCTTCCCTTATATTTACCCATCAACTCACTGCACCCTGACTTCCTTACTCATAACTCCACTGAAACTGCTTGGCCAATGGAATTGAGGTAGAGATATATGAAATTTTCAGAAAGCACTCTTATAGGAAAGAGGTATTCCTTCTCTCCTTCCTTCTTCATGCTTACTGGAATGCAGGTGTGATGGCTGGAGCTCCAGCAGTTATCTTGGATCACAAAGTAAAAGCCATGGCTTGAGAATGATGCAGCAGCACATGGAAGAAGCCTGCATTCCTACTGACTTTGAAAAGCCACCCTAGCTGCCCTGTACTGTCTACCTTTGAAAGAAATATAAACTTTTTGTTTAAGTTACTCATATTTTGGATTTTCTGTAACTTTTAGCCAAATGTACTGCTGACCAACATATTGGGTAATGTTAACCAGTCTTATGCCTTATGATATTACTTATGTAATAGTGACTCCCAAATCCAGATCTCTATCATTATTCTGAATTTCAGGAGATTCAAGATTTCCTGCCAAATTTGTTCACATGTATGCCAATGCACATCTCAAATTCAACATATTTAAGAATATTTAAAGATGTAGTAGTTTTCTCTGAGTCCCTTCCTATGTTTCCATTCTCACTGAATGCTACCCGGACTAGGCCCCAGATGGGAATTATAAACTTGGCCACCCCCTGAATTTTATCTTATCCGCTCTTCTTAATTTTCTTCTTTATTTTATCTACTCTTCTTAATTTTCACTATTATGGTCTTAGTTTAGGCCCTAATCATCATTCTTATGCACTAGGTCAATAATCTTCCAACTAATCTATCTGCCTCAGATCTTGCCACACCTCTAATCCATTTACCAGTCTGTCACCATGGTTATGTTTCTGAAACAGAAAGCTGTTTACTTCTGAAATAAATGACAGCCCAGCAGCCGCCAAGGTGAGCCGAGACCCACGTGGCACCAGGGCCCAGTCTAAGGCCTAGAGGGAAGGGAAGCACCCATAGCCCAGAAGCTGCCCAGGTAAGCCAAGACCTGTGAGGCACCTGGGTCCAGTCTGAAATAAATGCTATTTTGCTTAAATTTTTTCATTGGCTCTACTTTACCATCTGAATGAAGTAGAATCTTCTTAGCATGGCATGTGAAAACTTCCATACTCTCTGTCCTGCCTGTCTCTCCAGCTTTATCTTTACTAAATGGCCTACTGAATTTACAGTTTTCTTTCCACCACATATTATTCTCTCTACATTTTTTTCTCTGACTTGAATACCTTTCCTCACCTTCGGTTCTAAGTTTAAACTTTTAATTGAATGGTAATATACACACTCATTTTTATTTTTATGTTTTCTATACAGGCTTTTCTCATCAACCCCAGGGGGAGTTGACCATTTGCTCAGGTGAACATCACTTCACTCTCAGATTTCTATGCTAGTATCTACAACACTTGAACATAATTGAGAGTAGAGAGTAGGCTATATCCATTTTTGTATTCTCAACCCCTGCTAAGGCACCTGACATAAGTGGGTGCCTAATAAATATTTATTATATTAATTAATCAAGTAGATTATAGCAGCATTAGAAATGGAAAGAAATTTCAATTAGAGAAACGCGAATGAGATAGAATCAGCAGGGCTTAGTAATTGATTGAATGAGGAGGGTAAGGGAAAGAGAGAAGTCAAAGAATTAAGCCTGCATGATGAGAGGATGTTGGTATCTACAAGGAAAATATGGAATGCAAGGGAGGACAAAGTTCGGGGTAGAAGATGAAGTCTGCTCTCGGCACCTTGAGTTTGATACACTGCTGGTATAGACAAATGAGAATTGGATAAAAATGTCCTGGAGTACCATTAGACTCTCCGGACAATGAAAAGATCCTCTTATTGGATCATCAGTGCACATCATAGGATGTAATTGATCAGTTTAGGCTGAGAGAAAATGCTAGGAATCACAAGATTCACAAGATTAAAAAATGAGGCAGGATTCAGGTATGTACCAGGAAACGAGGCATTGTGGGGATTAACAGTCTGGTTGAATTCAACGTGTAGGCCTCTCTGTTACCATATCAGCTTCACATAGATAGATGTTGATCTGTATCAAAAGAGACTCTTACAGTCTGGAACCATTGCTCATACCTGTTCCTGAGACACTTGATAACTGACCTCTGAAGTTTTCTGTCAATAGTGAGAATGTAAAAGATTTGTATAAAGCCCCCTTCCCCTAATATGAATAAATTCATTTATCAAAAAGTTTTTGAAATAGCGTGACAGTGCAATCATAAGATGGGGACAAGAAACATTAAGAAAATCACAGATTGCTGGTTTGAGCTTCTTCTGTACTTCTTCCTGGCAAAAATGCTAAAATAAATAAATAAAAGCCTTCATCATACTATTATTCTCCACCTTATTTTATGAAAGAAAGCAGGAAAAAAAAGAAGCAAACAATCTCAGTTTAGCTCCTAAGAATTGTTCACAGAGACCTTTGTAGTAGCCTGCCAGGAAGTTCTCTTCTCAGAATTACTGTCACTTTTTGAAGAGAATATCTGAAAATTCAATCTCCAAGTTAAGCTGGAATTCAATAAATAAATTTGATGAATCAAAGATTTACTGAGAATGCTAAATCCTGAGAATAAAAATAAAAGGAGACACACTTCCTGCTCTCAGGGAACTCACAGTTTAGTGGAGGAACTCTCTGCTTCAGTTTAGAAATGCTTTCAAAGCCAGTCTTATCTCAAGGAGACACTTGCAGAAAGGGAATTATGCAAATCTGTAACAGAATTGTGCGTGCACTTTGTGTTCAGGGCCCTACAGATTCGGAGCACTTACTATACCAAATGACATGAAAACTCTGATTTGTGAATTGTTATCTTTTGGGAAGGTTATTGATCCATCTCTGAGTTTAGGTCGCAGCCTTGCTGGAGGGTTAGCAAGAACAGCAGTTCCAAATAACTAGGAAAAATCTAGATTCATGTTACCAAATAAATTGTGTGCTACTGGTAGGGCAGAGTTGTGGATAAATTTTTAGGCAAAGCTAAATGTATCAGGGAACAGTAGTTTCTGAAGTTCTCAGTCTAGTGATTTGTTAGATATTTTGGATTAGATGGATAGATTAGATGTATGTTTTGGATTAGCTGGGTAGCTCCACCGTGAGTTAGATATGTGTTTTGAGGTAATCATACTTCATTACCATCCAATGTGCTAGAAGGATTATTTCTGACTTATCATGTCACTGTCAGAGGAAGAGGCCAGAATGAAGGAGGAGTTGAGGATGAGAAGGATCAAAGCAAATCTTCAAGCACTGGGAATTGCTAAGTGTCAGGGAAAAAGCTGGGGATAAAACATGAACGAGCATGAGGAAACAATATCTACCATTTACTGAGGTATTTGCCTAAGTCCTCAACATAGAAATCCATTTATTTTCACTTTGTTTTTTATTTTTTTTTATTTTTACAGCTGACAAAATTGGATTAGAGAGGTTAAATAATTTGTCCAAATCCCATAACTAATAATTGGTGTCAGTGAGATTCAAATCTAAATCTATCCAAACACTAAAGCCATTGCTGTTAACCAAGTATTTTCAACTGTCAAAAAGTTGAAAGCATGATCTGGAACACAGTAGATCAAAGCCAGGCTGATGAGCTGTACCAGGGTGTAAGAGAATAAAGTCAGGAGGGGAAAGAGAAACACCATGCGTACTCCAGGCTTAGAGGCTGGGAGGGTAGAGGAGAGGCAAATCAATTATAAAGGGGAGAGTTTCTGGGGCATTGAATAACTCTTCATCCTGACTTGCAGGTGTGCATCTGCTAAGGATTTCTGTTTTTATAGCTGTGGTTTGAATAATTAATGTGATTCTGATACCATTATTGAGAATAGAATTCTGGAGCACAGGGGCATAAACAATCTTAGTCTAAATGTGAAATGTCAGGGTAGCTCTATGGTAGCTATGGATTTTTGGAGGGTGGGTGTAGGGGTCGGGGAGGGAGGACTATAGCAAGTAATGACATTATAAGTGTTCTGTATCTTAAGAAAGAATTGCTGTAGTTATTAGTCATCTGAATAGGATTTCACTTTCAAAACTAAATCTTTGTATGGATGGCCTTGCGTTCGGCACCTTTCCATTTTCATCAGGCTCTGATTTCATTCCTCATTTCCTTTGAAGAAGATGATGGTACAGTAGCCATAATGTCATGTGGATCTGTGCCCGGCACATTAGATATATTGTACTGATGGAAATCTCCAAAAATTATTTTATTGAGTATAGAACTGTTTGCATGTTTCAGCATATGTAAGTGGATGTAGGTAGAGGATACAGTTGCCTTTCATTATGGGATCATTATTCCATAGTGTTTACTGTTGCCCTCTAATTGCATCAGTCTTGAGAAACTGCCCTGCATTGTCTTTGACCACTTATTTAAATTTCACAGCAGTGACTTTTGTTGTAACTTCTTTTTTTTTTTTAATGTAAGAAATTTGAGGGTTTTGTATGATATTTCTTGCCTTCCTGGGAGTGCTATCTGGATTGCACATTTACACATACTCCTAGATTTCTTTGAGAAGATAATTATGTGAGTGGTGATCATTATCAGGATGTCCTTGCAACTAGGATATGAATTTCTCCAAACATTGTCGATTCCTATGCTCTAGGCACTGTGTTACAAAAAATAGTGAGCAAGATAGGGTGGCTCTGTGCACACCACCTCTATCACACGTATTTCTTTTTATCCTTGTTTGATTCAAAGTCGATGCTCAATGAACCCTGGCTAAATAATTGGTTGTGCTGAACTGGGGGTCTATATATCACTATATAATCTGCTATGTAAAGGTATTGTTTGCGGCTGAAATTATTTTTTGCACTTACTAGTCCAGTGTTTATCAAAGGGTGGATTTCCTGGGCTGTCTGCATTAGAATCCCCTGGGATGCTTAATATAACTGCAGATTTACTTCTTCTATTCAAAAGGTTCTTATCTACTCGGTCTGGGGCAGTGCTTGGAATTCTACATATTAACAGGCTCTCTGGGGGATTCCAATGCATCTCAAAAACTATAGTGCTTGGCATTATAACTCAAGTGACTGGCAACATTTACTGAGTACTTACTATACCAGGCATTATGCTAAGCACCTTATATGTCTCACTTAATTGGTCTCTTTGTTGCTGTTAGAAGAGGAAACAAACACAGAGAGGTTATGAAACTTTTAGAAATCACTAATAGTTCTATGTGATTCTATTCCTTTGATTGAATTTACTTGGCACCAAATTATTCAGGTAGTCCATTCAAAAATTCAGTAAACCCAGCCCTGTTAGTGTCAAATAGATATCTTCCTTTACTTGAGGGTCAGAGCCCCATTCTCCTGTGCCTTCATTATGAGAGGCTGGGTAGGGTAACAGTTTTGTCAGTGAGAAGTCTATGGCAGGGTTTGAAGAGTTGAGTATCTACTGATCTTTTCTTCCTTTCTTAACACCCTAAAAAGAGGATAATGAAAAGTCCTGATATGTGCAGCAATTACGGGTTGGGTTTCATCTGTCCACAGGTAATTTCTTTCAGGTGCGTGTGTGCCTTTATAAGGAGCTTAAACTATTAGTGTTTGAATGGAGTAAAAAGGGGTATTTGCTCAACATCTTGTCATGTACATTGCTAAGTAATCAAACCAAAAAATTATTCAAAAAATTGGTTGCTAGTTCTCGATTATTGATATTTTTAAGTAGTAGAGTGTAATGGAAATGGCACTAGACTCCATGGCTCTATGACATTGGGAGGGCAGTTGACTTGAGGACCAGAGAAGAGATTGCAAATACTAGATATGAGACAGATCCCTATAGCTTAGGCCGGTTTCTAGTACCGTCTGGATACAGCTCCCGAAAGGAGAGGAATTGTTCTGAGTCCTCCCTTTTTTATACGCAGAAGATGAGTACATTTCAATGCATCTTATAAACAAAGAACAGCTGTGAGTTGGAAGTAGGTTTGATGAAAGGACAGAAAGAAGGTAGGAAGGAAACATCATGCCTGGTAATATATCTCAGCTACAAAATTCACTAGAAAGAAATTCATGAGAAAATAATTTTAAGGGTGTATAAAATCATTTGATGATGTACTCTTCATTTTGACTGAGAACTACTCTAACTGCCTAATTTGATTAAGAATAGCTATAATAACGGTTACTTGCACAACAAAGTGTGAATTACTAAATTGAATGTTCCTTATTTATTCTTGCTTGTAGTGTCCTTGTAAAATAATCCCTTATATATGCCGATTAGAGCCTGGAAATGTTTTAGGTTTTGTTATATGGATAATTATTTAATTTAGAATGATTAAATCAGGAAGATTATGCTCTTCCTTGATGTTAGTGGCTGAGAAGTTAAATGCTCTATGATATGAAAGTCATTTGGTCTAAATAAACATAACACATAAGAGTCAATGACATAACTTTAAAAAATAAAATGAAGTATGCTATGTAAAAGTAAAATCTACTTGCAATGTATGAAAGAAAAATCATTAATACCCATATTTTTGATGAATGATTCAACATGCTCTATTCTTAAATGAATGTAAAGTGTTTAAGTGAATGACATCCCTTGTATTTAACTAGGTTATTGTATAAACTAAATATCATGCATATGTAAAAATACACATCAAAACTGGAGATTAATTTCCTTCTAGTACACCTGGTATTTGGAAGTCAGAATAGCTTTATAGTGACTCATGTAAAGGAAATTGTAGGTCTTTATACTCTAGCTCTATAAATCAACATAAATAAGACTGTAACTCATTCAAAGGGCTTTCCACAAGTAAAACAATAAAAATAAATTATAGTTGATCTTGGAAGGGGCTAATTTTTATATGCTGACTACATAAAGGATCAATATACTGGAGGATGTAATTTGTATCAAACAAAACAATTGGTTTAAGTAAAAAATTTTAAACAAATTATTTGACAGTATGTAAACCAAACAAATAAAATTTGTTTCACTGCTCAAATCTTTTAGAAAAGTGAATTCCCACAGTATGTCTGTTTAGACATGATATAAAGAATATAAGAGTTTCTAATATATACTAATACATATCTAAAGCTGTAATAATTAATGGTGCTGGTGTATTAGTCAATTTCTATTGCTTATAACAGAATATAAGAAAATGGGTAATTTATAAAGAAATGAAATTTATTTCTTACAGTTTGGAGGCTGGGAAGTCCAAGGTCTAGGGACCACATCTGGTGAGGGCCTTCTTCTGGGTGTCAGCGTGTCACATGGTGAGAATGGGCTGAGCAAGAGAGCTAACCTTCTCACTTGCTCTTCTTTTAAAGCCATCAGAACTATGCCCATTATTCCATGAATGGATCAATCCATTCATGATGGTACAGTCCTCAAAATTTAATCATCTCTTAAAGGCCCCACCTTTCAAATACTGTAATTGAATTTCCTACCCTCTTAACACTGTTACAATGGGGGTCACGTTTCCAGTACTTGAACTTTTGGGGGACACATTTAACACATAGCAGCTGGGTACCAGAGAAGAAATAGGTAAGAAGTGAATGGATTACATAAAGAATCCATAAATAGGTCAAAATAATATATGGAAATTTGGATATATTAAAGCTGTCATTTTTCAACAATAGAGAAAGGATAAATGGTTTTGAGACAACAGGAAAAAAATAAACACAGATTTATACTTCTCTTTGCATCAAAATACATTCCAGATGAATCAAATACTTAAACATAAGATAATAAAAGTACTAAAATTAATAAATAAATGAGTGAATTTATTTATAATCTTGAAGTTTGGTAGACCTTTATAACTAGGACATGAAACCTAAAACCCACACATTTGACTGCATAAAAATTAAAATATGAAAAATTTAAAATATGCTGTTATGAAAAACCAGCAAAGTCTACAGGCAAACTGGGAGAACAATTGCAACATATATGATAGAAGGCTATTTTTTTATTTACAAAATACTCCTATATGCCAATGAGCAAAAAGATGGACAACACAATACCAGAGCTGCAAAAGATAGAAATAGGCTGCCCACAGAAAAGGAAATAGAAGTTTAGAAGAGACATATGGAATTGTAGGGGCAGAAAGGTGTGATACCTTGTCTCACTGATCGTGAGGGTTATGGCTGACACTCCTATAACAAAAGATGGGTTAACAAGCGAAAAGCATAACATTTATTTAATCAAAGTTTTATGGGACATGGAAGCCTTCAGAAATAAGACCCACTGACCAAGGGAAAACTGTGTATTTTTATGTTTAGGGTTGATGGAGAATGGACAGCCATATAGAAATGTGACTGGACAAAGAGTATGATCTAATAATAGACTGAGGGGGGAAACCCAGCAGGGCTTGTCTGTTCAGATTTTTTATGGCCTCTCTGTGTAGCATTCCTTCCTCCAGGGTACGGGTCAGGGCCCTTCTGGAATGAGGGTCTTCAAGAGAGAAGGGAGAAGGGAAGGAGTGATCTTTCTAGGTTTTATGGCTTGCTTTGGAGAAGAAGGGTTCTAGTTTCTGTGACCCACCTTGGGGAAAAGGAATTTCGGTTTCTGTGACTTGCTTTGGGAGAGAAAGAGGAGTGTGAGACAGGAAGGCAGGAGAAAGTTAGAGAGATCTTGCTTCTGAGGCCCTTATAATCTTTAGTTTAAAGTATTCAGCACACCAAGGTGCCATACTTTGGGATGTCATGTTCTAAGCCCTGACAGAATGATGCTCAAGTCTGTTCATAATTTAAGAAATGCAAAGTAAAACAACAATGGAATTTTATGTCTCATATATCAGGTCAAAAATTAATAAAAATAATAATGAAAAAATGACAATACCTATTGTTAGGGAGGTATAGGAAGCAGGCATTCTAAATACTTTTGATACTGGTAAAATTTGGGGCAGTATCTATCAAAATTCAAAATTACTTTAATCCCTTAATTCTAACATATAGAATTTAACTAAATGATACACTTGTAAAAGTGTGCCAAAATATGCCTGTAGGGATATTCATTGCAGCATTGTCTGCAGTAACAGTAAATTAAACAACTTAAATGTCCTTCAACAGGGAATTGCTTAAGTAAGTTATAGCATATTGATATAATGCAGTAGCAAAAGAATGAATTAGTTCTCCTAATGCAGATATGAGATGATATCTAAGATGCATTATTAACTGAAATTGATAAGCCATAGAACAGTGTGATCTCATTTGGGTTGTTGGTTGTCAAATAATGCCTCAGGGGGCCCTTTATGGGTGACCCAGCTACCTGGAACCATTTTTACCCAAACTACAAGGGCAACTTCACAACCCAAATTCCCACTGGACTGTAGCTTCTTCTCCCCGGCAGGTAGGTCTGTAACTTCCCATGGACTTTCAAGCTTTCTAGATGTTGGGCAACTGGTGTTTCTCAGCATTTCTCTAAACAGCTGGCGTTCAAGCCCTTCATTGTTGGAGATCACAATATTTGTCTCCCCTTAGTAAGGCTATTTTATGCTAATCCTTCCAAAAAAGGACAGCAGCAGTGAACATGGTCTGTTTCCTGGAGCACAGCTGTGGGGTTTCCAACAGACCCTGGGATTCTCTATTGGATGCCAATGGAAGAGGAACCTTATGACTCCTCTTGATGACACTTACCTTCCTCAGTAAAGCCTTTTCCTGAATTTATAGCACGTCACATTGCTGAATTTGTGCTCACTCGCCATGCCGTGGTATATATTTGTGGTTACGTGCAAAAATGTTTTTTGAAGAATATCCAAGAAACTGTTACCAGGAGTTAGGGACAGAGAAGGGTGATTTGTGTAGGTAAGGGGCTTTTTACTTTTGGTTTTCTACTCTTTTCATTAGAAAGTTGATTTTTAAATTGTTTCACCTTTTCCTTAACTTCTTTATTAGATTAGAAGTACAAAAATAATACAAGTTTATATAGAAGCATATAAAGAAAAATGTATTAATAATCTCTTCCCCCTCCAGTCCTTTCCCTATTCCCATTCCAGGTAACCCAAGTTAGAATTTGGTGTGTTTAATTCCATACCTTCCTCTATGTTCATGCAAACAGATACATACATATATGGAAATTTTCTTTTTTGTTATTTTTTGAAAAAAGTTTTACATTACTTCGCAAATTATTTTCAATTTTATACCTTATTGACCATTATATATAATTTTAACTATTTTTTCATACCTGCATTATATTTCATAGTATGGATAATTTATTTTAGACTCCCCTAATAATGAACATTCTATATAATAAACATAGGGTAGACTACAATGGGATTGCTGGATCAAAGGTTATACATATAATTATCTTTTTAAAGAGATTTGCCCAGAGTATTTTCTACGATGTTTAGCAATTCTTACTCCCACCAACAGTATATGATCGTCTGTTTCTCTGCACTTTGGCCACACTGAAGGTTTATTAATATTTAAAATGTTTCTTAAAGGTACTGGGTGAGAATGGTATATCATTGTTTTTAATTTGTGTTTTTTGAATTAGTGAAGTTGAGCAGCTTTTCATATATTAATTGATTGATTTGTATTTCTATTTAAAAGGAAGCAAGTTCAGGTAGTTTTTACAAATAATTTCTGTGTTATTTCACAAAGGTAGATAGAAATTTCACCATTTTACAAATAATACATATGTTATGTCAAAATGGTAAGATTTCCCCAATGCATTTTATGCAGATAACATAATCATACTATCAAAATCTGGTAAACACAAAAAAGAAAAGTAGACCCATGGTTCTCAATCCTAGGAGCACAGTATATCCATTTGGGGAGCTTTTGAAAATGCTCATGCCTGAGCCCCATCTGAGAGTTTCTGATTTATTTGACTTGGGGTATGGCCTGGGACTTAGTGTTTCTAATGTACTGCCGACCAATGTTACTTATTCAAATAATACCAGATTTTAAATGAAATACAAACAAATTGAATCAAATAATTTATTAAAGGAATAATACCCCATAATTTAGTAGAGTTTATTTTAGGAATATAAAAATAGTTTATTTTACCATTAGGAAATTTATCAATATAATTCATTCCCTCCAAAAATTGAAAGGGAAAGACTATATAGTTATATCAGTAGATGCATAAATGTTATTCAGTCAGCATTTCTAGGAAGATCTCTAAGTTCAGACTAGAAACCCAATACCATGATAAAATTACTTATTACAAACCTTAGAAACATTACTGTAAAGTGAGACATAATGAAGTCATTGAATTCCCTTTAAAGTCAGGATCAAGTCAGGGATGCTTATTTTAATCAATAGTAAATATTTTGAAGATCTGGCTAATTCACTAAGACCATGAACAAGTGATATACATTTTGGAAGTAAAGAGACATGTACAATCCAATTATGTAATTGTATACCTAGAAAATCCAAAAAACTATAAGAAAATTAGTGTTTACAAGATAATTTCATAAGGCAAATGAATAAACTGTAACTATAGAAAATAAATAACTTTTCTTTATGCTAATAACAAACAATTTGGAAAACCAAATGGAAAATAATATCATACCCATAATAAATACAAAAATGCAAAATACCTAAGGTTATATTTAATAAAGAAAATATAGGACTTCTGTGAAGACAGCTATAACATTTTCTTGAAACACTTAAAATAAATCTCCCAAAGTGGAGAGCCATCTCAAGTTCCCATATAAAAAGAATATTCTAAAAATGTCAATTCATCCCAAGTTCCTATGCAAATATAATGCAACTAAAAAAAAAAAATGCGACATCTTCAATGTTGTTGTTTTTTTAAATTGACACCAGATGAAATTGTTGTTTAAGTTCAAATGGAGAAATGAGTGCCTGAAAATATTTAAGAAACCTATGAAAATAAGAATGCTTCATGGGGATTAGTTTTGCCATATTAAAACAACTTGTAAAACCATCAGAATAAATAGGTGGATAGATGATAGGTAGACGATAGACGGATGGACGGATTTAAACCCGAACGCATAATCAAGTCCAGAAACAGAACTAAGTATATATACTAGAACCTAATATTTGACAAATATTGTCTTTTAATTCTGAGTAGAAATGATGCTTTTTAAAATATGATGGTCCTGGCATAATTTGCTATCCATATGGAGAAAAATAAATATATACCCCTATCTCACAACACATACAAAAATAAATTCAAAATGGAATGATGATATAAATGTCAAAAAATGAAATACATTATTCTTAGAAGAAAGTTTAGTGTTTTTCTTCCATCTTAAGCAGGAGACGAACTATAGATGTCATTAGTGAAATTTTCACAGATTTTGCTAGTTTATCGTTTAAAACTCATGTCCTGCAAAAACAAAATAAAAACCATAAATAATGTATAAAGACAACAAACTGAGAAAATATTTGTAATAGTTATAGAAGATTGCTATCCCTAATGAACAAAAACCTCAATAAAAAATAAAAGGTAAAAGGCAAACAATCTAAAAGAAAAATGGGCAAATTTTATTCAGAAACAACTCACAGAACAGGAAATGATATAATTCTTTGAAGTCTTGAAGCCATGTATTTGCATTACTTACGATATGAAAAAATCACACTATAATGTTGGGTTTTTAATCATGACATTAATGATACAAATATACATATTTCAGAGAATATGGCTTATGCCAGATCCGGTCCTTCATTTAAGTCTGATATTCTAGAATGTGTAATAGGAACCTGGGGACAAGACACTGATTAAAGAGAAGTCTGGCAGTTTTAATTTTGATCTTTGAATTTTTGACAATATGAAAAGTTAAGACATATGAAAAATTTTCTATTACTATGTTTTAAAGCCTCCCTAATTATACTAACTCTTTATTGAACACTTACTACATGTGTAGCCCACAGGACTATACATGCGTTATCTCATTTAATCCTCAGAACAACTTACAAGATAGGTGTAATTAGTATCTGCATATTAAGTATAGGAAATTGAGGCTCAGAGAGAATATGTAACTTGCCCAGTGTCGCTTACTGGTGAAACCGGGCCTTGTATTGGTTTTTCTGAGTCTATAGCCCATTTTCCTACCTTTTTAACTGCCTGTGTTGTAAATGACAACCAAGTGGAAACTAAAGCATTTCTAAGCCTGGGTCTGTGAACTGTTTATACATCAGTGCTTCTTTACTTTTTTCCCCCTCATTTATCTCTCTGGGAATTTGATAAAATGTATGGACCTACTGTTGAAAAAAACTGCAAGCACACACACACACACACACACACACGCACACACACACACGCGCACACACACGCGCACACACACGCGCACACACACGCACACACACACGCGCGCGCACACACACACGCACAACTTGGCACACAATTTTCAGAAAATCACGGACCCTCAGAAGCCCGTCCTGGATCCCTGTGTTGTGGACCTCTGTTCCACCCAATGGAGATCAGGAGAGCTGGAATCATTGATCTCATGATTCATGCAAAAGTATAACAGTTTGGAGCGAACTGTATTGACCTACTTTTTGAACCTCATATCTGCCTTATTTTTATGTGAATATGCATTAAAATGGAAGTTTTGAGTTAATTATTAAAATGATTTAGGGGAAAAATGAGCTGTTAGAGAAGAAATAAAATAATCTGTGTGCTAGATCTCTATTTACCTAGAAATGCTATGGAGCAATCTGTAAATTTGTTATGAAGGCATTTGTTATTAATAGTAATGTCAGGAACACAAGATACTTTTGTTGTAACTGTATCACTACACACACATTAATTTTTTCTTTGTACAGTTCTGCTCCAAAGAGTCCTCATAAAGGGAATGGCTTCACCTACCTTTATATCCAGTTTACCCAAGGATTTACTCACCAGGCCTTAATCCAGGTCTTAAAATCTGTAAGGGGTTCTTATACAAGCCAGATGCTGTAATAATGCATTTGCCGTATGTATCATATTCTTGTTAAATCTATAGGGCAGCTACTTTGAAGATTTTTTGCCATTTAATAAGAAAAATAACACCTTATAACCTCATCAGTTATGATGGTTCCATTACTGACAGATGGGGCATACAGCCAGTAACTGCATAACATATACAAGTAAGTTTGATTAGCCAAAATGTCTTCTCCACTGAACTCTAATACCTAGTTTGTGGCTAGTCATATAATAGACAAGAAAAGATAGAATAGTATGATACTCTTGTTGAGAGTGAATAATGGTAAAAGCTCCTCAAAGTAGTGAGTAGTGTCAGAAATGTGAGTTATTGGGGAGCGCAGCAGTGCTCCCGCCGCGGGTTCGGATCCTATATAAGGATGGCCGGTGCGGCTGAGCCCGGTATCGGTATGCCGGTCACAAAAAGACCAAAAAAGAAATGTGAGTTATTGGAAATGATGGGATTTTAAGAAGTGTATAGGTAGTAATGGATCCATTTTGGTTAATAGAACTGATGAAAATAGAGATGTGATGAATAGGCATCAATTAAATAGTCTCTTAGTTTTTGTTTTTGCTTTTTTTTGTTTACACCTGTATATCTTGTCAGTAAACTCAGCCAAAACTTTTCTTCAGCAGTCCTCTTACATATCAATGAAAATCCTTTGACCTTGTGATTGCACAGTGATATGAAAGCATACAAAGAAATAGCCATAATCCTAGAATGAAGTATTCACAGTAAAACAATTACTGCATCTTATATGGATTCTTACTACATGTGGTTTGTCTGGGTCTTGGCTGGGATTGTTTGTGACATGGTCGTCTACTTGAAAGTTAAAGATGAAAGTGCCTTATTTCTGTGCATTTATGGTAGCTGACATTTATGTGCACCAGAGGATTTTATTTTTTAAAATGTACCTGTTTTCCAGAATTTCAGTGTCACAGCTTCTAATTACCTTGACTTATGCCCTCATAATACTTTCACTGGTGAAACACTCTAAATTTATTGTATAGCCAAATCAATTTTATATTTATTTTGGATCTAAAAATAATCTCATTGTATTGAGGAAACCTTAATATAGAAAGTCACATTCAAGTCTCTTTCCAATAAGTCATTATTTATAGTCATTAAATCACCTCTTGGCTTCCTAGGTTGATGTCACTCTGAGAGTAGACTGGGTAAGTGCATTCCTTTGGCAAAGGGAGCATGATAAATGAGTATGTTACATGGAGGATTTTAAAAATATAGTCTTAAATTCTCACATTCCTATTTTACTAAAAAAAAAGTCTGTGGAGCTTTCTCATTTTCTAGGGAGGGAAGTTTTTTTTCTTTTTTTGGGGGGGGGGAGGGATTATTGGATTAAACGTGTGACTGGACTCCATAGGCTGCAGGTGGCTGCTGTTTTGATCACAGATCCTTACGTGGTTTTCCCTAATCAAAAGCTCCTGTATAATATAACTTCATGAATAGGTGACTCGTTTCATGTCAGCACCAGACAAAGCAACCAGACTTTGATGCACTGATGTGAAGGGATAGCCATTATTTTCCTCTCCAAATTTGATCGTAGGCAAATACCATTGCTGCGAAGCTTCCTATTCACCTCTATCACCTTTTTTTAGGGGGGGGGGGGCGTAGTAATTGTCCTCTTGCATGAAAATACTCTTACTCCGCTAAGCAAAAGCTGATAAAAAGCAGCTTTCTAGTAGTATGACTATTTGGATAGATCTTTCTAATTGTTACCAGCGTGAGGTCAGACAACTGAAATGAAAACACCCTGTGTGCATGTGTGTTTGTGTATGTGTGTGTGTGTGTGTGTGTGTGTGTGTGTGTGTTTCCAGGCTTGAGAAGTGTAAAAGATCCTTTACATTCTTAAAGTAGATTTGCTGCAATAAGGAAATAGTAAGATGACAAAATGAACTATGGGCTGTATTTCTAAATGTATAAAGAAATACAGCCCATAGTTCATGACCCAAAATTTCCACTCTGCCCTGTAGTCTTAATGAACTTTTTCTCCGATGAAATGCCTCCAAAACTGCCCGGGTTTGTTTCTACTATTCTGTGAATTAACTGCGCATGTTATCTTAAACTGATGGTCAAACTCTGTTGTGTGCTGCGTGAATCGAACTGGTTCCTAGATCAAGTTGAAGCTGAAATGCAGTGCTCTACTTCCAACTACACACTTGCTGGCTTCCTTCTTCGTCTACTGAATTTTTGGAATAGTAATAAATGGTAGTAACGATGAATAAGACATGTGTGAAAAGTGCTCTAAACCAGGGATCAAGAGACTAATTCTCTGATCCTGGCTTTGCCACTAACTAGATGGGTGATCTATGGCAAGTCACTGCCCCTCTCTCGGCCCTATATTATTTCTGGAAAATAAGAGATTTGGATTCTTTACATTCCCTTTTCTCCCTAAATATCTGTGATCTATTGTTTTAAGACTCCCTGTGTCAGACAATAACATTTATTATGAAACATTGCTTTTCATCCTCTTTAGAAAATTCTTTTCAATTAACTTACAGAATTATAGCAGCCATTTCGAAGTCCTCTGTTCTTTTTTGCCATCTTGAGAAGCAAGTCAGCATTGAAGGATGATAATATCTACATCCTTCCTTTAACTTGCAACTCTTTAGCAGTGCAGTAATAAATAAGCCGACAGAATTTATTGACAAAGGAAGAGAAGTTCATTGTATGAGTTCATCTTTCTTCCTGTGATACATTAATGTTCTTCAATAAAGACCATTCAGTTTTGTTCCCACATTTCAGGAGAGAAGTTTAGGACGTGTTTAACGTTTGTTTTTAGTAAGTCAGAATCAGAGGAATCTACAAAAAACACAGAAGGGAATTTAAAAAATAAGGAAATCCCTAACCTAAAGGAAGGGAGATATAGGGTGGAGATACTTTTTACTCAACGCAAGAAAGCAAAGGATTCATTTTTTTCTCTCACTTTTGTTTCCAGATTCCTTTAATTATAGTACCTCCCAAAGATAATCTATGCAAGCCGGCATTGGGAGGACATAAAGTTAAGGCCTTTGGGTGATAAAGGTAAGACAAGGGAAAGAAGTTTAATCTATGTGGCTGAGGTTTATAGGTTCGTCTGTTCATTCGTTCATTCACTCATCCATCAAATATATCCAGTATATCTATATGCCAGGCACTATCCTTTGACCTATATACAGTTCCTATCAATCAGTGTGTTTCCCCCTCTTTTTAAAATTTCTGAGATGTGTATCATGCTATTAGTGTGTAATAGATAACTAGACAAACATCTTTGTGCTCACCACTAAGCTTTATCATTTTTAAATATTAGATTCATATATTTTTTTAAAGAAAAAAAATATCAGAGATACCCTTTCTGTTCCTATTGCCTTCACTTATTCTCACGAGGCAAGTGGCATCCTTCATTTGATATATTTTGATACATTTTCTACATATGCATTTATCCATGTATACCAATTATACCCATGTATACCAATTTATGACTGATTTGCATGTTTTTAAATTCTACATAAATTGCATATACAAACTACCATTGTAACTGTATCTGTCATTCTGCAGCCTGATTTTTTTTTTGCTCAAACTTATGTTTTTGAGCTTAAATCTATGTTAATACAAGTAGCTCAGCTTCTTGCATTTTAATTGCTATACACTGTTCCATTGTTTGAATATTCCACAGTTCGCCTGCTCTCTTGTTGGTGCACTTTTAGATTCTTTCTGTTTTTTAGGTACCACTAACAGCTCCACAAGAATAGGAAAAAAATATTGTAGGGCTATTCTTATAAAAATGGATGAGTATTTATGTAGTTCTATATCTAGGACTTGTATTGTTGGGTCAAAGGGTATATTTGTCTTCAAATTTACTGGATAATGTCAATTTGTTATCCAAATAATGTGTATGCAATTGACATTCATATCGGTAATGTATGAGTGTTACCATTGCTCCACAACTTTGTCAACAATGATGGCTTAGTGTTGTTTTATATTTTCCAGCAATTATGTATTTCACTGAAGGTTTCAAATTTATTGATATTATATTGTTCATAGTATTTTATTATTGTTTAACTCTATTTTCTCTGTAGTTATATTGTTTATGTATGACTTATGTTCTTCTTGATTAGTCTTGTTAAGCTTTTCTGTCAGTCTTTTTTTTAAAAAGAAACAGATTTTGGTTTCGTTAATTCTCTATATTGTTTGTTTTCTATTCCATTATGCCCTTCTGTTATCTTTTTACCTTACTTTGATTTTTCTACAGGTATATTCTCTTATGATTATACATCTTTCTTGACTTTAATGAATGCATTTACTGCTATAAATATGCCCCAAATACCATTTTAGCTGCATCCCACAAGTTTTGACAAGTAGTACTTCCAGTGGTAAATTCTAATTGTTTTGTATTTCTCATCATCAGTCCTTTATAATTTTAGTCTCATCACTCGTTTGTGACCTGACTCCTAAGAACTGATTTTTGTTTTCAGTTTTGGAGCCTTGAAGCCATATGCTTTCAGCTTTGCATGCTCCATTGCATTTCAGTTTTGCTTCTGATGAATGAATATGCTTATCTTCTTTTTGATTCTAGCTATATCTTTCTGATTTTCTTGTATTTGTCTATCAATGCTATATTTTCATGAATCTTTTGCACCATCATCACTGGAGGACACTTTTGTCCTCTTTAGCTTTACAGATTACTCGCATTTCTCAGACATTATTAGGATGGGCAACTAGAAAACAGGGAGTCAATGTCTGTACTTAAGACTGTACAGCATGCTGACTAAAAGTGAGGGGAGTACTGAGTTATGTAGATAATTGGTGTAAGCATTAACAAATATAAGAATGGATGTGCAGAATGAAAGAGAAATGATAATTTACCTTGTCAATTCAGTTAATAGTTCCATGTCCCCACTTCCCAACAGAAGTTAATTTAAGCCAATTTAGATTGAGGTAGAACTTCCTCTCTGCACAGCCATTTAGTCAGACGTTACAGAAATCACCTGTAGAACGACCATTCTAATCTACAGATAGGGACGCACCTGTGCAACTGCAATTCAAAAGCTGTAACTGAAGTGTGGACGAAACATAGGCTTCCATTTCTCCCTTGTAGTTTGCTTTTGGCCCTTTGAAAAAGTAGGAGATTTGTCTGTTTGAGAGTGCTCTTCCTTTTAGAATGATCTGCTGGGTATTTGTAGGACAAACTTGGCAAAATGTTTGGGAAATAAACATAGTAAATTTTCTGGGAGGAAATTGAATTGCTAGTAGAAAAGATGAATTTTGTGCTCAAATTTGTCCTGTTTATGTTTGTGGCCTAATTCCCATATCTTTCTCCTCCCTCATTTCTCTTTTTCTTCCCATTTTAATTTGTTGTCCCTGTTGCTTAGTGACTGGTTGAATTGGAGGGGCTAGAAACTGAAAAACAATATATTTATTGGCAGAAGCTAACAATTTTTAAAAAGCAGGATTTTTAGGGGGAAAATATTTGGACTTTTGGCCTTGATGAGAAATTAAATGTTATGCTTTTAAAAACAGTAAAAAGACAAAATTCAGAATGTTTGGCATCATCGAGAAAAATCCCATACTTAACCAGTTTTGAAACAGAAAGTATTCCCTAATGATTAAATCTTTCTTTTTATTGTTACCTCTTTTTCTTTCTCAAAATGATATTCTGTGACTGTGATGGTTAATTTTATGTGTCAACTGGACTGGGGCATGGAGTGCCCAGATACATTGTCAGACATTATTCTGGGTGTGTGTGTGAGGGTGTTTTGGATGAGATTAACATTTGAATCAGCAGACTGTTGTGGGTGGGCTTCATCCAGTCAATTGAAGGCCTGAATAGAACAAAAAGGCTGACTGTCGGGCTGGATCACAGATCCCTCTACTCTGTCCTATGCAGGCTGTAAGTCAGGTAAGCGAAAGAAAAATCGGGTGGCAGCTGGCAAAGTTGACATGCTTTATTTCAGATGTGAGCTCCACCACCAACGGTTCCAAGCCATTTTCTTATATACCAAAGTACACAATAGTGGCAGCGAGCCAAGGGGTACATGGACGCACATGCGTACTGACGCTACTCTTATGTAACTTGTTTACAGTGGATACGCTGAATCATACACAGCCAGATATGAGGTGAGGGGGCCTGACTAAACTAACTCCATTTTCCTTACACTGACCATCCTTGAGTAAAGGAGAACTCCTCTTGCCAATCTGATTGAGCTAGGACATTGGTCTTTTCTTGTCTTCAGACTCGAACTGAAACATTGGCTTTCCTTTGTGTCTCAAGCCTGCTGGCTTTTGGACTGGAACTTGCACCTTTGGCTCTTCTGGTTCTCAGGCCTTTGGGCTCTGACTGGAACTACACCATCAGCTTTTCTGGGTCTCCACCTTGCTGACTGCAGTTCTTTGGATTTCTTCGCCTTCTAAACCATGTGAGCCAATTTCTTATAATAAATCTCTCTCTTTCTCTCTCATCTCTCTCGCTCTCTCTTTGTTTCTCTGGAGAACTCTGACTAATAGAGCTGCTTATTGAAAGTATAATTTAACAATAAAGAACTTGAAATAAAGTCTTTAAACTCTGTTGGAAAATAAATGAAAAGTCCAGGAACAAGGGCACTCAAAAAGATTTATTCTAGGATATAAACTGAGGGCAAATCCCTAAGGATCAAAATAAAGTACATATTCTAGGAAGGAACAATTCCTCTGCCTCATTTTTGAGAAGTGTCCTCCTGCCATTATTCTAACCAATTTAATGAACCAACATTCACTAAGTCAAATAAACATCAGGAACTCCTACTCTTATTTCCCCCAGAATGTAAAATTGCTATTTGAATAACACGTGCAACATGGATACTTAATCAAATATCCTCATTTCCACTCAAGATAATAATTTTCTAATTGTAAAAGTAGTACAAGCTAATGCAAGAAAGTACAGAACATATTTAAAAGAATAGGGACTACAACTAACAATGATTGATAATCCCACTGCCCAGAGGTTATGACTATTGACAGTTTAGGGTATTTTTCTTGCCTTTCTTATGCATTTATCTTACAAAATTGGGCCTAAGCTCTGTACACAGTTTCATATCTGACATGTTAATGTGATATTACATTTTAAGTGTTATTTTATAACATTTAACATAATAACAATAACATTTTTCAATGGTTGCATGTTAGGCCTTTTAGTGGATGGGCACAATTTAATGATTCCCTTGTAGGACATACAAGTTGTTTCCAGTGATTTTAATATTATAAATACTGTTGTGATGTGATTTGCCCTTAAAGTTTTTGTATGTTTTTGTATATTTTCTTAGGATAATATGCTAAAACAGGTATTATTAGATTAAAGGGTATAAATATTTTAATATCCTTGATAATGTTGTGCTTACTTTACAGACCATTGCATTAATTTATACACCTTTTAGCAATTTATGAAAGCATTCATTTTATTCAACTCTTTTCAATATTGAGTGCTATCACTTTAAAAATTCTTAGCCAATTTGATTAAAATAAAATGATTTATTGATTTAATTTACCTGTCATTGTTTTCTAGAAAGTATGAATCTTTTATTCTACATTTATTGATCTTTACATATCTTCTGTGAATTGTTCTTATTTTTTAAACAGCTTTATTGAAATATCATTTAGATGCCATGAAATCACTCCTTCAAAGAATACAATTCAATGGCTTGTTGATATATCTATCACATTTTTTTTAATTTGGCTATAGTATATGTAATATAAAATTTGCCATTTTAGCCATTGTTAAGTGTCCAATTCAATGACATTAATTACATTCACATGTTATGCAGTCATCCCTACTGTAACATCAACCATCCTACTTGCAAATTTTTTTCATCACTCAAATGGAAATTCTGTAAACATTAAGCAATAATTTCCCATTGCCCCTCCTGCCAGCCACTGGTAACCTCCAATCTATTTTCTGTCTCTATGAATTTTCCTGTCTAGATACCTTATATAATTGGAATCATATGATATTTGTCCTTTTTTGTATGGCTTATTTCACTTAGCATAATGTTTTCAAGGTTCATCCATGTCACATGTGTCAGAATTTCATTTCTTCTTAGGACTAAATAGCATTGCATTGTATGTATATACCACATCAAAATGTGGTATATCCATTCAACTGTTGATGGACCCTTGGGTTATTTCCACCTTTTGGTTATTGTGTATAATTCAGCAATGAACATTGGCATATACATATCTGTTCAAGTCCCTGCTTTCAAATCCTTTGGCTATGTACCTAAGAATGGAATTGTTGGATTACATGGTAATTCTATGCTTAGCTTTTTTAGGAACCATAAAACTTTTCTTCAGTGGCCGCACCATTTTACATTTCCACCAGCAGAATACAAGTGTTCAAATTTCTCTATGTCCTCACCAACACTTGTTATTTTTTGTTTTTTTGATAATAGCCATCCTATAGGGTATAGGTAGTATCTCATTGTGGTTTTGATGTTCATTTCTCTAATAACTAATGATGTTGAGCATCTTTTCATGTGCTTACTGGCCATTCATATATCTTCTTTGGAGAAATGTCTATTTAAATGCTTTGCCCATTTTTGAATTGGGTTTTTTTGTTGTTGTTGATGAGTCGTAAGAGTTCTTTTTTTAAAAAAGTATATATTCTGAATATTACTTTTTAGTAAGATTTATGATTTTTGAGTATTTTCCCCCATTCTGTGGGTTGTCTTTTCACTTTCTTGATAGTGTTTTTTGATGCATAAAAGGTTTTAATTTTGATGAAGTCCAATATTCTAATTTTTTCTTTTATTGCCTGTGTTTTTGATGTCATGTCCTAGAAATACCTTTCAGATCCAATTTCATAAAAATGTTCCCTAAGTTTTCTTCTAAGGATTTTATAGTTTTAGCTCTTAATATTGAGTCTTTAGTCCATTTTGAGTTAATGGTTGTATATGACATAAGATAAAGGTTTAACTTCATTCTTTTGCATGTGAATATCCAGTTTTCCCAGGACCATTTTTTTTTGAAAAGACTGTCATTTCTCCACTGAATGGTCTTGGAGCCTTTGCTGAAAACCAATAGGCTATATATTTGAGGGCTTGTATGTGGGCTGTCTATTATAATCCATTGGTCTATATTTCTGTTCTTATGACAGTCCCATACTGTTTTGATTACCATAGCTTTGTAGTAAGGTTTGAAATTTGGAAGTGTGAGTCTATCAACTTTGCTTTTCTTTTTCAAGATAGTTTTGTCTATTTGAGGTCCTTTTAGATTTCACATGAATTTTAGGGTAAATTTTCTATTTCTGTTAAAAAATGCTGTTGAGATTTTGATAGGAATTACATTGACTCTGAATAATATTGTAATCTTAATATTAAATCTTCCAATCCATAAACATCAGTTATCTTTCCATTTATTTAGGTATAACTTAATTACTTTCAGCAATATTTTGTAGTTTTCAGTGTAGAACTCTTTCACCTCCTTGGTTAAATATATCCCTAAATATTTTATTCCAAAAGGTTCTGATATAAATACTCAAAAAAAAATTTTTTTTTCAGATTATTCATAGTTAGTATAAGAAATTCAACCAATATTGGCATTTTAGTTTGTATCTTGTAACTTTGCTGAATTTGTTTATTAGTTCTAACAAATTTTTTTGTTTGGAATCTTTAGGATTTTCTACATATAAGCATATTTCATCTGCAAACAAAAATTTTATGTTTTTTGTTCCAATTTGGATGTGTGTTTTATTTATTTTCCTTGCCCAAATTCTAGTTAGAGCTTCCAGTACTGTGTTGAATAGAAGTGGCAAAAGTGGGCATCTTTTTTTCTTTGTTCCTTTTCTTAGAGGAAAAGTTTTCAGTCTTTCACCAATGAATATGATGATACCTGTGAGTTTTTCATATATGGCTTTTATCATGTTGAGGAAATTTCCTTCTTTTCCTAGTGTACTGAATAGTTTTATCATAAAAGATGTTGGATTTTGTCAAATGCTTTTTCTGCATCAATTCAGATGGTCATGTAGTTCTTTTTCTTCATTCTCTGAATGTGGTATTAGAAACTATTTTCCCACTTTCTGTTTCCCTTTTAATTTTGTTCCTGTTAATGTACATTTTATTTATGTTTTGAAATCTATTTTTTTTTCCTCTGAGAATTAGAAAGTCCTTCTCCTTTTCAAGATCAATTATATATGTCAACCTAAATAACAAACCAAGAAAGTGACTCTCTAGAGAATGAGTTTAATCGGGAATAAGCAAGATTTGCAAAGCTGAGATATGTGGGCTATGGGGACCATAGTCATATCCAAAGAGGTTGAGGGAAGGGGATACTTTTAAAGGCAAAAGGGAAAAGTACACATAATTTGTTTTGAAGCAAAGAGAACATTGGTTATAGGGGCCTATTGCAGAACTCGATGCCAGTTCATTAGTGGAGACAGTGTCAAGCAAGTGTTCTTGTACTTCCAACTAGCTGTCCTTGTGATTCATGTAGCAAGCTGCAGTTTGAAAAGTCATTGGCAAAAGTTCTGGTTATGGGCATAGCACATAAGACCCCTCTGGGAGTCTTTGTAATATTCTCATCATAGGGCATGTATGCATGAGAGCTCTCCCTTCTCAGCCTCCCAGCTTTATTTAATTTTTGTTAGGATGTGACACAAGTGACCCCATTTGATTCTCACAACTTTCACATATACTTACATTTTATTCTAGATGTTATAGTTTCACTTTTCATATTTCATTTTTTAAACTATGTGGAATTTGACGTATGGTATGTGGTAAGGATCCCACCTGATTTCTTTATAAATTGTGAGCATAAGTTCCTGACATTTTTTGTTTAGTAACTCTCATCTTATGCATTGGTTTTTAGTGATTCCTTTTATCTTAAATTTGACTGTTATTCCAGTGTCTTATTTGGCCTGTCAATTCTGTTCCAATGACATGCCTGGCAATTCCTTCACCTATACAGCTCAGTTTTAAAGTGTACATGTAGTAGACTGAATTATTCTAAGTGTTTATTTCCTTCCCAGTAATAAGATTATATATTCACATCTTTTCCCATGAACTTGTAGTGCCCTCCCATTTTGATTTTGGGCTTGGCCATGAGACTTGCTTTGGCCAATATGATTTTGGGAAGTGTGATGCAAATAGAGACTTGAAAAGTGCTTCCTGATTTGGGCTTACTGGCTACCTGGCTAGACCTAGGAGGAGGATGAAAAACATATACAGAAGAGCTGTCTCAGCCAAGCCACCCCAGCTAGACTTAGCCTACCTAGGTTAGCGGACTCTTATTCAATTTACAGGATGTTTAAGAAATCCCAGTCAACATCTGTAAAGCTGAATAGCCTACACTGTTCTAGATTAGACGTGCCCTAACTGACTCACAAGTCATGTGAGCTAAAAAAAATTCACTAAGATTTTGTGGTTACTTATTATATAGCAATAACTAACAAATACAATAATACTTTTTGATATATGGTAGAATTTCAATCCATTTTGCATATTTGCTATTTTGTAAAAGTATTTTATAGCTATTCTTAGCTATTTATGCTGGTTTGCTTAATAATGTAATTATTTGTGTACATGTCTTATATTACACCTTGACCATGTCTAACTCTAAGAGATCTTTGAAAGCAGACACTAATTTATTCATCCTTAGAAGCATCCATCACAATATCCAGCTCAGAATTTCTTTGCTCATGGTGATATTCAGTACCCAGTCACTGCTGACTTAAATTGAATAACTATAAAACAAGTTTTGGAAGCATATACTGAATCCCTACATTCCCATTTACTTAATTACCTATAATGAAATTTAGAATGTTTGGTATTATATAGGTGCAACCTATATTTAGATGGCTTTATTTTATTCTGTAGTCTCTTCTGCATTGTAGCAATAATTATTACAATTTATATCAAATGGCTTATTCTACTTTGGGTAGTGATAGTATTCATAATATAGAAGCTATGTAATCAGTTTTCATACGTCTTTATTTTTCAATTTTACTTTAGGTCACTCTCCTTCCAACTTACTCTGGAATCTCCCTTTCTTTCCTTATTTTTATTACAAGATCGTCAGGTGGGATCATCTCCCTTTCTTTCCTTATTTTTATTACAAGAAATGAAGTAATACTTGGCTGTATATGGTGGTGTTTGAAGCAGGTGGACAACACTGATTCACACAAGTAAGTAACAATGTTTGCAGATTTTCATGGGTTTTTTGTGACCTCATGTGTTATGCTTTTGAATAATCGCAGAGTAGATTCATTATACATAACTTATGATTGGGAGTCAAAATTGCCTGGCTTTTGATTTTGCTTGAGGAAAAAATAGTAATGGGTGGAGGGGAATACCAGGGCCTAGTGAATATACCACCAATGTAATTCTGATTAATTTTCTTGAGTGGGAATACATTTTTTTTTACTTTACTATCAGGGTTTGCTGGAACCATCTTCCCCTTAATATTTATCCCACTAGAGATCTTATTAATGGTACTTTATCTTTTGGCTGCACCTTTCCCTCTTTCCATCTGTTTGTGGGGCATTTTAATAGCCTCTACAGATCTCTGCTACGACTAAGTGTTTTCTGAGGCAGCCTATGATAGATGGTTCTGCTATTGTGTTTAATCATTTCCATTAAATATTATACTAAAACTGAATTATGATGAAATTAAATAAAAGAATAATATATTGCATTGATTTTCATTTAGAAAACCTCATTAATTTATGTTTGCATTTAATAAAACTAACCTCTTAAATCATTTGTCCAAAGTTTAAAAAACATATGTTTCCCAGAAAGAAAAGGAGTTAGAGAAGAGTAACTAAATTGCTAGTATGATGACAGCACTTTTGAGACATCCTGGTCTTGTGTTTCAGGATGTGTGAGAAGCATGTAACTTCCCTAATTTTCATTCAGCTAAGCTTTTCTCAGGACCTCATGCAGGTCATATGACCTTGTCCAAGTCACATAATATCTAAGAGCATCTGCTTTTTAAAGTTTTTATTTTACAAACCAATTATCTTATCCTGTACATGATAAAAGGAGGTAGGTGTACTACTTTAATAATGATTCTCCTGGGGTATTTACAGTACGATTATTATGAAAGTATATGTTAAGACAAAGTCATTATGCCACTCTCCTCCTATCTCTTGAGCCATACAAGTTTACCAGCCTCTGTGTAATGAATACAAATGGCCTCTCGATATTGCTTACATCTGACTGCATATGTGGTGAAACAGTGCCTGTAGCACAGTGTATATCATATAAATAAATACTCAATAAATGCTTATTGTGTTGGACTTTCATGTCCCTAAAAATAATTCTCTAATGAGAAGATTAGGTACCTGGTTAGATATATGAGCACTGGCAATAATATTTGTATAAATTGTTACTAAAACTATTCAAATAACAAAGCATATATCTATTATTTGTTATTCATATAGTCTACTGAGGAAAACACATCTGTAAGTAGTAAAGATCATGCAGTGTTTCTACCTTGAGCTGAAAAGACAAATCCATTGATGAAGCAATTATTGGAATAGTGGAAGGAAAATCCTGTCGTTGAGGCACTTATAAATTTTGACGATGGCATTGATTTAAAAAGCCAAACAGCATGTTTCTTGCTTGTTTTTCTCCAAAATGGTTGCCATGTTGAGAGCACAAACAATTGCAATTTTCCTTGGCTCCTTTAATCTGCTCACACACCTACTCATACCCTTCAACCGTTAATGATTTTTCTTCTCTTTCCATTCTTAATGCAGAATAATATAACTACTTTTATGATTTAATATGAAAGGAGAAAGAATCTGACGTGCATGCCAGGTTATGATGTTCTGATGGAAAAGAATGGGTCAGGGTCAAGAGCATGGCAATAAGAGACGTTACCCAAAGACCCAGAGCCAGGGAAGAAGTAGAGTTCTAATCCAAAAGGAGAAGTAACAAGTCAAATCAAGGGACACATAAGCAATGTTCATCATGGATCTCAGAATAGAGAGAAGCTTTATTAAATGGGCTTCCCAATATCCCCAAACCCTTAGGCTTTTAGCTCCTTCTATAAGTATGGCGGACCAGTGGCCTCACTTCTGAGTTGACGGTTCAATAACAATCAGAAGTGGTGCTCTATATAAGATTCTTCAGTGGGGTGTTGGGTCTCTGGCATCAGATGACAATCCTGGAAACCTGGATACAGAGACCAACAGAAAGTAAGAATGATCTATTCTAACTTTTTGCTTCTTGGGAGCTTCCTGCTACCTTTCCTTTCTTATAGGAGGAGTGCGCCATGTAGAAGTGTCTCAATGGTGGAGAAACTTTAGGTTGTTTTACTATATTTGGAGAGATAGTCTGCATATGGCATATTCCATAATGACATGGCTAGAACCTACCTTTTTGAAAAAGTACTTTCAGCTGGTCATGAAGACAGTGCTGCTGAGTGGTCCTCATCAGAATGAGTACATTAGTCATCATGTACCCAAGAGCAGTGGTGCACAGGTTTACTGCGAAAGTGCTCAAAAATAGAGAGCAGCATATCCTGAGAACAATAATTATTGAATTCATTATAATCTTCAGATAATTAGGTAAGGAGTACCAGGGAAAAGAAAGAACAAAAGGAAAGATTGATAATGAGAAGACCACTTTTTGTCTTACTGCCAGTGATAAAGGTGATTCCTGCTTTAGTTTATTTATTAATGTGTAAAACATCTGAGATATTATCTTTTCACTTTCAACAAATGGGGCTTTATTTTTTTTCCCTTGCACATGGGCTTGTCCATTGTAGAGACATATCTGTGTGTAGAGACATATCTGCGTGGTTTCTGCGTGCATAAAAAGTTAAAATTCTGGCCCATTATCCACAGTGTTTGGCGTGTGTGTTGCCAAAGCCATCTATTTGACAGTACCAGGGAAATGCTCCACTGCCTTCCACACCCTGTTCCTCCTGGCCTCGCAGGCTGCGTGAGCACTGGAGTACTAGGTGCCCCTATTGATATCACTTCAATTCCTCACCTTAGCAAAGGAGCAAGTGAGAGAAGCCACTTGTCACAACTCTTGGGTTCCCTCTGTTTAGTCTGTTAGTCTTCCAGATACTCTACAAGTCACTAAGGGCAATGAGGAAAGCAAACTACCTTCATGATGTTATCCCTCCTGAAGCTATTAGCATCATAAAGGGGACCATCAGAATCTCAAGTCAAAAGAGTAGTTAATGATTGTTGCAGGCAGTAGTAGGGAGCTCTTTGGGGATGCAATTCTGTTATTGTAAGGAGTTTAGCTGGGCCAGGATCTGGCTAATTTAAATGAATGAGAACATTTGAAAAAGATGGATACATCTACAAGGATGGAGGAAGAACTAGAGAGATAAAAGTGGTAGAAGTAAGTCCATTTGTGTAGGTGGGATAGTCAGAGTCGGACCACCCAGGGTTTTAATCCAGGCTCTGCTTCTTACTAGTTGTATGACCTTGGACAATGACTTAACCTTTTTGAGTCTCATCTGTGTAAAATGAGGCTAATATTATGTAACCCACAGTTTTCTATAAACTAGAAATGAGAAGCATGGAATATAGTGAGCCTTAATATATGGCACCTTAGCTTATCTTAGAACACAGTATCCACAGGGCATGAGAGATGCCAGTGCAGGTAAGCGGTCATCCTCATGGTTATAGGATGCCTCGATAGGATGGGTTAAATAAGTGGTAAGGAGAGAGGAGGCCTTGAAGATGGAAGGAACGGCTCAAGCAAAGGTATATGTTATAATGAAAAGGAGTCACTTGGACCAGATTAAAAAATAAGAGTTACAAAAAATCTGTTTCATGTAAGCAAATCACAAGAAAAAGAAAGAGGTTCTTTTAAAATCTGTTTTTAGACATTACTTTTTATGTTTACCATCCCTATTGCCAGGAGCCTGATAAAGTTGGAAGTACAATCAGTTTTCTCAGGAAATAGTATGGGTGTTAATTAGACTGGTGTGAAGCTAGCGAATCTCACGTATCAGTGGGTCAATGGAAATTTTAGTCACTGCTACTTTGAGAGCATTCCTCAAACCATGAAGTTTGCAATTTTTTTTTACATATTCAAAATAAGAAAACCTATTAGCTACAGAGCTAGCTATTAACAGGATTACTGTTAACAACACTTTCAGAAGTGGGGGAGGAATCATTTAAAGATTACTTCTGCTAACCCCAAAGGAAGAGGAGGAACATATGACATATTTCATTATTTGAATACACCTGTGCAGTGTTAGTGCAGTCTTGTATTACATCCTAAGATGCATGCTTAATGTTTTAAAGGCCCTCTGGAATATATTACTGTCTATGAATGTCGATAGAGGGAACTTAAAATGGTGCTTTTAACAATAACAGAATTTCACCTCCAAAGAGCTCCCTACTAGTGCTTGCAGTAATCATTAATCACTCTTTTGACTTGAGATTTTGATTGTCCATTTTAAAATGCTAATAGCTTCAGGGGAGATAATGTATTAAGCTATGAAGTACTGTTAATTCTTCAGTAAGAATTAATTTATCAGAACTTCTTTTGGAAAGAGGTTTTCCAAGAAAGAATGAGGGGAGTGATCTGGTGGGAGTGAGTTTGATTCGTTGAGAGGGGTAAGGGCATGCAGCATAAAGATACTCTACTCTGGGGATACCTGGATGATGGTGCAAAGGTATCTGTGAATAGGGAAAAATAAAAAACATGTGCCTGAAAGAAGAGGAATAAAGATTATGGGGAAAAGTTTAGCAAGCATTATTATATGCCAAGCATTGGGTCAGGCACATTCAGTTTTATCTTTTTCTTATGCTGAAGTTAAGCTTTACTTACTTCATAATTTTGCGTAGAGCCAGCTATGTATATAGGTGTAGCCATTATTTTAAAAATATGTTTACTTATATCTTAAAGTTTTGATTCAATTTCTATTCATAGTCCTTGTCTTTGACTTTTCAAGTGTAAGGACGAGTAAAACAATAAGACCAAATTCCCTAAAGAACACCGGTAGGCTTTCCTTTAGGAAATGAATTAGAAAATATTTGATCAGTTATATCCTTATGAAAGGGTAGCATTGCACTGTAATTTTTTCTGGCTATTTTAAAAGGGTCTTTTTCAAACCCTTCAAATCCTCCTGACCTATCTGCAAAGAGATGAAGATAATTATGGGTGTTACATTCCAGCCTAGGCATACATTTTAGTGAAAATTCAGGTTCAGTAATGAGAGCTTACTGCAGAAATACTAATCCTACTCTTTCAGCCTGTGCTTGTGTTTGGTGTTAGAGACACAAGAAAGGAATAATATTTGGCTTTGTAAAATGGACAAATGACACTTCTTATTGTGGGTTAAGATTTCTTTTAAGTTTAGTGCTTTAATGATTGACACTGCAGTCAAAACAAGTGATTTTCATTATCTTTTCTTCTTTCTCTAGAGCATAACAGCCCAGTAAGTAAAAATAAATAAGAAGAATGATTTGGTTTTATATGCATGAGAATAAGGCTTTAGCCAAAGAATTTCAGCCTTCCAGGCTGTGTTTTTTCACCTGTGCCTCTTCTGTGATTTCTGAAGTGATAAACTCACATATCCATAAGTCTCTGGATTAATTAGGATCTGCATGTATTAGTTTATAGAAAATCTATAGAGAAAATACAGTAAAGTGTATTTATTACACAAAATGTGTTAGCTGTGTATATGTGTGATTATGACATCAGTTTAAAAAGGTAATAATTTTGTGCCAGTCAGCAGCAAAAGAGCATTTTTTTGTTCTTCAATGAATGGAGTGTTGGGAGAATAAATATGTTGGTGCCAAGAACTGTATATGCCACCAAATTCATTTCAACCAAGTACAACCATGTTTGACATGCACAGTACCATTTGGAAATGATTTTATTCATTTGTTTTCAAATCAGTCAGCTTAATGGATTCGATCAATCATCGGTAGTTTGGAATTCATAATTTTAATTGGAATTCATAGTTGAAATTGTATTTTTGTGCAATTAAAATCTTCATTAGCTGAACAAATAGTATACTACAAACAGGCAGATTGTGAGGTGAGAAGAAAAGAGGAAGGAAGGAAGTGAAAGAAAAAGCAGAGCTTCGCAGTGCAGTCCATCTTTGAAGTAAATGCTTTGAGGAAAGAGTGAAAGACACCCAAAGGGATAGAAATGTGTGATTCTGATAATACTTTCTGGGTATTTTATGTATGAATGATCACTTACTATCATGTCTTAGTATGCTGAAATTTTGGGAAACGATGTTTTTGAGGCCAAAATACACAGGAAAGTAATGATCACCAGGAGGGAACTTTGATCCTAAACCTGTAGAAGCACTCAACATCACCCTCATTTTTGTCATGCAATCTTGACAGGGAGACAAGAATCCAAGACTTTGACACAAGCTTCAACTGTCAAGCCCGAAAAGATGATGAATTACCATGAGTTTTCTCCACCACATAAGATCTCAGTAGAGACAGTGAGTTGTGAAGCTGCTTGCTGCACAGCTGAACTTGGGGCTCCCGACAGGCAGCTTGCCAAAACAAAAGCACCTACATGAAATCTTAACCATGACTGTCATCCAGAGTAAATGAGCATACTTCTCTTTATCTGGATTTCAATAGTATATAACTGAATTAGTTTATATTAAGGGATCTTTAAAAAAATGATTTGGGAGAAGAAAGACAACAATAGGAGATGAATGATTTTTACTGAATTTTGCCAGGAGGTGATTTCTGGTCAGAGATAACAATTTGTAATTTGGAGATTAATGGAAGTTCTCTACTATTTCCTAATGGTATAATTTGTACTTTCCCACTCTCAAAAACATGATATTATTTATAATAAAATATAAAAAATTCTTTGGAACACATGAAAGTGCTTTATAGCAATAATAATTAAAATTGAAGAATCCCCACCCCCCAAAATATGGAGCTCGTTTATTGTTTCTGCCTCAAGGAAAAGAATATTTTCATAAGCATAGGCAAAATCACAATTTATACAGCATAAAAGATGTGTCTTTTTCATAACCTTTCTAAACAATATTAGAGCAAAGACCAGTAGGGCTATGCAATTATTTTGCTGCCGTAAAAAGATTAGCATATAACCTTAACTAAATTTCAACCTGATTATTTATTTGAGTGAACACCTATCTTTGGGAGAGACATATATAGTGATGTGAGGAAGGAGGAGGACTCCTGTCTAGCAAGCTAGAAGTCCAAAATCAACCCTGGTGATCAATGTCGTGAGAGCCAAATTGCATCCATTTTGCCTGATTATAAAATATGACAGTATTATTAGATGAATGTTATTCATATACAAAATTGTGTGTAATATGCATAATGATTTTATGTGCCTCTGAGAATGCTTTCCTAAAATGATGGCAATATGCACGTTTTATATATGTGTATAGTCTCATTTCAGAGAGATCTACAGTCAGTGAAATAGAACAAAGATATTATCTCTATTTAACAACATATTTTCAGTATTAATTTGGAGGAAGTGTGTTTCTGACAAGTTACAATTCGGATGGCTCTCAAACCTAAATATCCGGCCTAGACCAGTCCACAGAATTTCAGTTCTGTATAGTCAACTGTTTACTAGGTATTTCTCCTTGTATATCCCACTGGTGCCTCAAATCATCATATCCAGCATGGAAATTGTGTATTTCTCTACCCAAGTTTGGTTTTCCTTTGCTAGTTCTGCCTGTGATGGAGATACAGACTTTTACATTCAATTTGCAACCACTTTCTAATGATTCTACCTCCTTAGCACTTTTCATATATGGCATCTCCTCTATATCCTCACTGCTGCAACTTTAGTTCAGTCTCTGCTCATCTCTGCCAGCTGTTCTACTTGTCTCCAATCTTCCCTTCGTCAAAATTATTCTGTCCACATTACTGCCTGAGTTACCTTTTATGGACGGCATATCTGATCATGTTACTTCTCTAACTAACTAAAGTACTTCAATGGGAGTTCTAGACAAACATGTGTTTATCTGAGGCACTTCTTGAATCACACAGAATATGATAGTAAAAGCAACTGAAAAGTTTTAAAACCACAAGGAAAAAGAGAATGAGAGAGGAAACCCAGAAGACTTAGACCTAAATACATATTTTGGAAGATAGAAAGTAAATGGATGAGAAGTAATTTATGTAACAGAGTAGAAAAAGATAAATATCTGCAGGTGGAGAAGTAAATCCTTTAACACAACAACAGAAAAGCTTAGGAAGCTTTAGGTTTAGAAAGTTAAGGCACTAGATAACTGAAGGTAGATTTACTGGTTTTGGGTAAATAGAAACGAGAAGGTTGGTTAGAAGTCTGGGTAAGTAGTAAGACCCCAGATCCCCTTAAGAAACTTACTTCCCTTTTTTAGGCAATAGTCATGGAGTAGGATATACAGATTTTTCCAAAATTATTTGATACCTTAAAATACAAATGAATACATGTGAATTTTTTTTAATATAATTTCGTTACAATGCACACTAAACTTATAATCATTTGATAGCCTGGGCAATTATGATTCTCTCTCACTTTTGTTCTCTTGCAAGCTTTATGTGTGCCTTTCAGGCAGCAAGCACAGTGTGCAGAAAGTGGATTTTCAATAAATACATAATTGACCTTCAGTGAACAATGTGTGCAAATTGGCTTTTTTACTGAAGTGGAGTTAATGGGATGAGGGATTTCTAGAACTTGTAACTTGTAAAATCTTGGATTTTTATTGATGAGGTATTTGAGATCCTACCAAATTGTAGCAGTTGGTGTTTGAAAAGGAGCAGCGGATGGACACAATATATAAGGGGTGAGGATACAGAGACCTGGGAGAAGTGACAAACTGTGTAGGAAACATCCACTGCAGAATTACATAGCAAATTTACAACATGCTTTGTATTTTGGTGGGTTGCTGAGAATGAGTAGTGCAGCATAGAGATTGGATGCAGAAAATCCAGTCTTTGGGGAATGGAAAGATAATAAGGCTTAGATAAAAGGTAGGTGGGTTATAAAATAGGATGAAATTATGTGTCATATGAGCATAGTATGTGTTATGATTTTGAATCCTTTTCAATTTTCATATCTCTCTAGTGCCAACTTGGGAGACATATTATCATGACTGAATTGGAGACTTGACAGCATACCAGAAATTGTCATTGTATAGTTTGGAAGATGGAAATAATAATACGACTTTTTTTTTTCACATAAGCACCCCAGGAAATTAACCTCCAAATACAACTGAGGAATAGGCACTGTTATGGCTTTTTTACAGATCAGTAAACTGATGAAATATGGTGAAGCTATGTAAGTAGAATTAAGATGTACAAGAAGACATACATTGAGCAGAAAATAAATTTGAGCCCTGCTTCTCAACTGTTGATTTAACCAGAGACAGTTCTGTTCCAAACATGAGGTTCTCTACAGGAGTATGAGGGGATTAGGAAGTAAAATCTGATAAGCATTTTTCCTGAAATATTACAGCTGTCATTCCTAGTGCCCTAGTCCTGAGATAGTGGCAGGTTAAGATATTAAATTTTTATTTTTCTGAGAACTCTTCACGGACTGTTGCCATATCAGTGACAATGTAGACAGAAGCATAGGTGATTTTAAAGAACAGACTGCTTGGTGTGCCCTGTGTAGAGTACAGCTGTACTCTAGAGCATCTAGCAACGTTCGTTTGAATTCCTTCTTATTTGTCAAAAAGGATTACTGTTTTCTGACATAATCTTTCTTTCCTAAGGAAACATTATCAGTGGTTCATGTTGTAACTGTGTTTTAGCATCAGAACTTCTATCTGAAAGATCAAAATATCAAGATGACCCCAAAAGAAAAAAGTGATATACATATAAGCGTTTTTAAATTTAAAAACCTGCTATCCTGTTTCTCTTTCTTTTTCTTTTAATGCAATAAGCATCATCTCATACAACCATGAATGTAAACCATGACCAGTTTGCCAAGTAAGGCTATAATCAAAAGAACATATAATGATATATTTATCTTTCCTTTGATGCCTTTGCATTTAATTTTCATATATATCCATGTTTGCGCAGTGACTTTGAATGTGTCTCCTGGAGGCGGGCACTCATGCAGGTTTAACATTGTGAAGGCAGGAGAGGCAAACATTGATGACCAGGAGAGGACACGTTGGGCAGTGTGGACAGGGCTGGAATATATTGGATGAGTGGGAAGCAGGGTTCTGATATCAGAGGGAGCCAGAGTACGCACTTCTGTTTGGTGAGGAAAATAGATACGGAACTAGCACGTAGATAAGGAACTAATATTTGATTATTTCCTCTATATATCTAAAGGATGTGCTTTCAAATGTTCCTGTAACAACTTTTCATTATAGTTTTAGTAATGGTCATGCTACATATCATCTTTCAAGATTATTGAAAAGGGACCAGTTTGGGAGACTGTGCCCAATATGAGCGCTCACTTCACATAACTACCTCTACTAAGCTCTGGGAGTTTGGGGATTGGGGGGTGAAATGCTCTGACGATAATACTGAAGGCAAATGTTTTCCCTTTACTGTTCTTTTCTCTCAGCAAGATGACTACAGGGTCTTTTAGTCTGTTAAATAAATCAAATAGATGTGTACCTTGATGATGTCAATAAGTAGAAAAAAATAGATACCGAGAATAGATACAATGAGATTAAATTTTTTTCTTAGTGATGATAATAGCAGCAAAACCATTGACACATAGAGCATGTCCTATGTGCCAGGAACTCTTAGAAGCACATTTATCATCTCACCTCACAGTCCCCAAATCCTGTGCGATAGGTACCAATATTTTCCTCATTTTACAAAAGAGATAGATTCATGCCAGGTAGTGGGGTTCCAGAGTCCGCACTCTTTCTTACTATGTGATACTTCCTCTCATAAAACAAAGCTATGTGGATTGTGGCTTGGCTTTATGACAAGACCACAGCTAAGGCCTCTCTGGGAGTAGGTGAAGTTTGTGCCCAGTTCAGTTCCATCTTCCTCCCTTTCCTAGATGCGCCACCTCCCAGTGGCCCATGTTTTACCGCTTCCCTGCACTTTTGGTCTAATAGAAAAGCACCTTGTAAAATATATTGTCCGTATATTATTTCTCTCAGAAAAATATTTTTTCAGGTATATTAAAATAATAACCCTCCCAGAAATCTTTGCATTTTCAAAGAGGATGCATGGAGAAGTGAATGGGAAACTATTACTGAATAGGTAAGATTTCTAAGAGCTTCTCAAATCATGAAAAGGTACGTAATTACATACTTCCCCTACCTTTGTGGACAGCCTAGCTTTATGGCGTTATCAGCACTTCCTTACCAGTTGCAAAGGTCATAAGAAACTGGAAAGTTTTCAGATCATTTCAGAGGCTCCTACCTCTTCTACTCACTCTGAATTCATTACTATTCCGTGGATTTCTGTGGAAAGGGTGGATTTTTACCATTTGTGATGCACTAGGGTTAATTCCTGGCTCTCTGGATTGCCGGGTTTAACAAATATAAAGACATAACTCTAAAGTAAATTTGAATTTCATATAATGAATATTTTTTAGTATAAATATAACCCATGCACTACTTGGGACATGCTTATACAAAAACCATTTGTTGTTTATCTGAAATTTAAATTTAACTGGACATCCTGTATTTTATCAGGTAACCATACCCAGGGTGGATTTTAATTTTTTCTTGATGAGAAAAACAACCCTAATTATGGATATATTATAATAATCTAAGTATGAGGGGGTAAGAACATGAAGGAAAGAGGTGGCTATAGAGAAAGGAACAAATCCATACACACAACAGAAGAATCAAAATGTGGCAGTTGCTTACCTGTGAAAGGGCTGATGAACGACGTTTTTGAAAAAGACCCCAGGAGCCTTGCATAGAAGTTGAAAGTAACAAAGCAAAAGTCATTATAAAAGACTAAGGACAGAAATTCAGGGACTTTGGTTCAGTTTGGGGGAGCCATCAGACTGCATAAATTCATCACACTAGAGAATAAGTTGAGTCCAGGAAGTTAAATAAGGTTTAAAGGATTAAGCAAAATTTAAACGTTATTTCAGGCCCTGAATCAGAAATCGGAAGGTCAGTTACTTTGCTATTGAATATCTAACAACCAGATATAACACTTTCCAAAAGAAAGTGTTAACCTTTTGACACCATATAATCATACTCCTATATAAATAAAGAATATTTTTTGTATTTGACAGTTTAGTTAAGATAATTAGACAATCCAAGGTGATAGGTTACAACCAAAACTAAGATTGCAAAATGCTACACACATACTCTGTTCTGGAAAAAGGAAAAAATTCTGGACACTTAATAGCTATTTTCTGATGTCACAAAATACTTTAAGTGGAAAAGATAATTCAGTATCATTTCCTAGTGTGTTATGAGTTTGCTCCCCCCTCAGGAAATGATTCTTCAAAGAGTAGATGACAACTAGTGGCTAAATTAGGAAATGCAAGTTAGATTTATAGAATTGGTTGCAAAGTGAATCTTATTTTCCCTTCTAGACAGAATGCCTATTAGCTATTTTGATTTATTTAATTTTAGTTGGATTTTAAAAAATTAATAAATCATTGTTCATATTGTAAGGTGAATAGTTATCAGACTGGTCTTGCAAGATGCTGATGCTGAGGGTTAGAATGTGGTGTAAGAAAAGCATTTTAAATGTAAAGACAGTGTTGTAGGGCATACACAGTAGGGAAAAAACAGGGTTACCGTGGGAACCATAATCCTGAGTTTCATTACTTGTGTGATTACACATTTGCTGTAGGAGGATTGTGTGATTTTTTCCTTTATTTTGAGGACGATTTATTTGTGAATAATCAGGAAAAGATCAGGCTTAGATGTGACCTGTATCTTCCCAAACAGGGAGGATCCTACATCCTTCAGGTAGGTAGAAGGAAAAAGAGACAGTGTGGGAGAGCAATGTCTTCAAAAGCACATGAGTTCAGCACACTGCAAACTTTCCCTGTAGAAAAAGACAGAAAACAATTTTGCACTTTGACTTCATTTGCAGCTGTGGATTTCCAAAATGCTTTAAAAAGAGCATAGAAGCTTTGCCATGTTTCTTGAAACTCCAGAGGGATAGCTGTGACAATAAATGAATTCCAGGGATAGCACACAGCTGGCAACAGAAAGCAAGAGAAGCTAGAGGAACATACTTTTACATGGATTTACTGAAGTACAGCTTATAACAGTGAAGAATAAATACAATTGTCTGACAAGCAGCAGACAGGCAAGTGTGTTACAGTCAATACATGAATTCTTATTCTTAGGAAAGGTCTGGCATCAAATATGAGTATGAGATTGCATGCACAAAGGTGTGTCAAGTTGACCATATAGCAGCCTGCTACTTGTGTCTGCACACCATGCATTTTGATGGAAGTGGAAGTATACAGTCAAGTAACAGGGTGTTTTTTTTTACTACAGTTCTGAACATTTGAATGTCTCTAAAGAGTCTGGCACTTGACACATTTTTATATCGATTAGCTTATTTTTCTTTGGCTTTAGCTAGAAGCAATAAATTTTAAAGCTATGCCAATTTTGGCAATAAGTAGATATTCCAAATAATAACCTTTCCTGTGTTCAGTGTATACTAAGCAATTGATAAGGCACAAAAGACCCAACTATACACTCACACAAAAGTGGAGATCGTATAAAGGTCCTTTTTGGTCCTGTTGGAGAAGGATTTGATATGAAGGTATTTCAAAAAGTTCATGAAAAGATCTGTTTTATCTTTTAATTTTAGTTTTCCATGAACTTTATGAAGTACCCTTGCATAGGTGGTGCCGCATAAACAAATTTAGCTGAAATTAATATGCTGGTTATTAGTATTTATGCTAATACTAATACTAATACCCTCTGGTTTCATTCTGTTTTTAGCTTAAGGTGTGACATTACTAAAGTCAATCAATGTGAGCACCAGAGGCCTAGAAATGCAGAACGTACTCTACAGAAAAAAAATCAAAAATTATTGCTGTAAGTGATAAATAGGGAAGAAAATGGTGAACGGAATACAGTTTTAGAGTAACAAAGATATAAATGAATGAATGAATGAATGAATGAATGATCGAAATTTGCACTTTAAGTCATGGAGTAGCAAGCATATCATTAGAGAAAGAATTTTGTTCATGGAGGGGAAAACTAAAGTTTGAAAGAGTGCTTAGCATCAGTATAAAGAAGCAAACAATGAATGAATTAAAATCTAGACTGTCAGTCCGAAATCATTCTATTCTTTTATAAGGAAATAGTAAAAAAATAATAGGCCTGGCTTTGATCAGTTTATGATAAAAGTGGTTATTTTAGAACAGAGAGCCAAAAAGGAGCTGAGTTCTAAGTCTTCACTGAATACATATGAATTGAAATGAACAAGAAATGAAAGAAACAACTAAAGGAATGTAAGGCCTAGACATACACAATCAAAAACATTTTGAGTGTAATTTATTTTGTAGGAATAGACTGTACTACCAAAGAAATGCTAAAAATATTTCCATGTAAAAAAAAATTGGGTGTTAGAACCTCAGAAATTTGGCATAGTGCAGTAGTTACTTTGCCTGAGCTGTTGTTGCTTTTTATCACTATTTTCTCATGAAATGTCTTACTTTGTAGTGGAAAAGCAGTGTTGTAACAAGATAGCTGTATTTTATAATTGAAACAAAACATATTGAGCTCTATTTCATCAAATTGATATAAACCAGAAGCTCTACAAAATGACAAAGGGAAGAGAAAAAGATTTCTCAGAATAACAATGATTTAGAAATAAATGCAGTATCAAAATTGATCAAAGGGGAAGAATTGCTTAAATGTAAGTTTGGATGAAAATGATACAGACAAAGGTAAGAGGAGAACACAGTGAAACTGAGTCATCTATAGATGAAGCAAATGGAAGGAATTCATATTAGCAACGTGTGTTGATGTCCAGATAGTTCAAGTTGTGTCAGCAATTCCCTGAATATCTGATTTGCAATGGGTTTTATAACAAGTATGGACTTGTTATATAACAGGTATGCATGGACTATATCTGCATAAAGGGGATTTTTATAGCTTATTCACAACTTAGAAAAAAAAATCAACTTGGCCCCTTTGGCTCTTTACACTTTCTGCAGAAGTTCTAGTGGATTTTAGATATTGCTGTTCCAATTTGTAAAAAAACAAAACAAGACAAAAAACAACCTTTCATATCACATGTAAATTTTTCCTGAGTTTTGGAGCCTATGTTAAAAATTATGCAATATCTTCCTGAATTAAAAAACCCCTTAGCTCTGCAAAGAATATGAACGTCAGAATAACATACACATGCTTATACTTATTTTAAAAATAGAAGTTTTTATAGTAATTTTTTAATAATCTTAGAATTAACCCTAGAAATGATATCCAGAAAGGTCTCTTTTACTTTTTTCCCCCTATTTTGCCCACTATTTCTATTTTATGATTCTTCTTGGATGTTATACCGATATGAAGTTAGAAAGCCAAATCCTTTAGTAATATTTTGAAAGACATGCTTTGATTTAATTTTAAATAGACAATTGGAGCAATGGGATCCAATATGCTACCTAAAAATTGCTCAGTCCTTACAGACCTAGGCCATTCCCCTCATCTAAGACAGACTGGTATCACAATCCCCCTCCATGGTAGAGTACCGAGATGTCCATCTCATGCTTGGAGTGTTCCAAACCTCTTTTGATATCACTTTTGTTTCCCTGGTGCACCCTCTTTTCCTCTTATAAGCTCCATTTCTATTCTGAATGTTTTAGAGTCTCCTTTTTGTAACCTTTCATTGAACAGCTCATGATCTAGCTTGTGGATTATCTGTTTGGTTTTCTCTCATTTTCTTCTCCCTGGATGACTGTCTTTTAGTATTTTACCCCCTTTAAGATTACTATATTTTACCTTTAGCATTTGTTTAATTCTCAAAGGAATATGAGATGGACATAAGTGCAAATCAGACTATTATAAATATTTCTCTACTGACCTCCAGGATAGGACACTCCTGTATAAGCCATGATATTTCCTTCTGTTTGCAGTGATAACTGATAAATAAGCCCGATGTACTGAGTTTTAGGATTAAAATTATTTAAACTCATTAAAATTACTTATCTTTTTCATACAGTAAATATTTACTAACACCTACCCTGTGCCGGGCATTATTCCTTTTTTTGTTATTTTATTTTTAAAATCAGCTTTGTTGAAGTATGATTGACATATTAAAAGCTGTACATATTTAATGTATACAACTTGATGAGTTCAGGGATAAGTATAACACACGTGAAACCATCACCACCATCTTGACCATAAACATATCCATCACCTCCCAAGGTTTCCTCCTGCCCTCTTTATTATTTTTGTGTGTGTGGTAAGAACACTTAAGATCTATTCTCTTACAAACTTGAAAGCACACAGCACAGTATAGTTAGCTGTGGGCACTAAGCTGTATAGAAGATCTCCAGAAATTATTTATCTTGCATAAATGAAATTTTGTATACTATAACCCCCAAACCCTGGCAACCACCATTCTACTCTCTGCTTCTATGAGTTTGACTATTTTAGATTCCACATATAAGTGAGATCATGCAATATTTGTCTTTCTGTGCCTGGCTTATTTCACTTAGCATAATGCCCTTCAGGTCCATGCATGTCATTGCAACTGACAGGATTTCATTTTTTCAGGCTGGGTAATTTTCCATTGCCTCTGTCTCTATCTGTCTATCTTTACATCTGACCATGTATTTGTCTATCACATTTCCTTTATGCATTCGTCTATCGGTGAACATTTAGGTTCTTTCCATATCTTGGTTATTGTGACTAATGCTACAGGGCACATCAGAGTGCAGATATCTCTTTGAGATACTGATTTCAATTCCTTTGGATATATACCCAGCAGAGGGATTTCTGGGTCAATAGTAATGCTATTTTTTAATTTTTTAAAGAATCTCCATATTGTTTTGTATAGTCACTGTACCAGTTTACATTCATGACAACACAGTACAAGGGCTCCCTTTTCTTCACATCCATGTCAACATTTACTAACCTTTTAAAAATAATAGCCATCCTAACAGGTATGAGGTGATAGCTTATTGTGGTTTTGATTTGCATTTCCCTGATGATGAGTAGTGTTGAGCACCTTTTCATGTACCTGTTGGACATTTGTATATCTTCTTTGGAGAAGTGTTTGTTTGGGTCCTTTGCCTGTTTTTTTTGTTTTTTTTTTTTGACCGGTAAGGGGATCTCAACCCTTGGCATGGTGTTGTCTACACCACGCTCAGCCAGTGAGCGCACCGGCCATCCCTATATAGGATCCGAACCCACAGCCTTAGTGCTACCAGTGCCGCAATCTCCCGGGTGAGCACGGGGCTGGCCCCTTTGCCTGTTTTTTAATTGGGTAGGTTTTTTTGCTATTGAGTTGTGTGAGTTATTTATATATTTTAGATATTAACCCCTTATCATATACGTGGTTTGCAAATATTCTCTCCCATTCTGTAGGTTGTCTTTTCATTGTGTTGATTGTTTTCTTTGCTGTGCAGAAGTTTTTTAATTTGATGTACTTCCACTTGTTTATTTTTGCTTTTGATGCCTATATTTTTGGTGTCATAGCCAAGAAATTATTTCGAAGGCCAGTGTTAAGAAGCTTTTTCTATGTTTACTTCTAGGATTTTTATGGATTAGGTCTTATGTTTAAGTCTTTAATTCATTTTGAGTTGATTTTTGTGTATGATGTAAGATAAGGGTCCAATTTCATTCTTCTGCATGTGGATATAAAGTTTTCACAACACAATTTATTGAAGAGACTATCCTTTCTCCATTGTGTATTGTTGGTACCATTGTCAAAGGTAAGTTGATAGTACAAAAAGTTCATGGAAAGCTTCTGGTCAAGATGGCAGAATAGATGGTCCCCAATGTTACTCTCTCCCACTAGTCAACCAATTTACAAATATAAAAAAGCAACAACAGCCAAGCTGGGGCCATTAGAGCTCAGGGAAAGAGGAGGAGAGACCTACGGAGTGCATGAAGGCAGGAGAAGCCATAATGAGAGAAAGAAAAAATTGCTCTGACCTTTATGAATCCGGGCCACTTTCAGGTTGGAGTTACTGAGCACACAGAGCAGGAGCTGGCGAAAGCTGCAGCTGTGCCCTTCAGATGAAGCTGCTTGGAGGCAGCAGGGGGGAAGAGGCCCTTGGTGGCCCCCAGGCCAGCAAGACCACTAATAGGGTTCCCATGGATCCACATAGGAGCAAGGAGCCACAACAGCTGAAAAAAAGCAGCCACTCAGAGGGCAGTGAATCATCACAAGGGACTGGAGCACGGCCTGCCCATCAGAAGTGTTTGGAGTGTGGGTGATGGGGGAGACAGGCCCACTGGGGGAACACTGGGGCAGAGCAAGGACAGCTGATCTGCACCCCAGTCAGCGTAGGACCACTCAGAGGACACTGGTCAGGAATATAGAATTGCATGGGGTGAAGTTTGATGAAAAGACTCAGGCCCAGACCAGAGTTTCTACACAATCCCGGTGCACTGGATCTCATGAGACTGGAAGTCCTATGAAGTCAACCATTAAAACCTGAGCTGCATAAAAAGACTTCCCCAGGGAATCAGCAGCAAAGCAGCAATTTAGCTCAACCACAGGGCTCAAGTGCTGGCCCCCACAGGATGTTCCCCCATTTTAGAAGTAAGCAAAGGACCACAAATTAGTTCCAGCACAGAGTTTAAGTGGTGGGAACAGCAAATAATCCAACATAGAACTGAAAGATAAAACAAAGTACCCACAACTAGAGACAAAGTTTGATATTAACAAATAAAAGTCTCATTTCACCAAAGAACACCTATAACATGTAGAAGGACCAGAAGTCCCCTGGGCTACCAAGCCAGAAAGGGGGGAGGGCCAGAGGCTTCAGCCATGCCCCCCAACACCTGCGACCAGTCCTGAGAGTGGGGGCCTCAGGCATCAGCCACACACCCCCAACACACACAACTCTCCCAGCAACTAACACTGAGCCACCACAGGAAGCTCCTCAGGCTCTCTTGAGCCAGGGTAGTGGGGGCCCAAGATCCTCAGCCGTGCCCCCCCCAACACATGCAACCAGCCCAGTGACAACCACCAAGCTCCAGCAAGACAGGCCCCGGGTTCCTGAGTTGTGGTGGTGGGGAGTGAGGGCTTTTGCCACACCCCCCTGATATCTGCACCCAGCCTGGCAATGACAAGGCCACCGCTGGAAGCACCCCTGTGGGACTGAGGGGGGTGCTACAGGCCTCAATCCTGCCCCTCCTCCTTCTTCCATCCCATTTCCTTCCCCTTTACTCGCTCCCTCTCCCTCCCAACTGCTCTCCAACATCATCATAGAATGTAAAAAAATAATAGTATTGAAAAAAAAGCTGGAAAGATTCATATTATTTTTTAACTCTATTTTTCCACAAACTTTTGAAGTACCCTCATATTTATGTTGGTTTATTTCTGGGTTCTCTATTCTGTTCCATTGGTCAATGTGCCTGTTTTTATGGCAGTACCATACTGTTTTGATTATGATAGCTTTGTTTGTATAATTTAAAATCAGGGAGTTTAATGACTCCAGCTTTGTTCTTCTTGCTCAAGATTACACTGCTTATTTAGGGTCTTTTATGGTTCCATACGAATTTTAAGATGATTTTTTCTATTTCTGTGAAAAATACCATTGGAATTTTGATAGGAATTGCATTGTATCTATAGATTACAAAGAATAGTGTGAACATTTTAACCATATTAACTCTTCCAATCCATGAATACAGGATGTATTTCTATTTATTTGTTTCTTCATTTTATTTTATCAATGTTTTATAGTTGTAAGAGTACAGATTTTTCACCTCCTTGGTTATGTTTTTTTCTAAGCAGTTTATTGTTTTTCTGTGCTATTATAAATGGGACTGAAATTTTAATTTCTTTTTATGATAGGTACACAACTGATTTTTGTATGTTGCTATTGTATCTTACAACTTTATTGAGTTTGCTTGTTTGTTTTAAAAGTTTTTTGGTGAAGTCTTCAGGGTTTTCTATAAATAAGATCATGCCATTGCAAGTAGAGACAATTTTACTTCTTCCTTTCCAATTTGTATGCTTTTTATTTATTTATTTGCTGAATTGCTCAGGCTAGGACTTCCAGCAGTATGTTGAACAGAAGAGGTGAAAGTGGGAATTTTTGTCTTGTTTGTGATCATAGAAGAAAAGCTTTCATATTTTTACCATTAAGTATGATGTCAGCTGTGGGCTTGTCATATATGGCATTTATTGTGTGTTGAGGTACGATCCTTTCCCTTTTATACCTAATTTGTTGTTTTTTTTTCTTTTTTTTTTAAATCACGAAAGATTGTTGAATTTTGTCAAATGTTTTTTCTCCATCTACTGAGATGATTATATGATCATCATTTTATTCCTCAGTCTGTTAAAATGGTATATCACATTTATTGATTTATGTATTTTGAACCATCCTTTCATTGAAGGGATAAATCCCACCCGATGATGGTGAATGATCCTTTTAATGTGCTGTTGAATTCAGTTTGCTTGTATTTTGTTGAGGGTTTCTGCATCTATGTTTATCATGTATAGTGTCCTGTAATTTTCTCTACTTATAGTTTCTTGTCTGGCTTTGGTATCTTGGTAATGCCGGTTTTGTAAAATGAGTTTGTAAGTAATCCTTAATTTTTTGGAAAAGTTTGAGAAGAACTGGCATAAATTCTTCCTTGAATGCTTGGTTGAATTCAATAGTGAAGCCCACTCATTCTGGGATTTTCTTTGTTGGGACATTTTTGATAACTGATTTAATCTACTGACTTGTTATTGGTCTGCTGAGGTTTTTCTATTTCTTCATGATTCAATTTTTGTAAGATGTATGTTTCTTGGAATTTATCCATTTCTTCAAGATTATCCAATTTGTTGGCATATAATTGTTCATAGTAGTCTCTTATGGTCCTTTATAACTTTGTAGTAATGTTCGTAATGTCTCCTCTTTCATTTATTATTTTTTTGAATCCTCTTCTTTGCTAATTTTGCTTATCTTTTCAAAAAACAAACTTTTAGTTTCCTTGATATTTTCTATTATTTTTCTAGTCTCCATTTTATTTTTTTCTGCTCTAGTATTTATTATTTTCCCTTTTCTGCTAACTTTGGGCTTACTTTATTCTTGTTCTAATTCCTTGAGGTGTAAAGTTAGGTTGTTTATTTGAGATCTTTTATTTTTCTTAATGTCATTTATTACTATCAACTTTTCTCTTAGAAATCCTTTTCTACATCCCATAAGTTTTGTTATGTTGTATTTTCATTTTTGTTTGTCTCAAGATACTTTTTCATTTCTTTTTTGATTTCTTCTTTGACCCATTGGCTGTTCAGTAATTTAACATTCACATATTTATGAATTTTATGATTTTTATCTTGTTATTTATTTCTAGTTTTATACTATCTGCCTGTTTCTCTTTTTCTGCTCTTTCTGAAACCTCCATAATGTATATATTGGTTTCCTTGATGGTGTCTCATAAGTCCTGTATGCTTTCTTCACTCCTTTATATGAATTTTTCTTTTTGTTCCTCTGATCGTACAACTTCAAATACTGTATCTTGAATTACACTGATTCTTTCTTCTGCTTGATTGATTCTGCTGTTGAAGCTCAATTGAATTTTCCAGTTCTGTCATTGTATTTTTTAGCTCCAGATTTTTGTTTTGATCTTTTTATGCTTTCTGCCTCTTTGTTAAACTTCTAATTTTGTATATATATTGTTTTTCTGATTTTGTTTAGTTGTCTGTGTTGTCTTGTAGCTCACTGAGGTTCTTTACAACAATTATTTTCAATTCTCTGTTTGGCCAATTGTTGATCGACATTTCTTTGGCTCAGTCACATAAAATTTATTTTATTCCTTTGGTGGTATCATATTTCCTTGGTTCTTTGTGCTCCTTAACCTTATGTTTCTGTTTTGCATTTTAAAAAGCAGTCATCTCCTCCAGTCTTTAATGAATGGCTTTGGGAGAGACCTCTTCCAGTCTCCCTGGCTAAAGATTCTAGGGGGATCTCTCAGACCTTTTAAATGTATGAACTTGTTCCATTCCTCTTGTTCCCTGTTGGAGAGAAGTTTTGGAACAATGTGCCTTCTCTTGATCCCACAAAACCAGGCTGGGTGCTGAGAGCCTTCATTTATATTTTCTAGGGTAGTGCCCTGAAGCATTCAATTTTGTGTGCCTTCTCCTAATCATGCAGTGTTGAGCCAGCTGCTGATATCTGTGTGCTACCTACAGTGGCACATGTGTGACATCTGTGGAGGCTTGTGTGCACCATCTGCTGGGGAATGCAAGGTGCTGGCTGTGGGTAGAGGGGCATGTGGAGTGCTAGGTGTGTGTGTTAGCTCATTGGGGTGGAAGGATTGTTTGCAAATGAGGCATCTTACAGGATTTATGGGTGTGGCTTGTGGTGGAGTTCATAAGCTGGTCAATAGTATCTGTCATTGGCTGTTGAGATACACTTACTGGTTGCTGTGAACTCTGCCCTTTTTCTTTCTTCTAGTTGTCCTCAGACTATTCAGCCATACTGATCCCTTTAGTGTTCTGGGTGGGGTAGAACACAAGTGAGCCTCTTGGATAGCATGTGCAAGTCTGGGATGCCAGATTTTACTTCAGTCTCACTCTTCTACCTCAGAGAAATTGTGGGCTGAGGTAGTCTCTCTTGGCACTGACCTGTGCCACCTTGTGGGAAGGGTGAAATGGGTAAAGTGAACCTGTTCCTCTTACCCTCTTAAGAATACATCTCTTCTTAGATTTTTTGCTTCACTGGGGTGCTGGAAACCCTTAACTGGACTCCTGAGCTCAGTTCCCATACAAGTATTTTCTTCCATGGGTGGTTAAAATCAATGTTTCTATGGGGGTGTGGAGGCTGGAACATCCTATTCTGTTATCTTACTGGTGTCTACTCTTATCTTTTATCTTTAATGTTTATGAGTCTTCTTTTAGAGTGATATCAGTGAAATGACAGAGTAGGTAGTTACAAGGAACCATCTCCACAGAAATATTAAAATATTAAGCAAAAACTGTCAGAATAAACTTTGTCAGAATGATGGAAAACAGTCAAAATATAGAGAAACTAAGTGGATGCTGAGTGAAGAAAAAGGTAAATTAAAAGTGGTAGGAAAGCTTTGTGACATTTTTCTTGCCCTTGGCCCACACTCTTCACCTGCACAATGGCAGTCCACATTCTTAATGTGGGATCCTGGTCTCTGGCTTCAGAATGAGAAGACCAGATATTGTTCTCAAATCATTATGTTTGTTCTGTTCTGTCTGGGGTCTACCTAAAAGGCTGATGCAAAGTCTTCATTTTGTCTAACCTGAAACTCATTCAGGGTGCCAAAGTGGCAAGCATTCCTCAAAAATATTGTAAGGCATAAGAACAATCTGCAGCTACCAGAGGAAAATACTGCAGTTGAGGCAAACAACAGAGCATTGAAATTCTGGGAGGAAAAGCTGGAGAGAGTGTTTCCTTGTAAAATCAGGGTATTCAAAAGTGCCTGTGAATACTGGGGAATTTAGACATCTCAGAGCAGAATATATGCTTGGAAAAGAACTAAAAAGACTCTAAACTTTCACTTCTGGCTGGCTGATATCTAGGCTCAGTGTTAGTAAGAAGTGAAGGACAAGGCAGAATTGTAAATGGCCTGGATGGACACTGAAGAAGTGCCACAGAGCAGAGCCAGTCTTCCAAGACTGGGAGAGTTTTTATTCTTTTTTCATAAACAATTTCTCTTCCTGTCCCACCCTCTCTCTCCCTCCATCTCTCCGTCTCTATTTTGGGCTTGTGACATTCAAGGAAATGTCTGTCAAAACACTGGTTGAATATAAACTAAAGGAATAGAAACTTCATAAAGTAGACATGACAAAGAATAAAGAATAAAAAGAATAGTTTAGAAAAGTCTTTAACAAATAAGCAGTTGAAGCCCTCAGGAAGCAATAAAAACAACCCTGAGAAGGAGGAAGAATCTGATTTTAATAATTGCCACATTATAATATGCACATACCAAGTTGTCTACAAATATTATGAAGCATTCAAAAGAAAATAAGAAAACATGGCCCATTCACAGAAGTAATTAACAGAAACTGTTCCCGAGTAAGCACAGACATTAGACATACTAGACAAACACTCTAAGTCAATTGTCTAATATATGTGTAAAGAGCTAACAGAAACCAGAAGAATGATGTACAAACAAGTGGAGAATATCAGTAATTAGAAATCATAAAACAAACCAAACAGAAATTCCATAACTGAAAAGTACAGTAACCAAAATGAAAGCTAACTAAAGAATTTCAATAACAGTCTTTCAGCAAAGATTCAGCAAATCTGGAGGTAGGTCCATCACCCTGTCTGAGGAGCAGAAAAAGAGAATGAAGAAAAATGAACAGAACCTAGGAGACTTGTGAGAAACTACAAAGCATACCAATATATGAATAATAGGAACTCTGGAAGGAGAAAAGAGAGAGTTAGGGGCAGAAAGAATGTGAAGAAATAATGGCGAAAATTTTCACCAATTTGATGGAAGATATGAATCTACACAAGGAAAATGCTTACCAAACTCCAAGAAGGATCAACACAGAGATACACACCAACACACATTATAATCATGTTGTTGAAAGATGAGGACAAAAAGAATCTTGAAAGCAGCAAGAGAGAAGTGACACATCATGTACAAGTGTTCCTCAATAAGAGTAACAGAAGATTTCTCAGCAAAATTCATAGAGACTAGAAGGAAGTTAGATAATATATTCAGAGTGCTGATGGAAAAAATAATCAGTCAAGAATTCTATATTTGGCAAAAATATCCTTCAAAAATGAGCAAAAAATTGCTTCTCAGCCTTTTGGCTAAGATCAAGTGTAGTATCTGTCCTTATAAATTTAATAAGTGATGTGTCTTCTATCCAAGGATAATATGCTAAATACATTTTTGGAGCAAGGAGATGGAATAGGAGCTTGCCCCATACACTACAAGCATTGACCTGGTATTGCAGTATTCCCAGGAGTGATGCAGCTTGCACATGCAAACACACACACAGACACATGAGGAATTAAGACAATCCCAGATAAACAAAAGTTGTGGGCTTTCATGGTAGAGTTTGCCTATGAGAAATGCTAAAAGGAGTTCTTTAGGTTGAAATGAAAGGATACTAGACAGTAACTGAAAGCCACATGATGAAATAAAGAATTCCAGTAGAGGTAACTATATAGGTAAACATAAAACTACTATTATTGTATTTTTGTCTTGTAACTCCCCCCTTTTTATTTTCTATATGTATTGGTCCATTTTTATTGCTTATAACGGAATACCTGAAACAAGGTGATTTATAAGGAAACAATTTATTTCTTACAATTTTGGAGGCTGGGAAGTCCAAAGTTCAGAGAACACATCTGGTGAGGACCTTTTGGTTGGTGGTGACTCTCCCCACAGCAATGCATGGTGTCGCATGACAAGAATGGACTAGAGAGAACTAACTTTCCCACTTGCTCTCCTTATGAAGCCGTCAGAACCATGCCCATTACTCCATGAATGGATCAATCTATTCATAGTTCTCACACTCTAATCACCATTTAAAAACTCCCCTTTTCAAATACCATAATTGGATTTCCCACCGTCTTAACACTTTTACAACAGAAATTAAGTTTTCAATACATGAACATTTGGGGGACACATTTGACCCATAGCACCATATGATATAAAAGATAAATGAACAAAATAATAATTATAAATCTATGTTTATTAGCACACATATATAACAATGGAATTCTGACAATAACATAAATGGATTATTTGACAGAGCCATATTGGAGCAGAATTTTGGTATGCTATGGAAGCTAACTTGGTATCAATTTGAATTAGATTGTTATAAATTTAGGATGTTAATTGTAATTCCCATGGTAAACTTAGAAAATATCTTAAAAATATACTAAAAAGTAAATGGGAATGGAATCAAAATTGTATGCTACAAAAGTCAATTAAAACACAAAAGAAGACAATAATGGAGGAAATGAACAAAAATGGTTTGACATAGAGAAAATATGTTGCAAAATGGCATAAGTAAGTCCTTCGTTATTTAGTTAATTTAAATGCTAATGGGTTAAATTCTCCATTCAAAAGGTGGAGATTAACAAAATGGCTTAAAAACCAACTTGACCCAATTAAACACTGTTGACAAGGGACTAAGTTTAGCTCTAAAGACACACATAAATGGAAGTATGGAGAAAGATATTTCATACAAACATTAACCAAAAGAGAGCAAAGGAGCTATAATAATATCAGACAAAATAGACTTTAAGTCAAAAGGTATCACCAGAGACAAAGAATTGCATTATATATGGATAAAATGGTCATTAGTCAGAAGAATAATAATTATAAACATATGCACACCAAACAACAGAGCCTCCAAATATACAAAGCAAGTATTAATATGACTAAAGGGAGAAATAAACATTTCAGCAATAATGGTTGGATATTTCAATACCCCTCTTGCAATACTGAATAGAACATCTAGAATTGAACAATACTGTAAACCAACTAGACCTAAGAGTCATATATAGAACACAACTCAACAGCAAAGGAATACACATTCTTTTCAATTACACTTGGAATATTCTCTAGTATAAGTCATATGTTAAACCACTGTCTCAATAAATAAAGAAAGATTGAAGTCATACAAAATATCTTACTGGCCACAATGGGATAAAGTAAAAATCAGTAACAAAATGAAAACTAGAAATTTCAGAAATATATGAAATTAAACAACACACTCTTAAACAACCAATGGGTCAAAGAAAAAAATCACAAGGAAAAGTAGAAAATACTTAGAGATGAATGCAAACAAAACCACAATATACCAACACTTAAGGAATACAGTGAAAGCAGCGGTTAGAAGGAAATTTATAACATAAATGCCTACATTAAAAAGAAAAGAGATCTCAAATCGATAACTTAATTTTACACTTTAATGAACTACAAAAAGAAGAGTAAAGTAAACCCAAATCTAGCCAAAGGAAAATTAATAATAAAAATTAAAGCCAAGGTAAGTGAAATAGAGAATAAAAAAACAGTAGAGAAAATCAACAAAACTAAAAGTTGGTTCTTTGAAAAGATTAAAAAAATTGATGAGCCAATTGCTAAATTTACAATGCAAAAAAGAGATGAAAATAACTAACGTTAGAAATCAAATGGGGATGTTATTACTAACCTTACAATTAAAAGTGGTCTTATAATTAAAAATCGTTATAAGCAAATACTATGAACAATTGTACTTCCCCAAACTATATAGCCTATATGAAATAGAAAAATTTCTAGAAACATACAAATTACCAAAATCAACCCAAGAAGAAATAGAAAATCTGAACATACCTATATGTAACAAAGAGACTGAATCAACAGCCAAAAACCTTCCGACAAAGAGAGGTCCAGGACCAGATGACTTCATTGGTGAATTCTACCAAACATTTAAATAATAATTAATACCAATCCTTCTCAAACATTTCCAAAAAATAGAAGAGGTAGTAACATCTCCTAACATATTTTATGAGGACACCATTATTCTTATACCAAGGCCAACTAAAAACACTACAAGAAAAGTATAAACAAATGTCCCTTATGAATATAGATGCAAAATTCTCAACAAAATACTTTAGTCCAAATCCAGAGGCATATTAAAGTTATTATACATGCTGACCAAGTGGGATTTATCCCTGGAATGTAAGTGTGCTTCAACATGAGAGAAGCAATCCATGCAATGCACCACATTAGTAGAATGAAGAAAAAATATATAATCATCTTAATTGATGCAGTAAAAGCATCTGAGAAAATCCAGCACACTTTCATGATAGGAACACTCAGTGCATGAAGAATAGAAGGGAACTTCCTCAACATGATAAAGGGCATTTATGAAAAGCCCAGAGCTATTATTGTTATCAATGGTGAAAGCCTAAAAGTTTTCCTCCGAAGATCAGGAGCAAGACATGGATGCCCACTTTCACCATTGCTATTCAACACTTTACTATAAGTCCTAGGTAGAGCAGTTGGGCAAGAAAAAGAAATAAAAGGCATCCAATTTTTTTTTTAATTTTTATTTTGTCGATATACATTGTGGCTGATTATTGCTCCCCATCACCAAAACCTCCGTCCCTCCTCCCTCCCCCCTCCCCCCCAACAATATCCTTTCTGTTTGCTTGTCGTATCAACTTCAAGTAATTGTGGTTGTTATATCTTCTCCCCCCCCCCGTTTTTTTTTTTTTGTGTGTGTGTGTGTGTGAGAATTTATATATTAATTTTTAGCTCCCACCAATAAGTGAGAACGTGTGGTATTTCTCTTTCTGTGCCTGACTTGTTTCACTTAATATAATTCTCTCAAGGTCCATCCATGTTGTTGCAAATGGCAGTATTTCATTCGTTTTTATAGCTGAGTAGTATTCCATTGTGTAGATGTACCACATTTTCCGTATCCACTCATCGGATGATGGACATTTGGGCTGGTTCCAACTCTTGGCTATTGTAAAGAGTACTGCGATGAACATTGGGGAACAGGTATACCTTCGACCTGATGATTTCCATTCCTCTGGGTATATTCCCAACAGTGGGATAGCTGGGTCATATGGTAGATCTATCTGCAATTATTTGAGGAACCTCCATACCATTTTCCATAGAGGCTGCACCATTTTGCAGTCCCACCAACAACGTATGAGAGTTCCTTTTTCTCTGCAACCTCGCCAGCATTTATCGTTCAGGGTCTTTTGGATTTTAGCCATCCTAACAGGGGTGAGATGGTATCTCAGTGTGGTTTTGATTTGCATTTCCCGGATGCTGAGTGATGTTGAGCATTTTTTCATATGTCTGTTGGCCATTTGTATATCTTCCTTAGAGAAATGCCTACTTAGCTCTTTTGCCCATTTTTTAATTGGGTTGCTTGTTTTCTTCTTGTAAAGTTGTTTGAGTTCCTTATATATTCTGGATATTAATCCTTTGTCAGATGTATATTTTGCAAATATTTTCTCCCACTCTGTTGGTTGTCTTTTAACTGTGTTAATTGTTTCTTTTGCTGTGCAGAAGCTTTTTAGTTTGATATAATCCCATTTGTTTATTTTTCCTTTGGTTGCCCGTGCTTTTGGGGTCGTATTCATGAAGTCTGTGCCCAGTCCTATTTCCTGAAGTGTTTCTCCTATGTTTTCTTTAAGAAGTTTTATTGTTTCAGGGTGTATATTTAAATACTTAATCCATTTTGAGTTGATTTTAGTATACGGTGAGAGGTATGGATCTAGTTTCATTCTCCTGCATAGGGATATCCAGTTATCCCAGCACCATTTGCTGAAGAGGCAGTCCCTTCACCAGTGAATAGGCTTGGTGCCTTTGTCAAAGATCAGATGGCAATAAGTGTGTGGGTTGATTTCTGGATTCTCTATTCTATTCCATTGGTCAGTGTGTCTGTTTTTATTCCAGTACTATACTGTTTTGGTTATTATAGCTTTGTAGTATAGCTTAAAGTCAGGTAGTGTTATGCCTCCAGCTTTATTTTTTTGCTCAGCATTGCTTTGGCTATGCATGGTCTTTTATTGTTCCATATAAATGTCTGGATAGTTTTTTCAAAGGCATCCAATTTTGAAAGAAAGAAGTAAAGCTATTTCTGTTTGCAAATAACATAATCCTATGTATAGAAAATCCCAAGGAATACACACACACACACAAAATGCCCATATTTGCTATGCTTTGAATTGTGTCCTCCAAAAAGATTTGTTTATGTCTGATGTACAACCAAGTACTTCACTATGTAACATTATTTGGAAATAAGGCCATTGCAAATGTAATAGTCAAGATGTGGTCATACTGGAGTAGGATTGGCCTTCAATCCAATACGCCTGGTGTCCTTTAAGAAGAGGTGAAGGCACAGATACACAAAAGAATGCCATGTGATGATGGACATGTAGATGAGAGATGCATCTATAAGCAAAAGATTGCCAAATATTGATAGTAAGTACCAGAAGCTGAAAGAGACAAGGAAGGACTCTTCTCTAGAGCTTTTGGAGAAAGCATAGCCTTGCCAGCACCTTGGTTTCAGACTTCTAGACTCCAAAACTGTGAGCAAATTTCTATTGTTCTAAACCACGCCGTTAGTGGTAATTTGTTACGACAGACCTAGACATCTAATATAGATTGTGGTATGAGGGGGTGGGATATTGCTGTAACATACGCCTAAAATTGTAGAGTTGACTTTGGAATTGGGTAATGGGTAGAGACTGAAAAGTATTTTGAGGTGCTTGATAGAAATATCAAATTGCTTTCAGGAGATGGTTGGTAAAAATATGAGCATTAAATGTACTTTTGGTGAGGACTTAGAATGAAGTGGTGAATATGTTATTAGACACTGGAGGAAAGGTGATCCTTTTTATAAAGTGGCAAAGTTTTGACTAACTTTGACTAACAGTATTCCATCACTGAGATGAAAGTAGAAATTGTTAAGCGGCGAGCTTGGATATTTAGCCAAGGAGATTTCTAAGCAAAATGAGAAAGGTGCAGCCCAGTTTCTCCTTGTTTCTTGTAGTAAAATATAAGAAGAAAAAGATAAATTTGTGAATGAATTGTTAAGCACAATGGAACTAGCACCTGACGATTTGGAAAATTCTCAGCCTGTCCAGATAGTGTGCTCTAGAAACAGGGCCAAGTGTGTGGCTGGACAACTTCTTGCTAAGAGATCAGGCATGTGATTTATGGATTTAATCACTCTCATCAGAGGCCATGAATTAGAGATGTGGTTATCCTGAGAGTATCTGTGAAGAACCCCCCGACCACTATAAATTGGACAGAAGACCAGGCAGTGTTCTGAGAACTTTATAACAGCAAAAAATGCTGCCAGCCTGGACTGAATGGGACAGAGATGGGACAAAAGGAAGGAAAAATGACTCCAAAGAAAGAGCCACAGATGCAGAGGACAGAATATCAAGCCACAGAGGAATATTCTCAGGACTTGAAATCTAATGGAATTTTTCCTACTTGGTTTAGGACTTGCTTGGGACCCATATCCACTTCTTTTTTCCTATTTCTCCCTTTTGGAATGGGAATGTTCATCCCATGCCTGTTCAACCATTGTATTTTGAAAGAAGATAACTTGTTTTCTGGTTTCACAGGACTACAGATGAAGAGAGAAATTTTGCCACAGGATGGACCATACCCTGAGTCTGACTCATGATTGATTTAGATATTTAGATGAGAATTTGGACTTCATCAGAATTAAAAACTTTCGTGAATAAAAGGACATCAGAAAAGTGAAAAGGCAACCTACAGAATAGGAGAAATATTTATAAATCTTACAACTGATGAGGATCTAGGATCCAGAATATACAAAGAACTCTTAGAACACAACAGCAAAAAGACAACCCAATTAAAAATTGATCAGAGGACTTAGACTGAAAACTGCTGAATTGTACATTTAAAATTTTGAAGTATGTGGTATGTGAATTTTATCAATAAAACTGTTACATTTTTTAAAAAAACAAAGTTTAATTAAGAGAAATGAGTTGGGGCTGTGACATTGGGCTAGGTAGCGAATATGACATTTAAACACAAACAAATAATAATAAATAAATTGGACTTCATCAAAATTAAAAACTTTTGTGCAAAGGAAACCATCAAGAGAATGAAATGAAAACACAGAATGGGAGAAAATATTTGTAAATCATATATCTGAAAGTAGTCTAGTTTCCATAATATATAAAGAAATCTTAACAATTAAATGATAAAAAGAGAAAATTGAAAAAATGGGCAAAGGTACTGAATAGACATTTCTCTAAAGAAGATAAACAAATGGCAATAAGCACAGGAAAAGATGCTTAACACCAAAAGCCAGCAGGGAAATGTAATCAGTTGCAGATCCAATTTGGGATTGCAAATTACAATGAGATACAACCACTATGATCGTTATAATCAGGAAGACAACAGGGTTGGTGAGGCTGTGAAATAAGGGAACCCTCATTCTTTACTGGTGGGATATAAAATGATGCAGCCACTGTGGAAAAGTTTGGTGGTTCCTCAAAGAGTTAGCATCAAATTATCATATGACCCAGCAATTCCCTTTCTAGGTGCATACCCAAGAGAAACAAAAACCTATGACCACATGAAGATGTGCACACAAATGTTTATAGCAGCATTGTTCATAATGGCCCCAAAGTGGAAAAAAACCCAGATATTCATAAACTGATAAATGGATAACTAAAATGTGGTATATCCTTATATGGAAGAATTGGGCAATAAAATGGAATGAAGTGATACATTTTGAAGTAGTGAAAACATTATGTTCAGTGAAAGAAGACAGTCACAAAGAAACACGTCGTATGAATCCATTTATATGAAATGTCCCGAGTAGGCAAAGCTATAGAGACTGATATTAGATTGTTGGTTGCCTAGTGCTGGGTGCTGAGGTGCTGTGAGGGAATGGAGAATGTCTGCTAATGAATATGGAGTTTTGGGGGCTTGATGAGAGTGTTCTAAAATTAGATTTTGGCGATGATTGCACAACTCTGTTAATATACTATAAGACCATTGACTTGTATAGTTAAGAAGTATGTTAATTATTTCAGCAAAGCTTTTTAAAAACGGGACTGCGATGATATCAGGGGATGTTTATCAGGAATGAAGTCATATTTGTGTATTTGAGGTTTCAGTGGAAAGGTAATAATTAGTGAGAAAAATGCATTTGCTCACTAAAATTACAAATAATAGAACTAATAAAATCTGGAAAGTATATTTAACTTAGAATAGAAGATAGTCCTATGCAATTTCTAGCACATATTTCTAAGGTATTTAATAACCACTACAGGCACTGTGAAAATACTATGGCAGCACCAATATTCTGCTCCTAATACATACACATACACACACCCACCCAGACCTATGCATTTTTCGTACATGCAGGTGGATATCTGAAACTCATCTAAATAACATCTCTGCAAGATATATTTAGTTTACTTTCAATACAAATAGGATAGAGAGCTAAAAAGCCATTTTTTATTTATACTACCATGTTCTTCTAAAGTCTGTGGTGTGGGACAGAAGTTGTTAAGACTGATTCAATGCCTCATGGCCCCAAATGTGGTATAATGTGAGAAGTGTATCAAACTTCTTTGTCACACTGCTTACCATTCAGAGCTTTAAATTCTCACCCTTTATTGGAGTTATTCTTCCAGTCTCGTGGAAAGATAAAATACTTTTATATAATACTTTTATATATAAAGTACTTTTATATACATTCTCTCATTGAATTCTCACAATAACCTTAAGTTGGAGGTACTGTTATACCCCTTTCGGAGCCAGAGAAAACAAATGCTCAGGGAGGTTAATTTACTCATCTAAACACATATTAGTCACAAAAAAAGCTGAGGGTTGAACTTTAATAGTCTGATATTAAGTGCACTTTCCATGGTTTCCAAGCTTTGTCAAAAGTTGAGTGCACCCAGAACTATCTATTCAAATGGGATTCCTATATAAGGGACAGAGTAGCAGGGAGGAGTAATGTAGTATCCCATTAATACCAGGAAACTACTGACGAATTACTTTCTCAGACTCACTAGCTGTCATCCAGGACTGAACAAGGGCTGCAGTTATGGAAGTTTTTATGTGTGAAGAGACAGGGCTTGAGGAACAGATTCAAATAACAGGACAAATATTAACTCAAAGAATAAAATAGACATTAAGGGAATATATGTTGATTAAACAGAGTCAGCATCCTAGGATATTTTACTAGTATAGAAAATAACTTAATTAGAAGTAGACATTTGATTTATTTTATTTTGTTTGGTCTGTTTCAGTCACTTAAATGAACCCTAGCTATGTATAAACATGTTAGAAAGATGTACTCTATGTGTGTGGGTCTTGGACTGTGTGTTTGATTTTTGGAATTATATTTAGAACATTAGAGAGGTTAGATGATTTATATGTGCTGTCTTCTTAGGCAGAGCTCTAAATTTCTCTGTCCTTTTCTTACCACAAAGAGTTTAGGTCTTTGAATTCTTTACTTCTGATTTTCTTTTGATAAAACATTGCTTTTCATTGTGTTTCCTTTTTTTTTTCCCCTTCTGCAAAATAACCCTGTAATATGGCTCTGTATCATTTTCTTTATCCATTTCTGCAAGTGAAATTAGTTTGCCTTAGGTCCCACATAAATAAGTCAAATGCAGTTGTTTAATTATGAATTGTAACTCTTCCTAGTCTTAGCCGCTTACTTAACCCATTGTTTAGAATACCTTTCTTCATTCTCCTATTTTAATGTATTGCTCAGGTGACACTTCAGTGTTCAAAGGCTGGTACTCAACCAGTTCATTTCCTATGATTGAAGCAGCGCAGTGCTGTCCTGCTTATCTGGCCTCATTTTCTTTTCTTTGGAGGTATATGTTAGAAAACAACCTGCTATATTTTTCACAGCTGCAGATAAACTAACCCTGCTTTTCAATGTATTGCGTGTTGTCATTTTTTTCCTCTTCTGAAAAGAGATGAGTTTTGGTATTCTTGTTAAAAGAACTGAAGATCGGTCTGTGACTGAATTCTGATTCTAATTCTGTTTCCAATTTCATGTGGTCATTTCTATCAAATACTTCAGGGTGAGTCACTTCAATTTTTTTTTTTTTGTAACTTTCTCCACTTGCTAAGCAGGTAGAATAATGGTACTGGGATTATTTGAAAAACAGTGAGGATTATCATTATTTTGTATAACAAAATTTTTGGAAATGCTAGAGGAGGTCCATATTGTTTATATTACTTATAATTAAAGTTCAAAATTAAGTGAATAAATAAATCCATTTAAATACTTTATAAAGTTAAATGTGGCACTTTATAATTAAGAAATCACGTTCACTTATATTTTTAAAACAATTTTATTGATTTATGCATTTCACACATACTCATATCCTTTCTCTCAAAACGTACTCATATACAACTCACAGATTTTTCACAAAAGGCTCAGGTATTTCAAGCAAAAGTGAATTGTTTGGATAATTATCTCCATTTTCCATTTCAAATTGCCTGGGTGCACATAGACTTCCTGTTTTTCTTTTCATTTAAGCTATGTTTTTGTCAAGTGGAGCCTATCTAAGTTCAGTATACCCTGGTTCTTTGTAGTAGTTTACCTTCCATTCTCAACTTGATGTCAATTATTTATCTATTTTTCAATTGTTTGCTGTATGGAAACTTCTAGCCATTGAGCTATCTAGTGATTCCCTAGTGAGTTCCTTCCCAATGTTGCAATAGCAGTGCAACGATCACTTATGATGTCTTCAGCTTCTTTGAGTAACATGAAACTTAGACAAAAGTAGCATAAACAATGAAGAAATTTATTTCCCCCATTACAAGAAATTCAGAGTAGTCATATTCTGTGCAGGTTATTTAATTGGCTCAGTGACATCATTAAGGACCCAGGTCCCTTCCATTTTTCTGCTCTGATGAATTCGGTGTGATAGCTTTGGTCTTGGGCTATTTTTCCTCATGGTTACAAGATGGCTGCCCCAGAAAGGATAATGTCCAAAGGAAAAAGAGGGATCTTTTCCCCTTCTGTATGTCTCTTTTTAAGAAGAAATATTTCTTCACCATAAACTTCCAACAGATCTCTGATTATGTCTCATTGGCTAAAACTGGATCACATGCCTATCTATAAACAAAGCATTGACCGTAGTGAAGAGATCACCATGATTAGATTAAAATTCTCTGGAATTACCCAAATCACATGATGGATTGGTAGTCTTCCTGTATTAAATTGTTGTTTGAGCAGCAAGTAGGAAGGGAATAATAGCTATTAGGTAGAAAATCAACAATGTCTTCTCTATCTAGGAACTAGCAATCTTCCTCTAGGCTTCTTCTTGAGAAACTTCCATGAAGATAACCCTGGCAGCCTCTTCACTTAATCTTTGCTAATGGAGTTTCCTTTGAGAATTTCCTATATTGCTTTTGAAGGTAGGTCTAAAACAAGGCCCTGAAATTTTGTCTTTATGTTACCTATATTACTTAACTTGAATTGCTCATATGCATTTAATTAGATAATTATTGAGGTATAATTTACATGCAATAATTTATACTCATTTTAAGTAGCAGTCCAATGAGTTTTGAGGCATATGTGTATGTCTGTGTAACCGTCCTAGTAATCAAAATATACAACATTTCCATAACTCAAATTTTTCCTCATCCTCCCTTTGTAGTCAGTTTTCTCTAAACCTGAAAGCAGGCAACCAAACTGTTTTCCAAAGTTATACCATTTTACATTCCCAAGAGCAATGTATGAGAGTTCCAGTTATTCCACATACTCCCCAACACTTTGTGCTATCAATCTCAAAATTTTAGTCATTATAAATTTCACCATTGTGCATTTAACTTTCATTTCCTGAATGACTAATCATGGTTTACATCTTTTCGTGGGCTCATTGTCCATGCACCTGTCTTCTGTTGTGATGTGTCTTCTCAAAACTCTTCCCAATGTATTTGGAGGGTTTTTTGTCTTTTTATTATTGAGTTGGAAGAAGTATTTATATGTGTATTCTGAATACAAGTCCCACAGGAAGTAGGTAAATTGTGAATCTTTTCTCCCAATTTGTGTCACGTTTTTTCATTTTCTTAACAGTATTTCAAAGAGCTGAAGTTAGTTTTTATTTTTTATGAAGTACAATTTGTTGATGTTTTCTTTTATTATTTGGGCTTTTTGTGTACTATGTAAGAGCCCTTTGCCTATCTCTAGGTCACAAAGTAGTCCTCTTTTGTTGTCTTCTATAGCATGGTGGGAAAAATTTTTCTGTAAAGGGCCAGATAGCAAATACTTTAGGCTTTGAGGTTTACATATGGTCTCTGTTGTATCTTCCTCTCCTCCTCTCCTTTAAAAATGTAAAAAAATATGCTTAGCTTGGGTGCTGTGCCCAAACAGACTATAGGTCCAGGGGCCATATTTGTTTTGTCTACTTCTGTTTTCAAAGATTTATAGCTTTTGCTTTTGTGTTTAGGCCTGTGAGCCATTTCAAGTTCCCCTTTGTATATGGCGTGAGGTAAGAGTTGTGTTCTTTTTTGTTTTCTATATTTATATCCAATTTCAGCACCTGTATTGAAAAGACTAGAATTACCTCAGTGAATTACCTTGTCACCTTTGTAAAACAAGCCATTGACCTTACTAGTGTGGATCCATTCTGGGCTTTTAGATCTGTTTAATTCTTTTTTAAATTTTGTTTTTATTGATTATACATATTCATGGGGCACAGAGCTGACCATCAGCACCTGTGCCCAAGATGTGGTGAGCAGATCAATACTATCAGCCTGCCCACCACCTCAAATTGCAGTTATTCCCCATGTCCCTCACCCATCCTCTCCCCAATCCCTCTGCCACCCACTTCTCCACCCTGGCAACCTTAGATCTGTTCTCTCTCTCAGAGCTGTTTAATTGATGTCTGTGTCTAACCTTAGATGTATAGCACACTGTGCTGATTGACATCTTAACATATTGAATCTTTCAGCCCTTATATCTAGCATATCTCTCCTTTTAGGTTTTCTTTTATTTCTTTCAACAATGTTTTGTACATATTTTGTTATGCGAGTGGATATCCTTATCTTAATTCTCACCTTAGAGGGAAAGAATTAAGATATTAGCTATAGATTTTTTCATAGTTGTCCTTCATCAGACTGAGGAAGTTCCCTTTTCTTCCTGTTTTACTGAGAATTTTATCATGAACAGATATTGAGTTGTCATTTTTTGATTATTTTGCTTTGTTTCCATTTTGCCTGCTCTCAAACTGCAAACTTTGTCTTACCCACAGTGTACAGCAGCTGATACATTTGCTCCCCCTTAAGGTCTTTCATGATTGCTTCTTTTTAGCCTAGCCCCTCCAATTTCTCTCTGGTACATGGATAATTTTGCAGTCATTTCACGATTTGGGCAAGTTTTAACTCACTGTGATTTCTTTGCTTTTAGGGATTGACTCCTAATTCCAGCTACTCGGCTGGCCTCCAGCTCTGTCCTCTGACACTTGAAGCTCATAAAGCTTTAGCTTTCTGCTGTTGGAGCTATGCATGACTGGGAATATATTTCTGTTATTGATCTATGATTTAATTCTATTGTGGTCAGAGGAAGTTGTCTTTATGATTTCACTACTTTGTAATTAATTGAAATTGTTTATGGCTCAATTTATGGCTATTTCATGTGAACTTAAATGTGTGTTCTTCTCTTGTTGCTTAGGTATTCTATAAAATTTCAATTCAGTCAAGTTGATTTATTGTGTTGTTTAAACCTTCTATATCCTGTCTAATTTTCTATCTACTTGTTCTATTGATTACAAAGAAAATAATTTTGAATTTCCAACAACGTGTCTATTTCTCCATGCAGTTCTATCTGTATTTCTACGTGTATTTTAAGGCTCTATAATTAAGTATTTGCACATTTAAGATTATTATATCCTCTGGATGAATTGACTTATTATTATTAGGAAGTATCCTTTCTTCTAGCAATATTTTTTGTACTGAAGTCTACTTTGTCTGATATTAATATAGCTATTCCACTTATTTTATGAATAGTGTTTGCATGGTGTTATCTTTCTTCATCCTTTTCCACTGAGATTATCTGTATTTTTATTTTTGAAGTGCATGTTTTAGGTCATATCATTGGGGATTTTTTAAATCCTCTGACTACCTCTGTTATTTAATTGGAGTGTTTATGCAACTTGCCTTTTTTTTTGTATCAGATGTGTGTGTGTGTGTGTGTGTGTGTGTGTGTGTATGGATATGGATTTTTATTGGTTATGAATATTCATGGATACAAAGCTAATTGTCACCACTTGTGCCCAAGATGTGATGGCCAGATCCATACTGGCAGCATGCCCATTACCACAAACTGTGATTATACCCCATGTCCCCCACCCAATTATCCCCAACCTCCCTCCCCACCTCCCTTTCTCCACTCCACTTTCTATCCCTAGGTGTGTTCTCTCCCTCTGCAAGTCCAATGCACCACTGTGGTCTTTCATTACTTCCTCCTTTCTCTCTTAGCTCCCACTTATGAGGGAGTGCATGTGGTATTGATCCCTCTGTGCTTTGCTTATTTCACTCAGCGTAAGATTCTCCCAGCTCATCCATGTTGATGCAAATGGGAGAATTTCATTCTTTTTTATGGCAGAGTAGTATGCCATGGTGTATATATACCACATTTTCCGTATGCAGTCATCCATCGATAAACATTTAGGTTGGTTCCATGTCTTGGCTATTGTGAACAGAGCTGAGATGAACATGATGATTTCCATTCCTTTGGGTATATGCCCAGAAGAGGGATTGTTGGATAGTATGGAAGATCTATCTGTAGTTGTTTGAGAAGCCTCCATACTGCTTTCCATAGTGGTTGTACTAATTTACAGTCCCACCAACAGTGTAGGAGTGCTCCCTTCTCTCCACATCCTCACCAGCATTTGTTATTCTCTGTCTTTTTGATTATAGCCAGTCTAACTGGGGTGAGGTGGTATCTCAATGTGGTTTTAATTTGCATTTCCCTGATCGTTAGTGGAGTTGAGCATTTTTTCATGTACCTGTTGGCCATTTGCATGTCTTCCTTTGAAAAATGTCTATTCAGCTCCTTTGCCCATCTATAAATTGGGTTATTTGTTTTTTTACGGTGTAATTTCTTGAGTTCCTTGTATACTATGGATATTAATCCCTTGTCAGATGCATAGTAGGCAAAAACTTTCTCCCACTCTATAGGTTATCATTTCACTCTGTTGATTGTTTCCTTTGCTGTGCAGAAGCTTTTTAGTTTCATATAGTCCAATTTATTTTTTTCCTTTGTTGCTTGTGCTTTCAGCCTCCTGTTTATAATGTTTGTGCCCAGACCTAGTTGCTGGAGTGTTTCACCTATATTTTCCCTTAGTAATTTTACAGTTTCAGGTATTATACTTAAGTCTTTAATCCATTTTGAGTTGATTTTGTGTATGGTGAGAGATGCATATCTAGTTTCATTCTTCTGCATATAGATATCCAGATTTCCCAGCACTACTTGTTGAAGAGGCGGTCTTTTCCCCAATGTAGATTTTTGTTGCCTTTGTCCAATATCAGATGGCTATAAGCCTGAGGAGTGATTTCTGGTTTCTCAATTCCACTCCACTGGTCTGAATGTCTGTTTTTATACCAGTACCATGCTGTTTTGGTTACAATAGCTTTGCAGTATAATTTGGAGTCAGGTACTGTTATGGCTCCAGCTTTATTTTTTTTTGCTCAGGATTGCTTTGGCTATTCGGGGTCTTCCATTGTTCCATATGAAAGGTAAAATTGTTTTTTCCATTTCTGTGAAGAATGTCATTGGTATTTTGATAGGGATTGCATTGAATCTGTAGATTGCTTTGGGGAGTTTATGCATTTTCACAATGTTAATAATCCTTTCAATCCAGGAGCATGGAATATTTTTCCATCTTTTTTGTGTCTTCCTTAATTTCTTTCAGAAGTGGTTTGTAGTTCTCATTGTAGAGGTCTTTCACCTCCTTGGTTGAATTGATCCCTAGGTATTTTTTTTTTTTTTTGACAATTGTAAATGGGCTTACTTTCTTTATTTCTCTTTCTGTTAGTTCATTATTTGAGTATATAAGTGCAACTGATTTGGGGGCATTTATTTTGTATACTGCAATGTTACTGAAGTTATTTACCAGCTTTAGGAGTCTTTTGGTAGAGTCTTTAGGTTTTTCTCTATATAGTATCATGTCATATACAAATAGAGACAGTTTGATTTAATCTTTTCCAATCTGGATTCCCTTTATTTCTTTCTCTTGCCTGATTACTCTGGCTATTACCTCCAGTACTATGTTAAATAGAAGTGGAGAGAGTGAACATCCTTGTCTTTTTCCTGTTCTTAAGGGAAAGGCCCTCAGTTTTCCCCCTTTCAGGATGATACTGGTGGTGGGCTTGTCATAAGTGGCTTTTATTGTGCTGAGATACTTTCCTTCTATACCTAATTTATTGAGAGTCTTTATCATGAAGGGAAGTTGAATTTTGTCAAATGCTTTTTCAGCATCTATTGAGATAATCATATGATCTTTGTCCTTGAGTTTGTTGATCTGATGTATCACATATTTATTTTCTTATGTTGAACTATCTTGCATCCCTGAGATGAATCCCACTTGATCATAGTGTATCATTTTTTTAATGTGTTGCTGTATTTTGATTGCTAATATTTTACTGAGGATTTTTTCATCTATGTTCATGAAGGATATTGGCCTGCAATTTTCTTTTCTTGTTGTGTCTTTATCTGGTTTTGGTATCAGAGTTATGTTGGCCTCATAGAATGAGTATCTTCTGTTTCAATTGTTTGGAATAGTTTGAGGAGAATTGGTAGTAACTCCTCTTTAAAAGTTTGATAGAGTTCAGCTATAAAGCCATTGGTACCTGGACTTTTCTTTGTTGGTAGATTCCTAATAACTGCTTCAGTCTCATTGCTTGTTATTGGTCTTTCCAGGTTTTCTATCTCTTCTTGGTTCAGTCTTGGTAATTTGTATGTGTCTAGAAACTTACCCGTATCTTCCAGATTTTCATATTTGTTGTTATACAGCTGTTTATAATAATCTCTAATGATTCTTTGTATTTCTGTGGTATCAGTTGTAATGTCTCCCTTTTCATTTCTGATTTTTGTTATTTGGGTCTTTTTTCTTTCTTTTCTTTCTTTCTTTTTTCTTTTTTTTATTGTTGTTGTTGTTAACCTAGCTAATGATTTGTCTATTTTATTTATCTTCTTGAAAAACCAGCTTTTTGTTTTGTTGCTCTTTTCTCTTGTTTTTTGGGTCACTATTTCATTTAGTTCTGCTCTGATCTTAATTATTTCTTTCTGTCCTGCTACCTTTAGGATTGGATTGTTGTTGCTTTTCAAGTTCTTTGAGGCATAGTGTTAGGTCGTTTATTTGATGTCTTTCCATTCTTTTGATGTAAGCATTTATTGGAATAAATTTGCCTCTTAGTCCTGGTTTTGCAGTATCCCACAGGTTTTGGTAAGATGTATCTTTATTTTCATTAGTTTCTAGAAATTTTTTGATTTCTTGTTTAATTTCTTTTTAGACCCTTTGGTCATTCAGGAGCCTATTATTTAGTTTCCATGTATTTGTAGTTTCCAGAATTTCTCTTATTAATTTACAATTTTAGTCCATTTTGGTCTGAGAAGGTACTTGGAATGATTTCAGTTTTTAAAAATTTGCTGAGACTAGGTTTGTGAACTAATATGTGGTCTATCCTGGAGACTGTTCCTTGAGCTGATGAGAAGAAAGTATATTCTTTAGTTTTTGGGTGAAATGTTGTGTATATATCTCCAGGTCCAGTTGGCCTAAGGTGTAGATTAAATCCTGTGTCTCTGTTGATTTGTTGCCTGGAAGATCTGTGCCATAGTGAGAGAGGGGTTTTCAGATCACCCACTATTAATGTATTTGGGCCTATTTTTTTCTTTAGGTCTAAGAGTGTTTACTTTATATATCTGGGTGCTCCAGTATTGGGTGCATATATATTTATGATTGTCATGTCTTCTAGTTGAATAGGTACTTTTAAGATTATATAGTGGCCTTTTTTGTCTCTTTTTATGTTTTTCAGTTTAAAGTCTATTTTGTCTGAGGTAAGAATAGCTAGTTCTGCTCATTTTTGGTTTCCATTTGCATTGTATATCTTTTTCCATTCCTTCACTTTTAGTGTGTGTGTGTCCGTATAGGTGAGGTGGGTGTCTTGAAGACAGCATATGCTTGGGTCTAGGTTTTTAATCCAATCAGCCAGCCTGTGTCTTTTCACTGGGGAGTTTAGTCCATTCACATTTAGGGTAGTTATTGGCAAGTGTTGCTTAATTCCTGTTGTTTAATTGTTTATTGTTTAGATAGTTTAAATATCTTTTGATCATTATTTCCCTTTTTATTTCTCTTCTTCAATGTTAGTTGGAGATTTAAGGTGGAATGATTTAGCTTCTTTTTCTTTCTTGCTGGCAGTTTTGTTTTAATGGTGGGTTTTGCTCTTTCTTGAGTATTTTTGATAGCGGTCACCATTATTCAGGTTCCAGATTAATGACTTCATTGAGAATGTCTTGCAGGGCTACTCCTGTGGTGGTGAGCTCCCACAACTTTTGTTTGCCTGGGAAATACGCTATTTCTCCCTCATTTCTGAAGGAGAGCCTGTTGGGTAAAGAATCCTTGGCTAGCAATTTTTTGCTTTTAGTGTTTTGAATATATCCTTTCACTTTCTTCTGGCCTGTAAGTTTTCGCTTGAGAAAACTTATTAGTCTGTTTGGGGTACCCCTATAAGTGACGTGATGCTTCTCTGTTGTTGCTTTTAGAATTCTCTCTTTGTCTTTGAGCTTTGCAAATTTAACTGCAATGTGTTTTGGGAAGGATCTTTTTGGATGAATCTGCTTGGGAACCTTCGAGATTCCTGGACCTGAAGGTCTGTATCTCGCTCTACACTGGGAAGTTTTCTATTATTATTTCCTTGAATAGATTTTCAATATCTTTTCCTTTCTCCTCCCCTTCTGGAATAGTGACAATTCGGATGTTAGAGTGCTTGAGGTTGTCTGCTATCTCTCTTAGATTTTCCTCATTATTTTTAATTCTTTTTTCCTTTTTTTTTTGTCTGCCTGAGTTATTTTAAAAAGACCATCTTCAAGATCTGAAATTGTTTATTCTGCTTGCCCTACCCTGCTGCTTAAGCTCTCAGTTGTGTTTTTTATTTCACTGAGTGAATCTTTCATTTCTAGGAGTTCTGCTACGCCCTTTTTAAGGTATTAATCTCGTTGTAAATTTCCTCCTTCATATACTGTGTATTTTTTCTTATTTCCTTATGTTCTCTTATTGAGTCTGCTTTTATCTCTTTGAGTTTTCTTAAGATCATTGCTCAGAATTCCTTTTCAGACGTTTCAAAGATTCCCTGTTCTATGGGGTCTGAAATTTGAGCATTACTGTATTCCTTCAGTGGTGTCATGTCTTCTTCTTTGTTTATAGTTCTAGTATTTTTTCGTTGATGTTTAGTCATCTTGTAGAGGACTTGCTTCTTCTATTACTTGGGGTTGGCTATGAGGATAAAGATTTCCTCCTCTATTTTCAGGCTCTCCTGGTGACTCTTCTTATGTCAGTGTAGTCGAGTGAGTGGTAGGTTGCCTGTAGAGTGGCCCTGGCTGCTACTGAGGTGGTGAACTGTCCTTGTGGTGACAGAAGGTGTGGCAGTGTCTATATTATACCACCTTGGCTCCTGTTCCAGCTTTCTGTGGCCATAGACTGAACCACTGGTGCTGTGCAGGTCTCAGCTTACCTCAGTGGCTGCACTTCCCCCCAGGGCCTTAGACTGGGCTCTGGTGCTGCGTGGGTTTCAGCTCACCTCAACGGCTGTGGGCTCTGCTGCAACTACCTTTAATGCAATTATGGATATGGTTGAATTTAATATAGGTGGATTTAATATCATCATATTTTTTTCAACATGTCCTATATATTTTGCTCTAGGGCTTATCCATATGTACATTTACATTTTCATAGTCTACCTTGAAGTACTATTATGTGACTTCAGGTGTAATATGAGGTTGTTGTAAGAGTATGCTTCCCAGTGTAACATATGTTATAAATGGCACAATAGTTTAATATTATTTTTACTGTAAACAGTCAATTATCTCATAAAGGATTTTAAAAATGAGAAAATAGTGTTTTGCATTTGTCCACGTATTTACCATTACTGTAGCTTTTCGTTGCTTACTGTAGAAAACAAGTTTCCATTGGGTATCATCTCCTTTTGCTTGAAGAACTTCTAACACTTTTGTAGCAAAGATTTGATGACCACAGATTCTTTCATATGTGAAGGCTATTTTCACTGAATATAGAATTCTTGTTGGACAGTTTTCCATGTTTCACAACTGTGTTCTGGATTGCAAATATTCTGATCAAAAGTCTGGTGTTATTCTTGCCATTGCTCTTCACTACAACAATGTCAAAGCAAGTTTCAGTTACGTGTACTCATATGTTAGGTTGCTGGATATTTTTCCATGTGTCACAATGACTTGGTTCAGATCTTTCAGTTCTCTCTCTCTCTCTCTCTGCTTCAATTGGGACAGTGTCTATTACTATGTCTTCAAATTCACTGAACTTTTCTTCTGCAATGTCTTTCTTAATTTAAGCCCCTTCAGTGTATCTTTATTTCAGATATTGTATTTTTCATCTATAAAAGTCCCATTTGATTATTTTTCTGTCTTCCATTTCTCTCCTAATTGTGTTGTTGCTTCTTTTTTTATCTTAGAAGATATTTATAATAGCTATTTTATAATTCCTATTTGTTAACCCATCATGTCTATGTTTTCAGGTTCTGTTTTACTTTCTCCCACTTATGAGTCATGTTTTCCTTCTTCATATGTCTAATTTTGATGAGATGTTGGGCATTGTCATTTTACTTTGTTGAGTGTAAGCTTTTGTTATTTTTTCTTAAAAACCTTTGAATTTTTATGGCAGGCAACTAAGTTACTTGTGCAATGGGTTGATCCTTTTTGATCCTTCCCCCCCCCCCCCAAATTTGTGTGAGCTTCTTAGTTTACAGCTCATCGGTCATTATTTGCCTCATCTTATGTTGTTCTACTCTATGTATAATATTTAACAACAAACAGAGGCAGATCCCTATGCAGATTTTTGGAGCTCTTTTCTGTGAATCTTCCTTCTTTCCATCATGGAGCTCTGCAAATTCTAGCCCTAGCAATCTTGCAGAATCTGATTTCTGTCTCCTCAATTCAGTGAACTTCTGCTCTGCTCTGCTTGGGTTTTCCCTCTGTGTATCCTAATCTGGAAAGTACCTCTGGTTTACAGACAAGTGATTATAGGTATCATCTCTATTGTTTCACTTGTCTCTTGGATCCTAGGCCTGTGCTGCCCTTTGACCAATTTCTGAAAATTGTAATTTCATATATTTTGTTAAGCTTTCTAGTTGTTTATGTTAGGAGAGCAGGTGTGGTTCCAGTTACTCCATTATGATTTGAAGCAGATTTTTCTTATATGTTTTGACTTGTGTCGGAGTTCCTTGCTATGGAGAATAGAACCATCATTCAAAACTAAAGCTCAAGGCTGTGTATTAAGATTTCTTTCCACAACTATTGATGAACCCACCTGGAAATGAATATTGCTTATAAGAAATATTAACTTTTAATTTAGTCAACAATGAAAGTAAAAAAGAAACCACGTTGAAGACCACATATCTTGGACACAGGTGCTGGCAGTCAGCTCTATACCCATGAATATGTATAATCAGTTTTTTTAAAAAGTAGAGAGAACAAAGTATATAGGCATTTTCAAACCAAAATACCACAATTTCCAGCAAAGGGTTAAAACAAATTCAATGATAATGAGGTGAAATTCGACTTGAATAGACTTTTTGTATTCATGGGTATTTTTAAAAGTAGCTGGTTTTGTTTTTTATCTTCCATACTGTCATAATTGGGTTCCTTGAATTACATGATTACCCATGACATTTTCTATTTCTAATATTTTATGATTATATGAAATATCCTTAGTGTCCATTATGTCCAAGACACTGGCTTAGATGATAAGTAGGACAGAAGTGAAAATGTTCAGTCTGTGCTGTCCATGAGATTATAAACTAGCATGGGAAATAAATGAAACACACACATATAAGCACACCTGTAGAAAAGGTAGATATTATGAGTGATTTAAATATGAATAATAAAAGAACCTTGAGAAATTATTAAGATGACATTTTTGTGAAGAAATCTGGTTAGGTTTCAATCAGGAATTGGCTTTTGATCTGGGCCTTGAAGAATGGATGAACTTTTTTTAAAGATGGGTGTGAATAAAAGGCCATTTCTGGTGGAGAAACTTTGTAAGAGCTTTTGATGCTATGGTAGTTTTCACATATATCACAAAGTTTATGGTTACATCTGGGTATGTGCATTTGTACATTTTTAATAAAGTGGCATTAAAAATTATTTGGGGCTTGTAGGTGAAATTGTACTAATAAAATGTATCTCAAAGAATTTATTAATAAAGAGGTTAAAACAGGGCAAATGTCAGTGCTTTTTGATCTTGTTCTTTGTTCATTTTGTTTCTAATCATTAAACTTTAGTTGGAAGACTTTCCATAGAAAATCATCTCTGTGTTACACACATTATTATTTTTCTTAAAAATGTTAGCAGTTTGATTCATCATAGTGAGGGTTTATCCATGTTATTTGGCTAGGTAGAGTCTGAAAGATACTAAAAAACACAAGAATGATTATTCAGTTTTTACTATGTAGTGGCCATTATGTTAAACAGTTTACATGAATTTAATTTAAATCCTCACAACAATCCTATGAGTTAAATAGAATTATTATTTCCATCTTGTACATGAAGGAACTAAGGCACAGAAAATTTCAGTGAGTTACCCAAGATCACAGAGATAGTAGCTGGCAGAGTGGAATTGTTCTGATTCAATAATCCACGTTTCTAACTACTGCTACACTACAGATTAATATGCTTTTGTTAGAAAGCTAATAACATCTATTATTTATTAAGAATTTACTATGTAGCAAGCATTATTCTAAGCACATTATATCCATTATTTTATTTAATTCCCACAATGAACTGGTGACACAGATATGGTAATACCCATTTTAGCGATGAGGCAAGTGAAGAATCAGAGAGGTTATAGATCTTACCCAAATTCATAGAGTTAGGGAGTTCTTGAATAGGATTAAAAACCAGATTAGTCTTATTCTAAGGCTACTGTTCTCAAGAACTTTTATTCATTGCCTCATATTGCATTATTTTGATTGACTTAAATGCAATTGCTAATGGTGCCTACTGTATAATATGAAACTTTCTTATGAGAATTAAAATATAAATAAATCACCATCTGAGGAAGACTTGGGTAGAAAGTACAGCTGTCAATATTTCCATCAGTACATCCCAACTTGTAGGAAGTCTCTGAATGTCAGACTCCTGCTGATTGGGTTTTGATATAATTATTGTAGGAAAAGCTATGTGGAAACTCTCAATTTCAGTCTTGATGAACAAATAAGGGTCACTCATAGAAATCACTTTAGCATTTTGCATTCTCAAACCAGAAATATACTAAAATCAATTACATTTAACAAGGATAATAAATTGAGTAATTTTATATTTACACAATGGTTTGAAAACCAAGTTTCTGTTTATAAATAAGTATTTTTTGTGAATTTTCCACAACAAAAAATGAACTAAGATACAATTGCATTGGTAATCTCCAGGAATCAAAGCCCCTAATTTTAAAGATAAACGAGAACACAATTTTCTTCAACTGTCATGTCAATTATGTACAACTTTGGTACTTAAATTTTATTCAGATGTAAATTGATCTGGTATTTGCAGAACACTATGAGAATTTTGTGTAAAAGGAAGATTCCCCAGATGCAAATTTACAGAGCAAACTGCCTCAGAGATTTCAAAACGTTTTGAACATTGTTTGAGTGTAAGTTTTATTATGAAAGAATTTTTATTTTTGTTTGTTTATTTTCCTTTTAGACTGATTATTACAAAAATTTAAAGTTTTTTTCGACAGGTTTGTTTAAATGAAACCACAGCAAGGAGGCATTTCACTATTAGGCACAGCACTCTTGAATATGCACATCTTTTCTGTTTAAAAAAATGTGAATTTTATGTTTATCAGACAAAATATAATTATGAATAAAAGTTTTAGTGTGCTTTGAAATGATAATATTTAGCACATATATAAGAATAATATATATTGCAATTTTAATAAATTCTTATAGTGCAACAGCTAGCAAAAATAAGAGATCTAAAACAAGTAGCTTGTTTATATTAAACAATTAATTTACTAGAGTCAAATTTTAATGCAACCAATTTAAGGCATTTTAGTAATAATATGAAATTCAGAAGATAACTAGATAAACATATATCAAAATTCTAGTGCAGGTCAAGAATTTATCTGCATATTAAATTTTAAAAATGAAAAATAGAATTCTACAGTCACCTTCCTATCTCTCCCTGCTTCTTACATGGTGAAAAATGTGGATATTTTTGAATGATGATCACAAAGCTACATAAAAGCTTTATATCCTCAGAGATTTTCCTTTTGAGTAGATAGCTTTATGAAGAACGAAATTAACCTTTTTTTCACACCCATGATTAATGTAAAGGTCATTAAAGAAAAAATAGGCAAGGAAATGATCAAAATCCTTTCTTCATAGTTTCAGAATACATAAGATTCCCTGTGTGTGCCTATAAAATGTCCACAGTTGTAGAGAGGTAGAGTTAGAGCTAAGGGGTGGAGGGGCAGGTAAGAGAGAGAGGAATGAATTTGTACTGAATTTGCATTTAAGCCGAGAATGTTTTAAAGTCAGACAGTGTTATAGAATTGTAATGTATGATCATTCTGTTATCTTTACACATTCTATCAAGATAACTTAAGTCTGATTGATGAGAACATGCATAAGAAAACCTTTGAAAAATTAAGGGATAAAAGCAAAAATAATAAAGAAATATTTGACTGCTTTGGAATAAACTTTGTTTTGACCTCAAATATGCCATTTGGTACACAGGGTATTATTCCTGTAACTGGCAGATAGCCAATTTCACAGAGTTAGTTCACAGTACATCATTTTAAAGCTCATTAGTGTCTCCATGGTAAAATATTTTTGCAGATTCTCTCTTTCCCTCCATCATTTGAACTGGCGCATTTCTGATAAGTGAATATTGTTTTATTCACCACAGCTTATATATTTATTTTGATGAGAGATATATAGATTGAATATTAACTTCAGGATAAAGAACTAGATGCAATATTAACATCTCTTTGAGTGGTACATGTTGAGTTGTGACCTGGTCTGTAAAGCCCAGTACAAAAAGTCTGGCCAATGACTTCCAGACCTCGGAAGAGGTAACTTTGGTAATGTTTTTCAATTCCTCAATTCCTACTACCATGTGTGGCAGAAAAGCATTTTTGTTTTTACAACTGTGTGTATTTTCTATCTCAGAAACCTATTTACTTTCTTCATATATAACTTGTTCATACACATTCATAAAATTTATTATTATTTAGTTATTTGTTTGCTTACATGTTTGTTGTGTATCTCTACCATGGTCTATAAATTTCATAAGATCAGAGATCTCTCCTGTTTACTATTGTATCCTTAACACCTAACACACTGATGACACATTATAGGCATTGAATAAATATTTGGTGAATGAATGAGTTATGGATATAAGCTCCATGAGCAAAAGAGGCAGGTGGTTTCCAAAAATACAATTGCCAATGATAGAAGTGTAGCTAGTCATGTAAATATGGATAAACAGTTAAATTTGGTTCATATTTAATAAAATTGTAGTCCATATACAAAGATATTTATTTTTGCTTCTTTACAGTAAATGAATTTACACATACACGCACAAGGTGACATAAAAGATTTGTCAACTTGCTTGTCTTTGTCTTTAGCCTTGCGATATCAGTCAGCTTTCAATGAACTTACTAGCAGTCATAATCACTACGTGGCAGGCCCTACAATAATATAGATTTTCTAAGAAAATGAGTAGATAACTAACAATTGATTTTTTTGAAAAATAATATTTATTACTTTTTACTGAATGTAAGTGTTTCTCTTTTCTTCTTCCAAATACCTCATTGAAAATCTCAATTAAGGAATGCAAATTGGAATAAATTCATAACAGCACTAAAGATGAGAGGAGTAGGCCTTAACACATTTGAAATGTATGTGCATTTGTGGATTTTGGAGGACAGATACATTTTATTGATGGATAACCTACATCAAGAGCTCCTGTTTAGTATAGACACAGGAAGAAGCTACAGAATAGATAGTAGTGCCATAAAAAGGCTGCAGATTCAGAGTAAGCAGGTACAAAGGAGTTACAAGTGGGGTGATTATTAAAATGATTATTTTGGGACATTTAAACCAGTCAGGCCCTCCATATTTGCAGTTGTGAAATTTAATCTCGGTTTAAAATCAGAGATCTAAATTTTTTTTAAAAATGTGACAACAAGCCTGAAAATATCCACTTCTCTTAACATGGATACTGGAATCTCACAGTAAAGCACTCCTATTTTTGGAATGGGGAAGTTGGAGTGCCTGCTCACTTTTTAGCTGCAAACTATAAAGTAAAGTCAGTCTGCCCATGGTATAATCTCCCTGCATACATACAGCTGATAGTGACCTCTTGCATTCAGAGGAGAAAACTGTTGAGGAAACGTGCATATATAAAACACAGAGAAAACCTATGCTACTTGGTCATCCATTCACATGTATGAATGAACAACTAAGAATCAGCAGGTATTTGAGAAAACCATTTTCCTTTTTTTGGTAGTATCAACACGAACAAATGGAATAATTGGTCTGAAAAGAATCACATGAAATCTACAGAACAAAATATAAAATTCTATCCTCAGAAGCAGTCAAGAAACAATACAGTTCATAAAATGAGAGCAGGCTGCTATGGAAAAGGAGCAAATATAGAACCAAAAGATGTCTTAAAAATTATAATTGCCAAACCAAAAATAAATAAATAAATAAATAAAAGTAAAGGAGTTAGAAGAAAAAATTGAGGCACAGGACAAAAATGGACCAAAATGTCTGAGATCAAAAACTACAAGAGAAAAGTTAGGAAATTAGTGCAAGCGTTCCAACATTTATTTGGGATTTCAGAGAAAACAGCTAAAACAAACACAGGGTGACAAATAATAGAAGAAAATTTCCTAGAAAAAAAGGGGTCCTAGAATTAAAGAAAGACTTAAGTTTACGGATTGAAAGGGACTACAAAGCAGGGATAAAATTCAAACACCAAGACTAAAGAGAATATCCCAAGTGTATGCCAAGATAAAAAAAAAATTTATAAAAGAATATACTAATAAATCAGATTTTGCATCATAGTTCTCATTAGTTACACTGGAAGCTAGAAGAGAATGAAATCATGCATTGAAGTTCTGAAGGAAAATGATTTTTTACTTGGAATTTGATACCTAGATAAATTAGCATTTGTATAGAGGGTTAAAGAAGATATTTTCAGACATACAAAAATCAGCAAATGTATCAGTAACACACCTTTTATAAAAGGCTCACTTGAGGTTGTAACCAGGTAAAATTTAAAAAGAAGCCAGGTAAAGTATCTAAGAGACAATTGACCTAAGCGAGAAATGGGAAGAAATCATGGGAAGAGAATGCGGTGGTCCTGTAGTAGAATGATAATTACAAAATCATAGTGTTGTAAATGCAGGTTACAGGCTTTGGATTTTTGGAATCAACCGTAAGCAAAGTCCTGAAGCCTTACCAGATAGATGTTTTAAATTCTGTTAATTTTGATGGTTTAAATACACAATGAAATTACAGTCTGATATTGGATTGGGATGGGGGGAGAAATATAGTGATGTAGGCATATTAATTATCTGCATATGTGAGAAATCATCTAAAATCAGTGTGTAAGAATTGCCATCTTTACAGTATTGAACCTTTGCATCCATGTGCATAGTATATCTCCCCATCAATTTAGGTTTTTCTTTATGTCTTGTAATAAAGATGTAAAACTTATAATAAAGTTTTATTTTTCTCTTTAAAGATCATAAATGTTTTGAAAAGATTTGTTCCTAAGTACTTTATTGGTATTTTAAATATTATTTAAACATAACATTTTGATATTCTTTGTTGTTAGTTGGGAATTCAGCTGACTTTTACATATTGATCCAGTAGCCTTACTGACTTCTCTTACTAATTCCAATAAATTGCTTGTGGATTTTCTTGCATTTTCTAATTAGAAAATCATTATGTCTGCAGATCTGGACAATTGTGCTTCTTTCATTTTCATTCCCCTACTTTATTTTTCTTTTCTTGTCTTAGTGCAGTGGCCCACATGTCTGATGCCACGTTGAACAGAAGCATTGAGAATAGGCATCCTTGTCTCATTCTGGATTTTAAAAGAATTGTTTCTAGTATTTTAACATTACTGATGATGTTTGCTTTTAGCTTTTTGTTAGATACCTTTTATCAGGTTAGTGAAGTTGCCTTCTCTTTCTAGTTTGCTAGGAGGTTTTATAGTGAACAAGTATTGAATATTATCAAATATTTTTTCTGTATCAAATATTAAGGTAATATAGTTAATGTGAGGAATTACATTCATAGATTTTCAGATATTAAATCATTAGTCTATGCATTTGGTATTAACTGAACTTGATATGATTTTTAGAAACATTTTTAAAGCATCCTAGTATTTAGTTTCCTAATACAATTGATTCTTGTTATTCCCAGTGGTTATGGTCTATAAAGCCATCAGGAACATCAAATTAGCAAATACTGAACTGTTGCTCCTAGGGGAAATATAGGGTAAGGTTCTCATGAGCCTCTGGTCATATTTTTGCCAACCAATCACTATGAGTATAACCTTGCTTTATGTGTTTCAATTTAAAGACACATTATTTTCTATATATTGTTGATCAATTAACATTGAATTTAAGGCCAACAGGTCTATAACTCATGCTTGAATAATGCTTATCTAACACATATATTTTCTCCTTAAGGCCCATTGAAGGTTTCTTGTACTTAGGAACACTAATCAGTACTTCAGTGTTATGCTTGGAGATTAATTTAAACAGTGAAATCACTAACAAAAATCACAAAAATATGAACAACGTGGCACTAAATAGACTACTCAAAGTACACATTTAAAATATGAGAGTGAAACAAGTCAGAGCACTCTGGGAACATGAATGTCGGGTGACGCAGATTTTTCACTGTTCTGCACATGTCCATGAATGATCTTGAAAGTGCCCTAAGTACTGATTTGGGTGTTACAAGAGCATTTTAATGAATAGGCAGATTTTCAAATATGGAATTCATGAATAATGAGGATCCACTGTATTTCCTTTTAGATTTTTGCATCTACATGCAGAAGTGAGATTGTCTCCTTCACTGGTTTTAATAATAAGCTCATACTAGACTCATTAAATAAGTGGGGGCAGTAGTCCTTTTTTTCTATTTTCTCGAAGAGTTTGCATAATATTATTATCATATGATCCTTGAGTTTTCTATATAATACACCTATAAAAATGTCTGCCTAAGAAAAGTATTTTATTTTCTTTGTTTCTGTTTTTGATTTTGGGGTAGATTTCCAAGTATAAATAGAAGATTTTGAAATGGTTTTATGTCTAATCATAGCTTTATTCTTTTTTGTCAGTTTTGGAAAATTACAATAGTTAAAAACATGCTCATTTTATCTATGTTTTAAAAGTTCTTGCATAAAGTTGTTCATGCTATTCTGTACTTATGTTTCATTTTTTATATTTAATAGATTTATATTTGCCTTTCCATTTTTTTCTTGACCAATCTTAACAGATGTTTGTCTGTTTTTTTAATTTTAATTTTTATTTATTTTTATTTATTTTATTTTTTCCTTAATTTTATTTTGTCGATATACAATGTGGTTGATTATTGTGGCCCATTTGTCTGTTTTATGTATTTTATTTTGTTTGTTTGTTTTCAAACCAACTTTTGGCTTTTTCGAGCCTCTTTTTGTTGTATATTGATTTTTGATTTCACTAATTTCTGCTCTTATACTGTATTATTTTTAATAATCTTCATTATTTCCTTCTTTCTATTCCCTTTTGTTCTCCTAATATCTTAAGTTGGAAATGAGTTCATTAATTTTTAGCCTTTTTTCTTATGGAAACATTTAATGCTGTAAATGTTCCGTTAAATACCTTTCATTACATAAATTAAGTTTTGACATGTATTTTTTGTGTATCTTTTAGTTCTACATAGTTTATTATCTATTTTCGTACTCTTTTGTTTGACCTATGATTTATTTGAAAGTCTGTGCTTTACTTTCCTAACATATATAACATGTGTAGTTATCTTTTGCTTTTGTTTCCTAATTTAAATGGCATTGTGGTCAAAGAATGGTCTTTGTGTCACTGGCTCTTTGATGATACTTGCTTTTTTCTATGTGTCAACTTTTAAAAATGCTCTGTGTGTTCCTGAGAATGTATATTCTCTAATTGTTGGGTGTAGAGTTATATATTTATTCATTAAGTAATTAGTTTGTTATTTAATTCTTCTGTATACTTAATTTTTATTTGCTAATTCTAGGAATTATTGAGAGCAGTGTGCTAAAATCTCTCACAGTGGTGTTAGACTGGTCAGTTTTTTCCTTTAGTATTTTCCATTTTTGTTTTATATATTATTTCCTTTTTTTCCCTATTGTTCTTTAAATTATTAAGTTGTCTCTTAGCTCAGTAACTTTTTGCCTTTTCTTCCCCCCCCCCAATAGAAGCATTTCATGTCATGCATTTTCCTTGTTTTAAATTTTACATATGCTTCCTCCAATAGCTGTAGTCTTTGGGAACCTGATTCTGTTTTATTTGTTCTGGGAGCTGTCTTTCACAGTGACTTCATTCCTTTTGTATTTTATTTTTATAGAATTCCAATTCCATTACTGGCATAGGGCTTTCCTTAAAATTAGACTAAAAAGGATGGCAATTGTTGATTCGAGAAGCCTGTATATTCCCTTCCTTACTTTAGTTTTTTTACAGTTTCTCTGGTGAATACCATCTTACGTTTTTTGGAAGCACTTCTACATCTCTTTTAATGTTGAGGATTAAAAATTGACCCAATATTTAGTGTAAAGGAATTTAAATTTAAACCTAGTAGGAATAACAGATAATGCTGTAGTACACTAATGAATTTCCACTATTGATCTTTCTGGGTTGAAATACTATAAAGCACTGCATAGGGTTTGTTTTTCCCTTCTTGAAAGTCTATATTGCACTTTTAATATACCTAAAAAATTGCATATTTTAAAAATAGCTGTTTTCTCTTTGGGGTTAAATGTTAAAAACAAATAAACAAAGAAATTATCCTTTATTCTGAAGAGGGGGTTAAAATATGAAATAATTCAATTTTATATTATTTATTTTCTATAAATCTGATTAGACACTTATAAGTTACATATGGCCTAGGATATTTTTCATTTTTTTGTAGAGTAGGAAAAAGTTAATTTAGCATCTTCCTGGGCACAAAGGAAAAGTTAAAGTTAAATCCTTTTTTCAAGCATTTAGAATGAGTTTTGAAAACCATTTTAATAAACATACGAATAATGCAAAGCAGTATTTTGTAGTGTTTAAGAACATAAGGTCAAACCAGACTACCTGTGTTGTATTCCTGGCTGTTACTTCTTAGCTATTTTTCCTTGTTACTTAACTGGACCTTTATTTCTGCATCAGTATAATAGGGATAATAATAACCGGCTAGGGTTGTTGTGATAATTCAATAATGTAATCTATATAAATTGTTTAAAAGAGTCCCTCACACAAAGTAAATACTCAACAGAGGTTAACTATTATTATTCATATTTTTAAAAACCTCAAAACTATGAAAAATAATCAACAAAATGGTTTTCATTTTTATCATTAAATAAGTATCTAAGAATCCAGACAGCCGTGTTGATGCTGTGTTCTTATTTGTTCTGGTGTGTTAGTATGTATGCTTCATGGAATATGTGTAAGTGTGATGAATGTGTGTGGAAGGACTCATGGAGATAAGAGCTACCTCTTTAAATTTTAGCATTGGTCATTTTCTTTTTCTTTTCTGATATTTATGATTCAAGCTCACTGGACAGTTTATTTAAAGAACTATAGCCTTGCACACTTCTCTGTTATTTTAATAAAATAATTGATTAATTTTTGGTTGATCACATTCTGTGGTGTCATACCTGATGTTTCTCAATATAGCACTTTTAGAAATATTGTCTTTTCTTGTTTAATTTTTAATGAGGTATTGAGCTGTATATAGTAAGAGACAATGCATTTTGTAATTGGTTAAATGGGAATCTACACTAGTTATTTAATTTGCAAATTTTATTTATTTTTCAAATATCAGCTGGTACCCTTGGATTACCAAATCTAATCTCTGAAAGTCCCAAGAAAAGGCAATTGATATTCCAGGAAAAGCTATAAGATTAAATTTCATGTGAACTTAAAGAATTACTTGTAATTTTCTCTTCCTACAAAGAAAAATCTACATAAAATTGGTCAAAAAGATTACATTACATTTTTAGTGACTGATTTTCTGAAAAATGCTACTATTGATAAGAGGCCTAAGGAAAGGATGACTCTTATTATTTAAAAAATTAATTTAATGGCTTAACTTAGGAATCTCTTCAACTATTTCTACCATATGTGTTTCAATTCTGTGTATAGAAGAGGTAAACTCTGTGAGGGTTTTCACCTTTTTAGAGGAAAAGTACAGATGGTGGTGCAAGGAAGACAGTGAAATAGTCAAATCAAGCAGTGAGATTGTGCCCAAATATCACATGAATTTAATATATTCCAAAGGGAACTTATTTTTAATGGAGAAAATTGTGTCAGAAGTATATTTCAAGTGTGTATGGCCAATTTAGTACCAAAAGTTTAGGCATTACCCGGCTGTTGAAAATAAACCATTGATTCTATTGGGAGAGATGTATCACAAACTATATGCTTGTACCATGAACACAAATTCAAAATAGGGTCTGAGCAGAGCAAAGAGATAGACTATTATCCCACTCAAAATCGGGATTGAAAAGTCTTTAATAGAAAAACACGTAAGTACAAATCATTACTTAGAGACCATAGGGAAGAATAAAAAGATGAATAAACATAAATATCTCCAGAAAGGGGTGAGCACCGAAAACAGATAAATGCAGTGCAATCTAATTTTATGGATATCATTCCATTGAAATAAAAACAATTTGTAAAAAGCAAGTATTAATAATATCAATAATAATCATACTTTAACAATTGGGAAAGTTCCAATTTTCCAACATAATTGGGGTGTGATGGATAGGAGGCTAAGAGAAGTAAATGGCAAGTAAATTTCTCATCTTATGGTGGGAGAGGGGAATACAGGTTAAGTAATAGTTTGAGCTTAAATATTTATGTAACACCTTTTGGATATGGAACAGTGCATGATCTGGTACGTGTGAGATGCATCAAAGGAATAGGTAAGCTACAAGGAGTAGAAAAATAAAATGGGAAAGAATTGGCAGATAGGAAAAAGGGTCAGAAATAATAAAAGAAACACATTTTAAGTTAAGATGGATATGTTTATAGCAACATTGATTTTTATTTTTTACAAATGGTCTGTATAAATTTCAAGCTTGTGAAGTTCAGTAAAATAATCTTGAAAACTGGTATCTAATGTTTGCTGGAACTGGCGTATTTATTTCAGTAGCATATTATTTTTTAACTCAGGATACTTACATTTAGTAAATACTTTAATTCTCATGCAGTTTTTTTGTGTTTTTCTTAGTATAATTTTAATGACATTATTACATGGTGGCTTATGGTGACATTACCACATTTCATTGGATCTATACTAGCCCACCATGATGGTGGCTGGGATGCCAAATGCTTAAGATTGCCTAAACATCCATAATAATATAATCTGGAGATAAAAAATTTCTATTTTACTATTTCAAATGGCAGACTTCATGTCATTGCTGTTAATCGCCATTTTTACCCTAGAATGTTAGTGGACTTTTTGAATTCTGAATAGGGAAATTAATATATACTTACTGTAGTGCTTTTTAGTATGACATATGCACTTTTTACAGGTATCTCCAGGGACTTGATTTTTGCTTTCTTATCTCCTGTGTTTGAGATTATTTTCTCTCAGCTAGTGTTACTGTCTGTTTACAGTATTTTGGTATACACTTTCTCATTCGTAATACTCATCCTAGCTTGCTACATTATTGCATCCACAGCAAAGTAGACTTTACCAGAGCTCTTTAACTAAAAGACTCCTGTACCTCTGTCCCTCTTTCACTTAACTTTCCTGGAAAGGAATTGTTTATGATGGGGATATGCTTCAGTTCTCTCAGCTAAGAACATGGCCTAACCCTTGAGTAGAAAACTCAGAAATTCTAATTAAACTGCATTACAGTTATACAGCTAAATATGTTATACCCAATCTTTTAGGTTCTTTAAATTAAGGCTATTATAATGGTATATTGCTTTGTTTTAAAGAGCCTGTGCCTTTATTCTATGAGTTTGGGTGGAAGCCATCATGGAATTAGGATTATGATTTAAAGCGTGTTTCAAAGTACCTGAAAAGTGCTATGACATTATATTGTAGACTGTGGGTTTTTTTGTTGTTTTGAAAAGAAATAATTACTTCTTTTAAAAAAAATGATACACAGGAGTTATTTAAATATTTAAGCAATACAGAAAAGTATGAAGGAGAAAATGTAGACATTCTGTGCAAAATCCCATCATCTAGAAATAATTGTCATTAATGGTTGGTGAGAAATATTCCAGACATACATCTCATTCATTGTGTATACACAGATTGAAAAATAAATAAAAATAAATCTAAATATGGTAGGATAAAAGAATGAATGAATGAATTGATGAATGGATAAATGGAGAAATATAACTGTTCTTCCAAAAAGTTATATGTAGTTATATATAGTATAGTATATAGTTTTATGTAGATATATAAAATGCACTATATCTAAATAAGACTATATACAGTCATGCACTGAAAAACAACATTTCAATCAACGACAGACTACACATACCACAGTGGTTCCATGAGATTATAGAACCGTATTTTTATTGTACCTTTTCTATGTTTAGATATGTTTAGATACACAAATACCGTTGCGTTACAATTGCCTATAGTATTCAGTACAGTAAACATGCTGTATGTAGGTTTGTAGCCTAAGATCAATAGGCTATACTATATAGGCAAGGTGTGTAGTAGGCTGTACCATCCAGGTTTGTGTAAGTACATTGTGTGTACTTTTGCCTCCTCTTAACTAGTGATTTGTTATTTAAATGATTATTATTTTTACATTGTTAAGGTTTATGCCATTGACATGGTGTTCTGAAACTGTGATTCCAACAAGTTTTAGTTGTACTTTGAAATAGCTTTGATGATCACTGGATACAGGTTGTCTCTTCAGCAAAAATATCCTTTTTCCACAGCTACTGCTTCCAAAGTGCACAAAGGGTAGGGGAAGAATGAGGAGAAAGAGAAAGATGAGAGAGAACAGGCCACACGACCTCAGCAGCCCTGATCTTCTAAGTCAGACTAATGTGGTTGTAGAGATTTGAGCATCTAGAAGGAATGGGAAGTAGAAGTAGATGGCAACAGATGATAATACCTGAGGTTTTAAAACATTTACCTGAAATTAGACCCATTTAATAATCAAAACTGATGGAGAAGTTACTAAATTAGAGTAAGTTATCCTCCATTACCCAAGAAGAAATAGAGGCCACAGTTGCAGCTGCTAGAAAAAAAAGTTCTATTTTTTTCATACTTTAGTGAGTTGAGACATCTTAATCCAATTAATTACAGGCTTTTACAATTTTTTATTATTGAAAATTTCAAATACACAAAAGTAATTTAATAATCCACATGAAGATATCAGCCACTGTCAACTAAATATCAATATTTGCCATTTTATTTCATCTATTTTAAATAGATCTATTTTACATTTTTAATAAAATGTATTTTTCTTTTAACTTTTAATTTAGAAATAATTTCATATTTCAGAAATGTTGCAAGAATAGTGCAAAGAATACCTGAATACTCTTCACCCGAATTTTTCCAATATTTACATATTACCAAATTTTCTTTTCACTTTCCATGTAGATACATACTATCTTTTGTTGGAGAATAAATTATTGACAGGAACCTTCCTGACCCCTAAATACTATAGTGTTTAATTCTTTAAAACAAGAACATTCACTTACATAACCACAGTAGAATTGCCAACATCAGGAAATTAATGCTGATACAATGCTGGTGTATAATCTACAGACCTTATTCAAATTTTGCCATTCCCATTAATGCTCTTTATAGCAGAAGAAAAAAAACAACCTACTAGTCTAGGACCAATCCAGCATCACACATTGCATCTAGTTGTCTCTTTTAGTTCCCTTTGATCTAAAGGTCATGCTGAAGACCTTTTGTTTTTAGTTTTTCATGACCTTGATATTCTTGAAGAATGTAAGCCAGTTATTTTGGATATGGCTGTTGTTTCCTCATGATTATATTCTTTTTATATATCTTTGATAGAAGCACCACAAAAGTGAGATTGTGTCTTTTTCAATGCATCCTATCAAATGAGACCATTAGAGATGATGCTAACTTTGGTCACTTCGTTAAGATGGTATCAGTCCAGTTTCCCAATTCTAAAGTTACTATGTTTCCTTTGGTAATTAATACCTATTTTGGAGAGACAATTTCAAATGATTTAATATGGTGTTTTTAATGAAACTTTTACCAACTAGCTTTAGAATTCATTGAGGATGCTTATCTGAATTATTACTTCCTGTGATGGTTGACAAAGGGTGATTTCGTAATTCTGTAATTCCTATTGCATTTACTAGTTGCCATTGTCCTATAAAGAAGAGCTTTCCCCACTCTGCCATTTATTTATGTGTATCGGTATTCTTATTTTATTCAATGGATTATTAACCATTATCGTCATTATTTATTTGATGCTCAAATTGTCTCAGATTTGACCATTGAGAACTCCTTCAAGCTGCCTTCTGTGTCCTTTTGACATCTCATTACTTTCTGATATAACGAGGTGTTCCAGGGTCATCTTCTACTTTCCATGTGCCAGTCCCAGAATCAGTCATTTCTCTAAGAAGTTCTGATTATTTTTAGTGGAGATTAATATTCAGAGATCAAGATGTGGATACTAGGTGCTCATTGCTTCTAGGTTGCCATTGCTTTAGCTCCTGCTAGTAGACAGAACTAGAAAGCACGTGCGTGTATGTTCACATATAGACATATATATGCATATCTGTCTATCTAAAATATGTCTATCTATCTGCCCATCTATCTATCACCTATATGAAAAGCCATGAGCTCATACTGTTAACTCCAATTTGCGTATAAAACCACAGAACTCATTCTAACTTCCACTCTTTCGAGATTTATAACTCCCTTCTCCAAAAGCAGGAAATCTCTCTCCCTTTCCCCACAATACATTCCACTCATTGCTTAATCCTAGAAGATACACACAAACACAAATAGTTTCAGAGTTGTTAACCCATAGCACTGGGAAAAACAAACCTTTTAACTGGAGTTCAGTGTTTGTTCAGAGCATTTGTGTGTTTTCCTTGTGGCCTGAGGGTATATAGTCAAAATACTGTGTTAACAAGTAAATTGGGTTAGTTATTTTCCTTCTTTCTCTTCAGTGTGGGGATGTTATTCATTTGAAATACTATTAAGTTCTTTTTTTTCCTATTTATATTTCACTTTAATTGTTATTTTTCCCATCCTAATTGGTTTTACTTTTTTAACATGTGGCATGCTGACATGATTCCAAAACTATAAACAAAAATATTTAGTGAGAGAAGTGTTACCCCAAACCCTCTATCCTGTTCTCACCCCTCATCTTTCCACCTGATACCCATGCGTGATCTGTACATAACAATTCTCATTTGTTTCTGAGTTATCCTTCCTGTGTTCGTTTTTTACGAGACTGAGTAGATACCTGTATGTTTTCTTATTTCCTTTTTTCTCTTAAACAAAAGTTAGCATACTTTAGGTAAACTTTGCACTTTACTCTATTATGTGTCCATATTATAGTTTCCTATGTATAGGCCTTTAGATTGCTTTCAATATTGTATATCGTGTAGGTGTTTAGATTGCTTCCAAAATTTCGCAACTGTATGCAGCACTGCAACGAATAACCTTGTGCCTATGTGTTCTCCTATTTTTGGAATCTTATCTTTATGGTAAAGTCGTAGAGGTGGAGTTGCTGGATCAAAAGGTAAATGCATATGTAGTGTTTGTTAGATATTACCGATTCCTTTCCATATGTATTGCACAAGTTTGCATTTCCACTGATAATTTATGAGTGCTGTTTTTACTACACTTTCAACAACAGAGTATATTGTCGTAACTTACAATTTTTCAAGTCAGATAGGTAAAATATAATATCTCAACGAACTTTTAATTTGCATTTATATTATAATGAGCGAGGTTGAACATCTTTTCGTATGTTTAAGGGATATGTGTGTGTATATATATATATATATATAATTCATGTCTTTTGCCCATTTTTAGTGGACTGTTATTCTTTTCTCCTCAAATTTTAGGAGTTATTATAAAGATAGAGCTATTGACCCTTTAATTGTGATACATATTAAAAAATTTTCCCCAGTTGATGAGTTATTTTTTGACTTTGCTTTTAGAATTTTTATGATGCTTTTAAAATTTCTTACGTAGTTGAATCTTATCAATCTTTTCCTGTATTGAACCTGGATTTTGAGTCATAAGTAGAAATTTTTCCCTACATCCAGATTTTATTCTATTACTTGTATAGTTTCATTTTATATATTTGAATCCCTGATCCATTTGGAGTTTATCCTTGTGTATAGTGTGAAATAGTCTCTTTTTTAATCTTTTCCCCAAATGGCTAACTGGTTATTCTGGCACCATTTAAAAAATAAGTCTATCTTTATCCCACTGATTTGAGAAGCCACCATTTTCATATATTAAATTTCTATATGTACTTGGGTCTATTTCTGGACTCTATTCTATTCTGTTGGGCTGTTGGTCTATTCATGCAGCAATACTGCACTGTTTTATTAATAATAAAAGTCCATAGTATGTTTTGTCTTTTTTTTTTCTATTTATTGTAATAAAGTTGATTGTACATATCTGTGGTGTACAGGGGTGAGCATCAACATCCACGTGCAATATGTGGCGCTCACATCAGAATAATTATTAGATTCAATAATATACACTATCATTGCTATTCATGGCCCATTACCCATTCTTCCCTCTCCCCTCCCTCCATGCTTCTAATAACCCCAGTTGTCCTTTTGAAAGTTCAGTGTGTTATTGGGAATGTTTTATTTTTCTTTCTTTCTTTTATTTCTATGTTTATTATTTTAGCTCCCACTTATGAGTGTGAACATACAGTATTTCTCTTTCTGTGCCTGGCTTACTTCACTTAATATGATTTTCTCTAAGTTCATCTATGTTGCTTCAAATGGCAATATTTCATTCTTTTTGATAGTTGAATAATATTTCGTTGTTTATATATACCACATTTTCCTTATCCAGTCATCTGATGATGGACATTAGGTTGGTTCCAACTCTTGGCTATTGTAAATAGAGCTGTGATAGACATATGGGATTGCAGGTATCTCTTTGACATGATGCTTTCCACTCCTCTGGATATATACCCTGCAATGGAATTGCTGGATTGTATGGCAGTTCTATCTGAAGTTGTTTAAAGAATCTCCATACCATTTTCCATAATGGCTGCACCAATTTACAGTCCCACCAACAGTGTAGGAGAATTCCCTTTTCTCCACATCCTCACCAGCATTTGTTGTTCTGTCTTTTTCGTGATAGCTAGTCTAACTGGGGTGAGATGGCATTTTAATGTGGTTTTGGTTTGCATTTCCCTGATGCTGAGTGATGTTGAGCATTTTTTCATGTGTCTGTTGGCCATTTGCATATCATCCTTAGAGACGTCTATTCAGTTCCTTTGCCCATTTTTTAATTGGGTTATTTGGTTTTTTACTGTGAAGTTGTTTGAGTTCCTTGTATATTCTCGATATTAATCCTTTGTCAGATGTGTAGTTTGCAAATATTTCCTCCCACTTTTTAGGCTGTCTTTTTGCTCTGTTAATTGTTTCTTTTGCTGTGCAGAAACTTTGTAATTTGATATAATCCCATTTGTTTATTTTTCCTTTTGTTGCCTGTGCTTTGGGGGTCATATTCATAAAATCTTTGCCCAGTCCTTCTTCCTGAAGTGTTTCCCCTGCATTTTCTTTTAGGAGCTTTATACTTTCCAGTCTTATATTTAAGTCTTTAATCTATTTTGAGTTGATTTCAGTGTATGGTGAGAGGAACATGTCTAGTTTCATTTTTCTACACATGGATGTTCAGTTTTCCCAGCACCATTTATTGAAGAGGCAGTTTTTTCCCTAATGTATGTTCTTGTTGCCTTTGTTGAGGATCAGTTGGCTGTGGGTTTGTGGACTGATTTCTGGGTTCCCTATTCTGTTCCACTGGTCCAAGTGTTTGTTTTTATGTCAGTACCATGCTGTTTTGGTAACTCTAGCTTTGCAGTACAGTTTGAAGTCAGGTAGTGCTATGTCTCCAGCTTTATCCTTTTTGCTCAAGATTGCCTTGGCTATTCAGGGTCTTTTGTTATTCCATATGAATGTTAGGATTGTTTTTTCTATTTCTGTGAAGAATGTCATTCATATTTTGATGGGGCTTGTATTGAATATGTAGATTGCTTTGGGGAGTATGGACATTTTCACAATGTTGATTCTTCCAATTCATGAGCAAGGAATGTCTTTCCATCATTTTGTGTCCTCTTTAATTTCTTTCAACAATGATTTGTAGTTTTCTTTGTAGAGATCTTTAACCTTCTTGGTTAAGTTGATTCCTAGGTGTTATATATGTTTTCTGTGGCTATTGTAAATGGGCTTGCTTCCTTGATCTCTTTTTCTGCTAAATCGCTGTTGGAGTATAAAAACGCTACCGATTTTTGTGTGTTGATTTTGTATCCTGCAACTTTACTAAAGTTATTTATCAACTCTAAAGAGTTTTTTTGTAGAGATTTTGGGCTGTTCTATATACATGATCATGTCATCTGCAAACAGGGACAATTTGACTTCATCTTTTCCAATCTGGATGCCCTTTATTTCCTTCTCTTCTCTCATTGCTCTGGCTAGTAGTTCCAGTACTATGTTGAATAGGAGTGGTGAGAGTGGGCATCCTTGTCTTGTTCCCATTCTGAAGGAAAAAGTTTCAGCTTTTCCCCAATCAAGATGATATTGTCAGACGGTTTGTTGTATATGGCTTTTATTATGCTGAGATACTTTCCTTCTATACCTAATTTGCTGAGATTCTTTATCATGAAAGGATGTTAAATTTTGTCTCAATAAATTTTAAAAAATTGAAATCATTTCAAGTATTTTTTCAGACCACAATGGATTAAAACTAGAAATCAACAACAAGGGAAACTCTGGAAACTATACAAATACATGGAAATTAAACAGCATGCTCCTGTACGACATGTGGGTAAAAGAACAAATTAAACAGGAAACCAAAAAGTCCATAGTATGTTTTAATGTATGGTAGGCTGATCCTACCTTACATTTTTAAAAAAAAATTTTTACTGTTTATTTTTGGATTTTGTTTTTCCATGTGAACTTTAATATCAACTTATTTGGCTCTAGGAAAATACTTGCTGATTTGTGATTGGGAAAGCTCTAAATTTATAAAGTAATTTAGAGAGAACTGACGTCTTTTTCTTTCTTTCTTTCTTTTTTTTTTTTTGACCAGTAAGGGGATCACAACAACCCTCGGCACAGTGTGATCTGTACCACGCTCAGCCAGTGAGCGCACCGGCCATCCCTATATAGGATCCGAACTCGTGGCCTCGGTGCTATCAGCACCACACTCTCCCATGTGAGCCGTGGCGCTGGCCCAGAGAGAACTGACATCTTTATGTTATAAAGCCATCCTATGCAAGAAATAGGGATCTTTTTCCATTTGCTTGATGGTACTTCTTTGTATCTTTTGTGAGTGTTTTTAAATTTTCCTCATATAGGCTCTGCACATTTCTTGTTAGTTTTATTTGTTCACTTGTAAATGGGGATTTCTCTACCATTACATTTTCCAGCTATTATTGTTTGTTTGTAAAGGCTATTGACTTCTATATGATGCTTTTATATCTTGCTACCTTTCTGAATTATTTGGTTAGAGTTAGTTTTAATTTTGAATCTATAGGTTTTTCCAGATATATTCTATCCTCTGCACATACAGGTAATTTTCCTTCTTATATTTTTTATTACCTTTAATTAACATCTTTTCTAATTGCAATGAGTGATACCTCTGTACAATACTAAATAGTAGAGAAGATAGTGGGCATCTTTGCATTATTATTGGTTTTAGTCAAAATGTCTCTAGTGGTTTTCCATTAAATAAGGTTCTGACCTTAGGGGTAAAAAAACACAGGTAGAAGTAAGGAGACTAGTTATAAGCTTATGTAAGTAGACTGCATAGAAATCATCTGGTCAGAGTTAAGGTAATAGAGAAGCAGAGAAGCAGACAGATTTGAGATGTATTTTCTAGGTATCAGCAACTGTGTTTGGAAGTGGATACGTCAGAGGAGAGAAAAAGAAAACCTTAACCTCAAGGCTTTCAGTTCAGTCAGCTGGGAGTGTGCATATATTGTCTCCCCATCTACATTGTAGGGTCCCGGATGGTAAGCAACTCTAGTGGTTAAAATATCATGCTTTGGAATCAGATTTCCTGGATTTAAATTTAGGCTTCAGCATTTACTATACGGCCGAGAACAAGTTACTTAACCATTTTAAATCTTGGTTTCCTTCTATATCTGTATAAAAGGTGATAATAATAATACCTAAATCATAAGGTTTTTGTGACGATTAAATGAAAGAGTAAAAAATTCCATAAACAATAACAACGAAACCCTTAGCAAAGTGCTTGTATATTTAAGGACACAGTAGATGTTAGCTATGATAATAATGATAGTAGTTCTGTGTCATTAATCCAGAGCCTGCTATCTGTCGAGGACTCCAGAAATACGATTCAATCAATGATTGGGTCTGAAAGTGCCTCTTGATGCAAGACATCCATTTTAAGTCACTGTCTCATATCACAAGTTCTTGTAAGTATTCTTCCTTATTTCAGATTAATATTTAGTTTTTAGAAAAATGGGATTTTTAGAGATGCAGTAAACTAAAGGTATCCTAAACATATCAGACTATTTCTTTTGTGAGAACAGATATTTGACAAATACACCTAGTAAAACTGTACTGTGAAAACATAGGCAGCTCCATCAATTGAAAAGCTTTATTTGTGTCTATGAACAGCATTTTTTCCAAAGCAGACATCATTTGTACGTGAAAAATAGCAAAATTTTCTCTGGCACCAAATCAACAAGGTGATCACCTTTTAATGTATTCTGATTTGTGTGGGTGACTTGGAGATGAGTGGAAATGATTATTATGTACTTGAATAAACTTGAATAACAATCCCTCTTCTGAACAATGGGTTATATTTTACCATCATCTACTTGGTTAAATCCCCATTAAGTAAAGAAAAGTTTACTTTATATTATTCAGGATAATTTTGGTGGGAAGAATTTTACTTAAGGAATGTCATGGAAATCTCTTTACTGTCTAGAAATAGTTCTTTACTTATTAAAAAACAAAAATAATGTAAGTTGATTATGCTTATTAAATTTTAAATCTGAATATAGTTCTTTTAGGAAGTTATTTCTTAAAGGGCAATGCTACTGAGGCCCTTGTAGTTCTTGAAAATAAATTCATTCACAGTTATATTTAAATTTGAATTTTTAAAATATTTGCACGTTCTTATATAGAGGTGATAAGAAAGAATGCAAATTCATTTCAGAATCACATCTTTAGAAATTGTCTATAGTATAAAGCTACATAAAACTGTGTTTATTGCCTTTGAGTTGATAATCATTAAATTTAATGTCAAGAAAAAAATAATGAAGGTCATTCTGCTGTGGTTTTGACTATGATGATTCTTTTTTTTTTTAAAGTACCAGTTTATTTATTTATTTTTTTTGTCCTTTTCGTGACCGGCACTCAGCCAGTGAGTGCACCGGCCAGTCCTATGTAGGATCCGAACCCGCGGCGGGAGCGTCGCAGCGCTCCCAGCGCCGCGAGTGCGCCACGGGCTCGGCCCTGACTATGATGATTCTGACTGAAGTCAGTTAGTGTTTGGTGTATGACGTGATGACAGTCTACAAACTTTGATAATTTGATTAGATTCAACTGGAACCTTCAACTTTTTCTTCTAAAGTATACACGATGAGTGACAACTAAAGAAATTTTTCAATGAAAAACCGCATTTTTCAAAATATATTTTACCTTGTACATCCTTCTAAGAAGATTATTACTCAATTGTCTTTCCTTTGATTGATCAGAAGTCTGTTAGTAGTGGGCATTGCTATTCTTTTGTTTCTCATATCATATTGTGCATAGATATTGCGTTTCATTCTGCTTGTAATATAAATATTCTTGTATTCATCATTGAAAGTATTATGTATCCGATTTCAGAGTGGTTATCTCTAGCAAACAGAAAGCTATTTCCCTAGCTGTGATGATGCTTAATGGTTCATAAATGTCTGCATAATAATGCTCTTGTTTACTTATCCTTCTTGTTTATTTTCATTTCTACTAGTTATTCTTTAAGGTCCCTTGTGCAATGCAAATTAGTCATTCTATGTACCTAAACCAGAGTGTTGAATTTACATTAGATTATCTTGCTGCCTATACTTTAATCACTTTTCAGATGCTTTAAAATAAAATGGTGTACTTTTCAGATGGATTCTAATATTGCAGTTAAAAAGAAGGGTATAGATGGATATTATCTTATTTACATCATTCTGATCATGAGAAGTACATCCATTGTTAAAATTTAAGTTAAAAAAAAGAAAACAAATGTTACTTAAAAATAAATACAAAGGGCAATATTTTTATAAAGCTCAAAAGCTACCATTCACATCATTTTTAAAGCAACTGTAACAAATGTAATTACCCTGCAGTCAAAACCTATTTTTTTTTGTTGTTGTTTATTGTTATTGCAGAAAGGATCGAGAAAACAATTATTTCTAGAAACAAAAATTGTAGTTGTGACTTTGATTTCTCTGTTGGATGTAGGAGGATTTTTGGTTCTTGAGACAGGTTTTTACAGTAGAACATACATCTTAGTACAGAACCTAAGAGATTATCGTCATAGATCAAGGACTTGCGTAGGGACGGAATCAAGACCAGAAACTTATATGAGACCAGAATCCTACGTGAGGTTGATTTTTATACCAGACAGCTCAAGAATATGGTTGAATACATTGTGAAGAAATACAGAGACAGCCAATTTGAATCAGTAAAATGAGACTCAGAATCCAGATTTCTGGACCACAACTTCCCCACCATGAACTCTTTCTGCTTTCAGTAAAGTACAAGGGTACTTCGAAAACTTCTTAGAAAAATAGAATTGAAAGATAATACAAATCTTTCCATGAATGTTTTGGAGTATACTCATAGATCCCGTCTTCAATGTAAGCCAATCAGAATTTTTCAACCCTCTGTCCAGAATCCTTGGTTCAGGGCATGTAACCTGAGCTGGCTCAATCAGGGTGAAATGCTGTGACAGAAAAGTTTGTTTTGTTTTGTTTTGTTTTTTGGAGGGTCTGGAAAACATGCTATCCATTGTGAATCTTGGAATTATAGTAACAATTTCACCACCATGAAGTAAGCCAGCCTTCATGATAAATACAAAAATATCGATCAAGATAAAGGCAAGTACACTACAAAGGGCAGAACTGAGAGAATTGCTGACCACATCACACCTGAAGCCCATCCTGCCTTTAGACTTTCAGTTACAATTGCCAATAAATCCTTTTTGTTTAAAGAGTTTGAATTATGTTTTCTGTTGCTTACAATAGAAAGAATCCTAACTGATACAGAAGGTGTGTTGAACAATGATTTTTCTGATGATTGGGTATGGGAAAAGCTGAAGCTAAAGAAGTCCAATTTTAAGAAAAACTGTATCATTTCAGAAAGAAGCGCTCTGGGATCATTACACACCATCAAAGCAACATCACCATTACCACAAATGATTGGAGGGATAAATTAGAAGGAAAACGAAGAACAAAAGACTAGAAATGCTTCTGAATCATGAAACCAGATTTTGAAGTGAGAACGCCTGCCCTTCCCCAATAGAAAGTATTCATCCTTTCTGCGACCCTCTTCCTCCTACAGTTGCCATAGCTATAGCTACAGCCTTTGGATGGATTTCACTTTCAGTCCTTTGAGTTCTATCTTTTATGAGATTGAATAGAAATAAATCGTTATAAGCTATTTTAACAAATAAGGCACTTAGAAGTAGCTTATAAGCAGATGAATATATGGGTCTCGAACAAAGGTTTTCAAACTTTAGTATGCACAAGAATCATCTATGGAGCTTTTCAAATCCAAGGCTTCACCTCCATACCTATCTGATGCAAGTGGTCATTCCATAATTGGAAGAGCTGACTTAAGTCAGCTACTATCAATGTATATATTTTCATGTAATTAGGTTCCCCAAATCAGAAAATCTTGACTCTAATAATGTAGTATTTAAAATCATGTAATGATATAAAATTATCATTTATAGTCTCGTTTAAATCAGTTGTGCAACTTATTATATTAGGTCCTGATTCTATTAGCATGGCTTACATTAGTAGAAATTGACATTTTAAAGCAGTATCATGTATTGAAAAGGTCAGGGATTTAACTTAAGATAAACCTAGATTCTAATCCCAAGTATTTAAACAGTAATTTAACTTGATTTTACCTGAATTTCCCCATATAAAAAGTATAAATGATTGTGCCTTCTTCAAAGGGTTTTTGTGAGAAATAAATAAGATAATGAAGGTATGCAAAACACCTAGCACAGAATTTTGTATAAAGTAGAAGCTAGTAAATTGTATTTATTATTATTTGAATTCCCTATTTAATTCTTTTACATATAATTAAATAAAATAATGGCCTAGTATTTTTTTTGCATTAGGATGGTTGTGGAAGATGACCAATTTGGGAAGACTTAGTATAGCAGTGACAGAACAATCAGTTTACTTCTTTGAGCCCCAGACAGACTGTGTAGTGGAAGAAAAGGTAAAAAAGCTCAGTGCCTTAAACCTCCTGAGAGTACCATGGTCATCTTTAAAAATCTATTGCTTGCTATGATTTATATTTATCCTGAAATAGAAATTACATGAAAAAGAATATAAGGGGAAAGGTCATAGCTGTGCATTATCTGTATATTGTTGACAAGATACAACATTACTCACACAATGAAGTTGGGCAATGACCAATTAAATAACAATGTAAGTAAGCATCAGTACAATAAAGGTCTAAAGATTCCAGGTAGAGTTATACAGCTAGATTTATTCTAATTTGTTGTATAGTATATCAGTCACTGTATAATAATACCCCAGAGAACCTTAATTGCAAAATTAAATGACTAAATAGAATTGTGGTGTTGAGCACAAGAAATATGCCACAATAACTTTTTGCCTCCTACCTAATAATTTGAAAGTGCCTTGAATGAGAACTAAGGAATATTACCTTAGCACAGTGTTCCTGAATTATTTTCAGCCTTTTTAAAAAATACTACCGCTATCTGTCCAGCATCCCTGGAACACCCTGAAGGTTGATGAGTTTTCTTAAACATGAGAAAATAAAGAACTTGGGACCTAAGAGGACGATGTACATATCATAGTATCAGTTCAAATCTAGCAGAAGGAAAGGAGAATCTCATATATTAGAATCACATATATTAGAGACAATGGTTGTGACTGGTCATTATATGATTATTGGAAATCCATAGTGGGTAAAATAGATTTCCCTGGGATCCACTTTTTTCTTATGAGGTCATTATAGAACCAGAAAGTTTTGACATAATTTAGTTGACTATTTCCACAAAATATGTTTTAATCTCTGCTTTGCTACTCTCATCATTCACTTTTCATTAGGTTGGTGACATTAATAGTTTCAAACTCTGACTATTATTCTCTAATTTCTTGTTGATGAACCCTTAACCATAGTCCATGAAGATATTACCTTCACTTGACTTAAAATTTCTTTTCGACCTCTATTTATAAAATACATTTTGTCTTTTCTAACTTCTTTGGTTCAAAAAAATAGCTTAAAATCGGGCAGGATTCAATCTGGAAAACAGGAAATCATAGTAGTTATTTCAAGCAGAAAAAGATTTAAAACAGAATTAAGTGCTTACAAAAGCACTGGGTAAGTGGAGGACTGAGCATCAGGGGTGGCGTCACTAGCTTTTGGGCTCATTGCCACAGAGAAGCAGAGAGTTGCTATCATGCAGAATTATGAAACTGAAGGAATCCTCTGAAGACTTCACAGCTCCTCTTCAATCCCAAGAAGGGTGAACAGCAAAACACAGAAACGACTTCAAAAACTCATATCTGGGAAGCCCACACGTCTGCCTGCCACTACTGTCAGAGGAAGAAGATGGCTTTTGCTTCTTTTTTTTTCTTCCAAATCATATGTATAAGCATCTCATTTATAAAATATAAAATACGAGAGTACTTCAAAAAGTTAGTGAAAAAATAGAATTAAAAGGTAATGTGGGTCTTTCCATAAACTTTTTGAAGACCCTCATACATATATGAAAAGGTAGAGCTTGGTAATCTGAGAAATGTAATTCCAATGTTTCTAGCTCTTACAATGGAGGGGAGATCATAGAAGGTGATATAAAGATCACCAAAAGTCAGCATACAATATTTATTGCAGTCCTCTCCTTTGGCAAATAGAATCCATATACATATTTCTGCAATAATAGCAAACATCTGTTCCACCTAACCTGTTGCAGTTGTCCTTCATAGAAACAAAGGGAGACCTAAAGTCCTATCAGTCACTCTGTCTATCTCTGGAGGACGTTAATTTCTCTTCTAGTGTAGCCACATGGCACTTCAGATATCCTGTAGCCTAAAGACTAAGTTATGACGTTAACAACCCCTAATCCTTCTTCATATAAAAGGGCAGGGAGAGAGGAGAAAAATATTTGCCCATTATATAAATACAGAGAAAGTGAGGTTAAGAACATGTGTACTGCAGTCCTCATTTCTGCAACTGTAGTTGGAATTTAGAACTTCCTTCCCTTATTACCCATTTCATGTGTATTTGCCAGGAACGAAACCTTCTACTAGCCATGGTTATTTGCTGGTGTGATAAGCCACTACTTCCTGAAGAGTCTCAACTTTTAGTGATGGTGCTGGTATTGGGTTTTAGTCATCTTCTATTAACTTTAACCATTGGGCACAGAAGTACTAAGAGGCACTTTGTAAAGTTGCCTGTTTTCCAGGCATTTTCTCTGTTTTGAGGAGCAGCGACTCAATTTCTTATTGATAATCAGGATCAATCGCCCAGCCAGCACAGTATTTCAATGTGGTGATGCTAATTTTCAAAAATGATTATCATAGTACTTGTATTTTGTTTTTTTCATTGTGGTTTACATGATGCCAACATAGTCATATTAGATGTTGAGGTTTTTCTGTTTTGATACAGGTATAAGTCATTTTATAGGTTGCCTTTATTTTAAAAAAGCTTTGTTGAAATTTTCTACTTTAACAGATGGGCTATCAGAGTTAACTCCTCCACATTTCAAACTGTCTGAGATAGATGTGTAATTTTCCTTGGGTCCATGAGGGAAAAAAATCACTTGCTAATGTGGCATACTTTTTCTGCCCACAGAGAATAGGTCTTCAGATATTTTTTTAAAGTACCCTAGAGGTAGATATTTACTTCTTTTGGTAGAGCTCTGTATTATAGAAAAGACATTTTACAGATACTTCGACGTGAAGTAGTCTGTAAGAATATAATTTAGTCTTTCAAAATGTGTTTTTGACACAAGTTATGGTATATAAGATGACGAGTTATTCAGAATAAGAATTTTTACATGACTTAGCTATTATTGGAGTGGAGCACAGGACATGAATAATCGGGTAGAGGCAATAAGCCTGATGTTTCTTCATAGTCTTCAGTTTCTCTGAACTGTATACTTATCAACCCCTTATACACATAAAGTAATTATAAGTTTTAGCCTTTCATCTAGGAGTTTTGAAACACAAAATATGCAGATATTAATATACATCTGAAAAGTTAACATGAAAGATAAGTAGAATTGACCAGGTGAATAGATAAAAAGGGATGGGGTTGCAGGAGGCGTTGGTGGGCAAGCCTACAACACTACATGGATCGAAGGAAGCTAAGTATGTCTGGAGGACAAGGGAAGGTTGTGAAGAAGAGAGGATGCCGGAGAAGTAAATAGGGCCAGCTCTCAAAAATCCTTGTTAAAAAAAAAAAAAAAAAGGAATTTAGACAGTGGCAAGAAAGTGGAGAATGTATTGGAGGGAAGGGGGTTCAGTTAGGAGGTTGTGTTGCAGGAGTCCAGATACACGTTAAGAGTGGCCTGGATTGCGATATAGTAGTGGAGATTCAGAAAAACGGACAGATTTAAGAGGTTATTTATAAGGTAAAATGAATAACACTTAGTGGATAATTCGACAATGTGAGATGGAATATTATAAGCACATACATAAAGCATACTGATCCTTCGATGTTGTTCTTTGGCCCATAAACCTAATGACAATGAAGATACTTTTGAGTTTATACAAGAATACAAAGAATATTTACCATATATTCTCTTGCCCCACTTCTTTAGATGAATACATGAACATGTCCAGCTCTCACTCCACTACCCAAAACACATAAATATTGTCTAGGAAACTCTAGCAGTGGTTTCCATATTCTACTCTATCTGCAGATGGGCTGACTCAGAATAATTTTGGAGGAAGCATGTGCTGAAAATACAGATTTCTGGATACTGTATTCTAGATCATCATCACTTGTGTGTAGCCCAGGAACCTGTATTTTAAACAAGTGCTCCAGATATTTATGCACAGACAGGCTTGTGTACCGTGGTGGTGAACTCTACACTGACCCCGAACTTCTAATGTACAATTAATATTGCCTCCAAAAAGGAGGCAGAAAAATGTCCTAGCTGGTGAATGTGCAAAGGATGTTGGTTCCATTTTAATAATTTTCTTCTCCAATCATGAATGAAGAGACAGGATAAAGTGGTTTTTCTCATTTATGGCTCTGCTGTGTATATCTGTGAGGGGAGAATCAAACAGAACCAAAAAAGAGAGTGCATCTAAAATTGTGGCCTGATTTATAATTTTCCATTTCCTCTTATTGCAACCTCAACTCTTTTCTTCATTCTTTCAATAATTTACTTTTGACACTACTAGCTGACTCACCATGAAATACTTTATGTATGGTAATAATTGTATAATTAAGTAATGTATAATTACTTATAGTAAGTAAAGCAAAAGAGAGAACCTTTTGAGGAATTTCAGAACTCAACCATTTTGTTCACAGGAATTATTATGTTTATTGGTTACTTTAGTTATCAGTGTTATTTATATGATCATTGTTCATTATTAATTAATAATGCACCTCATCCTTTATTTTAGTTATTAATTAAAGTCACCTAATGTGGTAATAAAATGTATTTAATGAATAACACTTTTTTAATGTATAAAATTTGCTAATTGTTGAAATAATTCTTACAATATTATTATCACCCTGCACTGAACATTATCATTTCATTAGTTACAGAAATTGGGTTTTTTTTTTTTTTTTTTTTGTAGCTTATTCTACATACTTTCTCCATGCTTTGAAATTTAAGAAAGGCATTGGCTGATTGCAGGATGGGCATAAATTTCAGTTCTTGAGAATGTAGTGAGTAGTGGTTTTTTTGGTGGCTGGCCAGCAAGGGGATCTGAACTCTTTACCCTGGTGTTATTAACACCATATTCTAACCAAGTGAGCTAACTGGCAGCCCTGGAGATCATCTTCTAAACGTTAGCATATACCTATCTGTTATAAGTGTGAAGCTAAAGCTGTGCATTCAAAAAAAAAGTCTTCATTCAAGCTGTTTTATAACTTTAAATGCTAGAATTTTCCCTTGATGAGCTAAAATAATATAGAACACTCCACACTGGAAAACACAGGTAAATTTTTACCATTATCAGTGTATCCTAATAATGTGGAAGAAGTTTGTACTTGTTTTGGCCTTACTATGAATGTCTTCCTTATCCCGTTGTCATATAGTCTTATCTATTTTTTCCATAAGTTTTAAAGTTTTGCTTTTTTCATTTAGTTCTACACTGTATCTCTAACCAATGTTTGTGTGTTGTTCTGGGTAGCAGTATTCTGCTGGAATCAGTTTGCTAGTGATGATTGGGTATATCTTTTCCCGACTCTGCATTCCATGATATTACATGGGTAGCTTGATTACCCATGGTGGGAGTCTTTACACCACAGAAATTGGCATGTGCTACAAATAAAGTTCTCAATTTCTCTGTCCGATAGAGCTGGTGGTTAAACATTTCCTGGCACATTACTTGAAGTAGGGACCTAATTGTGTCTTATTTCCCATATAGAAAGCCAACCAATTTTCACAGCATCATTTAATGAAAATTCATTCTTTACACACTGAGTTGTAATACCACCTTGGTTATATACCAAAATATGTATTATGTACTTGTCTAGTGCCCTGTTCTATTTTTCCCCATGGAATGGCGTGCTGCTGGAGGGTGAGATGGATCAGCACAGGCATGGGGCTCCTCTCACTGTCAAGGGAGCCCTGAACAAAAGATTCACCCCTCACCCCCTCCCTGGCGCTGGAGATTTTGGCAAAGGCTCCTGAGGAGGGCCTCACTGAAGGTGCTTAATAAAGAGGCTTCCGAATGGAGGCATCCCAGCTGGGAATGCAGTGTATGCAGGAGCATGGCCAGCCAGGGAGGCCTGCGTCCTTGACTGCAACTCAACTCCCTCCCGAGACTGCCATGCCTGGCTCTGCAACAAAGCTGGTGGAAGGAGGACAGTGTTTCTCAATGAGGCTGCTAAGTAAAACCTCTGTAGTGGCCGATAGTCGGGCCTGAAAAGATCACAGATAGGATTTTTGACCAGGAGCCACACTTCTTAGGTCCGTCTCTTGGCTTATTATGATGCCACTTTGTTCTGTTTTTACATCTCTGGGCTTGTGCTAAGAAATACAAATATATATACCTATATAAGTCTGGATATGTAGTAAGACAAGTCCCTTCTCCTCCTCCTCTTCTTTTTCTCCATCATTTAATTATGAACACATTGTTATTTGGAGTTGTTTTCTTCTGTAGGAACACCATGGGACACGTCCCTCAGAGAGCTTCATGCATTTGCACCTGCCATGTGTCATTTGCCATATTACCCTAGACCAAGACCAAGGTTGTGTTGATTCAACTGATAAGTCCCTAGCCCATGTAGGTATTATAAATTTGGATTCTAAATCCATGTGAAGTAAAATCCTATGGGTTTTGCCTTGTCAGTAGGGACTTTTTGCTGTTTTTGTTACCCAAAGCCCAGGCTCCCTCTGCTGGTAGGTAGGGGTTTTCTAGTGGACGTATTCTGTGAGGATGCAGCCTTTAAAGGGTCCCAGCTTTGTACAAGTATCTCACTTTTAACTCCCTGTGTGGCATGGGGATTGTTAACAGAATTCACTGCAAAAGAATTTGGAGATAAAGGGAGACTTTATTTGGCAAACAGTTTGCAAATCCGGGAGACGCAGGCTTCAGGACAAAATGAAAATGTGCTCTGCCAGAACAAGGAGAGGGGCTGCCTTACGTGGAAGAAGTTCCTGCCCAGGTTCCCATTCCAGTTGCTATGTAAGTGAGGGATGCAAGCCTGTTCAGTCTTGATTGGTTTTCATTAAAATCCAGCACCAATTAATTCTGGTGATGTAAACAGGAACAAACAGCTATGAAAGCCGCAAAGTTCAATTTCTGTTTAGCTTGTGGTTTTTCCGAGGATGCATGGCAGGTATGTAACCTCCAGTCAGCAAATGGCTGCTCAGCTCCATTCAGAAGTTGGACCCAGTTAGCCACTCAGAATCCATCCGGAAGGACTGGCTTTTTCAGTGTTCGCAGCCCCAAGCATTGTCTCCTACTCCTGTGTGGATGACAGAACATGAGCCTTTCTTGCTATCCCTTTATGTTCTACATTCTATTTTAGTTTCTTGATTTTTTGTGTGTTGTAGGTCAGATTTCCTAAAAGCACAGTCTCAAACAGGGATTTGTCATGAAAAGAATTTATTGAGCAAAAGCTCTTAAAGAAAAACCTGAAGGAAGAAGGGGGAGCGGATAAGGAAGGGGGAAACGCTGAGCAAGGATGTGGTCTCAGGTACAGTCTAGCTTTGACTTGATCCTCAGTAAAGGGTCTGGGAGGTGGGGTGGGAGATGGAAGTTCTGGAGCATGAATCACATCATAGACTTGTTTCTCTTTGAGACAAAGGGGGCTGGCCTTTTGTACCCCTGTATCAGTCACTAAGATATTGGGAGAGGCTGCGTAACCTCCCAGGTGAGGCACTTCTTGTCAGCCAAGGGCTTTTCTTCCAAGAAAGACAGTTATGAGCTGTCAGTAGTCAGCACTTACGCGTGTGGGGGAATGACTATACTGGCCAAGCATCTGAATGGGGCAACAACATCTGCAATAACATGTGGCCTGCTTTGTCAGCTTGATGAACCAATATAGTATCTCTCATACCTTCCTTTTTGAAGCTAATTGCTTACCTGTCTTTATTTATAAAAAGTTTATCTTCCTCCAGAGGCCTCTTTCTCTGGTGAATCATCCACGAAGACAACGGACTAATCGAAAGGCTTCTGCTTCCAAAAGCCAAATAGATAGGAGAACTCTAGTCCCACTGTTTTAGTACTGCCTGCATATCGTCAATCGATCCACATAACCCTTTGATCCTGCACAACCCATTAAATATCCACTACTGCAATGATGCCCTTGCTCAGTCATATACTTCTAATGCTATTGTGTGCCCTAGTCTCAGACTCCAGGATAGCATCTCTTTTAACCTTCCCTATGTGTTTCCTCAATGTACTTAAAGCATGTTATTCTAGAGTGGTGACTAGGTCCAGAGAGAATTCCAGATGTACAAACATAGCATACTCAGCCTATTGGTCTACCTACTAGCCTTATATTTATATGACTAAAGGAGATAGCTCAACAGAATTTTCCCCTAATAACAGGAATCTGATCCCAAAGTAATTTTCTGTCTCTACCTCTAGACCTGGGTTTCCCAACCTTGGCGCTATTGACATTTGTACTGAATAATTCTTTATTGGTGAGGATGCTATCCCGTGCATTGTAGAATGTTTGGCAACATCTCTGGTGTCTACCCACTACATTCTAGCAGCACTGTCCACCCATTCTCCAGTTGTGACAACCAAAATGTCTCCAGACGTTGCCAAATGTCCCCTGAGGGTCAAAACTGGCCCTGATAAAGAATTAATGCTCTAGACATAGAGGAAGCTGTACAGTTATAAAAATTCCTTATCAACATCCATCCCATTATACATTTGTTATTTTGCCCTTAATTGCATAGCCACTTGGTGTCTACCCACTACATTCTAGCAGCACTGTCCACCCATTCTCCAGTTGTGACAACCAAAATGTCTCCAGACGTTGCCAAATGTCCCCTGAGGGTCAAAACTGGCCCTGATAAAGAATTAATGCTCTAGACATAGAGGAAGCTGTACAGTTATAAAAATTCCTTATCAACATCCATCCCATTATACATTTGTTATTTTGCCCTTAATTGCATAGCCACTTGGTGGCAAGTGGCTATGTGTCCCTTACAGTACTTAACATAGTACCTCGTACACATTGGCTGATTATTTCTTTGCATATATTAATCAACTATCTATTATTGCTTATTCTTAACATCAAATCATTTGCTTGATTTTAAAATTCATAAAACATACACTGCTTAATGAATTGAGAGCCAAGTTCAGTTCAGTCTGGAGAGAATCTTTTATTCAAATGTTCCAAACCAAACTTCTTAAATATAATACGATGCGTGTTTCTTAATTTCCTGGTACATGGATAAATTTAACAAAATTAAATGTTCCTAAATCAAAATCTGATTTAATTTCTATATAGTTTTTCTTTTATGCAATGAAAACATGATTGAGTGTGTTTGCTGATATAAGGTAAGGATTTATTCTTAATTGCTTTTCCTCAGGTGATTCATTAATTTGTTAGTAATCAGGGAATATTCGAAATTATGGCCTATGTCCATAATATTCTGGCATCACTCTTTCTTGGCAATATAGGGACAAGCCAACTTGCTAGTCATCATAAAGTAGGTAAAGAGAGTGTTTATTGAAGGTGATAACATCAGGAAGAATGAATTTATAAGTGGGAAATGAGTAAATGGAAGAAGAGTAGGTAAAGGGTGAGGAGTATGTTCCATTTCTCAGGTCATAGTCTAAATTATTGTGGCATCATCTTCAGTTGAAGAGTGGTTATATCAGAATAGCTAGTTAGTATTACTAATGCATGTTTTGGATAGGAAATAGAACCTGATTGCAAATGTATAAGGGCAATTAGAAATAATTAATAGAGAAATGGAAATTCTCTATTCAAAATTCCTTTTTTTAGCATTCAGCAAGAAGGAAATGCTTAAAGTATAAAATGGAGGTGTTTTCTCAAATATTCTTTAAATTTTATCAAATACATATTAAATGTTGGAGCATTTGGTATAATTGTAATTTATATTATGTATTTGATCCTCCATAACAAGTTTAGGAGTACTCTATGATGGATTTTAACCATTAAATTTTTCCAAAAGCAAGTCTCACAAAATTATGTCACAAATGTTTAATAGATGGCAGAGGTAAGGTAATTTACAGGCTATTCTAACCAAATGTAACTACATTTAAGGTGCCTGATAAGTGATGAAACTTTTAAAGGGTACTTTTGAATTAATGAAATATTTTGTGCAGTATTGTATTGGAATTCTGCCATTGGGATTGGGACTCTATTGTGGTAGAAAGAACATTTGACCAGAATTAAAAAACTAGTTTGTAGTTCCATTTTTGACACTAGCTTACTAACTATATGGTAGTGGACAGAATACTTGCCTTAGTTTTCTCGTCTGTATGATGAAACATAAATTCCTTCTATGAAACTATATATGTTAAGGAATAAAACTTCGACCATGCCTTTCATCATTTGAGCAATCAGCATTTATTTAGAGCTTCTTATATAATGATTCATTCCATCCACCTGTTAGGAATCATTCTACCATTCCCAGTCTTGGCTGAATATCAGAATTACTGGTGAACTGTTTTAAACGTGCAAATTCCTGAGCCCTACTCTAGACCTTCTGAATCAGAAAATCCGGGTGTTAATTTGTGGAATATATATTTTAAACATACAACTTCCCACGTGCTTCTTTCTGATCTGTAACTGGGTTGAGGACAACTTCTGTAGGGCACGAGTAAATTATATTAAAAAATAAATCTAACAACCTAGTTGGTGATATGAGATCAGCACTGAATATAAAGCAAAGGCTAAAATAAGTAAGTGAGGTAAATGGAGGATACAGGGTTTCAGTTGAGCTGAAGTAGGAAAAGGTGGGGGTGCGCATGGGGTAGGTAAAGGGGATTTTCAGGCAAGGAAAAATAAGAGTAGTGATGGCATAAAGGTGAAACAGGAGTGGTAGGCTTTTACTGCAGTAAAGTCTGACCAGATTAGAATAGAGAGAGAAATTGGTCAAAAATAGGAATCTGCCTCCCGGTTTCTTAATTCTTTGATTGTTTGATGAAGTTGTTGAGGTTTTTTTTTTTTTTTTTTTTACAAACAATATTAAATTTATGAGTTTGGTTACACATAATTGTTTAGATCATATATTTTGTAAACCGTAATTTTAAATATTTCCTTTTCTGTTTCCTAAAATAATGTTATTGTAATTGTAATTCCTCACATATATCTTTGACATCAGTCATTAGCATCACTACAGACACTTTTTGTCATTTTACAGAGTCCTCCAGAGCACTTCTTCTTTTTTGCTAAATAGTTTGAGATACTGCTTTCTGAATCTATATATGTTGCTATCAATTTTTCCAAAACACAAGTACCATTTGCATAACATTAACACAATTAAAAATAATTTTGTAGGTATGTATTTTTAATCTCCACAATTTTTCTACTTACTCAATTGCCTTTTACTTTTTAAAAACATTTTATTGTGAAATATGATTTGCATATTAAAAGGGCATAAAACATAAATGCACAGTTAGGTAAATAATCATAAAGTGAATTTCAATGTAACTGCCACCAAAGTCAGGAAATAAAACATTGCCAGCCCCCCAGAAACTCGTATGCTTCCCTTCGTGATTATAACTCCCTCCCTCCTCCAAGAAGTAATCGCTTTTATGGTTTTATGAAAATTATTTCTTTGCTTTTCTTTATAGATTGCCACTAATATATGTATCCCTAATAATTTATAGTTCAGATTTGCCTATATTTAACCTCATGGAAAAGCTATTGTATATGTTCTTTTGTGTTTTCCTCCTTTTTTTTTGCTATTAAACATTATGTTTATGAGACTCATCCATGTTGTTGCAAATAGCTGTAGTTAATTCATTTTCATCGTTAAAAAGCATTCAATTGGATGAATATTCCAGATTATTTATCCATTTTACTGTTGAGGGACATTTGGATTGTTTTCAATCTTTGGCTATTTCAAACAGTGCTGCTCTTAACTTCATTTTACAGGTACTTGGTGCATGAGTGGAACTGATGAGTCACGGGGTACGTGTATCTTCGACATTAATAGATAATGCCAACCTAGATTCTAATATGCTTTTTATACTCCCATCAGCAACAGGCGAAAATTCCATTGCGACATTTGGAATTTTTTGGAGTCTTTATGAGTTTTGCCAAGCAAGTGGGTTTGTTATGGCTTGAATTTGTGGTTTAAATTTGCATTTCCCTGATGACGAATAAGGTTAAGCACCTTTTCAAAAGTTTGTGACCATTTGGATATCCTCTTGAAAAATGCATATTCATGACACTTACCCATTTTTCTGTCAGGTTTGTCTTTTTCTTAAGTGTTTTGACATATCCTGGATATGAATGCCTCTTGTCAGTTACATGTGTTGCAAATATCTTTTCCCAAAGTATCTCTTGGTTTACCTTTTTACTCTCTTAATGGTATCTTTTGTTGAATAGAATTTAATTGTAATGTAGTCCAATGTATCCAATTTATCTGTAGCTACAGAGTTCTTCCTCCAATTGTACTAAATACTTAACTTTTCTAGGAACTATTTCTGGTTTTCTTGTATTATCTGCTTGCTTCTCACTTTTCATTCTTTATCCATCACTATAAGGAACTCAGTATAAACATTACTTTGCCTATTTCCTTCAATTGGGCAGCCAGTTCAAGTGAAGTATTTGATTTGTTATTTGCCATTTTTACCCGACTTGGGTAGACTTTTATTTGCTTGCCAAGGCCTCTAAAATAAAGAACTCTTATACGTGGTCGTGAGATACTTCCTTTTAATTTAATGAAGGAAATAGTGTTACTTGGTGAAAATCACATATTGTTAGTTCCGCACAAGAGGAAATTTCACCCTGGTGCAAGGGGTGATTGACTAATAGACTAAGTCTGAGCTATCACGAGACTGCATAACTGAGTTTTAAGCAAAGTGATTCTCTCAGCATTGGTATTGAACTATCATCTGAATGGCTTGTAGATTTTGTGAGTACTTTTAATGGATAAATAACAGTGTAAAAACCCTCTGCATGCTCCTACTCGCCTACTCATTTAACCAACAGTTATTATAATACCAGTGACTTTACCTTTGGCATGGCCTTAAACAGAGTTTATAAATATGTGGGAATATTGAAAGCATTAAGAATTAGGGGCAAATATGCATTTCCAATTCCATACTTGGAGAGCATTGGCTTGATTATCTTTTTTACTCTGTTTTGTTTTGATTCTGTAAAAACTATCATCCAAATATCTATTCCATTTCATGAAGGGGCAGAGATTCCCCATAGCATCCTCCATGCCATTTGTGCATCCAATTGATCGCAGCTGTACCCAGAAGAAAGGGAACAAATGTTCTGCTGATTCTACTGCCAAGAAGTAGATTAAATTTGGAAACATATCATTGATGGACAATTAAAACTCAGAAATGTGGGATTTGCTAACTTAAAGACAGGAAGCAAAGATAAGAGACTTTACTGTTTTCAGTCATGGTTCTTGTTTAGGTGACTGGGGTCTGAACATTTAGATTTAACATTTAACGTAAAAGGTTTATTTCTATATCATTTCTGTTCATTTTCTAAAGATTTGATTCTTTTCTATAGTGGCATTTTTAAATGCTCTGATTTGTCAAAGCTGTAATTTATACACATTAGAAACAAGAACCATCTGTTTAGAAAAGGCTTGCATCTGAAATCTACATGCACACACACACACAGTTGTATATGGAAGCATGTTTTTGAAATGAGAGTAGAAAGGGAGGTTTCCTGAATCTGGTTTTGTGAAATAAGGATGAAAACTCATTTTATTTGAAATACATATATCAGAATAATTTCTGAAAACAAACAAAAACATTAGTTTGTTTACTTGTTTTCTGTTTAAGAACTTTGAGTATCATTCATGTTAGGCTAACTAGGTCTCTGACATGGGAAGTGTCCCTTTTCAAATTATGCCCCTGCCTTGATTTTGGTCCTCTTTTGTTTCTTTGGCCTAATTAAAAAAAAAAAAATGCCTTGATTATCTCTGTTTGAAGGGGTTCTTCTCTAGTCAGAAGAAATCTGCTATTGATCATTGTGCTGTCAGAAATACATGCCCCTTCAACTTGATGAAGGCACTGGCAACGTGACTGCCTTGGATGGCAGTTGAGACTAGATGGATGTCCTGGAGGTCTCTCAGAGAAATCTGACAAATAGTGGGCGAAGTAGTCACCATTTCGAACAGATTTCATCAGAACCACTCTGTCAGATGGAGCAACATTTAAACACCAACCGGGTATATTGAACACCAGAGCTGCAGAGCTGGCAGCATCACATACATTGTGAGACAACACGGAGATGAACTTGTAACAATCATCAAACAGCTGCAGTCAACACCCAAGTCATGGGAACACATTTTTCTCTAGACTGCAACATGTCAAAACAAAAACGCATTGCTAGAGGCCAATGGGAAAACTGTATGAATGCCTGGATTTAGATAATTAGGTAAGGATTTGAGAGTCCATTTGAAAAAAGAAAGGTGTTGAGAGTTGCACACGTACATGCCTGCAGTGGTTCTCTCTTCAGCATTAGAATTAGTGCATAGCTTTTCAGGAAATGCCTGCTTTTCTTCTCTTAACAGCTTACTTCTGACCTCTACCTTCTTTCCCAGTACTCCAGCTATTTTTCAAGGCCAGGCTGGCATAACAGAATATAATTATATCTTTTCCCTGAAATCTGTGTTGTAATTTGACTTTTGTGGATTGACCCTGGTGTCAGAGTTAAAGAATAATGCTATAGGGACTCTGAAGACACAGGGGCTTGCTGCAGATAATAGTTCATTTCTGGAATGAGCTCCTTACATCTGTTCTATAATCCTTTTAAAACATTATATCACACTGAGCTGGGGAATGTAAGTGAATATTAAGAAAATTAGATAACCCAACTCTAAACAACCTACTTCTGCCTGAACTGCTTGAATAAATCAAGGGAAACTGATTTTTTACCTGAGTTTTCCATCTAAGTACTTCAATTATACACCTAATTAATTTTTACTTCCAATAAAGATCTCTGCCATCTCTTTTTATTCTTTTTAGTCCCACCTATCTCCTTTTTGTTATGTACTTTTACTTTCATAATGATTCATACGAAAAATACATATTGAAGATATTTAATTGAAAAAATTTCGTTTTTTATTTGCTTGCATTGGGGTATTAAATAGCTTTTCAAAGTTAACTTCTTTAACTCAATTTTTGTTTCTAAAGAAGCTCATCTAATTTTGCATAAATACTACATTTCATGTGTGGTGCTAGTACTCTTACGTATTAAGTATGTTTATTTGAAATATAATGCAATATGTTCCAATAATTACAATACCATTTAAACACAGAAATAGCAGTAACGAAGAATAAGAATGTAAATACACTAAAATTTTCTATTTGTTAAATAATAATGAAGCTCTGTCATCTAACTGAAGTATATCATATTAATGACCATGTTTTCCAAATTAATATATGGCAGTAACATAAAAGACAGACAAGATAAGTACTCTAGAAAATCTAAAACATTATAAGATTGAGAAAACATACACTTGTTTGGAACAAAGAGAAAAGTCAAAGAGAGTGAGTACATTCATACACTAAACAACTCTGGAGACCATAATCATAAAATATGAGATATTTTCATCTAGAACAAGTAGAAAATAGATACTGAACAAATTAATTAGAAAATTGAGATATAAATCATTTTTATTTGTGATAATCAGAAGTCATCTAAAATATTAAAATGGTATATGGGAATAAAATCCTCTGTAAGTCTTATCTGTACTTTATCCTAGATATTATATTATGTGTGTATATATAGATATTCTTATTAAATATATATATATATTTATATGTATTTATATACACACACACTCTAACAACACTTAGGGAGTATTGACACAAGTGAACTTAGATGATAAGAATAAATTAATGATAATGATAGATATACAATCAGTTTCATAGAAATCCCAATGTTCTTTACCAGTGAAAGTCATTTCCAAATATGGACCATAGCAAATGAGATCCACTGTTAGAGTGAGGTGAAGACTTGCATTACATTTCTTTAGGTAAAAGGAGCCAAATAGAATTCTCTTATTTGGTATATAATTAACAGAAATTACTTTGAAGAATTAAATTTTTTGTCTCTAAAAAGAAATATATTAAATACTTAATAAAATAATCAAATCATGACTGAACTTTGTAGTTAATGACCTTAGTGTGGATGTCAGTGATCTGATGTAATAGGCTCACCAGTGGCAAGTGATAAGCTATGACATCTAGGAATGATGCCCCCCTCAAAATCAGCACTTAAAAGTAGATCACCACTGACTGGAATCAAAACTCTTTCCCAGAAGTGAGATATTCTACATTTCCAAATATATGGAAGAAAGTATTTGCTTGCAGATAATCTTTAGATGAGATAAAATTTAGGACTTCCTAAAACTGTGTATAAAATATAGGATTTCTTCATGCCATTTAATCTATGAGAATTCAAATTAATGTCTCATATTAAAGATTTCCAGTGTTTTATGAAGTTCACAATATTTAGTTCAAGAATTTAAATATAGATACATAAAGGATACATGGGAGTAGCTGGATAATTTCATTTATTCACCTGTAGTCAGATAAGGTCATACAATTTCAGACCTGGAGGAGACATTAGTGGGCATTTGAACAACCAATTTTATAGATAAGAAAATTGAGAACCAAAGAAGTTAACTAACATTTGAGTTAGTTGGCCATGTGCTCAGCAGAATGTACATTAGTCATAGTGACTCTCCTATTGATCACACGTACGTATTATTTACATATGACAAAAAATCTCCCCCTGGATAAGGACTGCTGAACAGTTCTAATGATCATTGGAACAAAAGTTTGTTGCATGATCAGTTTGTTGCATAATGTGTTGTACCCAGTGGCTGTGCTTGTACCAGTTTCTCATAGTGGACAGAAAATGGACAGTGGCTTTCACTCCTAACTCCTGGGCATGTGCCTATGCCTACACTATTGCCTAACTTGACTATTCCACGTAGGTTTTCAGTTAAGCTTGAGATCTGCAGGGATCTAGATTTAAGGAATGAAGAATATAGGGAAAACCAGTCATTTAGGACATTGTAATAGATGGCCGAATAATAGCTATAGAGTAGTGATAAAAATAATACAGTGTGTGCAAGTAGAAACTGCGAAGAAATTAGTTTGGAAACTGAGGATATCCAACAAATACAGTTCATTTAGCTGGCAATCAATTACCCAGTCAGAGGCATGTTGGAAAGTGCTGATCCCACTAGATGAACAGATAAGAAAAATCAAGCCAGTCTCTATATGAGGGGCCTGTGACCCAGTCTGTACCACTGGTTTGAAGGGTCTCTGTGGGCCCAAGCCCCAGCAGTACATAAGATTATTAGGTTATGTATTGCTAGGGCCCACAGACCTTTCAAACTCATTGTACAGACTGGGTCAAAGACCCCTCACTTGCCTGGCTGGGTCACCAGACCCCTCACATGAAGGTGCATGAGTTAGGTAATTGGGAGAGATCCCAGGAGCCATTGGCAGATGACACAAGCTCAGTCCTCAGCTTTAGCAGCAGCAGCAGCAGCAGCAGTGGCAGCGGCAGCAGTGGTAGTCTCTCGGAGCATTCCTGCGGCCATGACAGCAACAGCCTTCAGCAGCAGTAGCAGCCTCCCTGTGGCCTGCCCCTCCCCCCGGCACATCCTGAGGGCAGGGGCCCCTATGGATCAGAGCCATCTTTCCTTTATACTGAAGTCTGATAACCCAGGACACCTGGGTGCAAGTCAGACAACCAAGGAACACCTGGGTGCATGTGCGTATTTACATCAAATGCTTGGCAAGATTCTGAACATCTGAGGGAGCCCTGACCATCTTCCTATATTTTTCCTACAATCTACCCCTTCAGAGTCCCTGGCCATACAATCTACGTTTGGAATCCTCCGTGATGTTCCCTTAGTGAGGATAACTGACACATCCATAACACATTCCATCTCAACAGTCCCAAAAATCTTTAGTTTGTTGCAGCAACAACTCAAAAGTTCAACTTGAAAGTCCAAAGTCTAAAGGCAAAACTCCTTCCAGCTATGTACCTGTAAAAATCAAAAACAAATTTATCTACTCCCAACATACATTGGTGGGACAGACATTGGTATACATTCCCATTCCAAAAGGGAGGAATAGACAGAAAAAAACAGGCCCCAAACAAATCCGAAACCCAAACAGGCCAAAAATTAAGCACAATGGGGCATCAGGGCCCCCAAAGCATTGGGCAGCCTCACTCCTACAGCTCTACCAGGTGCAGCCCATTGAGCTGCCTTGGTGCCTGTGGCTTTTCCAGGCTGTCATTGCATGTTGCCAGCAGCCCCATAGTTCTGGGCTCCTGGAGACAGCCTCACTGTCCTGGCTCCACTAGACATTTCTGCAGAGGGCTCCAACCCCACTCCTTTGCTCCACTTTGCTCCATAGAGGACCTCTGCAGTGGCTCCACCCCTGCAACAGGTCTCTACCTGAATTCCCCGGCTTTTTCGTACATCTTCCAAAATCTGGGTGGAGGCTGCCACGCCTCCACTGCTCTCATGTTCTGCCGCCCTGTAATCTTAACACAATGTGAATGCCACCAAGGTTTATGGCTTGTGCTATCCAGAGCTGCTGTAGGAATCACACTTGGGGCCGCCGGAGGCAGGGCTGCTCCAGCGAGAGCAGCCAGAATGCAGGGAGCAATTTCCCAGGAGCAGCAGTGCCCCAAATCTGCCCTCCAGAAAAACTCAGTTTTTCTAGGTCTCAGGGCCTGTGATGGGAACGGGACTCTTCCAAACTTCTGAAACACCCTCAGGGCCTTTCTCCCATTGACTTGGCTATTAGTATCTAGCTACCCCATCCCCAGCTCTTGAACTACTTGAATCAGCTTGGCATGTGCCCGCCATTCACTCACAGTCTCAGGCAGTTCTCCAGGTTCACCCACACAGTTTGAACAGCTGCACTCACCCACCCCATCAAGGGGTGGTTGTCCTGCCCTTGTGCATATCTGCACCTATCTTGTAACTACTGCTGTTTGGTAGTGGAGGCTAACTTTTCCACCTTTTCACCAAGTGAAAACATAATTTTGTAGGGGCACCTGTCCTCAGGTCATCTGCACTCTACATACGGCACTCTTTTCTCGGGTTTATATGGCACCCAGCGAGCCATCTGCTTTCTTGAGTTTATACAGTACCTGGTGAGCCATTGAGTTTATGTGGCACCCTGCAAGCCTTCTCGGGTTTATGCAGCACCCTGCGAGCCTTCTCAGGTTTAAGTGGCACCCGGGGAGCCATCTGCATGTTGGCAAACGTGATATGCATTTAGTACATCTTCTCCAGAGCACATTACACCATCTACCCCTAGAGCCAGGGGCTTTCCCTGTTTCTGCCTGTTGGGAAAATATAGAAAAAACGGTCAGGGCCCCTCAGATGTTCAGAATCTTGCCAAGCATTTGAGATAAACAGGCATATGCGCTCAGGTGTTCCTTGGTTATCGTCTAGTGTAATTGCACATGTGCAGCCAGGTGTCCTGGGTTATGGATTAAGTATAAGGACGAGTGGCTCTGATCCACGGCGCTTCCCAGCTCTGGGATGCTCCCCCCCGTGGGGGGGCATAGAGAGGCCACTACTGCTGCTGCTAGTGCACCGGGGACCCTGTGCAAGGCCACTGCCAGACCTGTAAGCTACCGGACCTGTAAGCTGCTGCCGCTGAGGATTGAGCTCTTGTCATCTGCCAACAGCTCCTGGAATCTTTCCCAATTACCTAACATGGACCTGTGTGTGAGGGGTCTGGGGACCCAGTCTGTACAATGGGTTGCCTACTGGTCTGCCCAGTCCCATAGGCTGCTCGTGCTTCACTTTCTGATGAGTAACAGGTTGTTCCAGGAGACGCACAGTCTCCCCCAACTCACCATCAGGTTCGTCATTATCCCCGGTGTTGGAAACAGGAGTGACCTGTGGCTGTACTTCAGCCTCCAGGGCATGTACCCGCGTTTTCAACCTGTTTGCTTTCTGGTGCAAATCTTGAAACTGTGCCGCTTCTTGGGGTTTCTGGTCCATGCTGGCTCACAGTACAGCAAGCAACAGCCAGACCCCATTCAACAGGAAAGCAGCCACTGGGCACCACATACCCAAGGGTAGCCACATTTCCTCCCCCTCCCAAGGGGCTTTCTGCTTCTTTACCTGCTTTGTATCCTATCCATGACGCCAATTGCCGGACTCTTCTACCTACTCAGAACCCTGACAACTACGACAACTGTATTGCTAGGGTTAGAGCCCACAGACCCTTCAAACACTTCATACAGACTGGGTCACCAGACCCCTCACACGCAGGCCCACGAGCTAAGTAATTGGGACAGATCCCAGGAGCTGTTAGTGACGACACGAGTTCAGTCCTCAGCTTCCGCAGCAGCAGCAGCAGCAGCAGCAGCAGCAGCAGCAGCAGCAGCAGCAGCAGCGACCTTTCGGGGCATCCTGGGGGCCGCAGCAGCAGCAGCAGCAGCAGCAGCAGCAGCAGCAGCAGCAGCAGCAGCGACCTTTCGGGGCATCCTGGGGGCCGCAGCAGCAGCAGCAGCAGCAGCAGCAGCGACCTTTCGGGGCATCCTGGGGGCCGCAGCAGCAGCAGCAGCAGCAGCAGCAGCGACCTTTCGGGGCATCCTGGGGGCCGCAGCAGCAGCAGCGACCTTTCGGGGCATCCTGGGGGCCGCAGCAGCAGCAGCAGCAGCAGCAGCAGCAGCAGCAGCAGCAGCAGCAGCGACCTTTCGGGGCATCCTGGGGGCAGCAGCAGCAGCAGCAGCAGCAGCAGCAGCAGCAGCAGCAGCAGCAGCAGCAGCAGCAGCAGCAGCAGCAGCAGCAGCAGCAGCAGCAGCAGCAGCAGCAGCAGCAGCAGCAGCAGCAGCAGCAGCGACCTTTCGGGGCATCCTGGGGGCGGCAGCAGCAGCAGCAGCAGCAGCAGCAGCAGCAGCAGCAGCAGCAGCAGCAGCAGCAGCAGCAGCAGCAGCAGCAGCAGCAGCAGCAGCAGCAGCAGCAGCAGCAGCAGCAGCAGCAGCAGCAGCAGCAGCAGCAGCAGCAGCAGCAGCAGCAGCAGCAGCAGCAGCAGCAGCAGCAGCAGCAGCAGCAGCAGCAGCAGCAGCAGCAGCAGCAGCAGCAGCAGCAGCAGCAGCAGCAGCAGCAGCAGCAGCAGCAGCAGCAGCAGCAGCAGCAGCAGCAGCAGCAGCAGCAGCAGCAGCAGCAGCAGCAGCAGCAGCAGCAGCAGCAGCAGCAGCAGCAGCAGCGACCTTTCGGGGCATCCTGGGGGCCCTGGCAGCCACAGTCTCTAGCAGCCGTAGCAGCCTCCCCGTGTGCACCCCCATGGGGCAGGGAGCCCTATGGACGAGAGCCACCCACCCTTTTATATTTAAGTCAGATAACCCAGGACACCTGGGTGTGAGTCAGACAACCAAGGAACACCTGGGCACACACACGCAATTACATTAGACAATAACCAAGAAACACTGGGCACACATGCATGTTTATATCAAATGCTCTGTAAGAGTCTGAACATCTGAGGGAACCCTGACCATTTTCCTATATTTTCCCTACAGCTTACCAGACAGGGATTTGTCCTTTTGCTGACACTAAAGGATTTCACTTGATTTTCCAAATCTTGTTAATTACTTTAGCTAATAATTATGAAAAATTATTTTGTATCATGTCAATGCTTTCATAGGAAAACACATTGTCATGTTTACATTTCAGTGGAGTATTTTTATTTAAATTTTAGTTTAAAGTACACATCCTTGTTCTCCAATTTGTCACATTCATCTCATCAATATTAAATAGCATAGAATAGTACACTATCCTGTTTCCATTATACCATTTACCATTACAGATGAGTGACAAGTATAGCCTTTTCAAATCATATGCAAGGGACTGGTAGCCAACCTATACCTGTTGTCTACCAACTGTTTAGTTGTCACTGGTATAACAGCATGTCTGACAGCCTGCATTGATGCAGTGTTAATGAAAAGAAGCACCTGGTCAGAGCAGAGTCTCAGACTCTTGCTCCATCAGTTGAAACAGCTGTGGTCTACAGCCTGCCAAGAAAAGGTCAAAAAGGGCAAGCAAGCTTTGCAGAGAGAAAAAAATAAAAACAGAGCAAAACTTATGTTTCTCTAAGTAAGATAGCCTCACTGGATGTGAGAAAATGTAAAAGGGCACAAGAGATGTCTCTGGAGATTAGGTTTAGAAAGAAATGCAACACTCCGAGGAAATGAAATATATTTTTGAGGGGAGGAGGTCCTGCTTCTATGTCACCAGTGCTTATATAGTTGTGACATCATTATGATAATGCTGCACCGCTGTCAAGATTTTATAGAATTATTGCTGTTCTGCATTAGCGCATAGATTAACAGCTGCAAGTTTGCTTTGTTGAATTATGTGGCTGAGAGCTAATATTGTACTCATAATTCTGAGTGATGGATATGTCTGTGAATAAATACATTATTTGGAGGTTTGATAGAAAACTGAGCGTGCAGTAGTGTGAGGTGGCGATAAGGCTGTTAAATCAAAAGGGAGTGGTTGGTAAGATAGCCATTTTGTAAAGCTAGATGTACATGCATCAAAAAAAGACCGGAAGGAAATACAGCCAGATGTTAATGATAGTTATGTCTGGGTGGTAAGATTAGGTTTATTTAGTCTTTCTACTTTTATGGTTTTTCAAGTTCTATTTAATAAAAAGGTATGACTAAGTATTACTTTTATCATTTTAAAAGATGACTTAATTTTGCTTGAAGAAAAAGGGGACTGAAAATGTAGACATTTCACTAGTGCTTTACTGAGTACAGTGCCTTTGTCCGTGCGGTGTGGTCTTGGACTAACAGCACTGGCATTACCTGGGACGTTAGAAATTTACCCAAGACCTACCGAATCAGAATCTTCATTTTTACAGGATTCCCAGGTGATGTCTATGCACAAAAAATGTTATGCACAAAAAATTTGGAGAAGGATCAAGGTAGGGCGTTAGTTTTAGGAAAGAGAATCATCCATGCTAAATATGTTAAGTTCTTTATTGGGTATAGCATTCAACAGACTTCAGCCTGCTCAAGACTGAAATGAAAATAGAATTTTCAAACAGGGCCGATATACTTAATTTAAATGTTACCTATGCAGAGATGATGCATAGGTTAAGGAGATTAAGAGTCTTGAGCTAGAGAAAATTTATTAAGGAGTAAAAGTGAGACCAATCACAGATTATTTCTCATTCAGTTTTCTTACTCATATCACTTTGGATTGCAGGGGTCCGGCACCTGGAAATAAAGTTTGCTGGCAACCAAAAAGGTGAGCGTATGTACATGGCAGGAATTCCCAGGATGCCGTCCTTTCTGCAGTTTCAGGGAAAATAGCTCCCCCCAAAGCTTGGATTGTAATCATTACAGCTTGTGGGTTTTCTAAAGCCACAGTCATTCAAAAACCATTTGTAATTGTTCGTGTATTTATTATCCAAGTGTGAACCACAGCAAGTGTAGACTCCTGTTTTTTCACGTGACTCATGCCTCTGTTTTTTCCTTTTTTATGCTCTTCTATAAACTGTTATCAAATATAGTATGTTTCATTTTTATCCAAAATTATTTTGTCCAGTAAACACTTCAGAATGCTAATAGGTGATATAATATGTATGCTATTTTAAAGAGCCTAATTAATAGATTAATTCAAAATTTGCATAGGTTGTTAGAGAAGAAGAGGTTATTGATATTTCTAACTTTTTTAGTAGATAATGACTTGTATCACTTCCTTTTCCCGAACCTCATTCTTTCTGTGTGTGTGTGTGAGAGAGAGAGAGAGAGAGAAACTGATGGGAGAAACAAGAGGAATGCAGCATGATGTGTAGTTTTTCCTATTTAATGAGCATGTGAACTACCTGGGAATCTTGTTAAAATGCAGATTCTGAATATTTACTTAGCAGGGTTTGAATGGAAAGAACCCAGGCTTCAGAGGCAAATAAAAACCTAGCCCAGCCAATTGATCTTGAGGAAGTTTCTTTAATTCTATGGTTACTTCAATTCTTAGATTTCTTCATCTGTAAAATGGGGCTAAAAATTGTGAGAGTTAAAAAAACAAAATAATGTTTGTAAAGCACCTGATAGATGGAGAAACCCAATAAACAGTACTCGTTTTGTTATTGCCAGTAGGTTGATGGTCTGGCATACACAATAGATTGAGGGAAAAGAGTGTCAAATGAAACAGCTAAAGTATGTCACAATGTGAAATCTCAAGCTTGCTTATATCTGGCTCTTTTCAGCTCTTTTGACTGTAGGGATCTCTCCCTGGGCGGTGAACTGACAGAGAGGAATTGGACGCCAATCATTTCAATGTTCCCAACTTCAGTCCAGAACCACTAGCCCAGATCGCATCACTACCAGTTTTTTGTTTGTTTGTTTGTTTTTTCCAAGTTAGTTGTCTATCAGTTTTTGATATCAGTCCTCTTAGCAGTGGATTGGACTTCACTGCTTTCCTGTTTTCCTGGTTATAACCGCACATCTTTTTTTTTTTTTTTTTTTTTTAATAAGAATTGAAATTCTCCCTCCAACTATGTTACCCGAAGCTGCTTTGTGGTTCCAACAACACTCCAGTTGTAACTTGGGCTAATCCTGCGAAGGTTCTTGGGTTTACCCCAGTCCTTTGGGGAGAAAACCAGATTGTTTTAGACCTACCAATAAAAATGTTGCAATGAGTTTGAACAGACTTATTAGTTTAATACTTCAGTCCCTGGTTGCACATATAGATTCCCACACAAAATCCCCTGCACATACACAAAAAAATTCCCTTGTGTACCCTCTGTTTATATTATTATTCTAGAATGACACACTCAGCAGACAGGAAGGGTTGGAAAGGGAATTTCAGCCTTGGGTGTTGGTGGTTTGTTTCCCAGGCATTCCATTTCCTTGGGTATATTTTATACAATACAGGCTTAATTCACAAGCACCCTTCACACATTGAGATATTCTGAGTTAAACTGTACTTTTTCTTAGTCAGGGTTGAATGTCTGATTTCCACATTGATGTTTTAACATCTCACCCTTAGTGGACGGTTCTAAAATCTTATCAGTTGGGTTTTCATTAGGTTCAGAATGACGAGTTGGACTTACTTTTCTTAGCTCTATTGAACTTACTTGTGTTGAGTTCTGTTAAAACTTTTCTTAGACTGGTCCTATTTTCTGGAAAACTCTAAGCCACAATTTTTATTTTTCATGGTCACTTATACCTAATAACTCACTCAGTTTCATTTTATTTCTGAATAAATGCATCGGCATGAAGTAATTATTCAATATATGATTATTATAGTATGTCCATTAAAACTTTATCAAGGCATAATAATCATTGTAAACATCATTAATATTATCAGTACCAATGGAATTGCTATTGCCTTATTGCTGATCATGAATACTATTGCTAATATGCTATTATTGTTAATAATAAATGCATGATACCTCCTAGTGTGAAAGAGTCAAAGTGAGTGTATTTTTAATTATATTGTTAAAGTAGTTACTCTTTCCAAAAGTTATCTCAAGCATTAACAGTTTTATTCTGGTATAGATTGCATGGTCTGTCTTGATCAACAAATGTTGAATAGCATCTACTATGTCTAAGATCCAGAACTTAATAGCAAGGATGGAAAATGATGTGAGAATGTCGGCCTTTGAGGAATTAATAGTTTAGCTGAGAAGACAAAGCATATTAAAAATCAGAGAATCTCTGGGTGGAAAAGGTCTCTAAAGTTCATTTTATTATTTGATCCTTAAGTTCTCTCTACAGCTCCATGAAATAGTCAAACTGTCTCTTATTGAATGTTTCCAACAGGAGGGACTTCCTTATCTATGGAGGCAGTAGCCTATTCTGTGTCAAATCAGTTCTGACTATTAGAAAGTTCTTTATTGAACCGAGTTGAAAGTAATCTCCCAATAGTTTTTAACCGTTGGCCCTGGTTTCTATGTATTGAAGAGCCCTGTGGAACCATGTATTCACTTTCACTTCCCATATAGGAGTACTTAGAGTAGTCAAAGAGAATTAGCACATCACCTCTTGCCCATCCCCCAAATTTCTCTAAGATAAACATCCTCAGTCTCCTCAGAAACTCATCCTGAGCAAGATAATGGTTTTAATCTTTTTAAATCTCCTGTGTGCTGGTCTTTCAACATATATAAAATGTTAAGTAACAGTATAATATTGTACACATTAAATGTCTAATAAGTAATACAGGCAATGAGAGTTATAGAATTTTGGAGAAGGGAATATTAACTGAGATTGAAGTGATTGGGCAGAGTTTGGTGGATGAAGTCATACTTGTACTGGGTCTTAAACACATGAAGAAAATGAAAAAAGGGCTCCAAAGTTGCATTGTATGTGGCTTCTCCAGTAACCATGTCCAGATCAGCTCAGCTCAGTTGCATGTTGAGTACAGGCATTGAATTACTCCACTGAAATCCATTTTAAAAGAACTGAATTTTTGTATGTATGTGGCTGGCTGGCATGGGGAACTGAACATTTGACCTTGGTGTTTCAAGGTGGTGATCTAACCAACTGAGCTAACCAGCCCTGAAATCCATTTTAAAATGCCTGTACCAAATTTTCATTACTTTATGTTCCATATTCTCCTTAACAAGTAAAGGCTAATTTTTATACATTTCCATTTAAAGCAAGTGGCGCGTATATTTGAGTTTCAGTGACTACCTCAGTTTCAAGAACACCCCGTGAAAGTTTTAGACATATTATTTGAGTGGGTTGATTTCATTGTGATGTGATTTTGCCAGGGAGTGACATCTACTGCCATGAATTTGATGCTTCTAGAACAGAAGTATCTCTTGATGGAAACACCAAATTATCTAAGTTTGTGTTTCAATGGAGTCCAGTCAATCCAAGACCCAACCAGATATAGCATTTTCTGTGACAATTTCACTGACTCTCACAGGTTGGAAGTGAAAAGGGCAAAAGAAAGAAAGGAGGACATGGAAACAGGGTGAGTAAGGACATATTCATGTACTCAGGAGACAAGCTGCGGGTAGAGTGCGTGTATTGTATTAAGATAGATATGTGGTGCTCAAAAGGTAGTCTATGTTACCTGTAGCAACGTGGGGAACTTCACTTATGACAGTTTTTGTATAACCTGTGTGGTGGAGGTATGCAAGGATGACTGCTGTATTGGGATGGGTGAACTATTTGAATGAAAACCCAAGAAGAAGCTTCTTGAAAGGGCAAAGTGGTAGATACCGACATTGTCACGAAGGTTCTCATAATGCATCTCTTCCCATAGCTTGAAAACATTTATTCGTTCATTCATTATTCATCAAATAATAACTGACCATTTCTTCCGTGCCAGACCATAATAGGCTCTGTGGATGGTGAGCAAAATCAAACAAGTCCTTGTCTTCCAGGTCTTCATAGTGTAGTTAGAGAGACAGACATTTATGAAATAATCACACACATAACTATCTGTTTACAGAACCGTTCCAAAGGAAGAGAACAGGGTGTTGTGAGAGAATAACACGGTACGTATCCTTTGTGTATTTTGTGTACTCTTAACTATTCCCGGAGACACCAGCCAGTTGCTGCTACAGGCCTCAGTGCTTTCACCCTTGAGAAGTTGCTTTTTCCTTTGGGCCTTCACAACACTCAAGTCATACTTAATTTATGACACTTAATGAATGTCAGCGTGATAAGCTATTTGCACATCTCTCTTCCCAAGTGCGATGTGAGCTTCTGGACAGCAGAAACCCGTTAAATCCATCCCCGTACCTCTAGCCAAATGCTTGGCACACAGTGAGGGTTCAATAAATGTTAGCTGAGTGACTAAATAAATCCTACTGCAATATAATATAGGTTAAAATTATATCCTGAGCCAACAGTTTTCAGCGACAGTGCATGGCCACAAGACCTCTTTACCACAATTATGTTCTAACTTTCCTGCATATCAGTTGGTACTATTTTACTATAGAATGAAACTTTGTACCTTCCATTCTTTTTAACTGTGTGCTCAATTTCAAGGCATGCGTTTCAAGCTGCATTAAAGATCTATAAATCAAAGGTTTTTTTCCAAGGGATATTATTTAGAAAATAAGCAAAGCTGGCATTAAACAGTCAAATTCAATTAATTATTAGTTTGGGAGCAAAGCTTTAAAATACCAGATATATCTCAAAGTGCCCTTAGTGAATGTATGAGGCAGATTGTGATGTTGCTAAATTTAAACTTGATGGAGACTGTAGAGAGGGTTTTGGAAATTGTCCACCATTATTATCTTTTATTTAGAGGGGAGGGTTAATTACTTTTAATATGTAAACACTTAACTGCTTCATCAGCCCTTTTGCTTCTTAGTTTTACTACTAACACTTCTGCTAAAATTCTTTCCAGAGGCTAAAATATGTCTGCATATATTTAGTATATTTAACTTATACCCCAGAATAAGATAGGGATATTACAGAAGCAGAAATGTGAAAAGAATTTAGAAAGGTAAATTTTTTCTGGTTGGCCTGCCATAGTAAATATGGGTAATTTAGTAGATTATTATAGTGCAATAAGTATGCTAAAAGATAATTCTGAGTCAGACAGTGACACAGCCTGTGAGACACTTCTGACCCTTGTGGTAGAGGCCTCAATTCATTAGCGAGCTTAAATTCACTCAAGGAAAGGAAAGGCTCCCACAAAAGTGAAATTCTCCTTAATGAGCTGTTAATTGTTTACATGCAGTCTGAAGTTGCCTGATGATATTTCTTCTAATTTTACTAATGTATTCCTGGCCCTGCTGCTATGATGGCCTCAGGCAAACACTATCATAAAAATGCAGGTGTGCTTAGCAGGTATAATAAAAGTATAATAAAAGTGCAGATGTGCATAGCAGGTTTGTCAGTTGATCTGCTCATATCAGCTTAAAAGAACTTCACATTTCTATAAATTAAGAAATGAATCACTAGTGCACCGATTCTCTGATTGCCCTTTCTTCATCATTTTCTCCCCAGGCCCAGACTGACTAGGCTATTTTACAGGAGTTGGAAATGACTCATTACCCCACATTACTTTGTCTCACAGATGGCATCATTTTATCTTATGCACAAAGAGACTGACAAGTGACATTGTTGCATTGATTTTATTGTATTAGGCTATGGAGAGCACTGGCTATGATGAATATATAATCTGGGACAGGAATTTGCATTTGGGACTTGGGGCTTTGGTAGAATAGGGAGATAAAAAGGGAGATTTTTAAAAAGGCGTATAGAGGGTGGAGAGAGAGAAGTGTTAAGAGAGAGTATATTCTCTATATAAGCAAGATATTATTTTCTACATATCAGAGAATACTGAAGATCCATAGATGGTTGTCAGGCTAATCTAGTCATTTGGTACTGAAAAGTAGTTTTTAAACTGTGCTAAAACTGTTGACCCAGGGCTTTTCAATTCCTGCCTATAGTTAACAAACTTGCTGGTAATTTTCATTAACCAAGGAACCGAGGAATGCTGTAGGACTGAGCAAATGCTTGGCTTCTTGTCAATGCTGAAATGACAGGGCAGTGGTTTTTCACATTGAGTCAAGTACGAGCTCTGCAATGTGTGCGCATGTGTGTGCATATTTGCGTGTGTGTGGCAGGAGGGTGGGTGTAGGTGCATGCTTTCTTTTAGTTGGTGGTCACGGAACATGTGGCAGGAGCGGAAATATGTGGAAATCCACTGGAAATAAAAGTTTTATCTTATCATGCAGGATGAGTCAAGGATAATTTCGTAGAGTTTTTTTGACATATTCAGGAAAGAAAAAAAAAAAAAACCTGTCAACTAGATAGAATCCTATGTCTATTTCTTCTGTCTGAAAACTAGATGTTTTGTTATAGGTACCTGCCATTGTGAGAACGCAATTATCAAAGCTTGTTGTTATACAAAAAGGGCTCATTACACTCAGCAAAGCATGCAAATACCAGTGTGGTTTCCTATCATAGCTAAATAATAATGTTGCTTCTTAAGGAGCTTGATGGTGTCTGTTAAAACTCAGGTTTTCTAGATCAAAGCCCAAGACACTTTCTTGCTAGTGCATCAGGTATTAATTTTACCCTATTATAAACTCTGGATACCAGAAATATCCCATTGTTTTTTAAAACAAATTAAATCTGACCTGAAGTCCCCCTTATGGGGGCCATGGGGAGGATTAAATATCAGTCATTATTGAGTGTCCCATTCTGCCTCTGCAGGGTTGTGAGAAGGCCTTGGGGTTTTACGCAGTTCAGAATTGCAATGGTCCCTGCTGATGTGCTTCTTAGCTAAGTCTTTGGTTTCCATTGGGGTGGTGGCACTACTTCTTTGACAGGCTAGGGCACAGGGTTTGAGGCTGGGTCTGGGTCTATAGAGCTCATGTGTTCTCTGTGTAGAACTCACCTGAAGTTCTACCTCTTCCCCACCTACTCTCAGGACTTAAAAGCATGTATCCCCAAACTTGTTCTTCCCACAGTGCCTCTAGGTGTTTTGGGCTATATCTGTTTTTATACGTGTGAATTTCTCTCTCCAGCAGTGCTTACACCTTGGCCTCCTGCAGAGTAAACACATACCTAGCTATTCATTCCTGGTTGTTTTACTTTGAGCTTTCCTTATAGTTTCATTTCTGATTTATTACTGACAAACCATTTCTTTGTCCCCTCTGCTGTGTTTCTCTTAGAGTTATATTAAACTGGATTGGAATAGATGAAGTAACTCTAGATTTCATATTTGTCTAACTTTTTAAAAAGCTGCTAAAACCTCTAGGCACCACAAGGATAATTCTAACAAGCAAACAAACAAACAAAAGCATTGTACACTTTTTATAAAAAAGTGAGTGGGGGAGTGGGGGAGGGGCTATCCCAAGCTAGAGGGACCTTCTTTTTACCTTCGTAAATGGTGGTTCCCCTGTCTTCAGTGCTCTTCTCCTCCACCTTGCAAACCCTACATATCCCTTTATGGCCCACCTCAAGTAGCCTTTTTCGTGAAGTTAGTTCCACTTAATTTGTGCCACTAGTCTACCTTATACTAGTGTCAAATATAGCACGTATCACATTGCACTGTTCCTTTAAAACACTCCTCACTATTCTAATTATCTTATAAATATTATTTAAATGCTGACATTGTCACTGGACTCTGATTCCACAGATCAGGTAACACTTTTTTTTTTTTTTTTGTGGTTAAAATCCCCAGTGCTTACCATTTAGTAACTAATCATATGTTTGTTGTGTATTATGTGCATATATTTTTTTGTTTCCATACTTTTTCCCCCCTATTTAGCTATGTAATGGCTGTATATTTATTTTTGTTATATATTGAGCACCTGGTACAGCACCTAAAACATAGAAAACAGTAAATGTTTGAAAAAGGATACATTAATGAATTATAAGATATGTACACCAGGTATATAATATTTCCTTCACTAGATTTTCTGTTCTTTGAGGGTAGTGGTTGGATCTCACTCTTTTTTGTTTCTCCCCAGACCTTAACATAGTACCTAATGAACTGAAGGTAATCCATAAGGTGAAAGAAGCCCTAATTCAAATCCTAACCCTGACTTGCTCTATACCTCAATAAGTCCTTTGCTTAGTTAACATGTATCGATTGAGTGTTTTCTGTGTGGACGTTACTTTACTACCTTTTAAAATTCCTCATATGTCAGACAGGGGGGAATTTTTTTTAGATATTGCATAGTCTGGGGTAATAGGGAATATCAAGGATAAAATTAGCAATATTTTGAAGAAAAGGAAAGTGCTGTAGATAACAAACTTGTAGCAGCCTGAGTCTTTTGGTTGATTTCATATTCTTGTCAGTTAGATGTTGCTATATGCAAGACACATGGCTTCCATTTCTCTAAGAATTAAAATAAAATATTACAGAATTTAGCCCTAATACTGTGATGAATATATTTTTTAAGTTGTTGATTTGGAAGGTTTTCTGGATCTTGAAGTAGATCTGAGAGTCATGATGGAACTGAATAATTACTCTCCAGCTTGATTCTCAGTATATAGTCCTAGCATGTATAATCTTGCAAAGACAAATTGTGCTTTTTGCGAGCCAGGGCAATAATGCCTTGACATCATTTACTGGTATAAGGCCCTCCATGCAGCACCTTGCCTAGGCATGTATCTAGAGGAATCCAGTCCACACCCTTGGCCAATGCATACTATTCTACTGCTTGGGTAGTTGGCTAAATATCTTATTAGCCCTTATTTACTAGAAAGGGAGAAAGGGAGCAGGATATGTAGTCCTGGGAGCTCTTCTGTGAAAAGGGAGCTGTTAATGTTTAAAACTCACACTGCAGCAAGCTGAAGAAGAAACAAAAAATGTACAAAAAGAAAGTGGGCTCACATACCAAAAGAGTTCAGTTTGAACACTATGAAATGTTCAGTGTCCCACTAACCATTCCAACAGTTTGGTTTAAACAAAACTAAAAGTCACATATCATGATCTTAACAGACTGAAGAGGAAGGCAGGAAGGGAGAGAACACTAAAAGTATCGTTATGTGAAAAAATCACTGCGTAGAACGAGATAATGAACATTTATGAACATCTAGAGACAGAACCCCTCGTGAGAACAAGACAGTCCTAAATGCATACTGAACAAATAATAGGTGCAGAATATTGATTTAATATCATTTAACAATATACCTCTGTGACTCTAAATGAGACTCGAAATAAGAAATATTGTAAACATGTAACAGAGAGTGAGTGGCTTCTTTTGAACCACATTTACACTGCAAACACAGAGACCCAGTATTTTAGTAATGAAAAACTTGTTTATCTGTCTGGATAATATACCCATTTTAATTAATTATATTTCAGAACATTATTAATATTCAGGTAGAAAAATGTTCAGGATTAGAAAATATTTAAAATCATTAAATGCATCAAAAGAAGCCAATTAGTTTTTATTGGTCTCTATCTAATCCATTCTTTTCCTTTTTGTTCTAATTCTTCAGAAATTGAAATAATGAATTGTACAATATGTACTACTTCCATAAGTGATCGTGCCTCTGTTGACCCTATGCTAGAACTAGATATAAGAATGTGGACATTCCCACTGAAGATATTAAATATACATTTATTGTATGATTATAATGAAACTAATCAGAGTTTGAATCTTATTCTGGCCTTGATGTAATGATAGTATCCAAACACAATATAAGCTATCAATATTTTTTTCATCTTTTATTTTTAGTTGCTCATTATTGAAAGAAAAAATGAAATTTAAAGTGCATTAGTAAATCTTATTCATCCTGGTGAGAGTCCCAAGATACATCACTCCCGGTTCTGCTATTAGATAGAATACGGTTTTGAATAAGTCCTTTCCGGTTCTCAGATTTTTTCATTTATACTTTTGAAATACTATTTCATAATTCTAAATAAATGAGAAGATTAGGGTTCTGTTCTCCTGGCATTGTTTAAAAGGGGATAGGAATATCTTATACGGAAAGGAGGAAGCGTGCTTTACTTGACTAAATTTTTCTCCATGAAAGCCAAGTTAAGAGCTGTGTGGCCTTTATTCCACCTCTGTCCTACACAAGAATGGCCCCAGTCTTAGTATGGACCTCCAGATCCTTAACTTAAAACAAATGAAGTCTTTTAAAGCTTGTTCTCAATGCTTAACTCTTTCTATGAACTAAGTTCCCGGAAGTCAAGAGCTCTCCTTGTGGGATCTGAGAAGGCCTTTTTGTCATTATGGGGTCAATGCCTAATCCATAAGAACAGTTTTCCGCTCTGATGGCAAAAGACACATTTCTTCAAGATAGCATGAAGGATTTCTCGCTGTGCCTGGGATGAAACTTTACACACACACACACACACACACCCTATGTTTTCAACATACGGCTTGTCTGAAACTATTTGGAAGACCCGTAAACTTCCTCTCAAGATATAAAATAGAAATGTAAAAATGTAAATATAAGTCTCTTACCTGAAGATGCAGTCTTTCTGGATGTGGTATTATTTAGGTCCTCAACTGCTGTAATTGTATGAATACTTCTTTGAAACAGTGAATCTATTGCTTAAGTGAAAATGATTTGTTTCTTGTGATTTCAATTAGAAACAAATGCATTAATGAAATAGTAAAGGTAATATTTAAAATGGCATTTTCCTTAATATATCGTCAGATAGTTTCTTTAAACCATCTTAAGATAGTTTATTCGGTGCAAGGAAACCAAGGAGTTAATGATGATCAGAAAGGCAAAATGTTTTTTTACAAATTATTTGCATTGCATATTGTAGGATAAAAATATGAGAACTATAGTTAAGTCCCTTCAGGCTCGAAAGAAATTCATTGCACCCAATGTGATTACTTGATATTTACTCAATTAATTAAGATAATTTATTCCAATCTAAGAGCAAATGTACGAACAAAAGATTGTTTCTGAGAGTACTTGCTATGGGTCAAATGTATCTCCCAAAAGTTCATGTATTGGAAACTTAATCTCAATTGTAACAGTGTTAAGAGGATGGGAAATCCAATAATGGTAATTGAAAAGTGGGGCCTTTAAGAAATGATTAGATTGTGAGGACTGTGCCTACATAGATGGATTGATCCATTCATGGAGTAATGGGTATGGTTCTGATGGCTTTAAAAGGGGAGTAAGTGAGAAGTTAGTTCATTCTTGCTTGGCCCTTTCTCATTGTGTGATACCCTGTGTTGCTGTAGAAGGCTCTCACCAGATGTGTCCCCTGGACCATGGACTTTCCAGCCTCCAAAACTGTAAGAAATAAATTCTGTTTCCTAATAGATTACCCAATTTCAGGTATTCTGTTATAAGCGACAGAAATGGACTAATACAGTAGTTTTGTATTCTCTAGAGTTACTTCAATCCGAGAGTCAGTGGCTACCATGATAGAGCTGTCACAGGATAAATGCTAGGGGGTTGGAAGGGAGCAGCCTCAGGCAGAAGGAAGTATAATTCTGAAAACTACTGTTTTGCTGTACTAAAGTGACATTTTGACACCTTACCATTATCTAAATATTTCATACTTTTTTATGTTATGAATATTCTAGGAAATATTTCATTAAAGTCTCTGTGATTTTCAGTGATAATCTTAACACAAACATTGCTAATTCCTTTTGCTTTGTTTCTTATGTAAGGAAAAAATGAACTCCATCACAGGAAACATTTTTTTTAACAACTGAAAGATATTTTAAAGTCCCTCTGTTTATTATGTTTATTAAATATTACCAGTTGACCTTCGGCATAACCCAAATGTAATCAATTTCTTCAGAGACTAGAAGATAGCTCAATTTATTGGGTAGAATTTAACAGTGGCGTAACTAAGGTGCAACGAGGCAGGAGTGCTTACTAATTAGGACAGATTTCTGACCACCATTCCGCTTGTGCAACTCCCACTGAAATCAACAGGAATCTTGCAGCAGCTCCATTTTCTCATGTACCTCTTAGATCTTAAAAGTATAGAAGACTTAATCATTATGCAAATGTTGTGTTTTCATAGAAAGTGGAAGAATTTGTGCATTCCCAAATAATGTTAGATGGACTTTTGCAAGAGGAACCACCAGATTGAAGATTGAAATTTAGACAAAGAGAAATTACAGTCTGATCTCTGTGTTGGCCTTAGACCAAAAAAAAAAAAAAAAAAAAAATCTAATCCTCTACTTAGGTTTCCATTGGTGAAGCTAAGTAGAGGATTAGGTTTTTTTTTTTTTTTTTTTGTAGGTGCCTTCAAGTTTGAAGCAGAAGTAAAAAGTGAATTTTGCTATTTAAATAATTATCACATCTTTTAGAATGAAAATAATACTTTGTTGGTACTAATGATGCTGTCCTCATGAATCGGAATATAAGTAATAAAATTGACAGAGCCTTTGTTGAATTAATGTATGCATTTCTTTGTGTATGCCCATGTGTATGTATATGATTTATGTTCAAGTTCCAGTTATGACTTATTTAAAGACAAGCTTTCTCCAAAAAGCTTATAAGAAATTTTCTTACTGAGTCATTTTTAAAAGTAGCAGGTTACAAAGTCTTTGCAAAGTGTTGTTAAATTAAATTGCTTCTATATAAAACATAGTCCCTAAACTCCTAGCTAGTTGGCTGATAGGGAAAGAATGTTGCTCTTCCTTTGGCATTAGTTGAATATTCAGCTCTTTCTGATTTACTGAGAAAAAAAGTTTTAATTTCTCATAATAAAAACACTGTATAGCTGTTATTACATTTCTGCTACTGGAAAAGATGGTGTATTAGTTTCCTAGGGCTGCTATAACAAAGTATCCAAAACTGGATGGCTTAAAATAACAGAAATTTATTATCTCAGAGTTCTGGAGGCTAGAATTCCAAAATCAAGGTGTTATCAGGGTTGGTTCCTTCCAAGGGCTGTTAGGGAGAATCTGTTCCATGCCTCTCTCCTAGCTACTTGTGGTTTTCTGGTGTCCCTCTAATCTCTGCCTTCATCTTCACATAGCATTATCCCTGTGTCTTTGCCTTTTCACGTACTCTTGCCAGTGTGCACATCTGCCTCTGTGTCCAAATTTTCCCTTTTTATGAGGACATAGTCACATTGGATTAGGACCCTTCCTAATGACCTCATCTGAACTTGATCAGCTGCAGGAACCTTATTTGCAAGTAAGGTCATATTCACAGGAATTGGGAGGTTAGGACTTCACCAACTTTTGAGGGAGGGGGAACACAGTTCAACTCATAATAGATGGAAAGTTGAAATCTGAAATTAGGAGCAAAAGCAAAACTAAAAAAGGGAGGACAAACATCTTAGTGACAGATATACTTTAGTGGAACAGAGAATACTAGAATATGCCAGGTGGGATGCTGAACTACTCTGATAACTATTCTACATGTCAGAAATGTTTAGATAAGATGGATTGGAGCAGGTAGCGACTGAATGTTTAGCCAGATGGGTGGGTCCATATTTCAAAATGTTAAAGAGTCAACACAGTGTTCAAGGACAGTACAGATTGTTTGTTCTCTGCACTATTTTATTTTGCCTGTTTGAATATAGATATTCATGGTGTTCAAAAGGAGCTCAGATTCCTTTAGTGGATTCTGATACTTACTGAGACTAGAGTATAAATGGTAGAGTAGATAGATGCTAGATTACTCCATGCAGGCTGTTAAAAAAAATCTACTGGAATAAATTACCGAGATAAAAGAATTCCCCTCCCTTGAACTGGCTTGATATCATGGAGCAATGTACTAGTTCCAGATTCAGAATGTAGTAGAAAAACATATTCTAATTAAAGTTTGGAGATACATTTCTACTAGTTAGATTTAATTATGATTCATATGAAATAAAAGAGAGAGTCCTAGTTATTTAATGAATAACTAGTTTGGTTACTTTAGAAAATTGCTCAATAATAATTGTTTTCTTTCTTTATTTAGAAATATGTAAATTATGGTTTTTATTTTATATCTTATTTATCCTACATTACTGGGTAATCTTGTTTAGGTTCAATATTTAAAACAGTAATTTTACTAATTTTCAAAAATTAAAGCATAGAACATGTTTATTTCAAATATAATTTTCTGTTAAATTTAATGCTTTGCAGTTCAGAGGCACATATTACTACTTGGTGGAAGTATCTCTAAATGCTGAGAAAACAAATCTAATTTGGACAGAAAGACCTCATAAGAATTGAAAGTATACTCTAAAAGCTATCAAGTGACAGCAACATCACAGCATGCATAAAAATGGATGCATGTTTCACAAGCTTAGCTGAAGTAAATGTAACCATGTCACATACTTTACTAAAATATATTGGTGGCCTTTGAGGGTAATAATAAGCATTAGCAATCAACTGAAATATTTCAATCTCTTTATGTAGTCAAAGTTAAAATTTTCAACTATGTATAATCAGCATGACATTTTGCAACTTTAATAATTAGTTCAAGTTCAAAGCAGTATTCCTCTAAAGTGTTGCCTGTCTCCAACTCCTTATGGAGTTCCCCACGTGGAATAAAGCAGTCTTTGAAGTCACAAAAGCTCTGCAGAAGTAATGATGAAAATTTAGTCATTTATATTTAACGAAACAGACATTACCAATGACACTATCTTTGCAAGCTTTGTTTAAATACTTAAATATCTTCTTTTTCCTAAGTATCTAAATGAACAATGTGCTACCAACTTAACCAGACAATAAAATAGGCTGTCATGAATTGTCAAGTAGCTGAAGAATCTTTAGTGGAAAGCAAGTATAGTTCTATTGCCTGGGCTGGCTTAAGATCACAGTACAGGGAGTGAGTAAAAAATAGTCCCAGAGCTGCTACCAACTCACTTTATGATTTTAGGAAATCTATCTTCTCTGGTTCTCAGGGTAATCATTTGTAAAATGAATAGGTTGGACAAATTAATCACTAAAGTTCTTTCTAGTTCTAACATTCTGTGACTGTGTGGTCCAATGCTTCACCTTAGTTGGTGGCCTTTAAGTAATAATGGCAATTAATCTATTTCAATTCAATTTTTCAACTTTTGATTCTAAAATTAAACCCAGATACAGAAAAGCCATACAGAACAAATGGATAGTTTAATGAGGTATTATGAGAGGAGCATACTTCTATCTACTGCCCAGGTCAATAAATAAAACTTTGCCAGCCATTCCATAAGCCTCTTCATGTGCCCCATCCCAATATCAGCCTCTACCTCCCAGGGAAATAGAAACTTAGCCCAGCTACACAGCCATGCCTCCTGGGGCCTGAGCTGCCTCAGCACCTTGCCTCCCAGAAAAATGGAGCCTTAGCTCAGCCATTCAGCCGCACCTCCCAGGGCTAAGCTGATGAGGTTCCCTGTGCCTTGGAAATAGAGCCTTGGTTTACTTGTGCCACCTCACTCTCCTGGCCAAACAGTCATAGCACTCTGCCTCTGTGGAGCTGGACTAGCCTCCTGGATTCTGAGTTGCTGAAGTGCACTCCCTTCCTGGGGAGTGGAATAATGGCTGCATTGTTCTCTGCACTCCATCGTCCAAGCTGCAGCTGTACCCTACCATTTTGGGGTCCTCGCTGCTATAGCACCTGGCCTTACAGAGCTGGTGCTACTACCATGTCCACCATCCCAGGGTCCAGAGTCACCACTGCATGAGTTGCTGCTGTGACCTCTTAGTTCCAGGAACCAAATTGCAGCTCCACACTGCTACCCAGGGCCCAAACATCTGGAGCACCCCTAGCCCCTGTTCTTTCCTGGAGCCATGCTGGAGCTGCATCTCACTTCTTAGAATCAAAGTCACTGTACCTCCTGGGGCAAAGTTGATAAATTTCCCTTTGTCTTGGAAATAGAGCCTTGGTTTTACCTGTGCCACCTCACCCTCCTGGCCAAACAGCCACAGTGCTCTGCCTCCCTGGAGCTGAGTTGCAGAAGCACATTCCCTTTTCTGCTACTGGGGCCTGAGCTGTTGGGGTGTACTTCAGAATCCCAGACCTGGATTTGTGGGTGATATGACTCATAAAGTGAACCTGCAACACCAAGTCCCAGATTCTCAAGTAGTTCCATGATACCCTGTGCCCAGGACCCTGGCTCCACAGCTGCTCTGAGCACCTGCACCCTGGAACCCAATAGTGCTGTGGCTGCCTGTGGACCATGTGAGATCTGACACTAAGAGTAATGCCCTCAGCAGACTCCCCATTGTGGGAAAAAGAACAGGAGGACCCCAAAGTCCTTGTCACCAAGGACCCTAACAGCCCACACTGCTTCCACTGCTGCCACAAACTCCTGCAGCCTAGGCTGCTGAGACACATGCAGTTATCTCTGAGGTTGACCACACCTGAGGAAGCTACATAGCAGCTACACAACTGCACCTGTCTAGAAATAGAGGCAGTGAACCCTACTCAATCTGTACTCTCATACCTATCTGCAGGTAAAAGTCTTTCTCTATAAAAGCCAGTCTTTAAAGTTTGGAAGAAGTGACTACTCCACCAGATACACCAACATCAATGGAGGGACACAAGAAACATGAAAAAGCAGGGAAACATAACACCACCAAAGGAACACAATAATTCTTCAGTAACTGACCCTAAAGAAATGAAGATTTACAAATTGCCTGAAAAGAAATTCAAAATAATGACTTTAAGGAAACTTAGTGAGATACAAGAGGACACAGATAGACAAGTCAACAAAATTTGGAAAATAATTCGTTGAATAAGAAGTTCAATAAAGAGATACAAATCATAAAAACAAACCAAACAGAAATGTTGTCCTGAAGAATAAAATGAATAAAATAAAAAATACAATAGACACCTTCAGCAGCAGACTTGATCAGGCAGAAGAATCTGTGAACTTGAAGACAGGTCTGTTAAAATTATCCAGAGAGAAAAAAGAAAAAAGAATGATAAAGAGTGAAAAAATGCAGTAATAGTTTACTCAGCAAATCTGTTGTTCAGAAATGAAGGAGAAGGGCTGGCCCATGGCTCACTTGGGAGAGCGTGGTGCTGACAACACCAAGTGAAGGGTTAAGATCCCCTTACCAGTCATCTTTTTTTTTTAAAAAAGAAAGAAACGAAGGAGAAATAAAGTTCATCACAACTGGACCTGGATTATAAGAAATGCTTAATGGAATTGTTAAAGTGGAAATGAAAGGATGTTAATTACTAACATGAAAACATATGAAAGTATAAAACACACTGGTAAAGGTAAATATATAGTGAAATGCAGAAAACTCTAATAGTGTAATGGTGGTGTGTAAATCATTTATACCTCTACTATAGTGGTTAAAATGCAAAATAGTTAAAAATAAGTATAACTACAGTAATTAGTTAAGTAATACACACTATAAAAACATGTAAATTGTGAAAACAAAAATAGAAATTGTGAGAGGGAGGCTAAATGTCTAGAGGTTTTATCTGCAACTGAAGTTAAGTTGTTGTCAGCTTAAAATAGACTTAATTTCATGTAAGCTTCATGAAGCAAAAGAAGCAAAGCAAAAAACTATAGCAGATACCCAAACAACAAAGAAAAAGTAATGAAAGCTTAGCACTACAGAAAATCATCAAATCACAAAGGAAGACAATAAGAGAGGAAGAAAGGAACTAAGGATGTACAAAACAACCAGAAAAGAATGAATAAAATAGCAGTAGTAAGTCCTTACCTATCAATAATAACCTTGAATGTAAATGGATTAAATTCTCTAATCAAAAGACAGAGAGCGAGTAGATAAACAAATAAAATCCAACTATGTACTGCTTACAAGAGACTCATTTTAGCTTTAAGGACACATACAGGCTGAAAGTAAAGGCATAGAAAAATATATTTCATGCAAATGGTAACCAAAAGAGAGCAAGGATAGCTTTATTTATATCAGACAAAATAGACTTCAAGTCAAAAACTGTCACAAGTGACAAAGAAGGCCATTATATAATGATAATGATCCAGAGGAGACAGCAATTATATATGCCCCCAATATTAGAGCACCTATATAGATAAAGAAAATATTAATAAATATGAAGTGAAAAATAGATAGCAATACAATAATATTAAGGGAATACAAAACTCCACTTTCAACAATGGATAGATCAACCACATGGAAAATTAATAAGGAAATATTGGACATGAATTACGTGTTAGACCAAATGGACCTAACAGCCATATACATAACATTCCATTCAGTGGCAACAGAATACACATTCTTCTCTAGCACACATGAAATATTCTCCAGAATAGACCATATGTTAGACCACAAAACAAATCTTCCCAAATTTAAGAAAATTGAAATCATATCATATATCTTTCCCTACCACAGTGGTAGGAAACTAGAAATCAATAACAGGAGGAATTTTTGAGAATTCACAAATATGTGCAAATTAAACATTATGCTCCTGAACAACCAATGGGTCAAACAAGAAACCAAAAGGAAAATTAAAAATATCTGGAGACAAATGTCAATGAAAATACAATATACCAAAACCTACGGGATCTAGCAAAAGCAGTTCTAAGATAGCAGTTTATACCAGTAAATTCCTATGTGAAAAGCAATAAAAAATTCAAATACATAGCCTAACATTATGACTCAAGGAATTAGAAAACAGAAAAACTAAACCCAAAGTTAACAAAAGGAAAGAAATAATAAAGATCAGAAGAGAAATAAATCAAATAAGGAATAGAAAAACCATAGAAAAATCAACAAAACTAAGAGTTGGCTTTTTGAAAAAGTAAAATTGACAAACCCTTAGCTAGCCTACCAAGAATAAAAGAGAAAAGACTCAAATAAATAAAATAAGAAATGAAAGTGGAGACATTACAAAAATAAAAAAGACCATAAGGGACTATTTTGCACAATTATTTGCCAACATATTGAATAACCTAGAGGAAATGGATAAATTCCTAGAAAAATACAACCTGCCAAGATTGAACCAGGAAGAAATAGAGAGGCTGAACTAACCAATAACAAATAAAGAGACTAAAGTAGTAATTAAAAATCTCCCAAGAAAGAAAAGCTGGTGACCAGATGGCTTCATGGTGGAATTAACAATCCTTCTTAAACTCTTCCAAAAACTAGAACTAGAAGGAAAACTTCTAAACACATTTTACAAGGCCAGCATAACATTGATACCAAAGCCAGACAAGGACACTATAAGAAAAGAAATCTATAGACTAGTATCTCTGATGAACATTGTATCTTTTTTGGATAGAAGAAAATTTCTTCAGCATAACAAAGTCCATCTATGAAAAACCCACAGCTAAAATCCTAATCAATAGGGAAAAACTGAAAGATTTTTTTCTCTAAAATCTAGCACAAGGCAAGGATGCCCACTTTTAACACTTCCATTCCACATTGTACCAGAAGTACTAGCAAGAGCGATCACACAAAAAAAGAAATAAAAGGCATACAAATCAGAAGGGGAGAAGTAAAATTATTTCTATTTGCAGATGGCATGATCCTATATGTAGAAAACCCCAAAGACTCCACCAAAAAAACCTATTAGAAATAATAAATGAATTCAGTAAAGTCAAAGGATACAAAATCAGTACACAGAAATCAGTTGCATTTCTGTACACAAGTAACAACCTTATCAAAAAAGAAATCAAGAAAACAATTCCATTTACAATACATCAGAAAAGGTAAAAATTTTTAGGAAAAAACTTAACTAAGGAAGTGAAAGATCTGTACACTGAAGACTAAAACATTGATGAAAGAAATTGAAGAATACAAAAATAAATGGAAAGATATCTGAGTTCATGGTTTGGAAGAAATTTTGAGAGTTTTTATTAAGAAAGGATGTTGAAGTTTGTCAAATGGTTTTTATGCATCAATTGAGATGATCATCAATGGAATGTTATGTATATGTGATTTCTTTGTCCATTTTGTTAATGTGGTACATCAAATTGATTGATTTGTGTATGTCAAACCAGCCTTGCATGCCAGGGATAAATTGCAATTGGTCATGATGTGTTTTTTTTTGTTTGTGTTGTGTTGTTGAATTTGGTTTGCTAATATTTTATTGAGTATTTTTGCATCAATGTTTCAGATTGTCAAAATGTTCATAATACCCAAAGCAATATACAGATTTAACACAATCTCTATCAAAATTTCAATGATATTATTCATGGAAATAGATAAATCAATTCTAAAATTAATATGGAATCACAAAATACCCCGATTAACCAAAGCAATTCTGAGAAAGAAAAAATTGGAAGCACCATTGTTCTTGGTTTTAAATTATATTAGAAAGCTATAGTAATCAAAACAGTATGGTACTGGCATAAAAAACAGACACATAGACCAGTGGAACAGAGTAGAGAGCCCAGAAATAAACCCATACATACATGGTCAACTAATTTTTTAAAAATTTATTTTATTTTTATTTTTTAAATTTTAATTTATCAGTATACAATGTAGTTGACTTTTGTGTCATGGTCAACTAATTTTTGACAAGGGCACCAGGAGAACACAATGGGAAAAGGATAGTCTCTTCATTAAATAGTGCTAGAAACCTGGATTTCTCCATGAAAAAGAATGAAATTTTACCCTTATCTTACACTATACACAAAAATCAATTTAAAATAAATAAAAGAACTAAACATAAGACCTGAAACCATAAGATTCCTAGAAGAAAACAGGGAAAAACCCCTTTGACATTAGCCTTGGGAATGATTTTTTGAATATGATATCAAAAGTGCTGGCTACAATAGCAAAAATAGATAAATGGGACTACATTAAACTAAAAAGCTTTTGCAAAGCAAAGGAAATAATCAACGAAATGAAAAGGCAGCCTACAGATTGGGAGAAAATATTTGCAAACCACATATGTAGTGAAGGATTAATATCTAAAATGTGTAAAGAACTCACACAACTCAATAGCAGAAAAGCAAATTAACTCAATTTAAAAAATATACAAAGTACTTCAATAGACATTTTTCCAAAGAAGACATAAATATGGCCAACAGATATATGAAAAAATGCTCAACCTCAAAAATCATCAGAAAAATGCAAATCAAAACCACAAGAGATATCGCTTCACACTTGTTAGAATGACTATTATCAAAAGGATAAGAGATAACAAGTGTTGGTGAGGAGGTTCAAGAAAAGTGTAGGAACCTTCCTACACTGTTAGTAGGAATATAGGATGGTGCAGCCATTGTGGAAAACAATATGGAGGTTCCTAAATAAATTAAAAATAGAACTACCATATGACCCAGCAATCCCTCTTCTGGGTATAATCCAAGGAAATTAAATCACTACCTCGAAAGTATATCTGCACTCCCATGTTCATTGCAACATTATTCACAATAGCCAGGATATGAAAACAAATTAAATGTCTATTGACAGATGAATGGATAAACCATACTATATAAATTCAATGGAATATTATTCAGCTTAAAAAAAAAAAGATCCTGCCATTTGCCACAACATGGATGATTCTAAAGGACATACTAAGTGAAATAAGCCAGACACAGAAAAATACTGCATGATTTCACTTATATGTGGAATCTTAAAAAAAAAAAAGCCGAATACACAGAGATAGAGACTAAAACAGTGGCTATGGTAGGAAAAGGAGGAAATGGGGAGATTTAGGTCAAAGGATACAAAGTAGCAGATATGTGGGATGAACAAGTTTAGAGATCTAATGTACAACATTAAGATTATATTTAATAATATTGTATTGTACTCAGTATTTTTGCTAAAAGAGTAGATTTTAGGTGCTCTTGCTACAAAAAAATGAGTAATTATGTGAGATGATATGTTAATTTGCTTGACTATAGTAACCATTTTACTATCTATATGTGTATCAAATCAGCATGTCATACACCTCAAATATATGCAATAACACAATAACATTTAAAAAAATAGAATGCAAGTGTAATGTTGAATATACTAATTATCCTGATTTGAGCATCACACATTGCACAGTGGTATGGATATTCAATGCTGTATCCCACAGATATGTACAATAAATTATGTTTCAATAAATAAAAATTTAAAAAATAGAATGCAAACCATGATATTTTATTAAGCGTTATATAATTAATTGTGAAGGATGTTTAACTAGCATGTACCTTTGCTAGGTATTTACTAAATGATAGCCATAGTTGTTGAATTGCCTTCGAATATAAAAATTTAAGTGGCTCAAGCCCTTTTTTTTTTTTAATGCCCTACTATTTGGGGCTTTATCTAGATGAGTAAGTCCCATTGCATATTTTTAAAAAACAGAATATTTTTAGAATAGAAATGAAATGAAAATATAAATGAAATAGATAAATAAAATGCTGGTAAATTTAGGGCAAAGATAAGTGTTCTCAAAACTGAGGAGAGCTGTGAATAATATCTCACAATGGTATATTTTTAAGTATAGCTACTGTACTAAAATTTTTGTTTCTTTTAGTACCACAATTTCAAAATGAATGGTCAACATCTGATTCTACATGTCTAATATCCTTATGATCTGAATTTGTTCTGTATGTCTTCAGTGAGATGCTGCTCTAGAATATAATTAATAAATTCTTTTAACCATAAAAAAATTTTTAAAGAAGTAAATAAATAAATTATATTTGTTTCCTGAGTATAATTATGTAAAATATCAGTTTTGGATAATTTAAAACATGATAAACTAATTATAGAAACTTACATGGTCAATTTCAATCTTTCATAAGTTAGTATTAAATGCAACTTGAATTCTACATGTGTTTATTAGAATTTCTTGTGATTTATCAATGGCAAATTGAGTGATGGTTATTCCATTAAGGAAAAATAGAAGACCTAAAAAATTGAAATATACATATTTAATATTCAAAGTTAGTATTAATTCCGCTCTCCCCTTTGAGGCTATATAAAAAGGACAAAATGCAGCAGTAAAAGTTTGAAGACCTAAATCATATTAGAGTATTTTTAAAGGACAAGTGAGCTCATTTTATAAAAATCTAATGAAATATCCTAGTGGCAAGAAATGTTTCTTCTTCCCCATTGATGTCAATTGTCAGATTAGTTCTAGATTTTAAACCCAAATTTGTTCTTGCTGGGTTTGAAATTTTGTTTAAAGTTGTGAGTCTTTATCTTTTCTTGACCTACACTTTTGATGCTTTGGATTTCTCTTCCAGCTTATATAACAGAACTTTTCTTTCTGGAGCCTGGTAATTTTAAGATTAGAATTCTTTGTTTGAAAGGAACAAACTATTGACTGACCTCAACCCTTTTTCATTTTCTATCTAAGTTTTATCTAAACCCAATGATAGCACCAAGGTCCAAAGTTTTTAAAGATACAAATTTCTCTTTTTCCCTATTCCTTTTTAGAGAAAATAACATCAACTAAAAATTCCTTCTGTCTGAAATATTTTCTCTTTGTGTTTGAGGAAAAAGTTAAAGTGGCTCTTGAATCTCTTTATGCAAAGGTGTTATTTCAGTGTCTTGACCCCCGGCTCTTCAGCTTCCCTTAGAGCTAGTGAGTTAGTGTTAAAAGATGATTCATTCCTCATTATTAATTAATGTGGGAGTTTAGTTTAAACAAATATTAATGTATATTTTTATGGGGAATATTCTATAATCAGAGGTAGGACTTCTAAACAAAGTTCCTATGATGGTCTGTAATTTCTGAAACATGATGAGAACAAATCACCTTATGAAATCAAGATTTAAGTTTTTAAAAATATAATTATCAAAAAAAATTTTAATCAAAAAAAATTTTAATTAGGATAGCAAGAGTGAATCAGTGCATTGGTGAACCAGAAGCTTGAAGCAGGCAGTTGTCCTGGAATGCATTCCATTGGAAGAAAAGGAAATATAAAAGTCTATAGACAAAGAACATAGGTCCACAAGTTCTAAGATCAGTATAAAGGGTATTTTATGAAAAGAAACAGAAAGAATGGAGAGAAGGAAATAAAGAGTACTAAAATAATATATACGTTGATTCTTTTATTCAACAACTGAGAGCCAACTGTGTCCTGGGCACTGTTCCATACTCAGGGAAACAATAGTAAAAAAAAAGAAAGAAAAGAAAAAGAAAACAACAAAAATCTCTGCACGTATGGAACTTACATTGTGCTTAGAAAGACCTACACAAAGCAATATAAATAAATAAAGCACAATGTGTTAGAGAGTGATAAGGGATAAGGAGAAACACTAAAGCAGGGAACAAGAATTTGTGATAATGAGATAGATTTTACATTTCAGATGTGGTGGCTAAGGAAGGCCTCACTGACCCAGAGACATATGTGCATAGAGGTAAAGTGAGGAAGTGAATCATGTTCTTTTCTGGAGCAAGAGCATTCCAGATGAAAGTAATTGTAAATATAAAGGGCCTTGAGCCAGGACGTTCAGTTTGGAAAGAACTAGGGAAAAGTAGTAGGAGACAATTTCAGAGAGGAAAGGAAAGACAGGTTGTGTAGTTTTGTTTGTCGTAGTAATAACTGTGACTTACTGTGGACAGCCAATGGAGGCTTTTGAGAAGTGACGTTATTTGACGGGTTTTAACAGGATCACTCTTTGTGCTGTGTCCACACTACAAGAGAGCAAGAATGGAAGTAGGGTGATCAATTAAAATCAGGAAAGAGATGATGGTGGCTCGAACCACAGTGGTGGTAGAAATGTCAGATTCTAAATATATTTTGATGTTAGTATCAATCAACAGGATATCCTGGTGTAACAGAGGTGAGATGTGAGAGAGTGTGAAGAATCATGGGTTAAACCAAGATTTTTGACAAATGTAACTGAAATGAACTCAGATGGGAAGACTTCAGAAAGAAAAAGCTTTGGGGTAAGAATGTTGGGAACTCAGTTCAATCATGTTCAGCCTCAGTGACTATTAGACATCCACGTGAAGATATCCAGTAAGCATTTGGATATACAAGTCTGGAATTCAGAGAAGGGTCTGAGCTGGGGACAAAAATTTTGGAGTCATCAGCATGTAGATAATAATTAAAGCCTTGAGACTATGTGACATCACCAAGGAAGTAAGTATAGGTAGAAGGGAAGACTAAACTCTAGGTTAGCACAATGTTTTTAGGCTGAAGATAGGAGAAACTAACAAAAGATATTAAGAAGGAATAGTCAGAAAGAGGAGAAAAGCCTGGAGAGTGTCCTAACCTGTAAGTGAAGTGACAAAGTGTTGTGAGGAGACAGAGAAATTCTGACAAATGCTGCTGATAGGTCAGATAAGAAGAGAGCAGAGAAATTGCACATGACATCATTAGCAGCTATGAGAGGATCAGTTTCTGTGGACAGCTAGGTATGAAAACCCAATTGGGTTTAAGATATTCCCTCTTGAAGGGAAATAGAGAAGAGTACAGATAACTCTTTCACTGTTTTTTGTTTTGTTTTTTCTATAAAGGAAAAAAGAGATGCAGTATGGTAGATGGAAAGGAAATAGGGTCAAGAGAGATTTTTGTGTGTAATGGGAGAAGTAACTGTATACTGATGGGAATTGTTCAGTAAAGAAGGAAAATTTAATGATTAAAAAAGGGGAGGATATATGGAACAATGTCCTTGAATGGTAGAGCACAGATAGGATCTCATTCAGAGGGAGAGGCCATTCATAGAAATAGAAGGGAAGTAGAGTATGTGGGTACGGATACAGGTAGGTAGGTAAATGTGGTGAGGAGTTCTCTTCTGGTTATTCATTTTTCTCAATGGAATAGAAAACAAGGTCATTATCTGCGAGTGAGGATGGGAGAAGAGGTGCTAAAAGTTTAGGGAGATAGGAGCAAGTATAGAATAGTCAGCTGGAAGTGTGGGAGAGTGAATGAACTAGGGAAATATGGCATAATAGCTAGTCAGCATTAAGGGCCTATTTGCGGTTAATGGTTATGAATTAAACATGACCATTCAGTATGGTTGTGTGTTTTCTATGGCCATGTTTAGCTGCAGGGGTGCAAGTATAAGTAGCTGGAGAATTTGATTTAACCAAGGTTGTAGTTTCACAAGGTAAGTAAAATGAAATGAGAGTATCATGGGAGTTAAGGGGAGGCACAGGAGGATATATGCACAGGACTCATTATATTAGTTGACTTTGGAGTACAAGCTGTATCAAGACAGGTGAGAGGATATCAAAGGAGTGAGGACCAGTGAAAAGGTTTAGGACCAAGGTTTGTAGGTCTTAGTTCAGTGGAAGGATTATTGATGTCTAGGTAGAGAGGAAGTTAGCTGGAAAGATAAGAAGTGGTGGTTAAAAACAAATGTTTGCGGGCCGGCCCGTGGCTCACTCGGGAGAGTGCGGCGCTGGTAGCGCCAAGGCCGTGGGTTCCCATCCTGTATAGGGATGGCCGGTGCGCTCACTGGCTGAGCGTCGTGCAGACCACACCGGGCCAGGGGTTGCGATCCCCTTATCGGTCGGGGAAAAAAACAAAACAAAACAAATGTTTGAAATTGAAATGGAGTGACTCCAGTTATGGTAGCACTAACGTTGAAGGTATGACCATGGGGTTAAGTGATTGAAGTAGGATGGAGGACCAGATTATAAAAGGAGAAGTGGTGCAGGAACTGAGAGGCAGTTTTATTGGAAAGATTTTCAATGTAAATATTTAAATCTCCGAGAATTATGACAGTCAGCATTTGAGAGAATAGCAGTGAGACAAGAGCTAAAGAAAAGAGGCGGAGTGGATTGTGGGTCTACCTACAGACCACTGAAACAAAAGGGTAAGTGGGTGTTTTTATGGGGAGAAAGTGAGTGTGATCTCAAAGAGTCTAGAAATGGCAATGGGGAAGAGTGCAGCTGCCCCAAATCCAGGCCCCATGGAAGGAGTAGCACGGGAGTCAAACCACCACGTACTTTCCCTGTTTTTGTTTTTCACTTCTCAAAACATTTATTTGTAACTGAGTTGCAGAAATAGGGCATTCCATAACTTAAAACGCAAAGGACACTAAAAATACTCAGATTACAAATTGGGAACAATCTTAGACTTGATGTTTGCTTCATACAAGGCACATTCATATATGTAGAAATATGATTGATTTATTGGGAGCTTTTGGGGGTTATTGATAAGGCAACTAAGTGCTTGGAGGGAGAAGATAAGGCTCTACTTTTCTTAACGTACGGTTGTTTCCAGCAAACCGATTGGTTAGTTTTGTCCTCTGGTGACAAGGCTCTCCTGGCGGTGTGAGCAAAAGGGCTTTTTGCCTTATAAATAAATTTAACTGTGACCACTTGACATGGAATTTAGCTGTCAGGATATCTTAACTGATATCCTTCCCTAGGAAGCAATTCATGTGTAAACTTCAGACTGGCTGCTCAAACCTCATTCTTATTCATAGCTGAAGTGCTACTGTTTCTAGTTTGGTTTTTTTGTTTTGTTTTTTGTTTTCTTTTTCTGTTTTCAAACATTGTCCCTGTTATCTATACACAAGAATTTTTGACCCTTTGTGGTAGTTCTGTATGGTTGTGGGCTTTTTGTTGCTATTGTTAAAGTGTTTTATGTCTTCATTTATTGATTAGTATTTTATTTTATTTTAATTTATTCCTTCCTTACTCTTTTCCTTATCATCATCATGAAATGGAGAATAGAAAATATAGTGCAGGGGGTAAAATAAGGACAATTCATGATACAGTCAATGGAAACCATGTGCCATTTACTTTTCCCTCTGGTTAGCTCTTCAAAGATCCTTCCTGAACCTCCAAAGAGGCTTTTCTAAGTAAGCCCTTCTCTGGAAAGTTTACTTAGGTGCTTGGGAATTGTCTTAGGTGGGTGAGTCAGGAGAACTACAGGTCATAATTGCTGGAACAACCAGTTCTCGTTTTCAAGACATATTTGTAACTTCTGTGAAAAGACAAGAACTAAAAACCATGGCTAGCTGATTCAGACTGTTTTTCTAAGCAGCCCGCAGCACAGATGGAGAAGGAAGTAAGGGCAAAAATTTAACCCAGAAGAATCATCTAATGATAGCATGACAGGTTTTATACAAGAGAAGAGCCATTTGGTCTAAAAACATTCTTTGAGACAAAACAATAGGAGATATAATTGCATGACTATAACTAAACTTTTGAACTTTCTTTCGTGCTGGCCTGTCTTAAGGATAAACTGGCCTGAAAAACAAGTATTTGAAAGAATTGTACTTTTGTGCAGGACTTTTCAACTCCTTTATATAATCACCCCAAATAAAAAGAATCTTGGTATGGCTGGAGATTTTTAGGAGAAGGTGGTTGTTTCTCATGCTAAGTCTTTCTGACTCATGGGATCTTTCTACAATTAAAACCTGAATATCAGAATCCTAGACTGCAAAATCAGGGCACCTGTTTACTCCCTGATCACCTTCAGCCTCTGCAAAAGATAATTGATCAGTATTCTCGCTTGAGGCCTTGGCATTAACTCTCCCAATAAAAAGACTTTTTAACCAAGTGAACTTGCAAAACTGAACCCAAGTTCCACCTTGCTGCTCTACTGGGAACTCTGTTGCAGCTGTGAAAAGTTGACAGCCCCAGCATTTGAAAACATGATCTCTGTTTTTTGCCCAAGCTGCTTTTTGCTGATAGTCTTCTAGACCTCAGGGTTGTTTTCCTCCCTCATCCATTTTCGCTTTGAGAGTTATTATAATCTCAGTCTTTAGAGCCTACTGACTACTCATTATCTCTCTTTACTTCTTACACAGTCTGACTTCAAATGCTTGTAAATGCAATAATCAAAGATTTGCCCAAATATAAGTAGATAAGCTAGACCTGTCCAAAAATAGTTGTTAGCAATAAAGCACTCATACTATCATTCCTTTCCAATGACCTATATATTTGACATACACATTTTTAAATTTTAAAATCCTTAGACTTTTAAATCCTTAAAAGTGGTAAAATTAAAACCACTTGACAAAGTAATATGGCAGACTGATAATATTGATTTCTATGTTGCTAAATGAGTCATTTCTAAGTTATCTAGTATTTGCAGTAAGAACCCATTCATTTCCCTTTCATCTCTACTCACTGATAAATACACATGATAAAGTTTAACTTGAATATTGATATCTGTCTATCAAGACAGATATGGAGACACGAGGTTTCTGTCCACGTGAAACTGTTTTGGTTTTTCTTTAGCTAACATTTTGAGTGTCTACTGATGATAAGCTTAATGCTAAGCAGTTTACTGTCACAGTCTCACATAATCACCATACTACTCTATTAGCTATGAGGTAGGTATTCTTATTCTTATTTTATAGAAGAAGCAACTGAAGCTCAGAGAAATTAAATATCTTATGTAAGGTCACACAGCTAGTAATTGGAAAAGCTCAAATAGGGAATGAGATTCAAATCAGTTTGACTTACAATAGTAAGTAATTATCAAATATTAAAATAATAAATAAAATGAAATTTAAATATTTAATATTATGTATAAATATAAACTAAATTAAAAATAATTAATTATTAAAAATAATTAAAATAATTAATAGCTAATTCTTATTCCACTACACCCTTCCTCTGATAATTAGAGACTACCAGATTTCTAGGACCAAGAATGATACTGCTAAAACTCCGATCATGACACTCCTGCACTGGGAAAATAGTGCACCCGAAGGCCTTGTTTCTGGAGTCACCCAGCTAAAGCAAAGAGGGTAAATTTACTGAATCTAGTCTATGTGAAATGGCAATGAGTGAATTTAGTATGTTTGCCAGGTAAAATACATACGACACCCAACTATATTTGAATTTCAGATAAAATGAGTAACTTTTTTAGTATAAATATGGCCTATGCAATATTTAAGGAATACTTATGCTAAAAATTTATCCCTTTTTTATAAGAAATTAAAATTTAACTGTACATCCTGTATTTTTATTTGCTAAATCTGGCAACCCTATGAATAAGGCAGTTGTAGTTAGAGCTTCTGATTTTAGAGTACAATTTAGATGTGTTTTCCTTGAGCCATTTAGAAAAACAGCCTATATATAGTACATAGTGATTAGATAATGGCCTCAGTGTTGCCTTGAAGTAGGAAGATGATTTTGTTTGGGAAGGAAGGCAATAAATTTAACAATATCCTGAACTTTTCTGTCATGTAGAATTATTTGAAAATTTGCTACACACAGTTTCTGAATTTGATTTCTTATGTATTATGGCACATCCAAGGTAGTACTCATTGCACCTGAACTTTTAGAGTAAAAGTCATTGATGAAACTAAACTATTGGGAAAATAAAATAACATTTATGGGGCATATTTTTTTCATTCCATGATTACACAGTGTAGTAGAAAAAGTATTGACCTTGAGTTAGAACATCTGAGTCTTGCTTCCAGCTCTGTCACTTATTAGACAAGTGACCTAGGAAAAGTTATCTGTCTTCTCTGAGCTTCACTTTCTTTAATAGGGTAATTCTCCCTGTCCAGTCTACTTCACGTAATTTTTAATAAGCCCAAATAAGATAATAGTTACATAGGGTTCTGTAAGTTGTGAAGCACTATTCAAAATGTAGATAATGATCTTCATTTTTTTTTTTTTTACCAAAAGAGCATTAAATGACAACTAATTATGACATTGAAAATCCTTATAATGACTAAATTATTTGCCTTTCAGGGAACTTGGTTGTTTTCTGGTTGTTTTGGCAGCAAGAAAATATTTCATTGCTATGTGATTTACTATTCTGGTATTTTGTGCCTATGAAACCAATTGAAATTGTCTTATTCCAAACTGAGTAAAAACAAGTAAATTATACTGTATATCCACAGAGATTAAGTGAGATTATAAGAATGTGGATTTTGTGATGGCATGTGACAAATATGTACTCATGGAAGTGTGATAAACACATTCAGCCACACGGTGTTGGCTGATGGTTTAATAAGTCTTGAAAACAATATTGAAGCAATTTAATTCAGTAACTGGATAAAGTTTCATTAAAATTTCATCACCCAAAATTTAGCAGAAAGGAAATTCCCAAGTTCCTTTGATAGTTAAGAAAGCTGATCCCTATTGCAATTAAACCTTTTTGCAATTAATTGTGAAAGAATTTTAATGACAGCAATAGTTTCAGTTCTCAGAGTTAAGGACTTACATATCCCTTATTGCATATACACAATATGTAGGTAGGCACCAAGAAAAATCATCCTTATGTCATGACATCTATTTCTATGATTTAAGATTGCCTATTGGAATATTGCCTTAAATATCTATTGATATCATAAAGGAAACAAAGCTACTGAAAGCAAGCAGAGATGGGTCATGATACTACATATTAAGAAAGAATCAGCCTATTTTTAAGTAAATAATTTTTTATAAAAGCATGTAGTCTCTCTCTCTCTCTTTCTCCATCTATTCATATTTGGACATCGGTGAGGGCCAGGGAAATAAAAACCTGCAAGACCAAGAGGAAGTGAGAACCCTGCCTTATCCTCCCAATTCATCATTCATATTCTCCCAAATCAAAACTCTGGCTCTTGTGAGGCTCACTTCTCCTGCTGAGTCCTTCTTTAGCAGTGGACTGTTAGTTCCATGAAAGCAGAGGCCTTTTACCATTGTGGTCATTTGTGTATTCCCAGTACCCATGAAAGTATCATGGTACCTGTACGATAGACGCTGGACATAGTCCTATTCCTCCCTCTCTTGCATACCATAGTTCCCTCTCCCCCGCCTCTCTGGGAAGCTGCCCCTGGCCAAGGCAGTTACCCTTTAAACAAACAGAATGCTGGAAGAAGCAGAACACTAAGTAAGCGAGCAAGCTCTCTGATGCCAGGAGATTAGCCGGCAGATTAACTTATCTACGCAGCCATATCTGGGGGGAGCCCTGAGTTATGTGAGCTGGGTGAGGGTCTGCACATAAGCCCGAAAATGACTTACATCCCTACTTTGATCTGCTAACTATATAACTGCTGTATGTACTCCGTGGTGGTATGGAGTTCTCACTGACCGGCCAGCATCAGTGCCTTTCATTAAGCCTAATAAACCAGTGTCTCTACCTGCTGGACCTCTGAGTGACTTCTTCAGAACAGGTAAACACTACGTGAGTGATGACTTCTTAGATCTGGGGCTCCTGCATTGCAGTGCCTATAAAACTACTAATGATATTGGCTGAATTAATAACCTAAAGTACTTTTAAAATTCACACATAATCTCACCAACCAGATGCAGCTACTCCTAACATTTTAGTGCAGCATTTTCTTATGTCACTATCTTCCCTCACTCATTCTCTCTCTACACACACACATGCATATAAACACATTTTTTTCCTCTGTTATTTGTATTTTCTCTGTGATATCAAATTTTCTTCTTTAAATGCTTCTAGCATTTTCTCTAATTATAGATGTAAATCATACTATAAAAAATAGAAAATGCAAAAAGGTCCTATTTGTCTTTAATCACATACTCAGAGAAAACTACTTTAACATTGCAGTGTACATTAAAGACTTCTCTCTCTGTATCTCTGTCTCTTTTTCTTTCTTTCCTATATCAAAATTTGCAACATTCTGTATATTGTTTTTATCTTTTTTTTCACTAAACAACATGCTGCATTTTTATGTTATTGTATATTCTTTAAATTTGGCTAATAGCTGAAGAATATGCCACATTATGATTGAATAATTTTTAAGCTAATATGCCAAATTTGGATATTTATGTTGCTTATAATATTTAACCACCAAAGAAAATCATTAGAGCTTGTGGATGAATCCTTGATGTTATCACTGATGATTTCTTTAGATAAATTCCAAAATTTTAAGTTATAGACCTTTTTAAGGCTGTGAGAAAGGGTGTGTGAGTCTCATCTCAGCCTACACTCACTAGGAGTAAATGCCTTTTTTTAGAAATCTTGTGAATTTGACAAATTAAAATTTGTCTCAAATATTTTCCCCATTTGGTTATGTTTTTTAACATACAGAAGTTTTAAAAATTAGGTGGTCGACCTGTAGGCCATCTCTATTATGATTTCTTCTATTGCTTTTATGTTTCAAAAATTTTCTATTCTTCGATAAGTCAATATCAACCTATATTTTCTTTTAGTTAATCTAGGGTTTCAGGATATATGTGTAACTATTTTTTTAAAAAAATACAGAGTTTTTTAAAATTAAAAAATTAAGCAGTTCACAGTGACAAATTCAGAAAATTCAGAAAACATGTAAGAGAGACTAAAAATGAAGCTCATTTCTACCATTACATTTGTTCAACAAATATTAACCATCTTCTATGTGGCAGGCACTAGGTGCTGGAGACACAATGGTGAGCAGGTCCCTGCTCTTGCTGAACATATAATCCAGCAGGCAAGCGTGGGGTAAATACAGTGTTGTAGGGTGTGTCCATAGCAAGAACATACAATCTAGGCTTCCATGAGGAAGTTATAGTTAATATGAGAAATGATGGGGGAGAATTAGTTAGCAATGTGGAGGTTAAGGGAAGAGAGTTCCAAGGCAGAGAGAATGAGGCAAGAGGATGCCTGGCGCAAGGGGAAGCTTAGAAATTTCAGAAAACGAAAAAAAAAAAAAAAAAAAAATTAGGAAGGGCAAAATTTAACAACTGAAGGTGAAACCAGTGAGAGAGAAGAATAAAAATGTAAAAAATGTAGATAGGGCTTGGGTTAAGAAGTCGTGTTAAAAATATTGGGCTTGACTTTTTTGACAATTTTCACATGCCTCCTTTGAGACTTTTTACATGCTTGCACATTTAAAAACATAAAATAGGACAATGGGATTATGCTATGCATACAGTTTTTTTACTTATTTTTAAACTCATTCATTTATTCAAAACTAATCATTGAACATCTACTGTGTGCCAGGTACCATGGCTGGCACTGGGGATACAGAAGTAAATAAAACAGAACAATACCTACGCTCATGGATGTTATATTCTATAGGGGTGGAGAGAGAACGAACAAACAAATAAATATATAACTTGTCAGGTGGTGATAAATATTAAAAAGGGAAAGCAGGGTAAGTGGACAGAATTGATGAACAATATAATTCTGATTAGGATGCTATCTTAGTTTGGATTTCCTAGAAAGAGACCCTGAGATGAAACAGACCCTGAGATGAGGATTCTTGGGCAAGTTATTGTAAGGGGGCGAGAAGCAGGATAGAGCGGTGGAGGAAGCTAGGCAAAGATGCAGTTTCAACTGAAAGCTAGCCTTGGTCTGATCCCAGGGGAAGCTTTTGAGTATGAATGACACCATAGAGTTTTCCATTTCTTTCAAGGAACACGGGCAGCTACTAGATCACTTGTTCTCTCACAATAGTTCCATTCTAGCATGCCAACTCCCTGAGCTTATGGAGTGCTTCCTCCACATTGTAATTTTTGGCACCTTTACTTTATTTAATGTGAGCCATCACTGTTACCAAGTTTCCTAGAGGAACCCCAGCAGTGTATAAGAACCACTAGGAAGGGCCCTTGCCATAGAAAAATGTCACATATCAACAAACTTTCCTTCATCCATTTGTGTTTTCTGTTCGCTTTGAGACAACACCCTCAGAATCTGTGAAGTCTCATATTCCCAGGTATGCTTTCCCAGTTTTTACAGTACATGTTAGCCAAACCCTTCAGCATTGTTGGCATATAATCCAGCTACACCCTTAGCTTACCCATCACTTCCCCAGGAGGATGAGGCTGAGCTCTGAATCTAGTTGTTGGTTTGGGGTCAAAGAGCAGGGTAGGGGCAGATCCTGAGGAGGGGCGATGTTGTCTTGTAAGACACATCTCATTCGAGGTTTGTGCAAAGACTTCAAACAAGAGGTTTCTTTCTTCCAACAAGGTAGAGTGGAGGCATTTTTCAGGTGCAGAGAGTTAAGGAAAATCTGGGGGTTCAAGTTCAAGTGAATCTATCTACCCATATGTTCTCATTCAAAGTTTCAGGGCCCCATTCCTCTATCTGGGCCCTGATTTTGGCATAGGAGACTTGCCTAGGCTGAGAATTCAACTGCCTCTGATGTTCATTCGGTCTCTTATAATCAAGTTCTGTGTCAGTCTGCACTCCATGTTTAGAAGATGAAGGCCTTTTAAAAATGCTTTTAAGGATGCTTTGTGACCCTCACATATTGATTTACATTGGAAATTAAGTGATCTGAACCTGTCATTTTCAGGTGGTGCTTAGCAATAGTCATCCAAAAACCACAGTCCAGGTGTTCACCAGGATCCCCATATTCTGCAAGCACCAGAGACTTTGCAAAAAGCTGGTGTGTCCCTCATTCCAGGTACTGTCAGTATTCCACCTACCGCTATTAATGGGGTACTACTGGCCATCCAGCCAATGAGACTCTTTCCTCTTTTATTATATCATCTGTATTTCATTTTTATTTTGTAGAAGCAAGTGTGAGATGGGACTTTTGAAAATTTGATTTATTGAGGGAGGAGCACCTTCAGGTGAATCCTTTAATGGAGTGAGAAAAGCAGGTTAAGGCAGAGGAAGACCCAAGGCAAAGATGTGGTTTTAACTGAATTCTGACCTGTTCCAAGTGGGAGGATCTGGTGCACAAATGACACCCACCCTGAGGCAAGGGTCTGGCATTTTTACCTCTATTAGTTATTTGCAGGGTGACGATGTAAACTCCCAGACATTTCCAGGAAAGGTAACTCCTTGCTGCTGAGGCCAACTCCCAAGAGGATGGAACTTTGAACTGTTGGCATCTAGTACTTAGAACAGCTAGGAGAATAGTTGCACCGCCCAGTAAAGGGGATCTAAGCAGGGCACCAACAACTTCTACTATATGGGATCAGGGGCAAAATTTGAGCAGAAACCTGAAAAAAACCTATGTATAGTAGGGTACTTCAAAAAGTTCATGGAAAAAATAGAATTAAAAGGTAGTACAAATCTTTTCATGAACTTCTTGAAGACTCCTTGTATGACTGAGGGAAGAACATTCTAGACAAACTAAATGGCAAGTGCAAGGGCCCTGAGGTGGGAATATCTAGTAATAATGAGGAGATCTGTGCTGTTGGTAGTGCTGTGAGTCAGGGGCAGAATAGTAGATTAAGTAGGAGACGTAGCAGGGGCAAGACTGTGAACAGCCAATAAGGCCATGGAATGAACCTTGGATTCTGTTCTGAATGAGATGCGAAGACATGGGAGGGTTCTAAGTAGGGAAGTGACATTATCTGACTTAACATTTTAAAAGGCTCCATCTAACTGCTGTGCTGAGAATAGACTGTAAGGCAGTAAGGGCCGAAGCAGAGAGAAAGGAAGCTTTTGAACTAGTCTAGGCAACAGATGTTTGTGGTTTGGATTAAAGTTGTAGTTAGCAGGGGTGATAGAAGTGGTTAGATTCTGGATGTATTTTGAAGGTAGAAAGATTTGTTGATGGATTTGATGCATGGTGTGAGAGAGAGAAAAGTAAGGAAGTTTGGGTCCTAAGCATATGGAAGAATAGGTGAGATAATTAAATTGTGGGAATAAAAGGTTTTTATTTTGAATGGAAATCAAAAGTCGGTTTTGGCTGTAAATATTGTGCCTCTAGTTGCTAATACTGTATTGTATACTTAAAAATGTGTTCAGAGGGTATATCTTATGTTAAGTGTTCTTAAGACAACAATTTTTTTTTTTTAAATTTAAAATATTTTCTTAATTTTGTTTTTGGAATCTTAATTTAGAAATGCCACTTAGAATCAATTGGAAATTTAGAGTAGGCAGTTGTATATGCAAGTCTGGAGTTTTTAATTTATTAAAATAATTCCCTGCTATTTAACATTTGATTGCTTCCATTTTTGTTGCTGTTATGAACAACATGGCCATAACTATCTTTTAACGTACATTATTGTATATATATTTAGTATTTCAATTTAATTTGCATTTCTCTGATTACTGGTAAGACTGAGGATCTTTACCTGTTTGTCTCTCTCTCTCTTTTTTTTTTTTTTTGACGAATTGCTTGACTATTGTATTTAGTTTGTGAGGGCTGCCATAACAAACTACCACAGACTTGTTGACATAAAAACAGAAATTAATTTTCTCACAGTTCTGGAGGCTGGAAGTCCAAGATCAGGGCACCAGCATGGTTGGGTTCTGGTGATGGGTCTCTTCCTGGCTTGCAGACTGCTGCCTTCTCTCTGTGTTCTCACATGGTAGAGATAGAGATCTCTCTTCCTCGTCTTATAAACCCACCAATCCTATCAGATTAGGATTCTACCTTATGACTTCGTTTAACTTTTAAAAGTGCATTGGGGGTTAGAGCTTCAACATAAGAGTTTAGTGGTGGGGGGAGAGGGACACAATTCAGTCCATAGAACTAAGCATATTAACTTTTTTCTTAAATATATCAGTTGTATTTTTCTAGTGTTTGAATTGTGTCTTGACTTTAGTTGAGGAACTTTCTGCCATATACGAGTTTAAAATTAACTTCTTAATTCATCTGAATTCAAGTGTGTGATAAGGTACGAGGTAAAGTTCTAATTTGACTCTTTTCCCATGTAGCCTATTATCTTCATACTATTTATTGTAAATTTATCATTTCCACATTAATTTGTAATTACTTACGGTGCATTAAAATCTGTTCCATCAAGTATCTGTCAATGCTTGAGTCATTGCCATGTTGTTTTAACTGTTGTAACTATTTATTTTAATATTTGGTTAGATTTATTATACCCTCTCCCACTTGCTCTTAAGTTTTAGACTTACCTGTTTCATTTGTTCACTTTTATCGAAATGATCTTTAGAATAATTCTGCTAAGTGTTCCTTAAGAAAATAAATCCATTGAAATTTTTATTGTAAAATATTTTATATTTCTTATTAGGGTTGTTCCTAGATAGCTTATAGTTTTGGTTGCTTTAGAAATATCATCTTTTCCTAACTTTTTTTCTTATAAGTTAATTCTAATATCGAGGAAATACACTTATCTGGGTATATTTTTCTATTTTTCTTTTGTTTACCATTTTATTAAACTCATGTTATTTCTAATGATTTATAAAATCATGCTTTTGCACTTTTAGGCATATGATAATTTACAAATAGTGTTAATTCTGTCTCCTAATAGTTATATTTCTATTTCTTATGTTATTGAATTAGCCAGAATATCTGTAAAAATAGTCATTTTTACATCCACAACTTTAACCTTACTGTAACATTGGCATTTCTGCATCTTTTATCAACATCTGAAACTGGCACTATTGAGGTAATCTGTTCAAATTCTCACATGAAATTTACATTTGTTTGTTTTTCATTGAAGTTCCTTGTACATAGCCTGCATTTCATCAATCCCTTTACTATGTGAAATGTCATGAATAAGTGAAAGGGATCGGTGATACTTTCTATCCCACGCTTTCCAGATGTCTCCAAATGATATTTTTAATAGCGTAACTCATTATTTTATTAAAAGTTGAATTATTTTATTGATTAATTCAAATCAATAGATATTATTGAGTACCTGTAATATGCCAGGCTCCGTGCCGGGAGCTGAGGATATAGATAAATTAGGCTTTGACCTTAACCTTGACATTTTCTTTCTACTAGGAGAGACAGATACAAACCAATAAACAATAAATTATGGCTTATTCAAGGTGGAGTGGGAACACAAAAGATGGTATAGTCAATTCTACCTTGGTTAGTGAGAGAGTTTTTTTTCTGAGAGGGTATGGAGGAGATAACACTTGAGATGAATCTGGAAAGCTGGGTGGGCATTTGGCAGACAAATAAGAAACAAAAGGCTATTGCAGGCAGAAAGAGCAGCATGAGTGTACCTGTAGGTGTGAAATATTCTAGCATATGCAGGCCTTAATGGTAATTTAATATTGCTGGTCTTGATTATTTAGGCATCAAAGAAGCAGAACATTGCAATCAAAATAAAATATTAATTATGCTTGTATTGTCTGTCACTTCTGATTATTTGAGATTGTCTTCTCCACCCAGGTTTTAGTGTAGATCTTTAAGAATTGACTCAAGTGAAGATAAAGTAAGGTAACTGAAAGCACTCAGAAAAGTGCTACATAAATGAAAGCAATTATTGACTTCCTATCAATTTTCATTTCCCTGGTTAGGACAGTGGTGGAGACTGCTAATTGTCCCCCAATATTCATTCTCCCTTTCTTATATAGGAATAGATTTTTTGTTGGGCACATGGCCACCCAGCCAAACACTGCATTTCTCAGGTTCCCCTTGCAGGTATGTAAGGCTAGCCATGTGACTAAATTTTTGCTTATAGAATATGAACAGAAATGATGTACCCAACCTTTGGCCCATTCATTTAAAAGAAAGAGGCATTTTCTCCCTTGTGTCTTTACATCCTTTCTTCAAATGAGAATGTAGACATGGTGGCAGGAACCGTACAGCTCTGTTGGACAAGGGGATGGTAGGTAGTGTGTATTGATGACATCAGAGCAATATGTTGGAAGGAACCAGGATCCCTACTGATTTTGAAGCTGCCTATCCAGATTTTGAGGTGAAAGATAAAAAAAAATTTCTCTCTGGTTTATAAGAGACTATTATTTAGGGTCTTTGAGTTACAGCAGCCAAACCAGCATGTAACATAACACAAGCATTATTTCTATTAAAAAATTCTATGAAAAAAATTCTTAGTGATTAATTGTCAGTAAGTGAACCAACTGATCAAAGTGAAAATTCTTCATTGGTAACCATGGCTAATGTTGATGAAGCAGAGAACTCTGCTGTAGTCTCTCTCTCCATTTTTAATGGAGACAGTACTTAAAGCAAATTTGACTTTCATAGTTTAGCTCAAAATACACAGAAATATTTTTCATATATTGACAAAATTAAATACTGAAAGAACTGTAATATTCATTATGGGAAAATTTTCTCCATGTGACATAAAATTAATTCCTACAATTAAAAATATATACCAATTAAGCTATTTCTGACCTATTGTTCTTAAGAAAAAGTTAAAAAAAGAAATCAGCTCAACGAATCCAGATGCTCAGGGCCATTCTAAGCCCTCAGAGGGAAGTCTTCTTACCTGCAAGGAGCTGAATGACTTTCTGCCCAATAATTTTGCTCAGAATGATCAGTAGGAGAGGTTGGCGATTTAACAGATGGCTTGAAAATGCCTTTCCTTTTGACAAGAAAAGCAGAGCAAGCTGAAAATATACTTGGAAATGTTGACATGTAAAGGTAGTACAGCTGGTACACTACTGTCCGATGAATCAATAATTAAAGGATGATCTCTATTTTTCTGTGGTGCACAAAGCAATAAATGGCTGCTGAGATTAATTAATAATTGAATTGAAGCTAAGGGCTTTAATCAATCTTAAAAGCTGCTTATTATAAGCATACCACAACCAAACCCACATATCAAAACAGAGAAAAGTCTTTCTATTCAATTAGCAGGTTTGGAAAACATCATACTTACTTTCTGGGAAGCATCCCAGGGAGATGCTGATTAGTCATAATGAAAGACTGATCAAAGGTATAGTTAAAAAAGGAATGTTTTTTAAAATGTCAGTTCAAAAGACTGAATTATGTTTGATAAGGGATTTGAAATGAGTGATTATTTTAGAAATGATGTCATTTAGGTTTTTTTGTCTAATTGGAGATTTAAAATATCTAATGCAGCCAATTGAATCAGATTAGGTTTCTTTGAGACTTTGATGCTGCAAATAAATCAGTAGGCATATGGAGAAGTAGTGTTAGGCAGTTGAGAAAACACCAAAATGGGAATCAAGACACCTGGAACTTGTCCTAGCTCAGTGTTGCCAAAGGTCTCTTCCAGTTCTGAAATTCTGTGATTTCCAAAAGAAATTTCAAACTTGCTAACTATGAAGTTTCATTATGTATGCCCCCGAATCTGAAATTTGAAAGGAAAGGGTTTTAGAAAATTTAATTTGCAACCCGTTATGATTCAGATCTTAAAACTCAGACCTCAAGCTAATGAATGAAAGAAGACATTTTCTGATTAGGATTGATAAAGAGCCAATTATCAATGTATCTACCTGATTGAGACCATTCATAACTGCAAAACAATGCTATTCTAGGAGTGCAAAGGAGGTTACATCTGCTTATTATATGCACAAATGACTTGTGTTCTATTAAAAACCACAGCTTGCTCATAAGTGTTACGAATAGCATAAATAGGTTTTCTTAGAGATTTAAGAGGGAAATGGTACTTCTAACACTGGAATGGTGAAAAAGCATTTGATTTAGCAGAAAGGAATTTTTATGTTTCAAGGTTACAGGCTTTTGGTTTTTAGGAGAACTTCATTAAATGGATTGTAACCATATATTCTAAACTCACAGCCCACATAATAAGCAATTCTATAAAGTCACCTTTCTTTATACGATTGCAAGGCATTACACAGAGTGGTCTAGTGTCATTCCTATTCTCTATTTGTGGTTGCAGAAGAATCTTATGGAGATCTCAATTCTCTAGTTGACTACAGAACACTAAGTGAGGAAGATAGGAGACAGTGCATCATGCTTCTGTTCACATGACCTAATGGTTTATTAAAAATAAGAACTGAAAGATAATAACTCAGAATTTGTCCTGGCGGTAGAGTCACAACTCAGTATATTCCTTCCAGACTCCTTTTTATGATGATACTAACTTTATTTCATTAGTAGAGGAGAATACCCCTAAGATTGCCCTAGTACTTGGCAACATTCAAAATGGTGCCAATCAGAAGCAGCTACTTCTGTCAATCTTTAGAGGCAGTAATTTAATTAAAATGAATTTTCTCCCTCGAATCTCATATTCCTTGTCAGTAGTACTATTTATTTGCCAAGATATTTTTTTTAACTGAGTTAGACAGATGGTTGTCTCTCTTTGAAAGACAAGGCAAAAAGCCAAATTTTTTAAAATGCCAAAATAGCATGCTTCTATTAGAAATAGGAATTTGGGGATTTCCTATATTTATTATATATTATCTGGAGGCTCAAAATACACTTTTTGCAGAAAAATAAGATTATAAGTCCAAGTTTATAACATTCAGACTCATTCCTTACTAAACCTGAAGCTCAAAGGAGTACATGGATAACATCAATGTGAATCACAAGTGACTCTAACGGATCTCAATCAAGGTGTTGTGGGTTCACTTGGGCTCCATCAAATGAAATACTAAAGTCCTAAGCCCCAGTACCCTATAATGTGGTCTTATTTGGAAATAGGGTCTTTGCAGATGTAATGAAGTCATACTGGATTATAGTGCACCCTAAAGTCAACGATTGACATTCTTAGAAAGAGAAAGAAATTTGAAGATGGACATATACATGGGAGGAAGGCCATGTGAAGACAGAGGAAGAAACTGGAGTGACACATCTGTAAGCCAAGGAATGCCAAAGATTGCCATCAACCACTAGATGCTAGGAGAGAAGGATGGGACAGATTCTCCCTCAGGGCTTCCACTGATGCTTTGATTTTGGACTTCTGGCCTCCTGAAATGTGAGAAAATAAATTTCTGTTGTTTTAAGCCACGTAGTTTGTGGTACTTTGTTAGAGCAGCCTTAGGAAACTAGTACACACAGTATTTAGGAAAAGAGCACTCAGGGAAAGAATGAGGAAATTTACTTTGAAGATCATGTGCCTACATAATTCAATTTGTGTGACAATCTTTGATCTGAGAACGTGTAAAGACAATTTTACCAGATTGTGGTTGTATGAGGAGATGGCTTATTTTATATTTTATTTTATTTTACTTTACTTTGGGAAGGCTCTTTGCCCTATAAACATCTACTTTACATGAATTAAGAACTTTGGCAAACTTAAATTCTTAGTCATCTACCAAGGATTTTGTACTTCCAAGGATATGAAATCACTTTGAAAGTAGAGGTTATCAGAATGGCATGGGAAACTCAGGCCACAAAATGTTTTTTTCTGTGTGTACTTATGTATCTATCTATCTGTCTTTCTATCTGATTTTGGCTTTTTTGCAATGTAGACTGCTCTGTAATTGGAATAACGTTCTTAGTGATGTTTCCTATTCCACTTGTAGTGACCTCACGTAACCACTCCCATATTCATTATGTTTTTAATTCTCTAGCTGTAGATGTAAGAGTATCATAGTGGAGTCTACTAACAAATATTTGTTGGATGCCTATTATGGCACAGATACTTCCTGGGTGCTAAGGATCCAAGAGGGACTCGGTCCCTGTTGTTAAGGAACTTACATTCCAATTGGGAAGACAGACATTAAAAAGCAAGTAAATGATATGATTTCTAGTCCTGATAAGTAATAAGAACTATCTTACTCTAGTAGAAGGTGAGCAGGCAACCAGGTTAGCTAGGGTGGTTGGGGAAAGCCTTTCTGGGGAAATGGAATTTGAATTGAGACTTGAAAAATGAGAAGGAGGCAGCCATGCAAAGATTTGGGAGAAAAGTCATCCAAGCAGAAGGACTTTATATCAAGTTACTGAAACAGAAGTAAGCTTGCTGTGTAAGAAGAACCAGTCTGACTAGAGTATAATGAGGGAGAGGGTGGAAGGAGCTGAGAATAGAGAGAGAGGAAGAAGCTACACCATACAGGTCCTTGTAATCCTTGGTAAAGAGTTTAGATTTTAAGTTTCATGAGGAGTCACTGGAAGGCTTTAAGCTGGGAAGCACTATTAGCAGGCTGATGTTTTCAAAAGGTCACCCTAGGGGAAAATGAGTAGAAACAGGGAGACAAATTAGGGAAATATTGCAGATGAGAGATGATAGTGACTTGGACTAGGGTTTTCAAATCCAGTGGAGATGAATTTGAGACATTTTAACAGTGTAAGTAGTTTGGGAAATATATTTTTGGAGGTAGGAAGGGACTTAACTGATGATGAGATCTGAAATTTGAAGGAAAGAGAAGAATCAAGGATGACTTGTACAGTTTGGCCTCAAAGGGTGAGTGTTGATTCAAATGTAGAGGGCTTAGCAGAGAGCAGATTTAGAAGTGAAACTATAGTCTTATTTGGGCTCTAAGGTCAAGAGGTCTATCAGCTGTCCCAAGTGGCAATGTGGAGAGGTGAGTTGGATGCATTATACGATTTCTGAAGTTCAGAAAAGTAATTCAAACTAGAGCTATAGATATGAGCGGCATCTGAAATAGACGATATAGGTATAGATGGTATTTGAACACATGGTACTGGATGAAATAACTTAGGGAGAGGGCATACAGAGGAAAAAGGACTAAAGAAAGAGTGCTGGGGCAGTCCAACTTCAAAAATCTTTTCTAAGAAAAACCAGCAAAGGACACTGAGAAAAAGTGCCTAGTGAGATAGAAGGAAAACCGGACAATACCTCAAGGAGAGCATTGTCATCCATTGCAAGTGCTGCTGATGGGTCAATAAAATTAGATCAGAGATTTCACCATTAGCTTGGGTGAAATGTACCTCTTTGGAGTTTTTGGTAAGAGTTCTTTCAAGACAAAGAAGTTGAGTTAGTGAGTATAGGTACGTATTTGGAGTAGTGTTTCAATACAGTGGATTAAAAAATAAAATGAAGATAAAGAAGTTGAGTTAGTGAGCATAGACAAGTATTTGGAGGAGTGTTACCATTGAAAGAGAATAGATAAATGGAGGTTTTGTGATTTGTTTGTTTATTATGTTTTTAAAATGAGTGATATTGAGGCATATTTGATTGGTAACTGAGTTGGTTAAGCAGAGAGAAAGAAAGTGATAACTCAGTAGAGAAAGGACGTAATTACAGGAGCAAAGCCCTTGTGAAAGTGAGAAGGGTGAGATTCAAGGCACAAATGAATACACTTCTTTTCTAGTAGCAGCAATGCAGTAGAGTATGGGGTTTAGAGTCAGTCTCTAGAGACAGACTTCCTGGGTTCAGTCAGACCCTGCGTTTGCTGCTTGTTGTTTTGTAACCTTGGACAAATGATTTCATTTCCTCATCTCTAAAATAAGGATGAAATAATAGCATATAGGGTTGTCATGCATATTAAATAAGGTGAAATGGGTGAAGTTTCATAAAGTAATACCTAGCACACAGTAAGTCCTCAATAAATGCCAGCAGTTGCTATTGCTGCTGTTGTTATTTTATGGGAACATATGCAGATATGTTGGTAAAATTTTTGATGGATTGCTTTTTCTAGTGTGAAGAATCTCATTGGTATTTTGATGAAGATTGTGTTGAATCTGTAGATTGCTTTGGATAGAATGAACATTTTCATGATGTTAATTCTTCCCATCCAAGAACATGATATGTTTTTCCACCTTTTTGTGTCCTGTGTAATTTCTTTCAGTAGTGTTTTGTAGTTATTGTTGTAGAGATCTTTCACCTCCTTGGTTAAATCGATACCTAGATATTTTATTTTTGGGGGGTGACTATTGTAAATGGTCTTGCTTTCTTGATTTCATTTTCTGCTAGTTCATTATTGGAGTATAAAAATGCTTTGATTTTTGGGTGTTGATTTTTCGTACTGCAACATTACTGAAATTGTTAATCAGCTATAAGAGTTTTTTGGTAGCCTCTATAGGTTTTTCTATATATAAGATCATGTTGTCAGCAAACAAGGACTGTTTGACCTTGTCCTTTCCAATCTCGATACCCTTAATTTCTTTCTCTTGCCTGATTGTTCTGGCTAGTACTTCCAATACTATGTTAAATGGGAGCAGTGAGAATGGACATCTTTGTCTTGTTCCTGTTCTTAAGGGAAAAGCTGAAAGCTTTTCAGGATGATATTGGCACTTGGTTTGTCATAAATGGCTTTTGTTGTTTTGAGATAATTTCCTTCTATACCTAATTTGCTGAGAGTCTTAATCATGAAGGGATGCTGCATTTTGTCAAATGCCTTTTCTGCAAAAATAGAGATAATCACATGGTTTTTGTCCTTGGTTTTGTTGATGTGGTGTATCACATTTATTAACTTGCATATGTTGAACCAACCTTGCATCCCTGGGATGAATCTCACTTGCTCATTGTGTATAATTTTTTTTGATGTGTTGCTGTAATCTGGTTGTGAGTATTTTGTTAAGGATTTTTGCATCCAAGGTCATTAAGGATATTGGCCTGTAGTTTTCCATAAAATTTCTAAAGGAAAATATAGGGAAAAAACTCCAGGGAACAGGACTGGGCAAAGATTTTATGAATAAGACCCCAAAAGCACAAGCAACAAAAGAAAAACTAAATAAATGGGATTATATCAAACTAAGAAGCTTCTGCACAACAAAGGAAACAATCAACAGAGCGGAAAGACAACCTATGGAGTGGGAGAAAATATTTGCAAACTATACATCCAACAAGGAATTAATATCCAGAAAATACAAAGAACTAAAACAACTATACAGTAAAAAACCAAATAATCCAATTAAAAAATGGGCAAAGAAGATGCATAGACATTTTCCAAAGGAAGACATGCAAATGGCCAACAGGTACATGAGAAAGTGCTCACCATCACTAGTCATCAGAAAAATGTAAATCAAAACCACACTGAGATATCATCTTACCCCAGTTAGACTTGCCATTATATTAAAAAGACCAAAAATAAAAAATGATGACGAGGATGCAGGGAAAGGGGAACTCTTCTATGCTGTTGGTGGGACTGTAAATTAGCACAGCCATTTTGGAAAACAGTGTGGAGGTTTCTCAAACAACTACAGATAGAGCTACCATATATCCAGCAATCCCACTACGGGGTATATATCCAAAGGAATGGAAATCATGTAGAAGGGATACCTGCACTCCTATGTTCATTGCAGCTCTATTTATAATAGCCAAAATATGGAACCAACCTAAGCATACACTGATGGATGACTGGATAAAGAAAATGTGGTATATATACCCAATGGAATACTACTCAATCATAAAAAAAAGAATGAAATTCTGCCATTTACGGCAACATGGATGGGTCTGGAGAAAATTATGTTCAAGTGAAATAAGCCAAACAAAGAAACAGAAATACCACATGTTCTCACTCATAACTGACTGCTAGAAGGAAGGAAGGGAGTAGGGGAGGGAAGGAGGGAAGAAGGAAGGAAAGAAGGAAAGAAAGAGAGGAAAGACCACAATGATATGTTGAACTTTCAGAAGGAGAGAACAAACCTAAGGATACTAGGGATGGGGGGAGGGAGGAAGGGTGTTTGGGAAGTGATAGGTCAGGTAAAGGGCATAAAGAAATATCACGTTTTGTAACAATGAACATGCTAATAATAAATTTAAAAATTAGTAAAAAAAATGAATATAAGGATATGTTTGAATACAACAAAAAAATTTTGATGGGAAGATGAGGCAGTTAGTTGTCAGCTGATTGCACTTATTATGTCTAAGAAGAATGTAATGAGATTATCAGAGGGGTCAGTGAAAAAGGGGTAGAAAATTTGAGGAGAGAGAGAAGATATTAAGTGGTTATTTTTCTCCTAATCAAATGCATTCTGATATCAGTAGAAAGAATCTAGAGCTGGGGATCCTATATCACTGAATTGTTATGAGGAACAAATGAAATAATGTCTAAGAAGTACTTAGAATATAAAGCACTGTATGAATCATATTATTATTTTGTTGGCACAGCTAGTTGTAAAGTGAAATGTTTCCTTAAATGATTGGGGGACATCACGTAACAGGTTTGATATTGCTCCGTGAATCATTGGCTTATTTTTTAATGTTCCATAGACACTGACTATATTAGAGGATGTCTTTTCTTGTTTGTATACATTATATTTTTAATAAGTTTGAGGCAAAAAATAAAGTCTAGAAATTCAACATGAATTTAGGTACTGAAGGATTGCAGTCTCAAAATATGGAATATACCTCAGCCTTTGGGCTTCTTTCATACTCCAAACATGATTATTTAGCAGGCTAAGTTTATTTTAAAACAAAGTTTAGGTATTCTTGTTTGTAGCAAATAAATGGCATGCAAAAATCCTGGCAAACTTACCATTTTGACAACATGAAATTTTCTCATCCAGCTGGTCATTAGGCCTTTCCAACTGTCAATGTCTCTTGCAATCTGCTTTAATAGTAGCATATAATTAGCTTTATACAGATCAGAGACATTGGGGGGTAATATTCCAATGCAAATATCAAAATCCCAAGAAAGTTAACTCAAAGAGACATATGTCCCCACCATCCTTCATGACAGTCTTTAGCTCTGAAGGCTTTAGCAATTGATTGGTGTAAGGTACTTTGAATCATAATATCAAAATATTGTAATTAAATACCTACTGGAGTTCTGGTAAATATATTCAGGAGTATGATATAAATAGCAGTATGTCATTAATGTGCATTGCTTGTCTTCACATATATAGCTAAGTAACCACCTCAGAGAAATGTACCCAATAATTGTAGAAAAATAGTTTCTAATGCTACGGAAAATTTTTCAAGATTTGTGTATATGAGAAAGTTCAAATCAACACAATTTTATTTGTAAGGTAGTGCATTGCCTGATTAACCCATGATTAACCTCATTTTAACATATATTGAGTTATGTACACATTTCCTCACCTATATACATAGACACACGCAGATTCTCTAGGACAAAAATATGTCGCTTTTAAAGTGAAGAAGATTGTTATTTTCAAATAGAATTGGAGGCATCCTTATATCTCTTGAGTTAAGGAATTCCATTTGGAACTTTAGGATTTCAACACCTAGTGTCTTTACTTTTCTTTTAACAAGAATCCCTTCATCCTTAGTAGTTCCACACCACCATAGCAAGGTTTTTGCTTTCGTGAAATGTAATCTTTGAGAGTGCCTAGCAAGTAGAAAGATAGTTGCCTATTCCCCAGATCATTTAGAAGTATTTGTAATAGTTCTATGTGAAAGTGCTGTCTAATCACAGGCCTAATGGAAAAACTGTGAACAAGACAAGGCAGTATACAGGCTATGACTTTTCACTAACACAAAAAAGAGAGAGTTTCTTAGTTTTTTGTACCAAATTAATTTGAGGATTATCAATAATTAAATATTCCTGTTAAGTGAAAAATGAAATCTACCAGGCTTCAAATCTGCCCACAGGAGACTTGATGTTTGGCAGAGCAAGTCCGAGATGCCAACTGTGCTTCTTAGATTATAGCTTTGCCAGGCCCATGACGCCAACTCACATGAGAGTGGTGAGTTTACCACCTCTACTGAAGACTCTAGGTTTGGCTTTATTACAGCTGCTAATGATAAATTGGGCAATAACGAGAATCCATTGGCAGTAAGAAGGAAACTGCAGTCTGGAATTTACATGTGAATATCGTGAGTGAAAAATGTTCACTAATAAAGTCTGAAATGTCAGATGGGATTTTTTTATTCCTTTAGAGTTTTTCATAAGCCCATTGCTTGTGCCCCAGAGAGTTTGCAAGAAATTCCTAACCGGAGTTTCTCATTCTCCATCAGTTTATTTGTGTCCCTTGATGATTATGCTCTTGTCATAAAACCATACTCATTTTCTGGCTGAGGACCATTAAATATTTGTTTGCAAAGTCATTTCTGTTCCTGTATACACCGCATATTCTAGCTCCTGTTAAGTACTGTAGTGGACCAAGTTAGAACCTGAAGGACAAGCATTCTCACTCATCTGTAGTGCCCAAGTGATTGAGATTTTAGGCAAGTCAGGGCAGGGAAGGGCAGAGCAGGGATGTTTAATATCCGCATTTGATGGTTGAAAAATTGGACACCCAGGAAAGATAAGTGATTTGGCTGAGGTCATACAACTGGTTCCATTCAAGTAAGCATTATGAAAACACAGGTCCTATTTTCTAGTGTTTTCCATAACTTTCTTCTTTTCAATATCAGATGGCGACACAAGTATATCTTAATTCCACCTCTGAGTTCAGGTATATATTCTGTGTAGAAAATGCATCTCTTTAGCTTCTGTGACTTATAGAATATGATGATTTTCTTGCAATAAATAAACAAATATCATGCAATGGGCTGAATGTTTATGTCCCCCCAAAATTCATATGTTGAAATCCTAATCTCCAAGGTGATGGTATTAGGACATGTGGCCTTTCAGAGATGATTAGGTCATGGGAGCAGTACTGTCTATAAAGTGCCTTTATAGAAGAAGCCCAGGAGAGACCCCTCTTCCCTTTCTGCCATGTGAGGTTACAGCAAAAAGATGGCTATCTAGGAAGCAGGCCCTCACCAGGCACCGAGTTTGCCAGCACCTTGATCTTGACTTCCCAGCCTCCATAACTATGAGAATTAAATTTCTGTTGTTTAAAAAGCTACTCAGTCTATGGTATTTTGTTACAGCCTAGATGAAGACATGCTGCAACATGGGAATTTATTAATGAATGATTTAAAATCCTCTACTAAAAAAAGTGATTTTTATGAATATTTCAGTGATCTGGCCATAACATATGGCACTCAACTGATGATTCAGCTGTTATGGCTGATAAGCTGGGTGTCCCTTGCTTCCCTAAGAATTTTTACTAAAGCTGCACACAGTACTCAATGTTGTTTATTTTGGTTTCACATACCTCGAGCAAGTGATAAGCATGTATAAATATTGAGAAGATTACATATCTTCCAATCACATAACACATATAATCTTCCAGAGATCAGCATAATTTCACTGACTTCACTTCTGTGGGACACTATTATGTAGTGGTTAAGTTCATAGCTTCGAGAATCAAATGGACTTGGATTTGAATCTAAGAGCAGCAACTTGTTAGCTATGTGAGCTTGGGCAAGTTATTTAACCTCTCTCGATCTTCATTTTCCTCATCTGTAAAATGGGGGAAATACTAGCACCTGCTTCAGTGTTGAGGAGAGAGGCAGCAATTTAATTATTCTAAAGGGCTTGGCAAAATGCTAAGTGTATAGTATATAGTAAATACATAAACAGTAGCTACTGTTGCTGCCGCCACCTCTGCAGCTGTTACTGTTGTTATTAAAGGATCATTAGAAATCCCAGAGAAGCAAACTGGGAGGGGGAAAGGACAGGCAAATAATAAGGGATATGTGATATATCTCCTCTGTGTGTAGTATAAGAGAATGATGACTTACTAGTCAATTTCTTCAACTTTCCCACATAATTCTGAAGAAACTAAAGTGCCCTTTATGGTTTCTCAACGACTTCTCCAACTCTTTGGGGCAATCAGGGTTATTATATAAAAGCCAAAGCATGGTTTTACAAGCATTTTTGTTTTTCTCGTAAAGTATCACATGCTTAGGAGAAATTTTATCAAAAGGTGATGATTCACACATTTCTAAATCATCCCAACTGATTTTGGAGAAGCCTTTTGATATTCAAAAACTTTTTATTCTTCTTATAACCATATACTCTGCCATATGTAAAATTTGGTTATTATATTTTTAAATGTATTTAACATCAAAGATTGGTTTGAAACTCTGAATTTGTGGATTTTTGGGGGTGGGGGGAAGAACAGGGAGAGAAGGGGTGTTTTGGATATTGTAGAATGAATTCTCAGCCATAAGAAAGAATTCCAACAGACGTGGAATGTCTAAGAGTGAGGTGATTATACAACGGAAACTGGTTGCTTGTCTCTTTATTCTCTTGAACACCCACAGGACACTCAGAAACATCCATCTGAAAGGTATTTTAACTAACATATTGGCATGGGATGTCATGGAGTGTCTGAGTGACAAAGTAATTGTAAATTGATCAGACTGGTATAAACATGTAAAATATCATGAATACTGGTGTTTATGGCAAGCACCTGATACTCAGAATTATAGAGGAAATTGAAGCTCATATATATATATATATATATATATATATATATATATATATATATATATATATATATATATATAATTTGAAGGTCAAAATATGTGGATAGATGTGAATCACCAAGAAACCCATGTCTTGTCATGGACATTATAATAGCTTAAAAATGAACTTTTGACTGCAGAAATACTCTTTGCTTGGTACAAAGAAACTCTTCTATTTATTATTTACCAGAACCTCAAATACTATTTAGTGGCTAAAATGTAATAGGTCTGGTCCTCTGATTTCGAGGTTAATCAGGTAGGTACTTTCTGACACACAATGAGAAATAAACTTCTGCAAAGCCTTTACCAAGATTCTGTTCTAAGGTCCTGCCAAGAGGAAGGTCTGGTTATTTCCCCTAGTCTAGCAGCCCATATTTTTCTAAGTGTTCCTAAACATGTTAGGTATTAGGTAAAATAATGAAAGCAAGTCACAGGCAAAAATGCAGATGGTCCAGGGTTTTGCCTTCAGAAGCCTGATGTTAGTAATAAACCTAAAGGAGACCAATCTCTCAAGAGAGCATTTGCTTTTAACTAAATCATAACAACAAAAACATAATGGCTGGTTATTAGGTCTCAGTGATTAAAAAAAAAAAATCACGGTTTTTCAAATACCTGAAGTCTGCATGACCAGCATATTCCCTCTCTGTAGGTACTTATATGGAACCTGAGTTAGAGTCTGAAAGTAGCTTGGTGAGAATGTAATCAAAACAAGGAGCATTAGATAGTTTGAATTTTTCATGTTGCCAGGCTAAGATAGATAAGCACAATAAAATTGACCTTACCAGTGGTAGTAAAATTCTTGACTCTGTTGGCAGCAATAACCCTGCCTACATTTCTACACTAGACATAACTGTAAATACTAGGGTACTTCACAAAGTTTGTAGAAAAAATAAAATGAAAAGATAATGTGAATTTTTCTACGAACTTTTTGAAGTACCCTCTTATTAAAAGGTTGTCATTGGAGGCCATTTATCTCCTGGACACTGCTTGTATGGACTCTGCCAACCTTTGCCTCTGTGATGCTCTTTTTCCTATTTCAATGACTCGCCATTCACCTTCTGATGTTCCTTAGATTTGATAATAAACTGAAATAAATTAGAGTCAAATTCTGTGGGCTTTAGAGTTGCATCAGTCAGGGTCCCAGCAGGAAATAGTACACCTAAGATTATTTAAATGAGAGACAGTAGTGGATAGATGTGAATCACCAAGAAACTAGCAACAGTTAGAAGTTGTTAACCACCACTAATCCTGAAGGGAGTACAGCAGCTGAGTGAAAGCAAGAACCACAGCGGGGAGACTGGCTGGCAGGAACTGTGATCAACAGAGGGGATCATGTACCACTGGGTACAAAGTGCTGAAGTAAGGAGGGCTTGGTGAAGAAGGACTCTGACGTTTTTCTTCTTCTAATCTAAAATTTCCTGCTTGTGCCTCCTGTTTATCTAACCTAATGGAAAGTCAGCTGACACAGGAAGATGGATAATTCAATCCACAGAAGTCAGCCTCCCAGGGAACAGAGCAGGAAAAGGAAGGGGTGGAGTTGAGTATTGGTGGTGGTTGTGCAGGGGGGAAAAAGATAACAACCAGCATAGCAGCTATGGTGCATCTTTCCGGACACCTTTAATATCTATACTCAGGCTCACTGTGTGCTGATCTTATGTACTCTAAAATGAAAGTCTAGTTTATCTCATATCCAGTGAGTCTTTACTGTGGTCTTCCAAGCACAGAAATCATAGGCTAGAAAATTAAGGCTGGTTTGTTACTGGGACCATGAAACTGGTGAACATTGGGAGCAGATGTAAAAGCCAAAGCTAAACTTGCTTATTCCACTATCTGGAGCAAAGTGTAGGTATAGAAGAGGCAAAGATGAGGAGGAGGAAGAAGATGGACATGATGGAGAAAATATGTGTGTGATGGGGATGCAAGTAATCTGTGGGCCTGAATCATTATTGCATACCAAGACACAGTGTTTTCTTTTAATCTCGAGGGAACTAGTATTACTGCTGCCCTACACACCCAGGAAATTATGAACCAGGAGAGAGAAGAAAGAGAATTGATAGTACTTTTTGGAAAGTCAAAGCCATTGCATGATTTCTAGGGAGAAAAAAAAATAATGTTGACTTTGACATAGCTTTCAAATGATCAGTTATCAAAGGAAGTCCACCACTACCTATAGTTGCAATATGCAATGATCAAGGAAGGGAAGCTTGACATAAATAAAGAAATTCATGTGGCAGCCTAGCAGGAAAACAACAAAACAAAACTAGAAACAGAGGACATGATTGAATTGTGTTGGTCCGATGAGGTTTTCCAAAGCACCTATATTTTTTCTTTGTTTTATCTTCTATCTTAAAAAGCAAAGTGTGATTTTACACTTTTACCAAACAAACAAAACTGTAACTTATGTTTCACTATTTAAATAGCTTATCATATGTACTTTTGACAGTTCTATTACATTTCTGAAAGGAGTTGAAATTCTTTTTGTCTTGTTTTGTTTTTGGACAATTGGGCAAAGGGAACGCATGCCTCCTCATGATTCTCTCCTTTGTATTTTAATAGGATGAAACAGCCAGTAAACTGACAGATGAATAATTATTTCATATCTACCATGTGCTTAGCACAGACCTGGGTTCCAGATGTTACAAAAGCACTATTAAATGTGGTCTTGCCTGAAGTAGTTTATGATCTGACCTACAAGAGAAGCATACACATATGACATTAGGGATAATGCAAGATAATGTAGAATTAAGCACCAAAATGTGTGATAAACACTGTGTCCACCTGGCAAAATTATCCTAAGGCACTGGTAAAGCATCAGAGTTTATTTGATCCAAATATGAGTGACTGCAGCCCAGGACGACATAGATTCAAGAGGCCTTGAATCATGTGTTCTGACTTGTAGGCTAGGTTTCAGTATTTTTATAATCACAGAGAAAGGGAGAACAAAGGGGAAAAGAGTGGACAGCCTCTTAATTACCACATCAGTTTTTCTATTGGTTACAAAGCATTAAATAGGTTAGTGATTGGTCTTTGGTTACATCCTATGTACAGATATATGAGTAAGGGTCACAAGATACATTTCCTGCATTCCTAAGTTAATATATAGCTTTTAGGTATCAGTAAGCCTAGTTTTACATTAAAAATAGTCTTGTGGTAACAGTTCCAGGATGCGATGGTTACCCCATCTCAGACCCCTTGAGGCTTTTAGGAATTTAGCTGACCTCAGAGCAGATTTCTGGTTTATCAACTGTAAGTGCTGGAGCATTAGTGAGGGCTGGAATACTTAGGAAAGATGGCTTGGATAAAGTGGAGCTTGATTTAAACTCTGAAACAAGATTTGCATAGGTGAAGAGGATAGGAAGGAGATTTCCAATATGAGGTCTATCTTAGTCATAAATGTTGTAAATCTTTTCCCAAGTCACCCTTTCTCATTTGATTTTGCTTAGGGTATTCCTAATATGCAGACATTTAAGCATTTGTAAATTTAAAGTTGTAAATCCTTTGTTTTGCAATTTATTTTACTGGTTTTATGCTTAGAAAATCCTGCCATATCTAGAGTGTTAGATATCAACTTTAATTTTCTTTTGAAATTTTTAAGTTTATGTTTTAACAATTGACTTTTTAATGTGTCAATTTATTTTCATGTATTTTGTGAGATAAGACTGCAATTTTTAAAATATATTGATTTTCTAGAACATTTTATGTACTGATTCATCACATCTCAATTGTTTGTTACACATACTCTTTTGCATGTTAAATTTCAATGTCTGTATATTTCCAAATAGCTAGAGGAGAGGATTTGGAATGTTACCAACACAAAGAAATTATAAATATATGAGGTGATAGATATCCCAATTACCCTGATTTTGATCATTACACATTGTATACGTGTACAAATATCAAATTATCACATGTAACCTGTAAATATGTACAATTATTATGTATCAATGAAAACACTTTAAAAATCTCAGTATATGTTAGGTTTTGTTTCAGAGTTAGATTACTCTTTATCATTAATCTGTTTTTAGGATCTTGTATGAGTACTACTTTTAGAAATTAGTTTATATTTGTAATATACTTTAGTATCTGGTTTTTCAGACATTTATTTGCTATTTCTGTCTGATTATTTCCTAGGAGCCCTTGAGATCATTTTGTCAATGAACAAAAAAATTCCCTTATGATCATTTTTTATTTTTTCATTACTACATTTCACTACTATTTTTCACTTTTTTTCAAGTGTAATCATATCCTCCTACATATAACCTGTACTCTAGCTAAACTCGATTTTTGTCATGTCCTTGCTTTTCCACTCTGATACATTTACTCATTCTATTTCTTTATCTTTACCTGTTGAAATTCTAGCCATCCCTCAAGGCTCATTTCAACATTATCTCCTGATCTTTGATGAAGACTTTTCCTGATCAGCCTGTATTGCTGTGTTTATTCCTCTCATGTAACAATATTTTTTGCATTATTTTACAGTTGACTGTAAGATATTTAAGAGCAGAGGCAGTGTCAAGTTAATCTTTGTTTCCCCGGTAACAACTAGCATAGTAACTAGGATGCCCGCCTTTGGTGTAAAGAGCCTTGAGACTCCTTAAATACTAGCATAGTGAGTGCACAATTTTTACTAGTATGATTGACAACTGAGGCATCATTATAATAACTGCTAATAGAAACCACGGAAGCAAGTGCTCCTAGGAATACAGATTTAAAACATCAGTGGATGTTTAAAACAACATAGATATAGATATAGAAAAATCTAACATCATAGGACTCTGACTTTTCTCTTACAGGATGCTAATAATTTTACTACCCTTATGGGTACCTTCTTTTTTTTTTTTTTTTTTTTTGATGAATCACCCATCTTATAAAACTTTTTTAAAAGTTATCCTCAAGTTCTATAAAAAATGAAAAATGAAGATTCTGTTCTCTTCTAATTTGGTACTATTCACAGCATGACTCCCGGTTCGTTACTTATACCCTAGTAGGTATTCTCTATCACAGGATCTATTTCCAAATTACAAGAGGTAATATACATTTTAATTGGATCCCTGTTATCTATCTAAAAACTGCAAATGAAATAATTACTTAACATTCTGCCTTCAAGATTTTATCCATTTTTAATGACTAAATTCTACTTTCACGTTAAAAAAGTTCAGCACTTATCAGCAATTATGAATATAAAAATAAACTCTAATGTTGTAATGAAATACAGTACATAAAAATGGTGCAGAAATATAACTGGTGGTTAATTAAGAGATAATGCCCACAGTACTGAATAGTGTCATAGTATAATCATCCTTTGGCACACATATTAAGGTGAAGGAAAGTCATTATTTTACTTTAGGAAAGCAATTTATAAACGTTATATTTATTTATACTGCAGTTTGATTTACAGGAATGCCACCAGGTAACAAAAAGAAGGAGGGCTTTGTAGAACAATGATGTTCTAGCTCCCATACTTTCCTCAACAGATGCCTTCCTGTCCTTAAGCAAAACACTTTACCTTGTCTTTAGTTTTCTTATTTGTGAAATGGAGAAAACATCTCTGCTTTAATTACTTCATATGGTTTTGATGATTGCAAAATAAATTAAAAGATAAGAAAGAATATTGGTAAGTTAAGCAATGTTATATAAATGTAGGGGAAGGTTTAAATAGCTCGTGTGCACACACAGACAGAGAATAGGCATAAGCTGCACTGGCATTGGCCTGAAGAAGTATAATTTTAGTCAATTATCAGACAGTATATCCTCCACCTTAATTTTCCCAACTATTCCTCAGGATACCTTCATAGACACATATATGATTAGGAAATAGTGTAAAACAGAGAGCCCTGAAAGTTATCCAGTGCTGAAAATAATAGGAATTTCTGATGACCTGTATGATACTTTTTCTAGATCATTTGTAAGATGGATTCCCTAGATCATTTCAAAGATTTAAAAATTGTAATTTTAGTAAAAAGAATATTTTTTACTTTCTAACAAAGGATTATAAAGAATATAAAATTGCATGCTATAGAAATATAAAATCAGTCTAATAAGGTGAACAAATCTAGCACAATTAAAACTGTCACTGAATTGAAGTGACTTTCAAAATGTACTTTGTAATGAATCAAAGGCTAGCTCAGAAGGCCTTTCTATGTGTGTGCTAATATTTTGTTTACATATTCATTACTAGTTCTTTAAAACAACTAAATATCTGGTATTTATAATAAGTCTAGTTTTAATAGATTGGTCAATGATTAATGTGGTGTTTGGCAATCAGTTATAACAACAGCAACTGTAAACAATCAACAGTCTTGATGATCAATGAATGAGTATACATATGGTACTAGGAATCTGTAGTGTGTTACAGACCAGATACCACATAATGAGGGTTTTAATAAAAGTTTCTTAGATGAATAAGTAAATGAATAAATAAATGCTAAAGATTCTTATCATCTCGTTCAGAAGTTTTGTTTCTGTTTTTCATGTATTATATTTATCCTATCTTGCAATAAATAGTACACACTTGTACTTTCAAATACGTATGTATACAGACACACAATCTCGTGGAGCCAGATATATTTTGTAATTCAGAAATTTTTTGAATTTCAGAAAAGTAATATGGAGCGTGTACTAATATTGGGTAGCAACTCAAATGGGTCTGAAGCAACACCTCAAAATAATAATAATGATAAATTAATATGTCCTCAGTTAAACATTTAAATATTGGCAGTAAAAGGGGAAACAGAAAGACAATAAAAAACTTCAGTCAGTTAAGTTCATGTTTTGCTGAACTGGATGAACTGGGTACCAAATTTGGAGAAAGTTTTTTTTGTTTTCAGAGCACTCTGAATTTTCCATTTAGGGATGAAAGTTAGTGGACCTGTAGTAGTTCCTAAGGAGGGTAACTGAAATGACGAGTATGACTATGCTGGCCTCCTTTCAAGCTCTGAGATTTTGTTTTTGTTTTGTTAACCCTTTTTTTGCTAGAGGAAAAAGGAGTTGAGTTAACATGAGGGTCCTTTGGAATATGGAGAGGATGGTTTGGAGTCCTATTGATGAATAGCATGCAGGCAGAATTAGAAGAAACTCTTAATGAGGGAATCTCCGAGAACTGTGTTAACACCAGCCTGAGAATGCCAGAGAGCTGGAGAAGGGTATTTTCTTCATTTTTGCTTGGAACACACCATGGTTCAATTTGACACCAGAATCATGAGATCTGAATGCAGGACAGTGATATTTTTGTACCTCAAGATGTTTTATAGCTTTGAAGAGCATTGGGAGGCAGCATTGCCAAAGGCTAGATACCATCATGGAGTGATTTTAGCCAGTAAAGCACATGAACAAAAGGACCTAAATTAACATGAGAAAAAGATTTGTGAAGTGGATGGAAGGTGAGGGAGATCCTCCCAGGAATCCTCAGATATCACCTACAGGGTGATGGGGCCTGGAGAACTAACATGGGAGGGTGAGTGAAAAACAGGTGAGATTCAAGCATTAATATTGCTATGACTTTTTATACAATGCAAGTTGGAAAGTCCCGTGGAAATTCTGGTAACAACTAAACTACAGAGGATTGCAAATTGTACTTAAAATACAACTTTTCTACCATCATAAATTAAAGCCATTATTTATTTAGCTGGTATGTTGGGAGCAGCAGGGGTGGGGGTGGGGGCACCTGGTGGAAACTGTAGTGCTGTCTGAATGAGATTATTCATTTGATTGACAATCATTTGGGGGAAAAAAAAATCTAGGTGACTAAAGAAAATTTTACACTGGGTACACACACACACACACAACTAAACAAACAGACCAAAAACACTGTCATCCTGAGCTTGGCATGGGGATCAGGAAGGAGGGGTGGACGTATCCTTGTGCAAGGACTAACTGAATGATAGGTGGGTCTTTGAAACTATCATTCGATTTGTTACTTCATCGATATTCATCCCTCCCCAAAATTGAATCATCAGTGACCCATTTTTTGTGTGTCTTTTTACCCTATATTTAAGTATGAGGGTGCTTCAAAAAGTTCATGGAAAAATAGAATTAAAAGATAATGGAATCTTTCCACGAACTTTTTGAAAAGCCCTCATACATTTAGGAGAAAAGTTTTTCAAGGGAAAGATGGGGGTCATTTCCATGGTATTCTAAATAATACAAATGAATGATGAAATACATTGATTAAAGTCTTTTAAGATAAAAGAATGGAATGCTTTGGAATTTTAAATTTAATATTCAAAAAGCTATTGAAGCAGTATAAGATCACTATTTATGTTCATTTGTACTTATCAGTTGAATGTGAATTAATAATGTATATTTTTCTTATTCCCTGTAAAAGGTTTTAATATCAGCAATTATAATATTACAGATATTAAATTCAGTTAGAGAACCAAATGTGCTCATTTTTCTTTTAAGCATCGAAGTCATTGTCAAGTTTTAGGTGTATAAGAAATGTTTTAAACTTCAGTGCAACTTTTTATATTAGGACAACAAGTTAAACCCAAAAAGCATGCAAAGGCATTTATATTTTAATTTGAAAAAAAATGTCAATGGAAACAAGTTTACAAAGATATATCAATTTGCAGCCACAAAAGCCAATTGTAATGTCAAGAAAATAAATTACCACAATAGGAATTTATTTAGGAAACAGTGGATCACCTTTAAAAGTTCAATCCCATATTCATTGCATGCAATCATTTGTTAAAACTCTAGTCTGTCTCTTCTAATTTGTTTTCGATAAGCTACTAATATTGTCCCTCTCATTCCTCTTCAAAGCTCCTTATATTGGTTTTTCTCTTTGTCCTACAGCATTGCCATTAATAAGAGATTTCAATTGTGTAAGAAAAAGAATGGCTAAAAATTCTGTTGATTCATTGCTAAGCAGAGAGCATTGTAGAGTCATTTGAAAGGTGTGTAGTATGGTAACAGATTGGAGTCGGGAAAGAAAGAAAGGAAGAAAATAAATGTAAATATTAGTGAACTCATTTTCCCTGTAGGAGTATTGATTTCATTCATCTTACTTGATAGATAGGATGACTAAGCAAAAAATCCAAATTCAAAGGCATCAATTGAACAGGAAACAGGAGTGTAGTAGGGGAAAGGGGAAATGATGAATGTTACTTTGTTAAAAGAAGAAAAAATTCAATCCTTCTTCATGAGGGATTCATCATTTTTCTTTTTGTTCTTAAGCCATCTTAATAAGCATTTGATAAATGTCCATTTAGCTATAAGAGAAAAATCATGTTTAAAATCTTGGATCAGGGGCCATCTTTCAAATATTTCATCTTAATAGAAAAAAACTTTATCAGATTCCCTGTACAATTCTTTAATGTCTTGGGTTTAACTTTCTAATAGTTGTAGAGAAACACTAAAAAATTTCATCATGAGCGATAGCAAATTTACGACAAAATAGTGTATCATATATATTTCCCCAGCAACATTGAGAACAGTTTATATGAAAATTTTACTACAGATATTGGTCTCAGTAGATAGCACATTATTCCAGCTGCATATATGCAGACTTAAGATGAAGCTATTCTCAGAGGGATTCCATGATATTAAAATGTGGGGGTTTGTGAAAATTGTAAAAACAGTGGAACGAAGGTTGAGAATACAAATATTTACAACTGTTAGTGTGCATGCCAGCTGCCATACATATACATATGGAAGTTTCAAAAAGAATTGGAAGGGATAAAGAACAAGCGCTTTTTTCTGTCATTTTATGTAGAAGGCTAGTCTTTGCATTTATCTCCATTGAGAAGATTGTCTATTCCAGATAGTTGTGTTAGAAGGCATTTCTCTAGCAAAATTGTGTTATATTCAGAATGAAAATAAGAGGAAAATCAAAGATTTATTGAATTTTTTATTGGCCAGTTTGGGAAGATAGGATCTATTTGAAAAAAAATACATGTAAAAGTATATCGTATTATGCACAGAAACTAATAGTCTTCAACGATATCTTAACATCTGTTGTGGTAATGACTGTGATAGTATACATTTGATGTCTTGGCAAATAAGCAATATTTTGTGTGGCTTTATTGAGAAAAAAAATAGTATTTGATCTGACCACATCTCTGCTAGGTAAGAAGTATGAGGGGGAGAAAATGAATAATCTACTTGTAAATCATCTTTATTAGTAGGAAAAGATACGTAATTTGGGTGACATTCCAGACTTACTATGAACAGCTACTCTGTTTTTAGTTCATATTCTGTGACAAGAAGTTTACAATAGTAGCTTATATAATGTTAAAGGAAAAATTATTCAGTGGTACTGATTAAAGCACGGTAGGGAAGAGTTTATTTAGGACCATCGTGATAGCTATAGGGACCACTGCAATGGGGTCTGGCAGTGGGGGAGAGAGATTGGGCTCAACTCAGCATACAGCATGGGCAAATGGGAATTTATAGCCAAGGAGCTGGCTGGGTGTCAGTGGATGGAAAATTAAGAGGAAACATCAGGGGTAAGGGGGATTCTGGCTAAACCGATCTGACAGGATTCTTGCTAAAGATAGGCCAGGGTGATCAGACATCACTTGGGGGGAAAGTGGAGGATGAGGAACCTGATCAGATATTAAGGGTGATTGGATATTCAGGGTGGGGGATTCTTGCTAAACTGACTCAGCAGGGTTCTTTGCTAAAACTGGGTTGTATAAGAAAGTACACAGATGGGCCTAGGAGAAAGTTCAGAAGCCTGATTAAAGTTTGTGGCCAAGCAAAGAATCATTGTCTATGACTATCACAATATGCCAGTGAAGTTTTGTTATTATTGTTGCTATTATCTCCAATCTACAAATTCTGCTACAGAAGTTCGTAGAGGTTAGGTGACATGCCAACTTAGCTTAAAAGAAAGTACTTAAGCTCTTTCCTTAACGATGAAATAGAAATCCTGGAGAGTGGATATAATGCAGGGTTATTTCACTAATAGAACAGGGAGAGAGCAGGAGGACTGCAGTATTTTTAATTTTTCCACTGTTTAAGGGAAAGAACAAAAGTGTCAGTCTTCTCCTCTGGAAATGTTTATCTGAAATGAAGCAAAACCAGCAGAAATTCCTGGATTGGTCCTTGCCATATGAGGAAACACAGATAATAAGGAAAAAACCATCCTGGGATTGCTGATCACCATAAAGTATTTTTAAAGGGTTGACAATAGCAAAAACAATCCATTTTCCAAGACAATTTGAGATGGTCAGAGATGATTTGTTCATTAAGGTACAGAGCCACCAATTATCTCCAGTGGTTTTTAGCAGCTGGAGATATTTAGCTTGTTCACTAAACATGGCTATTTGTCAATATACTCACAGAGAAATAGGACTATTCTTTATTGCTGTGCATGATCACTAATTACAAAAGGCAATCAGTTAAAGTTCAAAGGGTGTTATATGCATTCCATCGCATTTAATGGAAACCCAGTATTGTGCCCTTTGTGTTTCTCATTCAAAATTGCAAATACCAGCTCCGGATATGCATCTGCAGTGTGGCACAGAGAATAATTTGCACCAAATAATGTGGATGTTTGACTACTTTATTTAGTCAAATTGGATGTAAATAGTACTGTTGTTAAACTCTATTACATGTGTAAAACAATCCATTGGGGGGTAGGGGGTGGGGTAAAACCTGGGGCTATCGCTTACTGTTGGATCTCTTGCTAATGTTTTTGTCTGAAGAGAGATTTCACTATTTTGGAAAATTCCTTACATGTTTGTTTTAATATAATAAGCACTTTTAAGATTGTAGTGAGAGAATCTTACAAAAGCAGAATTGACCACATGTGGCTATCTCCTTACCACCACATTTTAGATGAATTAGGATGTGCTAATTGGTAAATTAGGATGCCCTAGAGTTCCTAGTTTTCACCCAAATAAGTCCATGAGGAAACCTTTACCAAATGGAATAATCCAACTTTAATCGTGTGCTTATGCCCAAATCTATCTGTAAAATTTGTAAATATGTTTATTATCTTATAGGATATTTGAGCTGAGAAGAACCCTTCAGGTGATCTACTTACAGAGGAGGAATCCGAGGTTCAGAGAAAAAGTGATTTAACCATGATAACAGCTAGTTTGGGACAGAACTGGAACTAGAACCATAAATTCTTTTCTGATCCAGAATTTCTTCCACTGCATTGCACCTCTTCAAATTCATCTGCAGATATGGGAAGCACATAGTTTTCTGTTTTCTTTGTACTACTTATACATTTAAGAAATACACTCATGAAAAGTATTTTCTGAAAAATAAGATTTAAGAAAGAACTTCTGTACAGTTAAATATATAAACTCATTGCTTGTGCTGAGGAAAAGACTGTGTGATGACAATTTATCATTCAAATTTTATTATGAGCATTTTTTTCTCCAATTGTAATACCCTTTTGTGATCTAGGGGACACTTCTATATGTCTATGTAATTCAATTTTGGTAATTTATTATTTAAAGTTTTTTAAAAAGATGACCGGTAAGGGGATCTTAACCCTTGGCTTGGCGTTGTCAGCACCACGCTCAGCCAGTGAGCGAACTGGCCATCCCTGTATAGGATCCGAACCCGTGGCCTTGGTGTTATCAGCACCACACTCTCCCGAGTGAGCCATGGGCTGGCCCCAGTTTTGTTAATTTAATTAAAATTCAAGTAGTGAATTCATAATTTAGAAAGACTAATTAAAAAAGAATTTTTTTTTTTAAATCTATGGAACAAAGAAAATGCTCATCAACAAAAAACCTAAATTATTTATAGAGCATGATGTCCCTTTTTGGAAGGGATTAAGGACTATCAAAAATGGAGAAGAAAACCTTTTGTTTTCTGTTATTCAATGATAATATTAAATGATAACATCTGTTTTGCTTAACCTTGTGTCATTTTGCACATATTTCATAATATAACTATACACTGTCATAATAAAATATGCCTTGGGACGCCATTCCCATTCAGGTATTTCCTGTATAAGTAAAAGCAAATGATAGCTTTATGAATATGGGTGATTGATGTAACAAATGGGCAGCTTAGAATTTGGCTTTTGGGGTTTCACAGCATTATAAATATACACATTTAAGGTTTTTCTCTTGTTAAAATCTGTCATGCTTAGCTCCATCAACACCTTTCCTTGAAATACTCTTTTCTACCACAAGAATACGTTGATCTTTCAGAAGAAAAGAACAAATCTATGTTTACTAGAGGTGAGAGGTGGGGAGAGAGAGGGCGGTGGGGAGCGATTGGGTAAGGGGCATAAAGAAGAATTAGAATATGTAGTAATGAACATGCCAGTAATACTGATTTGATCAACACATGTTGTACACAGGTGATGGTAGTCAATGTTGTGCCCCCAAATTATGTATAATCTATCATGCTTCAATTTTAAAAAAAACAAAACTCTTTTCTGTCTTCTCTTCCCCTTCTTTCATTTTCCTTTCTTTAGTCTTCTTTGGTATATGCCAGTATTTGTGTTTCCCTCAGTCAGTCCTGTTTCATTCCCTTTACTTCCTGTCTTTGACATTTCCTTATTGAAGATCCTAGATGCTGTGGTGATAAAGGGCTCTGAAGTCACAGGATGGCTAAGATAGATAGGCTTATCACAGATTAGCAGTGAAGCCAGCTACATATTCTTAGTGCCTCTGAAGTAGAAATGGCTTCATAGGTTGGTAACCCAGTCTTCCTTTGAAACAGGTGCCCTTAATTTTTCTTCAACTAAATGCAGTATGGTTTTATTGATAGGGCTTAAATTTCTTTGATTCAGGTTTTTGACAGGGAAACCCCAGGAGTTTCTGGATTCAAAGGGGAAGGGAATAGGGAGATAGAAATGATTGATATCTTTAAAGAAAAATCGACAGATACACAAAAAAAGAGCCTCCCTGTCAACCAAAAATAGTTCCTGAATCAGCTGATAGACCAGTAAATAGAGGTGAGAGAAATTTCAGGTAAGACAGGTATCTTTGATGGCCCAAGGAAAAGTAGGCTTAATAACATTACCACTAACTTAGGATCTCTTGGCTTGGTATATAAAGAAACCCAAAATTAAAGATTGATTGACTTCATCATTAAGAAAAGGAATGGGCTTAAATAATCCTTCAGTAGACATCTTAATCTGCATCCTCAGTATCTAGAAAAGACTGCAGCACTTTACCAACCCACCACTGGGCATTCTCAGATAGGGCTCTTCTCTCTTAAAGAAAGAGCATTGTACCTTTGTTTCAACCTTCACATAAAGATGAAATTTATTAACACAGGAAATAGCCCAGAAAGGTTTGTGGGTAGCCTTACAAAGCATTCATTTCCTTGCTCCTTGTAAATAAAGTTCATGTTCACAGAAGTCCTTTCTTTTAGACTTGTGTTCTTCAGAAAATTGTACCCCGATCTATTAAGATAAATCACAGATAACCTTTAGGGTAAAGATTAGCATTTAAAATACTCGTAAATATTGTACTGCATTGTTCTCTTAGAAATGAACCAATAATGGGCTTGTGGAAAATAATAAGACAGTGTTTGATTTATCACACATTAATACTCAGATGCAAACATACAGAGAACATAGAGGCTGTGATGTCCTTGTTCCTATATATATAGTATTGACTTGCTATTTATTGACCATGCTTTGTGTATCATTTGCTAGGCAATTATAGTTCTAATTGTATTGTGTTTTACATAGTAGAACTGACCTATTCATAAGCACATTTTCAGGAAAATAAAGACAACTTCCATGATAGTTAAATCTACATAAACTTAATTGAAACTATTTAGACCTAATTTTTCTTCAAATTGCCATAAATTGTATACATCTTCTCACTGTATTGTTATTGACTGGAAATGTAACTCATAAATAGCATTCACATCCCTAAATTGTCATAATCAACTCTGCTCTTTAACTGCACATGATAGTTTGTAATTTCTCTTTGAATACTGCTTGCCTTCATTACAAAAGGGAAACTGAATGGAAACCATGTAAGTAAATAAATTGAGTGAAATATATCTCTCTAATATTATGTAGTCTCTAAGTTCCTAGAACAGATTGCTCATTTAAACTTTAAAAATTTTTTCTTTTGTCCTTCAAATAAAGGTCTCTTTTGAACCAACTTTTCTTCTCTCTTTGTGAACATGTTTTTTTCTCCCTGTTAAAGAGATTGCATTGGGCCGAGCCCGTGGCGCACTTGGTAGAGTGCTGCGCTGGGAGCGCAGCGACGCTCCCGCCGCGGGTTCGGATCCTATATAGGATTGACCGGTGCACTCACTGGCTGAGTGCCCGTCACGAAAAAACGACAAAAAAAAAAAAAGAGATTGCATTTATCACACAGCATTAGGAATTTTTGCATGCCTGCCTTTCCAAGTACATTGTGGCATCTAGTTTATTCTTACATCCTGTTCTGTTTATTTATTGCTGCATAAAACATATTCCAAAACTTAGTAGTTTACAGTGGTTTAAAACAACAACAGTGTAATTATTATTAGTAGCAGCAGTAGTAGTATATTGTATGAACTGTGGGTCAGGAACTTGCCAAGTACGGGGATGCGTAGTTCACTCTGACCTACATGGCATAAGCGTGGATAGCTGGTGCTGGAGCATCTGCTTACAAGGTGGCTTCTTCATACAGATACCGAGTGTCTGGTTGCTTCTTAGCTTCTCTCTCTTTCTTCAAATGGTGTCTCATTTTTCAGGATTTTTCCATGTGTCTTGGGCTTCTCATAGCCTGATAGTAAGCAGACTTCTTATATGGCACGTGGCTTTCTCCAGAGGAAGGGTTCCCAGAGGCTCACACAAAACTACAAGACTTTCTATGACCTAGCCTCAGAACTCCTAGAACATCACTTTCCGCACTTTCAGTTGGCAAAGCGAGTTAAGCCAGCCTCCATTCAAGACTAGGGGAGGAATAGACTTCACCTCTCAATGAGAGCATGGTTTATACATGCAGGGAGGGAAGGAAGGAATGATGGCCATCTTGGAGACAAGCTACCACACATCTCCAAGCTTCTGAGGGCAGAATTTTGTGTCATATTCATTTTTCTTTCTTCAGTGCTTTGTAGAATGCTTGGCATATCATTGAGTTCAGTAAACGAATAAGTAACTGTGGTTCTCACTTCTAAACAAAAGATTCAATATTCTTCCTAAATAGAGTGACTAAATTTATAATTGCCTGCTAATCACCTCTATAGGGAATCTCTTCCTGGTATTTCAGATTCTACATGTTCAAAGTGAAGCTCATAAACGTAGCTTCTTGTAAGCTTCCTTAATCTCACCATTCTCCCAGGCACAATGGCTCAACAGGTAAGAATCCTTGAACCCACTGTCTTTATAGCCTTCTACTTTCATTAACTTCTTCTGTTAATTCTAGTCTTCTCTCATCTGTCTCCTCCTTTCCATTCCCAGGTCTGCCACAGTAGTAGTTCAGGACCTTCTAGCTTCTCTTTTTAACTGTTCTGGCAGCCTTTCTGTTTCCTTTGTTCCCAGCCCCTTGCTCATCTAATTTATCCTATGAATACTGTCCATTAAATTTTCCTAATGAACACCTCTGATCACCTTCTATTCAGAAAGGATGCCAAGGCAACATAAAATTCTAAAAATTCACTATGCCCTTCTACAGGACTCACCATGTTGTATAATGCCAGTTTGCTTCTCTCTGTCCCTCTGTCTCTGTCTGTCTCTGTCTCTCTATATCTATTTATCTATGTATCTGTAATTTATTCACTGACTGTTAAGGGCAGGGACTGTGTCATGTGTCTTTACATCCTGTATATCCCTAGAGCTCAATATGGTTCTCACACATATAGGTGTCTAAAAATATGTAATAGAAAGATAAGAAAAATGAATGAGTGACCTGTTATCATTTTTGCCCAGATAAATCTTTTATAAAGGATAGTCATTAGGGAAAATTGTGAATTATGAGAGATATGGTTTTGACAACTTCCATTCTCATTTTTCAGTGTTATACTTTTATGGGCCTTTGGCCCTCGCTTCTCAGGTTCCTCATTAGTCTGTACCAGTCACGTTTGCCTTTCTTGGGGATTCTTTACACTCTGGGACAGTAGGCCCATTGATGGGCTTCTGGGAGTAACCATGAGTTACATTAAACTGTATTTAAAATTGTGCACATGTGTATGTGACCCTGACCAAATTGGTTAAAAGCCACTGCTCTGAGTTTATGTTTCCTCTCATTAAAATTAACCATAACTATGTTTTATTGCCTAAGGGATTTGTGAGGTCACTAGCTTGCTTATCTCTGACAACTAGTGCCCATTATTGTATTAATATCATAATATATCATCCTTATTATATGGGAAGGGTATAATCTAAAAGGATACCTCTTTATTGGTGGTGATTTCTAGTATCTGTTAGCGTGTGGTATATAGGTTTTGTATATAGGAATTGAATCCCAGCCCTATAATATATTAGTTATCACTTTTTACCTCTGAATCTCAGTTTCCTCATCTTTAAAAAAAATGGGTGCAATACTGCCAATCTTAGAATGTTGTTATGAAGAGTACAGTAGATAATGCATATAAACCATTTAGCAGAACTATGGAACAAGCACATGTCTAGTAAATGTTTGCTCTCTCTCAGACTAGTTGGAGATGTATTTGGAGGTCTGCTTCACCAATTACTAGCTATGCTCTTGGTAAAGTTTTTTAACTGTTATGTGCCTCAGGTCTTCATGTGTAAAATGTGAGGATTAAGAAAATAGATACAAAGATCTTGAAACAGTGCCTTACACATAGCAAACACTCAACAAATGTTAGCTACTGAGATAAGTGTTGCAGAAGTTAAGATTGGACTTTGCACATTTTGTCTGCATTCTGTTTTATGTACGCAATCTTTTTAATTTACTGTAAAGATCAAAATCCCTTATATTTGCACCAGTGTTTTATAAAGATTTTATAAAGATTTTATCACAGTGAGGAATGACTACAGATAATAAAGAATGCCACTTCTACAGGCGTATGTTTTTACCTTTTAGCATAAATAGCAAATATAATGTTTTATTTGCCTTTCTCTTTGGTACTTAGATCTGAAATCTTGTAAGCTGCTGTTTAATGTTGACTTCTATTTATTCCTGCCTTTGTGAGAATAGACAGTTAAGAAGAAATGACTGAAAGAAACAGGAAAGGAGAGGTAGAGAAAAGTCAAAGAATTTTCAAGCCTTGTTATAATCCTAGGAAAGACTCTTGAACTTTGAGTTCATTGGTGTCACTTTTAAAATTAGCTACCTTCAGTATCCAGGCTGCTTTGCTAAATCTCAGAGAGAGACATTTTGTTCTTCGTGGTTTCGTTTCTAGGTTTCATTGTGATGGTTACCATCCTTGTTACTATCTATTTCCATTCTCTTAGAAGGTTCATAAAATAATGCTCACTGGTACCAACAAAGTATACCTCTCACTGATTTGCTACAATGAGCTGCATGCATTACCATGGTAATGATACAGAATTCCTTTTTTATGTTTTAAGAAGATGTACTGAAATATCTTTGTTTTTAATTATGAAAATATAAAAATAGCATTTCCTTCCAAAGTAAACCAGGTTATAAATTTCTTTCTGATTCCTCTTGCTCACCTACAAGGTCCTGTACGTCTGGCCCATGCCACTCTCTCCGCACATACCTTCTTACTCCTTCGTTAGAGCCTCTCTGGCCATCCTTCCGTTCCTTCAGTGCACTGAGCTCCTTCCATCCTCAGGACCTTTGTGAATGCTGTTCCTTCTACCTGCAACAGTCTGTTCCTCTTTATCTAGTTAACATCTTGTCTTACTTTTTATTTCAACTTAAATGTCACTTTCTTAGGGAGGCCTTCCTTGACTTCTCAGGATAAAGAAAAATTCCCAGTTATGTGCTCTCCCAGGTGTTTTATTTTCCCTCGTAGACCTAGTAACTATTTTGCTCTTTGTGTGAATCATGGTTTAATGTCTTTCTCCCCCATTAGACTCTAAATTTCAGGAAGGGAGAGACTCTCACTGCCTTATTCATGGCTCTATCCTAGGCACCTATCACAGGGCCTGGCACTGTGTAGGTTTTCAATAAGTACTCATTAAACGAATGAATGAGGTCTTGGAAGAATTGCAGTTTACTCCGCTGTCCTTGGGTTTATAGTCAGGGCATCTGCTGTTTTCAAAGGCACCAATACAATTTACATTAAGGCTACTGCCTTAATGGGAGATTTTCTGTCATCCTCTGTGCTCATGTGTAATAGTCCTAATTTCACATTCATGTGATGTGGGCATATGTAAGTAAGTAGAAGGGATGAATAATATATTTAATTTATAACAGAACCAATTTTATGAAAGTGTTTAAAACATTTAAGACCTTTGGTTTACATTTAGCTCAAGCTCAGTTTTCATCGAATACAATTTATTTTCTCAGTATATTAATTTGCAGCAACAGGAAGTGGGAGGACACCTGATATTAAAAAAACAGAAAACAAAAAAACACAGGCGACACTAGCCTCATTACCACTTGTCTTCCCAGCATGGCTATGCAGTGCGTAGTAAGACATTAAAAAACCCTACCAGTCTAAGGTATTAGCAGGTAGAAAGAAAAAATTAACAAGTGGTAGGGTACAAGAAATAAAAATATAGATTTTGAGTCAGATCTGAGTTCAAACTACAGATCCTCCACTCACTTGTTGTGTGACTTGGGGAAAGGTACTTCTCTAAACCGTAGTTGCTACATTTATAAAATAGGGTTATTAATATTTGCCTTTCCTGTTCATTGTGAAAAGTACAAGAGATTATATGAAAAATTAAAGAGTCTGGAATGTTATATCATAGCTTGTAGCTGTTATTATTACAAATGAAGGAAGTGAGGAGAAAAGGGAAAAAAATAGGACAGATATTAAACAAAAGGAAGAAATGAAAGAAAGAGGTGGATTGGATGGGAGCATGGCTTGATGAGTTTAGTAAGTGCTTACTGAAGTGGAAGGGGGCACAACAGATCGAACTATAACAGTAAGTTAAACTATAACAGGTTAAAGTATAGTAAGTTTATAAAAACAAGTGTTATGGGCTGATTTGTTCCCTCTCACCTCAAATTCGTATGTTGAAGCTTTAACACCTAATACCTCAGAATGTGACTATATTTGGAGATAGGTTTTTAAAGAGGTAACGAAGATAAAATGGGGTTGGGGTCATTAGGGTGGGCCCTAATCCAATCTGACTAGTGACCTTATATGAAGAGGAGATTGGGACACAGACAACATACACAGAGAGACCACCATGTGAGAACACAGTGAGAAGTGGCCGTCTGTAAGCCACAGAGGGGCCTCAGAATGAAACCAATCCTTCTGACACCTTGATTTTGAACCTCCAGCCTCCAGAAGTGTAAGGAAATAAATTTCTGTTGTTTAAGCCACTGACTCTGTGATATTTATTATGGAAACCTTAGAAAACTAATACAACCAAATGATTGCTTGATTTTTAACAAGAACCCATGAGAGATAACATACACGAAAATATCTACTATACTGTTTCATACTGTTCGTTACAGAGCAGTTGAATCTGTTGACAAACAGTTCTAAAGAAGTGCTCAAAAGGCTGAGCATCAGGAGAGCTGCTCTTATTCCCTGTTGTGTTGCTAACTAGCCTTAGGAACTTCATTTCCCTGCGTCACAGAACTTTCACATATGCAAGAAGAGTTTAAAATAAATCAATTTTACTTTTCCACAGAGTCGATAATTGTTGGAAAAGCTCAGTGTCCTAAATGTGTTACCAGCAGAGATGGAACTTGAATTCTGATCTTCAGATTCCCAGGGCAGTGTTTTGCTTTCTTGCTATAAATTTTCTGCAACCGTGAAATGTAGTTTTAAGACTTTCTGAATAAGAAATTTATCTTCTGTAATCGCATAGCCAAAAGAAAGAAAAAAGAAGCCACTGCTTTGACCTACTTCTGGTGTAGTCAGAACAAGCTGTTTGTATTTCAAATTGATGTTTTCTTGGTGATAAGGCCTCAAGGGCCAACCCATGTGCTGCTGCAAGATAAATTGGTAGCCATGTGAGTTTATACAATGAAAGGTAATATTTACTTTGGTTCTTCAATTTCATCATGTAAAAATAGTTTGGGCTATACAGTAATGGCAAAGATTTTTTAATACAATTTAGATAGGAATAGTTGTTAACCTCTGATATGAAACTAACAAAAGAGAAACACTACACATACAACACTGAATTTTGCCAATTAGATCATAAATTGGAAATATAGAATAATCTTGTGTGCTTTATAAATTTTACTCTGCATTGTGTGACCTTGATTAAATCTGAACTGGGTTTCTTTAGAATGGCACAAGACATTGGACTTCTTGCTTTGATCATAATGCTTCTAAAAAGTATAATAATAACTTGTAACATTTGTATAGAACTAGTTATCATCCAAACACCTCTCTAAATGCTTTAGCTATATTAACTCATTAAATCTTCACAACAAATCATTTAATCCTCATATCAACCTGATGGAGTAAAAGCCATTATCATTTCTATTTTGCAGATGAGAAAACTGGAGCACATAGAGGTATGTAACTAGCTCAAAGTCACAAAGCATGTCTGTCAGTGACAGAATTGAGATTTAAATCCAGGCAGTCTGATTCCAGAGTCCATACCTCTAATTACTTTGTGAAGTGTCTCCCCAAGTGCAACACCCCTAAAATACCAATATCCCATATGCAGTAGCTCAGCCTTTTACTTGCCTCTTTGATTTTACTTCCCCAAGGCTTGATAATCCTCAGATAAGGCATATATTCACATTTATTTTTGAAGAATAAGGTATGAGATAAGAAAGAACGCTTATTACTTACTAATAACTTAAAAGTAATTCTACAAAGCTGATATTTGGACACGCAAATATGGATTGCCAATACTTCCAATCAGCCTCAGCTCCAGCTGGTCTGTTGTAATGCGCAAATTAGGATCTGAGCCCAGATTCCGTGTAAGAGAAAGCAGGAGATTTTAGATGATGTACATTTTAATTGCTATACAGACTGTACATCTGATTAGCAGAGTATGACTATCTTATTACATTTGTTTTTCCTGTTAGAAATGACCTTAACACACATCTTTGAAAGTCTGAAGGTGAAAAAGTCACACATATCAAAACTTAGATTTCTGGTTTATTAATAGTCCTTTTCTGTTCAATCTCAGAGTTTATTAAATGTTTCAATTTCTTTTTCCCCAAAAGATTTCCATCAGCAGAATGTTATGAAAACTTGCATTAAATATTTTATGAAGCAAATGTATCCTTTAATTAATTTTATTGCATACTTGTCATTATTTTCTTATTTTAAATTATGTCTCAAAAATTGAAAAATGCAATGAATCAATAAAATATCTCTATATTTTTAAAAAGCTAGATGATTTTTATATATGTGTGTATATATATACACATGTATGTAGGTGTGCATATATATATATATACACATGTATGTGTGCATATATATAAAATCATAGATGTATACACACACATATAATTTGTAAATGTGATAAATAAATAAATAATTTTCTCCTTTAGGTATTTGAGAAATCACCAAATTTCAGCAGAGGGTATGCTAGTCAATTAGATAATTTTGTGCTTGCTCGGCCCCATCAGGGCAAACATCTGGATTTCTGGAGCAAACAAATGAAGAAACCTGTTATTCCCGATCACTTTCTGGGTAGCTAACTAGCCTCTATGAGCTGTGCCATTGGCATATTCTTCTAACTGGTAGATTCCTGGTTAAAAGCATCCTGTCCAGTCAGTCTTTCAATCCCATCTTATTACCATATTCTTGGGAGCCCCAGCCACTTCCATGCTGATACCAGGCCAGCTGTATATATTGATGTTAGGCCAGACATCCTAGGCCAACTCCAGACCTGGACCTAATCTTGATCAAGACAAAAAATATAGCAAAAGCCTTAGCTTGGGGCTTAAAATCTTGTCATCCTAAATCAAATAACTGCGGTGATCTGGGACCCAATGTAGCCTCTTTTCTTTCTGATCTCAAACACTCACTAGCACCAGTCCCAGCTTCTCAACTGGTCCAACATATATAGTTGCAATTCAATCTCAGTTTTTCTGCCTAGCGCTCAAGTTGTCTGTTAGAATTTGAACCTACCCAAAATACGATCCATCTATCTGGTATCTTAATACTCTGGTGAAATTTTGCTGACCCCTACCATGAAAAATAGATGTAATTGCCCATATCCTGAACTTTTGGATAGAATCTTGCTTTGACTTAACCCACCATCCAAAACTATAATGCTTGGTACCTTAAGAGTCCACCATATATCACATTAATAATTACTTGAACCGTAATTGATATTCTCCACCCATTGGCCCAAGAAGCTAAACTTTTAGGGTAAGACTTTTCAGCCAGGTTAATTTTGCCTGCCCCCAAACTAACTAGCTTTATGCCATCACCAGATCCAGTATGTCTAAACCTAGAGCCTATCTCTATTATGACAAAGAAGTCTTTTTTTTTTTTTAATTCTGGTAAAGTATACATAACATAAAACTTACTGTTTTAACTGTTTCTAGGTGTGCAATTCAGTGACATTAAGTACATTTATATTATTGTGCAACCATTACCAGTGTCCATCTCCAAAAATTTTTCATCATCCCAAATCGAAACTGTGTTTCCATTAAACAGTCACTTCCCATTCTTCCCTCTTCCCAATCCCTGGTAACCACTATCTTTAGAGCAATAAGAATAAATTATTTACAACTAAACTCAACAATGTGGATGCACCTCAGAACTGTGAATGAAGCCAGACACAAAGGAGTAAATACTCTGTGATTTTATTTATACTGAGTTCAAGAACAAGCAAAACTAACCTCTACTTTAGTGTCAATATAGTGGTTATGCTTAGGGGAGGAAGTGATTGGACAGAGCAGGAAGAGGGGTATTGGGTTGTTGATAATGTTTCTTGATTAGATTTGTGAAAAGGCATCAATCTGTACACTTTTGATTTTTCACATTTCTGTAAGTGTATTATATTTCAATACATAGCATAAAGAATTAAAAAGAATTATTTGGAATGGCCTAAATTTAAATCCCAGCTCTACCTCCTGCTAGTTCTATGACTCTGGCCAAATTTCTTAACTCCTCTAAAAGTCACAATATTTTTACCTGTAATGTCCTGGGCAGTGGTGGTGGTGGTGATGATGATGATGATGATAAGAAGAAAAAACATTGACATGACACCTTTGCGCCCAGAACATCTAATCATTTTGTTACAATTTCATTCTCACAATAACCTTATTAGGTAGATAATAGGTGATATTATCTTCACATAATGGATGAGGAAAGCTGGGCACAGAAATGTTAAATAACTAGCCTAAGTTCATCCAGATCCATAATTCACATCTAGGCAGTGTTTCTTAAGAGTTCATATTCTTACCCACCACATCCCTCTGTAAAGAGGGTTAATCTCCCCCCCAAAAAAAGGTGTATGTAAAAGAGTTTAGAAAAACTGTAACCCAATAAACATGTTAGGTCTCCTTAATTCCTATTAATGATGAAATAGTGCCTCTAGTTCTCCATGCCCACTTCTCACCATCACACTCTGACTATATCCCACAGATAGCCAGCCAAGCATTCCTTTGCCCACAGTTCTAGAGTTCTCTGTCTTTCTGGTTATGTATTGTTCTTATATTGCCCTCAAACTCTGGGAAAGCATAATGAAAAGTTACATATTTCTTTCTTGTGCCAGTTACTTTCCACAATTACATATGGGCATTTCTTATCTATTCCATAATCATATATTTATGGGAAGGAGACTTAAATTCTCTACTTTTAGTGCCCAGCAGAGAGCTTAGAACATCTTAGGTGCTCAATAAATGTTGAATTAAACATTCAAGTTAAAGACCTTTTACTTCTTGGAGACTCATGGTTATTATACCTGTATTTTCTTGATTAAACACCTTTTCTATTGTTATTGAAGCCCAAGAAAAAGATGGTTACTAGAATGCAATGGGGTAGATTCTTTGGAGCACACAGATTTTTTTGAGGTTTTTCAAGACATACTGTTCTGGTAACAACTTATTTGGTCTGTAAGTATGGCAGCAAATTGGCTAGTCACCAAAGCATTTCAATTCAGTCTATTGGAATATCTCTTTCTGGGGACTCATCTCAAATTTTATCATGGAAACCAATAGAAAAATAAGATTTGTTTTACATAAATTAGTTTTACAGCCACATTTTTGGAAACACATCTGTTCCATAAAGAGAAAAAAGCCTTTCTTATAATGATAGCTTGCTCTATGCAATATGAATAACATTGTTTCTCTTGTGTTTAATGAACTTTCCGATTATCTGCTTGCCAGTTGGATGTAAACATCAGCAATTTAGAATCATGGCTTCAATTCTGGTCTCATTCCTCTACTGTGATATCCTTGGCCGCATCATATTGCAGTGCAATCCATTGCACTTCTTGCCAGCAAGGGTAGCCACAGAGCCATTCCAGTCTCTGCTATTGCTAAGTTTTGGTAGGCTGGCTGGGAGCCATCTATAGTGTGTTTTCCTGGCTACCATCAAGTTTTCCATCTTCCAGTACTTAACACTGCCTGGGTATGAACTCATTAGCTAAATAGCTCTCTCAAATCTATGATTATATTTATAGGGCAAAAAGATGAAATGACCCAGGTTTTAATTAAATCAAGAAAGAAAATGAATGAAGAAAATAGAAGAATCTCACTGTATGCAAGTAAGTAAAGTTGATAGAAATTATTTGCCTGCCTCATCTGAGATTTAGTAGCACTTCAGTAATAACTTGAGGTGTGAGGGAAAGTATCTTTTTCTGGCCTCAGAATCAAGCTACTTGAGAAATCAGAAATTAGCAAGATAGCTACCATAGCTTAACACATGAATACTCAGCTGTAGTGATTGTTATGTGTGTGTGTGTTGCTTGTTTTGTTTTTTGAGTAGGGTTGTAGTCTTTCCTGGGGAAAAGATAAGAAATCATGGATTATACAATTGGGTGCCCATGGCAGCTATGGCTTTTAGAAACTTCACAACCACTATGATCTAGAGCAGTGATTTTCAAGCTGCAAGTTGAGGACTATTAGTAGGTTATAAAAAAATCAATTTAGTAGGTCACAACTACATATTTAAAAAGTAGAATGAGATAGAAAAGAATAAAAAATATCAGTATGCATCACATGTAGTTAGTACACTTATGTGTACTAGGTCACAACATGAAACTTATGTCTTCCTATGTGTTACAGTAAAACAGAAAAATTTGAAGTTCTCTGATTTGGAGATAAAGAGCCATTGTCCACTTTTTATCATCTTGTTAGAATCAATATGATGCAGTTTCTCCTCAGTTGAGAGGTCCCCAAAACCACTAGTATTTAACATGCTAAAATAAATTGTAAATTTTCTTTTATGAGTGCTGAAAATATCAAGATGATTTAATATTAAGATTGCTTTAAATTAATTATCTTTAAATTAATTCATACAGAACATTTATGTATCTGGATATATTGATAAGTCTCAAATTATCTTTCTAGGAAATCTCTCCATTGTGGAAACATAGAAATAAAAAAGGATCTAGTTAAGCCTGAATCTCCGGGAATACTTCAGAACACTTGGGATTTTCCAACTTGAGGAGCCTGCCTGAAGCAGAAACAGAGTCATCCTTCCTCTCCAACACACACACACACACACACACACACACACACACACACACACACACACACACGCACGCACACGCACGCGCACGCACACGCACGCACGCACGCACACGTGCACACGCACACACACACACACGCACATGCACACGCACACGCACACGCACACACACACACGCACACACACCTGCCTGAAGCAGAAACAGTCATCCTTCCTCTCCAACACACACACACACACGCACACGCACACACGCGCACACACACACGCACACACACACACACACACCTGCCTGAAGCAGAAACAGTCATCCTTCCTTTCCAACACACACACACACACACACGCACGCACGCACACACACACACACGCACGCACGCACGCACACACACACACACACACGCACACACACCTGCCTGAAGCAGAAACAGTCATCCTTCCTTTCCAACACACACACACACGCACGCACGCACACACACACGCACGCACGCACACACACACACACACACACACACACACACAGGCACAATTTGGTGGTTATGGTCATGCAGTCCAAAGCCACAGTTCCAGTAGAGTTTGGGCCCTCCTTAGGATCCCTCAGTATTCCTTTGAAGTCTCTTGAACGTAATGCTAGTGCAGCTACTCGTAGCATACTTCAAGCTATTTTGATCTTCAGTTATTTTCATTTCAATGAGAAAATTGAGTAGGCTATTTGATGATTCATTCGTTTTCAACATCCATGGCCTGATACCAATCAGGTTTGTCTCGTCTGCAGAGCCTGTGTTAGTGTCCATCTATCTATGAGCTGTCTTTTCTAAACCTCCATTCGAGTATATATATTTCCTGGCTTCCAGATACAGACAACTTCTAAACCAACCACTGGTTTTGTCCGAATTAAGAAAAGAGCTTTGATTTTATCTACATGATATCAGATTAGAATCGTGAGTAAAATTTCCATTTTTTTTTTCAGCTAGGCTTTCTGTGTTGTAGAAATAGTCTGAGATATTTGAGTCTGGTTATACTTATGTAGCAACTAATCTGTCTGGCTTTGACAAAGTAAAATGGCATTTTGAATGGCAAAACCATTTGCTTGCTAGCCTTGCTTATCCAGGGGATCAGAGGGAGTAGGGTGTTGTCAATATGTACAAAATAGATGGTCTATGGAAATAACAATTCATTCATTTTATATTGCTTCAGTGATCAATGACGATGACCACTTGATTGATCCAGCTGTGGTGATCGGAATTAATCAGGAAAATGGCTGAAATTAATGGATTGACAGTGCTAGGTTATGAGTTTGCCGCTACCTAAAAGCTTGTCATAATCATTCAAAGAATACCCCATTTATTGTTTGTTTTGCCTTATTGTTATTTTTGGCCAATTTTACTGTTAAAATGGGCATGTATTTAATAAATGACAACAAGCCCATTAGTGTGGTAAATATAATAATGTAAATGTCTCTGATTGCATTTGTAATGACAATCAATTTTCCTCTCTAATTACATTAATTAGAGCATTACATACCTTTGCAATTTGCACAGGATTGTACTCAATTAGGTTCATGCTGTATTTCAATAAAGCATTTTTTCCACTGTCATAAATCTTTGGAACACTAAGTCGTGGAGATAGTGGCAACTGAAGATTGATCTGCAGTGTTGGAATTCAGTGGGAAATCATGTCTTGTTATTGATTACTGAAAGAGTCATTAATTTATGGAAGCTGGTTGGAGATTTTGGCAAGTTGAGAACTTATTTCAAAATCATTCTCAATCCTAGCCACAGCTTTTCTCAGAGGGAGAGAGAGAGAGGATGGGAGGGAGGGGGAAGGCAAGGGAAATGTGGAAGGACAGAGAGAGAATATAAATTAGATTTTTAAAATTACAAAACGATCCTGTGTTGCATTTTGTTAAACTGAGTAGGGCGAAGAGTGTGTATGTGGTTATATCCAGGTCAGTAGCAACCTGGCTATTACCAGGCTACAATCAGGTTTCTGACAGTAATCTTTATGCTCGGAGAAATTTAACTGACAGAAAAACCTAGCTATTCAGTCTAAAAGCAGATGGCTCACCATAAGAATTCAAACAGTAGGTGAAAAACAGCCCAGAGTAAGCTCTTTCCTTGCTTGCAAAATGGAAATATCTAAAGGTACAGTCCCGTTTCAGACACTAATTAAAATGATATAAAAAGGAATCTAGAACTAGTTTGTAAAAGGAAGAACGGCGTCATGCCTAGGAATCTCATAATTTCTCATTTAGTTTATGATACAGTATTTAATTTTGGTCATATATACCATGTAATAGATATTTTATTTATCTCTAGGTTTCAAGTGTATGTTTCGTTTACCTTATTTTTGTTTAGAGCTTTGAAGTACCTGTGACTAATTATGTAAGTTGACAGATTGGATATAAATAACCGCATCTTCTGATGTTATTCCCTTCTCTTTAAATTCTGAGAATGTTTGGAATTGTATAGGTTACGTAATGACAGGGAGCTTCTGAGCTGTTACCCGCGGGTGGAAGATTTGAACACCAGCAATGCAGTACGGCTGATAAAGAAAGAAACCTAGCATTATTGTTGCTAGATTTTTATTTCTATGGTAACCATGATGTCACTGGTGCCTGCGATGCTTAAACCTTCCATCTCTAACAACGTGAGCTGATCTGGCAGGACAGAAATGTAAAATGAAAAAAAATCTAATTAATAGAATGTAATCACCAGATGCAATGATATAGATAATGTTTGGGAGTGTAAAAGACTGAATCTTGGCTGAGACTGAAAGAAAAATGTAACATAGTGTTTATTTTATTAAAAGGAAAAGCATGTTTTTTTTAATATAATGACTATGACATGAGTGTAAAGGAGATTAAAAAATACAGTAGAAAAGGAGCTATCCATATGCTGTAGCCTTTATGATTTGTAGCTAGAGAAGAAGAGAGACGGCGGGGGGGGGGGGGGGCAGGGAATCATGCTTTTGGGATTAACGTTTAATTCCGGCTAAGAAATGCAGAGAATGTGACATGTACATAATCTAACAGTAACATTGCCAAAAAGCATATTAATTTGTTTATTATATTACAGGTGCTTGTTTGCTCTTTATGCTCCTTTTTCTAAACTACCTTCATTCTCTTTCCAGTGCTACAGGAAGCTTTCTCTTTGCTATTACTATCTTTGGCAAAGAATAAATGGCTATTTGCTTGCTGAGTTCCAATCTATCCTCTCAGGGAGGAGAGAACTTCTTACCCACATAGAGTCAGAAAGAAGAAAAGCTGTATTATGCCCATATTGTAGGGAAGAAGAAAAATACTGGAGGCACTAATAACAATCAGAAAACTCCCAGAGCATTTACAAAGGGGATTGTTGGATGACTAGGAGTGGGGCTTGAACTCTGTTCTCTTCAGTGACCTTTATTATTACTCAGCAAAGTAGCTTCTTATATTCAAGACAAGAGGTTGGAGAGAAAAAACAGAGGTCTGCTGTGTCTCCACTCTGATCCCTGCCCTGCTTCACCTTCATGGCCAAGAAGCTGAGTTCTCAAGTCCAAAAGGACAGGGATATCACACAGTATTGTTTTACCTATTCATGGTAACTGTGGTTGAGGCGGAGCCCAGCAGGAGTGGTATGTTCACATCATGCCAGGGGACTGTCCCCTGCCTCCCTGACATCACTCTAGCTAGCCTCATAATGGCAGAGGGACAGGAGGGGGTGGTTCTAGTTGGATCAAAGGTTTGCCACTCTGTTTCCTGGGTTGTTTTTGTGAAGCCACTCGGTTGCAGGGCTGGCGCTGTTTCTAAACTGATGAAACTTATTGTTTGGGGTCTAATGTTTTGAATATTTCACAGGGGACAATTCTTCCCCATTAAATAGATATAATTTGCCTAGCTTCATCATATGCCTGCCAGCACTATTACTTTTCTATTGTTATCTGACTACAGCTATCAACTATATAGACACTAGAGTGATAAAAATATGTCTGGTTGACATATAAGCTGAAATCCAGCTGACTATGAGCTCTGTAAATCTCTGCCTTATAAACACTTCTATCCTTGATAACATATTGAGAAAAAAGACAAAATAAGAATAACTCTTTGTACTGCACTGACAGCACAGAGTCATTCAGCTTTCAATGGGCAAAACGCAACATTTCTCTGAAGAAAATATGGACTTACATTTCCAGGATTGATGTAGTATGACTTAAAATGACCTCTTTCTTATCATTTACATATTTATGTATCCTAACAGTAGAGACATCAAGAAACTATTCTACATATAAAGAGATTGCTAATTGTATAATGAAAAATACCCTAGATTAGTAAAATTGATTATCGCTAACATCCATTTATCATTATAAAATTGTACTTTTCAAATACCAGGTGCCTGAGATTACATGCTTGGCAAAGTACAGAGAAATGATATGGACATAATCCATGTTCACAGTGAGAAAGGATATAAAGAATTTCTGGCATTATTTGCATAAAATATCATTCTAGAAAGGAGAATTAAAGAATCTTTCTTTCATCGTGTCCTCTAACGATGTTAACACTAGCCTAAATACTTTATATGATACAGTAGAGGGTAAAGACAAAGAGGATGCCCTTTAGAGACAGACTCTCTGGGTTCCAATCCCATCTCCACCAAATACCAAGGGCAATTTGACCTTGGCAGCATTCTCAACCTCTTTGTGACCCAGTTCCCTCATCTGCAAAATAAGGACAATAGCACTACCTACATCAGAGCATAGTTATGGGGGTTAAATAAAATACATGTAAAGTCCTTTAGGGGAGTGCCTGGCCCACAGTTAGTGCTCAATAAATGTTAGCTACTTTTATTTCATTTGGTCAAAATTGTCCAAGGTCAAAAACCTGATGGGAGGAGGTGAAGGTAAATAAGGGAAGCACTTGTTTATATTTCAAAAGTATAGTACTGCTATTTAGTCTATTAGTAGGATTTTAGAGAAGTTTCTGGTCTTTGCCCTGTATGTCTTTACCACTGCCTGTAGTTTCCCAAATTATTATTTTATTTCCCACCCCTCCACCTTAAAATGTCAGCTTGTTTCCATATGTGGCCATTTGTTTCCCACTGCATAGCTCAGGATGGCCCATTCTACACTGTTCTCATTGCCCAGGGATGGAAATAATGAAAGCCCTTTTTCAAGCATTTCATACTTTGACCCATAATCTGCTCCAAGCAACTTTGTTCATGCCTGACAGATACCTTAACCATGTAACTGTGCTAGTTCTTTAGTGATTCTCCAAGAGCGATATTTGCTGTTCATGTAGGTGTTATATTACTGCCACTTTTTTTGCTAACTGTGGCTTTCATATAGTATCATATGTTTCTAGCTATCTGTCTTATTAGATTACTAACTATTTGATGGAAAAGACCTTTTTCTGTATCTCAAACCCATTTCAGTGTGTCAATAAATGTTTCAAGAGTAAAAGTAAGGGAGTTTTATAGAAGTGACCACCAAATATGACACCACCTGGTCCTAAGGAAGGAAATAAAACCTCAGGGGAATCCTATGCATTGTTACACAAAATAAAGATTAATGCTTAGAGTCCAAATTTGACCCTATCACTTATTAGTTGAGTGATTTTGTATGAATTGGCTAACTTCTCCGAACTTGGATTTTCCATTTCTTTAAAAGGGGTTAGTGATCATACCTGTTTTTCAGAGTTGTTATAGGCATCAAGTGAGATGGTTAAGAAACTACTTTGTAAACTCTACTTTTCTGGACAAATATTTGCTGTGGTGGTGACAGTGATATATAGCATAGCTTGCAATGGAAATGATGTGTCTGTCAGATTTTGGCAAATAGTCCCCATGTTGTTTAGATGATGTTCCACATATCTTTTCATATATGACAGACCACCCCCAAACTTAGTGACTTAAAACAACAGCAACAACAAAATTTATTTTGCTCTTTAATCTGCTATTTGGACAGGGCTTGGTGAGTACAACTTATTTCTGCTCCACATGGTGTCAATTTGAGAAGTTTGAAGGCTGAAGGCTGGAATCTCCTGAAGCCTCACTCACATGTCTGGCAGTTGGTGTTGGCTGAAGATTGGGTCCTTGGATGAGGCTGTCTGCTGGAATACTTATATTATGTGGTGACTGCAGGAAAAGGACATGCATAACCTCAGAAGTCACACAGTGTCATTGCTCCCATATTCTATTCCATAAAAGGAAGTCACTGAGTATTTTCTGTTGTTTATAATGGAATACCTGAAATTGGGTAATTTGTTACAAAATAAAATGTATTTCTTACAATTTTGGAGGCTGGGTCATCCAGGGTTGAGGGCTGCATCTGGTGAGGGCCTCCTTCTTGGTGGGGTCTCTCAGCAGAGTGGTGCAAAGTATCACATGGCAAGAGCTGAGGAAGAGTGCTCCAACATGCTCACGTGCTCTCTTTACAAAGCCCCCAGTCTACTCCCTGATAACTTATTAAACCATTAATGCATTAATCCATGAATTGTTTCATCCATTCATGAGGGCATAGTCCTCATGATTCAATCACCTCTTAAAAACCCCACCTTTCAAATACCATATTGGGGATTATGTTCCAACATGAGCTTTGGAGGGGACAAATGTTCAACCCATAGCACTAAGGCTGACTCATATTCAAGGGAAGGCAGATTAATTTCCACATTGAATGGGAAGAGTATCAGCAAGTAAGTGGACCACCAGAGATATTACTACCACCACCCCTACTAGCTGGCAATTTTTGAGTATTTAGTACATGCTGGGTGCTACACTGCGTTGTATCATTTAATCCCCACCAAGTGTCTATGAAGTAAACACCATTGTACCCATTTTAAGACATATAGAAGATGACACTCAGAGATGTTAAATAGCTTGCCCAAAGTTACATATGGGAGGAGCTAGAACTAAATTGAAAGTCATGTTGTTAACTACTACAAAATACATTCTTTCTCTTTGTGCCTTTATACTTACTTGTGTGATGATAGGAATGGTTTTTTGCTTTTTGGTTTTTTGTGGAATGGAGAGTGAATGCTAAGTGATGAATCAATGAGTGAAATTCATTTGGCTTAACTGTTCTGATAGAGTAACAAATAGGCATTGCATTAAAATGATAAGAACCTGCCTGTAGTTCTCTCTGAAGTGAGTGCTAACTCTGGTCAATGGACAGCAGTTTAAAACTCTTACCATCAGTACCTTGTGAATAATCAGCTCTCAAGAACTTATAGGATACTTAGTATCAGAGTAGATGCCCTACAACTATGTGTCTGTCACAGTGAGGAACCCTTGCGAGCATGTGGTTCAAAGAAACAGAGAAAATTGAAGTTAGTGGCCCAGCTTCCTGGTCATTCATTTGATGGGTTCTGTGCTTCTGAAACTATGGCAAGTGGAACCCTTTACTAGATGATGGCTAGAGACACTGGATGCAGTGACTGTGATGGTTTATTTTTATTACCAGTGCTGAGGAATACCTTGGGATTACAGTAATCATTGCCATCACCCTTCAACTTTTGAACTCTGCCCAGCTTTGTTTATATAGCTACCAGGCTGCACACTTATTTGTTGGTTTTGGAAAATGTGGACACTTTGCTGTTGCCCGACTTGCCTTGATTGACAGTGTGATGTCATTAATTTAACTCAATAAATGCACAGCCCTCTGTTTGTCTTGGCTCTGTCAGTGTAGCCTCATGGAGGGTGGTAATTTATGTGGGAGGCAAACAGCTGTATGTCATTGTCCTTGAGTGAGAAATGAATTTGGAAAGAAAAAGAGACCCACAAAGGAGAGAAATATGAATTGTTAAAGATATTGTCTGTAATACATAGTATCAAATGAAATGGGTGAAATTAGATTGATAGCATCATTAGTTAGCCATGCCTTTTGGGACATTCAAATTCAAAAATGCAAAAAAAGATGGTTGTACATACTGCATGCAGCCAGGCATCTATATTCATATGCTTGCTTCACTCAGTTAAATTCAACTATATTGCTGCTGCAAGGAATGTTACCTTTTTAAAAATTCATGTATTAAAATAAGTGAAATATGTAAGCTGCAGTGCGGGTTTCAATCTTTTTTGTTTTGTTTTATTTTATATTTTTTGTGAAGTTCAAGCGAAGCAATGTAAAACACTTTCATACATGAGCTAAACATTTTTGGTCCATCAGGTCAACTAGTAAAGACGATTTCTATAAGAGTGTGGTTTGTCTAAGTGGAATGTTTGCCTCAATTTGGGCAGAAAAATTCCCAGAATTAAATCATCGAGGAGAAGAAAGTCATTTTATGCAAAATGAACTTCAGATGCTGTGGTATCTGTCTGTTTGGCACTGTTTCCTCTTGCTCAATCCTTTGTTTTGTGGAAGAGGAAAGTTTAAAGTCATTTAAACTGAAAGGTTAAATCCATTGTTTGGAGGCCTATGTAACTTACTGTCCTTTTTTGCCTGCTAGACATGAAACACTTTGTTTGTATTCTGTTTGTCAAGTGAAGGCTAAAATGGCCCGTTATCCATGAGAATGACACATGTTTTTACTCCACAGAGGCAGATATTTGATGAGCATATGGGCATTTGGTGAACACATAATTATCTTATAAACATTTGTTTTGTGATGTTTTCAATAAGAAGACTACTTTTATAAAGAGAGTAAGAAAAGTGCATTTTGCGGTTCATCACTTTAAGTGTGTTATTTCATGCCAAGATTAAAGAGGCAAAAGTTGTTGTTGTACCTGTCTCCTGTACCATAACTATTTATTTCAAGATGACTCCTGTTTTGATAGATCTTTCAAGAAACTGCATTCAATTTTTCACTGTGTCCATATAACTCCAGATATCTAAGTACTTAAGTTTCAGAAGTCAGGGCCGGAGAATCCAGATTATAGGTTTAATATCGTGGAAAATTTTAGGTGTTATTAAATAGCAAGCAGATCTTAAATTTTCTCAAGGTTTATGAGGATAATCAATGATGAGATGTTTACTAGCATCAACTTGCTACCCCAAATCAGCCAAGGTGTGGATGTTCATTAAAGGTTTAATCCCACAAAACGGCTATACTCAAAAACCCATATTATTTTGATTGACTCTGAACTGTCTGAAGAACTCATGATATTGAGATTGTATTTCTCTCAAATCTGGATATGATATCTATACAAGTATTTTATTAATGCCTATATCTGTGTATACTGTAGGTAGAAGAGAAGACCTGCTTTTAGATGCCAGGTCAGTGAATTTAGATGTAGGACTGGGGCAGAGGTTGGGTATACAGAATATTCTAAATTATGCATTTACGGCCCAAGTCTAAGCTTTCCATTGGGTGTCTTTATCTGCCCCTAAAGAGTTTTAAAGTAATTTTTGTGTAAAATTTGATGAAAAATAGTCTACTTGTAGTCTTTCAGAGCCCCCCCAAATGGTAAGAATTCATATGGTTGTCTGCATACCTGAGCCCCAAATATATGCTCGTCCCTAGTTCTTTTGAAAGTAAAATAATGTATTCAGCCCACAGATATTTTTGAGTGTCTAACATGTGCCACTTTTATATAGCTCATCACATTGAATTGTAATTATTGTTCACCAGTATTTTTCCCTGACTAGACTATGTTCTCTACAAGATAAGAGATGATGCCTTCATCATTTCCATATTTTCCTTACTTAGCACAATGAATGACACATACGTACCCAGTAAACAAATACAGAATATGTGAGAATGTGAATGAATGCATAAGTGCACGAGCGAAAGATCTGGTCAACAGGATAGCAATGGGCACGGGAAAGTAGATGAAGGAAAGATTATTTCTGACTGGAGAATGGAGTGGTAGAATTACGGGGAAAGACATTGGGGAAGAGATGACACTTAGTTGGACCTTAAAGGACAGATGAGAGGCTATTAGATTTGGTTACCACTTCATGGTTACTTTACACTGCAGTTTCAATGAAATGTTGTGAACAAACAGCAGATTGCAAGAGGCCGATATTAGGATGGGTATGAAGAAATAGGGATAAAACTTTTCCTTTTAAATAACTTTACGGTGAGTATCAGGTGTCTGGAGCCATCCAGACCTAGGTTTCAATCCTGATTTTGCTCCTTACAATCTGTGTGAATGTAAGCAAGCTACTTAATCTCTTTGTGTTCCAATTTTCTTACCTATGAAACAAGGATAATGATAGTAACTATCTCTTGCTAGTTTTGAATGAGAAATTGTATGGAGGCAAGTACCATAGCGTTTGGTGTAAGTGCTCAATAAATGATAGATTAAAATATGAAAAAAAAAAAAAAGGAGGGAGAGGACAGTAGCAGGAGAGAAGAGCAAGGTAGAATAAGGAGATCTCAATGAGTGACAGCAATTTTCCCAAAGTAAAATCTTATATAATATTTCATAATATTTCCTCAATCGAGAGTTTTAGCAACCAAGCAAATGATTTTATTTGAATTTGGTGTCCTCTACTGTTCTTATCTGTTTACCCTTTTCCAGTGCTTTTATACTGCTGAACAATCCCTCCTATGAATCTGTGTACTTCCAGAGTTATGAATATCTGCTTGGCCTGCTTCTAAAATGTACCTGTGATGCAAACTTAGGATCATTTGACAAGAATTAAAAGGTAAAGAAATCATATTACTGTCACTTTTTCAAGTAATATATTTGAGCTTCATAAGGGGACTTCCAGAGGCACAATGACTTAAGTCATCTGCCTATTGATAATTTATGTTCTGCCTACTTCCACAAGAGATTTGTCATGGCACAATATGCCAAGACAATGACTCTGATTACTGGTGAGAATTTTATGTTCGACTTTACTCATTAACTTTTTTGAAGCTCTTTGGAAAGATTTGCCAGGAAACTGACGCAGGCCTGCAAGAGAGCTATTTGTTGGGAAGTAGGTATTTCAGTGCCCCCTTAAAGCAGATTCTACACAGGTCTTCCCATTAGATTGGCTTTGACTCACCAATCAAAGGTATACATTCCTTGTGGAAAATATGCTCCTTCTCACTTTCATTAGTTTTGTTTGTATCAACATTATTGAGGTGATTTTTATGTACGATGAAATGGATTTATTTAACCTGTGCAATTTGATGGATTATCACAGATGTTTGCATCTGTGAAACCATCACCACAATCAAGATAGGGAACATTTCTAATACCCAAAAGTTTTCTCCTGCCACTTGGCATTCCATGCCTCCCTCTATCACTGTCTTCAGACAACCAGTGATCTGCTTTCTGTCATTATAGATTAGGTTTCATCTTCTAGAGTTTTATATTAATGGAATCATACAATATATATTCTTTTGTGTCTGGCTTCTTTCAATCAGCATAATTATTTTTAGATTTATGCATGTTGTTGCATGTTCCAGTAATTCATTATTTACACTGATGAGTAATTACTACTGTTGTTCATCTATTCACTTGCTCATGGGTATTTGGGTTGTTTCCAGTTTTAGGCATTATGAACAAAGCTGCTATGAACATTTATGTTTAAGTATTTTTGTGAACATATGTTTTGATTTCTCTTGGATAAATATGAAATAACGGAATGGCTAGGTTATATGGTAGATCTATGTTCAATTTTTTCAGCAATTTCCAACCAGTTTTCCACAGTGGTTGTACCATTTTATGTTCCAACCAGAATGTACAATATATGAGTCACTCCATGTCCTTGCCAATATTTAGTATTTTCTTCTCTTTTTTAAAAATTTAGTCTCCTAAAGGACTTATAGGGGTATCTCATTGTCATTTTAACGTATATTTCCTTCATGTCGAACATCTTTCCTTGTGCTTAATGATCATTTATATATTTTCTTTTGTGAAGTGCCTGTGTAGATTTTTTGCTCACGTTTTTATTGTTTTTGTCTTGTAATTATTTAATCATAAGAGCTATTTTAATATTTTGTATATAAGTCTTTTGTCAGAAATATTTCATGTAAATATTTTCTCCCATTTGGCATCTAGCCTTCCAGCCTTCTTAATGGAGTCTTTTGAAGACCAAAAGTTTTAAATTTTGAAAGAGTGGAATTTATCATTTCTATATTTTAGCATTTGTGCTTTTTGTTTCCTATCTAAGAAATCTTTATCTACCCTAATGTCAAAAAGATTTTCCTATGTTTTCTTCTTGAGCAAAACTATTCAACAGAACTTTGTGAATGATGGAAATGGTCTATATCTGCATTGTCCAATATAGGAGCCACTTGTCAATTTTTGGCTGAGGGTTTGAGATATGGCTAGTGAGGTTGAAGAACTGAATTTTTAATTGTATTTCATGTTCACTAATTTAAGTTTAAATATAAATTGCCATATATGATAGTGGCTACTGTATTGGACAGAGTGGTTTTGGAGGTTTTGAGTTTTAGCTTTCATATTTAGATCTATGATCTACACCAAATTGATTGTTATGTGTGGTATAAGCCAAGGATCTATATTCATTATTTATCATATGAATATCCAGTTTCTCAGCATCATTGCTTTTGTAACAAACTACTACAAAGTTAGCAGTTTAAAGAACACAAATTTATTGCCTACAGTTCTGTAGATCAGAAGTTTGACACAGGTCTCACTGGGCTAAAATCAAGGTGTTGACAAAGCTACACTCCTTTCTGGGGTCTCTAGGAGAGAATCTGTTTCCTTACTTGGGTTGTTGGCTGATTATAATTTCTTGCAGTTGTAGGACTGAGGTTCCCAGCTCAAGGTTTTCTTGCTGACTGTCTGCTAAGGGATATTTAGTTTCTAGAGGCCACCCACATTCCTTGGCTTATGGCTCCTTCCAGCATCTTCAAAGCCAGGAAAGATGGGGCAAGTCTCCTACAATTAGAGTAGGCCCGCTTTATTCTTCTATTGCTTATCTCTGACTGGGCCTTTTGCCTTCCAATTCCACTTTTAAAAACCCGTTCGATGACATCAGGCCTACCCAGATACTCCAGGATAATCCCCCCACATCAAAGTCCTTAACCTTAATCACATCCGCAAAGTTCCTTTGGCCATATATGGTATCATATTTACAGGTGCGGAGGATTAGGGTCTGGACACTGTATGGGGTCCATTATTCTGCCGACCATACTGGTCTTTAAAACTTATTTTATTTTGAAATATTTAAGACATACCAAAAATCCTAAAGAAAAATTTCACAAGCAACCATGTTCTCATGAAGAATTCCCAGTGCACTCCTGACCCTCTACATCCCCCTCGTATTTGCTCCTTAGATAACCACTACTGTGAATGCAGGGATCAAATTCCCATGCATTTCTCTGTATGCCTAGCAATATATATTTGAGTATTGGGCTTTCCGTTTTTCCTTGTTGAAATCCCAAGTAGTGGCCTATTCAGACTTTATCATTCTTACAAGTATTTGTGTTTGTTTTGTCTCTGATAAATATGCAAGAAGCATCCTAAATCCAAGTCAACAAAAATGTTGATATAGGTAGGACTGAGGACTCGGCAGTGGGGAATATCATCAGGGTTCCCCTTTTATATTGACATTCATTCGTTATTAGACAAAAACTAGGTACCATGACTCAACCAGTGATCAATACATCCCATATTATGTGCTCAGTGGTTTGTACAGGTGGCTTCTTTCCATTCTTGTTGTATGACATTATTTAAAATTAACAGATTTTTTTAAAAAAAACAGTTTTAGGTTTAGAGAAAATTGAGCAGACAGTGCAGAGAGTTCCCATGCATACCACTTCTCTCCGCCACTCGTAGTTTTCCTCATTATTGGTGTCTTGCATTAGTTACTGTCATGGGCTGAGCTGTATCCCACTGAACTGCATATATTGAAGTCCTAAACCCCAGTACCTCAGAATAGGGTAGTATTTTTAAATAGGGTCTTTAAAGAGGTAATTAAATTAAATTAGGTCATTAGGGTGGGCCCTAATCCATTGTGATTGGTGTCCTTATAAGAAGAGGAAATTTGGACGTAGACAGGTGCAGAGGGAGGATGTAAAGACACAGGGAGAAGAGGGCCATCTACAAGACGAGAAGTAAAGCCTCATAAGAAAACAACTGCTGTGGACTGAACTATGTCCCCCACAAAATTCATATGTTGAAGCCCTAGCCCTCAGTGTAATGGTTTGGAGGTGGAACTTTTGTGAGGTGATAGATTTAGATGAGGTAATGAGAGTGGAGCCTTCATAATGGTATTAGTGCTCTTATAAGAAAAGTCTCCAGAACTCTCTCTTCCCCACGTGAGGACACAGCAGGAAGATGGCAGTCCACGAACCAGGAACAGAGCCCTCAACAGAAGCCAACCCTGCTGGCACCCTGATCTTGGACATCCCAGCCTCCAGAACTGTAGGAAATAAATCTCTGTTGTTTAAGCTAACCAGTTTATGGTATTTTGTTATAGCAGCTTTAGCCTACCAACATCTTGATCTCAGACTTTTAGCCTCCAGAACTGTGAGAAAATAAATTTCTGTTGTTTATGCCAGCCAGTATATGGTAGACTTTGTTGTGGCAGCCCTAGCAACTAATGCAATTATATTTTTTATAATTGATGAATCAATATTAATATATCATTATTAACTAAAGTCCATAGTTTACATTAGGGTTCTCTCCTTGTGTTGCATTTTCTATGGGTTCTGACAAATCTATGTCATGTGTTCACCATTAGGATATTATGCAGAGTATTTTCACTGCCCTAAAAATCCTCTGTGCTCCACCTATTAAACTCTCTCTCCACTCCCACCCCCAAACCCTTGGCAATCACTCATCATTTTGCTGTCTCTATAGTTTTGCCTATTCTGGAATGTTACGTAGTTGGAATAACACAGTAGGTAGGCTTTACAGATTGGCTTCTTTCCATTAACAAGATGCATTTAGTGTTTTTCCATGTCTTTTTATGGATTAATGGTTCGTATCTTTTTATCACTGAATAACGTTCCACTGTACCACAGTTTGTCTATACATTCACTTTTTAAAGCACATCTTGGTTGCTTCTAGTTTTTGGCAATTATGAATAAAGGTTCTATAAACATTTGTGTGCAGGTTTTCATGTGGCCATAAATTTTCAACTCATTTGTCTAAATACCTAAAAGTATGATTACTGGATCATTAGGTAACACTATGTTTAACCTTTTAAGACACTGCAAAACTATTTTCCAAAGAGGTTTTTTCATTTGTACATTCCCACCAGCAATGATCCCTGTTGCTCCACAAGCCAGTCAGCATCTGGTATTGTCAGCTTTTCGGATTTTAGTTGTTCTAATAGGTGTATATTTCATCCTTTTAATTTGTAATTCCATAACATTATAAGATGTTGAGCATTTTTTCATATGTTTACTTGCTATCTTATTTGGAAAACTTATCTGTTCAAGTTTTTTGCTCACTTTTTGACTGGGTTGTTTGTTTTCTTATTGTTCAGTTTTAAATGTTCTTTCTATATTTAGGATGCAAGTCCTTTATCAGATGTGTTTTGTAATTATTTTCTCCAGGCTGTGGCTTGTCCTTTTATTCTCTTAACAGTGTCTTTTGCAGAGCACATGTTCTTAATTTTAATGAGGTTCATTTGTCAGTTTTTTTCATGACATATTTTTTGGTGTTTTGCCTAAAAAGTGAATGCCAAGCACAAAGTCACCTAGATTTTCTCCTATATTGTATTCTAGGAGTTTTATAGTTTTGTATTTTACATAAGGCTTATGATCCATTGTCAGTTAATTTTCATGAAAGGTTTGTGTCTAGATTCTTTTTTTTTTTGCATGCAGATGTCCTTTTGTTCCAGGACCATTTCTTGAAAAGACTATTCCCTCTCCAATGAATTGCCTTTTCTCCTTAGTTAAAGATCAGTTGTCTATAGTTATTTGTGTCTATTTCTGGGTTTTCTGTTTTGTTCTCTTGATCTATTTGTCTATTTCTTCACCAATACCACATTCTCTTGATTATAGTAAGTCTTGAATTTGCATAGTCTCAATCCTCTGACTTTTTCTTCAGTATCATGTTGGCTATCTGTGTTTTGTGCCTTTCTATATAAACTTTAGAATCACTTTGTTGATACTGACAAAATAAACAACTGAGGTTTGGTTTAAGATCACATTGAATCTATAGAACATGTTGGGAAGAATTCACATTTTAATGGTATTGAGTCTTCCCATTCATGAACGTGAAATTATTGAATTTCTTCAATTAGTTGAATCTTCTTTGATTACTTTCAACGGAAATTTTTGTTTTCCTCAGATAGATCTCATACATATTTGATTGGATTTATTCTTAACTACTTCATTTTTGGGGTGCTAATGTAAATGGTAGCATGTTTTTAATCTCAAATTCCCATTACTCATTACTAGTATATAGGAAAGCAATTGACTTTTGTATATTAGCCAAGTATCCAGAAACATTGCTATAATCACTTATTAGTTTTGTGGATTTTTAAATTGATTCTTTGGGATTTTCCACACAGACAATCAGGTACTCTGTGAAAAAACACACTTTTATTTCTTCCTTCTCGCTCTATATATCTCTTATTTACTTTTGTTCTCTTATTGCATTAGCTTGGACTTCCAGAGCAATGTTAAATAGGAGTGATGAGAGGGCACTTCCATGCCTTATTCCTGACCTTAATGAGAAACCATGTAGTTTTTCCACCATTAAGTACAATGTTAGTTGTAGGTTTTTGGTAGATTTTTTTTTAAAATCAAGTTGAGGAAATCATCTCTATTTATACTTTGCTGAAAGTTTTTAATCATGAATGAGTGTTGGGCTTTGTCAAATGCTTTTTTCATCTCTTGATAAAATCATGTGATTTTTCTTTCATGTAGCATGTTGATGTGATGGATTATATTATTTGGAATTTGAGTGTTGAACCAGCCTTGTACATGTGTACTTAACCCCATTTGGTCATAGTGTATAATTCTGTTTACATATTTTTGGATTTTATTTGCTAAACTTTGTCAAGAATTTTTGCATCTACAGGTTTATGAGAGAGATTGGTCTGTAACTTTCCTTTCCTGTGATGTTATTATCAGTATTAGCCAGGGTAGTACTGTCCTCATAGAATGATTTAGGAAATGTTCATTGTGCTTTTATTTTCTGGAAGAGATTTTACAGAATTGGTATCATTTTTTCCCTTACATGTTTGGCAGAATTCACTAGTGAATCTATCTGTGTTGTGTGCTTTCTGTTTGGAGAAATTTTCATTATTGATTCATTTTTTAATAGATATGGGCAAACCACATTATCTGTTTTTACTTATGTGTGTTTTGGTAGATTGTATCTTTCAAGGGATTGGACCATTTTATCTAAGATGTCAAATTCATGTGCATAATGTTCCTTAATGTCTGTGGGATCAGTAGTGATAATTTCTCTTCATTCCTGACATTAGTAACTGATGAATTCTTTTTTTCTTGGTTTGTCTGGCTAGAGATTCATCAATATTATTGATCTTGTCAAAGAACCACATTTTAGTTACATTGATTTTCTCTATTCTCCTGTTTTCAACTTTATTTATTTCTTTTTCTTTTATTGAAACATAAATGATTATACATATTTGTGGGGTAAAGAGTTGAATATCAATACCTAGGTACAGTGTGTGATGATCAAGTCAGGATAATTAGCATATTTATCACTACAAAACGTAATCATTTCTTTGTGTTGGGGACATTGATCTCCTCTCTTCTAGTCATTTGATAACATGCAGTAAATTAATGTTAATTAAAGATGCCTAGCTCAACTGTGTGTTAATAGCACTTATTTTTCCTAACTAGCTGTTTTGTGTCCATTAACCTATTTCTTGCTATCCCTCTTCCCCCTCCTCCTTTTTCTCCTCTGGCAACCACAGTTCTTTTCTCTCCTTCTGGAAATTCAACATATTATTATGGTGTTGTTTGTTTGTTTGTTTCTTTCTTTCTTTTTTAGCTCCCACCTATAAGTGAGTACATGTGTTATTTATCTTTCTGTGCCTGGCTTATTTCACTTAACAAAATTATCTCTAAGTTCATCTATGTTCCTGTGAATGGCAGAATTTCATTCATTTTTATGGCAAAGTAGTATTCCATTGTGTATATATACCAAATTTTCTTTATTCAGTCATCTGACAATGGACATTTAGGTTGGTTCCAATTCTTAGCTGTTGTAAATAGAGCTGCGATAAATGTGAGAGTACAGGTATCCCTTCAACATGATTTCCATTACTTTGGAATATATCCACTAGTAGAACTGCTGGGTCGTATGGTAGTTCTATCTATAGTTGTTTGAGAAAATTCCATACCATTTTCCACAACGGCTGTACTAACTTACAGTCCCACTAACAGTGTGTAAGGAGTCTCCTTTCTCTGAATCCTTGACAGCATTTGTTTTTCTCTGTCTTTTGGATAATAGCCAGTCTAACTGGGGTGAGATGATATCTCAAAGCATTTTTGATTTGCATCTCCCTGATGATTAGTGATGTTGAGCATTTTTTCATGTACGTGGTGGCCATTTTTTTAAATTCAATTTTATTTGTATTTATTTTTGTGGGGTACAGATTGTTATTTCAATACATGCATATCCAGCACAATGATTCACTCAGGGTAGATAGCATAGTTTTGTTCCCATTAGCTCACCCCAAATCTTCCTCTTCACTCCACCCCTCCCAACCTCTGGTAACTATTATTCTACTCTCTACTGTTTTTTTTTTTTTTTTTTTTAACACCCAATGATTAACACCCTTATTGCAAAAAGAACTCTTAAAAATGAATTAGAAAAATCTAAGCAGAAATTTGGTGAAAGAGATGAGCAGATAAGTCACACACCCCAAAGAAACACACATGGTTAATAAGTACATTCTGGGATCTGGTTGCAGGTGGGGGCAAAGCTGGCCTGGCCCTTGTCTCAGGATCCCTGGCATCGGCTGGTTCTATTGCTGGCCTAGATGTGCAGCAGGGGTGGGGCTAAGGCCCACAGCCCCCATTTCAGTACCTTCAGGCATTGGGCTGGCTCTATTGCTAGCCTGGATGTGCAGTGACAAGGGCAGGGCAGAGTTCCCCAGCCCCCATCTCTCAGGACCCCCTATGGGCATCAGGCTGGCTCCATTGCTGGCTTAGATGTGGTGGCAGAGGACCAGAGGTAAGGCTCTCAGGACCCCCTGGGCAGGTGTCAGGTGTCCGGCTGGCTCCGTTGCTGGCTGGCAGTGGGGGTTGGGCTGAGGTCCACTGCCTGCTGGCCATTTATAAGTCTTCTTTTGAAAATGTCTATTCAGTTAATTTGCCCATTTTTAAATCAGATTATTTGTTTCTTTACTATTAAGTTTTTTGAGTTCCTTGTATATTCTGGATATTAATCCCTTGTTGGATGCATTGTTTGCACATATTTTCTCCCGTTGTGTGGGTTGTCTTTTTGCTCTGTTAATTGTTTTTTTTTTTTTTTTTTTTGCTGTACAGAAGCTTTTTAGTTTGATATAATCCCATTTGTTTTTTTCTTTTGTTTTTTTGTGCTATTGAGGTTTTATTCATAAAGCCTTTTTCTAGTCCTACATCCTGAAGTGATTCTCCTGTGGTTTCTACTAAGAGTTTTATAGATTCAGGTCTTATATTTAAATCTTTAACCCATTTTGAGTTGATTGTGGTGTATGGCAAGAGGCACAGTTTAACTATGTCTTTACTGATTTTCTGCCTGCTGAATCTGTCTGTTACTTGTACAGGTGTGTTATGGTGGATGGTCTGTTTTTCCTTACAGTTGTATCAGTTTTTGCCTTGCATATTTTGATGCTCTGTAGTTAGATACATACACATTCATGATTGTTATGTCTTGACCCCTTTATCATTATGTCACGTCCCCATTTATTTCTTATTATTTTACTTGCTCTTGAGTCTGCTTTGTCTGAAATTAATACAGCTACTTCATCTTTCTTTTGCTTAGTATTAGCATAGTATATCTTTCTCTATCCCTTTACTTTTAATCTATCTGATTAAAATGCAACGTTATGAAACTGGTATAAAAATGGATATCAACTATTTTGGCCAGAAAGTAGACTATGAAAGGTTGTTTGCAGAATTGACTGCTATAATTTATCCATCACTGTATGTGTGTACTTTTGCGGGGTGACTTTGCCACTGATCCCATCAAGAAATAGATTCTATTCCTGTTCCTCTTTGAATCTGGGCTGAACTTTTGACTTGCTTTGATTCATAAAATGTGGTGGAAGTGATTATTTGGAGTTCTAAGTTTAAGCCTCATGAATTTGTGCTCTAACTATAGTGCTGCCCTGAGACTTCCATGTTAATAAATCCTGAGATGGTCTCTTTGAGGATGAGAGGCCATGTGGAAAAAGTGGTCCATTTGACAGCTTATATCAACTGCCATATTGAATGATTCATCCCCAGTTGAGCTAAGAGGCAACTGCAGCAAAATGAATGACTGCAGCTGAGATCAGCAGAAGAATTGCCTAACTGAGCCCATCCTAGAGAATCATAAATATATAAAGTAGTTACTTTTAGCTGCTAAATTTTAGGGTGCTCTGTTATGTAGCAATGAAAACTGATGCTTTCTATGAGCAGCGAATTCCCTTCTCAGAAAATTTCTTTCATTTTCTTGTCTTAACTGAAACCCAGATCTTCCCTGCAGTTTTCTCAAATGGAAAGAAATTTCTAATGCTGCATAGACCAAGGACAGAACACAGAGTAAGTATACTCCTTGATGCCCATTGCAGTTTCTAGACCATTACTTCTCTTTCCTCCTGCTTAATACCTTCTGTATATTTGACTTTCATCCTATCAGACTGTCACCCAGTGATCCTTTTTGTCATTATCATCTACTGATATTCTTGTCATTCTCCCTAATTCATGGATACTTGTAGAAACCTGCTCATTTTCTAACTCTCTATACCATAAGTCTTTTTCCATTCCTAGTGATTTAAACATTTTTGTGAATAATTGAATAATTCAGTGGCTCAATAACTCAGTTCCTCAATCCCTACTCACCCTCAGTAAGCTTTTGCTACTCAAAATCACAGTCACCCTTTGCAATGACCATATCCTAAATCTTATATTCAGTCTTTTTATGCTGGATTGTACACCTCTATCCAACCTCTAAGTGTGGGAATAACTTAGGGCACTGTCCTGGGTACTTTTTCTATCCATATTCTCCTATAAGTTGATCTTATGAATTCTTATTTATTATTAAATACTGCCCTGGATGTATATACTCTACCCAGACCTCTTCTCTAAGCTCCAGGCATATATTCAACGGCCAACTTGACATTTCCACTTTCATGTTTTGCAGACATCTCAAGTTTAACATGTACAAAATAGAACTCATACTTTCCCGTTTAAGCTTATCTCCTCACTCAATAAATCTGTCTGCTCAGTTGTACAAGGCAGACACAAGACTGTTCTTGATAGCTCCATTCCCCTCACACTTATATTTAATCCTTCCCTAAGTACAATTTAGTCTTTTTTCAGAATATATTTTAAATTCATCTTCATTCAATTATCTGCATTTGCACTTCACCACACCAGTTTAGAATAAGTACATCACTTACCTGGACTATTCCAACAGCCATGTAACTGGTCTTTCTGCTTCAACTTTTATACACCTATAGTTAATTTTATGCAGAGAAGCCAGAAAATTCTTAAAATTTTTAATGAAATCACACCATGCCTCTGCTTTAAAACCGTCCAGAGTCTTCACATTGAACTTATAATAGATGCTGTGGTCTTTAATGTGGTTTAAAAGATCTTCCATAATCTAGCCCCTGGCTACCACTCTGACCTTACCCACCATGATCCCCCTCACTTACTGTGTTCTGGTCACAGCAGCCTTCTTTCTGTTCCTGAAACATGTCAAACTTTTTGCCTATATTAGAACATTTGTACTAATAACTCTTGCTGCATGCCATGATCTGCCTGAATCCTCTACCCAAATCTTCACATGGCTTCCTAAACCACCCAATTTTAAGTAGCTTTTCCTCCTTCTCCATTTTAGCCCCCTTTTTGAATTTGCTTTGCTACTTTACAACAATTTTAAAAAAACAATGTTTTCTTGTTTTTGTGTGTTTCCTTCTCTATAATATTAACTCCATAAGGGCAGGCACCATGTCTCTCTTGTTTGATGCTATCTCCTTGGCACTTAGCACAGTCATTTACATATAAAAGGTGCTCCATCAGATATTGAATAAATAAATGGAGTGACTGCATTATTGACTGTATCAGGTGCTTCAGCATTGCTTCTTAGGTAAATTTCAGAATTAGGATGTCAGAAAATAATCTAATATTTGTTATCATTAATAATTGTCAAATAGCAGCTGTAGGAAGAGTGAAATGATTTAAATCTAAAAAATATTGAATAAGTAATATGTAGTATGTACGAGGGATGCTAAATGTTGTGCATTCAGTGATAAAACAAGAAACAAGATTTCTGACCTTATGGAAACTACCGTCTAGGAAGCTTTTCAGTGAGCATTTAGTGAACTCTTTTTGTGCAGAGCAGTGATCAGTGCAGGGACATGAGAAGGAGAGTTGATTTTGGGCTACAGGAAATAGAGTTGGTATATAACTTGAGAAACTGAGAGAAAGTAACTAGTAAAAGAGAGGTAGAAGGACAAAACATCATTTATTCATTCCTTGAATACCTCAGGACCTGTTCTCCCAGCCCCCAACCCCTCCTCACACACAGACTTTGCCTTTCCCTGTACATTCTAGGATGTACAGTGTGAAGAGAGGGAATTTTTATAGCTAAATTGGTTCAGTGAATGCCCTACAGATTTCTAAAGCCCAGATACTGAGAATTATAATTAGAAAGGTAACTGAATTATATGCTCAGAATATACGATTAGAGGACCATGAAAAGTTGGGAAAAGATGAATGATATATGTTGGTAAAGTTTTATTTTGAAGAAAAAAGCAGAACTAAGTCTTTGGGTGGGGAAGTGAAAGGGTCAGGGGAAGTATATGCTCATGGAACTAAAAACGGGTTTTGTGATGAGTGTCTTTCATTTGCTTAAAAAGAGAATCATATCAAGGATTAGAAATATAACTGGTTGCAAGAAGGAATAGTACCATTATTTTTGGAAAATATAATTATACATCTACAAACCCACTAAAATAAACAGTAAAATTGAGAATAAAAGATTGCAGTAAAGTGGCCCATTAAAAGATATATATGCAGAAATCAATATCTTTCTTATGGGCTGACAGTAAATATTAATTCTAGTTGGAATAATTTCACATTGACAAAAATATAAAAAATATGTCTGTGAATTGCTCATATATAGCAAATAAATGCAACATATGACAGCAGTCAACTAAGATACATTAAAAAAAATTGAGAAAAAGAAATGTGCCGTGTTCTTTAGGAGGAAGATTCACTATAATAAACAAATCACTTTATAAGATTTACAGAATTAGCACAATGCCTAAGAGTTTTCTAAAGTTAATTGTGAAGAAGAGACAGGGAAGAATACCTAAAAGAATTTTGAAAAATAAGTGTATAGGGAGACACTTATCTTACCACATAATACAACCCATTATTAAAATACAATAATTGAAATGGTGGCATGATAGTGCTATAATCTATAGGCAGGTAAATGGAATACAATAAACGGACCTCTAACAGACTCCAGAATAGACAAGAATTTAACACAGGGTAAAGGAAACATCATAAACCACTGCAACATAAGTTGAGAGTGAAAATTTGAACATGTATTTGGCCAAAAAAGTCTGATTAGATCTTGGTCTTTACCATAAATTACATTAAAAGAAAGTCCAAAAGAGATAACATTTCAAAAATTAGTTAAATGTAGGTCAGTTTAGAATGGATAAAAACTTTTTTAGCATGAAAGCCATGAGAAAAAATCCAAACAGAAGGATTGATAGAGTGAATTATGTAAAATGTTACAAATATCTGAACATCAACAAACAGCACAAATCAACTCAAGAGGCAGAGGACAAATTAGGATCATAAATGAGGCAGATGAAGGGTTTATATCTATAACACAGAAAATCATTATACCATTTAAGGGGGAAAAATGTAACACTCCCATAGAAAAGTAGCTAAGGAATACAAATAGGTAATTTACAGAAGTTAAAATAAAAATGGCCAATGAACATGGGCCACATTGCATCTCACCAGTAGTAGCTGAAAAAATACAAACTGAAACAGTAAGGTATCTTGCTTTTTTGACCTATCAAATTGTATTTTTTTTTTGTTTCATATCAATGCTCACTGGTGCTGAGGACGGTAGTGGGAGGGTAAATTGATAAAGTTTCTGAAGGACTAATTCGAAAATATGTATCGAGATTTTCAAAAGGGTTTATACTGCTTAATCAATGGTTCCACTTCTAAGAATATACTCTAAAGAGATAATAAGAGCTGGGGATGATGATTTATATACAGGGTTGTTCATAACATTATTCAAATTGCAAAAAGAATTAAACGATTTAAATACTTGATAATAAGGATTTGATTCAATAAATTATGGTAGATCCATATTTTTCAGTTATGAAAATCATATTTTTGGAGTTTTTAAGGGTCAGGAAAAATGCTCTTAACAGGATATATTCATATTATCTAAAAATTTTAAATGGGTCATAAAGCCATATATAAAAAATGTAAAAAAAAAATACTGTAAAGAGGTGCACAAAAATGTTAACATTAATTGTTTCTTGAAGTTGGGATTTATATTATTTTATTGATTGATTGATCTCTTGATTGAAAACTAAGCAGAAAGCAAAGAATTATTTACTCTTCACATACATTGATTGCTTCATGTGATTTTCCCAATAACACAGTGAGGTGGGTTGTGTTCAAATTATTGTAGCTATGTTAGATACAGTGAAACAGGGATTGAGAAATCAAATGACTTATTCAAGGTCTCATGGTTCCTAAGTGGAGATCTTTAGTCCCTTGTGTAGTACCTGGTACCTAGTAAGCACTCACTATTATATATCAGTTGGGTGAATGACTAAGTGTGCCTTTACTCTAGGTTCTCTGACTCTTAGCTCAAAACTATTTCTACAAGCACGTCTGTAAGGTTTTCTATTGTAGCTCAAACTTCCGAAGCAACTCACTGTGCTTTGGGCCTTCAACACTTGGCCACTTCTGGCCACTCTTTATGAAATAATGAGATATTACAGTACTGTACTTGCATTCACAGAGCATTTAACTAGAGCCAGAAATATTGAGTGCCATTATGCTTCATCAATTTGATTTGGTATTATAACAATGATGTTTTAGTGATTTAGAAAGTAATTGCCTCAAGATCAGAGGCTGTGCCTTCTCTATGTCCAGGTCTGTACAGAGTTACTCAATTGGCCGTGGCACAGTCAGTTTGGTAGTTTAGACTGTCTTAATGATTGCTTGTGTGACAATCCATCAGACTGAATGTGCTTTGATCCAATTTGATTGTTAAAATGGACAAAAATACTGGATTGACTGCACCATGGTACATTATTTTTGAGTCGTAGGCAGTGTCCTGTAAAGCACCTAACAGTGCCTTGAACATTAGGACACTTAATAAATAAATGTGATAATAATGATAAAAGCAAACTTAATCACAATTACAACATTTGTTTCTAAATGATCAGGAATTCTAGTTTGAAAATACAAGACCATATATGACTTCTAAAGCGCTCTAATTTACATCTTCTGAAACCTCAGCTGAAAGCATAATTAAGTTCAATACTTAGTATTTTATTGTTTTGGGTTTTGTTTGTTTGTTTCATTCATTATCATAGAGACGTGCTATATTGGCACACTTTAATTTTATAACCTGGTCCCTGTGGAGTTTTATTAAGGTTCTCTTCATAATCTCATATCGTGGTAACTTTTATAACATAGTCTCTACAGATTTCTATTCAAATTATAATGACACTTATGTATTATTTATGTCAAAATGTCTACTCTCAAAATGCTTGTGCTTTTGATAAAATGTTACATTATCTTTATACTTTAATATAAAAGTGTTTTTTTGTAAAACAACAACAAAAATGTATTTTATACCAAAGTTTTTACTTGGATGGCTATTAAAAGGGGAATATCACAGCAAAGCAGTGTGTCAGTATTTTATTATAAAGCCAGAAAGCACATATCACAGAAGTAATGATGCTCCCATCCAGGATGTTATAAACTGATTTGTGCCCCACCCCCAAATTCATAGGCTGAAGCTCTAACTCCCAATATGACTGTATTTGGAGACAAGGCCTTCAAGGAGGTAATCAAGCTTCCATGAGTTCATACGTGTGAGGCCCTAATCTGATAGTACTGGTATCCTTGTAAGAAGAGGAAGAGACACCAGAGATCAGAGATCTTTCTCTCCCCACACACGAAAGAAAAGCTACGTGAGGACACAGGGAGAAGATAGCCATCCGCAAGCCAGGAAGAAAGGTCTCACTGGAAACTAACCCTTTGGCACTTTGATCTTGAACTTCCAACCTCCAGAACTATAAGACAATAAATGTCTGTTGTATAAGCCACACAGTCTGTGGTATCATGTTATGGTGTCCCAAGCTGACTAATATACAGGATTTGTCATGGACAAAATTGCAGTCCTCAACTCCCTGCTAAAAATCAGAGTTTTTAACCAGCCATTTCAAACTTAGAATCACATTTCTTAGAGATGGGTGAAAGCATGCCAGAACAGATCTCCAGAAATTATCTTCAAGAGAGCCATAGAGGCTGGCTGGTTAGCTCAGTTACTTAGAGCAAGGTGCTGAAAACACCAAGATCTAGGGTTTGATCCCTGCACCAGCCAGCAAAAAAAAAAAAAAAAAAAGAGAGAGAGAGCGAGCCATAAAATACAATATTTTTGTTATTGATCCTAGTAAGGAAGAAAAGGAAGAAGTGATGTAGCTTTGCAGGAAACCTTCCAGTGAGCTCCAATTTAAAAGACTTTTTTTTAAAAATGAGAAGAGATGCTCATATATAAGGACAAATGCAAAAGGGTGGCACCAAAGTTTTTAATAATATGAAGTGTGGAAAGTACTGTTTTTTGTTTGTTTGTTTAAGTTGTACTTAGAGGTGGGGTTGATATTAAGTCATGCACTAGTACAGCCATTCTGACTTATAGAAGCTATTCTAGGCAATTATTCTGACTATTCAGTATCAGTGCCATACTTGTTAATTTTTAAAAGAATGATTGATGCTTAGAGCAAGAAGAAGGAAAAGATGAAGATTTGCTGAATAGCCATGTGGATAACTCAACACAGAAAGCTGACCTGGTTGTCTTCTTTGGTTCTGCCTTCTCTGTCAGAAAAGTGATTACAGATACGAAAAAAGCAGAACAAACTTTGATACAAGAGAAATGATGCTCATTCTGGGGAAAGAGGCTCAAGCCTATGGCAACAGGTTCATCTTTAAAAATGTCGTTACTCTGTTAATCTAACTTTCAAGTTCAAAGTTATGCTACTGTTGAGAATATCCACGATAAGGCTCCAATAGATTGAGAGAGCAGTTCTATCAAAGGAGATTCAAAATGGTTATAAACAGTAGAAGTATTGTTGTAGTAAGTGTAGAGCTTTCTATGATGATTGCTTTAAAAGAGGGCAACATTTGTTAAAATAAAGTTGTTCTACAACGTTCGCTGAAAAATAAATCAGACTCAGTACCTGAGCTAAAGATTTTTAAGTCATTTACCCATCATTTATTGAGTGATGCTATGTGTAAGGCATTGGGTTAAGCACCTCTGAAGAATGATGATGATTCACTAGCTACTGGACAAAGTAGCTAGTGAATGCTGGAAATGCATGCCTAGAAGCTGTTTTCTTTTAAGGATACAAATTTAAACTGCTTTTGGCTTAGAGGTCAGGAAAGGAAACTCTAATCCAGCATTGTTCAGTAGAAATATAATAAAAGCCATAAATACAATTACATCTGTGTAATTTCAAATTTTCTTTCTTTTTTAAGTTTATTGATTTATCAATATTATTATTTTTTGCATTCTATGATGTTGTTGCAGGGCAGTTGCGGGGAGGGGGAGAGGGGAAAGGGGGTAGGAAAAAGGGTGGGAGAAGGAGGAATGGGGAGGGGTGGGGTTGAGGCCTGTGGCAACCCCCTCATTCCTGCAGGGGAGACCAGGGGGCTTCCGGCAGTCTGGTCGTCGCTGGGCTGGGTTCAGATGTCATGGGGGTGTGGCTGGAAGCCCTCACCCCCCACCACCACAGCTCAGGAGCCTGGGGTACTCAGTGGTTGTTGCTCGGCTAGTTGCAGGTGTCGGGCCAGCATGGCCGAGGCCCTCAGCATCCCCCACCTTGGCTCGGGAGAGCCTGGGACACTTTCTGTGGCAGCTTGGTGGTCATTAGTGGGCTGGTTGCAGGTGTCAGTGGGGTGTGGCTGATGCCCTCAGTCCCCCCCAGTGCTCCAGCTCGGGAGAGCCTGGGGTGTTTCCTGCAGTGGCTCAGTGGTCATCACTGGGCTAGTTGTGGATGTCAGGGAGGGTGTTGCTGAGGCCGTCGGACCAGCACCCTCAGAGGTGGTTGTGGGTGTCGGGGGCCATGGCTGAGGCTCTCAGCCCTCTCCACTCTCTGGCTTGGTAGCCCAGGGGACTTCCAGTCCTTCTAGGTTTTATACGTGTTCTTTGGTGACGTGAGACCTTTACTAGTTAATATCAAACTTTGTCTCTGGTCTGTGGGTATTTTGTTTTTTCTTTCAGTTCTGTGTTGAATTATTTGCTGTTACCACCATTTTAACTCTGCACTGGAACTAATTTGTTCTCCTTTGCTTACTTCTATAATGGGGGAACTTCCTGTTGGGACCAGTACTTGAGCCCTGTGGTTGAGCTAAATTGCTGCTTTGCTGCTGGTTCTCTGGCGAAGGCTTTTTGTTGGTTGACTTTAAAGATACTTCTGGTCTCGTACATCTGGGTTGTGTGGAAACTCTGGTCTGGGCCTGAGACTTTTCATCAGACTTCACCCCCTGCAGTTCTGCATTCCTGACCAGTCTCCACTGAGTGGACCTGTGCTAATTGGGGGGCAGATCGGCTGTCCTTGCTGTGCCCCAGTGCTCTCCCAGTGGGCCTGTCTCCCCCACTGCCTGCACTCCAAACACTTCCCATGCAATGACTCACCAGCCTCTGAGTGGCTCTTTTTTTCAGTTGTTGTGACTCCTTGCTACTGTGCGGGTCCATGGGAATCCTATTAATGGTCTTGCTGGCCTGGGGGCCTCCAAGGCCCTCTTTCCTCTGCTGCCTTCAAGCAACTCCATCTGAATGGCACAGCTGCAGCTTTTGCCAGCTCCTGCTCCATGTACTCACCAGGGTCAGCCTTGAAGCAGCCAGGGCTCAAAACTGTGGGAGCGGCTCTTTCTTTCTCTCATTGTGGCTTTTCCCACCTTCATTCACTCTGTAGGTCACTCCTCCTCTACCCCCGATCTCTTGCGGCCCCAGCTTGGCTGTCGTTACTTTTTAATAGTTGTAAATTGGTTGATTTGTGGGAGAGAGTGACGCTGGGGACCATTTATTCCACCATCTTGTCTGGAAGCCCTGTAATTTTAAATTTTCTAGTAGCCACATTAAATACAGTAAAAACAACCTGGTTAAATTCATTTAAATAGTATGTTTTATTTATCCTGACGTAGTGGATTGAATTATGTTCCCCCCAAAGTCCCTGAAACTTGAATTGTGTACCGCCAAGTTTTATATATTAGAAAAATCCCCCACTGTGACAGGTGGGAGATCCTGTTATGGTAATTGAAAGGTGGAGCCTTGAAGAGGTGATTGGGTTGTAGGACCATGCCGTAGTGAATGGATTAAAAATGGTGGTCAGGGGCGTGGTTCTGAAGGCTTTAAAAGAAGAAGGGAGACTTTTGCTCTCTCTGCTTCCACCATCTTGCAACGTGAGACTCCTGGGTCACTGTCACCACCACCAGATGGACTTTGGACTTCCCAGCCTCAGAAACTGTAAGTGACAAATTTCATTTTCTTTATAAATTACCCAGTTCCATGTATTTTGTTATAAGCAACACAAATGGACTAACACACCTGATATCCAGAATATTATAATTTCAACATACAATCAATATCAACTGTTAATAAAATATTTTGCATTTTTTTTGTGCTACGTCTTTGAAATCCTCTGTGTATTTTATACTTAACATCTCTATTTCTACTAGCCACATTTCAAGTGCTTAAAAGCCACATATAGCTAGTGGCTACCATATTGGATAGCACAGGTACCGTCCTCACTCATCCTGAACTGCTCTGGGAGTTTGAATCTAGTGTGATCTTTCTTAAATTTGCCTTTTCAATGGCCCCAAAGATGATCTTTTTCCAAGATGCCACTTTGAGCTTGTTTGTTCAATTAGATGTCTACTGATTTGATCCCAATAAGGGCTCCCTACAAGGAAATGATGTTCCAGTTCTTAAGAATCTCTCTAAGCTGCTGAGAGCTATCTTTTTAAGTGCCCTCTTTTATGCTTTACTGTACATACTTCTACAATAGCATCCGTAAAACTTTAGGGCATTTATTGAGTAGATGTCTTTCTCTATATGATGCATCATAACAAGGCACAAGGTTTTCAGTCAAACCAACCTGGGTTTTGATTCCAGATCTGCCACTAGGCAAGTTTCTTAACTTCTCTAAACCCTCCTCATATTTAAAATAAAGATAGTAATAATACCTATTACAGTGTTTCTATAAGAAATATATGACCTAACATTTATAAATCTATATAAAACACTTAGCACATTGACTCTCACTAGTAAGCATTCCATAAATAGTACCTTCTATTATCGTTACTAATATTAATAAAACAATACCATTTTTATTTTTGTATTCCTTATGCCTAGCTTAGTAGGCTTTCAATATATTTTACTGAATTAATTCGACTTACCAGATAAGATAATGTATAAACTTGCTCAAGCTTTTAACTTTCTATAAAATTATTTAGAAACCTTAGAATTATTATTGTTAGGCAATTTAATTGAATAGTCTTGACTTAAATTCTAGAAAATTAGTCATAGATTCTATTACTTTTCTAAAACTTCAGGAAAATTTCAGAACTTACTTCTACAGAGAAAGTAACTAAACCACCCAAAATTCTGTAGGCCTGCCATGGCCTTAGTGTGTACTCAGGACCATTTGTAGTTTTTGATCTTTTCCTATTGTCTAATGGAAATAAGAAAGTTCTTTGGTAACTTGCTACAAGACACCTGGTCAAAGCAAATGACTCAGAATGGAAAATCAAAAACCAATTGTCCAACTTTACAAAGAGTGTTCTCATTTTTTAGAAATAACATCTTGTTGGGAGAATAGAGTTTAGAATCAAAGGAGACTAAGATCTTGTTAGAAACAGACATACATACTCAATACACACTACACGCTCATTGAAACACATGGGTACACAAATACACACACACACAAACACACAAGCTGACAGTTCTTTAATATATTCAGCAGTTCGTAAGCAATCTGGCAGGAGCTTAGAATATTTCAATATTTTAGTGGTTTGAACTTCCAGGTTGAGTCACTGATAAGTTTATTTTACCCTCATTACCTTAGCTGTCTCAACGATTTCCTCTACAGTAGCAAACTCAGAACTGCTATTAGCACAGGAAATGGCGTGGTAGTAAGTAGGTGTACAGAATCCTCTCTCTCAGAATTGCTCATTCAGAGAAGCCTAGTCTGGGAATAGGCAGTTGAAAACCGAAAAAGGCTCACAATCATACTGGTTATTGTAGATAGAAAAATGTGAATGTTTCAATTATGCAGATTTAAATTGATATCACCCTAAATGACAAAACACTGGAATTTTCTTCAGCCACAGCTGCATTCTTTTAAATTGAACTTTTCTTTTTGAAGCAATTGTCAGAGATCATTTTTGCTTCTTTTTAAAATTTTTAAAATTTATTTTTTAATTGTACATATTTGTGGGGTACAGAATTACATTTCAGTACTTGTATACAGTGTATAGTGATCAAATCAAGGTAGTTATTAGTAAATTCATCATCCTCCAAATTTATCATTTCTTTGTGGTGAGAACATTTGAGCTCCTTTCTTTTAGCCGTTTGAGAACATACAATAAATTATTGTTAATTAAAGATGCCTAGCACTACTGTACACCACTAGATTTATTTGTCCTATCTAGCTGTAATTTTGAGAGTTTTTAAAATTTTTTATTTTTTTGGTGGTGGGCCAGTATGTGGATCTGAATCTGTGACCTCAGTGTTACAAGGCTGCTGTAATTTTGTGTTAATTAACCAATTTCTCACTATCCCCCCTCTCCCCTCCCCTTCCCAGTCTCTAGTAACCACAATTCTACTCTCAACTTCTAAAAGTTCAGTTTATTTATTTATTTATTTATTAAGCTCCCAAATATGAGTGAGACTATGCAGTGTTTATCTTTCTGTGCCTGACTTATTTCACTTACCATAATGTCTTCCAGGCTCATCCACGTTGCCACCAATGACAGGATTTCATTCTTTTTCGTGGCTGAGTAGCATTCCATTGTGTCTGTATACCACATTTTCTTTATCCATTCATCTGTCGATGGACAGCTAAGTTGATTCCATATCTTGGCTATTGCAATAGTGCTTGTCAAGCATTTTACCTGCCCATAATCCTGCTCTGACTCTGGGCCAATTGTCGAGCTAGGGCTGGGTCTGGAGCTCACAGACCCCTCAAGCCCATTGTCCAGACTGGGTCACAAACCCTTCACACGCAAGGCTGGGTCACTAGACCCCTCACACGCAGGTCTGTGAGTTAGGTAACCAACAAAAAGGTCCTTGGAGCCGTAGGTCCGAGAGCATGGCCACTTGTGGCGGAGGCCTGAGGCAGTAAACGCCAGCCAGGTCACAGCACTGCATGCGCACTAACTACAACCACACACACAATTTGTTTAGAATGCTGAACCACCGCCAACTGGCCCTGAGGCAAGGGGGCCTGACCAAACTATTCTATTTTTCCAACAGTGCTGCAATAAACTTGGGGGTGTGGACATCTCTTCAGTATGCTGATTTCCTTTCCTTTAGAGAAATACCCAGCAGTTGGATTGCTGGATCATGTGGTAGTTCTATTTAGTTTTCTGAGGAACCATCATACTGTTTTCCATAATGGCTGTTCTAATTTACATTCCCACAAACAGTGTAGAAGGGTTCCCCTTTCTCCACATCCTTGTCAGCATTTGTTATTTTCTGTCTTTTTAATAATAGCAGTCTAACTGGGGTGAGATGGTATCTCAATGTGGTTTTGATTTGCATTTCCCTGATGATCAGTGATGTTGAGCATTTTTTCATGTGCTTGTTGGCTATTTGCATGTTTTCTTTTGAGAAATGTCTATTCAGGTCATTTGCCCATTTTTTAATTGGATTATTTGTATTTTTTGCTATTGTTTCAATTCCTTGTATATTATGCATATTAATACCTTGTCAGATGAATAGTTTGCAAATATTTTCTCCCATTCTTCTGGTTGTCTCTTTGCTCTGTTGATTGTTTCTTTTGCTGTGGAGAAACTTTTTAGTTTAGTGTAATCCCATTTGTCTATTATTACTTTTGTTACCTGTGCTTTAGAAGTCTTCTCCATAAAAATTTTTCCCAGACTAATGTCTTTGAGTGTTTCCCTTGTGTTTTTTTCTGGCAATTTTATAGTTTCAGGTCTTACATTTAAGTCTTTAATCCATTTTGAGCTGATTTTGGTAATTGTCAGAGCTGCATTTTTGCTTCAGATACTGTTTCCATATTAGGTTGTACAGCCCTTAAGAATATGGATGGAATTTCCAATTGAAGGGTTAACCTACTGGGGATCAGAGAGAATGAGGGAAATGAGTCTCCTTGCTACATGTGATGAGGGGTAGTATTCAATAATGTTTGTGAGCACTAGCTTTAGGGTCAGAGAGACCTGAATTTGAATTCTGACTGTGCTGCTTCCTAGCTCTGTGACTGCAGTTTACTCATCTATATCCTGAACATGGTAATACTTACCTTCTAACGTCCTTGTGATTATTTAATCTACAAATTACTATTATTATCATGACTATTTTCATTCTATATAGATCAGCTCTGTCCCTATTAATTAGGTAACATGTTACAGTAAATTATGGCTTTAGGCAATTAGCAAAAGCCTGGAATGCTGTTTCTGAAAGAGCCTAGAATGGTACAACAAATGTAGCGAATGTTGACAATTGGTGACTCTGGGTGAAGGGTATATGGGAGATTTTTCTACTGTTCTTTCAACTTTTCTGTTTGTTTGAAATTTAATAAAAAAAAAGTTACAAAGATGCCTAAACATACGTCATTGAATTCCCAGTGTGTTTAGCACTAGGCAGTAACTCAGGAACCATAGTGATTCTGAGAGTTTGTGATTCATTTTGTTATAAATAGTCTCCTGTGAACATAGCACCTCTATTGGGTTTTACATTTGTTGACAGATGTGTCTTATTGTGATGATTTCCTTAATACTTAAGATGTATTTATTTTAAGCAAGCTTGCAGCAGCACTCAGAATAATACAATGACATCAACTGGGGGCCCTCTCTCTGCTGAGTGGTTTTTCTGAAGTCTGGGAATCTTTTCTACCCTGGGAACTCTCTTGATTTTTTTTTTTTTTTCCTTATCCCCTCTCTTTTTCAAAGCAAGGTTCCCAATAAAATGACTAATCATTGCAGTGCCCTTTTCCCAGCCTTACTGTCAGCTAGAAAAACATTGAAGCTTTTCAAATAAATTGTCTTCCAGCCTGGAACTCTTTACCTAGGAAAGTTTTATAATCTATTATAGAGTTTTAAGAGTAAATCTAAAACAACCATGAAAGTGCCTTTCTATTGCAAAGAAAGCCTTGGGTAAACTTTTCATGTGCTTCCAAATTCTCTTTCCTCAATAAATCAGGTAAGAACTGTGAAGATTCACAAACATGTCAAGGCAAACTACGTTGGTCTGACTTTACTTCTGAATTTAAAATGGGATCATCCTTGGCAATGAAGGCCAAATTCCAGACATGAGGTCCTTTGGAATATCTCCAGAAAGCCTATTTTGTGGACTTGGTTGCAAGAAAAAGAATTGACTGTTACTTCTGTCAGTTTTTGTGAACAAGTCACTTAGTTGGTTGAATCATTTCCATCTATGAGGGATAATCAGACTTGTTCTTTCCTGTTTGGAAGAGGTTTGTAATGACAAAGGCTGTAAAAATGTTTGGGTATTTGCTTTCAGAAATACATAATGCAATTTAAAAATCACCAGGGGTTTTTGAAGTCTCTGTGGGAAGCCTACGCAAGGGAAATTGATACAAAATATATCCAAAGCTTTCACCACCTGGTATGGCTTCTTGATAAGGAAATTTCTTGGGTTTCTATCAGGAGCCTTACAGTTCTGATCATTATATTATTATATTTTTGTTGTTCATTGAGAGTAGAGAGAAATTCCTTGGTGTTATGTATTTGGGAAAAGGTACTAGTACCTTTGATAAATCCTCGAATTGCCCTGGCCACACACACTGACACCTAGCATATAGTAAGTCTTGCTAAATAAACTGACCCTTTATCAATTACCCATATGAATTAGTTTTGTGAAGGCATAAGATATGTGGGATTTCTTTCCAAGGTCTTTGGTCATCATGTGATATTGAAGATCGGGAGGACAACTTGAAGTTTGGTTTTGAGCTTGCGGATTCTGAACACCTTATTTGAGGAGGAAAAATGGTACCTCAATCCTATAGTGTTCTCAGTGAACATAATGTACATTCTGTTTTAATAGCTTTTTATAGTCTCCATTTTTTATTAATGCACCCTGAATATGCTGTGCTTTTTATTGTGAATAACCAATAAAGGATGGCTGTAAAAATAGTCATAACACTATACTATTTTCTTCCATACTTTTATCTCCCACTGTAAACTTAGATGCTGCTCAGAAATGCAATTAAAGTAAAATGAACTCACAAAAAAAACATTTAGGGCTATGACAACAGCCCATTCAGCTCCCCGTGGCTTTTTTCACTGGACATATTCATAACAGCACAGTGTTTGCTTGGCTTATTTCTCTGTACCACATAATCTTCCTTATTTATAATTTCTATTATCAATGATTAAAAAAATACATGTAGAATTTGAAGACAGGCATTTCATAGGCATCTTAACTCCTGAGAGCCTGGTTAATATTAGTTACTTGTAGTGAGACTAAAAGGTTACTCTGAAATAAAAATGTTTCTGAAGTATGATTTAATCCCTTGGGATTTAAGAGGACCTTGTACTTTATTTAAATGGTTACTGTCCAGTAAGCTACACTATCATTTAAACATGTTATCAGTAAGTACTAATTAATTATCCGTTATGCACAAGGTATTGTTTACAAGCACAAAGAGGTATAAAACACAGCCCCTATCCTCAGGCAATGTATAATCTATTTGGAGGAAGAAAGGACATAATTTAATAAACAGTGAATTATTATGCATAGGAAATAATTGTTTAAGACTCACAAAAGAGAACAAGAATCTTGCTATGCTTATTTCCCAAGGCAGGTTTTACTATAAGAGTGAGATTTGGGCCAAACCTGGAAGGATTCTTAGTGGTGAGCAAGATGGAGAGGATTAAAATGACCTTGCAAGTTCCAAAAATGGGAAGGCAGGACTGTTTTTAGGAGAACAAGAAATAAATTATTTTTATTTTTATTTTGCAGGAATAGAGACGTACACATTATGAAACAGAAGAGAAGGCTAAAAACAAAGGTCAAGCTCGATTTCATATATTCTTGAATGCAAGGCTGACAAATTTGGGCTTAATTCTGTAGTTAATACAAATCCATGGTAGACTTTTGAGCAGAAGAGTAACATGGTTTAAGAAAATCACATAGTCATGTGTGTGATCATGGGGAAGGAAGAAACTGAAAGCAGGGAGGCTAGCAAGGGTGGTATCATCATCCTTAGACCAGACAGGAGGGTACCCAGCCCTGAGCCCAGCACTTTAGAGGACAACTGCGTATTAGAAACCCAAAGAATAAATATATTAAAGAATACAGGGCATCTCTGGCACTTGGGATCCAGTATTCAGTGCTGAACATTTCCTTCCATGATCAACATCCTTCAGTTCCAGGGTAGTGATTTGCTACATCTCGTGCTTTATTCCTTAAAAAAAAAAAAAAAAGATAGCATCTGTGAAGAATTTTTGACTGTGCTACTACCCATATTGGAGATTTGAGCCACAGAACTAATTAGGTAACAGAAAAGACTTCACAAATCCTGTTTCTAGATGGCATGAATGACTAGTTTCTTCCCCAATGAAATATTATTTTCCAGTAGTGCCTACAAGATGCTTCCTTGATTCTTTTCATGTTGCATTGCAGCTGAAGAACATTTTGCAATATTAAACAATTCATATTTCTGAAAGTGTACATAGGTGTGTCTAGACATATCATGCATGAATCAATTTTTTTTTTTTTTTTGTCGTTTTTTCCTGACGGGCACTCAGCCAGTGAGTGCACCGGTCACTCCTATATAGGATCCGAACCCGCGGCGGGAGCGTCGCCGCGCTCCCAGCGCAGCACTCTACCGTGTGCGCCACGGGCTCGGCCCCATGCATGAATCATTGATAACAGTTCTTTACATTGGTATAATAGACATTGAAGGATAGAATTGTGGACAGTTTTATTTATGTAAACTGTATAATACATTTAATTCAATTTTCAAGAAAAATAAAAATTGTAGCTTTATTTAAATAGCTTTGAATTGTTTTTATGTTCATTAACTATACCAGTATTTATCAACTTAGTAGATAACTCAGAAGAAAAATAACTTTGAAAACATATATTAAAAATAATTTTATTTTTTTGCATTTTACCTTTAATGTATATCTGTTGATGAAAATAATTCAAATACTATATACTTTTAATGCAATTATGTTTATTTTTAATCGTTTGGTTCATTACTATCAGTAAGACTCAACTAATATACAAATCTTGATAATAAAATTATAACTGATGATTTTGCTAAAATGAAGGCAGGAAAAATTAATTTATGGAATAAATAATATATATCAATGTAAAATTTTTATACAACTTCATCTTATCACTCATCCAACATTCCTGGCTCATGAAAGGATCACTCAGACAGGTGCAATAACAATCAAATTCGGTCATTTTTGCTATTTTGTAAATATTCAGTCATATAGAAATCATAGTTTTATACATTTTTTAGTTTTATAGTTAGGAAGTTATATTTGTCAATGTAGGAGGATATAACAATATAACATATATATGTATGTATTTTTTTGCAGCTTGAACATATTTTATTTAATAGTTTTTTAAGCTTAATTTATAACTTGTAAATACTTAAACATATGATATGTGGGTCTTCCTTTGTACTCTTGCCCTAGGTCCCATGTTAGAAATATGCCTGAGTGAGGGCTGTTTAGCAGTGAAAATTTCTGTGTGTGTGTGTGTGTGTGTGTGTGTGTGTGTGTGTGTTTGTGTGTTTGTGTGTTTTAGTTAGGGATATGTGAGGTTTTTTGAGGTATAATTTACCTAAAATAAACAGCACAGATTTTAAATGTACCCTTTGATGAGTTTTGACAAATATGTACACTCAGGTAACCACCACCAAAATTAATATGTAAGACATTTCCATCCCCCTAGAAAGTTCTTTAGATCTCTTCCCTGCCAGTTAATCTCCCACATTCCCACCCTTACGAGAAGCAATCGCTGCTCTTATTTTTATCACCATAGATTAGTTTTGCTTCTAGAACATCATATAAATGGAGATGTAAAGAATTACATATTGTGTTTGGCTTCTTAATCAATTAATGAAGTGTTTTTGAGTTGTATCTATGTGGTATGCATCAATAAGTTCCTCTTTTGTTACTGAATAGTATTCCATTGTATGAATACAATTTGCTTTCCGTTCAGTTGTTGATACAGATTTTATTCGTGCTACTTTGGGGCTATCATGAATAAAGCTGCTATGAACAATTTTGCATTTACCACATTTTGTGTGTTTAAGTTTTCATTTCTGTTGAGTAAATCCTTAAGAGTGGATCATAGAGCAGATATATGTTTAACATTATGAGAAAACTTCAAATAGTTTTCTAAAGTAATTATATCGTTTTTACAATTCCATTAGGAATGTATGGGAGTTCCAGTTGCTCTACATCCAAGCCAACATTGAGTATTTGCAATGTTTTTAATTTTAGCCATTCTAGTATGAAGTGGTATCTCATTGTGGTTTTAATCCACATTTCCCTTATGTATAATGATGTTGAGCTTTTTTTCATGTGCTTATTGGCCATTTGTATATCTTTTTGAAAATGCATTTTAAGTCTTTTCCCCATTTTTATTGGGTTGTTTGTATATTGAGTTCTTTATATATTATGGATATATATTATTACACATATTTGTCAAATATATGTATTCCACATATTTTTGCATATGTGGCTTGTCTTTTTCAATTTAGTTATGGTGTTTTTTGATAAACAGGTTTTGATTTCAGTTTTAGTTTTGACGATATCGAATTTAATAATTTTTCTTTTAGTTAGTGCCTCATGTGTCTTAACTACTCATATTTTCCTATCCCAACATCAAAAAAATATTTTCCTATATTTATATTTTTCTATATTTATAAATATATTTCCTATATTTTTTTTTTGTTGTTAATAGACTATTTTTTTAGAGTAGTCAGGTTCACAGCAAAAATAAACAAATAAATAAAATTAACTGATTTACAGAGGAGGGGATGAAGGATCAGAAAAGCTAAGTGACTTTTGTCACAGTCAGCAGCTAACAGGCACCAGGACTCAAACTCAGGCAGGGATTCCCAAATGTGGGCTTTTTCCATCCCCTCCTGTGGCCTCTTAGCCTGACTTTAGTACTCCTTTTGCAGGAGGGCTAGCTGTCAAGCTTAAGGGCATAATCATGCCCTCAATAAATTATATCTTGGTCCCCAAGACAAGGACTGAGGGATATTATCTCCACTCCAGTCTGAAGATATGAAAATACATGGGTCTGCCTTTTTGCAGCAGTTTCCTAAAAGGCACCAACATGAGAATATTTCTCCAAGAAAGCTTTTATGTGTAATAGCTGCTACGTGTGCCCATCTTTCTCTTTCTGTCTTCTTTATTTTCCCTCCTTTCTTCTTCTACATCCCTGTCTTTTTAGCTGGATGTACCACAATTTATTTATACATTCTTCCATTGAAGAATATCTTAGTTGTTTCCAAATTTTGCCAATTATGAATTAAACTGTTACAAGCATTTGTGTGCAGTTATTTGTGTGGACATAGTTTTCGAGTCCTTTGGGTAATACTAAGGAGAGTGATTGCATAATTAGTTTAGTAAGAAACTGTCAATCTGTCTTCCAAAGTGGCTGTACCATTCTGTATTCCCCACCAGCAATGAATGAAGTTCCTGTTTTTCTATATCCTTCTCAGCATTTAGTATTGTCAGTGTTCTGGATTTTGGCCGTTCTAATAGGTATGTAGTGATATCTCACTGTTGTTTTAATTTGCATTTCCTTGCTGACATATGATACGGAGCATCTTTTCATATGTTTATTTGCCATCTGTATATCTTCTTACATGAGGATGTGTTAAGGTCTTTGGCCCATTTTGTTTACTTTTCCTGGAAGGTGTATATTACTTTTGCATTTATATCTATGTGCTATCAAGAATTAATTTTGGGGTATGTTGGGATATAAGGGTCCAAGCTCATATTTTTCCATTAAAATATCTATTTTTTCCAGTACCATTTGTTGAAAAGAATTTCTTGTCCCCATTGAATTACTGATTGGCTTTGTTTTGTTTTTACTTTTGGGGTGGGTATGTATGTATGTATGTATGTATGTATGCAGTCTTGTAGTTTTTGTTATTTAGGAAAGTTTTAATTTTTTTCTGATGATTGCATTTATAATGATAGCTTTATGTGAAATGTTTAGTTTTCTGTTTATTTAGACTGTATCGAAATGACAGCGAATAGAAACAATGAAACAAAATTATTTATCCTGTCCTTCCTTTCACTCAATACTCAAAAATATTATCTTTATTAACATTTACCTTTTTACTGTCATATGCTTATAATCAATTACTGTATGATGTCAACTTGCAACTATTTTAGATAATTCAGTCAATAAAACACTTTCCCATCTTCTTTTCGCCTTTGATCACTCGGGTTTTTTTCCACATCATTATTGAGATATATAATTCATTACCATAAAATTCACCAATTTAAAATGTATAATTCAGTGGTTTTCATTATATTCACAGGGTTCTACAAATATCACTAAAATCTAAATTTAAAATATTTTCATCACCCCAAAAAGAAACCCCATACCTATTAGTTGTCCCTCTCATCGCAACTTCTGGAAACCTCTAATCTAATTTATGTCTCTGGATATGCTTAGTCTGGACATTAATATAAATGGAATTATACAATATGTTGCCTCCTGTGCCTGGTTTCTTTTACTTAGCATAATGTTTTTGAGGTCCATCCATGCTGTAGCATGTATCAGCACTTCATAACTTTTTATTATACAATAATATTCCATTGTATGGATATACAACAAAATATTTATCCGGTCATAGTGGATAAACAATAAATAAGTAAATTGATGGACATAGGGATTGTTTTTACTTTGGGGCTATTATGAATCATTTTGTTATGATTATTTGTGTGCAATTTTTTTGTATGAACATGTGTTTCAATTCTTTTGTTAGATACCTAAGTAGTGGAATTACTGAGTCATATAGCAATTCTCTGCTTAGCATTTTGAGGAATCCTCAATCTGTTTTCCAAAGTGATTGCACTATTTTATATCCCTTCCAGCAGTGCATGAAAGTGGTAATTTTTCCACATCCTCGCCAACACTTCCTATTTTCTGTTTGTTTTATAAATTATAGCCACCCTAGTGGGTATGAAGTGGTTTTGATTTGTATTTCTGTAATGCTTAATGATGTTGAACATCTTTTCATCCACTTATTGGCTATTTGTATATCTTCTTTGGAGAAATGTCTACTCAAATCCTTTGTCTATTTTTTATTGGGTTAGTTGTCTTTTTATTATTGAGCTTTAAGAGTCTTTTTTATATTTTGGATAATAATCCCTTCTTAAACATATGATTTGCAAATAATTTCTCCCATTGTTTGCGTTGTTTATGTTTTCACTTTGCTGATGATGTCATTTGTAGCACATTTGAAAAGCTTTTTGATGTAGTCCACTTCAGCTATTTGTTTCTTTTGTTGTTTGTACTTTTGGTGATATATTTGAAAAATCTTCGCCTAACCCAAGGTTGTGAAAATGTATCTCCATGTCTTTTCTAAGAGTTGTATAGTTTTAGCTCTTGTATTTGGATTTATGATTCATTTTGATTCATGTCCATTGTTTTTCAGTTGTACAATTTTACATTGTCATATATGTATGTCATATATCATATGTATATATCATGTACATATATGTCATATGATATATAGGACATGCATGTGTGTGTAATCATGGAAAATATTTGTTTGGAATTTTCATCTCTTCTATGGCAGTATTTTTCGGTGAATGTTCTTTTTCCACTAAGTGTTACTATTCTTTCTCACCTTTTTTCTTACAGGATTTGTACTAATATTGTGCCAGCTTCTTTCTTTTACTTATCTTAGAATGAGCTGGAAGTTTTCAGGTCCACATAATTGGAGAAAGTTCCTTGAAAAATGTATTTTTATTTGGTATTTTCTGAGAGTGACCATCCCTGGATGCTTTCACTCTACTTCTACTTCCTTTGTCTTTTTTATACTTCACTCTATCTGGCTTCTGTTCCATATCTGACCTCTTGCCACTACCCCTCGTCTCAATCCTATAACAGCTTTTGTAAGCAAGAACTATAGAGTTATGATCTTGGGATGGACATCTTCCCCTTAAGAGATTTTATGTATTATATATACGTATATATTAATTTTTATAGCTTTTGCCAGTGTTTTCAAAGATATGCTGGACCTCTATTCTCCTAGCAATGGCAACTTTTTGCTGTATTTTATACCCAGGATCTCTGAACCAATCTAAGCTGTGTTTTGGAGGCATTATGTTTTGATTTGTAGTTTATAGCTATGGCTTAGTTTCAATGAAACAAGATTTGCATGGTTTTATACATTCATCTGTTTGCATTTTTATTATATTCAGGAGGAAAAGAGGAAACTTTCTGTATTACCCTGCCATAAATATACTAAAAATTATCCTCTTCTCTCTTGATTCTTCACCATCACAACACCAATTCTTTCCTGCCCATGCCTTATTCCTTATTTCTAATATAGAGTTGCTTTATTATTTTTTTGACAGGAAACAAAGATACCAGGTTCTTACAAACCTTGTAACAGACTTATCAAATATTTTTTCTATGATTTAGCTATAGTTGTGAGCAATAGCTTATAGGCTAAGTTGCGGTGTCCGGGAGACAACTAGAAATAATGACCTAGGACTTGGCAAAAGGCCAAGATTAAGGATATGCCCACATCTGTTACTAATGTGTATGAGAAGAATTATTCCTGGAGCTTTTGTGAAGTAGTACTCATGCTAAGAGTAGTTAACATGTCTAACCTTATGAATAAGTGAAATAGTTGGCCAGCTATCTACATGTAATGATTTTCTATCAAAGTGATTTCTCCTTATGATGTGTGATAATATCTTAAACTATAGTATTAAGATTTAATTCATTTGAATAGGTTAAAATGCAAAAGTCTGTGTTTGCAGGTGCTATGATTTGAATGTGTTTCCTCTAAAATTCACGTGTTGGAAACTTAATTCCCAAAGCAACAATGTTGGGAGTTGGGGCCTTTTGGGAGGTGTTTAGGTCATGAGGGCTCTGTCCTCATGAGTGGATTAATGCCAGTACAAAAAGGGCTTGCGGGAGTGGGTTCTTTATCTTTCACTATTTTGCCATGTGAGGACACAGTGTTCGTCCTCTCTTGCCCTTCTGCTTTCTGCTGCATGAGAACTCAGCAGGCCCTTGCCAGATGTTGGCACCTTTATCTTGGAATTCCCAGCTTCCAGAACTGTGACAGAATAAATTTCTATTTTTTTAAATTACCCAGTTTCAGGAATTCTGTTATAGCAGCAGAAAACAGACTAATGTAGTAGGCAGTATAGTAAGCCTATATTTTTCAATGTGTGTTTTTTGGAACACTATATCCATAAACTATAAATTGGTATTCTATGACAAATAACAAATAAGTTTGGGAAACAATTGTTTGAATAAAATTAAACACATTTCTTTTGGGGGGACTTCTCAGACCCGTTAGTAATGTAAAGTGCTTCCGATACTTCAAAAAGGTAATGTTTGTAGTATTTCAAAAGTCTGTTTGACTATGATCCCTTTCTAAAATAGATCATCTATTATGCTTCTGTTTTGTTCATTATAGTTTTGGAGACTTCTTACAATACAAGGTATTTTCTCCCTAACAGAATGCTCAGAAAAGTTTCCTAAAAGGAGCCCCAGAACATTTAAGTTTTTCTTTTAATGTTTTCTTTTTTAAAAATTAATTAATTAATTAATTATTTTAATTTAGCAATATACAACGTAGTTGATTTTTGTGGCCCTTTATCAATTCCTCCCTTTCCCCCATCCCTCTCCCTGCCTCCCACCCTCATCAACATCATATCTATTCACTTAACAAGTTCAAGGAATTATTGTATTTGTTGTGTCTTTTTTTCCCATTTATTTATTTATTTTTATTAGCTCCCACAAATAAGTGAGAACATGTAGTATTTCTCTTTCTTTGCCTGGCTTATTTCACTTAACATAATTTTCTCTAAGTTCATCTGTGTTTCTGCTAATGGTAGTATTTCATTTTTCTTTTTTTACAGCAGAGTAGTACTCCATTCAGAACATTTAGGTTTTGATGGATGGGTCCGAGGATAAGAAAGAGACAGAGACTGGGATCCTTATAATCAGATCATGCAACACTGTCTGACCTGACTTAGGTTTGTAAAATTGATCTGGATTGAGTGTCCCGTAGAGAAGGTGGACACTGAAAGGCACATGGGAATACATAAGTTACACCTTTTGGAACTATTATTTTCATGGGTTAGATGACTAGTATATATGAGGGAGAAGTAGACTTTGGAATTATGTAAATCTTCTACAGCTCTTCAACTTGGAAGTTGTTTAGAAATATTCCTGTTGCATTGACATTCACCACGCATGTTCTTTCTAATTGGTAAAATTGTCATGGAAATAATTCATATAACGGAACCAAAATTCTACTTTTATCAATGAAACCCTCATTCTCCCAGTAACTCAGCCTTATAAGTTTGAAATCACCAACGGCATTTATGTCTCCCTTGCCCCCATATTAAATTTATCACTGAGTCCGGCCTCGTTAATTTCCTTGCATTCTAGCTCAGAACTCTCAACCCCCCATTCAAAACCATTCTTCATATTATGATTGACTTCATCTTCAGTTTTTTTCATCTATAACTATCCCTTGCCCAGGCACCTTCATGGATACAACATCCAAACTCTTTCAGGTGGCATTCAAGGATGTTCATTTCCTAGCCCATGCATACTTTTCCAGTCCTGTGCTCTCCTGTCCCCTAATAGGATCCCTTTGCTCTAGTCAGAGAGATCTACTGTCAACTGGCTATTTGCACTCTCTTCCTATTTATTCTCTCCTCTCCCCATACCTCTTCACCTATGTGAAATCAACCCATTCTTCAACACTCAGAACAAGCGCTATTGCTAGGAAGCCTTTAACATCAACACACAGTGATATATACCTTATTCTGGACTGACTATTTACCATTTGTACCACTGATTTGAGACTAAGTCTCATTATGTCCTGTGGTGTTGTACCTTATCTCCTTAAGTAGATGTTAAGCTCCTCGAAGGTAACAATTATGTCTTATACTTATTTAAATCCTCTAAAACACAGACCAAGCCTTCGAAGAATCCTAGTAAAACAAATACATTTTCTGTTAAATGAAAATGCTTCAAGTGACCATATCGTGATCTCTGAACAGCTACTTAAGCGTAATAAAAATAACTCCACTCTTTCTTTCCTCAAAAATTAAACTCTTATCTGTATTCTGATAATAGTACTTGAAATTTCATCTATTTTCCCCCTGAAATAGTATCTATATGTGTGATGTTGTATGCATGCAAAAGCCTCTGATTTGTAACTAGTAAAATTCCCATTTTTATCACTGATTTTTTTGTGGGCTATAAAAGAATAGTGAAATATCATTATTTCTGTTGAATTTTGAAAGAGATTCTGTGATGCTTTCATACTATGCAGTCTCCCAAACTTAGCAGTTCTCTTTCTCAGAGAACTTCATATTTCTCTAACTGCCAAATGAATAATTCATATTTGTAATAAGCAGAGATGTTATTCTTTTTTGAGAGAGAGAGGAATTCATTTTTGATGAACCTAAATTGTTTATCAAAACCACCTTGAAAGTGTTGCCTTGATTTCCTTATTGACTAATTATGATTTGAACATGTTTTGGCACAGGCTTATGGTACAGGATCTGATTGCAGATGGCTAGTAGAGCAAACTCATCCTTTCTTTATCAGTTTCTTTAAAATAAAGCCTTTTGAAAAACGGCAGCATTCGAAGTGCTTACATGAAGTATGTGTCTCTCAGCAAAATTTCAAGGAAAAGTAGCAAGCAAGTAGTGTGTTTGTGTGTGTGTGAGTGTGTGTAGGTGGGTGGTGGGTGGGAGGAAAGATGTCTTCAGGGCAATATAGAAGGCTAGAGTGCATTAGAGCTTCCTCTAAATGGCAGAGGAACAGTTCATCCTTACTATGCATATGTGACAACATCATGGTAGTTGCCTGGAAACAAGTAAGAAGGAATCAAATAATGAAAAGGATCCTGATGCTCCAGTGAACCAAATTGAACTTTAAAACTACTAGAAAAAAGGGTGGTCACCAAATTAGCTTACACAATTCAGTGCTTGAAAATGTAGTTTTAAAAAAGCCCTTGCATTTAATTTTCTTGTCACCTTATCATATTTTTAAATGGGACACTTGGAGACTATTAATAAACCACTCCAAAGACGGGAAATAGAATGGTAAAGGCTGAAATAAATGTTTTACAGGGCTATTTGAAATCATGAAAATGATAAGGTATCTCTTAGGACAACCCCTTTCATTACACATTTATAACCCCACCCTGAACTATTCTCTCCTATTGAAGGAGGTACCTGTTACCTTGACAGTTTAAGGCAATGCTTAAAAAATTCCTGTAATGACAATATAAAACAGAATGGACTTCAGAAAGTTTGGGGTGTGATGTGATTCTACTCTGTAGTTTTCAATAGAGGGTACAAGAATATCACACAGTGAGATGAGAGGGTCCCTCTGACTAAATGCCCTTCCTGGTAAGCACAAAGGATACTCCATGTATCAAACATGACAAGGGTAAGAAAGACTGATGCATATGCTTTTGTAGAACCACCAGATCATTTAAGTGTGAGAGAAAACATAGTAGAAGAAACTAGCCCAGAGTTCTAACATTTCATTGTTCAAAAATGAAATTCATGAATGCTATTTTTTAATGCTATTAAATAGCTCTTTTTTTAGAGTACTGGAAACTTCTATATTGATACCACTCCAATTTTTCTTAGTATCATGTGATATGTTAGAGTATTAATTTATTTATTCAACAAGCATTTATCAGTTGTGTACTGAGAATCTATTGTGTCCAGGATCCTGGGAAGGGAGAGATATGAAGATCATAAAGCTCCAGTGCCTAAAAGTTGGAGCTCATAGCCTAATGGAGGTAAAGATATGTGAGTAAATGACTATCACAGTGCAATTAGATTCTATAATAGAATGTTGCCCAAAATTTTCCAGAAACTCAGAGGGAAAAATAAGTTATTCTCTCTGGGAGAATTAGGAAAAGCGTCACAAAAAAGGTATTTGAATGGGGATTTAAATGGTGAATAAGAGATTTTGCCTTGTGAGAAAAGGAGAAAGGATCTTCCAGGCAAAATAATTTCATGTAACAAGGTACAGAAGCCTGACAAAAAATGAGGCAAAAAAGGAAGGGTAAAATGAGTAACTGAAATGTTGGAAATCTACCCTTGCATCTATTGAGAAGTTTTAGTAACCAGTGGACCCCAAACCTTGTTGATCATCAAAAATATCCTGGAAGCTTTGTAAAAATAAAGATTACCTGATCCCACTCCTGGAAATTCATACGCAACAGATCTGAGATAGAAGGAATCTTTTTTAAAAATGGTCCCTAGGTTATCATAGTGATTAGCTGGGGTTTAGGAAACTATGCTGTAAAGTGCTACTCCAATTTTGATGTGCATAGAAATTACCTGGAGACCTTATGAAAATGCAGGTTCTGATTTGTTGGTCTAAATTGGAATCTGATATTCTGCGTTTCTAGCAAGCTCCCAGATGATGTCATTGCTGCTGGTTCATGGACTACACTTAGAGTAGCACTGTTCTAAGCCACACTAAGGAGATAAGGGAGATACTAAGCCATAGAAATTTTTAGGTGGGGAAATAACATGGCCAGATTTGTGTTTTGGAAAAATCTCACTCTGGCACTATTGTAGAGAATGGATTTTTTTGTGGTGGACAAGAGTAGATACAGGGGGAAAAAAAATGAGTAGAAGGCTATTGCCATAGTTTGAGTGAGAGGTGATGAAGGATATTCTGCTTTACTCAGTCCATTGATTTAAAAGTTAATCTCATTCAAAAAAAATCTTCACAGAAACATCCAGAAAAATGTTTGACCAAATATGTGGACACTGTGGCCCAGCCAAGTTGATACACAAAGTTAATCATCACAACATTTGACTAAAGGATGATCATATGGAAATTTCTGGACAGCAATTCTAAGTATGTATCTACAGCTCAGGAGAGAGGTCTGTGTCATGAATACAGTTTGGGAATCAACAACATGTAGGTATCATGTGAAACCATAGAAGTGATGAGATCAGTCTGGTAGAACATGCACAGAAAGAAAAGGACTAAGTGCAGGAACCCAGGGAAAATTAATATTTAAGAGGCAGAGGAGGAAGAGCAATCCATAGAAGATTCTGAAAAAAATTGACTACAGTTGAGTAACAGAAAATAAGAAAGGAAAGAAACTTTCAAGTCATCCTTAACACCTCTCTTGTCTTCACCACTAGCACCAACCCTATCTGCATCTATAATTGAGTCCTTTCAATTTAACTTTTTAAATACTCTGTATTAGTCCGTTTGTGTTGCTATAACAGAAATACCTGAAACTGGGTAATTTATAAAGGAAAGAGGTTTATTTGGCTCACGATTCTGGGACATCTGCATCTGGCACAGGCCTCAGGCTGCTTCTACTCATGGCAGAAAGCAGCAGGCAGCTGGGGAGTACAAGCAGATCACATGGCAAGAGGGGAAGCAAGAGAGAGAGAGAGAGGAGGTGCCAGGGTCTTTTAAACAATCAGCTCTCGCAGGAACTAATAGAGCAAGAACTCACTCATTACTCCCCCTACCTAGGGAGAGCATTAATCCATTCATGAAGGACCTGCCCCCATGACTCAATCAATTTCCAACACTGCCACATTGGGGATCAAATTTCTGCATGAGTTTTGGGGAGACAATATGTCCAAACTCCGTCACTCTCACACCTTTCAACCAGTCTCCATCCTACAGCCACCTCTCTGCTTCAAGCTTACCCATACCTGATATAGATGATTAGAATATGACATTTGGACCAAAACCAGGTAAAGATATAACCAAAAAAGAAAACTATAGGCCAATATCCTTGATGAATATAGATGCAAAAATCCTCACTAAAATACTAGCAAACAGATTACAGCAACACATACGAAAAATTATTCATCACGATCAAGTGGGATTCATCCCAGGGATGCAAGGTTGGTTCAACATACGCAAATCAATAAATGTGATACACCATATTAATAAACTCAAACACAAGGACCATATGATCATATCTATAGATGCTGAAAAAGCATTCGATAAAGTTCAGCACTCATTCATGACAAAGACCCTCTATAAGTTAGGTATAGAGGGAAAGTATCTCAACATAATTAAAGCCATATATGCCAAGCCCACTGCCAATATCATCCTGAATGGGGAAAAGCTGAAAGCTTTTCCTTCAAGAACAGGAACTAGACAAGGATGCCCACTCTCACCACTCCTATTCAACATAGTGTTGGAAGTACTAGCCAGAGCAATCAGAGAAGAGAAGGAAATAAAGGGCATCCAGATTGGAAAAGATGAAGTCAAACTGTCCCTGTTTGCAGATGACATGATCCTATATATCGAACAGCCTAAAACCTCTACAAAAAAAATGCTGGAATTGATAAATGATTTCAGCACAGTAGCAGGATACAAAATCAACACACAAAAATCAGTAGCATTTCTTTTCTCCAATAGTGAACATGCAGAAAGAGAAATCAAGAAAGCCTGCCCATTTACAATAGCCACCAAAAAATTAAAATACTTAGGAATTGAGTTAACCAAGGAGGTGAAAAATCTCTATAACGAGAACTACAAACCACTGCTGAGAGAAATTAGAGAGGATACAAGAAGATGGAAAGATATCCCATGCTCTTGGATTGGAAGAATCAACATAGTGAAAATGTCCATACTACCCAAAGTGATATACAAATTCAATGCAATCCCCATCAAAATTCCAAAGACATTTTTCTCAGAAATGGAAAAAACTATTCAGACATTTATATGGAACAATAAAAGACCACGCATAGCCAAAGCAATGCTGAGCAAAAAAAATAAAGGTGGAGGCATAACACTACCTGACTTTAAGCTATACTACAAAGCTATAATAACCAAAACAGTATGGTACTGGCATAAAAACAGACACACTGACCAATGGAATAGAATTGAGCATCCAGAAATCAACCCACACACTTACTGCCAGCTGATCTTTGACAAAGGCACCAAGCCTATTCACTGGGGAAGGGACTGCCTCTTCAGCAAATGGTGCTGGGATAACTGGATATCCATATGCAGGAGAATGAAACTAGATCCATACCTCTCACCATATACTAAAATCAACTCAAAATGGATTAAGGATTTAAATATACACCCTAAAACAATAAAGCTTCTTAAAGAAAACATAGGAGAAACACTTCAGGAAATAGGACTAGGCACAGACTTCATGAATACGACCCCAAAAGCATGGGCAACCAAAGGAAAAATAAACAAATGGGATTATATCAAACTAAAAAGCTTCTGCACAGCAAAAGAAACAATTAAAAGAGTTAAAAGACAACCAACAGAGTGGGAGAAAATATTTGCAAAATATACATCTGACAAAGGATTAATATCCAGAATATATAAGGAACTCAAACAACTTTACAAGAAGAAAACAAGCAACCCAATTAAAAAATGGGCAAAAGAGCTAAGTAGGCATTTCTCTAAGGAAGATATACAAATGGCCAACAGACATATGAAAAAATGCTCAACATCACTCAGCATCCGGGAAATGCAAATCAAAACCACATTGAGATACCATCTAACCCCAGTTAGGATGGCTAAAATCCAAAAGACTATGAACGATAAATGCTGGCGAGGCTGCGGAGAAAAAGGAACTCTCATACATTGTTGGTGGGACTGCAAAATGGTGCAGCCTCTATGGAAAATGGTATGGAGGTTCCTTAAACAATTGCAAATAGATCTACCATACGACCCAGCTATCCCACTGTTGGGAATATACTCAGAGGAATGGAAATCATCAAGTCGAAGGTATACCTGTTCCCCAATGTTTATCGCAGCACTCTTTACAATAGCCAAGAGTTGGAACCAGCCCAAATGTCCATCATCAGATGAGTGGATACGGAAAATGTGGTACATCTACACAATGGAATACTACTCAGCTATAAAAACGAATGAAATACTGCCATTTGCAGCAACATGGATGGACCTTGAGAGAATTATATTAAGTGAAACAAGTCAGGCACAGAAAGAGAAATACCACATGTTCTCACTTATTGGTGGGAGCTAAAAATTAATATATAAATTCACACACACACACACACACACACACACAAAACCGGGGGGGGGGGAAGAAGATATAACAACCACAATTATTTGAAGTTGATACGACAAGCAAACAGAAAGGACATTGTTGGGGGGGAGGGGGGGAGGGAGAAGGGAGGGAGGTTTTGGTGACGGGGAGCAATAATCAGCCACAATGTATATCGACAAAATAAAAATTAAAAAAAATAATAATAATAAATAAAAAAATAAATAAATAAATTTAAAAAAATAAAAAAATAAAAAAATAAATTGCAATTTAGAAAACTGATTTATATATTTTTCTTTCACTTTGAAATAATGGTATATTTTAATAAATACATATAGGATTAAATCATAAAAAAAAAAAAAAGAATATGACATTTGGGATTTTTTGAGTTGATTATATTTAGATGAGATTTTGGATTTAGAGTTGATGCTGGAATGGGTTAAGACTTTGGGATGTTGAGATGAGGTGGATGCATTTTGCAATGGAAAGGATGTAAATTTTGGAGGACTAGAGAGCAGACTGTTGTGGGTTGAATTGTGTGTCTCAAAAGATATGTTGAAGTACCTTAGTACCTGTGAATGTGACTTTATTTGGAATTAGATTCTATGCAGATGTAATCACATTAAGATAATTGGATTAGGATGGGCCCTAAACCAAAGACTAGAGCACTTAAAAAGAGAACTTGGACACAGGCACAGAAGGAAAATGGCCATGTGAACATAAAGGCAGAGATTGGAGTCTTGTGGCCACAGACCAGGGAATGCCAAGGATTAGCAGCAACCACCAGAATCTAGGAAGAGGAATGATCCTCTCCTAGAGCCTGCAGAGAGAATGTAGCTCTGCCAACACCTTGGTTTTAGATTTCTAACCTCTCAGTGAGGGAATCAATTTCTGTTCTTTTAAGCCATCCAGTTTGTGGTACTTTTTTTTCTTTCCTTTTTTTTTTTTTTTTTTTTTTTTGACAGCCCTAGGAAACTAATACAGTTCACATCCCTCCACTTTCTTGAACACATAGCAACGATTTCTCGTTATTCTCAAGATAAAGGCAAAACCTTTAACAATTTCTGTCAGAATCTGCAGTCCGAGCATTGCCTACCTCTTCAGACTCATCTTGTGCAATTCTCTCCTTCCCTTCCCACCTTCCAGGTGCATATGCCTCCTTTCATATGGCAAGAGGAACCATGGCTTCCTCAGTGACTGTCACAGCTTCCTGTTATTTATTCTAATAGCACTCTGCACAGGTGTGAATTTGCATTTATTTGTGTAATCTTGTGATTAGCATTTATCTTTTTCAATAGAGAGTAAGCCATATAAAGCTAGAGACCATGTCTGTCTTTGTTCCTGATTGATGCTCCAGTGCCTAACATAGTGCCTGGCTTGGAGCAGACTTTCAACACATATTTATTAAATAAATAATTTAATGAATAAAGGAATGTTACCTGAATAGAATTTTCTAGCAGGGAGTTTTTAATAGTCTATCAGTTTTAGAAAGGGAAAAAGATGTCACTATAGCTGTCAATTATGATACCACTGGTGACCTTAGCAAGAGTAGTTTAATAGCATTGATTGCATTGGATTGGAAAAGGACAGAGGTTAGGATGTGTGCATAATTCTTTGAATTTTGAGAACAATGTGGAGAGAGACTTGTAATTTGAAGAGAAGGCTGGATCTATTTAGGAACGAAGGATTAGGGTCTTAGGATAAGCAGAAGGATCCAGTGAAGAGGGAGATGAATGATACAAAAATGGAAGACTCCAGAAGCAGTAAGAAAAAAAAAATGAGTAAACCACACCAACAAGAGACACATAGTTGAAGAAGGGAACCTCTTCCTCTAGCAGGCAAGCTGGAGATAAAGACATATGCATAAACAAACACATTTAAAGGTGGAGAGAGACATTGAGAAAGTTGATCACCAGTAGTCTCTTTTCCTTCTGCAAAATAGAGTGCTAGGTCACAAGAAGTGAAGAGTAGTTGTGCAGTTTTCCTTCCCAGCTCTTTAACAGTCCTGTAGCAAGAAATCGGAAAGTAAATGTCAGTGTTAATTTGGGATCGGAGAGTGACAGGACAGGTGGTATAGAAGGACAAAATAGTAAAGAGATGAATGTGCAAGTAATATTCATGAGAATAACATAGCATAGCATAGCATAGAATAGAATAGAATAGAATTGCTAAAGTGATTGACCAAGGACTCTTACATGGGATCTTTTAAATTCTAAACTGATTATGTACAATTGATTTCAAAAATACTCTGAATCCTGGGTAACCCTAGGAAAATTGCTGTTATCAAAGTCTATATTTTTCTACATATCCGCCAATAAAATATACAGATCAACTAAATGAGCAAATAAAAGTACATGGAAACCACGCCTTCAATGTAATTTGAAGTCAGAAAAATACTGCAAACTTCGCATTACTTGAAAGTAGAAAAATAACTCCGTAGTCAGCAAACGTTATCTCTCAATCTTCTATTGAAAGTATTTTCAGAGAGAGAGGCAAGTCTGGAAAAATAATGTGGAAAAAGAGAAGAGAAAGCTAAGTTCATCCCAAGAATACGAATGTCCACCAAAAGTGTGAAAATATTAAAAAGATAACAGGTGGGCCAAAACATTGACTTTGGAATTGTGCAGGACTCATGTCTCAGAAAGGCCTTACTTCTGGGTATGAAGAGGTTAAAAGGAAAGGGGAGATGCTCCTAGAGGATGGGACATTGAAGGGGCAAAAGTAGGAGGAGAAAATTTCAAATTCTGAAGACAAAAAAACTAAATAATTGGAGGAGACAACTTCTGCACTCATCACCACCACCACCACCAACAAATAAAAGCTATTCAAAAAGAATTTTCACTTACCACATTGAAAAAGGAGGTCCCTATTGAACTAGGAATCTTATAAGCCACCCCAAATATCTATCCCTGTCCATAAAATGAATATGTGGAACCAATTTATATTCATTAAAAAGTTACTATAATGACAAACCAGAAATTGAATTGAAGCATTCCAGGTGCTGACCCTAACCCCTCCCCTCAAAATAAGCAACCACAGAGTAAATGAAAATTATATCAAAATACTTCAAAGTGAATTAAATATCCTCAGTCACTTGGAGAAATGAAAATGCACTTTGAATCATAAATTCAAAAACCACAAATAGATTTGGAAAATGACAGGGAGAAATAAAATGAGAGTTGATTGAACTCATGAAAGAAATCAAAGCGAAAGACGAAATCATTTCAGAAATTAAGACTGTATTTCAAGATGTTATGCTAGAAGCAATCTAAATGCCCAATAATATGGTATTAAAAGTAAATAAATAATGGCCATCTCGTTAACAGAAAACATATGGCCATTAAATATGATATGGAAGAATAAAAGTTTTCAATTTGCTCTATGAAGACTTAGAGGTTCCTCAATATGATTTAAAAGGTTTTCAACAAAAGGGCTAAAGGCAAGTGGTCAGATTCCTTAGATAACTATGCAATAGTTCAAACACACCACTTCTGTTTTTACCTGTCTTACAGATCGGTCCATTCTAATACTTTTTTAAATAAAGAAATAATTCCAAGGACTGCCCCTCCCGCTATTTTAAGAACCACGGACACAGAGGAATATTTAACGTAATGGAAAGATTTTCATGACATAATCGATAAAAAAGTATGACGTACAACAGTATGTACTTGCCATTTGTCTGACTTTGGTCAGGTATTTAAACTCTCTGTTCCTTGTTCTCATTACTTAAAAATGGGGTTAATAATACTTTTTATCTCATAGTAGTATTTTGAAGATTAAATTATCTAATTAGTTTCTGGAACTTAATAAGTGCTCTATAATAGAAAAGATACTCAGATGAGAGGAATGTACCAAATACTTACAGGGTTTAATCAAATTATGAGATTTCAAGTAATTATTTCTTCCATTGGCTTATCTCAATTTTATCATTTTTTTCTACAATGGATACAACTATTTTTAAATCACAGTAGCATAATAGATATTGTTGTAAAGAAATAGACACCTCCATGAACAGGAAGTGCTAATTTACATTGCACACTGACAGTGGCTGTGTCTCCATGGCTTTAGTTACCATCAATAGAACCTATTACTGATTGAAGCCATTTCCTTTCCTTGTAAGCTCGGAAATAGCAACTTCGCCTGTGTTTGAAATAAACAAAAAGGCCTGTCTGCTGCAGTTGATGACCATGACTTTGCAGTTGTGCTTCAGAGTTTGTCTGGACTCCTTCCTTACCCCACACCCAGTCAGCAACTTTGTGGCATTCAGTTTCTATGTGAAGTATTGTGGCAGCATTGTTTTTAGCTGGCTTGGTTGAAGGATCTCATTATTCTTCCTGAAATAGGTCACATGGTTATGGGAAAAAAGTTCCCCCCTTTCCAATGATGTCAAATATTTTCATGTCTATTTTTAATTTTTTATGACTTTTTAAACTCCCATTCTCTCTCTTTCCCACCTGTATATTAACCTGTCTAGGTTTTATACTCTACATTTTCTTGAACGAAGTTGCTCGCAAAAACAAACAAATAAACAAAAAGCCATATTTATTTCATGCATACATTTACCACATAATTCTAGGGTAAGGAGTAGGTAAATGAAAATGCAACCTAGACTAATTTATAAACATATGAAATATCACCACAGTTACATATGAAATTTTTGTGTAATTAGATTCCATGTTTTTGCTCTCTTCTCATTTCAGGTCTGTGGGACCTTGAAACTGGTGACACTAGATGTCTCATCTACTTTTTAATGATTTCTAATTTAATTTCATTGTGGCCCGAAAAGATACTTAGTGTGATTTGAATCCATTCAAGTTTTGTGAGCTTGTTTTGTGGCCCAGAATATGATCCATCTGCTAAGTGTTCTATGTGCATTTGAAAAGAATGTGTATTCTGCTGCTGTTGAGTGGAATGTTCTATAAATATCAATTAGGTCAAATGAGTTGATAGTGTTGTTTAAATCTACTACATCCTTGCTGATCATCTAACTATTTAGTTATGTAGAGAGGGGAATTTAAATCTCTGACTATGTTTTGGATTTGTTCATTTCTCCTTGCATTTATTTCAGTTTTTGTTTCCTACCTATGGCATGAAGCTCTGTTATAAGGTGTATAAACAGTTAGGACTGTTCTTTCTTGGTGATATCCTCTTGATCCCTTTGTCATTATGAAATTATCTTCTTTAACTCTTGTAATATTTTTGGCTTGAAATCCACTTTGTTTATTATTAATATAGCTACTTCAGCTTTCTTTCGACTAGGATTAGCATAGTATATCTTTTTCCATCCTTTTCCTTTTAACTTACTTGTATGTTTATATTTATATTGTGTTTCTTGTAGGCATCATATAGTTGGGTATTACTTTTTTTATTCAATCTGACAAATTCTAACTTTTAATTTAAGTGTTCGAGCTTTGTATTTAATATGATTACTGATGTGATTAGATTTAAGTCTAACATCTTGATAGGTGTTTTCTCTTTGTCCCATCTATTCTTTGTCCCTTTTTAAATCCTCCTTTCTGCCATCTTTCAGATTGAGTGGTTTTTTATGTGATTCCCTTTAATCACTCTTGTTGTCTTATTAGAAATACCTCTTTGTTTTGTATTGGTTTTCTGAGTGGTTGTTTTAGCATTCAGAGTATGCATCTTTGGCTTTTCACAGTCTACCTTCAAGTTACACAAGTATTACAGCTTTTCACATACAGTATAAGAACCCTACAATAGTATAAATTGATTCCTTCCCTCCTTTCATTATGTGATTCTTGTTACATATTTTAATCGCCATGATAAATTCTCATTATTTTTGTTTAGACAGTTATCTTTTAAATGGGTTTAAATAATTTTAAAAACATTTTATATCTATACATGTAGTTACCATTTCTGATGCTCTTCATTCATTTGCATAGATCCTTTTTTCCACCTGGTACTATTTAACTTTTGCTTGAAAGATTTCTTCTAATGTTTCATGTAGTGCAGATGTGCTGGTGCTTAATTCCTGCAGTTGTTGCCTGTGTGAAGACATTTTGTTTCACGTTCATTTTTTAAAGTTATTTTTACTGGGTATAGAATTTTAGGCTGACAGATATTTGTTTTCTTTCATTACTTTAAACATGTTGCTCCACTGCCTTTTCACTTACATTGTGGATAACAAGAAATCTGCTGTAATATTTTTTTCCCCTCTGTACATAATGTTTTTCCACCTCCCTCTGGCTGCTTTAAAACTTTTTTTTTGTCACTGACTTAGAGCCATTTGACTATAATGTGCCTTGGTATAGTTTTAATCATATTTACTGTGGGTGGGCTTCATTGAGATTCTTGGATCTATAGGTTTATACTTTTCAACAAATTTGGGAAATTTGGGCTATTATTTTATCAAATATTTTCTCTTCTCCCCACCCCTCTTTCAATGAGTCCAATTACATGTATAATAGGATACTTGAAGTTGTCCTGCAGGTCACTGATACTCTTCATTTTGAAAAAATATTTCTTTTCTTTGTGTTTTATTTGGATAGTTTCTATTGTTAGGTCTTCAAATAGAGTTCTGCATTTCCTAATCTGATGCTAATCTCATTCACTGTATTTTTCATCTTACACATTGTAATTTTCATCTTTAAAAATCTTACTTGGTTTTTTGAAAAAAATATTTCTTTGTTTCTGACTTTTTGAATTTAGGGAGTAAATTCATATGTCTTTTCATGTCCTCCTAAGCTAATTCTAGCATCTTTGTAAGTTCTAGTTCAGTTTCAATTGATTACGTTTTCTTCTCATTACTTGTGTTTTCCTTCCACTTTGCCTGCTTTTGTTATCTTTGATTGGATGCCAGATGTTGTGAAATTTCATCTTGTTATGAACTGAATTTTTTTGTATTACTATAAATATTTCTGAGCTTAGTTTTTGGATGCAGTTATGTTCATTGGAAACAGTTTGATCCTTTCAGATTGTACTGGGTTGAATAGTGTTTTCCCCAAATTTGTGTCCACCTGGAACCTCAGAATGTGACCGTATTTAGAAATAGGGTCTTTGCAAATGTAATTAGTTAAGCTAAGATGGGGTCATATTGGATTAGGATGGGCCCTAAATTCAGTCACTGCTGTCCTTATAAGAAGGCCATATGAAGACATTCAGGGAAGAAGGTGATGTGACAATGAAGGTAGAGAATGGAGTGGTACAAGTACAAGCCAAGGAATGCCAAGGAGTTTTAGCAACCACCAGAAGCTAAGAGAGAGGCATAGGACAGATGTTCCCTCAGAGTCTTCAGAAGGAACCAACCCTGCTGATACCTTAATTTCATATTTTTGGCTTCCTGAACTATAAGAAAATAAATTTCTATAGTTTTAAGCCATGCTGTTTGTGGCAATTTGTTATAGCATCTGTAGAAAAGTAATATGCAGATCTTGCTTTTAAGATTTGCTAAGTGGGACCAGAACAGTATTTAGTATAGGGCTAATTTTTCCCTTTAATGAGGCAAGATCCTTCTGAATACTCTACTCGATGTCCCAAGAATTGTGTGGTCTTACATTCTGGCTTATGGGAAGAAACTATTTCTTCCCCTGTAGAAAGATTTTTTCTGCATCTTCAGGTAGTTTCTTCACACTCATGTGCTGATTAGTATTCTGCTGAAAGCTCAAGGAGGACCCTCTGAAGATCTCTGGGGTTCTCTTTCTGAGCAGCTCTCTACTCTTTGGTACTCTGTCCCATGAACTCCAGCTGCTTGGTCTCCCTGGACTGTCAGCTGGGGGTCCTCAACTCAGGGAGCCCCACAGGCTCCACCTCTGCTTCTACTTCCTGGGTCACACCCTGCAAACTCTCTCCAGGCATTTAGCTGGGACAATTGCTTAGCTCCCCTTGTTTTTTTTCCTATTTTCAGGAGTTACTGTCCTTTGTTGTCTGAGGTCCAGCATCTTTAAAATTATTGTTTCGTGCATTTTGCCTTTTCTTTATTATTGTCTCCAATGTCTGTTATTGTGTCTTGTTTGGAAGGGGGAATCTTCATCAGCCAAAATTATAAGAAGATTGTGAAAACATTTTTAAGTATTTCTCTGTGATTGAAAAGAAAAGGAACAAGCTATCTAGCTGTGGCCAACCACTTAGGTAGGGATGGTTCCTCTGTCATCCACATGTTTGTGAGGTGCTGCTTCTCAAGGAGTGGTAAGAAGGCCTGGAGGCAGGCAGCACTGCTGCCAGACCGGAAGTCCAGCCTTTCTAATGATGACGCTTGACCCTTGACTGTTGACCCAGTACTAACATTGTGCCAGGTGTTCAAATGTTTGTTGTGAGAATTAAATGGATCAATGCGTGTAAAGTACCTGAAAGGCCCTCTGTTTTGATATCTCCAAACTTATTTTCTATATGGAATAGACGTTGTCTGGAATGACAGCTTATTCATTTTCCCTCAATAGTATGCAGATAAAAGATCTCCATCATTTTGCTCTTACATAGTTTCTGCCAAATTAATTGTTTTCCTTCTCAGATATCTGGGCAAAAATCATGGCAGGCCGAACAATACTAAATGCAGACACCCTGAAGCAAGAGAATGCTTGGTGTTCCAGCAATGCTGAGGAGGCTAGTGTGGATGGCGTGCAGTAAGTTTTTAAAGCACTATGGAAGGAAATTAGCCCACAGACGTAGTTTTTGGGGATATGGACATCATGGTTCTCTCATAGAGCATTGGAAAGCCATGTTAAAAATTTTAGTTTTTACTCTGAGAGGAAATCTTTGAGGAATCTTTTTTCAAATCTTTCAAAAAGTAAAGGGACATTATCTGACTTATAATACAGTTACTCTGACTACTATGTGAAGAAAAAAATATATGGGCAGCAAGAATGAAAGCAGGAAACCTGTTAGGAGGCTATTGAAGAAATTCAACTGTTAGGTCTTAATTTTCTGGCCCATGGTGTTGGTATTGTGAGTAATGAGAAGTAGTCAGATTGTGAATATGTCTTGAAGGTAGAACCAATAGGATTTGCTAACGGATTAAATAGGTGTGAGAGAAAGAGAGGAATCAGGGATGACTATGAACTTTTTTTTTTTTATCTCAGTAGCTGGACAAATGGAATACAACTTACTGTGATAGAGAAGAGGGAGAGGCAGCTTGGAAATGGGATGTTATATTAAGATGCATATAAGACATCCAAGTGAAAATATCTAATAAGCATTTGATTATACAAGTCTGAACATCAGGAGAACACGGAAGGAAACTTCAGTAAAGTAGAAGGAAAACCAAGAGGGGAGTCTTGAATCCAAGTGAGAAAAACTATTCAAGAAGGAGGGAGTGTCAAATTTATACTGCCAGGCTGAGAGTTTAAATGTGATAAGAACCAGAAGGCAATCATTGTATTTGTCAAGATACAGCTTATTGGTGACTCTAAAAAGACAGAATAGAGTGGTGAAGGCCTGTTTGGAGTAGGGTCAAGAGAAAATGAGACTTCATAGTTGGCTGCATAAATCCAAATGTGTCCACATATTCTGAGAAAAAAAAACTCTATGGATCAACAGAAGAGAAAATTAAGCCACATGTAAACCATTTTTTTTTTATCACAATGAGAAGACAGAATACTGCAAAAACATCAAATTATAAAGGAAAAAGGAATGACATTACATGTATCAGAAGTGTGTCAGACATCACCGAGAGTGGTACACCTACAAAAATGCATAACCTGGATCCTGAAACAGAAAAAAGAAATATCTATGAAAGCCATTTATGAGCCAATTGGTGAAATTTGAATATGGACTGTGTATTAGAAAAGAATATTTTATAATGCTTAAATTTCCTTATTCTGATAATTGTGTTATAGTTATATAAGAGAATAACTTTGTTCTTAGGAAGTGCACACTGAAGTATTTGAGGATAAAAAGACATAATATAAGCAACTTACTCTTTTTAACAGTGGTTTGTAAAAAAAACTCATGTTTGTATTTATGTGTGTGTGTATTTATATATACATATAAAGAATGATAAAGTAAATGTGGCAAAATGTTTAAACTGGTGAATCTGCATGAAGAATAGAAGGGATAAGGGACTTCTTTGTACTATTCTTGCAACTTCTTAGTAAGTTTTAAATTATATCAACATAAAAGTTAAAATGGGAGGACAGGAAGTTAAGATATCAAGTGTAGGCAGATCATGTGAGAAGTTTGCTATGAAGAGGAGCAGACAAAAAGGAACAACTACTGAAAGGGAATGTGAGATCAAGGAAGATTTTAAAAATAACAACAACAAAAATAATAATACTGATGCAGCACTTAATAAACTCCAGTTATAGTTCTAAGTGTTTTACTTGTGCTATACTAACTCATTTCACACACACACACACACACACACACACACACACACACACACACACACACACACACTCACACACACATAAAAAATGATACAGATATTAAAGTTCTTCTCATTAAGAAATGAGGAAATTGAGGCACAGAACAGTGAAATAAGGTGCTGAAGGCCACACTGCAGTAGGTGGCAGAAAGGGAGATATTGCAGAATGCTTGTGTCTTAGTCCATTTGTGCTGCTATAATAGAATACCAAAGACTGGGTAATTTATAAAGAAGAGAAGTTTATTTGGCATGATTCTGGAGGCTGGGAAGTCCAAGAGCATGGCACTGACACTGGGTGAGGTCATCCAATGGCAGGAGGCATCATATGGCAAGCAAGCACTCGAGACAGAGAGGAAAAAGGGGGCCAAATTCCTATGACAACTAACCCACTCTAGCAATAACAGCATTAATCCATTCTGCCCTCATGATCCAAAAGCTTCTCAAAGGTCCCACCCCCTAACACCACCACAATGGCAACCAAGTTTCCAACACATGAACTTTTGGGGGACACATTCAAACTATAGCAGTTTGTACACTCATGGGAATGATCCAAAGAGAGGGAAATAAGAAACAAGGCCATCAGCTGAGAGTAAGAATGGGAAAAGAAGTATTTAAGATTTGAAAAAGAAAGTTGATGGTGTGATTTAATCTTCAGGGAGAGTGGAAGAGTGCTGATCAGGAAAGTGTAGTACCATTGTAAAACAGTAGTAATGCACCCCTTGAGATGAGCTGTCATGAGTCTGTTTTTCTCCAGGTATGTCCTGCTGCCCAGTGTGGCACAGAAGAAGTGCAAAATTATGGGTTTTCTCATTGTTATAACAAAGAGAGAAAAGATCAAGAGATTTGAGAGTGTGTGCAACGGAGTTGGAATGCAATGGACCATGGAATTTAAATTAGATAAAGAGGGAAATGAGGACATGATAGTGAAAGACTGAGAAAAGGTGGTAGATAGATAAATTGTACGCCCCAGTGGGATAAAATGAGGTACTATTGGGAGTAAGCTGGAAATATAGGGGGTTGTGGTTAGAGATGTGTACATGTGAAACTCAGATTATGGAGGCATTGTAGTTAGTGGTAATGACAAGATAAAGGGTTATATCCATGGGACTGTACGGCTGAGGTAGGTTGGAAAGCAACATCATTGGAGGAAAGGATATTAAGGAATAGAGAAGCCATGATAGTAGAAGGATCATTCAAGTGTATATTAAAATTACTGAGAATTTTGCCAAGGCTAGTACCCATATTCTTTGGTTTTTAATTCATTCACTCTTTTAGTTGATAAATGCTCATTGAATGCTTTTTAATGAGCTAGGCACTTTTTCAGGTGCTAGCAATACAGCGAAGAAAGGACAACGGAGTTTATATTTTAGTTGGATAGATAGATAATAGATATATATGTAACGTAAGATGAGGTAATGCTAATGCTGTGAGGAAAAATAAAACAGAACATGTAGATATTTTAACAAGTGTAAGCATGAGTTTGTGCATTATTTTAGACAGGGTTTATGTCAAAGTAAAGACTATGCAAACACAGAGAGAAATGCTTTCAGGCAGAAGAAAGAACAAGGGCAATGATCCTGAGCTGAGAATGAGCTTCAACTGTTTGAGGCCAATGTAGCTAGGGTAAGCTGAGCCCAGGTTGGGGGGCAGGGGTGGGATTGGTAGGTAACGGTGTTTGAAAAATAGATAGGACACAGCTATTGGGCAGTTTTGAGCAGGGCAATCATATAATCTGACTAATGCTTCTTAAAAGATTTATTCTGGTTGCTGTGTGAAAAATAGACTAATGGAAGGCACAGGTATAAACAGGGAGATGGTTTATTTAGGAGGCCATTTTTATTGTCTGGGCAAGGTATGATGATGGTAAATGATGATGATGATGCTGAAGATGATGGTGTATTGCCTCGATCTTTCTCCATTCCACTCTTTACTACAGTTATTTAAGTTAGTTCAAAAATGTTTAGTGGTCTCTAGAGTGGAAAAATAAAAGAGCAAGCCTTTTCAGTAGAGAGTTGCCTTAGCTTGTAAAATGTTGTCAAAAGTGCTAGGGTTACCAGTTTCAGTGTTGAAATTCACATCCATATAAATTAAATTGTTCATGCAAAAAGTGTGGGGCAGTGAAAAATTGCAAGCAGAAGGAGAAATGTAAAATAAAGAATAAAACTGGCTGACATAGTAACGTAATCACCTAGGTAATCTTTGCCATACCGAGAGGAAAATGCCAGCAGAGTTGAATGTTCTTACTCAGACTATCCTGAAGGAGACATTGCATGACACTGTCTAAATTGTGAAGTGCTATTTACATGGGAATACTTATCGTCCTCATTGTTTTAAATTTCTGATTTGCCAGAAGGAAAGTTCCTTTCTGGTAAGGACATACTATAATATGATTTTTTTCCATTGGCTTTGCTCGTATTAGAAAAAGGCAACGTTGGTGAAAAGAGACTAGTTGTTCCAGAGAGGAAAGGTTGAAATGAAAAGGGAGAAACTGGAAGTAACAGTACTGTCTCTAGGAGAAAAAATGGCTGTTATAGGCTGTTACTGGATGTAGAAACTTATAACACCAGAGCCGTAGAAGTGGTAAACAAGGGTTTATCATTCTGAAAGGGGAGTTTTCAACTGAAACGTTGTAGCAACAGGAAAGGGTTAATTTATTTCCAGGTTTTATATTTCTTCCTTCTTGTTTTCAATTATCCTTAGTTACTGCATCTCTTTAATGGCATATCTGTCTAATATCATGGTGATAGATGTGTGTATATGTGTGTCTGTAAATTTGTTTTTATTGTGGTACAGGACTTGGCATGGGCTGGGAAATGTGACTGGGGTGTGCCCTCATACCAGGAAATGTCCATTCTAATCTTCCTGGGATGCATTTTGGAGCTTTTTCTTTTTCTTGGAGCTGCTCTTGCTGCCAACAGCCTCTTCAGGTCCACTGCTGATTGGCTCCTCCTTGGAAGAGAACTTCCTCTTTTTCTCGGGGACATTTCTGTTGCCTGCCTCTTTGAGATCACTGTTTCCTCCTTGGATGAAGGTTCCTTCCTCTTGGGAACATCTGTGCTGCCAGCTCTCTCTTCACGGATCACTGCTAACCAGCTCCTCCTTGGAAAAACAATTCTTTTTCTTGGATTTGGAGAAAGAGATGGGTGGGTCTTCCGTTCCTTTCTCCTGAGGAGTCTCCTGGGGCTTTTGTGTTTTCCTCTTCTGGGGTTTTTCACGTGTCTTGTCACACTCTTCCAGAGTATCGCTGCTGTTTTCTGAAGATGCAAGGGCATGTGCAGCCAGCCCTTTCTTTTTCTCTATCCAGCATTTCTTTTCCTGTTTCTCCAGCTTCCCAGAAATCTCCGCAGCTGCTTCCTCTGCCTGAACCGTTGCTTCCTTCATGACGTCCAGATTCTTTTGTGGAATCTCTCCAGTCTCACAGAAGGACAGCCGCTTCTCAACTTGCTCTCGAAGCTTCTCCCCAAAAGCATTCGTGGGCACCTCAGAGAGGCCATCAATTTGTGAGGCAACACTGCATTTGTTTGCCAAGTATCAGGAGATGCAGCCTCTGTTCTTGGCAGCTGCTTGGCCAATGAAGGTGGAATGGGATACGAGTCCATATTTTGGTGTGTTACCCCTTGTCTTCAGGGCTCTGGAAACTTGGTGTCTTTGCTGGGCCCTGGGAATCACTCAGACACCAGGACTAGCCATCATGGTGATGTCTTAGTAGACAATTTGGCCCATAAAAAGCAATATTGAGTGTACTACATGCTCTGGTAGGGAAGGATTTTAAAATTTTGAATATTGTAGTTGTCTCTAGAGATATCAATGAACTGGAAACCTTTACTTATAAGGACTAAGAGACCTGGTAATGCCATCTAGAGATAACTACCCTAAACTATGCAGTCAAAAGCCCAGAGGTCCTAAGGCCATGCCTGACTGATTTAGTCATATATAGTGACTCAGACTTTAAGACCTCAGAATGTTTGTGTATTTCAGTTGTTTGGCAAAAAGCAAGCACCAATTTTTCTATCATATTCATTCCTTTACTTCTTTTGAGTGCCTCAGAAAATTAACTCCTTAAAAGAGGTACCCATTTTATTTATTGCTGCCAGCTGGTTCAATAAACAGGGGTACACTAGATAAAAATCTGTGGAGCAAATAAAAAAGAAAATCTATGGAATGCCTATGGGTAATGATCTAGATTGCAGCTTTTATATTTATTTACATCATATTTCAAGGTTTATTTGCATATATTATGCCATCAATTTTAAAAAGTCAGTTAAAAAAGAGTAAAGGAACTTTTAAATTACTGGCATATTTCCCACCTAACAGTGGTCATGGACAAAACTCATCTAAAAATGTCATCTATACTTTGTTCTCAATTTTGTCTAACAAATTGTTGGGGGAAAAAAAAAGATTTAACTGGAACTTAGGAGATCTAGTAACAGCTGTTCTAATAATATGCTGGATGACTTTAAGAAAGTCACCTATTATGTTAAACCTCATTTTGCCCATCTGTAAAATGAAAGGGTCTAACTATATGATCTTTAAGGAACATTGCAATATTTCTGCTTCCTGAGTTACCTGCAAAAATTCTGCATTTTAACCCTTTGTACCTATACAACTTGACAGGGCGTAACCCTACTAGTTATCCATTTTACAGAAAGAAGAAATGGAAACCAGGATGAAAAATAAAAGATTTAAGGGCAACCATTACAGCCAAAAATGCAGTAGAAATTAAAAATTAATACATTAGTAAATGAAAGTGTAGAGCAAGATTTAGTGATTTGAAAAGATTCAATTCGGTCGGGGCTGTCTTTCCTTTTTATCTTCATTCATGGGGTGATTTGCTAGATCCCGACACACTGAATTATGGATTTACCATTTTCCCCTTAAATAAATTTTATTAAATTACTTTTGACAAGCACACACTAATGAAGAAAAACATGGGGAACTATATAATCTTCCCTATATTTATGGAAAAAAAATATATAACCCATGCACTGCTGCTTAATTACTTAATTGTCAGACATCACCCAAGCTGAAACAGAATAAACAGAGAAAATCCCTGTTGACTTGTCACTGGGTTGACCAAATCCCATCTCTTTCTCTAGCCTGGGTTTCTGAGTTAAGACACTGAAAATGGAATTTGGCTAATCCATTGAAAATAGTTATGGAATGTAAAAAAACAGATGTAGCTCATCTTCTTGATGTGAACAGGAAATGTCTAGGGTGCAGAAACAGTCTGTCTTGCAACATTGTATAATGCCTTCCCATATGCTGTTTTATTTATTTTTTCCTGCTCCTACTTGTTTTTCGTTTCTTGTCTTAATTTTCAGATAAGGGTGAAGTACTTTCTGGTTTTTAAAAAACTGACAGAGGAGGGACTATGTTATATGCGAATGATTAATTTTAATGTTTTTATTGTTTATTTATATAATTGGACACAAAGATTACATTACTGACTCAAGTTTGAAGGTACCTTTAAATTCTCCATCTCCAAAAGCCTTATCCAGGGCTCTCCTGGTTACAGAAAATATCTAATCACTCTCCCATGAGGGCTCCTCTTTACCATATCCTTTAAAAATAAGTGTCATGTGCACTGTTTTGTGTCTCTCACTCTTCTTCCTTCCTTCCTTCCTGCCTGCCTTCTTTCACCTTGAGTTGGCAGATATTTAAAGTCTAATTTTTCTCTATTCATTTTCTTTATTTCCTACATTCTCTCCCCAAGCTTGTATACCTCAGTTACTTTCAATTAGTATTTCAGGTCACAAGAAAAGTACATTTCCGCCTCATTTCCTTTTTTTTTTTTTTTTTTATCTTTAGTCAAACCCTTCTTTATATGTGTCATATGCTTCTAAAGCTATTTTTTCTAACTTGAAAGTTGTTCAAGGTATGGTGACTGTGTATGATAGAGCGGGCAGGATGGGGGGGTAGGGATCACTGCACGTATCAGGGTTAGCTGTAAGCTCCCTGAGGATAGTCATTTAGAATTAGGTGTATCCTTGTCAAGGTTTAAAGCACAAACATTCATTGAACACCAAGTACCATCTTACTATTCAGATTTCTCCAGAGAAACAGAACCAATAGGATATATGTGTATATAAATACAGTTGTTTCTTGGTATTAGGGGGGATTGGTCCCAGGGCTCCCAAACCCAAGAAACAAAAATCCATGGATACTCAAGTCCCTTGTATAAAACGGTGTAGTATTTGCACATAACCTATGTACATCCTCCTGTATACGTTAAATCATCTCTAGATTACTTATAATACCTAATACAATGTAAATGCTGTGTATATAGTTGTTATACTGTATGGTTTAGGAAATAATGGCAAGAAGAAAAATCTGTACATGTTCAGTACCTGTACATGTCACAACAAACGTAGGCCTAGCTACATTTTAGATCTGCAGTTGGTCCAATCACAGATAGGGAACCCAAGGATACATATATGTAAAGAGATTCATTATAAGAAATTGGCTCATGCTATAATGGAGGCTGAGAAGTTCCAAGATCTGCAGGATGAGTCAGCAATTTGGAGAACAAGGAGTGCCCAAAGTTTAGCTTCAGTCTGAATCCATCAGGCTCAAAACACAGGAAGAGCCCGTATTTCAGTTTGACTCCAAAGGCAGGGAAAAAGCCCATGTCCCAGTTTGAAGGCAGTCAGGCTGAAATAATTCTCTCTTGCTCAGGGGAGGTCCACCTAGCAGTATAACAACACCAATAATAATAACAATAAACTCCTTGCAAACCATATGGAGTTGCCTGCTTCATTCAAGATACCTTTCAATTTGGTGGTCATTATATTGTTAGCTCGCACTTGGACAGCATGAAAAGGGGGTTAAAAGAAAAGGGTACCATTACAGTGTACAATCCTGATAAGCGCTACCTCACTAGCTAATCAAGGTTAACATCATCAGTGAAAAGTCATATTGATAATATGCACTCTTGCTGTGATGTGATGGGAATGACACTTTACCTCTGTGATCTTCCCCCCAACCCATAACCCTAATCTAATAATGAGAAAAACATCAGATAAATCCCAGTTGAGGGATATTCTACAAAATACCTTATCAGTACTCCACAAAACTATCAAGCCCATCCAAGATAAGGACCCTCTGAGAATCCATCACAGCCAAGAGGAGCCCAAGGAGACATGACAACTAAACGCAGTGTGGTGTCCTGGATGGGATCCTGGAACAGAAAAAGATATTAGGTAAAAACTAAGGAATTATGAATAAAGTATGGACTTCAGTTAATAATACTGTGTCAATATTGGTTCATTAATTGTAACCAATGTACCGTTCTAATATAAGATATTAATAATAGGGGAAACTGGCTGCAGGGAATATGATAACTCTTTGTACCATCTTCACAATTTTTCTGTAAATTTAAAACTATTCTAAAATAAAAGGCTCATTGAAAAATCAATTGGCCATAAAAAAAAATTTAGAAAATGTGACTAAGGTTACTCATACCAGCTCAATTGTGTGCCACAGTTTTATTTACAATGAAGAGAATGGTTTGCCTAGGACTTTCGTATACATCTCCTAGTTTGAGCGCCGATCAAGAAATTGGAGAAACACAGTCCTGTATGTCCTAACTTTTGGTAACTCTAATTCAACTAAAAAAGAACTTCTGATAATAATTATACAACCTGACTTTCCTGTCAATGTTCCATTTATCTTCATTATGAGCAGTCCCAAGTGCATGTAAAATCCAGACCATATGCATTACCAGTAATTTCTTGCATTAGACACAAACCAGTGAATGCAGTCTCTGAGTATGCTACATCCACTGACCTTGTGTATGTTGTAGCAACTTCACTCTGGCCATCCTGTAAGAGAGCATTTCTGTTAAAAAAAAAAAAAAAAAAAAAAAAAAAAAAAAAAGCCTGCTTAATTTATTTTTGTGATATAATTCTTCAAAATGTTCTAGGAAAACATCATCTCTTTGACACTTCATTGTGCGGGACTATTGGATTTGGAGCAGACCAAATATTACTTTTTGTGAAAAGTCTTGGCCCTACCTTTATATATTCCTTCCTACTTCTGAGATGAGAAGATGTAGTCCTAAAAATAGGCCAGCAGGCAAGTCAGGTTCTTCTCTTTTCAGAACAAAGCATTAATTAATCCAGAAAATAACTCTACTTAAATGACATTTACCCAAATTGTGTACCAGCAGAAGTTGTAGTAAATTTCAGCAGACCACACCCAGCTTTCCAGAGATTGATTGTACCTCCATTTATTGCTATGGAGCATTAAATGAATTAAGATAGGTCAAGTTCTTAGAAGAGTATCTGTTATATTGTAAATGCTATATGAGGGTTCACCATTAGTCTTATTGTTGCTATGAAGGTAACTTAGGTATATTGGTTGTGCACACACACACAAAACAAACAAATAATTGTCATTAGCTACATACAGTTGTCCACATTGGGAAAGTCTGAAGATGGTGAGCCTTACTCACAGTGATCTTGATTGAAGGCTCAGAGGGAGCTGACTAATGGCACGAACCTCAAGATGAGATTTCCCAAAATGAATGCCAGGTGATCAATTTCCTTTGTTAAGAATCTCTGATTAGTATTTTAAATATAATCAGCCCCAAATTGCAGGAATATTAGTTCCCTTTTGAGCATAAGTCATAACATTCAGCTTTCTTCTCAAGACACTTTACAATTTACAAAATAGTGTCTTATAAGTTTTCTCATTTGATCATCACAACAAACCTAGGTGGTAGGTAGGTAACTAAAATACAGCAAAATGCTAGTGCAGCTTTTAGGAACATGTTACCTGTGTTATGATTTCTGCCTTCAGAGTTTAGTAAAAATTTAAGGCTACAATTGAATTTTTCCTTTAGATTTTATGTTAGCATTTTGTGACAATTCACTACACGAAAAGAATTTGCTGGTTCTGAATTTAATACAATTAAAGTCCTGAGATTTGGGAAAATATTTCTGGAAGCTTAGTAATATTGCTCTACTATTTATAGGACCATTCTCTATAGTTGTGGAGAAAAGGGGCCATCCTATAATAAATATGTCATACTTTATGACATCCTGCAATTATAGATAGATCTACCATATGACCCAGCTATTCCACTGCCAGGATATACCCAGAGGAATGGAAATCATCACGCTGAAGGGATACCTGTTTATTGCATGTTTATTGCAGCACTATTTACAATAGCCAGGAGTTGGAACCAGCCCAGATATCCATCATCAGATGAGTGGATAAGGAAACTGTCGTATATCTATACAATGGAATACTACTCTGCTATAAAAAAGAATGAAATACTACCATTCAAAACAACATGGATGGACTTAGAGAAAGTTGTATTAAGTGAAACAAATCAGGCACAGAAAGAGAAATACCACATGTTCTCAGTTATTTGTGAGCACTAAAAATAAATAAATAAATAATTAAATAAATATACAAACAAGGGGTGGGGGGGAAAAGACACAACAATCACAACAATTCCTTGAACTTGTTAAGACAAATGAACAGATATGATATTGTGGGGCAGGGGGAAAGAGGGAGGGGAGAAAGAGGAACGGGTAAAGGGAAGTGAAATCAACTACAATGTATATTAAGAAATTAAAACTAACAAAAAAAAAGCAGAGGAGGAGGCTTTTTTTTAAAAAAAAAAGTCATACTTTGTGACATCCTGGATCAAAACCAAAGCCCAGGCCTTCAAAGCCATAGTGAAGTGAAACATTTATCAGATAATTCAGAATCCCTCATTGTTTTCACACTCATACTCTTCTGCTAGAATGGTATGGGTGATTGTTTTAATTTTCTGCTCTACCTTACGTGAAGAGACAGGTTGCCAAATACCTTTTTTGTCTCAAATATGTGTACCAAGCAGATTCTCTGGCTAAATCTAAGTGATCAGTATTTATTAAATGTGTTTGAATGTATCATCCCATGAGGACTTTAAGCATAAATCATGAAGAAGAGGTTCTAAATCATTAAGGAACATGTTCACAGTTCTCTCTGAAATTGTATGCAAAATTGTGCATATCTGCAGTGCCTGGAGAAGGTCTGTAGCTTTCAAAACATCCTTCAAAGAGTCCTTCTATTTTAAAAAATTGTTAATTTGAAGAACAAATTAAAGGACAATAGATTAATCCCAAATCATCTTCATTTTGCATTGATGTACACCAAACAGAAGGAAACCAGTGCTATTTTGGTAACGTCTTCCACAGTTAAATTAGTTGATTTAAAAAAAAAATTCAAGTCTATGCTCAAATATTACTGTATGAAAGAATTCTCTCCTGACAACCCTTTATAAAACAATAATTGCCTTCACTCTCTTACTATCAGCCCACATAATATTTTTATAGACTATATCACCAACAAATCACTGACAAATATCACTGACAAATATTTTCATCTGTTTCTCCAACCTCCCCCCTTTGCTAGAATACATGAGCCATGAGAATAGTGACTTTGCATTGTTCACTTTTTGATCCTCAGAGCCTAAAACTGTGCCTGGTTAAATAGAATATGATCAATGAATATTTGGTGAATAAATAAACAAATTAATGTGAAAAAATGCAGTCAACTCTTGAGCAACCAAATGTGTATGAAGATTAGCTAAAAATCATGAAGTAACCAGAAAGTATCATAATCCATCAAAAACAATGTCACAAAGAACTATTATGTGTTTCAAAATGGGCATAAAATGGTTTCACAACAACACTAGGTTCTCCTGTGGCTACAGAGTTTGGTGGTGTGGCTCCCTGGGGGAGCCATTTTCAGTTCTTTTCAAGCTAAAAATTGTTTTAAAAATTAAAAGAAAATGACTTCCACAGAAATTTTTGTACTAATTTAGTGGAGTCAAAAATAAATGCAGGATTGAACAGAGAAACATAGAGAATACATGACTCAAAGAGAACTCTAACTTAAAGGGCTACATTCCTGCCTGAATAATGATGTAATTTCTGGCATGAAAAGTACCTGTAGCAAGAATTTTTAAACCACATTGAAGGAGAGTAAAAATCCAGAATGGATATCGGCAGTAGCTATGGCTAGAAACATAGTAAGTGAAGAGTGTACTAAAAATCTAAATTGTGAACTATTATAGATCAAGACATTATAAGAAAATGTGAAATATGGAAGTATAACCTTAACAGCACATGTACAGATTATATGTGTTGAGAACTACATGTTTTCAGAAAATCATGATAACAATTGAATAAATGAGAAACCATACTCTGGTTGTTGTACTATCAGTTTTTGCTTTATGTATTTTAGAACTCTGTTATTAAGTGCATATACATTTAGGATTGTTTTATGCTCTTGTTGCATAAAATGCCTTTATCATTATGTAATGAACTTCATCATCCTTGGTAATAGTCTTTGCTCTGAAATTGACTTAGTCTGATAATAATATGGTCACTCCAACTTTCTTTTGGTTAGTGTTAGCATGGCATATCGTCTCCCATTCTTTTATGCTTAACTTAATTGTATGTTTGGATTTATAATATATTTTTTTGTAGGAAGAATATAGTTGGATCTTGCCTTTTTATCCAATCTAAAAATCTCTGCCTTTTAATTGAGATAAATTTAGACAATTTACATTTAATATAATTATTGACATAGTTAGGTTTAGAATTACCTTCTTGCCATTTTCTTCTATTGGTTTAATCACTTTCTGCTTTCTTGTGGGTTAATTGGATATCTTTTATGATTTATTTTATCTCCTTGTTAGCACATTAGCTAAAAATCTTTGTTTTCTTGTTTTAGTGGTTGCTTTAGATTTATAGTACATACATCTGCATTAGGTCAAGTGTGTCCCTCAAAAGTTCATGTGTTGAAAACTTAGTCCCTATTGTGACAGTGTTGAGAGGGTGGAAAATCATATTATGGTAATTTAAAGGTGGGGCCTTTAAGAACTGATTAGATCATGAGGACTGTGCCCATGCAAATGGATTGATTCATTCATGGAGTAATGGGCATGGTTCTGAAAGCTTTATAAGGTGAGCAAGTAAGAAAATTAGTTTGCTCTTGCTCAGCCCATTCTCACCATGTGATACCCTGTGTTGCTGTGGAGAGTCACCATCAAGAACAAGATCCTCACCAGATAGGCCCCCTGGGTTATAAACTTCCCAGCCTCCAAAATTGTAAGAAATAAATTTCATTTCTTTATAAATTACCAAGTTTCAGGTTTTCTGTTATAAGCAACAGACTGACTAGTACAACATCTTTAACTTATAGTCAAACCTCAAGTAATATAACACTTACTGGTATAAGAATCTTACTTTTACAAATGTTATAAATACCACCCTATATTGTTATTATTTTTATTTATAGTCAATTATCTTTGCAAGAAATTTAAATAATAAGGATAAAAGCACGCTTAATATTTATTCAAGTAGGTATTATCCTAGCATTGTTCTTTACTTTGTGTAGACCCAGATTGTCATCTGGTATATATTTTCTTTTTTGCCTGAAGGACTTCCTTTAACATTTCTTGTAGTGTAGGTCTGATGTTGTTGAATTCTTTCAGTTTTTATATGTCTAAAATAGACTTTATTTTATCTACTTTTTCAAGATAGATTCATGGGATATAGAATTCTAGATTGATTTTTCTACCTTTAGTACTTTAAAGATGTTGTTCCATTCTCTTTCACTTGCATTGTTTTTAGTCTCATTTTTAAAATTACATTGAATTAAATGCTATTTCTTTAATTGTTTTTCTTCCAATAATAAACATCACTAAGGCTATGTATTTGCTTCTGTGTATAGCTTTCACTGAATCATATATATATTATTTTTGCATTTTTATTATTATTTCCTTTAAGAGATAGGTTTTCAAATATTGAGGTTCAATATTTGAAAATATTTTAGTAATATTTTAATATTCTAGTTTTGTTGATTCCTGATCAAATAGTGTGACTTGGAATTTTACAGTTTTTGACTTTTTAAAGATGTTCTTTCTGATTAATATAAGGTAAAGTCTTACAAGCATTTCTTGAATCTTTATACTGAGTATAAACTTTAGTTTTTGTTAATGTATTCAAGTCAAGGTTAACTTTTCAGAGTATTGTATATATTTCTTACTAATAGTTTATGTTAAGAACTTCTGTACATATGGTCATAAAAAAGTTTCTGAACCTCACACTGGAAAATTTTTGGTTGCTTTTCCATTTCTTTTTTTTTACGTAAATAATACCTCCATCCATAATAAGCCACGTGATTTGTGTATGGTTACCTCACTGATTGGCTTAAGCCAGTCAGCACATGCAATCTCCCAGGACATAGTGATTGGTTCAAGGAAAGGTGATTCAGGTCAATTTTAAGTAGTGCAATACCTTCCAGAAAGGATTCGTGCTCTTCCCTTTGATAGCATGGATCAAGGTTATGAGGCTTGCAGTTGGTACAACGATTTTTTGGCTATAAGGTAAGAGTCTGGATTGATAGACACAGAAGTTTCAGTATAGCATTTGAGTACCAAAAAACACTATGGAATATAGAATAGAAAGATGAAGAGAAACGTGTATAAGTGATATCATTGTCGCCAGTTGATCAACTTTTGCCTGAAGCCATCCTGCCTCCAAGCTTTTTATAATTAGAGGCAATAGATTTCTTTCCTTTTCTTTATTATTTTTTTTCTTAAGTGCATTTGAATCGGTCTTTTTGTCACTCACAACTAAAAGTATCTGGATATAGACTCTGACTGATGATTTCAATCAAGATTATCATTTTGGAGTGGGCAAAACAGGTGAGCACTACTCATTACAGAAAGATCATGGCTGCCTGGGGTTTGCAATACATTACATGTGGTCTAATACTATGCATTTTATAAATATACAATTTCTTCTGATCCTTGTTTAGAGTCTTTTGCATTTTAAAATGACAAAAAGCCTTCATCATGTAGTTTCTTAAACCATTAGCAGAAGAGAAACTGCAAATGTGGAAACGGAAGAGATACCATTATAGGAAGGCTCTCTGATGACAGAGGGAAGTCAGAGTGACTTTTCTTACTGCCACGAGGAGACAGAAAGAACTCATAAAGCACAGTAGTATGGTAGGGGCAAACATGTTGATTTTGTTAAACATATTTTGAATTCATTAGGGTGACTTTGAATTATCAGGAACAGTAAAATTATATTTAATATCTTTTAAACATTGTCTATATTTAGCATATTAATTTGAAATATGTATTTAGTAATAATACTCTTCAGAGTTGAAAACCCAATTAGAGTTCTGAATAATCAATATATTACTATGAATTTTTATACACATGAATATTCATAACCAATAAAAAAAATTTTTTATACTTATTAGCTTTTCCTCAGGTTCTTTGGAGGGTAAGAATAAAAAAGAAATCTCCTTGGTCATATGACTATGAGTAGGCAAATTTCTCTAAATAATTTTTGTATCACTGCCATTCTGCCTATTTGCTTAGAACTTTGCCTTTGTTTTATTTTCTATTTAGATTTGCAAGGAATATCACAGGCTTCCTTTCCTTGGTAAAAAGGAAAAAAACAAAAACATAAAATAGTCCTGATTAAACCATTTCTGAAAGAAAATAGAAGGGGTATATTTTGCCTTGAAAAATACTTAAGGAAGGAAGTGCTTCACAGTTGTATTTGAGAGACACTTTTTAAAGTGATACAGTGATAGCAGGTTGTATTATTTTTATTTAATTTAATTTAATTTTATTTATTTTTGGGTGAATCCCACTTTGAACACTGTAGCAGCAGAATAATCTATTGAATATTCATTACTTCACAAGTAGTCTGGCTTTTGCTAAATCCTAGGAGAAAATTATCTAGATAAAGGAAACCATTTCTATTTTTCTTTTATCCTCCTAGTTGCTTTATGTTTGTTTCTTCTAGGGAGAAGCTTATATTCTTTCCCAAAGAGCCAACCTTAGTTCTTGAGAACTATCATTAAGAGAAGAGATGTTGTATATCAGTCATAATTTCAAGTGTCATTCAGGTACTTGCATTTCTAACACAAGAGGAGGTGAGATGCAATGGTAGAGAAACATTTCAAATCTAAGTTATAGAAAACATGTGCACATTTTGAAAAGGTTAAATGAGAAAAAGCATTTCAGGGATAAAACTGTCTTAGAATGCCCATCAAATGTTTTAAGCAAAGGGAAAATAGTCGAATTGCATCTCCATTGAATCTTTTAAGAACACAATTGATCATGCTGTTTGATTTCAGTATCTGTCCAAAATGTTGCTAATATTCTTAATCAAATAATTTTTTATATTCACAGTAGCCCATAAAGAGAATCCTGTTGATTTAATGTTTTTTCTTTCTACTCTACGTAGGTCAGATTAATACACCTGTGGTTGAATGTATAGTCAATTTTTCCAGGATGTTGGATGGCTTGGCTTTGCTTTTTGCTGGTGGTGGATCAGGGTAGTGGTCTTTTTAATTTTTTGTCAGGGTGTTGTTTCTAAAGAACCTGAGAAGATTTGAAGGAACTCATTCGCCAATTTCTTAGATGCTCCAGTAGCATGAGGATACTGATGAGGTCACCCACAAAATTCTTTATTCCTTATGTTGGTTTATTTGTTTGGCTGTGTGCAAATAACTGTGAAGCCATTGTTTTAGAACAAAAATTCCAGTTTGCTTTAAATCAGTGTCATGTTTAGATGCGACCTCACCTAGGTTTTGACTTCTATGTACTGACCTGCATTATGAATATAAGACAATTTTTAGGTGCGAGTAGTGTGTGATTTCAATTAGCAGGCAACTGAAAAATAAGAGTCTCTGTCATTTCCATTTGTAAAAATGTTTGAAGACTGTGTGTTTAAGTGCAAATAGCTGTACCAGTCAGGGTTCTCCAGAGAAAGAAACAAAACTGACAGGATATATTGCCTATCTATCTTTCTATCTCTATCCATCTATCTGTGTGTATACACACACACACACACACACACACACACACACACACACGGAGAAAGGGAGAGGGAGAGGAAGAGAGAGGTAGGGATATTATTTTAAGGATTGGCTCACATAATTGTGAGGGCTGGCAAGTCTGAAATTTATAGGGCAGTTAGGCAGGCTGGAAATTCAGGCATGAGTTGATGCTGCAGTCTTGAGGCAGAAGTTCTTCTTGCCGGGAAACCTCATTATTTGCTCTTAAGGCCTTTCAGCTGATTGGATGAGGCTCAGACACATTACCAAGGGTTATCTCCTCTACTTAAAATCAACTGATTTTAAATGTTAACCACATCTACAAAGTACCTTCATAGCAGCACCTTGATTAGTGTTTGATTAAAGTGGGTATTATAGCCTAGCCAAGTTGACACATAAAAGTAAGCATCACAACATCTTACAAGGATATTGATCAGTTTCTTAAGCAATTTTCTATAGATAAGGAAATTGCCCTTATTTTTTTCTCTAAATCATCAAGTGACTATTCTATATTGAAATTAGGTTTAGTATCACTAACATTTTTCTTCCTGGAAAGAACCACTACCACACTTGTCACTGTTAGCTGACAAGAGTTTTTGTCTTTCACTTTAATTTTAACACAATCTGTTTCTGACCATGCTCATGTTTTGCAAGATTTTGGTGGTGGTCTTAGGTAACTTCAGGTACATTCCCTGTGTCCAAATTGGTAAAATGATAGCTTACTAGAGCCACATGGTCAAGGGCTATTTTGAAATTGTCCATCTTGCTTATATGAAACAGGTAATTGTCACAGAAGAAAATGCATCACATATTCAAGCAGATTTATGCTCTTTTCCTTTTAATGCTGTTTTCCATAGCAGGGACCCGCCATAAACCATTATAAGGACGTGATTGTTAACAAAATGATAACTAATTATTCAGTATTTTATTCTATTTACTGTCCACATTTGTGAGAAATCTTCTCTCATTCCTTTGATGATATAGTGGCAAAAGTAACTTTATTTGTAATTTTAGCTCTATTTTATAAAATTTTTGATATTCAAAAGTTATTCTTTTGAGGATCATATCATTTTGGATTGTAGGTTGTTCAACAGATTATGCCACTTAATATGGCCAAAGACAAAATTAACTAACATTCACCAGATTTGGACAGTCTCAGGCTGTTTGTAGTTTGTAGCAAGACGGGGAAATAATGAATATTTTGTTCTCTGATTACACTGACTAAGTAATTAAAAATCCAAACCATTAAAACATATAGATGATATTCCAAAATATCTTTCTCCTTGCTTCTCCTAAACCAAAAAACAGTAGCCTTCAAAATGGGCCAGAAATACTTTCTCATAAGGCTGATAAATTAGATTTGAAGGGAAAAAATCCAATAACAATGTTAGAGGTTATTGAGTGCATGCAGTTGCCTTTAGGAAGGAGGGCAGCAAATTGTCCCAAACATGCACAAGCTTTAACTTTTAAGATCTTTAGGGAAAAATCACCTTCACTAATCCATTTTAATGTTTAAAAGTCCTAAAAATGCAGGCACACTGCAATTACCTGTTGTGATCACTTAGCTCTGATGGTATTTTACCAAAGTGCTTGCTTTCATGAATAATCAACAAATCTAGCAATAGTTTTCTTTGAAGCTGTTAAACTAGACCCCATTTTTAGAGTTAGTGTTTCAGAAGATTGTGCAACAGGCATTCTGAAGTTGCAAATCTAATGTCATGATTGTTAGACTGACTCTATAGGACATCAGGAATCAATAGTGACCTTTAGTATAGTTTCATACAATCTAAGTAAGGAAACGATTTTCACCTTATAAGTGGTTGGAAAGAAGGTGCTTGGTTATATTGGTGTACTTTGTCTTTTAGATAATATATCCATTAGTGATACAGACATAACACAGAGCCTTTACAGCATAATATGCATGATAGAGTAAAATTTTGCGTGATATGATTTCATCTTAGGTCCTGATTTTAAACAAAATGATTAGTCAACAGAAGTTACAGTCTTATCTTTAACATCTCAATTCACATGTAGTTTGATTGCATGCATGCCACCCATAAAAACAAGGTTATAGTGAGGATTCAGAATCAAGGGTATTAGTGACTATGTGATAAATACAGATCTGGAAGTGGCAGTAGGATAATTAAACTACTTTTAGAGAATTAAACAACTGTGCTCAGAAAAAGAAAAAGAAAATCATCAACACAGGGATTCAGCCAAGGTGCTATGTTTGATTCGTGTACCTCTAAACACCCTTGCCCTGTGCTACCTAGAAGAAGATTAATGCATAAGATATATCTTTGCTTTTTAACACTCTAAGAGAAATTTGCTCAAGCTTTTTTGTATACACATGCACACAAAATATTCTGCAAAACAAGAAGGACAGTAATTAATCTTTCATTCACTTGTGAAGCGTGTTATAGATAATAAAGGAAAAAATATTGCCAGATTATGGGCCTGATGTGCTATAATTAGAAACAGGACCTAAATTAAGTTATTTCTTAATCTAGAAATGCATTCGTGATCACAAAGCTGGGATACAATGTGTTTTCCTATGTTATAATAAACATTCTGATAAGCTAGCTTCTGTATTTAATAAAAATGGAGACAAAAGAAAGTAACTTCAAATCTCATAAATGCTCCAGAGATTTTCAAGGAGATAGGAAGGTGGGGTCAGTTTATTTTCAGGTATGCCATTCTATGGCATTGGGAGGAATCCAAATGAGTTTGCCTCATTCTTCGATATGGATTATGTTGACTGTTGTGCCAATTGCATTTTTGATCTTTGCAGTGTAAAATATACTTTATACAGTAAATAATAAAACTGTTCTGAATTGATTCACAGAACAGCAGCAATACATGAAATTCTTCCACTGCTTAACTGTTGACTCTACCACCCAACAAACCTGGGCTTTTCTTGACTGGTCCCACAGAAAAGGCATTGTCCACTGTTTGATGTCACCTGGGAGAGCAATTTAACTTTCAAGGCCACTGAACTTAAATTCACTCAAATTTTATGAGCTGAAATGACATCATTCTAATATCTGTGCTGTATGTAGCAGAATTGAAATGCAGCAAGATTATAAAGAGGGTTAATCATCAGTTGCCTGCTATCTCCTCATTCAGGACCCCTTTTTCTTTTTCTGGTAGCATTCTAAGATTCAAAGGACAGGGTATCTAATGGTGGAAGAGATATTTTTGGTCTTCAGAGACTGACAAGTACCACTTCTACTTCAATGAGAAAAGCTCACTGCTTCTAGAGTGAACATTCCCTGAGAAATCATTAAAGGTAGTTTTCCTCTGAAGTAATATGCATTATTATTATTTGATTAATTCACTCTAACACATGGAATAATTTACAAAATATATAATTCACACTTCTTTTTAGCATATAGTATGTAAAGTAGATAAGACAAAACCCACTAGAAGAGACACACGCATTATGTTATCAGTGTGGCCCGAGTAAGCACATACATAAGATCACTGGTTAATGTTGTATACTCCAGATATACAAACCTCTGCATTGGTTAAGCAGTGACCTTCATTACCTACCATCAGAAATAAAGTTTATATAGACTTGCAGAATAGCAATATGGGTTACAAAATGATTGCAAACCTAAAAGCCTGAGTGGGTTTTTAAAAATCCCTACAGGGATATATGTAACACAGGCATCTACATTGCAATGACTCCATTTCTTGAAGCCATAGGAGAACTTTATTTTATGCAGTGCTTAACTGTTCATCAGAGCCAGGGTAACTCAAATTGCATTTGGTAATGCTTTTGCATTTAACTACCTTGAGCAGTTAAAACATTTTGGCATAGTTCCTATTCATTTTTGGTTCTTACAGGCATCTCCCATTCAGAGAGCTTTTTCCATATGAATATTCATGCCTTCTACTGGCTTTCGCTGTTCTTTCAACTGATGTCTTATTAGTTGACATAATGAAAAGAGCGAATTGCCTAATCAAGCTTTTTATAGTACTAAGAACTGGGGAAAGATTTTTTAAATTATATGCATATAATGCATGTCATCAAAATCAGTAGCATTGTTAATGAGAATGAGCTCACCACACAGTCACTTGAAGAAACTATCCCCCCTCCACGATCATTGCACAGGATAGAGAAACAAATAAAGATATGCAGACTGACAACATCTGTAAAGTGAAATGTCCAAATTTATAATGAAATTAATGTTTTCGAAGCTATAAATATCAAAATGTGGGTCTGCATCTGCTAACTCATGCTTTTTTGACAACAAGCTGTGCTGAAAAGCAGTCAGTCAGTATTGCAGGCGGGCACTCTGGGCTGAGGGGTTGCAATTTGTTGATTGTTTTCTGATGCATATCCATGGGCCATATGGTCAGGGTCTTCACGGAAACAAATTGTCCATAATTTTCTTCCAGCATTAGGATAGGGTAGTAAAAGCATTTCAGAGCTGTAGAACAACTTCAACAAAATCTGTTAATTCTATAGGTTGTATGAAGGTTGATAAAATCTATCACCCATCTCATCTGCTGTGTATGCCTATCTCAGAGTCAGGTACATTTACTATTGCAAATATATTGCCATACAGGTGAGACTGAGTAGTACACCTCCATTTCTTTTCTGGAGCCAAAGAAATCCAGCCTAGATGAATATTCAAACTTACCACAGCTGTTTCTCAACAATATTAGGATTCAAAGTATATGTGTTTTTCTACCACAATAGATTTATGCTTTTACATTTGTTTCCTCTTGCTTATGTAGTTGTATGTTGCTAGTATCACCAGTTCACAGCATTACCTTGTGTTGCAGCGAGGGACCCTTCTCTCTCCCCTGTTGAGGTTTGATATTGAGTCTGAGAAATGAACTGACAATAGACTGATTAACAGGAGAAAAGGCATACGAATTTGTTATGTGCATGGGGGCATCACAGGAAGGTGAGTACCCAATAACCCAATGAGATCTAGAAGATTATATACCCTTTTCACAGGGGAGAGGGAGTGGAGGATTTAGGCAATTTTAAAGGAAAAGTAAATGATTTGTAGGGGAAATGAATGGGCCCAAAGATTAGGCAATAGCCTGAGACAAAGTTAGCCTGTGCTGCCAGTATGATGTCACCTCTAGTCTTCTTTCCTGCCAGTTAATTTTCACTGTTTGATGAGATGTACAAGAAGGGGCTCAAGAACATTGCATTCCTTCTGGAGGAATTTCCCTTAGTCAGATAAGGCAACTTCAGAGAAAGCTCCGTGTGTTTTGGGAGAGGTAGAGGGGTGAGAGACAGCAGGGCAGGAGAATGTCAAAGAGGCCTTGGTTCTCCTTTAGTTCAAAGCATTCAGCATGTCAAAGCACCATACTTTGGAACATTGTTTTCTGAGCCCAACACTTGGAAACTCTACTTGTAATAAAATTTGCTTTAAAAAAAATCCTTTCTAATTAATTGACTAAGTGCACATCATAATGGAAGTCAACAAGAAAAGTTAGGATAGACAAATATCAAAGCAATCGGTGCTTTGCATGTGGTCAAAAAGGTATATATCATGGAGATCAAGTGCTGGAATAAGAAATATGATATCCTTAATCTTCAGAGAGAATAGTGATCTACACTCTCTAAGTACCCAGCTTTGAGTTGTTCAGTCAGAAGCAGTATGAGGCTGTGTACAAACTCATTTCCATTATTTGTGTCTTACGACCTGTGCCACATAGTTGCAAGCCAACCAACTAATTAGGGGTACATTCTGTAGTTGAACATGAGATAAAACTGACTGGGCCACATGGGAATTTGCCCCGTGGTGTGGATCTTCTTAATACCATGCTCTAACCAATGTGGCAAATAAGTTTGAACTAAAAGTAGAAAGACTATGTGTTGTCTGAATTGCCCACAATTACTCACTATTGCTGTGACTGCAACCCTGAAATTCTGGTTCTAGCGAGTGAAAAACAAAAGGAGTAAACATTATAGGAGTGGCAAAAGAGTTTTTGCTTAAAGTAAAATGAAAAGTAAAAACAACACGGTGACACCCTTTATTTTTATGATACTCAAGAAATTATTTGAAATGAAAATTGTTAAATTGCTTGAAAATGGATCTGACAATTGCAAAGTATTGGGACAGTTGCCTTGACTTGAGTTGGAGAGCATTAAGTGAAATGTGCCTTCAAGCTCTTACACAGCAGCAGTAATTCTACGGCCTTGTAATCACTGCTGCCATTTCCTCTAAAAGACCACCCACATTTGCTAATAGCAAGTGTTCCACAGTAAAAGGATGTGTGGATTTTCCCCTTTATTTAAATTGGTCTTAAAAGGATTTTAATGGTAATTTCAACTATAAGTTGTTACAACACATTTTATATCACCAGTCACATTCGTGTGCCATTTAAATTTGTGATGAAAAAATCTGCATATACTTGGATTTGGCTGAAAGATGGTATTATGCTTATCTAGACCACTTAGGTTTGATAACATGAGTTTAATAGCTCAATCTCACAAGAATGATTTCTCATGAGATTTCCAGATCGTACAGCTGTGCTCTTAGCTGTGTATCCTGTAGAAACTGCCTGCATTGCACAATTCATTTTGGTTTTACCTGGCATAAACATGCAATTTCTAGAACTATATTTTTAGTCACCACCTCTGATATGCACTAATCCTTTTCCATGTACCTAATTTAAGAGTTAACTAGTTACTAAACTAGTTAAAAGTTTATGCTTTTGGGGGGCAAGTTCATTTGTTGTAGAGAGGTTGTTTATGTTGCCATATTTATCTTAGATGTTAGTTGGAATCCTGGATAGCAAAAATTAAGTAAGTTACTAGCAGTAGCAACCAAAAACTTCAAAATGCTATTATGTGTGAGGCACTATTTCCATGTACAGGCAACACAGAGAAATATATATTTGTTGGAGGGGATTATAAAAACCAAAATGTAGATGGGTGAGGCATGTAAAAATAAGACATAAAGGTTGGGGATTAAATTGGAACTTGTAGACAGACCTAGACAAATAGCAGAGAATGGTGGGGGAGCATGAAAGGCACAGTATTCCATCCTGGGGTAATGACAGGAGCGAAATGGGACATTATTCAGATCCAAACCTGGCACCTCAAACAGGTGCTAAGAAAGGCTCTTTCATGTTGATCTTGCTGTTAATTATGTGTGTATATGCAATTCCACAAAAGCTACAATTAATTGACTGTGAGGTGGTATTATTATTATTATTATTTCAGGCAGAGTTATTCTTAGGTCAGAATTATTATTTCAGGCAAATTTCTGTTTACATGACTACCATCAATACATGAAAAGTACCTGCTTATGCATTTTTGCGTTGTTTGCCTCCTGGTGGGAGCAGGACAAGAGAGGAGGAGCATGGAGCTGAAGCAATAGCTGTGGTTGTTCTAGTTCTCTTGAGTCACTACCTAGTAGCCATTACTGACCCCTCCTTCTTTCTCTTCTCAAACAGTTCCAGTACCTATTTCTTGGCCACTAAGAATATGTAAAAAGCCAACTTCCACACTACCTACTGGAGCAAAATATGTACAAAACAGTATAAAAACCACAGACCTGCAAGTTCAAAAGGAAGGAATAGGGGTCTGCATGACACCTCCCTCATCACCTCCTACTGTCACCCTGCACTCCTGTTATGTCCTCTTTGTTTTCTTCTATCAATGTCTAAAATGCTGTCTTTCACTTGTTAATTCAAACAGAGATACAGACGAGGCATCAGCTTATTTTTTCCCAGCTCCTTGGATCTTTAACACTACAACAAAAATGAATTCTGAAGTCTGCTTTGCATAATAGTGAGATTTTTACCTGTTCCCTAATGAGTGTAATTGCAATCTCTCCGACCTGTTACTTCAGAAAACCGCCTCCTTTTTGTTCACTAAAGCAGCGTCCTGGCCACCAAGTGCATTAAGTGTTCAACAAAAGGCCATACACTAGAGTGTGTGCTGGGGCAGGGATGGAGGGTAGGCAGGTGCTCTGCTGTAGGGTTCGGTAATTAGAGAGCTCCGTCATGTGGATGTGACTAGCCTCTCTTTCATTCCTGACAACATGAGCCATTTCAGCTGTGCTATTCCATTGCATTAAAAGGTCACGTTTCCACTGCCAGAGTGAAGAGTGAAGAATTGAAGAATTCAATCATACAAATAATCCAGACTCTGATTTTAGTTTTCATTTTTGCCTAAAATTACCTGGGTAATTATTTCATTGTGCTTTGACCTCACAATATAATTACTGACAGGGAAATAAAGATTAAGTATATCTTTATGGTATAAACAATTGTGTTGCTATCCTTTGTTACAGCCAGGTTTAAAATGTAAAATGGATCTATGAGATGGAGAGAAGTCTAATATAAATATAAGCTGTTAAAATGGAATGCCATTCTACTGAGTCTGCTGTTAGTATTTGATAGGGCACAATGGGAGCTGCATCTTACTTCTTCCTTCATAGACATCATGTTTCTACCAAAAAGAAGAGACATTTAACAGCCCCTGTCTCTATCCCCTCTGCTGATGGGGAATTTTCACTGCTCTCTTTTGCATTTGTCTCAGGATCTTCTTTTTCCTGTTTGATTTAAGCCATAAAGAACTGTTGCTGAATGCTGATGAGGCGTTGGGTAAAGCCTCCAGCCAGGATTTTTTCTTTTTTTTCATTTTGGCTAATTTGTTTCAGAAAGTTAGACACTTGTCTTGCTTTTCATCAGGAACCCCTATGGTCAGTTAAAACCATTTCCCATAACTGTTTAAGATGTGCCTGTGTCTGTCTGACCGGGTGAATAGGTAAACATTTCAGTCATTGCTCATGAGAATAAATCACATTGCTTGGATGGGGCTTGGGGAGAAAAGGGAATCAAATGCCACAGTCTTAGCTGTAGCTGTCTCCGTGCTTGGTGGAATGCCTCCACATTTTGTGATGCAAATAGTAATTTATTTCTTCCCAACAGCAGGTCAGCCACAAGGATTTAGTCTCCTTCCAAGCTGGGGAAGCTGATTTAACCTGCCGTTATGCTTTTCTACAAGATTCTTATTTACAACAGTTTCTTAATGAGTTATGTCAGAGAAGCTGCTGGTATGATCCTCTTGATATCAGGGCCTGTGAAGCAGAATGGTTAATGATGCACGCCTTGCTAGTTCCAGTGGAGAACATTAGAGATTGACTACAGCACCACAGACTAGATACCAAACTCATAATAAATGGAACAGTGCCACCTTTTGGTCATAAAGTAGAAACTCAAATTAGGATGGCTAGGATTCTGCAAATCAGAGAGGTTATTTCCAACTATTTGTGACTGGTTTGGTGGTCATGCAATCTGCAAAAATAGTAACCAAATTCTTTTTTCTACTTTTTCTTCTTTTTTTCCCATTATGCAGCATCGATGATTTGACTGTATGCATTTCATATCGTAATGATGCTTCCGGAGAAACTGAATTATGCTATATTCTAATTATGTTTTGCACAGGAATGAATTACACATGCATTATGCAGATAATACGAAGGTACCATGGTTACCATTGTACACATGACAACTTCTTTTATACAGTGACAATTAATCTGAGGAATATTTGGGAAGAATTTTGAAAGAAGGAAACTTAATTGAGCATTGCAGTATTTGTTTAGGATTGTGAGTTGGACACTGATTTTAATTGAAGAAATATTTGGGTCTGCCTTGTTCTTTCTCTGAGTAACCTTTCCCACAAAACAATAAAATACCAATTAATTGGAATATAATTAATCAAAAACATTCACACATTGAAATTCACTTTATTCATTTTTTAATAGACTTTATTTTGGTACAGCAGTGTAGATTCACAGCAAAATTGAGAGGAAGGTACAGATTTCCTATATACACCCTGCCCTCCCCACATGCACAGTTTCCTTCATCATCAATATCCCCCATCAGAATGCTACTTTTGTTGCAATTGAAGACCCTACATTGACGCATAAAGGCTGACTCCGGGAAGGTATTATGGGGTTTTTTGGTAAAAAATTATAATTAAAAAGGGAAAACAGTGGGAAAAACCCTTTAAACCCATTTTAAAACGGTTAATTATGAAAACTATTGATGAAGGGTTGTTTACCTGGTTTGTTCTGTTTTGCCTTCTAAACATTAGTTTTCATTTTTTAAATTTTGCCTGCAGGGAATGAGGTTGTAAAATTTATTTTAATGGACCTCAAACGAATAAAATTGATTTAATCATTAATGGGATATGAAACACACTGTTGGGCCTTTCGTGCGAAACCTCTGAGAAGGTATTGCATGTATGTTCTTTTAGATGTCAAGGTCCATGTGTGGGTGAAGATCCTGGGGGAGGCAGTACAAAAGGGAAGAGGAGAGAGAGGGCTTTGCTAAAGATGAGCGAAGCCTTCTTCACAAATTTGCCTAAGATCTGATCTGTTCTATACTTCTCAGTAAATCATTGCTGAAGGACTGACTTTTGGAAAGTTACAAGCAGAAAAGGAATAGCAGGGAACCAGGCATTGTGGGAGCCCTATACTATATTCTCAAATGACCTGAAAGTTCTCAGATTTATTCCCAAACTATACTAAAATGGGCACACTGAAAGAATTTGGTTAACCAGTTATTTCTTCTAGTGTGCATTTTTATGTAGTGAAAATTACATTATTTTTTTTGTTTTAAATTTTACTTTTATTTGTGATAATTAATGCACAGGGCAAGCATTCTAATAGTCCAAAAGTTATATAGTGACAAATGAGCCTCCCAATGCCTAATCCCCATGCTTTCAGTCTATTGTCTCCCTGAGACAATCTATGTTACCAATTTCTTGGGTATTCTTCCAGAGATATTCTATGGATATACAATCATGTCTGTGTGTGTCCGTATCTCTATTCGTTTTAACAATAATGGAAGCACACTCCACACCATGTTCTGCATCTTCTTTTTTTAATTAAAAAATCCATTTTGAATATCATTCCATTTGAATATAAATCGAGATTTCTATTCTTATTAGCAGCTGCATGTTATTTTATTTTATGAATATACCATAGTTTATGTAAATCCATCACCTATTGAAGAACATTTGTGTTTTCTCCAGTTTTTCTATACTATAAACAAATTTACAATGACTATCCTTGCATGGTTATCTTTGTGTACATGGATAAATTCCTAGAAATGAAATTACTGGTTCAAAGGGTCATGTGCATTTCAAATTTCAATCAACATAAATCACCATTAGGTTTTAATATTGCACTAGATAATGTGGTGGACATCTAGCAATAAAGGATTACTGTGAAAACCTGTTGATTTAAGTGCAATGTCATTCCACATTTATGAAGGAAATATTTTTTGAGCATCTACTATATTCCAGACTCTGATCTAAGGCACTAGAGAGACAGCATAGTCCCTCCTCTCAGTGATATTTCTAGTAGGGAATTTACAAGGATAATCTGGAGGCCAGTTGCTCTCATTTATTCTGGCTCAGGGCTTAGTAAAAGACAGATCTGGCTTCCTGCCTTGCTCCTGTTTTGCATTTCTTTTTTCCCCCAGTGCTACTATTGTTGTAGAAATTAGCCTTGGGACCACCTATGAATACCCAGAAAATTCCTAAGGAAATCTTCGAAAATGTCCCACTTCTCCCAGCAAGTCGTACAGCCAGAGCATTAGCAATAAAAAGCAACAGTAAACTCTATCTTCCTGATGTAAGTAATAATTCTTAATCTGGGCATTCTTTTTCTAATAGTTGACCTTCTAGGGTATTCAGCACCTTCCCAAATTGTCAGCTCTTGATATTTACCTCAGTATCACAGTATCGTGTTCCCTGTGGAAGCTAATATATTGTCTGCTTTGGGTTTTCAGGGAGCACAGCTGCTTCCGGTCAGCAGTAATAAAGTAATCCCTACACCCAATTATGTGACCAAACAATTAGCACCAGCCTGTGTACTCAATAAATTGTTGTTTGGTTGCTGGCTCTATTCAGAAGTTGAGAATGGTAATTACGGCAGCAGCATATTTCAGCTAGTGATACAACAGGCAAGATGAGTAAGGCATTTGTTTAGAGCAGCTGGTTCTTTGGATGGACAGAAACCCAGCTGGAGTAGTTCTGAGTGACTGAGCATTAGTAAGGTTATGTAGTGTTCTGGCACACAGTCGTCTCTGCTTTGGGAAGATTTCAGTGGGTCATTACCAGTTAAGAACTTGGAACAGGAAACTAGAATGTAAAGAAGATACTTTGAGTGAAGAAAGTGATTTTAAAAACAAATAAATATTCCATTTATACCAATCATGTCTTAAGGTTATTTTGGCACACTCTACTTTTCACAGTGCATAAGCATAACTAATTGTAAGTTAGTTAATAGTAAAATTTATGAAATTAAAATACATTTTATTTTACTCTGGCTATAAATTAATAGACTATATTGACTTTTATTTTTAATCAAGTAGGAGCAAAAACCAAGTTGGAATTTGTGCAATGTGTATTCTTAAATATGAAAGGAGAATTGGAAAAAAGAGCGTTGGCATAGCCTAGTGGTCCCTCTAACTCTGCTCTCAAGATAGCCTTTTGGGATCAAAAGTATGGACATGGTATGCTGCCCAGAGGAGTGAGAAAACTACTTTTGTGTGTGTGAAGAGCTAGTTGTCTATTAACCACTAAAGATTTCATGTAAAATAGGGTGTTTTTGAAAGAATTTTAAAAATTACTAAAAAATATGTATATATTCCTGCAAGGAAAAACAAATAGCTGTTACAAGTTTGGATGCCCCTTGTGGAATATCATATTATCCCCTGAATATATTAAAGATTTTGATATATTTTGTTATACTTTTTGATTTATTTACATTTATTGATGACTGAACTGGTGATCAATAAAGCACTGTTAATATAACTTAAGTAGCCAGGAGAAGTCTTTATAGTCCAGTTTTTTCTCAACAAGTAAATTTGAGTAACTACTTGACCATGCAGCCCAGTGCTGGGTGCTAAACCATTATAATAATTGAAACAATGTGCTTGAAATTCATTACCGTGAAATCTACATTCTATTCGTGTGGTCTCTTAAATGTCTCATTTAATAAGAAGTTTGCTGATTTTGATCTATGAGGTAGTATAAACAAAAATGAAGAGGCAACACTAATTAGGCTAAAAGGCCTTAAAAGGTAAAAAAAATAAAAGTTTCATAGGGGCACATTTTTTGTTAGCATCTTCATTCCCTGTATTCATTATGTTATACCTAGCCAAATCTACAAGTTACCATACTTATTTTCCTCTCTCATATATGCTCACTTTTTTCATTTGTCTCCCACATAGTTTTTATTGAATAATAACAATTACCATCTTTTCATCAGTTACATAAATTCTATATTTCTCAAGTCCCTATAAGACCAGTAGGTGAAACCTTATTTGGTGTTTCGCTCTGCTCCTTTTTGGAGGGAGGTACTGCTTGAATTCTCTGGTCTGCTCCCAGTTTCCACACCGTAGAGCTACGGCTGGGTCTCTGGTGCTCACAGACCCCTCGAGCCCATTCACAAACCCTTCACACGCAGGTCTATGAGCTAGTTAACTGGCAAAAAGGTCCTTGGAGCCTTGGTTGAAGTAGTAATAATGTTTATTCAGCACACACAACACTAAGAGGCAGTACAAAGGAGAAACTCAGAAACTCAACTGCCACTGGCAAAGTCCAAAGGAAAACTGAAACTGAGCAGCTTCCAGCAGAGTAAACATGCTCTATTGTTAGACGTGAGCTCTCTGCCACCATCCTGCTTCACAAACTCAAGAACACACACAAAAGCAAGTAACTAAAAAGATACATTGGTGCACATGCACACTAACTCCACCCACACACAACTTGTTTACAAGAAATGTGCTGCTTGACCCCCAACCAGACCTAAGCCAAGGGAGACTGACTAAATTATCCTATTTTCCCCACATCCCCTGAATTATCACTCTCTATGACTACAGGCTGGCCATACATAGCAGTAAGGCTATTCAACACCTTCACAGTGTTTACCTGGTCTGGGGCCTTACAAGGCCATACAAACAGAAGACTAGTAGCTGTATCAACAGCTATGAAGATGTATCTGAAATTCTCCAACCTTGTCAGTGGTCTGACAAAGTCCACCTGCCATTGAGTCAGGGGCACCCTTTCTTGAGTTATTTGCCCATCTGGGGCACCCATCTGCTCATCAGGAGCACATCTGCCCATCAGGGGCATTTTTTCTTGGGTTAATGCGGCACCCAGAAAGCCATCGATCACCTGGTCTTGCAGCCAGCATGCTGCATTCTCCAATGTAGCCACCCAGCTACATCAGCTGCTGGAGCTCTCTCCAGCCACCTTACCTTAGCCAGTGCATCAGCTTCATCATTGCCAATTCAACATGAGACCTCTGGTCCTCGCCTGCCCCCAAAAGATGAGTACCTTGGCCTGCTCCCTATTCGAAATTGAACATTTCGTCCACCTCCTCGGGAGCAATCAAAAAATCCTTTAAATCCACTGAGCTTACCTTGCTACCTGTTTTCAGACATTTAGCAAAACGCTGTTCAGGGCGCAATTGCTGCCACAAGGCAAACAGAACTGCATTTGGTTGCCTGTCAATTTTCTTTTTATCAACCCCTGCTGCAAGCAAGTCAAGCCACATCTGCTTACGGCTAGTCTTGCTTGGTCCCTTTGGGATAAAATCCTGAGTATTTCTTGGGGGTTTGGTCTTAGCCAACTTTTGGACCCCTTTTGCTTGTCTCCTATCCTCTACTTCACCTAAGCCGGCTATCACGGTCATTAACTCATGTATAGGACGACCAATGTATGGGGCCAGTATGGCCATCAGTGACCTAAAGGACATTGACGGGGCATTCTGCAGTACTATGTCTCTCATGCTGCCTGTAAAATTTTCATCATCCAGGCCACGAGTGTTCACATTAAACATGGACTGCCGCATCCCCAGCTCTCGAATGATTTGAACTAACTCAGCATACGTTTGCCAGTTACTAACAATCTTGGGCAGTTCTCCAGCATTCGCTCACTTGGTTCAGGCAGCTGCACTCACCCATTCCATTAAGGAGTGATTACCTGGCCCTTGTGCATATCTGTGGCTATTCTGCAGCCACTGCCTCAGGGAAGGGTGCGTGGTGATTGAGGCCAATTTTTCCATCTCCTCACCACAGCACATCACACTATCCACCCTTAGGTCCCATAACCGCAACAGCCAAGCAACCAGAGGCTCCCCGTTTCTGGCGAAACTGTCTCCCCAAGTCAACTAACTCAACTGGGGCATATGGGACATAGGTGGCAAATTAGGTCACCTGTGGATTGCCCACTGGTTGTCCGCCTGGTCCCATAGGCTGCTCACATTTCACCTTCTGGTGCATGACAGGTCGTGCCTGGGGATGCACGGTCTCCCCCAACTCACCACTGGGTTCGTTGCCTTCCCTGGTGTGAGAAGCAGGAGTGGCCAGTCACTGCACGTCATCTTCCAGGACATTTATCTGTGCTTCCAACAACTCTGCTTTCTTCTTCAGATCTCGATCAGTTTCCAGCAGAGTGAGCAGCAGCCAGGCTCCAGTCAGCAGAAAAGTGGCCACCGGGCACCACACGCTCAAGGACAGCCACATTTCCTCCCCCTCCCAAGGGACTTTCCGCTTCAGTGCCTGGTCTATGCTGACTTGCAGTGCAGTGAGCAGCAACCAGATCCCTGTCAACAGGCAAGTGGCCACGGGGCAGAGCATATTCAAAAGTAGCCACATTTCCTCCTTCTCCGAGGGCTTCTTGGCTCCTGTACCTGCTCAGAATCTTGCTTCGACTATGCCAATTGTGGAGCTAGTGCTGAGTCTCTGTGAGCTCCAGACCCAGGCCTAGCTCTACACACACTGCAGTCAGCAGGGCACTGCCCCTATTCTACTGGCTTTCTTGACAATAGTTGTAATTCATGGCATTTTTTTGCCCTACTTTTCTCTAGTGTTTTTCATGGGAGTTTCAGATGTGGACAAATGGAGTGGTGTGTGTGCGTGTGTGTGCGCGTGTGTGCGTGCGTGCGTGCGTGTGCGTGTGCGCGTGCGCATGTGCTTGCCTTTAGCGCTCCCTGAAAAGAACCAGGGAATAGGTAATGCTATGGATTGAATGTTTGTCCCCTCTGAAACTCCTGTTAAAACTCAATCTTTATTGTAACTGTATTAGAGTGTGAGTATAGGGCTAGGGCACACAGACCTCTCCAGCCCGTTGTCCAGACTGGGTCACAAACCCTCCACATGCGGGTCTATGAGCTAGGTAATAGGAAAAGGTCGTGGGAGCCGTGGGTGAAGAAATAATAGGCTTTATTCAGAGCTATGAGCAGACACCCTAGTGGCTTCCCAAGCGTCCTCAGAAGCTGCGCAGGTATCAGAGCCATTAGTCCATTATATTTAAGTCCATAATCCAAAACACCCGGGTGCAGATGCGCAATCGCGTTAGACAATAACAAGGAACACCTGGGTGCATGTGCATATTTACATCAGATGTTGGCAAGATTCTGAACATCTGAGGGGCCCTGGCCATTTTTCTATATTTTCCCAACAGTGAGAAATCTGATTATTGTGTTTTAGAGGAGGGACCTTTGGGAGGTAATTGGGATTGATGAGGTCATGAGGGTACCCAGTTTCAGGTATTTTGTTATAAGCAACAGAAAATGGACTAAGACAGGTAACATTTAAACAATTATCCAAATTTACGATTCTTCAGAGGATTGCTGATTTTGATAGCCATGAAACCTGGCTTTGGAATTTATGCTATACACACCCATCATTGCCAAGATACACCCTGTGAAAACAGCATACTTGTATAATCACACCCTTAAAATCTCTTGGGTAAAGGGTAAAATATTTGAGTAACTATGGTAGATAGAGTTTTTATTAATGTTGCTTAAAATATTACCTATACATTTTGTTTTCTTTCAGGTTATTATGTCAGTAGTAGTTTTTTAATGTACTTTAATAACCCCCCCCACAATTAGTATCCTAGAACAATTTCTAAAAAGCAAAGTAATTTCTAGGTGTCCCTTGATTCCTTTTCATAGTTGTCACTATTTGCAGATAACATATATAACACAGATGAGGTATACCAATAAGAGTAAGTTTGAGACAGCTATACATCAGAACACTGAGAAATAATTTGTAGAAATACTGATAATGATAGCAAAATCCATAACTTTTAACTCTAAATATCATATTTTCTTCAATAGAAAAACCGTATAAAATTTCAAGATTAACAATGAATTTTATTAGTATATGTATGCAAATATCTAATGATTTTGTACGTTTAATCATTTAAAAATCTCCCATTTGGTTCCTGATATCTTTCATGCACTAAGGAGAAGAGAAACTTCAGCTACATAGAAATTCGATTATAGAATTATTCCAGAGAATTCGCCACTGATTATAAATTTATATCTGAATTCCAATAAGTGTTCTTCCCTGAATCAGAACTCCTATGTTTTTCTACCCTATGCATGTATTGCTTTTATATTCAGGACAATTGACTATAATTTATAAGATTCTATTCAGTAAAGTTCAATGCTTCTGTGATCATACTGTCTGCTTCTTATTATTTTCTCATTAGTGAAACAAAAACACATGGACTTTCGACTAGGTGAGAAAGACAAATTCAATGGGTTTCTAGTTTTGTGCCAAGACAGTACTGCTTTTCTTAGGTTGACAGTCAGCTTTGGCATTTGGCTGTTCTCCAGGTATATTTTTGATAGACACTGCTTCACATGAAAGAGAAAGGATATCATTACACCACATCAATATATGATGGCAAACTGCCCCCAGAAATTTTGTTTCAGCTGCTAAGTTGGGATTTGATCTTGTTCTGCTTTCCACACTCATTATGAGTGAGAAATTCTATTGTTTTAAAAAATTATGAAATATCAAGTATATAAAAAAGAATATTTACAAATTATGTGAAAGATACAATGAATTATAATATTATTCTCTTACCAACCCTGTTTAAGATGATAAACATTATCATTACCTTTTGAGTCCTCTGTGTGCCTCACCCCTTCTCTCCTTTCACTGAGATAGTCTTATCCTGATTTTTGTGTTTATCATTCTCTTGCTGTTCTTTATACTTTTACCATATTTGTTTGTATCCCTATACAACCATCTCTTTAGTTTTGTGCAGTTTAATCTTTATATAAAAGAAATCATATTGTAGGCATTCTTCTGTGACTTTTTTCTTTTGTACTTTATTTTTAGGATAAATATTATGGTCGTCAAACTCATGCATGTTGTCTCAATGAAGTTGTAATTCATTATTATTTCACGATGTGTAAAAAATCCCAGTACGTGACTACTCAGGAATGTATTTACAAGTATTATTTCTACTACTGATGGGCATTTGAGTTATTTCTATTTTTTCTTACTGTAACAAAAAAGTGCTGCTGCAAACATTCTTATAACTATTTCCTAGTGCACATTTGCAAGAGTTTACCAAGTGTATATAGCTAGGGTGCAATTGCTGGGTCATAGGCTATGTGCAACTTCAACTTTACTAGATAATGCTGACTTTTTTTTCAAAATAGTTATGTAAAAGTGCTCCAGTTGCTCTGCATCTTTTGCAACACTTAATACTGTCAGGCTTAAATCTTTGCCAGTACGGTGGGTGCGGAATGGTATCATACTTGGGTGAATATTGCATTTCCCTTAGTAATGCAGTTGAGCTTCTTCCACACGCTTGTTCATCATTTGTATTCCTCTCCCATGAAGTGACCACCAAAGGTTTTCCCATTTGTTTACTAGGGTTTTGTGTTCTTCTTATTGAATTTTAACATGTACTCTGGACACTGCTCTTTTGTCAATTGTGTGGTGCAAATATCTTCTTTCAGTCTGTGATTTGTCTTTTCATTTTATGACGTGTTTCAATGAATGGAAGTTTTAAATTTAAGCATAATTGAATTTGATAATCTATTCCTTTATGGTTTTTGATTTGTGTGTTTTGTTTAATGAATTTTTCTCTACCTGAAGTTCATAAAGATATTTTCCTACATTGTTTTCTAAAAGTTTACATTTCTGCTTTCTTCATTTAAGTTTTTTAGTCTATGTAGATTTCTTGCTTGTCTGTGGTGTTAGATAGGGAGTCAGTTCCCATATGGAGAACAAGTTATAGCAGAACTATTGAAATGTTCATCCTATGTCCATGGATTTCCAGTGCCAGTTCTGTCATAAATCATGTTTATATGTGTATTAATTAATAATATATGTTATATATATATATTCATCCTGTCAATGCTAAATTATCTTATTACAGCTTTATAAAAATTCTTGATAAGTGTTTTTACTTCTGGATTGTTATGAATATTTTTGGTCCTTTGTTCTTCCACATAAATTTTAGAATCATATTGTTAACTTACAAATACACACACACACACCCCTCTGTCGGGATTTTATTTAGTATTGCATTGAATCTATGTTTTAATTTGAAGTGGATTGACATTGCTATAATTTGAGTCTTCCAATTCATGGCCACAGTGTATCTCTCGATTTAGGTGTTTAAGCTATTTTGCTAAAATTTTATGATTATCTCCATAACATTTATTTGACATTTTTGATACTATTGTTTAAGTTATTCTTGCATTTTCTAAGTTTTTTCTCTGGGATATAGAAATACAGCTGATTTGGGTATTTGATTTTATATTCCACAATCTTTCTAAACTATCAAGTTCTAATTGTTTATCTGTAGATTACTTTGGGTTACTAAAAAGATAATATTATCACTTGTAAATAATGACAATTTTATTTCTTTACTTTCAATCATTATTCCCCACCTCTCCTGTTATCTTGCCTCATGTGCTGGCCAGGACTTATAAATGTTGGGTAGCATTTTTGAAAGGAATTGCCCTTTCTTGTTTCTGATCTTAAAGAGAATAATTTAACTACTTTACTATTGAGTACCATGTCTGTTGAAGGAGTTCTTTTAAATACCCTATATCAAGTTAAATACATTTCCTTCTATTTTAGTTTGCTGAGTTTTATCTTGAATAGGTATTAAATTTTATCAAACACTTTACTTCTGCAGCTCTTGAGATGATTTTCCCCCTTTAAATTGCTAATGTGGTAATTATCGTATTGAATATTGCTTAGCTGCCTCTGACATCTTTCTTTCTTTCTTTTTTTTTTTCTTTTTCTTTTTTGACTGGTAAGGGGATGGCAACCCCTGGCCCAGTGTGGTCCGCACCACGCTCAACCAGTGAGTGCACCGGCCATCCCTATATAGGATCCAAACCCGCAGCCTTGGCGCTACCAGTGCCGCACCCTCGCGAGTGAGCCACGGGGCGGGCCCGCCCCTGACATCTTTCAGTCCATTTTGTCCTCCACTCATTGTGGTAGCTGGCAGGACAGTCAGCTTTGTGCAGGTGTAACCTAACAGCTTTCACTTCAAATGTGCATTTTTTATCTCTTACTTTCCACTCTGAGGACTTCTGTGAGGCCATGGTGTAGAATGCCCTGGGCACCTGCTTGGAGGTTATACACAGACTGGAAGTGAGAAGGAGTTAATGCCCCATGGAGCAACCCAAGCCAGTCAAAAAATATTTTCATCTTCTCTGCTTGGAATCGATAATTCTGGGGTTCTTTCTTTGTGGCTTCATAGATGGCTCTAGAATAGTCGAAGCCAAGTTGTCAGCAGTTGAGAAACCTACATTGTATTGACTTTTTTTTCCTGGTTTCACTTTCCCCCATATAATTACCTGCATGCAAATCATGTGTGAGTGGAAGGTGGCGTGGGGTGAGGACTCAGGTTAAGACAATTATATTGATTGTTAAATCAACTTTATATTCTAGGATAAGCCTAGCTTGGTTATGGTGTCTAATGTTTTGTACAGTGGATTTGACTTACTGATACATTGCATATTATTTTGCATCAATTTCATGAGACATATTGGCCTATAAATTTCCTTTTTCTTGTAAAGCTCTCTCATATCATGGCTGTGCTAACATCAGAGAAATGAACCTCGTTCTCTCTTTTTCTATACTCTGGACTAGTTTGTGTGAAATTGAAATTATTTATTTCTTGATTGCTTGGTTGTAAAGCTACACGACTATGCCAGTTGTCGAGTAAGGCAATTCATAACTAAAGCCAAAATGTTTCATTATTTCAGTTATACTAAGTTTCCATTTATATTGTCAGGGCTAGGGCTAAGACCTTTCAAACCCATTATACAGACTGGGTCGCCAGACCCCTCACATGCCAGTTTGGGTCACCAGACCCCTCACACGCAGATCCACACTTGGTAATTGGGAACGATTCCGGAAGCTGTTGGCTGACGACAGGAGCTCAGTCCTCAGCAATGGCAGCAGCAGCTTACAGGTCTGGCGGTGGCGGCGGCCTTGTGGAGGGTTCTGGGGGCCCTGGCAGCAACAGCTTGCAGCAACAGCCTCCAGCAGCAGTAGCAGCCTCCCCATGCCACCCCCCCCTGCCCCCCGGGGACATCCCGGGGGTGGGGGTGCACCGTGGGTCAGAGCCACTCCTCCTTTATACTTAAGTCCATAACCCAGGACACCTTGGGTGCACATGTGCAATTACATTAGCCAATAACTAAGGAACACCTGGGTGCACGTGCATATTTACATCAAGTGCTTGGCAAGATTCTGAACATCTGAGGGGCCCTGACCATTTTCCTTCACTTTCCCAACATTGGTAGACCTCACCGATGCAGCCATTTGGTCCAGAAGTTTTCATTGTGAGAATATTTTTAACTACTGATTCCATTTCTTTAATATTTGGATAGTATCTTTATTCTTGAGATACATTTATTAAGCGTTTTTAGCTAAGTTTTGAGTTTATAAGGATAAAGTTATTCTCATATCCTTTTTCTTTTTCATTCCTAAAATTATTTATTTGTGACTTTCTTTTTTTACTTCCTCCTTTTTTCTCTTTTACCATTTTAGATTTTCATTTTTATTTTTGATTTTTGGTCAATTTTATTAGTCTCTGCAAAGCAATATTTTGCTTTATTTATCGTCCTTATTTTAAGTTGGCTTTTCAGTTCACTTCTGCTCTTTTATTTATTTTTTCCTTTATATTTTGTTTAGGTTTATTTTTCTATTCTTTTTAAAATTTCTTAAGCTGGGTGCTCAGCTGATTAATTTTCAGCCTTTATTCCTTTCTAATCTAATCATTAAAGAGAATAGATTTCCCTCTAAGTACTGCTTTAAATGTGTTGCAGTTATCTGTTTTTGCATAGCAAACTATCCCAAAACTTAGGGATTTAAAACAATAATTTATCATGATTATATCTACTGATTCTGTGGGTCAGGAATTCACACTAGGCATAGCAGAGATGGCATGTCTCTGCTTCATGGTGACTTATGCATTAGCTCAGACAACTCAAATGGTTGGGGACTGGAACAGCTGGGGGCTGGCTGAGCCTCCCTCTCTCTCTCTCTCTATCCCCCCCCCATCATCCCCTGCAACTCCCTTTCCCCACACTGCTAGGGCTTCCTCACAGTATCATAGCATCCAAGTAGATGTACTTCTTACATGGCAGCTTAGGAATTCAACAGATTGAAACAGAAGCTGCCAGTCCTCCTGAAGGTCAGGGCTGGAACTGATATAGCATCTCTTCCACCCTACTGTATTGGCCAAAGCAATCCCAGTCCATCCTAGTCTGATAAGGAGAGGAACTAGACCTCATATCTCAATGGGAAGCATGTCAAAGCAATTGAAGGCAACTTTAATATGACACAAGCCACATTCCTGAAAACTTAGTATATAGTATTTAATCACCGTTTAACTTAAAAAATTTTCTAATTTTAGGGCTGGCCAGTCAGCTCACTTGGGCGAGCATGGTGCTGATAACACCAAGGTCAGGGGTTCAGATCCTGTACTGGCTAGTGGCAAAAACAAAAAACAAACAAATTTATAATTTTAACTATGATTTCTTCTTTGCCCTAAGAGTTAATTAAAAGTATGTTTCTTAATTTTTAAGCATATTGTTATTTTCTAGTATATTTTCATGATTTAATTGTATTATTAATAAGGAAATTTGTTCTATATAATGCCTATATATTACGTTTACTGAGACTTGAAATTTTATGTAGTATGTAACTTTTTTTCTATGAGTGTTTGAATAATTGGTACTCTGCAGTGTTTACATTTATCCTTAGATCAGATTTGCTAATTATATTGTTCAAATATTTTATACCCTTACTGAATTCTTTGGCTTTTCAATGTACTAAATCATGAGAAAGAGGTTAGCTATAAATCTCCAGCTATAATTATTGATTATTTAATTTCTCTTTTAAGTCCATCATTTTTTGCTTTCTATAATTTGAGGCTGTTATTGGTACATACATATCTGGAATTATTATATATTCTCAAGAATATATAATAATTATCACTTTATATAAAGAATAATTCATTTGCTATTAATATAGCTAAACTAGTTTTATTTGAAATAGTATTTGTTATACTTTTTCTCATAATTTTGCTTACACTCTTTTTCCCCTTTGTTTTAGTTGTATTTTTCATAAACAGCCTATAGCTAGATGGAAAAAAAGTCTGAGGATCGTTGTCTTTTAAAAGGACACTTTAATTAATTTACACTTATAACTTTTGGTATATTTGGATTTATCTCTACCATCCTATTTTATGCCTTCTATTTGCCCCATCTTTTCTGTATTTGTTTTTCTCACCTTCTTTGAATTCTTTTGGTTTATTTTTCCCATTCCTTTTTTCCTCTATTATTTTAGAATTTATATACTCTGCACCTATTCCTTAAATGGTAACCACAGGAAATTGAACATGCCTATTTAATTTATGAATGCTTAAATTAATGAATCTCTTTAAATTTCTCCAATCGATGTAAGAATCTTAGAGCACATTAATAACATTAATGTATTTTAATTCTATATTATAACTCATGAAATATTACTTTTATACAGTCAATACTTACCACTTTCTTTGCTATTCTTTCCTTCTTGCATCTTGGGCATTCCATCTGGGAAAATTTTTCTTCTGCTTGAAGTATTTCCTTAGGCATTTGTTTTAGAGATGCTCTGTTGGTATAAATCTCAATAAGTTTTGGTTAGCCTTAAGTTGTCTTTATTACATCCTCATTCTTAAAATATATTTCTCTTGGGAATAAATTTCTAGATTGACATCTATTTCTTTTCTTGACACAGAAAATACAAACCCACTATTTTCTGGTTTTTACTGTTGCTTTTGAAAAGTCAGTCATCAGTATAACTACACTTTTTAATATGTGATTTGTCTTGTCTTTTCTGGCTGCTCTTAAGATTTTCTCTTTGTGGTAATCTTCACTTTTGCTATGATGTGTGTAAAGATGGATTTCTTTTTATGTAAATTCTTTGAGGTTTTGTTGTGCTGTTGAACTTGCAGACTATTTTTTTAAGTTCTCAAAAATTCTCAGCCACTAAATCTTCAAATATTATCTCTACTCCTTTTTCTCCCTCCTCTCCTTTTGGAACTCCACCTATATGGGTGATAAAATTTTTCACTTCATATTCCACATCTCTTAAACCCTTTAAAATATTTTTTATCTCTATATTTCTCAATGTGGCTACCAATGATTTGTTTAGATCTGTCTCCCAGTTTTCTATGTTGTTAACTGTATTTAATGACTATATTAAATGATTTTACCCATAATTGAGATTTTAAAAATTATTAAATTTCCATATTTCAGAAATTATGTTTTGTTCCTTTTTAAATAGGCTTGCCACTTCTTATATTTTCAAGTTTCACCTTTACTTTTTGAAACATTAAATACAATTAATTATTATGTGTCTTATAGTTCCAATTCTTAAAGTCATGATGGATTCATATTTTGTGGTCTATTTTTGTTGGTTTTAAGTCATTTTACTTTGTTTTCTGGTTTTCCTTTTTTAAAAATGATCACAGTACTTGGATGGTCATACCAGTAGAAATGAAAGTCCCTCCCGTAAAGTCTATTGATATTTTATGCTTATCCCCATTAGCATGTGAAAAGAATTTGATTCATCAATAAATAATGGATTTCTGCCTGTATAAATATGTACCTGTAGTCAATTATACGATGTGCTATTCTCCGGGGATTTATTGACTGGGGGAATGACAGGCAGAGTTACTCGATGGCATTGGAAATAATACTCAATTTATTCTAAATCTCTTAGAAATTGGTATTCTATAAACTTGGAACATCCCAATGAGTTTAAAACTTTGAGGTTCAAGTAAAATACCTACCCCTTCCAAAATTTTGGAGACTAAGTTAGGTTGTCAGCTTTTGATTTTACCAAGAAAAATATACTGTTTAAAACACATGCTCTCATATACTATAATCATCATTTTATGTAACAAAGGGTGTTTTCACTTTTAAAAAAAGTAGAAAAGATAGAGAACAATTCTTCTTAAAAGGGGACAGTGAGTAAACTGTCCATATAAAAATGTACTTTTTGTAATTTTACCACAGAGCAATATAAAGCAGAGACCTTAATCAGAACCATGGTCCATAGACTGGCATTTGGGAACCATTATCCTAAAAAAGCCAAAGCTGGGAATTTCAAATTTAGGGATTGAGTCTCTATAGAAATCAGTTAACTTTCTCTATTCAAATAATACATACTCTATCCCTGACTCTGTCCATCAATCTGTTGGTGCATGTTACTGGTTACAAGATTACTGGTGACAAAATGTAGCTAGATCAGAGATAATTTATTCTTTCTACTTAAAAAAAAAATAGAAAATTCACTTGAAATTTATACCTTAATGCACACAGATCAGTAAATCCTTTTCTCTGTGAAAATTTGCCTTTTATTCAGTGAATATCATCAATTTTCTTTTCACTTTTAGTTTTGGATAATCAGAACACTCAGAGTGCTGATTATAACATAAACTTACTGTCCTTATTGCATAATGCAAGCTCTGGGAAATAGGGCCCAGTCACTTCTAACATTTCCTCACCATTCCTTGTAAAAACAGAATATCTAAAGTCCTTTCTGTAGTTGTGCCAATTCTGGCATTAAAGGAAAAACACATCTTTCCTCCCCCCCCCCCCCCCCCTTCACTGTATTTCCTTCCCTCTGCATCAACAGATAATTGAAACCCTCATCAGGGCTTCATCTTGATTCTCTGTTAAACACTTTTCTCCTGAGATGCTTGACTTGCTCATCGTTCTTATTTGTGGGGTGGAAAATCAGGCAGATCGTTAGTTTTTGTTTCTTATTTTTTAGTAATCTTATAAATAGCATGCTAAGTGTTATCATAGTGATTGTCTCTGGGTTCTTACTATGCAGAGCCCTCTGGCCCTGACAGCCTCACCCACACCCACCTTCATTCCAGGCATCTGAAAGGAAATTTGTTGTGTTCTAGATTCTGAACGGAGCCTTTGCTGACCTTAGTTTTGCCTTTGTAATACCACACAAAGTATCCTTCTACCTCCTGGGTAATGACCTCATTAACTTTATTCTAATTATACAAGTTTACTTCAGATACACTGAAACAAATGGAAACAAGAGCAGACTGAGCTGGACTGCAATGCTCGTTTGGAACCACACTTTTATTACGCAAATATTTCTAGAAGTTATTCAAACTGTATTAGGGTTCTCCAGAAAGACAGAACTATAGGATGTATATAGATATGCGAGAGGGGATTTATTAGGGGAATTGGCTCATGTGATTATGAAGACTGAGGAATCCTACTACAGGCTGTCTGCAAACTGGATGCCAGTAGCGTGACTCAGTCCAATCCACAAGTCTAAGAACCATGGAAACTGATGGTGTGATTCTCAGTCTGAAGCCAAAGGCCTGAAAGCTGGAGGTACCGCTAGTGTAAGCCCTGGAACCCAAAGGCTGAAGAATCTTGAGTTTAGACGTGCATGGACAGGAGAGAAGAGTAGATCCCAGCTCCAACAGAAATAGGGCTAGAGATTCACCTCTTCCTCCGTTTTTGTTCTCCCTGGGCCCCCAGTTGATTGGATGGCGCCTACCCATATTGAGGGTGGGACTTCCCCACCCAGTCCACTCCGGCTCACATGCTAATCTCTTCTGGAAATACCCTCATAGACACACCCCAAAATAATGCTTTACCAGGTTTCTAGGTATTCCTTAATCCAGTCAAGCTGACACCTAAAATTAACCATCACACAAACTTTTCCAGGTGTGAAGTTAAAAAATCATGTGAACATGGTAGGAAAGAAAAAAAGGGATAGTGTTTATATATTGCAGGCCAAAAGTTTTAAATCATGAGCAAAAACTGAGTCATGTTGTTTAACTCTCTTACTTAAATATACATAAGCCAGCTGGCTTAGTTCTTTATTAGATAACTCAGTCCTCACATCCTTTATTGATATAATACACATACTTGCCTAATGTAGCCTTCCTCTCCTCTTGGACTGCATTGCTTCTTTGTAAGGATGCAGATCTAACTCATAATTTGATTAGTCTCATAAGTCCAAGAAATCTTTGAAAATAATTAAAATAAAAAGTTTTATAAAGATTAAACATATTAATTGGGACATTTAATAGTTTTTATTTTCTCTTTATCAATTACAACACTAACATGAGGGGTTTAATAATTCGCCAGATGTCTTAGATATTCCACTAGCCAGCCCATTTCATTCTTCTTAAGCCCCTGGCAATGTTCCCTTTTTCAGGTTCTATGAGCCTAGATCATATTTCGTAAAGGTGTTCTGTAGAGTATCAGTTCCTTAAGATATTAATATGTGTTACATGAAGGAAGACTAGTATGATCAAATAATTTTGGGAAATACTTGGTTAAGCAAGTGTAAACAAGATTCTTTATTCATTTGCTTATTCATTTGTTCAATGAATATTTGTGCTCCAGGTACTGTTTTATTCACATTCAAAAAGATAGAACAAGGCCTTGCCATCATGGCACTTAGATTTTAGGAAAGAACATAGGTGAACAGCAAGTATGTAATATTAATATCAGATAGGGAAAACTGCTGTGAAGCATTTTACAGCAGGGTAGATGATGAAGAGTGATGGGGTGGGGTACATTTTAGATAGGAGGTAAAGGAAGGTCTCTCAGAGAAGGTGTTATTTGAGCAAAGACTTGAGTGAAATGAGGGATCCAACTGTGCCGTAATGGGGGGAGGGTTTTCAAAGTAGGAGTAACAGCAGATTCAAAGGCCCTGATGTGGGAATAAGCTTGATGTATTTGAAGACCAGCGCAAAGGCTAATGTGGCTGGGGTGTAATAGTGAGGTGGACAGTGCTGGGGAATGTGGTCCAAGATGCAGCAGAGGTCCAGATTATGGAGAGCCTCTTAAACTATAGTGAGGATTTTAGATTTTTTTACTCGGGGACTTCTCAGGGTTTTGGAAGCTTTATTATGCTTTGTACGTTGTAAGGCAGGAGGAATAGACAATTGTATATACTTTTCCAAAGTTATGTAACCATAGACCCCTCTTTTCATTAAGACTAGGATTAAGTACGAAGTGTGATCCTTGAAACTCACTGTGAGAAATATTGGACTAGATGCTTCTGAATCACTGGTTTTAGGTAGAATATGTGAATCAGTATGATTGACTGAAGTATAAAGTACAAAGAACTCAATTCACATTTATATTTATATTCTAACATTCCAGCATCGGTATGAGTTCCATTTCAGTCCACTTTTCAAACTTAATTCACTTTAAATTTCCTTTGAAACAAATGAGCCAATTCATCTTAATGAGAGTTTTTAGAGGAAGAGAGACTTTGGGAAGGCAGTCTATTTAAATATTGAAAACTTGCTATTTTTATTGAAATGCCTTTTTCCTTCCTCTTTCCACAGGCATTTTAGATTCAAGAACCATGTAATGTCTTGTTATTTTTGTATTATAAATTAAGAATTCACTTGGTGCTCTCTAGAATGATTATTCCTCCTCCTCCTCCTCTTCTTCCTCCTCCTCCTCCTTCTTCTTCTTGGTTCTTGTAAAACACTTTTAATCAGGGGATGCACGAGATTTACACATTAAAATAATTTTCTCCAGTATTCTTCTGTATCTCTTAACCACCTGTGTCTAAAGTCATGATTTGACATATTTTTTCAGAACTTTCATGTAAATGATGCTGTTTAAGACATTATATAGTACCACTCCATAAGTCATAGGTCATTTTTTTCTACAAGTGTCTTATTGAAAACAGGCTAAACTAGATGTAAGCATACAATATTTATTAAATACTAAGTATGTAAAATGCTGTCTCTTAGAAATGTATAGTTATAGGGAAGAGAGGCCAAACGTAGAGATTTTGATGTCTATATATGAGGCTACTTCAAAAGTCTGTGAAAAAGATGGGATTAAAAGATAATACTAACCTTTCCATGAACTTGTTGAAGACCCCTTGTATTTATTGTTTTTGAAGAAAGATGTTAGCCTCGTCCCTAGCTGTGAAAAAGCAGTGAATACTACTATCTAGCAGGTTGGGAAGAGCTAGTAGGGAGGAAAAGGGGTCAATTAGTTTGGCTTAAATTTATGTTCCCAGGAACCCCTAGAGACCAAGAATTCAGAGGCTGAAGTCTATTCACAGAACTTCTGGAGGAGCCACAAATTATAGTGGTTTAATTTCAGCCATGTAAAATTTGATCACTGTGGGAAAAGCTGAAGTGACCTTAAGGATTCCTCAGTGTTTGTATTTAGGCTTGAGGCAGCCATGACTTCTACATAGTTTAAATGAAAGTTGGTCTCCCTGCTAGACAAACAGGTGAAAGAATTCATCCAGGTGGTGATCTTGGCCTCTGCTCTGAGCTACAAATGCGTATTAGTCCATTTTCTGTTGCTTATAACAGAATACCTGAAACTGGGTAATTATAGAGAAATGATATTTATTTCTTATAGTTTTGGAGGCTGGGAATTCCATGGTCCAGGGAACACATCTGGAGAGGGCCTTCTTCTGGGTGGCAATACAGAGTATCACACGGTGAGGAATGGCATGAGCAAGAGACAGCTAACCTTCTCACTTGCTCTCCTTATGAAGCCATCAGAACCATATCCATTCCTCCATGAATTGATTGATCCATTCGCAAGTGCATAGTGCTTACAATCTAATCACCCCTTAAAGGCCCCACCTTTCAATTACCACAATCAGATTTTCCACCTTCTTAGCACTGTTACAGTGAGGGTTGAGCTTCAGTGAGTTCTGAGGAGGACATTCAATCCACAGCAATGTGCATATATTTAGCTGTTTACCTGGCATTGCATTGCCACTTGAGGACTCAAAGGCTCAAAATAAAATTCACCAGATCTCCCCAATATATCCCCAATCTGGTCCTCTTCACTTGTCTCCCTAGTTTTCTGTATGGTACCACCATGTCTATAGTTGCATAAACCAAAAACGTGGAGTTACTCTTGATCCCTCATTCTGTGTTACTTTTAAATCCAATCCATCACCAAATCCCATTTATTTTTCCTCTTCCTATCTCTCAAAAACACCCATTTGCTTCCATCTCCAATTAACTAAGCAATTCAAGCTATCATAAATTTTCCCTGGAATGAATAGAGCAATAACTTTTCAAAAATGTCTACTTTGAGTCTCACTTCCTTCCTCATCCATTCATAATAATCTAATAAACAGGAGCATGGACAGATAAACTGATAGTGCAACAACATAGATATATCACAGATATGTTATGCTAAGTTAAAGAAGCTAATTTGAAGATTACATATAGTATTATTTCACTTATACAAAGTGCTAGAGCACGTAAAATTAACCTAGGATGATATAAATCAGATCCGTGGTTACTTCTGGAAGTTAGGGATTAACTAGGAAGGGGTACAAGGGAATTTTCCGTCATGATGGAATGTTCTGTCACTTGATATGCATTCATTAGAACTGATTAAATGGGACCCCTAAGATATAAGCATTTCATTGTATATAAATTATACCTAATAGAAATGATGCATATTAAATCACTTACCACCCCCCCCCCAATTCAGTTTTCTCTTGTTATTAAGATATAACTAAAATTTGTAACATGGCTTACAGCCTTTGGCTCTTGCTTCCTCTGTAACCTCAGCTCTCCCCATTCTTTCTGCATTCCATTCTATTTTTTTTTCTTTTTCTTTCTTTTGTTCTTTTTTTTTTTTTTTTTTTTTCCCCCGTTTCTCAAAATGTCCTTGGGCTTTCTGGCACAGGTCTTTGTATATACTTCTATTTCTGCCTAGAATCCCCTCTTCCCCCTATGCTTTGTCAAATGAACTGATATTTATTCTTAATATTTCAGTTCAAATATCGCTTCTTCAGAGTAGCCTTTCCTGACCTCCTTCACTAAGACAACCCCTTCTATTAAGTGCTATTAAGTGTTTCTCTCCTTCATTCTCTTAGCATTCTTGCAGTTTTTTGCCTAAATATTAATTTTTTAAACAAAGCCTGCATTGTTCACTAGACTGTGATCTTCATTCTGGCGGAGCACATGTCTTTTTTTGTTTACCATTTTGTCCCCAGAGCCCAACACAGTGCCTGGCACATTCTTAGGCACTCTGTATTTGATTGAATGAATGGATGGATTAATGAGTTTTGAGGATGAGTTCCTGATCTCTGGTATATTACATAGGACAAAGAGGCCTCATATTGAGTATGTTTAAAAATACAAACAAACATGAGAACAGTTAAATTTAACAAAGTTTATTTGAGCAAGAAAAAGGTTTTAGAGCTGGGCATCACTCCCAACTGAATATGGTTCATAATGTCCCCACCTACAATGTGGTCAGCTATGTTTTTAACCAGAAAATAGGAAATGATGTACAAAGATCACCTGATTGGTACAGTTCAGCATTTGCCTTATTTGGGCATGTATTGGCAGCCTTCAGCCTGTGATTAGCTGAGGGTTCGGCTGCTATGACTGGCTGAGAGTCAGTTGCTTGGTTACAAGGGCATACTCCTAGGTTAGGTTAGGACTTTACATATCAAGCTAGGGTAAAGTTCACTGGGTACAGAGGCCTTTTTGGTCAAACTTTACCACCCAAGTAGGGAGACAGGTTTAGGCCAAACTTATCTCAATTTACCAAATGAAAAATAATCATAAAGAAACACATAATGAAAAATTTTCAAAGAAGATAGGGAGCTGAAATTGGTATTAAGATATTGTAGTGAGTTTGGCATGACACAAAGGAGAAAGTGGAGCAGAAACTCAGCTATCTGAGCTATGCCACAGATCTGTAATTCTTACATTCAATGAAGCAGCAGTGTTCTTTATGCAAGGAACAACAACTAAAATAAGAGAAAACTTAGGAAACACATGCTACCAATTAGAAAAGTATGACTAAGTCGAAGCCATAGAGAAGCCTGTCTTTTTCTTACTAGCTGAAGGAACTTTGCAGTCATTAAAATGTTCTGTCTATTGGATAGGCTGCCACATAAGGCAGGGAAGTCTCTCACAGAAATTATTTAAGCATTGTCTGGATCTCCATCTGTGAGTGATATTACAGAACAGCTTCCTACTTTGGATGGGAAATACTACAAGATAAGGTCTTTTCTATAGCCAAAATTTCATGATTCTAAGACATGATGATTTATCCTTCAGGCACTGATTATCTAGTAGAGAAAATAAAGTGAAAATATAAAGAAGTGTATGGTGACTGACCTAAAGAGATATAAGTTAAATACTGCCGGACTTGTGAAGAGCAAAGCTCCCTTCTGGCTGGGGAGACGAAGGCATTTTTACTAGAGGAGGTGGCATTTGAGCCAGGCTTTGAGTGTGGATAGAGTATTCAATAGCAGAAAAAGAGAGAAAAGATATTCATGGTAAAGTGAATAGTCGTGATAAAGGTGGTGGGAATGCACACATTCCAGGAATAGTAATTGTTTAGAATGGTGTATACAATGAGGTTCCTGAGAAATAAGCTTGGAAAACAGAACCAGAGTGACACAGGTTTAAAATTTGGAAGGGTCCTTAGAAATCACCTAGTCCAAACTCACTCATTTTATATAAATAAATTGAAACTCCAAAACATTAATTGTTTGACTGCTATTATGTGGCTGAGCATGGCCTTGAACCCAGGTGCATTTGCTTTTAAAACCAACAGTTTGATATAATATTGTACTGTATTCTGTCTGCACTATGCCTCACTGCCAGACTTAGAATAGCTGTGAGTGCCAGACCAAGGCATTTGGTCTTTTACCTAACGTGTAAGAGGACTTATGGAAAGATTTTGAATAAAGAGTAAGTAAGGTGATTAGAACTGTGCTCTAGAAACATTCATCTTATGATTGAATAAGGAAATAGGGAGACCTAAGGAGAAACTCAGATTTGGAAGGGCAGCTGTGTTTAGCATGATTTGCTATAAAAAGTGCATATTGTTAGAATTATACAGTAGGCAACATGAAATATGAGGCTGGAAATCAGGAGAGCTGTTAAGTATGGAGAAAGAGATCTGGAAACGATCCAAATTAAAGTGATAGAAAATTCAAGACATGGAGTAAATGCCCTCAAAAAAGAAAAACATGATAAATAAAAAGTGGAAAGGCGAAAGGATAGACTCTTAAGGAGTTTTTGCATTTGTCTGTGGGAGGAGGAAAGGAAACCAGTGATGGAGATGGAGAAAGCTTGGTTAAAGAAGAGGAAAGAAGAGGTGTATAACTTGTCACACAAAGTCAAGTTTTAAGAAAGATGGACTTGTAGGAGAGTGTTCTGCAGTGCAAAGAGATGGAGAAAGATGAATGTTAAGTAAAGGCTGTTGATAAGACATTCACAAAATACTTTTAACAACACGTCTGGATTCACAGAGTAATACTGTGACCCGGGTAGAGGGAAAAAACCTTTCCTGCTTTCTGCTTCAATGGGACTTGAGCCTGTTTAAGTAGAGAATTGCTCAGCTGTCATCAGGGGCCACCAGCCAACACAGGGTCCTAAGTATATCCAAAAGCCGCTTAGGGAACTGTCATATCTGAAGCATAGCAGCAGCTGCTGCATGTTACACAAGGGAAAGTGTATGTTTCATTTTATTGCATTGACTGTGCCAGTCCCTATGTAGAGGGCAATTGAATGACATGCTGCTGTGAGATCCTCTGACTTTCTGGATTGGATTTCTCTGACAGCCATCCTATTCTGCACTCAATAGTTTGAATTGTCAGGATATAGAATTCATAATCTTCAAAGGCCCCCTTTTCTATTTTCCTTTTCCCCCGTTCTACCATTTCTTTCTTTGATTTTTAACAAAAAGGTGAAGGTGATACTGACATCAGGGCTATAACCTGCAGTATGATTACTAGAAGATTTCATTTTATTTTGTTAGCATTAAGTTTTCTTTTCCACTACCCCAAATTGTTATATTTTATATACCCCTTATGGAAACTTGACATTACATGTACATAATCATTATAATAGAAACAAAGTACCTTACTTTTATGCTATAGCGGACCCACTCCTGGAGTGCTTCTTTAACTGTCTCATCTGGGTGAATTAAAATGCAACTTCTGTAGGTCATACTCCTTGAAATTTTTTTCAAATGGGGTATGTATGAGTACATATGTATATAAATTTCCACAAAATCATCTATACAATTGTATTTGTGAAATAGCTATCTGGAATAAGAGTGTAGCTAATTGACAGAGAACAGAACAAAATTGGTTGGCACATTTTTTAGAATTAGGACAATAGAATCAATTTTCTGTTTTCTTAATTAACCCCCCCCCCACTTCATGTCATTAACTGTACTGTTCAAAAGGATTTTGGAATCATTAAATCACATGCATACACATCATATGAATATGATTTAGTCTGAATTTTAAGAAATCACAGTCTGGGCCCATAAGTCTAGTTAGTTAATAAATAGCACTAAGGGCACAAAGTCTCTGCCCTATGTTAGTTTGAGCTGGTGGTTTTAATCAAGGGTGATTTTGCCTTGCAAAGGATATTTGGCAATGTCTGTAGACAATTGTGGCTCTCAGTACTGGGGGGTGGGTGGGCTGCACTACTGGTATCTAGTGACTAGAGGCCAGAGATGTTTCTAAACATCCTATAGTATAAATAGGATCCCCCCCTCAACAAAGCATAGCCCAAATATCTATAGTGCCAAAGTTAAGAGACCTTGGCTAAAGCCTTGTTCTTCAGACATAACCCTCATACATTTACTGCTGCCAATCTTTTCACAAATATATGGTATAAATTGCTAGGGCATGAAGATGTCAGTGCAAATATCTTCTTGTAAATCTTTCCCACAGAGGGTTAGGGAGAGGCAATATTAGAAAACCTGGCACTTATATTGAGCTCCTACTATACACCAGACACTTTATTAGGTGCTTTGCATATTAGAGGGTACTTTAAAAGGTTCATGGAAAGATTGTTATTATCTTTAGTTCTGTTTTTCATGAACTTTTTGAGATACCCTTATATTATTTCACTTAATCTTCACAAAGAAACCCTAAGAGGTAAATCATTCTTACAGGTGTTCAAAGTGAGGTGCAAAGAAATAAGAATAACTTTCCAAAGTAATACTGTTCATCAGCAGAATTGCAATTTGCACACCACAGTGCATGTTCTTTCCACTAAACTGGGAAATCATGCAAAGTACAATCACGAGTCGCTCAGCGGCAGAGATACATTTTGAGAAATGCGTCGTTAGGCAAGTTCATCATTGTGCAAACCTCATAGAGGGTACTTACACACCTAGGCTATATGGTATAGCCATTATAACCTTATGGGACCACCATTGTATACATGGTCTGTAGTTGACTGGAATGTCACTATGCAGCGCATGACTGTGCTTCACATGGATAGTGCAGCAGCAGCACAATATTCCTATACAAAGCCTATCTCATTATTATTCAGTAAAAGTATTGAAACACTGAAAAGATTGTGCTTGCAAAAACTGTTTCAAGAACATATCAAATTCTGTCCTGTCTTTGACAAAAAATAAAGAGAGGCTGACAATCTTGCCTTTATGATAGAAAATTCATTGTTCAGTGAAAGTGAAGGTCTTTTCAAAGCACAGTTTGCTTCATCTTACTAGATTGGAATGAATCAGAATGAATCACATAATCTCTACAGTTCTTTCCCAGTCTTAAGAGTATACGGTCACTGAAACTTTCCCTATTCCCCCAGCTTCTGTTACTTAAACCCTAAATTAATATTTCATAAACAGTCAAATATTCAAGAGTAGGCACTAAAAGAGAGACAGAGGGAGAGACACAAATGGAAAGAGAAAACATACATGTGTCTAAGAGTGTGATTTTAGGATACTTTAGTGAGTACCAAAATATGGCTGTATCAGACATGTTCTGGTGAAAATTAATTTACAATGTTTGTGAAATAATTTTCAGAACCAATCTACATGGTACGGCCAGTTTAATTAGAATTCCTAGATCCTACTATCTTGGAGACTGGTAACAAGAACAACAACAAAAACCTAATGGGTAAAACAGTTTTTGCTGTAATCTGTCTACATACCCAGCATTGAACAAATACGTGCCTGATGACAGAAATATGTCTCAGTATTTAATAAAAACACTTTAGTCGGAAAATGTAGAATGAACACTTATTCTTATGACAAATATTTCATTTAATTGAGTGGCCAACTTTTGTGTGGGAGAATGGGCTTGTTCACAAACCTGCCTTGAGCTGACATAACGAGGAGAGGCCATCTTCTCTGCCTCCCTCAAGGACTCATCTAAGATTAGTCATTAGTGATTGTTTTTGGCAAATAGAGATATTTTACCAAATGCATAATTTTTTGACCCATACCCTGGCCTTAATTTTTCAAACACATTTTACATGTCGTATAGCATAATTAGAAAATGCTTAAATTGGAAGCCTCTCAGACGCAAAAGTGGAGTGATGGAGGTTAGGGGTCTGTGAGCAGCAGAACATTGTTTCTTCTTTCTGTGGTTTTAGAGGATAAAACAGAGATGTGCAGTGGTAGTTTTTCTCTATTTCTTTATAAGGGGACATTTGCAAAAAAGACTTTGGGGGGGCATATTTCTGGCAGCATACTCTTATACTAGGTATTTTAAGTCCACTAGGGATCCATAAATGAGAAGTTTTAATCCCCAGACTGCTTTTAACCAAAATGCCGTAGGAAACAAAGCACACTCTGATGCACAAAGCAGGCAAGGCCAAAGAAAGGAATGTTCACGTAATGCTGGCATTCTGGTTCTTGAAATGACTTTTTCATCTGGCTCTAAATTCATGCCGTGATAAAGGAAAAATAAAAACAGCATTGAAATTGAAATGTAAGAGATTGCGTGGAGACTGCTGTTTATATTTTAGAGTTAATCTAATCTAGAGTCAGAGAGAGGAAAAGCAACCCTTTATCACTGAAATACCCTAAAGTCAAACAAACAAACAAAAAATCAAATATTTCAGTTCAATTTTAAACACAGGGACAAAAATATATATAGATTTGAGAAATGTGGTATATCATTGTCCTGTGAAGCACTGCACTGAACACTTCTTTATTGCCATGAGGTCGGTCATTTATAAGGTGCAAATGCAGAGCCCATTAGGATCTTTTTTAAATCCTTTATGGTCTTTCTTTCCATTTGCATCTAGTTTTACAGTTTTAAATCCACTATATGTATTGGTGATTTGAATTTGAAATGCAATAGAACTGCTTTAAATTTTATTGGAATGAGACTCTATTAAAAGTAGGCATTAGAATTTTGGTATTCCTCATGTTGACCTCTAAAATCTAGGGAAGTTTTAGTGAGGGGAAGATGGGAAAAAATGGCTCATCCCAAATATTTACAAGATGAAAAATGATGATCACGAAATTCACTGATGCAAAATTCAGAAATGTCTTTGCATTTTGTATTAATGTCATCTCCTCCTACCTTCCAGTGTGTCTCTATTGCTCTCAAGAGACCCATCTTTAAGTAAGGCTACACTGTCTGCAGAGTAATCTACAGCAGGCTGACAGCCTATTGAGGAAATCCTGCATAGTGAATATTTATGACACCTCTGATTATTTAAAAATGTATTGACTTTTAACTTTTATTATGATCCATGAAATGTAGGCTGCGTGCGTGCATATGGATGGTATGGGCATATACGCATCCTTGTATATCATGTCACTTCACTTAGAGGTAGATACAGAAAGTTCCATCTTTATTAGGAACAGTGCAGTAGATTATTTCTTGAATCTCACCAGAAATGTTCCTGTGGAATAGAAATTATCATCCAAATGACTAAAACTCCCACAGAGATGATGTAAGATATGTGCTATGTGTTTGACAGATTAATTAAAAAAATGAAGATAATAATGGTAACTCTTGATTTGTCAATTTAAAATACAGGTATTAAATAGAAAGCATATAATTAAAATTTGAAAAAATAGTTGGTTAATGACCACTAATTGTAACCAAAACAGATGGGAAGTTAAGTGTTATACCCTACAAAATTAGATCTATAGATTGATTTTGGGGTACTCTTTCTGATACTCAGTGTTCAAGAACCTGCTCAAGTAAAAGCAGGCACAAACAGAATTCATAAGGTCATAATGCATAATATGCATGCAGAATGCATGGCTAATAAAGAAAATTGAGTGTGTGCAAAGGACTTGAACATAAGGATTCAAATGATCCTTTAAAAAGTAGCCTAGCACATAATCATATGTGACCATGAGGAAAACTTGAGTCGCTTGTGTTACCATAAAAATATGAGAATACGAGCATTTGAAAGTGTTCTTTTTTTTTTTTTCCAGATGAGACTATTCTCAAAAGTCTGAATTCCGACAGATCAAATTCACATCAAAGGAAATAAAGGTGTTTAAAGAGGCAGGTCTGCGACCCCTCCATCAGCATAATCCTGCGACAAAGAGTGCAGCAGTTCCAGCAGCATCTGGACAGCTGCACAGGGTCCCAATCTGCTTAATGGTCTGTCAGCTCCCAGTGCTGCAAATCTCTCCCACACTTTGGCACACAGCTTCGGTGGTGCCCATCCAGGCTGGCTGAGTGACCACCAAGCAGAGGCTGTACTTTTGGGGCTAAGGGAAATGGAAGCTAAAACCGTAGGGAAGAATATGTGCCTTAGTTAAAAAGAAGTCTTTTAAACACATTCTGGTTTTGACTAATTTGAGAACTTATCACATGATTACCTTTGAAGCAGAGAGTATTTGAGCATTCTTGTAAGGAGGCTGCATATTAAAGTATTCAGTGCTTTTCTCTTTATGACTGTAAGTGCACTGAAGCATAATTCTCCATGGTTTGACACAGATGTGTACTTTGTAATGGTAATGGTCAATCTTTGCTAAGATTGAGGATGTTGTCTGAAATACTGATGAACCACCTTAATTGATTCTCTGGCAGACTGTCCAATAAGGTTGTGGAGTATAGGTGGGGCACAAAAGAAGCCCAGTAGTGTGAATCTAGATACTGAAAATGAAATCTGCATTTAAAAAAAAATGTCATGTGCTTGGTTACCATCACAACATGAAGAAAACCTTAAAGCTGAAGGTACTTTGCTAAAACAGGTAAAATTGACAGAAATGTATTATCAATAGATTTTTTGGTTTAGTGGTTGCCTTATCCACAGTACCCAGGAAATGGAAATAAGTATGCCAATTTCAATAATAATCTCTGCCCTTCCTAAATTCAGACAAGTACTAGTATATGTAAGGCATAAATCAATGCTACTAAGCCCCAAAAGAGCATGAGTGAATTACTCTAATGATTTAGACCCCTGATCTACTTTAAATCTAAATTATCTAGAAATTGATCTCCTCTTTCTACAAACTCTTGGCAGAAAAATGTGCAATAAGGATCATTAATAAATATATTTTGTTATAATATGCTAATGATAAAATATTTGTTTAATTCTATATAGATGTATGTATATATATGTGTGTGTATATCTCATGCCTATTTTAAAGTACTAGCGGTTGCAGCTGACCCTTAGAGGGTATGGATATCTTGCCACTTTTAAATAAGGAGCATTTCAAATAAAAATAACGTATCCTGCAGTAAGGTAGGGGCCTCTTAGGATTAGAGCCATGGCTATTTATCCCCTTCCCTTTTTCCTGGTTGTGAGGTGACTTCCTGGTTTAGGTACAGAATATGTCCTCAGGTATTTAACATCCATGCCTCTTTATAGATGCCAACTTGGAGGATAAATGCTTAGAGTATGAGAACCATGTTTTACTCTTCTTTGAGTATTCACACAACTTTATACTGTATATTAATGGGTTCTTAATGAATATTTGTAGATAGAATGATCCACATGCATCAGATATTTAATGAGCCCCCACTAAGAACCAGGTGCTATGCTAGAAACTGGGAATAGATTGGTAAACAGATAAGGTCCCAGTTTTAATGAGTTTTATATTATAGGGCGGGGAGGTAGACAGTAAACTAGTAACACTTTGTGATAAGTGAAATGAAGAAAGCACAGTAGGAAATAGAGTCATGTGATGAAGAATGACTATGCCAGGAGGTAGCGAGTAATTTTAGAAAGGGCACTAAGTAAGTGGCGTTTGAACTAAGACCATTTTTTTAAAACTTATGACATTCTTCTTACCTGTATTTTGATCTTGTCCTTACAATTAGATTTTTAAATAAAAAATTTGCATCTTTTTTTTCCCTTTAACTGTAACATTAAGTGTGGTCTATCATTCTGCTTTTAGGTTGAATAGGATAAACAAATCTGATCTTTCTGGTGATTTGGGGAAGTGGCAAAAACAAAAAAAGAAAAACGATCATGTTATTAAGGTGAACACCCTTACATGAAATACGTTTTTAAAAAATGCTTGGTTCAACTCTTGGATGAAGGTTCATGGCAGGTCTTATTTTATTTGAACAAGTTTGCTGCCTTTAATCACATCCTTACAATACTGGGTGCATACTAATAAAACATATTTAATGATTTTTCTGAAGGTTCCATAGACAGTTAGTACTATATATCTCTTTATTAAGGGTGTTGAAAACATTTTTTGACTTAGAACGTGCAGCCAGCTTGAATTTGTTTCAGGGAGAAGCTAAATTTTAAATTTAAATTTTATCTCCCAATAAACTTAAAAATTCTGTTAAGTTCTAAAATAGTAATATTCTATAAGTTGTGGCACATGTCTGCCTCTCTGGTCTCACGTTGTCCCCCTCTCCCGCTCCTTCACTTTGCTGGAGCCGTCCTGGCCTGCTTTCTGCTACTTGAACAGGGTAAAGTCTTTCCTACCTCAGTGTATTTGCACATGGTACTTTCAGAACTCAAGACAAATGTCACGTATCACCCCTCAGTAAAGCTGTGTACCCAGAGTCAATCTCTAGCCAATTGGAATATTTCAATTTCCTATTAGTTTTTACCAGTATATGACATTATACCATATATCTATTTGTACATTTGTAGTATTTGCCTTTCCTTCTAGATATAAGTTTAGTGGAGTAAGAACCTTGTCTTTCTAGTGCACACTGTGCCCTTTGCACCCAGAACAGTGTCTTGCATACAGTCGGCACTCAACAAGTGTTTCTTGAATGAATGCATGGATGAACAAGTTTGTCTGTTGCTTTGGATTGGTGTGTTGCTGTACTATCAAATTTCATCTGTCTCAGTCCTCGAAATAAACATTCACAGTTGCTTTTTTGCTTTCAATTTCATGGAAATCAGCCATGAGAAATCAACTCCAGGGAGCCCACAGGTTTGTAAACTTCCTTTATAATGCCAGAATTATATTGTGAAACATGTTAAGAAAGACTGTTCATTGACCTGCGATCAAGTTGTCTTCATGAAAATATTTGTACCAATTCAGGTGGTCTTCTAACTGATTTCCCTATGAAAATGGCATTTTCAACATTGTATTTGCTTATTGTTTGGTTGCCTCAGTGGCATTAATTTAGCAAATCTTATGTGCCAATCATCTTCTTAGGTCTATGGGTTCAAAGGTGAATGAGAAATGCTATTTACCCTTTAGGTGCTCACTGTCTAGTGTAACTGAAATTAGTTCAAAATAACATTTCAATACTACAGTATAAGATAGGTTATCTGGCACTTTCCTAACTACAATCCTCAAATAATGTGAATACTTTCCAGTACTAGTGTTAAACTAGTACCGTATTGTCTCTGGAGAAAGGCTGCCTCTGCCCCTTGCTAGCTCTGACCTTGGACAAGTTGCTGAACTTCCATGTATTGTATTTTCATCATCTGTAAAATTGAGGATAATGATAGTACCTACTTCACAGGATTTCTGTGAGGTAATTAAATGAGATAATCCATGTAAAGTACTTAGCACAGTGCCTGACACATAAGTGATCACTTTTATTACTATTATTATTATTATTACTATTTTAGAAGTTCTGTCCTCCAGGCAGTCTAATTCATTTGCATGGGAAAAATGTTTAGGAGTTAGGTTAAAAGATTTCAATGTGTTACTTTAGCTTGTAGCACATGGCTCTAATGCTTCTAAACTGCCTTAGAGACACAGTTAAATTTAATTCCATCAAAACAAACAACTTGGAAACAAAAAATAACACCATTAATTCCAAAAAGCTAATATACAAATATCACTTCAGTGCCTTTTTCTTCTTGATAAAACATAATATTAAAGATCCTAAGGAAAACAGAGCTAGCAAAAACATGATGCTTGTGATCAGTTCACACTGTATCATGTGATTAGGTGGAGATGTAGCCTTTATTTTTTATTTTTTATTTTTATTTTTTATTTTTTTTGATGTAGCCTTTATTTTGCCTGTAGTTGTCAACCATGTAGTTTGCAAAAGCCTTGTGAGGCAGATATACGAATTGCTTAACAATAATGGTGTTTTCTTTTGTTTGTGTGCTTTAATGAAATCCATTACATTTAAAAAATAGAAAGAAAACAGCAATATCAGAGTTTGATATAGAATTTTGTGAAAAATATGTTTTAGGGATCTGTAAACATAGTTATTTGTAAAATCCTTTCTTTTTATTCAGCTTAAGGTGAGAGGTTGGAGCAGAAACCTAAAATTCAGAAAAAGAAGGAATTGAGAGGAAGGAACCTTATTTCTAGCTATACTTTACTAGGGAGATGTGAGGGCATTTGGTATATTTTGATATGAATATACCACATGTACCATTCATTTGTAATCATAAATGGTTAAGTGGCTCTTACTTGGGTCATTTAAAAGAAGTGCAAATTTCTTTAAGCATTGTGATAAAAAATGTTTACTTTATATCAATTTTAAGTAATAATGTTCACAGACATTTGTTAGTTGAACAAAATGCCTGGGTTTTTAATATCTTGGGAAGTTGCTATAGAAGCCCACAACATATAAAATAAAGCATCTAATCATTTAGCATAGGAGCCAGCGCATAGTAATAACTCAATAATTGTTAGCTAACATGAAAATATTAATATTACAATGGTGTTCTTGCCTTTAAGGGAATTTTCTTGGAAAAGAAGGCGATGAATAAACAGATATCCCTACACAGAATTCATTTGTTAAATATATGCCATATGTAAGTTACTGACTGAGAGGAGAGGAAGAAGTAAAGATAGATTTTTAAAAATGATATAATGGACAAAAAGCTCATAGTTTAGTCTGTGATAGTTGAAGGACTAAGAAATATTTATTGACCAGCTTACATGTTCATCTCATTTAATTCTTAGAATTCTGTCCTGTAAGTATAACTATACCCATTTTACACATAATGAAGTTGAGGCTCAGAGTGATGAAAGAGCTTATCCAAACTCACACTGGTAGTAAGTGGTGGAATAAGAACTTCATGTCAGATCTGCATAAATCTAAACCCCATACTCTTTTCATTATATCCAGGTGTCTTAATGGGAGAGAATATAAAAACAGAAAATTAGTGTAATGCAGAACAAAATATGAGTATCATAAAAAGTTATGAATAAAGTATGTGTACATCATGAGGATTTGCGTGAGCATGACATGGAAAAGGCTAGTGGGTATATTTTAGGCCACTTATTAATTTCACCCATGATTATTGTACACCTTGCCCTAGGCACTATGATAGGCACAAAATGCAGCAACAATATACCATGCTCTAGATTTTAATATTGGAATATTTAATTTTGAAATAATTAAAAACATCTTGATTATGTGGTGGCTTGTGGGGGGTGTTAAGCTTTATTAAAAGCAAAGGAATGTAATTTGAAGAAGAGTGGATAACTTAGATTACGTATATATGCATATATTTATTTTTTTTCCACAAAAATACACCGAGAAAGCAAGTTTTCTCATCTTGAAGACTATTTACTGTGATCAGGGAAGAAAACTACTAGATGTAGGGGAGAATCAGCTGAGAATACCTTGAAGTTATCTGTTGAAAGCTTTATTTATTCTGTAAATAAGAAGCCATGAGAAGAGAAATGGCCATCCTGTCTAAGAAACATAAGAAAGAATACATTTGCTCTACATTTGCTCTAATCTGAGCAAAGAAGACAATCTAGAGTGGTGTAGAGACTCTCTTTGGAAGTCAGTGATAGAGACTTCTATATGACAAGGTAATGCACAAGTGACTTATTATTTTTCAACAATATGAATTTATGAACCTCACCAGAATCAAGGATATTGATTGACTGTTTAACATTCTTAAATGGTTGGCTAATCTCTGTGTACCACATACTTGAGACTGTAGCCCTGTTCTTTCTGACACATCACTCAATCAATATAATTTATAGGACAAGAACAGCAACCAGCAGCTGCTGTAGTTAGAGACATGGGTATTTCAGATGGAAATCCTCAAGTATAGGTGACTTTTAAAATTTGATCTCAAACTTGATTTGGATTGGAATCTGCAAATTTCATTAAGCAAAATCAAAAATGGTCAGGTCTTTCACTTAACTGCAGATCATTCTGAGCAATTTAGCATTCAGGGTTAAAATCCTCTGTATTCACTTCCTAGTCATGTATTTCTTAGATGCATTTTTATTTTCTTTAAATAGAAAATAGAGTCCTCTTTTGTACTTTTGCATTTTAACTCCCTGTCAATTCATGAATATATATAAAGAGAAGACTATATTTATATCAACATCCCATTCTGCCAGCAGTATTTTTATTATTGGAAAGAATTCTATGTTGTTTCTAATCACATTTTCCAGAAAAAAAAAATTGCACCAGGAAATATAGATATTTAGAATTTCATTAGGGAGACAATAAGCTACTTCATTTGTTTTTTTAGAAATATTTTGATGTACAGGATAGTATATTTTATACCAAACATACTTTTACTATGATGATCTCTCTACTAAGAGAGCACATTGCATTGATAAAATTCCATGGACTATCATTTTTAGTGAGAGTTATTAGGGAGGAACTATTCTGTAGTATCTGATTATTATACAATTCATCATTTAGAAAGTGGGTATAATGGTTTTGATTATATATTTCAAGTTTGCTAATGGTCACTGTTTTTTTATTGAAAAGATATTATTGCATTAAAGAAAATATAAAGGATTTTAAATTCACATATAATACTAACATAAAACATTACTGCACATTTTACAAATTAGATGTATTTTCTACATAGCTGCAATTATGCTAAATAAATTATTGCATATTCTTCTCTTCACTTTGAATATATCATGAATAGTGTTGTGTTCCTACACTTTTTAAAAATTATTATAATTTTAATGTATGTTTAGTGGCTTATAGTGCTAATATGCCTTAATTTATTAAGCTGTTTTCCTAAATTTAATCATGTAGGTTGCATTGCAGTTTTTACTGATTTAAATAATATTTTAGAGGATTCTGATGACTCTTTTTTTTTTTTCCCTTGCTTTTAGGAATTCTCTTTTCCAAGAAGAAATAATAGTTACTTTACAGGTCTTTCATATATAGGAAATCATGTTTAAATTCATTGAAAAACTACAAAACATCTAATTGGCCAAATAGCATACAATACTACTTAAGGGTTTTAATTTTATAAAATGTGTTTGCTTTGTCCTTTTATCAGCACTCTACCTTTTACCCTCCTTGGAGATACCTGAAGTTATAGACTACACCATCTTATACAACTTCTATTTGAGGCATTAGAGGTGCACAACAAATCTCTTGGTGCTTTATAAAGAAGGCCATTCAGGGCCCTCAGGTACACGTGGTCTTTCTTCTCCATTTTCTTTAAGGCATTCTTCATAAGGAATCATGATGGCTTGTCAGTAAAGTGAGATCCCAAGGAAGGTCTTCATACCAATTTATTTTTTCCTGAGCCACATTTCTTGAGCAAGTACTTGTTGCCACAGGATACAGAAAAGCTGCAGAGGACTCTGACATGGCCTGGAAAGAGTCAGCCCCCATTCTAGCATGCCACCAGCAGTACCTGGAGCCCTGTGAAGGGGCCCACAGCCTGTGGGTAGGTGGTCACATGGCCACCTAGCATGCCACTGCCATCTACTTACCGCTGGGCTAGGGCCGGGATGCTGAGGTCACCTGTAGATGTATGGGACAGGATGCGGATGACAGGCACGTAGGACATGGTGTGGATGAGGCATAGGTGGAAGAATTATTTCTTGAGACTAAAGTCCTAGGAGTGGAATACCCAAGTCAATTTTAACATAATTATGGCCATGGCTACAAGGATTTTAACCGATTAAATTCGCAGAAATAAATTGTTGTATCATTTTCATTTTTACTCTTGTCAAAATCAGGGATTGCTACTTTTCTAGTTGTTGCTCCTTTAGTTTTTGTAGTGTACTCGATATAAATTTAATTAGCTTTTTTTTTTTATAGGGAAGGCACTGTGTGGGGTGCTAGGGGTAGAAATAAGGATAAGAGAGTATATATGCCCTGGAATAAGTTATGGTATACTGAAAGAAACAGTTATGAAAGTAGATTTACACACACACACACACACACACACACACACACACACACACACACAAAAAAAAAATACAAAAACGCTGTTAGAGAGTATGAAGAAAGTACCATGTGACTACCTTAGATATGTAGTAATTAACCTCACTACCCTTCTTCGTGGGTAGCAAGGAATGACCATCTGATTTGGGCCTTGAAGGTGGAACGATGCCAGCAAAGAAGGGCAAGTGCATAACCATAAGAGGAGATACCAAATGAAAGGCGTACAGTTATGGGAAATTATATACCAGGAGAACAGGGTGCATGCAGGTGAGTGGCAGTGGATTATGGACACTACAGAGATTGTTTGAAGACAGATTGTGAAGGTCTGTGATAAATTAAAGAGATTTATTTCATTCTGTAGGAAATGGAGGAACCACAAAATTTTTAATCAGGGATATGAATAACCATACCATTTTATGAGAAAAATGCAATGTCCTCAATATGAAGGATGAGCTGGAGTGGAAAAAGACTGGTTTAAGGAAGACGATGAGTACCTTCCAAAAAGTCAACAATGGGAATTGGCAGAAAACACCATATTAGAGATATTGCCCATGTAGAATCAAAAAGATTTTGTGATCAGTTGGATTTGGGAGCGGAAGCAGATATTACTCCCGTTTCAGGCATAGAAGCCTGAGTGAATAGGAATGCCATTAACTGCGCCCAAGAATAGACAGGGAATCCTAAATCCAGATATAATGGAGAAGCTTGTAGCAGACTGATTTTCCTGCTATGGACAACTAGAAAACTGGATACAGTACAAAATCATGTTTAAAAAGCATCATGGAGGTGTTGAGGCAATTTGAGGGGAGAAAGGAACCTCAGGGAGGTAAGCATTTTGTGAGTCACTTTTTTCTCAGGGTGCTTTTCAAATCTTGGTGTAAAGAAAGAGGCTGAAAATCTGAAACAGAGGGCTACAGCTAAGAGGTAGAGAAGTTAAACAAAATTTCAAGCAATCTCACAGTGCCAGAGAGAGAAAAATCCGAATTCAGGGATGCCAAGTCAGTGAGAACTTGAGGGGCCAAGAACCCTTGAGAGAAGGGTAAGAATAGAAACATGAACCTGACACCTCAGGATTTCCTTTTTAGGTATTTGTTGAATTCTTAAGTTATGCAAGGTCAGAGGCTAAGAAACTAAACGGAAACTTCTGAAAAGCAGAATGGAATTTTTGGCATGCTTAGAGAACTGAAGTGAGCACAATTGTAGTTCATGACCTGCCAGGGAGGAAGGACCCTCGTAAACACTCCAGACTTCCACTTGGGACGCTTGGAGGGCTATTCCCTAGAAATGGAAGTGAAACAGAGGTAGTCTGAACTATATAAACTGTAACATAATTTCAAGTCAGCTCAGTCCCTAATTTGATTAAGGTGATCTACCTGCACTTATCTGCCTACCAGTATATAATGTGAATTCCCTCCAGAAAAACATAGCAGGATCCAGAGCCTCTATAGTTTTTTATTCAAAGTATCTGGCATTCAACCAAAAATTACTAGTATGCCAAGAAACAGAATGAAGAGAAAAGTCAATAGAAACAGATGCATGAATATCCCCATTTCTGGAGTTATCAGACATGGACATGAAAATAATGGTGGTTAATATCTTTATGAATATAGATAAGATGGAGACATTTGTCAGAGAGGAATAAAAAACAAAAAGAATAAAATGATAATTAAAGATCTGAAAAGTGCAATAATTAAAGTAAATAACTAAATAGATAGGTTTAATAGCATATTGGATTCAGCAGAATATAGAATTAGTGAAATACAAGATAGGGTCATATGAAATATGCAGGCTGAAACACAAATCAAAAAGGATGAAAAATACATAAATGAGCATAGGAGATGTATGGGACATGGTGAAAACTTGTAATATACTTGCAAATGAAATTGTGGAAGGAAAAGAAAGAATGGGTCAGAAGTAATCTTTGAGGAAGTAATAGTAGAGAATTTTCCAAAACCAACTGAAGACATCAAGACTCAGATTTAAAAAGTTCTACAAACCCCAGGCAGATGAATTAGAAAGAAAACCACTTAGACATATATCACAGTTAAATTGCTAAAAATAAAAGCAAAGAGAAAAACACCAAAACATCCAGGAAAAAAATTTCTTCAAATGAAAAACCATAATACTGACAAGTGACTTAAAAGAAATAATGGAAGAAAGAATACAGTAAAATGACATTATTAAAGTATTAAAAGCAAATAATGACCAAATGTCAAATTATCATCAAATGACTCTCACAAAAAGAAATTTATTTATTATGAATATTCATGAGATACAAATTACCAGAAATTGCTTTTATACCCCACATCCCCACCCAATTGTACCCTCACCCTCCCCTCCCCCTTTCCCCTCCACTCCACTTTGCAGCCTTAGGAAAGTTCCCTCCCTCTGTAAGACCACCACACTACTGTGGTCTTTCTTTCCTTCCTTCCTTTTTCTCTTAGCTCCCACGAATGAGTGAGAACATGCAATATTTATCCCTCTGTGTTTTGCTTATTTCACTCAACATAAGTTTCGCAAGTTTCATCCATGTTGTTGTAAATGGTAGTATTTCATTCTTTTTTATGGCAGAGTAGTATTCCATGGTATATATATATACCACAGTTTCCTTATCCAGTCATCCATCAATGGACATTTAGGCTAGTTCCATATCTTGGCTATTGTAAATAGAGCTGTAATGAAAATGGGAGTGCAGGTATCCCTTTGACATGATGATTTCCATTCCTCTGGGTATATACCCAGAAGAGGGATTGCTGGATCATATGGAAGATCTATCTGTAGTTGTCTGAGAAACCTCCATACTGTTTTCCAAAGCAGTTGTACTAATTTACAGTCCCACCAACAGTGCAGGAGTGTTCCCTTCTCTCCACACCCTCACCAGCATTTGTTATTCTCTGTCTTTTTGATTTTAGCCAGTCTAACTGGGGTGAGGTGGATCTCAATGTAGTTTTAGTTTGCATTTCCCTGATGACTAGTGATGTTGAGCATTTTTTCATGTATCTGTCAGCCATTTGTATGTCTTCCTTTGAAAAATGTCTATTCAGCTCCTTTGCCCATTTTTTAATTGGGTCATTAGTTTTTTTACTGTATAATTGCTTAAGTTCTATGTATATTCTGGATATTAATCCTTTGCTGAATGCATAATTAGCAAGAATTTTCTCCCACTCTGTAGATTGTTGTTTTGTTCTGTTGATTGTTTCTTTTGCTGTGCAGAAACTTTTTAATTTGATATAGTCCCATTTGTTTATTTTTTCTTTTGCTGCTTGTGCTTTTGGGCTCATGTTCATAAAGCCTGTGCCCAGACCTAATTGCTGAATTGTTTCACCTATTTTTTCCTGAATAATTTTACAGTTTCAGGCCTCATACTTAAATCTTTTGTCCATTTTGAGTTGATTTTAGTGTATGGTGAGAGATGCATATCTAGTTTCATTCTTCTGCATATGGATATCCAGTTTCCCCACCACCACTTGTTGAAGAGGCAGTCTTTTTTCCCAATGTAGATTTTTGTTGCCTTTGTCCAATATCAGATGGCTATAAGCTTGAGGGGTGATATCTGGGTTCTCAATTCTACTCCACTGGTCTGAATGTCTATTTTTATACCAGCACCATGCTGTTTTGGTTACAATAGCTTTGTAGTATAATTTGAAGTCAGGTAGTGTTATGCCTCCAGCTTTATTATTTTTGCTCAGGATTGCTTTGGCTATTTGGGGTCTCTTGTTTTTCCATATGAAAGATAAAACTGTTTTTTCAATTTCTGTGAAGATTGTATTTTGATGGGGATTGCATTGAATCTGTAGAGTGCTTTGGATAGTATAGACATTTTCACAATGTTAATTCTTCCAATCCAGGAGCACGAAATATCTTTCCATCTTTTTGTGTCTTCTATCTCACAGAAAGAATTAACAAAGAGAGTTCTTCAGGCAAAATGAAACTGATCTCAGAAAAAAAATGGGATTTTAAATTCTATATTTTAAAAAGTAAAAAAAAAAAAGAGCAACAGAAAATATAAATATGTGAGTAAATATAAATGAATACTGATTTTAGAGAACAATGATAATAATGTCTTTTTTAAAAATAATGCTACAGGCTGGCAGGGAACTGAAACCCACTGGGGATAGGTAGGAACTGTGCCTGGTGCATTTGATAAGGTGGGTTTTTTTGGAGCCTTGGAAAGAGAACTTTCATTTAGGCCACTGGAGGCCCTCCCAGTTTCCCAGTGTCAAGGCAGCACATAATATTCTGCCTTAATTTTCAGGCTTATGCTACAGTTGACCCCTTGATGCCTTCACATCAATTTAAACTTTGTGATGACTAAGACTTTTAGGGAGTAGGATAAGTGCCCCCCTAGGAAGTTAAGTAGGCACTTGACCAGGAGGGAGAGAAGTACATGCTGAGGTGGTTATCAGAAACATGGACTTTATGGTCAATAAAGGCAATAGAGAGACACGCGTGGCATTGGTGTAGGGAATGTGTGCCTCCAGGGGCTGTAGATTTAGACTAATCAATGCCAATGGCAATAATGATACCCAGCTGGGGGTCCAATTGCCACTTTTTAACTTGAATAAGCACTCTTTTTTTTTTTTTTTTTTAATTTTATTTTGTCGATATACATTGTGGCTGATTATTGCTCCCCATCCCCAAAACCTCCCTCCCTTCTCCCTCCCCCCCTCCCCCCAGCAATGTCCTTTCTGTTTGCTTGTCATATCAACTTCAAGTAATTGTGGTTGTTATATCTTCTCCCCCCCCCGTTTTTTTTTTTTTGTGTGTGTGTGTGTGAGTGTGTGTGTGTGTGAATTTATATATTAATTTTTAGCTCCCACCAATAAGTGAGAACATGTGGTATTTCTCTTTCTGTGCCTGACTTGTTTCACTTAATATAGTTCTCTCAGGGTCCATCCATGTTGTTGCAAATGGCAGTATTTCATTCGTTTTTATAGCTGAGTAGTATTCCATTGTGTAGATGTACCACATTTTCCGTATCCACTCATCTGATGATGGGCATTTGGGCTGGTTCCAACTCTTGGCTATTGTAAAGAGTGCTGCGATAAACATTGGAGAACAGGTATACCTTCGACTTGATGATTTCCATTCGTCTGGGTATATTCCCAACAGTGACAAAGGATTAATATCCAGAATATATAAGGAACTCAAACAACTTTACAAGAAGAAAACAAGCAACCCAATTAAAAAATGGGTAAAAGAGCTAAGTAGGCATTTCTCTAAGGAAGATATACAAATGGCCAACAGACATATGAAAAAATGCTCAACATCACTCAGCATCCGGGAAATGCAAATCAAAACCACATTGAGATACCATCTAACCCCAGTTAGGATGGCTAAAATCCAAAAGACTATGAACGATAAATGCTGGCGAGGTTGCGGAGAAAAAGGAACTCTCATACATTGTTGGTGGGACTGCAAAATGGTGCAGCCTCTATGGAAAATGGTATGGAGGTTCCTCAAACAATTGCAGATAGAATAAGCACTCTTTGAAGAATCCATTGTGCCTCACAATTAAATTGGCTGCTGGGCCCATAGGGGAGATGTAAGTTTCATTGAACGCCTTCTTCAAGAGCCCAGCATTGTGTACTCTGAGAAATTAAATGAGAGCCTCAGTCATTCTGCTGGTGAGGTCTTATATTATGGCCTTAGTATTTGGAGAGACATCTGTTACCTTGATTTATGTTTTTGGATATCTGCGAGGCAAGGAATTTCCAGAGTTCTTTAGTCCAATGTACCACAAATTGGGTGGCTTAAAACAGAAGATATTTATTCTCTCACCGTTCTGGAGGCTACAAGTCTGAAACCAAGGTGTTGGCTGGGTAGTGTTCTTTGTGAAGCCTCCAGGGGAGGATGCTTCCTCGCCTCTTCCAGCTCTGGTAGCTCCAGGCATTCCTTGACTTGTAGCAGCATAATTCCACTCTCTGCCCTTGTCTTCACATGTCGTTGTCCCTGTGTATCTGTGTCTTCATATGGCCATCTTCTTATAAAGACACCAGTCATATTTGAGTAGGAGCCCACCCTTTTTCACTATCACCCCATCTTAACTAATTACATTTGTAATGATGTTATTTCCAAATGAAGTCGTATTTTGTGGTACTAGGAGTTAGGACATCAACATAGGGTTTCAGGACGACACAATTCAACCTATGATAGAGCACAACTCCCAGGCAGTGGCACAAGGGATTGCAAAAATGTACAGATGGATCTAATTATTGGCCAAGGCATCCAGTGATGAGATGACTGCCTGAAGTTCAATCAAATGTCCTAACCCCTGGGTCCCATCCTTTGTCAGAGACATCCTGGTTAAAAAAATGAAAACCAGTAACTCTTCACTGAGTTCCCTCGTGTATAATTGTGGCCATGTCATCTGTAAAGTGTATGAACTCCCATTGCTGTTCACTCAGTTGATCCCGAGAGGCTCCTCAGGTAGTCAAGGAATCTGGAAGAGGGGTGACTTCCTCCAACACCATGGCAAAGGACTGAGGAAAAGGGAGGCCACTTCCTCCTGTAGGTGAATATGCTAGAAGATTCAGGTTTGGTTCCATCCTATAGCAAGGAGGCCTTGATAGCCATGCCAGGCTTGCAGGGTGCTGCTTCCATGACCCAAGGCATAAAGGACAGCTGAATACAGAGGGTTACAGGCTTAGGGTATGTGAAAGCCTCTGTTTCCAGGAGAGCCAAGTATGTGGCCAGTAATTGCTGCTGTAGTGATGTATAGTACAGGGCTGAAGAGAGCCGTTTCCTGTATCAGAAGCCTAGGGGCAACTCATGAGGAGTGAGAGGGGGTTGCTAAAGCATCTACAGTGAAGGAGACTCTAATGGGAGTGCCTATTATATTTTCACTTGAACAGATTCTAAAGCCTTTTGTTGGAGAAGGCATCATTTATGGTGGGATGATTCTGCAAGTAACATCGTAAATGGGCTTACGTAAAATTTATAAGTGAGGAATATGTTGCTTCCAGATCCCCAAAAGGCCTAAAAGATATTGGGTTTGTATTAACATTTGTGCACCAAGAGGGCCAATAGCTGTTTCCTGATGGTGCAAGAATGGAGTAGCCCTTTGTTTGCTGAATAATTTTTAGGAATTTATTGGATGGAGTCAGTAATACCAATAATATTGTATATGAAGTTCTTAATGGATGTGACCACAGAATTAATTTGTAGTAATCCACCACGAGGTGCCATTCATTCTTTTCAGATTCTGACCAAGACAAATTGAGATGTTGAATGGAGAAGCAGTGAAGATAACCACCCATTCACTAATTAAGTTTTATAGAATAAGTTTCAATCCTTGAAGGCCCTCTTTTAATTTACTTTGGGCCATATTAACTATTTTAGCTGGGTTGGGGGAAGGGTGTCAATTGGGGTCTTTATTTTGTCAAGCCCATTTGTAAGTGCTAAAGATTTAATTTATTTTTAATTTATTACTCATTGAGTTGGAGCATTCACGCCAACTATGGGTTTGTTTTAGGGCTGTGGGTACTATGAGCATGGGAAATTTAGGCAAGTCAATAGTTCTCATGTTTAAGGTGCGGTATACCTAGTTGTCCTCTATTTTATATTTGGTAATATCCCTACGATTGTGGGTGATACCATGTTTAAACTTAATGGGATCCCTAGGCATAACATAATTTGAGCCCCAGTATTGATTAAAGCTATGGAGGTTTGCCAATTAGTGCATTTCACCAGATGTTAAAGTTAATTCAGAATCTATGTTGTAGAGGCACAAAAGCCATTCAGTGCCCTTTTATTTTTTTGATGTATAAATTATTTTAGTAAATTTTGGATTTCTGATTGAATGAAATTGTGAACTTTTATTTCAGACTTCTTTTTTGTTTCCTCCCCTTGGATCCAGGTTTCTTTCTTTCCTTCCTTCCTTCCATCCATCCTACCTTCTTTTCTTCTTGTCTTCCTCATTGTTCACTGTATATACTTGGTGGAGGGTGTCCTTTCCCCTGCTTATATGTAAAAATTTCTTCCTACAGAGAGCCTCAAATCAGTATCATCAAGGTCAGGGGCTTCCCTCAAGGCAGTGGTTGTTTTATAGGAATTGAGGACCCTGGGCTTGAATCCAGATTGAATTTACCCTTTTGCTGTGCCACAGGGGTGCCATGGGGATTTTCCCCTATAACTCTGAGGATCAGGACCTTTGTTGCAACAGGCAACAAAGGACTAAACAGCAAAGGGGCTCAATGGAAGAATGCTGTGCCCATAATCCAGAGGCCTTCAGATTGAAGATGTCCTCTTGCTATAGTGTGTGGACCTCCTTTTTTTTTTTTTTCTTCCTCTTTTTTTGTCTGTAGCAATTCTCTCAGAATATTTTGGATTTCTAAGTGCATAATGTTGTTGCTTTCAGTTTCTGCCTCTGTCCAATTACCCATGTTGTGGACCTTCGGGGTGGCTCTGCGGGAAGGTATGGGAGCTCAGTGGCCTGCATCATAGGTGGCCACCTTTTCCTTTAGGAAGTGCCAGTCTCCCCAGGGTCTGGATCCATATCCAGCAAGTTTATGTTGTCCATGGCCTAGATGGGGACATCGACCCCTGTGATTATAAGATTAGCCCTTTGGCCTGCTGGCAAGCAGAAGTGCTAAGTAAACCTCAGGCATACTGGCAAGGGGTTTTGCATTGGGGGAGCAGTTCAATAACATATGCTCCTTCCCCTTTTCTTTTCTCATCAGTGCCTGGAACATGGCCACCATGGATGTGCACCTCAGTACCTTTGGAGTTCAGGAGATTGTGTATGACAGCAGCAAGGGAAGCAGCACCATAGGAGACAGGCACAGTCAACAATGACTATTAGGCAATATGGATGCTATGCTTAAATCTTCTTTTTTCTGTAAATCTCACAAAAGGCCTTTCCTAGGCCCATCTAGGGGGTACACAATCACAAATAATGTCTGTATGGCTTCTCCAAGCAGCCAGTGATGGTCGCCCAGCTAGAAATAGTAACTAGAGAGCTCTAGCCGAGCCCTTGCTAAGCAGAATGCAAGCACTGACCAATTATGGCGTGTGTTGTTACCACCTTTTCAGGTAGGAGCCTCAGAGACCACCTACCAAATAGAGGCCAAATCGATGGCATGGCACAGTGGATTATAGTCAAGTAACAATAATTCTTGTCTGGGAACAAGAGTGTTTTAGGATGGGAAGAGATGGCAACACCTGACAAAGACAACACAGTGTCATGCAGGCCCATCAGCAATCTGTGGTTCTATCCCAGGCAGCCTTCACAGTATTATGGAACCACGTATGCAAAAGCAGTTAGTTAGAGCTGACCAGGTGTCATTGGTTATATCTGGGCCACCTTGTTCCTGATGCCAATTGTTTTAATAACCTCTGATTCACCGAATTGGTGAGGAAGGGATTCCTGCTCTAGGGTTATGAGGATGGCTGAACACATGACACTTAGCACTGGAAAGATGATATTAATAGCAGTTTATTTGTCACATGTGCTCACATCTTGGAGAGAGAGACACTGCATACCCTGCAAAGCCACATGAGAAGTGCAGTTGGGAGCAGAGTGGGCTGTGGGAGGCAGGCTTTGTAGTAACCAAAGGGTGGGGTAACCCATTGCTCCCATGGGAGGATGTGATTGGCTTGCTTGAATGATTCTGTGGGCTGGCAGGGAACTGAAACCTGCTACTCAGGGATAAACAAGAGCTGCACCCAGTACATTTGATAAACAGCATTATCTGGCTAGGGGACTTTATGTGTGGGAGCCTAGAGAAGAGGGGACCTTGCAGTTAGGCCACTCAAGACCATCCCAGTTTCCCCCAGATGTCAAGGCAGGAAATAATATTGGGCTTTCATTTTAGGCCTTACACCATACCGGACAACATAGTTAACAATCTTGACCTAGTTGAATAGAATTAGTAAAGCAGAGATTCTACTCAGGGATAAACAGGATTCAAGAGTGGGTGAGTTTTCTTAGAGTGTAAAAACATGAAAAGAAGAGAAATGACTGTCTTAGTTTTCTTGGGCTGCTATAACAAAATATCATTGACTGGGTGGCTTAAACAACAAAAATTTATTTCTCACCATTCTAGAGGCTGGGAAGTCCAAGATCAGGTGCTGGTAGATTTGGTGTCTGATGAGGGCTCTCTTCATGGTTTGTAGACAGCTCCCTTCCTGCTGTATCCTCACATGGCCCAGAGGGAGAATATCTCTTTCATGTCTCTTTTTATAAGAGAACATCTGTAATACAACATCTCTTTCATGTCTTTTCTTATCCTCAGGAGTTTAGGGCAGGGCACAAGGTGCTTTTGCAGCTCATACATATAATGGCTTATCTGCTGGCTCATCCTGTGGGCATGGGGCAGAAGCCAGGCCCACAGCAACTCCTACCCCTGCTGGATCTCCTTCAGTTTCTCTGATTCCTGGGCCAGGTGTGTGTAGTGACATTATAAAGGGCAACAACTTCTCCTGCAGATCACTCCTTCATAAAATTGGAGGTTTGGTAGTAAGAGAGACTAATGAGGGCTGCAGTCTGTGGGTTTCAGTTCACCCTCACAGATGGTGGTTTGCCCTCAGTCCCCCACTTCTCATCTGTCTTCCGATCCCAACTGCCTCCCCTGCTGATTCTCAGGCTTCTGAACTAGACAGAGAATCAAGAGCCTCACACAGACTCTAACCCACTCCCACAGTTGTATTAGGTCAAATTTCTTATCGTGTGTCGTGTGTGTGTGTGTGTGTGTGTGTGTGTGTGTGTGTGTCGTGTGTGTGTGTGTGTGTGTGTGTGTGTCTTCTAGTGGCTTCCTTCTCTGATCAAACGCAAACTGATGCACTGTGTGAAATGGGTGGAGAAATCAATGGGAGGTAAGGAGCAGTCAAGTTAGTGAGGATATTCTGTCAATCCTGAAGTTTGAAAATAAAAGAAGAAGGGAAATAGGAAAGTAACCTGAAAAGGAAGTGAGATAGGTAAAAGGTATTTGTTTAAAATAGTGAATTTGATCATATTTTATAGTTATGCTAGAAAGACCTATTGAGAAGAAGAGATTGAAAATATGCAATGAGGAAGGACAATGGATAGAATGAGAATGAGCAAGTGCAGGAGAGTTTATATCTGTTAAAAAGGAAAACATGCACTTAGAAATTATTGTATGTCAAGCCCCTTTCTTGGTGCTGGAGACCAGATGATGAATAAAACATCCTTAGTTCTCCAGGGAGCATAGAATGTGGAGACAGATACACCATTTAATGTTAGTAGTATTAAAATAATATAATGCAGTAGGAATAGTAATAGAGATACACAGGATGTTTTTGGAATACAGAGAAGAATCACTTAGCTTGGTCTCAAGGATTGCAGGGGGTGAGGTATAGAGGGATCAGGGAAAACTTGGAAGGGATGATGCTTGAATTCAATCATACAGGTTATTTCTTTGCAGCTCCTCCTGCCCCACACCCAATACTATTTCATGATTTAGTGTCTTTGTTCATGTTGCTTAGGCTACAGATGACCTCCCTCTTTCACCTATTAGCTAAAAAAAAAAAGCTCATTTATTACTGAAATATGAAATACAATATGGATCAGAGGTTTAGTTAAACATGGTGCTTTAAAGACATGTGCTTGTTTCCACTCCCGAAAACCCACGAAAACAAAAACAAAAGAATAGAAATGGCATACATTCATGAGGGAAAACAGAATGAGAGGAGACATCAGCAAATCAGAAAGATGTAAACATTGTTGAAAGTTGGAAAGCAAATGGAAAAATAGTAATTCACTTAGACTCGGGAGGGCTGAAACCAGTGTAATGACTTTGGGAAAAATCAAGTAGAAATAACCCAAAATATGCTACAGAACCCAGAAATAATTAAGAATAAGAAGTGTTAATTTCTTCCAAAGGTGGAGAAAGGAGCAGAAAACAGGAAGATTAGTTGCGAGTTTGTAGGGGGAGCAGTTAGAACTCAGAAAACAAGTGGTAATTTCCCTGAGCAGGAAATTGGAGGGCTATGGGGAAAATAATTGTGCCAAGGGAAAATCTTGCCATTGGGCAACTCCTATCCATGTACACAGATCTACAAAGTTACATTTTAGTGTCTGCCTCTTATATATGAAAAGGCAGCCAAGGATCGTCCAACATTTGAGGCAAGTCTCTAATAAAAGCAGATACCAAAAGAAAGAGAAAGAAAAATACTTAGAGGAAAGAGAATCAATGTGGAAAGGAGAAGAAAAGCATAAAAACAAAACTTTAATTAGTATCCTAAGTAATATGAATAAAAAGATAAAATAATATATTGTGTCCACAAAATAAGAACAGTACAGTATAAAAAACAAGTATTAAAAGAAGAATAAAAGGTTCTTGGAAATAAAAATATTGTTGCTATCATTTAGGAACTAATCAGTAGAAGAGGCATATGATAAATTTGAGGCTGTCCCCCAGAAAAGAAAAAAAGATAAATGGAAAACACTAGAGAAAATAAACGAAAATTAAAGAATCAATATACAAGATACACATTCTAATAATAACTCCAGATAAAGAGAATTGATGAAATGAAATAAAGAACGTTTTTCTTAAAAATACAAGAAAATTTCTCAGAACTGAAAGGACATTCATTTCCAGATTGAAAAGGCCTACCAAATGGCCAGCGCAGTGAATCCAGGCAGGAAGGAGGCATACTTTATAAAATTTAAGAATGCTGGGATGAAGAAAAAAATCCCAAAAGACCTCAAGGAGGAGAAAAAAGAATGAGAGTGAGGGAGAGAACGCCAAAAAGAGAAAAGGCTCAGGAATCAAAATGACATTAGATTTCTCAAAATAAACACTAGGACCTCAAAGACAATGAAATAATGCCTCGAAAATTCAAACATATAAAAAGGATTCCCAACCAAACATAAGAGTAGGATAGATACATTTTCATAAATAAAATGTCTTGAGAACGTTATCTCCTGTCCTCCCATTCTCAGAAAGCTAATGGAAGATGTGCACAATGTTAATGAGAGAGTAAACCAAGAAAGGGAAAACTGTGGTGGACGGGGCACAGGAGCAGGGCGTAGGAGGTCTAACACAGTAGACAGTCAAAAGCAATGCCCAGAATGGTAGTGAAGGCAAATCCCAGGATGACAGCTGTAATGTGGGTTGAAAGAACAACCCCTCAGATTGGATCAGAAAGACAGAGGTTGACTCCAGAGGGGCAAAAAATTGATAGATAACCTCATGCATTTAGTGTATTGAGCTAATATTTACTTTTATGTTAGACTTTGAATATATGAGAAACAAGCAAATAAATAACTGAGACTATTAACTACAGGGGAAACAAAATGCTGTAAAAAAGAAGGAAATGTAATCGTAATGTACTACATGACTGTGCTGTGAACAATATTTGCATACTCATAATGAGATAAACACTGAATATTGTTTATCCAATAATTATGATATATTTATATTGGGAAAAAATGGAAGTGGTGCATTAGGGGGTAGTAGTGGGGACAGTATGTTTATGATAGATGAATTCTTATTATCCATAGCACGGAATCATTAGATATCTAAAACTAGAAAATCAAGAACTTCCAGTATTAGCATATTATCCATAAATATGGAGGTAAATATTGGAAGATACAGGCAACGGAGTTTAACAAGTTTATCTTCAATGAGCAGAAAATACGATGGAGAGGAGTGAGGCAAGTCACTGCTTATTTTAGTTATAAGCCTTCTAGTACTATTTGACTTTGTAAACCAAGTAAATGTTTTACTTCAATAAAAAGAAGTATAAAATATTTACAAAAGCAGTTTTTGAAACTACGCGTGTAGAATTTCAATTCTGTGTAAAGAATGTGCAGGGATACGCGTTAATGTTGAGAGGCTGGACCCTCAGTTTCAATTCTGTACTCCTCCCTGCCAAATTCCTGCAGCTCTTGGGCTTCCTCAAGTTTCTGTCCTCAGTTTTCCAATCTGTACCCCTCGCTGGGGATACCCGACTCACTCCCCAGCTTTGGTTATCATCCACAATAGGTATCTTCAGTCCAGAACTTTCTTCTTAGTTCTAGATCCATACCTTTCAAAGGACCACTGAGCATCTCAACTTGTACGTCCTACAGACATCTCAATCTCAAAGAATTCAAACCAGGGTTCATTCCCTTCTTCTCCCAAACTGCTCCTTTGTGTTTGAAAAATAGAAGGGGAAGAGAAATGTTAATACCCTTCCCCCCTTCATCTCCTACTCCAGATGGCACTTTTTCTCCTTACAGGTCACTGCCTTACAGGCCAGTCAGTTCATGTGGAGCAGAAGTAGGGCTGAAGTGGCAGGGGTTGGGGAGGGGAGGGCTGACTTTTCAGTAAGTCTTGTAGGACATTTTGACTTTAGAAAGCAGTGGCTATACTAATAATGATGAGTTATTATATAATACTGAGTGGCTGGATCTTGATTAACGTAAAATACGGTTTCATTTAAGAAGAAATAAAATGAAGTACAATGTAAAGAGTGTCAGATATTAGTTTGGAGAGGTAAGCAGGGCCTAGTTCATGGAGCATATTGCATGAAATATTGTGTTAAAATTGATTCTGAAGCTCATAATTGGGTAAATTAAAGCTTTTAGGCTCAGGCTGAGGATAGGGGAAGGGTGGCCATAAGGTCAGATTTACATATTAGAAAGATGACTCTGCTGAGTGGTGGCCTTGTGGAAAGCACCAGGGCAAGACTAGAATCAGGCAATCTAAGCGGGAAGAGATTTGAAGTCCTGACCTGGAGCAAAAGTAGTTGGGATGGAGCAGAGGTGTAGTGCAGAATTTCAGAAAAGAAGCTTGAATTGGAATCAATTGGATTTGGAGTGTTAGGGTTGAAGGCAGTTATTCATTTATGGCTTGCCACATGCCTGTTATTCTTTGTATTCCCTTCATGTGAATTGCCAGTGGATGTTCTTTGCCTTTTTAATTTTTAGGAACTGAAAGTTTCTCTTATAATTTTGAATTATTGCATTAAATATTGTATTAAACTCATGCCAGATTTGATATAAATATTTCCCCACTCTGTTGTTCATTTGATTTTAGTTTTGATTTTCTATTCATATAGACTTTTTACATTTTAGGTTTTGGATTCTCAATTCTCATTTATTTGTATCTCTTATTACTTCAAAACATAAAACTCAGTTCTTCACAGAGGTAATAAATATTCTGTTTTATGCTACTTTTTCTACATTTTGACTTTTCCAAATTTTAACTTTTTAATCAGTCTGGAGTTTATTTTGTTATGTGGTATAAGGATGATTCTAATTTATTTATTTTTCTAATTTACTATTCAGTTATCTCAATACCACATATTAAGCCATCCTGAAACAGCCTTTGTTTTAAAAAGCTTACTTTATCATGTATTGCTTTTATATATGGTTCTAGCTATTTATGGGATTTCAACTCTGTTCCACTGATCTGTATCTCTATTTCTTTCCCAGGTAGAATTATATTTCTTGATATTTTATAAAAAATATAGAACAGACATTTTAATATACAGTAGTGCTTTTACTCTAACCTCCACTTCAAGCACATTGCTTTTCTATTTTCAAGATGTCTCTGTATATTCCTATTATTTATTTTTTCATAAAAATTCTAAAATCATTTTACTGAGCCATCTTTCACTGGATCTGATCCCTCATCCGATTTTTATGGTAATTATATTAAATATATTAAATAATTAGTTGACTGATATTTTTACTTTATCTTCTCACCCAAGACTCTCAATTTATGAATTTACAAAGTTTTACAATACATATTTGAAATTACTTTTTATAAAGGCTTAATACATATCTCTCTAAGTTTATTCCTAAGAACTGTTGTCATTATTAATCGTTAAAAGAAAAACTTTGGGCAAATTAAATTTAACAGAATTTATTTGAACAAGGAGCAATTCATGAATCAGGCAGCACTCAGAACCAGAAGAGGTTCAGAGAGCTCCGCTCCACAAGGTGGGCAGGGAGTATTTATAGACAGAAAAGGACATGACATGCAGAAATAGCTTGATTGATTACAGGGGGCCATTGCCTTATTTGGACATGGTCTGATCAGTTGGCAGCCTGGGACTGGCTGAAGCTTGGCTTCTATGATTGGCTGTGACACAGCTATTTGTTTGTTTACATACTAAGTTAGGTTGCAGCTTGCTACATAGGGACTCCAGGTACCAAGGCAGCCTCAGGACAGACGTAAGTTAATATAACATAATAAACTCTCATGCTTCCTTCTGCTTTTTAGTTGAGTAGTGCTGGTGGATAGAAATTCTATTGACATTTCAATATTTGTTTTTATATCAGACCACTTTTTAAACTTCTTGTATTGTACTTTAAAAAAACTAATTTATTTGCTTTTTCTAGGTATATGATTATGTCATAAGCAGAAGATATATTCCTCTCTTTCTTACCAATATTAACCCCTCTTATTTCCTTTCATGTCTTATTACTTTACCAACAAGTTCTAATGCAATATTTAATATTTAGGTAGGTATTCTTGTTAGTTTCTTAAGTTATAGAGAGTGCCTAGAATTTTCTTATTGGTGAGTATTTGTTTACTTTTGTTTTGTGAAATATGAGTTCTTTAACTTACTGTTTCTGATGATAAACTCCCTGTTAGTTTTATGACACTTACACTATATTTACAATAACAGAAAATAAATTATTTTTTCTGTAAGAAATGAACACATGCATTTGGACACATGTATTGTCTTTATATAAGAATCAATCCAAGGGTTTTTTTTGCGTGCGTGTATGTGTTTTTTTTTTTAATTTGTATTTCCACCATTCTTAGTTTCTAGGCTGCTGAAAATAGTTTCTAAGCCGCTAAGTATAGGTACCTGTGTTATTTCTGATTTTGAAAAACTGTAAGGGAAAGATAATGTGAAGTTTGGGGATGGAATTAAATAAAAAGCATTGTGAGGATTCAGCTTGTTGATAATTTTGTTGTGGGTTCTCTGTATTCAGAAAGTATGTCAATTGAACTTTCTGTGAGTTTCCCAGGTAATTATATTATGGAAGAGTGCTTATGCATTTTCCCTTTCCAGCACATTCAGAAATACTTGACATGTTAGCATACTTTACTATGAGGTGATTGTTACAGGAGCTCACTTATTAAGACACAACTTCTGGAGGAAAATTCACTTGTGCATGTCCTTCAATTTCATTCACAATAATTATAGCTTCTATTTATTGATCAGTTACTATGAGCTGGGTGCTGTGTAAAATAGGTTTGACTGATGAAGAATCTGAGACTTTACCCAAGGTCAAGTAACCAATAAGTGGTAAAGCTTGGGTTCCTACTCATGCTTCTCTGAGTCTAAACCCTCTGCTCATAACGAGATGTCACACAGCATTTCGTTTTTAGTGGCTAAGGATACAGCACATCTTCATCAGTCATTTTCTCCACTGACCTGTTTCACAATTTCCTTTATCTTGGAACTCATATGTGGATATCACCTCCAGTCTCTACAGATGCTGCTAGCTACTCTACTATTTCTGGTATGCCCTCAGCTGTCTTTTTCTCTTTCTGAATCATGATGAAATGTTTAGCTCTCATTTCATGTCTTATTAGAAGGAAAGAGGCAAAATTGTTGGTGTGTGTGTTTATGTGCATTCATATATACACTTGCACACACCTCTTTTTTCCCCCATATACTGCCATCTTTTCTCTCACTCTCTATTGTGTTATGTTGCTGTTGGTGGTGGTTGTTTTTAACCCTTCTCTTTCTCTTTGCTTGGCAAGTCTCTTTTGGTTGCCCCATACAGTTACTTCCCAATCAATCTGACAACTCTCCGCCCCATCAAATTCCTGTTGAAAAACAGTTTGCTGATTTCGTCTGCTGGAATAAGTCGTACTGCATGTTAGATACCCTTTTAGTTTGTACTGACAGTATGTTTATGCCAGTGCATGTTTAGTTGAGTATCAATGCAGTAAAGAGGTAAGAGTTCCAAGAATTAATTTTTTTTGACTTAGTCAAAAAAAATATTCAACATTTAACTAATTCAGTATTAAAACAATTGAGACAAATGCTTAATAGCAGAACAATCAACTCACAGAAATGGCTCTTCTCTTTGAAGTTTGATGCATATCATATGTGAGATGCAGATTAACTGAATATAAATATAATACACACAACTGTATAACCCCACATACAAGGGTACTTCAAAAAGTTTGTGAAAAAACACAATTAAAGGATAATATGAATTTTTCCGTTAACTTTCTTAAGACCCCTCATATATATCACCACAGTATTTTTTTATAGTAATCCATTTCAGATTGCTCAGAGGTCATATAATGAATATATGATTCAGATTCTCAGAGATGACTAGAAATTAAAGTGAATGCCAAGTGTCAATAGTCTTGGTAAATCAACACATACTAGTTATCATGTCTAATAATATGTTATTGTGTAATACAACTTGTATATTAGAGCTATTTGTGATTTCATTGTAAGCAAAACATTCTGATCTTGTGGAGGTAGAAATAAGCTAGGCTTTAAATCAATCAGGAAAATTAATTTAAAATTAAAATCACACTATTGTGCAGAACTTTATCTATTCCCCTTGTGAATATTTATCATAAAATAGTGGTACTATTTAATATAAACTTGTTATTTTACCAATCGGAATTTAACAACTTAGATCTGACAGTATTTTCCTCGTGCTCTTAAATTCCACGCTACCACATGTCAAATTGGGATAGAGAGTACTGAATGCCACTGAGGATTTCTAGCATGCTCTCCCCCTACTTTTAGCAGTGTAGATAGTGACATACTTAGCCGTACATTAATGACCTTAGCAGTTCCCTGTCTTGATTAGATGGGATAGTGGAGCCATCACTTGGGTAGCTGGCCATGTTAAGATAGTGTCCCACTGATAAACACCAAATACTTATAATTACATGTGCTACTAACGCTTTATAGTGCTGTTAGGGGTTTAATTTTTATGGTGCTTGAAAAATCAAATGAGTGCTGTGTTGATGCCTTAGCGCTTGAAAGGAATTATCATCGGTTTACAGTACCCTATTAACCAGATCAAGAAATCTCTCAGTCTAGCAGAAAGCAGGTAAAAATGGACAGAGTGTACAAACCTTTTGTAGAGTAGGGCAAAGAAGAAGTGTTTAAAATGTGTCTACTGATTAATTTAGTAAAATACAAGGCTCTTAGAATAATCTGTAGTACTGCACTGCAATATTACTTTATATTCGAAATTACTTGCTTTCCCTTCCCTCAAATTGTATCCATTTTACTACTAAGGCTTGGAAACAAATAAATGGTTTCATTTTGAGATGGAGCATTTTCAGAAAGACATTTTTTAATAGAATCTAAATTCTTTACCTTAAAATCTCACAAACTAGCCTTATTAACATTTTCAGACTTTTCATCTGTACTCACATATAAACCTTCCATTTTGAAGAAATTGACTTATTCCACTCTAGGTATGCTTTTGGAATTTCATATCTGCACCTTTGATCATCATAATAAATACCATTTATTAAGCATTTATCACATGTCAATCATGTGCAAAGTGCTTTTCATCCATTATCACATTTAATCCTACAAAACTCTGTGAGGTAGGTACCCTTCCTATCCCCATATTGCACATGAGAATATTGAGGTTCCAAGAGGTTAAAAACTTGCCCAATGCCACACAACCAGTAAGTGGTAGAGCCAGGATTCCACCCCAGTTCTGTCTGATCCCAAAGATCTTGCTGTTAACCAGGATACTATACTGTTCATACCATTCATTCTACAGGGAAAACTTCTGAAAATCAGCTCCACTTACCTCATTTATTCAAACCTACCCAAACCTTAAGATCTGAGATAAGTGCAAACTCCTTCAGGAAGCCTTCCATTAATGACTTCTCTTCCTCTTCTGAGTGCATTGACCTTATCATATACAGAGATCGCTTCTTACACACCCCTTTGGATTATACTTAGTTATTTGTCTACTGTGTCATTTCTATGACTTAATTATAAGTAGAGACACTGACATTTGCGTCGCTGTATCATCCCTGGCATCTAATATTTCATCATGTATGTTAGTAGATACAGAATAAATCTGTGAATAGTAAGTAATTTACTGACTGATTGAATGAAAGAATATATAGATTGGGCTGTTAGAATACTACAAGTATCTCCTAGCCTAGAGAGTTTAAAGACAAAGAAAACACTAGTGTCTTTGACATGAGGGTAGAAAACTGGCAAGAAAAATATGTTGGAAAAGCAGAGTTTTCATTATTGAATATAAAAGTTACTATCCAGAAAGGAATGTCCCCTGCTTCTAAACTTGCTAGAAGAACAAATATTTGAGGACCTACTAGGCACATGAACCATTGCGGGCATTATACATATTTTCTAACTCAATAAGTAGTTATTATCTTCATTTAACCCCTATTAGAACATTAAAACTCAGAGAGTTTAAGTAATTTTTCTCAAGGTCGATCACTTAGGAGTTGGAGTAAAATTTGAACCTAAGCCTATGCACTCATCAGTACAAATGTCTTACAGTCCCCCAAGCTTTAATTAATGATTATAGGAAACAACTGTGGCAATTTTATCGCTGGGGGAGGGAGTGAGTGGTGTTTGACAATAGTAAATTCAATTCCATGTTAAACATGTAAAACACGTATTTTAAAAGCTTTTTGTTATAGGAAGATGCCTAAGTTGTATCAACTGCTGCACTGCAGGTGAGATTCCTTTAAATGTTACCTCCTCTAGAAAAGCAGACACATTTATTCCCATGTGCTTCCATAACACTTTGCTCATACATCAATTGTAGTATTTTCCACACTTGATTGTAACTAGACTATTGTCACTAGTCTATGATCCCCTTGAGAGGAAGGGCCGTGTTCTGTTTGACTTTGAATTGCCCCCACCTGGTACGCAACAAAGTAGCTAGGATAGAGCACGTGTTCAATAAACGCACATATGAAGGCTATCGATATTGAGCCATTGCGGTTGGTTGCCTGGGAAATATGAGCAATACTCCCTCAAAGAGGGTATGCCATGGTAGAGAATATGTGACAAATGCAAAAATGACTTTACTGCTAGGCCAGAAGCAGTAAGTGCCTTCAGTGAATACAAACTGTTTGGCAAGCTCCGAAAAAGGAGAGATTACTTCTGATTGGGTGGGGTTGGGAGATCAAGATACTAGAAGAAAGCTTGAAATATCATAGGCTTTGAAGTCATTTGGTCTTCATTCAACAAACATTTACTGAGAACCTGCTGTGTATCAGACACTGCTGGATCCACCAGGGTACCAAGATAAGACACACCCTTGCCTTCCCAGAGCTCAAGGTCTAGTGTGGGAACAACATGTATAAACAGGCAATTAATAAATAATCTGGAAACATAGAAAGATGCCCTGAGGAGGATTTACTAAAGCAACCACAGTGGTAGCAGGCATGATGGTGTTAAGGAAGAGTTTACAAATGAAGTGATGATTGGGCTGAATTGAACAGTTAGACTTGACCATGGTATTAATACTTAATGGCTGTATAACTTCAAAATCAGCTGGAAAATGTGTACGAATGACATTTATAATTACAAGATTCCTGTGAAAATTAAAGTAGGTAAAGCATGTAAAGCTGTGTGCTTAGTAGATTCTGCTCAACAATAATTATTTTCCTGTCCCTTCTCTCTTTCCACATTGCCACTTGTTGCTTTCATATGTGAACATTTACATTTAGGTGCAGCAAGAATGGTAGATCAGTCCTCCCAGATGAAACATACAGATGATAAATTTGCTCTTCGGTAAATCATGCAATTAGAAAGAGCCCGCTAGTGAAAGCTGTGGCGATTCCTAGATTGACGATATTTAAAAAGGGAATGTGTCAGCTGGTATAGAATCGACCAGTAGCTTCTGAGTCACCGCATTGTTCACTGTTCTAGTCTGGATTATCTCCCCTTTTATTGCTTCAAAGACTCTCGACTCACTTGAATCATCTTACACATTTATGACTGAACGAACATTTGTGTGAAGTTTGAAGACGATTACTTGACCCCAGAGGTGCACAGTTTTCATGTAAATTGAAATTTTATATTGTGTTTCATTTCTAACAGAGCATTACTGTGGTGTTAAGTGGAGTTTGTGCTAAAAGAAAGGAATCTGTTTTACTGAGAAGATGCTGAAAAGGAAGAGAAATAATTCCCTGGTCAAGCACATCAACCAGTCAATTAGTGTTGAGGCAGAGATGTTAACCTCTTGATCCATACCTACTAAGTGGTAGACTGACAATATTCATTAGTGCTGTTCTTTGGATAAGGCTGCAAAAAGCATTCTCACCCTGGACATAAGCAATAAAGTATGAGGCTTCAAAATGCACAGTGTTCATTGTAAGCTCTGTGAAAGCTTGGTCACTGGGTCACAAGAGCACAGTTTTCTGACAACTTAATTTGCAAGTCATTACCACCTGCAAATCAGTCACAAAGGATCATTCAAATTAAAATAATATGATGCAGTGGAAATCTTAGCCTTTTCCTTTCAGTTATTTATCATAAACGGCTTTGTTTTAAATTTTTGTTTGAAACTAAGCAGTATATTGATTAGTTTTCAACAACTCGTGAATCACAGTTCATCACAAATTACCTTAAATTGAGGCAATCAGGAAATACAGCAGACCTATTTCAGCTTAGCTGCATATATTATAGGGAATGATGATACTAAAATTATTGGCTTCATCTAGATGCTTCTGATTTTTCCCAAGACAAATGGCATGTTCCATGTAATATAGAAAGATGAAAATACAGAGGAAAGTTAAATGCTAGACTATGGCGGTCTGAGAAGAAGCTTTGGCAAAGGGACACTAATGAGTCTGCAATTAGTCTAGCATAAACAGAAGTATGTCTTTTGTGGGCTAGAGTAGGAAAAGTGCAAAATTTTATCGTTATAAAAAAGATAATATGTACCTTATTACCCTCTGCTATGATTTTTGATTGAAAGTCAGGTCATCTAATATGAGAACAAACTAATAGCCAAGAGTGCAATTAGAAAGTTAACACCAGTTCCTTAAGTGTTATTCGTAATGAAATGATCCATATGAATATGCAATTAGGTCCACATTTTACTAAGTGTAAACTCACAGAAAATGGATGAGTGTGTGTGTGCATGCGTGTGAATTTCTCTTCTTTGAACAAATTCCTCTTTGTGTGTCTAATTCCTTTTAATCCATACTCAAAAGTCCACAGAGAGACTCTTTTGGGAAACAGAGGAAAGGGATATTGTGCTCCTGTTTTTCAAAATCTGCTACAGCGAAGTCCCTCTGCTTTTTCTACTTGTGTTCTCTGCCCACTTGGGAAAAACTTCCTCAGTTGATTTTATGGCAGATTTTTTTCCAATCTGCATGTGAATACAGCACAGTTTTCATTTGAGCCAACAGCTAGAAGTGACTAGAGAGTTTCCCTTTTAGCCTGCGAGTACAGTGTCATGAGATCTGTGGCTATTCAAGTATTTATTGATTGTTTTCAGGATCAGCCAAGTTCCCTCCTTCTCCTCTTAATTTTTAACAATCCCTGCTACAGCAGTAAATTATCTCAAATAGCAATAAGCTATTAATCCTTGCAGTATAGAATGCTATGGGTATCATATTTGTCTTTCTGACTTTGGCACTAGTGGTTGTGGTCTGATAGAGTTAATTGTTTCTTGTGTGTTGGGTCATATTAGATTTCGTGGCTTTTGTGGCAAACTACTACAGTCCTTCTTTGACGGCAGTCTACACTGCCGCATCTCAACTTGTTCCAGAATGATATATTGAGATGTGGATTCCTTCATCTTTTTAAAGTTGGTTTTCTAGAGTATGGATTAGATTTCCTTGATGCTCAGAGTATGGTCAGCATCACCTGGAAGTTTTTTAGCAGTGCAGAATCTTAGGCCCTACCCCAGACCTACTGAATCAGAATCTGTATTTTAGAGCTCACTCATATACACATTAAAGTTTGAAAAGTGCAGGTGGAAGAGGATCAGAGTCTGGCATATGGTAGATGCCAAAATAAATGTTTAATGGAATGAATGAGTACAGTAAAAGATTATAACTGGGTATTAGAGACTGTATATTATTCATTTTAAACAAGGATAGCCCAAGGATTTGGAGAAACTTTTTAAACTTCCAGGCAAACTTTGAGCATTGAAATGTGGAAATAAATACTAGAAAGAGGATAGATTATTTCAGGAGGCAAGAGCTCTTTTTTCACATAAAGGAAAATTGCGAATAAATCACATAAATGTAGTCATGGGTTTTAGATATGAGATTATGTGCCCAGCTGTAGTTTATAAATTATATTACCAAATAATGTAATGTTATTAATTTTTTTAAAAAAAGTAGTACAACTGTGGAATTAATAATCATAAGAAAGGTTTCTCTTTGAGTGAAATTATGATGACTTTGGTATACAGCCATGCCCACTCCATATGTGACCCAAGAGTGTTTCTGCTTGGGCGCTGGATCTACTTCCTTATTCTGGCTCTGTCCTTGCTCTATCGGGATCAAAATCTATAGCATGACACTGTGACACAGAAGGGGAAGAGGACAAGCTTTTTATAAATAATGATTGATTTAGAAAATTAAGTAGGCAATAAAATGGCATAATAAATGGGCAAAAATTGATTGAGCCATCAGTAAAGTGATTTATTGTTAGTTTAAAGAATACACAGATAAATCTGATCGACCTGAAACCCTTAATGATTCAGTGTGAGCATCTGCTCTACTGTAAATAAATAAGCACAGAAAAACAGTATGTCAAATTATGTAAAATATTATTTTTTATTAGCTGGAGATATTTAAAATGAACATGGTTTAAACTTTTGAACTGTCATGTTCCTTGTTCAACCCTCTTTTAAGGAACCCTTTTTCAAAATGGGATAACTTGGATAAGCAAATAACAAACTACAAGACATTGTTGTGAAATGCTGATTTTTTAAAAAACGAGATAAACTGCCTTTTTGAAATTAACTGGCATGAGCTTGTTGAAACCGGTAAGATCACCTGGATTTGCTTTGAGCCTTCAGAGACGAACAAGTAGAGTTCAGGTTGTTCTCTTCCAGTTTATAAATAATGTGATGTCCTTGAATTAAAATCAGCGTTACGCCTTATGTGCCTTTCTTAGGAACCACTTAAGAAAATATATATCCAAATATTTTGAATTCTATTGAGTGATAGTTGTTGGTTTTGTTTTATGAAATTATAATCCTATGTGAAATTATTATGAGTGGCAGGAAAATTAGAACATAAAATACTAATAATATTGTAACAGTGAAAATCCAATCCTTTTTTCCTCTAGCTTTCTCATTCAAATTCTCTTTTCCTGTCAGTGATTCTCAAGTTTTATTGCAGCCCAGAAGCACCTGAGGAACTTGGTAAAATGCAGATTGCTGGACTCAAATTGTTGTGATGTGAGACCCCGAAATTTCCATGTTTTTTTTATTGGTTATGAATATTGTGGGGTACAAAGCTGACTGTCACCACTCATGCCCAAGATGTGATGGCCAGATCCATACTGGCAGCATGCCCATGACCACAAATTGCGATTATACCCAGTGTCCCCCACCCAATTTTCCCCACCCTCCCTCCCCATCCATCTTTTCCCTCTACTCCACTTTGTATCCCTAGGTATGTTCTCTCCCTCTGCAAGTCCAGTGCACCACTGTGGTCTTTCTTTCCTTCCTTCTTTCTCTCTTAGCTCCCCCTTATGAGTGAGGACATGCGGTATTTATCCCTCTGTGCTTTGCTTATTTCACTCAACATAAGTTTCTCCAGGCTCATCTTTAACAAACTCCCTAGGCAGTTGTGATGTTGCATATGCTCTTTCCAGAAACATTTCTTTAAAACATTAATACCCACTTTCCTCCCCCTAGGTAAATGACTGAATTAAGGAATTCTTTTTTTTTTTGAACTCGGTGGCATTGCCTTGGATTCTCAACATACACTGGGATGTTTATGCTTTAGACATATAACGGACTGTGTGAAATATAAGTTTTATTTAAGGATATCATATCTATTTTATAAAGGAAATCAATATTACAACAGCATTTTTACTGATCTCAAACAAGCAGAACATATCCGAATTGTTCATTTTTAAGAAAATAATTGTTATGTGACTCTAGCCTGTAAAGCAGTACTAGCTGTTTCAAATCTTATGTTTTGTATCTCCAAATAAATGGACAAAAACAGTTTAATGACTCAAGCATTCTTGATAATATTTTCCTAATAATATTGATGTCTTCAGTAAGTTTCACGGTGTGAATTGTGAATTGAATTTTTTAAAAAAAAATCTAAGAATTCTCAAAGAGAGGATTACTGTCAGAGCCACATTAACTGTTCAGAAAAAAAGTCAGAGGTATAATTAAGCATTTTAAGTCTGCCTTTATATGCTCTGATTTTTAAATGACTAAGCAGTTAGGATTTTATGACTTCTTAGAGACTGTTTCACACAAAACACACATATAAGCTGTTTTGGAAATGTCCTTGTACAGTTTCACCTCATTAATCTTCTTGGACTCCTTTCTCCTTGCTGTTTAACCTTTGCAGATAAATGTGGCCTTCTTGTCTTTATTTGGCCAACACTTACATTGACAGTTATACACGTTTTCTAGACGTAAAGTTTGATTGCCTGGAATGTTCAGGGCTGGACATTTTCTTTAGTTTTGTATACTGAAGACAAATGTGTCCATCTTTCTTTGCCAGTTCAATGACTTATGGGGCCATCTGAACATCAGTAATCCTTGTGCAGCACTATACATTTAGAAAGATTAGGGGAGTGAGCTAAATTTGTACTGATCCTAGAACTCCAGAGCTTTGATCAAATTGTGTATATGTCTGTGTTACTGCTTTGTTCAAAATTTTGAATACCGATGCTCCTTGATTTATCATGGGATTACACCCCAGCAAACCCATCGTAAGTTGAAAATATCATTAAGTCAAAACTGCACTTAATACACCTAACCTACCGAACATCATAGCTTAGATTAGCCTACCTTAAATGTGCTCAGATCACTTACATTAGCCTACATTTGGGCAAAATCATTTAACACGAAGCCTATTGTATAATAAAGTGCTGAATATCTCGTGTAATTTATTGAATACTGTACGGAAAGTGAAAAACAGAATGGTTGTATGGGTACCTGAAGTACAGTTTCTATGGAATGTGTATCGCTTCCACTCCATCACAGAGTCTGACTGTCGTAAGTCAGGGACTATCTGTATTAGAATTTCGGCCCATCAATGTGTTATTTGACACGCGATTATAAAGGAGTGTATGTGTGAGAAAGAGAGAGGAGAGAGAGAGAGAATGAGAATGAGCTCTGAGCTTTAAACCATTCTTTTTTCCCCATGTCTGGAGTAGTACCAGCATTCTTTCACTTATCCATGGATATTTTAAGGAGAGTATATCCAAAATTAAATATCGTGTGAAAAAATGAAAGCCAAACCTGCTATAATAACAAAGATTGTTTATACTTTTTTGGACATTTAAAGGTTAACTTTTAAGAAAATGCAAGAACCAGTTCTGATTTCCAATTCTCAAATATCAGTCTATAAGGAGTTTCACAAAAGCTAGATAGTAACAAGGGCGGTACTTCTTGCTATGTGATACACCTTTTAATTTTTCCTTTGATATATATTTTCATATTCATTGTTACATTTTTGCATTTAAAAAGGCCTTTTTTTTCTTTACTACATTACAAGGGTGCTAACTCTGTTCATTATTATCTGCATATATGACTGCTCAGTTTTATGTTCTCATATTCTTACAGATTGAATATTATCCAGCAATAACGTGCCCAAATTCCTAACTATTCCAATATTTTAAAATTATACTCTTTTTATTGTTTTGTATTTTCCCATTTGAGCCTGGTCTAGTTCTATTTTGATTTCATTGCTTTCTTAAAATTGCTTGTTACTTTTCATTTAAATTCATTAGTTAAATTCTCCTTTTTTCCCCTGGCTTTGTTATTTTGAAAAAAAAAAAATGTTTTAGATTATTTTATATTGCAACTTTTTCATCAGGTACATAATGTCTATATATAAATACTATGGAAATTGAATTATTTTATAATAGTATTTAGTATTTAAGAATATCAATCGATAGTTTGATTATAGGCAATTTGTAAAAGGCAGTTTAGCCATTTTAGTTTTGGGCTTTTCCTTTTACTGTTTAAATATTTATTGGCTACTTTTTCTTTAGAATTTCGGTGCATTTGCAAAATCCCTTTATATTCCCTTTATAGTTCCCTTGACTTGAATGAACTAATGCTCTTCTTTCCCACCTTCATATCTTACTAGGCAGCCCTTGGCTAACTGTATATTTACGTTCTGGTTTATCCCAGATCTCCATTTTCAACATTGATCCTTGTTACATTGCTACGATGTGGCCAAGCTCAATCTCTAGGCTCTTCTTTATTTGTTTATTTCATTCCATTCACAGAACTAGAGCCAGTGTCTCATGAAAGCTCAATGACTCTTAATTTCTTTTATTTATTTATTTTTTTGTTGGCGATTAATTATGACATTTTATATGATGGTTTGTTTTTTGTTTGTTTTTAACCGGTATAATTATTTCTAACTATTGTTTTTAGGTTTCCTCTTTTCTCAGAACACTTCAACTACATTTGCCCTTGTCTTTCTGTGCTTTATAAACCAGCTGTAGTTGTAAACCAGGTAGTCAGGGATCACTGAGTCTGAGCTTCCTTCTCTACACAGTCTGAATTGCTTCTCTCTCACAATGGTGAAATAAATCCGAGTTTTACTTCCTTTGGTCCTTAATACTCCATTTATCTGTAATTGCTGCCTTAGCATTTCCTCATAAATCCTGCATTGAGTTAGTCATTTCATGTACCTTATTACTTTATCTAGATAGTATTTTCTACTCCCACCACAAGATTGTCAATGACACGGAGAATTTCCAAACTTTATATCAGCCATATGAAGGCTAGCATAATAGCTCTGAATCTAGACACTTATAAAACTTAAGAGGAAAAGTAGTCTACAGTGTCAAACATATCATTGTGTGGTTGAGATAAGTATGATGGTGATCAAACTATGTCAATGCCCTTTTCAAACCACTATTTCAATCATGCTTTTTTAAAGTTATAATTTAGTAAAGGAAAATGTGATTTGTGAAAGGGCAAATTGAAAGTTAATGATATATGGAAAGTATACTGGAAAATATATTGATTCCCCACCTAGGTAACTATTCTCTTGAATAGAGGCAGCAAAACAGACAATAAGGTAGAAAGTTCCCTGGCTGAGCCCCCAGGTGCCTAGGCTCTATAGTCCTAATTTGATCACTTAATCGCTGTTTTTGAGTAAGACACATTCCCCTATTGTACCTCAGTTGGAATCAGGTAGTTGAATAAATAACTCAGTAAGTACTTTCTAGCTCTAAAGTTCTGTTTTACCATAAGAGGCCAGAGGATTGGATGGGGTTTCTGGGATCAACCTTGGTTACTGATTGAATAAATGGCCCACAAAAGCCAATTCCTTAAGGAGCTATTTTTGGCTTGAGGGATCTGGGAGAGGCATAAGCATGAATCATCCTCTTTAGGCTGGTATTTTGGATTCAAATCTTAGGTGAGTCAACAGCTATACCTCTTATGAGGTAAATGTTTACCTTCTGGAAAAATCAACTTTTAAAATTAACTGGGCACCTACTCTGTACTCCTGTGGAATTTACCCCTCATGGTTTATCATTTTCTTAAGAGCCAACTTATCCTACTTTACTGCTTGTAAACCATATTGGCTCCTTTTAGATTCAAGCTTAACAGCCATAATTCTTTCTAGTGTCTCAATTAGATATTCTTAACTTCATAATGTTACTGGGTGCTGCTTCACAGATGTTATAATTCAGCCTGAGGATAGATACATTTTAGTGTTAAATGAGCCAATCCCTTTAAAATAATGAACTTAGGAGTATTCATAGGTCTGTTAGATCTATTACTATGATTGTGATTTATTAGCCAAATTTATTTTGTGTGCCTCTCTGGCTCATGACACTTGAAAAAGAATATGTCTACCAATTATTAAAATTGTATTCAACTTTACTGCCATATTTAGTATAGCTTATAGAAAGAAAGAATCAGAAATAAAATGTGCATTGATGTGCTTGCTGAACCTTTCTAAAAAGGGCATTTGTCTTGTAGTGTACCAACCAGCTTATCAATATAAACATTCCGAGAGTCTACTTAGAACAATTCCCACAATCTTATTAGTTTTTGACAGCACTATTGAAGTAAATTGCTGAATTAGAATCTTTCAATCAGTTATGACATTGTCATCCAATAGGTCACTGGAGCACTGAGCAATTTAATATGAATTTCAAAAGCATGTTATGATTCTTACTAATTGAGTACCCAAAAGTTGACCTTACACTGTAGTGCTTTATGTAGAAAAATAAACTTCTTATAAAACAGGATTGATTCTATTATATTTAACATATTCCAGATTGATGAAATGTTTGGCAGTATCTTGAGAAATCAGAGTGTAGTTGACTATATGAATGTGTGGCTTCCTTTGAAAAGTTTCCAGAGAGGCAAGCAAGTTATGCAGTGACTTGATGACATGAATAGAATTATGACAGAAATCCATAATGCAAAGCTAAAGGGAGCCACAAGAGAAGTATAAGGTAAAGTCATATTATATGAGAATAACAATAGCAGCAACAATAAGGAAATCAGAAGATGTGTCCGACTGTTTAGAAATTGCATAGAAGGGAAATGATAGCTTTCCCTTTATGAATATGGAGGGAAGAAATGTTAAAATAGCCCAGTACTCACAGATATGATACTAGTTAGTAGAGATTTGAATAAATAAATGAATAAATATTAGACATATACTGATTCCAGGAAAATTAGTGGGAAAAAGGTCCAAGCAAGATATTGTGATTTAGAAATGAGAGCTAGTTTTAGAGAAAACTTTTTTGGTTACAGTTTTTCATTTATATATTTGCATTTAGCATGTTTGGTTACTGTGAAATGCAAGGCAACTGGCAATTATAATTGAAGTATTGAAATGTGTGTGGAGAAAATTTTTATATTGCCCTACCCTACTTACCAGGAGAAGATACAGAATCTTGTGAGATAGGGTGTTGATAATGAAATTTATATCTACATTGTGTTTTCTTGAGTAATAGCTAATATTTCTGCCTGATGTCTAAGTTTAGATGCTTATTTGAATAAATGGTCAAGCTCAAGCCTTTAGAAACACCAAATTTTAAATCATGACACAAGCAGATATTTGTTTCTAATTCCTGGAAAAACAATTCTAGACTTGTGCTTTTATTCACTGTTAATGCATTCTTATTTTGGGTCAACTGCATTAGTAATACACACACACAAAAGGAACTCATTTGGAATATTTATTGTGATTAAATTATCACTGGATGTTGTGCACTGGTTTTTATAACTTGTAATATTTATATTCTATTTTTATTCAATATTCATTGAACTAGTGAAGTTCTTGGTATTTAATCATCACAAAAGTTATACTTATATCTGATAGTACACATGCCATCATTAGATATGAAAAAGAAACTATAGTATACCAAGGGATGCGGATGGGGTATTATAGTTGCAGACAAATTGTTAATATTTTGTATGCATTTATTTGTTGCATACTTTGAATGAAGACTTTTTAGTATAGATGCACGTGTCTTCAGATTACTTTTACATACATTTTCCCACTGTGAAATAGTGTATTAGTTAACTATTGCTGCTGTAACAAATTGTCACAAAATTTAGTGACTTAAAACAACACAATTTTATTATCTTATATTTCTGGAGATCAAATGGGTCTCACTGGGTTAAAATCAAGACTTTGGCAGGGCTGTATTACTTTCTGGAGATTCTGTGAGAGAATCCATTTTCTTGCCTTTTGCAACTTCTAGAGGCTCATGGACCCTTCCTCTGTCTTCAAAGTCTGCAGTGGCCAGTCAAGTCTTTCACAGGATACCATTTGTCTTGTGCTTATTTTTCTGCCTCCCTCTTTTCCTTGTGTTAAGGACCCTTGTGATTACATTGGGCCCATTTGGATAATTAAAGATAATCTCTTTGTCTAAGGTTGGATGATTAACATCTTAAATCCCTGTGCAACTTTAGTTCCCCTTTGCTGTGTAACATAACACAGTCACAGGTTCTAGGAACTAGGATGTGGGCATCTTTGTGGGGGAGAGGCCATTAATCTGCCACAACAGTGTATTAGTTTCTGGAGGCTGCTGTAACAGATCACCACAAACTCAGTGGCTTTTCAGAACGGAAATTTACTCTTTTACAGTTCTGGAGGTCAGAAGTCTGAAAGCAGTATTGCTGGGCCGAAATAGAGATGCCAACAGGGCTGCGTTCCCTTCAGAAGCTCTAAGGAGAAGATCAGTTCTGTGCCTCTTCCAGCTGCTGGTGGCTGCTGACATTACTTGACTTGCTTGTGTTGCGGCTGCATCACTCCCCTCTCCACCTCTGTAGGCACATTGCCTTCTCTTCTGTGTGTGTCAAGTCTCCCTCTGCCTCTCTCACTTGTGATTGAATCTAAGATCCATCTGGATAATCCAAGATGATCTCCCCCATCTGAAGATCCTTAACTTAATCACATCTGCAAAGTCCCTTTTTCCTTGTAAGGTGACATTTACAGGTTCCGGAAATTAGGACTGGATATCTTTGGGTGACCGTTATTCAGGGTACTATATATAGTCTTTGAATTCATAGAGTTTGTAGAATCCAATAGAGAAATGAGAAAATCTGCTTTAGAATACTCTATAATTTCAGTATCTATAGAAAGCTTTTGAAAGCTAAAGGCAATGAATGTAAAGTAATAATATAACTTATTGACATGAAATTCTAATGTAAGTTACTTCCAAACATCGAAAATACATGTTAATTCAAGGCATTTGTTAATTTTTGGAACATTCCTATTAAAATTTTCCAAATACTATTAGCTCTACCCTACCCTGAAAGGCATGAAAAAGAGAAGCTGGGTTCATAGTCTCAAACTGACATTACTCTTCTGGACCTCACTTAATGGATGGAGCAATGATTTCATCTTCCCCTGAAACTTCCCAGCTCAGAACAAGTGAGGGCATAATTGTAATATGCAAGAATTTAGGCTAGCTACCTCTCCCCCCATCAGCCTATAACAAAATTGGATTCTCAAGACATTATGTGTCTCAGTGAAGCATAATCTTCCTTGAGGTTTTACAGAGATTATAAACTGAGGTTCTCTTGACAGAGTTCTCTATCTCTAGGTGCATTTATATGGTGGCAAGGTGGTGGCATCCTATTGTCACTACTTCTCAATTCCAGCCCATAATTAATGGAACCCCCAATAGATTATCCATGACCACTTTTGTCATGAAATGTTTCTGTTCTACTCTTAATGTAGCTGAGATCTTATATCCCCCAACCTATCTATATTCAAGCGTACTTCAGAAAGTTCATGGAAAATTCATATTATCTTTTAATTCTATTTTTCCACGAACTTTTCAAAGTACCCTTGTATGGTAAATCCTTTTTTAGAACATGGCAGAACAATAGGGGACATCACAGTTTCTAGCTACATTTATGTTTTCCACCCCATTTTGACCTTGCTTGACTCACTGTTTTCTATTGGACTTCAGTTACATTGCTTTTCCCTATGACCACAGCTTACCTTTAGTCACTACTCTCCTTCAGTTACTCTCCTTAAAAGAAACTAAGTCTTTCCTTTCTTCTACAGTGCTATTAATAATAGGAAGAGTCATGTATATCCGTCAGAAAACAAACAAAAACGGAACGGAATTCTAACAGGGTAATATGAAACATATTACATAGAATAAGTATGCATCTGAAGTAAATGGTATCCTCTGGATATTTTTGTGTACCAAACTACAGATTAAAGCTCAACATCAGTAATAACAGGGATTGAATAAACTACAAATGGAAATTTTGTGAGAATTAATGTAAAAGTGATGATAGGTTTTTATCAGAAAGTCCCAACTTTAATGAAGCTTCGTTGGCATTGGATAGGATCCTATTAATTTTAAATCTTGTAGAAGAGGTTGTAATCCACACACATGTCTGGAAAATAGGTCTAGCCGTTTTCCTAAACACTATATATGACACCACTTAAAGTTCAATTTTATTTTTATGTTCAATTAACATTTTCCTTATTTTAACTTCTTAAAATGTTTTACTTCTTTTGTCACTGACGCAGTACATTTAAATGCTACTCTTCTGTTTTATGACACTTTTGATTAATTGCATTGATTTTAGTTTTAATATACTTTTATCATTATCCACTTGAAAAATCCCAGTTTGAACAAATTTATTTTTTTATCTTATAGATTTTAAACCAACGGCAGCTTATACTAAAATCTGTTAGAGCATCTCTATTTTGCATTTTAATGAGAAAAATGCGACTACTCAAATTTACTTTGTTAGTCCCAATAGGGCCTTTAATTTTTTTTTAAAAAAAGCAGCAATAATAATTTAAGTAGAGTATGAGAAAAAGGAGGATAAAAATAAAATACTGTGCTCAAAATTGCTTCTAAATAAATTAACTTATTAATCAATTATATTTGTAGCCTGTTAAGAAGTGTAGGGGCTAAGAGCCATGAGAACAAAGTCTTGAAGCAAATAGTTTCATTGAAAAAAGAATCATCTCCTGCATTATAGTAAGATATATGAAACATCAGGTGCAAATGACAAGCTAGCTGATGAAATTTCATTATAAATTTAAAAAGTGGTGCATATTTTACACAATAAGGTAGATAGATGTGAAATTTTGAAACATGCTAAACTGCATACTTTCTGACCTATGCGTACTTTAGGCGTCAAAAAGGTAAGGTGGGCTCACAGATTGCATGTCTTTCGACATTTTTTTCCTTCTTACTGTCATAAGTTGATTTTTTTTGTACCATCTTCAGAAAATTTTCTTTTTGATCATTTGCTACCCATTATTAATTGGCCTCTCTAGCCCGGGTACTAAAGTGGGGCATTTATTTGAAATGCCATAGATGCTAAAATTAATAGTAGCAAATGAAATCATCCCAGGGAAAAGATAAGGAGATAAAAACATTTTGAGGGATCAAATTAAAAATATCTATATTTGGAAGTAGATGCCAGGTATTTTGTTGGTCTTTTAATTTTTAGATGAAAAATCCAAAATAATTTAAGTATAAAATGTTTCTGTTACTAAGAAACAGCCACTTTTTATTTAGAAGAAAGACTATATAAAGAAAGGAAGACAGGATCTGAATTTTAAAAGAAGACTTTTATTTGTTGCTCAAATATATTGAAATAACACAATGGTTGGTTTTGGCAATGGAAACCAGATGATGCTCTGTGTTTTTGCTTTACAAAATTGTGTGTGATGCCTCAAATAGGATGTTGAACCTAGATATGCAGTATTCACTACTTTCACTGATGTGGGGGATTATAAAGATTATATTATAGAGTTCTTAAAAAGATGGATTAATCTTTTCTTCACAAGTAAATGTTCCTACTGTAAGGCATTTGTTTAGTCAAATGAAGCAAGAAAGAAATGAGATAATAGGACAATTTGTCATTCAAACCTTAAACAGAATTGAAATTGTGAATTTTATGCTACTGCAGATGAATTTTATTAATAAAATGTAAGCTTGCAGGGACTTTTCAAGAAGAGGAAGAGCTATGACTCTAGCAAATGCCATGTATATTTGACTTTTAAATGAATCTACATGGAAGAAAAAACAGCAAATTACCAGATTTTAAATGGTTGAAAGAAGTTATACAAGAGCAAAGGATACTAACTGTACACACTTTGTGACACCGAAATAAGACGATACTATAGGAAAATGTGTGATACTAAGTGGCATATGGCTTTCCTATGGAAATAAATATTGTATGTAAAGAATCTGATTTTATTCTGATTTCTTTATTAGGTTGGTCCTACTCCCAATCACTAAATATAGCTTTAAAAGAAAATGAGGAATCTGTTCTTCACAAGGTCTCTGATTGACTGCAATTATTTAACACATGTAGCATTAGAATTCTAGAATGATGTTGAATAAGACTTGAGAATTTTCAAATCTACAGCATGAGGATATCTACTACATACCATAGCCACCATTACAGGGATTTCTTTGGATATTTTCTTAGGTAAAGGCAACAACATTTTCACTAAAATGTGAAAGAAGTTTTCTAGCTGACGGAAACACGTACATACCCCCACAGACGTATATAAACACACACAATTTTAAACTTTCATTGCCATTAGAAGTCGTGTCTTAAGCACTTAGGCTTGAGTTAAAATACCAAACCAAACAACAATAAAAAAAAAAACCAAACAAACTAGAAAACACTAAACATGAAAGAATACCTTTTACTCTAACATGAGGTCAGTTATTAATTTAATCACTCTAACACAGGTGAGAGTTTGGTATAAGTGTGGTTGGTCACATATAAGCTGTAATATTAGCTTGTTCCATCAGCAGTATGAGTGAAGCATACTGTTAATTCAAATTGGAATATTTATGCTTACTAGGTATGACTCACTGAACTGCAAAATTGTTCAGAAAGAGTCAATATTATACTGGTTCACTGAACTTGCTACCAGCAAATAACCAGAGGCTGGTGACCAATAATCCAGTATAAGAAATAACTGTATCAATTAATAGCTAGCTTCACTGATGATTGCAAATATAATTTTTCCCAAAAAAGTCTTGAAAATAATTTAAAATTATGTTGTTTATCATGGAAATAATGACTGATTCCCTAATCCTGCCAGGAGGTTTAGTTCCTGCTAGGCACAATTCATGTATCCTGATCATCCGTGAGGTAATGGCTGGTACCTGTTAGGGTAGCCTAGAAGCAATGGTCAGATCATCCTACTGTACAGTCAACTGAGACTTCAGAATATTTGGAAGATGACTCAGTCAGTCACTGTGGAAACACACTGAAGACAAGCACAGCTGTGTGTTCCAGAAGCTGAAATGAGGACAGTAGACTGTGGCAGAGTCAGCCAGATAGAGTCTAGATGTGTTTGGTGAGGTAGACTGTGCTCTAGGCAGTCAAACACTGTAGAGCATGCATTTGTTGTGGGCATTAGTGCTTTGGGGGTTTGTCAACTGAGTGTCTTAGTCTGTTTTGTGTTGCTATAACAGAATACTACAGATTGGGTAATTTATAAAGGAAAGAAATTTATTTTTTAGAATTCTGGAGGTTGGGCAGTCCCAAATCAAGGGGCTTGCCTCTGGTGAGGGTCTTCATGCTGTGTCATCCCATGGTGGGAGGCAGAAGGGCAAGAAAGAGATAGAGAGAGAGAGACGGGAAGGGGACCAAACTCATTCTTTTATCAGGAAACTATTCCTGTGATAACTAACCCGCTCCCAAGATAATAGCATTAAGCCATTCACAAGAGCAGAACCCTCATGACCTAATCATCCTTTAAAGGTCCTACCTCTCAACATTGTTGTATTGGGGATTAAGTTACCAGCATATGAACTTTGGGGGACACATTCAAACCATACTACAGAGCAATAGATTTTAAAAATAAACTACATTTTTCCTGCTGTTAAGACACTTTTCTATAGTTAATTCATTGAGGTAAATCAGTATCTTACCTATTCTTATTTTATCAATCTACCAGAGTCACAGAAGTAGGAAGTGTATTTTCTCTCCATGGCTACTATCTGAAGCCCCTCATAGCTTTTTTAATCTCTTGGAAGCAAATTCTTGAGAATCAAAGTAGATTAATGCATGACTATAAGCATGTATCAATTATTTTTCCCTTGAACACTGCGATGGTTAATTTTAGGTGTCAACTTGACTAGTTAAGGAATACCTTAGAAACCTGGTAAAGCATTGTGTTTGAGTGTGTATGAGGGTGTTTCCAGAAAAGAGTAGTGTATGAGCCTGAGTGGACTGGGTGGGAAAGACCCGCCCTCAGTATGGGTGGGCACCCTCCAATCCACTGGATGGATCAACAAAAATGGAGGGAAAGGTGAATCTCTTGCTCAATATCTGCTGGGGCTGGGATCCACTCTCCTATCCTATCCGTGGACGTCTGAACTCAAGACTCTTTAGCCTTTGGGTTCCGGGACTTACACCAGCAGCACCTCTGGGCTTTCAGGCCTTTGGCCTCTGATTGAGAATCACACCATTGGCTTCCCTGGATCTGAGGCCTTCAGACTTGGACTAAGCCACACTACTTCCATCCAGTTTGCAGATGGCCTGTCATGGGACTCCTCAGCCTTCACAATCACGTGTGCCAATTCCCCTAATAAATCCCCTCTCATATATTCATAGCCTATCCTGTTGGCTATGTCTCTCTGGAGAACCCATATGATACAAACACCATATGATGGACTTTTTTCCTTGTTGGAGAAAAGCTTGCTACATAACCAGCATATCATTACTTTTAAGCACATCCATCTTCCAAGGGAAATAAAACATTATCTTATCATCTTTCTCATGCTAGAAGTCTGAAGTTTCAGATTCTATTAATCTGAACTACCAGTAGATTATGTACCGTATTTCTTTTTTATTAATATGTTGGTTCCCTAAGGAGACACCAGGGCCTTATCATTTTATCTTACCACTGTGCCAAATATAGTACTTTACACTGAGTAAGCTCTCAGTGATCAGGAAGTTTATGTAGACAATTGAGATTTCAGTTTCACTTTTAAGTCACATACACTGTGACAACCCATTCACTTCCTTATCATTCTTCTGGTTTTGGTGAGTAAGAAAACGGAAGAAAAGTGATTTCAAAGAGATCCTCCTGCATTTTGATTACTTTGTTCAATTCCATTTAAATACTATTGTGTATTTTTCTCACTGCATTATAAGCTCTAGTGAGTGCAGGCACCATGATTACCCTGTTCACTGTGGTGGCTCCCACACCCCAACCCCCCCCAGCCCCAACCTCCCGTGAAATCATTCGACTAATTACCAGCGATGGTTTTTGGTTTTAAAGGGAATGGGCCTAGCATGGGCACAAATTTTCTAACTGAGGCTTTGGAGAACACCAGGAGACAGAGTGGTGAGGTTCGAATACTTGGGAAACAACAAAACTAAGTATTCAGGAGCCAAATATAGAGATTTACTTCAGGATCAACAAGCTAAGAGTTTAAAGCCCAGTGGAGATGGAATCATGGTGCAGACAGGTTAGGACTAAACAAGGAAGGTGGCAGAGAATTCTAGGGAGAATATTTCAAATACTACTTGGCACAGGGTGCTGGGACTGACTAAAAGCCCAGAACCAGAATGCACAATCACGACTTTTCTGAGCAATATTGAAATTCGGATGAGAAGTGCAGGTTTTGTAACTTGAAGGATTGAGGATCACTTATTTTTTCATAGAACACTTCCATCTGTGCAATGTTTGTGAATTCCCCAAAGTAATTAGTTTTGTGGAACATTTCCAGGTGGCATATTCCTCTTTTCTGTGACTCCTGGGAATATATAAAATACAGGACAAGCACTTATGCCACAAAGTTTTATTAGGAAATTAGCAGCAACTGCTTCTACAACAGAAATATAGCTCATCCAGGAACACGCTTGCTTTACAAATAAAATAAGGAGGAAAAATGGGCAAAAGGCAAATAGAGTATATACTAATGTAACGCTTAGCAGTCCTTTCACTGTACTTTCCCAATAAGGCCATTGACTCAGTTTTTGTTTTTTGTTTTTATTTTTAATTGTACTGTGGTCATACCTTTCTGTATCTATCCAACCTTTTGGTGGGGCCTATCCACACTGACTCAGGTCTTGGCCATATGCCTTGCTTGGCCAATAGGGCATTAGCAAGATTAATGCAAGCAGAGACTTGAAAAGTGCTTGTGCATTTTGTTTTCTTTCTTTGACTTCTGTCAACATCATGACAAGATGCCTGGTCTAGCCTGCTGGAGAGATGTGAGTGTCATATGGAGGAGAGCTGAGTTATCTGAGAAGATTCTTTGCTACACAAGCTAGTCTCTCAGTTGACCCATTGGCTGATGACAGATACATGAGTGATCCTAGTGGATGTATATGAAGCCTAACCTAGATTAGCAGAATCACCCAGTGACCCATAAACTGATAAACAATTGATCTTTTATTTATTTTAGAAAGTGGTCAGCAATAGCTGAATGATAAACCTACCATATTTCAAGCCATTTCCTGTCATTATCTTCAAGATCTTCCATCTCCTAAAACTTTGCATAGTTCCTTGGAATTGATTTGTTGCTCTAACCTACAAGAATGTCAAATGTCCCAGATGTCTCTATAGTTGTGTTTGATTTCTCAGATTGTTTGTCTTAACCCTGCCTGAAAACTCTGCTGTCTTTCTTCCAAGTTTACATTTAGGCTAGTTAGCTGTGGAAACAGAATGGAATGCCTTCAAAGAGGGGAGGTGACTCTGATACGGTAGGCAATAGGGTTCTTAGGTCAAGTAGTGACACGATGAAAGGGTTATTTAAGTAAAATCAGTCTGGAAGCTATAGGCCTGATGAATTTGAATGAGAAGAGACTAGAGACATTATCTCTAGTTGATAGTTGAGTTCAGGTAGATGAGTGAATGTGCATGTGTGACCTGGAGAGGAGGTTTGGACACTGAGACTGAACATACAGGTCTTTGCTGGGGAAGTAGATGAGAACACTCTTTTGTTCACATTCTAATAAAAAGAATTGTTCAAAAACTGCTGCTGAACTTTTTTTCTAAGCTCTCCAATGTAATATGTGTTGTTAATAGTTTTATAAGTAGGCTCTAGCCCTAGGGTTCCCATTAAAAACTTTTAAATAGACTAGAATGAAATCACATAAGGCTAAAACAGCAACATTCACATGTATAATGAATGGCAAACAAAAGCCTTCAAACTAGAATTATTGTGATCATTTAAAACCAATCCAACCGGCATCCTGAGATGTAGATGTCATACTGAGTCCTTCCTGTACATGAAATTACTCCACATTTGATGTGGAAGTGTTTCACATATTCTCAAATAGATGCAACCTGAAATTATTAAGGTTTCGACAGTATGGGTTCAAAAAAACTAACTATGATAATAATTATGACAACTTCTAAACTTAGTCTTCTGTGATTAACAGGTTCTCTCAAAAATAGCAAAGGCTAATGAAAAGAAAGTGATGGGGCGAGAGTCATTCATTCATGGGTCTGTCATTCACTAACTTCTGGAGACTGAGAAATAACTGGTTTATTTTCATAGTAATGCCCCTCCCTTTTTCTAAAAATGAACTATTTTTTCGTTCTGCACTAATCCTGCTAAGTAAATTAATTGCTTCTAGAGATATATAGGCAAGTCACACTTGTGAATTGTTTTTTGTTTGCTTACTGGATTTGGTGGGTGTAGGTCAAATTCAGGGCTTCTCTCTAGGAAGAAGGAGACTAGTATCCCAGATACTAGATATGCAAGAATATTTGAAGGTTTCCTAAACAAAAATAAAATCCAGAAGGTAATGCAAGTAATAGATGCCTAAATAGATCATCACTGCTATTAAAACATTTTTGAATAAGATCACATTTTTGGCACCCTTTCGAAATGATCATGGTCTGTTTGACAGGTAGTGGAAGTAGTGATAGATTTTAGATAGGAATTTTATGGTTGAATATACTACAGTGAGATATTTAATAGTCAATGGGCATGGAATGGATGTTGCGAGTATAAAAGTAACCAGACGCAGGAAGAGTCAGTGTACACTAACACTAGCAAAATAAGCATGGACTGATTGGTGTGATCCAAATCCTCCAGGATTGGTTTTTTTTTTTTTTTTTTCAATTTGGCTGGATCGAAACATGTTCTTAACAGGATTACTTAAGACCTGAGAAAGTGTTTTCTTGTAGCTCAAGTCCCAGGGATGGAGAAAGAGACAGCAAGATGAAGGCCATTTTAATGTAACTACATTGATTAATATGCCTTACTTTTTAAAATATATTATCATATGTCATCTAATTTTTTTTTTTTTCTATTTGGCTTGAAATTGAATGTTGTGAAAATCTGCAATTTAGTTTAAGGTTTGAAAACAGAATATGACACAGAATCAAGAGAATGAGAAAGAAATTGTGGATATGGAAAGATATGCTTTTCAAGGGTAACTTTATAAGTGTTAGATTATATATATATATATCAATAGAAGTCTTTGCAAATGAAAGAATAGGGACACCTTCACTCTTACCACATAACTCACAAATAATCTGCATGCATTTTGAGTAAACATCAAAGTTGCTAACCCCCAAATCATTTTTATAAAGTTTTTCTAATACTGGTTAGCAATATTTATTTATTAAGAAATTCTATTGAATGCTGCTGTGGTCCAAATTTTTGAATTATTTTATTTTTTACATTAAAAGTTTAAATAATTTGAAAAGCATCAAAGGCAACTGGTTGTCCATATGTAAATGGTGCTTTCCCACTATTGATGTCAAATACCTCATAATATTGAAGATCTAATTCAACTCAAATATTTGAATTGTGCTGGGCACCTGGGGTATGATGGTGAATGATAAAGCAGTCCACCCCTCAAGATGTTGCAATTCTTTGGGGACACAGACAACCAAAGAGGCAATGTCAGTAAAATTCTACTCGAGCCATTACTGAGAAATACTTTAAAATAATTGTGAATGTCTCTCCTTAATTGCCTTAATCGGTCAAGTACACCAAAATTCACAGTCCCCCAGACTTAAGTTAAATCATCTGTCAAGCTTATTAATTAGCTAGGATGTAGGATTTCTAGGGAGTATTTATACTGAATTCCTTTAAACTGATTATATTTGATCCAGATGCTGCTCCAGTTTCCAAGATCATTGCTTGACTGAAAAAAATAAATGAAAGATAAATCACGTGCCTCGTAAATGTTGCACAAGTGATCCTAGAGGTATGGCAAAATACGGAAGCTACAACGAAGGCACATTAACACAGATAGGTGGTGTGACTCTGTCTTACCTCCTGATCGTCCTTTCTGCATATCTGTCAATTTGAAAAGAAATGCTTAATTCTTAAATAGTGTTTAGAAGTTTTCATAAATATTGAGGCAGAGTAAGCTACCTGATGAATCTGTTGTGACTGCTTGGATTAGAAGCCGCCAGTAAAGATTAGAATGTGAAAACCATAGGTAGCGGTTTTATTACAAGGATGAGTAAAACTGCCAGCATATTTAGGGTTATCAATCATTATGATTAGAAAATCAATATGGTAGGCACTTCAAAAATGCTTTGATATCTGGGTTCACCTCAGTCCCTGCCCAATCACTTAACATTTCTAAACAAAGGACCATTTAACCAGCTTTCCATTCGACTAGACTGAGATTGAATAGTTTGGATGTAATTTTCAGTTTGGCTGAACACCAATCAAGATTCATTCATTCTAGCTCATAGAATGCCCCATACATTCAACTTCTTTACTATTAAGTCACAGAAAAGAAAGGACAGAGCAAATATTCATCCCTCAGCAGGTTTTGTCGTCATCGTCCTCGTTGTTTTACCTTTAAGTGGCGGATGTGCTCTCATTTAATGGAAATGCTAGTAACATTCCTTTGTGAGGTATAATGGGCTTTTGTGAGCTATGACAAAAATTCCTTGCAAAAAGTAATCCTTTTAGTTTCCTTAAGAAGATACACATTATAGTTTGTTTGTAAAAATCTGTTGAGTTGTGGACATTTGCTGTAGGTATGTATGTGTACAGGAAACTTAGAATTTTTATAGACCTAAGGTCCTATGATTCAGACTGAAGAGAAATAGGAGACACTGACTGTATTAGTCTGTTTCCATTGCTTACAACAAAATACCTGGAACTGGACAAATTATAAACAAAAACAAAATTTATCGCTTATAGTTTGTGAGGCAGGGAAGACCAAAGTCCATCTGGTGGTGGTGGCAGTGATCCAGGGGTCTCACATTGCAAGATGGTGGAAGCAGAGAGAGCAGAGAGAGAGAGCAAGCAAGAGAGAAACAGACTCTCTCTTCTTTTAAATCCCTCAAAACCACACCTCTGACCACCATTTTTAATCCATTCGCTACAGCACGGTCCTGCAATCTAATCACCTCTTCAAGGCCCTACCTTTCAATTTACTATAATAGGATTTCCCACCCTCTCAACAGTTGCGATGTGGGCCAAGTTCCTAATAAATAAAACTTGGGGGACACAATTTAAGCTTCACTGAGTTTTCAGGGGACATGAGTCAATCCACTACACTGACTCTAAACACAGGAGCAGATAGTTACTTTAGAGAAGTAAGACTTGCAATATAAAGCTATTAGAGAAGTGTTTAAAAGGTAACATACACAAGTGCTAGATAATATAGGTTGAGTATCCCTTATCCTAAAGGCTTGTGACCAGAAGTCTTTCACATTTCAGAGTTTTTTGGATTGTGGGATATTTGCATAAACCAAATGAGATATCTTGGGGATGAGACCCAAGTCTAAACATGAAATCCAATTATGTTTCATATACACCTTATACACATAGCCTGAAGGTAATTTTATACAGTATTTTAAATAAATTTTGTGCATGAAACAAAGTGTGTGCACATAGAGCCATCAGAAAGCAAAGGTGTCACTATCTCAGCCACCCATGTGGACAATCTGTGGTTGTTTGTGATCATCATCATTCCTGAGTCAGAATCTATATGCTACTGATAAGCAATCATTCTCTTATACTTATTCACACACAGGAACTTAATGGTAAAAATATGACATATCATTAATACAGTGAAAAAATAATTTGGTCAGGGAAACTAAGAAGCACAGTAGCATTACCAGCATACCTGTATCAGCTGTTAGACAACAGCAACAACAGACAATGGCAGGCTTTTTGTATTTTTCAGGTGTGGAATTTTCTACTTGTGTCTTCATGTTGGTTCTCAAAAAGTTTTGGATTTTGTAGCATTTTGGATTTTGGATTATCAGATTAGGGATGCTCACCCTGTAGTACAGAATATGATGTAGGAGGTCAAGTAAGATTACTAATCTGTGCTGTGCAGGCTTTATGGAGGATGTAGCCTATATGCTGCATCTTGCAGACTGAGTAGAGATGAACAGAAAACATTATTGGCTAAAACAAACCAAGGAACAACATAGTTAGACATACACCTTCATAATTAAACTATTATTAGAATTATCCATCACTGAAATTGATCTACAAGAAATGAAGGCAATGTGCAGTATTTTGAAAGAGAGCTAAAATCTTTTCAGCACTTCAGATTTGTGTGCCATCCTTTGGTGTTTGTCTTGAACACATATAATAATTATTTTTGGTCTTCCAGAACATATTCCATAGCTGTTTTTGAAATTATAAGTAATTATTTCTCTTGGTGAAGATAGAACAACAACAACAAAAAAGCAAATACTCAGTTATTGATACTAAATATTAAGGGGAGGATACATTATAATTCCAGTATACATAGCACGATTTTTAGGTGTAGGTGTGCATAATACTCTTTGCACAAATGATTTAACTTTATAGATTTGTTTAATGCAATTGGTAGAGGCCAATAAAACATACTTTTGATCATCATTTCAAAAATATTTGGTATTTATTTCTATCCAGAAAGGCATCCATTGCCCTTTTATATCACTTAACTATTAGGATGTTGGTTTTTATTTTCATCTGGATATTTCTTAAAATTTTTGAATAGACTTGTCTTTTTTAAAAAATGAAATGTTTCCTAGGATGATAATAATTAAAATATAAATATGACCTTTTAAAATAATTACAACCAGGACAGAGATGACTAATGCATGTCAATAGTGCAAAGATAACTACTTTTGTGATGTATAGTCATATGATACTTTATAATTAGCCTTTACTGCCTCAACATAACTTTGTATGTGAGGATACCCTCTGACTCAGCTATATAATTACATGAATAAACATTGCAGTACCCAGTGACTTAATATGGAAGTCATTGTGTACTACTGAATTACAAACCACATGGCTGTGTGGAGTACGAGAGTACATGGAAGAAGAGGATAAAAAGATAATAGGAATCCTTCCATGAACTTTTTGAAGACCCCTAATGTTAGGGTGTTGTGATTTAATTTTGAACTCTAGCTTCATAAAAGGATCCATTGTGGTGGTGAAGATTGGTATATTATGATACTCCTTGGGGCATGAAGTCCTGTTCCTGGGGCAACAGAGACTTTTCAGGTGAGAGTTCAAGTCCAAGTACACAGTTAATCTTTTTTGGAGGCAAAGAGAGGTATCCTCTAGTTGGACTAATCTAGTGTTTCACCATAAGCAAGAGAAGTCTTTGCAAAGAAAACTAACAATAGGAAAATAATTTAGAGCTAGAAATTCTTAAGTATTATATGAGTTATCAATTTCAATATTCACTATATAAGGCACGCTGAATAGATAGCAAAATTGCTTCTTAGTTTCCCTTTCCTTCCTTAATAGCTGAATCAATGCGTATCCTCACATACAAAGTTAATTGTGAAGTATCAATTGTTAAAGTTAATTGTAAAGTATCAATATCAAGAGAAGGGCTTCTGGTCAAGATGGTGGGATAGGCGGTCACCAGTATTACTCTCTCCCACAAATCAACCAGTTTACAACTGTCAAAAAGCAATGACAGCCAAGCTGGGGCCTCTAGAGCTCAGGGGAAAAGGAGGAGAGACCTATGGAGTGCATGAAGCTGGGAGAAGCCAGAATGAGAGAAAGAAAAACTGCTCCAACTGTTTTGAGCCCCAGCCACTTCCAGGCTGGAGCTGCTGAGTGCACAGAGCAGGAGCTGGTAAAAGCTGCAGCTGTGCCCTTTGGATGAAGTTGCTTGGAGGCTGCAGGGAAGAAGAGGGCCTTGGTGGCCCCCTGGCCAGAAAGTCTACTACCAGGGTTCCCATGTACCCACACAGGAATGAGAAGCCACAACAAATGAAAAAACAAGCCACTCAGAGGCCAGTAAGTCATAGCAAGGGACCAGCACATGGCCCAACCCATGGGAAGTGCTTGGAGTTTAGGCGGTAGGGGAGACAGGCCCACTGGGGAACACTGGGGCATAGCAGGGACAGCTGATCAGTACAGGACCAATCAGTACAGGACCACTCAGTGGAAATTGGTCTGGAATATAGAACTGCAGCAGGTGCAGTTTGCTGAAAAGACTCAGGCCCAGACCAGAATATCTACACAACCCAGGTGAGCTGGATCTCATAAGAGCTGGAAGTACCTATAAAGTCAACCATTAAAACCTGAGCTGCACAAAATGCCTTCCCCAGGGAATCAGCAACAAAGCAACAATTTAGCTCAACCACAGGGCTCAAGTACTGGTCCTCACAGGAAGTTCCCCCATTTTAAGCAAAAGACAACAAATTAGTTCCAGTGCAGAGTTTAAGTGGTGGGAACAGCAAATAATCCAACACAGAACTGGAAGAAAAAGCAGAAGACCAGAGACAAAGTTTAATATTAACTAGTAAAGATCTCACATCACCAAAGACACCTATAAAACCTAGAAGGACTGGAAATCCCCTGGGCTACCATGCCAGGGGGTAGGGAAGGCTGGGGGCCTTGGCCACACCCCCCAAAACTCACAACCAGCCCAGTGACAACCACCGAGCTACCACAGGAAGCACCCCGGGCTCCCCTGACCCAGGGCACTGGGGGGCCAAGGGCCTCAGCCATACCCCTGTGACACCTGCAACCAGCCTATCAATGATCAAGACACCACTGGAAGCCTCCTGGTCTACCCTGCAGGAATGAGGGGGGTGCCACAGGCCTCAGCCCCAACCCTCTACCTCCTTCCTCCTTCTCCCACTCTATTTTCCTCCCCCTTCCCCTCTCCCCTTCCTCTCCAACTGCTCTGCAGCATCATAGAATGTAAAAAAATAATATTAATAAATAAATAAATGTAAAAAAAAATCAAGAAAAGTCTATGAAGGAGTCCCTGTAACAACCCACTTGTCCTAATAGTTAATAATCTACACTGACTGCAAATAGTATAGTGTCATGGCATTTAGTAGTTTCTCACTTCTTGATATGGAAGAATTAAGATAGTACTAAATTGTGATTTTTACTTCAGACTTTGTTCGCCATGAATAAAAACAAAAAGAATCTGTAAAAATCTTCATATGTTTAGATGCACAGAATTTGACTAACATGGATTTGAGTCAGTGGTCAATTATTTAATTTATAAATGTAAGATCAATTTCAAATTTTTAATTGAAAAATATTCTTATGCTAGAAGACCTCTAATAGAAATCCTCTGTAAAATAGTTATGTTTAGCCTGTTTAGTTTCAGAAATAAACCAAATGTTTTTTTTTAAGGAAGGTGTTACCTTAGGTTCTAGGCAGGAATTACGGAACATTATAACATGCCTGAAATCAAGAAAACCAGAAAGTGAAATTTCAAATGTGGCATTAGTCTCAAATAAGAACACTTGTCTTTCCTAACATATTTCCTTACACAATAACTGAATTTTGGAGTGGATAGAATAGGAATGGGCTTTGAGGGGGTGTTTACCTCAAATAACTAATCACTTTTAGGGCATCCCTAGAGTCTAACACCCTTGAGGTATTAGCTATTTAAAAACAAATATTCCATCTTCCATCAGAAGGGTTAAGCCTTGATTTCCTGCCATTAACTTTGTAGCTTTGTTGATAGGAATTTGGAATGGGAAAAAGGAGAGAGGGAGAGATGAAGGGTGGTAATGGGGAAGTGAGAGGGTACCAAGCTGGCCCCCTCATACTTTTCTAGAGTTAACAAAACACGTACATGAATTATTCACTGCATCTGAGATGGGGGACTTTGTAGCCTCCTTACTTATGAAAATCCTCTTGAGGATCTAAAGTCTCTTCATGTCACTCCTATCTGCAGGATTGGAGTTATAAAAGAAAGTATCCTTCTGCCAAAAATTTTATCCAGCTAGCTTCAATTCACAATAGTGTTAAGTTTAGCAGATCTTTGTGACACCTGCTCTGCCTTTGCCAAATTTTAATTACACGCAGCTCTGCTCAGGAAAAGACAAGCATTCTTCTGCATTTGGTGGTGGGGGAGATGCTGACTGCCTGGGGACTAGAGTGAACTCAATAAACACAAATCTTTGCTTCTTAAAAAAGCTAGCAAAAAATCACCAGTAAAATGGAGCATACACAAGAAAAACAGTCTCTTAAAAGAAGTGTGGCATGAGTGTTTCTTGCTGGAATTCTAATACCTCACTTCTTAAGTTGCACTGGGTTAAATTCCTTTGAGCAGAAAAGGATGCTACTCTGTCAGTGAAATTTATTTAATGTGACATATTATGCCTTTTGGGGGACAGCAGAGAAGGGAATGAAACACTCTTAGATCGTTACCACCGGCTGTGCAAATTCTAAAACCATGACAGGATGTGAGTGAGTCTCAAGAAGAAAACAGAAATGTGGGGTTATGGGTTAAAGTTTTAATGAAAGCAATGCTGACTCTGAGTAGTCAAAGATTGAGTCACATGCTATCGTGTTTTTAGTTTTAGTTCAAAAGGAAACAAAATTTTATAGTCATTTTAGCAATTACATTTATTATGTAGTTTTCTTTTTCTTGTATAGGGATAATAAATTAGCAGATGGTAGGTTTCCTCTCTTATAAACAATGCCCTGTAAAATAATGCTTGATTCGGAAGCAGGCAGGGTTAAACAGCAACTCCCACCCCCACCTCCATCCTTCCAAGGAAGACAGTAAATAGCTTTAGGAAGCTAGAGAGGTGGATGGTTTGGAGGAGGAACTGGTTAACCTCCATGCCCCTTAGTTTGTTAGCCCCTGTCTTATAAACAGCAGTAAAAATAATTTTAAAAGGGGCTCTGAACTTGCTTTTATAATTATGGAACCTGCATTCTACTCCACAGCCAGCTGTGGGAGTAGAAGAATGCAAGAGATAGTCCGTGGCTGGTTGCAGGCTTAAAAAATAAAGGAAAATGGGCTGAGAGAGCAACCCAAATGCCATCAGAGCCCAGGAAGATAGCAGCTATCTGTGAGGCCACTGTTCAGTGGTGAGACGTGTGGCAACCTGGACAGTGCAATGCCTGTTTGAAGGCAGGCAGATTCAGATTCTTAAGAAGACAGGGTACCGACCAAAGTAAATCTGTGGGCTAGTGCCCACCAACAGGTGCAGTTCGCCCTGTTCTAGGATCTGGCAAATAAACAAATGAATAAACAAATGCTTAATTTATAAAACGGGACCTTGAAAATCCTTCCTGGGCCTGGAAAATAGCCCTAAGCTTTAAGTTTAGAAAGCTTTTGAGTGGATCTCTATTAGGGTTTACAGAAGGTTTCCTATAGGAGGTGATATTTGACCTAGAAATTGAGGAATGTATTAAATTTTGCTAGACTGTGAATTGGGATAGGGAAAAGGGCATAAGAAAAGAGTCAAGAAACATGTTCGAGAAACGCAAATAATATAGTGTAATAAGTGACGATACATGAAGCTGAGAATATAGGTTGGGGCATGGTAAAGACATTGAATGCCATGTTAAGAAGCTGGCCACCTCAAATACTATGTGTAGCAGCGGGGAAGATTGATCAGATAGACTCTCTACTGCTCTTTGGGAACTAGTATTGGGGGGGGGATGTCTCGCATATTTGATGGGCAGTGGCTTCTAAGGTCCACTGTCCTTCCTCAGGACATTTATGAAATAAAAGAAAGTCAGAGGTGAAGGGGCTTTTTATTATCTACTCTAACCTACTCATTTCACTGATGGGGAAACTGGGATCTAGGGAACTGACATAGCTTCTTTAAGCTTACATAGGTACGAGAACTAGAATATTCTTTTTACTACCCTAAACTACCAATCCATTTCATCAGGTTTCAGTCCAGTTTCTCTTTGCATGGCTGTAATATTTTGCCTTCATTTTTACTGATTTTGAAATTCTTGGAGTTAGGCAAAGCTGTATATTACTTCTAAAGAGTTTCTGCCAACGAAATCAATAGGACTTGATATTCTGCAGTCTCCAGGTGTAAAGAAAGACTCTTTCATGGGATTCCAGCTAGCCTCTGCTAGTTGAGGTGAGCTGTGCAAATGATTTGAAATACACTTTAAATTAACTGTGGTGTGTCTGCTGCCACAGTCTTGGGCATGTTGATTTACAAGTAGTCATTCTCTTTTCAGTGCTGATTCATTTTCTAATCATAAGCCATCTCCCCCACTTTGCATCTAGGCAAGTTTGACCTTATTCAAAGGTAGAAGGGATAGATGCCTGTGTGGTGTGATTTGAAGTCCAATCCCAGCTTAAAGTTTCTAATTCATAAGCCTAGGCTCATTCTTTAAGGATCTGCTATAGGCATATACATTTTAATAGTGTCATATCTTCATTATTGATTATAGCTCATATCACCAGAAAATGACCCTCCTTATCTCTTTTAATACATTTTGCTCTAAATTTTACTTTCATTATATTCATAATGCCATCCTTGACACTTTGCTTTTGAGCTTGATTAATATATCTTTGCAACATATGAATTTTAAGTGCATTTAAGCATTCTGTTTCTGAGAGAGATTACACATTAACCAGGAAACATATTAGTGAGGATTAGTTTATCTAATTCATCCATTGTATTAGTTTTCTACTGACACATAATAAATTACCACAAATATAGTGGTTTAAAGCAGCGCAAACTTATTAGCTCATAGTTCTGTAGGTCTGAAGTGCAGCAAGATTCAAGTGGTTTTCTGCTGAGGTTCTCACAAGACTGAAATCAAGGTGTTGCTGGGTTGAGGTTTTTTTTTTTTTTTTTGTTTTTTTGGGTTGAGTTTTTATATGGAGCTTCTAGGGAAGAATCGCTTCCAGTCTTATTCAGGTTGTTGGTCAAATTCACTTGCTGGCAGCTGTAGGACCGATGTCACTATTTCCTTGCTGGCTGTCAGCTGGGATCCTCTCTTAGTTCCTTAAGTCTTCCTGCATTCCTTCTCAGGTAGTCCCCTCCATCTTGAAATCAACAATGGCCAAGTCCTTCTCATGGTTCCAGTCTCTAACTTCCCCTTCTGCCTTACTCTTCTGCAATCAGCTGGAGAAAATTCTCAGCTTTCAAGAGGTTGTGCGATTCAAATAGGCCCTCCTAGGTAATCTCAACTTTTTAAAAAGCAAAGCCCTTATAAAAAGAACACAGAGCTCTCTATGTTTCAAGGGTTATAGGAAATAGGAAAATTTCTTGGCTAGGGGCTGGTTCTCTGCCTTTGGTATAGCACAATATGTAGGGCGGATGGTGGGGGATAGAGGACAGTAAAAGGACACAGTGTGGTTGTCAGGCAGGGGGAGTTAAGGGAAGACGAAACATGCTGGAAAGTATGTAGGGGGAGACCAAATAAAAACTTTCTACTTTCTAATTTTGCCTTGGACTGGTCCAAAGGACAATGTAAACCAGCCACAGAACCACAGACCATCTGATATGGGTGATCTCTTCTGAGATGTGCGTTTCTATTGCCATGGAAAGAGTAATACTAATTTTTCCTACAGAATCTCACAGTGGCTATTAACCATTAACAGAGAGAGGTGGAAGAGAAGGTCATTCTTCCAGCCTCGTATAACAATACAGGTATGTGTGCAGTACGAAGAAATAGTAGTGGACTTTGCTTATCACAAAACAGCCCCATTAGGCTAAATATACGTGATCTGTAGATGACAGCAAAGATCCCAAAGCAGCTTTTATAGAGTATGCTTAAGTGAGGTAACTGCAACAAGAGTACTCCAAAACATTCTTGACTATCACTTCAAACTGTTAAGGCCACTTGTTGGCATCAGGGGAGCAACAGCAGACTAACTGGCTTAATGTACAGCAATCAAGGATGGGGTAGTCATCTTTAAAACAGAACTAAGATCCTGAAAACAAAGGCTTGAAACTGAAACTGAAAAGAGAAACAAGAAATCAAATGACAACTGTATGCACATCTTCCAAAATGGGCTGGTTATAAAGCATCTGTCTCCGTGGTCCTTTAATTTAAAAGGCATTAATGGCATCATCTTTGAATTATAAAAGTTAACAGAAAAAGTCAAGAAAAAAGGGGGTATTTTTTTTTTTTTTAGTGGAAATGGGTTATATAATCTAAGATTAAATTGGATGGTTTCCTATGACTCTGGAATCTTCAGTCCTCTCATTTACTAAATTCCATCATAGGTGATAGAATCAATTGATTACCTTCCTTTGCTAAGGATGTTGAAAAGGCTAAAGCCATTTAGTCACAGCCCATAGGTAAGGTTTAAATTTCTTACTTTTCTCTTTTGCCTTTGGTTTTTACTCGCCTCCTTGCTCCAAGTAATTTCATTCCGGTGAATGTTGAGATGTTTGTTTTTACTAGCATTCTATTTTCTGTGGAGTTTCACTGCCTACGGGTATGAAAAATTAGTGTGTAATAACTATAGAGATGATGATGTCTTTCTATGAATAAAGGCAGAAATATAATTTTGAACTCTAACCTTTAGATTTTTAAACTTTTCTCTACTGCCATGCTAAATTATTTTTTGTTCTTAAAATGAGAAAAAGGGGTTTAAGTTATTATAAAATGCTTTACTACTTTGACCATATTGAAGTGGCATTTTATGACTTTCATGAATGGCAGGAAACCACATTTCACTGATCTTGTTTTATAAATCACGATGCATTTTTTAAGATGAGATATGAATTCTTCTGCCAAATGTAGTTGGTTCTATAGATGATAAATATCACACAGGAGAGAGCAGGTTCTCTAACTGTAAACCTTTCTCACCTTGCTTCGAGAGAATTAAAGAATAAATAACTCATGAAAAAATTAAAACCAAGAATGTGTACGTTTGTACTCTGTGCATGAGATTAAAAGCATTCAGCATCAGCTATAATACTGAAGTGGCAAGCAATTTACTTATTATCTATTTTTTCCATGGGATCAAAATAAATTCTCCAAAATGTGCCCCCATTTTTGTATGCTCCATTTCTTCTTACTTCCTCTTTGGCAAGGACTTCTTTGCTACCAGTACACAGTGATTAAGAGATATATGGACTTCCTGTATGGATAAGGAATGTGCTATATCTTAGCACATATATGAAAGAGCTAAGAGGTCCAAATACCCACTTCATCACTGTGACGCCTCAAAATACTATCTAGGCAATCATCCCGTTAGCAGGGTAATCTTCTCCTATACTTTGTCAGATACGTGATTGTCACCTGGATTTTAGAATTACCCCCAATGAATCTTCATGTTCTAAATTCCACACAAAAAAATCTCAATAGTGACAAATAAAGCAAAGGATAGTTTGCCCACTTTACTTATACTGGAGTTCAACCTTTATTCTGCCTGAATTAAGATGTCCTCAATGCTAGTGATAACCCAAACCTAGGCAGCACAATTTCCAAGACAGTCAATCATAGGTCACTGAGAATGCCATTTCGCCCTTGACCAGGCATAAGATGTGTCATATTTTTTTTGCATTTAATTTTGTTTGACTCCTGGTGATATTGTTTAGGCCTGGCATATATAGGTCACTTGCCTGTGATTGCAGCAGGCCATATGACTTAGGTTTGGTGGGAGTATAGACCCTTGTTCATCTTATCCCCTAGTCATATGATGGCATCATGATATCTGAATATACTTATGTATAGCAATTTGTATTCCTGTTATTGTGGTCAGGGTAGAAATGTATCCATCTTAGTCCATTCGGGCTGCTATAACAAAATACCATAAACTGGGTAGATTATAAACAACAAATTTATTTCTCACTGTTCTGGAGCCTGGGAAGTCCAAGATTAAGGCAAATTCAGTGTCTGGTAAAGGCCCACTTTCTAGTTTATAGATGACGCCTTCTACCTATGTTCTCACATAGGGGAAGGGGCAAGGAGTCTCTCTTGGGCCACTTTTACAAGGGCACAAATCCCATTCGTGAGGGCCGTGCCCTATATGACCTAATCAGTTCCCAAAGCCCCCACCTCCTAATACCATCACCTTAGGAGTTAGGATTTCAACATATGAATCTGGGGGGACACAAGCATTCAGACCATAACAATCTCCTTAAGAGAAGATCCCAATTGACGGTACCATTTTTGATACAGTAGTTATGTGGCTAACTCATGTTAAAATTAGTATTCAGTGGAAGCTGAGATGCAGGTTCTACAACCATGGGACAACAGAAGGGCCCTATAATCTATCTTACAGGATTCAGGAAAGGTAAATAATGACTAACATCAAAAGATTTTCCTATTCTGAACACTAATGCCAACGTGCAAGAAACCCAAAAAGTAATGTTAAATAGCCTAAGGAAATGAAGTAATCATCACCATCACATCAAGTTTTCAGAATAACAGTGAAAATGAAGCATGCACCTTTTAAGGTTTGTACATAAAAGGCATCAAAGTATTATATACAGACAAAACAGGACTACAAATTAGGTTTGAGGAAAACAACAGAACCATTCTGCATGAACTGAGACTGCTTTTCACCCAATATAAATTGGTAAGGTAAACAAGAAACAGTGGTAATTGGAAGTCTAGCAAGACTTCCATTAAACATAAGAAAAAAGTAGAATATATATTTCTCATGGGCTAGTCCATAATTACCCATGGAGAATTTGTATGACAGATACTTACACTTTACAAATCTTAGATCTTGGTTAAGTATCACTGCCTTTTCCCAGATGGTAATTGCCAGCGATTCATTTCCAAGAAGGTACAAAGAATGTTGGATACAGACCTAGTAAGGGATGGTGTTTGGCCTCAAGCAAGCAGTTGTGTCAAGTACGGAATTAGAACATTGCTGTAAAGCAAACACAGTAGCCCAAGTGTAGGAGACCGGACTAGAATAAAAAGCTAAGGAAATTTGCCTATCTTACAAAGCCATGCCTCCATCAGAGCAAGGAGTTTGCTTAGGTGAATTGCTTTTCAAACAAAAGATTAGTGTTATGCCTCCAGCTTTATTTTTATTGCTCAGCATTGCTTTGGCTATTCGTGGTCTTTTATTGTTCCATATAAATGTCTGAATAGTTTTTCCCATTTCTGAGAAAAATGTCTTTGGAATTTTGATGGGGATTGCATTGAATTTGTATATCACTTTGGGTAGTATGGACATTTTCACTATGTTGATTCTTCCAATCCAAGAGCATGGAATATCTTTCCATCTTCTTGTATCCTCTCTAATTTCTCTCAGCAGTGGTTTGTAGTTCTCATTATAGAGATTTTTCACCTCCTTGGTTAACTCAATTCCTAAGTATTTTATTTTTTTGGTGGCTATTGTAAATGGGCAGGCTTTCTTGATTTCTCCTTCTGCATGTTCACTATTGGAGAAAAGAAATGCTACTGATTTTTGTGTGCTGATTTTGTATCCTGCTACTGTGCTGAAATCATTTATCAATTCCAACAGTTTTTTTGCAGAGGTTTTAGGCTGTTCGATATATAGGATCATGTCATCTGCAAACAGGGACAGTTTGACTTCATCTTTTCCAATCTGGATGCCCTTTATTTCCTTCTCTTCTCTGATTGCTCTGGCTAGTACTTCCAACACTATGTTGAATAGGAGTGGTGAGACTGACTTTAAGCTATACTACAAAGCTATAATAACCAAAACAGTATGGTACTGGCATAAAAACAGACACACTGACCAATGGAATAGAATAGAGAATCCAGAAATCAACCCACACACTTACTGCCATCTGATCTTCGACAAAGGCACCAAGCCTATTCACTGGGGAAGGGACTGCCTCTTCAGCAAGTGGTGCTGGGATAACTGGATATCGATATGCAGGAGAATGAAACTAGATCCATACCTCTCACCGTATACTAAAATCAACTCAAAATGGATTAAGGATTTAAATATACACCCTGAGACAATAAAACTTCTTAAAGAAAACATAGGAGAAACACTTCAGGAAATAGGACTGGGCACAGACTTCATGAATACGACCCCAAAAGCACGGGCAACCAAAGGAAAAATAAACAAATGGGATTATATCAAACTAAAAAGCTTCTGCACAGCAAAAGAAACAATTAAAAGAGTTAAAAGACAACCAACAGAGTGGGAGAAAATATTTGCAAAATATACATCTGACAAAGGATTAATATCCAGAATATATAAGGAACTCAAACAACTTTACAAGAAGAAAACAAGCAACCCAATTAAAAAATGGGCAAAAGAGCTAAGTAGGCATTTCTCTAAGGAAGATATCCAAATGGCCAACAGACATATGAAAAAATGCTCAACATCACTCAGCATCCGGGAAATGCAAATCAAAACCACATTGAGATACCATCTAACCCCAGTTAGGATGGCTAAAATCCAAAAGACTATGAACGATAAATGCTGGCGAGGCTGCGGAGAAAAAGGAACTCTCATACATTGTTGGTGGGACTGCAAAATGGTGCAGCCTCTATGGAAAATGGTATGGAGGTTCCTTAAACAATTGCAAGTAGATCTACCATACGACCCAGCCATCCCACTGTTGGGAATATACCCAGAGGAATGGAAATCATCAAGTCGAAGGTATACCTGTTCCCCAATCTTCATCACAGCACTCTTTACAATAGCCAAGAGTTGGAACCAGCCCAAATGCCCATCATCAGATGAGTGGATACGGAAAATGTGGTACATCTACACAATGGAATACTACTCAGCTATAAAAACGAATGAAATACTGCCATTTGCAACAACATGGATGGACCTTGAGAGAATTATATTAAGTGAAACAAGTCAGGCACAGAAAGAGAAATACCACATGTTCTCACTTATTGGAGGGAGCTAAACATTAATATATAAATTCACACACACACATACACACACACACACACAAATCGGGGGGGGGGAGGGAAGAAGATATAACAACCACAATTACTTGAAGTTGATACAACAAGCAAACAGAAAGGACATTGTTGGGGGGGAGAGGGGGGAGGGAGAAGGGAGGGAGGTTTTGGTGATGGGGAGCATTAATCAGCTACAATGTATATCGACAAAATAAAATTAAAAAAAAAAAAAAAAAAAAAAAAAAGATTAGGATCAAACTATTGGAAAACAGCAACAGGCACGATTGAGACTTTAGCAACAGCAAGATGTAATAAGTGATTGGGAAGTCGAGGAAAATCTATACACATGTGTGGAGTACATACTGAACCACTTTGCTGAATGCCAGTTTCTTCTTGGTCTAGTGCAACTAACTATTGCAGATAGTGAGGGAAAAACATCAAAAATGAAAAAAAAAGAGCAAAATGAATCTTATTATGTACAAGTAAATTCTTTAGGACACAGAAAGATAAGATATACCAGGAACAGTTTTATTTTAAAGAAAATTATCAACATCAAAAAGCATGTAAAAGTCTGCGCTCAGATGGATCTTATTGACGAATTTGGATCTTATCTAAGATTTGGAAGCCGGATCTCAAGCAGTTGCAAGGCAACATCAAGGGTATACCAATATATGAATTTAAATTGCATATAAATGGGCATTTAACTTTTTGACTGCCCACAATAAAAGTACATCTTATTTCTCACTCTTTTATCTCTCTCTGGCTCATTCCTGACATACCTTGGTTAGATCACCCAGCCTACCCCTTACCAGTATGACTACCAAAAAAAAAAAAAAAAAAAAAAAAAAAAAAAAAAAAAAATCACCTTGGACAAACAGTGCATGAAGTAAAACCTTTTAGATAACTTTATAATACAAAATGGACAACAATAATGTGAACATAAGAGGAAGAACTATTGTATATGAAGGGAGTAAAAGTCACCATGGCATAGAAAATGGTTACAGAGGGGAGACCTGAGGAGAGAAAACAGAAAAGATGTCTGAAAGAGGGGCAATAAGAAGGGTGGAGTCAAGGAATCAAACAGCAATTGTAGCTAGTCTTCTCTGTTCTGTTTTCCTGAGGGTACCTTCTCTATATTAGTTTGCATCATGAGGATTTAGTCTATCTTTCTCCTGAGCACAAACTCTTAGGTGAAGGAGAACTTAGCCTACCCAGTATATATGTAAGCATTGCCTAACTTCATCCTGATCGACCAACCCCAATACTCGTGCTAAAGCAGTGATTTTCAACCATGGCTCCTCAAAGAAGCACATGGGGAGCTTTTACATCTGTTATGTCTGGGTCCAGTACAAGAGATTCTTCAGTAATTGAGTGGAGCCTAGGGATGGATATATTTTAAAAGCCTCCCAAGTATATCTAATGGACAGCCAGGGTTGTAAACCAGTGCTACTGCATTGGTTCTGAAATTTCACCTGCAGAAGTAATTCTCTGGGGGAACTTTAAAAAAATGTAGATTTCTGTATCCCAGAACTTCAAAGCTCGTAGGTCTGAGAATGGGCCTGGGACTCCACATCTTTAGTAAGCACCGAAGTGATACAGATGCTGACAGTCCAGGACCATACTTTGAGAAACCCTGCATTAAAACTTTTTTCATATGCCCCCCAAATTCTAATTTTTACTGCATGATATATGAAAAGTAACTGTAAACTAAATGTAATTCACAAGCCCCACTGAAAAATCTGGCTTCATTGTCGTATCAGAGTAAGTGGATTTTGTGATTAGTATCTTGGGTGTTGACCATTTACAAACTTGGGGAATTTTCCACACATCTTCTTGTTAGTTAACAAAAGGTTCTTAGAAGTGAGATTTTATTGTCTAGAGGAATGAAAGATTTGCAGAAGTAGAATTCAATGACGGTATTAATTTTCTATTACTGTCTAACAAATTACTACAAATTTACTGGCTTAAAAACAATGTATGTTTATTATCTCATAGTTTCTGTGATTCAGGAATCTTGATAATGGCCATAACTGGGTCAAAGAATCTCTGATCTCAGCCAGAGGATGAGAGATCTCAGGATCTCAGAAGACTACAATCTAGGTGCTGTCCAAGCTGAGTGCATTTCTGGAAGAAACAAGCTCATTTGGTTGTAAGCATACATCTGTTGTTTGCAGTTATAGGACTGAGGTCTCCTTTTTCTTGCTGGCCATCTGCCAGGGGCCACTCTCAGCTCCTAGAGTACCCTACAGTTCCTTGCCACAGGTCTGCTCACAACACGGTAGCTTATTTCTTCAAAGCCAGCAGAAAAATACCTCACTCCATGTGGCTAAGACAGTCTTATATAAAATAATATAACACCTTTGCCATATGGCATAACCTCAAGAGAGTCCTTTGCCATGTAGAAGAAAGTCACAGGTTCTGCCAGCACTCAAGGAGAGGAGATTATATAAGGGCTTGACTCACTGGGGGAAGTCTTAGAATTCTCCATACAACAATGACTAAATGAAGAAGCATTCCAAATGTCAACTATGTCTTAGAAGGAAACGTGGTAAATGGAAAACAAAATTAACAGGAAAAATTTGAGCAAGTGTATCACCTGGAGAGATTAAGGACTGGGAAGAGATAAACTCCTCTGATGTGGCAAGTATCTTTTTTTTGTTGTTGTTTTTTTGGTGGCTGACCGGTATGGGGATCTGAACCCTTGACCACAAATATCATCTTTGGTGATATTTTTTATCATACATAAGGGAGAAAGATATTAATATACCGTATTTAAATTTTATAGTGTTGGAAGGTAACCAATTGGGTGAGAATGAAGATGTTTTTGATTTCATAAGTACTTATTTTTTTGGAAAACAAAATTTACTTTATATAAAAATATAAACCATGATTGAAAGTAGTAGGGGGTTAAAAACCATACTAGGTTCTGAGGAAGGATTTTCTGCTTTTACTGACATCAGAGGATGGGTCACTAATAGTGACTACTGGTCATAAGACAGACCCAGCAGCCCATTTGGCAATACCAGTGCATTTCATCCATCATCTCCATGTTTCATGGGAGCCTCTCTACTATTGTTTACATAGTGTGCATATTGGAAAGGCAGCACCAAGCTTGAAATTATGCTATCTAAAAATTGAATCTCCATGGTCTGACATGAAATATAGAATAACAACCACCCATGTCTTAGTGGTGGGGTGGCTGACATCTTTGCAATTGATTAGGCTCTGGTTAATCCTAAATTACTTAAGGTTATATCACATAAACACATAATAAAGGTTTTTAATACAATATTTTCAACTGGCATCTCCTAGGCTTTCCATAGCGGTTTGTCTATACTCTTAACCAACAGCATCTCTTATAAAGAAGTAACCAAAGTAATAAACTTTCTGCATCTATATGATATGTGAAATATCAATTATAATCAAGTTAAGTAGGTAGTCTGTTAGCTGCCAGGTTTTTCTACATGTAACTGTCTCCTGGATGTTTTAAAGGGTTATGGACATTCAAGGATTTCTAAGCATTAGACTTATTGTGATCTTAATGCAATGCTGTTAGAGAATTTATATTCCATATAACACAATTAAAAGCCCCTTCCTTGTGCTCTGCTTTAGGGAAGGTAAAATCGAAGTTAGATTCCTTTAGACTGCTCTGTGAATTGAATATATTTAAACCAACTGTCAGATGATGCTCTTTGCAAAATGACCCTGAATATACAACCATGAGTCTCTTCTTGCCTAATTGGGGATGAATCAGAACAGAATACTGTGCCTAAGCAAATAGAGTTGGCTACTTTCTGGCATAATTACAAATTCAATGTTTTCAACAAAATCAGTGCTTTTGTTTTGATAATATTCTCAAAATTTCTTTAATTTTGTGAATAGATTCACATGGTTTAAAAATGAACAAGTATACGTAGATACATGGTGAAGAAACTCCCTTCCATCTCTGGCTCCTGTGTACTTAGTTCCTACTCCACATTTCACATTTAACCACTGTTAATTTGTTTATTCTATATCTTTCCATGTCACTATGAATTGGCTCAGTTTCTGCATTTTCTATTCTGTTGCACTGATCTGCCTGTCAATTCATGCAACAATACTACTGTGTTTCATGGTGGGGCTTTATATTAAATTTTAATACCTAGTAAGGCTAGTTTCACCTGCTTGCTCTTCTTTGTCAATTTTTATGACTATTATTATTTGCTTATTTTTCCACATGAATTGTAGATTCAGCTTGTCTAGTTAGAAATGTGTTGGTAATTTAATGAATTGCATATTTATAAATTGATTTAGAGTACACCGATATTTTGATGATTTTTTCTTTGTCTGCAGAAGCACAAGCTTTCCTAGATGATAGATTTGCTGATAGTGCTAAAGGACAAGTGAAATAAAATTTAGGAAACTAGGAGGTAGAGGGAAGAGTTTGAGTATGATTTCCAAGTTTCTGGCTTAGGCTTCTGAGAGGATGTGGACTTGGCAACCAAACAATATACAGGGTATTAAAAAAAAACAAATCCAAATCAACACGCATATGTGTGTGTGTGTGTGCTGGGGAAAGGAAAAAGATGAGTAACAAATGTACTCATTTTTTTTTCTCTTGTTTAGAAATAGTTTCAAACTTTGATAAAAGGTACAGTAGTATAAAGAACACCTAAATACCCTTTATCAGATTCACATATTAACAGTTTGCCTTGCTTGCTTCCCTTCCACTCACCGCCCCCCGCAACACACACATTATGAACCACTGGAAGGTCAGTTGCAAACACCATATCCCTTCACCCCTTCATCCCTAAATGTGTCAATCTATATTGCTAAGAATAAGGACATTCCTTCCCTAATTTACCAACACACATTCTGATTTTTTTTAGTTTACCCAATCATGTATTTTTAATTGGGAACAGTTCCTCAGCCTTTGTCTTTTAAGATGATTACAGTTTTGAAGAATGTAAGCCTTTAAAAAAAAAAAAAGGACAGTGAGAGAATGTTCTTCATTTGGGGTTTGTCTCTTGATTCCTGCTGATTACATTCAGGTATGCAACCTGGGATAGAATGATGGAATACTGCATAAATGAATACTGCATAAATGATGTACATCCGTAGACACATGATGTACATCTGCACCTCATTGGTGATGTTAATTTTTATTATTTAGACCAGATGTTGCTGATTTCTCACCAGTATAGTTACTATTGTTCCCTTGCAAGTAATGTTAAAAGAAAAACTTTGTACAAAATAAATTTAATAGAGTTTTTTTGAGCATTAAAGGATTCATGAATTGGACAGTATTCAAAACTAGAAGAGGATGAGAGAGCTCTGCTTTAGCAGTATAAGCAGCAAGCTTTTATAGCCTGAACACAGAAGCAAAGTAAAGAAATTACTTGATTGGCTACAGCTAATTATTTGGGTATGATCCAGTAGAAAGTGCATAGTTATAGAAATAAAGGCTAGTTGGCTATTTGTGATTGGCCGAAACTCGTTTTTGTTTTGTTTTGTTTCCAAAATTAACCGGCTACAAGGTATGCCTCTAAGTTAAGTTTCAGTTTGCTTGTGTGAACTGGGTTCCAGGTACAAAAACAACCCCAGGCCAATGGCCGCCTCCTTATTTTGCTTTAACATTAGTAAGTAATCTGGGGAAGAAATTTTAAAACCATGAAAATACCCTACTCCTGATCAAACTGGCCCCTCCAGATTTAGTGTTCATCATAGTGAAGGTGGCTCTATGATGGCTCAGCAAAATGGTGATTTTTACTAACTGCATTAATCCTTGTGCCTTATCAGGGATTACTTCACCTGTGTATTTATGTATTTATCTGTTTACTACTAATATGATACCGGATCTTTATTTTTTCAATGGTTTCTCATCCAGCAATAAGTTCATTTTGGACATATCATTGGGGTGCCTGTGTGTGACTATTTTCTCTCTAGTTAAATTGTAATCTTCCCAACACTGGGGACTATGCTTTTGTTTCCTTCTTATTAAATTCTCTTTTACACACACACACACACACACACACACACACACACACACACACACACACACACACACACACACACACACACACACGAACCCCTAATCTAGAGCTCTGTTTAACAGAAGTCACTCAATGAAGACTGAATAAATGATCGAATGGCTTGAGGGTGCTGGCAATGACATTTGTAGCTTCAAGCCATAGACATCGTGTAAGTGTCCTTTGTAGATCATTGTAGTCACCACCAAGTGAAAACTAGAAGTTCGGTATGGATCATTGTGATAATTGTTTAGGACAGTGTTAATAGAGAATCAACATTTATATTTTAAGTGCACTTCAAAGCCTATTAGAGACCCAAACCATAGCATGTAATTAGGGGCACATTTCCCTAAAACCTCAAACGTCAATCCTTTGCTCATATTGTATATGAAAATTCATATAACTAAGTTTGTTTTCAATTTCTTTTACTATGCTGTAGTGTATAATGCTCCTTCTATTGCAATATTGTTTATTAATGTAAACCTTGCTCTGATTCTCATTTTCCACCTGAAACTCCCTGGTTTGTTTCTCCCGTGGTACTCTCTAAAGCAGCACGAAGAGATAACATTTTTCCCAATAACCTCAAAGTCTAGATAGGACATTGACTTTGGAGACAGGAGATTGTTGGTGGATTAAAACTGTCTCATTGTTCAGGTAATTTTCAAGAATATGAGTTTTTCCTATATGATAGAAATTACTTGCATAGGCTTTTGGGACTTCAGAAATTCTTTAGGTAAATTTCTGTTTATGGATATATGTATATACAAACACACGTCTTTCTATGCCCTGCCATACATCTGTTCATATAGGATGGACACAGATATGTTTTCCCCCCTCCGTCTACTTCATTCGCTATTTCCAAAGTGACTCAGTGGCAGAAGGAATATTTCAGCTTCAATTAATCCCCCCCCCTTTTTCCCCTCTCTTCTATTCTAGCACATTTCGTGGAGGAAGGTGTTCCCTAAAGACATTAGTTGTTGGTAGTTGTTGTCTTAAGAGACTTCTAAGTCCCTGTTCAGGGATTTTAATTCACTTTGTCTCAAGCTTCTAAAACTAGCTTCTCCTGACATTTTTGTATGTTCTGTATTTCACTGAAAAAAACTTCATATTATCCAATTTCTGCTGCGAACTTCAGGTTTGGAATAAAGCTTTTTATACACATATATACACATGCATATACACACATAAGGAAGTACTGTTTTAAATAAAATCACTGGTCAAAAAAAAAAAAAATCTAGTTTTTGGTCCAGCTTAATGTTAAAACAGATTGGTGTGGCATAAGCGTTATCTCTTTAGAAACAGGTGGGAATACCTACCGGGGGAACACGTAACATGGTGTAGTTGGTGATGCATTATTCTTAACAGTTTTTAACATCACTATTTTAAGATATAGCTAAAATGCAAAGGTAATTCAATAAAGAGATAAAGGAGTTAACATGTCAGAATTAGGAATGTTTCCTACATGAAGTATCTGGAAATGAGTTCAATTTGCTTCTCTCTCTCCCCCCTCTTCCTTCCCCCCCATTTGGCCCCCCAGTCTCTGTCTCTCTTTCCCTGCTCCGTCCCTTTCTACTTTTTACGAACTTACCGCATCATTTTCCATTTATATTTTGGGAAAATTGGAAAACAATACTTGGCAAAACTGAGGGGGGTTGAAGAGTGATTGGTCAGGTAAGGGGCATAAAGAATAATTATGATTTGTAATGATGAATATGCTAATAAATACATAAGTAAATAAAAATGAAGCTTCTTATCTCAATGCAAAAGGATTATGTTGGTCTCAAACCTAATTTTGGCGTTGTGTCCCTTTTTTTCCTTTGTACCGATACAACACATTTCTCTACAGTATATTTTTGGTCAGTTGATCATTCAAGACAAAACATCAAAAGTATTATATCATCTTTTTTCTTGGAACTTAATTCTTTATTTTTCATGGAAAACCTAAGTGTCATGGCAGTTCCATGATTTGAAAATGTATCCTGTATCTACATTTCCAAATAGAGTTTTCTGTTGTCCAACTTATTTTTACTATAGTTACCACTGCTACCTCACCTCATGTCCTAACCAGTTTATGTTTAATCTACATGTTTCTGAACTTTATTCTTAGCTTTACTTGATTACTTTTTTCCTAGAAGATCATGAAAGTGTTAGCATAACTTAGTTTGCATGTAATGCTGTCTGTGCTAAGAGAGGTGGTATCATATACATGAAAAGTGAACAGGCCCTGGGAAAGTTGAAAGAGCTGCCTTCACAACCTGAGTCTGTCACTGACTAGCTGTGTTTTTATGCAAAAATAACTTAACCATGACTTCCTTATTTATATGATATAAACAATTGCATGGGTTAAACTAAATAGCACATATAAAACATCTAATACAGTCTAACGAATAGGGGGTATTCAGGATATGGTGGCTACTATAATTTTATTATTACTGTTTTATTTTTTTTGTTGTTGTTGTGAGACCAGAGAGAAATAATTGGCCTGTTCTACAGCCTGATGTAAGGAGGTTGCAAACAGATTTCAGTATTGTCCCTAATTGCATCCAAGGGCTGGGGAAATTACTGAAACCTTTTTCTTTCTCTCTGTACAGCAGAAATAAATCATCTACCTAGGGAGTAGTGATGACTATTAGTTGATTAGTTTTCTCCATAGATGGCGACCTTACAATAATCTATAAATACTGGGAGATAGTTGTTATTTATTTCTTCAAATGAAACCTTTATTAGGGTTTTAATGGATCCCTTAGAAGTCCTGTGCTTTTGTGTGACTATACAAATGGAATTACAAAAGTGAGTTTCAGCAGAAGAAATTAGGAGACAACTAACGTGTCATTTCCCTTTAAGGGATATCTTCTTATGGTTTTGTTTTTTAGGAGCCTTTTTAGCACTTCTGTGACAACCCTTCCCCCAAGCAAGTCAAGAAGTATCAAAGAACAGTGGGGACTGTTGAAAATGGTATTCTGGAACATCATTCTGATTTCCCTTAGGGAACTATCTGACATTTTATCAGACTGTGTCTAGTAGTCTACAGAGATTTTACTTACATTTAAGACTTAAAATCCATAAAAATCAATTGTATTTTTTGTTGTATTTGCATTTATATAGATCCTTTAATATATTTTACATCATAGTTCTTCTACAGATCAATGAATTATATAGTTTTATGGCAAGGACTATACACCTGGCAAAATTGACAGCTATTATTTACAAAAGTCCCCTTTTTACACGTTTCTGCATGTGAGAAAGAATGTTGCAGATTATAGAAAAGTAGAAATAAGAGGGGAATTAGTTAACACTTATCGGTTATTGTCTTTCAATGTCAACAATGATCATAAACATTATACTGAATCTATGGATATTAAGGGGCTTTTCTCAGCTCAGGAAACCAACTAGATCCAGCTCAAGTATCATCACATCAGCGCTCCCTTCCATAATATGAGCTTGGACTTTTGGCCAGGATGTATTCTGAGAGGTGGTAAACATTCATTCATAACTTGAGCTTGGACTCTTAGCTATAGATGGGATGCCTGAAAGGTATGTATCACTAAAAAGGATTCTAAGCAATCATTAACATAAATTATAGAATCCTGTCTACACTTCTAGGCTAGTTTCACAGCAGACAATTGGGAAGATTTGCCATGTTATTTGTATGAATGCAAACTGTGGAATTAGCAAGTGAGAAATCTAATGGATTTGGGAGAGAGAAAAAAAAGAGATAATTTAGAGAAAATGTAATTTATTCCATAAATTAAGAGTTTTACTGTTTTTGAAATTCAATTCCATCTCAAGGTCCATCTTTCAAAAAAGATTACATGTCTAGTAAGACATATTTAGGTAATACTAAAATGTCATAATGCATTAACTAGCAGGACTGCTGCTTTGTATATAGTGCGGGGGGGGGGGTCTCCTCTGCTTCTTTGAAAAGAGGTGTTTGATCTTCTTTCACATAACTTAAATGCAATAAAAATATGCTTCAAGGAATACTATGAAATCTTTTTACTGGTACTATCTGATACAGTTAAGGATCTTTGGGGTATATATGAAGCAAAAAGTGACTGGTTCATGTGTGTATATTAACCGTTTAGAAATAATCATAAAACCCTGGGGTTTCATGAGCTTTCCCTTTAACACCAATCACGGAATTAAGAATCTGAGTTAAAAAGTTCCCCAATTTAGTTAACTCCATGGTTCTCATATCTGGCTCACAGTTGAAGTCCACCTGAGGAGCTTGACAAAATGGCTTCCTGGTCGCAAACAAAACCTACTGAATCAAAATTTCCAGAGCTAAATAAGTACAGGAATTTTTTCCAGTGCCTTTCAGGGATTCATATGACAAGCCATTTTTGGGAACCACGAATTGAGACCAAAGCCAACAAAGTTTGGTGGAGTTTTATCTCTATATTCAGAAATGGGGATTCCACAAGGTCCATACATGTGTATTTGGGATTAATTACCCTGGCCATGACATAATTTTAAATGTCTTTTTCCTGCAAAACGAAACTATAGGCTCCACCTTGACTCACCTTAGAAACTGTGACATCTGGCCTTGTTCTCCTTTTTTATCAGGTATTCACAATGTTTAAGGGTTATATTTAATTATCCCCCAGGTACTTTTTCTCAGTAATAACCCAACTCCCTGAATCTTTTCTCATAGTTCCTATTTTCTAACTCTTTAATGGTTTTTGCTCTTCTTCCCAGGAATCGTTTCTCCAAATACAGAGATGTGGATACCAATAGCAGTCTTGTCTGAGAAGCATAAGGTTGACTAATAACTAATCTTACTAGAAAAACCACTTCAAATGTCAGGAAATTAAACTTGGCTGTTTCACTTTTGGTGGGACATTAGGGCATGTAATTATTACTACATATGCATTTCTGCTGTCAATCCAGATCTTATGAGAATATAATTGAAAATATGACCTGGCCATTAGTTTCTTAAGGAGAGTAACAAACCCTTTTAAACCTAGACTTTCACATCTCATTTTTTTTAGGTAACATCTAAACACATACATATACATAAATGTATGCATAACTGTCTGAGGGTTAATCGGACCATTGTGATATGGAAATATTTGATCTGAAAATATTGCATAACCTAAATTTCTAGCAATTAATATGCATAGTCACAAGAAGAATCTTGAACTAACCATGAGCCCTGCCCCCAAAAGAGAAATAATGAATTTACGCTAATTTGCTGGACATACGTAGTATGCCAAAATCTGAATCAACCCTATGCTTTCTACTAGACGTTTTTTTTTTTTTAAAAAAAAAACAACAAGTCAACTAATGAACCAGCCAGAACTGGAAAAAATAAAACTTACTGAGTTTCTAAAACTGAAATATCAATACAGAGCAAAACTGAAATATCAAAACAGCTGCTACACTGACTCTGAATTGGCTTAAACTTTATTTAGTTTAATTTCTTAGTTCCAACTGACAAATGTAGATATAGCTATATTTTGTCTAGTTCAATAGACAAGTTAATTCCCCCAGGAATGCAGGAACAGAAGCTCTTAATAAAAAATCACCTGTCTTTGTCTTGTAAACTCTGGTCAGTTAAAGCTGATTCCTCCTAAATACTTTCTGCTAGATGAATCTGTATGTTTTTCCCTTGTCCTGAAAACACACACACAGACAGACTCATGATTTCAACTACACTGACTATTGCATAGCACCATTTAGTTTTATGAATTCTCTTGTTAGTTTACCTGGGGATTTTCTTTCGCTTTGTGGCAACACAGCATGACTATTTTAGAGTTTTCTAATAAGAAAATATTATTTGGAAGAATATTTAAATTAACTCAGTTGTTTGATCCCCTGATGTTTTCAAACCAAGGTTCAGTATAATATATTTTAGTTCCTAAGGACAATAAACATCAAAATCTCCATTGCATACCTACTCTGACATATATGATATATTTATATCTATATAGTCATTTCACCTTTTCAAAGCTGTTTCACCTCTAGTATTTCATTTAGTCCCCATGTTTTTAACAAAGTTTATTTACATGTTATATATTTAAAATTTCCCCACCATGGAAGCAGCACAACTTGTTCAAATATTTAAGTAACAAATATTTCTACTAAGCATGTAAAGAAAAACCTCATGCTTTCTTTACATTGCCGTCTCCTATTTCCTCCTTTTTTTGTTCAAAATGTTATATACACTTATCAGCTCTGTTCCTGTCTTCATTGTCATTCAGTAGTTGTTTTAAAATGCCTACTATGTGCAAAAGCCCTTGCTAGATGCTAAGAATACCAAAAAAGAGTGGTGTGTGGGTTTTTTTTTTTTTTTTTGGCATCAGATATTTGTATTCTAATAAGGAAAGTGAGTACATACTGTTCTAAGTAAATTTAATTTCCTCCTTAAATTTGAAATTTACTGCAATATTATCACAGTTATCAAAATCTTGTGCTTTTTTCATGTTTGTCTTTCCTTTTTGACCATGAATTACCTGAATGCAGAGATTGAGTCTCATTGATTTTTGGATCCTACCAGGGATCTCAGTGTTGGGCATGTACTAGATATTTAATGTTTCATGTCATTCCCTGTTTGAAATCTTTTAATTTCTCCTTATTGTCTTAAAGATAGACTTCAACCCCTCAGCATGTAATGTAGGCTTTTGGTGATTTGAGTCTGCACCGTCCTATGGGATAGCCACTAGCCACATGTGTTAAGCATTTGAAATGTAACTAGTCTGAACTGAGATGTGCCATAAAAAGTAATATACACGGTAGATTTCAATAGCTTGGTATGAAAACTATGTAAAAGATCTCATTAATAATTTTTATCCTGATTACATGTTGAAATGATATTTTGGTTATATTAAATTAAATGCAGTTTATTATTAAAATGAATTTTTTTTTTTTTTTGCTTTTTTAAAAAGTGTGGTTACCAGAAAATTTGAAATTACATACATGGCTCTCATTTGTAACTCATTATATTTTGTTAACAGCGATGCTTAAGCTCCTGCCAACCTCCCTTTCCATATTTTCCACATGCACCCTGATTCCACCCTTAAAAAACTCTGTTCTCTTTCAAAAGTGCATGCTGAATTCCTTCTTCAATGCATTTGCATGTCTGCTTGGCATGCTCTCTCCTTTATGCACATTGGCAAAGGCCTACCCACTGCACTCCTCCTCCGACAACCCCCTCCCAAGACCTGTTTTAGATGCCCATGTCTATAATATCACATCACCCTTTGTATAATATTTTTTGGTTTCCTTCTGCCACGTTTAAAACTAGGACTGATTATCTGAATGTCCTGTATTGAACACAGTTTCTGGCTTAGAATAACCCTTAGTAAATGATGAATGACTGCAAGAAGGAACTGGCTGAATATACAGAAAATCTGGAGGAAAGCCTTGAAGTCTTCCCAGGATTTTTGTGTAGTTCTAACCCAAACACACCACCACCCACTCCCCTCACCAAAAAACAAAACAAAGCAAACAAGCCAAAAGACAAGCCACTACAGAAATAGTTTCAAATAATGCCAGTAAACATTTATTTTACAGAAAACGTTAACTTCCATGAAACAAAAAAAAAGTCTCAAATCGTGTGTTCTGTCGCAGTTCCAATGTCAAAGGGTCATGGAAAAATAATTGGTGCTTAAAAACAGCTGGTAACAGTTCAGGAAGAAATAGTGACAACATCTTCAAAAACAGTTAATGCAGTCATTTCCTGTGACTATCGTAACTTTTCATTCAAGAACAGAGTGTGGTTCTGCGGAGTCATCTTCATCCTTCAGCTTCAGAATAGCTGGTAAATTCCCTGGTAAGAGCTACCAAGAGGAGTGGTCTGGTTTAGTTGCACATGGTAATTAGTAAATGTAGGTCCTAAATCATGGGTTCCATAGTTATATCCAACAAAATAATCTCCACCATAGCCATTACACACTGGCTGATTATTGCAGGAATTATGGTAATTGTCATATCCTTGGTCAGAGAAAGTAAAGCCTTCATTGCAGACTGGGAAGCAAAGAGGAACAGGCACAGAAGTGCTTCCATCACCTCCAACTGCCCCATAAACATTTTGGTTTGCTCCCCAAGCATCTCGCTGTGCTCCCAAAGGATCTTGGTACGCTCCCCAAACATCTGGCTGTGCTCCTGAAGGATCTCCGTATGCTGCCCAAGCATCTCGCTGTGCTCCCGAAGGATCTTGGTACGCTCCCCAAACATCTGGCTGTGCTCCTGAAGGATCTCCGTATGCTGCCCAAGCATCTCGCTGTGCTCCCGAAGGATCTCGGTACGCTCCCCAAACATCTGGCTGTGCTCCCGAAGGATCTCGGTACGCTGCCCAAGCATCTCGCTGTGCTCCCGAAGGATCTCGGTACGCTCCCCAAACATCTGGCTGTGCTCCCGAAGGATCTCGGTACGCTGCCCAAGCATCTCGCTGTGCTCCCGAAGGATCTCGGTACGCTCCCCAAACATCTGGCTGTGCTCCCGAAGGATCTCGGTACGCTGCCCAAGCATCTCGCTGTGCTCCCGAAGGATCTCGGTACGCTCCCCAAACATCTGGCTGTGCTCCCGAAGGATCTGGGTACGCTGCCCAAGCATCTCGCTGTGCTCCCGAAGGATCTCGGTACGCTCCCCAAACATCTGGCTGTGCTCCCGAAGGATCTGGGTACGGTGCCCAAGCATCTCGCTGTGCTCCCGAAGGATCTCGGTACGCTCCCCAAACATCTGGCTGTGCTCCCGAAGGATCTGGGTACGGTGCCCAAGCATCTCGCTGTGCTCCCGAAGGATCTCGGTACGCTCCCCAAACATCTGGCTGTGCTCCCGAAGGATCTGGGTACGGTGCCCAAGCATCTCGCTGTGCTCCCGAAGGATCTCGGTACGCTCCCCAAACATCTGGCTGTGCTCCCGAAGGATCTGGGTACACTGCCCAAGCATCTCGCTGTGCTCCCGAAGGATCTCGGTACGCTCCCCAAACATCTGGCTGTGCTCCCGAAGGATCTCGGTACGGTGCCCAAGCATCTCGCTGTGCTCCCGAAGGATCTCGGTACGCTCCCCAAACATCTGGCTGTGCTCCCGAAGGATCTGGGTACGGTGCCCAAGCATCTCGCTGTGCTCCCGAAGGATCTCGGTACGCTCCCCAAACATCTGGCTGTGCTCCCGAAGGATCTCGGTACGCTGCCCAAGCATCTGGCTGTGCTCCCGAAGGATCTCGGTACGCTCCCCTAACATCTCGCTGTGTTCCCAAAGAATCTCGGTACGCTTCCATAACATCTGGCTGTGCTCCCAAAGAATCTCGGTACGCTCCTCTAACATCTCGCTGTGCTCTCAAAGAATCTCGGTATGCTCCCATAACATCTGGCTGTGCTCCCAAAGAATCTCGGTATGCTCCCCTAACATCTTGCTGTACTCCCAAAGAATCTCGGTATGCTCCCCTAACATCTCGCTGTGCTCCCAAAGAATCTCGGTATGCTCCCATAATATCTGGCTGTGCTCCCAAAGAATCTCGGTATGCTCCTCTAACATCTCGCTGTGCTCCCAAAGAATCTCGGTATGCTCCCATAATATCTGGCTGTGCTCCCAAAGAATCTCGGTATGCTCCCGTAACATCTCGCTGTGCTCCCAAAGAATCTTGGTATACTGCCCAAACATCTAGTTGTGCTCCCCAAGCAACTTGGTTTGCTCCCCAAGCATACTGGCATGCTCCCCAAGCATATAGGGGTGCTCCCCACTCATCTTGGTTTTCTCTAGGAGCATCCCAGTTTGAGCCAGCAATATGTTGGATGCCACCAAGGACATCTCCGTTTGCTTCCCAAGCATTTGGGTTTGCTTGGAAGCCGCCTCTTTCTCCCGAGCAGTTGCCTATCCCAGCAAATGGAACATTTGTTACCCACTTGCGTTGTAACTGCATAAGTAATTTTGGGAAGGCAATTTTAATTTCACACTGCTCAGAGCCAATCACATGGTATCTGGTTTCTAACAGCTTACTCGCTGATGCGTCATTAGTAAACGTGATAAAACAGAAAGCTCGCCTTTCTTTTGTTTTTGCATACACTGGAAACGCAATATCCTCAATCTCTCCAAATGCCCCAAAGTATGCTCTGACTTTTTCTTCAGACTCATGAGGGTTCAGCCCGCCCACAAAAACCCTTCTTGGAGGGAATATGGGTTTCATGGCTTTAGCCCTTTTAAAATCTATTTTCTTGCCATCCAGTTTGTGCTCTTCTATTTGGAGCACCTTTTCAACGGTGGCACTATCTTTGAAAAGCACGAATCCGAACCCTCTGGAGAGGCCAGTGTCTGGGTCCGTTTTAATTGTAAAGTCTATGATGTTGCCAAACTTATACAAATATTCAAGAAGAACTCGCTTACTGATTTTGCGGGCGAGTCCGCCGATGAACAGTTTGCAGGGGTCCTGCTGTCTCCTGCTGGCCTCAATCCTGAAACCTTCATATAATGGTTGGGTTTTGTTAGGTCGGCTCACGGCAAAGCTGGCGGCATCCATGGTGGCGAGGCTGCCTGCAGCGGCGGTGATAATGGCTGCAGCGGCGGTGATAATGGCGGCAGCGGCGATAATGGCGGCAGCGGCGATAATGGCGGCAGCTTGGCTGCGGCTCAACTGACTGAGAGGTGGAATACGGAAATTGGCGGGGGGAGATGACGACACAGGGATGTAGTGACGTGTGAATAGGCCAGTGAGTGGTTTGAATTTCAAAAGTGGCGCTAAGGGGTGTTCCTAGTTCTACACTCTCTGTACTTCCGTCTCGATTTTTGTGCTCTTAAAGCAACACCACACGAAAGGTAAAGTTTGCCATGAGGGACAGCAACTCCTAGTCTTGTTCTGTCTCTTCAGTTTGTGCCTTTCAATTTTGTTAAAGCTGTTTGTTCTTTAGTGATGGTGCCTTGCGTGTGTAAGCGGTCATTCGTCCATTGCATTTTTAGGTAATTTTTATATTCCCTTGAAGCATTCGGGAGGGGATGGGAAAGAAAGTAAGAGAGGTGGAACCCTAACCGAACCTATTGTCCTGGGAGATTAAAATGCCTATGGAGTTTGTAGGTTTTACTAGAGGGGTATGAAAGAACAGTTTTTAACAATGGCTTGGTTGAGATTCATTTATATACCATACAGTTCACCCTTCTAACATTTTATGTATATTTGCAGTTGTAAAGTGTGCCCCCTCCAAAAGAAACTGTACTCCATTAAGCAGTCACTCCTCATTTCCCCTCAACCTTTCCAATCTCGTCCGATAGGTGGTGTCTGACGTGTGTGTGTGTGTGTGTGTGTGTGTGTGTGTGTGTGTGTGTGTGTGTGTGTGTGTGTGTCTGGCAGGTATGGGGATCTGAACCCTTGACCTTGGTGTTGTGTCCCACTTTTTTTCTTCTTTTTTTCTTCTTTTTTTTGCGTGACTGGTGGGTGCAGGGATCTGAACCCTTGACCTTGGTGTTGTGTCCCACTTTTCTTTCTTTTTTTTTTGCACGACTGGCAGGTGCGGGTATCTGACCCCTTGACCTTAGTGTTGTGTCTGACTTCTTTCACTCTGCCACATGTTTTCAAGGTTCGTCCATGTTGTGGCATATATTAGTTTTTCTTTTCTTTTTATTTTTTTATGGCTGAATAATATTCCATCGTGTGGTGTACTACATTTCATTCACCCATTTCTCTAAAATAGCATTTGAAAGCCTGGATTTTGTTGTATTATTCCATATCTACATCATGTAAATAAGTATAAGAGATTTTTCTGGCAGTGATTTGTATTTGTCATCTTTGGTATGGTCATTAATTGTTCACACAACTAAGATGGTATTTAATATTAGCTTAACCTTTCCGTGTGTCTGAAGACCAAAATTCAAATTTTGAATGCTTAGTTTGGCTACTTCCATCCTCCATCATTATCTCTCTGATGTAATCGAGTAATTTGTGTGTATCCCCCTCCTTTAAGGGAAGGGTTTTTAATTCCACCATAGTACCTCCCACAGGCTCCGTACACACTTGGACTCAAAGAATTTCCCCAAGTACTTATTTTTAAACAACAATACTACTGTTTAGTAATAATGCCCACTTATTTCTCTCTACAAATGTGTGTATTGAGCATAATTTGGAGATAAGAGAAAGGCAGTTATATTTTAAAAACACCCCCAATGAAATTAAACCAGAGGGGTGAAATGAGTTCTTTCACAAAGGTCAAAGTAAAATCTTTAGCAAAATATCCCTGGTGTACACTTTAATTATAAACTATTTGAAGCGCCATCTACTCCCACATTTCAGATGCTGTTCCACATTCCTGTACCTTTGTTCATTCTGATCATTATTCCCCAAATGCCTTTGTTTTCTCTTTTTCCAACCCCACTCCCTATTCCATCTGCCTAATTCTTACAGCCTCCTCTAAGAGCCTGTCCTCTGTGAGACTATAACATTCTTTCTGTACATCTTTATCAAGGTGCTTGTATATGTGTGTCTTCCCCACTAGTTAGCGAGCTTCTCAAGGACAGGCTCTGGGCCATACTTAGCTTAAAGGTCTCAACACATAGCACAATACATAGAATAACTGGCACATTTTAAAAAAGGAACTAACTAAATGCTGTTGAAAGAAACTAGACAGTAGAGTTCTCAGGACCACATTTTTGAAAATCCCTAGTCTGACTGGCTTCTGGAAGGATGAGTCAGTTGCAGATTACTTCCTGAGTGCTGATCTGTCACAATTTGGGAGAGCTAACCTGTCTTTCCCCAGTTAATATAAGCCTATGAAAGAGGCTGCAAATTTGAAATTTTCTTAGTTCTGGGTCATTTGTAAACCAACCGACATAACCACAGAGTAGCCAGAGCTCCATTTAGCTCCTGCTTTTACTAGAATAAAAGTCTTAGGGGAATTATACCCTGTGTGTGGTTCTAAACTAATAAAGCACCTTGATGGCTAGTTATTTACCTAATTAGGCCATAGCTAACATCATAGTTTTGACCTTTGTGTAGGCTGGTTAGTTTTATTCAATATTCAATTACATGGCTACAGGCTGCACCCTTTACTTCAGTCCTTGGCCTTACAAATATGTGCTCCTGCTCACAAGGGGCTACCGGACCTGATCACGTCAATGAATCAGTGAAAAAAAGCTATCCTGGATATACAATTCAAAGCATTTAACCTACTGATCACGGGTCAAGAGTGTCATCTTGGTACATGAAAGACAACATATTATTACTGTAATTACTTTTGAGGCAGTAAAAAGGAACATTTTTAAAAAGATTGTGTCTTCTCTTGGTTCTCTAATGAAAATAATTATGCTTACTGAGGTTCTCTCCTCCCACACACATGCTCCATGATCTTTAGCTGTCTAAAATGTTTTGAAATGACTCCTTTCCACTGTAATGTCTGAAGAAGTTAAAATTTGTGCTATTTAGCCTTAGTTTTCTAGTGCAGTTGTGCCACACAGCTTAATCTATTTTAGGTTTTGAAATTTTGTCATTAGATTTCTAATGTTAACTTTCTTTATGGAATAGTACAGTAATAATAATTCTGACTAGTAATTTATTCTAATTCCACATTAACTCAAAATACTATATTGGAGATTTGAAGCGACTGGAGATTTCTTCATTAAGACATGAATAAATGAATGAATGAATATGAGGGATCCCAACAGTTAGCAAAAGTATTCTGCAAATGTGGAATGCCTGTAAAAGCAAACACTGTAAATCGAAGAACAAAAGGCACAGAAAGTAGGGATATAAAATAAGGGTTTGCTGCTGCTGGGGTAGGGGGACCAAGTGATGCAGTAAATGCAGGCTATATAATTTTTGTATTTTAGGGAACATAGGGTGCCTGATCTGGGTTTCTTTCACAGTGATCTAGACCATGCCTGCAATATTTATAGCTCTTAATTTGATCGTCCCTTGGATTTTGGGATCTCATTCATAATTGTTGGAGAATGGGGGATAAGATGAAGGATGACATATGCCTTTAGAATTAATCTGCCTCTCGTCATGGAACTCAACCTTGGCAGAAGGATGCTGTGGGACCCATAAATCAGAAAAGTAACCTGGATGTATCCTGATTTGATATGCTGGCATAGAGCTGTCTCTGTGGTAATATGTTCTTTAATGCTCTGCTGAACCTGTTCTCTTTAGTGAAATGAAAATGCATGTGTTTGACATACTTGGTCTAGTTGGTTGTTTGATAAAATGAGATTTTCCTTACTCTTTTTCCTCTTCATTTTCCACAGAAACTGCCAGTGCCCATTACTTAAATTAAGTTGAGAGTGCTAGCAGATAGTTTGAAAAATTATCATTTAGGAAATAACTGTTCTGTACTAACTTTGAGTGTATCCAAATAGTGATCTATCTGAACGTAGTGCATTGGACACAGACTAAAAATTAATTTGACATCAAAAGTTTTTAACAGCTGAATCCAGCTTTGGACTTTTGCCTAGAGGAGAGTCATTCAAAAATGCCTCTTTGTCATCTGTAAAAAAAGGCAAATGTGAGTGGCAGGGTTGTAGGAAGACAACATAAATTTTGCAGTTTCAAGACTGCTTGACAAGACATATGTAGGTATTAAAACATGCATTTCTCTTAGGGATACTGCTTTAAGTAGTCAGTTCAATTACAGTCATCTCAGACAGCCTGTATTTAAAAGCTAAAACAAAAAAAAAGAATTGGTGGAGAGGAAGACTCATCCTCCTCCTTCACCATGCACCGAACAATATGCGGTGTATGGTAAAGGGAAGCCTATCAGCTATCGTTTCCCTCTCTGTCTCACAGTCCTCCTTAGGAGAATTGTTATTGTGTACTTCATAGGCTGCCTGGTTGCTGGTTTGGGTAGGATCTACGGCAGGAAAAAATAGAAATCCATTCCTCAAACACATATGCGTAACCTGGAGAATATTGGAACACCAGTATGTAACCCATTATGTTTCTCCTTTTCCCTCTTTACCTCCTAATTAGCCAGTGTCACATGAAAGAGTTGGGGGCACTTTATGGATGAACAGATAAAAAGAGAAATTCCAATTTTTTTTTTTTTTGTATGCAGGTCGGAGTTCTTCACACTTACTGAGTTGAATTAAATGTCATAAAGGTTGCAGCCTATTTTGATGTTTTGCATCACTAATTATTAATTTTTTATGACTTTATTTTTTTGGTACAGGGAAAAATCTCCACCTGCCACCTCACTTTCCCTTTGTAATAGTTATTTGGGAGAGGGGCTTTGGTTGGATTTTTCTTCAATTAATGTAATCTGTATTGCTTTTACACGATTTTATAAAAGTCATAAAGGTGACCATGCTTGCCTATGAATCACACAAATATAGATTTAGACATTATTGCTATCCAACCATAGATATGAATAAATATGTGAAATCAACTTACATACTATAGAGAAGTCTGTGCATATTATGCTCCTTGAAGACTTCTGAAAAATGTCAGATTACTTCATTCATATACTATTTAATGCGTTATTTATACCAGTTATTTTTGTTGGGTTAAGGAAACATCTATATTTGAATATTCACAGACTCTGGATCTTCAGCCTAAGAAATAAAAGTATAAAGTATAGGTTTTATCTCTGTAGTGCTTCTTTTCCCTCATAAACAATTTTCACATATCTCTTCTGGGAAAAAAATAAGCTGACCTATAATTTCCAGTTGTGATTATTTTATGAGTACGTAGTTCCAGATTTTATAAGAGAGAATGAGCTTAAAAATCAAAATATACAATCTTTGTGTCCTGTGTCTGATCCCTCTCCCATTCCAGCTCACACATAAAATCAAAGCTGATCGCGGAAAGAACAGCGGCAGAGTCAGAGAATTGCAGAGGTTTCAACAAAGTGCATAGGCCACGCGGAAAGGATTTAAAAATGCAATCAATACAAACTGAGGCGGAATTGAGAATGGTCTGACCGAGATGGACAAAGGAAGGTTAATGCTGCTTCAGTGAAACGATTGAGTTGGATAAAAAGACAAGAGAGGTTTTAGGTACATCTAGAACTGGAGGAATCAGAGATAAGAAAACAACAGACTTCCAAAGGATGTCTTCTTGACCAAAACAGAAATAGGAATATGAACACTGAGTGTCTCATGATGAGAAATATAATTTGGTGAATCGGTAGCCAGTTGTAAACTAATTTTAGGCTTTTCTCTGTTTCTTATTAGCAATGATTTGCTTCTATCTGGAAGTATTACCTGCATTAAGTGATACTGGGCAAACAACCTAAATACCAAGGATTTATGCCCATCTGGTTGCTCTTTAATTTTGCTGTTGATGTGTTCATGCAACAGCCTGTGTTCAGGCTTTAAAATTCTGAACACTAGTTTCCAGTACTTTCATTAATGTGGGAAGCAATAATCTTTATTTGGCACTTCATTTTTTTTCCATCTGCCAATATCCACTTCATTCTTTCACCAATGTGGACTCTTCTGTCTGCAATCAACTACACAGTTTTGTTTTGTTTTGTTTTTTCAATCTCTGGTAATCAGGGCTTCATTTTTTTCTGACAATTTAAAATCTAAATTATCTGTGTGTTCTCTCTGTAGATATGATTTCCTAATAAAATATCTAATTCAGCCTTAATATCCATTCCTAGGGTTGTCAGAGACTGAGTTTGAGAATGTAAAACTCCTATAAACTCATGCATTCAAGCATTTGGCCACCATGTAATGAAACATCAGACAGAGAATGGGGATAACGGTATCTCAGGAAGAGAAAACAGTACACACAAAAACTTAGATTTGTTCTAAGGGCAACAGTGGGTTACCTGGAGTATTGTTTACACAGCAGCATATGGTAGGAGATGAGGTTGAAAATTTCAGTCCTTTCTGAGTATACAGCAAACATTTCTGAAGCCCCTTATGTGTCAAGCACTGACCGCACTAGGATTTGTGGATGCAAGGATGAATAGAATATTTTAATGAATTTCCAGTAGAATGGTGATAGACATGTAAGTACAAGCTTCATTATAATGCATAGTCATAGAGGTAAACACAGGCTATTCTGGATGTGGAAAGTGGGGTAGGAGGAGGGCTGTGACCAATCATTGCCTGGAGGTAGGAAAGTATATGTCCCAAAGAAAGAGACTAGATGGAGAAGCCAAGGGAGGCCAGCACTAAGCCCTGAGACGCTCCAGCCTGTAAGGCACCGGATAGCTACTCACAGTTTATGGAGTTTATGGCAATTTAGAGCTGAATCAATTGTTTGTTTTTAAGAAAGCTTCAGAAAGTGCTTTCTTTTTGAAGATTCGGAAACCACAGCTAGATAGAAAAAATAAGTTCTAGTGGTATACAGTAGTGCTAGGCATCTATAATTAACAATAATTGATTGAATATTCTCAAATGGCTAGAAAAGAGAAGCTCAAATGCTCTCATCACAAAGAAATGATAAATTTTGGAGATGATAAATATGCTAATTACCCTGATGTGATTATCACACATTGTATACATGTACTGAAATACAATTCTGTACCCCATAAATACGTGTCAATCAAAAATAAATTTTAAAAATGTATTAAAAAATGATTAAACTACAGTCAATATATATAGCAGATTTCCCCCATAGAATATGTTGCATTTCTGTGATAACCTTTTTGTATCTTTGTGACCCCAGCTGAATGAGCCAAAAATATAAAGGAACATTTGAACTAACAGTCATTTCTTTAAATATATAACACCAAAAGTACAGGTGATAAGAAAAAAAAATTGATATATTAGACTTCATCAAGTTTAAAAATTTCTAAAGACATCATTGAAAAAATGAAAAGAAAAGCCACAAACTGGGAGGAAGTATTTTCAAATCAGATAGCATCCAATAGTGTACTTGCATCCAGAATATATACCAAATGTTTGGAACTCAGTATTAAGAAAACAAACAAAAAAACCCAATTAAAAAATGGGGAAAAGGTATACAGATTTCGTCAAAGATATAGGAATGATCAATAAGCAAATGAGAAGATGTACAATGCCTTCACTAGAAGAACAAATTAAAACCACAATAAGATATTACTTCAAACCTACTTGAATGTCTATAATAATAATAATAATAATGATAATAATAATAATAATAATAATAAACCATCATAACTGTTGGTGAAAATGTGGAGAAATGAGAACCCTCATACATTAATGGGAATGCAAAATGGCAAGACACTTTGGAAAACAGTTTGGATGTTTCTTAAAAAGATAAATATATTTACAATATGACCTAGCAAGTCCACCTCTAGGTATCTACCCAAGAGAAATGAAAACCTATGTCTACACAGAGACTTGTACATGAATGCTTATAGCAGTATTATTCACAATAGCTCTAATGTGGAAAAAAATAAAATGTCTATCAACTAGTGAATGTATAAAATATGTGGCATATCCATATGATGAAATATAAAACAACTAAGTAATGGTGCAGACTACATGGATACCGCTCAAAAACATTCTGTTAAGTGCAGAAACTCAGATGCAAAAGATCACATATTGTATGATGCCATTTACATGAAATGTCGAAAAGGGAAATCTGTAGAGAGAGAGAATAGAATAGTGATTCCTTTGGACTGAAGGTGGAAACGTGGAGTGACTGCAAATGGGCATGAGGAATCTTTTGGGGGGGATTGAAACGTTGTAAAATTGAATTGAATGGTGACTATATAAGTGTAAACTTATTAGAATCATCAAATTATACACATAAAATGGATGGTTTTATGGTATGTAAATTACAGTTTTTATAAACCTTTTGAAAACCAAATAAAAAAGTCAGTTATAAAACATAGCAGAGCCCCCCAAATGTAAATGCCATAAATGAGAATTAAATAGTTGATTATTTTGAAATAATTAAAAAATAGATAATAAAGTATGATATAACCGTCATAAAGACATTAAGTAAGCATTGGCAAATTTAACTAAATTTAACATTGAAATGAATCCTAGAAATCTGGAATTAGCTATTTTTTTATAGCATGCTGACTTTTATTTCCATTTTTGTGTATGAGAAGTTCCGGTTTCCTTCACAGTTTTCTTCATGCTTTTGTGTTTTTAACCCTAAATATATTAAAGGAAGATTTTAATACCAAAGAAATGTTTTAAAATACCAAACCTTAGATTCTAGTATAAGGTCATTTTGATCACATTTTCATAACTTATTTGGAAGATTATACACACACACACAAACACACACACACACTTTGGTTTCAGATGCATAGGATTCCTGAAAAGTCTCTAGGCTATCTTAGCAATCATCTCAAAATATCTAAAGTTTGATCTATGCTGTAGTAGCCAGTATGTGCTGTTCATAGAGATCCAACGTCTATATTCTAGAATGTTTCCATGTGCAACTTGAAAAGTGCAGTGGAAATTTTTGTTGAAATGCAAGGATCTTGAAGCTTTGAAATACTTTTATCTACATGTATGCTATGAGTAGATTAGCTGATTTTTAAATAACAATTACTTTTGAAGTCTAATATACATACAGAAAAGGACACAGTAGCCATAATTTAAGCATATAGCTCAATTTTTGACAAAGTGAGCTGATTTTTGAATTCCAGTTCTTGGGTGAAAGATGAATTTGGAACTATTCAGTAAGTGCTGAGAAAGCCTAATAATATGGGTATTGCAAAATAATTATTATGATATTGTGTTACTTTGAAGACTACTAGGATTATTTAACTACCTTACTTGTCTGTCAGATTCAGTGCTTTTCTAAAATAGAGGTTCTGAGTTAGCCCATAGTGGAGGTGTATTTTTCCTTACTTTATTGTCTCATTTTTGTAGTTGTCTTACTGAACTTTGAACACGACAGTGCACCCAGCAGCACTAAAATCTTCTTAGAGGATTTTGTGAACACTTAAAGATTTTTCTAAGAACATGTATAGAAAACTGTTTTCCTCAAAACAGTCATAAGTTCAGAAATAATCATCACCTATGGCAATTGAAAAGAAGGAACGAACCCTTTACTTTGGTTTTATATTAACAGAGCAATATGTGTAGTACCTGACAGAGTACCTTATAAAACAGATGCCAAATAATTTATTGAATTGTCCACTTCTCATTTTTTTTTTTGCAATTTAATAGTAAACCCTCTGAAGCCTCCTGACAAACTTTCAGCTCCCTATCGTCTCATTCTAAGGAGGTGAGTAGGAAGCAGAAACAGCTGATTTTTCTACACTTAAGGCGACTTTCCTTGGGTCAGTTTCCTATCTTGTTCTGTTTGAACTCGATATCTCCTGGGTGCATTCATCTATATTCTAAGAGAATCTCTGAAAAATTATACCTAAAAGTGGACAGTCTGGTTATATACATATAGTTATTATAGTTATATAATATATCTCTTACACACACAGAGACACACACATGAGGGGTCTTCAAAAAGTTTGTGGAAAAATGGAATTAAAAGATAATATGAATCTTTCCATGAACTTTTGAAGACCCCGTGTGTGTGTGTGTGTGTGTGTGTGTAGTTAATTTCAAAGTAAAAATGTTTGAGAGATTCAGACAGTGTTTTTATAAAACAAGCCTATGTTTATAATGATGATCAAATAATGGAGCCACAAAATATCCAAACTAGGGATTCTAATATCTAGTCACAATCAGGATTCCAGAAGGTAAGAATTAAGGTGAGTGGTAACTGTAAAGATCCTACTTCAAACATGATTTGAAAATGTAGTACTGAAATTTTTTTAAGTTAGAGATTTCATAGTTTTTTTTTTTAGACAGATTTTGTTGGCTTTACTTTTTTCAATGAACTTTTAAAGAATTTTAGAATAGAAGATTTACAGAAAAGTTGCAAAGATAGCACAGAGTTTCTAAACACCCAACACTCAGTTTCCCCTATTGTTAACATCTTATAGTACTATGGTGGATTTTCCGCAAGTAAGGAACCCAAATCTGTACATTACCATTAACTAAACTTCACAGTTTATTTAGATTTCACTAGTTTTCCCTGTCTTTTTTCTGTTACATTTGTTTGTCATGTCTTAGCATCTTCTGGGCTGTGACAGTTTCTCACACTTTCCTTGTTTTTGATGACCTTGACTGTTCTGAGGAGTACTGGTCAGGTATTTTGTGGAACATCCCTCAATGTGGGTTTTTTGGTGTTTTTCTTAAGGGTTAAACTTGGGTTATGGGCTCTTGGGAGGAAAACATTGGAGGTGAAGTGCCATTCTCATCACACGTCGTAGCAAGGGGACATGTAAATCAGCATGCCTTGTGACTTATGATAACCTTAGTCACTTGGTCAATGTAGTGGTTCCAGACTACTCCATGGTAAAGTTACTCTTTGCCCCATTTTGTACTCTACTGTGTCATAGTTTAGTTTAGTAATGTAAAAATATGCTCATCATGAAGTGGTTTTAGAATAATATTTTATTTCATCTTGCTTTTCTTCTAAGAATAACATCTTTTTCTGATCTAGCCAAAAATATCTAACCATTTACTTAATATGTTTTGTGCATGAAGTTCAATATCACTTGTCTCTTTTTTAAGAAAAAGTCAATTTACAATTCTATTAGTTATCAACATGAATATTTTTATATTCTTTGGTTATTTCTATTCATAATATAGCAACTTGTGTTTATAAACTTATTCATTCTTTAAAGTCACTATTCCTGGACTTTGCATTTTGGCTATTGTTCCTGGGCCTATGATAGACAGTTTGGCCTCAAGGAGGTATTGATTGGAGATGCTTTTGGTGCTCCTCTTTCATGACATGGGACTGGAGGGTGATCCCCAATAGAATATCAGCTCTCTTGTCCATATAGCTCCTCCTTCCAGGTGACTGACTAAGATTATCTAAATCAAGCCCTGCTATCTGGAATCTCCATCACGGCCCAAGCACCTAGATGTACTTCTCGGAGTTATTGTTACAGCAGTGAGTTGGCTTATTTATATAAATAGTGATAATGCTTTTACTGCTGGTGGGTGCACTCTGGTGCTCACTCCAAGGCATATACGGAGAGAACTTGCAATGCATTACCGACAAAAGTATAGGCCCACCAAGATTACTTAATTTATTCTTAATCTACCAAATAAATCTTTCAAATGACTGAATATAGAGTGCAGGATTTAAGTGTGCTCTCTGCTTTTCTGGGATTTTGTGCTAATGTAGGAATCATTCAAGATTTTGAAACTGCAAGACTTCACTCAGATTGCCAGTTTATCTTTATTGATCCTGGGGTTGGCTGGTGAGACCTTTATTTTAACCATTAAACACCTTTAAGTTTGCTGTTCTTGCCCTTGTTTGGCAAGGCTAGAGCTCATTTACTGCAGCCTGGCCTGTTAAAGTGAGGGGTAGGTAGCATGCAGGTATAAGATTAACAGTAGATGTCAGAGGACAGATAGGGAATGAAGCAAAGACCCACTAGTGACTGTTTCTGAAATCAGTTGTTGTTGTTCTTTTAAAATGGGGGGGTCGATACGTAACTCTGGTATTTTCAGGGGTATCAGCAATAGCTTTGACTTGAATGGGTTTCTCCTTTTTTACTCTGCTCTGATGCAAGTAATCAATATTGTAGTTTTGGTGAAAAAATCCTTTTTGACAAAAGCTCCAAGATTGATTACCGAGATCAATACCATTTTTAAGAGCAATTCATCAAGATTGTATTTAAACAGAGACCATAATGCATTTAAACTGTTAATAATACAAGCCTTTTCTCCTCCTCTCCTGCCTGTGGATTATCAATTTTTCCCCCAACAGAGCAGTAGATTTCACAGTAGACTATAACGTCACTCAGTTTCCCAGGAGTTAAAATAAGATAATTCTTCCAAGTTGTTAGTCTATCTCCTCTGTTCTCCTCTCAGCTCTATGTTGTCCCTAACTTGCAAACAAACCCTCTGTTGTTCTCACAATACTGGAAGTTCTGGAATCTTACATTTTCTTGGTCTTATAAAAACTGAGAACACGCATCCTGGAAAAAAATGAAGACAAAGAAATCCAGAGCTTTGCTGCAATCAGGCTCTTACACTTTTCAATCAGCGGCCTCTCTAGGGGTAGGCGTAATTGCCTTGGTAATTCAGGCAAAAGCACATTTTTGGCTTGAACGACTTTGGTAATTTTGACTGTGGATCCAGTTTAGTAGAGGATAAAAACTGTCCTTGTAGTTCTAAAAATCATAACAATGAGAATCTGTGACTAGCCATTACTGAAGCTCAAAATTATTTAATACAGTCAATTTCTCCCAACATCTTTAAGAATTGAATAATTATCCATCTGCCAAGAATGCAAAGCTAACTTGGAAGCACAGAGTTGAGACTTCTTACAGACTGTTTTTTTCTGTATTCTTGCTACAAATATGAGGAAAGTGAAAAAAGGAAAATGAACAAGCTGGGCTAGAGATGAGGTCTGTAACAGTTATCAATCGGTAGCTTTAAAACAGCTTTTAACTCTTGTACCGATGGGAGCATATGAGACTGCTACAGGCTTGGAGAGGATCCACAGTAATCCCATGAGGTATGCCTTGGAATTCAGGTATCATTTTCAAAGCTCTTTCTATATGTCCTAGCTCAATGTATCTTTCTTTAGATTGTGTTGTATGCAGGGCTGGGGGGACCAAGAGGTGCCATGTGAAAACTAAAGATTTATGTAACTCTGGCCAAGAAAAGTTAAATTGCCTACTGACGTAGGATGATAAAAGACCAAAAATATAATTGATGCGTGGCTTTCTATTTGCAAGAGATTCACTACAGAAGAGTTTATGAATTCTAAGTAAAAGTATCATGTAAGTTATTTCAAAAAGCATCCGTGAAATTAAGGATGAAGTAACTTATGGAGCATTTTGGGTTGGTATAGTTCTAAATTTCAAAATAATATTCCATTAGCTTGGAATGTTTTATTTAGAGGTGAGTAGTCAAAGATTTCTGGGAATGCAAGGTATGTTGACTAATGGCAATTTTACTTTCCTTGGGAGGTAAAACCACTCTGCTTTGCTTTTCGTGTACCCATCTTCAGTGAAAAAAAGGAAGTGAAATGTTCAGTCCATTTATAATCTTTTTCTCGGGCTTTCTGCCATTTATAGGTGAAAGTACAAGTGGCTCTCCTGTGTCTTACACCTGAAAGCAATGCATTTCAGCACAAGGGAAGGTGGGTCATAGGTGGCCTTTGGAACATCTCTCACTGTGTTCCATGCAGGCCATCCATTCTTTATAGTCCATCTTCTTTATTCTTGTGCATTAACAGTTGACTCATGAAGGGAATGTTTGTCTTTTGAGAGTTCAGTATTCCTTTTCAGAAAATTTTTATTTTCTTAAAAGCAGTTATAAACTTTTTTCCCAGAAACATTTAGAAAGAATGGAAAATGTCACCAACAAGTAAAATTCTGTTGTATCTTTCTTTACTTGTAACATTTATATTTCATTTACCTGTAACATTTTGAGATTCAAAATGGTTTGATATTTGTGTGGTTTTTGAGTCTTAGTGGAACAAAGGACAGATAGTCTTCTAGAACCACAGACATTGTTTCTCAATACTTTTCTTCTGAAGTGTCTGCAACTTTCTTCCCCTCATTCTCACAGAACAGGCCCATTCCATCCTCCCCAAATACTTTTTTATATTCCTGAGAAAGAAATACTTTTTTGCTTATTTTAGAAATGACTAGATTCTTACTAAAGCTAGTTAACATTCATCACCCACAGTTGTCTGAGATATACTTAGGTGGCCACATATCATGCTTAGGATAAATTCTTTTACATGGCTTAGAGCATTTCATGATGTGGCACTTATTTGCTTTTCCAAGCTGGACATTTTGAAACTCCCTTCCCCCACTCCACAATGTGAAACTCTTCAGCCAATAAAATACAATGAGCTCAGACAGATTTCAACAGTTTTTAGAGCAAAAGAAAGATCAGTGTGATGTCATCATCACTGTGTCCTTTGTCCCATCGTATAACACCAAAGCAGAAGTGTCCAAATGACAGGCAACACAAGTGTAGGGCATTCTGTTGCTGAAAACCATTCTCATACTGCAACTGAGTGGTTTAGAGCTGGGAGCTGTACCCAAAGTGCTGGAGGCCTGTGTGCATACCTGCAACTGCAGCGTCATCAGGGCGCCAGCATGGAACAGTTCCCTGCGGCATTCACAACCAGCTACGCTGAACGACCTCACAGGTCTATCAGTTTTCGCTTCTTATTCTTTCTTCAGAGTCTTTGTGCATGACTGTGCCCACAGCTTTACTTTCCCTCACTTCTGTTGGTGTTTTCTGGCATTGTATTAGTCAGTTTCCTGTTGCTTATTACAGAGTATCTGAAACTGGCTAATTTATAAAGAAATAACATTTATTTCCCACAGTTTTGGAAGCCTGGAAGTCCAGTATCCAGGGTGCACATCTGGTGAGTGCCATGTTCCTGACGGGAACTCTACAGAATCCTGTGATGACACAGGCAATTTCATGGCAAGAAGGCTGGGCTAGAGTACTTGTTAATGTGCCCACTTGCTGTCCTTATAAAGCCGCCAGTCCACATCAATGATAACCCATTAAACCATTAACCCATTACTCCATGAATGGATTGATCCATTTACAAGAGCTTTATTCTCACCATCCAATCACCTCTTAAACTCCCCACCTTTCAGCACTGCCACATTGTATATCAAACTCCCACATGAGCTTTGGAGGGGACAAACATTCAGACCATAGCAGGGATTGACTCTTATACCTAAGTCTCAGATCCTGAAAATGCTTCTGAGTCAAAATCAACTAGTCAATCCATGCAAGTAAATAGTAGAAACAAGTTAGTATCTTTAAAAGTAAGAGGAGACACCTCCTACATGGAGTAGTTAAATTGGATTTATCGGAGAAAAAAAAAAATACGACAAATAGTATTTGACAGCTTGTGTTTGTCTATACTTAAAATTTCAACTTGTCTGCTATCAGGTAGATATACCTATTCAAGAGATAATTAATTACCTAGCTTTGTATTTCCTTTATGCATGGTCACATAGCCCAGCTGACTTACTTTTGAGATTACATACCCCCTTATGTGAAATTTCACTTTTTTCCTCTTATTTTGACCCTGAATATTTTTAATAAAAGGTGGTAAGAAATCAGTAAAGGCTTCAAAATGTATAAGTTTTGTACTAATCAAATAAACTTTTTTTAAAAAACAAGACTTAAACCAGGTAAATTTAACAAAGTTTATTTGAGCAAGAAAAAGTTTCTAGCACTGGAATCACTCCAGACTGAATATGGTTCATAATGCCCCCACCTACAAAGTGTTGAGCTGTGTTTATAACTAGAAAACAGGAAATGACATACAGAGATTACCTGATTGATGCAGTTCAGTGTTTGCCTTATTTGGGCATTATTTGGCAGTCTTCAGTCTGGGACTGGCTGAGGGTTTGGCTGCTATGATTGGCTGAGAGTCAGTTGCTTGGTTACAAGGGTATACTCCTAGGTTAAGTTACAACTTCTTTACACATCAAGCTAGGTTACAGTTCAGTGTGTACACAGGCCCCCTTGACTCAAACTTTATCACCCAAGTACAGAGGCTACTTTGAGCCAAACCTAAGAATACAAAATGAGAGAAGAGACTATATATACAAACACCATTTTAACAAAGACATTTTGCAAAAGCCTATCCAATAAATAGATGATAGATATAGATAAGCATACACAAATATATAGATAGATATAGACATGTCTACAGACAAATGTCTATAGACATGTCTATAAATATTTAGATATCTATATCTAAATAAACATGTCTATATCTACCTGTATATTTGTCTGTAGACATGTCTATATCTATCTATATATTTCTATCCTAAAATCTAATGGGGTAGCTTGGTTACTGTTTTTGAAGATAATTTTAATATCTTACCCTGGGATGAGCATTATGAAGAATGAAATGAAAAATATATTCATAACTATACTCCCTAGATAACTAGAGAGACTTCTGCCTTTTCAGTTCAATTTCTCATGTTCTTTCTTCCAAGATTATAACAGGAAAAATATACTCTCCTAGGAGTTTCTTACCCCACATACATGCATAACACATACATACATGTGTGTGTCACCTTACCCCAGCCTAGCTCTTCTGAGAAGAAACAAAGTCTCTAGAAAACACTGTTGTTCCTTTTAAGGGTCAGAGATTCATTTCCTTAAAGATTTAAATGGACTGTCTTATTCTTTTAACAGAATAGAAGAAAATTAAGTGATCCCGTCTTCATAGTTTATAAGATGGGTTTGTAGATGTAGGCTTTCTTCTCTACTGCTATGTCTTTTAGTATCTAGAACAGTACCTAGAACATAGGAGGCACTCAATAAAAAATTGTTTAGGACATGAATAAATGCTGAACTTACATAAAAGACAGAGAATGCCAGCATACATTTTTTGCTTTGGCATTTATTTATTGAATAGAGCAAATTTACCATACAAGAACTTAGTATGGTTTATTTCAGATCTCTTTTCAGAGAAAAAAGGATAAATACTCCTCTCACAATTGTCTTAACACCCAAATTGTGATAGTTGAAAGTAATTATAAACACATTCTACTTCTCAATTCCATCCCTCAAAATTAGCTATGTATATGTGATTATTTTCATTTTTTTTCTTCCATTATCAGAAGTGGCACTCCAGAAAGAAAGAAAGTCCCTTTATAGCATTTCTTTACAGTTTTGGATAAGTAAAATATAGTCTCCATAAAATATGAATAAAATATATACTTTGCTTTGGGCCATTTGGTTAACTAGTAGCCCTATTTCTTAGCATAATTCCTCCAGATAAACACTATAGAGGAAAAAACAGTGAGAAGAACCATGTAATTTTGCCTATGCTTTTTATTATCAAGAATGACCCCTAAACACAGGCAAGCAAAAAATTACGTAAATAGTATTATTTTTAGGATTGTAATAAGATCTCCTATTCCCCAAGCCAGCTGTACATCTTGTATCCTATATTGGGTCCCTGGAAAGCTCCAGTTTAAAGTAAGAGTGCATTCATAGAAGCGAAGCACATTAAGCTCTCATCCTTCAAGCTTGTAACTTGTAAAGTTTGTCAGACACATTCTCTTAGATGTCAGCCTTAAGCAAGTGAAATGGGTTAAGGAAGTTATGATGAAGAGCTGGTAAATATTTCATAGAAGAAAATTCTTCTAGAAAGGTCGTGGAAAGTCAAGAGCTGGCATGAAGAGATCGTGCATGTAGGCTGGGCAGTAGCAACCACTAAAAAGGTAAGAGTTGTGTATAAAGAAGTATAGGACGTAGGAAGACCAGCTTGGTCTCACTTTGCAATTTTACCTTGCATTTATCCCTGGTGGTTTGTCTTCAAATTTTAATTGGCAGTTTGCAATTGAAGGTTAAATGAGATTAAGGGGGAAAAGGGAGGAATTTCTAGAGAAAATATTTGTTTTTCAAAAGTAAAACAAGTTTAAGCCATGTAGCTTAAACAGACCTCACTTACTCATGCTTAAATAGTTGTCAGAGATTTTATGGCGAACTTTAAGGGGAACCAAAAACCACTCAAACTCTAGACAGTTTTCTTTTTGCAGATTAGAAACAAATGCAGCCATAACAAGGCAACTTAACTTGTTTTGTATTTGTGTATCATTTTATGGCCTATGGAAAGAAAAATATTCCCTTGCCTTTGCCATCTTCTGTAACACAGAATCTAGAGAAGCTTTCATCAAGGAACCATCAACTCTGTTTTCTCTGTGTATCTATCTTCTCACTGAACCAGTGGTATGGCAACCTTTACGTCACTGCCCTGGTTCAGAAATGTCATTGCCGCCTCTTCAGCAAGTAAGAGTCATCCTTGTTATATAGCCATACACCTTAAATTTCTACAGAGTAATTCAGTCAACTCTTTCTTAGGAAACACTAAATGTCATTTTTTAACCAGCACTTTTTAAGTAGGACAGTGATTATTTCCTAATTTGATGCCCAGTGCTTTTAAACTTAATTTTTATACCCCCCAAATCCTTCACCCTACCATCTAGGCATATTTTATAAATGATAATTTTCTTTAATATGGTATTATACTTTCAGTTTTCACAGCATTTTAATAGCTTCAGTTGCTTACTTAAGGGCAGAACACTTGTACTTGACAGGGCTATGGCTAGTACCAAGATCTTCTGTATTTCTTAGAATGTCCCGCCTTGGTCGAAGGGTCGGTGGCAGTGTTACCAGGACAGTCACCCAGTTGTTTGAGAAGGTATTTTGAGGTAACGGGCTGAAATAATTTTGTACAGGCTAATAATATCAGGCTTACACGTTGGGGCTCCAGATGTGATCTCTGCCTCAAAATTCTACCCGGTGACTGAAAGATGTCTGTCTTGCATTGAAGTTATTCTTAAGTGGCTACACCCTCTAATAAATTTTAATGCTCTTAGGAATTATATGTCTTGTTTATCTTTGTATTTTTTCAGTTCCTAGCATAATGCCATATGGAATGAAAAACCTAATAGTCTGAAAGTCACCCTGTTAGTATAATATCTGAAAATAGAATTTCAGAAAAATAAGCAATATATAATCATACAAAATTTTCAATGATTTAAAACATTTAATTATTAACTTACTGCATGTTAGTTATAGAAAAGTAACTATAAAGAAAGGTATAAAAATGACCTGAAGGTAGCTGTTAAAATGCTGGTGATATATTTTCTTCTTTCTGTTCTTTATTATATGTTATTTATTTATATTTTTACATAACTGAGATTATACTGGAGATACAATTGTATCTAAACTATCCACAAAGAAAAACCCAGGCCTGAATGGCTTTATTGCTAAATTCTTCCAAATATTTAAAGGAGAATTAATGCTAATTCTTCATGAACTCTTACAAAAAATAGAAAAGGGGGGGACTTCCCAATTTATTTTATAAAGCCGGTATTACCCCGATATCCAAACCAGACAAAGACATCACAAGAAAAGAAAGCCACAAACTAGAATATTGTATGGATATGGGTGTAAACATCCTCAAACAAAATATTAGCAAACAAAATACAGCAAAATATAAAAATAATTATATGCCATGACCATGTGGTGCTTATTCCAGGATTGCAAGTTCAGTTTAACATCTGAAAATCAATTAATGAAATACACTGTATTAGTCCGTTTCTGCTGCTTATAACAAAATACATGGAGCTGGGTAATTTATGAAGAAAAAAATGTATTGCTTACAGTTTCAGAGTCTAGGAAGTCCAAAGTCCAGGGAACACATCTGGTGAGGGTCTTGGTGGTGGTGACAGTGAGTCATGGCAGAAAGTGGCAGAGCAGAGAAAGCGAGAAACTCTTTGTGTGCTCTCTTTTTAAAGCCCTCTGATCCACACCCCTGACCACCATTATTAATCCATTTTCTCCGGCATGGTCCTACAATCTAATTACCTCTTCAAGGCTCCACCTTTCAATTACCATAATAAAATTTCCTACCCTCTTAACACTGTAACAGTCGGGGTCAAGTTTTGGTCGGACACTCAATCAAGGCGTACATCATATCAAAAGAATAAAAAATAAAAATCACATTTATTTCAATAAATACAGAAAAAGCATTTGACAAACTCCAGCATCCTTTTACGATAAAAACACTCAACAAACTTAGAATAAAAGAGAACTTCAAATGGACAAAGAGCATCGATAAAACTCCTACAGCTAACATCATACTTAATGGTAAAAGACTGGATGTATTCCTCCTAATATCAAGAACAGGACAAGAATGTCCACTCTTATCACTTCTATTCAACATTGTACTTGAGGTTCTGGCCAGGGCAATTAGGCAAGAAAAAGAAATAAAATACATCCACATTAAAAATAAAGAAGTAAAACTATCTTTATTTTCAGATGATAAATATAGAAAATCCTAAGGAATCCACAAAAATCCATTATTACTAATAGCTGAGTTCAGCAAGGTTGCAGGATTTAAGATCAACAAACCAAAATCAATTGTATTTCTATACATTTGCAATGAATCATCCAAAAAATGAAATTAACAAAACAATTCTATTTACAATAACATAAAAAGAATAAACTATTTAGGAATAAGTTTAACAAAATAACGCAAAATTTATTCTCTGAAAACTGCAAAATGTTGTTGAAGGAAATTAAAGATCTAAATAAATGGAACAACACCTTACTCATGGACTGTAAGACTTAGTATTGCTAAGATAGCAATACTCCCCAAATTGATCTACAGATTCAATTCAATTCTTATCAAAATTCCAACTGACTTCTTTGCAGAAATTGCCAAGCTGATTCTAAAATTCATGTGGAATTCTAATAGACCAAAAATAGCCCAAACAACCTTGATGAAGAAGAAAGTAGGAGATTCACACTTACTGATTTCAGTACTTACTACAAAGTGATGGTAATCATGATAGTGTGATACTGGCACAAGGATAGACATATAGATCAATGGACTAGAATTGAGAGTCCAGAAAGAAATCCATACATCTATGGTCAGCTAATTTTTTGCAAGGTTGACAATGCCATTCAAGGGGAGAAAGAATAGTCTTTCCAGCAAGTGGTGCTTGGGCAACTGGATATGGACATGCAAAAAAATAAAGTTGGGTCCCTATCTCATTCTGTATGCAAAAATTGATCCAAAATGGATTAAACACCTAAATGTAAGGGCTAAAACCATAAAACCCAGAAAAAAATATGTCTTCGTGAATTTAGATTTGGCAAAAGATTCTTAGCTATGACACCAAAAGCGTGAGCAACAAAAGAAAATCTATTAAATTTCATCTAAATTAATCTTTTGTGCTTCAAAGGATACCATCAAGAAAGTGAAAAGACAATGTACATTGAATGACATGCATATTTGCAAATCATGTATCTGGTAAGACGTTTGTATCGAGAATATATAAAGAACTATTACAACTCAATAAAAAGACAACCAACCCAATTTAAAAATGAGGAAAGGATAAAATGATGAAAAGATACTCAACATCACTAGGTATCAGGGAAATACAAATCAAAACCACAATGAGATACCACTTCACACCCACTAGGATGGCTAGAATTAAAAAGTCAGATAATAACAAATGTTGACAAGGATGTGGAGAAAGTAGAACTCTCGTACACTGCTAGCCAGAATGTAAAATGGTGTAGCCGCCTCAGAAAACAGTCTGACAGTTCCTCAAATGGGTAAACATACAGTTACCATACAAGTAAGACCCATCAATTCCACTCCTAGGCATACACCCAATAGAAACAAAAATATATGTCCACACAAAAACCTGTATGTGAATGTTTTTAGTAGCATTATTCATCATAGCCAAAAGGTGGAAACAATCTAAACGTCCATCAGATGACAAATGGATAAACAAAACATGATACATTTATACAATGACATATGTATATTATACAATGACCCTAAAAAGGAAAAGTACTGAGACACGCTACAACATGGATGAACCTTGGAAACATTTGAAGTAAAAGAAGCCAGTCACACAACACCACATATTATGTGATTCCATTCGTATGAAAGTCCAGAACAGGAAAATCTATAGAGACAGAAAACAGATTAGTGGTTTCTTAAGGGTGGGGGAGGGATAGAGTAGACAGTGAGTGGTAGAGGGTTTCTTTTTTAAGGTGATAAAAATATTTTAAAGTAATCTGTGGTGATGGTTCTACGTATGTAACTATATGCTAAAAACCATTGAATTGTACACTTTAAATGGGTGGATTGTATGGTAGGTGAATGATATCTCAATAAAGCTATTAAAATAGGGTATATTGTCTTAAACTGAATTTCTTCTCATAACAGCTGCTACTAAAATTTTAGATTGTTATTACCAGTGATAAAATTACAATTGTAAAAAAATTCTCTTTGAAAGGGAAGCCACATGCCATCCCAGTTCTGCATGTTTGGGCTTCAAAGAATTTATTCACACACTTAAGATAATTCACTGGCTTAACTTTTGGTCTCTTTGGGGTAGGATTCCAAAGGAATTAAAAGAGATTTATACTGAATTCTCTTTTTAGTTACCTGGTAAAATAACGGTTCTTAACCAGGGTTTATAAGCCACAAAGTGTCTGAAAAACCCTGAACTTGCAGAAAAATATTGTCTATGTGCATTTTTCTGGGGAGGTAGTCTTTGTTTTGTTAGTGTCTCCAAGTGGACCATGATCTCTACACCCCAAAAGAAGGTTAGAAAACATAGGATAAAGGAATATGAAGATATCATCCCAGGAAATTCTTCTAAGTGTCTCTGATTTTAGGGTGAAAAAATACTAGACTCTTAATTTAATGAATGAAAATGGGAATTTAAATTGGAGATGAGGAATCAATAAAAAGACATCTCTCGTATTATTTTTTTCTTGAATTGGAGCTTACATAGTATTTGTATATAGGATATATAGCTATGTATTTGTTTAGTGCATATCACATTTTATAACCTTTAAAATTTTGGTTGAACATTTTTTTTTTCGTTGTTCACTGCTATTACATTGTGAATGTCAAATACAATTTTCTGTTGAAAGAAGTTACAATCTTCTCATGGAAAACTTCTTTAACCTTGCTTCCTATGCTCTAAGTGGAATGAAAGCACCCTGGATCTTTGTGAGAGGATGAGGGTGAGAAGTTTATTGGTGATTTGCAATGGTGTTAAACATGCAGAGTCTGTCTGGATGGCCCACAAGCACTCTTCACATGTCAGTGGAAACTGTAGTAGGATTGTCACGGAGAGTTTTAATCTCATCTAACCTCTGGAGAGAGTTACCAACCCAATGATCTGCAGACTTCACTGTTCATAAGAGTTATTTGCCATGGTGGGGAAGGAGGGAGAGCTTGTGAGAGATGGTGGAAGGAGATTAAAAGTCACACATTTCTGGCCTCACCACAAAGGTTCAGTAAATCTGTGGTGGAGCCCAGGAATCCAAATTTTTAAGTATCCTCAGGTGATTCTAATGAAGCTTGTGTTGACCTTGCTTGACAAACAGTGCTGTAACCCCTTCCAAGATTTGATTCAAATTAACAAGGTAGTTTCATGAAATGAAAGGAAAAGATTTGGGAGTAGGACCAATCCCCTAAATCAGCTCACCTCCCTATTCCCTCCCTTCTCCCCTAAAGCTCAACTTCCTACAGTGTAATTTTTTCAAAACCCTATAGAAAATGGTTTGGATGAGGTTTAGATATATAATTCATATGAATCTTCTGATGCATCCAGATATCATGTAATATTTAAATGACAAGTAATAAAATCTAAAATGTAAGTTCACTACCTCTTCCATGTTGGCTGATATCCTACACTGCTAACATAAACTTTTCCTTACAGGCTGATTACCAGTGTGGAATGGATATCTAATTCCTGTGCCATGACAATGAATGGTCTTGTGATCTACTATAAATATACAGAGCTAGGCATCCCTCTCTTTAGAAACACTAAAATGCAGACTTTCTAAGGTGAGAAATTTTCTAGTCACGACTCTGATGACAAACTGACTGTAGTCAGGTCATCTGACAGAAGGCCACATGATCCTGATTTATGATTTAGACTAACTTACTCCTACTGTGTGCTGGGAATGGTTAGAAGTGCTTTATAAACGTTAATCCACTTAAACCTCACAATAGTGCCATGGTTTAGATAACCTTATTGTCATCACTTAGTAAATGAGGGAACTGAGGCACAGAGAATCGGAGTTACACAATGATAAAATTGCAGAACTTGGATTCATGACCAGGCTGTCCAGCTCCAACTCTTAACCATTACGCTTGTATTAGTCCGTTTCGGTTGCTTATAACAAAATACCCGGAACTGGGTAATTTATAAAGAAGATGAAATTTATTGCTTACAGTTTCTGATGGAAAGTCTAAAGTCCAAGGAACACATCTGGTGAAGGCCTTCTTTGGTGGTGGCAGGGCTATCACATTGTGAAAATTGTGGAGCAGAGAGAGAGAAAGACAGGCTCTCTTCTTTTAAAGCCCTCAGAACCACGCCCCTGACCACCATTTTTAATCCATTCACTACTGCACGGTCCTGCAATACAATCACCTCTTCAAGACTGCACTTTACAATGACAATAATAGTATTTCCCACCCTTTTAACAGTCACAGTGGGGGCTAAGTTTCTAATATGTAAACTTGGGAGATGCAATTCAAGCTTCAATGAGTTGTGGGGTACATGATTCAATTCACTACAACACTATATTATCTTTTAGTACGGATTGTTTTAAAACAGTATTCTGAATTTTGGTTTTCTGTATTTTATGTGATCTGGGTTAAACAGCAATGATTGGTTGTCAGGGCAACAGGGGTGACCTTTGGTCAGACCCTGAATAGCATCCAGGTTGTCAGGTCCTCAGAGAATGGCAAAGGCTAGATCCTTATTCAGAGGCCCCAGCTGGTATGAGTGACAATAAATAGACTCAAGAGTCAGGGTGCCACACTACTGGAAGTGACCTTGGTCAAGTTCCAGAGGTTGTCAGCCAGTAAAATCTCAAAGCCAGAAAATTTGTAAGAACTGCAAAAAAAAAAAAAAAAAAAAAAAAGAAAAAAGAAAGAAAGAAAGAAAAGAAAAAAAATCTCAGTCATTAGGAGAACCTCCTAGTGAAGGCTAATAATAGATTCTAAACCATGGAAGAGATTATCTTAAAGGGTCTCATTTCTAAAAATATCAGGTTCTTGGATATCCATCCTTAAAAGAAAATAGTGCTGATGAAGCTGAAGGCTATTGTCTCTTGTGTTCTATCTGCTAAACCCAAGCCTCTCTTTGGCACCCTGAGCTGTCTAATTTTAATTAACTTCATAAGAGTAAATTTAGGATAAATGCTAATAATTGTATAATTTCTAAACAAAGTAATGCACATCCGTATGAAAGACATTAATTCCAGAATAGCATTTATGATCCCTCTTAGAAACAATGCCCCCAACACTGGAACATGTATTTTCTTTCACTAAGTGAATTTTTACTGGAAAAGTTTACAATAAGTCCATGATTTATTTTAAACAAGTATCTCTATAACATGTCAAACACCAAATATGAAAATCAAAATTATATATTAACTAACTAGCTAGCTAGCTAGCTACCTTTACTTTTGTCTGTAGTAGCACTATCTTCCAACAACAAAAACAAATATTTTCAGGTCCTTCCCTATAAAATATGGCCACGGAAAATACAACAAAAGGTTTACCTTGTCTTTGTCATTATCTAACATTAAAATTAAAATCACCCTTAAAAAAGGATCCCCAAACAGTAGAGATTTCAAACATCATTGTTGATAGGTTCTAAAACAGTGGCTTTATAAGTTTGTCAAATATTTGTCTCTTCAGTATATCCTTATTTAGTATCCACTTTTGTTTGCTAAAGCTGCTTAGCTTATGACACAGACTTGTCACTAACTTAATGGTAAATTAATTATAAAAAATCGTACCTAAATCAAAGTGATTTTTGCTTCCATATTAAGACAGATCTATCACTTAAAATCAATATCTCACACAATGTTAAAAATCTATCAGCATAGCTGACAGGCTTGGTGTGATCAGGGAATTGCCTCTGTCCTCTGAACTGCTTTGGCTACAACAGTTCCTCATTCTTTTGGATCCAACATATTTTTTTTAACTTTTTGCAAAGATACTGCTGTACTTTATTTTACTGTTAATATTAAAACTGTAATATAAATGTACTCTATGTCAAAAACACACAATGAAAATAAATTATTACAAGTCACACCATATCAGAAATTTTGTCTTTTAGCTACTAAAATGAATAAATTAGTGTTCAGAGATAAGCCTCCTAAAATGACCAAAATACTAAATTTTGTATTTTATTGTCTCACTTTATTATTAGTGTTATTTAATTATAATATATAAGACAATATGAATTAAATAAAATTAACCCATAAGTTTGTTTAAAGTTTTAAGAGATATAATCATGTGACATATATTTGCAGAAGCTTATTCAGCATTTAATTAAGCTGTGTTAATTTAAACATCAAATAATAATAGAACTAGGAAAAACAAATGAAGTCTACAAAGGCCATTAACTCATGATAATGCTCAATAAAATGTTTAGTTTTATCTATATGTAAGAAAATGATCTAAGTGTTTCATTTTCAGAAATGACTTATCTGAGGGTGTTTTATTGAGATGGTAATTAGTTACTAGCTCCCATTGTTTTCTTCATTCCCTGGTGTTTTCTCCCTTCACAGGGCTTAAGTGGGCCTTTTTCATGGGCTTGTCCTGAGCCCCCAGACAAAGGAATTCCTTGCATTGCAAGGAGGTAATAAATTTTAGCTGTCAGGAAGATTGTGCACCCCGCAGTACTCAGCCAATGAGGAAGTGGGGGGAGAGACTTCCATACTAGGAAATAAATTGCTTGCTACAGCCCTTTTCTGTGTGCCTGCCCTTCAGACACCCCAAACCTTATAAGGCGGTAATTAAAGTCTTGCTTCACTGTACCTCGTGTCTCTGTGTCGATCCTGAAAGAAAGTGAGCCAAGACGCTGGGTACTGATCAAGCTTTATTAAAGGAAAAGAATCTGCCAGGCTGTGCCCAAAGTGGGGGGCAGCCCAGGGCTACCCTCAAAATGGAGGACAGCACCAGGTGTGGGGGTGGTAGAGCTTATATAGGGTGCCATGGGCTGGCTGATATAATCAAGGAGGGGCATTATGCTAATGTGGAAGCTATGCAACCAGGGTGGAGAATTGCACCCTTGCAGAAGCAAAAGGGGTTATGTTTAAGTCACAAGGCTTCTCGTAAAGGGAAGGGGGGAGGGGTTTGGTGCTGGAGTGGAAGACAAGGCTGGTGGCTATGTTGTGCTTATTGTGTGCACAATGGCGCTGGTCATGTCCAAGATCCATCACATCCTTTGGCATTGGACAGGTGAGGGCATTTCTCACACTGTATAAATTATTATTAAAGTTTTCATAAGATTTGTAAAATTTTCTTTTACAGAAACCCCAAGTGCAACCAGACTCCTTTAATCGACTACTTTTAAGAGATTGGGTCAAGATCTAGGAGTCCCCAAGAAGAACTTTACCAGAGATACTCTGAGAAGGGTGACAAGATTTTTCCTCTTACTCACACAACTCAGAGATGGCAGTAAAGACTTAAAAAACGCCTCATTGGTGAAAATCAGCTACACCAGACAACAACCCAACAGATTGGTCAGCTGCTTCTAAAAATCAGGTCGACATAATAGCACCACCAACTGAGATGATTGTGCAGATCCCTCTGCAAAACATTCTTCGGGTCTGAGTATACACAAAGTTTCCCTGTTCACACAGAACCATCTGGACTTGGAGAAGTAATATTCAAAGCCTGTGAACTGTGTCACTGTAAAGTGACAAATTTCATTCTGTACTAAACTGGTTCTTCAGAACTGAGACAAGGCTTAGAATAGAGGGAAGAGGAGACAACTGGCCCTCCTCAACAAATTCCACTGAGGTGTGAACAATTCAAAGTTAACTCCCAGGTGCGAGATAGACCTCTACAGTGTTGCTAAACTAATCCTGTTTTAACATTGTGTTTAATTGGCGCTCTACTATTCCTATTTAATGCTAATAGGTTTATTTACCATTTAAGTACTAAGAGCTTACAAAGTTAAATTTGTTAATTAGACCATTATTAATTTGTTGATAAGGTGTTCTTCCATTGCTGTTACTATATTTTCTTGGGTACAGAGACTCCAAACTAGGGGGGAAATAAGTGTTAAATTTATTCTCAGACTGACATTTTCAGTCTGAAGGTAACTTTGTTATAAAGACTTACTGTCCCTATAATGATGTTTAATGCTGTTGTTTTTTGTTAACTAATCCTACTATCTTGCCACAAAGATGTCTTTAGAAAAGTGGTGTTGTCCTGATTGTAAAGAGCCATGTCTCCCCACTCTGGCTCTAGGACACTGGTTACAACAGACTAGACTTGTTCAAAATGATTATTCTGAAGCTGACCTAGATCGAATGTTTAGAGCTAGTTTTTGCCCTCAATGTCACCACACAATTGCAGGCCTTACTCAGCCTCCTTTTCCAATTGAGTGGGCTCCTTCAAATTTTACCAGATGGACCCAGGAGAAGGCCTTCCATCCCATTCACCAAGGCCCTCCGCTGGTTAGAAAAAGAATATATCAATCCAAACTGGTTGCATTTAATGCTGCATTACAGTTTATTTTGTCCAAGACCAGTCAAGTCTTAGACCAGAGGCTTGGTGGTTATATTGAAATGGCATCTGAAAGAGAAATAACTTTAACTTCTTCAGTTCCTTTCCTGGATGAGTCTGTTCCAGAGGATTCTCCTTCAGAGGACACAGACTTAAAGTCCTTAAGTGATGGTTTTATTCCTGAGGAGATTTTCATGGAGAAACCAGACTACTTTTAACTAGCTCTCTTATTCTTCTATCCAGTTAGTTCCAGCTAAGATCGTTAGACCTTTCTATGTTATGTTTGCAATTACTGAGGTTAAAAATGTAATCAAGGTATATAGTCCCTAGACCTGTGTTTAAAAGGTACTATCAGTGCTGTCTTAACATGACATAAAGTACAGAGGACAATGTACTTTTGTCAGCCACTGTAAATGTGTTCTTAGACTTTTACAAACTGCTTTAAATAAGTACAGTTTTTTTCTGAGTTATTTCAGGGCTTAACATGTGGCTTGAGTAGATCACTTTCACAAAATTGTCTGTAGACTTATATCAAAAGCTTGGACATAGTTTAACATAATTTCTATTTACTTCTTATATTCTTAAGGATTATTCCCCTAATTCAAAGTATAACACTCTAGGACTGGGTAATTTAAATCTACTAAATGCCTCAGTCAAATGCAATGATTAAAATGAATATAGTGCATACCTCACAGTTGCCTACATGCATATGAATTTTCCTCAACAGTTCTTATGTTCAAACCAAATAAGATGACCAAATTATATCACAAGTATAATTGTGCTGGAAGTTATGGGGAAAAGGAGGGAAGTGACTTGAATGTATGAGTGAATTCCAAGGTAAAAAGAATAATAAATAACATTTTTCTAACCCTTATGGATATGCAGAGGTTTGTTTTTGTTTTCTTCATAATACTTTTAGGAAAAAAGGAAAAAATACTACTCACTTCTATCTCAATGTATAACTCAACTGTTTAGATTTTCCAGAAAGTTATTTGAATTGTATTTTAGCCCTGTGGGAGAAGTTTCTTATCATCATCAGAAGTGTCAAGACTTTTTGTAAGAGCCTAATGAGGTGTAGAAACACCTGAAGTTACTTGTATTTAAAATTGTGTCTTATCACATTGTTTCAAAGCTTTCTTCATCTTTGTTCTCAAAGTTATATTTGCCTATAAAATAAATGTTTGCTTATAGATGAACTACAAGTGGAGAGTGACCAATAATTTCTTTTTTTCATGAAAAATATTCAGGGCAATCAAAATATTTAGGTTCATTCATTGTGCTTTGTATTTGAAAGAAATACATAAATGAAGAAGATGTGGTACAATGCATAATATTCCCTCATTTTTTAATTTATTCACTCATTGAGTAAATATCTGAGTATCTACTTTGTATCCGGCACCATTGTGAACACTATAGTGTTAAGTAAAAATGTGCACCATCCCTGCCCTCTCAGGATTAAAAAATAACAGTGGTGGAAACAAACAATATTCAAATAATGGCACAAATTAATGCAAAATTACAACTCAGATGAAGTCTACAAGGAGAGTTTCACAAAACTATAAGAGCTATAATGGTGGATTTGGCCCAGGCAATGACACTGAGATGACATCTGAAGTATACACAGGAGTAGAACAGGTGAACAAGGGAAGGAAGAGCAGTCTATGCAGAGGTCATGCGCATAGGTCTGTAAGACAAAATAGAAAAAGATTATGAAAAGAGTATGAGAGGGTGAGAGAGGGACATGGTGATGTGAGCATGGTGTAACATGAGGTAGGTAGGATCCTAAAAGCGAAAGGAAGCCAAAAATCATCTGAAGACCATTCTCCTGAATTTCATGGCTGCCATAATTTCACATTAAAATGGTAATGCTCTTTTGAAGCCTATCAGGAAAACCTCTGGGAAATTGACTAAGTTTATCACTTTGAAAAATAATAATGGCAAATGATCACATAGCTCTTACTATTTCAAGTTTCACACATACGAATTTCTTCAATCTTTCCAATAATGCCCTGAGGCAGGCCCCATAATTGTTATCAGTTTACAGGTGAGGAAACAAAATCACAGAGACCTTCAGTAACTTGTCCAAGTTCAAATAGCTGTTAAAAGGCAAAGCTGAGATTTGAGCCCTCCATACTAATTAGGTATATTTTGGCGTTAGTATTGAGATGGGGATATTGGGGATCCTGATGCTGTCCTGGCTACTAGTAAAATGACCCAAGAATCTCTGGGACCCGAATTTTTCGTGTTCATCTGTTTAGCTTCTCAAATTGTTTGTGCGAAGTATTAAGCATTTAGAGAAATGTCTGTGATTAGTTGAAACGGAGACCACATGAAAAATAATTCTTCATGAACACATTAAAAATAAAGAAGTTAAAAGCCAAAGTCATGGGCCGACCCCGTGGCGCACTCGGGAGAGTGCGGCGCTGGGAATGCGGCAGTGCTCCCGCCGCGGGTTCGGATCCTGTATAAGTGATGGCCGGTGCACTCACTGGCTGAGCACGGTGTGGCCGGTCACAAAAAGACAAAAAAAAAAAAAAAAAAAGCCAAAGTCACAAACAAATGAGACAAGTACTTTACAACCTTATTAATAGCTTGAGATGAGAATATGTTGTACTTTGAATTTAATTATAAGTTATGAGCATGTTAATATGTAATGTTATCATCAAATCTCCAGTGTAGCGAATGTGTGCAGAACCTTGTGTGATAATGTAACTTCAAGTGCAGTTTCAGTTTTGTGCTGGTACTTGAAAAAATCACATAGGTTATTGCAACTGTTTTTCCATTCCCAAGTTATCTGTGTATTGTAATTAAATGAATTCATATTTTCAGAAGGCCACAATGACAAGAAGAACCTAGGGATCTATTTATCACAATTCTGATAAATATAATTGCAATTGAGTTTTTACCTATAAGGTCACAGGTTATTCTCACATTTAAAGATAGAAGTTATTTTAAAAATCTTGTACATTTAGAACTATAAATGATGCTATTTTAGATATTTTACTGGCAATATCAAACAGAGATCTAGATAATAGGTTGATTGGCTTTATGGAACTGACATATACCAACAAAAATAGACACTGGCAGCCAATTATTTGGGACTATACAGAGGGAAATTTCCTGACTGTGCACTATTATTCTTTCTTTTACCAACAAAAGGTCTCATTTGGAAAGAAATTTCATGCCAATTACTGATAATCAATTACCTTAGTGAAAATAGAAAGAAAGATGGCCTACTTTTTCACCTGGTAAACTTTTCAATGCTACATTGACATTTTTCAGGGAAAGTTTTTTTAAGTGTGAAATTTATTTTTTATTTTTCTATTGGTTTATTTTCTCTGTCTCTTCCTCTGTCTCCCTATCTCTGCAGTTATTGCCATATAAACAGCTGTAAATTGTGTATAATTATGTATTTTAATGCTGAAACACACTGGATCAATAATTGAACAGATCTTTTGAACTGACGTCTGGAATGTTTTATTTAAATACATTGATCTCTAGAAGTCCACAGTCTAATTTCTGCAAAATATGTTTCGATGACTTACTAGTGAGTATTCATGAAAATATTTTCACTGTTAGATATATAGGTTATATTGCTAGGTAATAATCTGGTCCCATGAATTATCCAAGACCATTCTGAAGTGAAGACCATTTCACTAATGCCAACAATAGTGCTATGGTCTGAATGTTGGTGTCCCTCCAAAATTCATATGTTGGAATCTAATACCCAATGTGATAATATTAAGAGGTGGGACCTTTAGGAGGGGCTTAGGTGAGGAGGGTTTCACCCTCAGGAAGAAACTCGTTCTCTTATAAAAGTGGCCCCAGTGAGCTGCCTTGCCCCTTCTATCATGTGAGGACACAGTGAGAAGGCACAGTCTATGGAAATGGATCCTCATCAGACATCAAATCTATTGGCTGCTTGATCTTGAACTTCCCAGCCTCCAGAACTGTGAGAAATATATTTCTGTTGTTTATAAATTAACCAGTCTAAAGTATCTGTTATAATAGCCCCAATGCACTAAGACAATGAGGACAGTGTGCATTTAGTAAGATAAAAAATTCCAGCTATGCTTTCTCCACTACATCAAAATGATGATTTTGCTCATCACCTGAGAATAGCAACCAGCCTGTCCCTCTAAATTATCTTCCTCCAATTCCTCCTCCTATGTTCTACAATACTAAAATCCAATTTCATTAAATCCACGGAAACTGGAAGACAGAGATTCAGCTAGAATTGTTCATAAACATAACATAACATAGGGGAAAATGGCATTAAGCCATACGGACCTGGTAAAATTTTAAAATATATTGATTACATAATTCTCTCCAAAGGGAGATTTTAGGCAATTGTTTATGGAATATAGATACTCTTTTTTATATTTCCTTTTGTTGTTTCCCCTGTTTTATTTCCAGGAAAACTGTACTCATTGCTTAGATAAACTAAATACTATGTGCTGTTCAATGACCAACAACCCATCAGGAAAACATTCTTAAGAATAAAAACTAGAAAGTAGGATTGGGCACAAACTTCAGGAATACAACCCCCCAAAGCACAGGCAATCAAAGGAAAAATAAACAAATGGGATTATATCAAACTAAAAAGCTTCTGCACAGCAAAAGAAACAATTAATAGAATTAAAAGACAACCAACAGAGTAGGAGAAAATATTTGCAAAATATATATCTGAAAAAGGATTATTAATATCCAGAATATATAAGGAACTCAAACAACTTTACAGCAAAAAAAACCCCCAAACAAACAAACAAAACAAATAACCCAATTAAAAATGGGCAAAGGAGCTGAATAGGCATTTCTCAAAGGAAGGTATACCAATAGCCAACAGACACATAAAAAAATGTGCAACATCACTTAGCATTCAGGAAATGTAAATCAAAACCACACTGATATGCCATATCACTCCAGTTAGGATGGCTGATATCCAAAAGACTGAGAATGATAAATGCTGGTGAGGTTGTGGAGAAAAAGGAACCCTTTTACACTGTTGATGGGACTGAGAAATGGTGCAGCCTTTATGGAAAATGGTTTGGAGGTTCCTCAAACAATTACAGATAGATCTACCGTATGACTCAGCTATTCCACTGCTGGTAATATACCCAGAGGAATGGAAATCATCATGCTGAAGGGATACCTGTACTCCCATGTTTATTGCAGCACTATTTACAATAGCCAAGAGTGGGAACCAGCCCAAATGTTCATCATCAGATGAGTTAATAAGGAAACTGTTGTACATCTACACAATGGAATACTACTCTGCTATAAAAAAGAATGAAATACTGCCATTTGCAGCAACATGGACGGACTTAGAAAAAATTATGTTAAGTGAAATAAGTCAGGCACAGAAAGAGAAATACCACATGTTATCACTTATTTGTGGGAGTTAAAAATAAATAAATAAATACACAAACAAATGAGAGGGTGTGGGAAAGAAGACTCAACAATCACAATTCCTTGAATTTGTTAAGACAAGCGAACAGATATGATGTTGATGGGTGGGAGGGGGAGAGGGGAGGGAGGATTCAGTAAAGGGACGTGAAAATCAACTGCATTGTATACTGATAAAATAAAATTTAAAAAAAGCGAGTAAAAGCTAGAGTATTTGCCTTGATTAAAGAAAAACAGTATGGAATATAACATGGAATGAAAATCAGTTAAGGGACCTAAACCAGCTTCTCTTTTATATCTTGTGTATTTTTTTTTTAATAAAAAAAACTGATTAGAGAAAAATTCTGAGTATATTCTGAGTTAACATTCTCTTTTTCTAATGATAAGGAGTGGTGATTACTTGACAGTATAGATACATTAATGAACAAATAAATATTATTTGATCAATTACTATGTACTTAGAACTGTTTGTGCCTTTATGAAACTTATGTTTTGAGTAAAGAGGTAATACATACAAATATATAATAATCGAAGATAAATTTGAGACACTATACTCAGAGATTCATAATTACCAAGTGATACTTTTAGGAAGTTTAGTTGGACATACAGGAGATTATCTATATAGTTCCAGGGCAGGTTTGTGTCAGTAGACATGGCTGCTTGGGAGGCTATGAAATGTGTGTTATCTTCAGAACAACGTTTTACATGCAGAGAGAAGGCCACATTCTGAAAGATTTCAAGGCCAGATCTCTTTGGTGTTGGTGGATAGGTCATAAAAGCAAAGTAGTGTAGTGCAAATAGCACTAGGCTGGGAACTAGAAGACTTGGGTTTTCTTGCACTTCTACTAACTAATGTAGGATCCTTCATAAATTTCTTAATTTTTCTGTCATTTTTTCCCCCTCATTTGTGAAGAGGTGCTAGGTGAAAGGTACATTGAAAATACATGACCTCTTCCTAGAAATAAACTCATATTATTCAAAAACACAAACAGTGGTATTTCGGGGCCGGCCCATGGCTCACTCGGGAGAGTGTGGTGCTGATAACACCAAGGCCACGGGTTCGGATACCATATAGGGATGGCCGGTTGCTCACTGGGTGAGTGTGGTGCTGACAAACAGTGGTATTTCTGTTATTGCAAATCAATGGAACTGTTCAGGGTCGCTGGGTGCAGCAGTGCTGACTGTACACTGTACAACTCAAAGGAAATCCATTTATATTGACTGATGGACATTATTGTGGCCACTCTGCAGAAGTAGGATGGATTTCCCCACACCCAAGATGTGGTTCTGATGTCAAGACTGATGACACCATGAATACACACACACATACACCAAAAAGGTCTGAACAGGTTTATTACTATGTAATGAAGATTTCTAGGGACAGCAGGGTGGCTCCCACGCTGTTTTGAAAATGGCTTGAGACATCAGGGAAAGGAGACTGGCTTGGGGTTTTTATGTAGTCAGTGGCTGGAGCCAGAGTTAGGGTTTTTGCACACAGGCTGAGGTTTGTGCCGTTTAAACTTCCTGCGGAAGGAGCACCCGAGCTTTCTTATCAGCTTGCCCAGGTGTGGGGCAGAAGGGAAAAAAGGATTGGTGGGACTTGAAATCTATCAGCAATGAAACATCAAAGATGAAGTCAACCTCTATATTACAGACGTGAATGGTGCTCCCCAATGTTATGCAACTTGGCAGTACTGAACTTATCAAAAATATTTAAAATTTAAAATTTAAACTTGAGTATTTTTTAGTTCATAAAACCTTTCTGCCTACATGTGAACTCCACAATCTCATCTCCTGATTTCATAGATGAAGATACTGAGATTTTGAGTGGTAATTTCCTTGTCTACAATCATAGCTAGTGATGCAAATGTATTAGCATATAACTGAAAATGTTTCTTAGTTGAGGAGTTACTATGTTTTGAGTCTGCAAGTATTGATTTATATGGTGGGGAAAAAAAAAGAACATATAACTCCTTATCAAAATGCTTGTACAATGGAGCTAGGCAATACGTTTTTCTACTTTTGTAGTTTATTCCACAAACCATTACTGAAACTCTGTTGTATTCAAAGCACTTTGCTAAGTGCTGAGGGTATATAGAGAGTAATAAAAACTGGTACCACACTTCTAGAAGCTTATTGTATAATTCATTGTTTGAATAATCACCTAATGATGAATTTACTTAGCGTAGGACACAAATATAGATAATCCAAGCCCACAGAAAAGACTATTATGTTAACTTACCATAAAATTAGTCAAAATCTTTGCTTATCTTGTTTTCATAGATTTCACTTTAATTGCTTGAACTTTATTGATTACAGTAGAATTGCCCACAGCAAATCAGCAACTTAAATATTTTGAAGTTCGAGTAGAGTCAAAGACAGTTAATGATTAGGAATTGTATTTCACATTACAAATTATAATGTGGTGTCCGGTATGGTATGTTCTACACTCATAAATGGTTCAAGGGAAAAAATATTAACTAATAAATCTTTTTAATTATTGTCTGCAGTTTCATTGTTAAGCATTAATCTTTATTTCCAACTGACATTTTCATGACAACTGAAGTACACTAAAACTGTATTTTTATCATTGTCATTTTATTGCATTAATATATTTTTTAACTCCATAAAAATAAAATTTTGCACCAAATTTAAAATGTTTTAGTGAATTACTATGAATTTGTTTGACATTGGTTAATTAATATACTATTATTACTGTGATACTAAAGAATTTTGCTATAATAGACAATAGAGGAATTACTTATTTAATTATAAAAATTGAATCAAATATCATCATTGATGCTTCTATCTAATCTAGTCAATAAATACCTCTTAGAGTATGTATGTGGTCTTCCAATCCTTTCAGTATTTTAGTGTATATGAAAGTTAAAATATTATACCAAAGTGGCATGGGATTAAATTATGACTATTCATAAGAAAAGGCATTAAAATTATGATTTTAAGTTTCAGGAAGTAATTAGTGCATAATATTTCCATTCACCAAAGCTTAAATAATCAAATGTAGAAAATAAAGCATATATTAATGGGCTCACTAACAATAGCAAGGTAACACCATATTTTATCAAATCTAGGATGCCATCAATTATAAGATGTACTTTATTTTTTCACCAAGAAAGAAGAAAATCTATTAAACTCTGACAATCCATCAATTTTAATGGGTGTCCTGATTTCAGAGATGCTAAAATGTGAAAAAAAAAAATCAATGAAATGTGGTACATACTAAGTATTTGAATATTTTATTTAGCAACACTCTCATAAAGGATAACTGGACTCAATCCTGTTCAAGATTTGGGGATTAAGGTACCAAATGGATCTTATCAAAGTCAGCATTTCCTGTAAGGTTGTGACATTTGCAGCAATGCTTCAAATAAAGATTCTAACATGAACAACAAAGGGAAATTCATAGTATGGCTTCAATGCTGAAAATCCCCCTCCATTACCTAAGGTTTATTTTTATACATTGCCTTCTGCATGGATTGCTTGAATTTACTTTAGCTACTTGATTTGGAAATTATCTTTTCTATATTTTCTTTATGAAATCACAGTACATGCTTATTATGCCCCCTAGGTCTTAGAAGTACAGGGACAAGCAAGAGGCACACAGGTTATGGCAAAAACTCACTCATAATGATTGTTATACAGGTTAAGGTTGGGGTCTAAAGGGAAAAAAACATGACAGAAAATAAAATAATGAGAAAAGTTTAATCCTCTTTCCTCTCCAGAATCCTCGGAGTGAATTCCAGAGCTGTAACACTCATCGATGTACCCTGGAATGATCACTGGGGAGTATGGCCCCAGGAATACCATATGTTCTCTACAAAACAACTAGGGGTAAAAATGACCTGTTCCCTGGCCCAGGGCTGCTGGTTGCAATCTATAAGGTTTTTAAAAATTAATTTGAGAATGAATTGGTTTTTAGGTATTGAAATTCACAGTACAAATCATAGTTTTTCTAGAGGTAAATATTGAATCCCCTTGGCCCTAGAATAGACCTAACCCAGGAAGAGAATCTTTCAGGAATAATTGACTCAAAAATATACTTAGCAGGAAAATATGACAGTGTCCATTGGACGTCTTTCATATAGGCTATCATTCCCTTCATAAAAGTGTATTTTCATGTGACTTTTACAAAGAAAAAAACTAAAAGAATAAAACACTCGAATACTAGTGCTCCTGCCTATTACATGTGCTCTTTGTCATGGTGGCCCATATCCTTTAACATCATGCCATTTTTAAGTCCCACTGTTGAACTGAACCTACTTATTGAATTAAAGAGATGTTAAGCCAAACAAACCATGAAAGGAATAGATCTAGCATATGGAGGAGGAAGTAAGTTGAAATTAAAGCCAGTAGGGACTAGTAGATATTGAGAAATAGCTAAGAGAAGAAATGAAAATATGAATATAAAGCAAAATTAGCAAAAGTTTCTCTTTGCAACAATATAGGAATGATCCTTTTCTGTTCATTTACTGAAATTCCATGCATAGAATTTGTCTCTTTTTGAGGAGGTAAGTCATCATACTGCAACCATGAAATAATTGTCCCTTACTGACTCTTATTCCTTTAGAGTTTTATTAAAAGTGCAATTTCTACTTCTGTTGTCACTAAAGCAGCACAAAATGTCTTGTTTTGTTAAAGACAACTAAGTTGAGGATGTTTTGCTTTCTGGAGTTCAATTGCTGCTGTGTTCTACAGCATGGCCACAGGAGAAGCATTAGAGAAAGCTGCACGGCTGAAAGTAAATTAAAAAAAAAAAAAAACAAATTATGAGCACAACATGATGCTAATACCCCAGTACCTGTTTCTGTACTCTGTGCCATGCCTGCAGGTCAGGGCCAATCTCTTTTTCAGCCTGGTAGGTTCCCTTATTCAAATTGGAAAATGGGTCTCCCGTGATGCTATCTAGAAATACCATGTTTGCTGTGTCTTTTCTTACCAGTGGGCTACTGTTCAATGAATATATCAAAAGATCACACACCGGTTATTTTTTTACTCCTGCCTTTCCACAATATGAGTAAAAAAAATAGTACTTTATACAAGGTCACCCTCACATCCAGGTGTACTAGATAGTTGCCTTCATGTAATTTGAGATGCAAAACAAAACGTGTATCTTCCATTTACTCCCCATAATTTTCTTGAAATTTTCACATCATCTGTTTGGGATGAAGCAATGAAAACTCATGTCAAAATGGAAACCATATCAACTATAGGAAATATTTAAAGCAATTATCAGACATTAATTTACTCTGAATCCTTGAATGAGTTTTGCTTTCTAAAATGGAGCAAAAGATAAATCTGTATCAATAGGAGAAGGGGAATCAAGAAAGTTCCATAACTTGGGTCAACTGTTGCAAGTTAGGTCCCTGGAGAGGAGGAAAAAGATTTAAAAAAAAAAATAGATTAGAGGAAAATTTCTCTTACTTAACAATCTTGCCTAGGATGAACATTGAATGTACATGTGTTAAAAATAAGGTACAGAATTAGCTCATTCCCAGGTTTGCTAGATGATCTATGACATCAACTAGAAAGGACAGTTAAAGGCCAAAATACTCCAGGGAAAATGTGTTTATTCCTTGTCAAAATATAAGGCTGAAATTGAGAACTGAGAACACCAGTAAGTGGGATAGGAATTTCCTAATTGATCATACAGCTAACCTCAACCCACATGAACACAGACTTGAGTTTATGGCACGTATTTGAATTCTTTTGTGCAGGTCATTTTGCAATTGTAGCTAATGTGTCTTGAGTTGTCACTTAAATTGAACTTTTAGTAGGGAAGGAGATTCTGCCTGTGATTCTTGAGAGTTCCTAGGCATTTTATTTTTGTTTACCATGGTTAGATACACAAAACATAAAATTAACCATTTTAACCATTTTTAAGTGTGTAGTTCTGTGGCATTAAGTGCATTCACATCATTGTGCAATCATCACTACCATCCATCTCCAGAACTTTTTCATAGTCCCAAAACTGAAACTCTGTACTAATTAAACAATAACGTCTCCATTTCCCCCTGCCTCCAGTTCCTGGAAACCACCATTCTTCTTTCTGTCTCCATTAATTTGACTCTTCTAGGTACCTAATATAAGTGAAATCATGCAGTATTTGTATTTTTATGTGTGGCTTATTTCATTTAGTCTAATGTCATCAAGGTTTATGCACATTGTAGCTTCTATCAAAATGTCATCCCGTTTTAAGGCTAAATAATATTTCTTTGTATGTATATTTCACATTTTGTTTATTCATTCATCCACTGAAGAACCCTAGGGTTGCTTCCACCTTTTGGCTATTGTAAATAATCCTGCTATGGACATGGGTATACCTGTTTGAGTCTCTGCTTCCAAAACTAATGGGTATATGTCCAGAAGTGGAATTGCTGGATCCTACGGTAATTCTATGTTTAATATTTTGAGGAACCACCACGCAGTTTTCCACACTGGCTGCACATTTTACATTTTTTCCAGCAATGCACAAGAGTTCCAATTTCTCTGCATCCTTGCCAAGACTTGCAATTTTATTTTATTTTATTTTTATGGTTGCCATTCTAATGGGTGTGTGTTGATATCTCAGTGTGGTTTTGATTTGCATTTCTGTAATTACTAGTGATGTTGAGCATCTGTTCATGTGCTTATTGGCCATATGAATATCTTTTTGGGAGAAACATCTATCCAAATCTTTTGTCTATTTTTTAATTGAGCTGTTTATTATTTTGTTGTTGAGTTGTAGGAGTTCCTTATATATTCTGGATATTAATCCCTTACCAGATGTATGATTTGCAAATATTTTCTCCCATTCCATGTGTTGTCTTTTCACTCTGTTGATAGTGTCCTTTGATGCACCAAAGTTTTTAATATTGAGGGAGCCCAACTTGTCTATTTAATCTTTTGTTGTTGTCTATGCTTTTGGTGCCATATCCAATAAATCATTGCCAAATTCAATGTCATGAAACTTTTCCCATATGTTTTCTTCCAACAGTTTTATAATTTTAGCTCTTTTTGTTTAGGTCTTTGGTCCATTTTGAATTAATTTTTGTGTGTGGTTTACTTCTCATGCACTCTAATTGAGAAAGTTACTTTGGAATATTCTAATGATTGAACAAATGATATGCCAGAACTTGCCCTCAGCACATTGTGTCTATGATCTCATTTAATCTCCCAGAGTGTCTATGTAGGTGAACAATGTATATCTCCATTTTGGAAACCAGTAAAGAGGTACATAAAGGGTAGATAACTGGCTTACCCAAGGTCATAAAAATACTAAATGTCTGAACCGAGATTCAAAGCCCTATCTGTTTAACTTGTAAGGCCATGAATTTAATTTCTGTGCTATACTAATATAATACACACAACATTGTTTTTCCAGGTACACCTAGGCTTTATTTTCAGCTTTTCAATTTACTAGTGTTGTAGAATATTTCTTGAGATCATTATGTTTTTTGGCTTTCCCCCACTCTCTTTCAATGAGGAGACCAGAAGTTTTGCAAAGTGGGAATCAGAAAGAACCTCAGTCATTTGCAAAATCCTGAACATGAAAAATAAATAATCTCCTTGTCTCTGAAGGACTGATGAAAGGGTAAAGCGACACATAAGGTCAAGAAGAGGAGGATAAAATAAATTCCTGGAGACAAAAATCAGAATGAAGATTTAGTAGGAATTCATAGAACCCATGTACCAATTGATGGCAGCACCCTCAGGAGGTCATAACAACTCAGGTGGGTGGATGCATGGTACAACTAGAGAGGCTAAAGCCTAGGACTAGGACCTCTTCCATATCCATATGTCACATGTGTGGCATAGAAATAGCTTAGCCTAAGACCTGCAGGGGGCATGAAGCTAAAACCATGGGCAGTAATCAGTAGAAATCAATATTAAGCAACACTTTTAAGTCTGATGCTTAACACACCAAAGACTGTAAATACCTATAATGGAGCCTATAGACAATATCTCCAAGCCTCAGGACTCCCATATTTAAAATGGAAATAATATCTATCTCATAGAAAATTGATGAAGGTAAAATAGGATAACAAATATAAAACAACTATACAAGATACCTAGTAGGTGTCCAATAATGTTCATTATCTCCCTTTTTATCACCTCCAATATCCCCTCTGTTTTCTGGAATTTGAGCACTTTTATTTTCTAGAAATAACCGAAAAATACTATGCTGCTTTTCACTGTCCCCAGTCTAAGAGGTTATGTATTTAATTCCTTTCAGAATTTAATCCAGGGTAAAAAATTTGCTTCTAGAATGCATCCATGTTTTCTTTGATAAGACAATGAATATTATATAACTGCTCACATTTCTCTCTTTTACCTTTGCCAAGAAGTTCACTTAAGCTTCACATTCCCATTCACATTAATTATATTCAATTAGGGGACTGTTTGAAACCTTTGCTATCCTTTCCTCCCTATTCAATATACATTGTATTAGTCTGTTTTCTGTTGCTTAAATAGAATACCTGAAACTGGGTAATTTATAAAGAAACAATTTATTTCTTACAATTTTGGAGGCTAGGAAGTTCAAGGTTGAGTGGCTCATCTGGTGAAGGCCTTCTTCTTGGTAGGGACTTTGTTCTACAGAGTCCCATGGCAACACAGGCAATCACATGGTGAGGGCAGAGCAAGAGCATATGCTAACATGCTTCTTCTTCTCCTTATAAATCCCCCAGTCTACTCTGTGATAACCCATTACCATTAACCCATTAATCCATGAATGGATTCCTCATGATCCAATCACGACTTGGAGGCCTCACCTTTCAAATACCACATTGGGGATTAAGCTTCCACATGAGCTGTGGAGGGGACAAACATTCAGACCATAGCATATATATTTACTTTCATTTTAGAAACTGTATCACACCAAGATACATTTTGTAATCAGCTTCCTCAAGTCATTTTTGGAAATAATCAATAAAACTATGGATATATTAACACCGGTAATAATAGATGTGAAGGTATATGAAATAAAAGAGGTGAAATGGGAATTTGGAATAATTAGCTAGTTGAATTGAGTGATTGTTGCTAAAGAAAGGTAGCAGAAAAACCCAGACAACTTTAGTCTCCAAAACTTTGTCTCTACAATACAATACTCATGGATTTTATTTGTATCAGTCAAATAATTGACTTTAATATGTCTCGTTGGCATACTCCAGTGGTTATTCTGTTCCTAATTTAAAGTAGTGATCAACTCTGGGACATTCATTTAGGGAATAAGAGGAGGTAGAAGCATATGATGAGAATATATACCTATAAAAACTGGTTCCTGTCCTTGGTTTGTTTATTAAATTTTATAAAACCTCATTTTTGTAGATCATATTATTCAACCTCCTCATTTTACAGTTGAGAGAGCTAAGGCTCAAGAAAGGTAAATGTCTTGCCAAGGACCACATAGTTGGTTAGTGATAAAAACATTAGAACTTAAAACCAAAGAGCTGGAAGAAACCCATAAAGATCATGTTATCTATTCCCACACAAAATGTGGGTCCATGATTCATCTCTAATACTCATTTAGCTTTTATAAACATGATATATCTTTTTGAATGTTTAAAAATTAATTCACATATAACATATACAAAATAGAATATATGATCCCTCAACTTGGCTCTTTTTCAGCATGCCCTAACTGTCCATCCAGTTCCACAAATCAGAAAACTAGGGGTAATCCTTGAAACTTCCACTCTATATTCAATTTACCTTTCAAATTCATCCACTATTTTCAATTTCCACTGCCATGACTCTAGTCCTAGCCACCATCGACTCTTTCCTGAACTACTGCAATATCCTCTTAATTGGTCTGACTGCATCCATCTTACATCCCCACCATGCAGTCAGTTAGAATGACTTTTTTTCTCAAAATCTAGTGACCTTATTTTTACACACACACACACACACACACACACACACACACACACACACACACACACACACACACACACACACACACACAAAATGAAAACCTTCAGTAACTTCCTATTTCTGTTAAGGCAAAGGCAAAAATTTTAACACTGTGTGCAAGGCCCTGTGCCATATAATCCTTAACTACATTTCTAACTTGAAGTTCAGACACACCCCCAGCCACACTTATCTGAATTCTTGGAAGATAAATGAAGCCTTGATCTTCCCACAGGAAATTCACATCATTGGGCTAGCCAGCTGGGCCTTTCCTAGTCATTCATATTCATCATCCTTTTTTCCCCCATGGTATTTGCACTTCCTTTTCCTTCTGTTTGGATGTACCCTCTTTGTCTAATTGGCTTCTACTCTTCCTTCAGCGATAGTGCACTAGTCCATTTTTGTTGCTAATAATGAATACCTGAAAATGTGGAATCAGCTTTCATACTGGGTGATGGGCAGAGTCTGGAAGAATTTGGAGGAGAAGGCTAGATAAAGCCTAGATTCTGGTGAGGGCTTAGAAGACAGGAAGACCAGGTAAAGTTTGGAATGTCTTAGAGACTGGTTAAATGGTGGTGACCAGAATGCTGATAGAAATATGAATAGTAAAGGCCATTCTAAAGAGGTCTCGGATGAAACTAAGGGAGAGCTTATTGAAAACTGGAGCAAAGTTCACCCTTGTTATAAACGGGCAAAAATCTTGGCTGAATTGTGTCCATGCTGGAAAGTTTTATGGAGTGTGGAACTTAAAAGTGATGAACCAGGGTATTTGGCAGAAGAAATTTCTAAGCAGCAAAGCATCCAGGTAGCTGTGTGGCTACTTGTAACAGCCTACACTGAATTATGTCAGCAAAGGCATGGAGTAAAACCAAAATTTATAACTAAAAGGAAGCAGAGTGTAAAAAATTAGAAAACTTAAATGCCATGGTAATAATTGGATCCAAGGGTGACAGGGGCCAAGTGGTGGCACTCATCCACCAAAGGCAAGGTGGGTATAGTTACCATAATGGACAGCAGAGGCAAAGCAAAAATCAGAATGGTCTGATTTGTGTAGATCTATGGCATTGGCTAGTTAATCATGGTATTCCTAGAAGTCCAATAAATGGGAAGCCTACTAAATTCTTGCTTGATCTGTGTAAGCAGAAAACTAGGTCAGCTGTACACAAGTCTAACCTGAATCATAAAAACAGAGAGTCATGGCCCCTCAGTCAATTCCCAGACTTGAGCTAGTTTATAAACCCAGAACTTCTTGAATGAAGGGATATCTGGGTCCCCTTGAGGAAGGACACTACAGAAAATTTATGTTGTTAGTCTTTCTCCCATCCTTCCTCAAAGGTACCAATGGCCTTTTACCAAAGTAACTGTGTACTAGGGGAAGTGAAATAATCAGATCTTCTGGAGACTGCTGGACACTGGATCTCAACTGGCAATGATTACAGGAGACTTAAAAAGTCATAGTGGCTCTCCTGTTAGAATAAGGGATTATGGGACTCAGGTGATTAATGGAGTTTAGCCCACTTCCAACTTACAGTGAGTCCAATGGGTCCCCAAATCCATCCTATGGTTATTTCCCTAGTTCAAGAAAATTAGTTCCAAGAAGTGGGGTGTTTCTAATTGTGAAAAATGGCAGCATCCACATGGTGTAAAGTCTGCAGGCTCACAGAGATAAAACGCCTCCATGATTTCATCATGTGATACCAGGAACATCTCCTACATAGTGTTTATACAAGTTTTACATTTATTTGTGAAAGTGATTTGTGATTACATTTATTTGTCCATGTATTTTTGCTTCTAGATCAAGACCTGCTACATGTGGGAAGAGACCTTTTGTAGTTTTCTTCAGCATTATATCCCAGGCATAGCATAATGTCTGACACAGTAGGAACTCAAGATTTGTGAAACAGATGGATACAAGGAAGGATTCATACATAAATGAATATGGTATAAATGTGCTAAGTGTTAATAAAAGCTAGCATTTATTGAAGTTAGTATGTACTATGTTTTCCCCCCATTTTTTTGCACATTTATTTATTTATTTTTAGCTCCCACAAATAAGTGAGAACATCTGATATTTCTCTTTCTGTGCCTGACTTGCTTCACTTAATATAATTCTCTCTAGGTCCATCCATGTCATTGCAAATGGCAGTATTTCATTCTTTTTTATATCTGAGTGGTATTCCATTGTGTAGATATACCACATTTTCCATATCCACTCATCTGATGATGGACATTTGGGCTGGTTCCAACTCTTAGCTATTGTAAAGAGTGCTGCGATGAACTTTGGGGAACAGGTATACCTACAACTTCATTATTTCCATTCCTCTGGATATAATCCCAGAAGTGGGATAGCTGGGTCATATGGTAGATCTATCAGCAATTGTTTGAGGAACCTCCATACCATTTTCCATAGAGGCTGCACCATTTTGAAGTCCCACCAACAATGGATGAGAGTTCCTTTTTCTCCACAACCTCGCTAGCATTTATTGTTCACAGTCTTTTGGATATTAGCCATCCTAACAGGGATGAGATGGTATCTCAGTGAGATTTTGATTTGCATTTCCCGAATGCTGAGTGATGTTGAGCATTTTTTCATGTGTCTGTTGGCCATTCATATATCTTCCTTAAAGAAATGCCTACCTAGCTCTTTTGCCCATTTTTTAATTGGGTTGCTTGTTTTTTTCTTGTAAAGTTGTTTGAGTTCCTTGTATATCCTGGATATTAATCCTTTGTCAGATGTATATTTTGCAAATATTTTCTCCCACTCTGTTTGTTTTCTTTTAACTCTGTTAATTGTTTCCTTTGCTGTGCAGAAGCTTTTTAGTTTGATATAATACGATTTGTTTCTTTTTCCTTTGGTTGCCGTGCTTTTGGGATCATATTCATGAAGTCTGTGTCCAGTACTACTTCCTGAAGTGTTTCTCCTATGTTTTCTTTAAGAAATTTTATTGTTTCAGGGTGTATATTTAATTCTTTAATCCATTTTGAGTTTATTTTAGTATATGGTGAGAGGTATGGGTCTAGTTTCATTCTCCTGCATATTGATATCCAGTTCTCCCAGCACCATTTGCTAAAGAGGCAGTCTCTTCCCCAGTGTATAGGCTTGGTGCCTTTGTCAAAGATCAGATGGCTGTGGGTGTGTGGGTTGATTACTGGATTCTCTATTCTGTTCCATTGATCAGTGTGTCTGTATTTATGACAGTACCATGCTGTTATGGTTATTATAGCTTTGTAGTATAGTTTAAAGTGAGGTAGTGTTATGCCTCCTGCTTTATTTTTTTGGCTCAGCATTGCTTTGGCTGTGCATGGTCTTTTGTTATTCCATATAAATGTCTGGATAGTTCTTTCCATTTCTGATATGTTTGTTTTATAAATCTGACTGCTCCAATATTGGGTGCATTTATATTTATGTTTGTTATGTCTTCTTGATGGATCAATCCTTTTATCATTTTGTAGTATCCCTCATTATCTCTTTTTATGGTTTTTAGTTTAAAGTCTATTTTGTCACATATAAGAATAGCTACTCCAGCTCGTTTTTCATTTCTGTTCGCATGGTAAATCTTTTTCCATCCTTTCACTCTTAGTCTATGTCAGTCTTTATCGATAAGGTGGGTCTCTTGAAGGCAGCATATAGTTGGGTCCTCCTTTTTAATCCAGTCAGCCAGTCTGTGTCTTTTTATTGGGGAATTTAAGCCTTTTACATTGAGTTGTTATTGAAAAGTGTTGATTTAAACCTAGCATTTTATTGATTATTGTTTGGATGTCTTCGGTGTCTTTTATTACTTTCTTTCTGGGTTATTGTTTGTTTTCTGTATTTGTGGGTTTCCTGGGTTGTAGATAGCCTTTCTGTTTGTTTTTTTTTCTCTTCATGAATGCCATTTTTATAATAGTAGTAGGTTTTGATTTTTCTTGTGTTTTTATGGCAGTGGTAGTTATTTTTCAGGTACCAAACCCAGTACTCCCTTGAGAATTTCTTGTAAGGGTGGTCTTGTGCTAGTGAACTCCCGCAGTTTTTGTTTGTCTGAGAAATATACTATTTGCCCTTCATTTCAGAAGGATAGCCTTATGGCTAGAGTATTCTTGGCTGGCAATCTCTGTCTTTCAGTATTTTGAATATATCATCCCATTCCTTTCTGGCTTTTAGGGTTTGTGATGAAAATTCTGATGTTAGTCTGATTGGGGCTCCCTTATAGGTGATTTGATGCTTCTCCTTTGCAGCTTTTAAGATTCTCTGTTTGTCTTTGAGTTTTGCCAATTTGACTATAACACGTCTTGGAGAAGACCTTTTTGGGTTGAATACGTTTGGGGATCTTTGAGCTTCCTGAATCTGAAGATCTGTGACTTTTCCTATAGCTGGGAAGTTTTCTACCAGTATTTTGTTGAATATGTTTACAATGCCATCTCCTTTTTCCTCCCTTTCTGGAATACCCATGTCTCAGATATTTGAGCGCTTAAGGTTGTCTGATACCTCTCGCAGATTTTCTTCAGTTCCTTTAATTCTTTTTTCCTTCTTTTGTCTGCCTGTGTTATTTCAGACAGCTCATGTTCAAGGTCAGAAGTTCTCTCTTCTACTTCTGCAAGCCTGCTGGTTAAACTCTCTGTTGTGTTTTTTGTTTCATTGAATGAATTCTTCAGTTTGGCAAGTTCTGCTGCATTCTTTTTCAGGGCATTGATTTCCTTGTACATTTCCTCTTTCAGGTCCTGTATACTTTCCCTTGTTTCATCATGTTGTCTAGCTGAGTTTTCTTGTATCTCATTCAGTTTCCTTTGAATTATCAATCAAAATTCCTTGTCAGACATTTGAAGGGCTTCTTGTTCTATAGGATCTAGAGCTTTAGAGTTATTACCCTTTGGTGGTGTTCTTTCTTGATTTTTCATATTTCTGATATCTTTCCTTTGATGTTTAGTCATTGTGGCAGGGGGTTTCACAGTCTACAGGTCTGACACTATTGTCTGGCTAGGATGTTGCTGGGATTGCCAATTTGGTATGGCTACCTCAGTGTCTGCTCAGTTGGTCACTAATGCCTTGTGTGTGTGGTTGCCTCATGTCTTGGGCCTCTCCATGGAGCCACCTCACTGTTCAGCATGCACTCGGCCAGGCTGCTGGGTCACATGGCAGCACTGCAGGGTGTGTGGTCTCTGCCGAGCTTCCACCTCCCCTGCTGGACTTCTCCCTGCTCCTTGTGCACTGGGCCATGCTGCTGGATCATGCGGTGGTGGCACTGCAGGGAGTGTGGTCCCTGCAGAGCTTTGGCCTCCCCTGGTGGACTTCTCCATGCTCCGCCCACACTGGGCTGGGCTGCTCGGTTGGGTGGCAGCCCCGCAGGCTGTGCGTTCTCTGCAGAGCTTCCATATCCCCTGCTGGACCTCTCCCTGCTCCACTCGCACTGGTCCAGGCTAAGGATGGAGATGGTTGGAGGCTGTGAGGCCTACCTGCTGGATTTGCATGGCAGCGGCACCACAGGGTGTGTGGTCTCTGCAGTATGTACTATGTTAAGTACTCTGAATGACTAAGTTATTTAGTCATCATAAAATCCCTATGAGGTAGGTACTGTTATTATTCACTAAGATTCAGGATGTGAAGAAAATCATCCAAAGTTAAACAATTAATAAGAAATAGAATCAGTATTAAAATCCAGATGATCTGACTTTTAACCACTATACTACACCATCTGTAACAACAAAATATGAGTGAATAACATATATCCCTTGTCAACCGTGATATTTATAAATTATTTTACAGCCCTTCCTTGAATGATGCCAGGCATAATGAGTTGTTATATCAGAAAAAAAAATTATGTTTCATATGGACATGCGAGTGGTTGATAATGGATTTGAAGTTTCTGACAGTGTTCTTCTGATGGTACAATGAAAGACAAAAGAATAAATCTCTAATGACAGAGTGTCAGGCACTGTTACAGGACAATATATATCAGTCAGAATGCTGGCAGAAAGCACCTGATAAACTCAAGTTAAATAATTCAAGGAGAGTTTAATAAAGGGTTATTTACAAAATAGGAAGCACGTAGTAGCAAAACCAGAAGTAATAACGCAGGATTCTGGGGTTAATAGCATGGAGGTGGGGGTGATATGGTAGGTCACCTCCTAAGATCTGAAAGGGCAAGGGGAAGGAACTGTTAATGGAAACAGGAGAAAGCAAGAACTGTGTGGGGAGTCTATCCTGATGGAAGCTATGACCTAGCCAAAGAGCATAGCCAGCCTGTGAAGTCTACAGGGAGACAACCAAGAGAGTAAATATAAGGGGTATTCCAAAAGTTCATGGAAAGACTCGTATTATCTTTTAATTCTATTTTTTTCATGATCTTTTAGAAGTCCCCTCATATGCCACCCTCACTCTCCCCACTCCTTCTGGTCTCTTACCTGGGCTCCCCATTAATCAAACCCAACCCAAAGCCATAGGACAAAGTGGTCTTTTTCACATGATCCATAGAAGCCAGTCCTTAGAACACAGGGCAGGATGGAGCACAAATGTGAAGGATAAATGGGAGATACCCAATGCACATGGAAATGGAGAGATTTTTAAAAATTTTCAGTAGCACTTGTATTAGTCCATTTTTGCTGCTTAAACAAAATACACAGAACTGGGTAATTTATAAAGAAGAAGAAATTTATTGCTTACAGTTTCTGGGGCTGGGAAGTCCAAAGTCTATCTGTTGGTGGTGACAGTGACTCAGGGGTCTCACATTGCAAGATGGTGGAAGCAGAGAGCAGAGCAGAGAGAGAGAGCGTGACAGACTCTCCTCTTCTTTTAAAGCTCTCAGAACCACACCCCTGACCACCATTTTTAAACTATTCACTACTGCGTGGTCCTATGACCCAATCACTTCCTCAAGGCTCCACCTTTCAGTTACTGTAATAGGATTTCCAAAATTCTTAACAGTCACATTGGGGGCTAAGTTTTTAATACACAAAACTTGGGGGACACAAGTCAAGCTTCAATGAGTTTTGAGGGGACATAATTCAATCCACTCCAGCACTTATTAGGTCACAATACTCTTTCTCCCAATGTAAGGCCAGCTCTGCTTCTCAGTACTGCCAATAAGGACAGGGAAATAAAAAAAGAAGGCCATGGCTTGGGATTTAGCTTAACCACATAGCAATAACTACTCCTTTAATGTTTCAAAGTTTCTTAGTTGGATAAGATCCACCCCTGGCCATACTTATTTGAATTCTTGGAAGATGAGTGAAGCCTTGAGCTTTTTACACGAAGGGTGGTATTGAAATTCAAGGCATCGAAGTAGCACCACTAAAATGATGCCTCTGGCCTCCAGCATGATTTCTGGCCCAAGGGGCACTGACTACAGATATGTAAAACTAGTGCTCTGCCTGGTCCCCATTATATTTGGTATGTTGTGGAACAGTTTTGATAATACATTTTATGCAATGCTAGAACACAGAGGAAGTCTCAATCTCCAACTGTTTGTCACACACCAAAGCTTCTTGCTTACCTGGTGAACACAGTAAAACTGTATGGCCTAAATTGAATTGGCTGATACTTTTTTCCATGCTCTGCTAGATCACTCTGTGTTATGGATGCTAATTTCAATACCTGAAAAATGAGATGATATATTATCAGATATTAATGAAAGTTGCATACCTTAAGTCCCTAATACCCAAATGGATATTTACTCAAGGTCTTCAACATGCTGGAATCTGAAACATTCCATCTTGATTAGTTCTCAATTTCTTCTGCTAAATTTTATATTGCTGAAATTAATAATGCCAATAATTATATGATCAGGTAAGAATACTAATAATGGCTGTCAGGCATAACATTTTGGAAAGGTTGGCTGAGAAAAGATGAGGATATAAGACAAAATATATAAAAGTGTTATAATACAGGCAGAGGAAATTGAACATGACTTTAGAAATTATTTCAAATAAGGGTGCTTTTAGAAAAAAAAAAATCTCAAAAAACCAAAAACATTCTAATCACTTAATCATATTAATTACATCTAATTTTACTTTGTTGAACATGTAACTTACTTACATTGAAAACAAATCCTTGAGAAAACCAACTGTTTCAGAATCAGAAAATATGATGTTTTTATCATGAATTGTCTCCAAAAAGACTCATATTGTTTGTCTATTTTTTCAGGAATCTGAAAGCAATGAATAGAGCAGAAAAACTGAATAACATAGTGGTTAAGATAATTATTTAGAAATTACACACACTCAAGTTTCTGTCATTTACTACCTTTGTGACCTTGACATGTTACCCAGTTCTTTTGAGTCTCTTTCCTTATCTGTACAATTAGGATGACAACCACTATCTATTTAAAATGTAATGCATATTAAGAGAGATGATGTTTATGAGATGCTTAGCACACTGTCTGTCACAAAGCAAGTGCTCAGTAAATAGTACGTAGCTATCATCATGTTTTGATGCTTACATAGTTCAGAACCTAGAATTACTTTATGAGTAGAAAGAATAATAGCTTTCAGATGTGGTCTGGTTTATTGGATATTGGGAAGTCTCCCGATCCAGAGATATCTCTCTATACAAGTACCACATTGCCAGAGTTTCAACAAAATAATTCATCTTTGAATAATTCTTTTTGAATAATATTTTAAAATACACATATATCAATAGGGATGTTAAAAGAAAAACTTTAGATATATTAAATTTAACGGAGTTTAATTGGGCACAGAATGATTTATGAATTGGGTTAGGTTACATCAAGTTAGGTTACAGTTCACTATATGAGGAGAAAATTTTAGGCCAAACTTAAAATATGTATAGAGGCAGCTTTATGCCAGACAATTCAATATAAAGGGGTTAACATATTTGTTGGGCTTTAAAAACTAACGCCACCTTAAGTGACATTACAAGTGGATTAACGTGGCAGCCTAAGACGGCACCGGGAGGAAGTAGGGTGGGAGTGTCTGCGGGAACCTTGCCTTAGCCCTTAATTGGCCGCACTCTGTGAACACTGCGTGATTGCAATAGATTGGCATTGAGACAGGACCCTTAAGCTGATTGGAGGATGTAAAAAACCTGCCTTCCCCATTTGCCTTTAAAAGCAAGTGCTTGTGTGCTAATAAACAAAACTGCTCGACAGAACCCCCACCGCATCTGAGTGTCCTTTAACCGGGCTGGGTTGGGGCTGGTGGCTGTGCTCAGCTCTCTTCAAGGCTCTCTTCCCCCGTCTCCTTCCAAAGGGGACAGGAGGGAAAGAGGAATCCCTGGCCGTTCGCTCGCCCACCAAAAGGAACGAGGCTAGGGCTGTTCGGGTCGGCCAGCGGCAGATCTAACACATATTAAGATGTTATTGGACACTGCTCCTTTCCCAAAGGAGGCACTTTGGGGTAAGGGAAATGCAAAAAGATTGAAAGTGCAGAGAAGTATAAGGCAAAGTACCTACTTCACTTTTCTCCCTAGGACTGAGATTTCCTTTTTGTCCACCAGACTGATTGATTGATTTTAAGACAAGAAGATAATTAAGATTCCAGGTGGGCTGGAATTTTCCCGTCTCCTGTGGGAGGGATACATTTGGCTCTACAAGATAGCGGAAAGGCTTACATACTTTCTGAAGCTGGACCACCAACTATTCATTTAAAGCAGCTAATTGTAATTCTTAAAACTTGGACCCTCCCATTCCTTCTAGATTACTTCAAGGTAATTGAATATGACTTTAGCTTCAGTTCCACCAGCATTCATTAAGCACTAATTTATGTGGCAAGACACTTCCTATAAGCCAGGTATAAAGAGATAAATTAGACGCAGTTCTAGCCCTCAATGAACATGTGGTCATATGAAGGAGCCAAAAACACTAAAGCTGATGATTTCAATACACTGTGGGAAGTACAAGAATAATTTTATGAACTGGGTGTTATGGAACTACCAATGAGCTACATATAACCTTGACTAGATATATAGAAAGGAAGGGGAGAAAGGGACTACCTTAGAGAGAGACTTGAGCCACATAGAGACACTTATATAAGTGAGTTGAAAACTGGGGCATTTCACTTTTGCTAGAGTACTAAAATTGGCATATGCTTTGTCTGCTTCAAGATCCAGGATGTTAATATAAGAAATATTGCAAATTTGCAGCTGAATTTGAGACTCCTAAAAACAGAAATATAAATGATCATTACTGTGATATGTCGCTAACTCTAAAAAAGAATGTTTAAAATCTGTTAAGTTTGAAATATACAGCTAGGACAACTTCTTAAAACTATTACAGATGTTCTTCAATCAAATCAGCATCTAGTGCTCCGTATAAAGTATAAATGTGTTACAGGTTTAACTAAATTAAATTTTCTTAAAAATAATATTTGCTTATTCAATGAATGGTAGTGGGTTTTGTTCTATGTTGCTTCTGTGGAGACTGTGGAGATAAAGCTAACCCTTCCTCTAAGAAGCCTAGTGCCTGTGGGAACTAGCTCTTGGCCTCCTATTTCAGTATTTTGATGCAAGATATTTCAATTTCTTATTTGTTTTTTTAAGCAAACAAGTAATCTAGTCACATTTATGTGTGGTGGCTGTTACAATTCTTGACTAGTAAAATTAGATAGAATAGGAATATTTATGCCAGTGCCTTCATTTATTTGTTCTAATAGCTTTAGAACATTTATAAAAAATTTGCCCTCAAAAATGGATATCTGGCATAATATGCTTTCGACGGCTGTTATAACTTTTCTTATAGGAGACACAAAATGAGCACTTAAGTAGGTTACTGGAAGAAAATTCCTTGAAAAAACAAGTGAATTAATTATTTTTTGTAATTGAAATTTTGAGTGGAAAGTTATAAATTAAATAAATTTTTGGTATACACACTAAAAATTTTTGGTATACACACTACAAAAGATTTTGTGCGTGTCTAAATGCACTTTTAAGAATAAATTTAAGGAATTTTTCAATATCCTAAGTCATTTTCAATATATCTATAGGAAGTAGCTTAATAAAAAAAATAGGTACAACACAGGACCAGAGGACACCCATTCATGTTAAAGAAAAACAACGACAACAAAAATCCCCCCAAACAACAAAAACAAAACCACCTCTCTAAAAACTAGATCAGGGAACCTCCCTAATCTAATAAAAGGTAACAGTGATAGACCAAGGCAAGGATGTCCCCTCTCACTGCTCCTACTCAATCTTGTATTGGAAGTCCTATTTAGAGAAATATAGGAAGGAAAACACCTAAAAGGCATACAAATTGGAAAAGAAGAAATAAACTGTCTTTATTCACAGAAAACATGATTGTATATGTAGAAAATCCCAAATAATTTACAAAAATACTTCTAGAAATAATAAACAAGTTTAGTAAGTTTGCAGAATACAAGACCAATTTACAGAAGTCAAGTGCTTTCCTATATACCAGCTATAAAAAGTTTGAATTTGAAACAATGAAAGAAAAAATACCATTTGCAATAGCACGCCCCCAAAAGGTACTTATATATAAATCTAACAAATATGTGCAGGATCTATAGTAGAAAAGTACAAAACACTGATGAAAAAAATCAAAGAAGATCGAAACAAATGGAAAAATATACCATCTTGATAGAATGGAAGATTCTATAGTGTTTTTCCTCCATGATCTGTGTAACGCACAGGGGTTACAAGGAATGGTTCCTGCCTTCATGGGGCTGACAGTGCAGTGGGGAAAAGGGACAAATGGCCAGGCAATTACAATACAGAATGGAAAGACCTAAGATGGGATGGTTAGCACTAGCTATCATGGAAGCTCATAGGTGAGACACTTACTCCAGCCTTGGGAGATCAAGGAAGCTACCTGGAAGAGGCTGCAGCTGAGAAGATTCTGAAAGAGCAGACAGGATCGAGCCAGGCTAAGAAAAGGAGGGTGAATAGTCCAGGGTGAGGATGAAGCATATGGTGGGGTATCCAGAAGAAGCCATTTTGGACCAGCTGAGTAGACAGAAGAAAGTTATCAAGAAAGGGAAAGAAGAAAAAGGAAGGGGCAGGGAGGAAAAGAAAGGGTAAGGAAAGGAAGGAGAGAGTAGGAAGGGAGAAGAAAGAATGTATCCAGAGCCCAAAGCTGCCTTGGTTCTCACCCTCTACACAGCCTAACGATTGGATTCCCCTGGGTTTTTGGCATGTAGGTCTTTTTCATGCATTATCATGTGATCACAGTGTTCCTTACTATCAAAAGAATTCCTTTTTTTTCCCTTTTTTTAAAAATGATGTACAGCCTGATGTTTTGATATATGTATACTATGGGAAGTAATTATCAAGCTACTTAATAGATGTATTATGCCACATACTTATTGTGTTTGTGGTGAGAAAATTTAAGATCTACTTTCTCAGCAATTTTCAAGTATGCAATACATTATTATTAACAACAGTCACCGTACTGTACAAGAGATTTCCAGAACTTATCCTGTCTCACTGAAATTTTTTGTACCCTTTGACTCACTCCTGGAAAGTGTGGCTCCTTTCCAGGAGGTATGGCTTAACCCCCCTCCTCCCTTTGCATGTGGACTTTGTTTAGTGACTTGCTTCCAAAAATCAGAGTATGAAAAACAGGAAAAAAATAACTTTTTAGTGGAAAAACCCAGAGAACAATAGAGGGAATCATGATTAACATTACCAGTGGTAAGTCATGTTGATACTATATATCCCTGATATGATTTGATGAGAATAGCACTTTACCTCTGTGGTAGTCTTCCCCAAAATACATTAAGAAAAACGTGAGACAAATCCAAATTGAGGGACTTTCCATGAGTAAATGATAAGCACACCCTAAAATCATCAAGGTCATCAAAAACAGGAAGAGACTCTCACAGCCAAAGAGAAGCCTAAGGAAACATGATAACTAAATGTAATATGAATATCTACATGAAAAAACAACAACAACAACAACAAACTAGACACAGACATTACACCTTTCTCAAAAAATAACTCAGAATGGATCGTAGACCTAAATGTAAATGCAAGACTTTAAGACTCCTAGATGAAAACATAGGAGAAAATCTTGATAACCTTGAGTATGATGGTGACTTTTTAGATCCAACACTAAAGGCATAATTCATGAAAGAAATAGTTAAGTCAGACTTTATTAAAATTAAAAAATTCTGCTCTGCAAAAGATGCTGTCAGGAAAATGAGTAGACAAGCCACAGACTTGAAGAAAATACAGTCATATACTGCATAATAACATTTTAGTTAATGATGGGCTAGGCCAAGTGTTACTACAAGAGTCAAAAAGTAAAGAAAAAAAAATTAAAAGTTTATAAAGTAAAAAAGTTACAGTAAGCTAAGGTTAATTTATTATTGAAGAAAGAAAAACTGTTTATAAATTTAGTGTAGCCTAAGTGTACAGTATTATAAAGTCTAATTAATGTACAGTAGTGTCCTAGGCCTTCACACTCACTCACCATGCACTCACTGACTCACTCAGAGCAACTTCCAGTCCTACAAACTCCATTCATGGTTAGTGCCCTATACAGGTGAACCACTTAAAAAAATCTTTTATATTGTATTTTTACTGTAACTTTTCTATATTTACATACACAGATACTTACTATTGTGTTACAATTGCCTATAGTATTCAGTACAGTAACATGCTGTATAGGTTTGTAGCCTAAGAGCCATAGGCTATACCATATAGCTTAGATGCGTGGTAGCTTATGCCATATCTAAGCTTGTGTAAGTACACTCTGTGATGTTCACACAATGATGAAATTATCTAGTGATGCATTTCTCAGAACATATCACTATTGTCAAGCAACTCATGGCTGTATATATGTTATGTATATATATATATATGTGTGTATATATGTATGTATGTGTATATATAATATATGTATATATGGGGGTACTTTAAAAAGTTTGTGAAATAATTGAAAGATGATATGAATCTTTCCATGAACTTTTTGAAGTACCCTCATATGTGTGTGTATATATATATGTATATTATATATATATATATATATATATATAATATATATATATATATACTATTGGTTCTGTTTCTCTAGAGAACCCTGACTAATACAGTTTTTGGTACTAAAAGTGGTTCTAGAGAAAAAGAATCTTAATGATGAGTTTTAGATTTGTTAATGAGTTTTCCAGAATTGACTCTGTAATCTGATTAGATTTAAAAGCACTAATGACTATCCCTAGTAGTAAAAAGGGCACTGGTAGTCCATGGTCTAATGTGGCAGTACGGACATGCAAAATATCACCATTGGATACTCCTAATTGAATACTTATAAAAAAGCAAGGTTCTGGGTGATGATGCATTTTATAACTTAGAATATTTTAGCCAAACTAAGGAGTATAATGAGATTGGCTTGTTGTTCCTATTTGCACTAGAGAAACTGTGGGGAAAATGAATAAACTCAGGGCTGTGTATTACCTGATAAATCTCCACAAAATGACCCCAAAGTTTCTATGACCTGAAAGAAACCCTTATCTCCTATAGCTGCAAGGCTGAGAATTCTGAAATCCAAGTACAAGGTCATATCCTGCAAATGACTGAATTACAATGCAAATGGAATTCCCTATATCACAGGTGTCTTCTCTTAAAATGAGAGCTTTGACTGGGATCCAGAAAATTGGAATAAAGATATATGAGAAAATACCAGTGAAGCTAGGGACATCAAATCCTTAAATTTTGCTAAGTATTCTTTGCTCATAAAAGGAGCCCTTTCACACTTAGCTGAGGAGATTATCCCTGCTTTACCTGAAAAACGTGTAATTGCTTCCCCTTGCAAGGCTCTACTGATTCCCCTCAGGACCTACCTTTGCCACGCATCTTCGCTTCTGAACCTATCACTAGGCTCCAGTCCCAACAGGCCCCAAAGGATGAAATACAATGTATAACCCATGAACTACAAGATTTTTTCAATTTATTCTAACGGAAATCTGGGTAATATAGTTAGGGATGGATATTAAGGGTGTGAGATAATGGTGGAAGAAACAAAGTTGGATCAGACCAATTTTTTTGATATGGGACCTCTAAGCATAGATTCTGGATGCATTGCTATAGCTCAAAGAGATAGAAAGAACTCTGACAGTTTGTTCAGTTGGTAGTCTGGAACATCAACCAAAAGGTGGCCTACACTAAAGGAAATTGAAGTGTCAGAACCGCAATGCTAAACTGTAGAGGAAGGTATAGAGAAAGGTTTGTGAAGACTTAGGGAGCCTGGAAAGTCAGAGTGAATCTATTATGTATCATGCACCCTGGGAGTGTCCAGAGCATACAACTTTCACCACAACTGTGAAAAATAAATTTGTGAGAGGAGTCCCAGCACCTTCGAAGAGATTCATAGTCACTCTCCTATATATGTCAGAAATTACACTGGGAAGTTCTGCCCCAAACAGGGGTCCTTAAATACCACGGGGATGATTTCATCCTGGGGTGGCAGGGACCAAAGGTGGCACTTAATTACCCCAAACAATGTGGGCATGGCTACTCAAATGGATGGTAGAATTAAAACAGTAATCAAATTATCTATTTTGCAGAGAGCTATGATACTGGCTGGTTGATCATGGTGTTCCTAGAAGTGAAATAAATGGGAAGTCTACTAAATTATCACATGATCTGTATAAACATGAAAGTCCTAGGTCAGGTGAACAAAAGCCTAACCTGAATCATAAAAACATAGAGCATTCCCCCTCAATCAATTCCCAGACATGAGCTAGTTCACCATCCAGAAGCCCTTGAATGAAGGGGAGGCCTGGTCCTCTTGAAGAAGGACCCGATACAGTACCAAAAATCTGTACTGTTTCTCTTTCCCCTAGCCTGTCCCAAAGGAAACTGTGGCCTTTTAACAAGCTGACTGTGCACTGCAGAAAAGGAGATAATTATACTTTTCAGGGATTATTGGACAAAGGATCTAAATGGACACTAGTCCTAAAACAACACTGGTGGTCCACCAGGCAGAGCAGGGACTTATCCAGGACAGATGGTCAATGGAATTTTAGTTCAGATCTGGCTCACAGTGGATCCATTGGGTCCCCAAACCCATTTCCTCAGTTCCAAAATACATAATTGTGATAGACATAATTAGCAGCTGGCAGAATCTCAGTGTTGCTTCCCTGACCTGTGGTGTAATAACTAGTATGGTAGGAAAGGCCAAGTGGAAGCTGGTAGAAATGTCTCTCCCTAGTGAAACAGTATACTAAAAACAATACTGCATTCCTGTGGGGATTGCAGAGATCAGTGCCACTATTAAAGACTTAAAGGATATGGGGTGGTGATTCTCACCATGTCTCCATACAACAAGCCTTTTGGCCTGTACTTAAAACAGATGAACATTGAAGAATAACAATGGATTGTTATAAACTTAACCAGGCAGTGATTCCACTTTCAGCTGCTATTCCAGATGAGATTTCATTATTTGAGCAAATTAACATATCCTGTGGTACCTACTATGCTGCTGTTAATCTGGAAAAGACTTTTCTTTTGCTGTCGGTTAGTAAAGAACATCAGAAGTATTTTTCTTTCAGCTGTGAAGGTCAGCAATACACCTTTACTTTCCTGCCTCTGGAATATATCAACTCGCCAGTCCTATGTCATAATTTAGTCTGCAGAGAACTTGACACCTTTCCTTTCCACAAGACATTACACTAGTCCATTACGTTGATGACATTATGCTGATTGGACCTAATAAGCAAGAGTAGAAACTATTCTGGACTTATTGGTAAGACATTTGCAGGTCAGAGGTGGGGAATAAATCAAAATTTAAGATGCCTTCCACTTCAGTGTGAAATTTCTGGCATTCTGGTGGCTTGGAGCATGTCAGGATATCCCTACTAAGGTGAAGGATAATTTGTTGCATCTGGCCCCTCCTACAACTAAAAAAGAGAAACACTTAATAAGACTCTTTGGATTTTGAGGCAACATATTCCTCACTGGGGTGTGCTACTCTGATACATTACCAAGTAATCTAAAAGCTGCTAGTTTAGAATGGGGCCCAGAATAAGAGAAGGCTAGGCAACAGGTTCCAGCTTCCATGTGAATTGTTCTGTTACTTGGGCATATGACCCAGCAGATCCGATGGTTCTCAAAGTATAGGAATGATGTTTGGAGCCTATGTCAGACCCCTACAAAATCTTAGGATTTTGGCATAAAGCCCTGCCTGCCATCCTCTGTGGATAACTACTTTCCTTTTGAAAAACAACTTTTGGCTTGCCACCAGGCCTTAGTAGAGATTGAATGCTTAACCATGGGCCACCAAGTCACCAGTGGGAAGAACTCTGGGCAGTGCACTTGGCTGTTTATTTTTCTTGGAAGGAGAAATGGCCAGAGGTGTGGTTATATGCCAATTTATGGGCTATAGCCAATGGATTGGTTGGATGATCAGGGAATTGGAAGAAACATGATTGGAAAACTGGTGACAAGGAAGTCTGGGAAAGAGGTATGTGGATAGACCTTTTTGAATGGGAAAAATGTAAATATATTTTTGTCCCATGTGAATGCCCATTAAAAGGTGACCACTGCAGAAGAGGGCTTTAATAATCAAGTGGATACCTCAATGATCACAGACCCACTCTACGGATACCAGTCAACCTCTTTCCCCAGACACTCCTGTTATTGTCCAATGGGCTCATGAACAAAGTGGCCATGGTGACAGGGATGGAGGTTATGCATGGGCTCAGTAACATGGACTCCCACCCATCAAAGTCAACCTGGCTAAGACTACTGCTGAGTGTGCAAGCTGTCACCAGCAGAGACCAGTACTGAGTTCCTGTTATGGCACCATTCCTGGGGGTGATCAGCCAGCTACCTGGTATCAGGTTGAGTACATTGAACCACTTCTATCATGGAAGGGGTAGTATTTTACTTGCTGGAATAGATACTCGATATGGATTTGCCTTCCATGTATGCAGTGCTTCTGCCAAAACTACCATCTGTGGACTTACAGAATGCTTTATTCACCATGATGATATTACAGAGAGCATTGCTTCTTATCAAGTAAAACACTTACTGCAAATTAAGTTCAACAATGGGCCTATGCTTATGGAATTCACTGTCTTACCATGTTCCTCACTATCCTGAAGCATATAGCTCACAGAGTGATGGACTGGCCTTTTAAAAACTCATAGTGCCAGCTAGGTGGCAATACCTTGCAGACTGGAAAAATGTTCTTCAGGAGGCTGTGTAGACTCTAATCAGAATCCTATATATAGTGCTTTTCTCCTACAATCAGGATTTTCAGGACCAGGAATCAAAGGATGGAAATGATAGTGCCACCACTATTACCCTTAGCAATTCACTAGCAAAATTTTTGTTTCCTGCCCTCATGACATTATGCTCTGTTGACCTAGAAGTCTTAGATCTAAAGGGGGAAATACTTCCACCAGGAAACACAACAATGATTCCACTGAAGTGAAAATTAAGACTGCCACCCAGCCACTTTGGGCTCTTCATGCCTCTAAATCAACAAGCAAAGAAGGGAGTTACTGTTTTGGCTGGGGTGGTAGATCCTGATCACCAAGGGGAAATTGGTATGCTCCTACACAGTGGAGGTAAGGAAGAATATGTCTGGAATGCAGGGGATCCCTTAAGGAATTTCTTTGTACTACCACGTCCCATGATTAAAATTAATGGAAAACTAAAACAACCCAATCCAGGAGAGACTACTAATGGCTCAGACCCTTCAGGAATGGAGGTTTGGGTCATCCCACCACACAAAGAACTATGACCAGATGAAGTGGTTGATAAGAGCAAAGGGAACATGAAATGGGTAATGAGAGAAGGTAGTTATAAATACAAGCTATGACCACGTGACCTTTTGCAGAAATGTTAACTGTAATTTGTATATTTCTTCCTAATTTGTTATTGAGTATGCTTCTATGCATATGTTCAGTGTATTATAGGGTGAAGAGTTTGTGAAAATTTGGTATTAATTCTTCTTTATAGGTTTGGTAGACTTAACCATTAAAGACATCTGGGTCTGTGTTTCATTTGTGGGAAGTTTTAAAAATTACTAAGTTCATCTCTTATTAGAGGTCTATTCAGATTTTCTATTTCTTCTTTAGTAACTTTTAGTAGTTTATCTTTCTAGAAGTTTGATCATTTAATCTAAATCATCTAATTTGTGTGCATATAGTTAGTTATTCATAGTATTCCCTTATAATCCTTTCAGTTTCCATCACTAGTGATGTTTCCTTTTTCATTCCTGATTTTTAGTTTAGTATTTTCTTCCTTATTTTTTTTCTTGGTCAGTCTAGCTAAAGGCTTCTCTTTTTCTTTTATTTGAGGTGAAATTCACAAAACACAAATTTAACCACTTTAAAATAATCAATTAACTGGCATTTAGTACATTCATAGTGTTACATAACCACAACTTCTACGTAGTTCAAAAGCATTTCCTCACTTCAAAATAAAACCTCATACCCATTAAATAATCACTCTCTATCCCTGTCTCTTTCCATCCCCAAGCAAGCCCCATTATGCTTTGTTTTGCTGCATTTACCTAGCAGGGATATTTCACGTAAATGGAATCATGCAATATGTTACTTTTGTTTCTGTCTTCTTTCACTTAGCATAATATTTTTGAAGTCCGTCTATGTCGTAAGTTGTCCATTTTGTTGATTTTAAAAAAAACTAACTTTTGGTTTTCTTGATTTTTTTTCTATCGTTTTTTTAATTCTCTACTTTTTTTTTTCTGCTCTAGTTTTCATTATTGCCTTCCTTTTGACTGTGCTGGGTTTACTTTTTTGTTCTTTTGCTAGTTTGTTAAGGTGGGAAGTTAAGGTATAGATTTGAGATCTTTATTTTTTATTCTTTTTTAATATAGGCATTTTCAGCTATGCATTTCCCTTTGGACAGACTTTGGCTATAAGGGTCTTCCTCCACATTCAAACCTGTCAAAGCATTGCTCAGTAAAGCCTGCATGTGCTACTGCAACCTCACAGTCATATCTTTTTCCATGATCAGTTACCAAGTCCCTCAAACCCCCTAAAATTATTTAATCCACCCACATTTTATGTTATTATTAATATGATTAGATTTATAGCTATTATTATTTGCTACATATCTCATGTCTCTTTAATTTCACTCTTCCTTTACTGCCTTCTTTGATATTACATGTATATATTTTAATGTAACATTTAATTTTAAGATTATTTCCCAGTGGCTGCTCTAGTACTTAGAATGCACATTAATTTATCAAGATATACTTCATTTTTATACTAATTTAATTCCAGTGAAATTATAAAACTTTAATAGTATATAGCTCTATTCACTTCCTATTTTATATTATTACTGCTGTACATATATAATTATATATGTTATAAACCCAACAATACCTTCTTATTATTACTTTACATAATTTCTTTATATAAGTCACTTGAATAAGTTTAGTGAAAGAACAACTGCGTTATTTATAGATTTTGTTATATTAACCTTCTCATTCACCCTTTCTAATTCTCTTCAATTCTTCCTATGGGTTGGAGTTTTTGTGTCCTGATATTTTCTTACTCCAGTACAACTTTTTCACCACTTGCCTCCTTTGTAATTTTATTGTCAAATATATTACATTTCTATATGTTTTCAGCTCTTCAATTCAATTGTGTATATATTGTTGATGTAATTACTTTTAAATCAGTTAAGAGATTATGCCATAATTATGCAATTATGCCATCTTACTTAATTGCCCGCATAATTACCTTTGCTGGTGCTTTTTTGTGTAGATTTAAATAAATGGCTGGTGTCACTTGTGTTAAGACCGAAGAACTCCCCTTAGTATTTGTTTTAAGCTGGGTTTGCTGGCAATAAATTCTCTCATTTTTTGTTTATCTGGGAATGGCTTTATTTTGCCCTTACTTTGGAAAGATAATTCTGCTGGATATAATATTCCTGGTTGACAGTTTTGTTTGTTTGTTTGTTTGTTAGCACTTTGAATATGTCACCCCACTGTCTCTGGTCTTTATTGTTTTTGAGGAGATGCTAGCTGTTGATCTTATTGGGTTCTTTTGGACATGATAAGTCATTTTTATCTTACTCCTTTCATGGTTCTCTCGTTGCCTTTGGCTTTCAAAAGTTTGACAATAATGTCTCTTCGTTTTTCTTCATCTTTTTTTTTTTTTTCTGTTTTTGGATCTCGATCTATCATGTTCACTGATTTTTTCTGTCAGCTTATATCTGCTGTTGAGCCCTCCTAGAGGATTTTTCATTTCAGTTTTTCAGCTGCAGAGTTTCTTTATTTTGCATCATCTGTCTCTTTATTTAAATTCTTTATTTGCTGGGATGTTGTTCTCATACTTTACTTCTTTAGACATGTTTTTCTGTAGTTCATTGAACATATTTATTATAGCTGATAACTGTCTTTGTCTACTAAGCCCAACATTTAGGCTTCTTCAGGGAGCTATTTCTATTAACTGCTTTTTTTCTTTTTTTCTTATGTATGTGCCATACTTTCCTGTTTCTTTTCCATGTTCTGTGGATTGATTGAATTGTATCCCCAAGGTTCATGTATTAGAAGCTTAATGGCCACTGTAACTGTTGAGGGTGGGAAATCCTATTATGGTAACTGAAAGGTGGGGCCTTGAACAGGTGATTAGTTTGTAGGATCCTGCAGTAGTGAATGGATTAATAATGGTGGTTAGGAGTGTGGTTCTGAGGGCTTTAAAAGGAGTGAATGAGGAGGTTTACTCTCTGCTTCCACCATCTTGCAATGTGAGAGCCCCCGGATCACTGTTGCCACCATCAAGACACTCTCCAGATGTGTTCCCTGGACTTTGGACTTTACAGCCTCAGAAACTGTAAGCAATAAATTTCATTTTCTTTATAAATTACCCAATTCCAAGTATTTTGTTATAAGCACCAGAAACAGATTAGTACACCATTGTTGGGAAAATAGAATAGTTTGGTCAGGGCCCACGCCTTGGGTCCTGTTGGGTGTGGTTCAGCATTTTTTGTAAGCAAATTGTGTGTGTGTGTGTGTGTAAGTGTGCATGTGCACCAATGTATCTTTTTAGTTTTGTTGCTATTCTTGTGTTCTTCAGAGAGAGAGAGAGAGAGAGGAGTTTTAGTGAAGCAGGGAAACAGGCAAGCAGGCAGGTGAGTGGGCGTCAGCCCCACAGAGTCATGCTTTCCAACCTATAGCTCCAAGGACCTTTTGGCCAGTTACCTAGCTCATTAGACCTGCGTGTAAGGGGTCTGGTGACCCAGCCTGGCATGTGAAGGGTTTGTGACCCAGTCTGTGAACGGGATTGAGGGGTCTGGGAGCTCCAGACCCAGCCCTAGCTCGACAATTGGCCCAGTTGGCAGGATTATCAGCAGGTAAAAGAGCCTGACAACTGGCATAGTCTAGTAGCATTACAACTGGTATCACGAACAGGATTAAGAGCTAGACAATTGACGCTGTGAGGAGGATTCCAGGCCTTAACCTACCCAGCCAACCATGCCTCATAATTATTTGTTTAATGCTGAATATTTTAGATAACATATGGTAGCAACTTGGATCCTTCCCACGGCCCCTCTAAAAGGTGATGTTGCTATCATTTGATTGAACATTTATTTATTTGTTTTGTGGCTTGGCTGAACTAATTTTGTGAAGCCTGTTTCCCTCACAGTGTGCAGCCTCTTATATCCATTTTCAAAAAAAATTTTTTTTTTCTGGTTTTTGTCTTTTAGCCTGGCTACCTAGGGGTCACCCATGAGTCACCATAAGCCTCCTAGTGGTCAAAGGTTGTGTTTAAGTTGCCTTGGCTAGTTATATTTTTGCCTTTTATCATTGGACTTTTGAGTGGCTTGGAGGCTGCTATTCAGGAAGTTTTTGCCCCTTGTTCAGTCATAGTCCAGTAAGTGTCGGGTCTGCCGCCGGCCGACCCGAACAGCCCTAGTCTCGTTATCCGTCTCTCCCTTGGTGGGCAAGTGAATGGCCCGGATTCCTCTTTCCCTCCTGTCCCCTTTGGAAGGAGATGGGGGAAGAGAGCCGTGAAGAGAGGTGAGCACACCACCGGCCCCAACCAGCCCGGTTAAAGGACACTCAGACGCAGTGGGGGTTCTGTCGAGCAGTTCTGTTTATTATCACACAAGCACTTGCTTTTAAAGGCAAATGGGGAAGGCAGGTTTTTTACATCCTCCAATCAGCTTAAGGGTTATGAGAGAATGCATCCTGTCTCAATGCCTAGCTATTGCAATCACGCAGTGCTCACGAGCGCAGAAGCACGTATTTGGCCAATAAGGGCTAAGGCAAGGTTCCCGAAGACACCCCCACCCTACTTCCTCCTGGCGCCGTCTTAGGCTGCCACATTAATACGCCCTTGTGGGCCCATAATGGCGCCGCTTGTAATGTCACTTAAGGTGGCGTTAGTTTTTAAGACCTGACAATTCCCCCTTTTTATTTTAATAAGGCAGCTGGAGGTGGCTAACCTTCCCATCCTCGCCTCCATTCCCTCTGGTGGCTGTGCCTGTCTTAGGTTGTTTCCCTCTGGAAATCTTACCTGTCATTGACTATCCAGCCAAGCAGGGGCGGGGCAGAGCCTTACAGATTGGCGTTGATTTCTTGAAGGGCCATATTGACCCAAGGGCTGTCAGGGCCTTCATTATGGGCCACCTCCTCTACCACCTGGGTGAGCATTACGAATGGCTAGGGGGCCCGCCAGGGAGGACAGCAGGGTGTTGAGCCACGGGAAACTTGAAAGCCAGCTTTGGAACCAATTGCTATTGGCTTCTTGCTCTTTTTTTGCACTTTTCTAGCCCTTGTCTAAGCTTAGCTAGGGAATCTTTGACCATTCTAGAGTGGTCAGCATAGAAGCAGCACTCTTCTTTGAGGGTGGCACATAATCCTCCTTGTTGTAGAAATAGTAGATCCAATCCGTGTCGGTTCTGTAGTGGCTTGTTTGACCTCCCAGGTTTGGTTGGCTGGCTTGTGGGTACCTCCCCTGGTGGCAGAGGCCCTTGTCCTTGTTGACCCGAGGAGGGCGGCCACTTGGAGCATCCACAAAGGGTTCATAATGCAGTCTGAAACATACAAACAATAAACTCCTCAGGGTCCTCAGTACCCTGGGTGTCTGGCAAGAACTTAAGATTTTTGGCTGGGACCCATATAGGGGTTGACTCACTGAGGGGGAAGACACAACCAAACCCTCGACCCATAGTTAGCAACGGGTCAGGGCCCCTCCACTGGCCTGTTAAGGGGTCTTTCCACCGCACTTGGACTTCCGGGCACAGTGGTTGAGCTGACCAGTGTTTCTGGAAGGCAGACAGGGGTTCATTTTTGGAAAGATAAAAAACTACATGTGGCAGCTGTTTTACAGGATTAAGCAACTGAGAGAAAAATTTCCTGTCCCAAGAGCTGATGAGGGCTGGTGACTCCCCCTTTTTGTTTTAATAATTGATTTTTTAGGCATTGGTGATGCCGTTCAACAATGACTTGTCTTTGAAGGCGGAGACCCATTTATTGTTGCCATAGTGGCTAAGGACTGTTCGATCTGCCCCCATGTCAACAAGGCATCGAAACTCTTTGCCTTGAATTTTAAGATTCATTTTCGGTCTTAAACCAGGAACTATAGGTATAGTCCAATGAGCCTGGGGTACTAGCCGCCTGGTAGGGCATGGAGGCCCTGGCTTTGTATCCCCTTGGGGTGACAGGGCTGGGGATCGCCCCTCCTCTAGTTTAGACCGGCACTTACGCTTCCAATGAAGCCCCTTACCGCACCTAGGGCACGGCTTAGAGGGAAGGTTTTTATTTTTCCAGTTGGGATAGTCCCTTTTGAAATGACCTTGTTCCTCACAGCCATAACATTGACCCCTATGGGAGGGTTGGCTGGGGCTCTCCTTAGGGATCCTGACACTAAGAGCCTGGGTCATAGCACCTGCAAGGGTTTCCGCTTGAGCTTGTAGAGTGGAAGTTAAGGCCCTGGTTTGTTGTTGGTAGCTTCCAACGTGTCTACTGGCAATGACCCACTTTTCCATAGAACGATCTTTGAGCCCAGCACAGGCAAGCTTGTGGTCGGCAATCATGCCGTCCCACACTAGCATTTTTACAAACTGGTCCCGGAGAGGACCTGGGGGAAACTTTCTCTGTTGCACCCGAACTATGAAAGAGGGCAGGTCCTCAGAGGGTCGCTGGGTGACCCTGGCCATTGCGGGCTCACTGGGCCCTTCAGCCAACTTTTTCCATGCGGCTAACGCTGTTGCCCTAACCTGGTCCTGGTAGGGGGCTGGGATAGCAGCCTGTTGGATTCCAGTACTAAATTGATCTGCTGTTCCAGACAGCATGCCAAAGCTGATAGGGATGGGTGGGTTGGCTGCTTGGTTTATCTCTGCCTGCACATGGCACTCTTCTTCAAAGAAGGCGCAGAACTTGATAAACAAGTTTGGGGGGAGGACAGCCTTACAGAGCATTTTCCAATCTTGGGTCGTGCAGGGTTGGTGCGCTAAGCCCTAGAGGATGGTTTCTGCCCATGGGGAATTGGGCCCATCCTCTGCGACAGCATTTTTCAGCTCTTTAAGGTCATGAGCTTCCCAAGGGTACCAAGCGGCCGGCCTATTTCCACCGGGAGCTTTGTCAAATTTGGACCTACAGTCCTTTTTCCAATGTAATCCTTTTTTACATCGGGGGCAAGGTGTGGTGGGGGGGTTTTGCCTTTAGCCTTGGGACATTGGCTTTTAAAATGACCTTGTCTTCTGCAACCAAAATATTGTCCCTTGAAGGGTGGGGAAGTATTGTTTCCTGAGGGGATCAGGGCGGTAAATGCCTTGAAGGCTTAGGTTAAGTTTTGTGTCTGAGCCTGCAAGGCTGAGGATAAAGTCCTGGCCTCGGCAACAGCTTTTTTTAGTTCTTTTACAATGTTGACCGGATAGGCCTGAGGGGCCGCTTCCTCCCACGGGCTGCGGACGGCTGGGGGTTCCCAGCGAGCCATGACAGGAAAAACCTGTGGCTCTGCCGGGGATGTTTTTAAAGGTGGGCTAGCCTCCTCCACTTCCTCAGGTGCAGCTTTCTCTCCTTCGGCTAAACTTTGGCAGGGGGAGTATGCTGGGAGAGGAGGGTACAGGGTAGGGGCATAGGTATCACTCAGTGGCTCAGGGCCTTGCATTGGCAGCTTTGTTTCCTTTTTTCTCTCCTCATCGAACTGCGCCCAATCCCTTTCTGCCCCTTCCTGATGCTCGGGACAGAAGCAAAGCTTTAGGGCAGAGACGGTTGGATAGAACCCTAAGGGGGGGTCTAGCCTGTGACTAATCTCGTTCTTCCTGGCCAGGGTCTGAACCCAGTCCCAAGTCTCATATGAGAACAAGTTGGACGAAGGTGCCCAAGGGGCCACCTTCACCACATGACGCCAGGCATTGGTGGCCGTGGAGTCAGATATTTCTAGGCCTCTGCTTTTTAACATGTACTTTAGAGGCTTGCAGGCTGTCTCGTCACTCTTTCCACACACACCTCCCATGTTGCTCCAAGGAAGGGACAAAGGGAACAACAGGGCAGAGAAGTGCAGGGACTTCCCCCTGTTATGGTACTCACCCTGACATGCAGGTGGATTACTTCATGGCAACTACTGCAGTTGTGGGGACTACTCTGCTTGTTGATCACCCTTCGTAGACCTTCTTTCAGGACCGAGCAGCCGGGGGCCACACTCGCTCGCCTTTCACCCACGAGTTTTAAAAAACACCTCACATGGGGCACCACTCTGTCGGGTCCGCCGCTGGCCGACCCAAACAGCTCTAGCCTTGTTCTTTGGTGGGCGAGCAAATGGCCCGGATTCCTCTTTCCCTCCTGTCCCCTTTGGAAGGAGACGGGGGAAGAGAGCCGTGAAGATTGGTGAGCACACCTCCGGCCCCAACCAACCCGGTTAAAGGACACTCAGACACAGCGGGGGTTCTGTCGAGCAGTTCCGTTTATTATCACACAAGCACTTGCTTTTAAAGGCAAATGGGAAAGGGAGGTTTTTCCATCCTCCTATCAGCTTAAGGGTTACAAGAGCATGCATCCTGTCTCAATGCCTAGCTATTGCAATCATGCAGTGTTCACAAGAGCAGAAGCACGTATTTGGCCAATAAGGGCTAAGGCAAGGTTCCCGCAGACACCTCCACCCTACTTCCTCCTGGCGCCGTCTTAGGCTGCCACATTAATACGCCCTTGTGGGCCCATAATGGTGCCGCTTGTAATGTCACTTAAGGCCCGACGCAGTAAGTTATATTTTCCTGAGAGAGTTCCACTTTGGGCATGCACACATTTTCCAGACAGCCAGGGATGCATCTCATTTTATTTTTATATTTGGCTTCCTTGGAGTTGTTCCTGTATTCAAGTAGCTTATTGTTTAGGCAGTGATTGATCAAAGATTGTAGCTTAAGCCCCTACTGACAGGGAGATTTCAAACCTTTGCTGATTAATCTGTGTACGACTTGGGAAATATTTTCAAGTCTGTGCCACATACTTCTCTTATTGGTTCTGAGCAGGTGCAGCCTAGCTACCACTTGTGCTCAGTCTTCCTGATCCCCTGGGTGGACTGTGGTCCCAGGAGGGCCCTTCTAGTTTGTCTCTTTCCATAATTCTCTCTGTTAAAGTTCTGGTTGATCTGATATTTGGCTTGTTGCTACTAGTATTATGGAGATAGGATTGCCCTTGTAATGGCTCTCCACTAAGATCTACATTGTTTTTGACAATGCCCTTAGGCATGAAGTTCTCCTTGCTCTATTCCAAATAAAGTCAGTCTTAGGCAGAGCTAGAAGAATCCTGCTTCACTGAACAAGAGCTGGGGGTGGATGCTGCAGCCTGCTTGTCCTAAAATGTCACCTCTGCTCTACAACCAGATGCTGGGGGTAGTGGTAATCCTCGGTTTTCTTGTTTTGACCCTCCCAGTATATAATATTTTCCTTGTCAGGGAGCTGGGGTTGGGGCAATTAAAGCCCAGTATTCTCAGTCTGCTATGTATGGGGGCAGAGCTTCCCACCCTCCATGTGAAGCCTGGGAGGAATAAGGGAGCCCCAGACCTCTTCTATAACATGGAGCCAGTGGGGGTGGGAAAGGCCAGTGACCTACTTCTTCCTGGGAGAAACCATAGCCCTAGACCTGGAACTAGGGGGAGAATGAACCCTGTCTTCTTGGTTTCAAAAGCCTGGAGTAGAGTTTCAGTAACATGGAGCTAGGGTTGGGGGCAATAGATTGGCCATAGCTCACATGCACAGATTTTGCTATTTTGCCAAAATTTAGTAGATTTTTCTTGAATAAATGTTTCTCCATTTGTTGTATGCTCTTATGACAATTTTCAGAGACATTAGATAATTTAAAAAATCATTTTCTCCAGTTAAGTTGTTTTTTGTTGGGAAGACAGCAAATTGCATTTCTCACTCCAACATTCTGGCAATTGACCACAATTGATTTTGCACCCTTACTGAATTAATTCATTAGTTCTAGTAACTTTTTTGTGTGTAGATTTCACCAGGTTTTCTTCATAGATATTCATATCATCTTCAAATAAAGATACATTTACTTCTTTTTCAATATGGTATGAACTTTATTTCTTTTTCTTGCCTAATTTCCCTGGTCAGAACTACCAATAAAGTACTGAATAGAAATGACAAGATCAGACGTCCTAGTCTTATTTCTGGTCTCAGGGGGAAAACGTTTGTCTTTTACTATTAAGTGTAATGTTAACTGCAAAGTTTTTGTAGATGCCCTTCATCACATTGAAAATGTTCCTTTTTCTACTCATCTGGATTTTTAAAAAAATCAATAACGGTTATGGAATATTTTAAAATGCTTTTTTTTTTTTAGTTTATTAAAGTGGCAATATGTTTTTTCCCTTTCAGTATGGTAATATGGTGAGTTACATTAATTGTTTTTCTAGTGTTAAACCAATCTTGCATTCTTGGGATAAATCCTGCTTGGTCATGTTAGATTACACTTGAGATTTATCAATTTTATTGATCTTAAAGAAAATTTTATCTGTTTATTTTGTTGTTTCCTATAGTAGATGCTGAAGTCTTTGATTTGCAACCTTTCTACTATTCTAAAGAGGCATTTAGTGTTATAAATTTCCATCTAAACCTTAAGCCAGTATGAATTGGGTTTTCTGAATCCTAAAGCTGATCATATGCTATGTGATAAACAAATGGTCCAATTTCTTGTGCTCAGAAACTCATTTTTCACTAAAAGCACACCTTAGTAGAGAGACTATGTATGTAGGCTGATGTATTTTTCTCTAAATGATCATAGCTTGTCTTATCCCATTCACTGATAAAATTGGAAAATCTTTGCCTTCAGTTTTGAACCTATAATGAGAGCAGAAAGACACTACTGTAAAGGTTCTGTGTCCATGGCTCTCTTTCTGTGACACTCAGTTTAATACTTTGCCTTTTCAGAGTCCTACGTCTATAGAAACCCTTCCTTCTCTGCTTGCCACAAAAAAGAACTTCAGTTCTTCAAATTATTTAAGGGTGTCACACTACTTATTTAACTTCTTCTTTTAGCTTCTTTAATTCTAGCTGTCAAATCTAGCTTAGCTTTCACCTAAAGTTTGCTGTATTAGAAATATAGGATCCAATTTTATTTATTTATTTATTTTATTTATTTATATTTTTATTTGTGAACTGATATTTTATTTGGACAAAACTTTCTTAGTTATTGAACTAAAAAGTTCTTCATAATCAATCACACATCAATTTGAGTCTAAAAAATTCTACAAAGCTATCTGATTTAGTAAAAGTTAATTTATAACAAATAACAATTTTAATTGTCCCTTTATTTTATTCTTGTATGTGTCAGCAATCCTGTTCTAGTCTCAAGAGGTTCTCCTGGTCATGGATATTACAATTATCAAGGCACATTAAGAGTGACTATACAGATGGTTCCTGACTTAACAATAGTTCAATTTAGGATTTTTTGACTTTACAATGTTGTGAAAGCAATACAAATTCAGTAGAAACTACACTTTGAGTTTTGAATTTTGATCTTTTCTTGGGCTAGATGTGGTACTATACTCTCTTGTGATGCTGGGCAGTGGCAGGGAGCTTCGGCTTCCAATCAGCCATGAGATCATGAAGGTTAACAACTGATCCTTGATAGCTTCCAGAAGAACACTGTGCCTGCTAAACCATCAAGAAGCGTTAATGCCCCAGTGTCTTCTACCAGCTATTCCCAAGCCTCATCAGAAGAGAGAGAAATTGATGACCCTGTCGCTTGTAGCATCCCCATCACCCAGCAATTAATTTTAGTTCAATGCTTTAAACATTCTTCAGGCCCAGTGTGCTTTCAGCTGTGTATGTTAATTGTGCATACCCATACAACCGTTCTGTTTTTCACTTTCAGTATAGTATTCAATAAATCACGTGAGATATTCAACACTTTATTATAAGATAAGCTTTATGTTAGATGACTTTGCCCAGCTGTAGGCTAATGTAAGTGTTCCGAGAATCTTTAAGGTAGGCTAGCCCAAGCTATGATGCTCGGTAGGTTAGTTGTATTAAATGCATTTTTTACTTACAATATTTCCAACTTACGATGGGTTTATTGGGTCATAACCCCATCATATGCAGAGGAGCATCTGTATTTAAAACATAGTTCCTGGGTATACAATGTGGTTTTGGAGAAATGTGATGAGGTTGGGAGTGTGACAGTAGAGATCAAGAGTTACCGTGAATATGCTATGGATCAGGCATTGCATCAGTGCTTCATTATGCCATTTCATTTATTCTTGACAAGTACCCTATTCCCACTTTTAAAATGGAGTAATTGAGGCTTACAGAGATTTAACAACTATTGAACTTGTAAACAGTGAATCTCAAAACCATCTGCTTAGATTCCAAAAACTAGGTTCTTTTTACTGTATTCCATTCCATTCCAAGAGAATTATAAGCCTATTCCTCCAAAGATCTGCTAGACTACGGTGGTATTTTTTTCATAACCGTCCATTTGCTATCAAAAAAAGCAGAGAATTAAAAATAATTATGTCCAATTTATACACTCTTGTTATTTTAACCTAAGATTTTTAACTGCTCATCCTGAAGGTTGCCTTTTTCATGACAAGGAAATGATAACCATCTTTCATAAGTACTCACCCATTTGGAAATTTGCCCGATCAGTTAAATAACAGCAACAATAGCTATCGTTTAGTGAAAATCCTCTAATAAGTCACGTTGTATGGTATCTAGGAACCATTAATCTCACAAAAACCTTTCATGGTAAAGATTATTCCTGCAACTTTATAACTGGGGCAGCATAAGTTATGTGTATTGTCAAAAACACATCTAGTAAAGTGAAAGAAGAAAGGATTCAAACACAGATCCCTTTCACTTCAAAGCCCCTGTGCTTTCTCCATTTTATCATACTGATGACACTACTTGTCACTCAGTAACATTAATCATCTCAATCCTCTGAAATATCTTCCTTCAATTCCACCTCCCCCATCATTGAATTCTTTGTTATGAGTGACCCTGATTTATTATCATTTTCCTCACTTGTCAACCATAATTAGTTTATACCTCTTACTAGATCCTTTTAAACCATCCTTCTTTTTAGACAAGATGGACCAAGAAACTCCCACTCTACCACACAACATCACACTTCACATCACACGACTATATGTGAATATCTGTAATAATTGGAGAGCCCCATATGAAAACAAAATTGATATATCTTCTCTGCCATCACTGTACAATGACTAAATACCATATTGGAATTTTGTGACATGGAAAAACAAATGAAAAAATATCAATAATCTAGTTTTTGTCTGCTTTAAGAACTATTTGCAAATGTGTAGAATTTGAGAAATGAGTTATTCCATATACACAGATGTATATTGATTTAACTAGTAAATTAAGTGTAGATCAAGCATTCTGACTTTGCTTGACATCAGAGGTAAGTCTCTGAATAGAGAGCATGTGTGTATATCTAAATCTGGCTCTTAAATCACTCTCCTGTCATGTCTTCACCTCCTTATTTGGTAGAGAATGAGCCACTTACAACTTGTTTGGCAAATAGTTTTTCCAAATCATCTAGCAATACAGTAAGTAACAGAATTCGGAAAGACATAAAGTTTGATACTTTAATGATTTAAAACCCAGAGAACCCAGAAATCAGCCCATACACCTATGGCCATCTGATCTTTGACAAAGGCACCAAGTCTATACACTGGGGAAGAGACTGACTCTTCATCAAATGGTGCTGGGAAAACTGGATATTCATATGTAGGAGAATGAAACTAGACCTGTACCTCTCACCGTATAACAAAATCAATTCAAAATGGATGAAAGAATTAAATATACATACTGAAACAATAAAACTCCTTAAAGAAAATATAGGAGAAACACTCCAGGAAGTAGAAGTGTGGAATATACTAAAAAGCATATGTACTTCACAGGGCCTGGTTTTTCAAAGCCTTGCAGTTTCAAATACTGACCTTGCAAGGACAGGAAATTTTCCTCAGGCTATAAGTCTCTGGTGTAAGATAAAGAATTGTGGCACAGCAGGTTGTTGGCTCAAAGACAGACTAGTTACTGATTGTTTTGTAAAGATACTGAGAATCTGCTAGACGGAGAAGTAATGTTTGTTAAGATCAAAGCTTTTGTTGATAGCCTTACTGGAATGTCATCTGGCTTGTTTCACTGAAAGTTACCAGCCTATATTGTTAAACTATAATCCCACCTTTGTTCTCTTCTTGTAACTTCCTGGTCTGGAAAATAAATGCAGGAAGAGAACCCCAATTTGGCGTTAATTTCCCAAGGAAGGGTTGCCTCTCGCTGGAGGGAAGTTAACCACTTTGGGGCTTCTCACCGCTCAGAAGAGATGGGCTTTGAGTAATCCAGTGCATCTCTGTCACCCAGGGGAAGTGGGGTGACAAATATGTGGGGGTTGAAGCAACACAACGCAACATAGAAGTGGGTACAGACCTCATGAATATGACCCTGAAAGCATAGGCAACTAAAGGAAAAATAAACAAATGGGATTATATCAAACTAAAAAGCTTTTGCACAGCAAAAGAAACAATCAACAGAGTGAAAAGACTGCCAACAGAGTGGGAGAAAATATTTGCAAAATATATAACTGACTAAGGATTAATATCTAGAATATACAAGGAACTCAAACTTTACAGCAAAAAACCAAATAACCCAATTAAAAAATGGGAAAGGAGCTGAATAGGCATTTCTCAAAGGAAGATATATGAACAGCCAACAGACACATGAAAAAATGCTCAACATCACTTAGCATTTGGGAAATGCAGATCAAAAGCACTTTGAGATACCATCTCACTCCACTCAGGATGACTAATATCCAAAAGACTGAGAGTGATAAGTGCTGACAAGGTTGAGGAGAAAAAGGAACTCTCATACACTGTTGGTGGGACTGCAAAATGATGCAGCCTTTATGGAAAATGGTATGGAGGTTCCTCAAACAATTACATATAGATCTACCATACGACCCAGCTATTCCACTGCTGGAAATATACCCAGAGGAATGGAAATCATCATGCCAAAATGATACCTGTACTCCGATGCTTATTGCAGCACTATTTACAATAGCCCAGAGTTGGAACCAGCCCAAATGTCCATCATCAGATGAGCAGAAAAGGAAACTGTTGTATATCTACACAGTGGAATTCTACTCTGCTATAAAAAAGAAAGAAATACTACCATTCGCAGTAACATGGATGGACTTAGAGAGAATTATATTAAGTGAAACAAGTCAGGCACAGAAAGAGAAATAGCACATGTTTTCACTTATTTGCAGGAGCTAAAAATAAATAAATAAATAAACACAAACAAACAAAGGGTGGGGGGGGGAAGAAGACACAATAATCACAACAATTCCTTGAACTTGTTAAGACAAGTGAACAAATATGATGTGGGGGGGGAGGAGCGAGAGGGAGGGGGAAAGAGGAACGGGTAAGGGGTCATGAAAATCAACTACAATGTATATGGAGAAGTTAAAATTTTTTAAAAAAGCCTAAGATATCCCCGTTTCAACTGCATCTGATTTTACTGCTTAAATTAAATCTAGCTGAATACCTATTATAGACCACCATAGGTATGGGAACACCTATTTCTTCACTTCCTGAATTTGAGACTTGTCATGAGACAAAGAGATTAAAAAATAAAATGTGTTTTTATTTCTCCTTCTTACAAAAACACCTTGAAACATATTATTACCACTATTCTTATCATAAAATGTAAGCAATTTTTAGAATGATAGTGTCACAAAGACATGCAATGAAATGTTGAAATGTTCCATAGTGCTCTAATATTCTTTTTCAGTCACACTAAACCATTTAGAACTAAATTTTAACAGTTGCTGTCATTAAGAAAAATGTGCAGCTCCCTCATCCATTTGAGAATCATAGTAGCCAATGAATGGTTATCGATCTGAGATAACTAAAAGGGTAAAATGCAAGGATTGAAATTTGGATTAGCTTCTTTTTATTGGGCTCTACTTTAACATTTCCCAAACCAGAGGTCACAGTGACAGCATCGATCCGGTGTAGAGCAGATGACATTTAGGTGATCCTGTTTGGCCAACTGCAACGATGAGCTTGATTGTCCCTTCTGCATCTGGAAACAAAGCATTGTCTGAGGGCAGAGGTGATATTAGTCATTTCCAACTCTTCTCTGGTATTTTACCCAAGCTCCCAAAGCACACTGACATTTAGGTGAGTATTCTTGTCAGCCCAGGCACTTATCTATCTGCACATTTTCTGACAACTGGCTCCTGAGGACTGCTGCTGTTCATATATGGAAGTGTGCAAAGCCCCCTTTCCCCCAGGCAGCTCTCACTTTCTCAATATTATGGCAATGTCATCACTTATATTTGATATTTCATCACAAATAGCTACTTCTGGTTTAAATTTACACAGCCCTCTTACTGACATCACTTGTTTCTCCTTTTCACCTCATTGTTAGCTTGCTGAAAAGGTAGTACTCACTTAAGGCTAGTATTCACTAAGGCATTACTGACTGACTACTTCAGCCTAATATCTTTCCTCTCTCAGTGATGCTTATAATTTAAAATAGGGTCCTCAGAGAGATAAATATCCTATGTCTAAATGTTATGCTCTGCTGTCAACCATGTTGAAGAAACATTTTCATTGTTTATAGGGAGTAGGGTTTGTTATGGATTAGCATACAAAGGTAAACATTTACTTGTGCAAGTAACCTGTAGTAGTAAATTCTTGCTATTAACAAATCATTCAAGCTAATGATTTTCTTAGATTAGAATCTTCTCTGAAAATCTTCTGCACTTAGAATAGACCAGAGTTACCTGAAACTAACAAATCAAAATAGGCATGGATACTCGAGGTTGAATGAATGCAGAAATCTATAATATATTCTGTTGGAGGGTCTAGTTATCAGGAATAAAGAGGTATTAGTCAGATATTTCTCTCCATTGATCTCTAGGTTGAGACCATGACTCTCTGACTTTTTTCACTTAATTTTCATAATCTGCCATATATTTCCCAAAGAACAAGCTGATTCAGTCTTTACATGAAATGAAATTCCTAATCAAATGTCCTAATAAAAATAAATAACCTTTGCTGTGCAATGATACTCTTATAAGAAAATTGTAACTTTCTGTTACTGAAAGCCCCAACTACATAGGCAAAAATATTATTTTCAATTTTTTGTCTCTAGAATGCAAATTAATTATGCTCACCAACATTGTGGTATTATTAATTCCAAAAGAATGGAAGACTCATTGGTGAATTCTTGCAATGCACCTTAATGCCAATGGAAGATCAAGATTTATGAAGGAAAAAAGAAGGAAAGTCTAAGAAAGGAAGACTTAAAATATCTTCACAAAAATAGAACACTGAGCAATGCTTCGTCTTTTTTGTTATCTAATCTATCCAAGAATAACCTAAGCACAACCAATTTTACAGTGAAATCAATGGATTGAAGAATAAGATATAGTAAAATCTTTATTTTCTCCCCATAGAATCAGAGCCAACAATCAATCAATCAATGTTTTTTCTCATCTTTTGGCATTTGATCCTCAAACTGTTTTAAAAACTAAAAAAAAAAAAAAATTCGGGCAAGCAATCATTGGGCAGAAGAGCTAGATCAAGGTAGATTTTGCAAGTTATTTGCATATGAAAGTCTTTAAAAATATTGAATACACATGGTGCATCTGATTAAATTCAGTCTCATGATTTATGATACTTATATTGATCTGTGAAAGTACTTCTATATCAGCTTTAAAGGTCAAACCTATGTGGATATATTCTTGTAGCAATGAACCCTCTGGCTTTGCTGAAACCAAGAGGCTAAAACTGGGCCTATTTGGTTTGGTACTAAGAGAAAACAAATTTACTGAAAGATGAATGAGTTAATTTTTATAACAAGTAATAAATCTTCGGTATAAATTTAATGATAATCGCTTTTTTTGTTTGACATTGAAGAAGGTATGATATTGGAAAGCAGTCAGGGTATTAGAAAGTGTTGGGGTTTATAGTTTGGTGGTTATCAAACTTTAGTTTGCATCAGAATTATCGAGTTCTTGCTAAAACAAAGATTAATTGGTCCCACCTCAGGTGTTTCTGATTCAGCTCTGGGTTGGGGCCTGAGAATTTGTGTTGTTAACACAGTTTCAAGGTGATGCTGAGGCTGCTTGCCCAGGGACCACACTTGGAGACCCACTGAAATAGCATAAAGACGAAAGAACAGGAGGGAAAGAAATCTGTGTCTTAATCTATCCCAGCCACTGAGAAAATGCGTATCCTTAGTCATTCATTTTCGTGTATCTTTATAAAACAAGTGAGCAGTTATTGAATCCTTAGGTTTTGGATATTTGGGCACCAAACCCGTGACATTCATTCATTCGTTTGATAAATATTTGAGCACCTTCAATGAGCTAAACTATGATGCTGGGGAAATGGTGGTACAAAACAAGCCCTTTTCCTCATGGAGCTTACATGCTAGTGGGAGAATGTAAAATGAACAAATAAGAAAATACGCAATATAATATCAAATGGTGATAAATGCTGTGAAGAAAAAAAAGGCTGGTTGAGGTAATAGAGAGTGATAGAGAGGTGAAGGATTAAAATGTAAACACTCTATTTGATCATAATAACAACCTCCCTGTGAGATGGGCATTTGTACTCCCATATTGTTGCTGAGGAAATTGCAGCTCAGAGAATGTAAGTAACCTGCCCTGTATCACACAGCTAGCAGGTAGTAGAATTACGAATTGAACTCAGATCTTACTCCAAGTATTATTCTCTTAACTAATATAGCATATCCCAAATAGATAAAGCATTCAGGCATAGTGACCGGCATGGAGGAGTCATGCAATTAATATAGTTATTATTACAGTTGTTTCTACAACTGAATTTAGTTTTCACATAACAATCTTGTTTCATAAATGAGGAAACAGGATCTCAGAAATATTAAATGTTTTGCTGAAATTCACCCACTTAGTAAGAATTAAATATGAGATAAATTCTGGCCTGATTGACTATGCACACTTTTTCTATTATAATAATCTGCCTTCTCTCCAAAATATGGGGACAATAGTATAATTACACAGGAAAATCCACCTAGTTCTTGTGAATAAACTTTGAAAAAATATAGAACAGTATATGTATAAAAACTGTATGTTTATAACAATTGTCATCTCCTTTTGCACTAATAATGGTTAACACCTCAGGCATTGGAGAATCCGAAATATATCAAAGGAGACATTTTCATGTGATTTTTGCTGGCATCATTAAAGAGTTTATTTCAGCCTTTTAGCCTCACTCAATTATGAAGAGTCTTTTGGAGATACATTATTTTAATTGAGGTATTTCTTGCTGAGCATCATGAGGGAAGCAAGCACATAGGAGCACCTGAACACACACACACACACACACACACACACACACACACACACACACACACACACACACACACACACACACACACACACACACACACACACACACACATTTAGTTATTCCAAAGTGAAATTCAGGCTGGGGCTCCAAATCAGAGTGCTCATTCTACTGAAGATCATGCTCAATATTTTGCAGGAGTCAAGGAAACTTGTTTGGCAGCAGTACTCATCAGGGTGATACTTCAAAAGAGTGGGTAGGCTTGCACTGCCGACTGGGGAAGTTCAAACTACTCTAGTCATCCTATTCTTGGTTGCCAGCCAGCCCTGGGAAGTGCTTATTGCCAGTTTAAGATGGAAGTTGAAAGACTTCACTCTCAGTATTGATCAGTTTCCTCTTTTCATTACATAAGAGTCATCAGTTCCATTGAAACATTACAATCTATCAAATCCCCTGGGAAATATTGTATTCAAGCTAAACCTAAGGGTCATCTTTCAATTGTCTTTCACTTGCAATGTCCATAATTAGAAAATAATTAAACCACGATATGTTCAGTGGTTTGAAGCACTTGGAATTTGAATTACTATTCTAAAGATTTTGCTGATGGCATCAGCAAAACTAGGCTGTGGGAAACAGACACTAGAGGTTATTTTCTCATTTTCTTAATTTTCTCAGCTGGAAAGCACCAAACAGAAAACTTTATTCGGTTAGTATTTTGCTTGCAACTAAGGATGACTAAGGGAAAATGTAATAATGTAAAATGCTTATAGTCAGAGCACAGGGTAGTTGGAGTAGCAAACTGAATTTCATAGCCTATACACATTCATATTTGATTGTATCATTGAATGATTTTCCAATGGGTTTTATTTGGTGTTTTTGGTTTTCCAATCATAACTTATGATTAGTTTGCTTACACAGAGGTAGAAGAAGAGGCCCCCTTTCGAAAAAAAAATGGAAACTTTAAAGAAATTCTCTAATATCAACATTCTCAACAAAATTTAGTCCTCCCTAGAAAAGCACCATAAGGTTTAACTTAAAAAATATCACTTTCCCATTCTCTCTCATCTTGATGTGATTTAAGCTTTCATCAGTAAAGCATCAGACATGTTATTTTTAATCAAAAGAAAATGCCAAAGTTTCACCCTGAAAAGGAAAGTCTATGCATGGAAAAGTAATTGAGCCTTTTATTTAGATTACTAAAACCTTTCTCATTTTCAGTAACTCTGTTTTGAATCTCTCTGTGTTCCTAATTCCAATGTTGAATATTACCCCAAACAGTTTCTGTTTTTGCTTTTCAGAGATTTATTGGGCCAAATATTTGACAAGGACAGTGTCTGTAAGTGCTGAGATGCAGGTGTGCCTGGCTAGGCTTGGCACCCAGCAGTGGTCATTGATGCCAAACCCAAGTCCATTGTACTTATATTGCTGCAGGCACAACAGATGTAGGTGCAACTTGTTTTGGAAATAGTTTCTATTTTCTATAAATCCAGTTGGTGCTTCAACAACATTCTCCAATTATGGAACTAAGCCAATTTAGAAAGTCACCACTGGTAAAATATATAGAATTGTAAAATATGAGCCTTATAAAAATACAGTGATTATTTATTCATTAGTCATCTAGATCAAGTTCGTCTCAGAGTGCTCGCTTAAAAATGAATGTTAAACCTACAAGATTTTATAATTGTCCTCATGCCTTTGTTATATAGCAAGCAACCACATGCTGGTCTTTAAATAATGAGCTTGGCCTGAAAAATTGCTCATCTGTGCCTTGATAAAGATCTTATGACAGGAGTTAACATAGATGGTGTTTTATTTAAATCGATCCTTATTCATAATCAACAGGGCCAGTTGCAATCAACCCTATGATTTGGATCTACTTTTGAGACCTCCTAAATATGTAAATCTTCCTTTTTCTTTACATGGATTTCTGTTTGAATGCATACAAGAGAATATCAAGAGTTAAAATGGCACATTTTATAACATGCGGGAATTGAAGGCAAAGCATTCTTTCATATCCCTACTACAATGCTGTTAGAGTATACAACTGGGTCAACTTAGTGACCTCTATTCAGGAAAGGGCTGAGGTGGAGAAGCATCATTTCATGCTCTTTAGTTTGCCAGTGTACAGATGTAATTGTACATGCTGCATAGATTGTACATGCATCGTGCTATCTGTACAACTTTTATGGTTTAAAGAAAATTTTATTAGACCTGGATAAAAGTCTTTCTGTTGTACTCTGGCATGCTATATATCAACACTGACACTGAATTCTTAAGACCGACAACAAATGGTAGATTGATATCTGAGCTTATTTACTAGCATGAACAGATGCCTTGGTGTGTAAAGGCTATGAAAAAAATTGGCTTCCTGTAGAGCCCACTCTTATGTGTATGGTCATATTGCTGGCCTTTGGTTATACCCCTTCTGTCTTTAGGGATTATCTTTAATCCAGTTAGTCAGTCTGCCCGTGGTAGAGAGTAGCCAGAACGCAAGCAGGTCTATAAATCCTTTAGATAGTTCACAACAGAGATCCTTCCTGGGAAGCCATGCGGGTTGCAGTTTTTGAATCTGTGTGGCTGGATTGAAAGAAGGGTGTTAGTTTAAGGTCACTTTGGAATTGCTGAGCTGTTGGAGTAAGTCAGGGCGTGGATTTCTCATGAATTACATCAACTGTTTTATTAGGTTCATGTACATTCACATGTTTGTTTCCTTTGTAGCTCTAGTAGATTTATATGGGAGCCTCTTCATCTTCAGAAGAAATAATACATTTCTTAAGAAAATGAATGTTTTTTATTTCTATCAATGCCTATGTATCACCTGGTGCATATTTGGAACTCAATAAATATTTGTTGAATGGCTTTTGGAGCATCAGGAGATGTGGACCTTTTAAAGAAGAGTTATAATGATGAAGCTTGATAATGACCTTATTTGAATGAATGAAGAGGAAAAAGTAGAGTGGCTATGGATATGATCACAATTAAAATTGGCCTTGGCTTTCAATACTATAAAATCACCAATAAAATTATATTGATTTATGAAATCGGTTAAAGTGTTTCTGTCATTATAATATTAAAATTCAAGAAAGTTTTACATTTATCTTCTAAAGTAGGATGGTTCTTTATAATAAGCCTTTTGAAATCTTACATATCTCTTCTAGAGGTGATGAATCATCAAATTTGATGCCTCTTAGTTTTAAGTATTATGTACTGTGTCAAAAGCTAATTGTCAGCTTCATAATGTGTGAGTTATTGACCCAAACTTTGATTTAGGTGTACATTATATTTCATCTTTTTATTTAGATTGTCATGTCAGGTCATATTAGTCATTTGTTTGTATTCATATCAAAAGACTACATTGGTTCCTTTAAACAGATCATTGAAATTTTTGAATTGTTGACCTGAGTTCATTAAAGTCTTTTACACCAATAGAGCTATCTCACATACCCATTAATTTTCTGATCTGCAGTAAAGATTGAAGCAACTGTATTGAAACAATACCTATATTTCTAATACTCATGAAATAGAATTTTTATAATGTTTATATTACTCGATATAAAATTGATTTGATCATATTATGCATAATTTGTGTGGGTGATATCATTTTTAAGGCATATGAATTACCAAGATTCTATTTCAAAACCAGAAAACAGACTTTTAATAATAAGAAGTAAACTAATCTTTTATTGAAGTTTTAAGTACTTAAATGTACTCCTCGCAATTTTTTAAGGCATTGAAACCAGTTGGTTGTAACTTACTTTAACTATATCAATAAAGAAAAAATTTAGAAAATTTCTCCTTGAAATAGCACATCTTTGAATTTCCATACACTGGGACTTCATATATTTTCAGAGTTTTACAAGTTGCTTGTGGTAGTTTCTCATGAAATATCAACACTCAGAATAACTGTGGAGGTCAAGTGCTACAATATTATTTTAGAATATAAACATTTTAGACAGGATGCTGCATCACTGAATAAATCTCACAGCAGCAGGAGCTCACAACTGGCAGTGCAGTCTATCACATAGGGCAATGACTTCTATCTAGATTTTTCTCCCTTTAATTTATATTAGGCACAAGAGTAATATGTGCTCACTGTAATTAGTGAAACAATACAAAGATGCATTAAACTATGTGATAGTCCTTCTCATCCTTTCTCCAAACATTTCTCCATGTTCATGTAAGCAATATGGAATTACACCTGTATGAGGTTTTGTGCTTGTCTATTTTTAAAAACATAACCATTTTGTGTATAATATTTTGTAACTTGCTTTTCTCACTTATTATGGGCATCCCTCCAAAATACTAGATATAGATCTAAGAAACTATTTTTAATAATACAGGTGCTCCACAATTGAATGACTGTCTTATTATTGTACACTTCAATTAATTTCCTTTTTTTCGCATTAAATACAATGCTAAAATAAACATTCTGTGCACAGTTATTTACCTGCTTGTGCTTTTATTTCTGTAGGGTCAGATGGTATATGCATTTTGGGTGATATTGCCAGTATCTTTTTACAAAGTATTAAGTAATCGGTATCTCCCCAAAGCGATATGTTAAATGTAATTATTTCCCCATATCCATGCCAGAAGAAATATCATTGATTTCTTAATTTTGCCAATGTTGTAAATTAAATAAGGCTCTTATGGTTTTTTAACCTGCACTTCTATAACAATTAGTGAGTTACTCTATATTTTCATATGTATATATGGGTGTGTGTGTGTGTGTGTGTGTGTGTGTGTGTGTGTGTGTGTGTGTGTGTATGAGGATGCTTCAAAATTTTGTGGTAAATAGAATCAAAAGATACCAATCTTTCCATGAACTTTCTGAAGTATTCTCATATTTACATATGAAGCAGTTATACATACATATTATTATATATATGAAGCAGTTATATTTTTTCTTCTACGAATGAATGCCATCTTAGCCCTTTTGATATTTGGCCTTTCTTTTTCTTAATAATACCTAAGAACTTTGTTTATTGGGAAAATTAAACCCTTCTACATTATATGCATTATAATTATACTTTGGGCATATGTAGTTTCAGTATGTATCTTTTGTTCACTCTATTCTCCATAACTTTTGCCTTTATTATTTATTATTATGAAATCAAAAATGTTTTTCTTCTTTTTATATCTTCTGGTTTATATGTCTTATTTGGGAAGATCTCTCCCATTCAAGATTATAAAAACATTTACTTAAATTTTATTTTAACACATGCACACACTCATACCCATAAAATTCTTCTGGAATTTATTTTTAAATTATATTACAGAAGGGGCCTTATTTTCTTATTGCAAATGATTGGCCAATTATGGTAATTTCATTTATTAAATAAATAAGCTGTATTTTTCCTACTGAATTGAAATAATGCTATTCTAAAATTTAATTTCCCATAGACCCTTAGGTCTATTTTAGGTCACTCTATTCTCCTCCAATGATCTTTTGATTTGTCTAGTCCTATGTCAATACTATACTTCAATTATGCAGGTTTTGTATGTGATGTGTGTATGTACATATATACATTCATGCATAAATGCATATGTGATATACTCATATATAAGCTATATCTATCTAAAAATATATAATTATATATACTTATACATGAATATTATATAAAATATAAATGTATTTATATACTTTCATTGACCATTCCAATTTATTCTTTTATAGGAACTTATATCACTTCAACTTAGTTTTTAAAAATAAGGCAAAAATTAACCATTGGGATTTTGATTGGAATAGCATTAAAACATAAATAAATTTTGAAAGGACTGACATTTTATGCTATCAAATCTTCCCATCTTTGAACATTTGTCTCCCCATATTTAAGGTCTTGTTTTGTATTCTCTTAAACTTTTAAATAGATTTTAAATGTACTTTTTATTTCCAATGAAATACATTCCTAAGTATTTTATAACTTTAATCATGCTTGTAAATGGCATAATACCAACATAATTATAGTTAATTATTGATAACATAGATAAAAGTTATTGATTTTTATGACGTTTACTTTTTGCCCATTAACCTACCAAATTATCTTATTAATTCTAGTAGCTTTTTCCCAGTTGCATCTTTTTAAAGTACGTACCCATATAATTCCCAAATAGAGGTATTTTTCTTATTCTTTATTGTTTATCAAGGGTTTTTATTTCATTATCTTATTACATTAGCTAGAACTTCTAAAATACTGTTGAATAATGGTAACAATATGCATTCCTGTCTTGTTCTTGATTTTATGAAAATAACTTTAGCATTTTACCATTTAGTATGATGTGTATAGTAGGTCGTATGGTGTGCCACCCAGATCTCCCACTTCAGTGTATTTAGTAGCTTAAATGCCCCAAACATGCTCTTATTCAAGAAACATGGTATTGGCTATTCTTGGCCATTTCCATTTCCATATGAATGTTAGAATCAGCTTGTCATTTTACATAAAAATGGATGCTGGGATTTTAAATGGGATTTCACTGAATATATAGATCAATCTGAGACAAACTAGCATATTTTATCCTTTTTTAAGTTTTTAAATTAAAAAAAATTACTTTATCAATATACAGTGTAGATGATTTTTGTGTCCCTTTACCAATGCCTTCTTCACCCCTCTTCCCCCTCCCCCATCAACATCATATCTGTTCACTTGTCTTAACACAAACTAGCGTATTTTAAATACTGAGTATTCTAATTCATAAACATGATAAATCCCTTTACATCTTTAGGTTCCTCCTTGTGATTTTCTTTCAGTTTTCTGTGTATAGTTTGTTAAATTAAGTTTGACCTAAAGGTTTCTCTGGACATAACTGTAACCTAACACAATGTGTAAACAGACTGTAACCCACTCTTGTAACAACTAGCTGAGTCTTAGCCAATTACAGGCTGCCAATAGCACAAACCAAGTCCAAATAAGGCAAACGCCCGGCTGTAACCAATCCAGCTGTTCCTGTACCTCATTTTCCTTTTCTGGTCTATAAATCTTACCAGAACATGTGATAGTCGTGGACTTGCTCTAAACCTATTCTAGTTCTAGGGGCTGCCAGATTCGCAAATCATTTTTTCTCAATTAAACTCTTAAATTTAATTTGTCTAGAGTTTTTATTTTAACAGTTTTTGCACATATTTTATTCCATATTTCTCTATTTTTCTTTTTTATGCTACTCTAAATATATTGTTATTAAATTTGCTTTAGTATTTTTTTTTTACTAGGAAATAAAAAAATATAGAAATATAATTGGTTGTTTATCCACTTTGTACTCACAAATGCCAAAATTAATTATTAGTTCTAGTACTTTATTTGTAACTACGTTTGGATCTTTTCCTAAGCAATCATATTGATTGTGAATAAAGACAGTTTAATGTCAGCCTTTCCAATTCATATACTGGCAGAATCTCCAGTATAATGTTGAATAGACATAGTGATACCAGATATTTTTGTCTCATACCTTATATCAGAGAGAACACTTTAAGTATTTCCATTTTAAGTGTAATTCTTGCCTTGTTATAGGTTGTAAGGAGATACCTTTTCATCAGATTAAGAAATCATGAACAAGTATATCAAATTAATCAAATATCTTTATAGTACCTTTTGTGATTTTTAAAAAAATCTTAATATATAAGCTTACATTGATTAATTTTCATGTTAAACAAACATTGTATTACTTAAATAATCCCCACTTAGACATTTGGGTGTTAACATATTTATATATTTCTTGATTTTATTTAATAATATATTTTTTAGGAATTTTGCATCTAAGTTTATGAGATAAATTGACTTTTAATAACTGCTCCCTTCCCTTCAACTGTCCTTCTCGGATTTTCAATCAATGTTATCTGGCCTATAAAATCAGTTGAGAGTGTTGCTTTTTATTTTCTCTGGAATTGTATATAGTATTGGAGTTATTCACTAAACATTTGGAAAAATTTGCCAGTCAAGCCATCTGCGCCTTGAGTTTTCTTTTTGGGAAGATTTTAATCAAGAATTTAATTTGTTTAATAGAAGTGAGTATATGTCCTTTAAAAAAAATCTTATGTCAGTTTTATAGTTACGTTTTTCAACATTCTTTTCTATATCATCCAATTGTATTTGCAAAACATTTCTCATAGTATTCTCTTATGACCTTTTTGATGTTTGTGGGATTGGTAATGCTTCCCTCTTTTTCTTTCATGACTTAACAAATTATACTATCTCTCTCTTTCTCTTTTCCCCCTTGATCTGGCTTGGTAGAAGTTTATCAACTTCATTCATATTTTCAAAGAACTAAATTATGTCTGTTGATTTTCTCTATTTTGTCTGTTTATTATTTCAATGACATCTGTTCAGATTTGTTATCAATTCTTCTTTCTACTTTTTTGCAGGGGAGCTAATTTGATTTTTGTTTGTTTGTTTGTTTGTTTTAACTCCAATTAGGTGGATGCTTACATCATTGATTTTTAGTGTTTCTTTTTTTTTTCTTGCATTTAAAGCTATGCATCTCCCTCTTAGCAGAGTTTTGCTGCATCCCACAATATTTAAATATTACATTTTCATTTTGTTTTGCTTCAAAGTATTTTCTAAAATATATCATGAGCTCTTCTTTAATTTGTTGTGTTAACAGAAGTGTATGTTATTAATTTTCAAAGATATGAGTTTTAAAAATTTATTTGTATTATTAATATCTAGCTTGGTTTCACTGTGGTCAGACAGCAGACACTGCACGATTTAAGTCTTTTTAAATTTGTGGAGACTTACTTATTGCCATAGATATTGTCAATTATGGTACATATTCCAAATGCACTAGAAAAAAATGTGGAATCTGTTATTGCTGAATAGAGTGCTCTATATATATCAATTAGATCAAAATAGCTAGTTATGTTCTTTAAATTGTTCATATACTAACAAGTTTGTTTCTGCCTCTTCTATCAGTTACTGAGCAAGATAAGTTAAAATATTTAACTATTATGTGGATTTTTTATTTCTCCTCAAAGTTTTGCTTTTCTTTTATTTATTTGATATATTTTTATTGTATACAAATAAATGTAAGAATTACATATTCCTATTGAATGACCATTTTATCATTATGAAATATCCCTCCTTTTCTCTATTAATCCTTCTTGCCATAAACTTTATTTCATTGATATTAGAATAACTACATTGGTTTTCCATTTTAAAAATCTTTTAATCTTTTTGTATCCTTTATTTTAGGCATGTCTCTTATAAGTGGCTTAAGTAAGCTTTTAAAAATCCAATCTGAAAATATTTAACTTTTAAAAAATTATTTATTCACTTATTTTAACTTTTATTGTAGTAGAATATACATACAGAAAAGCACAGAAATCATGAGTATATAGCTCGCTTTTTTTTTTTCACAAACTGAACACCCTATTGTAGCTTGCAGGTATCTGAAAGAAGAGGACGAGAAAAATAACTCAGAATCTCTGTCTGCATACCTTTTCTAATCACTACCATTCCAAGGGCAATTACTTACCAACATTTAACAGCATAAAATCATTTTAGTTATCTCAAGAAGTGAGATGAGCAACTAGAACCCTCTTTCACAGTTAGTGGGAAGGTAAATTGGTACAATTAGTTTGGTAAAATGTTTAGTATTATTACTAAGTTAGTCGTAGTTATACCCTATGCCCCAGGAATACCATTTTTAGGAATGTAGCCAACATAAATTTGAACATATCTGCACCAAAAGGCATGTACAAAATGTTTGTAGATGCATTATTTAAAATGTCTCTAAAATCTAAACTGCTCAACAGCAGGAAAATACATGAGAAATGTAGTATATTTGCCCAATGAAATAATACACTGCGGTAAAAGTAAACAAACCATATCTGCCTAAAATAATGAGGGTGGATTTTAAAATCATGGTGGTGAACAAGAGAAGTCAGATCTCAAAGAATACATAGTGTAGGTTTGCTATATAAAATTTATTCTTTGTCTTTAATTGGGATTTTTTTTCTATCAATATTAGTGTAATTACAGATATGTTTGGTTTAAACTTACATTCTTACATATGTGTTTTATTTGTCCCGTCTGTACTTTGATCATTTTATCTTGCCTTCTTTTGGTTTAATTAGATAGTTTTTATTATTAGTTTTCCCTTTTGTTACAGTGTTAAGTTACACATTCTTTCTTATTTTTTCTTTAGTGATTACCCCAGAGATTGCAACATACACCTTTGACTTACTAAATTCAACCTTTAACACTTGCTTTCCATTGCTGTTGCACACCACATATTATTAATCCAAACATATTTTAAACTCCAAATAAAATTATCATTTTAAAAGTGAACACTTATTTAGATTTATCTACATATTTACTTTTACTGCTGCTCTTCATTTCTGTCTTTGGTGCTGTCAATTTATCATAATTTTCTTTCTGATGAAGAGATACCTTGCATACTTCTTTTAATATGGATCCTCTGTTGGTGGACTCTGTATTTTTGTTTTCTGGAAAAATCTTGAGTTCACCTTCACATTTAAAAGATTCTTTGCTACATAGGAAATTTTGTGTTGACAGTTATTTTTTCATTACTTCTATGATGTGATTCCACTGTCTCCTGGATTTTGCTATTTCTGATAAGTCAGATGTAATTCTTATTTCCCTGAATGACATGTGTCTTTTTTCTTTGGCTATTTTTAAGTATTCATCTTTACATTTGGTTTTCAGCAATTTGACTATGCTGTGACTCTGTACGGTTTTCTTTCTATTGATCCTGCTTCATGTTTGCTGAGCCTTTTGAATATATTAGTTGATGTCTTTGTCAGTTTTGGAAAATTGTTAGACATTTTTTTCTGCAAACATGACTTTTTCCCACTCTCTCTTCTGCCTCTGGTACTCAATTTACCCATATGCTAAACATTTTCACCATATCCTATATTGTCTCTTAGATTCTTTAGTGAACTTTTCAAAATCATTTTATTTCTTGGTTCTTCAATGTCTTACAGTTTATTAATATTTTCCTCTGCTTTGTCTACTCTGCTGTTAAATTGACTTTTTAATTTTAGTTGTGTATTTTACTCCTATATTTACCATGATATTTTTCACTTAAAATCCCATTTGAATGTTTAAACATTTAATCATTTCTTTTTCTTGGGAGTTTTAATTGGTTATTTTAAAGTCTCTCTGAGTCCCTGTCTAATAACATCAATCTCTGGGTACCTATTGGTCTGTTTCTATTGCCTATTTTGTTTTTTGTTTTTCTGTCATTTGTTATTATTTCCTGGCATTCCTGATTATTATTGGTATTGTTATTATTATTTTTAAAGATCAAGCATTGCATATGAAAAGTGTAGAGATTATGGTCGATGTTATCATTCTCCAACGAGAGTTTCATTTACTTTCTGCAAGTATATAGAGCACTGATGACTCATCTTGTTCCAGTAAAGGCTGCATTTCAGTTTTCACAGACTACTATATTTCTGGCTTACTCTTCTTTCCAAGATGTCACTCTTTAGCATTCTTATCTAAAATCCAGTGTTGACTGTGAGAGTCTCTTTTCCATGGTGATCTGAAGTTCAAGTTTTTTCCCCCAGCACTAAGTCTCTGCTTACCTTTTTAGTCTTACCAATCCTTTGTAGTCTCTTGTCTCATGATGAGCATGCAAATCTTAAGAGTTGGAAAATGACTCAAGGTGAAATTGTATGCAGAATGTTGGGCACATGGTCCTGCAGTTCTCCTTTGTCTGGGATCTTGGCCCCTCAAATTCTGTATGCTTTGATACTCCTGCACTCCAATTTTTGTCTCCCTGCCCGAGAGACAGCCACATGCTTTAGGCTACAACTTCCTGTGCCCCTCGAAGTGAATTGGCAATCGTCCTGGAGGGAAAATCAGGTAGTGAATATAGGTCTTATCTCAATGTGTATCCCTTCTCTCTAGAAACTTGCCTTTTTAGATCCTGACTTCCTTCATTGCTCTCCAGTACCTCTAAACAGCTATTTTTCATACTGTACAGATTTTTAAATTGCTCCTCATGAAGTGAATAGTTTTATCCATGGTATTATTTTATCAAAGTCAGAAGCCAAAGTTCTGGTTCCTCTAGCTGATAAGACTTTCATGACTTTCTAGTAATATCTATGGTTACTTTCTTGTCAAGATTTTATTTTTTTCCATATTCTCCCTGTAAGAATTTTAGTAATTATTTTTTTCTGTAAAATCGTAAGTGATATTTTCTTAATATTTATATCTTCTTTCATATCTATAGTTATTACAACTGGTTTATTTCTAATATTGATAAACTTTGCTTTACCAGTTTTTAAAAGTTTTATTTCAAAGATCATGTTTTGAATATTATTTATCTATTGTACTATTCTTCTGGTTATTTACTTAAGTGTATCTTTATGTCTTTTATTCCAGTTTATTTGTTTTTTGTTGATATTGCTTTTATAATGTCATAAGTTAATATTTAGTTAATTTATTTTCAGTCTGAAGTTTTAAAAACTGTATGTAAATTTCTAAGTTTTAGCTGTGTCTTAGGTGGTAGTAACAATTCTCTTTTTCATTAGTTTAAGGATAATTTATAAATTTTGTTTTTATTTGTAGACTGACTAAGGGTTATTGCTAATGTGTTCCTTAATTTTCATGTAGTTCAAGGTGTTTTCAAATTAATTTTAAATGTTATTGTTTTGTGATTAGAGAATGTATCCTCTAAAAGTTCCACTTTGCTGAATTTATTAACATTTTAAATTGGATTAACATGTGAACAACTGGTGTAAAATTTCCAGGATTATAAGAAATTTTATCTTTTTTGTTTGTAGGATAAAAAATTATGTACAACTGATCTTGTTGCATGTATTCTCAAACCCTTGTGTTCTTGTTTATTTGTTGAGATCTCTCTCTCTCTCTTTATATATATATACATATATATTTGTATGTATATGAAAAGAAGGGAGCTTATATTTTACATACATATGTTCATCTTTTTTATCTTTAATGCTGTTTGACTTTTTCTGATAATAATGGTAACACTCCTGCTGTCTTATCATTTGTTTGTAATGTAACAATCCATCATTTTATTTTCAACATTTTTTTTACATGTTTAAGATATATTTCCTAAAAATATCACATGTTTTGATATTGTTTTTAACCCTATCTGACATTTTATTTTAAAATACTTAGTTTGGGCATTTTCATATTTATTGCAATAGCTGATATGTTTGGTTTTCTTCCCATAATCTTATTCTATATTTGCTATTTATTTTACCTAGTTTGTTGCTTTTTTGCTCTGTTCTTATTTTTCCTGAATTGATCAAGATTTTTTGTTTTGTTTTGGTGGCTGGCTGGTAGGGGTATCAGAACCCTTGACCTTGATGTTATCAGCTGCATTGATCAACGTTTTGTTCATTACTTTTTCCTAGTAGTCAAATTTGACCTTTTACTATGCTTTTTAATTCTGTAGGTAGCTACCTTTCTGTTCTTAAAAGTGATTATCAAACACACACACACACACACAAAATAAAATTATAAATTAGCATTCCACTAAAATGTTTTACCCTTCCCCCTTCCTAGATGAATCTTAAAATGTTCAGAAATATTTATTTCCCAGATGAGACATTTTACAACTCTTTACACAATTATATGGTATTTCTAAGGTAGTTTTTCAAAAATTAGTTCTAGGCTCTTATTGTATTTTCCCTTCTATGTTTCTTTTCTATTTCCAGAATCCTATTTAATTTTTATACTATAAATTCTCAATTATATTAGAATCATTCACCTAAATTATAAACATCTTAAAAATACATTTATTACTAATGTTTCTTTACATTGCTCTTTTCCCGTCTCGATTTCTTTCTTCTGACTAAATAAGCTTAGAACACTTTCTCACATAAGTTTTTATATTAGGTTACATTATTTTAATAACCTATAAACTCTCATTTGTCTTCAGATCTTTTCTTTTGCATTTACAGATGAATATAATTTGCTTGGGTATAGTAGTCTTTCATTATAAACCTTTTCTCTCAACGGCTGTAGATCATTCCTCTGTCTGCTAGCTACCAGTTTCAACTTGCAAGGAGAAATTCTATACTGGCCTGATTTTATTTTCTTTGTAAGTAAGCTATTCTTTATTTTGGGAAGCTGGTAATAGTCTCTTTTCATCTTTGGATTCAGAAATTTTACCAGTATATATCTACATTTTTTTCCTCCTTATGAATTTTACTGGTTATTTGATGAAATTTTTTCAATCCGTGTTCAGGTCTTTCTTTAGCTTGAAATAATTTTCTTTTATTCTTTGTTTAATCATTATTCTTCTGTTTATTCCCTTCTTTTCTTGGGGGAATTTTGTTATTCATATGTTTGGTATCTTGTATCTTCCCTTGAGACTCTTATATTTTTCCTTTTAATGAGATGAGATTTGAGATTGAGGGAGGGAGGGAGAGAGAGCGAAAGAGGGAGAGCCAGCATGTAAGCAAACAAGCAGATTTGATTCCTTATTAATTTTTTCTTTCTTTTTTTATTATTTGCAAATTGACACATAATAATTGCACATAGTTATGGTGTACACAGTGGTATTTTAATAGATGCGTACAATGTGACCTTATTTTTCTTCATGTTTTGGTGCTTTGGAGACTCAAGGAGAAACAGCCAAGTACTAGGCTTGCTTCTCCATGATTGCTAAAGTAAAATTCAGGATTTCTGCAATAAACCTAGATATTCTTTGGTTTATTTTGGAAAGGGCTTCCCATTATTTTGACCCAAGTAAATCCATAGGTGACCTGCACTAGTGAGCCAAATGGATTTTGGTACTTGTGATTAGTAGAGGGCTGCCACTTGAACCTGGAGATGTCTGAGAGCAGGCTATTTTCCTTCAGACCTTTAGCAGGAAGAGAATAGTTTGTCATATGTATTCAGAGTCAGATCACAGGAGTCAGCCACTTGCCTCTGTAGTGCAGTTGGAGAGACTCCAATAATTTGACTTAGATGAGCAATATAAGAACACAAATCTATTAGCCAGCAAAGAAGAACTGCAGCCTACTTAAGAGTGCTCAGGAACCTCAGGCAGAAAGGCAAAACTAGACATACAAAACAAATGGCTTCCATTGAAGGTGGAAGAGAAAGACGAGAACTTTCACAATGATGACAAATGTACAGAAAATTCTGGAAGCACTTGAATACACGTACATAAAAATAAATGCTTTATGCAACTAAGAAAAATGTTCTTTTATTTAAAAATGTCAATCAGACATACACAGGAACTTCAAAAAGTCTGTAGAAAAATAAAATTAAAACAGTATGAATCTTTCCATAAACTTTTTGAAGACCCCTTGTATATCTATTTGTCCCTACATAGTCAGTCAAATCAAGTTAAAGTATTTCTTAAGCAACTGTGTGGCTAGAACTGTGTAAAGCATTATTCATGGAAAAATCCTGTTTGCTTTGTATAGTCCTGTCAGAGCAGATGTAAATTTTGACTATGTTTTGATGTAGCTTTATACATATTATTGTGATCTTTTCACCACAGTTTTTCATCTTTGTGTATAACAGAATGATAGGTGATCAGTGCATTTGCTGTATTTAATCTCTGATCTTAGTGGGGTTCTTATGACTCCAGTAAGAGATGATCAGAGATATGAAAGGAGAATAAATTTTCTTCACAGACAGAGGCTACATATGGATAATACCAAACACACTTAAATGTCTTGCACATATGTTTCCATTGTTTTTTAAAGTTGGTGAAATGATTGATAGCAAATAGAAAGACATAATCAGTAGATTCAATTATTTTACATGATATTTGTCATATTGTTCATATATTGCTCTACTGAAGGGCTAAGTTTTATCTATTTTGCAATACAATTGAGATAAAATACCTTCCTGCTTAAAACCTGAATGAACCAAGTGTGAACCTCCATTGATAATATTCCCCACAAACTTGCTAAACTTAGTTTTACTTTTGTTCCTCACATTCTGCCTGTTAGTTCTTCTACTGAATGTTTGGATAAATAGCATATGGAAAAACACCCTTTGAGCATGTACTTTTTAGATAGTTTCCCCTCATTCCTCATGAACAAATAGTAATATTGTTACTGAATATAACAAGGTAACTATATTAAGATATGTTTGTGTGCTGTATGAAGAATTTTTTGACTTGAGCCGTCTATTGCACACTCCATCTGCTTTTTTCACTTTATACAACAGTATTTTTAGATATTCTCTGCAGAAATGTGCCCTGATCACAACCTTTCCATATGTTTCCTGCATCTTTCTATTGGCATGTCTCTCCCTTTCAGTTATTAGATATAAAGTGGTAAGTGTACATTGATATATGCCTGCCATCTTCCAAAAAATTACTGACTCATATGCTTTTATGAATTTTTCTCCTTCCTCTTTTACTTGGTTCTGTTCAATTAAAAGCTATTGATGGAGTGCTGGCTATGGTTTAGGCACTGTGCTAGGGGATCAAAAAGACATATTTTTCCCACCTTCAAGGAGCTCATATTCTATCATGGGAGAGCACCTAGTGAGAATCTAAACATAATGATATTTAATTATATTTATAAGTGCTAAAAAAAAAGCATGGGTTGCTGAGAAATCAATAAACATTTGGTGTATTATCCCTGTAAACAAGGAAGTATGTTAGCCTGTAAGTAATTCAAAGTTAAATATGATACAGTCACAAGTATTAAGGACTTTAGAATCTAATGAAAAGACAGACAAGTAACATGTGCTCTGACATGTGTAAGCACAGTGTGCTCTGGAGACACATAGGAGGCCCACCTAGTCCAGTCTTTGGAGCTCAGGGAAGATTTCTTGGAGAAGGGGATGTAAAAGCTGAGTGTCCCAAAAGAGTTATACCAATAGTCAGTTGAGGATCGGAAATGAAGTGGTGGATATGATTCTGAGGCCTAGAAACTAGGCAGTGGAGCCAGAGGCCAGAGTTGGGAAGCAAAAATAGTTAATTATGGCCGGAGCATACTTATTTTGTCTAATTTTTAATAAGCTATGGATCCAAAGGAATAGTGGGTGCATGGCTTCCTGCTCTTTGTTTGTTGAATTAGTTCATGATAGCACAGTGTTAGGAGTTTACTTTGGAGCTCTAGAGTCTCTGAGGTTGAAAACTCGGGCAACTGCTTTTTTAGGTCTAAGAGTGTTTGCTTTACATATCTGGGTGCTTCAGTGTTGGGTGCATACATATTTATGATTGTTTTGTCTTCTAACTGGATAGATCCCTTTATCATTTTAAAATGGCCTTCTTTGTCTCTTTTTATGGTTTTTGGTTTGCAGTCTACTTCATCTGATATAAGAGTAGCTACTCTTTGTTTTTGGTTTCCATTTGCATGGTATATCTTTTTCCATCCCTTTACTTTTAGTCTGTGTCTTTATAGGTGAGGTGGGTCTCTTGAAGACAGCATATAGTTGGGCCTAGCTTTTTAATCTAATCAGTCAGTCTGTGTCTTTTGAATGTGGAGTTTAATCCATTTAAATTTAGGATTATTATTGACAAGTATTCCTTTACTCCTGTCATTATATTGCTTTTTGTTTAGATGTTTTAAATATCATTTCTTCCTTTCTTCCCCTTTTATTTTTCATCATCACTGTTAGTTGGATTTTAGAGGTGACATGATTTAGCTTCTTTCTCTTTCTCATTTGCACTTTGGTTTTAATGGCAGGTTTTGCTCTTTCTTGTAAATCTGTGATAGTGTTGATCATTTTTCAGATTCTGCATGCAGGAGTCCTTTGAGTATTTCTTTCAGGGCTTGTCATGTGGTAGCGAACTCCCATAATTTGTTTCTCTTGGAAATACATGATTACTCCCTCATTTCTGAAGGATTACATTGCTGGGTATAGAATTCTTGGCTGGCAATTATTTTCTTTTAGTATTTTGAATACATCATCCCATTTTCTTCTGGCCTGTAAGATTTCAGTTGAGAAGTCTGATGTTAGTCTGAAGGGGACTTACTTTTAGTTGACTGGATGTTTTTCTCTTGCTTCTTTTAGAATTCCCTCTTTGTCTTTCAGAGTTTTTCCGGTTTGACTATAATGTGGCTTTAGAGAGGATCTTTTTGGATTGAATCTGTTTGGGGAGCTTTGGGCTTCCTGGATCTCAAGGTCTGCAATTCTTCCTATACCTGGGAAGTTTTCTGTTTCCTTGAATAGGTTTTCAATGCCTTTTCCTTTCTCCTCTTGATGGAGTTTGGATGTATTGTCCTCCCAGAACTCATGTGGAAATTTGATCCCCAACATGGCAGTGTTGGAAGCTTTTGAGTCATGGAGGTAGATCCCTCATGAATGGGTTAATGCTCTCCCTGGGGGGTGTAGGTAGTGAGTGCTAACTCTATTAGTTCTTATAAGAGCTGGTTGTTTGAAAGACGCCAGCACCTCCCTCTCTATTCTTGGTTCTTCTCACCATGTGATCTGCTTGTACCCACTGGCTGCCTGCCACTTTCTGCCATGAGTAGAAGCAGCCTGAGGCCTGCACCAGATTCAGCTGTCCAATAATCATAAACCAAATCAACCTCTTCTCTTTATAAGTTACCCACTCTCAGATACTCTGTTATAGCAACACAAAACAGACTAATATACCTCTCCTTCTGGAATATCCATGATTCAGATATTTGTGTGTTGGAGGTTGTCTGCTAGCTCTCTTAGGTTTTCTTCATTTTCTAAAATTCTTTTCTCCTTTTTTTGGTCTGACTGGGTTATTTCAAAAAGACCACCTTTGAGGTCTAAAATTCGTTCTTCTGCTTGCTCTAGCCTGCTGATCAAGCTTTCTGTTCTCTCTTTTTTTCATTAAGTGAGTCCTTCAGTTCTAGGAGTTCTGATACATTCTTTTTAAAGGTATTAATAGACCCTAATATGATAATAGTGGGTGACCTGAACACCCCTCTCTCAGCGTTGGACAGATCTTCCAGGCAACAAGTCGAAAAAGAAACACAGGATTTAATTTATACCTTAGACCAATTGGATCTTGCAGACAGCTACAGAACATTTCATTGAACAACTGCAGAGTACACATTATCCTCATCAGCGCATGGGACATTCTCCAGGATAGACCAAATGTAAGGTCATAAATAAAGTTTCAGCAAATTTTAAAAAATTGAAATCATTCCACATGTCTTTTCAGACCAGAATGGATTAAAACTTAAAATCATTAACAAGTGATACTCTGGAAACTGTACAAATACATGGAAACTAAACAACAGATTCCTGAATAAACTATGGGTCCAAGAAGAAATTAAACAGGAAATCAAAAAATTTCTTGAAACTAACAAAAATAAAGATACATCATACCAAAACCTGTGGGATACTGCAAAAGCAGTACTAAGAGGGAGCTTATTGCAATAAACCCTTACATCGAAAGAACGGAAAGACTTCAAATAAATATCCTAACACTATGCCTCAAAGAACTAGAAAACAACAAAAACACAATCCTAAAAGTAGTAGACAGAAGGAAATAATTAAGATCAGGGCAGAACTAAATGAAATAGAGACCTCAAAAATGATACAAAAGATCAATGAAATGAAAAGTTGGTTTTCTGAGAAGGTAAATGAAATAGATAAACTATTAGGTAGGTTAACAGAAAAAGAAGAGAGAAGATCCCAATAGCAAATATGAGAAATGAAAAAGGAGACATTACAAACAGTACCACAGAAATATGAAGATTCATTAGAGATTATTACAAACAACTGTACATCAACAAATAGGAAAACCTGGAGGAAATGGATAAATTTTGCGACACATACAAACTCCCAAGACTGAACCAAGAAGAAATAGAGAACTTGAACAGACCAATAACAAGCAATGAGATAGAAGAAGTAAGCAGCAATCTTCCATCAAAGAAAAGCCCAGGACCAGATGGCTTTACAGCTGAATTCTAACAACCTTTAAAGAAGAATTAGTACCATTTCTATTCAAACTTTTCCAAAAAATTGAAGTAGAAGCTATTCTTCCAAACTCACTTTATGAGGCCAGTGTCACCCTGATACCAAAACTAGATAAAGATACAAAAAAAAAATTTACAGGCTGATATCCTTGATGAATATAGATGCAAAAATTCTCAACAAAATATTAGCAACTGGAATACACCAGTACATCAAAAAAAATTTTACACCATGATCAAGTGAGATTCATCCCAGTGTTGGTTCAACATATGTAAGTCAATAAATGTGATAAACCACATCAACAAAATCAAGGACAAAAACCACATGATTATCTCAATAGATGCAAAAAAAGCATTCAACAAAATTCAAAATCACTTCATGATAGACTCAGCAAATTAGGTAGAGAAGGAAATTATCTCAACACAATAAAAGTCATTTACAACAAACCAATTGCCTGTATCAACCTAAGAACAGGAACAAGACAGGAATGCCCACTCTCACCACTCCTATTGAACATAGTACTGGAAGTACTAGCCACAGCAATCAGGCAAGAGAAAGAAATAAAGGGCATCTAGATTGGAAAGGGTGAATTTAAACGGTCTTTGATTTCAGATGATATGATCTTATATGTAGAAAAACATGTACACCATACCAGAAAACTCTTAGAACTGATTAACAATTTCAGTAACATCACAGGATACAAAATCAACACCTCCAAATCAGTAGTGTTTTTATACTCCAGTAATGAACTAGCAGAAAAAGAAATCAAGAAAGCAAGCCTGTTTACAATACTTGTCCCCAAAATAAAATACCTAGGAATCAATTTAACCAAGGAGGTGAAAGATCTGCACAACGAGAGCTACAAAATACTAATGAAAGAAGTTAAAGAGGACACAAAAAGATGGAAAGACATGCCATGTTCTTGGATGGGAAGAATTAACATTGTGAAAATGTTCATTCTACCCAAAGTGATCTACAGATTCAATGCAATCCCTACCAAAATACCAATGACATAGTTCATAGAAATAGAAAATGCAATCCAAACATTCATATGGAACAACAAAAGACCCCAAATAGCCAAAACAATCCTGAGTAAAAAAAATAAAATAAAATAAAGCAGAAGGTATTGCACTACTCAACTTTAAATTATACTACAAAGCTGTAGTAACCACAGCAGCATGGTACTGGCATAAAAATACATACTCGAACCAGTGGAACAGAATAGAAAACCCAGAAATCAACCCACAGACATACAGCTGACTGATCTTTGACAAAGGCAACAAGAACATACATTGGGGAAAAGACCACCTCTTCAATCAACAGTGCTGGGAAAATTGGACATCCATATGCAGAAGAATGAAATTGGACTTGTACCTCTAACCATATACAAAAATCAACTCAATGTGGATTAAAGATGTAAATATAAGACCCTAAACCATAAAAATATGAAAGGAAAACATACGGAAAATACTCCAGGAAGTAGGACGGCGCAAAGACTTTATGAATAAGACTCCAAAAGCACAAGCAATAAAAGAAAAAGTAAACAAATGGGATTATATCAAACTAAAAAGCTTCTGCACAGCAAAGGAAACAATCAACAGAGCGGAAAGACCTATGGAATGGGAGAACATATTTGCAAACTATACATCTGACAAGGATGTTAATATCCAGAATATACAAAGAACTCAAAGAACTATACAGTAACAAAACAAATAATCCAATTAAAAAATGGGCAAAGGAGATGAATAAACATTTTCAAAGGAAGACATACAGGTAGCCAACAGGTACAAAAAAAAATGCTCAACATCACTAGTAATCAGGGAAATGCAAATCAAAACCACATTGAAATATCATCTCACTCCAGTTAGACTGGCCATTATTAAAAAGACAGAATAACAAATGCTGGCAAGGATGTGGGGAAAGGGGAACTCTTCTAAACTGTTGGTGGGACTGCAAACTAGCACAGCCATTATGGAGAACAGTATGGAGGTTCCTCAAACAACTACATATAGAACTACCATATGATCCAGCAATACCACTACTGGACATACATCCAAAGGAATGGAAATCATCATGTTGAAGGGATTCTTGCACTAGCATGTTCTTTGCAGCTCTATTTACAATAGCCATGAGTTGGAACCAAACTATACATCCATTAATGGATGACTTGATAAGGAAAATATGGTATATATACACAATGGAACACTACTCAGTCATAAAAAAGAGTGAAACTCTGCTGTGTGTAGTGACATGGATGAGTCTGGAGAAAATTATGGTGAGTTAAATGTCAGACAAGGAAAGAGAAATACTTCATGTTTTCACACATAACTGGGTTCTAAGAAAGAAGGAAAGAAAGAAAGACAAGACCACAATATGTTGAACTTTCAGAAGGAGAGAACAAACTTAAGAATACTAGAAATGGGGGGGAGAGTGGGAGGATGTTTGGGGAGTGATAGGTCAGGTAAAGGGCATAAAGAAAAATCATGATTTGTAATAATGAATATGCTAATAATAAATAATATAAACTGAAAAAATAGAAAACATGGGCAACTTACTTAATCTCTCTGCATCTCATTTTCCTTATCTGAAATCTGGTGATAGTGGTTGTACCTTTGTCATATGGTTCTCAAGAGGATCACACATCTCTACATGAAAAGTGCTTAGAAGAATGCCTGGTATATAGGCAGTACTAATTAAATATTTGTTATGATTATATTTAATACAGACATTCAAATAAATGAATGGACAACAGGCAAGGATGATCTAGTATGAAGCATTGTGTTAGAATAAAAAGGTATGGAATCAAAATTCAAAAAACATGGAATATAGTCCTGGTTCTATCATTACTTACTACTTGACCTGGCATGTTACTTAAACTCTTTTAATTTTAGTTTCCTCATTTATAAAATGAAATAATATCTCACTTTCCTTACTAAATCAGTATAAAAATGATATTTGTTACTATTGTTATTGTTATTACCAGTATTAGTTACAGAGGAGGAAAATCCAAATTCGGGTAGACATTCTTCATCATAAATAAGTAACAGCTATTAACATGTGACCCCTTAATATTTGCATAAGAAGGATGATCATTTTTAGTTATGAATGTGACCCTTTGTACTTATGAAAATTATTATTCTATAAAGACAGGATAGGACAAACTAGTTTAAAATGCATCACTTTGTGTATTATATATATATATATATATGTAATATATATATATATATATATATATGTACATATTTAAAGTAGATGCTCAAGATCCCTTAGTAACAGTAGTACTAAATAACTTGTTTAAACAGATGAATTTATGGGATGTAGGATTGGGGGTAAAGACTTTATGAATAAGACCACAAAAGCACAAGCAACAAAAGAAAAAAAATAAACAAATGGGATTATATCAAACTGAAAATGTTCTGGTTCCAGTCAAGATGGTGGAACAGACGGTCCCCAGCATCATGCTCTCCCATAAATCAACCAATTTACAGCAATAAATATGTAACATCAGCCAAGCTGGGGCTGCTGGAACTCAGGGGAAGAGGAGAAACCTATGGAGTCCTGAAGGTGGGAGAAACCACAAAGAGAGAAAGAAAAAACTGCTTGAAGCATTTTGGGCCATGGCCGCTTTAAGGCTGGAGCTGCTGAGTGCATGGAGCAGGAAATGGCAGAAGCCACAGCTGTACCCTTCAGATGGAGTTACTTGGAGGCAGCAGGGGAGAAGAGGGCCTTGTTGGTCACCAGGACAGCAAGATCACTAATAGGGTTCCAATGGACCCACGCAGGAGTGAGGAGCCAGAACAGCTGAAAAAGTGAAGCCATTCAGAGGCTGGTGATTCATGGCAAGGGACTGGTAGAGGACTCATCCCATGGGAAGTGTTTGGAGCACAGGTAATGGGGGAGACAGGCCCACCGGGAGAACACTGGGGCATGGCAAGGACAGCCAATCCACCCCCCAATCAGTGCTAGACTACTCAGAGGAGACTGGTTGGGAATGCAGAATTGCATGGGGTGCAGTTTGATGAAAAAACTCAGGTCCATATCATAGTTTCAACACAACCCAGGTGCACTGGGTCTCTGGAGAGCCAGACGTACCTATAAGGTCAACCATTAAACCCTTAGCTGCACAAAAAGCCTTCCCTGGGGAAACGGCAGCAAAGCAGCAATTTAGCTCAACCACAAAGCTCAAGTACTGGTTTCCATAGGAAGTTCCCCCATTTTAGAAGTAAGCAAAGGACAAAAAATTAGTTCTGGCCCAAACACACCACCAGAGACTTGGGGCCTGCCAGGGACATGAGGCATGGAGTCTGGGACCAGACCCCAGTCCACAACCACTCACACCACCAGGACCTCAGGGCCCACCTGAGAACATGAGGCTTGGAGCTAGGGACCAGCGCCACCCCCCCACAACCAAGCACACCATGACAGCACCTCGGGGCCCACCCAGGGACCTGAGGCATGCATCTGCGGACCGGACCCCCTACCTACAACCACGCACACCATGCCAGTGCTTCTGGACCTGCCCGGGGACCTGAGGCATGGAGAAGGGGATCAGACACTTCCCACAACCAGGCACACCACCAGCACAAAGGAGCAAGCCAAAAACATCACCTCCATGTGGATGGCCCACCACAGCCACCACAATAACCATGGCTGCTGTGAAAGTGGCTAGACACCACAACCACCATGCAGTTGGTCCACCAGCCACTGGAGTGCATTGACACAAGGAGAGTCACCAGCAAAGATAAAGAAAAGAATAGAATGTCTCTCTCCACAAAGCCCATTTCTGAGTGACAGAAGAAGCATCTGCTCTATGATAATATTGGGAGACCTCATCACACCTCCCAGCATTGGACAGATCATCAAGGCAACAAATCAACAGAGTAACTATTATTCTTTCAGAAGGAGAGAAGAAATCTAGGGTAATTAGAGGGGAGAGGGAGAGGGAGAGGGAGATGGGGAGAGATTGGACAAGGACATAAAGAATAATTACGATTTGTAACAATATATATATATATACTAGTAATATTGATTTGATCAGCATATCTCAATGTTTAACCCCGAAAATATGTATAATCAATTTTGATTCAATAAAAATTAAAAAGATAAAAAAGCTTCTGCACAGTAAAGGAAACAATCAACAGAGTGAAAAGACAACCTTCAGAATGGGAGAAAATATTTGCAAACTATATATTTGACAAGGGATTATAATATCCAATATATACAAGAAACTCAAACAACTTAACAAGTAAAAAACCAAATAATCCAATTAAAAGAATGGGCAAAGGAGCTGAATGACATTTCTCAAAGGAAGATATACAAATAGCCAACAGGCACATGAAAAATGCTCAATATCACTACTCATCAGGGAAATGCAAATCAAAACCAAATTGAGATATCATCTCACGCCAGTTACACTGGCTATTATCAAAAAGACAGAGAATAAGAAATGCTGACAAAGATGTGGAGAAAGGGGAACCCTCTTACACTGTTGGGGGTGTCTGTAAATTAGTACAGTCATTATGAAAAACAGTATGGAGATTCCTCAAACAATGATAGGTAAACTACCATATGATCCAGCAATCCCACTGCTAGGTATATACCCAAAGAATGGAAATCATCATGTCGAAGGGATGCCTTTACTCCCATGTTTATTGCAGCTCTATTTCCAAAACCAAAGAGTTGGAACCAACCTGAATGTCAATTGATGGATGACTGGATAAAGAAAATGTGGCATATACACACAATGGAGTGCTACTCAGCTTTAAAAAAGAATGAAAGTCTGCCATTTTCAGCAACATGGGTAAGCTTGGAGAAAATTCTGTTACATGAAATAAGCCAGGCACAGAAAGAGAAACACATGTTCTTACTCATAAGTGGGAGCTAAGAAAAAAAGAAAGAAAGAAGGAAGGAAGGAAGGAAGGAAGGGAGGGAGGAAGGAAAGAAAAGAAAGAAAGAAAAGAAAGAAAGAAAGAAAGAAACGAACAATTACGATATGTTGAACTTTCAAAAGGAGAGAATAGAACTGTGGTTACTAGAGGTGGGAAAAGGGGAGGGAGAGGGGGGTTACTGAGAAACTGGTTAATGGACAGAAAGAATGATTGCATTTTGCAATGATGAATATGCTATTTATCCTGATTTGATCATCACATATTGTACACAAGTATTGATAGTCAACTCTGTAGCCCACAGATACGTATAATAAATTATGTTTTGAAAAAAAAGAACAAAACATTAAAAAATATGAATTTATTCTACAAAATATTATAGATATTTTATATTATAAGTATGATTCTGATTAATAAATTTACTCACATTTTCAATTTTCAAAAATATTTGCATCATTTCATACTCAGATAGATCATAAATATCTCCTTTGCTGAGATTTTCTTGTGGAACTTATAACATGACAACTTTTCATTTGCTTTTGTGTCTTTACAATTGTATAATTTACTTAGGGAAAGGAAAGGTGCCATATTTCTTGTTGAATCTCCTCCAATTCCTAACCAAATTCCTTAAATGTAACACCTACATAAATATTTATTGAATAAACGAATGAAGAGTATGGATCAATTTTCAAATGTGTGTGTTCTAATGGATACCGTAAAATGTTGATGAACACACTTTGAGCTTCTTTTTATATTTATATGGATAGTAACTATGAAATTGAAAACTAATTTTGGAATAAAAATATGACTGACTCTCCTCCTTCCTATTGTCATGTTAGATAACTCCTACTTATCCTTCAGACCTTATTCTAAATGTCTATTTATTAATGAAGCTCTTCCCTGGATGCCAAATAAGCTTCTTTTGTCACATGCACTCATTATAGTTTATTTCTCCTTTGTTGCACTCATCACCATTGTAATGAAATAATTAAAGCATATCTATTTGTTTAATGTCTCCCTTACCTGAAAGACCATAAACTCCATTAAGAGTCTGTCTTGTGTTTCTCCTGTGCAGTAGTAGTATATATCTAGTGCCTAGAATAATGTTATATAGGTGCTTAATAAATATGGATTGAGTGAACTTGTGAAAACAATATCTATGTCTGTGTTGTCCAGTATATTACATACTCTTCTATGTAGTAGTTGCAGTTTCTTTAATAGACAATGTATGCTTAATTTTCAGATAGATTCAGTAAAGGAATAATTAACACTATGGTGCTGTGGACATATGTCACATATGGGGTTTCTTGAGATTCAGACTCTGAAATGGATAATTATTTGCATGAAATCTATTGGGTTGTGCTTTCTGAGTCAACACCTGTGAGTGAGTAAAGGAAAAAGGGGCAGAGAGAGAATTTAAGCTGTAAAGAAGTCACAGCAAAAGCCTCTGCCCATCCCATGGAAAGCTCTGGAGCTGGGATGGCCCTTCAGATTTGTCCTGACTTGTGGCAAGGAGATCAGACCTTTGTCCTTCTGCATCAACCAGTCATTGGATGTGGATTGTACCTCCAGAGGGTTTATTGACCTTCGATGAGGTGGCCCTCTTAAGTTGAGGGTATGTGCTTGTGGGGAGCACTCTGCTATAATCTTTCAGCTATCAACATTCTCAGATAACGAGCGCATCCATCCCAAATGGAGGTGGTGGTTGTGAATGGTGAAGGACAGTGCCCACTACAGTCCACCCTTTGAGCCTCATGGATCTATTTGCTTCATTTAAGTTGAAGAAGCAACTCCTTTTGAATTCTATGGCCTCTTTTTCTTTGGGAAAATTACAAGATGAAGGTTAGCTAGGCAAACTATAGCCTCCACCACAGCAGCTGGACTTGAGGTCACAACTGATGTTCATCTTTCTCCTTTATTATGCATTTTAGATATCTCTCAATTAGCACCTCTGCTGGCGTAGATGACTTCCTTGTGGGATGACCTAAAACTTCATTCAGGAGGGGGCTGGACTCACCATGTCCTTCTAAGACTTTGACTGCTCTGATTATTTACCTTCAGCTGGGCAAAACCATTCCAAAAGATAGCCAATTCAGTCACCTAAGTGAAAATATATTATTCCCTGCCCTCATTGAGTAATGGCATACCTACTCCCTCCACAATGATCAGGGTCAATTACCATGCCATGATGGTGACTCCTTTTCTGGTCTGATGATCTCTTGGCAGAAAGAGTACAATGTGAATGGGTAGCAACCACAGATTGAAATGCAAATGGGAATTTTGCTCAGTCTTTTACATTTGAGAGCCAAGCCCCCTAAACCTGCAGAGCTCAAAGCTGTCACTCGGGAGACATAGATTCTACAAATTGGTCACTGGGAGTGTCAGTAAGCAACCACTCTTATTTTCTCATCTTCATTCCTGGTTGTGTGTGTGTGTATCTGTCTGTCTGTCTGTCTATCTATCTATCTATCTATGTATCTATCTATCTAGATACACACACACACCAGGGTACTTAAAAAGTTCATGGAAAGATTTGTATTATCTTTTTAGTCTATTTTTTTGCTAACTTTTTAAAGTACACACACACACACACACACACACACACACTGGTTATTAATTTAGAGTATTCACTGTGTCCTGGAGGATGGCACCACCCTATACTCAAAGGGTAACATCTCCAAGCTGGTGCCTCAGCTGTGCCTTTAATAGGTTATTACATTGCTTTACGTGATTGGCAGTTTCTGGGTAGTGTAGTATGTAATTAGAGCCAGGTACGCACTGCTGCACATTCTTTACTGTAATGTTGGTCAGTTTCTTGGTTTGAAGATGTTCAATATCAGTGAATCAAATACTTATTAAGCCTTTGCTTCAGGCCCTGTGGACAGAACCGGCAAACATTTACCCAGGATGAATGTCATTTCCAGTCAAGATAGATCAATATTCAATGTATTCATCTTACCAAGTGGCTGCTTAGTCTCCTTAAGAAATAGGGCCATATCAGTGACTTGGCAAAAGTCTCTATTGCTAGCGTACTAGACATTCGGAAGCAGCCGTTGTGATATCATCTTTTGTGTATGCCAGTGCATTTTGTTAGTCACTATGTGTACTCTGTTTATCTGCTCATTATGCCAGTATGATGTGCGTTATGACAGATACTTGCTGATATTAACTGGCTCAGTCATTCCGTCTACTTGATTGTTTAGTACCACTTTTGTGATGGGTGCATTCTGAAGGCCAGCACCATGAGATATAACATCATAGTTTGTTACTGTTCACATAGGACCAACCCCATGATTCTTTCTCAAGCAGTCTTATCCTTTATCTTCCAATCTTTCTTCTTTCAGGCTCCTAATCGACTAGCCACACTACTAGCCATTACCTATGAATCTGCAAAAATTCTAATCTCAGGTCACTTCTATTTCTACACAAGTGGATAACCCAGTGTACTGCTTGACACTCTGGACACCGGGATGATTTCACTTTCATGGCTGTTTTTCAAGCCTTCACTGGGTTTGTATTATAGCCACTGTCCATTTTCTGCTTCCATCCACATGCTAAGCTGACCCATCTGTGGAGTGAACTGAATGTGACCTGCCTCCACCACATAGCCATTAAATGTGACCTGAAGGAGAAGACCAGTGTTACAGTGGTAGATGACATTGGGGGTGGGGGGGTCTAGACCACACAAGAGTCTATGTTGTGATTGATTTTCCTGTTGGGATTGGCCATAACCTACACACAGTGAATTTACTCTGGCAAATATTTATAATACAATAGAGTCTTAGGGTCACAATGGTCCAAGTGGCAGGTTTGCTTACGCACTGTAGCCTGGGCCTGCTGCAGAGTGCATTCCTGCTCTGAAGTTGACCCTAAGCTGGCAGACTTTTGCATCACCTGGAATATGGGTCAGAATAGTATTACGAAGTGTGTAATATGCGTTCTACAGAACCTGAAGAGGCATGGTAGGATTTGTGCTTCCTTCTCAGCAGTTGGAAATGTGGGTTGCAATAATTTGTCCCTTACATTGGAGAGAATATTCTGTTATGCTCCAGACCACTGATTTGGCAGGCTCATGAATCTTTGTAGGTTTTACCTCCCATAGTCTGCAGTGCATCTACAAAGGCCTCGGATGCACTTGCCTCTTCTTGCTCACCCAGTCTGACTAACATGATGTCATGACATATTGGATCAACGTGATGTTCTTCAGCATGTTCAGATTGCCCAGATATCTTCAGAATATTTTATGACAGAGAGCAGGAGAGTTACCATAGCCATAGGGAAAGACTGTAAAGGTACAATATGGTCTATACCAAATGAATAAGATCTGTTTCTATCCTATTTTCTGATTAAGATTGAAAAGAACACATTTGCCAGATCTGTGGCTATATACCAAGTACCTGAGACCATGTTAATCTGCTCTAGCAACAATATCACATATGGCACAATAGCTGGGAATGGGAGTAGCACAAAGCTGAGTTTGTTATAGTCCACTGCCACCCTTTAGAATCTAACTGGCTTTTGTGTGTACCTAACTCAGACTAGTGAATTAAATGGAGATATAATGGGGATAACCACCCCTGTGGCCTTTAGATCTGTATGGTTGGCACTAATTTGTATCACACTCCAGGAGACAATATTGTTTTATTATCTTGTCTTGTTGGTGGAAATGGACAGTTTCAGAGACTTCCAATTAACCTTCTCCCACTACAAGGGCTCTAACCCAAGAAATCAGTGTGGGAGTTTTGCCAACTACCAAGTATATCCATTCCAACTATATATTCATGGATCACGGAAATGACTGCTGGTTGGATGTGGACCCAGTGGACGCACTGTGACTCAGACTTGGACTAGGATTCTTCCATTTATTACTTGGCTCCCATACACCCCCTCCACTCCATTTGGGGGGCTATAAATGACACTTTGTGTCCCTGAGTATCAATGTCATCTCAGACCCTATGTCTAGCAGTCCTCGAAATGTTTGGTGTTCCCCTAGCCATAGTATACTCTTATACAAGGAAATGGCCATGGGCCTCTTTGAGGCATGACTGATAGAATTGCTACTGTATACACTTGGCATGGCAGTGTAAGTTCCTTCCTCATGAAGACTTGGCCTCTTCTTCAAACAGTGGGTTGCAGGCTCAGCTCTAGAAACTGGAAAAATGATTATAATATTTTTATTGAGGCAAATGCCCTCAGCTAGCCTTGACATTTTTCAGCTTTATAGCTTGAACCGACCTTGTTGGTTGTCTATACATCTGGCTCCTGGAGCTTGGTATTCTGTTAACCATATCCATTACTCTCCACAGGTCACACTCCCTTCCTATGCTGCTCTCACCCTTCTGCTCATAATAATTGTGCTTGCTTTGCTTCTGACGGTAGAGCAGGGAGTCCATTCTGTAATGGAATCTTCACTGTCACCATCTGAGGTTCTCAGTGATTGCTGGCAACCCTCTCACCAGAAATTCTTTTATCATTGGATAAATAATATCTCTTTCAGGCCCTCTAATGGAACGTAATCATCTACTGGGTTTTCTGGTTTTATGTAATATATCTACATTAGCATCCTTAATTCTCTAAGCCTTTTGATTTATTTTATGTTCTATCACAGCTGTTCTGCCATTTCTACTTCACTTAGTGAGGTTACTTGCTTTCCCGACATCTCTAAGACCCATTCTAGTAACCTGGTAGTATCATTCCTTGTGACCCCTTGTTATAGATCAGGAGTTGGAAAACTTTTTTCTATAAAGGGTAAGACAGTTAATAAGTTGGGCTCTTCAGGCCATATAGTTTTTGGTTAAAGAAAAAAATATTTACAAAAATATGTGGGATGTAGTTTGCTAAGCCTTGATATAGACTATATCCTGGGATAATGCTCTTATACTGATAAACTCTCTTTTATTCAAATTTATTTTCCATCCTCCTTGATCCAGCATCCTCAGAATCCAGTGCCTTATATACTGTCCTAGCCACTGCCAGTACTGGGGGCCTTCAAAAAGTTAATGGAAAGATTTTTATTGTCTCTTAATTCCATTTTTCCATGGGCTTTTTGATGTACCCTCGTATATGTTGCCTTGGCATTGCAGCTCCTTTGGGATATAAGCTGTTTTCCTTTAGCATACACAGTATTTCCCTTGCAAAATCATGGTGTGACTTAACTCTAATAATTGGTGTGGTGGTCAGGAGGAGAGATGGGGGAAAGGGTATTTTAGTCTTGATGCGGGGGATCTTGATGGCATACGTTATCATCATCTCCTGCAATTCAGCATCCCTCCAGTCAGATTATTCTGATGCTAAGTACCTTCAATGTCACTAGAGGCCTGGAAAAATGTATGGCGTATGGTAGGCACTAACCTGAATAACAAAATTGATGATCTAAGTACCTGGTCAAAGATATATAAACCTGATTAATCAGCATTTAAGAGTCTTTATTAAATAATTTGACTCTGTTTTAGTAATGTTTACAGCTCAGGCTCACTCTTTCCCAGCCCCTATTTTCTGATACAATTTAAGTCTTAGATAGATCATGGTCAGTGTTCATGTATTCATGCTGAAGTCGTTTATACTAGACAGTTTTTATAGATATAAGAAAATCCTTTCCTCAAAGCCTGAATGAAATATTACTATGTCTAAAAATATTTTCTTTCTGGTGAGTTATAAACTTAAATCACTAAGGAATTAGAAATTATAAGATACTTTGTTTAGATTCTGTATGGCAGCTCCCTAGGGCTTTATCTGAAATGTCTAAATAAAGTTCATTATGTGGTACCTCTTTAAAGTTAATGCTTGGTTTTGTAGCTCTTAGTGATCTTTAATATGCAATTATTTTAGCTTATGTGGTTTGCAATTTAATATTCTAAATGGTGCTGAGGACATTTTTAGAACTAGAAAATTTCATGAAGACATGTATACAACAGTAATATATTGGTGTCTAATCTTTAATATTTTTGGTTGTGCTTTCTGAAATCTTTTTGGTTTGGGGTTAATTTTAAATTTTTGTATGTTCTGAACTTATTTTTTCACATTCTAGATTAAGATTTGTTTTTAAAAGCACAGTCAAAAACACGTGCTGTAATTTTTAAAAAATATATAGCATTTAATATATTGTTAGCCTATTTCTTTCACCCCTTACCTTTATTTATCTTTTCTGGTGACTTTGAATATGGAAAATGGGCCAAATGCCTTGTTCTTGTGTGTGTTACAGTTTGAATAATAAATGTAGTGATGCCAGAAGTAACAAATGAGAATTAGAAAAACATGCAAAGAAAGTCATATAGGTTTTAGGTCAGAATCCAGTAATGAACAGCTACATAACCATGGATAAATTATTCAAACTTCCTGAATCTTTTTTTTATCTATAAAACAAGAATGATTATATCTTTCTAGCCTAACTCCCAGGGTTCTTATAAGAATTAAATGTGTTAAAATAGGTGAAGGATGATAATATAGTTTAAGACAATGAAAATGGGAACTGCCACTGATATACAAACTTATAGAAAAAGGCATACTCTACATGATGTTTTGAAAATAAGTAAATAAGTTTTCTTAATAAGCATTTTTAATGCCCTGCTTTTTGCCAGGCACTGTGCAGGAGTCAGACACAGAACTTCTCTGAAGGAGCTCACAGATTTATGAAGAAAGCATTCAACTAAACAGAGAATAATGAAACAATATGAAATCCCTTGAGTTAGAGGCCCATCCTTTAAACATTATATTGTGTGCAGATATCTATCTCTGAACTAACCTATAAGAATTAAAAGAGGTAGAAGAGCTTATGAAAAAGGAAAAAAAAAGTAGTGATCAGAGAAATATGAGAAGAATCAGATCAGGTGAGTTTGGGGGTCACAGAAACCCATGTAGAACAGCAATTAAAGAAGATATCATCAATGTCAAGTACAGGAGAGAGGAAAATCAGGATTAATACCAGAAAATTCCCAATGGATTTGGTGATTAGGAAGTTATTGGTGAGTTTATCCAGATCAGTTTTAATAAAATGGTGAGAGCTGAAACAAAATTACAGCAGACTGGCAAGCCAGAAAAGTGTAAAGAAATGTACGCATTGTAAGAAGATTATTCTTTCAAAAAACTTAGCTGTGAAGGGCAATCAAGTTTGGGTATAGGCCCAAGAGGAGACAAAGGATCAAGCGATGCCCACCAATCCTTTGACATTTATTTAGGGCGCTTTTTAATGGTAGATGGGTCGACTTTGGACAGAAGCAGAGAAATCTTTGAGTCTGGAGGAATTTATATCAGTAAGGATGGTTGTAGATGTGAGTAAATTTGTAGATAGAGAGACAAGAACTTGAGAAAATCATGACTTAACATCTCATTTCCTTCTTAACGAAATAAGAGAAAGTCTTCTGTTCTCAGAGTCAGGCACAGAAGATGAATTGTTGTCTTGAAGAGAATAGTAAATATTTTAAATTTTCTCTGAGAAGAATGAGTAAAAATGTAAGGGTATGGGAAGGAAAAAATGGATGGGTAAATTATTATTCATCATAATTAAACAGTCATCACTTGTAATGACAAAGTCAATATTCAAACCCAACACTTGCCACATACTAGCTGTGTGATCTCTCTGTGACTCAATTCCTTTGCCTGTAAAATGGGATAACAACAGTACCTACCTCATAGGTAGAGTTTCTACAAGGATTAAATAAGATAATGTGTATAAACTACTTAACAAAGTGTCTGCCACATAGTAAACACTGAATATATGCACTGTGAACTGCGAAAAAATAAAGAGATCAAGGGAACATAATGCCAAAAATCAAGAGTAGATGGAATGAATGCATGGAAGATATGGAAGGTTAGGATGTTATAGTTAGTAAGTGGGCAACTAAGATTTAATAATGATTTTGGCTAAATGGAATTTTCAGTTATTGGTCATAGGAGAGATGTTGCTGACGTAGAATGAAGTTCACTGGTGTGAAGAGCCAGGCATTTAAAAGTTGGGCTGTTGGATGAGCATTCTAAATGGACTTTGATATCTTTCAAGATTGTGGTAGGAGCTGTTAGAGAGGAGGATATTGAGTATGAAAATCTTTAATGAGTAAGAATTGGGAGAGATGCTTTGAAAAGCAATTTTTGGTCTAAGTCTTCTGTAAACTTCCCACTAAGGGACAGGTTGTGCCTCTTTTTTCTAAAATTAACTTTTTATTTTAGAACAGTTTCATTTATTGATTGATTGATTTTATTACTGTATTCAACATTATACAATGTAATCATTTTTTTGTGGCCCTTTACCAATTTCTCTCTAACCACTCCCCCTCCTCTTTCCTACATCTGGTAGCTCCAGTTCCATTCTCTCCTTTTGAAAGTTCAATGAATTATTGTGGTTGTTGTATTTTTCTTCCTTCCTTCCTTCCTTCCTTTATTTATTTATTTATTTTTTCACTCCCATTTATGAGTGAGGACATCTGGTATTTCTCTTTCTGTGCCTGGCTTATTTCACTAAATATAATTCTCTCTAAGTTCATCCATGTTGCTGCAAGTGGCAGAATTTCATTCTTTTTTATGGCTGAGTAATACTCCATTGTGTAAATATACTACATTTGCCTTATCTAGTCATCCATCAGTGGGCGTCTAGGTTGGTTCCAACTCTTGGCTATTGTAACTAGAGCTACAATAAACATAGGGGTGCAGGTATCTCTTTGACACGATGATTTCCATTCCTTTCAGTATATACCCAGCAGCAAGATTGCTGGATCGTATGGTAGTTCTGTCTGTCATTGCTTGAGGAACCTCCATACTGTTTTCCATAACAGCTGTGCTAATTTATAGTCCCACCAACAGTGTAGGAGGGCTGCCCTTTCTCCACATTTTCGTCAGCATTTGTTTTTCTTATCCTTTTTGATAATAGCCAATCTAACTGGAGTGAGATGATGTCTCAGTGTGGTTTTGATTTGCCTTTCCCTGATGCTTCGTGATGTTGAGCATTTTTTCATGCATCTGTTGGCCATTCATATATATTCCTTTGAGAAAGGCCTGAATAGCATCTTTGCCCATTGTATAATCTGTTTTTTTTTCTTTTATTGTTAAGTTGTTTGAGTTTCTTGCATATTCTGGATATTAATTCCTTGTTGGATGTAAAGTATGATTTAGGAGGGAGGCTTTTAAAAGCATTTTTTGGTCTGTGTCCTCTGCAAAGTTCCTACTAAGGGACAGTTTGTGCCTCTTCTTCAGAATGTCTATTGTCTTTTCTTATGAAGTTGATCAACCAGCAAATAGAAGTGTTTTATATCAAGAAGGTGTTAGTAAAGAGGGAAAGAATAATTTGATTCTTCATTTAGTATGCGCTGTGGTCTAAATGTTTGTGTCTCCCCCAAATTCATATGTTGTAATTCCGGTTTTTAAAAAAATTTTATTTTATTTTGTCAATATACAATGAGGTTGATTATTGTGGCCCATTACCAAAACCTCCCTTCCTCCTCTCCCAACAATGTCCTTTCTGTTCACTTGTCATATCAACTTCAAGGAATTCTTATTATTGTGTCTTCTCCCCCCCTCCCAGGTTGTTTCTGTTTTTATTTATTTTTCGCTCCCACAAATAAGTGAGAACATGTGATATTTCTCTTTCTGTGCCTGACTTGTTTCACTTAATATAATTCTCTCAGGCCCATCCTTGTCATTGAAAGTGGCAGTATTTCATTCTTTTTTATAGCAGAGTAGTATTCCATTGTGTAGATATACCACAGTTTCCTTATCCACTTATCTGATGATGGGCATTTGGGCTGGTTCCAATGCTTAGCTATTGTAAATAGTGCTGCAATGAACATTGGAGAACAGGTATACCTTCAACTTGATGATTTCCATTCCTCTGGGTATATTCCCAACAGTGGGATAGCTGGGTCGTATGGTAGATCTATCTGCAATTGTTTGAGGATCCTCCATACCATTTTCCATAGAGGCTGCACCATTTTGCAGTCCCACCAACAATGTATGAGAGTTCCTTTTTCTCTGCAACCTAGCCAGCATTTATCATTCACAGTCTTTTGGATATTAGCCATCCTAAGGGGTGAGATAGTATCTCAGTGTGGTTTTGATTTTCATTTCCCGAATGCTGAGTGATGTTGAGCATTTTTTCATGTGTCTGTTAGCCATTCATATATCTTCCTTAAAGAAATGCCTATTTAGCTCTTTTGCCCATTTTTCAATTGGGTTACTTTTTTTGTTGTAAAGTTGTTTCAGTTCCTTGTATATTCTGGATATTAATCCTTTGTCAGATGTATATTTTGCAAATATTTTCTCCCACTCTGTTTGTTTTCTTTTAACTCTGTTAATTGTTTCCTTTGCTGTGCAGAAGCTTTTTAGTTTGATATAATCCCATTTGTTTCTTTTTCCTTTGGTTGCCCGTGCTTTTGGGATCATATTCATGAAGTCTGTGTCCAGTCCTATTTCCTGAAGTGTTTCTCCTATGTTTTCTTTAAGAAGTTTTATTGTTTCAGGGTGTATATTTAATTCTCTAACCCATTTCGAGTTGACTTTAGTATATGGTGAGAGGTATGGTTCTAGTTTCATTCTACTGCATATTGATATCCAGTTATCCCAGCACCATTTGTTGAAGATGCAGGCTCTTCTCCAGTGTATAGGCTTGGTGCATTTGTCAAAGCTCAGATGGCTGTAGATGTGTGGGTTGAATACTGGATTCTCTATTCTATTCCATTGATCAGTGTGTCTGTTTTTATGCCAGTACCATGCTGTTTCGGTTATTATAGCTTTGTAGTATAGTTTAAAATCAGGTAGTTTTTTGCCTCCAGCTTTATTTTTTTTTCCTCAGAATTGCTTTGGCTGTGTGGTCTTTTGTTATTCCATATAAATGTCTGGATAGTTTTATTCCATTTCTGAGAAAAGTGTCATTGGAATACTGATTGGGATTGCATTGAATTTGTATATCACTTTGGGTAGTATGGACATTTTCACAATGTTGATTCTTCCAATCCAAGAGAATGGGATGTCTTTCCATCTTCTTGTGTCCTCTTTAATTTCTCTCAGCAGTGGTTTGTAGTTCTCATTATAGAGATTTTTCACATCCTTGGTTAACTCAATTCCTAAGTATTTTATTTTTTTGGTGGCTATTGTAAATGGGCAAGCTTTCTTGATTTCCCTTTCTTCATGTTCACTATTGCAGAATAGAAATGTTACTGATTTTTGTGTGTTGATTTTGTATCCTGCTAATTGCTGAAATCCTTTATCAACTCCAAGAGTTTTTTTGTAGAGGCTTTAGGCTGTTGGTTATATAGGATCATGTCATCTGCAAAGAGGGACAGTTTGACTTCATTGTTTCCAATCTGGATGCCCTTTATTCCCTTCCCTTCTCTGATCGCTCTGGCTTGTACTTCCAACACTATGTTGAATAGGAGTGTTGAGAGTGGGCATCCTTGTCTAGTTCCTGTTATTAAAGGAAAAGATTTCAGCTTTTCCCCATTCAAGATGATATTGGCAGTGGGTTTATCATATATGGCTTCAATTATGTTGGGAAAATTTCCATCTATACCTAACTTATAGAGAGTCTTTGTCATGAATGAGTGCTGAATTTTATCAAACACTTTTTCAGCATCTATAGAGATGGTCATATGGTCCTTGTGCTTGATTTTATTGATATGGTTTATCACATTTATTGATTTGCATATGTTGAACCAACCTTGCATCCCTGGGATGAATCCCACTTGACCATGGTGTATAATTTTGCATATGTGTTGCTGTATTCTGTTAGCTAGTATTTTATTGAGGATTTTTTCATCTATATTCATCGAGGATATTGGCCTGTAGTTTTCTTTTTAGGTTGTATCTTTACCTAGTTTTGGTATCAGGGTGATGTTTGCTTCATAGAATGAGTTTGGGAGAATTGCCTGTGTTTCAATCTTTTGGAATAGCTTGTAGAGATTTGGTTTCAATTCCTCTTTGAATGTTTGGTAAAATTCTGCTGTGAATCCATCTGGTCCTGGACTTTTCTTTGTTGGGAGCCTTCTGATAACAGCTCTAATCTCTTTAATTATTATTGGTCTGTTCAGATTTTCTACATCTTCTTGGCTCAGTTTTGGTAGCTTGTGTGTGTCCAGAAAGTTATCCATTACCTCCAAATTTTCAAACTTTTTGGCATATAGTTGTTTATAGTAGTCTCGAATGATTCCTTGTATTTCAGGTGTATTAGTTGTAATATCACCTTTTTTGTTTCTAATTTTTGTTATTTGGATCTTCTCTCTTCATTTTTTAGTTACCCATGCTAATGTTTTGTCAATTTTATTTATCTTTTCAATAATCCAACTTTTTGATTCATTGATATTTTGTATCATTTTGGGGGTTTCAATTTCATTAAGTTCTGCTTTGATCTTAATGATTTCTTTCCATCTGCTAACTTTGGGTTTGGATTGTTCTTGTTTTTCTAGTTCTTTAAGGTGAAGTGTTAGGTAGTACACTTGCCATCTTTCCATTCTTCTAAAGTAAGCATTTAACGCAATAAATTTCCCCCTTTGTACTGCTTTTGCAGTATCCCACAGGTTTTGGTATGATGTATCATTATTTTCATTAGTTTCAATACATTTTTTGATTTCCTGTTTGATTTCTTCTTGGTCCCATATGTCATTAAGTAGAATGATGTTTAATTTTCATGTGTCTGTATAGTTTCCAGATTTTTGTTTGTTATTGATTTCTAATTTTAATCCACTGTAGTCTGAAAAAATACATGGGATAATTCCAATTTTTTTCAATTTGCTGAGACTTGTTTTGTGACCTAACATGTGATCTATCCTGGAGAATGAGCCATGTGCTGATGAGAAGAATGAATATTCTGAGATTGTTGGATGGAATGTTCTGTAGATATGTGCCAAGTCCAATTGGTCTAGTATGTTGTTTAGATCTTGTGTTTCTCTGCTGATTCTTTGCCTAGATGATCTGTCCAATATTGGCAGTGGGGTGTTCAGGTCCCCTGCTATTATGGTATTAGTGTCGATTTCCTTCTTTAGGTCTAATCGATTTTGCTTTATAAATCTGTCTGCTCCAACATTGGGTGCATATATGTTTATGATTGTTATGTCTTCATGATGGATCAATCCTTTTATCATTATGTAGTGGCCCTCATAATCTCTTTTTATGGATTTTAGTTTAAAGTGTATTTTGTCAGATATAAGAATAGCTACTCCAGCTCGTTTTTCATTTCTGTTCGCAAGGCAAATCTTTTTCCATCCTTTCACTCTTAGTCTATGTGAGTCTTTATAGGTGAAGTGGGTCTCTTGAAGGCAGCATATAGTTGGGTCCTCCTTTTGAAACCAGTCTGACAGTCTTTGTCTTTTGATTGGGGAATTTAGGCCTTTTACATTGAGTTGTTGCTGAAAAGTGTTGATTTAATCCTAGCATTTTATTGATTTTTGTTTGGATGTCTTAAGTGTCTTTTGTTCCTTTCTTTCTGATTTATTGTTTGTTTTCTGTATTTGTTGGTTCCTTGTGTTGTAGATACCCTTTTTTTTTTTGTTTTCTCTTCATTGATGCCATTTTTATTAAACTAGTGGGTTTTGAGTTTTCTTCAGTTTTTATGGCAGTGGCAGTTGTTTTTCAGGTACCAAACCCAGTACTCCCTTGAGAATTTCTTGTAAGGGTGGTTATGTGCTAGTGAACTCCTGCAGTTTTTGTTTGTATGAGAAGTATACTATTTGCCTTTCATTTTGGAAGGATAGCCTTGAGGGGTAGAGTATTCTTGGCTGGCAATCTCTGTCTTTTAGTATTTTGAATATATCATCCCATTCCTTTTTGGCTTTTAGGGTTTGTGATGAAAATTCTGATGTTAGTCTGATTGGGGCTCCTATATATGTGATTTGATGCTTCTCTCTTTCAACTTTTAAGATTCTCTCTTTGTCTTTGAGTTTTGCCAATTTGACTATAACATGTCTTGGAGAAGACCTTTTTGGGTTGAATACGTTTGGGGATCTTTGAGCTTCCTGTATCTGAAGATCTGTGACTTTTCCTATACCTGGAAATTTTCTGCCACTATTTTGTTGAATATGTTTTCAATGCAATCTCCTTTTTCCTCCCCTTCTGGAAGACCTGTGACTCGAATATTTGAGTGCTTAATGTTGTCTTATATCTCTCTTAGATTTTCTTCCATGCTTTTAATTCTTTTTGCTTTTTTTTTGTATGCCTGTGTTATTTCAGACAGCCCATCTTCAAGGTCAGAAGTTTTCTCTTCCACTTCTGCAAGCCTGCTGGTTAAACTCTCTGTTGTGTTTTTATTTCATTGTTTGAATTCTTTAGCTTGGCAAGCTCTGCTACATTGTTTTTCAGGGCATTAATTTCCTTGTATATTTCCTCTTTCAGGTCCTGTATATTTTTCCTCATTTCATCATGTTGTCTAGCTGAGTTTTCTTGTATCTCATTCAGTTTCCTTAGAATTATCACTCGAAATTCCTTGTCAGACATTTGAAGGGCTTCTTGTTCTATAGGATCTAGAGCTTGAGAGTTATTACCCTTTGGTGGTGTACTTTCTTGATTTTTCATATTTCTGGTATCTTTCCTTTGATGTTTAGTCATTGTGGCAGGGGATTTCATGGTCCACTGGTTTGACACTATTGTCTGGCTAAGATGTTGCTGGGGTTGCCAATTTGGTATGGCTGCCTCAGTGTCTGCTCGGTTGTCCACTAGTGCCTTGGGTGTGTGGTCACCTCAGGTCTTTTGGATCTCCAGGGAGGAGCCTCTCTGGTCCACATGCACTTGGCTGGGCTCGGGATGGAGTCGGGCAGCAGTGGCGAGGCCTACCTGCTGGGTTATGTGCTGGCAACGCAGGGCATGTGGTCTCCACAGATCTTCTGGTTCTCCAGCTGGGCACCTCTCTGATCGGCATGCACTCAGCCAGGATGGGGATGGAGTCCTATATGTTGTAATTCTAAACCCCCTGGTGATGGTATTAGGAGGTGGGGTCTTTGTGAGGTGATTAGGTCATGGGGTTAAAGCCTTATTGGATGAGATTCATGCCCTTATAACAGACCCCAGACAACTAGATTGCCCCTCCCACCATGTGTGGACACAGTGAGAAGGTGCTGTCTCTGAACCAGAAAACAGGCTCTTACCACATATTGAATCTGCTGGTACTTTGATCTTGGACTTTCCAGCCTCTGGAACTGTGAGAAATAAATTTCTGCTGTTTATAAATACCCATCTTATGCTATTTGTCATAGTGGCCTGAATGGACTAAGACAGTATTTGAACTTATTAACTGCATCTACAATTAATAAAACTAGTTTCAATTACCCAATCAGCTATAGAAATCATAAATCATTCTTATGAAAGCAAATCTTACACTTTAGACACAAATAAGTAAAGCACATAGTACTTTAGGGAGTATGTAAGTCTCCAAAGTTTCGTCTTAACCATCATTCTTTTTTTTTTTGTTTTTAACTTCTTTATCTTCTGGATATTCAGACAAAATACAATCATTTCTTGTTAGTTTCTACATTTGCTGTCAAATGGGATTAGTACAAAATCTTCATAAAATGCACTTACAACTTAGTTAAGTAGATCCTCTTTCTATTATGCCTTTAATGATAATGAAATTTCATTGGAAAGATAGAAAAATGACCAATTTTACATGTCCCATTCTTTGAACATCATGTCATTTGAAGACAACACATATTGTCATATTATATTAATAACTCATGAATACTTCCACTAAGTCTACTTGTTATCCTGAATGGATTTAATATTCCATTGAAAAAATATGTCCTGAAAAAAATCCAGTATGTTATATATTTTAATCTTTTGTTAATTTAGCTTGGTTTCATTCTAAGTTTCTGACTTTCTTAGATTTCCCATCAGAATGAGTTTTGAATGTAGAAAACAAAATTAATAATAAATCATAATTATCACTATTCAGTGAGTTTACAGTATTTTATTTTATCCTAAGATATGTCACTAGTCACATCAATGTCATTTGAAAATAAATTCATCAGATCTTTCTTGGTCTGGAAAGTATAACATCTATATTGGTGATTCCTGGGGGGCAGATTAGTTAAGCATCTAGCATGGAGAACTCATCTTCCACTCAAATAGGAGAATGTCTTTGGATGCCATGGTTGTTTCCATAGAGATTAGGCAGAAAGACTGAGTTAAACTTGGGAAGATTTTAGGAAATCCACACTAGCTCCAGAGCTTACATGATAGTAGTTCTAGAGCTGATCTGAAGGCCCCAATACTTTACCAGATATTCCTGGAGAATTTGAATTTTTTTTTGATAACTGTTATAGTGTAAACAAAAGTCTTGCTCTTAGGATGAGACTTTAAATTCTAGAGTACTCCATATACTGTAGGGAAAAGGGGATCAGTATCTTTATATTGCCTATAACACAGAACTAATTCACCACATATAATAATGAATAAGGAGCTGAGGCAGTAATTCCAAGTAACATATTTTAATGCCTTTCTATACATCGGTACCATATTTTCCTCCTGTTTCATAAAAGATTTGTATTAAGCATGGACACATCTATTTAAAACATTAGCAACTTTCCCTCCCACTTACCCACCTGTATTTTTTCTAAATAAGTATATCTGATTTCAACTACAAGTGGAAAATAAGTACAGTGATTTTTAAATATGAATCAATAGTTTTAAGAGCCTGACCTTCAAACTGCATTCATTTTAGCACTTGTAATTTCTCCCTTGGACCCTATATTTTTACCACACTTAGCATTGAAAAATGACCTTTATTCCCTGAAAGATATCCAGCTTTCTTAACAGCATATCTCAACATGGGAAGAGATAACATTTATTGTTTTGATTAGCCTGAAGATCCATAGTGTGTAGTGATTTGTAATTTCCCTGAATCACTAATTTGAATTGCGTGTTTTGAAGTTGGGCTGAATAAATCTAGCAGGTAGCTCAGCACTTATATATCTAAGAAAAACAAACAGCAATAAAAATAACAAAAATAAAACAATTCCTGACATCCAGAAGCTGATCTAGTACTATCTAGTCCTTGGTGTAAGTTCAGTCTTGCCTGGCACTCACAACTAAGTCTTGGTGTTCTGCTGAACATAAACAGTTTCACAGAACATCAACATTAGACAATGTCACTTTGTGACCATGATAAAGCAAGATAAAAACAAGACCACTCCACAGTCATGTGAAAGCCCAGACAAAGACATAAATTGCCCAAGCCATAGAATACCAAAATACGCCTTTTGGAGTATTAGTTTGCTTTTGCTATCATAACAAATTACCACAAACTTAGTAGTTTTATTATCTCACAGTTCTGTAGGTCAGAAGTCCAGGTACAGTGTAGCTCATCTGGGTTCTCTGCTCTGGGATTTACAACAGTGAGATTGAAGTGTTAGCAGGGCTGCATTCACTTCTGGAGGCTTTGGGAGAAGAATCTTCTTTCAAGCTCACTTAGGTTTTTGGCAGAATTCAGTTCCTGTCAGTTGTATGACCGACGTCCTGCTTTCTTTGTTGTCTGGTCTTTCACCTTGAGGTTTCAGATAGGAGCTGGTCTTTGCACCTATAAGGTTGCTTGCATTTTTTTTTCTCATGTTTTTCACATGGCCCTTCCTTTAGCAATGGTGAGTAGAGTCATACTTCAAATCTCTGACTTCCTGCCTTGGTCCATTTTTTGTTACTATAACAGAATAACACAGACTGGGTAATCTATAAAGAAAATAAATTTATTTCTCACAGTTTTGGAGGCTGGGAAGTTCAATACCAAGTTGCCAGCATCTGGTAAGGGCTTTCTGGCTTTGTCATTCCATGGTAGAAGATGAAAGAGCAAGAGAGTATACATGAGAGAGAGAGATAAAGGGCGCTAAACTTATCTTTTTTTACCAGGAACCCACTCCCGCAATAACAGCATTAATCTATCCATGAGGGCAGAGCCCTCGTTACCTAAGGACCTCTTAAAGGTCTCACCTCTCATCACTGTTGCATTGGGGATTAAGTTTCCAACACATAAACTTTGGGGGACATGTCCAAACCAAAGCATTTCCCCTCTGCCACATCTCTCCTGCCTCCAGCTGGAGAATGTTCTCTGCTTTAAAAAGGGTTCAGGTGATTAGATTGGACTCATCTGTATAGTACAGGATAAACTCTCTACTTAAGGTTCATAACCTTAATCACATCTGCAAAGTCCCATTTGCTGTACTAGGTAACATATTGAATGGATCCAGGGATTATGTGTGAACATCTTTGGGGGACCATTCTGCATACCACGTCTGGTTAACATGAGTGACTGCTGCTTCCATATCAATAACAGCTTTATCTTTGTTCTAGTCTACCCTACCTACAGATAAAATTTATTAAGATGAGACCCGGTCATAGAATTAATCCCAGTTATGGAGACCATCCAATCAACATCACTGCCCTACTTCCTTAATCACCTGACCTAACCTTGTAATACCTAACAGAAGCCTAAATCCTTTAGTAAGTCTTTTGTCCTCACCCTACTACTCAGACTAGGATTGCCAAATAAAGTACAGGATGCTCACTTAAATTTGAATTTCAGATAAACAGATAACTTCTTAGCATAAATATGTTCCAAATATTGCATGGAACATACTTATACTGAAAATATTTTATTATTTATACAAAATTTGAATTTAACTGGATATTCTGCATTTTTATTGGCTAAACCCAGGAAATCTATGAGATGCTCCATTGTTCCAAAGGGTGTGCATCCTCCCTTGCTGCAATGAATAATAAATCCAACTTGTTCTACTATATGCATGTTCCTGGTGATCTTTGGCTGAGGGGCACTGACAAATCCAACAGGCTATGTTGCCCCATGTGCTAGTGTACAAGGAGTCTTATGGAAAATAAAAATGATCTTAGTTCATTTAATTAATTAATTATTATTGATTTTACATATTCATGGGGCAAGAGGTGACCATCAGCACCTGTGCCCAAGATGTTGTGAGCAAATCAATATTATTAGCATGTCCACTACCTCAAATTGCAATTATTCCCCTTCGCCCCTCTCCTCCCCACCCCGACCCTGGCAACCCTAGATCTATTCTCTCCCTCTGCAAGTCCAACACATCACTGTGGTCTTTCTTTCATTCCTTCTTTCTCTCTTATCTCACTTATGAGTGAGGATATGCAGTATTTTTCCCTCTGTGCCAGGATTGTTTCTCTTAGCATGATTTTCTCCAAACTCATCCATGTTGCTGTAAATGGCAAAATTTCATTCTTTTGTATGGCTGAGTGGTATTCCATTGTGTATATATACCACATTTTTTTACCCAGACGTCTGTTGATGGACATTTAGGTTGGTTCCATATCTTGGCTTTTGTAAATAGAGCTGTGATGAACATGGGAGTGCGCATATCCCTTTGACACGATGAATTCCATTTCTTTGGGGCTGGCTGGTTAGCTCAGTTGGTTAGAGCTCAGCCTTGTAACACCAAGGTCAAGGGTTCAGATCCCCATACCAGCCAGCCACCAAAAAGAACAATGTAAAAAAATCTCTTAGTTCATTCAGTGTCTGATTTAAAATAAAGCTCTTAAGATGCAGCATTGGAGGTTCTACTTCTAGCTAAAATGGTGTAAGAGGGACTGTATTTACCTTCCCACCTAAGAAAACATATATAAACACACACACATATATGTATAAGTTTGCACACACACACGTGTGTGTGTGTGTGTGTGTGTGTGTGTGTGTGTGTGTGTAACAATGATTTTCTAGACACTGGAAATCAGTCAGTAAAGGACAGTGATCCATGAATGATAGGAACAAAATTAAGTGAGCACTGTAATTGCCTCAGTTTACTGCCTTTATATTGTTTCTGGGATACGTATGTTGAACGCCCTTGCATTCCTGGAATACATCCCACTTGGTCATGGTGTATCATCCTTTTCATATGCTTAGTTTGCAAGTATATTGTTGAGGGATTTTACATGTATATTGCTAAGGAATATCAGTCTGTATTTTGTTTTTTGTATGTTATCTTTGTATAGCTTAGTATCAATGTCATTCTGGCGTCAAAGAATGAGCTAAGAAGTGTTCCCTACTTTTCTATTATTTGTAAAAGTTTGAGGAAAATGGGTACTAATTCTTCTTTAAAGGTTTAGTAGAATTCACTAGTGAAACCATATGGTCTTGGGATTTTCATTGTTGGGAAGTTTTCGATTACTGATTTAATCTCTTTATTTATTATAGGTCTGTTCAGATTTTCTATTTCTTCATGATTCATTCTTCTTAGACTGTGTGTTTCCAGGAATTCGTCCATTTTATCTATGTTATTAAATGTGTTGGTCTACAATTGTTCACAGTCCTCTCATAATTCTTTTTATTTCTATAAAATTGGTAGTAATGTTCTCACTCCCATTTCTGATTTTAATAATTTTAGTCTCTTTCCTTTTTCCTTAGTCAATTTACATAAAAGTTTGTCAATTTTGTCAATATTTTCAAAGAGCCAACTTTTGGTTTCATTGATTCTCTCTATTGTCTTTCTATTGTCTATTTAATTTGTCTTGGCTTTAATGTTTATTATTTTTTAATGCTTACTTTATGTATGGTTTGCTCTTCTTTTTTGAGGCTTCCTTAGATGAGAGTTTAGATTATTGAGTTGAGATCTTTCTTTTTTATTAATACAGACATTTAAAGTTACAAATTTTCCTCCAAGCATTGCTTTAGCAGCATTCCATAAGTTTTGTTATGTTGTGTTTTCATTTTAATTCTTCTCAAATTATTTTATGATTTCCCTTCTGGCATTTTCTTTGACCTATTGGTTATTTATGAGTATTTTACTAAATTTCCACATGTTTGTGAGTTTTGCAAATTTTTCTCTGTTATTGATTTGTAATTTTTTTCCATTGTGTTGGAGAGCATACTTTATAACATTTATACTCTTCTAAATTTATTAAGGTTTGTTTTATGGATTAACATATAGCCTATCCTGTAGATTTTTTCATGATCACTTGAAAAGAATGTATATTTTGTTATTGTTGGCTGGAGTGTTCTATAGATGTCTGTTAGATCTATTGGTTTATAGGATTGTTCAAACCTATTTCCTTGTTAACCTCAGCCTAGTATTCTATCCATTATTGAAAGTGGGGAATTGAAGTCTCCAACTATTTTTGAATAGTCTATTTCATTCTTTATCTCTGTCAGTGTTTGGTTCATGTATTTTGGTGCCCTGTGATTAGGTATATATATGTTTGTACTTGTTATGTCTTTTTGGTAGATTAAACTTTTATCATTAAGAAATATCACTCTTTATCTCTAGTGACATCTTTTGTTTTAAAGTCTGTTTCATTTGAAATAATATAGCCATCCCAGCTATCTTTGGTTGCTATATTCTTAAAATATATTCATTTCCTTTTTCACTTTCAACCTATCTGTATTTTTGGATATAAATTAGTCTCTTCTAGACAGCAAATAAGTGGATTGTGTTTTTAATCCATTCTGCCAATGTCTGCCATTAATTAGAGAGTTTAATCCATTTACAATTAATTTAACTACTGATAAGGAAAATCTCACTTTAGCCAGTTTTCTATAAGTCATATCTTTTTAGTTCTCAATTTCTTCATTACTGCTATCTTTTCTGTTTAATTGATTTTTGTAGTGTACTATTTTATTCCCTTCTCCTTTCCTTTTCTGTATATTTTTTAGTTATTTTCATAGTGGTTACCCTGTGGATTACAATTAATGTCTTAAGTTTATAACAATCTAGTTTGAATTAATACCAACTTAACTTCAACTGTGTACAAAATCTCTGCTCTTATAGAGATCTGTCTCCCCTTTATGCTTTTATTGTCAAAAATTACATCGTTATACATTGTGTGCTCATTAACATAGACTTATAATTATTGTTTTATGCATTTGTCTTTTAAATAACATTGAAAAAAAGATTAGTTACAAATCAAAAATACAACAATACTGGCATTTATATCTGCCTATATAGTTACCTTTACTACATTTTTTATTTCTTCAAATGACTTTGAGTTATTGTCTAGTAACCTTTCATTTCATCCTGATGGCATCCCTTTAGCATTTATTATAGGTCAATCAACAAGGGAAAAATTTCATTCACTCTTATTTATTTCAGAATATTTTTATTTCTCCTTCATTTTTGAAGAATAGCTTTGCTGAATATAGAATTCCTGACTGACATATTTTTCTTTCAGAACTTTAAAAATATCATTCAACTGCTTTCTCACTTCCATGGTTTCTGCTGTGAAATTGGGTGTAAATTTTATTAAGCCTCTCTTGTTCATGATGAGATATTTCTCTTGATTCTTTTCAGATTCACTCTTTCTTTTTGGCTGTTAACAATTTGATTATAATGTGTCTTAGTGTGGAACTTGTTATGTTTATCCATCTTTCAAGATCATTGAGCTTCTTGGATTTGTAGATTCATGTCTTTCATGAAATTTCGGAAGTTTTGGGCCATTAATTTTTCAAATATTTTTTCTGACCCTTTCTTACTGTCCTCTCCTTCTTGGACAGTCACCATTAAGGTATCTTAAGTTAGTTTGTATCTCTCCAATGCCTGGCATAACCTCAATGTGGTGATGGTTTTATGGACAGACACACACATGATTTAATGGTGATATATATGTATATATGTGTGTGTATATATACATATACTTATACATATATAAACATCAAATTTTATCATTTATTTTATGTTTATTATACCTCAATAAAATGGTTTAAAAAATTCAGTCTTTGCAAATTGCCCTTATGATGAAAATATCCTTATTTACATAAGAATTGGAAACCAATTGACTGTTTAGAACAAAGCTTTTAATAGAATAGAAATCACACAGATAATGGAAATCATCAACAAAATTTTGTTTATCTGAAAAGTGAAAATTTTACATAAATTAGAGTTTTCTCTGACTTAGAATAATCCCTGCTATGCATATTTCCACTAAATTCCTCACAGGACACATCATAACCCCAAAGATTTTCTATTTCACAGAATTTTCAAGGTCTAAATAGAGGACATATCTTCTGTAAGTTTTTGGCACTCTATTTTGAAGGAGGTAGGTCTGAGTCAGAATCTCAGACAATCGTTTAATGGCTGATTTAAAAATATGGGTAAAGAAGAAATCCTTTTGTTATTCATAATTATATTTATCTTTAGAAATATATACATATATATTTACATATATAGATGTATATACATTTGTATGTAGACACATATATGTGAGATATTAGAAATATAGTAAAATATTATTTTTGGCTAAGGAGAAACATAAGGTCATAGCTCTAGACAAAACTGTAAAATAAATGTGAAATCAGAATTATAGATCACTGGTAAAAAGAAGCTCAGCTTATTACTTTTAGCCATAGTCCATGATATTAAAATAAAATAAGGTAAACTAATCCTAAAACACTTCAAAATAATCACTATATACAATAAGATATTATAAGCATAAATGTTCTATGTACACCAGTTATTTCTAATTTTTGAGCACTAAAGTTTGCAAATATCATGCTTTAACAATCACACAATTTAAATTAATACACATAAAAAATAATGTTTTACTATGATGATAAGTGTATCCATGTATATTCCTAAGAAGAGATGTCAACGAGAAGCTCAGCAACTTTCTTAATTCCTGGACTGGACATTCCTCAGCTTTAGGCCCTTTCATACATGTTAGCTGAACACAATTCCAATAAAAGAGACCCTTAAAGTGGCAGTTCAATTGCAAAGTTGCTGATTTACTGAGGTAATAATAAAGATATAGCATTTCCTTAAGATATTTCATTCAAGTAAGGAATCAAATAAACTTTCCTTCTCGGTTCTTAAAATCTCTTCCTATCTCAACTCAGATATTCTCCATGGGAAAGATAATTGGCAGATAATGCTATATCTTCTGGTTAGATTATGAAGTGAAAAGTGGAATTAAGGTGAAAGAAACATCAAAAGAAAGCACAGCTTCCTCCTTCCTATCATCAAAAGAAAGCACAGCTTTCTCTTTTCTATAATTAAATTTGGTTTAGTACTGAGTAGATAGTCTTTGTGAAGATAATTTTAGGGGTCAAAATTATTGCAATCTCATCTCCTTTTTGTAGACACAGCCTATGTTCATTGATTTTCTGTTTCTTAGTAGGAAAAGCAAACAGCAAAAACAATTTGCTGCTTGGAAAAAAATTGGGTTTCTAATCTAAATTTCACCTAGATTCAGCCAAATCATTAGTTATCTAATTACCTTGGCTTCTCGGTGTATAAAATAGATGTAATAATCTGTTTACATCAGTGGGATGTGTGAGTAGCAAATAAAATACTAGATAGAAAAGTGTCCTGAAGAAAAATGAAAACACTACACAATTCCAAGTGATAATAATGGATATTTAAAGGGTCAACTAGTAATATGATGTTTTAAAGGAAAGAATTTGATAATTCACTCTGTACTGTATATTTTAGTAGAATAGGTTATCTGCAGAAGGCTCTGTTTCCTTGTGATTACTGATGTTAGCCCTGTCTTAGGAATCAGAAAATGAACAATAATTAAGCAATTAATTTTTTCATTATAACTATAATACTCCCATGTTAGAATTCTCAGTGATCCAATACATCATACAATTCTCCTAATTAGGAAGATTAAAAGTTTTAAATTGCTTAAATAATTTTAAAGAAATAATTGTATGGGGAAATAAATGGTCCTCCTTTACCTTTTACACAATATATTATTAGCTGGGTAACTTGTATGACATACCAGTTTGATAATTCCTTTTAAATAAATAGGAAAACATAAAATGAACAAGGAAAATGTCATTTTAAATGGTTTTATGAATGTTTGGTCATCTGTGTTGCATTTGTACAGAGTAAACCCATAGTACATGTCAGGGATAATTTGTTCATAGTGTTATGAGCAATAGGCTCTGGGACTTTAATGAATGTATATGATATTAATTGAGCCAAAAAAGGAAACTTTAGAGTAAAACCAAGAGATTATCACTCTAAATGTCATCCAGTTTAGCACCATATATTTTGTCCTATATGGAAACTATGTTCTACCTTACCAAATGATGAAATATTGATACATTCATTAAAATTTGATGGCGGTGAATGTGGATTGAAAGTATCCATGGAAAACACATGCAGTAGTATCATCTTTGTGGCATGGTAAGACGCAAAATACTACAAGTGTTTGACAGAAGTATAGAAACTGTAGTGAACGATATCCCATATGGATGTAAAAATTCTAATAGAATTTTAATATTGCTGTCAACGAGGGACAAATTGAAATGTGAGTATAACTACTTTTGAAAATGCAAGGAGAACCAAGGAGGGTAGGAAAAACTTCTTGGTGGGTGAAGCATTCTTGTCTCAAGTGTCAGGCCAACATTTGTCAAACAAGCTGTTCAGCAAACAACTAATTGAATTGCTTAGAATTTAATGAGTTGTTTTGCTATTTCTGTGGACAGAGCTTAAGTTTTCATTGATAAAATTAAAGCATTATTAGGCAGTACATTGTAGAGGATAGTGCTCAGGCTTTGAAGTCTGAAAGACCTGGAATTGAGTCCCACCCAACTCCACTACTTAATACTTCATTTCTCTGACTTTCAGTTTCCCTAATCTGTAAATTACATTTGTAAGCACTTTGCAAAGGGCTCTCTAATGCCTTATTACTAGAATACATGATTTTTAATCAGTGTGGTCAGTTTCACATACAGTATTTGTGTTAAGATAAATTGATAATCATTTAGAGTAAGACTGTCATGTAGTAGAACAAGAAGTGGGCTACAAAGCAGGTGACCTGGTTCTTCTAATAACTGTGCTATATTAAGCAAGTTCTTTCCCCACTCTGGACCTGGGTTTCCCTGTTCCAAAAACTGAGCAGGGAGAACTAGATAGTCTTCAAATTTATTCTCTGCTCTTACTTAAACTACAAAAAGTAGCTATATATTTGCAGCTCTGTGGAATGATAACTGACTATTTAATGAACATCTCTTCCTTGACCACACATTATCAAGGGCCATATATATTAACTCACTTTTTAAAGGGCTGCAACTTATTTGTAATTGTTTTATCAAAGTGTCACATGCATACACAGTTATGCACAAATCATAAGTATATAACTTAGTGATTTTTTATGAAGTGTATATATTTGCGTAACCAGCATCCAAATTAAAAAAAGAAAATCATTACAATTGCCCCACAAAAACTTTTGAGCTACACTACATTTTTATTCTTTTTAATGTAGTCATTTGAAAGAAATAAAAAAAGGAATACTGAAATGAGATGATGTTAACTCAGGTAACACAGTTTAGAGCATCATTTTGAAATTCCCCCTCTTAAGCTGCAATCGTTAAGCAGTGAACAAATTGATTATGCTGTTAGGGAAGTGGTGATCCATGACAATATTTCACATACCCAACTCTCTCATGGTTTTCTGCCAAGTTGTGTTACCTTCAGAAAATTCTGACAGAGTAAACCCTGAGAATGAAGAGTCATAATATTGCCTAATCAAATTTCAATGGGCTCGGGTTATTTCTTTAAATATCAAGCTTTTCTTAACTCAGATTAGGTATTTTCCAAATCATTTCTCCAGAATATATGGTAAGGAAAACAATAACAAAAATAGACTATTTATGCGCAGAATCCTATGTGTCTAAAGGCCAATTTAGAGGTTCAAGGTAAGACTATGCTTATTAAAGAATATCTATCAGAGGTGTCTTGTCTTTCCAGTTTTATGATGTGTGACCTTGCTCAGTATTTATTTGAAGAAATGATTCTTGGCCTGTGCACTCATTAAAAGAAAATACTATGCTTCTGATTGTGGTTATGTGACAGAAACCTCTGAATGGTGTATCACTCAATGATTCCAAATATCTACCTATTTTGGAATGCTTTAATCAACTGAACATTTCAGATTCATCTAAATATTTAGCACTGTGTAGACAGTCTTACACCCACTTATTAATTCCTCTCTCATTCATTTTAATTATTGCCAAGTGACAAGAAATTATATGAGTATGCATATACCTGTGGGTTTTTATGTGTGTTGTGTGTTCGAATTGCCGGTAGGACAGTAAAGTGAATAGATGTGAGAGTAAAAGGGGCAGGTAAAAGGATTGGGGTGCTGCTTCAAACTGGTTAAAACAAATTATTTAAACTGATGCTTTGAAAATTGTTTTCTATGGTGGACTGGAGATGCTCAGAGTGCATTTCTCCCACAAAAGAAGACTTAATAGGGCTCACCACTAGTGAAGTCACTGGAGCCATTGTCTAGTCCCAGAACCTCCCTCTGTCACAGGGCAGATCCTTGCAGAGCAGCAGTCCTGTGGGTGGCCCACCATTGCAGCCACAGACTCTGTAGATGCAAGGGAGGTGGCTGCAATCACTGCTGCCATAGCTGCTGCCACAAGTTCACCCCACTGCTGCCAAGGATACTGCAGATGCAAGGGAGATAGCTGCAGTCACTGGCCCTGCAGGAGCCGCCACAAGATAACCCCATTGCTGTTAAGGACATTGCAGATGTGAGTCAGCTGCAGCCAACGGTGCCATTGCTGCCCCCACAAATTAACTCTGCAGCCACTGTGGACACCTCAGATGCACGGGGGGCATTTGCAGCTGCTGGTACCACTGCTGCCCCCACAAGGTAAGTCCACTGCTGCTGTGGACACCACAGATGTGAGGAAGGCAGTAGCAGCCACCAGCATTGCTGCCACCCCTGTGAGGTAATGTTGCTGCAGTCATGGACAGAGAGATGCCAGGGAAGTGGTTTCAGACACTACAACCACTGCCACCACTGTGAGGTAATTGTGCTACCACTGTGTGGGCTGACACTTTAGCTGTGTGGGCTGCTGCTGTGAACACTGCAGCCAAGTGGGCAGCTGCTGCAACTACCAGCACCACCAGGCAGCCACCACTGTCATGTGAGCAGCTCACTGATGCTTCAGCCACCACTGCCATGAGGGCAGCCCACCAAAGCTACTACCACAGCCACTGCTGCTGCAAGGACAGTTTGCTACCTCAGCAGCAGCCACAGCAGCCACTGTTGCTGTGCAAGTGGACTGCTGACCAACTGACTGCATTGACACAAGGATGGTCACCAGCAGAGTCCAGGGAAGGAGAGAAATAGAAGAAGCAACTTCTCTACCAGATGACCAGACATCAATGTAGAGTTACTAGAAATATGAAAAAACAAGAAAATATGAGTCCACCAAAGGAATACAATAACTCTCAAGTACCAGACCCCATAGAGCAGGAAATCCTTGAAGTGACTGAAAAGGAGTTCCAAGTAAAAATCTTAAGGAAACTCAATGCCATATAAGAAGACACAGTTAGATGACACAATGCACTGAGCAAAACTATCCAGGATATAAAGGAGGAAATTTACCAAAAGATTAATACTTTAAAGAAGAATGTAGCAGAACTCATGGAACCAAAGGAGTCATTCAGTGAAATAAAAAACCCAACTTAGAACTTAAGCAGTAGGCTACAGCAAGCAGAAAAAAAGAATTTCTAATCTTGAAGGCAGTCTCTTTGAAATAACTGAGGCAGAAAAAAAAGAATTTAAAAAAATGAAGAAAATCTATGAGACAGAGTAGACAATCCTAAGCACACAAACATCCAAATCATGGGTGTTCCTGAAGGGAAAAAGAAAGGAAAAAGGCATTGAGAACATATTCAATGAAATAATAGCAGAAAATTTCCCAGGTATACAGAGAGACATGGACCTTCAGATTCAAGAAGCTCAAAGATCTCCAAAAAGATTCAATTCAAAAAGGTCTTCTCCAAGACACATTATAGTCAAACTGGCAAAACTCAAAGACAAAGAAAGAATCCTAAAAACAGCAAAAATGTCAAGTCACTTATATGGGAGTCCCCATCAGACTACTAACAGCAAACTTCTCAACAGAAACTCTACAGGCCAGAAAAGAATGGGATGATATATTCAAAAGACTAAAAGAGAAAAATACTGAATATTATAGCCAAGAATATTATACCCAGCAAGGCTATCCTTCAAAAATGAAGGAGAAATAGTGTACTTTACAGATAAATAAAAACTGCAGGAGTTCACCACCACACAAGCATCCCTACAAGTAATCCTTAAGGGAGTCCTGCATCTAGAATCCAAAAAAGATAATCACTACCATGAATACACAAGAAAGAACATAACCCACTGGTAGAACAAAAATGCAAATAAGAAGGAGAAAAAAACTGTATATTACCACCTCCAAAAACCAACATACACCAAAGAGAAACAAAAAAAGAAAAGAAAGAAACAAAAGATATTTAAAACATGCAAATGAAAATTGATAAAATGCCAGAAGTATTACAGTACCTTTCAGTAACAACCCTAAATATAAATGGATTAAATTTCCCACTCGAGCTGGCTGATTGGATTTAAAAACTAGACCCAATTATGTGTTGTCTACAAGAGATTCACTCACCTGTAAAGACACACATAGACTAAGAGTGAAGGGATGGATAAAGATATACCATGCAAGTGGAAATCAAAAGTGAGCAGGAGTAGCTTTTATTATATCAGATAGAATATACTTTAAACCAAAAACTATAAAAAGAGACAAAGAAGGCCACTATCCAGCAAGAAAACATAACAATCATAAATATACATGCACCCAAAATTGGAGCACCTGCTATATGAAGCAAATACTATTAGAGATAGACACAAATATGATAATAGCAGGGGACCTGAAAATCTCTCTCACAACATTGGACAGATCATCTAGGCAACAAATTAACAGAGAAACACAGGATATAAATCACACCTTAGATCAATTTGACTTGATCGATATCTACAGAACATTTCATCCAATAACCACAAAAGATACATTCTTCTCATCAGCACATGCAACTTTCTCTAGGATAGACTATATATTAGTATGTTTCTGTTGCTTATAACAAAATACCAGGAACTGGGTAATTTATAAGAAAATGAAATTTATTGCTTACAGTACAGAAGCTGGGAAGTCCAGAGTCCAGGGAACCCATCTGGTGAGGGTTCTTTTTGGTGGTGGCTTAACAGCAATGCAGGGATCTCACATGGAAGAAAATGGTAGATTAGTGAGAGACTAACCTCTCATGTGCTCTTCTTTAAAAGCCCTCAGAACCACATTCCTGACCACCATTTTTAATCCATTCCCTATGGCATGCTTCTACAACCTAATCACCTCTTCAAGCCCCTACCTTTCAATTTAATAGGATTTCCCACCTTCATCAGTTACAATGGGGATTTAAGCTTCATTGAGGTTGGGGAGCATACAGTCTACAGCAGAGCACATGTTAGGTCACAACTCAAGTCTCAAAAAATTTTAAAAAATTGAAATCATTTCAAATACCATTTCAGACTACAGTCAACTAAAACTAGAAATCAATAACAAATGAAATTCTGGAAACTATACAAACACATGGAAATGTTACACAATGAAACAAAAAGTTTGTTTTTTGAGAAGATAAACAAAAGAGACAAACCATTAGCTAGGCTAACTAAAAAAAGAAGAGAGAAGTCTCAAATAACAAAAATCAGAAGTGAAGAAGGAGACATTACAACTGATACCACAGAAATGCATAGAATCATTAGACTATTATAAGTGACTATAAGCAAACAAATTTGAAAACCTTAAGGGAATGGATAAATTTCGGGGTGCATGCAAACTACCAGAATTGAACCAAGAAAAAATAGAAAACTTGAACAGACCAATAACAAACAATGAGGTTTTGAAGCAGTAATCAGCAGTCTCCCTACAAAGAAAAGCCCAGGACCAGATGGCTTTACTGATAAATTCTACCAAACTTTAAATAGGAATTAATACCAATTCTCTTCAAACTATTCCAAAAAATTGAAACAGAGGCCATTCTCCCAAACTCATTCTATGAGGACAGCATCTCCCTGATACCAAAACCAGAGAAAAACACAACACAAAAAGAAAACTATAGGCCAATATCTTTGATGAACGTAGACACAAAAATTCTCAATAAGATATTAGCAAATATAATGGTATAGCAACACACCAAAAAATTTATGCACCACAATCAAGTGGGATTTATCTTAGGGATGCAAGGATGGCTCAGTATACACAAGTCAATAAATGTGATGCACCACATCAACAAAATCAGGGACAAAAAACATATGATTATCTCAATAGATGCAGAAAAAGCATTTGACAAAATTCAACCTCCTTTTATGATAAAGACTGTCAGCAAATTAGGTATAGAAGGAAAGTATCTCAACACAATGAAAGCCACATATGGCAAACTCACCACCAATATCATCCTGAATGGGTAAAAGCTGAAAACTTTTCCCTTAAGAATGGGAATAAGACATGGATACTCACTCTCACTACTCCTATTTAACATTGTATTTAAAGTACTAGCCAGAGCACTCAGGCAAGAGAAAGAAATAAAGGGAATCCAGATTGCAAAAGATGAAATCAAATTCTCCCTGTTTGCAGATGACATGATTAAATATATGGCAATGCCTAAAGACTCTACAAAAAAAACTCTTAGAATTGATAAACAATTTCAGTGATGTTGCAGGATACAAAATCAACATGTGAAAAAATCAGTAATGTTTTTATACTCCAAAAATGAACTAGCAGAAAAAAAAATCAAGAAAGCTATCCCATTTGCAATAATCACCAAGAGAATAAAATATCTAGGAATAAATTTAACCAAGCAGATGAAAGATCTCTACAATGATAACTACAAATCACTGTTGAGAGAAATTAAAAAGGACACAAAAAATAGAAAGATAGTCTAGGTTCTTCAACTGGAAGAATTAAAGTTTTAAAAATTTCCACACTATCCAGAGTGATCCACAGTTTCAATGCAATCCCCATCAAAATTCCAATGATGTTCTTCAAAGAAATAGAAAAAACAATCCTAACATTCCTATGGAGCAACAAAAATCTCAAAATAGCCAAAGCAATCCTGATCAAATAAGTAAAAAAATAAATAAAGCTGGAGGCATAACACTACCTGTGTTCAAATTATATCACCAAGCTGTAGTAACCAGAACAGCATGGTACTGGCATAAAATCAGACACTCAGAACAATGGAACAGAATGGAGAACCCAGAAATCAACTGACATACTTACAGCCAGCTGATCTTTAACAAAGGCAACAGAAACATATATTGGGGAAAACTGCCTCTTCAATAAATGGTGCTGGAAAAATGGGACATCCATATAGAAAAGAATGAAACTAGATCTATACCTCTCGCCACATATAAAAATCAACTCAAAATGGGTTAAAGACTTAAATATAAGACCACAAAGTATAAAACTGCTAAAAGAAAACATAGGGAAAACACTTCAGGAAGTAGGACTGGGCAAAGACTTTATGAATATGATCTCAAAAGTACAGGCAACAAAAAGAAAACTAAACAAATGAAGTTATATAAAATAGAAAGTTTCTTCTGCACAGCAATCATCATGTCGAAGGGATACCTGCACCCCTATCTTTATCACAGCTCTATTTACAATAGCCAAGAGTTGGAACAAACCGAAATGTCCATCTTCAGATGACTGGATAAGGAAAATGTGATATATTTACACAATGGAATACTACTCTGGCATAAAAAACAATAAAATTCTGCCATTTGGAGCAACATGGATGAATTTAAAGAAAATTATGTTAAGTGAAATAAACCAGGTACAGAAAGAGAAATATTACATGTCCTCACTCATAAGTGGGAGTTAAAAAATAAACAAATAAATAAAGAAGAAAGATACAACAATCACAATAACACGAAGAACTTTCAAAAGGAGAGAAAGAGCTGAGGTTACCAGAGATGGGAGAGGGGTAAGGGAGGAATTGGTAAAGGGTCACAAAAAACAATTACATTGTATAATGTTGAATATACTAATTATCCTGATTTGAGCACTACATACACAGGTATTGATATTCAACTCTGTACCCCACAGATATGTACAATTAACTATGTTTCAATAAAAAAAAAAAAGAAAGAAAATTCTTTTCACTTTAGGTTGGTCGTTTTCTCTCTGTACTTTACAACTTTCTGAAGCTCGTTATCTCAGCCTTCTCAGGGAAGTTTGGGATTAAAACCAAATGTAAGCTGCAGAGATCCCCTGACTCCTTCATGATGGCCTAGTTCTACCCTTTCAGACTCAATATTATGTACCGCAAAAAACCAACAGTTGCACCTATTTATTTAGTTTATTGACTCCCTTGAGGACACAATCCCGTATATTCAGAAAATTAAAATACAATTCATTTTTAATGACTTGTTAAATGTTATCTGAACAGATAAAAGACTACTTTGGGACCTATTTTAAATTTGCCAGTTTATTCTATTAACTTTCTTTAAATTTTTTTTAATTTTGTGTTTTTGCTTCCATCTCTTCTAGATCCTCCCCAATATCCCAAATATTGCTGCTCTTTAGGAAGAAGGGACTATGTTTTTCTTGAGGCAATTAAGAGAAATAAGTCTGTTAGGACTTGTTGAAAATTAAGTATTTATATAAAATAATTTTTCTTGTGATTAAAAGCATTCTTTAGAATATTTGGGGGAATCAAAAGATTTAGAAATAACATCTTCAGGAAAATACACATAAAATGTTTTGAGGCGGATAAGCTGTATTCTTTACCAGAGCTAAAAGATTGTATTAATGTTATATTTGAGGTCTTTACCTTAAGCTGCATCTAAATTGCCAGAATAAAGTAGAGTTTAAAAATCGTCTATTTTGTCATGGTTTTATCTGAAAAAACTCAAACTAGGTTGACCCAAAAGAGAAGAAACCTTTTGAAAAGAACTGAAAAAATATATGGATTCCAGCCAAGGGTCTTAATGATTAAGAAAAATGTGGTTCTAATAAAATGTTTGAACCTATTGCTATGGTAAATTTTTTATTTTATTGCATTAAAGATTTCCTACAGTTGGCTGGTTGATCAGTGCTTAACATGGCATCAGAAATGCTATTTGCCTAAGTCTTCAAGCTGCTCTGCTGGCTGCTGGATTTCACTAATTTATAAGTAATTTTAAGTGTCTAGTTTCTCTGTGCTTGTTTCATCATTTCTCCCTGACATCTTTCTTACTTTCCCATGAATTTTATTGTTTCAGTATCTCTGAGGGCAAAACTATGTGGTTTTATTTTAGAAGCTTTGCTAAATTCCATAAAATTCAATTCATTATTTTTATTGGGCATGGTATTACAAACACAACTATTTAATTTTGAATCCAATAGCTCATCAGATCTGGCATCTTTGCATACAACTTCTCTGTGAAAAATGCTTGGTGGAATAAAATTCATTTGCCTGGTTGATTTTGCCACTTAATATTTGTTTAAGCTTCATCTTTGCTTGGGGAAGTCTTAAATTATGGGCATGTATGGGCTATGATATATAATCCCATTTCTTATATTCCTATAAAACTCATCTAAGCCATTAAAAAATGCTCCTAAAATTAGAGGAGTTTTCACCATCATCTGTCTGGCCATTAATAGAGAACTTGAATCTTTGAGGAAATTGGGCAAGTAAAATTAAAACATAGTGAAAAATAAATAAAAATTAAGGTCATAAGTGTTGATACAATACCAATCAGGTCACACTAAAGAGAATAAGAAATTAGTTATGTGAGAGATCAAGTGAAAATATATTTAGAGACAGGAGAATATCTAGTAAAGGTAATTATGATATTACTACTATTGATTCTGACTTTGTTTGCTGGCAACTTTTTTGTTGAAATATGTTGTCAGACATATATATAGCTTTAAATCTGCAATTCACCTAGGGAAAAGATGGAATGGGCAACACAACCCTGATTGTAACACCATATCAGAGTAGCTGATGTTACATTTTCAGCAAGTTGAGAGACAATAAATTTCTAAAAAAAAGTAATCAAATTCAGAATCTGTAGAAAGCATAAAAATTTTGCTTTCAAATTTAATTATATATATTTCAAAACATAGTATGAGTACATATATGTGAGGGTACTTCAAAAAGCTCATGGAAGAGTTCGTATTATCTTTTAATCCGAATTTTTCCATGAACTTTTTGAAGTACCCTTATATATATATCTTATATGTACATACACAAGTACATATAAATATATTTCAAAATATTAGGTCTTTGAATTGATATTTTCCTGGAAATCAAGAAGCAAAAAATCAGGTAAGGAGATCTGAATCTTCTCTCAGCATTCTAGTTATTTTCAGAGTAAATCTGCTTTATCTTTACAGAATGACCATTGATGGAGAAGAAAAAGACCTGTTCATTTAACAAATATTTATAGTGTACTTAGGAATGATATTGCTAAAAGCATTAGGCCTTTAGGGCTTTTAAAATTTGACTCAAAATGTCAGCTTTTGATGGCCCTATAACACAATTGGTCAATTCCATCCTTAGTATTTGTAATTTTGAATATAGGAGAATCATTGGAAAGTGAGGGGAGGGAAGAGAAAGGGCACTTAATTTCTGCACTTCATTGAAAGTCTCTGTCATGTCTTCAGAAATTCCCTAACAGGCTGTTATTATATGACTCCACTGGCCTATTAGGTTCTCCATGATCCACATTAATTGCCAAGCACAATTGCCTAATACTTACGCAGTTAACCTATGTCAGCAGTGTCACTTGTGATCCCTGGACCATGCCAGGAATAGTTGTTTCATTAACCCTTTTGAAAGTAAAAAGTACCTATATAGTGGGATATATTTCTCTTTGAATATCTGTGAACTTATATCTACAAAGTGTTGATTTTCTGTTAACATTTTTATTTCCACATCTTTACTTAGCAAACTGGGATGTTGATCTTTTCTTCCATTCTACAAACATGTCGGGTCTGCCGCCGGCCGACCTGAACAGCCCTAGCCTCGCTTTCAGTCTCTCCCTTTGTGGGAGAGCGAATTGCCCAGATTCCTCTTTCCTTCTGGTCCCCGTTGGGAGGAGACGGGGGAAGAGAGCCATAAAGAGAGGTGAGCACAGCCGCTGGCCCCAACCAGCCCGTTAAACGACACTCAGATGCAGCAGGGGTTCTGTCGAGCAGTTCTGTTTATTATCACATAAGCACTTGCTTTTAAAGGCAAATGGGGAGGGGAGGTTTAAACATAATCCTATCAGCTTAAAGGTCAAGAGCATGCCTCCTGTCTCAATGCCTAGCTATTGCAATCACGCAGTGTTCAGGAGCACGGAAGCACGTATTTGGCCAATAAGGGCTAAGGCAAGGTTCCCGCAGACACTCCCACCCTACTTCCTCCCGGCACCATCTTAGGCTGCCATGTTAATATGCCCTTGTGGGCCCATAATGGCACCGCTTGTAATGTCATTTAAGGTGGCGTTAGTTTTTAAGGCCCGACACAAACATATATCAAGTCACCATCAAGAAAATACTTAATTAAAAATAGCTCTTGACCTCAAGGTACTTCAAGTTTGGTATAGGAGACATATAGCATAAAATTACAATACAATAAGTAAAAATGTGGCAGTATGAATAGAGCATTATGGGCTTCCCAGGCAGTGATTGCACATGTTTGGTTGGAGGGATGTAAGAGCAAGCTTCCTGGAAGAAGAACTACCAAGTCTGAGTCTTGAAGGATAAACAGAAGTTGGCCAGTCAGGAAAAGGTTGTAGGAAATGATACTTTAGGTAAAAGAAGAGTTCATTGAGTACTCATGAAACAGGCAGCCCCTGGATATTTCCCCTAAGCTATCTCTTTAACCCCAGCCAGAGTAGGCCTCAGCTGAGGGGGACAGTCAGTAGCTAAAGAAAATCTGCTTGACCAAGCAGGATGGGCTGGATTCCTGGGAGTAGCAATAAAATTTGGTTAATAGTAGGATAAGAATAGAGTTAATTAAAGATACACTTTCTTAAACTAAGATGTTTGTTCCTTGACAGAATGGTTTTAGATGATATCTGTTAACTCCAATCTCAAGTTGTTTTGTAGTGCACCATCAACAATAAACCTGATTTGAAATATGTAAACTCCAGACTTGAAGGATACAAGAAGGAGTCAAGATACCAGGGATAATTGTGCTGACTTCACCCCAAACTAATCAGATTCTCACACAATTCCTGGGCCCCCCATTCATGATTTTGGCCTATAAATGCTTGTGATTTTAAGGTATCTGGGAGTTCAAGGTCTTCAAGCTCCTTTAGCTGCCTTGATATCCTTGACTGATGCTGTTCTTTATCACTACAAACTTTGGCCTAAAAGACTTTTTAGTCATTTGGTGCAGTGGATGATGAACTCCCTCTTGGTTTGGTAACACTCAGTGATCCTCCTTACCCCAGTCTCAAAATCACTCTGAATATTGTCAATGTCTATGTGGAAGACATCTAAAACTCTAGCCTAATAGTTCATTGATTTTGGCATTTCTAACAAACTTTAGTTACTCTCCACAACAGTGCAGATTGGTGCCGTTTCAAATTTGTGTCCTCCAAACTCAAAAATCAGCTTGGATATTAACACTGCAACCATCTCAAACTTCTACTTCTTTCTGTAAATACATAACCCATCCATTCCTTTTTAATTCTTGGAAATTGTCTTTCCTTATACCTTGTTAAAAATTTTAAGTTCTTGTACAGGGAAAACTCAGTTTCCACCCCAATTATCTACAAGTGATTTGCATGTACTCATCTTTGCCTCATCCCCTGTTATCTCCTCTGCTAATCCTATAACTGACAATTTCCTATTCCTATCAGAGGTCCAGTAAGGAGGAAAAGATTAAAGATCTAGAAATTGTGTGGAATATTGTGAATTCAATTCCACATGTAGTTATTGAGTTCTATGTGCTACTACTATAGAAAATGTATATGATATTATCCATGTTTTGAGAACTTCAGAAATTGAAGGAAGGAGAGAAAGTAGATAGAAACTCTAGGGCAAAATGAAATTGAAGGAAAGCTTTTGTTGAATAGATATTACTGTTGGGGCTTTAATTTTCTAATGTTAAATAACAACATACAGCCATCAATACAGGTTAGAAAAATTAGTGGACTAATTAATTTTATAAATTATTTTTAAAATTTTGTATAATAATGTCAATACTACTTCTTAAATATATCCTAGATATATCCATTTCTCTCCATTTATTTTTCTTCCACAGTATTCCTAGTCACCATCATCTTTCCACCTAAGAAAATGCAATAACTTCCTCTTTGATACTCTGTTCCTACTACTGCCCCACTAAATTCTGGTATCAACAGCAGTCTGGAGCATATATTTGAAGTGCAAATCAGATTACCACCTACTTTATTAATTGCACCCCCCAAAATGCCAAACACTCTGAACTAGTCACCATATAGAGGATATGTTGTTATTTACTCTTCCTGAAATATTTTCTCCAGTTATGTTTTTAAAACATAAAGAATTTTAGATAAATAAATGTTTAGGAATTATCTATGAAATGATGAAAAAGCCTTTCAAACTGTCATGATCCAACTAATTCCATACATTCTCACTATAGTCAATTGTGCTTTATTTTTTGATATGCATTACTAGCTTTTCCTCTCTTCCAGAAGCATTCATTTACTCATTGCCCTTTAGTGCTATTTATTGATGAAAGAACATAAGACAATAAACTGATGCATGTATATTCCTGAAAGTATGGATGTACCCTATGAGCAGATATTTTCTTGCTGTGGCTAAGATTCCCCAGGTTACTCATCCTAATACTGACTCAGCTTGTTGAATTACAAATTTATTATTGTTTTTGAGTGTTTACAGATGCCTTTAAGAGGTCAGCTAACGTTTTCTGTAAAGGGCCAGATGGTAAATATTTTTGGTTTTGCCCTTTCACAACTACTCAATTCTTCCATCATAGTGTGAAAGCAGCCATAGGCTATACATAAATGAATGAGTGTAGCTTTGTTCCAATAAAATATTATTTAAATAAGGAGATGGAGGATCATATTTGGCCCATAGGCTGTAGTTAACTGACCCCTGCTCTAAGCAGAGGGTTAACTGCCTTATCACACTCAAAACGGTAAGACATTATTGGCTGTAGTTGCATAAATGCCTTTGATTATTGCTCTTTATGTCCTATCTGCTTCTCAAGCATTTGGTACTTTCATATGCCCTGTGTCTTCCCAGTACTCCTAACTACCACCCTCAATCTTCTAGTTCCAGAGAGCACCCAATGCGCCTGATCTCTTCTCAATGAATACTACCTATCTTATAGCATTTATGCTGCAGTATTTTTTGTCCTGCTACTTTAGGTAATAATCAGGGAAATCATATAACTGATTATTCAAACCACAATTCTTTTGAGAGTGAAAAAGGGACATATACCATGACTGTCCTAGACAAACTAAGATGTATGATCACCCTAGTGATAATAGATGTCCCCAGATAAACGAATCTCTTCTATTGCATTAGCTAGACATTGAGTCATCCAATCTAGGTTACTGTCTCTTCTTAATCAATCTAAAATATATTGCTGTCCATAAGTGGAGAGAAATTTACTGGAGGTTCCTTCATGGGGTAGAGAAATTGGGAGATTTTCCTTCCTGGTGTCCTTACCATTAAGTCATAGGTAAAAATAACAAAAAACTGCCATTTAGTGAATGTTTATTAGACATCAGTTACATGCTAAAAATTTTCAATACGTTATCATTAATCCTTTCAAAGATATTAAGAAATAGATGATATTGTCCTTATTTACAAATGAGGATACTGAGTTTCTGATAAGATAAGTACATTTCTTAATATTTTATAATTAGTGTAGGTTTAGTGTTCCTCCTATGTGGTCCCTGGGAATAGGTAGGGTTAATCTTTTTGGCTGCTTCTGTATTTGTGAATTTCTGCTCAGGTCTATCATCACCATTTGCCTCACCTAAAGCCTTGTAAACAGATTGCTCATTACTAGCAGCATTTTCATTTAAAAATGCTCACCTCACTGCTGTGGGGCAGAGAGGTGCTAGTGAGAATTTAAATGTTGTTTTCAAATATAGGTTGCACTGGGGTTATTCGATTATTAAAAAAAAAATCCTTCTCTTGAAAAAAAAATTAGAGCATTTAGCTGGAGAGAATTAGAAGAAATCGATTGTGAATTGCTACATCTTTTCATTTCTTATGAGTTGTGTAGCTGGCCCTGATGGTTCATAAAAATGTCTCAACAAATAATAAGTTTCTAAATTCTGCAAAATGCTGTTTAAAATACTTGATAACTAATAAGCTGCTGTTCATACAAACGTGAGTCTCTCAGTCAGTAATACTTGAACACAAATAGAATTTAGAAATGTGCAAAGTAGAACTCTCCTGGTCTTCACTTAACTGATAAAATATGAAACAGAAAGCTTATCAGGTACCTATGTCTTATATGTAACTTTTAGATTAGTGTTTGGAAAGGTGATTTGCAAGTACAGACACAAAATGTTTCTTAGATCTTTAAAAAGAGCGAAGCCCTTTCTTCTCTCATCATATTTAATTCTGACACTGATATCTTTTGTATTAGTTTATTAGGGCTAATATAACAAATTCCTACAGACTGGGTGGCCTAAACAACAAAGATTTATATCCTCATAGCTCTGAAGGTTAGGAGCCCAAGGTCAAGGTGTCAGCAGGTTTGGTTTCTTGTGAGGGCTCTCTTCTTGCCTTGTAGATGGCTGCCTTCTCACGGTGTCTTCATATGGTTGTCTTTGTGTGGATAAATGTCTGGAGTCTAATTTCCTCTTTTTATAAGGACACCAGTCATATTGAGTTAAGGCCCATCCCAATGACTTCATTTTATCCTAATTACCTCTTTAAAGACTCTATCTCCAAATACAGACATATTTTTAGGAACTGGGAGTTAGAACTTAAAAATATAAATTTGGAGGAGGGGGACAATTTAGCTCGTAACACCTTTGTTTCCATTTGGAATATTAGTTTTCTTTGAAAGAGATGTGGGCTACTGCATCCATGCCTGTGTCTGCTTACTCAACACAAATATACATCCTGTATTATTGCTGGCATACCTGCCACCACAGCTTAATGTTTCTCTTGATATTTAAGAATGGTGGGGGCCCCCCCCCGCCCCCCCCCCCGGTGCACTCAGGAGAGTGCAGCGCTGGGAGGCTCCCGCTGTGGGTTCGGATCCTATATAGGGATGGCCGGTGAGCTCACTGGCTGAGCGCAGTGTGGATGACACCATGTCAAGGGTTGTGATCCCCTTACCGGTCACAAAAAAAGACAAAAAAAAAAAAAAAAAAAAAAAAAGAATGGTGGTATTTGTATCAATAAAAATGGAAGTTGACCTAAAATAAAAAACTTTTAAATTTTATTATTATTACTATTTTCAATTGACATAATAATTGTACATATTTAAGGGGAACAGTGTGATATTTCAATACACGTATACAATCTGTAATGATCAAATCAGGGTAATTGGCATATCCATCAACTCAAACATTTATCATTTCTTTGTGTTGGGAACATTCAAAATGCTATCTTCTAGTTATTTGAAATGTACAACAAATCGCTGTTCACTATACTCACCTACAGTGCTACAGAACACTAGAACTTATTCCTCCTATAGCTGTACTTTTGCATCTGTTGACCACCTTCTCCCTATCTTTCCCTCCCTGCTAATTTTCCCAGCCTCCAGTAACCACTATTATACTCTCTAGTTCTATGACATCAACTTTCTTAGATATCACATATGAGTGAGAACATGTATTCATCTTTCTGTGCCTGGCTTATTTCATTTAACATAATGTCTCTATTCAGCAATGCTTCAAAGGGCCTACTTTTTCACCACCCTTTTGGCTTTAAAACTCCAGACGCTCCAAACCCTTGTCACCCAATGGAAACGTTAAACAACAACAACTACAATACACACAAAAAACAAGAAACTGACTGAACAAACTTATAGGAGTTCTGGAAAATATCAAAAGGTCTACAGAAAACAACCAAGCCCGATCACAAAAAAGCCACATTTAAAATGGTGGGAAATTTCATGGAAATTTTACTAGCCTATGCCCCAAATAGTCCCTGGGTATATCTCGGTCTTGGTTTGGAGAAGATGACAGCCTAGTTCCCTATTACCTCCTTCAAACTGGAGTACTTACTTGTACAGCAGTTCTTATTTGCAACGTTCAAACTTGCCTGGGGGATTTCTTAAAGACTGGTCTCTGTCTTATCTATCTTGCATCTGAGGCAGGGAAAAAACAGAGGCCATTAGGAGCTTTAGGGAGACTACAGAACCACAAATGCCTGGAGCAAGAAATTATGGGTAAAGATTTGTAACAGAACATCTAAAGATCTAAAGATAACAGAACATCTAAAGATAAACTGGAGTGAGACCCTTTGGAAATTAAAGACATTCAAAAGCAGCCATGTACATAGGGGGACTGAGAAATCTACATGGAGGACCAGGAAAAAAACATACACAGAGCCGACCAGAGAAGACCATGAGCTTTCACCTTGGTCTGATCCTTTGACTCAGAGTATGCTAAGGTAATCAGTGAAAAAACTTCCTTGGCACAGAGCCAATCTACAGATACTGGAAGTGGTAGATTGTTTTTCAAAGACCTAATTTTCAACAATAAAATCACAAGCATCCAAAGAAATGGGAAAACATAATCAACTCAAAGGGAATAAAAGTAAATTTCCACAAATTGTTCCTTAGGAAGCACAGACACCAGTATTCTAGAAAAAAACTTTAAAACAAGTGTCTTAAATATGATCAAAGCACTAAATAATAACATAAAGAAGTAAAAGAAATCAGAGAAAAAACCATATATGTACAAACTGAGATATCAACAAAGAGATAGAAATTATAAAAACCAAACAGAAATTCTGGAGCTGAAAAGTCCAATAAATGAACTGAAAAATTCACTAGAGGGGTCCAACAGCAGATATGAGCAAGTAGAGAAAGAACCCTCAATTGAAGAAAGAACCATTGAAGAAAAAAGAATGAAGAAAGGTGAATAGAGCCTAAGGGCTCATAGGACATCATTAAGTGGAAAAATATATGCATATGGAAGTCTCACAAAGAGAAGATATAGAGAAAGGGGAGGAGAGATTGTACAAAGAACTATGGCCAACGACATCACAAATTTGAGAAAAGATATGAATTTTAAAATCCAAGTATTTCTAAAAACTCCAAGTACAATAAAGCCAAAGACAAAAAAGAGAATCTCAAGAGCAGTAACAGAGAGGAGACTCGTAATTTACAAGGTACGAGGAATCCTGCATGAAATTATCATCCAATTACTCAGCAAAAACCTGGGAGGCAAGAAAGCTGTGGGATGATTTATTTAAGGTGATGAAAGAAAAACAACTATCAACTGAGAATTCTTTATCTTACAAATTTATTCTTCAAAAATCATGGAGAAAGTAAGACATTCCCAGATAAACAAAAGCTGAGAGAGTTCATTACCATTAGATGAACCCTACAGGAAATGCTAAAGGGAGTAATTCAGGTTGAAATGAAAGGATGCTAGACTGTAACTTGAAGCTGGATGAATATGTAAAGATGTCTTGTAAAGGTAAATAAATGGGCAAATCAAAGCCGGGATTACTGTAATTTTGGCTTATAACTCCACTTTTTATATACTACAAGATATAAAAACAAATTTATAAAAATAATTGTAGATGTTAGTAGGTAAACAATGTATAAAGATGTAATTTGACATTAATAACATAAAGTGGGGGTGGGTGGGTAGCAGAGCTTTATAGAAGAGGAATTTTGAAATGCAATTGAAGTTAAGTTGGTATAAATTTAAATTGTTATTTTTTATAACTTTCGGATGTCATATGTATGTCCACTTTTACTACAATGAAAATATCTATCATATGTAAATAAATGGAAATAAGAAGGGAATCAAAATGTGTAACTACAAAAAATCAACTGAGAAAAAAAAAGGCAATAGTGGAGTAAATGAGAGACTAAAAGGTATAAGACAAACAGCAAAAAAACAAGGAAATTTCAAAAGTATGTCCTTTATCAGTAGTTTCTTTACATGAAAAATGAATTAAAGTCCCCAAGCAAAAGGCATAGATTGACAGAATGGATTAAAAAATGATCCAACTTTATCCTATCTGTAGAAACTCGCATTAGATCTAAAGATAAAAATATGTTTAAGGTGAAAATATGAAAAAAGATATTCCATGGAAATAATAGCCAAAAAAAAAGTGGAATGGCTATAGTAGTACCAGACAAAAGAGACTAAAAAATTTGCCATCTTAACCATTTTTAAGTGTACAGCTTGGTAGTGTTAAGTATATTCACATTGTTCTACAACAGAACACTAGGACTTTTTCATCTTGCAAAACTGAAACTCTATAACCATTAGCGACAACTCCCCATTTCCCCTTCTCCCCGGTCACCTGGAAACCACCATTTTACTTTGTTTCTATGAGTTTGACTACTCTAGACACTTCAAATAAATGGAAAAATAAACTGTCTTTTTGTAACTGTCTTATTTGAATTAGCATAACATCATCAAGATTCATTCATGTTGTAGCATGTGACAGGATTTCCTTCATTTTTAAGGCTGAATAATATTCTATTGTACGTATATACCACATTTTCTATTCATTCATCTGCCAATGGACATTTAGGTTGATTCTATATCTTGGCTGTTGTAAATAATACTGCAATAAACATGGGAGTGCAACTATCTCTGTAAGATGCTGTTTTCAAATCTTTTAGATAAATATGGTAGCTTTTTCTTTTAGTTTTTTGAGGACTCTCCATGCTTTTTTCCATAGTTGTTGCACCATTTTACATTCCTACCAACAGTGCACACAGGTTCAAATTTCTTCATATCCTCACCAGAACTTGTAATTTTTTAAAATTATTATTTTTAGGTGTGAGATATCTTACTGTAGTTTGGTTTGCATTTCTCTAATGATTAATGATTTTGAACATCTTTACCCATGCTTGTTAGCCATTTGTAAATATTCTTTGAAGAAATGACTATTCACGAACTTTGTCCATTTTTAAATTGGGTTATATTTGTTATTATTGTTGAGTTGTAGGAGTTCTTTGTATATTCTGAATATTAGCCCCTTATCAGAAATGTGATTTGGAAGTATTTTCTCCCATTCTGTAGGTTGCCTTTTCATTCCATTGATTGTTTCCTTTGATACACAGAAGACTTTACATTTTGATTTAGTCCCATTTGTCTATTTTTGCTTTTGTTGTCTGTACTTTAAGTGTCACATCCAAGAAGTCATTGCAAAATCCAGTGTCATGAAGCTTTCCCCCTATGTTTCCCTCTAGGAGTTTTATAGTTTCAGGTCTTAATTTAGGTCATTAATCCATTTTGAGTTAACTTTTGTATAGTGAAAGGTAAGGGTCTAACTTCATTCTTTTGCAAGTGGATATCGAGTTTTCCCAACACTGTTTGTTCCAGGGACTACCCTTTCCCTATTGGGTGGTCTGGTGCAATTTTCAAAGATCATTAGAGCATAAATGTGAGTTAATTTCTGGGCTCTGTATTCTGTTCCCTTTGTCTATATATCTGTCTTTATGCCAGTACCATATTATTTTGATCACTGCAGTTTTGAAATATGTTATGAAATCAGGAAGGGTGAGAATTCCAATTTTGTTTTTCTTATTTAATTTTTGGTTTTTGGTTATTCAGGTTCCCTTGAGATTACAAATAAATTAAAAAATATATAACAGAATGGCTATATATATATGTGTGTGTGTGTGTGTGTGTGTGTGTGTATATATACATACATATAAAACATTGAGAGTAATGTTAGCTGTGGGCTTTATATATATATGGCTTTTATTATGTTGACATACTTTCTTTGTATTTCTATTTTGTTAAGTTTTCTTTTTATCATAAAAGGTTGAATTTAGTGAAATCTTTTTTTCTGAATCAATTGATATGATTATATGCTTTTTGTCCTTAATTCTATTAATATGGTATATTCCACTGGTTGATTTTAATATGTTGGACCATCCTTGCATTCTAGGAATAAATACCACTTGGTCATGGTGTATAATCCTTTTGATTTTGTGTTGAATTTGGATTGCTAGTATTTTGTTGAGGATTTTTGAAACAATAGAAATTGGAGTTATTGTTCCATAGTTTTCTTTTCTTGTAGTATCTTTGTATGGCTTTGGTATAAGGGTAATGCTGGCCTTGTAGAATGAGTTTGTAAATAACCATAGTCTCCAATTTTTTAAAGGAGCATGAGAAGGGTTGTTATTAATTCTTTAAATGTTTGGTAGAATTCTCCAGTGAAGCCATGTGATCCTGTATTTTTCTTTGTAGAGAAGTTTTTGATTACTTGTTTAATGTCCTTAATAGTTTTAGGTCTATTCACATTTTTTATTTCTTCATGATTCAGTCTTAATAGGATGTACATTTGTAGGAATTTATCCATTTCTTCTAGGTTATCCAATCTGATGACATATAATTGTTCATAGTATTCCCTAATAATTCTTTTTTGGTGGCATCAGTTGTAGTGTCCTCTCTTTCATTTCTGATTTTAGTTACTTAAGTCTTCTCTCATTTTTTCTTAGTTACTCTAACTAAGGATTTGTCAATCTTGTTCACCTATTCAAAAAATTAGCTCAGTTTTGTTGACTTTTTAAAATTGTTTTTCTATTCTCTATTTTGTTTATCTCTGATGTAATATTTATTATTTTGGTCCTTTTGCTGAATTTGGGTTTAGTTTGTTTTTCTTTTTCTAGTTACATGAGGTGTAAAGTTAGGTTGTTGATTTGAGATGTTTCTTCTTTTTTAATGTGAGCATTTACTTCTATAAGCATCCCTCTTATGACTGCTTTTGTTGCATCCCATAAGTTTTGGTTTGTTGTGCTTCCATTTTCATTTGTCTCAAGGTATTTTCTAATTTCTCTTGTAATTGCTTCCTTGACCCATTTATTGTAGAAAAGTGTGCTGTTTAATTTCCATGTATTTGTGGAGTTTCCAGTTTTTCTTCTGCTACTGATTTCTAGTTTCATTCCACTGTGGTTGGAAAGCTACTTTGTTTGATTTCAATCTTCTTAAATTGTTTAAGACTTGTTTTGTGGCCTAACTTGTGATCTATCCTGTAGTATTTTCTATTTGTGCTTATGAAGCTTATGTATTTTTGGCTGGTGGTGTTGGGTGGAGTGTTCTGTATATATTGTTAGGTCCAATTAGTTTATAGTGTTCAAATCCTCTATTTCCTTATTGATTTTCTGCTTGGTTGTTCTACTTATTGTGAAAAGAGGGATGTTTAAGTCATCTACTATTATTGTCTTGTTACCTATTCCTCTGTTCAATTCTGTCAATGTTAGCTTCATATATTTGGGAGCTCTGATGTTAGGTGCTATTAGAAAATTTCTGTGCCAGAACCAAGAATTAGCCTCCACAGGTGGAGGGCAAGCTCAGACCAAAGAGTCAGACTGGTCCAGGTTGGTAGGTAGTCAAAGATTTATTCAAGGGAATCTTATATATGAGTTAGTCTTAGGTGGCAGCACAATGAGGTAGCTATCCACACTTACAATGCATGCCTCTCTAGTCTTTTATATCACGAGAAGGAAAGGGAAAGTAAAAGGAAAAAAAGTCATTGATGGCATGTTAAGCCATCTGGTTATTTTCTTAATCTATTTGCTCTCTACTTAAAGGTATTATTTGGGTGCACTATAACCAGGCCAACATTCCTAAGGGGAGAAGGGGAATGTTCAGAGAAGCAGCAGTTATCCTGGTGCTAGTATGACTTCTCTGATTGTTGCATCCTACAATTCACTTCATGGTCACATACCCAGAACACATTTTTTCACAACAGGTACATACATATTTATAACTCTCATATCTTTTTGGTGAATTGACCTTTTTATCATTGTATCATATCCTTCTTTGTATCTTGTGATAGTTTTTACTTAAAGTTTATTTTGTCTGATACAATTACTGCCATTCTTGTTCTCTTTAGGTTACTACTTGCATTAAATATATTTTTCCATCCTTTCACTTTATGCTTATGTGTGCCCTTAGAGCTGAAGTGTTTCTCTTGTAGACAGCAAATACTTGGAGTTGGGTTTCTTAATCCATTCAGCTAATCTATATCTTTTCATTGGTGAGCTTAATCCACTTTTATTTAAAATAATTACTGATAAGGAAGGACTTGCTAGTGCCATTTTAATTATTTTCTGCATATTGTGTAACTCTTTTGTTTCGCTTTTCCTCTTTTACTACATTCCTTTGTGTTTAATCGATTGCTGGTAGTGACATATTTTGATTCCTTTCTCATTTCCTTTTGTGTATTTCTTTGTGGTTACCATAAAAGATCTTACAGTTACAACAATATGTTTTAAACTGATAACAACTTAACTTCAAGTGCATATACAAACTCTACTCCTTTACATCTCTGGCTTCCTTCCTACTTTATATTATTGATGTCACAAATTATATATTTTTATATTGTGAATCCATTAACATGATTTGTAATTATTTTAATCCTTTTCCTTTAAATTCTATACCAGAATTAAAAGTGATATACACCCAACTTTACAATACTAGAGAATTCTATGTTTGTCTGTACAATTTACCCTTACAAAAGAGATTTGTATTTTCATGCACTTTTGTATTGCTGTCTACCACCTTTTTGTTTCAACTTGAAGGACTCCCTTTAACATTTCTTTTAGGCAGGTCTAGTGATTATACACTCCCTCAGCTTTTGATTATCTGTGAAAATCTTAAATTCTCCATCATTTTTGAAGAACAATATTACCAGATATAGTATTCTTGGTGGAAGTTTTTTTCAGTTTTGTTTTGTTTTGTTTTACACTTTGAATAAATCATTCCACTCTCTCTGGCCTTCTACGTTTATGCTGAGAAATTAACTGATATTCTCATAAGAGCTCTCTTGTATGTGATAAGTCACTTTTCTCTTGTTGCTTTAAAGATTTATTTGTGACTTCTAAAAGTTGATTGTAATGTGTCTCAGTATGGATATGTTCAGATTTATCCTATGCGGAATTCCTCGAACTTCTTGAATTTCTATGCTCATTTCTTTCCTCAAATTTGGGAAACTTTTAGCCATGATTTCTTGAAATTGGCTTTATACTTTTCTTTCTCTCTTCACCTTCTAGTACTCCCATAATACATATATTGGTCTGACTGATGATATTTCAGAGTCCCTTTAGGCTCTTTTCACTTTTCTTCATTCCTTTTTCTTGTTCCTCTCACTTGATAATTTAAAATGATCTGTCTTCAAGTTTGCTGAATCTTTTTTCTGTTTGGTCTAATCTGCTGATGTACTCCTCTTTTGTGAATTTTTCAATTCAGTGGTTGTATTTTTAAGTTCCAGAATTTATGTTTCCTCTTTGTAGTTTCCATCTCTCTGCTTATATTTTCATTTTGTTCATGTATTGCTTTTGCAATTCCATATAGTTGAACATCTGTGTTCTTTTTTAGCTCATTAAAGACCGCTAATGTAGTTATTTTGAATTCTCTGCTATGTAATTAATTGATTTCCATTTCTTCAGTGTTAGTTAATGAAGATTTATTTTATTTGTTTGATTGAGTCATGTTTCCCTATTTTATTGTATGCCTTGTCATCTTTTGTTGAAATTTAGACAATTGAAAAAACAGTCACCTCTTCTGGTCTGTATGGATTGGTTTCATACATCAGCCAATCAGCCCAGCTAGAGAATATAAGGATCTTTCAAACATTTTCTTGTGGTATTTCTTCTCTGGGCTTGAGCATATAATTTCCCATTTAAAGAAGCTTGCTTCTGCTATATATCAATAACTTGTGATTTCTTGCTTTCTTGGGTGTTTGTCTGTGGTACCATACTCTGTGCTATTACAAACCACAGTGTCTGCCTGTGTTCTCAGTGGGCCCTGATATGGACCTCTGTTCCCATTATACTATTTTTTCAGTTAGCCCACTGAAAAGTTAAAATGTTGAATGTATGTTTCACTCTTCTTTTCCCCTCGCAATGCCAGGAGTTGGAGTTTTCTCCTGATTGTTTCATACTGTGCCAGGGAGGGAAAGGGGATAGGGTGTGGAAAATGTGACAATCTTTTCTATCTATTTTGATGCAGTTCTTCTTGGCTTTGCACTTGCCTGGGGTGCTGCCACCTTTTAATTAGTTTCTGGAGTTCTCACAAAGACAATTTGGTCAATGACTTTGTCGGCGGAACAAGCTTCTGGGGCTTTCTATTCTTCCATATTACTGACATAATCCCTCAAAAAATAGACTTCAAATGAAAAACTGTTAAAGAGATAAAGAAGAACATTATATATTGATAAAAGGATTAATACATAATAATATAATTTATAAATGTAAGTGCACCAAATATCAGAGTTCAAAAATATAAGGAGTCATTTTCAGAACTGAAGGTCTGTGATAGAGGTCTACAATAATAGTTGGAGACTTTAATACTCAACTTTCAATAATGGATAGAGCAATCAGACAGGTCAGTTAGAAAATGAAGGACTTGAACAAAAATATAAACAAATTTGGTCTAACTAGAACATATAGAACACTCCACCACCATCGGCAGAATACACAATTTTCTTGAGGACACATGGAACATTCTCCAGGATAAACTATGTGTTAGGCCACAAAACAAGTCTTAATAAATTCAAAAAGATTGAAATAATAAAAAGTATATTTTCTAATTACAAAGAAATGACTTTAAAAACCAATAACAGAAAGAAATTTCTTAATTCACAAATTTCTATGAACTAAGCAAGACATTCTTACACAAGTAATGGATCAAAGGTGAAATTACAACAGAAATTATAAAATACCTCAAAGCAAATAAGACAAAAACACAGCATACCAAATCTTATGAGATGTAGCAAAAGCAGTGCTATGAGGAAAATTTATATCTCACTGAAAATGCTTACATTAAAACTAAAGAAAGATCACAAATCAACGATCTAACTTTTCACCATAAGGAACTGGAAAAGAAGAGAAAATGAAACCCAAAACTCATGTGAAGATGGAAATAAAAACTAGAGTAAAAATAAATAAATAAATAGAATAGTAAGTTAAAAAAAAGAGAGAGAAAATTAATGAAACCAAAGTCGGTTTTCTGAAAACATCAAGAAAATTGATAAACATTTACAAAGATTGACTACACAAATCTTTAAAATCAGAAATGAAAGTTGGGGCAAAACTATCAATTTTTTTTTTTTTTTTACAGAAATAAGAAGGATTATGAGAGGGTACTATAAGTAATCATAGACCTACACATTTAATAACCTCCATAAAATGGACAGTTCTGCCCAGAAGCAGGCAAGAGAGCAACATCCAGGGTTCTAGGCACGAGCCAAAGGTAGCCCCATCTGCCCAGAGGCAGGCAAGAGAGCATGCTAGGGTCCTAAGCAGGGACCGAGGGCATCCCCCTCTTTCAGAAAACAGGTGAGAGAACACACCAAAGATACAACTTCCACATTAGTTGGCCCACCACAGCCACTGCCACAGTGACGGCTGCCACAAACATGACTCAACACCACAGAGGTAGCCACAGCCACTATGTAGGTGGCCTGCCAGACACTTGGAGAATCACCAGTGGAGACTGAAAAAAGAAGTGTATGTCTCTCTCCTCAAAGCACACTACAGAGTAATAGAGGAAGCAACTGCTCTACCAGATGACCAAACATCAATGTAGATGTACTAGAAATATGAAAACCCAAGAAAATATGACACCATGAAAAGAATACAGTAATTCTCAAATACCAGACATGAAGAGCAGGAAACCCTTGAAATGACTGAAAGGAATTATGAGCAACAGTCTTTAGGGAAACTCACTGAGATGTGAGAAGACTCAATTAGAAAACATAATGAAATGAGAAAAAAGAAATCCAGGATATGAAGGAGGAAACTTACAAAGAGATTAATACCTTAAAAAAGAATGTAGCAGAACTCACGGAATTGAAAGATTCATTCAAAGAAATAAGAAACACAACCAAGAACTTAGGCAGCAGGCTAGAACAAGAAGAAGAGAGAATTTCTGATCTTGAATACAGTCTTTTTGAAATAACTCAGGTGGACAAAAAAAGGGAAAAAAGAATTTTAAAAAGTAGGGAAGATCTAAGAGAGCTAGGAGACAACCATAAGCACATAAACATTCAAATCATGGATGTTCCAGAAGGGGAGAAGAAAGGAAAAGGCATGGAAAACCTATTCAATGAAATAATAACGGAAAAATTCTCGGGTATAAGGAGAGACAAAGACCTTCAAATCCAGGAGGCTCAAAGATGCCCAAACAGATTCAACCGAAAAGGATCCTCTCCAAGACACATTATAATCAAACTGGCAAAGCTCAAAGACAAGCAGAGAATCTTAAAAGAAGCAAAAGGAAAACATCAAGTCACCTATAAGGGAGCCTCTATCAGACTAGCAGCAGACTTCTCAACAGAAACTCTACAGGCCAGAAGAAAATGAGATGAAATATTCAAAATATGAAAAGAAAAAAATATTACCAGCCAAGAATACTGTACCCAGCAAGGCTATCCTTCAGAAATGAGGGGAAAAATAGTGTATTTTCCAGACAAACAAAAACTGAGGGAGTTCACCACCACACGACCAGCCCTATAGAAAATCCTCAAGGAAGTCCTGCATCTGGAGTCCAAGAAACGATAATCGCTACTACAAATACACAAGAAAAAACAAAACTCACTGGTCGAACAAAAATACAAATGAGAAAGAGGAAGAAACTAAATCTTATTACCACAAAAGAAAAACTATGACAATGTAATAATGCTCCCACTTTATTTCTGATTTTAGTAATTTAAGTCTTCTCTCTTTTCTTGGTCAGTCTAGATAAAAGCTTTGCAAATTTTGTTGAACTTTTTAAAGAATCAACTTTTGTTTTGTTGATTTTATCTATTGTTTTTAATTCTCTACTTCATATATTTCTGATGTAACCTTCGTTATTTCCTACTTATATTTTCTTGTGGTTTAGTTTGCTCTTCTCTTTCTATTTTCTTCAGGTAGAAGTTTACACTACTGTTTTGAGATTTTCCTCTAAGCACTGCATGAGCCCAGCATCCTATAAATTTTGATATGTTGCGCTGTGATTTTTATCTCAAAGTACTCTCTAATTTCCCTGTGATTTTTCTTTTCATCCATTGTTTATTTAGGAAACCATCATTTAATTTTCACACATTTGTCAATTTTCTAAATTTCCTTCTGTTAATGTGGTCAGAGAGCATATTTTCTACAATCTTAGTCTTTTTAAATGTATTAAGACTTATTTTGTGGCCAAAATAAAAAATAATAATAATAAAGAAGGGTCATGGGTGTTATAAAAAGCAGAACAAAACATATTTTGGTTATTTTCTTTATTTCTGAGAGTTTTAAAATACTCAGTTTATATAAACAATTGTTTGCCTTAAAATCAATTAAATAAAGATCTTTTGTAAATAAAAATATGAACAAAATTTCTGGAAACACAATATAACAAGAATGAATCATGAAGAATTAAAAAATTTGAATGAATTAGTAGACTGGTACAAAGTTACAAAGTTACAGTTAGATAGGAAGAATAACTTCTGGTGCCCTAGGCTGACAATAGATAATAATATTGTATTATATATTTCAAGATAGCCAGAAAAGAGGATCTTGAATGTTATAACCACAAAGAAATGATAAATGTTTAGGTGATAGATATGCTAACTATTCTCATTAGATCATTGTACAATATATGCATGTATTGAAACAACAAACTGCACCCAATAAGCATGTACAATGAAAACAATAAATTAAAAATAAATAAATAAAATCTGAATTTGAATGAAAATATAACTAGTAAAGAGACTGCATCAGTTATCATAAACCTCCAAACAATGAAAATCCTGGACAAGGTAGCTCCACTGATCAAATTGTACCTAACATTAAAAGAAGAATTAACATCAACCCTTCTCAACCTCTTCAAAAACATTGAAGAGGAGAGAGCACTTTTCAACTCATTCTATGAGGGCAGCATTGCCCTGATATATAGCCAGAAAAAGACATTAGAAAAAAAGAAAACTACAGACCAATATCCCTTATGAATATTGATGCAAAATCTTCAACCAAATACTAGCAAATTGAATTCAGCAGCATATTAAAGGAATTATATGCTGTGACCAAGTGGGATTTATTTCTGAAATGAAAGGATGGTTCAACATATGAAAATCAATTAATATCATACACCACATTAAAAGAATGAAGGGAAAAAAACTCACATTCATCTCAATTGGTACAGAAAGAGCATTTGAAAATATTCAACACCTTTTCATGATAAAAAAACACTCAATAAAATAGGAATACAGGGAAACTGCCTCAACATCATAAAGGCCATGTATGAACCCCCCACTGCAAAACATCATACTCAATATTTAAAGCCAGAAAGCTTTTCCCTTGAGATTAGGAACAGAACAAGAATGCCTACCGTTGCCACATCTATTAAACATAGTATTTCAACTTCTAGCCAGAACAATTAATTAAGAAAAAATATTAAAAGGAATTCAACCTGGAAAGGAAGAAGTAAAGTTATTTCTGTTTGTAGATTACATCATCCTAAATGAAGTTCCTAAAGATTCCATAAAGTAAAAAATATTAGAACTAATAAATAAATTCAGCAAAGTTGCAAAATACAAAATCAAAACACAAGCATCAGGTGCATTTCTCACATCAACAACTAACAATCTGAAAATAAAATTAAGAATACAATTCAATTTACAGTAGCATCAAGAGGTGAATTAACAGGTACAAAGTTACACGTAGATAGGAATAATAAATTCTGGTGTTCTAGGCTGACTATAGCTAATACCTTGAAGTACAAGGGTACTTCAAAAAGTTAATGGAAAGATGCATATTATCTTTTAATAGTATTTTTCCACAACATTTTGAAATATATTTCTGAATAACTAGAAAAGAGGATCTTGAGTGTAATCACCACAAAGAAAAGACAAATGTTTAGGTGATGGATATGCTATCTACCCTAAGTGAATCATTGTACAATATGTGCATGTATTGAAACAACATGCTATACCCCACAAATATGTACAATTAAAAAAAGAGACTTAAAAAAAGAATAAAAGAATAGAATAAACTTAACCGAGGGGCCAGAAGATTTGTACACTGAATACTGCAAAACATTGCTGAAAAAATTAGACATAAATAAATGGAAACACATCCTGTGAACATAGACAGTAAGACTCAATATTGTTAAGATAACAATACTACCCAAAGCAGTATACAGATTCAATGAAATCCATATCAAAATCCCAATGACTTGGGGTTTTTTTTGTCAGAATAGCAAAACTCATCCTAAAGCATATATGGAATCTCAAAGGACCCTGAATAGTGGAATAGTGGTTGTCAAGGGCTGGGGGGGAAGGGGGTAATAGGGTTATTGTTTAATGGGTATGGAGTTTCAGTTTAGAAAGATGAAAAGGTTCTTGAAATGGATTGTAATAATGGTGGAAAAATAATGTGAATGTACTTGAAACATAAGGGAAAAGCTTCCTCAGAATAGATTTGACAGTTTCTTGGATATGACACCAAAAGCACAGGCAACAAAGGAAAAGTAGATCAATTTAATTTCATCAAAATTAAAAACTTTTGTGCATCAAAGGACATACTCAACAGAGTAAAAAGGCAAAACACAGAATGGGAGAAAAGATTTGCATTTCATATATCTGATAAGGAATTAATATACAGAATATATTAAGAACTCCTACAACTTAATAACAACAAAAAACTACCAATCCAATTAAAATACGTGCAAAGGACTTGAATAGACATTTCTCCAAAGAAGATATACCAATGACCAGTAAGTCCATGGAAAGATATTCATCATCAGTAATCATTAGGGAACTACAAATCAAAACCCCAATAAGATATCGCTTTATAACCATTAGGGTGGCTATTATCAGAAAAGCAGAAGTAAAAATCGTTGGTTAGAATGCAGGGAAATTGGAACCCTTGTGCACTGCTGGGTGGGAATGTAAAATGTTGCAGCCTCTGTGAAAAATAGTTTGGTGCTTCCTCAAAAATATAAACATAAAACCATCCTATAACCCAGCAATTTATAGATTAAATTCAATAAGTACATTTTGGGTTTCTTCTATGGGTCAGGTAATGTGCTGGGTGCTAGGATATAAATTTGGGTAAATCAGAGCTTACTAGGAAAGAAGGAGAGGTAAAGGGATACTTAGATTGCAGTGTTCTAAGTCTAAACATAGTTGTATGAATAAGGTATGAATAAAACCTACTGTTATTCGTCCATTTTGAAGGGAGACTGTGAAAAATGCTTCATTTGCAGAGGACATGACATTTGAACTGTAGTTTGGAGACAACTACATTATGTCCTGGAATATTCTCAATTTATTTCAATAAAACATGCATCTATTGTATAGACCAGTCATTTTATGCTACTACAGATTTTGATGTTATATTGCTCTCGATTTCAATGCTATGCACCTGTTCATTGGCCATATCATGACTTTGGCAAGTGGTGAGGCAGTTAACACACTGAATTCAGAATGTATTGTAGGTAAAAAAACATTCTTATTTCTTTTCCACTCCCCCAAATTCTAGTCAGTTCTCAGCTCTTTTGTGAAAAATGACATAATATTACAAAATTCAATAGCTGTAGGACAAATTATCATTGTCTAATTAAAATCCAGTTAGCAATTGCGAGTCTCCACTGTCCTTGGGAGAACTAGCTCAATATGGTAAAAAGTAATCAAGGCAAGTCCACAAATATTTTATGATACTCGCAGCATGCACTAAGCCACATATTTGTTATGTCCATGGTGAAGGGGAGCAAGTGAATCTGTGAATCAGTTGCCTTTTCCTACCAATGTTGGTTTTCCAGCAGTCATCTTTTCTTAAAGTTTTCTAATTTTTTTTTAGTGTTTATTTCCTTCCCTTTCTATTCATGTTGCTAGAGTTATAGGTTCACTGTTGAATCAACTATCCCAGTAAGAACTATTTAAAACAAACCTCTTTGGATTTCTTGGAATGAACAGTCAGTCTTTATTGTGTAGTAAATTAATTTCAGTAATGAACACACATCCCAGATCTTTGCAGGTAATTAGAAGCTCCCATTAACCAGGAGACTCGGTTAATTTGTTTGGAAGCTGCGGGCTGATCCAATAAGCAAGTTCTGTGATTTTAGCACATTTCTCATTTGAAAAAACAGCATGTGGTTGGTATAGGAAGTGTTTCAGGAAAAAAAAAAAATTAAGGAATGCACCTTGGATAACATGGACCATAAGAATATAGTGATGCTGCTGAGAAATCTCAGAGCACTATTTGCAAATGAACTGTTGATCGTTGCGTTTACAGTTCTGGGAAAATCTTCAGAATGTTCTTGGCAAATAGATGCTTTTTATTCTCTTTTCTTTTGGCACGGACATTGTGCAGAAGTCTGAGCTCTTTGGAATAGTTCCTGAAGCAAAATTTATAGGGATCTCCACCTAGATTTAGTATTTCATTTGAAATACTACACATGGGAACTTATCACTATTAAATTTAGTGATTTCTTATTATGTGATTTAATTTGATAAAATTAAATCATGCCTGGAGAGCTAAGGCCTTACTAAATACTGCTGCGAGTGTGGATTCCCAAAGAATGGAGTCCAAGAATGTTCTTTAATAACTCTCCAACATCAAAAATTTTAGATCAGTCCCATTGCTTTTAAGAGATTGTTTTCTTATATAAAGAGGTTCACAGCATCACATGGATAATGTAGAGAATTACGTGCATTAACACGTTTTTAACTCATTGTGGCTGGCACTACCAATCTTTCTTTGCTAAGGGCGGAACGAATACCAACAGTATGTATTTGGCACCTTGGAAGTAATGTTTCAAGTGAACCTAGAGGCTACAAAAATTAATTGGAACACAAGAAGTTGTCTGGAAAAAGGAAAAATGAAAATGGCATTTTCAAAAATCTGAAATTATTCTTGTTCAACTCAATCTAATTCAAAATGGATACTGCTTGAGGGGAGTACGATAACTAGGATATTCTGTATAATGGAAGCCTTGGCTGAACTATTTAATCAAATGAAATATGATGGTGTTACAGTCTTCCAAATGGAAAACAGCCTATCTGTCATAATTGGAGTCGAATGTATGCTTGTGAGTGAAAAGTTTGCCCTTAAATTAGTGTGTAGGTTTCATGTCTCTGAACTATTACCTGGGCAATGACCGTGATCCCTGTATGGAGATGGCAATTCTGGAGGCTGCTGCCACTTCTCTGGTGAAATTCACTGTAATTGTAGATGATAAAATTTTCAAAGTTGTCATATGAAACCATCTGACAGAAAGCATATTACCTGTCATCACTGACCCTGAATAATGCAAGCTGAATGGGCCTTTAGCTGCGTTTCTTTTTGGAACCTTATCTGGTACTTTGAGTCAACAAATTTTCTTCCAGTGATTAACTAACCGAGTTAGTTCATTTCAGTCTTGAAACTGCTATGAGGAGTTTAGCGGGCATTAATAGAAGAACTAACCCTACAGCTGATGGCAGCGGGGGTTGGGGGTAAAGGCCCAATGCAGAATGAGTCAAGTAATTGAAGGATTTCTTTAGTGTCTTATTGCATCTATTGAGTTATTTTACCCAACTGAGATCTGACAAGTACTTGCAAAGCCTAGCCCTTCACCTCTGAGGAAAGAGGCACCTGCGGAGTTCTGCCTTTCTTTGCCTGAAAATATAAATTTCCTAGTTCTCCTCAATCAGCCCTCAGCCAGGCTCATAGAACCATGTCTAGTGTCCTTTATTTTCCCCTCTCTTGTTTCCTAAGTTTTGAATAGATAACCAGAGAGTTAACTATGAGGGTTGGAGTTATACATGTATGGAATTGAATGCCATAACCAATCACAATGTATCACACAGTTAATCCTAAGGCATATATTAAATGATATGCATAATTATTGTTGAGCTGCATGACAATTAGGCATAAATAGTAAGCACTTCAAATAAATGATTATAATAACTAACACTTTTATAAAGCCAAGTCACAATTATATTTTTCTTCTCAATTTGCTTGTTTTCCAGTTTTTCTAAACCATATCAACATTGACAGTTTTTGCTTATATCATACATCTTTTAATCATTATCCTCATTACGCACACCCACACACATATGTTTCTCAACAGTCACACAAGTCCAAAGGCCACGCTCACATGATTATTTTTTTTCCCTACAATTGAGGAGTATTTGCCACAATTCTACCTCATGCCTATGTCTCACACTAAAGTTTCATTTTGCACTTTGCCCTTAATTCATACCTTTTGGAAGCATTTTCCATTCCTTTTCTAATCCAACAAATTGAAGATTCTAAAAATAATCAATACTCCAAATTTCTTTAACTGGAGACAAACCTTGCATTTTACAATTCTTAGCTTGAAGAGAAGAGATGCAAGTTTACATTGAGGCTTTCTCAGTTCCAAAGACAGTTACTGAAGAATATGATCTCAGAGTTTTAACCTTTTGGTAAGTTCTGATAGTAGGGTCATATTTTGTTATATGTGGAAAGCACCAGAAAATCCCAGTCTCTAGGAATATGTTTCCCCATAGATAAGTCACAACAAAAATTGGTATTATTCTGCCTCTAAGAGACTTTGGGAGCCAGTATAGATTATTTGACCTAACCCCAGACTATGACAAGAAGATACAAGATGATAGGTATGTACATTAGTTTCTTAGGGATCCTATAATACATTTTCACAAACTTGGTGACTTAAAATAACAGAAATTTATTCTTTCACAATTCTGGAGGCTAGAACTCTGAAACCAAGGGGCTAGCAGGGCCTCTGTATTAGTCAGTTTTTGTGTTGTTATAACAGAATGCCTGAGACTGGATAACTTTTAAAGACAAGAGGTTTATTCAGCTCACAGTTCTGGGACAGAGACATCTGGTGCAGGCCTGAGGCTGCTTCTACTCATGGCGGAAAGCAGCAGGCAGCTGGCGGGTGCAAGGAGATCACATTGTGAAAGGAAACGAGAGAGAGAGAGAGAGAGAGAGAGAGAGAGAGAGAGAGAGAGAGAGAGAGAGAGAGAGAGGAGGTGCCAGGGTCCTTTAAACAATAAGTTCTCCTGGGAAACAATAGAGGGAGAACTTACTCTCTATCCCCACCACCCCTCCAGGAAGAACATCAATCCACTCATGAGGGTTCCACCCCTATGACCCAAACAGCTTCCAACACCGCCACATTGGGGATCAGATTTCCACATGAGCTTTGTGGGGGGATGGAAACATATCCAAACTATATCAGCCTCTTTCTGAAGGCTCCAAGGGAGAATCCTTTTATGCCTCTGCCTAGTTTCTGATGATCGTAATCCTTGGCTTTCCTTGGTTTGTAACTGCATCCATTGCTGCCTCCGTTTTTACATGTTCTTCTTCCCTCTGTGTCTGTGTGTCCTCACTTCTTCTTCTAAGAACACCAGTTATATTAGTTTAGGGTCCACCCTAATCCACTAGGGCTTCATTTTAACTTAATTGATGACATCTGCAGAGACCTTATTTCAAAATAAATTCACATTATGAGATTTGGTGTATACATGAGTTTTGGGGGGACTGTGATGATTAATTTTATGTGTCAACTTGGCTGGGCCACAGTGCCCAAGAGATTTGGTCAAACATTATTCTGGATGTTTCTGTGAGGGTATATTTGGATGTTAATTTAAATTCACATTTAAATTGGTAGACTTTGAGTAAAGCAGATTTCTCTCAATAAACTGGGTGGGCCTCATCCAATCAGTTATTAGAACAAAGACTGAGCTCCCCCAAGCAAGAAGGAATTCTACCAGCACACTGCTTTTGAAATTGAACTGCGACTTTTCTCTAGGTCTCCAGCCTGCTGACCTACCCTGCAGATGTTGAGCTTACATCTCCACAATCATGTAAGCCAGTTCCTTGAAACAAATCTCTATTTTAAGAGCATCTCAATTCTTACTTTAAGGAGCATCTCATGCTGGTTCTGTTTCTCTGAAGAACCTTGACTGATCTAGATTCTGATACTGAGAAGTAGGGTGCTGCTATATCAAATTTCTAAAAATGTAGAACTGGCTTTGAAACTGGGTAATGGGTAGAGACTGGAAGAGTTTTGAGGTGCATATTAGGAAAAGCCTAGATTGTTTTGAAGAGACTGTTGGTAGAAATATTCATGTGAATGGTGGTTCTGTTGATGTGTTAGAAAGAAATAAGAAACATGATACTGAAATTGGAGAACATGTGACCTTTGTTTTAAAGTGGAAAATAACTTGGCTGAATTGTGTTTTAGTATTTGTGGAAAGTAGAAATTGTAAGTGACAAACTTGAATGTTTAGCTAAGAAGATTTCTAAGGAAAGTGTTGAAAATATGGCCTAGTTGCTTATAGACGAAGGATGTTCAAAAAGTTTGTGGAGGGCTGGCTAGTTAGCTCAGTTGGTTAGAATGTGGTGTTGTAACACCAAGGTCAAGGATTTGGATCTCTGTACCAGCCAGCTGCCAAAAAAAAAAAAAAAAAAAAAAATTAAAAAAAGTTCATGGTAAGGTTCTTATTATCTTTTAATTCAATCTTTCCTTAAACTTTTGAAGTACCCTCATGAGATACAAGAGGGCAGTGAGAAATTGAGAGAAATTGTTAGGCAAAAAGGAACCAGAACTTGAGGATTTGAGGAATTCTCCGCCTATCCATATTGCAAAAAATGAGAAAGCACATTCTGGAGAAAACACCAAAGGTGTGACTGAACAACCATTCAATAAAGAGATTATGGGTGTGACTCACACATCTAATCAACCATCTCAGCAGAAGCAAGGAAATAAAATGGGGTTATAAGAGGGGTCTTCAAAATGTTCATGAAAAATGCATATTATGAAAAAAAAGCTATGCATGGTTTTCAATTTTTTTGTACAAAAACAGACATGTAATAACTTGTTATAACATACTTGAAGAAGATCTAGTTTGAGGTACTAAGAAGGATAAGACATCATTTTGAAAAGAGCCCTCTCATAGCAATTTGAATTCTGTTAAAATTGAAGCAAGAACGAACATGAAATTTATGGGGAAGCTTTGGTGGAAGAATGATGAAATCACTGATGCTTTATGAAAAGTTTATGGGGACAATGCCCCAAAGAAATCAGCAGTTTACTAATGGATAACTTGTTGTAGAAGTTAGACAAGAAGATGTTGAAGATGAAGCCTGCAGTGATGTACCATCCACATGACACTGAGAGGAAAAACTTAATCTTGTTAGTGCCCTAATTGAAGAGGACCAATGATTAAGAGCAGAAACAGTAGCTAACACTATAGACACCTCATCTGGTTTAGCTTACACAATTCTGACTGAAAAATTCCAGTTGAGCAGACTTTCTGCTCAGTGGGTGCCAAAACTGTTGAGCCCAGATCAGCTGCAGACAAGAGCAGAGTTTTCAACAGAAATTTTATTTTATTTTATTTATTTATTTTCTTTTTTTTGTCTTTTTCGTGACCGGAACTCAGCCAGTGAGTGCACCAAACATTCCTATATAGGATCCGAACCCACGGCGGGAGCGTCGCTGCGCTCCCAGCGCCACACTCTCCCGAGTGCGCCACGGGCTCGGCCCTCAACAGAAATTTTAAACAAGTGGGATCAAGATCCTGAAGTATTTCTTTGAATAATTTTAATAAGAAAGAGATAAAACATGGCTTTATAACTATAATCCTGAAGACAAAACAAAATCAAAGTCATGCCTACCAAGAGGTAGAAGTGGTCCAGTCAAAGCAAAAATGGACTGGTCAAGGACAAAGGTCATGGCAACAGTTTTTTTGGGGGGGATCAAGGCATTTTGCTTGTTGACTTTCTGGAGGGCCAAAGAATGACAATAGCTGCTTATCAAGAGAGTGCTTTGAGAAAGTTAGCCAAAACTTTAGCAGAAAAACTCCTGGGAAAGCTTCACCAGGGTGTCCATAACAATGCTCCTGCTCATTCCTCTCATCAAACATGGGCAATTTTGCAAGTTTCAATGGGAAATCATTACGTATCTACGTTACAGTCCTGATTTGGCTACATCTGGATTTTCTTTTCTAATCTTAAAATCTTCATAAGGCACCCATTTTTTTTTTTCAGTTAACAGTGTAAAAAGGCAGCATTGACTTGATTGAATTTCCAGGACACTGAGTTCTTTAAGGATGGACTAAATGGCTGGTATCATTGCTTACAAATGTGTCTTGAACTTTATGGAGCTAATGTTGAGATATAAAGTTTACATATTTTATTTTTATCTTTTAATTCCGTTTTTCCACAGAGTTTTTGAAGTCCCCTTATATCAGCAGAAACACTGCCAGGTTGGACTAAAGGGGCCAGAGACAGGACAAAATAAACAAAACTGTAACACTTTTGGGGTTCTATAGGATGGGACAATACAGCTATCCAGTTGCAAGCATGTGTTATCTTTCAAGACAAGAGAAGAAAGACACCAAAGGTGGCTTAGAGGTCAGCAGGGCTGCCACTCCTACCACAGACACAGAGGGCATAGGCCTAGGGCTTGAGACTGTTTCCTTTGCAGTTTTAGAGAATAGGGCCCCTTACTCTTTCATCAGGTAGACTGCTTAGGAAGCAGGACTGCAACCCAGAGCCTCTGGTAGCAGAGAGTAGTGGTGACCCTGCCAACCCATTGGGCCTGGAAGATGGAACTGCCACATCTATTATTGTAGATGGAGCACAACAGGGAGCTTGGTTACCTCAGTAAATACCTTATAGTAGTGGCTGAAAATAAGTATCAAGTCCTCACGTATTCCCTTAGAACCCTTGCTGTCTGCACCAGGATAGGTATTATTGCCACACACATAATAAACTTAACGTGGTTTGTCTTCAAAATCCATTTTCTTATGCTCCACTCTGACATGTATGCTTATGAAAAACAAGAGATTACTGCTATTTTATTGCCTTTGATAATCTTATGGGTTGCAAATTTTTCCCTCACCTATGATTGTATTCAACTTCTGGAATCTTCTCGTCAAAGCTTCTTAACAATCTGTCAAACTCTTCTAGTCAAACTGGATTCCTCTTGTCAGGCTGGGTCACAGACCCTTCAAGGCCATCCTGTGCAGACTGGATCACAGACCCCTCATATGTAGACTGGGTCACAGACCCCTCATGTGCAGGTCATGAGCTAGGTAGTTGGATAAAGATCCTGGGAGCCATTGGAAAGGTTGGCGTGCTTTATTCAGAAGCGAGCTCAGCCCCCAGTGAATCAGAGCCGTTGTCTTTGTATACTAAAGTCAGATAGCCAAGGAACATCTGGGTGCACACATGCAATTAACATATTTACTACAGAAAGGCTGAGCCATAGTCAGCTGGATATGAGGTGAGGGAGGCTGACCAGTCTGTCTCCATTTTCCTCATACTCCACCCCTTCAGGGTCCCTTGCCATGCAATCTACGTATCTGGAGTCTTTCACGATGTTCCTTTAGCAAGTATAGCTGACCCTTGTGTCTATAAACCACAGCAGCAATATTTTATATATATATGTATATATATATATCAGTCATCATTGGGGTGATTTTCCATGGGAATTCTGCAGCCACACTGGTGGGAGACTTAGTGCATATCCAGAAAGCAGACACATTGGCCACATGTGTTCATTAGGGATATTGGTCTGTAGTTTTCATTTATTGCTGTAATTTTTTATGGTTTTAGTATGGGTTAATGTTGGCCTTGTAAAATGGGTTTGGAAGTATTCCCTCCTCTTTAATTTTTTGGAAGAGTTTGAAAATAATTAGTATTATTTCTTTAAATGTTTGGTAGAATTCGGCAATGAAGCCATCTGATCCTGGGATTTTCTTTGTTGGGATAATTTTTATTACTGCTTTGATCTCATTACTAGTTATAGGTCTGTTTAGGTTTCCTAGTTCTTCGTGATTCATCCTTATAAGTTTTATGTGTCCAGGAATTTATCCATTTCTTCTAGGTTTTTAATTCTTTGTATTTATGTGGTATCAGTTGTAAAATCTTTTTCATTTCTCATTTTATTTGAGTCTTCTTTCTTTTATTCTTTGTTAGTCTAGCTAAAGGTTTATAAATTTTGTTTATTTAAAAAAAACAAATCTTTTTTAACTGTTCTGTATTTTTAAAATTCTTTAATTCATTTATTTCTGCTGTGATCTTTGTTGTTTTTCTCTTACTGATTGTGGGTTTTGTTTGTTTTTGTTTTTCTAGTTCCTTGAGGTGCAATGTTAGGCTGTTTATTTGAAGACTTTCTCTTTTTTTTTTTTTTTTTGATGATGTAGGTGTTTATTGCATAAACATCCCCCTTAGAACTGCTTTTCATGTATCCCATAAGTTCTGGTATGTTATGTTTTTATCTTCATTTGTCTCCTGAAATTTTTAAATTTCCTTTTAAATTTCTTCTTTGACCATTCATTGTTTAGGAGCATATTGTTTAATTTCCATGTATTTGTATGGTTTCTGGTTTCTCTTTTGTTGTTGCTTTCAGTTTTATTCCATTGTGGTCAGTAATTGATATGACTGCAGTTTTTAAAAATGTTTTGAGACTAGTTTTGTGATCTAACATATGGCCTATTCTAGAGAATGTTCCAGGTGCTGCTGAGAAGAATGTATATTCTGAAGCTGTTGGATGAAATGTTTGTATATATCCTTTAGGTCTAATTGGCCTAGTGTAGTGATTAATTCTGATGTTTCCTGGTTAATTTTCTTTCTGGATAATATGTCCTTTACTAAAAATGGAATGTTAAAGTCCCCAACTATTATTATGTTGGAGTCTATTTCTCCCATAAAGTCCAATAGTAATTGCTTTATATAACTGGGTGCTCTAGAGTTGAATTTGTATATATTTAGAACTGCCATACCCTCTTATTGAATTGATCCCTTTACCATTATACAAAGACCTTCCTTATCTTTTTTTTTCTTTAACTTTCCTTGGCTTGAAGTTTATTTTATCTGATATAAGTATAGCTACTCCTATTCTTTTTTGGTTTCCATTTTCATCACTCAATATGTGTCTTCACAGGTGAAGTGAGTTTCTTGTAGGCAACATATTTTTGGTTCTTGTTTTATAATCCACTGAGCCACTCTTTGTCTTTTAATTGGGGAATTTAATTCATTTACATTTAGAGTTATTGTTAGTGATATATCAAGACTTATTACTGCCATTTTGTTACATTTTATGGTCGTTTTGTTGGTCCTTTTTTCCTTTTCTCTGATCTTACTGTCTTTCTTTGCTATTAAGTCATTTTCTCTAGCAGCGTATTTTGATTTCTCACTATTTATTTTTAGCATGTCTCATAAGTTTTTGTGTTATGGTTACCATGAGCTTACAAAAAACATGTTATAGTTATGGCAGATTATTTTAGACTAATAACAACTTAACTTTGATCTAAGGAAATATAAAAAAACAAAGCCAGCTCTATGCTTTGGCATCATTCTCCTCCACTTTCTGGCACTTTGTTGTTTTGAGTTACATGTTTTATAGCCTTCCTATATGCCAGTAACTAAATAGCTAAAAAATAAATCAAGAATGTAATCCCATAAACAATAGCTAACCCACCAAAAGAAAAAGAAAAAGAAAAAGAAATATCTAGGAGCAATTATAACCAAGGAGGTGAAAGACCTCTACAATGAAAACTGTAAAACACTTCTGAAAAATATTGAAGAGAACACAAGTAAATGGAAAGATACCCAAAGCAATCTACATATTCAGTGCAATTCTGATCAAAATACGAATGATATTCTTCACAGAAATAGAAAAAAAAATCTTAAAATTTGTATGGAACCACAAAAAACCTCAAGTAGGTAAAGCAATCTTAAGCAAAAATAACAAACCTGGAGGCACCATGCTTCCTGACTTCAAAAAATATTATAAAGCTATAGTAACCAAAAACATCATGAAAAAAGACAAATTGACCTATGGAATAGAACAAAGAGCCCCCGAATAAACCCATGCACTTATAACCAACTGATTTTCAATAAAGGTACCAAGAATATACAGTGGGGAAAGGACAGCATCTTCAACAAACGGTGCTGGAAAAACTGGATATCCACATGCAGATAATTAAAACTAGACCCCAATCTCTCACTATCCTTTGTCAGTTGTATATTTTGCAAATATTTTCTCCCACTCTGTTGGTTGTCTTTTCACTCTGTTAATTGTTTCTTTTGCTGTGCAGAAGTTTTTATTTTGATATAATCCCATTTGTTTATTTTTCCTTTGGTTGCCTGTGCTTTTGGGGTTATATTAATAAAATCTATGCCCAATCCTACTTCCTGAAGGGTTTCCCCTATGTTTTCTCTTAGGAGTTTTATAGTTTCAGGACATATGTTTAATTCTTTAGTCCATTTTGAGTTGATTTTAGCATATGGTGAGAGGAATGGGTCTAGTTTCATTTTTCTACACATGGATGCCCAATATTCCAAGCACCATTTATTGATGAGTCAGTCTCTTCCACAGTGTGTGTTCTTGGTGCATTTGTCAAAGATCAGATGGCTGTAGGTGTATGGGTTGATTTCTGGGTTCTTTATGCTGTTCCACTGGTCTGTCTGTCTGTCTGCCTGTTAGTATAGCTTTGTAGTGTAGTTTAAAGTCAGCTAGTGTTATGACTCTGGCTGTATTTACTTCTTTATTTCTCAAGATTGCTTTGGCTATTCTTGGTCTTTTGTTATTCCATATGAATGTTAGAATTGTTTCTTTTTCCATTTCTGAGAAGAATGTCATTGGATTTTTGATGGGATTACATTGAATCTGTAAACCACTTTCAGTAGTATGGACATTTTCTCAATGTTAATTCTTCCAGTGCAAGAGCATGGGATATCTTTCCTTCTTGTGTCCTGTTTAATTTCTCTAAACAGTGATCTGTAGTTGTTGTCATAGATATTATTCACATACTTAAGTTAACTTTACTCCTAAGTATTTTATTTTTTTGGCGACTATTGTACATGGGTTAGCTTTCTTAATTTCTTTTTCTGCTAGTTCATTGTGGGAGTATAGAAATGCTATGGATTTTTGCATGCTGATTTTGTATCCTGCTACTTTGCTGTAATCATTGATCAACTCTAAGAGTTTTTTTGTAGAGTCTTTAGGCTTTTCTACATTCAGGATGCAATCCTGTATCATCTGCAAACAGAGACAATTTGACTTCATCTTTTCCAATCTGGATGTCTTTTATTTTCTTCTCTTCCTTGATTGCTCTGGCTAACACTTCCACTAATATGTTAAATGGGAGTGGTGAGAATGGGCATCCTTGTCTTGTTCCTGTTCTTGGTATTTACAAGAAATCAGTTGTAATATCTCCTTTTTCATTTTTAATTTTTGTTATTTGTGTCTTCTCTCTTCTTTTTTTAGTTAATCTAGCTAATGGCTTGTCAATTTTATTTTGAAAAACCAACTTTTGGATTCACTGATTTTTTTTGTACAATTTTTGGGTTTCTATTTCATTTAGTTCTGCTCTTGTCTTAATTACTTCTTTTAGACTACTTAGATTGTGTTTGGATTGTTCTTGGTTTTCTACTTCTTTAAAGTGAAGTGTTAGATTGTTTTCTTGCCATCATTTCATTCTTCTGAAGTAAACATTTATTTCAATAAATTTCCCTCTTAGTACTGCTTTTGCAGTATCCCAAAGGTTTTGGTATGATATGTCATTACTTTTATTGGTTGCAATAAATTTTTTGATTTCCTGTTTAATTTCTTCTTGGGCCATAGGTCATTAAGTAGAATATAGTTAAATTTTCACACATTTGTATAGTTTCCAGAGGTTCCTTTTCTATTGATTTCTAGTTTCAGTCCATTGTGATATGAAAAAATACATGGAATAATTACAATTTTTTTCAATTTGTTGAGACTTGATTTGTGACCTAACATGTGGTCTATCATGGAGAATGTTTCATGTGCTGATGAGAAGAATGAATTTTCTGAGGTTGTTGGATAAAATGTTCTCTAGAGTCTGCCAAGACCAATTTGTCTGAAGTGTTGTTTAGATCTTATGCATCTCTGTTGCTTTTTTGCCTAGATGATCTTTCCAATGTTGAGAGTTGGCTGCTCAGGTCCTTTATTTCTATGGTATTAGTGTCTATCATTTTCAATAGGTGCAATAGTATTGGCTTTATATATCTGGCTGCTCTAATGTTGGGTCCATATATATTTATGATTGTTATGTTTTCTTGCTGGATAGATACCTTATCATTACATAGTGGACTTCTTTATCTCCTTTTATGGTTTTTGGTTTAAAGTCTATTTTGTCTGATATAAGAATAGCTACTCTGGCTCATTTTTGTTTCTGTTTGCATGGTATAACTTTTTTCATTCTTTCAGTCTTAGGCTATGTGTTTCTTTACAGGTCAGGTGAGTCTCTTGAAGACTGCATATTGTTTGGTCCATCTTTTTAATCCAATCCATCAGTCTGTGGCTTTTGAGTGGGGAATTTAATACTTTTATATTAAGAGTTATTACTCAGGACTTCTGGTCAAGATGGTGGAATAGATGGTCCCCAGCATCACTCTCTCCCACAAATCAAATAATTTACAACTATAAAAATATAACAGCAGCCAAATTGGGACCTCTAGAGCTCAGGGGAAGAGGAGGAGAGACGTACAGAGTTCACGAAGGCAGGAGAAACCACGATGAGAGAAAGAAAAAACTGCTCTGAGCATTTTGTGTCAAGGCCACTTTAAGGCTGGAGCTGCTGAGCGCATGGGGCAGGAGCTGGCAGAATCTAGAACTCTGCTCTTCAGATGGAGTTACTTGGAGGTGGCAGGGGAGAAGAGGGCCTTTGTGGCCTCCAGGACAGCAAGACCACTAATGGGGTTCCTGTAGACCCACACAGGAGTGAGGAGCCAGAAGAGCTGAAAAGGAAGCCATTCAGAGGCTGGTGAGTCACTGCAAGGAACTGGTGCAGGGCCCACCCCATGGGAAGTGTTTGGAGCATGGGTGGTAGGGGAGATAGGCCCACTGGGAAAACACTGGGACACAGCAAGGACAGCTGATCCAACCCCCAATCAGTGCTGAACCACTCAGAGGAGACTGGTTAGGAATGCAGAATTGCATGGGGTGCAGTTTGATGATAAAACTCAGGCCCAGATCAGAGTTTCTATACCACCCAGGTGCACTGGGTCCCTGGAGAGGCAGAAGTACCTATAAGGTAAACCATTAAACCCCGAGCTTCACAAAAAGCCTTCCCTAGGTAAACAGCAGCAAAGCAGCAATTTAGTTCAATCACACAGCTCAAGTACTGGCTCCCACAGGAAGTTCCCCCATTTTAGAAGTAAGCAAAGGACAAAAAAGTAGTTCCGGCCCAGGCACACCACCAGGGTCTTAGGGCCTGCCTGAGAACACGAGGTTTGGAGCCGGACACTGGGACTCCACTCCCACATCCAGGCATATTGCCAGCACCTCAGGGCCCACCCTGGGGCCCAAGGCATGGAGAAGGGGACCAGACCCCCCTCCCACAACCAGGCACACCGTGCCAGCATCTTGGAGCCCACCTGAGGACCCAAGTCATGGAGAAGTGGACTGGACCCCCCTCCCACAACCAGGCACACTGTGACAGCACCTTGGGGCCTACCCAGCGACCTAGGGTATGGAGCTGGGGACTAGAACCCCCTCACAACCAGGCACCCCATGTCAGCACCTAGGGGCCCACCTGGGGACCTGAGGTATGGATCTGGGGACCGGACAGTACCCACAAGCAGGCACACTGCCAGCACAAAGGAGCATGCCCAAAACATCATCTCCATGTGGGTGGCCCACCACAGCCACCACAATAACCATGGCTGCCGTGAAAGTGGCTAGACATCACAACCACCATGCAAATGATCTGCCAGCCACAGGAGTGCATTGACACAAGGAGAGTCACCAGCAGAGATAAAGAAAAGAAGAGGATGTCTCTATCCACAAAGCCCATTTCAGAGTGACAGAAGAAGCATCTGCTCTATGATAATATTGGGGGATCTGACCACACCTCTCAGCATTGGACAGATCATGTAGGCAACAAATCAACAGAGTAACCATTATTCTTTCAGAAGGAGAGAAGAAATCTAGGGTAATTAGAGGGGGGAGGAGGGAGAGATTGGACAAGGGGCATAAAGAATAATTACAATTTGTAACAATATATATGCTAGTAATATTGATTTGATCAACATATCTCAATGTTGAACTCCAAAAATATGTATAATCAATTTTGATTCAATAAAAATTTTTTAAAAAAGAAGAAAAGAAGATTTTTCACTGTTGGAGAAAGAAGATAGAAACAAGTGTCAAGTCTACAATATGTCTCATGGTTTTATTTTTAATATATATTCAGTTAGATATACACAGAAACAAATATATGTGTATCTGTATGTATAAGTATTCGTACATATATTTCCTAGATCTATTCACTGGGAGTAACTAGAAACAGCAATACCCTAGTAGCAATTAGCATACTTAGCACAGATCTTGGTTTCTAAATACCAAAGTACAGACCCCTGGTTGATTCCAGTGCTAGGGTGAAGAAAATGTTAATGATACCAGAGCATTTTGTGGTGCCAGAAAGTAAGGAAGTGCTAAAAAATTTTTTAAAAAGAACGTTTTTGAAAGAGCACAGCAGAAAGTAACTTGAAAGAGCTCCAAATGGGCAAAGTTAGGACAATATTAATAAAAGGATACATGATGATACTATTGGATTAAAAGCCAAATAATAAAATAAGTGTCCGGGCCGAGCCCATGGCCCACTCGGTAGAGTGCAGCGCTTGGGTGCACGGCGACGCTCCCGCCGCGGGTTCGGATCCTATATAGGACTGGCCAGTGCACTCACTGGCTGAGTGCCAGTCACGAAAAAAGACAAATAAATAAATAAATAAATAAATAAATAAAAAAAATAAAATGAAATAAGTGTCCATGAATCTATACTGATGTAAGTATATGACTAAATTAGTAAATAAATAGGACAGAAGGGACAACTCTTTCATTAAGAAGAATTTCAATTAACAAACATAGAAGGAATGAAGGAAATAAAAAAGCGTCGTTAGAACACCACAGCAGTAATTGCCACAGTCAGCATTCACCAATGGAGGCTAAAATGAGTGAATCATGAAAGTACTGCATGATCAGCAGTTTCAACATGAAGATAAATCAATACTAACAACTTCAAAAGTAAAAAAAAAAAAAAAATAACTACTTAGCATTCTTTATTAGGCACTTAAAATATCATTAATAATACTAACTTTCCTTGTGGACATACTATATTCTAGTCAATATACTAAGCATTTTACAAGTTAACTCATATCTCAGAAAATCCTATAGGGTATGTCCCATTCTTATCTCGTTTGACAAATGAGAAAACTTCATAACAAAGAAGTTAGACAACTTTCCCAAACACACATGATTAGTAAATGGTGCATCTGAAATTTAAAACCAGAGCCTTGTTTATAGATAGACAGATATTAAACATATATTAGAGAGAGTATATAAATATGTATATATCTATCTCTATTTGTTTATTTTGAACTGAAGTTTAAAAATAAAATAAAATCATTCCCACAAAGAAAACACCAGGGAGTTGAACCACTGAGGAGGTGAAAAAGGAAATATTGGGACACCCCATCTGGCTAGTGTTTTTCTCCTTATTTTCATTGGATAAAGAAAATGCTGAGATCAGTGAGACAGATGATATGAAAAAAAAGTTTTCATCACAAGCTAAGCTCTGCCTATGTTCCATACAAAAGTGAAAGCAGTGGGATGCTTTTTACCTGGCAGGAGGACCAGATATCCTCTTTGAGAGGCTGTAAATATCCCAGAAGTCTCAGAGTGGCAAAGCTGCTGAGAATCAAGCTGGCATTCGGAGGCTGCTCGCGTCCTGGGCTCCTAGAGAGATCTCTGCTCTCCCAGGGGGTCTCCAGGAAGTTTGGCAGTTGAGCCACAGCTATTAGTGACCATAATGGCCTCTGAACCATCAATTTGCATCAACTTGCCCAGAGAATAGAATATTTCGTGCCCAGTGTCTTTACAGAGTAAAAAGATGCCCCTCTGAGTTGGACTTAAAAATAAGAGCTCAATTTGAATATGAAAGAGAAATCAAACTTAAAATTTCAATTCAAACATATTTCGTGTTCTAAAAGGATAGGTATTGACTAGCTATTTGAGGAAATAATATGAGGAAATTATTTTTAATCTTTCTGGGTGTGATAATGACACTTTGGTTATGTTACAGAAAGTCTCCTTATATTTTAAAGGTATATATTTACAGATATAATATACTTTCTGGGATACATGTCAAACTATTACAGGGGAAAGAACAGAGGAAGGTATAGATAAAACAGGACAGGTTCTGAGTTGATTATTGTTGAAGCTGGATAATGGGTTCATAGACATTCAATACATTATTGTGTTTACTTCTGTAAATGTTAAAAAATTTTTATAATAAAAAGCTTTTTAAAAGTAAAAAAAAAGAGTTATTACTGATAGTGTTGATTTATTCCTGGCATTTCACTGATTTTTGTTTGGATGTTTTGAATATCTTGTTTTCCTTTCTTTCTGATTTACTGTTCGTCTTCTGCGTTTGTTGGTTTCTTCAGATGAAAGATAAACTTCTTTTCTCTTTATTGTTTGCATTTTTGTTTTACTGGTGAGTTTTGTTCTTTCTTGAGTATTCATGGTAGTGATGGTTGTTTTTCAGGTACCAGGCAAAGTACTTCCTTGAGAATTTCTTGTAAGGCTGGTTGTGTGGTGGTGAACTCCTGCAGTTTTGTTTGTCTGGGAAATATACTATTTGTCCTTCATTTTGGAAGGATAGCCTTGCTGGGTAAAGTATTCTTGGCTGGCAATTGTTGTATTTTGGTGGTTTGAATATATCATTCCATTCTCTTCGGGCTTTTAGGGTTTCTGACGAAGAGTCTGCTGTTAGTATACAGGGGCTCCCTTACAGGCGACTTGACGCTTCTCTCGTGCAGCTTTTAAGCCTCCCGCTTTGTCTTTGAGCTTTGCCAATTTGACTATAACATGTCTTGGAGAGGACATTTTTGGGTTGAATATGTTTGGGGATCTTTGAGCCTCCTGTATCTGGAGATCTGTATCTCTCCCTACATGTGGAAATTTTTCTGCTATTATTTCATTGAACAGGTTTTCAACACCTTTTACTTTTTTTCTCCCCTTCTGGAATACCCATGATTCAGATGTTTGAGCCCTTAAGGTTGTCTGCTAGCTCTCAGAGTTTCTTCAATTTTCTAAATTCTTTTTTCTTTTTTTTCCCCCTGCCTGTGTTATTTTAAACAGGCCATCTTCAAGATTAGAAATTCTTTCTTCTGCTTCTTCTAGCCTGATGTCTAAGCTCTCTGTTGTGGTTTTTATTTTGTTCAATGAATCCTTCAGCTCCACAAGCTCTGCTAATTCTTTTTCAGGGCATTGATTTGTTTGTCCTTTTCCTCCTTCAGGGCCTGTATTCTTTTTCTCATTTTGTTGCGTTGTCTAACTGAGTCTTCTTGTATCTCATTGAGTTTCCTTAGAATTTTTGCTTGAAATTCTTGTTAGTCATTTCAAGGACTTCTTGTTCTATAGGATCTGGTATTTGAGAATTATTACATTCCTTTTGTGGTGTCATAGTTTCTTTTTTTAAAATGTATTTTTAGTTTCTCTCCATTGGTGTTTAGTAATCTGGTAGAGAAGTTACTTTTTCTGTTACTCTGAAGTGGGGTTAGTAGAGAGGTAGTTCCTTTTGCAGGTGTGTTTTGTAATGATGGTTGAATGGGGTGCTTTAGTACTGGATCTAGGAAAACACAGTAGTGTAATCTCTGTGAAGGTATTTTGGCTGAATTCAGTGTTGGTGTTGTGTGAGAGTGCCTCTGTGACCTAGTCCTTAGGAAACATTATTTCTTTGCTGAGTTTGGTGCCACTATATTGGTTCATCAAGACATGGGCAAACTATCAAATTGTGGGGGATACTACCTTGGAGTTTTGCCACTCTTAGGTTATAGTGGGTGTTCTTGGGTGGGACTTTTGGCCCCCTGGCTAGCTCACCCTGACTCTATTGAGTGCACTGTGGTGTACTAGTGCTCCTCAATTTGAGTGGGTGACTCTGGATGGGTTTTCTCGTTTTTCTTTCCTTTTTCCCTAGGCTCTACTGGTGACTCTCCTTCTGTCTATGCTAATGAGTGATCGCCAGGAAACTTATGAGGTAGTGCTGGCTGCTTCTTTGGCAGCAAGCCATCCTTACAGCAGAAGATGCTGTGACAGAGGCTGTCATGACCCACTTTTTCTGCATTGGTATCTGTAACATTGGCAGAGAGTATTGCTGATGCACATTTACCTGTTACTCCAGTGGGGCCTCTGTAGCAGCGGGGTGGACTTCTTGGGGGTGGGGCTTCACCAGCCTGGGTACCCATGGGGGTTGCCTGGTTGCCGTTGCTCCAGCCGGGCCTCTCAAATCTCAGTGCATTTTGAATTGCTGTCAATAAGCATTTCAAGGCTTCTTGGGTGTCCTGTGTCATTCCTCTGAATCTCCCTGTGGATCTCCCAGTATCGGCTGGTCACAGGGTGACAGAGGCCATGGCAAAGCCACCTGGGCCTAAATGAGCAGAGAACATGGAGCTGTAGAGACCATTGAGCTCAGCAGGGGAGAGACAAAGATCTACGAGTTTGTGGAAGGACCTTTTTTAAATTGATTAAATATATACATGAGGCACAGAGCTAACCATAACCACCTGTGACTAAGATGTGGTGAACAGATGAACACTAGCATCATGCCCACCACCCTCCAATTGCAGTTTGAAAATTGCCCCCGACCCAGACTCTCCCCAAAACACCTTTCCCTCCTCCCTGCAACCCCAAACACCACTAGTTCTGTTGTCTCCCTCTGCAGTTCCAACACACTACTGTGGTCTTTTTTTCCTTTCTTCTTTCTCTCTTAGCTCCAACTTATGAGTGAGGACATGTGGTATTTTTCCCACTATGCCTGGCTTATTTTACTTGACATAATTTTGTCCAAGATCATACATGTTGCTACAAATGGCAGAATTTCATTCTTTTTTATGGGTGAGTAGTATTCCATTGTGTATACATACCACATTTTCCTTATCCAACTGTACACTGATGGAAATTAATTTTGTTTGCATATGTTGGCTATTGTAAATAGAGCTGCAATGAACATGGGAGTGTATGGAACCCTTCAACATGACTTCCATTCCTTTGGGTATATATCCAGAAGTGGGATGGCTGGACTGTATGGTACATCTATCTGTAGTTGTTTGAGAAACCTCCATACTGTTTTCCACAGTGGCTGTACTAAATTACAGTCCCATCAACAGTGTAGAAGTGTTCCCCTTCCTCTACATCCTCACCAGCATTTGTTACTCTCAGTCTTTTTGATTATAGCCAGTCTAACTGGGTAGAGATGATACATCATTGTCATTTTGATTTGCATTTCCCTGATGATTACTGATTTTGAGAATTTTATCAAGTATATGTTAGCCCTTTGGGTGTCTTCCTTTGAAAAATGTCTATTCAGTTCCTTTGCCCATTTTTTTAATTGGGTTATTTGGTTTTTTACTGTGTAGTTGTTGGAGTTCCTTGTATATTCTGGATATTAATCCCTTGCTGGATGTATAATTTGCAAATATTTTCTCCCATTCCGTAGATTGTCTTTTCATTCGGTTGATTGTTTCCTTTGCTATGAAGAAGCTTTTAAGATTGTCATAATCCCGGGGGGAGGGGGGGAGGGAGAAGGGAGGGAGGTTTTGGTGATGGGGAGCAATAATCAGCCACAATGTATATCGACAAAATAAAATTAAAAAAAAAAAAAAAGTTAAAAATAAATAAATAAATAAATAAATAAATAAAAAATAAAAAATAAAAAATAAATAAAAAAAAAAGATTGTCATAATCCCACTTATTAATTATTTTTTTGTTGCTTGTGCTTTGAGGATCTTATTCATAAAATCTTTGCCCAATCCTTGGAAAAGATGAAGTCAAACCATCCCTCTTTGCAGATGACATGATCCTATAAACAGAAAATCCTAAAGACCCTAAAAAAACCTCTTAGAGCTGATTAACAATTTCAGTAATGTAACAGGATACAAAATCAACACCACCAAGTCAGTAGAATTTTTATTATTCAATAATGAATTAGCAAAAAAAAAAAAAAAAAAAAAAGAAATCAATAAAGCAAGTCTATTTAAAAGTCACCAAACAAATTAGGAATCAAATTAACCAAGAAGGTTAAAGATCTTTACAATGAGAACTACAAATCACTACTGAAAGAAATTAAATAAGACACAAAAATGTGGAAAGACATTCCATTCTCTTTTATTGGAAGAATCAACATTGTGAAAATGTCCATACTACCCAAAGTGATCTGCAGATTCAATGAAATCACCATCAAAATAACAAAAACATTCTTCATAAATTTTCAGAAATAGAAAAAAAAAATAACCTAACATTCTTATGGAACAACAAAAGACCCCAAATATCCAAAGCAATCCTGAGCAAAAATAAATAAATGAATAAAATAAATCTGGAGGCATAACAATTCCTGCCCTCAAACTATACTACAAAGCTATCATAACCAAAACAGCATGGTACTGGCATAAAATAGACACTCCAAGCAATGGAACAGAATAGAGAACCCGGAAATCAACCCACATACTTAAAGCCAACAAATCTTTAACAAAAGCAACAAGAACATGCATTGGGGAAAAGACTGCCTCTTCAGTAAATGGTGCTGGGAAAATTGGACATCCATAAGTAGATGAATGAAACTAAACCTTTACTACTAGCCATATATCAAAATTAACTCAAAATTCATGAAAGATTTAAGTATAAGACCTGAAACATAAAACTACTGACAGAAAACATAGAGGAAATACTTCAGATGGTAGGAAATGTACTATTTCTTAGAAACACAAAAACTAACAAAATTGATTCAAGAAGAAATACAAAATCTTATTACATGTAAAACTGCTAAAGAGATTGTATTGCTAACCAAAAACCTCCCAATAAAGAAAGACACCGGACTGGATAGCTTCACTGGTGAATTCTCTCAATCATTTACAGAAGAATTAACATCAATCCATCCAAAAATCTTCAAAAATATTGAAGATGAGGGGACATTACTGAGCTCATTCTGTGAGTCCAAATTTACCATATAACCAAAGCCAGACAAGACAGTTCAAGAAAAGAAAACTACGGATCTATATCTTTTATCAATATATATAAATCCTCAAAAAAAATACTATCAAGTTTAACTCAGTAGTATATTAAAAAGATTATTCACTATGACCAAGAGGGGATTTACTGTTTTGTTTTCTTTTTGGCAGATGGCTGGCACAGGGATCTGAACCACTGACCTTGGAATATTTGTTTTTTAAATTATTATTTGTATTTCTTTCCCAATTTTCTCATTTTATTCATAAATTGTTTTACAAATTTTATTTAATTTTCTATTTGTATTTTCTTGTAATTCCCCCAATTTCTTTTAAAAGGATTATTTTGAATTCTTTGTAAGTAATTTCATTGATCTTTATTTCTTCTGGGTCCATTTCTAGACCTTAATTAGTTTCCTTTGGTGGTGTCAGATTTTCTGATTTTTCACAGTCTTTGTGTCTTTACAGTGTTGTCTGCACATTTGAGGAGATGGCCACATTTTCTGACTTGTTAGATCTTTGCTATTTAATATTTGAACTTAATCTTGGGCCTGCAGTTGCTTCTCATTCTGAGGAAGATTTACAATGAGCACCAGAAATTAAATGCTGCCCCAGAACTAAATCACTGACCTGAAGCTCTTTCCTGGTCTGGGGAAGATTTAATGCAAACAACAGAATGTAAACACTGTACCAGAACTAAATTGTTGGCCTGCCTTTATTTTCCAGTCTGGGGAAGACTTATTTTGAGCAGTGGAACTTAAAGTCTGCACTGGAGCTTAAACACTGACCTCTAGTTGTTTCTGGGCCTGGGGAAGACTTAATACGAATGCTAGAACTTAATCATTGACCTTTTAGTTGTTTCCAGGTCAAGAGAAGGCTCCACAGGAGAACCTGTGTTATGTGGGAAATTCAGCCAGAGACTCTGGCCTAAAATACCTGTGGATTGTGCCTTCTGCAATGTGATCATACCAGCCAGTCTTCTAAGTATAGTTCTTCCACTGATTGGAAGGCAGAGCAGCTTTCATGATCCAGGTGCCAGTCACTGTGATCAGCAACCTCACTCTTTCTCCAATTCACCCCATGTGTTCAGCCTACTTACATTTCTAATGCTTCCTGTGGGATGGAACTGAAGTGGGCTTCCTGTGAAGATCCCCAGACCTATGGGGAGATGAAGAGCCCACCTCTAACTCCCTCCTACCACCTCAGAAACCATTAAGTCCAGGGGAATTCTCTGTGATTTGTTATGCCAGTTTGGGAGAGGAGGTGGCATGGTCTCAGATGACCACTCCTCTTACCAGTCACAGCTTTTCTCACTTCTGCAGCCCCAAGGGGATTCTCCCCTTTTTCCATGAGTTCTGAAAAATTCAGGGTGGTATTCTTGTCTTGGAATAGTTGTTAGTTGTATTTTTCTGTTGGTGAGTGATGCTTGTGTCCTCTTATTCCATCATATTGGTGACATGACCCAAGACTATACATTTCTTACTAATCCAACCTTAGCTGTAGTCCAATTCTTTATATCTAGCACTTTGTTACTATTCACTTTTAACTAGTTTGCGATTTTTATTAGAACTTTTTTACCCATTAGCTCTTTAGCAGCATCATTTGATATTTCCAAACTCAGGCATTACTTAAGTACTTTTATGTTTTTTAAAAAGTTTTTGCAAACAAAATTTATTCAGTTGCAACATAAAGATTCTAAGTTTAATTAGTATTTTTTCTGAATACTGCAAGTGTATTCAAAGATTTAAAATTCATCCAGTACTCATAATTTATATCATTTTGTATTACAGAATTTTCATTGTCTCTTTTAGTCCTAAAAATTTATAGTCAATATTTTTAAGTTTACTCTCATTTTCAACATTTTTAATGTTCTTAATTTCTTCTTACATGGTATACATCTTATCCTGGGGTTATTTCTATAAGTCTTAAAATAATCCTATTCGTTGCTAAAATGGTTTGTTGATAGCAAACACTTTCAGTTATTTTCTGAAAATATCTTTTTTTTTTCAGCATATTCCTTAAAATAGTTTTTCTGGGTATATTTTTATACTGACAGTAATGACTTTCTAGCTTTCTCTGAAGGTGTCATACCACTGTCTTCTTGTCCCACTGGTTTTGGTAAGTTATCTATAAACAGAGGTGAGCTGTTAAACCAACTCTCTCAAATAAATATAAAAATAAAAAGAGCTGATTTATAGTGATTTGTAGTGCTTGAAAAATTTGTGTGGCTATTTTCAAGCTAGTGATGTGACATCCCTAAACATAGAGTTGGAAAGATATGTGCATAATATGATTTTTTCTTTTCAGATAAATGGTTTTATTTCATTCAGGCTGATTTTTTAACAGGATCCTTGACCCTTTCTTTTTTGTTCCCCACTTTTCTTCCACCTGCGGTACCTCTCATTACATTCTTGCTCAAAAATTTGTGTAAACCTCATGGTATTTATAGTTCTGTATATTTGGCCAAATGCTTATGGTTATACAAAAACACACATTTCCTTATATATGTACATACAAATTAGCATAGCATATGTCTTCTAAGCATAGTGGGAAAGGACCACTGTTTTGATCACCAAAATAAATAAATAGTATTACAAAGATGTCTCTGCATTTTCTATCTCTCTCTCAATAATATATTGGGGAAATAACACTAAATTAATGAGAAAAATATATTTATGCATAATTCATTACACAATTACTTTGTTGATTACCATTAATTGTTTGCAGTATTTTACACTTAACAGAATAGTATATAAAATACAATCAAACAGAAAGAAATCAATAATCCAGTAGAGGTATTGATTTTTAATGCCCCAATTGGAAGCATGGCCCTGAGTTTAGAGAGCCTTAAACAAATGGTGACTTTTGTGCCCAACTCTTTTCTTAATTCTATTTACTGCTTAATCTTATAACATCAGAATAAGAGCCCTATTGTGCTAACTAATGACCAATGCAGTGAAATGGCTTGGTGAGCCCTAAGACGAGAATGGGGTAGCAGTCCTGCTTTTGCTTCACTCCCTTCCCCGTCCCACATCTGTCTCAGTGATTATGTCTCCTGGGCACTGTGTCTATTAGAATTACTTAAGACACTAGTTTAAAATGATGATTCTAGGGATCCTACTGAATCAAGCATCTAGGCATGATGCCCAGACAATTTTACTAAAACCTTGTGAGGATACAGCCTCAACAAACAACGTAAAGCTTTTTAAGGGGAAGAAAAAAAAAAAGGCCACTTAAAAGGTCCATGGGACAAGAAACATAGAATAGAACCATTTTAAATTTACAACAAAAATCAGAAATTACTCTGGTGCTACCAAAAATGAACTGAAACTTGAAATGGCAAAACTCTTTTATTGAACATTCTGCTGAAGCCCAAGGGACAATGTGACCTCTTGCTGGTACTTCTCTAATCTGTCACTTTGAGCTTTCTTTTGTGTTCAAGGATCTTTAAAAGCATCTTCTATGAATCACAGATGCCCCAAACTCCTTGAAATCTGCCGAGGTGACCCACATCTGCTTGAAACTGCTCACAGAGGTCATGATGGATGCACCAATCCAGGCAGAGAAACATCTCTCAGGAGGAGCCGTGATCTTAATGGGGGTCTCTTTGAAAGCCAGCTGTTCCATTTCTTTCATGAGCCTTTCTTCCAGCCCAGGGAAGAGAGTGGTGCCCCCAGATAGCACAATATGAGCAAACAGGTTCTTCTGGATGTCCCTGTCACACTTCCTGATGCTGCTAAGGACCATTTTTGAGAGTCCTGGGTTGTGGTGAGGCCCAAAAAGAACCTCAGGCGCCTGGTACAGCTGTTCCCCAATTTGTATGACATTATCATCTGGCAGTCTGTATTCCCTCAGGACCTCATCAGGCCTCTTGCATAGCTCTTTCTCTGGCTCCAAGGCAACATAGCATAGCTTCTTTTTGATGTCATCCACCAAGGCCTTGTTGCGTATGCCAGAGAAGATACATCCGCTGTCAAAGAGGAGCTTGGTGAGGTGCTCTGTGATGTCCTTCCCTGCCACACAGAGCTTGGTGGCTGCATGAGGCAGGCAGTAACCCTCAAAGATGGGGACAGTGCAAGTGACCCCATCCCCACTGTCCACCACCAGACCTGTGACACAAGCAGAGGCATAAAGTGCTACCACTGCATGGTTGGACAGGTAGAAAGCAGGCACGTTGAACTTCTCAAACATCATTTCTGCAATCTTTTCCCGAGTCGCCAGTAGATTCAAGGAGGGCTCAGTCATGAGTACTGGTTGTTGACAGGGTTTTACCCTCAGCTCCCACTCAAAAATATGCTCCCAGAGTTTCTCCACGTCATCCCAATGCGTTATCAGTCCACGCTCAATGGGGTACTTCAAATATAAGGCCTCATACGTGTGGAAGGCTTTTTCGCCCACAAAGAACTTCTTTGTATCGGCTCTTGTTGACAGCATGCTGAATTTAGGATGACCCACGACAGAGTTGATGACATGACGGGGTCCAAGCTCTCCGGACAGGCCTGCTTTGCAGACTCCAGAACCGTTGTCTAAAATCACAGCTGGAATATCTAATACGTGTGGATCAAACATGTCTGTATCGTGCTCTTCGGGACTTCACCAGAATAAAGAACTCTTAGGCCACTCTGTGAGAAAACAGGTACCTTTGGGATTCCAAAGTTCTCAGGTTGCCACTCAGGCAAAGCTAGTAGGCTGTCCCCAATCCAACCAAATGCCCCTCCTCAGCCCATGAATCCTGTCTCCTTTCTGGTGGGCCAGAACCTGCTGAGGCAATTTCAGTGATGACTGTCTTTTATGTAACAATGTAGCCATGGCAACAATTGCCCATGGTGACAATCAGAGGGGTGGGGTCTCTGAGCCACCAATATTCCCTACATGGTGAGACATTAAGCAGAGGAAGGCAAATTACACGTACAGATAGCTTTGATAAGCCTGTGAACTCACAGCAGAGGCTTAGTTTTAGGATAAAGTGATGAAACTGTTGGTTTGTCCCAGAGAACTGCCTTCTCTGCTCTGCTCAGCCGCTGCATGGGACACACACACACACACACACACACACACACACACACGCACACGCGCACACGCACACACACACACACACACACACACACACACACACACACTACCCCTCCCTTTGGATGGAGAGATTAAGCACAAGGTGCAGGTCCGGGTCTGAGCAGGGAAGTCTGCAACTCAGTCTAGCAAGCACTAAGAATGTTTTTTCCCCTTATATTTTTAAAGCATCTTTAGTAAGATGTTTCATACATCATAAAACTTATCTATTTAAAGTGCACAATTCCACAGATTTTAGTATATTTACTCATATCTGCATATGTTACAAAAGTCAATTTAGAATATTTTCATTACCTAAGAAAGAAAACCCCTACCCTTTTGCTATCACTCCCTCTTCAGACCATCCCTTAAACAACCACTAATATATATTCTATATTTATAGATTTATCACTTGTGCATATTTTTTACAATTGGAATGATACAATCTGTGGCCTTTGTGACTGGCTTCATTCACTTTGCATAATGTTTTCAAGATTGAGCCATTGTTTAGATATAACACATTTTGTTTATCCATTCATCTTTTGACAGACATTTGGATTGTTTCCATTTCATTGTTATTAAATAAGCTGCTTGAAACAAGCTTGTACACTTTTTTGTGTGGACTGATTTTTTCTTTTCTCTTGTTTATAGATCTAAAAATGGAAAAGCTGAGTCATATGACAACTCTATTTTTAATTATTTTAGGAATTGTCAGTGTGTTTTCCAAAGTCTGAGACATTTTGTATTCCTACCTGAGGTGTAGGTGGGTTCTCTACATGCTTGCCAACACTAATCAGTATCTGACTTTTTGATTCTAGGAATCACAGAAGGTGTGAAGTGGCATCTCATCACAATAATGTCACTTCACACCCACTAGGATGACTGTAGTAGAAAAACGAAACATACCAAGTATTGGTGAGGATGTGGAGAAGTTGGATCCTTCATGCATTGCTAGTGGGAATGTAAAATGTTGCTGTCACTGTGGAAAACAGTTTGGCAGATTCTAAAAAAGTTAAACACAGATTTAACTTTTGACATAGTGATTCTACTCCTAGATCTGTATCCAGAAAATGGAGAGCAGGTGTTGTGCAGGATCTCAGATCCTTCTACCCCTTCCTGTGCAGGCTGTGAGGCAGGTAATTGAAAGAAGATTCTTGCAGCTTATGCAAGGTAGACATACTTTATTCTTCACATGTGAGCTTCACAGACATGCTTTATCCTCAGACATGAGCTCTGCTGACCAGCGGTTCAGAGCAGTTACCTTTATACTCTTAGTACACAATAGCAGCCACAAGCCAAGCATTACATAATTACAACAAACATGCTGAATCAGTAAATGGGCACACATGTGCAGTTACACTACTTTTATAACTTGTTTCTAGAAAATGTGCTGAATCTTGACCATTTGTAACAGATGTGAGGCAAGAGATCCTGACTAAACTTTTCTACTTTCCTTACAAGCCACCCCCTTGAGGATCACTCACCATACAATCTATGCATGCTTGATATTCTGCATGTTCCTTTAGCAAGGATAGATGACCCTTGCATCCATAGGCCACAGCAGCAATATAGGCTACAGCAACACGCTACTAAAATACAAGTGCTCCCTCCCAGAACAGCTAATGTCCATCTCCAGGAAGATGACATATTAGTCCACCGTTCCTGGAGGGGGTCTCCAATTATTCTCTGAACAACATGAATCTCACTAGTAAACTGCTGCCAAGCCTGAGTAACATTATGATGATAGTCATGGATATACACACAACATTCTGTTCCAAAGAGGGTGCATACCCCTCCCTGGGAGGCAGTTATCATATCCAAGGCCATTTGGTTTTGCAAAACCACTTTTATGATCTGATACAATTCTTGATCTAAAAGAGTTAAAGCATGATGAGTCTGATTCAAAGCTCTAACAATATTGTCAGCTAATGCAGTTATTTGCCACTTGGGCACCAATTAGCAGTAATCATCCTGATGATTTTCCATGGGAATCCTGCAGCCACACTGGTAGGAAACTCAGTGTATATCCAGCAAGCAGACACATTGGCCACATGTGCATATGTATGTACCCAGTCAACTATGGTGTTAGCAGCCACAAGACTATAGGCAAAAAGACAAAAGAGTTACTGGTACCAATAGAGGGAGTTCTTGTCCCTCTGGTGGAATACATGCCAGTTTACCATCCTGAGAAAGGATGGTTGCAGGAATAGGTATCTTACCTGGTTTATGATGCCATACATTATCCACTAATACTGTTGGATCTGTAGGTTATACATATCCTTAGTAGTAACATGTCAGCAAACTTATGTAATAGAACCTCAACTGGAAATGGTTTGCCCTTACAAGGTCTCTCATTTAGGATTAGAATCACTGGTGATAAATTCCATGTCCACCCCTTTAGGGGTGGGAGGTGGGCGGATAGCCTCAGTCCCCTTTTCAAAAGACCATCATACCATTCAATCATCCCCACTGCTTGGGGGTGATATGGCACATGTAACTTCCACTGTATTGATGGCTGTGAAGCCCACTTCTGTACTTCCTGTCCTGTAAAGTGTGTTCCATTATCACTTTCTATGACCAGGGGTCAACTGTACATGGCTGTAAGGCTATTCAATTCCCTAATAGAATGTACCTGGTCTGGGGCCTTGCAGGCCCACACAAACAGAAGTCCTGTAAGCCATATCAATGGCTGTGAAAATATACCTGAAATTCTCTGACATGGGGAGCAGTCCCACAAAACCCACCTGCCATTGAATAAGGCACACTCTTCCTTGAGTTATTTGCCCATTGGTATGCAACATCCATTGGGGGTGTGTATTCTTATGAGCACATACTGGGCAAGTGTACAGGCATTCACTACATCTTCCCATTTTATAGGCAGGGCCCATCTTTGAGCTGCCATCCACACGGTCTTGTAGACAGCATGCTTCATCTGTTGATGTAGCCACTGGGCTACATGAGCAGCTGGGGCTCTCTTCAGCCACCTTACCTTAGCCAAGGCATCAGCTTCATCATTGCCTGGGCTGGCTAAGGAGAAGTGTCCTGTGACTTGGAAAAGAGTTATTTCCTTCTCATGTTCTAATTCCCATAACTCCTGCCACATGGCTTGTCCCCACAGGGATTGGGGGCCTGCCATCCACTATTGGTATTTCCAGGTAGATAACCAAAGGGTAAGATCGTTGTATACTGCCCAACTGTCTGTAAATATAGTCAATGGCCCAGGTTCATTTTTAATCGCCATACATACTGCTCTTGAATCAGCCCATTGACTACTTTGCCCTATGCCATTTTCACACCATATGGTATCTGTTAAGGGCCGGACAGCAATGGCCATACATGATGCTAAGGGACCAATGTTAGAGCTATCTGTATACCAGGCTTGCTCCACAATAGGTTTCTGTCCTTCATGGAATGGTGTGGTGTCTACCTCCAGGGGTAGGGGTTGTGTCAAGGTCTCCTCCACTACTTCTACTGGTCTTAACAGTTTGTAGTTCATTTGATAGAAGACTTGCAAATATAGTACTCCTTTGTTCTTTATATGCTCCTTATTTGGACAGAGTGGGAATTTCAGCTGCATCTGTTTTGGGGGCAGTTGCCCATGTATATAAACAACCCAGTATGGGGTATGTCCTCTGTACTAGGACCTTGGCAGTTCCTGTTATATCTTCAGTGGCCATCAGGGAAGAATATATAGCTGCCAACTGTTTCTCTACCAAAGAGTAATGCATTTCAGTGCCCTTCCAGAGCTGGGACCAGAATCCTATTCAGAATCAGTCCTGTCTTTGACACAACCCCCATCCTGACCCTTCTTGGGTTATATACACATCTAGTTCAAAAGGCCAATGGGATCAGCCACTTGTAAGGCTTGCACTTGCTGTATATCTTTCTTTGTATCCTGGTAAGCCCATTCTATTTCCTCAATCCAATCCCAAGGGGCTCCTTTCTTTGTTAGGGCATGCACTGGACTGGCCATTTGAGCCACATTGGGTACAAAAGCCCTCCAATACCCTAGAAGTCCAAAATATGCCTGCAGCTGAGCTACTATTGTGGGCCAAGGGTATGCTCCCATTTTGTCTACAATAGCTTCTAGGATGACTTGTGTCTTACCCAACTAGAAAACTCCCAAGAATTTGACAGCCCAAGTCCTTATATTTTGATTGTGTTCACAGCCCACCCACATCATTCCAAATGACCTAATGGCATTAGCGCTGCCTGAGTTAACTCTGCAAAAGAATCAGAAGTTAGTAAGACATCATCTATGTAAAGAAACATGGTGACCATGTTGGGCTTATTCCACTTGGCCAGGTCCCCAGCCACTAAACCATGACAGGTGGTTGGGCTATGCAGGTAGCTTTGGGGCAACACTTGAAAAGTCCTTTGCCTTCCTTCCCAGGTGAAGACAAATTGATCTTGGCTATCAGCCGAGATCAGGATAGAGAAAAAAGCATTTGCCAGGTCCAATACATAATGATAAATTCCTAGCTGAGTTGTGAACTGATCCATTAAATCATGAACCAAAGGCACAGCTGCATGCAAAGGAGGCACTACTTTGTTTAGTTCTCGATAGTCTACAGTCATTCTCCAGGTACCATCAGGTTTTTTCACTGACCATACCAGGCCATTAAATGAGCTATGTGCTGGACAAATAATGCCCACTTTCTCTAACTCCAATACAGTGGTACCTTTCTCCACATGTCCTCTTGGTAGGCAATACTGCTTCACATTGACTATAACTCTTGGCTTAGGTAACACGTGGGGGTCATGTTTAGCATATCCCCATAACACAGGCTTTACTGTCTGTATGTGCAGCTGAAATTCTCCAACTGTTGTTTGCAAGTGCAAACAATAAAGTACATCTATACCCAAGATGTATTCAGCTACTGGGGATACATACATAATATATACATGACGTGGGGGGGATTGTCTTATGCCCAACGGCAATGAAACAGTTTTGACTTTAATAGTATGTCCTCCATAGCCATCTACACAAACTCACAAACTGTGGCCCTCAGAAACTAGTCTAGGTTGCCATGTATCAGGCTACATTGTGTGCTGGTATCCACCAATGCCAATACACGCTCCACATTTGTCTCTGACTAATGTATTGCCAGTTCAATGTGAAGCCTCCGGTCCTCACCTGCCCCCCAAAGACGAGCACCTTGGCCTGCTCCCTAACTGAAATGGAACAGTCTGTTCACCTCCATGGAAGCAGCCAAAAAATCCTTCAGATTCACTGGGCGTACCCAGCCATCTGTTTCTTTCAGAGGTTTGGTGACACACTGCTCAGGGTGCAATTGCTGCCACAAGGCAAACAGGAACAAATGTGGCTGCCAGTCAATTTTCTCCCTATTGACCAATGCCATGAGCAAGTTAAACCACATCACATTCAGCAGGTCTTGCTTGGTCCCTTTGGGATAACATCTCAAGCATTTCCTGTGGGTGTGATCTTCACCACCTTTTGGACCCCCTTTGCTTGTCTCCTCCCCTCCACTTCACCCAGACTGACCATAATGGTCATTACTTCATGTATAAGATGACCAACGTATGGGGCCAGTATGGCCATCAGTGAACCAAAGGACATTGAGGGAGCACTTTGCAGCACTATGTCTCTCATGCTGCCTGCAAAACATTCATTGTCTGGGCCATGGGCATTCACATTAAACATGGACTATTGCATCCCCAGCTCCTGAATTATTTGAACCAGCTTGGCATACGTTTGTCAACTACTCACAGTTTCAGGTAGTTCTCCAGCATTTGTCCACACAGTTCAGACAGCTGCATTCACCCATTCCATCAAAGAGTGGTTGCCCTGCCCCTGTGAATATCTGCAGCTATTCTCTAACTGCTACTGCAGGGACAGGTGCATGGTAATGGAGGCTAACTTTACCACCCTTCACCAGAGCACATCACACCATCCACCCCTAGGTCCCACAACTGTAGGAGCCAAGCAGCTAGGGGTTCTCCCTGTTTCTGTTGAAACTATTGCCCCAAATCAACCAATTTGGCCTGGGTGTATGGGATATAAGTAGTGAGTTGGGTCTCTTGTTGGTTGCCTACCAGTTGTCTGCCTGGTCCTCTAGGCTGCCCATACTCCATTTTCTGATGAACAACAGAAACGTACAGGTTCCCCCAACTCACCATCGGGTTTGTCATCATCCCTGGTGTCAAAAGCAAGAATGACCTGTTGCTGTACTTCAGCCTCCTGAGCATGTACCCGCACTTCCAACATGTCTGCCTTTTGTTTCAAATCCCAAAGCCACACACTTCATGAAGCACCTGGTCCATGTTGACTTGCAGTACAGTGAACAACAGCCAGCCCCCAGTCAATAGGAAAGCAGCCACCAGGGTAGCCACATTTACTGCCCTTCCCGAGGGGCTAATGGCTCCCTTACTTGCCTGGAATCCTGCTGACTACTATGCCAATTGTCAGGCTGGGTCACAGACCCCTCATATGCAGACTGGGTCACAGACCCCTTATGTGCAGGTTGCAAGCTAGGTAGTTGGATAAAGATTCTGGGAGCTGTTGGCAAGGTTGACATGCTTTATTTGGATGTGAGCTCAGCCCCCAGTGGATCAGAGCCATTGTCTTTTAAGTCAGATAGCCAAGGAACACCGGGGTGCACATGCACAATTAAAGTATTTACAACAGATAGGCTGAGCCATGCTCAGCCGGATATAAGGTGAGGGAATCTGACCAGTTTGTCTCCATTTTCCTCACATCCCTCCTCTATCCATCCCACTCACCTCACCTTCCACATCGTGTCTGCACACAAACACTCTTTTCCCGATCTGTTCAGTGTACTTCATTCTATTATTGCCCCAATAGAAAATATTATTCTCAGGCAGTAGATGCATTCATTTATAAATATGGATTAATGGAAAGAAAACAGTTAAAGGACCTTACTAAGGTCAAAATTACATAGACAGACTACATGTGTGCTTTTAGAAGCATGGGGGAAGGTGACACCCTTATCAAAAACATCTCTCCCTCTGACTTTCCATGAGGCAAAGAGGAAATTTTAAACAGAATTCTAGATATAGAAGTATTAAGACCAAGTTTATGAAACTGTTACTAGTTTTAGATAAAAAAGATAATCAAGATGGTACGGGATCCATAATTAGATGCCAGTCTACATAATGTTAGGCATCTCAAATATGCAAAGCATCAGGTAAAAGTTCAGGTATTTTTCAAATAAATGCATAGTTGACCGAAATTTCCCATTTTCATCTGGATATCTGACACTCTATACAAATAATCTTAAGGTCTAGATTTCAAGCCTTTATTTTGGGACTGCCTGGACATAAGGTTCTAGTCCTGATTATGTTTGGCCTATCCATGACTGCGTTACGTAGTTATATACAACATAATCATGGAGTGAGTTAAATTTGCCCACTAGACAGTACTATGAATTCTTTGATGCACCATATGAATCACTATAGGATTAATGAAAGCAAGCAAGAATTATATATCCACAAGCTAAGCATAGTTGAAGCCATAATCACAAAACTCCTTAGCTAATTCTGTCTTGTACATTTGAATAGTTATATAAAAAACAAAATTTTGTATAGTAAATGTCAAATAAAAATGCAAAGTAGAGGACAAATGCAAAAATAAAGGGCAAATGCAAAATCAATTAGGTGAGTTTTTTTGTTGTTGTTTGCAAGCAGATAGTCTTTTTAAAAAGGAAAATGAAAATGCTCTGAACTCTTCATCCCATGCTGAGTGGAGAGACAAGCAGTAACTCTGATTTTGACTCAGATCTACCATTTGCTTGGTCAGCTGTGATTTCCCCTGGAGCTTGAATATATTCATTAGATTTTCAATGAAAACTAAGTCAGGCTGCAGAAAGTGATGAAATAATGTTAAGCAGCCTTTTTCCATCCTCAATGAACGAGCCTTTTCACACCATCGGACTTGAGGACATGTTCATGTGGGCTCCAAACAGGACCCTACTTGTAGGAGCAGTCAACTATGTGGCAGAGCAGACAGAAGAAACACCTTTGAAAGAAAAATGGTGAAAAATGTGGTGCAAAATTTATACCAAGATACCAAGATCTAACTTAGTTGCCTCTCCTTCTTACTCCTTAACATATTTTGGTTTTCAGAATGATTTTGCCCTAGTTTCCTCTTTGCACTTTCATATTAGATTTTCTTGCATGTGTGACAAAAAAATCCATAATACATCAATAACTGTAGTGCTCTCAAATTTTTAATAGCTTCACAAAAATGTTATAGGAAATTTTCATATATGTTATTTTTGAGTGATATTTGGTTCATTCGGTAAAAATATATATTTTATTTTTATTTTATAAATAATTCAAACTCTCACTCCAAATATTTTATTTTTTCCCCATCTTTATTAAGGTATAATTGACAAATGAAAATTGTATATATTCAAGGTGTACAACGTGATGATTTGATATACATATACATTGTATAATGATTATGACAATCTAAAATTAATCAACACATCCATCAATCTATCATCACACATAGTTACCATGTGAGAGAGAGTGTGTGTGTGTGTGTGTGTGTTTAGGACACAGGATCACTGCAAGTCACTCCAAACATTTTAAGTGGTACATTGTATTTCAGAACCCATGCTGATGTCTGATACTCAATATTTACCTAATATCCATAATTTTCTCAAATTGCTTTTATAGGTATGCTTTTGTAAAATAAATTTTGAAGAAAAGATAACAACATAGAAGAATCAGTATGAAGCTGCTAATTTAAAATCCTCTTAATTAGTATTATTATTAACTAATAATCTATGATCAGTTATTAATGGGAAAAACTTGTTTTCTGGTATCTATATTTCATTCTCCAAGAATCCAGTGGGGGAGGAGGAAGAGAGGATGTTGAAAGGTAAAAATAAAACTTTATATTCCTTATATATGGCCAGTTTTGCTGGCATCTACTCATTTGAAAATTTACACAGCAATTCAGAACAGAAATGGAACTTTTTAATTATAAGCAGTCTTTTTATTTTCTTATTTAATTAAATAAACAAGAAATGAAAGGTTATATTTTTAGTATTTTTTTTGCGGGGTCGGGGGGAGCTTGCCAGTACAGGGATCTGAACCCTTGACCTTGGTATTATAACATGAGAATTTTTTTTTTTTTGGACTGGTAAGGGGATCCCAACCCTTCGCTCAGTGTCGTCTGCACCAGGCTCAGCCAGTGAGCGCACCGGCCATCCCTATATGGGATCCGAACCCACGGCCTCGGTGCTACCAGCACCACACCCTCCTGAGAGAGCTACGGGGCTGGCCCATAACATGAGAAATTTTAAACTGAGGTATAATTTATGTACAGTGAATGTTCAGATCCTAAGTCTACTGTTCAGTCAGTTTTGATATATACATGCCAAGATACAGAATGGTGTCATCACCCCAGAGACTTCCCATCCCCTTAACAAGTTCACTGGTGAGTCACTGCCTCACTCCCCACCATAAGAAGCATCACTTTTTGAATTTAAATGACCAGAGAATAGTTTTCTTAATAGGTTATTTTGCCTACATTTTTTTTTTGTGTGTGTGACCAGTAAGGGGATCTAACCCTTGGCTTGGTGTTGCCCACACTGGCTCAGCCAGTAAGCGCACTGGCCATCCCTATATAGGATCCGAAACTGCGGTTTCAGCGCTCCCAGCGCCGCACTCTCCCGAGCGAGCCACAGGGTTGACCCTGCCTACTATTTTTTAAGATATAAATTACATACAGGAAGATTTATCCATTTTAATGTATAGTTCTGTGAGTTTTAGGAAATGTGTACAGTCATGTAACTACCACCACAATCAAGATACAGAACAATACTTTCACCTCCTGAAATCCCCCCATATCCCTTTGTACTCACCCCACCATCTGCCCCTGTCCATTAGCAGCCACTAAATTGTTTTTTGGTTTTTTTTTTTTTTTTAGCTTTGTCTTTGCAAAAAAATTCCATAGAAATTGAATCATAGAGCATGCAGCCTTTGGAGTCTGCTTTCTTCCTTTGAGATAAATGCATTTGTGTTTCATCCACATTGTGTGAGCCAATAGTTTGTACCTTTTTAATATTGAGTAGAGTTCCATTGTATGGAATGTACAGCAGTATATTTATACATTCCCTACTTAAAGAACATCTAGGTTGTTCCCAGCTTTGAGTGATTGTGAATAGAGCTGCCATAAACATTTGCATGCAGGTTTTTATGTGAACACACACTTTCAATTTACATGAATTATGTCTTCTTGCTCATTCCTAACATTAAAAATTTGCACCTTCTCTCTTTTTTTCTTGATCAGTTTGGCTAGTGGTTCATCAGCTTTATTACCCCCTTCCAAAGCTTATAACCATTTCTTTGTTTTCTTTACTGTTTTTCCAATTTCACTTATTTCTCTTCTTAATTTAAAAAATTTGTTTGATGGCCCAGAATTTGATCTGTCTTGGTGAATGTCCCATGTGCATTTAAAAGACTTCATATTTTGCTGTTATTGAGTGGAGTGTTCTAAAATGTCAATTAGACCAATTTGTGCATAATGTTGTTCAAATCTTCTATACACTTATTGATTTTCTGTATAATTTTTTATGAGTTATCAAGAGAAAGTGTTGAAGTAAGTATCCAGCTGTAATTGTTTATCTAGTTATCCTATCAGTACCATCAGTTTCTGCTACCTTTATTTTGAGGTTATGTAGTTTGATACACAACTATTTAGAATTATTATATCTTTTTGGAGAATTGACTACTTTATTATTATGTCATGTTTTTCTGTATCTCTGGTAATGTCTCTTGCTCTGAAGTCTCCTTTGTTCTCTATTAATAAACTATCACAGCTCTCTTTTGATTGATATTTAAATTATATACATTAAAAGGCTTTTACTTTTAATGTATTTATAACATTATAGTGAAAGTTGATTTCCTTAAGACTGAATATAGACAAGTCTTCCTTTTTTTATCCCATCTAACAATGTATATCCATAAATTGGTGAGTTTAGACAACTTACATTTTTTTTAACGATTGACATGCTTAGGTTGAAATCTACCATATTGATCTTTCCTATTATTTCTTTTGTGTTTTGACTTATATTCACCATTACAGTGGCATACAGAATAATAGTTTCATTGCCCTGAAAATCATCTTTGTTCCACCTCTTCATTACTCCATCCTTCCTCCCAAGGCCTTGACAACCACTTCTACTGTCTCCCTAGTTTTGCCTTTTCCAGAATGTTTTACAGTAGCAATTATGCAGTATGTAGCTTTTTCAGACTGGCTTCTTCCACTTAGCAATATGCTTTTAAGGTTCCTCCAGGTCTTTTCGTGGCTTGATAGCACATTTCTTTTTATTGCTAAATAGCGTTCCATTACATGGACATACTCCAGTTTGTCTGTCAATTCACCTATTAAAAGATATCTTCGTAGATTCCAATTTTTTTGTCAATCATGAATAAAGCTGCTATAAACATTTCTGTGCAGGTATTTGTTTGGACATACATTTTTAATTCATTTCAGTGAAGACTAAGGAGAATGATTACTGGATTGTATGGTAAAAGTGTGTTCAGTTTTGTAAAAACTGCCAAACTCTCTTAAATGTGGCTGTGCCATTTTAGATTTCAACCAGTGGTGAATAAATGTTCTCATTACTCGACATCTTGGCAGAATTTTATGTTGTCGGTGTTTTGGATTTTTGCCATTATAATAGGTGAGTTGTGGTATCTCATTGTTGTTTTAATCTACAATTACCTAACAACATACGATGTTTAGCATTTTTATATGCTTATTTACCATTTTTGAATCTTCTTTGATGAGGTTTCTGTTTAAATTTTTGTCCACTTTTTAATTAGATTGTCTGTTATCTTCATTCTCTTAAGACTGCATTTTGCACAAGAATTTTCAAATTTTATGAAGTCCAACCTATAAAGTTTTAAAAAATGAATTATGCTTTTGGTGTTGTGTAACACTTCTTAAAAAATAATTCTTCTTCCATATCCTTTCCTTAGTCTTCTGGGATTCCTATTCCACATATGTTAGACATTTTAATATCTTCCCACAGTTTCTGGATGGTCTCCTTTTTTAAATTACTTTTGTCCATTTTTGTTTGGGTAATTTCTATTGCCCTATCTTCAAGTTTACTCATTCTTTCCTTGGCGATGTTAATGCTACTGATGAGCTTGTAGAAATCATTCTTCATCTCTGCTTTTTTTGTATGTACATTGGATTATTCTTGATTTTCTGGTTCCTTGAGGAACAACATTAGGTTGTTTATTTGAAGTCTTTCTACTTTTTGATGTAAGCACTTATAGCAATAAACTTCCCTCTTAGTAATTCTTTTGCAGTAAACCATAGGTTTTGGTATGTTGTGCTTGCATTTTCATTTGTTTCAATTTTTTTTTTAAATTCTCTGATTAATTTCTTCTTTGACCCATTGGTCATTCAGGAGCATGTTGTTGAATTTCTTTGTATTTGTGCAGTTTCCAATCTTTTGCTTGCTATTGATTTCTAGCTTTATTCCTTTGTGGTCTGAAAAGATAATTGATATAATTTCACTTTTAAAAAATTTTTGAGACTTGATTTGTGGCTTAACATGTGGCCTATCCTTAAGAATGATCCATGTGCTGATGAGAAGGATGTGTATTCTGCAATTGTCGGATGAAATGTTCTGTAAATATCTGTAAAGTTCATTTAGTTTATAGTGCAGTTTAAGTCTAATGTTTCTTTGTTGAAATTTTTGTCTAGATGTTCTGTTCAATGCTGACAGAGGGATGTAGAAGTCCCCAGCTATTATTGTATTGGAGTCATCTCTCCCTTTAGATCCAGTAATATTTACTTTGTATATATGGGTACTCTGATGTTGGGTGTAGAGCAAAACTAAGTGAAATAGAGACCCCTCCAAAAAAAGATACAAAATATTGACAAAACAAAAATTAGTGTTTTGAAAAGTTAAACAAGATATATAAACCATTAGTTAGACTAACTAAAAAAAGAAAAGAGAAGACCCAAATAGCAAAAATCAGAAATGAAAAAGAAGACATTACAACTGACAACACAGAAATACGAAGAATCATTAGAGACTATTACAAACAACTATATGCCAAAAAATTGGAGAATCTGGAGGAAATGGATGATTTCTGGACACATACAACCTACCAAGACTAAACCATGAAGAAACAGAAAACTTGAACAGACCAATAACAAGTAGCAATATTGAATCAGTAAAGTAATAATCAGTTTCCCAACAGAAAGCCCAGGACTGGAGGGCTTCACTGCTGAATTCTACTAAACTTTTCAAGAAGAATTAATATCAATTCTTCTCAAACTATTCCAAAAAATAGAAATGGAGGGTATTCTTTCAAACTCATCCTATGAGGCCAGTATCACCCTGTGGTATGGATCGTATCCCCCAAGTTTTATGTATTAGTAGCTTGATCCCCACTGACTATTAAGAGGGTGGGAAATCCTATTATAGTAATTGAAAGATGGGGCCGTGAAGAGATTATTAGATTCTGAGGAATTGATTAAACATGGTGGTTGTGTGTGTGGTTCTGAGGGCTTTGAAAGAAGACAAGATGAAAGGTTAGTCTCTGTCTGCTCTGCCACTTTCTAACATGTGAGACCCCTGAATTGCTATAATGCCATGACCAAAGGAAGGCCCTCACCATAAGTGTTCCCTAGACTTTGGACTTCACAGCCTCTGAAACTGGAAGCAATACAGTTTGTTTTCTTACAAATTACCCGGTTCTGGATATTTTGTTATAAACAACAGAAATGGACTAATACACCCTGATACAAAAATCAGACAAGGACACAACAACAACAAAAAAGAAAACTACAAGCCAATATCTTTGATGAACATAGATGCAAAAATTTTCAACAAAATGCAATCCAAGTTCAATGGTACATCAAAAAGATTATGCACCATGATCAAGTGGGATTTATCCAAGGGAGGTAAGGATGGTACAACATATGTGAATCAATAAATGTGATACACCACATGAACAAAATCAAGAAGAAATACCATATGATTATCTCAATAGACACAGAAAAAGCATTTGCCAAAATTCAACATCCTTTCATGATAAAGACTCTCAACAAAATAGGTGTTGAAGAAAAGTATCTCAACACAATAAAAGCCATATATGACAAACCCATTGCCAACATTATCCTGAATGGGGAAAAGCTGAAAGCTTTTCCACTAAGAACAGGCATGAGACAAGAATGCCCACTCTCACCACTGTTATTTAACACAGTGCTGGAAATTCTAGCCAGAGCAATTAGGCAAGATAAACAAACAAAAGTGATCCAAATTGGAAAAGAGGAAGTCAAATTATCCCTGTTTGCAGACCACGTGATTCTACACATAGAAAATCCTAAACACTCCACCAAAAAACTCTTAGAACTAATAAATTAATTCAGGAAAGTTGCAGGATACCAAGTCAACATAAAAAATTAGTAGTGTTTTTATATACCAACAAACTATCAGAAAAAGAAATCAAGAAGAAAGCAATTCCATTTACAATAGCTACCAAAAACAAACAAACAAACAAAAACCTAGGAAAAAATTTAACCAAGGTGAAAGATCTCTACAATGAAAACTACAAAATTACTGATGAAAGAAGTTAAAAAGGACACAAAAAAATGAAAAGACAATCCATGTACATGGATTGGAAGAATTAATACTGTCAAAATGACCATAATACCCAAAGTGATCTATGGATTCAATGCAATCCCTATCAAAATACCAAGACATTCTTCACAGAAATAGAACAAATGATTCTAAAACTCATATGGAACCACAACAGACCCCAAATAGCCAAAGCAATCCTGAGCAAAAAGAACAAAGCTGGAGGCATTATACTCCCTGACTTCAAAATATACTACAATGCTATGGTAACAAAAACATCATGATGCAGGCATATAACAGACACATGGACCAGTGGAACGGAAGAGAGAACCTAGAAAGAAATCCACATATTGACAGACAACTGATTTTTGACAAAGGTGCCAAGAACATACACTGGAGAAAGGACAGTTTCTTCAATAAATAGTGCTGGGAAAACTGGATATCCATATGCAGAAGAAAAAAAAAAAACTCTCACCATATACCACAAGCATCTCAAAATACATTAAAGACTTAAATGTTAGACCTGAAACTATAAAACTACTCAAAGAAAACATAAGGGAAACACTCCAAGACATTGGTCTGGGTAAAAATTTCATGGAAAGACTTTTAAAGCATAGGCAATAAAAGCAAAAATAGATACATGTGATTATATCAAACTAAAAAGCTTCTGCACAGGCTTCCAGTCAAGATGGTGGAATAGATGGTTCCTAGCATCACTTTCCCAAAAATCAACCAATTTACAGCTATTAAAAAACAATGACAGGAGGCCTGAGAGCCACACTGGAATAGGCAGGAGGCACGTGCTATGGGAACCCCAGCTCAGGCTGGTCCCTGCTGCCCAGAGAGGTCCAAGAGCTGCTGGGCCCACATACTCTGAGCCAGCTAAGCTGGATCAAGCAGGAGCCATGTGCCATGGGAACCCCAGCCAAGGCCAGTCCCTGCTGCCCAGAGAGGCCCGAGAGCCACCGGGCCCACACACCCTAAGCCAGCTGTGATAGAACAGGTAGGCACTGCATTGTGGGACCCCCAGCCCAGGCCAGTCTCCACTGCCCAAAGAGGGATGAGACCTGCCGGGCCCACACACCCTGAGCAGGCCATGCCAGAACAAGCAGGCACCATACCATAGGAACACCTGCCACACAGAATTGGCAGTCCCTGTGGGATCCAGTCCAGACATCAGGGTGGAGCTAGTAGATTGTGATACTCCTTTCCATAACCACTAAAAACCAAATGAAAGATACCAGAAATATGAAAAATCAAGAAAGTCTGACATGACCAAAGGAAAATAATAGCACTCAAGCTCTAGGTCCTATAGAACAGGAAGTCATTGAAATGATTGGCAAGGAATTTCAAGCAACAATTCTAAGGAAATTAAATAAGATACAAGAAAACTCAGGCAACACAATGAAATGAGAAAAAGTATACAGGACCTGAAAGAAGAAATGTACAAAGAAATCAATGCCCAGAAAAAGAATGTAGCAGAGCTTGTGGAGCTGAAGGATTCATTCAACAAAATAAAAAACACAACACAGAGTTTAACCAGTAGGCTAGAACAAGCAGAAGAGAGAATTTCTGACCTTGAAGATGGGCTGTTTGAAATACCACAGGTGGACCAAAAAGTAGAAAAAAGAATTTAAAAAATTGAAGAAAATCTAAGAGAGATAGCAGACAACCTTAAGTGCTCAAATATCCGAATCATGGGTAATCCAGAAGGGGAGTAAAAAGAAATGGCGTTGAAAACATATTCAAAGAAATAATAGCAGAAAAATTCCCAGGTATAGGGAAAGAAATAGATCTTCAGATTCAAGAATCCCAAAGATCTCCAAACATATTCAATCCAAAAAAGTCCTCTCCAAGATATGCTATAGTCAAACAGGCAAAAGTCAAAGACAAAGGGAAAATCTTAAAAGCTTCAAGAGAGAAGCATCCAGTCAACTATAAGGCAGCCCCAATCAGACTAAAATAAGACTTTTCATTGGAAATCCTAATAGCCAGAAGAAAATGGGATGATATATAATAAATACTAAAAAACAAAAATTGCCAGAATACTTTACCCAGCAAGGTTCTCCTTCCAAAATGAAGGACAAATAGCATATTTCTCAGACAAACAAAAACTGTGGGAGTTCACTACCACACAACCAGCCCTACAAGAAATTCTCAAGGGAGTACTGGGTTTGGTACCTAACAAACAACCATCACTGCCATGAATACTCAAGAAAGAACAAAACCCACCAGTAAAACAAAAATGCAAACAATAAAGAGAAAAACTAGTTTATCTACCACCCCAAGAAACCAACAAACACAGAAGACAAACAGAAAATCAGAAAGAAAGGAACAAAAGATACTTAAGACATCTAAACAAAAATCAGTAAAATGCTAGGAGTAATCAACACCTTTCAATAATAACTTTAAAGGTAAAAGGATTAAATTCCACACTCAAAAGACACAGACTGACTGACTGTATTAGAAAGATGGACCCAACAATATGCTGTCTTCAAGAGACTCACCTCACCTGTAAAGACAAACGTAGACTAAGAGTGAAAGGATGGAAAAAGATACACCATGCAAATAGAAATGAAAAATGAGCTGGAGTAGCTATTCTTATATCAGATAAAATAGACTTTAGACCAAAAACCATAAGAAGAGACAAAGAAGGCCACTATATCATGATAAAAGTATCGATCCATCAAGAGGACATAATAATCATAAATACATATGCACCCAATGTCAGAGCAGCCAGATTTATAAAGCAAACACTATTAGTCTTAAAGAATGAGATAGACTCTAATACCATAATAACAGGGGACCTGAGCACCCTACTCTCAACATTGGACAGATCATCTAGGCAAAAAAAATCAATAGAGAAACACAAGATCTAAACAATACTTTAGACCAATTGGACTTGGCAGATATCTACAGAGCATTCCATCCAACAACTTCAGAATATGCATTCTCATCAGCACTGGAACATTCATCACCATATGTTAGGTCACAAATCAAGTTTTAACAAATTCAAAAAATTGGAATTATTCCATGTATTTTCACAGATCACAATGGACTAAAATTAGAAATCAATAACAAACAAAACTCTGGAAACTATACAATCACATGGAAATTAAACAACATTCTACTTACTGACCTATGGGTCCAAGAAGAAATTAAAGAGGAAATAAAGAAATGTACTGAAACTAATGAAAGTAATGACACATTATACCAAAACCTGTGGGATACTGCAAAAGCAGTACTAAGGGGGAAACTTATTGCATTAAATGCTTACTTCAGAAGAATGGAAAGATGGCAAGTAAACAACCTAACACTTCACCTTAAAGAACTATAAAAACAAGAACAATCCAAACTCAAAGTTAGTAGAAGGAAAGAAATAATTAAGACCAAAGCAGAACATAATAAAATAGAAACCACAAAACTGATACAAAAGATCAATGAAACAAAAAGTTGGTTTTTTGAAAAGGTAAATAAAATTGACAAATGTTTAGGAAGGGTAACTAAGAATAGAAGAGAGAAGAGCCAAATAACAAAAATTAGAAAGGAAAAAGGTGATGTTACAACTGATACCTCAGAAATACAAGGAATCATTAGAGACTACTCTAAACAACTATATGCCAACAAATTTGAAAATCTGGAGGAAATGGATAAATTTCTGGACACACACAAACTACCAAAACTGAGCCAATAAGATTTAGAAAATCTGAACAGACCATTAACAAGAAAAGAGGTTGAAGCTGTTAGCAGAAGTCTCCCAACAAAGAAAATCCCAGGACCAGACAGGTTCACTGCAGAATTCTACCAAACCTTCCAAGAGGAATTGATACCAATTCTCTACAGACTATTCCAAAAGGTTGAAACAGAGGCCATTCTCCCAAACTCATTCTATGAGGCAAATATCACCCTGATACCAAAACCAGACAAAGATACAACAAAAAAAGAAAACTACAGGACAATATCCTTGATGAATATAGACACAAAAATCCTCAATGAAATACTAGCTAAGAGAATACAGCAACACATACACAAAATTATATACCATGATCAAGTGGGATTCATCCCAGGGATTCAGGTTGCATCCCAGGGTTGGTTCAACATATGCAAATCAATAAATGTGATACACCATATCAATAAAATTAAAGACAAAGACCATATGATCATCTCTACAGATGCTGAAAAAGCATTTGACAAAATTCAATATTTGTTCATGATAAAGACTCTCTACAAGTTAGGTATATATGGAAAGTATCTCAACCAATTAAAGCCATATATGATAAGCCCACTGCAATATCATTCCGAACTGGAAGGTTGTCCCTTAAGAACAGGAACTAGACAAGGATGCCCACTCTCACCACTCCTATTCAACATAGTGTTGGAAGTACTAGCCAGAGCAATGAAAGAAGAGAAGGAAATAAAGGGCATCCAGATTGGAAAAGATGAAGTCAAACTGTCCCTGTTTGCAGATGATATGATCCTATATATTAACAGCCTAAAATCTCTACCAAGGAAACTATTAGAGTTGATAAATGATTTCAGCAAAGTTGTAGGATACAAAATCAAGACACAAAAATCAGTAGCACTTCTATACTCCAACAGTGAACATGCTGAAAAAGAAACTGGCAAAAGCTCATCTCACCATATACCAAAATCAACTCAAAGTGGATTAAATAATTAAATATACATCCTGAAACAATAAAACTCCTTAAAGAAAACTTAGCAGAAACACTTCAGGAAATAGGATTGGGTACAGACCTCATGAGTATGGCCTTAAAAGCACAAGCAACCAAAGGAAAAATAAACAGATGGGATTCTACACAGCAAAAGAAACAATTAATGGAGTGAAAAGACAACCAACAGAGTGGGAGAAAATATTTGTAAAATATACATCAGATAAAGGATTAATATCCAGAATATACAAGGAACTCAAACAACTTTACAGCAATAAATAAATAAATAAATTAAATAAAATAAATAAACCAATTGAAAAATGGGCAAAGGAGCTGAATTGGCATTTCTCAAAGGAAGATATATGAATGGCCAACAGACACATAAAAAAATGTGCAACATCACTTAGCATTCAGGAAATGCAAATCAAAACCACACTGATATGCCATATCACTCCAGTTAGGATGGCTGATATCCAAAAGACTGAGAATGATAAATGCTGGTGAGGTTATGGAGAAAAAGGAACTCTCATACACTGTTGGTGGGACTGCAAAATAGTGCAGCCTTTATGGAAAATGGTGTGGAGGTTCCTCAAAGAATTACAGATAGATCTATCATATGACCCAGCTATTCCACTGCTGGGAATATACCCAGAGGAATGGAAATCATCAAGTCGAAGGTATACCTGTTCCCCAATGTTCATTGCAGCACTCTTTACAATAGCCAAGAGTTGGAACCAGCCCAAGTGCCCATCATCAGATGAGTGGATATGGAAAATGTGGTACATCTACACAATGGAATACTACTCTGCTATAAAAAAGAATGAAATATTACCAATCACAGCAGAGAAAATTATATTAAGTGAAACAAGTCAAGCACAGAAAGAGAAATACCACATATTTTCACTTATTTGTGCGAGCTAAAAATAAATAATAAATAAATGTACAAATGAATAAACGGTGGGGGTAGGGGGGAATAAGACACAACAATCACAACTCCTAGAACTTATTAAGACAAGTGAACAGATATGATGTGGATGAGGGGGAGAGGTGAAAGGGAGGGGGAAAAGTGGATCTGGTAAAGTGACACGAAAAGCAACTGCATTGTATATTGATAAATTAAAAATTTTTAAAAAGATGCATCAAAATATGGCATAATTAATATAGTGACTAATTGAACAAGGTGTTGCAAGACTTCACTCCAAACCAGGTCTTTTTCTCACATATTTCCTGCTATCGCTCTGAAAGGGGTGCTTCTATAGAAATTAAATGGTAATAGTATAGTAAATTTAAACATTACATAGCCATTCAAAGAATTGAAACTTAATTCACTTAACTGCAAAAGTGGTATCAAATTTTACTATGAGTAAAGAATAAAATATCTAGTTATAGTTCTACATAAAAAAAAATAAACAGCTTCTGTACAGCAAAAGAAGCAATCAATTGAGCGAAAAGACAACCAGCAGAATGAGAAAAAATATTTGGGATCTATTCATCTGACAAGGGATTGATGTTTAGCATATACAAGGAACTTAAACAACTAAACATCAAAAAAACTAATAATCCGATTAAAAAAATGGGCAAGTGACCTGAATAGACATTTCTCAAAAGAAGACATACGAATGATCAACAGGTACATGAAAAAATGGTCAGCATCACTAGTCATCAGGGAAATGCAAATCAAAACCTCAGTGAAAGATCATCTCACCCAGTTAGAATGACTATTATCAAAAAGACAAAAAATAACAGACGCTGGTGAGGGTGCAGAGAAAAGGGAACTCTTACAGACTTTTGGTAGGAATTTAAATCAGTAGAGCCATTATGGAGGTTCCTCAAAAAACTTAAAATAGAATTACCATATGATACAGCAATCCCACTGCTGGGTATTTATCCAAATGAAAGGAAATTAGAATACAGAAGAGATATCTGCACTCCCATGTTTATTGCAGCATTATTACAATAGCCAAGATATGGAATCAACCTAGGTGTCCCTCTACAGATGAATGTATAAAGAAAATATGGTATATGTACACAGTAAAATACTACTCTACTATGAAAATCTGTCATTTGCATGTCTTAAAATCCTGTTTGCAGCAACATGGATGACCCTGGAAGACATTATGTTAAGTGAAATGTCAGGCACAGAAAGATAAATACTGCATGTTCTCACTCATATATGGAAGCCAAAAATAAAATAAGTTATAGAGATTAGAATTGTGGTTACTAGAGACTGGGAAAGGGAGGGGGAGGGTGGATAGGGAGAGGTTGGTTAATGGACACACAATTACAGCTAGAAAGGAAAAATAAGCCCTAGTGGTATACAGTAGTGCTAAGCACCTATAATAATAATAATAATAATAATTATTATTATTATTATTATATTTATTATTATTATTTTTTGTTTGTTTGTTTGTCCATGTTCTTTTCTTTGCTTTTTTTTTTTTTTTTTTTTTAAATTTTTATTTTGTCAATATACAATGTGGTTGCTTATTGTGGCCCATCACCGAAACCTCCCTCCCTCCTCCCTCCCCTCCCTCCCACCCAAAAATGTCCTTTCTGTTTGCTTGTCATATCAACTTCAAGGAATTGTAGTTGTTATATCTTCTTCCCCCACCCCCGGTTTTTTTGTGTGTGTGTTTGTGTGGTTTTATTTATTTATTTTTAGCTCCCACCAATAAGTGAGAACATGTGGTATTTCTCTTTCTGTGCCTGACTTGTTTCACTTAATATAATTCTCTCAAGGTCCATCCATGTTGTTGCAAATGGCAGTATTTCATTCATTTTTATAGCTGAGTAGTATTCCATTGTGTAGATATACCACATTTTCCGTATCCACTCATCTGATGATGGACATTTGGGCTGGTTCCAACTCTTGGCTACTGTAAAAAGTGCTGCAATGAACATTGGGGAACAGGTATACCTTCGACTTGATGATTTCCATTCCTCTGGGTATATTCCCAGCAGTGGGATAGCTGGGGCATACGGCAGATCTATCTGCAATTGTTTAAGGAACCTCCATACCATTTTCCATAGAAGCTGCACCATTTTGCAGTCCCACCAACAATGTATGAGAGTTCCTTTTTCTCCACAACCTCGCCAGCATTTATCGTTCAGAGTCTTTTGGATTTTAGCCATCCTAACTGGGGTGAGATGGTATCTCAGTGTGGTTTTGATTTGCATTTCCCGGATGCTGAGTGATGTTGAGCATTTTTTCATATGTCTGTTGGCCATTTGTATATCTTCCTTAGAGAAATGCCTACTTAGCTCTTTTGCCCATTTTTTAATTGGGTTGCTTGTTTTTTTCTTGTAAAGTTGTTTGAGTTCCTTGTATATTCTGGATATTAATCCTTTGTCAGATGTATATTTTGCAAATATTTTCTCCCACTCTGTTGGTTGTCTTTTAACTCTGTTAATTGTTTCCTTTGCTGTGCAGAAGCTTTTTAGTTTGATATAATCCCATTTGTTTATTTTTCCTTTGGTTGCCCATGCTTTTGGGGTCGTATTCATAAACTATAGGCCGATATCCTTGATGAATATAGATGCAAAAATCCTCAATAAAATACTAGCAAACAGAATACAGCAACACATACGTAAAATTATTCACCACGATCTAGTGGGATTCATCCCAGGGATGCAAGGTTGGTTCAACATATGCAAATCAATAAATGTGATACATCCTATTAATAAAGTCAAACACAAGGACCATATGATGATCTCTATAGATGCTGAAAAAGCATTTGATAAAATTCAGCACTCATTCATGACAAAGACCCTCTATAAGTTAGGTATAGAGGGAAAGTATCTCAACATAATTAAAGCCATATATGACAAACCCACTGCTAATATCATCCTGAATGGGGAAAAGCCGAAAGCTTTTCCTTTAAGAACAGGAACCAGACAAGGATGCCCACTCTCACCACTCCTGTTCAACATAGTGTTGGAAGTACTAGCCAGAGCAATGAAAGAAGAGAAGGAAATAAAGGGCATCCAGATTGGAAAAGAAGAAGTCAAACTGTCCCTTTTTGCAGATGACATGATCCTATATATTGAACAGCCTAAAGCCTCTACAAAAAAACTCTTGGAGTTGATAAATTATTTCAGCACAGTAGCAGGATACAAAATCAACACACAAAAATCAGTAGCATTTCTTTTCTCCAATAGTGAACATGCAGAAAGAGAAATCAAGAAAGCCTGCGCATTTACAATAGCCACCAAAAAAATAAAATACTTGGGAATTGAGTTAACCAAGGATGTGAAAAATCTCTATAATGAGAACTACAAACCACTGCTGAAATTAGAGAGGATACAAGAAGATGGAAAGATATCCCATGCTCTTGGATTGGAAGAATCAACATAGTGAAAATGTCCATACGACACAAAGTGATATACAAATTCAATGCAATCCCCATCAAAATTCCAATGACATTTTTTTCAGAAATGGAAAGAACTATTCAGACATTTATATGGAATAATAAAAGACCACGCATAGCCAAAGCAATGCTGAGCAAAAAAAATAAAGCTGGAGGCATAACACTACCCGACTTTAAGCTATACTACAAAGCTATAATAACCAAAACAGTATGGCATAAAAACAGACACACCGATCAATGGAATAGAATAGAGAATCCAGAAATCAACCCACACACTTACTGCCATCTGATCTTTGACAAAGGCACCAAGCCTATTCATTGGGGAAGGGACTGCCTCTTCAGCAAACGGTGCTGGGATAACTGGATATCCATATGCAGGAGAATGAAACTCGACCCATACCTCTCACCATATACTAAAATCATCTCAAAATGGATTAAGGATTTAAATATACACCCTGAAACAATAAAACTTCTTAAAGAAAACATAGGAGAAACACTTCAGGATATTATTATTTTTTGACTGGTAAGGGGATCGCAACCCTCGGCACAGTGTGGTTTGCACCACGCTCAGCCATTGAGCCCACAGGCCATCTCTATACAGGATCTGAACCCGCAGCCTTGGCGCTACTAGCACCGCACTCTCCTGAGTGAACCATGGGGCCAGCCCTAAGCATCTATAATTAACAACAATTTATTGTATATTCTCAAATGACTAGAAGAGAGAAGCTCAAATGCTGTCATCAAAAAGAAATGATAAATTGTGTGATGATAAATATGCTAACTACCCTGATTTGATCACTAGACATTGTGTACATGTATTGAAATATAACTCTGTATGCCATACACATGTACAATCGATACATTTCAATTAAAAAAAAAAATTACTTTAAAAATTTTCCTGTCCAACATCTGCATCATATCTGAGTTGTTCTGTTGATTCCTTTTCTCTTGACAATGTTTTGTTTCATTTTCTTCTTTGTATGTCTTGTAACTTTTTTGCTGAAAGCTGTATACCTTGTGTAGCACAGTAAAGACTGAAGTAAATAATCATTACAGTTGGAAATATACACATCTTCTTCTCTAAAGCTTTCCATGAGGGAGGTTGAGTCAATAGTCAGGAACTGAGTTGAACGTACTAGCTATTTATTGCTGCTGTAACAAATTTCAATATAGTAGATTAAAACATCTATTTATCATCTTACTGCTTTGTAGCTCAGAAATTTAGTGAACATGATTGGTTTCCCTACTCAGGGTCTCATAATGCTGAAATCAAGGTGTCAGCTGTCCTCGACTCTTACGTGGAGGCTCTAGAGTAAATTACATTTCCTAGCTCATTCAGGTTGTTGGCAGGATTCATTTCCATATGTTGGTAGGACTTAGTTCCTGTTTCCTTGCTGGCTGTTAGCCAGGATCATTTTAAGCCTCTAGAAGGCACCTGTGTTCCTTGGCTGATAGTTCCATTGCTCCATCATTAAAGTCAGCAATGGCATGTCAAGTTTTTCCTTATCTCTGACCTTCCTTTCTGCCTCATTTCCCCTGCTTACCTCTTCTGCTACACTTCTCTGTGTCCAGTCATAGAAATTTCTTTTCTTTAAAGGGCTCAGGTGATTGGAGTGGGTGTACCTGAGTAAGACAGGTAAGCTCCTGATCTTGAGGTCTATAACCTTAATGATGTCTGCAAAGTCCATTCACAGCAATACCTGATTAGTGTTTAATTGAATGACCAGAGATGAGAATCTTGGAGGGACATCTTTAGAATTCTGTCTACTACACTGGGTTTGAGTTTTGTGATTTACTCTCAACATACCACCGGCTTTAAATTCTTGTGTCATTACTGTGTACTAAGCTGGGTGCTTGTTTGCCAGTGTTTTTCTCATTGTCTTTTCCCCTATCAGCTTTACATCTTCTATTTATGCCTGTGCCTCAGAGTATCCTTCTTCACACATTTGTCCCTCTTCTAGAACTGCCACCATTTGTTACTTGACACTTGTAGCCCTGGTGGTAAGGTATGGTGGTGGTGCTCTCTCTTGTTCTCATTCATTCTCTTTCTAAATAGGTCCTGTGTCTCTGAGTCTCAGGGGTGGGTGCCTTCTCCATGATCTTGCTCTGTCTGTAGCAGACCTTCTGGGTCCAAGAGGCATCCCTACTGCTTTTCAATGATACATATTTTTTTTCTGTTCCACTCCCCCTGCTGCAATGTGTTTTCACCAATATCCTTAATACAACAAGATTTATTGTCTTTTCCCTTTGGCTTAAGTCTTTTGTTTCCTACGGGAAAGTGAGATAGGAATAACATAAGTGGTTGGACATCATGACTTGCTTATAGAAGGCGATGTTCTCCTCTTATAGGTCTATACTGTGAGAGACCCTTTCTCAGGAATCTTGCCCTACCTCATTTGTTCTTGTTAGCACCCAGTGAGGCCCATAGAGAATAGTTTACAGGTGGGTATGAATTCTCTTTGTGTCTGAATTTCCCAGACTACATTATCAAGATAACCCATTTAAAATTTTAGATGAATTCTACCTACTGGCTAGTATAGCTTCCAGTGTGGCATCTGCCCAGGTAAACAAGTGCTCGTATACCATTTGTCCTTGAAGGCACCCGTCTTTCCTTAGATTTTATGCCATTTTGCTGCCGTCTGTCCTTACTTCTCTGATGGTTTCAAAAATTTTTGTGAGTTTGCAGATTGTCTGGCATTTTTCCTTTCTGCAAGTGTGGAGATAGTGCTCGTTATAGCTTTCTACATCCTAAATTGAAGCAGGAAGTACCACGAAAACTCACTTTCATAAAAACTAAATAGTCAAAAACCTTGGTGTTTCCAAGTACTTATACATTAAGTTAATTTTACAAATTAAATTTTTAATTATTTTAGATAAGACTCCTTAACTTATGTCAACATAGATTTTAGATTGTTATTGGTCCCATACAGCAATAATAATGGTAATATATATGGTTATTTTTGCTCATCTTTCTCAGGGATTTTTTTTTTTTTTTTTGAATAGAGTAATTGCTCTCCAATGCAATCTATTTTAAGGAGTTCCCGATCTTCAAAACCATTTTATCTTACATTAGACTGTTGCTGGTACCAGAACTTTTACCATTATAAGTTCTTTTTTTTCTTCTAGTTGTTCTTTTATATGTGAGACACAAGCATCCATGTGTATAACAACTGCACACACTATCAAAATCTTTCCAGTAGTTTCTTGAGAAATTACAACACTGTCTAAGGGAATAAATTCAGACTCAAGCATTACAATGGAGAACATTAATACTGGGTATAACTATTAGGTCCAAATCAGAAAGAGGAACACAATTATTAAAACCTTTGAATATTCACACTTTTCCTATTAGAAACATTCCTTTCAACCACACTGAGATACCATCTAACCCCAGTTAGGATGGCTAAAATCCAAAAGACTATGAACGATAAATGCTGGCGAGGCTGCGGAGAAAAAGGAACTCTCATACATTGTTGGTGGGACTGCAAAATGGTGCAGCCTCTATGGAAAATGGTATGGAGGTTCCTTAAACAATTGCAAATAGATCTACCATACGACCCAGCCATCCCACTGTTGGGAATATACCCAGAGGAATGGAAATCATCAAGTCGAAGGTATACCTGTTCCCCAATGTTCATCGCAGCACTCTTTACAATAGCCAAGAGTTGGAACCAGCCCAAATGCCCATCATCAGATGAGTGGATACGGAAAATGTGGTACATCTACACAATGGAATACTACTCAGCTATAAAAACGAATGAAATACTGCCATTTGCAACAACATGGATGGACCTTGAGAGAATTATATTAAGTGAAACAAGTCAGGCACAGAAAGAGAAATACCACATGTTCTCACTTATTGGAGGGAGCTAAAAATTAATATATAAATTCACACACACACATACACACACACACACACAAACCGGGGGGGGCGGAAGAAGATATAACAACCACAATTATTTGAAGTTGATACAACAAGCAAACAGAAAGGACATTGTTGGGGGGGTGGGGGGGAGGGAGAAGGGAGGGAGGTTTTGGTGATGGGGAGCAATAATCAGCTACAATGTATATCGACATAATAAAAGTAAAAAAAAAAAAAAAAAAAAGAAACATTCTTTTACCTTGTCCTTCTCTTTCCCTCAATTCATTAGTTACTTAGAATGCTTGTGCTGGCTCTTGGATGCCTAATCCATGTCCACTGCAGCACATTGCCCAATATATAGTAGATGCTCAAAAAATGTTTTCTCATGACTTTTCATGAATGAAAGTGAATAAATCGAAATTATTTAACCATGAATCCTGAGCTGCCAATAGCAAACAACTTTAGATAAATACTTCACAGTTTTCCTGAGGAATAACCTAAATCTTACTCAGGATTAAGGTATAATCCTTTTGTTTGTACCTAATTTAGTTCTTATTCCTCAGATTATGATGATGAGAATTAATTGTGAAGGCAATACCAATCATGAATACTATTAAAAATTTTGAGAAATTTTAACCCTATTAGGGTAAACATTATATTCCAGCATACTAAAATTTAATAAACTAGAAAGATTGCAGAAAGTGTTTGTGAGTGTGGTCGTCTAATTCATTTAATCTTTTTATTAAACCAGGACTATGTATAATGACTTTTGCTTTACTTTCCATTGTTTAAAAGTTTTCTAATATACTTCTGCTTACACTAAAATGAGAATAAATGCATATTTTATAGAATATGAAGTGTTTTTTTTCTTTTTAAAAAATTTCACTAAGAGTAAATATGTAGAAAATAAAAGAAACTACACTAAATGTGCACTATGTCATTTACAAACATTTATTGAGGACCTTCTGTGTGTCAAGCTTGGTGATCACACAAAGGTATGACATGATTTTTGACCTCTGGGAGCTCATAAAGTAGTGGGAGAGCCACATTAACAATTCCTCTCCCATTGTTACATAATGTAATTATGAGACACTAAATGCAGAGTTCTACTTTCAACAAGGCATCAGGAACCCAGACAGGAAACATCCTCACACACAGAATATATATGTGATATTTATGAAGTCACTTCCAGTAGGATTTGACCTTTAGTCTCTTGATTGGGAAGATGTAAGAATTTCTAATTTGCATTTCTAATAACTGATCCTATCTCCTTCCTACTTTTAATTGTAATCCTGCTGCGTGTTTAGGCTTTGGTACTCTGCTTGTTCCCTGGCCCCATTTTGAGCTCAATATTGACAACTTTGGGTTGTTCCCAAGGAAGGATGTGAATAAATACTTGGATATGGAAAAAAAAAAAAAAAAAAAAAAAAAAAGCCATAGGAGCAGAAGAGAAGGTGTAATTGAAATTTTAGGGTCCTATAACACTGTAACTGGATCCCATATTTGCTTTAAACAAATCCACATTGCTGGCTTGTTTGCTTTTGTATTGAGTTATTTTACAAAAATTAGGATTAATTGATGGTTTCAGTCCATTGGGTTTTGCTTAATGATGTTTTTTAAACATTTTATATCTTACTTTACATTTGATAAAGTAAAACATTCTGGCTTTTTGGAATGCTTGAAAACGTAAATAAAATATAAAAAAAGAAGGATCTGGTTCAGAAAAAATAATGTAATAAGACTTAGGCTAGGCTGCAAAGCCAACTGAATTGTTACAACATTAGTGGCAAGTAGCTGCACTTACTTGAGTTATCAAGTAGTGGCCCACAGGAAGTGATAAAGGAAGGACATTTGAAATAAGCATCTCATGCCAATAAAATACCAGATAAAGCAAATTATTAATGTTATTATCAGAAAGAAGCCTAGCTCTTTTAAAAAAAAAACTTAACAGTTAAGTCTGCAGTCTCATATAATTTGATTCCAATTAAAATTTATTTCTTTGAGTGGACCTGCGAACTGCAAAGTGGATCTGGAAGAGACATTTCCAGTTTGAACTAATAAACTGATCTCAGATCACTTCAGCATTTGTTAATTGTTCTGGCATGAGTAAATAAATCCACACGAAAAATCAAACAAACACTTTTGAAAATTGACTTTTTTTCCCCCTAAATGTCCAGTACCTGTCCCTTGAATCACACGCTTAGAGGAGAATGCCTATATGAGGCAAACTCAGATACAAACAATTTTTAATAGCCAAAAATTCTCATGTAATTTTTTTTATTTCCTCAAAACACTCAGACATATTGACTTTATATTAGGTACTCAAGCAATTTTTAAACTGTAAATAGGCATTTATTCTCCATTTAAAGGATGCATTTCAACATTAGATCCCAGGATATATAGAACAAATTCAAAACGATAAATGAATTGTGATAAACCCAACAGTTATGCAAACATATTATTCTATAGTTCTTGGCTGTATTCCAAGATTTTGCACACAATATGCAATTCACCAAAGTGCATTATGGGTCATTTCTGGAATTATGCTGAGATGCTGGATATTCTTTGCTGTAGAGGCAACATAGTAAATGTAGAAACTTTTTTAAAAGTCATAGCTCTAGGGTAATGTACAGTAAGAGCAGGGAGTTTAGCTTTGTTTTACTTCTTGATAATGGAGCAATGGTTTATGCACTTAGCCCTATATTTATATCTGAAACGTTATTCTTGACTAATTGGCATTTTATGAATTCACGCCAATCATGGAAGTATTAGGACAAAATCAGAGAAGAGCAATAAAAATGATTGAAGGCTAATGAGTTTGACATATGTGAAAGATTAAAAGGCCTAATACATTTTATTTGGTTAAATATTATCATAGGGAGGTGTAATGTTTAATTTTATGTGTCAATTTGGCTAGGCCATGATACTTAGATATTTGGTCAAATACCAGTCTTGATATTGCCATGAAGGTATTTTTTAGATGAGATTAAGATTTAAATTAGTAGCTTTTGAGCAAAGCAGATTACCCTCTATAATGTGGGTGGGCCTCACCCAATCAGTTGAAGGCCTTAAGAGAAAACAGGCTGATGTCCCTCAAGGAAGAGGGAATTATGACTCTGGACCATCCTTGAACTTGAGCTGCAACACCAATTCTTCTCCAGGTTTCCAACCTACCAGCCTACCCTGCAGATTTTGGACTTGCCAGCCTCCACAACTGCAAAAACAATTCCTTAAAATAAATCTCTCTCTCTCTCTCTCTCTCTTTCTCTCTTTCTATACATATATATATATATACATGATATGTAAAATATGTGTATATATTTGTTTCTCTATTTTGTGTGTGTGTGTGTACATATATATGTGTGTATGTATATATATTTCTCTGGAGAACCCTGACTAATACAAGAGGTAAACATAGGATTATAGCCTCCCTGTAATAGAGATGGGTAAATAGTTATAATAGTAAAATAGGGTACATAACTAGGTTTAACGGGATAAGATGTAGTAAAATCAAATGTTGATTGACAATCAAGAAATATTCTGTAGTCATTAATTCTACTATTATCATTATTATTATTTAATATTTGTATATGATAATAAATATGTTGGCCTGTGTCATAAATGGATTTATGTCAAAGCAATAATAAAATTTATTCCCAAAGACACTAGCCTAAAGGTATAACTATAGTGAGTGCACTGCCATTATTATTTTGTAGTGTGTGTCTGTGTATTATTGTGTGCGTGCGCTAAAGCTTGGACATCAACTGCATAGCCTCATTTTTACATATGGCCTGGATCCCCTTATCTTATTTTTTATCTTTCTTTTATTGGACACCTATGGCTAAAGCACAATGTTAAGCTTATATGTTGACTCACAAAAATAAACAAAATAGCATCACTCTCTCCTGAAGTACTTACAATTCTGTAGGTAAAGACATCACTAAACATGTGCCATTTGTATTAGGGTTCTCCCGAGAGACAGAATCAATAGGACATATATAGACAGATAGATATATGAGAGGAGATTTATTAGGGAAATTACATCACTTGATTATGGAGGCTGAGAAGTCCCATGATGTGCTGTCTGCAAGCAGGTAACCAGAGAAGGCACTAGGAGGAAGCCTACGGTGTAACTTAATCTAAGGCTAAAGGCCTGAGAAGCAGTTGAGGTGGGGGTGGGGTGGGGGAAGCTGGTGCAAGTCCTGGAATCCAAAGGTAAAAGAACCTGTAGCGTTTATGTCCAAGGGCAGGAGAAGATGGGTGTCCCAGCTCCAGGAGAGAGCAATTTGCCTTTCCTCTGCCTGTTTGTTCTATCTGTGCCCTCAGTGGATTGGATGGTGCCCGCCCATACAGACGGTGGATCTTCCCCACTCAGTCCACCAACTCACATGCCAATCTCTTCCAGAAACACCCTTCACAGGTATACCCAGAAACTATCTTTTACCAGCTATCTAGGTATCTCTTTTTTTTTTTTTTTTTTTTGTCGTTTTTTTCATGACCGGTGCTCAGCCAGTGAGTGCACCGGTCAGTCCTATATAGGATCCGAACCCGCGGCGGGAGCGTCGCCGCGCTGCCAGCGCTGCACTCTACCAAGTGCGCCACGGGCTCGGCCCCTAGGTATCTCTTAATTCAGTCAAGTTGACACATAAAATTAACCATCACCATAATTTTAACATAAATTAAACTTGATAAGTGCTATAATGGAAGCCTAGACAATTTGCTTAGATCTATAAGGAATTAATTCTTTTAGGGAAGATCTGGGAAAGCTTCACAGACGAGTTTTCCATTGACCTTGCCCTTTTAAAGGATTGATAAAACTTCAGTAAGGGGATACAGAAAGAAAGACATCTCAGGCAAAAGAATTAGATTCAGCAAAATAATGGAAGTAGAGTATAAGTTATTTCAAAAAGCTGTCTAATGTGGTTTGGGTATAAAGTATATTTGTGAGATATGTACCGGGAAATAATACTGCAAATGTAGGTTAGAGCTAGGATATCTTTAACTTCCCTCTCTTCTTTATATGTCACATGAGGCCTTTATCAAATCTTATTCTCTCTTATGCACAGTATCTACTGCATATAACCAAATCCAAGTCATTTTTCAGGTCATAATTCATCTTAGAACTTTGGGCATGTATTCCAGTTGGAAAATGTCAACTTTTTCTGAGTGAGTGAGTTGGGAGTTTTGAACACTCTGGTAGAACTGTTTATCTGTTTCAAAGGATATAGGAAAGAAGTGTGTGCTCTAAAGTCGGATGTTTTCTTTGTCCTCAGATAAGCCTTTTCCTCGATATTAATGTTTAGGATTTTATTTGGAGTGTCAAGTGTGTGATGAGACTAAGTTCAATATTGTTTATTGGTAAGAGAGAGCTTTCAGCAATATGCATTTGAGAGCAACTAGAACAATGCCTGGCACTCAGTAGGTACCCAGTAAAATATTTTCAAGGTAAGAAGGCAAATCACTGCTTGTTTGTCATCTTTAAAAGGCCTACTTCTCCCTCACTTGGAATCAATCTCTTTTCTCCCATTGCTATTTGTTCCACTTACAGCATGTATTGCTCTCTACCTTGTGTTGGGGATATAGTAGGTCCTCAGTAGATGTTCGTTGAGTGAATGGAAATGAATTTGCTTAATATTTGATTTAACTTGATTTGCTTTAAAGTAATAAGAGGGCAGGACTTATAAAAATGGACTTATCATTAATTATTTTTATTAGGAAAGTCGCCTGGATCAAATAGGGGATATACTTTTCTCCTGAGCTTGGCCTCGAGTCCCAGATTCTCTGTACTGGAAGTAGACCTTTTCGGCCTATCTCTTTAAGGCTTATCTTTAGCAAGGAGGTTGACCCACCTTGTTTCTTGATTCTGAAGTAGACCATTACTAAAAAAAACTTCAGATCCTGGTGGAAAGAAAAGAAAAAAATTGTCTAATTAGGGAGAGCTAAATTCAGGAAGGCTTTTCTGTGTATGCATGAATCTGTGCACCCCTTATGTCCCTACATTAGAGAAATGACAACTTTTAAGTGAATAGGGGGAGTCAATGATTGGAGCACCTGCAAGTTGAGCTTGACCCCCTCAAAACTTATTAATCTGGATGATGCAAGGTACTGAAGAAAATTCTAATACGAAAATCTCTGCCTTGGAAGGTGGGCATTATTTAACTTGTCATTCTGCTGGATGACCTAATAATATATCATCTCCTCTTTTATGTCTTTAAGGAATAACCTCGGGCTGCTCTCTATCAATAGATAACTTGATTCAAAACTTCCCTTTTTCTGTATTCACTGGAACCTATAATTATCCTATAAAAAATAGATGTTGAAATTCGATGAATGGGCATAGCAGTGAGAAATGGAGCTAATTCCAGGAGATAAAGCGCAACGAACAAGTAGGATGTTGCCTCTAGTTGAGTAGTTTCTGTTAATTTCACTTATTTTTTATTTATTTATTTTTTTTGCCCTCTTCCTTGAAAAGAGGTCTGTTACGGTTCTTCTGAGGTTGGCTTCAAGGGTCCTAAGCTTCACTGCATGAGAGAGGTTCACTTGTATTGTCATTTACAATCAGTGATATATCTATCCTAATATAGCTACTATAATGCTATATATTGTAATGTTTATTAGGCCAATGTTACAAGCTAGGTCCTCCTAAAACAGCAGTAGTAGTAATAGCTTGCCTTTATTGAGTGCTTATTGTGTGCCAAGTATTTAATTTGGATTATCTCATTTAATCATCACAGTAATGCTGTGAAGTATGTACCTTTATTATCACAAATCCATCCTCTTAATCACATTACCCTACTGCATGTAGAACATTGACTCCAGAAAGCACTCCGTCCATCCTGTTAGGCTAGTGTCTTATGTGAGTGTGCCTTCAATGAGGGGAATGTAGCCATCTCAGCGTAAGTCATCCCCACTCAGAAGGGCAATTTAAAATGCTTATGGATATGGGTTCAGTCTTTTCACGTGAAGAATAATACATTTTTAATTTTTTCATACCTTTAGCCAATGAAGGCATAATACTTTAGATTGTTGAAACAGCGCAGCAAACTATCACAGGGTCTGAAAACCCTGTGGCTAGACCACAAAGATATTTGTAAGAGAACAAAGAGGAATTTCCATAAAAAGAAAAATGCAACTGTAACACAGTTGCTGGATTTTCTCTTGTGGCTGTAGCTCAGTCCCAACCAATGCATCACTTCTGAAATTCTGCAGGTATTAAAAGAACTGGAAAAAATTGTTATGGGTCAGTAGTTTTGTGCGAGCATTTGAATGCACGTGTGCGCATGAGTTTCAAATTATCTGGCTGTGAAAGGTCTTTTCTATTGTTTTTCTTTTGATAAATAAATGATAGGTGAGATTAAGAATTCTGGTGGCTGCAAAAATATACATTTGAAATATGCTGGCTTACATTACCACTGTCCAAGACCAACTTAATTTGTATGAGGTGCTGAATATTTTCCCAGAAGGCCAATTCAGTTGTATTTCAGTTATAACAAATGGATTCAGTGTGAGATACCAAATAATTTATTAGCAATGCATACTGTAGTTAGAAGCAATATTCTGAGTTCTTATGTAACCTTTGATAACTTGTTCTAACTCTGCTTGATATTTGTCATAACAAGACAGAAAATGGAGAATATTGTGCTGAAAGCTGGTCTCTGGAGTTGCAAGATGTGCGATTCTGTCTCCTGGACCAGTGAGAAGCTCTGAGCAAATTGATAAGGTTGACAAAGTTTGCTGCTCTACCATGCTTTTTATTTTCTTCCTCCCCCACTTCTAGTCTTCTTGCTATGCCCTTCGGATGACCCCTCTTCAGGATCACAGACCTGTGCTGCTGTGTATGGTTGTGCAGACTGTGCACTTTACAAGGGCACTGCATACAAAGGGAGCACCAGTCACATTGTATATATCATAGATTTGTACATTTTTTCACAATTTTCTGAGAGATGGAAGCAAAGTTTCTTGGTTTAAACAATCAGTATATTATTAACTTTTTCCGTAGATGAAAATAAAGTTTTCTAAGGAAGAGGAACTTTTCAGTTTTTTATTTGCACAAAGACACAGTTTTGATTAATAGTAGCCCTGGCCTAGATGTTTAGCTGCCCACAACTGCTCTGGCTCCTCGCTGTAGCAACCCACTGGAATTTCCACAACACTATAATTCCCAAATTATTCTGCATCCTTTATGGCTCTTATACTGTATATGCTAATCACTTCTTACCATGTAATATTAACAGAAGTGATTTTAGAAATTTTGGCAAGTTAAGGAAGGAGGTAGAGTGGACATGTATTTCACTTAGGGATGGGTTACAAAGTCAGCATATAAAGTGAAAGGGATATACTGTCAAAATTACTCTTTAAATACCATAGGAGGGCATCCTGTTTAAAAATAATAAGTGGGCTCTTAATAAGTCCTGCACGACCAGTTTCTCTGCCAGTATTGGAGCAGATCACCATTTTCTTGCAAAAGTTTGTTGTTAAAGACCATGAACTATAAAATAATGTGTTTTTGAACACGTAGAATTGTATTTAGGACATCAAGAAACTCAGATCCTAAAAGGTATACAGGACCACTGGCTACAGAACAAGAACAGTTTACTCTGGGTCTAATTCTCAATGAGTGCAGTGGCAGGCAGAATTACGTGCACTGCTAACAGTGGAAATTGTATAAGTTAAAAAAAAAATGTGACTTCAGCATATTTTTGGTCTGAGTGTGTATCTTACTCATGCCATGTAGGATGTCACACATATCTGTGTATGTGAGATACAGGAGGCCAAATCAAAGGATATTTATTTGTTATTTCTGTAGTGCTTATGGTGTGCAAATAAGGATGGGGTAAAAGAAGGCTCTTTTAAAGCCTTAACATTTCTTTGCTTGCTATTTCATCAGTTTTAACATTGAAATGCCATTATTGTCTGTTATTCAAATGTTTTTTACTATTCAGATAAACTGAATGAATGATGAGGAATTCTAAGAAGTGACACAATAGAGAGCCACTGTTATAGGAGTGGGAAATGGAGACATTTTGATCTGAAAAGAGACATAGAGAGCATTTAGTCTTTCTCCTTTTGTAGATTGATATGCTCTAGTTCAGAGATATTACATTGAGGACTTATTGGTCTAAGTCCACATTTTAAGTAACTACCATAAGTTCATCTATCCATCCATCCATTCAGCCAGTGTACATTGAAATGTCTTCTATGTGCCAGACACTAAATGAGGCACTGGGATTCAAACATGAATAAGAAACCTCAAGGGGCTTATGGTCTAGAAAGATAGACAGGTATATAAACAGGTCATTTTTCTTTAACAGATTGCAGTGATAGGGATATGCAGGGAGATTTATGGAAGCACAGGAAGTTACATTACTTAGCTTGGGGTGGGGTGGGCTATAAGGTAAAGAATCCTGGAGGAAATATGGTGGAAGCTGATGAAGAAATAAGAGTAAACTAAGAGGAAATTGGTCAGATGAGCTATCATTCCAGGCAGAAGGAAAAAGGAGCAAATGCATAGAGGTGAGAAAAACACACGGTGTATATATGTCAGTCAGATTTGGGAATGGAAGGATGAGGCTGGAGAGTTCGGCAGAGGCAATAATGAAGGGTCTTGGATTTTACGTTTAAAAGCTTGGGCTTCATCCTCTAGGCTTTATCAAGAAATCAGTCTTTTTACATTTTATGTGAAATGTCTGAGAAATATTTCCCATAATTTCTGTAAACATTTTCAATGTGTGCAACTCACCACACAATCTTTGTAGTAAAGGTTGGATATATTATGATCCTTCAATAACGAAAGCAGCCTACTAAAAACGTAATGGTGAAAAAACATTTTGGAAGCATGTGAATTTTAATATATGTCAGCCAAATCAGAGCTTTCTCCTGTTTAGAACTTTCTGCCTAAAAAAAAAACCAAAGTGTGCCAATGTTAGAGTAAGATGCATGTTTGAAGGTACTTGTGAATACATGTGACATAATACATCTTGCTACAATCCTTACAAAGAAAATTAATTTGCACAGTTTTCATCTGAACAATCAATGATAGAGATATCTGCTATGAAAAAATAAGTACAGGTAAATACTTCTTATCTGATAAATAGAATATATATACACACACACACACACACACACACATACATATATATCAGTTTTATTTATCATATGTTGTTTATTTTTCCCCAAATATCCATAGACATTCATAAATCACAACAATCCTGCTTTAAGCAATGGGTCATGGGAAATGGATTTGGGCATAATTCGATGGCTTTTATAGATAAGAGTGTGGGAAAAGATTGTAACTGAGATGGTCATAACTCCCAAGTAAGTTCATAGAACTCTAAGACTATGTTTATTTGGAGAGATAAAGACATAGCAGGCAATAGGTTAGACAAGGCCTGACAATGTGTGGCTATAACATTGAAACCTAGTATTGAAGTCTGAGATTTATAATAACACTCTTAATAAATTAAGATTTATTCCTCTACTGTGAAGGAAATATTTACTGAGGTACTACTCTGTCACTCTGGGTTAGGTACTGAAACTGTAAAGCTGAAAACACATGATATAGTAGAAAGGACTGGGCTTTGGGAAATTTACAAACCCCAGTTCAACTCTGTCCTTTGCTATGCTTCAGCCCATATACAAACTCATTAATTTCCCAAAACTCAAATTTCCTTCTCTATATAATGAGAGAAGTCACACATACTTAATAAGTTTATTGTGATTATTAAATGGGATAATGCATATTAAACAGTACAGAAAAAATTTTCAATGCGTGGTAGCTAGTATTATATTTAAGTAAAAGTTATTGTTTCATATTATAAAATTAATAAAGGTTCATTATAGAAAATTCAGAAATTAAAAACATTTAATTAACATCAAATATTCAGTGTAGCTCCTAATAAACTTCTTTTTGGTGTATAGTTTTTTCAACTAAGTTATAACAAAAATATTTTGCATATTATACATTCTTTTCAAAATACTGCAAGATATTTATATAATTATATATGTCATAATTTAAATAATCCTCCCATTGTTGGGTAAGTTAGTTGCTGTTGATTTTTTCTGATATTGTAATAGACATATATTTCATATAGAATTTCCTTTAATTTACTGTGGATACTTAAAAATAGAAATTCATGAGCCTAAAGATATTTTCAATTTTTGCTTCATAATATCAAATCTATTACCTATTAAGCTTCTGTTATGATCCTACCTGTTGCACCATATCCTCATCATGTATTTTTATAAACATTTTTGCAAATTTATCATTAATATCTTGACCATTCGTCAGAAGCATTTACATTTCACTTGTTCTCATTGAAAATCTCTATGACCCTCAGGTTAGTAGGTGAAGAGTCTGAGTTCCAGAAGAATTTCAGTGAATTCAGTTATCAGCACTAATTTGGAATAAGAATTAGATATAAAAAAGTGAAACTGTAAAACATTTAGAGTAAAATATCAGACTGGGGAACTCCAGAAGAATAATAATTAAATATATATAAATCAAAACCATAAGAACAAGTAGGAAAAAAAATAACAGACTGCAGAAGGACTTTTTGCTATAAAAGCAAAAATCTCAAAGGGAAATTCTGATACTTTTTTTTACATTAGAAACATATACCTGTAACCATTCACACTTATTAGAATGGCTGCTATCAAAAACAAAACAATACAAAGCAAAACACAGAAAATAACAAGTGTTGGTGAGGGTATGAAGAAATTGGAAACCTTTTGCATTGCTGGTTAGAATGTAAAATGGTGTAGCCACTACGGAAAACAATATGTAGGTTCCTCAAGGTTAAACATGTAATTACCATATGATCCAGCAATTCCACTTCTGGGTATACACCCGAAAGATTTGAAAGTAGAATCTCAAAGAGATATTTGTACACCCATGTTTATGACAGTATTAGTCACAATAGCCAAAAGCTGGAAGCAGCACAAGTGTCCATTGATAGATGAATGGATAAATAAAATATGATATATGCATACAATGGGATATCATTCAGTCTTAAAAAAGAAGGAAATTCCGACACATGCTACAAAATGGATGAATTTTGAGGATGTTATGCTAAATGAAACAAGCCAGTCACAAAAAGACAAATACTGTATGATTCCACTTATATGAGGTACCTAGAGGAGTCAAACTCAAAGAGACAGAAGTTTAGAGCGGTGGTTTCCAGGGGCTGTGGGGAGAGGGAAACAGGGAGTTGTTTAATGGATATAGAGTTTCAGTTTTGCGAGATGTAAAGAGTTCTGTAGGCTGATTATATGACAACGTGACTTTCCTTAACACTACTAAAGTGTGCAATTGAAAATGGCTAAGATGGTAAATTTGATATTGTGTATTTTTCCACAATTAAGTAATAAAAATGTATACCTGAATATGTAAAAGCAAACAGAATTAAAATACAATATCTAACTGGGACAATATGAGTATCAAATATGGTAAAAAATGAATAAAAATTCCTTTATATATTTAGAGCACCTACAAGTTAGTAATAAAACTCCAAATTTTCAGTATAAAACAAGAAGAAGAAATACAAATTTTCAATCAGTAAATGAATAAAATACTTTTACTAATATCCACAGAAGAGAAAATTAAAACAACATTGAGATACAAATTGGCAAAACTGAAAATGGTAATGATCAATTCAGGCAAGTATAGAGAGTAATGAAGTTACTTTTATGTTTGTTAGCATTAAATTTGTAAGGAACATCTGGAAAAAAATTGACAAAACTATAACAAAAGCCTTAAAATAAGTCTGTACTTTGACATGGTAATTCCACTACTAGGATCCTATCTTTAGAAAATAAATTTATATTCAAACAGGGGTTTACTTATAAATATGCTGATTGCAATGCTGTTTATAATACCACAGATTGATAACAGCATAAATGTCCACGAGAAATGGAAAAAAAGGGCATATCCATATGATGGAATATTATTTGGATAGTAAACATTTATAATGCCAGAAATTTAAAGTAGTGTGAATATCCAACTATAAGGAGATGAATTAAAAAATTACACTCATATTAATGGATATTATTAAGGTACTAACTACATATGCAAAAGCATGGATGAATCTCACAGATATTTTGCTGAGTAAAAAATGGTAGATACAAAAGATTACATACTGAATGATTAAATTTAGTGACATTTGTTAACAGGCTAAACTAATCTATGGTGAAAATAAATAGGAATAGTGCTTGTCTCCTGGGGATGACTGACTAGGAAGAGGCATGTGGGAACTTTCTGAGGTGATGAAAATTTTCTGTGTCATGATGGAGTGCTCATTATAGGAGAGTATACACTTGTCAAAACTCATTGCATTGTACCCTTAAGATCTGCGCACTTTATTGTGTAAATTATATCTCAGTATTGAAAAAACTGCATGAAGACTGTTTTCATAAAATTCTTAATGACATGGGAAAATACCAAGTTTATAATGCCAAGTGAGAAAGAACTTTAAAAATGTGTATACAGAATAATTCTGTTCATGTGTGTGTGTGCACGTGTGCTTGTGAGTGTCTTCAAATACAAGGAAGAATCCACTAACATTTTGTGAACTGGGGTTATCAGTGGGATTGAATGCTTTTGTCTTTACACTTTTTTTAATATTCAAAGATTTCTAAAATGAGCATGCAATACATTATACTAAAAATGGCTGAATATTCATCTATTGGATGTGAACTTTGGGTTGTCTCATGGTAAGCTGCTAGGTCAGGGACTATCAACCACACACTTCACTGATCCCTTAGCTCCCTGGGTTCCTGAGATAAAGAAAAATGAAATAGCATTTAGTCCACATTATTACTGGAACCTCAATTAAATATCTGCATGCATAAAATTCTGTTTTTCCTCATTGGCTCCTGCCCCAGAAAATTGGATTTAGGAATTCGGGTCCATCCGACTGTCCCTTTATCTTTTCTTTCAAATAACATTTTAAAAACACATCCTTCCATCTGGTCTGGGTGTTGCTGACTAATATATTAGCTCTTTCTGCCCTTTCTACTGCAACACTCTTGGGTTAAGTATGTTCATTCATGAATAACTGTTTAATTATTATAATTTTGTTATTTGCAGACTCCTGGCAGTATACCCAGAACTATATAAGCAAAGCCATGTTTGCGGACTAAAGGCTTACTATTGAGAAAAGGACAACTCACCGAGTACAAAGGAGTTTAATTTGAGCAATGAAGGATTTCATCATGGTGCCTTGAGTACTGTATGTTGTGCCAAGCAGCATTGAAGTGAGGGTGGGGTCACTATGATTAATATTGCTTTTAAGACTTAATTTTTTCTTGGAACTCTACAATAACTTTCTGATCTCTCCTAGAAATAAAAGTGGAATTATAATTTGAAAATAACTATGGAAAACTTGATGCAGCAGTAATTTGATGGCAATGCTATTTCTCAGCTTCATGGGAATCTTTGTCTATACAGACCTTGTAAAACCTAGATAATCTGCTTTGTGAACTTCAAAAAGCCAGAGACTGTACCTTTTTCATTTTTGATTCACCAATGCCTGCTAACGCAATAGTAGGAATTTAATAAATACATCTTGATTGGTATAAAGATTGACAGTTGGAGCATTTCAATTCTGTAATTAGTGTAAATGAACATTCTTATTAGTATACATTTCATATTTTCCTCATATCCCTGATTAAGATATACTATGATGTATTTTATACATATAGATATAATATTTATTGTGTAAACATAATGAAAGCATAATTTTGATATTGAAGCTTATTTTATTTACTTATGAATCCTATGTGTCCTACTGGCCCCCCACCAAAAGTCCTTTCTCCTGGTACTTGGAGGTTTTTGTGATTTGACTCCTGCCAGCTTTCCTAGGTAGCTCTGCCCCTGCCTAACTCTGCCAGTCCTGTTTTGATTCAGACATTTCCTGATGACTCCTAAACATCGACCTTATCTATCCAGTTGCTCCTTCACTGAGAATCTTATTAGATGAGAAGTGTTAGGATGAGAAATAAATCTGTGTTTTGGCATTAATGACTAATTACAGGTTACTACATTATCCCTCCTTAGTAATTTATATGTCGTTTGATCTGGGAATTTCAGGCTGCATGACTAGGCCAATAGTAAGGATATGTTTGTCTGGTGTCTCTGAAAAGGCACCTTGTGGGTAACTTGCAATACTCTGCTGCTCTGACACCATTTGTCATCTGGTTTCTGTTTTATACTTGTAACTACTGTTTTCAGGCCTGTCACTGCTTGTGGCTCAGCCTATTTGCCTCACAGATTTTGTGAGGCCTTTGTTCAAAGTGAGTTACCTTTGACTGCAGGCACCACAGTAGGCCTCTTGGTTGTTGTTTTCCAGTGACCCGTGGTACCTTTGGCCACAGTATGCTTTTTTTTCTCTTTTCTTCTTAAAAATACAACATCACACCCCACTCTGCTCTAAATTATTTGCATACACTTTCCTTATTAAGCTAACAGATAAAATGGATAAACACATTATCAACTTAATAAAAATATCCTTGGTTACCGTATGGAATACCATTTTATGGATGGGGACATTTCTCTGACATTTCTTCAACAAGTAACAAAGACATGTAAAACCTGGTCTTTCGATTAATATGATAAGATAATTTACTCCTTTATGAAATGTTTTTGGTCTTAAAAGTTTATAGACACTCTTGGCAAAGTTATAGAAAGTTCTAGAAGATTAGTTTAGAAAGTTTATTTTATCTCTGTTACTACCTAATTATTTGAAAAGCATCTTGCTTCCTGAAATTTTGGCAGAAATTAATGCACCCTTTCTCTAAGGATTATTATAGTGAAAGACATATCTAGTCAGTAACTCCTTAATTTGAATGTTTTCTGGTGCTTCAAAGGCATAATTATGTAAAATCCAAGACAGAAAGTGTACTTTTACATGCTGTTTATTAGAGCTTCTATTTTTATTATATTATGGTTATTAGCATTAGAGGATTTATCTTTCAATAATATTTATATTCTTCTGGGTTTCTGGTCTGCTATTATTGTTTATTTAAATAATTATGGTTGTACCATGTCACAGAGTTGGGTGTTAGTGTAGACTAGTGCATATTTAAGAGGTGGAAACATCCTAAGCAATGAATTAAATCAATTTCAAAATCTACTTCAGAGCAAATGAACATTTTTATACAGAGAAAGTTATATTTTTTGTGATACAATGGAATAGGCTAGCTTTCAAAACTAATGTATCTTGAAATTCCTAGTCCCTCGTATCAGGTGATAAGTATGTACTTCAAGATGAGGTGTTGAAGTACCTAATAATGTCTTATTTAAGGCTTCTCCTCTGTAACAGAAATTTTTTTACCTGAAGACTTCCTATCCTTAATGGAAAGTAGTGGGGGGAGGGGTGGTGGAGGTTCTGACACTGTGACAGGGCCTTTTGTGGCTGAGATTGCCACTACCCTCCAATGTATATCTTCCCCTTCATGCAGACTAAGAGAATCTCAGTTCTTATCAGGGCACATTGACACTCAGAATAAAACACTTTGTTCCAGAATCTCTTGCAGCTATGTGTGGCCATGTGACTAACACCTGTTTTATGTATTTTAGGAAGTCTTCTTAAACAAGAGTGAAAAGACTCTTATACTTCCCTTTTTTATTCTTGAATGCAGACATAATTTAGGGCTGGTGGAAGCTCTCACACCATTTCACAGGAAAAGATACCTAGGACACCCTAGATGGGCTTTGTTTACTGTGGCATAGTTACAAAATGAGTTTCTATTATACTGTGGTTCTCTTTGTCATGAAGCAGGGCACCAGTACTTTTCTCTTCCATTTAGGCATTTTTCTTCATCACAAAATAAAGGCAGCTCACTTGGTATCTTTGAGAAAGCAGATCCAGAAGAAGAAATTTGAGCCCGAAGTTTTCAAAAGTAATCCCTCTTTCATATTCAGTGGGACCCCAATTAGAGTATGCACATAATGTTATCACATAATACCCATGGGCATAGTATTAGGAACTCTCCTAGGCACACATGGAAATTGTCTAGGCCAGTGTCCAGTATCTACATGCAAACTTTTGGCTCCTTGGGACACTCTACCATCGTTTTTCTGCCCTTTTCCCTTCATGCCAAACTTTCCATTCCTTAGTTCTATACCCTCAAGTCCCTGTTAGCTAATCTAACCAAGCTGAAGCTTTAATGGCTAATAATGGCTTAATGTGCAGCCCTTGTCAGATAATATTTGCCTTTTAATAAAGCACTCAATGTTTTAACCCAAAGGAGTAAATAATACGGGACCTTTCGTAGGATCAGTGAGGAAGATACAGTCATAGAATATTATAGCTGCAATAGACCTTAGAAATCTTCTTATAAAAATGCCCTATTTTAAAACTGAGGAAACCAAAGCCAGGGAGAAAAAGTCACTTACCTGTGGTCTAAGGGCTTGTCAGTGGCAAATCAAGGACTAGATGTCAGATCTACTAATCCTTAGTTCATAGCTCTTTCCACCTCACCACATTGGAGAGGAAAAGCCTTCTGGCAATTATCAAGTCACCATGTCGAAGGGCATTAACTCTACAAGCCTACTCACCAAAACAATTTTCAAAGTATTTTGCCGTCATTTCTACTATCTAATTCTAGAAAACTTTCTATAACAATGATTCAGAATTTTTAAAAAATGCAATGTCCACCTACTAAACATCAAATCTCATGTTCCTCTAAGGCTATTTGAAATTTTAAAATAAATATCACCTCTAAGAGAAAGTCAAAGTAATTTTAACTTTAAGATACACTTTTTCAAAAACACATGTCATCTTGTTCAAGATAATGGTACACACTTCAAAGGGTTTTAGGCTTCCTGTTCTAAAATATATACTTACAATGAGGGCTTAATTTTATGTATGAAGAAACTGGCACATTATCTGACTTTTGTGTATTTTCAAAACCTACAACCTTTTAATGGAATGCATGGTTTTTAGTTTTACAGTCTCATTGCTTTAAAAGCAAGTACTCTCTTATTTTCAGAAATAGTGTTATATGATTGATACTATGGCTTCCCCCCCCCCCTTTTGCAGACACTACCTTTTATCTCTGATCTTTCCTGAGAACTTTCCAGCTAGTTCATAAGATGAATTTCTCAATGTAAACAAGCAGACATCCTTATTTAAGTAGAAATTCCTTGCCATTTGGCATGAATAGAAATGACTACATGTGGCTAGCGAAGGTGATTTCAGCCACAGGGCATGACATTACCTCACCTAAGTAACCATGACTAATAACAGATATGTCATTTTAACTTTTAAAATTCTGCCTTTAGGATTTTCTTGTGACTCCTTTAGACCACATCTGTCTCATTTATAGAGGATTTTGTCCTCAATACAGCTACTGTTGTCCAATATTGGAGCAATAAAGATCCTTTGTTTCCATAGAAACTACTGATTGTGAACATATTTTAATTTTTAAAAGTTCAGAATCCCAAGACAGAAAATCTTGGAAAATAAATCTCATTAAATTTTTGCCTAGTTTTTTGGAGATAGCAGTGAAGTAAAATGCTGGATGTACATGGTAGCTGCTGTGCCATGTTTATCTACTGCCTGTAAGAACTACTTCAAAATTTAGTGGCTTAAAACAGACAACCTTTTATTATATCTCAAATTTTTGTAAAATGTCAAGAATTCAGGCAGGGCATGGCTGACTAAATAATTTTTTTCACCATGGCATGACTGAGGTCAATCATGGATATTTAGCTGGTGGCTCATTTGGTCTGGAAGGTCCAAGAGAGTTTAATCACAGGCCAGGCACAGTGGTGGAGACAAGCGGGCTTAGCTGGGCTTTTCTCTCTTAATGTAGTATCAGAATCTCGCCACAGTCTCCCCAACATTGTAGTAAGACTTCTTATATGACAGCTCGGGGCTGTAAGTGTGAGTATTTCAAGAGATAGAAAGGGAAGCTATTAGTCTCTTAAAACCTGGGCACAGAACCTGACACTGAGCCAGTTCTGCCATTATTCTACTAGTCAAAATAATTGCAGAGCCCACGAGACTCGAGGGGAAGGGGCATAGACTCCTACTTCACAGTATGAGCAGTGTCAAAGGATTTATGGCCATCTTTAATCTGCTACAGCTACCAATTGATTTGTATGATGATAACATTCTCACAAACTCGGCTACTTCTATGCCAGCCTTCCTTTTCCTGAAATGTGCAATTTTGCCCTTTTTCTATGAATGAAAATGGCTATAACTGTATATAATGTGGCTATGTACTCCTGAGTTACTTTAAAGATTTCATTTACTTTTGCTTTTATTCATAATGAAGTTACTATTATTGTAATCCTGGACATGTTTTTGAAATGATGACATTTTAATTACCAGGGTCCTTTTCTTCGGTATCTTGGAATGAACTCAGAAACTTTTCTTTTAACGAAAGTGGTTGAAAAATTTTGCCCTGTCCCTTTTGTCTTCAATCAGTAAGATTTGGTGGCACTTAAGCATTGATGTTGTTGATGTCATTTTTTTTTTTTTCTGTGTAGGATAACTTTGATTCATCCTAAGAACAGTAGGCATTTCCCTATTTGGCATACATATGAAGTGGAAACCATTAAATTTCTTTGAAAATACTAGACTCAGAAAACTTAACTACAGCAGTCATAATAGATGCTGTGGCTATTTTAAATATATTTCACTGAATTTTTCTGTCATTTAGTTCAATATATGGTCAGTTGTGGAGCAAATATACAATGAGGCAGATAAGAATTTAGATGTTAGTAACCACTATTGATTGAGAGCCTGAGTGAATGTTTTGTGGCAAAACTAGGTACGTAGTTCAGCCTAATACTGCTTTTAGCACATGAAATTCAGTTTAATAGCATAGTTTATTTTTGATCTTTAACCACTGACTCTAAGTCAGGGATTTTCTTTTCCTTTTTATTTTCTTAGTACTTTAGTTTTGTGCTGTTGTTACATTAGGCAAGCTGGCATCATTGACACGATTTTTGTATTTAACAGAGTGGTGGTGTGTATGCGTGCATTAATGTGCGTGGGAATGGAGTAGAAGTACTTAAAAGGTGTTCGCAGCAATGTGAGAGCAATTTTCTCTATTCTGTTGCATTTTATATTTAGTATCTGTTTTGTTACTGATGTTTGTATTTTATCAAGATGCTGTATATATTCCATTTTATCCCTAATGAAGTCCACAAAACTCCTTTATTTTTTCCTCTTCCATGAGGAAATTCAGTATGAGTTTCCTCATACTGAATGAGGAATTCAGTTATATTAACAGTGAAACATTGTTTTCAACACTCTGTCCTAGGATCCTGAACTTATTACCTGTTTGGCTAGAATCAAACAAATGTAACAATAAAATGTCATTGTTTTGGGAGAGGCAGCAAGATAGAGTAGAAAGAACAAGAGTTTTGAGTCGAGAAAACTGGAGTTCAAATTCTAGGTCAGTGCTGCATATCGTTTGACCTTTAGGAAGTCATTTGTCTTGTGCTATGTCTTAGTTTCCTCATTTGCGTAATGGGTATAAAACTAATACCTACCTCAAAAATATTTCTGTAAGGTCAAATATGCTAGTCAATATGAAAACACTTTGTAAATTGTCCCTGACTACAACCGTGCTCTGATGCCAGAATCTGTGTTCCAAGATCAGAGAACTGAGACCACTACCTCCAATCTTTTCACTAAAAAGCCTATTAATTTGTTCTAGAAATCTTTTGCCTAAAAAAGAAAATCTATGGAAACATTTTGATGAGTAACTCTGAAACCCAAAATGGTACATATCATTTGGAACATGAGAGAACAAAGCAGAGTTCAGTAATGAGGTGACTAGTCAACAGTGACTTTTTCAAAAAACCTTTTGAGGTCTGTTTTATTGAAATACTTCTTTATAACGCCTTACTGGATAAAAAACCTACAAAGATCAAAAGAAAAATGAAATAATGGGAAAAATTCATACTTGAATGTCCTACCTACCTCTTGACCAGAACAAAAGAATTATTTCTGCTATATAGCTTAATGAGCCATCCATGCTGGCTGGACACTGTAAGGCTGAAGATCTGATGAAAGAGCAGAGCTCTTGCATCCCCAGCAAAGCATGAATTTTCACAAGTAAATTAGGAGCAAGGGGCATTAGTAATGATGGGAAAACCTATTACACTAAAAGGACAGTATTAGGAATGAATGGGCAAGCATAAATGGCAGGTTAGTTAAAAGCTACTTGTTAAAACAGATTTCATGCAGTGACCAATTAGGTTCCAAAAAATAAACACCATCAAAACAAGAATAAAATCCCTCAAACAGCACATTTAGCAATGTATCTTAAATGGAGATGAAAGTAACAATATCTAATTACCTGAAATTGACATCTCAAAGCTTGTTGCGTAGTCTGTGCCCTTTCCTATTTTGAAAAGTAAAGTGAAGAAGGCATGTTTTCCTTTATGAACAAACTCATTATTTATAACCATTTCTGCTCATGATTGAATGTGTTTAAAGTATGTATAACTTCTTTGGTAGGTCTTTCAGGCATAATAATCTTGAAAATGTGGCCAAAAGTTTTAGGGCCATGGCTGTCGCTTCCCAACTTTAGAGGGTGAGGAGGGATAAAAGATAAGCAATATTTATTGGGCCGTCACCAAGGAACTGCATTAAGCACTTTTCATATTATCTCATTTAATGCTCAGAAAACTCTGAACATAGATTTTACCCAAAACTTCTGATGAAGTAACTAAGAGTCAGATTATGTCTTGCTCAAGTCCACATTCCAAAGCTCATGTACAGTTTCTTCTATCAAGTTCCTACCAAAAATCAAGACTCCCATACTAATGAATTAAAAAAAAAAGTTAGAATTTTTCTTTACCATAAATATTTTACTAAAGATGACTTTTAGAAGTTATGTTTTGGTTAGTAACTTCATGCTTCTAATGTTGGGCAAGTTCTTCAGAATATACAAAGAACTCAAACAACTATACAGTAAAAAAACAAACAATCCAATTAAAAAATGTGAAAGGAGGTGAACAGACATTTTTCAAAGGAAGACATACAAATGGTCAACAGGCACATGAAAAAATGCTCAGCATCACTAGTCATCGGAGAAATGCAAATCAAAACCACATTGAGATATCATCTCACCCCAGATAGACTGGCCCTTATTAAAAAGACCGAGAATAACAAATGCTGGCAAAGATGTGAGGAAAGGGGAACTCTTCTACACTGTTGGTGGGACTGTATATTAGCACAGCCATTTCAGAAAATAGTATGGGGGTTTCTCAAACAACTACAGATAGAGCTATCATATGATCCAGCAATCCCACTACTAGGCATATATCCAAAGGAATGGAAATCAACATGTTGAAGGAAAACCTGCACTACCATGTTCATTGGAGCTCTATTTACAATAGCCAAAATATGGAACCAACCTAAGTGTCCATCAATGGATGACTGGATAAGGAAAATGTGGTATATATACACAGTGGAATACTACTCTGCCATAAAAAAGAATGAAGTTCTACCTTTTGCAGCAACATGGATGAGTCTGAAGAAAATGATGTTAAGTGAAACAAGGCAGACAAAGAAACAGAAATACCACATGTTCTCACTCATAACTGGCTGCTAGGAAGGAAGGAAGGGAGGAAGGGAGAAAGGAAGGAATGAGGAACAGAAAGAAAGAAAAGACCACAACAGTATGTTGAACTTTCAGAAGGAGAGAACAAACCTAAGGATACTAGACATGGGGGGCAGGTAAGGAGGGGGCTTGGGAAGTAGGTCAGGCAAAGAGCATAAAGAAATATCAGGATTTGTAAGAATGAATATGCTAATAATAAATAAAAAAATTTAAATAAAAAATCCTTTGAGAACTTTTAAAATCTATTTCTAAAATTAATTTTAATGTTATAAAATTGCTGTAGTCCATACAATTATAGAAAAGAGTTCAAAAGTAATCCATAAAACATCTATCCAGATTTATTAACAAATGTTAACAGGTCATTGTGTTTGCTTCAGATCTTTTAATTTTTTTAAGCTAAAGCAATACTGATACAGATAAGGCACTCACACGTCCCCCATTCCCACCACCCCAGACAGACAAGCACTTTCTTTTGTACATGTTGTACCAATACACACTTTTGTACTTTTGTTACAAATATATGTTACTATAATTATCTATAGTTTCATTCCATGTGTTTCTAAAGTATGTAATTTATATAAATAATAAGTTGTCATACTTTGGCAGCTTGCTTTTTATCACTTCACAACACTGAAGATTTATTCATTGTTGAAAATATAGATCTTTCCTTTGGTTGCACGTGCTTTTGGGGTCATATTCATGAATTCTGTGTCCAGTCCTACTTCTTGAAGTGTTTCTCCTATGTTTTCTTAAAGAAGTTTTATTGTTTCAGGGTTTATATTTAATTCTTTAATCCATTTTGAGTTGACTTTAGTGTATGGTGAAAAATAAACAAATGAGATTATATCAAACTAAAGATCTTCTGCACAGCAAAAGAAACAATTAACAGAGTTAAAAGACAACCAACAGAGTGGGAGAAAATATTTGCAAAATATACATCTGACAAAGGACTAATATCCAGAATATACAAGGAACTCAAACAACTTTGCAAGAAGAAAAACAAGCAACCCAATTAAAAAATGGGCAAAAGAGCTAAGTAGCCATTTCTCTAAGGAAGATATACAAATGGCCAACAGACATGAAAAAATGCTCAAAATCACTCAGCATTCGGGAAATGCAAATCAAAACTACACTGAGATACCATCTCACTCCAGTTAGGATGGCTAAAATCCAAGACTCTGAATGATAAATGTTGGCGAGGTTGTGGAGAAAAAGGAACTCTCATACATTGTTGGTGGGACTGCAAAATGGTGCAGCCTCTATGGAAAATGGTATGGAGGTTCCTCAAACAATTGCAGATAGAACTACCATATGACCCAGCTATCCCACTGCTGGGAATATACCCAGAGGAATGGAAATCATCAAGTCGAAGGTATACCTGTTCCCCAATGTTCATCGCAGCACTCTTTACAATAGCCAAGAGTTGGAACCAGCCCAAATGTCCATCATCAGATGAGTGGATATGGAAAATGTGGTACATCTACACAATGGAATACTACTCAGCTATAAAAAAGAATGAAATACCGCCATTTGCAACAACATGGATGGACCTTGAGAGAATTATATTAAGTGAAACAAGTCAGGCACAGAAAGAGAAATACCACATGTTCTCACTTATTGGTGGGAGATAAAAATAAATAAATAAATTCACACACACACAAAAGAAAAAAAACACCAGGGGGGAGAAGAAAACATAACAATTACAATTCCTTGAAGTTGACATGACAAGCATACAGAAAGGACATTGTTGGGTGGGAGGAGGGAGGGAGGTTTCAGTAATGGGCCACAAATAATCAACCACATTGTACATCAAGAAAATAAAATTTAAAAAATAAATAAATAAAATTTTAAAAAAGAAAATATAGATCTAGTTTATTGCAATTGTGGGATACTATTCTGTTGTGTGACCCTGCAGGATTTTATTATCCATTCCCCTATTTTTAAACACTTAGGTTGTTTCCAAATTGCAGGGTTTTTAAAATAATTTTATTTACTTTTAAATTTTATTATTACACAATGTAAAGGAATAGGTAAAGGGTCAAATTGCAGCTGTTTTGCAGATGTGCTTGGTACTTTTTCATGGTGTTCCTTATGTTCATGATATATTCTATTACTTCTTTTGTCTCCCTGATTGTTTAAACATTTTCTTTACAGTTTATTTCTGGTTGTTTAGTTATCATGTCATTGAGGTTCTAATCTGCTTGTTTTTTTGAGTGTGCTGACTCTCTTTCATTGTAGATTTTTTTCCCCTTCACATAGTTCGTAATTTTGGTTTTTGAGTTCAGCTTTTGAAGAAATTAAGAGATTCCCTCTCTCCCCTCTCCCCCGAAGGAATCCTCTGTACTCTTTGTTGTATATTTGTCCCTAAAAAAATTGTATAACATCATTTTCTTTGAGGCAGAACAAGGCTCATACCACTCTGTTTTATATATCACTTTTCTCATTTCAGGGATACCTCTACCTCATGGGTAGTATAAATTCAGATTCCACACTTAACTATGGCAAAGGTAGGATGTTTTAATTTCTTTTATGAGAGACTTTTGCATGTGGATAATAACAAGTATTTTGAATGCTTTTCTGGACCACTGACAAGAGTTATTTTAGTTATCCTTTCAATGAGGAGGCAAATCCTATTAGATCAGCAGTCTTATATTTCTTCCTCTCTCCCTTTTGCAAGGCCAATACCATATCTTCTATCTTGATATGAGCATTAAACCCCCTGATGCTAGGAAATTAGGGCCTATAGTAATATCTGATAGCCACTGGGTTTCTTCAGAGCCAGTTCTTGAGCTTATTATTATGGGCTTTCGCATTTTTTAAACATAGGACTTTAGTTTTCTTTTTTTTATTCTTTGTTATATATCAGCATTTCGGTTTATTATTTTATCCAACATATCATGAGCTTTTATTTGGGTGTGAAGGAGGTGTCGGTATTAGGTTTTCCTGTTATGCTGTTGGTACTAGAAGTTTATAGCTTAAGATTTTTTTTTTTTTCAAAAATATATACTATTTTTAGTCCATTTGTTGCTGGCTTTTGGAATGAAGGGAGCATCTTCTTGAAATCTACATGGTAATGACCTAGGTGTGGCTTCTATGAGCTTCGAATGACTGAGACTTCTAACATCCAAAATGAGCTAATAAAGGGGAGCTGATTTAAACTCCTCTTTGTGGTTATTTGTTAGGCAGCAACAGAAAGATAATGCATATTTTGGTATCTGGAAATGACATAACAAATACATAAAAATGAGTAAGTAACTTTGGAACCAGGAATTGGGTGAAGACTGGACCTGGGAAGTAGGCTAAAGAACATGATAGAAAAAGCCTATTCTTTCAACAGATCACAAGTATAAATATGAATGTTAATGATTGTTTTAGTCCGTTTTTTGTTGCTATAACAGAATTACCTGAGACTGGGTAATTTATAAAGAAGAGAAGTTTATTTGGCTTACGATTCTGGGACAGCTGCATCTGGCATGGGCCTCAGGCTGTTTCTACTCATGGCAGAAAGTGGCAGGGAGCCGACGGGTACAAGCAGATCACATGGCGAGAGGAAGCAAGAGAGAGAGAGAAGGTGCCAGGGTCTTTTTAAGCAACGAGCTCCCGTGGGAACTAATAGAGCGAAAACTCACTCATTAATCCCGCCTCCCCCAGGGAGAGCATTAATCCATTCATGAGCGATCCACCCCCATGACTCAATCAGTTTCCAACACTGCCTCATTGGAGATCAAATTTCCGCATGAGTTATGGAGGGGACAAAACATCCAAACTCCATCATTCCGCCCCTGGCCCCCCAAACTCATGTCACTCTCACATACAAAATACAATCATTCTATCCCAACAGTTCCAAAAGTCTTAGCTTGCTCCAGCACCAACTTAAAAGTCCAAAGTCCAAAGTCTCATCGGAGACCAAAAGCAAAAGTCTTTCCAGCTGTGAACCTGAAAAACAAAACCAAATTTATCTACTTCCAAGATAGAATGGTGGGACAGACATTGGGTACACGTTCCCATTCCAAAAGGGAGGAATAGGCCAGAAGAAAGGAAAAACAGGCCCCAAACAAGTCCAAAACCCAGCAGGGCAGACATTATGTCTTAAAGCTCCAAAATAATGTTCTTTGACTCCAAGTCCTGCATCCTGGGCACAACTGGGCATCTGGGCCCCCAAAGCATCAGGCAGCCTTGTTCTCACAGCTCTGCCAGGCACAGCCCAGCGGGCCACACTGATCCCCGTGGCTTTTCCAGGCCTACATTGCACATTACCAGTTGCCCTGCAGTTTTGGGGTCCTGGTGGCAGCCCTGCTGCATTGGCTCTACTAGACATTTCCCTGGTGGGGGCTCTCTGTGTGGGCTCCAACCCCACTTTTCTGCTCGGCACTGCTCTAGTAGATGACCTCTGTGGTGGCTCCACCCCTGCGGCAGGTCTCTGCCTGGGCTTCCAGGCTTTTCCATACATCCTCTGGAATCTGGGTGGAGGCTGCCATGACTCCACTGCTCTCACATCCTGCAGGCCTGCAGACTTGACACTACATGGACATCACCAAGGTTTTGGGCCTCTACTCTCCAGGGCTGCTGCATGAACCACACTTGGGGCCACTCCAGTCGGAGCAGCTGGGATGCAGGGAGCAGGATTCTGAGGGCAGCTGTGCCCCAGGTCTGTCCTCTGGGACAACTCAGTCCTTCTAAGCCTCAGGGCCTGTGATGGGTGGGGCACCATTCTGGACTTTTCAAATGCCTTCAGGGCTTTCCTCTCATTTTCTCAGCTATTAGCATCTGGCTGCCAAGATAATGACTTTAGCAACCTATTTATCTGCTTCACCCTTGCATTGTTCTCTGGCTCTCTGCTTCTTTACTTTGCCAGGCTGCAAAGTTTCCAAATCTTTATGCTCTGCTTCCATTTTAAATTCTGGCTTTACATTATGCCTTTGCCGCCGTAACTCAGAGTAGGCTGTTAGAAGTAGCCATGCAGCGTCCTGAATGCTTTGCTGCTTGGAAATTTCTTCAGCCAAATGCTCTGGTTCACAACTCTTAAGTCCCACCTTCCACAAAGTCCAAGGGCATGGACACAATGCAGTCAGGTTCCTTGCTATGGTATAGCAAGGCTGATCTTTTGTCCAATTCCCAATAAGTTCCTCATTCCTATCTGAGACATCATCATCCGCATGGCCTTTACTGTCCATGTTTCTATCAGCATTCTGCTTGCCACTACATAAGTCTCTAAGACATTCCAAACTTTCCCTTGTCTTTCTGTCTTCTTCTAAGTCCTCCAAACTCCTCTAACCGTTGCCCATTACCCAGTTCCTAAGCTGCATCCACATTTTCAGGTTTCTGTTTAGCAACACCCCATTCCTCGCTACCAGTTTTCTGTTTTAGTCCATTTTGTGTTGCTATAACAGAATTACCTGAGACTGGGTCATTTATAAAGGAAAGAGGTTTATTTAGCTTACGATTTTGGGACAGCTGCATCTGGCATGGGCCTCAGGCTGTTTCTACTCATGGCAGAAAGTGGCAGGCAGCTGGCAGTTACTAGCAGATCACATGGTGAGAAGAAGCAAGATAGAGAAAGCAAGAGAGAGAGAAGGTGCTAGGGTCTTTTTAAGCAACGAGCTCTTGCAGGAACTAATAGAGTGAGAACTCACTCATTAAACCCCCTCCCCCAGGGAGAGCATTAATCCATTCATGAGGGATATGCTCCCATGACTCAATCAGTTTCCAACACTGCCACATTGGAGATCAAATTTCCTCATGAGTTTTGGAGGGGACAACACATCCAGACTCCATCAAAGATGTTGCTGATGAGTGTGGTTTTTGTCTAATAGAGTGAATCCCCTTGATATTCATGAAAGGCCACAAGGTTCTTGGGAAGTTTATATCAGCCAAAACATCACCAGCTTAGTCTGAGATAGAATAGGGAATGAAACAAGGCTGTTGGACCCCCATAATTTTATTGAAAGGAAGCAAGCTTCTAAAACTACTCAAGTGCAAATACGTGATACGTTTTATAAAAAAGGAAGGATGACTCAGAAGACAGCTCAGAGAATGAAACTTGGCACATGAGCCAAGAGCCCAGACAGTAGAGCCTAGAGCCCATGGGAAGAGCCGAGAGTCAAGGAGATTTATTCTCAGGCTTTGAAACCTAATCAGAGAAAATCCAATATTTTCCCTGCTGGATTTCAAACTTGTCATAAACCAGTGAGTCTTTTTACCTTCCATTTGCTCACTTTTTGAATTGGAATGTCTACAACCATTAATTTATGATTGTCCCAACATTGTATGTTGGGAATGTTGGAAGATTACTTGTATGTTTATTTTCATAGGTCTTCAAATAGATTATGCCCAGAAGCCTTATGAAAACCTAATTTAGGATATTTAAGTAATGAAATTTGGTAGTTTGAACTGATCTCATGAGATGGCAGACACCCTTGGGCACCTTGGGTGTGGCTGAATGTATTTTGCATTGGGGAGGAACAGGAGTCATCAAGGGCCAGAGAGTTGACTGTAGTGAGTAGAATCATAAAATGACTCCCAATAACCTACTCCCTTGAGTAATCCTCTCTCACTGAGTGTGCCTCTCCCATTGAATGTGGTTAGATCCTGTGAATATGACTGGATGCTGCTCTTATAATTATATTATGTAGCAAAAGTGATAGTGTGGATGTAATTAAGGTTACTAATCAATTCAAATTGAGTTCATCAAAAGGGAGATAATCTGTGTGGGTCGAATTTAATCACATGAGCCCCTTAAATCTGGATCTAGAAATCAGAAGGATTCTATACATGGGAGATTTTCCATTGTTGGATTTGAAGATAGAGAGGGGCACATGACCAAGAATGGGGAATGCTTCTATGAGCTGAGAGCTTTCTCTTGATTACATTCAGCAAGAAAATGGGAACTTCAGTTATAAAACTGCATAGACTAAATTCTGCCAACAACCTGAATGAGCATGGAAATGGATTTTTTCCCCCAGATCCTTCAGACAAAAACTAAACCTGGTGACACCTTGATTCTAGCATTGTGATACTCTGAGCAGTAAAACTAGCCATACCATGCCAAACTTCTGTGAACTGTGAGCTGGTAAATGGGTATTGTTTTAAGCCACTAAATTTTTAGTAATTTGTTACATAGTAATAGAAAATGAATGCAATATTCTTCCTAGTGTGATCATGGTGGAAAAGATAAATGTGTTTGGTAAACTCATGTAGATAAGGATAGGAAATGCAGCTTCAGCAGTCATAGTGTGGAGTTCATGTTTAGTTTATTCTGCTTATGGGCATATGTTGGGCATTTGTCCTCCAGAAAACAAAAAATACTGAAAAAAATAAAGTGCTTGCTTATAACCTAAAATATACAACCACATAAATATATATTTTATTATATTTATGGCAAATTGCTTCTACATCGTTAAATAGTAAACAATTTGAGTTGTACTGATGCTGAGGAAGACAGAGGTCATGAGGTGACTCCTCATCTTCCAGTCATTTATTCTCTTCATCTTTTCTTCCCTGTTTTATTTTTAGAAAGTAGTTGTATTAGTCCATTTCTGTTGCTTATAACGAAATACATAGAACTGGGTGACTTATGAAGAAAATGAAACTTATTGCTTTACAATTTCTGAGGCTGGGAAGTCCAAAGTCCATCTGGTGGTGGTGAAAGTGACCCAGGGGTCTCACATTACAAGATGGTGGAAGCAGGGAGAGGAGAGGAGAGGAGAGGAAAGGAGGGGAGGGGAGGGGAGGTGAGGGAAAGATACTCTCTTCTCTCTTCTTTTAAAGCCCTCAAAACCACGCCCCTGACCACCATTTTTAATCCATTCATTACTGCATGGTCCTTCAATCCAATTACCTCTTCAAGGCTCCACCTTTCAATTACCATAATAGGATTTCCCACCCTCATAACAGTCACTGTGAGGGCCAAGTTTCTAATACATAAAACTTGGGGGACACAATTCAAACTTCAATGAGTTTTGGGGGGACATAATTCAATCCACTACAGTAGTCAAATTCCTTCAGCTATTAAAAACTCAGTGACACTCTTTTCTTTTTTACTACCATGGAGAGGAATCCCAAACAGAAAAAGTAAGGGAAGAAAGCGTCTTGAAGATGCCATAGTGACTAGTGATAAATATTCCATAAATTTGTAATCAGGCCTCTATTTATTTTCTACTTATTTGTTTATCTCCTTCAAAGCTGCTACTTTAATTTAAGCAATTTACAATATTGACTGGACATTTTATTCCATTTGTTCATTGCATATTGATTAAATGGTCAGCAAAGGTAATCAGTATGAAAACTCCTTCAACATTGTTCATAATACTGAAAGATAATGTTCACAGTTTCTCATTTTTGAAACCGGTTTTCTCACAGATGCAGACACTATAGGTAACAGATAAGATATGTTTGCCTCCTGGCCTTTTGATTTCCATGAACATGTCAACCTAATTTTCAGAAAATGTAAAATGACCACCTAACTGATTATTGAGCTTTGGCTGTTGAAAGAGGGTGTTTTGGCTTAGAATGCTGCTGAGTGAGAATACTCCCAAGGAGAGTGGTGGGATGTTGAATGATGTCCTCATATGCTAAGCAGCACATTTTATTGGAAAGAAAATTAAATACAGAATCATGACTTCTGAGTGAATGACAGCTGCTGTATAAACAAAAAACTAAAATGGCCACTGGCCATCCCCAGGTAAAAATTCCAATAGCCAGTAAGCCAGACCTTCTCAATTTTGCGTATGTAAACTTCAGCAATTAAAAATCAGTACTTGGTAAAAGTGAAGTTTATTAGTTTGGAAGGACAGACTGAAAGGAAGTTATGTTGTGTCTACTGGAAGAAATATGCTTTATTATACAGCGTAAATAGACAACTGACAGGCAGTGCCGAGTCAATCCCATAGAGGATTTGAATGGAATGTAATTCATAGACTCTGCTTCCATAAAGCATACTTATTAACTCCAAGTATTCCTGGGAGATTGGATATTTCCTGATTCAAAAATGCTGTATACATTCAATTTTAGTAGTAGGTAAAAGTCAAAATGCTCTTATTAATTTTAATGGTTATTTATCAACTAGTCACACATTGCTAGCTATGTTACAACTTAGAAAGTTAGAATTGGAACATTTTGAATATTTTAATACAAAGTAGAAATCTAAAAAGAATTTCCATTATTTCCCTTTCTTCTTTTGTTTTGGAATTGTTTTTTTCATATTTGTTGATTTCCTTTGACAAAATCATTTTTACATCTTTCTAAATTTACATTCTTATTTTATTAATTTAAAAATTGAATACAAATATATCTACACAAATCCTGATTTCTCTGAAACCAGAATACATCCCTGTCTTAAATTTTGGAAATTAAGACAACATACAGAAGTGACCACTTCATGTTTCCCAGAATAAACAACACAGTGGAAAGAAAGTGCCCTCAGGTCCTTGGCTGAAGGACTGATCTTAAATCACTTGTGGAATGGAATTTGCATGCCTGAAGCATATTAGGAAAGCTCTTTACCCAAAATTCATCCCCAAGTGAAGTGGAATGCCATCCTTGACAATTCCTTACTTTGTATTAAGCATTTTTTTTTTAATCTAAAATTCTTATTTTCACATTTAATATTCCTGGGACCATTCACACTCTAAGTCATCAATATATTTAGGTGAATTTGTCAGTTCACTTTTCTTAAAAGTAGTAATCAACCTTGTGAGATTCTTGAACACCTGTGAGAAAAGGAATATTGTAGTATGGAGAAAAATTATTGAAATGGAGAAGTAAGTAATGCTGAAAACAAGTTTTCCCTGTAATCAGCGGTCATGAGTGGCTCTATATTTATTATTTTCTACATTATAATGATTGATATAACTGACAGAAGGCTAGACTGTTTAAAAAATCTTGTTTCTATGCCTGCTTCTCCTCCAAGACTATTGCAACCCATATCTGTTGTCCTTGGTTTTCTCATATTTTTTTTCCTCCATGTTTTCTTTTGAACTACTGCTCTTTCAGTTCTCAGAGATCCTTTAGTTGAAAGGAAAAAGTATCTATTTCTAGAAAACTGTAATCCAGAACATCTAATGAGTTGTTTTTATCAATCACCAAATCCTAGCTGTAACACACATTACCTAATAACAAAGCTACTTCAATAATGATGGTGATGGTAATAACAAAAATAATAATAATTATAATTTTATACTTGTTATTGGGATTTATTATGTGTCAGAAATTCCTCTGAGCATGTTGTATAGATTATTTCACACAATTTTCACAGTAACCACAGAATATAGGTACTGTCTCCATTTTTTAGATATTGGAACCAAGGCACAGAGAATTTAAAAAACTTTTCTAGGATCACACCACTTGTAAGTAGACAGCTAGGATTTCAACTCATATCTTCTAATAAAAGGGCCTATGCACTTTGACACTACATAATGTTATCTTATATAGAAAACATTTCCAATACCTTTAACATGTCAATAGTTTCATGAACACAGTGGCCTTAAGTTAGTACATTTACTAATCATAAATATTATTCAGCATGACAGAAACTATTATTACAAATTGCCAGCATGCAAAGTTGGTAATTCATCTATACACATTTCTTTTATTAAGAATCTTCTTTTTTTTCTATATTGGAACTATACAAAGCCAGCATCCCTTTCCAGATTTTCATACTTAAGTGTAAATTATATAATAATTTGGCATAAGTGGCTGAACTCTAACCAGCACGTAATTTACTGCACTATAGCACAAGTATTATAGCCTGAAACCAGAAAGAGAAGTATAGCCATTGGTAGCTGTGGATTGCAATAGTAAATCTTTTGTTTTGATTTCTTTTCTTTACATTTTAAATTAAGAGCAAAATATTGATCACTAGCTTGACATGGCATCTCCCCAAGATCTTAATGGTAGAGCAAAAGACCGTCTGTATGCTTCTTACCCAGTTAGGCGAATTATTCTTAATGGCAAACAGAGAAGCTTTTATTTGTTGTTATTGGTATGCACAAGACTTTGTTATCTTAGGTGAGAAAACTGATTTCCAGCTAGCAGTAAGTTATTTCTGCCTGTTTACTTCCCAGTGAGAATTATTTCTCATTAGTTTTATGGACATAACATGTTTCCGCCAAGTGATCAATACAATACCTAGGTAGGCTTGAATATCTCCACGTATGGAAAATGGCACTGAAAAGTGTTTTGGTATTCCAAGTTCTCCCAATAATTTGCCAGATGATGAATATATGGATAAGAAATTTAGAGGTTAAAGTGTTTGGATTATTATAAAAGAGTATACAAATTATCATTTAAAGAACAGGCGAAATATTTTTAAAACACAAGGAAAAATAGAACAAGTTATGTTCATTAATGTCTAATGTTCTAATGCAGCTTGGGAAACTATATATAAAATTAATAACTGGTTATGTTAGTCAGTGGAGCTTTCAGTGAGCTGGTGTGCACATCACAAATTGTACTGTTTGGTACATCAGATTATCCAAATACAGAATAAGCTATGGAAATGGAACTCTTCTCTCATTTTCTAGAATTGGTTTCTTCAAATGAGAGCTGAGGTGTATGAAGGAAGCTGTTTTTTGTGCTGTGGAAAAATAGAGAGCTGAACCCACAAATACAGTGGTATAATTCTGAGTAGCAATTTCAACCTCCTCTTTCTGCTTACTTTCTTAATTTTTAATTTTTTTCTTTCTCTGTCCTTTTCTTCCATCAAATTTCCTAAGAATAATTCCAATTCCTAAAATATCTCAGGAAATAAACAAAAATATTCCTGAACAAAATAGATAATAAGCATTTAAATGATTGGTGAATTAATATTTCATTGCACTGAACTAGAACATATTGCATTATAAACACTATATACCTCTTTCCTTAAATTTAAGAGGAATAATTTTTAAATACTTAAAGTATTTAAAGATATTTTGCTTTTACGTTCATATCGCCAGTATTATATAAAAGAAGGTAGAGTGACAGTTGAGTGGCAATAAGAAAACAAAAATGATACCAAAGAAACAGGGAGGAGAAGAAAAGTAAGAGTGTGGTGAGTATAAAGTCAGGAAAAATCACATCATGGCAGTTTTTTCTAATAACCACTGTATTTAAATCCTCTAGAATCAAGCTGGATGGAACCACACGAAATCATTTGTCCTGTAGATGTAAATGTAAATGAAGTACAGTGCTTTTAGTAGAACCTAGAAGCAACCTTGAAGACCAGATGATTCATGAGAGATTGATGAATCACAAATTTGCTAGGTGAATTAAAGCCCTGACCTTGTGTTTTTGAGAGGGAGACTGAAAGGTAAGTCTCTTAATATGACATGAATTTTTAAAACTCTATGTGTCAGTTTTCATAACCTTCAGCAAAAATAATGAAAATTAATGAAATATTTTAAGTACCTGTGCATTTTAATACCCTCACAGGGAAAAAAAAAAAAAAAAGTATAGCTCTTATAGTCATAATAATGTGTGGTTAGGTACAGGTATTGGTAAAAGTAATCAAAGCAGTTTCTTTCTTGTTAATATATTTATAAAGATTTAAACACAATTTTTATCTGGATACTGTCATCATTTCTTTTGATACAGATTTTCAGAATGGAGACTTAGTCATGTCACTATTTTACTACTTCCAATGGTCTTGAATGTATTTGTGATTTTGTCAAATTTATTTGATTATAGTGAGATATTTTAGTCAAGCATTTAAGGGAATCCGTATAGTTCAAATTGCATAGTTCTCCTCTGGATGCCTGAATTGATTTTATAGATAATGTGAGTCAGAAATGCAGGAGTATTTTACTCATTTCTTGTGTTTTGGTGAATGCCTACTTAAAATGGTAAGGCCAGTCTTCCAAAGGGATGCAAAGGAATTCATGGAGGAAGGAGACTGAGACAGGAAGGATAGATCAACATAGGGAATGAGCCTGAGAACAGCCTGGAGAATGTTAGGAATTAAATGGAAGGAAGGTAGCTAGCACAAGGAGAAATATCCTCTGCGGCATAATTAGGGTGGGTTCTTTCATGAAGCATGTTTATAATTTCTAAGATCTAGGCTTCTGAAGAGAGAAGAAACTCATCCAGGGAAAGGCAGAAGACTGGCCCAGTGCCCCAAGGTGCTTTCCAAACCTGAATTTGGCAAGAACAAAAGTTAATGTTTGAGAGAATCCAATCTGGTGAGAGGGGTGTGGCATTGGGATTATAGGAGGCAGACAGTACTTCAATGGTAATCAATATATTTATAGCGTGATCTTACCTACTGACTTGGGGACAGGCAGTTTAATTGATCCTTATATCCCTTCCGCAGTGTATTTAAGTCAACATTGCAAATGGTCCAGTAGACTAGGACTTAGTCCCTGTAAAGTGTTAGAACACATCAGGTTTAATTGAGGCAAAATCCCAGTTGTGCAGTCTGAAAATAAAGGAATGTGTAGGGTGGTTATACCAGGGACACAAGACCTTATCTCTGTGGTAGCAAGGCAAGTTCCTCTTTAAATTACTTTGTTGTTTTTCAGTCAAGCCGGAGAAACTTCTAGGCTAGGTGGTAACTGAAGGACCAAGAGTGCAATGGGGCATATTTTAACAGCCACTGTGTAGCTGTGATGCTGTGTTTTGAAACAAAGTACACCAAAGCCAGAAGAATGCCATCTGAAACAAACAAATAAAAAAAGTTCAAACAATCAGTGAGTTCAATAGTAAAGTAATCTATCTGGAAAGCGAGTATAGTAGTATGAAAATGAAGAAAAATCCAAATGAGTACCAGCCAAAAAGTCAATACTGTTGAAGGTGGCAGAACTGAACCAGATAGTGGGTGTACATATTTCCTCAGCTTATGAGCATTCAATTTTTATTTAGCCATTATGATGGTCAGAGGGCAGGGGTATAGCACAGTTAAAGCTGTCAGGTTTTGATTATCTGGGATTTTTCATTAGGGTTGCATTTCACAGGCATCAGTGATTCAAGCTGAGAAGGCTTTAAATATGTTCTTTAGGAATTGAGAAGGAACTAATAAGTCTTGCTTTCATTGACTTAGCATAGACTTCTCAACTCTCTGTGTAAACACCCAGGAAAATAAAGTCAAAGAAAACACTTTGGTTTGAATCTCAATTCATTTCTTGCACATTAATTCTTTTTGTATCTTATGTCTTGTATACTTTAGAAGACTTAATCACTTAAATAGGAAAAGAATTATGCACAACACTAATTTCCTGTGGGTTCTAAAAATGCTAAATAAGTATCATTACATGGGAGAATATCAGTTTCAGACGTACATGCAGGCTGTTGGAATCCTTCCACAGTTCTTTTACATAACCAATCATGTTTGATAGCTGAGTAAGTTGTATAAATCAAGGAGAGGCTCAAATAAAAGTAGGGTTTGACTTGGTGAATTATTCCACTTTTTTGAAGTACCTAAAAACAATTTAATTATTATCTCTGCTGGATAATGGGTAAGTTTTGGAAGTAGACAGCAGAAAATACTTGACCACGGAGGTATATCACAAAGGCACTATCAAAATGGAGATATATTGCACCATATTCTATGGGGCTATACACGTTTCTAGATAAAGTACTCCTGAGGGCACTTAGTATAATTTTATTTGGGATTAAATGCAGATTTAAAAGGAACGTTTAAATCAAACATCTAGCTTATATATGGTTCTATAATAATATGGTTCAAAGTAAAATATTCCATCTAAGTTAGGGCTTGGTTGGGGCCATAAGTTTTAATTTTATAACCGGTAAAACTGAGTGGAGTTAATTATTTTTAAAACCTCAGGAATTCAAACTTTTATCGTTGCCATGCAGATTGAAGTGCTTGAGGGAAACTGAAACCAGAGTCTTCAGAGGAATCCAAGATGAAGAGAATTATTTTATTAAGCTGAAGCTTAAAAAATTTACAAGGTAGCAACTAATACTATGCATTTAATTGTACACTCTCTTGGTTCAGATACTCTTAGAAAGTAAGTTTCTCTCTGCACGTAATCATGTATGTTAAACATACTTTCAGAACATACGTTAATTTTCTGAACCACAGCATGATTGTTTATCTATTCTAGTTGTATATGATCCAAGCAAATGGTTGGATATTTTCAGCTTATTTCCATAGGATTTATCACTCAATTGATGTACCATCTAAGGAATTTATGAAATTATATAGTTTGGATTGTGGGATTATACAGGTGTCTTTACTTTATCTATAGCACCATTGTCAAAGAGCACTCTCTCAGAATAGTTTGGATAAAGGAAGGCAATAATTATAAATTATTTTCCTTGAAGTTTGAATGTTTCATTTCCATATTCGGTCTTTGGGAGCATGAGTTCTTAATATAGGTCCGTGGACCGAAGGGAACACAAGACGCAACTAAAAACAATTTGCATTCAATATTTTGTGAATATATAAAACTATGTTATTAGAGAAAAGATTCATAATCATCATCAGATTTTCACCGAAGTCTGTGAACCGAAAATTGATTAAAAAATAAAACACCTTCTTTACCGTGTACAGATGACCAATTTTCATCTCAAGGACTGCTTCTAAGTGAAATCTAAGTAACAGTATTCAAAGTCTGAGTGTGAAAGAAACACTTTTTTCCCTGCTCTGAAGTGACATTTGGCATACTTTGGAGTCCGAGCATGATTCAAAATACAAATTTTATCCTGCTTTTTGACTGAAAAAATATTGTTAAATTTTCATAACAATTGTTCAAATAAAATACATATAATGAAAAAGAGAATACTTGGGGAGGGTTTCATTCATTTAAAAGCTCCCAGTAACCCTGACTTAAGCATAATCCCAAAACAGATGTGATGCTGAGAAGTAAAGAGGAACATTAGGAGCCTGTGACAACCTCGATGTGTGCTCCCTCAATTGAGGTGACCAGAGTACCCCTTGGCATGGAAGTTCATCATCTCAGAGTATTCCTAGATCCACAGCTGCAACTTGACTTCCATGGGGCAGCTATGGAGAGCTGTCATCCAGTTTCTTGAGATGAAGATTACAACCTTCTCTCTTTTGTCTTTGACAGAAATATACACCATTCTGTCAGACAGGATAGCAGCAGCAGAATGGCCCTATCCTTGAAGGCCACTTGATAGGTCTACCTGGGACAGTGTAAGAGGTTATGATCATGCCCATTCTTTTCAGCATACACTTGTTCATTCATTCCTTTAAACCATAATCTGTGGATTTTAAGTTATCTTCCCTTTACATCTGCATAGTAATTAGGATCAGCTGAAATGCCCCTGCTATTGCTCTCCAGTTTTAATTGGAGGTAAACAGAGGTGATATGTATTCCTGTGAAAGCTTTGCTTTCAGGAGACTTCTTGCTGTCGCAAACTGACAGGAAAGTGAGGCTGCATTTTTCAGCCTGTTTTATTCCAGTGAGAAGAGACTTCCTTAATTCCTTATGTGAGTTTGCTGTTACAATGTGCTTGATTTGTGTATTTTGAATTGCTTCTTATAAATAACCCTTTAATTTCTGCATTACTAAAGGAAAAAAGTAGAAATCTTTATGGGATTTAATAAATTTTAGTTTTTGGAAGCTATTTTGGCTTAGCATTAAAAAGCAGGAGAGATGCTTATTTCCCATTTCTCAGAATGAGAGTGTTACCAGTAGGACTGACAGTGAGTGAATTGGAGGTAAGATATCCTTTTGCTTCATGAATGTCTGCAAGAAGAAACAGAGAAGAAGGGGATAATATGGTTATAATGGTCACACCAAGGAATAAGAGATTGGACTCTTGGGGGCATGAGCTCTCTCTGCTATCTAATATGTTTATGGCTCTGCCTAAAATCATAACAACTCAATGGCAATAAATTCTTAGTCAATATTCTAATTAGCTTGCCTATGTCATATCAAAATATAAGGTTAACTTCCCTGAATACTTCCAGTCCAGTGTTCTTTTCTTTTCACATACTGCTTTATCAATAGTAATTATCAGCACCAATATGTATGTATGACATTGAATCTATATTTTATAAAACAAAGCCATCTCACTATTTTCCTTGGACTATATCTACATTATAGAAAAAATATGTGTATGTACTAGGGAGGAGATTCAGATTGGTCCTAATAAATTTGAACCTGGTACTTAAAGATTACCACAGTTTTGGGTTTTTTGTTTTTGTTTTTGTTTTTAAGCAGTCAGAAGGGAATTCTTCCTGCCATTTGTAAATTGGGACTATGTAGCAATCTATATAATTTACTCATTCTAAAATTTTTTCACCATTTTTTTTTTTTGGTGGGGGAGTGAAGTGTGGGGGACAATCACATACACAGACATAAACATATTCTGTGATGTATGGACATTTATAGTATACTTTAAGTCTTTTTTTGTATTCTCAACAAGGCAAAATATCAATTTTTCTGAAAGTGGAACAAATATTCAAAAACATTTTCCACGTATGGGAATGAAAAAAGTGGCTAAAAAAAAGACAATGTGGAAAATCTAATTTATAAATATTTGCCCCTTTGTTTCTCTGATATGCCTGGTGATAGTTATGCTTTTCTCCATTTGTTAAAGTTCCAATGGAGAGTAGGAAAAAAAGAGACTAGATCTGAAATAAAACAACACCAAAACACAACAAAGCAAAAAAAAAAAAAAAAAAAAAAAAAAAAAAAAAAAAAAAAAGACACCTCTCCCCCAATAACCAAAATCTCAGTCCAACTAGAAATAAGACACAAAGTAACTTGAGAGTAAACAAAAAGAAAGGGAAGCAACTATCAAGTTCCCATAGAAAGTCTTCACACTTTGTACCTACCCTCTGTCCCTGAGGAAGTCCATCTATTCCCTTCTAATGTTTGCCAATCTGTTGTTTTTCCTTCCCTGAGCAGTAAATATGCAATGAAGCAAATTATCTCCAACAATTGTACAAATAATATATTGAAATAATTGACCCCATTGAAGCTATTTTTGACCAGGTTAAGTTGAAGACAATTTTCTGTTAGTGGCTGAAGTCCAGAAGAAATAATTAATAAGGAAAGATAGTTATTATTTAATCATAAATCAGCATTTGGGCCTGAGAAACAATTTAATGTTAGTATAGATGGCAGTGTGAAAGGAGTAGATAGTTGAAGCATATGAAAAGAATATGAAGAATGGGAGAAAATAAAGACATTGGGGACATTAATCTTTAGTTCTAAATTTGTTTTTCATATTAATTAAATGAATGTTGTGAGATTTAGGTTTTGTATGTTTTGCCATTGCAGAATTGGAAGTTCATGTTTTGGATCAACGTTGGTGGGTGAACATAGTTGTACTTTCTATTAACATAATTTTTATCGTGATGGATTTATAGTGTGTGGTGTGGTTAATTGAATTGTGTCAAATAAAATCCTTTCTAAGTAATCCCTTAATAAAGTAAATCTGATATACGTCCTCTCTATTTAATAGGTAAGTGCTTTCTTTCTTGTTATGTTACACATCACATTTGTAAAGCATTATAGGATCGAATATTTTTAACCAGACTCATAATATAAAAATGCATATAAGACAGACTTCTATAATCCTACCTTTTCTATATGTGTGTGTGATCATAGGAGTGATTCTTTCATGAGGAACTGTTCTGGGATGATGCAATCCATGAGGTCCCAACAGGTACCCAGGAGCAGCGATCATTTATAGCTGTACATAACTCTTGAGCATACACATCACTGTGCAGCATCCTATAAATTATATTGCATGCCGTAAGAAGCCACACATTGTCAGTCTTCCTGTGAGTTATCACCATTAAAGACTTTTGTAACTAACTGTAGTTGTGAATTTCTATAGTTCCATTACAAATTCTCTTACTAATGATTTCAGTATCTGATGAATGGAAAACTGCAGATGTAGTTGCTGATTAGGTAACACAATTGCCTTAAAGCTGCAAAGTCAGAGGTTAAACTACTTTCCAGCGGAAATACCATAAACTACCAACCAACAACTTTGTCAGTGACATTTCTGAGTAACAGTTAAACCAGGTTCCCATTTCCATTTATCTTGTTTAATTTGCATGGTAGAAATCAATGAAAATTCATTTAAACACAGAATATTAACTTTCAATCGGTGAGACTGAGTCTTGGAGGGAAAGCTTGTCATTTTTCCAAGGGCAATCATGTTGAAAATAAGTACATGATTTTTAAACACATAAATGTTCTCTTTTTTGATTTAGCCTTTGACCTGTGATAGAAAATCTCTACTTGAAAGCCTTTCAAACCAGTACAACAGAATAATCTAATAAAAAAAAATCAGGCAGGTTTTCAGATACCTGGGCATTAGTGGTTTTTAATGATTAATGATTTTTCAAAGATTTATCCAGTTACAACATTTTCATTGAATAGTATCTTCCAAAAGATTGTTCCCTAAAATTAAAAAAAACTTCATTTGCATCTCATCTTAAAATTCTCTGGAAAGTAGGTTCTGTTATTTTAGAACTCACACGTAACTTGCAGCTTACCTTTCATATATTCCCTTTTTAAAAAACCTAATATCAACTTCCTGTGTTTCTGTCAATCAAATATCACTAATATAAAAATTATAATAAGCATCATGGAAATTAAATTCAAATGATACAAAGAATTTCTTTTCTTGTTTTCTTTCTATTCCGTGTGTGAGATCAATCTTTTCCCTGAAGAGGAGTCCAGGATTGCTGGATTTATCAAGGATTTGAAGGCTTCCTTGGTATTGCCACACCTTTTATTTTATACCTTACTTTGGAGATTATCCTCTTTTGCTTTCTCAAATTTAGTATTTTAAAATTACTCCAAAGAACTTGTTAATCCTCTTATCTTAAGCATAATAAAATGATGATTATGATAAAAATTAATGTTAACATCTTGTTAGCCATTTTTGTTGCATTATAACAAAAAAAGCTTTTTTATATTGTTTTTAAAAATGACTTCTGTATTTATGACTGAAGTTTGCCATCTAGTGGGAAATTAAAGAATATATTAGAATACTGTTTCCTGTTTTTATAAAACTGTTTTAAAACACCTGTCTAGTTTCACTGGTTTGTCTGGATTCATCAGTGAATTTCAATAGCACTTTAATAAATGAATTAACTGTCAAACTTAGTCACACTGACTACATTGATGTGCTTGTGAAAACAGCCTGAATGAATAAATTAAAAAATTAAAAAATACACTTGAAAAGTTAATTGAATTGAATTTGAAAGTGGTGGATATTTCAAATGTGAAAATGATTTTATATTGTCTATACTATGAATTTGAGAAGATTTCAAAGTAATTGCTCACAAGGTCTTTTCTCCAGTCCTTCTTCAATAGATAGTTTTAATGAGAGACTATGCAAGACACAGTTTTCATGTGTATACATTTACCAAGTAAAAAACAACCAATCTGAGGATAAATAAAGTGAGATCATGGTTCTTCACTGTAGATCCTAAAAGTCAAGCCATTTCTTTCTAAACAATTGTGGTTTGAAAATAATTATAAACCAATATAATATATAAACCAATCTATTTTGTTATATCAAAGGATGACTTTCTTTCAGGTCAATTGATTAAATGTAATGTGTTCATTAAGAAAGGCAAAGTTGTCTTGTTGCTCAGGCTTTAACTTCTGTTCTGCATTATACCCTGAAGAACAAGCCTGCAATCTCAGCCTTGGGGTCTGTTTCAAAGGTGTCATTACTGATGTTGAGTCATTCAGTATCTTCTGAGGTCAATGGACTGAATGAAGAGGCAACAATCATGTGGATGGCAGGAAATGGAAAAGTGTCTATAATAATGATCTGACCACAGTGGCATTAGGGAGAAGGGATAAATTGACAGGCAGTTCTGCGGAGGGCTTAAGCGAAGGTGGCAAAGGGCAAGAATGTAGAACAGAAAACTAGTTATTGATTCAAGAGCAAAAGCAAAGTCAAGATAGTATGTCCACACTTTATTCATTCGTGCGTTAGGAGATGGGGGTGGGTAAGCGAGACATTTAGTCCTTCCCTCCAGCACAAATAAAAGTGGTACCATTTGGGATAGAAGATCAGAGTGCTCTTAACAACTTGAAAGGGAATAGCAACTTGTTTTATTCCCGCAACTCTCATGTTTGCTTCTAATCTATAGTCATGACCTGTGAACAGACATATATGTTTTGCATATACATTTCTTATTACCTTTCAGTAATAGTGTCTGATCCTAATTACTTTCCCGTGATTTCATGAGAATGTTTCCCTTGAGTTTCCTTCAGTCTGCTTACGAGAAATACCACTTCCCAAGGGGGAAAAGCAAAAACACAGAAGCAAAAGAAATTTTAAAAAACCCAAAAAAAACAAAAAACAAAAAACATTTAAGTCTTGTAATGCTAGTCAAATAGAATAATGTTTCTGCTCCCAATCATACTCAAAGTTATTTAAATAGAAAAGAAGCTCTAACTCTAGTAGTAGTGTTGATGTTGAATTATCGAATGTAATTGTTTTTGGAGAGTATCTCTACATTTTAAGGCTAAAAATGAAAGACATAGAAAATATTCGGAAATTTCTGATCGAGTCATAAGTATATGCCATTTTAAAGTGTGCTTTTCTCAGATGGCAACAGTCATATATATGTATATTTTTAAAAGTTCGTGGAAAGAAACATATTGTCTTTCAATTCTATTTTTCCATGAACTTTTTGAAGTAACCTCATAGACAACACCATTACTTGTAGTGGGAATGTATGATTAGAAAATTTTTCATTTGGTTAACGATGTGTTTATATTGATTATTGTCGTTGAGAAGGAATAGAGAAGTAGATGATGATAGATGATGTGTGTAATAAAATGACACATTGATACTATACACAAAAGCCTCTCTCTTTCTTTCTCTCACCCCACCACCCCCACAACACAGATACACACACACAAAACACAAAAGGCCCTTTGGTTATGAAGGCAGGCAGGTGATCCTATAGGAAGAGGAAAGATTGGCCTGTCATTTTTGTTGTTGTTGTTGTTATTGACGGCTCACTGGTGAGAGCATCTATGTTCTGTCATTTTTAATGGTTTTTTTTTCCCCCTCTATGCAGATCATTAGGTTGCTAAAATTGCTTCTCTAAATTTTTCATTAAAATTTGGTTACAAAGCCATAGTCCTTCCGTGAAAGGCCCAGTCTTTTAATGAATTCATAAACAAGTATTGTTGAATTATAGTCATTGGTTATATTAGCCATCTGGCTAATCAAACACGGTCCTCATCATAACACTTGCACTGAATGAGCTTACAGATTCCCTCCTTTATGAAGGATCTAGGCTTATGCCCTTCAAGGTGTGGAATCTTGTAAATAACTTGTAAATAACTAGTAGGATTGAAAATACCTGACCTTAAGTATCATGCTCTGATTCTTTAAATTCTTTGGCTGTGTGATATCAGAGAAGCCACATAACCTCTCTGAGCTGTCTCATCAGTTGTGAAATATATTAGCTTACAAGTTTGTTATGAGGACAAAGTGAGGTAAGTATGTGGAAGCACTTTGTAAATAATCAAGTACTATACAAATGTAAAGAATTAATATTGCCCTTAAGCTGGAAGATGACATTAGGCTCTACAGTCACATGTTTTTGAAATCTTATTAAAAATTTGAGCACTTTTAAAATTTTTGTTTATCGTTGTTAATGTATTTGTTTTACTGAGGACCAGCATGCTTTATTTCTCAGCAGTCTCATTTATTCAATACATGGATTTAGGTTTTTGTATTCTGGAAGAAAGCTCTCGTACATAATGAAAAGGTGGAGATCTTATTTACATGCAAAAATTTTACCGTCACTGCTGTCACTCCCTCTTGCTCTGCAGATTCAGAAGCATTCACTGAAACTCAGCTAGGATGATATAGCTATCATTTAATATCATTTTTCTTTATGCTTTGTTAAATGATGCTAAGGTCAGGTTCAAAGAAACAGAGGTAAGTTTTAAAAGAGTAAATTGTCAATTAATTTTCAAGTTGTTAAGACTAAGGTGATTATAGAAAATAGCACAAGAACTAAGAGTTTGTATTATGCAGAGCATCAGCATTAATACATTAATAGAGACACGTTGTATGTGCAAACCCTTTAAAATTATTTATTAAGCCGTTAAATCTTTATGGGAAGTAGAGAAATGCTGTCAAACCTATTTTCTAGGTGATAAATTGCATCACAGGTAAAATCCAAAACAGTGTCAATGACAGAAATCCAAAATTTTTCCTTCTGCTGATTTTTTCCTTAACTGTCTTTCCTAACCATTTGTCATTACGTGAAAAAAAAAAAAAAATCAGTGTTTCAGAGAAAAGGGCAAAATTGAGACTAATGTCAGTGACTAAAGGACATAATGTAGAGATTCTGACTTAAGTGTAATAAATGTTTTTGTTAGTAGAATATTGACCTCACTACTCCCAATTTTGGAATGTATGTGGAGTTATGTGTCGGATAGGTTTTGAGGCATAGTGTATTCTTATTTAATTACACACTAAAGTGTTAACAAAAAAGAATTGAAGAAAGCATCAATTACTGATGTTCTGTTTTAGAGATGGTTTTTCAATAAGCATTTTCTTCCTGTGCTAGGCAATGTTGGGTAATATTAGAACTCCCTTGTCTAACCATTGGGGAAAACTAATGATCTCCTCCCACTTTTTCTTCCCATATCCTTCTTCTGAAATATATCCTATACACAAAAGAGTGAATAAAAAACATATGCACAGTTTAAGAATAATAAAAAACAAACATTTCTCTACCTACCATATAAGTTTAGAAACAGTATCTTAACAGTCCCTTAGAAACAACCTTCTTGTGTGCTCCCATTCACATTGTACTCCCTTTCTCCAGAGTTAATCATTCCCTGAATTTTTGTATTAATCTTGTGTTAATTTTCTTTATAGTTTAGACAATGATGTACATCATATCTACAAATAAAATATTATTTATTGTTGCCTGGTTTTAAACTTTAAATGAGTAGAATCATAACGTATGAATGTATGTATTCTTCTCTGGCTTGTTTCTTTCTCCAAGTATTTTTTTTCTTCTGTTTTAGTGTGTGGCAAATTGGTATCCAATGGGTTTTTAATTTTTTTATTAAAGCAAAATATACAAAACATAAACTTTACCATTTTAACCATCTTTAGATGTCAAATTTAGTGGCATTAAGCACATTTTGATTGTTGTGCAACCATCACCACTATTTATCCCCAGAACATTTTCGTCATCCCAAACTGAACCTCTGTAAACCATTAAACAATAGCTCCTTATTTCCCCCTTCCACCAGGCCCTGATAGTGACTATTCTACTTTCTGTCTCTATGAATTTAATTGTTCTTGGCACCTCATGTAAGTGAAATCATACAATATTTTTCCTTTTGTGTCTGGCTTATTTTACTTAAGTTAATGTTTTCAAGGTTCATCCCTGTTGTAGTATATAACAGAATTTTATTCTTTTTTAAGGCCGAATAATATCATTCATTCCTCCGTGGACATTTGGGTTGTTTTACCTTTTAGCTATTGTGAATAATGTTGCTATTAACATTGGTGTACAAATATCTCTTTGAGGTCCTGCTTTAAATTCTTTAGAGTGTTTACCCAGGATTGGAATTGCTGGATTATATGGTTATTCTATGTTTATTCCTTTGAGGCACAACCGTACTATTTTCCACAGCAGCATCACCATTTTAGATTCCCACTAGCAATACACAGGGTTCTTACCTCTTCACCCTTGCCAACACTTGTTACTTTCCGGGGTTTTTTTTTTGTTGTTGTTGTTTGTTTGTTTAATAACATCCATTCTAATGGGTCTACATAGCTGTTTCTGAATGTCTTAATTTCCCAAAGAGCCTCACCCACTTTTTAAGACATCTTATTGTATGTTTTCTTAAAAGAAAAACTTTAGACAAATTAAATTTAGAGTTTATTGAAAAAAGAAGGATTCATGAATGAGTCAGCACCCTGAACCGATAAGGGTTCAGAGAACTCCACCCAAAAAATGTGAGCAGGAAGGATTTATAGACAGAAGTTATTTATAGACAGAAGTGACATACAGAAACAGCTTGATCGGTTACTGCTTGGCATTTCACTTATTTGGGCATAGTGTGATGAGGCATTTACGTTATATGGACATGGTCTGTGATTGGCTGAAGCTCAGCTGCTGTGATTGGCTGAGACTCAGCCGTCTGTTACAAGAATACACCCTTAAGTCAGGTTGCAGTTTGCTGCCATAGTAAGTTATGTTGCAATTTACTACATACAGATGCAACTATAAGCCAAACTTAATTCAATTTTACCGTCACAATTCATAATGTCTTGCCCCAGGTATCTATGAGTCTGTAGTCCCCCTTCAGCTTTCACCAGCAGCGGTGCCCCTTTGCCCACCTGACAACTGAGATAGACAAGATAGAGACCAGTCCCTCAGTAAGCCCCAATACCAGTTAGAACACTGGAAATAAGATTTGTTCCACTCCTTGTGGTTTGAGGGAGGAAACTGGGAACTAGGATGCTGCCACCTCCAGAGTAAAATCACTGAATGCCTTCGGGGCCCGTGGGGGCAAGGGTGAGTAAAGACAGCAGCAAAATTTCCTTTTAATTTGAATATGGCTTTTTCTCGGTTGGGTAATTAAGCATTTGCCTGGTTGCTGTAGGGCTTTCACTTTTTCCCAGAGATCCTATAAGGTCATTTCATCAATTTGATGGATGTTTTTTGATGGAGGAACCAATGCTTGGAGCTTTCTAGTGTGCCATTTTGTTGACTTCACTCTCTATAGCCAGTGATAAGGGTTGTTCTCTTTCTGGTATGAGGGTGAGAGGACTCCCTCACAAGCAGAATTTATGCCCTGCTTTCAGGCAGATAAGGGCAGGGCAGAAAGCTCATTAGTTTTTTTCTCCAGTATCATAGTTGAATCTATGGATCAATGTAGAGAATTAACATCATAATAATATTGAGTCTTTCGACTTAAGAACAAGGTATAACTCTCAATTTATTTTGGTTTTTAAAAAATTTTGGTCTTCAAAGTTATTTTTCCTCTCAGATGGTTTGCAGTTTTCAGTGTACAACTCTTTCACAGTTTTTGTTGGATTTATCCTAAATATTTCATATGTTTGATGCTATTTTAAATGATAATGTTTTTACTTCAAGTTCTGATTGCTTGTTGCTATTGTACAGAAATACAATTGTTACTGAATTTGTATATTGCTCAAGTATCCTGAAACCTGTGTTAAACTCACTTATTAGTTATAACCTTTTTTTGTGAAAATAATATATATATATATATATATATATATAATCAAATAGTCTGCAAATGAAGACAGCTTCACTTTATCTTTTCCAATCTGAAAGCCTTTTACTGATTTTTTCTTCCTTGATTGAAAAGGGTAGGATTGTCAGAATGATGTTGAATAGGAGTAGTGAGTATTCTTAGGGGGAAAGTGCTCAGTCTTTTACTGTTAAGATTGATGTCAGCTACAGATTTTTCCCTACATGTCCTTTAAGTGGTTGAAGAAGTTATCTTCTATTTCTCTGAAAATTTTTATGAGAAATGAATGCTGGATTTTGTCAGTTGAATTTTCTGCACTTATTGAAATGATTCTAGAGGATATGATATTTCATGTTCATGGGCTGGGAGACTTAACATTATCAAAATGCCCATATTACCCAAGGCAATCTGCACATTCAAGGCAATACCTATCACAATGCCAGTGACATTCTTCACAGAAATACAGAAAACAGTCTTAAATTTGTATGGAACCACAAAAGACCCCATATAGCAAAAGCAATCTTGAAAAACAACAACAAAAAACAAAGTTGGAGGCATCACACTTCCTGACTTCAAAACATACTATAAAACTATAGTAACCCAAACAGCAAGGAACTGGCATAAAAACAGATGAATTGACCAATAGAATAGAATAGAGAGCCTTGGAATAAACCCACACACTTACAGCCAAGTGATTTTCAACAAAAATGCCAAAAATATACAATGTGAAAATGACAGCCTCTTCAACAAATGGTGCTGGAAAAACTGGATATCCACATGCAGAAGATTGAACTAGACCCCTATATCTCACCATATGCAAAAATCAACTCAAAATGTATCAAAAACTTAAATTTTAGATCCCGAACTATAAAACTACTAGCAGAAAACATAGGAGAAACACCGCATGAAATGACAGTGGGCAGCATTTTCTTGAGTGAGACTACAAAAGCACAGGCAACTAAGGCAAAAAAAAAAAAAAAAAAACATAAATGGGACTACATCAACCTAAAAAGCTTCTGCACAGAAAGGGATACCTTCAACAAAGAGAACAGATAACATACAGAATGGGAGAAATATTTGCCAAGCACACATCAGACAAGGGAATAATATCCAGAATATATAAGGAACATAAATGACTCAATATAAAAAAAAACAAATAACCCGATTAAAAAATGGACAAAGGACCTGAACAGATATCTCTCAAAAAAGACATACAAATGGCTAACAAACACATGAAAAAATGCTGAACATCGCTAATCATCAGGGAAGTGCAAATTAAAACCACAGTGAAATATCATCTCACCCCAGTTAGAATGGCTATTATCAACAAGACAAAAAATAACAAATGCTGGCAAGGATGCAGGGAAAAGGGAACTCTCCTACATTGCTGGTGGGAGTGCAGATTGGTGCAACCACTGTGGAAAACAGTATGGAGATTCCTCAGAGAACTCAAAATAGATCTACCTTACAACCCAGATATCTCACTACCAGGTATATACTGAAAAGAAATGAAATCAATATATCAAAAAGACACCTGTACTCCCATGCTCATTGCAGCACTATTGGCAATAGCCTAGAGATGGAGTCAACCTAAATGTCCATCAATGTATTAATGGATAAAAATACCTGTGATATATACACACAATGGAATACTACCCAGCTATTTGAAAAAATGATATCCTTTTTTATGGCAGAGTAGTATACCATGGTGTATGTACACCACATTTTCCTTATCCAGTCATTTGCAGATGGACATTTAGGTTGATTCCATACCTTGGCTATTGTAACAGAACTATGATGAATATGGGAGTGCAGGAGCCCCTTTGACATGATGATTTCCAGTCCTTTGGGTATATACCCAGTAGTGGGACTGCTGGATCATATGGTAGATTTATCTGCAGTTGTTTGAGAAACCGCCATACTGTTTTCCATAGTGGTTGTACTAATTTACAGTCACACCAACAATGTAGGAGTGTTTCCTTCTTTCCATATCCTTACCAGCATTTGTTATTCTGCCATTTGCAACAACATGGATGAGTCTGGAGAAACTTATGCTGAGTGAAATAAGCAAAGTACAGAGGAAAAAATACCACATGTTCTCACTCATAAGTGGGAGCTAAGAGAGAAAGAAGGAAGGGAAGAAAGACCACAGTGGTTTATTGGACTTGCAGAGGGTGAGAGCGTACCTAGGGATACAAAGTGGTGTGGGAGAAAGGGGGAGGGAGAGGTAGGTTGGGGATTAATTGGGTGGGGGACACAGGGTATAACTACAGTTTGTGGTAATGGGCATGCTGCCAGTATTGATCTGGCCATCACATCTTGGGCAGGAATGGTGATGGTCAGCTTTGTACCCCATGAATATTCGTAACCAATCAAAAAAAGAAAAAAAAACTCGTCTATAAAGGAATTATATAAGTTAAAAAAAAATGATGTCCTATCATTTGCAGCAACATGGAATGGAACTGGAAACCATCATGTTAAGTGAAGTGAGTCCAGCACAAACAAACAAACACTGCATGATATCACTCATGTGTGGAATCTTAAAAAAAAAAAAAAAGTGGTTCTCATAGAAATAGAGTAGAATAATGGTTAACAGAAATGGGGGGAAAGGGAGGGAGGAAAAATGGTAGACTAATGGGTACAAATCTGTGCTATCTACCCTAAGTGAATCATTGTGCAGCATGTGCATGTATTGAGACAACACACTGTACCCCATAAATATGCACAAATAAATATTTTAAAAAGTATTAACATGGTGGAATTACATTAATTGATTTACTAATGTTAAACCATTTATGCATCTTTCGGATGAGCAACACTTGGTCATGATATATTATCATTTTTATATATTGTTGGATTCGATTTGGTAAAATCATGTTGAGAAATTTTGCATCTGTGTTTATGAGGGATCTTAATCTATTTATTTTCTTATAATGTCTTTGATTATTTTTGGTATTGTGGTAATGATTGGCCTCAAAGAATGAGTTGGGAAGTATTCTCAATTTTCTGGTGAAGTTTGTGTGGAATAGGTATTATTTCTTTCTTAAATGTTTGAGTATGCACTAAAAAAGCCATTTGACCCTGGAGTTTTCTTTGTGGAAAGGTTTTTAACTGAATTTTATTTATGTAATAAACACAAAGCTATTCAAGTTATTTATTTCTTTTTGAGTTTGGTACTTCATGTCTTTCAAGGAATTTGTCTATTTCAAATAAATGGTCACATTTATAGACATAAAATTGTTCATAATATCCCTTTACTATTATTTTAATATCTGTTGAATCTGTATGTCACCTCTCTCATTCATGATATTGCTTGCTTGTGTCTTCTGTATTTCTGTATTTCTGACCAGTGTAACTAGAAGTTTATCAATTTTACTGCTCTTCTCAATGAAACAGAACTTGACATCATTGAATTTTTCTATTGTTTTTCTGTTTTCTATTTCATTGATTTTTTTTTTCTTTTTTTCTTTTTTTTTTTTTTTTGGCAGCTGGCTGGCATGGGGATCTGAACCCTTGACCTTGGTGTTTATTTCATTGATTTTTGCTGTAATATTTATTATTTTCTTTCCTTGTCTTTGATTTCAGTTTCCTCTCCATTCTCTAGCTTCTTAAAGTAGAAATTAACTTTATTGTTTTGAGATAATTCTTCTTTAAATTTTCCTGTAAATATTGCTTCAGCAGCATCTGACAAATCCCAATGTCTTGTGTTTTCATTTTCAGGTAATTCAAAATAATTTCTATTAGTTTTTGATATTTAAAAGGCGAAAGATTTATACGATCTGAAGAGAAACCAGAGTATAGTTTTTGATATTTAGAATTGTTATGTCCTCATGGTAAATTGACCTCTTTTCTGTTATGAAAGACAATATCTTTTTTATCACTAGTAACACTCTTCACTCTGAAATCTAGTTTGTATGATATTGATATAGCCATAATAAGTTTCTTATTTTAGGGTTAGCAGAGGATATCATTCTTCATCCTTTTACTTTTAATCTATTATCGTCATATTTAGAATGCACTTTTTTTCCCAGGATCTATAGCAATTTCTTATTTAATTTTATTTTAATTTGTCAATATACAATATAGTTGATTTTTGTGTCCCTTTATCAATTCCTCTTTTTCCTCCTTCCCTCTCCCCCTCCCCCATCAACATCATATCTGTTCACTTGTCTTAACAAAATCAAAGAATTGTTGTAATTGTTGTGCCTTCTTCTCCAACTCCCCGCCCCCGTGCATTTGTTTATTTACTTATTCATTTTTATTATCTCCTAAAACTAAGTGAGGACATGTGGTATTTCTCTTTCTGTGCCTGGCTTATTTCACTTAATATAATTTTCTCTAAGTCCATCCATGTTGCTGTAAACGGTAGTATTTCATTTCTTCTATCGCAGAGTAGTATAGAATGCACTTCTTGTAGACAGCATGTATTTTGATCTTGCTTTTCCACCCTCCTCCAATCTGACAATTTTTGCCTTTTCTGTCAGGTGTTTAGGCAAATTATATTTAATATGATTATTTGAGATTATTTGTTATGATATATTTGTCTCATTTGTTAGTTTACTATCCAGAGCTCTTTTGTTATTTTGGTGGCTGCTTTAGGGCTTGTAGTATAAATCACAACCTGGTGCAATCTAACTTCAAGTTATGTTACACCACTTCATCTATAGTATAAGAACCTTAAAATAGGACACCTATTTCTCCCCTCTCAGCCTTTATGCTATTGTGATTATGCATTTTATGCATATGTTGTAATCCAAATAATATACTGTCATTATATTTTAAACATTTTCTTATCTTTAAAAAAATTGAATAATTAGAAAAAATTGTATATTGACTTATGTAGTTTTTGATGCTATGCCTTTAATCTGGTGTCAGTTCCCTCTTCCTGGAAGATTTCTTTTATTATTTATTGTGGTGCAAGCTTGCCAGTAATGAATTTTTTCTGGTGTTTGTATATCTGAAAAATTCTTTATTTCACTTTCATTGCTGAACAATACTTTCACTGGGTATAAAACTGGGTAGACAGTTTTTGTATAGCAGATGGCAGCACTGATGAAGTGTCTATTTAAATCTTTTGCCCATTTAAAAAATTCTGATTATCACATTATTCTGTTATAAAAATTATTTTGATACTCTAAGTTCTTTGCCAGATAGGTGTTTTGCAAATATTTTCTCCCACTATTTGACTTGTTTTATTTTATAAATAACATCTTTCAGAGAGTTTGTTCTTAATTTTGATGCCATTATATTTATCATTTTTTCTCATTTTTTTTGTCCTAAGAAATCTTTGCCTAACTCCAAAGCAGAAAGATTTTTTACTGTTTCTTCCTAAAACATTTCTGGTTTTACTTACTACATGCAGGTCAATGATTAGATTCAAGTTAATTTTTGGATACGGCATGAGGTATAGGTCAAAGTTCATTTTCTGTGTGTCAATGGACAACTGCTATAGAACCATCAGTTGAAAAGACTACCTTTTTCCCATAGATTTACTTTGGTACACTGATCAAAAGTGATATGTATGTGATTTCCTTATGTCATACCAAATTTTATTGATTATTGTAGCTTTATAGTAAATTTGAAAACATGTACTAGGAACTCTCCAACTTTGTTTTTATTTTACAAAACTAGATTGTTCTTGGTCTTTTGCTTTTTCACATAAATTTTGGTATCAGTTGGCCAATTTCTATGGAAAATCCTGCTGGAATTTTGTTTGGGGTTTCATTGAATCTATACATCAGTTTGGAAAAAGGATTAACATATTAACAACATTGACAGTTTGGATCTATTAATACAGTATATCTCTCCGTTTATTTAGGCCTTCCTTAATTTCTCTCATTAACTGTTTTATAAATTTTAGCATACCAACATTGCATATATTTCATTGGATTTACCACTTAGAATTTCATGACTTCTCATGTTATTATAAATATCACTTTAATTTCCAATTGTTCATAGCTAACATATAAAAATATAATTGATTTTTAATATATTGACCTTGCATTCTATGATCTTTCTAATTTATTAGTCTGATAATAAAGGATCTTTGGGTCTGATAATTTTTTCTCTTGACAATGGGTTTAATTTTTCTTGCATTTTGTTTGCCTCATAATTTTTTTATGAAATGCAGGACATTGAGTGTAGGAAAATATAAACTGAGGTAAATAGTATTCATTCCTGGGAGTGGAAAGGCTTTTTCTTTCAGCTTGTTAGTTTAAGGGGTTAAAACCATCTAGTTATTTAAATAAGCTTGGGGTTTGTTTTTTCTCTTGGTAACTTCAGTGCTCTATAGGCTTCAAATTCCTTCAGGAGTGGGTTAATTTCTCCTTTGAGTTGGGTAATGATACTCCAGGATACTGGAGTCCTTGCATGCCTGCATCCTTGTGGAGGGTGTTTTTTTCCTTGGTTTTGCCACTCCCCCAGTGTTAGAATCCTTCAACTCATTTGGTGCTAGGCTTATAATGTGGGCAGGCACTTTCCTCACTCTTATTCAAAATGGTGCTAGAAGTTCTAGCCAGTAGAGTAAGGTAAGAGAAAGCAGTAAAGGGCATCCAAATCAGAAAGGAGGAATTCAAATGGATATTTGCAGATGACATGATCCTATACATAGAAAACCCTAAAGACTCCACCAAAAAATTACTAGAACTAATAAATGAATTCAGTATAGTGGCAGGATACAAAATCAACACACGAAAATTGATAGCCTTCCTACATGCCAATAACAAGTAGCTGGAGAAGAAAACAAGAAAGAAATCTCATTCACATTAGCTACACCCAAAATGAAATACCTAGGAGTAAATTTAACCAAGGAGGTGAAAGACCTTTACAATGAAAACTATAAAACTTTGGTGAAAGAAATTGAAGAAAATGTAAATAAATGGAAAGATATCCCATGTTCATGGATTGGGAGAATTAACATAATCAAAATGTCCGTATTACACAAAGCAATCTACACATTCAATGCAATCCCTATCAAAATACCAATGACATTCTTCACAGAATGTAAAGAATGGAAGCATAAAGGACCATTAAAATTTGTATGGAACCATAAAAGACCCCATATAGCTAAAGCAATCTTGAACAAAAAGAACAAAGTTGGAGACATCACACTCCCTGACTTCAAATCATACTATAAATCTGTAGTAACCAAACAGCACAGTATGGGTATAAAAACAGACAATAGACCAATGGAATGGGGGCAGGGATGTTTATAGATTTTTCAGTAATAGCCTCTGTCTTAGTGACATCCAGTTTGCCTGGGTATTAGCTTTAGGATTTCTCAGCCTTCCTCTTCCTCTTCTCTCCATAGCAGTCAAACTGTCTTGTGTCTATTGGGGATTTTCGGCAGGAGAAAGTTTCCTGAACTTTCCAAGTCTTGGTAGATTTCTGATTTTCATTAGTGCAAAATCCTGGTTCCCAGGAGGGTTTCCTATCACTCCCTCAAAGGCAGAGAGGATTTGCTTTTACCTCTTCCTTAGGGTAAATGGATCTTTACATGGGCTCTGAGGTGTAAGAGTTTCCTGGCTTTCCCCTAGTGAATCAAAGATTTTGCTTTGTGTGAAAGAAGAATTCAGGAAGAGGATCAGGCTTTTATGCTGGTGTGCCACAGTTGGTAAAGGCTTTCCCTGGCCTTGTTTCCTGTCCTCATTTTTTTTTTTTTAACCTGAGCACCTGGTATAGGCTCTCAGAAAAGAGTTTGCAAATGATTATGGATTGAAGTTCCATGTCATTCTAAACTGTCATGTTTGGCTGTACTCAGCCTTTAAGAATGTTTTCTCTCTTTTACCCACTTTTACAGACACCATTCCTTCTTCCTGTGTTCTGCCAAAAATGAAAGAGATATGTTCCATCTCTCCTCAGAGACACATTTCAGTCTTTGGAATTCATGTCACCTGGTTGCCTTGCAATGTTGGGTCTCCGAATGGCTTAAAATTTATGATAATGAAGATTATTCAGTTTTTCTAGCTGAAAATGGATCTTACACTTCTATGTGAATACTAGAAATATGACACTTTTAGAAATAAATGTAGGCGAAAATATATGAAATCTTTGGATAGTCAAATATATCTTATATAGGAGACAAAAGAAAATAGTTGACAAACTATTGATCAATGTTACAAAAGTTTGCTCATTGAAAGAGACCATTAAGAAAATGAAAGGCAAGTGACAGAGTGAGAAAAATTTAGATTGGTAAATAGATAGATGTATTACTATCTATCAATATTTATATATTATCAAGGACTTATTCCAGAATACATAAAGAACTCTCAGAAGGATAACAATGAAATAAAACAATCAGACCACTTCTACTTAGAATGTGAAAAGCTGCAAGGCAAAATTACTTCCATTCTAAGAATTAGGAGCCCTGAGTCCTTTTATTTGAGAACAGTATTAGAAAACAATATTTGGAAGTAGGTATGCTTTTTATCTAGAGGGGTATAGTGGCTTTAAGGAAAAAAAAGTTTTCTTTGGATTTTCTATGAAAATGATCATGCTGTCTGAAAATAAAGAGGGTGGAAAGAGGAATGGGTAAAGGGACAGGAAAATCAATGACAATGTATATTGAGAAGTTAAAATTAAAAAAAAGACAATGTGAATTTTTCTTTATATTTTTAAATGTATTTCTCTTGCCTTATTACAGTGGGTAGAACCTCTAGAAAAAATATGAAAGTAATGCTGAGAGTGGACATGCTTGGAATGTTCCTGCTCTTAGGGGGAAAACATTAACTGTTTCACTATTAATTACTATGCTAGCTGAGCATTTCTTGAGATGCATTTTAACAAGTTTTATAAGTGCCATTTTATTCCCAGCTTAATGAGAAATTTTTGTCATTAACAAATATTGAATTTTGTCAAATACAGTTTCTGCAACTACTGAGATAATCATATGACTTTTCTGTGATATTTTGTTGATACGACAAATCATGATTGATTTCTGAATAAGTTAACCTTGCATTACCGGGATAAATCCCACTTGGTCATGATGTATTGACTTCTTAATATATTACTGGATTTAATATGCTAGTATATTAAATTATTCTCTGTCTATGTTCGTGAAGTATCTTGGTCTGCATTTGTTTTTTTCTTAAAATATCTTTACCTGTGCTTGTTACAGAACATTATTTTTTTTTTTTTATTTTATTTTATTTATTTATTTTTTTTTAAATTTTATTTTGTCGATATACATTGTAGCTGATTAATGCTCCCCATCACCAAAACCTCCCTCCCTTCTCCCTCCCCCCCTCCCCCCCAACCATGTCCTTTCTGTTTGTTTGTTGTAACAACTTCAAATAATTGTGGTTGTTATATCTTCTTCCCCCCCCCCCCGGTTTGTGTGTGTGTGTGTGTATGTGTGTGTGTGAATTTATATATTAATTTTTAGCTCCCACCAATAAGTGAGAACATGTGGTATTTCTCTTTCTGTGCCTGACTTGTTTCACTTAATATAATTCTCTCGAGGTCCATCCATGTTGTTGCAAATGTTACAGAACATTATTGACCTAATATAATTAATTTTAGATAGTCCCTTGTCCTATATTTTCTGAAGGAATTTGTATATGAGCAATATTATTTCTTTCTTTGTTTTATAGAATTCACCAGTGAGTTTATCTGGGCCTGGTGTTTTCTTGGAGGAAAGACTTTTAATTAGAATTTGATTTCTTCAGTAGATAAAGGTTTTCAGTATCTTCATTTATCAGGCTTGTCCTTTTCATCTAACTTATCAAATCTAATTGCATTTAATTGCTTATTTTAGTTTCTTATTATCTTTTAATTTCATTTTTGAATTTGGAGTTTTGTTATTTTGTGTGGGTTCTATCTCAGTAAAATATTTGATTTTAGCCATTAACTTGAATAAGCTGACTCCTTTCATTTAATAAAAAATTATAAAATGCCTCATTCAGATATAATTCACATAACATATTTCACCCATTTAAAAAGTAAAATGTCATGGTATTTGGTATATTCACAGAATTGCATAACTATCATCCAAGTCAGTTTTAGAACATTTTTGTCAATCCGAATAAAAACCCCTTGATTAGTATACACTCCCCACTCCTACCCTCATGCCTAGGTAACAACTAGTCACTTTCTGTCTCTACGTGTTTGCCTATTCTGCACATTTTATGTAAGCAGAATCCTACAATATATATGGTCTTTGTGGCTGGCTTTTCACTTAGCAGAATATTTACAAGATTCATCAATATATCATCACACGTATCAATGGAAAAATATTCCACTTTATGGATGTACCATATTTTCATTATCCATTCATTATTTCATGTGCATTTGTATTGTTTCCATTTTTTGGTTTTTATATATAATGTTGCTATAAACATTCATGTACAAGTTTTGTTTGAACGTATATTGCTATTTCTGTTTGATATATACCTAGGAATAGAATTGCTGGGTCATAGAGTAATTCCATGTTACCAATTCAAGGAACTGCCAGACTGTTTTCTAAAGTGGCAATATCATCTTACATTCCCATTAGCAGTGTGTGAGGATTTAATTTCTCCACATTCTCTTAACATTTGTTATCAAGAGTATATTTTATTATAGCCATCCTAGTGGTATAAAGTTGTATCTTTTTATCCTTAAATTTATATGCTCATGATGGTTAATTATGTTGAGCATCTGTTCATGTACTTATTGGTTATTTGTGTATCTTCTCTGGAGAGATGTCTTTTCAGGTTCATTGCCAATTTTTAAGTTATTTGTCATTTCATTATTGATCTGTAAGCGTTCTTCATGTATTCTAGATACAAGTCCCTTATCAGACATATAATTTGCAAATACTTTCTTCCGTTCTGTGAGCTGTATTTTTATTTGTTTCCTTTTAAATTCCACATTTTTATCATGAGAAAGTCACTTATGGATTTTTTTTTTTCCTGTTTTCACTTGTAATTTTGGTGACATAGCTAAGAAAGTTTTGCCTAACCCAGGGTCGCAGATATTTCACTTATTTCTTCTAAGATTTTTGTAGTTTGAGCACTTATATTTAGTTCTATGATCGATTTTAAGATATTTTTTGTGTTCAGTGTGAGACAGGGATTTAACTTCATTCTTTTACATGTAAATATACAGTTGTCTTAGCACCATATGCTAAAAAGACTTCTTTCCTCACAGAAATTTCTTGGCACCCTTGTTGAAAGTCAATTAATCGCAAACGTGAGGGTTTATAACTGCACTCTCATTATGTTATATTGATCTACGTGTCTTTCCTTTTGCCGGTATCACACTGTATTAGGTATGGTAGCTTAATAAAAAGTTTTGAAATAAGAAAATGTCAATCCTTTAAATTTGTTCTTTTTCAAGGTTGTTTTGGCTATCATGAATCCCTTGAATTTCCGTTTGAATTTTAAGGTGATTTTGTCAATTTCTGCAAAGAATACTGCTGGGATGTAGGGATTTCATTGAATCTACAGGTAATTTGGAAGTGTATTAGTCCGCTTCTATTGCTTACAACAAAATACATGGAACTGTGTGATTTATAAAAAGAAAAATAGATTTATTGCTTACAGTTTCTGAGGCTGAGAAGTCCAACGTCCATCTGGTGGTGGGGGCAGTGACTGAGGGGTCTCACGTTGCAAGATGGTGGAAGCAGAGAGAGTAAAGAGAGAAAGACAGACTCTCCTATTAAATCCCTCAAAACCATGCCCCATGACCACCATTTTTAATCCATTCACTACTGCACGGTCCTACAATCCAATCACCTCCCCAAGGCCCCACCTTTCAATTACCGTAAAAGGATTTCCTAGCCTCCCAACAGTCGCAGTGGGGGCCGAGTTTCTAATAGTAAAACTTGGGGGACACAATTCAAGCTTCAGTGAGCTTTGGGGGGACATAATTCAATCCACTACAAGGTGTATTGTTAGCTTAATAATATTCTAATTAATCTACATGGCATCCTTCCATTTCTATAGGCCTTCTTTAATTTCTTAACAATAGTTAGAAGAAATTAGTTTTCAGGTCATAAGTTCTGCACTTCTTTTTAAAAATGTATAACTGTTTCTTTTATTCATTTTGATGTTATTGTAAGGGAAATTGTTTTTGTGATTTCATTTTTGGATTGTTCATTCTTAGTGTATAGAAATATGATTGATTTTATATTTTGTTCTTTTATCCTGCAACTTTGTGAAACCAATTTATTAGCTCTAACAGTTTCTTAGCAGATGCCTTAGAATTTTCTATAGACATCATCATCTCACCTCAAGTAGAGCTAGTTTCTTTCTTTCTAATCTGGATGCTTTTTTTTTCTTTCCTAATTCACTAGCTATAACTTCCAGATAAATAGGCAAGTGTGCACATCCTTGTCATGTTTCTGACCTTTGAGGGAAAGTATTCAGTCTTTCAAATCAAGAATGTTGTTAGTTGTGATTTTTTTGTAGATGTTCTTTATCACATTGAAGTTCTCAAATGCGATTTTTGTGTTTATTGAGATGATGGTGTAGTTATTGACCTTTATTCTGTTTTATGGTGTATTAGATTTATAGATTTGCATATTTTAAAGCCACCCTGCATTGCTGTGGTAAATCCCACCTGATCATGGTTCACAATCCCTTCAATATGCCTCTGGATTTGGTTTGTTAGTATTTTGTTGAGAATTTTTCATCTATATTCTCAAGAAATATTGGTGCGTAGTTTTCTGTTCCTGTGATTTTTTTTTTTCATTCTGGTATCAGAGTAATGTGGACCTCATAAAATGATTAGGAAAGTGTCTCCTCTTCTATTTGTTGGAAGATTTTGTGAATGATTGGTATTAATTTTTCTTTAAACGTTAGGTACGATAAACTAGTGAAGCTACTTGGGCCTGAGCTTTTCTTTGTGGGCAGTTTCTAATGTCTGATTCAATATGCTCACTTGTTATAGGTGTTTGAGATTTTTCATTTGTTTTCAAGTCACTATTTGTGTCACTATTTTCAAGTTAGCGATTTGTATCTTTCTAAAAGTGTTTCCATTTCATCCAGGTTATCTGATTTTATTGCATACAGTTCATAGTATTTCCATATAATCACTTTTATATCTGTAATGTCAACAGGAATTTTCACTTTTTCTTTCCTGATTCTAGAAATTCAAGTATTCTTTCCTTTTTTTGGGGCAGTCTAGCTACAGTTTGGTCAATTTTTTTGATCATTTCAAAGAAAAAAATCTTTTATTCTATTTTCTATTTTATTAATTTCTGTTCTAATCTTCATTTCTTTCCTTGTACTCAATTTATGTGGGTTTTTTTTTTTTTTTGCTTTTTTTTAAAACAGTGTCTTAAGCAGTAAAATCAGGTTATTATTTAACATTTTGCTTTCATTTTAATGTAAATGTTACAAATGTTAATTTACCTCTTGTTACTATTTTAGGTGTATCCCATATATTTTGGTGTGCATTTCTTTCTACTTATTCATATCCAAGTATTTTCTAATATCCTTTGTGATTTTTTTCTTTGACTCATTGGTTATTTAGGACTGAGTTTTTAATTTCAACAAAAATATGAATTTCTCAATTTTCTTTCTCACGTTGATTTCTAATTTTACTTCATATCATCAGAGAACATATTTTGTAATATTTCAATACTTTTACATGTGGTGTTGCTTTTTAATGGCCTAGCATATGTTCTATTCAGAAAAGTTTTTCTTCTCCATTTAAGAAGATGGTATTTTTAGCTTCTGCTGAGTGGAAAGTTCTACAGATATCTGCTAAGTTTAGTTAGTTTATAGCTTGTTTCAAATATTATATTTGCTTATTAATTGTCTGCCTAGTTTTGTATATTATTGAAAGTTAATTATTGGATTGTATCAGTATTACTGTTAAATTGCCTATTTCTCCTAACAGATTTTGCTTTGTGTATTTTGAGGCTATGTTTTTAGGTACATATATATTTGCTATTGTTATACCTTCCAGATATATTGACTTCTTTCTCATTATAAATTTTTCCCTTATTTTTCTGTAACATTTTTAAAAGTCTGTCTTTTTGGTATTAATATATATTGCAGATTTCTTTACATTGCTGTTTTTATGATATATCTTTTACTTTCTTTTTGATTTGAATCAATAGTGTCTTCTGTTTGCAGAATATAGCTGAAGCTTATTTTTAAAAATCCATTCTGACAGTCTCTGATGAAAATATTTAATGCATTCTCATTTTAAATTAGTATTGGTTTAATTGGGTTGACAGCTACCATTTTACTTTTTGTTTTCTATGTGTCATGTTTTCTTCTGCCATTCATTTACTGCTCACTTTTGCATGAGTGAATATTTTCTACTGTAATATTTTAATTCATTTTATGGTTTTCATAATATTTTAAAGTTATTTTTGTATTTCTTTTTCAAGTGCTTACCATATACACATTAACTTAACAGAAACAAATTCAAATATATACTTGTTTGATTCTAGTGATAAATAGAAACATTACTACTCTAAACATCTATTTTCTTTTCACCCTTTTGGTGCTATTATTGTTATACATATTCTGTTATACATATTGTATCTACTACACAATTAAAAAAATTTAATTGTTAATTAATATAATTTTACATCTTTTAAAGAAGCTGAGATAAAGAGGAAAACAAGTTTATATTTATGAAGTTTATTTTATTAAACTTCTTATTTACTATTTCTGGTTCACTTAATTTGTTCCTATGTATTTATCTTTCCATCTGGTGTGATTTCTTACTTCAATACAGCTATACTCTCACCCACTTCCTTTGTGCTTTTACTATTAAATCAAATTTGTATGTGTCAGCCCATTGATACTATAATTTGCATTGTTAGACACATGCTTTTCCAATCAGTTAAAAAAACAAAGATATGTGATTTATACTGTTTTTTTATATTTACATAATTACTTTTATCAGTAATCTTTGTTTTTTTTTCCTGTGGAATTGAAGTACTCTTGGGGAAAACAAGTTTTCAGCCTGAAGAACTATATTTAGTATTTCTTTTAAGTTGGATCTGCTAACCACAAATTCACACAGTCTTTTTTTTTTTTTTAAATATTGCAATGTCTTTATTTTGTTTACATTTTGTAAAGGTAATTTTGCTGGATAAAACATCTTGGTTTACTGTTGTTTTTTTTCTTCCTCTCAGCACTTGGAATATGCCATCATACTGCATTTTAGGCTTCAGTGTTTCTATAAGAAGTCAGCTGCTAATGTTCTTGGGGTTCCTTTGCAAGAGATGAGCCATTACTGTTCATCTTCCTGCTGTCAATATTTTCTTTCTTATTTGCTTTCAATGTTTCTACTCTGATGTGTTGGTTGTGGATATCTTTGAATTTATCTTACTTGGAGTTTAGTAAGCCTCTTGGATGCATGAATTAATGTTTTTCACCAAATTTGGGGAGTTTTCAGCCATTATTTCTTCAAATATTTTTTAGTTCTTTTCTCTCTCTCCTTCGATTCCAGCACTCCCATTATGCACATTTTGATGCACTTAATGGAATCCCACATTCCTTTGATATGCTGTCATTTTTCTATTTTTTTCTCTGTTCTTTGAAATGCATAATCTCTATTGATCTATCTTTAGGTTCACTAATTATTTTTTCTATCATTTAAAATCTGGTAATAAACCCCTCTGGTAAATATTTGTTTCATTTATTGTACTTTTCAGCTCTTTGATTTTTATGTAATTTCTATCTCTTTCATTAATATTCTCTTTTCAGTGAGGCATTGTCACTGTAGCTTTCTCTATTTCCTTGAGCATATATTTTTTTAGTTCTATGAACACATATACAATAGCTGCTTTTAAGTTTTTGTTTGCTAAGTTGGACATCTGGGTTCTCTCACAGATGGTATATGTTGCCTTTGTTTTTTCCTGTGTGTAATTCACTCTTTCTTTTTACTTCTCATAATTTTGTGTTTTAACCTATACCTTAAGATAATATATTGTAGAAAATCTGGGTAGTGATGCTCTCCCCCACCACCACCCTGAGCTTGTCATTGTTGTTTGCTTGTTATTTGTTTAGTGTCTTAAATGAGCTATTTTATTGAAGTTCATTTACCCTGCAGTGTAAATCCTTTAAAATTGCTCCTCTGATGGCACAGCCTTGGGAATGTGCACAGTCACCTTCAGGTGTGAATGATTTTAGCAAGCCTTTTTTTCTTTTTTAACTTTGCTTTTTTATGCTATCTCTGCTAATTTGCCTGTTTCTGTTGGTATCACACCCAGCTGTTAATCTACAAAATTGCTGTAGATTGCTATATTGTTTTTGACAGTGCCTTGGAGTTTAAATTGTTATGCACTCTGATCCAACTAAATTATAGCCCCTTTGCAGCCTTGGAAGACAGACTTAGAGGTTTCTTCTGACTCCAGGGTGCTGTCTCTTTTCCTGATTGTCTCTGGTAAAACAGGTATATTTAGCATATTGTTATTATGGAATTTCAGTTTCCTCTTAAGTGCTTACCACAGAAACTCCATTGTTTATAGGAGAGTCCTAAGGTTGGAATTCCCTAGACATTATTCCAAATAAAGTCATTTTCTTTTTTTAATTGAAAAATAATTAATTATACATATTTGTGGGGTAGAGTTCAATTTCAATACCTGTGTACAATGTGTGATGATCAAATCAGGATAATTAGCATGTTCATCATTACAAAATTCAATCATTCCTTGTATCAGTTAGCCAATTTCTCCCTAAACCCTTCCCGCTCCCCCTTTCCCAACTCTAGTAACCACAGTTCTGTTCTCTCCTTCTGAAAGTTCAACACATTATTGTGATCTTTCTTTTTTTCCTACCTCCTTTCTTTCCTTTTTCTCTTTCTTTCTTTCTTTCTTTCTTTCTTTCTTTCTCTTTCTCTTTCCTTTATTCTCTTTCTTTCTTTCCTTTTTTCTTTCTTTCTTTCTTTCTTTCTTTCTCTTTCTCTTTCCTTTTTTCTCTTTCTTTCTTTCTTTCTTTCTTTCTTTCTTTCTTTCTTTCTTTCTTTCTTTTTCTTTCTTTCTTTCTTTCTTTCTTTCTTTCTTTCTTTCTTTCTTTCTTTCTTTCTTTCTTTCTTTCTTTCTTTCTTTCTTTCTTTCTTTCTTTCTTTCTTTCTTTCTTTCTTTCTTTCTTTCTTTCTTTCTTTCTCTTCCCTCCCTCCCTCCCTCCCTCCCTTCTTTTCTTCTTTCCTTCCCTTCCTTCCTTTCTTCTTTCTTTCCTTCCTTCCCTTGCTTCCTTCTTTCACTCCCACCTATGAGTAAGGACATCCGGCATTTCTCTTTCTGTGCCTGGCATGTTACATTTAACATAATTTTCTCTAGGCTCATCCATGTTTCTGCAAATGCCAGAATTTCATTCTTTTTTTTTTTTTATGGCTGAGTAGTATTCTGTTGTGTATATATACCACATTTTCTTTATCCAGTCATCTGTCGATGGACATTTAGGTTGGTTCCAACTCTTGTCTATTGTAAATAGAGCTGCTGTAAACATGGGAATACAGGTATCCCTTTGCCATGATTACTTCCATTCCTTTGGGTATGTACCCAGTAGTGGGATTGCTGAATCATATGGTAGTTCTATCAGTAGTTGTTTAAGAAATCTCCATACTGTTTTCCATAAAGGCTGTACTAATTTCTACAGTCCCTCCAGCAGCATATAAAAATTCCCTTTTCTCCACGTACTTGCCAGAATTTGCTATTCTCTGTCTTTTTGATAATAGCCAGTCTAACTGGGGTGAGATGATATCTTAATGTGATTTTGATTTGCATTTCCTTGATGATTAGTGATGTTGATCATTTTTTCATTTACATTTTGGCCATTTGTATATCTTCTTTTGAGAAATGGCTATTCAGCTCCTTTGTCCATTTTAGCACCACACTCAGCCAGTGAGCAAACCGGCCATCCCTATACAGGATCCGAACCTGTGGCCTTGGAGTTATCAGCATCGCAGTCTACTGAGTGAGCCACGGGCCGGCCTTCCTTTGTCCATTTTAAAAATCAGTTTATTTGTTTTACTGTTACATTGTTTGAGCTCCTTGTATATTCTGGATATTAATCTCTTGTCAGAGGTATAGTTTGGAAATACTTTCTCCCATTCTGCTGGTTGTCTTTTCACTCTGTTGATTGTTTCCTTTGCTGTGCTAAAGCTTTTGTTTGATATTATCCCATTTGTTTCTTTTTCCTTTGTTGCCTGTGCTTTTGAGGTCTTATTTATAAAGTCTTTGCTCAGTCCTACATTCTGAAGTGTTTCCCTTATGTTTTTTTCTAGGAGTTTTATGATTTCAGGTCTTATATTTAAGTCTTTAATCTATTTTGAGTTGATTTTGGGACATGGCAAGATATATGAGTCTAGTTTCATTCTTCTGCACATGGATATCCAGTTTTTCCAACACCATTTGCTGAAGAGGCTGTCATTTCCCAAATGTATGTTCTTGGTGACTTTGATGAAGATCAGTTGGCTATAAGTACGTGGATTGATTTCTGGGTTCTCTATTCTGTTACATTGGTCCATGTGTCTGATTTTATGCCAGTACCATGCTGTTTTGGTTACTGTAGCATTGTAGAATAATTTGAAGTCAGATAGTGTAATGCAAATAAAGTCATTTTCTGTGGGGAGAGGTTAATAACTCTGTTCTTATGGCCTTCCTCTAACCCTGTGCAAAATCCCTGAGGCAATAATCCAGATCTGGGTGGGTGGGCAATGGTTCACTTTTCTTGAATAACATCCTGCTTTGTGAGCAAGGAAGGGGTAGTAACTTGTGGTCTTCTCAGCTTGCCTCTACTCGTGTGTAACCTTCATCTTACAAGCCAATTTGGCTGAGGGCAATCAGGGCCCCAGTATTCTCTGCTGACATTACTTGAGTTAGTACCTTCGCCTTGTCAGTAGAGGTTTGGTGAAGGAAGGGATCCCTTTACCTATCAGCTACACTCACCTCAATTTATTTTAGCTTCTGCAACACATAGCTCTGGGAGATGAGAAATGTTGGTGGTCATCCCCTACCATGGAGATACCATAGCCTTTGGAAATGGAGGTAGAGGGAGCCTTGTCTTCTTGGCCACACCTGCCCAGAGTTGGAGCTGTTTTCACACTGAGCTAGGGAAGTGGGAAGGATTGGATTGTGCCTCCAATGACACAGAATTTCACTGTTATTAACAAGATTTAGTAGATTTATACATTTTATTTCCTGTATACCCTTAGGAGTATTTCCACAGACTTTATTTTAAAATTTTTACAAGTTATGGTTGTCTCTCTGGAGAATGTGTCCACAGAGCTCCTTTCTCTGCCATTCCAGAAGCACAATGAGTTTGATTTATGTCTGATTCTCTCTCATTTGTTTCTGATAATCAGTCTTATTTTGAGTCTGATATTTTGCTGTGGAACTTCAGGAAAGTTTAGTGTCAAGTAATTTCTTCAAATTTCATTAGTTTTTTTTTTTCTTTTCAGGCCAAGCAAGATAGTCACCCAGGTTTGAGCTACTAGTGGTACTTTAAAATTAAGTACTTTAATCTGTACATAATTTAAGACATTTTCCATTAAAACCAACAGATTTATTACATAGTAAAACATACATTTCATATATATTTTAAATAAAACTCTGATTAGGAAAGAAAATGGAGATTATGGATATTTAGATTTAATGTCTCCTCCTCTACCTCCACTACTCCACACACATTGGATTTATATTCATTCTCTTTTTAGCTAGTAAATATTTGAGAAGCAGTGCCTTGTTCTTTGAGTTTTTGGTATCATATCCAAGAAATGATTATCAATGCCAGTGTCATGAAACTTTCCCCCTGTATTTTCTTTTAGAGGTTTCACAGTTTCCAGTCTTACATTTAAGTTTTTAATCTACTTGAACTGTTTTTGTGTGTGTGTGTGTTTATGTGTGTGTGTGTATGGTGTAAGATAAGGGTCCAATTTCATTCTTTTACACGTGAATATCCAGTTTTTTGAACACTATTTGTTGAAGAAAATTTCCTTTTCCCATTGTTTATTTTTGGCACCTTTATCAAAGATCAGTTGATCATATATGTGTGGGTTTATTTTGGGGCTTTCTATTCTGTTCCATTGGTCTAAATGTTGACTTTTATGCTATTACCACACTATTTTAATTGCTTTAGCTATTTATTTTTTGTTGTTGCTTGATTTCTGGGGGTTACATAGTTATATTTTAATACATGTGTACCATGTGTATTAATCAGCAAATTCATCTTTGCAAAAATTTATCATTTGTGATGAGAACATTTGATCTTCTCTCTTCTAAGCATTAAATAATGTACAAGAAATTATTATTAGTTATATATGCCTCGCACTACTATACACCATTAGAACTTATTTTGTCCTATCTAGCTGTAATTGTGTGTCCATTAACCAACCTCTCACTATCGCCCCAAGCCTTTAGTAACCACAATTCTACTCTCTACTTCTAAAAGTTCAACTTAATAAATAAGTTATTTTTTAGTTCCCACATATGATTGAGAACACGTGGTATTTCTCTTTGTGTCTGTCTTATTTCAGTTAACATAATGTCTTCCAAGCTCATCCATGTTGTCGCAAATGGTAGGATTTCATTTTTTTTTATGGCTGTTTGAAATCAGGAAGCATGATGGTTTCAGCTTCGTTCTTCTTTATCAAGATCTCTTTGGCTATTTGAGTCTTTTCTGGTTTCATATGAGTTTTAGGATTTTATTTTTATTTTTGTGAAAAATGTTATTGGGATTTCAATAGAGATTGCATTGAATGTGTTTATTGCTTTGAGTGGTATGGACATTTGATAATACTAATTTCTCCAATTCATGAAAATTGATGTCTTTTAATTTGGTCTTTGTTTATTTAATCAATTTCATTTAGTTTTCAGTGTACAGATATTTCACTTCCCAGTTAAATTTGTTTCTAAGTATTTTTTAATGTTATTGTAAATGGTATTGTTTTTTCAATTTAATTTTTGAATAGCTCATTGTTAGTGTGTTGAAATACAACTGATTTTTGTTTTATCTTTTAATTTATTTTTTAATTTAAGTTACCCTTATTTTTTGACAAATTGTAATCACATATAATTATGGGATACACAGTAATGACTGATTTTTTAATTTCATAACTTCACTGAAGTAATTTACTAGCTCTAACAGTTTCCTTTTTGTGTGTGAAGTCCTTAGGGTTTTCTACATGAGATGCCATCAGAAAAAAGAGATATTTTTATTTCTTCCTTCTTGAGTTGGATGTTTTTTATTTCTTTTTCCTAATTTCTCTGGCTAGGACTTCCAGTATTTTGTTAAATAGAAGTGGCAAGAGTGGGCATCCTTTTCTTCTTCTTAATCTTAGGAAAAAAGCTTTAAACTTTTCAGCATTGAGTATGATGTTAGATGTGCATTTTTTATATATGGCCTATATTATGTTGAGATAAATTCCTTTTGCACCTAGTTTATTAAGCATTTTTATCAAGATAGTGTTTTATATTTTGGGAAATGTTTTTTTCTGCACATATTTGAAATGATCATGTGATTTAAATTCTTCATTCTGTTAATGTGGTGTATCACATTAATTGAGTTGCATATGTTAAACCATCCTTACATCCCAAGAATAAACCCTATTTGGTCATGTTCTTGATCCTTTAATGTGTTGCTGAATTTAATTTGTGATTATTTTGCCGATGATTTTTCATTTGCTGAAGTTTTTTTGCATCTATGTTTATCAAGGATATTGGTCTGTAGTTTTCTTGTATTTTCTTTGTCTGGCTTTGTTAACAAGGTAACATGTTCTGATCAAATGATCGGATATATTCTTACTTCAATTCTGAAAAACCGTTTAAGAGTTTTTAGTGTTAATTATTCTTAAGTATTTGGTAGGATTTACTCTTAATGCCATTGGTTCCTGGCCTTTTGCTATGGTGTGAATGTTTGTGTCTCTTTTAAAATTCGTGTTGAAACTTAATCCCTAATGCAATATTATTAAAAGATGGGGCCTTTAGGAGATAATTAGTTCATGAGGGCTTCTCTCTTGTGAATAGGATTAAGGCCATTATAATAGAGGCTTCATGCAGCATTTAGCCCTTTGGCAATTTTGGCCCTTCAGTCTTCCACCATGATAGAGCATTGCATTTGCCCTCTCTGGAGAATACAGAGTTTAAGGCATCATCTTGGAATAAAAGAGTGGGCCTTCATCAAACCCTGTCAGAGCCTTTATTTTGGACTTGTCAGACTCCAGAACTACGAGAAGTAAATTTCTGTTCTTTATAAACTACCCAGACTCAGGTATTTTGTTGTAGAGATAAAAATGGACTAAGACACTTTCCTTTGTTGGGAAGCTTTCGATTACTGATTCAATTTTCTTACTTATTTTTGGTCTGTTCAAATTTTCTATGTCTTCATGATTTAGTCTCTGCAGGCTGTATATTTCAAGGAATTTAGTCATTTCTTCTAGGACATCCAAAAAGTTGGTGCATAAGTGTTCATTGTAGCCTCTTATTACCCTTTTTATTTCTGTGACATCTTTTATTTCTGATTTTATTTTAGTCTTCTCTCTTTTTTAGTAGTCTTGCTAAGTTTTTTCTATTTTTAATTTCATTTATTTTTTCTGTGACCTTTATTATTTCCTTCCTTTTACTAAATTTGGGCTTAGTTTGCTCTTATTTTTCTAGTTCCTTGAGGTGTAAAGTTAGTTTATTTATTTATCATCTTCTTTTTAAATGTGGGCATTTGTTGCTGCATACTTTCATCTTATGGGATATTTGCTACATCCTATAAGTTGTGGTGGGTCGTATTTTTTCTTTTCTTGAGATATTTTCTAATTTCCATTTTCATTTCTTCCTTGATCCATTGTTAGTTCAAGAGAATGCTGTTTAATTTCCACATAAGTGTGAATTTTGCAATTTTCCTTCTGTTACTGATTTCTAGTTTCATTCCATTGTGGGTGAAAAAGAAACTTGGTATGATTTCAATCTTCTTAAATGAGTTTAGACATTTTTAGTGACCTAAGATGTGATCTGGAGAATGTTCTGTGTGTACTTTAGAAGAATGCATTTTGTAGCTGTTGGATAGAATGATTACTATATGTCTGTTAGGTCTATTTGGTCTGTAATGTTACTCAAGTCCACTGTTTTCTTAATAATTTTCTGTTTGGATGCTCTATCCATCATTGAAAGTGAGGTTTTGACATCTGCTATTGTATTGCTGCTTATTTCTCCCTTCAGGCCTATTAATGTTTACTTTATATATTTAGGTGCTCTGATGTTGGGTGTATATGTATTTATTATTGTAATGTTGTCCTGATGAATTAACCCTTATATCATTATATGAACATATGATGACCTTTTTTGTCTCTTGTGACAGTTTTTTTTCCTTAAAGTATATTTTTCCTGATGTAGGTATAGTCACCCTGTTTTCTTTTGTTTGTCATTTGCTGAAATACATTTTTCCATTTCTTCATATTCAGCCTATGTGTCTTGCTACATCTAAAGTGAGCTGCTGTAGACAGCATATACTTGAACTTCTTAAAAGTCCATTCATATACTCTATGCCTTTTGATTTGGTAGTTTAGCCCACATACATTTGAAGTAATTATTGATAGCTAAGGACTTACTATTGCCGTTCTGCTCATTGTTTTCTTTCTGTATTTTATTTATTTTGTCTTTTTTTCCCTTTTTTGCTGTCTTCCTTTGAGATTTGCTGATTTATTGTAGTGATATGCTTTGATTTTTTTTTTCTTTTAAGTATCTTCTATAGGCATTTTCCTTGTGGTTACCGTGTGGTTGACATAAAATATGTTATGGTTATAACAGTTTAGGCTGATGACAAGCTAACATCAATGACATACAAAAACTACAGTTTTACTTCTCCCTCTACCCCACACTTTATGTTAATGATATCACAATTTATATCTTTTTATGTCATGCATCCATTAGCACAGTTTTACAGTTATTCTTTACCTTTGTCTTTTACCTTTCATAGTAGAAGTAAAGGTAGTTTACACACTACTCTTACAGTATTACAGTATTCTGTATTTGTCTATACATTTACATTTATCAGTGAGTTTTATAGTTTCATATGCTTTCATCTTTCTGTTTAGCCTCCTTTCATTTCAACTTGAAGAACTCCCTCTAGCATTTATTGTAAGGGTGGTCTAGTAGTGGTGATCTCCCTCAGGTTTTATCTGGAAAAGTCTTTATCTCTTCTTCATTTTTGAAGGAGAGTTTTGCTGGGTTTAGTATTCTTGACTGGCAGTTTTTTTCTTTCAGCACTTTAAATATTTCTTCGAGTATGTTCTGGCCTGCAATGTTTTTGCTGAAAAATCCTCTGATAGTCTTATGAGGGCCACTTACAAGTAGTCACATTTCTCTCTCTTAAAAATTTATTTTTTTAATATTTATGTTTGTGGGGTACAGTGTGTTGCTTCAATATATGCATACATTGCACAATGATTCACTTAGGGTAGATAGCATAGTTTTGTACCTCTTAGTCCAACACTTCTCCTCTCCCTGATCCCTTACCCCTCCCAGCCTCTAGTAACCATTATTCTACTCTCTACTTCTTTTTTTTTTTTTGTCTTTTTCGTGACCAGCACTCAGCCAGTGAGTTCACCGGCCATTCCCATATAGGATCCGAACCCGCGGCGGGAGCGTCGCCGCGCTCCCAGCGCCGCACTCTCCCGAGTGCGCCGCGGGCTCGGCCCTACTCTATACTTCTAAGAGAACCACTTTTTAATGTTTTTTAGATTCCACATATGAGTGGGATCATGCAGTATTTGTCTTTTTGTGCCAGACTTACTTCACTTAACATGATGGTTTCCAGTCCATGTTGCTGCAAATTATAGGATATCATTTCTTTTTATAGCTCAATAGTAGCCCATTGTGCATATATATCACAGTTTTTATTTTATACATTCATCCATTGGTGGACATTTAGGTTGATATCATCTCTTATCTATTGCAAATACTGCTGTGATGAACATGGGTGTGCAGGTATCTTTTTGATATATTGATGTAATTTCCTTTGGGTATATACCCAGTAGTGGGAGAGTTGAGTCATAAGGTAGATGTATTTTTAGTTCTCTGTAAAAACTCCACAGTGATTTCCACAATGGCTGTATCAATTTACTTTCACACCAACAATGTAGGAGCATTCCCCTTTCTCCACATCCTCACCAGTATTTGTTGTTTTTTATCTTGTTGATAATAGCCATTCTAACTGGGGTGAGGTGATATCTCATTGTGTCTTTAATTTACATTTCCCTGATAATTAGTGACTGTGAGCATTTTTCATGTGTTTGTTGGTCATTTGTACGTCTTCTTTTGAGAAATATCTGTTCAGGTCCTTTGTCCATTATTTATGTATTTATGTATTTATGTATTTGTTTGTTTGTTTGTTTGTTTGCTTATTTATTCTGTTGAGTAGTTTGTGCTCCTTATATATTCTGGATATTATCCCCTTGTCTGATGGGGAGTTTGTGAACACTTTCTCCCATTCTAAAGGTTGTCTTCTCATTTTGTTGGTAGGGTCCCTTGCTGTGCAGAAGCTTTTTAATTTGTTGTATGCCCATTTATGAATTTTTGCATCAGTTGCTTGTGCCTTTGTAGCCTTGCTCAAAAAAACTGCTGCCCAATTCCATTTTGTGTAGCATTTACCCTGTTTTATTTGAGTAGTTTCATAGTTTGGGGTCCTAAATTTAAGTTTCTAATCCATTTTTAGTTGATTTTATGGTATGGTGAGAGATAGGGGTCTATCTCTGCATGCGGATATTCAATTTTCCCAGCACCATTTATGAAGAGATGATCATTTCCCCAGTGTATATCCTTGGTACTTTGGTAGAAAATCAGTTGGCTATAAGGGCATGGGTTTATTGCCAGGCTGTCTATTCTGTTCCATTGGTCTATTTGTCTATTTTTATGCCAGTACCATGCTGTTTCGGTTACTGTAGCTTCATAGTATATTTTGAAGTGAGGAAGTGTGATGTATTCTACTTTGTTCCTTTTGTTCAAGATTGCCTTTGCTATATGGGGTCTTTTGTGGTTCCATACAAGTTAAAGATTGCTTTTTCTATTTCTATGAAGAATGCCATTGGTATTTTGATAGTGATTGAGTTTAATGTGTATATTGCTTTGTGTAATATGGACACTTTGATGATGTTAATTCTTCTGACCATTAATATGGATATCTTTCCATTTATTTGTGTCCTCTTCAATTTTTTTCACCAAAGTTTTATAGTTTTCATTTTAGAGGTCTTTCAATCCTTGGTTAAATTTATTCTCAGGTATTTCAGTTTTGGGGGAGCTAATGTGAATGAGATTCCTTTCTTGATTTCTTCTCCAGCTGTTTTGTTATTGGCACATAGGAAGACCATTGATTTTTGCACATTGATTCTGTATCCTGCCACTATACTGAATTCATTTATTAGTTCTAGTAATTTTTTGGTGGAATCTTTAGAGTTTTCTATGTATAGGATCATGTCATCTGCAAATAGGGATAGTTTGACTTCCTCCTTTCTGATTTGGATGTCCTTTATTGCTTTCTATTCTCTTATTGCACTGGCTAGAACTTCCAGTACTATAGTGATCATGAGTAGGGTATGTGGACATCCTTGTCTTTCTCCAGATCTTAGAGGAAACACCTCCAATTTTTGTCCATTCAGTACGATACTAGCTGTAGGTTTGTCATATATGGCCTTTATTGTGTTGAGGTACATTCCTTATATGCCTAATTTGTTGAGTGTTTTCATCATGAAGGGGTGTTAGATTTTATCAAATGCTTTTTCTGTGTGTACTGAAATGATCATATGTTTTTTTCTTTCATTCTGTTGATGTGATGTATCATGCTTATTGATTTGCATGTTGAACCATCCTTGCAACCCTCCAGTGAATACCCTTTGATTCTGTCTTCTAGTATTTTTTGAGGATTTTCTCATCTGTGTTCATTAGGGATATTTGTCTGTACTTTTATTTTTCTGTTGCATCTTTTTCTGGGTTTGATATGAGGTTGATGTTGGCCTCATAGAACGAGTTTGGAAGTATTCCCTCCTCATTTTTTTGGAAGAGTTTGAGAAGAATTTGTATTAGTTCTTTAAATGTTTGGTAGAATTTGCTAGTAAAGCCATCTGGTGCTAGGGTTTTCTTTGTTGGGAGACTTTATTACTGCTTCAATCTCATTACAAAATATTGGTCTGTTTAGGATTTCTAGTTCTTCATGATTCAACTTTGGTGAGATGCATGTAAAAGTTATCTATTTCTTCTAAGTTTACCAGTTTGTTCACATCTAATTGTTCATTGTAGTCTCTTATGAGCCTTTATATTTCTCTGGTATTAATTATTATATCTCCTTTTTAATTTCTAATTTGATTTATTTGAGCCTTCTCTCTTTTTCCTTCATTAGCGTAGCTGAATATTTGTTGATTTTCTTTATCTTTTTGAAAACCAATTTTTTGTTTCATTGATCTTTTGTATTATTTTTTAATCTCTAATTTGTTTTATTTATGCCTGATCTTTGTTATTTTGCTTCTTCTCCTCAATTTTGGTTTGATTTGTTCTTGTTTTTCTAGATCCTTCAGTCATAATGTTATGTTGTGGGGGGTGGAGGAGACAGGCCCACTGGGGGAACACTGAGGCACAGCATGGAGAGCTGATCTGCCCTGCAGTCAACACAGGCCCACTCAGTGTAGACTGGTTAGGAGTATTGATCTGCAGGGTGTGCAGTTTTCTGAAAAGACTCAGGCCCAGATCAATGTTTCCACACAACCCAGGTGTATTGGACCTCACAAGACCCAGAAGTACTTAAAAGGTTAACAATTAAAACCTGACCTACACAAAAAGCATTCCCCAGTGAATCAGCAGCAAAGCAGCAATTTAGCTCAACCATAGGGCTCAAGTGCTGATTCTCCATTTTAGAAGTAAGCAAAGGTGAACACATTAGAGCCAGTGCAGAGTTTGAGTGGTGGGGGTAGTTAATAATCCAACTTGGAAGTGAAAGAAAACACAAAACACCCACAGATCAGAGACAACTTTCTGATATTAACCAGTAAAGGTCTAATACCACCAAAAAACACCTGTTAAAACTAAAATAGCTGGAAGCCCCCTGGGCTCCTGAGTCAAGTTGAGGGGAGCCTGTAGGCCTCAGCTATGCCCCCATCTGATGTCTGCATCCAGCCCAACTATGACCAACCCACCACCAGAAGCCACTGGGCTCCCGAGCTGAGTTGTGAGGTGGGTACAAGGGCCTCAGCCACAACTCATGACATCTGCATCCAGCCCTGCGACAACCATACCAGAGCAGAAGCCCTCCAGGCTCTTGAGCTAAGTTGGGGAGGTTGAAGGCCTCAGCCATGCTCTTCCAATGTTTGCATCCAGCTCAGTGATGACTGAGCCTCCACAGAAGCCCCCCAGGCTCCTGAGCCAGGGTGGAGGAGCCAAGGACCTCAGCTATACTCCTCCTGATGTCTGCATCCAGCCTGGCAATGACTGCACCATCTCCAGAAGCTCCGTGGGCTCCTGAGTCAAGGTAGGGGTTGCCAAGGGGCTCAGCCACGCTCCCCCCCAACATCCACATCCATCCATACAATGACCATCCTGCTGCCAGAAGCCCCACAAGCCCATGAGCCAAGGACAGGGGCTCCAAGGGCCTCAGGCAATGCCCCTCAACATTCATATCCAGCCCAGCAACAACTGAACCACCACTGGAAGCTCTCCAGGCTCCCAAGCCAGAGTAGGGGGAGCCTTCGGGCCTCAGCCCCATCCCTGACTCCTCACCCTCCACAAGAATGCCAGCAAAGGAGCTGGCTGTGGGCCAGCCCTGCCTCCTCACCTTTACCTCTGTTTCCCTACCCATCCCACCTGCCCCTTCCACTGCTCTGCAACAACATCTTTGAATGTAAAAAACAAATAATAAGAAATAATTTTTTTTTTTTAAAGAAAAGAACTGCTTTTGCTTTATCTCATACGTTCTGGTATGTTGTGTTTTCATTTTTATTTATCTCCAGGAATTTTTTAACTACCTTTTTGATTTCTTCTATGGCCCATTTATTGTTTAGGACCATGTTGTTTAATTTCCATGTATTTGTACTGGTTCTAGTGTCCCTTTTGTTGTTGATTTCTAGTTTTATTCCATTACGGTCAGATAAGGTAGTTGACATGATTTCAATTTTTAAAAATTTGTTGATACTTGTTTTGTGACCTAACATATGGTCTATTCTAGAGAATGTTCCATGTGCTACCAAGAAGAATGTGTATTCTACAGCTGTTTGATGAAATGCTCTGTATGTGTCCATTAGGTTTAATCAGCATAGAGTAGAAATTAATTCTTGTGTTTTCTGGTTAGTTTTCTGTTTGGATGATCTATCCTTTGCTGAAAATGGAGTGTAAAGTCCCCAAATATTATTGGGTTGGAGTCTATTTCTCCCATTAAGCATAGTAGTAATTGCTTTATAGAATTAGGTGCTCCAGAGTTGGGTGCATATATATTTAGAATTGTTATATCCTCTTACTGAATTGATTCCTTTATTAATATATGATGACCTTCCTTATTTTTTACTTTCATTGGCTTGAAGTCTATATTATCTGATATAAGCATAGCTACTTCTACTCTTTTCTGGTTTCCATTTGCATGAAATATTTTTCCATTCCTTCACTTTCAGTTGGTGTGTTTATATGTGAAATGAGTTTCTTGTAGACAGCATATTGCTGGTTCTTATTTTATAATCCATTGATCCACTCTCTGTCTTTTGATTGGGACGTTTACTCCATTTACATTTAGAGTTATTGATATACAGGGACGTATTACTGCCATTTTGTTACTTTTTTCTGGTTGTTTTTTTGATTCTTGTTTCCTTTTTTTTTTTTGATCTGTCTTTTTTTATGATTGAGTAGTTTCTCTAGCAGTTTATTTTGATTTCTTGCTATTTATTTTTAGCATGTCTCTTATAAGTTCTATTTTCTTATTCTTTTCTTCTTTTTGTTCCTCTGATTGAATAACTTTATATGGTCTATCTTAAAAGTGGTTGATTCTTTCCTCTGCTTGATTAAGTTTGCTGTTGAAGCTTTCTATTGAGTTTTTCAGTTCTCCTAATGTATTCCTTGTTTATATAATTTCTATTTTTTCTTAATTGATTCAATTCCTTTATCAAGTTTCTTGTTCTGCTCCTGAACTGTGTTTCAGATATCATTTAATTTTCTATCTATATTTTCTTGTGACTCTCTGAACATCCTTAAGAGGGTTATTCTGAATTCTCTGTCAGACAGTTCATAAATCAGCTGCTCCTCTGGATCCATTGTTGGTGCTTTGTCTCCTTTGATGATGTCATATTTCTCTGTTCTTTCTACATCTTTATGTCTTTACATTGATGCCTGGGCATTTGAGGAGGCTGCTACTTCTAGGTTTTATAGGTTTTCTTTGGTGGTGTAGGACCTTTACTGGTTAATATCAGAGCTTTTTCTTTGGTCTGTGATTTTTTTTTTTCAGTTTCATGTCAGATTATTAGCTAAAACCAGCACTTAAACTTTGCATTAGAACTAATCTGTTGTCCTTTGGCTAATTCTAAAATTTGGGGAAAATCCTGTGGTAACCAGCACTTGTGTCCTGTGGTTAAGCTAAATTGCTGCTTTGCTGCTGATTCACTGAGGAAGTCTTTTTGTGTAGTCATATTTTAATTGATGGCTTTTTAAACACTTTCAGGTCTTGGGAGGTCAGATCCCAGGTGTATCTGTGTGGAGATTCTGGCCTGGGACTGAATATTTCCTATAAAATACATGCTGTGCAGTTCTATCACCCTGACCAGTCTCTACTGAGTTCTCTGTGTCAATTGGAAGGCAGATGAGCTGCCCATGCTGCACCCCAATGTCCCCCCAGTGAGTAAGCCTCCCCCTCATACTCCAAACACTTCCTGTGGGGTGGGTCATGTGAGGGTCCCTCTCAAGAACTTACCAGCCTCTAGATGGCTCCTTTCTTCAGTTGGCTTCAGCCCCTTGCTCCTATGTGGTTTCATGAGAACCCTGTCAGTTGTCTTGGTGGCCTGGGGGCTGGTATACTTCACTTCAAGGCCCTCTTTTCCCTTGCAGACTCCAAAAAACTTCACACAAAGGGCTCAGCTATGGCTTTTGCCAGCTCCTGCTCTGTGTGTGACAACTTCTTCCCTCCCCTTACTGGGCTGGCCCTGAAGTGGCTTGGGATTGATACAGTCAGACTGGTCTCTTCTCCATCATGCCATGGCTTCTCCTGCTTTCATAAACTCGTTAGGTTTTTCTTCCTCTTATCCTGAACTCTAGTGGTCCCAGGTTGGCAGTATTTTCCTTTTAATAGTTGTAAATTGATTAGTTGTGGGGAGAGTGATCTGGGCACCACCTGCTCCACCATCATGATTGAGAAGTCACATTTCTTTTGCTCTCTTCAATGTTTTCTCCTTGTGTTTGTCTTTTGACAATTTAATTATAGTTTATCTTGATGTGGACCTCTTTAGGTTCAACCTATTTTGTGTCCTTTGGGTTTAATGAATCTGGAATTCCATTTTCATTTCTAGATTTCGGAATGTTTTAGCTATCGATTTTTGAAATAAGCTCTCTACCCCTTTCACTCTTATCCTCTTTGGAATCCCATAATGCATATGTTGGTTTGCTTGATAATATCCCATAAGTTCCTTAGGCTTTTCTCACTTTTTTTTTCATTCTGTTTTCTTCTTGGTCTTCTGATTGGGTAATTTCAAATGACCTGCCCTTGAGTTGGCTGATCCTTTCTTTAGCTTGATCAAGTCTACTTTTGAAGCCCTCTAGTAAATATTTCATTTTATTATTGTGTTCTTCACCTCCAGAATTTCTGTTTTGTACTCTTTTATGGTTTCTATCTCTACTGATATTCTTCTTCATTCATATATTATCTCCTGATTTCACTTAATAGTCTATTTTTATTTTCTTGTAACACAGTGAGCTTCTTTAAGATGATTATTTTGAATTCTTTGTCAGATAGTTCACAGATCTTTATTTCTTTAAGATCACTTATTGGAAGTTTATTTTGTCCCTTTGATTATGTTATGTTTTCCTGATTCTTTGCATTTCTTATAGCTTTGTGTTGATGTCTGTGATTTTGAAAAAACAGCCGTCTCTTTTAGTCTTTACAGACTTGCTTCAACATCAAAAGTCCCTCACCAATCATACAGGCTAGAGATTCTGGGAGCCTATCAAGCCTTTTCTATGGATGTGTCCTCTCTGGACTTGTATGTAAAGATTTCTTTTTTTTTTTTTTTTTTTGTCGTTTTTTCGTGACTGGCACTCAGCCAGTGAGTGCACTGGTCAGTCCTATATAGGATCCGAACCCGCAGCGGGAGCGTCGCCGCGCTCCCAGCGCAGCACTCTACCAAGTGCGCCACGGGCTCGGCCCGTATGTAAAGATTTCTAATTAGAATTTACTGGTTCTTTTATCTTTTAGAAGCCCATAGTATCTTGCTCCCTCTGGTGTCTCATTTCTGTGCTGCAGTCTGGGATGTTGGAGGCATGCTCTACTTCTCTCCTTCTCTGTGGAGAAGACTCCACTTCTGTGCAGAAGACTCAACTTCTGTGCTTCCTTCCAATTTTGCAGAGCTGTGTTGGGCAAAGTGTGGTGCCAGCCCCTTTTCCTTTATTCTTAGCTGGCTTCATCAAACCATGACTGTTCTGTAAGTGCTCTAGGCATTCCGAGACTAAATTTGACCCCTTGGGCAATGCACTGAAAGACTAGGATTTCAGAAGCATACCTTGTTTTTCCTCCCTCCCAGCAGAGGAACTTCAGGTTCTATGCCTTCTCTCAGTCTCACAGAGCAGAACCATGCCTCTCACAGTAAGCCACTTGCCCTTTTTCCTTTGTTCCTAACTGTCACCTAGGCATCTGAATTATTCTTGTTCTGTCAGTGCTCTATGTGAGGCAGGACAGAAACTTGCCCCTTGAGCATCATACTGACAGGTCAGAATATTGGAGATGCTCCACTTCTCTCCATTTCTCCTGGGAAAGAAGCCTCAGATTCTGCACTTTCTCTCAATTTCACACAGCCTCGTGAGCCACAGCAAGTAGCTTCCTCCTTTTCTTCCATCTTAACTGCCCCCAGGCAACAGAACTAGGCTAGTTCTGTCAGCACTCCTGTGAGGGAATGAGGCAAAACAGAAACTGTCCCCTCGGGCAGTGCTCTGATAAGATGAAATGTTGAAGGCACCTTTCACTTCTCTCCCTACCGGCTGGGGAAGAAGCCTCAGGTTCTGTGCCATCTCTAGATTTCACAGAGCTGTGCAGACTGTAGCAAGTCACTCACCTCTTTTCCTTTGTTCTTAACTGCTCCCAGGCATCTGAACTCTGCTAGTTCTGTCATCGCTCCATGTGAAGTGAAGCAGAAACCAGCCCTTTAGGCAACGCACTGGAAGTCTGGGACATCGGATGCATGCTCTACTCTTCTTCCTTTATCATGGTTTTGATTTGCATTTCCTTAATGACTAATAATGTTGAACATCTTTTTATGTGCTTGTTACTATTCTCATATTTTTTGAGAAACATCTATCAATTTTTTTGTCTATTTTAAAAATTGAAATTTCTGTCTTATTGTTGTTGAGTTGTAAGAGTTCTTTATATCTTCTGGATAGTAGAGAGAAATCAGACATATAGGTAGTTTATCCCATTCTGTGGGTTCTCTTTTTGCTGCATTGATAGTAATCCTTGATACACACACAAAAATAATTTTAACAAAGTCCAATTTTCTATTAGTTGCTCTTCCTTTTTTTCTCATATCTAAGAATCCATTGCTAAATCCCAAGTAATGAATGTTTAAGTTTTCTTCTAAGAATTTTATATTTTTAGATATTATTTTTACGTCTGATCCATTTCGAGTTAATTTTTATATGTGGTGTGAGGGAAGGTGCTAAATTCCTTCTTTGTGTGTGGCTATGTAGTTGTCCCAGCATCATTTAGGGAAGAGACCATTATTTTACCATTGAATATATTGGCATCCTTGTCAAAAGTTACTAGACCATAGATGTATTCATTTATTTATGGACTTTCAATTCTATTCCACTGATCTGTATTGCTATCCTTATGCCAATACCAGATCTATTTTTATTATAGTAGCTTCATAGTATGTTTTGAAATCAGGAAGAGTGTCCTCCGACTTTTGTTTTTCAAGGTTGTTTTGGCTATTTGGAGTCTCTTGCAATTTTATGTGAATTTTAGGACTGGTGTTTTCATTTCTGTCAAATAAAAAAGCCATTGGGATTTTGATAGGGAGTGCATTGAATCTATAGATTGCATTGGTTATTCTCACCTTAACAATATTAGGTTTTCCAACCCATGAATATAGGTTCTCTATTTACTTAGGTCTTCTTTAAGTAACGTTTCGCAGTTTTCAGTGTACAATTCTTGAATCTCCTTGTTTAAATATATTTGTAAGAATTTGATTCTTTTTGGTTTTCTTGAGAGTGGAACTGTTTTCTTAATTTCTTCTTAAGATTATTCATTCCATTGTGTAGAAATACAATGATCTTTGAGTGTTAATCTGGTAACTTTGCTGAATTAGTTATTATCTCTAATAATTTTTAGTGGATTCTTTAATGTTTTCTATATAGAAGATCAGATGTCATGTCATCTTCTAATAGAGATAATTTTACCACGTTTTTTCTAATTTAGATATTCTTAAAATTTCTTTTTGCTGCCTGATTTCCCTGGCTAGGACCTCCAGTACAATGTAGAAGTGGTAAGAGTGGGCATTACTGTCTTCTTCATAATCCTAGGGTGAATATTTTCAGTATTTCACTATTGAGTATATTAGCTAAGGGAAATTGGTCTGTCATATTTTCTTTCCATATCTTTGTTTGGCTTTGGTATCAAAGGTAATCCTGGCTTGATAAAATGAGTTAGGAAATAGTCTCTCCTCTTCTATTTTTGGAAGAATATGAGAAGGACTGTTAATTGTTCTTTACATTTTGGGAAAAAATTATCACTGATGCTATCTGGTTCTGAGTTTTTCTTTTTTTGTGAAACTTTGGTTGTTGATTCAATATCTTAATTTGCTATAGGTCTCGAGATTTTCTATATCTTTGAATTCATTTTCATAGTTTGTGTCTTTCTAGGAATTTGTTAATTTCATCTAAGTTGTCTAATTTGTTCGCACACAATTGTTCATAGTATTACAATATAACCTCTTTTATTTTGGTAGTGCCCACAATACAATTTCCATTTTCAGTTCTGATTTAGCAATGTGTGTCTTTTGTCTTTTTTCCTTAGTCATTCTAAGTAAAGGTTCATCAATTTTGCTGATCTTTTCAAAAAACAAACTTGGCTTCATTGATTGATTTTATGTAGTTTTTCTATTTCATTTATCTCAACTCTAATATTTATTATTTCTTTCCTTATGCTAGCTTTGGGTTTAGTTTGCTCTATTTTTTCCAGTTTCTTAAGGTGTAAAATTAGGTTATTAATTAGAGATCTTTCTTTTTACTGTGAGTATTAACAGCTATTAGTTTCCCTTCAAGCACTGCTCTTGCTGCATTCCAGTAGTTTTTGGTATGTTTTTTTTTTTCATTTTTATTCCTCTTATTTTCAAATTTTCCTTGTGATTTCTTCATTGAAACATTGATTATTTAAGAGTGGATGGTTTAATTTACCCATATGTGTGATTCTTTCCTTTTGTTACTGATTTCTACTTTATCCATTGGGTTTGGAGAAGATACTATGTAGGATTTCAATTATTTAAACTTATTGAAACTTCTTTTGAGGCCTAACATATGGTTATCCTGGAGAAAGTTGCATGTGCCCTTTGGAAAAATATGTGTTTGCTGATGTTGAATGAAGTGTCTTGCATATATCTGTTAGGTCTAATTGGTTAATAGAGTTGTTCAAGTCTTCTATTTCCTTACTTATCTTTTTCTAGTTGTTCTGCAAATTATTGAAAGAGGGCTATTGCAGTTTCCAATTTTTACTGTAGAACTTTCTATTTCTTTGAATTTTCACTTCATATATTTTGAGGCTCTGTTATTAAATGAGCATGTGTTTATAAGTGTTATATATTCTTGGTGAATTGACCCATTTATCAATATATAACATTCTATTTTGTCTTTTATTTTGTCTGTTATTAGTATCACTGCCTCAAGTCTCTTTTGGTTACTATATGCATAGGATATCTTTTTCCTTACTTTTACTTTCAACCTATTTCTGTTTTTGTATCGATAGTGATTCCCTAGTAGGGGACATATAGATGGATGATGTTTTATTTATTTATTTTTTCATTCTATCAGTCTCTGATTGGGGTGGTTTTTTGATTCAGGCCTTTTGATTGGAGTGTTTAATCTATTTACACTAAAGTGGTTACTGGTAAGGAAAGAATTACTTTTGCCATTTTGCATATCTTTTTCTAATTTCTGCATATCTTTTTTGTTCTTTAATTACTCCATTATAGCCTTTTTTCCCCATGGCTTCTTTTAGCTCACTGAACATATTTAAGACAATTGATTTAAGGTCTTCTTCCAGTAATTCCAATATCTATGCTTTCTCAGGGACAATTTCTGTTAATTTCTTGTGCTACTTTTCTTTTTTCTCTATCTTTCTTTTCTCTCTTACTTTGAATAAGCCATCCTTTCTTGTTGCTTTACATGTCTAATAAGTTTTCATTGAAAACTGAATATCTTGAATATTATAATTTGGCTACTCATATTCTCCCTACTTCCCAGAATTTTTTGTTTCCTTTTAATGCGTTGTAGTTTGTTTAGTAATTTTTCTAAATATTTTTTGTAAAGACCATTTCTTTCTTGTATGCTTTTTGAAATCTGTGTTGCTTTAGTTTAGCGAACAGCTAGTGGTTTGACAGATATTTCCTTAAACACCTGGAGTCCTCCAAATTAGGAAGAAATAAAAATATACACTCTTCTAGTGTTTGCAGATTGGCTTTGTGTTGTAGCACTCCTTCGATGCTTAGCCAGGCCATTTACAACTCTGTCTTAACCTTCACTTTCCACACTGAGAGTAAAGATGAGCCACATGTGAAAGCTTATGGGCTTCTTAGGTATTTTCAAGCATGCGTGTAGCTTACTAGATTTCCTGGTATATGTGAGAGATTTTCAAAGCCCATATTCCATAAAGTATCTCACTCCTCAGCTTTTCACCCAGTCTATCAGCATTTTTCTGTTTGCCTGTTTATTTGTTTGATTACTTTTGCTCCAACGATTAGTTTTTTCCCCAGGTGGCACTGGCTTTTTCATTTGCCACTTAATGTTTTGGAGGAATGTCTTCCATACAGCTGTTTCTTCATTATATTAGAGTTTTGATTCAAAGAAAACAAAAGCATGCCCCTAGTGTCAGTCATTCAGGCAACCCCCAGACAAGTCAAAACAGACAAATACAGTTCCTTGGGAGCAAGGTCTGCTCTAATTCCTCTAGAACCAGGTACCCATTAGGAACGTGGGCTGCTGTCTCCAAAACCATCATCATTCTGGAGAGAGGCTGAGCAAGAATAAGTTAAACCTTACAAAGATTTCCAACCATGTTTCAGTGACTTTTCTTCTGATTAAGTGTTCGTTTAGTTGCTGTAAACCTCTATCTTCCAGAGTTCTGGTTAGTTTAATTTGACAATTTTGACTGGATGTTTCAGTGTTTCTGTGGAGTGATGGGTCATTGGAATTTCTTATTTTTCCATTTTTTTCTGATGATAATTTTATAATCCTGCAAATTGCATTGCTCAACGAATAGCACATGTTTTGTGCTGATTATTTCATTCCATTTAAACACATTTTATTATATATAAAATATTATATAATGTGTTATATTATATATAATATATTATTATGCATAATATGATATAACACATTACTTTGGCTTTACTTTTTCCATTAAATTCATTCTTGAAAAGTTACATGTAAATGTTCAACCTACATATCAATTTTATTTTCTTGGGTTTTGTTACACTTTTGGAAATGTATAACTTTGAGAAATATTGCTGAACCCACAATATATAAAAATTAGACTTCAGTATTTTTATTCACCTCAAGGAACTTCTGAATTCAAGCATACAGTCTATGGGCATTTAATTCTACAATTTAACCCCTGCAGAAAGTCAAATGGACAGTCAATCTATGTGCTCTTTCCATCTGATTAAGAAGCATCTAAATGTGCTGCAGATCTCATTCTCATTTTATGGAAAATCCTTACTCTCCTGCTTGCTAGGCAGATAAATTTTCTGTCAAAATTTAGAGTAAGCTAGTTCAGCATTATCTTACTACAATTATTGTTCAAATACTTTTTGTGATGGCTTTTTTGATGTGTCAACTTAGGTAGGCTACATTCACCAGTTACTCAATCAACTAATATAGGTGTTACTGTAAAGGTATTTTGCAGATGTAATTAAAGTCTTTAATCAGTTGACCTTAACTAAGGGAGATTATCTTGCATATTCTAGTGGCCTGAATTAATCGGTTGAGAGATCTTAAGGACAAGGCTGAGAATTCCCCCCAAAATAGATGAAATTTTGGCTGTGAAAAAGCAGATTGGGGTTGTGCCTATGAGTTCTAGTTTGCCCATAATGTTGCTTTCCCAATGGCTTGCCCTACAGAATATAGACTCTTAGCGAATTCCCACAATGCATAAGCCAATTCCTTGCACTAAATCTCTCTCTCAATAGATAGATAAATAGATAAATAAAAATATAAATAATATAAATATAGATATCTTACTAATTCTGCTTTTGTTGAATCTTGGTAAATTCAGATTTTGGTACTGGAAGAGTGGTGCTACTATAATAAATATCTAAAAATGTAAAAAATGGCTGTGGAATTGGGTAATGATCAGATTTGGGAAGAAGTTTGATGAGCATGTGATATAAAAACCCTAGATTTCTTTGAACAGACTGTTAGTAGAAACATAGTCTTGAAGGACACTATCAGTGGTGGCTCAGATGAAAATTAGGAACATGCAATTGGAAACTTGAGGAAGTGGGCCTGTGTTATGCACTGGCAAAGAACTTCGTAAAATTGTTTCCTGCAGTTTTGTGGAAAAGAGAATTTGTAATTGATGGACCTGGTCATTTAACTAATACTTCCAAGGAAAGTGTTGAAGATGTGGCCTGGCTTATTCTTGCTTCTTATAGTAAAATGGAAGAGAGGAGAAACAAATTAAGGCAAAAATTGTTAAAAGTGATCCAGGACTTGATGATTTGGGAAATTCTGAGCCTAACCATATGGTAAAAGATATCAAAATTAATAAATTCACTTTCAGGAAAGTGTGCCTACAGGAAAGGCTGAGGGTAACTCTGCAAACGTTTGCTGAAATCTCAGAAATATCAAAACGTCAGTGCATTGAGCCACACAGAAGGCTCTTTAAAGACATTAAGGATGTGCCTCACATATCCTTTCAGGCAAACCAGAGGGCTTCCGTGGAGCTGTAGGGGGTTGTTGTTCAGCCATATGAGCAAAAAACAAAAATAGAGAAGGGGTTATCTCAGAAAGATCTGTAGAGAAACCTTTGGCTTAATGGAGTAAATTTATATGACATATATGAGAGACCCACAAAGTTCTTGAAAATATTCTATTAACAGAGACACTGTCAGCTTGGACTGAAAGGTAAAAAGGAGCTAAAAAATGAGAAAAGGCTGTCAGAACTCCAAAATTCTACTGAAAGGATGCGAACTGTTAAGACTACTCAAGTACAAAAATATTCTATCTTTCTTGATGTAAAAAAAGGATGACTCAGAGAGCCTAGAAATACAAGGCCTTGAAATCTAAAGGAGTTTGCACAGCTGAATTCCAAGATGATTTTAGACCAGTTATTCTGCTTTACTTTCTGTTAAATCAGAACATCTATAACTATTATCCTATTTGTGTCCCACTTTTGTATTTTAAGACTAATAACTTGTCTCTTTATCTTCACAGGCTCACAGAAGGAGAGTAACTGTGTGCCAGGATGAATTAGTAGTTAATATAGATATTTAGGACATTTGAGCTGATAAGATTCAGATATATTTTGGACTTTAAGTTGATACTGTAATGAGATCAGACATTTTGGGACCTTAGGATGTAGTAAGTGTATTTTGCATTTGGGAAATATGTGTATCTTTGAGTGCCAGAGAGAAGACTGTGGTAAGCAGAATGGACTCCAAAGATGTCCATACCCTATACTTTGGAACCTTGGAATATGTTACGTCTCATGGTAAAAGGGACTTTGCAGATGTTCTTTAAGATGTCAGACCTTAAAACAGGAAGGGTATCTTGGATTACCTAGGTAGATTAAATCTAGTCACGTAAGCTCTTAAAAGCGCAGAAATTTCTCTGGATATTGTCCGAGAGATATGGCAGAAGAGTAAGTCATAGGGACTCCAAAGTGTAAGAGGGACTTGACTTTCTATTTCTGGAGGGGGCCACGGGGAAGGCATGAGCATGACTGTCGGGTAGCCTCTAGGAGCAAAGACTGGCCCACAGCTGTCAACCAGCGAGTAAACAGGAACCTAAGCTCTATAGCTACCAAGAACTGAATTCTGCCAGTAGCCTTAGTTATACTGGAAGCTCATTCTTTCCCACAGCCTTCTGAAAAGAACACAGCCAACACAATACTTTGATTTCAGTATTGTGAGACTCTGAACCATGGACCCATGTGTGCCTACCCAGACTTTTGATGTACACGACTTTAAGGTAATAAATTTGTTTTGTTTTGAGCTGCTATTTTTTTGGTAATTTTTTTTTTTTGGCAGAGGTAGAAAATAAATACACTTTTTGTAGATCACCACTTCTGAAAGTGTGGTCTTATGGAGCCTTGGGTGTCACTTCTTTCAGGGGTCTCCAAGGTCAAAATTATTTTCATAATACTAAGACATTATTTTAATTTTCACTGTGTTAACATTTGCACTGAAAATGCAAAAACGGTGTTGCATATAACTGCTGGCACATTAGGCAGTGGCATCAAAATGTATATGTACTCACAGGAGAAAAACAACAGCAACAACAAATAGTTTCACTTAAAAATTTCTTTGCTGAATCAATAGAAATTACTCATTTTGTTAAATCTTGACTCTGGAGTGTATGTCTTTTTAATATTCTGTGTAACAAAATTGGAAGTTTGAATAACCCCTACTTTTCAATATCAAAATTAGATAGTTCTCTTGAGGAAAAGCAACTGTGTAATTGCTATTGTTGGAGTTGCAAGCTCAAGTAGTGACTTTCTAAGGGAGCACCGTTTTTACTTAAAAAACCAGTGACAGAAATATTATGGTCATTTATACATGAGTATTTGGTAGACATTTTCTTAAAAATGAACAAAGCAAGCCTGTGGTTTTAAGAAAAACAACTTAAATTATTTGAGCTTTCAAGTGAAGATTAAAATTTTGGAAAGCTTGTATCCATCACTGTGAGCTTGACAGCTTTTCAATATCTAACAACTTTTCTGATGAAATTGGCGATGGTGCTTCTTAATATCACTTTTTTTTTATATTGTATAATGATGTGTGAACATTCGATGTTCTGCATAACTTACCGAACCCGTGTTTTTCAAATGAACAATGCATGATATCGCAAAATAATGCATGGATAAAAGATTCTTTCAAATTGCAAAAATAGAGTAATAGATTTTAACGTAACTATCTGTGGTTTCGTATTCAATATGGTAAGCACCATTTAAGAAACTACCACTTAGGGAATTTTGATATAATATCAAAGATGAATATTCACAGTTATCTGAAAAGGGTTTTTAAAAACACTCCTTCCTTTTCCAAATAAAAATCCCTATAAAGTCATATTTTCTACATGTGTTTTAACCAAAGCAACATAATCCAACAGGATACAGAAGCAAGTATATGAATCCAGCTGAAATCTACTAAGCCAGACATAAAGAGTTTTGCAAAATATAGTAAAATGCCATACTTCTCACTATTTTTTTGTATAAAAAAGATAGTTTTTACAAAATGTGTTCTTTATGTATTGGATAATGGGTTTATTATTATTTTAAAAAGGCGAAAGATTTATACGATCTGAAGAGAAACCAGAGTATTTATTTTAAAGGAATTAATAAATGAAGGCTTTAAAAAAAAAATTCTGTTTTAATTTCTAATACCCTATATTTTAATAGCTGGGCACCACATAAACAAAAGCTCTTTGAGGTCATCAATAATTTTAAGAATGTAAAGGTGTCTAAAAAGTGTAAGAAACCCTGACGTAGATTATAAATTTTATGTTCAGCTTTCAAACTTAATTAGAATTTAAGTAAATGAGCTAGTCAAGTGGCCATTAGCAAATACTTAGGTAAACATCTGTATGTGCTAAATGACCCCACAAAGGATTTTTGAATCTCTGTCAGGTACTGTGCAGCCAGCTTTTATATTTTCTTTAAGATTTCTTTCTGGAGTAGAGGGACTTATAACCTGTGAGTATAAAAGACACCTAGATGTCTTGATTAAATGTATATAAATGAAAATGCAATCAGGGAATTCATGCATAAACAACAGTTTCTTCTTGAATTGCTTCACCCAGGGATTCTTGAATTAATTAATTAATTAATTAATTTTTGACATACTCTGATTCTGCATGAACCAACTGTGTTCTTAGAGACTGGGAGACTGGGAGACGAACTGAACTTCAGTCACTTGATAGTCTTTGTCTTTTCGGCCCATAATTTAAAGCTTATGTTCTGGACTGGTGGTTCTAGCATACCCTATTCTGAGAACCCAGTGCAGGATACAGCAGTGAGATTCTTATAGGAAATATGAACTTTGATGCCGTTGGTTGTTTTTAAATCCTGCAGTGTATTAACTTAAAATTGATTAGTGAAAATAAGTGTCGAAGTCATGAAATACCATTTTTATTTTAATTCTTTTCTCTGACATTTGTATTCACCCTTTTTTTTTTGTGAGGCTGATATGATATGGGTGGCTTCTTAATTCAGTCATTTGCATATGCTTTTTGGTGAATTTATTCTCTTTATTATCTTTAGATCCAAACATGCTAGCTGCTCTGAAATTTGTGATGTTTACCAATATGTACCATTCCATCAACACTTTCTAATGAGACAGAAATATTTAAATATTCTCTAGTAGTTGTAATAGTATAACTGATTTACATGTGGAATTAAATTAATTTATTAATCATTTTGGTGCACAGAGTGATTAACCTGAAAGTGAATGTCAAGACAAATGTTTTTTATTGTTTTCTTGTTTCTGGCTACTACTTTTTCCCCATATTGTATAATCTTTTCTTAATATAAATTATGAATTACTATATTCTAACAGTGATTCAACAAGGTATTCTTTCTTTGTCTTCCTTGCTCATTTCTGAACTTTTTGCCCAAACAGTTTTACCTCAGTGTGTTGCTTGGCCTGGGTGTTTATAGGAACCAAAGACCCAAATTGAGACTTTCTCCTATGTTGAAGTCAGGCTGATATTAATATAAATTCCAATGGTTTCTAAATATAGCAAGGGCATATTATACAAATCATGTTCATAATAATGTAAGACTTAACTTCTCTTTTAATAATTACCATTTCATTTCAATTATTCATGGTACCTCTAATTCATATTCAGTCAGGAAATTAAGTAATACTGCATTGTGAAGTTACAAAAATTGCTCTACACTGTCCTTTATTCCATTGGCAAAAACCATGATTGTACTATGGCACTCACTATTGTCCTTAAGAACATGATTTTACACTTGTTGCTAGGCTTAGGTTTTCAAGATGATTTTGAATTACTTAATTTCATTCTTGAGTACAAAATGTGAAATTCTCTGTTAGCCTAAATGTACATAGATAACACATAAACATTAACATGTATGCATATATGTATGTCTTATATGCAGAAATGTTGAATTTTAGAACCTTCATCAAATTTGCATTTCAAAGATAAATTTTACCTGGAGATAGCTGCTGAATTTAGTTTTTATTCACACAAATATGAGCATCTGAAAAGTGTTGAGTTTATGCATCTTTTACTGTGGCATCTCTATTTTGGCTTCACAATGAAGTAGAGTTTTATACATTAAATTTCTTCTGATATTCAGCTGCAGGTTTTTGGTAATCTATTTTATAGTGCTCTATTATCCTAACCAGTTATGAATGTTTTTGAAGTCCATTTGGGGATTATTAGGGAAATGTGTTATAGGTGTGAAATTATGATATTTACTATGCTTAGTGCTTTATAGATTTACATTAGGCAAATATTTCCATCAGTTTGAGGAGTATAGCAAAATTAAGGACAGAAGAAGAAAAACATTTTTATAGTCTAATATACCTGCAGGCAGAATTGAGTTCTTTGTTTTAATTAAAACAACATTTAATGCACAATAGATTTTTTATGCTGCACGATTTGACTGGTTGGCTTAATTAGGTAAGAAATTACATGTTTCACTTACACACAGACTGGTTTTACTTAAACAATGAAATATTCCATGTTTTCTAAAAGATTTTCTGCTCTTGAAAAGTTTTATTTTCTGCTGTTATTTTCTTCCTCTAGAATGACAGTACAGGGGCCAAATATTCCTGACAGGAGTGTATATTTTCCTCCTATTTTGTGTCTAGTTCCCCTAAGAGGGCAGTGCTATACTCCATGGTGGAAGGAACTCAGACTTTTGAGTTTAGTAGGTATGAGTTTGAATCCTATCTCTTTTTCTATTCTTTATTCATTCATTCATTCAATGAATATTTAGCTGGTCAGGCATTGTCATAGGTACTCTGGAAATGTCAGAGAGGAAGAGAAACCTATCTCTTGCCTTCTTGGGACGTTTAGTTTATTGAAGTAAACAGCCAAGAAAGCAAGCAATTAGAATATTAAGTGTTTTAGGCTGTGTTCTTCAAGAAGAGACTCTGAGATATAGATGTACATGCTGCATTTGTTTTGGGGGGAGGGAAGACACTTTCAGGATCAACACCTGTGAAGGACAGACATTAGTAATTTTGGGCAGAGGGAGCTGAACTAAAACAAAACGTCAACAAAGGCCTCAGCATGTCCCCCTTGGCACTGTAGAGATGAGATGACTTTCAAACTTGTACCACCTTGAGGCAAGAACCCTGGGCCTTCATATACCTGCATTTGCCAGTAATTAAATGTGGAATACTTCAGGGAAGGAGTGTGGTTTTAAGGTAAGGGCTCAGCTACCAATAATTCAAAGCAGCTGGGGGAATGAGTGTCTCAGTTCTGAAGGACCGCTGGATGATTCAACACAGCATCTGTGACCCATTGTGGTATATGCTTTACAAGGGACTATACAAGTGTACTCTAAGACCACACAAAATTAAGTATTTAACATAGATTGAGAGGGATCAGGAAAGTTTCCCTTAAGGCATTAACTTCTAAAATTAAATCTATAGTATAAAGTGTTTGGGGGGTGGATATGGGGAACTATGTGGGTAATTTCAAATGCAAATGCAAATAACCAGAGGCAAAAGAGAGCAGTAATGAGTGTTGAGAAAGTTAAAACAAAAGTGTGGTTAGATCTAGAGTTAGGAGGAGAGCTTTGAGAGATGCATGGAAAGAGGTCAATGGGCTAGACGTCTTCTCTACCATGTTAATAATTTATTCCTAAGGATCATATGATGTTAAACAAATTACTTCACCCCACTGTGTCTTACTTTCCTGATCTAGTATAAAGAAAATATTACCCACTTCCAGGGATTGTGCTGAGGATTCAGTGAGGTAACATGTAATGATCCAAGCATTGTGCCTGGCGCAGTAGACACCCTTCCGTGTAGAAATACAAAAGGCAGCCTTTAGCCTTAAGCAAAGAAGTGATAGCTTAGATAGTTGTAATGGGTGTATATCAGGGATGCTTCACACCAAATATTTTGTCCTCCATTAATGCTAGGAATTATAGCATTCTTGAGTATTGTGCATCAAAATTTATCTTTCTAAAGACAGTAAGAAGACTGCAGTATGAGACAACTTGATTCATGTGGGGAGAAATAGGGGAAGGAATACTGAATGTATAAGGAGAGGTGGCAGAAAGAGGGATGGCATCATTAAAGACACATTTAGCCTGTTTTACAATTTAACATTCTGTCAGCCCTAGAAACAGATAATTTTGACAACATATTTTACATAATTTTATAAGTAAGAAAGTCATTTTGTTTTTATTAGTTTGACAGGAGTGAAAACAATCATCTTATTCAAAGTGAGGTGTATAGTAAGATCGGCCCACTGCTTTTAAGCTGGTGGGAGTCCAAGCTGAGACCATTTACCTAGAGAGCTGTGTATATATATGTATATATGGATCCAAAAGTTGTTTATACCCTTTGACCCATAAATCACGTATAGAAATTCAAGCTCAGGAAATAATCAGTGATAGACATTCATGCTTATGTCTAGAAATAGTAATCACACTACTATTTATAAGAGCAAAAAATTGAAAAAATAAGAGACTAATGTCAAATGGTAGGAAACTGACATATGTACACTGAGATATGTTCACACAGAAGACTACTGGCTAAATTTTAAATTCAGCTTTTTGAGCAATACAGTCATCTCTCAGTCTCCGTGGAGGCTTGATTCCAGGACCTCCTACAGATACCAAAATCCATGGATGCTCAAATCCCTTATATAAAATGATGTAGTATTTGCTTATAACCCAGACATATCCTCCTGTATACTTTAAATTATCTTTAAACTGCTTATAATACCTCTACATAAATAGTTGTTACACTGCTTTTTTTGTATTTTTAAATTTTTTTCCCCTTCAAATATTTTCTATCCTCAGTTGGTTAAATCTGCACATGCAAAACCCATGGATATGGAGGGCCGATTATTTATTGCTTAGTAAAATTTGAATTATATAAAATAAAAACTAGTGACTAGGACTATGTGCAGAATGATCACATTTTTTAATACACACACCCACAGACACACACACACGCATGCAAAGGTTGGAAAACAAAGGCCAAAATTTTAGTAATGGTATTTCTGGATGTGGAAATATGAGTGTTATTACTTTTTTCATTATCCTTGCCTGTATTCAAATTTTTTGGAATGTGCCTATAATAGTGCATAATCATAAGAAATGTTATTTTTTTAAAATAACACTTTATTCACCTAGAATATTGCAGAGTTTGTTTTTACCCAGATTTGCAAGCAATTTTTAAAAGGGTACAGCCAAAGAAGAGAAAAAATCCTCTGAATGTGCATGATGATATTTCTTGCTTCCCTCTGTTTTCTAGGAGATTAAGTAATGCTTAAGATGTACTTTGGCCTCCTTGGGTGAAAGAGCTTTTAAACTTAAAATAGTATTTTTGACTACATTCAAAATTCTATCAATTTCCATGTGTTCAGTAATCTCTAAATTATGTACTTTGTGACTATGGTAACTTTATATTTGGAAACAATTCTTTTATATTTGTAATAATAAATAAGAAACTATAAGTAAATGGATGGACTCCCTTCCATGTATGAATATACTGCAAATTTTCAATATCCAGCCTGAAAGCTTAAAGTAGAGGTAAGATCTATTTGAAATCTATAAAATTAGAAAACCACATTGCTAGATAGTATTTGTAGCCTAAAATAAACAGTATATAAAAAATAAAAGGCAAAAAAAGAGAAATATAATGGTTTACAGAAGTGTTCAGATAAATTAATGGATATTTGATTTGTATAACTATTATGGGAAGCTGGGTATATTTAAAGCATCCTCTCACCTTTTTAGACAGTGAGATCTCTGGTAATAATTTGCACTTCCACCTTGTTTTATATTCATAAATTACTGTCTCATTTACCACTATTGTGGTTTGAGCTTGTAGGTACAAGAATTGTGCCTCTCTCACTAATTTGTGTAATCACTGAAGTGTCTATTATAGTATTTACATATCGGAATCTCAATTAATATATTGAATTGCACTGAACAATCATTCTTTCCTGGAAAACAGCCATTGAGCAGAATAATGACCTGGGTAGACCATTTGTAGGCCCTACAGAAGGTTAGTTTAGTAAACAAGAGAGCAATCTTGATGTTTGAACTCAAGACTTCCTACTAGCAAGTAAGTGTAAAGCTATGTACCACTTTTACACAAGAAAAAATAAGATTGAAAAGAGTCAAAAGAATACTGCACTTTCTGCAATGATGAATTTACTTACACACATCTATAAAAACATGTAATCCTTTTTGGTAAACAGAATTAAGGGACTCTGCACCTAAAATTTCAAGGATACTTAAGACCACTGGAAGACAAAGATACATGTGTTTATAAGGCAGTGCTAAGTTAAATGAAGTGTATTAAGACATATTTCTGCCATACTATGTGTTTGTGAGAATTGCACGGGAATAGCCAGATACTTGAGAACACTAAGAGCAATTGAAGCAATTGGCTCAAATATAAGTGTTTTATGGTGATTTTTAAAAAGGATGTATATACATTGAGGACAGTTCATTATAACTGGCCACATTTCTAGACACACTATATTAAGCAGCAGGATTCCAGAAGTCTTTTAAAATTCAAAGTAACTCTTGGCTATTGTAAAGAGTGCTGCGATGAACATTGGGGAACAGGTATACCTTTGACTTGATGATTTCCATTCCTCTGGGTATATTCCCAGCAGTGGGATGGCTGGGTCGTATGGTAGATCTATTTGCAATTGTTTAAGGAACCTCCATACCATTTTCCATAGAGGCTGCACCATTTTGCAGTCCCACCAACAATGTATGAGAGTTCCTTTTTCTCCGCAGCCTCGCCAGCATTTATCGTTCATAGTCTTTTGGATTTTAGCCATCCTAACTGGGGTTAGATGGTATCTCAATGTGGTTTTGATTTGCATTTCCCGGATGCTGAGTGATGTTGAGCATTTTTTCATATGTCTGTTGGCCATTTGGATATCTTCCTTAGAGAAATGCCTACTTAGCTCTTTTGCCCATTTTTTAATTGGGTTGCTTGTTTTCTTCTTGTAAAGTTGTTTGAGTTCCTTATATATTCTGGATATTAATCCTTTGTCAGATGTATATTTTGCAAATATTCTCTCCCACTCTGTTGGTTGTCTTTTAACTCTTTTAATTGTTTCTTTCGCTGTGCAGAAGCTTTTTAGTTTGATATAATCCCATTTGTTTATTTTTCCTTTGGTTGCCCGTGCTTTTGGGGTCGTATTCATGAAGTCTGTGCCCAGTCCTATTTCCTGAAGTGTTTCTCCTATGTTTTCTTTAAGAAGTTTTACAATATGAGTAGCAATATGCACACTTATCTTAGGAACTAGTATGCCCTCTCTGCACATGTGTTTATGATCTGGTCACAAAGCTAGGGAACAGAAAGAATCAGGAACTAACTCTTTATTAGAGAAGATGTAGAATAATGCAGAGGATGGGCCAAGTACCTTCAGAAGTTGGAGAGAGGAAAAAAAAAAAAGAGCTTCAATAAAAGTCATAGACCACTGCTTATAAAATTTAATTTCAAAGACATCTCTTTGAGAAATGCCCCATCTCAAACAAGTTCATTTTGGTTTCATGCCAGTAAATCTTAACTTTCCTAACTGCAGTGTGAGAAAATAGGTTGTCAGAAACTCTCAGAGACTTACCTGCTAAAGGTTTTTAGAACAGTCTGAAGAAATGCAAGTGTTCAGAAAAAGGGAGACCATCACTGTTCTTATCATCTAGTCCCGGTGATTTGGACATTATCAACCTGGGGCTGTAAAGTCCACATGAGAAGGACTTGTCTGGATCTGGGGAAGAACAGTGCCACATCTCTCCGTTGATGATGACCATGATAATGATGATTACATTTGTGTAGTGCTTTACCATTTACAAAGCATTTTCATATGCATTGTCTGTTGTTATCCTCACAATGTACCTACAAGGTAATTAGGGCACAGAAACCTGACCCCACTTTAGAGATAAGTAATAGAGGCCCAGAGTGGGTCAATTATTTGCCTAAGGTCACAAAGGAATCGAAACCTTTGTCTCCTAAAATTAAATCCAGTGTTCTTTCTACTGAGATGTAGGTGGAAGCAGAGAGATTTTGAATAGAACTATTCAGTAGAAAGATTTCAGCTAGATTATAAAGGCTAAAAAGGTATTTCACATTTGGTTGGCAATGAGTTTGAAACCGACCCCCAAAGAGTTAACCTCTCAAACGTAAGCATGACTCAGAGTCTTGTTTTTCTTTTTCTTTTTAGGAAGCAAGGAGACCCAATTTGGAGCAGACAAAACCGGCTATAACCAGCTCTGACCCTCTACCTGGGGACTGTGCCTGTACCAGTGACCCATAAGTGAACTTTTGATGTCAGAGGGCCAAAAACCCCTCCCTCAAATCATGACAAAGCCACCACTTTCTGCACATGCGACCCAGGAAGAGGCATGAGGTTTGCTTGTGCCTGTGCAGATAAATATAAGATCACCATTCCTCATACCCTACACCACTCCTAACCATTCTTCCAAAAATATCCCATTCACCCTGCCATTGGACAGGTGGATTTGAGAAACATTTCTTCTGTCTCATTGCTTGGCTCCAGGTAGTAAACCTTTTCTCTTCTGCAAAACCAATGTCTAAGCATTTCATTTTGCTGTGCATTAGGCAAATGAACACCAGTTCGGTTACAAGTTCAATCTAGTTCTGAAGTTAGAAAGCTGAGGTTGAATTACTGCTCCACTGACATAGTAGAATGACCTTGACAAGTGACTACTTTTTCAACTTCCTTTTCTCTATCTCTAAAATGAACACAATATTAAACATTTTTGCAGTGTGATTATAAGAAGAAAATGAGACAAAATATGTGAAAGTGCCTTGCACATCTGAAGTAACCAATAAAAATGAATTCCATTTCCTTCCTTAAAGAGAGGCGAAGCTAGAAAACTCAGGCACATATTGGCACAGAGAGTCATTAAAGTCTGTATGGGTTTAGCAGATCTCAGAGATGAGGCTCAGAGTTTAGGGCATCTGATATATGAGTACTAAAAAACAGGAAGCACTCACTTAAGCTATGTCCTAGAATACAAGTGCTTTGATCTCTGCTCTCTTTTATATTCCCTGCTACATGTGGGGGCAGGAATATGCTTTAAATGAGAAAGTTAAAACACTGCAGATGCATATAGGTCTTGAACCATGCCAAACAAACAAACAAACAAACAAACAAAAATAAAAAAACAAAAAACGATGCAGGGTCTTCCTGTATTTTCTCACAGTTTTACCACAAATAGTTGATGAATAGTTATCCAGTAGCAGCCAATCATATATGGTACTGCAACTTCAGAGAGAATACCTTATGAACTACAAGGGTTTTTCTCTGCCCACCTATGTTTGATGCTCCTCTGTATTTAGTAATAAAAGTTAATACACTGCACTGTTGCATGTAGGTCAAATGTTCCTGCCTTAGATTGAGTTGTGTCCCTCAAAGTCCAGGTATTAGAAACTGAACTCCCATTGTAACAGTGTTAAGAGGGTAGGAAATCTTATTACAGTAGTTGAAAGGTGGGACCTTGAAGAGGTGATTAGATTGTGAGAACTGTACCCTTGTGAATGGATTAATGCATTGATGGTTTAATAATGGTCAGGGGTGTGGTTGAGAGGGCTTTAAAAGGAGAAGGAGTAAGGAGTTAGCTCTCTCTCTGCTTCTGCCATTTTGCAATGTGATATACTGCATCATATACATGACTCACCAGATATGTTCCCTGGACTTTAGACTTCCCAGGCTTTGGAACTGTAAGCAATGAATTTCATTTTCTTTGCAAGTTACCCGGTTCCAGGTATTTTGTTGTAAGCAACAGAAATGGACTAATACAATTCCTTTTAGAGGAAGCTCCTGAAAGGCAAGGACAATATAAAACCTGGTTGTTTTATATAAAATAGAACAAATATAGCTGGTTATCAAAATATTCTTGTGCATTTATGTTTTAGCATGGTCATAGTCCTTAAGACCTTTAACACAGTACTAGATTTATCTATTTAGTTCTTATACAAATACTTAATATTAGTTATTAGTTACATGTTGGGTATGATGAGGCTGTCTTCTGGGAAAGTACTGACTTTATTATTTTTTTGTCATGCTGAATGTTTAGTCTTGGAATTTACAGTGACAGTGCAAAGGCCAACATTAACACAAACTGAGAGGCAGGGAGTGTGCAGGACAGTTTTTACAAATTCATTTATAAAAAGCAAACTTTAGTATCATACAGCAAATAATATGGCCCTAAACAAAGCCTTCATCAGCTTACTTATCTTTAGGAGAGGAGTATCATAAACCATATGCAGATTTAATAAAACCATGAAAAATTATCTTGTGCATGTTGTGTTAATATGATGTATGAAAGTAATAATAATAGAGTATCACAGAGAGCATCAGCAAGTACATTTTGTTTTGGTGTTCACATTTTGACATCCTGCTGACTTCTAGCTGCTTTCTCTTCCTACACCTCTGTCAAAAGGTAGCTCATTATGTAGGCTTCAAATACAAGATGAAAATGAGAGATTTATTGTTTCTTAGGAATGGAAAGGGTCTATATACCACGAATGTTTATGTTTCAGGGAGTTTGCAGTTTGGAGTGGGAAAGAAGGATAAGGAAATGGGTGACTAAAATTTCAACATCAAATGGGTAGTAGTTTAGAATTTACTTACATGATTTTGGCATCCTTTAAAAGAGAAGGGTTAGGCCTCATGATTTTGCATGGATTCATTTTTTCACTTATTTATTTGAGGAATTCTGATATTGAGACAGTTATGTCTCAGTAAAGTCTTAGCCAATGGATCCAGCTAAATATCAAGTGTTAATAGAATTTGGAAGTAAATGAAGCAATGTTGATCAGGGATTCTCTGTGTCTTTAACTAAGTAGAGTTGGTGAGGGGGCCTAGAAAACTTAGCAGATGGTCAAAGTGGTAGTGAATAATTTTTCATCCTCTGAGTCTACTGTTATAGCTCAGATAAATCAGGATTTCTTATTGTCAACAATGTACATAAACAATGATCCTTCCCCTTGCTCTTATCACTAGCAGCTTTGATTACATGATATTACATGTGATTACATTATCACTATTTCTACTTGTTAGTCTCGGTTGTGTGGAGAACTAAGGGAAGCAAGGGTGCAAAGAAAAGGAATCCAAGCCAGATTATGGTCAATAATGTAGAACTTAAGCAGAGTACTAAAATCTTTTACATACTACACATATCCTCAGAGGTGACATAGTACCTATGAGGATTCAAAAAGTTTATGGAGAGATTCATATTATTTTTTAATTATATTTTTCCATGAACTTTTTGAAGTACACTCATATTGTTTTCCTATTCCTTTCCTTCAAAGTGTTCCACATTTTAGTCAATTAAGGACTGTAAGTGAACACCAGAGAAACTGCATATAGGTGAGGATTCCACACTGCAGCAAACATTAATACTGAAATATTCTTATTTTGCTAAAATGCACATAATGTAAAGGATAGAATGGCTATCAAGCTCAAATATGGAAAGATGCTTTTATGCTTGCCTTACTGTAGACCTGCATTGTTAATTGTTTTTACTGGTTTTGTATAGTTTTTATAGCTTTTGCAAAAATGAGGATTGATTCACTAAAAAACATAAAGTTTCAAACAACTTAAGCATAAAGATGAAAAAGGTTTAATCTAAATGCTTATATGGTAGTTTTGGAGGTCACATATAATTGTATATTCTGATGAAGAATGTGTATTAGTCTATCTGTTGCTTATAACAAAATGCACAGAAATGGGTGATTTATAAGAAAACAGAATTTATTGCTTACAGTTTAAGAGGTTAGGAATTCCAAGGTCCAGGAAACACATCTGGTGAAGGCTTTCTGTGGTGGTGACTTCACTAACAGCAGAGTATCACATTGAAAAATGGTGGAAGCAGAGAGAGCACAGAGAAAGACAGACTCTTTTCTCTCTTCTTTTAAAGCCCTCAGAACCATGCCCCTCACCACCATTTTTAATGCATTCACTATGGCACAGTCCTACAATTTAATCACCTCTTCAAGACTCCACCTTTAAATTACATAATAGGATCTCCCACCCTTTTAGTAGTCACAGTGGAAACCAAGTTTCTAATACATAAAACCTGGGGGACACAATGCAAGCTTCAGTAAGTTTTGGGGGGACATAATTCAATTCACTACAAAATGTTCTTTGTTTTTCTGGGAAGGCTGTCTTCATAGATTGAGCATATAGCTTCAGGATGGACTTACATGGAATCATAAATGAAAAAAAATGCAGATTTCCTACTTAATCAGGTCAGTCAAATCAACCCTAGTTATTAAAACATGTAACTAAAATAACTAAAGAGAAAATGCTTGATTTGAAATGCATTTTTGATAGCTCTATGTGTTCCTACTCATAAATCACCACGTATCTCTTGATTGCTGAGTGAATTACTTCTCAAAGCAGAATAATAATTGGAATTAACTTTTTATCCAATATGCACCATTTGGAAAAGTGATAACAAATTGATAGCAAAACAGAAATTTTTAGATTATCATTTAATATGCTTGGTTCTCTCGATAAAAGATTGTTTTTATTACTTATAATCAATCTGTGTGAATTTCCATATACCATTGTATATTTTAAATGGTAAGAAGTAGTGCTGTTTGATTGTTAGGAATGTGGGATGCTCTGACCCCATCCTAGCCCCATTCTGTTTAAATCCTGGCCCTATCCTATTTATCAGTGATGTTGAGAATTTTGCTTAACTTCTTTGAGTCTATCTCAGTTTATGGTAAGCACTCAACAAATGGTAACTATTCGCATCAGCACTGATTGTTATAGTCATGCCCAGCATAAAAATCACCAATTATTTATTATACAGCCAGTTTCATTTTCTATTTTTACCTCTTTTGGGGGATGTACAGAATGAAAGAACGTGTTATAGTTCTTGTCCTCTAAATGTAGTAATGTACAATTTAATATGTGGCACTGCTATGGATTCAACTGTGTCCCTCCAAAGTTTAACATATTAGAAACTTAATCCCCACTGTGACAGTCTTAAGAGGGTAAATCCTATTACAGTAATTGAAATGTGGGACCTTGAAGAGGTGATTAGATTGTGAGTACCAACCCCTAATGAATGAATGAATTAATCCATTGATAGCTTAGTGGTGGTCATGGGTTTGGTTCTGATGGCTTTAAAAGGAGAGTGCATGAGAAACTCTCTCTCTCTTTGCTTCTGCCATTTCACCAAATGATACCCTGCATCACTGGAGTCACCACCAAAAACAAGGCCCTCATCAGATGTGTTCCCTGGACTTTGAACTTCCCAGCCTCTGAAACTGTAAGCAATAAATATTGTTTCTATACAAATTACCCAGTTTTAGGTATTTTTGTTATAATCAACAGAAATGGACTAATACAGGCACTATTATACACACATACATATGTGCGTGCGTGCGTGTGTGTGTGTGCACCTCAAAAAGTTTATGGAAAAATAGAATTTAAAGATATATGAATCTTTCCATGAACTTTTTGAAGACACCTCATTTATAGATAGATAAATATGTAGATAGATAGTCTTCCTATAAAGGAGAAAACTCCTGCAAACAATCTATAAGATTATATAAATGTATTAGTATGTTTCTATTGCTTATAACAAAATACTTGGGACTGGGTAATTTATAAAGAAAATGAAATTTATTGCTTACTGTTTTGGGGGCTGGAAAGCCCAAGGTCCAGGGAACACATCTGGTAAAGGCCTTGTTGGTGGTGACAGTGATGCAGGCGTCTCACATGGCAGATGGCAGAAGAGAGAGAGAAGGAGATAGCTCATGTGCTCTCCTTTTAAAGACCCCCTTTTAAAGACCCCCAAGCCACTCCAATTATTCCAAGAATTCATCAATCCATTCATGAGAGTATAGTCCTCACAATATAATCAATTCTTCAAGGCTCCACCTTTCAATTACTAAAATAAGATTTCCCACCCTCTTAACAGTCACAGTGGAGATCAAGCTTGCAATAAATAAAACTTGGGGGATGCAATTTGATTCATATCAATAAATATGTAAAATATATACTTTATATCCTTACACAAATATAAAAAAATAGCTTTTCAGATATTCTAAACTAATTACCTCCTTTTCACAAGTCAAAAATGTTAAACATGCTCATACAAAGAAAAAGAAAAGATTTGGCCCTTATAAAATTTTCAAAAAAGGAGGGGGGAAACAGTGAATAAAATTAACTTGATTGGTTTGTCTCAGCCCAGGTTGTACATTAGCGTCATCTGGGGAGCCTTGATAAAAACCTACTAAAGCCAGGGTTCTACCTCCAGAGATTCTCATTTAATTTGCCTGGAGTGGGTCCCTTGCATGGGTACTAATTGTTTTTAAAAGTTCCCCTGGTGATTCTAATGTGCAGCCAAGGCTAAGAAGCACTGCTACAGAACATTCATTAATGGATAAATTTCAACCTGGAGTGATTTTTCAAACTGGAGGAATTTGTCCTTTATTCTGTTCCACTTACCATTTTAAAAAGTCTATTGGAATGAAAATTTAAAGGTCAAGCCTTTTAAATATAGGGATGCGACTGTATTTGGAAGGATAAAATGAAAGAATCAAAATTCTATGACATCTTGAGGCTAGAATGAAGAGCCCCAGATCACAAGGTGAAATTGAATGGGAGTGTATGTAAAGTCCTGTATTTAGTTTACAAAAGAAATTGTACAAGTGCAGAGCACAGCAAACTATATTAATAGCCATTCCAATGGAAAGCCATTTCATTTAGTGGGCTTGCACATTTGGAGTCTACTTATGACATGAGGGCTGGGGCAGGGAGAGCTAGTATTATCACAGGCTGCATTTATAGAACATTCAATGTTTGGAACAAAAGCAGTGAGAGTACCCTTATGCTTCCTGCCCATCAGAACAGAAACACATTAAAGGAAGATCAGCTGAAGAAACTGTAAGGATGTTTTGCTTGGGAAAGAAGATTAGAAGGGACATAAAAATGGCATTCAAATATTTTAAAGAGATGAATTCAATTTGTTTGTATAGTTACTAAAAGCAGAACTAGAATAAGTTGATGATAATTACAGAAAGGTAGAGTTGGGCTTGGAGTACATGAGAGTTTTTTTTAACAATTAAAGCTCTATATTTAGAACTTGAAAAGAACAAACAATTCTCAAACATACAGGTATTCACAGAAAGCAAAGTTTTAAATGTGTATAAGAAGTGTTAATTGAAGAGGAATTTATGGAATTAAATGTTTAGGTGGACAAGGTCAGGTACTCATGTAGCCACATGCTTTTAATGACATAGTATATTATTTTTGGTAAGTTTCATTTAAGTGAGTTCCCAGGGGGTTACTTTGGTTATAAGTAAAGACTTACTGTAGCACATTTAACCCCAGCAGATATTTTTCCAGAAAATGTGCTTTTAAATACAAAATCACTTACTGGATGATGCAAATGTACAAACTCTTGTCTCTTTATGGCTAGTAATAGGATGAATAAGAATTAGAGATATGGTCACAGTGGGTCTGAGAACCGAAGTGATAAAATCTAAAATTGTTCCTGTTAATAGCTAAAGTTTTATGGATCTTTGAAGTGTCTTCGTTCAAAATTCACTTTTAACTGTTTTAAAATGACCCTTTATACTATAAGCTACTATAAGCTTGGTCCTATGGTCCCTTTAATTTTGAAATTTTTTCATTTATTTAGAGGTGATTTGTTACTTCTCCATAGATTACATATATGAAAGAGAGAGAGAGATGAGAGAGAGAGAGAGAGAGAGAGAGAGAGAGAGAGAGAGAGAGAGAGAGAATATTTTCCTAAATGCTACATATTCCATATCTATGTGGATGGCTCAGAAATCCATATTTCATCCAGGAGCTTAAAACTAAGGTTTAAGCTTATGTACTTACAGTTTATTATCACATTGTATTGAATTAATTTTGGGTCAGCTAGATTCAGCATATAGCAACAATAACATTCTGCAAATAAGATAAGTGATCTGGGTTACAACAAATGCTAGATAGATTGGGAGGGATATTGAGCCAAGTTTTAAGAACCGAAATGGCAGCTCAGATGAGAAACTAGTGCTTAGCTGAGCTGCAAAATAAAAGAGAAATAGATTCAAGAACTAGAACCCAGGACTAGATGTTGGGCATGAAGCAGATATAAGTAACAGAAGAGGACCAAGAGAAACATAAGGATGGTAATTGGGCAGAACAACTTAGGAACTTAAAACCTGTGGGCCTAGTATACATTATCTCTGATGATTAGCTGGAATTCCCACTTAGCTCTCAGGATCTTATAGGGGTCCTGACTTGGTGTTAAAGGGAAGGGAGTCCTAAGGCTTGCTTACAAAAACTCCCAGAGTAAATATTTTGACCTCAGTTCAAGTTTAATATCTTTCTTCATGGTATCATAGTGATTATTATGGTAATATGTCCAAACACTAAGTAAAGACATTGAGAGTGTACCATAATCATCTCTATCTTTATCCTGCATACTGAATAAGTTAGCAGCTCAGACTGTTTCTTTCCACAACATACATTCTGTATCCTTTTGTTTATACCGATTTCTACATTTCTTTCCCTCCAGGATCCTTGCATAATCCCACTCCCATTGCTATCCCATAGGCACTTTCATGTGTTTAGTATATGTCCATGAACATTTGTACATCCTTGAAATATATACAAGGGTACTTCAAAATGTTCCTGGTAAGATGGAATTAAACGATAATACAAATCCTTCCATGAACAACCTAGGAACTTACAACCTGTGGGTTATAGAGATTTCTAACTATTTCTATCTATCTATCTATCATCATCATCATTATCTATCTATCTATCTATCTATCTATCTATCTATCTATCTATCTATCTATCTATCTATCTATCTATCTATCTATCTATCTATCTATCATCTATCTATCTAATCTGTCTATCTATCTATCTATCTATCTATCTATCTATCTATCTATCTATCTATCTATCTATCTATCTATCTATCTATCTATCTATCTATCTATCTATCTAATATGATATCTACCTGATTTGTTTGTTCTTTTATAAATTACCTGATTTAAGTCTACAGAAGCTTTTAGAATTTTGCTGTTTTTGATGTCTTCCATTTATCTACATGTTTAAGCATTGTGTAATTTTTAAGTCTGCTCTTTGGCACTCTAAATCAGATTTCATATCTTCGCTTATTTCTTTTATTATTGGAAATTTATTTACTTATGTCTTTTTTGACCATAAATATGTAAATAAAAGCACTTCTACTTCTATCTCCTGCATCTTTTAACTTTTCTTGTATATTTTTCATCTCTTCCGGATGCCTTCTAAAAGAGTTCCTCCCTCTTATCTTGTAGCTTGCTATTTCTTCCCTCCCCCAGCTGTATGCATTCTATTTAACCCTTCTATTAAGTTTTTTTTATTTCTAACATTATATTTTTCATACCCAGGAATTCCAGTTTGTTCTCTACCAATATTGTTTCTTCTTCATTTTCTAATATTCTGCCTTACTTTTATGGGAATATTCACTATAACTTGTTATTAAGGCTTTTTTTAAACCTATAAAACTTTTTCTTTTTTTATTGAATCATAACTGATTACACATATTTTTTGGGTTCAATGCTGATGTATGTTTAACAAATCGATATTATTAGCATATACATTATTGCAAATAGTACTTATTCTTTATGCCCCTTATCCAATCTCTCCCCACCTTCCTCTCCCTTCCCCCTCCCACCTCTGATGACCCTAGATTTATTCTCTCCTTCTGAAAGAGTAATGGTTACTCTGTTGATTTCTTGCCTAGATCTGTCCAGTGTTGAGAGATGTGTTCAGCTCCCCCACTATTATTATAGAATAGATGCTTCTATCAGTCTGGAACAGGCTTTGTGGAGAGAGATCAGCTGTCCTGGCTGTGTCCCAATGTTCCCCCCGGTGGGCCCATCTCACTCACCGCCTGCACTCCAAACACTTCCCATGGGATGGGCTGTGTGCTGGTCCCTTGCAATAACTCACCAGCCTCCGAGTTGCTCCTTTTTTCAGTTGTTGTGGCTTCTTGCTTCTATGTGGGTCCCTGGGAACCCTGTTAGTGGTGTTGTTGGCCTTGGGGCCACCAGGACCCTCTTCTCCCTGCCACCTTCAAGCAACTTCATCTGAAGGGCACAGCTGCTGCTTTTGCCTACTCTTGCTCCATGTGCTCACCAGCTCCAGCCTTGAAGTGACGGGGATTCGAAACGGTGGGAGCACTCCTTTCTTTCTCTCATTCTGGCTTTTCCTGCCTTCATGCGCTCTGTAGGTCTCTCTTCCTCTTCCCCTGAGCTCTGGTGGCCCCAGCTTGGCTGTCATTGCTTTTTAATAATTGTAAATTGGTTGATTTGTGGGAGAGAGTGATGCTGGGGACCGTCTATTCTGCCATCTTGACCAGAAGCCTCTATAAAACCGAGAGCTGGGCTTTCAGGCAGGGTGTGTCCTCACTTGTTATTAAGTTATTGTAACATTGGGTCTATCAAATCCACTTTTTCTGGTATATATTCAACTTTTAAATTTCTTTAGATGTCCTCAGACATCCTTCCCCATGGATGGGAGGAAGGGAAATGTCAAGAACATGCCTCAGGTGTTAGAGATTTCAGAGAAAGTTTATTGCTCTAACATGCTTGGTTTTCCTCCCTCCATCCCCCAATATGCCAGTCTGGAAAACCTGACTCTTTGCCCTGATATTGTTCTTTTCCAAGAACAGTCACTTCGTTGCAGTCTCTTAGCCTGTGGTATGGGAATGGGTGATCAAGATGAGGGGAGAGTATGCCCATTGCTTAACCCCTGGGCTAGCACATCCTAATTATTTTTAACTTGTACTTCCAGGTTGCTTCCTTTTCTGCCCTTTTGTGATCCTTCTGACTCCAATAGGTGCTTGGCTGGAACTGCTTCCCCAGAATGGTGACACTCAAGGATTGATCCACCTATGACAAAGTCTGCAATTAGAAAGATCTACTTAGCCTATTCTCCATCCTTAGACCCATACCCCCTAAATTTCTCTAAGCTGCCATTTCATCATCCCCCTGTTTCTCACACGTTTCGTGCTAGACTCAAATATCCATCCACTTTACTCCTACTTCTGGAGGCATCTCAAGATGTCAGTTTAGAAGTTGGCAGTTTTTGTTAGGTTGCAATCTTGTCAGCTTTCATTTTTAATCCTTTCTTTTTTGATTATTAAGGTGGTATATATTTTCATAGAAAATTTATAAAGTAGAGAAAAGTATAATGAAGATAATAAGTTGTCTATAATATCACCATTAAAAAAACAATTAACTGCAATGATTAATCCAGTTTAGCACATTTCATTCATTTGTTTTATTTATGCTTTTATATACATACATATATATAAAATAGATGGATAAATAGCATATATGTCATATATGTATGTTATTTCAATTATATCAAATGTATGTGTACATGTATACAAGAGATAACATTGTATATATAGTTTTGTTTCTAGACTTTCCAGTTAATAAGGTGTAGGTATTCTTTTATGTTATTAAAGTTATTTATATACATTGAATTTATACCACATATGATTGGTGACTGCCCTAATCAGGGAGATGAATGTAACTCATAACCCACACACAAATGGAACAGTTTCCTGGATATCTATGACTTCTCAATGACATGATAAACTATTGCATTTTGTGACTGCCCCTACAAATGATCTGACTAACTGTGCTCTTCTGGTATGGGTCTCCTAGAAATGGAGTCCTTAAGTTGTCTCAGTGATGGCTTCCTCCCTTCCCCCTTACAGTTCTATTTGCTGGTTCTCATCAGTAAGCACTAATGGCTACCAGCTGGGTCTTCTTCTAAACTCTTTAAACAAACATTAAAAACATGGAAACTCTTGATGAGATTATTAAAAAATTTCTCAGTTATCATATATCCTTTTCTCTTGGTGACTTCTGGTAATATTGGCTTTAGAGTAAGGAAGGACAGTATATTTTTTCCATTTAATAGATGAGCTAAGAGGTACAAGATCATCCCTATTGTTGCATTAGAGCCAGAGAACTCCCTTGTCTTCTGTCTCGTACTTCAGTACTCCCATAGCTATACTATGTTTAAATCAGTATAGATCTTCTGAAATGACCTCACTATCTGGTAGGGCAAGGGAGAATTAGCACTGTAGCGCTTCTTTTCACATTCTTACACTCCCCAAGTTTAAGGCACATGTTTCGATAGGCTTTCCTTCCCTGAATATTCACAACTCCAAAGATATCTACTTTATTACACTGCTAAAAAAAAAGGTTTTTATTTTGAAATAAATAATATATAGCAAAATAAAACAAACAAACCCAGCTATCCTGGAATTTTCTGTTCCTAGGTTGAAGTGTAATCTATTGAAATCACAGTTAAAGTCAATTTAAGCTATAATTGTAATGGCTCAAATTAGGATTCAAATGGTATTATATTTTAGAACATCATTTTATTTCTGGAAGTGTGGAAGGATAATCCAGTTATGGAGCACCTAGCTTACTCTTGATCATCATTGTTTAAAAGACCACTGTCGGGATTGGTTAATATTCTAAGGAAGGAGGTAGAAGCCATTCTGCACTTCATCTACAGCTTATATTAAGAATAATGTGTCATAATTTTTGATGTTGAACAAGTGTTTGCATCTAGTATTATTGTAGAAATACAAGTGATGATTTTCTACCTATGTTTGGATTAAATGATAAAAAAATGAAATCTTATCTTGAAATTGAGTTGCTCAATTTCGTAACATTTCCTAGGGTCCCTGGGAAGACACTGACATTATTTAACTTTACAAAGTTCCACATGATAGAATTTTACTGAAAATAGACCCCAGTTTTTCACCATTCCTAAAAAAGCTAAATAATAATCAAGCCAAAAAGATTGGTTACTCAGAAAATTCTATATATGTACTGTTTTTTAACTATTGAAAAGTGTCTCTAATTCAGAATCTGTTTTTCCATGTAAACATATTTTGTATGTGTTTCTATTACTTTCCTTAAACCAATACATATTAAAATGAGAAAACTATACAGTGTTTAATTCTCTCAAAGCATTTTCATACCCATGATCTCACTTGTTACATCAATTCCATAAAGCAGGGCATATTTTATTGTCCTTGAATTATTGATTTTTTAAAAACCATGAGATACAGACAAGTTTAAATGACTTACCCAAGGTCACATAGCAAACTAAAGACAGCATTAAGGCTAGAATCCAAATCTTCTTATTTTTAATCCAGCACTTTTTCTATAATACTATGTGGGGTTTTACTTATAATTGCAGATATCTACTCCCTCATTATTATGCTAAGATAATACACCAACAAAAGCAGAAGATTTGGAGATATAAGGATCAGAAAAAGAGGTTATTTATAACACTTTAGAAGCTTAAGGGCTCCTTGACCTTCCTCTTCTATATGTGGAATTAGGTACCATGAATGACTGTATTAGAGTTACCAATGACCTCCATATGAATCGCTTGATTTTTGCAGCATTTTATATAATTATTAAGCTGAGTGGGGTGAGATTAAGACAACTCTGCTCTCTGATGAGATGAATCAACTTGTGCTACCTAATTTTTAAAACCCTGTGGAGAGGAAAAATGTCAGGACCCTAATCACTCCCCAAATCCACAGTCTAGATCTTCTGGTAGATGACTTCCTTACCCTGGGAGGTTAGGGGTGAGTGTGAATGATTGTAAGAAGTATTGCTGCTCTGAAATACTTTTGATGGAGGCCTTCTTTTTATCTTTTTATTTTTTGGTGTGCATATTGTCTTTTTGACTCTTCCCTGTCAGGTTTCAACCATAGAAGCTTATATATATGTTCATTCCTTCAGCTTTACCAATTTTCATTTATACTTTGTTCTTTCCAAGAGCATTTTTAAAATATTGTTTGTTTATTTTCTAGCTAATGAATGCAGCCCAAGAAACTGAAAATAACACTATTTAGTGATGTTGGCCCATGAATTCTCCTTCCTATTTGAACTGGGACAGAATAATGTCTCTGAAGAATTTTACAAGCCCTCTCTCTCCCCTTTCTTTTAGGACAACTCTCAAAGATTTGATTTGTCGATAATTCTGGCATAAAAAATGCATTAATTATGCATCTTTGGTTTTATCTTTGAAATGATCAAATTGCATTACTACTACTTATTACAAAATTTCCATCTTATTTCTATATTGGTGGGCTGAGATTTGGAAATAACCTTAATAAATACTGCTACATTCATGCTCATTGGCTTTCACTGTCCTATAACGTTTTTGATGTGAGACTTCAGTACTGGCAGTATTTTACGTTGATATGAATGGCTGCAAAATGTTTTGAAATCAATGACCATAACAAATATAACTCCCTAGTGCAAGTGATGGAGTTGGATAGGATAGATTAATAGTATTAGAAGCAGCTGTTCAATAGCCAGACTCCCTATAAACACAGGTTCAAATCACAGCAATACTGACCTTTTCTACAGCATACTTCAGTTGACTTGATTATATGTAACCTTGAATTGCCCTACAATATCATATCTTGTCTCTCCAAGAAGATATAAAGCTCTTTGAAGGCCTTGCAAAAACGTGTTCTCTAATTCTTATGTCCATTCAGAATATAAAAGTCTGTGCCACTGATATTTATTGATTGATATATGACCTTTTCAAAGATAAATAGCAAAACTTTACAAATTGTCAGTTTTTATAACAAGTAATAAGAAATTTTAATTGGGCACTGTGTCAGCATTGTTCTGAGTTTGTTATGCACATTAATCCACTTAATGCTCACAGAACTCCATGAAGTTGCAGTGATTTCCTGCTCCAGAATAAAATGGAATGGACACAATTCTCACTATCATTACTGCTGAGTACACTTAAATAGCATGGGCATTACATATAAAACAAATATGTGAAGATTCTGATAGGTGTAGAGGAGAATGAGACTGGCTAGGTACCTTGGGAACTGAAGAACTGACACAGTGGTAAGTTTCAAGTTTTTTGTTTTATTTTATTTTTTCCTCATGTATCTTAGACTGGGTTCTAAAGATGTTGGCATCCTGAAAATGCCAAGTACAGAGAAAAAGAGCCCCAAGAAAAGCCTGTTCTCTCTAACCAAACGACCAGAAAAGGTGCAGCTTAGGAAGACAGAAAACTTTTAGAGAAGAACCACCATATTCCAGAAAAACACCATGGAAAAAACTGTGGTTCCCACCTCAACCTACCAGCAAAGGCCAAGGAGAGAGCCTAGAATTCTACCCTCAGCAGTATATAATGAGTTATTCCACCTCCATAACCTCCTTCACTAGGGTAGTGTCAGAGATGGCAAGGTGACATGTTGGTACTTCAGCCCTGTCTAGAAATTACAAAAACATCCACATAACCCTCCTCCGTTATCAGTAGAGACCACATTGTGATCAGTAATATGGTACTCCTCTTCTTCTTAGCCAGAATGTTGTCAGTGGAGGCTTGCTGGGGAGATGGAGCTCCCATCCTTATCCAGCAATAGTAATGAATCCTTTACCCCCTTGTGTTAATTGAGGCTGAGTTGGAAACTTGAGCTTCCACCCTAACATGGCAGTAGAAAGGCAATACCCACTTCTTCTCATGCATGAGTACTGCCAGTGTCAGACAGTGAAACAAATGGTTTAAATAGAATCCAGTCTCACAAGATAATATCCAAAATGTCCAGGTATTGATAAAAAAAATAACTTAGATGAAATACTAGGAAAAATCACAACTTGAGTGAAAAAATATGATCAATACACATCAATTCTGAGATAACAGGACTGTTAGATCTTTATGACGAGTTTAAAAATGCTTAATGAGCAATTATGAACACACTAACATTTGTGTCATTGGCATCCTGAAGGAGAACAGGAAAAGGGTAGGGCTGAAAAAGTATAAAATAAAATAATGACTAAAAATTTCTCAAATTTTGAAAAAACATAAATGTACAGAATAAAGAAAGTTAATGAACTTCAGACTGGCTAAATACAAAGATATTCATGCCAAGACATATAGTAATCAAAGTTCTAAAAACTAAAAATAAAGAAAAAAATCTTGAAAGCAGCAAGAGAGAAATGACACTTTACCAAGTAGAAAAACAATTGAAGTGATAGTGTATTTCTCATCAGATATCATGGGAGCTAGAAAAAATGAGCATAACATTTTTCAAGTGCTGAAAGAAAATAACTGCTAGCCAGGAATTCTATATCTGGCAAAAATATCCTTCAATTAGGAAGAAAAATCAAGACAAATATCAGATAAAGGATAATTAAGAGAATTTGTTGCAAGCATTATTAAAGGGCATTCTTGAAAAAGAAAGAAACAGTAAGGAAATCTTGAAACATAAGGAATAAAAAAGAACAATAACAAAAGAGGAAACATATGGGTAAATGCAATAGAATTTCCTTCTCCCCTTGGTTTTTAAAATTATGTTGATGGTTGAAGTAAACATTATAACATTGTCTGATGTGATTCTAAATATACTTAGACAAAATATTTAAGTCTTTTACATTACAAAATGGAGGAGCATAAAGTGTAAAAGGGAGGTAAGGATTCTATATTTCACTCAAATTGGCAAAATGATAATACCAGGAACTGATATTACATGTGCATATTGTAATACCTGGAGCAATCACTAAGAAAACTATGTAAACAGATACACTAAAAAAACTAGAGATAAGTAAAAATGAAATTCTAAGAAGGGTACAAATAACATGCAAAAATGCAAAATAAATGAATAAATAAAACAAAATGAAAAAAACAAATGAAAAAAATAAAATGCAGATTTAAACTCCAATATATATCAATAATTACAGTAAGTGTAAATGGTATAAATACAACAATTAAATTACACAGATTAGCAGAGTTCATAAGAAAACATGACCTGGCTATATGCTGTTTAAAAAAAACTCAGTATAATATAAGTTAGTTTAAAAGTAAAACAACAGAAAATATATGCTATTTAAACCCTAATCAAAATAAAGCTGTGGGAGCTATATCTATAGCAAATAATATAGATTTTAGAGGAAAGAAAATTACCAGAGACAAAAAGAGACATCATATAATAATAAAAAAGTGTCAATCCACGAAGAAAATATAATGATCCTAAATGTGTATGCACCAAGCAACAGAGCTACAAAAGATGTGAAGCAAAAACTATTAGAGCTAAAAGAAAAAAGAAAAATCTACAAATATAGTTGGAGACTTCTTGACCCATCTCTCAGTAATTGATAAAACTATTAGACAGAAAATCTACAAGGATATAGAAGAACTGAACAACACCTTCCAACAATAGGATCTAATTGAAATTTGTAGACCATCCCACTCAACAATAGCAGAATACACATTTTCACATTTTTTTTTCAAGTGCCCATAGAACTTTCTCTAAGAAAGATCATATCTAGGACCATAAATCAAATCTCAATACATTTAAAATAGTTGAAATCATATTATGTATGCAGATATCAATAACAGAAATATAATAGGAAGTTATCCAAATAATTGACTAAAAAATATACTGTACTAAATAATCCATGGATCAGAGAGGAAGTGTCAAAGGAAATCAAAATTATCTTGAACTGTGTGAAAATGAAAATGCAACATATCAAAATGTGTGGAACACAGAAAAAGCAGTGATGGTAGGGAAATTTCTACTACTAAATGTTTATATTGGAGAAGAATAAAAGTCACAAATCAATGACCTAAACTTTCACCTTAAAAAACAAGAGAAAAAAGAGCAAAATAAATAAATAAACCTATAGTGAGCAGAATGAAGGAAATAATAAGGACGTAATAATAATATAAGGGCGGGAATCAATGAAATTTAAAAGAATTCCTTCATTGACTCTCTTCTGTTACCAATGTATTTATCCTCTATTAGGGAGATTTCAGCAACTACTTTGCCTTCACCTTTATACACATTACTCCTAAATCTAGATTTTTAACCCAGAGTTTTCTCTTTAAGTTTTAGGCCCATGTATCCAACTGCTTACTGAATATCTCCGCTTGGCTTTCCTAGTGGTACTTAGTACATTAAAAACTGAATTCATTGTCTTTCCATCAAATCTAGTGCCCATCTACATTTCCTATATTGGTGAATGGTACCCAATTTCCCTAATTGGAAACCTGGGACAGCTTTTTGACTTCTCCATCTGCATCCTAAAGCAGTGATTTTTTTTTCGCTAATTTTACTTTATTTATAGCTATTGAATCAGTCCATTTTCTATTGCCACTGTTGCTATGTTAGTAATGATCATATTCTCTCATCTGCAGTAGTGCCTGCCTTGAAACTTGTCACCCCTCAATCCATTTTCCATATTGATTTTAGAACAGTCTTTATAAAATTCAAGACTAATCATAACATCCCCCTACTTAAAATAGTTTAGTGATCCTCTATTGATCAAAGGATGAAATACAAACTCCTTAACTTTCATCCAAGGCTCTTACTATTTGGTCTATGTCTGCCTTGCAATGTTAATTTTATCCTCAGCCAAGTCTCTACTATTTCTCTAAGTATTAGTCTTTTATGCTTATGAGTCCTTTTACCTATAAGTCTTTTTACAAGCTGCTGCTTCTGTAAGAACACGTCTTCTCTGTTTAACCCCACCCAACTTTTGCCAGTTTCTCTTCATCCTCCAAAAGTGATCTCATAGGCTGACTCCCATTTCTCTCTCGGCTAGTCTAGATTAGTTGTCCCTCCACTCTCCTACCATAACACCTTCTATTTATCATCGTCGAAGAACTGTGAACTACTTGAGGGCTGAAACTGCTTTTTAGATTCATACCTGATTTGCATCCCTTCCAGCCTGTGGCAGTGGGCAGGTTATTTTATGTTAACATATATCTCTTTAACTCTAATATATGAGTATTAATATCACATTGCATAAGGTAATTATAAGGAGTATCTAAGATTATGCAATGTAAAACACTTAGTATGGTGCCTGATGCATAGTTAATGCTCAGTAAATTCATCTTATCATTAATAGACCTGTTAGTAGTAGTAGTGCTAATTATAGTATTCCCTCCATATTTAGCCTCTGGTCCACAATGACTGCTTGCTTAATGTTTAGTGAATGAATATATTATTCTTTTGTCACGAAGGAGTTTTATAAAGAAAGAGGTTTCTGTGCTTTGTTCGAGAATAAACATTTTATCCTACTTCACTGGTTTCAAACAAGCAAATATTTGTGCAGAACTTAGGTCTTTACATGTGATTTTTTTTCTCTTTGGGGAAAATCCCAATCTTTGAGTACAAATTAACTTAGGTTATAATGTGCTATTTGTTATTATTAATAAGAACAAACACTACAAAAGAAACCTCAACTCTAAGCCAAACTGTCGCATTCATTTTATATTACAAATTATCCAAGTTTCAAATAGTGCAATAAAACAAAACCCAGGGAAACTAATGTTAAGTAGAGGGTATTTACAGAAAGAAACATTGAAATAATTTATTACAAAATAAATGTTTCTACTACCACCAAAATATTTGTACTGTCAGACAAAAGACACAGACTGTGAACAATAGGTCTCATCAGGAAAGTGGCCCCATGGTATTATCTGTGAAAGTATTTCACTTCTTGCAATACAGGGTAGCTTTAAAATATTTTTTACTTTACAGAATTCACTGTGCATAATATTCCATGAAGAAGATTCAAATGACAAGTATAAATCAGGCAACTTTAAAATGTCATGTTCTTAAGTTCTCAAAGTTTTTATAATTATCAGTTATGTAATGAACATACGTTTCTGAACACTTTTTAGGAAGCATAGAAGATAATAAGCAGGATATAAAGAAGTAAAATATTGTGCATAATACGTCACCCTTTGTGTTTAAACTGATGATATATATGTGTGTGGGGAGAAGTGTGTATGCATATGTTTAAAAGACATATACACATATAGCCACAATATGTATTAATTTATATACTTGTCTATGCACCAAATATTGCTAGTATCCTTAGCAGAAAACACAGGAAAAAGAAAGTGCTGTTTGCCGAACTTTGTGGTGGGAAAATAGCTGAGGTTAGGAGGAAGAAAGGGGAAGAAAAAGAAACTCACCTTTCACTCAGAAACCCTTTGTAATATTTCAATTTTCTTTTACAAATATGTATGTATTAACTGCTGAAATAATATAAAAATTTAAGAATTTTGAAGAATTCTTGTCATTAAAAGGATTATAATGGGCTTACCAAGATAAAAACTGCATGAAGAGTTTGAAAGAACTTTACCTTCAAAATCCTATAAAAACACAAGAAATATGCAAATTACATCCAAAGAAAGCATGTGATTATTTGGAAAGTGAGTGGCACTGACAGTAAGTGCTGTAAGAATTTAGAGAAGAAATAGCTGAGGTGGCCCAGGAAAGTTTCATAGATAAAATAGGACTCTACTAATTGTAGTTTAATATATTAAAAACAAATCTGCATGCAAAAGGATGAATTCCCTAATATTCCACTTGTATTTATTCAGAAGAGTTGACTTCACTTTCTTTCACTCTGTCAGAATCTATTGTGGTTTTCTTTCATTAACAGTTATTCTTGAAGCTATTAAGTTTATATGGGTTTAATTTGTATATTCTATATGTCTGTGGTAATTAAAATGTCCTGCATTTGAACTCATTTTAGTGTTTTCCTGATTGTATTTACTTGTTTTATCTAGACTTGTATATTTAGATAGATTGAAGCGATTTTTTTTCCTTTTGACTAAGAACTAGATACAAATTCACTTCATGTGATTTTAATTTCTATAACTTGGAAGAAGCACAGTAAAATTTATTTTCATTTTCAGAATTTTGAAATTTGCTCTTCTGCCAGTTTGGTATAGATAGAAGTTTTAATATTTAGAAAAAAGGAGAGGAAAAAAGACACCCATCTTTTGTTCTTTTTCTCCTCTTCTCCCTTTTTTAGTAGATTTATTTTATTTTCAAATATGCATTTTTTTGGATACTATTTTAGTATTAATGACTAAACTTGCTTTACGAACATTAATTACCTAATGAACACGAACTTTGGCGACAATTTTAGCCTTATATTTAGTGAAGCTGAGAATTGCATCCCAAAGCAGTATGGGTTTCCAGATGGAATCATTCAAATCTGATTTTGGCACTGTCTAATTTTTTATATTACCTCATGGTTGATTTGTTAGCTTGCATATCAAATACACTTTTCGGAAGTAAGTCAATTCACGGAACTAAAATAAGGTTTCTTTCTTATAAATTGAAAACTAAAGTTTTGAACAAGAAACATGGAGTAAAACCACTAAGGGATTACTAACAGTAATTTAACCTTTAATATTATAATTAGTATTCAAAACATGAATATCTAATAAAGAAAAATTCTCGTAAGTAGTAAATAAGAAATATTTATTTGTGGTAAATAAGCAATCCAAACCAAAAATCTCAGCCACTACATTGGGGTTTACCACTGAGATTTATTATAAAGATATTGTAAAGATATTGTAATAAAGGCATTCTTCTATCAGTATAAGGATACATAGACCAATAGAAGAAAAAAAGGAATCCGGAAATAGTTAAACACAGAACTATGGCCCCTTGGTTTACGACAAAGGTGACATAGCAGGAAGGTAGGGAAAGTATGATCTTTTTAACAAATGGTGTTGGGCCAATTGATTATCCAAATGGGAAAAATGAATCTTGATTCTAACCTCATATTTCAGTGGATTGTAGATCAAAAGGCAAAAGGAGGTTTTAAAAGATAATATAGGAGAATATATTTATATCCTGGAGGTAAAAAAAAAAAGATTTCATAAATAATACAAAGAAGCACTGGCTGTAAAGGATAAGATCATCATATTAAGCTGCATTGAAATTAAAAACTTGTGTTCATTAAACGCCACCATTGAGAGAAGAAAATGCAACATGTAATTGCAAACGATATTTTGAATACACATGACCGATGAGGTACACATATCCAGTTTATACGAGGGTAGCTGAAAAAGTTCATGGAAAGATTTGCATTACATTGTAATCCCATTTTTCCACAAACTTTTTGAAGCGCCCTCCTGTTAAGAACTTTTGTGTGTCAATGAAAAGAGACATAACCCTATAGAAAAATAAGAAGAGGATAGTCAAATGCTTAATAAATGTGTAAAATGGTCTTCAATATCAGTAGTTACCAGTGAAATGTTTGACAATTATGAATATGATTCACAATGTTATGTGTTGAAGATGTGGTGCTACTAGTTCTTGTAGCTGCTGATTGGAGCATAAATTATTATAATCACTTTGAAAAATTATTTGGTGCTATTTACTATAGCTAAATATATACATATCCTATGACTCAGCAGCTATCTAACATAAATGGCACATATGTACACACAAGAATTTTTGTACAAATCTTACACTACAAATAAAAGCCACCCAAATGCCCATCAACAATGGAATGAATATGATACATTACTCTGAAGTAATAAAAATAGATCAAATAGAGCTGCATATGACAACATGGATGTACCTTTCAAACAATGTTGAGTGAAATGCCAAGATACAGAAACAAAACAAAACAAAACCCACATACTCTATGTACAAGGGTACTTCAAAAAGTTTCCGGAAAAATAGAATTAAAAGATAATGCAAATCTTTTCATGAACTTTTTGAAGTACAATAATCACTAAGCAAATGCAAATCAATCTCTCAATGAGATACCACTTTATTCATTAAGATGACTGTTATCAAGAAACAAAACAAAACAGAATATAACAAGTATTGGCGTGGGTGTGGAGGCACTGGAAGCCTTGTGCATTGCTGATGGAAATGTAAAATGGTGCAGCCACTGTTAAACTGATATGGCGATTTTTCAAAAAATTAAAAATGTAATTAACATATGATCTAAAAGTTTCACTTTTGGATATATACTGTAAAGAACTGCAAGCAGGGACTCAAACAGATTTTTTTGTGTACCTATGTCCATAGCAGCATTATTTACAATAGCCAAAAGGTGGAAGCAACTCAATGTCCATTGAGAGATGAATAGCTAAATAAAATGTTGTATATACATAAGATGAAATATTATTAATCTTAAAATTAATGAAATTCTAACACATGATACACCTTGGATATATCATACGCACACACACACATACACAAAAACAAATATGGTATGATTCCAATTATATAAAGTATCTAGTGCAGTCAAATTTATAGAGACAGAAAGTAAAAGGGTGGTTGTCAGGGTCTGGTGGATGAGGTAAAATGTAGAGTTACTGTTTAATGGGTATGGATTTTTTATTCAGGAAGATGTAAAAGTTCTGAATGTGTAATGCTTATAGTTGCACAACAGTGTGAATGTATTGAATGCCCCTGAACCATCCACTTAAAATGGCTAAAATGGTAAATTTTATGTTATGTACATTTTACCACAATAAAAAAATTGTGCCAAAGTGTATTATTATTAACCTTTAGACATTTGTACTCCTTAATACATCATCTCTCTCCCTCCCCTATTTACAACCCCTTCTGTGGACTACTACCATCTACTGGAAAAGCACGGATTTGGCCAAGCGGGTTGAGTCTTATAAAACTCAGCTGCCTAAGCTCAGAAGGAGTAGTCTTAGTGATTCTCTAATTCTGCTTCCCAAAGCATGATCATCTATGAGGAAGGTTTCTCACATAAAATTTCAAAAATGAGGAAAATGTGCTATGTTTTCTGTAAGTATAAATTGATTCTATTTAAAAAACTCCACTTCTCTGGTAGAAGAAACTATGGTATATCCACACAAAATGGATACAATGCTGCCGTAGAAGGAATGTGGTCTCTTTCTACATGTTGCTATGGCAGAATCTCCAGGATATACTGTTAAGCAAAGAAAGTAAGGTGGAGAGAATTATGTACAGCATGCTATCCTTTATCTAAGAAGGGGAGGTATTGTATGTGTATTTGCTGATTTTTAAAACATGAAAGAATAAATTAAAAAATAGGGTTACCTATAGCAGAAAGGGGATAACAGAGTACAGGAAACAGTTAGATGGTAGACTTCTTTGAATATGTTTTGTGTGTTGATTTTCTAAACCATGTAAATATTTTAATGTATTATAAAAAGCAAAATAAGAAAATGTAAAACCTGAGACCAAAATGAAGCAAATTAACGTAATTGTGTGCAAATTTAGTAGTTCGACTACTAAATAAAAAGAAAGAGAGAGCATCTTTCAAGTAACTTTAGGATATGATGATGTCAGTACATCTCCAGTGAAGTATGTTCTAAAGACACAGGAGAACATATTTCAAGTAACCTTAAAAGACAGTAATTTGTCAGTAAATCCCCAGTGACATATATCCTAAGGTCAAAAAGAAGCAGCGAAACCATAGTCTGTTTTTAGTAATTATATTATTGCTAATAACATTGGAATTGTTATTCTGAAAGTAATATATCATTGTCATAAAGAATTACGATTTTCAATATAATACAAAAGACATGTAAATATAAATATTAATGAAAGTAAATAAGAACCTTATAATTCTAAATCAAAAAGAAGAATAACTCAAAGGATTGTGATGCGTCAATTATGTTAAAATCTCTGATTTCCTAGTATTTTTTTAAAAACTCATTGGTCAACTTTGGAAAATGCTGAAGAAGCAACCTATTATTCTCATCAAGGATGATCATACCTCTACTGAATGAAGTACACCTTAGGTTAATCTATTGAAGAGTTGATGAGAGAAAGTTTTTCTTTACAGATGTATTCCTATAAATTAAGTAATAATGACAAACTTAGAAAATTACCGCTTTGCAAATCCTGATGAAAGAATGGACATAGGCAACAATTATCAAAGCCTGCTGAAACCATTAGGTTAAAAGCTGGTGTGGAACATTATGATGAATGTATCAAGCTGACAACACCTAAAAACCACTGATCAATTTTAATGTTACAAAAATAGAGACATTTAGACATTATGAATCTTTTAATGCAAATACACAGATCCATCTATTAAACATTCTTGCCATAAACTTGAGTCTGTATCTGATCAATTCTCTGGATTCAATTATTAATTTATAGAAAACAGGAGAGACTGAGGAACATGTTAAATGACAACAAAGATATCCAGAATGAGGAAAATTCTATATGGTAAATAAAAAGACTTTTCAACATATAAATTGCTAAGGAAAAATACAAAAGTTTAAGGAAAAATCCTATGGATTAAAAAAATTTGAGACACTTCAATCAACTATAATGTATAGATCTTATTTAGATTACAATTTGAACAAACTGGGCAAATTAAACAAAAAAAATAATGAGAAAATTGAGGAAATTTGAACACTGGAGAGTTGGTAATAGTAAGGAATTATTGTTACTTTTAGGAGATATAGTGATATTTTGGCATGCTTTAAAAATGAGTCCTTACCTTTTAAATACATGTACTGAAATATTTATGAATGGAATAATATGATGTCTAGCTTTTTTTCAAAACAATCTATTGGAATGAAAAATGGCGAAATTGTTGAGGATATAGATAAAACAAAATTGCCCATTAGGTGATAACCATTGAAGCTCAGTATGTGTACCTTGTTCTATTTTTCTATTTTTCAACATGTTTGAAATTTACTATAATGAAAGGTTAAAATATAAAGGTCTGCCTTTTATTATGGTGTTTTATTCGTAATTTGTTTTGAAATATTCTTTCTTGTTAAAAAGAGTGTTTAACATTTTTAACGGTTTTTTATTCTTCATAATTTGTTTTGAAACATTCTTTTTTGATAGAGTGTTTAATATTTTTAAAGAACTTAACTTGACAAAATTAAAAATTAGCTGCTTGGCATTAGTCCTATAATATTCAAAAGTCTTGAAATCACGGTTCTGATCCTCCCCTATTCTTTCCTGTTGAAACAACAAGCCATCAAACAGCCAAGGATTGGTATTTATATATAAGAAACATAAATTGCATGTACATTCATTACTAATTTTTAAAACTTTTAATGTTAATCTTATTTTAGACATAGAATTTGCAAAATTAGTAGAGAGATCCTATGTATCCAGTTTCTGTTAAGGTTAATATCTTACATAACCATAATAAAATTATAAAAATCAGAAAATTAAAATTGGTACAATACTACTAAATATACTACAGATCTTAGTCAAATTGCCTCACCTTTTCCATTAATGTCTTTATTTTCTTTTAGTATTTTTTATTTTTTTCTTGCATTACCATATTGATATGCATGATCTACTATTTCTGATGTTTGTTTTGTTTTTACTTTAGTTGACTGAGAACTTAAAGACACTCTAAATCACTAGGAATGTAGATTTTTTGCACACTTTTACTGTTTATTCCAATCTTTACAGTAGTCTCACTCACATCAAATTTAACAGCACTTTTTATTCATTTGTTTTTCTCTTACCTTTTTTTATTGTGGTAAAATACACATAATGCAAATTTACTATTTTAAACATTGGTAAGTGTACATTTCAGTAGTATTAAGTGCATTTACAGTGTTGTGCAACTATCACCACCCTCTAACTTCAGAACATTTCTATCACAACTGTACTCACTAATCAATTATTTCCCATTATGCCCTCCCTCCGGAACCTGGTAACCACTGTTCTACTTTCTGTCTCTAATGAATTTTACTATTCTAGGTACCTCATATAAGTGGAATAATACAAATTTTTTGTGGGTATGTGTCTGATTTCTTTCACTCAGCATAATGTCAGCATGTACCATTTTATGCATATACCACATTTTGCTTATTCATTCATCTGTCAATGGACACTTGGGGTTGCTTCCACCTTTTGGCCATTGTGAGTAACGTTGCTTATGAACATGGGTGTACACATATGTATTCAAGCCTTTGCCTTCAATTCTTTTGGATGTATATCTAGAAGTGGAATTGCTAGATTGTATGTTACTTCTATGTTTGATTTTTTGCGGAATGGCCATAGTGTTTTCACAGTGGCTACACCATTCACATTCCCACCAGCAGTGTACAAGGGCTCCAATTTCTTCACATTCTTGGTAACATTTGCTATTTTCTGTTTTTGTTTGTTTCTTTTACAGTAGCCATCAAAATGGGTGGGAAGTGGTATCTTACTGTGGTTTTCATTTTCACTTTACTGATAATTGGGGTTGTGTATCTTTTCATGTGCTTATGGGCCATTTGTACATGATCTTTGGAGAAATGACTATGCAAACAAACCCTTTGCCCATTATGAGTTAAAGATTGTTTTTTAGTTATAGGAGATTATATGTTTCCTGAATTTTTTATTGGTATTTATATATTTATTTATTATTGATTGTATACATTCATGGGACAAGAGCTAACTGTCAGTGCCTGTACCCAAGTTGTGGTGAGTAAATCAATGCTATCAGCATGCCCACCACCCCAAATTGCAATTATTCCCTATGTCTCCCACCCAACATCTCCCCAGTACTCCTCTCCTGTTTCCACCTCCCATCCCAGCAACTCTAGGTCTGTTCTCTCATTCTGCAAGTTCAACACGCCACTGTGGTCTTTCTTTCCTTCTTTCTTTCTTAGTTTCCACTCATGAGTGAGGACATGCAGTATTTTTCCCCCTATGTCTGCTTATTTCACTTAACACAATTTTTTCCAAGCTCATCCACATTGCAGCAAATGGCAGAATTTCATTATTTTTTTATGGCTGACTAGTACTCCATTGTTATAAACACCACCTTTTCCTTATGCAGTCATCTGTCAACGGACACTTCTTTTAGTTCCATGTCTTGGTTATTGTAAACAGAGCTGCAATGAACATGGGAGTGCATGTGTCCCTCTGACATGATGATTTCCATGCCTTTGGGTATGTACCCAGAAGTGGGATTGCTAGATCCTATGGTAGATCTACCTGTAGTTGTTTGAGAAACCTCCATAGTGCTTTCCGTAGTAGGTGTGCTAATTTACAGTCCCACCAACAGTGTAGGAAGTTTCCCCTTTCTGCACATCCTCCTCAGCTTTTGTTATTCTCTATCTTTTTGATTATTGTCAGTCTGTGGTTAGATCATATCTCAGTGTGGTTTTGATTTGCATTCCCCTGATGATCAGTGACATTGAGCATGTTTTCAAGTACCTGGTGGCCATTTGTATGTCTTCCTTCAAAAAATGTCTGTTAGCTTCTTTGCCCATTTTCCAGTTGGGTTATTTGGTTTGTTAACTGTGTAGTTGTTTGAGTTCCTTGTATATTCTGGATATTAATCCCTTGTCAGATGTATACTTTGCAAATATTTTCCTCCACTCTGTAGATCATCTTTTAACTCAGTTGGTTGTTTCCTTTGCTGTGCACAAGCTTTTAATTTCGATGTAATCCTATTTATTTATTCTTTCTTTTGCTGTTTGTGCTTTGGGGGTCTTATTCATAAAGTCTTTGCCCAGTCCTATTTCTTGAAGTCTTTCGCCTGTGTTTTCCTTTAGCAGTTTTATAGTTTCCTGTCTTATATTGAAGTTTTTAATCCATTTTGAGTTGATTTTGGTATATGGTGAGAGGTGCAGGTCTAGTTTCATTCTTCTGCATATGGATGTCCAATTTTCCCAGCACCAATTATTGAAGAGGCAGTCTTTTCCCCAATGTATGTTCTTATGGCCTTTGTCAGTGATCAGTTGGCTGTATGTCTGCAGGTTAATTTCTGGGTTTTCTATTCTGTTCCACTGTTCCACATGTCTATTTTTATGCCAGTACCATGATGCTGTGGTTACTACAGCTTTGTAGTATAATTTGAAGTCAGGTAGTGTTATGCCTCTGGCTTTACGTATTTATTTATTTATTTTTTTTGCTCAGGATTGTTTTAGCTATTCGGGGTCTTTTGAAGTTCCATATGAATGTTAGGATTGTTTTTCTATATATGTGAAGAATTTCATTATTACTTTGATGGGTATTGCATTGAATCTGTAGATAGCTTTGGGTAGTACTCACATTTTCACAATGTTGATTCTTCCAATTCAAGAGCATGGAATGCCTTTCCACCTTTTTTGTCTTCTTTAATTTCTTTCAGTAGTGATTTGTAGTTCTCCTTGCAGAGATCTTTCACTTCCTTGGTCAAATTGATTCCTAGGTATTTCATTTTTCTGGTTACTATTGTAAATGGGCTTACTTTTTTATTTCTTTTTCTGCTAGTTCATTATTAGAGAATAAAAACACTACCAATTGTTGGGTGTTGATTTTGTATCCTGCAATGTTACTGAAACTGTTAATCAGCTCTAAGAGCTTTTTGGTAGAGTCTTAAGGTTTTTCTATATATAGGATCATGTCATCTGCAAACAGGGACAGTTTGACTTTGTCTTTTCCAATCCAGATGCCCTTTATTTCTTTTCCTTGCCTGATTGTTATTGCTAGCACTTCTAACACTATGTTAAAAATGAGTGGTAATAGTGGGCATCATTGTCTTGTTCCTGTTCTTATCACCATTCAGGGTGATATTGGCAGTGCTTTGTCATATGGCCTTAACTGTGTTGAGATACTTTCCTTCTATAACTAATTGGCTGATAGCCTCTATCATGAAGCGATGTTGAATTTTGTCAAATGCTTTTTCTGTCTATTGAGATAATCCTATGGTTTTTGCCCTTGATTTTGCTGATGTGGTGTATCATATTTATTGAACTGCATATGTTGAACCAACCTTGCATCCCTGGGATGAATCTCACTTGATCATGATATATAATTTATTTGATGTCTTGCTGTTTTCTGATTGCTAGTATTTTATTGAGTATTTTTACATCTATGTTCATTAAAGATATTGGCCTGTAGTTTTCTTTTTTTGTTGTATCTTTGTCTGGTTTTGGCATCAAGGTAATGCTGGCCTCATAGGATGAGTTTGGGAGAGTGGCACCTGTTTCAATTTCTTGGAATAGTTTGGAGAGAATTGGTATTAATTCCTCTTTAAAGGTTTGGTAGAATTCAGCAGTAAAACCATTTGACTTGGGCTTTTCTTTGTTGGGGGCTGCTGAATACTACTTCAATTTTGTTGCTTGTTATTGGTCTCTTTGGGTTTTCTATTACTCTTGGTTAAGTCTTAGTAGGTTGTATGTGTCCAGAAATTTATCCATTTCCTCCAGGTTTTCAAATTTGTTGGCATACTATTGTTTGTAATAGTCTCTAATGATTCTTTTTATTTCTGGAGTACTAACTGTTATATCTCCTTTTTCATTTCTGATTTTCGTTTTTTGGGTCTTCTCTTTTCTTCATCGTTGTCTTTTTTTTTGTTGTTGTTAACCTAACTAATGGTTTCTCTATTTTGTTTATCTTCTCACAAAATGAATTTTTTGTTTCATTGATCTTTTTTTTTATCATTTTTGGGTATCTATTATGTTTAGTTCTGCTCTGGTCTTAATTATTTCTTTCTATCTACTAAATTTGGGATTGGATCGGTCTTGTTTTTCTAGTTCTTTGAAGTGTAGCATTAAGTTGATTATTTGAAATCTTTCTATTCTTTTGATGTATGTGTTTGCTGCAGCACTCTTTGTACTGCTTTTGCAGTATCCCACAGACTTGATATGATGTGTCTTTAGTTTCATTGGTTTCAATAAATATTTTGATTTCATATTTAATTTCTTCTTGTACCCATAGGTCATTCAGGAGCCTGTTGTTTAATTTCCAAGTGTGTTTATAGTGTCCTGAGCTCTGCTTCTTATTAATTTCTAGTTTTAATCCATTGTAGTCTGGAAAGATGCTTGGGATGATTTCAATTTTTCGTATTTGTTGAGGCTTGATTTGTGACCTAATATGTGGTCTATCCTGGAGAATGTTCCATGTGCTGATGAGAATATATATTCTGCAGCTGTTGGATGAAATGTTCTGTAGGTATCTGCCAGGTCCAATTGGTCCAAAGTGTAGTTTAAAACCTGTGTTTCTCAGTTGATTTGTTGCCTAGATGATCTGTTCAGTGCTGAAAGAGGGCTGTTTAGTTTTCCCACTATCATCATATTGGGGTCTATCTCTTTCTTTAGGTCTAATAGTGTTTGCTTTATATATTTGGGTACTCTAGTGTTGGGTGAATGTATATTTATGATTGTTATGCTTTCTTGCTGGATAGATCCCTTTCTCATTATATAGTGGCCATCTTTGTCTCTTTTTATGGTTTTTGATTTAAAGTCTATTTTAACCAATATAAGAATAGCCACTCTTATTTGTTTTTGGTTTCCATTTGCATGGTATATCTTTTTCCATCCCTTCATTATTAGCCTGTGTGCATCTTTACAGGTGAGGTGAGTCTTTTAAAGACAGCATATAGTTGGATCTAGTTTTTTAATCCAATCAGTCAGTTTGTGTCTTTTGAGTGTGGAGTTTAATACATTTTTACATTTAGGGTTGTTACAAAGAGGTATTGTCTTACTCTTGCCACTTTATTGCTTTATTGTTTAGATAATTTATATATCTTTCTTCCTTTCTTTCCCATTTATTATTCATCTTCAAAGTTTGTTAGTATTTTGAGGTGATAAGATTTTGTTTTTCTTTCTTTCTCATTTGCGTTTGTGTTTTACCAGTGGGTTTTATTCTTTCTTGTGTGTTCGTGGTAGTGTTTTGTTCTTTTTTTTGGGGGGGGGGTTCTAGATGCATGACTCCCTTGAGAATATCTTGCAGGGCTGACCATGTGTTGATGAACTCCCACAGTTTTTGTTTATCTGCTAATATACTATTTCTCCCTCATTTCTGAAGGATAGCCTTGCTGGCCATAGTATTCTTGGCTGGCAGTTTATACATATTCTGAATATCACTCCTATCAAGCATACAATTGCAAATCCCATTCGGTGGGTAGCCTTTTATCTCTGTTACTAGTATCCTTTGATACACAAAAGGTTTTACTTCTGATGAAATACAATTTATCTATTTTTTCTTTTTGTTGCCTGTGGTTTTGGTATTATATTGAAGAATCATTGCCAAACCCAGTATCATGAGCCATGTTTTCCTATATATATATATTTCTATATATTCCATGTCTTTTTTTTTTTTTTTTCTGAAGTTTGGTGATTTGGAAAACTAGCCTCTCCTCCTGCCTTTGTAGGATGACTCTGTGCTGGGTCAATCCTCTGATTATCTGAGAAAGTTCTAATCCTAGGGATCAGCTCAAGGTGAAAGCTTAAGGTCTTTTCAGATCTTTTGCAAATACGCCTCTTGCCTGGGCCAGTGTGTGGCTTTCTTCATTCCCCCTTTCACACAGCCTTTTCCTTTTATTTATTTTTAATGTCTTTTTTCTTTTATTTATTTTTTCATTGTACATGTTTATGATATAGTTTGTTGTTTCAATACATGCATGTATTGTATAATGATTCAATCCAAATAGTTAGCATACCTAGCATGTAAACATATATCATTTCTTTGGCTTTATAACATTCAAGACCTCTTTCCTGGCTATCTTGAAATGTACAATACAATATTATTAGCTATTGTCACCCTAGAGCACCAGGACTTATTCTTGCTATCCAACTGTAACTTTATAACTTTACCCCAGTCTACCAACCTTTCCCTGTACCCCTCTCCCTCCCTTTCCATGCCTCTGGTAACCACTATTTTACTTTCTATTTCCTCTTTTTTCTCTATTTAATTTATTTTTCTTAATTGGCCCATGATAATTGTACGTATTTATTGAGTAGAATATGATATTTGGGTATATTCATGCTGTATGCAATGATCATATCAGGGTGCTTAATATACCCATCACCTCAAATATTTGTCACCTCATGTGGGAACATTCAATATCCTCTCAACTAGTTACCCAAAGATATGTAATACTTTCTTGTTGATGGTAGTTTTCCTGTACTGCTATGGAACACTGGATGTTATTCTTCCTGTCTCTTTACAATTTTGTATCCATTGACCACTCTCTCCCCATCCCTCCTCCTTTCTCCCTTTAACAGTCTCTACTAAACACTATTTACTCTCTACTTCTATGAGATCAACTTTTTTAGTTTCTACATGAGATAGAACATGTGGTATTTCTCTTTCTGTGCCTGTTATTTCATTTAACATAATTTTCTCCAAGTTCATCCATGTTGCTGCAAATGGAAGAATTTCATTCTTTTTTATGTCTGAGTAGTATTCCATTGTGTATATATACCATATTTTCTTTATCCAATTGAAGGACATTTACGTTGTTTCCACTCTTGGTTATTGTAAATAGATCTGTGATAAACATGGGAGTGCAGGTATACTTTCAACATGATGATTTCCATTCCTTTGGGTATATACCCATTAGTGGGATTGCTGGATTGTATGGTAGTTCTATCTGTAGATGTTTGAGAAATATCCATACTGTTTTCCATAATAGCTGCACTATAGTCCCACCAGCAATGTATAAGAGTTCCCTTTCTCTGCATCCTTGCCAGTATTTGTTATTTTTTATCTTTTTGATAATAGCCATTCTGAGTGGGGTGAGATAATATCTCACTGTGGTTTTGATTTGTATTTTTCTGGTGATTAGTGATGTTGAATATTTTTTTCATGCACCTCTTAGCCATTTGTATGTCTTGTTTTGAAAAATGTCTATTCAGCTCCTTTGCCCATTTGTAATGGTACTATGCATTTTTTTTTTTGTTTGTTTGTTTACTATTGAGTTGTTTGAGTTCTTTTGATATTCTGGATATTATTCCCTTGTTGGATGCATATGTTGCAAATATTTTCTCCCATTCTTTAGGTTGTCTTTTCATCCTGTTGATTGATTCTTTGCTCTGCAGCAGCTTTTTAGTTTGATATAATTCCATTTATTTATTTTTGCTTTTGTTGTCTGTGCTTCAGGTATATTATTTATAAAATCATTGCCCAGTCCTATGTCCTGAAGTGTTTCCCCTGTGTTTTCTTCTAAAGGTTTTATAGTTTTGGGTCTTACATTTAAGTCTTTCATCCATTTTGAGTTAATTTTGGTATTTGATTTTTTGCATTCTTCTGCATATGGATCTCCAATTTTCCCAGTACCATTTATTGAAGAGACTGTGCTTTCCCCAATGTATGTTCTTGGCCTCTTTGTCAAAGTTGGTTGGCTGTAGTTTTGTGTATTTATTTCTGAGTTCTCTATTCTGTTCCATTGGTCAATGTGTCTGTTTTTCCACCAGTACCATCTTGTTTTGATTACTATAGCTTTGTAGTATATTTTGAAGTCAGGGAGTGTGATACCCCTGATTTGTTCTTTTTGCTCAGAATTGCTTTGGCTATTCAGGGTCTCTTACTCTTCCAAATAAATTTTTGAATTGTTTTTTTTTATTTCTGAATTCTTCAATTTGAAGATATCTGCTTGATTTTTTAAAATGATATCTATCTCTGTGAATTTCTCATTCAGACCATGAGTTGTTTTTCAGATTTCATTGAATTGTATATCTATATTCTCTTGTATCTCAGTGAAGTTCCTTAAGATAATTAATTTGAGTTCCTTTACTGGCAAGTCAGCAATTTCCAATTCTTTGGAATCAGTTACTGGAACATTATTTTGTGTTTTTTTGGTAGTGTCATTATACCTTGTTTTTTTCATGTTTCTTGTCTCCTGTGTTGATATCTGTGCATCTGATGGAACAGTCACCTTTTTGAGTTATGTAGAGTGGCTTGTGTGGGCAAAAACTTTCACCTGCAAATGTGTTTTAGGCTGTTGATTGGGTAGAATGCAATGGCTTTGTTCTGGATGGATGGAGTAATGTAGACTCTAGTCTCTTCAACTGTTATCCACTTTTGCTATATCTCGGAGTGACTCAGTGGCCTATGCTTTAGAGGTTGGTGACAGCAGTGGCACAGCTTTGCTGGGGGTGTGGTATCATTGGGTTGGTTTACAGGCTGGGGTGTGTATATGCAAACTGTGGGTCAGTTGTCTTGGAAGCTGGCTCACTGGAGGTGTGGTTGCTGGATTGATTCTCAGGCTGGGTTTATGTGTGTATGGCATGTCAGGATCTCTGAGACTGATTTGCCACTGGCAAGGTCACTGTGCTGCTTCTCTTACCAGGAGTGGGCCTGCCAAGGGCACATCAGCCAAGCTGTTTCTCACTTGGATGTGAGTGCATGTGATGGCTCAAAGACTTGGGGGCAAGTCTTCCAGGGTGTGACAGCTAACCTGTTTCTCTGAGCCAGGGGCATGGGTACACTTTGGCTCAGCTAGCTGAGTGTGGGTCTGCTAGTGGCCCTTCTACTGCGCCACTTCTTGGGGGCAGATATAAGGTCATTGTGCTTCCCTTGGTGGTTTAGGAGTTAGATTGCCAAGGGCAGAGCTGCTGAGCCGCTTCTCAGAAAGTGGGCAGTGCCACTATGTGGAACTGCAGTGAGGGGGCCCATTCACCTGTTTCTTGGGTGGCACGTGAGGCTGCAAGGTGGGGCTTCAGAGAGGAGGGACCTGGCCAGCAGCATCTCAGGGGGTGGGCAAGGCCACTAGGCAGGCTTTAGAGAGGGGGCTCATCCAGCTGCTTCCTGGTGTTTTGTCAATTCATGTAATATTTAATTATATTATACAAGCATAACTGGTGTAAAAAATGTGAACAATCATTACTTTCTCCGTATATGTTACTCACCTCAAAGAAACAGAAAGAACCAGACACACTAGATTTTCATCAACTATGTTCTAATATTCAGTATGTTATAGAGATTAGTTAGTATGTTTTACAGAAACAGCGTAGAATATCAGTTATTTTGGTGAATCTGTGAAGGTGAGTTTGGTTTAGATAATTTATTAAATGCTGTTCATGAGAAGTTCTACCTTATTTAAACATTTCCAGAATTTTTCTCTTTCTCTTAGAAATAGGTAGGGTTTTTTTCTTTTTGCAAGGGACTCTTTAGAAAAATAAACTAAAAAGTATTTGAGATTCAAAGATAGATTCTCACTTTTATCACACAGCAAGATATAAATTAATGTGTATAAAGGTTAGCTTTCCATTAAAGCAAAGTCCTAGTTATCATGTACATATATATGCAAAGACAGAACCTTCCTTTGAAGTCTACATAAAAATCAGACTTCATTAGAATTTCATAAATATCCATCTTACTATTTCACAGTTCAGAATAAAAAAATGCAAAACACTTGTTCAAACTTCATGATTAATGTATGTCATGCTGCCTTAGTTTTCCTATTAAAGCCATTGTTCATCAAAGCTTTGGAAGGACATGAAAGAGATTAAGTAAAACTAAACAAAAACAATAAAAAAGATGGAAAATGAATCTAAATTTCTGATACACCAATATTACTTTCCTAAGGTAATATCTTTCAACTTTGTTTATCTCAATTGTATTATGTTCAGGGATTGCATATTTCAGGGATTATATGCATCTTTGGGATTAGGCCTCTTGAAGAGAGGGTAAGTATATTTTATATAGGTTTGAAAACTTTTAAAAGTCTTTGAAGGGGAAGCAAATTGAATAAGGAACATGTGTAGCCAAATTAGTAGCCTATGAAACATGCTGCTGTACGTACCCAATAGCCATTATCCCACTTTTATTCCTTGAGGGCAGAGACCACCTCTCACTCTAGAGTTTAAAAATGCCAGATACTTACTTAGCCTTTCCTGCAGATATGTGACCAAATCCTGGTCAAGGGAAACTTTGGGGAAATATTCAGAGGTGGGATCTTCTGAGAAATATTTTCCTCCAGGATGAAATATGAAGACATTTTAGGATAAAACTAGTCTTGTTTTCTTCCTTGAATATTGACATGTTATAACACAGTGCTTGCAGCTGAAACAGTTATCGTTAAACCATAAAAAGATAGCTAAGATTATTGCAGAGAAGTCAATCTGTAGCCCTGATATTGACAAGCTGCTGAATGAACCAAATCACAATCTGCCTGTATCCATACTGTTTGTTATGCAAGATAATTGAAAATTTAAGCTACTCAGATGATACTCTGTTACTTGTAGATAAAAGAATCCTAAGGGTTCCAATAGCAATGGTTAATTAGAATAAGACCACATTAAACCTGAGATGAAGTTTGGCCTAAAAGCCTTACAGAATAGACAATTGAATTAGTCAGAACAGATAATAGATTAAAAAAAAAAAAAGCTGGTTTTTTTTTTTTTTTTGCCAAAACCTAAGAAATCAAGGGTAAGAAAAATAGCCACCTCCAGCATACTTTATGCCTTTGACATGGAGGAAAGGGAATACCCAACTTTAGACTCTCTGAAAGACTAAGACCCAATTAGGACTATAGAACCTTTTCCCTCACCCAAACCTTACCACCATATTAATTGGGATCCTATGTAATAACTAGGATTACAGCTAGAAAAAAAAACCCCCAAAACTGTAAGCCCCAGACTTTATTTAAGAATTCTCTAGAAAGTCCAAGGACAACAGAGAAGATTAATACAAGAAAACCAGAGGAATTTTAGCCTTTGACATAACAGGTAGAACAAACAGTAAACACAGCATAACTCCTAGTCATACAAACATAAAGCCTCGCAGTAAAGTCCTATGTACTTCAGTTACCTTTACTTAATACATCAAATCCAGCTTCCGACAAAAAATTATAAGGCATGATAAAAGGCAAAAAACACAGTCTGAAGAGAAAAAGTAAGCATCAGAACCAGAATCAGATATGGCAGATATTTCAAATTATCGTACTGGGAATTAAAATAAGTATGATTTAACTTAGCATACTGTCCTCTAGATTCATCCATTTTGTCACAAACACACTAAGTAAAGTAAATGACAGAAAGTCAAATAATGAATGATCTCACCTGTATATGTAATATAAAAAAGTTGAACTCATAAAAGCAGAGAGTAGAATAGTGGTTGCCAGGTGATCAGGGGCGGGGATACAGGGAGATGTTGGTCAAAGGGTGCAAAGATTCTGTTATGCAGGATGAATAAGATATGGAGATCTAATATATAGCAAGGTGACTATAGTTAATAATACTGTATTGTGTACTTGAAATTTGCTAAGAGAATGGATCTTCAGTGTTCTCACAACAAAAGCAAAAATGGTAACTATGTGTGGTGATAATTATTTTAATTATTTTGATTACAGTAATCATTTCACAATGTATACATACAAGGGGACTTCCAAAGGCTTGTGAAAATGAAATTAAAAGATAAAAATTTTAAAAACTCAACTTTGTTTCTCAGCATAAGCTCCATCAAGTCCAAGATACTTTTGTAACCAATGATATCAGCCATTTAGTCCATCTCTAAAGAACTGAGTGCCCTGGGAATTTAACTATATCAATGTAGTCCTTTTTATATTACTAAATGAAAAATAATTAGGTACCCTTTAAAGATTTTTTAGGATTACAAAACAAGAAATAAGTTAGAAAGAACCAAATCAGGATGGTAAGATGGATTTCTAATGATTTCCCATCAAAACTCTCACAAAATTACCAATGTTTGGTTAAAGTGATGAGTAGAAACATTGTCGTGGTGGAAGAGGACTCTCTGATGAAGCATTACTGGACATTTTTCTGTTAAAGTTTTGTCTAACATTCTTTAAACCCTCTCCTAATAAGCAGATGGTTATTGTTCTTTGGCCCTCCAGAGAGTCGACAAGCAAAAATGCCTTAAGCATTCCAAAAAACTTGCCATAACCTTTGCTTTGGACTGGTCCACTTTTGCTTTTACCAGACCACTTCCACTGCTTGGTAGCCGTGGCTTTGATTGTGCTTTGTCTTCAGGATCATACTGGTAAAGCCACGTTTCATCTCCTATTACAATTTTTCAAAGAAATACTTCAGGATCTTGATCCCACTTGTTTAAAATTTCCATTGAAAGCTCTGTTCTTGTCTGCGGCTGATCTGGGCACAACAGATTTGGCACCCGTTGAGCAGAAAGTTTGCTCAACTGTAATTTTGCAGTCAGAGTTGTGTAGGCTGAACTAATTGATACGTCTCTGGTGTTGGTTATTGTTTCCACTGTTATTCATAAGTCCTCTTCAATTAGGGCACAAACAAGATTGATTATTCCTTGTAAATTGATGTGGATGGTCTGCCTCTGTGGGCTTCATCTTCAATATCATCTTGTTCCTTCTTAATCTATTTGTAAACTGCTGATTTCTTTGGGGCATTGTCCTCATAAATTTTTCATAAAGCATCAGTGATTTCACCATTGTTCCACCCAAGCTTTACCATAAATTTGATATCTGCCATTGCTTCAATTTTAACAGAATTCATGTTGCCTCTGATAGGGGTTTTTGTCAAACTGATATTTTATCCTTCTTAGTAACTCAAACTTGATCATGTTCAGTCAGGTTATAACAAGTTAGTACAAGTTAATTTTTGTGCCCCCAAATTTTGAAATCCATGTGTAGTTTTCTTTATTTTTTATTCTTATTTACTTTCTTTTTTTATTGTAACATAGTTGATTGTACATTTCTGTGGGGTACAGAGTTGAATATCATTACCCATGTGCAATATGTCATGTTCATCAGGATAGTTAGTATATTCAACATTATACAATGTAATCGTTTTTCATTGCCCTTTACCAATTCCTCCCTTACCTCCCTCCACCCCCGTTCCCACCTCTGGTAACCTCAGTTCTGTTCTTTCCTTTTGAAATTCAATGTATAATTGTGAAGACCCCTTGTGCATTAAGATATCATGTGGTACACCTTAAACATATACTACTTTTATTTGTCAATTATACCTAAAGTTGGAAAACATAAAATAAAATAAACATGATTAATATACTAAAGTTTGTAAGGGAAAAAGTGGAAAACATTCAAGAACAAATGGATAATGTAAGCAGAGAGATGAAAACTCTCAGAATTGAAAGAAAATGCTAAAAATAAGAAAAATCTGTGGTAGAATTGAAGAATCCTTTTGATGGGTTCTTCCTCATGCTTATTTGATGGAAACACTCTATTATAGGTTCCTTACATTCCCCATGAAGTGGTATAATGTTATTTGACAGTGGACATAAATTAGTTTTAAATGTATATGGCAAGCTCTAGGGCAACTAACATTTTTCTTTCAAAATTAATATAATTTATATGTTAATAGAGGAAAGAAAAGGGAATCTTGTAAAATCTCAATTCAAACCAGAGAAGACAGTAAAAGAGCCATAGTCAAAGTAGTAAAAGAGAAAGCAATAAATAGAAAACAGTTATAAATGTAGTAGATATGAATGCAACTATATCAATAATCACTTTAAATGTGAATGATCTAAATACAGCAAAGACAGACTACTTGAGTAGATAACAAAACAAGACCTCACTATATGTTGTCTACAGAAATCCCACTTTAAATATAAAGACCCAAAAAGATTAAAAATAAAGGGGTAGAGAAAGATATACCAGACTAATATTAATGAAAAGAAAGTTGTAGCACCAATATTAATTTCAGACAGAAAGATTTCAGAGCAATAAAAATGATCAGAAATAAATTAGGTCATTATATAATGTATCAATTCTTTAAGAAGACCTTGAATGTGTATGTGCCTAACAACAGAGCAACAAAATGTGTCAGGCAAAAACTGATAAAACCACAGGGAAGGGCAGACATTTCCACTATTGTAGTTGGAGACATCATCACTCCTCTATAAGTAATTGAAAGATTCATCAAACACAAAATCAGTAAGGATATAGTTGAACTAAACAGTGTCACCAGTCCACTGGACCTAATTGGCATTTATAGTATACTTTTTCCAACATCAGGATACTTATTCTTCTCCAACGCACATGGAACATTCACCATTATAGACCACATTTTGGATGATTAAACATATCTTAACAAATTTAAAATAGTAGAAACTAGACAAAGTATGATCTTTGACCATAATGGAATTAAACTAGAAATCAATAACAGAAATATATTTTGAAAATCCCCAAATACTTGGATATTAAACCACACACTTTTAATTAACAGATGGGTCAGGGAAGGAGTCTCAAGAGGAAATATTAAAAAATTTTTTGAGCTAAATTAAAATGAACATGCAATCTATCAAAATTTGAAAAATATAGCAAAACAGTGTTTAGAATAAAATTATAAGATTGATTGAATATATGAGAAAATAAAAAGATGTAAAATCCATAATCTAAGCATTCACTAAGGAAACTAGAAAAAGAAAATGAAATTAAATGCAAAGTAAGTAGAAGAAAAGAAAAGGTAAAAATTGGAGCATAAACCAATGAAATAAAAATCAGAAAAAATAGTGAAAATCAATGAAACCAAAGTTGTTATTAAAAAGATCACAGTAAAAAAATATAATCCAATCAAAAAATGGGCAAAGGAGATGAATAGATATTTTTCAAAGGAAGACATACAAATGGTCAACAGGTACATGGAAAAATGCTCAGCATCACTAGTCAACAAAGAAATGCAAATCAAAACCACATTGAGATATCACTTCACCCCAGTTAGCCTGGCCATTATTAAAAAGACTGAGAACAACAAATGTTGGCAAGGATGCAGGGAACAGGGAACTCATCTACACTTCTGGTAAAACTGCAAATTAGCACAGCCATTATTGGAAATAGTATGGAGATTTCTCAAACAACTACAGATAGAGCTGCCATATGATCCTGCAATCCCACTACAGGATATATCTCCAAAGGAGTGGAAATCATCATGGTGAAGTGATACCTGCACTCCCATGTTTATTGCAGCTCTATTTACAATAGCCAAAATATGGAACCAACCTAAGTGTCCACTGACGGATGACTGGATAAAGAAAATGTGGCATATATACACAATGGAATACTACTCAGACATAAAAAAGAATGAAATTCTGCCATTTGCAGCCACATGGATAAGTCTGGAGAAAATTATGTTAAGTAAAATAAGGCAGACAAAGAAACAGAAATACCACATGTTCTCACTCATAACTGGCTGCTAGGAAGGGAGGGAGGGAGGGAGGGGAGGAGGGAAGAAGGGAGTAAGGAAAGAAAGAAAGAAAGAAAAAGAAAGAAAGAAAGAAAGAAAAAGAAAGAAAGAAAGAAAGAAAGAAAGGAAGAAAGAAAGAAAAGACCACAACAATATGTTGAACTTTCAGAAGGACAGAACAAACCTAAGGATACTAGAGATGGGGGAAGGGAGGGAGAGAGTTTGGAAAGTGATAGATCAGGCACAGGGCATAAAGAAATATCATGATTTGTAAGAATGAATATGCTAATAAAAAATTTAATTTAAAAAAAAACAATAAAATTTATAAATCCCTAGCCAGGCTAACCAATAGATAAGGAGAGGAAACACAAATTACTAATATTCAAAATGAAAGAGGGGCGATCATGACTGATCCCATGGATATTAAAAAGAAAATAAAGGTATATTATAATGTACTTTATGACCACAAATTTCATAACTTAGATAAGATAGATCAATTCCTTGAAAGACACAACCTACTAAAAGTCACATAAAGAGAAGTAAATCATTTGAATAAGCCTATATCTACAAAAGAATTTGAATCACAAATCAATAGCCTTCCAAAACAGAAAGCACCAGGCCATATTGTTTCACTGATGTATTCTATCAAATAGTTAAGGAAAAAATGATACTAGTTCTCTTCAATCTCTTCCAGAAAATAGAAGCAAAAGGAACACTTCCCAACTCCTTCTATAAGATCACCATTACCCTAATACCAAACCAGACAAAGGCATACAAGAAACAAAAATTACAAGCTAATATATCTCATAAACATAGATGAAAAAACCCTCAACAGATTATTAGCAAATTGAACCAACAATATATAAAAAGAATTATATATTGCAACCAGTGGGATTTATTCCTGCTATGCAATGCTGATTCAACATTAGAAAGTCAATTCATATAATCAATCACATCAGCAAGCTAAAGAAGAAAAGTCACATGATCATATCAACAGATGTAGACAAAAATTTTGACAAAATCAACACCAATTCATGATAGAACTGCTCAGCAAATTAGAAGTAGAGGGGGTTTCCTTGACTTGATAAAAGAACATCTACAAAATACCTACAACTAACATTACACTTAATAGTGAGAAACTTGAGGCTTCCGCCTAAGACTGGGAACAAGGCAAGGATATCTCCTCCCACCACTCTCACTGAACATCGTACTGGAAGCCCTAGCTAATGCACTAAACAAGAAAAAGAAATAAAAGGTATATAGATTGGGAAGGAAGATATAAAACTATTTTCATTCACAGATAATATGACTGACTGTAAAAAATCCCAAAGAATCAGAAAAAAAAAAAAAAATCCTGGAACTAATAAGCAATTACAGCAAGGTTATAGGATGCAATAATAATATACAAAAGTCAATTGCTTTCCTATGTACCAGTGATAAGCAATTGGAAGTTGAAATTTAAAACACAATATCATTTATGTTAGCTCTTCCCCAAAACAATATATATCTAACCAAATATGCAGATGAGATATATATGAGAAAAAAACCATAAATATATGATGAAAAAAATCAAAGACCCAAGTATATGGAGAGTCAGCCCATGTCCACAGACAGGAAGACTCAATATTGTTAAGATATCAGTTCTTCCCAATTTGACTTGTAAATTCAATGCAATTCCAATACAATTTTTTAGTTATTTTGTTGATATCTCCCAACTGCTTCTAAAGTTTATATGGAAAGGAAAAATATCCAGAATAATCAACCCAATATTGAAAAAGAACTTACTCGGAGTACTCCCACTAACCAACTCAAGGACTTGTTCTAAAGCTACAGTAATCAAGATAGTATGATATTGGTGAAATAATATATAGATTGTGAGACAAAATAAAGAGTCCAGAAGTAAACCCACACATAAACAGTCAACTGATCTTGGATAAAGGAGCAAAAGATATTCAATGGAGAAAGGATAGTCTTTTCAACAAATGATGCTTGAACAACTGGAAATCTACATGCAAAAAATGAATCGAGACACTACCTTGCACCTTTCTCAAAAATTAGCTCAAAATTAATCATAGTCCTAAATATAAAATACAACAGTATAAATGTTCTTAAAACACAGTAGAGGAGAAAAACTTAGGTTATTGTGGGTTTGTCCGTGAGGTTTTACATGTGACACCAAAGGCATCATTTATGGAAAAAATATCGATAAGTTTGGACTTCATTAAAATAAAAACTTCTGCTCTGTGAAAGTCACTCTTAAGAGAATGAAAAGATGAGTCACTGATTGGGATAAAACATGTATCTGACAAAGGGCTTGTATTCAAAATATACAAAGAACTCTTATAACTCAACAATAAGAGGACAAGCAACCCAGTTAAAATGTCTACAAAATATCTGAACAGACACTATATCAAAGAAGATATACAGATGACAAATGTATATATATGGAATTGCAAATTTTAACATAATGAGATACCACAACGTATCTATGAGACATGCTAAATCCAAAACACTGAAAATACCTAATGCTGGTGAGTATGTGGAACAGCAAGAACTCTCATTGATTGCTAGTGGGAATGCAAAGTTGTACAGACACTTTAGAAGACAGTTGGCAGCTTTTTAACACAAACCATAGTCTTACCATAGGATCCCTCAATCATGCTCGTAGATATTTACCCAAATGTGTAGAAAACTTACGTCCACACAAAACCCTACACAAGAAAGTTCATAGAAACTTTATTAATAATGAATGGCCAAACCATGGAAGCCACCAAAATGTCTTCAACGGGTGAATAAACTGTGGTGCATTGATAAAATGGACTATTATTCAGAGATAAACATAAATGAGCTATCAAGCCACAAAAATAAAGATGGAGGAAATTTAAATGCATATTGCTAAGTAAAAAAAAAAAAATAAAAAGCCAGTCTGAAAAGGTTACACACATTATTATTCCAATTATATGACCTTCTGGAAAAGGCAAAACTATAGAGACAGTAAGCAAATCAATGGTTGCTAAGGGTTCATGTTAGGGAGAAAATTGGGAGGGATGAATTGGTGGAGCACAGAGGATTTTCAGGGCAGTGAAACTTTTCCGTACAATATTGTAATGGTACATAAATGACATTATGCATTTGCCAGAATACATAGAATTTTATAACTGAGTGAACCTTAATGTAAACTATTAACTTTAGTGAAAAATAATGTATCAATATTGGTTTATCACTTGCAATAAATGTGCCACACCAATGAAATATGCTAATAACAGGGGAAACTGTGGAGATAAAAGGAATGCATGGGAATTCTAAACTTTCTGCCTAATTTTTCTGTAAACCTAAGTAATCAAAACAGTGTGATACTGGCACAAAAACAAACATATACACCAATGGAACAGAATAGAGTGGCCAGAAATAAATCCACACATTAGCAGTCTTGATGAAAGTGGTAAGAAAACACAATGGGGAAAGGACAGTCTCTTGAATAAATGGTGTTGGGAAAACTAGATATCCTTACGAAGAAGAATGAAATGGACCCTTATCTCACCCCATATACAAAAATTAACTCAAAATGGATTAAAGTCTTATATGTAAGACCCGAAACTGTAAAACTACTAGAGCAAAACATTGGGGAAAAGTTTCTTGATGTTGATCTGGCTAAAGATTTTTTTGATATGACCCTAAAAACAGGTGACAAAAGCAAAAAAAGACAAAAGGGATTGCAGCAATCTAAAAAGCTTTTGCACAGCAAAAGAAATAATCAACAGAGTGAAGACACAACCTACAAAATGAGAGGTAATATTTTTGAACCATACATGTTATAAGGGATTAATATCTAAAATATATAGGGAACTCAACCCACTAGTGAGAAAACTAATAACTCAATTAAAAAATGGGCAAAGGACCTGAATAGACATTTCTCAAAAGATATACAATGGCCAACAGGTATATGAAAACATGCTTAGTATCACTAATCACCAGGGAGATGCAAATTAAAACCGCAATAAGATATAACCTCCCACCTCTTAGTGTTGCCACTATCAAAAAGACAAGAGACAACAAGTCTTGGACAGGATGTGGAGAAAAGGTAATGCTTTTACACTGTTGATAGGAATTTAGAATGGTGCAGCCATTGTAGAAAACAGTATGGATGTTTCTCAAAAAATTAAAAATAGAACTACCATATGATCCAGCAATCCCCCTTCTGGGTATATATCCAAAGGAAATAAAATCTGTATGTGGAAGAGACATCAGTACTCCCATGTTCATTGCAGTTATTCACAATAGCCAAGATATGTATCAACCTATGGGTCCATCGATGGATGAATGGATTAAAAAAAATGTGGTGTATGTACACAATAGAATACTATTTAGCCTTTAAAGAGAAGAAAATCCTGTCATTTGTAACAACGTTGATTAACTTGGAGGACATTACACTAAGTGAAAAAAACTAAGCACAAAAAGACAAATACTATATAATCTCATTTATATGCAGAATCTAAGAAAGTCAAGCTCATAGAAGCAGAGAGTAGGATGGTGGTGACCAGAGGCTGGGGATGTGGGTGATTGGGGAGATGTTTGTCAGAGAATAATAACCTCAGTTAGACGGGAGGAATAAGTCCAGGAGATCTATTGTACAATATGGTGATTATAGTTAATAACAGCATATTGCATACTTGACAATTGCTAAAAGAATAAATTTTAAATGTTCTTACCACAAAAAAAGAACAAGTATGTGAGACAATGGATATGTTAATTAACTTGATTTAGCCCTTCCCATGTATACATATATCAAAACATCAGACCATAAGAATGTACAATTTTTATTTGTTAGTTTAAAAAAAACTGCAATCAAGCCTATTAATTTTTTTAAAAAAAAGGCTTTTTGAGCAAGGAAACAGAAAATACTAACATTGTCAATACTAACAGTACAAAACACTGTTTTTACTTGCTGTCTCTCTTCTCCCTGTCTTCCGTTCACCAGGAATTTGTGTAAACTTACCACCCTGATTATAAAATATTTTAATAGTAACATTTCTGACATGTGTATAACCAATATTACCAGGTAATTTTTTCAGCAGTATAATTTCACCTAATAAGTTCTACGTGTGCCTCTCATCCCTATAAGTAATGATTGATTACTGTTAATTTTCATTTTATTTCCAGATATATGAAGTCCCTCATTTGCAATACTTATGGGTATTATATTAATCCAGTGAGTTTATTAAATTCATTTTACTTTAACGGAAAAAAATGTAGCAAATAAATCCAGTTTTCTGTATAGTGTGCATTTTAAAACTTAAAGGCATTCCAGTCAAGTCTCATCAGTGAATGAGTCATTTTGTTGACATAATTACTAATGTTCTACATCAAAAGGTTAAAGTTTATGTCTCCATATAGTGAAAATTGAGATAGTTGTATCTGGATGATGCATATTTAAGCTGTATTGTTAACTATAAATAATTTAGTAAGGTGCTTAAAAGCATGGATTCTTTAATTATACAGACTGTGTTCAAATCCTGCCTCTGTCACCTATCAGCTGAATAGCCTTAGGCAAGTTGCTTAGCCTTCTCTAAATCTCAGTGACCTACATGTAAAATGAGAAATTCATTAGTAAATTTTAAGATATAATTTGTGGGAAGCATTTACCACATTGTGTAAAACATATGAAATAATCAATTACTATTCTTATATAATTATCGTACAATATATATAGAGACAATAAGCTTTGAAACTGGTGGATGCATTCAACTTCTAATAAAGATGATTGCATTCAGCACTCTATGGCTCCACTCTCTTTAATAACTAAATGACATGTGTATTGTCCTAGTAGATAACATTAATTTTTTAGCTTAGTATGGTAAGCACACATAACCATTGCAAGTGAACATCTCTTCTACATTTTTCAGAGGTTGAGAGAAGGACTTGAGAGTAGACAAACAAGCTTTATGCTTGGAAAGTGTTGCTGTACTGGAGAACAAGAGAAAGGCAAGAAAAGCACTGAGATGCGCTGGAAAAAATTAAAAAGTTATTGGTGACTTAAAATACACATATTTTTTCTTAGCCCTTGGTTTTTTTCTAAATTAATTTACTATTTGAATCAGAAATCTATCCCAGTTTCCTAATCCCTGAACTTTTTGTTATCCTTTTACCCCCTTCTACCTGTGAATGACTCTGTCATTGCTAGTAAAGAACTTAAAATTACACAATACAAAATTGGGGTACTTTAACCTATGAACCAATTCAGATAAACGTTTTATATTATGAAGACAATTAAATATTCATAATGTCTACCAAAATATTGGGATTACTTCTTGGATCTTTCAAGTATATTCTTTTAGAGAAGAAAAACTAATTTTTTCTCTGAGCCCTTAATTGCTTAGGTTTGGAGGTTGGAAAACTTTTGGGCATGGGTATGTAAGCCAAAGTTCCTAAATCAGCCTTTTTCTCCATAAAAATACCCCCTGCACCCAGAGAAAAACAAAACAAAACAAAAAGCAATGAAGCATTTTGCCAAAATAAGGGCATCTTAGCCAAAACTACAGTCCATGAACAACACTTCCGCAGAAAAACTGGAGGTCAAGACAAAATGTTCATAGGAACTCAATGACAGATTCTATTGACCTCAATTTTGAAACAAATAGAGTTCCCAGCTAATTGGTAATCAGTTACTTGCCTTTAACTGTTTAAATATTTAAACTATAATTTTTAACTCAGAATACAAAGTCCATAAAAACCTCTCTATATAAGCTTCCAAATACATATTTACCAAAAAATTAGCAAATTTTAAACTTTGATAATGAGAAAGAGAGAGTGAGAGAAAATATTACTCATTATTTCAACACATTTACCATTTGGTTATACAGCAGTAGCAATGCCTCCAACAGGTTATTAGTGACATTGAATTTCATTTTTAAACCAAAGTGAGCTGAAAAAGGCTAAATTTTTTTGTGCAGTTCATGGGAAATTAACCTTACAGCTCTTATTGTTAATAAGTTGATTTGTTCTTTGCACATGATGATTAAATTCTTACAATGAATTAGACCATAAAAAGTTGTTCTGCATTAATAATAACTATTTCAGACTTTTACTCTTTGTAAGTAATTTTATCAGTAATACTGATAGCAAATGTGCAGATGGTTATTATTATCTGCATAGCTAATGTTTAATTAATCATGATTACTCATTCCAGGTGAATAGTCTTTATTACCGGCTGCAAATCAGTGATTTTTAAAAATTTCAACTTGGAAAAAATTCTGCTTTGATGAATGTTATTAGGCATTAGCAAAAAAAAAAAAAAAAAAAAAAAAATTCTACCTGATGTGATTGTTTCTAAGGAAAAATTTATTATGAGGAAAAACAAGATATTGAAAAATTATTTGGTTTTAAGGTTCGATTCATTTGAAGAGGGTTGAACTAATGTTATATTTTTCATGCTGTTTGAAGTCCCTAAGAGATAAGTGAAATAGTGAGTGTATTTATCAAAGATCTTAGGTGAAAATGGCTTCTTAAAAATAATGAAAAGATAATATTCTACTTTTCTTGGAAACTCTTTCCTTTACCTAGTCACTTCATTTGTCCTTTTAAGAAACTGTAACATTATTAATCATATCAGTATATAATTTGCCATGCATCTGCCTTGCTATAATCTATTCCCTGGTTTTCTTTTACCTATTAAAACATAAAACATACGAACAATATTGGAATATTATTATAGTAGTTCATGTAAAAGCCATAATAAGCAGGTTAAAAAATAATTTTAAAAAGTAATGGTGCTAACATTTCTGCCAGCAAGCATTTAACCTAAGAGATTGTTGAGCACTGATTATGTTTAATTTGTTAAAGCTAGTACTTTTTATTTACATAGATAGTTCTCTACAGTGTTGTTACTGTGAACTACAGTTCTCAGTTTTGAGTAATGTGATTCATCACACACATCAACCAAGTAAAAGAGTAGTTTTACTTATCATACGGGTCACAGGAAATGAACTCATTTTGTCTTTAGATGGCATACTGAATCATTGTGTAAGGACACGTATAGGAAACGTGCTCTTAAACCTCTGTTCATGTATGAAATACAATTGAAAACAAAATCGTTACAGGAAAAACATTTACATAAAAATTGTTTTAGGAGATTTACAAATGAAGATGATGAACACGACATATGCATTTATCTCTACTACTTCCAAAAGCCTCACTATAATGATATTTAAAAAGATTTTAAGTCACACCCACAGTCAAAGAGAATGGATGGGGGACAAAATGTTGACAAAGTTTGGAAGCTGAAAATCAGATGGGTGGTTGCTGACTGACTTAGCAGACCCAAGAAACTTGAATCTTAAAGTGGAAACTAGAAAAGGTGAGATATTCTCCCAAAATTTACGAATTGCTAACATCAGGTACCTCTGGCAGTGGGGAGGGGAGATAAGCTAAAAATAGGAGGGTAGATTGGAAAACTAAAAAAAATAAAAACCTTTTCCTACTCTACTCTCCACAGGCAGAAATTTTCTCTCCGCAAGTGTATCAGAAGTCAGAAGTTTTATTCCTTGGAAAGGATGAAATAGAGGGTAGCTGGACTGAGGCACACCTAGAAGCGTTGAATCAGTGTGATATTGAATTCAGGGAATTATATACTGACTGAATGTTGAGACATCTCCTCCCCACACCCCAGCCTTCTTCCCCTAAAATTATGGCAACCAGGATAACACTCACAAGACAAAATCGGAAAATATTTCTCTGGAAGATGTGACTACCCCCAAAAAGAGACTTATTGATATAGACATTGGGTTTTTCTATAGAAAATTGGCTTAAACAGATCACCCTACACTGAAGAACACAGTCTAAAATCCCTATTCCTGTGTAGAGAACTTATAATGAGCTTTTCAGTGCTTCACTCTTAAATATAAACATGTAGCGAGTATGAGCAGGCATTTCAGGAAAGCAAAGAAGTTGAAAGAATGAGAGCAAAACAAGTAAATAGAACATAAATAACCAAATTGGTGGAAACAGATCACGAATGGAGAAGAAACACACACACATACACACGAAATAACACATCAGATTAAAGGGATACATTCAGAGAGAAAAAACACTAAGTCCTGGAAATTAAAATTGTGTTATGAGAAATGATAACAAACAAACAAAAAAACTCAAGTGGAGATAAAGTTGAGGATGTATCTCAGAAAATGAAGCGAACAAACAGATTGAAAATAGAAGATAAGACAGTTAGGGTTAGTCTAAGTTTCAGAGAGAGGGAATGTAGAAAATAGCAGTGAAGAAATAAACAAAAAATTTTTTTCAGGTAATTTCATCAGCTTTGAAGTACATGAGTTTCCAGATTGGTAAGGGTACATCAAGTTCCAGCAGAACATTGAGAAGACCCACACCAACAGAAATACTTAATATTTACTGAGTGCTTATCCCGTGTCAGTCACTGTTCTAAACACTTTTCGTGTACTAAACCATTTTAATGCTCACAATATCCCCAAGAGGTGTGTACTATTATCATCCTCATTTTAAAAGATGAGGTTAATTTACACATGAGAACTTCACAGTGGTTAATTAGCCCTAAATTACCAGAATTGTGATTTGATCCTAAGGATTCTTAACTACTATTTTGAAATGTTATTACAATAAAAACAATGATAAGATCCCACAAGCATTCAGAGACTTGGAAAACAGACAAACAAAAATTCTTCATTTAATTCAAAATATAATCAGAAGGTGATTGGACTTCTCAATAGCAACATTGGAAGCTAGAAAATACCTGAAGAATGGCCTCAAAATTCTGAAGACAAATAATTATCAATGCATAATTCTCTTTTTTTAATTCAAAATACTTTAACATTTATTTGTACGTATTTGTGGGGTACAGAATATTGTTTCAATACATATATTTCAATACAATTATTGTGCATATACCACACAATAATTCACTTAGGGTAGATAGCATAGTTTTATACCAATTAGTCCACCAGTTTTCCTCCTCCTCCCTGCCCCCAGCTTCTGGTAACCATTATTTTACTCTCTACTTTGACGAGAACCACTTGTTTTTTTTTTTTTTAGATTCCACATATAAGCGATATCATGCAGAATTTACCTTTTGGTGCCTGACTTACTTCACTTAACTTGATGGTTTCCAGTTCCATCCATGTTGCTGCAAATTATAGGATATCTTTTTTTTTTTTTTTTTTTTTTTAATATAGCTAAGTAGTATTCCATTGTGTACACATACCACAGGTTTTAAATCCATTCATCCATTGATGGGTGTTTTAGGTTGATTCCATCTCTTGGCAATTGTGAATAGTGCTGTGATGAGCATGGGAGTGCATGTGTCTTTTGATATATTAATTTTATTTCCTTTGAGTATACACCCAGTAGTGTGATAGCTGGGTCAGAGGGGAGATCTATTTTTAGTTCTCTGAGGAACCTCCATACTGTTTTCCACAGTGGCTGTACCAATTTACACTCCCACCAGCAATGTAGGAGAGTTCTTTTTTCTCTACGTCCTCGTCAGCATTTGTTATTTTTTGTCTTGTTGGTAATAGCCATTCTAATTGGGGTGAGATGATATCTCGTTGTGGTTTTAATTTGCATTTCCCTGATCATTAGTGATGCTGAGAGTTTTTTCGTGTGCCTGTTAGCCATTTGTATGTCTTCTTTTGAGAAATGTCTGTTCAGGTCCTTTGCCCATGTTTTAATTGGGTTATTTATTTTTTTGCCGTTGAGTTGTTTGAGTTCCTTATATATTCTGGGCATTAGTCCCTTGTCTGGTGTGTAGTTTGCAAACACTTTCTGATTCTGTAGGCTGTCTCTTCATGTTGTTGACAGTGCCCCTTGCTGTGCAGAAGCTTTTTGGTTTGATGAAGTACTAATTATTTTTGCTTTAGTTGCCTGTGCTTTTGTAGTGTCACTCAAAAAAGTGCTGCCCACTCACATTTTGTGTAGCATTTCCTCTATGTTTTCTTCTAGGTATTTGATAATTTCAGGTCTTAAAGTTAGATTTTTGATCCATTTTGAGTTGATTTTTGTGTATGGTGAGATATAGGGGTCTAATTTTAATCTTCTGCATATGGATATTAAGTTTTCCCAGCACCATTTGTTGAAAAGGCTGTCCTTTTCACATTGCATATTTTTGGTACCTTTGTGGAAAATCAGTTGGCTATAAGTGTGTGGATTTATTTTGGGGCTCTCTATTCTATTCCGTTGGTCAGTGAGTCTGTTTTTATGGTAGCTCCATATTGTTTTTGTTACTATAGTACTATAGCTTTATAGTATATCTTGAAGTCAGGAAGTGTGATGTCACCAACTTTTTGTTTTGTTTTGTTTTTTTGTTCAAGATTGCTTTTGCAATATGGGGTCTTTTGCAGTTCCATACAAATTTTAAGATTGTTTTCTCTATTTTTGTGAAGAAGTTCATTGGTATTTTGATAGGGACTGTATTGAATGTGTAGATTGCTTTGGGTAATATGGACATTTTGAAGATGTTAATTCTTCTGCCATTAACATGGAATAGCTTTCCATTTATTTGTGTCTTCTTCAATTTTTTCATGGATGTTTTACAGTTTTCATTGTAGAGGTCGTTCACCTACTTGGTTAAATTTACTCTTAAATATTTCACTTTTTAGGTAGCTATTGTGAATGAGATTCCTTTCCTGATTTCTTCTCTGGCTGTTTTGTTATTGGCATGTAGGAAAGCTAATGATTTCTGTGCATTGATTTTATATCTTGCCACTGTACTGAATTCATTTATCAGTTCTAGTAATTGTTTTGGTGGAGTCTTTAGGGTTTTCTATGTATAGGATCATGTCATCTGCAAATAGGAATATTTTGACTTCCTCCTTTCTGATTTGGATGCCCTTTATTACTTTCTCTTGTCTTATTATGCTGGCCAGAACTTCTAGCACTATATTCAGTATGAGTAGGGAAAGTGGACACCCTGTCTTTTTCCAGATCTTAGAAGAAACATCTCCAATTTTTGTCCATTAATGTAATACTAGCTGTGGGTTTGTCATATATAGCCTTTAATTCCCTTTACTGCTTTCTCTTGCCTTATTGCACTGGCTAGAACTTCCAAGACTGTATTTAAGAGTGGGGAAAGTGAACATCTTTGTCTTGTTCCAGATCTTAGAGGAAAAGCCTCCAATTTTTGTCTATCCAGTATGATATTAGCTTTGGGATTGTTATATATGGCTTTTATTGTGTTGAGGTACATTTGTTCTATAACTAATTTGTTGAGTGAATTTTTATCATGAGGTGGTGTTGGTTTTTATCAAATGCTTTTTCTGTGTCTACTGAAATTAACGTATGGTTTTTTCCCTTTATTCTGTTGATGTGATGTATCACGTTTATAGATTTGCAGATGTTGAGCCATGCTTGCATCCCTGGGATGAATCTCACTTGATCATGGTGTATGATCTTTTTAATGTGTTGCTGGATTCTGTTTGCTAGTTTTTCATTGAGGATTTTCACTTCTGTGTTTGTTAGGGATATTGGTTTGTAGTTTTCTTTTTGGTTGCGTCCTTTTCTGGTTTTGGAATGAGGGCAATGTTGGCCTCAAAAAATGAGTTTGGAAGTATTCCTTCCTCTTCATTTTTTTGGAATAGTTTGAGAAGAAGTGGTATTAGCTCTTTAAATATTTGGTAGAATTTGGCAGTGAAACCCTCTGGTCCTCGGGTTTTCTTTGTTGGAAGACTTTATGACTGCTTCAATTTCATTACTCATTATTGGTCTGTTTAAATTTTTAGTTCTTTATATTCGAGCTTTGGTAAGTTATATATCCAGGAATTTATCCACTTCTTCTAAGTTTTCCAGTTTGTTCTCATATAGTTGTTTTAAGTAGTCTCTTTATTTATTTATTTATTTATTTATTTATTATTTTATATTCTAAGATGTTGTGGAGTGGTGAGAGGGAGAGGGGGAGGGTGGAAACTGAAGGGGGAAGGAGGGAAGGGAACAAGGCTGGCCTGTGACTGGCACCTTTGCTGACCTGTTTTCTGATGGTGTGGGTGCGTGGCTGAGGCTCGTAGCCCCACCCTACCTCAGCTCAGGAGCCCAGGGGGCTTCTGGCAGGGGCTGGGTCACCCCAGGCTGGATAGAGACGTCAGGGTGGTGTGGCCGAGGTCATGGGCACCACCCTACCCTGGCTCAGGAGCTTGGGGGGTGGCTTCCAGCAGCAGCTTGGTCCATTGCCAGGCTGAATGTGGATGTCAGGGGAGTGTGGCTAAGGCCCTCGGCCACACAGACCCTGGCTCAGGAGCCCCGAGACTTCTGGCAGTGGCTTGGTCCATCGCTGGGCTGGATGCAGATGTTGGAGGGGTTTGGCTAAGGCCCTCAGTGTCCCCCCCACCTGAGCTCAGGAGACTGGGGGGCTTCCAGTGGCAGCTCAATCTGTTGCTGGGCTGGACGTGGATGTTACGGGGGTACTGTTGAGGCCCTTGACCCAACCCTGACCTCAGCCCAGGAGCCTGGAAGGCTGCTGGCCTCATAAGAGTCTCTTACAATCCTTTGTATTTCTGTGTTATCTGTTGTAATGTTCCCTTTTTCATTTCTTATTTTGAGTCTTCTTTCTTTTTTTTCTTTGTTAGTTTAGCTAAAGGTTTATTGATGTTGTTTATCTTTTCAATATCCAACTCTTTGTTTCATCCATCTTTTGTGTTTATTAAATTTCTGATTCATTGATTTCTTTTCTGATCTTTGTTATTTCTTTCTTTCTCCTGATTTTGGATTTGGTTTGTTCTTTTTAAAGCTCCTTGAGATGTAATGCTAGGCTGTTTTTTGGAGTTTTTCTTCTTTTTTAATGTAGGCATTTATTGGTATAAACTTCCTCTTAAGAACTGCTTTCCTTGTATCACATGGGTTCTGGTATATTGTATTTTTATTTTCATTTGTCTCCAGGAATTTTTAAATTTCCCTTTTGATTTCTTCTTTGATCCACTCATTGTTTAGGAGCATTTTCTTTAATTCCCATGTATGTGTATCATTTCTAGTGTCTATTTTGTTGCTGATTTCTAATTTTATTCCATTATGGTCAGACAAGGTGGTGATATGATTTCGATTTTTTAAAATTTGTTGAGACTTGCATTGTTTCTTAACATATGGTCTATTCTAGTGAATGTTGCTTGTATAGCTGAGAAGAATGTGTATTCTGAAGCTATTAGATAAAACGTTCTATAAATGTACAATTCTGATGTTTCCTGGTTAATTTTCTGTCTGTGATTTGCCCTTTGCTGAAAGTGGGGTATTAAAGTCCTCAACTGTTATTGTATTGGAGTCTATCTCTCCTGTTAGGTCCAATAGTAATTGCTTAATATAACTGGGTGTTCCAGAGTTGGGTGCATATATATTTAGAATCATTATATCCTTTTGTTGAATTGATCCCTTTATCATTATATAATGACCTTCTTAATCTTTTTTCTTTTTTTTTAACTTTCCTTGGCTTGAAATCTATTTTATCTGATAGAAGTATAGCTACTCCTACTCTTTTCTGGTTTCCATTTGCATGAAATATCTTCTTCCATCCCTTCACTTTCAGGTGGTTTGTGTCTTTATTGGTTAGATGAGTTTCTTGTAGGCAGCATATTGTTGGTTGTTGTTTTATAATCCATTGAGCCACTCTACGTCTTTTAATTGGGGCATTTAATCCATTTACATTTAGAGTTATTATTGATATATAGAGACTCATTACTGCCATTTTGCTATTTTGTTTTCGGGTTGTTTTGTAGATCTTTTTTTCTTTTTCCAGTCTTACTGTCTTCCTTTGTGGTTGAATGATTTCTTCGAACTTTACATTTTTATTTTTTGCTGTTTACTTCTAGTATGTCTCTTCTAAGTTTTTGTGTTATGGTTAGCATGAGGCTTACAAAAAAACTTGTTATAGCCATAACTAATTATTTTAGGCTAATAACAACTTAACTTTGATATCTAAGAAAAAAGAAAAAAACAAACCCAACTCTATGCTTTGGCATAATCTTCCTTTCCCCATACTTTTTGACAGTATGTCGTTTCAAGTTATATCTTTGAATATTCCCTATCTCTTAAATGGTTGTTGTATATTTTAGAGTCTTGTTAAGTTTGTACTTCAGTCTTCATACTAAGGATGTAAGTTTATTCACCACCCTTAAGACACTGGAGTATTCTGAGGTTGTCTGTGAACCTCCTTTACTAGTCAATTATGTACCTTCAGATGTCTTCTTGCTGCTCTTTAGCATCATCATCTTTCAGATTGAAGAACTTCCTTTAGCATTTCCTGTAAGGCAGGTCTAGCATTGATGAATTTCATTAGCTTTTGTTTGTCTGGGAAAGACTTTATTTCTCCTTCATATTAGGTTAGTTTTGCCAGATACAGAATACTTGGCTGACAGTCTCTTTCCTTCAGCACTATGAATATAACATCCCATTCTTTTCTGGCTTGTAAGGTTTCTACTGAGAAATCTGCTGAGAGATGTATTGGGGCTCTATTGAATGTTATATGTTTCTTTTCTCTTGCTACTTTTAGTATTTTTTCTTCATCTCTGGTTTTTGATAATTTGATCATGATGTGGCTTAGGATGTTCTTCCTTGGATTGAATTTGATTGGAAACCTCTAAGCTTCCTGTACCTGGATGCTGCCATCTTTCTCCATACTTGGGAATTTTTCAACCACTATTTTCTTAAATATGCTTTCTATATCTCTTCTCTTTTCGTTGTGTTCGGGTATGCCAACTGTATGGAGGCCACTTTGTTTGAAGGAGTTCCACATTTGCTGTATTTCTCTTTCATTTTTTCTTATTATTTTTGCTCCTCTGATTGGATAATTTTATGTGTTTTCTCTTAGACCTTACTGATTCTTTCCTCTGTTTGATTTATTGTCTGCTCTTGGAACTTTCTATCTAGTTTTTCAATTCAAATAATATATTGTTTATTACTAGAAATTTTATTTGATTTTTTAATTGATTCTATTCCTTTGTCATGTTTCTTGTTCTGCTTCTAAATTTTTTCCAGATATCATTTAATTTTCTATCTGTGTTTTCTTGTGACTCCCTGAGCATCCTTAAGTGAGTTATTCTGAATTCTCTGTCTGACATTTCATAGATCTGCTGTTCTTCTGCATTCATTGCTGGTGCTTTGTTTGTTTCCTTTGTTGGCAACATATTTCTCTGTTCTTTCTTGGTCCTGTGTCTTTATATTGATACCTGGTCATTTGAGGAGACTGCTACCTCTTCTAGGTTTTATAGGTGTTGGTTTTTTTCGATCTTTACTGGTTAATATCAGAGCTTTGTCTCTGGTCTCTCTCTCTGTCTCTCTCTGTCTCTCTCTCTCGGGGTGTGTGTGTGTGTTTATTCCATTCTATGGTGGATTAATAGTTACCACCACCACTTAGACTCTGCACTGGAACTAATGTGCTATACTGTGGCTCATTCCTAAGTTGGTGAAACTTCCTGTGGGGACCTGAACTTGAACTCTGTGCTTGCGCTAAGTTGCTGCTTTGCTGCTGATTCTCTGGGGAAGGCTTTTGCTGTGGCTTATTTTTGGCTTCTGGGTCTGGGCTGTGTGGGAATTCCTGCCCAAGACTGAGTCTTTCTTACAGGTTGTGCTCCCTGCAGTTCTATTGCCCTGATCAATTTCCACTGAGACCAGCTGCTCGTGCTGTGCCCAATGTTTCCCTGGCAGACCAGCCTTTCTCCTGCACTCTAATTGCTTCCTGTGGGACAGGCTGTGTATACATTCCTTGCAATAACTCACCAGCCTCTGGGTGGCTCCCTTTTCCAGTTGGTTGCAGCTGCTTGCTTCTATGCAAGCCCAAGAGAATCATTCCGGTTGTCTTTATGGCCTGTGAGCTGATATGGTGTGCTCAGAAGCCCTTCTCTCCTGTGCAGACTCCAGGCAGGTTTACAGGAAGGGTGCCACTGTGGCTTTTATGACTTTGACCCATATGTAGTAGCTATTCTGCACTTCTGTATCAGGGTGGTTCAGAATTGGCCAGGGCTCAGAATGATAGGCTCCATCCCTACACTCTCTCACTGTAGCCTGTCATGCCTTCACTAATGCCACATGTGTCTTCTCCTCTTCCCCCAGCTCCAGTCGTCCCAGCTTGGCCTTCTTTGCTTTTCAATAGTTGTACTTTGGTTACTTGTGGGGAGGCACGATTCTGGGAATTGTCTGTTCTGCCATCTTGGTGACATCAGTTCATCAATCTATGATGCTCAGCATGAACAATTAGTCATGTGAAGATGGATTAATTTACTTGAAGACATGCATTGTCTCTGAAAATGAACTTTCTCTGTGCTTTTTCAAAGAAACTGCTGATGTATAGGCTCTACCAAGACACAGAAGACCAAGAATCTAGAATAGAGGGAATACAAAAAAGAGGTAAAAGGAAAACCTAGGGTGAGGGTGAAGGAAAATTATAAGACAAGAACTTGCAGCAGGCTTAGAGAGCAGCCACTCCAGATTGTAATAGGCTGGAAGCCTTGAGAGTGACTTTAAGAGAATGAATTGTGAGAATATCTAATGCATTTGAATACACTAAAAGAATAATTACAAGAAAAGGGAGGGCATTGATGTTTAAGTCAGTAACAATAACACAATAAGTTTAGCAAATAAAAATCCAATGTAGTGATTAACTCCAAAAAAAATAAAAATTCAAGCATGAAATGAAATGTAATCATAGTATACTACATGGCTCAGTTGTGAATAGCATGGTATATAGTAGCCACAGTGATGTAAACCACAAATATTGATCTTAACTAAATTTTCATATAAATACAATGGGAGGATATAGTAATGGTAACTCAGCATTTGTGTTTGGGAGAGATAGGAGGAAGAGAATTAAGGCTTCATCTTCTTTAGTGGAGAACTTCTTAGATGATGTTTAAAGCTGAAAAATCAAGAAGTAGTAATATAAAAAAGTTACTTTTGTGTATTCATTTAAATACCAAAAGAATCAGCAAAATAATTGAAAGTAGAATGTCTTTGGGGAAGGAGGTGGCAGAAATTGCTTTTTTAAACAAACTTTAAAAACTAATTGATACTGTAAACCGTGTCCTTGATTAACTTTGATAAAAATCTAAAAAAAAAAAAATAGGGTAAACATGTATTAATGTTTTTTGTAAGATAGCAGACTACATACTACTAAAAAACAACGTGAAACATAAATCTCAATTTGTTCATGCACCAAAAGTCTATCTGTAGTGAAACTGTAGAAGTTCTGTCTAATATGTGCTCCCGAGTTCTTAGGAAAAGCTACAGGTGCCATTCTGGAGTGAGATAAAGCAGGGAGGATGGCGATTCCTCATCTTTGCTTCAGTTAGGGCAAAAATTTTTTTTGGAGGATGTTTAGATGCTGGGTTTCTGATAGTGGTTTTTGTTAGATAAAGGGGCTCTGCTGAATAAAAAAGTTAGAAAACACTGTTTTTAGAGAATTGTCTTATTGCTTTATAATCATACCAAACCATTTGGAAGTTTAGGATTTTCCTTATTAGTTGCTTATTTGAAAGTCTAAAACATTGTATGAGCTCCTGATAAATCATCTGACTTTTATTTTCTGTGCTCATTTCTATTATTTTCTCTGCTAGTGCAGACTCCATCCCACCTCCATCTGTTATGTAATTTAGTTGAAAAAGAGTTAAAAAAATAATTTTGTGCAGAATGCAATTTCCTTCAAAATCTTCAATAGCCGTCATTGGGCTTGGAGAGATCAGAAAGTGTTTGGAGAAGTTTCAGATTTCAAAGCCAACACTTTGAAATAGATTAAGGTTTTCTCATAACACAGAAAATTCCATTCCATCAAAACAAGTAGTGTCCGTGTATGGCATATTAATGCCCATTGTGGTTTAGCTAGAAGTATGTGAAGACTATTTTAGGTTGTCATTTGTACTTCTAGTACAACCAGAATTTGATACTTTCAAATAACTTGCCATTTCCAAAGAGGACTATAGTTCTTGCAAGCTGTGAAGAAGCTTATTTATCAGTTTCAAGATATTCTGTTTTATTTAGATATGCAGAAAGAATAGGGAGTTGTTGCTTTAAACAGCCAAGTGGTATTTTATGTTTGAGGGGTAACCCTGAAAGAGTAAATTAGGTACTGTTAGAATGGTGTTCTCTCCATCCCTTTCCCCAATTTAAGGAGGAGGAAAGTCACATGATGCAGTAGCTTAGGAACAAGAAGTCTGTAGAAAGTAGAATTAGGTTGCTTTAAATTTTGAGGATATTTAAGGCTCAAAATCCCATATTTAGAAAGATGTGAATGAGATATTTATCATTGAGGCTTTAATCAGGAGAAAACTAAAAGGGTCAACCCGAAATAAATAGATGTCTTTGGGGAGACTGAAGTGAAGAAGGGTGGTGATGTTTGAGGATGCTCAGTGAACAGATAAAACAGTTCATCAACAAAGCAGAAATTGATAGCAGATACATGTCAAAGTTTTTGTTTTATAAAGCCCTACTCCATGTTTTAAAATAAAAATTTTTCTTTTAAATTCTATGCATTTTTATTCTATAAGAAACATTACTGCATGTGTCATGTAGGACCTAAGTTCATTTCTTTCATTCCTTTGTTAGAAGCAAATCTAACACTCTGATCATAGTATTCAAATATGACACTACTAATCAACAGGTTGGTGATGGAAATGAAGGAAAAGTACCCGAAACAACCACCCTAGGAAATTCACTGAGAATGACAACATTTTAGATACACTTGTTAATTTCATTCCATTAAAATACGTTTAGTAAGCAGCTACTATGTGCCAATGCTTACTAGTTGGAAACATTTGCAGTCACTGTTCCTGCCTTCATAAAATTTACAGATTTATTGAATGGTGAGAATGTGTGACCATAGTCTTTGTCTTTAAGGCACACTGGACACCTGAAACTCTCTGTATATGGACGATGGCAGAGGGCACGGATATAATTTGTGGCACTGGTGTTATAAGAGGCCACAAAGATAAAGGTCATGCACTTTCTAAGCCCTTAATTTACTTCAGCATTGTACCTGAATCTTTATGGCTATGGCCCAGTTAGCTCAATGATTTTTTATTTTATTTTTTTAGATTGCTTCATTCTCCAGGCTGGGATGTTCACCTTTCAGACCCTTGATTTTTAAGGCCTCGTTTGAAAATATGACAAAGTTAAGCAACAGAAATTTTCATTATCTCCTAAGAAAGATCATTTCCTTGGCTTTGATTTGCATTTAACTACTTCAGGAAGTAGGGTTTTAAAGAGCTTAAAGACACCCTGCAATTTTGAAAATACGAAGTTTTAGTTCAGTAGCATTAAGTATTATTTGTATATCATTGTTTTGCCCAGGTTGATGAGGTTCCATCTCTGATATGTCCAATGATCACTTTATAAGCTTAAAATTTATTGCCATCCTTTGGGATAACTAAGTGTAAGATGTTAATCATATTCCATGGCCAGAGTGCTAAATTGAAATTTTGCAACTCAGTTGAATCGAAGGTAAAATTTTACACGAGAAAGCAGATCAAACTGAATTGTGACTGTAAATCTAATTTTAAAAATGTTCCTTGTCTATGCTGCTCTCATTGTATTGACACTGAACTTCATCTCCCTAGCCCCAAAGTCCACTTTAGACTTTTACTTTATAATATACAACTCATTATAAGATGCAAAATCTTTTGCTTCAGTGAACAGCCTTAGAGTATCAATAAGGAAAGTTAAATGTAATTTTATGAAGGAGGATGACCCAGGAAAGAGTCAGGATTAAATGAATAAAAGCACCAAACAATGGTATGAATTGACCCCTCTACAGAAGGCAGGAGGTCTCAGAGGAGAAGTCAAGAATTCAGTGCACAGAGACTTAAGAAGAAAAGAAAAAAAAATGCCCTAATTTCTTGATGAAGAAAATCAATGTCACACTGAGAATAATGTGGCAAAGTATTTACTTTCAGCTAGGTAACCATTGCCAAAAATAGTAAAAAGTGTCTAGATAATTTTTCAAAGATGTAAAAATAAGGGTGTTTTCTTTAATTCCTACAAATTATTTGTTAGGGACTTAAAAGAAAGACTAAATTGAGGCATAATTTACTATTGCGTATAATTATTATGAAACCACAGAGTCAGTGTAATCCTCAGGAAATAATGTTTAGAAAATTATCCGGATTTGTTTGCAGCCCCCCACCCCCACAGCAGCTGTAACGTCACAATTTTTTAATACTTTTGTACATAGAAAAATGCTATAGGCCTGGGTTTAGGGAAAAAAGGGGGATAGTTTTTCTTTTTCTTCCCCCTTTTCATATTTATCTTTTGGCAGGTGTGTGTATGGAATGTGATAGTTTTGTTCTCTTTGAGATCTAGGCAGTGAATCAATATCAACCCAACAAGACAGTATTCTTTCCAAAGATAGGTAGGTCATGAGGCTGTAGTGTAGAGTCAGATGCAATTTTGGTGAAACTACATGGAGCCAAAGTCTGACGGACCAAAAATGTGAATGGTAAGTTGGAAGAAAACCACCAATAAAAATAAAGGACTCCATAGAGTAGTCTATCTTTGGATAGTTCTTAAGTGAGACCTAAATTTTTGATAAAATCAAATAGAATGACCAAATGTGGTGGTTGCTACTTGATTCAATTCATGCAATAGATAGTTTTATGTACAAAGTGACTGATAATATATATTACATTAACTTTAAAAGTGTTGATTCACATTAAAGATGCTTGATTTATTTTATAGTACTGTGTTAACTTGAGTATCATATCTTAAATGACTACAAAGGAACATCATTAGCAACTAAGTATGCTGGTTTTAGTCAGATTGCTACCAAATGCTCTGCTTGCACGTAAACCATCATATAGGAATTTAAGAAAATTATCTGAAATAATTTAAAATATGCTATACTGAATTATATGGAAACTTCAAGATTACACACACAAACACACACCCCTGTGTGCACATGCATACACACATATATAGCACATATCTTCAGAGTTCAACCAATATGACTTGGGGAACTGATATACCAGGGTACTTGAAAAAGTTCGTGGAAAGATTCTTATTATCTTTTAGTTATATTTTTGCACAAACTCTTTGAAGTACCCTCATATATCTCTTTTTATTCTGTCCAGATTCTTCATAATATTTCCTGTACCAATCACATTTTTCATTTTAGGGAAGCAATATCCCCAACACCACTTAACTAAATTTATACTTATTATATTTCTAGGAAAACTGTATAAGTGAAAGTGATTTGAGTTTTGTGTTTGTATTGATGATACTTTTAGTCAGAGACTCACATAATTCTCCATTTATTTGTTTGAAGTAATTTTTCAAATAATTTACTTTTCTGAATATATTTCCTATGTAGTCTAACCACATAAAAGAGGTAAATTTTCTTTTTTCCTTGTCCATAAAAACAGAAATTTCCATGCATATTAGTCATAGAGAGATTGTTTTGTTTTTGCTTCAATATAATTAGGTTATGCTTTCATTAATGATCTTCTAACAGGTAAAAGAACAAAGTGAATTATGTACCATGAGACACTAGGCTTAATATAAGCGTAGAATACGGAAAACATATAAGCTGAAAAATGCCAGAAAAGAAATAATGTAATTTGAAAACCTCTGGCTGATCAAACTTTTTAAACGTGATTGTGGTATTTTAGGGCAAGATACAACTTCTGTAGTTTGATAGCGAACAATGAAAGATTTAAAATAAAGTTACAATTTAAAATCATTAAATAGCATATGATAATTATAACCATGTTTTTAGAGTTTTTATTTCTGTGATGTACCGTTCATGACAACTACTGCTCTAGTTTGGATGTTTTTATTACTGAGAAAAATATGATTAGTGTTCAGTGACTTCTGGGTGTCTCATTTGCAGCACCACAGGCTACTGGCCAGAATGAGACTAAGGAAAGGGAAAATAAAAGATGGTTGATAAACTACTGAGAGAGGACATCTATGAAATATCATGAGTTTTCTATGTACATTTTGATATAGTTTTCTGTTGAGGCCCATAATGTTTTTACAAAAGGTGAAAAGAAAATACTTAAACATAAATCATGTTTAAAACATTGTAGAATTTTATTGAAGTATGTTCTGTTTTCACAAGTACAAAACAAAGCTGTTTAAATAAACTAAATGATGTGTGGGAAATTTTACAGCTGTAATTTAATAGGTCTCTGATCTTAAGAGGTAACGCTATTAAGAGATAGTTTTTGTCATGTTAACTTCCTAGCTCTTACTTACTATGGGAATCCTAAACCTTTTTATTTGCAAGAAGGGGCTCCCCCCGCCATTTTTCCAAAATTCTTAAATTCTTTGTGGGAGTGTGGAGGGGGAGGTTTGAATAAAACTTAATTAAGTCACTGTGTGTGTTTGTGTGTGTACACATATACGCATGCACACTCGTGTACATGTGTATGTTTGAGACATTGCAAATGTACCAGTGCTCCTGTACACTGGTCTAAGGCATGGAGAGCTTCTTTTCTACTAGGGTTCTTGGAAAAATATAGAAGCAGAATTTGGGAAAGCCCAGAAGTAACAGTTCACATCAGGGTATTCTAATTGGTAACAATTGATATAATGAAACATGTTTTATTTTTATTGTCTTGGTGAAGTAATGAAGTTCAAAGCATAAGTTTATTCTGAGAATCTGAGAATCTACAAATTCTCATCAATTAAGCTATTCTTTGGACACAGTAACATATTCCAGATACTGCTCATAATTTTTAGGCCGAAATTTTATCAGAAAGGTTGGAAAAAATTATGATAAGGATTGTTCTAGCATTTCTCATACTAATAAAATTGTAGACCTCAGTACACTCCAACACTTTGCACTTCTCAGAACTTCCTTCTGATGCCAAAGTTTCTGGGGTATAACATGCCCGATTACATGTAACTGCAAAGAAAGCTTCTCCTTAGGTAAAATTTTCTTTTTTAAAAAATTTTTTTTAATTTTTTATTTATTTATTTATTTATTTTTATTTTTATTTTTTATATTTTATTTTGTCGATATACATTGTAGCTGATTATTGCTCCCCATCACCAAAACCTCCCTCCCCCCCTCCCCCCCAACAATGTCCTTTCTGTTTGCTTATCATATCAACTTCAAATAATTGTGGTTGTTATATCTTCTTCCCCCCCCCCCCGGTTTGTGTGTGTGTGTGTGTGTGTGTGTGTGTGTGTGTGTGTGTGTGTGTGTGAATTTATATATTAATTTTTAGCTCCCTCCAATAAGTGAGAACATGTGGCATTTCTCTTTCTGTGCCTGACTTGTTTCACTTAATATAATTCTCTCAAGGTCCATCCATGTTGTTGCAAATGGCAGTATTTCATTCGTTTTTATAGCTGAGTAGTATTCCATTGTGTAGATGTACCACATTTTCCGTATCCACTCATCTGATGATGGGCATTTGGGCTGGTTCCAACTCTTGGCTATTGTAAAGAGTGCTGCGATGAACATTGGGGAACAGGTATACCTTCGACTTGATGATTTCCATTCCTCTGGGTATATTCCCAACAGTGGGATGGCTGGGTCGTATGGTAGATCTATTTGCAATTGTTTAAGGAACCTCCATACCATTTTCCATAGAGGCTGCACCATTTTGCAGTCCCACCAACAATGTATGAGAGTTCCTTTTTCTCCGCAGCCTCGCCAGCATTTATCGTTCATAGTCTTTTGGATTTTAGCCATCCTAACTGGGGTTAGATGGTATCTCAATGTGGTTTTGATTTGCATTTCCCGGATGCTGAGTGATGTTGAGCATTTTTTCATATGTCTGTTGGCCATTTGGATATCTTCCTTAGAGAAATGCCTACTTAGCTCTTTTGCCCATTTTTTAATTGGGTTGCTTGTTTTCTTCTTGTAAAGTTGTTTGAGTTCCTTATATATTCTGGATATTAACCCTTTGTCAGATGTATATTTTGCAAATATTTTCTCCCACTCTGTTGGTTGTCTTTTAACTCTTTTAATTGTTTCTTTTGCTGTGCAGAAGCTTTTTAGTTTGATATAATCCCATTTGTTTATTTTTCCTTTGGTTGCCCGTGCTTTTGGGGTCGTATTCATGAAGTCTGTGCCCAGTCCTATTTCCTGAAGTGTTTCTCCTATGTTTTCTTTAAGAAGTTTTATTGTCTCAGGGTGTATATTTAAATCCTTAATCCATTTTGAGTTGATTTTAGTATACAGTGAGAGGTATGGATCTAGTTTCATTCTCCTGCATATCGATATCCAGTTATCCCAGCACCACTTGCTAAAATTTTCTATCGTAAAACAGGAATCTTGACAGATACATGGTGTGAATGATAGTTTTGAGTGTGAATTTGAGCAGTTTTTGTTTAACCATCTTTCTTTATTGTCTTAGTGTCTTGACAGATACATGGTGTGAATGATAGTTTTGAGTGTGAATTTGAGCAGTTTTTGTTTAACCATCTTTCTTTATTGTCTTAGTGACACCTCCTCATAATAATGTGAAATGTTCTAATTTAGGTCTTGGTCATCTGTTTGTGGCTATGAAAATGGTGGAAAAATCACATTTATCCTATTTGAACAGAATACCAGTAATCCTGCTGAAAGAACTAATTGAGCCCTTGTGATAAAAACTACTAATGAGCCAAGGAAAACAGTGTTTCTTAATGAGACCTTGCCAAATGTAGGATTCTATAACACTATTTTAGCATTTATCTCAGAAATAAAGACAAATAGCATTGCAGATTACAGAAGATTTGTTCATGGAAGGATAAATAAAATTGAATCTTGGTTATAAACTAATCTGAGCATCCCATTTAATGATGAAGAGATTGAATGATAGAAAAGTTAAGAGACTTGTCCAGGGGGAATAGTACAGGCAGAACTGTGTACCTAGAACCAAAATATTATATTCCCCATGTTATTTTTCTTCTACATCATACTGCTTGAGGGTTAAATGCACAATAAAACCCTGGATTCTTTTCACTTGGAAAAATTTTAATTTTTAATATTTATATAAAATTTTTGTTCTAAGAATTCATAATATGTAGAGATTCAAATGTTAATATAACTGAACCCCAGAGAGTTAGAATTGCAGTATGAATTAAGACTTGCAGCTTCCAGTCAAGATCATGGAATGGATGGTCACCAGCATCACTCTCTCCCACAAATCAACCAATTTACAACTATTAAAAAGCAACGATAGCGAAGTTGGGGCCACTAGAGCTCCGGGAAAGAGGACAAGAGACTTAGGGGTTGCATGAAGGTGGGACAAGCCACACCGAGAGAAAGAAAGAACTGATCCAACTGTTTCGAGCCCGGGCCACTTCAAGGCTGGAGCAGGTGAGCGCATGGAGCAGGGGCTGGCAAAAGCCACTGCTGTGCCTTTGTGTGAAGTTACTTGGAGGCTGCAGGGGAGAAGAGGGCCTTGGTGGCCCCCAGGCCAGCAAGTCTACTTAACAAGGTCCCTGTGGACCCAAATGAGAATGAGGAGCCACCACAACTGAAAAAAAGGAGCCACTCAGAGGCCAGTGAGTCATCACAAGGGACTATCATATGGCTCGACCCATGAGAAGTGTTTGCAAGGTGGGCAGTAGGGGAGATGGGCCCACGAGGAGAACAGTGGGGCATAGCAGGGACAGCTGATCTGCCCGTCAATCAGCTTAGGACCACTCAGTGGAGACTGGTTAGGAGTATAGAACTGCAGGGGGTGCAGTTTGCTGAAAAGACTCAGGCCCAGTCTGGAATTTCTGCACAACCCAGGTGTACCAGATATCACAAGAGCTGGAAGTACCTGTAAAGTTAACTGTTAAAACCTGAGCTACACAAAAAAGCCTTCCCCAGGGAATCAGCAGCAAAACAACAATTTAGCTCAAACACAGGGCTCAAGTGCTCGTCCCTACAGGAAATTCCCCCATTTTAGAAGTAAGCAAAGGTCAATAAATTAGTTCCAGTGCAGAGTCTGAGTGGTAAACTGAAAGAAAAAACAAAATACCCACAGACCAGAGACAAAGTTTGATATTAACTAGTAAAGGTATCACATCACCAAAGAACACCTATAAAACCTAGAAGGACTGGAAGTCACTTGGGCTACCGAGTCAGGGAGGAGGGGAGGGCTGGGGGCCTCAGCCATGCCCCCAACAACCATAACCAGCTTAGCGACAGCCACCAAACCACTGCCAAAAGCACCCCAGGCTCTCCCATGCTGGCGAGTGGGGGTCCCTATGCCACCCCAACACTGGCAACCAGGCCAGCGACAACCACTGAGCCACTGCAGAAAGTGCCCTGGGATCTCCCAAACCTGGGCAGTAGGGGGCCTTGGGCCTCAGGCCTTGGCCATGCTCCCCAATACCCACAACCAGCCCAGAAATGACCAAGACACTGCTGGAAGCCCCCTGGTCTCCCCTGCAGGAATGATTGGGGTGCTGCAGGCCTCAACCTCATCCATCCTCCTTCCTCCTTCTCCCACCATATTTCTTTCCCCTTTCTTCTCTCCCTCTCCCCCAACTGCTCCACAACATCATAGAATGTAAAATAACAATATTAATAAATACATTTTAAAAAAAGACTTGCACAGCCAATGGGAAGTTGAATTTAGTAAATTTCAGTTGATAATGGCAAATTATTTTCTGCAAAAAATTACTTTTATTTTTTCTGTTTTACTATCTGTTGCTAGACAGACTAAGTACAGCTTTGTAAAATCCATTTTATTTTTTCATATATTTCTTTAATAATAATGACAAATCAGGTTAAGAGTGAGCTTAAAAAAATTTGAAGAAATTTTTTTTTTCTATTTCCCCCCTTGGCTAACTTTTTAAAATAACACCCTTGGCTTATAATACCCAGTACATACAAATACCATTACATACAAATTCTTTATACCTTTGACCATGACGGATTGACACTCCGGAAGTAGATTTATGACATTAAACCAAATGTTCTTATTGTAGGGCATAACCAGAGGTTGGATTTTTGAAGCAGATCTTTGATACTGGCTTGTCATGTTATTACTTTCAGCTAAAAGTTAAGTACAGAAAAATTCACTGAGTTAGATTCTAGTTGAGGGAGGTCTTCCTGTAATTGGATGACCTTAGATAAGTCAGTCAGCTGGTCCTTCATGACTTAGCTATCTCACAGTAAGTTCCCAAGACTAATGCCCTTAAGCGTATTAACTGTCTCAAAAGAAAAAGTTATCAATATATTCGAGGTTTTCTTATTAGTCATTGTTCTTAAACCTACTGAAGCTAAATGAATAGTGTAAGCCTGCTTGTTGGCTTCTTTAAATTACATTTAAAGTCATTGACTCTGGAATTATTTCAACTATTTTCTCTTCCATCACATCTCTTATAGAGCTACTTTAAGTTGAAATAATTATGAAAATGGATATAATAATATCCTTTCTTCTCTCTGTTTCTTATTCCTATTGGACACTGCATAACATTTATCTTCCTGAGATTTTTCTGGGGTAGCTAAGTAGGCAATAACTAATGATCAAATCATGAATAAATTCTCAGCATAAAGCTAATAATAAAAAGATATTTTTTAATGAAAACTTGGCACTCTCAGTAAAGGATTAATGTTAATGATGGTGCAGAAGAAAAAAGCAAAAGTAACATATTAATTTTTTAATTTTATTTTAATGTATCAATATACAGTGTAGTTGATTTTCATGTTCTTTAACCAATTCCTCTTTCCCTCCTCCCTCTCCCCCCACCAACATTATATCTGTTCACTTGTCTTCAGTTCAAGGAATTGTTGTGATTGTTGCGTCTTCTTTCCCCCCCCACCATTTATTTGTTTGTATATTTATTTATTTATTTTTAGCTCCCACAAATGAGTGAGAACATGTAGTATTTCTCTTTCTGTGCCTGGCTTGTTTCACTTAATACAGCTTTCTCTGAGTCCATCCACATTGCTGTGAATGGCAGTATTTCATTCTTTTTTATAGCAGAGTAGAATTCCATTCTGTAGATGTACCACATTTTCCATATCCACTCATCTGATGATGGACATTTGGGCTGGTTCCAACTCTTAGCTATTGTACATAGTGCTGCAATAAACATGGGAGTACAAGTGTCCCTTCGGCATGATGATTTCCATTCCTATACATACATTCCCAGCAGTGGGATAGCTGGGTCATATGGTAGATCTATCTGTAATTGTTTGAGGAACCTCCATACCATTTTCCATAAAGGCTGCACTATTTTGCTGTACCACCAACAGTGTGTATGAGGGTTCCTTTTTCTCCGTAACCTTGCCAGCATTTATCATTCTCAGTCTTTTGGATATTACCCATCCTAACTGGAGTGAGATGGTATCTCAAAGTGGATTTGATTTGCATTTCCCAAATGCTGAGTAACGTTGAGCATTTTTTCATGTGTCTGTTGGCCATTTGTGTATCTTCTTTTGAGGAATGCCTATTCAGCTCCTTTGCCCATTTTTTAATTGGGTTACTTGTTTTTCAGCTGTAAAGTTATGTGAGTTCCTTGTGTATTCTGGATATTAGTCCTTTGTCAGATGTATATTTTTCAAATATTTTCTACCACTCTGTTGGTTGTCTTTTCACTCTGTTACTTGTTTCTTTTGCTGTGGAGAATCTTTTTAGTTTGATATAATTCCATTTGTTTATTTTCCCTTTGGTTGCCTGTGCTTTTTCCCTTTTCCTCATTAACAACTTTAGGGTAATGAAATGACTATTTTTCCCCTCAATTTTTTAAATCAATAGACTTCATTTTTACAAGTAATTCTTTTTTATTTCATTTCTATTTTCTCTTTAGATTTATTTATTTACTACTATTTTTTTTACATTCTAAGATATTGTTGTGAAGCAGCTGAGAAGAGGGGGAGAGGGGAAGGGGGAGGAAGATAGGGTGGGAGGAGGTGGAAGGAGGGGGGGCATGGTCAAGGCTCATGGCACCCCTCTCATTCTGACAAGGGAAATCAAGGGGTTTCCAGCAGTGGCTCGGTAGTTACTGGGCTGCATTTGGATTTCAGGGGTGGGTGGCTCAGGCCCTTAGCCTCCAATACTCTGGTTCAGGAGGCTGGGGCACTTCTGGCAGAGGCTCAGTGGTCATCCCTTGGCTGGGCATGGACATCAGAGGGGTGTGGCTGAAGCCATTGGCCCCCACCATCCTGGCTCAGGAGCCTGGGGTGCTTCCAGTGGCAACTCAGTGGTCATTGCTGAGCTGGGTGTGAACATCAGGGGGTATGGCAGAGGCCCATGGCCCTCCCTTCTCCCTGGTTTGGGAGCCCAGGGGCTTCTGGTCCTTCTAGGTTTTACAGGTATTCTTTGGTGGTGTTAGACCTTTACTTGCTAATATCAAAACTTTGTCTCTGATCTGTGAGTATTTTGTTTTTTCTTTCAGTTGTGTGTTCGATTATTTGCTATTCCCACCACTTAAACTTTGTATGGAGCTAATTTGTTGTCCTTTCGTTACTTCTAAAATGGGGGAACTTTCTGTGGGAACCAGCACCTGAGCCCTGTGTTTGACCTAAATTGCTCCTTTGCTGCTGATTCTCTGGGGAAGGTTTTGTGCAGCTCAGGTTTTAATTGTTGATGTTGCAAGCACTTCCGGGTCTTGTGAGTTCCAGTACCTATGGGTTGTGTGGAAACTCTGGACTGGGCCTGAGTCTTTTCAGCAAACTTCACCCCCTGCAGTTCTATATTCCTGACCAGTCTCCACTGAGTGGTCCTGTGCTGATCACCTGTCCATGCTGTACCCAATGTTCCCCTGGTGGGCCTGTCTCCCCCACCACTCACATTCCAAACACTTTCCATGGGGCAGGCCATGTGCCAGTCCTTTGCAATGACTCACTGACCTCTGAGTGGCTTCTTTTTCCAGTTGTCTGTGGCCCCTGACTCCTGTGTGGGTCCACAGGAACCCTGTCAGTGGTCTTGCTGGCCTGGGGGCCACCACACCCCTCTTCACTCCTGCACCCTCCAGGCAACTTCATATGAAGGGCACACCTGTGGCTTTTGTGTTCTCACTAGGGCCAGCCTTGAAGCGGCCAGGGCTCAAAATGTTCACAGTGGTTTGTTTTTTCTCTCATGGTGGCTTCTCCCGCTTTCATGAACTCCATAGGTCTGTCCTCTTCTTCCCCTGAGCTCTAGCAGCCCCAGTTTGGCTGTTGTTGCTTTTTAATAGTTGTAAATTGGTTGACCGTGGGAGAGAGTGACACTGGGAACTATCTATTCTGCCATCTGTCTTTTTTGTCTTTTTGATAACCAAGGTAGTTGATTCTCAAGTACCCAGTTTGAAATGTTAACAGCAACAGAATCTGTCATTTTCCTTAGAAGTCAGCTTCAATTGCTCCATTTCCTCTCTATGTTTCTGTTCCATTTCTTTTTCCAACTTGGCAACATCTTCAGTGAGTTGCTTTCCCCTTTTCTTGTCATTTTTGGGAACAGCATTCTTCATACCCTGAATTTTGTCTTGTAACTCCTTCTTCTCTTTGCAATGCCTTCTCACCAGCTGTTCCTCCTCATCGAGCTCTTCAGTCAAGCCTGCTTCCATGATGACCAGGTAGCCCAGCACTAATAGACATTATTTTTAAGAGTAGTTTAGGTTTACAAAAAAATTGAGCAGGAAGTTCATAGTATTCCTATATATTCCCTCTTTGCCCCCTCCCTACCTGGTAATACCCTATTATTGACATCTTGCATTGGTGTGATTCATTTGTTACAATTGATGAAGTGATATTGATACTTTATTGTTAACTAAAGTCAATAGTTTACTTTAGGGTCATGCTTTATGTTGTACAGATCTGTGGGTTTTACCAAATTGATAATGTCATGTATCGACCACTACAATAACGTACAGAATAGTTTTACTACTCTAAAAATTCCCCGTGCTTTACTTATTCATCCCTCCTCTTCCACCCCAGATATCTAGGGACAACTGATCTTTTTACTCTCTATTGCATTGCCTTCTCCAGAATGTCATATAGTTGGGATGATACAGTATATAGCCTTTTCAGACTGGCTTCTTTCACTTAGCAATATGCTTTTAAGGTTCCTCCATGTCTTTTTGTGGCTTAATAGCATTTTTTTTATTGCTAAGAAACATTCCATTGTATGGATTTACCACAATTTGTTTATCCAGTCACCTATTGAAAGATATCTTAGTGGCTTCAGATTCATGTGCAGGTGTTTGTTTGGACATAAATTTTCATTCATTTGGGTAAATGCCAAAGAACACAATAGCTGGATTGAACTGTAAGACTATGTGTAGCTTTGTAACAAACTTCCAAACTGTTTTACAAAGTGGCTGCACTGCTTCACATTCCTACAAGCAATGAATGAGAGTTCTCATTGCTGCACATAGTCAGTATCATTTGCTATTACCAGTGTTTGGGATTTAGCATTTCTCATAAGTGTGTAGTGGTATCTCATTTTTTGTTTTAATTTGCACTTCTCTAATGACAATGTTACTTTTCACATGCTTATTTACCATCTGCATATCTTCATTGGGGGGTGTCTGTTCATATCTTTTGCACACTTTTTAATTGGATTGTTTGTTTTCTTATCATTGGGTTTTAAGAGTTTATATATTTTGGGTACAAGTCCTTTATCAGATGTGTAATTTGCAAATACTTGGTCTGTTGCTCATCTTTTAATTCTCCTAATAGTAGTTTCTACAGAGCAAAATTTTTTATTTTAATGAAGTACAACTTATCGATATTTTCTTTCATGGGTGATGCTTTTGGTGTCGTACCTTCAAGCTGGTTGCTAAACCCAAAGTCACCTAGATTTTATCTGATGTTATCTTCTAGAAGATTTGTAAGATTACATTTTACACTTAGGACTATGATTCATTTTATGTTAATTTTTGTGAAAAGTGTAAGGTCAATGACAAGATTCCTTTTTTGCACATGGATGCCCAGTTGTTCCAACAACGCCATTTGTTAAAAAGACTATTTTCCATTGAATAGCTTTTGCTTTTTTGTCCAAGATCAATTTATTATATTTATGTGTTCTATTTCTGGACCCTATCTTCTGTTTCATTGATTTATATGTCTATCTTTCATAAAACCACTTTCTTGATTACTGTAACTTTACAGGTAGTCATAAAATTAGATAGTGTCAGTATTCTTATTTTTTAAATTTCATATCCATGTTGACTATTGTGGGTCTTTTGCCTTTTCCACATAAAATTTAGAATCAGTTTAGAATCAACTTCTAGACCTAGAAAGTTTTTCTAGGATTTTGATGAGGATTATGTTGAATCTGTAGATCAAGTAGGGAAAAACTGACATATTAGCAGTAGTGAGTTTTCCTATTCATGAACATGGAATGTCTCCCAGTGTATTTAGATTTCCTTTAATTTTTTTTTATCAGAATTTTGTAGTTTACTTTATATAGATCTTGTACATGTTTTGTTATATTTATTCCCAAGAATTTCTTTTTCTCAGCCTTAATGTAAATAATGATTTTTTAAAAATTTTCTCATATTTTTAAATTGCCAAATAAAAATAGTATGTATTTATCATGTACAACATGATGTTTTGAAACATGTACATATTGTGAAATGGCTCCATTGAGCTGTTTAACATTTGTATCACCTCACATGGTTATCATTATTTGTGGTAACAAGACTTAAAATCTACTCAGGGTAATTTTCAAAATACATTGTTATTTACTATAGTCACCATGTTGTACAATAGATCTAACTTATTCCTCCTATCTAACTGAGATTTTATATCCTTCGACCAAGATCTCCCCAAACCCCACCCCATTTTCCAGCCCCTGATATCCACCATTATACTCTCTAATTCTTTGAATTCAGCTTAATTTAGATTCCCCATATTTGTATATGTGAGATCATGCAGCATTTTTCTTTCTGTGCCTGGCTTATTTCACTTAATGCAATATTGTCCAGGTTCATCCACGTTGCTGCAAATGACACAAATTCCAATTGTTTATTATTCATATATGGGAAAACCATTCACTTTTTACGTATTAAGTTTGTCTCCTGCAACCTTGCTATATTGGCTTATTAGTACCAGGATTTTTTTGGTCAGTTCTTTGGGATTTTGACATAGACTATGTCATCTGCAGACAAATATATTTTTATTCTCACTTCCCAACCTAAATACCTTTTATTTCTTTCTCTAGCCTTATTGCATTAGCTAGGAACCCCAATATGATGTTGAACAAGAGTGATGGGATAAAACATCCTTACCTTGTTCCTGATCTCAGGCGGAAAGCATCTAGTTTCTCACCATTAAGTGTGATTTTAGCTGTACGTGTTTTGTAGATGTTCTTTATCTATTTGAAGATGTCTACTCTATTTTTAGTTTGCTGAAAGGTTTTATGATAATTAGGTTTTGAACTTTGTCAAGTACTTTTCATGCATCTTCTGATATGATCTATGATTATTCTTCTTTAGCCTGTTGATATAATGAATTAAACTAAAAGATAATTCGAATGTTGAACCAACCTTACATAGTGGGAATATATCCAGCTTTCTCATGGAATATATTTTCCAATGCATTTTTGCAATTGATTTGCTAATAATTTGTTCCAGATTTTTGTGTCAATGTTCATTCAACTATTGGTCTGTAGTTTTCTGTTACTGCAGTGTTTTTGTCTGGTTTTTATTGTTGTTGTTGTTACAGGGTATTGCAGGCCTCACTGAATGAGTTAGAAAGTGTTCCCCCTGCATCTGTTTTCTGGAAGAGATTATAGAAAATTTTTATGTATTCTTCCTTAAATATTTCCCAGAATTTACCAATTTAACTATCTATGCATGGTGTCTCTTGTTTTGAAATGTTGTTTGCGGGCGTGCCTGTGGTCCTCCCACAGACCCAGAAGGAGAAGGAGCCGACAGGATTACCCCCGGTGTTGGGACCGAGGGATCTCGGGGAAAAGTGAGTCTGCTGCCCGCCAACCCAGCCCCGTGAAAGAGACACTCAGATGCGGCAGGGGTTCTGTCAGGGCAGTTCCACTTTATTGCCAGTACACTGCAATTTATATAAGCAAGCAAGTAGGGGCTTTCCATGAACTAACCAATCAATTAAAGGATCACGCGGGCATGCATTTTGTACTAACATGTTGAGCATAGCGATCACGCAGGGTTCACGAATGCAGAAATACTGGAGGACCAATAAAAACCTTTTGGAGCTATCTTGGGTTACGCCTCCCCTACTTCCCGTGGGTGCCATCTTCATCGTCCACCCATAGGCACCATGTGGCTCATAGATAATGTTTGCTCCTAAGAATGGGCCCAACATCTCCCCCTATTTTCTTTATAAAAAAGAAGAACAACCCTATAATGGGCAGTTGAAGGCGGCTAACCTCTCAACCTCGTTGGCTTTTTTGTGACTGCGCCTGTCTTAGGTTGTCCCCCTCTGGAGATCTTACCTGTCATTGGCTAGCCAGCGACTTGTGGAGAGCCAGCGGAGCCCCCTTAAAGATTACTGTGGATTTTTTGAAGGGCCATATTGACCCAATGGTTTTGGGGTTTTTTTCTTGGGCCACATTTTCTACCACTTGAGTGAGCATAGTTATGGATACTAGATTTCGTCGAATGAGAGCCATGATTTTAGTAAAAATTAAAGGACCAAATATTAGCACTAAGAGGAGGATTAAGAGGGGGCCCACTAAGGCAGATATTAAGGTGGTAAGCCAGGGAGAACTGTTAAACCAAGATTGAAACCAGCCCTCATAGGATGGTGGGATTAGGCAGAATCCATAATTCCAAGTCTTTTGAGGGAGAGTATCTAGCAAGCTGAGCCTGATTGAGAGAATTTTGAACCTCTTGTAAGAGCTGTTTATGTGCAACTGAAAGTGAGATTTTATCATGAGGCAGGCTGTCCCTTAATAGGTTAAAAAGAGGTAACAGCTGGCCCATTGAAATGGGAATCCAGGGCCATAGCCAATTAATTTCACCTAAAAGGTGTTGTAAATCAACCAAAGAAGAATCTGGGATATGAAGTTGAGGTTTTAAAGGACTAACGCCTTGGAGGGTTTACTGGGTACCTAAAATTTAAAAGGCGGAACAACTTGGATTTTATCAGCTGCAACATGCAAGTTACCCTTTGTAAGGCACATTTGCAGGACTTTATATGCCTCGGCTAATTGGGAAGTATTTAGGGCTCCTAAGATAATATCATCCATGTAATTCATAAACATAGTTTTGGGAAAAGGATGGACTATTGGCCATACTTTGAGGCAAAACCATCCATTCAAAATGTTTATCTGGCCCCTTAAAGTTAGTTGAGGGGACCAAAAAGGCAAATTTTCATAATCCTGTTGGTTTAAAGGAATGGAAAAGAATCAGTCCCTAATATCTATAACCATGAGGCATAAGTTACTAGGAATGGCCGGTACCCAAGGCAATCCCCTTAGGGGGGGTTCCCTGTAGCAACATACTTTCATTAATTTTTCTAAGATCCTGTAACAGTCTCCATTTTACTGAAGACTTTTTAATGACAAAAATAGGGGTATTCCAGGGGCTAGTGGATGGGCCAATGTTTTAATTTTATTGTTCTGCAATAAGTTCCTCAAGTGCTTGCAACTTATTAGCTAGGAGAGGCCACTGCTCCACCCAAATTGGGGGTCCAGTTTCCAATGGATGGGAGGGACCTGGGGGACAGTGTCCTTTAGGATTGGGGGTGCACCTTCCATCTTGTAAGTGGCTTTCCCTCCCACATGTTTTGGAATTTGGGGTCCTCTCTATAATTTGGGCAAGAAGGAAAGTTGAACTGCTGCTGGTATTCCTCCTCATCTAAAATATCATCATAAAATTCTATATAATCAGTGGTGATATAGGCGTCTGCTTGTCCCAGAATGTCTTGGCCTAGGAGGTTTGCATTAAGTCCTGAAGCTATAAGAGGTTTGACTTGCCCTCTTGTGCCATCAGCATCTTTCCAGGGGAGCCAGCCAACAGTTTCTTTGGACTGAGTATTTCCTCCTACCCCCATTATTTGTGGTCCTGGGACCATCCTCAAGCTATTAGGAACTTTCTCCTCTCTAAGGACCGTGCAGTCAGCTCTGGTGTCAATTAGGCATCGGAAATTCCCCCCCCCCCAATCACTATATCCATTTTGGGTCCTAACCCAGGCACAATAGGCACCGTCCAGCTAGCCCTTGCAGGTTTTGGGGCTTTGTTAACTCCTGTTAGCTCTGTGGGGGGTCGGTGTGAGTTCCATCCGGGTTTAGGGTGACTTAGAGGGTTTCTAACTTGTTGTGGTGGAAAATGGGGTCCCCCTTGGGATGACGTGGCTAGGGGCTGCCCCTTTTCTAATGTAAAGGATTGCCATCCTTATCAAATTTAGATTTACAATCTGCCTTCCAGTGGTAGCCCTTTTTGCATCTTGGGCATGGGGTGGTGGGCCTCGGTGAGGATGTCGGTTTGGGCTTGGAGGGCAGTAGCAATGGTGCGGGCCTGGTGGCCTTGGGTCCCCACATCCCTAGAGGCGATAATCTACCTTTCCATAGAGCGGTCCTTTTGACCCACACAGGCCAATTTGTGATCTGATGTCATTCCCTCCCATACCAGCATTTTCACAAACTGGTCTCTTAGGGACCCTGGGGAGAATTTCCTTTGTATGCTTTTTTCTACACTATCCATGAAGGAAGGGAGGTCCTCATTGTTTCTCCAGGTGATGTCTGATATGGGGGGCTCTGTAGGGCCCTCCACAAGTGTTTTCCAAGCTGCTAAGCAGATGGCCCTAACCTGGTCTTGATATGGAGCAGGGAGAGCGGCTTGCTGAATTCCTGTGCTGTATTGGTTTGCCATTCCAGTAGCATCCCAGAGGTTATTGGGATAACTGGGTTAGCGGCCTGATTCCTCTCTGCCTGAGCATGGCATTCTTCTTTTAAAAAGGTGCAAAATTTAATATACTGGGGACCTGAGAGTACTGCCCTACACAGCATTTTCCAGTCCTGGGTGGTGCAGGGTTGGTGCGCTAATCCCTGGAAGATGGGTTCTGCCCTTGGGGAATTTGGACCATCTTCGGCCACAGCCTTTTTTAGCTCTTTTAGGTCTGTAGCCTCCCAGGGGTACCAGGGCGCTGGCCTGTTCCCCCCAGGGTTGACATTGACAGGAAAAGCCTGGGGTTGGTAAGGAAAGTGTGGTGGAGTTTCCCAGGGATTCCCCATTGGCTCATGCTGTTTATGGTTAACATTAACGGGGAAAGCTTGAGGCTGGTGGTGAAAGGGTGGGGGAGCCTCCCAGGGATCATTTAGCTGAAATTTGTGTTGCCAACTGGCTGTTATTTGTTTGTTTGTGGCCCCTCCTGTAAGTCTTTAGTGAGAGGAGGGAGGGGAGGGTAAAGACCCTCCCCTGGGGGCTTATGCTGGGGAAAGTCCCGGTCCTCTTGTGACCCCCCACGTTCCTCTGGTGGGTCCCTGGAATTATTTGTTGGCTGAAAGGTATCCTGGGCATGACCTTGTGAATAGACGGTTAGGCCGCCCTTAACACGCTCCCTTTCAAACTTTTCCCATCGCTCTTCTAAGTCTGGGGAGGTAGGGGTATGGCTGTCACCTTTGTGGCCTTGTGAGAAGCAAGACTTAAGGGCTGAAATAGTAGGGAAAATCCTAAGGGTGGGTCCTCCCTGCAGCGAACCTCACACTGCTGGGCAAGGGTTTGTACACGGTCCCATGTGTCCCAAGAAAACAGGTTGGCTGAGACAATCCAGGGAGCCAGGGCTAGAACAGTTTCCCAGGTCTTGGCAGCCATACTGTCTGAAATCTCAAGTCCTCTACTTTTTAACAAATATTTTAGCTCCTTAAGGGCTGGTTCATCCATTTTGCCCATGGTATTTCCCATGGTGTTTAGACGTATAGAAACAGAAAGAGAAAGCAGCTGAGGGTTATCACCAGAAAAAACCTGACGGGACTGGTGATGGCCAGTATTTTGGAGGGGATGACCAGTCCCTCAGCTGGGAGAAGGCAAGGAGGACTTTCACCTGGTCAGGCTTCTGCTACTGGCGCCGACTGATATGAGACCTTCAAGGTCTACCAAAGAGTAACCCGGGCCACGACCTGTCAATTGTCCCACACCCATCTGCTTGTTCACTGAAAGTCACGGAACGGAGAGGGGAAGGATAGGGGGAAATAAGAGTAGGAGGAATAAGAAAAGAGTGAAAACGACTTACCCTATTTACCTGTTGGGAATAAGGAGACTCACACTGAAAACATCTGTTACCCCAAGATGGCGCTTCTCCAGAGGGAAACTCCGCGCTGAAGCTTGTGGCCGCTCATCGCCTCTCTCTCAAGGCTGCATGGTGGGTCGGTTCTTCCTATGTGGTGGGTCCCTTTTCGGGTGCCAGCTTCTGCAGGGGTGTGCCTGGGGTCCTCCTGCAGACCCAGAAGGAGAAGGAGCCGACAGGATTACCCCCAGTGTTGGGACTGAGGGATCTCAGGGAAAAGTGAACCTGCTGCCCGCCAACCCAGCCCCGTGAAAGAGACACTCAGACGCGGCAGGGGTTCTGTCAGGGCAGTTCCACTTTATTGCCAGTACACTGCAATTTATATAAGCAAGCAAGTAGGGGCTTTCCATGAACTAACCAATCAATTAAAGGATCACACGGGCATGCATTTTGTACTAACATGTTGAGCATAGCGATCACGCAGGGTTCACGAGTGCGGAAATACTGGAGGACCAATAAAAACCTTTTGGAGCTATCTTGGGTTACGCCTCCCCTACTTCTCACAGGCGCCATCTTCATCCTCCACCCATAGGCACCATGTGGCTCACAGATAATGTTTGCTCCTAAAAATGGGCCCAACAGACCGGCACAGACTGTAGCTTGATACATGGAAACTCAGATAAGTTTCCAAGGGCCACAGTGAATCTTGATGGAGGAAAGACTGTTATAGTCAAAGCTGTGTCTTTGCTGCCAAGCACTGACTGATTGCCCCCTCATGTATATACTGTGTATGTATCTCCTGTATCTGAATACATCTTGAGTATAGATATGCTTTATGGGTTACACCTGCAAACAGTGGTTGGAGAATTCCAGCTGCAGACACGGAGAGTAAAGCCTGTGCTGCAGGGACATGTCAAGCATGATCCACAGGTGTTATCCAAGAGAAAGTATGTGGTTAATGTGAAACAGTATTGCTTGCTGGGAGGAAATGCAGAGAAAGGTACCACTATATTGGAGCTAGAAAATGTTGGCATTATTCATCCCACACACAGTCCCTTTAACACGCTGGTATGGCCAGTAAAAAAACCTGATGGCAGCTGGAGGATGACTGTGTGTTGCTTTGCCTCCTATGGATTTGTCACCCCTTTTCCCCTGGGTGACGCAGCCACCAAAGATTACTCTAAGCCCATCTCTTCTGATCAGTGAGAAACCCTGAAAAGGGGTTAATCTCCCAGAATCCTCAAGATCAAGGCATTTCTTCGATTTGAGAAATTAACCCCGAATTGAGGTTCTCTTCCTGCATTTATTCTCCAGACCAGGAAGTTACAGGAAGGGAACATAGGTGGGGATTTTTCTAAGTATAGTTTAAGAAGTTTAACAATAGAAACTGGTAGCATTCAGTAAGAAAAGCAAGGCGACATTCTATAATGGAATTAAATCTATCCACTAACAAAAGCTTGATTTTAGCAAACATTCTCTTCTTAAAGCAATTTCCCAGTATCTTTACATATCAATCAGTAACCTACCTGTCTTGCAGCCAGCAACCTTGCAGTGTTACAATTCTTTATCTTATAACAGAGACTATATAGCCTGGGGAAAATTTCCTGTCCTTTGCAAGGTCAATATTTGAAACTGCAAGGCTTTGGAAAACAAGGCCCTGTTAAGTACATTTGTTTTATGCATACTTCACAACTGTGGACTATCAAGAGCTGAACAAAGTAGTGCCTCCTTTGCATGCAGGTGTGCCTTCAGTTCATGACTTGATGGATCAGCTGATGTCTCAGCTAGGAACTTATCATGTACTGGACCTTGCAAATGCTTTTTTCTCTATCCCAGTCTTGGCTGATAGCCAAGATCAATTTGACTTCACCTGGGAAGGAAGGCAATGGACTTTTCAAGTGTTGCCCCAAGGCTACCTGCATAACCCAACCCTCTGTCATGGTTTAGTGGCAGGGGACCTAGACAGGTGGACTAGGCCCAGCATGGTTACAATGTTTCATTATATAGATGATGTCTTACTAATCTCTGATTCTCTTGCAGATTTAACCAACGCAGCTCCAATGCTGCTAGGTCATTTGGAACAATATGAGTGCGCTGTATATAAGGGTCTTACCCTTCAGATATGCACTTGGAAATATCAGTGGTGGCTGGTAGGTCCCTGACCCCTGTGAGGACAAGCCATGTGGCAAGAGTTATGGGAATTAGGAGATGGAAAGGAAGTAAGTCTTTTCCATGTCACAGAACATTCCCCCTTAGCCAGTCCAGGCAATGATGAAGCTGATGCGCTGTCTAAGGTAAGATGCTTGGAGAGAGCTCCAGCAGCTGATGTAGCTGGGTGGCTATACTGGAGAATGCAGCGTGATGGCTGTAAGACCTTGTGGTTGATGGCTCACTGGGTGCCACATGCTTATAGGCAGAAAACCCAAGAGGAGGATGCTCCTAACATGATGGCAGCTGGATCTTGTGGGATCACTGCCAAAGTCAGAGAACTACAGGCATATCTTCACAGCCATTGATAATGGCTACTGGTCTTCTGTTTGTATGTCCTGCAAGGTCCCAGACCAGGTAAGCACTATTAAGGTGATGAATATCCTTACAGCCATGTAGGGTCAGCCCCTGGTCATAGAAAGTGATAATGGAACCCACTTTACTGGACATGAAGTGCAGAAGTTGGCTTCTCAGTTGTCCATTCAGTGGAAGTTACACGTGCCATATCATCCCCAGCCAGTAGGAATGATTGAATGGTACAATGGTCTTCTGAAAAAGAGACTAAGGCTATCCACCCAAGCCCCATCCCTGAAGGGATGGACATGGCAGTTATGGCAGACAGTCAGTCCCTCTCCAGTGGAGGCTCTGTTGCACAGAGCTGCAGCACCTGTTCCTGGCAACCATTTTTTCTAGCATGATAAGCTGGCATGTATTCTGCCAGAGAGATGAGAACTTTCTCTATTGGTGCCGATAACCTTTTTGTCTTTTCACCCATAGTATTGTGGCTGCAGGCACCAGAGTCAACTGGACACAAACATACGTTTGTGTGGCCAATGTGTTGGCTTGCTGAATATGCACCAAGTTTCCTACCAGTGTCGCTGCAGGATTCTTATGGAAAATCACCCCAATGATGACTACTAACCTGACATGTGTATGGGTGGGGATTTTGTGACTAATAGTTGAAAGGATAGAGCTACGGGGGCAAGCCTCAAGGTGTATTGAACATACAATAAGTATGGAGGTTATATGGATGCAAGGGTCAGCCATCCTTGCCAAGGGAACATTGCAGAAGATGACAGATATGTAGATTGTACAGCGATAGACTCTGAAGGGGTGGAGTGTGAGGAAAATGGAATTGTTATAGTCAGGCCCTATCACCTCATATCTGGCTGGTTATGATTCAGCACATCCATTGTACACAATTTAGGTAAGAGTAGTTAGTGTGCATGTGCACCCATGTACCCCTTGGCTTGTTGATGCTATTGTGTACTTTTCGGTATGGAATGCAGGGCTCAGAACTGCTGGTAGGCAGAGCTCGCATCTGAAGAATAGAACATGTCCACTTTGCTGGTGGCTACTCTGTTTTTCTTTCAACTACCTGGCTCAGGACCTGCACAGGACAGGGCAGAGGGGTCTGTGATCCAGCCCAACAGTAAGAAATACAAATACCAGGTTAGTATGAATGCATTCACTGATTGATGAACTAGGAATGATTGTAAAAAATCAAAGTTTTCCTGAACATAATCAGAGTAGTTTATAGCTTTGAAATTGCTATTACAAAATATTTTAAAACTAAAAATTCTGCTGTTTGTGAACCATCAAAGAGAGAACTTAATAAATCTATAAAATATGTCCATTTGCTAAGTGAAATATTACTTTAATTTGTTGTGGGTAATGATATTTTCAGTTAAATTTATACATGTTATGAGGCTATATCTTCAAAAGTACTAGATATTTTCTCAAAAACAGGCAAAAAAAAAAATGGCTCTCATCTGGTTTTGGGGCTTGATGCCTGCCTTCAAGTTTCTTATAATCTGGTGGAGAAGACTGCTGAATATTTGACCCATTTCAGTAGACAAAGATAAATAAAATAATTATAAGTACAGAGCATAAATTATACAGATATATTTTATAAAAATCTCATGGTGATCTGGCAGTTAATCATATGGATTTCTTTCTTGGCAATTTCTAGAAAAAAAATGGTGTTAATCATGAAAAGCTTTTCTGAAAATATGGACCTTATATTCCATTCTAAAGTAAAGAATGGTGTTGCATGACAGATGGGATTATAGAAGCATTCACTATGTTAGAATATGCTTAGTGAGAGGCACAGGGCAGGCAAATAAAGGATATAATAAGAGATGTTGGATTTAGGTGTTTATTAAGAATTGTATTGGGACTTGGCAAATTGTCAGTACACTATAATAGAAGTTGATTCTAGAAGAAAGACATTCTTTGGAAAATTTGACTTTTTAGTAATAATATTATAAAACCCAAAGTACTTGTATTTTTAGTATTCATCTTAATGCTACATCACTGTTTGTACCCCCGACCTTCACCATATTCATTTCTGTGACATTTCTAAAATGACCTCATTGAAACTCATACATATCAAATTATGGTATAATAGAAAACACAAAAGAACTGCATTTTAAAAGGCACTGCACTTTTGAAAGCACTGCATTGCTTTTAGAATAAAACTGTGGCCAAAAGTTTGTTAAACATCACTTTGTAACTTGTCAGGAACTGTATTTCAAATTTTGATAAAGAAATATAGATAAAATATGGATAAATTATATGGAAGTCAATGTATTGTGATTTTTTTTTCTTATGGAGGATAGGTGTTATGGTTGAATGATCCTATCATAAAATGACTACTACATATTATGAAAAGTTTAGTTCGATATTCCACTCAACAGAATACAAACCAACTTCTTATGGCCCTATTCCATGAAATATGGCCCTTCCTAGCTTTTGAACTTATAAAATCATTTGTGAGGAGTTGTGCAATAGAGGTCTTAGGATGTCTGCTCTGTTGATAAGGTAATGTTTTTGTTAACAGTATATTGAGGTTTTTTTCTTTCTTATTAACTCCTATATGTACTGTAGTTCAGTCATTATATTGTGAAGCAGATTATTTTAGTGTTAATGTGCAGGAAACTAGGCTAAGATTGAATTCCATACTAGATAATTTTTTCTCTTTTCTTAACTTCTCACTGTAAATTTGCATTTTCTTATTTTGTTTTGTGAATAATAAAAAACAGATGAAGGAAACCAGTACCAATACATACAGGAAAAAAAAAAGACATAGGGTAATAATCATTTATGAGCATCAACCTCTATTATATTCAAAGTCATATTTGTTACAAAAAGTAACTGTCAATACTGAAAACAACTATGTGAAATATTTTTCTACTATATCATGATATTATATGCATGGGTTTCAATGAAGCCATTCAATAGTTATGGAATCCATTATACAGAAGAGGAGACTGAGTCTCAGAGAACTTAAAATAACTAGCCTGGTATCATACAGCTAATAAGTAGTCGTGCCAAGATCAGGACTAGGGCATGCATGTTTGATTTTAAAGATTATTCTCTTTTTACTAAATCATGCCACATTAAAATATTCATGGAATAATCAGTTATCATTCTTGAGGTGCTATTAAGTTTGTGGGGAGCACTGTGGTTGAGTGCTATTTTATTCCTTTTATCTTTTGCTCTATTTATTTTTTATTGTGGTAAGAACACTTAACTTGAGATCTACCCTCTTAACAAAATTTTTAGTGGACAATTCAGTACTGTGAAATGTAGATACAATATGGTATAACAGATTTTTAGAATTATTCATCTCATATAACTGAAACTCTATACCTGTTGAACAGCACCTCCCCACCCCCGTTATCCCCTACCTTTAGCCCCTGGCAGCACCATACTACTCTCTGTATGAGTTTGACTATTTTGGATACTTAATACAACAACATAGCTACCTAATATAAGGGGAATCATGTAGTATTAGTCCTTCTGTGACTGGCTTATCTTATTTAATATAATGTCCTCCAGGTTCATCCATGTTGTCATATATGGCAGTATTTCCGTCTTTTTAAAAGCTGAATAATATTTTATTGTATGTGTATAACACATTTTGTCTATTCATTCACCCATCAATAGACATTTGGGTTTTTTCCACATCTTGGCTATTGTGAATAATGGTGCAGTGAACATTGGAGTGAGGTTATCTTTTTGATATACTTATTTAAATTCCTTTGGATATATACCCAGAACTGGGATTGCTAGATCATATGGTAGTTTTGTTTTTACTTTTTTAAGAACCACCGTATTGCTTTTCCTAGCAGCTGCACCAATCTGCATTTCCACCAACAGCATACAAGGGTTTCAATTTCTCCACATCCTTGCCAACATTGATCTTTTGAGTTTTTAATAATAGCTGACAGGTATGAAGTGATAGCTCATTGTGATTTTATTTGTACTTCCTAATGATTAGGAAGAGAATCATTTCATATACCTATAGGATATTTGCATGTCTTCTTTGGGGAAATGTATTATTCATTTTCAATTCCTTTGCTCATTTTTGAATTGGGTATTTTTTCTTTAAACTGCTGACTTCTTAGAATTCTGTATGTATTTTGGATGTTATCTCCTTATCAGATATATATTTTGCAAATATTTTTCTTATTCTGTGGGTTGCCTTTTCATTCTATTGATTGTTTACTTTGCTGTGTGTGTGAAGCTTTTTAGTTTGATGTAGTATACCTGTCTATTTTTGCTTGTACTTTTGGTGTGATATCCAAGCAATCATCAAGATCAGCATCAAGGAGGTTTTTCTCTGTTTTTTCTTCTAGGAGTTTTATAGGTTCAGACTTTGTGTTTAAGTCTTTAATCCATTTTGAGTTAATTTTTGTGTATGGTGTCAGATAAGCATCCAATTTCATTCTTTTTTGCATATGGCTACCTAGTTTTCCCAACACTATTTGTTGAAGAGAATCTCCTTTCCCCATTGTGTATCCTTGGCACCGTTATCAAAGATCAGTTGACTGTATATGCATTTTTTTTTCTGGGATTTCTATTCTGTTTCACTAGTCTATGTGCCTGTTTTTATTGCAGAAACTTACTGTTTTAGTTATTGTTACTTTGTAATATATTGTGAAATCAGGAAGTGTGATACCTCCAGCTTTGTTCTTCTTTCTCAAGGTTTCTTTGGCTATTTGTGGTCTTTTCTGATTCCAGGTAAATTTTAGGATTGTTTTTTCTAGTTCTCTAAAAATGCTATTGGGATTTTGATGGGGAATGCATTGAATCTGCACATGCTTTGGTTAATACAAACATTTTAACAATTACATATCAAGACTTTCAATTTATAAACATTGGATGTCTTTCCATTTATTTGTATCTTCATTCATTTCTTTCACCAATGTTTTGTTGTTTTCATTGTACATGTCTCTCACTTCTTGGGTAAGTTTATTCATAAGAATTTTATATTTTTGATGTAAATTCGATTATTTTCTTAATTGCATTTTTGGATAGTTCATTGTTAGGTCAATATCCCTGATGACCACAGATGCAAAAATACTCAACTAAATACCAGCAAACCAAATTCAACAGCACAATAAAAAATAAATCCCAGGGATTTATCCCTGGGATGCAAGAATGGCTTAATATATGCAAATCAATTAAAGTAATACTCCACATTAACAGAATGAAGGATAAAAATCACATGATCATATCAATAGATGCCAAAAAAGCATTTGACAAAATTTAACACCATTTTATGATAAAAATTCTCAACAAATTTGGTATACAAGGAATTAACCTAAACACAATAAAGGCCATTTATGAGGATGCTTCAGAAAGTTCATGGAAAAATATAATTAACAGATAATATATATCTTTCCATGAACTTTTTGAAGACCCTTGTATGTAAAGCCCACGGTAAGCATCATATTCAACAGTGAAAGGCTGAAATTTTTTCCTCTAAGATTAGCATTAAAGCAAAGGTGCTCACTCTTGCCACTTCTTTTCAACATAGTACTGTGCAATTAGGCAAGAAAAAGAAATAAAAGTCATCCCAATCAGGAAGAAAGAAATAAAATAGTCTCTGTCTGTAGGTGACATAATCTTATCTGTAGAAAATCCTAAAGACTCCATGAAAGTCATTAGAACTAGTAAACAAATTTAGTAAAGTTGCAGAATAGAAAATCAACATGCAAAATCAGTTGCATTTCTGTTTTATTCCTTTTAATTTCTTGTAGTTGCATGTTTCAGAGATTCTAGTGGAATTTATTCAAAATGTACATTTTTTTCTGTCTCAATAGGACTGATGTGATGGAAAATAGCTCATCTTGTTCTATTTTATACCTTCTAAATACAACATCTTCTAGTGATAGTGGAGATATTGAAAACTATTAGAGCAGAGAAACTATTTTTAAATATGAGAATTAAACAATTTAACAATGACTTTACCCTTAAAATTTAGTACTTTTATTGCTTGCAAATGAACTGTTTGGGAGTCTTTCAAAGTACTTTATGTCAGTGGTCCACATGCTGAGAAGCTTTCATTCCTTTATATATAGGCAAAAATTGAATTTAATCTATGTCATTAATGAGGAATTCACTAAGCAAATCATGATATGGTCAACCCAATGTTGGCAAATACTAAAAATGATGATGTATATGCCTATTTTGTTAATGTGGAAAATGCACATGATATATTTTTGTTTGTTTTGTGTTTTTCCTGCTTGTTAATATTTTTAGGTGTCTTTCTGTCTTTTATTATTATTTTTGTTTTATCACTCTATTGAAGCAAACCAAAGCAAAAGACCTAAATTTAGGGTATAAGACTCTAATGGTTGTTATAAACTGCCTCTTAAATAAACTTATACAGCTTTTAGTTAATCTTAATGCATTTTTTTGTCATGACAAGTTGTAAGCAAGTATTCTTTAAGTTAGTTATCAGTAATTTTTTCTATAAATGGTCAGATAATAAATATTTTAGTTATATTGTGGGTTGCACACAATCTCTATTGAATTCTTCCATTCTCCTTGTTCTCCTTCTCCTCCTCCTCCTTCTCCTCTTCTTCAATATCTCTCTCATTTGTTTTCTCACCCTTCAATATGTAATAAGAATAATAATAACCCACGTTCCACCAGCACCTCGGCAACCTGCCTGGGGACCTGGGGTATGGAGCCAGGGACCAGATCCCCTGTCCACAGGCAGGCACACTGCCAGTGCCAAGGAGCATGCCAAAAACATCACCTCCATGTGGGTGGGCCACCACAGCCTCCCCAATAATCACGGCTGCTGTGAAAGTGGCTAGACACCACAACCACCATGCAGATGGTCTGCCAGCCACTGGAGTGTATTGACACAAGGAGAGTCACCAGCAGAGACTAAAGAAAAGAAGAGGCTGTCTCTCTCCACAAAGCCCATTCCAGAGTGACAGAAGAAGCATCTGCTCTATGATAATACTGGGGGACATGAACGCACCTCTCAGCATTGGACAGATCATCTAGGCAACAAATCAACAGAGTAACTATTACTCTTTCAGAGGGAGAGAAGAAATCTAGGACAATTAGAGGGGAGAGGGGGGAGGGAAAGAGAGACGGGGAGAAATTGGACAAAGAGCGTAAAGAATAAGTACGATTTGTAACAATATACATACTAGTAATATTGATTTGATCAACATATGTCAACATTGAATCCCCAAAATATGTATAATCATTTATGATTCAATAAAAAAAAAAGCTTAAAAATAAAATAACCCACATTCTTAGCTAGCAGGCCTCACAAAAACAGGCAGCTGGCCCAGTGCAGGCATGTCTCTAAACTCATGACTTGTGTTTGTTTTCTTTCTTTTTGAAATCATAGCCTGGGTATACTCTTATGAAAGCAAACATATCCATGTCTAATTACTACCAGAAAGAAAAATTTGACACCAATTCTGCCAAAATCAAAGTAGTTATTTAGAACAAAATTCTTCTGTTGTTAAATAGATGATTCGAAGCAAATATATCTAGTAAGTTAAGATTACACAGCTTTTCATTTTTACTCTCGGTATTTCCTAGGTTTAGAAAAATTCTTTGGGGAAGAACTCTGGAGTTTCAAGTGAATATTTTTTTTCACACAAAGATAACTAAAACTGCTACCTATGTTATGATAAATTCTCTCACCATTCCTGATTCAGCTAGCTCTACACTTCTGAACTGAATTATTGAAGTTATCCTTTTCACTAACACATCAGTCACTCTCCAGAGATTTCAATTTCACAAATGAAGTTAACAGTCTGGGAAAGCTATCACAAGTCATATTGCAGGGATGCTTCATCTGACTTAGAGTCGTAGTTTGCTGGATTCTCAAGATACAAATCTGATCATATCACACTCTTTAAGAGATCTTATATCTCCTCATTGTTATCAATTAAAATTCCAACTTATCTTATTAATTTATTTCCTATCACTAACTCACCTCTTATGCTTGAACCACGCCAAAGTACTCACTGATCCTCAAATACATATTTTCTCTGCCTAAAATGCCATTCCCTAATTTCTCCACATGAAAAAAATCCACATATTCTTCATTTTTTGGCACCATTTGACTGAACTAAATTTGACATTGAAAATTCCCAAAGGGAAAAGTGATGTTTAAATAGTGAAGCTCTCGCAATACATGCCACAGACTTTAAAGAGGTCTATTTTAATAAAAGGTAGTATTATATCTCAGCAGAGAACACTTATCATAGACATCTATTTTCTATTATATCTTAAAATCAGTCAAGACATGCCAACCTCCATGATGAAGTGTTTTTACATAAATTCTCACCTTAGATTCGAAGATTTGAAATAAATGGTCTTCAAAAGACAAGGCTACATGGATAAACAATGTCATTCAAATCTTACCTGATGAAATTGCAAGAAATGGGAATTATGTGATCTTAATTATTCATGAGAGTGAAGTTTGGATTAAATTATCATAAGTTCCTAGGCAGAAAGACTCAGGATAATGTTATATTTTCCAGAGATTCTTACATGCCTCTGAGTTTATGACAAAAGTAAATCTGGAGTATGCAGAAGAATTTCTTAAAAATAAATTCTTCTATGTTTTCTCACAAAACCCTTTGCCACTCTTTAACATCACAATTTATTTGTAGATAGCCGTGCTTCAACAGTAAAATTCGGGGGCTTCATTTAAAAGTTAAAAAGTCTTTTGAGAAATAACTAATTCACAATGTTGAGATTTATGCACAAGATATCTGCACCGTTAGGAATAGATACACAAGAAAGTTGCCAACATAAGTCTGGAATTATATCCAAAGGAACTATCATTTCACAAGGGGAGCTAAATGCCACTCCATTTCTATGCAACCACTGTGCGAATTCATTTTAATCGTCTTTAAAAGAGAATAAGATTAAAAAAAAAAAAAAAAAAAACCTTTGGCATCTAACATAGCAAGTGGTCTTGAACAAGCAGACATTTTAAATCTAACTAACATCTAATGGTAAAATGAGAAATAGAAAAATTATAAGTACGTATGCATAAAGCATCTGGTGTAAGAAATTATAGGTGTATACTGTATCACTTCCTGGTTAAATAATTGCATTAATCATGGAGGCAAGGATGTTAATAATGCCAAACGTTACTGGTTCCCCTGTCAATATTTGTGTTATTGTTGTTTAATGTGAGATTCTACGGTTACATACAACAATGATTTAAGCAGACATTAGGTCGGAATACTTTTGCCATAAAAAAGGTCTTTTGACACAGGTTGATTCATCCTTTGACTATTTAACATTATTTAATAAAATAAGCACTTAGATAAGGACTTTAATGTAAATACAAAGTGTAGTTGTGCTCTGAAAATGTTAATATTTACTCAGAGTGAAGTAGAAGTTGCACTCACCTTACCCTTTAACATTTTAGCAACAGATTTTTTAATAAGGAAGCCATTTAGGTTATAAACAACTTATTGGTTCACTTTATATATTTTAATGTTACAAGCCACATTATATCTTTTTTGGAAGTAAGAGCAATGTAAATTAAATTATGTTAAAGTAAAAGTGTGTAAATCACACAGAAAATGCTAGTTTCTATTAGTATAATTATTAATATTGAATTTGATTAACTTTTAAAACTAGTGATCACATTCATACTTTTATTTCCATATGAAGTTATCATTGAGTGTGGTATTACTCTACTTTACAAATGAGTCAAAGCACAGCTTTATTCTCTTAGAGCTAAAACAAAGTCATTGTAAAGCAAAAATCAAAATTCAAAATTATTTATACATACCAGTGAAAAGTGAATTCAGTCATCTGAATACTTTCTCAAATATTTTGTTATCTACTAGACTTATGTAGTTTGATTTTTTGGTCTTCATTTTTTTTCATTATTGAAACATAATTGATTGTACATATCTGTGGGGTACAGAATTGAATAGCAATAACTGTGTGCAATATGTGATGCTCAAATCAGGATAGTTACTATATTTATCATCACACAAAGTATTTATTTTTGTGGCACTTTTACTGAATTCTCTCTACCCCCCCCCCCACATCCCCCTTTCCCTCTCTGGTAGCCTCAATTCCATTCTATCCTTTTGAAAGTTCAAGGAATTATTGTGATTGTCGTATCTTTCTTCCTTGTTTTTTTTTCAGCTCCCACTCGTGAGTGAGGACATGTGGTGTTTCTCTTTCTCTGTCTGGCTTATTTCATTTAACATAATTTTCTCTAAGCTCATCCATATTGCTGTGAATGGCAGAATTTCATTATTTTTTATGGCAAAGTAGTATTCCATTGTGTATATATAGCACATTTTCTTCATGCAGTCATCTGCCAATGGACATTTAGGTTGGTTCCAACTCTTAGCTATTGCAGATAGAGCTGTGATGAACATGGGAATGCAGGTATCCCTTCAACATGATGATTTCCATTCCTTTGGGTATATACCCAGCAGTGGGATGGCTGGATCGTATGGGAGTTCTATCTGTAGTTGCTTGAGAAAACTCCATACTGTTTCTATAATGCCTTCACTGATTTACAGTCCCACCAGCAGTGTAGGAGGATTCCACCTTCTCCACATCCTCACCAGCAGTTGTTATTTTCTCTTTTTGATAATGGCTGGTCTAACTGGGGTGAAATGATATCTCAATGTGGTTTTTATTTGCATTTACCTAATGCTTCCTGATGATGAGCGTTTTTTCATGTGTCTGTATATCTTCCTCTGAGAAATTCCTACTTAGCTCCTTTGCCCATTTTTTAATTGGATTACTTGCTTTTTTACTGTTAGATTGTTCCTTGTATATTCTGGATACTAATCCTTTCTCAGATGCATAGTTTGCAAATATTATCTCCCATTCTAAAGGTTGTCTTTTTGTTCCATTAATTGTTTCTTTTTCTGTGCAGAAGCTTTTTAGTTTGATATAATCCCATTTGCTTATTTATCTTTTTGTCGCCTTTGCTTTGGTGGTTATATTAATAAAGTCTTTGCCCAGTCTTACTTACTGAAGTATTTCCCCTATGTTTTCCATTAGTAGTTTTAAAGCTTCAGGTCTTATACTCAAGTCTTCAATCCATTTTGAATTGGTTTTGGTATATTATGAGAGGTATGGATCTAGTTTCATTCTTCTACATATGGATGTTCAATTTCCCAACACCATTCATTCATTGAAGAGGCAGTCTTTTTCCCAGTGTATGCTCTTGATGCCTTTGTCAAAGATCAGTTGACTATAAGTATGTGGGTTGATTTCTGGATTCTCTATTCTGTTCCATTGGCCTGAGTTTCTATTTTTATGCCAGTACCATGCTGCTGTGGACACTATAGCTTTGCAGTATAATTTGAAGTCAGGCAGTGTTATGCCTCTGGCTTTATTTTTTTTGGCTCAGGATTGCTTCAGCTATTCAGGTTCTTTTGTTGTTCCATATGAATGTTAGGATTGTTTTTTTCTATTTTTGTAAAGAATGTCATTGGTATTTTGATGGGGATTGCATTGAATCTGTAGATCACTTTGGGTAGCATGGACACTTTCCCAATGTTTATTCTTCCAAACCAAGAGCATGAAGTGTCTTTCCATCTTTTCATGTCCTCTTTAATTTCTTTCAGTAGTGGTTTGTAATTCTTGTTGTAGAGATCTTTCACCACCTTGGTTAAATTGATTTGTACGTATTTTATTATTTTTTTTGGTAACTACTGTAAATGGTTTTTCTTTCTTGATTTCTTTTTCTGCTAGTTCTTTATTGGAGTATACAAAAGCTACTGATTTTTGCTTGTTGGTTTAGTATCCTGCAGCTTTACTGAAATTGTCTAGCAATCAGAATACAGCAACACATCAAAAAAATATTATACACCACGATCAAGTGGGATTCATTCCAGGGAGACAAGGATGGTTCAACATATGCAAGTCACTAAATGTGATACACCACCTCAACAAAATCAAGGATGAAAACTATGATTATCACAATAGATGCAGAAAAAGCATTTGACCAAATTCAACATCCCTTCATAATAATCACTCTCAGCAAATTAGGTATAGAAGGAAAGTATCTCAAAACAATAAAAGCCATATATGACAAACCCACTGCCAATATCATCCTGAGCAAGACAAGGATGCCCACTCTCACCACTCTTATATTTAACATAGTATTGGAAGTAATAGCCAGAGCAACCAGGCAAGAGAAAGAAGTAAAGGGCAGATGACATGATCCTATATAGAGAAAACACTAAAGACTCTACCAAAAAGTTATTAAAGCTGACTTGTAAAGCATTGAATTTCACTAATATTTAAATAACTATTATGTATCAAACACCTTGCTAGGCTCTTCTATATACATTATCTGAATTCATCAACCTCTCCGTGAAGTGCACATTATTACTCCATTTATAGAGGAAAAAAACCAAGGCTCAGAAAAATTACATGAATTTACATAGTAAATAGCAAAGGTGTGATTTTAGTCTGGGTTGGGCTTCAGCTCCCAGAATTTTTCTACAATATTGCTTTCTACAATCAGTAAAGAAATGATTTTGCTGGAATATTTGATAAAAAATAGTCCAGTTAACCTGGGTGTATGCAGACATAGCCAGAGCCTAATATCATAGCTTATGCCTAAAAGCTATCAAATAAAATCTCTTCAGAATATTTTATAAATAGATAATTATTTTAAATCTGTTAAGAGCCATATTTAGGAAGTAAGGGGCCTATGATACACAAGTAGGCACATAGTAAGAAAATAATTTATATAATTTATTTTACACACAACAGTTACTGTATTCTAAGCATAAGAAACATTTAAAATTTATTGTACTTGATGTCACAAGATCATTCACATTTTTTGTCATGCAAGCATAATGATTCTAGTGATCAACATATAATTGCTTCAACCCTTAAAAGCTAGAGGATTAATTAATGACCAAGGTTATCAGATTGTTAATGTCCTGATGTAAATATCTGTGAAAATCTCTTAAAATTAATGATTTAAAGATTATGAAAAAGAGTTTAAAACTAGTTTTCTTTTTTTTTTCAGGACTAATTACTCTATTCAACCAAAGAACAGTTCCCACATAATTGTAGGTGTTAAGGATACGACATGGCCAATTAGAAATGGCCTGGCACTAAAATATGAGGTAAATTAGAAAACCTATTGCTTATCTATGATCAATAGAAACCACCTACCCAAGTACAGCTTACTAACCAAAGTGGGCAAAGCTAGAATTACTGTAGTAGGCATGACATTAACTTGACATTTTGGGAAGTTACTTTAAATCTTAATTGATATGTTTATTCTACCCTCCCCTCTCCCCTCCAAGGCACAAGAAAGATGAATGTGACAAGATCCCAATATTAAGTTTCATACTTCCTAGGTAAGTTCTGAATGGTAAAGTAATGATCTTTTGAAAAAATTCTTATATGTATACATACGATCTCAGGTGTATTTATGGAGTATAGAGAGATCCTTTAAAATAAAAATATTTTATATGATATGTTTCACTTATTGTATTAGTTTGTTTCTGTTGCTTATGACAAAATACCTAGAACTGGGTGATTTATAAAGATAATGAAATTTATTGTTTACAGTTTCAGAGGCTGGGAAGTCCAAAGTCCAGGGAACACATCTGGTAAGGGTCTTCTTTGGTGGTGGCTTTACAGCAATGCAGGGTTCTCACATGGCAGAAAATGGCAGAGCTGAGTGAGACTAACTTCTCATGTGCTCTTCTTTTAAAGCCCTCAGAACCACGCCCATGACCACCATTATTAATCCATTCACTATGGCATGTTTTTAAAATCTAATCACCTCTTCAAGGCTCCACCTTTCAATGACCATAATAGGATTTCCCACCCTCAACAGTTACAGTGGGGATTAAGCTTCTAATATATGAACTTTGGGGATGAAATTCAATCAATCCACATGAAATTCAATCAATCCACAGTACTTATTTACTTGAGTTTCTACAAACAAAATACTAAGAAGCATATGAAAAAATGCTCAACATCACTAATCATCAGGGAAATGCAAATCAAAGCCACAATGAGATATCTCACCCCAGTTAGAATGGCTATTATCAAAAAGACAAAAGATAACAGGTGCTGGCAAGGATGTGAAGGAAGGGGAACTCTAATACACTGCTGGTAGAACGTGAATTAATACAGTCGCTATGAAAAACAGTATAGAGGTTACTCAAAAAATTAAAAATGGAACTCCCATATGATCCAGCAATCTCACTTTTGGGTATATATTCAAAGTAACTGAAATCAGTCTGTCAAGAGATATCTGCACTCCCATGTTCACTGCAGCACTATTTGCAATAGCCAAGATATGGAATCAAAATAAGTGTCTACCAGCAGATGAATGTATAAAGAAAATGTGGTATATTTACATAATGGAATACTATTCAGCCCTAAAAAGAATGAAACCCTGTCATTTGCAGCACCATGGATTTAACTGGAAGTCATTATGTTAAATGAAATAAACCAGTCACTGAAAGACAAATACTGCATGATCTTACTTATTTATGGAATCTAAAAAAGTTGACTTCATAGAAGTAAAGTGTAGAATAGTGGTTACCAGAGTGTGGGAGGGATTAGGGGTAGGAGGGATGGGAAGAGGTTGGTCAACAGATACAAAGTTACAGTTAGGAGGAATAAGTTCTAGTGTTCCATTACACAGTAGGGTATCTATAGTTAAGAATAATATGTTGTATATTGCAAAATAGCAAGAAGAGAGGATTTTGAATATTCCCACCACAAAGAAATTATAAATATCTGCGATGGTAGAAATGCCAATTACTCTAATTTGATTATTATATATTATATACATGTCTTGATACATCACACTGTATCCCATAAATATGTACAACTATTATGTGTCAATTAAAAATAAATGAACAAATTTAATTAAAAAAATAAAAGGATGTAATATACTTTAAAAGGGGTATGTTGTGCTCTAAGAAATAAATGAGAGATAGAAGTTGTCTTTCATTAACTGGAGAACTCCCTTACTTTTGGCATTTATCACCTCTTGCCTGGACAATGCAAGAGCCTTCTAACTTTTCTCTCTGAATACAATCCCTCCTGATAAAAATTCATTTTTGTGTTGGTGATTCTGTTTTCTCTCTAAAACATGGCCATAATTTTTTGTTAGTCTTCTTAAAAAATCTTCCAGTGCCCCCCAACCCCGATTGCCATAGAAGTGGTCTTCAAGATTTATTATAGTCCCATTTTCCTACCTACTCCCTCCAAAGCAGCTGAGGAACTCTAAGATACTCTCATAGCTTCTTGGAGTACAGTCTGAAAACCACTGACTCATAGGATATAATTTCCATTCCTTGGCACAAAAATTAAGATCCTTCCCAATCCGGCTCCAGTCTATATTTTCAACCTCGTTCTTGCTATATGCATCCCATCTTTCTTCACAATACAAGTACTCCAATTGCTCCAGACACTAACCTTATAATTCAGTGCCTTTATTCATGTTATTTACTTAGTTTGTGGTGATGGTTTCTCCCTCTCTCCATGGCAAACTCTTACTTAGTCCTCGAGGTTCAACTCATAAGCCTATCACTTCTTCCACTGTGGTCTCAGAGAAAGTGTACATTCCCTTTAAAAGTATTTACCACATTGCTTTTGTTTTGGCAATTGTTTCTTCAGTTAGGATGTAAAGTACACAAAGTTAGCCATAATTTTCTATTCATTTTAAAATCTTTGGGCCTTGTACATGTACTTAGACAAATAAATTGACAAAATGTTATTTATTCGATAAGCGTGGGTAAAATGATTAAACTAGAGATTGTGAGATCAGATTATATTTGATACCTTCCAGTTTTGATTATCTGTGGTTGTATATTTCCAGCATAATGCATAGATTTTTATTTTATTTTATTTATTTATTTGTTAATTTAAAAAATTTTTAATTGAAACATAATTGATTATACACATCTGTGGGTTACAACATTGAATATCAATACCTGTAGCATATTAGTATAAAAATCTTAGCATCTGTTACGTTATGAATATATGGCAATATGTGTGTGAAAAGTGAATAGTAACAGGTTGCTGAAAATAACAGATTCTGTCAGCCAATCTCTTTTGTTCTTAGTAGGTTGAGCACAAGCCATCAAGTCATGCTGTGCTTTTTCTAGGAACTCTATAAACTTAAAAAACTATCTTCAGGCCTTGATAAAACTAGTTTTGTGAAATTCCAAGTAATCACTCGCACCTTCACCTCAGTGTTTGCGTTGCTGTAAGAGAGGGAAAGGAGATGACAAAGGGAGAAGATGGAGGAAAAAGAGAAAGGGAGGAAGAAGAAGAGAAAGGAGAGACATTTGCCTGATATGATGAAATAGGCTATCTATGGATGCAGTGTGGTTCCCCTATTAATTTAATATGAGAAATGTACAAATCTACTCTGCAGAACCCCTCAAAGTGGGTGAAATAGTTTTCTATAAAAGTATACAAAGGTCTCAAAAATATAGGTCTAAAATAAGTTAGGGGAAAGTATTCTCTCCTTCTCCACTCACCTTGATTCAAACATCACAGATGACTTTGGTAGACATTCAAGTGATAATTTAAGGTTGGTATGAGCTGGTAGTGCACTGCTGAGGAGAAATTTAATAAGATTCACCCATCTCAATGACTGCAATTCTGTACAAATTCAAAGAGGACATAATACAACTGCAAAGAATTACTTACATAATACCACTGCAAAGAATCAACGCACATACTTTCCCCAGTTTTTCCCATTTTTAAAAAAGTTAGCTGCTGTCCAATCTTTTTACCTTTTCCAATGAAAATAATATATTCATGAGAATTTTGAAAGGACGAAATAGAGCAGAATATGGTAAATAATAACTTGAATTTTTAAAGAAGAAAAATTTCAGTAAAATATGTTTTAATTTATAAAATATTTATAATATAATTTTTTTGGAGAAGACCTTTGGGGCAGGGTGTTGATTTAATCATATGCCTTAGTCATGGCATACTATGGATCAGGCAAAAACCGTTTCTTGTGTTTTATGTATGTATACATTTGTACATCCATTCACCCACTCATCCACATATCTACCTATTTGTTTCATCTATCTTGTTCATTTTGCCCCAATACTTAACCATCCAATGTGTTAATATATATCATTGACTTCATGTTTGCTTTTCAAAATATGGTGAACTTTTGTGAGTATATATATTTTTCTTCTAATTTTAAGATATAAAATTTAATATCTGCAAAAGAATATATCATATACATGTTATAAAGCATAATTATAAAATTACCATTTGTGTACCCACCACCGTTCTGTCTATCTCTATGTTCTTCCCTTATTGTGTCTGTCTCCTTCCACTTCTCAGAAATAACCACTATTCTTAATTGTGTATTTATCATTTCCTTGCTTTTTCTGTAGTTTTATCACTTGACTATACGTGTAAATAATATATCATTTATCATTGCTTGTTTTGTGCTTTATAAAAATAGTAATATTCTGTATATAGTCTTCTGGGACTTGCTTTTTCCTTCTAACATATTCCTAAGATTCAGCCATATTGTGTGTCTATATGACTGTATGGTTGAAATCCATTCATTTTCACTGCTCTATACCATTACATTGTTTGAATTTACCATAATATATTAATATTTTATTTATACACTTCCCTGTCACTAGACATTGGTATTATTTCCCGTTGTTGCTATTGTCTGATAGTTGCTGGGTTTTTTGTTTTGTTTTGTTTGCTATGATTAACAATGCTGCTATGAGAATTCTTATTATATCTCCTGGTACACATATATAATTTTCTTCATTTTTTTAAATTCTTTTTTCCTTTTGATTGTCTGCCTGGGTTATCTCAAAAAGACCGTTTTCAAGTTCTGAGATTCTTTCTCCTGCTTGCTCTAGATTGCTGCTCAAATTTTCTGTTCTGTTTTTTATTTCAGTGAGAGAATTCTTTTTTAAGTTATTAATCTCTTCGTAAATTTCCTCCTTCATATCCTGGGTATTTTTTCTTGTTTCACTGTGTTCTCTAGTTAATTCTTCTCTTATTTCTTGGAGTTTTCTTAAAATCAGTGCTCAGAAGTCCTTTTCAGACATTTCAAGGTTTTCTTGCTCTATGGGGTTTGGTACTTGAGAATGACCATTTTCCTTCGGTGTTGTCATATCTTCTTGTTTATTTGTAGTTCTAGTATTTTTATGCTGATGTTTGGTCATCTGTAGAACACTTATTTCTTCTATCACTCTGGAGTGGGTTATGAGGGGGAAGACTTCCTCCTCTGTTTATAGGTTCTGCTGGTGACTCTTCTTTTATCAATGCAGTTGAGAGTGAGATGGGCTGCCTCGGCTCCTTTTCAGTCAGTGTGCAGGACCTGTGCACTCACCTGGGCAGCCAGCTCGGTGGGTGGTGGGGCCTCTCTTTGTCGGGAGATTTTTGATTACTAACTCAGCCTCCTTATGAATTACAGTTCTGTTCAGATTTTCTACTTCTTCAGAATTCAGTTTAGGTTGGTTGTGTCTTTCTAGAAATTTTTCCATTTCATCTAGGTTCCAATTTGTTTGTGCACATGGGTTCATGGTAGTCTTTCATAATCATTTTTCTTTCTGTAAAATTGGTAGTAATGTCCCCTCTTTCATTTTTTAATTTTAGTTTTGGGTCTTTCTATTTTTCTTATTCAGGTTTGCTAAAGGTTTATCAATTTTGCTGACCTTTTCAAAGAACCAACTCATGGTTTTGTTGATGTTTTGTATTGTTTTTCTGTTCTTTATTTTATTTATCTCTGCTCTTATCTTTATTTCCTTTCTTCTGCTAGGTATATGTTTTGTTCTTCTTTTTCTAGTTTTTCTTTCACTGTTGTTTTTTTTAAATGCATTTTTCTTTTGACATTATATCTAATATCTTAACATCAAACCCAAAGACCTGTGTCATTTTCCTTGTCAAAATATGCTTGACTACATTTGTTTTGGTCTTTTTTGTGGCTCTCTATTTTGTTCCATTGATATAGGTGTCTATCTTTTGCCAATACCACATTGTCTTGATTATTTTAACATTGTAAATTTTGAAACCAGGTAGTATGAGTCCTTCAACATTGTTCTTTTTCAGAGTTGTTTTGGCTTTTCTAATTCCTTTGCCTTTGCATATAAATTTTAGTTTCAGCTTCTCATTATCTACAAGAAAACTTGTTGACATTCTCATTGGGATTGTTGAAACTGCAGATAAAAATTTGGAAAAATTGACATCTTACCAATATTGAGTCTTCCATGAAAATTTTTGTGTTTCTATTCATTTACATCTTTATTGACTGCTTTTATTAGTGTTTTGTAATTTACTCCATGCAGAGCCTGTATTTAATTTATTATTTTCATACCTGTTTTTTATTTTGTGCAGTTGTAAATTGTATTAATTTTTATTGCTGGTATATAAAAATACAATTGGCATATATCTATATATCTCAAGGTCTTTGGATACATACATACATACATACATATATATATATATATATATATATATATATATATATACACACACACACACACTAAGAACTTGATAAAATTGTTTATTTGCTCTTGGAGCTTTTTTGCAGACTTTTTAAAATTTTCCATATAGAAAATAAATACCATCTACTAATAGAGACTAGGGGTCATTTCATTTCTTTCTTTACATTCTTTAGGTCTTATTTCTTTTTCTTGACTAAGTGCTTTGCTAGGACTTTGAATATGATGTTGATTAAGACAGGTGGGAGAGCACATCCTTACCTTGCTCCTGAACTCTTGCCATTGTTAATGATGTTAACCATAGGTTTTTGATAGATAACCTTTTATAAATTAAGGAACTTCCCTTTTATTACCAGTTTAGTGTGAATTTTTATGTTTTTTCCTGCATCTATTGAGATGATATGTGGGTTTTCTTATGAGGTCTCTTAATGTGGTAAATTACATTGATATTTGAATTTTAAACCAGTCTTGCATTCCTGGGAAGAACACTTTTTGCTCGATATATATTATCTTTTTGTATATATTTCTGGATTTGATTGGCTAACATTTTGTTGATGATTTTTTCATCTATATTCATGAGGCATATTGGTATTTTCTTTTTTATAACATCTTTATCTGGTTTTTGATATTAGAATAATGCTTTCATCATGAAATGAATTGGAATGTGTTTCTCCCTCCTTTATTTTCTGGAACAAATGCTATAGAAATTTTGTAGAAATACTTATTTCTTTCTTAAATGTTTGCTAGAGTTTGTCATTGAAATAACCAATCCTCGAATTTTCTTCATTGAAAGAGTTTTGTGTACAATTGCAATTCTGTAATAGATTTAGGATTTTTCATGGTTATTTTATTTTATTTTTTTATTTTTATTTTTTTGTCGTTTTTTTTTCGTGACCAGCACTCAGCCAGTGAGTGCACCGGTCAGTCCTATATAGGATCCAAACCCGCGGCGGGAGCGTCGCCGCGCTCCCAGCGCAGCACTCTACCGAGTGCACCACGGGCTCGGCCCTTCATGGTTATTTTTTAAAAACTTTGGTAGTATGTGTTTATATTAGCTTTCTACTGCTGCTGTAACAAATCACCACATTCTTACAGGCTTAAACAATGCAAATTATCTTACTCTCCTGAAGGTCAGAAGTCTGACATGTGTCTCTCTGTGCTAAAATCAAGTTGTTGGCAGGGCTGTATTCCATTTAGAAGGCAGTAGGGGGTGATCTGTTTCCTTGCCTTTTCTAGCTTTTAGAGGCCATTTGCCTTCCATGGCTTCAAGGAAGCCATTTTTAAATTCAGCTACATCAATTCTCTTTCTGAACTTTCTTCTACGATCACATCTTGAAGAAGTTTTCTATAACTGTTATAACAAGTTAGCACAAGTATAGTGGCATCATACAACACAAATCCATTATCTCACACTTCCAGAGGTTATATGTAACTTCATTTCTTCTGGAAGCTGTAAAGAAGAATTCATTTCCTTGCTTTTTCAGCGTCTAGAAGTTGTCTGCATTCCTTGCCACTTAGTCCTGTATCACTCTGACCTCTGTTTTCACTGTTACCTCTCCTCCTTTGACTCTAACCCTCCTGCTTCCCTCTTATAAGGACTCTTGTGATTATATAGGGCCCACTGGATAACTCAGGATATTTTCCCATCTCAAAATTCTTAAGGCTTCTGTTATGGTTTATAATATAGTCTATATTTGTGAGTGTCCCATGTACATTTGAGAAGAATGTGTATTCTGCTGTCATTGGGTTGAGTTTTCTGTAAATATCAGTGATAGTGTTATTTAGATCATCTATATCCTTACAATTTTTCTAGTTATTTTATCAGTACCTTGGAGAGAATTGTTGAATTCCTCAACTTTAATTATGGATTTGGTTATTTGTTTTTTTAGTTCCATCAGTTTTTCTGTATTTTGAGGCTCTCTTGTTTAGGGCATGATATTTGGGATGGCTATGCCTTCTTGGTGAATTGACTCTTTTATCTTTATCTAATGTTTCTGTTTCTACCTGATAACATTCCTTGTTTTGAAGTCCTAAGGGTACAGTTTTTGGTTGTTCTTCCTCCTGAAGAGTAAAGCTTTTCTTTCATAATGGAGTTAGGGGAGATGGGTCTGGATGAAATTTTATCTGTGGCTGCCATTCCCTTCACCTAGGCAGTATCATGAAGAAAATTTTCTTGGGATTCTCCCTGCCTTCCTTGTGAGCACATGGTGGGATTCCTGACAAAAAAGTTTTCAGGATGGTGCTAACCCCATTTGATCTACCACTTGTAAAGTCATACTGTCAATCCAGCCCATGTTCTAAACCTTAAGCAATTTGTTAAAAAAATTTTGACTGAATCTTCTTACTGTCTTACATGGCATCCAGTGGCATTTTCTCCAGGTAAGCCAATACTAAAGCCTGGTTTTTCCTTGCAGGTGCCAATCTCTCCCCAGATTTTGGGTTAATTGTTAACCTTTTTCTTTAGTTCTTTGATGGGCTAAAGAAGTCATTAATTTTCAGTATCTTCAACATTTCATTACTGTAAGCATGGGAGGAGTGATTCTCTTTTCAGTCCTTTATATCTCTGAGCAGAAACCAAATGTGACATTCACCACATTTTATTTATTAGGAATATAAGAGACACCTAAATTGCCTTCAACTTTCTATTATGACAAACAATGCTACAATAAACATTTTCTATATTTCCCTATGGTCCTATGTGATAATTTTTTGGTCTATCTATATAGAAACTTGATTTTCCTTTCCCTGACTTCCCTGCTCTTATCCTTTGGCCATTTTCGTTATTTTATTTTCTTGTTTAGCATGTGGGTTTATCTTTGTTTATTCTGGATATTAGCTACTCATCGATTATTTCAAATATCTTCTAACAATATGTTGACTGGAGTCATTTGCTAAACAGAAATCCTTTATCTTGATATACTCAACCCATCAAATTTTGTCTCACAGTCTTTGCTTTTGGGGCCTTAAGATGTTTTTCATTATCCCTAGACTACAGAAATTATAAGACATTTTTTGAACATCTATGCAATGTTTCAAATCTTACTACCAACGTTTTACTTAGTATACATTCAAACATGTAAATTAACCTTAACTTTTGAGACTTAGAAAAAAGAGATCACTTTAGCAATGTAGTATAGTATAACATAAAGAATACTGAACTACAAATTGGAAGGCCACAGGTCCTGTTTCAACTTTACCACTTACTAGTTGTGACCTTGGTAAACTCATAGCCTTGAACTTCATAATATTTCATTGTGAAAACAGGGATAATACCACCAAGTGTACCTTAGGTTGTTATAAGGATAAAATGAGATATGTGTTTTGGAAGTACTTTTAAAATTGTATATTGTAATACAAATATAAAATCATGGTGTGGTCAGTTTGTATTTTTGGTTTCCTAAATCAGTGTTGAGATTTCCTAAATCAGTGACTTTCAGAGCACAATTTCAAGTATACTAATCAATGATCACACAAAATGAATTCTATGTTCAAATCAGGTTGGTATTGTAATTCAAGCCAGTTATTTACTGAGGGATTTTTTAGAACCATTACTATTCTAATATACACTGAACTTTTTCAAGAGTCTTGCAATAGTATAAATTGTGTTCTCCTCACAGCTATTTGAGTGCTGGATTTCTCCTCATGGGATACTTATGAACATCTTCCAGAAAATATTGCATAAAATACAAGTTTGGGTCAAAATTGGTATATTGGAAAGAACATGGGGCTTTTCATATTCCAATTCTGTTACTTAGAGAGACTTTGGAAAAGGTACGTAAACCTCTATTAGTTTATTTTCTTCATCCTTGAAAACAGGAGTAAAGACTTTCATTGAAGTTTATTGCAAAATAATGTATATAAAAATAAGTGCCTAGCACATAATAGGAACTCAGTAAGTGCTGGTGATGGTTTGTTTATTTTTGTTATTGTTGATATTATTATTATTAACAATATCAGTGTAGACATTGATATCTGATCAATAACTTGTATTTATCAAATCTCGGTTTTCTCTTCCTAAACATAATACTAACAGAGTGAGATAGAGGTTACTCATGTTTCTTTGCACCAAGATATCTTTAGTTTCCCTGCTGATCTTGTAACTGAAATGTCAGCTGTGCTGGCTGCATATTGTCTGCATCATTATCTTAGCCACCACTGAAATAAAAATGGGTAGTTTGAGCTGTTTCTCCAAAACGTTTCTATGGCTCTAATGTAGATGAGACCACAGGTGGGAAATTCTTTCATCCATAATCCTATGTGAGAGTTGAGTTTTCATTGTGATATGTGACAATGATGAAGGTTTACCTACCCTCCTTTTCAATTCTTATCGACATCTATATCTCCTTTTCAATGTGTTCTTGTTTACTTTAATCATCACGTTGTACGTGTGTGCATATATAGTAATACATATACATGCACACACATACATGGCATACTTCAGTTACCTCGCTTACATTTTGAATTCATCCCATAACAAAAAAGTATTTCATTAATTTTTGTTCAAGGGGAAGTAGAATAGCTACTCTTTCTGAGTATTATCCTGGAACTTTTCTAAATCTATGAAGCTACTACCATCAGTGTCCAAACATGTAGTTATGCAAATTCAGTTCTGAAGAGTTAAATAATTTTCAATTTGTTAGACAGTGAAAAGTCCTTATGCTCCCATGGTAGCCTTACTGTGGTATCTTAAGCCTTAGAGATTTAGAAGTCACAGAATTTCTTTCAATCTGACCTTTGTAGGATTCCAGTAGGGAGAGTGAACTTTGATAGCCACATGTTCTTTCCTGTCACCTTTCAAATGCTCAGATTGCCAGTAGCCATTTCAGTTTGTGTAGAACAATGAGAGAAGCTGGTAACAGTCTTTGTCATTTCAATTTTTCACACATTTTCTTTTTGTAACAGCCCTTGCCATTTCAATTTTTTACATATTTCCTCCCTCTCTCTCTCTTTTTCTTTCTCGTGCACGCGTGCTTTTGCTCTCATTTTCATTCTCTCTCTCCTGTACACGTGTGCTTTCCATGTGAGTGAAAACTATTCTTAGCAGCCAGCTGCCGCAGGCCACTCAGCTGTAAGAAAGCACAGCTTCAGAACTGTCAAACAAAATGAAAATGAAGCAATTCACAAAGGAGGCAGTTGGCTAGGATTAGGCCTGGGGATCCCACTCTACTTTGCCAGGTTGCTACGGTTCATCAGAAAAGCCCGGGTGAGGGAGATATTTTACCTCCACTTTTGCAGCCACTCTCACAGGAACACTGTTCATCAAAAGGACATCACCTAAAGCTTGCTGTGGAAGGGTTGATTACTAAAGAGCAGTCAAGGCCAACTCAGTCTGCCTGTCCCTTTTACACTTATGCAAAGACACAAAGTTACTATGGCGATAAGGAGATAGAATTTGCAGCAGATACTGTACATGCACCTGTTCTGAGTGTTATTGATTCACTTATGATCCTCCCATGAAATCCAAAACAATATCCTCTCAAGCTTTAGAAAGGCAGTGGAAAAAGTGACTCTCATAGCTTTGGCCCAAAAAGTGTTTCTGCAATGGGGATCAAGAGCGGAATGGAAACTATTGACTTCTCTTTGCATTATGTCAGTGAAACCACAACAGACATTGCTCTGAAAACCATCTCTTCACTGGAAAATACACACAAAATAAAATCTATGTTTCTCATGGGGTAGAGTTTCCTATAAAGGTAACTAGTCTATTGAACTTGCTTTGTTCTATTTTCTTTTTTGGTAGAGTCAGGTGATGGTGTATGCTGAGGAAAAACAGCTTCTGAGCCCTGAAACATGCTGAGCCAGCTTCTCCCAATGGCCTAAGTAGGTGGTACATTAACCATTCACTTTTTCAGGCCTCCAGGCTCTGCTGACATAATTGTTTAATAAGTCCTACCCTGGGAAACCGAAAATGGGAATGCCCGATATACTGCTCAACAGTACCTTTTAGGCCTCAGGACAATCTACCTTTTTATTTCTCTCCATATGACTGGCAAATTAAAACAAAGTTCCTTTGAATTTATTTCAGTCTCAAATGCCAACTCCTGAGATATGCAGAGATTATATCCACATTCGGACAAACTACTGCACAACCAACAGTTCCCCTCTTATTACTTGTGACCCCTAGCTGGCTTTTCCTGCTGTTGGCTCAGCATCCTAGTGCATGCAGTGTGACCCTTTGCCTTTGTAGCTCCTGTTGTTCAGTAAGGGAAATGAAGTCGCCAGCACTTCACTGTAGGAATTTTTGTTCCACGTGGAGAACCGCCTTTGCTTTAAGATCCTTCTAATATTTTATTTCAGTGGGAGGGAGAAAGAGTCACTGATCGTTTTTATGACACTAGAAATTTGCGAACAGCTTAGTGGAAGTTAAAAGAAGAGTATTATGACTCAGGGGATTATAGGTTTGAACAGCCAAATTTGAAGGAGTTAAATATTTTGGGTTGGATAACTAAAGTCTGTTTAATTAGAGGTAAAAAATGAAGTCTTGCAATTCTTGAAGGGTGAATATGGGCTACTTAAAGTACATTTTGTTAGCAGAATTGACAGAACAGAGAGATTGACTGGTGTGATATACTGGCATTTTGAATTTTAGTTAGTGGAAAGACCTAGAATTGAGATCTTAGTTTTATTCATCACTATGTGACCTCTAGTTGATCACTTTCTTTTTTCATCTTAGTACTCAAAGTAAAGGATTTTAGGATGATTTCATAGGTCATTTTCTGCTCTGCCATATGACAATTCTGTAACTTGTGAACTCTCTGCTGTGGTAGTTATTAGCACTGATCACCAAGTATTCCTGATGACCTATCTTCTGAGATTTTTCTGGCACCCTTGTCATTGAGTGAAGGTCTGTGACTAGCTCCTGCAAGTTAGAATTTTTGTAAGAACTTCCATAAATAGAAGTGATATCATCTGTCACTTCTGGGCCAGAGTGCCCATTTGCCAGCATGAAACCTTTCATAGATATTCTTCTCTTTTGCATGGCTACCAGTAAATTTAAGAGGAAGGCTACTTCTTTAGCTTGGATGTCTGAAGTATTTCCATAAATAGTGTGCCACTGCTACCCAATGGACATGTTAGTGTGAGTGAACAGTAAACATTTGCTATGTTAACATACTGAGTTTTGGAACTTCTTTGGTATTGTAGCATAATTTAGCCGATTTTTACTATTATATTTGCCTTCCCTGTTAGACTGTAAATCTCTTAAAAGGAAGACCATATTGTTGACAGCTTTTGCAGGCTTATACCCTACAACTGAAGGTGTTAAATAATTGTTATCTTAGTTGTTGACATTTCAGGAGAATTTTTGCCAGAGTAACTGGGTTATAATAGAGAAAGAATGGAGGTAAGAATTATTTTTTAAAACTCTCTTAGGTACAATAATAAGATTAGTGGTTCTATAAGACATAGGCCTTAATTAAGCAAACACCAAATGTTAATACATTTGAAAATTATGTGATGTAATATTTTATTTCTAGCTATAATAACCACAAAACAGACTCAAGTAGCAGTTTGATACTCTTTAGTCATGTACGCATTTTGGTCAAAATCAGTCAACTGTTTTACAAGTTAATAGGCAGCATACAGATTTAATAATGTGAAATGCTTATTGGTCTTTATTCAACAGGTATTTAAGCACCAACTGTGTGCCAGCATGTGCTAAGATGCAATAGATACATTAGCAAGTAAAGTATTTGCAGTGCTGTTGCTGTAGAATTCATCATCTAGCAGGTTGAAAAAATAGGTAGAAACTATGTGTAAGGTGGTTAAATACTCTGCCTTTATTTAGTGGAATGTAATGCCAAAAATTTATTTTTAAAATTGTATCAATCAACCAGAGATTAAGCCCATACGATTCTAAGCAACTGGCTTGATTTCTTTTTCCCCCTATGGGGGATTAATTTACTGCATTGCTTCATTGACTAGGTATCTTTCTAGTGTCATTTACATGTAGCCTTATTCTATTTCCCTTGATGCAACAACCGATTATTTAAAGTCTCACATCACCACTTTGCTTTCATTAAGAGCTCATGTTCACCAAATGCCACTCCTGAGACTACGATACCGCTATGGCATCTAGTTTGGAAATGCTAATATGTATCTTGAAAAAGTTACTTAAACTATTTTCGTTTCAGTTTTCTAAACTGTAAAATGAGCGTGTTGAGTTATATAGTCTATGAGGATCTTTCAGTTCTAAAATCGTATGATTACAAGGTTCCATTTGCTCTTTCAGTGGAGAGAAAGAAATTAAGCCCCTGGACCTGAGAAAAAGAAAACGAATCTTTAAATACGTACTTGTCAACAATCCCTTGAAGGGTTCTGAATGATTATACTCTGTATTATCAAGACTTTGTAGATTATCCATTATACATTTGAAAATCCCAGGCTAGATTCCTTTTTGCTACATCACTGTATTTTGAGTTGGTTACCGCCACTGTCTATTCATGGAATGTCCTACACAAAACACTTTACCGAATATAATCAGGAAAGAGATTTTCTAAACACTGAAAAAATAAAAGCAACCTAAGTGAGTTGGGATCATCTACCTTATCAATCCTTTTTGTCTTATAATGCTTTAAAAAATGGTTACCACAGGTGGGGAGGGGGGAGAAAATGGGAGATGTAAGTCAAAGGAAGCAAAATAGCAAATAATGTAGGATGAACATGTCTAGAGATTTAATGTACAATGTGAGAACTACAGTTAATGAAATTATATTAGAGATGTTTGTTAAATAAGATTTTGGCTGCTCTTGTCACAAAAAAGTAACCACGTGAGATGGTAGATATGTTAATCTGCTTCATTACTGTAACCATTTCACTATATGTATCTCATAACATCATGTCATAAACCTCAAATATACACAATAAAATTTATTTTAAAAAGATGTACAGTTTTATTACTTAGTATTTCTTGTAATTGATCACTCCTAAAAAAAGTTAGTGTTTGAAGAGACAAGTAGACCTTGGTTTACATCTATCTGTCTTTAAAATTTGAACACTCTCAACCCAATCACTTGTGCCCTAGTTGATGAGATTGGTTGATTTTGAAGGCCTGCATTGCCACCTAGTGGACAAATGGTGGTAGCAGCTGACTATGTGAGCCTATTTTCAGATACTATTAGCTAGGAAATATGCTGAAATTTGAATCCTTCTAACATGTCAAATTTTAATTCAAGGTTTTTGTTTCCTAGACCAAAAATAAGATCAGAATAAATGCCACAGTCAGTGCCCTCCTTTGCCTTCTTAAAATAAATAGTTGGAGAATAAGACCATTTTGCTGATAGCTTGTACGCGTGTTCATTTAAAATGCACATCCCATCAAAATTACCACATCAGAAGTTTCTGCTTTAATAGCATATGTGGAGTGCCAATTAGAACAGCTGAGTTCGAGTGAAAGATTTGGGACTGCTGATTTTTCTCACCCTTATGGGAGATATCAGTAATTCTTACACATCAGAACTAAGAATTTCTTGCTTTCAGGACAGTTAAGTGTTATACTTATAATTATTTAGAAAAAGTTTTGGAATTAAACTACAGCTCTTTAGACTAGCATGGTGTATTCTTGATACTCCCATTGAAAACATCTAAAATACTGAATAAAATAAAAAATAAAATAAAAAAATAATGAAATGAAAAGTTAAGATGTTCTCAGAGATCAAATTCTAAGTGAAATAGAAACCCAGACAAGTTATCTGGACACTAAAGCTATCTTTCACCTTAAAGGCTTTTGCTAAACCTGGGAACATCAACTTTCACATTTTCTGAGTGTGAGGGGTGAGGGAGACAAACAAAGGGCCTGTTAAAGTTAGGGATTTTAATCAGATATTGTTGGGAAAAGCAGTCTAATGTAAGCAGTCTTTCAATACCCTCTTAGCTGAAAAAGAACGGGCCTTGGGCCTGAAACACTTTCTTACCAAGAGACAAAGAGTTTTCAGAACTTTTCCTAACTTGTCACCTTGTGTGGGAATATCTTTCCCTGTTTCAGTCTCAGTGTGTATGCCTTTGTTCTGTTCAAGCCAGTGTGTCAAACGGCACCAGGCCATCCCCACTGCTGTATCTGTCCCCTGAAGGGAGGAGATGGAGTCCTTCTGCACAGCACAGGAAAGGTGTGCACAGGCCAGTTGCCTGCCAGGAGGGACCTGCTGGCCATAGGGAATCGACACCCACTACTGAAGCTGGTCTTGCTTGGTCTCTTTTCTATGTGAGTAAAGCATTGTTCCATCCAGTGCTTGACTGTGTTGTGTTTTCCTTGGTGACTCTGATACTAAGCTGCAGTGAACTCTCCTCCTGGTAACAGGCAACAGATGTCACTTGCTTGACTGTTTGGCACAGACAGCAGGATTGCCAACAGTACATTCCATGGTACGGTGGAAATGCAAGGGCTCTTCCCCCCCATTGTCTCAGGTGGTGCTGGCTGGTGGGGGTGCAGGAGGTGAGGTGCAGTGGGTGATGGAATTACTATGGTGCTGGCCTCTCTCTGGCTGCACATGGATAAATGAGATCCAGCATCAGTTCCCATGATGTCCCAGAGGTTGCAGACAATGTCTGAGGGAAGTAAGAAGTCTCTGTACAGGGGCCTCTGCCTAGTCCATGGCATTGTAGGCTTCAGATAAGATCTGCTTCCACTCAGTGATAAACCACCATGAGGTCTTTTTCTGAGAATGAAATATAAAAACTGATGGACAGATATGGATCAAAGTCAGGAAAGTCTCATGCAGCCTAACTGGTACATCAGTTTGATGAAGAATCATTGCAGACCCAAATGTCTTGGGCCAAATGGTCCAGTTAAGAATTGGACCAAATTCTCTGGTTCCCCATCTGACCAGTGACCCTACACCCCTATTAGAATAAATGGGGAAGCAGGAGGAATTCAGACTTTTATGGGATTCTTGGATACCAGTGACCGAATAATATTTCCAGGTATTCATAGGGGTAAGATTAAGTTGGTAGCATTGGAGGGTTTAAGAGTGAATGTGGTGACCCATTGCGGATTGGTGTCATGCACTTGTAGGTGGGGCCTTTGGGCCATTTGAAGTGCCAGTGTTCATTGTTCCCACTGCCAAGTGTGATATGAGCATTGACATTTGGGCTGCTTACTACACAGAATGTTATTGTTGCCTGAGGGGGTATGCCCTCTCCCAGAAAAGAATTCAAGCCAGAAAAGAATTCAGTGGGGTGTATTCACTCTCACCTGTCACCCAGTTACCCAAGCCCCAATGGGTTCTTCAACAATATCAGTAAAGAAGTTTCCCCTTATCATTGGTTTCAATTACCTGCGGTCTACCACAGCCCAGAAACATTAATGTAAAATTACAGAAATAAACAATTCATAAGTTTTAAATTGCATGACATTTTGAGTAGCATGATGAAATCTTGTGCCATCCAGCTCCATCCTGTTTGGGACGTGAATCCTCCATTTGTCCAGCAGATCCATACCATGGACGGACACTTCCCTCCTGTGAGTCACTTAGTAGCCATCTAGGTTATCCGATCAACTATCGTGGTTTCACAGTACTTGTGTTCAAGCCTCCTGTATTTTATTTAATAATGGCCCCAAAGTGCAAGAGTGGTGATGCTGTCAATTCGGATATGCCAGAAAGAAGCTGTAAAGTGCTTCCTCTAAGTGAAAAGGTGTAAGTTCCCAAGGTTGCTAAGATCTACGGTAAGAACAAATCTTTTATCTATGAAATTGTGAAGAAGAAAAAGGAAATTTGTGCTAGTTTTGCTGTTGCATGTCAAACTGCAAAAGTTACGACCACAGTGAGCAAGTCCTTATTTAAGATGGAAAAGGCATTAAATTTGTGGGTGGAAGACATGTTCTAATTGATGGCAATTGGGTTTGGTACTATCTGGTGTTTCAGGCTTCCAGAAGGGGTCTTGAAGTATATCACCCACGGATAAGAGGGGACTACTGTATTGCATACAAGACGGAAGAAAAGTACATTACTTTGTTAATTTAGGACTTGCTGCAGACCGGAAAGTTACAAACCACTCTGCCACTATTTAACAGTCCATTTGGCCAATTCAAAAGGCATCTAAAATATGGAAACTGACGATGGACTATCACGGGCTGAACACCAAGGTTTCATCCTTGGTCCTTGTGGTGCCAAATATCATTACTATCATTGAGACATCTGGTAGCAACTCATACCAGAGACTGATGCAATGACTAGTGCTGGTTGGGCCATCAACCCTGACAATGTCCAAGCACCTGCTTCACAGTGCAGCCCCTGAAAACCACCTAGACTGATAATCAAAGATGTATTCCTAACAAAGTTAGACAGATGTTGCTGTCCCTGGCATCTACTACTAACAAGAAAGAAGTTGAAACTGGCAGGCCTCTTTGAGTACTGGAGACAACATGTATCCCACCTGAGTGTTCTCTTGGCCTCCTAAATCAAGGTGACTCACAAAGCAGCCAATTTTAAATGAAGCTTTTTGCAGCATCAGGCCTTGGAAGCCTAGTATGATCCAGGCACTGCTTTGGGACTTTTGAAGCGTGCTAGTCTGATGGAACTGCAGGTGCCCACTACTCCTCTACACACTGATTGGAATCTGTGGCAGCAGGAAACCATCACTGAGGTGTGTCAGCCTCTTGGATTTGGGGCACATAAGTTACGTGACGTGGCCACCAGATACACAATTTTTTAATAGCAAACCCTTGCTTGCTATTGGTCACTGATAGAGACCGAGTATCTTGCGAGTGGAGCATCACATGTGACACTGCAACCTGAACTGCCCGTTCTCACTTTCCTGCTTACAAACCCTATCAATATAATTGGAGCTCAACAGAGCTCCATCATCAAATGGAAATAACACACCCACCCTTGGATCCCGAAAAACTAATAGGCTCCATAAACAAATAGTTTACCAGAAAATAAAAGAATTCCATTGGGGATGCTTTGGCCCCTTTTGTAACTACCTGGGGTCCAACATTCAAAGACATGCCCACTAACAATGTGACATGGTTTACTGACGTCTCTACAAACTAAAGACATGAAATCCACTGGTCCACAGTCACAATCTGACTAGCAGATGGCCATTTTTTGACTGAGATTGAACATGGAAATTCTACTCCATGGTGCTACATGCTATGGTGATAGCCGTGCAGGCCACCCCTATTATTATGCCTTGCTACATTTTCATCAACTCATGGTCCATTACCAATGGCCTAGCCATCTGGTTAGGGAAATAGCAACTAAGTGACTGGACTACAAAAGAATCGCCCATATAGGGACAAGGAGTATGGCAGCAACTTGCTGCCTTGAGGGGGGAAAAAAACCAAAAAACATTTCTGTAATATAAGATGAACCTTTATTGCTCCCTATCACCCTCAGACAAAAGAGATAATAGAACAATGGAATGAATGACTTAAGCAACAACTATGCAAGCGCCATTAAGAAGGACAACTGCCATTGACTTGAGTCTTTGTGTACCCCCTAAACTCCTATGATGAAACCTATTCCCCAATGTGATGATATTTGGAGGTGGGGGCCTAGGGAAGATGATTAGATCATGAGGATAGAACCACATAAATGGAATTAGTGCCCTTATAAAAGAGGTGCCAGATAGCTCCCTTTCCCCTTCTGCCATATAAGGTTATAGCAGAAAGATAGCCTTCTGTAAACCAGGAAACAGGTCCTCACCAGATGTTGAATCCACTGGTGCCTTTATCTTGAATGTCCCAGCCTCCAGAACTGTGAAAAATAAATTTCTGTTGTTTATAAGCCACCCAGACCATGGCATTTTATTATAGCAGCCCGAACGGACTAAGACAACAATGAAAGCCATTTAGACATTAAATGCTGCATGCCAATGGAAAAGAAACATGACACTGCAATGCATGTTAGGAAATACTGAGCTTGGAATGGGTGGAGAATCAAGCAGTGGCCTGATTAGGTTGTGCCCGTGAAATCCCATTCTCAGAATACTCAACTGTTTTTTCTATTTTCTCCAGCCAGACTGTAATTCTCAGGGGTAGTTTGTAGTCCTTGCCACAGTGACACCACCAACAGGGCCTTGCAGTTCAAACCCGGAGGCAGTGCGACATTTGAGTGCTGTTTTAGTCTGTTTTGTGTTGCTATAACAGAATTACCTGAACTGGGTAATTTATAAAGAAGAGGGTTTTATTTGGCTTACAATTCTGGGACAGCTGCATCTGGCATGGGCCTCAGGCTGCTTCTACTCATGGTGGAAAGTGGCAGGCAGCCAGTGGGTACAAACAGATCACATGGTGACAAGAAGCAAGAGAGAGAGAGAAGATGCCAGGGTCTTTTTAAGCAATGAGCTCCTGCAGGAATTAATTGAGTGAGAACTCACTCATTAATCCCCCCTCCCCCAGGGATAGCATTAATCCATTCATGAGGGATCCGCCCCTATGACCCAATCAGTTTCCAACACTGCCACATTGGGGATCAAATTTCCACATGAGTTTTGGAGGGGACAACACATCCAAACTCCATCAGGTGACTTGCTTCTGTAGAACTCTAGGGGGACAGGGAAAGGAATGACATAGCATTGGGGTACTAGTGACCTCCTGGTCATGCTTGAGACCCCTGGCTCCACAACACAAGTGGGTGATATTATAGGATATGTCAAATTCATTCAGGGTGTAACTTTCTTTCCAGGTTAGATGATTGGGTCTGAAAGGTTTGTGTAGAAGATTCATAAAGCAAATGTACTTCACAGGGCCTGGTTTTCAAAGCTTTGCAGTTTCAAATATTGACCTTACAAAGGACAGAAAATTTTCCCCAGACTATTGAGTCTCTATTGCAAGATAAGAATTGTAACACAGCAAGGCTGCTGGCTCAAAGACAGACTGGTTACTGATTGATATGTAAAGTTACTAAAAAGCTGCTGGAGGGAGAAGGAATGTTTGCTAAATCAAGACTTTGTTAGTGGAGCACTTAATTGCCTAACAGAATGTCACCTGACTTGTTTTTACGAAATGTTACCAGCTTCTATTGTTAAACTTGTTAAAATGATGTCTCTTACTGTAACTTGCTGGTCTGGAGAATAAATGCAGGAAGTGAACACCAATTCATGGTTAATTTCCCAAATGGAAGAAATGCCTCACTGTTGAGGGTGATGGGAGATTAACCCCTTTTTGAGTCTTCTCACTGCTCAAAAGAGATGGGCTTTGAGTAATCTTTGGTGGCTCCATGACCCAGGGGAAAATGGGTGACAAATCCTTGGGAAGAAAAGCAACAAATGATGCCCCGTGTGAGGAAATTCTGGGTCCATGGATCGGAGACCGACCTACCAAGCCTTGGAAAGGAAAATAAAGAGTACATCTGCCCGTCACCCTGACAAAAGCGGGGGGGCCTCAACAAAAGAGGTGGAGAGAAAGAGGGTGTCCTCCACTCATCCCGTCAAAAGGGAGGTTCCTGTCAAGAAGGAAGTCCCCATTGAAAGGGGAGGCCTCAACAAAAGAGGTGAAGGAAAAAGAGGATGTCTACTCATCTCGTCAAGAGGGAAATCTTGGTAACGGGATCACAGGAGCGGCTTTCGATTAAGCGATTGCATGCCTGCTGTGGTGTCTAGCTAGGGCTTTGCCCAGATGATTTGCTTTCTTACTCTCTATCTATTCTTGCCATTATGGGTAGTTTACTGTCTAAGAGGGAAATTCAACATAGTTCAGTCCTTCTATGTCTCCTTAAGGCAGTAGTTTATAAAGTAACTAACCATCATCTAACTAAATTATTATTGATTATAGTGGTTTGGAAATTTTATCGAATTGCTTTAAAAATTATTCAGAACCTTAACAAAAGGAAAAAATGTGTTTATGCCATTAAAAAGGATGAAAAACAATCCTCACCTCCTCCTCCTCCTCTCCCTGCACTTCCACCCTTGGAGGCGAACAATTCATTTGTTCCCTTGATGGAGTCCTGTCTTAAAGAAGGGCATAACATGGGAGTTGATGCTCGTCATGTCTTTCCTGTTGTAAGAACTGAGACTCAGTTGAGACATGAAAACCTCCCATAGTCCTTGTTTAAAAGATTTAAAAAGAGCATCACAAAAAATGGCTTACACAGTACTTTTACTAAGGAATGCTTAAAATCAATTGCTGAGGGGTATAATCTGACCCCTTGGCATTGGAAAATACTTGGAAAAACTGTTTTAACTCCTGCTCAATATACTGTATGGCTACAAGAATATTAGGAAGCCTTACATGCTATTTCACTCGAAAATTTACGAGATGAAGTTCAAATTAGCATGGACATGTTGCTTGACCAAACAGCTAGAGCAGCCATAAAGGCTTGGGACAAAATTCCCAAAGACAAAAATCTAAAAACTCCAACCTCTTGCTTCCCCTGATGCATTTTTGATACAAAGATTAGATAAGACTCAGCCACTGTTGACATTATCTGTTGAACAAAAATTAATTACACATTTGGGAGCTGATGTTACCATAATTGCTAAAAAGGATTGGACCCTGTTATAGAAAGTAACTTCTTCACCAGTTACACTTACTGGATTAGGCGGGTTCAAAATCCCTTATCAAAGTAAAAGTCCTTTGTTGTGTACTGGCCCTGAGGGACAAACTGCCTCCATTATGACTTATGTTCCATATCTCCCTCGAACTCTATGGGGCAGAGACCTCCCTGCTCAATGGGATATTTATATTAGGACATCTCCTTCAAAATTCATAATGGCCATGGCCACAGTCCCACCAGTCAAATTACAATGGTCCTCCAGTTTGAGTGGAGCAGTGGCCTCTTAAAGGGGAGAAATTAAATCAAGCTACTTTATTTGTTAAACAACCATTACAAATGGGATATTTAAAGCTATCGCATGGTCCCTGGAATGCTCCCACTAAATCTTTTGCTACTGTTAGACAGGGACCCACTGTGCCTTATATAGATTTTATTAATTGTCTTTAATATGCTGTAACTAGACAAATTGACAATGCTCACAACAATCCAGAACTGCTATTACAAGTTTATTTACATTTAATCAAACAAGTTAATAATGCTGGTTTACAAGTAGCTCCAAATAAAATTCAAAAAAGGGAGTCTTGGAAATGCCTTCGTTTTTTGGTCACTCAGAGAAGTATATGGCCACAAAGTATGTCTTTCCATATTCAGGAGCCTTTTACTCTAAAAGACTTACAAAAATTACTTGGCCACATTCACTGGCTCCACCTTTCTATGAATGTTCCGAATTATCAGTTACAACATTTGTTTAATACCTTAAAGGGAGACCCTGGTCGAGTGCTTGCTTGGTGTGATCCTGATGTTGTTAATCCTAGTTTTTCTGGGCCTGATTTTTGTGCTGATCTTGAACGATCAGAATCTTTACAGATAACTATGGTTGATTTTGTTGGTAAGATGCAGTTCTCATTACCTTACCCCATGATAGAGTTTTGCAGGGACTCCAAATGCTGCCCATGCAGTTGGGATCCTGTTTGTCCCCTGTTCCCCTCCCTTAGGTGCTGGCTGTGTTTATCTTTGGTTCTGGCAGATCAGGAAAGGAATCTGTGGCACGGCAGGAGCAGGGAATCTGGAGGCATTTTGTTGCTGTCTAACATGGGTCTGCTCAGGGGGCTGGGTTGGTGGCTGCCATTGCAGCTTTACATTTTTACAATCAGCCACTTAGTTTAGTAGCTGACTCTGCCTGTGTAGTTGGAGTTTTGCAGGTAATTCAAGATGCATCTATCCATGAGGGAAATGATTTTCTTTTATTTGAAATGTTTGGACATTTACAAAAACTTATTCAAAAATGACATCATCCTTTCTATGTAAGTCACATGCATTTTCATTCTGGTCTTCCTGGCCCTTTATCAATTGGAAATGATATGGCTGATCACTCTGTTATGTATAATAATATTTTACAGAGAGCTATTGATTCACATCAGTTTTTTCATCAGGGTACATGAGCTCTGGCTAACATGCATTAGATCTCTTACAGGCAAGCTCGAGATATTGTTCGTGCCTTTCCCGATTGTCAGAGGTTTTCTAAATCTAATTCCCCTTGAGGAATAAAAGGTAATGAAATTTGACAAGTAGAAGTCACAGTTAGACATTTACATGTTACTGTTGATACTTACTCTGTTCTTATTCATGCCACTGCCCAAATAGGAGAAACTGCTAAACATGTTAAAAAACATTGTCTTTCTGCCTTTCCCATCATGGGGATTCCAAATCAAATTAAAACAGATAATGGACCGGCATACACCTCCAAAGTCTTTCAAGTATTCTGTGACAACTGGAACATTAAATATGTCACAGGAACTCCATTTAACCCCATTGGCTGGACAATTGTTGAAAGAACTAATGGCCTTCTTAAATCTTAAATAAATAAACAAAGGAGGGGTAATATAGATATAGGACTGGCCTCTCATGAACAGGTCTTCAAAGTTCTGTCTACACTAAATTTTTTAAATTGTAAGTCTCAAAAATTAATGGCCACAGAGCAAAACTTTATAACTCCTAAAAAGAGACCTAGGTCCTTGTTTTTATACCGCCATCTGCTGATGAGACCACAGTGGTCAAGATCTGCCAAATTGTTAACATGGGGAAGAGGGTATGTATCTGTTCTCTCACCCACAGGCCCGCCATGGATTCCTACTAATAATGCTGTTAAACCTTATGGGAAACCCCAAACCAGATGAGGAATTGAATCTGATCCCCAAATCTCAACACCTCTCAATCACACCTCAATCCATCTCACCGGGGATGGTACACATCAGACCACCTGTAATGAAAATAATGACAACAAGCTCCAGATTGACCTGGGTAAATTAAAAAACTTCAAAAGTCATATAGCTTTCAATAGCTCAGCAACTCATTTAAGAAACAAAAACTAACCTAAACTCTACCTATTTAACTAGATGGTCTCAAATTTTCTGGCATCTTAAACAGCCTTCTAAATTCTCTTCTAGTCTCATTTATGTATTTCTTCACAAAATCCTATGGCAGAATTATGTGCTATTTTCTTAAAAGAAAGAGAGCCTTCTCTGCATATTCTTGAAAAGTCTTGCATACTTTGCTTTACAATGTAAACTTGTTATCTTGCTTTCTTTAAGGCAAGGTGAGGCCTCACCAATAAGTCTTTTTAAACAAAAACACAATCTAAACCTGACTCTCCTTTTTACTAGTGAGCTTTCTTTTACATCTTGAACAAAACCTATAAGATCCTTGTTTGCTCTTGTATACATCTCATAACAGACTGAAATATGCTATGCAAAATTTCATATAACCATAAAAAGAAATATCCTAATCCATCATCATAGTGGAAAATTTTTAAATTCACATTTTAATGTTTATTTAAATTTTAAAATATGCAAAATTCTAGAGAGAAGTGTATAATAAACCACCACGTACCTATCATCCAGCTTTAATAATGATCAGTTTCTTGTTAATCTTGTATCATGTATATCTCCTTCCTCCAATTTTTCCAGAGAGTGTTAAAGCAAATTCCAGCCATTGTATTATTTTACCTGGAAATAAAGCAGTGTACATGTGATGAACAGGACTTGTAATATGATGATATGGCAAAAGGAATTTTACAGATGTAATCAAGGTCCCTAATCAGTTGAAATAATTTAAAAGGTGGGCCTCATCTAATCAGGTGAAGCTTTCAAAGAGTCTGGGAACTTACAGTAGTAAAAGAGATTAGAAAAGTGAATTCTACACAAGATACACTCTTTGTTGCTGGCTTTCTAGATTGGGGGGGCACATTGCATGAAATATAGGTGGCTTTTTGGATCTGAGAGCAACCTCAGCCTGATGGCCAGCAGGGTAATTGGGACTTCAGTCCCACAACCACATGGAACTGAATTCTGTCAGCAACCCGAATATGCTCGGAAGCCAATTCTTCCTTAGAGCATTCACAAAGTAATACAGCTCTACCAATACCTTGATTTCAGTCATGTAAGATCCTGGGCAAAGAACTCAGCTATACTGTAACCAGATTTATAATTTACCAAACTGTGAGCTAATAATTGGATATTGTTTTTAGCTGTTAAATTTGTGGTCATTTGTTATACAACAATGGGTAACTAATACAAATTTTGTACTGGGAAGTGGTGTATTGCTGTAAGAAATACTTAAAATGTGGGAATGGCTTTAGAATAGGACAGTGAGCAAAGCCTGGAAAAACTTTAAGGAGAAATATAGGGGAAGGATAAATTGCTTTAGAAAAAGTCTAATTCATCTTGGACAGAATGTTAGTATAAATCTGCCAGTGAGGGCTCTGAAGAAAGTGAGGAAAATTTTAACTGGAGGAAGAGAATCCTTGTTATATAACACCAGAAACCTTAGCAAAATTTTCTCCTGCAGTTATTTGTAAAGCAAAACTTGTAAACAATAAACATGAATATTTTGCAGAGGAGATCTACAAACAGAGTGTTGAAGGGGCAGCCTGATTTTGTCTTGCTACTTACAGGAAAATGTGAAACAAGAGAGATAAATGGAGGGAAGAGCTGTTAAACAAAAAGGAACTAGAACAATTATTTGGGAGATTCTCAGCCTGTGCCGAAGGCAAAAGATGCTAAAATTAAGAGTTAGCTTCAAAAACCATGGTATAGATAAAAAGCTGAGGATGTAGCTTTACAAATTGTTGCTAAAATCTCAAAAAGATAAAAATGTCAGAATATTCAGCCAAATCAGTGGACCTATAGGCAGCTAAGAGTATTGCCCATCAGCCATTCAACTAAAGCTGTGACATTTGTGATAATTTGGTACTCAGCAATAGAAAAGTAATACAGTTCATCTTTAATTGATAAAGGCATTTTTCATTGTAACCACAGTGCCATTAGAGCACATAACAGAATTAACAATGATCCTTTAATGCCATAAAATACTGAGTTCAATTTCATATTCCCACAATTTTCTTTAAAAAAGTCTTTAAAAAGTAGTAGCTTTTTTGAGGTACAATTAATATACCATAAAGTTCACCCTTTTAAAGTATATAATTCAGTGGACTAAACATCTTTTTACAGTAGATTTCTTTTAATTAAGCTGATATGTCTCACATCTCTTTCAGTGTATATGAATATCCCATTTTTTTCTGTTTGAGCCATATTTTGATAACGAATTGGGATACTGGTCCTGTAGTATCTTCCAAATTCTGGATTTATCTTCTTGCTTCCTTGCGACATTGGTTACTGTGTTCTTTTATTCCTGGGATTTCCTGTACTGGTAAGTGATATCTAGAAGTTTGATTAGACTTGTGTTCAATTTTTAAACAAGAAAAGCTTCTGTGTGCTTTCACATGTTCCACATTACATAATGAAGCCTCTGCCTTGTTGAACCACAATTAATAATTGATCAGGGAATTCAAGTAGTATTAGCCTAATACTTCTGTTTTAAATTTGCCAGTTAAATTTAGGCTTTCAAATGCAGTGAGTAATTGTATAAATTCATTCTAGTATTCCTTACTGAACTACACATGCTGGAAGACCGAAAGCTATACATCCCAGACTTGCACACTGTTAGCATCTTACTGTGAGTCAGGTTCCACTAATTAGATAGATTCCCATGACAGATATTTGAGAGGATACATGAAAGATTCAGCTTCCTTAAGCTTTGGTTAGTGACGCTAGCCAGCACGGCCAGTGATATGTCGGGTTCTTTTACAGCAGTGTCCAAATGACTATCACTAACTTCGTGTATGCCAAGAGGCAGTTACAGGACTGACTTTCTAATCTCTGGATCATAGGTGGGCAGTGTGTTTCTGGAACTAAGATTTCTAGTCCTGTTTTTCTCATTTTCTCCCTTCCTGGTTATGACAGAGGGAGCTGCTCTCCTGGTAAACCAGTTTGGAAGGGTTTTTCTGTGAATTATTCCTGGAAACCCAACTTTGGCCTAAATTTAGCTGCCCCTTCCAAAAAATTTGGAAGCACATGGCTCATTGTATTAAATTTTCTTGGTTATTAAAATAGCTAGAGTATTTTCTGTTTTTGAAACTATACCCTGACTGATACCATCAAGGATGATTCTCAGGAAGATAATATTGAGTGAAAAGGCAAGTTGCTGAATAAATACAAATAGTATGATTCTCCGTATGTAGAGTTTGATGACATAAAAAATGAAACAAAGTGCTATTTAGGGATGTGAATAATCATAATAAAGCTATAAAGAAAAGTAAGAGAAGGATAAACACAAATTTTAGGATAGTGTTTAATTTTAAGAAGGGAAGAAAAAAGATAGAAGTGGAGGGGGGTCAGAAAGGACACCTCAAATGTAATAGTAGTGTTCTATTTCTTAAACTGGATTGAGAATGCCCAAGTGCTTATTGAATCATTAGTTTTTACTATCTTATGTATATTTTATAAATGTTATTTAATAGCTACTCATTACTTAATAGAGCACATATTGAAATTTATGACAGTGCTTATAGCACATACACTAAAATTGGCATAATATAGAGAAAATTAGCATGACCCATGTACATTAATTACACGAAAACTGGTGGTGTGTCATATTTTTCAACAAAAGTTACACTTCAATAAAAAAGAAATAATTATGACTGAACAGTTTCTTCTTTATTATTTATGTATTTTTAGTACATGTATCAATTTCACTAAGTGTAAGAGGCATTTGTGAAAACAGCAAAAAAGGAGCTGATATGGACAAAGGAGAGAAGAGGAGGAAAATTTATCATTTTCTATGATGTCAGAGTCTGTGCTTTGATATATATTAATTATTTCATTGAAATCCTGCAGCAACCTCGAACCTACAGATATTCTTGCCTTCCTTTCTACAGGATGTTAAAACTGATGTCTAGAGAAGTTATAAACATTGTTTAACACCCTGCAAATAGATCTCAGCTCAGGTATTGAAACCTGTTTTCTATGCTTACATTGTAGTTAGTATATACATCTAGCACGTAGCAAGCAAGAAAGAGGGGTTATGGCCTCTATGATTTTGGTTGTGGAGGTGTTTAGTAATTTGGACGTAAGAGATAGCAACCAGCTCAGCACATAAAATACGAGGGGGTCTTCAAAAAGTTCATGAAAATGTACTATGAAAAAACTATGCATGGATTGCAAACATTTTTTGCACCAAAATAAACTTGTACTAACTTATAATGTGTCTGAATGGGATCTAGTCTGAGTCACTAAGAAGGATAGGAAAGTTTGAAAAGAGCCCTTATCAGAGCAACATGAATTCCACTAAAATTGAAACAAGAACAAACATCAAATTTAGGGTGAAGCTCGGGTAGAAAAATGGTGAAATTCTTGATGCTTTATGAAAAGTTTATGGGAACAATGCTCCAAAGAAACCAGTAGTTTATAAATGGATAAATGGTTTTAATGAGGGACAAGATGCTGTTGAAGATGAAGCCCATAGCAGCAGATTGTCTACATCAATTTGTGAGGAAAAATTAATCTTGCTTGTGCCCTAATTGAAGAGGACTGACAGTTGACAGCAGAAACAATCACCAACAACATAAACAGTCCAGTTGGTTCAGCTTGCACAATTCTGACTGAAAAATTACAGTTACGCAAACTTTCTGCTTGATGGGTGCCAAAACTGTTGTGCCCAAATCAGCTGCAGACAAGAGCAGAACTTTCAACGGAAATTTTAAACAAGTGGGATCAAGCTCCTGAAACGTTTCTTCAAAGAATTGCAACAGGAGATGAAACATGGCTTTATCAGTACAATCCTGAGCACAAAGCACAATCAAAGCAATGGCTACAAAGAGGTGGAAATGGTCCAGTCAAAGCAAAAGTGGACTGATCCAGAGCAAAGTTCGTGGCAACAGTTTTGGGGCATGCTCAAGGCATTTTGCTTGTTGACTTTCTAGCAGGACAAAGAACAATAGTATCTGTTTATTATGAGAGTGTTTTGACAAAGTTAGCCAAAGCTTTAGCAGAAAAATGTCCAGGAAAGCTTCACCAGAGAGTCTTTCTCAACCATAACAATGCTCCTGCTCATTTCTCTCATCAAACAAGGGCAATGTTGTGAGAGTTTCAATGGGAAATCATTAAGCATTCACCTCACAGTCCTGATTTGGCTCCCTCTGACTTCTTTTTCTTTCCTAACTTTAAAAAATCTTTAAATGGTGTACATTTTCTTCAATTAATAATGTAAAGAATGCAAAGAAGACTGCATTGACATGGTTAAATTTCCAGTACCCTGAGTTCTTTATGGATGGACTCAATGGCTAGTATCACTTCTTACAAAAGTGTCTTGAATTTGATGGAGCTTATGTTGAGAAATGAAGTTTATATTTTTTATTTTTATCTTTTAATTCCATTTTCCATGAATTTTTTTAAGTTCCCTTATATAACTGGAATCAGCCTGTAGTTTCCTCTCTCCCTCCACCTTCACATTTTAAAAATTTCTTATGACAGCATTTCCCAAAGTATTGAACACTAGACCCATTGTAATGTATATCAAAGGTTCTGGGAAGTCCTGTTGCTAAGAAACTAATCAACTTTATTTTAACCACATCTCCCCTACTCATTCAATCAAAGAAACCTTTTAGATTATAGCATCTATTGACAACCCACTGGATATTCTTCCCAATAGTATATTGTCTACTAACTAGTATTGTTGATGCTTTCTTTTATTTATTCATTTTTTATTTAACATTTTATTTAGCTCTTTCTATGTGACAGCTCACGTTACAAGCGCTTTGCAAATAACTTGTTTATTGCTTGTAACTACCCTTTGAATTAGGTACTCTTAATCACTCCAATTTCAGATGAAGAAATTGAGGCAAAAGAATTTAAGCAATTTTCCCCAGTCATACCTCTAGTACGTGATGAAGCAGGGATTCTTACTCAGACAGTCCATGCTTTTAAGAACTATGTGTTTCTTCCACTCTACATTAGAAAGAAAGGACCACCCATAGTATGACTTGCCTCTGACCATGTCCTCCAAGAGATGAACCTGGTCTAATGCATCCTTTTATCAGCTTCATTTTCTGTTATTTTATTGTACTCATCTAGGTGATTAAACAAGTTTAAGGTTGAAAATTAAAGTAGAATTTTAAACTAGAAAGAGTATATTCATGTTCATTTAGGTACTTTTCCTAAGGATGCAAGTTTTCATAATAGTAGATAAATATAATGCAATTAATTAGTTATGGAATGAGATTTGAATATGTGAACTAAAAATTTGTTTTGGAAAATGACAAAGATTCCCTTCTTTTTAAAAAAAATTTTATTGAATCATAATTGATTAAACATATTTTGGGGGTTCAACATTGACATATTTTGATTGAATCAATATTACTAGCATATATATTGATACAAATCATACTTATTCTTTATGCCCTTGTTCAAACTCTCCCCATCCTCCTCTCCCTTCCCCTCCCACCACTGATAACCCCAGCTTTCTTCTCTCCTTCTGAAAGAGTAATGGTTACTCTGTTGATTTGTTGCCTAGATGACCTTTCCAATGCTGAGAGGTGTGTTCAGGTCCCCCAATATTACCTTAGAGCAGGTGCTTCTTCTATCACTCTGGAATGAGCTTTGTGGAGAGAGACATCCTCTTTTCCTTGGTCTCTGCTGGTGACTCTCCTTGTGTCAATGCACTCCAGTGGCTGGTGGACCATCTGCACAGTGGTTATGGCATCTAGCTGCTTTTGTGGTAGCCGTGGTTATTGTGGTGGCTGTGGTGTGCCACCCACATGTAGGTGATGTTTTCGGCATGCTCCTTACCTAGCTGGTGGTGGCAATGGCAGTGTGCCTGGTTGTGGGAAGGGGGTCTGGTCCTCAGATCCATGCCCCAGGACCCCAGGTGGGCACTGTGGTGCTGGTGTTGTGCCCAGTTGTGGGAGGAAGGTCTGGTCCCTGGCTCCATACCACAGGACCCCGGGTGGGCCCCATGGTGCTGGTGCTGTGCCTGATTGTGGGTGGAGGGTCCAGTCTCTGGCTCCAGACCTCAGGAAAAGATTTGCTCCTTGAACAAACTTTAGTCAGACTTTTTTGAGCCCTCTTCTCAGCTATGCCTCAACTTTGGCCTGATATGCCCAGTTTTTAGCAAAGAATCCTAGCAAGTCAATTTAGTGAGAATCCTCCTACTCTTGATATCTGATAAAATTCTTCATCCTTCATCCTTGATGCCTAAGTCCTGGGCCTGTCTTTAGCAAGAATTCTGTTAAGTCAGTTTAGCAAGAACCCCCCCCCCATCCTTGATATTTAATCAAGTTTCTCTTAGTGATTTTCCATCCACTGACCCCCTTACCCTGCTTTTTGGCTATAAATCCCCATCTATCTTTGCTGTTTTCAGAGTTCAGTTTAGTCTTTCTCCTTTGCTTTAATAGCCCTGACCCCTATTGCAATGGTTTTGAATAAAGTCTTCCTTATTTTAACCAACTATCAGAATAAAATTTTTTCTTTTTATACAAGACTGGGAACCACCCACTGTAGTCATTTTTGTTAAAGCTTTGAAAATGTCAGCACAGACAATCTGACTGTCTTTGTCTTTTCTTTAACATAATAATGAGTCTTAAAAATGATAAGAATGTGTAAGAAACAGTGCTGAAGATAATCCTGGTGGTGATAGGACAAGATAGGGTGTGGGTTTCTGTTACTTCCAAGTAGATCAGGTATGACTATAAAGAAATAACTATTTTTTTTTCAATAACACTTTAGTTAGTAGTCCTTTGGAGTCATACTTTATATGGTCAATGAAGAAATGGAATGACTAGAAAAGCTGGATGCGCTCAATACTTGATTTGCTTAATAATCTTTAGATTTTATAGCTGTACCCTTATGGCCATTTAAAAAAGTATTTCATTGCAGTGCTTCTAGAAAGAAATAAAACAAAACTTGTTGGTATTATAAATCTGAAACTCTTTAGTGTCACATCTTCTTTTTGCAATCATCTATTCAACAGATATATATTCAGTGTTTACTATGTTGCTAGGCACTATCCTAGGCAACAGAGATATAACTGTAGACAAAACAGAAAAAATCCATGCTATCTTGGAATTTATAGTTTAGTACAGGATGTAGGCATTAATTATATAATTAATGAAATAAGTGTTAAATTATAACTCTGATAATTGCTAGGGATAAATGGTACACAATACTTGGAGAACATATAACAGAAAGATATCTCATAGATCAAGTGGTCAGAGAGAACTTCCCTGAGTAAGTGACTTTTGAACTGAGATCATAAGGAGAGGTTCTTAGTCCATTTGGACAGCCATAACAAAATACCTTAGACACAGTAATTTATAAACAGCAAAAATCTATAGCCCACAGTTTATCAATGTTCCAGCACATTCAGTGTCTGGTGAGGGCCACTTTCTGCTTCAAGGATCGCATCTTCTATATGTGTCCTCACATGGTAGAAGGGACAAACAAGCTCTCCTGGGCCTCTTTTATAAGAGCACTAATCCCACCCGTGAGGACTGTGCCCTCTTGATCTAATCACCTCCTAGATGCCCTACCTTCCAATACCACTGCGCTGGGGTTCAAGTGTCAATGTATGAATTAGAGGGGAACACAAACATTCAGACCATAGCAGAAATAACAGTTAAATAAACCTGGAGTAGATCAGGGGAGGTTAAGCCTTTCAAGCAAAGGGAACACAATATAAAATGGCTGTTCATGAGGAGTGTGGTGACTTTAAAGAACTGAAAAAAAGTGAGTATGGCTAGAATGTAGAATGACAGTGATCATAATTCAAAATGAAGTTGGAGAGATAGGTACAATTCAAAACATTAAAATTTTTGTAGACCATGTTAAAGATTTTAGCCATTATCCTAATGGGATAATATTTAAAGTATTTAAGTACTTTAAACTATTGAAATGTTTAAAGGGGGAGGGTAATGGGCAGTGATGACATGAATAGATTTGCATTTTGAAAAGATTACTTTAGCTAGCATCGGTATCTGGAACAGCTTAGAAGAGGAGCAAGAATCTCTTTATGGTAGCTTCAACTAAAAGGACAGTGGAGATTGAAAAGAAAATGGACAGATTTGAGAGATAGAAGATGAAAATCAATACCATTTGTGGTTGGATTACACTTGTATATAGGAAGTGAGGGGGAAGGAAGTGTCAAGAATTTGAGCTAGAGTTTTAATTGAATGAATACCAAGGTAATAAATACCAAGATAAGTAACATTGGAAAAGGATCTGTTCCGCTGATCCCCAGGCAGATGGTGATTTGTTTATGAGTTCAATATAGAGACTTTTGCATTTCATGTTCTTTTTCATTATCCAAATGGAAGTGTCAAAAATGTAGTCAGACTATAAGGGTCTGGAGCTCAGAGGAGAAAGCTGGGCTACAGATACGAATTTGAGAGTCATGGATGGTTATCAATGCCACTGATGTGAATGCAATTTCCTTGGGAAAGAGTATACAGTGAGAAGAAATGTACATAAATGAACTTAATGAATGCCAGTGTTTAGTGATCAAATAGCAGTGCTTGATTCTCCATTGTAACCCCAAAAAGTGGCCATAAACAAAAAGGAAAGATCAGTAGAATGTGTTAACATGGAAGCCAAGGGAGAGAGAGTTATTTTATGATATGGTATTTGTTAATGCTGTTTATTATATATGTGACAGTCAAGATATAGCTGAGCAGATTATGTATTTTTTGTCAGTGGCTAGGATGAACCATTCTGATAATCCACTTTCTGGGTTAGTGATTAAATAAAATTCAAAGTTGCAACTTATATATTTTTGCTGTAATTAAATGTATCACAGTTTTGAGTGGGATAGTTACCTATAAGGTCTCTATCACTTATCCACAAGGAAATTAGGTGTGACTATAAAGAAACGACTAGTTTCTTTATGCCACTTATGCTACCGGTGCTTTTAAGTCATACTTTGTATGGCCCATACAGACATGGAAAGACTAAAACTATTGACTGAATCATTATGGACTCCAAATCTAGATCAGCTGAAATGAGTCTTATGTTCAGTCATTCTTACGTAGCTAGGAACTTAAGCTTGGGCCAAAGTATCATCTACTAATTACAATGTATTAGGTCAGGACCATGCTTAATTTCTTCTTACATTATCTTTGCAGTTAGTTCATCCCATTTTTTTTGTTCCTCTCTTCAAGTTTGAGAAATTTCCATCAGCCATCACTTACTCCCTATGACTTGTTTCTCTTTTCAGATTTCTCAGCAGCGGACTACAGCTTCCCATTCTTCCAATACTTAACATTTCAGAATGTCTTGTTCTAAAACAAGTACAGAATTTTCTCTTAATTTTTAAAAGGTCTTTCTTTTGTAATAGTACATACTAATTCTGTAATTTCTTCATTTTTTTGTTCTTCATGTTTACCAGTCTTTCTTTTGATACAGAAATTTCTCTATTTTTGAAATTTCAACCTAAAATATTTTATTTTATTTATTTAATTTTTTTTTGTGACTGGTAAGGGGATCGTAACCCTTGGCTTGGTGTCGCCTGCACCGCGCTCAAACAGTGAGCACACTGGCCATCCCTATATAGGATCCAAACCCGCAGCCTCGGTGCTCCTAGAGCTGCTGCGCTCCCAGCGCCGCACTCTCCCGAGTGAGCCACAGGCTCAGCCCCTAAAATATTTTATAGAAAAGGCTATGCATCAGAGCCAAAGTATGCCAACCATGCCTAATAATTACCAGCTAGTGCAGTTGCTTCCTTGCAGAGTATCCTCTTGGATTTAAGACAAGTAAATTTATAGTTTCTCAAAACTTAACTTGTTTGTAAGTAGGGGAATGTATATATTACTATTTTTTTTCTTTATTGAAACATAAATGAAGTGAAACTAGCCTTTTCATGCCTTTTTTAGACCTCTTTTCTTGATTCATTCCCTATGTTCTGGTAGAGTGTGAAACAGACGTGTATTTCTTTGAGATAAAATTGGTGGCTGAGTATTGGCGACATCCGTCATGAGTCAGTGTGCTAGACAACTTTACATGTTATGTTTATGTAAGTATTACAGAAGTTCACTGACATACCCTGGAATAATTGTTTCTCTTCCTGATCCAAAGTCTGTAAATAATTCGAGGTCAGAGAATATGCCTTATTCATTTCATCAGTGACTAGAACATAGTAGATACGTGATATATACTTGTGAAATTGAATTGAAAGCTGGAACTCCCTTGCCAGTCTTCACAGTAAATACCTCTTATTGGTTTAAAATTATCTCTAGTTCAGAGCTCTTTTATATTGCCAAGGTGATTGCCATACCCTAGATCCAAGAAATTATTAAGGCAAGTGCGACTCAGGATCACCAGAAATGTCATAAGAAATTCTATCCACATCCATAAAAACACAAGTATTACCACAATGCAAATATGCTTAAGGTATACTTGTATAGCAGGAGATACAGGAAGGAGAGACAAACCTGTATTTGGAGCTGGATTTGGACAAATTATACTTTTAAATCACGGTTTTCTGATTGTCAAACTGAAAGTAATAATACATTCTTGTGAGAGTTGACTAGGAAAACTATGCAAAATGCCAAGCACAGTGACTGACAGAGCAGTTATTCAATATTTGGTGGTCTTCTTCTCCAGGTTCAGATTGTCATTTTCACCCCCTGCAGTAGATCTACTTTCATTTGTCTCTCTCCTTTACATTCCCCCCCTCCTTCAACTCACAATCTAGTCTTCTAGAATCCTGTTGTTACTGTTTTCAATTATCTTAAAATAGTGAAAAGAGCATCTATATACCCCTCCCAGGGTTTCAGTGTTAGTTTTCATCACTAGTCACAGAAAATTGACAATTGGTCTTAGTAGCCTATTAAATTTATGCAGAAACATCTACAATCTGGAAAGGTATGCTCACGTCTCCTACATATACTCCTTTATGTTAAAAATAAGAGGTTACTAAAGGCCGCCAAGAACATGGAAGTAATTATAAAGTGGATGTTGACTCACTGTTCTCATCTTTATGTTAAAAAATTTCTGGGTTTCATAGGCTTTTCTAGAAGGTTGAGGTAGATTTTATTATTCTCTGTTTACTCTCTCTTCCTGTTATGATTATATATCCTTACCTATTGCCATGGGTCTTGCAGTGCCTCCTGAGGGAGGGGTGTATTTTTCCACCTCACTGATGTTGGGCTTGATGATATTTGGCCAATGAAATGTGAACAGACAGGATGTCTAACTAGTTGTTTTATGAGTTATTGCATGTTTTTGTCAGCTCTGTTCCTTCTATCCCCATCTGCCATAATAACATGTCTTAATCATTTTCGAGATAGGGACTGTGTCAATAGACTGAGCATTAAGAAAAAGGAATTAGGAATAAGAGCTACAGCCAACCTATAGACAACATAAAATGTAAACAAAAATTAAGCCTCCGTGTGGTAAGCTTTTAAGAATTTAGGGTTGTTTTTTTACCACAGCAAAACGGACTAATATAGATATTAACATCTGGGATGCTGCCATAACAAAATACCTAATGTGTGTGTGTGTGTGTGTGTGTGTGTGTGTGTGTGTGTGTGTGTGTGTGTTACTGAACCCAAGTCTGGCTGTCTGCCCTATACAAAAACCATGGCTTTGCTTGCCAAAGTCTATTACCGCAGAGGATTCAGCTCCTGGCTGAGGCTCACCAAAATTTTGTTACCAAACCCAAGTCTGGTTGCCTGTCCCAAATAAAAACCAAATGACCCAAAAGCCAAATGTTCATGAAAATGGAAGTCAGCTTTATGTTTAGTAATACTAGTGACCTGAGGAGAGATGTTGGCTAACCCATCTCTCTTATAAACCTGAAGGAAAATGGCCCGAATAAAACCATCTAAAAGACTCAGATTTACTGAGGGGTTTCTAAACAAGGGTTGAAGGAATGGATGGAATGTGGGAAATGGAAAGCAGGAGGGAGGGATTTGTAAGGAGCCAGGTGCAAATTCCTGCCAAGTCGACTTCTGGCTTCTGTTTTCATCCTTGATGTTATCTTAGGGTCCCACTTTGGGATGGAATCAGCATAGCTTTATTGATGTCTTCCTTGGTTTCTCAGGGTCTGGATATTATGTATCCCATGGCAAGTTTGCAGCTTCAGACTGACTGGAAAACACCTTTACATTTATGTAAATAATGTTATCTTGCCCCATAACCAAGGTTCAAAATATTAAATAACCATTGGAAAAGAGGGAACTCAGAGAAATGCATGCTAACAAAAAAACTGTGTCTTTAAAAATCTTCTAGAGCCCACGTGGTTTTAGGTTACAACACTGTTTCAGTCCTGCTCACTCGAACACACACCCACACCCACACCCACACACACACACACACACACACACGCCATTGGCTTTGGGTCAAGATGATGTGTGGCAAGGAAACTGTCATCAGAGAATGGAAAAATGGTAGCCCATATATGTAATGACAAAATACTTTTATAAAACTGTCTCCTGTGATAACTTGGAAGGCAGATAATTATGTAATAAACTTGTTTTAGATAAATATGTGGAGATTAGTATACTGGAAGCATGAATTGGTTGGTGCTGTAATTTGATAAGGTACTATAAGAAAGAGATAATCTCAGAAAAACTAGATGCTTTATAAGAAAGGGTGAAAACAAAAAGAGAAACACACAACTATTTCTAATATCAAAGTAGGAAAAAATAACTTTAAGGAATGATTTGAGCATCAAAAGTCAGATAAAAAATTGGGCCTTTATCAAAGACCAAATCATTTTGAGTTGATTTTAGTATATGGTGAGAGGTATGGGTCTAGTTTCATTCTCCTGCATATGGATATCCAGTTATCCCAGCACCATTTGCTGAAGAAGCAGTCTCTTCCCGAGTGTATAGGCTTGGGTGCCTTTGTCAAAGATCAGATGGCTGTAGGTGTGTGGGTTGATTTCTGGATTCTCTATTCTATTACATTGATCAGTGTATCTGTTTTTATGCCAATACCATGCTGTTTTGGTTATTATAGCTTTGTAGTATAGTTGAAAGTCAGGTAGTGTTTTGCCTCCAGCTTTATTTTTTTTGCTCAGAATTGCTTTGGCTATGTTTGGTCTTTTGTTATTCCATATAAATGTCTGGATAGTTTTTTTCCGTTTCTGAGAAAAATGTCATTGGAATTTTGACAGGGATTGCATTGAATTCGTATATCATTTTGGGTAGTATGGACTTTTTCACAATGTTGATTCTTCCAATCCAAGAGCATAGGATATCTGTCCACTTTAATTTCTCTCAGCAGTGGTTTGTAGTTCTCATTATAGAGATTTTTCACATCCTTGGTTAACTCAATTACTAAGTATTTCATTTTTGGGGGGGGCCAAACAATTGCAGATAGATCTACCATATGACCCAGCTATCCCATTGCTGGGAATATACCCAGAGGAATGGAAATCATCAAGTCAAAGGTACCTGTTCCCCAATGTTCATTGCAGCACTCTTTACAATAGCCAAGAGTTGGAACCAGCCCAAATGTCCATCATCGGATGAGTGGATACGGAAAATGTGGTATACCTACACAATGGAATACTACTCAGCTATAAAAAAGAATGAAATACTGCCATTTGCAACAACATGGATGGACCTTGAGAGAATTATATTAAGTGAAACAAGTCAGGCACAGAAAGAGAAATACCACATGTTCTCACTTATTGGTGGGAGCTAAAAATAAATAAATAAATTCACACACACAAAAGAAAAAAAACTGGGGGGGCAGGAAGACATAACAACTACAATTCCTTGAAGTTGATACGACAAGCAAACAGAAAGGACATTGTTGGGTGGAAGGGGGGAGAGGGAGGAGGGAGGGAGGTTTTGATAATGGGCCACAATAATCAACCACATTGTATATTGACAAAATAAAATAAAATAAAATAAAAACAAAAGACCGAATCAAAGATAGGCATGCTCACAAAGGTCACATGTTTTGTTTAAAATCTCTGAGTCGATTTAAGTGATTCTCAGTAAATACTTTAAAATGGATAAAATAGCTCAGAGTAAACAGACTGAGATAGTGGTAGCACACAAGCCTAATAAATTCAAATTACTTCCAAGTCTAGTAAATCGGCATATGTTGAAAACAGTTGTGGGGGTAGCTATTGGTACATTAAACTAACTGGGGTGAAACAGAACATGTTTTCCATGCTCTCTTCAGATGTGGCTAAGGAGGATGATGAAAAAGGAAGCAGTATCCACAGAGCAGAACCAAGAACAAGGGAGAACAATTGACTGCAAACCTCTTTCCCAAAGCAGAACTAGAATATAATCAAGGGACAATTCTTATTCAGAGTATTTGTTCAGCAGGATTGCAAGATTCCTACAGACCAGTGAGTGTGACTACAGTTTATGCCTTCCCATTTTCAGAATGTGTGTGTCACTGTTCTTTCACTGTATGTTAGATGTTTGGGAGGCTAGAAAACTTATCTTTAACTCATATTTTCCTGGATTTAGAAAAAAGCACCATAAAGACTTGATGTAGAGAATATTAAAAGTTCCTAGACTTTCAATTTGATGCCATGATTTAGTGGGTTTTTGAAGTCTTTCTGGGGAAAGACTGAGTTTATTTTGCATGCAAGAGGAAGGAAAGTGGACATTTGCGACCAAAGAGGTGAAATGTGATAGGTTGTATATTTTCTTCTCATCTATTCACTCTTCTTTCCAGTAAGAGGTTTATATACTCTCCCCTATTTACATTTGACTTGCAGTGCCTCTTAAGGACCTGGTTCTCACTCCATTCATGTTGGGTTTGGTAATATGACTTGCTTTGCCCAATGGAATATGAGTTGATTTAACTTAGCAGAGACTTTAAGTGCCATCTGCCAGATTCTTGCTCTTTTTCCATTGCCACAAGAAAAGCATTTTCCAGAGTATGTCACAGATAGGTGCTGCTTCTTTTGTCTGGTCCTTGATGAAGGCAACATGGAGTAGAGTTGTAGCTGACCCATAGCTGAATGATTTGTGAGAAATAAATAAACATTTGTTGTAAGACACTGAGGATTTAGGGTTGTTTGTTAACATACAAAATGACTTCTTCTTTTAAAGCTCCAGTGAATCAGAAATGCCTTCAGATATGTACCAAAATGTATTGGGAACATGCATGAATAAATAACTGAATGAATAATATGAGGAGGGAGAAATTTCTTTTCATTCAATGGGACAGTAATTGTAGTTAGTGAGACAAATGTATTAGGTGAATTGTACTATCTTAGTTTAGGAAAAGCTTGTGGGTATGACAAAACCATTTCCTAGTTTCTAAACTATTGCCAGTAATATTATATTGAATTGACTAAGCCTTTGAATACGCACAAAGTCACAGTTTTTAGGCAGAGATGATTATCTGGTCCAAGGACGACCAATATGTTGCCTGACCTATAGAATATGATTTGATACACTAAAAAAAAAAAAAAAAAAAAAAAAAGATTTTCCAGCTGTGGTTATAGTATTACATGAACCAGTCAAATCATCTCTATAGAGGACTTTAAATATGATTCAGAAAGAGTATAAGTTATCTCATAGAGGGAGAAATGGAGAAAGACATAGAGAGAGCAGTAGGAAGAAATCATAAAGCAATAGAAGTCATGAATAATTAAAAGCCATGAATAAGTAGAAGATAAAAAGATTTAAAGATCATAAGGTAAGGTAGTTGATTGGTAGTGGCAGATGAGTAGAAGATTGCTGTGGATTGAATATCCTCCTAAAACTCATTGAAGCTTGACCCCCATTGTAACAGTGTTAAGAGGGTAGGAAATCCAATGATACTATTTGAAAGTTGGGGTCTTTAAGAGGTGATTGGATCATGAGGACTGTGCCTTCCCAAATGTATTAACCCATAGATAGAGTAATGGGGTAATGGTTTAATATGTTATCAGGGAGTGGTTCTGATGACTTTATAAGGAGAGCAAACAAGCAGGTTAGCTCTCTTGTTCATGCCATGCTTGTCATGTGATACCCTGGTCATCGTGGGACTCTGCAGAGGCTCCCCACCAAGAAGAGGGCCATCACCAGATGTGCCCCCTGGACTTTGGACTTCCCAGCTTCTCAAACTGTAAGAAATAAATGTAATTTCTTTATAAGTTATCCAGTTTTAGGTATTCTGTTATCAGCAACAGAAAATGGACTAATACAAAGATAAATAAAACATTGCTGATAAAGATAGCAGGGAAATTAACAAGATAACTTAGCAAGTAGATCTGCTTTAAACACTGACCAGCCTCGAAATTCCCATCTCTTTAAGGCCTGGTTTCTATTTTTCCCATAAGGCTTAGATATATATATATTTACCTAAGTTTTTGTGAGGCATGGCACTGAATTTAAGATACTTGTTTATCTTATTTCCATGTATGTTTTAGAAATAAAAAAGGAATGAAAAGTTTGGATTTGACATCAGCACCCCAAGTTTTTCTGCTCTTGCCTGAAGGTTTTGACTTTTAACTTGCCTGTCTTTGAGAGCTGGCAGAGCCAAGCAATATGCTAGTCCCCATGGGGCTACAGCAAACATATCAGTGGTTTTGCATGGGCATTTCCCACATCTCCTTCTCCTCCATTTTCCCTCACCCCCCAGCTCAACACAGAATGAGCAGGCAATGAAACCTAGATCCTAGCTTCTCCCTGAAAGAAGTTGTCAGCACCTCAATTTTTCCATCTTCTAGTCATGGGTCTGGCTTCTAACTTGCCTATCTCTGAATGCTGATGTGGCCTGGCATATGCTAGTCTCCTGGGGGTTACAGAGAGCAAAATGGTGGTTTAAAGGAGCACGCAGGCACTTATCATAGCTCCTTCCCCTGACACAGCAAACAGCAAGCAGGCAATAAACTCCAACTCCCAGTTTCTCCAAGAAACAAAGGAATTGGACCATACGTCTAGTGCCCCAACTTTTTCAGCTGCTACTTGGGGAACTGGCTTCTATCTAACCTGTTTCAGAGTGTTGAGATGACCTGCATACTCTAGATGCCTAAGAACAAACACTGAAGTTTGGACTAGTATAAACTATTGAGAGGCACCCATATCCAAACAAGAATACTGTATCCAGCAAAACTGTCTTTCAAAAATGAAAGAGAGAAAAAAACTTTCCCAAACAAAAGCTGAGATGTCGTTACCACTAAACCTGCCTTACAAGAATTGTTGAAGGTAGTTCCTCATCTTAAAATGAAAGGACAGCAAACAGCAACACAATAGCATAAGAAAGTATGGAAACCATTGGTAAAGGCAAACATAGAGTAATACAGAATTCTGTATTACTGTAACAGTGATGGGTAAATCACTTTTAATTCTATTACAAAAGTTAAAAGACAAAATTAATAAAAATAACTTTTACTAAAGTATGTTAATGGATATACAATATAAATATATGTAAATTGTGACATCAATAACGTATAATGTGGGAGAGGGAGTAAAAGTGTAGAGATTTTTATGTTAGTAAAGTTAAGTAGTTATCTGCTTAAAATAGACTGTCATAACTATTAGATATTTTATGTAAGCCACACTGTAAGCACAAAGAAAATACCTACAGAGGTTACAAAAGAAAAGAGAAAGGAATCAAAATATATCAATACAATAAATCAATAAAATACAAAGAAAGCCAGCAAAAGAGAAAAAGAGGGACAAAAAAAAAAAAAAAAACTGCGAGGCAAACAAAACAGTTAACATAGTGGCAATAATAAATCCTTTCCTATCAATAACTACCTTAAATGTGGTTTAAAGTTTGTTTGGATAAAACTTTCCGATCAAAGACTTTGAATTACTGAATATATGAAAAAATAAGATCCAACTATATGCTGTCTACGAGAGACTCACTTTAGATTTAAGGACACAAATAGGCTGAAAATAGATAGATAAGGATATTTCATGTAAAGGGTAACAAAAGGATGTGGGTGCTGCTATCTGTATATCAGATGAAATAGACTAATTCAAAACAGTCACAAGATTAAAGGAAGGATGTTATGTAATGATAAAAGGGTCAACCCATAAGGAATATATAACCATTAAAAATATATATGCACCCAACATCAGAGAACCTAAATATAAAAAACACTGACAGAACTGAAGGGAAAAATAAACAGCAACACAGTAATAGTGGGAAAATTCAGTATCCCACTTTCCAAAATGGATAGATCAACTAGGAAGAAAGTCAACAAAGAAATAGTGCATGTGAATATCAATATAGAAGAAATGGACCTAATACACAGAAATTTCAACCCAACCACAACTGAATATATATTTATCACAAGTACACGTGGAACATTGCAGAGGGTAGAACGCATGTTAGGTCACAAAATTAAAAAATATAAAATGATTAAATCTAACAGTGGAATAAAACTAGAAATCAGTAACAGAAGGAAAACTGGAAAATTCATAAATAGGTTAAAGTTAAACAGCACCCATTTGAACAACCAGTGAGTAAAAGAATAAATCAAATGGGAAATCAAAAAATATCTTGAGACAAATGAAAATGAAAACATAACATACAAAAATGTATTGTATTCAGCAAAAGAGGTATTAAGTGGGAAGTTTATAGTGATAAATGCCTACTTTAAGAAAGGAAGAAAGACACCAGATAAATAACTTTACACCTCAAAGAATGAGAAAAAGAACAAACTAAGCCTAAAGTTAACAGAAGGAAGGCAATAATAAAGACTAGGGTTGACTAGTTGGCTCAGTTGAATAGAGTGTGGTGTTATAACATCCAGAGTCAAGGGTTCATATCCCCACAGCAGCCAACCTCCAAAAACAATAAAAACTAAAAAAGATTAGCACATAAATAAATAAAATAGAGAATAGAAAAACAATAGAGAACGTCATAAGAGAAAACTCAAATAAAGGAAATAAAAAATGAAAGAGGAGACATTACAACTGATGTCACAAAAATAAAATGAATTATGAGACTGCTATAAATAATATATATGCCAATAAAATGGTAATATAGAAAAAATGAATAGATTCTTAAAAATCATACAACATACAAGGATTAAATCATGAAGAAATAGACAGTTTCTAGATCAACAACTAGCAAGATTGAATCAGTAACCAAAAACTTTCCAACAAAAAAAAGCCCAGGACCAGATGGCTTCACAGGTTAATTCTACCAGTGAATTCTAATTCTTCATTGTAAGAAGTAATGTCAATCTTTCTCAAACTCTTACAAAAAAATTGAAGAGGAGGGAACACTTCCAAATTAATTTTCTAAAGCCCCCAAAAAACCATGAGAGACTAAACTATAGGTCAATATCCCTGATGAACATAGATGCAAAAATCTTGAATAAAATACTAGCAAACTAAATTCAACAGTACATTAAGGGGATGACCAAGTGGGATTTATTACTGGGATGCAAGGATGGTTCAAATCCTGAAAAGCAATAAATGTGATATACCACATTAACAGAATGAAGGATAAAAATTGTATAATCATCTCAATAGATGCAGAAAAAGAATTTAATAAAATTGAACACCCTTTCATGATAAAAACTCTCAACAAACTAGGCATAGAGGGAAGTTACCTTAACATAATACAGGCTATATATGAAAAGCCCACAGCTAACATTTTACTCAGTGGTAAAAAACTGAAAGCTTTTTCACTAAGGTCCAGAACCATGCAAGGATGCTTACTCTCCACTTCTACGCAACATAATACTGGAAGTCCTAACTAGAGCAATCAGACAAGAAAAAAAATTAAAAGGCATTCAATTAGAAAGGAAGAAGTAAAACTGTGTCTTTGCATATAACATGATCTTATCTATAAAAAACCCTAAAGAGTACACAAATAAGCCATTAGAAATAATAAATAATTCAGTAAAGTGGCAGGATACAAAACCAACATGCAAAAGGTGGTTGTGTTTCTATAAACTATAACAAACTATCTGAAAAGGAAATTAGAAAAACAATCCCATTTACAATAGCATCCAAAGAATAAAATACTTAGGCATAAGCTTAACTGAGGAAGTGAAAGACTCATATGTTAAAAACTACAATACATTGATAAAAGAAATTAAAGGTGACACAAATAAATGGAAAAAAATCCCATGTTGATGGACTGAAAAATTTAATGTTGTTAAAATGTCTATAACACCCAAAACAATCCACAGATTCAATGCAATCCTTATCAAATCAAAATAGCTTCTCTTACAGAAATAAAAAAAAAAAATTTCTAAAATTTAGATGCAATCACAAAAACACACAAAATAGCCAAAACAATCTTTAGGGCTGGCCAGTTAACTCAACTGGAAGAGCATAGTGCTGGTAACACTAAAGTCACAGTTCAGATCCCTGTACCTGCCAGCTGCCAAACAAACAAACAAAAACACAAAAAACAAAATCTTTAAAAAGAAGAATAAAGCTAGAAGCATCAAAGTTCCTGATTTTAAAATGTGTTAAAAAGTAACAGTAATTAAAGCAATACTGGCATTAAGACAGACACATAGACCAATGAAACAGAATAGAAAACCGTGAAATAAACCCACACATATAAGGTGAACTGATCTCTGACATGGCTGCCAAGACTACACCATGGGGAAAAATAGTTTCTTCATCAAATTGTGCTGGGAAAAGTAGATATCCACATCCCAAAGGATGAATTTGGACCCTTATTTTACACCATACATGAAAATCAGATAAAAATGGATTAAACGTTAGACCTGAAAATCTAAAACTCCTAGAAGAAAACATACGGGAAAGTCTTAATGACATTGATCTTGGCAATGATTTCTTGGATATGACACTAAAAGCACAGAAAACAAAAGCAAAAATAGACAGATGAGACTATGTTCAACTAAAAACCTTCTGCACAGCAAAGGGAAAAAAATCAACAAAATGAAAAGGCAACCAATGATTAGGAGTAAATGTTTGCAAACCATTCATTTCATAAGGGGTTAATATCTGAAATATATAAAGAACTCCTACAAATCAATAGCAAAATATCTAATAACCCAATTAAAATAGGGGCTAAAGATTAGAATAGACATTTTTCAAAGAAGACACAAATGGCCAACAAGTATAGGAAAAGATGCTCAATGTCATTGCAAAACCCTTTTAAAAAACAGCCCGATTAGTATAATCTTAATCAAGACAAGATTTTCTCAGTCAGCTAAAGGTGCCATTTTTCCTCCCATTCTCTGTGCTTTCTTTTAAGTTCCAGGCAGCAAAATAGTGCCAAAAACTTCATAGGAAAGGTCAGTTTGGCCCTTTATCATCATTTGTCCTATAATCTACCATGAAATCTGTACCCCATCTACTCTGTAGTTTGCTCTCTGTATAGGTGTCGATGACATCTTTCTCATCTCTACTACAAGGTATCTGGCATCAGTTGCTTCTCTGTACTGTTGGACTGAGCAGAACTGAAGCCATGTTGGGACATAAAACTGCCTGGGCTAAGGAGGGAGGGAGGATTTTAAAAAGGACAGTTTTTTTTTCTCTCCATTCTTTCTTCCCATCCACCGACTTTCTTATCTTGCTCGCTAAGTAGGAAAACAAGGCCGAGAAGCTAATTAGTACTTTGCAAAGCTAACAGTTTGTTCTTTGAGACTTGCAGAGCTTTGAGAAATGATCAAGGCCAAATGACTGAAGCTGACCTTGGGCACCAGCCATGTACACTGGTGCAAATCAAAATCTTGCAGGGTCCTGAGATAACAGCGAAGATGAGAACAGAAACCAGACGAGGCCTTGGAGAGATCTTGTACCTGACCCATAGACATGGACCCCTCATAACTCACATCTCCTTCTCTCCTGCTTTTCACCTCCCACATTCCATTATCTCAACCCCTCCTTTAAAAACTCCTCAGTAAATCTGAATCTTTGAGATAGGAGAGCCTACCATCTCCTTCAGCTGAATACACCTGCTTTTCTAACACCAACCATTTGACTTCTGAGGTTTTTTTCCTTTCCTTCTCAAGGGGGCAGGCAGCTGGCCCTGAGTTCAGTAACAGTACCATACCCATGGTCTCTCTTCCTCATGAGAAATGATTCAGCTGCTTTAGTAACATGCAAACATGTGCAGACACCATGCAAGACTGACTCAGGCCTAACTGTTGGGACACTTCAGGTGGCCATCTCTATTACTCCAAAGCCATCATGGTTGGAGAACTCTACGAGACTTGTTGCTAGTCCAGTCTGGAAGAAAGACACCCCATGTCTATATTTTCATCCTTCCCCACCAAAGCTATCTGAGGGTTCTGTGGTTTCTCTTCCCTCACTGTGACTCACACTGAGGCAGGCGCAGGGCATAAAGCATTTCCTCCTTGACACACCACTGTCTAAGATCTTGCTTTTCCATTTTCTCTCTCTTCTTTTTAAGCTGAATGGTCTTTAATAGGGGTGGGCGAAGGGTAACTAATATTACTTCCTTTTTTGTCTTTATCCATCCAAATATACTTTTTATGTGTCTGGTGTAAATAGCACTCCATCAGTTAAAACATGCAAGTGGGCTAAGGAGAGCTAAATGAGGCTCTCTGTGTGTTATTTCAGCTAGTCCAGAAATCATTCTGCACAAACAGCTTTAAACATTCTTCTCTATGCTTCATCATATTTATTTCTCAAAATTAGTCTGGGTGAATAAATAATAGCTGTAGTGTTCCCTTTCGGATGAGGAAACTAAGGAATAGAAGAAAGTAAGTTTCCCAAGGTCACAGAGCTAGTAAGTAGAATTTATCTGTTCACTACATTTTAAATAAGAGCGCCTACTGTACGTTACATGCAGATTTACATCATGAAATGCAGACCTACAATTTCTGACTTCAAGACCAATTTTCTGACCACTATATCATAAATGTTAACTGACCTTTATTTTAGGGTACATATCTGAAAAAATTCTATTGGCAAGACATGAAGCACAGAGGTGGATATAAAGGGTACTTCAAAAAATTCATGGAAAAATAGAATTAAAAGATAATAAGAATTACATAAATTTTTTGAAGACCCTTCGTATGAAACTGGGAATCAGATCTCCATGTTCAAAGCACCTTCCATGTATTCAATATACGCAATTCCTCTGTTCGAGCTAAGGACACACACCCCAAAATATTCCTGTTTGATGTATTGATAATTTCAAGCTGGTTATTTTGAGAAATTGCAGACACAGGATCAGCTCTGAAAAGTTGCCCTTTTATAAGAGAAATTTACATTTATAGAAGAAATCTCCATTTGTAAGTGTCTCCCTCTCTGCTGCAGGAAGAAAGGGATGACTAAACAGAGAAGGCATCTCCTTTAATCTGCATAACATATCTTATCTTTGTTTTCCTTGCTTTTCCTGGCCATCTCTCCATAAACAGGAATTCCCCCACACCCCATCTTTCTTTCTTTGAGCAAACAATGATATTTAAGCCTGAGGTTTAAACTCTTACTTCGGGATCCATAACCAGAGATTTACTCATTTCTCTTCAACCCTCATAAATCCTTAGTTGGAACAGACTCCTGTAACAAAAGACAGAACGGCAAGAAAAAAATAAGTAGTTTATTAACATGTATGTTTCACACACACACGGGAGGAACCCAGTTCTCAAAGAGGTGGCTTTCAATTCCAGCTTATGTAGCATCTTCAATAAAGAATAGAGAAGTTTTAGAGAAGCAAGAAGACAGAAAAAGGACTTTGATTCTCTAGGAGTGGCGAATTATGGAAAGGCAAATAAATGACAGATAAAGGATAGTTAATAAAGCCGATTAATGTAGATTCCTCTCATACCACTTTCAGGCCTGTAAGAGTCTAAAGTTGTCTTCAGTGGTTAACCATTGTTATATAAGGTATAAGAGCATGCTGGACACCTTCTGTCTTTGTAAATCTATGTTCTGCTCTTAGATAAATAGAGAGAGTGCAGAGAGCTTTCCTGCATCAGCTTCTTAATTGCCTCTAGCTCAACAATCCTTCATATTTTGGAGTGGCATATTTCTGGTTTCCCACATATACCTGAGTTCTACTTCTTAATAATCTTCTGTTTGTTTTTCTACTGTTAATCTTTCTTTTTGTTATAGGAACTCCCAGTGAAGAACTATGAAGGGTAAAGTTTTTTCTCTCCCATACACCTTATACATCTAAAATGAAATTATATTTTTTGTTTTAAAGCCACAATCTACATTATCTTGCACTTTTATACTTTCTGATTTCAATTCTCTTCAATTCTGCTTCCTTTTCTGTAAAAAATATTTTACTTTTATGGGGGCCGGCCTGTGGCTCACTCCGGAGAGTGTGGTGCTGATAACACCAAGGCCATGGGTTCGGATCTAATATAGGGATGGCCAGTTCGCTCACTGGGTGAGCATGGTGCTGACAACACCAAGTCAAGGGTTAAGATCCCCTTACCAGTCATCTTTTAAAATAAATAAATAAATAAATAAATAAATAAATAAATAAAAAATATTTTAGTTTTACATACAATATGTTAGTCTGTAAAGTAAAATGTATGTTTTATAGAAAAAGAATCAGAATATTTATGAACACCTACCCCAAACCAATCAAACCTTGGAATGCCTTTAATTACAGCATGATTCATGGCATAGAAACAGTTAAATAAGAAAACTTTTGAAAGAATAACATTTACTTATTTGTTTAGTGAGTAATCACAATTGAATTTTTTTTGCCAGTTATTTATATATCCAGAAGTATTTATACTATACATGCATACACAAGTTTTCTTTTTTGTGTGCTTGTGTGTCCTAAAAAGACACAAAAGAGTGCTTTGATTCTAAATTGCTTGGGAGTAATTATGTGGGCATTGCCATTCACAGATGAGCATCTATTCTATTTGGGTGGCACTGCCTTTCTTTAATACAGTTAAATCCCTGTTGAGAGATGCCTTGATCTCAAATTAAGGGTATCTCCCTTCCAGACTTTGATCTCAGCTCTACCAATTAACAGCTGTGAACACTTGGGCAAGTTGTTTAACCTCTCTAAGTCTCTATTTCTCCAGCTGTATTATTATGTCCCCCAACTACCTCATAGTGTTATTTTGAGAAATAAGTATCAAATGCACATAAACAATTTTATCACAGTGAGAACATAGCACATAGAAAACACTCATGAAGTGTTTTATTATCATTATTAATACATATTCCTGCAATAAAATCTATTTTTATGGAAGGCTTTACTGACAGACTATGTGTGGTCATTAAGAGCACGGCGTTAGATTCATGAAGTTCAATGCACTTATCCTGGATCCATCAATTATTAGCAATGTGACCTTGAACAAATTAATGAATCTCTTTGTGTCTGCCTCAGTTTTCTCTATTATAAAATGAGAATAAAGGATTACCTTCCTTATGAGGATAGTCTGAAGCTTAAATTAAATAACATTTAAAGCTGTAAGCATATCTACAAAATTTCCCAGAGCCTGTCATATGCTAATATGTGTTGTGAATTTCCAAGAGAAGGGTTAGGTAATGCAGTATTTCCCAAATCTATTTGACTAAAGGACCTCTTTAGAAAAAGATATCTTTGAAAATCACTTTTAGCAAAGAGATGTGTTTCCCTGTTTCCTGATTAAGAAACTAGAGAATCCTTCAAGAGATTTTCTCATGCTAAAAAGAGAAACATTTAGAGAAGGGACATCTGGGGACATAATTTGAGTTCCTGTGTAATCAATAAGTACTCTTAATTCCCATGGGTTTTTGGAATTGAAGACCTTATCTGTTAGAGATTATGTGGGAACTAAAATCTCAAGACAGTCTTGAACTCCTTCACAGAAAGGAATTTCAGGATCCAAAAGCATTGTGATGGGATGGAGGAAATGCTACCCCCAAATGTGGCAACTTGAAAATGGAAAAAAACAGGAGAAACAAGAAGTTTTCTTTGATCTTCTCTTGTCTCTTTCTCCCCTGAAGTGGGCTGTAGAAACTAGAACTCCCCTCACCTTTTTCCCTTAAAGCTGGTCATAAAACTTAGGATGTTCACTCTCTGACCTTCTCTATTTTTTCCCTGAAGACCCTCATGTGACAGGTGTACTACTGCCCTATACCTAGAGGAAAGAATGTCACAAGGGGCCCCAAGAAAAAACTGAACAAACAGGTCTTGCTATGTTTTCCTCAGATTATTACCATTAGATTATACATTTTGGTCCTCCAATCATACTTCTGCATGACAGTCTATAAAAATACACAGATCTCTTCATTTCATCGGGTTTTCATTTCTGAAGTCTCCCATGTCACATAAAACTTATGTTAAATAAATTTGTATGCTTTTCTCTTGTTAATATGTCTTTTGTTACAGAGGGTCTCAGCCACGAACCTTGCAATGTATGAGGAAAAGACACCACCTTTCTTCCCTACTATAGACCAGCTATTAAGTGTTTAAAGTTGGAGAGGTGGGTCCAACATCATAAGACAAGCTTTAGGGATGTTGGGCACTTAGACAGGAAACAAAAGCTAACTATGAATGACTATAATAGTCTAACATAAAGCTGTATAGTAAGGGTTAGTTCTGAGAAGTAAACATCATTTGCTAAAGAGGGCTGAGGTGATTTGGGCAGGAGACAGAAAAATTGAACTTGGCTATAACAAATGATTAGGAGTCAACTAGAGGGATAAGATAATTACCTTCCAAAGAAAAAGAATGACATGGGTGAACATGCTAAGTTAGGCATGGCATTCATTCTTTCAACAAATATTTCTTAGTACTGAGTATATATAATGTACTGTGTTAGGTACTATAGTACAAAAACATATAAGACATTGCTTCGGCTGTCAAGGAATCACAGTCTAGTTGGGAGACCAATATGTCCACATTACAGTTTAGGACACTTAAGAGGTTGGCCTGATTAGATCAATGGATACAAATTGAGGAGGAAGGAAAATATGTAAGTAGTGTCTCACCAAATTTTAAAGGTTTAGAAAATGAAAAAGAGGACTTTAGCTTATCTTATTAGGCAGTAGGAAATCACTGACAATCTTTGAGCTGGAGGAAGTTCATTCTTTTTGCCAGGAAATATTGATTGCTTACTGTATGCCAGAGCCTAGGGAAGGACCTGGCATATAGTAAATGCTGAAAAACATACATCGGTTAAAAAAACAGGAACTTCCAAGTGCTTCCTATTGTATTACTGTAGACAGTATACAGAGTTGTGTAGAAGGGATTAAAAAGCCTGGGATGGGGTAAAAGTGGTTGGTTATAGTTTTAATTAGGGTGGTTAGAGTAGACCTCACTGAGAAGATGATATTTAAGCAAAGACTTAAAGAAAATGAAGGAGTTAAAATTCATAAAAGTGTAGCCTGAGAATCATTAGTGCAGTTCACTGGATAGGAAAATAGCTTGAAGTCAGAGATTCCAGATTATTTAAAACTTGAGAGCCTAATCCAATTTAGACCTCAGGAACACCCCCAAAATCAAGCCTATGGAAAAATTCACTTACTGAAAATCAAGAAAAGTTCATCAAAAAATCAATGCCCTCTGAAAGCTTATGTACACATCAGGTCATGACAACTCCAAAGAGGATTGAACTTCATCACTTTTCACATTTAATTGACACAACAATAATAAATATTCTTTCTTAGCTATAAATCACTGTGCAAATGTAAAATTTTTCTTGTCATAAATATGAAATCTTAATTTAAAAAATATTATATCGATTATCAAATTTTAAGCATATTATCTCATGTATTAGTTCTACAAAGTGTTCGTTAATGTTATTTTTGGTTCTCTGAATAAAACGTCTTATAGAAAGTCCTTGTTAATTTCACCTTTCCCTTGCCAAAAAAATAAATTATGTATAACAACTCATAGAACTTACAGTTTTATAAAATGCATGCCTACAGCATAAGAGTAGACAAAAGGAATAGAAAATTGGACTTGGTGTCTTGAGGCCTGAGTTCTAACCTCAATTAAGTAAATAATCAGGTGTGCAAATTTGGTTAATTCATGTCATGACCTTGGACTTTGGTTTCTTAGTATGTAAAATGAGGAGATAAGATCATGTTTCCTAAACTGATACCAAAGAAACCTCTTCTGAAGTTGTTAATAGTTACAAGAAAAGAAAAGATTCCATGGCCAAATACATTAAGAAAATGCTGAGTTCATTTATATTAAACACAGATATCCATATCTGTTGCTATCCGAACTCACTTTTATGTATTAGAAAACTTTCGGTTTCATAGCTTTATTGTCCATTTAAAAATACAGAAAAGGGTATGTAAAATTTACTGTACATTCACTGTGGTACTTTTATCCCAAATTTCAGTGGCACCCGTTCTACTTATTGCATTTTTCATACAATTTTGAAAGACGGAGTATTTAATGCTGCAACCACAGCAGAACATTTGTTGTGTCCTCCTGGTTTTTTTTTTAACATCTAGAAATGTTCCCATTTTGTAAGCAGCTAGCCCAGTTGTAATGAGGTATACAATATCTCTTACTTTGGATTTGAGTTCTGCCTGGATGGCAACTATGGCCCTATTCCTATGACTAATAACGTGGGCATCTCCTTCCTCTATGTCTGTCCATCCATAAATTATTTCATTCAAAGAATAACCTTGGATTTACTTTCTCTTTGTGGAAGTTGTTCCACAAATGATGGTAGGTACTAAAAGTCAGTTCAAATTCCCAATCCTCAGGTAAGTGAAAGCAGCCAATTGCAGAGAGAAATGATTGAAACATTTGGTTTGATTCTTCCATCATCACATCTACAGTATCATGATTGGACTTATGTATCTTTTGACTAGACTGTGAGGCTGGACTGTGAAACATTTTCCTTGCAGTTTGGAGTTGAGATTTGATATCAGGTTTTGGAAGTTGCAGCTTTAGCACTCCATAGATTGCTTGTTAACGGCATTAAGGTACATAATTTATTGAGTGAGAAAACAGCTTTCCAATTTCTGAAGATAAAATTGAGAACTAATTTATTTATACAATCTACAAATATTTTTCAATTATTTACTATGTGTCAGACACTATTGGGATATAAGAATGAACAAATTAGGTAAACAAACAAACAAAACATTAACAATAACGAAGCTACTATTCTCATGAAGCTTAATCTAGTGGATTATGTTATATGGTAATACATAATATAGAAAAGAAAAGGGAGTGCTCATTGAGGAGGGATTGCTGTTTTAAACATTATGGTCAGGTAAGACCTCAGAGACCTGAATAAAATAAAAGAATAATCTATACAGATATCTGAGGGAAGAGCATTCTGGGAAGAGGGAATAGCTAGTGGAGAGACCTTAAGGGGCAAACAGATTGGTGCATTTGAAAAATAGTAAAGGAGTCAGTATGGCTGAATCAGAGTGGAAGAGGGTGAGAGAAATAAGGCCAGAGGTGGGAGAAACTACAGGGAACCAGAGCAAGTAGACACTTGCAAGCCATTGTGAGGACTTTGGTTAACATCCTGAATGACATGAGACACCATTGAGGAGTAATGTAACCTGACTTGCATTTTCAAAGAATTATTCTATTAATTGTAATGCAAACTGATTTAAGGGTATCAAAGGTACAATTAACGACAAGTTGAGAGGTTACTACAATCTGGATGAGAGGAAGCAGAGGTTTGTACAGAGTGGTAATAGTGAAACCAGTGACAAGTAGCTGAATTATGAATATATTCTGAAGGTAAAATCTCATGGGGGCATATACATTTGACTGTTTTGTTCATTTCCTTTCCATCAGAGCCTAGAGAAATGTTTGAGACATAGACTCCATACATATGCGTATTTTCTAAATTTTAAATAAGTCAAGATTTTGATAATAAGTCAAGAAAGATGAGGAATAAAAATCGGCCATTGTATTTAACAATGTGAAGGTCTCTGGCAACCTTGATAATTTACTTAAAACACTATGGGATAGATATAATCATTGTTACCACACTTGTGGAAGAATATACAAGTGTCAGTTGCATTCCAGGCCTTTTATAGTGGCAATTATATTTCTTTAACTTTAAATACAAAATAATAATACCCAGGAATCGGGATGAATTAGAGAATGTGATAGAGTCCAAAGGACATAACACTAGAGGTCAAGACATGAATCCTAGAGTGAGATCTTCTGCTGCATGACCATATGCCCCAGTATCCTCATTTGTAAAATGGGAAGGGGGGGGGTCCAGATATTACATTACGTGATTTTATAAAATTTTATTTATTTATTTATTGGAATACAGTTGATTATACATATCCGTGGGGTACAGCATTGAATATTAATACCTGTGTGCAATATATGATGTTCAAATCAGGACATTATATGATTTTGTTGAAAATAATATTAATTAATGCAGTCATAGCTACTATTTGAGGGTTATGCAAAGTGTAGGAAAAAAATCTGTTCACACAAAGCAGTTCAAAGAGGATGATGAGAATAGAGACAAAATAGGTTGGAAAGCTAAATGCGCTTTGAAGAATCAAATGAAAGAAGTGGATATATTTTCTGAACCCAATCCTCCTTTTGTCTAGAAATGATGTTTAAAGTTATGTGTAAATAAAAATAGGATCTTAAAAATATTTCTCCAAAATCGTTTGAAGTGGCTGCAGTGTCTTTGGACATCACTTAAAACTAGATAGGTGAGTTTCTTAAAATATGAAATATTCCTCTTTTCAATTCATCACATGTTTAAAGATAAATTCCATATGCGCAGCAGTAATGTTCAAACACCATGATTCCTAAGAACAGTTTTAGACTTTGCCCCACAGGATAAATAACCAGAACTAGGAACTAGAAAAGTATTTAGGGAAGTAGGTTTCATTTGATGGTGTGTGAAGTATCTGCTGGTATATAACACAAAAGATTGCAATTTATTCCAATGTCTTTAAAGCTTCCTCTTGAATTCTTGGTTGTTGTAGGTTATATGTCTAATACTGAATGGCTTGAAGGTTTCTTTCAATTCTCAATATATTCCCAGAGACAATATCATCTTCTTTCCAATTTTCCTCGATTAGATGACCAGTGTTGGGAAAATATAGAAAAAATGGTCGGGGCCCCTCAGATGTTCAGAATCTTGCTGAGAAACTGATGTAAATATGCACGTGTGCCCAGGTGTTCCTTGTTATTGTCTAATGTGATTGCACGTATGCAGTTCCACCCCATCGGCCATCTTCTGTATGGAAACTGCAGACAGTGTGGTGATTCCAGTGCTGCTCCTCACATCCTGGGGTTGGATTCTGCATCCCTGAAGGTGTTTTGGATTATGGACTTGAGTATAAAGGACTAACAGCTTAGATATGTGGTGCTTCTGAAGATGCTTTGGGAAGCCAATAGGGTAGCTGCTCTTAGCTCTGAATAAAGCCTATTATTTCTTCACCCACGACTCCTAGGAACTTTTCCTATCACCTAGCTCATAGACCTGCATGTGGAGGGTTTGTGACCTAGTCTGTACAATGGGCTCAAGGGGTCTGTGAGACCTAGCACTAGTTCTACAATTGGCATAGTCTGTGGCAGGATCCTGAGCAGGTATGGGAGCCAAATGTCCCTTGGGAGAAGGAGGAAATGAGGCTACTCTTGAATATGTTGTGCCCTATGGCCACTTTCCTGTTGAGCGGCATCTGGTTGCTGCTCACTATACTGCAAGTCAGCATAGACCAGGCACTACAGTGGAGAACCTATTGAGATGGGGAGGATATGTGGTTGTCCTTGAGTACGTGGTGCCTGGTGGCCACTTTTCTGTTGACTGGAGCCTGGCTACTGCTCATTATACTGCGAGCTGATCAAGATTTGAAGTGGAAAGCAGAGTTGTTAGAAGTGTGGATAAATGTCCTGGATGATGACATACAGCAACTGGCCACTCCTGCCTCTCATACCAGGGAAGACAACAAACCCAGTGGTGAGTTGGGGGAGACCATGCATCTCCAGGCATGATCTGTTGTGCATCAGAAAGTGAAACATGAGGAGCCTATGGGACCAGGTGGACAACCAGTTGGCAATCCCAGGTGACCCAATTCACTACCTATGTCCTGTATACCCAGGTTAAATTAGTTGACTTGGGAAGACAGTTTCAGCAGAAACAAGGGGAGCCCCTGGCTGCTTGGCTGCTGTGGTTATGGGACCTAGGGGTTGATAGTGTGGTATGCTCTGGTGAGGAGATGGAAAAATTGGCCTCCATTACCATGCACCCATCCCTGGGGCAGCAGCTTCAGAATAGCCACAGATATGCACAAGGGTGAGGTAATTACTCCTTGATGGACTGGGTGAATGCAGCTGCCTGAACTGTGTGGGCAAATGCTGGAGAACTGCCCAAGATTGTGAGTAAATGACAAACATATGCTGAGTGGGTTCAAATAATTTGAGAGCTGGGGATGTGGCAGTCCATGTTTAATGTGAACACCCGTGGCTCAGACAATGAAAGTTTTACAGGCAGCGTGAGAGACATAGTGCTGCAAAATGCCCTGTCAACGTCCTTTGGGTCACTGATGGCCATACTGGCCCCATACATTGGTCATCCTATACATGAGGTAACAACCATGATAGTCAGCCTGGGTGAAGTAGAGCATAGGAGACAAGCAAAAGGGGTCCAAAAGGTGGCTAAGACCAAACCCCCAAGAAATGCTTGGGATTTTATCCCAAAGGGACCAAGCAAGACTAGCCATAAACAGATGTGGCTTGGCTTGCTTACAGCAGGGGTTGATAGTAAGAAAATTGACTGGCAGCCAAATGCGGTCCTGTTTGCCTTGTGACAACAATTGCATCCTGAACAGCATTTCACTAAATGTCTGGAAACAGGTAGCAAGTGGATTTAAAGGATTTTTTGGTTGCTACTGAGGAGGTGGACGAACTGTTCCATTTTGATTAGGGAAGGTACTCATCTTTAGGGGGCAGATGAGGATCAGAGGCCTCACATCGAATTGCAAGTATATTGGTCAAGGACTAATGTGCAGCGTGTTTTGGCATTGGTGGATACAGGCACAGAATGTAGCCTGATATATAGCAATCCAGATAAGCTTCCAGGGGCCCCAGTTCATATAGATGGCTATGGAGGACATACTATTGAAGTCAAAGCTGTGTCACTGCCATTGGGCATAGAATGATTGCCTTCTTGTGTGTATACTGTATATATATATATATATATATATATCCCCAGTAGATGAGTACATCTTTGTTATGGACGTACTTTATGGTTTGTACCTGCAAACAACAGCTAGAAGTTTCAGCTGTGAGTACGGGCAGTAAAGCCTGTGTTACGGGGATATGCTAAACATGACCCACAGGTGTTACCCAAGCCAAGATGTGTAGTTAATTTAAAGCAGTATCACCTACCAGGAGGACATGCAGAGATAGGTGCCACTATATTGGAGTTAGAGAAAGTGGGCATTATTTGTCCAGCTCATAGCCCATTTAATGCTCTGGTATGGCCAGTGAGAAAACCTGATGGTACCTCGAGAATGACTGTAGACTATCGAGAACTAAACAAAGTAGTGCCTCGTTTGCATGCAGCCATGCCTTCAGTTCATGACTTGATGGATCAGCTGATGACTCAGCTGGGAGCCTATCATTATGTATTGGACCTTGCAAATGCTTTTTTCTCTATTCCATTCTCACTGATAGCCAAGATCAGTTTGCCTTCACCTGGGAAGGGAGGCAGAAGACCTTTCAAGTATTGCCCCAAGTTTATCTGCTTAGCCCAACCATCTGTCATGGTTTAGTGGCTGGGGACCTAGCCAAGTGGACTAGGCCCAGCATGGTTACAATGTTTCACTACATTGATGATGTGTTACTAACCTTTGATTTTCTTGCAGATTTAGCCCAGTCATCTCCAATGCTGCTAAGTCATTTGGAACAATGTGGGTGGGCCATGAACACAGCCAAAGTGCAAGGACCTGGGCTGTCAGTCAAGTTTTTGAGAGTGGTGTGGTCGGGTAAGACGAGAGTCATCCCAGAAGCTATTATAGACAAGATACAGGCATACCCTCAACTCACAACTGTAGCTCAGCTATGGACATATTTGGGACTTCTGGGGTATTGGAGAGCTTTTGTACCCCATAGGGCCCAAGTGGCACACCTACTGTATGCATTAACAAGGAAAGACTGAGGAAGTAGAAGAGGCTTACTTGGCTACAAAAAGGGCAATATAGCAAGTACAGGCTTTACAAATGGCTGATCCCACTAAGACTTTTGAATTAGTGTACATATAACCCAAGAAGTGTTAGCATGGATTTTGTGGCAGAAACAAGACCAATTCCAAACTCCTGTAGGATTCTGGTCTCAGCTCTGGAAGGGCACTGAAGTGCATTATTCTCTAATAGAAAAACAGTTAACAGCTCTGTATTCTGCCTTGATGGCTGCTGAAGCTATCACAGGAACTGCCAAAGTCCTAGAAAGGACAACATACCCTATACTATGTTGGCTGTGCATGTGGGCAACCGACCATAAAATGGGTGTAGCTCAGACTCCCACTCTCTCTAAATGGGGAGCATATATAGAACAAAGAAGCACTGTGTCAATGAATTCTCTTTCCGAAGAGTTGCAGACTGTGCTAGGACCAGTAGAGGTTGTGGAGGAAACTTTAACACAACCGTTACCCATGGAGATGGACGCTACACCTTTCCATGAGGGACAGGGACCTATCACAGAACAAGATTGGTATACAGATGGCTCTAGTATGTAACCCTTAGCATCATGTTCAGCTGTTGCTGTCCAACCCTTAACAGATACCATGTGGTATGAAAGTGGCACAGGGCAAAGCAGTCAATGGGCTGAACTAAGTGCAGTATGGATGGCGATAAAAAATGATCTTGGGCCATTAACCATCTGTACTGACAACTGGGTTGTGTACAAAGGTTTAACCCTTTGAATCTCTACTTGGAAATATCAATGGTGAATGGCAGGCCTTCAACCCCTGTGGGGAAAAGCCATGTGGCAAGAGTTACGGGAATTGGGACATGAGAAAGAAATAACTCTTTTTCATGTCACAGGACCCTTCCCCTTAGCCAGTCCAAGAAATGATGAAGCTGATGCCTTGGCTAAGGTAAGATGGTGGGAGAGAGCCCCAGCTGCTGATGTAGCCCAGTGGTTACATTGACAAATGCAGCATGCTGGCAGCAAAACCGTGTGGATGGCGGCCCAAAGATGGGCCCTGCCTATAAAATGGGAAGATGTAGTGAATGGCTGTTGTGCTTGTCCAGTATGTATGTGCTCAAGAGAGTCCACAGCCACAGCAGATGCCCTATACAGATGGGCAAATAAATCAAGGAAGGGTGCCCCTGACTCGATGGCAAGTGGACTTTGTCAGATCACTGCCAAGGTCAGAGAATTACAGATACGTCTTCACTGCTGTTGATAAAAGGGCACATTTGTATTATCATTATGGCCAATTATGAGTTCCCACATACTGTTACATGTAGAATCTACAGATCTAACAGTGTTAGCAGATAAAATATGGTATCATCAACCAGGTAAGGTACCTATTCCTGCAACCATCCTTTCTCAGGATGGCAAACTGGCATGTATCTTACCAGAGAGGTGAGAACTCTCCCTGTTGGTACTAATAACCCTTCGGTCTTTTCACCCATAGTGTTCTGGCTGTGAGCACCAGAGTGAACTGGGTACATACATATGTTCATGTGATCACTGTGTGGGCTTATTGAATATGCACTGAACTTCCCAGCAGTATGACTACAGGATTGCCATGGAAAATCACACCAATGATGACTACTAATTGGATATGTGTGGCTAATAGTTAAAAGGACTGAACTACAAACCTTAAGGCATATTGAACAGACAATAGGTTATACAAATGTAAGGGTCTTTTATCCTTGCTAAGGGAACATCACGGAAGATTCTGAAGATGTAGATTGTACAGTGAGGGACCCTGAAGGGGTGGATTGTTGGGAAAATATAGAAAAAATGGTCAGGGCCCCTCGGATGTTCAGAATTTTGCCAATCATCTGATGAAAATATGCATATGTGCACCCAGGTGTTCCTTTTTATTGTCTAATGTGATTGGGCATGTGCAGTTCTGCCCAGTCCGCCATCTTCTGTATGGAAATTTCTGACAGTGGAGTGGTTCCAATGCTGCTCCTCACATCCTGGGGTTGGATTCTGTATCCCTGAAGGTGTTTTGGATTATGGACTTGAGTACAACGTACTAACAGCTCGGAGACATGTCACTTCTGAAGACGCTCTGGGAAGCCACTAGGGTGGCTGCTCCTAGCTCTGAATAAAGCCTATTATTTCTTCACCCACAGCTCTTACGACCTTTTCCTATTACCTAGCTCATAGACCTGCATGCGGAAGGTTTGTGACCCAGTCTGTACAATGGGCTTGAGGGGTCTGTGAGACCTAGCCCTAGCTTTACAGCCAGTGTCTTGATTCTTCTGAGATTTGTAAAGACAGAAACATGGGTTCACACTCAGGGCTGAGTGCCCTTTAGTCATTTTTCCTCTTTGTATGAAACCTTCCTTCTCTGCCTCTCTTATATTCTGTACCTTATCCTTTCTCCATCCCTCTTTCCCAGTAGATGTTTATTCAGGAGATAAGGCAGCAGATATAATTATTTTCTATTTTTCTATTAATCTACCACATAAGCCCTAGAAGTTCAGGTCCACCAGTCTCAGGCTCTTCCTCCCCTGAAGCTAGTCATAGAAACTAGAATTCCTCTTTCCTGAAGTGGGTCATAGAAACTAGAAATGTCACTCTCTCCCCTGTCCCTTCCAGACCCTTGTGTCAGAGGGGTCCCACCCCATGCCCAGGTGGAAGGAATGTGTGCCAATTCTTCTTGGCACACTGAGGCCAAGAAGAATCTGGACAGACAGGCCTCGCTGGGTTCCCCCTCTCAGTCTATAACCATTAGATCATACCCTTTTGTCCATTCACATTTCTACATGGCTGTCCAATCTTTACTGAATCTAAGCCTAAAAATAGACAGTTTTCCCTGGGTCTTCAGCCTTCATTTCTGAAAGCTCTTGTGTCACACAAAACTTTGATTAAATAAATTTGTCATGATTTTCTCTTGTAAACCTGTCTTTTGTTATAAGAGTGTTGGCTGTGACCTTTATGATGGGTGACGAATGATACCACACCTTTCTGCCTTTCAAGAGAACAAGAGAGGCTACAATACAGAGAGAAAAATAATCCTGGAGAAATAAATAAGGCCTTTTGCTTTTGTGATTGAGTAAATTGTATTGCCTTCAGAAAAACAAACAAAAAAACCCACTATGCATTTATTTGTTCCATTTATGAGTACCAAATTCTCTGTCACTGTGCACTGGACTCATATTAGTAACACTCCTCTATTAACAAAACCACATATTTGTATAACTAGATATAATAAGGAATTGATGCTATCACCCTTTATATTCTTAGTAATAACCAAAATCTTTCCAATAATAATCTCTAGGAACTCTTATGTACTTCCACATCTGCCTCTACCATTTTTTTCAAGCATGAGCATATGATTTTTTAAAAAGCATTTCTGGGCCGAGCCTGTGGCGCACTCGGGAGGGTGCTGCGCTGGGAGCGCGGCAACGCTCCCAGCGGCCGCGGGTTCGGATCCTATATAGGAATGGCCGGTGCACTCACTGGCTGAGTGCCGGTCACGAAAAAAGAAAAAAAAAAAAAAAAAAAGCATTTCTTATTTGTTTCTTTGGTTTCTTTTTGTTTGATGGTATTTCAACATGTCAGGAAACCACTGTGAATACTTCTTGAAAATTTTGTGATATAGTTGTCATTTTTAAATAAGCTATATATATTGTTATTTTTAAGGTTTTTTTGCTTGTTAATTTTAAATATACAACATGTGAACTGTATTATTGATTTAATAGGCTCTTGTGCACTAATCTAGAAACTGTTGTGTCATATATAGTTGAGATTTATGAATTGTGTATTCTGCCTAGCATAACATATAAGACTTACAAATGAACTTTCAAAAAACTAAATAGCCGTTTGTAATTTGCTAACTACACGTATTTAGGACAATGCAGCAATGCCTTTGAAGCCAAACTTTGACTTTAAGCAACTGGGGTGGTGTAGTCACTTGAAAAATATGCCTCAATGGTTACATCAGGATTATCAATTAACATTTCATAGTACAAATTATAAAGTGCTTTGATAGTGAAACATAAACGTTTTTCAATGTACTCATGGAAATAGTTTTATTCTGCAGTTTTATCTGTTATTTCCTCTACTGTGATCATAGGTTATATCCTCTTTATAATATATTTAGCCTGAGGAAGAAACAATTCTTTCTGGAGATGACTAGATTAAGGGAATTATTGGGGATATGACTTTCTACATTGTCTCTTCAGAAATCAGTTCCTGCAAAACTGTTTGATATTTAATTTAAGTTTATTTGGTGTTTATTTCACAGGTGGTGACTGGGTAGATGAAATGAACATTTTAAAATCTACTCAATGAAAGAGTTTGCACACAGAGATTTCTCTCTGTTTGGGAAAATAGAGAACAACAATGGAAGACTGTATTGCAGTAGTCAGCACGTAGTAGATATGCATAAATTAGTGAAATGATTTTAAAAGCTATTTCTTCAGCCATGTCATGAAGGTGTGTAAAGCAGAAATGTGTACAGTATACTGAATACTATTTTCCCCTTGACTTCCAATGTAAAGCAGGTGATATGTTCATTTTTCCTCAGAATGTCACAAAAATGCAAGATAAGAATATATTTACTCTTTTTTAAATCATATATGAAAAGGCAAAACATTAACATTTAGTGAAAATGTATATACAATATCTTTAAGGCGGCATATTCTGAGGAATGTGAGGTGGGGAAAAATGCTATGAAATAACCTCAAGTAATCCTCATTTATTTTTAAATATATAACTACAAGAAGCCCAGGATCCATGGAGACCACGCAACCTGTGGTGCCAGTGCACAACCCAGCAGGTAGGCCTCACCGGTGCCGCCCGACTCCATCCCCAGCCCCACCGAGTGCATGCCATTCAGAGAGGCATCCAGCCTGGGAAGCCAAAGATCCATGGAGACCACGTGCCCTGCGGTGCCAGTGTGTGACCCAGCAGGTAGGCCTTGCCACCACCACCCGACTCCATCCCCAGCCCAGCTGAGTGCATGCCAATCAAAGAGGCATCCAGCCTGGGAAGCCAAAGATCCACAGAGACCATATGCCCTGCGGTGCCAGCACACTACCCAGCAGATAGTCCATGATGAAACTGCCTGACTCCATCCCCAGCCCAGCTGAGTGCATGCCAATCAGAGAGGCTCCCAGCCAGAGAGGCCCAAGACCCAAGGTGAACATGCACCCGAGGAACCAGTAGGCAACTGAGCAGACACTGAGGCAGCCTTACCAAATTGGCAGCCCCAGCAGCATCCTAGCCAGACAATAGTGTCAAACCAGTGGACTGTGAAATTCCTTTCCACAATGACTAAACATCAAAAAGAAAGGTACAAGCAATATGAAAAATCAAGAAAATACACCACCCAAGGGTAATAACTCTCAAGCTCTAGATCCTATAGAACAAGAAGCCCTTGAAATATCTGAGAAGGAATTTCGAGTGATAATACTAAGGAAACTGAATGGAATAGAAGAAAACTCAGCTAGACAACACGATGAAATGAGGAAAAGTATACAGGACCTGAAAGAAGAAAAGTACAAGGAAATCAATGCCCTGAAAAAGAATGTAGCAGAGCTTGTTGAGCTGAAGAACTCAATCAATTTAATAAAAAACACAACAGAGAGTTTAACCAGCAGGCTTGCAGAAGTAGAAGAGAGAATTTCTGACCTTGAAGATGGGCTGTTTGAAATAACAAAGGCAGACACAAAAAAAGATAAAAGAATTAAAAGCACTGAAGAAAATCTAAGAGAGATATCAGATAACCTTAAGCACTCAAATATCTGAGACATGGGTATTCCAGAAGGGGAGGAAAAAGGGGATTGCATTGAAAACATATTCAGCAACATAGTGGCAGAAAACTTCCCTGTTATTGGAAAAGACACAGATCTTCAGATCCAGGAAGCTCAACGATCTCCAAACGTATTCAACCCAAAAAGGCCTTCTCCAAGACATGTCATAGTCAAATTGGCAAAACTCAGAGACAAAGAGAGAATCTTAAAAGCTGCAAGAGAGAAGCGTCAAATCACCTATAAGGGAGCCCCAATCAGGTTAACATCAGACTTTTCATCACAAACCCTAAAAACTAGAAAGGAATGGGATGATATTTTCAAAATACTAAAAGACAAAGATTGCCAGCCAAGAATACTCTACCCTGCAAGGCTATCCTTCCGAAACGAGGGGCAAATAGTATATTTCTCAGACAAACAAAAACTGTGGGAGTTCACTACCACACGACCACCCTTACAAGAAATTCTCAAGGGAGTACTAGGTTTGGTACCTGAAAAATAACTACCACTGCCATAAAAACTCAAGAAAAATCAAAACCCACTAGTAAAATAAAAATGCTAACAATGAAGAGAAAAAAAAAGTTTATCTACAACCCAAGGAAGCAACAAATACAAAAGACAAACAGTAAGTCAGAAAGAAAGGAACAAAAGACACAAGACATCCAAACAAAAATCAATAAAATGATAGGAGTAAATCAACACTTTTCAATAACAATTCTTAATGTAAAAGTATTAAATTCCCCAAACAAAAGACACAGATTGGCTGAATGGATCAAAAAGTAGGACACAACTGTATGCTGCCTTCAAAAGACCCACCTCATCAATAAAGACTCACATAGACTAAGAGCGAAAGGATGGAAAAAGATTTACCATGCAAACAGAAATGAAAAATGACCTGGAGTAGCTTTTCTTATATCTGATAAAATAGACTTTAAAATAAAACCATAAAAAGAGATAATGAGGGCCACTACATAATGATGAAAGGATTGATCCATCAAGAAGACATAACAAACATAAATATATAGGCAGCCAATGTAGGAGCAGCCAGATTTATAAAGCAAATTCTATTAGACCTAAAGAAGGAAATAGACACTAATACCATAATAGCAGGGGGCCTGAACACCCCACTATCAATATTGGACAGATCATCTAGGCAAAGAATTATCAGAGAAACACAAGATCTAAACAACACTCTAGACCAATTGGACTTGGCAGATATCTAAAGAACATTCCATCCAAAAACTTCAGAATATTCATTCTTCTCATCAGCACATGGATCATTCACTAAGATAGATCACATGTTAGGTCACAAATCAAGTCTCAAAAAATTCAAAAATATTGAAATTATCCCATGTATTTTTCAGACGACAATGGATTAAAATTAGAAATTAATAACAAATGAAATTCTGGAAACTATACAAACACATGGAAATTAAACAGCATTCTACTTAATGACATATGGGTTCAAGAAGAAGTCAAAAAGGAAATCAAAAAATTTATTGAAACTAATGAAAACAATGATACATCATACCAAAACCTGTTGGATACTGCAAAGGCATTACTAAGGGAGAAATTTATCACATTAAATGCTTACTTCAGAAGAATGGAAAGATGGCAAGTGAAAAACCTAGTACTTCAGCTTAAAGAACTAGAAAAACAAGAACAATCCAAACCCAAAGTTAGCAGACCGAAAAAAATCATTAAGATCAAAGCAGAGCTTAATGAAATTCAGACCCAAAAATGATACAAAAAAAATCAATGAATCAAAAAGTTGGTTTTTTGAATAGATAAATAAAATTGACAATACCTTAGCAAGCTAACTACAAAAAGAAGAGAGACGACCCAAATAACAAAAATTAGAAATGAAAAAGTGATATTACAACTGATACATCTGAAATACAAAGAATCATTAGAGACTACTATAAACAACTATAGGCCAACAAATTTGAAAATCTGGAGGAAATGGATAAATTTCTGGACACACACAAACTACCAAAACTGAGCCAGGAAGATGTAGAAAATCTGAACAGACCGATAACAACAAAAGAGATTGAAGCTGTTATCAGAAGGCTCCCAACAAACAAAAGCTCAGGACCAGATGGATTCACAGAAGAATTCTACCAAATTTTCAAGGAGGAATTGACACCAATTCTCTACAAACTATTCCAGAAGATTGAAACAGAGGCAATTCACCCAAACTCATTCTATGAAGCAAATATCACCCTGATACCAAAACCAGGTAAAGATACAACCCAAAAAGAAAACTACGGGCCGATATCCTTGATGAGTATAGATGCAAAAATTCTCAATAAAATACTAGCTAACAGAATGCAGCAACACAAAGGCAAACTTATACACCATGATTAAGTGGGATTCATCCCAGGGATGCAAGGTTGGTTCAACATATGCAAATCAATAAATGTGAAACACCATATCAATAAAACAAAACACAAGGACCATGTGGTCATCTCTATTAATGCTGAAAGAGCTTTGATAATATTCAACACTCATTCATGATAAAGACTCTCTACAAGCTTGGAATAGATGGAAAGTATCTCAAAATAATTAGAGCCATATATGATAAACCCATTGACAATATCATCTTGAATGGGAAAAAGCTGAAAGCTTTTCCTTTAAGAACAGGAACTAGACATGGATGCCCACTCTCACCACTCCTATTCAACACAGTGTTGGAAGTACTAGGCAGAGAATCAGAGAAGAGAAGGAAATAACGGGCATCCAGATTGGAAAAGATGAATTCAAGCTGTCCCTGTTTGTAGATGAAATGATCCTATATATCAAAAAGCCTAATGCCTCTACAGAAAAACTCTTGGAGTTGATAAATAATTTCAGCAAAGTTGCAGGATACAAAATCAGCACACAAAAATCAGGAGCACTTCTGTTCTCCAATAGTGAACATGTAGAAAGAGAAATCAAGAAAGCTTGCCCATTTTTAGTCACCACCAAAAAAAAATAAAATACTTAGGAATAGAGATAACCAAGTATGTGAAAAATCTCTATAATGAGAACTACAAACCACTGCTGAGAGAAATTAAAAGACACAAGAAGATGGAACGATATCCCATGCTCTTGGATTGTAAGAATCAACATTGTGAAAATGTCCACACTACCCAAAGTGATATACAAATTCAACACAATCCGCATCAAAATTCCAATGACATTTTTCTCAGAAATGGAAAAAAAAAACTATCCTGATATTTATATGGAATAACAAAAGACCATGCATAGCCAAAGCAATTCTGAGCAAAAAATATAAAACTGGATGCATAACACTACCTGACTCTCAACTATACTACAAAGCTATAATAACCAAAAAAGCATGGTACTGGCATAAAACAGACACACTGATCAATGTAATAGAATAGAGAATCCAGAAATAAACCCACACACCTACAGCCATCTGATCTTTGACAAAGTCACCAAGCCTATACCCTGGGGAAGAGACTGCCTCTTCAGCAAATGTTGATGGGGTAACTGGATATCAATATGCAGGAGAATGAAACTAGACCCACACTTCTCACCATATACTAAAACCAACTAAAAATGGATTAAAGAATTAAACATACACCCAGAAACAAGAAAACTTCTCAAAGAAAAGATAGGAGACAAACTTCAGGAAGTAGGCCTGTGCACAGACTTCATGAATACCACCCCAAAAGCATGGGCAACCAAAGGAAAAATAAACAAATGGGATTATATCAAACTGAAAAAATTCTGCACAGCAAAAGATACAATCAGCATAGTGAAAAGACAACCAACAGAGTGGGAGAAAATATTTGCAAAATATACATCTGACAAAGGATTAATATCCAGAATATACAACGAACTGAAACAACTTTACAAGAAAAAACCAAGCAACCCAATTAAAAAATGGGCAAAAGAGCTAAATAGGCATTTCTCAAAGGAAGATATACAAATGGCCAACAGACAAACGAAAAAATGCTCAACATCACTCAGCATTTGGGAAATGCAAATCAAAACCACACTGAGATATCATCTCACCCCAGTTAGGATGGCTAATATCCAAAAGACTTAGAATGATGAATGCTGGTGAGGTTGCAGAGAATAAGGAACTCTCATACATTGTTGGTGGAACTGAAAAATGGTGCAGCCTCTATGGAAAATGGTATGGAGGTTCTTCAAACAATTGCAGATAGATCTACCATATGACCCTGCTATCCCACTGATGGGAATATACCCAGAGGAATGGAAATCATCAAGTCGAAGGTATACCTGTTCCCCAATGTTCATTGCAGCACTCTTTACAACAGCTAAGAGTTGGAACCAGCCCAAATATCCATCATCAGATGAGTGGATATGGAAAATGTGGTATATCTACACAATGGAATACCACTCTGCTATAAAAAAAGAATGAAATACTGCCATTTGCAATGACATGGATGGACCTAGAGAGAATTATATTAAGTGAAACGAATCAGGTACAAAAAAGAGAAATATCACATGTTCTCACTTATTTGTGGGAGATAAAAATAAAGAAATACACAAATAACCTTGGAGGGGGAGGGAAGAAGACACAACGATTACAATTCCTTGACACTGGTAGGACAAGCGAACAGAAAGGAGGTTGTTGGGAGGGAGGGGGGAGAGGGTGGTGGGAGGGAGATTTCGGTAATGGGCCACAATAATCAACCACATTGTATATTGACAAAATAAAATTAAATTAAAAAAATAAACATAAAAACTGTGCATTATTCCTCTATTTTTTTCTAACATAATAATCATAAAAATATTTTAAATAAAAGTTTCTTGGGTTTTGCAAGGGGGCTTTATCGGCTAATGAAGTGGCAGCAAACTGGCAAATTGTATACAAGCTTAAAGATGAATTTCCTTTTTGCTTGTAAGAAATATGTCTCTAGGTAACAGTACTAAGTAGAGATAACTTATTTTGTAGTATATACCACTGAATCACATATAATAGCCATAACTTAATTTCAGTTAAATTAGTATCCTGAGTTATATTTTTCTAGTGTCTTTGCTAAATGACATAATTGTAACCTTCACAAAGAGGAAGGATTGACATTTCCATTTAGTCAATTTAGTTTGGTGACAGGGAATAAATATTTAGGTTTCAGAGCATTTTCAAGAACCCCCGTGATGATATGGGTTTGATACATATACACTTACACTCAAAATTATTACTGACAATTTTAGGTTAAAAACATTGAATAGCAGTCATTGAATATAACACTGTGAGGAATCAGGAGAAGAGTTTTGTCTGCACAGCAGAGAATATAATTCCATAAACATCGTTTCAACCTACAGTATGAACTATCTTCTGTCTTGTTTAAATATATTTGTTTTTAATTGACACATATTGGTTATACATATTGATGGGATACAGAGTTATATTTCAATACATATATATAGAATGGAACAGCAACACCCAATTTTCTAAATTTGTACCGAGAATACAGCTTAACACCCGCAAATATTCTTAGTACACATGAGACACTACAATTGTATGGATACAAATTTTAACACATTTTGCATATTATTTATTATCTCTACAGCACTTCCTACAAACCTGTGATATGAGAAACACACATTTCCCTTTGAAAGATTAATAGGTTACAGTTTGTTAAGTGTGAAGAGATAATAACAAATATACACACAAACTGGACTTCTGGGTATTGAAGACAAGGATATCCATTACAGCCATATAGAACAACAGAAAGGGAAAATAAAAATAAATCCACTTAAAGAAAATACTTTAAGCATAACTTGAAGACAGAGAATACCCCAAATTAAAAATAGCAGTAAATCAAATCCCAGCACATAATTTGTTGCACTTCTGCCTCAGTGAAAGTCTTTGTGGCGAGCAAAGACAGAGAACAAGAAAAACTACAGAGCGGAGAGAAAGGGGAGAGCAATGGGTCTGGGGTTGATATAAAACCATTGCCAGAAAGACTGAAGACTAAATCCACCCTAATTATGAAAAAACAAATAAACAAACAAACAAATAACCTGTGCAGAGGACAGCACAAACCATAGGGGAAAAAACAAAACAAAACAAAAAAACATGTGAGCTTCTCATTTCCATTTGGAGATACAGCTGAAGAAAATACTGCTCCCAACATTACAATGAAAAAAAGAAGTAACAGCAAAAGTTTTTTTGAACCTGAGTTCTGAGGTGGCAGAACAACAAAGTGGCCCCAAATCAAAGGTGAGATAGATACCTGCAAGGAGAGACAAGACATAAGCATGACTTAACTGGCAAGGTGCAGATGGAACTCAATAAGTACAGTTTAGCTGGGGTAATTATGGCATTCTCCCCCAAAATATGTAAGGTTTAATCTCATCATTGAAAAACAAAACCCCAGTCTCACTCGATATAGAAAGGCACCGTATAACTAACTAATACTCTTCAAAAGTGTCAAATTATAAACACACAAAAAGAAAAAGACCAAGAGACTGACCATGATTGGGAGGAGACTAAATCGAAATAACTACTAATGAACCGTAGGATCCTGGATTAGATCCTGGCCCAGATGAAGGATGTTAGTGAGAACACTGGCAAAATCCAAATAAGGTCTGTAGATTAGTCTTTAAAAAGTTTAGGGAAAGATTTGTATTATCTTTCAATTCTATTTTCCCACAAACTTCTTGAAGAACCCTAGTATTATACTAAATTAAATTTCCTGGTTTTATGAGTACACTATGGTTTTTATGATAATGTTAGGAAAAGAAGGTAAGGGGAAGCCTCTACTCTTTTTGCAACTTTTCTGTAAGTCTAAAATTATTTTCAAATAATAATTTAAAATATATGAATAAAGACATTAAATTATCTTAAATATATATATGAGTGTTTTGAATCAGAAATATCCCAGTTATTTTATAAAGTTCAGTTTTAGAATTAAAAATGAATCAAGTTAACTTGATAGTACTTACTACTTACCATTGTATATTTATTTTCCTCAGGTAACTTTCTGATAAATTAACTCACTTGCCTCTTACCTCAATCCTGTAAAGAAAATATCATATCCATATTACGGATGAGGAACATATGTTCAATTTGGTGACACAGTGTCTTTCCCAAGGACATATCACCATTTTGTAACAGGACTTAGTTTGTTAAAATAAAACAAAACTGTACAGAAGTTTGAAAAAGCATATTAAACTGAAAGACTTCATTATGGTTTGTCGAGAGCATTGAACAGGATCAAAGATGTGGTATCAGATAATGATAAAGAGGCAGTCAATAAAGCAGGCACCTTTGATCAGGAACAGAGCTAGAGAATAATCACTTTCTATTGTGTTTTTCCCTGAAGCGCCTCAGATTTTTGTCAGCCTATATTTGATTGTCGGAAACACTAAGCCATTCTGTTACTTTTTTGAGCAACCTTGTTGCTTTTCTTTTAGATAATACAACGTCAGTGGTTAAGAGAAAACCAATTTGTTCTGTCAAAATTCACTTATTGTGCACTGTGAGTGTTTCTTTATTTGGCAGATTTATGCCTCATATAGAAAGTAAAAGCAACATCATTGCCAATCGAGGTACTTATCTTTGACATTTACTGTCACTCTTCTCACTGCTCAAAGGAAAACAACAGCTTAATATTTCTATTTTGTTGATGTGAAATTACTAAACCACTACCAAAGCTTGTTCCCTCGAGACACTGAGCATGACAATGGTAATCATCAGTGGCAGGCACACACATATGGCTGGTAATGCTATCTTTTGTAAAACAGATAATCCTTAGTCGAAATGGATGGAAGAAGAAAGGTTATTATTGTTTGAGAATTTTTTTAGTAAAGTTATCATTAGAGAAGGTGGCCAGTTAGACAGTGCAAGTAAAGCTACCTTTTAATCACTCCAGAGTTACAGCATTGCTCCACATTGTGTGTTGCGGTGGTTCAATGCCTTTCTTGAAAATGCTTCATCTGACCACAGAAACTTGGTTCCTTTAAGTGTTGGGACCAAGTAAAGTCAGTGAATAGCAGTTTTGTTTTTAAAATTTCAAATCTTCTAGGAACTGTATAGAAAAATTCAATTCACATCAATTAATATTTTCACAAGTCTTGGTGATACAGAGGAGGTTAAAACCATTTCTTCTGGTGCCTTCACTCATTCAACATTCTTCTGTCAGTGAATATTTATTGACTGTCTCTCATATTTCACACACTTTTTTAGGGACTGGAGGTAAGGCAATGAATCAAATAGTCAAAATCTCTGCTATCAGAAGCTCACATACCTGTGGGAAGAAAATAGCTAATATTTACTAAGGTGATTTAGATACTTTTATTCATTTAATTATCACAGCAACCCTTTGATATAATAGTATTATTTTTTAGGAACCACCTTAACATTATTGGTTTTATTAATGATTACATAAAATACAATATGATTAAGTGGTTTAAAGGCAATAGTACAATGTCTTTCACATTTGGAAAGTTTTTATTATTCTAGTATTATTACAAGTAATTTGCTAATTTTTATAACATTCAGGTTGTTTTTTGAAAATCCAGACATGCATTTTTTAAAAAATTATTTTCCCCACTAGGTAAAAAAAAAATTACTTATCTTTGTGTGGGATTATTTGTACATATAAATACATTTAACATAATGATTTCATATCAATACTCGTTGAGGTCAGTTTTAGTCCACTTATGGTTCTATGTATTACTGTTATATTTTCCCCTATATAAAAAATAAAGTAGTTACAATAAAATAGTCTTAAAATATTACAAAAAGGAAAAGCCAAGTGAAAGTATTTCTTTATGAGATTTGTCCCTTGCCTTGTAAAATCAATAACTATAAGGTTAATGATAGTGACTGCATATCAGATGCTGACTGTGGGAATGGAGAGGTGTTATCACATGTAGACACATCCACTCATAAAAGTAAATGCAATTTGCTGCAGATGGAATTTCACATTGAAAAGGTAATTTATCACATATTTGACAGATTAGATCTGATTTTTAAAAATCCCAGAAAAAAAATATGGCATCTCCTATAAAGAACTTTTTGAATAAAGGTGATGTCTGAATTTAGCTATTTTATTTTAAATTGAGATATAATTCATACCATAAAATTCACAACTTAATGTATAAAATTCAGGAGTTTTTAATATGTTCTCTAGATTTTTTCAACCATCATTACTATGTAATATCAGAATATTTTCAATACCCCTCAAAAAAGAAAAAAACCCATACCTAGGGCAGTCAATTCCCAATTACCCTACTCCCAGCCCCTGGTAATCACTAATCTATATTCTGTCTCTATGGATTTGTCTATCTTAGAAATTTCATATAAGTGTGATCATACATTATACGGCCTTTTGTGTATGATTTCTTTCATTTAGCATAATATTAAGGTTCATCTGTGTTGTAGCCTATATGAGTACTTTATTCCTTTTTTGTGGCTGACTAATATTCATATATATACACCACATTTTGTTTATTCATGAATCAGTCAGTGGATATTTGAGTTATTTCCACCTTTTGGCCATTATGAATAATGTTGCTATGAATATTTTTGTACAAGTTTTTGTGGAGATGTATATTTTCAGTTTTCTTGGGTACATACCTAGGAATGGAATTGCTGGGTAATATTGTGACTCTATGTTGAACTGTCTAAGTAACTGCCAAGAGTTTTTCTAAAGGAGCTGAACTATTTTACATTACCACCAGCAATGCATAAGGATTCCAATTTCTCCACATTCTTGCCAAACTTGTTATTGTATGATTTCTTGCTTATAGCCATCACAGTATGAAGTGGCATCCCATTGCTGTTTTGATTTGCATTTCCCTAATGAAAAATGATTATGAGCATCTCCCCATGTGCTTATTGGGCATTTGTATATGTTCTTTGGAGAACAACTACTCAAATCTTTTAAAATTGTGCTCTTTGTCTTTTAATTATTGAGTTGTATGTGTTTTTATATATTCTGGAAACTAGATAAGTATCAGATATATGATTTGCAAAGCAGTTCTTTTATTCTTTGGGTTCACTTTTCACTTTTTGTGCATTTTAAAGCATAAAAGATTTAAAGTGTAAATTTTTTTTACTTTTGATGATGTCCAGTTTGTGCTATTTTTTTCTTTGCTTGCATTGTGTTTTAGTTGTCATATCTAAAAAACTCATTGCCTAATCTGAGGTCACAGGGATTTCCACATTTATTTTATAGTAAAAGTTTTATAGTTTTAGATGAGTTTATTCAGGTTTATGATCCATTTTGAGTTAATTCTTGTGTACAGTGTGAGGAAAGAGTCCAACTTTATTCTTGTGAATATGGGTGTCCAGTTGTTCCAGCATCATTTTTTGAAAGGACTATTCTTCCTGTCATTAAAATTTCTTGGCACCCTTGTCAAAAATTAATTAACTGTAATTGTGAGGGTTTCTATTGGGAATCTCAATTGTATTCTGTTGATATATATGTGTTTCTTTCTGCCAACAACACAGTCTTGATCATGTACCTTTGTAAATTTTGAAACGGGAAAGGTATGAGTCCTATAATTTTCTATGCTTTTTCAAGATTGCTTTTGTTATTCTGGGTTCCTTACGTTTCCATATGAATTTCAGGATCAAGTTTTCAGTTTCTGAAAGAAAAGGTAGCTGGAATTTTGACACGAATGACATTGAATCGGGAAATTAATTTTGGGAGTATTTTTATCTTAAAAATGTTAGGTCTTCTGATTCATGAACATGGAATATCTTTCCATTATTTAAGTCATTTTTTTTACTTTCAATATTTTATAGTTTTAACATAAATGTTTTACTTATTTCATTAAATTTATTCCTAAGTATTTTATTCTTTTTGGTCACTACTGTAAATGGAATTGTTTTTCTAATTTCATTTTCTGACTTTTTATGGATGCTAGGTAGAAATAAAATTGATTTTTGTACATGGATCTTGTCTTCTACAACCACGCTGAACTCATTGATTAGTTCTAGTTATTTTTTAGTGGATCCATTAGGATTTTGTATACAGAAGATTATGTCATTGGGTCATCTGCAAATAAAGATCATTTCAATCTATACTCATTTTATTTCCTTTTCTTGCTGAGTGTCCCTTGATAGAACATCCAGATAATGTTAAATACAAGTGGTTAGAGTGCACATACTTGTCTTCTTTCTGACCTTAGATGGAAAGCATTCAGTCTTTTACTGTTAAGTCTGGTGTCAGCTTTTGTTTTTTCATAGATTTGCTTTATCAGGTTGGGGGATTTTCCCTTTATTCCTAGTCTGTTGGTTGGTTTTTACCATGAAAAGATATTAGATTTTTTTCAAATGATTTTGCTGTATCTATTAAAATGATCATGTGGCTTTTGTCCTTTATACTACCAATGTGATGTATTATATTATTGATTTTTGTATGTTTTGCCAATCTTGAATTCCTGAGATAAATCCCACCTGCTCATCATTTATAATCATTTTCATATGTTGCTGGATTCAGTTTGCTAATGTATTGTTGAGAATTTTTGTATCTATATTCATAAGGAATTTTGGTGTATAGTTTTCTTATATCTATGTCTGGTCTTAGTGTTAGCCTAATGGGATGGGTTGGGAATTAATCCCTCTTCTATTTTTTGGAAGTTTGTATAGAATCGGTGTTAATTCTTTAAATGTTTGGTATAATTCATCTTTGAAGCCACTTGGTTCTGAGATTTTCTTTATGAAACATTTTTTGATTACTGTTTAATCTCTTTTCTTGTTATAAGACTATTAAACTTACGATTTCTTAGTCAGTTTCAGTATTTTGCGCCTTTCTGTGAATTTGTCTATTTCATCTAAGTTTTCTAATTTGTTGGCATACCATTTTTGGCAGTATTCCCTTGTAGTTCTTTTTATTTCCATAAAGTCATTGAAGATGTCCCCTTTTTCATTCTTCATTTTAGTTACTGGAGGCTAATCTCTCTCTTTCTCTCTCTCTCTCTCTTTTGTCTGGCTGGCTAATGATCTAAAATTTTGTTGATCTTTTCAAATAACCAACTGTTAGTTTCATTGCTTTTCTTTGTTACTTTTGTACTTTTCTTTCATTTACTCTTTACTCTAACCTTTATAATTTCTTCCTTCCACTTCCTTTGAGATTAATTTTATCTTTTTTCTTCTTGTTTTTTAAAATAAAATGTCAAAATATTGATTTGAGATCTTTCTTTTTTCCCATAGATATTTAAAACTATGAATTTCCTTCTCAACACCACTTTTGCTACATTACATAAGTTTTTTGTATTTTGTGGGTTTTCTTTTTATTTATATGAAAGTATTTTAAATTTCTCCTGTGAGTTTTTCTTTGATTTTATGGTTTAGCAGTAGTTAAATTTTGACATATGTGCAAATTTTCCAAATTTCCTTCTGTTAATAATTCCTCATGCCATATCATTGTGGTCAAAGAACATACTTTGCATTATTTCCATTTAAAAAAAAAATATTGAAGCATGTTCTATGACTTAACACGTTTTATATTGTTCAAGCTACCTATTTCTTTTTGATCTTCTATCTAATTGTTCTATTCATTATCAAAAGTAGGGTATTGAAATCTCCAATTATTGTTGTTGAATTCTCTATTTCTTCCTTCAGTTCTTTCAGTTTTTCTTCACGTATTTTGGCTCTCTTTTGTTAGGTGCATTATATTTACAACTGTTATATCTTCTTCATAGATTGGCTATTATTGATATAAAATGTATTTCTTTGTCTCTAGCAAAAATTGCTGTCCTAAAATCTATTTCATCTGTTATAGGATATTTTTGGTTACTATTTGCATGATATAACTTTTTCCATCCTTTTTATTTCAACCAATTTGTATCCTTGAATTTGAAGCAAGTTTCTTGCAAGCAGCATATTGTAGGATTTTTAAAAAATCCATTCTACTAATCTATGTCTTTTCATTGTAAAGTTAATCCATTGCATTTAATATAATTACTGATAATGCATAACTTCTATTTTCCATTTTTCTGTTTCTCCATATGTCATGTCTTTTTTGTTCTTTTATTTATTTCTCTTTTTTGTTGTTGTTGCTACAAAAATATTTTTCTGGCATACCATTTTAAGACCCTTGTTACATCTTTTACTATATTTTAAGTTGTTTTATTAGCAATTCCACTTATTACAATTAACTTTTTAACTTACACGACTTTGTTTTGGATTAATACGAACTTACTTTCAATATTATTCAAAATATTTGCTGCTATGTGGCTCCATTTCTTTCCTCATTCTTTGTGTTGCCATTGTCATACAAATTAAACCCGTATGCATTGTGCTCCCATAAACACAGATTTATAAACAATGTTTTATGTAGTTGTCTATTAAATAAGATAAGAGAAAAAATGATATTGTAACAAAAACAAATTTATACTGTCTTTCATATTAATTTCAGTAGTTTCCTTTACCAGTACTCTCTATTTCTTTGTATGTCTTTAAGTTACTGTCCAGTGCACTTTTGTTTCAACCTGCAGGGCTCTCTTTAACATTTCTTGTCAGGCAAGTTTGGAGAGATGAATTCTTTCAGTTTTTGTTTATCCAGAAATGTTCTGATTTCTTTCATTTCTGAAAGATGTTTTGCTGGATATGAAATTCTTTCTTGACAGTCTTTTTCTTTCAGCATTTTGAGTATCATTCTACTACTTTCTGATCTCCATAGTTTATGATAAAATATCAGCTGATGCTCTGTTGAGGATCCCTTTGTGGTAAGTCACTTTATCTTGCTGCATTCAAGGTTCTTTCTTCATCTTCTACTTTCAGTAGTTTGATTATGATGTGTCTTAGTACCGACTTTTTTGAGTTTACCCTGCTTGGAGTTGTTGAGATTTTTGAGTATCTAGATTCATGTTTTTTTAAATCAAATTTAGGAAATTTTCAGCCATTATTTTCTTAAATTTTTTTTTCCATTTCTTCCTCTCCACTCCTTCTGGGAGAAGAGTACAATGATATGTCTGATGATTTCCCACAGGACTCTGAAGCTCTGTTCATTTTCTCCATTTTTTTTTTCTTTTCTGTTTCCAGACTGAATAATATCAATTGACCTACCTTCAAGTTAGCTGATTCTTTCCTCTCCCTGATCAAATCTGCTGTAGAATTTCTGTAGTAAATTTTTCATTTGTTATACTTTTCAACTCCACAATTTCTATTTTTTTTTTTTTTTTTTTGTAGAATTGATATCTTTGTTGACATTCTCTGGGGAGACACTACTCTCATTTTTCCTTTAGTTATTTAGACATATTTAAAAGAGCTGATTTAAAATCTGTCTAATCATTACTATGGCTTGTTAAGGTACTGTTTCTCTTGACTGCTGTTTGTTTCCCTGTGTATGAGCTATATATTTTTTTCTTTGCTTGTATTATAATTTTTGCTTAAAAACTAGACATTTTAAATAATATAACATATCAACTTTGGAAATCAGATTCTCCCTCCTCTCCAGGGGTTTTTATTGTTGCTATTTGATGTAGTTGGTTTACTGTTGTTTTTGTTGAAGATGACGTTTAGTAAAGTTTCCATACTAATTCATTCAAGTCTGTATTCTTTGACATGTGTGGCCATTGAAGTCATTTTTTGGTTAGCTTGTTGGCCAACTCATGACTGGACAGATATTTCCTCAACAACCTAGAACCAATATGTCTCCCACTCTTTATTGAGGGGTTTTGTATTCATGTTAAGTCATGCCTTCAACAATCATCCCAGCCTTTGCCTTAATTACTGCTTATACAGAGCCTCAGAGGTGAGAGATTAGGTCCTTCTCAGGTCTTTCTTGGGTAGGCATACATCCATGGGCATATACATAGCCCTATAAATGCACATATCTTTCTATATCTCCAGGTGTATCTCTAATCTTATCAAAATTTTGCATCTTATTTCCCAGTTTTTCCTTTTGAGTTTGGTTAGCCTATTGCTTGTTTCAACTTCTTTTCATTGCCTCAAGCAGCCATGATGTTCAACAATTGCCTCTAAGTCAGGTCAAATAAAGACAGCTTTCCAAGTTGGGTCTTCCGTGAAACCACCAGACAAATCAAATTATGACATTTCTATGGTAATGGGGCTTTGAAGGAGCTTTCACCCAATTCTGCCCCCTTCAGTGGTGGACTGGCTGCTGTTATTCACTATAACTGTGGACTGTTGATTTTGAAGTCTGACACAGGCCTTGAGAGAGAGGTTGGGAATAGGACAAGGTAAAACACCACAAAGCTCACTGCTTTTACTGAGCTCGAGCCTTTTTCTTTAAAAAATGCTCCCCAATTGTTCCAAGCTGTTGATTAATTTTCAAATTTGAAAAAGTTGATTCTGAAAAAACTTCCTGAGTTTTCTCCCTGTTTTTATTGAAGAGAGAAGTTTCAGAAGTTCTTGCTTTAAACTGTTATATAAATAAGTCAAAGATGGTCTCTATGTGTTGGCCCCCAGGCTGTTTATTTTTTTACTCCAGGCTGAGAACTGTTAGCTCACAAGCTACAAAAGTGCCAAACAAATTTTTAATATCCAGGAAGTTTAATAATAGCCCAAACAAGCAGATTTCCACTCATTTAGTACTTGTTGCATTCCCTGAAAAATCTCACCCCCTATCTGCTAATCATTGATAAGACGGAGCTTGTGATTACAAAACCCCAAAGTTCCATGGTCCTTCAGGGTTTTCTGACCCAGAGACTCCCCCTATGCTACTGAGCAACATCACCTAGACACATAAAACTCCTCTCTGATCCCCCCACCCCCATTCCCTGGGAGTTTCCTTGCCGTTCTCCCCTTTTGAGTAGTGGTGGCCTTATGCCATGGTCTCTAGACAGACTCCTTCCATGAGAGAATTCCCATCTCTTGCAACCCTGTTCAAGCACAGTCAATATAGCTTGTTGTGTCATATTGTATGTAAAATATGTTAAATATCAGATAATCATAGTATTTCATAAATTATTCCAGCCCTTTGGTACCAAAATCAGACAGGGAGAATTTAAGAAAATAAATTTTAGAAAATATCACTCATCTCAGTAGAAAATAAAAACTTTCAGAAAATTTCAGGCTCATTCATAATAAAAACCCTCAGAAATCAAGAATATAAACAGGTTTTCTTTCCCCCAATAAGGATGTTTCTCCAAATGCACAGCAAATATCATATTAATAATGAAATGTTAAAAGCATTGCTTTCAATATAAGGAGTGAGACACAGATGCCTACTATCATAACTTCTATACAAATTGTACTGTTAAGCTTATCCAGAAAAATGAAACAATAAAAAAAGTTAAAATGTAAGTTTTGAAATAATTCCAATTCCATTAATGGTGAAGTAGCTTATATTAGACCAATTATCATGCATATTACACTTATAAACTCTGGATAAAATGTAAAAACAACTCTTTGAGTGGACCAGGTATTTACCAATACTAGGCAGAAATTGGAAGAGATTTGACTCTTGAAACAGAGCCCCATTGGGTAAGAATTGGCTAATGAGGCCACTTCTCAGTCTGTATGTGATGAGATGGCTAGAACTCAAGTAGAAAGCTGTATTCATGCTAACTTGAGGAGTCATGTGACAGATTTTGAGGCTGTCAAAGTAGCTAGAAGTTGAGGTGAGAGATTCCAAACACTGGGGAGCCAAAGATGTGGGTAGTCACAGCATCTGAATGTGAATCCCACCTAAATCTTTGGCTGTTCCCTTTATTAAACATTTGTAATGGAGATTGAAAAGAACCCAGTAAAAAGCAAAAATAAGAAAAAAGAATGAAAAAGAAAACAAAGGCTGAAAATCCTGATCAGAGATTTAAGATATTGCTCAATGCAAAAAGACTGCTTGGAGTTTAAATCCAGGAAATTTATAGACCTGCTACAACAAAAATTTATTCATAGGGCCATAAAAGAATCCACACTATCTACAATATATTATCCACAATGTCTAGTGTATGATCGAATCTTACTGAAAATGCAAATAAACTGGAAAATATGAATCATAATCAAAAGAAAAAGCAATCAATAGAAACCCAAGCTGAAATGGCACTGGTGTCAGAATTAGCAGGTAAATGGTTGAAAGTACATCTGTTGTAAATATGCCAAACAACTAAAGAAAACTTATTAATGAGCTAACAATGGTGTTTCATAATAGAAATTAAAACAAAAAAAAAAACAATTTAAATTCTAGAACTAAAATATTGCAGAAATATTTGAAATTTAAAAATCACTTTAAATGTTTAGAAGAATGGAGATGGTAGGCATGCCCCCGAAGTCACCCATGCTGGAGCAGGTGGGCACCACTGCAGGACACCCAGCCCAGGCCACTGCACACCACCCAGAGAGGCCCAAAAGCTGCCCGGCCCACAGGGCCCTGAGCCACCTGCATCGGAATGGGTAGGCACCACTGTGTGACTCCCAGCCCAGGCCAGTCCCCACGGTCCAGAGGCCCAAGCCTCCCACCCACAGTCACGGAGGCAGGTGTGCCAAATTGGCAGTCCTGGCAGGATCCTAGCCAGACATTAGGGTCGAACAAGTGGACCATGAATTCTTCTGCCACAATGACTAAACACCAAAGGAAAGATAGCAGAAATATGAAAAATCAAGAAAGTATACCACCAAAGGGTAATAATAATTCTCAAGCTATAGATCCTATAGAACAGCAAGTCTTTGAAATGACTGACAAGGAATTTCAAGCAATAATTCTAAAGAAACTAAATCAGATACAAGAAAACTCAGTTAGACAACACAACGAAATGAGAAAAAGTATACAGGACCTGAAAGAAGAAATGTACAAAGAAATCAATGCCCTGAAATAGAATGTAGCAGAGCTTGCACAGATGAAGAATTCATTCAATGAAATAAAAAACACAACAGAGAGTTTAACCAGCAGGCTAGAACAAGCAGAAGATAGAATTTCTGATCTTGAAGATGGGCTGTTTGAAATAACACACACGGACCAAAAAAAAAAAAAAAAAAAGGAATTAAAGACATTGAAGAAAATCTAAGAGAGATAACAGACGACCTTAAGTGCTCAAATATCCAAATCATGGGTATTCCAGAGGGGAGGAAAAAGGAAATGGCATTGAAAATATATTCAATGAATTAATGGCAGAAAACGTCCCAGGCATAGGGAAAGACAAAGATCTTCAGATTCAGGAGGCTCAAAGATCTCCAAACACATTCAACCCAAAAAGGTCCTCTCCAAGACATGTTATTGTCAAATTGGCAAAACTCACAGACAAAGAGAGAATCTTAAAAGCTGCAAGACAGAAGCGTCAAATCACCTATAAGGGAACCCCAATCAGACTAACATCAGACTTTTCATCACAAACCTTAAAAGCCAGAAAAAATGGGATGATATATTCAAAATACTAAAAGACAAAGACTGCCAGCCAAGATCATTTTACCCAGCAAGGCTGTCCTTCTGAAATGAAGGCCAAATAGTATATTTTTCAGACACACAAAAACTGCAGGAGTTCACTACCACACGACCAGGTTTACAAGAAACTGTCAAGGGAGTACTTGGTTTGGTACCTGAAAAACAACCACCATTGCCATAAATACTCAAGAAAAAACAAAACCCTCTAGTGAAATAAAAATGCTAACAACAAGAGAAAAAAAAGTTCATCTACCACTCCAAGAAACCAATAAATACAGAGGAGAAACAGTGAATCAGAAAGAAAGAAGAAAAAAAATATATACTTAAGACATCCAAACAAAAATCAATCAAATGCTAGGAGTAAATCAACACTTTTCAATAACAACTCATAATGTAAAAGGATTAAATTCCCCACTCAAAAGACACAGACTGACTGACTGGATTAAAAAGGTGCACCCAATGATATGCTGCCTTCAAGAGACTCACCTCACCTGTAAAGACACACATAGACTAAGAGTGAAAGGATGGCAAAATATATACCGTGCAAATAGAAATGAAACACTAGCTGGAGTAGCTATTCTTTATCTGGAGTACCAGATAAAATAGACGTTAAACCAAAAATAATAAAAAGAGATAAAGAAGACCACTATGTAATGATAAAAGGATTTATCCATCAAGAAGACATAACAATCATAAATATATATGCATCCAACATTGGAGCAGCCAAATTTATAAAGCAAACACTATTAGACTTAAAGAATGAGATACACACAAATACCATAACAGCAGGGGACCTGAACACCACACTATCAATATTGGACAGATCATCGAGGCAAAAAATCAACAGAGAAACACAAGATCTAAACAACACTTCAGACCAATTGGACTTGGCAGATATCAACAGAACATTCCTTCCAACAACCTCAGAATATTCATTCTTCTCACAAGCACATGGAACATTCTCCAGGATAGATCATATGTTAGGTCACACATGTTAAGTCTCAACAAATTCAAAAAATTGGAATTATTCCATGTATTTTTTTCAGGTCACAATGGATTAAAACTAGAAATCAATAACAAAAAACTCTGGAAACTATACAAACACATGGATATTAAACAGCATTCTACTTAATGACATATGGGTCCAAGAAGAAATTAAACAGGAAATTTAAAAATTTCTTGAAACTAATGAAAACAATGATACATCATACAAAAACCTGTCGGATACTGCAAAAGCAGTAATAAGGGGGAAATTTATCACATTAAATGCTTACTTCAGAAGAATGGAAAGATACCAAATAAAGAACCTAACACTTCACCTTAAAGAAGTAGAAAAACAAGAACAATCCAAACCCAAAGTTATCAGATGGAAAGAAATAATTAAGATCAGAGCAGAGCTTAATGAAATAGAAAAAAAAAATGATACAAAAGAGTAATGAATCAAAAACTTGGTTTCCTGAAAAGATAAATAAAATTGACAAACCATTAGCAAGGCTAACTAAGAAAAGAAGAGAGAAGACCCAAATAACAAAAATTAGAAATGAAAAAGGTGATATTACAACTGATACCTCTGAAATACAAGAAATCATTTGAGACTACTATGAACAACTAGATGCCAACAAATTTGAAAATCTGGAGGAAATGGATAAATTTCTGGACACACACAAACTACCAAAACTGAGCCAGAAAGATGTAGAAAATCTGAATAGACCAATAGCAATAAAAGAGATTGCAGCTGTTATCAGAAGGCACCCAACAAAGAAAAGCCCAGGACCAGATGGATTCACAGCAGAATTCTACCAAATATTCAAAGAGGAATTAACACCAATTCTCTACAAACTATTCCAGAAGATTGAAACAGAGGCAATTCTCCCAAACTCATTCTATGAAGCAAACATCACCCTGATACCAAAACCAGGTAAAGATACAACTGAAAAAGAAAACTACAAGCCAATATGTTTGATGAATATAGATGCAAAAATCCTCAATAAAATACTAGCTAACAGAATACAGCAACACATACACAAAAATTATACACCATGATCAAGTGGGATTCATCCCAGTAATGCAAGGTTGGTTCAATACATGCAAATCAATAAATGTGATACACCCCATCAATAAAATCAAAGAAAAAGACCATATGATCATCTCTATGATGCTGAAACACCATTTTACAAAATTCAACATCCATTCATGATAAAGACTGTCTACAAGTTAGGTATAGATGGAAAGTATCTCAACATAATTAAAGCCATATATGACAAGCCCACTGCCAATATTATCCTGAATGGGGAAAAGCTGAAAGCTTTTCTGCTTTTTGCTTAAGAACAGGAACTAGGGAAAGATGCCCACTCTCACCACTCCTATTCAACATAGTGTTGGAAGTACTAGCTTGAGCAATCAGAGAAGGGAAGGAAATAAAGGGCATCTAGATTGGAAAGGAGGAAGTCAAACTATCCCTGTTTGCATACAATATGATCCTATATATTGAACAGCCTAAATCCTCTACAAAAAAACTCTTGGAGTTGATAAATGATTTCAGCACAGTAGCAGGGTACAAAATCAACACACAAAAATCAGTAGCATTTCTTTTCTCCAATAGAACATGCAGTAAGGGAAATCAAGAAAGCTTGCCCATTTACAATAGCCACCAAAAAATAAAATACTTAGGAATAAAGTTAACCAAGGATGTGAAAAATCTCTGAGAACTACAAACCACTGTTGATAGAAATTAAAGAGGACACAAGAAGATGGAAAGATATCCCATGCTCTTGCATTGGAAGAATTAACATTATGAAAATGTCCATACTACCCAAAGTGATCTACAAATTGAATGCAAATCCCTTTTAAAATTCCAGTGACATTTTTCTCTGAATTGGAAGAAACTATCCTAACATTTATATGGAATAACGAAACCATGAATAGCCAAAGCAATTCTGAGCAAAATAAATAAATAAATAAATAAAGCTGGAGGCATAACACTACCTGACTTTCAACTATACTACAAAGCTATTATAATCAAAACAGCATGATACTGGCCTAAGAACAGACACACAGATCAATGTAATAGAATAGAGAATCCAGAAATCAACCCACACACCTACAGCCATCTGATCTTTGACAAAGGCACCAAGCCTATACACTGGGGAAGAGACTGCCTCTTCAGCAAATGGTGCTGAGGAAAGTGGATATCCATATGCAGGAGAATAAAACTAGACCCATACCTCTCACCATATACCAAAATCAACTCAAAATGGATTAAGGAATTAAATATAGACCCAGAAACAATAAAATGTCTTAAAGAAAGCATAGGGAAAACACTCCAGGAAGCAGGATTGGTCATGAATACAACCCCAAAAGTATGGGCAACCAAAGGAAAAATGAACAAATGGGATTATATCAAACCAAAAAGTTTCTGCACAGCAAAAGTAACAATTAACAGAGCTAAAAGACAACCAACAGAGGGGGAGAAAATATTTGCAAAATATACATCTGACAAAGGATTAATATCCAGAATATACAAGGAACTGAAACAACTTTACAAGTAAAAAAACAAGTAACCCAATTAAAAAACGGGTAAAGGAGCTGATAGGCATTTCTCAAAGGAAGATATTCAAATGGCCAAGAGACACATGAAAAAAGGCTCAACATCACTCAGCATTAGGGAAATGCAAATCAAAACCACACTGAGATACCATGTCACCCCAGTTAAGATGGCTAATATCCAAAAGACTGTGAATGATAAATGCTGACGAGGTGTGGAGAAAAAGGAACTCTCATACATTGTTGGTGGAACTGAAAAATGGTGCAGCCTCTATGGAAAATGGTATGGAGGCTCCTCAAACAATTGCAGATAGATCTGCCATATGATCCAGCTATCCCTCTGTTGGGAATATACCCAGAGGAATGGAAATCATCAAGTCGAAGGTATACCTGTTCCCCAATGTTCATCGCAGCACTCTTTACAATAGCTAAGAGTTGGAACCAGCCCAAATGTCCATCATCAGATGAGTGGATACGGAAAATGTGGTATATCTACACAATGGAATACCACTCTGCTATAAAAAAGAATGAAATACTGCCATTTGCAATGACATGGATGGACCTAGAGAGAATTATATTAAGTGAAATGAGTCAGGCACAGAAAGAGAAATATCACATGTTCTCACTTATTTGTGGGAGCTAAAAATAAATAAATAAATACACAAACAAATGTCGGGGGGGAGTTGGGAAGAAGACACAACAATCACAATTCCTTGAACTTGTTCAGACAAGTGGAAAGATATGATGTTGATGGAGGGGGGAGAAGGAGGCGGGAGGAGGATTCTGTGAAAGGACACAAAAATCAACTACATTGTATATTGATAAAATAAAATAAAATACAATAAAATAATAAAAATAAATAAATCAAAAGAAGCTCTATTTCTAATCCAATTATCACATGTAGCTAAGTGTAATACATGCATTTTTCTTTGATTTTCAAAAACTTATATTTTTCTAGTTAATCTCAATTTAGGAAACTTCACAGTGAACGGATTATGCAATAATCAACTGCAAATCAAGAATACATTTGGCAAATTTCGAAACAGCTTAAACAAGTCAAATCAACTTGGAATATTAAAAAAAAGAGAGAAGAATGGAGATGTTAGGAGAGAGAGCCAATTAAATTGAAGATAGATCAACAGAAATTATTCAGTCTGAAGAAATGATAAAATAAAATTATAAAAATTAAAAAACCCTCAGTGAACTGTCGGAACATTTAAAATAATCAAATACATCTGTAATTGGACTTTAAAAGGAGATATGAGAGATAATGGGGAGAAACGTATATTCAAGACATAATGCCCTTTAATTTGTTTTTGTTGTTTTTTTAAATCCTATTTATAGATGTGCAAGAATATTAATGAAACCAAAGTAAAATAAATACAAAGAGAGCTCCACCTAGGCACATCATTATTAAAATGGTGAAAACCAAGGGTAAAAACAAAAACTTGAATATGTCCAGAAAAATGACACACTATACAGGGTAACAATAATATAAAGTACAATTGACTTAAGAAACTATGGATGTTTCAAGACAAAGGAACACTATAAAGTGATTGGAGGAAAACCTTGTCAGTCCAGAATACTATATTTGGTAAAAGTACCCTTCAAAAATGAGTGTGGGACTGGCAGGAGCAGCAGCAGGGTGACTCCTTCTTGCTCCCTGGGTGGGTGAGCCCCTGTGTGCCACCATGTGGTGGAGGTGGTGGTGGCTTTCTCATGAAGCATCACTGAGGGTCAGTTACAATTATTCCCCAATTCCCTGTTAGGAAGTGCTCACAATTACAGGTTGGGGCAGGTAGGGAGCACTCCTACCCACCTGCCTCTTCTATCTCTACCCTTAAGGCATCATGCTGCTACCTGAATGCCTGGCTTTCATCCTCCACATATCACTATTACTACCACTGGTTTCTGTAGATATTACTCTAGGGTTCCAGATATTGCCACATCCACATCATCCCCCACCTGGGCCATTTGGTGAGAAGGATGGCGGTTGTGAGCAGCCTCAGTTCCCAGAGTCTGTTCTAGCTGCTGCCACTGAGCTGATGCTATAGGTGGCCCTGTGTAAGATATTACACTGCGAAAGTGAGGATGGTTCCTTCAGTGTGCCCAAACAGGAGCTCCAGCCTATAGCCCCCTCTCACTGAAGTACCAGTGATACCTACCCAGCGAGAACAACGTGTATATAGTGTCCACTTTGATGATGCACATAGATAATGTAACCAAAATGGTGATTTTTATCGTATATCCATTAATGCTGAAGGAGTATTGCCAAGTGCTATATTCCGGACCCTGTCCAACTGTCCTGTGGCCCTCAGGGTAGGTAGGTAAATGTACAAGTCATTTGTCTATAGAGCACTATTTTCAAAAATTTCTCAACAATCTGTAACAACAGATGAAAAATGACCTGATATTTTGAGATCCTATGATTCACTTTTATCAACAACTTTGCCAGCGGAAAAACCTCAGTGGAAAGATGAGAGTCAAAAGACCCCATTACCTGACCCTGGCCCAGCCACTGACCAGTGGCTATTCTTGAGAAAGTCGCTTCAATTCTCTGAGCCTTGGTTTCTCTGTCTACAGGGTTAGTCCAGATTCTTAAAGATTAATGCAAGAACTCAGTGATGCAGTTTGAACAAGGTTTGATATACTGCAAAAGGAGGGCATAAATTGTTTACTTTTCCCCTAGACTGTTACCCCTGGAGAGAGGAATCATGCTGTTGGTTTTGTCTTAATGTTGCTTGAAAGGCTGATATTTTAGAGGGAAATATGTGGAAATCATAAGCTCTTTTTTCATCAGCTGAGCCTACTCTTGTTGTTTTTGCTGTTTCTCTAAGGCCCAGGCAGGCAACAAACATGGTTTTCTCTGTCCACACAGAAGGGCTGATGATGCCCAGCTGCTGTGTCTCTGCTGCTGTCTTTTTATTGTTGAGTTGCCTAAGCACAGATGATGAGATAGAAGAGTCTCAACCCTCCACCCAAAACATAATTCTGGCTCTCCATTGGGGCTAGGGCTGAATTTCATATATTAGTGGCTTGGGTGTCCCCCTGATTATTTAATATATTAACTGGAACTTGCAAATTATATGAGATTTCCCAACGTGTGTGTGTGTGTGTGTGTGTGTGTGTGTGTGTGTGTGTGGTTTGTTAGGAGAGGATTGGCTATTTGCTTTCATGACTGCCTACTGTGGCAGAACTTAAATAAAATCAATTCTTCTTTGGGATGTCTGAGTTACTTTCAAGGCACCCTGAAGGTAATAGGAGACATACATCTGGTAGAGTTGGAAGTCACCCACAGACATAAATTGGAAATGCAGAAAAATATCTACTAGAGTGCAGAGAGCTTCTGTAAATGGTTCTGCTTTTGCCTATTTGTACTCAGGGCACTGTCAGTGTCATTGTCATCTCAGAACTCCACTTTTTAAACCCTCCCCTTGCTAAATAATGCATATGTTTAAAATAACATATGTAAGGTATAGGGAATAATAACACAAATACCAATTTATCCACCGTCCAGCTTCAGAACATGTCCACACATTAGAAGCACCCAATGTGCCTCTCTCCAATTCCCCACCATGCTTTTCTAGCAGACATAAATGTTGTCATAAAATTTTTATTTCTTATGTTTTTGCTTTATACTGTCAATGTGTGCATCCTCAACATTATATTTTTGAGATTGATCCATGTTGATATGGGGAACTGTTGCTCCTTTTCATGGCTGTATACCATTCCATTGTTTGAATAAATCTCCCATGGATAGGTATTTGTGGTATTTAATTTTTTTTTTTTTTTTTTTTTTTTTTTGCTATTAAAGACAAAGCTGCTAGGAGCATGCTTGGACATGTCTCTTCATTCACACATGCAACAGTTCATAAGTGGTCCATATCTAGGAGTGGTAGAGCTCTAGGGTCATAGAATATGTACATCTTTACTGGGTGATGTCATATGACTCTTCAGTGTTTGTACAAGTTTCCACCCTCACCAGCAGTGTGCAAGTTTCCCTTGTTTCATATTCCTACTGATAATTGGTCTTTTCATATTTTTAAATACTTACCAAGCTGTGTGTTTTTTTAGTCATCTTTATTGAGATACTTTACACACAAGAAAATACACATAGTATAAATATACAGTTTGATAAGTTTTTGTAAATATATATAACATGTAATACCACATCAATAAAGATATAGAACATTTTCATAATGCAAAATGTCCCCTTGTGCTCCATTTCAGTCACTATCCTTGCCCCATCATTGATACCAGTTAGCCACTGATCTGCTTTGTGCCAGTGTAGATAATTTTGCTATGTCAGTATAGATTAATTTTATATTCTGATGCTGTATATTTATTTTGACTTTTCTAGAGTTTCTTATGAATAGGGCTATATTGCATACATACTTTGTGCCCAGCTTCTTTTGCTTAGCATAATGTTTTTGAGATTTATCAGTGTCGTGTATCAGTAGTTTTGCCTTTCCATCACAGAGTAGTGAATTAATGTATGGATATAGCATAGTTTGTTTATCCATTAACCTGTCGGTGGACATTTGGGTTGTTTCCAGGTTTTGGCTATTACAAACAAAGCTGTTATAGACTTTCATATACAAAAAAAAAAAAAAAAAAAAAAAAAGAAAGAAAGAAAGAAAGAAAGAAAAATAGACTTCTACTTCTTCCTGAATTGAGGTTATAGGGGCTAAAATTATCTTCCTGCCTCAGGCAACTAGGAAACAAGACAATATGCACAACAATAGTTTTCAGATATTGAGCAATAAGCAGCATGGGACTACGGATTTTGAGAGAAGTGAAACAAGCAAAGTTATACCTGCAATTGTACCAGTTACTATCTGGAGGCATTTTGCAAGCTGCAACACATGGAGGACTCAGACAGAAGTTAGAGGGCCAGCTGAGTTGGAGAGAAAATGATCATGGTTTGAGGACAATATGTCTAGAATTTGAGTATTATAGTACCAAACGGGGAAGCTGGACATAAATCTCTGATTATCCGCAATGGGCATCCCTGAGTCTTTGGCTGAGTAGTTATTTGTACATGCATAAGAGGAAACTACCAAACTCCAAAGAAAAATCTACCAAAAATAAGTAGGCAGTGTTCTCCCCATCCAGGATTCAAAGGCCCCATAATACTTGATGCATCAGGTAGAATCCTCAGAAGAGTACTGCCTTTATTGTGAGGCTAAATTAGTTATAAACTAAAGTCTTTTCTGGACCTAACGTAATACATGTTTAAAGCAAAAAGTGGTGGAAAGATCCAACTGACTCTAAGTACCTTAACTCCACACCAGAGCAAAATCCAACACTACTTGAAAGAATACAAAATAATACAGCAACCAACTATGTTAAATTGTCAATATATGGCATCTTTCAAAAATTACAGGATGTTAAGTGAAATAAGCCAGGCACAGAAAGAGAAATACCACATGTTCTCACTCATATGTGGAAGCTGAAAAAGTTGATTTCATAGAAGTAGAGAGTACAATAGTGATTTCTAGGGCCTGGGAAGGGGAAAGGGAGAGTGGTTGGGAGAGGTTGGTCAAGGGACACAAAATTACAGCGAGATAGGAGGAATAAATTCTAGTGTTCCTTAGTACTGTAGGGAGCTATTGTTAACGATAGTTAACAATAATTTATTGTACAATTTCAAATAGCTAGAAGAGAAGATTTTGAATGTTCCCAACACAAGGAAATAACAAATGCTTGAGGTGATGGATATGCTAACTACCCTGATTTGATCACTACAGATTGTATACATGTACCCAAATATAACATAGTACCCTATAAATATGTATGATTATTATGAGTCAATTAATAATAATAATTTTTAAGTTGCAAGACATTCCATGCATAAAGAAAATGTAACCCAAACCCAGGAGAAAAATTAATCAATAGAAACATACCCAGAAATGACAGAGATAATGTAGTTTTTAAAAAAGGATCTTAAAATCAACCTATTAATTTGCTCCATATCATTAAGATGATAGCGGAAAATATGGCCTTAATGAGGAGGGACATGGAAGAAACAAAAAAATATAATTTCTAATCATGAAAAATAAAATATCTGAAATTAATTCTGAAAATTCACTGGCTGAATTAACAGGAGATTAAACACTGCAGAAGATCAATAAACATGGATACACAACAATAAAAATTATCTAAAATAAGACACAAAAAGATGGAAAAAATACTCAGAGCATCAGTGACCTGAGGGAAAATACTAAGTAATCTAGCATACATGCAATTGGAACCCTAGAGGCAGAGATATGAGGAAAGCAGAAAAATAGTTACGGAAATATTGCCTGTAGATCTCCCAAACTTGATGAAAACAGGAAGCCCTAAAGACCAACACAAAGTCACATTATTATTGAGTTGCTGAACACCAATGATAAGAACACCTTAAAGTATCCAGAGAATGAAAGCACATTAAATACAGAGGAAACAATCAATGAAATAAACCATATTTGTAGAATAAAAGACAAAAACCACACATCATCTAAATAGGCATAGGAAGGTCATTTGACAACATTCAGGCCCTTTTCATGATGAGATAGGAGGTGCTCAGTTTCCCTGGGTTCGGGTTTCAGGATTACACTTCTTGGTTTCAAGCCACCCCCCAAGGTCTCAGGCCCCTTCCTTGAGCCCTCCCCTAGAGGAGAGTTACTGTTGCTTGTTGGACCTATTTTTGGCACCAACAGGGAGAAATTGAAACCACAAGGGGTGGACTTATGCAAACCAGTAGCTGAGCATGCTCAGTAAAAGGAATTTATGCAGACTTATACAGCCTCAGTGACCAAGTACGCTCAGTGGAAGGGAGTTTATCCTGTGAATGACTTTCCACTAGAGGTGCTAAAGAACACAAAATATTCTTGAACATGTTCAGTACATGTGATAAAATTTGACCAATGAACATGCTCCAAAAAGAGACCCATTGAGCAAGTGCAGGACTATGTTCCATAACAGGGTACCACCCCTTAATGGAATATTCTATAGATAGCATGCATATGTAATAGATACCAAAATTATAAAAGCTCAATCCCAGCAGAAGGTCGGGTTGTTCCTCACTTTCCTGGGGCCAACCCACACTTTGCTGGCTGAGGTATGTATGCTTTACTTTTGTTTTAAGCTTACTTTTAACAGATGACTGCTCAGTTTCATGAGCCAGCCTGCACTCTGTACTAAACCTTAAGTGTGTATCTCTTACTTTTGTATTAAACTTGGTGTGAGCCCTGCTCAATCTTTCGAGCTAGGCTGCACTTTCTCTGTGAAATCTATTTCTTATCTGTTACATTAAACCTGTTTTCGTATTCTGCTGTGACTCTGCTCTTGAATTCTTTCTTGTGGCAGAGTCAAGAACCTGGTAAGAGGATGGGGTGGATTATGGCCTGCTATTGGGACTACCAGACCATCTCCTCCAGCATCAATGATAAAAAAGAAAAAAGGCTGGGAATAGAAAGGAACTTTGTCGACCTGTTAAAGGGCTTCTATGAAAACCTCAAAGATAACATATTAGTCTGTTTTTGTTGCTTATAACAGAATACAAGGAACTTGGTGATTTCTAAAGAAAAACGACATTTATTGCTTACAGTTTCTGAGGCTGGGGAGTCCAAAGTCCATCTGGTGGTGGCAACAGTGACCCAGGGGTCTCACACTGAAAGATGGTGGAAACAGAGAGAGTAGAGAGAGAGAAAGACAGACAGACTCTCCTCTTCTTTTAAAGCCCTCAGAACCACACCCCTGACCACCATTTTTAATCCATTCACTATAGCACGGTCCCACAATCTAATCACCTCTTCAAGGCTCCACCTTTCAATTACCATAATAGGACTTCCCACCCTCTTAACAATCACAGTGGGGGCTAAGATTCTAATACATAAAACTTGAGGGACACAATCAAGCTTCAATGAGTTTGGGGGGACATAATTCAATCCACCACACATACTTAATGGTAAAATACTGAATGTTTTACCTCTAATCTCAGGAACAAGACACAGATATCTGTTCCTGACAATTCTATTCAGTATTGTACTGGAGATTATAGCAAGCACAGTTAGTCAAGAAAATGAAATAAAAGACATCTGGATTGTAAAAAAAGGTGTAAAACTCTATTTGCAGATGATATTATCATGTACATAGATAACACTAAGAAATCAAAAAATATATTAGAACTAACAAAATAGTTCAGTAAGTTTTAAGACACAAAATCAATAGTATTTTTATACACTAGCAATGTACAAACTAAAAGTAAAATTAAGCAAACAATTCAATTTCCAACAGCATTGCAAAGAATAAAATATTTAGGGATAAATTTAACAAAGTAAGTGTAAGACTTATAGACTGAAAACTATAAAGTATTGAAAGAAATTAAAGACCTAATTAAATGTGAAAACATTTAATGTTCATGGAACAGAAAAGTTAATATTGTTAAGGTAGCAATACCACAAATTGACCTAGATATTTAATGGCAATCTTTATCAAACTCCTGCCTATTATTTTTGTAGAAATTGACAAGCTAATCCTAAAATTCATATAGAAATGCAAGGAATACAGAATAGCCAAAACAATCTTGATAAAGAAGAAAAAAGTTGGAGGATTTACACTTCCCAAATTCAAAACTTATTACAAAGCTACGACAATCAAGAGTGTGTGGTTCAGGTATAAGGACAGACATATAGGTTAACTACATAAAACTGGGACTCCAGAAATAAACCCTTACATTTATGGTTAATTGTTTTTAATTAATCAACTTTATTTTTCAGAGCAGTTTTAGGTCTACAAAAAATAATGAATATACTACAGAGAGTTCCTGTATACTCGCTTTGCCCTCACTTAGTTTCCTCTATGATTAACATTCTGCATTAGTGTGGTGCATTTGTTTCAACTGAACAATTACTGACATGATACTTGTATTTTTAACTGAAGTCCATAGCTTGCTTACATTAGAGTTCACTCTTCGTGTTGTACATTCTATGGGTTTTGACAAATATATAATAAGGATGCCCAATTCCACCCTTCTGTCCTTAGACAAGGATTTGCAATTTCAGCCACCCTCTCACTTACAACATTGATGTTATTCATTTAATTTATCCATAAGCTATAATTGCCCAGTATATTGCTGCTAATATTATTTTGAACATTTTTTGTTAAAACAATTAAGAATAAGGAAAATAAAAGGTTTTATTGTACCCTTATTTAATCCTTCTCTAATGTCATTCTTTTCTTTATGTAAATCTGAGATTTTGACCTGTATCTTTTTCCTGATCTTTGAAGGTCCTATTTTAACCTATGTTGCAAGTCAGGTCTACTAACAATAAATTTCCTGGGGGTTTTTCTTTCTTTCTTTTTTTTTCGTTTTTTTGTTTGTTTCTTTTTGCTTGAAAAACTCTTTATTTCTCCTTCACTTTTTAAGAATAATTTTACTGGATGCATAATTCTATGTTGGTGGTTCTTCTCATTCCACACTTTAAATAATTTTCTCTATAGGTAAAATGTTTCCTCACTATAGTTTAAATATGATATGTGTAGGTGTCATTTTTTTATGATATTTATCTGGCTTATCATTCTCTGAACCATCTTAATCTGTGTTTGGTATCTGTCATTAATTTTGGAAGATTCTTGATCATTATTTCAAATACTCTTCTTTCTTCTGTTTCTTTTTCTCTTTTCCTCCTGGTATTCCCTTCTGTAATTGTCCTACAGTCCTTGGATATTCCGGGGTTTTTTGTTTGTTTGCTTGTTTGTTTTGTTCTTTTTTTTCTTTGTTTTTTGGATTGGGAATTTTCTTTGTCCAGCAGATCCATGCTATAGACACTACCCACCCATTTGTCATTCAGTGGCCATCTCAGTTATCAAATCAACCCATACAGCAGTGCTTGTGTTCAAGTAACCCTTATTTTACTTGATAATGGCCCCAAAGCACAAGACTATTGATTCTGGCATATTGTTATTGTTGTTCTATTTTATTATTAGTTGTTGTTAATCTCTTACTGTGCCTAATTTATAAATTAAACTTTATCATAGGTATGTATGTATAAGAAACAAATCATAGAATACATAGTGTTTGGTACTATTCTTGGTTTCAGGCATCTACTGGGAGTCTTGGAATGTATCCCCCATGGATAAGAGGGGACTACTGTATCCAACAATATACTTATGCAACTGTATTTTAATTTTATTGATTGCTCTTGGTAATAATTTCATAAACCTAATGGTGAAGCTAACATGAAACCATAAATTTTTTATTTAATCAAAGAAAGGAAAGGAAAGAATAATAACAACAAAAAAGATGAAACAAATATAACAAAGAGCAAGATGATCAATTAAAGACTGAAAATAATGACTACAATAAAAGCAAATGGACAAACATCTCCCCTAAAATGCAGAGATTATCATACTGGATACAAAAAAATGAAACAAATCAAATAAGCAAGCAAAAAACAGTGCCTACAAGAAAAAAAAAAATCCCACATTTGAATAAAAACATTTGTCAAAATAAAATGGTTGAAAATACACATAATTCAGGCTGGCCGGTTAGCTCAGTTGGTTAGAGTGCAGTGTTATAACACCAAGGACAAGGGTTCAGATCCCCATTCCAGCCAGCTGCCAAAAAAAAAAAAAAAAGAAAGAAAGAAAGAAAGAAAATAAATACATTCAGACACAAGTATAAAGAAAGCCAGAGTGGCTAAATTAATATTGGACAAAATAGATTTTAGAACAAGAAACAAAAAGGAATATTCCATAGTTATTAACATGTCAATTCATTAAGAGAAAATGTTTTAAAAACCTAAATGAGGGCCGGCCCATGGCTCACTTGGGAGAGTGTGGTGCCGATAACACCAAGCCCATGGGTTCAGATCCCATATAGGGATGTCCAGTTAGCTCAATGGGTGAACATGGTGCTGACAACACGAAGTCAAGGGTTAAGATCCCCTTACTGGTCATCTTAAAAAAAAAAAAAGCCTAAATGAGAATTCACCTAATAAAAGATCACCAAAATTCACCCAGCAACAACTAATAGAACTGAAGGAGAAATAGACAAATACACAGTCATAATTGGATTAAAGTAAATGATACAAATGCTTGTCCTTTTTTTAAAAGGTCAATGAAATTGATGATCCTTTTGTTAGAATGATCAAGAAGAAAGGAGAGAAGCTGTAAATTACTAATATTATGAATAAAAGATGAGATCTTGCTACAGATATTTCAGATATTGAAAGGTAATAAGGGAGTGGTATGAAAAAATGCATCAATATATTAACTAGTTATGTAAAATACACACATTCTCTGAAAGACATAAACTAGTAAAGTTTATACAAATTTAGACATAACATCTGAAAAGCCTTATATCTAATTTTAAAAAATGAATTTGTAAGCACAAACCTTCACACGTGAAAAACTCAAAGCACTAATAGTGTCAATAGTGGTTTCTAACACTCATTGAAGAAGTAATGGAATCAATTCTATACAAAATCTTCCAGAAGATAAAAGAGAAAATACATTCTCACTCATTTTATGAGTTCATTATTATCCTGGTAACAAAAAATAAATTCCCAGAAAAGAAAAAATCAATATTCCTCATGACCATAGAAAGAGAAATACCTTAAAAATATAACCAAATTGAATCCAGCAATATATAAAAGGTAAATACATGAACACATTTAGATCATCCAAGGAATTCAAGGTTAGTTTTACATTAAAAGTTTAGTACTTGTAATTAATCACAGTAAAAGTCTTGAGAGAGAACTCTTAAGAAAGGAAGAGTATATAATCATCTCTACAGATACAGAAAGAGCATTTGACAAAATTCAAGAAACACCAATAATACAAACAATTACTAACTATGAGTAGAAGGAAACTTTTCTAACTTGATAAAGAACATCAATGAAAAACCTACTCTAAACATCATACTTAATAGTGAAAAATTAAATGTTTCTCCTAAAATCATGAACAAGGCAAAGCTAGACACTCTCCTCACAAATATTCCACATGATACTGAAAATACTAGCCTGTGCAATAAAGGAATAAAAAGAAGTAACAGGCATTCAAATTGGAAATCAAAATGGTTTTTATTCACAGACTACATGATTTTACAGCAATAATCTTAAACTATAATAATATTTCTAGAACTAATACATGAGTTCACCAAGTTTGTGGGATAAACACTCCATAACAAAACTACATTGTATTTTTGCATGCCAACTATTAGTTAGAGTTTCCCAGAGAAATAGAACCAATAAAATGATAGATAGATGTAGATAGATAGATGATAGAGAGACAGATGATAGATAGATAGATAGATAGATAGATAGATAGATAGATAGATAGATAGATAGATAGTTGATAGATACATAGATGATAGATAGATAGCTTTTATCTTAAAAAATTGCATCACATGGTTATGGAGGTTGGCAAGTTTGAAATCTGTAGGGCGGGATGGCAGGCTAGAGATGCAGAGAAAAGTTGCTGTTGTAGTCTTGAGTTTAAGAGTTGCTTCTCAAAAGGAGATTAGTTATCTGCAGATAATGGCAGGGCTTTGCTCCAAAATGCTAAGAGTCTGTGCTATAATTCACCTATAGTGGCTTGCCAAAGGCTTGAAAAAACATCCCTGTCTGCCACTGACACTTCAAGCATCACTGGATCTTTGAATTATACTCCCCAAGTGGCAGAGCAGCTTGGGTCTGTTTCAGAGCCTTTTCTTATTATGGGCCCCTTTCAAACCAAATATCTTCTCTGGGCACTTGGTAAATGGACTAGAATAGCACACCTAAATATGGAATATGTTGCCTCAGAGATCCAAAGAGGCCTACTAGACATTATGCCTCTTTTCAGTTATAGGAGAGGCCGGATGCAACAGCTCGTTCTTTTTTTTTTTTTTTTTTTTTGGACTGGTAAGGGGATCGCAACCCTCCACATGGTGTGGTCTGCACCACTCTCAGCCAGTGAGTGCACCGGCCATCCCTATTATAGGATCCGAACCTATGGCCTACGGGCTCCCAGCACCGCACTCTCCCTAGTGAGCCATGGGGCCGGCCCAACAGCTTGTTCTTTACCTTAGAAGGGATACTGCAACATGCTTCACATCACTGTAACCTTAGAAATTTCACTGACATAGAAGGCCTCTGAATGTTTGCCAGATTTATTTTCGACCCTATGACATGTAAATGTCTTCCCAATATATCTAGAATATTGTAACCATTAATTTTACAGTACTGTTTCTGTGAGGGTGTTCTTGTATGAGATTAACATTTAAATCAGTGGACTCTGAGTAAAGCAAGTTTCCTTCCACAATGTGGGTGGGCCTCATCCAATCAGTTGAAGGCTTGAACAGAATAAAAGACTGATGTCCCTGAGCAAGAGGAAATCCTGCAATGGGCAGCTTTCCGTCTTAAATCACAACATTGGCTTTCTTCTGGGTCTTCAGCCTGATGGTGACCTTTGAACTTGAACCTCAACATCAGCTCGCCCCTGGGTCTACAGCACGCAGGCTCATTCTGCAGATTTTGGATTTGCCAACCTCCCTAATAGTGCAAGCCAATTCCTTAAAACAAATATCTTTACACACACACACACACACACACACTCTATGGGTTTTATTTTTCCACAAAACCCTGATGAATACAGAGTCTCTACTTTTGCTCACTAGTCCTATCCAGATAATGTCATTAATATAATGAACCAGTGCAATGTCTTTTGGAAGGTAAAGGTTACCACATTTCCTCAAAACTAAGTTATAACATAGGACTGGAGAGTTGTTATACTCCTGATGTAGGATGGTGAAGGTGGATTGTTAGCCTTGCCATATGTAAATGAAGTGCTTCTTCTAGTCTTTATTAATATAAATGGCCCGAAAAAGCATTTTCCAGATCAATATCTGGCTACCAGCTACCCAGGTAAATGTTAGTTTGCTCAAGCAATGAAACCACATCTAGTATAACAGTTGCAGATGGAATCACTACCTGGTTAAGTTCACAGAAATTAACTATCATTCTTCAGTATCCATCTGTTTTCTGTGCAGGCCAGTTAGGAGAGTTGAATAGGAATATGGGAGAAATTATCACCCTTTGTCCTTCAAGACCTTGATGATGGTACTAATCTTTGCAATCCCACCAGTAACGTGATATTGCTCTTGGATTACTTTTTTCATCGCTAGTGACAATTTTGCTGGTTTCCACTTGGCTTTTCCCACCATAGTAATTCTCACTTCATAGGTCTATGAACCAGTGTGGGGATTCTACTAGTTTTTGGAATATGTCTATACCAATTATACATTTTAGAACTTGGCAAATAATTACAGGATAAGTTCAGAGCCCACTAGACTCACTATGAGAAGAACCTGAACTAAAACTCCATTGGTCATCTGACATCCATAATTTCTTTACTCTGACTGGTGGACCACAGTGACATTTTGGGTATCCTGGAATTAGTGTTGGTTCTGAGATAGTGTCCAGTAATCTTTGAAGACTATGATTTCTTTTAAATCCTATGTACAGTCATCCTTCCAAAAGGCCATAGGTCCTTTTGGGCAAGGCTGGTAGAAAGATAAACAGTATAGATTTTTGGCAGTGCAGTAGCATCCTTCCTCAAGAACACATGGCCTCTCCATTCAATGAGTTCTGGGTCTGTAAACTGACTCAAGTCTGGAAATTGATTGAAGAGGCATGGCTCTCTGTTTTTATGATTCAAGTTAGACTTTTGTTCACTTGATCTAGAAATATGCCACATATATAGATCAAGAAATAATTTAGTAGACTGCCTATCTATTTCAAATCTAGGAACACTGTGATCAACTCGCCAATTTCATGGGTCTCTGTGAGTCAGATTATTCTGATTACAACTTTGATTCTACTGTCCATATGGTAATCACACCTACCTTGCCATTGGTGGTTACGTGCTGCCCCTTGGTCCTGCTACCCTGAGATGCTGTTACTCACATTGCATTTAAGCTCCCCAATTCAGTGGCAGTAGTTTCTGACCTACAGAGAAAAGTGACCACAAAGCTCTACGAGGATGTGAGAGTTCCTCCCACAAATGTATGTCTCACAGTCATGTGAAAGTCACGTACTTTGGGCTCTCTGTGGTGGGCAAGCAGATCTTACATGATAAATCTACTCCAACATTCCCATGTCCCTAAGCATTTGTATCTCTTCATCTGCCATACACTAAGGCAGTTCTAACATTTTAACTTAACTTAGTGTAGACAACCTTTTGGTTCATTGTTCAGCCAACAAACCTAACAAACTGTTAGAGCACTTTATACTTTATAATTTTATTTTTTAAATTTTCATTTTTTCTGTAACAGTTGATTGTAGATGTCTGTGGGGTACAGAGTTGAGTATCAATACCTGTGTGCAATATGTGATGCTCAAATCAGAATAATTATTATATTCAACATATAAAATGTCATTGTTTTTCATGGTCCTTTACCAATTCCTCCCTCGCCCTCCTCCTCTTTCCCATATCTGGTAACGTCAGTTCTCCTTTTGAAAGTTCAATGTATTATTACGATTGGTGTATCTTTCTTTTATTTATATGTTTATTTTTTAGCTCCCACTTATGAGTGAGGACATATGGCATTTCTCTTTCTGTGCCTGGCTTATTTCGGTTAACATGATGTTCTCTAAGTTCATCAATGTTGCGGAAAGTGGCAATATTTCATTCTTTTTTTATGTCAGAGTAGTATTCTATAGTGCATATATAACACATTTCCCTTATCTGATCATCTGATGATGGACATTTAACTTGTTTCCAAGTCTTGGCTATCGTAAATAGAGCTGCAATAAACATGGGAGTGCAGGTATCCTCTCAACGTGATGATTTCCATTCCTTTGGGTATATACCGAGCAGTGTGATTGCTGGACCGTATGGCAGTTCTATCTGTAGTTGTGTGAGGAATCTCCATACCATTTTCCATAAAGAGTGCACTAATTTACAGTCCCACCAACAATGCAGGAGGGCTCCCCTTTCTCCACATCTTGCCAGCATTTGTTTTTCTCTGTCTTTTTGATGATAGCCAGTCTTACCGGGTTGAGATGATATCTCATTGTGGTTTTGATGTGCATTTCCCTGATGATTAGTGATGTTGAGCATTTTTCCATGTGTCTGTTGGCCATTTGCATATTTTCATTTGAGAAATGCTTATTCTGCTCCTTTGCCCATTTTTTAATTAGGTTATTTGTTTTTTTACTGTTAAGTTGTTCAAGTTCCTTGTATATTCTGGATATTAATACTTTGTCGATGCATAGTTTACAAATATTTGTTCCCACTCTGTAGGTTGTCTTTTCACTCTATTAATGATTTCCTTTGCTGTGCAAAAGCTTTGTAGTTTAATATAATTCCATTTGTTTATTTTTCAGTTTGTTGCCTGTGCTTTGGAGGTTATATTCATAAATTCTTTGCCCAGTCCTACTCCCTGAAGTGTTTCCCCTGCATTTTCTTTTAGGAGTTTTATACTTTCAGGTCTTATATTTAAGTCTTTACTCCATTTTGAGTTGGTTTTGGTATATGGTGAGAAGTATGAGTCTAGTTTCATTCTTCTACATATAGATGTCCAGTTTTCCAAGCACCATTCACTGAACAGGCAGTTTATTCTCCAGTGTATGTTCTCAGTACCTTTGTCAAAGTTCAGTCAGCTGTGGGTTTATGGGTTGATTTCTGGGTTCTCTATTCTGTTCCATTGGTCCCAGTGTCTGTTTTTATGCCAATACCACACTGTTTGGGTTATAATAGCTTTCTAGTATAATTCGAAGTTGGGTAGTGTTATGCCTCTGACTTTTTTTTTTTTCCCTCAGGATTGCTTTGACTATTCGTGGTCTTTTATTGTTCCATATGAATGCTAGGATTGTTTTTCAAATTTCTGTGAAGAATGTTATTGGTATTTTGATGGGGATTGCATTGAATCTGTAGTTTGCTTTGCGTAGTACGGACATTTTCACAATGCTAATTCCAATCCAAAAGCATGGAATGTGTTTACCTCTTTTTGTGTCCTCTTTGTTTCAACAGTGATTTCATTTATTGTAGAGCTCTTTCACTTCTTTGGTTAAATTGATTCCTAGGTATTTTATATTTCTGGTGACTATTGTAAATGGGCTTGCTTTCTTGATTTCTTTTTCTGCTAGTTCGCTGAAGGAGTATAAAAGCACATCTGATTTTTGCATGTTAGTTTTGTATCCTGCAACTTTACTGAAATCTTTTATCAACTCTAAGAGCTTTTGGTTAGAGTCTTAGGCTGTTCTATACATAAGATCATGTCATCTGCAAACAGGGACAATTTAGCTTTGTCTTTTCCAATCTGGATGCCCTTTTTTTCTTTCTCTTGCCTGAATGGTCTGGCTAGTATTTCTAATACTATGTTAAATAGGAGTGCTGACAGTGGGCATGCTTGACTTGTTCATGTTCTTAAGGGAAAGGCATTCAGCCCTTCCCCATTCAGGATGATATTGGCAGTGGGTTTGTTTTATATGGCTTTTACTGTATTGAGATAGTTTCCTTCTATATCTAATTTGCTGAGAGTCTTTATCAAGAAATGATGTTGCATTTTGTTAAATGTTTTTTTTAGCATCTATTGAGATAATCATATGGTTTTTGTTCTTGGTTTTGTTGATGTGGTGTATCACATTAGTTAACTTGCATATGTTGAATCACCCAAATTTGAAAACATGGAGGAAATGGATAAATTTCTGGATACATACAAACTACCAAGACTGAACCCAGATGTAATAGAAAACCTGAACCAACCAATAGGAAGCAAAGAGATTGATGCAGTCATCAACAGTCTCCCAACAAAGAAAAGCCCAAGACTGGATGGCTTTACTGTTGAATTCTACCAAACCTTTAAAGAGGGATAAATACCAATTATCTTCAAACTATTCCAAAAAATTGAAACAGAGGCCATTCTCCCAGACTCATTCTATGAGGCCAGCTATAAGGCCCTGATACCAAAACCAGACAGATACAACAACAACAAAAAAAAAAAAAAAAGGGAAAACTACAGGCCAGTTTCTCTGATGAACATAGACACAAATATCCTCAATAAAATATTAGCAAATAGAATACATCAACATATCAAAAGAAATTATACACCATGATTAAGTGGGATTAAGTGGGAACACTTTCTAACCCCTCAGCTGCAATACTAAATCTGGAATCTCTGATTAGTGGACCTATATCAAAATTCCAAGTGATCTATCTTTATGTTACTTCTACTGTCACCGCAGAAGCTTACTGTCCATTCCTACACATATTCCCCAGATTTCTATCTGGATAAATTGGAAAAATGTAGATATTTTGGAGTGTAGCACACCTCCACATGGGTCAAACTTTCTACCTTACCTTTCAGGGCCTGCTGAGATTTGTCTATTCATAAGTCAAAAAGAAAAGAGGGGTTGTAAGAGAGCTCTGGAGAGAATTAGATGCACCATTCAAGGCAACTACCTCAGTGGGAGCCATTACCATTTCCTCAGGCAAAGCAGGGTTAATTTCTTTAGATGAGGTTGGAGTGGTTGCTTCTACTGGCAAAGAAGACTCACAGAATTTAGAGCTTCAGTGTCTCCAGCCTCAGCATGATCTTCCCATATGTCTCATTCCAATTTTTATAATACCATTCCTTCCCAATCAATTTCCTCCTTTTAACAGGAGACATCCCGTGAGATTGGAAATTCAATTTGTGTTGTAATTCAGCCACTCAGCAAATTAGACTCTGGGTTCCTTTTTCAGCAATCTCAGCTCTGCAGCTACAGAAAACAAGGTTTTCTTCAGGCAAAACATAGAAATTTTCAGGTTACTTATGCAGCACTTGATGTGGTAATTTTAAAACTTAAGCTCATCCTTTTTCTTCTCCACTTTGTCCAGTGCAATTAGAAGCAACCAGCTAATCTGATTCTATCCATTAGTGTGACAAAATGTTCTAAGGCATCAAATACATGGTTATCCAGAACCATGCCTCTTATAAATATTTTATTAGGAGTATCCAATGATAATATTTTCAGTAACTATGTTACCACATGTCTTATTCTTTTTTGGCTTCCATAAATAAATGTCATAAACTGAGTTTATGACAACAGAAACTTACTTCTCACAGTTCTGGAGGCTGGGAAGTCTAAGATCAAGGCACTGGTAGATTCAGTGTCTGGTTTGGGTGCACTTCCTGGTTCATAGAGGGTACCTTCTTGCTGTGCCCTCACATGGTGAAAGGGGCAAGGCAGCCCTCTGGAGCTTCTTTCATAAGGATGCTAATCCCACTCATTAAAACTCCACCTCATGTAAACCTAAGCACCCTCCAAAGATTCCACCTCTTAATACCATCATATTCATGAGTAGGTGTCAACATATGAATTTTGGGGGAAACATAAAGATTCAGTCCATAGCAACACATCATTTCGTGGAATATAAATGTTCTCTTTACTACTAGAAATAGAGTCATTAGTTTCCTTAAAACTAATAAGATTACAGACTTAATTCGAGAAACCCCAGAACCAATTCTGAAAACTCATTCTTAAGATTCTGTTCCTCTGGAATCAATCTTGGTACCAAAATCCGTATTAGCCAGAGTTCTTCTGAGAAACAGAACTCACAAAATAAATAGTGATAGATGATAGATATATAGACAGACATTAATATATAGATATATATGTGTATATGGGGAAAGGGAGATATACACAAAGAGAAACAGAGAGGAGAAAGAGATAGACATAGAGAAAGAGATTGATTGAGAAAGATAAATTATTTTAAGGAATTGGTTAGTGCGATTGTGGGGGATGGCAAGTTTAAAATATGCTGGGTCCACCAGAACTCTGGGGAACCAGAGCAGCTGATGTTTCAGTCTTGAGTAGGAGGGAAGTCTGGAAAAAGAACTTCTTTTTCAGGGGATCACAAATTATCTCTTAAGGCCTTCAACTGATTGGATGAGGCCCATTAACAATAAAGGGCAATCTACTTTGCCTAAAGTCTACTGATTTAAATGTTAATCACATCTAAAAAATACCTCACAGCAACATCCAGATTGCTGTTTGACCAAACTAGTGGGCACCATTGCCTAGACAAGCTGTATGTAGAATCAACCATCACACCAATAGTGAACAATTGGAAATTTAGGTAAAAATACCATTTACAATTGCATCAAGTATTAAGAGATAACTTTAACATACAAGCAAGACCTGTGTGCTGAAAACTTATAAACAAAAACTCTTTTTATGGACACAAGTCTTAATATTGATAGGATGTCACTCCCCAAAGTTGATCCCATAAGGTCAACACAATTGCTATCAAAATCCCAAGAGGTTTTTATAGAATCTGAAAGCTGTTTCTAAAATTCAAATGGAAAGACTAAGCTGTGGATACTAAAACTGTTTGAAAAGGAGAACAAAATTAGAAAACTTATACTTCCTTATGTCAAGACTTATTAAAAAGCCACAGTAAAAATTGTGATACTGCCAACAATTTAAATATATACACCAATAGAACAGATTAGAGAATCCATTGATACAAACAAACATATATGGTAAACTGATCTTTAGCAATGTTATGAAGTTAATTCAATAGGGAACAGAAGGTCTTTCTAACAAATGGTGCCAGAATAACTAAACACACACACACAAAGAACATTGATTTTTATCTCACACCATGCACAAAAATTAACTAAAAGTGGATCATAGACATAAACATAAGTTAAAATTGTAAAAAATTTGGAAGAAAAGATAGAATAAAATTGTTATGACCTTAGGTAGGGCAAAGATTTCTTAAGATAGGACATAATTAGCACAAACCAAAAGTGAAATAAACTAAACTAATTTTCATCCTAACAAAACTCTTACATATAAAAATGTACATAAAAATTAAAAAATAAGCCAGAGACTGAGAAAATTATGTATATATGTGTATGTATATGTATGTTCTTATGCATATGTATCTGATAAAGCTATTTTATACAGAATTTATAAAGAACTCTTAAAAAGTAATCATGAGAAGACAAACCAATAAAAAAATCCAGTATGCCAGAAAATGTGCATTGCCACTTCACCAAAGATACACATTTTACATACAAATACACACACACACAAATATTCAAAATTATTAGATGTTTTCAGAAGGAGGAGAATGACAGCAGCTTAAAACTTGCTTTTATAGGAAGAAATGAGGAACACCAGAAATAGTAAAAATGTGTAGATATAAAAGAAAAAATTGCCATCTTTATAAATGTCACTTGGGACTGCCATCTTCTGAATATTCAACTCTACTAGACATCTAAGATGGCTAATTCACATGGCTGGCAGTGGATTCTTACTGCCATCAAACTCAGCTGGGTCTCTGGAACAGAGTACCCACACATAGGCTCTTTATGTGGCTTGGTGTTCTTACAACATGATAGATTCTTGGAGTTTCCTAAGAGCAAGCTTTTTAAGAAACACAAGAGATAACTTCAGTGCTTCTTTTGACCAACTCTACTGAAAAAGAAAGTCTCTAAGTTCAGCCTAGATTCAAGGGGCAGATAATTAGATCTAACCTCTTGATAAGGCAAGCCACATGAATGTACAGAAAGGGGAGGAACTGGCGGTAACCTTCTTTGTCTATACACCATGACTGACACTACTGAAATTTGAACAAGAACATGGAGAAACTAGAATTCTTATGTATTGTTATTTGGAGTGTAAAATGATGGAAAAACTTTGAAAACTGTTTTGATTTTTTCATAAAACCAAAAAATAAAAATCTTTCCAATTATTCAATATGTCCAGTCCTAGGGATTAACATAAAATATATGGAAGCATGTACACAAAAAGACTTGTACAAGAATATTTATTGCAGCTTTTTTGCACCCTAAGTGGAACTAACCCCAAAGTCCAGCAACATCATAACAGATAAATAAATTATGTTATATTCACAATGAAGTACTATTCAGCAATAGAAAAATGAAACACTTCTAGACAAAACAAAATAAATGAATGCCAAAGCCAATATTTTGTGTGGAAGAATCCAGACACAAAGAGAGTCCATACTATATGACTCCTTTTATGTAAAATTCAAGAATAGGCAAAACTCTTCTATATTGATAAATTTCATAATAGTGGCTGCTTATGAGGGTTAGGGATTGGGCATTGCAGGGCATGAGGGAACATTCTGGGATAATAGAAATGTTCCATATTTTGAATGGGGATATAGATACATGTACCTATACAATCAAAACTTGTTGAATTGTACACGTAGATTGGTACATTTCACTGTATGTAAATTTCACCTCAAAAATGAGAAATACAAATAAATATTTAACTACAGCTTGCAGGCTTTCTCTTCGTCATTGTATGACTTAGTGATCATGAAGCTTTCATGTATTCTAAAATTAAACAAATAAGAAATAGATTGAGGATAATGGGAGCCAGGTTTCTCAACATTGGAAGGGAAAAATAAATATGAAAAAGAAAAGATGAAATGAACCCTGTAGTTTTAGGTAAAATTGGGGCATATCAGCAGATAGATTTTAAGAGATAAATAGATAAATAGAGAATTAAATCAAATAGATATAGAGATATATAGATGCTGTGAACTGATGTCTCACCCAAACTTAGTCCCCACTGTGACAGTATAAAGAGGGTGGAAAATTCTAATATGGTAATTGAAAGGTAAGGCTTTGAAGAGGTGTTTGGACTGTGAGAACTATGCCTAGTGAATGGATTGATAGATTAATGGTGGTAGTGGGCGTGGTTCTGACGGCTTTAAAAGGAGAATGCAGAGGAGCTCTCTCTCTGCTTCAGCATTTCCGCAGTGTGAGACCCCTGGGTCACTGTCACCACCATCAAGACCCTCACCAGATGTGTTCCCTGGACTTTGGACTTCCCAGCCTCCAAAACTGTAAGCAATAAATTTAATTTTCTCATAAATTACCCAGTTTCAAGTATTTTGTTATAAGCAACAGAAATGGACTAATACAGTGGGTATGTATAAAAATACATAGAATGTGTATGCATATTTCCTAGCTTTGTCTGCTACAAAAGCATAGTAGCAACAAATACACCTGGTAAAATTTTAATGACCATTCTCCATTAAAAAATATTCCAAAGCTCATTAAAGAAATGGCAGATTCCAGGGATGTTTCAGAGAATGTACAGGATGAAGCTGGAACATGTTACTGTACCAGAAATTTTAAAAGTAGTCAAATAATATTGGGTACACGTCAAAAGTATACTATAAATATGTGAGGATAAAAATAAATGATTTAATATGATTCATTGAGAAGGATATGGCTCACTTCTTTCATGTTTTTTCAAAAAATGTATAACTGGAATCTAGTCATGAGGAAATGTCAGATGAACTCATATTCAAGGACATTCAAAAAATGTTTGGCCTGTTTCCTCCAAATGTGCTGAGGTCAAAAAGAGACATAGAAAAGCCAAGGAACTACTCCAGATCAAAGAAAACTGAAGAGATACAGCAACCCAAGGCAATATATGGTGTTAGATTGGATCATTGGATCATGGGCCAGAATCAAATTGTAGTAAAGGTCTGTTGACTATATAGTAGTATTATATAATATGAAAAATTTCTGATTTTGATCATTTTACTGTGGTTATGTAAGAGAATGCACGTGTTCTTAGGAAAAACATACTAAAGTATTTAGGGGTAAAGAGGCATGTGTCTGAAACTTACTCTCAAATAAATGTACACACACATATACATACATAGATACATATACATACACACATATATATATACTTACACACACACATATATATGGAGAGGAGGGGGAAGGAAGAAATAGGGGGAAAATCTTATTTGCTGGTGATGTAATTGTCTACATTGAAATCCCAAGAACATCTGCAATCAACTTGTTGGAAAACCTGAGCATCTACATTCAAATTATTGGAATAAATTTAGAAGTTCAGTAAGTTTTTGAGATACCATATCAATAGACAAAATAATTCAGAAGGTGGTAAGGTATCATGAGGTACTCAACTTGCATGCTCCATTGCTATCTATGATATATGAAAGTGATACATGGATATAGCCAAATTAGGTATGACGGTAAGCTCTAATCAAACTCATTAACTTTAGTCTAGACTCATGAATGCATAAAAAGAAATTAATTTTTAAAAGCATATATACTCACTCTTTCTCTTTCCCTGTAAGGAGAAATGAGCCCATCAGCCAGAACACTGGCTAAAGCCTAGGACTGGGATTAATTTATGAGGAGTTGACTATAGTAGGTTAATTGCTCAAAATAGCCATGCCAGATAAAGTTAGTAAAGTAAATAAATAAAAACAAGTCACTGAAAAGGAACCTAGACTTAGGCACTAAAGTGACCAGTTTAAAAACCAAAGAAAATAAACAAACAAAATACCCAAAGAGACATAAATAGGACTTAAAGTAATAGATGAAGTTGATTCAGTAATCCCGTTAATTCAGGTAAAGGGAAGCAGGAAAAGGGCAAGTAAGGACAATCCAGAATTGTTTTTTATCTTAAACACTGTTTACTACTTACGATATAGGTCAATGAGTGCAGTATGGACAGATATGATTAATCGGTCCTGACTGAAGTGAAAAAAAATCCATCTGTTTAATCATATGACAGTTTTCATGAGCTGAGCAGGACATATTCATTCACCCTGGTAATCAAACCCAATTTTTATAATGGCCATTCAGATCTCATCACCACCTGGGGAAACAGATAACATGGTAGAATAGGAATGTCTGTTAGACAACTGGTTATCACAAAGAAAAGTTTCCATCATCTCTATACGTTTGAGGGTTATATTCTGGAGTTTACCAAATAATGAACAACCCCAAAAATGAAAAACAAAAGCTAAAATAAAAGAAAAACAAAATGAAACAAAAAATAATGTGACATAGTATATTCAACATATAATTTAGCATTGCAGAAAATTGCCAATGTAATAAGTATTGGAAAGAAGTACTAAAATGGAGACAATCATAAAACAGATGACCACTGTTATTACCTTGAATTGGAAAACAAAAAAATGGGCTTTTCAGTCCAAAATCTAAAAACACATATTCTAATTGGGAATCCTGCAGTGCCTACTTTATATCCACAAACATTTTATCATGAACTGCTAGTTTGAAGGACATTGGCTTTTGTAGACCTCAATATTTTTAGGACAGAGAATGTAATTTTATTTGTTAAAATGTTTATCCAGACGCCAGTGTTAAAGTCCACGAGAAAACCATTCCTATTTCAGTGAATAACTTATTGCACAACAATCACAGCATACTGGAGAAAGATAGGACCACAAGATATTGATTATATTCTTTAGTCCCCAGGTCACATGGTCATCTATTTCCTTGGTGAAGGTCTTCAGGTTTGTATAATGTTTCCAGAAAGTAAATTGGTAAGCTATCAATCAGTCTATAAAATATAAATCTAAAAAACTAAATATTTGCATGGATATTTTAAAATTATTTTATGTTGTTTAAAATCATTTTTAAATCATTTACTATTTTTAAAATCTTTAGGTAGCATAAGAATTCAAGCTGGGATCATTATTAAACTTGTAGCCATAAATTTGTAATATTGTTCACAGCCGTCTCTCTTGCCACTAGCATGATTCCTGACACATAGTCAATATTCATTAAATATTTGCTGAATGCATGAACGAATTAGTGAGTAAATGATATAGTCATTAATTTAAAGATATTCTCAACACAGAGAGAAAAGGTTTAAGTTAACAATAAGCACAAAGCGACAGTTGGTAATCAAGGTAATGGAAAAACTATCTTCCTAAAGGAATACATAAAATTTAATTGTAGAATTATAGTACAAATAAAGATCATATATACTGCTATATTATCAGTTTCCTCAGGTCAATATTATAGAATGAGTTGTGGTGACATGGTCTGTCCTACAGCTGTTCTAAGAATAGCATAATTGGGTAAAGATGGTCTAGGTATGACATATGGAAAGGATGAAGATAGCAAAACCTTAACTTCTTAGCTTTATGATTAGTTTGAGAAAAAGAGAGGGGTAGGGGGATGGGCTCTCAACCATCATGAATGAGTAAAACAAATTATTTAAAATGTAGCCTGCTATAATCAGGCAATGTATGTGAAAACATTAAAAGAATGCCTAAAAATTCTACATCTCGGAAATGATCATAATGGAATAAGGATGTGCAGTGCAATCACTGCAAGCGTGAACTATTATTCTTAAAATTGTGGTTATTTTTCAATTTTGTATTATTTACATATGAAAACTAAATGTATTCTGCAATCCAGGTCCATAAAAAGACTTGAAACTAACTATTTAAAAGAAACACATTCTCCCTACTCCTGATGCTTTCTTCCATGTAGAGAGAAACCAATGTGTCATCCCTGGCCTCTCTTTACTCCTTTACTCAGTCTGCCATGAGAAAAATAAAGTGACTTATCTGATTGATGAGTTTGGAAAGAAGAAACCTGGCTGGCATAGCCTGGATCCTTCCTCTTCCCTTTCTTCTGGAAGAGATTTGCCTGCACAGCACTTTTCTCCTCTGCCTCTCCATTTCTTAAGTTTATGGGGACAGATTGCACATGTGGGGAAGCCTATCTCAGCCAAGTATTTACCTGTGAAAAGGTATTAGGAAGTGTCCAATAAAGGTGACATTTTGACCACCATATATCTAATTCCTTTGTTATATTTCTTAACTCCCAAGCTGGGAGAAGGTTTTTATTTATTGTGCCTCCCTCCACATGTTCTAAATTATATGTGATCTAACTCCCCAGATGAAAGTCTCACAAATCAGCAAGAGGAGAAGCAAAGTAGTTTTCACTGAAGCTTTGTTTGTCAATATAAGAAAATGGCCTCATCTCAATCTCAGAAAAATAAAGATGTAGATAACTTCTAAATTTATAGAACCTGATCATTTTAAGCATGCCCCTAGATAATACAGATTGTCAACTATCTGAAGATAGTAAAAGTATCTTTATGTAACTTTTCATCTTAATAAAAGCAACACCATTGATATTAATAGCAATAACAGCAGCAAAAATATTAATAAATAACATCACTTATTGAATACTTCCTGTATGCTATGTTCTTTACTTCCATCAGTTAATCATCACAGCAAATCTTTTAGGTTGGCATTTTTATCCCATTTTAGAGATAAAAATGATCATCTGAAAGATTAAATACCTTAAGTGGCAGAACCATAATTTGAACCTGATTTTCTCTGACCCTAAAGATTACACTCTCAAGCATTATGCTTTGTGAAATCATACATTTCTCTTTGCCTGGGACAGTCCTAGTTAAAGTATTTTGCTCCAGCATCCCATCCAGTTATCACCTTCTTTTATTCTCAAGAGTATTTCAGTTTGGATGATAAATAAAATGGTCACCCTAATTATTCTATATAGGCTTTCTGCTTTATTCTGCTTTCTTCAGGCAGTATGCTGACTTTTTGTAACTTTTCTACCCTGTTAACTTTTTTTTTTCTTTTGCATGTTTGTTCTTTTCTGGTTTTACTTTATTTTTTTATTTAAATTTTTTAAAAAAATTTTTAGTCACAAAAAAAGTCTTAATACATTTAGAAAGACTAAGATCATAGAAAATATGTTCTCTGACCACAATGATAGAAGGAAATTTAGAAAATGCACAAATGTGTGGAAATTAAACAACACTCTCCTAAATAAATATCACAGGGAAATTAGAGAGTATTTTGGGATAAAAATCAAAGCACAACATATCACAATTTATAGGATATGGGGCTCATGCAGTGCTTAGAGGAAAAATTATATTTGTAAACACTATTAAAAATAAGAAAAATTTCAAATCGATAATGTAAACTTCTACCTTAAGAAAATAGAAAAAGTAGGGCAAACTAAACCGAAAGCAAATATAAGTAAGAAATAACAAAGATTACAACAGAAACATATGAAATAGGGAATTAAAAAACAATAGAGAAAATCAACAAAACCAAAAGTCGATTCTTTAAAATGATCAGCAAACTTTGCAAACCTTTATATACCCTGACCAAGAAAATAAAGAGGACTGAAATTACTAAAATCAGAATTAAAGCAGGGTCATTATCATATTGTCCTTATGGTTTTTTTGTGGTGGTAAGATTTAGTTTCTTTTTCTTTCTTGTTTGCATTTTTGTGCTAGCAGTGGGGTTTATTCTTTCTTGAGTATTGGTGGTAGCAATTATCATTTTTCAGATTCCAGATGCAGGACTTCCTTGAGAACTTCTTGTAGAGCTGGTCATGTGATGGCAAACTCATGAAGTTTTTGTTTGTCTGGAAAATACACTATTTTTCCTTCATTTCAGGATAACCTTGCTGGGTATAGTATTCTTGGCTGGTAGTTTCTTTCTTTTACTATTTTGAATATACCATTCCATTTTCTTTGGGCCTGTAGAATTTCTGTTGAGAAGTCTGTTATTAGTCTGATAGGGGCTCACTTGTAAGTGACTTGACAGTTTTCTCTTGCTTCTTTTAAGATTCTCTCTTTGTCTTTGAACTTTGCCAATTTGACTATAATGTGACTTGGAGAAGATCATTTTGGGTTCAATCTGTTTGAGGACCTTTGAGCCTCCTGGATCTGAAGGTCTGTGTCTCTCCCTATACCTGGGAAGTTTTCCATTATTATTTCATTGAATAGGTTTTCCATGACTTTTCCTTTCTCCTTCCCTTCCGGAACCCCCATGATTTGAATGTTTCTACACTTAAGGTTGTCTGCTAGCTCTCTTAGATTTTCTTCATTTTTTAAATTATTTTTTCCTTTTTTTGTCTGCCTGGGTTATTTTGAAAAGACTATCTTCAAGATCACAAATTCTTTCATCTACTTTTTCTAGCCTGATGCTTAGGCTATTGGTTGTGTTTTTTATTTTGCTGAGTGAATCTTTCAGTTCCATGAGTTCTGCTACATTCTTTTTAAAGGTATTAATCTCTTTGTAAATTTCCTTCTTCACATCCTGTATTTTTTTTCTCATTTCATTATGTTGTCTGACTTTTCTTGTATCTCAGTGAATTTCCTTAAGATTGTTGGTCAGAATTCCTTTTCAGTCATTTCAAGGGTTTCCTGCTTTACAGGGTCTGGTATTTAAGAATTATTGTATTCTTTCGGTGGTGTCATGTTTTCTTGGGTATTTATATGTCTAGTATATCTACATTGATGTCTGGTCATCTGGTAAAACAATTGCTTCTTCTATTACTCTAGAGTGGGCCTTGAGGAGAGAGACATCCTCTACTTTTTCCAGTCTCTGCTGGTGATTCTCCTTGTGTCAGTGTAGTTTAGCATCTGATGGGCCACCTGCAGGATAGCTGTGGCTACTGCTGTGGTGTCTACTGCTTTTGCAGCAGCCATGGCTGTGACAGTGGCTATGGTGGGACACACAGGCAGAAGTGGTGTTTTGGTGTGCTCTTTGACTGCTTCTAGGCAGCGGATGCTGCCTTTGGTTCTTCCTTAGGACCTTAGGTGTGCTTTCTTGCCTGCTTCTGGGCAGAGGGGGCTGTCCTTGGCTCCCGCTTTAGGACCCCGGGCATGCTCTCTTTCCTGTTTCCAGGCAGAGGGCTACCCTATTAACTTTAACTAGTCTTAGGTCTTATGCACTAACTGTATCTTCCATGAAAGTTGGCTTATTACAAAATGAATTCAGGCTTTTCCAGTTAACAACTGGATTAGTCCATTTTTGTTGTTTATAACAAAATACTTGGAACTGAGTAATTAATAAAGAAAACGAAATTTATTGCTTACAGTTTCAAAGACTAGAAAGTCCAAAGTCCAGGGAACACACCAGGGATCCCAGGGGTCTCATATTGCAAGATGGTGGAAGCAGAGAGAGAAAAGAAGAGACAGACTCTCCTCTTCTTTTAAAGCCCTCAGAATAATGCCCCTGACCACCACTTTTAATCCATTCCACTACTGCATGGTCTTACAATCCAAATACCTCTTCAAGGCTCCACCTTTCAACTACCATAACAGGACTTTCCACCCTCTTAATAGTCACAGTGTGGGCTAAGTTTCTAATACGTAAAACTTGGGGGACACAATTCAAGCTTCAATGAGCTTTGGGGGGACATAATTCAATCCACTACATTCCCCCCCTGGCCCCCTAAACATTTCTTTTTCACATGCAAATACATTCATTTTATCCACAAAGTCTTAACTTGTTTCAGCTCAAAAGTCCAAAGTTCAAAGTCTCATCTGTGAAATCAATACAAGTTATCTACTTCCAAGATACAAGAGTGGGACAAACATAGGGTATACATTCCCATTCCAATAGGTAGATATAGGCTAAAAGAAAGGAGAAACAGGTCCCAAACAAGTCTGGGACCCAGCAGGGAAGGCATTAAATCTCAAAGCTGGTGAGTCTTGTAACTTAACTCCATGTTCTATGTTCTCTGCATGCTGATTTGGGGGTTGGTTCCCCAGGTCCTCTGGCAACTCTGCCCCTATGGCTTTCCTGGTCTCAGGTGATGCTTTAGTTCTCACAGGCTGGCATTGTACACTGCTAGCTCTACAGGTCTGAGGTCTCCATGGTGGGCCTGCTCTCACCACTCCACTAGACATGGTGCTGATGGGATTTCTATGCTGCAACTCTGACCCCACATTTCTACTTGGCATTGCTCTAGCAAAGGTTGTCTGTGGTGACTCTGCCCCTGTGACAGATCTCTTCCTGGGACTCCAGACTTTTCCATACATCCTCTGAAATTGGGATAGCGGCTCCCAAGCCTCCACAGCTCTAGTATTGTGAAAGCTAGCAGACCTAACACCACATGGACACCACCAAGGATTCCAGCTTGTATTTTCTAGAGCCACATGTCTAGCCAACCCTGGGGCCAATTTACCCATAGCTTGAGTAGCCAAACAGCTGGGGTGCTGGTGCTGTAAGCAGCTTCCCAAAGTGGTCCTGGGCAGTGAGCCTGTGGAGCGTGTCTTGGGCCTGTTTGCCAAGTCCCTTTTGTCTCCTTAGGACTTTGGGCCTGAAACAGAAGGGTTGGCCCCAGAGGCTTCTTCAATGCCTTGAGGGCCTTTTTCCCCTTCTCTTAGTAATCCCATACTTTTGTGTTAATCTTTGTAGTACCATTGAATTTTCCTTCTGAAAATGCTCTCTGCTTCTCTACCGCACGGCCAGGCTGCAAATTTTCCAAAACTTTATGCTCTACTTCCCTTTTAAATTCTGTATTTATGGGCCTGCCCCGTGCTGCACTTGGGAGAGTGCGGCGCTTGAGAGTGCAGCGGCGCTCCCGCCGCGGGTTCGGATCCTATATAGGGATGGCCGGTGCTGGCTGAGCGCGGTGCGGGTGACACCACACCAAGGGTTGCGATCCCCTTACCGGTCACAAAAAAAAAAAAAAAAAAAAAACTCTGTCTTTACATCATGCCTTTGCTGCCATAACTCATCATAGGCTGTTACAAATAGCCACGCAGCTTCCTTAATGCTTTGCTGCTTAGAAATTTCTTCCACCATATACTTTGGTCCAGCTTCCACAAATTCCTAGGGCATGGACATAATGCAGCCAAATTCCTTTCCAGTTCACAGCAAGGGTGATCTTTGCTCCAGTTTCCAATAAACTCCTTCTTATCTCTATCTGAGACCTCTTTAGAATGGTCTCTATAGTCCATATTTCAGCATTCTGCTTGCCGCCATGTAACCAGTCTCTAAGACATTCCAAACTTTACCTCATCTTTCTGTCTTCTTCTGAGTCATCCAAATTCCTCCAAACTTTCCTCAACACTCAGTTCCAAAGCCATTTCCATGTTTTCCAGTACCTGTTATAAGCAACACCCCACTTCTCTGGTACCAATTTTCTGTATTAGTTCATTTTTGTTGCTTATAACAAAATACATGGAAATGGGTGATTTATAAAGAAGAATGAAATTTATTGCTTACAGTTTTGGAGGCTAGGAAGTCCAAAGTACAGGGAACACATCTGGTGAGGGTCCCAGAGGTCTCACATTGCAAGAAGGTGGAAGCAGAGAGAGAAGAGAAGAGATGGACTCTCCCCTTCTTTTAAAGCCCTCAGAACCATGCCCTGACCACCATTTTTAATCCATTTACTACTGCAAGGTCCTACAATCCAATCACTTCTTCAAAGCTCCACCTTTCAACTACCATAATAGGATTTCCCACCCTCTTAACAGTCACATTGGGTACTAAGTTTCTAATACATAAAACTTGGGGGACACAATTCAAGCTTCAATGAGTTTTGGGGGGGCATAATGCAATCCACTACAACAACTACACTTTTTCTGAGAGTTTCTGGAGATACTAAAACAAATCAAATGACTCTACTGGTTGTATGCGCAGGATCCATGTCAGAATGTTATTTTGTTGTTGTTGTTTTTAAATTTTTTTATTTACTCTTAGCATATTCATTCTTACAAATTGTGATATTTCTTTATGACCTTTGCCCAACCTATCACTTCCCAAACCCCCTCACTCATTGCCCCCCACCTTTAGTATCCTTAGGTTTGTTCTCTCCTTCTGAAAGTTCAACATATTGTTGTGGTCTTTTCTTTCTTTCTTTCATTCCTTCCTACTTCCCTCCTTCCTTTCCTCCCTCTATTCCTTCCTAGCAGCCAGTTATGAGTGATACCTTGCAATATTTCTGTTTCTTTGTCTGGCTTATTTCACTTAACATAATTTTCTCCAAACTCATCCACGTTGCTGCAAATGGTAGAATTTCATTCTTTTTTATGGCTGAGTAGTATTCCATTTTGTATATATACCACATTTTCTTTATCTGGTCATCCATCAATGGACACTTATCTATTGTAACCAAAACAGCCTGGTACTGGCAGAAAAATAGACACTCAGATCTATGGAACAGAATAGAAAACCCAGGAATCAACCCACATACTTACAGCCAACTGATCTTTGACAAAAGCAGTGAGAACATACATTGGGAAAAACACTGCCTCTTCAATAAATGGTTCTGGAATAATGGAACATTCATAGGCAGAAAAATGAAGCTAGACCTGTACCTCTCACCATATACCAAAATCAACTCAAAATGGATGAAAGACTTAAATATGAGACCTGAAACCATAAAATTACTAAAGGGAAATACAGGGAAAACACTCTGGATAATAGGACTGGAAAAAACTTTATGAATAAGACCCCCAAACAACAGGCAACAGAAGAAAAAAATAAATAAATGGGATTATGTCATACTAAAAAGCTTCTGCACAGCAAAGGAAACTGTAGGGAGCACCAACATTTATAAAGCAAATGTATTTCACAGGGCCTATTTTCCAAAGCCCTGTAGTCTCAGGTTTAGCCTAACCTTTTAGAATTACATATAGAAATGTTAACCTTGCAAAAGACAGGAAACTTTCCTCAGGCTAAAGTCTTTGTAACACAGCAAAGTTGCTGGCTCAAGGACAGACAAGTTACTTGATTGATATGCAAAATACTGGGGAAATTGCTGTAGGGAAGGAAAATGCTTGCTAAGATCAAGCTTTTGTTGGTGGATCAACTTAACCTTTTGCAAATTGCACTATGGAATGTCACTTTGCTTGTTTCACTGATGTTACTGTCCTCTACTGTTAAACTATTCTTAGCCATAACCCCACCTATGCTCTTTTACTGTAACTGCCTGGTCTGGAGAATAAATGCAGGGAGAGAACCCCAGTTCGTGGTTAATTTCCAAAGGAAGGAATACGAATACCTCTCTCTTGTGGGTTCCAGGAAATTAACCCCTTCAGGGTCTCACTGCTCAGAAGAAATGGGCTCTGAGTAATCTGTTTTGCATCTCTATCATCCTATGTGAGGCAAAGCAACAGAAACAATCAACAGAGTGGAAAGACAACCTATGGAGTGGGAGAAAATATTTGCAAACTATACATCCAACAAAGGATTAATATCCAGAATATACAAAGAACTCAAACAATTATACAGTAAAAAAACAAATGATCCAATCAAAAAATGGGCTAAGGAGCTGAATAGACATTTTTCAAAGGAAGAAGTACAAATGGCCAACAGTACATGAAAAAATGCTCAGCATCACTAGTCATTCAGAGAAATGCAAATCGAAAGCACATTGACATATTTCACCCCAGTTAGCTGGCCATTAGTAAAAAGACCAAGATAACAAATGCTGATGAGGGTGTGGGGAAAGATAAACTCTTCTACACTGTTAATGGGATTGTAAACTAGCACAGCCATTATGGAAAACAGTATGGAGGTTTCTCAAACAATAACAGATAGAACTACCATATGATCCAGCAATCCCACTACTGGGTATATACCCAAAGGAATGGAAATTATCATGTCAAAGGGATACCTGCACTCCCATGTTCATTGCAGCTCTATTGAAAATAGCCAAAATACAGAATGCTAGTTTTTAGGCCGTCTGTACCTTGGGCATTCCTCAAATCATGTTACCTACTCCCGTATAAACAAGTGCTCTTTATGTAGGCATTACATTTAAATTTTACATTGACATAAATTAATTTGCCATTGTAGTTATTAGGGAATATAATCATATTTGACAGTGCATGGAAGCTGCATATTTGGAGGTTATTCATGCTTGAAAATATTATACTTCCATATAAAAATAATAGTAAGATATGTAAGAATGAAACAGCTTATAACTGTGGCTTTAAGATAAAATAAAAAATTTTCCCAGGACAAGAGTCTGTAAGGTAATAGTTCGCCTCACAGATAGGTTCTTTTCTTATCCATACAAAAAGTTTTCTCTATGTCTGTGGTGTTTTTGAAAAATACCCACAAAATTCTTTGACATTCTTGCCAAAGAAAAGTCGTGTCTATGTCTGCTCTCTATGTCTGCTCTCCTTAAACCTGGATTTTGTGGTTGCTTGACCAATAGAATATAGTCATAGTAATACTTTACTATTTTCTGGGCTGAAATCTTTAAAAACCTATAGCTTGCACTTCTTGTTTTTGAGATGCTTCCTCTTGGAACCTAGAGAGTATGCTGTGAAGAAGTCCAAGCCACCCTGTGAAGAAAGCTACATAGAAAGAAACCAATAGCCATCATCAGCTTGCCAGCATGTTTGTGATTCATCTTGAAAAAGTATCCTCCATCTCCTGTGGAACTGTCTCAGCAGATGCCACATGGAATGGAGATGATTTGTCCCCACCAAGCTCTGACCAAATTGAACATTAATGAAAAAAAAAGATTGTGCTGTTTTAAGCCACTAAGTTTGAGATGTTTTGTTACACAGCAATGATAACTAGAGGTAAGTCATTTTTAAAAAATGAAATTACTTTGGGAGTTTGTGAAACAGTTAAATTTGAAATGGAAAAAATTGATCAATAAACACAAATAGAAAAGAATAAAGTTAAGATATAATCTCCTTTAGAAGCACAAACTATATAAATGAAATATCTTTCTTGCCTACATAAACTTTTCTCTGATATGTTTTAGTTTCTGAAATAGAATAGTAGAGAGTCTTCTCTTCATTTAGAGACACAAGGATAAAGGTACATTTTGTTGTGAAGTAAATTATTTTCATCACCTGTTCTTCTAATAGTCTCCTCCACTGTCTTTCATTGAACTTTTAATATTTGAGAAATGAAGTCATTTTATTTCAGTCAGTAATGAATTTTATTATAGGGTCAGTTTCATTTAAAAAATGTATTAACATGAAAAATTCAATCTCCATGGTCTTCCAAGTGCCAGAAAAAAAAAAAAAAAAGGTATATTGTTGATATATCACCCTCATAATTCTTCAACTAAGGATTCATCTATAATTTCTTTTAGCAGATGAGACAAGAATCATTCTTTGCACCTAAACATTCAGATGAACAAAACCATTAAATATCCAGTCAAGGATTTCAAAGATTTTTATACGAACTGAAATATAGAATATTTGTGATAAAGGCACATATTCTTCAAAGGAAATGAATACCAACTTTTTGCACTGTAGTCTATTACTTTATTAAGAAAAAAAGTTAAAAATGTTCAAGGACTTCTGACTGAATAAGATATTTTTATAATATTCAAAAGAATACTAACTTTTCTTTTATCCAAGTTCTTTTCTTCTAACATTCAAGCTAAGACAATACCAAGTAAAAATGAATTGACTGCCATTTCTTTGTGAGGACTTATAACAGGCTATGCATTTAGGTGTAAAGAAGCATATTCTTTAGATATAAATTGATTGTTATACAAGTATGACTGAATGTGTGACAGTGGAATGATAATAAAGGGAAAAATGGTCCAAGGTCCAAACCTGACATTTACTTTACCTCATTAATTATTAAAAGGTAGCTTATACCTTGCTTAAACTCATAGACACTTGTATCACAAGCCTCTGAACTAAAGGCTTTTGTGATTGTATCTATCCTAACTGATAGAAAGCAGCTATGGTAAGGGTTTCTCATTACTTCTCTGTGTAATAAGAGGAACTGCTAAGACATTTCTGTCTTTGTGAGAATAAAGTTTTCTTATATTTCTCTTTGGTTTTAAATGCATTGAATCAGAGAATAAAATCATGTTGTTTGTTTAGTCTTCAAAGACCTGCATGGAAAATGGAATGGAAAGCAATCACTAACATTTGCCCGAATAAAAAGAAGTTAACAATTTATATTAGTCAAATAATTTAATATATGCATAAAAAGCGTGTTTTTAAAGGGTTGACATTATGCCAAGGCATTTATCTAGGAAAGGCCCTTGGTCCTAAAAAAAATAGCATTCTCTATGTCCCCCATCCCCTGGTCATTGGAAGAAAGGAAGCAATGCGTTTGAACATAGGATACTATGGTGGAGAATGTTTGGCAGCCATGTTTGTGGTTGCATTGACTATGGAATTGAGGAAGAAGATACCCAAGTAAGGCAAAGGGCAAATGTCAAATGAACAATAGATATTCTCAAGAGAAATTTTGAGTCAGAAAATGTCAGGTTATCCCCTATGTGTTCAATCATCTTATTTTGCAGATGATGAAAGTGTGCTTCAGAGAAATAATGTTAGTTATTATGCAGTGACATAAAATAGGATCTGGGACTCAAATATAGGTCTCAGACACAGTGCAATGCTTGTTTTTATAAAAGTACATTACTATTTCTCAACTTTGCTGAGAGTTGTCATCAAAACACAGCAAAATTCAAGTGACACAATGAGGAAATGCTGAATCAGAAAACATTCTTAAATTATCTAGTTATTTGAGTCAATTCTGTAGTAGACAAGTATGCTCAGAATTTTTTAAATTGTAATATTTTCATATATCCTAAAAAATTACCATCATTCAAAATTTGATTTGAACCAACAACTTCTTTAATATACATCTTGCAATTTTAAGTCAAAACTTTTTCAGATTTTGAATTAAAAAGCTTAAGGTTGTAAGGCTAAGAAATACATTTAAATATACAAGACAGGGTAAACTACTTAAAATTATTGGTTTGATTTAATCAAGGGGTTTACATTTGAAGACACTTTCTTACTAACCACTTTTTAAAATTTATTCCAACATCAATAGATTGTTCAAGTAATTGCCTTTTTCATACTTGTCAGCAAGTAATGATTATACAACCAATGCTAGGAAAGAATGAGGAGAATTCTATCTACTGCATTTGTGCATCAAAGAAAGACATGTCAATTATGATATATTAGTCTTAACTACAAAAACAAGTTAATTTTTTACTGTATACTTAATGCTGCTGTCATTCCCATGTTCTTTCAACTTTTCCTTAGAGGAATGTGCCTGTGTATTTTTAAATTATGCTTTTATTTACCAGATTTTGTCATCTCTGTCTCAAATCACTTCAGTGCTCTGGCTGACTTCAATGTTCACGTTGATTTCCACCCCACCTCAGCTCTTACACCTAACACTAAACAAACCGGAGACTGTAATCTATAACTACCCACCTTTAGAAATTCTCAGCTTTACTATTTCCATTATATCTCCCCTGACCTTGTAAGGACTTCAAGTCCACTGAAACAACTTTGTTTTCCCATGTATCATCTTCCTTCTTTTCTTACTTCCCACACAAAGAAGATTTATTTGATATACTCACCTTTAATTAACTTTATTCCTTTTACTTCCTCCTCCAGCCATTCCAATCTGAAAACTGCTGGTGATCCAATCTAGTCATTGCCATCATTAAACTTGCTACACATCTTTTTTTTTTTTTTTTTTTTTACTTCCAGATATAGGCCTTTCAGTGGTGGCCTAGCAATGTTCAGGGAGAAAAGAAAATCTAGAAAATGTTATTAAGGGAGTCTCTTATCTCTGAGCTCAGAAAGCACTTGACCCCAATTCCTGACTTGGTGCTCTGTCTAAATTAGCATCACAGTACACTCACTAATGGAAGCAAGGTGTGGAAACTTTTTCTGCACAGCAAAGAAGCTATATCTATTCTATAGATGAATTGATGGCTTTTGCATCTCTATAGGCCACTGCCTTTCACACAGAACAACAAAATGAATTAAAAATACACTGAGAAACATCTTGATATGTAGTGGAAAAGCTAACTTAAAAATCAGTGAGTTTGCAAAACAGTAATTTGAAAAGCATTAGTGCAATAACCAATGGTTTTGAACAGTTGAATACAACCTCTATTAGTGATTTAATCAATCATGTTAAAACAGAAAAAGACAAAGGTGAGCATGAAAAAATTAACCAGCAAATGAAACTTTTAAGGCACTATAATTCAACATACCACCCTAAACTTAGGTTCATAAACTGAAAACTATAAAATCTTAAAATAGTAGTGATGAATATTGAAAACAATTTCTATTTTAAGTCAAATAATTACTTCATTTATGCTTACTTTTATTAAAGCAATATTTTCTAACAGCATTAATGCTTATCTTAACATTTTCGTGATTTCACTAAAGAGCAGTATTTCAGACTAGTCAAGTCATTTTGGAATACATTAACAGAATCATTTGAATTGTGAATAGTTACTAATATTAGCAGATACTTCAACTATTTAAATTAGTGTATTAGAGTTTTGGTAGCTGAAATGACAATATATTGGTAAAGACTGGGTTTCCCAAAAAAGACATACATGTCAATATCTATATTTACAGCCACATCCACATCCGTATCTGTATCTGTATGTATATGATGTGTAAAAAAAGATAAATGTGTTCTTCAAGTGCAGTGGAATTGTTCATTGTAGTTTCTTCAAATATCTTTTCATCTTAATAACAATGAAGAATAGATCTGACTTTTTTTGAAAACTGCCAAGGATCAGTCGCAAGAACTCTCTAGCTGTCACAGCAAAAAGGACATTTAATCTCAGTCTTATATGCGTACTTTACATTTCATGATAAGGACAAAGATACTTCCCAAAATGCCAAGTGACTTTTTGGCTTCTAAAATGTTGTTTTCTTAATGTTTTAGATTAAAGATCTTGATGAAAATTGTCAAAAATTCTATATAATACTGTAGTTATGGAGTTATAGAGTCTGAAGAAGCTGAAACTCTGTCTGGACATTTTTCTTTCAAATTGACTTAGCTTTTATTTTTTAACTAGGAAAAATATACTTATCTTCAAGAAAGATGATATTTATCTATTCAAGATGAGTGTTATTTTCCACCTGCCTAGCTATATTTGATGCTGAGAATTTTTTAGAATGTACATGGTTGTTTCCTCAGAAACCAACCAATGTGAAGACTCAGAGCCATTTGTATGTTTTTTGCATTGAAATGTCAAGGTTTCTCTGCAAATGACCCTCTTCTCTAGACTAAATAGAATAATTCTTTCAATAAACATGCATTAGATGCTACCAAGATATGTAAATGAATAGGTCAAGACACCTGCCATCATAATTTACAGGGACAGAAAGCATTAAATATAACAAAACCCACTGAGTTAAGTACTGTCATATCACAAAAGAGAAGATGAATAATTTTGATTAAATCGAGTGAAAAATTCTTCATTATGTTCTCATTTTAACTAAAATTTGAAATAGGAAGAGATTTTTAAGTAGGCCAAAAATTGGATGCAAACCATTGTAGGCGAAGAGAAAATAAAATAAAATAGAGAAAGGAGGCCTGAAAATGTATGGTATATTCAAAGAAGTTTGGTTTGCTCTGTGGAATGAGTACAGGACCTTTAACACTCTGCTAATTATTGTGCTACTATCTTGAGAATCTTACACTCTCATTTCTAACCACCTATTCATAAGTCCTTGAAAGTGGTTTTTGAAATTGAGTGCACATCAGAAATATGTTTGGAATGTGTTTAAAAATAAAATTTCTGTACCTTACCCCAAGAAATTGATTCAGTAGCTTTGGGGTCAAGCTCAGGAATCTGTATTTTTACCAAGGACCCCAAATGATACTAACACTGATGATCCACGGCCCACAGTCTGAGAAACATCAACTCTGAAGATGGTAGAAAGGGAGAATATGTTGAGGCAAAAATATAGGCAGGATTTTCAGGGTTTTGGAGGTAAAATTAAACAATGAAAGTAAGTTCATAGCAAATTATTTTATAATTGGTAAACTAAAAATGGTGATTTCCTGTAGGAAATACGGTAATAACAATGCATTTAACTAGCGTCGGAGCTCAAAAAATATACTCCCCAAATTTGGCACTTTGGCACTCTAAACTTAACGGAGGAAGGCTTTAGAAGCTGCCTCAGGAATCGAGGACTTTCTGACCCGTCCTGTATTCCTGCCTCCCCCGCTCCTCCCCCGCCCACGCACACAACCAAGCACTCAGCAGGACTCCGTGGAATTTCCTCATCTGACTGAGGAAACTTCTTTCCAAAAATAAATGCAATTGTCTTAAGATCTTCTCCAGAGAAATCACATCAAATAACCCTTAAAGATTAACCAACAGAGAAAAAGCTACTAAAAGTCATCACCATGCCGGGATAGACTCTTCATCTATTCTTCTGAGGGCGGCTTGAGAGATTACCTGGGAGCCTTTATCTACATAATAATACAACATTTCTTTACAGTGAAGTTCTGCTCCACACCTTTCTGCCACCTCCCGCAGAACTCAAAGGAACTTTGTTGCAGGCTACTGTTTTCTAGGCTCATTCATTTCCCCTAAAAATCTTTACTACCCCTCACAATTGCCTACAGTCTCCCAATTTCCCTCTCCCATATAAAGAAGGTATTTAAGCCTCAACCATCTAGTCCTTATTTCAGTCTCACATTTGCGGTATTCCCGTGTTCACATGCATATTAATCATGCATGTTAATAAATTTGTTATGATTTTTCTTCTATTAGTCTGTCTATTGTCAGTTATTTCAGTGAACCTTCTGAGAAAGTAGTCCACCTCATACACTAGCATTGATTAAGCACTTGCTATGTGTGAGGCATTGTTCTAATATTTATATTAGTTATTTAATCCTCACATCTTTATGAGTTAGCTTTATTAGTATTTTCACTTTATAGATGAGGAAACTGAATAACAGATAACTTAATAACTTTGTCAGAGATCATACATCAAATTAGAAATGCAGTAGAATAATCTGAGAAGAGAATTAAATCATTTCTGTACTACCTGATGCCCATATTTTCTTTTTCTCTGGGCTCCATTTCTTCTTAGAAAATTAAGTTAAAAAGATCAAATTTATAGAAATTAAATAGGAAAGGACTTACTACTAATCATTGTAAATATGCAATTATAAATACAAAAAAATGTTAAGGTTACACTTTTTTTCTTAAAATACAGTTAGAAAAGTGGTGGACTAATGGGTACAAAACTATGCTATCAACCATAAGTGATTCATTGTGCAGTATATGCATGTATTGAAACAACACACTGTACCCCCAAAATATGTACGAGTAAATGTCAAAATAAAAAATAAAAATAATTAATAAAAGAAAATGGATTATTTATTAGATGATCACAAATGTCATTGCTGTAGATTGGATGCCTCCCCAACCTCACTGAGGGTGGGAAATCCTATTGTGGTAATTGAGAGGTGAGGCCTTGAAGAGGTGATTACTCTGGGGACCACTCCATAGTGAATGGATTAAAAATGGTGGTCAGGGACATGGTTCTGAGGGCTTAAAAAGAACAGCACATGAGAGGTTAGTCTCTGTCTGCTCTGCCATTTTCTGCCACGTGAGACCCCTGGGTCACTGTTGCCAGCATCAGTGCCTTCACCAGCTGTATTCCCTGGACTTTGGACTTCCTAGCCTCTAGAACTCTTAAACAGTGAATTTAATTTTCTTATAAATTACCCAGTTCAGTGTACTTTGTTATAAGCAACAGAAATGGAGTAATACAGTCATACTGGGAATACCTTAGCTTCTCAAACAAGGAAATAATGAGGATTATGGTTTTAACTCTTTCCCATATCAGTTACTAAATCTACATATTTCATTCTATACCTGTACTGTCTCTATGGTTTTTTTTGTTTGTCTTTTATACTCCCCATTCCTTCTACCATTTCTTTAATTTGGCCTTTTATTACTTTTTACCTAGATCCTTGCTACTCAAATTGTGGTCCTCCAAGCAACAACATTGTCGTCAACTTGGAACTTGTTAGAAAAGAAGCGTCTCAAGATTCATCCAAAACTTGTTGAATCAGAATCTGCATCTTTACATGACCAAATGGTGATTTATATACACATTAAAGTTTGAGACACAACTCTTTCTCCCTAATCTTTCCCTCTTTCAATATATTCTTCTGTAGAACTCTGATCTATTTATACTGCCTTGGGGTTGTTGCTACCAGAATGCAGTCTGGTGTTCTTCAGATAGGATTAAAAATATTTCACCCTTATTTCCCACTACTCTGCTTCACAATTCCTATGTTTCAATTTAAATACTTTATATTTTCCATGTATATGCTATGTTTTGTTCACCTCTATGCCTTTGTGCATCTGTTCCCTACATCTGCAATGCCTTCATCCCTCATTTTCACATGTACAAATCCTAAAGATTTAGTTCAAATGCCATTTTTTTACTTAAATAAAATTAATTTGTGAAGCTATGATAGAGACTTCTAATGTTTACTTATATCTAATTGTCCTTTTATTTAGGTGTACAAAAGGATAACAGTTCTTTTCTCCCATGCCGTTAGGCAGAGTCACATGGCTAGCCCCAGCTTATACATTTAAAGTAGCATTTAATTGCTGGTACAAGGCCCTCCAGTACTCATAGAAGAGGCCATGTGTTGAGGTTGTAGAACCACAAGATCAAAGCCGTCTAGATTTCTGAATTGCCCTGGAGAGTTAATCATATCTGCAGAGTATTTTCACGAATGTGTGTTAAGCCACTGAGAGTTTAGAGTTGTTTCTTACCACAGCATAGCCTAATCTATTCTGAATAACAAATAAACCTTTTACAATAAAGTTTTAGATGAGATTGGTGGCTAAGAAATGGAAGGTTGGACCTAAACCACACTGTAGATGAAGAAATGATATGAGTTGCTAAATAAAAGGAGGAGATGAATAAACAAAAGTGTTGATTGTAACTCTAAGTGTACACATTTTCAGTACTGCAAAAGACTAGATGACAGTAACATTAACAATAACAAAAAAAGTAGGAGGATCACTTTCAAAGTAAGACCATAAGCATTTTAGAAAGTAAAGCATAATTTAAAAATTAAGTTCAAGAGATCAATTGTACATTATTGGTGAATATAGTTAATTACATATATTGTATACTTGAAAATTGAGGCTAGCCAGTTAGCTCAGTTGGTTAAAGTGTGTTGTTAAAACACCAAAGTCATGGGTTTAGGTTTCAGATCCCCATACTGGCCAGGCACAAAAAAAAAAAAAAAAAAAAGAAATTTGCTAAGAGAGTAGGATTTAAATGTTCTCAACACAAAAATAAGTGCATAAAAGCATGAGATAATGCAAAAGTTAATTAGTTAGATTTATCCATTGCACAATGTATACATATAAGAAAACATAATGATGTGCACCATAAATACTATTCTTGTCAATTAAAATATAAAGTAAAATAAATGTATATTTACTGACAATCTTTTCCTACATGTGAAGTGTAATATGGAGCCTATGCAGTTATAAAAGAAAGAAACTACTTTTAAAACAGCCATCTGAATAGTACATCCTTTTGGAAAATACTTTAGCATTTTCTTATAAAGTTAAATGTATACTCATCATATGACCCAGCAATTCCACTGCTCAGCATTTATCCAAGGAAAATAAAAAATCATGCTCACAGAAGAACCTGTATGAGAATGTTTATTTGCATACAGGCTTTATTTATAATCCCCAAACACTGGAAACTGGAAACAAGCCAAATATCTTTTATCTGGGGAATGAATAAAGCTGTGTTATATCTATACCATGGAATATTACTCAGCAATAAAAAAAAAAAAAGCTGAAACACACACAAACACAAAATAAAAAATAAAAATATATAAACATTACCTTTATAGCAACTAAAAATATGCTTTTCCAATTTTCCACCCCATACATGAGCCTTGATTGAGCACTTGCTATGTGTGAGTAGTTTGACATGAAGAGCTGTGTTTAGGATTGGAAGAGAGATTACTGTTTATAGGACACCAAAAGTTAAATTCATAATACTATCTGAGAGAATGGTGATTGACATGCGGGGGGAGAGTCTATAGAAAGACCAAATAGTTGATGAAATTTTCAGCCTTTTCTGGTCTATTTAAATGGTGAAACACTCAACTTCTTGAGAATTATACATGGTAGAGGCTCAAAAAATATTTATTAAATTGAACTGCATTGTATATTCTACCCATGATACTTCATGTTTGCTGACAAGCCACTGTTGCTGGTATTGGATGACAGTATACTTCTCCCAGGATTTCTTATACTTTCTCTTTAACTAAATATAAACATATTCCACATATATGTCAGATAAGAATGAACTCACGATTTGATTGCTTTGAGAAAAAATTAATTAAAACAAGAAGTACAAAGTCTTTGATTTCATTTTAAAAGTATCTATTGAACACACTTTTAGAGGAAGTAGAATACATGAATCTAATGCAATCATAGGCAAGCTGTTTTGTAATGGGCCACATAGAAAACATTTTTCATTTTGTGGGCCATACTGTCTCTTACAACTACTCAACTCTGCCATTGTAATGTGAAAGCAGCCATATACAATGTGTAAATTAATCAGTATAGTTGTATTACAATAAAACTTTATTTATAAAAACAGGAGGTGGGTCAGATTTGATCCATGGGTGGTGTATTTCTGACCCTATTCAGATATCTTTTATTGACACAATCTCTCTCTCACATATTGGTACACAGAATAAATGGTACATATCTCAGTAGCTGGAAAAGGCAAACAAGAAAGAGACTGATTCTACTTGGAACTGGACTAGACAACTGGATTGGTGTCACCTAAAAATCAGAAAATGTCATAGAAATTGAGTTAGACTGAGCCAAATGGGAAGTGGTAGAGATGTGAGGATAAATGACCCCAGGGAAGAGAAAAGGAAAGGATGTATATTATGCAGGTTAAGATACGGAGCACTGGAGTCAGAAAGACATTAGTTCTAGTTCTGGCTCAAACATTTATTAGCTTTGGGACAGTGCCCCTGTTTCTATGCCTCAGTTTTCTCAACTGCAAAATGGGTTAAAAATGGCATCTACCTCATAGGTTTAAATGTTGATTGAATGAGATAACACGCACAGAGAACATAGCCCAACACATGGCATGTATAAGTCCTTGTAGTGGATTGATTGTCCCCCAAAACTCATTGAAGCTTGAATTGCAGCCTCCAAGTTTTATGTACTAGAAACTTGGCCCTCACTGTGACTGCTGGGAGAGTGGGAAATCCTATTATGGTAATTGAAAGGTGGGGCTTGGCGGGGGTGATTAGATTGGAGGACTGTGCCGTAGTGATTGGATTAATAATGGTGGTCAAAGCTGTATTTCTGAAGGCTTTAAAAAGAGAGTGAATGAGGAAGTTATTCTCTGCTCTCTCTGTTTTACCATTTTCTGCCATGTGAGACTCCTGCATTGCTGTAAAGCCACCAGCAAGGTCTTCACCAAATGTGTTCCCTGGACATTGGACATCCCAGCTTCCAATACTGTAAGTAATAAATTTTGTTTTCTTGTAAAATTACCTAGTTCCAGATATTTTGTTATAAACAATAGAAATGGACTAATACAGTCCTTAAAAAATTTTAGCTGTTAACTACCTTAAAGGCTAAGATTGAGGCAGGGTCTGACACTCATAGGCTATGCTTATTAATTTTCCTAATATTTTTCTGTGACATAAAATTCAGTTGTAATTCTTTTTGAATGATGATGATTAAACTGGAGTCTTCAACAGAAAATAAAACTTGCACAAACTCAGTGAAACAATAGAAATGCCTGATAAGAATGTAGAATCCCTGCTTTTGGGTAGTTTAATCATCTAGTCAATAGATGTATGCTTATTTTTCTGAGTCAGAGGCTTAGTTAATAGTGTTAATTGGTACTCTCATGAGGGTAAGGGCTGACACTACTTTCCTATATATATATATATATCTTCAGGGGTGATAATCTCTAGAGATATCCTGAGATTTAATATTTAGAAGGAAAATTTTATTCTCAGATATGAATAACCTCAAATGTTCTTAAAGGTTTAATGATGAGAACATAGACTTTATTTATTATTACTGTAGCTTGTCAGAATATGAGGGGGAGACAGATTATTGAATGTGGAGAAACTACACGACAAGAAAGAAATTATGTGAAAGATGAATTGTAGATAGATATGAAATGAAGTCCTAAAGTTGGATTTTGAACCTTCCTAATAATGTCTGAACTCAGAAGTTTGAAATTACTTCCACGGTAATGAGGGGGGTGCTTAATTTATAACAATGCAAAGAAGAGAAAAAAAATTGGCTGGTGGCAGACATCCTGTTACAGAAGCAATATACCAGGGCACTTTAAAAAGTATGTGGAAAAATAGAACTAAAAGATAATACACATCATTCCATGAACTTTTTGAAGTACCTGTACATTGATATGTCATTTTGTTGTGAGGAAAGCATGATGACAATAGAGCAAAGCAGACAAAAGGAGAACTCAACTGCTCTGCATAATAAAGAAGAAATGTTTCAAATTTTTAAGATCTGAGAAGGTCTAGAAGTGAGAAAAAGAAGAAAGGAGAAAAGGCTAGTAACATGGCAATTAGCTGTGGGGATGCAGGTACAAATTTTACTATAGCAATATTGCTTGTTACAGAGATGGTAAAAAAAATAATACATTCTACTCAGCCATTTTGTGTGAGTGATAACTGACGGAAATCAAGAAACATAAACTGGGTTACAAATTGGTGTCCATGTAGGACCCAAATTAGAGAAGTCTCTTATGAGATAAAACAAAAATAAGGTTAGACATTTAGCAAAAACAGAACTTCAGAGTACTGAGTTAATTAAGAGATCTGCTTCTAGAAAGTCAGTGTGAGGAACTCTGTGGACTCTCAATCACGTGAAACAACTATAACCGGTGAAAATAAGTAAACAAAAGAAAACAAAAAACAAATGTACAAAAACAGCCATTTAAAATCTCTGGAAACTGTCATAAGCCCACAGAGCAAATAGCTTAACATTTGCTTAAGAAAATATGAGCAATATAGCAAGATTCTGCAGTCATTGACTAGTGTCCATTTCTTCCTGTTCCCCTAGCTCAACACAATGGAAGCTCCAATCTGAGTTTCTGGGGACAAAAAGACGAGGCTCTCTCTCCCTCTAGCTTTTAGGCTTTTAGTCAAGCTCTGTAATATCTCCAAAGGAGGAGAAGGCCACTAGCATTGCTTATCTGCCTAGCTCTGTTTTGCAGGGGCTATTTTCCAGGGGAGTGTGGAAGAGAGGCCAGGGGCTCCAAGACCCCCCTGGTAAGGCAAAAGCTCTACACCAGGTGTGGTAGGCCAAGAATAGTGGGTCTTGGTTGCCATCTCCCCAGCTTGTGTATATGGCAGAGGTTCCCCACTGGGAGGGCCAAATCAAGATGACCAAGGCCTAATGCAAGACTGGCTCAACATACAAAAATCAACTTCTGTAATATCACATATAAATTGAATAAAGGACAAAAAATACGTAATCCTCTCAATAGATACAGATAAAGCATTTGACAAAATCTAGCACTCTTTCATGTTAAAAACACTCAACAAACTAAGAAGAGAAGAGACCTTCCTTAACTTGATAAAGAGTATTTATGAAAAGCCCACAGGTAGGATTTTACCTCATGTTGAAAGACTGAATACTTGTACCCCCAAATCACAACACAAACAACAAAACAAAACACAGCAAACAACAACAACAAAAAAATAGGTAAAGTGGACTTTACCTTTGTGCCTTAAATGATAACATTAAGAAAATGAAAAGGCAAGGGCTGGCCCGGTGGCTCACTTGGGAGATTGCTGATAACACCAAGGCCACGGGTTCAGATCTCTATCTAGGGATGGTCAGTTAGCTCACTTGGGAGAGTGTGGTGCTGACAACATCAAGTCAAGGGTTAAGATCCCCTTATCGGTCATCTTTTTTTTTTTTTTTTTTTTTTTTTAAAAAAAAAGGAAAAAAAGGAAATGAAAAGGCAATCCATAGAATGGGAGAAAATATTTGCAAATTATTTACTTGATAAGGGACCTTTATGTAGAATATATAAAGAATCCTTACAACCCAATAATAAAAAGGCAAATAAGCCTTTTTATTTGAAAAATATTTGAATAGACGTTTCTTCAAAGATGTACAGATGGCCAATAAACACATGAAAATATACTTAACATCGTTAGATTTTGGTGACGTTCCACACTCCTTGAAAATATTATAAACCATTGAATTGTGTACTTTAAAGGGGCGAATTGAGTAGTATGTGAACAATATCTCAATAAAGCTGTAAAAAAAAAAAAACTAATGAAAAGAAACTTACACTTTGGGCAACAATCCTAGGATAATTTGCCACAGGAAAAGTATTCCTTTCATATACCTTTGATGGGAGGCAAGGCTCATTTTATTTAAGTGTTTAAGGAAGGTTGATCAAGATAATCCCTTAAGTGGGGATTTCTTTAGAAAGGTATGAGCAAGGAAAAACTTATCCTGTTTGGGCTGGCCCAAAATAATTGCATCTGAAATCAGGGCCTTGGGCTATTACTAATGACATAATTTGAAATTTGACAATATTTGAAATTGAATTTTAATTATGCTCAGGTAAGAGGTATCAGTGCTATGTTAACCACCACCCTAAACACAGTGCCAAAGTTTTCCGTCCTCTTTACTATATTCAAGGAACAGTTCTGCCTTTAAGGATGAAGGACTTAGAGATAACAAAGCTGTTATTTTAATTGTGCAGAAAATTTTAAGAATAAACACCTCCTGGATTAAACCAAGATAGACTAATATTCTGAGAACAGCTTTTCTTTTTTAATCATGCTCCCAATGATGAGACTCCATATGGCCTCTTCCTGCTTAGGGTGGCCTTCACCAAGGATTGTACCTATGATTTAGTGGAGGGGGAAGTAGCTCGAGTTGTGAAAATCTCCCTCTCAATTCAACTCAATTCTTTGAGAAACTGTAAAATAGAACAGCCTTCCCCTCATAGGTAAACTTGAGTTAAAGTCTGCTCACCGTATAACCAGAGCTATATATTTGAAAGTAGTTCCACTTCAAACTCTTTCTACACACACAAAATGCAAACATATACTTGAGATCTCATATCAGCAATAAGTAGGAGCAGCAGGACAATCACCATTATTATTAAACATAACATAATGTCAACAAGAACAAATTTCCAATGCAGACTATGAGTCTTTCTGGCTTCATATGCAGGCAGTATAATTTAAACAAAATTGATGTCCAAGAGAAAAAGATGTAACAGTAGCCACAACCACCACCACCACCCCTCCCTTTAAGTCTGTGATCTAATACCCATCTGGGTGGGGCTTTGTCATTTTCTTTGATGATATAATATTTAGTAGCCCTGAAAATACAATTGAGATTTTAGGGTGTCGGGGCTCAAAAAATGATGCCCCAAAATATGGGGCCTTGGCATGCTGAGTACTTTGAAATGAAGGACATTGAAAGGGACTGAGAAGTAACATCTGATTCTGACTTTGTTCTCCCCTTCTTTCTCCTGCTCCCCTTTCTCCCCAAGGCAGGACTTCTTCCCCAAGATGGGTCAAAGAAACCAGAACCCTTCTCCCCCAAAGCTGGCCATAAAACCTAGAAATATTACTCTAACCTTTCCTCACTTTGTCTAAGAGTTGGCAATTAAAAAAATTCTGCACTACCTTGTCTGAAAGTAGATCATAAGACTTTTATACCAGAAGGGGTCCTGCCCTACATCCAAAAGGAAGGAATGCCACTTACAGGGGCCAAGAAGAATCTGAACAGACAGGCCTTACTGCATTTCCCTACTCAATCTATTACTATTAGATCATCTCCTTTTTGTCCAATCACATTTTTACATGGCTATCCATTCTTTATCAAATCTAAGCATTAAAATGGACAGTTTCTCCTGTCTTTAAATCTTTATTTCAGAGGCTCCTGTGTCACATAAAGCTTTGATTACATACATTTGTTATGATTTTGTCTTGTCAACCTGTCTTTTGTTATAGGAGTGTTGGTTGTGACCCTTATGATGAGTGAGAAAATGTGTCCCACCTCTTTACCCCTACAAGAGTATTTCTATAATGAGAACTAAATGAAAGAAAATAATCATGTTTCACATTTAAAAGCACATTCCCTTAATTGCTCTATTTGCTCATCTAGGTTATTAATTAGATAAAATATTGCTAGTTATTTTGTCCCAGTAATGACTGTGGTGGGAATAGAACACAAGTCAGAATTTTCAATTACTCTTTTCCCAAAGGAAAACATCTAAAAATGTGGTGCATTCAAGCAAATAATTTGATTTTCTTACTTTTCAGCTTATTTTTTCATTATATAAATCCAATAGTCAGAAACTAGAATCATGTTAGAATTGAATACCAACTAGTTGATGCTTCCGCTCTCAGCCACTTTATTAAATAAAGGATTTAAATTTGTGAATAAATGATTAATTTCCATTATTTTTATATCAGTCATCTCCTTAGATATTTGTTATACAGTTAGTGATAAATGGGGTAATTTAATGTCAAAAAGTAATACATAGTCATTCATTTCAGAGTTGCATTTAAAAAAATGGAGAATAACATTTTCAAATGAAAACCAAAGAGCTCTCACTCTCTGCTCTTCTAGGGCTCAATCCTAGACAGAAAGATTTGCTTTAAAGAACAATGTAGATGAGTCGAGCTGTCACAGTGGAGCTCTCAGACAGCTTCCTCACAGTATACAATTTGCAGCAGACAGAGAGGAAAGTGAAAATTACCCTGCAGAAACGATACCATCGTCTGTCAGGTGTCCATTATTCTAACTGAATTTCATCACATTTGTAGTGTACCACATGCTTTTCCAAATTCGAAATTTTCATGGTGGTTTCTTTTGAATCACAGCCTCATTTATCAATCAAGTGAAAGCCATTCAAATGGAGCATTGAGCAGCCTCAAACGTGAAGCTGAAAACTCTCATTATTTCTCTAAGAGCTGTCTCCCTCTCCACACAGAGGTTCAGAAAAGGATCTCTTTTCAACTGGTTGTGTCAAAGTATGTTAGTGTGTGACTTATTTTTTATAATAATAATATAAAGGTCAATCTAGCATACTAGATGCATATCCTGACATCCTGGGAAGGCCAGCATTGACCTGCTCTACAAGTGAACAAAACAGGAATACCAGCTCTGAAGGGAGAAAACAACTTTAAAATTATTCAATACTGAGTTAAGAAAAGACAATGAAAATATCATGAACAGTCTTTAAAGAGTGCTTTACCTACGTTGGTATTTACAACCTAGCTCTGCCAATGCAAATGTTAGAACAGATTCTCTATTCTCTCTTCATTTTCAGTGTGATTCCTGTTATGCCACTTCCTCTCTTAAATATCATAAACAAATCAGTCAGGTAAATTTTTTCACTAGTAATCAGAAAACACAACAGATCACTAATAAATTTATGTGCTGCTGCTTACTCCAATAGGAAATGAGATTCTGCTGCTTTTTCCTCTCTAGTAGAGGAGATGCTAAATTCATTGTTTCCCAGTACAAATTTACAGCCATTTTAGGAGGTATTCTTCACTGGTGATAATTCATTTACTGTTTTTAATCTCTCTTTCTTTGTTTCTTTATGGTTCTGCATTTCTGTCATTGAGGCACAGAGAATGATACCCAATGGTGCTTTGGCATATTGAGCACTTTAAAAGAAATCAGAAGACCTTAGAAGATAACTCAAAACCAAAAATTTTCTAACCTCATTTTGTCTCTCTCCCCACTGTCCAAGCACAGGGAGGGACTCTCTGGAATTTTCTTATCTGACTAAGAAAACTCCTTCCCAAAAGAAATGCTATTGCCTTAAGACCCCATCCCTATGAATCTCATTAAATAACCAGGAAAGATTAACCACCAGAGAAGAGAAGAGACTAAAAGTCCTCACCACGCTTAGACAGACTTTTTGTCTATTTTTCTGAGGGCAGCCCCAAGTGATTACCTGGGAAGCTTTATCTACATAATAAGATCACCTTTGTTTACAGTGAAGTTATACCCCTCACCTACCTGTCACCTCCCTCAGAGCTCAGAGGAACTTTGTCCTAGGCCATTGTTCTTTGGGCTCATTCATTCCGCTAAAAATTATTTAATACCCCTCTAAAGTTACCCACAGTTCCCCGCCCTCCACACTTCCATTTTTCTTATGAAGAGGTTATTTAAACTTCAACCATCAGGCCCTTCTTTGAGTCTCATATTTGCTGGACTTTTGTGTCCATGGGCACACAAATAAATCTTGTATGCCTTTTTCTCTATTGTCTGTCATTTCAGCAAAACTTTAGTGAAAACAGAAGGAACACTTTTCTTCACCCCTGTTCTCTCATTTTCATTTTTTTAAGGGAAGGATTCCTGCAGAGGTTACTCACTTTACTTTTCCAAAATCATGCTTTAGAACTAAAAATTTTCCCTGATTTCAGGTAAGTAAAGTATGTCTCTGAAACTCAAAATTTCCATAGGAAAACTGAGATGAAAAATAATTAAACATTAGTGACAGGTTGCTTTGTTCATGTTAAATTGTGAATGTTTTCAAGCTTATCTATGGCAAATATTATCATGCGGATTCCCTACACTTGAATATCACTACACCTGAGGATGCTCACACCATTGCCTACAGATATAGAGCAGAAAGAATTTGAGGAACCATCTAGCAGATAACAAAATTCAACCTGGCCTCTCCAACCACTACTCATTTGTCCAACATTTCTCTCTAGTCAAAGCACATACTAGCTACAGTTATATATTTCTTTTCAATGTCAATTTTTCAAAAGGAAGATAGTCTACTCTATAACTCTCACAAAGAATTACTCAGACAGGATACAGATTCCAAATGTTTTTTGTTTCTCTAACAGGATGAAAGGAAATTTCTCTTTTTATATTTACATCTTTTAAAGAAAATAACAAGGAGACCAGCAGAAGACCTACTCTTTAAAGTATATTCCTATAGTCTTGGCTAGGCAAAAAACTTTTATTGTTTGTTTTTGAGGGCATTTTTTTTTTTTTTACTTAGAAGAGCCAGATGAAAATAACTAGATGCAATTCCTTTCATAAAAGATAATAAGTCAAAGGAAAAACTTATTAGAATTTTTTTCTAATTTTTAGGACTAAAGATGACTCTTTCTGTGTAAACTACTTAAAGAGAAGTTTCTTTATTGCAGATTCAGCCTATACTGGTGGACTATCATATTTTGTTGCACTCTCTTTGTCCTCACATCGATTTGCCACCTCTATCCCCTGGGTGACAAAGACACAAAGGATTACTCAAAGCCCATCTCCTCTGAGCAGTGAGACACCCCAAAGGGGTTAACTTCCCAGAACCCTCAAGAGAGAGGCATTCCTCCTTTGGGAAATTAACACTGAACTGGGGTTCTGTCTCAGTATTTATTCTCCAGGCCAGAAAGTTACAGAAAAAGAACATAGGTGGGGTTATGGCTAAGTACAGTTTAACAATAGAAGCTGGTAACATCAGTGAAATAACAAAGTGACATTCCATAATGCAATTCGCAAAAGGTTAAGTCAATCCACCAACAAAAGCTTGTCCTTAGCAAACATCTTCTTTCCCTACAGCAATTTCCTTAGTATGTTTACATAACAGTTAAGTAAGGTTAACCTGCACCAAGGACATCTACCCTTTGAGCCAGCAATTTTGCTGTGTTACAATTCTATATCTATATCAGAGGCTTTAGCCTGGGGAAAGTTTTCTGTCTTTTGCAAGGTTAACATTTCTATATGTAATTTTAAGAAGTTAGGCTAAACCTAAAACTGCAGGGCTTTGGAAACTAGGCCCTGTGAAATACATTTCCTTTCTAAATGTTAGTGTACTCCACAATATTTTACGTAGATCTTGAGTTAAATAAAAATAATTTTGATATAATTTTTTATTGTGATAAAATATAAATAACATAAAATTTACAATTTTAACCATTTTAACTGTATAATTCAGTGGCATTAGTACATTTACGATGTTGTGTAGCCATCACTACTATCCATTTCCAGAACATTTTTATCATCTCAAGCAGAAACACTGTACCCATTTAAACAACAATTCTCCATTTCCCGCATTTCCAGAGCCTGTAAACCTCTATTCTAATTTCTGTCTCTATGAATTTGCCTATTCTAGGTACTTCATATAAATGGAATTACACAATATTTTCCTTTTGTGTAGTTATGGATTATTCACTTAGATTAATGTTTTCCAGTTTCATCCATGTTGTAGTATGCATCAGAATTTTGTTTATTTTTAAGGAATAAGATAAAAAACACACAGAAATTCTATAGAAACCATCACTGAGTCACAATATAGAAAAAAAATGTGAGATTAACAATAATCAAGTGGATTACAAACATCATTTATTAGCTACATTGCTAAGAGTTAACAGAGTAAATTAGATAGAGCCTTACAGCATGCACTAGCTGTCTGATGAATAAAATCTGACATTCTATTAGATTTGGACTTTAGGTTGTAGTGGTGGAAAAGAATGGAATGATTACCAAAAGAAATTTGTTAATATTCATTCAATACCAAGACCAATTCAATGCTCATCCACTTGATAATTTTGAAGATTAGAGAGAACAGATGTAAAGAAAGAGACATAGATAAAACTCTGGAGAGAACAAGTAAAGGGGGAAAAAACCCAAAGGGCTATGCCCTATCAATTTAGGTGGTCAATATAAGAGATTCTTTAAAAAAAAAAAAAAAGGTGACCAGTAAGGGGATCTTAACCCTTGATTTGGTGGTGTCAGCACCACGCTCTCCCAAGTGAGCTAACCAGCCATCCCTATATAGGGATCCGAACCCGTGGCCTTGGTGTTATCAGCACCACACTCTCCCAAGTGAGCCATGTGCTGGCCCTCAGAGATTCTTTATTAACATATATTCTTCCTTTTATCAGTAATCCTAAACTTTTAAATTATTTTTAATTGGGAAAATGCAATTTAAAATGTATTCTAAGGATTCTAAATTTGTCTTAAGCACCATCCTTCAATTTTTTTCAAAAATGACAATGCAACAGCATCAAGAGGAAATTTTTTGGCTATGTAAAAGTCAAGGGGAAATTGATTTCAAAATGGTTCTTTGAGAGGCTCCTTTATTGTATACTGTGTTTCAGTGGACAATGTGAATAAACTGAGAAATGATCTTAATCATTAAAATCAAGTAATCTGCTTAGAATGAACCATGACCCCAAGAAAACCCCCACCAAAGATAGTGCCTTAGCCAGGGGCCAGGGACATTTCCTTGTTTACTTTCTCATGAAACCTCTTCAGGCATCAAGAGTACCTTGTTTTCCTAAAAGCCAAATTTCTTGGTTTCAGTGGCTTTGTCTTTTGATTATTCAGTCCTGGTTCATTACCTCACAGAAGAGCAAACAGGCACTTATAAATATACAAATATATATTGCTACCTAAGAAAAGTTTTGGAGTAGAGATTATGTAAAAAATTAGTTGTTACAAGAACATACTTTTCTATCATCAATTTACTTAGCTTTTCTTAAGAAGTATGCAATCTCTTTGAGGACATCTGTCTTTCATTCCCAGGTAGAATACTTCTTCTTTAACACTTGTTCCCATTACTTATATATTTAAATTAATTCCTTTTATTATGTAAATTTTAACAATAGAGAAAATTTCAGAGGAAAATTTAATGAAATATGTGGACCTACCAATAAGCTCTGTACCATTCTAATATATTTTTAAATTGAAACATAATTTATTATATATATTTGTAGGGTATGGATTTGAATATCAATAAATGCATACAAAATGTGGTAATAAAATCAGGATAATTAGCATACTCATATTTACAAAATGTAATAAATCTTTGTGACCCCTAACTAATTTCTCATTAACTGCCCTCTCTCCTTTCTTTGCTCATCTCTAATAACCACAGTTCTGTTCTCTCTTTTTGTGAAAGTTCACTTTTTATTATGATTGCTTCTTTTTTTCTCCTCCCTCCCTCCCTCCCTCCCTCCCTCCTTCCCTCCCTTCCTTCCTTCCTTCCATTTTAGTTCCCAGCTGTAAGGACCTGTGGTATTTCTCTTTCTGTGCCTGGCTAATTTCACTCAACATAATTTTCTCTAAGTACATCCATGTTGCTGAAAATTACAGAATTTCATTCTTTTTTATGGCAGAGTAGTATTCCATTGAGTACATATACCACAATTTCCTTATCTAGTCATCTTCCGATGGACATTTAGATTGATGCCAAGTCTTGGCTATTGTAAATAGAGCTGAAATAAACATGGGATTGCAGGTATCTCTTCAACATAATAATTTCCATTACCTTGGGTATATACTCAGCAGTGGGATTACTAAATGGCATGGCAGTTCTATCTGCAGTTGTTTGAGAAACCTCCATACTTCTTTTCATAATGGCTGCACTAACTTACAGTCCCACCAGCAGATAGGATGGTTCCCCTTTCTCCCCATCCTCACCAGCATTTGTTATTTTCTGTCTTTTTGATAATAGCCAGTCTAACTGGGGTGAGACAACATCTCAATGTGGTTTTGATTTGCATTTCCCTGATGATCAGTGGTGCTGAGCATTTTTTCATCTGTCTGTTAGCCATTTGTATATCTTCCTTTCAGAAATGTCTATTTGGCTCCTTTAACATTTTTCAGTTGGTTTACTTGTTTTCTTACTGTTGAGTTGTTTGAGTCCTTTGTATATTCTGGATATTAACCTTTGTCAAATGCATAGTGTGCAAATATGTTCTCACAATTTGTAGGCTTTTTGTTCTGCTAATTGTTTCTTTTGCTGAGTAGAAGCTTTTTAGTTTCATGTAGTCCAATTTGTTTGTTTTTTATTTCCTTGCTTGTGCTTTTGGAGTCTTATTCGTAAATTCTTTGCCCAGTCCTACTTCCTGAAGTGTTTCCCCTATGTTTTATTTTAAAAGTTTTATAGTTTCAGGACATATACTTAATTCTTCAATCCATTTCAAGTTGATTTTGGTATAGGGTGAGAGGTACAGATCTAGCTTCATTCTTCTATGTATGGATGATGGAGTTTGGATGTGTTGTCCCCTCCAAAACTCATGTGGAAATTTGATCCCCAATGTGGCAGTGTTGGAAACTGATTTAGCCATGGGGGCGGATCCCTCATGAATGGATTAATGCTCTCCCTGGGGGAGGAGGGATTAATGAGTGAGTTCTTACTCTATTAGTTCCCACGAGAGCTCATTGCTTAAAAAGATGCTGGCACCTTTTCTCTCTCTCTCTCTTGCTTCCTCTCTCTTTTGCTTCTTGTTGCCATGTGATCTGCTTGTATCTGTTGGCTGCCTGCCACTTTCCACCATGAGTAGAAGCAACCCGAGGCCCGTGCCAGATGCAGCTGTCCCAGAATCATAAGCCAAATAAACCTCTTTCCTTTATAAATTATCCAGTCTCAGGTGTTTTTGTCATAGCAACACAAAATGGACTAAAACAATCGACATCCAATTTCCCCAGCACAATTTACTGAAGAGACAGTCATTTTCCCAATGTATATTCTTGTTGCCTTTGTCAAAGATCATTTGTCTGTAAGTATGTGGGTTGATTTCTGGGTTCCCTGTTCTGTTCCATTGGTCCCGGTGTCTGTTTTTATTACAGTACAATGCTGCTTTGGTTATTATAGCTTTGTAGTACAGTTGGAAGTCAGGGAGTGATATACCTCCAGGTTTCTTTATTTATTTGCTCAGGATTGCTTTGGCTATTCAAGGTCTTTTGCTGTTCCATATGAATATTAGGATTTTTTTTTTTCTATTTCTGTGAAGAATGTCATTGGTATTTTGATGGGGATTGCATTAAATCTTTAGATAGCTTTGGGTAGTATGGACATTTTCACAATGTTAGTTCTTCCAATCCAAGAATATGGAATGTCTTTCCAGTTTTTTCTGTCCTCTTTAATTTCTTTTAGCAGTGATTTGCAGTTCTCATAGTCGAGGTCTTTCATCTCCTGGTAAAATTGATTCCTAGGTATTTGGGGTTTTTGCTGACTATTGTAAATGGGCTTGCTTTCTTGATTTCATTTTCTGCTAGCTCATTGCTGGAGTATAAAAATGCTACTGATTTTTGTGTGCTGATTTTGTATCCTGAACTTTACTGAAATCATTTATTAGCTCTAGAGTTTGCTGGTAGAGTCATTAGATTTTTCTACATATAGGATCATGTCATCTACAAGCAGGAACAGTTTGACTTCATCTTTTCCAATCTGGGTACCTTTTATTTCCTTCTCTTGCCCGATTGCTCTGGCTAGTACTTACAATACTATGCTAAATAGGAGTGGTAAGAGTGGGCAACCTTGTCTCATTCCTGTTCAGATAACATTGATAGTGGGTTTGCCATATACGGCTTTTATTGTGTTGAGATGCTTTCCTTCTATACCTAATTTGCTAAAAGTCTTTCTCATGAAGAGATGTTGATTTTTGTCAAATGCTTTTTCTGCATCTATTGAGATAATCATATGGTTTTCATTCCTTCATTTTGTTGATGTGGTGTATCACATTTATTGATGCACATGTGTTGAACCGTCACTGCATATGGGGGATGCATCCCACTTGATCATGGTGTATAATTTTTTTTGATGTGTTGCTGCATTCTATTTTCTTATATTTTATTGAGGATTTTTGCATCTATGTTTATCAAAGATATCTGCCTGTGATTTTCTTTCGTTGTTGTATCTTTGTCTGGTTTTGGTATCAGAGGGATGCTGGCCTTATAGAATGAATTTGAGAGAATGGCTTCTGTTTCAACTTTTGAGAGTAATTTGAAGAAAATTGGTATTAATTCCTCTTTAAAGGTTTGGTAGAATTCAACAGTAAAGCTGTCCAGTCCTGGGCTTTTCTTTGTTGGGAGACTGCTGATTACTGCTTCAATCTCATTGCTTGTTATTGGTCTGTGCAGTTTTTCTGTGTCTTCTTGTTTCAGTCTTGGTAGGGTGTATGTGTCCAGAAATTTATCCATTTCCTCCCGGTTTTCAAATTTGTTGGCATATAGTTGTTTACAGTAGTCTCTAATGATTCTTTGTATTTCTGTGCTATCAGTTGTAATGTCTTGTCTTTCATTTCTGACTTTTGTTATTTGGGTCTTCTCTCTTCTTTTTTTAGTTAGCCTTTCTAATGGTTTGTCTATTTTGTTTATCTTCTCAAAAAAACAACTTTTCATTTCATTGATCTTTTGTATCATTTTGGGGGTCTCATTTCATTTAGTTCTGCTCTGATCTTAATTATTTTTCTCTGTCTACTAATTTTGGGGTTGGATTGTTCTTGTTTTTCTGCTTCTTTGAGTTGTAGCATTAGGTCATAAATTTGAAATCTTCCTGTTCTTTTGATGTAAGCATTCATTACAATAAACTTCCCTCTTAGTACTGATTTTTTTCATATACCACAGGTTTTGGTATGTTGTACCTTTATTTTCATTCGTTTCTAGAAATTTTTTGATTTCCTATTTAATTTCTTCCTGCACCCATATGTCGTTCAGGAGCATGTTTTATAATTTCCATGTGTTTGTATATTGATTTCTAGTTTTAATCCATTTTGGTCTTAAAAGATACTTGAAATAATTTCAATTTTTAAAATTTTTTTAAGACTTGATTTATGACCTGATGTGTGGTCTATCCTGGTGAATGTTCCATATGCTGATGAGAAGAATGTATATGCTATAGTTGCTGAATGAAACATTCTGTAGGTATCTGCCAAGTCCAAGTACTCTAAAGTGTAGTTTAAATCCTCTGTTTCTTTGTTGATTTTTTACCTAGATGATCTGTCCTATGTTGAGAGAGGGGTGTTCAGGGCCCTGCCTGTTATTGTACTGGGGTCTATCTCTTTCTTTAGATCTAATCATGTTTGCTTTATATATCTGGGTGCTGAGGTGTTGGGTGCATGTATATTTATGATTGTTATGCCTTTTTCATGAATAGATTCCTTTATCATTACATAGTGGGCTTCTTTGTCTATTTCTATGGTTTTTGGTTTAAAGTCTATTTTACCTAATACAGGAATAGCTACTCCTTCTCATTTTTGGTTTCTATTTGCATAGCATTTCCTTTTCTATCCCTTCACTACTAATCTGTATGCATCTTTATAGGTGTGGTGAGTCTCTTGAAGACAGCATATAGTTGGATTTAGCTTTGTAATCCAGTAAGTCAGTCTGTGTCTTTTGATTGGGAAATTTAATCCATTTACATTTAGGGCTGTTATTGAGAGGTATTGTCTTACACCTGACATTTAATTGTTTTTCCTGTTGTTGATTTAAATATCTTTTGATCCTTTCTTCTACTTTTATTGTTTGTTTTCAGTTTTCATTGATTTTTGGAGGTGGTTTGTTATAGTTTCTTTCTCTTTATCATTTGCATATCTGCTCTACCAGTGGTGTTTCTTCTTTCTAGTGTATTCATAGTGGTGATTATCATTTGGGGGGTTCTAAGTGCTGGACTCCCATAAAGTTTTCTTGTAGAGATGTTTTTGTGATGATGAACTCCTACAGCTTTTGTTTGTGTGGGAAACACAGTATTTCCCCTTCATTTCCAAAGGATGGCCTTGCTGGGTAAAATATTCTTGGCTGGCAGTGACTTTCTTTTAGTATTTTGAATATATCACCCCAGTCTCTTCTGGCCTGTAGAGTTTCTGTTGAGAAGTTTGCTGTTAGTTTGATTGGGATTCCCTTTTAGGTGACTTGATGCTTTTCTTTTGCTGTTTTTAGCATTTTCTCTTTGTCTTTGACTTTTGACAATTTGACTACAATGTTCCTCAGAGAAGACCTTTTAGGATTGAATCTGTTTAGGAACCTTTGAGCCTCTTGGATCTGGAAGTCTGTATCTCTACCAGGACCTGGGAAGTTTTTCACTATTATTTCATCCGAATATGTTTTTATACCTTTTCCTTTCTCTTCCACCTCTGGAACACCCACGATTTGAATGTTTGTGCTCTTAAGGTGATCTGCTAGCTCTCTTAGATTTTCTTTATTTTTTTTTTAATTCTTTTTTCTTTCTTTCTTTCTTTTTTTTTGTCTGCTTGGGTTATTTCAAAAAAATTGCCTTCAAGATCAGAAATTCTTTCTTCTGCTTACTCTAGCCTGCTGTTTACAATCTCAATTGTAGTTTTTATTTCATTGAATGAGTCTTTCAGTTCCAGAAGTTCTGCTACATTCTTTTTATGGAATTTATCTCTTTGTAAATTTCCTCCTTCAAGTCCTGGATTGTTTTTCTCATTTTGTTGTGTTGTCTAACTGAGTCTTCTTGTATCTCACTGAGTTTGTTTATAATTGGTACTCAAAATTCCTTTTCAGATTTTTCAAGGATTTCCTGCTGTATGGGGTCTGGTACTTAAGAATTATTTTATTCCTTTGGCAGTATCATATTTCCTTGTTTTTTTCATATTTCTAGTCTCTCTACATTGATTTCTAGTCATCTGACAGAGCAATTGCTTTTTCTATTACTTTGGAGTAGGCTTTGAGGAGAGAGATTTCTTCATGTATATGTGTTTTATATTGACTGTTAAGTAGGGTGTTTTAATATTGGTTCCAGCAGACTCAGTAGTATAGTCTCTGTGTGAATACTTCTGCTTATTCGATGTCAGAACTGTATGTGAATGCTCCATGGTGTAGGCACTGGGGCCCTTAGGGATTTTTTTGCTGAGGTTAGTTGTGATGTTGAGGATGTGGGCTAGCTCTCAAAGTCTTAGGCTAAGTGCCTGGGTTCCTTGTCACATTTTGGCTGGAGTGAGTGACCATAGAAAGACTTGTTGGCTCTTGGCTGGTATCCCATGACCCTGATGGGTGGCCTTGGGTATACTGGATCTTCTCAACTTGAGTGGGTGACCCTGTGTGAGGCTTCTCTTTCCTTGTTCCTATAGCCCAAAGCATCTCCTGGGTCCTTGTTTCCCTTGGTTAGGGGATGGGTTGGTGTTGGCTGGGTATTTTCTTCTGTACACTGTTTGGCTATCCTGGGTTTCTGTTCTCTCCAGGTTCTCTGCATGTGGCTTTCCCCGGGTGAAGGCAGTCATACTCACTGCACATAGCGTATAATTCGCCTTGTGAATTGAGTGAGTGAGGTGTGGTTCTGCATTGGTTTATCTCTTTCTGGTGACTCCATTTGTGATGCTTCTTGTGTTAACACTTGGTGGCAGCAGTGGGTTCTGCCCATGGCTGGTCTGACTAGTTTAGCAGTGTTGGTAGTAGTGTGTGTGGCTGCTGGTGGCCGCAGCAGCAGAAACAGTGGTGCAGGTGGCAGCAGCCAGGGTCCCACACCCAGCATTAGCTTGGGATCCTGCTTGCTGTCAGTCTGGCCAATGTGGTGACATGGGTGGGAGTCCCACAGCCACCCAATCTGGCTGGTGCAATGGCTATGGCAGCAGCAGCTGCACAGCAAGCAACTATGACAGAATTTTGTGTGTACCAGGTTTGGCTGGTGAGGTAGCTTGAGTGGTAGTACTGCATGTGGCTGCTCTGGCTGGTGCAGCAGTGTGGATGGCCACTGGCTATAGCCACCACACTGCAGGTGACTATGGCAGAGGTCCCATACACAGTGGGGCTGACTGATGCAATAGTGTGGGCATGGATCCTGTGCATGGCTGGTCTGGTCAGTGCTGAAGAATCAGTGTAGATGGCTACTGGCAGCAGGAGATGCTGGAACTGCACTGCAGGTGGCAGCAGCATGGCGTGGGGTGAAACTCACAGTGACAAGGTGGTGATGGTCCTGGGTCCTGACAATGTCACCAGCAAGTGCACTGCTGGTAGTAGTTGGTCTGTTCTGGTCTTCTTCTGTGGGAAAAACGTGTCCTATGTTTCTCTAGTTCTCCATCTTCCCCTCTACCTATTCAAATATTTTGATATATTTTCTCATATTTGTAGGATATGTGATTAATTATATATTTCAAGTTTGATATGTACCCCTTCTCAATTTTCTTCTTCTCTCTCCCCATTATTAACCACAGTTCTAATTTTTTAAAATTTTACTACATATGTTGTATTTATAAACAATACATAAAGTTTTGCCTGCTTAAAATATATATAAATGCAATCATACTTAATATATCTTTCTGTGACTTGCTATTTTTACATAGCGATTATGTTTTCAAGCTTTATCTTCATGGATACATATAGCTCTAGTTCATTCAGTTTGATTACTCCATGGTAATCAAATGAATAAACAAGCTACAGTTTGCATAAACTTCTATTAAAGAGTATTTGGTTCATTTCTTTCAATTTTCTTCGTCCTGAACAACTTTTAATAGTTATTTTAGGAAAGTTGTGTGAGTTGTAAAAATCTCTCATTATTTGTCTACATTGTCTTTATTTCGCCCATAATCTTGAATGACATTTTAGATATGGAATCTTCAATTGACAACTATTTTCTCTCATGTTTTGATATATTTTTCCATTGTAATTTTGCTTCTATTGCAGTTGCTAAGTCTGATGTCAATTTAATTGCTATTTCTTTATAGGTAATCTATTTTTCTTATAGATTTGCTTCTAAGATTTTCTCCAAGTTTACATGTTCTGCAGTTTCATTAGAATTTGTGTGGGTATGAATTAAATTTAATTTGTTTGGGACTGATATGTGATTTTTATAAATCCTGGATTGTTATTAATCATTATATGTTTAAATATTGCCTCTCCTCCACTCTCTGCATTCTCTCTTACTGAACCTCCCATCAAACATATTCTGTAACTTTTCGATCTATATATGATATCTCTGAAACTGTCTTTAATTTATTTTATATTTATATTTCTTTGTGTTGCATTCTGGAGAGATTTCTCAGATTTGCTGTCTTCTAATACATTAATTTTCTCTACAGCTGTTTCTATATTCTGTAAGCATGTTTACTGATTTTCTAATTATAATTGTTATATTTTTTATTTCCAGAAGTTATATTTGGCTCTTTTTCATATCTACTTGTTTATTTAGTACTCTTTTTGTCTTACTTTCTATTACTTTTTTATGTCATCAACTGTATTAGTATACTCTTTTGTAATAAAACATCACAAGTAAAGGAGAATGCTAATCATGCTATCATTTTTATGAAAGTGGGTTGTTTACTAGTGTACTTTTTAAGTTTATATTTTGAGGAGGAGTACATGTGTGGAAATCCTGTGCAGCAAGGGTTTGAACATGTGTCTTCCCAGAACAGTTTTGCATTTTCTTCTGCCATGCACCCTTGAAGATCCTTGTGACAGGCCAGTTTCTATATTAATTGTTTAGCTTCATGATTCTAGGACATCAGAGGTAGCATAAATTCAATGGCAAAACTACCCGAGGAGCAGGCCATATTCATAAATTTGTTTACCATCTACACATTCATTCTCATTTACTATTTGTATACAGACCCTTAATCTTTTAGTCACTTCAGGCAGCCATAGTATCTATCAGTTTAGATTATTCTCTTTGCTTTTTTTTTAAATTAATAAACTTTATCTTTTAGAGCAATTTTAGATTTACAAAATATTGATAGGAATGTACAGAAAGTTCCCACATACTCACTGACCCATACCTTCCTCCCCCAGAACACAGTTTCCTCTATTATTTATATATTGTTTTAGTGTGATACATTTGTTGCAATTGATAAACCAATATTCATACATTATTATTAACTATAGACTGTAGTTTTAATAAGGGTTCACTCTTTGTGTTGTATATTTTATGAGCTCTGACAAGTATATAATAACTTGTGTCCATCATTACTGCATTACACAGAATAGTATCACAGCCCTAAAAATCCCCTGAGCTCCACCTATCTGTCCTTCCCTTCCTCCTCCAAATGCCAAGTACAACTGATCCTTTTACCATATCCATTGTTTTGCCTTTTCCAGATGTCATATAGTATGTAATTTTTTCACATTAGCTTCTTTCACTTAGCAATATGCATTTAAGTTTTCTCCATGTCTTGTTGTGGCTTAATAGCTTTTTAAAAATTATTGCTAAATAATATCCATTTTAAAGGTGTACCACAGTTTATTAATCCATTCACCTTTTGAAGGACATCTTGGTCTATTCCAAGTTTTAGCAGTTGTCAGTAAAGCTTCTATAAATATCCATGTGCAGGTTTTTGTGTGGACGTAAATTGTCAGTTCATTTGGGTACATACCAGAGTGATTGCTAGATCATATGATTAAAAATAGGTTAGGTTTTGTGAGAAACTGCCAAACTGTCTTCTAAAGTGACTGTACCATTTTTATACCCACAATGAACAAGAGTTCCTATTTCTCTATGTCCATACCAGCATGTGGTATAGTCAATATTTTGGATTTTAGTCATTCAAATCGATGTGTAGTGACATCTCACTGTTTTTTTAATTTGCAATTCCCTAATGACAAATATTGTTCAGCACATTTTCATATGATTATTGCAATCTGTAGATTTTCTTTGGTGAGATATCTGGTCAGATCTTTTATCCTTTCTTTTTTTTATTAGGTTATTTGTTTTCTTATTGTTAAGTTTCAAGAGTTCAGTTTTAAGGACTAGTATTTTGAATCTTCTGATCCGTAGTCAAACTCATTATCCATTGTGCCACTGGCCTGCCATAAGGACTAGTATTTTGGATACCAGTCCTTTATCAGTTATGTGTTTTGCAAAGATTTTTCTTCCAGCCTCTGGCTGCTCTTTAGATTCTTTAAACGGTGCCTTTCACCGCCGGAGTCCAGCTCCAGCTGGTTCTTGGAGCCCGAGAAGGATGTGTGGAGTCGGCGAAAAGAAAAAAAAAATGATGTCTAGTGCATCAGTGGATGACAAACAAAAGTCGTTCTCCTTTATTTATACCATGTCTATCCTCTAATTGCATAAAGCAACCATTTTTTATCAAGTTAATATTAAACTATAAGCACAAAATAGATCAGTACAATATTAAATCATCCTTTTTTGATTATATTGAATCATAACTTTTTAAGGAACTACAGGTCATTATTTAGAGATCATAATCTTTTTAAGAAAGTACATATCAGTCTTTAAAAAGTGAGAAAGTAGTGAGTTATCCCAACTGATTGTTCTCAGTCAGTCACAGATCATAACCTCCCAGAAAAGTACAAATCATTCTTCAAAGTGAAACAAACTTAACCAGCAAGCAAGAGTTTCAAACCGAGGTCTGTGGCCAGTGGCCAGAGTTCTCACAGTTGGCAGTACAAGCGGTATTTAAGTAAAACATTTAACCTTTACAACATATGACTTACATATCCATCACCTATTTTGAATTTAATTTTTTATCTTAATCGACTAAAGGCAACAATTATTTAAAAAGCACATCCTTTTATAATGTAAATTTAGCTATTTGTGTAAAACGAGTCTATGTTTAAAAATTTTTGAACAACTTAAAAGCCTAAACCTAACTGACTTTTTATAAACAAAACTTTAAATTTTTTGCTCATATTTATTCTTATCATATCATATGTTTGTCCTCTATATATGGCCCTGTATAAGAAAAAGGGAGTCTATCAGCTCCTACATGTAGCATGCCATTTTTTCCTCCAAGAGCCCACCAGACTTTTAATATTTAACTAACACAATTATCGTCTCTGACAGTGAAAACCAAATCCATGCGTGGTAAAATAATGACCTGGGCAACTTGTACCTCGGGTAAAATTACAGGAAACTTATTGTTATTTTACTTTATCTCACCACCCCATCCATTCATCTGTACAGAAATGCCTCTTGGCTTCTCTGTACCTGCTTTTTGGAACAATGGTTGGAACACATCATGGACCCAGGTGTACTTTTTAACATTTTTGCCTGGGTTTCAATAATCAAATCAAACTTGTTTTTATTAACTAAAAGTTTCTCAAAAACCCAGTTCCGATAACCAGAAAAAATGTAATCTCATTTGTATCGTTTTTAAAATGTACAATTGCCACCTCACACCAAACGCACAAGAGCATAAATACTCCCATAAAACATCCAATCCTTTCCAGGGGGGTTGATGAGTACATGCAATCCAGAGAATACCAGAATAGGGATTTTCGGGAAGACTTCCACGGGACCCCTTGCCACACATACGGAGATTCTCCGCAGCTCTGCTGAACGGAGAACCGTTCTCCTTACATTCCCACACTGGAGTCCACAAAAGCATGGCTTCCGACATTTCACGAAAAGTTTTTAATTTTAATGAAGTACAGCTTATCATTTTTTCCTTCGTGGATCATGCTTCTGATGCTGTATTTAAGTAATCGTCAAAATCAAGGTCACCCAGATTTTTCTCTATGTTATTTTCTAGGAGTTTTATATTTTTGCATTTTACATTTTAGTCTATAATTTATTTTTAGTTAATTTTTGTAAAATGTGCCAAATCTGTGTCTAGATTCTGTTTGGTTATTTTGTTTGTTTTTTGTTTTTTGGTTGTTGTTGTTGTTTTGGCATGTAGCTATCTAGTTGTTCCAGCACCATTTGTTGAAAAATCTATTCTTTTTGCATTGGATTAGCTTATTTTTCAAAGATCAGTTGACTATTTTTTGTTTGGGTTTATTTCTAAGCTCTTTATTCTGTTTCACTGATATATTTGTCTATTTTTTTTTTTTTTTATTAATACCACGCTGTGTTGATTACTGCAGCTTTACAGGAAGTCTTAACATCTGGTAGTGCCAGTCTTCTGACTTTTTTTCCCCTTAAATATGGTGTTGAATATTCTGAGTCTTTTTTCCTTTTATATAAACTATAGAATTATTTTGTCAATAATCACAAAATAACTGGCAAGCATTTATTTAAATTTTTAATTGTGTTTAGAAAACATAAAATTTACCATCTTAGCCATTTTAAAGTATGCAGTTCAATAACGCTAAGTATATTTCCATTGTTGTTCAACAGATCTCTAGAACTTTTTTCTCACCCAAAACTGAAAAACAAATCCTTGTTGCCTTCTCTCCCAGCCCCAGGGAATTGCCATTTTACTTTCTATGAGTTTGACTACCTTAAATACCTCATGTAAGTGCAATCATGCAGTATTTGTGTTTTGTGATTAGTTTATTTCACTTAGTATAATGTCTTCAAGGTTCATCCATGTTGTAGCATGTGGCATAATATCCTTCATTTTAAGGCTCAATAATATTACATTGTACGTACATACCACATTTTCTTTATCCATTTAGTCATTGATAGACATCTGAGTTGCTTCTGCCTCTTGGTTATTGTGCATAATACTGCAATAAACATAGCTGTGAAAATACCTCTTTGAGATCCTGCTCTCAATTCTTTTGGATATTTACCCAGAAGTAAAATTGCTGGATCACATGATAATTCTATTTATAATTTTTTAAGGAACCTCCATACTGTTTAACTGAATGTAAAAATGGCTTCATCCAAATTGAAAAAGAGGAAGTCAAACTGCCCTTCTTTGTAGATGACATGATCTTGTATACAGAAAAACCTAAAGACTCCACCAAAAAACTCTTATAGCTGATAAACGAGTGCAGTAAAGTTGCAGGATATAAAATCAATAGACAAAAATCAGTGGCATTTCTATACACCAATGTATTAGTCTGTTTTGTGTTGCTATAACAGAACTACCTGACACTGGGTAATTTATAAAGAAGAGAGGTTTATTTGGCTTATGATTCTGGGACAGCTGCATCTGGCATGGGCCTCAGGCTGCTTCTACTCATGGTGGAAAGTGGCAGGCAGCCAGAGGGTACAAGCAGATCACATGGTGACAGGAAGCAAGAAAGAGAAGCAAGAGAGAGAGAAAAGGTGCCAGGGTCTTTTTAAGCAACGAGCTCTTTTGGGAACTAATAGAGCAAGAACTCACTCATTAAACACCCCTCCCCCAGGGAGAGCATTAATCCATTCATGAGGGATCTGCCTCCATGACTAAATCAGTTTCCAACACTGCCACAATGGAGATCAAATTTCCACATGAGTTTTGGAGGGGATAACACATCCAAACTCCATCCACCGACAACAAATTAGCAGGAAAAAAAATCAAGAAAGCAATTCCATTTACAATAGCTAGCAAGGGCTGGCTGCTTAGGTCACTTGGCTAGAACCTGGTGTTGTTAACACCATGGCCAAAGGTTCAGATCCCCACACTAGCCAGCAACCATAAAAAAAAAAATAGCTACCAAAAAAAAAAAAAAAAGCCTAGGCATAGATTTAACCAAGGAGGTGAAAAATCTCTATAATGAAAACTACAAAACACTGATGAAAGAAATTAAAGAGGACACACACACAAATGGAAAGGCATTCCAATTAATGTTGTGAAAATGACCATGCTACCCAAAGTGATTTACAAATTCAATGCAATCCCTATCAAAATACCAATAGCATTCTTCACATAAATAGAGAAAACAATCCTAATATTAATATGGAACAACAAAAGACCTTGACTAGCCAAGGCAATTCTCAGCAAAAAAGCAGAGTGGGAGACATTACACTACCTGACTTCAAAATATGCTAGAAAACTATAGTAACCAAAACAGCATGGTACCAGCATAAAAACAGACACTTGGGCCAATGGAACAGAATAAAACCAACCCACATACTTATAGCCAACAGATCTTCAACAAAGGCACCAAGAACATACACTGGGGAAAAGACTGCCTACATGGTGCTGTGAAAACTGGATGTCCTCATGTAGAAGAATGAGACTGGACTCCTATCTCTCACCATATACAAAAATCAAGTTAAAATGGATTAAAGACTTAAATATAAGACTTGAAACTGTAAAACTTCTTGAGAAAACACAGGGGAATTGCTCTAGGACATAAGAATGGGCAATGATTTTATGAATAAGACCTCAAAACACATGCAACAAAAGCAAAAAAAAAAAAAAAACAAGTGGTATTTTATCAAACTAAGAATTTCTAGACAGCAAAGGAAATAATCAACACAGCAAAGAGATACCTACTGAGTCGGAGAAAATTTTTGCAAACTATGCATCTAAGACGGGGCTAGTACTCAGAATTTATAAAGAACTCAAACAACTCAATTGTAAAAAAAAAAAAAGAAAACAAAACTCAATTAAAAAATGGGCAAGTCAGCTGAATAGACATTTTGCAAAAGAAGACCCACGAATGGCCAACAGGTACATGAAAAAATGCTCAGCATCATTAATCATCAGAGAAATGAAAATTAAAATGATATTAACATATCATCTCACTCCAGTTAGACTGGCTATTATCAAAAAGACAGAAAATAGGGCCAGCCCTGTAGCTCACTAGGGAGAGTGCAGCGCTGGTAGCGCCAAGGCTGCAGGTTCAGATCCTATGTAGGGATGGCCAGTGCGCTCACTGGCTGAGTGTGGTGTGGACCACACTGTGCCGAGGGCTGCGATCTCCTTACCAGTCAAAAAAAAAAAAAAAAAAAAAAAACCACAAAATAACAAATGCTGTCAAGGATGCAGAAAGGGTAAACATTATACATTGTGGATGGAATTGTAAATTAGTGCAGCCATTTTGGAAAACAGTATGGAGGTTTCTCAAACAACTACAGACAAAACTACCATATGACCTACCAATCCCATTACAGGGCATATACCCAAAGGAGTGGAAATCATCATGTTGAAGGGATACCTGCACTGCCGTGCTTATCTTAGCTCTATTCGCAATAGCCAAGATATGGAACCAACCTAAATGTCCATCAACAGATGATTGGATAAAGAAAATGTGTTACATACACACAGTGGAATACTACTCAGCCATAAGAAAGAATAAAATTCTGCCATTCACAGCAATATGGATGAGCTTGGCGAAAACTATGTTACATGAAATAAACCAGGCACAGAAAGAGAAATACCTCATTTTCTTACTCATATGTGGGAGCTATAAAAAGATAAGAAAACAAAACAAAAGACAAATAAATAATAACTAATAATAAGTTGAACTGTTAAAAGGAGAAAGAACAACTGTGGTCACTAGAGGCAGGAAAGGGGACAAGGAAGGGGGGTTAGTGAGAGGCTGGTTAATGGATACAAAATGACAGCTAGATAGGAAAAGTAAATCCTATTGGTTGATCCAGGAATCTATAAATAACAATGATTTGCTGCATTTTATCAAATGACTAGAAGAGTGGAGATCAAAAGTGCACGACACAAAGAAATGATTAAGTTTTGCACTGATGAATATGCTAATTACCCTGAATAAATCATCACTCATTGTATACATATATTGAAATATAATTCTGTACCCCATAAAAGTATATAATCAGTATGTTTCAATAAATATAAAATAAAATGGCCTTGCCATGTTGCATTCCCAACAGTAGTGCACAAAGGTTTCAATTTTTCTACATCTCCATCACTTGTTACTTTTAGCTTTTTGATAGTGACCATCCTAATGGGTATAAGATGATATCACATTGTGGTTTCAATTTTCATTTCTCTAATGCTCAGCATCTTTTCATATGCTTTTTGGCCATTTATATATCTTATTTGAAGTAATTAAGTCTTTTTTCCATTTTTTAATCAACTTGTTTTTGTGGTTGAGTTGTAGGAGTTCTTTATATATTCTAGACATAAGCTCCTTATCAGATATATGATTTACAAATATTTTCTCACATTCTGTAGGTTCTTTTCACTCTGTTTCCTTTGATGTGCAGAAGTTTTTAAGTTTGATGTAGTTCCATTTGCCTATTTTGCTTTTGTTGTCTGTACTTTTGGTACCATATCCAAAAGTAACACATTATTACCAATCCGATGTCATGAAGCCTTTTCCCTATATTTTCTTTGAAGAGAGTCACAGTTTTAGGTATCATGTTCAGATCATTAATTCATTTTTATTTAATTTTCATTTACAGTGTAAAGTAAAGTTTCAACTCCATTATTTTGTATGTGGATATCCAGTTTGTCCAGCACCATTTGTTGAAAGAACTATCCTTTACTGATTATATGGTCTTGGCATCCTTATTGAAGATCATTTGACCATATATGTGAAAATGTATTTCTGAAGTCTTTATTTTGTACCATTGGTTTATATGTCTGTTCTTATGCCAGTACCACAGGGTTTCATTTACTGTAGCTTTGTAATATGTTGTGAAATTAGAAAGTGTGAGGTCTCCAAGTTTGCTCTTCTTTGTCAAAACTGTTTTGGCTATTTGAGGTGTCTTCCTGGGATTTTGATGAACAATGCATAGATTCTATAGATCATGTGGGGAAGAATGACATCTTAACAAATTGAGTCTTCCTGTTCATGAATACAGAATCTCTCTCCATTTATTTACATCTTCTTTAATTTCTTTCATAAAAGGTTTACTATTTTTCTCATTTAGACCTTGTATATATTTTGTTAGATCTATACCTATTCTATTTTTTTGGCACTAATGTAGATGATATTTTATTTTTTATTTTGAATTCCAGTGTTCATTGCTGGTATATATGGGAGCAATTGACTTTTATGTATTAACCTTGTATCCTGCAACCTTGTTTTAATTGTTTATTAGTTCCAGGGTATTTTTGCTGTTGTTGATTCTTTGGGATTTTCTATGTAAACAATCATGTCATTTGTGAACAAATTGTATTTCTTTCTTCTCAATCTGTATATCTTTTATTTCATTTTCTTTTCTGTTACATCAGCTAGAATTTCTAGAATGATGCTGATTAAGAGTGATTAGAAGACACATCCTTGTCTTTTTATGATGCTAACAAAAAAGCATTTATTTTCTCAGCATTAAAAATCACACTAGCTGCAGGTATTTTGTAGCTATTTTTCTTAAAATAGAGGGAATTCCCCTCTCCTCCCAGTGTGCTGAGAGTTTTTATGATAAATGGATGTTGGTTTTTCTCATGTTTTAATCCTTGGTTATTTCACTTTTTTTCTTGCCATATTTGCTATGTAGTTAAAAGAATGTTAGGTGTACTTTAGGCAGAGTTTCTTAGTGTTAATAGAAGCAGATATTTGGCATATTTACTAGGTAATAAGACCTGAGAAGTATCTGAGTTTCCTCTTTTCCTTCTCTTATCTCTCTGCCCCAGAATTTCATCTTATTTTTTTTCTATATTTATCTCCAATAAACCACTTTACATCTCATAAGTCTCATGATCCTCAATATAGCTCATGTAGCGCCATCAGCTCCCCTTCAAAAATCACATTATCAGACTATCTTCTCCATAAATTAGTATAGAAAAATAACACAGTTTTGGAGAAATTTTAATTAATTTTCTATGTCCTAAAGCAGTTGATCAAATTCCCAAATCTCTATATAAGATTTTTTAGGAGATAGTTTTTCTCTTAATAAGGAAAAAAGCTATACTTTCCTCTGTATCATAGACCTAATTAGCTAGCTAATCACCTTAATTCTTCATTTTACTCTGAAATAGTAAATAAAATTATAAATTAATATAGCATATTTTAATTTTTCTTTCAAAAATTATTCTAGTTAACATTACTATCTTTTAACTAATAGTCGAATTCTATTTATTATACTTTTCATTATTCTGGGTAAGTTAGTCATAGGGTGTAAAAAGTCTGGGCTTTGTACCATTAGACCTAGGTTTGAAATAACTCTACTTCAGGTTTATCATTGATTAAAAAAGAAAATCTTGCCCATGCTGTAGAATGACTGAAATAATTAAATGAGATAACTTATGAGACTCTACCCAATATACAACTGTTTACATAATAAACGTTCAATGAAAATTTATTGTAAATAAATTTTAGAAAGTTCAAACTCAATATCTGGACAATTTGCTCACAGACAGATCAGTTCTATTAATATAAATGAATCAAATTTTATTTGTAACAGATTCTTAACTAAAAGGAAAAAACATGTCTCCATTTTACTTTTTCATAGTTTATTTTTATTAGAATGTGGCAGATATACAGCTTGATAGAATACAGATATACAGCTTGATAAATTATCACAATAAACCAACTCAGGTAAACACCCACTCTAATCAAGAATAAATGCACTGCAAGCAATACAGAAGCTGTTTTTTCCCCTCTTATAATCACTAACTTCTCCCTTATCTCAAGTTAATAACTGTTAATTTTACTTGCTTTGAAATTTTATATGTATAGAATAAAATGGTATGGAATGATTTTTCACTCAGCATTATTTGTGAGATTCCACCCTGCTGTTGAGTGCCTCGGTAGTTTGCTCATTGTCATTCTCTTATGTGAATACATCACAATATGTTTATCAATGCATTTGGGTTGTTTCCAGTATGGAACTATGAATATGTAATATACTTTTTTGGACCTATGTATGAATTTTGGGGGGTACATACCCAGGTGTAAAACTTCAGGACTATAGAGTACATATCTTTAATATATACTGAAAAAAAAAGTTCCAAAAAAAGTTCTAAAGTGGTCATACCAATTTAGACAACCTTCAAAGTGTTTAAGAATACCAGTAGTCTCATTTCCTGATGAAACACTTTATTATTGGTATTGTAAATTTTAGGCAAAATAATGTGTACTTATAGACTTAGTTTGTAATTTACTGTTGAATAATGAACTGAATACATTTTTATATGTTTAATCACAACATAGATATCTTCCTTTTAGAAGTGATTGCTCAGGTATTTTGCCCATTTTTAAAAATTGAATTGTGTGACTTTTGTTTATTGATTAGAAGTTCTTTCTATGTATGTGCATATTGTAGATTCACACCTTTTAATATAGAATATATAAATATATGTATATAGCATATATACATACACATATATAGCATATATATGTGTATGTATATAGATATTTGTTTATATAGATACAGACAATCATATGTTTACATTGATATGAATAGAGAAATATAGTGAGATATGTAGATTTATAGATATAATTTTCTCTATTCCTTCTCTTTTCACTCTTTATTGCTGTCTTTGATGAAAAAAAATTCTAATTTTAGTGTGGTTCAAGTTAGTATTATCTCCCCCTTAATACTTAATGCATTTGTATGGAGATTTAGAAATATTTCCTTATCTATAGCCATAAAGAAAATATCTGATGTTATCTTCTATAAGCTAATTATCTTATCTTTCACATTTAAATATAAAATTTATTTCTATGTGCAGTCTAAAACAAAAGTTAAAAAAACATTCTATCCATATGAATATCCCATTTACTCAGCATCATTTAATGCAGTTTCTTCTTTTCTTCATTGCTCTGCAGTACCACTTTTGTCATAATACAAGTATCGATATATGTGTGGGCCAGTTTCCAGACTTTTATTCTGTTTATTTTTTTTCTATTCTTGCAACTTTAGCACTTCATTATAATCACAAGAGCTTTTTGTAAGGTCACTGAGGAAGGAGAAGCTAGCCAGGTAAAGGAAGGAAAGAAGATTTTATTAGCAAATGGCAAGCAGACCTGCCCGGCTGTGCCCAAAAATGGCATCAGCACCAAAAGACAGTTGGGTGTCTTCTTTTATAGGGTTAAGATTGGCATCAGGCCTAGCCTAGTAAGACAACAGTTTGCTCATGGGAACAGAGACTTGGGGAGACAGAAATCTTGGGCTAATCAAGGGAAGCAGTTACAATGTTACACTCTGGGTACAGCTTGCTCAGCCTGCTCATGGGAACAGAGACTTAGGGAGATAGAAACTTAGAGGAATGAAGCTTAGAGAAACAAAACCGAAGGGTGGAGCCTTTCTAAGAGTCAGGTTCTCAGTTCCAGGGATCTAACACTTTTCATATCCTTACATTTAAGGCATACTTCTTGTGATTAGCATATATATCTATTTTTCTAAAAATTCATTCTGACAGTCTCTCCTTTTTAATTGTAGCATTTACTCATTTTACATTTAATATAATTACTTATATATGTGGGCTTATATCTATCACCTTAACCTTTAATTTCTATTTGTATCGTATGTTCTATGGCCTTTTAAAAATGTTTTCTTGCCTTCTTTTGGATTAAGTATATCTTTAATATCAAAAAAAGCTAAAAACCTTTTCTTCAAAAATTGTAAAAAGACAAGGATGCTACTCTCACTACTCTCATTCGACATACTACTGGAAGTTCTAGCCAGAGAAATTAGGCAAGAGAAAGAAATAAAGGGCATCCAAATTGGAAAGGAGGAAGTCAAATTGTCCCTGTTTGTGGAAGACATGATCTTATATATAGAAAACCTAAGAGCTCCATCAAAAAACTCTTATAAGTGATAAACAAATTCAGTAAAACTGCAGGATACAAAATCAACATCCAATAATCAGTAGCAATTATACACCATTACAAACTAGTTGGGAATTTAAAAAAGAAGAAAACAACCCCTTTTATAATAGCTACAAAAAATAAAATACCTAGGAATAAATTTAAAGAGGTGAAAGATCTCTACAACAAAAACTATAAAACACTGATGAAAAAATTGAAGAGGACACAAAAAAGTGGAATGGCATCCATATTTATGAATTGAAAAAAAAAGCAATATTGTAAAAATGATCATACTACCCAAAGTGACCTACAGATTAAATGCAATCCCTTTCAAAATACTAATAACATTTTTCACAGATAAAAAAAATCATAAATTTTTTATGGAACCACAAAAGACCTCAAATACCCAAGGAAATTCTGAGCAAAAAGAACAAAGCCAGAGGCATTACACTACTTGACTTCAAACTATGCTGCAAAGCTCTAGTAACCAAAACAGCATGGTTCTGGCATAAAATAAAAGACACATAGACCAATGGAACAGAATAGAGAACCCAGAAATAAGTCCACATATTTACAGCCAACCAATTTTTGAAAAAGGTACCAAGAACACTTGCTGGGGAAAGGACAGTCTCTTCAATAAATGGTTCTGGGAAAACTAAATATTCATATGCAGAAGAATGAAATTAGACCCCTATCTCTCACTGTATACCAAAATCAACTCAAAATGTATTAAATAGTTAAATGTAATACTTGAAAATATGAAATAACTAGAAGAAAGCATAGGGAAAACACTCCAAGTCATTAGTCTTAGTGAAGATTTTATGGGTAAGACCTCAAATGCACAGGCAACAAAAGCAAAAATAGGTAAATAAAATTTTACCAAACTAAAAATCTTCATAACAAATAAAATGATCAGCAAGGTGAAGAGACAATTTGAAACATAAGAGAAAATATTTACACTATTCATCTGACAAGGGATTAATATCCAGATTATACAAAGAATTTAACTCAATAGCAAAAAAAAAGAAAGAAATCCAATTAAAAAATGGACAAATAAGCTGAATAGACATTTTTCCAAAAAAGACATACAAATGGCCAACAGGTATTATATAAAAAATTGCTCAACATCACTAATCAAATAATGGCTATTACTGAAAAGACAAAAAAATAACAAATGTTGCCAAGGATGCAGAAAAAAAGGGAACTCCTACACACCGTTGGTAGGAATGTAAATTAGCAGAGCCATTATGAAAAACAGTATGGAAATGTCTCAAAAAACTAAAACTAGAACTGCCATATGATCCAGCAATCCCACTACTGGGTATATATCCAAAGGAAAGGAAATCAGCATGTCAAAAGGACACTTGCACTCCCATGTTTATTACAACACTATTCACAATAGCCAAGATATGGAATCAACCTAAGTGTCCATAGACAGATAAATGGATAAAGAAAGTGTGTATATATACACAGTGGGATGCTATTACGCCATGAAAAAAGAATGAAATCCCATCATTCCCAGCAACATGGATGAGCTTGGAGGACATTATGCTAGGTAAAATAAGACAGGAACAGAAAGAGAAACACCTCATGTTCGAACTCATATGTGGAAGCTAAGAAAGTTGATCTCATAGAAGTAGAAAATAAAATAGTGGTTACTACAAGCTGGGAAATTCAGGAGGGAGGGGAAAACTGAGAGACTGGTAAATGAATACAAAATTAAAGCTAGATAGGAGGAATGTGTTCTAGTGTTCTATAGCACTAAAGGATGACTATAATTAACAGCAACTTAATAGCTAGAAGAGAGGAATTTTAATGTTCCCCACACAAGTACGTGATAAATATTTTAGGTGATAGATATGATAATTGCCCTAATTTTATCATTAAGCATTCTTCTATATTTTTTTAGTAGGTACTCAAAATATTACAAAATGTACCCTTGACTAATTAAAGTCTAATAATATCAGCAGTTTTACTACTTCCCAGATAATGCAAGGACCTAAGAACACAATAAGTCTAATTATTCCACTTCCATATTTGTGCTATATTTGTTATATACATATATTTTAAATTCAACAAGGTATCATCATCATCATTATCATCATAATCATTTTGTAAGTTAATTTTCTTTTGGTGTTATGCACACGTATTAGTTTTCTAAGGGTTCCATAACAAAATACTACAGATTGCCTGGCTTAAACAAAAGAAATTTATGTTCTTATAATTCTGGAAGCTAGAAGTACAAGATCAAGGTGTTGGCAGGTTTGATTTCTTCTGAAGCGTTTCTTTTTGACTTGTAATGGCTGCCTTGTTGCTGTGCCCTTACATGGTTGTCCTTCTGTCTTTTCTGTATCCTAATCTCCTTTCTTTAAAGAATACCAGTTATATTGAATCAGGGCCTACCCTAAAGATCCCATTTAAATTTAATTGCCATTTTAAAACCCTGTCTCCAAATATAGTCACATTCTGAGGTACTGGAAATTAAGGCTTTAATATTTGAATTTTGGGGGGACACAATTCAGCTCATAACAGCATATGCTTACTGCTTTACATTCTTACTCCATTCTGTTTCTTTGTGCTCCCACCTGGAATTATTTTCTTTTTGCCTAAAGAATTGCTTTTAGTATCATCTTTAATGTGAGTCTGCTGCCATTGAACAGCAATTAGCACATCCATCATCTAATTGTTGTTGTTGTTGTTTATTGGAAGCATCTTTATTTTAACTTCAGTTTTTTAATAGACTTAATTTTTTTCGATAAGTTTGAGGTTCACATCAAAATTGAGCAGAAGATACAATGATTTTACATACACATATTTCCCCTACCCTCACATATGCACAGACTCTGCCACTATTACCATCCTATATCAACGTGACACATTTGTTACAATCAATGAACTTACATTGACATACAATCATATAAGTTCATAGTTTACATTAGAACTCAGTCTTGATGTTGTATATTCTACAGGTTTTGATAAATGCATAATGACATGTATTCATCATTATAGAATTATATAGATATATTATATAGATATATTGCCCTAAAAGTCCTGTGTTTTGCTCATTTATCCCTTCTTCCCTTATCTTTGACAGTCACTAATTCTTTTACTGTCTCCATAGGTTTGTCTTTTCTGATGTGTCATGTAGTTGGAATCATACCGTAAGGAGTGATTTCAAATTGGCTTCTTTCACTTAGTAATATACACTTAAGGTTCTTCATGTCTTTTCATGGCTTGGTAGCTTATTTCTTTATAGTGCTGAATAATATTTCGTTGTCTGGGTGGACTGCATTTCATTTATCCATTTACCTACTGAAGGACATCTTGGTGGCTTCCAAGTTTTGGCAATTATGAATAAGGCTGCTGTAAATATTCATGTGAAGGTTATTGACTGGACATAAGTTTTCAACTCATTTCTGTAAATACTAAGGAGCATGACTGCAGAATTGTATGGTAAGAATATGTTTAGTTTTGTAAGAAAACTGCCAAACTGTCTTCCAAAGTGGCTATAACATTTTGCATTCCCACCTGCAATGAACAAGAGTTATTGTTACACTACATCCTCATCAGTATTGGGTGTGGTCAGTGTTTTGAATTTTTCTAGTAAGTTGTCAGGCCTTGAAAACTAATGCCACCTTAAGTGACATTACAAGCAGCGCCATTATGGGCCCACAAGGGCGTATTAACGTGGCAACCTAAGATGGCGCTGGGAGGAAGTAGGGTTGGAGTGTCTGCAGGAACCTTGCCTTAGCCCTTATTGGCTAAATACGCGCTTCCGTGCTTGTGAACACTGCGTGATTGCAATAGCTAGGCATTGAGACAGGATGCATGCTCTCGTAACCTTTAAGCTGATTGGAGGATGTAAAAACCTCCCTTCCCCATTTGCCTTTAAAACCAAGTGCTTGTGTGATAATAAACGGAACTGCTCGACAGAAACCCAGCTGCTGCTGAGTGTCCTTTAATGGGCTGGTTGGGGCCCGCGGCTGTGCTCACCTCTCTTCACCGCTCTCTTCCCCCGTCTCTTTCCAACGGGGACTGGAGGGAAAGAGGAATCCAGGCAATTCGCTCGCCCACCAGAAGGAACACCAAAGGAGAGACTGATACCGAGGCAAGGGCTGTTTGGGTCGGCTGTAAGTGTGTAATTGTATCTCACTGATGCTTTAATTTGCAATTCCATAATAACATATGATGTTGAGCATATTTTTATAGGCTTATTTTCCATTTGTATATTTTCTTCTCTGGGGTGTCTGTTCAAGTATATTGCACATTTTTAATTGTTCATTTTATTATTGTTGAGTTTTTTAAGCTCTGTGTATATTTTGGATAATAGCACTTTATCAGATTTGTTTTTTTCAAATATTTTTTTCCAAGTCTGTGGCTTGTCTTCTCATTCTCTTGACAGTGTCCTTCACAGAGCAGAAGTTTTTTAACTTTAGTCAACTCCACCTTATCAATTATCTCTTTGACAGATTGTGCCTTTGTTATTGTATCTAAAAAGTCATCACCATACCCAAGGTCATCTAGATTTTTTCCTATGTTATCTTCTAGGCATTTTGTAGTTTTACATTTCAGCATATGATCCATTCTGAGTTAATTTTTATGACAGGCGTTAGGTATGTGTCTAGGTTTATTTCTTTGCACGTGGATGTCCAATTATCTCACCACCATTTGTTGAAAATGATATTTCCTCTATTGAATTGCCTTTGCTCTTTTGTCAAAGAGCAGTTGACTATATTTTTGTAGGTATATTTCTGGGCTCTTTATTACATTCCATTGTTATATTTGTCTGTTCTCTCACCAATACCATACTGCCTTAATTACTGTAGCAATTAAGTATAGTAAGTGCTAAAGTTGGGTAGGGTCAGAACTCTGACTTTATTCTTCTTCAATATTGTGTTGGCTATTCTGGGTCTTCTGTATGTTCGTGTAAACTTTAGAATTAGTTTGTTGTCAATATCCACAAAATAACTTGCTGTAATTTTGATTAGGATTGTGTGGAAACTATAGATCAAGTTGGAAAGAACTGGCATGTTGACAATATTGAGTCCTGCTATCCATTAAAATGAAATATCTCTTTGCTAATTTGTCCTTTTTAAATTTCTTTTATTAGAGTTTTGTAGTTTTCCTCATACAGATCTCATACATATTTTGCTAGATTTATACCTGAGTGTTTTTTGGGGGTTGCTAATGTAAATGTATTATGTTTTTAATTTCATATTCCACAGGTTTATTGTTGGTATATAGTAAAGTGATTGACTTTTGTATATTAACCTTGTATCCTGCAAACTTCCTAAATTCATTTATCAGTTCCAGGAGTTCTTTTGGATTTTCTCCATGGAAAATGTCATCTGAGAAAAAAAAATTATTTATTTCTGCCCAATTAGTATATATTTTAATATTTTTCCTTATTGCATTAGCTAGGACATCCAGTATTATGTTGAAATGGAGTGATGATAGGGGACATCCTTGCCTTATTTCTGATCTTAGCAAGAAAGCTTATATTTTCTCCCCATTAAGTATGATGTTGGCTACAAGTTTTTTTGTAGATACTCTTTATCTATTTGATGAAGTTCCCCACTATTCTTAGAGTGTTCAGAGTTTATATCATCAACGGATGCTGGATTTCGCCAAATGATTTTTCTGCCTCTATGAATATGATCATGTAAATTTGTCTTCTTTAGCCTGTTGATGTGACAGATTGCATTAATTGATTGTCGAATGTTGAGCCAGCCTTGTATACCTGATATAAATTCTACTTGGTTGAGGCATATAATTATTTTTAATCATTATTACACATTTTTCTAATGTTTTGGACAAACTTTGCATCTATGCTTACAAAATATTTTTTATTTTTATTTTTATTTCTTTATTTTTTAAATGGCATGTATTATTTCTACATATTTATGGGGTACAGTGTTATATTCAATACATTTATACATGTACACATGTGTGATGAACAAATCAAGGTAATTAACATATCCATCTCAAAAACTTACCATTTCTTTGAAAGAGAGCATTTGAGCTTCTTCCTTCTAGCCATTTGAAAACATAACAAAAATTGTTATTAATTATAGATGCCTAGCACTACTGTAGACCACTAGATCTTATTTTTTCTGTCTAGCTGTAGTTTTGTGTATGTTAACTAACCTCTCCTTTTCCTACTCCCTCCTCCCCTAACCAGCTTCTAATACCACAGTTCTACTTTGTACATCTGTAAATGCAACTTTTTTGTTAGCTTTTGTACATGAATGAGAACATGCAGTATTTATCTTTCTGTGTCTGACTTAACATAATGTCCTCCAGGCTCATCCATGTTGCTGCAAATGACATATATATATATTTTTTTAAAGCTTACATTGAGCTGTAGTTTCCTTTTCATGTAATATCTTCTTATAGTTTTTGCATTAGGGTAGCACTGAGCTCACAATCAGTTGGAATGTTTGAATCTTATGGATGAGATTGTAAAAAATTGGTATAATTCCTTCCTTAAATGTTTTCTGGTAAAGTTGACTAGTAAATACATCTAAACCTGCTATTCTCTGTTTTGGAAGTGTATTAATTATTTATTCAATTTCCTTAATATATACAGGCCTATTCAGATTGTCTGTTTCTTGTATGAGTTTTGGCAGATTGTATCTTTCAAAGAATTGATCCATTTCATCTAGGTTATAATGCATGTGGACATAGTATTGTTTGTAATATTCATTTATTACTTTTTTAATGTACATGAGACTTTTTGTGATGTGTCCCCTCTTTTATTTCTGATATTAGTAATCTGTGTTTTCTTTTTTTCTTATTTAGCCTGGCTAGAGGCTTTTTGCTTTTATTGATCTTTTCAAAGAACTACCTTTTGGTTTTGTGCTTTTCTCTATTGATTTCCTGTTTACAATTTTGTTGATTTTTGCCCTAACTTTTATTATTTATTTACTTTTGGTTACTTTGGATTTAATAAGCCCTTTTACTATTTTCCTAAGGTGAAGGTTTAGATTACTGCTTTTAGATATTTCTCCTTTCCTAATAATATACATTCAATGCTATAAATTTCTCTCTAAGCATTGCTTTTGCTGCATCCCACAAATTTTATTGTATTTTCAATTTAATTAAGTTTAAAAAAAATTAAATGTTTCTAATTTTTTGAGATTTCTTCTTTAATCTATGTGCTATTACCTAGAAGTGAGTTGTTAGTATTTGAGTATTCTGAAATTTTTCTGTTATCTTTCTGTTATTGATTTCTAGTTTAATTCTATTGTTGTCTGGGACTAGACATTGTAGGATTTTTATTATTTTAAATTTGTGTAGGTGTGTTTTATGACCAAGAATTTTGGCAATGTTGGTGAATGTACATGTGAGCTTGAAATAAGTGTATAATCTGTAGTTGTTGGAGAGTCTATAGATGCCAATTACATTCAATTGATAGACTGTTCTGTTGACTTCATTTTACTGATTTTCTACCAGTTGGATCTGCCCATATCTAATTAATGAGTGTTGACATTTCCAACTAAAATGGCAAATTCATCTTTTTTTTTTTTTTTTGCAGTTCTGCCAATTTTTCCATCAGAAGATCAAAGTACATGATGTTAGATGCATATGCATTAAGGATTATTATATCTTCTTAAAGAATTGTCCCCATTATCACTATATAATGTCCATCTTTATCTCTGATAACATTTCTTGCTCTGAATTCTCCAGTTTCTGAAATTAATAAAGCTACTCCTGCTTTATTTTGGTCAGTGTCAGCATGATATATATTTCCTTATCCCTTTACTTTGAATCAATATGTTTCTTTATATTTAAAATGGCCTTTTTGTAGACAAAATATAGTTAAATCTTGTCTTTTGATCCACTATAATAGTCAGTCTTTTTAAAACAGCTTTATTGAATTATATTTGATATACAAAAAAAACTGCATATGTGCGAAGTAAGTGCATGTTTAATGTATACATTTTAATGAGTTTAGACATATGCATACACCTGTTATTATATCACCACAATAAAGGTAATAAACATATCCGGCACCTCCAAAAGTTTCCATGTACCTCCCTTTCTTGTGGCTAGAACATTTAACATGATATCTACCTTCCCAACAAATTTTTAAGTGCAAAATACTTTGTTTTTAATAATAAGTGCTGTATTATAGAGCAGATCTCTAGAACTTATTTGTCTTACATAACTGAAACTGTAGATCCATTGAACAACAACTGCTTGTTTCACTCTTTATACAACCCCTGGCAACCACCATCCTATTTGCTGCTTCTACGAGTTTGATTACTTTAAATACCTCAAGGAAGAAATTGTGGGCTGAGGGGGCTTATCTCATCCCTGAGCTGTTCCACCTTGGAGGTGGGGCAACACAGATAAAGTGAAATTGCTCTTACCCTCTTCAATGTGTTTATGCTCAGATTATTTGCTCTATCTTAGTCCTGGAAGCTTAAGGCTAGACTGCAAGTCTCCCACAAAGTTAATCTTATTCATGTATGGTTGCCAAAGTCAGTGCTTCTGTTATGGAATAAGGACTGGAAACTTCTATTCCAAAATCTCGCTGACATCCTGCTACACGTATTTTATATTTTCTGTCATATTTTGAAATAAATTCAGAGCTTTTTATTTATCTCCAGTTTCTCATTTTTGGGTAGTACTTCAAAAATTTTTTCTACGTGGTGATTTTATAAAATAATATTTTAAAATGTACTATCAATCCATATCTCTGCAGTATCTTATTATTGTCTCATTACTTTCTAAATTATACATTTTATGTGGAATTGTAATTAGAGTCTTGGTGGCAAATGGATATTATTGTTGAAAAAAAGGTATTAAGTAACCTGTGATCATGTTCTTCCACTAATTAACTAGAATCCCATTAAAACTTATTAGCACAGACAAATGTTTAATTAAGTTTCCTTTAAAAATTAATGTTTTTAATGAATCTTATTTTCCAACCTTTGACATACCTTATGTGGGCTATTCTCCAATCAGTTAGATATGGCATTTACATATTTAACATAAACACAAAGTTTAGATGGACATAGTTTGATTAACATAATTAATATGAATATATTCTATAAAAGCATCAGTCATGAAGTATTAAAAAAGCTTACCCAGTAGTATAGTAGCACCCTCCTTCTGTGATTTTACTTACCTTAACCACACTGTGGTCAAACACAGTCTGAAAATGTTAAGTAGAAAATTACAAAAATAAATAATTCATAAGTTTAAAATTGTACACTGTTCTGAGTAGTATGATAAAATCTCATGCCATCTTGCTCTGTTCCACCCAGGAAAGTAAATTATTCCATTCTCCAATGTATCCACACTGTAAACAAGTACACTATCCATCCATTAGTCACTTAGTAGCTGTCTAGGTTATCAGATCAACTGTCACAGGATTGCAGTGCTTGTGTTTAAGTAACCCTTTTTAATTATCATTAAACCCTTTAAAATTATTATTAAAAAATAATTTTACATAATTATTGCCCCAAAGCACAAGATTAGTGATGCTGGCATACTGTCACAATTGCTTTATTTTATTATTAGTTATTGTTGTTAATCTCTTACCATGCCTAATTTATAAATTAAACTATTATTGGTATATATGTATAGAAAAAAACATAGTATGTATATGGGTTCAGTACTATCCATTGTTTCAAACATGCACTAACGGTCTTGAAATATATCCTCCATGAATAAAGAATGACTACTGTAATAAAAGAGATTATTGTACTTTAAAATTAAACCAAACCATACAAAATGATCTCTAAAAACATATTCAATGATTTGTATATGTGGGTTATATACTCATCATTTAATTTAGTACCCACATACATTTTATTAGTGATGGTAGTGGATAGTTGCCAAAACACATTAGCTCCCTCAAAACATGCATAGTAATAGTTGAAACATGTGAGCAACCATTTTTGTAATAATCAATAAAAATGATATCCAATAGCACAATTAGCTTTTGTTAGACCGTTAAAGTTGTGTAATATGGGCTTAATAAAGTTCTTAAGCAGCCTCTTTTTTTCACTTTTGAAACAGAATCATTTATTGGATTTTTGTTAGAACAAAATTGAACATATTGCCTAATATTAGGAAAAGATGGATTAATGTATCTGTCAGTCTACTCATTTATTTTAATACACCAATGGCATGGCATGAAGACCCCCAGGCATAATCTATAATAGTTTTCCAACTGCATTTGTTAAATACTTCAATTAGAATGTATATCATTCATTTGATTGATTGTATTAATTTCAAAAAAAGTAGGAAAAGTTATGAGGTCTAAGTATATAATTTATCCAATCTTGGTGTCAGTTTCACTTTATGATTTGATCAATTTATTTCTTTTATCAAGTGAAAAAAGGAATGGTAGCAACATAATTTCTCTAAATAGCAATTATTTAAATTAATTTTCAAGTTTACTGTTAAACCTTTTGAGATTTTGAATTAACACTTTAATTAATTTGTAGTTTTTAATTTGCTCCCCAAATGCTTCTATTTATTGCCAACAGTATATTTATTTTACATGTCAATACACAGAGGATTAAATTAAATGAAGAAAAAGTGAGATTTCTTATGTGACTTTTAAGTTAACTTCAGATTCCTCTTGATTTTAATGGTTTTGAGATTAAGTGGTTTTATTTTCAGGAAGAGGCATAATTAATTGAAAAGCCACATATAAATTATAGTTTATGGAATATTTGGAGTTCAAGTAAAATACTGTGATTTTAATATAAAAGGCAAGCACTGTAAAAAGACAAGCAGCTACAGTTTGATAAATATATAATGAATGGTTACAGGAATAGAAATAAAAAAGGGTAGGGAAATGCTAAATTTTACACTCAAGTGTCTGTCATTCTGCATATACAACATATTTCTTGGAGTAGTTTTTCTGTCAACCATATCTTCTTTACATTTATTCCAATAGTTTCCCTGGTGAAAAATAATTACAGACATGAGAGAGAAGAAATAAAGTCAAAGAAGAGACACAGTTTTCTGAGGTATGCATACAAAGAACGGAACAAAATACCTAGCCTGTATTAGGCATTCATTAAATGTTAAATATATTCCCTTCTTTGCCTCTCCACTTAACACTGAAAATTAACCTAGGCCATTGTATAAATTCAAAAGCACAGGCAGAAAGTAGAAGACTTGAGGAGAGTGACATCAACTAAATAGTGGGATAAGAGATTCCTAACATCAACCCCCCACAGAAGCATCAATTTTGACAACTGCTCAGGGATAAAAGTACCTTTGTGGGAGTTTGGAAGCCCAATCAATAAGTAACAGCACATCACTGGAGCAGAAATATTGGAGAAGGTAAGAATAGTTTTACTTTACCCATGTTACCCCTTTCCCAATGAGGCACAGCTCAGTGCCGAAAGGGATCCCTCTTAGCCCACAGTTTCTCCCATAGGGGAAAACAAGAGCACAGTGAGTTAGAGCCTGGCTCCTCTAGCTATGTGAGACACTACCCCAGAAAACCACATTTTTTTTACCCCATCCAAAATACCAAAGTGATTGTTACAGATGAAGGATTGGGAGAGGCTGGGAGCAGAGAAGAGAGGAGGCAGATCCTACTAATTTCTCCACTGACTAGATTAGAAAGTCACCTTTGCATTAGATGATTGGGTCACCTCACCTATTTCTCCCCCTTCACAGGCCCACAGGCACAACAAATGCTCCAAGTACCTCTCCCCAGGCTGGCTCCCTGAGCATGCTCCTGTGGACAGCAGTGTAAGTATCTTATGCAGACAGCTGGCTCAACTTTGTAGAATTGAGAGGAGGAGTGCAAACTTAAGACAAGTATTTCAGGGAACTGCCTTAGGAAAAGCAAATGGGCCCAACACCTTGCTTGGCTTTGTGGAATTGAGAGAAGACAAACAATCTTAAGAACTACCTCCACCACCAACAGGGAGCAAATAGTGTGGAAAGGGGTCATACATAAAAAAGTTCTGAGAGAACCTCAGAACCTCTAGTGGGGTGGATTGGAGAAAGCATTTCTCTCACGAAGCCAGTAGGAAAGACTGGAGAAAGTGACTCTTTCTTCAAATGCAAAAATAGCAATGCAAGTCTTCAAGGAACATGAAAAATCAACAAAATAAAGTAAAATAAAATATCATCAAAGGAAACAATAATATTCCAGTAACCAACCAAAAAAAAAAAAAAAAACAAAAAAAAAAGGAAATCTAAGAATTGCCTCACAATGAAACCAAAATTATTATTATTATTTTTTTGTCTTTTTTGTGACTGGTAAGGGGATTGCAACCCTTGGCTTGGTGTCGTCCACACTGCGCTCATCCAGTGAGCACACCGGCCATTCCTATATAGGATCCGAACGCGTGGCGGGAGCACTGCTCCGCTCCCAAGTGCTGCACTCTCCCGAGTGCGCCACGGGGCCGGCCCCCAAAATAATTTTTTAAGAGAGCTTAGTGAGCTACAAGAGAACACACTTAGTCAACTCAACAATGTCAGAAAAACAATGCATAAACAAAAAGAGAAGTTCATAAAGAGAAAGCAATCATAAGAAAAAAACAAACAGAAATTCTGGATTTGAAATATCCAATTAATAAAATTAAAGATGCATGAGAGTCAATAGCAGACTTGATCAAGAAGAAGAAATAACCTGTGAACTCAAAGAAAGGTCATTTGAAAATTTCTGATCAGAGGAGAAAAAAGGAAAAGAGAGAAATAACTAATGGAGAAAGCCTATAGGATTTATGTGACAACATTAAGAGAGGTATGTTCATATTATAGGAATTTGAGAGGGAGAGGAGAAAGAAAAATGGGGAAAACACTTATTTAAAGAAATAATGGCTGAAAATTCCCACATATGGGGAGATATGTGGACATCTAGATACAATAAGGTCAAAGTCTTCAAACAGGTTCAACTCAAGACCTCTGCAAGACACATTACAATCAAACTGCCAAAAAAAAAAAAAAAGAAAAACCCAAAAAAACAAAAACAAAAGAAAAATAGGGAATTTTGAAAGCAGCAAGCAAAAATAAGCTCATCACTTAGAAGGGAACCCCCAAAAGACTGTGAGCAAACTAAGAAATCTTAAAAGCTAGAATAGAGTTGGATGATATATTCAGAGGGGTGAAAGAAAAAAAAAAAGCCAACTAAGAATATTTTATTTGAAAAGATATTCTTCAGAAAATGGAAGAGATAAAGATTTTCTCAGAAAAACAAAAGTTAAAGTGGTTCATCACTACTAGACCTGCCTTACAAGAAATGCTAAAGAACGTTCCTCAAGCTAAAATGAAAAATGTTAATTAGTAACATGAAAACATATGAGAGTATAAAAATTATTGGTAAAGGTAAGTATATAATCAAATACAGAATACTATAATACTGTAATTGCGATGTGTAAATTACTTTTAACTCTAGTATAAAGGTCAAAATTCAAAAATATTCAAAAAAACTATAGCTACAAGTTGTTAACAAATGCACAATATAAGAAGATGTAAATTGTGACATCAAAAACGTAAAATGAGGGTGAGGAATAAAAGTATAGATTTTTTTCATCCGATCAAATTTAAGTTATTATCAGCTTAAAATAGACTGTTATATCTATAAGATATTTTAAGTAAGCCTCATGGTAACCACAATGCAAAAACTTATAGTAGATACACAAAAGATAGAGAAAGAAATCGAATAATCTTTTGGTAAAGGAACACAAAATTTCAGCTAGAAAAGAGAAATAGATTCAAGAGATCTATTCAACAACATGTGACTGTAGTTAATAATAATGTATTATAGGTGAAAATCACTAACAGAATAGGTTTTAAGTGTTCTCATCACAAAAAAATAAGTATTTGAGGCAGTGCTTATGTTAATTAACTCAATTGAGCCATTCCACAATATATACATATTTCAAAATATCATGTTGTACAAAATAAATATGCATAATTTTTCTTGTCAATTAAAAAAATAACATAAACCAGACAAAGATACAACAAAAAAAGAAAACTGCAGGCCAATATTCTTGATGAATATAGATGCAAAAATCCTCAATAAAATGCTAGCTAACAGAACACAACAACACATACACAAAATTATACACCGTGATCAAGTGGAATTCATCCCAGGGATGCAAGGTTGGTTCAACATATGCAAATCAATAAATGTGATGCATCACAACAATAAAATCAAAGACAAAAATCGTATGATCATCTCTATAGACACTGAAAAAGCATTTGACAGAATTCGACATTTGTTCATGATAAAGACTCTCTACAAGTCTCTACAAGATGGTGTATTAGTCTGTTTTGTGTTGCTATAACAGAACACCTGAGACTGGGTAATTTATAAAGAACAGAGGTTTATTTGGATTATGATTCTGGGACAGCTGAATCTGGTGTGGGTTTCGTGTTCCTTCTACTCATGGCAGAAAGTGGCAGGCAGCCAGCAGGTAGAAGCAGATCACATGGTGATAGGAAGTAAGAGGTGGGGGGTGGAGGTGCCAGGGTCTTTTAATCAACCAGCTCTCACAGGAACTAACAGAGTGAGATCTCACTCAGGCCCCTGTCCCTCAGGGAGAGCATTAATCCATTCATAAGGGATCTGCCCCCATAACTCAAATGGCTCCCAACACTGCCACATTGTAGATCAGATTTACACGTGAATTTTGGCAGAGACAACAAGTCCAAACTCTATCAGATGGAAAGTATCTCAACACAATTAAAGTCATATTTGGCAAGCCCACTGCTGATATCACCCTGAATGGGGAAAAGCTTTTACCTTAAGAACAGGAACTAGGCAAGGATGCCCACTCTCACTACTCCTATTCAACATAGTGTTGGAAGTACAAGCCAGAGCAATCAGAGAAGGAAAGGAAATAGAGGGCATCCAGACTGGAAAAGAGGAAGTCAAACTGTCCCTGTTTGAAGATCATATGATTCTATATATAAAACAGCCTCTACAAAAAAAAGTTAGAGTTTAAAAATGATTTCAGCAAAGTTGCAGGATACAAAATCAACACACAAAAATCAATAGCATTTCTATACTCCAACAGTAAACATGCAGAAAAAGAAATCAGGAAAGCTAGCCCATTTAAAATAGCCACCAAAAAAATAAAATATTTAGGAATAAAGTTAACCAAGGCTGTAGAAAATCTCTATGATGAGAACTGCAAACCACTGTTGAAATAAATTAAAGAGGACACAAAAAGATGGAAAGATATACCATGCTCTTGGATTGGGAAAATTAACATTGTGAAAATGTCCATACTACTCAAACTGATCTACAGATTCAGTGCAATCCGCATCAAAATTCCAATGACATTTTTCTCTGAAATGGAAAAAATTATCTTTACATTTATACGGAATGACAAAAGACCATAAATAACCAAAGCAATCATGAGCAAACCCCCCCCCAAAAAACCCCCCAAAACCTGAAGGCATAATGTTACCTGACTTTAAACTATACTACAAAGCTATAATAACCAAAACAGCATGGTACTGGCATAAAAACAAACACATGGATCATTGGAATACAGTAGAGATTCCAGAAATCAACCCATACAACTATAGCCATCTGATCTTTGACAAAGGCACCAAGTCTACACACTTGGGAAGAGACTGCCTCTTCACCAAATAGTGCTGGGAAAACTGGATATTCATATGCAGGGGAATGAAATTAGACCCATACCTCTCACCATATACCAAAATCAACTCAAAATGGATTAAAGAATTAAATATACATCCTGAAACAATAAAACTCCTTAAAGAAAACATAGGGGCAACACTCTAGGAGTAGGATTGGGTACAGATTTCATGAATACAAACCCCAAAGCACAGACAAACAAAGAAAAAATAAACACATGGGATCATATCAAACTAAAAAGCTTCTGCAAAGCAAAAGAAACAATCACCAGAGTGAAAATACAAGCAACAGAGTGGGAGAAAATATTTCAAATATATACATCAGACAAAGGATTAATATCCAGAACATACAAGGTACTCAAACAACATTACAGCAAAAAAACAAGTAACCCAGTGAAAAAATGGGCAAAGGAGCTGAATAGCCATTTCTCAAAGGAAGATATAAGAATGGCCAACAGGCACATGAAAAAATGCTCAACATCCCTCAATATTCGGGAAATGCAAATCAAAACCACTGGGAGATACCATCTCACTCCAGTTAGGATGACTAAAATCCAAAAGAAGGAGAATGATAAATGCTGGTGAGGTTGTGGAGAAAAAAGAACTCTCATACACTGTTGACGGGACTGCAAAATGGTGTAGCCTTTATGGAAAATGGTATGGAGATTCCTCAGACAATTACAGATAGATCTACCATATGACCCAGCTATTCAACTGCTGGGAATATACCCAGAGGAATGGAAATCATCATGTTGAAGGGATACCTGTACTCCCATGTTTATTGGAACCAGCCCAAATGTCCATCATCAGATGAGTGGATATGGAAAATGTGGTACATCTACACAATGGAATACTACTCTGCTATAAAAAAGAATGAAATACTAGCATTTGCAGCAACATGGATGGACTTAGAGAAAATTATATTAAGTGAAATAAGCTGGGCACAGAAAGAGAAGTACCACATGTTCTCACTTATTTGAGGGAGTTAAAAATAAATAATAAATAAATAAATAAATAAATAAATAAATAAGTATGTAAATAAATAAGTAAGTAAGTAAATAAATAAATATACAAACAAATGATGGGGGGGAAGAAGACACAGCAATCACAACAATTCCTTGAACCTGTTAAGACAAGTGAACAGATATGATGCTGATGGGGGTGGGGGAAAGGAAGGGGGAAAGAGGAATTGGTAAAGGGACATGAAAATCAACTACACTGTATATCAATAAATTAAAATTAAAAAAAATTAACTTAGAGGAAGAAAAATATATTTAAAAAAGAAACAAAACATACAAATATAGAATATTATTAAATCACAAAGGAAGACAGCAAGAGAGGAAGACAAAAACAAAGGAAATGCAAAACAGCCAAGAAATAATTAACAAAGTGTGTATAGTAAGTTCTTATCTGTCAACAATTACTTTTAATACAGATGAATTAAATTTTCCAATCAAAAGACATATAGTGGCTGAATGTAATTAAAAAGCAAAATCCAACTATATGCCACCTACCAGAGACTCACTTCAGCTTAAATACATACATAAGTTGAAAGTGAAAGGATGCAAGAAGATATTCCATGCAAATGGAAAACAGAAGATGATAGGGCTAGCTGTACTTATATCTATGGGACCGTGCCCTTTTTCTAAGCAAAAACAACAGATGGCCTAAATGGATAAAAGGTGGCACCCAAGGGAAGTTAAGGGGGAGGGCTAAGCATAGAGAGGCAAGGCACGTGCACATTTGACCTTTTCAAGGATTGGCCTAAGCTTGGAAATCCCTGCCTGCTAAGCATATAAATATGATCTTTAGTGTTACAATAAACGGAACTGCCTGACAGAACCCCCGCTGCGTGTGTATGTGTTTATTCCCTATCTGGGAGAACAGTGGTGTGCTCACCCATCTCTTGGAATCTCTTTATGCCCCGTGTCCTAGGGGGGAGAAAAGGGCAATCCCTTTGGCTCCAACCCTCTAGGGAAAGGAAAAACCTGTTGGGGTCCCGTGTGGCCGCCGGAGACACCCAACATATATCAGACAAAATAAACTTTAAGTCAATAAAAATCACACAAGATAAAGAACATCATTATATGATAATAAAAATGTCCATCATCAAGAGAATATAACAATTGTAAATGTACATGTACCCAACATAAGAGAACCTAAATGTACAAAGCAAATGTTAACATATCTGAAGGTAGAAATAGAAAGCAACATGGTAATAGTAGGGGACTTCAATATTCCACTTTCAACAATTGATAGATGCTCCAGACAGAACATCAATAAGGAAATATTGAACTTTAACTACACTTTAGGCCAAATGAACCTAGTAGATATATACAAAACATTTCATCCAACAACAGCAGATTACATATTTTTCTCAATACATGGAATAGTCTCAGGATAAATCCTATGTTAGGTCATAAAACAAGTTTTAACAAATTTGAGATTGAAATTATATCAAGTATCTTTTCTGAGAACAATCATATAAAGAAATCAAAAATTGGAAAATTCACAAACATGGAAATTAAACAACACACTCCTGAACTTTCAATGGGTCAAACAAGAAATCAAAAGGGATTCCACAAAATACCTTGAGACAAGTGAAAATTGGAAACACAAAATACTAAAACTTATGGGTTGTAACAAAAGCAGTTCTAAGAGGGGAAGATAACTATACCAAAAAAAAAAAAAAAAAAAAAGGATTAAAGACTTTAACAAAACCTGTAACCTTAAAACTCTTAGAATGAAATGGGAGAAAAGCTCCATGACCTTGGTCTTGGCAGTGGTTTCTTGGATATGACACCAAAAGCAAAGGCTACAAAAGCAAAAACAGACAATAAAATATCAAACTAAAATTTTATGCATTCTAAAGATAAAAATCAACAAAATGAAGTGGTAACATAATGAAAAGAGAGAAAATATTTGCACACTGTATATCTGATAGGAGGTTAATATTCAAAAAATATAAAGAACTCATAAATCTCAATGGCAAAAAATCAAATAATCTGGTTAAAAAAATGTATAAAGGATCTGAACAGACATTTCTCCAAACAGACATACAAATTGCCAAATATATGGAAAGATGCTCAATATTACTAATCATCAGAGAAATGCAAATAAAAACCATGAAATATCTATCACTTCATTCCTGTTAGGGTAGGTAGATATTACCAAAAAGTCAAAAGATAAGTGCTGGTGAGAATCTGTAGTAAAGTGGATCCTTATACATTGTTGGAAGAAATGTAAATTAATACAGCCATAATGGAATACAGTACTGAGGTTTTTCATATAATTAAAAATATGACTACCATATTATTCAGCACATATGATCCAGCAATCCCACTTCTGGGTATAAATCCAAAAGAAATAAAAATCACTATCAGCACTTCCATGTTTACTGCAGTATTATTAACAATAGCCAAGATATGGAAACAACCTCAGTGTCTGCTATGGGTCAAATGTGTCCCCCAAAAGTTCATGTATTGGAAACTTGATCTCCATTGAAACAGTGTTAAAAAGGTGGGAAATCCAATTATGGTATCTGAAAGGTGAAGCCTTTAAGAGGTGATTGGATCACAATCAATTCATTAATGGAGTAATGGGTAGTCATGGGTGTAGTTCTGATGGCCTTATAAAGAGAGCAAATGGGAAGGTTAGCTCTGTTTTACTCAGCCCATTCTTGCCATGTGACACCCTACTTCTCTGTAGAGTCACTCCACCCTCACCAGATATGTTCCTTAGACATTGAACTTCCCAGCCTCCAAACTGTAAGAAATAAATTTAATTTCTTTATAAATTACCCAGTTTCAGGTATTCTGCTATAAGCAACAGAAAACAGACTAAAACAGTGTCTGTAAAGATGAATGGATTTTAAAAAGTGACAGATATAAAATAAAATTTCATGCAGTCTTAAAAATGAAGGAAATCCTGCCATTTGTGACAATGTAAATGTACCTGGAGGATATTATGCTAATGAAATAAGCCAGACACAGAAAGCAAATACTGTACCATTAGTCATATGTGAAAACTTACAGTTTTATCCTGTTCAGTTTCTCCAGAGAAAAAAGCAATCTTCTGCCTGGGTGAAGGAGTTAGCACTTTTCTCTGCAGAGCAGAGGTAAAGGACAAGTCATGGGGGATCTAACGTCTGAATATAAAAATGTTTAATCCCCCTAGTTCAGCTGTTTTTCCATCTCCCCAACTTTTGATAATTCCTAGTATCTTTAAATTCTGAGACCGTCAAAGTTTCTGTGGAGTGGACTGGTCCCCTTCATTTTATCATTTCCTTCTAAAAGCATTGTAGTTTTTTTGTTATTGTTTTTGTTTTTTGGTTGCTGGCCAGTTTGGAGATCTGAACCCATGACCTCAGTATTATAAGGCTGTGCCCTAACCAACGGAGCTAACTGGCCAGCCATGAAGGCATTTTAAATTGCAGATTTCTCTACTCTGCAAAGACATTCTTTCATTCATTTTCTGCTTACAAAAACATGTATTGCAATATTTTGTCCACTGATGTTCTCTTCCTGTTCACTTATCCTTGTCAGTTTATAGCATATACATACGTTTAATGTCATTACAGTAGGATTTCATATGAGAGAAGAAATAAACACATGGGATTAATCCATTATGTTTAGCCACAATTACAACAAGCCATTTCTCCCCTGCAAATGCAACCTATCCCTTCAACAGGAATTTTTCTGCCATAGGTGACAGCATGGAGTTCTAACCAGTTGTGACCATTTCATTAAGTAATCCTGTCAACAATGTGGGGTGCACTTACAAAGAGTTTCTTCAATTTAAGAGTCACGAGGCAAACTTTTCAACACCTCTCCTGTCTTCACAGCTGGCTAAGAATTTCTATCACTGTCCTTGTCACTGGGCATTAAGGACCATCTTGCCAACAGGCGAAAGGCTAGTCCATATGACCTCCTAAATTCATCTTGGAATTATAACTTTGCTAATTTGTGTAAGGTAAGAAATGGCTAATAACCTCTTGCATTTTTTTCTCTTCATTTCATTTACAACTCCTAAGTCTTCCCATCCCCATGCATCTTTAAAATTCCATACTATATATTCTAAGATATTTTAAATGTTATAGAATATATTACATTTTCTTGAGACAGAAGCCATCTTTCCAGCAAAGAAACAATGTTTCTAAAATATAGTAAAATGCACGCTGTATTGCACAATTTTAGTTTCAAATTGAATCTTTAGAGTGACATATGAAAAGAAATAACAAAAAAGGGCTAGTTCATTTAACTTCCTACACTGACTAAGCAGCTTAATTCATTAAAGGGCAAAAAAAAAAAAAAAAAAAAAAGAAGAAGAAGAGTACTTCAGCTCTCCCTAAGTGTAAATTACTGACACAATTGCAGATACTTATGCCAACATAAAGCTGAATTTAACAGGGCCCTCTGGAGTTTTAAATACTCTGAACAGTGAATCTAATGGCTGGTATGCATTTTCTTTCAGGGAAGTTGTCAGTATTAAAATGAAAAATAGTCAGGTAGGGAAATATTCACCTTAGTGAACTATTTGCATAATAAAAATTAATGGTCAGTTTCTTGTTTATATCCACTTCACTGATTATCAATAAAAAATATTGGATCAGGAATCCAATATCCACATTTATTAAAATTACCCTCAGAGCCTACTACAGGGTGTCTGTAATGTGATAAACACTAAAAAGATTTTTCTGGCACCCAGTAATAATTAATTGGAAGTTTAAGGAAATTCTTTGGCACTCTTGCATTTTAGTAGTTGTCTTCTATAATATACAATTTTTTTTTTTGACCATGAGGCTGAGTTGTAATAATCCTGAAATAATTTTCTTAAGAATTTTTTGTTTCATGATAAAATACTTTTATCTGAATTATAATTCAATCAAAAGCTGACTTAATGTAATGGACAATGTAATTAGTACTTCAGAGATAATTGGAATGCCCACTGCTTGTCCAGTACAAATAAAGAAAAGAAATTGTCATTTTATGCATAGGTAATTCCAGCAGAAAATATGGTGAAACTGAAAAGAATACTTTATATAAAAGTTTTATGTTAGTACACAGCATTCTAATATTTTGAGATCTTAAATATTTTTATTTTAGGTCAGGCTAAAAGATTAGGATGGTGCTCTAAGCAGGGACTCGATCACCGCAAAACTACCTGAAAATCAACCATATTAATCATCTTATTTCTAATCACACTAATTATAGACACAGGATTTATATATGTTAGGTCCCTGGAACTGAAAACCTGACTTTTAGAAAGACCCCACCCTTCAGTTTTGTTTCCCTAAGTTTCATTACTCTAAGTTTCTATCTCCCTAAGTCTCTGTTGACATGAGCAGGGTGAACAGGCTGTACCCAGAGTGTAACATTGTAACTGCTGCCCCGGGGAGCCCAAGGTTCATGTCTCCCCAAGTCTCTGTTCCCACAAACAGGCTATATCCAGAGTGGAGCACTGTGACCACCTTCCTAGGCTAGGCCAGATGGCAATCTTAACCCTATAAAAGAAGATATCCAAGTGCCTCTCAGCACTGATGCCATTTTTTGGCTCAGCCTGGCAGGTCTGCTTGCCGCTTGCTAATAAAATCTTTTATCTCCTTCCTCAGTGACCTTACATTTTGGTGCTAAAACCTGGGAGGAGGCTCTCAGAAGCAGTTGGATTGCCCTTCCAAAACTCCCTTCACTTCCCCTTCTTTTTAGCCCCTTCCTTCCCTCTCTAAGCCTAACTGAGAGGGGCCTTGGGGAGAAGTGACCATGATCGTCCAGCACCCTCCCTGGTTCCCCTCGGGAGACTACAGCCAAGACTGTTGTGGCTGGACCTCTCAGGCAGGACTCCCTTGCCAGTTCTTTCTTGGGGCTTTGATCCACCCTCTGACTCCTCCTCCTGAACCTGTTGAGAAGGGCGCTCCCAGGGACTTTCTCCACCATTTCTGCATGGGTCCTGCAAAATTTTCTCTCAGGATCTACAACAAGGATGAGTAAGCCGAGAGTGCCCCACGTTTCCAGGACTTTCTGCCACTCTTCAGTTCTCTCAGGATCCAAAAATCCTTGTTCTAGGTCAGAGATCCCCTTTGGCTACAACCTGGGCCTATCTCCATTGGGGACGCCCTCTCGAGTTAGTGTCCCACAGTTCTCTACAGAGACCGGCAGTGAGAGGGAGGACGCTCACTCCCTGCCTTTCTCTTGGGTTCTCTCGCCCTCACCCTTTCAAAGTTCATTTAATGAAGAATAATCAGTTGACCACCCCGAAGACCACCCCTTTGGGGTGCCTACTTAAAAATCTCGACCCCTTGGGTCTCACAGCAGACATAAGGCCAAAACACTTATCTTTTACTACAATTCTGTTTGGCCACAGTACAAATTACACTACGACTCTCAATGGCCTGAGAATGGAACTTCTAGTTTCAATACTCTCTGGGATCTTAACAACTTTTATCATCAAAATGGAAAATGGTCAGAAATTCCCTGGGTCCAGGCTTTCTTTACTCTCCATTCTAGACCCTCCCTTTGCCAATCAGGCAATACCACTCCCTGCTTGGGGGTAATGCCATGTGACCCATGACAGAACTGATCACTCTGTCACCGGATCAGAAACTGTGCCACTTTGCATCAGGTTACTGGGATAGACAAAGAATATACAGCAAATTAGGCTACATACTCCCATCACACAGCCTTACAAAGGAAAGAAAAGAAAGTTAAAAGGAGCAAGTCTTCTAACAGGGTTTGTTTAGAAACCCCAGGACTCATTTAGCAACATTATATATGTAACATTCTGAGCTAAAGGTGGAATGTGAAATAGTTTCAATTTATAGGCTGCAATGGAACTCAGTAAACACATAGCCTAATAGTTTAAAAGGAGTAGCTACAGCAACCAAACTAGTGGGGACGTAACAGGCAACACTCTCCTTTCTGTGTTCCTTCGTGGCATGCTTCGCTCCCTAGTTAGGCTGATCGTGTACTTTGCGTTCTTCCTTGCTTTTCTGCTGTATCCCTTTTCAAACATTCTCTCTCTCTCTGTAACACTCTTTTACACTGTTTGTTTATTTAGAAAGTACCATTTGGATATAAAAAAAAAAAGACTCAAAGTTTAAAAGCCAACATTTTGTATGTTTGGGAAAGGTCTGTATGCTTGGGTTTGAACAACTAAGTTTGTGCCTTTTGGTAATTTAAAACCTGGTGACCAAAAAGTTTTCTCACTGAGTCTCTCTAGGCAATTCTGAAAAACTAAGATATATCTACAAAATTACAATTGGCTACATCTCTGGACAAAATGTATCTGTACACAGAGTTCTGCAAATGTTAAAACAGAAGACTGCTAAAAAAAATTTAAAAAGGTTTAAAATCATATTGCTATAAAAAATGTTTTCAGAATTATCAGCATACATCTTTGCCTGGGTTTACTAATCAAACAGAATTATATTTGACTTTGCGAGAGGCTTTTAAGGTTAAAGTTGTAAACTCAGCCAAAAACAAAAAGATCATTTTGAATACAATTCGTACGTAAACGAGGCCAATTTAGCATTGATTTTTTAAAAAGTATATAAAAAAGGAAAAAAATCAAATTATATGTTTTTCTAAAAATTAACCATTAATATCAAAAGTACTCTGATATATGGCTAGAGTTTGCTCTCCTACGTTGGAATGCCAGATTTCCTAAAAACACTTAAATGTTCTTAGTAAAACATTTTAAGAGGTTTTCTATCTTAAATAACTGGCCTATGAAACTTAATCCATGTTTTATAAAGACAATTTCTTGTGCTCTGTGCCTTTCAAATCCTTTGTCACTTTGGTTTTATTTTATAGTGATTTGTGATCTTATTTAACTAGATGTTTTAAGCCTTTGTTATTTGACAAACTTTCCAAAACCAAATTCTGAAAACTCAAACTTTTGACTTGAACTAACTTTGAGAGGTTCCAATGGCCCTGGAGCTTCTCAAAGGAGATATATATATATATATATATATATATATATATGAGATATCAAAACCAACTGGCTTATTCAATAAATTAAACTATATAAAAGGCATTGTCAAAACAAGAAATAATGTTTGACCTCCTTTGTCTTATACTGAGATGTTATTAATCTGTGTTCCAAATTATGTGAGGTTCTTCAAAATCTATGTATTAGTATAAATGCTATCAGTCTGAAGTATACATCTATGAACAAAAATTGAAACATTTACTTTTCTTTCTGTAGAGGGTTAAAAATCTTGATTCTCAGTCGATTTTTAGTATAGAATTTTTAGGTAATGCATGTATGGGACAAAAGTCCTTGGCTAAGGGACAAAAGACCACAGCTAGCAGGCAATGGCCCTTCTAGTCAATTCTAATCAAGTAAATGTTGATTCGCAGTTGATTTTTAGTATAGCATTTTTAGGTAATGCATATATGGGACAAAAGTCCTCAGCTAGGGAACAAAAGTCCACAGTCAGTGGGCAGCAGCCCATCTAATTAATTCTAATCACTGTTTAGGGATGGGATTATGTACTTTGATTATTTAACATACTGATTGCTGTTAACAGATGTTGAAAGAATTGCTGTAGGAAAAAATGTGAAAAAATGTTTGCTATGGTCAAGCTGTTGATGGAAACTTTACAGACAATTATATGTTCTTTCAACCACAGGCCCGCTATGGATTCCTGCTAAGGCTGTTAAACCTTACGTGGAACTGCAAACCAGACGAGGAATTGAATCTGATCCCCCAATCTCCATACCTCACCATCACACCTCAATCCATCTCACTGGGAATGGTACACATCAGACCACCGGTAATGAAAATAATGACAACAAGCTCCAAATTGACCCAGGGTAAATTAAAAAACTTCAACAAATAGCTTTCAATAGCTCAGCCCTTAAGTTCAGTAGCCCATTTGAGAAACAAAAACTACACTGAAATCTACCTGTTTAACTCGACAGTCTCAAATTTTCTGGCATCCAGCTGGTTATCTTAAACAGACGTCTAAATTTTTTTCTAGGCTCATCTATGTATTTCCTCACAAAATCCTCTGGTAAAGTTCTATGCCATTTTTTTTTTAAAAGAAAGAAAACTTTCTCTGCATCTTCTTGAAAAGGCTTGCATACTTTGCTTTACAATGTAAATTCGTTATCTTGCTTTCTTTAAAAACAGTGTGAGGCCTCACCAATAAGTCTTTTAAAAAAACACAATCTAAACCTGACTGTCCTTTTTACTAGTGAGCTTTTTTTTGACATCTTGAACAAAACCTATAAGATCCTTGTTTGTTCTTGTTGTTTATGTCTACATATATGCGTGTGTAAGCTGTATGTTATGTCTGTATGTTCATGTCTATATGTGTAATTGTGTTGTCTGCGAGGTACAAAATTGGCTTATAATTAATGTGCGCTCATTAAATAAATAAGTATACTTTTTGAGTTCATGTGACTTAAATTTTCTAAAGTTTTGATAAATATATTTTCAAAATTTGATTTAAATCTTTTACCTAAATTTGTCTCTAGATCAATATGTCTCCTTGTTATCTCAGCTCTGCCTCCTGGCTGTGCTGAGAGCAACAATATCTTTTAGACATTATCTTTGTAAATACTGCCCTCTGTCTTAAGCTCCACATGGCTCCAAATGACCAAGGAAACCTGGGACTCAAAATGGCTAGTGAAAGGAGACCTATGCCCAATATCACATAGGCCATAGATAACATTAACTGATAAGTGTATAGATCTAATACACCAAGTTTTTGGCTGGGAAACCATAAATATGTATTTGGTAAAAATAGCTAAAACTCAAACTGGGCTTTGTGTAATTTGCTCTGATAAATGGACGCCTATTTACTAACTTGAATGTATAAAAATGTTCTTATCCACACAAATCATTGCCTGGGCTTACTAATCAAACAGGATTACTAAAGTTCTTTTCACTTGACTGCTCTTAATACAAAATTGTAAAAGGTTTTCTTTGTTCCTTAGATAACTGGTTTAAGAAAACTTATTTCATGATAATTTCTTGTGCTATCTACCTTTGAACCTTCTGTCACTTTGGTTTTACTCTTTGTAATAATTTGTGACTTTATTCAACTAAGTGTTTTAAGCCTTTGTTATTTGACAAAGCTTTCCAAAACTAAATTCTGAAAGCTCAACCTTTTGGTTTAAACTAACTTTAAGGAGTTCCAAGGGCCCTTAAACTTCTCAAAGGATATATAAAAATGGATCAAAACTAATTGGCTTATTTAATAACTTAGACTATATGGGAAAGCATTATCAGTATTGAAGATGTTATGGATATGTGTTCCAAAATCTTGTAAGGTTCTTAAATATCTGTGCCTTAATATAAATGCTACTGATCATAATTTTGGTTTAATTATAATTTTAAAATGTTATCTTTTCAAATATTTCATGAAAAAAGTCTGATAGGTGAGGTTTCCTGACAAACTTCGAGTTCATACCTTTAAACTAAATTTCCAAAATTCTAATGAAGAAACTGATGGGTTTGTGAAAATGTTCACAAATGTCAACACAACAAAAGTTAGTGAACTAATTAAAAAGAATTATGGGTTTTTACAATTTCCTTATTTTGAAACACTGCTGGTTCTCTTAATGTTTTGTTTTCCAGATTTAAGAAATCTCTCTCTTTTAAGCTATCTATAACTGACAACAGTTTGGTAAAAATATCATTTAAAAACAAAATTAAAGCATTTGATTTTCTCCCTGTTTGATTCCCCCCAAATTTAATAACTTTTTAAGTGTCTTTATGATTATTATGACAATGTGGCTATTTTTACAAGTTCAATGAATATTCACTCTCTCTCTCTTTATAGCAGGATATAAGATAGCATGTCTCACTTCTAAGTGCTGACCCCTCTTTCATGTTGCCTTAATTTGGCTTAACTGTTGCTTCATCCTGCTGTTCATCTTTCCCCCCAATGTGACCAAGACCACCTGGGAAAAGAGCCTTCCCAACCCCAAGGGATTTATACAAAGACAAGTAAGACCTTTTCAGTCAAGATTTGATCATCAATGCTTTTATGAGGAATGACTTGATCATAAAGGGGGAAATAATGTCTTCTCTACAAAAGCATTTCTCCAAATTTTCCTTTCCTTAAAGAAGGTGTTTGTAACTTGGTTGAGACATCCTGTTCCTAAACAAAAGACTTGTAATTGATCAAAAATTTTACAAAAGACTAGATGCTTTAAAAACAGTAATGCCCTGGACAGATGAACATTAACAAACTCTCTGGATGCAAAATCAACTATTATACAGAGCAGAATCCCATTCCAGAGTTTTGACAATTGCTAATTACACCCAATTCACAGCACCTGGAATGATGCCGCTTCAGCCACTCTGAGATGATGACATCATCAGTCCTCACCTGAAGTAAATTAAAAGAACTTGCCATGCTAAATGATGCCAACTTTGCTTTAAATGCTTTTGTCTTAACTGTGAAAACCTGATCTATAGCTTTTGCTTTTTCTTTTAAATAAATAAAACAGGGGGAGATGCAGATGCGTACAGCAAATGTACTTCACAGGGTCTGGTTTTCCAAAGCTTTGCAGTTTCAAATATCAACCTTGCAAAGGACAGGAAATTTTCCCAAGGATATATAGTCTCTGTTGTAAGATAAAGAATTGTAACACAGCAAGGTTGCTGGCTCAAAGACAGGTTACTGACTGATATGTAAAGATACTGGGAAATTGCTGTAAGAAGAGTATTTGCTAAAATCAAGCTTTTGTTGCAAATTGCATTATGGAAGTTCACCTTGCTTTTCTTACTGAATGTTACCAGCTTCTATTATTAAACTTGTTAAACTGTACTTAGAAAAAGCCCCACCTATATTCCTGTAACTTCCTGGTCTGGAGAATAAATGCGGGAAGAGAACCCCAATTTGGGGTTAATTTCCCAAATGGAAGGAATGCCTCTCCTTTGAGGGTTCCAGGTGATTAACCCATTTTGGGGGCTTCTCACTGCTCAGAAGAGATGGGCTTTGAGTAATCTTTGGCAGCTCCATCACCCAGGGGAAAAGGGGTGACAAATCCGTGGGAGGCAAAGCAGCAATTATACTTAGTTTTAATCATAATAATGCAACTCTTGCTTAAACCATTTAAGGAGAAGTTATATTTTAGATTAGATAATGATCACAGTTTGATCAACTTAGCTTTTCACAAATTGTACTTTGGAATGTCACATTGTTAATTTAAATGGTGTTACTAGTTTCCATTGTTTAAGCTATACTTAGCCATAGATAACTTTTGTCACATTGCCCATGTCTTTGCATCTTTTTGACATGATTGAATCAACTGATTTTTCTTGTAAAACTTCCTTGTCTTTACAATAAAAGCAGAAGCTAACTTTGAATTGGGGCTGTACCCAGTTTTCCCCTTAGAGGAGTTGCTGAGGTGCAGTCCCTTCAGGCTTCTCATTGCATTCATGTTGCTTTGAGTAATCCTTTTTTTGCGTCTCCATTACACAGTAAGAAGTGTAACACTCTCTACTTGATCCCTTCAGGATTTTAAAACTACTCATGAATACTGTTATTTTATAACAACATAGTTATTTACGTAAGTTTGATAAGAATCTGAACACACTGGTTATTTTGCCAAAGGCTTTGACTGGAATGTCATGTTTTCAGATATGACCAAACTGCTCTGCCACTGCTTGACCTCACCACTGTGCCCCCTTTCTATTCTTCCCCTTTGAGAGGTAGCAGGAGCTAAGGACATTGTTGGGGTCCATGTTCCCTTTTCCTTCAATGATATGGATATAAAGTGATGCCAATATCTCATTCAATCCTATGATCTCACTTGGCATGGCATTTGTGTTATCCTCTCTTCCACTTTAAACATGGAGGAGAAGGAGCAAGTATGGACTGCAGCCCAAACCCCTGCAGACACCATGCACACTCAGGACCTAACTTAGCATGCTCTGGATCCCATGGCCATCCCACAAACTGACCCAAATTGGAAATATCAACTAAAATCTCCAGATAAAAAAAGAGAGGTCACATAGCTCACATATCTCATAAAGGGGATGAAAAAAGCTTCTTTAAAGACAGTCAATTATGACAAAATCAAGAGAGTTACTCAGAACCAAACAAAAAAGACCTGCACTTTTTATGTCTTGCCTTACCAAGGCTGTAATATAATATACCAACCTTGGCCCTGAAACAGAGAGGAGGAATTTGAAACTCAAAAACTAAAACATAACCAAATTAAATGCCAGTTACTGGCTACTGCTATCTGGAAAAATCAAAAACCATGAACACCTCAAGGCAAAGCTCAGGGTAAGCCTCCCATTGCTCCCCCAAGTAACTGCTTTAAGTGCGGTAAACCAGGGCATGAGGCTAGTGCCTGCCCAAACCTAAGGCCCCACCAGGGCCCTGTCCCCTGTGTGGTGAGGAGGGACATTGGGGAGTTGACTATAATAAAAGTGTCTCTGGACCCATTTCAGTCCCTCCAGAAACCCCTACTGAGCCAAGCTTGGAGCTATCTGACCTGCTGGGGCAAGCCACTAAAGACTATGACTGATGAGGCCTAGGGCTTACAATCCCTGCTGCCACACCTATCACTTCTAACCCCTGGGTAATGGTGACAGTAACAGGTAAGCTCATTTCTTTCTCACTAGATATGGAGACCACACACTTGGTACTTCTAGAATATTCAGGCTAACTTTTGATTCCTCCATTTCTGTTGTAAGGGTTGGAAAAATTCCATTCAAACCAAAGGTCACCTCCCCTCTACCTTGTGTTCTTTTTGAAGTACTTTTCATATACCAGATTTTAGTCATTCCGCATTGCCCTACTCCTATTTTGGAAAGGGACATCCTCACCAAGTTCCATGTATCCATATACTTTACTCCAAACCCATATGAACTTCTACTCTTATGCCACTCAGACTTACTTCTCCCCCCCTAACACTTTACCCCCTGATATAGTTGACCCCATGGTCCGGGATACCACTACTACTCCTTTCGCTAAACACCACCCCCCCCAACTACAAATACAAGTTAAAAAAACCTTTCCATATTCCCTCACCAAGCCCAATATCCAGTCAGTAAAGGGGGACTCCAGACACTTAAGCCAGTTATTCAACAACCACTCCAAGCCAGTCTATTAAAAAAACCTATCTTAAAGTCCATCACCCCCTTCTCATTACAGAGTAATCAACATTAGCCCAACCACTATCAGCTCTCTCAGATACCAGAGAAACTGTCTTCTGCTGATGAGTAATGGCACAGCTGCCTCAATCCTCAGCCTCCCCTCACTGCTGGGCCTTCTGACTCTCTTCCTACTTCTATCCCACTGCCCACCTTACTATACCCTGTATTGCTCTAACTGACATATCTTTTAAAACTTATGAATCCAATTAGTACTCCAGACACACCTTACTTCCCATCGATTCTATACTAAAAGATCTAAAAAACCTTCCTTCACATCCTACACTTCAACTTCTCTTGGTCCCCTCTTCAACATCCTCCCACCTCAGTAGATGGACTTTGGGCAGCTGTAACTGAGTTATGCCTCCAGAGAGATTTCAACAACTTCAATTTAGATCAGCTACAGTGGTTTACTTTTTATTACCTGCATCCTCCTATTTCCCAAATATACTCCATAATACTTGGGCCATTCCTTCTACTCATCCTCACCACAAATATTTCCATTCCTCAGTCCAGCCATCAAATCAATAGCTCAATCCTTTTCATAAACCTAACACAACAAATCCTAATCCAGTCACATTCTCCCCTGTCAACTAATTGCTAGATCTATCTTCCTACCCAAACTCAGCAAACTTCAACATACCCTGCTAACCTATTTGGACAAGATCTAACATGAGCCTACATCTACAGTTTTCCACTATGCTCTTCCCTAAACCCTTCCATTCTCTTTCACTCCTAAGCACCTATTATCTCTTCCCCCACCACCATTCCCTACCAGCCCCTAACTGGCGCCACCCTCTCCAGATCCTACTCAGTGTGGGACCTAAAAAAATAAAGAAAGAAACAAGTCTCATGACTGGCCACTTTTGCCTGTAGCTTCTGTCTTACTACCCCTGGTGTCTGCTTCCTCTGTGGCACCTCATCCTACCTCTGCTTTCTCTCTAACTCATCTGGCACCTGTACCTTAGTGTTCCAGCTTCCCACTATTACCTTACTGCCTAATAATCAAACTATTCAGGTTCCCCTTCCTGCAACAGTTCTCTCTTCTATGGCCCATCATAATTGGGCTGCTCCTCTCCTCACTACCTTACTGACTATGCAAGGAATTTACACAGCTCTAGGGACAGGAATAGCTGGTATTAGCACTACCACAACCCATTTCCAACAACTGTCAAAAGCCCTCTCTGACACTCTGTCTGAAATTGTTTCCACCCTTACCACCATTCAAAGTCAAACAAATTCACTGGCAGAAGTGGTCCTACAGAATAGGAGGGCCTTAAACCTACTTACTGCTGCAAAAGGCAGCACATGCTTATGCCTTAAAGAAAGCTGTTGTTTCTACATTAACCAGTCTGGCAAAAATAAAATAAAATAAAATAAAACAAAAATAAAAAAATATATATATATCCAAAATATTCTTGAAAAGGCTATGAACCTAAAAAAATTTGCCAATTGAGTGGTCTAAGGGCTCATGGCTATTACCCATTTTGCTTCCCATCCTAATTCCCTTTGTAATAATTTTCCTTCTGCTATCCATAGGACCTATACTTCTATAACAATTCTCCTGGCTCCTCTGCACGACCATCCAGACAATGACTCATGAGCAAGAGCTAGTCAAAAGCCTAAAAACAAAATTCAGATCAACTAGATAATCTCCAAGATCAGATCAACTCTCTAGTAGCGGTAGTCCTACAAAACTGCAGAGCACTGGACTTCCTCACAGCAGCCCAGGGAGGGACTTGTGCAATCCTCCAGGAGGAATGTGATTTCTATATCACTAAGTCCAGTTTGGTTTGGGATGGGGTGGTATGACTAAGGGACAGGGCTACATGCCTCTTGGATGGAACTAGTACATCTCCCTTTGCTCCTTTATTCATGCAATGGATTCTTTCATTTCTTACCTACTTACTTGCTCTTTTGTCATTTTAGCTTTTGGCCTGGGTTTACTTAAGCTTCATTCCAATTTTATCCAGGACCGGCTACAGGCATTCACCAACCACATGGTGCATGAGATGCTTCTTCTACAATAGGACTATCAACACCTCAAAAGCCTACTGGGACCCCACTCGCTTCTTCCTACCGCTACCCCATGATCACGATGTCCTTGTACAGCAGGAAGTAGTTACAAGAAAAGGAGAATCACTGTCCCCCATCCCTGGAAACAAATAAAATAAAAAAGGGAGGAATGTTAGGGCCCTGAAACTGAAAACCTGACTTTTTAGAAAGCCTCCACCCTTCGGTTTTGTATCTCTAAGTTTTATTCCTCTAAGTTTCTATCGCTCTAAGTCTCTGTTCCCATGAGCAGGATGAACAGGCTGTACCCAGAATGTAACATTGCAACTGCTTCCCCAGCTTGCCCAAGGTTTCTGTCTCCCCAAGTCTCTGTTCCCACCAACAGCCTGTATCCAGAGTGGGACACTGTGACCATCTTCCTAGGCTAGGCCAGATGCCAATCTTAACCCTATAAAAGAAGACACCCAACTGCCTCTCAGGCACTGATGCCATTTTTTTGGCTCAGTCCAGCAGGTCCGCATTGCCACTTGCTAATAAAATCTTCTGTTCTTCCTTTACCTGGCTAGCTTCTCCTTCCTCAGTGACCTTACTATATATTTATATCATACATATATTATGTTTGGAAGAAACATACTAATATAAACAAGACTATAAGATGTTCGTGGGCAAGATCTTGCTTTACGCTTTATGTTTTATACTCTGGTACTCCCTAGCATAGAGTTAGGCATAGCTCAACAAATAAATTAACTCTGATCATTTCAGTACTAGCTGTGTACTCCTCATCTGTGCCACTGACAAAATTAACGTTTTAACAAAGAGCTCTAAAATTGGTGTATATAAATTCTCATCAATCTGGACAATATTTCCTTAAACCTTTCCACAGGATGGGCTCTCTATACAATCATAGTAAGATTAATGTAATCGATTTGAGAAAATGGAAAACTTTTGAATCATAAGATGTTAGAGCTTTAAGTCACCATAGTGATCATCTAGTTTAAGCCCCACACTATTCAGTGGAAGGAATCTGGAACTGGAGAATTGTCTTCTTATGTTCAGCAAGTTAGTTGCCCATACATGTATTAGCCCTAATGACATGTTTTTTAAATTGAAAAAAAAAAAAAAAATATATATATATATATATGTTTATATATTAAGAAAAGGAAAATTCTCTTTTTTTCATTTTATTCATGATTGGTAATCAGATTTCTAAGAGAAATTGCTTGGCTTTATACTTTTCCCTGACATTTATTGATCACTAGGATAAGGCTCATTCCGATGATGGAGCACCAATATGAATAATAACATATTGACTGAGTGAATTATCTTAGGAAGGTGCTACCATCCCCACCCAAAATGTATTTATTTTTAAACAAAACAGAAAACTAACTGCTCTTAGAGAACATGTATAGTCAAAGCAATAAATTTTTTACCCTAAAATTGTTTTCTGCTTTCCTTACCAAACCTGGGTTGCATGAATCAGAATATTGTTTACTAAAAATACAACATAAGAAAATGGTGAAACCTCAACCATTCCTGCTCATAGTCTTTGAATACAGGCATATATTAAAAGGACCAGAGAGATTAGTCATAGTAGATTTTTTTTTATTTTTGAAAAGGCCATTCAAAATCTCTGTATTAAGCTACTTTTTAGCCCCAGTTCACTATGCAAAAATCTTAAACTTCTAAATATATTACTTGACATTTTATAGCCATCAGAGCTGAATATCATTTTTTAAATGTTAGTGGAAATTGGATAAGAAACCACATCTCAGAGAAGAATCACCCAACTATGGAAGAAGGCTATTAATTTACTTCCCATTACCACCTGGAATCTCCTTTCAATGTTCACACCTATCTATCATCTGCTCTGCCTAGATTATACCCATAAAAATAATTTCCTGAGTAAGGGACTGAAAAATACCATCTTGTGATTTATATTTGACCACTAATCTATGATTCAGACTTTAAATTAACTATGCTAAATAGTGCTTAATTTTAATGTAACAAGATAGTTACTAGTGAAGATTATGTTAAATAACTTTTAAAGGCTAAATATCATTTGTATAGATCCCACCAGCATTTGAATGTTTATGCTTTAGCCATTGATGTTTAAGACAACAGTGAATAAATCACAGACTCTTGAGGTCACAAATAACCTTGGGCTACTGTGAATCCACCTGCTTCATCTTTAGGCAGGACCTCATTTAACCTCCCTTAATGTTGTTTCTCATATACAAAAATATTTTTCTTTTTTCAAAAAAAAAAGAAAAAAAGAAATTCATGCCTGTTGAAGAGTAAACAAAAACATAGAAAAACTCCCCACTATGTCCCATCTTTTCTAATCCCACCACTGTGAAATAAGCATTTTTTGTATATATTTTTATCTCTGTGTTTGCATTACACATACTTCTAAAGCAGTATTATATACATACTTATCTAATCTGCTTCCCTCACTTACTGTTGGGAAAAGAGTTTAGTCAAGACCCTCGCCTTACTTAGGTCAGGTTGGGGGTGGTTCAGCACATTCTTTGTGGGCAGATTGTGTGTGTGTGGGAGGAGTTAGTGTGCATGCACAGTGCCACCAACTTGGCTGGTGTCTGCCTTGGGTGTCCACTGTGTGCAGCCATGCTCTCAAACCTACGGCTTCCAAGGAACTTTTGGCCAGTTACCTAGCTCATAGACCTGCGTTTGAGGGGTCTGGTGACCCAGCCTGGTGTGTGGGGTCTGGGGACCTATCCTACATGTGAAGGGTTTGTGACCCAGTCTGGACAACAGGCTTGAGGGGTCTGTGAGCCTGAGACCCAGCCCTAGCTTGACAATTGGCCCAGTCAGCAGGATTATGGGCAGGTAAAAGAGCTCAACAATTGGTGTAGTCTGCAACAGAATCCTGAGCAGGTATAAGAGCCAAAAGCCCTTGGAAGAAGGAGGAAATATGGCTACTTTTTAATATGCTGTGCCCTATGGCAACTTTCCTGTTGACTGGGATCTGGTTGCTGCTCGCTATACTGCAAGGCAGCATAGACCAGGTACTACAACACAAAACCCCTTGGGAGGGGGAGGAAATGTGGCTATCATTGAGCATGTGGTGCCCAGTGACCATTTTTCTGCTGACTAGAGCCTGGCTTCTGTTAACTATGCTGCAAAGTCATCGAGATTTGCTGCAGAAAGCAGAGTTGTTGGAAGCATGAGTGAATGTCTGCGAGGACGATATGCAGCAGCTGGCCACTCCTGCCTCTCATACCAGGGAAGATGACCAACCCAGTGGTGAGTTGGGGGAAACTGTGAATCCCCAGGCATGACCAGCTGTGCATGAGAAATTGAGACAGTAAAGCAGCAGAAACAGGGAGAGCCCCTGGCTGCTACAGCTATGGGACCTAGGGGTAGATGGTGTAACGTGCTCTAGAGACAATATGGTAAATGCATGTCTGAAGACAAAAGGCTCAGAGGGTGCCACTTAAACCCAATGGCTGGATGGGTGCCACATAAACCTGAGAAAAGAGTGCCACATGCAGATGGGCAGATGACCTGAGGACAGGTGCCCCTGCAGAATTTCAAGTATGTTTTCACCTGGTGAAAAGGTGGAAAAGTTATTCTCCATTGCTACACATCTGTCTCAGTGGCAGCAGTTACAGAAGAGCTGCAGATATGCACAGGGGCAGGGCAGCCACTCCTTGATGGACTAGGTGAATGCAGCTGTTTGAACTGTGTGGGCAAATGCTGCAGAACTGCCTGAGACTGAGTGAATAGCCAGTGTCAGCTGAGCTGATTCAAATAATTCAGGGGTGCAGCAGCTAGATGCTGAGAGCAAGACAATGGGAAAAAAGCCCTAAAGGCAATTGAGAAGTCTGGAAGGGTGCCCCACCCATCACAGACCCCGAGGCCTAGGAGAACAGAGTTGTCCTGGAGGACAGACCTGGGGCACAGCCGCCCTCAGCAAACTCTTCCATGCATCCCAGACAGTCTGGCTAGAGCAATCCTGCCTCAGCACCTCCAAAGAGCAAAAGCCGAAAACCTTGGTGGCATTCATGTTGTGTACAGTTTGCAGGCCAGCAGTATGTGAGAGCAGTAGAGGCGTGGCAGCCTCCACCTGGATTTGGAAGATGTATGAAAAAGCCGGGGGACTCAGGTGGAAACCTGCTGCAGGGGTTATCCACGGAGCCATGTGGAACAGAAAAGTGGGGTCGGAGCCCCCACAGAGAGACCCCACTGTGGAAATGTCTAGTGGAGCCAGGATGGCGAGACTGCCACCAGGAGCCCAGAACCATGGGGCTGCTGGCAATGTGCAGCACTGACCTGGAAAAGCTGCCAGCACCAGGGCATCTCAGTGGGCCACACTTGGCAGAGCTGTAGGAGTGAGGTTGCCCAAAGCTTTAGGGGTCCAGGTGCCCCAGTGTGCTTAACATTTGCCCTATTTGGGTTTTGGATTTTGGATTTGTTTGGGGCCTGTTTTTCCTTTCTATTCCTCCCTTTTGGAATGGGAATGTGTACCCAATATCTGTCCCACTGTATCTTGGAAGTAGATAAACTTGTTTTTGACTCTTTACAGGTTCATAGCTGGAAGGACTTCTGCTTTTGGTCTCAGATGAGACTTTGGACTTTGGACTTCGGACTTTTGAGTTGGTACTGCAACAAGCTAAAGACTTTTGGGACAGGGATGGAATGTGTAATATGTAAATGTAAGGGTCATTTATCCTTGCTAAAGGAACATTGTGGAAGATTCTGAACATGTAGATTGTATGGTGAGGGACCCTGAAGGGGTGGATTGTTGGGAAAATAGAATAGTTTAGTCAGGACCCTCGCCTTAGGTCAGGTTGGGGGTGGTTTGGCACATTCTTTGTGGGCAGATTGTGTGTGTGTGGGTGGAGTTAGTGCGCATGCATGGCACCGCCAACTTGCCTGGTGTCTGCCTCGGGCATCCGCCGTGTGCGGCCATGCTCTCAAACCTATGGCTTCCAAGTAACTTTTGGCCGGTTACCTAGCTCATAGACCTGCATGTGAGGGGTCTGGTGACCCAGCCTGGTGTGTGGGGTCTGGGGAACTATCCTACATGTGAAGGGTTTGTGACCCATTCCGGACAATGGGCTTGAGGGGTCTGTGAGCTCAAGACCCAGCCCTAGCTCAACAATTGGCCCAGTTGGCATGATTACGGGTAGGTAAAAGAGCTCTACACTTACAAATACACTTGTGAACATCATTCCAGGTCCATAAATCAAGACATGCTATCCTTGATAATTCTTCCAAAGTGTCTAATTACATTGATGCACTATAATTTATTTAGCTACATTCTTATTGTTGTGATTCTTTTAAAAACCTTATTTATTTTTTCCTATTTTAAACACTGTTTCAGTGGGCATTCTAGTGCATATGTCTCGTGGATTTGTCCTGCTTTTTCTTGTGGATAAACTTCTAGAAGCAGTATTTCTTAGTTAAAGCATTTCATGATTTGGGGGGTTTTTGATAATACTCACAGATTGTACACAAGAAAGGTACACATCAGCAATATATGAGATAGTCTATTTCCCCACCTTCAACCAAAATGGTAGATAATGATAATTTTTAATTTAATGGGTAAAAAAACCCATCTCATTATTTCTATAAAGGGTTATTTGATTTTGTGTAAGGTTAAATAGTTTTTACATTGGGGGGTTGTTTTTTCTTTTTTGACTTTTGTTTTTTGACAATTGGCCCATATTTTATTTCTTTTTTTAAAATAATTTATTTTTGATTATACATATTTATACGGGACAGAGTTGACTATTAATATTTGTGTACACTCTTGTTAATTGGCACTTCACTTCCTTAGTTATTTTCTGTGATTTTTTAGCCATTTTATTGTAGATAATACTGCTATGTTTCCTAAATGTGTCCAAAAACCTTCTTTATTTACACAATCTGAAGAGTAAAGAAATTCAGCTTGGGACAAAATACTCTTTGTTTATTCATCTGCAAATCTCTTTTTCCCCTTTGAATAGTGGATAATATTTTAGGAAAAACCTCTAGTTAACAGAAATACAATTCAATTAGAATCATTTGAATGAGTAACAGAAGATCAGCCTGTTAAGAAATATATGCTGTTTTGAGAACTAACCATTTCCTAAAATACAGAACAAAGTTTCCAATACATTTACATATAATTGTAATGGGTAACAAATTGAGCTCACGCTACAAAGAGGTGCTCAGAAAATAAAAATCCCTTTCCTTTTTGTCTATAGTTAATATTATCTTTCTCCTGAGCAGGTCGCACTGGTCAGCACAAGACCAAAAAAGAATCCAGTGTGGTTCTGTTTTACATGAAATTGCTCACTTTTTCAAATAGTCTTTCTTCCCGCATGGATTTCTCCCTGAAATGGCAGAATATTATATTGGTTTTGAGCAAAAGTTTTAGATACAGGCTGTCTGAGTTCATATCCCATTTACTGTACTTAGTTTCACCACCTGTATAATGAGAACAATGATAATACTTGCCTTATATGGTTTCTGGTAGAGATTAAATGACATCATACTTGTAAATTGATTAGAATGGTGTCCAGCACATTATAAACACTCAATAAATGCTTGTTACTACTTTTCTAATAAATAATACATGAGAATAGGTGTACTTAAGATGTGCAAGTGGATGTGTGTGTGTGTGTGTGTGTGTGTGTGTGTGTGTAGTTTTGTTTGTCTAGAAAACCCTGACTAATATAGTAAGGGTATAGCTTAAGGGACCTCTTAGCAGAGAAGAGAACTTGGGACACTTAGTCTCCATATCCTCTTTTATTTTCTGACTTCCTGGGTCATATCACTTATCCATCCAGGTACTGTTTCCCTAGAAGAAATTTATGGCTGAATTCTATGGCTGGTAAAATACATAATCTGGTCTTTTTCTTTAGTCGTGATCCAGTGGTGCTCCCTGGTTGCATCAGCAGAATCTTGGTTCCTGTGAATCATATAGATCTCTCTGGAGCCTGTTTACAGGGCTTGGACTTTCAGCTGTAATGTCCACTAATCAAAGCCATTTCAGTGACTACATTTTACAAGCTCTCAAGCCACTTTACTACTGGATCCTGTGTATGCCATGTGGGAGACTAAATAAACAAATAGATAGATAGATAGATAGATAGATAGATAGATAGATAGATAGATAGATAAATAACCTAAATGTTAGGCTCTTTGTTTAACCATGTTTTGTCACCAGGTTTGCTTTGATATAACTGTGCCCAGATTGACAGGAATTCCATAACGTCTTCAGATTTATTCTATTAATTAGTCTTTGCTTTGTAACAAGTGCTTTAAAACAAAACAAAACAAAATTATCTATTAATACCATGTATATGCAGGTCAGCTGTGGGATAGCCAACCTAGGCTGGGCTCAACTGAATGGCTCAACAAAGCTGTGAATCAGCAGGGTTGCTCTATTCTATGTGTGTCTCATCCTCCTTGACCCAGTAGGTTATCTGGTGCAATTATTTCTCATGGTGATAGAGAGGCATTAGAGGGCAAGCAAAGACAAGGAGGTCTCATAAGGCCTAGACTCAGAGCTGGCCCACTGTTCCTTCTGATTACATGGCCAATCCTAAAGTCTAGAGACAGGAAAATACACTCCACTCATAATAAGGCTATAGTGAGAGTGTGAATGAAAGGAGATATGAAGAATTAGGTCCAATCATTTAACCTACCACAATTACCCTCATTTATTATCATGAATCCCCCTCTCTGAGACAAAGTTAGGAGATGAGAAATTATGACACTTGACTACATTGTGTCTCACTTTTCTTTCCTACAATGTCTCAAAGGCAGACAAGAGATAAGTTTCTTCTCTTTTCACTTTCCATGTGTCTCTTACATAAAACCCAAAGATCTGGCCTGTCAATCCTATTTCTTCACATGAAAAAAAGGGAACTAGAGAAATGTAAATAATCTCTTCTCAAGAAAACACCCAGCCTCAAAAATGTAATATCTTGCTGCAAAATTCTATTTATTATTAGTTTTTAAAAATTTATTTTATTAACCATATTCACTTTCCATCTATTACACACCTCTCCCTCCCCATCCTTAACTCATGGCAATCATTAATCTGTGATCCATTTATTTCTTTTCATTTCAAAAATGTTATATAAATGAAATAATAACCTTTTCGGGATTGGCCTTTTTAACTCATCATAATTCCATCCAAGTTGTTGTATATATCAATAGTTTCTTTCGTTTTATGCCTCAGTAGTAATCCATGGTATGAATGTCCCATGGTATGAGTTCATGGTCTAAATGTTTGTCCATTCATCCTTTGAAGACTATCTGGGCTATTTCCAATTTGGGGCTATTGCAAATAAAGCTACTGTAAATATTCATGTACAGGTTTTTGTGTGAACGGAACTTTTCATTTTTCTAGAAAAAATTGCCCAAGAGTGTATTGCTGAATCATATGGCAGTGACATTTTTATGTTTACTTTTTCAGGCTTATTGAGTATAATTGAAAAATAAAAATTGTATATATGAGTATTCAAGGTATCCAGCATGGTGTTTTGATATTTGCATATGTTGTGAAAAGATGTCCACAATCAGGCTAATTAACACATCCATGGCCTCACATAGGTGCCTTGTCTGTGTGTGTGTGTGTGTGTGTGTTAAAAACACTTAATATCTACTCTTTTAGTAAATTTCAAGTATACAATACAGTATTTTTAACCATAGTCACCATGTTGTACATTAGGTCTCCAGAATTTATTCATTTTATAACTACAAGTTTGTATCCTTGGATTTACAATTTCCCCATTTTCCCCACACCTGAGTCTTTGGTAACCACCCTTCTACTCTTTTTCTCTGGGTTCATCTTGTTTAGATTGTGATAGATCTTGGACGTGACTAGTGCCATTTTACACACAATAAGCACAAAATAGCTGCCAGCCTTTTCCTTATGAGAAACCTCATGGTTTCTGAGAAATAGAAACTCCTCTTCTTCCACGTGGGTGCGACCTTCCACCTGATTGCATCTGCCAGCCTTATCTTCCACTCCAGCACCAAACCCCCTCCCTGATTATGCCATCCTTCCCTACAGTCTATATAAGCTCTCCCACGTCCAGACCTGGTGCTGCTCTCCATTTTGAGTGCAGCCCAGCAGATTCTTTTCCTTTAATAAAGATTGATCGGTACCCGGCGTTTCAGTTTACTTTCTTTCATTTTGGTGCCGAAACCCAGGAAGGGTCCTGGATGGGACCTTCGAATGATCCCCTCTCTTGGGTTGATTGGCCTTCCTGGCTGCCCTTCCCAGACCTGCCAAACTGGATGCCTCTGGGACTCTCTCCTTTTGCCATCTCAGACCAATGCATCCAACATCAGCCTCAATTCAGGGTGAGTCAGTGGATCTGTCCTATTTCTACAGGTTCCCACAACTACTGTCTACTTGATATGAAGCCCAGGCACCTGGCTGAGGGAACCCCTTTCATGCTCCCCAGCTATTGGAGGATGCTCCTCTAGCTGTTCAGTGGCTCCTCTCTACATGCAAAAGAAGGTGTACAACAATGAGGATGCTCCTTGTTGGCACTCTTCTTCTACTAGGACTGCCTGTTTCCTTTCTCACCCACTAAATGGGATCCTCCCACTCCAAACCTCCATGTTCTATGCTTCTGGGCTGTCTCCTGGCCAATTTACCTCTTGGCCTCCAGGGAGATATTAAACCTGAATGCCTCATTTTCTGCTACAATCAGGTTTAGCCTAAATAAAAACTAGACAATGGAACCCAGTGGCCAGAAGATGGCACTCTCGATTTAGATACTCACAGAGACATAGACAACTTTTGTCACCAAAATGGCAAGGCTAAACAGATTCCTTATGTTCAAATCTTCTTCTATCTATGATTCTGTCCTTCTCTCTGTCAAAACTGCCCTACATCTCAAATTCTCCTAGCTCATGCCTGACCTCCCCTTCTGGACTCAGATCAATCTTTTGATCCATCAGACTACTCTGCTCCCTGATCACTTCCTTATGCTCCAGATCCTTCACCAGCCCCTCCACTTATTCCCTCTCTACCCCAGACCTGGTCTCATGATGCTTGTCCTCAACCACCCAACCCATTCCTTTCTCCCCCTTCATCAGGTGACAACCCTGCCTCAGCTCTGGCTCCTTTATAAACCCTTGATGGAGTTTGGATGTGTTGTCCCCTCCAAAACTCATGTGGAAATTTGATCTCCAATGTGGCAGTGTTGGAAACTGATTGAGTCATGGGGGCAGATCCCTCATGAATGGATTAATGCTCTCCCTGGGGGAGGAGGGGTAGTGAGTGAGTTCTCACTCTATTAGTCCCTGTGAGACCTGATTGTTTAAAGGACCCTGGCACCTCCTCTCTCTCTCTCTTGCTTTCTCTCTCTTGCTTGCTCTAGCCATGTGATCTGCTTGCACCGCTGGCTCCCTGCCACTTTCTGTCATGAGTAGAAGTAGCCTGAGGCTCGTGCCAGATGCAGCTGTTCCAGAATCATAAGCCAAATAAACCTATCTTATTTATAAATTACCCAGTCTCAGGCATTTCTGTTATAGCAACACAAAATGGACTAAAATATGCCTCCATGAAGTGGCTGGGACCAAGGGAATTGTCTGGGTCCATATCCCCTTCTCTCTTTCCTATCTCTCCTAAGTTAAAAAATGACTGGGATCTTTACAGTCTGACCCAGACACATATCTTAAGGAATTCAGATATCTCACCCAGCCTTATGATCTCACTTGGCATGATATTTTTATGATTCTCACTACTACTTTGCCCCCCAAGGACAGGGAGCAGGTCTGGATAATGGCCCAACAGCAGGCAGATGAGGTACATGCTCAAAATAATAGGCAGCCTGTGAGAGCCGTTGCTGTCCCTTGCATTGACCTGAATCGGGACTACCAGGCCAACCATGGGGACTGGGATCTCCAGGATAACATGATCACACACTTGATTTATGGCCTCCAAAAGGCTACTCACAAGTTGGTTGATTATGACAAGCTTAAAGAAATCGCACACAGATCCACCTAAATACCTAGAAAGTACCTAACCTGCCTCTCTGAGGTTTTACATAAATACACATGTATAGACCCAAACTCCCCTGGAGGCATGGTCCTCTTACATTCTCATTTTATTACCCAATCAGCACATGATATTCAAAAAAAAACTTAAAAAGTTGAGGATGGCCCAAATACGACACAATGAGATCTCCTCAATGCCATTTTCAAGGACTTTAACAATAGGGAGGAGGAGGAGGAGGAGGATTGATGCAAAAGAGATCAGGCCAAATAGTTCCTCGCTAAAGCAATCTAAGGCTCACATACTCCAAAGCCAGCTACCTCTAGGAGAAAGCCACCCGGGAACTGCTTCCAGTATGGTCAACTGGGCCACTGGGTACAGGCCTGTCCTAAGCCCAGGCCCTCTCCTGGGCCCTGTCCTCACTGCAAACAGCCAGGTCACTGGGGGCTGACCCACTTGCCAGTGAGGGAGTGGCCCTGTCCCTAACCCAAAATCTTTAGCTCCATGGCCACTCCTTCTGGGGCTTTTTGGCTTTGCCCAGGAAGAGGACTGATGATGGCCAGGGCCCAACGCCCCCATGGAGATAACCACACATGAGCCCGGGGTAACTCTCCTCATAGCAGAGAAGCCAATCTTTTTTGTCATTGATACTGGGGCCACTTACTCTACCCTTCCTGAATATGCAGAACCAACAACCCCATTCTCTATCACAATAATAGGTGTCAAAGGATCAGAATACTGCCCACAGATCACTCAACCCCCTTCCTAAATCACAACCAATTCACACACAAATACTTAATAATGCCTCAATGCCCAGCTTCCTTACTGGGATGGGATATCCTTTCCAAATTCAAAGCTACCCTTACCCTAAACACTTTAACTCCAGCTACAATACTCCTGTTACAGGCCACCCAAGACCTGGACCCTGAGGCTTCCACCTTCCCCTTCCCCTTGGACAAGGTTAATCCCATAGTATGAGACACTTCTCCCTCCATTGCTATGCACCATTCCCCTATCCTTGTTAAGTTGCAGAACCCCTCTTTGTTCCCTGATGTCCCACAGTACCCCATCACTAACAAACACCTAATAGGCTTAAAACCCATCATACACAAACTCCTTCCTTCTCATCTCTTACGGCCTACCCACTCACCTTTTAATACACCCATCCTTTCAGTAATAAAGCCTAATGGCTCATACCATTTAGTTCAAGACCTCAGAGCCATTAATGTGGCTGTTTTACCCATAACCCTAATCATTTCTAACCCCTATACTCTTCTATCCACAATCCCAACAACAACCCATTTCTTCTCTGAACTTGACCTCAAAGATGCCTTTTTTCTATCCCCTTACACCCTTCCTGTCAAAACCTATTTTCCTTCACTTGGACTGATCCTGGTACACATTATTTACAACAACTCAACTGGACAGCACTACCTCGGGGATTTCAGATAGCCCTCACTTCTTCAGCCAGGCCTTAGATCAAGACTTATCTAAACTTCCTCCAACCTCTAGCACTTTAATATGTGGATGACCTCCTCCTTAGTAGCCCCTCCTATGGGGTTCACAGGCCCACACTGTTGCTTTCCTTAACTTTCTGGCCTCCAGGGGATATTGTGTGTTCCCCAGGAAGGCCCAAATTACTTTTTCTTCAGTTACGTATTTGGGAGTCCACTTCACACCCAACAACAGAGAAATAATGGTGGATCACAAGAATCTAATTTCTGAACTCCCTACTCCTACCACAAAGGGTGAAATCCTTTCTTTCTTGGGGCTTGCAGGGTATTTTCACCTATGGATTCCTAACATTGGCACGCTAGCAAAACCATTTTATGAGGCAGCCAAAGGGGATCCTGCCATTGCCTTAGATCCCACAAAGCCTATTCATTCTGCCATCCAGCAATTAAAAGCCACTCTCCTTGCAGCTCCAGCTCTATCCCTCCCAAACCTGTCTCATCCTTGTATCCTATACATCACTGAAACCCAAGGATTGGCAGTCAGGGTTTTGGGACAAAAGGTGGGAGATGTCTTCTCCCCTGTTGCATACCTTTCTAAACAATTGGACACCACAGTTCGAGGAGGGGCTCCCTGTTTATGGGCCTTGGTGGCAGCCACAGTTTTGGCACAAGAAAGCTCTAAATTAACTTTTGGACAACAAACAGTCATTTGTTACTCCCATCATCTTCACGACCTTCTCAGCCATAAGACCATATCAATTTTCTCCCCTTCCTAACTACAACTTATCTGCCTTACCTTCATTGAAAATTCCCAGTTCTCCTTTAAACCTTACCCTCCATTAGATCCAGCCGCTCTCACCCCAAAACTCTAACAACTCTTAGAGCATAATTGCATGGAGGCTTTAGACCTCTTTCTCAATCCCTCTCCACACATAACCTTCATCACATTATGCGGCCCCAACATACATGGTTCATAAATGGGATTTCCGCCTCCACACCTGCCCCCCAAGGCAGGTTATGCCATAGTAAATCTAACGCAAACTATTGAGCCTTCTCCCCTCCCCCCTAGCACCACTTCCCAACAGGCAGAACTCATTTCCCTCACCCATGCTCTCACTTTGGCATGTAACAAATGAGTCAATATACACACTGACTCTAAGTATGCTTACCACATCCTACAATCCTGCATAGCCATTGGGAAGGAGAGAGGATATATGACCACTCAAGGAGGGCCCATAAAAAATGGACATCTTATCAGGATACTTCTTGAGGCTGCACAAATCCCAAAGGACATTGGGCTTATACACTGCAGAGGACACCAAACCTCCAATGACCCCATAGCCCAGGAAAACAAACTGGCAGATCTAACTGCAAAATAGACTGCTCAATCACCCAGCCCCCACTCTTCCTCTCCCACTAAGATCCTTCTCATGGCCCTTACGCCCTTAACCCAATACACACCCTAAGGAATATAACAATTCCAACATTTGCGAGCAAAGAGGAAGGACAACTGGTATACCCTCGCTATGTCCTCCCTACCACATAAATTGAGCAAATCCTTTTAGGTTTCCGTAAGTCAGTTCATATAGGCTATGAACCCCTACTCGCCTTCTTCAGCACTTATATTACTCTCCCCACATGGCCAACTTACTTAAACAAATCACTCAAAATTGTCCTTTGCATACTCGCTGCTCCAATCAAGGTGGCCCCACGTTCGGTCCTTTCCCACGCACCAGGCCAGAGGATAACACCTGGCCAGGATTGGCAAATTGACTTTAGTCACATGCCTCCCCACAAAAGGACATGCTATCTTCCAACCTTAGTAAATACCTTTTCAAGTTGGACTGAGGCTTTTCCTTGCACTTCAGAGGATGCTACAGCAGTAACACATGCTCTCACCTCAGAAATCATCCCTTGTTTTGGCTTGCCCACCAGCCTCCAATCTGATAATGGCCTGGCATTCATTTCTCAGATTATACAACTCACAGCACAGGCATTACATATCACATGGGACTTACATATACCATATCAGCCTCAGTCATCAGGCAAAGTAGAAGAAGCCAATCACCTCATAAAAACACACCTCACCAAGCTGTCCATGGAACTTCACTTCCCTTGGACCCAACTTCTCCCTCCAGCACTCACTCGTTTGTGAGCTGCCCCCTGCAAACCCACTGGCCTCAGCCCTTATGTATGGCAGACCCTTCACTCTCACACCTCTCCCTTCCAGCTCATCGCCTTCAGGCCAGTATCTCCCTACTCTTTCACTCATTAGAGATCTTCTTTGGGGATCTGGCCAACCTTCTATTACCTCATCCTTTCCCCACCACCCCCTCAGACTTCAAACTGAGCCTTGGACAGCAAATGTATTTTAAAACCCGAATCCAAAAGCCCCTCTCACCATGTTGGGAAGGGCCTTATACAGTACTTCTCACCACCCACACAGCAGTAAAAGTACTAGGAAAGGCCCCTTGGAATCACTTATCCTTGGTAAAACTAGAACCTAAGATTTTACCCAAAGAATCTGTTAACACCAAGCCTAACCGGTCCCTCTGCTCAACCCCCAACCCAACATCTCCTTACATTTCATCCATTTTAGGACCCACAAAATTGAAAATCTCCAGGACGTCCATTCTTCCCCCAGTCTCAGAAGAAGGATGATCTTTCCCCTGGTGATTATCCTCTCACTCTTGCAGGCCCGCCTCACGTCATTCACACAGGGGCTGCTCCAAGACTGGTCCCGACCTGCCACCTCCAGTGCTGAAGACATCCTTGAGTGGGTAACTGAATTAGCCTGGCAGGGTGCCCTCTGCAATTATACCTGTGACAAGGTTACCCTCTACTCTGTTTTCCTACTATGCACTCTCTCAACCTCTCAGCCCCTGAATACTTGCCTTTCTATTCTCCCTGCTTTTTCTAACAGAGACATATGCCACACCATGTTCACAATGTATAATCAAGGTCTAGGTGGGTGGAAGGACACTTCCCAACCTCCTGGGTTTGCTACCCAGAATCCTAGGGGAACCCTACATGACACATTCACATCTCTGACATATGTTCCCACAACATGCTATGACCAGACAACTGCCACATCATGTTCTTACAGGGGTAAAAACTACTGGATAGCCCTTTCCAAAGGGGATTCTGCTGGAGTCCAGTGCCCCCCTCCTCAATAAAATCATTTCTGCTTCACGCAGACCACTCACCTAGCCTATAGTGGTAGGGGGGCACTTAGGACAAAACACGTCGGACCCCTGACCATGACGGGTCTTATCCTTCTTCTTGGTTCCTGCCTCTTTCAGTGTTTCTCTAGTTTCTTACAGGAATGTGTGCAGGCCTTCACCAATCAAAGTGTCACTGAATTCTCCATGGGAGGAGGATACCAACCCTTCAGAATCAATTACCATTCCCTGGAAGAATACAGCCTCCCCACACGAAACCAATACCCCGCCACCTAATTGTTTTATCTGCCAACATAAATCTTAATTTTTTCATTTCTTCACCCATCTCCAGCAGGAAGTAGCTTCAGAAGAATGAGACCTTCACCTCTTTCCCTTCTCCCTATACTTAAAAGGCAGGAATGATGGGTCTTGGATGTGACCGTCTCCATTTTACACACAATAAGCACAAAATAGCCGCCAGCCTTTTCCTTATGAGAAACCTCATGGTTTCTAAGAAATAGAAACTCCTCTACTTCTGCATGGGCGCAACCTTCCACCTGATTGCATCTGCCAGCCTTATCTTCCACAGCAGCACCAAACCTCCTCCCTGATTACGTCAGCCTTCCCTACAGTCTATATAAGCTCTCCCACCCCCAGGCCTGGTGCTGCCCTCCATTTTGAGTGCAGCCTGGCAGATTCTTTTCCATTAATAAAGCTTGATCAGTACCTGGCATTTCAGCTCACTTTCTTTCAGATTGCACTTGTAAGTGAGATCATGTAGTATTTGTCTTTCTGTGTCTGGCTTATTTCACTTAGTATAATGTCCTCCAGATTCATCCATGTTGTAGAAAATTGCAGGATTCTCCTTTTTTTAAGGCCGAATAATATCCCATTTTATGCATATACCACAATTTCTTTTTTCATTCAATAGACATTTAGGTTGTTTTCATATCTTGGCTATTGTGAATAATACTGCAATGACATCACTGTGAAGATATCTTTTTGAAATAGTGATTTTATCACCCTTAAATATATACCCAGAAGTGGGATTGCTGTATCATATGGTAGTTCTATTTTTAATTTTTTGAAGAACCTCCATATGTTTTTCATAATGACTCTATTAATTTATATTCCCACCAACGGTGTAGTAGAGTTCCCTTTTCTCCCCACATCCTCACCAATACTGATTTTCTTCTTTTTTTAATAACAGCCACCCTAACAGGTATGAGGTGATAGCTCATTATGGTTTTGATTTACATTTTATTGATGGCTAGTGATGTTGAGGTCCACTCCTGTCACTTCTATTGAATGTAGTACTAAGATTTCTAGCAAAAGATATTAGGAAAGAAAAAGAAACAAAAGACATCCAAAATGGAAAGGAAGAAGTAAAATAGTCTTCGTTTGCAGATGACATGTTCTTGTATGTAGAAAATCCTAAATATGCACAAAAAACCTGTTAGAACTAATAAATGAATTTAGTGAAGCTGCGAGATACAAAATCAACATTCAAAAATCAGTTGTGTTTCTATACATTAACAACAATCTATTTGGAAAAGATGTTAGGAATACAATCCCATTTATAAGAGCATCAATAGAAAAAAATGCTTAGGAATAAACTTAACTGAGGAAGTAAAAGATATACACTGAAGAGTACAATGCATTGATGGAATAAATTAAAGACAAATAAATGGAAAGACATCCACGGATTGGAAGGCTTAATATTGTTAAAAGTTCACACTACTCAAAGTGATCTACAGATTCAATGTTATCCCCTTCAAAATTATAATGGCATTTTTTACAGAATTAGGAAAAAGAATCTTAAAATTTACATGGAGTCAGGATCTTAAAGAGATATCTGCACTCCAGTGTTCATTCTTTATTATTCACAGCAGCCAACATGTGGAAACAACCTAAGCATCTATTGACGGATGAATGGATAAGGAAGTTTTGGCATATACATACAATGCAATATTATTCTGTGTTAAAAAATGAAAAAATCGTGCCATGTGCAACAACAAGGATGAGCCCTGAGGACACAGTGCTAATTGAAACAAGCCAGTCACAGAAGGACAAAACACTGCATGATTACACTCCTGTGAGGCATCTAAAATAGTCAAACCCATAGAAGCAAATAATGAAATGGTAATCACCAATGGCTGGGTGGAAGAAGAAATAGGGAGTTGGTATTCGTTTTAGAGACCAGTTAAGTGGTGGAGAGCAGAATGCTTATGGAAATTTGGGCTATAAAGATCATGCTAAGGAGGTCTCAGTTGTAAATGACAAGGGAATTATTGGAAACTGGGGCAAAGATCAACCTTGCTATGAACTGGTAAGGAATTTGGCTGCATTGTGTCCATGCCCTAGGAATTTGAGGAAGATGGAACTTAGGAGTTGTGAACCAGATTATCTGGTGGAAGAAATTTCTAAACAGCAAAGCATTAAGGAAGCCACATGGCTACTTGCAACCATCTATGCTGATTTATGGTAGCAAAGGCATGATGGAAAGCCAGAATTTAAAAGGGAAGGAGAACATAAAGATTTGGAAAATTTTCAGCCTGGCCATGTGGTAGAGAAGCTGAGAGCATGCAATGGTGCAGTCCAGTGACCATTAGCTAAGAAGATTAGTACAAAGGAAAGGGATTATCAAGAGAAGGAGAAAAAGGCCCTGAAGGCATTGCAGAAGCCTCTAGGTCCAATCCTTCCATTTCAGGCACAAAGGCCTAAGGAGACAAAACATCTTTGGGAACAGGTCTGAGGCACTCTCCATGGGCTTGCTGCCCAGGGCCACCTCAGGGTGGCTGCTCTCCACACCAGCACCCCAGCTGTTTTGGCCACTTCAGCTGTGGCTAAATTGGCCCCAGGTGTGGCTGGACCCACAGCTTTGGAAAATACAAGCCAGGAGCCTTAGCGGTGTTCACATGATGTTAAGTCTGCAGGCTCACAGAATACCAGCGCTCAGAAGGCTTGGGACCCTCCACCCATATTTCAAAGAATGTATGGAAAAGTCTGGGTGCCCAGGAAGAGAACTGTCAGAGGGGCAGATTCACCACATAGAGCCTTCACTAGAGCAATGTCGAGTGGAAGCATGGGGTGGGTGTTGCAGCAGAGAAACCCCACCAGTGCCATGCCTAGTGGAGCCATGAGAGCAGGACTGCCATGGAGACCTCAGACCTGTGGAGCTACCAGAGTGAAACCCAAGCCTGAGAGAGCTGAAGTGTGGCTGCAACCAGGAAAGCCATAGGAGCAGAGCTGCCCAAGGACTTGGGGACCCATCTGCCACACCAGCATGCAGAGGAGGTAGAACATGGACTCAAGGTACAGGATTCACCAGCTTTGAGATTTAATGCCTGCCCTGCTGGGTTTTGGACTTGTTTGGAACCTGTTACACCTTTCTTTTGGCCTATTTCTCCCTTTGGGAATGGGAATATGTACCCTATGTTTGTCCCACCATTGTATCTTGGTGGTAGATAACTTGTTTTGACTTCACAGATAGAACTTTGAACTTGGGACTCTTGAGTAGAAACAAGTTAAGACTTTGGGATGAAATAAATGTATTTGCATGTAAAGAGGACCTAAGTTTTGGGGGTCTGTGGGTGGAATGTAGTGGATTGAATTATATCCCCCCAAAACCCCCTGAAGCTTGGATTGTGTCCCCAAGTTTTATACATTAGAAACTTAGCCCCCACTGTGACTGTTAAGAGGGTGGGAAATCCTATGATGGCAATTGAAATGTGAAGCCTTGAAGAGGTGATTAGATTGTAGGACCATGCTGTAGTGAATGGATTGAAAATGGTGGTCAGGGGCATGGTTCTGAGGGTGTTAAAAGAAGAGAGACTCTGTCTTTCTTGCTCTCTCTGCTCCCCTGGGTCACTGTCGCCACCACCAGATGGACTTTGGACTTCCTAGCCTCAGAAATTGTAAGCAATAAATGTCATTTTTCTTTATAAATCACCCAATTTCAGGTATTTTGCTATAAGCAACGGAAATGGATTAATACAGTATTCCTCGGGTATAAATTTCAGTAAAGCAAAATAAATAAGTTCTAGAAATCTGCTGTACAACAGTACCTATAGTTAACAATACTGTGTTGTGCACTTAAAATTTTTATACGTAGGTTTGAACTCATGTTAAGTGTTCTAACCATGAAACAAATAAACAAACAAATGTGAAGAGGCACTAAGAAACTTTTGGAGGTGACGTATATGATTATTACGTGGATTTTGGTGATGGTGTTAAATGGGTATGCTTATATCCAAACTCATCAAATTGTATACATTAAACATGTGTGGTGTTTTTGTTTTTTTTGTAAATCAATTATACCTCAGGAAAGCTGTTTAAAAAAAGAAAGCATATTAATGTAGATAGTAGCTCATCTCCCCAATTTTCCTGTATCCACATCTTTATTGAATTTTGGTGGGCACAGGAAGTAGCTTACCAGTAATTCCCCATGTTTCATCGAGTACAAAAAGAACCCCATGCATTTTGCTGTGCTAACAGAAAAAAACAAGTGTGACTTAGCTCAGAATGAAAATGAAAAGTGGCTTTATAGCTTGATTAATCACCACACCATTCATAACAACTAGCTTGGCTCTTTATATAGAAGCACATATTTAAATTAAAGCAAGTAATTCGTTTTCCATAGGAATCAACATGTATTTCATTTAAATCCCATTTTAATTAGTAATTAAATGCTGCACACTAATTGAATGCTTTCTGAAAAGCATCAGAGGACTCACCCTTCTGAAAATGTAAGTACTCCTGAACAAAAGTAGACTTCAAATTTATTAATAAAGATTTGAAGGCAGGTATTGGTGAAGAAATGAAACACTAAATGAACATCGATGGAGGTTGGAGAAGTGTCCAAATAAGAAAAACGTAAGTGCAAGAAGGATGGAAATACTATACTTGGTTTACCTCACATATTTACAACAATATAGCAATGAGTGACTGGCAAAGGCTATATGGATGGTTGGGTAGCCAGAGCTTGATGATCTCTTTAGACACTAAAATATGAGAACAGCTCTCCAACTCATACTGTGTCAGGCTTTAAAAAACTAATGCCACCTTAAGTGACATTACAAGTGGCGCCATTATGGGCTCACAAGGGCATATTAATGTGGCAGCCTAAGACGGCACCAGGAGGAAGTAGGGTGGGGGTGTCCGCGGGAACCTTGCCTTAGCCCTTATTGGCCAAATATGTGCTTCTGTGCTTGTGAACACTGCATGGTTGCAATAGCTAGGCATTGAGACAGGATGCATGCCCTTGACCTTTAAGCTGATAGGATTATGTTAAAACCTCCCTTCCCTATTTGCCTTTAAAAGCAAGTCCTTGTGTGGTAATAAACGGAACTGCTCGACAGAAACCCTGCCGCATCTGAGTGTCCTTTGACCGGGCTGTTTTTGGGGGGCCGGCGGTGTGCTCGCCTCTCTTCACGGCTCTCTTCCCCCATTTCCTTCCAAAGGGGACAGCAGGGAAAGAGGAATCCCAGGCTGTTTGCTCGCCCACCGAAAGGAACGAGGCTACGGGCTGTTCGGGTCGGCCGGCGGCGGACCTGACAATACTGGTAAACGCTTCAAGTACTGGATTACAGTTTCTTCAGGAACCAAGCCCAGTATCAGTGAAATGTATTCAATTGTAACACAGTCTAAAGACATTTTTTCATATGTCTGTTGGCCATTTGTATATCTTCCTTAGAGAAATGCTTATTTAGCTCTTTTGCCCATTTTTAAATTGGGTTGCTTGTTTTTTTCTTGTAAAGTTTTTTGAGTTCCTTGTATATTCAGGATATTAATCCTTTGTCAGATGTATATTTTCTAAATATTTTTTCCCACTCTGTTGGTTTTCTTTTACCTCTGTTAATTATTTCTCTTATTGTGCAGTAGCTTTTTAGTTTGATATAATCCCATTTGTTTATTTTTCCTTTGGTTGCCCATACTTTGGAAGTGGTATTCATGAAGTCTGTGCCCAGACCTACTTCCTGAAGTGTTTCTCCTATGTTTTCTTTGAGAAGTTTTATTGATTCTGAGTGTATGTTTAATTCTTTAATCCATTTTGAGTTGGTTTTATTATATGGTGAGAGATATGGGTCTAGTTTCATTCTCCCGCATACTGATATCCAGTTACACCAGCACCATTTGCTGAAGAGGCAGTCTCTTTCCCAGTGTATAGGCTTGGTGCCGTTGTCAAAGATCACATGGCTGTAGGTGTGTGGGTTGATTTCTGGATTCTCTATTCTATTCCATTGATCAGTGTGTCTCTTTTTATGCCTGTACCATGCTGTTTTGGTTATTATAGCTTTGTAGTATAGTTGAGAGTTGGGTAGTGTTATGCCTCCAGCTTTATTTTCTTTGCTCAGAATTGCTTTGGCTATGCATGGTCTTTTGTTATTCCATATCAATGTCTGAATAGCTTTTTCCATTTCTGAGAAAAATGTCATTGGACTTTTGATGGGGATTGCATTGAATTTGTATATCACTTTGGTTAGTATGGACATTTTTACAGTGTTGATTCTTCCAATCCAAGAGCATGGGATATCTTTCCATCTTCTTGTGTCCTCTTTAATTTCTCTCAGCATTGGTTTGTAGTTCTCATTATAGAGATTTTCACATCCTTGGTTAATTATATTCCTAAGTGTTTTATTTTTTTGGTGGCTATTTTAAATGGGCAAGCTTTCTTGATTTCACTTTCTGTATGTTCACTATTGGAGAATAGAAATGCTACTGATTTTTGTGTGTTGATTTTGTATCCTGCTGCTTTGTTGAAATCATTTATGAACTCCAAGAGTTTTTTTTGTGGAGGCTTTGGGCTGTTCGATATATAGGATCATGCTATCTGCAGAGAGGGAGAGTTTGACTTCCTCTTTTCCAATCTGGATGCCCTTTATTTCCTTCCCTTCTCTGATTGCTCTGGCTAGTACTTCCAAAACTATGTTGAATAGGAGTGGTGAGAATGGGCATCCTTGTCTAGTTCATGTTCTTAAAGGAAAAGCTTTCAGTTTTTCACATTGAAGGTGATATTGGCAGTGGGTTTATCATATATGGCTTTAATTATGTTGAGATACTTTCCATGTATACCAAGCTTGTAGAGAGTCTTTATCATGAATGAGTATTGAATTTTATCAAATGCTTTTTCAGCATCTATAGAGATGATCATATGGTCCTTGTGTTTGATTTTATTCATATGATGTATCACATTTATTGATTTGCATATGTTGAACCAACCTTGCATCCCTAGGATGAATCCCACTTGTCCATGGTGTATAATTTTGCATATGTGTTGCTGTGTTCTGTTAGTTAGTATTTTATTGAGGATTTTTGCATTTATATTCATCAAGGATATTGTCCTGTAGTTTTCTTTTTAGGTTGTATCTTTACCTGGTTTTGGTATCAGGGTGATGTTTGCTTCATAGAATGAGTTTGGGAGAATTGCCTCTGTTTCAATATTTTGGAAAAGTTTGTAGAGAATTGGTGTCAATTCCTCTTTGAATGTTTGGTAAAATTCTGCTGTGAATCCATCTGGTCCTGGGCTTTTCTTTGTTGGGAGCCTTCAGATAACAGCTTCAATCTCCTTTACTGTTATTGGTCTGTTCAGATTTTCTACACCTTCTTGTCTCAGTTTTGGGAGCTTCTGTTTGTCCAGAATTTTATCCATTTTCTCCAGATTTTCAAATTTGTTGGCATATAGTTTTTTATAGTACTCTCAAATGATTCCTTGTATTTCAGAGGTATCAGTTGTAATATCGCCTTTTTCATTTCTAATTTTTGTTATTTGGATCTTCTCTCTTCTTTTTTTAGTTAGCTGTGCTAATGGTTTGTCAATTTTATTCATCTTTTCAAAAAACCATACCTTTTGATTCATTGTTCTTTTGTATTGTTTTTTCAGTTTCAATTTCATTAAGTTCTGCTCTGATCTTAATGATTTCCTTCCATCTGCTAACTTTAGGTTTTTATTGTTCTTGCTTTTCTAGTTCTTTAACTGAAGTATTAGGTTTTTCACTTGCCATCTTTCCATTCTACTGAAGTAAGTGTTTAGTGTGATAAATTTCCCCCTTAGTACTGCTTTTGCAGTATCCCACAGGTTTTGGTATGATGCATCATGGTTTTCATTAGTTTCAATAAATTTTTTGATTTTCTGTTTGACTTCTTCTTGGACCCATATGTCATTAAGTAGAATGCTGTTTAATTTCCATGTGTTTGTATAGTTTCCAGAATTTCCTTTGCTATTGATTTCTAGTTTTAATTCATTGTGGTCTGAAAAGAATACCTGGGATAATGCCAATTTTTTTGAATTTATTGAGACTTGATTTGTGACCTAACATGTGATCTATCCTGGAGAATGATCCATGTGCTGATGAGAAGAATGAGTATTCTGAAGTTGTTGGATGGAATGTTCTTTAGATATCTGCCAAGTCCAATTGGTCTAGAGTGTCATTTCGATCTCATGTTTCTCTGCTGATTCTTTGCCTCGATGATCTGTCCAATAATGATAGTGGAGTGTTCAGGTCCCTTGCTATTATTTTATTAGTGTCTATTTCCTTCTTCAAGTCTAATAGAGTTTGCTTTAAAAATCTGGCTGCTCTGACATTGGATGCATATATATTTATGATTGTTATGTCTTCTTGATGGATCAAGCCTTTTATCATTATGTAGTGGCCCTCATTATCTCTTTTTATGGTTTTTAGGTTAAAGTCTATTTTATCAGATATAAGGAAAGCTACTCCAGCTTGTTTTTCATTTCTGTTTGCATGGTAAATCTTTTTCCATCCTTTCCCTCTTAGTCTATGTGAGTCTTTATAGTTGAGTTCGGTTTCTTTAAGGCAGCATAGAGTTGAGTCCTCCTTTTTAATCCAGTCAGCCAGTGATTTTGATTGGGGAATTTAGTCCTTTTACATTAAGAGTTGTTATTGAAAAGTGTTGATTTACTCCTAGCATTTTATTGATTTTTGTTTGGATGTCTTAAGTGTCTTTTGTTCCTTTCTTTCTGATTTACTGTTTGTCTTCTGTATTTGTTGGTTCCTTGAGTTGTAGATAAAGTTTTTATCTTCTCTTCATTGTTGGCATTTTATTTTACTAGTGGGTTTTGATTTTTCTTGAGTTTTTATGGCAGTGGTAGTTATTTTTCAGGTTCTAAATCCAGTACTCCCTTGATAATTTCTTGTAAGGTTGGTCATGTGGTAGTGAACTCCCACTGTTTTTGTTTGTCTGAGAAGTATACTATTTGCCCTTCACTTCAGAAGGATAGCCTTGCGGGGTAGAGCATTCTTGTCTGGCAATCTCTGTCTTTTAGTATTTTGAACATATCATCTCATTCCTTTCTGGCTTTTAAGGTTTGTGATGAAAAGTCTGATGTTAGTCTGATTGGGGCTCCCTTATAAGTTATTTGATGCTTCTCTCTTGCAGCTTTTAAAATTCTCACCTTGTCTTTGAGTTTTGCCAATTTGATTATAACACGTCTTGGAGAAGACCTTTTTGGGTTGAATACAGTTGGGGATCCTTGTGCTTCCTGATTCTGAAGATCTGTGTCTTTTCCTATACCCTGTAAGTTTTCTGCCACTATTTTGTTGAATATGTTTTCAATGCAATTTCCTTTTCCCTCCCCTTCTGGAATACCCATGACTCAGATATTTGAGTGCTTAAGGTTGTCTGATATCTCTCTTAGATTTTCTTCTATGTTTTTAATTCTTTTTTCTTTTTTTTTTTTTTGTCTGCCTGTGTTATTTCAAACAGCCTATCTTCAAGGTCAGAAGTTCTCTCTTCTGCTTCTGTAAGCCTGTTGGTTAAACTCTCTGTTGTGTTTTTTTTTTCACTGAATGAATTCTTCAGCTTGGCAAGCTCTGCTACATTCTTTTTTAAGGGCATTGATTTCCTTGTATAGTTCTTCTTTCAGGTCCTGTATACTTTTCCTTGTTTCCTTGTGTTGTCTAGCTGAGTTTTCTTCTATCTCATTTAGTTTCCTTAGAATTATCACTTGAAATTCCTTGTCAGACATTTCAAGGGCTTCTTGTTCTGTAGGATCTCGATCTTGAGAGTTATTACCCTTTGGTGGTGTACCTTCTTGTTTTTTCATATTTCTGGTATCTTTCCTTTGATGTTTAGCCTTTGTGGCAGGGTTTGACACTATTGTCTGGCTAGGATGTTGCTGGGGCTGCTAATTTGGCATGGCTGCCTCAGTGTCTGCCCTTTTGTCCACTGGTGCTAGGGTACATGGTTGCCTCGGGTCTTGGATCTCTCTGGGGTGGTGACTCTCTGGTCAGCGTACCCTTGGCTGGGGATGGGTTCGGGTGGCTGTGGCATGGCCTACCTGCTGGGTCCTCTGCTGGCACTGCAGGTCACATGGTCTCCACGGATCCTGGGCCTCTCCAGCTGGGTGCCTCTCTGATCAGTGCACACTCAGCTGGGCTGGGATGGAGTCGGGTTGTGGCATCCAGGTCTACCTGCTGAGTTGAGAGCTAGCACCACAGTGTGTTTGGTCTCCTTGGATCCTAGGCCCCTCCAGCTGGGTGCCTCTCTGATCTGCATGCAGTCAGCCAGGCTAGGGATGGAGTTGGGTGACAGCGGCAAGGCCTACCTGCTGGGTTGCACACTGGCACCACAGGGCTCATGATCTGCAATGTTCAGTGGTCTCCACGGATCCTTAGCCCCTCTGGCTGGGCGCCTCTCTGATCAGGGCACAATCCCACAATTTGTTTTTAAATAAGTTATGTAATAGATGTTTAAATGCAAGGTATCCACCAATTTTATTTTAATAGTGATCCCAAAAGAGAAAAGAGAATGGGATTTCATTGTACTTTAATTATTGATTATACAGTACTAATCACCTTTAACTTCTGAATAGGAAAAAATCCTGACTGGTTATCTTTTGAATACAGAAAGGTAATATTGTGGATAGAAAAGCAATTTTACTTTTTGGATTTCACCAAAATATTTGAACTGAAATAGAAAGTACTCTCACATATGCCACCCCCCAAAAATTTGACAATACAAGTAGATACCAAAAAAGTAATAAGAAAGATAATTTGGAAATGAGCATAATTAATGGTTTATAATATGAGAGAGGACTAACAGACTAGAGGAAGTGAAGCAGGGATGAAAGACAAATAAATCAAAGGTTTTTCCTTGTATCTATACATAGTGGAGATCTATTAGAGGGTTGACTGCCTATTTCCTTTCATTGCTAATAACACAAGACCTCTGCTCAGTAAGGACCCTATTCTAGCTGGCTTTCTTGGACCTTACTGCATCTCCTTCACTCTTTGCACCACAGGAATATGAGTGGACATATTCACTCAATCTTCTATAGCATTTTAAGTCTTGGATTGATACGTTCTTAGGATGGGAGTGTCAGTATGCAAGTAGAGAAGGAGATAGTCTGTGGTCATCTTGCCACCAAGTAGAGAGGGTCAGTATCCAACCAGATTTTAGAGTTATAGAGAAAAACAGCTTCAAAGACATTCTTTGAATCCCTAGATATTTTCCTACATGCTCATTCCATTTATGTAAGACAATAACCTACCTCCACCCTTTTTGCTGATTATATTTTGAGTTAATTTCCATCACTTGCAGTAAAAAGAATACTGCCTAATTCATTATGCATGCTCATTCTCTGTCTTCAGTATAGTGTTTTTTTGTAGAAAGACAAGGTAAAATTTTTTAAGAATGGTGTCTGTGAAAATTCTTTGAAAACCATCAAATTATTTTATATTTCATCAAATAAACTTGCAGTCATTTAGTTTGGTTCTAATGTACCTGAGTAGGTTGGATTTCTTTGTGATTGGCTTTTTCTACCCAATATTGTAATTCTAAGAGCTGAAGAAATAGTAGATTCATAAAATGGGACGAAAAATTATCAAAGATAAAAATTATAAATGAGATGAAAAATTATCAAAGTTCCCAAAGTATAAAGTTGGCTCCTTTTTTAGCTAATTGTTAAAATTATAACCAATAAATATCAAAATAAAAAACTGCCAAAGGTAGATAATATGAAAAAAAATAAAGAAAGAACAAGGGTATGGGTAATCTGCATCTAACTAATCTATTTTTTTGATTTGAATATTTTGAAAAACATGTTTACTCACTCCTTCAGTAGGATACTAAACATACTTCAACTTGGCTTCCTGCTTTATGTATTTAAGTTTTGAAAATGAGATGATTAAATTAAATTAAATTAAATTAAATTTGCTTCCTAATTAGAAATAGTGATTAGAAAAAATAATGTATCTGTATAATGCTGACCCTATGCATTAATGTGAATTAAGGGGGCCTTGTCTTACTGGGCCCTAAACCTAATAAATATCCTTTATCCTCTTCTATATTCAGTTGAGGCTGTATATCAACATATGAATATAAATGACAGTTGTTTTTGCTCGTTCTGGGCCTTAAAATCTTGACCACAATAGTGTAGGTCTACTCATTTTTTCAGTGTTAACTAGAGGTAGTTATTTTAACTCAGAATTCTATGAAGACAAAAAGTAAAGCAGTGGCCAAAAAAAAAAAAAAAAAAAAAAAAAAAATTACTGAGTGCTTTATCTCTGAAAAGCATGTTTTCAAGCATTTTCAGGTATTGCCACTGTATTAGTCTGTTTCTCTTGCTTATAACAAAATACCTGGAACTGGGTAATTTATAAAGAAAACGAAATTTATTGCTTACAATTTTGGAGGCTGGGAAGTCCAATGCCCAGGGAACACATTAGAACCATGCTCATTACTCCGTGAATGGATCAATCCATTCATAAGGGCACATTCTTCACAATCTAATCACCTCTTAAAGGCCCTGCCTTTCAGATATCATAATTGGATTTCCCTACTTAATGCTATTACAATGGAGATCAAGTTTCTATACCTGAACTTCTGGGGGACACATTTGACCCACAGCAGGTTCATATTATTTTTATTTTTAAGTCTAATCAGGTATGTGCAATCTTCTCCACAGAGTGTTCAGTCTGTTCATATTCAATGTATCAGTTTGATATTTCATATTTGTGCATTATTTATTTTACAATATGTCCTTCTTTTCACATATTATTGAGTTTTAAAATAAAGTTTCTATTCAATCCTTTTTTCTGGGTTGATTCAGAAATTTCACTCTACTTAGTGAAATTCCTTAAGTAGCTTCCATTTTCAGCACTGGTAATCAGATAGATGTATATTTTCTACCATTATGATAAAGCAAATTATTAACTATATTTTGCACCAAGTTGTTCTGATCTTCTACTGCTTTTTCTTCACCTCCAAAAAATAAGACTTTTATAATACTTGAAGTTTCTACTCTCCTCCCAATCATCCGAAAAGAAAGACAGTTGGAACCTTTTATAACCCTGTCTGCATCACAGCTCCACAACCTTGCCTTTTAATACTTTGGTAATAAGAAATTATTAGACGTTCTATTACATTGAATCAAATGACTTCTTCTATTTTATATTGTTATTTAGCATTCACATTATATAATTCCAGATAGATTGTATTTTCTATTCAGATGTAACCTGATGTATTGCAACATTTATTACACACTACTGTTTACACTATTTTACATCTATCTTGATCTCAAGGGTTCAATCCTGATCCTCTTGTTTTCTATTAGAGTCCTTTCCTGAATGTTTCTTCAGGTTTTTTATGTCTATTTTATTGTTTCTGAGTCTTTGGAAAAACATAGATACCTTTCTTTGATCCTGATAATTGAGTGTATCTTAATTGTCAATAAATTTCTTAGGCTGGATTAATTTTTTCTCAATAGCTTCAAATGTTACAGATTATATAGCCAACCATAGTCTAATATTTTTCCTTTACAAATGCTTTAATCTTTTGCCTAAAGATTTTTCTTATTATTCCAGGGATAAGAAAATTTACCTGGATTTTCGTGCGTGTCCTTTCACACAATTCTAACCTGAAACTTGGTGAATCTGTTAAGTCTGCCGTTTCATGTCTTTTCCCCCGCTAAGGCAAAGTTTCTAGTTTTTCCTACTATTTTTTCATCTATTATTGCCTTTCCTCTATTTTGCCTTTATTTCATTTTCTGGAATGCTTTTGGTTTGCACATTACTTCTCAACACATTTTCTAATCTCTCATCTTTGCTTTCATGGTTGACAATATTGTATTTTGTTCTGTGGTTGAGATAGATTTTCAATTTGATATTACATTCAACTTACTGAACACCCCACAGTGACCATCACCTCTTTCAATTAATCTACCATGTTTTCACTTAAACATAGCATTTTTGCCTTAAAAAAGTCCCTATTTGTGGAGTGCTTAATATGTTAAGTGCCATTAAAATTCTCCATATTTTTTAAAGTCATTCTACTTTGTTAGAGTCCATTTTTGAACATTATCTTTGTTATTCCTTTCTCTGGCTCTTAACTCTTTCCATCTCTTGTCTGTTCATTAAGGTTCACTGGGGCACCTAAGTGGTAGTAATCCCCAGAGAGATGGAATGCACTGTAGCCTTGCTCCATTGAGCCCCTCACATAATATCAGACAGGTTGCCAGTGCTCGGGAAGAAACTTCTCTGTATCCAAGTGTCCTCACATTTTTGCTGTCTTAAGGGTGAATTACTTAGATCACTAATCTACTCAGTTCGTGAGTGACTAAAGAAATTATATTAGCTCATGGTGACCAATGTCACCCTTGCGGGGGGGAGAGTAGGTAACAGGGATAGATTGCCAAAAACCAACCTTTTCCTACAATCAACCCCTGTTAATAGACTCTCCAAAATATCCCCTCAGGCCTGGAGAGGAGAAAGACCTCCTAGTGCCTTCTGCCAGAATTCAGCCTGAGCCCTTTCAAGCCCTCTGACTGTTTGACATGTGGTTACTTGACTCAGAAGTAGATGGGTTATGACTGAGAGTAAATAGAGACAAGAAGTGTTTATGTCATATTATCTGCAGAATGACTAGGTATGAGCATTTCTAACGTTTTCAAAAAAATTTAATTTTAATTATTTATTTATTTTTTATTGGTTTTGAATATTCATGGGGTACAAATCTGACCATCGCCACTCTTGCCCAAGATGTGATGGCCAGAATAATACTAGCAGCATGTCCATTACCACAAATTGTGATTATACCCCATGATTATACCCCATCCCCCTTTCCCCCTCCACTTTGTATCCGTAGGTATGCTCTCTCCCTCTACAAGTCCAACATACCACTGTGGTCTTTTTTTTTTATATACAAATATGTTATAAATTGCCCCCCAGAAGTTTACTAATTACAGTTCCATAAGAAATATATGGGTGGAAAGACAATAGTTAAAATGTTTCAAGACATTATGTGCTAAGAATTGTTTTAAGAATTTTACATGTATAAATATTCTTCAAAACAAGAGTGTATGTCATTATTTGAGTAACTCTCACAGGCATAAAACATCTCAAAATAATATAGTGTAAGATTTCATTCATTTAAAAAAGATAGAAAATATATAAATATATATATATCTGCAAACTATATGCGTATACATATACAGTTTACTTGCATGTATGCAAAAAATTAGAAAAAAACAACACAGCACAGTGTGGGGATATGGGTTTGGGATGGAGTGAGGGGAAACTTACCTTTTTATTATTTATACTTTTATATTGATTGAATCTTTTACAATGAAGGTATGTTCACGTATTGCTTAAATTATAATATACCAACAACTAATCTTGAAGATTTCATTTTATAGTTATCATTAATCCTACCTTGGAGTGAAGATAAAGAGAATATATAGGAAAAATAGTAAATCCTGGCTTTTTTATGGTACCTTAGAACTGTGATGAAAAAGAGAAGCAAGAGAGATAGAATAGGACAAAACAAGTATTTGTCTCCATTTCTTTTCTCTGAGCTTTGGCCTCGTGAGTGGGAGTTATTTCAATGAGTTGAGAGAGTACCAAAAGCAGGGGGATATTGCCTCACTTCTGCATTTGGGTCTCAGAGAAGAGACAACTGTGTAGACGGCCTGTTTTGATTATCTTTTGCTTCATTAAAAACACTCCAAAATTTAGTGGCTAAAAAGAACTATTTAGTACCTCTAATAGTTCTGTGGGTTGACTAGGCTCAAGCAAATGGTTTCTACTTGGCATCTGTTATGCAGTTGCAGTCAGACGAACTAAACACCCAAGGGGTCTCACTATTATGGCTGGTGGATGATTTTAGCTATTTTCAAGCAGTTCAGTGAGGGCTGCCAGTGCCTACACACGGCCTTTTTATGTGATTTGGGTCTCTCCTAATAGGTGCTGAGAAGGAGTGTACCGAGATCAAGTCTTCCAAGAGAACTTGGTGGAAGTTGCATGGTTTCTTATAACTAGTCATGGAAGACTCAGACTGTCACTTCCACCATGTTTTATTTGTGAAAGCAAATAACTAAAAAAAATTCAGAGAAAAGAGGAAGGAAATTAGATTTTATGTGTTAAGTTTTAATAGCGGAAGACCATGTAGAAAAGGAGATATTTTGTGGCTATCTTTGAAAAATACAATCTATCATAGGGTCCTACAACAATGGGAACATTCCAGGCTACTTAACTGAGAAGAAAGTTATTGTCAGATAGAGAGAAATTCTAGTGACCAGTGTCTAGCTTCCCTTAGTTTTTCTGTAATATTAACTACTAGGCCAGGTAGATGTGGGAAGTGGCAGAGACACAATTGTCTACAACCAGCAAGATCCTTGAAGAGGCTGTTAGCAAAGGGATGGCTGATGTTCTCTGGAACTATTGCCCAAATAAAAAATGGAGACCACTGTCTGAGTAGAGGAGATAAGCAGGTTTCTGGCATTCAGGAAGACAATAAGCATTTCACCAGAGAGTAGTGAAATTGAACCAGTACTTAGCCAATGAGTGCATGAAACTTTCTTACCATATATCCAGACATTTTGTTAAGGAGGGAAACTCGGAGGAAAAAAGCTGATATCATGGGCATCTTTATTTGAGAGAGTCTAAGCATTATTTGATAGGATTGTTTAAATGATCAGATAAGATAAAAGTTTAAACTAGATTAACTAGATTGTATACTTAGTTCTTTTTTTTTTTAGTAGCTTGTTGGCTCTATCCTGTTTGTCTCCCTACCATGATGTCTGGATATAAGATGAGACACCTCAGAAAGTAAATGCACCTAATAATAAAACTTCAAAATATATAAAACCAAAGGTCATACAAGGATAATTTGATTAATCCACAACCGATGGGATATTAAAGCAGGTAAAAAATTATTAAGGAGATAGATAATTTGACCATGCCAATTAGTAAGGTTTGGTTCAATAAATATATAAGAGAACTCTAGAATGGACAAGTAGAAAATACACATACTTTTCGGGTACATGTAAAGTTTACAAAACTTGACTACATTTTGGGCCATAAAGTAAATCTTTTAAAAATTTCAAAATATTGATACCATTTAAATCATATTCTCTGATTTCAATGCAATTAAATTAGAAATAAACAAAAAAGATACTTTTTAAAAATAAATTTTTAAAAATAAATTTAAATTTAAATATTTAAAAGATTTAAAAATAAATACAATATTTATTTTTAATATAAAAACAGTTACAAATGATATGCAAATTAGAGAGAAAATCATAAAGGAAATTACATGATTTTAAAAACTAAATGATAATACAGATACTGAGCATAAGGGCTCAGAAAGGATAAAATTTAAAAAGGATAGAGAAAGTACCAGACAAATACTAAGCAAGAGAAAAGTGAGGTTGTTATCCCAACATCAGGCAAAATGATCTCAAGAGAACATAATATTTAAAAATAAAGATTATCTCTACATAATAACAGTTTTATTTTACCAGAAATATGCAACAATCTGAGCCCAATAAAATAGCTCCAAATATGCATAAAGCAAAATTTAATAGAATTATGGAGAGAAATTGACAAAGCAGCGTCAACCTGATGGTGATGATGATATATATTTACACCTCAATTATTTATAGGTCAAATAGATGAATATAGCTCATGGTATATAAAACATTTGGGATATGGCAATTGGGAAAACTTGTTGCTAATAATATAAAATAATTAATAAGTTTAAGCTAATGTACATATATGGAGCTCTGCACTCAATGGTTAAAAAATATCAATCTGTTTCACAACATTCCTCAAAATTGGTCATGGACTAGGCAAAAAACAAAGCCTGTATTAGAAATTATATGAGTTTGTTAATATGGCTTAAATAAACTTAAGTATATAAAGATCAATAGATTTTATTTATAATAATAATAACCTTATAGAAATGTAATTATAAAACTTATTTTCATATCTGTAGTAAAACCTTAAAAATACAGTATTAATTTAACAAAATTACAAGAATAATGTTAATAACACACCCAAATATAATTAGAGAACACCAAACAAAATCTGCACTAGGTTCCTGGAAGGGAAAATTTAATATAAAATATTAAATAGATTAAATATGATTTTCATAATAACACTAATATGACCTGTGGGCTAAAAGTGAAATTTCAATAAAGTGATTTAAAAGTTTAAAGGCATAATCTTGAAAGATAAATAGGGAGAAGGTACTTGCCTTGTCAGATATTAAAATTTACTATAATGTAGCTGTCATTAGAGAAATAGAAATTGGCATATTAATAAATAAATGAAACAAATTCAGAAACCGATCCAATTTATTAGAAATAGCTCACCTCACTTCACTTCTCAGAAGCACTTAACTTGGTTGATCATTTCTTTCTTCTTTTTAATGCTTAAACTTTTTTTCATTGAAGTATAACATTAATGGGAAGTCACATTTATTAAAGTGTACTAATCATAAGTGACTAATTCAGTGAATTTTTCCAAGTTTATACACTCATATAACTATACCTGGATCAAAATATAGAATTTTAGGAACAACCCAGGCACCTCTCACTTGCTCTCTCCCAGTCAGTACTTGCCCAAAGGTAATCACTATACTGACTTCTATCATCAACTACTAGATTTTCCTGTTTTTGAAATATATATGGAATAATACAATATGTACTCTTTTGTGTCTGGCTTTTTTCCCTCAACATTACAAATTCGAAATTCATCCATGTGGTGGCAAGTAGTCATAGATTCATTCTCAATGCTTTATAACATTTTGTTGCATGAATATCTTAATTCATTTAACCTATTTATTCATTCTGTTTATGAACATTTGGGATGTTTAAAGTTTAGGCCTATTAAAACTATTGCTACTATGAACATTTTTGTAGACATCTTTTGATGAATATATGTACACCTTTATATTGAGTGCATATACAAGAGTGAAATTGTGGGTCACAGGTAAGGATATATTCAACTTTAGTATACACTGGTAAACAATATTCCAAAGTAGTTACACCAATATACAATCTAAACAAATGTGTACATGAGTGTTGGTTAATCCATGTGCTTATCAACACTTGGCAATGTCTATTATTTTAACTTGGGAAATTGAATATGCAATGGTGTCTTACTGTGCTTTCAATTTGAATTTTCTTGATGACTAATGCTACTGAACACTTTTTAATATTTTACTGGTTTTTATGGTACACTTTTTTTTTAAGGTGCCTGTTTATGTTTGCCTATTATGATTGGGTTGCTTATATTTTTCTTAATGATTTATATGAATTCCTGATAAATTCTGGGTGAACTACCTTTGTCAAATATATTTATTTCATATATATTATCACATTCGTTTGCTTGCCTTTCCAAACTTTTAAAGGTTTTATTTAATTTTTCAATTATTTTCCTTTACGGTTTTTATTTTCTGTGTTCTGTGTAACCTGTAATCATAAGGTATTTTCTTTTGTTTTCTTATGGAAGAATTATTGTTTTGGATTTCACATTTAAATCCACAATATACTTTCAACTGATTTTTGCATATAAAGTAGAGGTTTTATTATTTTTTATATGAACAGCATGTCTCACTGACTTAGAAGCATTTATTAACATCCCAGTCACCTCTCACTTGCTCAAAACCTGCCCATTTATCATCTTTCAACCACAATGACATTTTTTAAAAAATACACTAAGCTTTTTCTCTTAAAGACTACATAGCTTATCTTCCTTCATCTTGGAATACATTTCACATTCCTCCCACAAAAGAACATCAAAAAGTGCCCACTGCCACCACTGCCACTGTTGCTGGAGCCATCGTCCAATCTAAGAACCACTGCAGCTCCCTGCAGAGTAAGGGAGGCTGTTGAAGCCAACGGTACTGCTGCCACCCCTATGAAGTAACCCTGCTGCTGCTGCAGACAATGCAGACATGAGGGAGGCAGTTGAAGCTGCTGCCTCTGCTGTTGCCACTGAAAGATAGCCCTGTTGAAGCTGTTGACATCATAGCTGTGTGGGTCATGGCTGCACACACTGCAGCCAAGTGAGCAGCTGCTGTAACCATGGATGTTGCAGTTGCTTCCATCACTGGCACCATCAGCAGCCATAAACATCATACGAGCAACCTGCCATTGCTGGAGCCACTGCTGCTACATGGGCAACATGCCAAAGACACCAGCACAGCCACTGCCACTGCAAGGGTGGCCTGCTACCACACAGTAGCCATTCTAGCCACTGCCACTGTGCAGGTGGACCACTGACCACTTGACTGCATTAACATAAGGTGGGTTACCAGCAGAGTCCAGGGAAGAAGAGTAATAGAAGAAACAACTGCTCTACCAGGTGACCAGACATCAACACAGAGATACTAGAAATAGGTAAAAACAATAAAAATATGAGTATGCCAAAGGAATGCAATAACTCTCATATATCAGACCCCATAGAGCATGAAATCCTTGAAATGGCTGAAAAGGAATTTTGAATAAAAGTCTTAAGGAAACTTAATGAGATACAAGAAAATACAGTTAGATGATGCAATGAATTGAGCAAAATTATCCAGGATATGAAAAAGGAAATTTACAAAGAGATTAATACTTTAAAAAAGAATGTAGCAGAACTAATGGAACTGAAGGAGTTGTTCAATGAAATTAAAAACACAACTGAGATCTTAAGCAGCAAGCTAGAGCAAACAGAAGAAAGAATTTTTGATTTTGAAGACAGTCTTTTAAAAATAACTCAGGCAGACAAAAAGAAAAAAATATTTTTTTTAAATGAAGAAAATTTAAGAGACATAGCATGCAACCTTAAGCACATAAACATCTGCATCATGTGTGTTCCTGAAAGGGAGGAGAAAGGAAAAGGCGTTGAGAATATATTCAATGAAATAATAGCAGAAAGCATCCCAGGTATATAGACCTTCAGATTCAGGAAGTTCAAAGATCCCCAAAGAGATTCAATCCAAAAAGGTCCTCTACAAGACACATTATAGTCAAACTGGCAGAACTCAAAAACAAAGAGAGAATCCTATAAACAGCAAGAGAAAAGTGTCAAGTCACCTGTAAGGGAGTCCCCCTTAGACTAACAGCAGACTTCTCAACAGAAATGCTACAGGCCAAAAAAGAATGGGATGACATATTCAAAATACTAACAGAAAAATACTGCCACCCAAGAATGCTATATCCAGTAAAGCTATCCTTCAGAAATGAAGGATAAATAGTGTATTCCTCAGACAAACAAAAAGTAAAGGACCACCACATGACCACCCTACAAGAAATCCTCAAGAGAGCTCTGCACCTGGAATCCCCAAAATGGTAATCACTACCATGAATACACAAGAAAGAACAAAACCTGCTGGTAGAACAAAAATGCAAACAAGAAAGAGAAAGAAACAGTATATTACCACCCCAAAAAACCAACAAAGACCTAAGACAAACAATAAAAGGGAAAGAAAGAAACAAAATATATTTAAAACATCCAAATGAAAATTGATAAATTACCAGAAGGAAAACAATACCTTTCAGTAACAACCGTAAATATAAATTAATTAAATTTCCTACTCAAAAGACACAGAACGATTGATTGATTAAAAAGCTAGACCTAACTCTATGCTGTCTTAAAGAGAATCACTTTATGTGGAATATACTATAAAGCAAATGTACCTCACAGTGCCTGGTTTTCCAAAGCCTTGCAGCTTCAAATATTCACCTTGCAAAGGACAGGAATTTTTCCTGTTGCAAGATAAGAATTGTAATGCAGCAAGGCTGCTGGCTCAAAGACAGACAAGTTACTAATTGATATGTAAAGTTACTAAACAGCTGCTGCAGGGAAAAGGAATTTTGGCTAAATCAAGCCTTTGTTAGTGGATCACTTAATTGCCTAACAGAATGTCATCTGACTTGTTTTTACTGAATATTACCAGCTTCTACTGTAAAACTTGTTAAACTGTACTTAGCAAAACCCCACCTATGTCTCTTCCTGTAACTTCTTGGTCTAGAGAATAAATGCAGGAAGAGAACCCCAATTTGTGGTTAATTTCCCAAATGGAAGAAATGCCTCGTGCTTAAAGAAGTTCTGGGATATTAACCACTTTCTGGGGCTTCTCACTGCTCAAAAGAGATGGGCTTTGAGTAATCTTTGGTGGCTCCATCACCCAGGGGAAAAGGGGTGACAAATCCATGGGAGGCAAAGCAACAACTTCACCTATAGAACTGCACACAGACAAAGAGTGAAGAGATGGAAAAAGATATGCATGCAAATGGAAATCAGAAATAAGCAGGAGTATCTATTCTTATATCAGGTAAAATAGACTTTAAACCAAAAACTATAAAAGGAGACAAAGAAGGCCATTATATAATGACAAAAGGATCTATCCAGCAAGAAAGCATAATAATCATCAATATATACATGCCCAATATTGGAGCACCCAGATATACAAAGCAAACACTATTAGACCTGAGGAAAAAGATAGAGCCAAATATGATAATAGATGGGGACCTGAACACTCCTCTCTCAGCACTGGATAGATCATCTAGGCAATAAATCAACAGAGAGACACAGGATTTAAAACTCACTTTAGACCAATTGGACTTGGCAGATATCTACAGAACATTTCATCCAACAACCACAGAATATACATTCTTCTTATCAGCACATGGAAGATTCTCCAGGATAGAACACATGTAGGATCACAACAAATTTTTTAAAAATTCAAATCATTTCAAGTATCTTTTCAGACCACAATGGATTAAAACCAGAAATCAATAACAAGAAAAATGCTGAAAACTATACAAACACATGGAAATTAAACAATATGCTCCTGAATGACATATGATTCCAAGAAGAAATTAAACAGGAAATCAAAAAATTTCTCAAAACATGAAATAAAAGGTACATCATACCAAGACTTGTGGGGTACTGTAAAAGCAGTACTAAGAGGGAAGTTTATTTCAATAAACACTTACATCAAAAGAATAGAGAGTTTTCAAATAAATAACCAAATGCTGTACCTCAAAGAACTAGAAAAACATGAACAATCCAATTCCAAAATGAATAGACTGAAAGAAAAAAATTAAGATCTGAGCAAACTAAATGAAATAGAAACCCCAGAAAATGATACAAATGATTAATGAAACAAAAAGTTGATATTTTGAGAAGATAAACAAAATAGACAAACCAATAGCTAGGCTAACTAAAAAAGAAGAGAGAAGACCCAAATAACAAAAGTCAGAAATGAAAGATAAGACATTACAACTGATAGAATAGAAATACAAAGAATCATTAGAGACTATTGTAAACAACTATATGCCAACAAATTTGAAAACCAGGAGGAAATGGATAAATTTCTGGACACATACACCCTACCAAGACTGAAACAAGAAGACACAGAAAAACTGCACAGACCAATAACAAGCAATGAGTTTGAAGCAATAATTAGCAGTCTCACAACAAAGAAAAGCTGAGGACTGGACAGCTTTACTGTTGAATTCTACCAAACTTTTAAAGAGGAATTAACACCAATTCTCTTCAAAGTATTCCAAAAATTCGAAACAGAGACCATTCTCCAAAACTTATTCTGTGAGACTAGCATCACCCTGATACCAAAACCAAAGATATAACAAGCAAAGAAAACAAGGGCCAATATATTTGATGAACATAGATGCAAAAATCCTCAATAAATACTAGCAAATAGAACACAGAAATACATTAAAAAAAATTATACACCATGATCAAGTGGTATTCATTCCAGGGATGCAAGGATGTTTAAACATATGCAAGTCAATAAATGTGATACATCACATCAACAAAATCAAGGATAAAAAACATGATTATCTCAATAGTAAGAGTAAAAACCATTTGACAAATTTCAACATCCTTTCATGATAAAGACTCTCAGAAAATTAGGTATAGAAGAAACATATCACAATACAATAAAAGCCATATGCAACAAACTCACCACCAATATCATCCTGAATGGGGAAAAGCAAAAAGTTTTTCCCTTACGAATGGGAACAAGACAAAGATGCCCACTCTCACCACTTCTGTTTAATGTAGTATTTGAAGTACTAGCCAGAGCAATAAGGCAAGAAAAAGAAATAAAGGGCACACAGATTGGAAAAGAAAAATTCAAATTGTCCCTGCTTGCAAATGACATGATCCTATATGTAGAAAAGCCTAAAGATTGTACCAAAAAACTCTGAAGAGTTGATAAATGATTTCAGTAAAGTTGCAGAATACAAAATCAACATGCAAAAATCAATAGTGTTTTTATACTCCAACTGTGAACTAGCAGAAAAAGAAATCAAGAAAGCTAGCACATTTACAATAGTCACCAAAAAAGTAAAATACCTAGAAGTAAATTCAGCCAAGGAGGCAAAAGATCTTTACAATGAGATCTGCTATCACTGCTGATAGAAATTTAACATTGTGAAAATGTCCCTACTACCCAAAGTGATCTACAAATTCAATGTAATCCCCATCAAAATACCAATGACATTCTTCACAGAAATAGAAAAAAATAATCCTAACATTCATATGGAACAACAAAAGACCCTGAATAGCCAAAGCAATCCTACACAAAAAATGAAACTGGAGACATAAGATTACCTGACTTCAAATTATACTACAAAGCTACAGTAACCAAAAAAGTATGGTAAAAATAAACATTCTGACCATTGAAATAGAATAGAGAACCTAGAAATCAACCCACAAACTTAAAGCCAACTGATCTTTGACAAAAGTACCAAGAACATACATTGGGGAAATGACTGCCTCTTCAGGAAATTGTGCTGGGAAATTTGGGTGTCCATATGTAAAGAATGAAACTAGATACATACCTTTCAGCATATACTAAAATCAATTCAAAATGGGTTATAAACTTAAATATAAGTTCTCAATCTATAAAACTCCTAAAAGAAAACATATGAGAAACACTTCAGGAAGTAGGAGTGGCAAAGACTTCATGAATATGACCCCAAAAGCCCAGGCAACCAAAGGAAAAATAAACGAATGAGATTATATCAAACTAAATGGCTTCCACACAGCAAGAGAAAAAATCAACAGAGTGAAAAGACACCTAGAGAGTGGGAGAAAATATTTGCAAACTATGCATCCAACAAAGGATTAACATCCAGAATATACAAGGAACTCAAACAACTTAACAGTAAAAAAATGAGTAATCCAAATAAATAGTGGGCAAAGGAGCCAAATAGGCATTTCTCAAAAAAAGATATACAAAAGGTCAACAAACACATGAAAAAATGCTCAGTATTGCTCAGCATCAGAGAAATGCAAATCAAAACCATATTGAAATATCATCGCTCCTCAATTAGACTGGCCATTTTCAAAAATACATTTTCAAAAAGACAGAATAACAAGTACTGGCCAGAATGCAGACAAAGAGGAACCCTCCTACACTGCTGATGGCACTGTAAATTAATGCAGCCATTATGAAAAACGGTATGGAGATTCCTCCTACAACTACAGATAGAACTGCCATACAATCCAGCAATTGCACTATTGGGTATGTATCCAAAGGAATGCAAGTCATCATGTTGAAGGGATACCTTCACTCTCATGTTTATCACAGCTCTATTTACAACAGCTAAGAGTTGGAACCAACCTAAATGTCCATTGTTTGATGACTGGATAAGGAAAATGTGGTATATTTACACAATGAAATACTGATCTTCCATAAAAAAGAATGAAATACTGCCATTTGCAGCAATGTAGATGAGCTTGGAGAAAATTATGTTAAATGAAATAAAGCAGGCACAGAAAGAGAAATACCACATGTCCTTACTCATAAGTGGGAGCTAAAAAAACAAAAAAGAAAGAAAGAAAGAAACAACAATCACAATGATATGTTGAACTTTCAAAAGAAGAGAATGGATCTGAGGTACCATAGGTGGGAATGGGAGAGGGGAAGGAGGTAAGGGAGAAATTTGTAAAGACCCATGAAAAACAGTTACATTATATAATGTTGAATATACTAATTATCCTGATTTGAGCATCACATATTACACACAGGTATTGATATTCAACTCTACCCCACAGATATGTACAATCAACTGTGTTTCAATAAAAAATAAAAATAATTAAAAAGAAATAAAGCTGGAGAGTAAACAGTATAAAAAAACAGCAACAATTGTGCTATGTGTTCATTGTTAGGGTGCTGACTTCAAATATATCTTGGGGGAAAAAGTTTCAATATTTTCTAGTATCCTTACCTTATCCTTATCTAGCTGTCTTTCTCATTGAAAAATTATAGGGCAAATGTATTTAAATTTTCATCACAGGAAAATAATTTTCTCTGTTGATATCTTTGTGGGAAATAGGGAGGTTTAAGAGATAGAGATACCAATAGCAGATTTTTTCATTATGTGTAATTATTCTTATTAGATAATTGTAGGGTAGCTGAAAGTTCTCTCAATTTTTAGTATACATTCAAGAATAGACTGAGACCTTGTTTTAACTTTTGAACATGTCTGAATTATCTCTTTTGTTTAGTATGCAAAGCATGCATTTATGATACATGATTTTAGTAATATCAGGAAAAGACAATAAACAATAACTTCCAATGTGGTACGATTTAGAGATCTCTAGAAATCCTGCCTGAAAATATCTTTCATTGCCTTGAAATAGTGTTGAAGTTTTTACACAAATCAATCCTTAGGCTAAGGTTCCAAATATCCTTCTTGAAATACTCACTTGCTAACTAGGAATAAAGTTATATTTTGAGCTCTTTTCATTCCACGTGGAAAGAAAAAGGCCAACTGACTTTTTACATTCTTTTGTTCTGTCATTGTTTTAGTGTACTTGTGGGCTTCCAAAAACAAAAGACCATTGACTTAAACAACAGAAATTTATTTTCTCATAGTTCTGGAGGCTATGAAGGTCAAGATGAAGGTTCTGGCAGATTCAGTTCCTTGTGAGGTCTCTCTCTCCCTGGATTGCAGACAGTTGCCTTTTCACTGTGTCCTCATGTGGCAGAGAGAAAGCTCTGATGTGCCTTCCTCTTCTTATAATGACAACAGACCTATCAGATTAGGGTCTCCTCACCCTTATAATCTCATTTAACCTTTATCACATCCTCACAGAGCCTATCTCTAAATACAGTGACATTGGGGGTTAAGGCTTCAAAAAATGAATTTTGGGGGAACAAAAACATTTGATTCATAACAGACAATTTCCTCCCTCTTTCTTCCTATTTCAACACCTTCTGGCTCAAAAACAAAACACTTCTAACTCCCCAAATTCCCCAACCAAATAACATAGTTAAAGAGCCAAAAGATAATAGGAGGAGACATATGGAAATTGTAGATACCCTAATCCTTATGCTGTCATGTTCAAGGCCAAGTTTCTTCTTGCTAAATTACTGGGCAGTGACTAGGCATCAGTTTTCTTTCATTTTCATCTCTCTTCAGGTCAGAATGCAAAATACACTTTCTAGTAGTGTAGTTTTCCTAACAAACTTCCATTAGAGTGGATGGTAAAGTGAGTTCATTATACAGTATTGTTACCTATATAACCAAGTGAAAAATAATCAGATGAGATGGGAATTGGTAGAAATATCCCCCAAAGCCAAAATATTTTAGTGAAGGAACAAGCACTTGTCGATCAAGCAGTCACTGTTCCAAAAAGGGTATTGATAATGTGTTGGCAATAGTGAGTGTTGCTGTCACTAGCAGCAGACTTTTACAAAGGAAGCTGATTTAAAGAAAATCATTCCCAATTACATGCAACAAGGTACTTTTCAGAGCAATGCACAGGGATTTAGCTGTGTGATTCATATTAATATTAATGTATTTCACATAGCAAAATCCCTATACAGTGTTTTGTAAAAGTACCCTAGAGAGTTTACAAGAGGCACTATTTTGCCTTATATACACGGTCTGACTACAAATCATATGGTTATTAGAATGATTTGTAAAAGAGAAACTGTTTTAGCCTTCTAATATTTCATCTTTTGCTACATACAATGATATGCCTTCTGTCAATGGTGGCTTGAATAGGGATTATGTGATAGCAGAATTTCATATTTCCAAGAAAATGAAAGATATAGATTTTCAGTTTTAGATGCTATATTTCTTTATGTGAGAGAAATACAAACGAAGACTTGTCATTTCTTTCTGATGTAAGCGCAAATCTTCCAGTTGCTACACTTGTGTGAGAATGACTTAATCAAATAACCTTTTGGCTATAATCTGGGTAAAATAAACATTTCAAACAAAAGAACATGAATAAAAGTTTTATCAAGTATATTGATAAATGAAGGTTCATTTGAAAACTGAGTCACAAGTCTGATTAAATTCCCAATTTCCTGTTTGTTACTTGTTTCAAGATTGTATCCAAGCAGAATTTTTAGCAATTAATTGGGCCATGCTGTATGGAAAAATAAAGCACCAGAAGAATTGTTCAGTTAAACATGCAAGATTTGAGTGAATTAATATGGTCAAAGTAAGTTTTCCTCTCCTTCTTCAATAAGTCCTGCTTTGTCTTACTTTTTCCTTGTTGCAACATAAGCTTCATCAAACAGGAGAAACTTATGCACCACAGAAATTAAAAGTTATACAACAATTTTTTAGAGCAATGTGCCAGCCAAGAGCTCCCTAATTGTTGGTTCTACAAAATCATTATAAATTCTCCCTGCTATACACAATTTTATAGTTTAGTGAAGGATTCAGATATGAAAACATATGTTTTACACATTGATGCCCTATTACTGGCAGAGGTACCTAAGGGAGAGCAAGGAAGAAAACAGAGGGGAAGAAAGTAAGAAATTTGAACTGAATCTTCAAAACTGAATAGAGTTATCCAGTTATACACAGTGGTATTGTCACGGGTAGGGAGGGAATTTCTAAGGGTAAGAGCCTATGCACAAAGGCAGAGTGGGCAAGAGCATACTGGTCCCAATCTGACAAAACTGAAACATTTTCTAGACGTACAAAATCAAGTTTGTTGTTTAATTCCTAAACTCTGTAACTCAGCAGCAAAGTCTTTTCTTAGGTTAAGCTGAAACCTGGAATGTATTGATTTTTAAAAAATTTTCTTTTCTTCTCTGCTGCTAGCAGTAATTATACTCTCTCATGTCATTCTAATTTGCTATTTGTGTCTCCTGATCCATTTTCCCCCACCCTTTTTCCTTAAGCATAAATGCCTTCTTAACATTATCATTCATTTTTTAATTATTTATTCTATTTTTCTTATAAAAACCTTTGCCTTGGTCCTGCTCATTTTTTATATAAGTACCACAAAGCCTTACTATCTGAGCTTATTCATTTAAAAAAATTCTAATCCTACTAAAATGTAATTCATTATGTTTAGTGTTTTACTTTATTGCCATTTATTACTTTAGTTAATATACTTCGTCTTTTACCTTGGGCTTGAAGCACAAACTAATACTTATGCCTAATGTTTTATTTTCTATTGTTTTTTTTTTTTTTCTGGCCTTATTTCTTTATCTGACACTTACATAGGATGCAATTGCACTTACTATTTAATTTTATTTTTCATACAACTTTTCTATTGCTTACTTATCGTCACTAGAAAACCTGTTCTGGGCAAACTTGAAATGACTTATCCATCATTAGATTTCTGTCTCAATCCTTTATGTAGAAAATAATGCCTAGAAATCAGACATAAAAGGTTAACCTGTGTGTACATGCACATGTACTTATAGATGGATAAGTATGTATCTAAGTAGGCAGATAATATGTTAAAATGCTATTTACAGATATTAATTGAAAGATAATTTTTTCTTGCATTACTTAGGATAGACTAGGTAATATTGTAATAGCAAGCAAATGGCAAAACTTCAATTACTTAACAATACAAAGAGTATTCTTTTACTTATGTAAAATCTGATGCCCATTGAGTGATTCTTCAGAGAAGTTGTCCTCCATGTATGACTTAGTTACTGCTATGGCTTAAATGTTTTTATTCCTCTAATACTCGTGTCGAAACTAAATCTCCAATGCAAATTTTTAAGAAGCGGGGCCTAGAGGAGGTGTTTGGTTCATGAGGGCTCTGCTCTCATTAATGGGATTAGTGCCCTTGTAAGAGGACTTTGGGTGTTTGTTGGGCCCTTTTTCATCTTCTGCTATGTGAGGACAAAGCCTCCAAGGTGCCATCTTAGAAGCAGAGAGTATGTCCTTACCAGACACTGAATCTGCTGGCACCTTGATCTTAAACTTCTCCTCCTCTAGTGAGCAAATAAATTTCTAGTTTGTAAATTACCCAATCTAAGGTATTTTGTTATAGCAGCATTAATGAAATAAGGCAGTTACCCAGACAGATTCCACTGTGGCACCAACACATGATTCTATAATTACCACATAGCAGTGGAAGAAGTGTACAGAGTGTTGTGTGTTGACAAGTAAGTACTTGGGCCTGTAAGCAATAAAAATTATTTACACTGACAGAATATTTACAGTTACCAGAACTATTCACATGGCCCCACTTGCTGCAAGGTTATTGACAAGTATAGAGGGGCAATTAAAATATTTGGTGGGTAATAATCCATCATAATCTTTTAACTCACTGTTCCCCCACCAATCACACCCCTTGGTCTCTCTGCAATTACTGCTTCAAAAGAAAGATATAATTAGAATACAAAGTAAAGAATTTTCCCAGACTTCCAGAACATAAGACCTTAAGATTAAGGTAAAATCGAGGACTCTAGAGGGAGTAAAAATATTTAAGAGGAATGTCATGGGTAAGAACAGAAGTTTTGTGCATAATAAAAATATTACAATTAATAAAATAGGAGGGATTGAAGAAAAGTGATGGAGAAAAGTGATGATGAATCTCAGAGTTAGGCCATGCACTCTGTTTTTATGTAGAGTTCCAGAAAGGTAGTAAGACCTCGGATAGTTTGGTTGGGACACAGGGAGAGTTGAAACTTATGTATTGGAGGCTTCTATGCTTCAATGCAGTAAGGAAGAGCAGAATTATTATGTCCCTTTCATGGTACTGAAGTAGAGGAGAAAGCCTCAGGATCTAAGGAGACCTGGTAGACAGGAAAAAAGAGCATTAATGTGATGGCCTATGTGATCAAGACAGAGGACTAGCTGGGATTATGGACACTTTGATAGACAGCTGACATAAAAATATTACTTAAGAACCATATGATCCCATTATAATGCCTTGGAATTACATCTGCCACCTGGAACTTAGTCTAAGTGGGGAAACCCCAAACTGCCCTCAGCATAATAGGGTCTTGAAATTGAAATTTGAAGTTGTATTTCCAGCTTGCCTTTTGTGGATTGAGACTCAAAGTAACTACAACACCATGGATGAGCTTGGAGAAAATTATGTTAAGTGAAGTAAGTCAGGCACAGAAAGAGAAATACTGCATGTCCTCACTCATAAGTGGGAGGAAAGAAAGAAAGAAAAAGAAAGGAAGGAAGGAAGGAAGGAAGGAAGGAAGGAAGGAAGGAAGGAAGGAAGGAAGGAAGGAAGAAAGAAAGAAAGAAAAAGAAAAAGAAAAAAAATAGAAAAGAAAGACCACAATAAAACATTGAGTTTTCAGAAAGAGAGAGCAGACCTATAGTTACTAGAGGTGGGAAAGGGGGAAGGAGAGGGGGCTTAGGGAATAATTGGGTAAGGCACACAAAAAATAATTATGATTTGTAATGATGAACCTGCTAATAATATTGATTTGGTCATCACAGACTGCGCACAAATACTGATTGTCAACTCTCTACCCCATAAATATGTATAATCAGATAAAAAAATTTAAAAAATGTAAAAAGCTAAGTAACTACAGTAACACACACTTAGACAAATAAGTGTGTATACATACATGCACACGCATACATATCAGAAAAGGCATTTGTGATTTTCAAGGTTTTATAAGTATTATTGTTTCTAAATTATTTTAACTATTTTCTACAACATATAAACATAATGTGTATTGTTCCTTCTTCTAAGATTCTGGTCTACCACCTCCAGAAAGGTAGTAGGTTGGTAAGCATTACCAATATATATTGTGCAGAGATCCAGAATGTCTGTTGATAGACAGGACTATTACAGTTAAAGTTAAAATATACTGTTAGCCTTTGGTTATAACCACCTCGAATGATTTGCTCTAGACAGGAGAAAGAGAACATTTTTTTTTTTTCTACCTGAATACTAAGACAAGATGGATATGGATGTGAGTGAAGGACTGAAGACTGCTCGCTGTATTCTCTAAGTTTTCATATTACTATCTGTATTTATGCTCTAGTTTGTCCAGATCCTATTTTGAAGCCTGTAGAGGGTTGAATGAACAAAAATGTACATCTACATACTAATCCCGTGCATTAGTCAGGGTTATCCAGAGAAACCAGACTAATAGACCAATAAGATATACACATATAAATATCTAAAATACATAAATATCTGATACCCGCAGTCAGCTTTCCATATCTGTGGGTTCTGCATCACAGATTTAACTAACTGTGTATTAAAAATATTTGAAAAACAAAGCAAAACAATAAAAATCAATAAAAATAAAATGTCTCAGTCAAGTTGACACATAAAATTAACCATCACACCCCCAGAACCTGTGAAATCATCTTATTTGGAAAAGGGATTTTTATATATGTGAGTAAGTTAACAGTTTGTAATAGAGATTATCCTGCATTATGCTGTGGGTCCTAAATCCAGTGAGAATTGTCCTTATGAGGGGCAGAAAAGGAGGAGAACACACAAACAGAAAGGAAAAGGCCATGTGAAGACTGACTGAGGAAGAGACTGAAGTGATTCAGCCACATGCCAAAGAATGCCTGGAACCACCAGAAGCTGGAAGAGGAAAGGAAAGATTCTTCCCTAGAGACTTTGAAAGAAACACAGCCTTGCTGACCCCTTGATTGTATACTTCTGTTCTCCAGACTTGTGAGAAAATAAATTTCTGTTGTTTTAAGTCATGCTATTTGTAGTAATTTGTTACAACAGACCTAGAAATTTAATAAAAGATCTACAACATCATAAAATACTACCTTCCACCCTTCCTAATTCTTGTCATCTTCCAACCTGCTGGTGATTCACTACCATTCACTGAAGTTTTGGCATCTTTACTCACTCACATCTACACTCCTTTGTTGCCTCTTACCTATCAAAATCATTTCTCTATTTAATGTCAGATATTTTTTAATCTTATCTTAGACACACAACAATGGTTCTGTTTGATAAAAGTTGTAAAATTAAACTGCATTAATAATTCAAAGGAAAAAACCAATATAATTATTTTCTAAATGCCAAAATGGTATTTGGTGAATACAGGCATACATTCCTCAAAAAACTGAGTAATCAGAGACTAGAAAGATACTTAAAATATTTACTTTGGAAGCAGACTGATTGATTTTTAAATTTTGACTCCAGACCTTAAAAGTTATGCAGCAATGGGCATATTAATAAATATTTCTTGCCTCAATTTATTCAAGAGTAAAAAAGGGGAAAATAAAAGTAATTATTTCACAGGATACTCTATAATAATAAAATAATTTATGTAAAAATGTTTTGAACAGTTCCTACTGCATAGTACATTTCAAAACTGTAGCTCTTTGAACCAATAGCCAAGATATTTTATTAGCGAAAATGTAATGACAGAAGAGCTTTTTATTAAGAAATATCAGAAACAAAGTAGGAATTGCCACTATCAACCATATTATTAAATAGAGTTCTGGAGATTTTATTCAATATTATGAGACAAAAAACTAAAATTAGAAATATAAGTACTGCCAAGGAATAAAAATGTGAGTTGTGTCTATTGTATAGTATATACCTATGTTATTATATAATTAATGACCTGAGATATTGGTCTAAAAATCTAGGAGGATTTATAAGAGGACTGAAATGTGGACAGTGGCAAAGTAAATGTACAAAAAAGATAAAACATTTTCCATATTTAATAAAAATAAAGAATATAAAATACCTAGGAATAAATGACAGAAGATATTCAGGGCCTACTTAAATACAACTCAAAAACTTTACTGAAGGAAATAAAATAAGATGAAAATGGATGAAGGAATGCATTGTGTTTTGGAATGGATAATTTAATATTTGTAAGATGTTAATTCTGTATATATTTCTTTATTACTTTAATGACAATAAAAATTAAAATAATTATTAACATATCTTGGAGAATGATCAGACCTAAACAAAATAATTTTGAAAAGAAAAAAAATGTGAAGTAGTTCTATTACACCCAAATATTCAAATGTGCTATAAAGTTAATAATTTAAACACTGTGGTACAGATTTAAGAACATATAAACCAAACATGAAATAGTAACATCCCAGAAGTGAACTCTAAAACAAGTTCCATGGTGGACAGGGGAAGTCATTGTTTATTTGCTTGTTTGTTTTATTTTGGTTGTTTGTTATTTATCCGCACTACTTGCAGAGTACCTACCATACTCAGTGAATTGTTTTTTTTAAACCATGGGGATATAAAAGGATTATTAAGTAAAAGTTTGCATAAGGATAGTACCTGCAACCACTATTCCAGAACTGCATCACTATCATCAAACCTACTCTCAGATCCTATCAAAGTCAGTATATAGCCTTAATTTCTACTTAATAAAAACACTTGATATGATTAGATGTTATTCCCATTATATTTAATCAGTATCTACACTACAGGAAGTGGAAATGTCCCTAATTATTTTCAAGAATTTTATAAAATTTTATTCTGTCATCTCTGGGTTTTTTACTCCATAAACTATTCCCTCTCTCCTATATTGTCCATAACTCCTTCTCTACTATTTCTTTTCCTGTAAAGGAGCTCTTATGCAAAAACCAGTCAAATACATTATCTCTTGATCTCATACCACCTCTATTGTACTATCTCTCTTCTTTTCTTGGCTAAATTTTTAGGAATTGTAGTAGGAACACAATATTGCCTCCATTCCTCATTTATTAATTTAAAAATATTTTTGAGTGCTATTTTAGCCCACCTACTACTGTTCCACTTGCTTGAATGTTGCAGTAAGCAAACCCCCAACACCAAAGTTAGTTGTTATTGCATGAAATGAGTTTACATGGCATGAAATGAATTGCATGAAATGAAGTTTAGACCTTAGGGAAACAAAGTGCAAAATAATCATATGGAAAATAAGAAGATATATAGTTCATAGAAAGGAAGGACTCAGGTGTTTCAGTGTTTGGCCTGGCATGTAAGGAACTTGGAAGTTATTACTCCACCTTAACAAGAAGTGAAAAGGCAAACAAACTGAAAAATCAACAACTCTTGTTAGATACATCATATAGTGGGGCAAAAATCTTTCCCTTAAAATTATACTGACAGATAGGTGGTGCCTTAAAATAAATGTCCTCCCAAAACTTAATCCCCACTGTAACTGTTGAGGGTGGGAAGTCCTATTATGGTAATTGAAAGATGGGGCCTTGAAGAGGTGATTAAGTTGATGGTTAGATGTGGTTATGGGCATGGTTCTTAGGGCTTTAAAAGGAAAGGGCATGAGGAGATCTCTCTCTCTTCTCTCTATGCTCCATCATTTTTTGCCATGTGAGACCCCTGAATTGTTGTAAAGCCATCACCAAAGAAGACCGTCACCAGATGTGTTCCTTGGACTTTGAACTTCACAGCCTCCAAAACTGTAAGCAATACAGTTTGTTTTCTTATAAATGACTCAGTTCCAGGTATTTTGCTATAAACAACAGAAATGGACTAATACAGGTGGATACAATGAATCACAACACACCTGAGCAGAAACCCATGAGCAGAAACTTCCATGGGAACCAGTACTGGGCAAGGAAAACCTAAACTGCAATTAATGAATTTCTGGAGGTCCAGTCTGAAAATGAAAAGCTACAGAAGGGCCCATTCTTGGGAATGTGTACCCAAACTTTTGTGAGTTTTACTTCCAGGTTCTCACAGTGAAGATTGTAGAAAATCTCCTCATGCTTCTTGAAGGGTGAAAAAAAAAGCAACCACTTGGAAATACACCAGCCTATTGTGTTCTTCTACACAAGGGCTAATCTTAAGGAAAACAATTTTACCAGAGCCTAGCTTAATGGGGTTTTATCAGAGCCTAACCAACTTCGATAAAGGTAAATACCCAACTCAATTCCTCTCTACCTATCTAGTTCCACGTATGTGGGGGTGGAACTGAGAAACACTTTTGAAGCTTACAGCTAAGGGTACAGGCTCACTAGAATACCAAAACTAACCATAGGACTATAGAATGATTCCTTATTCCTACTTCCACCATATCATCATATCACCATATCACTAAAGGCTTATCTACCACAGCTTCCTTTACCCAGTACATCATCTCTGGCTTTCAATAAAAAGTTACAAGGTATACTAAAAGGCAAACAAACAAACAAACCAAACCAAAACATAAACAAACAAAAAACCTCACAGTTTGAAAAGAAAAAGCAATTTTCAGAACCAGACTCAGATGTTGCAGGGATGTTGGAGTTATTAGACCAGGAACATAAAAATACTATGATTAATATGCTAAGGGCTCTAATGAAAGAAATAAACAACATACAAGAAAAGCTGAACAATGTAAGCAGAGAGATAAAACTTCTGAAAAATAATTAAAAAGAAATTCTAGAGCTCAAAAAAATTATAAGAGAAATGAAGAATACCTTTGATGGGCTCCTCAGTAGGCTGGATTCAGCTGAGAAAAGACTCCCTGAGCTTGAAAACATGTCAATAGAAACTTCTAAAACTAAAAAGCAAAGAAAAAAAAAAAAAAAACTGAAAAAAGGGAACCGAATATGCAAGAACTGTAAAACTGCAAAAATGTAACATGAATATAATGGGAATACTGAAAGGAGAAGAAATAAAGAAACAGAAGAAATACTTTAAACAATAATAGAGAATTTTTCCTAAATAAGTATGAAACAACAAACCACAGATCCAGGAAACTCAGAGAACATCAAGCAGGATAAATGTCAAAACCAACCAACCAACAAACAAAAACAATACTTAAGCATATCATATTCAAACTGGATAAAACCAAAGATTTAAAACAAACAAACAAACAAAAAACTTTTAAAAAACCAGAGGAAAGAAACTACCCTACTATAGAAGAGCAAAGACAAGAATTACGTATGACTTCTCAGAAACCATGCAGACAAAAAGAGAATAGAGGGAATATTTAAAGGAGAGGGTGGGGAGAGAGAGAGAGGGGGAGGGAGTGAGGGAGGTGGGGGGGGGGGAGAGAGAGAGAGAGAGAGAGAGAGAGAGAGAGAGAGAGAGAGAGAGGAACCCCAGCAACATAGAATTCTGTATCCTGCAAAATTATCATTCAAAAGTGGAGAATAATGACTATATCACTCAAATATAAATTGAGGGAATTTGTTGCCAGTAGATCTGCCTTGAAAGAAATGGTACAAGAAGTTGCTCAGAGAGAAGGAAAATGATATAGTTCAAAAATTTGGACCTACATGAAGAAAGAAGAGTGTTAGAAAAGGAATAAGTGAATGCAAAATAAAAACTTTTACTTTTCTTATTCGCAATTGATCTAACAGATAAAAGTTTGTTCAAAGTGATAATCGCAACAATGTATTCATGATTATAGCTTATGTATTAGTGAAAGAATGCATAGTGATGATATAAGGATGAGACAGAAGAATTTGGAATACATTGTTATTATAAGGTACTTATAAGAACCTATGAAGCAGTGGACTGTTATTTGAAAGTGGATTTAGATTAGTTGTAAATTCATAAAGCAAGGTCTAGGGAAACCTTAAAAAAAAAAAAAAAAGGAAAAAATGTTCAATTAAGCCATAAAAGCATAAAAAGAGTGGAAGACAAAAATATGAACAAAGAACAGAGGCAATGAATAAAAAGGTAATAAATATGATAAATATTAGCCCAACTATATCAATAATTACTTTAAACATTAATACTCCAAATAAACAATTTAAACAACAGAGATTGTCAGAGTAGATCAAAAAATAAAACCCAGGTATATGTTGTCTGTAAGAAATACACTTTAAAAATATAAAGACGTGTTTCATAAGTAAATGGAAAGATGAATATATTACATGCTAACACTAATCAAGCTAAAACAGTTATATTAGTTTCAAATGCAGCATAGTTTAGAGAAAAGAAAATTATTAGAAAAAAATAAGGATATTTTATAATAATAAAGGGATCAGTTCTTCAAGAAGTCATAACAATCCTTATGTTTATGTGCCAAAGGGTCAAAATACACAAGCCATAAATTGATAGACTTCAAGAAGAAACAGATGAATTTACTATATAGTTAGAGACCTCAACACTGTTCTATCAGAAATGGACAGAAACAGCAGGCCAAAAACTTATACAGGCATATTTGAACTAAGAGCATCATCAATCAACTGGATATAACTAATGTCTGTAGGCTACTTCATCTAACTACAATATAATACACATTATTCTGAAGCACACATGCAGTAGTTGCCAAGATAGTTGACATTCTGAGCCATAAAACACACCTACCAAATTTAAAAGAATGCATATCATATGCTGTATGCTCTCAGATGACAATGAAATTAAAGAAGAAATTAATAACAGAAAGAAAGCTGGAAAATCCCAAAATACAATACCATTCACATTAGTAACCTCCAAAATAAAATTTCTAGGTATAAATCTAACAAAACACATACAAGATCTATATGAGGACAGTAAAAACTCTACGTGAAATCAATTGACTAAGTAAACAGAGAGATATTCCATGATCATGAATAGGAAGACTTAGTGTTGTCAAGATGCCAGTTCTTCCTAACTTGATCTATAGATTTAACTCAATCCACATAAAAATCCCAGCAAGTTAATTTTTGGGATATTAATGATTTTTTTTCTAAAGTTTATATGGAGAGGCTAAATACCCAAAATAGCCAATACATTGTTGAAGGAGAAAAACAAAGTTGGAAGAGTAATACTACCCAACTTCTAGACTTACTGTATACCTTCAGTAATCAAGACAGTGTGGTACTGGTAAAAGAATAGACAAATATGAGTGTACTTCAAAAAGTTCATGAAAAAATAGAATTAAAAGAGAATATGAATCTTTACATGAACTTTTAAAAGTACCATTGCAGATCAATGGAACAGAATAAAGAACTTAGAAATATACCCCCACATGGATGGTCAATTACCCTTTAAAAAAGGAACAAATGCAATACAATGCAAAAAGAAAGTCCTTTCAACGAATGGTAATGAAAAAACCAGATATTCACATAAAAAAAAGAAGAAGACTCTAGACACAGATCGTATATGCATCACAAAAGTTAACTCAAAATGTATCATAGACCTAATAGTAAAATGCAAAACTATAAATCTCCTAGAAGATAACAGGAGAAAATCTAGATGACACTGTAGCAATGACATTTTAGATATAACACCAAAGGCATGATCTGAGATAAACTGCACTTTATTAAAATTACAAACTTCAGTTCTATAAAAGGCACTCTCAAGAGAATAAAAAGACAAATCATAGACTGTGAGAAAATATTTGCAAAAGACATATGATAAAGGACTGTCATCCAAAATATATAAAAAACTTTTAAAACTTAACAATAAGTGGATGAACAACCCAATCAAAGATCCAAACAGACATCTCATCACAAAAGGCATACAGATGATTAAAAAACATATGAAAAGATGCTCAACACATAAGGAAATTGCAAATTAAAACAATGATATCCCACCACACACCTATTAGATTGGCCAAACACTGGCAACAGCAAATGCTGATGAGGATGTAGAGCAACAGGAACTCTTGTGCACCTCTGCACCTGGGAATGCAAAAGGATGCAATTACTTTGGAAGACAGTTTGGCAGTTTTTTACAAAATTAAATTTACTCTTAACATACAATGTAGTAATTAATCACCTTGGTTCTTACTCAAAGGATTTATTCTGCTAAGTGAAATAAGCCAATCACAGAACACAAATTTTGCATGATCTCACTTATATGTGAAATGAAAAGTAGTTGAACTCATAAAAATAGAAAGTAAAATGGTGGTTACTAGAGGCTAGGGGGGCGGTAAGAGTAGGGGGCACAGATGGGGAATGAGGAGATATTGATCACAGGATACCAAAGAGTACAACATTTCAGTTAAGAGGAATAACTTTTAGTGATTAACTACATAGCATGGTGACCATAGTTAATAATAATTCATTGTATATTTCAAAATTTCTGAAAAAGTAAATTTTAAATGTTCTCACTATGAAAAAAAGATAAATAGGTGGGGTAATGATAATTAGCTTGATTTAATCATCCCACAATGTATACATATAGCAAAACATCACATTGTACCTCATACATATATACAATTATGGCCAATTAAATATTTAAAAAAGAAAACATATGACTACATAAAAACCTGCACACAGATGTTTATAGCAGCTTTATTCATAATTGCCAAAAATTGGAAGCAAGATGTCCTTCAGTAGGTGAATAGATGAACTAATTGCGGTATGTCCAAACAATGAAATACTATTCAGCATTAAAAAGAAATGAGGTATCAAGCCATGAAAAGACATGAAACAAAAATGCAGGGAAATGGTGAGTTCTGGCTCTCTTTTCCAAAGCCAGGATGCCCTTCTTCCCCTCCCCTTAGATATCAGAACTCCAGGTTCACTGGCTTTTGGACTCCAGGACTTGTAGCAGTGGTCTCCTGAGCTCTTGGGCTTTCAGCCTTGGACTAAGAGGTACATCATTGGCTTCCTTGGTTCTGTGGCCTTTTGGACTTGAACTAAGCCACACTAACAGTTTCCATGGTTCTGAGGTGGTTGAACTCTCAGCCTCGAAGGGTGTCTATTGTTATAGTAAGGGCAATAATTGGAAAGAATGGGATCTTGTAACCTAGGATAGAAATGTGTGGAGAGACTTGGTGAAGCCAAGAAAATTAAGCTCCTAAATTCTGGTGAGTCTTTTTCTGCCAACAGAAATGGCCTCCCCACCCACAGTGGTGTCAGCTTTTCCAGCTTTGAGGGAATCAACACTGTATTGCCTGAGGAAATGTCAAATGTCCTCCCTTGAAGCAGTTGCTGAGGAAGCCAATGCTGATTCTCCTCAAGACCCATCCCCACCATCCCTTTCTGCTTCTAGATTTATAACTAGACTCAAGACCCAGTAGGCCTCTAAAGGTGAGGTACAAAGTGTGACCCATGAAGAGATGCACTGCACTCCAAAAGAACCACCTGAGTTTTCTAATTTATATGGGAAGAAATTTGGGGAACATGTGTGGGATGGATATTAAAGGTATGGGGTAATGGTGGAAGGAAAATAAAGTTGACACAGGCCAAATTAATTGATATAACACACTAAACAAAGAATATGAATTTAATGTTGCAGTATGGGGAGTTAGAAAGGGCTTTAAAAGTTTGGTTGGTTGGCTGAAACATGGATTACGAGAGGGCTCACTGTGAGCAAGTTTGAGATACCCCATCTCACTTGGCTTAATGTAGAGGAAAGAATTCAAAGGCTTAGGGAGATTAGAATGCTAGACTGGATTTGTCACTTAAACCTACTCACCCACACTGGAAGGGCTCAGAAGACATATCTCTCACCAATAGTTTAAGAAATAGATTTGTGAGAGGAGTCCCAGCATCCTTGAAGAGCTCTGTGACTGCGTTTCTCTGTAGACCAGACCTTACAGTGGAAACCTCAATTACTCAATTAGAAAACATTAGTGAGATGGGAATAATTGGATCCCAGTGGGGCATGGGCAAAGTGGCAGCACACACCACCAAAGGCAAGGTGGGTGTAATTACTGTAATAAACAGCAGAAGCAAAGCAACAATCAGAATAGTCTGACCCATGCAGAATTATCATGTTGGCAAGTTAATTATGATATTCCTAGGAGTCAAATAGAAAATGTACTAAATTCTTGCTTGAATGAGGAAGGTGGTTTGGCATTTGATTAGAATTCTTGGGCTGCCCCAGATGTGTTGATGAAGGTGTTTCTGGAGAAAATTGGTGGGTGAGTTAGTAGACTGAGTAGAGAAGATCCACCCTTAATGTGAGCAGGCATCATGTAATTGACTGGGGGCCCAGATGAAACAAAAAGGCAGAGAAGAGTGAGTTCTTTCTCTCTTCCAAAGCTGTGACACTCTGCAGAGCTAGCGCTAGGGTCTGGAACTCACAGACCCCTCGAGACCATTCACAAACCCTTCAAACATAGGTCTATGAGCTAGGTAATTGGAAAAAAGGTCCTTGGAGCCTTGGTTGAAGAAGGAATAGTCTTTATTCAGCACACACAACACTAGGAACTAGGCAGTACGAAGGGGAAACTCAGAAACTCCACTGCTATCAGCAAAGTCCAAAGAAAAACTGAAACTGAGCAGCTGCCATCAGAGTAAACATGTCCTACTTTTAGATGCTTAGATGCCAGCTCTGCCTGCCAGCACTGCTTCACAAACTCAAGAACACACAAGCAATTAACTAGAAAGATACATGGGTTCACATGCACACTAACTCCACTCACATACAACTTGTTTACAAGAAATGTTGAGGGAGCCTGACTAAATTCTCCTAATTTCCCTACACACTCCTCTTCTGTTCTTGGGGTCAGAACTCCAGGTTTGGAATGCCTGCAAGGGTGAGTGGGATAATTACTTGGGATAGTCTATAAAGATAAACAGGTCATCCTGCAACTACAGACAGTTTTATTTCTTTTGCAAACTACATGACTTTTTTTTCCCCTCAGCTTATTTCAGTGGCTAGAATTTGCAGTACTATGGAGTTGAGTGAATTGCATAGGAAACTTCTCTGATTGAATGTTGGAAGTCATCTTTTGAAAGTAGCAGTTTTCCTGTCAGCCCAAATTTTCAACGCATGGACAGATTGAAGTTACGCTGGCCCAGAGCACCTCAAGGCCAGAAGAGGTACCTTATTCACCTTTCCATCTGAAAGGAGGTGTAGTGTAGTCAATTGTGAGACCCCTGCTTGCTGTAAGGCCACCACCAAAGAAGGCCCTCACCATAGGTGTTCCCTGGACTCTGGACTTCAAAACTTCTGAAACTTGCATGCGGAGCAGGGAGATGTCCAGCAGGGGAGGCGGAAGCTCCGCAGAGACCACACACCCAGCAGTGCCAGCGCGTGACCCAGAAGGTAGGCCTCACCACCGCTGAAGCTCCACAGAGACCACACGACCTGCGGTGCCGGAGCACGACCCATCAGGTAGGACTCACTGCCGCCAACAGACTCCATACCCAGCCAGGCTGAGTGCGCTTGGAGCACAGAGACGTCCAGCAGGGGAGGCGGAAGCTCTGCAGAGACAACACGCCCTGTGGTGCCACTGCGTGACCCAGCAGCCCTGTCGAGTGCATGCTGATCAAAGAGGCTGCTTCCCAGAAAGGCCCAAGACCTGAGGCAACCACACAGACAATGCACTAGTGACCAACCTTTCACCATATACTAAAGTCAATTCAAAATGGATTAAAGAATTAAATATACACCCTGAAAAAATAAAACTTCTTAAAGAAAACGTAGGAGAAACACTTCAAGAAGTAGCACTGGGCACAGACTTCATGAATACAACCCCAAAAGCATGGGCAACCGAGAAAAAAAAAAAAGAGAAATGGGATTATATCAAACTAAAAAGCTTACAATTAACAGAGTTAAAAGACAGCCAACAGAGTGGGGGAGAATATTTGCAAAATATGCATCTGACAAAGGATTAATATACAAAATATACAAGGAACTGAAACAACTTTACAACAAAAAACAAGTAAGCAAATTAAAAAATGGGCAAAAGAGCTAAATAGGCATTTCTCAAAGAAAATATACAAATGGCCAACAGACCGATGAAAAAAATGCTAAACATCACTCAGCATTCCCGAAATTCAAATCAAAATCACTTTGAGATAACATCTCACTCCTGTTAGGATGGCTAATGTCAAAAAGACTGTGAATGATAAATGCTGGCGAGGTTGCAGAGAAAAATGAACTCTCATACGCTGTTGGTGGGACTGCAAAATGGTGCAGCCTCTATGAAAAATGGTATGGAGTTTCCTCAAACAATTACAGATAGATCTACCATATTACCCAGCTATTCCACTGGTGGGAATATACCCAGAGGAATGGAAATCATCAACTTGAAGGTATACCTGTACTCCCATGTTCATCGCAGCACTATTTACAATAGCTAAGAGTTGGAACCAGCCCAAATGTCCATCATCAGGTGAGTGGATACGGAAAATATGGTACACCTACACAATGGAATACTACTCAGCTATAAAAAAGAATGAAATACTGCCATTTGCAACGACATGGATGGACGTAGAGAGAATTATATTAAGTGAAACAAGTCAGGCACAGAAAGAGAAATATCACATGTTCTCACTTATTTTGAGGTGCTGAAAATAAATAAATCAATACACTAAAAACCAGGGTGGAGGGGAGGGAAGAAGACATAACAATTACAATTCCTTGAAGTTGATACGAGAAGCAAACAGAAAGGACATTGTTGGGGGAGAGGGGGGAAGGAGGGGAGGGAGGGAGGTTTTGGTAATTGACCACAATAATCAACCACATTGTATATTGACAAAATAAAATAAAATTTGGAAGAAAAAAAATAAAATAGTCTGTGCATCTAAACTGGCCATATAAAAAAGAAAGAAGCAAAACAGAACGCTTTTAAAAACAACATTTGAGTCTTCCAAATATCTGTCCCAAATTTTATGCACTAAGGGGTGTGTAGCTTACACTTTGGCCAGCATATCAGTCCCTTACACAGAACCAATTTAGTTTTACTTTAGACAGAATTTTGACAAGTGAGGCTATCTGGATTCCCAGTCTGCACCAGACTAGAAGCTGCCTATCAAGAGAGGGATGTTAGAGGCAGAGAAAGGACAACATATTGTCAGTTAGTGAAGTGGGAGAGAGAGAAACTACAAAAGGCAGAGATAATCACTAAGTCATAGCATCCTGGAGGCGTTCAGTGCAGCAATAGATAGCTTACAGACTTCCTGGGAGTATCCCTAACACCTAGGAAAAAGCCTGATATAGAAAAAAAAAAAAAAAAAGGTAACAGAATAACCACGATCAGTAACCCAAATGTTCATCAGCTGATGAATAGATAAATAATACGATATATATCCTATAGTGAAATATCATTGATCTAAAGAAAAATGAAGTAATGATACATGCTACAACATGTATGAACCTAGCTAACATTATGCTAAGTGAAAGAAGCCATCCACCAAAGACCATTTATCATTCCAATCGTATAAAATGTCCAGAGTAGAGAAATCTATAGAGACAGAAAGTAGATTAGTATTTGTTTATGGATAAGGGGGAGAGAAAATAGTGTAGTGATAACCAACGGGTCTGGGGTTTCTTTATCTCTTTCTTTTTAAAAAAAAATTTTTTGTTGTTATTGTTTGTGGGAATTCAGGTCTTGTTTAATTGTAGCATTTTAAAATGGTACTAGTATTTTGCCATATTTAGTCTCTTAAAATGAAAGTAGAACACCAACCAATCACAGGTTTAAAGGGTTTAATAAGTTTACTCCTTTGGTTTCTATTTACAGTACCCAATATTCCTTTGAAACACCAGACTCAGCAATGGCCAACAGTAAGCTTTCCCTCTCCATAGTTGGAAAGTTCGGTTCTCTGAGCATTCCATGTTGCGGTGGCACTTGTCCAGAATTGGTACCTCCCCATTGTTGGGCACCTTTAAATGTACCAGTGAAAAGAGCTTTTCCCCTTCAAGGGGAAGGAAGAAATTTACTCCTCAACCCTGAAGATCTGGCTTTGCAGTCTTTCCTCCTGTCTCATCCCTTCAGGCTTGTTTCTTTTTTGTTATGCTTTTGTTTCATCTTGCAGTGCAGCAAGAGAAACCAAAACCTAACCTGAGTTACAAAAAGCAATGCAGTGATGTTTATAAAGGGAGTGACCCTCTATAGGTCACTGAGAGCTACTGAGATACTCCTTTACCTCCCACATCCACTGTATGTGCTTCACAGAAAAACAAAAAAAATAACAAATCCACAAAATACAACAGCTAGAATTACAAAGTCCATTCATCCACGGGTAGTGGAAGGCAGGAAGGAGAGGTGAGAGGGTAAATGGCACAGGAAGAAAAACAAAGTATTCAAATCAGTTCAGGCACAGGGGCTGGCAAATACTAGAAAACAGGTGCAGAAAAACCTTTGGTCCTTTCAGACTCACAGTCGTGTCAAAAATCCACATACTGGTGTCAGGAAGATTCTTCCTTCTGTGCACCAGAGACAAAAATTCCAGTTATTCAGAGAGAAGGGAATATGCAGAGGTCCTTTGGCATCGTGGGTCCTGCTTTCTTTGGAGGAGGGAGGTGAACAGGGAAAACAGCCGCCACAGCCTCCTTCCAATCCCATCAGTCTCCTCTGGATGTCAGGTGACTCAGTGGCCAGCAGCAGCCTTCAGTTTGACAGGAGATGGATGTGGTGAAGGGAACTTCTCTGCAGAGGTTGAGCTTTTCCAGGCAGACTGCAGGTAGACTGTCTTGTGAAAGAGTCTGTTGCTTAAGACCACCAAGGAGAAGAGGTATAACTGGAAAAGGTATGCTTTGCCAGGGGTCTTTGCTTCATTAGTGCTGATAATGAATAAAGCAAAGAGAATAGAGAAGAGGTAGCCACTGATGATGTACGAGGACTACATTGCTGTGCGGAAAGCCAAAGGCAAACCAAATCCAAGAAGGCCCATTCCTTTCTGTTTGACAACTGCTGGTGCATTTCAATTCCTTTATTGAATCAACAACATTCAAAGCAGAATAGTGAGTAGATTAGGGACATATGTGGGAGACTAGCCTCCTGACCAACAAGATGGAGGGGAAAGAGACTCACAAACATCCCTGGATGAGGAAAACAGCCTGCAGCAAAAGGTTGAAGAGCATGTCAGCAATTATTTTGCTGACTCTAGGGAATGGGTGAGGCTTCCTTCCTGATACTTCAAAAGCCAGGTTGGCCATAGTCTGAAACCAAATGGCATTCACAACTTAGCTAAGCAAAAACCAGGAGAGCACCCAAACAGCGCTGAAAATTGACATGAGGAAGAATTCCAGCCAGGACCAAACATCTCCATGTAGTGATGGATCACCATTAATTTGGACTGTTACTGTCTGAAGCACAGGAATACACTCGATAAAACAAGAGAAGACTGAACCAAACTACTCTGCCATTCCAAGCAAAAGAATGGAAAATTCTAACAATATGTGGCTCACTCTCTTGCTTCTGCTCTATACTCTGGGCTCGCTTCTGTGCCAAGACACTACTTGCCCTTTTTTGACGCTGTTCCTCTCTCTTTTGCTGGATTCGAGCATCTAGCATTGGGATGGTACAAATACCATAGATGGGGTCTTTGATTATTCCTGGCAATGTCCTGGAGAAAGTTTTAACACTGTCAGCCATCTCTTCATCACCCAAACTATCAACTGCACAGAGGAGAGAGAAGCACCCCAAAATCTCTCATCATGAAGGACCCTGCAGCCCTTCTACCTGCCTACTAAACTCTTCTGTGCCTGGGATGCTCCCAGGGCCAGGACTGCTGCACTGGAACTTGGGATTTCATTCTGAGGTGATGAACATGTTCTGGAATTGACTGTGCTGATGGTTACACATGCTTGTGAATATACTAAAAACCATTGAATTGTAAAACTTAAATGGGTCAACGGTGTGGTATGTGAATGACATCTCAATGAAGCTGTTCTAAAAAAAAAACTCAAATGGCATACATGGAAATTGCATATTTCAATGCATATAAATGTTATCTCAAAAAATCAAAAGAAATAATTCTTACCTTCTATTGAACTCTGGTTTATTATACACATGAGTGTTTGGGATTTCTGCTACTTACTTTTAAGTACATCAAAAAATAAGATGCACTGGTGGAAAAATATAAGTGTGGATAAGTATGTGATTGGGAAAATATAGTAAAATGTTTATTTTAGAATTTAGAAAGTGGGTATATGCTATGGGTTAAATGTGTCCCCCCAAAATTCATGTATTGGAAATAACCCCCACTATAACTGTGTTAAGAGGATGGGAATCCAATTACGGTATTTGAAAGATGGGGCCTTTGAGAGGTGATTGGATTGTGAAGACTGTGCCCTCCTGAATGGATTAATCCATTCATGGAGTAATAATTTATTGTGGGCATGGTTCTGATGGCATTAAAAGGAGAGCAAGTGAGAAGGTTAGCTCTCTCTTGCTCATGCCGTTTGTACCATGTGATACCCTGCATTGCCAGAGGACTCTGTAGATTGTTCCCACCAAGAAGAAAGCCCTAACCAGATGTGCAAAGTCCAGATGTCCTGGACTTTGGACTTCCTCGCCTCCAAACTTCAAGAAATAAATTTCATTTCTTTATAAACTACCCAGTTCAGGTATTCCATTACAAGCAACATAAAATTGACTAATGCATTATATGAATATTAACTGTATGCTTATTTCACTTGTTATGATTATTTTTATGATAACGTTTAATAAATATGTAGTTCACAGTAAAAGCAATATGTGGTTCAAAGTAAAATCACATATTTATTTAACATGTTATTATAAAAATTAGAGAGAAATGCATAGCTTAAAATGCTTTTAATAGGAAATAGAAAGGTTTACAATCAATAAGCTTACCTAGGGGGTCAGCAAAGTTTATTTGTGAAGGGCCGTAGAGTTAATATTTTAAAGTTTGTGAGTGGAGTTCCTAGCCAACTATCAGCATCAGCTGCCAAGCGAATGAATGAATATACCTCTAGATGATTCCTGCCTCAGTGTCTGGCTCATCCTCAGGCAGGAACAAAAATAAGCTTTTCCTCTTATGCCCTGTTCAAATTCAAGACCCAAAGAATCCATGAGCATAATAAAATGGTTATTTTAAGCTGTTATATGTTGGAGTAATTTATTCCTCAGAAATATTAGCTGTAATGTAAGAGTAAAATGTCACTAGACATAAAAATATTATTGTTGATTTATTAAGACTATGGTTAATTTGTAATGCAAAATACATATTTCATTCTATTCATAAATGATTATTTTTAGATCTTCTATGCACCCAAATCTGGGGAACTCTAAGTTGTGGAAATGGCCTGTTTCCCCAATAGCAGGCAAATCACTAAATATAACAAAAAAATTATTTCCATTTAAATAGCACACAGAAGTCTAGTATTGCAAGTTAGATAAAAATGTTCAAATTAAAACCTGCAGAGACAAAAAATAATTTAAAATGTTTACACAATGCCAAAAATCACTCATCATTTTATTCATTTTTCATTGTATTAGTGGAAAAAGAAAGCATCAAAGGACTATCTTGAAATAGATTAGCATATTTTTTTCCCAAATGAACAATAACTGGCAAACTAATTATAAAGTAAAATTAGATGTTATAGGATAACTGTGTTTTTATATCAAATATGTGAGTCTTTCTTTAAAAATAAAGCATAATAGATTTTATTTCTAGAGCAGTTTTAGGTTCACAGCAAAAGTGAGCAAAAAGAACATAGAGTTCACATATAGCCCTGACCACACTCATGCAGTATCTCCCCCACTACCAACATCTCACACCAGAGCGGAATATCTGTTACAGTCTATGAACCTACATTGACACATCATTATCACCCAAAGTCCATAGTCTACCTTAGGGTTCACTCTCATTAGGGTGTTCTACATTCTATGGATTTGGACAAATTTACGATGACCTATTTCAACCATTATAATATCATGCAGAATAGTTTCACTACCTTAAAAAAATCCTGTGTTTTGCCTATTCATCTCTTCTGTCCCTAACCCTTCACAACCACTAATCGTCATGCTATCTTCACAGTTTTTCCTCTTCCAGAATGCGATATAGTTGGAATCAGATTATGTAGTATTTCAGCTAGGATTCTTTCACTTAGTATTATTTAAGGTTCCTCCACATCTTTTTTATGGCTCAATACCTCATTTTTTATTAGTGTTGTATAGCATTGTCTGTGTTGACCTAAAAAGAGACTGAGGCCAAATACATACGGTAAGGATTTATTGAGCTGATATGATGATTACAACCAGGAAATCCACAGGTCAGGTCACCCTGAGAAATACACTTCAAGGAGGGCCAGCAGAGCTCTGCATTCTGTAGTCACAAGAAGGGGGAAAGATTAAAGGAGAGAGAGAGAAGACAGCCCCACCTAATCACTTCATCAGGTTTTCTATTGGTTGTACATGATGTATAGTTTGGGGATTGTTACTAGGTTATATCCTACTTGCAGGGATCTAGGGTAAGGGTCAGAAGAAGCATTCTAGGTTATTTTATGGCTTTCTGGTGCCATCCTGTCTGCTTCTAAGTAAAAATGGTCTTATGATAATGTTTTCCAGGACAGGTGGATGTACTACTGACTTATCCCAGATCTACGAAGACACTATAATTTATCTGACCTGGTCAGAAAGTTTTTGGTTATCATCTGGATGTACTACAGTTTATTTATCCATTCACCTACTGTTTTAGTCAGAGCTCTCCAGGGAGACACAGCTGATAGGACATATACAGAGAAAGATATATGAGAAGGGATTTATTATGAGAATTGGCTCAATCAAGTATGGAGACTGACAAGTCCCACAATAGGCTGTCTTCAAGCTGGAGAATTAGGAAAGCTTGTAGGGCTTTCCTAAGGGCTCAGAACCAAGGAAGCCAGTGTTTTAACTCTCAGTCTGATGAGGCTGAGGTTCTAAGAGCCTGGGGCATCTAGTATGAGTCCCGGAGTATAAAACCCAGAGAACCTGGAGTTCTTTTTTTTTTTTTTTTTCAATTTTATTTTATTTGGTCAATATACAATGTGGTTGATTATTGTGCCCAATTACTGAAACCTCCCTCCCTCCTCCCTCTCTCCCCTCCCTCCCAACAATGTCCTTTCTGTTTGCTTGTTCTATCAACTTCAAGGAATTGTAATAGTTATGTCTTCTTCCCTCCCCCCACCCTGGTTTTTCTGTACATTTATTTATTTTTAGCTCTCACAAATAAGTGAAAACATGTGATATTTCTCTTTCTGTGCCTGACTCGTTTCACTTAATATAATTCTCTCTAGGTCCATCCATGTCGTTGCAAATGGCAGTATTTCATTCTTTTTTATAGCAGAGTAGGATTCCATTCTGTAGATATACCACATTTTCCATATCCACTCATCCGATGATGGACATTTGGGCTGGTTCCAACTCTTAGCTATCATAAAGAGTGCTGCAATGAACATTGGGGAACAGGTAAACCTTTGACTTGATGATTTCCATTCCTCTGGGTATATTCCCAGCAGTGGGATAGCTGGGTCGTATGGTAGAGCTATCTGCAATTGTTTGAGGAACCTCCATACCATTTTCCATAGAGGCTGCAACATTTTGCAGTCCCACCAACAATGTATGAGAGTTCCTTTTTCTCCGCAACCTCGCCAGCATTTATCATTCAATCTTTTGGATATTAGCCATCTTAACTGGGGTAAGATGTTATCTCAGTGTGGTTTTGATTTGCATTTCCTGAATGCTGAGTGACGTCGAGCAATTTTTCATATGTCTGTTGGCCATTGTATGTCATCCTTTGAAAAATGCCTATTTAGCTCTTTTGCCCATTTTAAAAAATGGGTTGCTTGTTTTTTTCTTGTAAAGTTGTTTCAGTTCCTTGTATATTCTGGATATTAGTCCTTTGTCAGATGTATATTTTGCAAATATTTTCTCCCACTCTGTTGGTTGTTTTTTAACTCTGTTAATTGTTTCTTTTGCTGTGCAGAAGCTCTTTAGTTTGATATAATCCCATTTGTTTATTTTTCCTTTGGTTGCACATGCTTTTGGGGTCGTATTCATGAAGTCAGTGTCCAGTCCTACTTCTTGAAGTGTTTCTCCTATGTTTTCTTTCATTCTCCTGCATATAGATATCCAGCTATCCCAGCACCATTTGCTGAAGATGCAGTCTCTTCCCCAGTGTATAGGCTTGGTGCCTTTGTCAAAGACCAGATGAGTGTAGGTGTGTGGGTTGATTTCTGGATTCTCTATTCTATTCCATTGATCAGTGTGTCTGTTTTTATGCCAGTACCATGCTGTTTTGGTTATTATACCTTTGTAGTATAGTTGAGAGTTGGGTAGTGTTATGCATCCAGCTTTATAGTTTTTGCTCAGCATTGCTTTGGCTATGTGTGGTCTTTTGTTATTCCGTATAAATGTCTGGATAGTTTTTTTCCATTTCTGAGACAAATATCATTGGAATTTTGATGGGGATTGCATTGAATATGTATATCACTTTGGGTAGTATGGAAATATTCACAACGTTGTTTCTTCCAATCCAAGAGCACGGGATATCTTTCCATCTTCTTGTGTCCAATTAATTTCTCTCAGCAGTGGTTTGTAGTTCTCATTAAAGGGATTTTTCACATCCTTGGTTAACTCAATTCCTGAGTATTTTATTTTTTTTGGTGGCTATTGTAAATGGGCAAGCTTTCTTGATTTCTCTTTCTGCATGTTCACTATTGGAGAGCAGAAATGCTACTGATTTTTGTGTGTTGATTTTGTATCCTGCTACTTTGCTGAAATCATTTATCAACTCCAAGAGTTTTTTTGTAGAGGCTTTAGGCTATTCGATATATAGGATCATGTCATCTGAAAACAAGGACAGTTTGACTCCATCTTTTCCAATCTGGATGCCCTTTAATTCCTTCTCTTCTCTGACTGCAATGGGTAGTACTTCCAACACTATGTTGAATAGGAGTGGTGGGAGTGGGCATTCTTGTCTAGTTCCTGATCTTAAAGGAAAAGCTTTCAGCTTTTCCCCATTCAGGATGATATTGGCAGTGCTTTTATCATATATGGCTTTAATTATGTTGAGAAACTTTCCATCTATACCTAACTTATAGAGGGTCTTTGTTATGAAGAATGTTGAATTTTATCAAATGCTTTTTCAGCATCTATGGAGATAACCATATTGTCCTTGTGTTTGATTTTATTAATAAGGTCTATCACATTTATTGATTTGCATATGTTGAACCAACCTTGCATCCCTGGGATGAATCCCACTTGATCATGGTGTATAATTTTACATATGTGTTGCTGTATTCTGTTAGTTAGTATTTTACTGAGGATATTTGCATCTATATTCATCAAGGATATTGGCCTCTATTTTCTTTTTTAGTTGTATCTTTACCTGGTTTTGGTATCAGGAGGAAGTCTGCTTCGTAGAATGAGTTTGTAAGATTTGCCTCTGTTTCAGTCTTTTGGAATAGTTTGTAAGGAATTGGTGTCAATTCCTCTTTGAATGTTTACTAAAATTCTGCTGTGAATCCATCTGGTCCTGGGCTTTTCTTTGTTGGGAGCCTACTGATAAGAGCTTCAATTTCCTTTACTGTTATTGGTCTGTTCAGATTTTCTACGTCTTCTTGGCTCAGGTTTGGGATCTTGTGTGTATCTAGAAATTTATCCATTTTCTCCAGATTTTCAAATATGTTGGCATAGAGTTGTTTATAGTAGTCACAAATGATTCCTTGTATTTCAGATGTATCAGTTGTAATACTACGTTTTTCATTCCTAATCTGTGTTATTTATATCTTCTCTCTTCTTAGTTAGCCATGCTAATGGTTTGTCAATTTTATTTATCTTTTCAAAAAACCAACTTTTTGATTCATTTGTCTTTTGTATTGTTTTTGGCTTTCAATTTCATTAAGTTCTGCTCTGATCTTAATGCTTTCTTTCTGTCTGCTAATTTTGGGTTTGGATTGTTCTTGTTTTTCTAGTTCTATCAGATGAAGTGTTAGGCTGTTCACTTGACATCTTTCCATTCTTCTGAAGTAAGCATTTAATGTGATAGATTTTTCCCTTAGTACTGCTTTTGCATTATCCCACAGGTTTTGGTATGACGTATCATTATTTTCATTAGTTTTAATAAATTTCTTGATTTCCTGCTTGATTTCTTCTTGGACCCATATGTCATTAAGTAGAATGCTATTTAATTTCCATATGTTTGCATAGTTTCCAGAATTTCATTTGTTATTGATTTCTAATTTTAATCCATTGTGGTCTGAGAAAATACATGGGATAATTCCAATTCTTTTGAATTTGTTGAGACTTGATTTTTGACCTAATATGTGATCTATCCTGGAGAATGATACATGTGCTGATGAGAAGAATGAATATTCTCAGGTTGTTGGATGGAATGTTCTGTAGATATCTGCCAAGTCCGATTGGTCTAAAATGTTGTTTAGGTCTTGTGTTTCTCTGATGATTCTTTCCCTGGATGATGTGTCCAATATTTACCGTGGGGAGGCCGGCCCGTGGATCACTCGGTAGAGTGCGGTGCTGATAACACCAAGGCCACAGGTTCGGATCCTATATAGGGATGGCCGGTTTGCTCACTGGTTGAGCGTGGTGCTGACAATATTTACCGTGGGGTATTCAGGTCCCCTGCTATTATGTTATTCGTGTCTATTTCCTTCTTTAGGTCTAATAGATTTTGTTTTATAAATCTTGCTGCTCCAACATTGGGTGCATATATATTTATGATTGTTATGTCTTCTTGACAAATCAATCCTTTTATCATTATATATTGGCCCTCATTATCTCTTTTTATTGTTTTTAGTTTAAAGTCTATTTTATCAGATATAAGAATAGTTACTCCAGCTCGTTTTTCATTTCTATTTGCATGGTAAATCTTTTTCCATCCTTTCACTCTTAGTCTATGTGAGTCTTTATGGGTGAGGTGGGTCTCTTGAAGGCAGCATGTAGTTGGGTCCTCCTTTTTGATCCAGTCAGCCAGTCTGTTTCTTTTGATTGGAGAATTTAAGCCTTTTACATTAAGAGTTGTTATTAAAAAGTATTGATTTATTCCTAGCATTTCATTGATTATTGTTTAGATATCTTAGGTGTCTTTTGTTCCTTTCTTTCTGATTTACTGTTTGTTTTCTGTATTTGTTGGTTTCTTGGGTTGTAGGTAGCCATTTTGTTTGTTTGATTTCTCTTCATGAATGCCATTTTTATTATACTAGTGGGTTTTGATTTTTCTTGTGTTTTTATGGCAGTGGTAGTTATTTTTCAGGTACAGAACCCTGTACTCCCTTGAGAATTTCTTGTAAGGGTGGTCATGTGGTAGTGAACTCCCGCATTTTTGTTTGTCTGAGAAATATACTATTTGCCCTTCATTTTGGAAGGATAGCCTTGTGGGGTAGAGTATTCTTGGCTGGCAATCTCTGTCTTTTAGTATGTTGTATATATCATCCCATTCCTTTCTGGCTTTTAGGGTTTGTGACGAAAAGTCTGATGTTAGTCTCATTGGGTTCCCTTATAGGTGATTTGACGCTTCTCTCTTGCAGCTTTTAAGATTCTCTCTTTGCCTTTGAGTTTTGCCAATTTGACTATAACATGTCTTATAGAAGACCTTTTTGGGTTGAATACGTTTGGGGAACTTTGAGTTTCCTGAATCTGAAGATCTGTGGCTTTTCCAATAACTGGAAGTTTTCTGCCACTATTTTGTTGGATATGTTTTCAGTGCAATCTCCTTTTTTCTACCCTGCTGGAATACCTATGACTCAGATATTTGAACACTGAAGGTTGTCTGATATCTCTCTCATATTTTCTTCAATGCCTTTAATTCTCTTTTCTTTTTCTTTTTTTTTTTTTTTTGTCTGCCTGTGTTCAACAGCCCATTTTCAAGGTCAGAAGTTCTCTCTTCTGCTTCTGCAAGCCTGCTGGCTAAACTCTCTGTTGTGTTTTTTATCTTGTTGAATGAATTCTTCAGTTCAGCAAGCTTTGCTACATTCTTTTTCAGGCATTGATTTTCTTGTACATTTCTTCTTTCAGGTCCTGTATACTTTTCCTCATTTCATCATGTTGTCTAGCTGAGTTTTCTTGTATCTCATTCAGTTTCCTTAGAATTATCACTCGAAATTCCTTGTCAGACATTTGAAGGTCTCTTGTTCTATAGGATCTACAGCTTGAGAGTTATTACATTTTGGTGGTGTACCTTCCTGATTTTTCATATTTCTGGTATCTTTCCTTTGATGTTTATTCATTGTGGCAGGGGGTTTCACAGTCCACTGGTTTGACACTATTGTCTGGCTAGGATGTTCCTGGGGTTGCCAATTTGGTATTGCTACCTCAGTGTGTGCTCAATTGGCCTCTAGTGCCTTGTGTGTGTGGTTGCCTTGGGTCTTGGGCCTCTCCAGGGAGCCACGTCTCTGGTCAGCTTGCACTGGGCCAGGCTGCTGTGTTGCATGGAGGCTTCACAGAGCGTGTGGTCTCTGTGGAGCTTCCACCTCCTCTGCTGGACATCTCCCTGCTCCATTCACAGTGGGCCAGGCTGGGGATGGAGATGGGTCATTGTGGTGAGGTCTACCTGCTGGATCGCATGGTGGTGGCACCACAGGGCCTGTGGTCTCTGAGGAGCTTCTGCCTCCTCTGCTGGACTTCTCCCTGCTCCTTGCACACTGGGCCATGCTCTCTGTTTTGCTTCTTAACTGGGTTTTGGATCCTATTCTGTTACCTTTTTATTCACTATGTTAAAATTTTTTTTCCAGTTTTGACCATTTTTATTAACCTGTCTTCACATTCATTAATCCTTTTCTCTATTGTATCCCATAGCCACTAAATCCATTAAATACAATTTTTATTTGTGATAGTGTATTTTTAATTTTAGAAATTGTATTTCTTTTCATTATGTAGAGTTTCCTTCTCTAGTGATTTGAATTATGTCTCTGTTTGAATTATGTCCCACAAGTTTTATGTATTAAAAACTTAGCTCCCACTGTGACTGTTAAGAGGGTGGGAAATCCTTTTATGGTAAGTGAGAGGTGGTGACTTGAAGAGGTGATTAGATTGTAGGACCATGCCATAGTGAATAGATTAAAGTGGTGGTCATGGGAGTAGTTCTGTGGGCTTTAAAAGGACAGTGCATAAAGAACTGTCTCTTTCTACTTTGTTTGCTTCCACCATCTCACTATGTGTGACCCCTGGGTCACTGTTGCCACCACCAAATGGACTTTGGACTTCTCAGCATCAAAAACTGTAAGCAATGTTTTCCTTATAAATAACTCAGTTTCACATATTTTGTTATAAGCAACAGAAACAGACTAATACACCTTCTTAAGACTGAAAATTCTAATTATTTCAAGTATATTGTCAATCTTTTTCACTGGATTCTTTAATGTATATTTTTCCAAAGTCCTTCACTAAAATATCCTGCATTGGGGCTATTTCTTTTACTACGTCTTTGGACTGTTTCCTCTCTTGACCGTGGAACATATCTCATACACCTAGGAACAGGCATGTTTCTTCTGAGTTTTGGCTGCTAGTGTGTGGACTAAGTCAGTCTATTCTGTAGGTGAGCTAGGTGGGAGAGTAGTTCCAATTTTATTTAAATTCAGTTTATCACTATCTTCAAATATTTAAGGATAGTTGAGGACTTTCAGCAAGTTTTGTGATATAAGCATCAATGAGACTCTGAATATTTCTTTATAATTTATATTCCAGCTGATAACTTTCTGAACTATTGAATTTCTTTCTCTCCTTTTCAGATCATGTGCCATTTTGTTTTAAATATTTGGAGAATATTCTTTGTTCTCTAAACTACCCCCAAGTTTTGTTTAGTTAGTGAAATTTATTTTTTCTCAATATTATCCCCAAAGCTTAACTTTTAGGAGTCACTGTCTTGCATTGGGTAATGATCTGGATTGACTCCAAGATTATTTTCTCAGTTCTCATGCCACCTTTTTAACATGGCTGCAACTTACTTAATGAAGGACTAGAGTGCCTTCAAGAGCTCTTTTTCAGCTTACTAAATCACAATACATGAGGATGACCTCAAAGTAATTTTATTTTATTTTTATTGAAATATATTGATTGTACGTATTTGCAGGGTACAGGGTTATATTTCAATACATGCATACAATGCATGATGATGATCAGGGTAATTAGCATATTCACCATTTCAAAACTTAATTATTTCTTTGTGATGTGGACATTTGATCCCTTCTATTCTAGCCATTTGATAGCATGCAGCAAATTATTGTTAATTATAGATGCCTAGCTCAACTGTACACCAATAGAACTTATTTTTCCTATCTAGCTGTTTTGCTTTGTTAATCAACATCTTGCTATCCCTCCCCCTCCCCTTTCCCACCTCTAGTAGAGAAAGTTCCACTCTCTCCTTCTGAAAGTTCCACTTACTTTTATTTATTTATTAGCTCCCACATATGAGTGAGAAAACTTCTACATAGCAAAGTAAGCAATCAACAGAGCAAAAGGACAACCCTTTTAATAGGACACAATAGAACAAAAATCATAGCTACAGCTTGATATTAGGAACTATCTTGTAAGATCTCACTTGATTTACCTGGTATTTGGGATATATATCCTTCAGACAGGTTGTGTTCAAAGCAAGAATTATCTTTGTGAAGAAAAGCTTAGGAAAACCTATATATTCACACATATATTTCTTATTATTAATATTATTGGCTTTATCCACCTATGTGAATTACAAAGTATGAGAATCTGAGACATTACTCAAAATGATAACAGTCATTAAGCTGCTTTAGAAAAGAAACAACCCATTTAAAAATAAGTAGCAAAGGTCTGTACAGTCACCTCAACAAAGAAAATAAGCATATGAAAATGTGCTCAACATAGTTTATAAGAAAATGGAAATTAAACAATAAGATGCATATTACTATATAACTTCTAAAATGGCTCAAATAAAAAAACATAAACTGACAATATCTATTTCTGGTAAGGATGTGGAGTACAAAGAACTCTTGTCCTTGCTAATAGAAAGGTAAAGTGGTATAGCCATTTCAAAGGACAGTCCAGCAGTTTTTTACAAAGCTAAACATAGTTTTATTATATGATCTAAGAATTGTGCTCCTACATATGTACCCCAATGATTTAAAAACTGAGGTCCACACAGAAATCTACAAACCAATGTATATAGCAGCTTTATTCATAGTCCACAAAAACTGGAAGCAACCAATACGGTTTTAAATAAGTGAATGGACAAAGAAATTGATACATCCAAACAATGGAATGTTATCCAGCAATAAAAAGAAATAAGCTGTAAAGCTCCCCCCTTCCCAAAGAAAACATTGGTGTATCTCAGCAATAGTGCATATCGCTAAGTAAAAGAAGTTAGTCTGATAAAGCTACATTCTGTATGATTCTAATTATATAATATTTTGGAAAAGTTAAAAATATAGGGTTATTAAAAAGATCAGTTGGAACTTCCAGTTTCTGGTCTAGCAAGTCTAAAGCATAGAAGTCATCTCTCCAAGCCATATAACAAGGAAAAATCTGAACAAACTGAATATCAAGAACTCTTTTAGATCCTTCAAAGAACTGAGGTCATAAGGCACATCATTGTCTCCCATATTAAAGAGATAGATCAACACAGAAAATTGCAAATTATCTGACCATAAGCAGAATATCCGTGAAACTAGTACTGGTATAGGAAATCCTAAATTGTAATTAATAAATTACTGGAAGCTCATTGTGGGCAAGTTTGAGAGTAGAACATTCCAAGGGAACCCAGTCTTGGTTGGGGGGGGGCACACTTTAATGAGTATTAACACCATGAGCTCTACCAGGTTCTTTCAGTGAAGACTGAGAAAGAGCCCCTCGTATTTTTGGCAGGGGTTGGGGGGAGCAAAGAAGCCATTTCAAAATATACCCAAGTTATTCTTTCTTAACAAGATATGCTCTCAAGGGAAACTATTTTACCAGAGCCTAACCAACCTGGAGAATGTAAATCCCCAACTCCAGCCTCCACTGTATTTTCTATTTCACTAAAAAGGGTGGGGAGGAAACAAAAAAGAAAAGTACTTGCAAATGTCACAGCCAAAAGACAGAATGTCTGAAAGACTGGTATCTAATTACAGGTCTATAGAATGCTTCCCTTTTCCCAACACCTTAATATCACATCATAATAACCAGAGAATACAAATGAAAAAACTGTGCATCTCATATGATATTTAAGAAGTTCGCAGGGAAACCCAAAGACAAAGTGGGAGATAAAAATAAAGGCACTAAATTTTAGCCTCTGATACTTACAGCTATAGTACAAATTAAACACAGACTAACTTCTAGCCCGATAAACAAAAAACCTCCCACTAAAGATCTATTTATTTACCTCAGGTGTTTAATCAGCTCGTTATGTTCAGCTTGATACAAAAAATAATAAGGCACACTAAAATAAAAAAAAAAGTTTTAAGAGACAGAACCTGCTTAAAACCAGACTCAGAAATAACAGAGATATTAGGAGAGAGTTGAGTGAAATATTTAAAGTTTTAAAAGAAGACTCAACAATACAGGATTCTGTACACAGCAAAATTATCATTAAAAAGTCAAGGAGAAATAAAGCATATCTCAAACAAAAACTGAGGAAATTTATCACCAGTAGATCTGCCTTGAAAGGAATATTAAAAGAAGTTCTCCAAAGAAAAGTAAAATGATGTAGATCAAAAAACTAATATCTACATAAAAAAGAAAAAAAAAGCATTAGAGCAGGAAAAAATTAAGGTAAAAGATATATGTGTTCAATGATTAGAGTGTACGTATAAGTGAAATGAATTACAGCAGTATTATAAGAGACTAGAGTGGGGAATTAGAAATCCTCTGTTATAAGGTACCTGAACTAACTGGGAAGAGGTATAGTGTTCTTTAAAAGAGAACTTGGATCCATTTTTTAATATGTATACAGTAAAAAACACATAACACGAAATCTACCCTAATAGCAAATTCATGTGTACACTACAGTATTGTCAATTATATGAGCATTGTTGTACAGCAGATCTCTAGAACTTATTGTTGCACGTCAGAAACTCTTTATCTATCAAATAGTAACTCCCCATATCCTCTCCCCAAGCCCTGGAAACCACAATTCTACTTTTTGCTTCTATGAGTTTGATTACTTTATATACCTCATATAAATGGAATTATACAGTCCTTCTGTGACTGGCTTATTTCACTTAGAATAATGTCCTCAAGATTCATCCTTGTTGTAGCATATGAGAGGATTTTATTCTTTTTTAAGGCTGAATAATATTCCATTGTATTATATATCACATTTTATTTACTAATTCATCTGTCAATGGATACTTAGATTGTTTCTACCTCTTGGCTATTGTGAATAATGCTGCAATGAACATGGGAGTGCAAATATCTCTTCAAGATGCTGTTTTCAATTCTTTTGACTAAATATGCAGAAGTGACATGGCTGGGTCATATAGCAGTTTTACTGTAAACTTTATGAAGAACGTCCATACTGTTTTCCATAGTGGTGGATTTACAATTGTGCATTCCCATCAAGACTACACAAGAGTTTCCATTTTTCCATATCTGTGTCAAAGCTTATTTTTTTGTTTTTTTATTTGTTTGTTTTATAATGACCATCCTAGCAGGTGTGAGATGATATCTCATTACAGTTTTGATTTGCATTTCCCTGGTGATTAGTGATATCGAGCACCCTTTCATATACCTGTTTGCCATTTGTCTTCTTTGGAGAAATGTCTAATAAGGTATTTTGTCTATTTTTAAAAATCATGTTATTTATTTCTTTGTTACTAAGCTGTAGAAGTTTCTTATACATTTTGGATATTAATCTCTTACAGAATACATGATTTATAAATATTTTCTCTAATTCCATAGGTTGTCTTTTAGCTCTATTGATTGTTTCCTTTGCAGTGAAAAAGCATTTTTGTTTGACGTAGTCCTACTTGTTTACATTGGTTTTGTTGCCTTTACTGTCAGTGTCAAATCCAAGAAACCATTGCTAAGACCAAATTTAAGAATTGTTTCCCGTTTTTCCCTGAATTTTATGATTTTAGAGCTTATGTGTAAATCTTTAATCCATTTTGAGTTGTTTTTTTGCGTATGGTGCAAGATAAGGGTTCAATTTCATTATTTTGCATGTGGATATCCAGTTTTCCCAGCACCATTTGTTGAAGAGACTGTCCTTTTCCCATTGTGCAGTTTTAGAACTTGTCAAAGATCATTTGACCATACATACGTGTGTTTATTTCTAGGATCTGTTCTTTCCAATTGGTCCATATGTCCATCTTTATGTTAGTAACAGACTGCTTTGATTACTGTAGCTTGCAATATGTTTTCAAGTCAGAGAATGTGAGACGTCCAGTTTTGTTAGTCATTCACAAGATTGATTTGGCTACTGGGATCTTTTGTGGTTTCATATGAATTTTAGGATTGGTTTTTCTATTTCTGAAAAATGTGCCACCGGTATTTTGCTGGGGATTGAAATGAATCTGTAGATTACTTTGGGTACTATGGATATTTTAATAATATTAAGTCTTTTAATGCACAAACGTAGGATGTCTTTTCATTTATTTTTATTTCATTTAATTTCTTTCAGCAATATTTTATCATGTTCAGTATACATGATTTTTGCTTCCTTGGTTAAGGTTATTCCTAAGTATTTTATTCTTTTTAGTGATATTGTAAGTGGGATTGTTTTATTAATTCCCTTTCCAATTGTTTGTTGTTAGTGTATAGAAACACAACTGATTTTTGTATGTTCATTTTGTACCCTGCAACTTTGCTGGATTTGTTCAGTAGTTATAAAATTTTTTGTGGAATCTTTAGAGTTTTTTTTACATATAAGAAACATGCCATCTATGAACAGATAATTTTACTTCTTTCTTTTCTATTTATATACATTTTATTTCCCTTTCTTGCCTAATTGCTCTAGCTATGATGTACAGTATTACAGTGAAAATAATTGAATCAATGAAAGTAAGCATCTTTTCTTTTTCTTTTTTCTTTTTTTCTTCAAATCCTGTAGCACCTGGTATTCCCGGGTGGTCTCCCATCCAAGTACTAACTAGGCCCAATCCAGTTTAGCTTCTGAGATCAGATGAGATTGGGTATGTTCAGGGTGGTATGACCAGACAGCACCCTTTTCTTGTTTGTAATCTTAGAGAAAAAATATCTGTTTTTCACTGTTGAGTGTAATGTTAGCTGTTGGCCTTGATGATGATGGGGAAGTTCCCTTCTAGACATAGTTTGTTGAGAGTTTTTGTCTTGAAAGGGTATTGAATTGAACCAAATGCTCTTTTTGCATCTGTTGAGATGATTATGTAATTTTTGTGCTTCATTTTATTAATGTGATATATATCACATTGGTCAACATGCTTAAATTGAATTATTTTTCCATCCCAGGGATAAATTTCACTTGGTCATGGTGCATATTCCTTTTAACATACTATTGAATTCAGTTTGTTAGTGTTTTTGTTGAGGATTTTTGTGTCTATATTCATTAGAGATATTTGCCTGTCATTTTTTTTTCTTGCTGTATTTTTGTATAGCTTTGGAATCAGGGTAATTCTGATCTCATAACATGAGTTCAAAAGTCTTCCCTCCTTTTAATGTTTTTGGAAGAGTTTGACAAGGATTAGAATTAATTCGTTGAATGTTTAGTAGAATTATCCAGTGAATCCATCTGGTCCTGGCCTTTACATTGTTTAAAGATGTCTTTCTAATTTTATTTATTTAAATATATTATCGGTTTATTTTTTTAGTCTAGCTAAAGTTTTGTCAGTTTTGTTGATGTTTTCAAAAATATAACTCAATTTCCTTGATATTTTTTGGTCATTTTTCTCTTCTCTGTTTTATTTATTTCTGTTGTGGTTATTATTTTTTTCCTCATGTTAATTTTGGGCTTAGTTTGCTGTTCTTTTTAGTCTAATGAGGTATAAAGTTAGATTGTTTCTTTGAATTTTTTTCTTTTTTAATGTACATGTTCATAGCTATAAACTATTCTCTTTGTACTATTGTGTTGCATCCCATAAGTATTGGTATGTTGTGTTTTCATTTTTAGTTGTCTTGAGGTATTTTTAAAATTTGCTTTGGCTGATATTTTCTGTGTCCCAATGGTTGATCAAGAGTGAGTTTACTTTCCACATATTAGCATTTATTTTTTTTAGTTTTTCTTCAGCAATTGATGTTCAGTTTCATGGCATTGTGACCAGAAAAAATACTTGGTATAATTTCAGTATTCTTAAATTTTTTAAGACTTATCTTACAACCTAACTTATTGTGGAGAATATTTTGTGTGCACTTGAGAAGAATGCATATTCAGTTGCTATTGGGTGAAATGTTCTATATATGTCTGTAAGGTCCAATTGATTTATAGTGTTTTCAAACCCTCCATTGCTTTGTTGATATTCTGTCTGGATGTCCTATCCATTGAAAGTGAAGTATTACAATCTACTATCTTTGTATTGCTGTTTTTTTTCTCCCTCAAGTTATGTCAATGTTTCCTTGATATTTTTGTGCTCTGATGTTGGATGCATACATATTTATAATTGTCACATCTCCCTGCTGAATTGGCTCTTTTATAATTATATAATGGCCTTCTAATCTTGTGAAAGTTTTTGACTTAAAATGTATTTTGTATGATGTAAGTATAGCCACCATGCTCTCTTTAGGTTACTATTTGCGTGCAATATGTTCTTCCACACCTTTGCTTTTAGCCAATGTGTGTCCTTAAACCAAAAGTGAGTCTCTTGTTCACAGAATTTAGTTGGATTTTAAAAAAATCCATTCAACCACTGTGTATATTTTTTAATTGGGTAATTTAATGCATTTATGTTTAAAGTAATTATTGATAAGAAAAGACTTACTATTGATGTTTTGTTAATTGTTTTCTCTCTGGTAGCTTTTTTGTGCCTCTTTTCCTCTCTTATTATCTTCATTTGTGTGGTTAATTTTTTTAGTGATATGCTGATTCATGTCTCACTTATTTTTGTGTATGTTTCATTGATTTTTTTTTTGTGGTTAATGTGGGGATTACCCAAAACAACTTATAACAGTTTCTTTCAAGTTGATAGCAACTTAACTTTAATTGTACACAAAATTCTAACTTTAACTTCTCCCTGTAACTTTTTCAATGTCACAAATTACATCTTCTTATATTGTGTGTTGATTAATATATTTTTATAGTTATAGTTGTTTTTATACTTTTGTCTTTTAACTTCTATACCAGAAGTAAAAGTGATTTACACATGACAGCAACAGTATTACAGTATTCTGTATTTGTTTATATGAGGGTACTTCAAAAAAGTTTGTGGAAATATAGAATGAAAAGATAATATAAATCTTTCCATGAACTTTTTGAAGTACCCTTGTACATTTACCTTGAGAAGCAAGCTTTATATTTTCATATGCTTTTGTGTTTTTTCTAGCAACTGTTTGTTTCAACTTGAAGGACTCCCTTTAGCATTTCTTGTAAGGCAGGTCTAGAGTTGACAAACTTCCTGATCTTTCATTTATCTCAGAAAGTCTGTATTTATTATTCATTTTGAAGCATAGTTTTGCCAGATATAATATTCTAGGTTGGAAGTTTTTATTTTCTTTTAGCACTTTGAATACAACATCTACCTTCCTCTGGCCTGCAAAGTTCCTGCTGAGAATCTGCTGATACTCCTATGGAGGCTCTGTGGTACATTATGTCATTTTTTTCTTCCTGCTTTTAATTTTTTTCTCAGTTTTTGACATTTCACAATTTGATCATACCATGTCTCAGTGTGGACTTTTTTTGATTCCTCCTAATTTGAGACCATGGGGCTTTTTGAATCTGAATGTCAATTTCCATCCTTGAATTTTTTAAGTTTGTATCCACTATTTCTTTAAATAATCTTTCTGACCCTTTCTCTAATTCTTCTACTCCTACAATTTTTACAGTGTGTATATTGGTCTATTTGATGGTATCCCATAAATCCTCTAGACTTTCTTCACTCTATTTTATTTTTATTTTTCTCCTCTGGATAATTTCAAATGGCCTGTCTTAGAAACAGCCTGTCTTTTTCTTATGCTTAATCAAGTCTGCTGCCGAACATTTCTGGTGATTTTTTTTTTTTGAAATTTGGTTATTGCATTCTTCAGAACCAAAATTTCTATTTGGTTCTTTTTTATATTTTCTATCTCACTGTTGATATTATCATTTTGTTTATGTGTTATTTTCCTGAGTTTGTTGAGTGTCTTTATGATGGTTATTCTGAATTGTTTGTCAGATAATTCACATATCTCTATTTCTTTAGGGTCAGTTTCTGGTAATTTATTTTATTCCTTTGATTATCACATACTTTCCTGTTTCTTATTGTTTCCTATAGATTTGTTTTGGGATCCATGAATTAAAAAAACAAAAAACCAAAAAGAGCCCCCAAAACCCAGTAACCCATCCTAATCTTTATGAACTGGCTTTGCACATTGGAAGGACTTCATCAGTCATCTGATAAGGGAGGCTCTCAAACCTCTCCTGTGAATGCATATTCTCTGAACTTGTGCATGATAATTCCCAAATAGAGAAATCTGCTAGTTTCTTTTTTCAGAAGCTCATAATCTCTTATCTCTTTTGTTGTCTATGTGGTACCTTAAGTTCTCCATAGCTGCCTGTATTAGTCTGTTTTGCTTTGCTATAACAGGAATACCTGAGACTGGGTGATTCATAAGAAAAACAAAATTTATTGCTTACAGATTCTGAGGCTGGGAAGTCCAAAGTCAATCATTTGGTGATGACAGTTACCCAGATTCTCACACTGCAAGATGGTGGAAGCAGACAGAGTGGAGAGAGCAACAGGCAGACTCTCCTCTTCTTTTAAAGCCCTCAGAACCATGCCCCTAACCACCATTTTTAATCCATTCACTACTACATGGTCCTACAATCCAATCACCTCTTCAAGTCACCACCTTTCAATTACCAAAATAGGATTTCCCACCCTCTTAACAGTCACAGTGGGGACTAAGTTTCTAATACATAAAACTTGGGAGACACAATTCAAGCTTGAGTGAGTTTTAGGGGGATATAATTCAATCCACTACACTGCCACATGCTTCCCACCTCTTTTTTGCTCTCATCAGCTCACAGACTTCTAGAGTACACTGGTTCTCATCGGTGCTCTGAGTCGGGTGAGATAAAAACCAATCCCTTAGGCAGCTCCCCTAAGGGGAAGAATCTTTGATGCATTCTCCAATCTTCACTTTACCATTTGAGAGAGAGACGATCAACATGTATCATCCTCTGTCTGCTTTAACATGAGTCCTCTTGAGCAACAGAGAGTCACCCAGCTTTCTTTGTTCTCAGTGGCCCCAAGGTGTTTAGAATATTCTGGATTTTATCAGTGCTCTAAGATAGACAGGAGAGAAATGACTCTCTTATACAGGTCTCCTAAAAACCTTTTCCATTCAGCACTTAGATTCAGACAAGACAGAAGCAGATCCCTCGAGAAATACATCTTAAAAGTCAGAACATTGTAAATACAGTCCAATCTTCTCTTTTCCTCCAAAAGGAGAAGCCAAGAGATGGCAGTTTCCTACTGATTGTTATACATGGTGTCATTTGGAATGACTATGGCTAAAGAGTGCAACAAATTTTTCTACTCTCTTTGAAGTAATTAATTTTGCACTCTCCTGTGGTGAAGAAGCCTCTTAACCAGTTTCTGGATTTCTCACAAGGGAAATTAATCATTGCATTTTTATGAGTCAGTGTCTCTGTGGAAGGAAATATGGTCTGAGGCTTCTTATTTTGCCATCTTGCTCACATTGCCTTTATTTAAATGTATATTACAAACATGAGTGTGACCACTAAAAGGGTTTAAAAATAAATACATTTGATGTTCTAGGAGAAGATAAAAAAGCAATCAAAACATATTCAATTTAAAGCATGGAAGTAAGAAAAAACAGTGCAAGGCAAAAAATGAACAACAAATGCAATAAATTGAAAACTGTAAAACTAACACATATATTAGATATAAATGTAACTCTATCAATTATCAACTTAAATTTCAGTGGTCTAAATATAATAATCAAAAGACAGAGACTGTCAGAGTAGATCAAATACTAAGACTCAAATACATGTTGTCTATAAGAAATTCACTTTAAATATAAAGACACAGGAAGATTGAAAGTAAAGGGATGAAGATAGATATACCATGCTAACAATACTCAACAAAAAACTGGAATGGCTAAATTAATCCCATGAAAAGCAGACTTTATATCAAGGGAAATTATCAGGAGTAAAGAGAGATGTCACATAATGATAAAAGATCAAATTCTCCCAAAAGACAGAATAACCTTTAATGTATCTGTGTTTTAACAACAAAAGGTCAAAATGCATGAGATAAATCCTATATAACTGCAAGGACATACACATGACTCCACTATTTTAGCTGGATACATCCACAACCCTCTAACAATAAATTACAGATACATAAGGTAAAATATAAGAAATAACAAAGCTGAACAGAACAGCATCATCAACCAACTGGATATAATTAACATCTATAGAACATTTCATCGAAAAACAGCAGAACACACGTTCATCTCAAGTCACATGGAACATTTACCAAGATAGACAACATTATGGGCCATAAAACACACCTTAATAAATTTAACAGAATATAAACTATATAAAATATTCTCTCAGGCAACAGTGGAATTAAAGTAGAAATTAATAACAGAAAGAAAGTTGGAAAATCCCCAAATACTATGAGATTAAACAACACACTTCTGAAGAACACATTACTCAAAGAAAAAGTCTGAAGACTAATTTTAAAATATTTTTTAAAATATAGAAATAAAAACAAAACTTATCAAACATTGTGGGATTCAGTGAAAGCAGTGCTTAGAGGGAAATTTATATTATTACATGCATATGTTAGAAAAGAAGAAAAATCTAAAAATAATCTAAGTTTTTACCTTGGGAAACTAGAAAAAGAACAAATTAAATTCAAAGTAAGCAGTAGAAAAAAATAGAGCAAAAATCAATAAAATTTTAAACAGGAAATCAATAGAAGTAATCAGCAATACCCAAAACTGTTTCTTTAAAAATATCAGCAAAATGTTAAATCTTTTGCCTGGTTTAGTAATAAAAAGAAGACACAAATTACTAATATCAGAAAAGAAAGAGTGGCCATCACTACTTTGTCACATGGACATTATAAGGACAATAAAGAAATATTATAAACAACTCTCAGTCCACAATTTGATAACCAAGATGAAATGGACCGATTTTTCAAAGACACAATTTACCAAAACTCACACACAGAGAAATAGAAAATCTGAAGAGATTTACATCTATTAAATTGAGTGAATAATTAATAACCTTCCAAAACAGAAAATATCAGGTCCAGATAGGTTCACTGGTAAATTCTACAAAGTATTTGACAAAAACATTATGCCAACAATCTACAATATTTTTCAGAATAATAGAAGCAGAAAGAGTGCTTCTTAACTCATTCTATGAGGCCACTATTATCTGTTACTAAAAGTCAACAAAGTTATTATGAGAAAAATAAAACTATAGACCAACATCTCTCATTAATAAGATGCAAAAGTTTTGAAGGACATATTAGCAAACATAATAAAACAATTTAGAAAATCAATTATATATCATATATTGCAAATACGTGGGATTTTTTTTTTAATTTCTAAGACTGGTTCAACATTTAAAAATCAAGAAATGTAATTCTTCACATTATCAGGATAATGAAGAAAATTCTCTGATCATATCAATAAATGCAGAAAAATCATTTGAATAAAATCCAACATCCATCTGTGATAAAAACTCTCAGCAATTGATAACAGAGAGGAAACTTTCACAACTTGATAAAGATCATCTAAAAAATCCTACATCTAATATCATATTTAACTGTGAAAAGCTGTAATATTTTCCATTAAGATCAGAAACAAGGCATTGAGGTCCATCTCACCAATCCTTTTCAACATTGTACTGGAAGTCCCAGCTAATGCAATAAAATAAGAAATGAGATAGAAGGTATATAAACTGGAAAAAAATAATTAAACTACCTTTGTTTGCTGTTGATATGATTGTCTATGTAGAAAACCCCAAATAAATGATTATGGCAAAGTTGTAGGATACAAGGTCAATATGAAAAAGTCAATTGCTTTGTTATAAACCAGTAATAAACCATAAGAATTTGAAACTAAAAATCACAATACCATATGCATTAACACCACAAAATGAAATATTTAGGTACAAATATAGCAATAAATATACAAGAGTCATAAGATGATAACTACAAAACCCTAATGAGAAAATCAAATATCTAAATATATGGATTTATATTCCATGCATATGAATAAAAAGACTCAATGTTATTAAGAAGAGGGTTCTTTCCCTACTGATCTATAGGTTCCACACAATGCCAATCAAAATGTCAGCCAGTTATTTTGTAGATATTTAAAAAGCTTACTTTAAAGTTTATATAGAAAGTCAAGAGACACAGACTAGTCAACACAATAGTAAAAGAAAATAATAAAGTTGGAGCATTAACATTAGGTGATTTCAAAGCTTACTGTCAAGCTACAGTAATCAAAAGAGTATGGCATTAGTAAAAGAATAGACAAATAGATCACCATAACAGAGTAGAGAGCCCAGAAATGGACACACACAAATATAATCAACTGAAACTTTGAAAAAGAGGCAAAGTCAATTCAAGAAGATTGATGGTCATTTCAACAAATAGTGCTGGAACAACTGTACATCTACATGCAAAAGAGTCAGTCTAGACACAGATGCTACACCTTTCATAAAGATTAACTCAAAATGGCTTAAAGACCTTTATGTAAAGCTGTAAAACTCCTAGAGATAATATGGGAGAAAATCTAGTAACCTTGGTTTTGACAATGTCCTCTTAATACCAAAAGCATGATCTATGAAACAGAAAACTGATAAGTTGAACTTTATTAAAATTAAAACATTCTGCCCTGTGAAAGACACAGTTAAGTGAATAAAAAGACAAGCCACAGATTGAAAGAACATTGGTGCGGAGCATGCCATGGAAGGATCCTAAAGAAATCAGCATGGGCTGCCCTCTCCGAGTTGGCAATGCCGCCGGAGGGAGAGCTGTCAGCAAGGCCACAGCTACGAGCACTTGCTGCAACCCAAGGGCTGCCTGCCTCGGCTTCATGGTACTGCTTTTACTCTCTCTTTCGATATTTTGGTTAGTAGATTATTTGGTAGTTCTCTGAATTTCCAAAATATGATAAAAATAACACAAGTAATTATGCGGTCATTGAACTAAACATTCCCACAGAGGATCCGAGTAAATTGGACAATTTAAAATTATCCCCTTATGATAAATTGACCACACCAACATATGTTCCAAAAGCACCGCTCATGAGTAAATATGAGCTGCAGCCTAATGTAAGTTGGAAACATCATTTACTAGAGATTGTATTAATGGCAAGAGAATGGTTGGCATTAATGAGAAATTATATGCTTGGGACAAATTAAGTATATGGGAACGAAACTGTAGAACCTCCTTTACTTGGTGGTGTCCAGTTTTAAATAAATCATTAAGAATTAGATATTGGGATAAAAATATATGCTGTAAAATTATTAAACCTGCAAAATTAGATCTTAGAAAAATAAGAGAGTACACCTAGTTTTGTGAGGGATGGTGCTGTGCACAATGACACTTTAACATTTAGATCAAGATCATAGGGCCACAGTGAATGCATAACCTTAAAATGTGCATGATAATGCTGCTCAAATATCCACTGTTCTTTTTCCATATAAACAGTAGGTTCATTCCATTAGAACATAAGATCATTAGACCCCCATTAGAATTTAAATGTTAGCATTGTTCTTTTTAGCAAATTTGTACTTACATTTAGCAATAGATATAGGTCATATGATAGTACTGTCTTTCACTTTGTAACCGCAATAGCCACCACCCTGTTAATAGGGTAGATATTAACCACAGCTTGCTGACAGGAAAAGGTCACAGGTTAACTTCAGGACAATGAGAAGATGGTCCTAATCTGATAACCTGATACCAAAAGGAGGAAGCACGAGCTAATCACCTGAGACGTGCTAATGTAGGAAAAAAAAAAAACTGGCTCCCCCTGTCCCTTTTGAATTATTAATTCAAGCTTGCTGATGTAATAAAAATACTACCCAAAAAACCCCTGCAGAGAAAAAACTAAATAAAAGGCATTGTCTCATACTCTACTGTGCTCCAGCTGCAACACGCTGACAGCCCACAGAGAACGTGCATACTGATGCATTGAGGTCTCTGTCTGTGTTTGTTATTTTCACCGACTCCCTCTCCCTCTTTCAAGGACCCCCAAACTCGACTGGAGCTGGTCTCTGGCAGAACATTATCACATAAAGGTCTGGTATCCAAAATACACAATGAATGCTTAAAATTCAACAATAAGAGAAAAAACCAGCCCAATTAAAAAATGGGCAAAATATACAACAGACACCCCACCAAAGAAGATAATACAGATGGCGAATAAGCATATGGAAAAAGGTTCAACATCATATTTCATTAGGAAATTTCAAATTAAAACAACAATGAAATATTGATACACACCTATTAGAAGTGCCAAAATTCAAAATACTGACAACACCAAATGCTGACAAAGATGTGGAGCAACAGGAACTCTCATTCATTGCTGATGGGAATGAAAAATGGTAGAGCACAACATGGTGCAGCCACTTTGGAAGAGTTTAGAGTTTTACACAACTAAACATACTCTTATTAAATGATTCAGCAATTGCACTTGCAATAGGTGGATGAATAAACCAATGTGTGACATCCTTACATAAGTATATTACTGAAAATTAAAAAGAAATTTGCTGTCAAGCCAAGAAACCATGGAGGAATATTAAATGTATATTGCTAAGCGAAAAAAGTCAAATTTAAAAGGCTGCATAATATATAATTCCTACTATTTGACATTCTAGAAAAAGCAAATCCACACAGATAGTGAAAAGATCAGCAGTTTTCAGGGATTCAGGAAGACTGAAGGAGTTAGGGATAAATAGGAGGAGCACAGGGTATTTTCAAGGCAGTATAACTATTCTGTATGATATTGTAATGGTGGATACTTGTTATTCTGCTTTTGTCAAAATCCAATAATGTGCATCACAAAGAGTGAACTCTAATGTAAACTAAAACCTTTAGTTAGTACTAATGTATATATATTTACTCATTAATTGTAGCACATATGCTGCACTAACGTTAATAATAGGGCAATTTAGGTTGAGGAGGCATATGACAACTTTTACTTATTACTCAATTGTTTTATGTAAACCTAAAATGATTCAAAACTATTAATAAGTAAATACTACTCAGACATAAAAAAGAATGAAAGTGCCATTCACAGCAACATGGATGAGACTGGAGAAAATTATGTTAAATGAAACAACCTAGATGCAGAAAGAGAAATATCACATCTTCACTGACAAGTGGTAGCTGAATTAATAAACAATAAACAACAAAAAGAGAGAGAGAGAAAGAAACAACAATCACAATTAAACACTGAACTTTTAGAAGGAGAGAACAGAACTGTGATTACTAGAAGTGGAAAGGGGGAGCGGAAGGGTGAAAGGGATGGGGGATAATGAGAAATTGGTTAACAGAAACAAACAATGATTATGTATTGTCATGATGAATAAGCTATCTATACTGATTTAACCATTACATAGTGTATACAACTATTGATAGTCACCTTTGTACTCCACAAACATGCATAATCAATTATGCTGAAATAAAAAATAAATTTACAAAATTAAAAAACAATTAAGAATAGAATAGTGGTTGCAACAGTTTTGGCAGTGGGGTGTTATAGGGTCAAGCACAGTAGAATTCGTAGGGCAGTGAATCTGTTCAATATGATGTTTTAATGCTAAGCACATGCAACATATATTTGTCAAAACCCATAGAAGTTTACAACACAAAGTGTTAACACTAATGCATTCAAAGTTTTAAATATCATACAGAAAGTCAGTGAATCCCAGGATGAAGTACAGTATGAGACAAAACATTTAACTGCATTACAAATATATGAAACAAAATCATTGAAGGGGATGAAGAAAATTGTACTGACCTAAGTAACTTTGGACTTGAGTGGAATCTGTAAGACTAAAGAAACTGTACATAACATGTGTACTCTACTAGATAAAATTATTTGCCATGGGAATATGTTTTAACAATTCTCATACAATTACACATATATATTTAAATTGAATAACTAAGTAAATGGATGGTGTGATAATTAATTTAATATGTCAACTTTCCTGGGCTAAGAGATGCTCAAGTAACTGGTAAAACTTGATTCAGGTAGTGTCCATGAGGGTGTTTCCAGGGTAGATTTGCATTTTAATTAGCAGACTGAGTAAGTAAAACCTGCTCTCAGCAACATGGGTTGGCATTTTGTGTATATATACATCATATATATATGAATATATATACACACATATGATATATATATATGAATACATGATGTGTATATATGAATATTATACATATGATTATGTATATTTCAGTATCTGCTATTCTGCCATTCCACTTTCATCTGAGGGGATTAGCCCTGTTTTTAAATGGTAATGACCTCCCCTGAGGCAGTTGCCATCCAAAACAATGCTGATTCTCCTCAGGACCCACAGCCACCACCCCTTTTTGCTTTCAGACTTATAATTAAATTCAGTCTCAGCAGGACCCTAAAGTGGGCCCAAAGTGTGACTCAGGATGAGGTGCACTACACTTCAAAAGAACTACTTGAGTTTTCTAATTCGTACAAAGGTACTTCAAAAAGTTTGTGGAAAAATGACATTAAAAGATAAGACGAATCTTTCTGTGAACTTTTTGAAGACCCTTCGTACAAGCAGAAATCTGGAGAACATCTGTGAAGATGGATATTAAGGGTGTGAGATAATGGTTGAAGGAACATGAAGTTGAATCAGAACAAATGTATTGATAGGAGATCACTAAGGAGAAATTCTGCATTGAATGTTGCAGATCAGTTGGAAAGGGCATTAACAGTTTGTTTGGTTGATTGGCTGAAACATGGACCAAAAAGTCACCCACAGCGAGTTAATTAGAAATGTCAGACCTGCCTTGGTTTAATGTATAGGAAGAGATTCAAAGGCTAAGGGAGATTGGAATGTTAGAGTGGATTTGCCACTTAAGACCTACTTGATTGATCTTGGATGTGACCAGCTCCATCTTGGATGTGGCTGGCACCATTTTACATACCCTCAGCACAAAATGGCCACCAGCCTATCCCTTATGAGAAACCTCGTGGTTTCTGAGAAATAGAAACTCCTCCACACCAGCATCAAACCCCTCCCTGATTACATCAGCCTTCCTTACAGCCTATATAAGCCCTCCCACCCCAACACCTAGTGCTGCCCTCCATTTTGAGTGCAGCCCAGCAGATTTTTTTCCTTTAATAAAGTTTGATCAATACCCAGCATTTTGGCTCATTTTCTTTCATTTTGTTGCTGAAACAAGGGAAGGGTCCTGGCTGGGACCTTCAGATGATCCCCTCTCAGGTTTATTGGCCCTCCAGCCACCCTTCCTGGACCTGCTGAACGGGGTACCTTTGGGACTCTCTCATTTTGCTGTTTCAGACCAATGCATCCACCATTGGCCTCAATTCATGGTGAGTCAGTGGTCTGTCCTACTTCTATGGGTTCCCCTGACTACTCTCTATAACTACTCTCTAATTGCTATGAAGCCCAGGCACCTGGCCGAGGGAACCCCTCTTGTGCACCCCAGGTATTGGAGGATGCTCCTCTAGCTGGTCAGTGGCTCCTCTCTTGAAAAGAAGGTGCACACCAATGAAGATGCTCCTTGGTGTTACCCTTCTTGTAGTGGGACTGATCACCTCCTTTCTCACCCTCTAAATGGGATCCTCATGAAACAAACCCCCATGTTCTATGCCCTTGGGCTGTCTCCTGGCCAACCTCTTGGCCTCCAGGGAGATTTTAAGTGCAAACACCTCATTTTCTACTGTAATCAGGTTTGGCCTAAATACAAAATAGACAATGGATCCCAGTGGACAGAAAATGGCACTTTTGATTTGGATAATCTCAGAGACCTAGACAACTTTTGTCACCGAAGCATCAAAGATGGAGAGATTCCTTATGTTCAAGCCTTCTCCTGTCTCCGATTGCATCCTTCCCTCTGTCAAAACTGTCCTACATCTCAAATTCTCCTAGCTCATGCTGATCAATTTTTTATCTGTCAGACAACTCTGCTCCCTGACCACCTCCTTATGCTCCAGATCCTCCAACAGCCCCATCACCTTTTCCCTCTCTTTGTCCTCAGCCACCCAACCCCTCTCCTTCTTCCCCTTCATCAGGTGACAATCCTGCCTCAGCTCTGGCTCCTTTATACCCCCTCCATGAAGTGACAGGGATGAAGGGAATTGCCCAGGTCCATATCACCTTTTCTCTTTCCTATCTTTCCTAAATTGAAAACAACTGGGATCTTTCCAGTATGACATGGGCACATATCTTAAGGAATTCAGATATTTCATCCAGTCTTATGATCTCACCTGGCATGATGTTTTCATGATTCTCACTTCTACCTTGTCCCCTGGGGATAGGGAGCAGGTCTGGATAATGGCCCAACAATAGGCAGACGAGGTACATGCCCAAATAATAGGTGGCCTGTGGGAGCTGTTGCTTTCTGTTGCATGGACCCAAATTGGGAATACCAAGCTAGCCACAGGGAACGGAATCTCCAGAATAATATGATCACACACTTGATTTATGGCCTCCAAAAGGCTACTCACATGTCGGTCAATTATGACAAGCTTAGAGAAATCACACAGAGATCCACTGAAAATCCCAGCAAGTTCCTAACCTGTCTCTCTGAGGCTTTACATAAATATACATGCATAGACCCAAACTCCCCTGAAGGCATGGCCCTCTTACACTCTCATTTCATTACCCAATCAGCCCCTGGCACTCGAAAAAAACTAAAAAAACTTAAGGATGGTAAAAATGACCCAACGAGACCTCCTCAATGCAGTTCTCAAGGTTTTTAACAATAAGGAGAAGGAGAAGAAGGATTGATAGAAAAGAGATCAGGCCAAATACCAATTCCTGACTAATGCCTTCTGAGGCTTGCATACCCCTAACCCCAGGCCTCCTCCTGGGCTTTGTCCTCACTGCAAACAACCAAGTCACTGGGGGTTTGACTGTCCCACTCACCAGAGAGAGAGGGGCCTAGTCCTTAACCCACAACTTTTAGCTCTGTGGTCAGCCCTACTTGAGCTTCTTGGCTTTGCCCAAGAAGAGGATTGACAATGCCCACAGCCCGAGGCCCCCAAAGAGATCACCACACGTGAGCCCAGGGTAACTCTCCTCATAGCAGGTAAGCTGAACTCTTTTGTCATCGATACAGGGGCCACTTACCCTACCCTTCCTGAATATACAGGACCAACAACCCCATTCTCTATCACAATAGTAGGTGTCACAGGATCAGAATACCTCCCACAGATCACTCAACCCCTTTCCTACACACTACATCACACCCAATTCACACACAAATTCTTAATAATCCCTCAATGCCCAGCCCCCTTACTGGATGGGACATCATTTCCAAATTCAAAGCTACCATTACCCTAGACACTTTAACTCCAGCTACAATACTCCTGTTACAGGCCACCCAAAACCTGGCCTCTGAGGCTTTCACCTTACCCTTCCCCTTGGATAAGGTTAATCCCATAGTATGGGACACTTCTTCTCCCTCCATTGCTATGCACCATTCCCCTATCCTTGTTAAGTTGCAGAACCCCTCTTTGTTCCCTAATGTCCCACAATACCCCATTACTAACAAACACCTAATAGGCTTAAAACTCATCATAAACAAACTCCTTTTTTTCTCATATCTTACAGCCTACACACTCACCTTTTAATACACCCATCTTTCCAGTTATAATGCCTAATGGCTCATACCATTTAGTTCAAGACCTCAGAGCCATTAATGTGGCTGTTTTACCCATAACCCCAATCATTTCTAAACCCTATACTCTTATATCCACAATCCCAACAACAACCCATTTCTTTTCTGTACTTGACCTCAAAGATGCCTTTTTTCTATCCCCTTACACCCTTCCTGTCAAAACCTGTTCCCTTTCACTTGGACTGATCCTGATACGTGTTGTTCCCAACAGCTCACCCAGACAGCACTATCTCAGGGGTTTGGGGATAGCTCCCACTTCTTTGGCCAGACTTATCTGAACTTCTGCCAACTTCTAGCACTTTAATGCAATAATGTGGATGACCTCATCCTTTGTAGCCTCTCCTATGAGGATTCACAGGCCCACACTGTTGCTCTCCTTAATTTCCTGGCCTCCAGGGGATATCAAGTGTCCCCCAGAAAGGCCCAAATTTTTTCTCCTTCAGTCATCTATTTGGGAGTCCACCTCAGCCCAAACACCAGACAAATATTGGTGGATCACAAGAGTCTAATTTCTGAACTCCCTACTCTTACCACAAAGGGTGAAATCCTTTCTTTTTTGGGGATCGCAGAGTATCTTCACCTGTGGTTTCCTTACATTGGTGTGCTAGCAAAATCACTTTATGATGCAGCCAAAGGGGATCCTGCCATTCCCTTAGATCCCACAAAGTCCATTCATTCTCCCTTCCAGTGACTAAAAGCCACTCTCCTTGCAGCCCCAGCTCTTTCTCTCCCAAACTCATCCCATCTGTTTGTCCTATACGTCAGTAAAACCCAGGGACTGGTGGTTGGGGTTGTGGGACAAGAGGTAGGAGATATCTTCTCCCCTGTTGCATATGTTTCTTTTTTTTTTTTTTGTCTTTTTTTTTTTTTTCATATGTTTCTAAACAACTGGACACCACAGCTCGAGGATGGGCTCCCTGTTTACAGGCCTTGGTGGCAGCCACCCTTTTACCACAAGAAAACTCTAAACTAACTTTTGGACAACAAACAGTCATTTGTTCCCCCCATCATCTTCAAGACCTTCTCTTCCTGCCTACGACTTATCCGCCTTACCTTCATTGAATATTCCTAGTTCTCCTTTAAACCTTGCCCTCACTTAAATCCAGCCACTCTCATCCCAAAACACTAACAGCCCTTAGAACATATTTGCATGGAGGCTTTAGACCTCTTTCTCAATACCTTTCCACACATCTCCCCACATCCCATTACGCGGCCCCAACATACACAGTTCATAGATGGGAGTGCCAGCTCCACACCTATCCCCTAGGTGGGTTATGCCATAATAAATCTAACACAAACTATTGAGGCTGCACCCCTATCCCATAATAACACTTCTCAACAGGCAGAACTCATTGCTTTCACCCATGCTCTCATTCTGGCAAGTAACAAATGAGTCAATATATACACTGACTCTTAAGTATGCTTAACACATCCTATACACCTGCACAGCCATATGGAAGGAGAGAGGATACATGACCGCTCAGGGAGGGCCCATAAATGATGGACATCTTATCAAGAAACTTTTTGAGGCTACACAACTCCCAAAGGAGGTTGGGGTTATACACTGTAGAGGACACCAAACCTCCAACGACCCCATAGCCCAGGGAAACAAACTGGTGGATCTAACTATAAAACAGGCTACTCAATCACCAGGAACCCACTCTTCCTCTCCCACTCAGGTCCTTCTCATGGCCCCTATGCCTTTACCTCAATGCACACCTCAAGAAATACAATATCTCCAGCAGTTGAGAGCACAGAGGAAGGACAACTGGTATACCCTCTCCAGTTGCTATGTCCTCCCTATCACACAAACTAAACAAATCCTTTTAGATTTCCACGATTCAGTTCATATAGGCTATGAACCCCTACTATGCCTTCTTCAGCCCTTATATTACTCTCCCTACATAAAACCGATACCCTGCCACCTAATTTTTTTTTCATATCTTCACCCATGTCCAGCAGGAAGTAGCTTCAGAAGAATGAGGCCTTTGCCCCTTTTCCCTTCTCCCTATACTTAAATGGTGGGAATGATGGATCTTGGACATGACCAGCCCCATCTTGGATGTGACCAGTGTCATTTTACACACACTCAGCTCAAAATGGCCACCAGCCTTTCCCTTACCAGAAACCTCATGGTTTCTGAGAAATAGAAACTCCTCTGCACCTGCATCAAACCCCTCCCTGATTATATCAGCCTTCCTTACAGCCTATATAAGCTCTCCCACCTGATGCCTGTTGCTGCCCTCCATTTTGAGTGTAGCCTGGCAGATTCTTTTCCTTTAATAAAGCTTGATTGGTACGTGGCATTTTGGCTCACTTTCTTTCATTACTCACCCACACCGTAAGGGTCCAGAAGACATAACTTTTACCAGTACTTTGAGAATCAAAATTGTGAGGGAAGTCCTTGCATCCTTGATGAGCTCTAATATTGTTCTTCTCTGTAGGCCAGTGGACTCCAGCTGCCCAAATGGAAAATTGAAATGCAATGAGAAGAATTAGATCTAAAGTGACAGGTGCCAAGTGGTGGCCCCTCAACTGCCAAAGTCAAGGTGGGTCTAGTAACGAATGACAGGATCAAAGCAACAATCAGAATAGTCAGAATCCCACAGACTTATGGCTTGGCTAGTTAAAGATGGTGTCTATATAAGTAGAATAGATAAGAGGTCTACTAAATTCTTGCTTGATCTCTATAAGCAGAAAAGTTCTTGTCAAGAGAACAAAAGTCTACTTGAATCTTAAAAACAGAGAGCCACTAACCCTAAAGTGCTTCTCAGACTTGAGCCAGTTTACAGACCAGAACCTGAAGAAGGGGAAGTTGGATTCCCTGTAGGAAAGACCTGGCACACTACTAAAAATTTATACTGTTAATGTCTTTCCCAGATTCCCCCAAAGAGACCCACAGCCTTTTATCAGGGTAACTATGCATTGGAGAAAAGAAAATAACCAGACCTTTTGGGGATCACTGGACACTGGGTCTGAACTGACACAGATTCAGGAGATCCAAAATGTCACTGTGGCCTGTCAGTCAGAGTAGGGTTTATGAAGTTCAGGTAATCAGTGAAGTTTTTGCTCAGTTGCATTTCACATTTCCCTGTGGTTATTTCCTCAGTTCCAGAATGCATAGTTGGAATAGACAGAATTCTATTATGGTAGAATTCTCACATTAGTTCCCTGACCTGCAGAGTGAGGGCTATTATGGTGCAAAAGGCCAAGTGGAAACCATTAGAACTGTCTCTACCTTGGAAAATACTAAATCATAATCAATACCACATTCTGCAGAGTTGAGTGCCACCATCAAAAACTTAAAAGATGTGTGGATGATGATTCCCACCAAATCCCCATTCAACTCATCTATTTGGCCTGTGCAAAGGATAGATGGAACTTAGAGAATGACAGTGGATTATTCTAAGCTCAAACCATCAGTGATTCTAATTGCAGTTTCTGTATTAGAGTGGTTTTATTGCTTGAGCAAATTAACACACCATTTCTTACCTAGAATGCAGCTACTAATATAGAAAATGCCTTTTTCTCCATTGTTGTCCATAAGGCCCACCAGAAGCAGTTTCCTTTCAGCTTTCAAGGTCAGGAATGCACCTTCACTGTCCTGGATATATTAGCTCTCCAGCCCTACGCTATAATTTACTTTGCAATTATCTTGATCACCTTTCCCTTCTGCAAGATAACACACTGGTCCATTGCACTGATGAAATTATGCTGATTGGACATAGTAAGCAAGAAATACAACTACTCTATACTTATTGGTAAGATATTTGCTTGTCAGAGGGTAGGAAATAAATTTGACTGAAATTCAGGGTCTTCTATTTCATTGAAATTTCTAGGGATACAGTTGTGTGGGGCCTGAGGAAAATGTCAAACAAGTTTCAATAGTGGGGAAGTGTACAAAATATACGTAACCAATAATCATCAAAAATTTCAAGGTAATAAAAATGTATCAGGTAACTCAGGAACTAGAAGATAGTTCAGAAGAAAATATCCAGCACTGAGAGAAAAAAGGTTTAAAAAGGTGAGGAGAGCAGAAACCAATAGAAGACACAATGAGAAGTACTAACGTGTGAATTGGAGTCCTAGAAAGGAAACAGAGAAATAAGCAAAAGCCATATCTGAAGAGGTAAATGCCAATACACTTCTGATATTAATGCAGGACATCAAATTACAGAGTCAAAACTTTTTTGAAATACAAGTATGATAAATACAGTTGTGTGAGGCATGTCAAGATATCTTCTAAGGTGAAGAGCAAGCTGTTTCTGTGGGCCCCTCCTACAACCAAGAAAGATGCACAGCACTTAGTGGGCCTTTCTGAATTTTGGAGGAAACATATTATTCCACTGGGTGTGTTATTTAGGCTCATTTACCAAGTGATACAAAAAGCTGCTAGTTTTGAGTGGGGCCTAGAACAGAGAAAGGCTCTGTGACAGGCCAAGACTGCTGTACAAGTACTTTGAAAGCCCTCAGTTAAATTGGGATTCCAGTATCCGAGCAGCCAGCAGCCCTGCCCTAATAGGAAACAAAGGAGAAGTAAACATAAGTGTTTATAGTATGTCTTTCATGGGATACTTCTTTTACCTGGCAGACAGCCTAAGGCCCCATTGTCCCACCAGGAGCCAGAGGATCCTTCACACAGGGAACCCATATATACTGATAGACACTCCTGTGCCTCTTGTCTGACCCTTGTCCAGTTGTGTTTACATGACCATCATTCTGGCACTGGGAACCTGACCTTGTGTTCTCTCCCCATGTCCCAGGGAAAACCTGGCCTGGGGCAACCCTTGGTTTTTTAGATGAAAGGTACAAATTCAATACACCACCACTGTAGGGAACAACTTTAAAGATTTTTACTTTCACGTCCTGGGCAGGAAGTGTATAATAAGCTGGGAGGTCAGTTCTTTGTCCCATTGTTATGTTAGGCAGGAATAAAGAGTCAGACAGAGAAAAACTAGCAGTGTATATAAGGGAATGTGGATCACTTTAAGTAAGCAAATGTCTGAATGGTATCTTTAATAGAAGAGGTGGGAAAGTGGGGAGCCCAGTCTGCTAGGTGGGAGAGATGCCTCTAAGTTCTTATCTCTGACCACTGGCTTGAGTCATTTGTGTGTGGTGTAGAATTGGAAACAGTGTCAAGAATGACTGATCTCTGCTCCTAGTATGAAAAAGTTAAACTTGTATTCAGAATGAATGCCAAGGCAACATAACATTAAAAGAATTCACTACAACAAGCTGCTTTGCCACTTGGGACATAAAATTCAGCAAAGCCAGTGGTACTACTTGAAGTATCAGTGGTAGATATGGATACTGTTTGGAGACTTTGGCAGTCCTTCATAGGTGAATAGCAGCACAGGATTTTAGGTCTTTGGAGCAAGCCTCTGCTATCATCTGCAGATAACTACTCTCCTTTCAGAGACGACTCTTGGCCTTCTAGCAGGTCTTATTAAAAACTAAACACTTGACCACAGGCCACCAAGTTATCATGTAATCTGAGGTGCCCATCATAAACTTGGTATTATCTGACCCACACAACCATAAATTTGATTATGCATAACAACACCCCACTGTCAAATGGAAACAATATATACGTAATCAGGTTGGAACAGGCCTGAAGGCACAAGTTAGTTACATAAACAAGTGTCCCAAATGCCCATGATTTCCATTTGTGAACATTGCCTCCTTTCCTAGCTTGCACCTATAACTTCATGGTGAGTTCCTTATGATCAATTGGTAGAGGAAGAGAAGATTCCAGCCTGTTTTACAGACAGTTTTGCACTATATGTGGTGCCACCCTAACGTGGACAGCTAGAGCACTACAGCTCCTCTCTGGGACATTCCTTAGGGACAGTGGAGAAGGGAAATCCTCCCAGTGAAGTCGGGTGATGTACCTGATGGTGCACTAGCTTGGAAAGAGAAACGGCCTGATGTGTGATTTTATACTGACTCATGGCCTGTAGGCAATGATTTTTCTGGATGATCAGGGACTTGAAAGAAGAATGACTGGAAAACTGATGACAAAAATTTGAGACAGAGGTATGTGCTTACATCTCTCTGAATGGGCAAAACATGTGAAGATGAGCTCTGTGTCCCACGTGAATGCTCAAAAAAGGGTAATCTCAACAGGGGAAGATGTTAATAATTAAGTAGGTAGAATGACTGATTCTATGAATGCCAGGCAATATCTTTTACCAGCTATCCCTATTATCACCCAATGGGTTCATAAGCAAAGTGCCCAGGGTAGAAAAGATGGAGGTTATGCGTAGGCTTAGCAACATGTACTTCCATTTACCAAAGCTGACCTGGCTAAAGCCACCACTAGGTGAACAATCTGTCAGCAGCAGAAATAAACAGTGAGCCCCTGATATGGCACCATTCCCTGGGGTGATCAGCTGGCTACCTGGTGTCAAGTTGATTACATTGGACTGCTTCAATCATGGAAAGTGTAGCATTTGGTCCTTACTGGAATATACACTGTACATATGGATTTGCCTTCCCTGCACACAGCACTTCTGCTAAAACTACCACCTGCAGACTTACAGAATGCCTGAACCTGGTATTTCACACAGCATTGCTTCTTACCAAAGAACTCTCTTCACAGCCAAAAAAGTATGGCAATGTGCCCATGCTCATGGAACTTACTGATCTTCCCTTGTTTCCCACCATCCTGATACATCTGGCTTTATAGAACGTGGAAGGAACTTTTGAAGCCTCAGTTACAGCACCAGTTAGGTGGCAATACCTTGTAAGGCTGGGGCAAGGTTCTCCAGGAAGCTGTATATGCTCTGAATCAGTATCCAAAATTTGGTGCTGTTTCTCCAGTAGCCAGAATCATGGGATCAGGAATCAAGAAGTAGAAATGGGAGTGGTACCATCCCCTTTTACCCCTAGCAACCCATTAGAAAAATTTTTGTTTCCTGTTCCCATGACATTATACACTGCTGGCCAAGGGGTCTTTTTTCCAGAGGGAGCAACGCTTATTCCAGGAGACAGCACAATGATTCCATTGAACTGGAAGTTTTGGCTTTTCCTGGCTTTGAGCCAACAGGCCGAGAAGGGATTTAAGGTGTTAGCTGGGGTGGTAAATCCATGCTATCATGGAGAAACTGGACTATTAGTCAGCAATGGAGGTAAGAAATCTGGAATACAAGAGATCCCTTAGAGAATCTTTTAGTATTACCATGCCCTGTGATTAAAGTCAATGGCAAACTACAACAATCCAATCCAGGAAACACTTCAAATGACCCAGACCCTTCAGGAATGAAGGTTTGGGTCATCCCACCATGTAAAACACCGTGACTAGCTAAAGAGCTTACTCGAGGCAAAGGGGATAAAGACTGGGAAGTAAATGAAGGTAGTTATAAATACCAGCTCTGATGAGGTGACCAGTTACAGAAATAAGAACTGTAATTGATCTGAGCATTTCCTTAATTTCTTATGAATACATTTGTCTTTATATATGCATATATTAAGCTAATATCTTCGTTTCCTTTCCTCTCTTATCCCCTTATAATGTGACATATAATGTATTGGGTTTATATCAGTATGTAAGTATTCATTTTAAATCATAGTGTTTAAGTTACAGGATATCAAGTGAGCAGTAAACATCACTCGAGGACTTTACCCCCTCTTCTGGGGTAGGAATTAATGTGCTTTCAGTTGTATGCATGATATTTGTATCATGGTAAGTGAAATTGTGACTTTGCTATTGTCTTTATTTGGATATTAAGTATGGTTTAAGGAGATGTATGTGGATGTCAAGTTGGCAAAAGGTTGACTTGTGATGGTTAATTTTATGTGTCAACTTAACTGGGCTAAGGGATTCCCAGAGAGCTGGCAAAACATTATTCTTGGTGTGTCTGTGAGGGTGTTTCTGTGACAGATTAGCATTTGAATTGTAAGATCGAGCAAACTAGATCCACCTTCACCAATGTGGGTGAGTATCATTCAATTTGTTGAGGGACTAAATAAAATGAAACAATGAAGGGAGGATAAATTCTTTTTCTCTTCTTGAATTAAACATCCATCTTCTCTGCACCTTGTACATCGGAGCTCCTAAATCTTGGGCCTTCAGACTCCAGGACTTATACCAGCAACACCCCTAGCCCTCAGGCCTCCAGACTTGAACTGAGTAGCATTATTGGATTTCCTGGTCCTTCAGCTTGCAGATGGCAAATCATGGGACTACTCAACCTCCGTTCTCATAATCTCTCTCATGTTGTGTGTGTGTGTGTGTGTGTGTGTGTGTGTGTGTGTGTGTGTGTCTACACACATACATATATTATCCTATTGGTTCTGTTTCTCTGGAGAATCCTGATAGAGATAGTAAATGATGAGAGCCAGGTTTCTTACTGTTGGAGTGAAAGGTTACAAATAAGAAAGTGTGGGAGACTAGAATAATATATGTGGTAATGGATTAGAGTTGAAGACATCAGCATAAACTCATGTATAGCTTAATATAGATACAGATTAAGACATTTAGAAATATTTATAGATATGTGTATATTCATCTGTTAGTATGCACGCATATATTTCCTTACTGTGTCAGTTTAGAGGACCTAGATGATATGACAGCCCCATAGCAATGAGGACACCAAGCACCCAGATTGCGCTTTCTAACACCATTCTTTAATTAAAATAGCCAGGGCTACTTGAAAAATTGCTGATTTTAGAATGGGATTAGGGACTATACAAGATGACCCTAGAGCATCTATTAATGCTGGAAAATAAGAAAATAATAAAAAAGAAAACAAAATAATGGACATATGTCAAAAAACAAACAAACAAACAAACAAACAAACATGAGCCAGCTGAAATAGCTACTACCCTTCATGGTTGGAAATATTTGAACAACAACTAAATAAAGTAGCATTAGATTATAATCCAAAGTATAAAATAAATTTCCACAAGCTAAGAAAGTTGATCGCATAAAAGTAGAGAGTAGAACAGTTGTTACAAGAGGCTGGAATGGGTAGGGGTGAAGGGGGATAGTGAGAGAACAGTTAATGGATACAAGAGTACAGCTAGGTAGGATGAATATTATCTAGTGTTCTATAGCACTGCAGGGTGACTATCATTAACAACAATTTGTTGTATAGTTTCAATTAGCTAGAAGAGAGGATTTTGAATATTTTGAACACAAAGAAATGATAAATGTTTGAGGTCATGGAAAAAAAAATCAGTGGTTGCCAGGGTTTCAGGGAAAAAGGAGGGAGATAGGGAGGGTGGTAGGGATAAATAAGTGGAGCACAGAGAATTTTTAGGGGAGCAAAACTATTCTGTATGATACTGTAATGGTTAATACCTGACATTTTGCATTAGGCAAAACTCTTAGAACTCTACAATACAGAGATGGAACCCTAATATAAAATTAAGTTAATAATATATCAATATTGATTCATAATTATAACAAATTTACTCTACTAATGTAGCACGTCAATAATAAAAGAAACTGCATATGTGTGTGGGGGAAGGGTATGGAAACTATATGTATTTTCTGCTCAATTTCTCTGTGAAACTAAAACTGCTTTAAGAATAAAGACAAAAATAAATAAATTTCCACAAATCCACACATATAAATAAGTAACTGAAGAAGTGAATGAATGAATACATAAATAAATAACAAATCTCCTTTGCAGAAGAACTACAAATAATGTATGTAGGTACTCCATCCTTAAAGAGAGGGAGCATAAATACGTTGTGAGTTTGGTCTTGTTTGAATATAGACTTTCTTCCAAAGAGCACCATTTGGAAAGGAGTAGGGGAAGGTAACTTTACAGCGGAAAAACCCGACAAACACTACCTCACCTAGGTGATCAAGGTCAAAATTAACAGTTCAAAATCATGTTGATAGTATGCACCTTTGATATAACATGATGAAAATGGCCCTTTATTTCTATTATTTTCCTCCCCAAAGCCCATAACCGTAGTTTAATCCTGAGGAAAATGTCAAACAAGTTTCAATAGTGGGGCAGTGTACAAAATATACGTAACCAATAATCATCAAAAATTTCAAGGTAATAAAAAACTAGCTCAAATAATAGTTAAATGAATCCTATTAAAAATGTATTAGGTAACTCAGGAACTAGAAGATAGTTCAGAAGAAAATATCCAGCACTGAGAGAAAAGAGGTTTAAAAAGGTGAAGAGAGCAGAAACCAATAGAAGACACAGTGAGAAGTACTAACGTGTGAATTGGAGTCCTAGAAAGGAAACAGAGAAATAAGCAAAGGCCATATCTGAAGAGGTAAATGCCAATACACTTCTGATATTAATGCAGGACATCAAATTACAGAGTCAAAACCTTTTTGAAATACAAGTATGATAAATACAAGGAAAATACCACCTAAGTACATTATAGTAAACTGCTAAAGCGATAGTCAAAGGGAAAAGTTTTATAAAAAATTTTCAGGAAAAATTGTCTTCAAAAGATCAATGGTAAGATGTAGAGCTGATTTACAAATGGTGATATCAAAAGACACAGTAAAATAAAAAAAAGTATATTCAAAGCGATAAAAGAACTGTCGAGCTAGAATTATATACGATGCAAAAATATCATTCATGTTAAAATTTACTTAAAGGCATTATTAGACAAATAATAACAAAATATGTCACCATTAGATTTGCAATAAATAAAATACTAAATGTTTTTTTTCAGGAAAAAATTAAATGATTTCACGTAGAAGTTTAGAGGCAAGGAGGAATGATGTGCAACAAATAACATAAAACGGTTGGAAAATATAGTCAAATAATAATGAAATAAGATCTAATGGATATATGAGGGGTCTTCAAAAAGCTCATGAAAAGATTAGTATTGCCTTTAAAGTCCATTTTTCTCCCGACTTTTGGAAGTACTCTCACTCGTGTGTGGATGTATATGTACGTGTGCATGTCGAGAGAAAACCAGGTGCAATTTTCCAAAAGTCTTCTGAAAATACAGTCACATAGGGCTAACTTAATTTCTCCAGCAATGAAGTGTGACTACTTATGTGTAGTTTCATCTACCAAGGAAGCTCACTTGAGCCCAGGAGTTCAAGGTTTTTAATTAATTCAGTTATGTGGGTACTCTTTACGTAGCACATACCAAAAGCCACACTCCCAAGAAAAACAGGATTTCAGCATAAACCACTTTGTTCAAATTATTTAGGAATGGTAAATCATTTTTATGATTTAGAGTAAGTTTTATGTTAGTGTAGGGAAATGTTTACCAATTTCCCAGATGCCAGCCAATGCCCAACATAGCAAGAAATCCTTTTTTTTTTTTTCCTTTTTTTCTAAGAATATCAGCCTCGGGCTTACTATGTCAACTCTTACTGCACATTGTTTAAAAGAAGAAAGGCTGAACAATTAGTGAGTTTAGCAAACATCTAAAATGTTAAGAACCCCCCCCCCACAAATTAAGAATGCATAAAGATAAAAGGGATATTAGCAGATACTGATAAAGTAGAAAACAAATACAAAGGATCAATTTTAGGCAACAGCTCTCTAAAAGAATAAGATCAATATACCTATAGCTATATTAACAAAACGTAAAAAGTGTGATGGAACAAGGAAAAAATACCATTATTAAAAAAGGGGACATTACTAAAAATTTTATGTATATTAGAAAGATTAACAGAAGTTATCAATAACTTCCTGCTACCATAAAATTTGAAACATGGATGAAATACACTAATTCCTAATAAAAATATCATAAGAGGAAATATGAATTGTGATTAATTCTATAACTATTAAAAACATTAAATTGGTAATCAAATCCCTTCCTATAAAGCACCTCAAGGCCAAGATGGCTTTGATAGTAAACTACCAAACAATTAAGAGAAAAATAATGGCAATCTTACCAGAAAACAATCGCACTTATGAATGTAAATGCAAAAATTATAAATAAAATTTCAGCAAAACAAAGTGAAAAATACAGAAAAAGGGCAATACAATAAAGCTAATTTGGATTTATTCCAGGAATAAAAAAAAATCAATTTAACAACTGAAAATCATTCTATGTATTTTACCACATAACAGAGCAAAGAGAAATAATATGATCATGTCAACAGATGCAGAAACATTTTTTGAATGAAATTTAGCATGCATTTGTTTTGACTAGAAAGAGAAGGAAACTTCCTTAATCTCATAATAGATATCTACAAATTAGCCTATAGCAAACATCACACTTAATGGTGAAATGATGAGAGATTTTCCACTGACTGCTAGAATGAGACAAAGTTGCCCACTACACCTACTTTTATCTAATATTGTGCCAGAGGTCCCACCTATGGTGAAAAGGCAAAAACAAAGAAATAAAAAGTATCATGTTTGGAAATAAATAAATAAAAGCATCGTCTGAATGTTATGTGCTTGTGTACATAGAACCCCCCCCAAAAAATTCAGATAAATTATTCAAATTGAGAAGTGAGGTTAATAAACTTGCTGATATACATATACATATACTTGTTTATAAACATACTGATTAGAGAAATCAATAGATAGGTGACGGGTAGAGACAGATGGGTAGGGATAGAGAGATAGATGGAGACAGATGATAGATGGTAGATAGATGGATAGACAGATAGTAATAGATATTCTGGAGGGGACAGAGCATAGAGTCAGTTACTGGGAGTATGGTATAAGGGAAACATGAAGCCAAAAGCAAACCTCCATGAAAGCAGGTATTATGGTCTCTTTGGTTCACTGCTATGTCCTCATTGTGTATCACATGCTAGGCACTCAATAAATTTTCCTTGGATAAATTAATGAATAAATAAATGCTCTACTAATGAGCTATGTAACCATGAGTCTTCACATGTGCCCTCATAAGGGCTGCATTGTTAGCACAGACTGAAATATGGTTATAATTAGGGAGTAATGGCTCCAGAGACAAAGATTACAGAACAGTGAAGACAGGAAGCCAAAATGGTCATTTAAGGAGAAAGATTCTAAGTTAACTTGTATCCCTTAGAATTGATATTTAAATGTAAGGAAAAGTAATGCATTTTCCAATTATAATTGTCTATTGAAGATATTAACCAATATTTTTATCATAATAATTAATTCTCTTATTTGCACTGTATTCATTAGACTAAATTGAAATATAAAGTATCTATCTGAAGCTTTCACTTCAATGCCTACACTGACCAATCTAGACTGGCAATTTGATATTGTTTACAGACTCATGGTTTTGACAACAAATAAAAAATAACACTAAAAAGGCTCACTTGTTTTATGAATAAAATATAATTTTATATCCTATACTTATAGTATCTGATAAAGGCTAGAAGTTAAAGTAGTAGGTAAGAGAAAGTTGTTAAATTTGATTAGCACTCTTATTTATAAAATTATGGATATAATCCCTGTGGTGTGATCTTTAATACCAGAATTTGAGATTTCATAAGAAACTGAAAGTCAATATTCCTTCAAGAGAACATAGTGTACAAGGTAGAAGAAATCATAATATGACAATGCTGTTGGTCTGTAATCACGTATCTAAGAGAAGGTTTTTATCTATCTTTAAATATTTTAAACACAGGAACTTAAAAAAGTACTATGAGAAATTCTACTTTCCTCCTCCTTTGCATTATTGTTTGACTTTAGGGGGCACTATCAACTTAATAGCTCCTTTAATGTATCATCCAAGATAAATTTTGTTTGCCACATATAGTGGCTCTATTTCATTTGAGACCTTATACAAATTAAAGTTGTTAAAATAAAATTCAGATTTCTAGTTGAGTCACTGAAAACATGCACCACATTTAGTACTAGAAATGATTCCCTTTGCCTAATTTTATTACCAAAGCCTTGGGAATATGTTGTATTTATTTACTGTTTGCATCAAGAGAGTATATTTTAAATTGCTAACTTAATTTAAAGGGCACTATGAAATAATGCCTTTAGAAGTACTGCTAGAAACAAGATTTATTCTCTTTTAGGCCAAATTGAGACCTTCTCATGATAAGATTTGAGCTAGAAAACAAAAAGAGAAAGGTTAGTAAGCAGACTTTGATTAAAAAATTTGGCAGATTTTTCAGCTTGGCTGTAAGCCAAGTGGCCAGCAGCTGTATTCATCCTTCCGTGAGCAGTCACAGTGCTGGAGTGTGCAAGCTAAGAACTGTGGTTTGTACAACAGGGAGAGCAAGGCAGAATCGCAGCTAATTAGGGTTCCTGTAGGCTTTATCAACAGGTCTGCAAAATACAGTAATTAAGCTATGACTGTGAAAACATGTCACTGTGATGTTTTAGAGATGATGCAAACTAGCTTAAAATTACCCAGTTCAAAAACAATCACTTAAAATCTTCTTTAAAATGATACATGAAATTTATCTTTGACTACTGTGATTTTTGTAATTACTGCAATCAAAGCCAAGACTAATTTAATTTCTCAATAGAGAATATGATGGGTTCACTTTACTGACTTGCTTTTGTGCAGATGTTTTCTGGACCAAAAAGGAGCAGATGAAATGAAATATAAATAATATTTTAAAATGTAAAGATCTGTCCACCCATGTGATAGGTAGTGCAATTGTCATCTCAGAAATAAATTCATGTTTAACATACTTGAAACTCAGAGTCTTTTTGTGTTAATAAAATTCAATAAAATATACTTATAAATACTTTAATAATTTTATTTTTAGAGCCTGATTATGAATTGAATTAAAAAAATGAGAGGGGAGAAAACTCTCCCAGAATATGCCTCTTCTTTAAGTGCTATTGTGAACCTGATTTGATCAACTTCATATGAGAGAAATGACAGAGTTGGCACCCTGCTTCTAACTTATGCCTTTGCAGGGTGGGAGAGACAGTGAAGTGACAAAGGCAGAATAATTATGGTTTTATTTATTTAAAAAAGTTTTTTACTTGTTGGATTAAACTAGCTATGCAACTCTGATTTAAATATCTTTTGAAATAAATTTCCCACAGACTCATACTTGCATGTGTGTGTGTTTGTATGTGTATATGTTGTTTATACATGAAACAGAGCAAATAGCAATTAGTGACTCCTGTCAGGAAAAAATAAATAAATAAATAAAAGTTTTGGTTAAACTCAAGTGAAAATTTTGTATTTATTTGTTTCAATTCATGATTTTCATGTGACTGAGTGACTGAGCCTAGTCTTTGCATTGAAATGTAAGTTATAAATAAGAAAATTCAAGTATATTAGCACTATTGGAAAGTAGCACAGAAAGTGCTAAGTCAAGGTAATTGTTACAACTAAAAACAGAAAGTTAGATTTCACCTGAATTAATAAATATTATATATCATATAATCTATGTGATGTATTAGTGCAGATCTTGTTTGCATGCATAAAAACACTCAAACTATATAGTAAAATACGTTTCATAAATGAATATCTAAGATTTTTTAGAGTCACAGCTAGTTGCATATGAATGATGAAAATTTTAAAAAATATATATTTTCCAAAATCAACTTTCACCACCTCTCAGAGTCATTAAAGCAAAATTAAGCAAGTCTGAATTGCCTTTTAATTTGCATTAATTTTAAATGTTTGGTTTACTTTTTAAAATGTGTTACTTTATACGGTATCTGAAAAACAGGTGGATGCACAGGCATACCTAATTTTATTGCACTTCACTTTATTGCGCTTTGCAGATATTGCATGTTTTACAAATTGAAGGTTTGTGGTAACCCTGAGTCGACCAAGTCTAACAGTGCCATTTTTCCAACGGCATGTGCTCACCTTGAGTCTCTGTGTTACATTCTGGTAATTATTGCAATATTTCAAAATTTGTTGCTTTTTGTCGAGTACTATTTCATTATATAAAATGATCAAACTTTTCGTTCTTCCGTGGATGAGCACGTTTTAACTTTACAAGATATTGCAAAATGTTTTTCCCAACGTTGTTCAACCATTTTACATTTCCACCAGTGATACGTGAGAGTTCAAATGCTCCGCATCCCCACCAGCATTTGGTATGCCATTCTGTTCTTTTTGTTTCTGCTTTTGTTGGTGAGTAGTCGTACTTTATTGTGGACTTAATTTCCATGTCTCTGATAACTAAAGATATTGAATACCTTTTCCTGTGCTTATTAGCTGTTCATATATCACCTATGTCTTTTCAATGATTTTCCCCGTTTTTATTGGGTTGTTTGTCTTTTTCATTGAGTTGTAAGAATAAGAATTTCTCTCTTTCTCTTTCTGTCCTCCCCCCCCCTCTCTCTGCGCACACACACACACACACACACACACGCACACACATACACACACATGCACATGCACACACACGCACACTACATTGTTTGTAACTTGTCTTTTCATCATCTTACTAGCACCTTCTGATGATTCCAATTTTTCAGTTTTCTTTATAGAGCTTTTTGTGCTCTATCTATGAAACTTTGACCTACTTCAGGTGGCAAAATGTGCTTCTATGTATTCCTCTGGAGGAATAATAGTTTTAGCTTTTAGGTTTAGAAATAAGATTTCTCTTGGATTATTTTTGTCTATGGTATGAGAAAAGGCACTAAGTTTATTTTTTCCAAGTGATTACTAATTTCATCACAATATTTCAAAAAGGCTTTTATCTCCCCTATTGAATACCTTTAGCACCTTTGTTGAATATGAATATGAATTGACGGTAAATGTGCAGGTATATTTCTCAACTCTTTACTATATTCCAGTGACTTTATCTGACTTTACCTCTATATCACAATATCTTGATTGTAGTAGCCATATGAATACTGGTTAGTCAAATAATTAAATACTGTTACACAACAATGGAAGTGTTAATATACTTTGATGTGAGTTGCTAGAAATATATGAGTTAGGATCCCTCTAAGTAAAAACACAGACCAGTAATAACACTAATTATTTTAGAGGACATTTATGATTATTAGAATCAGAATAAAAAGAAAAAAATGCACATAATAACAAGTTATTTATCATTGTTCTGAACCTTAGCCAATACATAATAGGTAGAAAAGAGAGAAAAAAGTATAACTCTTGTCATATCTTTTTGTCATAGGGCAAGACATATATTCTGACAAAAAATGTATATCCAGAATATATAGATTTTTGCTGAGGCAACACAAGATTAACAACTGAAAAAAATATATGTAAGAATAAGGAATCTTAGGAAGCTAATTAGATATAAGATTAATATTAACATACAAAAATTACTAACCTTCCTGCAAAATAGCAATAAACTATTCTAAAACATTATTGAAAATTATATTTACAATATAAACAAAAATACTAAGAACCTAAGAATTTTTAAATAAGAAATATGAACAATTAAAAAATAAGGGAAGATGGTTTTATACTCCGGGCAAATAATTTTATGGATTATAAATCATGATACAAACTTTTCATAAAATAATGAGATTTTGCTAATGTCCACAGTTAGTAAATATACCAGTTTGGGGTTAGTTTATATTATTGCAATAGAAACATTTTCTGTGTGAACTAAGTTCTCTTGCCTTTACTAAGTTTCTTACCTAGAAAGGTACAAGAGTATGCAAGAGTATGCAAGAGTACCTAAAATTCTGTGCATTTTATCTATCTTTGATTTTCTGTGAGTCCTTGATATAATGACAGTTACATCAAATCAGGGGAGATGGTGGTTCATAGCACTAGAACTTCTAAATAATTTTGAAACATAAATTATTTTTTAGGAATGTACATTGGAATAACCAAATACACATAAACTATATTTACAATGTTATTGGTTGAATTGTGCCTCCCCAAAATTCATAGGTTGAACTCCTAACTACTAGTATCTCACAATGTAACCTAATTTAGAAATAGGGTTATTGAATATGTAATTAGTTAACATGGACTGTAATTCAATATGACTGTTGTTCTCATAAAAAGAGGAGATTTAGACACAAAGACAAACACAGATGCACATACAGGGAAGATGGTGTGAAAGGACACAGGAAAAAGATGAACATCTAAAAGCTAAGGGACCTGTAACAGATCCTCTCATATTCCTTGAAAAGAATCAACCAAGCTGACACCTTGATTTCAGACTTCCGGCCTCCAGAACGGCGAGACAATACATTTCTGCTGTTTAAGCCACCAGTTTGTTATATTTTGTTATAGCAGCTCTGATAAAACAATATACCGTATATGGCATATAATTAAAACAATATATGCTTATAGAATACACAATATTTCAAAATGTTTTCTTTGTGAGTAACAGCAAATGCAGTAAACCTGCAATGATGTTAGGACTACAAGAGAGCAAATTCACTGCAAGATCAACAAGAGCACAGGAGATCAGTCAAGAGTAGTAGGGGGAGCCACACGATTCTCACTCACAGATTGGAATAGTACAGGTTCTGAAAGGCAGATATCCCTAACAGGAAGATAGAATGATGTCCAGAGGATGAGGTATCCGGCTTCAGCTGGTAATGCTTTATTTATTTGAGTCTGGCTTACAGATCAAATCCCTGGGACTTCTTCCTCACGGGATTATGATAGTAGTAAAAGATCAAGTTTACCACGTTGAGAAACTCCTTTTTCGTAGTTTCTATGGCCTGCTCCCACTCATTTTCTGGAAGCCTACAGAACTTATTTGCCATTATGATAAGACAATAGAATTTAATTTCTGAGGTGGTTTGCTTTTCTCTGTTTTATAAGATGTTGGGTTCTCTCTAGTCTTTTCACTCGAACTCCCTTGAGCTGATTCCAAATCTCACTGGCTAAATTTAAAACTCCTTAAAATGATCCACATTACTCTCTTTGGTTTGGCCCTTGTCTACCTCTTTGCTCACATCTTATCTCACACCCCCATTCATTTTCTGCACTCCAGCCACTCTGTGCTCCCTGCCATGCTGGGCATCTCTCTTCACCTCTTATTCATACTACAATTCTCAAAATTTCTCAGGGAAACATTTTCATATTCCTCTAAAAAGGTCAGTTTGATTCCCTTATTTGATCTCCTGGCTCCATATACCTCTGCTTTTTATAATATTTATTAAAATTTATAATTATCAACTGTTAGTGATTTTGATTTCTTGAACAATGTGGTTTTCTTTCAACAGACCATAAAAATCTATGATGACAGGAAACTTATCTGCTTTTTTTCACCATTATAACTTATGTACATACCACAGAGCTTTTTGACTATTTGTAATTCAAAAGATTTTTAAAAAATAAATATAGCCCTGTAACCTACTTTTTGAGAAGCCTGTCTCTTTTGCAATCATATTTTATAGAAATTACAATTATAAGTTCTGCCATTTCTGCCAATATCAGGTTGATTTATTTTTTGAGTCATTAAAACTCAAGTATCATGGAATCATAAAATTTTCAAGCTAAGCATAACCTTAGAGTCAATTTAGTACAGTAGGTTTCTAACTTTATGGACTTGCCTCAGGGACTGCTGGAAGGAGTTGTGAGGGAAAGGCTGATAAAGTGGAGCTTTGAAATCCCAACCTTAGAACCTCCCCAAATTCCACTTTCATCTATTTTATATGTTGGAATTTAATTTAATTTTTCTTTTAAAAAGAAATAAGTTCCCAGTGCCGAAAGTTTTTAAATAATTCTGATATATTTCAACTCCCTTTTTTTTTAATGGCAAGAAAACTGAGTTTTAGTGAGACAAAATTACATTAATAAGGGCACACAACTTGTTAGTGTCAGAGCTAAAACTAGAACACAGATAATCTGACTCCCAGCAATTTCAGGCTGGCTACTTTACCTAGAAATCAATTAATACTTAATTTTTAAGTTGATCTGATTGTTGTTCTCTAATTTACAACAAGATGAATTAAATTACATGTGACAACACTGGGTTAAATAAACTAATCATGACTCCTCATGTTTTCGACTAACCAACAAGACCTATAGACCTATATGCATGGATCTAAGTTTTTGGACGCATCTTGATAACGCAAAAGAAATAAAAACTTTTGTCTTCAAAAGATCTAGGTGAGTTTGAGTTCCATTCTGTCATTTACTAGCTTTATAATTTAGGGACAACAGACAGTTAAACTCTCTGAACTTCATTTTGCTCATCTGAAAAATGGAGATGATCATAACATCTTCCAAATGGGTTTGCTTTGAGGATTAAATGAAATTTTTGAGAGTGCCTAACAGTGACTGGTACAGAGTTGGTTGTCTATAAACTCTCTTTTTATTCCTCCTTTCCTGTCTCCGTGGTATTTGTATTTACATGAGTTTACAGATCTACAGTTTATAAACCTATCTATGCTAATCAAGTTTAAAAATGTGTTTAGTTTACATACAAGTAATTATGATCCATCCATTGTAAATAACAATGTATAGGAAATACCATGAGATTATTTTTGTCATTAATATTTTACATTTCACATTAAAGGACGAGACTAATTCCTACTTTTCTTTTCCAACACCTAGAATTACTTTAAGCTAACAAATGAATATTACTCATAATGAAAATATGACTAGAATTCTACTTTGTGCATTTGATAAATAGACTTTCTTTGTGAATTTTAACCACTATTCAGTTTTATTTTTCTTCTGTGATTTTGTGTGACAATAGATAACACTTGTGCTGAAATGAAGAAACCCTGAAAGAAAAGGCAACTTTTCATAACCAATGTTTTATTTTATTCTGAATCTTTGTTCTGCTGCTTCTTCCTATTAGTTTAGGCTGTACTGCAAAAGTAATCTTAATATGTGTGTGTGTATTAAGTAATATTTATCCATATATATTAGAGTAATACTCTTCATGAAGTTTCTGTGTTCTCCACTCTTATGCTCACCTATCAGCAGATATTATCAAGTATCAATTTAATAACTAAAATGTAATGAAACTATTACCCAACTTCCATGCTTAACAAGAAATTTTGCAATTCTTGCTCTCTGGTGTCATCTATTGGTTAGATGTTAAAATTACAAATACTGTTTTGTATAAATTTTCTCAAAAGTACCTGCCTCCTAATTTCTACATTTCTGTGTTAATACTGCTCATTTATATTGTTTTCAATTAGAGGTTTTTTAAAAACTTACTTATTGTCAAATATTTAATAGTCGGCCCAAGTCTCCAGTCTATGGATGATATTATTCAGTCACAAGTTGTTCCATTGAGAAAGTAATTATATTAAACAGTATCACCAACTGAAAACTGACAGACATACAGAATTCTCATCTCACTCTCCATTATCATTCAGTGAAATGCACTCCAAATTAAGCAATGTATCTTTAAGGATTAGATAAGAATATCACAAAATATACTTACTTTAAATTTCTATATTAGTTCCATTTTGTATGTTAAAATTTCTCTGTTTTATGCATTCCTCAATTTAACTCAAAAGAAACTGCTGGAAGTCATAGCAAAGCCAAAACTAATAATAAAAATCATCAATTTCATAGGTTGAAATTGTTGGTTACAAATACTTCAATATATCTTTAGTTTCCTAGTACTGAAACAACTCATCAGAATAACAAAATCTTTTGAGGAAATGCTTTTGAAGAGATTGAGTATGCATGATAGATCTGTTTATCATGCTATTTCCATATTCCTTGTTATAGGACTTCAGAGAGAAAGCTACAGTATATGGAAATTGAAAATGAAAAATTGTTGCAGATGATGTATTTCAGGGAAGCCAGATAGATCACTGTGTTTGCTATATGGCTCAAGAATTACTGTTATTAGTTATCCTGAAATAAAATTCCATTTTGTCCAGAATTTACAATATACTGCTTTATCCCTTTGTATTCAGTATTCAGAATTTCTACTTCTTTGTTTTGAAACCTTAAGGCTTTTTGAAATATATCACTGGCCCAACAGATGAATTAATCAAATACTAAGCTTTAGATAAAAGTATCTGTAGATAACCAAATCTTGTTTTATTATTTCCTTCTACCAATATTATGTGATTTCACAAACAGTCTAAATAAAACTGAAAAATATAATGTAGCTTTCTCATCGCAGAAAGAGTCCTTAGTAATTTCATTCTCATTGAATTCCCCCCTTATTTCAGAGTCAGTCATTGCTTGCTCCATTTATTTTCCTTGGTCAAGAGATAATATATTTTGTTATGTCTAAGAAGCTGGTTGTATCACCATTGATCACTCAACTCATTAATTTATAGGCAATGTGTAAGTATACACACACACACACACACACACACACACACACATATTATTAGGCAATGTCTATTAACAATAAGTTCCTTATAGGGAAATAACCTCTGGACTCTGGATGAGCTTATTAGGGGACTAGTTACTGTATTTATTCATATTAAAATACAGAGATAACTCAATTTTACTTTCTTTAATTATCTTTCTCTGCTCATATTGGTTGGTGGTTCAGGCACTGTTCATTTTGTATCTTGCCTTAGAGCTGTATTTATCATGTGAAGTCATTGATTATGTGTTGTTCAATGCCATTCTGGGACTGTCTGGAGTTAGGACAAATTTTATGGGTTAAAAACACAGTCCTTGAGAAGACTCCTCTCACTTGAAACACTAACCACAAGCCCTGGGGTTCCCAGGTTTCCTGAATTTCTGACAAACTGGCTATAAATTGGGAGTTTCCACTATCCCTTCAGGTTTGATAATTCACTAGAACAACTCACAGAACTCACAAAAGCACTATACTTACTATTACAGTTTTTTTTTTTAATAAAGAATACAAATCAGGATAAGTCAAATGAAGAGACACATAAGGCAAGGTCTGGAAGGATCTAAAATGCAAAGCTTCTGTGTTCTCCGAATGCATCATCCTTCTGGAAAATCGATGTATATCACTAAATGGGAAACTCACCCAAACTTCAGGTGTCCAGAGTTTTTAATGGGGTTTTATTACATAGGCATGTTTGATTGAATCATAAGCCATTGAAAAAAAGTGAGCTGAAACGCCAGTTCCGATCAAGCTTTATTAAAGGAAAAGAATCTGCTGGGCTGCACTCAAAATGGAGGGCAGCAACCATCCTTGGGGTGGGAGGGCTTATATGGGCTGTAGGGTGCCAAGGACTGGCTGAAGCAGTCAAGGAGGGGCATTGCAAGGGAGGGAGGGGCATTTCACCCATGCTGAAGCAAAAGGGTTTCTATTTGGCAGAAGTCATGAGACTTCTCATAAAGGGAAGGGGAAAGGGGTTGGTGGCCATTTTGCGCTTGGCCTTGCCTAAAATGGTGCTGGTCATGTTCAAGATCTATCAGCCATGTGCTTGAATTCAATCACCACCCTCCTCCTGTTCTGGAGATTGGGAGGTCAGGCTGATATCACATGGCTCAAGAGCCCAGTTCTCTAATCATATGGTTGGTTTCTTTCAGCATGACCAGCCCCCCCCCCCCACAGCTATGAGTCACCTTATTAGCATAAACTCAGGTGTGCTCTGAGTGACCTACCATGAATAACAAAGACATTTTTATTACTCAAAAATTCCAAAGTTTTAGAGGCTCCCTTACAAACACAGAGGAAAAAAACAGACAAGTTTTTATTATAAACAGGTTTCATTGTGTTTTCCTTAACATGGGCATAATATAGTACAGTTATAGGAAACTGCCTTTGGATCAAAGATACACATTGTTACAAAATAAACTTTAGACAAATTAAATTTAACGTTGTTTAATTGAGCAAAGAACAATTCCTGAATTGTGCACCCCCCAGAGCAAGAATCATTTCAGAGCAACCCCAGGGCTGTCACAAGGCCAGATAGCATTTATGGGCAGAAAAAGGAAAGTGAGGTTCAGAAAACGGAAATGAGGTACAGAAACTGTTGGCTTTGTAACAGTTGGGCATTTGCCTTATTTGAAACTGGTTTGCACAGTTGGCTGCCTGCGGTTGCCTGAAGATTGGCTGCTGTGATTGGCTGGCAACTTGTTATAAGAGTAGGTTGCTGTCTGTTTGCACATCAAGTTAGGCTGCAGATCACAAAGTCTGGAGAAACCTTTAGGCCAAACTTAATTTAATGATGTGTTCTCTTTCACTATTCTTCTACAAGCTGGCACTGTGAGATCTGGTATATCCATTTAAGATTTTACCCAGTACATATCTTCAACTTTAAGATGAAGGAATTTACTTACTCCTAAATGTTATCCAAATTCCTAGTTTGTCCCGACCCGAGGGATATTCAACGCAGACCCTGGAGGGGGGAGTGGGAATTGGATGGGACAAGAGACGGGAGAAATGGAGACAAGACAGTATTCTGATCAAGTCTCCTTTATTAGCCAGAAGGTCACAGCTTATATAGCCAGCAGGAGGGAATCAGCAGATAAGGAAGTATGCAGATGTTTTCTGGGAAAAACCACAGGGCAAATCTTTCAGGGAAATGGAACATTTCTCAGCTATCTAAAGCAAAGCAGCAGTGATCCACGCCTAGGGCTGTGCAAGCAGTAAGAAGGAGAAAAGGGCAGAAAGGTCACAGCATTTATATCTTTAGTGCCAGAGGGCTATTGGCAGGGCTTCATGACCCTGGGCAGGCTATGACTGGGCTCTTTGGCCCCGGACACTAGTTCAAATTGTACCTGTTCCATGAAACTTCCCCTAATCATGCTACTCAAAACTAACCTTTTTCTTCTCCACTCTACGAGTTCTTTATTTGTACTTCTGATATAATGCACATGAAAATTTATCTACAATTGATTTAATTACATGTATTTTTTCTTCACCAACTTATGAAATTGGAGGAGCTAATATTGCCAGTATGTTGCACAACATTGTATATATTACAGTCATTCAATAAATGTTTGATAAATTTTGGGTATCTTCACTCATTCTGGTTCTGAATGTACTACATAAAATGTAAGATTACAATTGGAAAAAAATAAATGTCTTTGGTTTAAAGAAGCAAGCAATATTCAAACAATTGATAAATTAAAAAATACTTTATTAGTTATTTTACTGAAAATCAATTACTTTTGTTTTATCAGGTCTAAGTGTACATAGGCCCAGATAAAGGAAACACAGTATTCACCATGGTAAATAGATGATGACATTGCAGACTCAACAGGTAAATGAAACATTCAAAGAAATAGAATTATAGCAAGAAATAGATTATTTTATAAAAACAACACAAATGTGCATTAAATACATAAAAAAAGATTAAAGATTTGGTATCAGTTAAGAGACTTGAATAATTAAAGAGACATATCATGTTCCATAATGAAAATACTAGTATTACAAATATGTCAATACTCTTTAAATATATGCAGGTACCTCAAAAAGTTTGTGGAGCAATAGAATTAAAAGATAATACAAATTTTTCCATGAACTTTCAGAAGTACCCTCACAAGTTTAATGAACGTCTCAGCAAAATCCAATTATATAATTTTGAAACAAAGTTATTTTAAAGAACATCTGAAGAAATACCACATGAAATTATTTCAAGAAAAATTTAAAGCAGAAAATTAGCAGGATAGAACTTTCCTACTTACTGTATGAGTATGTTAAAATGAAGCAATATGATTATACCATGTGCCTGTGGTAAGGATAATAATTAAATAAAAGTCTAACTTTAAAATTCAGTATTGGTTGGTGGTGGCATTATAAATCATTGTGTAAAATAAGGGTTGCACAAATGTTAGTTAGTCCTCTAGGTAAAAAATTAATTATGTTTTTTCCTTATATCTTTCTGCAAAATAAATTCCATACAGAATGAAGAGTGAAGCATAATCAAGTGACTATAAAAATAAGAAAAAAACAAACATGTCTCTGGTATTAGAATGGAGAATGACTTTCTAAAGTCGTAAGAAAATGGAAAAATTGCAAATAAAAAAATAAATGTACAATAAACAAAATTAAAAGCAATCAAATTGTAGAAATATTTTCAGTATATATGACTAAGACGTATATGTTATTGCTTGTAAAAGTATATTGAGTTATCTTTGCTGTGGTATTTTCTGTATCTGAAGTGCTCTTATTGAAGGGCAATTGTGAAAATGTTTTTCTAGAATTTCTGTTTTATTCTTATAGTTCCACCTCTCTGTTGAAATTATTCATGCTATCTTATCTGTTGTTTATCTTTAACATATTTATTATAGTTAAATTCCAAGTCCAATAATTTCAACATCTATGTTATATATCTGAGTGTGTTTCTGATGATTGCTTTGTCTTTTCAGAATGTGTCTATTCCTTGCCTTTTTATATGCCTTGCAATTTTTTTTTTTTTTAACATTGGTATTATTAAAATAGTACCTTGTGTTGTACAGGACAGTAATGAGGTAAATAACTTTTATGGTTGGTGATCAGCATGTCTTTTCTTCTTCTGTGGCTTTAGTGCAGGGTTCTGTGTTAATCTACTCAGGAATTTGGCTGGGTTTGAAGTTCATTGTTGCTATGGCTACCCTCAGTCCAGCAGGGATTTCAACTCCTCTTGTGGTGGTTCATGTTTAGGGCGTGGGTAATTTGCCAGAGGGTTTTTCTCAATGTCTTCTCCCAATTTGGCTGTGGGTCTCCCCATTTGGCTTTGGGTCTCTTTGCCTCGTGCAGCTGCCTGGAGAGAATCTGTCTGTTGCATCTCTTCCAGCTGTATTCCACTTTTTACTGTGTGTTTATTAGCCTTGGAGTTAGGGGTGGAGGAGGAGGTGTCCTCTGATGTCTTGATTAAACTTCAATCTTAATCAGATGTAGGCAGGCACAGTGAACCTTTGTTTTAGGAGTGTGGCCTTTAGGGGTTTGTTCCTGTTTCACATCCAAATACAAGACTGAGCTGAACATATATCCCTGCTCTTCCTCTAGAGATAAAGCTTTTCTTTCTTTCTTTCTTTCTTTCTTTCTTTTTCTTTCTTTCTTTCTTTCTTTCTTTCTTTCTTTCTTTCTTTCTTTCTTTCTTTCTTTCTTTCTTTCTTTCTTTCTTTCTTTCTTTCTTTCTTTCTTTCTTTCTTTCTCTCTCTCTCTCTCTCTCTCTCTCTTTCTTTCTTTTCTTTTCTTTCTTCTTCCTTTATTTTTCTTCTATTCCTATCCCCTTACTAAAGTAAGTTTCCACCAGTCTCCTCAGGCTATAGATTTTGTTGTCTTCTCCCTTGAAGGTAAGGCTTTTGTTGTACAGGGGAAATGGAGGGTATGGGTCAGGGCAGAGTACTGGAAATGGCTGCTGTTTTCCTCTTCCAGGAAACATTTCCTGGAAATCTTAAGATTCTCTCTGATCTTCCCTATGAGCACTTGGTGTGCTTGCTGAAGTAAACACTTGCAACAGAGTATACACCTCCCTGTTTCTGCAGCCACAAGGGGCTTCACACTCTCATGCATGTGAGATCTCTCAGCACTTAGCAATTTGTTAAAACTTTTCAAGTTCAATCTTCTTACTGGCTTATAGAGCCTCTGCCCCAGGTATATGAATATTAATGGCTTATTTCTCCTTGTAGGCACCAGTGTCTCTCCAGATTTGGGGATATATGATTGCCTGCAACTTCACTTCTCTGAGGAGCTCAAGAAAGATTATTAATTTGAATCATGTCCAGCTTTTTTCATGTTATAATTGTGAGAGTGATGCTATTTCCAGATCTCTACATCTCTAGCCTGAAGTAGAAGTGATAACATATTTTAATTTCCCAGATTTTAAAATTATGAGAACCAATCTGGAACAAAATTTTTAAGTGCTGTGAAATGTCATATGAGTTCACATATTAATTTCTGGGAATATACACTTTGATATTGAGAATGTGGTCCAAGGTACAGGTGGGGCAAAATATAGCTTTGTTCTAAGGGCAATTATTACAGATGTGTGATGTTGATTTTGGTACATTTAAAAGAAAGGGAAATACCTATTTCTGTTTGGAGTTATCATCCAAAAGATTACTGGGGCACTTGAATCGTAGAAAAAGCTGATGAGAAGATGGCAGAATAGATGGTATCCAGCGTCAGTCACCTTCTCCCACAATCAACCAATTTACAACTGTTAAAAAGCAATGACTGCCAAGCTGGGGATGCTAGAGCTCAGAGGAAGAGAAGAAGAGACCCATGGAGTGCATAAAGGCAGGAGAAGCCACAATAAGAGAAAGAAAGGACCACTCCAACCGTTTTGAGACCCGACCATTTCAAGCCCCTACCATTTCAAGGCTGGCCCTACTGAGCACATGGAGCAAGAGCTGGCAAAAGCTGCACTTGTGCCCTTTGTACGAAGTTGCTTGGAGACTGCAGGGGAGAAGAAGGACATGGTGGATACCAGGTAAGCAAGACAAATAACACCCCATGTGAAGTGTTTGGAGTGCAGGCAGTGGGGGAGATGGGCTACCTGGGGAACACTGGGGCACAGCATGGACAGCTGATCTCTCCTCCAATCAGCACAGGAACATTCAGTGGAGACTGGTCAGGAATATAGAACTGCAGGGGGTGCAGTTTGCTGAAAAGGCTCAGGCCCAGACCAGAGTTTCCTCACAACCCAGGTGTACCAGACATCACAGTGGTAGGAAGACTTACAGGGCCAGCAATTAAACCCTGAGCTGCACAAAAAGCCTTTCCAGAGAATCAGCAACAAAACAGCAATTTAGCTCAACCACCAGGCTCAAGGGCTGATTCCCACAGGAAGTTCTCCCATTTTAGAAGTAAGCAAAGGACAACAAATTAGTTCCAGTGCAGAGTTTAAGTGGTGGGAATAGCGAATGATCCAACACAGAACTGAAAGACAAAACAAAAAATCCACAGATCAGAGACAAAGTTCTGATATTAACCAGTAAAGATCTAACACCACCATAAAACACCTATAAGACCTACAAGGACCAGAAGCCACCCAGTCTCCCAAGCCAGGGTTGTGGGGTGCTGAGGGCCTTAGCCATGCCCCTCAGACATCAACATCCAGCCCAGCAATGTTCATCAGGCCACCACCAGAAGTGCCTTGGGCACCCAAGCTGGGGCAGTGGAGGGCCAAGGGCCTCAGCTGCACCCCCAATATCTGCATCCAGCCCTAGCGATGAGCACTGAGCTACTGCAAGAAGCCCCCTGGGCTCCCCTGCCAGAATGAAAGGGGTGCCATGGGCCTCAACCATGACCCACCCTCCCTCCTTCTTTCTCCTCCCACTGTATTTTCCTCCGTTTTTCCCTCTCCCCCCCTCAAGTTTTCCACAACAACATCTTAGAATGTAAAAAATAAATAAATGAAGTTATGGATTTTTATATTAAAAATAAAATAAATAAAACATTTTACTGACAATAAAAAAGCCAATGAATCACAAGGTCTTCAGAATTCATGGTGTTTCTCTTCATACTTACTATTATTTGTTAATTCATTTATTCAAAAAATATTTTTTGAGCACCTATTACATACCAGACACTGTTACATTGATTAAGAATGCAACTATGAAGAACAAATAAACAAACAAAAAATTTCTATCCTCATGAAGTTTGCACTGCAATGAAGATAATGTGAAGAGAAGAACAACAACAACAAATACATACTATGCTAAATGGTGATTTAAGTTATTTAAGGGAAGAAATTAAAACAGGAAAAGTGTTAAACTTCTCACTGTGTAACAGAGATGAAAAAAGGTTTACTCAAAGCACCATGAATGCAATGAGAAGCCCAAAGGGACTGCACCTGAGCAACTCCGCTGTTAGAAGGAGAAACTGGGTACAGCCATGACTCAAAGTTAGCTTCTGTTTTATATTGTAAAGATAAGGAAGTTTCACAAGAAAGATCAGTTGATTCAATCATTACAAAAGGACACAAAGACATGGGCAGTGTGACAAAAGTTATCTATGGCTAAGTATAGCTTTAACAACGGAAACTAGTAACATCAGTAAAATTAACAAAATGACATTCCAAAGTAAAATTTATGAAAAGCTAAGTTGGTCAAATTGTGATCATTATCTAAAATATAACCTCTCCTTAAATGATAAAAGCAAAAGTTGCATTCTTATGATAAAATCTAAGTATAATTATCTCTATAGTTTCCATCAACAGACAGTTTGCCCCTAGCAAACATTTTTTCACATCTTTCCCTTCAGCAATTCTTCAAATTTCTTAACAGGATTGGTATGACAACCACCTGTTAACTCTAAAATCATTGAAGTATATAATCCCATACCTAAGCAGTGATTAGTGTTGATTAGATGGGCTGTTGCCATGCTAGCTGTAGACTGTTGTCTCCTAAACCTGAGGACTTTTGTCCCATACATGTATTTACCTAAAAACCCTATTCTAAAAATCAAATGAGAATCAACATATATTTAATTAGAATTGATTAAATGGGCTGTTGCCACGCCATCTGTAGACTGTTGTCTCCTAAACCAACGACTTTAGTCATATACATGCATTTACCTAAAAACACTATTCTAAAAATCAAATGAGAACCAAGATTTCTAACCCTCTACATTTCTCCCCTATTTAATTATTAAAAAAATTCAGAAGCAATCAAGGAGTCAGAGTCAACGGTGGAAGCAAGGATGTTCTGATGAAGAAGAGTCAGCATTACTTCAGCTTGACGAGTCCATTGGAACACAGAACATAATAGTTTAATCACTATAAGAAAACACAAGATACACAAGACACCAATTCCAGCAATAATCCAAATTCTTATGTTTAAACCAGAAAACCAATGGGTATGATTAAGCCAAAGGGGCCAAATCACTTAAATGATTAATAGTAATCTTTTGAGCTTCTTCTTGAAGCTGTGTCATTTGTTGTTGAAGTTTAATTATTAAGTTTTGAATATTTCCATGTAAATCAGAATGAAAAGCTCCATGTAATAATCTTTGTACATCATCCCATGCAGTGGAGGAATTAAAATAAATAGAAGTTATACACATGGAGTGATATCCTGCATCACAATTAAGTTGGCTTTAAGTCCAAAGAGCTTGTTGGTGTTCACCAATCCAGGTTACAACTGCCTCTAAAGCATCTAATCTTTGTAAAATTTCTTGGTCAATTTTAGTTTGAGGTAGGAACCCAGAAGTTACATTTTGAAAATAATCATTCTTGTACTGTTTGAATAGAATGAGTTAAAGCCATGGCTCCAGTAGCTGCTGTGGCAGCAATAGCTGTTACGGCAATTATGGAGGCTATAAGAATGCCCAAGAATCTCTTAGTGCAAACTGTCTCTAGAGCAGAGGTGATTTGCTCCAGGGCAGAATTCCCCATCCATTGTTGCATGAGGCTAACTGGTAACCAAGCTTCTGCTTTCTGTTTTAGTATAAAAACATGAGATATATTAAGAGTCTTAATACTAAAATGAGTAATGCAAGGAGTAAACCAAGTAAAATTAGCCGGAAGAGTGATATTCAATTCGGAAGTAAAGGAGAAAGAGAAATTTGTAGATATAGCAAATATGCAAGGATGAGAGGTACAAATCATAACTGAATCAAAATTATCTTGTGCTATCCATCTTAATTTAAAATTTGTAATTTGCCTAACTATGTGAGGGAAAAATGGGATAGCAAGATGCCAAATTGTCCTTTTAAGGGGAGAGTAATAAGAATTATATATTAATCTTAAAGTTAGACCAGCCAAACCTGGATTCCAACTGTAAGGGGATCCAGAATAATTAAAAGGAAGACCATAATTCCAACTAGTGTTGGAATGAAGTACTAATGAATTTTGTGGTCCTCAATTTTCCAATGTAATATTATTAAGTAATGTCTTTTCAGTAAAATTAATGGAAAAGCAAGAGACCCAGTTTAAATCTCTACCAGCTTCTATGGAAATCCAGGAATGTGAATAGACAGGAATATTAGGTTGAAGATGATCTTTTCCATTACAAAAAACTCCTGGAACTCCAGCAGTTGAAATAAAAAGTTGATGTTTTAATGCTAAAAGTAGATCTGGATTTTTTAAATATAATTCATATACCATAGAGGAGAGAAAGGAATACATAAATTATTTTTTGTCCAATTGGGCATAATACAGATAGGTAATTTGTCAGTGAGGAAGTACCAGTCATGGGCGAGTTCATGCCATCCTGCATTGTATCCTTAATTATAGCAGGATTGTCCGCATTCTTCAAGAGGGCCTGAGGGAGGGAGCCAGATGCCTCCAGTGTGAGCAGTGTCATTCGGTGAGAGAGGAGGCTCATGATCCTCCCAGGTAAGCAGATCAAAAACAGAAGGATTCACTATATGTGTCCAATAAACATGAGTACTTACAGTTGAGGAAAAAAGCATAGAAAAAGTTAACAAGACTAATATTACCTTAGATCCTGTTGAGTTCATAGTTACATGAGGAAGGATGGCCAGAAACAAATTTTCTGGTGTTGGAGGAGTGACTGTTCTTTGAATTGTGGCTTCTGCTTGACTAATGAGGCTTTTAAATCCACCCCAGGCGGGTATGGAGTTTGTTGCTGGCATTGTTGTTACTGGCAGGTTCATGTAGGTCAGAGTGGTGGTGGTTGTTGGCATCATCATCACGGGTGGTCTGATGTGTACCATTCCCAGTGGGATGAATTGAGGGGTGATGACAAGGTGTTGAAACTCTGGGATCAGATTTGATTCTTTGCCTGATCTGGGAGCCACATGATATGGTTGGGATCCACAGTGGGCCTGTGGGTGAAAGAACAGAAGCATACCGTCTTCCCCATGTTAACAATTCAGCAGGTCCCAACCATTGTGGTCCCATTGGCAGGTGGTGGCATAAAACCAAAGGTTTAGGTTTCTTTTCAGGAGGGATAAAGAGTCCTTCTGTGGCGGTTAAGTTTTGAGAATTGCAGTTTAAAAAGTTTAGAGTAAACAGAGCCTTAAAGACCTGTTCATGAGGGGCCATTCCTATATCTATAGAAAAGGAGTTATGGCTTATCAGGAATGAGAAGGTTCAGTTTTAACTAGGGTTTCAGAAAAGACCTATGAGAGTGTGACATTTAGATAAACATTTGAAGTGTGTGAGGTAGTGATACATGCAGATATATGAAGAAAAAATATTCCAGTCAACGAGAACAAAAGTGAAAAGATCCTAAATTTGAGAGTGTGTTTGGTGTGAGATCAAAGTGAAGAGAGCCAAGTATAAGACTACCAAGTCATATGAGATGAGGTAAGAAAAGTATCATGTAAACACTTGAAGGATATTTTAACAAGTTTGGGTTTTACTCTTAGAGAAAAGAAAAGTTATTGAAGGGCTTTAAAGAGAGAATTGACATGATCTGCCTTCTGGTTTAATAAGATCACTCTACAGTTGGTAGACATGAGGGGAGCCAATGAATATAGAATAGAAACCAGTTAAGATGCTTTTGCAATAATTCTGGTGAGAGATAAAAGTGGCTTGGACTAAATTGGTAGCGGTGGCAGTGATAAGACATGGTTGCACATTAGATCTATTTTGAAGATAGATCCAAAATGATTTTTTGATTAATCAAATGTAGGTTGTAAGAGACAGAGAAGAGTCAAGAATGTCTCCAAAATCTCTGGCATGAACAACTGAAGTGGAGGATAATGTCAAATAACCACATTTATGTAGGGAAAATATACTAGAGTTTGCCTTTGAAAATATAAATTTTAAGAGGTCTGTTGGATATTTAAGTAGGCAGCTTAATATACGAGTTTCCAGTTCGGGGTACAGCCTTGAGATGGAGATATAAATTTGGAAATTATTAGAATGTAAACAGTATTTAGATCCCTGAGACTGGAAGAAAATGCCAAGAAAGTGGTTTTAAAGAGGAAATATATCCAAGGTTTCAGCACTGGGACATTCCATTATTAAGAAGTCAGGTTCAACATAGGAGAAACTTAGGGTGTAGAAAGGTGAAAAGAGCTTCACTACCACCTTTACAAGATGAAAGAGAAGGGGAAGGAGGAGAAGGAGTGGGAAGGAAAAGAACAATAGAAGGAAGAAGTGAAGGAATAAGATGAGAAGGAGTAGTGGGAGGAAATGCATGAAAAAGGAGAGAAAAAGCCAGACAATCTACAAATTCACAACATATCTTGCACCCATAATAAAGCTGAGGGCACAGGAAACTAACTTGAAATCTAAGAAAAGACAGAAGTACTTACTTACAAGTAATGATGCTTCCAGACACTCTTAAAAATAATTCAGCTAGAATTTTTAATGAATTGTTAAAGGCTGAGTGTGGACCAAAGAGGGAGTACAGAACCCCTGAGGAACTGCAGATACAAGGAGAATTTGCATCCACTTACATACTCTTCTCTACTGACCTCACTAGGTGCTCACAAACAAGAATGGGAACATGGCAAAAATCCTCAGGAATTATCTTTCTTGGCCACAGGCCTGAGAGGGGAGTATAGCAGCTGTTGTGGGAAAGGCACAAAATCTCACCTTCATTTTTTCTCCTCTATTTCCCCCATGGAAGAGTATCCTTAAGCTACTGGGGGAATGACAGTAAAGGCTATACCTTTTAAGGAAAAGTGAAAACACTTTGCAGTTGGGGGAAAAGGACATTAAAAATAAAACAAAACAAAACAAAACAAAAAACCCCCACCTCAACCTTTGGGAAAGGGGCAGAAGCATATACTGGGCCCAAACCTGCAGCTTGGACCAATGAGAAATCATGAAAATATCCATTGCCAAGACAGGGACACAGTGCATGTATAAGACTGAGGCTTAATCCGAACAACAGAACTTCCCCTGTGTCCGTATCACCAGGCTAACAAGTAGCAACAGTCTACTGTTTGGAAAAGGACAAAGGTGAGGGGAGAAAAAAAGATCTTCTTGGAGGCACAATGCAAAAAATAAGTAAATAAATAAATAAAAATAAAAACAAGAAAAAAAGACAAGCAGATATTTAGAAAAATCCCTCCACAAAGTCCATTCCAGAGTGATAGAAGAAGAGCTACTCTATGACAATAGTGGAGGACATGAACACATCTCTCTCAGCACTGGACAGATCATCTAGGCAAATCAACAGAGTAATTGTTACTCTGTTACAGTTACAAGATGAGGAGAGATCGGATAAGGGACATAAAGAATAAGTACAATTTGTAATAATGTATATGCTAGTAATATTGATTTGATCAACATATATCAATATTGAACCCCCAAAATACGTATAATCAATTATGATTCAACAAAAAAAAAAAAAGAAGAAGAAGAAGAAGAAGAAGAAGAGAAATCCTCTGGAAAACCAACCATCACACTAAACACAAGGTAACACTAGAGAGTTTGAAGACTATAGCATGATGAGAGAAAACATGGCAATATCATAACTCAAACTCTGCTCAGCTACTGACTAGATTGATTCGCGGCTCCACACTAAAGGCCTAGCAGAAGGAAAAAGGTGCCTATTTCTGGCATACACTATATTTTACCTCAGTCATAATTTTCCTACATATGATATCCTGTTTTCAATACCACCACCAAAAAACCTCTGAACAGAATAAGATTCATATGTAAAACAGATGTTGAAACTATCAAACATGGAATTTAAAACAACTGAGTAATATGCCATAGGCTCTAGTGGAAAAGGTGGACAGCATGCATGTTCAGATGAGTAATTTCATCAGAGAAACAAATTATAAGAACCAAATGGAAATTCTTGAAATAAAAGACATAGTAACAGGTGAACAATGTCTTCAATGGGAACTCATAGTTGAGTTAACACAATGAAAAAAAAAATCAGTAGACTTGAAGATAAAATGGAATAAAAATTGCTGAAACTAAGACAAAGAGAAAAAGGAATAATAATTTTAAAAAAGAGAACAGATTATCCAAGAACCATGAGACAATATAAAGCGTCTAAAATATCTATAATTGGAATCTCAGAAGCAAAAGAGAAAAAGAATGACACCTAGGAAATATTTAAAGAAATAGTAATTGGTACTTTTCTAAAATTAGTGATAGACATCAAAGAATGGATTCACAAAACTCAGAAAACACAAGGAAGGATGAACACACACACACATAGGGGTATATCATATTTAAACTGCTAAAAACCAAAGTCAAAAAGAAAATCTTTAATGCAGCCAGACATAAAAGTACACATTACATGCGGAAATAAAACTATACGAATAAGAGTAGACTTCTCATCAGATGCTATGTAGAACCAAAAACCCAGAGAGGGATATCTTTCAAGTTCTGAAAAGAAAAACAACAAAAAGTCAATCCATAATTCTATACCTAGTGAAAATATCTCTCCAAATGAAGAAGAATAAATACTTTGTAAGGTTAAAAACAAACTGTACGAATTCATTGTCAGTGGACTTGCACTACAATATCAAAGTAATATTAAAACTATTTCTTTAGGCAGAAGGAATATGATAACAGAAACTAGAATCTACCTAAAAAAATGAAGAGTGCTAGAAATGACATATATAATGGTAAATAAAATTAATTTTGTTATTCTTTTCAATTGCTCTAAAAGATAACCCCTGTAAAATGTTATGTTTCATTGAAACACAGTAATGCCTCTTTATTTATGTATTATCTATGATTGATTTCATGCTACAATGGCAGATTTGAGTTGTGACAAAAACCATCTTGCCCAGAAAGAATAAAGTATTTACTATTTGGTACTTTACAGAAAATATTTACCCACTCCTGGTCTAAAGCAAAAAATAATTTTGAAGTGTTGGGTGCTTATAGTATATGTAAGTTAATACATATGTAGTGATGATGGTTTCACTATTCTGTGAGTAGACTAAAAGCCACTGAGTATACACATTTAAAAATATAAAATTTTTGATACATAACTGTATCTCAAAAAGCTGCTATAAAATTTAGAAAGCATAATACCAATAAGCACAAATTTTGCAAGGACAGAATTGGGAGTATACTGTTTTATGGTTCTTACACTACAGGTAAATCAGTATATTAGTTGAAATTAGAATTTATTTAGTTAGAGAAAAATAATGCAAACACTAGGGCCAGATTTCCCAACCTAAGCATCATTGACATTTTGGTCCAGACAATTCTTTGTTTTGATAAATAGAAAATAATATACCATGCAAACACTAATCAAACACTAAGAAAGGACACCTTAAAACAAATAGGCCAATGACAAAAAGAGAAGAAAATAAAATTGAAGAAATGAGAAATAACTATCAAAACTTACTGAGCAAAAAGAATCTTGATATAGGAGGAAAACAAGGAGTGCCCATTTGTCTGGAAGAAGCCAAGCAAATAAATTGTTTTATGTGTGCAAATTACTGCTGATAGATCAAGTGGAATGATGACTGAGGATTGAATATTTGATTTAGCCACATAACTATCATTAGGATAGTGAGACAAAATTTCGGTGGAGTTCTATGTGCAAAAATATAATTGAACTAGGTTTAAGAGAAAATGAATAGAGAGAAATTCAAGAGTATGAATATAGCAAAATCTCTTTTTAAAAAATTGTTTGTTGTATAAAGAGTGAAGGAATGAGGTGAAGTTGAATGTTAAGTTGAATAATTAAATGGGATCAAGGAATATCTTTTAAGTGGAAAATAATAGCCATTTTTATGCTGGTTAGAATGATCTAGTGGAAAATGAAAAGTAGGTGCAAGAAAGGAAGCAATGGCTGGAATGACACTCTTGAGTAGGGAAACAGTTCTGGTATCTAATGCTCAAGTGAAATGATTGGTCTTAACTAGGATCATGGAAAGTTCTTTCATATTAACAGGAAACTGGTAGGTGGGTAGAAATGATGAATTTCTTGATTGCTTTTATTTTATTTTCTCAGTGAAATTTAAATAAAGCAAAGCTTAGACTGAAGAAAAAGAAGGCATGTTAAGCTTTAGGAGTGGGAGCATAAGTAAGGTAGATGGTTAGGTTTAACTAGGGTTAAGGTCTTATGAAGGGAATTTAAAGATGAGAGAGACAAAGACAGAGAAAGCGAGATTTCAGGTGTATTTAAGAGAATAATCACTATTAACAAGTGAATTTCAGGTGGATAATGAGGGAAGAAGGGGGAACTGTAGATAGGCAGTAGGATCAGTGTCCTGTAATGTCTAAAGATTGTTGGAATGAGGGTAAAAATTAATGGGTGCTAAAAACAGAGGGAGAAGTAGTTGGAGAAGGGGATACAAGAAATAGAGATGATAAAAGGGTGACAGTTTTTGTTAATAACTAAGTCAAGGCAGGGCATGACCAAATAGGTTGAGGTGGAGGACATGATTGAAGAAATGACATGAGAGTTCATTTGGTCATAGTATTACTTAATTTTTGAAATCTCTAAGAACTATGATAAGAGAAATGTAACGTAATATTGGATAGACTATGGATGAGTCAAACGTTTACGTCTCCAAGAAATGAGGTGGCATGCCATGAGATGTACTAGATAACTACGACATAGTATTATAGGTCTTTTAAAAATTTTCCCCATCAAAACTTTGGTAGTGATACACCAGAGAGCACTGAAATGTAATAAAAACAGGAGAAATTGCCATTCTTTTCCTTAGGTATCCACGTGGCCAGAAATTTAAATTAAGAGAAAATAATTAGTATACTAGCAAATAGATATATATGCTTAGTTTAAAAATAAGTGACAACTTTTTGTAAGCAATTAAAAAAAAATTGTAGCTGACTGTTACAGTGGTACCTGGTAAAGAAAATGTCCCACTCAGAAGAAAAGATTGATGCCATTTATATTTAAAATAGTTTGGTATGGGGTAAATAATAATAATAATAATAATAATAATAATAATAATAATAATAATAATAGCATGCTTTCTAACTCTTCTGTTTGTATTAGAACCTAGTAACAAAGCAAATGGAAAAAAAAATATGAACTGAGAAGTAAAAGATTAATTTAAAAGATGAGGAAATACTGAGTAAGCAGTATTAATCAAAGAGGAAATTTATTGTTCCAGAGCAAGTTAAAGTATCAGGGCTAGTTTTTAAAATTTAAATGTATGAAGGCAGTGAATTCAGAGAACTGTGTACATTGTGCCAAGAGCTTATAAAGGTATAAATGAAATACAAAATTGTAAATTTATTTTTATTTTGATCAAAATAGAGAGGTGATGGAAGAAGAGAGCACATGATCCACTGAGTCAAGAGTGTGCACAGTCCATGCCTAGTTGTATTCTCAAATCTAGTTATGTCCAGGTAAATGCTACTATAATGAAAAATACTATATACAAATAAAATAAAATACAGACAGTTCTCACTTTACACAGTAGTGTGGGACTGTAAAAATGATCATGTAAGCTGAAACTGTGCAAAACAATTTTAATGATCAATGAAAAAAATTAATCACAATTGTTTAGTGATCTTTAAAAATTTTGTCAAAACATTAAAAACTATTCCTTAGTTACAAAAAAAATAAGAATTAGAAAATTCAAACTTATTTATTATGCAATTTAAAACATTAGAAACGTTTTCTTTGTAAGAAAACTTATAAAGAGTAGTTTAAACAGTGTTTGCCTTCTTCTAAACATAGTATGACTTACAACCGAGTAAGAAACTTTTCTATGCCTGGGCAAAATTGTTATATTCCTTTCTAAGTTTGAATCAGTTTCCAACAGTAATTTTTGTCTTTTATCCATTTTACCATTGTGCTTTCTATGTTATAAAATACCTCTGAGGATTCCTTTAATGTGAAGTTTTTATTTTCTTATGTCACTTCCAATGAGATATCATCATTCTTTTTTACCAAAAACACTTTCCTCATTTATATTAAGTTTACCTCCACTAAGTTCCTCTGGCTACAGATCTAGAGTCTCCTGAACAGTAGTACTGTCTGCATTCTTCTGGTCAACTATTTCTTATATAACTCCATTTACCTTTTATTTAAATCTACCAAATTCATTTGCCCCAAGTGGTAAAAGTTTTTTCCATACTGCATGAATAGTCCTTCTGTTGGTTTCTTCCACAATGCTTGAATGTTTTCAATTCCATGCTTTATATCATTTATTTTCAAAAATTTAGCTAAAGAAATAGTGTGATATTCAACTGTAGCATCAATAGCCTCTCAGAAAGTTAATCTTAGATAATAGGTGTTACATTTTGAAATAACTCCTTGATCCATTACCTGGATTTATAAAGTTGTGTTTGGTAGTTATGTTAGTCTGCTAGGGCTTGCCATAACAAAATACCACAGCCTGAGTGGATTAAATGACAAAAATTTATTTCCCACAGTTCTGGTGGCTGGAAGTCCAAAATTAAGATGTCAGTTGGTTTTGTTTCTCCTGACGCCTCTCACCTTGGCTTGTAGATGGCCACCTTTTTTCTTTGTCTTTACACAGCCTTTCCTCTTTGTGTACACACTCCTTGTGTCTCTTCTTCTTATAAAGATATTAGTCCTAATGGATTAAGGCTCCATCCTTCTGACCTATTTAACCTTAATTACCTCCTCAGAGGCCCTGCCTTCAAATACAGTCACGTTGGGTGACTCAGGGCTTCAATATATGAATTTTGAAGAGATTCAGTTCAGTCCATAACATCCCATCCTCTGTTCCCACCAAATTTACATTCTTCTTGCATGAAAATAAATTTACTACATAACAACAGCCCCCAAAATGTTAATCCATTTCAGCATCAAATCCAACTCAAAGTCTTATCTAAATATTATCTAGATCAATAATGGGTAAGACTCAGGATGTAATTTATCCTGAAGGAAAAATTATCTTCAACTTTGAACTTGCAAAATCAGGTAAGTTAAGTGCTTCCAAAATGCAGTGTTGGGACAGTCACAGGCTAGGCATTCCTATTCCAAAGGGAGAAGTCAGAAAAAAGAAATGATTGATAGGTTCCAAGCAAGTCCAAAACCTAGCAAGGCAAATTCTATTAGATCTTAAGACTCAAGAATAATCTTCAGCTTGATGTTCTGCCCTCCATACCCACTGAGATAGCAATGTCACCAACCCAACCCTGGGCAACTACTCTGCCACCTCAGCCCTGGACAGCAGCTTTGCCTCCCATGCTCTAGGTGGTAGTACTGCCCCCTTGGCTTTGGGCATTGGCAGCCTGGCCTACTAAAAGTGAAAACATAGCTTAACCTTCTGCCCTGGGCCTATGTGCTCTGGACCTGTGGTGGGACTGACATCTCTGTTGATCACTACATTATCTTTGGAATCTTCTTTTAATAATTTTCTTGAAAGATAATCCACATTCTCTGCCAAATAGCTCCATTGTCCTATCCTTTAGAATCCCAGAAGTCCTATAGCCTTTTTTCATTTTGTCCCATCTCTATCTTCTTTGGTTGAAAATGGAAGTGTTTCTCTGGTGTAATTCCATATTTTCTTTATGAAATAATAATCCAGCTGCATGCTTAGCATTGTCTCCAGAATAAACTTTCTTACTTTTTTGCAATATGTACAGGTATATGCTAAGAACTTCCCAAATCTTCAAGTTGTTTCTTTGTTTTTTTTTGTTTGTTTGTTTTTGCTTAACAATCCCTTCATTCCCCACCCCCCTCACATTTCACTAAAAGTGGTAAGTAGAAACAAGGCCACATCTTCAACACTTCTAGAAATTTCATCAGCTAAATATCCACAAAAATAAGAACACAATTTAGCTAAATTCTTTGCCATTTTATAACAAGGATTGCCTTTTCTCCAATTTTCAACATGTTCCTTGTTTCAATCTGAGACCTCACCAGAATCACCTTTAACATTCATATTTCTACCAACAGTCCCTTCATGGCAATCTAGGCTTTTTTCTAGAACATGCCTCAAAACTCTTACAGCCTCTACCCATTACCCAATTCCATAGCCACTTTCACATTTTTAGGTATTTGTTACAGCATCATGACACTTCTGGTACCAAAATCTGTATTAGTCTGCTAGGGCTGTCATAACAAAATACCACACACTGGGTGGATTAAAAAACAAAAGTATTTCTCGCAATTCTGGAGTCTGGAAGTCCAAGACCAAGGTGTCGGTCGGTTTGATTTCTCCTGAGGCTCCCCCCTTGGCTTGCTGATGACTGCCTTCTCACTATATCCTCACATGGCCTTTCATCTGTCTGCTTACACTCCTGGAGTCCCTTCTTCTTATAAAAACACAAATCCTATTGGATTAGGGTCCCAGCCTTCTGAACGCATTTGACCTTAATTACCTCCTTAAAACCTTTATCTCCATAGACAGTCACATTAACGATTAAAGGTTCAACCCATGAATTTTGTGGAGAACACAATTTAGCTTATAACAATTTATATATTAATCCATGGGCTGTGGAAAATGATTTGGCTGTATGGTTAGGGACTTAGAATATAACTGAACAACTGGTGACAAGTCTGGTGAAAAGGTATGTGGATAGACTTCTTCAAATGAGATAAAAAATGTAAAGATATTTGTATTCCATATCTGTGCCTACCAAAGGGTGACATCAGCAGAGAAAGATTTTAATAATCAAGTGGGTAGGCTTATCCATTCTGAAGATGCCAGTCAGCCTCTTTCCAAAGCTATCCCTCTTATTGCCAAGTGGGCCGTGAACAAAGGGGCCATAAAGACAGGTATGGAGGTTATGCATAGGTTCAGCAACATGGACTTTCACTTACCAAGGTTGACCAGGTTACAGCCACTGCTCAGTGCCCAATTTGTCAGCAGCAAAGACCAACACTGAGTTCCTAATATGACACCATTGCTCGATATAATCAGCCAGCTACCTGGTGTCAGATTGATTACATTGGACAGTTTCCATTATAGAAGGTGCAACATTTTGTTCTTACTGGAATAGATACTTATTATGCATATTGCCTTCCCTACAGGCAATGCTTCTTCCAAACTACCATGCATGGATTTACAGAATGCTTTATCCACCATCATGGTGTTCCAAATAGCATTTCCTCTGACCAAGAAACTCATTTTGCAGATAAAGAAGTATGGCAATGGATTCATGTTGATGAAATTTACCATTCTTACCATGTTCCCCAGCATCCTGAAGAAGCTGGCTTGATAGGATAGATGAATGGCCTGGCTTGATTATAGTGCCAGCTAGGTGCAATAACTTGCAGGGCTAAAGCAAGGTTCTCCAGGAGGCTGTGTATGCTCTAAATCAGCATCCAATATGTGCTGTTGCTTCTTCCACAGCAAATATGCACAGGTCCAGGAATTAAGGGTGAAAATGGGAGAGGCACCACTCAGTATCACTGCTAGTGGACCACTAGAAAAAATTTTGCTTCTTGTCCCCATGACCTTATACTCTGATGTCCTTAGGGGTCTGATATGGATTAAATTGTGTCCCCCAAGTTTTATTTTTGTTAGAAGCTTGATTCCCACTGTGACTGTTAAGAGGGTGGGAAATCCTATTATGGTAATTGAAAGGAGGGGCCTTGAAGAGATGATTAGATTGCAGGACCGTGTCATAGTGAATGGATTGATAATGGTGGTCAGGTGAGTGGTTCTGACGGCTTTAAGAGGAAAGTACATGAGGAACTATTCCTCTCCCTGCAAGGTGTGAGACCCTTACATTGCTGTAAAGCCACCACCAAAAAAGACCCTCACCAGATGTGGTCCCTGGACTTCGGACTTCCCAGACTCTGAAACTGTAAGCAATAAATTTTGCTTTCTTACCCAGTTCAGGTATTTCTGTTATAAGCAACAGAAATGGACTAATACTGGGTCTTCACCCCTCCCCCTAGAGGGAACAATACTCACACTAGGAGACAAAATAATGATTCCATTGAACTGGTAATAAAGTATGCCATGAAGTTATTTGGGCTCCTCATTCCTCTCAATCAACAAGCAATGAAGGAAATTACTATGCTGGCTGGGGAGATAGATCTTGACTACCAAGGGGAGATTTGACTACCACTCCACAGTGGAGGTAAGAAAGAGTATATGTGGAATGCACAAGATTCTCTAGAGGATATTTTAGTATTACCATGCCCTGTGGTTAAAGTCAATGGAAAAGTAAAACAACCCAATTCAGGCAGGACTGTTAATGGCCCAGACTCCTCAGGAATGAAGGCTTAGGTCACCCCACCAGGTAAAAATCACCACCACCTGAGGTGCTTGCTGACGGTAAAGGAAATACCGAATGAGCAGTGGAGGTAGGCAGTTAGAAGTAGCAAATATGATCATGTAATTAGTTATAGAAACATGGGCTGTTGTCATTAATATTACCTCCTTATTTTGTTATGATATGTTTATCCGTGTGAGGATATTACACAGCAAATGCGTTTTTCCCCTATCTTTTCCTCTTATCATGTAGCATATGGTGTATTGACTTATATCATATTATTTAAGTATTGTTAACTTTACATCATAGTATATAAGTTATGGGATAACAAGGAGAGAAGTAAACATCATCCAAAAAATTTGCATCCTCTTCTGGGGAAAAGTTTATTGTGTTTTTGGTTGTATGCAAGATAGTTGTATCATGTTAGGTGAAAGTATGACGTTGTTATTGTCTTTATTTGAAGATTAAATATGATTTAAGGAGATGCATGTATGTGCCAAGTTGATAAGGGGTAGGCTTGTGATGGCTAATTTTATGGGTCATATTGGGAAGTGCTTTAGAATGGGATTAACATTTAAATGGTGAACTTTGGGTGGGGCAGATTACTGTCCATAGTACAGGTGAGCCTCATTCAATCAGTTGAAGGCCTAAGTAGAACAAAAAGACTGGCCTATCTGAACAACAGGGAATTCTCTAGTAGACTGCCTTCAGACTTCATCTACACCATTGGCTAGCCCAGGGCTTGAGCTTACTGGCCCATATTGCAGAGTTGGACTTGCAGTCACCATAACTACACGAGCCAATTCTTTCCAATAAATGTCTTTTTATATGTACACACATTGTCTTGGTTCTCTTTCTCTGGAGAACCCTGACTATTACAGTAGTAAAAAGCTAATTTTTATATTTACAGTCAAGTCGTTAGTCAAGCTAGGTAGGGTGATCTGGAGTATTATCCAGTAGTAGAGGTGCTTTAAAGTTAAATTATTATTCCCACAGTATCTATCACTAGACAAAAGTACTATTAAAGCTAGTCTTAAAAAAATGTTACTTTAATGTAAAATTACAGATAGCTATAAAGTGATAATTTTTTGATACTTTGGGATTCTTAGACCAATAGATTATTATAGTTTTATTTAAAATATATCCTCCATGTCACCTTCTGCATTAGTTTGCTAGGGCTGTTGTAGCAAAATACCACACAGGCTGAGTGGTTTCAACTACAGAAATATATTTTCTTACTACTTTGGAGGCTGAAAGACCAAGATTAAGGTGTCAGCAGGTTTGGTTTCTCCTGAGGCCTCTTTCCTTAGCTTGTAGATGGTTACCTTCTCTCTGTATTCTCACATGGCATTTTCTCTGTTCGTGCATACCCCTGATGTCTCTCTGTGTGTCACAATATCCTCTTTTTATAGGGACACCAGTCAGATTGGATTAAGGCCCATCTTAAAGGCCTCATTTTAACTTAATTATCTCTTTAAAGGACATATCTCCCAATACCATTACATTCTTTTATTATTATTATTAGTAGTAGTATGCATATTTTTGCAAATTGTACTTATTGTTTATGCCTCTTGTCCAATCTCTCCCCTTTCCCCTCTCCCTCCCACCTGCTACCACTGATAACCCTAGATTTCTTCTCTCCATCTGAAAGAGTAATGGTTATTCTGTTGATTTGTTGCCTAGATGATCTGTCCAATGCTGAATCAATACCATTGCATTCTGAGGCAATGGATATTAGAACTTCATCATATGAATTTTGGGGTGATATAATTCAGTACATAGCATCTTTTAATTGTTAATTTATCTTTAATTTATTTATGGCCACTTCCTAAACCTATGTCTTGTACCTCATAAGTTCTCATAAGTTCAACCCTCATAAGGGTTGCCTTTCAAAAAAAGACCTGTCTAATGAACATTCAATATTTGATGGCCATCATGACCACATATCTTAACTAACCCTTAAAATCTGGGTGCAGATTTCATAGCAATGCTCTTATTTGTGTTAGCAACCTTTCCAAATAGCTTAACATGAATCAATTTATGCTGATTTCTGAAAGGATGAGACTTTTATTGCCAGTAAGACATTCTTCTTCAGCCTCCTTGGAATTAATTGCTGTTTTCTTTCAGAGTAGCAACTAACTTTTATACTGTAGCCTGAATCCTAGCCAAGCTCACTGAGATTTACTTTTTATGATATTCTTCTGTTTCAAATAAAATTGAATACTATGTTTCAATGACAAGTAGCTTTCTGTTCCTGTGAATGAACCAAATAACAGCTACACAGTGGCAAATCACCGACAAACTTTGAAAGAAGTTATATGATTAGTCACTTATCATAATGAACATTTGTTATTTGTGTTTGACTTTTGTTCTGAAGAGCTAGAAGCAAAGTTTGTACTTTATGTAGTTACTCATGGTCAATAGACCATTTTATGGTAACTGAAATTTGAATCTCGTTGTTGGGGGGCTGGTGTTATTTTACCTAACCTGTTAACTGAAATATGTTTATACTGAAAAAGTACAAAGCAAGAATACCTAAATAAAGGGACAGCTACTCATGGTTCTAGGTACTTACACCTAGAGTAAACATCTGGGAAGGAGTTTGGGAAATATTTGTGACACAAATAAGGAGATACTGAAGAAGAATCTGAGATATATAATTGCTAGAGTGATGATAGTTCTTGTAAAAAAAATAGTTCACCAAATTCCAGTGACTTAAAATAGGAGTGGTTTTTTTTTTTTTTTTTTTTTTGTCACTCATGCAACAGTATACTGCTGGCATTGCTTCATGTAGTCATTCAGGATTGCAGTTGATGGAGAGTCTTCCATCTTCAATAAATGGCTTCCAAAGTTGTCCTAGGAACAGACATCTACCCACCAAAGGGGGAAAGCAATCTCATCTGGGAGGCATTAGTGGGCCAGGCATATAAGTGACACACATCCTGGCCTCTAAGATTCTATTGGTTAGAATATAATTGCGTGTTCAAATATAACTGCAAAGAAAACTAGAAATTGTAGTCCCTGTCCAAAACAAGAAATAAAAAAGTAACAAAAATCTGCTTCTCAGCAATGAACACTCTATATTATGGAAAGAGAAACATGATTTTTGGAGAATATCTAGCCTTTTCTCACACCTTTATAAAATGGCTAATTTGAGCTCGCATATTACAAAAGGCTTCTGGGCACTGCCTATTTATTATTCCCAGATGATCTGAGCCTGTCCAGTGTAGGTAATATATTATAGAATGTACAAGCATGTTTGTATTGTGTATTCTATTCTGCTTATGGCTGTGCTACGTGACTGTAGCATGAACTGGGAAAACTTTGGTAGTCTCTCTCCGAGCAAACTTTATGTTTGTCTTACATAGTGTTGGGACTATATAGGAGAGAATGTTGGGAATAAACAAATTTAATTAAAAGAATAAAAGACCAATAAAAAAGGTGTAAAAAATATGCAAAGACAAGTTGTTAAAAAACAAATTTTAAAAAATGAAGGAAGAAAATATTCAACCTCATTAATAAAAAAATATTAAATTGGGATACCAATTTTAATAAAATTAGAAAAATAAAAAAATTGAAAAATGATAATGTCCTATATTTGCTAATGTTTAGTTGACATTAATTTAAAAATACTTTAATAAACCTATAATTGGTATAATGTTTCTGAGGGATAATTCTTCAATAAAAACTATCTTAAAATAGTGGTATCCTTCATGGAAATACAACAGACTATTAGAAACCATTATGAACAACTATACACCAACAAATTGGAAAATCTAGAAACAACAGTTAAATTCCTGGGCACATAAAACCTACCAAGATTGAGTCAAGAAAAAATAGAAAACCCAAATAAACAAATAAACAGTAGCTAGATTGAATCAAAAATAAAAAGTTTCCCAACAAAGAAACAGCCAGGACCAAATGGCTTCACTGCTTCAACACAATAAAGGCCATATATGATAAACCATAGCTAACATGATACTAAACAGAAAAAAGCTGAAAGTCAGTCCCCTAAAATGTGAAACAATGCAAGGATGCCTACTCCCAAATTTAATAAGGTTGTAGGATATAAAATCAACATACAAAAATTAGTAGCATTTATATGCTCTAACAATAAACTAGCTGAAAAGAAAATAAAAAACCCAATCCAGTTTATAATGGAATTGAAAAAAAAGTGACCTAAGAATAAATTTAACCAAGGAGGTGAAAAATCTTTATAAGAGACAAAAAACTATAAAACACTGATGAAAGTAATTGAAGAGAACAGAAAAACATGGAAAGACATCCCATGCTCATGGACTGAAAGAATTAATATTGCTGAAATAACCATAATACACTTTCAATGCAATTCCCATGAAAATGACATTCTTCATAGAAATAGAGAAAGCTACCCTAAAATTCTTATGGAACCACAAAAGACCCTGAATAGCCAAAGCAGTTCTGAGCAAAAAGAATGAAGCTAAAGGCATCACATTACCTGACTTCAAAATATACTGCAAAGCTATAGTAAAAAAATAGCATGGTACTGCAGAAAACAAAACAAAACAACAAACAACCGAACAAGCAAACAAAAAACAGACACGTAGGTGAATTGTACAAAATAGAGAACCCAGGAATATATCCACAAATTTATAGCCAATGGATTTTGGAGAAAGTTGACAAAAAACATACATTGGGGAAAAGGCAGTCTCTTCAACAAATGGTGCTGGGAAAATTGGATATCCATTGATAGAAGAATAAAATTAGATCCCTATTCTCTCCATATACCTAAATCAACTCAAAATGGTTTAAAGACTAAAATGTAAGACCAGAAACTATAAAACGTGAAGAAGAACACACAGAAGAAGCACTCCAGGACCAAGAACTGGACAAAAATTTCATGAATAAGACCTTAAAAGCACAGGCAATGGAAGCAAAAGTAAATGAATGGGATTCTATCAAACTAAAAAGTTTCTGCACAGCAAATAAAACAATCAACAGATGGAAGAGACAACCGGAAGAATGAGAAAAAATATTTGCAAATTATTTTTCTAAAAATAGATTAATATTCACAGTACACAAAAAAATCAATCAAATCAACAACAAAAACCAAAATAATCCAATTAAAAAAATAGGCAAATGATTTGAATAGAAATTTATCAAAACAAGGATGGCCTGGCTGAATGCGCACAGAGCAGGGAGACATCCAGCAGGGGAGACTGAAGCTCTGCAGAGACCACATGCACTGCAGTGCTGGCACACAACCCAGAAGGTAGGCCTCACCACTGCCACCTGATTCCATCCCCAGCCCAGCCGACTGCATGCTGACCAGATATGTGGCTCTCCAGAGAGGCAGAAGACATGAGGCAACCACACACACAAGGCACTAGTGGCCGACCAAGCAGACACTGAGGTAGCTATACCAAATTGGCAACCCCAGCAACATCCTAGCCAGACAATAGTGTCAAACCAGTGGACTGTGAAACCCCCTGCTACGATGACTAAACACCAAAGGAAAGATACCACAAATATGAAAAATCAAGAAAGTACACAACCAAAGGATAATAACTCTCAAGCTCTACATCGTATAGAAAAAGAAACCCTTAAAATATCTGACAAGAAATTTCGAGTGATAATTCTAAGGAAACTGAATGAGATACAAGAAAACTCAGCTAGACAACATGATGAAATGAAGAAAAGTATACAGGACCTGAAAGAAGTAATGTACAAGGAAATCAATGCCCTGAAAAAGAAAAGTAGCAGAGCTTGGCAAGCTGAAGAATTCATTCAATGAAATAAAAAGCAAAACATAGAGTTTAACCAGCAGGCTTGCAGAAGCAGAAGAGAGAACTTCTGACCTTGAAGATGGGCTGTTTCAAATAACACAGGCAGACAAAAAAGAAAAAAAGAAAAAAGATTTAAAAGCATTGAAGAAAATCTAAGAGAGATATCAGACAACCTTAAGCACTCAAATATCTGAGTCATGGGTATTCCAGAAGGGGAGGAAAAATGAGATTGCCTTGAAAACATATTCAACAAAATAGTGGCAGGAAACTTCCAGTTATTGGAAAAGACACAGAAATTAAGATTAGGGAAGCTCAAAGATACCCAAACTTACTCAACCCAAAAAGGTCTTCTCCAAGACATATTATAATCAAACTGGCAAAACTCAAAGACAAAGAGAGAATCTTAAAATCTGCAAGAGAGAAGTGTCAAATCATCTGTAAGGTAGCCCCAATCAGACTAACATCAGACTTTTTGTCACAAACCCTAAAAGCCAGAAAGGAATGGGGTGATATATTCAAATTACTAAAAGACAGAGATTGCCAGCCATGAATACTCTACCCTGAAAGGCTATCCTTCCGAAATGAAGGGCAAATAGTATATTTCTCAGACAGAAAAAAACTGTGAGAGTTCACTACCACACGACCAACCTTGCAAGAAATTCTCAAGTGACTACTGGGTTTGGTACCTGAAAAACAACTACCACTGCCATAAAACCCAAGAACAATCAAAATCCACTAGTATAATAAAAATGGCAACAATGAAGAGAAAACAAACAAATAAAAAGGCTACGTACAACCCAAGGAACCAAGAAATACAGAAAACAAACAGTAAATCAGAAAGAAAGGAACAAAAGACACTTAAGACATCCAAACAAAAATCGATAAAATGCTAGGAGTAAATCAACACTTTTCAAATAACAACTCTTAATGAAAAAGGATTAAATTCCCCAATCAAAAGACACAGACTGACTGACTGGATTAAAAAGGAGGACCCAACTATATGCTGCCTTCAAGAGACCCACCTCACCCATAAAGACTCACATAGACTAAGAGTGAAAGGATGGAAAAAGATTTACCATGCAAACAGAAATGAAAAACGAGCTGGAGTAGCTATTCTTATATCTGATAAAATATACTTTAAACTAAAAACCATAAAAAGAGATGAGGACCACTACATAATGATATAAGGATTGATCAATCAAGAAGACATAACAATCATAAATATATATGCACCCCATGTTGCAGCAGCTGAATTTATAAAACAAACTCTATTACACCTAAAGAAGGAAATAGACACTAATACCATAATAGCAGGGGACCAGAACACCCCAGTGTCAATATTGGACAGATCATCTAGGCAAAGAATCATCAGAGAAACACAAGATCTAAACAACATACTAGACCAATCAGAGTTGGCAGATATCTACAGGACATACTATCCAACAACCTCAGAATACTCATTCTTCTCATCAGCACATGGATCATTCTCTAGGATAGATCACAAGTTAGGCCACAAATCAAGTGTCAACAAATTCAAAAAAATTGGAATTATCCCATGTATTTTTTTCAGACCACAATGGATTAAAATTAGAAATCAATAACAAATGTAAATCTGGAAACTATACAAACACATGGAAATTAAACAGCATTCTACTTAATGCCATATGGGTCCAAGAAGAAATCAAACAGGAAATCAAAAATTTTATTGTAACTCTTGAAAATAATGATACATCATATCAAAACCTGTGGGATAATGCAAATCACTGCCAAAGGGGAAATTTATCACTTTAAATGATTACTTCAGAAGAATGGAAAGATGGAAAGTGGACTACCTAACACTTCACCTTAAAGAACTAGAAAACAAGAACAATACAAACCCAAAGTTAGCAGACAGAAAGAAATCATTAAGATCAGAGCAGAACTTAATGAAATTGAAACCTAAAAAATAATACAAAAGGTCAATGAATCAAAAAGTTGGTTTTTTGAAAAGAAAAGTAAAATTGACAAACCATTAGTATGGCTAACTAAAAAAAGGAGAGAAAAGATCCAAATAATACAAATTAGAAATGAAAAAGGTGATATTTCAACTTATACCTCTGAAATAAAAGGAATCATTCAAGATTACTATGAATAACTATGTGCCAATGAATTTGAAAATCTGGAGGAAATGGATAAATTTCTGGATACACATAAGCTACCAAAACTGAGCCAAGAAAACGCAGGAAATCTGAACTGAACAGACCAATAACAATAAAAGAGATTGAAGCTGTTATCAGAAGGCTCCCAACAAAGAAAATCCCAGAACCAGATGGATTCACAGCAGAATTTTATGAAACATTCAAAGAGGAATTGACACCAATTCTCTACAAACTATTCCAAAAGATTGAAATAGAGGCAAATCTCCCAAACTCACTCTATGAAGCAAATATCACCCTGATACCCAAACCAGGTATAGATACAACTAAAAAAGAAAAGTACAGGCCAATATCCTTGATGAATATAGATACAAAAATCCTCAATATAATACTAGCTAACAGAATACAGCAACACATATGTAAAATTATACACTACGATCAAGTGGGATTCATCCCAGGGATGCAAGGTTGGTTCAACATATGCAAATCAATAAATGTGATGCACCATATTAATAAAATCAAACACAAGGAACATATGATCATCTCTATAGATGCTGAAAAAGCATTTGATAAAATTCAACATTCATTCATGACAAATATCCTGTATAAGTTAGGTATAGATGGAAAGTATCTTAACATAGTTGAAGACATATATGATAAACCCACTGCCAGTATCATCCTGAATGTGGAAAAGCTTTCAGCTTTTCTTTTAAGAACAGGAACTAGACAAGGAAGCCCACTCTCACCACTCCTATTCAACATAGTGATGGAAGTACTAGCCAGAGCAATCAGAGAAGAGAAGGAAATAAAGGGCATCCAGATTGGAAAAGATGCCGCTACAAAAAACTCTTGGAGTTGATAAATGATTTCAGCAAATAGCAGGATGCAAAATCAACACACAAAAATTCAATAGCATTTCTATTCTCCAATAGTGAACATGCAGAAAGAGAAATCAAGAAATCTTGCCCATTTAAAATAGCCACCAAAAAAATAAAATACTCAGGAATTGAGTTAACTAAAAATGTGAGAAATCTCTATAATGAGAACTACAAACCAGTGTTGAGAGAAATTAGAGAGGATACAAGAAGATGGAAAGATATCCCATGCTCTTTGATTGGAAGAATCAACATTGTGAAAATGTCCACACTACCCAAGGTGATATACAAATTCCATGCAATCCCTATCAAAATTCCAATGACATTTTTCTCAGAAATGGAAAAAACTATCCAGACTTTTATATGGAATAACAAAAGACCACACATAGCCAAAGCAATGCTGACCAAAAAATAAATAAAGTAAATAAAGCTGGAGGCATAACACTCCCTGACTTAAAACTACACTACAAAGCTATTATAACCAAAACAGCACAGTACTGGCATAAAAGCAGACACACTGATCAAAGGAATAGAATAGAGAATCCAGAAATCAACCCACACACCTACAGCCATCTGATCTTTGACAAAGGCACCAAGACTATACACTGGGGAAGAGACTGCCTCTTCAGCAAATGGTGGTGGGATAACTGGATATCCATATGCAGGAGGATGAAACTAGACCCATACCTCTCACCATATAGTAAAATCAACTCAAAATGGATTAAAAAATTAAATATACACCCTGAAAAAATAAAATTTCTTAAAGAAAACATAGGAGAAACTATTCAGGAAATAGGACTGGACACTGACTTCATGAATTTGACCCTAAAAGAACGGGCAACCAAAGGAAAAATAAACAAATGGGATTATATCAAACTGAAACACTTCTGCACAGCACAAGAAACAATTAACAGAGTTAAAAGACAACCAACAGAGTGGGAGAAAATATTTGCAAAATATACATCTGACAAAGGATTAATATCCATAATATACAGTATCTGAAACATGTTTACAAGAAAAGAAAACAAGCAACCCAATTAAAAAATGGGAAAATAGTTAAATAGGCATTACTCAAAGGAAGATATACAAATGGCCAACAGACATATGAAAAAATGCTCAGCATCACTCAGCATTTGGGAAATGCAAATCAAAACCACACTGAGATACCATCTCACCCCAGTTAGGATGGCTAATATCCAAAAGACTGTGAATGATAAATGCTGGCAAGGTTGTGGAGAAAAGAACTCTCATACATTGTTGGTGGGACTGCAAAATGGTGCAGCCTCTATGGAAAATGGTATGGAGGTTTCTCAAACAATTGCAGATAGATCTAACATATGACCCAGATATCCCACCTCTGGGAATATACCCAGAGGAATGGAAATCATCAAGACGAATGTATAGCTTTTCCTCAATGTTCATTGCAGCACTCTCTACAATAGCTAAGAGTTGGAACCAGCCCAAATGTCCATCATCAGATGAGTGGATACAGAAAATGTGGTACATCTACACAATGGAATACTACTCAGCTATAAAAAAGAATGAAATACTGCCATTTGCAATGACATGGATGGATCTAGAGAGAATTATATTAAGTGAAACAAGTTAGGCATAGAAAGAGAAATATCACATGTTCTCACTTATTTGTGAAAGCTAAAAATAAATAAATAAATATACAAAAAACTGGGGGAGGGGAGGGAAGAAGAGACAACAATTACAGTTCCTTGAAGTTGATACGCCAAGCAAACAGAAAGGTCATTGTTGGGAGGGAGGGGGTGAGGGAGGAGGGACGGAGGTTTCGGTAATTGGCCACAATAATCAACCATATCGTATATTGACAGAATAAAATAAAATTTGGAAAAGAAAAATAAATTTCTCAAAACAGAAATACAAATGGCCAAAAAGTATTTTAGAAAATGCTCAACATCACTAATCATCAAGGAAATTTAAATTAAAACCACAGTGAGATATCATCTCACCTTGGTTAGCAAAACTAATATCAAAGTTTTTGTTAAAATAACAAATGCTTTTGAGAATTTGGAGAAAAGAGAACTTTTAAACACTGTTGTTGAAAATGTGAATTAGTATAGCAATTATGGAAAAGAGTATGAATTTTCCTCAAAAAAACCACAAAAATGACTACCATCTGATTCAGCAATCCCACTCCTGGGTATAAATCCAAAGAAAAGGAAATCAGTATATTACAGAGATATCTGCACTCCCATGTTTATTGCAGCACTATTCACGGTAACCAAGATATGAAATCAACCTAAGTGTCCATAATGGATGAATGGAATACTATTCAGCAATAAAAAAATAATGAAATACTGTCTTTCACAGAAACATGAATGATCCCAGGATCATCATGTTAAATATAATAAGCCAGGCACAGAAAGATAAATACCACATGTTCTCACTCATATGTGGAAGCTAAAAAAGTTGATTTTATAGAAGTAGAGAGTAGAAGAGTGGTTACTAGAGACTGGAAAAAAGAGGTGGAGGCAGAGATAAGGAGAATTTGTTTAACAGATACAAAACTTCAGCTAGATAGAATAATAAGTTCTAGTTTTATATTAGCACTGTAGGTTGACTATAGTTAACAATTTATTGAATAATTTCAAATAGCTAGAAGGGAGTATTTTGTTGTTTTTAAAAAATTTAATTGTATATATTGTGTGTTGTTTCAATACATGCATATATTGAAGAATGATTTACTTAGGGTAGATAGCACATCCATCCTGTAAACATTTATCTTTTCTTTGTGATGATTATGGTCAAGATCCTCTTTTCTAACTATTTAGAAATACATAATATAATATTATTAGCTCTAGTCAGCCTAGAACACCCGAATTTATTCTTCTTTTCTACCTGTCAGTGTGTACCAATTAATCCGCCACTTCCTCTTTGCCCATTCCCTTCTCAAGATCATGCAGTATTTGTCTTTCTGTGCTTGGCTTGCTTTGCTTAACTTGGTGGTCTCCAGTTCCATTCATGTTGCTGCAAATGACAGGATTTCAAAAAAAAAATATATATATATAGCTAAATAGTATTCCATTGTGTACATATACCACAGTTTTCTATTCACTCATTTGTTGATGGGCATTTAGGAAGACTCCATCTCTTGACTATTGTGAATAGCGTTGCAATGAACATGAGAGTATAGGTGTCTCTTAGGTATATTGATTTGATTTACTTGGGTATGTACCTAGTAGCTGGAGTGCTGGGTCATATGGTAGTTCTACTTTCAGTTTTTGAGAAATGTCCATATTGTTTTCCATAATGGCTGTATTAATTTACACTCACACCAACAATGTATGAGAGTTCCCTATTCTTCACATTCTCACCAGCATTTGTTATTTTCAGTTTTTTTGATAATAGCCATTCTACCTAGGTTGAGATGATGTCTCACTCTAGTTTTAATTTGCATTTCCTGAATGATTAGTGATATTGAGCATTTTTTCATGTGCCTGTTGGCCATTTATTTCTTTTGAGAAATATCTGTTCAGGTACTTTGCCCATTTTTTAGTTAGAATATTCTTTTTTTTTAGTTGTTGAGTTGTTTGAGTTATGTATTCTGGATTTTACACCCTTGTCAGATGTGTAATTTGCGAACAGTTTCTCCCATTCTGTAGTTTGTCTCTTCACCTTGTGCATTAAGTCCTTTGCTGTGCAGAAGCTTTTTAGTTTGTTGTAGAGCCATTTGTCTATGTTTGCTTTAGTTGCCTGTACCTTTGTAGTCTTGCTTAAAAAAATACTGCCCACTCTCATTTCTTGTAGTCTTTTTCCTACACTTTCTTCTTGTAGTCTCATAATTTCACATCTTCAGTTTAGGTTTTTAATCCATTTTGAGCTGATTTTTCTGTATGGTGAGAGATAGGGGTCTAGTTCCAGTCTTCTGCATGTGGGTGTCTAGTTTCCCAAGCACCATTTGTTGAAGAGGCTGTCCTTTCCCCAGTGAATCTTCTTGGCACCTTTGGGTTTACTTCTGGGGTCTCTTTTCTGTTTTATTTGTCTGTTTTTATGCCAGTATCATTCTGTTTTGGTTACTACAGCTTAATAGTATATTTTTGAAGTCAGGTAGTATGATACCTCTAGCTTTGTTCCTTTTGTTCAGGAATACGTTGCCTATATGGGGTCTCCTGTTGTCCCATACAAATTTTAAGATCTTTTTTCTATTTCTGTGAAGAATGTCATTGGTATTTTGATAGGGATTGCATTAAATCTTAAATTTGTAGATTTGTATGAGTGATATGGAACTTTTGATGATATTAATTTTTCTAGCCAATGAATGTGGGATATCTTTCCATTTATTTGTGTCTTCAATTTCTTTCACCAATGTTTTATAGTTTTCCTTGGAAAGATCTTTCACCTCCTTGTTTAGATTTATTCCTAGGTATTTTGTTGTTTTGGTAGCTATTGTGAATGGGATTACTTATTTATTTTTTTCTTCAGATTTTTTTTTTGTTAACATATAGGAATGCTATTGATTTTTGTATGTTGATTTTGTATCCCACTACTTTAGTGAATTCATTTATTAGTTCTAGTAATTTTTTGGTGGCCTTTAGGATTTTCTATGTACATGATCATATCTGCAAAAAGGAATAATTTGACTTCTTCCTTTCCAATTTTGATACTCTTTATTACTTTGCCTTGCCATATTGCATGGGCTATAACTTCAAGTACTATGTTGAATAAGTGTGGGAAAAGTGGGCATCCTTATTTTGTTCTAGATATTCTAGGAAAAGGCTTCAACTTTTGTCCATTCATTATATTTGCTGTGGGTTTTTCATATATGGCCTTTATTGTGTTGAGGTACATTCCTGCTATACCTAATTTGTTGAGTGTTTTTATTATGGAGGGGTGTTGAATTTTATCAAATGCTTTTTCTGCATCTATTGTTATATTACATTTTTTTCTTTCATTCTACTGATGTAATGTATCACATTCTTTATTTGCATATGTTGAGCTACCCTTGCATCCCTGGGATGAATCCTTCTTAATCATGGTGAATGATCTTTTTCATATATTGTTGGATTTGTTTTGTAGTATATTATTGAGGATTTTTGCATCTATATGTTCACTAGGAATATTGGTTTATATTTTTCTTTTTTGTGTGTGTCTTTTTCCAGTTTTGGGAAGAGGGTAATTCTGGCCTTGTAGAATGAGTTTGAAAGTGTGGACTATGGCTGCAACTGAAGCTCACAGAGTCCTCATGCCCATTGTCCAGATTGGGTCACAAATTCTTCACACACAGGTCTACAAGCTAGGTAACTGTAAAAAAAGTCTTTGGAGGTGTAGGTGAAGAAAGAATAGTCTTTATTCAGCACACACATGTCTTTTTTTTAATGTTTCAATTTATTTTTATTTTTTTATTTTTTTATCTTTTATTTATTTTCTTAATTTTATTTTGTTGATATACAATGTGGTTGATTATTGTGGCCCATTACTGAAGCCCCCTTCCCTCTCCCCCCTCCCACCCAACAATGTCCTTTCTGTTCAGCACACACATGTCTAAGAGCTAGGCAATCCAAAGAGAAACCTGAGAAGCTCCTGGAAAAATCCAAAGAAAAACTGAGCAGCTGCCAGCAAAGTAAACATGCTCTATTTTTAGATGTGAACTCTGCCAGCTGCTTCTTCACACACTAAAGAACACAGAAAAATAGCAACAAGCTAAAAGTATCCAGGCACATGTGCACTAACTCTACCCCCACAGAACTTGTTTACAAAGAATATGTTGTACCACCCCCAACAGGACCTGAGGTGAGGGGGCCTGACTAAACTACTCCATTTTCCTCAAAGAAAGTATTTGTTTTTATTCAATTTTTTGGAAGAGTTTGAGAATTGATATTGGTATTAGTTCTTATTAAGAATTGGTATTAGTTCTTATTTAAATGTTTGGTAGAATTTGACAGTAAAGCCACCTGGTCCTGGGATTTTCTTTGTTGGGAGACTTTATTACTGCTTCAATCTCATTACTCATTACTGGTCTTTTTAGGTTTTCTAATTCCTCATGATTCAACCTGGTAAGTGGTATGTGTTCAGGAATTTATCCATGTCTTTTAGGTTTTCCAGTTTGTTAGGGTATAGTTCATAATATTCTCTGTAGTATCAGTTGTAATGTCTTTTTTTCATTTCTAATTTTATTTAATTGAGTCTTCTCTCTTTTTGCCTTTGGTAGTCTAGCTAAAGGTCTATGAATTTTGTTTATCTTTTCAAAAAAGTGATTCTATTTCATAAGTATTTCTGTTGTACTTTTTTTCTCTAATTTTTAAAATTTGTTCTCTGATCTTTGTTATTTCTTTTCTGTAATTTTGAGTTTAGTTTGTTCTTGTTTTTCTAGTTCCTTGACATGTAACATTAGGTTGTTTATTTGAAGTCCTTCTTCTTTTCTGATGTAGGCATTTATTGCTATAAACTTCCCTAGAAGAGAGAATTTTGAATGTTCCCAACAGAAAGAAATTATAAATGTTTGAGGTGAAGGATATACTTATTACACTGATTTGATCATTACCTGTTGTATATGTGTATCAAAGTATCACACTGTGCACTATAAATATGTGCAATTATTATACGTCAATTGAAAATAATAAAATAAAAAATTTAAATGGTGTTATTCTTTACTCAGTAATTCCACTTTTGTTGGTGTTACATAATAAAATGATTGAGAATGTTGTAAAAAATTAATTCAAAATGTTCTCCACAGTGGCATATTTATTGATTGATTAAGTTAAAAATAACCTAAGTATCCAACATTAAGACAGTAGTTAAAATAATAAGGTTCATATTCCATCCAATGGACTATTACACAGTTTTTAATCATGTTTACAAGACACATTTTATAACATTAAAATGCTAATGGAGATATTCAGTTGATTAAGCAAGAGGCAAAATTGTGCATATACTGTAATACTAATTAAAATGTCAAATAAAAAGGAGATTTTAATTCAAACTAAAAAAACTAGCAGTTAGTATTCCTGCGTGATAAAAATATGTACAATTTTAAAAATACTTGCTTTGCTTTTTAAAAATTTTTACCATTAATATTTATAATTGTTAACTTCAGACATAAAAGAGTTATTTTATAAAGAATCAAGCCATTGAGTTTGTCCTACATATGTCCAGTTTATAATAGTTTTGTTAATCTGGTATATAAAAACTAAGATGGTAATCAAAATAAAATTTCTATACTATGTTGTGAAACTAGTTTAAATTACGATAGCCACATTGTGATAATAATTTAACAGGTATATAAACATGGATTTTATTTTAACTTAATGAGATAAATCCTGGTAAAGGAAATGAAGACTTTACAAATATAGTGTTCTTTTTTCTTCTTGAAATCTGGAAGCAATCTTTCTAGAATCAGCAAAGCATAGTCAGGCTCTAACATAATTATTAAGTTTATTTTTTTATAACCAGTCTCTTCTTACAAAGACTTCTAGATGAGTCATGAATAGTGAAAATCTGTGCTAGCAAATGCTGGAATTAAAAATTTGAGCCATTCTCAAGGAAGTACCACTAAAATGTATTCTATTTATTTGTTGAATAATTTATTGCATATTATGTATTTTAAATATTTTGCATCTTTTCTTTGTTGCTGATCAATGTGTCTTCCTTTATGAAATTTGTAGTTAACTAAAATATTAACTTTAGTATTTTGTTCCAAATAAAATATATGCCAAAATCATTAAGTTCAAGAGATATGTGGAATTGTAAAAAGTCATCAATAAATATTTGTTAATTTTCTGCTTTATACCAGGTTTTACTATATGCTTTGGGGAGAATGGGATATTAACACAAAATTTAAAAAAAGAAAAAAAAAGAGTTTTCATAGATTGAATTGTTGCAGTGTTCTAAGCATTTTACCTATGTTAACTCATTTGACCCTAAAAACATTTTTGTGAAGCTGATCTTGAACTAGTTTCCTAACTTCTGAGCCTCAATGTCTTTACCTATATAGTAAGTAAATATTAGCTTCCTTAATTTTTGCATGCGTTCAACTAGAAGAGTTAACATTTGTGCCTTGGTCCTCAGAAATCAGTATCTGGAATAAAGATTCTGATTTTTTCCTCACATCAACCTTTAGGCCTCTCTTGACCATTAAACTTTTAACACAATTATAATATCTAAAACACATTTCTTTCTGAGAGGAGGAGAAAATGAGGGGACACCATTGCATCATGGTCAAACTATAGAGTAGTTCACCCTTATCTGTGGTTTCTTTTTGTGGTTTCAGTTACCCGTGGTCAACTCTGGTCTGGAAATAGTTGAGTAAAGTACAGTAAGATATTATGAGAGAAAAAGAGACAAATTTAGATAATTTTTATTACAGTATATTTTTATAATTGTTCTATTTTATTATTATTTTTGTTAATCTCTTACTGTGCCTAATTTATAAATTAAGCTTTATCATAGTATGTATAGAAAAAAACATAACATATATGATTCGGTACTATGTGCAGTTAAAGCATCCACTGGGGCTCTTGGAACTTATTCCTTGCAGATAAGGGAAGACTACTGTATTGAATTATGTAATAAAAATGAAAAATAATATTTCTAATATTCTGACTTTTATAGCCAGAAAAGTGGAAAATTTGACCAAATGTATTTTCTGTTTGTTAAAAGATCCATCGTCTACCTTCATAACCACCTATATTTCTTGTCATTCTCAGTTGCTTTTTTTTTTGCATATGTTTCACACACCTCTAGACATTTTGAGCATTCATTAAATTCTGTTCCCATGTTCATACTCTATGAGGATATGCTTAAAGAAATAAGTTTTGTCACAATGAGTAACACCTTCTAGTACCATCTCTTTATAATCTCTCTTCCCCTTCTTTCCTTTCTCCCTTTTCCTCTCCCTCTTCACAAGTATTAAATTTTATGTATGATACACAGAAACAGGGATAAGATTATGATATTCAATTATTAAATGATCCTAAATATATTTTTATGTTGTCTATAAATAAAGGGATGGTGTTTGTCTGGTTCCAAATGCAGTAGACTCTCACATATAATCAGCTAAAGATAGAGCATTTCTTTAATTCAGATAAATGTGCAATGAACACATTGAAATTTCCTATACAATACTGCTTGTAGTGTACACTTCTAATTACTATAGAAGATGCATTTATGATAGTTATATGTAATAGTTTCCTGTGCTCTCTAGATAAAAGATCACCCTCAGATTATATGTCTCTCTTCCTTTATATGGGAACATAATAGGGGAGGCTGGAGAGAGGCAAGTACAATTTCCATCATTTCCCACCCTTAAAAAGGCAAAAGTGGCAAGGTATTTGAACAATTCTTTTGAAAAATCTGTATTTTAAAACTGTATTTTTCTTCTTCTTGTTACTCTTACTGTTTCCTCTTCTTGTTACTACTGAAGTGAGCTTAATTTTGTTAATCTGAGACATGACCACTCTTTTTTATTCAAAGAATTAAGTAAGTAGATGCTGGATAACCTGGGCTGCAAGGTGATTTGGTAGGATGAGTAATAGACACTTCCAAGAAAATCTCCCAGCTATACTCTTCGACTGACTGCAGGAGGTTGCCTTTTCCTATTGTTCTGTCCCTCTATGTTATTTAAGAGGTTATTGTTTACTTGGTTTTAATTTGGTTGCCAGAATTCTGACAATTGCACTTATTGATCTTCTATTTCTAATAAAAACTCTATTACATTTTTACATGAAAAGGAAATTTATTACACTACTTATTACTAGGTTAGCACTTCAACTCTAGTTGGAATATATAAACAGTTTTAACATAAGATGTGACAATCTACACGAAAGCAATTATTTTCTTTTTGTGACCCAGAAGTTCATTATTCTTAATTACTTTTGGTGTCTTTTCCCCATTATAACACCACTTCACATTTTCAGAGAACCAAAATCATTAACTAGCTTCCTTTAAAATGGATGTAAATTCTGCAAGATGACTTTCCTATAATTATTTCTGTCACCTGAAGAAAAGGCATATTGTTCAGAGTGTCAAGAATTGTTAAGAAAAATAGTTTATGCACAGTCAATTCCAGCAGGAGAAAGCATCTTCTATAAACAACTCACTGCAGAAACTGAGCAAATCATGTTAACTTTTCAGGTGTAAATTGGCAATAGCAGGCTTGAGTGCCGTGTGCAGCGGGCAAAGAGAGAGAAAATCAAACTTTTTGAAAAAGTGACATATTGAATTTAAATTTAAATGTACTAGGGTGTCATAGTGCCAGCTGGCAAATCAGATAAAAATTGGGTTAAAGCACAAGTATTTGTGATTGCTGTTTTCGCTTTGCTTCAAGTTCACTCGTTTGTTATATTTTGTTTTGTTTTGTATTGTATTGACCCAGGTCAACAAAGTAAAAAAGGGCAAAATGACATTAAAAGACGTGTTGTATAAATCAATTAAGGATAATTTACTAGGATTCTTAAAAGTTTTCTTTTTGGAAATTATCTATATTTATATTATAGGAGATTGTGCAAATATCTGTTGATTATATTTCATGAAGAAATTTTAAATATATTGTTTGTTAATTTATTTCTCTTTTTATAAAGTTTTTCTTCTGAGATTCTTAAAATAAGAGTATTAGATCTTAGAATGAATAAATGTTTATAGTTCATGACTTAGAAAAAACATCCTGTCTTGCCATGAGACTGCATGGTTATTGAATTGTCTTTCCATTCCTACTGCAATTTGAAAATTGTAATCCTAACTAACTTTGACTAGGCTTGTTACTTGAGAAGCACTTTCTCCTGAACATGTCAAATGGTCCAGCATCTTCCCAACTGAAATAAAAGTTGGCATTGCAACTTAGCATTGGTCAAAAGAAAATGAGTGTATGTACAACTTAAGTAGGTACTGGAAAAATCTTTTCTTAGTCTTAACAGGTTCATTTCTAAACATTGGTGCTCTAAAAGTTTTAATGTATTTCAAACACCAATTTTTCAAAAGAACTCAAGATGCCTGCAAAGTTCAAAACATTTCATCACTCAATTTTTTTTTTCTATTTTTTCTGCATTTATTGTCATTGGAAGGGAGGGGATAAGCAGTCATACTGTCAGTGTTTTAGCTAAAATGCCTTAATAAGACTTCAGAGATTCTTATTCTTTACTTCATTTTATATTCTTTGAATTTAAGGTTTTGATGTCAATCTACTGCTTGCATCCCTGCTGAGGAGGATGACAGAAATTCAAAACTGTGCATACTCATTCCTTTCATGTCACATATTGATTTATTTCCAATTTAGATTTGAAACGTTCACTCTCCCTTTGTTCTTGAAGTTGCCAGTTTGTTTTTGTCAGAGAGAAGAGAAATTTATACATTTAAAATTCAGTAATTGTTTATTGCTTTCTTTGATTTTTATCCTCCTTGAAAGACTAATTCAGGAGCGTGTTTACTTTCTTCATTTTGATGGTTTTTTTTTTTAAAAAAACACACTTGTGCATAGAAGTTACATAGTATCTTTTAAAACTTACTTTAGATGTGATATCATTGCTTTCATCACTTCTGCAGCTAAGGTGAATAACCCATATTTGAATCTGTTGATTGTTTTACTGAGGTAGAATTACTTCATTTACTTGAAGTAAACTGGCTGATCCCAACAATTGCTTTGGTTAATATATTATGAAAAATTATAAAGAGAATGAATTAACATATTCTAAATAAACAAAACTTAATAATTCAGGGTAGCAGAGCCCTTTTAATTTGGTACTTTACACCTATAAGTATTAAAAGACTAATTTCTCTGAAATATCAGTACACAAGAGAGCTTCAATTTTAGGCAGGATTTTGAGGTAAGAATAGATCCTGTACAACATATCTGGCAGAAATATATTAGAAGAAGCATCTGCTCCATCCCTTCAACCCTCTATACTTAACAATATATCTGAAAATAGATTCTGCATGTAAAATGAAATATAAATTTTGAGATATTACGGCTGTAGAAACAATTTATTTGTTTTTTGCAAATTATATCTGTATCTTGTAACTATTCCAATGGTCACCATTACGGGACAAGAATACTGTGGCACAGAACTAGGTTATCTGCCAAACTTGAATTTTAATAGAAAAAAATTCAATACACAGGTTATTTTCTAATTTTTAGCTAAGAGCTTCACTAGGGTCTTGGTAAGAGGTGTTGAAATTGAATATGATCCAAACCCACCATATTGTATTTGTAGTTTGTATAAACTCCTATAGATGCTTCCACAGTAATTTGTTCATGATTTTGGAAACTCAAATTGTTCTGTGATAAATTTTGGATCAAGTGGAGGTGATAGGGTAAAAGTATACTGGCTATGTTTATTTGCTTCTGCTGTTCTTCCATTCAGTGCAAATTTGCTTTCTTTAGATGTCTGGTTATATGGTTGGAATACCAAAAATAATTAGCATTTATATTGTATTTTGAATTTTACATCCAAATTACATATAGTATCTGAGTTAATTCTCACTATAGCTCTGTCAAGTAAGAGTTAAGAGCTGTAATACATAGGACGCTTACTATAGCTAGAAGCAGTACTGAGCATGACAAAGATAAATAACACATAGATGCCATACATCTACATGACAATGAGCTCAGACTTGCATCTAAGCACTCCAAAGCATAGTGCATAAAAACAGAGGCATGGAACAAGATGGGTCTTGCTTTAAGATTTAGGTCAACCACTTACCAGGTGTGTTACTCTTAGGAAATAATTCACTGAAATACAGATTCTTTATCTGTAAAACAAGAATTAAGATTGTATCTACTTCATAGTGTTTTTCTGTGGATTAAATATGCAGTCTTGCATTAGGTGCTTAGCACAATATTTGATATATTTTAAGTACTTAATACATTTCAGGTACTACTGATATTTCTTCCATGACATTTGTTTAACTTAAAGAAGTGTTTAAACTTTTGAGAAAAAAATATGGAAATATTACTAGTATATGTAAAATATAGTTTTCTTGGTTTCATTTGAGTTATTATATTTCTATTAAAAACTACCACAATTTTCTCCAAAGGCATTGTCCTTCTTTTGCAATAAAGAATTATAACTTTGTTTTCACAACATTAATTTGGGACTATAATATCTCAAATTGCAAAAAAGAGTTTATTAAGTTATATATCTTTATTTCTCCTCACTCACGTCTTTTATATCAAATTGCATGACAATGTCTAAATCTGTATCTGTCTCCTTTCACCATCTATTTCAGTAATTTTATAGATGGAATTGAACAGTTTGGGCCAAGAATAAGCATGTAAGCCATTTGTTAAATTTTCATCCCCCCAAAATAATTCTTTGTGGGGAGAAATTGGTTTAACAAATCTTAAAATATAAGAAGCTTTATCACACTTTTAAAAAACTCCATATAGATACATAAATAGATATACCTATAATCTACATATTTACCTACATCTATAATTACAGATATATAAATTTTTAGATGTATAAAAGTATATAGGTTTATTTATAGGTGTATATACATCTATATTTATAGGTATTTATGCATCTATATTTATATATGTAGATATGTTTTGATTTTAGTGTTTTGAGTTTTATATAATGAGGCTTTTTGATTGGCTTTCAAGTAATTTGCTCTGTTTCTTACTGTACTACAGTAATGGGCAATATAGAAAGAGGAAATATACTTGCATTGAAATATTTAGACACATTTATTTTTGGCTTTATTTTAAGATCATTTCTATGTATTTTTTCTTGCCAGATGGAATTTAACCAGATTTTTACAATATGAAATTTTGTCAATTGATTGTAATAACTGAGCAAGCAATACTGTTTTGTATTAATAATGCTTCAGAAAAACAGAATGAAAAACAGGAGTGGGCAACGCTTTTTTGAGCAAGACTCCAAGGCACAGGCAACTAAAGCAAAAATACAAAAAAGACTACATCAAACTAAAAAGCTTCTGCACAGCAAGGGACACTGTCAACAAAGTGAAGAGACAACATACAGAATGGGAGAAAGTGTTCGCACACTGCACATCAGACAAGGGGCTAGTGTACGGAATATATAAGGAACTTAAACAACTTAACAGCAAAAAAAACACATAACCCAATTAAAAAATGGATAAAGAACCTGAACAGACATTTCTCAAAATGAGACATACCAATGGCAAATAGTCACATGAAAAATGCTCAACATCACTAATCATCAGGGAAATGCAAATTAAAACTACAATGAGATATCATCTCACTTCATTTAGAATAGTTATTATCAACATGTCAAAAAATAACAAATGCTGGCGAGGATGTGGAGAAAAGGAACTCTCCTGCATTGCTGGTGGGAGTGTAAAGTACAGCCACTGCGGAAAACAGTATGGAAGTTCCTCAGAGAACTAAAAGTAGATCTACCTTCTGTTTCAGCTATCCCACTACTGGGTATTTACCTAAAGAAATGAGATCAACATATCACAAAGACACTTGCACTCCCACATTCATTGCAGCACTATTCACAATAGCCAAGAGATGGAATCAACCTAAATGTCCATCAGCAGATGAATGAATAAAAAAACTGTGGCATATACATACAGTGGAATATTACTCAGCTATAAAAAAATGGTATCTTATCATTTACAGCAACATGAATTCAACTGGAAACCATCATGTTAAGTGAAGTATGTTGGGCACAGAAAAACAAATACCACATGATATCACTCGTACGTGGAATCTAAAAAACAAGATTCTCATAGAAGTAGAGTAGAATAATGGTTACCAGAGGCTGGGGCAGGGAGGGCGTGAAGAGGAAAAATGGTGGACAATTGGGTACAAAACTGTTATTAACGCTAACTAAATCACTGTGCAGTACATACATGTAGTGAAACAACATAATGTACCCAACAAACATGTACAAGAAAATGTTAAAAAATTTGTAATTTAAATAAAAGAAAAACAGAATGAACAGATTACCTATTCATGATCATATTCATTAACACATATTTTGTCACAATGTCATTCTGATACAAAACAAAGCTGAATGAGAACAAAGTGACTCATGGCTGCATAGAAAACTACATGAAAGATGTTATGATGTTTATGTAAATTTCAAATTTGGTTTGGAACACCCATTCATAAATAAAGAAAAGAGAAAGAAAAACTGCATGTTTATGTTTATGTACATGATCGTTCAAGTGGAAGATAATATTTTATATTAAATTATTGTATAAATTGGAATTTTAGACTTAAACTAAATCCTTTCTGGAAAACAGGATTATGAACCAAATAAGATTTTAGAATTATTTTTACATTCCCAAATGATCCTGTGGAACATACTTCCAGGTAGAATATTTTGGTGATCCCAAACTCATAATGATAAGATGTATTATTTTTAGAATAAAAAAAATTACAAATGGTCTGATTTTCCGTAGATTTCTTACCAAACTATGTCTGTAAGTATCGTATCCAAATATTCCATCAAAGGCATGAAAGAGCACAAAAAAAAAAAAGTTGTATGGTAGGGTGACTTGATTTTCATACATTTTCTGAAGTTTAAATAATTTTAAAAAAGGAAAAGCCTATGAAAATTTTTCCATAAGTTTTCCTTGAATTATACCATATTTTTTAAAGAGATAACTGAAGACTTTAAAGATTCAGAAAAGATTGTCACAGACTATGTTAATATACATATCATAGAATTGAAGATATTCAATTCAGTTATTGCAAGCATCATAGCACATTTATTTGGTATTATAGTGTTTTGGAAAGTTATCTTTATTGAGGTCTAATTATTTACATTCAGTAAAATATACCAAATTTAAGTACACAGTTCAATATGTCAATTCTTATCATTTTGAAGTCTGTATTTTGAGCCACATTACCTGAAATAATGGACTCTTTTAAAATTGTAAAATATATTATAAATACATATATTTGTGTACTGCATAAAGAATTTTTAACCACATTTAACTGCCACCCAGATTAATATATAGAACATTTTCAAGTACCTTTGAAGCCCTGTGAATGTTTATTCATTCCCAACTGCATTTCTCTTCTGTTTTTCCCTAAGGAAAATTACTATATTGAATTTTAAGGCAATCATTTCCTCTTTTATAGTTATACCATTTATGTATGTACTGTATTATTCTAGAACTTTGGATAGATAGAATTATATCATATAAATTATTTTCTAACCTGATATTCTATCCCTCAATACATACATTATATCTATGAGATTCATCTATGATGATGTGAGTACTTTTAGCTCATTTATTTTTATTGGTATATAAATTTCATTATGATAATAAACACAGCTTATATTTTTCTGCATCACTAATGAACATTTGGATTGTTTCTTTCAAGAACAGTAGCATAGTACTGCTCTAAACATCATTATACGTGTCTCCTTGTTCACATACACTAGTTTCTCTAGGGTATATGGCTGGGAGAAAAATTCCTGGATCTATAGAAAGAAAAGCATGTGCTCTATTTTTTTAAGTGATGCTAAATCATTTTCCAAAGTGGTTGCATAAAATTACTCTCCTACCAAAGGTAGATGAGAATTTCTGTTACTTCATATCTTTGTCAATATTTGAAATAGTAATACTTTCAAATTTTTGACAATCTGTTGGGCATGAAGTCATATCTCACCATTATTTATCTGTTCTTTGTACTTATCTGAGAAACAATTGAATTGAGTATCTTTTATATATTTATTAGACATTCAGAGTTTTATTTGGTAAAATTCCTTTTCAGGTTTTTAGCCCTTTGTTCTATTGAACTATTCATCTTTTCTTTCTGGTTTTTAGTTCTTTTTGTAATCAAAATACTAATACTTTGTTTGTTAAATGTATTATAAATAGTCTTCTCAGTTTATAGCTTATCTTCTTGTTACATTAATGTGTCCTGTGGTGAGTAGGATGAGATAGGAGGGCTTAAGCTAGAATATATCAAACTGACCATAAAGCCGCTGTTTTTAATACAGTATAGTATTAGAGCCAGGATAGGTGAATTAGCTAGTAGTACAGAAATGTGAGCTGAGACAGAAGATCTTAATTTTATTATAGTAGAATTTATCCAGATTATTCTTTGTGACTTGAACTTTCTGTGTTTTTCTTGAGAAATTACTCTGCACCCTGAATTAATGGAAATATTCTCTTGTATTTGTTTATAAAAGCTTTATAATTTTGTCTTTCACATTGACTTCCTGATTCTTCTAGAATTGTATTTTTATGTATTATTTATTTATTTAAATTAAAATTTATTAAGTGGAAAGTATTTGTGGAAATAAGGTACAGTCTTCAGGTACATTTTAAACTGCAGTAAAGGTACTAAGTAGTATACAAACTAATGTGCATTTAGCTCCCTTAAAAGTATTTAGACATTGGAACAAAAATGTTCTTCTTTTAAAGCAATTTTAAGCCATTATATCAGGGGCAATGTATTTCTTAGAAGTGTATTAATGTAAAGTGCTTTCAAAACAAGTATCAATTTTTTTTTTTTTCATTTAACACCTATGGAGCAATAATATAGTATGTTTGGGGCCCCATAGCAAAATACCATAGACTGGGTGGCTTAAACACAACCCTTATTTTCTCACAGTTTTGGAGCCCAGAAATTTAAGATTAAGGTTCCAGCAGGGTTTGGTTTCTGGTGAAGTTTCTCTTTTTGGCTCTCCAGAGAGGGAGAGAGAGTGAGGCAGAGGGAGAGAGAGTGAGAGAGAGAAAATTTAATTATATCAGATTAAGGCTTCACCCTTATAATCTCATTTAATCTTAATTGCCTCCTAAAAGTCCTATCTTCAAATACAGTCACATTGGAGGTTAGGGCTTTAACAAAAAAATTGGGAGTGAGGGGGTTGGTGAGGGGGAACCCAATTCCATAGCAGAGCATATGTTAAAAGTAGGATAGAGTGCTCTCCTCTGCCAGGAATACTGAGATATTTTTAAAAAATTAATGCCTTTAAATAATGGGATAAACTAAAGGTACTACTACTATTATTCTTTATTTTATTGGTTATGAATATTCATGACATACAAGGATGATTGTCACCACTCATGCCCAAGATGTGATGGCCAGATCCATACTGGCAGCATTTCCATTACCAAGAGTTGCTATTATACCCCATGTCCCCAACCTCCTTCCGCATACCCTCACTCCACTTCGAATCCCTAGGTGTGTTCTCTCCCTCTGCAAGTCAAACAAACCACTGTGGTCTTTCCTTCCTTCCCTCTTTCTTAGCTCCTACTTATGAGTGAGTACATGTGGTACTTATCCCTCTGTGCTTTGCTTATTTTACTCAACATAAGTATCTCCAAGCTCATCCATGTTGTTGCAAATGGGAGAATTTCATTCTTTTTTATGGCAAAGTAGTGTTCCATAGTGTATATATACCACAGTTTCCTTATCCAATCATCCATTGATGGACATTTAGGTTGGTTCCTTACCTTGGCTGTTGTAAACAGAGCATGATAAACATGGAAGTGCAGGTATCCCTTTGACATGGTGATTTTCATTCCTATGGGTATGTACCCAGAAGTGGGATTGCTGGATCGCATGGAAAATCTATCTGTAGTTGTTTGAGAAACCTCCATACTGTATTCTATAGTGGTTGTACTAATTTACATTCCCACCAATAGTGTAGGAGCATTCCCTTCTCTCCATACCCTTGCCAGCATTTGTTATTCTCCATCTTTTTGATTATAGCCTGTCTAATTGGGGTCAGATAATATCTCAATGTGGTTTAATTTGCATTTCCCTGATGACTAGCGATGAGCATTTTTCATGTACCTGTTGGCAATTCGTATGTTTTCCTTTGAAAAATGTCTATTCAGCTTTCGCCCATATTTTAATTGGGTTATTTGTTTTTTTTAACTAAGTAGTTGCTTGAGTTCCTTGTTTATTATGGATATTTATCCCTTGTGAAATGCATAGTTAGCAAAAATTTTCTCCCACTTTGTAGGTTGTCTTTTCAATCTCCTGATTATTTCCATTGCTGTGCAGAAGCTTTTGACTTTGATATAGTCCCATTTGTTTATTTTTTTCTTTTGTTGCCTGTGACTTTTGGGCCCATGTTCACCAAATCTGTGCCCAGACCTAGTGCCTGAAGTGTTTCACCTATATTTTACCTTAATAATTATACAGTTTCAGGTCTTATACTTAAGTCTTTACTCCATTTTGAGTTGATTTTAGTATATGGTGAGAGATGCATATCTAGTTTCATTCTTCTGCATATGGATGTACTGTTTTCCCAGCACCACTTATTGAAGAAGGAGTCTTTTTCCCATTGTAGGTTTTTGTTGCCTTTGTCAAATATCAGATGGCTGTAAGCCTGAGGGGTGATTTCTGGGTTCTCAATTCTGTTCCAATGGTCTGAATGTCTATTTTGGGTCTATTTTTATGCCAGTACCATACTGTTTTTGATTACTATAGCTTTGTAGTAAAATTTGAAGTCAGATAGTGTTATGCCTCCAGCTTTATTTTTATTTTTTTGGCTCAGGATTACTTTGGCTATTCGGAATCTTTTGTTGTTCCATATAAATGTTAAGATTGTTTTTTCCATTTCTGTGAAGAATGCCATTGGTATTTTGATGGGGATTGCATTGAATCTGTAGATCTCTTTGGACAGTACAGACATTTTCACAATGTTAATTCTTCCAATACAAGAGCATGGAATGTCTTTCCATCTTTTTGTGTCTTTAATTTCTTTCAGTAGTGGTTTGTAGTTCTCATTATAGAGATCTTTCACCTCCTTGGTTATATTGATCCCTAGGTATTTTATTTTTTTCGTGACAATTGTAAATGGGCTTACTTTCTTTATTCCTCTTTCTATTAGGATATTATGTGAGTATATAAATGCAACTGATTTGGGGGCATTTATTTTGTATCCTGCAATGCTACTGAAGTTATTGACCAGCTTCAGGAGTTTTTTGATAGAGTCTTTAGGTTTTTGTACATATAGTATGATGTCATCTGCAAATAGAGAAAGTTTGACTTTGTCTTTTCCAATCTGGATTCCCTTTATTTCTTTCTCTTGCCTGATTGCTCTGGCTAGTACCTCCAGTACTATGTTAAATAGAAGTGGTGAGAGTAGGAATCCTTGTCTTGTTCATGTACTTAAGGGAGAGGCCCTTAGTTTTTCCCCATTCAGAATGATACTAGTGGTGGGTTTGTCATAAATGGCTTTTATTGTGTTGAGATATTTTCCTTCTATACCTAATTTGTTGAGAGTCCTTATCACGAAGGGATGTTGAATTTTGTCAAATGCTTTTTCAGCATCTATTGAGATAATCGTATGGTCTTTGTCCTTTAGTTTGTTGATGTGATGTATCACATTTATTCACTGTCATATGTTGAACCATTCTTGCATCCCTGGGATGAATCACATTTATTCACTGTCATATGTTGAACCATTCTTGCATCCCTGGGATGAATCCCACTTGATCATAGTGTATAATTTTTTTTAATATGTTGCTGTATTCTGATTGCTAATATTTTGTTGAGGATTTTTGCATCTATGTTCATCAAATTTATTGGCCTGTAATTTTCTTTTTTTGTTCTGTCTTTCTCTGGTTTTGGTATCAGAGTTATGTTGGCCTCATAAAAAGCATTTGAGAGAGTGGCTTCTGCTTCAATTTTTTGGAATAGTTTGAGGAGAATTGGTATTATTTCCTCTTTAAAGGTATAGAATTCAGCTGTAAAGCTTTCTAGACCTGGATTTTTCTTAGTTGGAAGATTGTTGATTACCACTTCAGTGTTGTTGCTTGTTATTGGTCTGTTCAGGTTTTCCATCTCTTCTTGGTTGAGTCTGGGTAGTTCATAAGTGTCCAGAAACTTATCCATGCCTTCCAGGTTTTCATAACTGTTGTCATACAGCTGTTTATAATAGTCTCTAATGGTTCTTCATATTTCCTTGGTAAAGGTTGGAATGTCTCCCTTTTCATTTCTGATTTTTGTTATCTGGGGTTTCAATCTTCTTTTTTTTTGTTGTTAACCTAGCTAATGGTTTGTCTATTTTATTTATCTTCTTGAAATATCAACTTTTTGTTTCATTGATGTTTTCTATTGTTTTTTGAGTCTCTATGTCATTTAGTTCTTCTCTGATCTTAATTATTTGTTTCTGTCTGCTACCTTTAAAATTGAATCATTGTTGTTTTTCTAGTTCTTTGAAGTGTAGTGTTAGGTCATTTCTTTGAAATCTTTCTATTCTTTTGATGTAAGTAATTATTGAATAAATTTCCCTCTTACTACTGCTTTTGCAGTATCCCAAAGGTTTTGGTATGATATATATTTATTTTCATTAGTTTCAAGAAATTTTTTGATTTCCTGTTAAACTTGTTGGACCCATTGGTCATTCAGAAGCCTATTGTTTAGTTTCCATTTATTCATAAAGTTTCCAGTGTTTTTCTTGTTGTTAATTTCCAGTTTTAATCTATCGTGGTCTGAAAAGTTACTCAGAATGATTTCAATTATTTTAAATTTGCTGAGACTAGATTTGTGACTTAATATGTGCTTTATCCTGGAGAATGTTCCATGTGCTGATGAGAAGAAAGTATATTCTTTAGTTGTTGGGTGAAATGTTCTGTATATATCTGCCAGATCCAGTTGGTCTAAGGTGGAGTTTAAATCCTGTGTGTCTTTGTTGATTTGTTGCCTGGAAGATCTGTCCCATACTGAGAGAGGGGTATTCAGGTTACCCACTAACATATTAGGGCCTATTTCTTTCTTTAGGTCTAAGAATGTTTGCTTTATATATCTGGATGCTCCAGTATTGGGTGCATACATATTTATGATTGTTATGTCTTCTAGCTAGATAGGTCCTTTTATTATTATATAGTGTCTCTTTTTATGCTTTTCAGTTTAAAGTCTACTTTATCTGCTATAAGAATACATACTCCTGCTCATTTTTGGTTTCCATTTGCATGGTATATCTTTTTCCATCCCTTTACTCTTAGTCTGTGTGTGCTTCTACAGGTGAGATGAGTCTCCTGAAGACAGCATACATTTGGGTCTAGCTTTTTAGTCCAATCCATCAGTCTGTGTCTTTTGAATGGAGAGTTTAATCCATTCACTTTTAGGGTAGTTATTGACAGGTATTGTTTAATTCCTGTCATTTAATTGCTTTCTGTTTAGATGTTTCAAATACCTTTTGATCATTACTTCTTTTATTTCTCTTCTTCAATGTTATTGGAAGTTTAAGGTGGCATGATTTAGCTTCTTTCTCTTTCTCACTGGCATTTTTGTTTTAATGTCATGTTTTGCTCTTTCTTGTGTATTCATGATAGTGATCATCATTCTTCAGATTCCAGATGCAGGACTCCCTTGAAAACTTCTTGCAGGTGGCAAACTCCCACTATTTTTGTTTGTCTGGGAAATACACTATTTGTCTCTCACTTCTGAAGGAGAGCCTTTCTGGGTAAATAATTCTTGGCTGGCAATTTTTTTCTTTTAATATTTTGTGTATATCATTGCACTTTCTTCTGGCCTATAGGGCTTCAGTTGAGAAGTCTGCTGTTTGTCTGATGGGGTTCCCTTATAGGTGACTTGATGCTTTTCTCTTGCTGCTTTAAGAATTCTCTCTTTGTCTTTTAGTTTTGCAAATTTGACTATAAGGTGCCTTGGGGAGGATCTTTTTGGATTGAATAGGTTTGAGGACCTTTGAGCTTCCTGGATTTGAAGGTTGGCATCTCTTCATACACCTGGGAAGTTTTCTGTAATTATTTCCTTGAATAGGTTTTCAATAAATTTTCCTTTCTCCTCCCCTTTTGGAATATGCACTATTTGAATGTTAGAGTGCAGTTGTCTGCTATCTCTCTTAGAAATTCTTCATCGTTTAAAATTCTTTTTTCCTTTTTTTTTTTGTCTGCCTGGGTTATTTCAAAAAGGCCATCTTCAAGATCTGAAATTCTTTCTTCTGCTTGCTCTCCCCTGCTGCTCAAGCTCTCTGCTATGTTTTTTATTTCACTGAGTGAATCTTTCATTTCTAGGAGTTTTGCTACACTCTCTTTTTAAGGTATTAGTCTATTTGTAAATTTTCTCCTTCATATTCTGGATATTTTTTTCTTGTTTCACTGTGTTCTCTAATTGAGTCTTCTTTTATCTCTTCGAATTTTCTTGAGGTCATTGCTTAAAATTCCTTTTCAAACATTCCAGGGATTCCCTGTTCTGTGGGGTCTGAAATTTGAGCATTACTGCATTCCTTCAGTCATGTTATATCTTCTTGTTTGTAAGTTCAGTATTTTTTCATTGATGTTTGGTTATCTAGTAGAGGACTTGCTTCTTCTATTTTTCTGGGTTTTGCTATGAGGATAAAGATTTCTTTCTTTACTTGCAGGCTCTACTATTGACTCTTCTTATATCAATGTAGTTGATTGAGCAGCAGCAGGCTGCCTGTACAGTGGCCCTGGATGCTACTGTGGTGGGGAACCGTCCTTGTGGTGACCGTAGATGCGGAAGTGGCTATATTACATCACCTTGGCTCCTGTTCTGGAATACATGGCTGTAGACTGAGCCCCTGGGGCCGCATGGGTCTGGGCTCACCTCACTGCCTGCTGGGCCTGTGGGCACTTCCCTCTGGGGTCTAAACCTGAGCCCCAGTACCACACGGGTCATGGCTCACCTCGGGAGCTGCTAAAGCTGTGGGTGTTTCCCTCCAGGGCCTAAGACTGAGCCCCGGTGCTGCACAGGTCTTTTCTCACCTTGGTGGCTGCTGTGGCTGTGTGGCTTCCCTCCCCTCTGGGCCCTAGACTGAGCCCCCAGTGCCACACAGGTCTTGGCTCACCTCAGCAGCTGCTGTGGCTGTGGGCCCTTCCCTCCCCTCTGGCTTTTTGTTTGTTTGGTGAGAGATGGGAATACAATTTTCCCATTTAATAATTAATATAACTTGTCCTTTGATAATTTATTGAAAAATTAATTATCCACCTGAGATACCGATGTGTAATAAAGCCTCTGTCATTTGGCAAGTATTTAAACACTCATATATCTGGGTTTGTTTCTGAGCTCACAATTTTCTCAGACTAGTCAATTTTCCTATCCCTGGTTCTAAAATCATATTGTATTAAATACAATAGCTTTATAATCAGTAATATATGCTCTTGCAATTCACACTACCTTGTTCTATGCTAAAATGTCTTGATTATTGTTGAGTTTTTGCCCTTCATGTATAGTTTAAAAATTGCTTGACAAGCACTATGAAAAAGAAAAAGAAACTCTTCTGGGATTCTGATTGGAAATTCATTGAATCTCTGTATGAGTTTAGTTAGATCATCTTTACAATCTTTAGTCTTCTTGTAATGCATTAACATGATATATCTTTCCTTTTAATTGAATATTACTTAATTCAGTTTAACAGTTTTATAATTTTCTTAAAAAAAACTGTCACAGTTTTAGTTAGGATTGGTCTAGGTATTTCATGTTTTACTACATTTTATTTTTTAAAAGTCAAATCTATACAAGATTTGAAAGAAAAGTGCCATGAGTGCCTATATTTATGTATTGCATGAATAATATTAATTCGCCTGTTATTACTAAGTTGCCACATTAGCTTTATCTTTGTGTGTATGTATAATTTTGTTAAACTTTTTAATAAGATGCAGACATCATGATACATCAATTAGAATTAAATTAGTAGGTTTCAAAAGAACATGAGGGATACCTTCTTGTGTTTCCTTAACTATGGCATTCAGTTCACTTATATTTCATGTAACTGGTGAAGTAATTATATTTATTTCTATTGTCATATTTGTACTTTCTCATTTTCCCTATTCTTTTGTTTACTTTGCTTTTTTTGCCTACTTTATGTATGATTATTTTTACCATGCTTTTCTTCCATCAATTATGTACTGAATTATAAATGTTGTTTCTATTATTTTAGTGGTAACTCTAGAAATTTTAAAATGCATCCTTAGTTTATCAACATCTCAAGCAATTTTTAATTTTTACATCTGCTGTAAGTATAAAATAATTATATACTCATACTTTAAACATTCATCTTCCTTTAGAATTGTATGCTATTTTTTAAAATCCTATCTTTATAAAACCTCATAAGACACTGCTATTGTTGTTTTAAACCATCATGTCTTAATGGTCTTAGATTGCAAATTACTGAATTACTCATTATTATTATATACATAGTACTTTTTAATTTAAATATTAATTAATTAATTAAAAATATAACAAATGTCTCCAAAACCATGACTCAACCCAAGAACAAGTTCATTAAAAATAACTTAATTATATGCTTTTTACTTATGCCATCTCCCTGCCTCCTTCCTAGAGATTACATCTAACTTGAAATCTGCTTTATTTTCCTTTAAAAGATGTCCAAGTTATTACTTAGTTTTGATTGTTTTCACATTTTATAAAATGAGAATCATGTTGCAGTTAACTTTCTCAGACTTGCTTTTTGCTTTGCATTTTATACTTATTTATACATAATATTTAAAGAAGGCATAATTCATTCAATTCTCTGATATGTAATGTTACATTGTGTGAATATGCCACAATTTATTTATGTATTGTCCTAATGATGAGCATTTGGGTTTTTAACAGTTGTTTTACTTTGCCATTTTTGTGTTTTCATTGGAATTAAAAAATGTTCTGTTATAAAAATTTTTGAGCATATGTTCTCTTATATATTTGCAAGTGTTTCACTTGGGTATATACCTAGGAGGGCAATGACTATATGAGTGTTCAATTGTAGTAAACTTTACCAAACTTCTTTACAATGTGGTTTATACCTTGATTAACAATGTTTAAAAATTTCTGTTGAGGTACAAAACCATGGTCTGGATACAAACAGTGCCACAGTTTTTGACTTAAAAAAATAAGTCCTGGAAGTGATGTCAGCAAAATGGTGGACTAGAAAACAGCAAGTACTCAATGCCCCACAGAACCCTAAGCAAACAAGCAAAAAACACAAGAAACTGGCTAAAATAACCTTACAGGATCTTTGGAAAATAGACAAGGATCTACAGCAACGAAGCAAACACCAAATTAAGAAAAAGTCACATTTAAAATGCTAAAAACTTTTATGGACTTTTTTACACACCCTTGCCACATCCCCTTCCGGGTGCAGCATGTCTTGGCCTGGAGGAAAGGGTAGCTGAGATTCCAGTGGTCTCCCTAAAACCACTGGGAGCACACCAGACTTTATATGCAATTTTCTAACCTGTCTGGTTTCTTCTTGAAGGATTGGTCTCTCTTTTACCTAACTCGGAACTCAGCCTGAAAAGTAGCTCCTATTTGCTATAAAGTTTGCAAGTAGCACAGACACAAAGATGTCTAAGGTAAGAGATTACAGGTGGAGACATTCAATAGACCATTAAAGGCACCTAGGAGAAGTTGCAGTGAGATGGGCACATATATCTTGCCTGGGCCTGTGTGTGGCATTTTATTTCTCCCATATAATGATTATTTTAAGATGTCTTAATATTTCAGAGTCTCACAGAGACCAGTCCTTCAACTCAAAATGGATTAAAAACTTAAATATAAGACCCCAAACCATAAAATTACTAAAAGGAAACAGGGGAAACACTTCAGGAAGTAGGACTAGGCATAGACTTTATGAATAAGAATGCAAAGGCACAAACACAAAAGACAAAATAAACAAATGGAATTATATCAAACTAAAAAGCTTTTGCACAGCAAAAGAAACAATCAACAGAGAATGGCAACTTACAGAATGGGAGAAAATATTTGCAAACTATACATCTGACAAGGGATTAATATCCAAAATACATAAGGAACTCAAACAACTTCACAGTAAAAAAAAATTGATAATAATAATCCAATTTTAAAAATAGGGTAAAAGACCTGAATAGACATTTTTCATAGGAAAACATACAAATGGCCAACAGGTATATGAAAAAATGCTCAACATCACTAGTCACCAAGGAAATTCAAATCAAAACAACACTGAGATATCTTCTCATACCAGTTAGACTGATCATTGTTAAAAAGACTGAGAATAACAAACACTGTGAGGATGTTGGGGAAAGGGAATTCTGCTATGCTATTGCTGGAACTATAAATTAGTATAGCCATTATGGAAAACAGTATGGAGGTTTCTCAAACAACTACAGATAGAACTACCATATGATCCAGTAATACACTACTGGGTATATATCCATAGGAATAGAAATCACCATGTTGAAGGGATACCTGCCCTCCCATTTTCATCACCACTCTATGTACAGTAGCCAAAATATAAAACCAACTTAAATTTCCATTGACAGATGCCTGGATAAGGACAACGTGATGCACATATACACAATGGAATACTACTCAGCCATAAAAAAGAATGCAATTCTGCCATTTGCAGCAACATGGATGAGCCTTGAGAAAATTATGTCAAGTGAAATAAGCCAGACACAGAAAGAGAAATACCACATGTCCTCACTCATAACTGGATGCTAAAAAAGAAAGAAAGAAAGAAAGAAAAGACCACAATAATATGTTGAACTTTCAGAAGGAGAGAACAAATCTAAGGATACTATACATAGGGTGGAGGGAGGGGTATTGGTGAGTGATTGGTTGGGTAAAGGTCACAAAGAATAATTATGATTTGTAATAATGAATATGCTACTAAGACAAAAAAATGATGTATTCTCAGAAAAGACTTGAGATGACCTTGTACTTTACCTCCAATTAATCCTAAGGTTCACAGCATGCCAACCTGATTAGTGAAGGACTCCTGCAACACAGAACCAGTCTGCAAAGACTGGGAGATATGGTTGTTGCCTCAAATGAAGAAGCACAGACATCATACCTATTAGACAAGGATTTTTAGGTAATTGTCTTAAATATACTTAAAGAGGTAAAGGAAAGCATGAACAGAGATCTAAAAGAAATCATGAAAATGATATGTGAACAAAATTAGAATATCAATGATGAAACAAAAATTATAAAAAAAAATCAAATAGAAATTCTGGTGCTGAAAATACAACTGACTTGAAAAATTTAGTAGAGGGGTTCAACAACAGATTTGAGGAGACAGAAAAAAAAACAGTAAACTTAAAGATAGAACATTTGAAATTATTAAGTCTGAGAAGCAGAAAACAGCAATGACAAAAAGTGAAAGCAGATAAGGGACTTAAGGAACATTGTAAAGCCAGTGAATATAAGCATTATGGGAATACCAGAAGGAGAAGAAGAAGGATAGAAAGAGGTAGAGGGATTAAGTGAAGAAATAATGGCAAAAACATTCTAATTTTTAAAAAAGAATTCATGAATCTAAAAATCCAAGAAGCTCAATAATGTCCAAGTAGAATAAATCCAAAGAAACTCATACTAAGACCCATTATAATCAAGACATTGAAAGACAAAATAAATAGAGAATCTTGAAAACAACAAGAGAAAGTGATTCATCACATACAAGGGATGCTCAGTAAGATTATCAGCCAATTTATCAACAACAAACTTACAGGCAAGAGGCAGTGGTATGATATGTTTAAAATGCTGAAAGAAAAAAAAGGCCCAACAAAAAGTTTATATCTATCACAACTGCCCTTCAAAATTAAGGGAGAAATTAAGACAATCCTAGATAAAGAAAAATCAAGAAGCTCATTGCCACTAGATCTTCTGTACAAGAAAGACTAAAGTGAATCCTTCAGGTTGAAATTAATGATTGCTGGACAGTAATTCCAAGCTATGTGAAGATATAAATATATCCATTGAAGGTAATAATTAGACAAATATAAAAAAAACAGTATCATTGTAATTTTGGTTTGTAAATCCACTTTTTATTTTTTATAGCACTTAAAAAAAGTAAAAAAAATAATTCTATGTTAATGTGTGCACAATTTATACAGATATAATTGGTGACAATAATAGCAAGTTGGAAAGTTGGAGCTTTATAGGAGTAGAGTTTTTGAATAAAATTGAAATTAAGTTTGTATCAATTCAAAATAGATTGTTTTAAGTTAAGGGTATTATATGTAATCCCCATGGTAACCATGAATACAATACTCATAGAATGCACACAAAAGAAATTATCAAGGAATAAAAATGTGTCACTATATAAAATCAAATAATTATAAAGGAATGCTGTACTAGAGTAAATGAAGAACACAAAACTTTAAGATATACAGAAAACAAAATAACAAAATGTCAAAAGTAAGTCCTTTCCTATTGTTACCACTTTAAATGTAAATAAATAGAACTCCATAATCAAAAGACAAAATTGATAAAAGTTGTGAAAAAATAAAACACAATTCAATTATATGCTTTTTAGAAGAGATTCACTTTAGATCTAAGGACACACACAGATTAAAAGTAAGAAGGTGGAGAAAAGATTTTTCATGAAAAGAGTAAACAAGTGAGAGTTGGCATGGCTATACTAATATCAGACAAAAAAATACATTAAGTCAAAACCTGCTAAAATTGACAAAGAAAATCATTGCATTGATAAAAATTCAATTAGCCAAAACAATATAACAATCATGAACATCTATGCACCAAAAATTATATCTCTAAAATATATAAAGTGAATATTGACTAAATTTTAAAAATAAATAGACAGGTATACAGTATTGTTAGAAACTTTAATACCCCAATTTCAATAATAGATAGAACAACCAGATAGAAGATCAACAAGGAAACAAATCTTGAATAACACTATAAACCAAATTGGACCTCATACATACATAAAACTCTTCACCTCACCAAAGCAGACTACATATTTTTTCCTCAAATGAGCATGAAATATTCTCCAAAATATACCATATATTAGGCCACAAAATTAATCTTAATAAATTTAAAAATATTAAAATTATACAAATTTTATTTTATGATCACAATGTAATAAAACTAGAATCCATAACAACAACAACAACAAAAAAAAACTGAAAAATTCACAAATATGTGGAAATTAATACAGTCTTTAACAACCAATGGGTTGAAGAAGAAATCACCAGGAAACTAGAAAATAACTTAAGACAAATGAAAATGAAAATAGAAAAAATTTTGTGAGGTGAAGCAAAAGCAGTGTGAAGGAGGAAATTTATAGCTGTAAGCACTTATATAGAAGAAGAAAAAAGATCTCAAATAAACAATCAGGCATTACAACTTAAGCATACAGAAAAATAAAAACAAACCAAATCTAAAGAAAGAAATAATAAAAATTGGAGCAAAAATAAATAACATAAAAAATAGAAAACAAAGAGAAAATCAACTAAAAGTTTGTTCTCAAGAAACATCAACAATTTTGACAAAACTTTAGCTAGATTAACTAAGTAAAACAGAAGACTCAAATTACTAAAGTAAAAGAGATGCCATTACTACCAATATTTTTTTTCTTTAGAAATAAAAAGGATTAGGTCTGGTCAGTTAGCTAAGTTGGTTAGAGCATGGTGCTGGTAATACCAAGGTCAAGGTTTTGAATCCCTATACCAGCCAGCCACCAATAGAAATAATAATAATAATAATAATAATAATAATAATAATAATAATAATAATAATAATAATTATAAATAGAAAAGAAAGGATTAGAAGATTCTAAATATTTGTACGGCAACATATTACATATATAGACAAATTTCCAGAAACAAATAACTTACTAAGATTGAATCCAGAAGAAATAGGTTAAAAAAAAAAAAGGCTGGAGATGGATAATGATAATAGTTACACAATAATATAAATTGATTGGTGCTGAACTGTACACTTAAAATGATTAAAATGACAATTTTCATGTTTTATATTTTACTAGAACTTTTAGAAATTTAAAAAAGAGAAATTCGGTTGTTTCATATTTTCTCATTTGTATTGTCAGATTATATAAGTTTCAGTTGGTGTAAAACATATCAAATTTTTTCTTCGTTTGCATTTTCCTGTTATTAGTGTAATTAAGCATGTATTCATGTGTATTATATATTTTATAGTTTCTTCTGTGAAATACCTATTCTTTGCTCATTTTCCATTAGTTCAATTGCCTTTTTATTGATTCATAAGAGTGTGTATACATGTGTTGCTTTGCTAGGACTGCCATAGCAAAGTACCACACACTGGGTAGATCAAAAAACAAAAATTTATTTTCTCACAGTTTTGGGTGTTAGAAGTCCGAGATCAAGGCGTTGGCAGGGTTGGTTTCTTCTGAAGCCTCTCTCCTTGGCTTGTAGATGGCCATTTTTTTCTGTGTCATTACATGGTCTTCTCTCTGTTTCTGTCTGTGTCCTAAACTGATTTTTTTATAAACCCGTCATATTTGATTAGGGCTTATCCTAATAACCTCATTTTAACTTAAATACCTTTTAAAACATCTGATCTGCAAATGCAGTCACATTCTGAGGTACTAGGTGTCAAAACGTTATCACATTCAGTTTGGGGAACACAATTCACATAATAGTGTGTGTGTGCTTTCACCTGTATATGTATTTTTCCTCAAAATTCTCTGTCCATTATATGTATTGCACATATCTTTACATATCTATTCTTAGTTTCAAGCTTTTGTGTTCATTTTTGAAGGTATTCTTCAATTAATTAAAAGTAGTCTTTATCCATTATTTGGGCTGCTAAAATAGAATATCACAGAGTGGGTAATTTATAAAAAACCAAAGTGTATTTCTCATAATTCTGGAGGCTGGGAGGTCCAAGATCAAGGAGGTTCAGTTATCTGATGAGGGTTGCTCTCTGCTTCTAAGACGGTGCCTCATTGCTACATCCTCAGGAGGGGAGGAACACTGTGTTCTCACATGGTGGAAGATGAAAAGACAAGAGAGAAGAATGCTGTGGGAATCCTTTTTCTTAAGGGATGGGCCCTCATGGCTTAATCACCTCTTAAAGGTCCCAGCTCTTAATACTATCATATTAGCCTTTAAATTTCAACACCTGAATTTTGGAGGTGACACATTTAAATTATAATCCCATTTTGCCCCTGGCCTCCACAAATTTATTACCTTCTCACGTGCAAAATACATTTACCCAATCTCAATAGCCCCTAAAGTCTTACGTGTTCCAGCATCAACTCAAAAGTATAAAGTTCAAAGTCATATCTAAATCAGATTTGAGTGAGTCTCAAAGGCATCTTTTATCCTGAGGCAAATTGCTCTCCAGCTGTTAATCTGTGAGATGAAACAAGTTATAACCTTCTGTAATACAATACTGGGAAAGGCATAGGAGAGACATTTTTATTCCAAAAGGGAGAAATAGAAAAGAAAAAAGGGGAAAGTGGTCCCATGTAAATCAAAACCCAACAGGGAAAAAACATTAAATCTCAAGGCTTGATAGTAATTTCTATGATTTCATGTCTTATCTTCTGGACACATTAGGGTGAAGATCAGACCCCCCAAGGCCATGGGTGGACCTATGGCTTTTCTGGATGCAACCCACACAGCAGCTGTCACAGGTTCCAATCAGATGACTGTGACTCTCCCAGGCTGGTGTTTTATGCTGGTGGCTTACAGGTCTGGGGTATTGGGGTTAGCTATCCTGCCACAGTTTTGCTAAGAATTGCCCTATTGAAGCTCTGTGGTAGCCCCAACCTAACAGTTCCACTTGGAATAGTCCTAGAAAGAACTCTTTTCTGTGGCCCTTCCCCTGCAGCAGTTCTATGTGTGGTCCCTGAGGCTGTCCAAGATATCCTTTGAAATCAAGATGGAGGTAACCATGCTTCCATAGCTCTTGCACTTTGTGAACCTGCATAATTCGCTCCATGTGGGTGCTGTCAAGGTTTATGGCTAGTATCTTCTGAAGTGTTGACTGGAGCAACACCTGGACACACTCGAGCCACAGCTGGGGTGGCTGAGGAGCGCTGTGCCAGAATTCAAGTAACAGACTCTTGAGGCAGCTCTGGGCAGTGATTCCTTAGGTCCCATAGCATGAGCTCCCTGGGTCCCTCCCTTGAAACCATTCTGCCCTCAAGGTTCTGGGACTTTGGGCCTGTGAAGGGCTTGGAAGTATTGAAGATATCAAAAATTTCTTCAGGGTCATTTTTCCTTTGTCTTGAATAGCACCTGTCTTACTTCTATCCATAATAATCTCCTTATCAAATAATCTCTTGGGCACACACTTGGTTTTCTCTCCCAAGCATGCTTTTTTACACTTCATATAACCAGCTTGACAGTTTCCCAAATCTTTAAGTTCTACTGTTCTTTTGATTGTAAATTACATGTTTAAATCATTTCTTCTTGCATTTTACTCCAAGCAGTTAAAAGAAGCCATATAAAACTGTGAACACTTTGCTGTTTATAGATTTCTTCTGCCAAATATCCTAGTTCATCACTCTTAAATTCTGCCTTCCACAAAGTCTTAGGACATGGAAACAATTCAGCCACATTGTTTGCTACTTTATAACAAGGGTGGCTTTTCCTCCAGTTTCCAATACCTTGTCTTCGTTTTTGTCTGAGACTTCATCAGAAAAGTTTTCACTGTTCATATTTCTACCAACATTCTGATCATGACCTCTTAGATAATTTATAAGAAGACCAAAGCTGTCTCTACAGCTCTCCTCTTTTAAGTCCACACCAGAATTGTTCTTAATGCTCTGTTCATGGCAATACAGAGTTTTTCCAGCATTTACTTCAAAACTGTTCTAGCCTCTACTCATTTCCAAAATTGCTTCCACATTTTCAGGTCCTTTTTATAGCAACAACCCACTTCTCTGGTACTAATTTTTGCTTCAGTCCATTTGTGCTGTTATAACAGAATACCACAGAGTAGGTAATTTATAAAGAATGGGAATTTGTTTTTCACAGCTCTAGAGGCTGGGAAGTCCAAGATCAAGGAGCCAGCAGGTTTTGTTGTCTGGTAAGGTTTGCTCTCTGCTTTCAGAATGACGTCTTGCTGCTGCATCCTCAGGAGGGGAGGAACACTGGGTATTCACATGGTGGAAGGTGGTAGGGCAAGAGACCTGAATGCTGCATGAAGTCTCTTTTATAAGGGTCTTAGTTCCATTCACGAGGGATGAGTCCTAACGGCTTAATCACCTCTTAAAGGCCCCACCTCTTAATACCGTCACAATGACTATTAAATTTCAATACCTGAATGTTGGAAGGGACACATTAAAACTATAGAACCTATGTTTATAGAACAACTTTTCAAGGTTTATTTTGATATTTAACTTCTTAATCCATCCTCAATAAAGATGGATTATCTGGGGAATAAAATGTGGCAAGTGTCCAAATTCATATTTTTTTTCTCATTAAACATCTATTTTTCAAAATCCATTCATTGACATGTTTCTTTGCATTTATCCACCTTGGGATTTATTTTCTTTTCTGTGTCTGTGAATTACTAATTTTCTTTAGTTATTGAATATTCTGAACCATTTTTTGCTTTGAGCATTTGCTTTACACCTTTCTAACTTGTTCTTTTTATCTTACAACATTTTCTTTTCATATCTTTGTCTCTTGGTGCTATCTTTTAGAAAATTATTAACATTCTTCTAGTTTACTAACTTTCCCACTGCTGGTAAGCCCATTTATTCACTTTTAAAGCTTAATTATTTTAATTATCTAGAAGTTCTACAGATTTATTCTTTTTTAAAAATTACTTGGTTGTTATGTACAGTTTCTTATTCCATTCACATATTATGTTGCTGGTCTTTTATTTCTTTAAACATATTAAATATGGCTATTCTGTAATTTGGACTGACAATTCTATTGTCTGTAGTCCTTGATGCCTGTTGTTTCTGCTGGTTCTCACTCCTACTACTTTGTGTGTTGTTTGTTTATTGTTTTCTGTGAGCTGCTCATTTTTTGGAGAATTCTATTTGTGGGTATTCTTGGATGTCTAGAATTAAAGTAGCTTCCTATACAGAGGGTTTGCATTTGTTTTGACAGGCATCTGTAGGAGTAGTATGATTCCAGGATCACTCTAAATTATATTTTAGCTTGAGGTTTTTTGGATCATCCAGTGAGTGTGAATTTGGGCTACAAAATCAGATAGTATCCTTTTTATTGTTCCAAATTTTCAGTGGCATTTATTTATCTTTCTGCTTAACGCCGAGTTTGAGACATTTGATCTTTCTCACATTCCTACGAGCTAAGCTACCAAATACATTGTATGTAGTAGCCCTAAACTAGAGGATAGAGTGAGTTTATCTATGGCTCATTCATACTTTTAGGATGCTGCCCTTTGTAATCCTATATTTATGGGGGGAGGAGGTAGTTCCTATGTGACTCCCATATGCTCTTAAGTCAAATTGCACCTAATTTGGCGAATAGCCACAGATTGAAAGTCTGCTTCAGTGATTTGATGACTGTTATGCTTTCCTTCATTAACTTGATGTCTTAATAGTTAATAAGTGTGTATGCATATGTATGTGTGTGTTTATAGATTGATAAATAGTTTTAGACATAAATAGATATATAGATAATTTTTCATAGTTTTTAGTGGGAGGGTTGAATCCAGTTAACTTGTCTTTTATGTTATGGGAAATAGATATGAAATAATTTAACTTACTAATGATTTTGTAACTTGAACATTTACATTTATAAGGGAGTAAAATGCGGAAAATTAATTTTAATGTATGTATAAATATGCTGATTCAATGAATGTCCTCTACTAATGATTCTGAATATATAGTATATAATTTGAAGATTAAAGTTTGAGGGTGCTTCAAAGAGTTTATGGAAAAAGATTATACAAATCTTTCCATGAACATTTTGAAGTGCCCTCGGCAAGTAACATATCTTAAGTAACTTGTCTATATCAATAGTAGACTAAGAACAAAGATCATAATGTACCAAAATAATGAGAATTTCAAGCATAGCCTGGAAATGGTTTGGCTAGAAAGCATCTTTCGAAAATTGGTAAGTAGGGCCGAGCCCGTGGCGCACTCGGTAGAGTGCTGCGCTGGGAGCGCGGCGACGCTCCCGCCGCGGGTTCGGATCCTATATAGGAATGACCGGTGCACTCACTGGCTGAGTGCCGGTCACGAAAAAATGACAAAAAAAAAAAAAAAAAAAAAAAGTAAATATAAAAAGAAAATTGGTAAGTATTCTTTAATATGAAATTTCAAGGACTGAAAATGTAACTGCTACAGAGTTAATATTTTTGTATTAATCTAGCAATTTTTTTTTTCATTTTCATTTGTGTTCCGTTATTCCTAATTTATCTTTCCTTGAAGGAGTGGAATGATGAGTTTTGGTACTATTACTGAAAGAAAGTCAAAATGAAAACAGCTAATATTCAACTGTTGGCACCCAAAATAAAATTCCAAAATCTAGCAAAAGAGATAATTTTGTAAACTTATGAAATCTCCTCATTTAAGATAACAAGAGGCATACTTCAGCATTTTTGGAAGGAGAAAGAAGCTGGTGAAAGAACAGGTAAGGATAAGGCATGTGGTCCTAATCTTCACTCTCTGGGATGAAGTTTCAGAGTATGTATGTATGTTAGATAGTTTGAAAGTAACTTCAAGTGCAGATGGCTTTGATCTACTCTATGTTTAGGATTCATACAGTTAAGTAAAAGCTTACAAATAAACACCTTACTTCAGTGTGGATAAGAGATTTGAGGGAAACAAAAGTGAATGTAAAGACAAAGCTGATGGTAATTGTAGCCCAAATAAGAAAGGATGGAAGTTTAAGACTTTTGTGTTGGCGGCAGAGAGACAGAAGTGGACATATTGGAATGACATTTAAGAATTAAAAACATTTGAACATGATAATGAACTTGATATGGGAGAAGAATGGTGTGTTGAGAATGACTTCTCAGTTTCTGGCATAGAAAAGTTCATGTCTAGTTATGCTATTTACTGAGGTAGGAAACTCTAAGAGAGAATGTGGCTTGGAGATAAACATCATAAATTTGGCTCTGGACATGTTTGAGCATGTGGTATCTCAAAGCATCCAAGGGGAAATAAAAATAGACAATTGGATGCAACGGTCTGGATTCATAAAAATGCATTATTTGCATAAATTTAGAAGTTATCTGTATACGGTGGCAATTGAAATTTTGGTCATGGATAAGATTGTTCAAGAAAGGAGTTAAGAATAAAAAGACAATCATTCCTAGGAATAAATCTTGTTCAGAGGAGGTAAGATTTCAAAAGAGGCAGAAGGAGTGTCCAAAGGAGGAAGAATGCTATCGTGCTTTACAAAGAAAGAAAGTTATTAATATTTAGTGCCACTAAATGTAAATGAGCAGATGTAATATTTCAATTTTTTCAAATTAGAGTATTAGCTTCAGTGTCTATATCCATGTAGATTTTAAGTGAGAATTTATCTTTTGGATTCAACCAAACTAGATTGTAACTTTGATGCTAAATTTGTTAGCTGTACAACTTTGAGCAAGTCACTTGACCTCTCTGAGAGCCTCATGTACAAAAGCTAGTTGTAAGGAATTAAATGAGATAAGGTACCAAAAACATTTAGGACAAGTCAAAATACAATGTACATAATAAATAGTAGCTATAATTACCCTTTAATAGGTTTTACCATTTTTAATTCTTTGGTAAAACTACAAATTTTAGACACAGTAAAATGTAACAATTAAGAACATGGTCTTTGTCATCAGAGTGGTCTCATTTCAAATCTCAAATCTGCCACTTATGACCTCTGTGACATTATACATATTATTTAATTTCCTTGTGCCTGGTTGTTCTCATAAATCATGCCTTATAGTACATAAATATTAATATTAATTATAGTCCTTCAAGTGGTATTTATTTTCTTTATATTTAGATTATGTGCTGAGTATTAAAAAGCTGATGCTCTGTACTACTTAGTGCTAAATGACACCAAAGAAGTGTCAGAATTTCTAGTTTTCTCATTTATTATTTTATTCCAGTGAAGAATTTGAAACCTGAGAAAAATCACAGCATTATAATACATATTATTATTATTATTATGTATTAGAACTCATCATTTTTTTATCTTAAAGTTATTTCAACAAGTGGGCCATAAGATGGCAATGTTACTCTTTTAGATACATTGTAAAAGTTAGGACCTTAAGAAAAAGTCAAAATGTAAGCTTACTTTGAACACCGTAGATTATTCCTTTACAAATTCTGCTTTGTATAGCTTAAAGTGGACATATGAATCCTCTAGTATAGTTGTTAATTAGAAAATTAATAAAGTAATTAGGAAAACTCTTCCTTATGTTGCTGGGGATGCTCAGCATGGACTTATGAACTATATATTTTTGCGTTCAACAAAGATAGTTCTGAGAATTATTGAGACTCTGGGGTGGTATAAAGATATACTGTATATTCAGAGACAAGAGAACCACAGAGTTATCAAGGAGAATAAAATATCTGTTCATTGAATTTTGAAAAAGAAGCATATAGGAGGCTATTAATTATATATTCTTTCTAAAGATTTACAAGCATGGCCTACAGAATCTCACTCATTTTCCCAATGATTCATTAGAATATTTATGTAATTATCTATACAGTAGAAAAGAAATGTACCTTTTGGGGCCAATAAACAGTTACACTATTTGCTCTGTATGCATGGTTGACTTATGTACTCTTTCAGCAGCAAAAAATATTCATAAATAATCCACTGACCTTCACATACCCCCTAACAGGTAAGAGTGGGTCATCAACTTTTGTTATAAATTTCTATTGACACTCAATTCTAAAACACACTAATATAGGAGGAGTACATTATTAGGTTTCATTTTTCCTAAAAATAATCCCAGTTCTACTTTTTCAGTACATTTAGACTCTTTGAAATTATTAAATGCATAGTTTACTTTTTTGGTCTATAGCATTTATACTAAAGGATAAAAAAATACCATGTAAATCTTAAAGTAAGTGGTTGGGATAGCGTTTTGAGATATTTATTGATGTTTGTTTCTTCCTCCATGAATTTTTCCCCAACATATAACTAGTCACACAAATTAAAGTGAAGGAACATTGGTTTGAGAATGATATATGGCGAGGTGAAAAACAAAAAAATGTCTGGTAAAGCATAGGCAAAGTGTCTTAGCAAGAAAGTTAAAGGCAGATTATTTTTACCTAAATTAAAAAGTGGTTTTTTACCTGAAATACAGGGAAGAACAGAGAGACTACAGAACTGTTCATGATTTTGACAAAGAAGGGACAAAAACCTCGTATCATGAAATCAGCCCGGGGAAGTGGCAAGACCTCAGAAAGAAATGAATATGTGATGATGAATCTATTTGTTTTATAAGATCGAGGAACTGAAGCACAACCTGGGTACTGAGTGCGGAAAAGAGAAAAGCCCGAGAATGACTAAAACTATAAATTGTACCTGCTTCATTAAATTGGTGCTCAAAGTCAAAATGTAAGTTGTATTACAGTAAATAACGTGGTACTTTTTGCACATCTGACCTTGTGTACTGGAATTTACTCAAACTATAATAAATGTAAGATACTAATTATAAGGCATTCTACACAGAAGAAAATTATCAAGGAAAAGTTTGGGGTGGGACACAGATATTTGTATTTTAACAAGTTCCTCTGCATGCATTTTAGCATTTGGAAGACACTGGTGCATCGTTTGTTTATTCCAGAATCTGAAATTTTTGGAGCTAAACCTCCTACAACTATATAGCTGAATTTTTAGGAAGTCAGGTTAAAAGTTTGAAAGTATTGCTAAGTTGAATAAGGAAAGTCTATTATAAACTTCCTTCTCAACAGATTCTCTAAACTTGAGTTAATGAAGACTCTACCCAACCCCGACCTTTTACAATATGTTGCAGGATATTTGACAAATTATCAGTGGTGTAGTTTCCAATATCTGTTTTTAAAACCATTCTCCTGGAAGAAGTTTGAGACTGATTTTTGCCTCATTATTATTGTTACTCAATCCCCAGTAAAAGTTTCAGCAGTAATTCCTTCCTTGAAAGTCAACCATCAAAGAAATGGATGGAATGAAAATTGGCCCACTTATTTGAATTGATAAATATAAAACAGTTAACCTCAATTCATAGACACACACAGAACACACGCACATACACACACACAAACACATACACTCATGAGGGTATATGAAACAATTTATTTATGAAATAGATATTCTGAAACATAGTTTATTAAACCTGTGAGCAAGTAGAAAATAGTGTATTTTAAAACTTAACCAGTTTATTAAAAGCAAGTTAAACTGGAGTTAACTTACAAAAAGTTTACATGTTTCTTAATTTCTTAGTAATTATATTCTATTAAAATACTTAAGCAAGTTAACTTTAAAAAAATCTTAAAAATATATTTCACTGACAAAATTTAGAAAAGAATATTGAGTGACAACACATTAATTTACCTGCATTTTACAAAATACTCTACTGATTAATTGCATATTTTAAATAAAATTTTACAATACTAAGAGCATATTGATGCTGCATTTAAATTATACTAACTGTTTGAGTGAAATGTTATAGAAGTTATCAAGAGTTATATATGTGATAAGAACTATTGAAAAAAGTCCAGATAGTCAGATAAAGATTACAGGTAAACTATAATTATAGAATAACATAGATCAGAACCGAAAATGATGTAAACTGTATTGAATTAGGAAAAAAATCTACCACAAAAGCCTACTTTGGAGAAAGTACATAAGATGCATGTCAGGGTGGATTGGGCACAGGCCATTTGAATAAGTTGCTTGTTAATTTTATTCCTATATGGCAGAAATGAGCAATCATATTTTTTATAAAAAGTTTACAATGACACCATTATTAATAATAAGAACAACAGCAACAACAATTTAGAAATAAATCTTACAAAATATATGCAGAATCTCTGTGCTGAAGATTACAAAATTAAGAATATCTATATAAAGTGAGACATATATCATTTTCATGGATTGGAAGACTCAATATTGTTAGGATGATAGGGTTGTACAAATATATCTGTAGATTCAACATAACACAGCTGAAAATACCAGCAACCATTTTAGTAAATATTGTCAAGATTATTCTAAAATGTATGTGGTAGGTAAAGGTACTAAAATAGCCAAAACAATTCTAAAAAGAGTTGGGGGACTCACACCACCTGAATTTAAGACTCAAAATAAAGCTACAACAAACAATACCAGTACTGTGGTACAAGTGAAAGGATACACATATAGAGTAATAAAACAGAATATAAAGACCAGAAGTAGACCTACAAAAAATTGTCAACTGATTTTTGACAAAGATGCAAAGGTAATTCAATGAATAGTCTTTTGAAAAATGATGATGAAACAATTATATGTCCATATGAAAAACAAATAAATCTGAACACATACCTTACACATTTTAAAAAATTATTTATTATTATTATTATTATTTACATTCTAAGATGTTTTGTGGAACAGTTGGGGGTGTGGGGGAAAAGGGAGGGGAATAGGATGGGAAGAAGAGGAAGAGGGAATGGCTGAGGTCTGTGTCACCTCCCTCATTCTAGCAGGGGAGCCCAGGGGGCTTCTGGTGATAGTGCGGTCATCACTGGGCTGGGTGTGGACATCAGCGGGGCATGGCTGAGGCCTTCGGCTCCCTACCTTCCAAGCTTGGGAGCCTGGGGTGCTTCCAGTGGCTGGGTGGTCATTGCTGGGCTGGATGTGGATGTGGGGGTGTGTGGCTGAGGCCCTTGGCCCTCCCCCGACCCCAGCATGGGAGCCTGGGGCTTCCTGTCCTTCTAGGTTTTATAGGTGTTCTTTGGTGGTGTTATATCTTTACTGGTTAATATCAGAACTTTGTCTCTGATTTGTGAGATTTTTGTTTTTTTCTTTCGGTTCTGTTTTGGATTATTCACTATTCCCACCACTTAATCTCTGCACTGGTACTAATTTGTTGTCTTTTGCTTACTTCTAAAAATGGGGGAACTTCCAGTGGGAACTCGCACTTGCACCTTGTGGTTGAGCTAAATTGCTGCTTTGCTGCTGATTCTCTGGGAAGGCTTTTTGGGCAGCTCAAGTTTTAATTGCTGACCTTGTAAACACTTCCAGGTCTTGTGAAGTCCGGTACACCTGGGTTGTGTGGAAACTCTGGTCTGGGCCTGAGTCTTTTCAACAAAATGCACCACCTGCAGTTCTATATTCCTGACCAGTCTTCACTGAGTGGTCCTGTGCTGATTGGAGGGGAGATCAGCTGTCCATGCTGTGCCCCAATGTTCCCCCTGTGGGCCCCACTCCACACTCCAAACACTTCCCATGGGATGAGCCATGTGCTGGTCCCTTGTGATGACTCACTGGCTTCTGAGTGACTCTTTTTATCAGTTGTCTGTGGCCCCTTGCTCTTATGTGGGTCCATGGAAACCCTGTTAGTGGTCTTGTTTGCCTGGGGGCCACCAAGGCACTCTTCTTCCCTGCAGTCTCCAAGCAACTTCATAGGAAGGGCACAGCAGTGGCTTTTGCCAAATCTTGCTCTGTGCACTCACCAGGGCAAGTCTTGAAGTGGTTGGGGCTCAAAATGTCCAGAACAGTCCTTTCTTTCTGATTGTGATTTCTCCTGCCTTCATGAACTCTGTAGGTCTCTCCTCTTCTCACGAGCTCTAGCCAACACATACCTTAAACTTTATGCAAGAAGTCACTCAAAATGAATCAGAGTTCTAATGTAAAATGTAAATTACAAATTTTCTGGAAGAAAATATTAGAGAAAATCTATGTGACTTTGGGTTTAGAGATAACTGTTTAGATACAATACCATAAGCAAGATCTATAATAGAAAATATGGATAATTTGCATGTGATTAAAACTAAAGAATAAAAAAATAATTTTGCTCTGTGAACAATATTTTTTAAACAATTAAAAGGTAACCAACTTAACTGGAATATATTATTAACAACTCACGTATATATTAAAGTACTTATACACAGGATTTACAAAGAACTCTTAAAATTCAACAATAAGAAAAGAAGGAAACAAAAAAAGGGCAAAAAATGAGAAGACACTTTACTGAAGTTTAGGGGAGGGTGAATAAGGATAGGAAAAGAGGCTCAACATAATTTGTTATTAGGAAAATGCAAATCAAAACCAAAACTAGATATCACTACAACTCTTATAGTTGCTGAAAAATAAAATAAAATATAAAATAAATATCTGACAATATCAGATGCTTTTAAGAATACAAAGCAACAGAAACTCTTAGTCATTTCTGGTAGAAATGAAAACTGGTATAGCCATTTGGAATATAATTTGGCAGTTTCTTATGAGCTATATCTATCATGGAACCCAGCAATCCACTCCTACATATTTAACTAAGTAAATTGAAAACTCTTGTTCAAAAAAAAAAAAGTATAATTAAGTCTTTTCATCAGCTCTATTGGTAATCATCAAAAACTGCCAAGAATAAAGGTGCACATCAGCAGGTGAATGGAATAAATAAACTGTTATACTTCCATAAAATGGAATACTACTTAGCAGTGATAAAAGTGAGATATGGATACATGCAACAGCATAAATGAATCTTAATTTCATTTTACTTAGTTAACAAAGCTAGAGCCAAAAAGATATATTTTGTATGAGGATAATTCCATTTATATGATCTAGTAAAAGCAAAAATATTAGGACAGAAAGCTGATCAGAGACTACCAAGTGTTGAGGTAGAGAAAATGAATGGCTAAAAAGGAGCTGTACTGCACAAGTTTTAGAGTGATGGAACTATTCAGTATGGCACTGGGTTGGTGAATACATGATGATTCTATGCATTTGCAAAAACCTATATAAAATGAACTTTACTGTATGCAAATTTTTAAAAAATTAAGTGAAATACTGGGAGAACCTAGGATGGAATACAGAATATGACATATGATTCTAACTTTATTGCTACTGTAGCCTCAATGAAGGTAGTAGGGGGAAAAAGTTGTTGTAAGTAATTTTGGAAATGATTTTTAACTGGATAGTCTATGACTAAACATAAAAAGAATACTTACAAATACTATGCTCTAGTTTGTAACTTTGTCTCTCCCTAGGGTACAGGTTAAGACTTCTAAAACTAATTTACATGTATGATTGTTTGAACAAATAAGTAAATAAATTCAAGATAAGGGGAGACAGATTTCTCACTGTTAGAGTAATTACAAATAAGTGACAGAAAAAAGCAGGAATTAACTCTGTAGTGGTAGATTCGAGACAGAGATATCAATATAGACTCAATTTTTAAGATGTGTAAATAGATAAATAAAGAATTATGGATACATGTGTTTACGTGGGTTATAAATAAATATATTTCCTAACTCTGTCCACAGAGAGGGCCTAGATGCAGTGATAACCCATAACAACAAGCACATACAGAACACAGATCTTGATTACTAAATATCATTCTTCAAGAAAATTCTCCAATAAAATACATCAGGGTTTCTTGGAGAAATGGCTGATTCTAAGTCTGGGGAAAGGACGATTAAAGATGAGCTTGAAACATCTCATAGTACTAGAGAGCAAGGAAGCACCCCTAAAAAGAAAAGATAAAAAGAAAAAGATAGGAACGTGTTAAAAGGACACAAGAAACAAATTGAAAACTCATCCATGACTTGTGGCCACATCACTCCAATCTCTGCCTCCCTGGTCACATTCTCTTCCCTTTCATCTGTGTCCAATCTCCCTCTGCCTAACTCTTATAAGGACACTTGTCATTGGATTTAGGACCCGCTTGCATAATCCACGATGATTTTCTCATCTCAAGATCCTTAATCACATCTGCAAAGACCCTTTTTCCAATTAAGGGATATTCATGAGGAGCATGTGGAAGGTGTCTGGGACATTGGCAAGGTCTTCCCTCCTGACATGAATGCTCATTACAAGGGGGTTTGCCCTTTAATAACTCATTAAGCTGTATATTTGTTCCACATGGATTTCTATATTTGTATTATATTTAACAGTAAAAAAAGTTTTTAAAAAATCAAAAAAAAAAAAAAAAAGAAAACTCATCCAATGGCAACATTGGGACAATTTGTATATAAAACAAAGAACGTAGTATTGAATTATAATCCAAATAATAAAAGCGATATTCATGATTTTACTGATATAACCAAATTATTTCATAAACAAATGAACAGACAAATCTAACACAATTCCAAATAATATATGTAGATACTTCTCTTTTCAGTAGGTAAAACTGAATATATCTCCCTTTGAGTGTTGGCTTGACTTATTGACTGACTTCCAAAAAATTAATTAAGGAAATGAAAAACAAATAACATTGCAATGGAGGAACCTGGCAAGCACTTTACTCAAGAGATGAAAATTAGCATCACCTCTGACAAATTATGTTGATATATGTACCACCTGACATGATGTAATTACAAGGGTGCATCTCCTCTGTGATATTTCAAAAAAAAAAAAAAAAAAACCAAACAAAAAAGAAATAATCATATCTCCAGTCTAATAATAAGAAAATATCAGAAAATCTCAAATTACGAAAAACCTGACCACCTCTCTTCAAATGTGTCAAGGTCATAAAAAACAAAAACAGAACAAAAAAACAAGAAAGACAGATTGTCAATAACCAGATTGGTTCCTGGAACACAAAGGGAACATTAGTGGAAAAAACTGGCAAAATCCAAAAAAGTTTGGAGTTTAGTTAATTATGTTGTACCCATGCTGCTATCTAAATTTTGATAAATGTACATGACAATATAAGATGATAACATTAAGGAAAATCAAAATTGAATGAGGAATACACAGAAACTCTCTATACTGTCATTTTTTTTTGTAAATCTGAAATTATTTCAAAGTAAAAAGTTGATTTAAAAGTTTATGAAATAATTGAATGATGGATCTAGGTAATGGTTAACTCAAGCTTTTAGAATATTACATAACCCCCCCCCCCGAAAAAAAAACAAAAACAAAAACAAAAACTAATGGGAACATTATAAATCAATTGTTCAGGCTGATAACACATGATCCCACAGATCAATCTCAATATCACAAAAATGAAGATAACTAGATATCATGTTCCTACTGATAGATGTGTACAACACTACATATAAAGTTGCATTTAAAAATAAATAACTATAAATCTGCTCAACCCTCTAAATTGAACTGCCAGTTTACTTAAAAAAGCAGGAGCAGTGGATTATGTAAAATGACATCACAGAAATGCAAAATAAGGGAAATTCTATAGAAAACCTTGTTTCAACAGACAAATTTCAAATAAAAATAAAAGAAACCCTATAGATTTAATGACATTTATGATATCAACAATATGCAAATGTGAACGTTGACCAGATTCCAAATCAGTCTCTCTCTCACACACACAGAAGAACATTTTTTGAGACAATTAGTTGTATTTTGAATGTGGACTCTGTGTTAGATGATGTGGAGGATACCAACATTAATAAAGCAAATGTATTTCACAGGGCCTAGCACACAGAAATGTTAAGCTTGGGGAGGACAGAAAACTTTCCCAGTACTAAAGTCTCTGCTGTAGATAAAAAAATTGTAACACCGCAAAAATGCTGGCTCTAAGGGTAGATATCCTTGTTGCAGCTAAACCTAATGATGGGAAAGTCTTCAGTTGTTTCTTTAAGTTTCTTAGTAACTGAGTGTTGCCCCAACGATTATCTCATTGTTTTTTTTGTAACCACCTATGTTCCTTTTCTGTGACTTTCTTGCCTGGAGAATAAAATGGAGAGAAAACCTGATTCAGGGCTATTCCTGGGATCTTTCTTCTCTTGAAAGAATTATTCCTGGGGGTAACCGTTTTGGGCCTCTCACTGCTCTGGAGAAATGGGCTTTGAGTAATCCTTTGCATCTCCATCACCCTGGGCTCGGAGAGGTGACAAATGATATTATTACATAAACGTTAAATTTCTTAGTGATAATGTAGCTGTGTATGGGAATGTTCTTGCCTCAGGAGATTCATGCTGAAATATTTAGTAGTGAAATGTCATGAAGTCTGCAACTTACTTTTTTGGCAAGATGTTAAGATCTAGTGAATCTAGGTAAAGTGAATATAGACATTCATTGTACTATCCTTTCAACTTTATCATAGGTTCATCCTTTTTCAAATAGAAAATGGGGAAGGTGTATTAGTGTTTATAGAAACAACAGAGAGAGAGAGAGAGAGAGCATGTTTGTGTGTGTGTCTCTGTATGTGTGCACATATGACAGAAAGATTTGTTTTAAGAATTGCCTTGTGATTTTGGGGAACTGGAAATTCTGAAATCTTTTAGGGCAAGCCTGTAGACTAGAAACTCATGTAAGGGTTGAAGTTACAGTCTTGAGTCTGAAATCTGAAAGGGAGGGCAGACAGGTTGTAAACTCAAGCAGGGTTTCTATGCTGGAGTTTTATGGCATAATTTCTTCTTTTTCTCGACATCGCAGTTTTGCTCTAAAGGCTTTTAACTGATTGCATGAGGCCCACGCAAATTATAGTGGGTAATCTGTTTTACTCAGAGTCTACTGATTTAAATGTTAATCACATGTAAAAAATACCATCACAGCAACATCTACACCAGTGTTTGATCCAGCATCTGGAGACTATATAGTCTAGCCAATTTGACACATAAAATTTTATTTATTTGTTTATTTTTATTTTAAGGACATTTATTTTTTAATTGATTGTACATATTTATGAGGTACAGAGTTATATTTCAATGCATGTGTATAATGTGCGATGACCAAAACAAGGTAGTTAGCATATTCATCATCACAAAACCTTATCATTTCTTTGTGATGAGAACATTTGATTTCCTCTCCTAGTCATTTGAGATCATAGAATAAATTATTTTTAATTATAGATGCCTAGCACTACTGTATATCACTAGAATTTATTTTTCCTATCTAACTATAATTTTGTGTCCATTAACCAACCTCTCCTTATTCTCCCTTCTTCCTCCCCTTGCCAGCTTCTAGCAACCACAATTCTACTCCGTACTTCTAAAAGTTCAACTTATTTTTAAGACTATATTTTTTGGAACAGTTTTAGGTTCACAACGAAATCGAGCAGAAGGTACAGAGAGTTCTCACATAACTCCTGCCCCATACACTTACAGCCTCCCCCATTATCAACATCCCCCACCAGAGTGGGACATTTGTTACAGCCGATGAACCTACATTGACACATCATTATCACTCAGAGTCCATAGTGCACATTAGGGTTCACTGATGAGTGTGGACAAAAGAAACATAAAAGTAACCATTGCAGGGGGCGAGGTGGTGGTGGGAATCTAGTGGCCTCATAGCTACTCTTTTAAAGCTCCTTATTGTGGGAGTGTCGGTGATGAGAGGGAGTGAGATTGGAGTGAGAAAGTTTTTGTTATATTCCATGCAAAAAATAGCAATGGCCAGATTTCAGGTAGTAGCAGTAGAGAAATAGAAGTGGAGCAACTATAAATACTATAAATAGATATAAGAAACGATAGAATGTGTCATTTATTCTGCTTTGAGGTTTAAAGCAGAGAGAAGATGCTAGGATAAACTTCTGCCTTGAAAGATGTTGTGAATAAAGGGCCGAATATCTTTATGGCCTTGCTACATGGTTACTTATTGTTTTGGCCTTAGTCATTGATAGTGTTAAAATGAAGCTACCTTATTTGGGAGAGAATCCATCTAACTTACATAATAACAACTATGAACACCTTAGCATGAACAAATTAATTTAATTATCATATCTAACATAGTTTAGGTAATTATTTTTTACTGGGATAAAGCGGGCAGGACTGTATGCATGCAGACAGCCCAATGAGGAAGGAATGGACATGGAGATATTCGGGATACTCATGTCAAGGTCACTGAGGAGGGAGAAAGAGTCATAAAATGCTAACACAGGAAAAGAAATAAGAAAAAGAGACTTGTTCCACCTCCTGTGGTAATCTATCCTTTCCTCCTTCCCCATCCTCAGGGCCATCCAAGAAAAGAACATCTTGCACATCTTTCAGGTCCTTAAAGTGTCCACGGGAATTGACTAGCCACATATAATATAGAAAGGCCACTCATTCCCACATAGGCAAAAGACTTTGAATTTCAATTACTATTTATGTGAGCACCAATTGATTTAGAGTCTGCCCACTCTCCCTCTGCTGCCAAAGTTACCTCTAAGATAAAGGAGGGCATATGCATTTCTCTAAATTGCAGAGAAAGATATGAGTCCAGTTCCCGATTGGAATAAATTACCTTACTTCACTCCACTTAATAAAAAACTCACGGAAATGAGAGAAAATATCCACATTTGCTCTGTGTTATGTGAGTAAAATAATCCTGTCTATTTTATTTATTTCTGATCAATTCATAAATCATAATTCTTAATAATTAATTTGTCTTCTATAACTGCTGGGCTTTTCCACAATTGTGTTTTCTTGTTCATAAACAAACACACATATAATGAACAAAATGGCAAAATTAAATCTAATTAAAATAAGGGTACTATTATCTGGAAGCTTCAAGTTTTCAACTTGCCCTATTATTACGCAGATTAATTTTTTAAAATCTATTTTCTTCGGTGAATGAGATTAAGAAATGTGTGCTTACACACACCCACCCACCCACCCACCCACCCACACACACACATGCAAACACACAACAAGGAACCTCAGAGTATTTTCTTTGAATTCCTTAAATACTAAAAGAGATACTGGGATGCTTTGGGGCATTTTTTTTTCTCTTTTAAGCTTCAACTTACTACTGTTTAGCTCAAGGATCCAAATACAGTATGCCAGCCTTAATTTAAAGGTAATTTTAATTAAACTCTTGGAGTTGATAAATGATTTCAGCAAAGTAGCAGGATAGAAAATCAACACACAAAATCGGTAGCATTTCTATTCTCCAAAAGTGAACATGCAGAAAGAGAAATCAAGAAAGCTTGCCCATTTACATTAGCCACCAAAAAAATAAAATACTTAAAAATTGAGTTGAGCAAGGATGTGAAAAATCTCTACAATGAGAACTACAAACCACTGCTGAGAGAAACTAGAGAGGATACAAGAAGATGGAAACATATCCCATGCTCTTGGATTGGAAGAATCAACATTGTGAAAATGTCCATACTACACAAAGTGATATACAAATTCAATGCAATCCCCATCAAAATTCAAATGACATTTTTCTCAGAAATGGAAAAAACTATCCAGACATTTATATGGAATAACAAAAGACCACGCATAGCCAAAGCAATGCTCAGCAAAAAAAAAAATAAATAAATAAAGCTGGAGGCATAACACTACCTGACTTTAAACTATACTACAAAGCTATAATAACCAAAAAAGCATGGTACTGGCATAAAAACAGACACACTGATCAATGGAATAGAATAGAGAATCCAGAAATCAACCCACACACCTACAGCCATCTGATCTTTGACAAAGGCACCAAGCCTATGCACTGGGGAAGACACTGCCTCTTCAGCAAATGGTGCTGGGATAACTGGATATCCACATGCAGAAGAATGAAACTAGACCCATACCTCTCACCATATACTACAATCAACTCAAAATGTATTAAAGAATTAAATATACACCCAGAAACAACAAAACTTCTTAAAGAAAACATAGGAGAAACACTTCAGGAAGTAGGACTGGACACAGACTTCATGAGTATGACCCCCAAAGCATGGGCAACCAAAGGAAAAATAAACAAATGGGATTATATCAAACTAAAAAGCTTCTGCACAGCAAAAGAAACAATTAACAGAGTTAAAAGACAACCAATAAAGTAGGAGAAAATATTTTCAAAATATATATCTGACAAAGGATTAATATCCAGAATATACAGGGAACTGAAACAACTTTACAAGAAAAAAACAAGCAACCCAATTAAAAAATGGGCAAAAGAGCTAAATAGGCATTTCTCAAAGGAAGATATACGAATGGCCAACAGACATATGAAAAAATGCTCAACATCACTCAACATTCGGGAAATGCTACTCAAAACCACACTGAGATACCATCTCACCCCAGTTAGGATGGCTAATATCCAAAAGATTGTAAATGATAATTGCTGGCGAGGTTGCGGAGAAAAAGGAACTCTCATACATTGTTGGTGGGACTGCAAAATGGTGCAGCCTCTATGAAAAATGGTATGGAGGTTTCTCAAACAATTGTAGATAGATCTACCATATGACCCATCCCAAATGTCCATCATCAGAAGAGTGGATACGGAAAATGTGGTATATCTACACAATGGAATACTACTCAGCTATAAAAAAGAATAAAATACTGCCATTTGCAATGACATGGATGGACCTAGAGAGAATTATATTAAGTGAAACAAGTCAGGCACAGAAAGAGAAATATCACATATTCTCACTTATTTGTGGAAGGTAAAAATAAATAAATAAATACACAAAAAAACGGTGGGGGGGGGAGGAAGAAGACATAACAATTACAATTCCTTGAAGTTGATATGACAAGCAAACAGAAAGGACATTGTTGGGAGGGAGGGGGAAGAGGGAAGAGGGAGGGAGGTTTCGTTAATTGGCCACAATAATCAACCACATTGTATATTGACAAAATAAAATAAAAGTTGGAAGGAAAAAAAAAGAACACACATAGATTAAAGTTAAGGAATGGAAAAGGATATTCTTTGCAAACAGAAACCAAAAGAGAGTAGCAGGAGCTAGAAATATATATCAGAAAATATAGATTTTAATTTAAAAACTCTAATAAAAGACAAAAAGTTCTTTATATGACATTAAAGAAAATAAAAAGTATTTTTGAAATACTCTCAAAATATGATCACTAATGGAAAACACTGTAGGGTAGATAGAATATTTCAATTATCAATACTCTGTTAAAATGACAGAATGCCAGGAAACAGCAGTCAGAGAGTAAGATAGAGAAAAACAGAAGGCAGCAGGAATGTATATATGTGTTATAGGAATCATAATAATATGCTGTGTGTGGTTCAGAAGACCAGGAATATGTCTATCTTTTATTGCTCTTCTTACCTAACAGTTTTTTTAAAATTCTCAAAATCATACCCATCAATTACCCTATCATTTCAGGAATTGCTTATAAAATTACATATCAAAGATTCTTTTCATTTACCATGTTAATTTAAAACAGGAACTTTTAAGTACAAAATTTTAACAACATAATCAATTGGGAAGTATTTTAGTCTTTGTGTTTGTGTAATTAATATTTCATAGGTAAATTCTGAATTAAAAACATGAAATAATTAGTAAATAATACAATATTGTATAAATATTTAAGTGCCCTATTATGTGTTACCAAACTTATGGAATCAGAGAAAGATGTGGTTTCTTAGCAGGAACTGGAAACCAGAACATGCAATGGATATAGTAATTGCTTGGAGTGCACTGATATTTTCATCATTTCTAAATTTTTTATTGACATGGGAAGTTTATTTAGTGAAATCATGTGCCTCAAACTTACGGTGTTTTTAACCATAGTATGTCGTGAAGTATTACATTGTAAATATATACAGTAGTAATGAGTTGCCATTTAATTGTGAAATTTTACCTCAACAAGAAAGCTACTAGGAAAGGGGAATGCACAGAGAGTTCTGGGTGACAAATTATTATCTTTTCAGTTAGCTGGGTCAAACTAAGATGAAAACCTATGAGTAGGCCACACTTCAAAGATATTATATAATGAAAATGGCCTTCATTTAAGCCAATAAATTTGCAAGCATATTCATTTTAAGAGGATAAAACACGGACATTAATTTTATGTGTATCACCTTCAGTGGTTAACATTTTACATTCTTTGATATTCTAAATGTATAGTATTTCTTAAAAAGTTGAACTTAACAGTAATCAAGACAGTGTGGTATTGGTAAAAAATAGACAGATACTCATAGATCAATGGAGCTGAATAGAGAGCCCAGAAATAGACCCACATAAATATAGTCAACTGATCTTTAACAAGGAGGAGAGGCAATATAATGGAGAAAACATAGACTTTTCAACAGATAGTGCTGGAACAACTGGATTTCCACATGCAAAAAACAAAACAAAACAAAACAAAACAAAAAAAAACCTAAAACAGAAACAAATCGAGACACAGACCTTACACCCTTCACAAAAACTAACTCAAAATGGATCATAGACCCATATGTAAAACACTAAAGTATAAAAATGTTGGAAGATAACTTAGAAGAAAAACTAGATGACCTTGGGCTCGGTGATGACTTTTTAGATATAAAACCAAATGCACAATTCATGAAAATATTGAGAAGCTCTAGCTCATTTAAATTAAAAATTTCTGCTCTGTAAAAGACACCGTCAAAACAATGAGAAGACAACTCACAGACTGGGATATTTGTAAATGGCATATCAAATAGAGAGCTGTTGTCCAAAATGTACAAAAAAACCCCTCAGAACAATAAGATCACAAAAAACATTTTTAAAAAAATGGGCCAAAGACCTTAACAGATATCTCATGAAGGAAGATATACAGATAACAAGCATATGAAAAGATGCTCCGCATCATATGTTATCAGGGAATTGCAAATTAAAAGAACAGTGAAATACCACTGCAAATCTATTAGAATGGCCAAAGTCCAGAACACTAACAACACCGAATGATAGCAAGGATGTGGAGCAACAGGAACTCTCATTCATTACTAGTGGGAATGAAAAATGGTACAGCCACTTCAGAAAACAGTTCAGTGGTTGTTGCTTACAAAACTAAACATACTCTTACCATATGATCTAACAATTATCCTTCTTGGTATTTATCCAAAGGCGTCGAAAACTTATGTCCTAACAGAAACTTATCCAGAGATGTTTATATATTCATAATTGTCAAAACTTGGAAGCTAGCAAAATGTCCTTCAGTAGCTGAGTGAATAAATAAACTGAGGTACATTCTCAGAATGGAATCTTATTCAGCACTAGAAACAAAATGAGCTACTAAGCAATGAAAAAACATAGAGGATACTTAAATGGATTTCACTAAGACAAAGAAGCCAATATGAAAAGGCTAAATTATGTATGATTACAACTATATGACATTCTAGATAAGACAAACATGTGGGACAATGAAAAGATCAGTAGTTACTTGGGATTAAATGGGAGAGAAGGATGATTAGGTAGAATATGGAGGATTTTCAGGATAGTGAAATTACTCTGACATGACACTATAATGTTGGATATGTGTCATTACATATTTGTCCAAATTCACAGAATGTACCTCACCAAGAGTGAATCCTAATGTAAGCTATGGACTCTGGGTGACAATGATGTGTCAATGTAGGTTCATCAATTGTAACAAATGTACCATGCTGGTGGGGAGGTTGATGTTGGGGAAGACTATACATGTGTGGGGCAAGGGTTATATGGGAAATCTCTGTATCTTCTGCTTGATTTTGTTGTGAACCCAAAACTGCTCAAAAATTTAAGTCCACCTTAAAAAGTTGAGCTTATAATATATTCAGCTATTATATAATAGCCCCTTCTTTTTCTACTTAATATTGTGGGAAGTTTTTCCTAAATTATTCAAACTCTTTATAAGCATACTGCAATGGCTATATAATCCTCCATTCTATTGATTTTCTTGGTTTCCTTTATGACTTCTTTTTACCTTTCCCTATAAACAACATTACAAATATCATTTGTGTATATCTATGTATTTAAGATTATATCTTCAGGGAAGAGTCACAGAAGTAAAACTATAATGTCAAAGGAAATGAGCAATGTTAGATTCTAGGAAGATTAATGTTGCTAAACTGCTTCTTTAAAATTTCCATGTACTTTCCCCCCAACATGTACTAACCCCCCCAATGGGTTAGAGTGACCATTTGACAGAGCTCTTTAACAGCATTGAAGGATTTTTTAAAAATTTATTTTAATATGATAGACATCATTTTGTTGTAGCAATATATGTATACTTGATTACTAATGCCCTTGTAAATACTTGGTTCACATCACTACAGATTCTGATATGCAGCAATAATATCAGCTTCTGTTACTAAGTTGATATTAACCTCTATGGTTAATTACAAACAATTTTCAAAAGCCTTTTCCAGTTGTGAGGTGGTTGCCATAAGTGATTCTGATCGTAATTTCTGTATAACTTTAAAAATTCAAGAGAGGTCTTTGATGTGACTATTACAAAAAACTTCTATATATGAACTAATTTAGTGCAGCTATTTTAAGTGTAGATTTTGGAAAATTTGTCTTAATGTTTGCATTGGTAACAGCAGTTTTATTTAAGAAACATTTATTAAGCAGTTACTATGTGCTTATTATTGTGCTCAGTTCTGGAAATATTTTGGTGAATAAGATAGATAAAATTTCTGTCTCCATGAAGCATAGATACTATTGAAATATAAATTTATATGCATTTTGAATTACTGAAATTAATTCTGAGGTGTAAACACAATGTTATAATTCCTGAAATTTACTTTTCTTACAATATATTTAGTTTCCCAGCTAAATATCAAAGTAAATGTCTTATTATCTCACTTATTGTGTTATATTTATATATAGCATTTTAAATGTTGTTGCATTCCCAAATTAATTTAGTATATGAAGTAAAACACTTACTTTGAAAACCTACAACTACTATCTTTTTGTGTCACACAAAGGAAATATTAGTCTTAAATATCTCTACATGTACTGATTTTACAGTAATAATCGTTCCCTCTCTCTATAGCATGCAACTGGAAAAACACTGATTAACAAAGAAATATTTGGGGGAAAACATGTCTGTATATGCACTCTAATGTGTATACTCTAATAAAGCTATTTTATGGTACCACAATAAAATATTAAACAAATGTTCTCTATTAATAAATCTTTGACAATTTCTTCTTTTTTTTTTTTTAAATGTCCTTTTTGTGACCACGCTCAGCCAGTGAGCGAACCGGACATCCCTATATAGGATCCGAACCCGCGGCGGGAGCGCTGCTGCGCTCCCAGCGCCGCACTCTCCCGAGTGAGCCACGGGGTCGGCCCGACAATTTCTATTATGATGAACTTCAACTAACATTTTGATAGATTGCTCTATAGAAATATTTGAAGAAAAGTTCAGTTTTTGTTTTTTTAAAAAATAGCATACATGCTGTGTAGCTCCCACCACCTCTGCCCAACCAGTTGTCTCCTGCAACTGCTGCTGCTGACCACAGCTGCTGCTGCTGTAGCCAACCACACAACTACATTGGCACAGTGAATGTCACAAGTGGAATTTCTAGAGAGAGGTGAGCTAGAATAGCCCTGTGATCCAGTGGCCCAAAAAGCAGGGGGAATTATGGTGTCCCCACAGTCCTGCACTCAGGAGTGGGAACTACTTGCACAGCCCACAGAACTGTGTTGACTTGTGATGGATACATGTGAACTTCCAGCAAGTGCAGTAACTCCGGATAGTATTTTTATTTTTGTGTCTGGCTTATTTCACTTAACACAATGAACTCCAGGTTCATCCATGTTGTCACAAATGGCAGGATTTCCTTCTCTTTTAAAGTTTGAATAATATTCCACTATGTATATATACACACATATATAAATATATATATCGCATTTTCTTTGTCCATGCATCTATTGACAGACACTTAGATTGTTTCCATATTTTAGCTATTGTGAATAATGTGGAAATAAACATGTGCGTGTAGATATCACTTGTAGATTATGGTTACATTCCTTTGGCTATACAGTATACCCAGAAGTGGGACTGCTGGATTGCTGAATCATATTGTAGTTTATTTTTGATATTTTGAGAAACTTCCATGCTAGTTTCTATAATGTCTCTATCAATTTACATTTCCACAAACAGTATACAAGCACTCCCTTTTTCTTTTTCTTCAATCTTTTCCACCACTTGTTATCTTTTGCTTTTTTGATAATAGCCATTCTAATAGGCGTGGGGTGATATCTCATTGTGGTTTTGATTTGCATTTCCCTGATGATTAGTGATGCTGAGCACCTTTTCATATACTTGATGGCCATTTGCATGTCTTCACTGGAGAAATGCCTATCCTTCACTCATTTTTAAATCAGGTTATTCGCTTTTTGCTATTGAGAGCTGATTGAGTTCCTTATGTATTTTGAATATTAACCCCTTATCAAATATGTGATTTGCAAATATTTTCTCCTTACTATAGGCTGTCTTTTCACTGCTGATTGCTTTCTTTGCTGGGCAGAAGCTTTTCAGTTTGATGCAATCACACTTGTTTATTCTGCTATTGTTGCCTATGCTTCTGGGGTCATATACATAAAAAAAATCATTGCTCAGAACAATACCAAAAAGTGTTTTGCCTATGTTTTCTTCTAGTAGTCTTGCACAGTTTCAGATCTTATGTTTAAGTTATTGATCCACTTTGAGTTGATTTTTGTATATGGTATGAGACAAGGATCCTCCATTTTCTGCTTGTGAATATCCAGTTTTTCCAACATCACTTATTGAAGAGACGATATGTTACTCATTATGTAGATAATTTCTGTTGTTTGTTTAAAAAAAGAACATGAGTAGACCATAAATGGGTGAATTTATTTTGGGGCTCACTATTCAGTTCCATTGGTCTATATCTCTGTTTTTAATGTCAGTATAACACTGTTTTGATTATTGTAGTTTTATAATGTATTTTGAAGTCAGGAAGTGTGATCCTTCAGCTTTGTCCTTCTTTCTCAAGATTTTACTGGTATATTAGTTTTATAGATTTGTTGTAACAAAATACCATAGACTGGGTGGCTTATTTTTTTTTTACTGGTTATGAATATTCATGGGGTATAAAGCAAATTGTCACCACTCGTGACTAAGATGTGATGGCCAGATCTATACTGGCAGCATGCCCATTACCACAAATTGTGATTATACCCCATGTCACTCCTCAATTATCTCCCCAATTATCCCTGACCTCCCTCCCCATCCCCTTTTCAAATCTCCATTTGAATCCTTAATAAGGAATATATAAAAATTGAAGGGCTTCTAACATTTAAGTTAATAAGCCAAATATAATATAAAAGTAACATGTTATATGCAAGTTAACATCTAGAATATGTCATAAAATTAACAAAACAAGAATTATGGGAGATTTGAGCATTCTTTTTTTATTGGTTATGAATATTCATGAGATACAAAGCTGATTGTCACCTCTTCTGCCCAAGATGTGAAGCCCAGATCCATACTGGCAGCATGCCCATTACTACAAATTGCGAATGTACCCCATGTCCTCCACCCAATTATCACCAACCTCCCTCCCCCTCTCCCTTTCCCCTACTCCACTTTGTATCCCTAGGTATGTTCTCTCCCTCTGCAAGTCCAACACACTACTGTGATCTTTCTTTCCTTCCTTCTTTCTCTCTTAGCTCCCACTTATGAATGAATACACAAAGTATTTATCCCTCTGTGCTTTGCTTATTTCACTCAACATAAGTTTCTCCAAGCTCATCCATGCTGTTTAAAGAATAGAAATTTATTTTCTTATAGTTCTGTAGACTAGAATACAAAATTGAGGGTAGGTTTCTGGTGAGGTCTTTCTTCCTGGCTTGCCAATGACCACCTTCTTATAAACACAACAGTTATATTAACCAGGGCTCTCCAGAGAAACAGAATAAGTAGGAAATATATACATAAAATTCAATCTTCCTCTGTCTTTTTGTTCTATTTGGTTTCTCAACAGATTGAATGATTCCCACCCACACTGTGCAGGGCCCTCTGGTTTACTCATTCCACCAATTCAAATCCTAATTTCTTCCAAAATTTCCTTTACAGACACACCCAGAAATAATATTTTACCTGCTGTCTGGGCATCCTATGGGCCAGTCAAAAATCAACCATCACACCAATTGGATTAGGGCCCAGCCATATAATCTCATTTAACCTTAATTACCTCTTTAAAGGCCCTATCTCCAAATGCAGTCATATTTTGAAGTATACTGTGCAATAGGACTTCGACATACAAATTTTAAAGTGACATAATTCAGTTCATAAAAATCGAAGACTTCAACACCCCAGATCAATAATTGACAAATTTATCAGGCAGAAAATATTCAAGGGCATAGTTGAACTGAACAGCTTTATTAGTCAACTGGATGCAATTGACATTTATAGAGTTCTTCATCCAAAAATAGCAGAAAACACATTTATCTCAAGCTCACATGGAACATTCAGCAGAATAGACCACATTCTGGGCCATCAATCACATGAGGTATGCAAGAATTATTCAACATCTGAAAATCAGTCAAATATAGTTAACTGATCTTTGGCAAAGGAGCATAGGTAACTTAATGGAAAAAGCATAGTCTTTTCAACAAATGGTGCTGGAACAACTGGTTGTACTTATATAATAAAATGATACTACATACAGAACTTACACTTTCTGCAAAAATTAAATCAAAATGGTTCATAGACATACATGTAAAACATAAATCTATAGTACTTCTTTTTAAAAATGTAGGTGAAAATCTAAGTAGCATTAGGTTTGGTGAGAAATTTTTAGATACAATACCAAAAGTATGATCTCCAGAATAAAATATTAATAAGTTCTGTTTTATTAAAATTGATACGACAAGCAAACAGAAAGGACATTATTGGGGGGGGAGGGGGGGAGGGAGGTTTTGGTGATGGGGAGCAATAATCAGCCACAATGTATATCGACAAAATAAAACTTAAAAAAATAAAAAATAAAAAAAATAAAAAAAAAATTGAAAACATCTCTCTCCTATGAAAGGAGATGTTTAGAGATTTAAAAACAAGCCACAGACTGTGAGAAAATTTATGTAAAAAGTATATATGATAAAGGGCTTGTGTCCAGCTTACACAAAGAACTCTTAAAACTCAATATGTAAACAAGCAAAGCAATTATTAAATGGACAAAAGATCTAAAAAGACACTTCACCAAAAAGACATATGGAAAGGGAAATAAGCATATGAATTTCAAATTGATAGCACAATGAGATACCACTACATAAATGTTAGAATGGCTAATGTCCAAAAACTAACACCAATTCCTTGTAAGGATATGAAATAACATTAATTCTCATTCATTAGTGGTGGAAATCAAAATGGTACAGCTGCTCTGGAGGATATTTTCAGTTTCTTTTTTTTTTTGAGGTTTTTATTTTTTTTTATTTTTATTTTTTTTAAATTTTATTTTGTCGATATACATTGTGGCTGATTATTGCTCCCCATCACCCAAACCTCCCTCCCTTCTCCCTCCCCCTCTCCCCCCCAACAATGTTCAGTTTCTTATTAACATAATTTTACTATGTCATCTAGCAATTGCAATCCTAAGTATTTACTCAACTGATCTGAGAATTTATGTCCATACAAAAATTTTCCTGTGAATGTTTGTAACAGATTTATTCATAATCACTGCAAACTGGAAACAATCAAGATGCCTGTCAATAGGTGAATGGACAAATAAATTCTGTTGCATCCGTAGAATGGAATTTTATTCAGCAATAACAATAAGTGAGTTATCAAGCCATGAAAAGACATGTAGAAACCTTAAATGCATATTGTAAAGTAAAAATCTAGTATAAAAGACTACATACTCTACAATTCTAGCCATATGACATTTTGGAAATGACAAAGCTATAGATGTGGTAAAAAGATTAGTGGTTTCCAGGTTTAGGAAAACGTTGAAAAGGTCAAACATGAGGTAATTTTTAGGGCTGTGAAATTATTCTGTGACACTATAATGGTGGATAAATAACACCAGGTATTTGTCAAAACCCATAGAATTTTACAGCATAAGGAGTGAAATTTAATTTATAAAAATTAGTCAGGGGATACAAGGATAAAATGTAGAATGTGAGAAAGCAATTTAACTGTATTAAGAATTATGAAACATGCTTATGGAAGAGGGTGGGGAAAAAAGATGCTGACCTAAGTAATTTTGGAAATGAGCTAAAAAACACCTGCACATAATCACTTTCCTCTGATTGATAAAACTATTTCCCATGAAGATATGGATTAACAATTCTGATATGGCTATGCTTGTATACTGGAATTGAAGAATTGGTGTCAAACAGTGGGAGCCAGTTTTCTCACTGTTGAAATGGAAGTTTACAGATAAGCAAAGAGAGGAGGCTAGAATGGTCCATGTGATAATGGGTTAGAGTAGGAGTCATCAGCATAAACTCATGTGTAGCCATATATGAATAACAGTTGATTGTACACACACACAAACACACAAGGGTTAGTATACACACATATATCTCCTTGTTTTGTCGATTGAGAGGAACTTGAAGCAAGAATACTGCAGTAGCAATGAGCATGCCTTTGTTTTGAATACTATTCTTTAAAAAAAGGAAAGAAGTCTCCTTGAAGAAATGGCTGAATCTATGACTGGGCCAGGACATACACAAGATGAGCCTGGCGCATCTTGTAGTTCCAGAAAGTAAGTAAGAGCTCAAACACACCTACACCCACACCCACACCTCCTCATTCACCCACATACACAGATGTACAGACACACAAATGATAAAAGTATGTCAAAGAGACACTAGAACTAACTGAAAGAGCTCAAATTGCCAAAGCTGGAACAATTTGAGAAACATAAAAAAGTAGTATTGTGTTACAACTCAAAGGGTAAGATAAATACTGATGAGTCCATAGTGATATAAATAAATAATTGAATAAATAACTAAGTGAGAGGAAAGAGACAAATCTGCCATGTAGAAAAATCCAAATAGTTTATGTTGATACTCTATTCTCAAGGAGGTGGGACATAACTTTTTATTCCTTAAATATTGAATGTGCATAGAAATTTCCTTCCAAAAATTATAGTATGGGATGGAGAAAAAAAAATTTACAGTAGAGAAATCTGACAAGTACTATATCAGTCAGATAATCAAGGCAAACATCATCGGTGATAAGTCATGTGTATGATATGTTCCCTTAATATGATGTAGTAAAAATGACACTTTGCCTCTGAGGTCTTCCTCCCCCAAATTGCATAATCCCAATCTTATTATGATAAACCACTAGACAATCCCTAATTGAAAGACATTCTAAACAATAACTGAGAAGTATCCTGTAAAACTCTTCAAGTCATCAAAATAAGGAAAGTCTGAGAAACTGTCATAACCAAGATGTGCCTAAGGAGACATGGTGATGAAATGTAATGAAATATCCTTCATGGGATCCTGTAACAGAAAAAAGACATTAGGAAAATCTTTAAAAACTGAATAAGTTATGGATTTGTATTAATACTAATTTATCAAAATTGGTTCATTAATTGTAACAAATAGACTATATTGATATGAGGCGTTAGTTATAGTAAACATTGGGTGTGGGCTGTGTGGGAAATTCTCAATGCTATATTCAAAATTTTTCTGTAAATCTAAAACTTTTACAAACTTACCATTTAAAGAGTCAATAAAATAAAATATACAGAACCAAAAATGTACCAATAAAGCCAAACTTTTTTTCCAAAAAGGTTAATAAATTCTCAACTAGACTAAACAAACAAACAAAAATGATAAAACACAAATTATCAACATCAGGATTTAAAGAGATGGCATCACATAGACCCTGAAGATTTTGTACACAATAGAATACTACTCTGTCATAAAAAAGGAATGAAATATTGTCATTTGCAGCAACATGGATGAACTTAGAGAAAATCATGTTAAATGAAATAAGTCAGGCACAGAAAAAGAAATGTCCTCACTCATAAGTGGGAGCTAAAAAATAAACACATATATATATATTTTAAAAAGGAATATACAACAATCACAATAATACGGTGAACTTTCAAAAGAATAACTGAGGTTATCAGAGGTGAGTAAGGGGAAGGGGGGAAGGGAGGAATTGGTAAAGGGCCACAACATAATGATGGCATTGTATATTGTTGAATATAATAATTATTCTGATTTGAGCATTGCATATTGCAACAGGTATTGATATTCAACTCTCTACCCCACAGATATGTACAATCAACTATGCTACAATAAAAATTAAAATTAAAAAAATAAATAAAAAGAAAGTCTTTAAAAGAAAAACAAGCACAATATGAAAAAATTCCAGAATAATGTTAACAACATAGATTACATGGAAAAAATCTTAAGACAATATAGCACACTTATGCATGAGGAAATTTTCAAAAATAAAAAAAACGCTAAAAATATTAATGAAATTTAATTTATAATTATAAACCTCCCAATGAAGAAAATTTCAGAGCAAATAATTTTCCACTAAATTCTATCAAACATTAAAGAAAGAAACACTACCATATTAAATAAACAGTTTTCAAAAATAAAGGAGGGAGTATATCCCAACTCATTTATGAAGCCAAATATTCTTGATACCAAAACTTGACAAGGATATAGCAAAAGAACAAAATTATATTTTAATGTCTCTCAATTTCTCAACATAATGTTAGAAAATTGAATCTAGAAACATTTGCACAATGAACATTATGCTAAATATCCTAGCCAATATGATAAGTCCAGACCAATAGTACAGGAATAAAGATTGGAAAGGAATAAGTACGTCTGTCTTTTTGTGTGTGACACAATTGTCTATATAGAATTCTAAGCAGTTTACAAACATTATTGCTAGTATTAATGTTATTATATCAGGGTCTCAGGATAAAAGTCAGTATAAACAAATCTCTTGGAAGGCAGCTATGCTCACCACTAAACCACCAATGTCACCAGCAATCACGTGTGAACAAAATAAAGCCGGAGGTATCACACTACCTGACTTCAAATAATACTACAAAGCTATTGTAACCCAAATACCATGGTACTGGTATAAAAATAGACATTCAGACCAGTGGAATAGAATTGAGAACCCAGAAATCACCCCTCAGGCTTATAGCCATCTGATATTGGACAAAGGCCACAAAAATCTACATTGGGGAAAAGGCTGCCTCTTCAACAAGTGGTGCTGGGAAAACTGGATGTCCATATGCAGAAGAATGAAACCAGATATGCATCTCTCACCATACGCTAAAATCAACTTGAAATGGATTAAAGATTTAAGTATAAGACCCAAAACTGTAAAATTACTAAGGGAAAATATAGATGAAAGACTTCAGCAACTAGGTCTGGGCACAGACTTTATGAACAAGAGCCCAAAAGCACAAGCAGCAAAAGAAAAAAATAAACATATAGGACTATACCAAACTAAAAAGCTTCTGCACAGCAAAGGAAACAATCAACAGAATGAAACAACAACCCATAGAGTGGGAGAAAATTTTTGCTAACTATGCATCTGAGAAGGGATTAATATCCATAATATACAAGGAACTCAAACAATTACATAGTAAAACAAACAAACAAACAAACAAAAAACCAAAAACAAAAACCAAAAAACAAGAAACTCAATTAAAAAATGGGCAAAGGAACTGAATAGACATTTTTCAAAGGAAGACATACAAATGTCCAACAGGTACATGAAAAAGTGCTTAGTATCACTAGTCATCAGGGAAATGCAAATTAAAACTATATTGAGATTGAGGTACCACCTCACCCCAGTTAGACTGGGTGAATAACAAATGCTGGCAAGGGTGTAGGGAGAAGGAAACACTCCTATGCTGTTGGTGGGACTGTAAATTAGTACAACCACTATGGAAAACACTATAGGGGTTTCTCAAACAACTACAGACAGATCTTCCATATGATCCAGCAATCCCACTTCTGGGTATATACCCAGAAGAATGGAAATCACCATGTTGAAGGGATACCTGCACTCCTATGTTTATCACAGCTCTGTTTACGATAGCCAAGACATGGAACCAAACCTAAATGTCCATCGATGGATGATTGGATAAGGAAATCGGTATATGTACACCATGGAATACTACTCCGCCATAAAAAAGAATGAAATGTTCCCATTTGCAACAACATGGATGAGCCTGGAGAAACTTATGTTGAGTGAAATAAGCAAAACACAGAGGGATAAATACCACATGTACTCACTCATATGTGGGAGCTAAGAGAGAAAGAAAGAAGGAAAGAAAGACCACAGTGCTGTGTTTGACTTGCAGAGGGAGAGAACATTCTATGGTCTACAAAGTGGAGTGGGGGAGAAGGGGAGGGGGAGGGAGGTTGGGGATAATTGAGTGGAGGATACAGGGTACAAATGCAATTTGTGGTTATGGGTATACAGCCAGTATGAATCTGACTCCCACATAATGGGCATGGGAGGTAACAATCAGCTTTGTATCTCATGATTATTGATAACCAATAAAAAAATCACTTGTGTTTCTGAATATTTGTAAAGCAAATTAAGTAAATAGATTTAAGCACTTTTTCAAAAGCCTGAAATCAATGAAATACAGAGGAAAATTACAATAAAAGATGCACAGGACTTCTATACTTGAAACAGCAAAAGTCTGCTGAGAGAAATTGAAAGACAACTAAATAAATGGAAATATGAACATATACGTTGTTCACAGGTTGGAATACTCAGTACTGTTAAGATTTCAGTTTTCCCCCAAATAGTCTCTAGATTCAATGCAGTACTACTACTAATAAAAAAAAAAAAATCCTACTATCTTTTTGTGTAAATTGACAAACTGATCCTGGATTTATATGGAAATTTAAAAAAATCTAGAATGAGCAAAACTGCTTTGAAAAAGATGAAGAAAAATTAAAGACTTGTACTTCCTCATTTTTAGGCTTACTGTACAGCTACAATTTCTAATGCAGTAAGGTACTAGAATAAGAATCATTAAATAGATTAATAAAGTAGAATATAGAGTCCCTTCAACATTTACATACATAGCCAGTTTATTTTTGGATTTTGACCCATAACTCATACCATAAACAAAAATTATTTAGATAATTAGATATGAATCACAGCACTAAGCATATAGCTGTAACTATAAACTTCAAAAAGAAAATGTAAAAGAATATCTTCAAAGTATTGAGGTAGGCCAAAATTTCTTAGAAAGGCAACATAGAAGACTAGTGATGAATTGTACTTCATCAACATTTCAACTTGTACTTTTCAAAACACAGCATTAAGAGTATGAAAAGGCAAATCACAGACTGGGATAAAATACTCACAATACACATATATGATAATGGTGATATTTCTAGAATATATAAAGAGCTGCCACAACTGAATAATAAACAGAAAAACAACCCAATAAAACTGCCAAAAGACCTGAACACATACTTCAAAAATTAAGATGGTTTTGAGTTTTCTGATAAATAATGATGCTGAGCATTTTATGTACTCAACATCATTATTTATCAGAAAACTTAAAACCACAATAAGATTCAGACAAAAACCTGAACATAAATGTTTAGAGCAGGTCTCATCATAATCAAAAATAACTGTAAACAACTCAAATGTCCTTTTACTAGTGTTTGGATAAACATATTGTGGTATATCTATGCAATGGAATACTATTAAGCAATGTAAAGTAATAAACTATTGATACACACAAAGATATGGATGAATCTCAAAACATTGTGCTAAGTGAAAAAAAAAATGCCAGTCTTACATGCTATATGATTTGATCTGCTTGAAATTATTAAAAATGATAAATTGCAGTTATGGAGAATAGATAAACAGTTCTCATTGGTTAGGAATGAGAAGAAGATAAGACTTTAAAGAAATAGCATAACAGAATTTTTTTAGAGTGAAGAAACTGCTCTAATATCCTGATTATAGTGGTGGACCATAAATATATATATGTGTTTAAATTCATAGAACTGTACACCAAAAATGTCATTTTTTGCTGTTTGATGTTTTAGAAAATACAATTTTTAAGATTTACAATGAAAAACCAGTAGCTCCCCACTAGAATGGATAAAATAAAAGAATTGAAAGCACCAAATATATGTTAGAATGTGAAGAAAATACAACTCCCATACATTGCGTATGAGAATGCAAAAAATAATACAACCAGTTTGGAAAAAAATGTGCTGATTTCTTAAAAAGTTAAAGCACACACACTGCAGGATATTCTACTTTATTTATCCAAAAGGAATGAAAATACATGTCTGCAAAAGGACTTGCAGATGAACGTATATAACATCTTTATTCATAATAGCCACAAAGCAGAAAGAATGCAAATATCCATTTATAGGTAATGAAATAAATAATTTGTAGCTTTTTATTATAATGGAATACCACTCACCAAAAAATATTAATTCTTATTCATTGATACAACATGGACGAATCTTAAAAACATTGTGATTAGTAAAAGAAGTGAGGTATGAAACATTATACATTGTGTGATAACATTCATATGAAGTTCTGAAACAGGCATAACTAAACTATTGTGATAGAAATCTACTCAGTGGTTTCCTCAGGTGAAAAAGATGGACTTCGAAAGGCACAAGGAAACTTTTTGGTGAAATTGAAATGTTCCGTGTCTTGGTGTGGTGATTCTTAATCAGTTGTATAAAACTGCCAAAATGTGTAGAGTTATACACTTTAAAATTTGATCATTATTGTATATAAAATAGACCTCAATAAAAATGATTTCAAATTAGCAATTTTGCATATAATATGAGAAATGAAAATTCAAATTTAACTGAGACGACATTTTCCACCTAACATATTAATGAAAGATGGACAGCATACTCTGGCAGTGTTGCTTCAGAGAGATGGGAAACTTCAGACATTGCTGGTGGAAATGCAAAATATTATATACCCAATATTGTGGAGAATTAGATAATATTGAGCAAAATTATTTATGAATTTACTCTTTGACTCAACAATCTCACTTCTAGAAATGTATCCCAAGATACACTGATAAAAGATTAAAAGCTATATTCAATTCATTGCAGCAATATTTGTAATAGCAAAAATATGGAGTCAATGCAGATATACATCAATAGGGGCCTGGTTAAATAAATGATGATATATTCATATAACTATGTATTTTGTCACTACAAAATAAAATGAGTAAAATCTTTTGATATTGTGGTATAGTGATCTTAAAGATATGTTATTGAGTAAAAAATAAAAGGAAAGTGGAGAAATTCTGTATAGTATGCTATTATGATGGTTAGTTTTATGGGTCAACTTGACTGGGTTGTGAGGTAGCCAAATATTTGGTTAAACACAATTTTGGGTATGATTTTGAGGGCATATCTGGATGAGATTAATATTTAAATTAGTAGACTGAGTAAAACAGATTTCCCTCCCCAATGTGGGTGGGCCTCATCTGATTGGCTGAAGGCCTGAATAAAGCAAAGACTGAGCATGGGAGAATTCACTCTTTGTGCTTGTCAGTTGTTGAGCTTGGATATCAGTCTTCTCCTGCTTTTGAATTCAGATTAGAACTGACATCATTGGCTGCCCTGATTCTCAGGCCTTTGGGCTGCAGATCTTGGGATTTCTTAGCCTCTAAATCACAGGAGCCAATTTCATTAAATAAGTTTCTCTCTCTCTCTCTCTGTGTATATATATATATATATATATATATATATAGAAACTGATATATGTTTGTGTATGTTTACTGTTGAATACACACACACACATTATATGTAGCATATATATTTGCTTTTATTAAAACAATTGAGAAATGTACCAAACCATAAAGAAACAATTATCTGAGGGTGGAGAGAGTGAAGAGGATGGAAAAGACAAAGAAATAACCTAGACTTTCCTGAACATATCTTGCTTTTTTACATTTCACTTTGGAATCTTTCAAATGTTTACTTATATAACAAACAATATTTATGGTCTGACAAAATTTCTAATTACACTCAGTTCTAATACGGATAGACATATATAGAGCCCAGGTACCTTTAATATGTTGAATGCAAACCTTATATAATATTTGCATTCTGTGGATAGTTATCTGTAATATTATATTTCTTAATAATATTTATATATACTAATATTGTTTATGTTACTAGTGATTCTAATTTAGCATTTAGAACTGTCTCAAAAATTCTGTATTGCTACAACTTTTCTTGTCCACATGATTTATAACACAGTACTTTTATGATTAATCATAGTATATTTTAGGACACATGTATATGAAAAAGTAATTCTGTGTTTTAAATAGTGTCCAACCAAGAAAGCTATTCTATTTAAAATATTAAAATGACTTTTGATCCTATATATCATAAAATTCTAATTGAGACCTTAATTAAACTTTTAAAAATATATTTATTATATGATTAATGCAGGTGTCATTGATGATTGTGAGAATAATTATTTGCTTTTTATCATTTTGTAATTGAGTTTAGAATATAATTTATTACTTTCCCTTTCATTAAAAATAGATCAGTAGCAAAGTTTTCACTAATATTGTTCATTTTGGGCATATAGTCTACTTGTAACAAGGTGAGTAGCTTTCGATAGGAATAGTATATTTCAGAGAACAATGAAAAAAATACTAATATATTTGATCACAAACCTGGTCTAAAATCTGTTTATATAGAAAACTGCCCTTTATTACTTTAAGTATCATTTTGAAATACCATTAAATCTTTTAACTAATTAGAGCTTAATGTGCAATACAAAATACTGTTTTGACCATACTCCTGTAGCTACTGCTTTTACATAGTTTTCTGTAGTCATTTCATACACATCAAATATGATGTGAGACTTGTTTAGTTGATAAATAGGCTTCAAAAGAGGTCACAACCTATAAATGAATAGAACCAAGCATACTTTTTAGAAGTTACTGTCTTAAGGCAACTAATGAAGGACGGAGTGTAGCTGGTTTCACAAATTTGATTCTAAATACATCCTTAGGTTTAAGTTGGAACACATTTTTTATTCAACTTTCTAGTAAAATATATTCTTATAAAACTAACTTACATTTTGTCTTCTTAAGAATATAACTGGAGGCAGGAAGGAAACCTGACCAGCCCACTGCCCGGCCCATGTACTCAGCAAGATTCCATGCTGTGCCACCATCGATAGAGGAGGCCCCAGCCAGGTTGCCAGGAGACTCAGCCAGCCTGCCCAGCCCATGTACCAGGAAAGACACTGCACTGCACTGCCACCAAAGGGGGAGGCCCCAGCCAGGCAGAAGACCCAGCCCACATAGAAGGCAAAACCCTGCACCACCACCATGAGGCCTTGCACAGCTTTCACAGAAGTGGTAAAAAATATCTACCTCCACAACTACTACTGTTGCAAGGATGACTTGCTGCCTTAATAACATCCACAACCACTGTGCAGCTGGCCCGACATGTATTTGACTTCACTGACATAAGGAGACTCACTGGAGGAGCCTGGAAGAAAAGGAAGAAGTCTTTCTCCTGAAAGCCCATTCCAGAGGAACAGAAGAAGCAGTTGATCTTACAGATGTCCAGAAATCAATGTAGAGATACTAGAAATACAAAAAAAAAAAAAAAAAAAAAAAAAAGAAAGAAAGAAAGAAAGAAAAAAAATCAGAAAATATGACACTGCCAAAGGAATTCAGTAACTCTCCAGTACCATACCCTACAGAAAAAGAAACCTTTGAAATGACTGGAAAGGAATTCCAAGCAACTATCTTAAGGAAACTCAACTAGATAAGAGAGGACTCTATAAGACAACACAATGAAAAAAGAAAAAATATCCAGGGTATAAAGGAGGAAATTTATGAAGAGATTAATACCTCTAAAAAAAGAAATGCAGCAGAACTCTTGAAACTGAAATACACATTCAATGAAATGAAAAACACAACTGAGACCTTAAGCAGCAGATTAGAACAAACAGAAGAATCTGCAAACTTAAAGATGGTCTTTATGAAAAAACCTGGGCAGACAAAAAAAAAAAAAAGGAAAAATAAAGAATTTAAAAAAATGAAGAATGTCTAAGAGAGCTAGCAGACAACATTAAGCACACAAACATCAAATTTATGGGTGTTCCTGAAGGGGAGGAAAAAGGTAAAGGCATTTAAAATGTATTCAATTAAATAATAATGAAAACTTCCCAGGTATAGAGAGAAACACAAATTTTCAGATCCAGGATGCTCAAAGAACCCCAAACAGATTTAATTGAAAAAAAAATGTTCTCTAAGACACATTACAGTTGAACTGGCAAAGCTCAAAGACAAAGAAAGAATTCTAATAGCAAAAAGAGAAATGTGTCAAGTCACTTATAAGGAAGCTCCTATCAGACTAACAGAAGACTTCTCAACTAAAACTCTACAGGCAAGAAGAAAATGGGATGACATACTCAAAACACTAAAAGAAAAAAAACTGGCAGCCAAGATACTATGCCTAGCAAGGATATCCTTCAGAAATGAAGGAGAAATAATGTATATCCCAGACAAATAAAAATTGTAGGAGTTCATCACCACACAACCAGCCTTGCAAGAAATCCTAAAGGGAGTCATGCATCTGGAATCCGAAAAACAATAATCACTACCACAAATATGCAAGTAAGAACAAAACCCATTAGTAAAATACAAATGCAAATGGGAAAGATAAAAGAAACTAAATCTTACCACCACACACAAAAAAAACCCCCCTGCAAACATTGATGAACAATAATCAAAGAAGAAGAAAGGAACAAATGATAAAGCATCTAAAAAAAGAAAGCCATAAAATGCCAGGAATAAGACAATACCTCTCAATAAAACCCTAAATGTAAATGGATTAAAGTTCCCACTCAAAGACACAGACTGATGGATAAGATCTAAAAGCAAGACCCAACTATATACTGTCTTCAAGAGACTCATCTCACCAGTAAAGATACACACAGACTAATAGTGAAGGGATAGAAAAAGATATACCATGCAAATGGAAGCCAAAAATGAATAGGAGTAGCTATTCTTGTATCAGATGAAATAGGCTTTAAACCAAAAACTATAAATAGAGATAAAGGCCAGTCTATAGGGATAAAGGGATCCATCATGCAATAAGACATAAAAATCATGAATATATATACACCCAACACTGGAGCACCCAGATATATAAAGCAAACATGGTTAGAACTAAAGAAAGAGATAGGTCCCAACAGGGTAATAGTGTGGGACCTGAATAACCCATCTTATCATTGGACAGATCATCCAGACAACAAATCAACAGAGAAACACAGGATTTAAACCACACTTTAGACCAATTGGACCTGGCAGATATCTACAGAACATTTCATCTAACAACTACAGAATATTCATTCTTCTCATTAGCACACAGAATATTCGCCAAGGTAGAACACATGTTAGGTCACAAATCAGGTCTCAATAACTTTAAAAAAATTGTGCAGTGGGGGAAAGGCAGATAGGGAGGGAGGTCGGGGATTAAATGTATGGAAGACATGGGGTATAATCACAATTCATGGTAATGGGCATGCTACCAGTATGGACCTGGCCATCACATCTTGAGCACGAGTGGTGTTGGTCAGCTTTGTACTCCATGAATATTCATAACCAATAAAAAAAAATAACCTTACAAAAACCAAAATCATCTCAAATATCTTTACAGTCCATGATGGATTAAAACTAGAAATTCATAACAAGCAAAACTCAGGATCATATGCAAATACATGGAAATTAAACAACAGTTCCTGAATGACCTATGGATCCAAGAGGAAATTAAACAGGAAATCAAAAATTTCTAGAAAACAATGAAAATAAAGACACATCATATCAAAACCTGTGCAGTACTAAGAGGGAAGTTTATAGCAATAAATGCTTACATGAAAAAAATAGAAAGACTTCAAGTAAACAACCTAACCTTACACCTAAGACAATTGGGAAAGCAAGATCAATCCAATCTCAAAGTTAGTAGGTGGAAAGAAATAATTAAGATGAGAGTATAAATAAATGATACAGAGTTCCCAAAAATGATACAAAGGATCAATGAAACAAAAAGTTGTTTTTTTGAGAAAATAAACAAAATAGACAAATAGCTTGCCTAACTAAAAAAAAGAGAGAGGACCTAAATGACAAAAATCAGAAACAAAAAAGGAGACATTACAACTGATACCACAGAAATAAAAAAAAATCATTAGAGACTATTACAAAAAACTATATGCCAACAAATATGAAAACTGGAGGAAATGGATAAATTTGAGGACATATAGAAACTACCAAGACTTAATTAAGAAGAAATAGAAAACCTGAACAGAACAATAACAAGCAATGGTCTTGAAGCAGTTATCAGCAGTTTCCCGATAAAGAAAAGCCCAGGACCACATGGCTTTACTGCTGATTTGTATCAGGCCTTTAAGGAGGATTTAATACCAATTCTCTTCAAACTGTTCCAAAAAATTGAAGCAGAGGCCACTCTCCCAAACTCATTCTATGAGGCCAGCATCTCCTTGACACCAAATCCAGACAAAGATATAACAACAAAAAAGAAAACTACAGACCAATATCTCTGATAAACATTGATGTAAAAATTCGCAATAAAATAATAGCAATTGGAATACAGCAACACACCAGAAAAATTATATACTATGGTCAAGTGGGATTCTTCCTAGAGATGCAAGGATGGTTCAACATATGCAAGTCAATAAATGTGATACATCACATCAACAAAATCAAGTGCAAAAACCATATGATTATCTCTATAGATGCAGAAAAAACATCTGACAAAATACAACATCTTTTCATGATAAATACTCTCAGCAAATTAGGTATAGAAGGAAACTATCCCAACACAGTAAGCCATATCTCACAAACCCACCACCAATATCATCCTGGATGGGGAAAAGCTGAAAGCCTTTCCCTTAAGAACAGGAACAGGAAAAGGATGCCCACCCTCATCACTCCTACATAACATAGTATTAGAAGTACTAGCCAGAGCATTCAGGCAAGAGAAAGAAATAATGGGCATCCATATTAGAAAAGACAAAGTCAAACTGTCTCTATTCACAGATGACATGATCTTATATATAGAAAAACCTAAAGACTCTCTCATAAAAAATCTTAGAGCTGATTAATAAATTCAGTAATGTTACAGGATACAAAATCAATGCCCCCAAATCAGTTGTGTTTATATTCTCCAATAATGAACTAACAGAAAGAGAAATCAAGAAAGTAAGCCCATTTATAACAGCCACCAAGTAAATAAAATACTTAGGAATAAATTTAATCAAGGAGGTGAATGATTTCTACAGTGAAAACTACAAACAACTACTGAAAGAAATTAAAGGAGATACAAAAAGATGGGAAGATATTCCATGCACTTGGAAGAATGAACATTGTGACAATGTCCATACACCTAAAGTGATCTACAGTTTCAATGTTCCTCCCCTCAAAATAACAATGACATTCTTCACAGAAATAGAAAAAAAAATCCTAATATTCATATGTAACAACAAAATACCCCGAATAGCCGAAGTAATCCTGAGCAAAGAAAAAAACATAAGCCAGAGGTGTAACAGTACCTGACTTCAAATTGTACTATAAAGCTATAGTAACCAAAATGGCATGGTCTTGGCATAAAAATAGACACTCAGACCAGTAGAACAGATTAGAGAACCCAGAAATCAAACCACAGACTTACAGCCAACTGATATTTGACAAAGGCTGCGAATACATACATTAGGGAAAAGACTGCTTCTTCAATAAATGGTGCTGGGAAAATTAGATCTCCATATGCAGAAGAATGAAACTAGACCTGCATTTCTCACTATATACCAAAATCAACTAAAAATAGATTAAAGATTTAAGTATAAGACCTGAATCTGTAAAACTACTAAGGGGAAATATATGGGAAACACTTCAGGAAGTAGGACAGGGCAAAGACTTTTTGAACAAGAGCCCAAAAGCACAAACAAGAAAAGAAAAAAAAAAAAAAAGCAGATTATATCAAACTAAAAAGCTTCTTCACAGCAAATGAAACAATTAAAAGAGTGAAACGACAACCTACAGAGAGGGAAAAAAAATTTGCTAACTATGCATTGGACAAGGGACTAATATCCAGAATATACAAGGAACTCAAGCAACTTACAGTAAAAAAACAAATAACCCAATCAAAAAATGGGCAAAGGAGCTGAGTCAACATTTTTCAAAGGAAGGTATACAAATGGCTAACAGGTACATGAAAAAAATGCTCAACATCACTAGTCATCAGAGAAATGCAAATTAAAACCACATTGACATATCACCTCACCCAGTTATACTGGCTGTAATCAAAAAGATGGAGAATAGCAAATACTGGTGAGGGTGTGGAGAGAAGGAAATGCTTCTACACTGGAATCAACCTAAATATCCATCAATGAATGACTAGATAAGGAAAATGTGGTATATATATACCATGGAATACTACTCGGCCCTAAAAAAAAAAAAAAATAAATTCTGTCATTTGCTGCCACATGGATGAGCTTGGAGAAAATTATGTTAGGTGAAATAAGCCAGGCACAGAGGGAAAAATACTGCATGTCTTCATGGATAAGTGGAAGCTAGGAGAGAAAGATAGAGGGAAAGAAAGACCACAGTGGTGCATTGGACTTGCTGAGGGAGAGAGCATGCATAGGGTTGCAGGGAACGGGGGAGAGAAAGGGAGGTTGGGTATTAATTGAGTGGGGGACATGGGAAATAATTGCAATTTGTGGTAATGTGTATGCTGATACTATTGATCTGACCATCACGTCCTGGGCACAGCTGGTGAAGATCAGCTTTGTACCACATGAATATGCATAATCGATAAAATTAATAAAAAAAGAATACAATTCTCTTTCAAAAATATTATCGTTATTGATTATTAAAAGACAGATTTTGTTCACAGGTTCTAAAAAGTTCTATATTCCAGCACGGTTGGTCTAACCCGACACGTTATATACAGGTAAATTTTTTATTCAATAGCAGCACCATAATCCATGAGAAGAATATTTGAGGGAAGTTTTTTTTGTAGGATTCTACAGCTTCTAGAATACTATTCCATTGCTCTTGTTTCCTCTTCCAACATGATTAGGCATCTTTTACTATTCAATTACTCAACAGATAGGGTTTTTACTTACTGTTTCTTTTTCGGGGTTTTCTAAAATTTTAAACTAAGTAGATCCTTTCAGTTAATTTATATTTATTGGGTGCCTTCCACGGGCTGGACACTGATCTAGGCTACAGTATTTGGCAGTTCCTGCCCATGCTGGCAGAACATAGTTGGTTATCTTATCAAAACTATGCAAATAAATTTTATCTTCTTGAATTATTAATATGGAATTCTATACTATAGTATCTCTAGCTAGGTCATATGCAAAAATATTTATACACAGGAAGAGAAAATAATTTTATCTAAGGAAATACTTCTGAAATTTGGTTAGCAAAATCTTTAGGTAACCTTAATATTGGAATAGGTCTAAGTGTTCGCAGATTTCTGTGGAGTTAATATCTTAACATTGTCTTGATCCTACCCTTTTGTTTGCTTTTTCTTCTATCACTAACAACTTATGATGTTTAAATTAAAGTTTCATGGTGTAAATTAAAATATTTAAAGTGTGGTATGTAAAAAAAAGTGAATAATATATTTGAAGACCTGTCCAGTAAAAATACACACTCAAATTTATGGAGTAGAGTGTATGACTATTTTAACTTAAGGTGTAGGATGACTTCAGAATTACCAAATTCACTCATATTCATGCTTATGTTTAAACACAATCAATGCAGTATAATATTTAAGACCATGGAAACCACTGTATAGGAAAACCAGAAATGGACAAAAAGTGGTATAAACAGATTTTATTCAGGTTCTATTATTGCAATAGGGAAAAACAGTCCTAAATATAGAAATGAGTTCAATTCCAAACACAATAAGGACAAGTGGGTATTTATGATCAAGGAGCAGGGTGTCGATGAATGTATAGAAAATTGCTAAGAGGAAACATCAGGGGTAATGGGAGATTCCTAGCTAAACTGAGGTGACAGGATTCTTGCTGACAGCAAGCCAGGGTGATCAGATATCACCTGGGGAATGGTGGGGAATGAGGAATTTAATCAGATATCAATGTGATCAGGGACCCTCTCTCTTAAAATGACTAACTGGGAGGCCACTGGGCTCAGATGGCTCCAGCACATTGAATTCTTACATAAGGAAGTTGAACCTCAACACAATACAAACCGTAAAACAAAACTTCAGCTCTACCAATCAGAAACTGCCTACTAATCTCTGACTAGAGACTTTCCACTTTAATAAATCAAATATATTTTCTTTGTCTTGTTTCCACAAACCTTATAAACATTTCCCTTTGCACTCCCTTGTTGGAGCCCTCCATCCTTTGTGGGCTGGCACTGCCCAATTCATGAATCATTGTCTACTCAAATAAACTCTTTAAACCTTTAATGTGCCTAAGTTTATCTTTTAACATCTCTAAACTGACTTAGGAGCATTCTTAAAACTGGGGTATGCAGTTAAAACTGGGCTATGCAGGTCTGGCAAGGATGGGGCATAGTGAGATGAAGGTTAAGAGGAGCCTGATTAAACTTTATTCAAAGAGAGAATCTTTGTCATCATTTAGGTTTGAATTTCAGTCCTTGCTCTCTCACAATTAGTTGGATGATCTTGATAAATACATTTAATTTCTATGAGCCTTAGTTTTTCATCTGTAAAATGAGCATAAGAGTAAATGTGATACAGTGATTATGATCACAGACTCAGGAGATAAATAACCTAGATTTAAACACCAGCTCCTTAATTTTTTATCTGTGAGAACTTGCCAAACTAAGCCTTCCATAAATCGTGGGCTGCTACTATTATTAACCATAGAAGTGGTATGTTGTAGAGCTAGGGCTAGGGTCTGGAGCTCACAGACCCCTTGAGCCCATTCACAAACCCTTCACACACAGGTCTATGAGCTAGGTAACCAGCACAAAGGTCCTTGGAGCCTTGGTTGAAGAAGGAATAGTCTTTATTCTGCACACACACATCTAGGAGCTAGGCAGTACAAAGGAGAAACTCAGAAACTCAACTGCCACGGGCAAAGTCCAAAGAAAAACTGAAACTGAGCAGCTGTCAGCACAGTTAACATGCTCTGTTAGATGTGAGGTCTCTGCTGCCATCCTGCTTCACAATCTGCAGAACACACAATAGCTACAAAAGTAAAAAGATACATTGGCGCACATGTGCACTAACTCCACCCACACAACGTGTTTATAAGAAATGTGCTACTTGACCCCCTAGCCAGACTCCAGTGGAGGGAGCCTGACTGAATTATTCTATTTTCCCCACATATATCATTACAATTCGGTCTAGGGTAGTGGGAAGCAAAATAGGAGAGCAATTAAAACTTTAGGATCTAGAGTGAAACACCCTCAGGTGCAATCTCAGCTGTAGAACTTCCTAGTATCGTGATCTTAGTAAATACATTGACCACTATGCATATTATTTTCCTGAGCTACAAAATGGAGAAATAAATAGCATTTAACTAATAGGATGGTTGTAAAGATCAAGTGAGATCATGTGCACAAAGTACTTAACAAATTACATGGCTCATGGTATATGTTCAATAAAACATTATTATTGTTATTATTGAAAGACACAACTAAGAGCACTGTAATACTGTTCTACTTTTCTCTTGCCCTGCATGGGGCTGACTCATGGAACAAAAAAAGATTCTAGTGGAGAAGAGAAGGAAATTGAAAGTGTTTCTTTTGCACACAGTAGGCCCCTCTATCAATGTTCATTTGTTTGTTTATTTTTTCACAAACTGCCTTCTGTCATGAAGAGATTGCAAATGATTCCTGTGAGTCTCCATTATTTTGTAATGATTCCATTTCTGTTCACCACTTCTCACTTCTCAGAAGGAAAGGCAGCATGAGATTTTATGTTGTTCTTTTTTTTTCCCATCTGGCTAATTTGCTCTGTTGGTAGCAATCTTCAATTCACTGTCAGGAATGTAAAGTCAACCATCAATACAGCTTTCTATTTTCATTCAACCACCAGCATTGGAAAAAAAAAAAAAAGGAAATGTTTAAACATTCTCACTTGAGAAGGTATTTAATGTAAATAATCTTTTCCCAAAATTGCATTTCAAATGTGCTCACTGAAAGAAGATTTATCATTATTATCATTGAACAATCTCACAATCCTAGATACTTGTAGTTAAAAATTTCAGAGAGAGTTAGAATTGATGATTTTATTTAATATTAAAATTTCATGTAAACCAGAAACTTTTTGTGTTACTAATTGTTCTCTTACCCGATTTGTGTTTGATTACTACAATTCTAGAACATTTGAGGAAAACTTAAATATCCCTGCTTCACTTGGGATACTGAAAGGTTTATCATAAACTAGCACTTTGCCCATGGTTTTAAATTGCTAACAGTTTACAAAAGTTTTTATATGGGAAAATCATAAATATAGAGTAATGCCTGTGAGTAAAAATATATATTTGTTTTCTTATTTTCATGGAATGTATTTTTGAGCCACAAAAAGAAAAAAATAATAACAGAATTATTCTCGTTTTCCTAACAGTAATTTTATGAATTATACTGAGATGAATTTGAGGGTTGTTTTCATTTAAATACTTTCACTTCTTATGTTCCTTCTCATAACCCAATGAAATAGAAAACAGAGCACCACAAAATCTAAGATAATGATCTTCCTAGACTTTTTAGGATATCTTCCCTAATCAGTCACATCAAAAATAAGAATTTAAAGAAAAATATTTTAGAGTATTGCTGAAATCCCTGTGTTCCAGAAAACTGTGATGTTTTCAGAAAATAAGAGTAAACTAAATAAAACGCATTTCTATAGTCAAGGGTTAACAAAGGCCATCAAATTAACACCCCCCCCAACCAATGAAATGGCATTACTAAGGAAGGTTTACGTGTCTCTTTGACTCATAAGTGAGTGTAGGGAAGAAAAAATAATTTTTTTCTTTAACCCTCATAAGTTCATAGATGGAACAGGCTCCTGTATCAAAAGACATATTACCAAGAGAAAAACAAACAGAAGTTTCTTAACGTGTATATTTCATTCATGCATGAGAGACATCCAGGAAATAAGTAGTACTTAAGGAGATGGGTTTGGATTTTAGCTTATATAGAATCTTCAACAAAAAATAGTAAATTTTTAGAGAGGTGGCAAGACAAAGGAAAAAAGACTTTCAGTCTCTAGGCAGGGGCAATTTGAAGGAGAGCAAATTAATGGCAGGTAAATGCTAGTTAGTAAAGCTTGTTTGTGTAAATTCCTTTGGTACCATCTCTAGGCTGATAAGGGTCCAAAGTCATCTTCAGTCTTAACTTTTGTTCTCCCAGGTAAAAGAAGAGAAGGGCAGGATACCCTTTGTATTTCTAAATCTATGTTCTGCTTTTAGGCAAACAGAGGGAAAACAGAGAGCTTTCCTGCATCTTCATCTTTTTGATTGCTTTCAGCTCAACATTCCTTCATACTTTGGGATAGCACATTCTTGTCTCCCACAAGAGCGTTTCCCTTGGATTTGAGGAAAGCCTTATTGAAATTAATGGGATCAATTCTATAATTGTCTTACAGTTTAGTATGAGGGAGGATGCCAAATTTCGTCTTGCTCCTGGCTTTATTAGAAACAATTTGTTGATAGCACAGAGTATTAATTCTAACAAACTAATAGATCTTTTAATTGCTTATTGCTATTGTTCATGGATCCTTCAGAATATAATGTGACTAAATGGTTTGAAATTTCTAGCAACTATTGTCCCTTTAGAAGTGCTCTTTCAACTCATCTCTTTTCACATTAATTTACATTAAATCCATATTTTCTGCTTACGCAGGAATGCTTCCTTCTCTTTGTCACACAAATGCTAAGTTTAAAAATCACGATTTTATAGATGACTTCAGCATCTTATTATTATTTTTTTTTTTAGCATCTTAAATGAGACGTTACCACCTCATTGTCTCCAAGTTGAGGTGCAAGTTCAGTTCTCTGCTGGGCTTCAGCAACACCAGAGAACCAGAGAAAGGGGAAGTGAAGGGCTGACTCACACCACTTTGTTGTTGCAGGGTGGGCAATGAACCCCAGCTCCACTAACAATAGTGGAGGGCAATGGAGCAGGAAGCAGAATGTCAGATAACCCCATCTCCCACCACTATGTTCAATTTCTATGCTGCCAAATGAGTGTGAGGGTTCAGTTTCCCACTGAACTCTGACTCCAGAGATAGGGCAGAGGGACGTAGTAATGAGTAGCACAAACTTGCACCATTTACTTGTTGAATCTATATGATCCTATGATTCTGAGTGGGGATGAAGGCTCAAATATCCACCAGGCCAAACTGACTTGGGGTGGGGGAGTGGTGCATACTGGTGACTAGCCTTACTTTGCATTGCCTCCTTAACCATCTTTGCTGTCTGGTGGGGGTGAAAGCTCACCTTGCTACTAAGTAGAAGCACCATTTACTTCTATGGGTGGTGGTGGTGACTGATTTGCTCCCTGTGAGGCCCACCAAAATGAGGCATTAAGAGGTTTTAGTTACTGTTTGATTGGAGAAAGAATGGGGGGAGGAGCAGAAGAGGGGGGAGAATGGAGAGAGAGAGAGAGAGAGAGAGAGAGAGAGGCATCCATATGAGAAAGGAAGAGATAAAACGGTTTTTATTTGTAGACAAAATTGCCTATTTAGAGTATCTAATAGAATGTACAAAAAAGCTGCTAAACTAGTAGGCTTAACAGGATTTCAGGATACAAGAAACATTTTTAAAAACCAGTTGAATTTCTATATGCTAGTAATGAACAACAGAAAAATATTTTTTGGAATATAAAAAATCCCATTTATAATAGCATCACACAATATGAAATATTAGGGATAAATCTAAGCAAAAAAATATATGAGAGCTACAAAATTTTACTCAGAGGAATTTTAAAAAGTAAATAAATGTAGAGATATGCAGTGTTTACAGGCTGGGAGACTCAGTATTGTTAAGATGTCAGTTATACCCCCAAATAACCTATAGATTCAACACAATTCAAATCAAAACGTCATTAGACTTTTTTTAGAAATTGACAAAATGATGCTAATATTTATAGAGAATACAAAGATACAGAACAGACAAAACAACTTTGAAAAAGAAGGGCAAAGTTAGAGGGCTAACACTGTCTGTTTATTAGACTTATTTTTAAAGCTATATTAATTAAAACTGTGTGGAAGTATTGGCTTAATATTGGACCAGTTGATCAATGGAACAAAATGAGAGTCCGGAAACAGAATTACACATATTCAGAAAACTTATTTTCAACAAAGGTGCAAATGCAGCTCATTAGAGAAAATCCATTAGACTTTTAAAAAATTAGTGTTGGAACAGTTGTATACCTATACACAAACATGTGAAATTCAAGCCATACCTCATATCATATGCAAATATTAACTTAAAATGTATTATGCACCTATATGTACAACCTTCTAGTGGAGGAAAAATGCTTCCTTCTATGTTTCTAGGTTCTTTGGCTGGTTGATAAGTTAAATTGACATAAGATATTAACAGGAGAGAAACAAATTTAACTACATACATGTGCACAGGAGTCCTACAAAAAATGTGAAACCCAAGGAACTGGCCAGATGATTGAAACTTATATATCATCTTGCGCTACAGAGGGGAATAGGGGTTTGGGGCTCTATTCTGTGGATGGTAAAAACAAATGATTAGAAGGTGAGGGGAGGAAATAGATAAAGGTTGCCTTGTTAGTCTGATAAAAGTCTCTCAGGTGATAAAAGTTGTCTTGGAGCAGCTTCCTTCCTGGTACAGGTGCCTTTACTTAAGAAAATTTCCTTTATAAATGTAAGTTTTCTCACAAAAGGGGAACTTTATACTTTAATTTGGGCAGTTGAGGTAGAGGTAAAAAGCTTTTCCTGTTTAGCTGGTTCTCAGTAACTCTTACCTCAAATTAATACATATGCCAAAGCAGCATACTTTGGGATGACATGTTCTGAACCCCTTCAACCTAAAACTATAAGACTTATAGAAAAAAAGAAAAACATAGGAAATATTTGTGACTTTGATTAAGCAAAGATTTCTTAAATATGACCCCCAAAACAGGGATCAATAAAAAAATAAGTTTAAACTTCTAAAAGACACTGGAGACTGAAAAGAAAAGCCACGTACTGAGAGAAAATATTTGCAAATCGTATATCTGATGAAATACTTATGTCCAGAATATATGAATAACTCCTAACTAATCTCAATATTGGGTAAACAAAAATTTCAATTAATAAATGGGAAAATATTTGAGCAGATACTTCACCAAAGAAAATATACATATAATAAGCACATGAAAAGATGATCTATATCATCAATATTATTAATTAGTAGGGAAACATAAATGAGATACCACTACACACCTATGAGAATGAGTAACATTAAAAAGAAAAGATTGACCATACTCTATTAGCTTGCTAGGGCTGCCATAATAAAATATTACAGTCTGGGTGGCTTAAACAACAGAAATAATTTGTCTTACAATTCCGAAGACTTGATGTCCAAGATCAAGGTGTCAACAGGTTTTGTTTCTCCTGATGCCTCTTTCCTTGGCTTGCAAATGGCCACATTCTTGTTCTGTTTTCACAAGGCCTTTTCTCTGCACATACACATACCTGTGCGGGTGTAACAAAACTGAAACTCTGATACTCCAGGGTTTTGGAATATACATTCCAAACACTTATATTGCTGATAAGTAACATAACGTGTCACAGCCACTTTGGAAAGCAGGTTGTAATAATCTTAAAAAGTTAAACATGCAACTATCATATGAGCCAACCAGTTAGAGAACTGAAAGCATATGTGCCCATACAAAGGCTCACACACAAATATTCATAGTAGCCTTATTTATAATAGCCCAAACCTAAGAACAACCCAAATGTTCGTCAAAAGTTGATTTAATAGATTGTGCTGTCTCAATACACTAAAATTCTATTCAGCAATAATTGCTGGTTATTGAATATGTACAACACTGAATGCATACAACATGAAGGGTGGGGAAAATGGGGAATTGTTCAATGGATATAAAGTTTCAGTTATGCAAGATAAGTAAGCTCTAGGGATTTGCTCTACAACATAGTGCCTATAGTTGATAATGCAGTATTGTGCTCTTCAAAATTTAATAGTCTTGATTTCATGTTAAGTGTTCTTACCACAAAGACAAAAACAAAGGGACACAAGGAAACTTTGGGAGGTATTGGATATGTCTATTACTTTGATTATAATAATGGTATCACAGGTGTTTGCATACATCCAAACCTGTCAAATTGTACACATTAAATGTGTTCAACTCTTTTTGCATTAGTTATACCTCAATAAAACTGGTAAAAATATAGGATGTTATTTCAAAAATGGAGAACTTCAAAAATGTAATCACAAAACAGTCACTCATTGGCCCATATTATCATGCTCTAATCTAATCATCTTCTGACATACTGTAATGGATGGATACCAAGTTAGTTTAAAAAGATGAGAAAACACACACATACATACACAAACACACAAAATGCATGTTAAAACTGGTGAAATCCAAATAAGGTCTGTATTTGAGTTAATAGTATTGTATCAAAGTCAGTTTCCTAGTTGACAATGTACTATGGTTATGTCAGATATCATTACTGGGGAAAGAAGGAACACAGAAACTCTATGCTATATTTGTAACAACAACATAAATAAATCACAAAGTAATAATTCCAAATTAAAAAATACAGATAAAAACGATCATATACTGTATGATTCATTATATAAAATTCTACAAAACTAAAATTAATATATAATAACCAAGAGCAAGTTAATGTTTGGGGTAGAGGGAGAGAGGGATGGGAAGGAGAGATTACAAAGGGGCATCAGGAAACTTTTGTGGGTGGTTCACTACCTTTATTGTATGATGTATTACCTTTTACAGGTATACCCATATGTTAAAACTTATCAAATTGCAGAGTCTAATTAAGTGTCGGTTATTGAATATCAATTATACTTCCAAAATGTTTTTCTTTTCTTATATTTTTAAGGAGACTTAGGTGTCACAGTTACCAAATGCAATATTTTGCCCTTGTTTGGATATTGATTTTTAACAAACAAGTTGTAAAAAGGTATTTTTTGAAGTAATCAAGAAAATTGAACATAATATAGATGATGATATTAAATAATTATTTTAGCTTTGTTTTGTGTCAAAATAGTATAGTGGTTATATTTTTAAAAGTCCTTATGAGAAGCAAATATTGAAGTATTTACTGGGTAAATTATGTGACTTCTGGAATTTACATTAACTTCTATAGCATCCCTCTTCCCCAAAAGTTAAGAATTGGTAGAGGTGTTAGTTGAAACAAGAATGGCAAACAAAAATGTTTATAGTTGTTAATGCTAGATAATTTATGAGTTAATTATTCTATTCTCCTTACTTTCACGTGTTTGAAAATTTCCTTAATATAAAAAATGCATGACTTCCTAATCATTCTTTTCATCAAAAGGACTCTTAAATCATCCTCACACAATTGCTAGGTATTAAGGCTTTTTATATTAAGCTACAAATCACATTCCATGTCTTCATGATTAAAGTTTGGAAATTTGGATGCTATAACCACTTGTTTATTTACATATGACTTGCAATTTAAAAATGTGGAGATTTTGTGTGCTTTACAGAGACATCATCAATACAGCACAAAATTGAAAATAAATGTAAAAGATGAGTTAAATGAACATAAGGTCATGAAACTTACCTAAGATTAATTCTAGACTATTATTGGTGAACAGAATACATTTTAAGTAGTCTTAAGTATTTGCTAGAAATAGAATACATATTTGGATATGAAGTTTCTAAAAGTGAACACAAATGGGAAATGCATTCTTTTAAAATTTCTGTGTTTATAAAGCTATATACAAGTACTTGCTATGAATCCTCATAGAGGAGATATTGTATCTAGTATAAGGATATTGTATAAGGAGTATATTAAAAATATTAATAGGTTTCAAATGTTCATTTTCCCTTAAGTTGTCCCCTTAATTTAGGTTGATGGCATAATATAAAGTTATAATTCAACAGCAAAAGACTACTTTCAGTTCCATTTCATAGGAACTGTATGCGGCAAATAAAATCACCAGTTAGTACCACCTCAAGGAAAGAAGAATGTTTTTTTGTAAGGAACTTGTTATTTTAAATGACAATAGATTTATAGAGATTTTTCACATCCTTTGTCAACTCAATTCATAAGTATTTTATTTTTTTGGTGGCTATTGTAAATGGGCAAGCTTTCTTGATTTCTCTTTCTGCATGTTCACTATTGGAGAATAGAAATGCTACTGATTTTTGTGTGTTGATTTTGTATCCTGCTATTTTGAGAGCTACAAACCACTGCTGAGAGAAATTAGAGAGGATACAAGAAGATGGAAAGATGTACCATGCTCTTGGATTGGAAGAATCAACATTGTGAAAATGTCCATACTACCCAAAGTGATATACAAATTCAATGCAATCCCAATCAAAATTCAAATGACATTTTTCTCAGAAATGGAAAAAACTATTCAAACATTTATATGGAATAACAAAAGACCACACATAGCCAAAGCAATTCTGAGCCAAAAAAAAAAAAAAAAAAAAAAAAGGTGGAGGCATAACACTACCTGACTTTAAACTATACTACAATGCTATAATAACCAAAAAAGCATGGTACTGGCATAAAAACAGACACACTGATCAATGGAATAGAATAGAGAATCCAGAAATCAACCCACGCACCTACAGCCATCTGATCTTTGAGAACGGCACCAAGCCTATACACTGGGGAAGAGACTGCCTCTTCAGCAAATGGTGCTGGGATAACTGGATATCAATATGCAGGAGAATGAAACTAGACCCATACCTTTCAGCGTATACTAAGGTCAACTCAAAATGGATTAAAGAATTAAATATACACCCAGAAACAACAAAACTTCTTAAAGAAAACATAGGAGAAACACTCCAGGAAGTAGTACTGGGCACAGACTTCATGAATATGACCCCAAAAGCACAGGCAACCAAAGGAAAAATAAACAAATGGGATTATATCAAACTAAAAAGCTTCTGCACAGCACAAGAAACAATTAACAGAGTTAAAAGACAACCAACAGAGTGGGAGAAAATATTTGCAAAATATACATCTGACAAAGGATTAATATCCAGAATATACAAGGAATTGAAACAACTTTACAAGAAAAAAACCAAGCAACCCAATTTAAAAAATGGGCAAAAGAGCTAAATAAGCATTTCTCAAAGGAAGATATGCAAATGGCCAACAGACATATGAAAAAATGCTCAACATCACTCAGCATTTGGGAAATGCAAATCAAAACCACACTGAGATACCATCTCACCCCAGTTAGGATAGCTAATATCCAAAAGACTGTGAATGATAAATGCTGACAAGGTTGCAGAGAAAAAGGAACTCTCATACATTGTTGGTGGGACTGCAAAATGGTGCAGCCTCTATGGAAAATGGTATGGACGTTCCTCAAACAATTATTGATAGATCTATCATATGACCCAGCTATCCCACTGCTGGGAATATACCCAGAGGAATGGAAATCATCAAGACGAATGTATACCTGTTCCCCAATGTTCATCGCAGCATTCTTTACAATAGCTAAGAGTTGGAACCGGCCCAAATGTCCATCATCAGATGAGTGGATACGGAAAATGTGGTATATCTACACAATGGAATACTACTCAGCTATAAAAAAGAATGAAATACTGCCATTTGCAATGATATGGATGGACCTAGAGAGAATTATATTAAGTGAAACAAGTCAGGCACAGAAAGAGAAATATCACATGTTCTCACTTATTTGTCAGAGCTAAAAATAAATAAATAAATACACAAAACAACTTGGGATGGGTGGGAGGGAAGAAGACATAACAATTACAATTCCTTGAAATTGATAAGACAAACATACAGAAAGGACATTGTTGAGAGGGAGGAGAGAGATGGAGGAGGGAAGGAGGTTTCAGTAACTGGCCACAATAATCAACCACATTGTATATTAACAAAACAAAACAAAACAAAACAAAATAAAATAAAATAAAATAAAATAAAATAAAATAAAATAAAAAGTAAAATAAAATAAAATATATAAAATAAAATAAAATAAAATAAAATGAATAAAATAAAAATATTCATTCAGTAAATATTTACTAAGTGCCTACCATGTACAAGTACTATAAGTGCTGGACAGCAGTAAACCAAACAGCCATGTTCTACATAAATACTACTTAAGTGCTACTGCTTTTCTAGAACACAGGTTTATATAACCACCGTTTGAAAGTGTCTTTTTGTTTTTGTAAGTAAACACATTCTGGTAATATTTTGAAAAATTCAATTTATGCTTCTGATCTCTAATGAAAAACTTATAAATGATTATTTTAAGATAAAAAATGATTATAGATTTAGTGGAAGTTGCAAAAATAGTACTAAAAAGCCCCACGTACCCATCACCCAGCTTCCCCTCTTGGTTTCATTTTGTGAAACTAGAGTATAGTCACAATAACAGGAAATTGACATTGGCATAAAGTGTGTGTATACTTATGTCATTTTTATCCATTTGTGTAAATTTGTGTAACCACCACAGTAATCAAAATACAGAACTATTCCATTACCACAAAGATATTGCTCATGCTACTCTTTTTATAGTCACATTTTCTTCTCTCCCTCCACCATCTCTCCTCCCTGGAGACAGCTGATCTTTTCTCTATCTCGATAACTTTGCCATTTCAAGATGTTTTTTTATGAATAGAATTGCATAATACATTATATTTTGAGGTTGAATTTTTTTCACTCATTGGTAATTCCATTGAGATCTATCTAAATTGTTGCTTGAATTAATAGTTCTTTTCTTTTTATTATGAATGGTTCAAGGCTCCTTTTAAAAAGTTACTTCCTTTTTTCTTGTTTAAATTTTTATTTTTTAAAAGTTTTTATTGAAAAATAATTGATTGTATATATCTGTGGTGTACTGCATTTAAAATCAATACCTGTGTGGAATATGTGATGCTAAAATAAGGATAATTAGTACATTCAACAATATACATTGTAATTTTTTTTGTGAATCCTTACCAATTTCTCTAATCCTCCTCCCCTTCACAATTTTACACTTCTATTAACATCAGTTCTGTTCTCCCCTTTTGAAAGTTCAATTTATTATTGTGATTGTTGTATCTTTTTTAATTTAATTTTATTTTTATTTTTTTGAGCTCTCACTTAACAAGTGAAGACATATGGTATTTCTTTCTTTTTTTGCCAGGCTTATTTCACTTAATTTTCTTTAAGTTCCTCCATGTTGGCGTGAATAGCAGAATTTCATTATTTTTTATGCCAGAGTAGTACTCCATTGAGTATACATATTACATTTTCCTTATCCAGTCATCTGTCGATGGACATTTATGTTGGTTCCAACTCTTGACTATTATAAATAGAGCTGTGATAAACATGGAAGTGCTGGTATCCTTTCGACATGATAATTTTCTTTCCTTTGGGTATATAGCCAGAGGTGGGATTGCTGGATCATATGGTAGTTCTATCTATATAGTTGCTTGAAAAACTCCATACTGTTTTCCATAATGGCTGCACTAATTTACAGCACCACCAACAGTGTAGGAGGGTTCCCCTTTCTCTGAAACCTCGCCAGCATTTATTATTCTATGTCTTTCTGATAATAGCCAGTCTAACTTAGGTGAGATGATATCTCAATGTGGACTTGATTTGCACTTCCCTGATGCCAATTGATGTTGAACATTTTTTCATGTGTCTGTTGGCAATTTGTATATCTTCCTTTGAAAAATGCCTATTCAGCTCCTTTGCCCATTTTTTAATATGGTTACTAGATTTTTTTACTGTTAAGTTGTTTGAGTACCTTGTATATTCTGGATATTAATTCCTTGCTAGATTCATAGTTTGCAAATATTTTCCTTCATTTTATACATTGTCTTTTCACTCTGCTGATTGTTTCCTTTGCTGTGTACAAGCTTCTTAGTTTGATATAATCTCATTTGTTTATTGTTTTCTTTTGTTTTGTTTTTTCTGTTGTTGCCTGTACTTTTGAGGTCTTATTCATACAGTCTTTGTCCAGTCCTACTTCCTGAAGACTTTCCCTTAAGTTTTCTTCCCGGAGTTTTATGGTTTAAGGTCTTATATTTAAGTATTTAATCCATTTTGAGTTAATTTTGGTATATGGTGAGAGGTGCAGTCTGGAGTGATTCTTTTACAAATGGATATCAAGTTTTCCCAGCAACATTTATTGAAGAGCCTATCATTTCCCCAGTGTATGTTCTTTGTGCCTTTGTCAAAGATCAGCTGGCTGTAAGTATATGGATTGATCTTCGGGATCTCTATTTTGTTCTACTGGTTGATGTTTATATGCCAGTACTATGCTGTTTTAGTTACTATAGGTTTGTAGTATAATTTGAAGTCAGCTTGTGTATGCCTCCAGCTCTATTTTTTTTTGCTCAAGATTACTTTGGCCATTCAGGCTCTTTTGTTGTTCCATGTGAATGTTAGGATTGATTTTACTATTTCTGTGAAGAATGCCATTGGTATTTTGATGGGGATTGCATTGAACCTGTAGATTACTTTGGGAAGTATAGACATGCTCACAATGTTAATTTCATCCAATCCATGAACAAGGGAGGTCTTTCCATTTATTTTGTCCTTTTTAATTTCTTTCAGCAGTCATTTGTAGTTTTTGTTTCAGGGGTCTTTCACCTCTTTGGTTAAATTTATTCCTAGGCATTTTATATATTTTTTTGGTAGCTATGATAATGGGCTTGATTTCTTTTTTTCTAGTTCATTGTTGGAGTATGAAACTGCTACTGAATTTTTGAATGTTTATTTTGTTTCCTGAAACTTTACCAAATTCATTTATCAGCTCTAAGAGCTTTTTGGTAGTCTTTAGGTTTTTCTATATATAGGTTCATGTCATCTGCAAAGAGGAAAAGTTTGACTTCATCTTTGCCAATTTAGATGCACTTTATTTCCTTCTCTGGCCTGATTGCTCTCACTAGTATTTCTAATACTATGTTACATAGGAGTGCAGATAGTGGGCATACTTGTCTTTTTCCTGTTCTTAAAGGAAAAGCTTTTTGCTTTTCCTGAATCAGGATGATATTGGCAGTGTGTTTGTCATATATGACTTTATTGTGTTGAATTTCTTTCCTTCTGTACCTAATTTGTTGAGAGTTTTATTATGAAGGGATGTTGAATTTTGTCAAATGCTTTTTCTGCATCTATTGCAATAATCGTACAGTTTTTCCCCTTGATTTTGTTGATGTGGTGTATCACATTTATTGAATTGGATATGTTGAACCATCATTGCATCCCTGATATGAATCCCTCTTGATCACAATGTATGATATTTTTGATGTGCTGCTATATTCTTAAGCTAATATTTTGTTAAGTATTTTTGCAAATATGCTCCTCAATATGCTCCTCAAAGATATTGGCTTGCAGTTTTCTTTTTTTGTTGTTTCTTTGTCTGATTTTGGTATCAGAATGATGGTGGCCTCATAGAATGAGTTTGGCATAATGACCTCTGTTTCAACTTTTTACAATACTTTGAAAAGGATTGCTATTAATTCCTCTGCAAAGATTTGGTACAAGTTAGCAGTAAAGCCATTCTGTCCCGGGCTTTTCTTTGTTGGTAAGCTGCTGATTACTGCTTCAGTCTTGTTGGTTGTTGTTGGTCTATTAAGGTTTTCTACTTCTTCTTGATAGCTTGTATGTGTCCAGAAATTTATTCATTTCCTCCAAGGTTTCAAATTTGTTGGCATATAGTTGTTCATAACAGTCCCTAATGTTTCTTTTTATTTCTGTGTTATCAATTGTAATGTCTCCCATTTCATTTCTGATTTCTGTTATTTGGGTCTTTGCTCTTCTTTTTTAGTTAGTCTAGCTAATAATTTGTCTATTTTGTTTACCTTTTCAAAAAAAACAACCTTTTGTTTTGTTGATCTTTTGTACTTTTTATGTCCATTTTATTTAGTTCTGCTCTAATCTTTATTAATTATTTCCTTCCACTAATTTTGGAATTGTATTTTTCTTGTTTTCCTAGTTCTTTGTGGTGTGACATTAGGTTGTTTATTTGAAGTCTTTCTATTCTTGTGATGTAAGCATTTATTGAAATAATCTTCCCTCTTCATACTGCTTTTGCAGTATCCCATAGGTTTTGGTATGATGTGTCTTTATTTTCTTTAGTTTCAAGAAATTGTTTGATTTCCTGTTTAATTTCTTCTTTAACTCATAGGTCATTCAGGAGCATGATGTTTAATTTTCATATATTTGTATAGCTTCCAAACTTTTGCTTGTTATTGATTTCTAGTTATAATCTGTTGTGGTCTAAAAAGATACTTGAAATAATTTCAATTTTTTCAAAATTTGGTGAGACTGGATTTGTGACCTAAAATCTGATCTATCCTGGAGACTCTTCCATAAGCTGATGAGAACAATGAATAGTCTGTAATTGTTAGATGAAATTTTCTATAGATGTCTTCCAAGTCCAATTGGCCTAAAGTGTAGTTAAATCCTGTGTTTCTTTGTTGATGTGTTGGGTAGATGATCTGTTTAGATATGAGGTGAGGTCCCCAACTATTATTGTATTGTATTATATCCCTCTCTTTCACTCTAATAGTGTTTGCTTTATATATCTGGGTGCTCCAATGTTGGGCGCATATATATTTATGATTGCTACATCTTCTTGCTGGATATATCTTTTTATCATTATATAATCACTTTGTCTCTTTTTATGGTTTTCAGTTTAAAGTCTATTTTATCTCATATAAGAAGGTACTCCTGCTCACTTTTGGCTTCCATTTGTGTGATATATCTTTTTACATCCCCTACTATTAGTCTGTGTGAGTCTTTACAGCTGAGGTGATTTTCTTGTAGGCAGCATATACTTGGGTTTGCTTTTAATCCATTCACCCAGACTATGTCTTCTGAGTGGGGAATTAAATCCATTTACATTTAGGGTTGTTATTGAAAGGTATTGTCTTACTCTTGGCATTTTATTGTTCTTTGTATGGTAATTTTAAATATGTTTTGTTTCTTTCCCTTTTATTGCTTGTCTTCAGTGCTTGTTGGTTTTTTTTTTTTTTTTTGAGGAGGAGAGATGTAGGGTTTTTTTTGTTTACATATCTGGTGATTATAATTTTCTGGATTCTGGATGCAAGACTCCCTTCAGGATTTCTTGTAGGGTTGGTCATGTGGTGGCAAAGTTCCTTAGTTTTTGTTTGTCTGAGAAACGCACTCTTTCTCTTTCATGTATGAAAGAGAGCCTTGCTGGGTATAGTATTCTTGGTTGGCAGGGTTTTTTTTCTTTTAGTACTTTGAATATTTCATTCCCTTTTCTTCTAGCCTGTAGGGTTTCTGCTGAGAAACCTGCTGTTAGTATGATGTGGACTCCTTTATATGTGACTTGACACTTCTCTCTTAAAGTTTTTAGGATTCTCTCTTTGTCTTTGACTTGCAACAGTTTGACTACAATGTGTCTCAGAGAGGACCTTTTTGGATTGAATCTGGTTGAAACTCTTTGAGCCTCTTGGAACTGAAAGTTGGTATCACCAAATGCCTGGGAAATTTTCCACTATTATTTCATTAAATAGATTTTCAGTACCTTTTCCTTTCTCCTCTCCTTCTGGGATACCCATAATTCAGATGTTTATGTGCTGAAGGTTGTCTGATATCTCTCATAGATTTTCCGCATTTTTAAAATTCCTTTTTCCTTTTTTGTCTTCCTGGGTTATTTGAAACAGACTGCCTTCTAGATGAGAAATTCTTTCTTCTGCTTGCTCTAATCTTCTGCTTAAACTTTTAGTTGTGGTTTTTATTTTATTGAATGAATCCTTCAGTTCTAGGAGTTCTGCTACATTTTTTTAAAGGTATTTATCCCTTAGTAAATTTCTGCCTTCATATCCTGGATAGTTTTCTTTTTCTTTTTTTTGTCATCTATCTAAGTCTTCTTGTATCTCATTTAGTTTCCTTAACATCATTGCTCAGAATTCCTTTTCATTCCTTTTAAAGATTTCCTGCTATTTGGGATCTGGTATTTGAGAGTTGTTGTATTCATTTGGGGGTGTTATGTTTTCTTATTTTTTTATATTTCTAATATTCCTACGTTGAAGTATCATCATCTAGTAGAGCAGTTGCTTCTTCTGTTACTTTGCAGTGGCTTTTGTTGAGAGAGTCTCCCTGCTATAGAAGTTTTATATATTGACCGCTGGGTAGGGTGTTTTAGTTTTCATTCTGGGTAGACGCAGTAGTGTAGTCTCTATGTGGTTAGTTCAACCATATCCAACACTGGGGCTGTTTGTTAGTGCCTCTGTAGTCTAGGCACTGGGGCACTCAGTGATTCCTTGCTGAAGTGAGTGACACTGTGTTGGGTCATCAAGGATATTGACAAGATCTTGAGTTCTTGGGAGAAGTGCCTGGGTGCCCTATTGTTGCTGTTGATGGTATTTCTAATAGTAAAATTGTTATAATTATTCCCCACAAAGTATTTGAAGATAAGAATCATATCTTCATTATCTCTGCTAAATTCTCAGTACCTGGCACATAGAAAATATTCAGTAAATGTTAGCTCTTTTCCTCTCAACCATTAAGTTTGTACTGACTCTAACAGAAACAAAATAAATCAGTTGGGGAATCTTGACAGATCCATGTATTCCAAGGGATCTCCTTTAGCTAACCATCATAATGATATCCATCCTTCCCATAAATCTGTAGATTTTTTTCAAGCCTGAAGTTGTTTGCTCATGAACTACAGTTTGGTAGTGAGGCATTAGATTACAAAGATAGGTAGTTTGTTTCCATAATGATTTTACTTGATCTAAAATACTAAAAAGTGTTGTCCTTCAGGAAGGAGAGAAGTAGAAGACAGGGACACTTCAGGAGGATACAGGCAGCATGTCCTGAGGCTCTGGGGAAGAAAGTGTTGGGTCCAAGTGTGAGGAATCTGACAGAAGATATATTGGCTAGAGAGAAATCCTGAGATGGGGATAGATGTCAAAATGATGACTTTGGTCAATGCTAAACTGAACTGGCTTCTCCTTTTTGCCCGTTAACAATTTCTATTTTTCTTCTTGGGAGAGATTTTGTTGGTGAGTAGGATCTCAACAAGGTATTCTGCACTGCCAAAGAATAGCATAGTGCTTCAGAAATTCCCATATGAAAAGGTGCCTCTTCCTTTTTTGCAATTTTTTAATTTTATTTTAGGTTCTTCTCAGCCAAAAAGCAATCTTCCTTGTGCTGGATTTTTTGTGAAACTTTGATAAGAGCTTTATAAAAGACTTGATTAAAGAATTCCCTGAAAGAAGGCTTTGAACCTATTTTAAAAATGTAAGGCTATTGAAAATATTCTATATATGTATTTCATTTGTTACTGTGTCTAAACAATAAAAAGCACACTGTGAAATAGGTAAAACAAGAAATGCATTTCTGTCAGCTGTTTAGAAAACATTTCATTTACATTAATTCTTCCTTCTAAAGATTAAACATGAAATTTATGAGTGGCATGAAATCTTTGCTCACAGAAAAGCAAATGATATTAATAATAGCATCCTTTTTTTTGTAAAATAGCACTGATGATGTACAGTCAATTGTAATGAGATGATCTCTTGCTTAATGCTAAAGAAGTAATTTAATATTGCAAAAGTCTTAGATATATCTCAAAAGCACAAGCACTATCTCAAACTCGGCATAAAATTGAATCTATATCAATTTTTTCTCAATAGACATATAAAACTGTAATAAATGCAGACTCTAGCATCTGTCTAGTTAAATATAAGGTGGCAAACATATTCAGGATGTAAACAGATGATAAATAGAAACATATATACACAGATAGGATAGATAATAGATGATACAGACTTAAATATAGAAGTACGTCTCTCTATATGTATATATATCCTATTTAAATATGTATGCTAAATACAGTTTTATATTAAAGATAAAGAGGCCCGTATTTCTACCAGTAAAATCATTTCTGCAATAGCTTTGGAAACTTGAAGGTGAAAAAGAAGAGCAAGAAAATTCACCTTTAGATGGAGCTGTTTCTCCTTAGAAATCATTACACAGACACATTTTTTTTTGGCAGACCAGAAAAACAAGAATAGCTTAAATAATTCTGTAAAGCAATAACGGATTTTTTAAAACATTAATTCTTAGATCAGCTAAAAGAGAAAATAATAAAAACTCACTTCAAACCTGCTCAAGCTCTCACTAGACTCTAAAGAAACTTAATCTAAACTGAAACCAACTCAGTGCTATTTTGTACATACACAAGTCAGTTTCAGGGATTACATCATTCTGAAGGTTTTACACAGTAAATGGTAAGTGCTGTAAGAGTGCCATAGTTGTCATCTGGCAGTTAATAAAGTGATCCATTTTAATTTCTTAGTTTGAAAGAATGCTCAATAGAAAGTGCCATAATTTTAAAGAGACCAAAACAAATCCCTGAGTGATCACTTTGTAAAGGCATAAGCATATATTTGGGGCATAATGTAATCACTGGCAAACTGATCATTAGATGAGGCAGACAAAACTTGTAACTAAATAAGGAAAAAAAATGCTAGAAAAAATTTAGGAAAATTATGAGCAGTTGTCTAAAGGTTCAAGGCCGATTATATTCTAATTACCTCTAGGCTTCATGAAAAAATAGACACTCTGGAAGAGGCTGTGTTAGAAATACTGTAAATATTTCCTTATTTTGATTCTCCATTGTACAAATGGTAAAAGAAGCACCTATGGTGGAGTATAATAGCAGTTTTGTGCTTGGGATTTTTTTCTATTGAGAATAAAAGTGTTTTCCAGGCAAAGCATGATAAAAATTCCTAAAAATATTAAATATCTTTCTTTCCTCAATATTATAAAATAGACAGGCATGCATTTGCAGATACACACATGCACACACCCAAGGGTTGGAGAAGAGCTATTAAATATTGTTGAGCAATGTGACCTGACCTCTGTTTAGAAAAAAAAACCCTTGTGGCACTGTATAGATCAACTGGACTGAGGAAATACTATAAACAGCAAAATTACTTAAGATACTGTTCTAAGTGAGAGGTCATGAATGTCTGATTTAGTGAATAGTGAGTGAGAATTTTAAAAAAGGAGAAAGAAAGAAGTGTAAGATGCATTACTGAGGTAATAATTGTTATGAGTACACTGAGCTAGTAGTTGAGTAAGTACACTGAGCTAGTAAGTAGAAATAATAATGACAAAAATAAGTAGTCTATTAGTATTGTTCAAGACACACAACACATCAAAGAAAGAATACATTGCAGAAAAATTAATTTTGAGGAAAATAGTTTTATATTAATAATGTAAAAGGCTAAAAGCAAACTGAATAGTCTTATATTGTGCTCTGTTTATTATATGCTTCTTTTACAATTGAATACAGCTAGAACCAAACAAACTGTTTCTGATCACAGCATATCTCTTCAGCAACCTACCCCTTTATATATGTACAAATGTGCAAGAGTGAAGTCACCTCATTCCAATAGATATACAACTTTATATACTAATAATTTATCAGTTTAAATGCTCTACTTTTTGCCTTTTCTTTCTCAATCTGCTTTAAAATAAGGATTCAGGGCTGGTCGGTTAGCTCAGTTGGTTAGAGTGCGGTGTTGTCAAGGTTCAGGTCAAGGTTTCAGATCCCCATACTGGCCAGCTGCGAAAAAAAATAAAATAAAATAAAAATAAAATAAAATAAATAAAATAGGATCTATCATTCTATTCCCATTCAGTCCAAAATGAACTTATTTATTATTAATAACTCAACTTAAAGATATTTATATGATCATAGGCATATAGTATCAAATACTACTTCATGATAAAAGATAAGTTTTATTTTTAGCAATACCAAGTAATTTTATGAACTGAAGGTTTTTAAATATAAACTTAAGTCCATAGTTATATGATATTAAATTATTCAGGTAATGGGTAAAATAAAAATCAGCGATTTGTACATTATGTCTATATCCCTCCAGCTGTGACAATTTAGAGTAAAGCTGTGAGAGCATTAAGATGTAATTACAGCCATGAAAAAAAAAAAAGGTGTCCTCAAATCATCCTACTTCTCTGAGAAATTCCTGACATATGTACAGAAATGTGACATAAAGTCAATGAGAAATAAGGTATATTGTCATTCTTATCTAAAGTAATCCCCAGTACCTCCCATCACTCACCCCAGTGCAGTTTAGGCTTAAGATTGAAATAGGGATTCTATTCTACTTTCTTCTAAGCTTAAATCTAAAGCTTGAACTCTTGCTAACTTCTGCATAGTCATATTATGCAAGGACATAAAGCAACAGTTAGTGCACCTAGGCAAGCATATGAAGAGAAAGATTGATCGATCGATTGATTATAGGTGCTCTTGACAGAAAGCCTTGACTGGGTTTGTTTGAATGCAATGACTGCCCATTTTTGTACACAGTCCAATAATGGTCCAATCAAATGTGCATCTTTTCCTCTTGAGGAGCAGCAGAATCTTTCCTTTCAATAATCATCTGGAATAACATAAACAGAACATCTGAATTTTTGGCTGCATATTTACAGCTATCACCCAAGTGTTTTGGTACCTTGGAAAAAAAGCAGAAAGGCTAAAAGTTGCATCAGCAGGTTTAGAAGACCAAAGGTGACAGGGGACTAAGTATAACAGAGCCAGTTGTTTGGGAAAAGAAATGCTAATCAGCTACTAGTGATTACTAAAAATAACTCAATTTGAATTAGAAATAGATTTCAAAGAAATACAATTTATACTTGTCAAGAAAGCCTAAGTTTAAGCATATGAAAAAACATATCACAACATATATTATCAGAAATATGCAAATTAACACAACCATGAGACTTCATACCTATTAGAATGGCCAAATCCAAAACTTTAAAAACACCCAATGGTGGCAAGGATGTGGATCAACAGGAACTATCACTCATTGCTGGGGAAATGCAAAATGGTACAGCAACTTTGGAAGACAGTTTGGCAATTTCTTACAATACTGAATACACCTTTACCATATGATCCAGCAATTGCATTCTTTGGTTTTGACTCAAAGGAAATGAATATTTATGTCCACACAAAAATCTGCACATGGATGTTTACATACATCAGTCTTACTTATAATTGCCAAAACTTGGAAGCAGACAAGATGTTCTTCAGTAGGGGAGTGGATGAATAATATGTGGGTACATTCAGAAATGATCTATCAAGCCATGAAAGACATGGAAGAGTCTAAGTGAAAAAAGCCAATCTAAAAATGCTACATACTGTATGATTTCAATTATATGACATCCTGGATAAGGCAAAAAATGGGAAGATGGTAAAAAGATCTGTGGTTACCATGAGTTAGAGGGGAGGGAAGGATAAATAGACAGAACACAGAGGATTTTCAGGGTAGTGAAATTGCTCTGCATGATACTATAGTGGTGGATACATGTCACTATACATTTTTCCAAACCTATAGAATACACAAGAGCAAGAGTGAACTCTAAGGTAAATTATAGACTTTGGGTGATAATGATGTATCAGTGCAGGTTCATCAATTATAATGAATGTGAGGGATGTTGATAATAGCAGAGGCTGTACATGTGTGGGGTCAGGGAGTACATGGGACATCTCTGTACTTTCCTCTCAATTTTGTTGTGAGCCTTAAAGTGCTCTAAAAAAGGCCTTATAAAGAAAGGCTAAGTTTTATTAGTGATTTCAACTAAAACAAATCTGTGCTCTGTGAGGAAAACTTCCAATAATTTTGAAGTTAGCCTAATGATATTCATTTTGAAAGTTGTTTGGGTTTATTATTTTTATTTTAGTGAAACTGTTTCTTTTGTTTGATTTTGGTCAAAACAAATAAAAGTTAAAATTGATGGGAGCATATATCCCCTTCAGTTTTCCTAGGTGGTAGATTATTCAGCACTTTTAATATTCATGATGGCAGTGAAACATGATTTTTCCTTTCTATGTGAATTAATTAGATTTGTGTCTGTTGCAGAGAATTTCTTTTTATTTCAATGAAAAAAAGCATCTGCCTTTTGATGTTGAGATCCAAGATGAAAAATTGAAAGACACACAGAAATATAAATTGTCTTGATCTTTTTCACACTGTAGCTCTAAATTTCCATGAATGTAACCTGAACACAGGGTTTTACCACTACCTGAAGACCTTTTTAAAAAATAATTTATATTACATGAAATAAACTTACTGTTTTTCAAGAAGTAACTGATAACTTCACAATTTTTTGTTTTAATTAGTTCATTAGCTTAAAGTTGCCAATTACTCAACCAGATAAAATTTATAACCCAGCAACAACAGCAATACACACACATGCAAAACATACCCACTGTTCTTGACCATGTGAAGAAATGCTTATGAATAGATTACCTAAGTAAATCATGATACATTTATACAAAGTAGTAATATTCCACAACTAAGGAAGATACTAGAAAAGTATAATTCTTCTTATAGAGAAGCATTAAACAATGAAATATATAGCCCATTATAAGAAAAGGTATATCTAAATATATGCAAGAAAAATAGTCTGGGGCTGAGCCCGTGGCGCACTCGGGAGAGCGCGGCACTGGGAGCACGGCGACGCTCCTGCCGCGGGTTCGGATCCTATATAGGAATGGCCGGTGCACTCACTGGCTGAGTGCCCGTCACGAAAAAGACAAAAAAAAAAAAAAAAGAAAAAAAAGAAAAATAGTCTGAAAAGATATATATTCACATTTTAACAGTGACTTTCTTAGAGTCAGGAAGTTTGAGGATTTTTTTGTATCTTCTTCTTCATGAATATATGTATTTTCTATTTTTTCTATATTGAGTATCCATTATTTCTGTAATAAAAATAGCTGCTTGGCTGAATAAAACTTTTAAAAATATAAAAAATTCTATTGCACATCTTGATTCACTCTAACAGTGGCATAATGGCGCTGTTTACCAATTAAACTTGTAAAATCTAGCTGCATCGATCATTGGGTTAGTTAGAAGATGAATGTGTGAGCTGCAGATAAACTTTATACAGACAACATTTGCCTTACTGATAGGGAGCTGCTGATGGAATATTATTTCAGGAAGTAAAATCCACATATCTACATACACTTAAAACATACAAGGAAGAATATCTTTTCACCCACCATTTCCAGTCTGACAATCTAAACAGGAAGGGTTTAACTGGAAATATCTGTAAAAGGCAAATAGCTGGTATTAGATCTTTTCCTGATGCAAATGGAAGGGCATGAGCTGCCTGAAGTGCAGTAGTAGCCACTGCAAGAGGGGCAATGAGTACTACAATAGCATTGACTACCAAAATACTACTACTACTACTACTACTACCACTACCACTATTACTACCACTGCTACTACTTCTACAGCTACTAATCTTACTATTGGAACTACTAGTTACTGCTACTACTACCGCTCATAATAATAATGGCTATAAGTTGTCACATGTCTTCCATGTACAAAGCACTTCAAGTAATAGTCCTGTAAATTGAAAATGTCATTATTCTCATTTCACAGTGGGAGCTCACATGGGTTAAATGATTTGCTCTAGGTAACACAGCTAATATACAGTGTAGCTTACACTTAAACCTAGGTTCACAGCTAATATACAGTGTAGCTTACACTTAAACCTAGGTTCACAGCTAATATACAGTGTAGCTTACACTTAAACCTAGGTTCACAGCTAATATACAGTGTAGCTTACACTTAAACCTAGGTTCAGCTTAAAAATGAAGACACAGCTCTTTTCATTTTGCAACATTGCCTCTTATAAAGCTGTCCATTATTTCCAAGGCCAAAACTACATATAATTTTCTTAAAAATGCCCTTTTGAAATTGATTTTATACCCCATGGAATCTGATATACAACTTTGGGTATATTAAAATATGATCAATGGCTACCTGGTTCGATGATCACTTTATTGCCTTTGAACTATTTCCCACTCTGTAGTTTATTTTTAAATAAATACACTTATTATGTATTTTTAGTAAACAATTTTGAGTGACTACGCGTCATGTACTCTGTACTCTATATTGCACATCATGCTAGCTGGAGAATCAAGTAGTACCAAGGTGAAAGTGGACTTGAACTATAAATAAAATACAGTTTTTATTAGGGTCAGGGAAGAAAAAATCTTTTCCTCTACATTCAGGAACCAACAAAAGAAGTAACTAAAAGTAATTAAAAATCATTAAATTACTTAAATTAGAGGCTTATACATCTAACAGCATGGAAATGGAGGGGAAAGGAAAGCTTTTTTATGGAAAGAACACAGGTTTCTGTAGGAAAGACAAATGGGTTTTTAGGACAACAAATGAGAGATAAAAAAGATAAGATGGTAATTTTTTTTTAACCCATATATGAGTGGTCTTTCTATATTCTTTAGGGCTATGGAACTCCTCAGAGAGGGATTTATAGAAGGCTTATTCTCATTTTTTTCTCCTGAAAGGAGACCCTCCCCAAACAGGGCATTTATGATAGGTGCAATTCCCAGAAGTTGCCACTTTTAATCTGATAAGGGAAGCTCCGAGAGGCTTCATTCTGTGTCTGTTGAATCTCAAATGTCTTCAGCTTAAAATATTCTTCATACCAACTGTTGGGTTCTGAGTGGTTCCCCACATTAATATTAGGTGTTATTGGGATATAAAGCATATCAATTGTAGATTCTGATTTCAAGAAATTTAGAACCTACGAATATTTCTTTAATTTAGTAAACACAATGTATACTCCTTACTATTTTAATTATAATATTATTATAATTTAATTATAAATAATTTAAATATATTTTCATAAAAATAATTAATGCAGCTACTTTGCATTTGATAATGTATCAATTTTCCATAATAACCCTATACTGTAGGTACTGTTAGTATCTGTAGTTGACAAATAATGTACTGGAACATAGAAAGGAAAGTAATCTGCCCATAATCTCATAGCCAGTAAGTGGTAGGCAAGCAGTCAAACCCAGATAGTTTGAACTGATAGTTGTATGATAGAGTGCTGATTAAGATTTAATGCCTGTGATGTTATACAGGGACAAAAGAAAGTACATGCAAATTTTAAAAATTCCACAAACTTTGGAAAAAACTGATTATTCTCTAGCCATGATAACAAGTGGCTATCAAAACTGGTTTTAAATCTCTTCAAAAAGTTAGCAAATACTGTACCTTAGTGGTGTTTGGAAAAAGTAATTAAAAACTGAACCTTCTCCCAATCCAGAAAATCTGTCCACAAAGGTAGTAAAGAAAGAAAGCAGTTTTATTATTGAATAAGCATTAAACCAGAATGTGATGCACATCACAGGAAATCTGCTAAGAGGTTGTGAAGACAGAAAGGAATCTCATCCCCTTACACAACCAAGCAGATACAATCCATTACAGTCATGTATTGCTTAAAGATGGGGATAATTCTAAGAAATGTTCAGTGATTGTGTTGCGTAAACATCACAGAGTGTACTTACAGAAGCCTAGGTGATATAGCCTACTACACACCTGGGCTGTATGGTATAGCCATTATAATCTTATGGGACCACCACTATATATGCCATTCACTGTTAACCAAAACGTCATTATGTGGTATATGACTGTAGATGCATATTTTCAAGATAAGCAATAACAAGTCCGCAAGTAAGAGGACTTGACAGCACCTTTTGTCCTTTTGTCTTACATAGTTTGTCCTAACTTTTTCATGGTAATTGGAGAGATCCCCGGTGTTGGTTTATCTGGAGGAGAATTGAACTTCTCGCTGCAAATTGGAGCACAGTACCCACTGAAGTTAGGCTCTGGCTCTCCCACAGGAACTGGGATATATAGGCTTTATCTCCTCTGATTTCGCATTTCAAAAATGTGGCTTCCAGGTTCTTGAAAAAACATTCCTGAGTTGTGAAACTGGGGAGAGTCTTGCTTATTCCTTATAAAATTGCACATATTTGCAAAGGACAAAAAAAAATTTTGAAACAAACGGGGTGGAGAGAAATCTCTCCCCTTATTTTTCAGGAGAAAGAATTAAGCCTCTTATTTTTAATTTCTGTCTGCGCATACAGTGAACATGCTTTTTAAAGCCAACTAATCACTGCCTGCTCCTCTCCTGAAAGTACATCAGGAACGGCCTCATTCTGAAAAACAGGCTTTGGAGTGTCAGCAAATCAAGAATAGTTTTATCTGAGTAACCGGGTTTTTACAGATGATGACAACCTAATCACACCTCGGATATTCCATCAATCCCTGTACTCAGTGCTTCCCCAAAGCTATCCCAGATTAGCTATCTGCTCTGCTTGGAAAGACTGTGCCTGTTCAGCACATCACTCTCTTACTGTAGTAAGCAGTAAATTCATCTTTGTTTTGTTTTCAGATGCTGAGTGGTGATCTCATTATCCTTTCATATATGGTATAGAAAGTAGAAATGGTGAGAAATAACCTTAATTTACCTACATTTGAAAAATTACTTAAGGTGACTAAACTGAATCAGTAGATCCAAGATGAGTTATCCACATACTGGTACCACAGTGTTTTAAGAGCCAATTGAAATCATGCAAAAACAATATTCATCATTCTCACCATTCTTGGACACTAACTAGAGAGAGAAGAAAAATAGAGAAAAATATTTTAATTCCTGATATATACCAGATATTTTGTTGTATGTTTCATATTTAATCCTCACTGCAATCTTCTGAAACATTTTGTTTTACATTACAATTTTTTAACCTTACGATGGTGCAAAAGTGATAAACATTCAGTAGAAACCATACTTCAAGTTATCCATACAACTATTCTGTTTTTCACTTTTGGTATAGTATTCAGTGAATTACATAAGATATTCAACACTTTATTATAAAACAGGTCTTGTATTAGATAATTTTGCCCAACTGTAGGCTAATGTAAGTGTTCTGAGCACATTTAAAGTAGGCTAGGCTAAGCTATGATGTCAGTAGGTTAGGAGTATTAAATGCATTTTTGACTTACAATATTTTTAACTTATGATAGGTTTATCATGACATAACCACGTCATAAATTGAGGAGCATCTGTGTGTGAATATATATATATATATATATTCTATTCTATATGCACATATATGTATTGTTTTGTCTAACTAGTCAGTAACTGAGCCAAAATTATATACCAGGTTTGTCTGAGTCTGAGTTCAATACACTACATTCCTTTAAAAGTAATATGAAAATGACTTAGTGGTATTATTAGAGCTTGAACTGGAAATTGATCAATCTTGTGATATATTGTCAAAAAAAGAAAAAGATAATTTATCTTAGAATTCACTAGAAGTGTTGAGTTAAAGGATATTAACACATCTTTGAAAGTGTTTAGTTGTTAAATCTTTTCCAATTTCCTAAGTCCAGAATATACTAAGCATTCCCATATGAGGAAATATGCAAATATCTCTTTTCATAACTACAAATACTATGCACAGTAAGCTAAAATATACCCATGGGACTTCATTTAATTGAATTTATTAGTGATTTTTCTTTCTTGAGTCTATTTTTGTTGATACAGAAGTATATTAAGAAGAGGAATTCTCTTTTGTTTTGTTTTCTTGTTTGTTTGTTTTTGATGGCTGGCTGGTAACAGGGATAGAACCATGGACATTGGTGTTATCAGCACCATGCTCTTACCAGCTGAAGGAAAGAAATTTTTGAAACAAACATTTTTCCTTTGGAGTTTTGAAACGCTTTAAAATAGTATTATGTGAGTTAGTAAAAAATGTAATTTTTTTGCTGTCATATATTTATCACTATTATTTCTTTCTATGTGCCAAATCATTCATTAATAATTGCATACAACATAATCTGTTGGTTTGTGATATAGCCAGTTTCTCTCTGTAAGCTTGCTATAATTTGGAGGGAGTGGACAGTATTGCCCTCAATATTTCTTTAGGGACTCATATAAAATTGAGAAACAAATTTAAATGGGAAAAGACACATTGAATATGAGTTTCTTATGGGGACTATGTGGTTCTAGATACAGAGTTGGGCATTTTGATTAACAGCATATTTTTTTCTGATACCTTCTAAATATGCATTCACTAATTATACAATTTAAAATTGAATTTCATTTTTCACCTTATAATATTCGCAGTTATTATACATTAGAGCTTATTTGGCAGCTATGACAACTGAAATTATTTACTTTTGGCGGTGTGATTGTGATGAGATACCCTCAAAATAAGAGGGAATACTCATTTATACATTCAAAAATATAAACTCCTTATGAACCTGATTAATAAAATAAGAGAGCTTAATATATGAATAAACAATTTAAAAAGGGCCATAACACATTTACCTAGAAAGATAAAAATAATGACAAGAAAATACCACATGGTACTGTATATAAATAAACCAGAAAATCTAGAGAAAATAGATTATGTCCTACCAATAAATAATCTTCTAAAATTGTCCAAGAAGATGTAAAATATTTGTTTAGATCCATTATCACAAAATAAATTTAAAAGGAATTTGAGTATCTGCCACTTAAAAAAACATCAAGATCAGGTGGATTCCACATAGAGTTTTACATAATCTTTAAAGAGAAAATAATTTTAATGTTATTAAAAATGTTCTGACAAAAGAACAAAAAATAAAATAGAATTTTCTACAAGTCAGTGTATGAAGCCAAACTAACATTAAAAATGAAACATTAAAATGTTTTAAAAACCTGAAAGTACCTCTTATTTATGAATGCAGAAGCAAAACTTACATATAAAAGAGTAGCAAATAGACTCCACCAGTATATTAAAAGAACAATTCACTCAGGTTAAGTAGACCTCTCCCACCTTCCCCTGGGTATAGAAGGGATGTTCAATATCATGACATATTGATTTCCTGCTTGATTTCTTCTTGGACCCATATGTCATTAAGTAGAATGCTGTTTAATTTCCATGTGTTTGTATAGTTTCCAGAGTTTTGTTTGTTATTAATTTCTAGTTTTAATCCATTGTGGTCTGAGAAGATACATGGGATAATTCCAATTTTTTTGAATTTATTGAGACTTGATTTGTGACCTAATATGTGATCTATCTTGGAGAATGATCCATGTGCTGATGAGAAGAATGAATATTCTGAGGTTGTTGGGTGGAATGTTCTGTAGATATCTGCCAATTCCAATTGGTCTAGAGTCTTGTTTAGATCTTGTGTTTCTCTACTGATTCTTTGCCTAGATGATCTGTCTAATATTGACAGTGGAGTGTTCAGGTCCCCTGCTATTATGGTATTAGTGTCTATTTCCTTCTTTAGGGCTAATAGAGTTTGTTTTATAAATCTGGCTGCTCCAACATTGGGTGCGTACATATTTATGATTGTTATGTCTTCTTGATGGATCAGTCCTTTTATCATTAAGTAGTGTCCCTCATTGTCTCTTTTTATGGTTTTTAGTTTAAAGTCTATTTTGTCAGATATAAGAATAGCCACTCCAGCTCGTTTTTCTTTTCTGTTTGCATGGTAAATCTTTTTCCATCCTTTCACTCTTAGTCTGTGTGAATCTTTATGGGTGAGGTGGGTCTCTTGTAGGCAGCATATAGTTGGGTCCTGCTTTTTGATCCAGTCAGCCAGTCTGTGTCTTTTAATTGGGGAATTTAAGCCTTTAACATTAAGAGTTGTTATTGAAAGGTGTTGATTTATTCTTAGCATTTTATTGGTTGTTTGGTTGTCTTAGGTGTCTTTTGTTCCTTGCTTTCTGATTTACTGTTTGGTTTCTTTGTTTGTTGGTTCCTTAGGTTGTAGATAGTGTTTTTGTTAGCTTGTTTTCTCTTCATGAATGCCATTTTTATTGTACTAGCGGGTTTAGATTTTTCTTAGGTTTTTATGGCAGTGGTAGTTATTTTTCAGGAACCAAACCCAGTACTCCCTTGAGGATTTCTTGTAAGGGTGGTCTTGTGGTAGTGAACTCCCGCAGTTTTTGTTTGTCTGAGAAATATACTATTTGCCCCTCATTTCGGAAGGATAGCCTTGCAGGGTAGAGTATTCTTGGTTGGCAATCTTTGTCTTTTAGTATTTTGAAAATATCATCCCATTCCTTTCTAGCTTTTAGGGTTTGTGATGAAAAGTCTGATGTTAACCTGATTGGGGCTCCCTTATAGGTGATTTGACGCTTCTCTCTTGCAGCTTTTAAGATTCAATGAAAACAATGATACATCATACCAAAACCTGTGGGATACTGCAAAAGCAGTATTGAGGGGAAAATTTATTGCATTAAATGCTCACTTCAGAAGAATGGAAAGATGGCAAGTGAAGAACCTAACACTTCACCTTAAAGAACTAGAAAAACAAGAACAATCCAATCCTAAAGTTAGCAGACGGAAAGAAATCATTAAGATCAGAGCAGAACTGAATGAAATTGAAAACCAAAAAATAATTCAAAAGATCAACGAATCAAAAAGTTGGTTTTTTGAAAAGATAAATAAAATTGACAAACCATTAGCATGGCTAACAAAAAAAAGAAGAGAGAAGACTCAAATAACAAAAATTAGAAATGAAAAAGGCGATATTACAACTGATTCATCTGAAATACAAGGAATCATTCGAGACTACTATAAACAACTATACGCCAACAAATTTGAAAATCTGGAGGAAATGGATAAATTTCTGGACACACACAAGCTCCCAAAACTGAACCGTGAAGACGTAGAAAATTTGAACAGACCAATAACAATAAAGGAGATTGAAGCTGTTATCAGAAGGCTCCCAACAAAGAAAAGCCCAGGACCAGATGGATTCACAGCAGAATTTTACCAAACATTCAAAGAGGAATTGACACCGATTCTTTACAAACTATTCCAAAAGATTGAAACGGACGCAAATCTCCCAAACTCATTCTATGAAGCAAACATCATCCTGATACCAAAACCAGGTAAAGATATAACCAAAAAAGAAAACTACAGGCCGATATCCTTGATGAATATAGATGCAAAAATCCTCACTAAAATACTAGCAAACAGAATACAGCAACACATACGAAAAATTATTCATCACGATCAAGTGGGATTCATCCCAGGGATGCAAGGTTGGTTCAACATACGCAAATCAATAAATGTGATACACCATATTAATAAACTCAAACACAAGGACCATATGATCATCTCTATAGATGCTGAAAAAGCATTTGATAAAGTTCAGCACTCATTCATGACAAAGACCCTCTATAAGTTAGGTATAGAGGGAAAGTATCTCAACATAATTAAAGCCATATATGCCAAACCCACTGCCAATATCATCCTGAATGGGGAAAAGCTGAAAGCTTTTCCTTTAAGAACAGGAACTAGACAAGGATGCCCACTCTCACCACTCCTATTCAACATAGTGTTGGAAGTACTAGCCAGAGCAATCAGAGAAGAGAAGGAAATAAAGGGCATCCAGATTGGAAAAGATGAAGTCAAACTGTCCCTGTTTGCAGATGACATGATCCTATATATTGAACAGCCTAAAACCTCTACAAAAAAACTGTTGGAATTGATAAATGATTTCAGCACAGTAGCAGGATACAAAATCAACACACAAAAATCAGTAGCATTTCTTTTCTCCAATAGTGAACATGCAGAAGTAGAAATCAAGAAAGCCTGCCCATTTACAATAGCCACCAAAAAAATAAAATACTTAGGAATTGAGTTAACCAAGGAGGTGAAAAATCTCTATAATGAGAACTACAAACCACTGCTGAGAGAAATTAGAGAGGATACAAGAAGATGGAAAGATATTCCATGCTCTTGGATTGGAAGAATCAACATAGTGAAAATGTCCATACTACCCAAAGTGATATACAAATTCAATGCAATCCCCATCAAAATTCCAAAGACATTTTTCTCAGAAATGGAAAAAACTATTCAGACATTTATATGGAACAATAAAAGACCACGAATAGCCAAAGCAATGCTCAGCAAAAAAAATAAAGCTGGAGGCATAACACTACCTGACTTTAAGCTATACTACAAAGCTATAATAACCAAAACAGTATGGTACTGGCATAAAAACAGACACACTGACCAATGGAATAGAATAGAGAATCCAGAAATCAACCCACACACTTACTGCCATCTGATCTTTGACAAAGGCACCAAGCCTATTCACTGGGGAAGGGACTGCCTCTTCAGCAAGTGGTGCTGGGATAACTGGATATCGATATGCAGGAGAATGAAACTAGATCCATACCTCTCACCGTATACTAAAATCAACTCAAAATGGATTAAGGATTTAAATATACACCCTGAGACAATAAAACTTCTTAAAGAAAACATAGGGGAAACACTTCAGGAAATAGGACTGGGCACAGACTTCATGAATACAACCCCAAAAGCACGGGCAACCAAAGGAAAAATAAACAAATGGGATTATATCAAACTTAAAACTTCTGCACAGCAAAAGAAACTATTAAAAGAGTTAAAAGACAACCAACAGAGTGGGAGAAAATATTTGCAAAATATACATCTGACAAAGGATTAATATCCAGAATATATAAGGAACTCAAACAACTTTACAAGAAGAAAACAAGCAACCCAATTAAAAAATGGGCAAAAGAGCTAAGTAGGCATTTCTCTAAGGAAGATATCCAAATGGCCAGCAGACATATGAAAAAATGCTCAACATCACTCAGCATCCGGGAAATGCAAATCAAAACCACATTGAGATACCGTCTAACCCCAGTTAGGATGGCTAAAATCCAAAAGACTATGAACGATAAATGCTGGCGAGGTTGCGGAGAAAAAGGAACTCTCATACATTGTTGGTGGGACTGCAAAATGGTGCAGCCTCTATGGAAAATGATATGGAGGTTCCTTAAACAATTGCAGATAGATCTACCATACGACCCAGCCATCCCACTGTTGGGAATATACCCAGAGGAATGGAAATCATCAAGTCGAAGGTATACCTGTTCCCCAATGTTCATCGCAGCACTCTTTACAATAGCCAAGAGTTGGAACCAGCCCAAATGCCCATCATCAGATGAGTGGATACGGAAAATGTGGTACATCTACACAATGGAATACTACTCAGCTATAAAAACGAATGAAATACTGCCATTTGCAACAACATGGATGGACCTCGAGAGAATTATATTAAGTGAAACAAGTCAGGCACAGAAAGAGAAATACCACATGTTCTCACTTATTGGTGGGAGCTAAAAATTAATATATAAATTCACACACACACATACACACATACACACACAAACCGGGGGGGGGGGGGGGAAGAAGATATAACAACCACAATTATTTGAAGTTGATACAACAAACAAACAGAAAGGACATGGTTGGGGGGGAGGGGGGGAGGGAGAAGGGAGGGAGGTTTTGGTGTTGGGGAGCATTAATCAGCTACAATGTATATCGACAAAATAAAATTTAAAAAAAATAAATAAATAAATAAATAAATAAAAAAAAAAAAAGAAATACAGAGGTAAAAAAAAAAAATATCACGACATATTAGTAAATCTGAAATATATATATATCCATCCATACATATATCTATATAAACTCGTCAATATTGTTGAAGGGTGTATGAAAAAATGCAATAGCCATTCCTAATTACTGTAAATAGGAAAAGACATTAAACTATTTAGTTATAACACTAGTACTAGCATGAAGATGCCAAAGCTTACCAGTATTATTTAACATTGTGGTAATGCTGTTAGTGAATATGTAATATTCAAATAAATAATAGATGGAGTACAAACCTAAATGTTATTAATAATAAATGTAATACATATGTACAAACTGGAAGAGATGGAGAGATTTCTTATCAATACTGGAATTGAAGCTTCAGAAAAACCCAGACATATTTAAGTACATATATAAATATTAAAACTATTGTGTATCAAATGCTACCATTGTTAATAAGTAAACATTGGATTTGTGAGAATATATTTGTAATGCAGATGGCAAATGTTTAATGTCTATGAAAAAAGAGCTTGTTTACTGCATGTTATTAAATGGCTAAAGGAGATAAGATCAAATGTGCACACCACAAAGAAAGGATTATTTTATAAAGATGCATATGCTAATTTCCCTGATTAGATCATCACACATTGCATACATGTATTGATATATAACTCTCTACCCCATAAATATGTACAATCAATATATTTCAATAAACAATAAAAAATAAAATAAAATAAAATGCAGACTTAGTAGTAAAATTATTTTAAAAATGAGCTTTTAGAGATTCACAAGGAAAACTTCATTTTATAGAAAATAAATTTCATGAATGAAAATTTTGTAGATGAAAAAATCTAAATGGCTAGAAAAACACATAAAAAGATGCTCAAACTGACTAATATCCAGAAAAATGCAAGTTAAATGAGAAGTAAGGTCTCTCTCTCTCCCAAAACTCAAAAGAAATATAGCACCTGTTGTAACTGGACATATTGATAAATGTTTATTCTTATAAATTGCTAGTAGAAATAAAAACTGCTGCAGTCATTTTTGAGAGTCACCTAAAAGGATGTATTAAAATTAAAATGAATACACATTTTGACCCAATAATCCCAGTTTTCAGAAACCAACAATGGAAATAAAATCAATAGACTATATGGACTTATGTATAAATGTATTTATTGTAGCACTGTTCATAGAGGCAAAAGCCTTGAAACAAAGTGAATGTTCAGTAACAGAGGAATTGCTGAATACGTTATTTTCATATTGTCAACATTATACAGTTACTAAAATAATTCATTAGAATTGCATCTGTTGGAGTGGGGTTAATGTAGACTGATGAAGGGGAGTGACGGGGAGGTACCCAGTAAAAGAGAAAACAAAACAAGCAAATAATATGTAGACTTCTCTGAAAGAAACAGAAAACAGCATACAAAATATAATTACATTTTAATTTGTACATTGCATATATGTATAAAAATACTAAAGTAAACATTATAAAAAGTTTCAAAGAGGACATTATGTCATTTTTTGTTGTTATTGAAGCCTAACAAATTACCACAAACTTAGTAGTTTAAAACAGCATACATATATTATCCCAAAGTTTCCTTGGGCCAGGGTTCCTGAAATGTCTTAGCTGAGTCCTCTGATCAGGAACTCACAAGGCTGCAATCAAAGTGTTAGCCAGACTGTGTTCCTTTCTGGAGCTTGGGTCCATCTCCTAATCTCCCTCAGACTGGTGATATTACTCAGTGCCTTTGTATTGTAGTACTGAGATTCATATTTTCTTACTGGCTGTCAGCTGAGGGCTGCTCTCAGCTTCCACAGGTGCTCTCGGGATTCCTCACAACATATGAACTAACTTCTTCAATGCCAGAAGAAGAATCTCTTATTCTAGTCTGCTAAAACAGAGTCATGTATTATGTAATGCAGTCACAAGAGTGACAATTTCATTAACTTTCGTATTCTATTGGCTAGAAGCAAGTCACAGGATTTGTCTGTAATCAAGAGAAGGGGCTTATTCAAAGTGATGACTCATTGAGGGTCACGTTAGGGTGTGTCTGATATAATCATGTAATCTGAGGAAAATTCACTGATTGGATTTTACAGCCAGAAATGTCTGGAAAATTTACTTTACAGTGTCTTAAGGATTGGTTGATTTGAAAGTGAAGACATTTCTTGGATTTATTCTTACTTCAAAGTTTGACTCTATTTCCATTTTCTGATAAAGCAGCCTAGATTACTCAGATAAACATTATCACTGAAATAGAATAAAAATAAATCTAAACATAACATTTAAAATAAAAATTATTTAAAATATTGAATATTTTAAAGGATAAACAGGATCTTTCAGACATATTTTTGAAAGCTAGCCTTCAACAAGAAAGGTAAGGAGGATATTGAAGCACCTTGAAGAAAAATAAATCTAACCTAGACTCTAGGAAATTCTTACACTTATTAAAGGGAAACAAGTCAACAGACAAATATGAAAATAAGACAACATGAACAAGACTGAACAAATAGAGACCAGAGAAAGACCCAAAAACTTCAGATATTTTAATTACTAGACATACATTTTTAAGCTCTACATATAATTTGTTACAGAGACTGGTTAGATAATGATCTATCACATTTACTTTTCCTGATCTCACAGGAATATCACATTTCCCACTCTCCCTTGAATTTAAATTGAGGGCATCTAACTAGCTCTTGCCAAAGGATTGTGGGTAGAAGTACTCCATTTTATTTTAATGCCTAGATTTTAAAATCACTTGAGATATTATTGTCTCAGTCTTTTTCTCATATTTCTAAAACTGGAAGAAAATTACTGAGAGTGCAAAACCAAATATGAAAGTAGACTGTAATCCTGAACCTCCCTTAGGAAAGAGCTCTTCTGGATAGCTGCCATATCTGCAGCTATTTATGTGAATTATACATAAAACTTGTATGAATTATACATAAACTTTTGTTTGTTAAGGTACTGAGATTTCTGTATAGCTTATTGTAGCTGCTGAAGTTAATTACCCTCACTAATACAAAAATCTGAATCTTCAAGTAGGCTGTTTCTGTAATAAAACCTTAAACTATGTGTCATTGTCTTAGTGTTTGGGCAGTGGGAAATGTGGAAACTAATATCTGATGCTGGAAACATGGAGGTCATCCTGTACTATGGGCAGAACATTTTGTAAAACTGTCACTCAGTTTAACAATAAAGGCTTACAAAGTGCTTAATGTGCTTACAGCTTTAGGCTAAGAGTTTGGAAGGAATCAGAACATTAGTCTTTTAGCTATTATTAGACCATTAGGTATTACTGGCTGTGTTTAAGAATGTTTTATTAGAAGGAGATTATGTTGGGAATAAATAGAAAGCTGGAAAAGCAGGAATAAAAGGACATCTAGAAAATCTAGAAATCTGGGGTTTGCAAACATAGAAAATACAACTGAGAGATGGGATTTAAAAAGGCATTTAAGACTGAGAATGGCAGAGTAGAGCATTTCAAGGATCTGGCCCTCCACTAAATCAACAATTAAGCTCTCAAAAACTGTCAAGATGTACTTTTTTGGAACCATGGAATCTAATTAGGAATCTGAAATAATAAAAAATAAACAAACAGAAAACCCTCCAGCTTACAGAATTCTGAGGAATGCTTAATTTTAAAAAAGTTGTTAAATTTTAGTAAGAGTGTGTTGTCACATTTTTGTTACTAGTTCCCATTCTCCAGCTCCGAGGCAGCCATGCAGATAGCAACTCATATTTCTAATGTAGCTTGCTGGTGCCAAAAAGGGAATGAAAACCTCATTCTCAGAGATTTGTAGTTGTACATTTTTGCCTGCCCGGTAGCTCCTGAGGAACCAGCTAAGTAGCTTACCTTTGTTTCATACCCTTACAAATTCTCTCAAGGCTAGCTGGAGAGGCATTCTAAACATGATACCTTGAAAGCATTTCAAGATATATACTAGCAGAAACTGATTGGATCAAGGGATAACAGATAGGATAAGCAGTACCCAAAACAATAAGCCTAAGAAGAAAGCAAAAGACAAAGAGAACATATTGAAAGCAACAAAAGATAAGTGATTCAACACTTAAAAGGGATCCTTAACAACCTTAACTACTAATTTCTCATCAGAACCTATGGAGGCCAGAAGGCAGTAGAATGATATAGAGTCATGTGTCACTTACTGACAGGGATATATTTAAGAAATGCATCATTGGGTGATTTAATCATTGTGGGAACAGCATAAAGTGTACTTACACAAACCTAGATGGTATAGCTTATCACACACCTATGCTACATGGTCTAGCCATTATAACCTTAAGGGACAATTATCATATGTGCAGCCCTTCATTTTGCAGTGCATGACTATATTTAAAAGCTAAAAAAAATTTTTTAGCCAAGAATTGTATATCCAGCAAAAATATTAAAAACTGAAGAAAAATTAAGACATGTCCAATTAAACAAATGTGAGAGATTTTCTCACTAATAGACCTGACGTACAAGAAGTGCTAAGTCATTCATACTGAAGCAAAGAAACGCTATGCGATAACTTGGAGCATACAAAAATAATAATAATAAAAAAACCCTCCATTATAAATAACTACCTAGATAAATACTAGAGGAAGTATTATAATATTTTTGGTTTGTAGTTCCTCTTTTTTCCCTATATATTAAGAAAATGCAAAAACCAATAATTATATATCATGATAGTGAACACACAATATATAAAGACATAATTTGTGATAATAGCAACATAAAGGGGAAGGACAGAACTCTATTAGAGCAGCGTGTTTGTATACTACTTAATATAAATTGGTATAAATTCAAACTAGTTTATAACAAATTTAAGATGACAATGGTAATTACTTAATTGAAAGTAACTTACAAATGTAGAAATAACAAAATGAGGAAGGAGTAGAAAAGGCATACTAGAAAAATAATTTGTCAAACATCAAACACAAAAGAAGGTGATATTTGAGGAATTGAACAAAATCAAAAAAATATATATAGAAAGCATTTAGAAACCAAGGAGCAAAATGCTAGAAATCTGTCCCTTTCAATAATCACTTTAAATGCAAATGAAATAAACTCAACGATTAAAAGACAGAGACTAGAAGAATGGGTAGAAAGGTATGATATTCTGTCTACAGAGACTTATTTTGGAATCAAAGACACAAATAGGTTAAAAACTAAAATATAGAAAAAGGATATTCCACGTAAAGAATAACCAAAAAAGACCTGGGTTGGCTATACTAATATAAGAAAAAAATAGACTTTAAGTCAAAAACTGTTACATGTGAAATAGTAGGACATAGTTCATAAAAAAGTCAATTCATAAAGAACACATTATAAAAAGTTTATGCATCAAGTAACAGAGTCCTGAAACACATAAAGCAAACATTGACAGAACTAAAGGAGAAATAGATAGTTCTACAATAATAATTAGAGATATCATACCCCACTATTGATATTATACAGAACATAAGAAAGTAGAGTATTTGAACAGCACTATAAATCAAGTAGACCTAAGAGACATTGACAGAACACTTCAACAAACAAGAGCAGAATATATATTCTTTTCATATGCACATAAAACATTCTCCAGAAAGGACAAAACAAGTTCAGCACATTTAAAAATATTTAAATCAGGGCCGAGCCCGTGGCGCACTCGGTAGAGTGCTGCACTGGGAGCGCGGTGGCGCTCCCGCCGCGGGTTCGGATCCTATATAGGAATGACCGGTGCACTCACTGGCTGAGTGCTGGTCACGAAAAAACGACAAAAAAAAAAATAAAAAAAAAAAATAAAATAAAATAAAATAAAAATAAAAATATTTAAATCAAACAAATTATCTGACTAAATGGAACAAAATTAGAAATCAATAATAAATATGTGGAAATTAGACAACATACTCTTACAAACTTGGAGATAAATAAAAATAAATGCACATATACCCAAAGTAGTGGAATACAGTGAAAGCAGTGATCATAGAAAAATTTATAGCAGAAAATCACTAACATTAAAAAAAGAATTCAAATTAGTAACTTTACACTTAAAAGAACTAGCAAAAGAATAGCAAACTAAACACAAATCTATCAGTATAAAGAAAATGAAAATTAGAGCAAAGATAAATAAAACACAGACTGCAAAAACACTAGAGAAAATTAACAAAACCAAAAGTTGGTTTTTAGAAAAGGTGAACAAAATTGACAAATCATCAAGTAGACTAAGGAAGAGAGAAGATTCAAATGAATAAAATCAGAAATGAAAAGGAGACATTACTACTGACCATAAAGGAATAAAAGAGAACATTATGAACAAATGTACACCTGCAAATTAGATAATGTAATTGAAACAAATTCATAAAAGGACACAAACTATCAACATTGACTGAAGAAGGAAATATGAACAGACCTATAACCACTAAAAACATTGCATTAGTAATCCAAAACTTCCCTGTTTAATAAAAGAAAGTCCAGGACTAAATGGCTTCAGTGTAACATTCTAGCAAATATTTAAAGAATTAACACCAATCCTACTCAACCTCTTCCAAAAACTGAAAGAGGAGGGAACATTTCCTAATACATTCTGTGATATCAGCCTTACCCTGATACCTCAGCCAGACAAAGATATCACAAGAGAACTAAAGACAAATATCCCTCATGAGTATAGATGCAAACTTCCTCCACAAAGTGCTTGAAAATTGAATCCAGCAGCATTTTAAAAGGATTATATACCATGAGCAAGAGGAACTTAATTTCTGTAAAAGGTGATTCCTCACATGAAAATTAGTCCATGTAATATACCACATTAATGGAATGAAGAGGAAAAACACATGATCATCTCAATTGTTGTGGAAAGATAATTTGACAAAGTCCAACACCCTTTAAGGATTAAAACATTTGGAAAAGTAGGAATAGAAGAAAAGTTTTTCAATATGATAAAGGGCATTTAGGAAAATCCCATAGCAGTATCTCTAATATAAGGAACAAGACAAGGATGACCACTTTCACCACTGCTATTCAACATTGTACTGAGTGTCCTAGCCAGAGCAATCAGGCAAGAAAGGGAAATAAAAGACATCAAAATTAGAAAAGAAGAAGCAAAACTATTTCTATTTGCAGATGACGTGATCTTTTATATAGAAAATAGAAAATACTAAAGTAACCCCAAATAAACTACTAGAGGGAACAGATTCAGCAAAGTTGCAGGATACAAGATTAATATGCAAAGATCAGATGTTTTTCTATACAATAGCAATGGACGATCTGAGAAGGAAAGCAGAAAACAATTTTATTAACGATAGCATCAAAAAGAATAAAATACTTAGGAATACATTTTACTAAATAGGTGCGAGACTTCACTGAACTACAAAACATTGCTGAACATTGCTTGGAGAAATTAAATATCTAAATAAATGGAGAGACATGCCATGTTTATGAATTGAACAGCTTTACATTATTACGATAGCAATATTTTCCAAAGCTGGAAAACAGGAGATAGTAGGTGCATAAACAAAAAAGCCACAACACAACTCTTACTACAATTTGCAGCTTTTTAAAAAATTAAACACTCCCTTGAATGCTGTAAGCTATTTTTTTTTAAATTCCAGATTCCTGATTAGATTCTGGGGTTCAAATAAAGTAGGTTTTGACAGTTTGACACTTTAATTGTTGCTTTAGTGGAAGATCAGAACAAATGTGACGCCCCCCACCCCCGCCAAAAGAAGAAAGAAAATGCTCTCTTTTGGAATGAGCAATAATATCTGTTACATCCAACATTCCTTCTGGAGGACAGGCAAAGATATATTGTGATGAACACGCTCCCAAGATGCAGGTTTACAGTCTCTGCTGAAGATTGCAGCTTAAACAGAAAAATAGAGACTGCCTTTCTGAACTCCCCCCACTCCACACCACATGCACAACGCTATCATGTTCACATATGTTGAGAAATATTTACAGCTGAGTACACCTAAGATATATGCAAGAAACAGAAAAACGGAAGACATGTAAAGGGAGAACCCAGGCCCAAGCAAAGAGCAAACTAAAACCTAGTCTGACTCCTAATTAATGGTCCACAAGAAAGAAGAGAGTATTCACCTCCAGCATAAAAATTTTTAACTCAGTATCTAATGTCTGATACAACATGTCTGGCCAGTGAATTCCATGAGCATTGGTTCACTGTCACTTTATTTGCTATGAAGTGAGTTCCTTAGTCAGAAGCAATTCTGTGTAGAATACAATGACAACTGATAAGGCATTTGATAAATCCATGGATGGTTGATTGGGAAGAAACATTCCGTGCAGAGAAAGCAAATCCGTATCCAGTGAGAACAAAGCACTGTACTTCTCATTGAACAGAAGCAGTCCAATATAATAAATCTTCAACTAGTTAGCTGGCTGATGACCTGGCAATGTTGCCGTGTTGAATACTCAGTATTTGTCTCTGGTGTGGGCTGATTGAGCACTCAGCAGTGGAGGTAATTAGTTCAACCTTGGTGAGTGGAATCACATGTTTTGAGCCCATGTGTAACCTCCATCTTTGCCATGTTGGCCACTTTGTTCATGAGCTCATTAGGCAATGACAGGAGTGGCTGGGGAAAGAGGCTGTCTGCTATTCACAGAATGAATCATCCCATCCATTTGATTATTACAGTATTCCTCTGCTGAGGTCACCCTTTGATGAGCATTCACATGGCACACTAATATCTTCACATTGTTTTCCCATTCCGAGAGGTCTGTACACATGCTTTTCCCCGGACCTCCTTGCCACCAATTTTCTAAGTATATTCCTTTCAAGTCTCTGACCACCCAGCCAAATCACTAGCCATAGCCTCTGGCCATTTCTCCTTCCGAGCAAAATGAGCGATCAGGTACATTTCTCTAAATTCTGCCAACTGGGAGGATTTTCTTTCATCAGTGTCCTTCAGGGATGTCTCAGAAAGAGAGAGTAGTGCTGAAGCCTTCTACTTTCAGGTAGTGCTTGCATCAGTAAACTACCCCGAATTTTTCTTCCTCAGTCATTGGTTATAAAGAACTACATATGAGGCGATGTGTGTGAGCTAGAAGGGAGAAGGTTATGTAGCAGAAGTAGAGGTCATTGACATTTGAGCCACTTCTTCCTGTAAATTACCTGTGCTTTCCAGGTCTGCTTGAGACTTTTCTCATATATACAAATTCTATATGATAATGGAGTGCTGCTGTGCACAAATATTATGTTTTTGATATGTTATACAATATCTTGTTCATGTTGCACAGCTAAAGTTGCATGGTAACTTGGTGGTACATGGTTAACACATTCAGTTTCTACTAAGGCACATGGCAACACAAAAGCTGTTTCTCAAGATAAGAATAGTTATCTTCAGAGGATGACAGAGCATTGCTACAAAACCCTAAGGATCTGAGCTTTGATTTGTTTATAGGGGCCTGCCAAAGGCTCTAAACACACCTCTATCTGCCACTTACCCTGCAAGTACTATTGGATATGCTGGATCTTATGTTCCAAGTGGTAAAGCAGTTAGCAACAGTAGATTGAATCTGTTGCAGAGGAGTGTTCTTTCATATTGGGCCCCACTGAAAACTAGCAGCTTTTCAAGTTATTCAGTAATGGGCTGGAGTAGCAGACCCAGATGAGGAATATGTTGCCACCAAAATCCGAAGAAGCCCACTAGGCATTGTGCCTCCTTTTTGGTTGTAGGAGAGGCCAGATGCAACAATTTATAATTCATCTTAGCAGGGTGTCTCGACATGCCCCCGATGACTAGACCCCTAGAAATTTATTTCACTGAGGTAGAAGATCTTTGAATTTTTGTCAGATTTATTTTTTTTAAGAAGTCTGATTGTTTTACTTTAACTAATGCAAGCCACCCTGGTAAATGGCCGTCATTCCCTTTGGAGAATGTCGTAAGAAAGAGTAACAGTATTACTTTTGGGCATGTAGCAGAGTCTCTCCTCAAGGGGATCTTGCCTCCCCTCATTCAAGTGGTTCATGATCTATAAATTGGATCAAGTTTGGGTTGATTGAGGGGCCATGACATATTAGTGATTGAAGTTAGGTTTTTATTCACTCAACCAAGAATTCATTTACTGATTAAGATCAAGTAAGAATTTAGTATATTTTACATCTCTTTTTCTTTCTACAGACATTATGATCAACTATCCAATGCCGTAAGCCAATATAAGTCAGATTACTCTGATTACTCCTTTGACTCCACTGTCCATTATGGTAACCACACTCTCCTCAAGACAGCTTAGAACATTACACATAAGGCCTGTTCTAATACCTCTGGTTTGAGGAAAGAAATTGAGAATTGGGCCACCACTTTCTCCAGAACAATATTATAACACATAAGGGAAGGTGTGTGGTAAGAATAAATGACAATGCCATAAACTTCTCTACCATTTTGAACGTAGTTCTTTTTGACTGGGTGTTCGTTTGGTTTCTGTAGACTGTTTTTCAGATCTTCTGTAAGTTATTTTAGCCAATCTCTGTTTTTGTTTTTTGTTTTTTCTTGTTTTTAATGTCTCTGTGGAAAAATAAGGGCCTAGAACTTCCTATTCTCCCATTTTTCTGGCATCCCTCCCCTGATGCTGTGGTGTTGTGTTTTTTAATCTCAAATTTCACTGGTGGTTTAGTACCGGTATAAGAAAGCAATTGATTTTTTATGTTAACCTTGTATCCCACAACCTTGCTATATTTGCTTTTTAGTTCCAGGAATTTTTTGTTGTTGACTCTGGGATTTTCTACATAGATCATTATGTCTGCTGTGAACAAAGACAGATTTGTTTCTTCCTTACTAATCTGTATTCCTTTTATTTTGCTTTTTTTGTTATATAGCATTAGCTAGGCCATCCACTACTATGTTAAATAGAAGTGGTGAGAATAAAAATCTTTGCTTTGTCTTGATTGTAGCAAAAAAGAAAGGTTCTCACCATTAAGTATGATGTTAGATATAGGTTTTTTGTAGGTGTTGTTTATTAATTTGAAGAAATTTCCCTGTTTCTGGTTTGCTGAGAATTTTTATGATAAATTGGTGCTAGATTTTGTCAAATGATTTTTGTTTTTTGTTTATTGATATGATTATGTGATTACTCTTCTTTAGCCTAATGATACAATGGATTAAATTAATTAATTTTCAAATGTAGAAACAACCTTGCATCCCTGGAATAAATTTAACTTGACCATGGTACATAATTGTTTTTTATACAAAGTTGGATTATATATGCTAATATTCTTTTCAGGACTTTTGCATTTAGGTACATGAGAGTTTTTATTATTATTATTATTATTTTTTTTTTAAAGATGACTGGTAAGGGGATCTTAACCCTTGACCTGGGGTTGTCAGCACCACACTCTACCAAGTGAGCTAACCGGCCATCCCTATATAGGAATCCGAACCTGTGGCCTTGGTATTATCAGCACCACACTCTCCCAAGTGAGCCATGGGCCGGCCCTACATGAGAGTTATTAGCCTGTCATTTTTCTTTCTTGTAATGTCTTTATTTGTTTTTGGTTTTAGGTTTATGTTGGCCTTATAAAGTGAGTTAGAAAGTATTTCTTCTGCTTCTATTTTCTGGAAATTATAGAGAGTAGGTATATTTTCTTTCCTAAATGTTTGGTAAAATTCATGAGTGAAGCCATCTAGGCCTGATTCTTTGTATTTTGGAAAGTTATTAATTATTGATTCAAATCCTTTAATAGATATAGGCCTATTAAATGATCTATTTCTCCTTTTCAAAGTTTTGGTAGATGTGTCTTTCATGGAATTAGTTCATTTCATCCAGGTTATCAAATTTATGGCCATAGTGTTCCTTTAGTATCCTTTTACTGTTCGTAAGATTAGTAGTAGTGGCTCCTCTTTCATATCTGATATTAGTAATTTCTTCCTTCTCTCTCTCTCTCTTTTTTTTTTTAGCTAATTCCTGCTAGATGTTTATTTATTTATTTTTTCTTCAAATTTTTGAAGAACCAGCTTTTGGTGGTGTTGATTTTCTCTGTGATTTCCTGTTTTTCTTTCTTTTTTAAAAAATTTTGTCAATTTCTGTTCTAATTTTTATTTCTTCTCTTCCACTTACTTTGGGTTTAGTGAAAGCTTAGATCATTGGTTTTAGATACTTTTTTTCTAATACGAACTGCATTAGTTTGCAAATGCTCCTATAACAAAGTATCAGTCCTGGAGGCTAGAAGACCAGGATTAAAGTGTCATCAGTGTTAGCTTCTTCTGAAGCCTTTCTCCTTGGCTTATAAATGGTCGCCTTCTTCTTATGTCTTCACATGGTATTCCCTCTGTACCTGTCTGTATCCAAATTTCCTCTTCTTATAATGACATCAGTCTTATTGGATTAGGGCCATTCCCAATGATCTTATTTTAACTTAATTATCACTAAAGACCTTATCTCCAAATACAATCACATTCTGAAGTACTGGAGGTTAGGACTTTAACATATGAATTTTTTTCAGAACACTACTTAGCCCATAATATATACATTCAATAACACAGATTTCCCTTTAAATACTGTTTTCACTACATTCCATTCATTTTGATAAGGTGTATTTTAGTTTTCATTAGTTTGATCTTTTTTTATTTCTCTTGAGACTTCTTTGATCCATGTATTATATAATGGTGTCTTGTTTAATCTCTAAGTATTTAGGGTTTCCCAGATATATTTCTGTTATTGGTTTTTAGCTTCATTGTGATCTGAGAGCATATTTCCTACAACTTCTATTCATTTATATTTGGTAATGTGTGTTTTATGTCCCAGAATGTCGTCTGTCTTGATTAGTGTTCCATATGAGCTCGAGAAAAATGTGTATTCTTCAGTTATTGGATGAGGTATTCTGTAAATGTCAATTATATTCAGTTGATTACTGTTGTTATTTAGTTCAACTATATCATGCTGGTTTTCTGGTGGCTGTATCAGTCAATGGTTCATCATGGCATTTTGAAGTCTCCAACCATAATAGTGAATTCATTTTTTTTTTTTTTCATTGCTGTTCTATTGGTTTTTGCCTCATGTACTTTGACCCTTTGTTGTCAGGCACACACACATTGAATCCTTCATGAACTGAGCCCTTATTCATTAATAAATGTCCAACTATATTACTAATAGTTTTCCTTGTTCTGAAGTTTGCTTTGTCTGACATTAATATAGCTATTCCAACTTTCTTCTGATCTGTGTGAACATGGTATTTTTTTCTACATCACTTTACTTTTACTTTATCTGTGTCTCTCTCTATATGTAAAGTTGGTTTCCTGTAGACAACCTAAATAGCTAGTTCTTGTTTTTTTATTCATTCTGAGAATCTTGACCTTTAAATTGGTGTATTTAGACCATTAACATTAAAAGTAATTATTTATATATTTGGAATTATATCTACCATATTTGTTCTGTTTTTTATACATTGCCTTTGATTTTTGTTTCTTTTTTCATCATCCATACTTCCCATTCTCTTGCTTTGAAGATCTTACATTATTACATTTTTCTCCTCTCTTAGAATATTAAGTATGTATTTTTTCTTTTACTTTTACCTTTGCAATATCCATTTGCAACTATTCCAAGTTCACTTTCAAATAACACTGTACTGCTTTATGAGTACTGCTGGTACCATACAACAGAATATTCCTAATTTCTCCCTCCAATATCTCTTAACATTACTATTACTCATTTTACCTATCCATAAGGTATAATTACCAAATACATTGCTTCTATTGCTATTGTTAATGAATTGTTACTATTATATTAATTAAGAATAAGAAAATCAAAATATTTTATTTTTCCTTCCATTATTCCTTCTTTAATTTTCTTCCTTTCATTATGTAGATCTAAATTTCTGACCTATATTATTTTTCTTCTTTCTGAAAAAAATTTTTAAACTTTCTTTCAAAGCAGGTCTACTGACAGCAAATTCCCTCAATCTGTTTGAGAAAGTGATTATTTCTCCTTTACTTATGGAGAATACTTTTTCTAGGTAGACAATTCTACCTTGATGAGGGTTTTCTTTTCTTTTAACATTTTAAATATTGTACTCCACTCTCTTCTTGCTAGCATGGTTTCTGAAGAGAAGTCCAATGAACTTCTTATTCTTGCTCCACTATAGGTAAAGAATCCAACTCACCAACCCTTGAATTCTTTCAAGGCTTTTTTTTTTTTTTTTTTTTTTTCCTTGTATTTGATTTTCAGAAGTTTTAATATAATAAGCTCAATATATATATATTTTGTATTTATACTCTGTGGTATTCTCTGAATTTCCTGGATCTGTGGTTTGACATCTATTATTACTTTTTGTGAATTCTCAGTTATTATTGCTTAAAATATTGTATTTGTTCTTTTTTCCTCTTCTCCTTTCGGTATTCCCATTATGAATATGCTATATCTTTTGTAATATTTCCATGGTTCTTGAATATTCTGTTCTTTTATATTATTTTTTCTTTGCATTTATTTTTGGCAGTTTCTATTAACATGTTTTTAAACACACTAATTCTTTCCTCAGCCATGTTCTGAAGATGAGCCAATCAAATGGATTTTTTTGTTTCTGATAGAGTGTTTTTACTTTCTAGCATTTCTTTTGATTCTTTCTGAGAGTTTCCATCTCCGTGCTTATATTACCCATCTGTTCTTGCATGCTGTTTACTTTTTCCATTGCAGTTCTATATTAAACATAGTTGTTTCATATTACTAGTTTAATAATTCCAATATCCCTGACATATCTGAGACTGGTTCTGACACTTGCTCTTTCTCTTCAATCTGCGTTTTTGTCTGTTTGTTATGCCATGTTATTTTTTGTTGAAAACTGAATGTGATGTGCTGAGTAAAAGGAACTGAGGTAAAATGAGCTTTGAGTGTGAGGATTTTTGTCTATCTATCTGGCTACAGGTTAAGTTGTGTTTAATGTTTGCTCCAATATAAATATTTGGTATACACATGTTAGTAAATTACATACATTTCCTAGCTCTTACTATTGAGAAGGCCTAAAAGCAGTGGCATCCCAGTAACAACCAACATATCTGGCACACTTTTCTTAGTTTCTATATATGATTATCCAATAAAAGGTATCATTGCTCCCTGGAGAAATGACTAATCCAAAGCCTGGGGCAAAGAAACTACAAGACAAACCTTGAATAACTTACAGTGTTAGAAAATAAGAAAGAGCTATAATAAAAGTGACAGAGGCATGTCAAAAAAAGACACAGGGACTTCAAGTTCTGGAACAAGATTATATAGACTTATTTTCCCCTGGTTTTACCCTCTTAATATAACTAACTACTCCAGAAATTATTCAACAGACAATAATGAGAGTCTCTTATAGCCAGAAAGAAGAAAGTTGACTGGCTAGGGACCTCAGGAGTTGAGAGATGAAAACATGGTGAATTCTGGTTTTTGCTTGTGTGTTTTTTAATCTCCTATTTACCTATCAGACTGGGTATGAGGGAGGATTGAAATCCAGAACTGGCATTAGGCATAGACATAAAAAAGGAGAAAAAAGAAAGAGAGGAAGAGAGAGAGAGAGAATAAGAAAACCCCGATTTCTCTAGCTAAAAGGCTAGGAGCAGGAAAACCCATCAGAGGCTTTGTGGGGAGCTGAAACCCTCGCTCCACAACTGTGGCCCCGGGAATGAGTCTAATCTGTTTGGAACAGCAGTATCAGCAAAGACTGACCATTCCAACCAGAGCTCCACAAACAGCCCAACTGGTTAATACATTCTTTCTATAACAGCAAGGAGAAATCTCCAGGTCATCATAGTCCCTATTTTAAACAAGCTGATCCTATTTGTCCACAAAAGCAGCAGAAGCAAAGATTTGTATCTCTCAACTTTCCACTCAGTGACACAGGGTGTCATAGGCCCAGTGTCTTCTAGTCCCTTCCAGGGAGTTTCCCAGTGACAGAAGGTGGCCCAAGGGAAAGGCTTCTGTCTCCCCAGATGGTACTGTTAAGTGTTTGAGTAGAAGCCTTGGGAGTAACAGAAGAATTAAGCAAATCAGCATAGTATTGTCTGGGCTGTGAATAAGAAACTGTCATTAAGACTGAAGCTCACACAAGTAGGTCAGAACCTACATGTTAAATTTAAATAGGATAGATACACATTAAAATAGATGATTTAAACAGTATTAGGTGTTTCCTCACTTAATAATCAAAGCATCTAGGGTACAATATAAAGTAATTGATCATACCAAGAAGCAGGAAAACCACAATTAGAATAAAAATAGAAAACCAACTGATGTCAATGCCAAGATAAATCAGTTACTGGAATTACATGATAAGATTTTAAAGCAGCTATCATAAAAATGCTTCAAAAATCAATTACAAATTCACTTGAAACAAATAAAAGAAAAAGAAAAAAGGAAAGAAAACCTCAGCAAAGAAATAGAAGTTTTAAAGAACCAAATGGAAATTATAGTTCTGAAAAATACAATAACCAAAATTTGAAAAACTGGCTAAATGGGCTCAATAGTAGGTGTACATGATAAAGTCATGAATCAGTGACTATAATGACAAACCAATACAGTCAATCTGAAAAACAAGAAAGTAGAATTTTAAAAAATAGAGCCTTAGGGATCTGAGGATCAATAATAAAAGATCTAACATTCTTATCACTAGGGTCTCAGAAGAAGAGGAAAACAAAGTTTGGTATTTAAAAGGTAGTCAAAAAAGTAATAGCTGTAAACTTCCTAAATGTGGGGAAATACGTAAGCCTACAGATTTAAAAACCTAAGTAAACCCCAAATATGATAAATCAAAAAATATCCATATTAACACATTATAATTTAATTTATAAATATTAAAGACAAAGAAAAATCTTAAATATGACCATAGAAACATGATGCATAGTTTATAGGAGGCTATCAATTCCAATGACAGTGAATTTTTCTTTGAAACCATGGAAGCCAGAAGGAATAAGCCTAACATTTTTTAAGAGCTGAAATAAAAACAAAAACAAAAACAAAAACAAACAAAAAAACAACTGTCAAGCCTGACACCTGTATCCATCAAAATTATCCTTCAGAGATGAAGGGAAAATAAAGACAAAGTAAAACAAAAAAATTGTTGCTGCCAGACCCACACTTAAAAACAGTAAAGGAAGCCCTCTAAACAAGAGGAAAATGATGAGACAGAGGAAAGCAGAAATACGAAATGGGTAAAGATAAAAGTAAACATTAATAGAACTTTCTTCACCTCATAATTTTCTTCAATCATACTTTTGGTTGAAATATGATGAGGTGCTTTATGAATGTAGAGGAATTACTTAAAACCATTGTATATAAAAAGTGGGAAGTGTAAAGGGAGCTAAATGAAAGTAAGCTTACTATACTCTCTCATAGTGGTAAAATGTCAACACAAGTGGGCTTTCATAAGTTACATATGTATATGATGATAACAAGAGCAACAACTAAGATTACGCAATGCAATATACTAAAAAACATCATATATAAATAAAAATGGAATCCTAATTAATGTTCAAATAACTCACAGGAAGGAAAGAAACATAGGAATGAGATAGAGAGGGAAGAAAGAGAAAAATGTTAGATAGTAGTCATAAGCCTTAATATAATAATAATCATTATTTTACATGAAAATAGTTCAAATAGATCAATTAAGAAACAAAGATTGGCAGAGTGGATTAAAGATAATGATCAAACTACATGCCATCTATATCAAATTTACTTCAAGCTTAAGGACATAAGTAATTGAAAGTAAAGGAATGGAAGAAGATATATCATGGAAACCTCAAACCAAAATAAGCACAACTGGAGAGTTCCAGTCAAGCTGGTGGAGTAGTTGGATCCTGGTGTCACTCTCTCCCAAAGAGCAACCAATTTGCAGCTTTTGAGGAGCAGCAACAGAGGACCCAAAATCTGTGCTGGAGTTGACAGGAGCCGCCCACTGCAAGACCCCAGTTCAGGTTGCTCCCCATTCTGTAGAGAGACTTTAGAGCTTCTGTGCCCAAACACCCCGAGCCTTCCGACCAGAAAAGGCAAACAAGGCTGTCCCATATCTGTGAGTGACTTGACAGGCTCTGGGCTCCCTGCGAAGGCAGGTGGGGCAGGACTTCCAGCCTAAGCCATCCTGTCTCTGTGAGTGCTCCCACATCCTGAGCCCAACCAGCCAGTGAAGGCAGGTGGGGTGGGAATTCCAGTCCAGGCTAGTTTCTGCTGTCCAGAAGCAGTAGTCCCTTCAGGATCCAAGCCAGACATCAGGGTGAAACAAGTGGACTGTGATACCCCCAGGCACAATGACAAAACACCAAAGGAAAAATCCAGAAATATGAAAAATCAAGAAAGAACATTGCCACCAAAGGAAATTAGTAACTTTCAAGTGCTAGATTCTATAGAACAGGAAGTCTTTGAAATGACTTTAAAGGAATTTAGAGTGACTATTCTAAGGAAACTAAATGAGATACAAGAAAACTAAGTGAAACAACACAGTGCAGGATCTGAAAGAAGAATTATTCAAAGAAATCAATGCCTTGAAAAAGAATGTACCTGAGCTTGTGGAGGTGAAGGATTCATTCAACAAAATAAAAAAACACAACAGAGAGTATAGCTAGCTCACTTGAACAAGCAGAAGAGATAATTTCTGACCTTGAAGACAGGCTTTTTGAATTATCACAGGCAGACCAGAAAAAAGAAAAAAGAATAAAAAAAATTGAAGAAATTGTAAAAGAAAGAACTGACAACCTTAAGCACTCAAATATCCAAATCATGGGTATTCCAGAAGGGGAGGAAAAAGGAAATGGCATTGAAAACATATTCAATGAGATAATAGCAGAAAACTTCCCAGGTATAGGGAAAGTCACAGATCCCCAGACTCAGGAAGCCCAAAGATCACCAAATACATTCAACCCAAAAAGGTCCTCTCCAAGACATGTGATAAACAAACTGACAAAATTCAAAGGCAAAGAGAGAATCTTAAAAACTGCAAGAGAGAAGTGGCAAGTCACCTATAAGGGACCCACAATCAGAATAACATCAGACTTTTCATCAGAAACCCTAAAAGCCAGAAAAGTATGGGATGATATATTCAAAATATTAAAGACAAAAGTTGCCAGCCAAGAATACTTTACCCAGCAAGACTATCCATGAAAAATGAAAGACAAATAGTATATTTCTCAGACAAACAAAAACTGCAGGAGTTCACTACCACATGACCAGCCCTACAAGAAATTCTCAAGGAAGTACTGGGTTTGATACCACAAAAACAACTATCACTGCAATGAATACACAAGAAAGAGCAATACCTACCAGCAAAACAAAAATGCTAACAAAAGAGAAAAACATAGTTTATCTATCACTCCAAGAAACCAACAAATAGAGAACACAAACAGAAAATTTGAAAGAAAGGAGCAGAAGATACTTAAGACATCGAAACAAAAATCAGTATAATGCTAGGAGTCAATCAACACCTTTCAATAATAACTCTGAATGTAAAGGGACTAAATTCCCCATTCAGAAGACACAGACTGACTGAATGGATTAAAAAGAGAACCCAACAATATGCTGTCTCCAAGAGACACACTTGACCTGTAAAGATGCACACAGACTAAGAGTGAAAGGATGGAAAAAGATATATCATGCAAGTAGAAATGAAAAACGAGCTGGAATAGCTATTCTTATATCAGATAAAATAGACTTTAAAGCAAAAACCATTAAAAGAGATACAGATGGCCAATATATAATGATAAAAGGACCTATCCATCAAGAAGACATAACAATCACAAATATATACACATCTAATGTCAGAGCAGACAGATTTACAAAGCAAATGTTATTAGATCTAAAGAAAGAAAAAGACACCAACACCATAAAAGCGGGGGACCTGAACACCCCGCTCTCATTGGGAAGATCACCTAGGCAAAAAATCAACAGAGAAACACAAGGTCTAAACAATACTTTAGAACAATTGGATTGGGCAGATATCTACAGAACATTCCACCCAGCATCCTTAGAATATTCATTCTTCTCATCAGCACATGGAACATTCTCCAGGATAGACCACATGTTAGGTCACAAAGTAAGTCTTAACAAATTCAAAAAAATTGGAATTATTCCATGTATTTTTTTCTGATCACAATGGATTAAAATCAGAAATCAATAATAAACAAAACTCTGAAAGCTATACGAATTCATGGAAATTAAACAACATTCTACTTAATGAGATGTGGGTCCAAGAAGAAATTAAACAGGAAATCAAAAAATTTCTTGAAACTAATGAAAATAATGACACATCATATGAAAACCTGTGGGATACTGCAAAAGCAGTTTTAAGGGGAAAATTTCTTGCATTAAGTCTTTACTTCAGAAGAATGGGAAGAAGGCAAATAAATAACCTAACACCTCACCTTAAAGATCTAGAAAAACAAGAACAAGCCATACATAAAGTTAGTAGATGGTAAGAAATAATTAAGGTCAGAGCAGAACTAAATGAAATAGAAACACGAAAAACAATAAAAAAGATCAATGAAACAAAAAGTCGCTTTTTTGAAAAGATTAACAGAATTGACAAACTTTTAGCAAGACTAAGAAAAGAAGAGAGAAGACCCAAATAACAAAAATTAGAAATGAAAAAGGTGATATTAAAACTGACACCTCAGAAATACAAGGAATCATTAGAGACTACTGTAAACATCTATATGCCAACAAATTTGAAAATCTGTAGGAAATGGATAAATTTCTAGATGCATACAAATTACCAAAACTAAGCCAAGAAGATACAGAATACCTGAACAGACCAATAACAATAAAAGTGATTGAAACTGTTATCAGACACCTCCCAACAAAGAAAGGCCCAGGACTGGGTGGGCTCACTGCAGAGTTCTACCAAATCTTCAAAGAGGAACTGATATCAATTCTCTACAAACTGTTCCCGAAGACTGAAACAGAGGCCATTCTCCCAAACCCATTTTATGAGGCAAATATCACCCTCATACCAAAACCAGACAAAGATGCATCAAAAATAATAATAATAAAAAACTACAGGCCAATATCCTTGATGAATATAGATGTAAAAATCCTCAGTAAATGCTAGCTAACAGAATACAGCAACACATACAGAAAATTATACACCATGATCAAGTGGGATTCATCCCAGTGATGCAAGGTTGGTTCAACATACACAAATCAATAAATGTGATACACCATGTTAATAAAAGCAAAGACAAAAACCACATGATCATCTCTATAGACACTGAAAAAGCATTTGACAAAATTCAACATCCTTTCATGATAAAGAGTCTCTGCAAGTTAGGCATAGACGAAAAGTATCTCAACATAATTAAAGCCATATACGATAAGCTCACTGCCAATATCATCAAACAAGAACTAGACAAGGATGCCCACTCTCACCACTCCTATTCTACATAGTGTTGGAAGTACTAGCCAGAGCAATCAGAGAAGAGAAGGAAATAAAGAGCATCAACATTAGAAAGATGAAGTCAAGCTGTCCCTTTTTACAGATGATATGATCCTATACATTGAACAGCATAAAGCTTCTATAAAAAAAATTCCTAGAGTTGATAAATGATTTCAGCAGTGTTGCAGGTTACAAAATCAAGACAAAAATACCAGTAGCATTTCTATACTCCACCAGTGAACATGCAGAAAAAGAAATCAAGAGAGGTAGCCCATTTACAATAGCCACCAAAAAAATAAAATATTTACGAATAAAGCTGACCAAGGATGTGAAAAATCTCTACGAATAGAACTACAAACCACTGTTGAGAGAAATCAAAGAGGACACAAGGAGATGGAAAGATATCCCATGCTCTTGAATTGGAAGAATTAACATTGTGAAAATGTCCATATTACCCAAAGTGGTCTACAGATTCAGTACAATCCCAATCAAAATTCCAATTGCATTTTTCTCTGAGATGGAAAAAGCTATCCAGACATTTATATGGAACAACAAAAGACCACACATAGCCAAAGCAATACCGAGCAAAATAAATAAATAAATAAATAAATAAATAAATAAATAAATAAATAAAGCTGGAGGCATAATACTATCTGACTTTAAATTATATTACATAGCTATAATAACCAAAATAGCATGGTACTGGCATAAAATAGACACACAGACCAATGGAATAGAATAGAGAACCCAGAAATCAATCCACACACCTACAAGTCATCTGATCTTTGAGAAAGGCAGCAAAGCTACATACGGGGAAAGAGACTGCCTTTTCAACAAGTGGTGCTGGGAAAACTGGATATTCATATGTAGGAGAATGAAACTAGACCTGTATCTTTCACAATATACCAAAATCAACTCAAAATGGATTAAAGAATTAAATATACATCCCAAAACAATAAAACCAATGAAACTCCTTAAAGAAAACATAGGGGAAACACTCCAGGAAGTAAGAGTGGGTACAGAATTCATGAATAGGACCCAAAAAGCACAGGCGACTAAAGGTAAAGTAAACAAATGGAATTATATCAAAATAAAAAGCTTCTGCACTGCAAAAGAAACAATCAACAGAGTAAAAAAAAAAAACAACCTACAGAGTGGGAGAAAATATTTGATAAATATACCTCTGACAGAGGATTAATATCCAGAATATACAAGGAACTCAAACAACTTTACAACAAAAAAACAAATAACCCAATTTACAAATTGGCAAAGGAGCTGAACAGACATTTATCAAAGGAAGATATGCAAATGGCCAACAGACACATGAAAAAGTGCTCAATATCAGTCAACATCCGGGAAATGCAAATCAAAACCGCAATGAGATAGCATCTCACCCCAGTTAGGATGGCTAATATCCAAAAGACTGGGAACGATAAATGCTGGTGAGGTTGTGGAGAAGAAGGAACTCTAATACATTGTTGGTGGGACTGCAAAATGGTGCAGCCTCTATGGAAAACGGTATGGAGGTTCCTCAAACAATTGCAGATAGATCTACCATATGGCCCAGTGATTCCACTGCTGGGAATATACCCAGAGGAATGGAAATCATCATGCCAAAGGGATACCTGTACTCCAATGTTTATTGCAGCTGTATATACAATAGCCATAAAGTGAAACCAGCCCAAATATCCATCATCTGATGAGTGGATAAGGAAACTTTGGTACAGCTACACAATAGAATACTACTCTGCTATAGAAAAGAATAAAATACTACCATTTGCAACAACATGGATGGACTTAGAAAAATTATATTAAGTGAAACAAGTCAGGCACAGAAAGAGAAATACCACATGTTCTCACTCACTTGTGGGAGCTAAAAATTAATAAATAAATAAACACAAAAGCAAATAAAGGGTGGGGGAAAGAAAATAGAATAACCACAAAAATTCCTTGAACTATTTAAGTCAAGTGCAGAGATATGATGTGGGGTGGTTTTGGTAGAGTGTGGAGAGGAATGGGTAAATGGGCGTGAAAATCAAGTAAAATGTATTTTGAGAAGTAAAATAAAATAAAATAAATACAAAATAAGCATAACTTGCTATATTAATTCAGACAAACTATACTTCAGAAAAAATAAACTTACTAGAGACACAGAGGGACATTACATAATGATAAAAAAATCAATATACCAAGAAGTTATAGAAAACTGAAATATGTATAGACTAAATAACAGATCTTCAAAATACATGAAACAAAAACTGATAGGGCTTAAAGAGTTGAGAACCTCTAAACTCCTCTCTTAGCAACTGATAGAACTATTCTATAAAACTGGTGGGGATACAGAAGAAATGAACAACACCATCAACCAACAAAATCTAATTGATATTTATAGGATGCCTCCTGTAGTGGATTGAATTACATCCTGCCCAAACTCACTGAAGCTTGAATTGTGTCCCCCAAGTTTTATGTATTAGAAACTTGGCCCCCACTGTGACTGTAAAGAGGTTGGGAAATCCTATTATGGTAATTGAAAGGTGGAGCCTTGAAGAGGTGATTGGATTGTAGGACCATGTAGTGGTGAATGGATTAAAAATGGTGGTCAGGAGTGTGGTTCTGAGGACTTTAAAAGAAGAGGGAGGAGAGTTTGTCTCTCTCTCTCTCTCTGTTCTCTCTGCTTCCACCATCTCGCAATGTGAGACCCCTGGTTCAGTATTGCCACCATCAGATGGACTTTGGACTTCCCAGCCTCAGAAACTGTAAGCAATAAATTTTGTTTTCTTATAAAATACCCAGTTCTACATATTTTGTCATAAGCAACACAAAACGGACTAATAAAGAAAATTGGTACCAGAGAAGTGGGGTGTTGCTTATAAGAGATACTGGAAAATGTGTAAACAGCTTTGGAACTGGGTGTTGAGAAAATGTGGGAGGAGTTTGGAAGACTCAGAAGAAGACAAAAAGACCAGGGAAAGTTTGGAATGTCTTTGAGACCAGTTATGTGGTGGCGAGCAGAATGCTGATAGAAATATGGACTGTGAAGACCACTCTAAGGAGATCTTAGACAGAAATCAGAAGGTGTTTATTGGAAACTTGAGCAAAGATCACCCTTGCTGTGAACTGGAAAGGAACTTGGCTGCATTGTGTCCACACCCTAAGACTTTGTGGAAGCTAGAACTTAGGAGTTGTGAACCAGAGTATTTGGCCAAAGAAATTTCTAAGCAGCAAAGCATTAAGAAAGCTGCATGGTTACTTGTAACAGCCTACACTGAGTTATGGTGGCAAAGGCATGACATAAAGCCAGAATTTAAAAAGGAAGCAGAGTGTAAAACTTTAGAAAATTTGCAGCCTGACCATGTGGTAGAGAAGCAGAGAGTATGCAATGATGTGGCACAGCAACCATTAGCTGAGAGGATTAGTACAAAGAAAAGAGATTATCAAGAGAAGGGGGAAAGGGCCCTGAAGGCACTGCAAAAGGCTCTGGGGCCAATCCTTCCATTTCAGGCCCAAAGACCTAGAGAGACAAAACGGTCTTGGAGAACAGGCCTCCGTGCTCAGGACCACCTTGGGAAGCTGCTTCCAGCACCAGCATCTCAGCCGCGCTGGCTGCTCCAGCTGTGGGTAAATTGGCCCCAGGTGTGGCTGGACCTGCAGCTTTGGAAAATACAAGCCAGATGTTGGTGTTGTCCATGTGGTGTTAGGTCTGCAGGCTCACAGAATGCCAGAGCTATGGAGGCTTGGGAGCCCCCACCCAGATTTCAAAGGATGTATGGAAAAGTCTGGGGGCCCAGGAAGAGACCTGTCACAGGAGCAGAGTCACTGCAGACAGCCTTCACTAGAGTAATGCTGAGTAGAAACGTGGGGTCAGAGTTGCAGCAGAGAAACGCCAACAGTGCCATGCGTAATGGAGCTGTGAGAGCAGGACGGCTATGGAGACCACAGATCTGTGGAGCTACCAGGGTGCAATGCCAGCCTGTGAGAGCCAAAGCATCACCTAAGACCAGGAAAGTCATAGGGACAGAGCTGCCAGAGGACCTGGGGACCCAACCCCCACACCAGGTTGTAGAGGACACCGAACATGGAGTCAAGGTACTCAATTCACTGGCTTTGAGATTTAACGCCTGCCCTGCTGGATTTCAGACTTGTTTGGGACCTGTTACACCTTTCTTTTGGCCTATTTCTCCCTTTTGGAATGGGAATATGTACCCTATGTTTGTCCCACCATTGTGTCTTGGAAGTAGGCAACTTGTATTGATTTCATAGATGGGACTTTGAACTTTGGACTTTTGAGCTGGAACAAGTAAAGATTTTGGGGATAAAATGAATGTATTTGCTTTTGAAAAGACATGAGTTTTGGAGGGCCAGGGGTGGAATGTAGTGGATTGAATTATGTCTCCCCAAAACTCATTGAAGCTTGAATTGTGTCTCTCAAGTTTTATGTATTAGAAACTTGGCCCCCACTGTGACTGTAAAGAGGGTGGGAAACCCTATTATGGTAATTGAAAGGTGGAGCCTTGAAGAGTTGGTTAGATTATAAGGCCATGTGGTGGTGAATGGATTAAAAGTGGTGGTTAGGGATGTGGTTCTGAGGACTTTAAAAGAGGAGAGAGGAGAGTCTGTCTCAGTCTCACTCTCTCTTGCTCTCTCTGCTTCCACCGTCTTGCAGTGTGAGACGCCTGGTTCACTGTTGCCACAATCAGATGGACTTTGGGCTTTCCAGCCTCAGAAACTGTAAGCAATAAATTTTGTTTTCTTTATAAATCGCGCATTTGCAGGTATTCTGTTACAGCAACACAAAACCGACTAATATACCACTTAACAACAGCATGATAAACCATATTGCAGGTCATAAAAAGACCTTAACATATTTAAAAATTGAAATAATACAAGTGTGTTCTTTTGACACAATGGAATCACACTAGAAATCATAACAGTAAAACAACAGGAAAACCTCCAGACACTTGGCAATTAAACAACACACTTCCAAATTGCCCATATATCAAATAGGAAATCTCAAAAGGAAATTGTAAAAATACACAAAACAATAGAAATAAAAGCACAATAGATCAAAATTTATGAGATGGAACTAAAGTAGCGCTGATTGCTCTGTCTAGGACTTAAGTACTATGCTGAATAGAAGTGGTGAGAATGGGCATCCTTGCCATGTTCCTGAATTTAGAAGGAAACCTTTCAGTTTTTCACTACTGATGATTATGTCAGCTGTGGGTTTGTCACATATGGCCTTTATTGGATTGAGGTACATTTCTTTTATATGCAATTGGTTGAAAGTTTTTATTATTAAAAAATGTTGAGTTTTATTGAATCCTTTTTCTGCATCTATTGAGATAGTCATATGGTTTTGTCCTTTATTCTGTTAATATGATATATCACATTTATCGATATTTTTCATAATAAAAACTCTCAACGATTTAGATATAGAATGGATGTATCACAATATAAGGAAAGCCATATATGTTAAGCCCACAGCAAACATTTTTCTTGATGAAAATCTGAAAGATTTTTTTCTAAGATTAAGAAAAGAGCAACTCTCAACAAATCTATTCATCATAATTTTGCAAATGGCCAAAGCTTGTATGTAGACAACTCTAAAGACTCCACCCCAAAACTGTTAGAACTAACAAACAAATTCAGTAAAGTTGAAAGATAATCAACATAAAAGAAACAGTTGTGTTTCCATACACTACCAATAAACTATCTGAAAAGGAAATTTGGAAATCAATTCTCTTTACAATAGCACCAAAAAGAGTAAAATATCTAGGAATAATCTTAACTAAGGAGGTGAAAGTTTTGTTTACTGAAAACTACAAAGCCAATGAAAAAAATTATAGAAGAAACAAATAAATGGAAAGACATTTGTGCTCATTGATTAGAATACAATATTTGTATTTATTTTATTTTTTTTATTGGACATTGACAAAGTATAATTGTATATATTTATGGGGTCCAAAATTATGTTATATGCATATAATGTGGAATGATTGACTCAAGCTAATTAACATATTCATCACTGCAAATGCTTATAATTTATTGTTCCTGTCTAACTAAAACATTATACCCTTTGACTGACTTCTCTCCTTTCTCCCCACTTCCCAGCCTCTGGTAACCAACATTCTGTTCTCTGATTCCATGTGTTTGATTTTTTTAGATTCCACATATAATTGAGACCACAAGGTGTTTGTCTTTCTGTGCCTCTTATTTCACTTAGCAAAATGTCCTCCAGGTTCACCCATTTTGTCATAAATGATGGGATTTCCTTTTTTTTTCAGAGGCTAAATGGTATTCCATTGTGCATACATATGACATTTCCTTTATCCATTCCTCCATTGATGGACACTTAGGTTGATTTCATAACTTGGCTGTTGTGAATAATACTTCAGTAAACATGGAAGTGCAGATAGCTCTTTGACACACTGATTTTAAATCCTTAGGATATGTACCCAGAAGTGGAATTGCTCAATCATATGGTAATTTTATTTTTATTTTTTGAGGAACCTTCATATTGTTTCCCATAATGGCTATATTAATTTGCATTTACATTTCCACCAACAGTGTACTAAGATTCCCTTTTCTCCATATTTTTGCCAACACTTGTTATCTTTGGCCTTTTTGGTAATAGTCATTCTGACAAGTTTAAGGTGATATCATGGTTTTAATTTTCATTTCCCTAATGGTTAGTGATGTTGAGTATTTTTCATGTATCTGTTGGCCATTTGTATATTTTCTTTAGAGAAATGTCTATTCAGGTTCTTTGCTCATTTTTAATCAAATTATTTGTTTTCTAGCTGTTGAGTTGTTTGAGTCTCTTATATATTTTCTATATTAATCCTGTCTCAGATTTTTTTTTTTTTTTTTTTTTTTTGCTGCTGTAACAGAATACCGGAGACTGTTTAATTTATAATGAACAGAAATTTATTGGCTTACAATTCTGAAAACTAAGAAGTGTAAGATTGAGGGGCCAGCATCTAACAAGGGCCCTCTTGCTTCATCTTCCCATGGCAGAAAGTGAAAATCAAGAGAAAGCAAGAGGGGGTCAAACTTGTTTTTTATACCAGCACTAATACTACCCATGTGGGTGGAGCCCTCATGGCCTAATCACCTCTTAAAGGTTTTGCCTCATAATAATGGCAATGAAATTTCAGCATGAGTTTTGGAAACATTTAAACCATAGCATTCTGCCCTTTGTCCCCCCAAACTCATGTCCTTCTCATGTAAAAAATATATTTGTTGTTTCTCAATGTTCCTAAAAATCTCAACTCATTCCAGCATTAACTCAAAAGTCCAAAGTCCAAAATTTCATCTAAAACAGATATGTGTGAGACTCAAGGAATGATTCATTCTGAGGAAAATTCCCCTTCAGCTGTGAACCTATAAAATCAAATCAAGTTATATGCTTTTATAGTACAATGGTGGAATAAGAACAGGATAGACATTTCCATTTCAAAAGGGAGAAATAGGAAAGAGGAAAAGAGTAATGGGTTCCAAGCTAGTTTAAAGTATATCAGGGTGAACAATACTAAATCCTAAGGCTTGTGAATGATTTTCTTTGACTCCTTATCCTGAATTCCATAGACATTGGGACAGGTGTTGAGTCCCAATGGTTTCAGGCATTCCTACCTTTGTAACTTTGATGGACTGAGCCCATGCAGTAGCTCTCATGGGTTGGAGTCTTGTGCCTGCAGATCTCCCAGGCTGGCATTGCACACTGGTAGCTCTACAGTTCTGGGGTCTGGGGTGTGGCTTCGCCCCCACAGCTCTGCTAAGCCTAGTGGTATCTCTCTGCAGAACTCCAACCCCACAGTTTCACTGGGAATTGCCCTAGTGGGTCTCTTTGTGGTGGCTCTACCCCTGCTACAAGTCTCTGCCTAGGCCCCCAAGTTGCCTGAGACATCCTTAAATATCTAGGTGGGGGAAGCCATACCCCCACAGCTTCTGCATTCTGTGCACTGCAGAATTAGCACCACCTGGAAGCTGTCAAGGTTCTCAGCTTGTCCTTTTCAGAGCAGAAAGTCAAGTTGCACATGAGCCATGGTTGAGTCAGCCAAGGAGTGGAGACTTAAGGTGGCCCTGAGCAGTGAGTCCCAAGGACTGGAAGGTACCCTAGGCCTTTCTTTTGACATATTTTTTCCCCCAGACCTTGGAGCTTTTCACATGTAATTGGAGGGACAGCACTCCAAAGTACGTTTAAGGTCATTCTCCTGCTGTCCTGATGAACAGCTTTTGATTTTGCTCTAGCCATACTAACGTCCTTATCAAGTGGTCACTTGGCCACACCTTTGGTTTCTTGTCCTGAACCTCTTTTTTTCTCTGCCACATGGCAAAACTAAAAATTCTTTAAATCTCTGCATTCTGGGTCAGATTTAAATTGTACATTTTATCTTTAAATTATTTATCTTTTCTCATATCTTATTATATGCAGTTAAAAGAAGTCAACGCAGCAACCTGAATGCTTTGCTGCTCACAAGAATCACCCTTAATGCTCCATTCACAGCAATACAGGTTTTTTTTCTAACATTCACTTAAAAACTGTTTCAGCCTCGACTCATTAGCTAGTTCCAAAGCTGCTTACACATTTTCAGGAGTTTGTTATAGCAACACCTTACTTCTCTGTTACCAATTTTTTATCTTAGAACATTGTTTGCTGCTATAAGAAAATACCTAAGGTTGGGTAATTTATAATAAATATAAATTTATTGGCTCACAGTTCTGGAGGCTGGAAAGTCCAAAATCAAGGGGCCAGCATCTGGTAAGAGCTTCTTGCTACATCACTGCTTAGCAGAGGCAGAAGGGCAAGACAGAACAAGACAGGGCCGGATTTGCCTTTATTTATATAATATATAATTATATATAGTAGAATATAATAATTACTTATTATAATTATTATAAAATTTTTATATAATGAATGTTTTATAATTATATAATTATTATAATTAAAATTATGTATAATAAATGTATTATAATTATATAATTATTCATGATATATAATTATTATATAATGGCACCAATCCCACCCATGAGGGTGAAGCTCTCACCTCTTAATACTTTTACAATGGCAATTAAAATTCGGGATGAATTTTGGAGGGAATAACCATTCAAACAATAGCAAAACCCTTATCAGATGTATGGCTTGAAAATATTTTCTCCTCTTTTGTGTGTTGTCTCTTTACTCTGTTAATTTTTTTTTTATTTTGCTGTGCAGAAACTTTTAGATTGATGTGATCTCATTTGTGTATTTTTGTTGTTGTTGTTGTTGGCTGAGCTTTTGGGGTCAAATCCAAAAATATAATTTCCCAGACTAATATTATATAGTTTTTACCTTATGTTTTCTTTTAGTACTTTTATAGTTTTTAGTCTTATATTAAGGCATTTAATCCATTTTGAGTTAAGTTCTGTGTATGGAGTGAAAAAAGGGTCCAAGTTTATTTTTCTGTATGTGGATGTCCAATTTTCCCAACACCCTTTACTGAAAAGATTGTCCTTTTCCCAATGTGTACTCTTGACAACTTTGTCAAAAAGCAATTGAACATAAATGCATGGGATTATTTTTGAGCTTTCTATTCCATTCCATTTGTTGATATGTACATTTTTATGTCAGTTTTGATTATTAGAGCTTTGTAATAAAGTTTCAAGTCAGGTAGTGTGATGCCTCAAGTTTTATGCTTTTTGCTAAAGATTGCCTTGGCTATTTAGGGTTCTTGTGGTTCAATATGAATTTTAGAATTTTTTTCTGTTTCTGTAGAAAGTGACTTTGGAATTTTGATAAGGACTGCATTCAATCTGTAGATTTCTTTGGGTAGTATGAACATTTTAACAATTTAATTCTTCCAATGCATAAACACAAAACAGCTTTGCATGTATTTTTGTTTTCAATTTCTTTAATCAAACTTTTGTAATTTTCAGTGTACAGATCTTTCATCTCCTCGGTTAACTATATTCCTAAATATTTTGCATCTCAATCAGACATCATATATGCTATGGATTGTGTGTGTGTGTATTTACATAAACACAAACATACATATGTATATATGGATATATGTATGTTTGTGAGTCTCTGTGTTTGACCAAGATAATTTGAAACTCTCAAATAATTATCCAATTATTTTAAAACCTGGAAATTTAAAAATAATTAATATTTGCCTTAAAGAAGTATTGAATAGATATTGGGTGATGTTTTCTTTTGCTTTAACAAGTGATTCTATATACATCAATTATAGTCTAAATTTCACAACTAATATCAGCATGTGCTTTCTCCATAATGTCTTTGCCCATATTTCATTTTTTGAGTTTCACCAAAATTTCAAGGCATTGTTTGTCTTATAACTTAAGACATAGTACTCTGATTTTTACTTTAGGATAGTTTCTCATACTTTACAACTTTCTCACTGCTGTATAATATATTCTTTAATACAACACACACATGAGACAACATATCTGATCATTTAGTCAGATATCTGTTCTTCCTGAAAGCATACCAGAATGCAGTTGTGAATGGACTTGAAAACCTAAAAATTAGTGGATGCAGAATTTCCCACCAAAACTAAATGTTTATAAAAGTGAGGACAGATACTAAAAATGCAGACTTCAAAACTAGCAAATTTCATAAGAACAATTTTAAAATCATCTTTCATATTCCACTGCATAACATATATTTCCAGATTATTTTGACTGGTTCTGATTTAATAGACACGAAATAATGATTTTTCTTTTTATGTGTGATAACTGTAAGTAAAAATTCCACACATAGCAATGATGATATTATAGGCTACTGGGCCAGGAAACATAAAATAGCAGAGAAGGAAGCTGTTCACTCATATCAAGATCATTATAACTCCTCACAGAGAGGATTTATTTTTCTGTCAAGCTTATCTAGTTTATAAACAACACTGAATACTTATCTAATCAGAATGAATTAATAAGTCTTTTATATTTATTAGAAGATATTCCCAACCAGGACTACGTGCTATTGTACTCTTCAGGAGGAGTCACATTAAGTAACGCTGCTGAAAGTCAAAAAGCAAAAAAAAAAAAAAAAAAAAAAAAAAACATATTGTGCCGTGTGAGCAGAAATTTAGGCATACATACAAAACATAGGATTATCAGAAGGTTGGAACAAACCGAACCATTAGGACTCAAATGGGAATCCAATTTCAGGAGAAATTTCATCCTACCAAATTCAGCAACTAAGGAGGAAAATATAAAGTATTTTGTCTCACGCCTTTGAGCTGTCAGAAGTGACAGAATGATGAGGCATATGATTGACAAAGAACATCAAACTGGGTTATGAAATAAAGCCAGCTGTTCCCTGGAATATACATAAATTAGCGTTTGGCAATAGAATACATTTAATAATGAAAGGCATTCCAAAAATGTTAACAGTGAAAACAGTTATATAGGATGCCAATTAAATTTTGCAAATAGGATCGCACATCCTCCTTGAAATAGGTTCAGTTCACAGTTGTACTTAAAATATAGCAAATATATTCCTTAACTGAAGTAAGGTGTCAAACTGAAATAGCATGATAAAGAATGTGAGTGCCTACCAATGAAGTGGCAGTGGAAATGAAGGGATGGAGACATAATCCAAAAAGAGGGTTGGTGAAATTTACACACCAACCAAAAAATGGCAATATTTAGTTTTTGGAAATCAAATAGAAATTTATTCAAACAGCCTTATTATGAGACACATTATTCTCACTAAAGCCCAAGGAAAAAATAAAAATATATTGAATAAATTCAATAAAAACAATGCATTGATATAACTTTCCATATTAAAAGAAAAGAATACTATTTTCAAAAATATTTTTGCAGGACTAGCTGGTTAGCTCAGTTGATTAGAGTGTGGTGCTGATAAAACCAAGGTTAAGGGTTTAGATCCCTGTACTGGTCAGCCACCAAAACAATACAATACATATGTATATATATATATATATATTATTTTTTTTTTTTTTGCAAAAATACTAAATGTCTTTTTCTAAGTAAAACAGAGTCATGTGGTTGTACTAATATACCATATCTATCAAATGTCAAGATAAAAAAAAAGAATCCCATAAATATCCAGAGACAGAAAAACATTTACCTGCCAAGGATGAATTATCAGACTGGTCTAATTGGCTCTGAACCACTGCAAAAAGAAAAGTTGTCAGAAAAATTTAGACATAATTTTGACGGATTCTGTGATGCAAAATAAAAAAAAAAAAATGGGCAAGCTGGAAACATGCTTACAGTGGTAGAATTTGTCAGTGATGGAATTTTAAATGTTTACTCATTTGAAAGATAAAAATTTTAAAATTAAAAGTAGGTGGAGCTTCAATCTTAAACTAGAGAAAGGAGAACAAACTAAACACAAAGTAAACAGAAGAAAGGAAATAACATGGATCACTATGGAAACCAATAAAATAAAAACAGAAATGCAATATAGAAACTCAATAAAACAAGAAGTTATTTTTAAAAAGATCAATAAATTTGATCAATCTATAACAAGATTTGTTAGAGAAAAAATTCAGAGGACATGATTTACCAATATCAAGGACTGAGAGAAATAATACTGCTATGTGTTCTAAGGATATTAAACATATAAGATAATATGATGAACAAATTTCTGCTAAAAATGACAGCTTACTTGAAATAGACAAATTATTTGAAAGACACAAACTAACAAGACAACTCAAGGAGGAATAGATAAACTGAATAGTGCTATATTTATGAGAGAAATTAAATGTGTAGTTAAAAACCTTCCAAAATATGCTTTCACTTCACAGATGTGCAGTGAACAACCAGAGAAAAGATGAACAAACTACAAATTTGTGATTTTTTTCTTGAAGACTTTAGAGAACTGAGCATTTCCTTACCTGAAGCATACATGATCCTGACATGACATGTAAGCCAGGAAGATTTAGATAAACATTTTTAACGATTTACTAAAGATCATCTGTGTGCTACTGTGGGCATGTAAAGCCCATGGAGGTTTCAGACAAAGCAGCAGTTGTAACCACCTGCAGGCTTTCCCCCCCAAAATCCTGCCAGTCCTTCATAAGAAAGATCAGGGAGAAACCTGTGAAGATTTACCTTGTGGTGCTGTCTGGGGAAGGGGAAGAGCAGAGTCCCCTGCTGAAGTTAAGCCCAGATCCATGTCCCCATCTCCCCTGGGCTGGGGGAAGCATTAATTTACAGAGAGATGAACAACAAAAACTGTCATATTAGAGCACTGGTGTAAAATAATTGCATCAGGGAGAAGAAAGGGGGATTAGGTAAAAAACAAAAACAAAAATCACAACTCTGTTTTGGGGGGAAGCCACATAGATTTTATATATTAACCATTGTTTCTATTCATTTAGTTTTAGTTGACACAGAATAATTGTGCCATTCAGCCATAGAAAAGAATGAAATTTTGCCATGTGCAGCAACGTGGGTGAGCCTGGAGGACATTATGTTAACTGAAATAAGCCAGGCACAGAAAGACAAAAACCACATATGTCTCACTTGTATGTGGAATCTAAAAAAGTTGATGTCATCGAAGTAGAGAGTAGAATAGTGGTAACCATTTTTTAAAATTTTCCTATATTATGATACATCTAGAGGCTTGCTGACCAGGGAGGGACTTCCCCTCTCAGGATTAGCTGATTCCTTGAGATAGCAAAAAACTGGCCTGTGAGTGCAACTTTCTACGCAAACTAACCAATGAAGAGCCCACACCCTCCATCTGCCTTCTTTATAGGGGTTTCACATTTCAGGCCAGGTATCAGAAAACTAGGAACAACCAGACTCTATACCCCAGATCTCCATGGAAATTATTCAAATTAGCCAGTCCTAAACTTGCTTGCCCTCCCTACCCTGCCTTGTCTATTCCTTCCCATGAAAACCACAGTAAAGCCTATTACCTGCAGTTCCTGTCTCTTCTGTCTCCTGCCTGACACTAGCACTTATCCATGCCTGCCCCCCACACACCTTGGCATGGCATGTAACTTACTCTTGAGATCTGTGTGTATAATAAGCTATCTTTTCAACAGCAATTGTATACTAACCTGTTGACCACACCATACTTGAATAATAATAAAACCTACATTTTAAAACAATGTGTTAGGCTCAGTACTACAGCTGAAAGGAGGGGCGGAAGCACTTTTGAAAGACAAAACCCTAAAACTGAATTTTATTATAACAATTCTGAGGTGTGAGAGATGGTATCTTATTATTGTTTTAATTTGTAGTTTCAGAAGACATAATTAGTTTGAACACCTTTAGCTGTGCTTAATAGTCATTTGGAAAATTTCTTCGGTGACATGTCCATTGAAATATTTTGCCCACTTTTTATTTAGATATAATTCACATACTATAAAATTTATCATTTTAAGGTGTACAATTCTTTTTTTTTGTTTTTTTTCAAAACGTTGTGCAACCAAAACAACTATTTCATTCCAAAACAATTTCATAACCATTCCCATCTCCACCTCCATAAACAAACAAACTTCCTATCCGTTAGCAATCGGTCCCTATTGTTCACTCCTCCCAGGCTCAGAAAACCACTAATCTGCTTTCCATCTCTATGACTATTCTAGATATTTAATATAACTGGAATCATGCAATATATGATATTTTGTGTCTGCCTTTTTTCACTTAGCAAAAAGTTTTCAATGTTTATACATGTTGTATCATGTATTAGTACATGATTTTTATGTCTAAATAATGTTCCATCATATGGCTATAGCACACTTTGTTTATTCATGCATCAATTGATGCACATTTGTTTTTTTTCCACTTTTTGGCTATTATGACTAATGCCGTATAAACATTCATATATGAGAGGCCTTCAAAAAGTTCATGGAGAAAAGGAATTAAAAGATAAAAATAAAAAATATAAATTTTATTTCTCAACATAAGCTCCATCAAGTTCAAGGCACTTTAGTAAACAATGATACCAGCCATTTAGTTCATCTCTAAAGAACTGAGGGTCCTTGTAATTTAACCATGTCAATGCAGTCTTTTTTTTACATTACTAACTGAAGATAAATGGGTGCCCTTCAAAGTTTTTTTGAGATCAACTACATTGTATAATGATAAATTTTTAAAAAATTAAAAATTAAAAAAAAATTTGAGATTAGGAAACAAAAAGAAGTCAGAAGGAACCAAATCAAGACTGTAAGATAGATGTCTAATGATATTCCATAGAAAAAATCTTGAAAGTAACTGCAGTGCTTACACTACATAAATATGGAACACCTCAAAAACTGGTAGAATCTGAGTGTCTTCAGGACAATCTCATGGAGATGTTGTTCTCTGAGGATTAAGACTTGATGATGGCAGCTGTATCTTAATTTCCTGATTTGCTCTAGTGTAATAGAAACTGCATGCTTGCTTTGAATTCATGTTAGGAATAAATAAATAAATAAATGATGATGTTAAAAACAAAGAACAAAACTAACAAACAAACTCTCACAAAAGTGCCCTCATTTGATGAGAGAAATGAGCAGGAGCATTGACCTGGTGAGGAAGGACTTCCTAGTAAAGCTATTCCAGGTGTTTTTCTGCTAAAGCTTTGGCTAACTTTCTCAAAACACTTTCATAATAAGCAGATGTTATGACACTTTGGCCCTTCAGAAAGTCAACAAGCAAAACACCTTGAATATTCCAAAGAAATGTTGTCATAACCTTTGCTCTTGACTGGTTCACCTCTGCTTTGACTGGCCTGCAACTGTCTCTTGGTAGCCATGGTTTTGATTGTGCTTTGTCTTCAGAATTGTACTGGTAAAGCCACGTTTCATCTCCAGTTGCAATTCTTTATAGAAATGCTGCAGGATCTTAATTACATTTAAAAAAAAATTTCCATTGAAAGCTCTTCTCTTGTCTGCAGCACAAGAATTTTGGCATCCATTGAGTTGAAAATGTGCTCAACTTTAGTTTTTCCATCAAAATTGTACAAGGTGCGTCAATTGAGATGTCTGTGGTATTGGCTATTGTTTCTGCTGTTAGTCAAGAGTCCTCTTCAGTTAGAGCATGAACAAGATGAATTTTTTTTACTCACAAATTGATGTGGATGGTCTGCCACTGCAGGCTTCATCTTCAACATCATTTCATACCATCTTACAACAAATTATCTATTTGTAAACTGTTGATTTCTTTGGGTCATGTCCCCATAAACTTTCATAAAGCATCAATGATTCCACCATTCTTCCACCAAAGCTTCCCCATAAATATGATATTTGTTCTTGCTTCAATTTTGACAGAATTTATATTGTTCTGATAAGGGCTCTTTTCACACTGAGTCTTACCCTTCTTAGTGCTTCAAACTAGATCTGATCCTGTTCATACATGTTACATCGAGTTAGTATGAGTTTATTTTGGTGCAAAAACATCTTGAAATCCATACATACTTTTTTTATAAGATGTATTTCCCATGAATGTTTCGAAGACCTCTCATACAAGATTTTGTGTAAATATGTTTTTAATTCTTTTTTACATCTACCTAGGAGTGGAGTTGCTGAGTCCTATCTTACCTCTATGTTAAACCTTTTGAGGAACTGCCAAGATATTTTCCAAATTGACTGCATCATTTTATTCCCAACAGCATGTATGTGAGTTCCAGTGTTTCTAAGTCCTTGCCAAGGTTTGTTATTGTCCATCATTTTTATTATAACTATCTTAGTAATGTGAAGTGTTATCACATTGTGGGTTTAATTTGCATTTCCCTAATGGCTAATGATGTCAAGTATCTTTTCAGGTTCTTATTGACATGTTCATATCATTTTTTAAAAAAAAATGCTTATTAAAACCATTTCCCATGTTTAATTGGGTTATCTTTTTATTATTGAGTTGTAAGAATTTTTTATATATTTGATATACTAGACCTTATAACTAAAAATATGAACTAATTCCGTTAAATAAAGAAACAAAACTTCTGTTGGCTCAGTTTCTCTAGAGAACCCTGAATAATACAGTAACTTTTGAAGCATTAAAGTTTTTGAACATTTTGATGAAGTCCATTTTTTTCTTTTTTCTTTTTTTTTTCGTTTTCTTTTTTTCTGAGTGTGCTTTTTGTGTCGTGTCTAAGAAACTGTTGCTGTATCCACGGTAATGACAATATAAACCTATGTTTATGTTTTCTTCTAAGAGTTTTAGCTCATAAATTTAGATCTTTGATAAATTTTGAGTTGATCTTTGTACAAGATGTGAGGCAAAAGTTCAAATTCATACGACTGCATGTGGATATCTAGTTGTTCCACTACCACTTGTTGGAAAGATCTCTTGTTACCCATTAAATCTTGGCAACTTTGTTATGAAGGGCTTTGAATTTTGTCAGTGTTTTTTTCTGTCTTTGTTGAGATGATCATGTGAGATTTTTTTTTCATCATTCTATTAATCTGGTATGTTACTTTAAATAATTTTCTTATTTTGAAGCAATTCTGCATTCCTAGGATGAATCCCAGTTTCATGGTGCATCATTCTTCATACATTTTTTTTAATTTATATATTTGCTTGTATTTTGCTGCAAATTTTTTTATTTGTGTTAATAAAAATAATTATCTGTAGTTTTTTTGTGAAGCCTTTGCCTGGTTTTGGTTTCCCTTTAATACTGTACTCATAGAATGGGTTGCAAAGTGTTTCTTCCTATTTTTAGATGATATTATGAGGATTGGTATTAATACTTCTGCAAAAGTTTTTTGTAGGAAGTCTTTTTTGGGTTAATAATTCAATATCTTTACTTGTTGTATATCAGTTATTATTTTCTATTTTTCTTGCCTTAATTTTAGCAATCTATGTCTTTGTAGGAATTTGACCATTGCATCAAAATTATCAAGTTGCCTGACATAAAATTATTCATAAAAGTCCCTTGTAATTCTTTTTATTTCTTTGAGGTCTTTAATAATGCTTCTTTCATTTTGATTTTAGTAATTTGGATCTTTTTGTCTTGGTCAATCTCGCTAAAGTTTTGTCAATTTTGTTTATCTTTATGGAGAACCAGATTTGGTTTCACTAATTTTCTTTATTGTTTTCAGTTTCCTATTTCATTAATCTCTGTTCTAATATGAAATTTTATACAAGTTGCAAAATAATTCTCATTTACCCCTTCCTCCAACTCCCAGTCACAACCATTCCACTCTCTGCTTCTCTCAGTTTAACTATTTTACATGCCTCATATAACTGGGATCATGTAGTATTTGGCCATCTGTGACTGTTTTATTTCACATAGCATAATATCTTTTACCTTCATCCATGTTGTCACATGTGGCAGGATTTACTTTCTTTTTTAAGACCATAATATTCCATTGTACGCATATACCACATCTTCTTTATCCATTCATCCATTGATAGACATTTAGGTTGTTTCCATATCTTGGCTATTGGGAATAATGCTGCAATAAATGTGAAAGTGCAGATGGTCTCTCCAAGATCCTGGCTTCAGTTTATTTAGATATATACCCAGAAGTGGGATTGCTAGATCATATGGTAGTTTATTCCAAATTTTTGAGGAATCTCCACACTATTTTCCATAGCCAAAGTGTTATGGCCAATGTCCGACGGGCAAAAGAAATTTGCCCATGAGAACCGGGTGATAGGAAAAGGAAAAGAGTTTATTTCTGGCAGCCAGGGCTACGCAGGCCAATGGAGAAGTGCAGCCCCAAGTTGAAACCTCTCGCAGCTTTTATTTTTAGCTAGGCAGAAATTTTTCACGCCTGACACAATCTAGCCAATGCAAGCAAGCCAGTGGTACATAAGCTAATTTTGCAGTTAGCCCTGTAGCCCATCCCCATCCTGGATTCCCAGGACTGGATTGGATTATTTTAGCAAGCGACTTGTACAGAAGCAGAATGTATATGTTAAGGTCAGTAGGGGTTGGGGCGTCCCTTAACATTCCCCCCTGTTGTTGTAGCTATAGCAAATCATTGCTATCTTAGGGGTTGAATTTTAAAAAGCATGTTAAAGTCTCTCTAGTCTTATCTTAGTTGGGCGGTTGGTGGTCTGGATGCTCCAGCAGTGGGTGTTGGGGTTTGAGTTCGGTGCCTGTTTGACATGAGTCCAGTGTATCCAAGCGTCCTTTCCGGCCACCTTTACAGCTGTGGGCGTGCTGAGGATCACCGGGTATGGTCCAGTCCAGCGGGGCTGGAGGGACGAGGCAGGTAACTTCTTTATGTACACCAAGTTCCCAGATTGAGGGATGGGTCCGGGTGGCTCCTGCTTTGGAAGGGAAGCGTTAGCATTTAGTTTGTTTCTGATTTGTGAACAAATCTGTTGTAGGGTTTGAAGTTCCTCCAAAATAGGGGCAGGCAGCTTTTGGGGCTCAACCTCCATTGGCACCCTGGGTAATAGGGGTAGGGGGCGACTGAAAAGAATTTCATAAGGTGTATATCCCTGTTTATACGGGGAATTTCGTACCCTTAATAGTGCAAAGGGAAGGAGGTCTACCCAGTTTTCGCCAGTTTCTAAATGAAGCTTAGTCAAGGTTTCTTTTAAAGTTCTGTTCATGCGCTCAACCTGTCCTGAACTTTGAGGGCGGTAGGCGCAATGTAACTTCCATTCTATTCCCAAACATTTGGCCAATTGTTGGGATATTTGTGCCATAAAGGCAGGTCCATTATCTGACCCGAGGATTGTGGGTAGCTCAAACCGGGGAAAATTTCATTGATTAATTTTTTTACTACTATAGAGGCTGTTTCAGACTTGGTAGGAAATGCCTCGACCCATCCAGAATATGTGTCTACTAATACAAGCAGGCATTTGTATCCATTCCTTCCAGGCATAACTTCAGTGAAATTAACTTCCCAATGTTCTCCTGGAGTATTACCTGTTTGTCGAACTCCAGACCATCAATGAGTGACCTGTTTAGAGTTTACTTGAGTACATACAAGGCATCGGTTAGTTAATGATTCAACAATTTTTGATGCGTTATTAAAATTAAATGATTGTCTAATTAATTCTAATAGCTTTGTTTTCCCTAAATGGGTGGCTTGGAGAATTTCATGAGCCAAGCGTTGACCCATTTTTTTCTGGTAGCCATATGGCTTTGTCCTTTGATTCATACCACCCAGTGGTTATGTTTTTTTGGTATCCCAATGTTTCAGCCTTTTCCTCATCTTCTGGAGAGTACTCAGGTTTTAGTGGCAAATGAGGTTGTGGTAGCAAAGGTGCTATGATTGATGTCCCGGTTGGTTGGGGTGCCACTGTATTAGCAGTCTTATCAGCAAAGTTATTTCCTTGAGTTTCTACAGTTGTTCCCTTTTGGTGTGCCTTGCAATGAATAACTACAACCTTGGTTGGAAGCCAAATAGCTTCTAATAGTGCCAAAATTTCAGGAACATTTTTAATTGTCTTTCCTTCTGAAGTGAGTAACCCTCTTTCTTTGTAGAGGGCCCCATGTACATGTACAGTAGCAAAGGCATATCTACTGTCAGTGTAGATATTTACAGTCTTACCTTCACTAAGCTGAAGGGCCTTTGTGAGAGCGATAAGTTCTGCCCACTGGGCTGAGGTCTGGGACCCGAGTGCTTCTGCCCATAGTACTCATTCAGGAGTAGCCACTGTGGCACCTGCATACCTGACTCCATCAACCATGTAGCTGCTGCCATCTGTGAAAAGAGTTAGCTCCGCCTCCTTGAGAGGAGTGTCTTACAACCCTGGTCGGGTGCCCTGGAAGGCGGCTAAGATTTCAAGGCAATCGTGTGCGACTTTGCAGCGGTCAGGGTCACTGTTAGGGAGCAAGGTGGCTGGATTTAGGGCAACTGGGTTGGAGAATGTAATATGTTTGGGTCCAAGAAGTTGGGTCTGGTAATGAGTTAACCTTGCATCCAAAATCCATTTTTCTGGTGGGGTTTTTAGTATAGTCTCTACCCTATGAGAGGTAACAATATTTAGGGGCTGGCCCAAGGTTAACTTATTAGTTTCTTTTACTAGGAGTGCAGTTGCAGCTGTAGCTCATAAGCATGTGGGCCAGCCAGTGGCCACTGGGTCCAGCTTGCGTGACAGGTAAGCCACCGGTCATTTCCATGGCCCTAGATCTTGGGTTAGCACCCCCTTTGTGATGCCCTTGTTTTTGGCCACAAATAAGGTAAAAGGCTTTTCTAGATTGGGCAGTGCCAGGGCTGGGGCCTGCGTAAGAGCAGCCTTATGTTGTTGAATGCCAATCAGAGTCTCTCAGTCCAAGTAATTTGATCCCCTGGTGCCTTAGTAGCCTCATAGAAGGGCTGAGCCATTTCAGCAAAGTTGAGAATCCATAAGCGACAGTATCCTGCGGCTCCTAGGAATTCTCGAATTTGCCTTTTAGTCTTTGGCTCTGGTATATTTAGGATGGCTGTTATGCAGTCAGGAGACAATTTCCTTTCCCCTGCACTTAAGATATATCCCAAATATGTCACCATCAGGGAGCAAAGTTGGGCCTTTTTAATGGATACCCATATCCTTGGTATTGTAAGGTCTTTAATAAATCCCCTGTGGCTTGTTTACAAATCTCCAGGGTGGGTGCAGCCAATAGCAAGTCATTGACATATTGTAACAGTGTTATATTTGATCCCCACTTTACCTTGAAATCTTGGAGGTCACGGCTCAGCACTTCATCAAACAGCATAGGTGAGTTTTTAAATCCTTGGGGCAGTCTAGTCCATGTTAGTTGAACAGAGTAGCTTCCATCTGGGGCTCCCCATTCGAAGGCTAACAGAGGCTGGCTGATTTTGGCTAGGGGCAGACTGAAGAAGGCATCCTTTAAATCCAACACTGTATAAACCTGATGTAGGGGATTAACCAGGCTCAGCAACGTATAGGGATTTGGTACAATTGCATGGATAGTTTTGACCCTCTTATTGACTTCCCAGAGGTCTTGGACAGGCCTGTAGTCATTTGTCCCTGGTTTTTGGACCAGTAACAGGGGAGTATTCCAGCTAGACTTGCAAGGCACTAGTATTTCTTCTTGTTTTAATTTATTGATGTGAGGTTCTATCCCTTGTCATGCCTTTAATGGAAGAGAGTATTGTTTCACTCTGATGGGGGTGGCAGTTGCCATGAGCTGGACCACTATTGGAGGTTGGTGCCTTGCTAGCCCAGGGGGATTAGATTCAGCCCAGACCTGGGGCACAAGTTTCATGTAATAAGCTAGCAATTCTTGGATAGTTGGAGGTTTTATCCTCCTGCAATTGTTCTGGCAAGAGCTTATATTCTTTGGACAAAGGCAGTGCCACCAAAAGGGTGGCAGGTTGCTCCAAGCTTAGTGGAGCAGTCTGTGACCTAAAAGTGATAGTTTTGCTCCCAGTTTGTGGAGTAAATCTCTGCCCAATAAAGGCACTGGACAGTCAGGCATTAAAATGAACGAATGAGTGACTGTGTTCTTGCCTAAGTCGGTGAGTCGCCCTTCTGTCCATGAACAAAATTTAGTTTTTCCTGTGGCCCCTTGAATGGCAATGGGGGGCTTATTGATAGGCAATTCTGGTTTTTTCAGTGCAGAGTATGTAGCACCCATGTCCACCAGTAATGATACTGGTTTTCCTTATAGTAGGCACATTGGTCTTTATCCGATGGTGGGCATTTTTTTGCCCATGTTGACTGCTCCTTTAGGGGCCTGAGGTTTCTTGGGTTGGCCTTGTGTGGCCAGCAGAACCTTAGTTAGTCTTTTAAGCTGCTTATCTTCAGGTGGGTCATGATTTGCGAAAACCTTTTGGGCTATTTCTACCAACTCTGAAAGAACCTTGCCCTCAAATCCCTCTAATCTCTGCAACTTCTGTTTTATATCGGGTGCAGATTGAGTTACAAAGGCCAAATTAATTGACCTTCGATTTTCAGGTGCTTCCAGGTCTATGGGTGTATAGATCTGGTACGCCTCTAGGAGGCGCTCTAAGAATGCACTTGGAGATTGGGCGGGCTGTTGGGTTACTTCACTAACCTTCGATAGGTTTGTGGGTTTTGGGGCTGCAGCTTGAACCCCTTGTAACAGGACCTGGCAAAACCGATCGAGAGCCTCCTTACCTGTATTACTATTTGGTCCCAATCAGGATGGCGGGTGAGGAAAACAGCAGCCAATCACTTAGGGTCATCCGTGGGGAGACCATTGGGGCCCAGGACAGCCCGTTGGGCCTCTTGGCAGATTCATTCACGTTCCTCAGAAGTGAACAGAGTCCATAACAGTTGTTGGCGATCATCCCAGGTGGGCTGGTGAGTATAAAAGACAGACTCAAGCAGAGAAATGAGACTGTGTGGATTGGCAGAAAAGTAAGGGTTCTGGTTTTTCCAGTTATAAAGATCACTGGTGGAAAAGGGAACATATACCATAAAAGGGCCATTTGCCCCTGCTGCCTCATGCAAGGGGAAAAGTCCAGGAAGGGAACCAATTGAGGAAAGTGAAGAAGGGGAAGCAGAGGAAGGAGGGGACACTGGTGGGGTGGGACTCTGGAGACGATAAGAGGCCCCAGAGTGGGTGTGTGGGGGAGAGATAAGTGGGTTAGACACTTGGGTGGGGTCCTCTGCATAAGATGGAGAGCAGCAGATCAGGTCCAGCTCCTCTGGAGCGGTTGATAAAACTTGCTTAGGGGCAGAATCAGGGCGCGGCTTTGTCAGGAGAATGGCGGCGGTCTCTCGGTGGCGAGCATTTTTCTTTAACCCTGGAAAACATCTTTTTAACCAAGGAGGAGGGTAAGACAGAATTTCAATCCAAATGAGAATATAAGGTATCTGATCGGGGTGTCTGGGTTTTCTGAAGATGACCCGTCTGACAGCCTGAGCTAAGGGTGGCTATGAGAGCCCTCTGATGGCCAGTGACATTGAAGGCTGGCCAATCAATTTCACAAAGGACTCGCAAGACTTCGGGGTCCACAGAGGCCCCAAAGTCTGCAGCCTTCTCTCGGAAGGTGTTAAAGTTCATAAGAAAACATTGGAGGACAGTTGGTCTGGAGGATCCTTGTCCCACGATGTCCTGTGGAGCTGAAATGGCCAAGCTACACTTATAGCAGATGACACAAAAGAAAACTAGACGAACAAAAGGACTTAAACACAGACTGAAATTAACAAACAATACACATATAATAAAAGATTTAAAAATCAAAATGAAAGTCCCAACAACCTAAAAAATGTCCCAATGGATCAGAATGACATCTCATTTGATCCAGGGAAAGAGGCATCTATGGCTGCGTCCAGCCTAGCCTTTTTCCCAACCAAGGAGTCGACTCATCAAATTTGATGGCGCCTGCCATGGGTTTGTCTCTGTGGGGCTGAAGAACGTCTTTTCAGGAATTCTCCCCTAGAGATCCAAAAAGTCCCAGGGCCAAAAGGATGGTTCTCGAGAGGCTTAAGGGATCCCAGACGAGCCCCCAAATGTTATGGCCAACATCTGACAGGTAAAAGAAATTTGCCCATGAGAACCGGGTGATAGGAAAAGGAAAAGGGTTTATTTCTGGCAGCCAGGGCTACACAGGCCAATGGAGAAGTGCAGCCCCGAGTTGAAACCTCTCGCAGCTTTTATTTTTAGCTAGGTGGGAATTTTTCACGCCTGACACAATCTAGCCAATGCAAGCAAGCCAGTGGTGCATAAGCTAATTTTGTGGTTAGCCCTGTAGCCCCTCCCTATCCTGGATTCCCCATTTATTTTAGCAAGCGATTTGTACAGAAGCAGAATGCATATGTTAAAGTCAGTAGGGGTTGGGGCATCCCTTAACAAAAGCACCATTTTACATCCCAACTAAAAATGCACAATGATTCCAATTTCTCCACAACTTCACTAAACACTTGTAATGTTTTATTTTTTAAATAACAGTCATCCTGACTGATGTGAGATGATAAGTTATTGTAGTTTTGATTTGCATTTCCCTTATGATTAGTGATGTTGAGCATTTTTCATGTACCTGTTGGCTGTTTGTATGTCTTCTTTGGACAAATATCTATTTAAATTCTGAGTCCATTTCTTTAATCCCATTATTAGTTTTTATTTACTTGTTTGTTTGTTTTAACTATTAAGTTGTAAGAGTCTCCTACATGTTTTAGAGATAAACCTTTTCTCAAATAAATGGTTTACAAATATTTTCTTCTTTTTTATAGGTTTTCTTCTCACTTGATTATTTCCTTTTCTCTGCTGAAGCTTTTTAGTTTGATACAGTCCCAATTGTTTGTGCTTTTGGTGTGATATCCAAGAAATCACAAGCAAAAAAAAGTCATGAAGTTTTGCTTTATGTTTTCTTCTAGGAGATTTATGGTTTCAGGTTTTACATTTAAGTCTTTAATGTATTTTGAGTTTATTTTTGTGTATGATGTTAGATAGGGGCCCAATTTTATTCTTCTGCACTTGAATATTCAGTTTTCCCAGTATCATTTATTGAAGTGACTATCCTTCCCCCAGTGTGTATTACTGGCACCCTCGTGGAAGGCTGGTTGACCTTATATGCATGGGTTTATTTTTGAACTCTGGTTTCTTTTCCATTGGCCTATATGTCTGTTTTTTTGCTAGTACCATACTATTTTAATTACTGTAGCTTTAAAATACATTTGAATTGAGGAAGTGTGATATAATCAGCTTTCTTCTTATTTCTCAAAATTGCTTTGACTATTTTGGGTATTTTGTGGTTCTATATAAATTTTAGAATTGTTTTTCATTTCTGTAAAAATGGCATTGGGATTTTGACAGAGTTTGCTCTGAATCTCTACATTGTTGTGGGTAGCATAGACATTTTTAAAGCCTTTCATTAGCTAAACTAAATAAGAATAAAAGAGAGAAGACTATAAATAAAATAAAAAACAAAAGAGAAGAAATTATAGCTGATACCACAGAAATACAAAGGATCATAAAAGATTGCTATGAATAATTACACACTAACAAGTTAGAAAACTTAGAAGGAATAGATAAATTTATAGACACATACAACCTATCAAGACTAAATCATGAAGAAATAGAAAATCTGAACAAAACAACAATGAGTAAAGAGATTGGGTCAGTAATAAAATGTCTCCCATTGAAGAAAAGCCAAAGACCTGCTGGTTAAACTGCTGAATTCTAAGAAACATTTAAAGAAACAACTTATACCAATTATTTTCAAACTTTTCCAAAAAGCAAAGAGAAAGAAATACCTCCAAACATTTTTTTATGAGGCTATCATTAACCAGATACTAAAGTCAGACAAAGGCATTACAAGAAAAATTACAGGTCAATATCTTTGATAATAATAGATGCAAACTTCCTTAGAAGAATACTAGCAAACCAAATTCAACAGCACATTAAAATAATCATTTTTCATCATCAAGTGGGATTTATCCTAGCAATATAAGGATGGTTCAACATATGCAAGTCTATAAATGTGATACACTACATTAAAAGAATAAAAGGCAAAAACCATGTCATCATTTCAATAGGTTTAGAAAAAGCATTTGACAAAATGCAACACTTTTTCATGGTAAATACTCAACAGATTTGGTAAAAAGTTGAAAGCTTTTTTTCTAATATCAGGACCAAGACAAAGATGCCCGCTCTTTCCACTCTATTCAGCATAGTATGGGAAGTCCTTGCCAGAACAATTAGGCAAGATAAACAAATAAAAGGCATCCAAATAAAAAAGGAAGAAGTGAAATTGTTGCTGTTTGCTTATTACATGTCCTTATATATAAAAAACCCTAAAAGACTCCACCAAAAAACTGTTAGAACTAATACACAAATACAGTAATGTTTCAGAAAATAAAATCAATACTCAAAAATTAATAATGTCTCTATACATTTAGTAAAAAACTATCTGAAACAGAAATGAAGAAAACAATTCCATGGCTATGCAGGGCATTAAATTTGTCACCAACTCTTACATTCATGGTGCACGTGGTTGATCAATAATTTTCCTTCCTATAAAACTTGCATTTTCCTTTTTTAAAAACCTGAAAATACTTATCTCCTATATTCATTTACTAAATAAATATTCATTGAGCTCCAATTATGTACTAGGCATAGTTTAGGTATTGGCATTATACATAAGATTATAAGTACATATTCAAATGTACAAAGGTACTTCAAAAAGTTCTTGAGACAAATATAATTAAAAGATCATATGGGCTTTTCAAGATGGCGGCGACTGCGGCGGCTGTGGCGGCTGGTGCGGAGTAGCTGAGGTGGAAAAGGTGGCCACTGGGCCTCAGGCAGCCGGGAAACTTGTGGGCCTTCCTCTCGCCATATCTTAAGGGAGGTCTGCTGCTGCTGACCGGTCGTGGGGGGTGACCGCCACTTTGCCCCCGGCTGGAAAGGCTGCCTCATTTACAGGCAACAGCTTTGAAGTGTGGAGCAGGAAAAGAACTGTTTCTTAGCTGCAAAAGCGAGTCTCGAAACAGGGAATGCGGCCCCAGGGCTACTGTGGATGCAGCCAGGATCCCGGAGGCCGGGGCCGTGCTGAAGGCGGCCAGCTGCCCTATTCAGGATTCGAGGTTTCAGGACAGCATTAAAGAAGATTCCTGGGAGCGCCCGAGCCGCACCGCGACTGAACAGCCCGAGGCGGCAGCGGCCGAGAACTGGGAAAGGCGGCAAACCAGAGACAGAGAGCGAGCACCCGACCTGGCACAGCACAGTGAGTGATCCCTGGCACAGCTCTGTTCGGGGGGTGGATGCCCACGCGGCTCCCGCCTGCACCACCAGGCCACTCACCGCCCCGGTGCTGCCTCCATTTTCCCAGGTACGGGCAGCTCCGCCCTGCTCGGCCATCACTGAGCCCTCCCACTTGCTGGGCCTGGCGCTGGGCTTTCCGGAGCCTGCGGACCGGCCTCTGCTCCCACTCCCTCCGCGGTTCTCTGGCGGGGCTGGTGGCGGGGGGCGTCCCGGGCCAGTGTTGGGAGGGCAAGGAAGTACGGGCGGGCCGACTGTCACTCCACCATACCCTGCACTCCGGCCCCAAGTAAACTCCCTGTTACTGGGAGGCAGATACCATCTCTGCGGCCACCAGTTTGGAAAAAAGCCTAACGAATTTCTGGTTGGGAATAGTGTGGTAGGAGAGTTCCCAGGTCCGCTTGAACCTGCCAGAGACCAGGCTGCAGGTGGGCGCTAGACTCAGTATATACTGGGGGGATACAAAGGTGAAGAAGACCCAAGAAAGATCTATGTAGTGCTACAAAGGCACCCAGAGAAACCGGTCGTCTGTGCCCAGCAGAAACCTGGTAGACTACCTGGGCGAGGCAATGCCGAGCAGGGTCTTGAAGGCCCAGCTGATAGACGAGGGGTGCAGAAGACACGCCCCAGCCCAGCACAGTGCGCACAGAGTGGGGAGACGTGCAGCCAGGGAGGCGGAGACTCGACAGAAACCACACACCTGGTGGGGTCGCCACTGCACGATCTAACAGCCTGGACCAGAGCACACGGAACAGGAAGAAGTCCTGCACAGGAAGTGAAAGCTCAACAGAGATCACACACCCTGTGGTACGTGATCCACCAGCCCAGCAGAGTCCAAGCTGACCAGAAAGGTGGCTCCCCGGAGAAGCCCAAGACCTGAGGCAACCACACACACAAGGCACTAGAGGCCAACTGAGCAGTCACGGAGGGAGCCATACGAAATTGGCAACCACAGCAACATCCTAGTTAGTCATTAGTCTCAAACCGGTGAACTGTAAAACCCCCGGCCACAATGAATAAACACCAAAAAAAAGATACCAGAAATACAAAAAATCAAGAAAGTACACCAACAAAAGTTAATAAATCTCAAACTCTAGATCCTATAGAACAAGAAGCCCTTGAAATGACTGACAAGGAATTTCAAGTGATAATTCTAAGGAAACTGAATGAGATACAAGAAAACACAGCTAGACATCACGATGAAATGAGGAAAAGTATACAGGATCTGAAAGAGGAAATGTACAAGGAAATAAATGTCCTGAAAAAAAATGTAGCAGAACTTGCTGAACTGAAGAAGTTATTCAACGAAATAAAAAACACAACGGAGAGTTTAACCAACAGGCTTGTCGAAGTTGAAGAGAGAACCTCTGAACTTGAAGATGGGCTGTTTGAAATAACACAAACAGACAAAAAGAACGAAAAAAGAATCAAGGACATTGAAGAAAATCTGAGAGAGATATCAGACAACCATAAGCGCTCAAATATCCGAGTCATGGGTATTCCAGAAGGGGAAGAAAATGGAGATTCCATTGAAAACATATTCAACAAAATAGTGGCAGAAAACTTCCCAGGTATAGGAAAAATCACAGATCTTCAGATCCAGGAAGCTCAACGATCTCCAAATGTATTCAACCCAAAAAGACCTTCTCCAAGACATGTCATAGTCAAATTGGCAAAACTCAGAGATAAAGAGAGAATCTTAAATGCTGCAAGAGAGAAGTGTCAAATCACCTATAAGGGAGCCCCAATCAGGTTAACATCAGACTTTTCATCACAAACCCTAAAAGCTAGAAAGGAATGGGATGATATTTTCAAAATAATAAAAGACAGAGATTGCCAGCCAAGAATACTCTACCCTGCAAGGCTATCCTTCCGAAATGAAGGGCAAATAGTATATTTCTCAGACAAACAAAAACTGCCGGAGTTCACTACCAAAAGACCACTCTTACAAGAAATCCTCAAGGGAGTACTGGGTTTGGTTCCTGAAAAATAACTACCACTGCCATAAAAACCCAAGAAAAATCTAAACCTGCTAGTATAATAAAAATGGCATTCACGAAGAGAAAACAAGCTAACAAAAACACTATCTACAACCTAAAGAACCAACAAACACAGAAAATAAACAGTAAATTAGAAAGCAAGGAACAAAAGACACCTAAGACAACCAAACAACCAATAAAATGCTAGGAATAAATCAACACCTTTCAATAACAACTCTTAATGTAAAAGGCTTAAATTCCCCAATTAAAAGACACAGACTGGCTGACTGGATCAAAAAGCAGGACCCAACTATATGCTGCCTACAAGAGACCCACCTCACCCATAAAGATTCACACAGACTAAGAGTGAAAGAATGGAAAAAGATTTACCATGCAAACAGAAAAGAAAAACGAGCTGGAGTAGCTATTCTTATATCTGACAAAATAGACTTTAAACTAAAAACCGTAAAAAGAGACAATGAGGGACACTACTTAATGATAAAAGGACTGATCCATCAAGAAGACATAACAATCATAAATATGTATGCACCCAATGTTGGAGCAGCCAGATTTATAAAACAAACTCTATTAGACCTAAAGAAGGAAATTGACACTAATACCATAATAGCAGGGGACCTGAGCACCCCACTGTCAATATTAGACAGATCATCTAGGCAAAGAATCAGTAGAGAAACACAAGATCTAAACAAGACTCTAGACCAATTGGAATTGGCAGATATCTACAGAACATTCCACCCAACAACCTCAGAATATACATTTTTCTCATCAGCACATGGATCATTCTCCAGGATAGATCACATATTAGGTCACAAATCAAGTCTCAATAAATTCAAAAAAATTGGAATTATCCCATATATCTTCTCAGACCACAATGGATTAAAACTAGAAATTAATAACAAGCGAAACTCTGGAAACTATACAAACACATGGAAATTAAACAGCATTCTACTTAATGACATATGTGTCCAAGAAGAAATCAAGCAGGAAATCAAAAAATTTATTGAATCTAATGAAAACAATGATACATCATACCAAAACCTGTGGGATAGTGCAAAAGCAGTATTGAGGCGAAAATTTATTGCATTAAACGCTCACTTCAGAAGAATAGAAAGATGGCAAGTGAACAACCTAACACTTCACCTTAAAGAACTAGAAAAACAAGAACAACCCAAACCTAAAGTTAGCAGACGGAAAGAAATCATTAAGATCAGAGCAGAACTGAATGAAATTGAAAACCAAAAAACAATTCAAAAGATCAACGAATCAAAAAGTTGGTTTTTTGAAAAGATAAATAAAATTGACAAACCATTAGCATGGCTAACAAAAAAAAGAAGAGAGAAGACTCAAATAACAAAAATTAGAAATGAAAAAGGCGATATTACAACTGATTCATCTGAAATACAAGGAATCATTCGAGACTACTATAAACAACTATACGCCAACAAATTTGAAAATCTGGAGGAAATGGATAAATTTCTGGACACACACAAGCTCCCAAAACTGAACCGTGAAGACGTAGAAAATTTGAACAGACCAATAACAATAAAGGAGATTGAAGCTGTTATCAGAAGGCTCCCAACAAAGAAAAGCCCAGGACCAGATGGATTCATAGCAGAATTTTACCAAACATTCAAACAGGAATTGACACCGATTCTTTACAAACTATTCCAAAAGATTGAAACGGATGCAAATCTCCCGAACTCATTCCATGAAGCAAACATCATCCTGATACCAAAACCAGGTAAAGATATAACCAAAAAAGAAAACTACAGGCCAATATCCTTGATGAATATAGATGCAAAAATCCTCACTAAATTACTAGCAAACAGAATACAGCAACACATACGAAAAATTATTCATCACGATCAAGTGGGATTCATCCCAGGGATGCAAGGTTGGTTCAACATACGCAAATCAATAAATGTGATACACCATATTAATAAACTCAAACACAAGGACCATATGATCATCTCTATAGATGCTGAAAAAGCATTTGATAAAGTTCAGCACTCATTCATGATAAAGACCCTCTATAAGTTAGGTATAGAGGGAAAGTATCTCAACATAATTAAAGCCATATATGCCAAACACACAGCCAATATCATCCTGAATGGGGAAAAGCTGAAAGCTTTTCCTTTAAGAACAGGAACTAGACAAGGATGCCCACTCTCACCACTCCTATTCAACATAGTGTTGGAAGTACTAGCCAGAGCAATCAGAGAAGAGAAGGAAATAAAGGGCATTCAGATTGGAAAAGATGAAGTCAAACTGTCCCTGTTTGCAGATGACATGATCCTATATATCGAACAGCCTAAAACCTCTACAAAAAAACTGCTGGAATTGATAAATGATTTCAGCACTGTAGCAGGATACAAAATCAACACACAAAAATCAATAGCATTTCTTTTCTCCAATAGTGAACATGCAGAAAGAGAAATCAAGAAAGCCTGCCCATTTACAATAGCCACCAAAAAAATAAAATACTTAGGAATTGAGTTAACCAAGGAGGTGAAAAATCTCTATAATGAGAACTACAAACCACTGCTGAGAGAAATTAGAGAGGATACAAGAAGATGGAAAGATATCCCATGCTCTTGGATTGGAAGAATCAACATAGTGAAAATGTCCATACTACCCAAAGTGATATACAAATTCAATGCAATCCCCATCAAAATTCCAAAGACATTTTTCTCAGAAATGGAAAAAACTATCCAGACATTTATATGGAACAATAAAAGACCACGCATAGCCAAAGCAATGCTGAGCAAAAAAAATAAAGCTGGAGGCATAACACTACGTGACTTTAAGCTATACTGCAAAGCTATAATAACCAAAACAGTATGGTACTGGCATAAAAACAGACACACTGACCAATGGAATAGAATAGAGAACCCAGCAATCAACCCACACACTTACTGTCAGCTGATGTTTGACAAAGGCACCAAGCCTATTCAGTGGCGAAGGGACTGCCTCTTCAGCAAATGGTGCTGGGATAACTGGATATCCATATGCAGGAGAATGAAACTAGATCCATACCTCTCGCCGTATACTAAAATCAACTCAAAATGGATTAAGGACTTAAATATACACCCTGAAACAATAAAACTTCTTAAAGAAAACATAGGAGAAACACTCCAGGAAATAGGACTGGGCACAGACTTCATGAATACGACCCCAAAAGCACGGGCAACCAAAGGAAAAATAAACAAATGGGATTATATGAAACTAAAAAGCTTCTGCACAGCAAAAGAAACAATTAACAGAGTTAAAAGACAACCAACAGAGTGGGAGAAAATATTTGCAAAATATATATCTGACAAAGGATTAATATCCAGAATATATAAGGAACTCAAACAACTGTACAAGAAGAAAACAAACAACCCAATTAAAAAATGGGCAAAAGAGCTAAGTAGGCATTTCTCTAAGGAAGATATACAAATGGCCAACAGACATATGAAAAAATGCTCAACATCACTCAGCATCCGGGAAATGCAAATCAAAACCACATTGAGATACCATCTAACCCCAGTTAGGATGGCTAAAATCCAAAAGACTATGAACGATAAATGCTGGCGAGGCTGCGTAGAAAAAGGAACTCTCATACATTGTTGGTGGGTCTGCAAAATGGTGCAGCCTCTATGGAAAATGGTATGGAGGTTCCTCAAACAATTGCAGATAGATCTACCATACGACCCAGCTATCCCACTATTGGGAATATACCCAGAGGAATAGAAATCATCAAGTCGAAGGTATACCTGTTCCCCAATGTTCATCGCAGCACTCTTTACAATAGCCAAGAGTTGGAACCAGCCCAAATGTCCATCATCAGATGAGTGGATACGGAAAATGTGGTACATTTACACAATGGAATACTACTCAGCTATAAAAACGAATGAAATACTGCCATTTGCAACAACCTGGATGGACCTTGAGAGAATTATATTAAGTGAAACAAGTCAGGCACAGAAAGAGAGATACCACATGTTCTCACTTATTGGTGGGAGCTAAAAATTAATATATAAATTCACACACACACACACACACACACACACACACACACACACAAACCGGGGGGGGGGCGAAGAAGATATAACAACCACAATTATTTGAAGTTGATACAACAAGCAAACAGAAAGGACATTGTTGGGGGGGAGGGGGGGAGGGAGAATGGAGGGAGGTTTTGGTGATGGGTAGCAATAATCAGCTACAATGTATATCGACAAAATAAAATTAAAAAAAAAAAAAGAAGATGTGTATGATGCCATATTGACAACGAGTCGATTGTAATAATTAATTTTAGGGTCAACTTAGCTGAGCTATGGTGATGAGTTCTTTGGACAAATGTTATTGCAGATGGTGCTATGAAAAGACTTTGCAGATGTGATTAACATCTACAATCAATTGTCTTTAAGTAAAGGCAATTGCACTTGCTAATGCCAATCTCTCTCTGGAGAACCCTGATACAATAAGCAAATACAGAAAAGAAAATGTAAAATATAATAAATAATACACATATTTGTTTGCTCTCTGAGGAACCAGTTTTTGGGTATAATTAGAAAGCTTGTGGGCCCTGATCTTTAGAATAAATTTCTTATTCAATTAATGAAATTCTTATGTTCTTTATCATGTAAATGAAATTTTTGAATGATGTTTTCTAGACCGCTGCTAGCCCAGTGCTTCTCAAACCATCTGTGCTGAAGGACCATTTTTATCCCAGTTCACTGTAGATTGATAGTTTGTAAAATATAATTAAGTTAAAATTAATTATTAGAGAAGTGAAATCAAAAGAGAACCGACAAAGTACAAGCCTGCTTTTTAACTTTAAATTAGATGCCACAGAAATACCAAATTGCTATAAAAGTTTCTAATGTTTGTTCTTAATTTCAACATAAAACTCACTGAGAAGTAATAACACACAGTGTACTGTTCTGGTTTTCAGATTACACATTGGTCTAGAGCTACACTCTCCAATATAATAGCCATTAATATGATTATGGACAGTTGAAATACAGCAATTCAAATTAAGAAATATTGTATGGCTAAAATACATACCACTTTTCAAATAATGAATAATAAAAATTTTAAAAAATACATAATTAGTATTCTATATAATTACCTGTTAAAATGATATTTGGAACATATTATGTTAGATTATATGACTATAATCAATATAACCTTTTTTAAGGTGCTATTAGAAAATTACAAATTACATATGAGGTGTATATGTATGGCTTCCATTATTTTTTGCCTGGATTGTACTGGTCTAGACCATCAAGTGTCTATTCTCAAATAATGTAGTGTAAATCTTCCAGTAATACTGTACTAAAATATGGTCTTTTCAAACTCTTTGGTCACATTACCTCAGAATATGAGTGGAATTAAAGGTAAAACTAGAGTGCATGTGAATGCTAATATGAACGTATTTCCAGCTTATTTGAGTTTCATTGTGGGATTATAGAGTTCCTCAAGATTTCAAATTGCCCTGCCAATCTTCAGTGGCACATTCTGATAATTAACCTGTGACCAGTGACATTTTTTCCCTTCTGAATTCTTGTAGAATTTTCTTTATCCTTGGCATTTGCAATTTTCCCTATAGTGAGGCTCAATATTGTACTCTATTATACTGTTAAATTGTGGGATAATTTTTGAATTCAGGTATTTCTTCAGCTGCGGAAAATTTTTGCTTTTTCAGCAAACTCGTGTATGGTGACTATTTTCTCTTCTTACAATTTGTCTTTTCTGGTTGCCTTTACCACCAATCCTTTTTATAGAATAATTCCTTTTACATAATAAAACATTTTTAATTTTTTAAAAATGTTCATTTACGGGCCGGCCTGTGGCTCACTCGGGAGAGTGTGGTGCTGATAACACCAAGGCCACGGGTTCGGATCCCACATAGGGATGGCCGGTTGCTCACCAAGTCAAGGGTTAAGATCCCCTTACCAGTCATCTTTTGAAAAAAAAAATTCATTTACCAGATAAGTGGAGTACATTTTTCAATATCCTAAGATAATTTGGTTGAATTTTACATTTTTATGTCACAGAATCTCTCAAAATTTTGTATAAATTCCCAGCTAGTATTGGGACTATACTTTTAGAGAATTTCAGACCAGTGTGATAATTCATCCTTTGCAGATAGTATTTTTTTTTCTAGATATTGGTGTGAGTCTCTTTTCATCTTTGCCACCAAACATTTTGCTTGATTCTGTTTATATGTTGGCCTGTTTCCAGTATTATTTATAATGGTAATTATTATTAACATTTTAAATAGTAAAATTTTAACTTGATTTATGTGTTCAGCTCTGGAAAATTTTATTTTGTTCATTTCCCACTCCCACCCAATTTATTTGTAACAGTATATTTTTTTAAAAAAAAAAAAAAAACATTATGAATGTTGAGTATACTATTAATTCACATAAGTTATTTATGTTTTCTAATCTTTCAACATCAAAACTTTTGTCATAAATTTTCAAGTTTTATTTTGCTTTTAAAAATATCCAATTTTTATCCCGCAGCTGAATACAGTGTAACTTTAATATCCTAGCTTAGGCCAATCTTAGCACTATGGGCACGTGGCCATCTTGGTTGGCTTTTTCATTATGAAGTCAGAAACTCCCTCAAAATTTTATCTAAATTGTCTTGGCAACCTTCATGCACATGGTGTTTCACAGCCACGTTAGAACAGTATGATAATTTACCTTTTATCCAGGTAGTGTATTTTTTACCTTTTCTGAATTTTTGTGGGATTTTAACTTTATCCTTGACTTTTGAAAGTTTCAGGAGATTAATGTCTAGACATTAACATGTTTCCTTTATGATTATTTTCATATGTGCTGTGCTATTTTTTTAAATTTATGTCTGCTGGAATTTTTTTCCCTTTTTTAATGTTTTGGTCTTTTTCTCAGCAGCTTCTCTTACATGTGCTTGTCACTCTAGTATTGCTCCTTCCAAATTATTTATTTATTTTTCTCTTTAATCACAATATATTTTATGCCATAATACCTCAATGCCTTTTTTATTTCTTGATTTTGTATTTGAATTTTTAGTATCTATCACTTGTGTAAATATACCATAATATTTAAATGTCTTTTTTTTTATATTCTGTCTTTGTCTTTGAATTTATATCTACCACTTGTGTATGTCTTTAATATGCTAGTCCAGGCCAATCCTAGCATTGTGACCATGTGGCCGTCTTGGTTGGCTTTTTCATTGTGAGGTCAGAAGCAACTCTCTCAGAATGCTGATTTGTCCTGTCAACCTTCATGTACACAGAGTTTCAGCGCCAGCTTAAGCCAGGCTGATAATTCATTCTTTCCAGGTAATATATTTTTTACCTTTTCTGGATTTTGTAGTTTTCTAATATTATCCTTGATCTTTGAAAGTTCTAATAGATTATGTTTAGGTATGTCTTCCTTTTTCTTCTTTTAAAAAAAGTCTAATTGTAATAGTCTGTTTTTTAGCAACTCCTTATATACCCTCGTTACTCCATTATCACTCCTTGCAAAGTATTTATATCTTATCTCTTCAATCATTATGTATGGTATCCCATAATGTTTTTTTGCTTTTGTCTTTATATTTATATTGATCACTGCGTATGTCTTTAGTATTCTAGCCTAGGCCAAGCCTAGTACTGTGACCGTGTGGCCACCTAGTTAATTTTTTCATTATGAAGTCAGAATGTTCCTTAAAATTCTAAGTTGTCCTGTCAACCTTTATGTATGCAGTGTTTCAGAGCCAGCTTAAACCATTCTAATTATTCACTCTTTCCTGATAACATAGTTTGACCTTTTCTGGATTTTTGTGTGTTTCTAACTTTATCCTTTGAATATTCCAGCAGATTATGTCTAGATATTGGTTTCTTTCATTTCCTATTATTCTGGTATATTATATGATATTTGTTTTGTTACATCTTCAGTTCTGAATGTTTTTCTTTTAAAAAAAATATAATTGCAGTGGTCTATTTTTCAGCAATCTCCCTTATATACCATTGTCGCTCTATTATAAATCCTTGTAAATTATTTATTTCTTATCTCTTCAATCACCATATATTTTATCTCATAATGTCTGGCATGCCTTTTTGTTTGTTTGTGTATGGCTCTGAATTGATCTGGCAATTGTGTATATATTTAATATCCTTGCCTAGGCCAATCCTAGTACTCTGAGTATGTAGCCAGCTTGACTGGCTTTTTCAAATTTAGGTCACAGAGTCCCTCAAAATTCTAAGTTGACCAGGCAAACTTCTGATACACAATGGTAAAGTTATCTCAGGCCAGTCTGACCACTTAATCATGCCATGGTAAATCACAAATTTCTCTCTTTATTCTTGACTTTTGAAAGTGTGCCAGATTAATCTATGTATTGTCATATTCTAATTACTCCTCTTCTGGTAAATATTTATAATCTGACCTCACAATTTATTCATATTTTTAATTGCTGTGACCACCATACCTTTACACATTACCTTTACATTAGTAATTATAATTGCTAATCATACTAATATTGTATATGTATATTAATATCATGTATATATTTCAGCATATAAATATATTATATATGTATGTTTCTATGTAGTTATTTAATTTTTATTACTTGAGTGGAAGATAACTTTAATGATCTAGCAGGGACTAACATCACCACTCTGAGCATGTTTACAACTTTATTGGGTTTCTTTGTCAGGTCACAAAGTCTGTCAAAATTTTGTCTAAATTGCCCTAGCATCCCTTGTATGCAAAATGATTAAAAGCCTACTCATCCCAGATGGATAATTCAGCCTCTGCAGTTATCATATTTTTGCTTTCTAGATTTTTGCAGTGCTCTTTTTTTTTTGACATTTAAAATTTTTAATTGATTGTGTTTTGATATTTGCCTATTATTTATGTTGGATGAAGAGATTTTTTTTCTAACATCTGTGTATGTCAACTCTTTTATCGCCTCTCATAATTTATCTTTTATATGGTTTATTTCACTACCATCATTTTACAACATATTTTCTCTTTTAGATTTTCAATTTTCATTTATCAGTTGAATGGAATATATCCTAAATATTTTTGTATACCTTGTTTGGGTAGAATATTTTATGATGCATATTTGCTCAAATTATGCAAAAATTGCCCTGCAAACTTTAGCTACATAATACTTCAGAGATAACTTAAATTTGTCTGATAATTCACCATTTACAGGTAAAAGATATGTACACACACAGGAGGGTATTTGCAGATATACACGACAATATATTGGTGGTAACATTTAAAATGCAATAGACAGGCCACTGTCTTTTGGATATAAAATCACTTAAGTTGAATCAATAGTAAGCAACACCCCATATTTATTTAGCACTTTTTGATGCAAGGAAGCCATTTTTTTAATTGCCAGATTAGCAGGTTTTAAAATAGTTGCAAGACTTTCTGAGTGTGTGCGTGTGCATGCACCTGTGCACGCATATCTTTTATTCTTATGACAAAGCCCATCATTAAAAAACAAAATACTCTTATATCTCTATAGGTCTGCAGGTCTAAGCAAAATATATTTTTTTCACACCTGCTGAATTGGAAGTAAATGAACTCTTTATTAAATAATTCAAATTACCTGTACCTAGAAATTCCACTGATGGTGCACCTTAGTCTGTGCTTGGTAATTTATATCATACTGTAACTTTATTTTATGAGAGGATATATGAATTCTGAAAGTAACAATTGATCTATTTATTTTTAGATCAGGTTAAAGACAATCCTTTTGAATTTTTCTGGCAATAGTATTTTGTGGAGGAGTCTGTGTATCTCAATTTGCCATGTATTGTGGACTTTATTTGGAAAAGGACTTTTCTTTGCTCTGAAAGCCCATATAAATATACCACATTCCAGCATCTGTTTATTTCAGTTCATAGCATTTTTTAAATGAAGAACATTGTATTTTAAATACAGAATCATTGTACGTTTCAGATAATAGAAGGCTAACATTTTATGCCTTCGGGTTTCCAGTTCATATCCAAGCAAATTAGCAGTTCCATGAAGTTGTCATCTCAAATTGTTCTGGAAACATATAAGGTAAGTTTGTACTTTCAGAAATTTACCAACCAAAGAGACACTGCAGATAACTGGACTTGGAAAAAAGGTAAGGTAGAATAACATATCAAAGACTTTAAAATAAGCTTCTTGTTATTGTTCTGCTCAATGTTATTGTTCTGCTCAAAATTTATTTCTGCATGAAAGTGCTTAGAAAAATCTTGATTACTTTTGGCAGTGTGTCTCAATTAAAAGCAATGCTGAGCAAAAAAATAAAGCTGGAGGCATAACACTACCTGACTTTAAGCTATACTACAAAGCTATAATAACCAAAACAGTATGGTACTGGCATAAAAACAGACACACTGACCAATGGAATAGAATAGAGAATCCAGAAATCAACCCACACACTTACTGCCAGCTGGTCTTTGACAAAGGCATCAAGCCTATTCACTGGGGAAGGGACTGCCTCTTCAGCAAATGGTGCTGGGATAACTGGATATCAATATGCAGGAGAATGAAACTAGATCCATACCTCTCACCATACACTAAAATCAACTCAAAATGGATTAAGGATTTAAATATACACCCTGAAACAATAAAACTTCTTAAAGAAAACATAGGAGAAACACTTCAGGAAATAGGACTGGACACACAGACTTCATGAATACGACCCCAAATGCACGGGCAACCAAAGGAAAAATAAACAAATGGGATTATATCAAACTAAAAAGCTTCTGCACAGCAAAAGAAACAATTAACAGAGTTAAAAGACAACCAACAGAGTGGGAGAAAATATTTGCAAAATATACATCTGACAAAGGATTAATATCCATAATATATAAGGAACTCAAACAACTTTACAAGAAGAAAACAAGCAACCCAATTACAAAATGGGCAAAAGAGCTAAGTAGGCATTTCTCTAAGGAAGATATCCAAATGGCCAACAGACATATGAAAAAATGCTCAACATCACTCAGCATCCGGGAAATGCAAATCAAAACCACACTGAGATACCATGTAACCCCAGTTAGGATGGCTAAAATCCAAAAGACCCTGAACGATAAATGCTGGCGAGGCTGCGGAGAAAAAGGAACTCTCATACATTGTTGGTGGGACTGCAAAATGGTGCAGCCTCTATGGAAAATGGTATGGAGGTTCCTCAAACAATTGCAGATAGATCTACCATACGACCCAGCTATCCCACTATTGGGAATATACCCAGAGGAATAGAAATCATCAAGTCGAAGGTATACCTGTTCCCCAATGTTCATCGCAGCACTCTTTACAATAGCCAAGAGTTGGAACCAGCCCAAATGTCCATCATCAGATGAGTGGATACGGAAAATGTGGTACATCTACACAATGGAATACTACTCAGCTATAAAAACGAATGAAATACTGCCATTTGCAACAACATGGATGGACCTCGAGAGAATTGTATTAAGTGAAACAAGTCAGGCACAGAAAGAGAAATACCACATGTTCTCACTTATTGGTGGGAGCTAAAAATTAATATATAAATTCACACACATACACAGAGACACACACACACACACACACACACACACACACACACACAAACGGGGGGGGGGGAAGAAGATATAACAACCACAATTACTTGAAGTTGATATGACAAGCAAACAGAAAAGACATTGTTTGGGGGGAGGGGGGGAGGGAGGAGGGAGGGAGGTTTTGCTGATGGGGAGCAATAATCAGCCACAATGTATATCGACAAAATTAAAAAAAAAAAAAAAAATGAATATCAATACCTGTCTCCACTTAATGGATTTTTGAGTGACCATGATGAATGTATTGTCAGTGTTTTAACTATGAAAAAATGTTAAATATTTGGAGACTTAGTGTTCATTAAGGAAAACAAGGTACTTGGAGTAGCCTCCTTCCCCTCCCCCAACACATATTTTTACTTATGGTAAATCCTTAAAAAGAATTATTTCTTAACTAATTTTTCATGGGACAATGGTATGTCAATATGACTAGGTAAACTACAGTACAATAAGTGTTCTAATGTCTAGTAAATTAGGTAAATAATGTTCACTATATCCTTTTCTTGGATGCTTTGAAAAGATCTACAAAGAAACAACTTGTTCGATTTTGTTAAACTGATTTTTTTCTAAGTTTATTTAATCAATTATTATTACTATTATTATTTTTTTAGGTATGACAAAAAACATCTTGTGGAAGTAGCCTTCCTGCAGGTATGGCTTAAATAGCATTATTTTTTAAATGAGACTTTTAAAACATTCCCTCTTTATCTTTTTAGTGAATAAAGGTTTTCTTTTGATGTCTTCTCTTTCATGGTTGATATCGGTAATTTGTGTCTTCTTTTTAATTGGCCAATCTGACTAGGGGTTTATCAATTCTATTAATTTTTCTAAAAGCTCTTGATTTTGTTAATTTTGTTCATGATTTGTAAAAAATCTTAATTGATGCAAATATGTTGTACATATTTAGGGGGTACAGTGTGACTTTCCAGTGCATGTAATTGGCCAAACTTTCAAAATCCTCTTTTCTTGCTATTTTGAAATATACAATATATAATTGTTATCCATAGTCACTTCACTGTGTATTGGAACACTAGAACAAACTTCTCCTATCTAACTGGAACTTTGTATCCATTGAACAACCTCTCTACCCACTACCCCCTCCTCCTCACCCTTCCTGGCCTCTGGTAACCACAACTCTACTCTTTACTTCTACGAGATCAACATTTTTAGATTCCACAAATGAGTGAGATCATGTGGTATTTGTCTTTCTGTGCCTGGCTCACCTTGCTTCCCCAAATGACCTCTAGTTCTATCCACATTGCTACACATGACAGGATTTTATTCTTTTTAATGGTGGAATCGTATTCCACTGTGTAGATTTCCTCTTCTAAGAACTAGTTCTTCATATCTTTTTTCCCTTTTCATATTTGTATATTTGTTTTTGTTGTTGTCATTAGCTTTTAGTTTTTTTTCTCTTGATGAATAGAAGCTATTTTTATGTAATGTTGTTAGCCCTTTATTTGTCAAATGTAAAACAAATAATTTCCAAGATTATATACTTTTTTCTCTGTCATTTTTATCTGTTGCTTTTTTTTTTCACTTACTTCTAGATTTTTATAAACAAAATACTTTAAGCATAAAAACTTATAAAAAAGCCAGGGTACTTTCAAAAATTCATGAAAAGATAGAATTAAAACATAATATGAATCTTTCCATGAACTTTTTAAAGTACTCTCATCTTAGAGGAATATCAGCGTATACCTGTGATCGAAAATTAACAAATATTAGGGGCTGGCCCTGACTCACTCGGGAGAGTTTGGTGCTGATAAAATTAACAAATATTAACAGTTTAACGTTATGTCTTTGGATTTGTGCCAGTATTTACTGAGTGCTATGGGCAAGAAACAGTTGCATATGTTTTACAAATATAACCTAATTCATCCTAGAAAGAAACCTATGACAAAGGTAATATTAACTACATTTTTAAAAAATGGATAAATAGCATGCTCAAAGTCTGATAGCATGTAAGATATCCCTCCACACAGAACTTCAGGGGAAGAAATGACCATTTAGGTTTATCTCAGGGATAAAGAGAGGATGCTAATTCCTTTTGATGACTGGATATTCTTCTAGAGAGTACAAAACTGAATTATAACAGATAGCCTTACCCAGGATTATAAAATGTTACTAAGAATTTTCAGTTATAAGAAAAATTTCTGTGTTAGTCTGGCTTTCCTGATATGTGTCTCCAGTTTGTCTCCTTTTATGTAGAGTCTCAAAAGCCCTATATCAAGAAAATTTATAGTTTAGATTTGAAAATTCTTAATGAGTAACATTTCACAACCTTGGGTAAGTCCATTTGTTATAGTTCATTTTTTATAAACATATATAATGAAATGTAAGTGGCTCATTAAAGAATGTATGAGCCCGTGTCATTTCTCATCAATATTTATATTTCCTTCATAATGTTCTGAGTATAAAAATTCCCATTAAGTATTGTTATATACAGGCACTTGGGCTGAATAATGCACTACTTGATATTTTAAAAGTGTAGTATCATTAAGTTCCAGCCCTAGTTCCAAATCTATTAGTTTTATGTATTCTTCTACTTATATTGTAAGTGTTCTTATTATATCCACAAATACACACACCAAATAGTCACAATGTGTAGCATCACAGTATTTAAATGTGACTTTAGAGATGATATGATGCTGTAGAAATTATAAGACATTTTTAACTTGATATTTTGGTTGTTGGTATTTATATATATTGATACATGTTAATATATTTTATTTCATCTCATATTCATTATTCTGTTGAATGAAATAACATACCACAAATATGTAAACATTTGTTCACAGTTATGTATGTGGTCTTAAATTTTTTGTTAATGTAAATAATTCTGATACAAGCATCCTGGTAAATGTTTCCTGAAAGAAGTAGACAAGTGTTTCTGTTGGACATTTAACCATGGAATAAAGTGCATGCACAATTTATTACACATTGACAAATTGCTCTATAAACTAATTTTACCAATTGACACTTGCATTAGCAGACTGCTCTTCCCCCACATCCTAGTCCATTGCTACTCAAGGGGTGGTCCACTGACCAGTGCAGCTCCATGAACTGTTTGGTACAGGTCAGCACCAAAATAAGTACAGTAATTGAGAGTAAGAATTGTCCTAGTCAACGCTTAGTATGAGTAAACTTTTTAATATTTGCTAATATCATGGAGATGATAATATTCTAGATATTTTATTTTCATTTTCTTAAATATATTAGAGAGTCTGAGTTTTCTCTTTTGTTCACATCCAACATCCATTTTCCTACCCATGTTAATTGTTACTAATTTTTAGTGCCATTTTATATTCAGAAGAATAATCTTTTGTTGTAAGCATTTTCTTCTGATCTTTTGCTTCTCTTTTTTAATGTTATCAAACATACATAAAATACATATTTTCTTGGTGCTTGCAGCATGATACACATCTTACTAGGTAAAGCAAATACGACAATAAGCAAGCCAAATTTTTGAAATTGAGGAGTTTACATCCCGATGTGTATGTGTGGGGTAGGAGAGAGGGGTAAGGAGACATAGAGACAGACCTTAACTGTGTTACTTAAAGAAAGTAGAATAAGTTAATAGTGAAAAGAACAAAGGGATAGAGGGGAGAGTTTATTCAGGCAGATCAAACAAAGAAGTTCTTTCTCAGAAGGGTGATATTTGAGTTGACTTGAACACGAAAGGAGGAAACTACAGAACTACCTGGAAAAATTGGTTTTCAAACAGATGGAGTAGCAAGTACTACAGCCTGCAAGGAAAAATACATGCTATGGACAAGCAACAGATAGAGCAGCTTAGTAGTAGCCTAGGAGAAAAATGGTGGTATGTGAGACCAGTGAGGTGGAAAAGGATCAGGTACTAAAGGGCCTAAGGGGGCCAAAGAAAGAATTAGCTCAAGTGTCTTTTCTCTAGGAGAAAATAGTCAACTATTAGGAATTTCATTTAGTTTCAGTTAATAGTGTTCATTTTATTCTAATTGCAATGAGAATCCACTGGAAGCTGTTAAGGAAAAGAGTGTAATTTATTCAGCTTTATCAAAATGTATCTGGCTGCTTTGTGGAGATTATGCCATAGATGGCCAACAGTAGGAACAGAAATAGCATTTCAATTCTTGTTCCGTTAGTGTCATGGCAGCTTAGACCAGGAATGTAGATTGGAATTGATGAGAAAAGATCATACCCAAATTAACAGAAATGCTCTTATTTCACATGTGAGAGAAAGTGAGAAATCAAAGATGATACCAAGTACTTGGCCTAAGCAATAGGAGAAAAGTCAAGTGCCATTTGTTGAGCTCCACAATATTCCAAGAGGAAAAAATAGGGGGATATAGTTAAGAATTTATTGGATGAATTAAGTTTTAAAGGATTATTAGACATTTGAGTGGTGATATTGAGAAAGCTTATGCATATACGCATTGCAGCTCAGGTCTGAGGTTTAGATTTGAGAATCATCAGTGTATCAACGATATTCAAAGTTGTAAGTCTAAATTATACCACACAGGGAAAGAATGTAGAGGGAAAGAATGGGTACAAAAGAGCAGCCTTAAGGGCTAGCCAGTTAGCTCAGTTGGTTAGAGAGCAGTGTTACAACACCAAGGTCAAAGGCTCAGATCCTCTTACTGGCCAGCTGCCAAAAAGAAAAAAAAAAAAAAAAGCATCCAGTAATACTTTATTATATAGAGTTCCACTGCAGGAGGTGGAACCAGTAAAAGAGATTAAGTCACAACTGTTATTAAGGTAAAAGTGAATAGAAATGGAACATTATTGAGCAATAAAAAGAAACATACTACTGACATGTGCTATAATATGAACGAACCTCAAAAACATTATTCTAAGGCAAAGAATCAAGGTGCAAATGACTCTGTGGACTGTATGATACTATTTTTATGAAATGTCCAGATCAAGCAAGTCTATAGAGAAAGAAATGAATTTGTTTCTGCCTGGGTGAGATGGTGGAAATGGGGATTGCCTGAAAATGAGCATGAGGGATCTCTTTGGGATGATGGAAATCTTCTAAAACTGAGTTGGTGTGATGGTTGCACAGCACTGTAAATTTACTAAAAATCATTGAATTGTATGTGCAAACTTTGTGAATTTATAAATTATTCTTCTATAAAGCTGTTAAGGGAAACACCAAACCTTGGTAAATGTAGTATCCTTGGAGACTAGAGAATTACATTTTTCCAAAAGTAATTTGCAGCCAACAGTGCCAGATGTTGCTAAGGGTCCAAACATGATGATGACACTGGCCTTGGTAAATAAGGATTGTTTACGATGGTGATAAGAATTCTTAAAGAGTAACTTTCCTTTAGCAAAATGGTGGCTGATTCCTCACAGTCTTTCCACTTTGACACTTCTTGGTACTTATATAAGAGTAGAATAGATGAACCTTGAACTTTTTTGTCAAGTTATATAAATATTAGAATTTCATTTTTTGCTGCATTTAGTTTCCAGATTAATTTGGAAAGGAATTACATTTTTAAAATGCTTATTCTTCCCATACAGTAATATGCAAAAAGGCAGCTACAAGAGGAATTTTCTGTCTGGTGATAATTTTGCTGCAACACATCTGGATTGTATCTCTTTGAAAATCAACAATAAGCTCCAAAGAAAATTTATTTATTTATTTATTTATTTATTTACTTATTTTAAATTTTATTTTCTCGATATACATTGTGGCTGATTTTTGCTCCCCATCACCAAAACCTCCCTCCCTTCTCCCTCCCCCCCGCCCCCCCAACAATGTCTTTTCTGTTTGCTTGTCGTATCAACTTCAAGTAATTGTGGTTGTTATATCTTCTTCCCCCCCCCCGGTTGTGTGTGTGTGTGTGTGTGTGTGTGTGTGAATTTATATATTAATTTTTAGCTCCCACCAATAAGTGAGAACATGTGGTATTTCTCTTTCTGTGCCTGACTTGTTTCACTTAATATAATTCTCTCGAGGTCCATCCATGTTGTTGCAAATGGCAGTGTTTCATTCGTTTTTATAGCTGAGTAGTATTCCATTGTGTAGATGTACCACATTTTCCGTATCCACTCATCTGATGATGGACATTTGGGCTGGTTCCAACTCTTGGCTATTGTAAAGAGTGCTGCGATGAACATTGGGGAACAGGTATACCTTTGACTTGATGATTTCCATTCCTCTGGGTATATTCCCAACAGTGGGATAGCTGGGTCGTATGGTAGATCTATCTGCAGTTGTTTGAGGAACCTCCATACCATTTTCCATAGAGGCTGCACCATTTTGCAGTCCACCAACAATATATGAGAGTTCCTTTTTCTCCGCAACCTTGCCAGCATTTATCGTTCATAGTCTTTTGGATTTTAGCCATCCTAACTGGGGTTAGGTGGTATCTCAGTGTGGTTTTGATTTGCATTTCCCGGATGCTGAGTGATGTTGAGCATTTTTTCATATGTCTGTTGGCCATTTGTATATCTTCCTTAGAGAAATGCCTACTTAGCTCTTTTGCCCATTTTTTAATTGGGTTGCTTGTTTTCTTCTTGTAAAGTTGTTTGAGTTTCTTGTATATTCTGGATATTAATCCTTTGTCAGATGTATATTTTGCAAATATTTTCTCCCACACTGTTGGTTGTCTTTTAACTCTGTTAATTGTTTCTTTTGCTGTGCAGAAGCTTTTTAGTTTGATATAATCCCATTTGTTTATTTTTCCTTTGGTTGCCCGTGCTTTTGGGGTCGTGTTCATGAAGTCTGTGTCCAGTCCTATTTCCTGAAGTGTTTCTCCTATGTTTTCTTTAAGAAGTTTTATTGTTTCAGGGTGTATATTTAAATCCTTAATCCATTTTGAGTTGATTTTAGTATACGGTGAGAGGTATGGATCTAGTTTCATTCTCCTGCATATGGATATACAGTTATCACAGCACCATTTGCTGAAGAGGCAGTCCCTTCCCCAGTGAATAGGCTTGGTGCCCTTGTCAAAGATCAGATGGCAGTAAGTGTGTGGGTTGATTTCTGGATTCTCTATTCTATTCCATTGGTCAGTGTGTCTGTTTTTATGCCAGTGCCATACTGTTTTGGTTATTATAGCTTTGTAGTATAGCTTAAAGTCAGGTAGTGTTATGCCTCCAGCTTTATTTTTTTTGCTCAGCATTGCTTTGGCTATGCGTGGTCTTTTATTGTTCCATATAAATGTCTGGATAGTTTTTTCCATTTCTGAGAAAAATGTCTTTGGAATTTTGATGGGGATTGCATTGAATTTGTATATCACTTTGGGTAGTATGGACATTTTCACTATGTTGATTCTTCCAATCCAAGAGCATGGAATATCTTTCCATCTTCTTGTATCCTGTCTAATTTCTCTCAGCTGTGGTTTGTAGTTCTCATGATAGAGATTTTTCACATCCTTGGTTAACTCAATTCCTAAGTATTTTATTTTTTTGGTGGCTATTGTAAATGGGCAGGCTTTCTTGATTTCTCTTTCTGCATGTTCACTATTGGAGAAAAGAAATGCTACTGATTTTTGTGTGTTGATTTTGTATCCTGCTACTGTGCTGAAATCATTTATCAATTCCAGCAGTTTTTTTGTAGAGGTTTTAGGCTGTTCGATATATAGGATCATGTCATCTGCAAACAGGGACAGTTTGACTTCATCTTTTCCAATCTGGATGCCCTTTATTTCCTTCTCTTCTCTGATTGCTCTGGCTAGTACTTCCAACACTATGTTGAATAGGAGTGGTGAGAGTGGGCATCCTTGTCTAGTTCCTGTTCTTAAAGGAAAATCTTTCAGCTTTTCCCCATTCAGGATGATATTGGCAGTGAGTTTGGCATATATGGCTTTAATTATGTTGAGATACTTTCCCTCTATACCTAACTTATAGAGGGTCTTTGTCAAGAATGAGTGCTGAACTTTATCAAATGCTTTTTCAGCATCTATAGAGATGATCATGTGGTCCTTGTGTTAGAGTTTATTAATATGGTGTATCACATTTATTGATTTGCGTATGTTGAACCAACCTTGCATCCCTGGAATGAATCCCACTTGATCGTGATGAATAATTTTTTGTATGTGTTGCTGTATTCTGTTTGCTAGTATTTTAGTGAGGATTTTTGCATCTATATTCATCAAGGATATCGGCCTGTAGTTTTCTTTGTTGGTTATATCTTTACCTGGTTTTGGTATCAGGATGATGTTTGTTTCGTAGAATGAGTTTGGGAGATTTGCGTCCATTTCAATCTTTTGGAATAGTTTGTAAAGAATCGGTGTCAATTCCTCTTTGAATATTTGGTAAAATTCTGCTGTGAATCCATCTGGTCCTGGGCTTTTCTTTGTTGGGAGCCTTCTGATAACAGCTTCAATCTCCTTTATTGTTATTGGTCTGTTCAAATTTTCTACGTCTTCATGGTTCAGTTTTGGGAGCTTGTGTGTGTCCAGAATTTATCCATTTCCTCCAGATTTTCAAATTTGTTGGCGTATAGTTGTTTATAGTAGTCTCGAATGATTCCTTGTATTTCAGATGAATCAGTTGTAATTTCACCTTTTTCATTTCTAATTTTTGTTATTTGAGTCTTCTCTCTTCTTTTTTTTGTTAGCCATGCTAATGGTTTGTCAATTTTATTTATCTTTTCAAAAAACCAACTTTTGGATTCATTGATCTTTTGAATTGTTTTTTGGTTTTCAATTTCATTCAGTTCTGCTCTGATCTTAATGATTTCTTTCCGTCTGCTAACTTTAGGTTTGGATTGTTCTTGTTTTTCTAGTTCTTTAAGGTGAAGTGTTAGGTTGTTCACTTGCCATCTTTCCATTCTTCTGAAGTGAGCGTTTAATGCAATAAATTTCCCCCTCAATACTGCTTTTGCAGTATCCCACAGGTTTTGGTATGATGTATCATTGTTTTCATTAGTTTCAATAAATTTTTTGATTTCCTGCTTGGTTTCTTCTTGGACCCATATGTCATTGAGTAGAATGCTGTTTAATTTCCATGTGTTTGTATAGTTTCCAGAGTTTCGTTTGTTATTATTTTCTAGTTTTAATCCATTGTGGTCTGAGAAGATACATGGGATAATTCCAATTTTTTTGAATTTATTGAGACTTGATTTGTGACCTAATATGTGATCTATCCTGGAGAATGATCCATGTGCTGATGAGAAGAATGAATATTCTGAGGTTGTTGGGTGGAATGTTCTGTAGATATCTGCCAATTCCAATTGGTCTAGAGTCTTGTTTAGATCTTGTGTTTCTCTACTGATTCTTTGCCTAGATGATCTGTCTAATATTGACAGTGGGGTGTTCAGGTCCCCTGCTATTATGGTATTAGTGTCTATTTCCTTCTTTAGGTCTAATAGAGTTTGTTTTATAAATCTGGCTGCTCCAACATTGGGTGCGTACATATTTATGATTGTTATGTCTTCTTGATGGATCAGTCCTTTTATCATTAAGTAGTGTCCCTCATTGTCTCTTTTTATGGTTTTTAGTTTAAAGTCTATTTTGTCAGATATAAGAATAGCTACTCCAGCTCGTTTTTCTTTTCTGTTTGCATGGTAAATCTTTTTCCATCCTTTCACTCTTAGTCTGTGTGAATCTTTATGGGTGAGGTGGGTCTCTTGAAGGCAGCATATAGTTGGGTCCTCCTTTTTGATCCAGTCAGCCAGTCTGTGTCTTTTGATTGGGGAATTTAAGCCTTTTACATTAAGAGTTGTTATTGAAAGGTGTTGATTTATTCCTAGCATTTTGTTGGTTGTTTGGTTGTCTTAGGTGTCTTTTGTTCCTTGCTTTCTGATTTACTGTTTGGTTTCTGTGTTTGTTGGTTCCTTAGGTTGTAGACAGAGTTTTTGTTTGCTTGTTTTCTCTTCATGAATGCCATTTTTATTATACTAGTGGGTTTTGATTTTTCTTGGGTTTTTATGGCAGTGGTAGTTATTTTTCAGGAACCAAACCCAGTACTCCCTTCAGGATTTCTTGTAAGGGTGGTCGTGTGGTAGTGAACTCCCACAGTTTTTGTTTGTCTGAGAAATAAACTATTTGCCCTTCATTTCGGAAGGATAGCCTTGCAGGGTAAAGTATTCTTGGCTGGCAATCTTTGTCTTTTAGTATTTTGAAAATATCATCCCATTCCTTTCTAGCTTTTAGGGTTTGTGATGAAAAGTCTGATGTTAACCTGATTGGGGCTCCCTTATAGGTGATTTGACACTTCTCTCTTGCAGCTTTTAAGATTCTCTCTTTATCTCTGAGTTTTGCCAATTTGACTATGACATGTCTTGGAGAAGGTCTTTTTGGGTTGAATACATTTGGAGATCGTTGAGCTTCCTGGATCTGAAGATCTGTGATTTTTCCTATACCTGGGAAGTTTTCTGCCACTGTTTTGTTGAATATGTTTTCAATAGAATCTCCATTTTCCTCCCCTTCTGGAATACCCATGACTCGGATATTTGAGCGCTTAAGGTTGTCTGATATCTCTCTCAGATTTTCTTCCATGTCCTTGATTCTTTTTTCTTTCTTTTTGTCTGCTTGTGTTATTTCAAACAGCCCATCTTCAAGTTCAGAGGTTCTCTCTTCAACTTCGACAAGCCTGCTGGTTAAACTCTCCGTTGTGTTTTTTATTTCGCTGAATAACTTCTTCAGTTCAGTAAGTTCTGCTACATTTTTTTTCAGGACATTGATTTCTTTGTACATTTCCTCTTTCAGATCCTGTATACTTTTCCTCATTTCATCATGATGTCTAGCTGTGTTTTCTTGTATCTCATTCAGTTTCCTTAGAATTATCACTCGAAATTCCTTGTCAGTCATTTCAAGGGCTTCTTGTTGTATAAGATCTAGAGTTTGAGATTTATTAACTTTTGGTGGTGTACTTTCTTGATTTTTTGTATTTCTGGTATCTTTTTTTGATGTTTATTCATTGTGGCAGGGGGTTTCACAGTCCACTGGCTTGAGACTAATGAATAACTAGGATGTTGCTGTGGTTGCCAATTTCGTATGGCTACCTCCGTGGCTGCTCAGTTGGCCTCTAGTGCCTTGTGTGTGTGGTTGCCTTGGGTCTGGGGCTTCTCCGGGGAGCCACCTTTCTGGTCAGCTTGGACTCTGCTGGGCTGGTGGATCACATACCACAGGGTGTGTGATCGCTGTTGAGCTTTCACTTCCTGTGCAGGACTTCTCCCTGTTCCGTGTGCTCTGGCCCAGGCTGTTTGATCATGCAGTGGCGACCCCACCGGGTGTATGGTTTCTGTCGAGTCTCCGCCTCCCTGGTCACATGTCTCCCCACTCTGTGCGCACTGTGCTGGGCTGGGGCTTGTCTTCTGCAATCCTCGTCTATCAGTTGGGCCTTCAAGACCCTGCTCCTCACCGCCTTGCCCAGGAAGTCTACCAGGTTTCTGCTAGGCACAGACGACCGGTCGCTCTGGGTGCCTTTGTAGCACTGTGTAGATCTTTCTCGGGACTTGTTCACCTTTGTATCCCCCCGGTATAAACCGAGTCTAGTGCCCGCCTGCAGCCTGCTCTCCGGCAGGTTCAAGCGGACCTGGGAACTCTCCTACCACACTATTCCCAACCAGAAATTCGTTAGGCTTTTTTTTTCCAAACTGGTGGCCGCAGAGATGGTATCTGCCTCCCAGTAACAGGAAGTTTACCAGGGGCCGGAGTCCAGGGTGTGGTGGAGTGACAGTCAGCCCGCCCATACTTCCTTGCCCTCCCAACACTGGCCGGGGACACCCCACGCCACCAACCCGCCAGAGAACCACGGAGGGAGTGGGAGGGGAGGACAGCCCGCAGGCTCCAGAAAGCCCCATGCCAGGCCAAGCAAGTGGGAGGGCTCAGTGGCGGCCGAGCCGGGCGGAGCTGCCCGGACCTGGGAAAATGGAGGGAGCCCCGGGGTGGTGAGTGGCCTGGTGATGCAGGCGGGAGTCGGGTGGGCATCTGCCACCCACAGGACTGGTCCAGGGGTCACTCACAGTGCTGTGCCAGGTCGGGCGCTCACTCTCTGTCTCTGGTTTGCCGCCTTCCCCGTTCTCGGCTGCTGCCGCCTCGGGCTGTTCAGTCGTGGCGCAGCTCGGGCGCTCCCAGGAATCTTCTTTAATGCCGGCCTGAAACCTCGAATCCTGAATAGGGCAGCTGGCCGCCTTCAGCGCGGCCCCGGCCTCCGGGATCCTGTCTGCATCCACAGCAGCCCCGGCACCCTGTTCCCTGTTTCGAGACTTGCTTTTGCAGCTAAGAAACAGTTCTTTTCCTGCTCCACACTTCAAAGCTGTTGCCTGTAAATGAGGCAGCCTCTCCTGCCGGGGGTAAAGTGGCGGTCACCCCCCACGACCGGCCAGTAGCAGCGGTCCTCCCTTAAGAGATGGCAAGAGGAAGGTCCACAAGTTTCCTGGCTGCCTGAGGCCCAGTGGCCACCTTTTCCACCTCAGCTACTCCGCGCCAGCCACCGCAGCCACCGCCATCTTGAAAGTCCTCCAAAGAAAATTTAACTCAACATCAAGGTACGTATGTTCAGAAGGAAAATTATGTTACCACTTTTAATTCAGAGCAGGAGCTTGTTATTCCAGCTTACACAGATAAATTCACCCAACAACTAGAGGAAACAAATTTGTTGGAAAATCCTCAGGAACCTGCTGGATCCTCAAGCAATAATATTCAACCTACCACAACCTCGGTCATCACTGAAGTATTTTATGTGCCTCTAGAGAGGAAAAAGTATGTGAGACAGTTTGGAGAAGGTAGGCAAGGAAAATTCTGTCTAAACATCATGCAAGGAACTGGTGCCAACCTACAATTAACTTTTGTCAAAGACCATGGCCTCTACATTACGGTCTCTGGTAATCTAGAAGCCGTCATAAAAGCTCAGGACAAACTTTTTGCGTGGTTTCAGGAAGAAGTTTTAACTACAGTTTCTATTCCTGAAGAACATCATTATTTTGTTAAAGGCAAGACTGAAGGAAAACGAAAAGGCTTGGAACAAAAAGTTGGAACTAATGCCCAGATTTTATGCCCAGATAACTACAGCAATGTTGACACAAAAGAGGTCATGAAGAAAACCCCACAGGAAGTCTTATTTATATCTGCTAAACAAGAGAAGTGTGATGTAGAGAGGTTAGGTGTGGAAAAGGTATGTCATCCCATCATCATTGGGCCATACAATAAAACTATTGACATTATACAGGAAAGAGAGGCACAGATCCATATTCCACCACCAAGTGCCAGTAAAACAGAAATAGTTTTTACAGGAAGACAGCAGCAACTACATCAGGCTGAGGCTTATGTAAAAGAGGGTTTGAGAATACCCAAAAGAAAACCACAAACATAAATGTGGACATGAAATTGCAGCACACATATACCATATGTCCCAAGAGCAATTCTGTGCAGGAGGCCCTGGAAAGAACTGGAGTGTCAGTAGAGACCTCACACTCAGAGAGCACATCAGATTCTGTGGCATACCAAGATGAGCCTGAAAGTTTAGGAGAGGCATTTACTGAAGCCTATTGGAAGGCCAAAGGTTACCTTGTTTCCTCCATCTCTGCACCTTTCTGGCTTCATAGGTTTATTATTGGTAAGATAGGTGAGACTATATCCAAAATAATTCACAGCATGTCAAAAGTTTGTATAGAGTTTACTGGAGAAGATAAAATTACCCTAAAAGGACCAGTAGAAGATGCGAATTATGCTCAAAAACAAATTGAGATCATAGTCAAAGATCTATTTAACAGAATGGATTATGCAGAGATCAGTATTGACTATAAATTTCACAAGCATCTGATAGGGAAGAATGGTGCTGTCATAAACAGAATTGAAGAAAATAATAAGGTTTCTGTGTTAATCTTACCTGAACATGAAAAAAATAACTTGATCAGAATTGACGGAGAATCTCTGGGTGTCCAACAGGCCAAGAGAGAACTTCTTGAACTTGCTCCTAATGTAGAAAATCATCAAAACAAGGACTTAATCATTGAGCAAAAATTTCATGGTGCAATCATTGGGTGGAAAGGTGAACGCATCCATGACATCTGTAAGAAATTCCCAGAAGTTATGATTAATTTTCCAGACCCAGCACAAAAAAGTGACATCATCCAACTTAGAGAGCCAAAACATGAATTAGAAAAATGCACACTATTTGGAGAACGTGGTGACAGACATTGTAGAAAATAGCTACTCCATAACTATTCCCATCTTCAAAAAGCTTCACAAAAATATCATTGGAAAAGGAGGTGAAAACATCAAGAGAATCTGTGCAACAAGCAACACCAAGATTAATCTTCCACCAGCAAGTAGCAACTCAGAGAATATTGTCATTAAGGGAAAGCCAGAAAACTGTGAAATAGCTTATAAATCGATTCTTTCAATTCAGAAAGATATAGCTAACATATCAGAAGTGGAAATTCGTATTCCTTCTGATTTACACAAATCCCTTGTTGACTCCAAAGACTGTTTGATCGGTTCAATCTTAAAAGAATGTGGGAAGATCCAAATTCATTTTCCAAGAAAGAACTCTGGCCTTCAAAGAGTCATTATTAAGGGCCTTGCCCAAAGTGTTGAAAAGGCCAAGAAAAAGCTGCTGCAGCTAGCAGAAGAAAAGCAAACCAAGAGTTATGCTGTGGCACTCCATGTCAAATCACAGTATCAACAATTTCTCATGAGTAAAACTGGTGGCAATGTTCCCAAAGTCAGTGATGAGACTGGAGTGCATGTTCATTTCCCTACTCCTGAGGAAAAGGATCGAGAATTGCTAACTATCTCAGGGACAGAGGAGGCTGTCAAAAACGTACAAAAGAAACTAGAGGATTTAGTTAAAAGCCTAGATAATGTGATAGAAGATAAAATACTGGTAAATCCAAAGTACCACCATCACTTTATTATGCAAAGGGGCCAGGTTCTACGGGACATGACTGAGGAATATGGTGGTGTGATTATTAATTTCTCATGTTCAGGAAAACAGAGCAACAGAGTCACAATCAAAGGATCAAAGCCTTGTGTAGAAGCAGCCAAGAAACATATTCAGGAAATTATTGTATGCTTAGATTCCCAAGTCACAACAGCATGTGTTATTCCCCAGAAGTTCCATCATTCTGTCATGGGACCAATGGGTTCTGGAATCTAACAAATCACTGATTATAATGTTCAAATCAAAGTCCCAGACAGAAAGGAGAGCCCAGTTAATAATATAGAGCCTGTTGTTCAGGAAAATGGAAAAGAAATTGAAGAAAAGAGCACTAAAGTGTCTGCTTCTATTTCCCCAAGGAAATGTGACACCATATTTGTAGCAGGACAAAAGGAAAAGTGTGAAGCAGCCACAGAAGCTCTTGAAGATTTAATTCCTATCACTGGTAAAGTAAATGTGCCCTCTGACCTTCACTGTTACATCATTGGTCAGAAAGGTAGTGGGATACACAAAATAATGGATGAGTTTGAAGTGAATATACAAGTACCAGCACCTGGATTAGAGTTGGATGTCATTTTCATCACTGGCCTTGCTGCAAATGTGGAACAAGCTAAGGCTAGATTACAAGAATGAGTCAAGGCTTTACAAACTGAAATAGAAGATCAAGCATCAAGAAATTTTACACTAAAGTTCACTCTAGACCCCAAATATTACCCCAAGATCATTGGTCGAAAGGGGTTAATAATTACTCATATTTGCTTAGAACATAAAGTAAGTATCCATTTTCCATGTAAAGAGAGCAGTGAGATACAAGACCAAATCGTCATCACTGGATGTGAAAAAAACACTTTAGCTGCCCGGAATGCAATAATGAAAATGGTGCATAAGTTTGAAAAAATAGTTACTAAGCAAATCTCAATAAATCATCGTGTTCATAGACACATTATTGGATGCCATGGAAAAACCATTGATAAAATCATGAATCAATTACATGTAGACATCAGTTTCACTCCGAAAGGGGCCTCAGATCCAAATGTTGACACTGTGACTGGACTTCCTGATAAAGTCACAAAAGCAATTGATCACATCCTCATTCTAGAGGAGCATTATCTGTCTGTTATCATAAAGCATGAATCTCAGCAGGACCATATGAAGAGTGTTTCTCTGTGTGATGTATCCACTACTGCATCCAAGAGTTTGGCAATAAAATATGTTCCCTGTACTATGAACACTATTCAAAAGACCCATGACATAAACAGCTCTGAAGACGTTCCCAGCTCAGGAATCTCTCCCTTGGAGATGCAGAGAGCAATGTACACATTTCTTCTTAGATCTTCAAGATATGTTATAGTGAAAGTGAAGTGCTCAATCTTTTATTCATGCGGTAATTACCAATTTAGTTCTAATTTCCACTCAGGACCTGTTCTTGACATTTCTTTTATAGGACAGACTTTTCATTGTTTTAAACATGATTCATTAAAATATTAAACAAATACCACATGCTTTCTAAATTTCATGTTCTGCTCAGCATGTCATTATTCACTTAACCTTCATTATGAGAACTCAACAACTGTGGCAAGGAGACTACATCTATGTCAGCATCCCAAGGTATAAATCTCTTTCACTTCACAAAAACTAAAACTGATTGTGCTTTTTACTTTTTTTCTTCATGCCTTCTTATTTGCATTACTTCAATTCTCTTTTATAAAGTACAGCCAGCTTTTTGCCAACCTATAATGGCTCACAGAATAGAGATAAAAGAACAAATGTTGGCCAGTGTGATTAGGTGCTGTGTATGGTGTTGGAATATTTGCATATCAAAAATGGCAAAGCAGTGACATTAGAGAGGACAAGAAAGACTAAAGAATCCTAAAGAATGTAATATCAATGCGAATGGCTTTAGTTTTCAGAAAATGGTCCTACCATTTGGGGGCTTGAGACTTCTATGGTTTTTTCATTCCCCAAGCACACCTTTCAGAAGTCCTCCTTGGGGAAAAATGTCAAACTCAAGAAGAAACTGTGTTTTAATCTTCTTTTCAGTGATCTTCTAAGTCCAGTAAAGCTTTAATGTAATGGTGTCAAGTGTTATTTTAGTGCTAAGCTATTTTAGTGGATGCTGTGGTCAGTAATCAAACCCCCCTCCCCTCCCCAACACACACACACACCCCACAGGACTGAAGCACTGACTGTCTAATCTGCTGCTGCTATAAAGCTGATGTCTAGCATCTACATACATCCACTCCCGGTATTTTCCTTATCTGAAGTGAGCCACCTTGCCCAAGGTTATGCCCCCTTCCCAGGAGCAGTCTCAATCCACTGACTGGACAGTGTGGGGTCATAAATAGTGAGCCCCCTTTTCACATTTTAGAACTCTGCATGACCATCACAAATCTAGAGCTCACTCTGAGCTCAGCTGAGTCCTTTGTGGTGACTGTATCAGAGCTTAACTCTTCTGCCCAACTCAATTTTGTTCATTCCTCTAAAGGCATTTATCTTAAGAACATTCCCCAGTAAACTTCCTGCATCCAAAGCCTTTGTTTCAGGGCCTTATGCAGTTGTAATTATTACGATGAATTGATCTGAGAAATATCCTTATAAAGGATCTGAGGACTTGTCAAGGAAGGGAAGATAGAGACAAATCTTTACTATTAGTGATTACGTCTAGATCTTAAGGAGTGGCTTATTTTCTTTTAAATGTCAGGTTTCTGTGCCTGCATATTGCCTTTCCAGAACACCATAACAAATGCCTAAGGCCACCTGTAATTTAATAGCTCTTAATTTTAGCTTTTTGGTTTTTGCTATAACACTTTTAATTAGAGGCTTTGCATGCTAATGTGCAAATTTTGACACCATCATTCAACTTATCATTCCAGGCTGCTCTTCTTACAAAAGTGGATAGGGCTGGATAGCAATTTGGGGAGAAAGGATGCTTGGGTAAAGGTAGTATATATGCACCCCTAGGTTAGGGTATATGCATTTTCAACTTAAGTAGGCATTGACAATTTTTCTTCACTTCCACAAGGAGTATATGAGTTCTACATGATCCACATCTTCAACAACTGGTGTTATTAGCCTGGCCCAGTACATGTTATTTTAGAATAATATTGATTTTATACCACTGAGTTTGTCTTTAATGATTACAGGCATATATCCTAGCTTTTTGTCCTAGCACATTAAGTTTAGCCATTATTATTAGGGTCAATCTGAGATATGGCTATCCACCTTTACCAAAGGTTACCATCGGCACAGCAGATATTTCTGTTCCACCTTCATAAGCTGCATCCTCATTATCAAAATTTGCTTACTAGAATCACTGGACAGCAATTTAAATTTTGGCACCATAAGACACTGAAATTGATCAGATTGAGCCATTAATTAAATTTACTCCAAGGCTAAAAAATGTCCTATTCTATTTTTTATTTCAAATTATGTCTAGCCATGTTATTTAAGAAAGCTATTGGAGTATCTGTCATGAGATTAGATGTAATATTAAGATATTTAAAAATTGTAGAAGATAATAGCAATAACAAAACAAAACCAATATTATAGAGAGGAACACAAATTTTAAAATGAAACTTCTCATAAAATTCCCAAAGACAAATTAAACTTCAAAGATTAAATACACTTGAAAGTTAAATTACACGATAGTTTAAAGTTCAAAATCAAAGCCTGTTGCCTTTGTGAGTTAAAAGTCTAAAGTCTAAGAGGACATCAGCAACATGCAGCTCCTGACTCTCGCTCGACCTCCCACAGACCCATTGAATGAACATCTACTCATAGATCAATTCTCTCTGAGAGAAAGTCAGAAACCAGTTGAGAAACTCCTACCCACTGGGCAACTGAGAAAACATTCACATCAAATGGGTAGAAAAAGCTGAGGCACACTCAGGCATGGACCCTCTCCCAAGCACTGCATCACACTGTTTGGAAAGGAATCCCCAACATGCATCTTCTCCCTGTGGAGAGGAAGGTTTAAACCTTACATATAGCTTCCCTAAATCTAAGGTTCCCATGGTTTGACTCTTAAGTCACAAACTCTGGGAGCAGAAAGGATAAAACATACAGGAGACTCTCTATATCACAAGAAAAAGTGGCAGTTTTGTATGGGCTTTTCCCCCTGGGAGCAGTGCAGAGAAGGGGATCAGAAACACAGCTCCTTGTTTCTTCCTGGAAAAGGTTAATGAACACTCTTTCAGGATCTCTTTCGTGTTCACCTAACATACTCATTTATTACAAAAGGACAAGAGTATTTTCCCTACAGAGAAGCCCGAAAGTCACCATCTTAACCAAATGATCAATAAGAAAAACACCAGCAACTAGACATATTAAAATGCATGTCACCTGATTAGATGCAGTTAGAATATGAAAGAAAGTGAACTGAAATGCTGGGTACCAATCAAGCTTTATTAAAGGAAAAAAACGTCTGCCAGGCTGCAATCAAAATGGAGGGCAGCACCAGGCCTGGGGGTGGGAGAGCTTATATAGGCTGTAAGGAAGGCTAACGTAATCAGGGAGGGGGTTTGGTGCTGGTGTGGAAGGTAAGGCTGGTGGATGCAATCAGATGGAAGGTTGCACCCATGCAGAAGTAGAGGAGTTTCTATTTCTTAGAAACCACAAGGTTTCTCATAAGGAAAAGGCTGGCAGTTATTTTGTTCTCATTGTGTGTAAAATGGTGCCAGTCATGTCCAAGACCCATCATTCCTGCCTTTTAAGTATAGGGAGAAGGGAAAAGAGGTGAAGGTCTCATTCTTCTGAAGCTACTTCCTGCTGGAGATGGGTGAAGATATGAAAAAATAACAGATTTATGTTGGCAGGTAAAACAATTAGGTGGTGGAGTATTGGTTCCATGTGGGGAGGCTGTATTCTTCTGGGGAAGGGTCGCTGATTCTGAGGGGCTGACATCCTCCCCCCATGGAGAATTCAGTGACACTTTGATTGGTGAAGGCCTGCACATGTTCCTGTAAGAAACTAGAGAAACACTGAAAGAGGCAGGAACCAAGAAGAAGGATAAGTCCCATCATGGTCAGGGGTCTGACATGCTTCGCCCTGAAGTCCTCCCCTATCACTATAGCCTAGATGAGTGGTCTGGGTGAAGCAGAAATGTTTTTATTGAGGAGGGGGGCACTGGACTCCAGCAGAACCCCCTTTGGAAGGGGCTATCCAGTAGTTTTTACCCCTGTAAGAACATGATGTCGCAGTTGTCTGGTCATAGCATGTTGTGGGAATGTATGTCAGGGATGTGAATGTGTCATGTAGGGTTCCCCTGAAGATTCTGGGTAGCAGACACAGGAGGTTGGGAAGTGTCCTTCCACCCACCAAGGCCTTGGTTATACATTGTGAACAAGGCATATATCTCTGTTAGGAAAAGAAGCCAGAGGAAGAGAAAAGGCAAGTGTTCAGGGGCTGAGAGGTTGAGAGAGTGCATAGTAGGAAAAAGGGGTAGAGGGTAACCTTGTCAGGGGTGTAATCGCAGAGGGCGCCCTGCTAGGCTAATTCAGTTACCCACTCAAGGATGTCTTCAACACTGGAGGTGGCAGGTCAGGACCAGTCTTGGAGCAGCTCCTGTGTGAAGGACGTGAGGAGCACCTACAAAAGTGAGAGGATGATTGCCAGGGAGAAGATCATCCTTCTTCTGCGATTGGGGGAAGAGTGGAGGTTCTGGAGATTTTCAATTTTGTGGGTCCTAAAATGGACAAAGTGTAAGGAGATGTTGGGTTGGGGGTTGAGCAGAGGGACCCCTCTAGCTTGGTGTTAACACATTCTTTGGGTAAAGTCTCAGGTGCTAGTTTTACCAAGGATAGGTGATACCAAGGGGCCATTCCTAGTACTTTTGCTGCTGTGGGGGTGGTGAGAAGTACTGTATAAGGCCCTTCCCAACATGGTGAGAGGGACTTTTGGATTCGGGTTTTAATATAAACTTGCTGTCTCAGGCTCAGTTTAAAGTCTGAGGGGGTAGTGAGGAAAGGATAAGGTAATAGAAGGTTGGCCTGTTCCCAAAGAAGATCCCTAATGAGAGAAAGAGTAGGGAGATACTGGCCTAAACGCGATGAGCTGGAAGGGAGAGGTGTGAGAGTGAAGGGTTTACCATACTTAAGTTCGAAGGGACTGAGGCCAGTGGGTTTGCTGGGGGCAGCTCACAAGTCAGTGAGTGCTAGAGGGAGAAGTTGGGTCCAAGGGAGGTGAAGTTCCATGGACAACTTGGTGAGGTGTGTTTTTATGAGATGATTGGCTTTTTCTACTTTGCCTGATGACTGAGGCCAATATGGTATATGAAAGTCCCATTTGATATGTAATGCCTGTGCTGTGAGTTGTGTAATCTGGGAAATGAATGCCAGGCCATTATCAGACTGGAGGCTGGTGGGCAAGCCAAAACGAGGGATGATTTCTGAGGTGAGAGCATGTGTTACTGCTGTAGCATCCTCTGAAGTGCAGGGAAAAGCCTCAACCCAACCTGAAAAGGTATCTACTAAGGTTAGAAGATAGCATGTACTTTTGTGGGGAGGCATGTGAGTAAAGTCAATTTGCCAGTCCTGGCCAGGATTGTATCCTCTGGCCTCGGGGTGGGAATGGAATGAACTTGGAGGTGTGTGTTGGGATAATGGCATAGGGGCCATGAGAAGGACATGAGCAGGAGAGGAGAAGAGTGGGGACCTGGTGATTGAGCAGCCTGTTTTGCAGTTAGATCCACCAGTTTGTTTCTGTGGGCTATGGGGTCATTGGAGGTTTGGTGTCCTCTGCAGTGTATAACCCAAACCTCCTTTGGGAGTTGTGCAGCCTCAAAAAGTATCTTGATAAGATGTCTGTTTTTTATGGGCCCTCCCTGAGTGGTCATGTATCCTCTCTCCTTCCACATGGCCATGCAGGAGTTAGGATGTGGTAAGCATACTTAGAGTCAGTGTAAATATCTACTCGTTTGTTACTTGCCAGAATGAGTTCTGCCTGTTGGGAAGTGGTGTTAGTGGGGAGGGAGGCAGCCTCATTAGTTTGTGTTAGATTTACTATGGCACAGCCTGACCAGGGGGCAGGTGTGGAGGTGGCACTCCCATCTATGAACCACGTATGTTGGGGCCACATAATGGGATGCAGGGAGATGTGTGAAAAGGGATTGAGAATGAGGTCTAAAGCCTCCATGCAATTATGTTCTAAGGGTCATGAGTGTTTTGGGATGAGAATGGCTGGATTTAAGGGAGGGCAAGTTTTAAAGGAGAACTTGGAATTTTCAAATGAAGGTAAGGTGGATAAGTTGTAGGTGGGAAGGAAAGAGAATTGACATGACCTTATAGCTGAGAAGATCTTGAAAATGATGGAGAGAATAAATAGTTGTTTCTTGTCCAAAGGTCAGTTTGGAACTTTATTGTGCTAAAAGGGCAGCTGCCGCCAAAGCCCATAAACAGAGAGCCCATCCCCAGGCTATGGTGTCTAGTTGTTTATAGAGGTATGCAACCAGGTAGAAAATATCTCCTGCCTCTTGTCCCAAAACCCTGACCACCAATTCTTGGGTTTTACTGATGTATAGGATAAAAGGATGAGATAGGTGGAGGGATAGAGCTGGGGCTGCAAGGAGAGTGACTTTTAATTATTGGAAGGGAGAATGAATGGACTTTGTGGGATCTAAAGGAATGGCAGGATCCCCTTTGGCTGCCTCATAAAATGGTTTTGCTAGCACGTCAAAGTTAGGAATCCATAGGCAAAGATACCCTGCAAGCCCCAAGAAAGAAAGGATTTCATCCTTGGTGGTAGGAGTAGGGAGTCCAGAAATTAAACTCTTGCAATCCACCATTATTTTTCTTGTGTTGGGGGTGAGATGGACTCCCAAATAGGTAACAGAAGGAAAAGAAAGTTGGGCCTTGCTGGGTGACACTCCATATCCCCTGGAGGCCAGGAAATTAAGGAGAGCAGCAGTGTGGGCCTGTGAATCCTCATAGGAGGGGCTACAAAGAAGGAGTTCATCCACATATTGTATTAAAGTGCTAGAGGTTGGAGGAAGTTCAGATAAGTCTTGAACTAAGGCCTGGCTGAAGAAGTGGGTGCTATCCCAAACCCCTGAGGTAGTGCTGTCCAGGTGAGTTGTTGGGAATGATGCATATCAGGATCAGTCCAAGTGAAGGCAAACTGGCTTTGACAGGAAGGGTGTAAGGGGATAGGAAAAAAAGGCATCTTTGAGGTCAAGTACAGAGAAGAAATGGGTTGTTGTTGGGATTGTGGATAGAAGAGAACAGGGGTTAGAAATGATTGGGGTTACGGGTAAAACAGCCACATTAATGGCCCTGAGGTCTTGAACTAAATGGCATGAGCCATTAGGATTTATAACTGGAAGGATGGGTGTATTAAAAGGCGAGTTGGTAGGCCGTAAGATATAAGAAGAAAGGAGTTTATGTATGATGGGTTTTAAGCTTGTTAGGTGTTTGTTAGCGATGGGGTACTGTGGGACATTAGGGAACAAAGAGAGGTTCCACAACTTAACAAGGATAGGGGAATGGTGCATAACAATGGAAGAGGAATTGTACCATACTATGGGATTAACCTTGTCCAATGGGAAAAGGAAGGTGAAAGCCTCAGGGAGGTCTTGGGTGGCCTGTAACAGAAGTATTGCAGCTGTAGTTAAAGTGTTTAGGGTAAGGGTAGCTTTAAATTTGGAAAGGATGTCCCATCCCAGTTAAGGTGCTGGACATTGAGGCATTATTAAAAATTTGTGTGTGAATTGGGTGTGATGTAGGGTGCAGGAAAGGGGTTGAGTGATCCATGGGTGCTATTCTGATCCTGTGACCCCTACTATTGTGATAGAGGATGAGGTTGTTTGTCCTGCATATTCAGGAAGGGTAGAGTAAGTAGCCCCTGTATCAATAACAAAACAGACTGGCTCACCTGCTATGAGGAGAGTTACCCTGGGCTCATGTGTGGTGATCTCCGTGGGGGCCTCGGGCCCTGTGCATCATCAATCCTCCTCTTGGGCAAAGCTGAGAAGCTCTGGTAAGGATCGCCATGAAGCCAAAGGCTGTGGGTTGGAAACTGGGCTACTCCCTCTCTGGCAAGTGGAATAGTCAACCCCCTCCCTGTGATCAGGCTGTTTGGAGTGAGGACAGGGCCCTGGGGTTAGAAGAGGCCTATGCCCAGTGGTCCAATTGACTGCACTTGAAGGAGTTCCTGGGTGGCTTGCCCCTAGAGGCAACCAGCTTTGGAATGTGGCATTAGCCAAGAGCTGGTATTTGGCCTGATCTCTTTTATAGTGGTCTTTCTTCTCCTACTCCTCTCTATCATTGACAACCTTGAAAGCAGCATTGAGGAGGTCTCGTTGGGTTGTATTTGGACCATCCTCAAGTTTTTTAGTTTTTTTTTAATATCAGGGGATGACTGGGTAATAAAATGAGAGCATAAGAGGGCCATGCCTGCAGGGGAGTTTGGGTCTATACATGTGTATTTACATAAAGCCTCAGAGAGGTGGATTAGGAACTCACTGGGATTATTGGTGGATCTCTGTGTGATTTCTCTAAGCTTATCATAATTGACCAATTTGTGAGTAGCCTTTTGGAGGCCATAAATCACGTGCGTGATCATGCTATCCTGGAGATCCCAATCCCCGTGGTCAGCCTGGTAGTCCCAATTTGGGTCCATGTGAGGGACAGCAACAGCTCCCCCAGGCTGCATATTATTTTGATCATGTACCTCATCTGCCTGTTGTTGGGCCATTGTCCAGAACTGCTCCCTGTCCTTGGGGGACAAAGTAGTAGTGAGAGTCTTAAAAATATCATACCAGGTGAGATCATAGGACTGAGTGAAATATCTGAATTCCTTAAAATATGTGTCCAGGTCAGACTGGAAAGATCCCAGTCATTTTTTTGATCTGGGAGAGATAGGAAAGAGTAAAGGGGATATGGAACCAGACAATTCCCTCTGTCCCAGCCACTTCACAGAGAGGGTATAAAGGAACCAGAGCTGAGGTGGGGTTGTCACCTGATGAAGTAGGAGAAGGGGAGGGGTTGGGTGGCTGAGGATGAGCATTTCAAGACCAGGTGTGGAGAGAGAGGGAAAAAGTGAAGGGGCTGGTGAAGGATCTGGAATGCAAGAAGGTGGTCGGGGAGCAGAGTGGTCTGACAGATCAAAAGATTGATCTGAGTCCAGAAGGGGAGGTTGAAGATCAGCTAGGAGAATTTGAGACATAGGACAGTTTTGACTGAGAGAAGGACACAACTGAACATAGAAGAAGGCTTGAACATAAGGAATCTCTCCAACTTTTTCATTTCAATGACAAAAGTCTAAAACTCTAAGTGTATCTAAGCTGAGAGTGCCATCTTCTGGCCACTGGGATCCATTGTCAAGTTTGTACTTAGGCCAAACCTGATTGCAGTAGAAAATGAGGCCTTTGGGTTTAATATCTCCCTGGAGGCCAAGAGGTTGGCCAAGAGAAAGCCCAGAGGGCATAGAGATTGCAGTAGAAAATGAGATGTTTAGGTTTAATGTCTCCCTGGAGGCCAAGAGGTAAGTTGGCCAGGAGACAGCCCACAGGTGTAGAACATGGAGGTTTGGATTGTGTGGATCCCATTTAGAGGGTGAGAAAGGAAACAGGCAGTCCTAGTAGAAGAAGAGTGCCAACAAGGAGCATCCTCATTGTTGTACACCTTCTTTTGCACATAGAGAGGAGCCACTGACCAGCTAGAGGAGCATCCTCCAATAGCTGGGGAGCATGAGAGGGGTTCGTTTCCTCAGCCAGGTGCCTGGGCTTCATATCAAGTAGACAGTAGTTGTAGAAAGTAGTCAGGGGAACTTGTAGAAGTAGGGCAGACTCACTGACTAACCCCGAATTGAGGCCGATGGTGGATGCATTGGTCTGAAACGGCAAAAGGAGAGAGTCCCAGAGGCACCCAGTTCAGTAGGTCTGGGAAGGGTGGCTGGGAGGGCCAATCAACCCAAGAGAGGGGATCATCCAAAGGTCTCAGCCAGGACCTCTCCTGGGTTTTGGCACCATAATGAAAGAAAGTGAGCCAAAATGCTGGGTATCGATCAAGCATTATTAACGAGTAAAAAGTCTGCCGGGCTGCACTCAAAATGGAGGGCAGCAACAGGCCTGGGGGTGGGAGAGCTTATGTAGACTGTAGGGAAGGCTGATGTAATGAGGGAGGGGGTTTAGTGCTGGAGTGGAAGATAAGGCTGGCAGATGCAATCAGGTGGAAGGTTGCACCCATGCGGAAGTAGAGGAGTTTCTATTTCTCAGAAACCATGAGGTTTCTCATAAGGAAAATGCTGGCAGCTATTTTGTGCAAAATGGTGCCAGTCACGTCCAAGATCCATCAGAGTAAGACAATATCATTTCTCAGTTATATTTGCCAAAGACTGGTATCTAAGTATGAAGTAATACTAGACAAACTCAAACTGAAAAACATTCTACAAAGAATTAGTCTATAATCTTCAAAATTGTTAAAGTCCCCCAATTTAAGTAAAGATTAAAGAAATGTTCTACATTGAAGGAGACTAAAGAGGCACAACAAATTCAATGCATGATTATGGAAAGGTTCTTTTACTTTAAAGAGCATTATTGGAAAATGTTTTAATACTTGAATGGGCTTGATGATGAGGTCACAGTAAAATATCAATGCTATTTTACGGGGTTTGATAGTTGTATTGTAAACGTATAATAGAATAACTTTATTTGCAAGAAATAAACACTAAAGTACCAGGGACAATGGCTATCATGTCAGTAACTTATTATAAAAATGTAAAAATCTATTTATATTGTACTTGCAATATTTCTGTAAAATAGCAAATGTTTCAAAATTAAACAGAATGTTTGCACCCAACAAATTAAATATGCACTCTTTTTGACATAGCAATCCTATGTCTAGTAATATATTCTGAGTGAAAATAAAATGTACTTAGTTATAAAGATAGATATATAAAGCGGTTCATATCTGCCCTGCCTGTTATTATAAAATCATGCTAATAAGAAAAAAGCAAGACTGGAAGTAATCAAAATGGTCATCAGTAGAAAGAGTTGAATTTATTATGGTAATTCTATACATGAGAATATCATGCAACAATGAAAAAATGAGCTAGATTTGTGTGTGTGTGTGTGTGTGTGTGTGTATGTGTGTGTATGCCAGAAGATATCCATAATTTATTAAATAAAAAAGCCAACTACAATGTAATATCTAACTTACAAAAAATAAATAAGTAAAAGAAGAAATGAAAGAAGATTCTCATTCTTTTTCATTAAATGTCATGATTAAACTGATTGATCCCTATGGTTTCTTCCAGCTTCGATATTCTATGATTTGAATAATGTTATTTTCAATGCTGGTGATACCCTTATTATGTCTTGTGTTGCTATTTATGTCTAAAAGAATTTGTGAAACTCCTGGAAAAACTCAGAAATAACTTATTAGACCAAAATTAAGGCTGTCAGAAGTCAGAATTAATTTATAAAGTTTATTGGGAGCCAAATGTGAGGATTGACCAGGGACATGTCATCCAGAGAAGTGCTCCAAAGTTTATTACAAATAACAAAGGCTTTATAGACCAAAAAAAAAAAAAAAAAAAAAAAAAGGCCAAAGAAAGCAGAAACAAAGAACACAAAGCAGATTGGTCCTTTCAAAGTTACTATCCTTGTAAGGTGGGGACAAGGAGACAGAACAATAGGAAAGTAACTGATTAGTTAACTTCAGGTTACTTTAGGCTATCTCTTTTGTGTAAGGATTAAGCTTCATTATCATACCTATTGAAGATTTAAACTGTCTTTTCCGGAAATTGGCTCTTCTTTCTCCTGACTTCTTAGAAAGTCAGAGCACAGTCTAAGTGATGTGGAAATTAGCAGTCATGACTCCATTTTGATTTTTAGTCTGGTCTTTTGGAGCCTAGTGTAGAAATTTAGTCCAAAACAATGGCCTCTGATAATTGTTACTTAACTGTTTTGATGAAAAATCCAAAACTGTTTATGAAAAAAAACTTTAGGAAACTGAAATTGCTAAACATTAAAGGGAAAAGCTAAGGGGTCAGTTGAATACTATTATATGTATAATGGTGTTGTGCAGACCGTTATTGGTAGGCAAGGACCACTTGAGACAAAATTATTAATGCTCCACTCACACAGTTTATTGATCACACATATCACACACAACTCATTTTCAATTACTCTGTCCTAGCCTACTTCTAACTTAAACTAAAATGATCCCTTAAGGGCACATTGCACACAACTCCTTACTTTTATCCTGTCAGGAACAGGTCAGGGATCTTATGTTTCTGGTGCAAGGTCCTTTCCTGACTCAAATCCACCAGGAACTGAATACGTCTGATGGGGTGCACTTGATGATCCTTGAGAATGTGGCTTGAGAGCAGCGTACACCTGGGTCCCTTCTCAGTGTAGCAGAGGCAGCACTCAAGGTCCCTTACCCTTATGAGCTAGAGGTCCTGTGGGTTTCAACAAGCCTGGCTTCCACCTCTGTGTGAGAGTAGCCCACACCAAGTGTTAATTCCAGTCTGTTTCTGTTCACTGGACCAAGGATCCTAGTAGCTAGCCAGCAGCCTGCCACAGCTGACAGATGCAGCAGCTTGGGGCTTTTGCCTTTGTTTCTTTATACTTTGCTTGAGGTTTGACCTGGGCTGATTATCTCCTAGTCGTGGCCTCACAGATGATCCCTCCAGGACCAGATGGTGATATCTCAAAAGGGCGGAAACTGGCAGGGTGTGTCATTAGCTCATCATGTGAGCCGTGTCCCCCTTTGCTTGCCAAGTCCATTATGTCACCTATAATGTAAGTCCCTTGACCAAAGTCCCTCCATGTTTTCTAGTTAACTAAATCTATTTCTGTTATAAAACAAACACAAACTAGTAAAAATATCACACAATTTGTACTCCCAACAAATGGCCAGCTCTGCTGTTTTCATTGAAAGACATGACAAGGAGAGTCTTAAATTGCAATATATGGAATTTAGCGTTGATATAATATTTTCCTCACATTTTATAGCCACTGAATATTGTAAAATCTTATTTTTAGGGTTTTATATGTGAGAAAGAAGGGGAGATTTAAAATTTGCTCCTCATCTTCCTGAGAAAGAATTTCAATAAGGGCCTAGTAGGAGGTGGGGGGAGAGGCTTGAACTGAATGAATATTTAAGCTTACTTCCATAACAAATATTTTATCTTATGCAAATTTTTATATATTCATTTTGATTATAATTCTTAAATAGTATTTGTCTCACTTCTTATATATCTAAATACCATTAAACCTCTGTCAGCTGTTTTAAAGGGAACAAAGTATTCAAGTCTATACTTTGTGATTTAAACTTCTGATTCTCTATTATGGGGTAACACACATTATTAGAGAGCATTTACTATCACCACTTTAAGGCAATCATTTTTCATATGGAGAGGTAAATGAGCCAGAGAAGTGAGCACCATGTTTATAAAAGCAATGAATTTCATTTATCTAATGATACTAAAATGTAAATAAAATCAAGGAAATAAAGTAATTTATTCAGAGAGTTTATTCTCATTGCATCTGTTTCTACAGAATATTTGGCCTTAAAATTTATGTACCTTTTATTCAGAAGTCAACACCATAGTTACAATCTTTAGGACATCTTACCTCAAGGATGTCAACTACATTGTATTAGGTGCTGTTTCAGTTGGAGAACTTATTAGTTAATCTTAAATTTAGATTCTTTAAAATCTCAAATTTAGCACTCTTTTTACATCAACATTTTATTTTATTTATTTATTTATTTATTTATTTTTTGTCTTTTTCATGACCAGCACTCAACCAGTGAGTGCACCAGCCATTCCCATATAGGATCCGAACCCGTGGCGGGAGCGTCGCCCTGCTCCCAGCGCCGCACTCTCCCGAGTGCGCCACGGGCTCGGCCCAACATTTTATTTTTTGACAGTGTTCACTTTTCTTTTTGCTTTCTTCACTTCTCTCTTTTGCCACTGTTGATTAGTGTTACTGAAATGAGCCCTGCTTCACCACCAACATTACCAAAATGGGGTTCATAAAAAGATATATTTTTACTAAAATTTTTCCACATTTTTATGGATGTCAATATAAAAATTTAGGAAGCACGTATAATGAAATGTGTTCATTGATATTGTATCAATAGCATAATAGTGTATATGAGAAAGTGAAACCAGAGGACAGACCCCAATCTCCCCTGACCCCAGCCATGGGAAGTTTTGGCTGAGGGTAACGGAGAGGTAGCAAAAGAAAATCTGCTCAATCAAGCAGGACAGGCTGGATTCCTAGAAGCAACAAATTCAGTTAATAGCAAGATAAAAGTAGAGTTAATTAAACACAAACTTTCTTAGGCTAAGACTTCATCTGGAGGTCAGAATGTTTGTTATTTAAATAAATGGTTTATGGCTTAAGGTAACACCTGTAACACCAATCTCAAGTTGTCTTTGCAGATAACAAGCTACATGCCCACTTTGAAGTTTGTATGCCTCCAGACAGGAGGGAGTCAGGGAAGACCTTAGCCAGGATGCCAGAAATAATTATGCTGACCTCACCACCCACCAATCAGATTCACACATGACTCCTGGGATGTCTGCTCATGATTTTACTCTATAAATTCTTGTAATTTTAAGTGTTCAAGGAGAACAGGGTCCTAAAATATCTTTTAGCTACCACAGGCACCTTTGAATGACCATCCAAATAAAGACTAATCTTTAGCACTGCAAACTTTGATATGAAAGACTCTGTGCTCATTTGGTTGTCAGATGAGGAACTCCTGCCAGTTTGGTAACAAAAGATGTTTGTGTTAGGATAGTTTCTTAAGTAGACTTATAGTTATTTTTAGATGTTTATCATTCCACCCTGATCTTGTACTGCAGCTTGTTTTTCTTTATGTACCAGCTACACTGGCCTTTTATCTGGTCCTGGATACTCCAAACTTGTTTCTAGAATTCATATTTCTTTTTCACTTTGCATGGAGCATTTGACTCTGAACATGGCCACCTGACTCTACAAGTAACTAGAGTATGGAGTGTAACAGGAAAGAACAGATGAGTTACAAGCAAAGTAAAGACATTCCATACTCTCTACAGCTATGAATTGGAATGTGAGTTAAATTCGTGATTCAACTGTACTTAGATATGGTCCTATAAGAATATACTGCATAAAGGAAGAAATGATGTCTATCATATTTTTTGACTGCATCCAGGCATCTAGACTGGTTCTCTGGCACATATCAAGAGCTCAATAAGTATTTAATTAGTAAGTAAATTAGTTAATGAATGAATGAAACATGGGCTGGTACATTTCTCTGTCTCTTGGGTCATTTCAGTGATTTTAAATTGAATAGAAGTACGTATTTATAATATTTTAGACCCTAACATTATATTATAGATTTCCTTTTTTTTTTTTTTTTGCAAATTAATTTATGACATGCAAAAAAGTTATGGAAACTAGGCTTCTGGTCAGGATGGCAGAATAGACAGTCCCCAGCATCACCCTCTCCCATAAATCAACCAATTTACAACTATTAATAAGCAAAGACAGCCAAGCTGGGTCTGCTAGAGCTCAAGGATAATTCAAAATAATCTTTCAGCTCAAGTTCAACTTAATCACATGTTTTGCCATGTAAGATAATATTCACCCTTTTTCCATATAAGATAATATTCACAGGTTCCAAGGATTAGGACAGGATACCTTTTTTTGCCGGATGGGGGGATGGCATTATTAAGCCATTACCACAAATACGAATATCATTGAGCACACCTATCACTAGCACTCAGATTTTTGTTTTCAATTTTACATCCATCAAAAAGAAGTATGGTTTATTGGAGAAACAATTGATTCCAGGTCTAGGGCAAGTAAAGTACAAGATGAACCTTGATCATCTTGATGGCTTGGAAAGCAAAGAAGTGCTCAAAGACTAATAGCAATATGCTGAAAGAACATATCAGCAAGCTTGAAGAGGCTCTGACTAGCAAAATGTGAAAAAAAAAATTGAGCATCTAAAAGAAGAAGAATAAAAGGACATATGTTGGGAAAATAGAATAGTTTGTTCAGGGCCCTTGCTTTGGGTCCCATTGGGTGTGGTTCAGCACTTCCATTGTAAGCAAATTGTGTGTGTGTGTGTGTGTGTGTGTGTGTGTGTGTGTGTGTGTGTGTGTGTGTGTGTGGATTTAGTGTGTGTGTGGAGTTAGTGTGCATGTGTGCCAATTAATTTTTTTAGTTTTATTGCTATTCTTGTGTTCTTCTTCAGAGAGAGAGAGAGAGAAGAGAGGAGTTTTAGTGAAGCAGGCGGGCAAGCATCTGCCTCGGGCATTAGCCCAGTGCAGCCATGCTTTCCAACCTATGGCTTCCAAGGACCTTTTGGTCAGTTACCTAGCTCACAGACCTGCATGTAAGGGGTCTGGTGACCCAGCCTGGTGTGTGAAGGACCCAGCCTGGCATGTGAAGGGTTTATGACCCAGTCTGTGAATGGGCTTGAGGGGTCTGTGGCTCCAGACCCAGCCTTAGGTCAACTGTCAGCCCAGTCGGTGCAGGATTATTGGCAGGTAAAAGAGCCCGATAACTGGCATGGTCGAGTAGCTTTACAATTGGCATCACAAACGGGATAAGAGTGCTCAATTGGTGATGTTGACAGGATTCTGTACAGTAGTCGTGGCTCCACAACATAAGTTGAACAACTGGCAATATTTGAAAGAGGTTTGTAGGTTAGTTAATACTCCTTCATCAATTTTAATTTTATTTCTGAGAATAGTACTATGGTTATATAGATGCTAATATTTGGGAAATCTGGATGAAGCATATATTGTCCTCCTTTGTGCTACCTTTACAACTCCTTTGTAAGTTTAAATTATTTCCAAATTAAAAGTTAAAGCATATTTTAAAAAGTTAAAAAAAAAAGAATGATGGTCATGGTTCATAACACATTGACTAAGAAAAGAATCCATGAGTCCATCAGTAATACTTAAAAAGCAGGGAGGGTAGAAGATAAAAAACTGTTCTTTCAGAAGAATGCAGCTAATAAATACAGAGGAAATTATGAAATTTGAAAATCAACATTTTTGAGTCACCAATGTAATAATTGATTAAGATTTATGCATGCTATGAGCAATAATACAACAAACACACATGTATTCATATACCCAGTTAAAAGAAATAAATATTGCCCATTAGCTTAGAAATTTTCTGTGTGCTCTCACCAGTCCTATCTCATTCCCAATTCCCTCAGTGGTAAACATTATCCTAAAATTTTTATTATAATTTTCTAGTTTTTCATGATGGATTTATTACATATATTTCTATCCCTAACAAATGCATTCTTAAATTTTACATGTTTTGAACTCTATAAATGGAACATATCTCTGTACACTATTCTATGAGATCTTTTGTTTTCTTTTGTTGTTGTTATTCTTTATTTTATGTTTCTGAGATTCATTTATAACATTCTAGGTAACTATTGTATCTTCATTTTATTTTCTATGTAGAACTCCTTTGTATGAATATACTGCAATGTATTTACCCATTCTATTATTGATGGACATTTGAATTGCTTCCAATTTGTTGCTATATGACAAATAATAATACAGTCATCATTCTTGTACATGTCTCCTGGTATTTGCTAGCAAATTTCTCTGGGCTACACATGAGGAGTGAAATTAATGGATTGTTTGTGTAGGGGAACAAGATACCCGACTACCTTACACCTATCCACATGGACCAAGAAGCAAAAGCTTAAACCACAGCTAATCTGAGTCTTGGCAGAACAACTTGTGATCCTCAAAGAACACCAGAAGGCAAGAGACTGGGGAGGGGTTGCCTTGAGTCCATCTCTCACTCACCTCCTTATTTCCCCTGGGAAGGTTTTGTATGACAGTTTCCCATCACCCCCCAGGTTCTGATTAGACTTTTGGCACTCTGCCGTGCCTACCTCAGAATAGATTTGGAGACTATAAAATTACTTTGCTGCAATCTAGAATGGGCTCCTCAGTGAAAAGGGTAGTCATCTACCCCCTTTGTTTCAGTGTTCTGTTTGGTGTGTGACAAGGACCTTGGGAATCTGCCACATCTGGCTACTCTTTCTTTTGACATATAAATAATAAATGGTCTGAATCTAAAGTAGCTCTTTCATAATTATTGGTCAAATCAGTCAGGCTTTGGCTTTGCTTCACCTTGCCTACTGTCTTGGTGTGCTTGACAATGTACAATGAATGTATATTAAATTTTATTAGGTGAGGTCAACTGTTTTTAAAATTAATTGTACCATATTACATTGATACATATTTTCACTTAGTATAGGATTTTAAATTGACAAGTATCTTCTCTCGGTTCATTGAAAGTGCATCTATTGGCTTCTGGGTTCCATCGTTGATGCTGGTAAATCAGCTCTCCATGTGACTGTTATTCTTTTGAAAGTAGTCTATCTTTTCCCTCTTAGTCCCTTAAAAATTTTTATCTTTGTCCTTTGTGTTCCACAATATCCTGATGGTATCTCAATATGTGGATTTTACTTTAATTATTTTAGCTTTATTTATTTTGCTGGGCATTCATTGGGCTATCAAAATCTGTCAACACATCCTATTATAATCTAAACCGATCCATTAAGTGTAAAAATTTTTTATAATTAATTTTATAAGTTGTACGTGATTCTTTAAAACTCAATTGAGATTTATTATATTTTTAAATTTGTTTATATTTTTACATGTTTTGTTTTTCTGAAGATATCAAACATATGTATTATATATTCTGCATTTAGTAAATCCATTTGTGAAGTATTATGAAGTCTGATTGTGCTCTCTTTTGTTTTTAGTGGTTGCCATTCATAGCGACTTCACCTTGTTAATTTTGTAATTTTTGAATGTTAAGATAACATTTCTTTGTATTTTGTTTTCAGAAAATCATTTAAGCAGGCTTTTGTGGAAGGTGGATTCATTCAGAGAGAGTTTGTGCTTACTTTTTCTACGAATACAGGAGCATTATCAGCTTGGAAACACTTTAAAATTATTCTTGCATAAAGACGTTTTTGGATCACTTGTGTCATGTAAATTTTGGTTGCAAACTAGTATTTGGGCCAGTGTGTGATGAAACATTCTTAAGAAATTCTTCACCAACCCCTACTCCCTGCCCCATTGCCCAAACTCAAGGAAGACAATTTTTCTTGTAATCCATCAGGAGAGCAGGTGTATTTCTACTATTCCCTTTCACTCTGGGTGTATCATCCTCTAGCTTGAAATGCATGTGATGGTGGAGTTGATATTTCCTGTGTCACTTTGGAAAGACCCAGAGCTTTTCTTATTATCCTCAGAGTTGCTTGAGATCTCAAAGATGAAAGCTTTAATTCACTAAGTTCAACTAGGTTCAGCAAAATCTTTCTTGTCTAAAGATGGTTTAGTGCTCTGATTATCTCACTAGATTCAGGCTTTAATTTACTTTTTGGCCTCTATTTCTTACTAACTTACCAGATTTTATATATGTGTATATATACACACACGCACACGTGCACACACACACACACACACACACACACACACATTTAAAATAATGTATCTAGTATTTTGATTTGTTTTTAGCAAGAAAGTCAGTTAGGGAACCTAGTCTAACCAACCACACTATGAAAAACTAAACTCCATATATTTGTGGTCATGGAAGTAGTATATCTTTACGTACATAAATCAAAATTTACAAGTGACACATTGTGCTTGTTATTTAAACAACTAGGAAATTACTAATGCATTGCCCTTTTTTGAATTGTACATATCAGTAAAAACACATTTTATTTAGTTTTTTTTTCTTTCAGACCAACACAGTTACATGAAAAAAAAAATCATTAGGCGAAGCTCCATACACACTTTCAGAATTCTGTCTTAAATACATATATCTTGCCATCTCAATATTTTAAATCTAAACTTTCATACCTACAACCTGTAGAATAAGGACATCTGACAAGTTTTATGCCAGTGATACCATTGCCATTTAATATAGTTTAATCTAGTGTTGAAACTTAGTGTTTTAACCAATTTGGGAATTCAGTTAGCTACTAATGAATTTCATTGAGGCATTTTTACTTTTGTTTCTTTTAGTAATATATACTAACTTGACTGTGTTATTTAAATTTTAATTTAACTCTACAGTAAACCAAATATTTGGATATATGTGTATATATGTCTGTTTTTATATATACATATATATAAAGAAAAAATAACTTGTATTCTATCCTATGCTTCTCAGATTTTTTTCATGTTAAACATGTTTTATTTTGACTGGGTCATTCAGACATTTCTTGATAATTTTGTATTCGTATTTATTTTTCAAAAATGTGCCTAGCATATGTTAAATACGATTTGTTTTATGCTCTTATTCATAATATGATTTTTCTTGATTTAAAGAGAAAATTGACTTTCTTCATGATTTAAATAAAATTGGGTTATTTAACCTACAGAACTTATTAATCATGTTCATAATTGTTGGGTCTTAAAAACGAATGTCACCTTAAGTGACATTACAAGCGGGGCCATTATGGGCCCACAAGGGCGTATTAATGTGGCAGACTAAGATGGCGCTGGGAGGAAGTAGGGTGGGAGTGTCTGCAGGAACCTTGCCTTAGTCCTTATTGGCCAAATACGTGCTTCTGCACTTGTGAACACTGCATGATTGCAATAGTTAGGCACTGAGACAGGATGCATGCTCTCATAACCTTTAAGGTGATTGGAGGATGTAAAAAACCTTCCTTCCCCATTTGTCTTTAAAAGCAAGTGCTTGTGTGATAATAAACGGAACTGCTCAACAGAACCCCCGCCATGTCTGAGTGTCCTTTAACGGGCTGGTTGGGGCCGGCGGCTGTGCTCACCTCTCTTCACAGCTCTCTTCCCCCGTCTCCTTCCAAGGGGATCAGAGGAAAAGAGGAATCTGGGCAATTCTCTCACCCACCTAGGGAAAGACTGATAACAAGGCGATTTTTTCTAGGGCTGTTCGGGTCGGCCGGCTGCAGACCCGATAGAGTGGTACCCCATGTGAGGCATTTTTTAAAACTCTTGGGTGAAAGGTGAGCGAGTGAGGTCCCCGGCTGCTTGGTCCTGAAAGAAGGTCAATGAAGGGTGATCAACCAACGGAGTGGCCCCCACTACCACAGTAGTCACTGTGAAGTAATCCGCCTGTGTGTCAGGGTGAGTACCATAACAGGGGGAAGTCCCTGCACTTCTCTGCCCTGTTGCTCCCTTTGTCACTTCCTCATGGGGCAATATGGGAGGTGTGAGTGTAAAGAATGATGAGACAGCCTGCAAGGCTCTAAAGTACATGTTAAAAAGCAGGGGCCTAGAAATATCTGACTCCATGGTCACCAATGCCTGGTGTCATGTGGTGACGGTGGCCCCTTGGGCATCTTCGTCCAACTTGTCCTCGTATGAGACTTGGGACCGGGATCAGACCCTGGCCAGAAAGAATGAGATTAGTCACGGGCTAGACCCCCCCCTTAGGGTTCTATCCAACCATCTCTGCCCTAAAGCTTTGCTTCCATCCCGAGCATCAGGAAGGGGAAGAAAGGGATTGGGCGCAGTTCGATGAGGAGAGAAAAAAGGAAACAAAGCTGCCAATGCAAGGCCCTGAGCCATTGAGTGATACCTATGCCCCTACCCTGTACCCTCCTATCCCGGCATACTCACCCTGCCAAAGTTTAGCCGAAGGAGAGAAAGCGGCACCTGAAGAAGTGGAGGAGGCTAGTCCACCTTTAAAAACATCCCCCGGCAGAGCCACAGGTTTTTCCTGTTATGGCTCGCTGGGAACCCCCAGCCATCTGCAGCCCGTGGAAAATGCTCTGTAAGGCTGTCCTCCCTCCAAACTTGTTTTTCAAGTTCTGCACCTTCTTTAAAGAAGAGTGCCATGTGCAGGCAGAGATAAATCAAGCAGTAGCGTTGCCTAATGCCACTCTGCTAGGTGTAAACGCTAGCCAATGTGTACGTAACCACAATAAAACCAACCCCGGACTCACCTTCCCACGGGTCCTTGGCAAAGGTTCCTGCGTAGGTGACAACAAACCCTTTTGCAGCACTGTGGCAAATCTCACTGCCCCCAAAACCCGAAATAAGCAGACCTGAAACAAGGGGGCCGCAGGGGCAGCTGCAGTGGCCATCAGCTCCCTCTTGGGAGTTATTGGAGCATGTACTGGGACCGCTGGAATAGCCTTGGCACATCAACAGGTAGCTTCCCTTAGGGAGGCAGTGGACATAGATCTTGGCCCCTTGGAGGTGTTTGTATCACATTTTAAAAAATCGCTAACATCACTTTTTGAAGTTCTTTTACAGAATCGACGTGGACTAGACCTGTTGTTCTTACAGCAAGGAGGATTATGCGCTGCCCTCAAAGAAGAGTTCTGCTTCTATGCCGACTACTCTGGAGTGGCCAAAGATTCCCTAGCTAAGCTTATAGAAGGGCTAGAAAAGTGGGAAAAAAAGAGCGAGAAGCCAATAGTAATTGGTTCCAAGGCTGGCTTTCAAGTTCCCCATGGCTCACCACCCTGCTGTCCTCCCTGGTGGGCCCCCTAGCCATTTTCCTTGTCTTAATCATCTTGGGGCCTTATGCCAGGTTGTGTCCCTTATAAGGCGCAGCACAACTTCTCTCGTAATGCTCACCCAGGTGGTAGAGGAGGTGGCCCATAATGAAAGCCCTGACAGCCCTTGGGTCCATATGGCCCTTTAAAAAATCAATGCCAATCTGTAAGGCTCTGCCCTGCCCCCACTTGGCTGGATAGTCAATGACGGGTAAGATTTCCAGAGAGAAACAACCTAAGACAGGCACAGCCTCCAGAGGGAATGGAGGCGAGGCTGGGAAGGTTAGCCACCTCCACCTGCCTTATTAAAACAAAAACGGGGAGATGTCGGGCCTTAAAAACTAACGCCACCTTAAGTGACATTACAAGCGGCGCCATTATGGGCCCACAAGGGCGTATTAATGTGGCAGCCTAACACGGCACCAGGAGGAAGTAGGGTGGGGGTGTCTGCAGGAACCTTGCCTTAGCCCTTATTGGCCAAATGCGCGCTTCCACGCTCGTGAACACTGCATGATTGCAATAGCTAGGCATTGAGACAGGATGCATGCTCTCGTAAACTTTAAGCTGATTGGAGGATGTAAAAAACCTCCCTTCCCCATTTGCTTGTGTGATAATAAACGGAACTGCTCGACAGAACCCCTGCCACATCTGAGTGTCCTTTAATGGGCTGGTTGGGGCCGGCAGCTGTGCTCACCTCTCCTCATAGCTTTCTTCCCCTGTCTCCTCCCAACATGGACCGGAGGGAAAGAGGAATCCAGTCAATTCGCTCGCACACCAACAGAGAGACTGATAACGAGGCTAGAGCTGTTCGGGTCGGCCAGTGGCGGACCGACACATAATAATATTGCAATTAATATTTTCTTTAAAAAAATGCTCATTCTTCTACACTTCCTTTTCGGCTTTTTATTCTTCAAGTAGAATATTTGTATATGAGGTATTCTTAGAAAATCCATATTTATTAGTACTGAAGAATAAAATGATGCTATGTGAGTATGTTTATAAAGCAGAGGAAAAAGGGAACTAAAATCACCGTATTTTCTCTCTAATGGAATTTTTCTCAAAATTGAAACAAAAGGAAAGAAAAAAAGATTAAGATTGTGAACTGTGAGGAAAATGGAGTTAGTTTAGTCAGGCCCTGTAGCCTCATATCCAGCTGGGTATGAGTCAGCACATCCGTTGTAAACAAGTTACGTAAGAGTAGAGTTAGTGCGCATGCACACCCGTGTACCCCTTGGCTCATTACCACTATTGTGTACTTTCCCTACGGAAGGCAGCAGCTCTGAACCGCTGGTCGGTGGAACTCACATCTGAAGAATAAAGCATATCCACGTTGCTTATGGCTATTTGGTTTTTCTCTCACTTACCTGACTCAGGACCTGCACAGGATGGAGCAGTGGGGTCTGTAACCCAGCCCGATGTGAACATTGGATTAAAGAGAACTTAAAAATATAATAATCAGTAGTAAAAGCTGAAATTGAGTGTATCTAGAAATTACAGTGAGATGTCGCATGCAAAATTTCAAGCCATTTTTGTAATACTTCCTCATGCCCATAATACCAGCTCATCTGTTATTGAAAAAATAATCAAAATTTCCATTATATGAAGGAAAAAATGAATTTATTCATGAATATAAATGCACTCATTTTTTGTGTTGTCCTAAACTATACTTTCCTTTAACAGCGAGCATCTATATGTTTTACTTTGCTGAAAGTCGCTCAAAATGAATGCAATCCAAAGCAGTTCTCTTGCCAGCAAGAATTAAACTTCAGAAACCTCTTCCAGAGTAGAAGTGTTTTAGGATAGCCATAGCTTTATCATTGACTTTTTTCTTTTCATTTATCCTTTCCTTTTTAATTCTCTGGCATTTGTCACCTGAGAATTTGACCTAGAAACCAAGATAGGCAGCTAAAAATCTGAGAGGAATGCAATATCATTCCCATCACAGTGTATTCTGATAACACTATCCGTACAAATATGTCCAAAGGCTACATAAATTTCAGCATCTATGAACACTAAAATGATCTTGCATTTTTCACATTGGTTTTGTTTCAGTTTATGATGAAGGACTAACCACAGCAGTTGCAAAAAGTGGTCACACATAATGTAATCTTTAAGCAAATGCTTATTCATGAAGTACCCATTACCTTGCCATTTTTCTCCAGCTGACTGCATGCTCAGCATGAAGTGTAATAATCACCACATGGTACACTGGCAGGCACACAGCAACCAGCAAAAAGGCATCTGCTATGCATTCAAAAACAAATATCAAATGGAATTCTCCACAAAATGTTTATGGATTTTTATATAGACTGGAGGCTGGTCGTATGTATTGGGGGACATTTTTCTTAGAACAAAGGTGTATATATTCTTATTATTTTCATGCATAGATTCCTTGAAAGATGTTGGTGAACATGCACACACAAAGAAACCATGATCCTGCACAAAATTTGAAAGACCATTGTCCTCTATATATGGAGGTTTCCACTGTTTTGACTGGGACTCACAGATACAATAGAGTTTATACTATGACTCATCATATACATATGCATGTGTGTTTATATACCTTACTGAAATAACATTTGTGAAGCTTGCAAGTGAACCCTAATATTTTTATCATTTTATTTTTTCAATTTCAATGTTTAAAAAACTCTCTAGTCATGACCTGATAAATTCATATTGTAAAACATTATTATGATCATTTATTTAAAAATTACTTCTCTAAATATTATAAAGCAATATTGAGTATCAATATTTATATTTATTTCCAACTAAATGGAAATAGTAGTATTATTTTAGAACTGTTAATAAAGACTGTTCTAGGAGTGCATGCTAATCAGAGAGGAACCAAGCTGGAGGGGCCCAGGATCCACAGAGACCACCACACCCTGCAGAACATGCACCCTGCAGTGCCAGCATGGGACCCAGCAGGTAGGCCTCACTGCCACTGTGTGACTCCATCCCCAGCCTGGCTGAGTGTGCACCGATCGAACAGGCACCTAGCCGGAGGGGCCCAGGGTCCATGGAGACCACATGCCCTGCAGTGCCAGCACACGACCCAGCAGGTAGGCCTTGCTGCTGCCACCAAAATCCATCCCCAGCCCATCCAAGGGTGTGGTGACTAGAGAGGCACCTCCCCAGACAGGCCTGAGACCCAAGGCAACTGTGCACTAGAGGCACCTGTGGGCAACGAAGCAGAAACTGAGGCAGCTATGCCCAACTGGCAGCCCCAGGAGCATCCTAGCCAGACAATAGTGTCGAACCAGTGGACCGTGAAATCCCCTGCCACAATGACTAAACATAAAGGAAAGATACCAGAAATATGAAAAATAAAGAAAGTACACCACCAAAGGGTAATAACTCTCAAGCTCCCAAAATTATAGAACAAGAAGCCCATGAAATGAATGACAAGGAATTTCAAGTGAAAATTCTAAGGAAACTAAATGAGATACAAGAAAACTCAGCTAGACAACACAATGAAACAAGGAAAAGTACACAGGACCTGAAAGAAGAAATGTACAGGGAAATCAATGCCCTGAAAAATAGCAGAGCTTGCTGAGTTGAAGAATTCATTCAATGATATAAAACACACAACAAGTTTAACCAGCAGGCTTGCAGAAGCAGAAGAGAGAACTTCTGACCTTGAAGATGGGCTGTTTGAAATAACACAGGCAGACAAAGAAAAAGAAAAAAGAAAAAATGAATTAAAAACATTGAAGAAAATCTAAGAGAGATACCAGACAGCCTTAAGCACTCAAAGATACGAGTCATGGGTATTCCAGAAGGGGAGGAAAAAGGAGATTGCATTGAAAACATAGTCAACAAAATAGTGGCAGAAAACTTCCCAGGTATAGGAAAAGACACATATCTTCAGATTCAGGGAGCTCAAAGATACCCAACTGTATTAAACCCAAAAAGGTCTTCTCCAAGACATGTTATAGTCAAATTGGCAAAACACAAAGACAAAGAGAGAATCTTAAAAGCTGCAAGAGAGAAGTGTCAAATCACCTATAAGGGAGCCCCAATCAGACTAACATCAGACTTTTCATCACAAACCCTAAAATCCAGAAAGGAATGGGATGATATATTCAAAATACTAAAAGACAGAGATTGCCAGCCAAGAATACTCTACCCTGCAAGGCTATCCTTCTGAAATGAAGGGCGAATAGTATATTTCTCAGACAAACAAAAACCGCTGGAGTTCACTACAACATGACGACCCTTACAAGAAATTCTCAAGGGAATACTGGGTTTTGTACCTGAAAAATAAGTACCACTGCCATAAAAACTGAAGAAAAATCAAAACCCACTAGTAAAATAAAAATGGCAACAATAAAGAGAAAAAAAAGTTTATCTACAACCCAAGGAGCCAACAAATACAAAAGACAAACAGTAAATCAGAAAGAGAGAAACAAAAGACACTTAAAACATCCAAACAAAAATCAATAAAATGCTAGGATTAAATAAACACTTTTCAATAACAACTCAATGTAAAAGTATTAAATTCCCCCCAAAAAGACACAGTATGGCTGACTGCATTAAAAAGGAGGACCCAACTATATGCTGCCTTCAGGAGACCCACCTCACCCATAAAGACTCACATAGACTAAGAGTGAAAGAATGGAAAAAGATTTACCATGCAGACAGAAAAGAAAAAGAGCTGGAGTAGCTATTCTTACATCTGATAAAATAGACTTTAAACTAAACACCACAAAAAGAGATAATGAGGGCCACTACATAATGATAAAAGGATTGATCCATCAAGAAGACATAGCAATCATGAATATATGTGCACCCAATGTCAGAGCAGCCACATTTATAAAGCAAACTCTATTAGACCTAAGAAGGAAATAGACACTAATACCATAATAGTAGGGGACCTGAACACCCCGGTGTCAATATTGGACAGATCATCTAGGCAAAGAATCAGCAGAGAAACACAAGATCTAAACAACACTCTGGACCGTTTGGAATGGCTGATAACTACAGAACATTCCATCCAACAATCTCAGAATATTCGTTCTTTTCATCAGCACATGGATCATTCTCCAGGACAGATCGCATGTTATTTCACAAATCAAGTCTCAACAAATTCAAAAAATTGGAATTATCCCAGCTATTTTTTCAGATCACAATGGAATAAAATTAGACATCAATAACAAACGAAATTCTGGAAACTATACAAACAAATGGAAATTAGATAGCATTCTACTTAATGACATATGGGTCCTAGAAAAAATCAAATAGGAAATCAAAAAATTTATTGAAACTAATGAAAACAATGATGCATCATACCAAAACTTGTGGGATACTGCAAAAGCAGTACTAAGGGGGAAATTTATTACATTAAATGCTTACTTCAGAAGAATGTAAAGATGGCAAGTGAACAACCTAGTACTTTACCTTAAAGAACGAGAAAAACAAGAACAATCCAAACCCAAATTTAGCAGACAGAAAGAAATCATTAAGATCAGAGCAGAACTTAATGAAATTGAAACCCAAAAATGATACAAAAGATCAATGAATCAAAAAATTGTTATTTTGAAAAGATAAATAAAATTGACAAACCATTAGCCTGGCTAACTAAAAAAAGAAGAGAGAAGACCCAAATAACAAAAATTAGAAATGAAAAAAGGTGATATTTCAACTAATACCTCTGAAATACAAGGAATCATTAGAGACTACTATGAACAACTATATGCCAACAAATTTGAAAATCTGGAGGAAATGGATAAATTTCTGGACACACACAAGCTACCAAAACTGAGCCAAGAAGATGTAGAAAATCTGAAGAGACCAATAACAGAAAAAAAGATTGAAGTTGTTAACAGAAGGCTCCCTATGAAAAAAAAGCCAAGGACCAGATAGATTCACGGCAGAATTCTGCCAAACATTTAAAGAGGAATTGACACAAATTCTCTACAAACTATTCCAAAAAATTGAAACAGAGGCAATTCTCCCAAACTCATTCTATGAAGCAAACATCACCCTGATACCAAAACCAGGTAAAGATACAATTAAAAAAGAAAACTACAGGCCAATATCCTTCATGAATATAGATGCAAAAATCCTCAGTAAAATACTTGCTAACAGAATACAGCAACACGTATACAAAATTGTGCACCATGATCAAGTGGGATTCATCCCAGGGATGCAAGGTTTGTTCAACATATGCAAATCAATAAATGTGATACACCATATTAATAAAATCAAACACAAGGACCATATTAACATCTCTATCGTCGCTGAAAAAGCATATAATAAAATTCAACACTCATTCATCATAAAGACTCTCCTAAAGTTAGGTATAGTTGGAAAGTATCTCAACATATTTAAAGTCATATATGATAAACCAACTGGCAGTATCATCGTACATGGGGAATACCTGAAAGCTTTTCCTTTAAGAACCGGAACTAGACAAGGATGCCCACTCTCACCACTCCTATTCAACAGAGTGTTGGAAGTTCTAACCAGAGCAATAAGAGAAGAGAAGGAAATAAAGGGCATCCAGATTGGAAAAGATGAATTTAAGCTGTCCCTGTTTGTAGATGACATGATCCTATATATCAAGCAGCCTAAAACCTCTAAAAAAAACCTCTTGGAGTTGATAAATGATTTCAGCATAGTTGCAGGATACAAAATTAACACACAAAAATCAGTAGCACTTCTATTCTCCAATAGTGAACATGCAGAAAGAGAAATCAAGAAAGCTTGCCCATTTACAATAGCCACCAAAAAAATAAAATACTTAGGAATAGAGTTAACCAAGGATGTGAAAAATCTCTATAATGAGGACTACAAAGCACTGCTGAAAGAAATTATAAAGGACACAAGAAAATGGAAAGATACCCCATGCTCTTGGATTGGAAGAATCAACAATTTGAAAATGTCCATACTACCCAAAGTGATATACAAATTCAATGCAATCCCCATCAAAATTCCAATGACATTTTTCTCATAAATGGAAAAATCTATCCACACATTTATATGGAATAACAAAATGCCACACATAGCCAAAGCAATTCTGAGCAAAGAAAATAAAGCTGGAGGCATAACACTGCCTGACTTTAAACTATACTATGAAGCTATAATAGCCAAAACAGCATGGTACTGGCATAAAAACAAACACACCAATCACAGGAATAGAATAGAGAATCCAGAAATCAAAGCACACACCTACAGCCGTCTGACCTTTGAAAAAGGCACCAAGCCTATACACTGGGGAAGAGACTGCCTCTTCAGCAAATGGTGCTGGGATAACTGGATATCAATATGCAGGAGAATGAAACTTGACCCATACGTCTCACCATACACTAAAATCAACTCAAAATGGATTAAAGAATTAATTATACACCTGAAACAATAAAACTTCTTAAAGAAAACATAGGAGAAACACTTCAGGAAATAGGACTGAGCACAGACTTCATGAATATGACCCCCAAAGCACAGGCAACCAAAGGAAAAATAAACAAATGGGATTATATCGAACTAAAAAGCTTCTGCACAGCAAAAGAAACAATTAACAGAGTTAAAAGACAACCAACAGAATGGGAGAAAATATTTGCCAAATATACATCTGACAAAGGATTAGTATCCAGAATATACATGGAACTGAAATAACTTTACATGAAAAAAACAAGTAACTCAGTTAAAAAATGGGCAAAAGAGCTAAATAGGCATTTCTCAAAGGAAAATATATGAATGCACAACAGATACATGAAAAAATGTTCAACATCACTCAGCATTCGGGAAATGCAAACCAAAACCGCACTGAGATACCATCTCAGTCCAGTTAGGATGGCTAATATCCAAAAGACTGTGAATGATAAATGTTGGCGAGGTTGCAGAGAAAAAGGAACTCTCATACATTGTTGGTGGGACTGCAAAATGGTGCAGCCTCTATGGAAAATGGTATGGAGGTTCCTCAAACAATTTCAGATAGATCTACAATATGACCCAGCTATCCCACTGTTGGGAATATACCCGGAGGAATGGAAATCATCAAGTCGAAGGTATACCTGTTCCCCAATGTTCATCGCAGCAGTTTTTACAATAGCTAAGAGTTGGAACCAGCCCAAATGTCCATCATCAGATGAGTGGATACGGAAAATGTGGTATATCTACACAATGGAATACTACTCAGCTATAAAAAAGAATGAAATACTGCCATTTGCAACAACATGGATGAACCCAGAGGGAATTATATTAAGTGAAACAAGTCAGGCACAGAAAGAGAAATATCACATGCTCTCACTTACCTGTGGGAGCTAAAATAAATAAATAAATACACAAATAATGTGGGGGGGGGGCAGAGGGAAGAGACACAACAATTACAATTCCTTGAAGTTGATATGAGAAGCAAAGAGATATGAGCTTGTTGGGAGGGAGGGGGGAGAGGGAGGAAGGAGGGAGGTTATTGGTAATTGGCCACAATAATCAACCACAACGTATATTGACAAAATAAAATAAAATTTAAAAAAAAATAAAATAAAGAAAATACTGTGCTAAATTTGAAAAATATTTGCTTCTGTGATACTATTTCTTTGAATGTCTGCATAAAACTTGATTACATAGTACTTATTCAGTTTTTGAATATTGTGGTGTATATTTAAATTCATTAAAATGTGGGCAAATTTATAAATAAGTCATTTTATTAATAGCTCCGATCCTACACTAACAATTACTTACTCTTGGACCCTGGAAAGTAATAGAGTTTACTACTGTGTAACCATTAGAATATAGATGTAACATATTCTTCAAAGTTACTTTGGACTTTATTTTTGTAGAGCACCCCCTCAATGCTTATCCTTGTTTTTTTTCATCAAACCAAGTAAGATTCTGAAACAGAATGATACCAGTGATGCTGATTTAATGCAATTCCTTTCCCTTCCCATATGTACATTCACCTGGTCAGATCTAAGGGACTAATTGAGAATAAATTTGTCTTAAAGTCAAGTCCAATTTGGAAGAAATTCCCAGAGAGAATCAGGTTAATCTGAAGGTCCTTAAACACAAAGATCATCAAACAGAGACAAAGAGATACTAATTGTTTTGTCCAGGAATTTTTATCTAGGAATTCAAAAGAGAGAAACATTTAACAAATGTAACAGACAGGAATAAAACTAGGACCTCCCAATTACCTCAGTTTTCCTGCATTTATTATTTTTCTTTAGGATTTATTCAGGTTTTTTCTACTGTAAATGTCACTGTGCTCTATCTTATTTATTTATTTATTTATTTATTTATTTATTTATTTATTTATTTATTTATTTATCTATCTGTCTGTCTGTCTATCTATCTATCTATCTATCTATCTATTTATTTATTTATACTTAAGAAATTATTCCTAGGAGTTAAATGTTTAAAGTTCTAGATAAATTACAAAAAGAATTCCCCAAAGTAATACCAATATAATATACTTCCAAATCAGTGCATGATGGTGTCTGAGTTATAAACTCATTGCCAAGATGAATATACCCTGGGATTTAAATAAAATATATTTGCACATATGGCTTACAGAAACAATATAGAAAAGATTGCAATAAAAAGCAATAAAGCTACCTCACTCCTCTTCACCACAAGTCCTACTTTTGGGCAAAAAGAACCACTTTTAATTATTTGTGTTTTAGCTTCTTTGGTACGTTATTTCATAACTCTAAAAATATATTAATGTCAATATTACCTAGTTCATCGTCAGAAACATGATCCATTTATTTTCCATTGTAATGGATGAGGATTTAGTTCATGTACATATCTCCACATTTCCTCCCAACCTCCCTTCCAAAGATAATTAAATTATTAATATTAGTCAATTTATTTATAGCCTTTAAGACTTATAATGTACTTAAATCTGTATTTTTAGACCCTGCACTTTTTAAGATAATTTTTTTTTATTCGATTTTTTATTTTGGAAATGGGGTATCGCTACATGATCCTGGCTGGGTGCAGTGGCTATTCAGTTTCAGTCCCACTACTGATGAGCACAGGAGTTTTGACCCACTCTGTTTCCAACCTGGGTCTGTTCATCTCTTCTTAGGCAACCTGGTGGTCCCCTGCTCCTGGAGGTTCACCATATTGATGCTAAACTTAGTGCGGACGTCTGATTGGCATAGTGCACTACAGCCCAGAATTCTTGGGCTCAAGTCATCCTCTAGCCTCAGCCTCCCGAGTAGTTGGGACCACAGGCGCATGCCACTGCTCCCAGCTCTAAGATAATTATTTTAGCAATCCTACTCTTTTCCTTTTCTTGTCTACCTACAGTTTCTGTCTTCTCTATTTTCACTTTTGTAAATCACTAATAACAGTCAAAAAAGGATACTGATTAATGTTTTTTCCTGTTGTGCGGAAATGTTGACTATAGGTAAAACTGAGCACAAAATGCATTAAATATCTCTCATTCTAAGTTCAAAGTCCTGCTACAAAGGCATCAGCTGCAAATACATTTTAGGACCAGTTTCTCCCCACAGAGCTTACTGAAAGTTCTATAACTAGCCTACATTCTCCAGTTACCCACCTCCCCCACCTCACGTCCAACCATCATAGAGGAGAGGAAAGGGTGCATTCCAGTTTTTGCAGCCAGTCAGATGACGGTGGCAATTCAAGTGAACTTTTCATAATGATTAGAAATGCCTGAAGTAAATGTCCATTAACATCTTGTTACCCATTTGGAAGTTTGTTGCACTTCCAAAGGTGTTGTGTGGCCTCCCTTCTAACCTCACTATTAATTGTCAAGTAAGAAGCATTTGGCAGCATAGAATCTGAAGATAGGAGGGTGAAAATAGTTTGAGAGGAAAAAGAATACGTGTATAAAGTACAATTTACTTCTTTGCCATTACAAGTCACTTGAAGTTTGGACCAGACTAGTTCGTTAGAGGTTGGTGGTAGGATAAATACTTTGAAGTCAGTTTGAGAATATAGCTTTCAAATGAGTAGAACTGAAATGTTAATATAAACAAGAGAATATTTAAGCTGATTAAAGTGAACACAAAGTTATAGAATCTACCCAGATGTTATTAAGATAACTGATATCCAGCAGGATCCTGAGTTTCAATACAGTACAATTGAAAAACAAAAAAATATAGTACAACTGGAAGATTACTCAGGAGCAGTCATTGGAAAAAAAAAAAAAAAAAAAAAAAACAATAAATTTCGTTTTGTGTTTAGGCCTCAACAAGTTGAAAAAAATTAGGCTTCTTAATTTAAAACCTGGTTACATTTATATTATAATCTGTAATCATATATCTACAGGTTGACTCAAAACAAAAAAACCCTGAAATTAATAGTTCACATAATCATGGCAAACTCTGTTTCATAGCCAGATAGTCTGTTTTGTTTCATTTACTCTCTTGTACACTTTTTTCTTTGCAGGAGTTATCTACTGATATTTCTAGTTTTCATGCATTTTTGTATTTTATCTTATCAGTAAATTCTTCCAATGTCTCAAGCATATTATCCTTTCTATGGAATCTTGTTTTTTCATAGATAACTTCCTTCTGGAACCCTGTGTCTTCCTTCCCCATACTGAACTAGTTGATATCTAAGCCTGCAGTTCTTTCCTGGGTTAGATTTACTTGTTTCTGGATTCCATATTTTCCCGTTTGTGGGTTTACATTCTGTATTTCAGAAACAGCCTCAAGTTTCTTCTCAATAGGTTTATAAGAGGTAACTGTTCTTTCTGACATGCTCTTATTCTGTTCTTTTACTTGATATTATAGGATAATATTGTAAGACGAAAATCATTTTCCCTCAGATCTCTGAAGAAACTTTTCCATTTTCTTCTGGAATCCAGTGTTGCTTATAGGAAGTCAAAAACAAACAAACAAACAAACAAGAACCCCAGAAGTCAAAAAGCAGGTGAAGCTCTTTCCTTTTCTCTCTCTCCTCTGAAATTTTACAATTATATTTCTAGTTATCCATATTGCTTTCCATTAGAGCACCTTTTAAATTTAAGAATCATGTTTCATTTTATTTGTGAAAAGTTTCTTGTATAATTGGTTTTATCATTTTATCTACTTAATTTTAAATATTTTCTCTCTCTGGAAGTTTTACAAGCAAAATATTATGAAGGAGTATGTGAAGGACAGTTAGAGGATAGATATTAAAGAGTTGGATTGCTGGAAAAAAATAATATCCATTTTTCACTTGTTTATTAAACAGGCTAACTTCCATGGGATAAAATCAAGTAACAGCTTGATTCACTAGTGCTTTCAAACACAGTCGGTCCAATTTATCTTATTTGCTTCTTGATGGCAACTTGGGGAGGTCACACAGTTTTTTAGGTCACTTTCAGATATTAACAGTGAAATTTTCAAGTTTTAACAAAAATATAGTGCAATATGACACCAAAATTATTATCTTTTGTGTGATTCGTAGTCTTTTCCTACCAATTTTTCTGACTTGCTGCCCAGGGTCTAGCATGTAGGATGGAGGGGCATGTTCTGTTCCTTTGTTCATTTTTCTCCTCTTTCCCCCCTCTATTTCTGCTGCTTTGGTATTGAGAAGCGTAGATGGTAATGAAGCAAAAGGCTTTTGATTTGGCTAGTATAGTTTTCAATTCTCCTTGCCCTCTGTTGTTTTAGGTGCCCAAATGTTTGCTCTCTTTTTCCTGGAGTCCTTTTGTGGGTTCTGTGGAGACATCTTTGCTAAAGAACTCTATACCATATCATTCCTTGGTACAGAAGACTTGTAGAGCTAGGGCTGGGTCTGGAACTCACAGACCCCTCAAGCCCGTTGTCCAGACTGAGTCACAAACCCTTCACATGCAGGTCTATGAAGGTAGCCAGAAGAAAGGTCCTTGGAGCCTTGGTTGAAAAAAAGAGTAGTCTTTTTTTTTTCTGTACACACACACATCTCAGAGCTAGGTAGTCCAAAGAGAAACTCAGAAACTCAACTGCTACCAGCAAAGTCCAAAGAAAAACTGAGCAGCTGCCAGCAAAGTAAACATGCTCTCTTTTTAGATACAAGCTCTCTGTCGGCCAGCAGTTCAGGGCTGCTGCTCTACACAACTCCTGAGAACATACCGGAATAGCAACAAAATTAAAAAGATACATTGGCATGCATGTGCACTAACTCCACCCCCCCTACACAATTTGTTTACAAAGAATGTGCTGCACTACACCCAACTAGACCTGATGCAAGGAGATCGGATTAAACTATTCTATTTTCCCAACAAGACTGAATATTTGATAGATTCTATCACCCTTTATGAATCCCTTGCCTATACTTGCCACAGTGCAGGTACAACAGCAAGTACCATAAACATAGGTCAAACAAACTTTTCTCAATTTCTTGTCTCAAATATAAAAATGCAATTTTAGGAACTATGATGAGCTCTTTCTTTTTTTTGTGGTGAAATGATACAAGTTAGATCTCAACATTGTACAATAATTTGGTGGATTTTTAACATTATTTTAAAAGGCTATCACTTCTTATAAATATATAATAGAGTCATTGGCCAATGTGAAATCATAACTCAGAGGCTTCAGTCTCAAAATCAATATTTAGATGATGCTACTTCTGCTGAAATAGTAAACATTACACATACACACATGCTCACAGATGTACTATAAAACTGTTTTGAGAATTTAAAATGTATCTACTCTTTCACAAAGGCAAATACATTTAGATAAATTAATGAGTCACTAATCAGAAGAGAAAAGAGAGCAGTGTAAATAATATAGAACATGGGTCAGTGGACTATAGCCTGAGTTCCAAACCCAGCACATTGCCTGTTTTTGTACATAAAGTTTTGTCAAAATACAACCACCTTTATGTGTTTGCTCATTGCTTTTGTGCTATAATTTCAGAGTTAAGTGATTGTGACATAACTGATAGCCTGCAAAACCTAAAATATTTACTATCTGGCCCTTTCCAGAAAAAGTTTGCAAGCTCCTGATCTAGAAGAATAGGCAAATATTTTACCTTCTAGGATATATGCATTTGTAGACAGAAATATTTGCACATATCAGAATGTAATATAAGTTTAGTGCTGCTAGCAACCCTGTGACTAACAGCACAATTGATATTAGCATTAGTATTATGAAAAATCATTTTTATTCTAACATTTTTCAAAGTCAATGAGCCTTGATTTACATAATAGTATTGCTACGCTAATTCTAAGGGTTAAGTCATTGGTGGTGTTGATATCAGTGCTAAAATTTTATCTTAAAAAAGTGCATTTCTACTCCTACTAAGTATGATGGTTCATTTTAGGTTTCAACTCGACTAAAAAATACCTAGAAATCTAGTAAAGCATTATGTTTGGATGTGTTCGTGAGGGAGTTTCCAGAGAACACTAATGTTTGAGCCTGAATGGACTGGGTGGGAAAGATCCACCCTCCGTATGGGTGGCACCATCCAATCTGCTGGGATCCCATAGAGAACAAAAACAGAGAAAAAGGAGGATCTCTCTCTCTTTGCTGGAGCTAGAAAACACTCTCCTGTCCATGGACATGTGAATTCCAGGCTCTTCAGCCTTTGGATTCCAGGACTTAACACCAGCAGCACTTCCAGGTTCTAAGGCCTTTAACCTCAGACTGAAAATTACACCATCAGCTTCCTTGGTTCTGAGGTGTTTGAACTTGGACTGAGCCACACCACTAGCATCTTAGGGTCTCCAGTTTGTAAATGACCTATTGTGGGATTTCCCAGCCTTCATATTCATGTGAACCAATTTTCCTAATAAGTCCCCTCTCACATTTCTATATATATCTCCTATAGAACCCTGACTAAAACACTAAGTATGATGTTAATTATTTGCATGCCTAGAGATCCTAAATCAATGGGGAAGACAGTCAATGTTATTAACATAACATGACAAACATGTTATGGAAGTTTTTGGCAAAATAAATCATTAAAGGAGCAAACATAACAACTGTGGTAATTAAAAGAACAGCATGTTGCCTCTTATTTTGATTCACAGATGGATATAAAAACATTTTTTCCCCACCTACACAGAAGTTCAGTTATATATTCACCTTCCCTGAGTTTATAGCTGCTTTTTAAGATTAAAATTATATAATTAATGTTAAAATTTTATACCTGCTGAATTTTAGATTTAGGTGATTATTTTGTTGGATTTCTCAGAGGCTGAAATATTATACATTCTCCCTACTTTGCCTAATTATGTGCTATATGAGGAACTTCTCAGGAACCTCATATTCATATGGAAGAAGATCAGAAACCCAAGCCAGACATTTTTCAAAATTCAGCCTCAAGCCAGATGCATATCATGAGGTTTTTTTTTTTTTGTGTGTGTGTGTGTGTGCGTGCGCGCGTGTGTGTGTGTGCGTGCGTGTGTTTTAAATTCACAGCTGTAATTTGATTACACTCTCTTTGTTCATAATTGAAGTTGCAAGAAGAGTGTTGGGTACAATTTGATCCAATCAGGACAACAATGTAAATGACTATAAATCCGATTCAATGTGAAAGAAACATTTCTAGAAGTGTGTTCCATTTTAAAATTTTCTTGCTGTGTTATCTGTTTGCATGGATTTGGAGGTTATGTGGTAGCAAAATTTAAAGCAAAGTAGGATTTTAATTATAACAGTCAGACAAAAAGCTACTTGTTCCGGACAATTTCTTTTATCATGGCAAAACTCAACATTTTGAAACTGAGTTCTAAATACATATGGGGAGGGTATGAAAATGATTTGAGGGCTGAGATTCTCTTGTTTATTCCTTTATTTGCTGAGTACTTATCTTCCTTAACATAAGTTTTAAGCCTGTTAAATCTGACTAAACTGATAAAGATGCACATGCGCACACACACACACTTGCCAGGTATAGAACAAAAATCACCATGAAAACTATGGACTTTCAGAAGTCTAGATCATTGATTTATTCAGCAATTAATTAATGAGTGCATATCAGAAGACAGATTAGACAGCTCATCTCTACCACTCATTAGTTATGTGAACTGAGCTAAGTAATTTAGTCTCCCTCATCTTTGGTTTCCTCATCTGTAAAATGGGGACAAATAATAGTACTTAACTCAGGGTTTTTTTTGTAGAAACTCCAATGAGATTGCATGAATAAAGTGCTTAGCCCAGAGCTTTGTGTATGATAGGAACTCACTATGAGTCTAGTTGGTAAGACATATTTAAATACATAATCACAATGCAAAAAATTATCATTTTTTGATGATATTTGTATCTGGTTCCTGACACCTTATAACAAGATATACAGAACTGGGTAATTTGTAAGAAATCAAAATTCATTTCTTACAGCTTCTGAGGCTGGGAAGTCCAAAGTCCAGGGAACACATCTGCTGAGGGTCTTCTTTGGTGATGGCTTTACAGCAATGCAGGGATCTCACATGGCAGAAAATGTCAGAGCAGAGAGAGAGAGAGCTCCTCATGTGCTGTCCTCTTAAAGTCCTCAGAATCATGCCCATGACCATTCACTACAACATGGTCCTAAAATCTAATCACCTCGTCAAGGCCCCATGTTTCAATTACTGGTAGAGGATTTCCTACCCTCAACAGTTACAGTAGGAATTAAGCTTCCAGTATATGAACTTTGGGGGACATGATTCAATAAATCTGCAGCAAGGACTAAACTTCAGAAAAAAGCAGACTTATCCTAAGGGCAAGGTGGGGCAGTGTTGAGGGTGGTGGGAGTAGTTCATGCTGGGTGCCTGCAATAAGGTGATACACATCAGAAAATTTAAAAACAATTAAACTTACTAAAAGTTGGTTTGCGTTTTATCATCGCCATGCACTCAGCAATTCTAAACCATGTCAGGGATAAAATACTCTTCCCTAAACAAATCTCTTGTTCCTCTAAGTTCTAAACAATTGTAGCAGTTTATGTTGTGTCTTGATAATACATATGTAAGTGCTGCTTCAAAAAAAAAGTCCTCTATATACAGATCCACAGTCTCAAAATCTGATTATATGAATTATTTCAAGAAGACAGAAGTGAAAACCTGAGGAAGCTATGGCCAATTCATTGTTATTTTCAATTCAAGTTTAAGTTCATTTGGAGATGTCCTGATTCTCCTTTTTCTCAGGGAGACACATATACTGACATCCTTTGGAAGAGTTGTCCTTAAAATGGATCTGATGATCATCAAGCTCTCTGTCATATACAGGAGGAATAATATTTTAAAAAATTAACCCATGCTTTTTAATTTTTATTTGACACATTGTCAGATATTCTACTGGGAAAGATTTTAATGAATGCATATCAGCAGACAGATCAGACAGCTTAGCGCTACCACTCACTAGCATTCTACTCACTACTCACTACATTTTCTTTCTCTCCATCCATCCACTCCTGGATCCACATCATTCGTTTTGCTACAACCATTACTCCACCGAATATGACTTTGTCACTGTCGTTGATGAACGGTCTCTTAGTTGGTAAATTATATGGATATATTTTCAGACTTTATTTTAACTTACATCTTCAGCAATAAATACTAATTAACATTTCTTTCTGTCTAAAAAACTTTTTCCTTGCCTTTCACTCTACCACTTTTTCTTGCTTTTCTTTCTACATCTCTGGCTCATCCTTCTCAGTCTGCTTCAATGACTCACTGTTCTTTTACTTGCCTCCATTCTGCAGACTGGGTTCTTCAGAAAGAGCATGGTATGAGGGATTAGGAGTGCAAAAGGTGGATTTGTGAGTAAGACCTATGAATGAAAAAGGGAAAGAGTAGGGTTAGGCAGGCAGAACTGTCAGTTCATAATGCCAGTGTCACAGGGTTTCTGACAGTCCAATGGGGAGCTGCAAAAAAAGCATTGCTCATTAGAGAAGTCCCACTTTGAGGAGAAATTACAAGGTATTTGAACTACCATATTGCTTAGTCATTGGCCAGTGAGGCACACTGATGATAGCATGACTATGTATCAAAAACTAAAGTGAACAATGAGGAAGCTAACCTCATTCCTTGCATCTGGACAGCAGATCTTTTCTTGAAGGGGCATCTGAATGACACATCTCTGATATGGTAGTGTTACTCACAGTTGATTCTCACTCCACACACTCTCCCTTGATAGTTCATCTTTTCCCATGGATTCAATTATCATTTACATGGTTATAAATTCACAGGTTGTATTTCTAGCTCAGATTATGCTTTTAAATTTTAGACCCACCTGACATCACCACCTGGATATATCTATGTCATCTTTCTCAAGCAAACACATGATCACTTCAGCCTCCCCAAACACATAAAATTCACAGGTTGTATTTCTAGCTCAGATTATGCTTTTAAATTTTAGACCCACCTGACATCACCACCTGGATATATCTATGTCATCTTTCTCAAGCAAACACATGATCACTTCAGCCTCCCCAAACACACCTATACCTGATTCATTCCCCATGGTCTTTAGCTCAGTAAATGGCATCAAAATCTACTCATTATCCAGACAAAGGGACAATTTTAAAAGGAAGTTTCTATTTATTCTTTCAAGCTTAGCTCATCCATCACCTTTTCAAGGAAACTCTTTTGACGTATAATCTCCCACTCCCACACCAAATATTGGATAGGTGTCATGCCTATGGGTATTTATAAAATCTTATTGTTATCTATATTATAGCACTTATCATCACATTGCCTTGTAATTTTAGGTCTGTCATGCAGGCTTTTGTTTCCTTATGATATGGAATTGAATCTTGTTTCCCATGTGCCCAATACAGTATCTAAAATATAATAAGCACTTATATGTATATTTGTTGAATGAATGAATGAGTAAATGAGTGAATAAACAATATGCTACAGAATTACACGGAAAGAAATGCATACCAAAAGGAGGCATGAAAATTTTCATGAAGGATGTAATATATATATTTTTGGGGGGGGTCTGGCTGGTACAGGAACCCGAACCCATGACGTTGCTGTTATAAGGCTGCACTCTAAGAAACTTAGCTAACCAGGGCTGGCCCGTGGCTCACTTGGGAGAGTGTGGTGCTGATAACAACAAGGCCATGGGTTTGGATCCCTATATAGGGATAGCCAATTAGCTTACTCGGGAGAGCGTGGTGCTGACAATACCAAGTCAAGGGTTAAGATCCCCTTACTGGTCATCTATTTTTAAAAAAAAAAGAAAGAAAGAAAAAGAAACTTAGCTAACTGGCCAGCCCCAAAGGATGTAATATTGAGCTAAGCCACAAGGGGAGAAATATCCAAGGCAGATAGAGTAGTATATGCAAAAGTACAGAGGCATGAATTAGCAAGTTGCATGCAATTGTGGGTGGAACACGGTATATGATTGTGTTGGAACGGTGCAAAACTAAGAAAATGACTTGCCTGGGGGCAAATCATCAGGGCCTTATATAGCAATGCTAAAAAATTTGAACTATATCCTGAAAGCTATAAAGAGACATTAAAGGTTTTTAAGCAAGTTGATGATAGGATCAGATTTCCACTCAGAAAGATTGATCTGGAAGTAGACTGGAGTATGGCATGAGACAGGAAAAAAATTGAAGGCAGGGAAATCAGTTAGGAGGCTCGTACAGTAATTTAGATAATAGATGATGGTGATTTCAATAAAAGTAGTAGTAGTAGGAAGTGAAAGTAAAATGACACATTTGAGATACACTTCTGAAGTCAAACTGACAGAAATCAGTGTAGGAATATGGGATTGAAAAAGAGAAGCCGACAAGGGTGACTAAAGGTTCCATACTGTAGGTTAAAGGGATATTTTTCTCATTAAATGAGAAGGGGAATATAAAATAAGGAGTTAATATGGGAGGATGGAATATATTAAGTCCAGGTTTGGGCATGATGTTTGAGATTCTGTGAGATATCCAGGTACAGATGTGCAAGAGACCATTTGAAATACTCATTTGGAGCTTGTTAGAGAGATCTGCTTATTCATTTGTCTGCTGGCTTGTCTACCTGTCAACCTATCTACTTATATAACTATCTTTCACTTGCCTAAGCTAATATCATTCTATTATATCTGAAATAAAAACAATGTTGTCTCATAATTTGCTTTTATAACCATCCAGTTTAATTCACTGGAATAGTTGTAATAACCTAATCTTAAAAATATTAATTTGATATACCCCTTCTGCTTTCTGTTAAAACATATTCCGCTAGCCCTACATTTAAAAAAATCCCTTTCCTTACTACTTAGTTCCAAAATTTAGAGTTCATAGAACAGTTCATGGAACAGAAAGTCCCTGGTATCACTCTCTCCCACAAATCAACCATTTACAACTATTAAAAAGCAACGACAGCCAACCTGGGGTCACTAGAGCTCACTGGAAGAAGAGGAGAGACCTGTGGAGTTCATGAAGGCAGGAGAAGCCAGAATGAGAGACAGAAAAGATCACTCCCACCATTTCAAGCCCCAGCTGCTTCAAGCCTTGAGTTGGTGAGCACAGGAGCAAGAGCTCGCAAAAGCCGCAGCGGTGCCCTTTGTATGAAGTTGCTTGGAGGTGGCAGGGGAGAAGAGGGCCTTGGTGGCCTCCAGACTAGCAAGATCACTAACAGGGTTCTCATGGACCCACATAGGAGCAAGAAGCCACAGACAGCTGAAAATGGAGCCACTCAGAGGCCGGTGAGTCATTGCAAGGGACCGACGCAAGGCCCGTCCTATGGGAAGTGTTTGGAGCATGGGCAGTGGGAAGACGGGCCCCTCAGGGGAACAATGGGGCACAGCATGGACAGCTGCTAGGCCCCCCAATCAGCACAGGACCACTTATTGGAGACTGGTCAGGAATATAGAACCACAGGGGGCGCAGTTTGCTGAAAAGACTCTAGCCCAGACAAGAATTTGCACACAACCCAGGTGTACTGGACCTCACAAGACCCAGAAGTACATACAAGTTCAACAATTAAAACCTGAGCTGCACAAAAATTCTTCCCCCAGGAATCAGCAGCAAAGCAACAATTTAGCTCAACTGCAGGGCTCAAGTGCTGGTCCCCACAGGAAGTTCCCCCATTTTAGAAGTAAGCAAAGGACAACAAATTAGTTCCAGTGCAGAGTTTAAGTGGTTGGAACAGTGAATAATCCAAGACAGAACTGAAAGAAAAAACAAAATACCCACAGATCAGAGACAAAGTCTGATATTAGCAAGTAAAGGTCTAACACCACCAAAGAACACCTATAAAACCTAGAAGGACCAGAAGCCCTCTGGGCTCCCAAGCCAGGGAGAGGGGAGGGTTGTGGTCCTCAGCCACAATCCCCTGGTGACCATGCCCAGCCCAGGGATGACTACTAGGCCACTGCTGGAAGCATCCTGGGCTTCTGAGATGGGGCAGTGGGGAGCCAAGGGCCTCAGCCATGCACCCCCTGACATCCTCAAGCAGCTGAGCAATGACCACCAAGCTGCCACAGGAAGCACCCGGGCTTCTGAGCCAGGGCGGAGGGGGCAAGGACCTCAGCTTTCCCCCACTGACATCCACGACTACCCAGTGACAACCACTGAGCCACCACAGGATGCTCCCCAGGTTCCTGAGCCAGGGTGGTGGTGGGGGTGACGGCCTCAGCCACACACCCCAACATCCACAACCAGCCCAGTGATGACCACCTAGTCGCCAGTGGAACCTTCCTGGTCTCTCCTGCTGGAATAAAGGGCGTGCCACAGGTCTCTACCAAGCCCCCCCCTCCTTCCTACTCCTCCCACCCTATTTCCTTCCCCCTTCCCCTCTACCTGTCCCCTACAACTGCTCTGCAAAATCTTAGAATGCAAAAAAATTATAATAAATAAATTAAATAAAAAATCCCATAGCCATAATATAACCAGTATTCCCAAGCTAGCAGCTGTTCCTTTGAGGTGGCTTTCCCTTCATAATTCTGCTCTGGGCACTCAGACTGATTTAAGCAGGCATTTTTCTCCCTGGAGAATCTGTTCCTTAGTTCCTGGTTTAAAAAAAAAAAAAAAAAAAAAAAATTCCATGAGTGATTTCATGAATCCTGAGAAAGCAGGTGACTGAGCATAGATAACATGCTTCACTTTTTCCTGGGTAGATTTTAAAGCAGGAAAGGAGGTACTTTCTCTCTCTCTCTCTCTCTCTCATCTCTTTTTAAAAATATAGAATGGAGTTGGGAAGTTTGGTTGTGAGACTGCACTAGTAGGGCTTTTCCATCATGTTACTATTGGCCCATGGCCAATTTCTTCATGTACAAACATAAGAATTAAATCACTCAGCAAATATAAAGCTTTGCCTATGTAACTTCTTTTATAGAATACATCCTTGACAACGGCCCCCTGGCCCCGCAAATAAAAGACTAGATGCTACCACAGTTTTATTATAAAAGGTGATAAAGCCAGAGATAGGCACACTGCCCATTAACCATTGAATTTACCAACCTTGACTACAGTGGTCTATTCCCAGCACTAACCATAGGATTATTAAGATTATTTACCCCATTCCCCAGGACATTGGAAAGGCCTTACTATTATAAATATAACAAACACTCTGGGAGTTCCAAGACCATATTTATGCCAGTGCAAGCTCTGTAGCTTCTATATCCCCAATTCTGCCTGTAACTCTATTTTGACCTTAGAGTTTCAAGTTTATGGTTTAGTTGTATTATCCTGAGGTGTGTAGGGTGGGTCCTCTTATTTAAGCTCAGAGTTCATAGTGAATAAAGACACTTTAGTATAAGGTTTGAAATCAATCCCCAAAGAGTTAACCTGACTAACTTAAGTTTGACTCTGAGTCTTGAAGTTGTTTTCTTAGGAGGCAAAGGACCCAGGCTGGAGTGGACAAAACTGGCTGTAACCAGCTATTACCCCCTACCTGGAGATTGTGCCTGCACCAGTGACCTATAGGTGAACTTTTGACATCAGAGGGCCCTAAATTCCTCCCTCAGATCATGCTAATGCCATCGTTTTCTGCACATGTGACCCATGAAGAGACATGAAGTTTTGAAGAGGCTTTGCTCTTGGGCAGATGAATAAAAGACTTCCTGAAGCTCTTTAACAGATCACCCTCCCTCACACCCTACATCACCCCTAACAATTCTCCCATGAATATCCTGTTCATCACTCCAGCAGGAAGGCCGCTTTGAAAAAGATATCTCCTGTCTCGATGCTTGGTGCCCAGCAATAAACCTTTTCTCTTCTGCAAAGCCGGTGTCTCAGCATTTGGGTTTTTTTCTGTACAACAAGCAAACGGATCCCATTTGGGTTACAGGTTCATCAAGGATTGAGATATTTTAGAGAAAAATGATCGTGATCTTAATCCTATCTTATTTCTCATTTCCTTATTTTCCAGTCCCTTCACACTCTTCTGAACCATGCAAGCCCATATATAGAAAAACATCAAATGCTTTCCAGTAATACTGATTTAAACAATAATGCCAGTGGACTAGAACATGTTCACAGTATAACGACAGTCTGGTAGTACAGAAATATCAAGGCAAAACAGAGCAATTGAATGAAAGTTAATGTGTATCATCACTCATTAGATACAGGAACAGTTGGGGGAAACTATTTCTCTTATCTTCCATTTATTTATCATTAGTATTTCTGTAGCTGCCTAACTATATGCTTGTTACATAAGGAAGTCAATAAAGTTATAATTTTGAAACCGTACCAACAAAATGAAAGATGTAGAAAAGTTTTAGCTTCATACACTTACAGGTGATGTCAGATGCAAAATAATTTTGCTTTTTCCAGAAGCAATAAATCGGGGATATCATGAGCACCAAAAAAAAAATTTATTGCATACTCTGCTATAGCATCACTTAAAGTGAAAGGAAAACAAATAGCCAAGCAGTTTGATGTAACTGAAATCTAAACAGCTGTAAATGCAAATAATATTTCTGTTAAGCTTAGTGATCAGATCTGGAAGTGTGAATTTTTCTCTTCCTACACGAAAGCAAATGTTGATGTAGTCAAAAGACCTAGAATAACACGTACAGTCTTCCTAAAATTAAATACTAAATTATTGTTATTTTTCACTAATAGATACAAAAGTAGCCTTATGGCACAGGCTAGAACTTCTAGCACTATGTTGAGGAAGAGTGGAGAAAGTGGGCATCTTTGTCTTGTTCTTAGAGAAAAAGCCTTGAATTTTTCTCTATTCTGTATGATGTCGGCCGTGGGTTTGTCACATAAGGCCTTTACTGTGTTGAAGTACATTTCTCCTTTATCTAATTTGTTGAGTGTTTTTATCATGAAGATGTGTTGGATTTTATCAAATGCTTTTTCTGTGTCTACTGAAACGATCATATGGTTTGTTTTTTTCCTTCATTCTATTGATGTGATATATATTTACAGATTTGCATATGTTGAACCATCCTGGTATCACTGGGATGAATCTCACTTGATCATGGTTTATGATCTTTTTAATGTGTTGCTGGATTCTGTTTGCTAGTACTTCATTGAGGATTTTCATGTCTGTGTTCATTGGGGATATTTGTCTGTAGTTTTCTTTTTTTGTTGTGTTGTTTTCCATTTTGGGTATGAGGGTAAGGCTGGCATCATAGAATGAATTTGGAAGTATTCCCTCCTCTTCAATTTTCTGAAAGGGTTTGAGAAAAATTTGTGTTAGTTCTTCTTCAAATGTTTGGTAGAATTCATCAGTGAAACCATCTGGTCTGGGGTTTTCTTTGTCGGAAGGCTTTTCATTAGTACTTAATCTCATTATTTGTTATTGATCTGTTTAAGTTTTCCATTTCTTCATGATTTAAGTTTGGTGAGAGTTGTATGTGTCCAGGAATTTATTCATTTCTTCTAGGTATTCCAGTCTGTTCACCTATCGTTTTATGTAGTAGTCTCTTATGATCCTTTGTATTTCTGTGTTATCAGCTCCAATGTCCCCTTTTTCATTTCTATTTTGTTTATTTGAATCTTCTCTCTTTTTTCATTGTTAGTTTAGCTAATGTTTTATTGATTTTGTTCATCTTTTGGAAAAGCCAACTCTTCGTTTCATCGATATTTTCTCTTTTTTTAATCTCTAATGCATGTATTTCTGCTCTAATCTTTATTATTCTCTCCTTCCACTATTTTTGGTTTAGTTTAATTTGTTCTTGTTTTTTTTTTTTTTTCCAGATCCTTCAGGTGTAACATTAGTTTCTTATTTGGAGTCTTTCTTGTTTTTCAGTGTGGGCATTTATTGCTATAAACTTGCCTCTTAGAACTGCTTTCACTGTATTCCATAGATTCTGATATAGTCTGTTTTCATTTTCATTTGTCTCCAGGAATTCTTTAATTTCCTTCTTGATTTCTTCTTTGACCCATTTGCTGTTTAGGAGCATACTGCTTAATTTCCATGTTTATGTATGGTTTCTATTGTCCCTTTTGTATTTGATTTCATGTTTTAGTCCATTGTGGTTGGATAAGGTAGTTGACATGATTTTGACTTTTTAAGTTTTTTTGAGGCTTGTTTTGGCTTGAAGTGTATTTTACCTGATATAAGTATAGCTACTCCTGCTCTTTTTGATTTCCATTTGCATGAAATATCTTTTGCCATCCCTTTACTTTCTGCTGGTGTGTGTCTTTATAGGTGAAGTGAGTTTCTTGTAGGCAGCATATTATTGGTTCTTGTTTTCTAATCCATTCAGCCACTCTGTGTCTTTTAATTGGGGTATTTAATCCATTTACATTTAGGGTTATTATTGATATATAGGGACTCATTACTGCCATTTTGCTATTTTTTTCTGGTTGTTTTGTGGATCCTATTTTTTTTATTTCTGGTTTTACCATCTTCCTTTGTGGTTGAATGGTTTTCTCCAGCTTTCCATTTTGCTTTCTTGCTGTTTATTTTTAGTGTGTCTCTTCTAAGTTTTTGTGTTATGGTTATAATGAGGCTTACAAAAAACATGTTATAGTTATAAGCAATTATTTTAGACTAATAACTTTGATATCTAAGAAAAATGAAAAAAAAAAGCCAACTCTATGCTTTGGCATCATTCTCCCCCCCACCTTTTGACAGTTGTTGTTACAAGACACACCTTTTGATATTGCCTTTCTCATATATGGTTGCTGTAGATGTTAGTGTCTTGTTTGGTTTGTCCTTTATTCTTCATACTAGGTATGTAAGTGGTTTATTCACCACCTTTATGACACTGATGTATTCTAGGGTTGTCTGTTTGTCTTTGAATTTAACTTACTAATGCGTTACGTACCTTCAAATGTTTTCTTGCTGCTCTTTAGCATTGTCTTCCTTCAGACTGAGGAACTCCCTTTAGCGTTTCTTGTAAGGCAGGTCTAGTGTTACTGAATTCCCTTAGCTTTTGCTTGTCTGAGAAAGACTTTATTTCTCCTTCGTATTTGAAGGTTAGTTTTGCTGGATAGGGAATTCTTAGCTGACCGTCTGTTTCCTTTGGTATCTTGAATATATCATCCCATTCTCTTTTGGCCTGTAAGGTTTTTACTGAGAAATATGGTGAGAGAGGTAGTAGGGCTCTGTTGAATGTTACATGTTTCTTTTCTCTTCCCCTAGCTCCAGAAGTTTGAGATTGAAAGTCTTTGCTTTTTAATCATTGTAAAATAGTTACTTTGGGGAGGTCAAGATGCAGGGAATCATCTATTCTGCCATCTTGATGATGTCACTCTCCTCATTTTTTTTTACCAAATGTCTTGTTCTGTTCCAGGATCCTGTTGCTTTCTCCTCTTATTTGTGTTAACTCTCACTTCCTCTCACATGTAAGGATACTTGTGATGGCATTTAGGGAGCATCCAGGGTAATCCAGGATAATCTTCTTTTTTCAAGTTCCTTAATTTAATTACACCTGCAAAAACTTTACCATAGAAAGTATAGTTCCAGGTATTAACATGTCTTTGGATGGCCATTACTCAGTCTAGTACAGAGTTGTGTTTATAGTATTTCTTATTATCCTTTTGAAGTTCATGTCATCAGTAGCTATGTTCTCTCTTTCATTGTCTGTGGTATAATCAAACAATACATTGTTACTATTATTGCTTTTAATAAACATCTGTCTATTTGATTAATTCACAATAAAAGCATTAAAAAATTTTATCTTCATTTATTCTTTCTCTGAGGTTTTTCCTTTCTTTATGTAGACCCTGTTTCTGAAGTATATCATATTTCTTCTCTTCAAAGATCTTCTTTTAACATTTTTTACAGGGCAGGCTTTCTGGCAATGAATTCCCTAGGTTTTTGTCTGAGAGTCTTTATTTCTTCTTCACTTTTGAAGGACAATTTCACAGCCTATAAAAATTCTACGTTGGTGGTTTGATTTTCAACAGTTTAAATATTTTATTTCACTCTCTTCTTGCTTGCATGGTTTCTGATGAAAAACCCACTCTAATTTTTATACTTTCTTCCTCTATAGGTTAGATTTCTCACCCCCATGCTGGCTTCTTTTAACACCTAGTCTTTGTCTTTGCTTTCTGAAATTTGACTATGATACACCTAGATGTATTTTTTTTTTCCAAATTAATCTTTCTTGGAGTTTTCTGAGTTTCTGGATCTGTGGTTTGGTGTCTGCCCTTAGTTTTGTTAAATTTGCAGCCATTTTTAGTTCAAATATTTTTTCTGCTTCATTCTCTCTTTTCACTTCTAGTATTCCCTATATAAAGATGTTACAACTCTTGAAACTGTCCCATAGTTTCAAGAAATTGTGTTCTGGTGTTTTTACTCTTTTTTTTTTTTTCTTTTTGTGTTTCAGCTTGGGAAGTTTATACTGATCTGTCTTTAAGTTCACTGATTCCTTCCTTGGCTGTATCAACTGATGAGTCCTTCATTTTGTTACAATGTTTTAGATTTATAGCGTTTCTTTTTCATTGTTTCTTGCAGTTTTCATCACCTATCTGTTCTTACATATTGCATACTTTTTGCACTAGAGGCCTTAACGTATTAATCCTAGTAATTTTAAATTCTTTGTCTGGTAATCCCCAAATTTACATCATATCTGAGTCTGATGCCAGTGCTTGTTTTGTCTATTCAGAGTGTGATTTATCTTGCCCTTTAATATGCTTTTTAATTTTTTTGAAAGGCAAACATTGTATATTGGGCAATAGGAGCTTAGGTAAGTTGGCCGTTAGTGTGAGGTTTTAGTTAATCTAGCTAACAATTGGGCTGTGTTTAATCTTTGTTATACCTGTAGTTAGCAAGAACTCCAGATTTATCTCATATCCTTGTTTTTCCCTTCCCTGTTGTCTCTGGGCTTTCTTGAGAAGTATTTTTAAACAGAGCCTGAGTCTTGCAGCTCTTTCATCTTTAACCCATTTTTATTACCCTGTAGTCCTCGCTTATTTGTGGGGGATATGTTCCAAGAGCCCCAGTAGATGCCTGAAATAGCAGATAGTACTAAACCCTATATATATTATATATATTTTAATCTGATAACTGAGATAGCTAAGTGACTAACAGGTGGGCACTTTATACAGTGTGGATTCTCTGGACAAAGGGATAATTCACTTCCCCAGCAGGATGAAGCAGAACAGCACAAGATTTCATCGTGCTACTCAGAATGGCAGGCATTTTAAAACTTACAAATTGTTTATTTCTAGAATTTTCAATGTAATATTTTCAGACTGTGGTTGACTGCAGGTAACTGAAACCACAGAAAATGAAATCACAGATAATGGGGGACTACTGTACTAGAGCTTTATTGGGGTGGTGGCAAGGACTGAGGACAGCAAGCATTTTACAGGCTTATGATTAAGTCTGTCTTTTAGTGTGCTCGTGTCTCTATATTATGATATAAACATATACAAATACACACACGTACATATATACATACATACACACACAAATGCACGTGTATGTATACAGTCATCCCACAGTATCCTCAGGGTATTGGTTGCAGGACCCCGGCATATTCCCAAAGCTGTGTAAGCTCAAGTCCTGTAGTTGGCCCTGCAGAACCCACATATACGAAGTCAGGCCTGCTGTATATGTGGGTTCAGTGTCTCACCGATACTGTATTTTGGACTTGCAGTTAATTATTCTGCAGATGCAAAGCTCTGTATAAGTGGACCCCTGCAGTTCAAACGCATGTTGTTCAAGGGTGGACTGTATTTGTATTATAAACATTAGTCCTTTTACTGTAATATAAGATACAAGTACTTTCCAGTGTTTAATTTGTCTTTTTACTTTGCTTATGGTTCTTTTATGCAAGTTTAAAAAAACTTAGTTGAATTTGTCAATCCTTTTTGTTAATGAGTCTGGATTTCATATTTAGAAAAAAATTTGTTTACTCACAGGTTATAAAGGTATTGACCTATTATTCTTCTGTACATGTACAGTTTCATATTTACTTTTGTTCTCTGATATTTTTAGAATTTACTGTAGAGAATGGTGTACGGAATTTATTAAATTTTAATCTTTTTTATATGTCTATTTAATTGTCCCAACATGACTTATCAAAAAGGTAGTATTTTTTCTCACTTACTAGAGATTTTACTTTTACCAACTACTAAATTTTTATATGTGCCAGAGTCTATTTCTAGCATTTGCTGTGTATTTCCATTTGTATTGCACCAATACATGATCTTTTACCTACAGATTCTTCATGTTTCAATATCGAGTCACAAAATCTACCTCCTTTTAGCTCCTCTTTCAGAGCATTTTCCTAGATATTTCTGCTTATTTATTCTTTCAAATAAACTTGACAACCAATGCTTTTAGCATTAAAAAAAAAATTAATGACATTTTTCTTGGGATTGCATTAAATTTATAAATTCATAAATTCATTAGGTTTATTCATTCCACATAATAACAAGTATTTCTTTATAATCATTCAATATTACTTTTGTGTTGTTTAGGAACATTTTATAATTTTTCTCATGCAAGTTTTATATGTTTCTTAAGTTTATGTCTAGTTATTTTCTCATACATTTTGGTATTTATCAATGATGTCTGGTCCTTCATTATTTTTCTAACTAGTTATTGTTTGTGTGTATGAAAATTCTTGATTTCTCTATGTTAGTTTTGTATTTACTAGTGCATCATTTTAAAAGAAAGGCATATGGCCAAGAATTACTAGACTTGTGAAGAAAACCTCTTATAGGAAAGACAAAGACCAAAATAGGAACACTAACTCAGGGGAAAGATAGTTTATGCAATGTAAAAGAATCCCTGGCTCTTCCACAATTAAAACAAAACAAAACTTTTCATTCATATCTGAGAAGATGCAAGAGAAGTTTATATGCAGGGAATAAAAATAGGATGCAATCATGAAAGGAACACTTAGGGGAAAAAAAAGCAACCTTGAGAACTTTTTCTAAGTGTTAAAATAGAGAAAATTTCCTCTCAAGGAAAGCAATAAGACAAAGAGGTGAAAAACAGATGAAAGGCTATGAAATCAGAGTTCTAGTAGAAGTTCTAGGAGAGAAGAAAAAAAGAGATAGAGAAAGAGAGAGAACAGAAAAACAAGTTGAATAGAAGAAATAATTCACAGAACTTTTCGTGAAATGAAGGGTATAAATTTGCAGACAGAGAAGGCTTAGTACATACCCAGCAAATGGACAGAAATAGACCCAAACCAACATAAATCATTGTAAAGCTTCAGAAGACTAGGGAAAAGAGGAGGTCCTATAAAGTTTCAGAAACAGAGAGAAAAAATATCACATGTTCATATATATATATATGTATAGCAGGAATTAGAATGGTTTCAGATATCTTAACACAACAGAGGAAGATAGAAGACAGTGGAGTGATGCATTCAAAATGTGAAGGCAAAAGATTTCCAAATTAGGCTTCTATACCTGGCTAAATTCACAATCAAATGTGAGCGTAAAATAAATACATTTTCGGATAAATGAATTCATGCAAATGAATGCTTTCAAAAATTAATATTAATACCAGCACATAATCATAATGATAATAATTACAATAAATTACAATATAAATATGAGGAGAAGATAAGGAAAAGAGGAAGTATGTGTATCTGTAGTTTGGCAGGGTGGGAGTAGGGTACCTGTGAAAAATAGCTAAATCTTCATCTTCTCTAATTAGAAGGTAATCACTATTTCCTAAATCTGAAACATAAAGTGGTAACAATACCTGTATATTTTCTAAATATATTGTATTAAATGGCCAAAGTATGAAAAATGGGAATTTCTAGGTAGCAGGAAATGTAGGTGTAGATGAGAGAAATGTTATTGTTCTTAAGAAGCCTAGTAAACCTCTTGAATTTTAAAACTATGTGCACCTGTAACTATCATTGAAAAAAACAATTATTTAAAATTATAACTGCAAAAATAATGTATGCTTATAATAAATAGCTAAAATAATACAACAATGCATTTTCATCACCTGGAAATTAGCATGTTGAAATTTGTAAACATGCATCCAGGCATCCTTTTATTAATATATGCAGTTAAAAACTACTGAGATAGCCAGATAGAAATATTTTTAAATTAAGTCAAATTATAAAGCTGCTTTTTTCCCAAAAGTATTTTATCTATTTTTATTTTTGAAAAAAGCATAGCCGAATAAATGATATGTAACTGAATTATTTGACTAATTTAAGATATATGGTTTGTTATTACAGCATGTACTGTTTCCTAAGAGGCCTCTTTAAACTTACGAAAAATTATGAGTATCTGTAAAATGTTGGAATTGTTATATTTTCTTTTTTACTACTTTTTTTTAAGTTTAGAAACAACTGAGAACCAACTCTGAAAGGGTAGAAATAATGTAACAACCAGTGCTTTTATCTTAGCTTCTCCGTTCCTAAATTTATTTTCTGACTGACTGAGGCTTTTGAAAATAAGATTCTAATGTTAGAAGATTTCTTCTTGCCCTGAAGCAATCACAGGCATTCTTGATTGCACAAGGACTTTAAAAGTGCATTTGATATCGGGATCATCCATTTTAGATATCAGTGAATAACTGATATTATTTGAATGACAATTTTGGAGGAGGAATAATTTACAAGGCAACTCTGCTTTATAGGTCCTTTAATCTTTCTTTTTCATAGGATCCTCATTATAAGCTCTTGTAAATATGATTTTCAAAATCCAACATTTTTAGCAAGAACTTTGTGCATTACACCTTTGTGTTGCCTATGAAATTGATATAATTCTTCTATCATACTCAGTTAATAAGTGGTCATAACTGGGTCATTCATTGTAGGTCTTATAATAATAATGGTCGTAAAAAGAATTACATGTAGAGCCATGTGAAGTTGCTTGTGCTTATTTAGAAAAAAGTTCTTAAGCTAGGTGATGACTTACAATGAATTTCTTTTTCCTTTCATGCCATTTTCCCATGTATTACTGAGTTCTTAAAGGCCACCCTAAGTAAATGTAAGTATTACTGTGAAGTGCTACTTTTTCCCAGCATTGCACAAAGTGCATTTCCAGAAATGCTAGTTCCTCGGATGCTAATAACAGTAACACAGAAAGAGGTTCTGTGATCTGATAACTTGTGAGAGTGGAAAGTTACACAGGTTTCTCTATTTCTCATCTTCAAAGAAAATTTAACATCCTAATGTTCATTCTAATCTTCAAAATGTGTATATATTATTCAATTTTCCAAATGTATTTGAATCTACCTCTCCCTCTCCATTTTCAGACCATTTCAAGGAATTAGTGTCCTTCTGATTATATGTTGAGAAATGCTTTTATAGACGAACATAGATGACAAGTGGAAAATTTGGAATTTTTTTAAATTTAATTTTGTCAATATACAATGTGGTTGATTATTGAGGCCCATGTCCGAAACCTCCCTCCCTCCTGCCTCTCCCACCTCCCTCCCAACAACCTCATATCTGTTTGCTTGTTGTGTCAACTTCAAGGAATTGTAATTATTGTCTCTTCTTCCCTCTCCCCCCAGGTTATTTGTGTATTTATTTATTTATTTTAGCTCCCACAAATAAGTGAGAACATGTGATATTTCTCTTTCTGTGCCTGACTCATTTCACTTAATATAATTCTCTCTAGGTCCATCCATGTTATTGCAAATGGCAGTATTTCATTCTTTTTTATAGCAGAGTAGTATTCCATTGTGTAGATGTACCACATTTTCCTTATCCACTCATCTGATAATGGACATTTGGGCTGGTTCCAACTCTTAGCTATTGTAAAGAGTGCAGCAATGAACATTGGGGAACAGGTATACCTTCGACTTGATGATTTCTGTTCTTCTGGGCATATTCCCAGCAGTGGGATAGCTGGGTCGTATGGTAGATCTATCTGCAATTGCTTCAGGAACCTCCAGACTATTTCCCATGGAAGCTGCACCATTTTGCAGTCCCACCAACAATGTATGAGAGTTCCTTTTCCTCTGCAACCTTGCCAGCATTTCTCATTCACAGTCTTCTGGATATTAGCCATCCTAACAGGGGTGAGATGGTATCTCAGTGTGGTTTTGATTTGCATTTCCCGAATGCTGAGTGATGTTGAGCATTTTTTCATATGTCTGTTGGCCATTCATATATCTTCCTTTGAGAAGTGCCTATTTAGCTATTTAGCCCATTTTTTAAATTGGGTTACTTGCTTTTGGTGTAAAGTTGTGTCAGTTCCTTGTATATTCTGGATATTAATCCTTTGTCAGATGTTTATTTTGCAAATATTTTCTCCCACTCTGTTGGCTGTCTTTTAACTCTGTTAATTGTTTCTTTTGCTGTGCAGAAGCTTTTTAGTTTGATATAATCTTATTTGTCTATGTTTCCTTTGGTTTCCCATGCTTTTGGGGTCATATTAATGAAATCAGTGCCCAGTCCTACTTTCTGAAGTGTTTCTCCTATGTTTTCTTTAAGAAGTTTTATTGTTTCAGGGTGCATACTTAAATCTTTAATCCATTTTGAGTTGATTTTAGCATATGGTGAGAGATATGGGTCAAGTTTCATTCTCCTGCATATGGATATCCAGTTATCCCAGCACCATTTGCTGAAGAGGCAGTCTCTTCCCCAGTGTATAGGCTTGGTGCCATTGTCAAAGATCAGATGGCTGTAGGTGTGTGGGTTGATTTATGGATTCTCTATTCTATTCCATTGATCAGTATGTCTGTTTTTATGCCAGTACCATGCTGTTTTGGTTATTATAGCTTTGTAGTATAGTTTAAAGTCAGGTAGTGTTATGCCTCCAGCTTTATTTTTTTTGCTCAGCATTGCTTTGGCTATGTGTGGTCTTTTATTGTTCCATATAAATGTCTGGATAGTTTTTTCCATTTCTGAGAAAAATGTCACTGGAATTTTGATGGGGATTGCATTGAATAGGTATATCACTTTGAGTAGTATGGACATTTTCACAATGTTGATTCTTCCAATCCAAGAGCATGGGATATCTTTCCATCTTCTTGTGTCCTCTTTAATTTCTCTCAGCAGTGGTTTGTAGTCCTCATTATAGCAATTTTTCACAACCTTGATTAACTCTATTCCTAAGTATTTTATTTTTTTGGTGGCTTTTGTAAATAGGCTAGCTTTCTTGATTTCTCTTTCTGCATGTTCACTATTGGAGAATAGAAATGCTACTGATTTTTGTGTGTTGATTTTGTATCCTGCAACTTTGCTGAAATCATTTATCAACTCCATGAGGTATTTTGTAGAGACTTTAGGCTGTTCAATATATAGGATCATGTCATCTGAAAACGGAGATTTTGACTTCATGTTTTCCAATCTGGATGCCTTTTATTTCCTTCTTTTCTCTGATTGTTCTGGCTAGTACTTCCAGTGCTCTGTTGAATAGGAGTGGTGAGAGTGTGCATCCTTGTCTAGTTCCTGTTCTTAAAGGAAAAACTTTGAGCTTTGTCCCATTCAAGGTGATATTGGTGGTGGGTTTATCATTTACGCCTTTAATAATGTTGAGATACTTCCTATCTATACCTAACTTGTAGAGGGTCTTTATCATGAACGAATGTTGAATTTTATCAAACACGTTTTTAGCATCTATAGTGATGATTGTATGGTCTTTGTCTTTGATTTTATTGATGTGGTGTATCACATGTATTGATTTGCATATGATGAACCAACCTTGCATCACTGGGTTGAATCCCATTTTATCATGGTGTATAATTTTGCATTTCTGTTGCTGTATTCTGTTAGCTAGTATTTTATTGAGGATTTTTTGTCTATATTCATGAAGGATATTGGCCATTAGTTTTCTTTTTTTGTTGTATCTTTACCTAGTTTTGGTATCAGGGTGATGTTTGCTTCATAGAATGAGTTTGGGAGAATTGCCTCTGTTTCAATCTTTTGGAATAGTTTGTAGAGAATTGGTGTCAATTCCTCTTTGAATGTTTGGTGGAATTCTGCTGTGAATCCATCTGGTCCTGGGCTTCTCTTTGTTGGTAGCCTTTTGATAACAGCTTCAATCTCCTTTATTGTTATTGGTCTGTTCAGATTTTCTACGTCTTCTTGGCTCAGTTTTGGGAGCTTGTGTGTGTCCAGAAATTTATCCATTTCCTCCAGATTTTCAAATTTGTTGCCGTATAGTTGTTTGTAGTAGTCTTGAATGATTCCTTGTACTTCAGAGGTATCAGTTGTAATATCACCTTTTTAATTTCTAATTTGTGTTATCTGGATCTACTCTCTTCTTTTTTTTTAGTTAGCCGTGCTAATGGTTTGTCAATTTTATTTATCTTTTCAAAAAACCAACTTTTGGATTCATTGATCTTTTGTATTGTTTTTTGGGATTTCAATTTCATTAAGTTCTGCTGTGATCTTAATGATTTCTTTCTGTCTGCTAACTTTGGGTTTGGATTGTTTTTGTTTTTCTAGTTCTTTAAGGTGAAGTGTTAGGTTGTTCACTTTCCATCTTTCCATTCTTCTGAAGTAAGCATTTAATGCAATAAATTCCCCCCTTAGTACTGCTTTTGCAGTATCCCACAGGTTTTGGTATGATGTATCATTATTTTCATTAGTTTCAATAAATTTTTTGATTTCCTGTTTGATTTCTTCTTGGACCCATATGTCATTAAGTAGAATGCTGTTTAATTTCCATGTGTTTGTATAGTTTCCAGAATTTCATTTGTTATTGTTTTCTAATTTTAATCCATTGTGGTCTGAGAAAATACCTGGGATAATTCCAATTTGATTTGTGACCTGATATGTGATCTATCCTGGAGAATGATCCATCTGCTGATGAGAAGAATGAATATTCTGATGTTGTTGGATGGAATGTTCTGTAGATATCTGCCTAGTCCAACTGGTCTAGAGTGTTGTTTAGATCTTGTGTTTCTCTGATGATTCTTTTCCTAGATGATCTGTCCAATATTGATAGTGGAGTGTTCTGTTCCCCTGTATTATGATATTAGTGTCTATTTCCTTCTTTAGGTCTAATAGAGTTTGCTTTGTAAATCTTTGTGCCGTGACATTGGGTTCATATATATTTATGATTGTCATGTCTTCTTGATGGATGAATTCTTTTGTCATTATGTAGCAGTCCTTATTATCTCTTTTTATGGATTTTAGTTTAAAGTCTATTTTGTCAAGTAGAATAGCTACCCAAGCTCATTTTTTCTTCTGTTTGCATGGTAAATCTTTTTTCCATCTTTTCACTCTTAGTCTATGTGAGTATTTAAAGGTTAAGTCGGTCTCTGGAAGGCAGCATATAGTTGCGTCTTCCATTTTAATCCAGTCAGCCAGTCTGTGTCTTTTGATTGCGAATTTAATACTTTTACATCGAGTTGTTATTGAAAAGTGTTGATTTACTCCTTGCATTTTATTGATTTTTTCGGATATCTTAAGTGTCTTTTGTTTCTTTCTTTCTGATTTACTGTTTATCTTCTGTATTTGTTGGTTTCTTGGGTTGTAGATAAACTTTTTTTTTTCTCTCTTCATTGTTGGCATTTTTATTTTACTAGTGGGTTTTGATTTTTCTTCAGTTTTTATGGCAGTGGTACTTATTTTACAGGTACAAAATCCAGTACTCCCTTGAGAATTTCTTGTAAGGGTGGTCATGTGGTAGTGAACTCCCACGGTTTTTGTTTGTCTGAGAAATATAGTATTTGCCCTTCATTTCAGAAGGATAGCCTTGCAGGGTAGAGTATTCTTGGCTGGCAATCTCTGTCTTTTAGTATTTTGAATATATCATCCTATTCCTTTCTGGATTTTAGGGTTTGTGATGAAAAGTCTGATGTTAGTCTCATTGGGGCTCCCTTATAGGTGATTTGACACTTCTCTCTTGCAGCTTTTAAGATTCTTTGTCTTTGTGTTTTGCCAATTTGACTATAACATGTCTTGGAGAAGACCTTTTTGGGTTGAATACAGTTGGGTATCTTTGAGCTCCCTGAATCTGAAGATATGTGTCTTTTCCTATACCTGGGAAGTTTTCTGCCACTATTTTGTTGAATATGTTTTCAATGCAATCTCCTTTTTCCTCCCCTTCTGAAATACCCAAGACTCAGCTATTTGAGTGGTGAAGGTTGTCTGATATCTCTCTTAGATTTTCTTCAATGTTTTTAATTCCTTTTTCTTTCTTTCTTTCTTTTTTTTTTTTTGTCTGCCTGTGTTATTTCAAACAGCCCATCTTCAAGATCAGAAGTTCTCTCTTCTGCTTCTGCAAGCCTGCTGGTTAAACTCTCTGTTGTGTTTTTTATACCATTGAATGAATTCTTCAGCTCAGCAAGCTCTGCTACATTCTTTTTCATGGCGTTGATTTTCTTGTACATTTCTTCTTTCAGGTCCTGTATACTTTTCCTTGTTTCATTGTGCTGTCTAGCTGAGTTTGCCTGTATCTCGTTTTGTTTCCTTAGAATTATCACTTGAAATTCCTTGTCAGATATTTCAAGAGTTTCTTGTTCTATACGATCTAGAGCTTGAGAGTTATTACCCTTTGGTGGTGTACTTTCTTGATTTTTCATATTTCTTGTATCTTTCCTTTGTTGTTTAGTCATTACGGCAAGGGATTTCACAGTTCACTATTTTGATGCTATTATCTGGCTAGGATGCTTCTGGGGCTGGCAATTTGACACAGCTGACTCAGTGTCTGCTCGGTCACCTATTGGTGCTTCAGGCACGTGGTCACCTCAGGTCTTGGGCCTCTCTGGGGAGGTGCATCTCTGGTCAGTGTGCACTCAGCCATGCTGGGGATAAGGCCTTGCAGTGGTGAGGCCTTTCTGCTAGCTTGTGTGCTGGCGCCATGGGGCATGTGGTCTCCATGGGACTCAGGCCTCTCCGGAATGGTGCTTCTCTGGTCAGCATGCACTCGGTCGGGCTGTGGATAGGGTCTGGCAGTGGTGAGGCCTACCTGCTCAGTCATGTGCTGGTGCCGCTGGGTGTGTGGTCTCTGTGTGACTTGGGCCTCTCCAGCTGCATGCCCCCTCCAGGTTTTTAATAAGACTTTGTCCTCCAGCTGGTCTGCCATGCCACTCCTCTCTCTGGTCTCCTCTTCTGCTGCTGCTCCTGCTGCTGTTGCATCACCCTGCTCTCCAGTCTGCACTGGGACCATGCAAAATTTAGAATTTTGTCAAATGTGTTATCTGATATTTTTGATGTTCAGATTTAAATTTGGGAACCACATGGTTAGAATCTTCTCAAGATACACTTAACATTTGAATTGGCATCAACCAAATAGAATTTCTTTAAATTTATATTTCTCAGATAATGGTTTAATATACATTGTTATTCTTAGATAATAAATCCAAATTATTTTTCCCCAAAGATTGATCACTGAAGGCACAATTGGTAACACATTAATCGAATCAGTGGGAATAAGGAACCTGGAATAGATACATATTTCATCTTTTTGCCTCTGAAAAGAATTACGTCTTTATCCAAAAAATAATTATTGAACATCTACTATGTGCCAGTAGCTACCATGTTCTGGGGATACAGCAAAGAACAAAATGAGAAAATATCCCTGCCCTCTCAGAGTGTATCTTTTATTGAGTTAATAATTGCTAACCTTTGTTAAGCATTTTTCTAAATGCCTTTTGTATGTTAGCTTACTTGCTTCTCAACAACCCAATATAATGGGCACAAATATTATGCCACTTTACAGGTGAAAAAATTAAGGCACAGGAAAGCTAAAAAATGTTCTTAATGTCACATGTTTAGTAACTATCAGATATAGAATTTGAACCCATTGAATTAAGCTGTTAAATACATTATCATAAGCATTATCTCTTCACTTCTTTTCTTGTCATTGAATGTATGGCTTCTTTTGTATTTGAATTATTTGAGGCCTCAAGTGCTTTTTATGGATCTTTGGATTCTTAAACATCATTCAGGCAAGATGGAATTATTCTAATATTTTAATGTAAGCAAATACTTAGAAATATTTAAATAAACAATTAATTGTTCAGTCATTTGGAGTCAGCATTTTAAAAGCTTTTAAATACTGTTTGTACCATTGAGGAATTTTTAGCATGGAAAATACTTGGCTGTTTCTAAATATCATCTACCATTTTGTTGTCCACTACTGCATATCATATTACATATCATTTACAACATTAGTGCATTCATAATTGTTGACTTTTTAACAAAAGTTGGTCACACAGCTAGAGTAATCCGAGTACACACATTCAGCTCTTTATTAGAAATTTGATACCTTGGGTCTTGAAAGATACTTAGGATTCCTCTACAAGGAAAGAAGGAAATGTAACAGAGGAGGGAGCACTCCAAACAGAGGGAAATAAGTAGTCAGAGACACAGGGGAGCTAGGAATGGTTTATTGTAGCTGGAGACGAAGCTGAAGAGATAATTTCTAATATTCAATATATATAGGGGAAAAAAGAATGTAGTATTCCTCAAGTGTTGTTGCAAGATTTAAATGTTTGGTTTATTAGTTTTTTAATAGCATGCAAGATGTAATTAGGCTTACAAAAAACAATTCATGCATAATTCTTAACAGCATGCATACAAATAATTTACACACTATAAATGTTTTTGCAATTTACACTGTCACTTTGTTTTTCAACTTTAATTCCCCATCCTTCCTATAAGTCAATGAACAAAAATTCAGAAAAAGAAACTTCTCTTCAGAGATGCTCTACAGATATCCTGATTTTATATTTTATCAGCAGAGAATGTTAAGGAACAAAACCTTAGGAGACATGTCATTCAGATATGAGGTAAAATGGTACACAGTGATATGGTTCAGGACACGCTGCAACAAAAATATTTTAAACAAAAGAATTTGAGAAAACTGTGGAAGCAAGAAGGTCACTCTCTGAACTTTTCCTTCCCTTCTGCTCTGAAACAGGTTATAAACTCTAGGAAGGATTTTCTTACCTTCCCCTTAAGCAGGTCATTAGGCCCTCATGTAAGAGGTGCCCTCCCTATACTCAAAAAAAGATGGTTCTTATCTCTGAAGATGAAGGGTCACAGAGAAATCTTAACAAACAGGCCTTGCTATGTTTCCTCCAGTTTATTACTATTTGATTATCCTTTTCTATTCAGTCATACTTCTCCACAACTATCTACCTCTTCATCAAACCTAGCATAAAGATAAATACAGAGGTTTATACTTGCTTTGGGTCTTCATTTCCTTATGAAGTTTCCCATGTCACCTAAAACTTATTCTATTAATTACATTTCTGTACTCTTCTCTTGTTAATCTGTGTATTGTTATAAGGGTTTCAGCCATACACTTAAGGTAAGTGAGGGAAAGATATTTTTCCTCCCTTACAATGGAATGGCATATTTACACTCTGGAATTCAGGAGAATTTAGATATAAAATCTTATAAAAACTGAACAGTATATTCAATATGTTTTCATTTTATGTCTCCAAGTGTTGGGAAAATGGAACAATTTGGTCAGGCTCTCCTCACCTGGGAGCCGGTTCAGGGTCATTCAGTAAACATTTGCATGTGTATGTGCAGTAAGCACACCTGCAAGGCAGCACCACTTTGGCTGGTGTTTTACTGCCTCAGGTGCCTGCCCTGCATGGCCATGTTTTTACCAGACCTGCAGCTTCCAAGAATGGTGTGGCCAATTACTTAGCTCATAGACCTACGTGAAGGGGTCTGGTGACCCAGCCTGGTGTGGAAGGGTCTGGTGACCCTTGGGGCTCCAGACCAAGCCCTAACTCAACCATCAGCCCAGTCAGTGCAGGATTACTGGCAGGTAAAAGAGCCACAACAACTAGCTTGGTTGCCTAGCTTTACAATTGGCATCAGAACAGGATTAAGAGCTAGACAATTGGTGCTGTGAGGAATCTAGGCCTCGCAGTAGCCCTTGTCATAGACAGACACCAAGTAATATTGTTCTAGATAACTGTGACCCTGAAGGATGCCTAATCCGTATTTGTGGTCCAGTAGCATAGTGGAATGAGATTGGGTATCAGAAGACTTCGTTTCAGTTCCAGGTTTTTTAATCAACTATGTGCTCTTAACAAAAGTATCTGTGGTGCTAGGGCTGGTTCTGGAGCTCACAGACCCCTCAAGCCCATTCCAGACTGGGTCACAGACCCTTTACACGCCAGGCTGGGTCATGAGACCCCTTACATGCAGGTCTATGAACTAGGTAACCAGCAAACAGGTCCTTGGAAGCCATAGGTTGGAAAGCATGGCTGCAAGCATGGTGGCTGCCCGAGGCAGTAAACTCCAGCCAAGGTGGCAGCACTGCGCAAGTGCAGTAACTCCATCCACACACTACCTGCTTACAAAGAATGTTGCACCACCCCCAAACTGCCCCAGGCAAGGGGGCCTGATTAAATTATTCTATTTTCTCAACTGTATCCTATTCATGTATATTTCAGTTTCCTTACAAAAATAGAATAAATTTTCCATCCAAGTTCATACAGGATAATAATAATAAGAATAGTAATAATAAGTAATGTCTTTGAGCACTTAGCATAACCCAGGCTTTGTGTTAAATGCTTTATTTAATCCTACAAATAATCCTGTGGGGTGAGTAGTAGTTTTATTATCTTAAAAATAAAAGGATTAATTGATGCAAAGAGAGATTAGCAGACTTGCTTATTGTCACAAAGACTGTAAACCTCAGATCAGACTCAAATCTAGTTTCATCTGAGGACAGAATTGATGTGCTTAATCTCTTTCCTCCCCAGAAAAGTGGCTTTTTTATTAGAGAGGTTGGGATTAAGTATAGAGGGGTTTAAGCTTTCCATTTTATTACGTCTTTCTGATGTTACTAAATGCATTTTATATCCAATTTAAAGTGTCTCAATCAGTTTAAGATGTTTTTATCCTTACGATATATCTCTGCAAGAAACTTTATGAGTAGAAAGAAAATGAAGAGGCTTTTCTAGGCGAAGGTTAACAGTTTTTAATTTCTAAAGCTTTTTTCTTTTCGTTTTATTTTCTCTTTAATGGAAGCAGTTGAATAGATTTGGTTCAAAGCTTGCAAGCAAAACAACCATATCTTTCATACAAATGAAATTATAATTTAAGCAAGCTACATATGAAAAAGAAATGCTGTATTGCAGTTGAATAATCTAGTCCATGCTAGTTTGGATGATTATGAAAAAGGAACTGTTTAAAAGCAAATTTATAACTAAATTCCCATGAAAAATCTTTATATTTGGTCCTATAATTATAAGAATTTACTTCTTAACAGGCAGATTTCACTATTTTTAAAAAGTGTACAAAAAATACCGACATTTATTTAGTATCTGTCACGTGCCATGCACTGTGTGGTTGGCATCTACTTATATTATTTCATGTAATACTTATAGCACCTCTACTGAACAGATAATATCATTCTTAACTTATAGATGAGGAAGCTGAGGCCCATAGAGTTTGAATGACTTAACCATGTTATATATCTAGTAAGTAATAGAGCTGAGATTCAAATCTCGGTCATTTTCTTTAATCCCAAATACGTGAATTTTTCATTTGACTTAATTATTCTTCAAAAAAATAAATTGGTGTAATTGCAATAACTTGAAAATTAACATTAGGAAACTAATATGGCTTTGCTTTATAATAAAATGGTAAAAGAGAATAGATTCAGATATGAAAGTGTTTTTATTGCCTTACAGGACATTGGAAATATTTCGCATTCAGTATTTTCATCTCCAGTATATCAATAAAAATATTGCTTGTTAAACCTGGTGATAGTAGTATCCTTGTCCCCAAATGCTTGGCTAAACAAAGAATGCCTAAATACAAATGTAAGTTACAAACATATATAGAAGTTTCTACCATGAACTAGCTGGAAATGTCTTTCTGCTTCAGTTTCTCCACTTAATTCAGCAAACATACTGTATTGTTAGCATGTGTAAAGAAGGCATCATGCTAAATTTAGAGGACTGCACTAGAGATTAATTCTTACAAGGAGCAGAATAATTACCTAAATAAAATACAATTCAAAGAAGACTGAAATTTAAAAAAGAAAAAAGGTTCATTCTCTCAAGGATCTAAATAAGTACCTAAGTAAAATACAATAAAGATTGAGATTTAAAAAAAAAAATAAAAAACAACTATTAGAGAGATGTGATTTAAGTATTCTGGAATTTTGTAAATAAAAGATTATCTATGGCTTGGAAAACCAAAGAAGGATTCCTGGAAAAATTATCGGAAGGGCTAGCCTTTAAAAGGTTAATAGGTCTTTATATGTTATTTTTTGTTTTTCTCAGATTATCTTTTTTAGTTTAAAAACATTTAAATCTACAGAAAAGTTGAAAGGATGATACAATGAACACTTTATACACTTCACCTGAATCAAAATTATCAGTTGACATTTAGCTGCATTTGTGCTTGTGTTGTCTCTCTGTCTCTCCACCTTTTATCAATGAACTATTTGAATATATAAATGATTCATAGCATTCATAATAAACAGACATGTGGAAAACATATTACAGATTTCAGACACAATGTGAGTAGAGGAAGAGGTTGGAATAGAAAGGGACTATTTGAGAAAGAGCATAAAGTCTTATGAGGCTGGAACAAAGAGTGAATGTAAGATGCAAAGGAAACAAGAAAATTTGCTTGAGATTAAATTTTAAAGAGCCATTATTGTCACACTAAAAGCTTAGAATTGTATTTTGTAGGTAACAAAAAACCTACTTAGATACTTTTTAGTTATTATTTTACTTGACTACTGTAGCACTTAGATACATTGGCTTGTTCCTCATTTAATTTCACTCATTTATTAGCTTCTAGGATATCTCTTTTCTTAGTTTTCCTTTTTCCTACTTGGTCATTCCTTCATAATGCTTTATGGGTAATTTTTCTCCATTTGACCTGCAAATGTTAGCATTCCCTATGGTTCTACAGCCAACTCTTTGGTCTTCTAGCTCTACTCTTTCCCTGAAGGATATTTTATGCCCTCATGATTTCAACTACATTCAACATATTGATGGCTCCTAAAGTTTATCTCCAGCTCTAATGTCTTCTTCTTCTATATTCACTATACTATTGAGTGTCATTTGCCTGGTTGCTCAAACCCACAAGAAAAGTATTATTTTTGCCTCTTACATCTCCTTACCCCCTCATTTCCAAATCCTGTGGTTTTGCCCTCATGAGCACTTTAACACAACCCTCCTTTCCACTTTAATTGCAACTGCACATACTGTTTCCTTCTCATACTCAATTTTGTCCCATATTTTAAGACAGAGCTGAGATATCTATTTCCTTTGATACTTTTACCCATCACTGCTTATCTGATATAGAGGCTTTTTTTCTGAGTGCTCCCACAGAATCCCTTATTTACCTTTATCATAATCCATTCCAGAACATGCTGTAATCATTTGTTTACATTTGCTTTTCTTTTCCTCTATACAGAATAATCTTTGAGGGAAGAAAGTACATATTTTATCATATTTCTTCCTTGCCAACAATTTGTACATAACAGCCAACATATAAATATTTGTTGGATGAATATATTGAAGGTTTTATTTATTTGTTTTTGAAACTTTAGCATGGAGTTTTGAATAAGAAATTTTCCCAAATGATTTACATAAGGTAGTCTGTCATTGCCTTAGTTTTTGTGTCAGGAAAGTTTTCCTCAGTGAGGCTGATGGCTGAGGAAAGGGTATGTTTTGGTTAATAAACGAGACTCTGTCAAAACAAATTGTATATTTTCTGACCAGAATGTAACCTGCATGAGGTCAGGCAACTGGTTTTTCTTGTTTCCCACTGTCACCCCGGTGCCTAGAAAAATGTGTGGCATAGAGTAACTGCATAGTAAATATTTATTTTAAAAATACATATGCATATAAAAGCACTTATGAATCATATGAGTCTGACATTTTAGAAAATTACTCATGTAACCCACATGCCAGCTGAGGGCACCCTATCTGTTGACATTTAATTCTCATTGACTCAACCCTCTCCCATCCTCCCACCCCCACACCCTCTGCTGGGAGCCCAGAAGTTGAAGGTTTTAGAGCAAGACCATGAGATGTTCACAAGCTGTGTTACATTCATCAGTTTGGCAATTGTATGCAGGACAAACTTTAGATATAAAGGGCTTAATGTGAGAAGACTACATACTCTAAGATCTTAAAGCAGTCTATATATTCCATGTATCACACTTGTCTTAGTCCATTTTCTGCTGCTATAACAGAATACCACAGACTGGGTAATATAAAAATAACATACATTTATTTCTGTCAGTTCTGGAGGATGGGAAGTCTAAAATCAAGGTACCAGCATCTGGTGAGGCTACTATCTGCTCCCAAGATGGTGCCTTATTGCAGCATCCTTCAGAGTGAAGAAACACTGTGTCCTCACATGGTAGAGGAGCATAACAAAGCAAAACCACTCTCACGAGCTCTTTTTATAGTGACATTAATCCATTCATAAGGGAAGAACCCTCATGACCTAATGGTTTTTAGGTCTCCACCTCCCAACACTGTTGCATTGGGGATAAAGTTTCCAACACATAAATTTGGAGGTTACATTCAGACAATAGCAACATTTTATTATAATAATTTTTTATTATGTTTATACACTTTACCAGACCCTATATCCCTGAAGTCTATGTGTGATTCATCTCTAAATCCCTTGTACCAATACCAGTATTTGATATATATTAAGAATTTCAATGTTTTCTGACTAAATAAAGTTAAAATTTAGAAGAGGTTGAAAAGAAAGGAAAGTAGATTCTTATATTAAAACCATAGCTAAGGTATGGAGAGCAGAGCTAAGAGGTTTTTACAAATCAATGTGAATATTAGAGATGAATAAATATTAGACTTGGACTATTGAGATGAGAATACCAAGTACCTGAATATGAGTGGGAAGAATTGGAGAATGCTTCAATCCCTTTTCCCCACCAATGCCCTGGCAACCACTAATTTACTATGTGTGTTTGTAGATTTGCCTATTCTGGATATTTCACTTAGAGTCATACAGCATATAGCCATCTGTGTCTTAGCATAATGCTTTCAAGATTTATTCATGTTGTAGCATGTATCGGTACTTCATTTCTTTTTGGGGGGGTACGATATAAGTATTCTGCAATTAGATAGTAGTGATGGTTGTACAACCTTATGAGAATACTATAAACCAGTCAATCGTATACTTTAAAAGGGTGAATTTTATACCATGTGATTTATTTTTTTATTTTTCAATTTTTTGAAAAGTTTGTTTATTTTTTTATTTTCCAGGATAATTAGTATATTCAAAATTACACAATGTAATCATTTTTTGTGGCCTTTTACCAGTTTCTTGCTAACCCCCTCCCCCCTCCCTTTTTCCCACCTTGAGCAGCCTCAGTTCTGTTCTCTCCTTTTGAAAGTTCAATGAATTACTGGGATTGTTGTACCTTTCTTTCTTTCTTTTTTCTTCATTTGTTTTTAGCTCCCACTTATGAGTGAAGTCACGCAGTATTTCTCTTTCTGTGCCTGGCTTATCTCATTTAACATAATTTTCTCTAAGTTCACCCATGTTGCTGCAAATGGCAGAATTCCATTCTTTTTTATGGCAGAGGTATTCCATTGTGTGTATATATCACATTTTCCTTATCCAGTCATCCATCAATGGACATTTCCATGTTTATCACAGCTCTATTTACAATCAGCAAGAGTTGGAGCCATGTGATTTATATCTCAATTAACAATGAAAGAATATTGAAGAATTTTGGTCTAATGTTATAATTTTACTGTATGATTCACAGATGCATTAGTCTAGATAAATTTAGAGAGATAACAGGAAATTCAAAAACTTCTATTTAGAATTGTGTCATATATATGATGAAAACATATACAGTTGACATTTTGGGTACCATTCATATGCACCAGTGCTCAACTGATGACTTTCATTCAGTGAAAGAATTTCTATTATTCTTTTCTGGTTACTTTTATTTATGATATTTATTAGTACTATGTATATATCAAACACCTCAACTGGAGCTGCAGGGGATGCAGTTTGCTGAAAAGACTTAGGCCAGGACCCAAGTTTCCACACAACCCAGGTGTACCAGACCTCACAAGACCCAGAAGTACATACAAGGTCAGCAATTAAAATCTGAGCTGCACAAAAAGCCTTCCCAAGGGAATCAGCACCAAAGCAGCAATTTAGCTCAACCACAGGTTTCAAGTGCTGGTCCCCACAGGAAGTTCCCCCATTTTAGAAGTAAGCAAAGGACAACAAATTAGTTCTAGTGCAGAGTTTAAATGGTGGGAACAGCAAATAATCCAACACAGAAGTGAAAGAAAAAACAAAGTACCCACAGACCAGAGACAAAGTTTGATATTAACTAGGAAAGATCTCACATCACCAAAGAACACCTGTAAAACCAAGAAGGACTGGAAGGGAGGGGAGAGGACCATGGGCCTCAGCCATTCCCCCTGACATCCACATCCAGCCCAGCAATGACCACTGAACCACCACCAGAAACACCCCGGGCACCCAAGCTAGGGCAGTGAAGGGTCTAAGGCTTCAGCCACACCCCTCTGACATCTGCATCCAGCCCAGCAATGACTGAGCCCATGCTGGAAGCCCTCTGGTCTCCCCTGTAGGAATGAGTGGGGTGCCATGGGCCTCAACCACGTCCTCCTCCTTCCTCCTTCTCCCACCCTATTTTCTTCCCCTTTCCTCTCTCCCCCACCAACTGCTCTGCAACAACATCTTAGAATGTAAAAAAATAATAATATTAATAAATAAACTTTAAAAAAATAAATAAATACATTCAGTAATGTAACTTTTAGGTTTTCTTCAGGTGAATAATCAAGAATTTTTTTAAAACATCCCCCAAAACCACCATTTCATGGTAGCAAAAAATACAGAACAAATTACATGTTTGAAAATAGGGCTTGATTAAAGAAATTCACACAATAGAGTACTAAGTAGCTAGAAATTAATTTTAGAAGGTATTTACTTATACAGTGGATATTTACAGAAGATTAAGTAAAAAATTTGCCCTTATAGTGTACATATCATGTCATATTTTAATTTGAAATACCCATTGTATATATGTTATATATAAATATGCATATATATCTACAAAGAGCAAAATCTATATCAGCAATAATTTTCTCTTAGTCATTTGAAAATGTGTGAATTTTAATCATCAATTTTTAAAAAAATTTATAGAATGAATATGTTTTATTTTTTCAAATGTAAAATGTGAATGTTACTGAAAAGGTTCATGCTTTGGGATACAGTAATATTATTTAGAGTAATTTATTCCAAATAAATGATTGATTATGGCCACAGCATTTGTATATAAGGGTTATGAGGAATTTGACATCTGATCAAGAGAAAAATTCTGACCACAAGTTGGCCAGAGAGCACACAAGATTTATTGGGCAATATCTTGATGTGTTTGCGTGTGATGAATGTCCTGCACAGTAGGAATCTGTACAGAGCTATAGCATGAGAGTACCACTCAGAAAGGGAGGATGTCAAGGGAACTCCCAGCAGAAAGGGGTTCTAGAGAGGATGTTTACATGTTTAGATGATATCATTCAGCAGCATAGTACAGCCTTTGGGTCAGAGAGTTCCAAAGGGCAGCAATGGCTTGGAGTCTTTATGGTCTGGAGTTTATCTTATCTATGGCTGGTAGATGTGTGTGCATTTTCATTGGCTATACAAAGCAGGCAGGTTCTACATAGCTAAAAAGCTGTTAATTTGGAATTGTGTTTAAAACAATTGGATGTTAAAATTTTGACTTCTGAGCTCATCAATCTCAGTCTTTTGTGAAGAAATAAAGAAACTAAGGATCAATATACAGAGGCCATATTTAGCTTATTTATGTAGCTCTATGTGTAATTTTATTCATTAGTAGCTATTTTTTAATAGGCTAGCAAAATATTTGGCATAGCTGTAAAAATTGTTATGCAGAAATTAAAATTCTTGTCTTGGAGCAATATTGAGCATATAGCAAAGGCCTCATTATATAATAGTAACTAAAATAATTTAGGCTATAGACTATTTAAATAGAAAATTTTTACTGTAGTATAAATATATCTATAACTATTCCCTTATAAAAAGCTGAAATTAAATCAACCCAATTTATTTAGCATTTATTTCTGCAACGTGTGTTAAAAAATGGGTTATACTTTCTGCTTTTATTGTTGCATAATTTCAAATTTTTCAAAATTAAAGATTTATCATATGTATAATCAGAAAAAAAAATCTTCTGTTCACATATGTCATATAATATCTACTCAGTATTGACTTTAAGGATGATGTATGTGGAAATAGTGAACAAAAGACCTCCAACAATGTACTCTTCCAGAAAAGAAACTAGAACCCTGGGGGAAAAAAATAAACCTGTCAAAATTATTTTTCTAGATCTCTGGAAATTAAAGGCTAACAACAATCCAAGAAGCTTTTACTCAAGAAAAATGGTTGAATTTCAGTAAGAACAGTTGGCTTTGTGGTGTTTTAATATCCCCTATAATGATTTCTCTCCTCACCTCCAGAGTAGTGTTGAAAATCAACAGGCCTACAATCATAGTCAAAACCATCAGCCTATCAGCCATTAGGAGTAGCAGGATAGGTTTGGAGCACCTCAAAAAGATCATTCTCAGAGTTCTTTTTATCATTTGCTCTGTCTAGCTGTTCCAAAGACTTGATTTTAGTTGACCTTAGGCTTCATTCTGTGAAAATAACTTTTTCCTCAAGGGAATTTGTAAAAAACAGTCAGAGATATTTGTAGAATGTCAGATTGACCTGAGACAGTGATAAGAGGGAAAAAGAGAAATTGACCAAAAAGCTTAAAAGAAAAACCTGGTGAATGATGTGTCCATATGAGGTTTTGAAAAGTTTTAATATGTTCCTGGAAATCTAGAAGCCATGCACATGAAAGGGGCTAGTGCATACCAAGGCTGGTTACATGCCCAGGAAAGACATGACAAGCACTCACATCAGCTTGACCTTGAGATGTTGGGCTAGCACAAGAAAAACACAAAGGCAGAGTTGTAAACTGCCTGCCTATCATAATCTGTTGAGGATCCTTTAGCAAACTTACCATAGACTAGGTGGCTTATAAACAGCAAAAATTTATTGCTCACAGTTCTGGAGGCTGGGGAGTCTAAGATCAAGGTATCTGCAGATTTGGTGTCTCTTGGGAGCCCACTTCTTGGTTTATAGACAACCTCAATCTTACTGTGTTCTTACATGGCAGAAAGGTGAATGAGCTCTTCTGTGTCTCTTTTATAAGGGCATTAATCTCATTCATGAGAGCTTCACCCTCATGACCTAATAACCTACCAAAGGCCCCATTTTCTAATGCCATTACACTATTAGAATTTCAACATATGAGCTTTTGGGGACAAAAGTTTTAGTCTACAGCACTGCCTGAACATTAAATATGTGCTACAACATGCACACAAAGCAGGCCTTACAGAAATGAAACTGATGTAAATAGATTGAAAGTGAAAGGATAGCAGAAAATATCATGTAAACCACATGAGAGCTTGATTGGCTATACTAATACCAGCAAAATTAGATATTAAGACAAAAATTGTTACTTAAGACAAATAAAGACATTTAAAAATATAAAGGGGTCAATTCACCAAGAAGGTATAACAAATACAAACATATGTGCATATATGAACCTGCAAAATACATAAAGCAAAAACAGACAGAACTGATAGAAAAAAGAAACAATTAATAGTAGTATTTTTAGATCTCAATTTCTCATCTTCAGTAATGGATAAAAGAACTAGACAGAAGATTAGCAAAGAAATAGAAGACATAAACTACATTGTACATCAACCAGACTTGACAGAGATCTATAGACCCATCCATCAATAACATCAGAATACAAATTTCTGTCAAATGCACATGGACCTTTCTACAGCATATACAGGAATTTATGTCATGCAAAATTTATATTTCAACTAAATTGGAATAAAATTTGACATCATTAATAGAAGAAAATGTGGGAAATTTACAAATACATGGCAATTAAAGAGCACATTCCCTGAGAGCTGCCAGGCCCACATGCTGCAAGTCAGCTGTGCCAGAACAGGCAGGAGCCACAGGACCCACAACCCAGGTCAGTCGCTGCTGCCCAGATAGGCCTGAGAGCTGCCAGGCCCACATGCCCCAAGACAGCCATACCAGAACAGAAAGGCACCACATGCCATGGGACCCCCAGCCCAAGCCAGTCCTCACTGCCCAGAAAGGCCTGAGAGTCACTGGGACCACATGCCCCCAGTCAACCATGCTGGAAAAGAAAGTTACAGCAGGACCCCCAGTCCAGGCCAGTACACACCACCCAGAGAGGCCTTAGAGCCTCCAGGCCCATACACCCCAAGTCTACCATGCTGCAACAGCCAGGCACCACAGGACCCCAGCCCAGGCCTGTCCACAGTGCCCACAGAGGACCTAGAGCTGCCAGGACCGCATGCCCAAACTCAACTATGCCAGAACAGGCAGGCACCATGGGAACCCCAGCCCAGGCCAGTCCCTGACACCCGGAGAGGCCCAAGAGTCACAGGCTCTCATACCTGAGAGAGCTGTGCCAGAACAGGTAGGCACTGCACACTGCAGGACCCCCAGCCCAGGCCAGTCCCTGCTGCCCAGAGAGGCCTGAGAGCTGCCAGACTCACATGCTCCAAGCTAGCCATGCCAGAACAGGCAGGCATCATGGGACCCCCAGCCCAGGCCAATTCCTACTGCCCAGAATTGGCAGACCCTTCAGGATCCAGGCCAGACATCAGGGTGGAATGAGTAGACCATGATATCCCCTGCCACATTGATTAAACACCAAAGGAAAGATTTTAAAAAATATGAAAAATCAAGAAAGTACACCACCACCAAAGGAAAGTAATAACTCTCAAGCTCTAGAACCTATAGAACAGGAAGTCCTTGAAATGACTAACAAGAAATTTCAAGCAACAATTCTAAGGAAACTAAATGAGATACAAGAAAACTCAGTTAGACAACACAATGAAATGAGAAAAAAAATACAGAACCTGAAGGAAGAAATGAACAAAGAAATCAAGGCCCTGAAAATGAATGTCGCAGAGCTTGTGGAGCTGAAGGATTCACTCAATGAGATAAAAAAACACAACAGAGAGTCTAACCAGCAGGCTAGAATAAGCAGAAGACAGAATTTCTGAACATGAAGATGGGCTGCTGTTGCTTTGCCTCCCATGGATTTGTCACCCCTTTTCCCCTGGGTGAAGGAGCCACTGAAGATTACTCAAAGCCCATCTCTTTTGAGCAGTGAGAAGCCCCAGAAAGGCATGAATATCCCAGAACTTCCTTAAGCAAGAGGCATTTCTTCCACTTGGGAAATTAACTACTAATTGGGGTTCTCTTCATGTTTTTAATTTCCAGAACAAGAAGTTACAGGAAGAGACATAGGTGGGGTTTTGCTAAGTACAGTTTAACAAGTTTACAATAGAAGCTGGTAACATCTAGGAAAAACAAGTCAGTTGACATTCTGTTAGTCAATTAAGTGATCAACTAACAAAGGCTTGAATTAGCAAACATTCCTTTTCCCTCCAGCAGCATTTTAGTAACTTTACATATCAATTAGTAACTTGTCTGTCTTTGAGCCAGCAGCCTTGCTGTGTTAACGATTCTTACTGACAATGCTTTCCGATATAGTCTAATTTATTAAATAAGCCAATTAGTTTTGATATATTTTTTATATATCCTTTGAGAAAATCCAGGGCCCTTGGAATTCCTCAAAGTTATTCTAAACTAAAAAGGTTGGACTTATGATTTTGGAAAGCTTTGTCAAGTAACAAAAAGGCTTAAAACTTTAAGCTGAATAAAATCACAAATTATTAGAAAAATAAAACCAAAGTGACAAAGGGTTTCAAAGGCAAAGAACACAAGAAATTATCATGAAATAAGTTTCTTAAACCAGTTATCTAAGGGGGAAAGAAAATCTTTTACAATTTTGTATTAAGAGCAGTCAAGGGAAAAGACCTGTTGTAATCCTGTTTGATTAGTAAACCCTGGCAATGATGTGTGCTGATAAGAACATTTTTATACATTAAGGTTACTAAATAGGCATCTATTTATCAGAGCAAATTATACAAAGCCCAGTTTGAGTTTTAGCTGTTTTTACCAAATACATATTTATGGTTTTCCAGCCAAAAACTTGGTGTATAGATCTATACTCTTATCAGTTGATGCTAACTAGGGCCTATGTGATATTTGGCATAGGTTTCCTTTCACTATCCATTTCAGGTCCAAGGTTTCCATGTGGCATTGTCTAAAATATATCATTTCTCCCAGCATGGCCACAAGGCAGAGCTGAGATAACAAGGAGACATACTGACCTAGAGACAATTTTAGGTGAAAGGTTTAAATCAAATTTTGAAAATATATTTATCAAAACATTAGAAAATTTAAGTCACATGAACTTGAAAAGTATACTTATTTAGTGAGTGTGCATTAATTATAAGCCAATTTGGTACCTTGCACATAAAACGATTACATATACAGACATGAACATATAGACATAACGTACAGGTTACACATGTATGTATGCAGACATAAACAGCAAGAACAAACAAGGATCTTATAGGTTTTGTTCAAGAAGTAAAAAAAAGCTCACTAGTGAAAAGGATAGTCAGGTTTAGATTGTGTTTTTTCAAAAAGACTTATTGGTGAGGCCTCACCCTGCCTTAAAGAAAGCAAAATAACAAATTTACATTGTAAAGCAAAGTATGCAAGCCTTTTCAAGAGAAAATAGCATAGAATTCTACCTTAGGATTTTGTGAAGAAATACATAGATGAGGCTAGAAGAGAATTTAGAAGTCTGTTTAAGATACCAGAAAATTTGAGACCATCTAGTTAAACAGGTGAAGTTTAGGTTACTTTTTGTTTCTTAAATGAGTTGCTGAGCTATTGAAAGCTATATGACAGTTGAAGTTTTTTAATTTACCATGGGTCAATTTGGAGCTTGTTGTCATTATTTTCATTACTGATAATCTGATGTGTACCATCTCTGGTGAGATGGATTGAGATGTGATGGAGAGGTGTTGAGATTTGGGGATCAGATCCAATTCCTCATCTGGTTTTGGGTTTCCCATAAGGTTTAACAGCCTTATTAGTAGGAAAGGAATCCCTGGTGGGCCTGTGGGTGAGAGAACAGACACACAGCCTCTTCCCGATGTTAACAATTTTGCAGATCTCAACCATTGTGGTCCCGTTGGCAGGTGGCAGTATAAAAACAAGGACCTAGGTCTCTTTTTAGGAGGTATAAATTGTCGCTTTGTGGCCGTTAATTTTGGGGAGTTACAATTTTAAAAATTTAGTGTAAACAGAGCCTTAAAGGCCTGTTCATGAGAGGCCAGTCCTATATCTATATTATCCCTCCTTTGTTTACTTATTTGAGATTTAAGAAGGCCATTAGTTCTTTCAACAATTGCCTGGGCAATGGGGTTAAACGGAGTTCCTGTGACATATTTAATGTTCTAGTTGTCACAGAATACTTGAAAGACTTTGGAGGTGTATGCCAGTCTGTTATCTGTTTTATTTTGATTTGGAATCCCTATGGTGGCAAAGGCAGAAGGACAATGTTTTTTAAACATGTTTAGCAGTTTCTCCTGTTTGGGCAGTGGCATGAATAAGACCATAGTATCAACAGTAACATGTAAATATCTAAGAGTGACTTCCACTTGCCAAGTTTCACTGCCTTCTATTCCTTGAGGGAAATTAGATTTAGAAAACCTCTGACAATCAGGAAAGGCACGAAGAACATCTTGAGCTTGCCTGTAAGAGATTTGATGCATGTTAGCCAGAACTCATGTATGCTGATGAAAAAACTGATGAGAATTAATAGCTTTTTGTAAAACATTATTATCCATAACAGAGTGATCAGCCATATCATTTCCAATTGATAAAGGGCCAGGAAGACCAGAATGAAAATGCATGTGACTTACATAGAAAGAATGATGACTTTTTGAATAAATTTTTATAAATGTCCAAACATTTCAAATAAATGAAAATCATTTCCCTCATGGATAGATGCTTCTTGAATTACCTGTAAGACTCCAACTACATAGGCACAGTCAGCTACTAAACTAAGTGGCTGATTGTAAAGACGTTGCAAAGCTGCAATGGCAGCCACCAACCCAGCCCCCTAAGCAGACCCATGATGGACAGCAACAAAATACCTCCAGATTCCCTGCTCACACTGTGCCACAGATTCCTTTCCTGATCTGCCAGAACCATAGATAAACACAGCCAGTGCCTGAAGGAAGGGAACAGGGGACAAACAGGATTCCAACTGCATGGACAGCATTTGGAGTCCCTGCAAAACTCTATCATGGGGTAATGAGAACTGCATCTTACCAACAAAATCAATCATAGCCATTGTAATTTGACTGGTGGGACTGTGGCCATGGCCATCATGATAAATTTTGAAGGAGATGTCCCAATATAAATATCCCATTGAGCAGGGAGGTCTTGGCCCCATAGAGTTCGTGGGAGATCTGGAACATAAGGCATAATGGAGGCAGTTTGTCCCTTGAGGCCAGTACACAACAAAGGATTTTTACTTTGATAAGGAATTCTGAACTCGCCTAATCCAGTAAGTGTAACTGGTAAAGAAGTTACTTCCATAATGGAGTCCAATCCTTTTTAGCAATTATGGTAAGATCAGACCCCGAATCCATAATTAATTTTTGTTCAACAGATGTCAACAGTAGCTGAGTCTTATCTAATCTTTGTATCAAAAATATATCGGGGAAGCAGGAGGTTGAAGTTTAGGTTTTGTTTCAGGAATTTTGTCCCAAGCCTTTATGGCTGCTCTAGCTGTTTTTCAAGCAACATGTCCATGCTAATTTGAACCTCATCTCATAAATTTTCAAGTGAAATAGCATGCAAGGCTTCCTGATATTCTTGTAGCCATACAGTATATTGAGCAGGAGTTAAAACACTTTTACCAAGTATTTTCCAATGCCAAGGGGTCATATTATACCCCTTAGCAATTGATTTTAAGCATTCCTTAGTAAAAGTACTATGTAAGCCATTTTCTGTGATATTCTTTTTAATCTTTTAAACAAGGAGAATGAGAGGTTTTCATTTCTCAACTGAGTCTCAGTTCTTACAACAGGAGAGACATGATGAGCATCAACTCCTATGTTATGTCCTTCTTTAAGACAGGACTCCATCAAGGGAACAAATGAATTGTTTGCCTCCAAAGGTGGAGGTGGGGGGGAGAGGAAGAGTAGGAGGAAGCGAGGATTGCTTTTCATCCTCTGTAATGGCATAAGCGTGTTTTTTCCTTTTGTTAAGATTCTGAATAATTTTTAAAGCAATTTGACCAAATTTCCAAACCACTTTAAGCAATAATCATTTAGTTAGATGATGGTTAGTTACTTTATAACCTACTGCCTTAAGGACTGAACTATATTGAATTTCCCTCTTAGACAGTAAACTACCCATAATCGCAAGAATAGATAGAGAGTTGAGAGAGTAAGAAAGCAAAAAGTCTGGGCAAAGCCCTAGCTAGACACCACAGCAGGCATGCAATCGCTTAATCAAAAGCCACCTCTGTGATCCCCTTTACTGGGGTGGTCCCCCTTACCAGGATTTCCCTTTTAATGGGATGAGTAGACTTCCTCTTCCTTTTTCCGGGTGTACTTTTCTTTTCCCCCTTTTGTTAGGACCTCCCTTTTGTTGGGACCTCCCTTTTGTTGGGATGAGTGGCAGACATCCTCTCTTTTTTCCTTTCCAAGGCTTGGCAGGTTGGTCTCCAATCTGTGGACCCAGAATTCATCACGTTGGGGTCACCATTTGTTGCTTTGCCTCCCACTGATTTGTCACCCCTTTTCCCCTGGGTGACACAGCTGCCAAAGATTACTCAAAGCCCATCTCTTCTGAGCAGTGAGAAGCCCTGAAAAGGCGTTAATCTCCTGGAACCCTCAAGATAGAGGCATTCCTTCCATTTGGGAAATTAAACATGAATTGGGGTTCTCTTCCTGCATTTATTTTTCAGACCAGGAAGTTACAGGAAGAGAACATAGGTGGGCTTTTTGCTAAGCACAGTTTAACAAGTTTAACAATAGAAACTGGTAACATTCAGCAAGGTGACATTCTATAATGCAATTTGCAACAAAAGTTTGATTTTAGCAAACATTCTCTTCTTACAGCCATTTCCCAGTATCTTTACATATCAATCAGTAACCAGTCTGTCTTTGAGTCAGCAACCTTGCTGTGTTACAATTCTTTATCTTACAACAGAGACTATATAGCCTGGGGAAAATTTCTTGCCCTTTGCAAGGTCAATACTTGAAACTGCAATGCTTTGGAAAACCAGGGCCTGTGAAGTACATTTGTTTTACGCATACTTCACAATATACATCTGACAAAGGATTAATATCCAGAATATACAAGGAAGTCAAACAACTTTACAGTATAAAAACAAATATAGCACTTTAAAAAATGGGAAAAGGAGCTGAATAGGCATTTCTCAAAGGAAGATATATGAATGGTCAACAGGCAGATGAAAAAATGCTCAACATCACTCAGCATCCAGGAGATGCAAGTCAAGACCTCTTTGAGTTACCATCTTGCTCCAGTGAGAATGGCTAATATCCAAAAGACTGAGAATGATAAATGCTAGAGAGGTTGTGGAGAAAAAGGAACTTTCATACACTGTTGGTGGGACTGAAAGATGGTGCAGACTTTATGGAAAATGGTTTGGAGGTTCCTCAAACAATCACAGATAGATGTACAATATGACCCAGCTATTCCACTGCTGGGAATATATGTATAGGAATGGAAATCATCATGCCGAAGGGATACCTGTACTCCCATGTTTATTGCAGCACTATATACAATAGCTAAGAGTTGGAACCAGCCAAATGTCCATCATCAGATGAGTGGATAAGGAAACTATGGTATATCTACACAATGGAACTCTACTCTGCTATAAAAATGAATGAAATTTTACTATATGCAACAACATAGATGGACTTAGAGAAAATTATATTAGTGAAACAAGTCAAGCACAGAAAGAAAAATACCACATGATCTCACTTATTTGTGGGAGCTAAAAATAAATAAATAAATGAACAAACATACCAAAAAAAAAAAAAAAAAAAAAGGATGGGGGGGAAGACATAACAATCAGAGCAATTCCTAAAACTTTTTAAGACAAGTGAACAGGTATGATGTATGTAGTGGAGGAGAGAGAGGGATGGGGGAAGAGGAACTGGTAACAAGTCATGAAAATCAACTACAATGCATATTGAGAAGTTAAAATTAAAAAAAAATAAAAATAAAAGAGAAAAAGAAAAATACAATATAAAAAAATTTTAAACTATCAGGATAAGGAGAATTTTCAAGCAAATAAAAAGAACTAATTATAAAAGACTGAGAAATAAATTCTGGTGTCATATAATTAAGAAATTTTGATCATTGAATGATAGGTTAGGTTTGGATCCCTGTACTGGACAGCCAATGAATAAAAAGAAACAACAAAAATAAAAATAAATGATAGTTTTAAAAGTTAAAAAACAGCCAGCATATAGACAGAAGACATTTATAGCAATACAAACAAAAAGATTATTATACAGAATATGTAGAAAACAACACAAAAATCCTGCTACAAATCAATCTGAAAAAGTCACTTAAAAAGGGCATAAATAGGTATTTCATAGGAAAAGAAATACAAATTTCCAACTAACATAAGAAACTCAACCTCATCAGAAAAAGGAGAAGCGAAATAAGAATACACTGATATAAGATTTATGCCAGTTGTTTTTGCAATAATGAAAAATTGGACAATACAAAGCATTGGAGAGAATGTGAATCAAAGGAAACTCTTGGACACTGCTGACAGGAGTGTAAATTGGTGCAGTTATTTTATACAACAGTTTGGCATTATCCAATAAAGTTGATCATGTACATACCCTATGGTATAGCAGTGACACTCTTATCTAGACATTCAAGCAAAAATATGACAGGACTAAATATCTGGTTATAAAAAAATATAAATGTTGGGTTTTTACATGTTGATCAATGCATGAATATTATATTAGTAGATTATGTATGCTTGGTATATTAAATAAATACTGTGCATTTATAATAAAACTTATTAAACTGACATCTGCATGGGAAAATTTGAAGGAGAAAGAGAAATTTAGTTTGTTTCCTGGCATTATTCACTTGTTCTCTAATAAAACATATATTTTGTGAATCATAGGAAGAAAAGTCCTTAAAATAATTATAAATAGAAAGGGCTAAAGTAGTAAAATTCAATACTATGAAGTATATAATGCGTTTCACTTCCATGATGATACACATGCAAACATGACTACAGAATTGCATGTATGTAATAACTTTAAGAAGTTTTCTATTGTCTTCTAATAACTACTTAACTGCATACAGTGAACTACAGAAAAATTTCTTAAAACATTTATTTTTTAAGAAGTGTTTATTTTCTAAATATAAAAAGGAAGCTGTCATATTTGTTGAGTGAAACTATCATTTGGAGAAAATTACATGCATTCTAACAGTCACAATCTTTCTAAATATTAGAAAGAGAATAATTATGTCATCTATTCAAGAATAACCCCAGACTTTAGGGAAGACTTGACTAGCACATTTTCATGTGAATGGTGTTCTCTTAAATATATAGCCAGATATAAGACTTTAAAAGATTATTCTGAGTCCTGAGGCATGGAGGTGGGAACTGAACCCCCCTCCTACAACCAGGCACACTTCCAGTGCCACAGGGCCTGCCTGGGGTCCTGAGGTATGAAGCTTCGGACTAAATAGCCCCCCCCACAAAACCAGACACACTGCCAGTGTCACGGGGCCCACCCAGGGTCCTGAGGCTGGAGCCAGAGACTGGACCCCCTCCCAAAACCAGGCACACTGCCAGCACCACAGAGCCTGCCAGGGGGCATGAGGCATGGAGTTGGGGGCCAGACCCCCCCCCTCCCACAACCAGGCACACCGCCAGTGCCATGGGGCTTGGTGGAGTTCTGTGGTATGGAGTCAGGGACCAGACTCCCTCCCACAACCAGGCACCTTATGCATCACCACCAACAACTAGGTAAGGAGCATGCCACATCACCTCCATGTGGGTGGCCCACCACAGCCACCACAATAACCACAGCTTCTGTGAAAGTGGCTAGATTTCACAACCACTGTGCAAATGGTCCACCAGCCACTGGAGTGTATTGACACAAGGAGAGTTACCAGCAGAGAAAAGAAAAAGAAAAGAAGAAAAAAAAAAAAAAAAAGGAAAAGGAAAAGAAAAGAAGAGGATGTCGCTCTCCACAAAGCTCATTCCAGAGTGAAAGAAGCATCAGCTCTACAATAATATTGGGGGACCTGAACACACCTCTCAGCATTGGAAAGATCATCTAGGCAACAAATCAACAGAGTAACCATTACTCTTTCAGAGGGAGAGAAGAAATCTAGGGTAATTAGAGAGGGGAGGAGGAGGGAGAGGGGGATGGAGTGAGATTGGACAAGTGGCACAAAGAATAAGTACAATTTATAACAATATATATGCTAGTAATATTGATTTGATCAACATGTCAATGTTGAACCCCAAAATATGTAAAATCAATTATGATTGAATAAAAATCAAAATAAATAAATAAATAAATATATATATATATTAAAACAAATAAATAAAATATTATTCTGTTATGTCCTAAGGAGCAGAAGTTTCCCACTAATCTATTCATTGATCTTTTGTTGTTCAGTCTTGATTTAAACAATAAAGACAATTCTCAAAGGAATAAAAGTCTTGATTTTTACTTGAAACCTAAGGCTGCCTAATATTGTGTGTTTGGACTATAAGCATTAAAAGTAAGTGAAAAAAAGTTTTTGTCTTTTGTTTGTTTTTAGCAGAGCAACAGCTTTACAAAGTCTCTGATGAGGCATAATATGAATGTGTGATTAATGTTTCACTAGCATGATTCCGTCTTGTGCTGTGATATTCTATTAATCTATGTTCATTCCTCTCTTTCCTTTGTTATTCTCCTTTTCCCCAGTGTTTTATTTTTGAAAACATTGACATAAATAAGGTTTCTAATGGTATGGTCCTGATAAAAGCCCAGTCTGTCCTTTTTATCGTCATGACAACCTTATCCGTGAAATCATGCAACACCTCATTAGAAAGGCAGCATGGGGTTCTTGGAAATGTGTGGATTCTATTAATGTCTTACTCACAAGAAAGAACATCACGGGACAAAATTAAAGGCATGACTTTGTTATGTATTTGTTTAGATTTTTCTTTTAATTTCCAGAAATCACTTCAGGGTTCTAAGGATTGGTAAAAAGATGTGTACAGTGTCTTGTAATATTTAGAAATAAAAGTAATATTATGCATAAGGTGCTGCATTAAGATCGTTCTTAGTTTATAACCAGCATCACTTGTAAAATATATTGTATACATTTTCTTGAAATCTAATGAAACATTTTAAACTTCACAGGATTAGCTCAATATTTATATTTACTTTTGAGCAACATAAAATTAGATTTTGGACTAGTTTAACTGAATTTTAAACTACATTTTAAAAAAATTCTGAATATTTAAATAAACAGTCATAATATAATATATATTGTGATGAGTCAATGCAATCATATTTTCTCCAATGTTTCACCAGTAAAAAATTTACTTAGAAAAAATTATCTTGCTGTTAGAATTATAATTAGTTTAATTGCCCTGAAGCCTTAGCCACTACTGTCCTTTTGCAAGGTTATATATACTTCAAATGCAATCATAAGACACCTCTTCTACCCTGTTACATTGTAATCGTTTGTTCCTTGATTTTCTGTAGAAATTTACATATTTCCTCTTTTTTTCCTTATGAATAGAAAGTGATTGGCAGTGCAACATTTGAAAGAACTGAGCCAACAAAAACAAAACAAATTGTAGGTTATGAATATTGTGTTAATGAAATGGAAAGAAAAAGTTTGCTGTCAAATATAGAAATTACCATATATTTTGATAGGCAAAAATCTCAAATATAGTGGTACAGCTCACACATATGAAGAATGTTAAAATCAGGACTAAAATAAACCTGTCTTTATAAATCAAATGAGTATCCTGATTATGAAAGCTACTACTGATATTCTAAATGTTATTCTTTTTGACTTTCTTTGGAAACTATGCTTAGAATACCCAATAATAAAACACAGGCAAGAAGAACCCTAGTAGAAACTGAGTCTTCCATGTTTGATGTGCCCTTCTTCACTTCCTTTCAGTCCAACTTATTTATGGTGTTTATGGTCAATTGTACAGACCTTACCCCATTCTGCATCAATCCACCTGTGCCCCAGAACTTTCTGACAGTTTTCTCTCTCTAATCTTTCTGGTCCTGTGTTCTGCTTTTTTCTGAGACCTGCATTTTGTGTAGAATTATTTAAGGTCTGAAGAGGAGGCAACAGTTTAATAGCTATTTCTAGCCTCAGGATGTTTGTATTTGTCCCTCCCTCATGCTGGGAGGGATTTAAAACTGCCATCACTTGGATAAGATTGCTTAACTAGTAATGCACATTTGTGGTTTATCTCTTTTGATTGCTGATGATCGTTACAGAGAGAAAATGCTATCAAGAATATTTTACCTCATGTGCTTGATAAAATAAGGTAAAATTAGGCTCCAAACTTCAGAAAAGTTGCCTGGGTCAAAAGCAATTTGAGCATTAATTGACTCAAAGAGAGAAGGAAGTGCTACTTCTTATTCTGATTTCTCCACAGGAGATGGTGTTGGAGTATTGGAAAGATAGGAATCGCCCAACTCGATGCACTGACACACACAGGGACATAACAAACACATGCACACAGCCTGTAATTCCTTATATGTTCCATTATTGTTATCAGTCTAGTAAAATTCATTATGTTTCACTCAAAAGAAAAAGATTTTCAAAGTCTGAGAATATCCTGCACTCTTTTCTGGGATGTATGATGAGAAAGAATGAATGCATTTCTTTTTGAGCCAGCAATGTTAATCATATTAAATCCATCTAAGATATGTAAATCTTAAGTAGCTGCTTAAATATATCACTGATTTCAGAAGGTTTTTTGTTTGTTTATTGTGGTAAAAAATATATATAACATAAGCATTACCATTTTAAGCATTTTTAAACATAGAATTGTGTGGAATTCATAACATTCACGATGCTATTTGACCATTATCTCTATTTCCAAAATTTTGTCATCCTAAACATAAGCTGTATCCATTAAGCAATAACTTCTCATTTTTCCTCTACCCACCCCCCAATTTCTGGTAACCTCTAATATATTCCTGTCTCTGAATTTTTTTTTTCTTTTTAACTTATTTCTTATTAATTCATCCATGATAATTGTATGTATTTATGGAGTACAATATATTTGGGTACGTTTATACAGTGTGAAATGACATAGGGTATTTAGCATATCTGTCACCTCAAATATCTGTCATCTCATTGTACTGGAAGCATGCAAAATCCCCTCAATTAGCTACTTGAAGTCATACGGTAATTTGTTGTTGACTGTAGTCTCCCTATATAGCTATAGAACACTAGACTTTATTTTCTCCATGTCTCTACAATTTTGTATCCATTGACCCACCTCTCCTTATTTCTCTCCTCCCCTTACCAGTCTCTAGTAGTCACTATGCTACTCTCTACTTCTGTGAAATCAACTTTTTTAGCTTCCACATGTGAATTCACAAGGTTTCTAAGTGATACATCCATTGACGATACTCCAGGCGAATGATCCATGAGCTTCAGACCAAATATCACACAGTCCATTGTCCTAGTAAGCTATACTTGAATCCCAAGAACTCAGCCTGTTTCTTTGGCGGAAATCTTAACAGGGGGTCATGTAAAGCCTTCAGATATGAGTAGTGGTTCCCTTTGGCTCTGTTTTCTTAAATTGTTTCATTCACTGGAGTTTAACATGGGAGCTACACTAGGGAGGAATTGAAAAGAGAGATGAGATAACTCAAAGCAAAATTATGATTCTTTTGCTCCTCACGCAAAAGGCTTCACACTGTATTACAGTATATCCTTTAGTGTTTCATTCTCTCTTTCATATACGACAAATGCTTTCTTTTTTGAGATGTCTCATTCTACACTGATTGGGGGGCATATCAGCTGTCCATGCTGTGCCCCAATGTTCTCCCGGTGGGCCCATCTCCCTCACTGCCAGTACTCCAAACACTTCCCATGGGACGGGCCATGCACCAGTCCCTTGCGATGATTCACTGGCCTCTGCATGGCTCCTTTTTTCAGTTGTCATGGCTCCTCACTCCTATGTGGGTCCACAGGAACCCTGTTAATGGTCTTGCTGGCCTGAGGGCCACCAAGACCTTCTTCTCCCCTGCCGCCTCCAAGCAACTTCATATGTGAAGGGCACGGTTGTAGCTTTTGCCAGATCTTGCTCTGTGCGCTCACCAGCTCCTGCCTTGAAGTGGCTGGGATTTGAAATGCTGGGGGTGATCCTTTTTTTCCCTCATCATGGATTCTCCTGCCTTCTAAACTCTGTAGGTCTCTTCTCCTCTTCCTCTGAGCTCTAGCAGCCTACATTGCTGAATTTAAAAGCATGTAGTTTTTGTTTTTGTTTTGTCTTTTGGTGTACATTACACCATAAAGGCTATGCCAACTAGAAAAAGATAGAGAACTAAGAAGTTTCAAGCCCTTGTTGTCTCCATAAAAACTTTAAAAGAAAAACAGAGATGAGATGATCTAAAATAACTTTATAAGAACTCTTGAAAACAGTCAAAGGTCTAGAAAAGCCAAGTGAATGCCCAGTAATGAGAAAGCCACATGAGAAAAAGTGAGAAATGCCATTGCATACTAGTGGCCTTTGTCCCCCTCCTCTGCCACCAAAGTGCATTGCAGTGAGGAGGAAGCAGTCTAGTTCTCAATGGCTACCCTTATACCAGTGAGAGAAGAGAAGACCTTATTTGCAGTTTTCTAACCTTTCTGGAAATCTCCCGAGGAAATGTTTTTTGTTTTGCCTAATTCATAGCTCAGAAGGGAAAAACAGCATAGATCAGTTCTCAGGTAGCGAAAAGCCACTCTAAAGAACAGGCACTATTCATAAATGCTAAAGGGGACTACAGACCCTGAGATACCTCAGGGCAAGAGATTACATATCAAGGAATACAGTAGAATAGGTAGGGCCCCAAAAAGTATTTGGGGGGACACTCTATGGTAAATTAAGACATTGAAAAATACCCATGTGTAAGGGGAATAAGATACACACACACACACACACACACACACCCACACCCACCCACCCACCCACCCACACACACACACACACACACACACACACACACACACACACACACACACACACACACACACACACGAACATACCAGGCAAAATGCATGACCAGAAAGAACTTCAGAAGGATGAAAGCTTCATCCTGGGCTGATCGCAAGACTCAGAACATGCTCTGATAATAACTGAAGGGCTTCCTCAGCAAGGATCCAGTCTACAAATACTGGAATAAATGGCACTTTTTTTTAAGTGCCCAGTTTTTAACAAAATATCACAAAGCATTCAAACAAACAGGGAAATTTGGCCCACTCAAAAAAAAGAAAAGAAAAGGAAAAAAAGAGAGTGGCAGAAACAGTCCTTGAAGAAACAAAAGCATTGGACATACCAAACAAAGACTTTAAAACAACTGTCTTAAATATACTCAAAAAACTTCAGAAAAACATAGACAGAGAACCAAAGGAAGGCATCCAAAAATGATATACGAACAAAACGAGACTATCAGCAAAGAGCTAAAGAAATAAGTACAATACTTGAATTGGAAAAAAATAACTAAAGTGGTTCAACAGCTCAACTGAGAAGGCAGAAAAGGTTCACCAATTGAAGGTAGGACATTTGAAATTGCTGAGTCTGAGGAGTGGAAAGAAAAAAAACAAAAAGAAAATTAAATAAAGCCTAAGGGACTTATGAGAGACCATCAGACATATTAATATTGTGCAGATTCCAATAAGAAAAAGGACAGAAAAGGTAAAAAAAAAAAAAAAAAAAAAACATTGAAAAAAATAATGGCCAAAATTCTTTTAAATTTTGAAGAAATACATGAATATATAAGTCCAAGGCACACAATGAGATCCAAGTAGGATACACCCAAAGAGACTCACAATACGATACATTATAATCAAACTGTCAAAAGCCAAAAACAAAGAGAGAATCTTGAAAACAAAAAGAGAAAAGAGAGTCATCATGTATAAGAGATGCCTAATAAGATTATCAGTGGATTCTTCAGTGGGAACTTTGGAGGCCAGGAGCAGTGGGATGATATATTTAAAGTGCTGAAAGAAAAAAGCTGTCAATAAATATTCCATATATAGCAAAACTGTTTTTAAAACATGAGGGAGAAATTAAGGCATTCCTAGATAAATGAAAGCTGAGGGGATTCATTGCCTCTATACTTGCCCTACAAAAAATGTTAAAATCTTTCAAGTTGAAATGAAAAGAAGACATTAGATAGTAACACACAGTCATATGAAAATATAAATCCTTTGTAAAGGGAAATACATGGAAAAATACAGAAATAAAATATTATTATAAATTTGGTTAGTAACTCCACTTTTTATTAACCACAAAATTTGAATGAGAAATGCAGAAATATAATTGTGAATATATGTTAATGTGTATAAAATATGTAAATATATTATTTGTAACATAAAAACAGAGTGGATGTAATGAGCTGTAAGTATAGATTTGTGTACTTTTGAAGTTAAGTTGATATCAATTGAAAATAGATTGTTATAACTTTAGGATGTTATATGCACTCAATATAGTAATGATGAAGAAAATATCTGTAGATACACTCAAAAGGAAATGAGAAGGAAATCAAAATGTGTCACTACACAAAAACTTAATTAAACACAAAATGTTGACTAAACACAAAGGAAGATAGCTATGGAAGAAATGAAGGAAAAAGCTGTAAAGTATGCAGAAAACAAGTAATAAAATGGCAAAAGTAAGTCCTTACTGGTCAGTAAATAGTTTACATGTAAATAGTTTGAACTCCCCTATCAAAAGACATAAATTGAAAAAAAAAAAAGAATCCAACTGTAGGCTGTCTAGAAGACTCCCACTTTAGGTATAAGGTTCCACATAAGTTGAAATCAAAAGTGTGGATAAAAATAGATTTCATGTAAATAAGTAAACTGAAGACAGATGGAGAAGTTATCCTAAAATAATAAAAATTAGACTGTCAAAAATAGGTACAAGAGACAAAGAAGAACATTATATATTGACACAAATGCCAATTCTCCAGTAAGATATAACAATTATAAATATATGTGCATGAAACATCAGAGTTCCAGCAAAAAGCAGTGCAAAGAAGGTTATTTATGGCTGTAATGCCTACATTATAAAAAAAGAAAGATATCAAATCAACAATCTAACTTTCTCCTTTAAGGAACTAGAAAAAGAACAAACTGAACACAAAGCTAGAAGAAAGAAGGAATTAATAAGGGTTAGAGTGGAGATAAATGAAGAATAATAAAAGAATAGAAAAAAAATCAACAAAACCAAGATTGGTTCTTCAAAAAGATTAATAAAATTGAGGAAATTTAGCTGGATTGACTTAGTAAAAAAAGAGAGAAACCTCAAATAACAAAAATCATAAATGAAAGTAGGGACATTATGACTGCTTTTGCAAAAATAAATAAGATTGTAAGAAAGTACTATGAACAATTGTATGCCAACAAATAGGATAACCTAGAAGAATGAACAAATTCCAAGAAAAAAACAATATAAGACTAAATCACAAAGAAATAGAAAATCTGAATAAACACAACTAGTAAGGAAATTGAATTGTCAAACAGGAACAGAGCCAGACATTTGTTATAGATGGCAAGAAAGATTTTCTTTAGGCTACTACAGGAGGGGAGAGATACTTCAGTATAAACAAGAGCTGAACTCTGCTAAACAAAAGGCAAGAGGCTTTCTAAACACTGGGATGTGAGAAAGGAAAAGTATTGTGGGGGTGGTTACATAGTTGGTCAATGTGATTAGGCCATCTGTCTTTACTAATTGGCACTTAATAGATGGGTAAATAAACTCTGTACCCCAATGGAAAATTGGGACTTTACTGTGATCCCCCCCATACTTTTCCCCCTCTCAGACACTGGGTTACAGGGACCCTATACTTGATGACTACTTATCAGAGGAATGGCTCCCAGGTCATTGAGAAAGGCATTTCTGGATTGCAGATGATTTATATCCTAAAGGCAGAAAAATAATTTACAATTGCAAGTTTTCTAATGTAAATGCTCTAAGAAAAACCAAGGTCATGAGCTTACAGTCAGGTTTTGGCCAGAACAAAGAGTAAATCATTTATTTTGGTAGCACTGAGCTTTCACAGGCAGGCATTTTAAAGGGGGCTGGGGAAATCCTAGTGGACATAGCCTTGGATGGATGGAAGCCATTCTACAGTTTGGTAAGTCTCTCAATGTGTATTTATACAGGGGGGCTTTGTCAGAGTTGTTTGTGCAAGAATTAATGTTTGCACGAATGCATGCATGTGTGTGTGTTTGTATGTGATATATATATCATTAGGTTTGGGGAGGACCACTTAAGATGGCACCACCCAAAGATACTCAAAATGGCGGTTCCCACCCTACTGGACTTCCCTTAAAATCAAAACGCAAAGGAACCCATAATTGTAGCAGAATTCCATACCATTGGTCCCCTCTGAAACCCTAGTTTACATACTAAGGGAATCAATAATTGCAAACCTAAAAATCACCTAATTAACATAAGGCCTCAACAACTTTCACTGGATATTTCATTTAACTCCTCATTAATATAAGCTATGGCCAATCAGAACAATACAACTCACCACAAGAAGAAATATAAGCCCAACCCCTGGGAAAGATGTCAGGCTAGGCTCTGTCACTATGCTTCCACCACACGGCCTGTGCCAATAAACTCCTAGCCTGATTTCATGTCTCGGTACCAATTCTTTCTGAACCTTTCATATATAACTTTAGTTTTTAGAGCAGTTTTAGGTTCACTGCAAAATTGAGTGGAAGGTACAGAGATTTTCCGTATAACTTCTGCCCTCACACATGCATAGTCAGTCTCTCTGACTCTCAACACCCCCAACAGAGTGGCAGATTTGTTAAACTCCATGAACCAACATTAATACATTATTATCACTGTTGGGGTTCACAAAGCTATTAGCCCAAAATATGATGCTTTGACATGATGTAATAAAGAAGTAGCCTCAAGGTCTCTGTGACCTTCCAACCACCATCCCCCCATCTCCTATCTCTCGATCCTCTGTCATTCTTCAAAGCACGGGATGAAGCTATTCCCTTACCCGCCTGAAGTTCAGACCTGCCAAAGAAGAAAATTACCTCTTGTTTTCTCCCTGAGTTCTCTTTAACGTAACTCATATCATAGGAAGGAAGACGAATCTGTCAACACACCTGGACTAACTTCTGTCACAGGCCATTGTCTCCTATTTTGGTGCTATTTGGTATTTTGAAGAAAATCATTTATCAGTCATTGTCTCCTCTGCAGCCAAATAGACTTTGTTTCAGGCCATTGTTCTCCATGCCCATTGTGTCCCCCTAAGAATCATTTACTTCTACACCCCCATCTCCGCTTTCCCTATAGAGATGAGTATATGGGTTATTTACCCCAACTGAAAATTGGGACATCACTCCCTTGTAATTCCCCTGTGCTTTGCTCTTTCCCAGCACATTAAATAATAAAATTTGTCGTGCCTTTTCTTCATATTAATCTAAATTTGTCAGCCATTTTTGTTAACAAAACTTCAGGGGTAAAGAGGAAGTTTTCCCATGGCTCCTACATTACTCAGAGTCCATAGTTTACATTACACTTCACCTTGGCGTTGTACATTTTATGGGTCTTTACAAAGATATAATGACATGTACCCACCATTCTAGTACCGTATATAGCAGTTTCACTGCCTTTTAAATCCCCTATGTTTTGCTATTCTTCCCTTCCTCCCCCCAGCAAGATCTTTTTACTGTCTCTATAGTTTTTCCTTTTTCAGAATGTCATATTTTGGGAGTTATACATCATATAGCCTTTTGATAATTACTTCTTTTACTTAGTAATATGCATTTATGTATCCTCCATGACTTTCCATGGCTTTATAGCTCATTTCTTTTAGCACTAAATAATATTTACATCTGAATGCACCACTGTTTATATATTCATCTACTGAAGAACATCTTAGTTGCTTCCAAGTTTTGGCAATTATGAATAAAGCTGCTATAAAAATCCATGTGCAGGTTTTTGTGTGAGCATAAGTTTCCAATTCCTTAGGATAAGTACCAAGGAGTGCAGTTGCTGGATAATATAATAAGGATATGCTTAGTTTTGTAAGAAACTGCCAAACCATCTTACAAAGTGGAGTACTATTTCACATTCCTGTCAGCCACAAGTAAAAATTCCTGTTTCTCTGCATCCCTGCCAGCATTTGATGTTATCAGTGTTCTGGATTTTCACATTCTAATAGGTGTGTAGTGGTATCTCACCATTGTTTTAATTTGCATTCTCCTGATGACATATGATATGGAGAATCTTTTTATATGCTGATCTGACATCTGTATTGTCCTCTTTGGTGACCTATCAAAGTTGTTGGGCCATTTTTAATTAGGTCTTTTCTTATTGCTGATTTTTAAGAGTTCTTTATTTTGGATAACATCCCTTTATCAGATATGTCTTTTGCAAATATTTCTCCCAGTCTGTGGCTTGTCTTTTTGTTCTATTTACAGTCTTTCACAGAGCAGAAGTTTCTAATTTTAATAAAGTTCAGCTTACCATTTCTTTCTTTCATGAATCATGTCTTTGGTACTGTATCTAAAAAGTCATTGCTAAACCCAAGATCATCTAGAATTTTTCCCTGTGTCTTTTTCTAGGAGTTTTGTGGTTTTGTATTCTACATTTAGGCCTGTAATCCATTCTGAGTTTACTTTTGTGAAGGATGTGAGGTCTGTGTTTAGATCCATGTTTTTGCATGTGGAAGCCCTGTTTCAGCACCATTTCTTGAAAAGACTATCTTACCCATGTTCTATTCCCTTTGCTCTTTATCAAAGATTAGTTGACTATTTTATGTGGGTCTATTTATGAGCTTTCTATTCTGCTTCATTGATATATTTGTCTATGTTTTTCACCAATACCATGCTCTCTTGGTTACTATAACTTCATAGCAAGTCTTAAAGATGGATAGTGTCAGTCCTCCAAATTTGTTTTTGTCCTTCAATGATGTCTTGGTTATTCTGGGTCTTTTGTCTCTCTACCCAAACTTTAGAATCAGTTTATTGATATCCACAAAATAACTTATTGAGATTTCTATTGGGATTGCATTGAATTTTTGGATTAAGTTGGGAAGAACTGACATCTTGACAATATTGAGACTACCTATCCATGAGTTTGAACTTTCTTCATTTACTTAGTTCTTCTTTGATTTCTTGCATCAGAGACTTGTAGTTTTCCTCACGTAGATATTGTTCATAGATTTTTACTTCAGTAATTCATTTTTGGAGTGCTGTTGAAAATGATATTGTGTTTTTAATTTCAAATTCCACTTATTCATTGCTGATACATAGAAAAGTAATTGACTTTTGGGCCGAGCCCGTGGCGCACTCGGGAGAGTGTGGCGCTGGGAGTGCGGCGACGCTCCCACGGGTTCGGATCCTATATAGGAATGGCCGTTGCACTCACTGGCTGAGTGCCGGTCATGAAAAAAACAAAAAAAAAAAAAGAAAGGAAAAAAGAAAAACAATTGACTTTTGTACACTAATCTTGCAACCTTTCTTTAATCCCTTATTAGTTCCATAACTGTATTTTTGTCAGTTCTTTTGGATATTCTACATAGAGAATAATGTCATCTCTGAACAAATACAGTTTTGTTTTTTCTTTCCCAATCTGTACACATTTTTTTTTTCCTTTTCTTGTCTTGTTGCATTATCCAGGCCTTCCAGTGAAATGTTGAAAAGCACTGGTGAGAGGGGTCACACTTGCTTTGTTCCTGATATTACTGGGGAAGTTTTGAGTTTCTCACCATTAAGTATGATGTTAGCTGTGGGGTTTTGGTAGATATTCTTTATTAAGTGGAGGAAGTTTACCTCTATTCTTAGTACTTAGATTTTTTTTTATCATGAATGGGTGAGCATTTTGTCAGATGTTATTTCTGCATCTGTCAATATGATTGCGTGATTTTTTTTTCTACTTTAGCTTGTTGATGTGATCAACTACATTAACTTATTTTTAAGTGTTGAATCAGACTTGGATAAATCTCACTTGGTTATGGTAAATCATTTCTTTTACACATTGTTAAATTCAATTTGCCAATATTATGTTGTGGATTTTTGCATCTGTATTCATGAGAGATATTGGTTTGTAGGTTTCTTTTCTTGTAATGTCTTTGCTTATGGTATTGGGATAATGCTGTCCTCAATGTGTTAGGAAGCATTCCTTCTTCTATATTCTGAAAAAGTTTGTAGAGAGCTGGTATAATTTAATTTGTAAATATTTGGTATAATTTATTATTGAAACCATCTGGACCTTTTCCTTTCTGTTTTAAAACATTATTTCAATTATTGATTCATTTTCCTTATTAGATATAGACTTATTCACATTGTCTATTTCTTCTTGCAGGAGTTTTGCCAGATTGCGTTTTTCAAGGAATTAATTTATTTTATCTAGGTTATCAAATTTGTGGACTTAGAGTTGTTCATAGTATTCATTTATTATCTGTTTAATGTCCATTGGATCTGTAGAAAAGGTCATTCTTTCTTTTCTGATATTACTAATCTATGTTTTCTCTTTTTTTTTCCTAGCCTGACTGGAGACTTATAGATTTTATTCAACTTTTCAAAGAAACAGCTCTTGGTTTTGTTGATTTTCTCTATTGATTTCCTGTTTTCAATTTCATTAATTTCTGTACTAGGGATAGATTTGGTAAATGGCATAAAGAAAAATCATGATTTATAATAATTAATCTGCTTATAATAAATAAAAAAGATTTAAAAAATTCTGCTCGAACTTTTATTATTTCTTTTGTTCATCTTACTTTGTATTTAATTTGTTCTTCTTTTCCTAGTTTCCTAAGGTAGAAGCTTAGATGACTGATTTTAGATCTTTCTTTTTTTCTAATATAAGCATTAAATGCCATACTTCTTTCTCTGTATCCCACAAATTTTGATGTTATGTTTTTATTTAATTACCTTAAAATATTTTTAAAATATCTCATGAGATTTTCTTTGACCTATGTGTTATTTGTTATTGTGTAATCTTCACATATCTTGGGATTTTTTAGATTTCTTTCTGTTATTGGCCCAGAGACCTCACCAGCCACAGGCAGCCCCTGCTTTACAGATAATAGGAACATGCCTTGGGACCTCACCAGCTGCAGGTGGCCCCCATCCAACAGATGACAGAAGCACACCCAGGGACCTCACTGGCTGAGGGGAGCCCCTGCCCAACAGACAGTAAAAGCATGCATGGTGAACTCACCAGCCAAGGGCAGCCCCACCCAACAGACAGCAAGAGTGCATGGGGACCTCACCAGCTGAGGACGGTGTTATGCTTCTTACTTTGTAATGGAGATGCAAAAAAATTTACTCAAAGCAACATGAATGCAATGAGAAGCCTGAAGGGTCTGCACCTCAGCAACTCCTCTGTTAGAAGGAGAGGCTGGGTACAGTCCTGATTCAAAGTTAGCTTCTGTTTTTATTATAAAGACAAGGAAATCTCACAAGAAAAATCAGTTGATTCAGTCATTTCAAAAGGACACAAAGACATGGGCAACGTGACAAAAGTTATCTACAGCTAAGTATAACTTAAATAATAGAAACTAGTAACATCATTTAAATTAACAACATGACATTCCAAAGTACAATTTGAGAAAAGCTATGTTGATCAAACTGTGATCATTATTTAACCTAAAATATAATTTCTCCATAAATGATTTCAGCAAGTGTTATGTTCTTATGATTAAATCTAAGTATAATTGTTTCTAAAGTTTCCACCAATAAACAGCTTGCTCTTAGCAAACATTTTTCACATTTTTCCCTACAGCAATTTTTTCAACATCTTTTAACAACAATCAGTATGTTAAGGAATCAAAATACATAATCCCCATCCCTAAACAGTGATTAGAATTGATTAGGTGGGCTTTTGCCACCTAGTTGTAGGCCATTGCCTCCTAGCCAAGGACTTTTGTCTCATACATGCATTACCTAAAAACACTATACTAAAAATCAACTGAGAATACAGATTTCTAACCCTCTACATGGCAGTCCATGCCAACAGTCAGCAGGAGCATACAGGACGTCAGGAGCTGAGGGCAGCCCCTGCTGCTGCTGCAGACACTGCTGCCAAACAGGTGGTCCACCACAGCCACTGACACCACAAGGGAAGCTCTCCACCACAGCAGCAGCCACCACTTCCATGCAGCTGACTCTCCAACTACTCGATTGCACTGACACAAGGAGAGTCACCAGCAGAGCTCAGAGAAAGAGGCAAGTGAGAGCAGAACCATGACCCAGTGGCCCAAACTACAGAGGGAATTATATTGCTACATGTGGTAGTGCCCCTAGGGCTGGGAAGTACATGTGTAGCTGAAGTAGTTGCCTTGATCTGGGGAGAGACACATGCAGAAACCCCCAAGAGTGCAGAAACCCAGGATACCAAAATAGAGTAAAGAAGAAAATTCCCAATCACCACCAGCCCATCGCCCATTGCTTTTCCCTGGGGAAAGCAAGGACCCAGGAGGAGCCTCTGCCTGTAGGAAAGAGAAAAGAGAATCTCTGCCCAAGATCACCCATTCAAACTGAGGAGCTCCAGTATACCCATCAGTGTCATGGGATATTAGCTGGGGTGCCAACAAGCCCAGCCAGGGTCATCTACCCTAGCTAAAGAGCAACTGGGCACCCAGGCACTTCTCCCAAGAACTTGAGAGCTTGCCCATATCCTCAAAGAACAAACACAGTGTCACTAACCTCATCAAAGAATCACTAAGTGTCCCGGTGTCGAGGCCATGGAGGCATTCACACACAACTCCAACACAATATAGATGAAGTACCCACATGGGACTCCACTACTGTGTCTGCCCAGAACCAATACCAAAACACCCTACTCAATGGTCAGTATAAAACACATCTACAGGAGGAAGTCTCTCTCCTCAAAGCCCACTCCAGAGTAAATATAAAAATCAATTGCTCTACCAAATGATTAGACATCAATGTAGAGATACTAGAAATATGAAAAAAACCCCAACAAGTAAATATGAGTCCACCAAAGGAATACAATAATTCTCTGATACCAGTCCCTATAGACCAAGAAACCCTTGAAATAACTGAAAAGGATTTCTGAGCACAATCTTAGGGAAACTCAATGAGATACAAGACAACTAAATTAGATAACATAACAAAATGAGAAAAAGCATCCAGGATAAAAAGGAGGAAATTTACAAAGAGATTAATACCTTAAAAATGAATGTAGCAGAATTCCTGTAGCCAAAAGAGTCATTCAATGAATTAAAAAACACAATCAAGGGCTTAAGCAGCAGGCTAGAGCAAGCAGAAGAAAGAATTTCTGATCTTGAAGATGGTCTTTATGAAATAATTCAGGTGGACAAAAAAAAGAGAGAATTAAAAAAGAGAACAAAGAAAATCTAAGAGAGCTAGGAGACAACCTTAAATGCACAAACATATGAATCATGGGTTTATTAGTCTGTTTATGTTGCTTATAACAAAATACACAGAACTGGGTGATTTGTAAATAAAATTTACTGCTTACAGTTTCAGAGGCTAGGAAGTCCAAAGTCCAGGGAACACATCTGGTGAAGGCTTTATTTGGTGGTGACTTTAGTGATGGCAGGATATAACATTGTGAAAATGGTGGAGCAGAGAGAGAAAGAGACAGATAGACTCTCTTCTCTCTTCTTTTAAAGCCCTCAGAACCATGCCCTGACTGTCATTTTCAATCCATTCAGTACAGTATGGTCCTACAATCTAATCACCTCTTCAAGTCTGTACCTTTCAATTACCATAATAGGATTTCCTATCCTCTTAACAGTCATGGGAGGGGCCAAGTTTGCAATACATAAAATTTGGGGGACACAATTCAAACCTCAGTGAGTTTTTGGGGGATGTAATTCAGTCCACTACAATGGGTTTTCCAGAAGAAGAGGAGAAAGAAAAAGGCATTGAAAACCTATTCAATGAAACAATAGCAGAGAAATTTCCAGGTACAGGGAGAGACATAGATCTTCAGATCCAGATGGCTCAAAGATCTCTAGACAGATTCAATCCAAAAAGGTCCTCTCCAAGACACATTATAGTCAAACTGGCTTAAAGACAAAGAGAAAATCTTAAAAACAGCAAGAGAATAGCACCAAGTCACATATAAGAGAGTCCTCATCAGATTAACAGCAGACTTTTCAACAGAAACTCCACAGGCCAGAATAAAATGGGATGATATATTCAACATACAAAGAGAGAAAAACAAAACAAAACAAAAAAACCTGGCAGCCAAGAATACCATATTTAGCAAGGCTATCTTTCAGAAATGAGGGAGAGATAGTGTATTTCCAGAGAAACAAAAAATTCAGGAGTTTCTCACCATATAACCATCCCTACAAGAAATCCTCAAGGGAGTCCCATTTCTGGAATCTGAAAAATTATAATCACTACCATAAATGCACAATTGGTAGAACAAAATGCAAACCAGAAAGAGAATAAAAGTATCTTTTGTCTTTCTGTTATTGATTTCTAATAAATTTCATTGTGGTCTGAATACAGACATTGTATAATCTGTATACTTTTAAATTTGTTAAAGAGTGCTTTATGGTCCATAATTTGTGCTACTTTGGTGGATGCTCTATGAGAACTTCAGAAGAATGTGTATTCTGCTGTTGTTAGATGAAGTATTCTATATATGTCCATTATATACAGTTGATTGATGGTGCTGTTGAGTTCAACTATGTCCTTAGTAATCTTCTGCCTGCTGGATCTGTCCATTTCTGACAGAGAGGTGTTGAAGTCTCCAAATATGAGCATACTTCAAAAAGTTTGTGGAAAAATTGAATTGAAAGATAATAAAAATCCTTCTTTCCATGAACTTTCTGAAGAATCAATCAAATTATAGTAAATTTACCTATATTTCCTTCCAGTTATAACAGTTTTTGCCTCACATATTTTAATGCTCTGTTGTTACACCCACACACAGTAAAGTTAGCTGTGTTCTTAGAGAATTGACCCCTTTATCACTATGTAATGCCCCTCTTTATCCTTAATAACTTTCCTTTGTCTGAAGTCTGTTCTCTCTAAAAGTAATATAGATAATCTCACTTTTTTTATTAGTGTTAGCATGGTATATTTTACTCCATCTCTTTACTTTTAATTTAAATGTGTCTTTAAAGTAGACAACGTATGGTTAGCTCTTGTTCTTTTTATCCATTCTAACAATCTCTGCCTTTTAAATGGTGTATTTAGACCACTGAAATTTAAGTGATTACTGATGTAGCTGAAGTAGCAGCTACTATATTTGTTATTGTTTTCTATTTGTCACCCTTGTTCTTTGTTCCTATATTTGCTTTCATTTTTCATTTTTTATTTTTTTTGCCTTTTTTGGTTTTAATTGAGCATTCGATTTATTCTTCTTTCTTAACATATAAATCATACTTTTTTCTTTTTTTTTTTAACTTTTTTTAATGATTCCCATAGAGTTTGCAATATACCTTTAAAACTAATCCATGTTAATTTTCAAATCACCTTGCACCAGTTCACAGGTAGTGTGAGTACCTTATTATAATAAAATAATCCTAACTCCTTCCTCCTTTCCTTTGTACCATTGCTGTCATTTATTTCAATGATACATAAACAAATATATGTGTATACATACAAACATAAGCATACATAATCAAATATATTGTTGTTATTATTTTAAACAGTTAGCTGTTATATCGAATAAGAATAAGAAAAGAAAATATTTATTTTACCTTCACTTATTCCTTCTTTGATGTTCTTTCTTTCCTTATGTAGTTCTGAGTTTCCGACCCATATCATTTTCCTTCTCTCTAAAGAGCTTCTTTTAACTTTTCTCTCAAGGCAGATCTACTGGCAACAAAGCCCCTCAATTTTTGTCTGTCTGAGAAAGTTTATTTCTTTTTCACTTTTGAAAAATAGCTTTGCAGCGTACACAATTCTAGGTTGGTGTTCTTTCTTCTCTCAACACTTTAAATATTCCACTCCACTTTCTTCTCGCTCTTCTGAGAAAAAGTTGGATATAATTTTTATCTTTGCTCTTCTGTAGGTAAGCTGTTTCTTTCCTGTGATTTCTTTCAGGATTTTTCTTTATCTTTTATTTTCTCTAGTTGGAAAATGATATGTGTAGGTATAATTTTTATTTTTTCATTTATCCTGCTTGGTTTTCTCGGGGATTTCTGGATCTGTGATGTGGTGTCTGACATATAATCTGGAGAAATTCTAAGTAATTATTGATTCAAATATTTCTTTCTTTCTTTCTTTCTTTCTTTCTTTCTTTCTTTCTTTCTTTCTTTCTTTCTTTCTTTCTTTCTTTCTTTCTTTCTTTCTGTCTGTCTGTCTTTCTTTCTTTCTTTCTTTCTTTCTCTCTTCTTTCTTTCTCCTTCCTTCCTTCCTTCCTTCCTTCCTTTCTTTCTTTTCCATTATATATTCTTGTATGTTACACCTGTTGTGGTAGTCCTGCAGTTCTTGTATATTCCATTATCTTTTTCAGTCTTTTTTTTCTCTTTGCTTTTTAGTTTCAGATATTTCTCAAGCAACTGTGTCCAGTCTACTCATAAGCCCAACAATGGCATTTTTCATTTGTTACAGTGTTTTTGCTTTCCAGCATTTCTTTTTGGTTCTTAAGATTTCCCTCTCTCTGTTTACATTGCCCATCTGTTCTTGCATGCTGCCTACTTTATTTATTAGAACCCTTAGCATATTAATCATAGTTGTTTTAAATTCTTGGTTTGATTATTCCAGTATCTCTGCCATATTTTAGTTGGGTTTTGATGCTTGCTCTGTCTCTTCAAACTGTGGTGGGGCTTTTTTTGCTTTTTAGTTTTTCTTCTAATTTTTTTTTTTTGATAGCTAGACATGATATTTTAGGTAAAAGGAACTGCTGTATATAGGCATTTAGTAATGTGTTGGTAAGATATGGGGGAGGGAAAGCATTCTATAGTCCTATGATTAGGTGTCAGGCTTTTAATGACCTGTGCCTCTGAACTGTGATATTCACAAGTGCTTCTCAGTCTCCCCTTCCCTTTAGGTGGAACAGGTTGACTAGAGTGGACTGGAGTTGGGTATTTATCTTCCCTCAAATCAGTTAAGCTCCGCTAAAATCCCATCATGGTGGGCTCTGATTAAAGTTTCTCCTGTGGACAGATCTTGTTACGAAGAACAGAATTTTTTGGCATATTTTTAAGTGGTTCTTTTTCTCATCCCCCTGCTGAAAGCACAAGAAGATTTTTTTTTTTTTTTTTTAATATTCATTGTAAGAACCAGGTTGAGCTCTTGGAGATAAAACTCACATAAGTATGGGGACCTCCCTATCATTGAGTCCACCTGGAATTTTTCTCTCTCAGACTTCTCCACACTGACCCTTCAGCAATTCATCAATTGCAGTTGAAGTTTCTCTGTCCCAGCACTGGTTCTCATGGAGGTTGGTGCTCACTGGTTTCTGCTCCAGTAAGTTGTGATTTTCTGTATTTGCCTGTCATTTTTTCCAGTTTTGGAGTCAGCAGTTTGTCCTGTGATCTAATTTCTCTTTTGAATTTAAGAAGAGTCACTGATTTTTCATTTTATTTTTCAGCTTTTTACATTATGACAGAGTGGCAACTTGTAACTTTCTAAGTTACATGTCAGAACAGAAACCCTGAAAGTTTGCAGTTCTTATAGGCCAATGTTGAGACCTAGTCAAGAAATGGGCTCAGAGTAGCTTGACTAAAGCTTGGTCAAGGAAAGAATCTTTGTCTGAATCAGTATTCAAAAGCCTTTATAGAAAGAAAAACCCAGGACCAAATGAGTGAATTCTATCCAGCATTTTAAAACATTATTACCAACTCTCCTCAAACTCATCCCAAAAAATGAAGGAACACTTTCTAACTCTTTTTATTAGCCAGCATTACCTCAATACCAAATTCAAAGACACTAATAAAAAGAAGGCTATGGACTAACTCCCTTATAGATTTTTATGAAAAGATCTTAAACAATATTTGTTCCAATCAAATTCAATAGCATGTTAAAAGGACTATACATCATGACCTAGTGGGATTTATTTACAGAATCTAAGAGTGTTTTAACGAATGAAAATCAGTGTAATCTACCTCCTTAAAACAATGTAGGAAAATAATCACATGCTCATCTTAATTGATGCAGAAAAATAATTTTTATAAAAATTAACACCATTTTATGATAAAAACACTTAACAAACTAGGAATAGAAGGAAATATATCAACATAATAAAAGCTATAAATAATAATAATAATAAACCCTACAGGTATCATCATACTCAATGGTGAAAGACTGAAAACTATCTCTCCACAATCATAAAATAGACAAAGATGACCAATTTCACCACTTCGATATAGTATCAGAAGTTCTAGCCAGAGCTATTAGGCAAGAAAAAGTAAAATTTTCTTTCAAAATTCAAAAAAATTCAAAAAATTAAAATTTTCTCTGTTCAAAGATGACATGAATTTATATATAGAAAATACTAAATATTCGGCAAATAAAGCTATTAGAGGTAATGACCAAACTCAGCAAAGTTGCCAAATAGAAAATCAACACACAAATTTCAGTGGTGTTTTTATATGCTGACAATAAACAATTACAAATGATATAAAGAAAGCAATTCCATATGCAATATCATAAAAATAATAATACTTAGAAATAAACTTAATCAAAGAGATGAAAGATTTTTTATAATGAAAACTAAAAAATGTTGCTGAAAGAAATAAAAGGCAGCACAAATAAACATGAAGACATCTCAGGTTCATGGATGGAAGACAATATTATTAAGATACTAATACTACTCAAGGAGATCTACAGATAAAATGTAATCCCTATCAAGATATCAGTGACATGTTTTGCAGAAATAGAAAACTCCACCCCAAAAGCGATATGGAATCCCAAGGTTCAAGAGCCAAAACAGTCTAGGAAAAGGAGAATACAGTTGGAGATGTCTTCTCTCCTGACCACAGAATTTACTACTAAGCTACAGTAATCAACACAGTGTGGTGCTGGCATAAATACAGACATATAAACAAATAGAATAGAATAGACAGCCCAGAAGTAAATGTTTACATATAATCACATGGTCAAATGATTTTCTCCAAAGGTGACAAGATCATTCAATGGAAAAAGAGTAGTCATTTTATGAAATAATCTTGGAAAAACTGGATATCCACATGCAGAGCAGTGAAGTTGAACCCTTGCCTTATACCACATAAAAAGGTTAATTCAAATGGAACAAAGACTGAAACATATGAGCTAAAACCAGCACATTCATAGAAGACACAGGAGGAAAGCTCCATGACATTGAACTGGGCAATTATTCCTTGAATATGACATGAAAAGTACAGGTAACAAAGAAAAAATAGATAAATTGGACTTTATGAAACTTAAAAACTATTGTGTGCTAAGGAACACTATCAACGGAGTGAAAAGGAAGCCCACAGAATGAGAGAAAATATTTTAAATCATGTATATGATAAGGGATTAATATCCAAAATACATAAAGTACTCCTAAAAAACAACAAAAACACATAAATTCTATTTAAAAAATGGGCAAAGGACTTGAATAGATAGTTCTCCAAAGAAAATTTACAAATGACCAATAAGTACATAAAATGATTCTCAACATTACTAATCGTAAGGAAAATGCAAATCAAAACCATAATGAAATACTAGCTTAAGCCAATAATAAAAGCTATTAAAAGAAGAAGAAAAAGAAGAAAACAATTGTTGGTGAAGATATGGAGAAATTGAAACCCTTGTGAATTGCTGATTGGAATGTAAAATAATGTAGCTGTCATGGAAAACATTACAGCAATATATCAAAAAACATATTTACCATATGACCCAATACTTTTACTTCTGGTTATATATCCCCCCAAATTGAAAGCAGGGCCTCAAACATGTGTACACTCATGTTCATGGCAGCATTATTGACAATAGCCCAAACCTGGAAACAACTCAACTCAGATATCCATCACTGAATGAATGGATAAACAAAATGTGGTATATACACACAACGAAAGATTATTCAGCTTTAAAAAAGAAATTCTGACTTATGCTACAACATGAAAAAGCCTTGAAGACATTATCTAAGTGAAATAGGCCAGACACAAAAGGACAAATATTTTATGATTCTAATTACAAGAGGTATCTATTGTAGTCAAATTCATAAAGACAAACTAGAGAGGTGGTTGCCAGGGTATGAGGGCAGGGGAGAATTGAGAGTTATTACTTAATATGTATAGAGTTTCAGTTTGGGAAAATGAAAACTGATGGATGCTGCTGATTTTGCACAGCAATGTTAATGTACTAATGCTACTGAATTAAATGCTTAAATATGGTTAAAATGGTAAATTTTTTGTTATGAATATTTTACCACACCAAAGGGGGGTTAGAAAAAAATATAAACCCTGAGCTGTTCTCCATGTCAAAGCTGTACCAGAGTTTTATCCCAGCTTAAGGAAGGAAGGATGGAAGGGTATTAAAAAAAAAAAAAAAAAAAAAAACCCAAAACCAAAAAACAACTATCTCAATTAGCCCTGTAGCAAGTGTTGAAAGCATTTTTCTTCCTACATTCTCAATAATACTACAGTAGTTATTTGCAAAAAAACCAAAATTAAACTAAAAGTTTGTACAACTTGAAGAGTAAAAAGTAATATTGCATTTTCTGTAATTTTTTGTGTTTTTGCATTACATAGTTAAACTTGTATTTTCAGAATGCTATGAGGCACATTTATGGGTCATTTGAATTTGTTTATTTTATGAGTTATTGAGTGATATAATTTAACCATTTATTTTAGGTTACATTTATATTCCACTTTGATTTTTAAAATATATCAAGTAGTATCCCTTTGACATATGTGTACTAATTTCCCCCACATTATGATTTTCATTTCACCTCTCTCTATAGTTTATCTTTTTCATCACAGTTTTGCCTATCACATAATCATCAAAATATCCTTCCCTTACCCTAATGTTACACACCTGTATTACCCTAATGTTAAATACCTGTATTTTTCAGTATTCATTTAGGAGTTTTAAGGGATCAACTGATTTTTAAATTAACATCACTAAAAATTCCAGAATTTAGTTTGGTGAATGTGAGGTTGATATTAACAAATATTTTAAAAATAAGGCATGGAAAAAGGTTAATCTTGATTGACCCCAACTGCTTCAGCTGAATATCAATCCTAGGTGCATAAGGTGAAGTAGGAAACTGATTTTATATTTTTCTCAATGCTTAAGTCATGTGTCCTAACTCTTCATGTTGAAAACATTCTTTCTGTATTAAAGTTTCAGATTTTCATATATTATATAAGCAGGCATGCTTTGAGCTGTTTCTGTATTTTTGTGTCCATTTCATTAGTTGTTATATTTTAACATTGGATAAGGATACCCCTCTTTCTTATCTTCTGTTTTTCTGGTTTTGCGATTTTCTTGTCCCTGAGCAGTTCTTTTTGCAGACTAAATTTGGAGTCTTTTAAAATTTGGGGGGGGGGTGTTAAAGACCTTTTGTTTTCTTATTAAACTTAAACTAAGTTTATAAATTAATTTTAGGACTTTGTCAACTTTGCAGCATCAAGTCTTCCCACCTAGAAGTGTGCTGTACCTCTTCAACTATTAAATTCTTATTTGACCTCCAGTAAAAATGTGTTTTTGTTATCACACAACATATGTACATTCTTTCTTAAAATAATCAGAAAATACATATTTTATTGTTATTGTGAATCATATTATTTCTTAAATTAAAATGTGTGAGTAATTATTGCTGAAAAGTATTTTTCACTATTTTGTTTAGTCACTCATTTTTTTATTCTTCCCACCTAAATTTAATGCAACTTTTCTATGTGCCAAGACAGCTGTTAAGTTACATTTATTTATTTATTCTTATTTCAATTTATTTTTACCCACAATCTTAATTCCTTAATATCTTTAAGGTGACCTGTTTATTTGCTGTTTTCCAGCTGCAGAATTATTTATCACTGAAATTCTAAAATTCCTTCAGGATATGCCTACATTGTATCTCTTTATTACTTGCACCTAGTATATGATAAACTATTACAATCCACAGTCCTTTCTTCAGCTCATGAAAATTTTATTCTATTATAATTTTAAATATCTGCATATGTTGGACTTTTGTTCTTCTAGAATATCTATCATCTTCTCTCTGGACATTTGTGTTTCCATTTTCAACTGAATTTAGAGAATGTGTCTCAAGTTTGTCTTCCACATTAATAATTTCTTTCTTAGTTTATTTCCATTCTTTTTGAATGTTGCTTTTATTTTTATTAATTGTATTTTTCTTATAATCTTTCTTCAATTTCATTAACTACCCTTTTATTTATTACTTAGCTAGCTCACTGTCTATTACTTTATCTCTAACTATTTATACTGTATAATGTATATTTCTATATTTTCTTCAATTTCACAATGAATGCAAACTAAATGCTTTTTCTTGAATTATATTTATTCCAAAATATTTCAATAGTATGCTCTTCCTCTGTAACACGGATGTTGTAGTCTCTTTCTTTTTCTTTTTTTAACCTATGAACATACTTTATGTAGACTATTTTCTGTTTAATTCTTTTTGGGAAAGTCAAATTTACCTCTCAAATCTTAATTTGGAGGCATATAAATCAGACTTTATGTTGTTTGCACATTTTTATTAGTATGATTGGGCTTTACATAGTCTTTTGTCCCAATCAACTAATAATAAGAAATAGAACTATTGAGAAACCTTTTAAAGGCTTTTGTAGTTCTTATCCTGTAAAAAACATAAATTAACAAGTATAACCCTCATAGTGGACCTTTAATATACTTGTTAAATATCCAGTTCTTTTCTACTGTCAAAATCACACCACCTCAGGGGTAAAATGCAACTCGCTTTTCTATTTTCTTAAGGAAACTAAAATAAAAGAAGAATGATCATAGCTTTGAACACCTCATAAATTTTCTACTTGCAACAGGAGAGTGCCTACCCTCCTACTATCAAGAAAATTTCTCTGTCCCTAAGATGGAGTTATGCAGTTGGAATCTGTTCATGGGCAGGCACTATTTTTTTCCGTGTGATCCCATCAGTAACTCTATAATTTGCTCCTCTACCTTAGTACTTTATTAAACTTTAATAGAAGTTATTTCTTCCATTCATTATCATATCATTGGTCAACGTTCCCAATTTCTAGTGCTATTATTACATTGTACCCATTTCTTTTTGTATGTATTCTTGGATTAGATGATGCTAGTCTCCATCAGTTATTACAGACAAGTTCATGTTTTTCCATTTTTAAACTGTTTATTTTGATACAATTTTGAACTTACAAAAAAGTGACAAGAATAATACGAAAACTGTCATGAACTCTTTATCCAGATTCATAATTTTTAAAATTATTTTGTCTCATTTGCTTTATCATTCTCTCCCTCTCTGAATCATTTGAGAGTAAATTGTAATCATCATGCCCCTTTACTCCTAAATAACTCAGCGTGTATTTCTTAAGAAAAGAACATAAATAACCACAGTACAAGTATTCAATTCAAGGAATTTAATATTGATATAATATTATTATCTAATAGCAACCCATACTCAATGTCATTAATTTTTGCAATAATGTCCTTTTATCTATTATTCTTTCATTCCAAGTTCTAACCCAAAATCAAGTATCATATTTAATTGTCGAGTCTGTTTAGTGTTTTATAATCTGGAATAGTTTTTCCAGCTTTTCTCAGTGTTCTTGTCATCAATATTAAATATACAGGGCAGTTATTTTGTAGAAGGTTCTTAAATTTGGGGTTGTCTAATGTTTTCTCATTATAGGATTTGGATATTCATTTAGGGCAAGAATAATCCAGAAATGATGTTTTCTCCTCAGTGCATTTCATTAAGATGAATGTGGATGTTGGTATATATCAATATTGGTAGTATTAACTTTGATCACATAGCTTAAGTGGTCCTGCAAGATTTCCCCATTGTAAAGATACTACGTTTCCTGTTGTAATCAGTAATACTTGAGAGATATTTAAGGACAATGTAGAGTCTAAAGCCCAGAGGGGAAGGAAGCTGCCAAGGTGAGCCAAGACCTGCTTGGCACTGGGGCTCAGCCTAAGGCCTTGAGGGGAAGGAAGAGCCCACAGTCGCAGCAGCCACTCAGGTGAGCTGAGATCCATGTGGCACCAGGGCTCAGTCTTAGGCCCTAGAGGAAAGCATTCATAGCCGCAGCAGCTGCTGAGATGAGGCAAGACCCACATTTCTCTGAGGCTCACTCTTAGGCCCCAGAGGGAAGTGTCCACAGGCCCAGCAGATGCCAAGGTGAGCCGAGACCTGCACAACAGTGGAGGCTCAATCTGCAGCGACTGATTCTAGAACAGGAGCCAAGGTGGTATAATATAGCCACTGCCACAACTACTGTCACCACAAGGATAGTTCACTACCACAGTAGCAGTCAGGGCCACCCTATAGGCAACCTGCCACTCACTCGACTACATCAATGTAAGAAGAGTCACCAGAAGAGCCTAAAAATAGAGGAGGAAATCTTTATCCTCATAGCCAACCACAAGTAATAGAAGAAGCAAGTCCTCTGTCAGATGACCAAATATCAATGAAAAAAATACTAGAACTACAAACAAACAAAAAGATATGACACCACTGAAGGAATACAGTAATGCTCATATTTCAGAACACATAGAACAGGGAATCCATAAAATGTCTGAAAAAGAATTCTGAGCAATGATCTTAAGAAAACTAGAAGAGATAAAAGAAGACTCAATTAGAGAACACAATGAAACAAGAAAAAATATCCAGAATGTGAAGGAGAAAATTTACAAAGAGATTAATATCTTAAAAAAGAGAGTAGCAAAACTCCTACTGTGAAATGAAATGAAAGATTCACTCAATGAAATAAAAAACACAACACAGAGCTTGAACAGAGGGCAGAGAAAGCAGAAGAAAGAATTTCAGACCTCAAAGATGGTCTTTTTGAAATAACCCAAGCAGACAAAAAAGAAAGGAAAAAAGAATTAAAAATAATGAAGAAAATCTAAGAGAGACAGTAGACAACCTCAAGTGCTCTAACATCTGAATTGTGGGTATTCCAGAAAGGGAGGAGAAAGGAAAAGTTATTGAAAACCTATTCAAGAAAATAATAACAGAAAACTGCTCAGGTGTAGGGAGAGATTCAGACCTTCAGATCCAGGAACCTCAAAGGTCCCCAAACAGATTCAATCCAAAAAGATCCTCCCCAGACACATTATTGTTAAAATTGCAAACCTCAAAGACAAAGGCAGAATTCTAAAAGCAGCAAGAGAAAAGCATCACGTCACCTATAATGGAACCCCCATCAGTGTAACAGCAGATTTCTCAACTGAAACCCTACAGGCCAGAAGAAAGTGGAATGATATATAAAAAATACTAAAAGAAGAAAAATTGCCAGCCAAGAATACTCTCCCCAGCAAGGCTTTCCTTCAGAAATGAGGGAGAAATAGTCAATTTCCCATACAAACAAAAATTGTGGGCATCCACCACCATATGACCAGCCCTGCAAAAAATTCTCAAGGAAGTCCTTCATCTGGAATATGAATAATGATGATCACTATCACAAATACATAAGAAAGAGCAAAACCCACCATGATAACAAAAATGCCAGCAAGAAAGAGAATGAAACTAAATCATGCCACCTTAAATTTCCAACTAATGTTGAAGAGAAATAAAAGGGGAAGTAATGATCAAAAGATATTTAAATCATCTAAACAAAAAGCAATTAAATGACAGGAATTAAACAGTAACTACATGAAATAACTACCCAGAATGTGAATGGATTAAACTCCCAATTGAAAAGACACAGACTGATTGATTAGATTAAAAAGCTAGGCCCAGGCATATGCTGTCTTCAAGAAACCCACCTCACCTGTAGAAACACACTCAGACTAAAAGAAAAGGGATGAAAAAAGATATACCATGCAAATGGAAACCAAAAAAGATCAGGTGCAGCTATTCTTATATTGGACAAAATGGACTTTAAACCAAAAAACATAAAAAGAGACAAAGAAGGTCACTATATAATGATAAAAGGATCTATCCAGCTAGAAGATGTAACAATCATAAATATGTATACACCCAATACTGGAGCACCGAGATATAAAAAGAAAACACTCTTAGACCTAAAGAAAGAAGTAGGCCCTAGTACGTTAATAGAGGGTGACCTGAACACCCCTCTCTCAGCAAGGGACAGTTCTTCCAGGCAACAAATCAACAAAGAGACACAGGATTTAAACTAAATCTTAGACCAACTGGACCTGGCAGATATATACAGAACATTTCACCCAACAGCTAAAGAATATACTTTCTTATCATCAACACATGGAACATTCTCCAGGATAGACCACACATTAGGTTACAAATCTAGTCTCAGCAAATATTTAAAAATTGAAATCATTTGAAGTACTTTTTCAGACCACAATGGACTAAAAGTGGAAATTAATAACAAGCAAAAACCTGGAAACTATACAAATACATGGAAACTTAACAATAGCCTCCTTAGTCACCTATGGGTCCAAGAAGAAATTAAAGAGTAAATCAAAAAATTTCTTGAAACTCATGAAAATAAAGACACATCACACCAAAACCTGTGAGATACTGCAAAAGCCGTACTAAGACAGAAATTTATTGCAATAAATGCTTTCATCAAAAGAACAGAAAGACTTCAAATAAACTACCTAATGCTACACCTCAAAGAACTAGAAAAAACAACAATTTGATCCTAAGAGTAGCAGACAGAAAGAAATAATTAAGATCAGACAGGAACTAAATGAAACTGAGACCCCCAAAACAAAAGAAAAGATCATTGAAACAAAAAGTTGTTTTTTTGAGAAGATAAATAAAAAAAACATACCATTAGCTAGGTTAACAAAAAAAAAAAAAAAAAGAGAGAGAGAGAGAGAAAACCTGAATAACAAAAATAAGTAATGAAAAGGGAGACATTACAACTGATACCACAGAAATGAGAAGAATACTTAGAGACTATTATAAACGACTGTATGACAAAAATATGAAAACCTGTAGAATATGGATAGGTTTCTGGACACATAAAAACTACCCAGACTGAACCAAGAATAGACAGAAAACCAGAACAGACTAATAACAAGGAAAGAGATTGAAGCAGTAATCAGCAATCTTCCAAGAAAGAAAAGCCCAGGTCTGGTTGGCTTCACAGCTGAGTGTTATCAAACATTTAAAGAGCTATAAAACCAATTCTCCTCAAACCATTCCAAAAACTTGAAACAGAAGCTACCCTCCCAAACTCATTCTGTGAAGCCAATATACATCTGATACCAAAACCAGATAAAGACACAATAAATAAAGAAAATTATAGGCCAGTATCCTTGATGAACATATATGCAAAAATCCTCAACAAAATATTAGCAATCAGAATACAGCAACACATTAAAAAAAATTGCAGCCCATGATCAAGTGAGATTCATCCCAGGGATGCAAGGATGGTTCAACATATGAAACTCAACAAATGTTATATCACATCAACAAACTCAAGGACAAAGACCATATAGTTATCTCAATAGATGCTGAAAAAGCATTTGATAAAATTCAACATCGCTTTGTGACAAAGACTCTCAACAAATTAGGTCTAGAAGGAGAGTATCTCAGCACAGTAAAAGCCATCTCTGACAAGCCCACTGCCAGTATCATCCTGAATAGGGAAAAACTGAAGGCTTTTCCCTTAATGATAGGAACAAGACAAGGATGCCCACTGTCACCATTTTCATTTAACATAGTACTGGAGGTACTAGCCAGAGTAATCAGGGAAGAGAAAGAAATAAAGGGTATCCAGGTTGGAAAAGATCAAGTCAAACTGTCTCTATTTGCAGATGGCATGATTCTATATATAGAAAAACTTAAAAACTCTATGAAAAAACTCCTAGAACTGGTTAATAATTTCAGTAACGTTGTAGGATACAAAACAAATGTCCCCAAATCAGTTGCATTTATATACTCAAATAATAAACTAACAGAAAGAGAAATAAAGAAAGTAAGCCCATTTACAATAGTAATGAAAAAAAAGAATCTAGGAATCAATTTAACCAAGGAGGTGAAAGATCTCTGCAATGACAACTACAAGCCACTACTGAAAGAGATTAAAGAGTACACAAAAAGATGGAAAGACATTCCATGCTCTTGGATTGGAAGAATTAATATTGTGAAAATGTTTATAGTACCCAAAGTGATCTACAGATTCAATGCAATCCCCATAAAAATACCAATGACATTCTTCACAGAAATGGAAAAAACAATCCTACCCTCATATGGAACAAGAGAAGACCCCAAAGAGCCAAAGCAATCCTGAGCAAAATAAAGCCAGAGGCACACCACCACCTGACTTCAAATTATTTCAGAAAGATATAGTAAACAAAACAGCATGGTACTGGCATAAAAATAGACGCTCAGACCAGTGGAGCAGAATAGAGAACCCAAAAATCAGTCCACAGGCTTACAGCCATCTGATATTTGACAAAGGCAACAAGAACCTGCACTGGGTAAAAGATTGCCTCTGCGGAAAATAGTGCTGGGAAAATTGAATATCCATATGCAGAAGAATGAAAATAGACATGCAACTCTCACCATATAGTAAAATCAACTCAAAATGGATTAAAGACTTAAGTATAAGATCGGAAACTGTAAAATTACTAAGGGAAAATATAGGTGAAACACTGCAGGAACTAGGTCTGGGCACAGAGTTTAAGACCATGAGCCTGAAACCACAGGCAACAAAAGAATAAATGAACAAATGGGAGTATATCAAACTATAAAGCTTCTGCATAGCAAAGGAAACAATCAACAGAGGGAAACAACAACCTACAGAGGGGGAGAAAATTTTTGCTAACTATACATCTGACAAGGTATTAATATCCATAATAAACAAGCAATTAAAGCAATTACACACTTAAAAAAACCAAATATCCGGGCCGAGCCCGTGGCGCACTTGGTAGAGTGCTGCGCTGGGAGCGCGGCGACGCTCCCGCCGCGGGTTCGGATCCTATATAAGACTGACCGGTGCACTCACTGGCTGAGTGCCGGTCACGAAAAAAATAAATAAATGAAACAAATAATAAAAACAAAACAAAACAAAAAAAAAAACCAAATATCCCAATTGAAAAATGGGCAAAAGAGCTGAATAGATATTTTGCAAAGGAAAACATACAAATGGCCAACAGATACATGAAAAAATGCTCAACATCACTACTCATCAGGGAAATGCAAGTTAAAACCACATTGAGATATCACCTCACCCCAGTTACACTGACTATAATAAAAAAGATGGAGAATAACAAGTGCTGGTGAGGATGTGGAGAGAAGTGAACACTCCTGTACTGTTGGTGGGACTGTAAATTAGTACAACCACTATGGAAAACAGTATGGACATTTCTCAAACAACTACAGATAGAGCTATCATACGATCCAGCAATCCCACTTCTGGGTATATACCCAAAGGAATGGTAAACATCAGGTCAAAGGGATACCTGCACTCGTATGCTCATCTTAGCTCTATTTACAGTAGTGAAGATTTGGAACCAACCTAAATGTCCATTGATGGATGACTGGATAAGGAAACTGTGTAAATATACACCATGGAAAACTATTCTGCCAAAAAAAGAATGAAATTCTCCCATTTGCAACAACATGGATGAGTTTGGAGAAACTTAGGTTGAGTGAAATAAGCAAAGCACAGAGGGATAATTACTGCATGTACTAACTCATGTGTGGGAGCTAAGAGAGAAAGAAGGAAGGAAAGAAAGACCGCAATGGTGTGTTGGACTTGCAAAGGGAGAGAACATACTTAGGGATACAAAGTGGAGTGGGGGAATGAGGGATGGAGAGGGAGGTCGGGGATAATTGGGTGGAGACACAAGGTATAATCACATTTCGTGGTAATGGGAATGCTGCCAGTATAGATCTGGCCATCACATCTTGGGCACAAGTGCTTACAGTTAGCTTTGTATCTCATGAATATTCATAACCAATAAAAATAGAGATTTGCATAATAAAAATAAGGAAATAAATAAAAAAGAAGAGTGAATGAGGAGGTTGGTCTGCTTTTTCTGCTCCACCTGAGACTCTGCCGTCACTGTTGCCACGACCAAGGGTCTCACCAGCTGTGTTCTCTGGTCTCTGGACTTCCCAGCCTCAGAAACTGTAAGCAATAAATTTCCTTCTCATTATAAATCAAAAATAAATAAATAAATAAAGAGTATCTAAATATCTCATTCCACATGAATCCCTCCACCCACTATTTTTAACATGAATTTATAATTTCTTAACTCTTTTATTCCTTTTGCATTTATTGGTTAGCAGTAAGATGTAAGGAAGAGCTTTCCATTTCTCCCAATTTATTTATGTATGTATGTATGTATGTATGTATGTATGTATGTATGTATGTATGTATGTATGTATTTATTTATTTATTTATTTATTCATTCATTCATTCATATAAGTATGAACTCATGGATTCTATAATATATAGACAATTATAATCCATTACTATAATCATTCAATTTGATGCAATATTGTCTCAGTTTTGACTGGTGGAAATTTATTCAAGCTGCCTCCTGTGTCCCTTTGACATGCCCCTATCATGCTTTGAGTAATTTCTAACTTTCTGGTACAAGCTGTTTCATGACCATCTTGTATTCTTCTTGCTCCAGTCCTGGAATTGGCTATTTCTCCAAGGAGCTCTGCAGTATTTTAGTGCAGAATGGTATTCATAAATGAAAATCTGATTGCTAGGTTTGCTCATTCCTACTGGGGAATCATTGATTCTCCGTCCTTTCAGTAGAGAATTTATATTGACAAATTCAATACAAGTCTGATATTACAGGATTAAAAGATGCAGTCTAGTTTTCCTTCTTTCAATATTTGTCATTTTCTTCTCTAAAAATGAGAAAGCTGAATCCCACTTTCGTCAATATATGTACTCATTCACTCAAGTCTGGATCATACAGGAAGTGGTTTTAGAATCATTAATCCATTCCATTGTTGAAAGCAAGTTTACTAAAAAGACTTCAGTATTTGTTAGCAGTTATTATTTTGTGAGTAAAACCTCTATTGTGGGAAATACACAGGTATTAATTGTACAACTCAATAAATTTTGATACATATATGTACTTCAGGAAATATTGTCCTAACTAGGATACAGGATATTTCTTCCACTCCCAAAATTATTTTATATCCTATTCTAGTAAATTCCTGCTAACCACAGGCAAACAATGTTTTGAATTTATTACCTAGACTACTCGTGCCTGTTCTTGAACCCAAATCCTCTTAGCCATATCAGTTTGGATAATTTTTATAATGGTTGTTAGTGATTACAATATACATTCTTAATTTATGATTGGGAAACTTAGAATTAATATTGTGCCACATTACAAAAAAAATGTAAGAATCTTAGAACAGTGTGATTGAATTTATCTGCATACCCTTGTTGCTATTGTTGTCATGTATTTCATGTCTGAAACTCCACTACACAATTTTTTGTTATGCTTTAAACAATTTCTTTAGAGAATTAAAAATGAGAAAAATGTATTTATATTTGCCTATGCATTTACTATTTCTGCAATGCTTTATTTCTTTGTATAGATCTAATTTCCAATTTAGTGATAAAACCCTTCATGTTTAAGTAGTTCCATTAGCATTTCTTTTAGTACAAGTTGGATAGTAATAAATTTTCTGTTTTAATTTGTCTGAAAATGTGTTTATTTTGCCTTTATATTTGAGGGATATTTTTTACTAATTATAGAATTCTGGGTTGACCTCTTTTTTTTATTTTTAACAATGGAACTAGTGTTCCATTGGTGTGTGTTTATTTTCGCTTGTTGGTTTTTCTCCTTGATTGTTTCTGATGAGAAGGCAGCCATCACTTCTAGTGCCGTTTCCCTGAATGTAATGGCTATAATCTTTGGCTGCTTCCAAGATTCTCTCTCTACCTTTGGCTTCACCAGTGTGAATATGGTGTGCTGAGGTGACGGTTCCATTGATTCTATTCTATTTGGAGTTCACCGAGCTTCTTGGATCTCTACGTTGATGTTTTTAACCACATGTGAGGAAAATAAAAAATAATTCAAATATTTTCCCTCTCCTTATTGAGGACTCCATTCTTCCATTTTGATTAATCTCATTACCAGTGGAAGTACAATTTTGTATCTTTCAGGAAGAGTATTTTTATAGTTTAGTTTTCTAAGGATTTGGTTATCTTAGAGTGTTTGTTATATTTACATCTGAAAAACACCTGCTTTTGTATGAAATTCTTGGTAACATTTTTTTTTCCTTAATACTCAACGTGAAGATAATTCTTAATCATTAGGGACATATTCTAGTATGATGAAACAGGTAGGTGACCTTCAAACTCTAAACCACAATTAACAACTCTTGACGTAAACAATGCTGTTACTAGTGGGAGTGAGTTAGGCACATGAATGATGAAAGGATAGAAAAATATGTAAATATTGTTTTATGTTATTTAAAGTTGTACAGAACTGTGGAGTCAGCTCAATTTTATCCCACGTAGGACATATTTTTTCTCCTGTTACATTTTTTTAAAACGTATATTTTCTTTTGTAATCAGAAAACATTTCTGGCTGTGTCTAGATGTGGATCTCACCTACTTGGTATGTAGCCTATCAATCTGCATGCACATAATGATTTTTGGCTTAGGGGGGAAAATCTGCAGTTGTAAGTTTGAGTATTTATTTCCAGTTGTTTTGATTTGTTGTCCAGTGATACCTATAATTCTTAAATTGAATATCCATTCTCTGATCTCCATATAAATGACTCCCTCTTTTCATTTTCATTTCTTTGCAGCTTAAGGACTTTAATCTTACTTTTATGACTCTGTGTTCCTGTTTCATGGAGGGTATGTTTTCCAACATCTCATTGGTAATGCCAACCAAGTTTGTTCTTATTCATTTTCATTCTGTGTATGAAATAATTTCAGGAGGACATTTCCCAAGCCCTCAGGAGTAGGTCTCCTTTCCCTAGATCTACAATACATTTCAAAAAGTTTTTTGTTCCTGTCAAACCATCCTAGATTCATAAGAGAGTTGTAAGCATGGTGTTTACCGTAAGATTGGCTGCACTAAAGTCACATACTTTCAATAGAAGTGGAAAAATCAGAATTTCTACATATTGTAGGTTTTGTGATTGAGAATGAATATTTCACATGTTTTCATGGCACGTCTTATTTTTACAATGCTTAAATACTTGATTGTTGTGATAGAAATATGGAGAGCTAGTGTGCCCACTCTTTGATACTAACTTAACTAACTTAATCAGTCTTTTTTGTTCCAAAACAACAGATGGAGAAGGTTGACATGCTTAGATCATATTCCAATTATTACTATGTCAAAATTATTTATCTACAACTGCTTAAACATTATATAACACTGTAAACCTATGGAATACCTGGAAAAACTTAAATTCCCAGCATAAACTATAAATGTTCCATTGGGCAGTACCTGCACACCAACATACAATTTTTTTTGTTTGTTTGTTTACTTACTTACCTGCACTTTCCAGTATGCAATGTACTACCATTATCCATTCAGCTTCAAGCCCTTTTTGGAGGTGAAAGAAGGATGGCTATTGGTATGTTCTGAATGTATCTTTCCGTCCTAAATTTATATGTTAAAACCTAACCCCCAAGGTGATAGTATTAAGAGGTGGGGACTTTAGGAGGTGATTAGGTCATGAGGGTGGAGCCCTCATAAGCAAAATTTGTGACATTATAAAAGAGGCCTGAGAGAGCTTTTCAGTCCTTTATTTTCCTTCTACCCCATGAGGATGCAGGAAAAAGATCCTATCTATGAGGAGCAGACACCAAATCTTTTGGCACCAGACACCAAATCTTTTGGCACCTTAATCTTGGATTTCCCAGCCTTCAGAACTGTGAGCAATAAATTTCTGTTGTTTATAAATTACCCAGTCTAAGATATTTTGTTATAGCTGTCCAAACTAAGGCAGTTGTATTTTCTTGAATGTAAATAAAATATGTCTAAGGGTGAGGTGTGTTTCTGGGAATAATATTCTGGCAAACTCACAAAAACAGTATCCATGCCAAAGAAGGCTGGCTGCTCCAGCTTTTTGCTTAATAAAACCCTTGGTACCTGTCTGGCTGGGAGGATTGTTCTGCATATTGCTTATTGTAGAAATTATTTCAGCTCTGTTTCTCTTGCTGTGACTGAACAGACCTTTACAATTCTACCAATAGATACTATATCATCCTTATTTCTGTTTTTGGAAGGGGAGTCATTATTTCTTAATCTATTTTTGAGTTTTGATAAAAATTATAAGGAAGTTGAGAGAGACATCAAAAGACACCATTTTTAAAACTCAGAAAATCATGATTGGTTTACTGAATAAAATATCACATTTCTATTTTTTCTCTTATTTTTTCTGCAGCAACAGCATTTTTTTCTTTGAATCTACACTAGGAAATTTAGTGGACATTTTAATGTTTTTATTTTTTGAGGTGTGCCATAAGATTATAAGACATTTTTCCATTTTTGAGAACCGGGCACACATTTGTTATATTTTCCGCAAGTTAAATTAAGAATAATCCCTCTTAATATTGTAAAGAAAATAAGTTGCAGGAAATGAGTCTCAAGGAGATAAAGTCTGAGAAAAGTTCCCCACTGTGACCTATAAGTTTCCTTCCCTGATATAAATCTCTTTCATAAGAAAATAAAAGGTTTTATGCCTCCATCTTTATTTTTTTTTGCTCAGGATTGCTTTGGCTATACGGGATCTTTTGTAGCTCCATATGAATGTTAATTTTTTTTTTCCATTTCTGCAAAGAATGTCATTGGTATTTTGATGAGGATTGCATTGAATCTGTAGATCACTTTGGGTAGTATAGACAGTTTCACAATGTTGATTCTTCCAATCCAAGAACATGGAATATCTTTCCATCTTTTTGTGTCTTCTTTAATTTCTTTCAGGTTATTTAAAAGGTCAAAAAATGAGGCCTTTTACTAGTAGGAAGTTGTGGCTGCCCTGGTTCTTCAAGTAAATAAAAAGTAAGAACAAAACAAACAAACAGGAAAAGAAAATAAAAGGTTTTCTCATCATTCAATCAAATGTTATTGAGCCCTTAGTCCTGAGAATGACTCTAGGTGCTATGATGAAATAAAAGATGAGACACAAAATTTTTCGTAGCCCAGGGCCTTATAACTTACTAATATTTGCTTTAATTTTTTCATTCCACCTGAATATGTGACCTTATAGAATATATCAGCTTAACTGAATTTGTGAGAATACGCTAACATGCTGCAGTTTTATACTTGCCATCAATCATGTATTCATCCATTTCATAGTTCTTTACCAAGAAACCATCATGAATAGTTCATTAACAATGTGGTAGTAATTCAAAGAGGAATATTACGTTTCTCCTGAGCTGGCTAGAGGGCTCAGATACCAGTGGAGAAGACAGAAACAAACACTAATCATTACAATAACTAATATTAACATGAACAAACATCTATGGGAGTAAAGAGAAAGAAGTGATTAATTTCTTCTTGTATGCTCCTTGAGAACCAGAACCATGTCTTTCTTGTTCAGTGAGTATCACCAGGGAAAAAAATACCTGTCATATGATAAGCATTCAAAAAATATTTATTGAACAAACAAGTAAGTAAAATTAAAACAGTGTTCAGGAAAGATTCACGGAAGAAGTTATATTTGTTTGAATCTTAAAAGAGAGAAAGAATAATTCCATGAGAAAAAGAGTAGGAAAAGTGTTCCAGGCATAAAAGATAACATGAGCAAAATTACACAAATATAACAATAAATGATTTGTGTAAGGAGGAGTAATTAGTCAACTGTAGCAAATATTGGCATACAAATTTAAGGTTGACTCTGGAAAGGTTCTTTAGGTCCAGATTATGAATGACAACGGGTGACAACTTAAGGAAATTGAACAGTATTCTGTACTGATGATTTCCAAGCAACAGGATGAGACCCTGTCTGAATTCTTTGTAATAATAGAGAGGAAAAAAAAAAAAAGAAAGGAAAAAGTATGTCTTGATATTTTGTATTTTTAAAGGATTATAAAAATGAAGATGAAAAAATTGTCTCCACACATTGCAACAAAATTTCTCCAGAGACTAAGATGTGTTGTTTTCCTCACTGGTGATTTTCTCATAAAATTGGCATCTAATTCCTTAGACAAGCTGCCCAATATCCAAATGATACCATGAGTTGCTGTGCTTATTTACCTCATGAACTCCTGTCGTGTTGCAATTCTATGTCAGATTGTTTTAAGAAAGGTTTTGAGGGTATGAACAGGCATTGTATTTAACAACTGCTAAGGACTGAATTGTGTTCTCCCAAAATTTAACGTATTAGCAACTTGATCGCCACTGTGACATTGTTAAGAGAGTGGGAAATCCTACTACAGTAACTGAGAGGTAGGGCCTTGAAGAGGTGATTAGATTGTGAGGACCATACCCGAGTGAATGGATTAATTCATTGATGGTTTATTTATTTCTTTTTTTGCCATATTTTAAAATACTTTTATTTTGTGTAAGAAAGTTGTCAGTACTATTGAAAGTCCTTACATTATCAAAAAGCATTATCAAGAAGTTATGCATTAATATGCATAAATGATCAATATGTCTGGGTTTATAAGTAAATTACCCACTAATATGCATGTGGATAGATGAAACAAGAGCGAACATAAAAAATAATGCCAGAGCAAGGAAGAATTCATGGGACTTCATAACAGTCTTCCAGTTTTGAAAATCTATTTGAAATCTATCCCATCTATTTGAAAACTAGACATTACAAAAGGCAAAATATACCCTTTTATCAGTAACTATACATGTCAAGAAGGATGAATTTGAAAAGGCAGAAACTTATTTTCATGTATTAAGACAACAGAATATGCATTTTAACATGCTCAGTTTGTCAATTATACATCAATTAAACTGTTTAGGTTACAAGTACTCAAACATTGTCACTCCTCAGTCATTTTCTCAATCATTTTACTAAGTTTTAGCATTATCTACATTCTTGAGGTTATTGCAGCTACTGTGTCCATATAGTGGAGATAGTGGAAATACAATGGTGTGCTACCGGCCACTCTGCCCTACTCAATGTTCAGTGACATCATGTCAGAAGTTTCAAATTGGCTATGGTGAGATTATTTACACCAAAAAAAAAAAAAAAAAAAAAGCACACATTACAAACTAGGGCTTGATTTATTGTATCATTGAAAGTCTAAACTTAGAGAAGTGATGAAGAATGTTAATAATAATTCTGATGAAACTTAAGAGTGTATACCATAGGTGGCCATTAAGATGAGCATACCAGAAAAAATATTGAGGAGAAATGAAGAAATAATATTCCAGTATTCAAAATTTTAAAAATCACATACATTATTCAGTGAATAAAATTCCAACAATGTGTTTCTCATTTCATTGTCTCTACTTGTTACTGAAAGGAAACTAGTAAATATTCATAAAATAACAAATGAGCCAAATGGGCATTTTACTTAAGATATACAGGTGGCAAAGAAACATATGAACAAAAATGCTCAACATATGACTCAAAGTACTTCATTAAAAAATACATATCTATGTTCAAGATGATGAATCCACAGATATACCTCAACCCACAAAACTCTGGCTTCCAAGCAAAAAATCAGGACCTACAGTCTTTCCTCAGATGCCTTGGCAGCAGTGCAAACTAGGCAAAATCTGGAGTGAGAGATATACTCTTTCATCATCTTGTCCCCTCTGAGGCACACAAAATTTGGATCCCCACAAAAGTTGTTTAGCCCTTCAAGCTGGCAGAGGTCTATTGTGCTTTCCAACTACTCTGCAGTGAATAGAACTTCTAAAATTAAAGTTACTGAAATAAAAGGGAATTATTACTGCACAAACCAGCATAGTGCGCTATAGATGGTTCCTGCTATGGTGCCTCGGGAGCTGAGAAAACTTCGTTATAAGCATCACCTGAGACCAACAATGTCCCCCAAAAGGTAGTTCTTCTCTGTAATCCAACAGGATAACTCAGATCAGGTCCTCTAGGCCAAATCTGGGCCAGGTCAACCAACTAGTGAGAGAGAAGGGAATAAGAACCTTGTAAATACTCAGGCTATTCATAATTTCTTTTAAAACAAGGAAGAGTTCTGTTTCCCTGAGCACATTAGGGTAGTGACCGATGAATACATACCATGGGGATCTGCAAGGTTGTACAGTTGAGATGGCCATGATCACAGAAAGTAGCAGTGACATAAATATGCAAGAAGCCCTGGACAGGTCTAGAAAGTGCACCATACTTATAGAAAATGCATGGATGCTTGGCTTTACTCATACGAGATTCAATCTAGGCAGAAGGCTCCTCACCAAGACTTTTCCTCCAGGTTCTTCATACTGAGTATGAATAAAGCACATTTTCTGCATATCTAAGGCTCATCTCCTACGTGAACTCTTCAGTTTCAAATGAAGTCAGATTTGCAGCTAAAAAGTTTCCCATAGTCACTACAGATGAGATCTCCTGTGTGAAGCAGGCCGGAGCTTTCTCGAAAGGATTTTCCACATTCACTGCACTCAAAAGGCCTTATTCCAGTGTAAACTGTCTGATGGTAAATGAGAGAGGTTTTGTGGCTAAAAGATTTGCCACATTCACTGCACTCAAAAGGCTTTTCTCCTGTATGAATTCCCTGATAGTAAAAAAGCCCAGACCTTGTACAAAGGATTTCCCACATTCACTGCACTCATAAGACCTTTCTCAAGTGTGAACTGTCTGGTACTGAATGAGAACGGGTTTCTGGCTGAAAGATTTCCCACATTCACTGCACTTGTAAGGCTTTGTTCCAGTGTGAACTCTTTGGTGTCGAATGAGGAAAGATTTCTGGCTGAAAGATTTCTTACGTTCATTGCACTCATAATGCTTTGCTCTAGTGTGAGCTCTCCTGTGTTGAAAGAGCCCAGAATTTTTGCTGAAAGATTTCCCACATTCACTATATTCATAAGTGCTTTCTCTAGTGTGAATTGAGTGGTTTTGAACGAGGCCAGATTTGTGGCTAAAAGACTTGCCTCATTCACTTTACCTGTAAAGCTTTGCTTCACTGAGAACTCTCCACTGTCGAATGTTGCTGTGTAGCATCCTACTATTGGGGATGGCCTGGTGCTGAAGAAAGCCTGAGGTGGCTGGAGAGTCCTTCCCAACCTCCTCACAAGTGAATGGCTTCCCTGACATATGAAATCTACAGCTTCTCACAAAGGAGGCCTAGTCCACATTCTTTTTGAAAAGATTCTCTCCAATGTCATTCTTCTGGAGCTGGTGAAGGTTTGTACTCAACCAGATTCTACTGAATTACCCACCCAAATGTGCTTTCTTCCCAGAAGATATTGCTTGGACCTCAGCCAGGTGCAAAATTATTTTCAAGACCGGGACACACATAGCACAGAGTGGGGAGTCTTCTGGAGGGATGGACCTGTCTTTGCAGTCCTGACCTGTGACACTCCTACAAAAATGCACTCCTCAGATTGTGCCTCCTCATCCCTTGCCCCAGTCCAACAACCTAGGGATGCTGTAAGTACAAAGTTATTTGGCATCATATCACAGTACAGGAGCCTTTGAACTTCATCTAGGAGCTTTCACTCTTCCTGGGAGAAGTAAATGGCCATGTTCTCAAAGGCCACAGTACCCTCATCTGGATTCCTCAGAGCAGCTGCTGCCATGGGATTCTGTGGGCGGAGCCCAGTGGGGAGCACTAAGTGACCAGGGAGGAGACCTGGGCACATCATTTCCTATCTGGCCCTGGCCCTTGTCAACCTGGTTGGAATTGCCAAACCTCAGACCCACCTCTGTACAGTGAGGACTCCTCTTACCTTCTCAGTCCCATCACCTTGTTCCCAACACAGCACCAGTGAATAAACACAAGATCAGCCAAAATGCTCCACAAAGCAGGATCCCATTGATGGTTTAATGGTAGTCATGGGTATGGTTCTAATGGCTTTAAAGGAGAGCACATAAGAAGCTCTCTCTCTCTCTCTTGCTTCTGCCATTTCACCACGTGACACCCTGCATCGCTGTAGAGTAATCACCAAAGAAGGCCTTCACCAGATGTGTTCCCTGGACTTTGGTCTTCCCAGCCTCCCAAACTGTAAGTAATAACTACTGTTTCTTACAAACTACCCAGTTTCAGGAATTTCTGTTAAAAGTAACAGAAACAGACTAATACAACAACTATAGTGGAGGTTAGCCATTTCCAATTTTGGAAAATCAGGATTTCCCTTTCACAACTTCACGAATGCGCTGGATTTAAATACTATTTCTTTATTAGTATGTGAAGACTTCTGGCCAAGAGTGTTTGTCATTAGCTTACCATCAAAAAAATCATCCAGTATCCATGACCTGCTGCCTGTTATTTTTGCTGCAATCCTAGTGGCTGATATATAAAATTATAAACTTATTTATAGTTGTTTATATGAAGGATCTTGAGACATTTTATCAACAGTTGCAAGCTGGGTATTTTCCACAGCATGAAAATTAGCTCTATAAAATGGATTCTAAAAGTTTTCAGATAATCAGTAAAAATGAAAACAAAACAAAAAAACTACAGATATAGAAAGTGAGACTAATCCTAAGGGCCTAGCCACACTCTGCCTCCATTTCTGTCAACTGTAGCAAACAAAAAAATCCAATTAAAATTCTTACCTTAGCTGAGGATGCTCATGCCCTTTTATGACAGCTGCTTTATGCTGTATTTTTGAAAAGAACATATTACAAAATAGCATGCCCTTGTAACCTTTCCATGTATACTTTCCAACTGCCAGTCACATCTGGTGTAGTCCAAAGGGTTGTTGTATGTCTCCTCAGTATAATAGCCAGGTCCATGGTCACCAAATTAGGTATGTAGATTTCAAAGATATGCTGTTCAAATGACAAAAAACATTAAGTTGACTTTAAAAATTATTTTATTTGGTTCATGAATTTATATTCACTCATTTAATCTTTAAACATTTTAAGGTACTACTTATCAGGTGAAAAAGAATCACTAGTTCGAGCCAAAGTAATTGTACCAATATTTAAAGTATGTAAGGCACCATATTTCAATCACTGATATGATCATTTATGAGTAACCTATTAAAATTTGTTAGCACAGAAGTGACCTTTTTCTTGTAAGCAAAGGGCACATTTTACAGCTTTCTGAACATGTCTTATCTACTTAGAAGGTTTTAGAAAAAAGTTAAGATGTGGTGACATTTAGTTTTATTCTAGTTCATTCCCATTAACCTCCTGCTGCTGACTTTTAGATGGTTGTATATGGTCCTTTACCAAGACAGAAAAAATAAAATCTCTTCTCTGTATGCCACTGAAACTTGTTAAAATATGAAGATAATAATAAGAGAATTGAAGAGCTTAATAACTTCTGCTAGTGATCTAGTGAAACTCTTAAAAATCCATGAGAAATACACAAACAATCAAGGGAGAGATGCTTGAGAAGGTTTCCATCAAACTCTGGTCTTTACGAAAACCTCATCACTCCAACGACTGGCACTGCCGTTGAGCAGCAATCACTTACAAGCTCCATTTCCACATACTTACATTCACATGAATAGTAGAAAGATCACAAAATAGAAAATGAGTCTGATTTTGAGCTTCTTCCCAACGCTGTGATTTCATTCAGAATGCAATTCCATTTTCAACTAGGCCAGACCATTTAGTATACTCAGTGCCTGGCCTTGCACCCTGTGGATCAATTCAGCTATGAAGTTAACAAAGTATAGAAGCTTTCTATGAGCGTATATTCAACCATGCATTTGCTATCCTTTTCTCTGCAGTGTGTTTAATGGATTTCGACATAAAATGTAAGGCGTTTCACAGGTTATTTGGTATGTACGGAAATCACAGTTCAGAATGAGGTTTTCATTTCAGTTAATTTAATGTTTGGAGTCTGTCAGATACATTGAGAGACGGGTAGTTATACTTTGTGTGCAATAAAAGTATCAGATCTTCCCTCCTCCTCCCCTATGGTTAGTGTCCCTTGAATGTGTTCATTAAACTGATAAGTTATTTCCAACAGAGAACATTAGAAATGCTCCAGACACTGGAGAACAAAAAGAAGAGAAAAACTGAAATCGAAGTTAGAATTTCATAGAGAACCTTCTATCACAAACTGGAACCTATCTCAGTCTTAGTAATTGTTATTTTGATATTGTCATTTTTTTTCACTGTTGGTTATTATTGGATTCCATATTTCAAATCACAGAAATAATTCAAAACTTTGCACTAATTGCAAATAAAAAAGAAATAAAAATAAGTTTAACTCAATGTGTTGATAAAAATTCACTTCCACTTATATTAATGTTAAAGTAATTTTTTACATTTACCAATTACCAAAGCATTTGGGGGCAGCGGTGTGTGGGGAGGAGTGGCTATAAAATAAAAATCACATTTTGAAGAAGCAGCTCATATTATTAGAATAATTTGGAGGAAACATTTTTCTATGGAATATCTTTGTGTTCCTAAATGATTTATCCTTTGATTATGATTTGGGTGCTTTATTCAAATAACTATTGTCAAAATTCCTATGCTTTAAATAACCTAATTAATTTTTTATTTCCATCATTAGATAAAGTTAAACTCTTAATCCTTTGTCCAGAAAACATTTGTCTTTTCATATGACTTTCCTTTGACATAATTTTATCTATTTATTCTTATTTTAAAAATTGGACTTGTAAATTACATTAAATATATATGCAAAATATACATTTTTATCTAAGTATTATGACATTTTCAAATGAAGAAACAGTAATTTGATTATAAATCCTTTCAAGTTTTTATATACAAGGCTTGTGTATGGAAGGAAAAATAATAATTTCAAGCTATGGCAAACTATAAACTTGTTTTTTTCTCTAGCATATTTGCTTAATAATTGCTGCATTTAAAGCATTCCCTAAGCTTGTTTTGTTAGAAATAAAAATTAGAAACTGTGACAGTCCAATATTCAACATTAAACCTCAATAATCCAGTTCTTCTCATTCATGTTAAATTGGGGAAGTATTTAAACACTTTCAGATCATAAAGTTAGCATCCATAATCTTTCTGTTTCAATGAGTTAAATGTAGCTCTATGTCAGCCTTACATGTGTGGTCTTAAATATCTGTGGTCAAAGTGGTCCTTTGTATGAAATATGATCCATAATCCAGAGGTTATTATGTATACTCTGTGCTAGGGAGTTAGCTAAGACAGATTTAAATCTGTCTTTGAATTAAAAAAAAATGCCATGAACAAGGACACTATGGTATTTTCCAATGCAGGATGAAAGTTATGGTTCTTGTCAAACTGATTATTTGGCTTCAATTTTTTTTTCTCATAGAAAGATGTGAGTAGAATGAAAGACACTCAAAGCTGGCTGATCGTGGTTTACAAATAGCTGTCATGAAAAAGATAAGGAATGGTTTCGGAGTTTCAGTTAAGCATGTTGGTAATGTGTTCTTTTGCTTGTAAAAATAAGTAATTTAACCCATTTCTATCCCTGTGTGAGAATTAAATTCTTCAAGTGAAGGGATCTAAATTCAAATCCCAGAGTTTTTCTTAAAAGATCAGTAAATATTTCAGAGTAAAGATGATTGATACATTTTAGTTATTTCACCTTCTACCTCTCCTTTGTATGTACATTCTTGAATCTTGGTCTCTCCTTTATTCAACAACCAATGGATACATTGAAACAGTTTCTCTCATTTGAAAAAAAGGAGGCTACACAACTAAAAGGAGAATGTGATGTTTTTCATGCTAGCATTTTGTTATCATAATCAAAATATACAGGTAGTTTATGCCTCTTTAATATTCTCTTAAGATCCAAGATTATTATGGGATTGGTGTGTATCTTGCTACTCAGAAGAAAGTAAAAACCCTGAAATAAGTGGTTTGTTTTGTAAGCATCCTCTGTTCTCTAGCTATTCCCCTGTAGTGCCTCATTGCTTGTGTATTAACCCTGGTCTGATCAAATCAATCAAGATGAAACCAGGAAAGAGAATTTTGAGAATTTAAAGCAAATGAACTTTAATGCGGATAGTTTTTTTGCACTAGTGATAAAAGAACTGAAAAAACAAAGAACATCAGTGAGGCAACCAATATATTAGCAGTAGCAGGAAGCCCTATTAATGGTAGACTGGAGAGAAAGGGTATTTTCTGAGTGAAAGCCAACGTGTGGCAAGCCTATATGGCTGTGGCCAGAGCCACAGAGGATTAACAACCACTTGTCCTACCCTCTAACCTCTCACCATCATTTCTCTTAAACTAAAATCAGCTGACAGGGGAGCCTGGAATCAGTCTATGGTGGTCAAGCCACCTTCTATACAGAATAGAGCAAAGGAAGGGTGAGGAATGAATATAAGGGCAAGCAGGTTGGGGACAAACATGACAGAATATGGAAAATACAGGACAGGCTACTTCTCCTGCACTCAAGAAGTCCCAAGACATTTGTTAACAGCTCCACAAATGTATGGCAGTTGGTGGGTTTATTGCATACAAGATACATAGTACAGTAAAGGATGGGTGGAGCTTTGTTACATTGCTTGAGGAAAGTGGAGTTGATTTGGTCAGGCCCTCTTGCCTCATATCTGGGTATGATTCAGCACATCCTTTGTAAACAAGTTGCATGGGAGTAGAGTTAGTACACATGGGTGCCCAGGTACCCTTGGCTCATTGCTGTTTTCGTGTGCTCTTTCAGTATGGAAGACAGTGATTCTGAAAGGCTGGGGTAAGAACTGATGTCTAAAAATAAAGCATGCCCACTTTGCCTGAGGCTGCTCAGTTTATCTTTTGAATACCTGGCTAAAGAACTGTACAGGATGGAGCAGAGGGGTCTGTGATCCAGCCCGACAATTAATGTAGTCAGCAGGATTCCGAGCAGGTAAGAGAGCCACTGGCTCCTTGGGAGGGGGAGGAAATGTGGCTCCCCTTGAGTGTGTGGTACCCAGTGGCCACTTTCCTGTTGACTGGGGTCTGGCTGTTGCTCACTGTACTATGAGTCAACATGGACCAGGCACTCCATGAAACAGCACAGCTTTGAGATTTGCAGCAGAAAGCAGACTTGTTGGAAGCACAGGTACTTGTTCTGGAGGCTGAAGTGCAGCAACAGGTCACTCCTGCTTCCAACACTGGGGATGATGACAAACCCGATGGTGAGTTGGGGGAGACTGTGCATCCCTAGCATGACCAGTTGTGCATTAGAAACTGAAGCATGAACAGCCCATAGGAGAAGGTGGACAACCCATAAGTTCCCACTTATGGTAGGCAACCCATAAGTTACCCAATTTATCACTTATGTCCCCTACACTCGAGGTGAGTTGGTGGACTTAAGGAAACAGTTTCGCCAGAAACAGGGCAAAACCCTAGCTGCTTGGCTTTTGCAGCTGTGGGACCTAGGGATGGATGGTGTGCTGTGCCTTAGTGAGAAGATGGAAAAGTTGGCTTCCATCACCATGCATCCATCCCTGTGGCACTGGTTACAGAACAGCCACAGATATGCACTGGGACAGGGTAACCACTCCTTGATGGAATGGGTGAATGCAGCCATCCGGACTGAATAGACTAATGCCAGAGAACTGCCCAAAACTGTGAGTAAATGGCAAATGTATGCAGAGCTGGTCCAAGTGATTCAGGAGCTGGGGATGCGACAGTCCCTGTTTAATGTGAACACCCATGGCCCAGATGGTGAACTCTTTACAGGCAGCATGAGGGACGTAGTAGTGCAAAATGTTCCATTGACATCCTTTGGGTTGCTAGTGGCTATATTGGCCCCATATGTTGGGTGCCCCATACATGAAGTAATAACCATGATGGCCAGTCTGGGAGAAGCAGAGGGGAAGAGACAGACAAAAGGGGTCCAAAAGATGGCTAAGACTAAATCCCCAAGAAATGCTCAGGATTTTACCCTTCAGGGACCAAGCAAGACCAGCCATATGTAGATGTGGTTTGACTTGCTTATAACAGGAGTTGATAGGGAAAAAATTGACCAGCAGCCAAATGCAGTCTTGTTTGCCTTGTGGCAACAATTGCACCCTGAACAGCATTTCACTAAACATCCAGAAACAGGTGGCAAGGTATGCCCAGTGTATTTGAAGGATTTTATGGCTACTTCTGCAGAGGTGGATGGACTGTTCTCTTTTGGCTAGGGACTAGGCTGAGATGCTCATCTTTTGGGGGTAGACAAGGACCAGAGGCCTCATGCTGAACTGGTAATACATCGGTCTGAGACAAATGTGCAGTGTGTGTTAGCATTAGTGGATACCGGCACAGACTGTAGCTTGATACATGGCAACCCATTTAAATTTCTAGGGGCCACAGTGAATATTGATGGTTATGAAGGACATTCTATTACAGTCAAAGCTGTGTCTTTGCCACTGAGCATTGAACAATTGCCCTCTCGTGTATATACTGTATATGTATCTCCTGTATCTGAATACATCTTGGGTATAGAGGTGCTTTATGGGTTACACCTGCAAATAAGGGTTGGAAAATTCCAGCTGCAGATATGGACAGTAAAGCCTGTGCTGCAGGGACATGTCAAGCATGATCCACAGCTGTTACCCATGCCACGGTGTGTGGTTAATGTGAAACAGTACCACCTGCCAGGAGGACATGCAGAGATAGGTGCCACTATCTTGGAGTTGCAGAAGGTTGGCATCATTCGTCACACACACAGTCCCTTTAATACCCTGGTATAGCCAGTGAAAAAACACGATGGCACCTGAAGGATGACTGTGGATTGGATTATCAAGAACTGAACAAAGTAGTGCCTCTTTTGCATGTGGCTGTGCCTTTGGTTCATGACTTTATGGATCAGCTGATGACTCAGTTGGTAACTTATCATTATGTACTGGATCTTGCAAATGTTTTTTTCTCTATCCTGATCTCGTCTGATAGCCAAGATCAATTTGCCTTCACCTGGGAGGGAAGGCAATGGATTTTTCAGGTGTTACCCCATGGTTACCTGCATAACCCAACCATCTGTCATGGATTAGTGGCTGGGGACCTAGCCAAGTGGACTAGGCCCAGCATGGTTACAATGTTTTATTACATAGATGATATTTTAATAACCTCTGATTCTCTTGCAGATTTAACCAAGGAAGCTACAATGCTGCTAGGTCATTTGGAACAATATGAGTGGGCTGTATATAAGGGTCTTTCCCTTTGGATATGTACTTAAAAATATCAACAGTGGATGGTAGGCCACTGACCTTTGTGGGGACAAGCCGTGTGGCAGGAATTTTGGAATTTAGGACAGGAAAAGGAAGTAAGTCTTTTCCATGTCACAGGATATTCCCCCTTAGCCAGTCTGGGCAATGATGAAGCTGAAACACTGGCTAAGGTAAGATGGCTGGAGAGAGCTCCAGCAGCTGATGTAGCCAGGTGGCTACATTGAAGTATGCAGCATGCTGGTTGCAAGACCATGTGGTCGATGGCTCACTGGGTGCCTCATAAACCTGAGAAAGAATGCCCCTGATGGGCAAATCTACCCTTGATGGCTCACTGGGTGCTGCATGCAGATAGGCAGAAAACCCGAGAGGAGGATGCTTCTAACACAGTGGCAGGGGGATTTTGTGGCATCACTGCTAAAGTCAGAGAACTATGGGTATATCTTCACAGCCACTGATATGGCTACTGCTCTTCTGTTTTTATGGTCTAGTAAGGCCCCAGACCAGGTAAGCACTATTAAGGTGTTGAATAGCCTTATAGCCATATACGGTCTGCCCCTGGTTATAGAGAGTGATAATGGAACTCATTTTCCTGGATATGAAGTACAGAAGTGAGCTTCCCAGTTGTCTATTCAGTGGAAATTACATGTGCCATATAATACCCAGGCAGCAGGAATGATTGAATGGTACAATGGTCTTCTGAAGAAGGGACTAAGGCTATCTGCTCAACCCCCATCCATGAAGGGATAGACACATTGGTTATGGCTGACATTCAGGATCTTAAATGAGATCACCCACAAGGGCAGGCCCTCTCCAATGGAGGCTCTGTTGCACATAGCCACAGCACCTGTTCCTGAAACCATTCTTTCCAGGCTGGTAAGCTGGCATGTATTCTGCCAGAGGGACAAGAACTCCCTCTATTGGTGCCAATAGCCTTTTCGGTTTTTTGCCCACAGTATTGTGGCTGTAGGCCCAGAGTCAACTGGACACATGCATAAGTTCATGTGGCTATTGTGTTGGCTTACTGAATATGCACTGAGTTTCCTACCAGTGTGGATGCAGGATTCCTGTGGATAATCACCCCAATGATGACTACTAACTGGATATGTGTGTGGGTAGGGTTTTCATGACTAATAGTTGAAAGGATAGAGCTACAGGGACAAGCCTCAAGGTGTATTGAACATACAATAAGTACAGAGGTTATATGGATACAAGGGTCAGCCATCCTCCCTAAGGAAACATCGCAGAAGAATCCAAATGTGTAGATTGTACGGTGAGGGACCCTGAAGGGGTGGAGTGTGAGGAAAGTGGAGTTGGTTTAGTCAGGCCCCCTCACCTCATATCTGGTTGGGTATGATTCAGCACGTCCTTTGTAAACAAGTTGCATGGGAGTAGAGTTAGTGCACATGCGTGCCCAGGTACCCTTGGCTTGTTGCTGTTCTTGTGTGCTCTTTCAGTATGGAAGGCAGTGGCTCTGAACCACTGGTAGGCAGAGCTTGCATCTAAAAATAAAGCATGTCCACTTTGCCAGCGGCTGCTCAGTTTATCTTTTGACTACCTGGTTCAGGACCTGCACAGGATGGAGCACAGCCTGACACATTCTTTCTGTGACTTAGCATTAAAACCTTGAGAAAGATTGTTATACAAGGGAGTTCTAATTCTGCTTTTATTTCTTGTTTTTCTAATCTGACAGTCACATAGCTGGAGATTTGATACATACATACATACATACATACATATATATATATATATATATATATATGTATATCACACACATAACACTCATACACACTACAACTTCAGTTTGACAAGGAAATCTTCTTCAATGGAGGATTTACATATAAATCATATTACTTGAATAATCAGCCAAGATTTTAGGTCTAGAAATAGTCTAACCATATTTTCTAAAGATATTTTATTTATATTCCCTGCCTTTGATCCCTGTTGTACAAACATATTGATATCATGAATCATTTACTATTTTATCCTTAATGTCATACTTTGCATGTAGGTGCTGAAAAAATTTCTAAACTAGATAATTCATGAGAAATAATTGTGTATACATGTACAACATGTTTATATACCTGCAAAATGAAAATTCTAGATGGTTCAGGTTCTTCTAAAATGACTTAAAACTCTTAATTCCAGGATGGGAAGAACAGAGCAATTATTATTTTTGTCAGAGAGATCAAAGCCTTCAAGTAATCTGCACATACCTATTTTTGACCCTTTTATACAATTAGTTGTCAAATAACATAAACCCTTTTTTAGGATTCACCTTCATACTACCCTTTCCTTGTTTATTTTCCCACCATCCATTCCTTTGCACAGTTTTAAATAATCAATAAACATTAAATAATTTTATACATTCTTAATTGAGTAAGAGGAAGGGTTATTAGCAATTTTGTTCATTGAGAATCTCTTGGTAATTTCCCTACAATAATTGGCTGCTCCACAATCCTGCCTGAGGCCAGCTGGAAAGAATGTAATGATGAGAATTGAGAGTTACCACACAGGGATTTAGAAATAGGAGAACATTGTGAGTAGATGAAAAAACATGGGCCAGAAACCTTATCTTCTGATAAAATACTTTTGATTCTATAGAGTGCAGAGGACTAAGGGCAGATGGGGAAGAGCTTGAACCTGTTAACTTGAACATCAGATATAGACTTAGCTCATGAAACTGGAAAAATAAATATTACATTAAGCAAAGGTTAAAATTTAATTTACTACTACTACACTGCTACCATGTAGTCAGCAGGATAATCTCCCAGGTCTATTAAGTCAACTGGTTTTTCAGTTACTCTGACTAGGGCCATCCTTGGGCAAAATTATTAAGTAAGTGTTCACAGAAATTATTTGTTTTGTTGTTGCTGTTTTTCCATTAACCTCTTAATTTTTAGCCCCTCCTCTCTTTTCAAAGGATTCAGTGCTCTTATACCACTCTGGGCTTCCTCTCAGGAAAAGAAAAATAATCAAGTAAACTACTTCTCAATAATGTGTTCTAACAGTTTTTTGACATAAAACACTTTTGACAGATGTAAACAAAATAAAGAGAAAGCTTTATAAACACTGACTAATTAGAAAATTGTTTTCTCAGCTTTAGAGTGTTATAGTGATCCAGGTCCCCATAGGGTAATGACAGCTACCTATACCTGAATTTCTTTGCACATTCTTCAAAATATTATTTATTACACAAGCAGAGAAAATAAAACCATTATGATACACACCTATAGCATGACTTATGCATAATGAAGTGTACTGGATTGAACAGTGTCCCCCCCAAAAAAATCATGTCCACCTTGAACCTCAGGATGTGACTTTATTTAGAAAAAGGGTCTTTGCAGATATGATTAGTTAAGATGAGTTTATACTTGTTTAGGGTGGGCCCTAAATCCAATACGATTGGTGTCCTTATAAGAGGAGGAGAAGACACACAGAAATACAGACATACACAGAGAAAGGACAGTCATATGAAGACAGAGACACAAATTGGAGTGATGCATTATAAGCTAGAAAAATGCCTAGGATTGCTGGCAACCACCAATAGCAATGAAGAGGCCAGGAAAGATTCTTTCCTAGAGCCTTGAGAGGTGATTATGGCTCTGCAAGCAACTTGTTTTTAGACTTTTAGCTTTATGAACTATGAGAGAATAAATTTATATTATTTTCAGCTACCCAGATTGTGTCAATTTATTACAGCAGCATCAGGAAACTAATACAGCAAGCAATAAACTTTGAAACTATAGAGTCAGTTGCAGAGCCAATGCCATGGAAGACTCAGACAGAGAAATCAAAGAAAAGTGGAGATTTCAGGTACTATCTGTGGCAGAATTTGGATAAAAAAATCATCCCCACAGAAAGAGGATCCCAACCTGGGTAAGGAAATACTTCATTCAGGTAAAGTATAGTGGATAAGATAATAAAAGGAAATGAAATGAAATAAAAAAAGAAAAGACTTGAAAGGATGTGGGAAATTCTTAGGGAAACATTGCTTCAGGGGAAGAATGGGACACCTTGCAAAGAGGAGATATCTCTTGGTGTGTTCATAGTGAAGAAAAAAATAAATAAGCAATGGAAATTATGGGTACTACAAACACAGAATTGAATCACAAAATCAGAAGATATATCATTTCTTCCCCCTTAAAAAAATTAAAATGCCATCAATTAAAATAAACTGCATTTCACCATACCTCCTTGAATGGTGAACTAAGAAACCAAGAAGTTACACAAACACCTCCCCCATGACTCTTATGCCTGGTCTTGAAAAAAGAAGACCTTGAAAAAATAAACAGAAAACAAAAGGCCAAAAACTGTAAAAACTATTATTAGAATAAAATAGAAAATGAGAATTAAAACTTACATGTTGAAACTCCTCAAAAACAAAACAAAAACAAAGAACCCTCCCAACTGTAACTAGATGTACCTAAACAAGCATTTAAATTTATGAAAAAATCTTCAAATTACAAATTTAAAAACTCAGAAAACAAACAAACAAACAAACAAAAGCCAGGAAGATATGAAATGTGAGTTGACCAAAACAAAAAAAAAATATCCCAGAAATGAAGATTAAATGAGCAGGTTTACAAGGGAAAAGAGATTCAATTAAAACTTCAAAAAAGTCAGTAAACAAAACAACATAGAAAATAAAGACAGAAATGCCTATTCCGCTCCTTTGCCCATTTTTAAAATGGATTATTTGTTTTTTTACTGTAAAGTTGTTTGAGCTCCTTGTATATTCTGGATATTAATCCCTTGTCAGATGTGTAGTTTGCAAATATTTTCTCCCATTCTGTAAATTGTCTTTTCACTCTGTTGATTGTTTCCATTGCTGTGCAAAAGCTTTTCAGTTTAAAACAATCCCATTTGTTTATTTTTCCTTTTTTTGTCTGTGACTTGGGGGTCTTATTCATGAAGTCTTTGCCCAGTTCTATATCCTGGAGTGTTTCCCCTATGTTTTCTTTTGAGTTTTAAAGTTTCAGGTCTTATATTTAAGTCTTAAATCCATTTTGAGTTGATTTTGGTATACAGCAAGGTGTATGGATCTACTTTCATTCTTCTACATATGCCTGTCCAGTTTTTCCAGCACCACTTATTGAAGATGCTCTCCTTTCCCCATTGTATGTTCTTGGTGCCCTTGTTGAAGATCAGTTGACTGTAAACACATGGGTTGATTTCCATGTTCTCTATTTTGTTCCATTGATCTGCATGTCTGATTTTATGCCTGTGCTGATTTTACTGTGCTGTTTAGTTACTATAGTTTTCTCAGAGGAAGACATACAAATGGCCAACAGGTATATTAAAAATGCTCAACATCACTAAGCCTCAGGGAAGTGCAAATCAAAACCACTTTGAGATATCATCTCACCCCACTTAGACTGGATGTTATCAAAAATACTGAGAATAACAAATGCTAGTGAGGGTGCAGCGAAAGGGGAATCCTTCTAAACTGTTCGTAGGACTATAAATTAGTACAGCTATTATGGAGAACAGTATGGAGGTTCCTCAAATAACTACAGATAGGACTACTATACAATCCATCAGTCCTACTACTTGGTATATATCTGGAGGGATGGAAATCATCATGGCGAAGGGATACCTGCACACTCATGTTTATCACAGTTCTACTTACAATAGCCACGCTATTTAACCAACCTAAATGTCCATAGATGGATGACCGAATAAGGAAATGGTGGTATATATACACAATGGAATACTACTCAGCCATAAAAAAATGAATGAAATTCTGCCATTCACAGCAATATGGATGAGCCTGGAGAAAATTATGCTAAGTGAAACAACCCAGGTGCAGAAGGAGAAATACCATATGTCCTTGCTCATAAGTGGGAGCTGAATCCATAAATACACAAATAAACAATATACATATATATAGAGAGAAAGAGGGAAACAATGCTCACAATAATATGTTGAACTTTTGGAAGAACCGAACAGAACTGTGGTTACTAGAAGTGGAAAGGGGGAAGGGAAGAGGAGAAGGAGAGGGGTTAATGAGAAAATGAGAAGTTGGTTAATGGACACAAAGAATGATTATGTATTATAATGATGAATAAGCTAACTATCCTGATTTGAACAATACACCTTATACACAACTATTGATAGTCAACTTTGTACCCCACAAATATGTATAATAAATTGTCTTTCTATAAAAAACCAAAAAAAAATTAAAAAAAATAAACTCATGGTATGCCGGAAATTTAGAGTACAGCATAAAAATCTCAACTGAAATAGTGAATTCTTCCAAGTATATCATTACAGTTTGATCCAAATTATACAGTCGTTGAGAAAAATTGCCTTTCAAATGTTTTTTAAAAACATTATTTCTTTGCTTGTTCAACAGATAGTATATGATTATGTAACTCCATTAAAATCATTTCAGCCAAACTCAAGGCAAGGTGTTTATGTTTCTTCACTGAGATGTCATACACTGGACATTATTCTGCCTACCCACACGTCCACAACATTTATCACCAAATTCTGAACTGTGTCAACAATTTCAGAGGTTTAATAAAATTAAAAAAGAAAAAAAAGAAAAAAGAAAATTTTTAAAAAGTAAAAATAGAGGAATTTTTATTTTTATAGAACATATACAAAGATCTAACATAACACATTTTTAATAGGGGTCCATGAAGAAAAATTTAAAAAACAAAACAATGAAATAGAGATAATGTTTAAAAGGAAAGGGAGAGGCAAGGATTTTTCATGCAGTGAAGCAATCCTTTAAATATCAAAAATCTAAATAGACAGCCTGATATCCATTCTATGAATGATATTCACAGCACTGAGATTGAAGCAGGTTTTTTAAAAATTAATTAAAAAGAAAGAAAATAATTAATTTTTGAGTGAAAAAATAAAAGTGAAAATTATGCGACTTATTAAAGTCTGTACTGGAGCAGTAATACCTAAATTGGGGTCCCATATACGCTTTAAAATGATCTGTGAAGTCTCAAAATTTTCTGAGAAATTTTAGTCATATGCATATTTTTCTGGAGTGGGGTATTTATTTCTTCTTTAATATTCTAAAAGGGGTCCATGACCCAACGAGTATTTTAAAATCTCTGTTCAAAATGATATAACATATAAAATTATTTTTATATTATTTATGCTAATATAGATATAATAGAATATTAATTTTTTATAAGGTGTTTATGTCTGCACAGTAAAAGGATTCTCAATAATTTCTTTTTTGTTTTTTTCTTTTATTTTGTGGAGGGGTATCATGCTTTATTTGGCTCTTTGGCTTCCTTTGCAAATTGATCACTAATTTTTAACAATGATCACGTGTATTAGTCTGTTTTGTGTTGCTATAACAGAATGCTTGAGACTGGGTAATTTATAAAGAACAGAGATTTATTTGGCTTACGACTCTGGGACAGCTGCATGTGGTGCAGGCTTCAGGCTGCTTCCACTCATGGCATGCTTCTACTTTCTGCTTCATGGCAGAAAGTGGCAGGCAGCTGGTGGATACAAGCAGATCATATGGTGAGAGGAAGCAAGAGAGAGAGAGGGGAGGTGCCAGGGTCTTTTAAACAACCAGCTCTCACAGGAACTAATAGAGTGAGAACTCACTCACTACCCCCAACCCCCAGGGAGAACACTAATCCATTCATGAGGGATACACCCCAGTGACTCAAACAGCTTCCAATGCTGCAACATTGGAGATCAAATTTCCACATGAGTTCTGGGAAGACAATACATCCAAACTCCATCATCATGATTATAGGTCTTCCTCAACCTTGACCCAATCCCCACTTTTCTTCAAACTCAGCATTGACTGTAAGCAAAGAATCTTGCTAAGAAAGGAACATAAACTGCAAACAAACAGCTCTTTACTAGGTGCAACCTTAGCTTACCTTTTGTTTCTCTTTTTCTACCAGATATTTTTTTTTCCCCTGGGATGCACGAAAGTAAGACCCCCACTTACCTTACTGAGATAAATGCAGGAAACTTAAGATACTTTCAGTTTTTGCTTAATTGTGGAGGCATCCTGAAGAATCAAATGAGCAAAAAAATACTAGATTGCTTAATAATAAGTAGAAACACACAGGTTCCTGACCCGTATCAGGTACAAAAATGTAGTTGAATATTTCCGAGCATGGACAAAGTTACTGCATGAAATGCAATTCATATTTTTATTTGTATATTTTTATATTGCATTTTGTCTTCCCATAGCACTTTTCTGACATTAGCTAGTAATCTGCATCCTGAAGGATGGCTATTATTGATTCTGTCTTGCAACTGAAGTACATAATGGCAAAATGGCTAGAAAGTTAAAGATTTGAGAATAAAAATTTATTTTAAAATAAAATTCAATTTTTTTGTAGATTTCTAGTCCCGTATTCGAACCATCAGGCTACATTTTCTCACAAAAATGAAGCTAATTTTAATAGCAAATCTGCATACTTGAGTAATTAGTGTGGGAAATGCATCTCAGTTATTTTATAATTGCACTAGATACACAAAAATGGATAAGTTGATGGTCAGGAGAAGCCTAAAAATCTAAGTATTTGGACCCAAATTCTGAGGAAAACCTGGCACTGTAAAATAAGTTAGCAAAAATCTATTGATGCATTGGAGTTCATTTAAGTGAAAGTCACAAGGTGACTCAACAGGCATATAGTAAAATTTTAAATGTAATAATTATGGGACACTGCTTAGAAATTTTCTGCATAAAATCCAGATTTAGATTCAAATAACATTTATTGAGTACCTAATGAGCTAGGTGATTTCACATGTCATATCTCATTTAATCCTGTCAACAATCCTTGAGGGGAGTAGTATTATATTGTATTACAGCAAACAAAACTGAAGCTTATAAAACAGACTGATCTGATGACACATTTTAAAAATGAAAAGTAAAATACTTCAATCCAGGCATTCTGAATTTAATTCCAATAATCTTTAAATAAAAATAATTACCATTAATATTAACTGTTAAGAATTATTGAGCACATACCATTGTCAGTCATTTTGTTTAGGGCTTTAGTAATATATTTTTTTACTGTGAAAAACCTCAGGAGGTAAGTAATAATGTTATTTTCACTTCTAATTGCAGTGGATTAAATGTTCCCCCAAACTCATTGAAGCGTAATCCCTACTGTAACTGTTGAGGGTGGGAAATATTATTATGGTCATTGAAAGGTAGGGTCTTGAAGAGGTGATTAGATTGTGAGGATTATACCCTTGTGAATGGATTGATCCATTCTTGGAGTAATGGGAGTGGTTCTGGTGGCTTTAAAGGGAGAGTGAATGAGATTAGCTCTCTCTGCTCCACCATTCTTGCCATGTGACACCCTATATTGCTGTAGAGTCACTTCACCACATGTGTTCTCTGGACTTTGGACTTCCCAGCCTCCAAAACTGTAAGCAATAAGTTTTATTTTCTTTATAAATTACCCAGTTCTGGATATTTTGTAATAAGCAACAGAAACAGACTAATAGACTAATCTCACTATAAATACAGAGAGATTTAATATATTATATCTAATACTACATACGGATATATAACTTACCAATTTGATGTCTTACCATTGTATGTGCACTTTGACATACATTATATCTTGATTTTCTTAGCACCACGATATGATAAGCAGATCTAGTATTATTACCCATATTTACTAGATGAGGCCTTAAACTTATAGAACACAAATTAATTGCATAAATATATGCCATTTATAAGATATGGAGCTGTATTTAGAAATAAAGTCATGTAATTCTTTATCCAATGGTCTTTGGTTTGATTTGTTGAAAAGGGTGTGTGTGTGTGTGTGTGTGTGTGTGTGTGTCTGTGTGTGTGTGTGTGTGTAAAGATGAACCCGCTTTACATGAAATGGAGTAATATTGCTCATATCTGTTACAAATTACATGTATAGCTCTCCTGCTCAAATAATCAAGGCCCATAATTTGGTCCTGAGCGTACTGGATTTTTACTTTACTCTTTGCACCGGCAAACATGCTCATGCTTCAAAAATAATAAAGCAATTTCCTTTAATCATTTGAAATTATAGTGTAAATTATTCCCAGGTAAAATTATCGTCAGTTAATATTAAGATTCCAGTAGACTACTTAACTGGTGCTCAGTTTCTGACACTCATTTATAAAATGAGCAATCAAACACAGACTGACTACCCAGATGACTAAATGAGTGAATGAGTAGTTGTAGAACCTGGAAGAGGGGTTTTATTTTATCAGCTTGGTGGTTTATGACCTACCAAAAATTTTGCATGCATGCAATAGTGTCCTATTGCGGGATAGAGATTACTCTGTGATATCTGCCAATGTGGCTTCTATTGTGAAGTGTCCCTGTCCCCACTTTGGTCCCTGAGGGATTTGTTCCAGCTGCCTTGTAGAACATGTGGAAGCATAAATAAATCTTTCATCTTTTCTAGTATTCTGTCATTTTGCAACAGAAAAATCAGCAAAGGAATGACAAATTAGAGCAAGCATCTGCAAACTTTTTGTAAAGGGCCAAATGGTAAATATTTTAGGTTTTGCAGGCCACACAGCTTCTGCAACTACTCAGTTCTGCTGGAGTAACACAAAAGCAGCCATAGAAAATACATAAACTAATAAACCTGGCTGCAATTCAATCAAACATTATTACCAAAAAAAGGCAGTCAGCTGGATTTGGCCCAGGGCCATATGCCAACCTTTACAGTAGAGTCAGGGAAAGTCTATCCATTTCTCAAGTCAAAGAATATCAAACTTTTGTACATATTTAAACTGTTTATATGTGTAATGTAACAAGTTAGAATCCAAATAATATAGCTACACATTTAATGTAATTTACATTTAGTTAGCTAGATCACATTGTGTAAAAACTTTAAGTAAAAGTAAAATCTTTTGGTATTTTTCTTCTTCTACTGTAACTCTTTTTCTGTTCTGACAGTTTGGTTTTAGCCGTGAAGCCAGATACAGCCTCCCCACTGGGATCTCTCTTGTGTAAGTTTCACAGCTTGAAATAAGAAATCCACACCTTTCATAAAGCCCTGCATTCAGAATACTCAGATGTGTAAAAACATCCTTCACCACAAGGAAAAAAATCATAAGGGAGATTGAGAGAAAATAGAGCTACTAGCAACCTATTAACAGAGAAATAAAGTTAAAACAGAATAATGAGAATAATATTAACATGAAAGTATAAGGCACTATCAAAATTTTTCTTATTATATTAACTAAATTTTCTTTTTTTTCTAAATGTTGCTCTCTTAAGTTATTAAAAGGTTTCCACAACAGTTTCATAAACACCTTTATTACTCAATAGAAGATATTGAGCTTAATTTCATCTTTTCAGCATTTTCTCTAAAAGACAGCAGGTTGGAGCTCCCCTGAGATTTTTGTCTACCTTGAATGCTTCCAACCCGAGCATCCATTTTTAAAATAGCATCTTTCCAGATAAAGGTGATTAAATGGAACTTTCTTTAATTTCAGAATATTTCCTTAACAATATGGAGATGTGATCCATGTTCAAACCAATATATGTCCTTTCAACTTGCATTTTCTAGGTATGTTAAGTAGCACATGATGTAAATCTTTAATCAACTTTTTGCATGCTAGATGACAACTCATGGTTACAGGGAGGACATTTTTACCTTTAAAGGTCACGTCACCTTCAAAATGGACCAGACTTGTACTATCTCATTCTGACAGGTTCTACACTTACATGCATATATTTGTTCTGCTTTGACAAAGACAACATGTTTTATGTGTAATTGATGTGGATGAATAGAAAGGGAGATTTTAAAAAGAATAGGAGCAATATCAATGGATGTTATTTTATTTATTTTTTATCAAAAAGTGTGAATAAATTTATTCATTGTACTCACAGTGCTACAAAAGCATTTTAAGAACAGATTTTGATCATAGACAGTTAAATTTTTACTTTACTGCACCATTTCAAATAAATAGCCCTTTTTATTCAGGGACTGCATGACATTAAAATAATTAAAGGATTAGTTTAGATGAAGGATTGATTTCTTAAGACCCAAGTGCACTGCATGTATTTGTATAATAGGCCAATCGTCTCAAAATACAATAGAAATCCCCAAGTCCTGTATAGTACTAGTTTAGTTAGAATTGTAAGTGTTGCTCAAATTAACATCAAATTCATAAATAGTACCAAAAAAATCCTCATCCCTCATTGGCTATTCTACATTGGTATGTCAGTTAACTCTAATAGAAAATGTTGTAGTACACTGAGTATCTTTTAAGTCAATAGATTTAATCATTGTAGTAGTTGTGGTAATAATAATAATGCCTTCTTATATTTTGGTAGAATGTCAAAGAGTATCAAAACATTTTTTTTTTCTGTGCATTGCTTTATTTGATCCTTGAAACAGCTCTATAAGGCAGACAGGCCTTATTATTTCTAATTTTACAGATTTTGTTGACAGTCTTTTGAGATTTGATGATAAGTATTACCTGATCTGATTTTCCCAGGGTCACACAGTTAGTAAATTGGAGTTAGAACTGGAGCCCAGGTCTTTAAAGCAGCATATTTTCCTTCAGATTGTATTTCCTACGTGTGTAATAGTGTGGCGTTTTATCTACTTTTTTCATAAAGATTCTTTCTTCCCAATGAATTGTCCCTATTGTCCTAAGATAAAGGTAACAAAGACTTTTAAACTTCATGTTCCACTTTACTTAGTTCTTGAGCTAAACATCATAGAAAAGATGGGCGAGTGTAAGTTCTGGTTTTTCCAGGATAAATCTTGATTTTTACCTGTGTCCTTGTTTAAATTATTAACGGTACCTTCTTTCCTTTGAAAACTGTTTCACCTTTGATGAAAAATTTTATGGTTATTCTACTAATATCAGAAACCACTTCTCCCCATGCCATGCCACCACTGATTGGGGGAGGCCCCATGCAGGCAGTAAACCAGGCCAGCCACCTGCCTAGACCCCTGCTCTGACCATGCAGAAAGCAGGACCTCATACCATCACCATGAAGTTTTGCACAACTCCACAGAAGTGGTCCACAACAGCCACCAACACAGCAACTACTGCTGCAAGGATGGGTCACTGCCTTAATAACATCCACAACCACCATTCAGGTGGCCAACCACATATTTGACTTCATTGACACAAGGAGAGTCACTGGAGGATCCTGATATAAAAGGAAGAAGTCTTTCTCTTCAAAGTTCATTCCAGAGTATTAGAAGAAGAAACTGGTCTACCAGAGGACCAGAAATCAGTGTAGAGATACTAGGAATACAAAATAATCAGAAAATATGGCACTGCCAAAAGAATTCATGTCTCCAGTACCAGACCCTACAGAACATGAAACCATTGGAGTGAATGGAAAAGCAATTCCAAGCAACTATCTTAAGGAAACTCAATGAGATAAGAGAGGACACTGTAAGACAACACAATGAAATGAGAAAAAAATATCCAAGATATGAAGGATGAAATTTACAAAGAGATTAATATCTTAAAAGAGAATGTAGTGTAACTCCTGGAACTGAAAGATACATTCAATGAAATAAAAAAACACAACTTACAGCTTAAGCAGCAGATTAGAAAAAGCAGAAGAAAGGATTTCCAAACTCAAAGATGGTCTTTATGAAATGACCCATGCAGACAAAAAAAAAAAAAAAAAAAAAAAAAAAAAAAAGGAAAAAAGATTTAGAAAAATGAAGAAGGTCTGAGAGAGCTAGCATACAACCGTTAGCATAGAACATCCAAATCATGGGTATTCCTGAAGGGAAGGAGAAAGATAAAGGCATTGAAAATGTATTCGAAAAGTTCCCAGGTATAGGGAGAGACACAGATCTTCAGATCTAGGAGGCTCTAAGATCTCCAAACAGATTCAATCCAAAAAGTTACTCCTCAAGACACTTTATGGACTTTATAGTCAAACTGGCAGAGCTCAAAAGAAAAGAGAGAGTCTAAAAGCAACAAGGGAAAAGTGTCAAGTCACATATAAGGGAGCCCCCATCAGACTAACAGCAGGCTTCTCAACTGAAGCTCTACAAGTGAGAAGAAAATAGGATGACATATTCAAAACACTAAAAGAAAAAAACCTGCCATCCAAGAATACTATACCTGGCAAGTCCATCCTTTAGAAATGAGGGAGAAATAGTGTATTTTGCAGGCAAACAAAACTGTGGGAGTCCATCACCATACAACTATACAACTAGTCTTGCAAGGAATTCTCAAGAGAGTCCTGCATCTCGAATTTGAAAATAATCACTACCACAAATACACAAGTTAGAATGAAACCCACTAGCAAAACACAAATGCAAATGAGAAAGGCAAGAGAAACTAAATTGTACCACATCAAACACCAAACCAAAACAAACAAAAAACACCACAAACATTGAAGACCAATAATCAAAGGAGAAGAAAGGAATGAATAATACTCAAAACATCTAAACAAACAGCCATAAAATGCCAAAAATAAGACAATATCTCTCAATAACAACCCTAAATGTAAATGGACTAAATTTCCCAGTCAAAACACACAGACTGACAGATTGGATCAAAAAGCAAGACCCAACTACATGCTGTCTTCAAGAGACTCATCTCACCAGTAAAGATGCACACAGACTAATAGTGAAGGGATGGAAAAAGATATACTCCACAAATACAAATCCAGAACAAGTAGGAGTAGCTATTCTAAAATCAGAAAAAATAGACTTTAAACTAAAATCATAAAAAGAGACAAGGCCACTATATAATGATAAAGGGATCAATCAGCAAGAAGACATAACAATCGTAAATATATATACACCCAACACTGGAGCACCCAGATAAATAAAGCAAGCACTATTAGGCCTGAAGAAAGAGGTAGGCCCCAATAGGGTAATGGTGGGGGACCTGCCACCCCTTTATTATCATTGGACCAATCACCCAGGCAACAAATCAACAGAGAAACACAGGATTTAAACTACACTAGCCCAGTTGGACCTAGCAGATATCTACAGAACATTTCAACCAACAACTACAGAATATTCATTCTTCTCATCAGCACATGGAACATTACTATTTGTGACATGTTAGGTCACAAATCAAGACTCAATAACTTTTAAAAAATTGAAATCACCTCAACTGTCTTTTCAGACCATAATTGATTAAAACTAGAAATTAATAACAAGCAAAACTCAGGACTCTATACAAATACATCAAAATTAAACAATATTCTACTGAATGACCTATGGGTCCAAGAAGAAATTAAACAGGAAATTTAAAATTTTCTAGAAAACAATGAAAATAAAGACACATAATATCAAAACTGAGGGATACTGCAAAAGTAGCACTAAGAGGGAAAGTCATAGCAATAAATACTTACAACAAAAAAGTAGAAAGATTTCAAGTAAACAACCTAACCCTAAAACTACAAGAACTAGAAAAAAAGAGCAATCCAATCCCAAAGACAGTAGACAAAATGAAATAATTAAGATTAGAGAAGGACTAAACAATGTTGAGACCCAGAAAACAATACAAAAGATGAAAGAAACATAAAGTTGTTTTTTTGAAAAAATAAACAAAATAGACAAATTATTAGCTAGGCTAACAAAAAAAAAAAAAGAAAGAAAGAAAGAAAGAAAAGAAGACAAAGACAGAATACCCAAATTATAAAAATCAGGAATGAAAAAGGAGACTTTAAAACTGTTACCACAGAAATACAAAAATCACTAGAAACTATTACAAACAACTATATGCTAACAAATTTGAAAACCTAGAAGAAAAGGATAAATTTCTGAGCACATACAAACTACCCAGACTGAACCAAAAAGAAACAGAAAAACTGAACAGACCAATTACAAACAACAGTATTGAAGCAGTAAACAGCAATCTCCTAAGAAAGAAAAGCCCAAGACCAGATGGCTTTACTACTGAATTCTACCAAACCTTTAAAAAGGAATTAATACCAATTCTCCTCAAACTATTCCAAATAATTGAAACAGAGGCTACTGTCCCAAATTCATCCTATGGGGCCAGCATCACCCTGATACCAAAATCAGGTAAAGATACAACAAAAAATGAAACTACTGGTCAAGGAGTTTCAAGATGGCGGCGGCTGCAGCGGCTGGCGCGGAGTAGCTGAGGTGGAAAAGGTGGCCACTGGGCCTCAGGCAGCCGGGAAACTTGTGGACCTTCCTCTGGCCATCTCTTAAGGGAGGACTGCTGCTGCTGGCCGGTCGTGGGGGCTCAACGCCACTTTGCCCCCGGCAGGAGAGGCTGCCTCATTTACAGGCAACAGCTTTGAAGTGTGGAGCAGGAAAAGAACTGATTCTTAGCTGCAAAAGCGAGTCTTGAAACAGGGAACACGGCGCCAGGGCTGCTGTGGATGCAGCCAGGATCCCGGAGGCTGGGGCCGCACTGAAGGCGGCCAGCTGCCCTATTCAGGATTCGAGGTTTCAGGCCGGCATTAAAGAAGATTCCTGGGAGCGCCCGAGCGGCGCCGCGACTGAACAGCCCGAGGCGGCAGCGCCGAGAACACGGAAGGCAACAAACCAGAGACAGAGCGAGCACCCGACCTGGCACAGCACTGTGAGTGATCCCTGGCACAGCTCTGTTCAGGGGGTGAATGCCCACGCGGCTTCCGCCTGCACCACCAGGCCACTCACTACCCCGGTGCTGCCTCCATTTTCCCAGGTGCGGGCAGCTCCGCCCTGCTCGGCCATCACTGAGCCCATTTGCTTGGCCTGGCGCGGGGCTTTCCGGACCCTGCGGGCCGACCTCCTCTCCCACTCCCTCCGCGGTTCTCTGGCAGGACTGGGGGTGTGGGGCGTCCCGACCAGTTTTGGGAGGGCTAGGAAGTACGGGCGGGCCGACTGTCACTCCACCACACCCTGGACTCCGGCCCCGGTAAACTTCCTGTTACTGGGAGGCAGATACCATCTCTGCGACCACCAGTTTGGAAAAAAGCCTAACGAATTTCTGGTTGGGAATAGTGCGGTAGGAGAGTTCCCAGGTCCGCTTGAACCTGCCGGAGAGCAGGCTGCAGGCGGGCACTAGACTCGGTTTATACCGGGGGGATACAAAGGTGAACAAGACCCGAGAAAGATCTACACAGTGCTACAAAGGCACCCAGAGAGACCGGTCGTCTGTGCCTAGCAGAAACCTGGTAGACTTCCTGGGTGAGGCGGTGCTGAGCAGGGTCTTGAAGGCCCAGCTGATAGACGAGGGGTGCAGAAGACACGCCCCAGCCCAGCACAGTGTTCACAGAGGGGGGAGACGTGCGGCCAGGGAGGCGGAGTCTCGACAGAAACCACACACCCGGTGGGGTCGCCACTGCACGATCTAACAGCCTGGGCCAGAGCACACGGAAAGGGGAGAAGTCCTGTACAGAAAGTGAAAGCTCAATAGAGATCACACACCCTGTGGTACGTGATCCACCAGCCCAGCAGAGTACAAGCTGACCAGAAAGGTGGATCCCCGGAGAAGCCCAAGACCCGAGGCAACCACACACACAAGACACTAGAGGCCAACTGAGCAGTCACGGCGGGAGCCATACCAAATTGGCAACCACAGCAACATCCTAGTAAGTCATTAGTCTCAAACCGGTGGACTGTGAAACCCCCTGCAACAATGAATAAACACCAAAAAAAAGACACCAGAAATACAAAAAATCAAGAAAGTACACCACCAAAAGTTAATAAATCTCATACTCTAGATCCTATAGAACAAGAAGCCCTTGAAATGACTGACAAGGAATTTCGAGTGATAATTCTAAGGAAACTGAATGAGATACAAGAAAACTCAGCTAGACATCATGATGAAATGAGGAAAAGTATACAGGATCTGAAAGAGGAAATGTACAAGGAAATCAATGTCCTGAAAAAAAATGTAGCAGAACTTGCTGAACTGAAGAAGTTATTCAGCGAAATAAAAAACACAACGGAGAGTTTAACCAGCAGGCTTGTCGAAGTTGAAGAGAGAACCTCTGAACTTGAAGATGGGCTGTTTGAAATAACACAAGCAGACAAAAAGAAAGAAAAAAGAATGAAGGACATGGAAGAAAATCTGAGAGAGATATCAGACAACCTCAAGCGCTCAAATATCCGAGTCATGGGTATTCCAGAAGGGGAAGAAAATGGAGATTCCATTGAAAACATATTCAACAAAATAGTGGCAGAAAACTTCCCAGGTATAGGAAAAATCACAGATCTTCAGATCCAGGAAGCTCAACGATCTCCAAACGTATTCAACCCAAAAAGGCCTTCTCCAAGACATGTCATAGTCAAATTGGCAAAACTCAGAGACAAAGAGAGAATCTTAAAAGCTGCAAGAGAGAAGCGTCAAATCACCTATAAGGGAGCCCCAATCAGGTTAACATCAGACTTTTCATCACAAACCCTAAAAGCTAGAAAGGAATGGGATGATATTTTCAAAATACTAAAAGACAAAGATTGCCAGCCAAGAATACTCTACCCTGCAAGGCTATCCTTCCGAAATGAGGGGCAAATAGTATATTTCTCAGACAAACAAAAACTGCGGGAGTTCACTACCACAAGACCACCCTTACAAGAAATCCTCAAGGGAGTACTGGGTTTGGTTCCTGAAAAATAACTACCACTGCCATAAAAACCTAAGAAAAATCTAAACCCACTAGTACAATAAAAATGGCATTCATGAAGAGAAAACAAGCTAACAAAAACACTATCTACAACCTAAGGAACCAACAAACAAAGAAACCAAACAGTAAATCAGAAAGCAAGGAACAAAAGACACCTAAGACAACCAAACAACCAATAAAATGCTAGGAATAAATCAACACCTTTCAATAACAACTCTTAATGTTAAAGGCTTAAATTCCCCAATTAAAAGACACAGACTGGCTGACTGGATCAAAAAACAGGACCCAACTATATGCTGCCTACAAGAGACCCACCTCACCCATAAAGATTCACACAGACTAAGAGTGAAAGGATGGAAAAAGATTTACCATGCAAACAGAAAAGAAAAACGAGCTGGAGTGGCTATTCTTATATCTGACAAAATAGACTTTAAACTAAAAACCATAAAAAGAGACAATGAGGGACACTACTTAATGATAAAAGGACTGATCCATCAAGAAGACATAACAATCATAAATATGTACGCACCCAATGTTGGAGCAGCCAGATTTATAAAACAAACTCTATTAGACCTAAAGAAGGAAATAGACACTAATACCATAATAGCAGGGGACCTGAACACTCCACTGTCAATATTAGACAGATCATCTAGGCAAAGAATCAGTAGAGAAACACAAGATCTAAACAAGACTCTAGACCAATTGGAATTGGCAGATATCTACAGAACATTCCACCCAACAACCTCAGAATATTCATTCTTCTCATCAGCACATGGATCATTCTCCAGGATAGATCACATATTAGGTCACAAATCAAGTCTCAGTAAATTCAAAAAAATTGGAATTATCCCATGTATCTTCTCAGACCACAATGGATTAAAACTAGAAATTAATAACAAACGAAACTCTGGAAACTATACAAACACATGGAAATTAAACAGCATTCTACTTAATGACATATGGGTCCAAGAAGAAATCAAGCAGGAAATCAAAAAGTTTATTGAAACTAATGAAAACAATGATACATCATACCAAAACCTGTGGGATACTGCAAAAGCAGTATTGAGGGGAAAATTTATTGCATTAAATGCTCACTTCAGAAGAATGGAAAGATGGCAAGTGAACAACCTAACACTTCACCTTAAAGAACTAGAAAAACAAGAACAATCCAATCCTAAAGTTAGCAGACGGAAAGAAATCATTAAGATCAGAGCAGAACTGAATGAAATTGAAAACCAAAAAACAATTCAAAAGATCAACGAATCAAAAAGTTGGTTTTTTGAAAAGATAAATAAAATTGACAAACCATTAGCATGGCTAACAAAAAAAAGAAGAGAGAAGACTCAAATAACAAAAATTAGAAATGAAAAAGGCGATATTACAACTGATTCATCTGAAATACAAGGAATCATTCGAGACTACTATAAACAACTGTACGCCAACAAATTTGAAAATCTGGAGGAAATGGATAAATTTCTGGACACACACAAGCTCCCAAAACTGAACCGTGAAGACGTAGAAAATCTGAACAGACCAATAACAATAAAGGAGATTGAAGCTGTTATCAGAAGGCTCCCAACAAAGAAAAGCCCAGGACCAGATGGATTCACAGCAGAATTTTACCAAACATTCAAAGAGGAATTGACACCGATTCTTTACAAACTATTCCAAAAGATTGAAACGGACGCAAATCTCCCAAACTCATTCTATGAAGCAAACATCATCCTGATACCAAAACCAGGTAAAGATATAACCAAAAAAGAAAACTACAGGCCGATATCCTTGATGAATATAGATGCAAAAATCCTCACTAAAATACTAGCAAACAGAATACAGCAACACATACGAAAAATTATTCATCACGATCAAGTGGGATTCATCCCAGGGATGCAAGGTTGGTTCAACATACGCAAATCAATAAATGTGATACACCATATTAATAAACTCAAACACAAGGACCATATGATCATCTCTATAGATGCTGAAAAAGCATTTGATAAAGTTCAGCACTCATTCATGACAAAGACCCTCAATAAGTTAGGTATAGAGGGAAAGTATCTCAACATAATTAAAGCCATATATGACAAACCCACTGCCAATATCATCCTGAATGGGGAAAAGCTGAAAGCTTTTCCTTTAAGAACAGGCACTAGACAAGGATGCCCACTCTCACCACTCCTATTCAACATAGTGTTGGAAGTACTAGCCAGAGCAATCAGAGAAGAGAAGGAAATAAAGGGCATCCAGATTGGAAAAGATGAAGTCAAACTGTCCCTGTTTGCAGATGACATGATCCTATATATCGAACAGCCTAAAACCTCTACAAAAAAACTGTTGGAATTGATAAATGATTTCAGCACAGTAGCAGGATACAAAATCAACACACAAAAATCAGTAGCATTTCTTTTCTCCAATAGTGAACATGCAGAAGGAGAAATCAAGAAAGCCTGCCCATTTACAATAGCCACCAAAAAAATAAAATACTTAGGAATTGAGTTAACCAAGGAGGTGAAAAATCTCTATAATGAGAACTACAAACCACTGCTGAGAGAAATTAGAGAGGATACAAGAAGATGGAAAGATATTCCATGCTCTTGGATTGGAAGAATCAACATAGTGAAAATGTCCATACTACCGAAAGTGATATACAAATTCAATGCAATCCCCATCAAAATTCCAAAGACATTTTTCTCAGAAATGGAAAAAACTATTCAGACATTTATATGGAACAATAAAAGACCACGAATAGCCAAAGCAATGCTCAGCAAAAAAAATAAAGCTGGAGGCATAACACTACCTGACTTTAAGCTATACTACAAAGCTATAATAACCAAAACAGTATGGTACTGGCATAAAAACAGACACACTGACCAATGGAATAGAATAGAGAATCCAGAAATCAACCCACACACTTACTGCCATCTGATCTTTGACAAAGGCACCAAGCCTATTCACTGGGGAAGGGACTGCCTCTTCAGCAAGTGGTGCTGGGATAACTGGATATCGATATGCAGGAGAATGAAACTAGATCCATACCTCTCACCGTATACTAAAATCAACTCAAAATGGATTAAGGATTTAAATATACACCCTGAGACAATAAAACTTCTTAAAGAAAACATAGGGGAAACACTTCAGGAAATAGGACTGGGCACAGACTTCATGAATACGACCCCAAAAGCACGGGCAACCAAAGGAAAAATAAACAAATGGGATTATATCAAACTAAAAAGCTTCTGCACAGCAAAAGAAACAATTAAAAGAGTTAAAAGACAACCAACAGAGTGGGAGAAAATATTTGCAAAATATACATCTGACAAAGGATTAATATCCAGAATATATAAGGAACTCAAACAACTTTACAAGAAGAAAACAAGCAACCCAATTAAAAAATGGGCAAAAGAGCTAAGTAGGCATTTCTCTAAGGAAGATATCCAAATGGCCAACAGACATATGAAAAAATGCTCAACATCACTCAGCATCCGGGAAATGCAAATCAAAACCACATTGAGATACCATCTAACCCCAGTTAGGATGGCTAAAATCCAAAAGACTATGAACGATAAATGCTGGCGAGGCTGCGGAGAAAAAGGAACTCTCATACATTGTTGGTGGGACTGCAAAATGGTGCAGCCTCTATGGAAAATGGTATGGAGGTTCCTTAAACAATTGCAAATAGATCTACCATACGACCCAGCCATCCCACTGTTGGGAATATACCCACAGGAATGGAAATCATCAAGTCGAAGGTATACCTGTTCCCCAATGTTCATTGCAGCACTCTTTACAATAGCCAAGAGTTGGAACCAGCCCAAATGCCCATCATCAGATGAGTGGATACGGAAAATGTGGTACATCTACACAATGGAATACTACTCAGCTATAAAAACGAATGAAATACTGCCATTTGCAACAACATGGATGGACCTTGAGAGAATTATATTAAGTGAAACAAGTCAGGCACAGAAAGAGAAATACCACATGTTCTCACTTATTGGAGGGAGCTAAAAATTAATATATAAATTCACACACACACATACACACATACACACACAAACCGGGGGGCGGGGAGGAAGAAGATATAACAACCACAATTATTTGAAGTTGATACAACAAACAAACAGAAAGGACATTGTTGGGGGGGAGGGGGGGAGGGGGGAGGGAGGGAGGTTTTGGTGATGGGGAGCATTAATCAGCTACAATGTATATCGACAAAATAAAATTTAAAAAAAAAAAAAAAAAAAGAATGCAAAATAATAAAACCACTCTGGAAAACAGTTCAGCAGTTTCTTACAAAACTAAACATACTCTTACCATACGATCCAGCAATCACACTTATAGGTGTAATTACTCAATTGAGTTAAAAACTTATGTCCACACCAAAAAAAAAAAAAAAAAAAAAAAAAAAAAAACTACTGGTCAATATCTCTGATGAAGATAGACATGAAAATCCTCAAAAAAATACTATCAATCAGAACACAGCAGCACATCAAAAAAATTATACACCATGATCAAGTGGGATTCATCCCAGAAATACAAGGATGTTTCAACATACGCAAGTCAATAAATGTCACGCACATCAACAAAATCAAGTACTGAAACCATATGATTATCTCAATAGATCCAGAAAAAGCACTTGACAAAATTCAGCATCCCTTCACGATAAAGACTCTCAACAAATTAGGTATAGAAGGGAAGTATCTCAACACAATAAAAGCCATCTAGGACAAGCCCAACACCAATATCCTCCTGAATGGAGATAAAATGAAGGCTTTTCTCTTAAGAACTGGAAGAAGACAAGGATGCCCTCTCTCAAAACTCTTATTTGACATAGTACTGGAGGTACTAGATAGAGCAATCAGGCAAGAAAAAGAAATAAGGGGCATTCAGATAGGAAAAAATGAAGTCAAACTATCCCTATTTGCAGATGACATGGTCCTATATATAGAATAACCTAGAGACTGTATTAAAAAAAACTCCTAGAGTTGGTTAGTAATTCAGTAATGTTGCAGAATACAAAATCAACACCCCCAAATCAGTTGCATTTTTATTTTCCAATAATGAACTAACAGAAAGATAAATCAAGAAAGTAAGCACATTCACAATAGTCACACACACAAAAAAAATACTGTTTTAGTTTGTTTTGTGTTGCTATAACAGAAATACCTGAGACTGGGTAATAAGGAAAAGAGGTTTATTTGGCTTATGATTCTGGGACAGCTGCATCTGGCATGGGCCTCAGACTGCTTCTAACTCATGGCAGAAAGTGGCAGGCAGCTGGTGGGTACAAGTAGATCCCACGGTGAGAGGAAGCAAGAGAGAGAGAGGAGGTGCCAGGGTCTTTTAAGCAATGAGCTCTCATAGGAACTAATTGAGTGAGAACTCACTCATTAATCCCCCCTCCCCCAGGGAGAGCATTAATCCATTCATGAGGGATCCACCCCCATGATTCAATCAATTTCCAACACTGCCACATTGGGGATCAAATTTCCACATGAAGTTTTGGAGGGGGCAACACATCCAAACTCCATCAAATACCTAGGAATCAATTTAGCCAAGGAGGTGAAAGAGCTCTCCAGTGAGAACTACAAACCACTACTGAAAGAAATTAAAGGGGATGCAAAACGTTGAAGAGACATTCCATGTCTCTTGGATTGAAAGAATTAACACCACGAAAATGTCCATATTACTCACAGCGCTCTACAGATTCAATGAAGAAATATACAAAACTATCCTAACATTCATATGGAACAACAAAAGATGCCAAAAGCCAAAGCAATCCTGAGCAAAAAAATAAAATAAAATAAAGCCAGAGGCATACCACTACCTGACTTAAAATTATGCTACAAAGCTATAATAACCAAAACAGTATGGTACTAGCATAAAAATATACCATCAGACTAGTGGAACAGAATTGAGAACCCAGAAATCAACCCACAGACTTACAACCAGTTGATATGACAAAGGTAACAAAAACCTACCTTGGGGAAAGACTGCCTCTTCAGTAAGTGCTTTAGGCAAAATTGGATATCCATATGCAGAAGACTGAAATTATACATGCACTTTTTATGAACAAGAGCTCAAAAGCACAAGCAACAAAAGAAAAACTAAACAAATAGGACTATATCAAACTAAAAAGATTCCACACAACAAAGGAAGCAATCAACAGAGCAAAATGACAACCTACAGAATGCAAGAAAATATTTGCAAACTATATATCCAACAATGGATTAATATCCAGAATATACAAGGAACTCAAGTAATTACACAGTAAAACAACAAATTACCCAATAAAAAATGGGCATAGGAGCTGAATAGACTTTGAAGGAAGACGGGTAAATGGCCAACAAGCATTTAAATAAATGCTCAACATCACTAATCATCAGGGAAATGCAAATTAAAACCACGTTGAGATATTTCCTCACCTCAGTTAGATTGGCTGTGATCAAAGAGAGAGAGAATAACAAATGCTGGTGAGGGTGTGGAGAGAAGAGAACACTCCTACACTGTTGTTGGGACTGTAAATTATTACAACCACTATGAAAAACAGTATGGAATTTTCTCCAACAACTACAGGTAGATCTACCATATGATCAGCAATCCCACTTCTAGGTACTTACCCAAAGGAATAGAAATCATCATGTTGAAAGGATACCTGCACTCCCATGTTCATCGCTGCTCTATTTACAACAGCCGAGATATGGAAGAAACCTAAATGTCCATTGTCAGATGACTGGATAAGGAAAATGTGGTATATATACACCATGGAATACTACTCTGCCATAAAAAAGAATGAAATTTGGGCATTTTGAGGAACATGGATGAGCTTGGAGAAAATTATGTGGAGTGAAATAAGCCAGGCACAGAGGAAAAAATACCACATTTCCTAACTCATAAGTGGGAGTTAAGAGAGAAAGAAAGAAGGAAAAGAAAGACCACAGTGGTGTATTGGACTTGCAGAGGGTAAAATCATACCTAGGGTAGCTGGGGGTGTGGGGGAGGGAGAGAGAGGGGTTGGGGAGAGGTTGGGCGGGAGTCACAGGGAATAATTGCAATTTTGGGGAATGCTGACAGTATTGATTTGGCCATTACATCTTGGGTACAGATGGTGACGGTCAGCATTCTACCCCATGAATATGCATAATCAATCAAAACAAAACAAAACAAAGTGGTCCCCTGAAAAGCTGTCCACTTATTCTGGCGATTCTTCCCAAGCTCATTCACCTCTTCAGAAATTGCCTTCAGAGTCTCTGTGATTATTTAAGGTATTCCCCAATAGGGCATCCAACTGACTTTCAGCTGTTTCCAAAATACAAATCCAGGTTCAAAAGACCAAGACCTGCCCCTCTGAGGCCACTCCCAAGAACCCCAGGCACAGTCTGAAAAAGGGCTGCATGACAAGAATAACACCTGCCATTATGGCCAAACCATGTGTATGTTGTCCTTCTCTCTCCCTGACTCCCAACAAAGGCCCTGAACCATTTCACAGTCAGAGGGAGAGTGTGGGACACCCCTACCCACACCTGACACCCAGCTCTGCCTTCCTTGGAAGCAGGGCCCCTGCCTGTTTTCCCTCCCAGCACAGAGCCCAGGCACTGGGATCAGCACAGTGTCCATTTGTTTCATTAATGAGTCTTAAGCGTTTGGCTTGGGCTCCTGCCAGTCTTACTACTATGGGGAGGAGGGGATGGGAGAGAATGGGACAAAGCTCATGCCAGCTCAGCTCTGCTGGGCCTGGGAGGACTGGGACCAGGACTGCCTGGCACAAACCCACCCAGGGGTGCAGCCAGCCACCCACTTCAGGTTCACTGCCTTTCCTTACCCTCCACTTGAGGGGCTTCCCCAAATGCAGATTCCTGGGCACACCACCTATATTCTAATCCTGTGGTAGGCCCAGGAACGTGCATTTTAAATAAGTACTCCAGGAAATTGTGATACACAGTGAAGGTTAAGAACCACTACTCTGAGAAGTCAGTGATAGGGATTCCGGGCTGGCTTGTGAAATTGTGTATATGTGCACTTTTCTAGAGAGTCCACGGCTTTGGTAAAATTCTCAGATTAGGCTGATAGTTCCCAATACCCCTTAAAAAAAACCAAAAAACAAACAAAACAAGGAACCACTTCTGCTCTAGTGGGAAGAATCTAAATTTAATATTGATGCCTGAAAGTCAGTGCTCAAAGTAGAAGCTGGATACTTATATTTTCATAAATCTCTAGACTCTCCCCCATCTTCATTGTGCTCCTTCATTTATATTCTAACTCCACTTCCCTTTCCAGAATCTTGTTGGTTTGACTATAAGACTCATCACTACAGCAGATTCTTCCCTCTGTGACCCCAGGTAGAACTTTTATCATGCCTAATGGCCCAATTCTCAAATCTTCACAACCTGCTATCAAAGATCTATTTAAACAGCCCTCTCATTGTCCTTTCTGATACTAATTTGCTCCCCAAATCAATCCAGGTCCACAGGTCACATAACCATAAGAATGGTTATGAAACACCTAATCAAACCACTTGCTTGCTTGAAATACCGGATGCTTCTACATTGCTTTCATAATGAATTCTCGAAGGCCTCTATTATTTAGTCTCTGCCTGCCTTTCAACTTTATCTTTTATTAACCCTATCTCCACTCCCATTCCATATTCTTTCTATCATCATGTATTTATTCTTAACAATAACTGAGCAAGGTAGAAATTGTTATTTCTATTTTACAGGTGAAGACATCTAAACAAAACAAAACAAAACAAACACATAAAACCTCTCAGAGTTAATTTAGCAGAGATTTGAACCCTTAGCTCCCTGACTCAAAACCTCTGCTGTTTTCGTTAGACCATGCTTTATATATTACCATTAGTAAAATAGACAAAGTGTAAGTAAAATTTCTCTTTGGATACTGGTATTATTGTATACATAGAATGCATCATGCCAAATCTCTAATTTGTGCTCTAAATGTGTGTGTGTCTAGAGAAGGAAAAAAATTAAAAGAATCTATCACAAAGTAAACATTGTGATCTTAGGACCACAGTAATATGAAAGCTAAGACTGACTTTAAAATACTGAGGTATAAAGGAAATAAAGATTTCCTACACGTGAAAAGATACTGAGTCAGTAATTTTGAGTCCTTGCTTGGCACCTTATCAATAGGACTTTTATTTCCAATTCCACTTTTTGGTCTCATTTTATACTCTTATATTAGTTGGGACCACCTCAAAATTTACTAACTCAGGAATTTTTGCTCCGAACTAATAGCTATTAAGAGAACATCACAAAAAATGCTTCTAGTCTCTAACGTAGATAATCAACATTAATTGTTCCAAACTGTTCATTGAGGAAACACAGGACTTGAAACCTTTTTACTTTCATATTGTCAAATATCCTTTCTACAGAAACCGATTAGTTGCTTATTTACTGAAAGCTTATCTTTCAGTGTCAGGCAGTCACTCCTTCATTGCTTGTATTCACCATCACCAGACAATCATCAAACTGGCTAAAGAGCAGTTTTGGTTCCTTTGCTATATTGTCCACCTCTGGCCAAAGTACCAATTGAAAATACAGCTAACCCTGTCTGAAAACATGAATCATACAGAGGCCTTGATGAATCTGCAAATTATTTTAAAAATGCCAACTGTCACATTATACACTGCAAAGGGAAGTGTCAGTGATATTTTTCATTGATAAAATACACATTTGGATAGCATATTTCAAGTTTATCCTGATATGAAATAATTGATCAAAGAATCTTGCACCAGTGTGACTGTCAGAAGAGGTAAGGTATATTATTCTTAGAGACATTAATTAACCAGGATTTTTTTTTTTTCTGACAAGCTTATAGGATGATAGATTACCGATACTCTTTTTGTATTTATGGTCCTTTTACTTAAGAAGCTGCATTGCATAGTTTCTAGAGTACTACTTTCCTATTTATTCTGGTGGGAATAGATTTTATTCAGTGTTAAAATTGGTTGAAAACTGTAAGAAGTTTGGATAAGAAATTTGACTACCAGCGACAATTGAGGAAACTTTAAAACAAACTTTTAGCATGAAAGAGAAATTATCTTCATTGAGGCATGTCTTATTGTCTAGAGACAAATTTCTCTAGATTACCTTCAATTGGTTTAACAACAATAAAAAATAAACAGCAGAGTATCTTTCCATTGAGCCTGTGATATTGCATAATAAACAAATGTTGCAATATCTTTGACCTCTTCTCTGAAAGTGCTCCTCCTCCTGTATAGCTTTCTCAAGGTGAGGCTATTTATTTCCCTATAATCAATATGCCTCTGACTCAGGAGAAAAAGCTGATGTCCTCCTTGTCTCCTTCCCTTTTCTTTCCAGCCCATTAGTTTCCACTTTTCCTGGGGAAAAAAATATATGTGTGTGTGTGTGTGTGTGTGTGTGTGTGTGTGTGTGTGTGTGTGTGTGTGTGTGTGTGTGTGTGTGTAAAATCTCCCTGCTTCTTTGAGGCACATCTCTTTTTGATATACCAAATTCTCCTCTTTCCTGTCTCTGTCAGCTACATACCTTTCATTCACTCGCCTTCATTTATGAAAAGTTTTGTTACTGTGCTGTCTTCCTCTCTATCTTACTTCTTAGCATAACTGAGGATGAATTTAATATCTATGTAGACATCTGTATCTTGGGAGCCCCCAATCTGAAAGGGTATTCACGTGATGTTTGCCTATTCCAAAGAACTCACCCAGGCCAGTAGGTAGCGACATTGGTTTATCAGACTTATGGGAGGTGCTGGTGGCAGCTGGTTAGCTAGAAATCCGCAGCACCCCTTGGTACATACAATAGTTATATAATGAACAGATTAAAGGAGAGGTATGAATCATTTGCATGCTTCTGTGTAGATCCTCACCCAACTCAGAACTTGCGGAGATCTAGCTGAGTAGATAAGTTACTTGCTACCCTCTTGGCACCTGAACAGTCTAACAATAGTGTGCTAACTACATTTACGTGCTAATTCATTTACTCAGGGTTCCTGTTTCCTACTGTCCTCCATTTGTCTTAAAGGGGACATGCTATGCCTTTCCTTGGGCAAACTACCTTGGACAGGGGTAGTTTCCCAGGGGGGAGGGGGAATTCTGGTGTGCATTGGGAGGGGGAGGTGGTCTTTGTCCCGTGTTTTCCCTACAACATCCCACCCAAAATCTTTGCCTCACATTTCCCTTATCTTCTATTTAATAATGATCTTCTATCCCACCCTACATGAGTAAACCTCTCCTGGGATAACTTCCTGAGTTTTTTCATCATCTGAAACCCTTTTACTCACTGCTCCTTCATGATTCTGTCACTTTTAGACATTGGAATTTCTCACTCATTTTTATTCCTGGAAGATTTTAGCTTAAGGCTCACTATCATTGCCTTTTATATTACCTTGACCAAAATACTTGATGATTTAAGTATCGATACAAATGTGTGGCCACTTGTTTCACCTCATTTCCAATTATCTTTTCTTCCACACCACTTCTGTCATCCATGCCCATGGTCATATGCTAGACCTAATCATTACCAGCAATGTCTTCCCTCCAAAACCTCAAATTCAGTCGTCTCTCTCTGTAAACACAAACTCATGATCTCCCAACAATCTCCTTGCTGAATCTCCACCTCAACTATTTTCCACCCTACCATGGCCAATAATTTCTGTATCCAATCAACTTTTCACTGCTAACACTTCTACATATATTTACTTCCTCTATTAGCCAGTTTTCTTTCTATAGCCTCTGATTATAATAATTCTCCTGAATATACACTCAAATATCTTGCCATCTCTTCCTACTTGCCTGGAATAGTCCAAACATAATTAAATCCAACTTTGCCCTGATTCCACATCCACATCAAAGCCAATGAAAATGGTTAGGGAAAAACACACAATGTTAAATGACTTTCAGTGATACTCAGAAATCCTACTCCATAAATAAGAGAAACTTATTTAATTCATACTCTTATTAATCAGTCATATATTTCACATTTCTCATTCCTTTCCAAACTTCCAATGTTACTGTCACCACCACCCTTCTATATATTCAAGCTGATGACCAGGCTTATTATTTCACTGAAATATTTTGCATTCTTTCACTACCATATGTACTACTCTACTCATATAATTGAATTTCTTTTTCTATTAAAATGGGTGAACTGTCTGTGTGCCCAACACCAATCCCTTCTCACATGCACTGGATTCCATCCCTACCCACCATCTTTTCAGAGACTGTGCTTTTGAAATTATCTCCTCTCTCTTAAAACAACATCAGGTTTTTCTTCTCTATAAGTTCATTTTTGTCAACATACAACTGTCTCTTTAAAAACCTTCATTTGATCCCAAATCCCCTCATCTACCACCCAAATCTCTGCTCCCCTTTACAAAAAACTCTTCAAAAGAGTAGCATGTCCTCACCTTCCCCAATTCTGCTCCTCCTATTCTCTCCTGAACACAGTCCAATTTTGCTTTCATAACCATCACTCCACTGAAAGAAACTGTTCATTTTAAGATCGCCAATGACCTTCACACTGTAAAATCCAAAAATCACATTTTTATCTTCATCTTATTTGAACTACAAAAAGCATTGGACAGTTATCACTCCCTATTTTTAAAAGGCTTTTTATGTTGACTTTAAGCACCATATACTGGTTTTCTTAGTACTCCATTTGATATGCTGTCTCATCCTCCTTTGCTGGTTCCTTCTCAACTCTGTGACCATTGAATGTTGAAATGCCCCTAGGCTTAATCCTTGGAATTTTTCTCTGCCTAATCTACTTTCCCTCTCTAGGTAATCAAATCTCACCACATGATTTTAAATACAAATGCTGATAAATCTCAAATGTATATCTCTAGCCTTAAACTTTGCAAACAACTTCTATTTTACATAGAACTGACTATTTGAATATCTATCAAGCATCTTCAAATAACATACCTAAAATCAAACCCTTCTTTTCTACATACTTCACCCTGTTCCTCCATCAACGATTGCACATTATCATTTCAGCAATTCATGCCAAAGGTGTTAGAGTAATTCTTGAGTTCTCCCTCACTGTTAAAATCCCAATCCATCAGGAAATCCTCATGGTTAAACCTTCAAATTATAGTCTCCTAACTGAGATCCCAGCCTGAACCCTTACTTTGCGTGGTCTATTCACAAAAATATAGCCAGAGTGATCTTAATAAAAAGATGATCACTTCAATCATCTTATCAAAATCCTCCACTAGCTTTCCATCACATCTAAAATAAATCCAAAACTCTTTCAATGACCTGTGATGTCAGACCTTAAAAACTAACGCCACCTTAAGTGACATTACAAGCAGCGCCATTATGGGCCCACACAGGCATATTAACGTGGCAGCCTAAGACTGCGCTGGGAGGAAGTAGGGTGGGAGTGTCTGCGGGAACCTTGCCTTAGCCCTTATTGGCCAAATACTCACTTCCGTGCTCGTGAACACTGCATGATTGCAATAGCTAGGCATTGAGACAGGATCCATGCTCTCCTAACCTTTAGGCTGATTGGAAGATGTAAAAAACCTCCCTCCCCCACTTGCCTTTAAAAGCAAGTGCTTGTGTGATAATAAACGGAACTGCTCGACAGAAACCCCCCCACATCTGAGTGTCCTTTAACGGGCTGGTTGGGGCCAGCAGCTGTGCTCACCTCTCTCACGGCTCTCTTCCCCGTCTCCTCCCTACGGGGACTGGAGGGAAAGAGGAATCCGGGCAATTCGCTTGCACACCAGAAGGAACATCAAGGGAGCGACTGATAGCAAGGCAAGGGCTGTTCGGGTCAGGTGGCGGACCCGACACTGTGAAAACTTTCATGACTCATCCTCTGGCTATCTGTCCAGCTTGGTTTTTTATTATTTTTTCCTGCACTTCACTAAAACACACAATTCCTTCTTGGTGTTCCAAAGATACAACAAATATACATTGCTATGTTTTATCTCCACTTTCCTTAAAACTCCAAATCTCCTTATTTCCACTTTTTTTCTCAGTAGATCATTTAATTCCCTGCTTCACACACATAAAAACACGTAAAATAAGATCTCCATTAATTTTATGCTATCAAACATATAGACTGATTTTCATGATCACCAAGCTTATTTTCAGACTCTTACTGTAGGAGAGAAAAGTTCTCTCACCTACATAATGTCAAAACTATTTTCCCTTACAAATCTTACATCATTAATTATACTTTACAGCTCCTGCAATGATAAAACATTGAGCAGCCTTTTCTAAGCTCCCACTTCATTTTTTTATTTAGTCAATAAATACTTATTGAATGACATCAGCAAAAATAGCAGAATAAGGACTTCTGAAAATTTATATAAAAGCAATGAAAAATTGGCAAAAAGTTTAAATATCAGTTCCATGTATTTAAAGAAATGTCTGTTCAATCATTAGGTGACCATTAAGCTATGTCACTAAAGACTTCTGTGACCATACATGACAAAGAATATAAAATTTAGAAAATTATTTCAGAAAAGTCACTAAACAAACAGCAACCACTACAATAGGTAGTAATAACAAACCCTGAGGAGTGGGAGAACCTTATTTCCAGAGTTACCAAAATTCTATTATTTAATGTGGCCAGTATCCAAAAAAAAAAAAATGACAGATCATACTAGGAAACAAGAAAATATGGCTTATACACTTACACACAGGAAAAAAAAACACAATCAATCAAAAAATGTCCCTTACGAAGTCAAATTTTGGACTTAATACACAAAGACTTTAATTCACTATTTTATATATGTTCAAAGAGCTAAAGAAAACTATGTCTAAAGAACTAAAGGGAGACAGGCTGAGTATCCTTAATTCAAAAATCTGAGATCCGAAATGCTTTACAATCCAAAACTTTTTGGGTGCCAACATGACTACAAAAGAAATGCTCATTGGAGCATTTCAACTTATGGATTTTTGAATTCAGGATGCTCATTCAGTTAAGTATCTACAAATATTTCAATATTTTTAAAAAATCCAAGATCCAAAACACTTCTGGTCCCACACATTTTGGATAAGGGATATACAACCTGTGTGAGAATGATGTATCACTCAGTAGAGAATGTTAAGAAAAGAAAGTATATAAACTATAAAAAGAACCCATATGTAAATTTTGGAGTTGAAAAGAATAATAATTGAAATGAAAACTTTACTCTAGGACCCATCAGCAGATTTGAACAGGCAGAAGAAATAATTAATGCATTTGAAGATAGATTAATACAAATTAACCAGTCTGAGGAACAGAAAGTAAAAAGAATGATGAAAAACAGAGCCTTAGAGACCTGTGGGAGGCCATCAAGTGCCTTGACATATGCATAATATGAGTTCCAGAAAGAGAGGAAAGAGAGAAAGGAGCACTAAGGATATTTGGAGAAATAATAAATGAAAACTTGAAATTTGATGAAAAACATTTATCTATACATTTAAAAAATGCAATGAACTCTGAGTTGGATAGAATCAAGGTATATTTTTTTCTACACAAATTATAATCAAACTATCAAAAGCCAAAGAAATAGAGAAGTGAGTCATCACATACAAGAAATACTCAGTCATATTAAGAATTGATTTCTTGGGCTGGCCAGTCAGCTCAGCTGGTTAGCCTTATAACACCAAGGTCATGGGTTCGGATCCCTATACAGAACTGATTTCTTATTAGAAGTCCTGAGATAGTGGGATGCTATATTTTCAAATGTACAAAAAAAAAAAAAAAAAAAACTGTCAACCAAATGTTCCATATCTGAAAAAACTATCCTTCGAAAATGAAGGAGAAATTAAAAATTCCCAGGTAAACAAAAACTGAGCAAGTTTGTTACTAAAAGATCTTTTTCTAAGAAATATTAAAGAAGTTCCTTTAGGGTGAAATGAAAAGACACTAGAAAGTAACTTAGATCCAAATGAAGAAAAAAAGAACACTGGTAAAGGTAAGTACATAGTTAAATGCAAAGGATATTGAAATTGTAATTTTCATTATAATCTTCATATGATTTAAAAGACAAAAACAATAATTATAAGTCTATGTTGGTGGTCATTTAATATATAAGGATGTAATACTGAAATTAACAGTATAAACGAGGGAGTGAAGCTTTATAGTAGCAAAGCTTTTGTATATTATTAAAATTAAGTTGGTATTGATCTGAATTAGATTGTTAGAAATTAAAATGTTAATGGGATTCCTCAGTGTAACTACAAAGAAAATAACTGAAAAATATGGAGTAAAAGCAACAAGGGAATTAAAATGGTACTACAAAATATCTACTTAACATAAAATATTAATTAATAAAGGAATTGAGAACCAAAATCATAAGATATTCAGAAAACAAATAGCTAAATGAATAACAAAAGTCATTCCTTATAGGTACATTAAATGTAAATAGAATAAACACCCCCTTTAAAAAGGAGAGACTGGCATCATGGATAAAAAAACATGATTCAATTATTTCCTGCTTACATGAGGCTCACTTTTTTTTTTTTTTTTTTTTTGCATAGCTGGCTAGTATGGGGATCAGAACCTTTGACCTTGGTGTTATAACACTGCACTCTAACCAACTGAGAGATCCAGCCAGCAAGAGACTCACTTTGGATGCAGAGATATAAATAGCTTGAAAGTAACAAGATGGGAGAAGATATATAATGCAAACAGTAACAAACTCAGAGTGGAAGTGGTTATACTAATGTCAGACAAAATTGATTTGAAGACAAAAATTGTTACTAGAAACAAAGAATAATACTTTATAAAGATAAAAGGGTGCAAGGATTTGAATGTGTCCCCCAAAGTTTATGTTGGAAACTTAATCTCCAATGCATCAGTTAAGGGGTAAGACCATTAAGAATTGATTAGGTCATAAGGGCCCCACCCTCATGAATGGATTAATGGTGTTATCATGGGAGTGGATTCCTGATAAAAAGAATTTATTTGGCCTCTTTTATTTCTCTTTCTTTCTTGCTCATTCTCTCTTGTCTTTCCATCTTTCACCATGGGATGACGCAGCAAGAAGGCCCTCACCATATGTGGGCCCCCTGACCTTTAAATTCCCAGCCTACAGAACTGTAAGAAATAAATCTCTGCTCTTTATAAATTACTCAGTCACAGGTATTCTGCTATAGCAACACAAAAGGGACTAAGACAAAGGGTAAACCTATCAAGAAGATATAATTGTATGGACTTATGTCCCTAACAACAAAGCCCTAAATACATGAAGCAAAAAAAAAACTGGTAGAATTGAGAGAAGAAATAGACAGTTAGTGATACTTGGAGAATTCTCTACTCCACTTTCAATAATAGAACAACTGGACAGAAGATCAGGAAGGAAACAGAAAACAATACTAAACACTATCTAGACTTAGACATTTGTGTAGCCCTCTAGCATCAGAATACACATTTCTGTCAAGTGCACATAGATTGTTCTCCAGGATAGACCATTTTTTACACCATAAACTGTGTCCCAATAAATTTAAAATAATTGAAATAATACAAAGTATTCTTTAGACTGTTAAAGGGACCACTCCTGGCTGGCCTGACAAAATTGTTACAGGGCATACTCAGCTCCTGGCTGAGGCTCCCCAAAATTTATATCAAACTCACAGGTCCAGCTTCCTGCCTCCAGACAAAAGTAAATCAATCAAAAGTCAAATGTTGGTGACAATGGAAGTCAGCTTTTATTCAGGAGTACTGGTGACCTGAAGAGAGATGTTAGGCTAACCCATCTCTCTGGTAAACCTGAAGGAGATCGGCCAGACTAAAGTCATCTCAAAGACTCAAGTTTACTGAGGGGTTTATAAAAGGGGGTTGCAGGGCTGGGGGAATGGAACATGGGAAGAGAAAAGCAAGAGAGAAGGGTACATGAGCTATGAGAGGTCCATGTCTATGAGTCAGGTAAAAGGTCTCTCCAAGGCCTCATCTGGCTTCTGTGCTCATTTTCATGCTTATCGTAGGATCCTGCAAGATTTTGATTTGCTCCAGAGTAGAATCATCTTTTCTGCAGTCTTTTGCATACTTTCATTTTGCAGAGCTCTGGTTGACTTGGCTGGTGCCCAAGGTCAGCTTCCCGTCACTTGGCCTTAATCGCTTCTCAAAAGTCTACAAGTCTCAAAAGAAGAACTGTTAGCTTTGCAAAGTACTGCTTAGCTTCTCAGCCTTCTTTTCCTATTTGAGAAGCAAGGCAAGAAAGTCGGGGTGGTAAGAAAGAGTGGAGAGAAAGAAAAACTATCCTTTTTAAAATCCACCCCCACACCTCCGCCTGCTGCAACCCAGGTAGTTTTAGGCCCCAACATGGCTTCAGTCCTGCACACTCCAACAAAACAATGGAATAACATTAGAAATCAAAAATAGTGGAAAATTTTAGAAATTCTAAAATATGTGAAATTAAACAACACACTCCTAAATAATCAATAGGTCAAAGACAAAACTAAAGGGGGAAATGAGAAAATACATTAAGATGAATGAAAATATAAACACAACATACCAAAACTTATGGGACACAGTGAAAGTGTTACCAAACTCAGGTCAGAAGAAAAAAAACCTCAGAAGTCAAACGGTTGGTGTTAGAAAAGCAGATGTATTCAGCTGAAGGAGATGGTAGGCTATCCCATCTCAAAGATTTAGATTTACTGAGAGGTTTTTAAAGGAAGGGTTGAAAGAATGGAATGTGGGAGGTAAAAAGCAAGAGAGAAGGAGATATGAGTTACAAGTGGTCCATTTCTATGGGTCAGGTACAAGATCTCGCCAAGGCCTTGTCTGGTTTCAGTCCCCATCTTTGCTGTTATGTTCAGGACCCTGCAAGATTTTGATTTGCACTGGTTGACTTGGCTGGTGCCCAAGGTCAGCTTCAGTCATTTGGCCTTGATCATTTCTTAAAACTCTACAAGTCTCAAAGAAAGAACTGTTAGCTTTGCAAAGTACTAATTAGCTTCTTGGCCTGTTTTCTTACTTCACAAGGAAGGTAAGAAAGCCAGAGGATGGGAAGAAAGCATGGAGAGGAAAAAACTGTCCTTTTTAAAATCCTGCCCCACTCCACAGCCCAGGTAGTTTTAGGTCCTGCTCACTCCAACAAAACCAATTTTCAAGTGAAATTTTATAGCTAAAAATGGCTACGTTAAAAATGAAAAAAAAATTCGTCAATAATCCAACATTCTAACATATGAAACTAGAAAACGAACAAACTAAATAAAAAGCTAAGAGAATGTAGAAAGCAAATAAAGGTTAGAGCAGAAATAAAAAAAGCACAGAATGGAAAAACAATTAAGAAAATTAACAAAACAAAAAATTTAGTTCTTGAAATGACTAACAAAGTTAACAAAGTTTAGCTAGAGTGACCCGGAATAAAGTGGATTCAAAATACCAAAATCAAGAATGCAAGAATGACATTATCACCTACTGTGCAGAAATAAAAAGGTTTATAAGAAAACACTAGGGAAAAATGTAAGCCCAAAACTAAACAATCTAGGTGAAATGAATAATTCTTAGAAACACAAAAAACTATCACAATTGACTAAAGAATAAACAGAAAATGTAAATATACTTATAAAAAATAAAGAGATCGAGTTAGTAATCAAAAAACTTCCTATAAAGGTAACCCAGCACTATGAGGTTTTACTGGTGAATTCACAGAACATTTAAAGAAGAATAAACAAAAATCCTTCACAAACTCTGAAAAAATAGAACAGGGAACACTTCCTAACTCATTCTTTGAGGCCAGTATTAGCATGATACACAAACCAGACAAAGACATCACAGCAAAAGAAAATTACAAACCTACATTCCTTATAAATATAAATTAAAAAAAAAAAAAAAACTTAACACACTGGCAAACCAATTATACACCATGATCAAGAGAGATTACCCAGGAATGCAATATGGCTACAAAAAAATCAATCAATGCAGTATACTATATTAATAGAATTGATGGGAAAAAAATAGATGATTACTCAATAGACAAAGAAAATGCTTTTGACAAATACAACACCCTTAATCTGATAAACGGCATCTACAAAAAACCAACAGCTAACATCATACTTAAGGGTGAAAGACTGAAAGCTTTTCCACTAAAATCAGGAACAAGACCAGAATGTTCTCTCTAATAAGTTATATGAAATATTGTACTGAGTTCTAGCCAAGACATTTAGGTAAAAACAAACAAAAAAGTAATAATAATAATAATAGTAGTAATTAAAAGCAAAAAAGAAAGGCATTTAGATTTGAAAGAAAGAAGTAATACTATGTCTATGTGCCAATGACATGATCTCATAGATAGGAAATACTGAAGAATTCACAAATAATTTGATCTAATAAACAAATTCATGAGGATAGCAGGATTTCTTCCATAGCTTAGCTATTGTGAATAATGATGAAATGAACATGGGAACACAGATATCACTTCAACATACCAATTTCAATTCCTTTGGATATATACCCAGAAGGGGGATTGTTGGATCATATGTCAGTTCTATTTTTAGTTTTTTGAGGAACCTCAATACTATTTTTCAAAATGGGTGTACTAGCTTACATTTCCATCAACAGTGTAGAAGTGTTTCCTTTTCTCCACATCCTCAACAGCTGACACTTGTCACTGTTTTTTTGATAATGGCCATCCTAACAGATCAATGGAAAAACAAAATCTGATATATATACACTATGGAATACTATACAGCCTTAAACAAGGGAAGGCTAAAATACTTAAACAAGTATTCTGCCATTCATGACAACATGGATGGAACTAAGGACATTATGCTAAGTCAAAGAAGCCAGGCCCAGGAAGACAAATAGTTTATGATCTCACTTACATGTGAAATCTAAAAAGGTTGATCTCATAGAAACAGAGAGTAGAAAGGTGATTACAAAAGACTAGGGAAGAGTGGGGAGAATAGAAAGAGAATATGCTGACCAAAGGGTACAAAGTTTCAGTTAGACTGGAGGAATAAGTTTTGGTGATTGCATTATGATCACAATTAATGATAATGTATCATATATTTTAAAAATGCTAAAGGAATAGATTTTTTAATGTTCTCACCACAAATAAGTTAGTAAAGTGATGAATATGTTAATTAGCTTGATTGAATTTTTCTATAATGTATACATAGTTCAAAACATTACATTGTATTCCATAAATATGAGTATACACAATTATTATTTGTCAATTAAAATAAATTTAAAAATTAATTTTAAAAAAATTGCAGGAGACAAGATCCATCTATGAAAAATAGCTGTATATCTATGAACTATCAAAGAATAATATGTCAATTGCATTACGGAAACAATTCTGTTTACAGTAACATCAAAAAGAATAAAATACATAGGGATAAATTTAACAAGAGAAATGCTGTACTTGTACACTAAAAACTAGAAAACATTGTTAACAGAAATCTAAAATCTTTATACATGAAAAGTTGCCCCATATTCATGAATTAGAACTCTTAATGTGGTTAAGGTGGTAATATTCCCCAAATTGACCTATGGTTTCAATGTACTCCCTATGAAAATTTTAGCTGCATTTATTTCAGAAATGGACAAACTCTTCCTAATATTCCTATGGAAATGCAAGAGTTTCAGAATAGCCAAAACAATACTGCAATCGGAATCAGAGAGGAAGGGCTCAACTTTCTGATTTAAAAATTTCATACAAAACTATCTTAGTCAAGACAGTGTGGTATTGCCATAAGTTGAAGGAGGAAATGATGGGTGAGTGCTAACAACCATGGGATTTCTTCTTGGGATGATGAACATATTCCAGAATTAGAAAATGACTATGGTTGCATAGTCTTGTGAACATACTAAAAAGCAATAAACTATACACTTTCAAATGGTGCATTTTACGGTATCTGAAGTACATCTTAATTAAAAATGTATTTATTTATTACCTACTGTGTGCCAGGCACTATAAGAGATGTTAAGGACATTATGGCGAGCAAAAGCAGGTTCGATTTCTACTTGCATGCATGAGCAGTCCAGTGAGACACACAGACATTAACCAAATTATCTCACTACTGAATTTATAATTATGAACTGGGACAATGCTTCAGAAAAGAATGCATCATCTTATGGAAGCATTCTTAGAAGACCTTTCTTTGTTAACTAATAAGTAGAAGTTTTTAGTGAAGAAGAAACAGACATTTTAGTACTTAATATTCAAAGGTTTTGTGGCAAGAGGCAGGATGGAACTAATAAGGAACTGAAAAACAATGTAATTATAATATAATTTATTATAAGGATTTGACCTTATCTCATTGCGGAAGCTGGTTAAACAATTTATACATGGATATCGCTTCTGTTCTTATACCAGGCCTTAATTCAGCAGAATAAACTGCAGGAAGGAAAGGTGAACGTGACATGGAAACAAAGACAAACTAGAACCAGTGAGGACAAACTGAAAACCATGAGAATAAACTGGATCCCAGGTCAATCCGTCACTGCCTCCAAGCCTCCAACTTCAGAGATACAGGTGACCTGCATGAGAAAGCAATGTCCTTTGTCACAGTTCTAAATACACAGCTGGCCGAAGAAAGACCCAGTAAGCACTGAAGATCTGCCTGCCATCTCATGCCAGTAAGATAAGTAAGGCAGCAGATCAGAGACTATCTGTGTGAATCATAACAACACCTGGTCACCTGCACTGAACTCCCAAGTATAAAAGAAGCATGGCTGCTACTTCACCTCCACCTTCCAAATATCATGTGCAAAGTCTCTTCTGGCACACATGTACCTGGAACTATGTAGGAAGGGGAATTCTGGGAAGTATAATAAAGTAGATTCATTGCAAATGCACTACCGATGGTCATTACCCTTGGTTGTTTGTTTTATTAAGGTCACACTTTCACATGGTTTTCAAAAATCTGAAGAGCTTATAACAAAAAGAAATAGTCTCAGACATCAATTTCTCCTTATTGGTTGTCCCTTAATATTTCAGGAATACATCTGTAAATTAATTTCAGAAACTGGGTAAGGGTCTTAAACTTTCTGAGTATTTGCATGGCTAATAATGGCTTTATTTTGCTTTGACACTTGAATGACAATTTTTTTTTTTTTCCCAGAAACAATGAAAATACTCTTCACTGGCATTCAGTGGTACTGGTATCATTATTGGTTCTAATTCCTTTGTGAGAATCTTATTTTTTCCTCTTTAAAAATTTATTTTCAATATCTTCCTTTGAAGTTGGTGGTCTCAGATTTTACAATCACATTTGTAGTATGGGTCTTTTATCACAAATTATGATGTACATTCTGTGAGTTCTTTCAATATAAATAAATGTATTTCTATTCGGGCACAGGACATTTTCCTCTATAATTTAATGGTTCTTTCTCTTCTAGTTTCTCCTATTATTCAGATAGTGAAACTCTTGTTATATAGATTGAGCTAGGTTGATAATCTATATGACATATCTTCTCTCAAGTTTTATTCCTTTTATTTCTCAATGTCATGCAATATTTCTTCAAATTTACCTCCTATTTCTTCATCAAAAATTTTTTCAATGATCATTTGTTGATGAATTTCCAAGGGTTCGTTCTTATTTTTTAATTGTTCTTTTTCCATTGTATCCTGTTCAATGCATTTCTAACTCTCTATGTATCTATCTATTTATCTTTTTGGTTGAAGTAAATGAGATTGCCATTTGTCTAGGTCAAAAACTGTTAAATATCAACAATATTATATCAATCAACCATATGAGAATATGAGAGAGAAGCAGATAAAGAAAAAGAATGAAACATGATTTCTCTCTATGTGTATATATATATATATATGTATACACATATATATGGTTGTTTAATTAATATTTCTCTTCCACTGAGCTGTAAACTTTATCAGAACAGGGATATTATCTGTTTTACTCACTAGTATATGTCCATCAATCAGTATCAGTGCTTGGCATTTTACATAATAGGCCATTCAAAAATATTTGTTGAACAAACGATTGAGAAAATATATTTAGCTCTTACTTACTAATTCATTTAATCAATATTTATTAAGCATCTACTATGCCTCACGCACTTTTTAAATACTAGGTTTACAAAGTTGAACAAGTCACAGATTCTACTCTTAAAGAGTACGTAGTCTGTTGGGTAATGTAGACAAGAACCTCAAACACAGTTTGATAGTTAATATTCTGGAAGATTTACAGTATTTGTAGAAATAAAGGGGAGAGACCCTTAACTGTTTGTGGGAAATAATTAAACTTTTCTAAGAGAAGTTAGCCATAGATTTTAAGAGGAGGATTCGTTTCAGTATACCTGCCTGTAAAAAAGAACCTGGGGAAATTCAAACAGGTTATATCAGAGTAGTTAGATCAAAAGCAGTTTATAGGTGGGAACGTGGCAACAGAAGAAGCTGGAGAGGACAAAACCCAGAGCACATAGGAGCTTGATTACTATGTTAAGTAATTTAAAATGGAGAATCACTAACATATTTAAGAGCTGATATTGATAGAACCAATTTTTGTATACAAAACAATACCTAATGATATGGTTATTTACAAAGTTAACGTATAATCAGCATATGGTCCAGCAATCACATTCCTGTGCATTTAACCTAGACAAGTGAAAACTTATGTTTATACAAAATCCTGAACATGAATATTCATAGCAGTTTGTATTTGCAGTAGCTCATTACTAGAAACAACCTAAATGTCCTTCAGTAGGCGAATGGTTAAACAAACTGTGGCACATCCATACAATGGAATACTGCTCTGCAAAAAAAGGCAACAAACTATTGATACACAAAACAAGTTGGATGGATTCTAATAGCATTTGAACTTATGTCAAGTCAAAGGCTACATACCATATGATTGCTTTTATACAACAGCCTTGAATATTTAACAAAAATATATAAAGAAATGAAGTACAAATTAGTGCTTACCGGGGAACAAAGACAGAGAGTTGATGCAACTATCAAGAGATCCCATGAGGGAGTTCTTTTGTGGTGATGGAACAGTTTTGTATCTTATTCGCACTAGTGGTAACACACATTTTTGTATATGATAAAATATCATAGACACACAGAGACAAAGATACACAAAACTATAAATTAGTGCATCTAAAAACTGGTGAAATCTAAATAAGGTCTGTAGTACTCTAGTTAATAATATTGTACCAATGACAATTTCTTGGTTTTAATATTACACTATAGTTATGTAAGATGTTACCCAGGTAAAGAGTACATGGGACTGCTCTGTACAAGTTTTGCAACTTTCTGTGAGTCTATAATACTATTTTTTTTAATTGAAACGTAGTTGATTGCACATATCTATATGGTACAGAGTTGAATATCAATACCTGTGTGAAATATGTGATGCTCAAATCAAGATAATTAGTATATTCAACATTATACAATGTAAATGTTGTTTGTGGCCCTTAAAAAATTAAATAATCACCTAATGTTAAATTAAGAGTATACTGAGGTTTATTTTATTTGAGACCAGGTAGATAAGTTAGGAGATTATTGTAATAATTCAGATGAGAATTCATGAGTTTCTAACAGTGCAAATGGAATTGAGAGGGCATATTATATGTTTATTTAGGAGATGTAACTGACAGGATTTGGTGAGATATGAATAAGAGACATGAAAGCGATGCCATTTTTAGTCAATGAACCATATTTTATGGCTTAGGCTAGTGGGTGGAATGGTAGTGTAACTGGGTGAAAAATGACAAATATACCTAAGTCTCTAAATTGTCCTTTAGCAGATAAGTTCACACATTGTTTCACAAGAGCACAGACAACTGCATATTGAAGCTACATGAAATACAAGAGGTATTCTAGAAAATTGTGTTGTGTATTAGTCTGTTTCTGTTACTTGTAACAGAAATACCTGAAACTGGGTAATTTGTAAATAAACAATATTTATTGTCTTTAGCTTCAGAGACTCAGAAGTCTAAATTCCAGGGAATACATCTATTGAGGGCCTTGTTAGTGGTGACTGCACAGCGAAGCAGGGTCTCACATGGCAAACGGCTGAGAAAGAGAGAGAGAGCTTCTCACATGCTCTCCTTTCAAAACCATCAGAACCACACCCATGACCACCATTAAACCATCAATATATTAATCTATTCTCATTGATATGTTAATCTATTCACTGAGGCATGGTCCTCACAATCTAATCACCTCTTCAATACCCCACCTTTTAATTACCATAATAGGATTTCTCACCCTCTTAACACTGTCACAATAGGGATTAAGTTTCCAACATGAGCTTTGGGGCAGACAACATACCCAAACTATGTCATGTAGGTTATAGGAAAAATGCATCAGATTGTTTAAATATGTTTATATATATATATATATATATATATATATATATATATATATATATAAAATAAGAAAAAATATAGCTTCACAAAATTTTATTTTGTGAATTGATACTGGTACCCTCATTCAATCTTTATCATGCAGTGATACGTCACTTATGGTATACCAGAGAAACTGAGGAAAGAGTGAGCATTTCACAGTGCAGAAGAGTTGATTGTTATGTCCTAATACTTTTTTGTTTATTTTCAGTATATTTTCTCCTATTCCAGGTTACCTGTATCTGTAAATGGATTTACACATCATATTCTCTAGTTTTATCTCAGCTCACCCTTGCAAAATGAAGCCTTAAAATGATTAATTGAAGACAATACTAATTATGTAAATATAGTCAAATTTCAACAAAAATTGTTTTAAATAATTGTTGGATGAAGTTACAAAATGACTACCATAATTTAATTAACTGAAGTTAGTAATGATCGCCTCCCATTTTAAAATCTATATAATTTTTATGAAGCATTTTTACTTACTATCATGCTCATTAAAGTAAGTTTTGAAGAACCCATCCTTAAAACAGGTGTTCAAATAAGTTTATCACATAGTAATAGAATAATATATCATTTTAGAAATGTATCTTCAGTTACATTTTTTTCTTTAAAGATGAGATCCAATTGTATAACCTTAATATAGTAAGTAAAAAATGATGTTAAGATGTTTAATTTTTATTATTCTTTGTCCTTTTGTGTGTGTGTAAGTATACATACATATATGAGGGGTCTTCAAAAAATTCATGGAAAGATTTGTGTTATCTTTTAAGTCTACTTTTCTAAGAACTTTCTGAAATATTCTCATATACACTGTTAAGAATACATCAATGTGGCATTAATTACAAATAAATACACATTTATTGGCAATGCGTGTTAAAAAAATTTTACTGAAAGTTGTGAATGCCTAAAAGGTTTAGATTATTGCTTATTTTCAATTCTAAACCTTTGAAAACAGATAATACACAATAGTACAAAGGATATTTTTAGCCACATGAATGGAAATTTATACTTCAAATGATTCTAACCTTATACAATTATATTAAAATGAGAATAAGTTCCAGCAACATTATGCATAGGTAATGTTAAAATTATAATTGGCTTTTCACTCTCAGTTAAATTCTTTAGTGATTTTCCTCTTAAACAGTATTTTTATTATTACTCATTTATTAAATTCATAATTATGCACTCCAACAGAAATAATCCTCTTCAGTTGGAAGAAGATATTTCAGTTTAACTATGTGTGTTAGTTTCAATCTCAGTTAGATGTATTGTTTATTTCATAGTACAGTTTGAAAGAATTTCCAGAAGCCATAAACAAGGTAAAGGGAAAAACTGTAAGTTCCTCTTCCCCTCCCCCCAATATTAGAAAGTAACCTTTTCAGGAATAAGCCAGGTAAAGATTATAAATGCCAACATATTATAAACCTAAATATTTAAAATTTATATTTCAAATTATGCTTACAGCCTGGCCCATGGACCTGTATTTCCAAACAGTTTCCTGTAGCCTGCTCCCCAGGAATAGCCCTGGAGAACTGGAGGCTGTACTTTACCCTGGGATAGCATGGATCTTCTGGGCAGAGCAAGATGGAAGTTCAGTCCTGTGGCCAGGAATCTTGAGATGTGACTGAAATTTCTTGCACTTCAGATGGAGACTGAACAGGTAAAGATCCCCATGGAGCCAGGGCTAGCAGAATCCCCATCACATCAACTTGCTTTGCTGATTCTGGACATACAGACCATTTTAAATGCCTTCCAAAAGTTCTCTACGGGACCTAAAGGGAGAGTAGTTGCTCTTATCTGGAGAACCTGGTCTGCCTAGACACCCACTTCAGGTGATTTGAAGCACACATTGCAACAAAAGCAGCCTTTCTTTCTCTGGTTTTTCTGCACAGTGGATGATTTTCTTTCCTCCCCCTACAAGCACTCACATGATCACCCCACACTGTGTAGTCCAGGAGGTGTAGATCAGTTGCAGTTCCCTCTCATACTTAGAATTTATTCCACCCACTCCATTTCACTCAAAAAAATAAAGATTTGTGTAATTTTTCCCCTGCACTGTTTTTTGTCTGTGTGTTTGTTTTACTTCAAAAGAAATAATTTATTACAACCTGAGGAAATGAATACTGAAATTGATTTTTTTTTTCTGGAAGGAGAGATGGTCAACATCGCTTTGCACATGGTGGCAGTGACTAATGGTATACAATAGGAGAGAATAACCCTTTGGCCTCCCACTCGTCCCAGTTTACCCATGTATGGCTCCAAATGTCTTGTATGTGGACACTGTGATTCTATAATTTCAAATGGGGACTTCCTTGACATGAGATAGGGACAAAACATACCGGGAAATAGATAGGTCTGCTAATACTGATTCCATTTCATTCTCTACCCCCAGACACCTAACTCCCTTCTTTCTGGTTCTGCTTTAGCCCAAGCAAGGCAAACGGTGATAAGCTATGCATAATGGAGGTGACTGTAGCTGAATTCATCTTCTGATTGTCAGTTGAGTACCAGTACAGCTCCAACATGTGACATTATTTTTTGGAGATATTTGGCAAATACTGACTCCCAGATATAGGAAATGGGTTATTATAGAGAGATTATAGGCAAAATATGTGTGATGAAGAGATCAACAGCAACAATTTTCCCTTAAATTTGAGAATGTATAGCCAAGAATTGGCCTAGATTTTAAGATTGTCTTTGGCATTTCATCAGGGCCCTTTTTCGCACATTTACTTCTACTCCTGTATTTAAGCATCTAATATCTCATACCTCCTGAACACTCACTTCAGTACTTAATTAGATCCAACAATATGGGTTTATTATACCAGGGGAAGCTAATTTTAATGCCAGTGGTTTATCATATTTGATTACACAGTTTCCTCTCCTGACTCCAAGGGTAGGAAATATAGATTCCATCCATTTTTTTCCTTTTTTCCCTTCATATATTTTTCCCTTCATTTTATCTTTGTGTTAGTCTATTTATGTTGCTTATAACAAAGTAATGGAACTGGGTCATTTATAAAGAAAAGAGGTTTATTTGGCTTACGATTCTGGGACAGATATGTCTGGCGCCGGCCTCAGGCAGGCAGCCAGCAGGTGCAAGCAGATCAAATGGCAAGTGGAAGCAAGAGAGAGAGAGGGGAGGTGCCAAGGTCTTCTGATTTTGATTATAATTTTATCATGGCCAGAGATCGTACTCTACATGATTTTACACATTTTAAATTCAGTGAAACTTGTTTTATGTCACAGTACGTGGCCTGTCTTGGGGAATGTTCCTTCCGCACTTCAAACATGTTTATTCTGCTGTTGTTTGGTTATGTTCTATAAATGTTAACTAGATCAATGCAGTGGATAGTGTTAAAGTCTCCTATATCTTTAATGATACTGTCCACCTATTTTATCAATTACTGATGGGGTAGTGTTGAAAGCCCCAACTAAGCTGTGTATTTGTTTATTTATTATTCAGTCTCATTTTGCTTACTAAATGTTGAAGTCCTGTTATGTGCATACACATTTAGGATTTCATATCTTCCTTATAAACTGTTCCTTTTCATTATTATAAAATATCACACTTTATCCCTGGTAATATTTCTTGTCTTGAAATATATTTAGCTTGATATTAAAATAGCAGTTCCTGCTCTCTTATGATTAGTGTTTGAATACCATCTTTTTTCTGCTATGTTATTTTATTTTATTTTTGGTGGCTGGCCAGTATGGGGATCCAAAACCTTGACCTTGGTGTTATAATACTGTGCTCTAACTAACTGAGCTAACCACCAGCTCCAGTAAGAACTGTCATTTAAATTTGAACCCACTTGTGCCTTAATATTTAAATGTGTATATTGTAGACAATATTTTTAGTCTTGCTTTTTTAGCCAGTGTAACGAGATCTGCCTTTAATCTCATTTAATATGATTTTTGATATCTCTGTGTTTGTCACCTTTATTTTTGTTTTTCTATTGCTTTCTTTTATTTGTTTCATTTTTCTTTCTTTCTTGACTTCTTTTAGATCAATTGAGTATTTTTTTATTAATCTATTTGTCCTGGAAAGTGTTAACCCAGTAGGCCTGAGTTATTAAAATTCTGCACATTCTCACATGGGCCTGTATGCATGATTGATTATTGGCCAGCCCCTTGGAACTGAGGTCTTGAAATGTCTCCTGTGCTACTAACTGGTGATTGTGTTTTGTACTTTTACAATCTGGAACCACATTGCACCAGATTCTCTATAGAGTTTGTCAAAACTTTGTGCTTTATGGTGAACATGTGCTTTCTTTCTGTTTCTATAAGTGGATTCAGTCACAAAGATACTACTACTTAAATAAGCCCCAATAAAAATCCTGGCCTTTTAGGGCCAAGAGAACTTTCCTGGCAGAAAATACTTTGTACATGTTGTTGTGATGCCTTACTAGAAGATTAATCATGCCCTTTATGACTCTATAGACCTTTGGAAACTCATGCCTGGTATCCTCAAGACACTGCCACTGGCCTTTTTTCTTTAACTCAACTTTACTTTCTTTCACTGTAACAGTAATGAGTATGACATCTTCTGAGTCCTGTGAGTTCTTCTAGTTTATCCCAAACCTGAGGGTGGTCTTGAAAAGCACTGATTCACCATTTTGTCTGTACTACTGTCATACCAACAGTACTTGTTGATGGTGATTGTTGTTTTTAACGGTTGCTCTAAGGTTTTCAATATTTATCTTTAACTTATTCCAATTTACCTTCAAATAATATTATACTACTTCAGGTGTAATATAAAAAAACATACTAAACAATACTACTTTTTCCTTCCCATTTCTTTCTTAATTTGACAGATGTTTTTGTCTCTTATATGACATCCAAACTTGCTAATAATGAAAGTGAGATTTTCCTCTTAAATGATGATAGAACTCAATGCAGACAGTAGATTAAATTCTGTTTTAACTTTGGGTTTTTTTTATTACTTATGCAATTATAAAATGAAGAGATTTTTGAAACATTGGTTTCATTAAACTATCTATATTTAACCATGAATTGCTACTTAGTATTAGATATTGGTTATTTGAACATAATGTACATCTATATATGAAATGCAATATCCATCAAATGTAGAATACATTTTTTTAACAATAGGGACCTGACAAAATAGAGAATAATGTGTTTTACAAAAATATTTTCAAAAATTCAATTGACTTATGAGGATGAAGTGGACAAATGTTTATAAGATACCCATATTCTGATAAAATAATAGGATTATTGTTATCCTAAAGTGAAATACTATGTGCATTCTAGTTGGAATGCTGTTATAAAAAAGTTTTAGAATTTTAGGCATGTTCCAAATATTTGTTGCAGAACTTTCTGATAATTGCAGTGTTTTGTTAGTGCCTCAACGGTCTGCACAATGGAAACTTGAATTATTCAACTACATTTTCTTTAAACAATTTCCATCAAAAAAAATAAGTTCACAGTTCCATTTTATTAAGTTCTATGTAGTTGGATATTTAGGCATAAATGTTTTTATGGGAAGCAAATAGTTTTATTTTCCTTTCTCATTACCAATTCTGCCCTAATGGGAAAGGCATTTAGAGGTATGGAACATATATTATACTGAAAATGAATTAGTATTAAAATTTCAACTAAGACAGATATATTGCCTTGAGTCAGGGAGGGTATAAAACACTTAAAATATCTGAAAACTCTATTAAACATAAGTCTGGCTGTGGTTTGGGGTCTGTGGGCCAATAGTCATTTGAGTCTGAGTTAAAGCCTGAATTAAAGATGAGCAACTTGACATAAAACTGGCAATTCATTGTTTTTAGCTAGTTGCTGTAATTGGCAATTATAGAAAAGGAATATCATCTACTTCAAGACTAAGCTATACATAGTCTAAATAAAGGAGGAATAGATGATAAATTTCTAAATTCTGAATTTCAGGGAATTTGGCCAGGGAGCATGTGTTTAGAGATTTAGCAGGGGATATCTAGACTAGGCCCTGAATGGAAAATTATTTAAGAGAAGCAGATGCTTTATGATTCTCTTGGTGACGTGTATTTTTTACTCTCCCTGTTTACAGTTTCAAGAGTAATGTGGTTCCAGTAAAATACAGATCAAGGCTAATGCAAACTATATGAAGATATTTGTGAAGAACTAAAACGTCGAGAAAAAGGTCCCAGTTGAGTTGCTATGTGAGGAATGAAAGGAATAGGCTGAGTTGAAATGTTAATTTCATCCAATTCTAGGTAAATATTACCAAAATTGACATGCTGCTTTTGCTAAAGTAGCTGTTCTAAGCTTCTGATGGGATTGAGCCAGAGAAAATTTCATTTTCTATAACCTCCTTGATGTCAGGGCTGTTCACCTCTTTTTATGTTTATCCATAATCACAGAGCAACATTAGCAAGTTGGCTTATGAGTGAGGACATGTGGCAAACTTTCTGAAGTACACTCATATATTTTAATATATTTTAGTGAATGTGTTTGAGTGGTAAGCCCCTCTTATTTCCTCTATAGTAAGTCCTTTATGATGTCACTGGTCATATTTTGGTACACATAAATGAATCAACTAGATATATTCAACACAAGCTCTATGGAGGATATAATGTTTTGAGAATTATTAACTTTCTAAGAACTAAGGACTGTGATTTTATCTTTTTCCACTATCTTCCCATTTGTAGCACAATGCCTGATAAATAGTCATTTGATAAATGTATGGATAAAGGAATAAATGAATATGTATGTTCATTTGGCATTTCTCATAATGTAGAGTCTTCACCATTTAAATGAGACTTTTTTGCTGTTATTCCTTTAATTGCCTCCTATTCACCTCATTGTTGAGAAATAGATTTCTGCCCTAGGGTTATGGGGATGACCAAACACGGGACAGATGTAATTGACAGCAGTTTATTAGTTACATATACTCACAGGGGAGGAGTGGCTAACACCACACACCGTGCATGTCCACACAGGAGTTTCACTCTGTGTCAGAGTTGATCAGCAGGATTTGTGGGAGGCAAACCTTGTAGTACCAAGAGGGTGAAGTGCCCTCTTGAGTGTTGATGATCCTTTTGATAAGGAAAGTTGTTTGGCTAGGTGACCTTACATGTGGGAGCAAAAAGGGGAGGAGAACTTGTGGTTAGGTTGTTAGGAGTCCTTCCAGTTTAACCTAGATGTTGTGGTAGAACATAATATTGAGCCTTAATTTTAGGCCTTGTACTATATTCATTCTCTCAGCTCAGATGAAGGGCTGCCATTGTCTGTTTATTACTTTAGGTATCTCAAATCTATCATGAAGATATTTCTCTGGTAAGGTTTGCTGGTAGAATAGGTTTATGGTTGTTCACTGAGGTGGGAGGAAAACACACATATATTTTGATTTTCCATGTGTGTTCCTGTAACAAAGTTAAACCAGAGAAAAGATGATGTTCACCTCACTCCATTTAGTTCTTTAGTATTTTTATGACTATCTCCAGAAGTAGTACATGTCCTAAAAACTTGTAGACCTCTTGTTCCCATACTAACTTGCTTCTAAATCAGGTTCCATCAGAAAGGTTAATCACCCCATCCTGCACAAATGGGGCTGAGAGTTAACAGAATTAACTTTGAATCCAGATCTAATTTTTATCAAGCTTTGACCCACTAGACATGAAATTTAACTTGTCTGAACCTCACACAAAATTGGAATAATACCTCATAAGATTATTTTGAAAATTAAATAATTTAAAATAATGATAGCATTTAGCCAGGACCTACCATGCTAGTATTGCTCACTAAAAGTTGATTTTCTCCAATCACACCTTTCTGACATTGTTAGAAGCTTCTTTCTTGAAGTCGAACAACCTCTTTCTTTTTGAAATATTTATCTTCATTCTCATTAGCAAAATATATATTGCCCTACACCAATATTTTATATGATAAGTACTGGGTTATTTTTCCCTAACTTACCATCCCAGAATTGAATGCTCCCCAGATACTGATGCAGTGTATTTTCCCATACCCTTTGTCATAAGATAAGGGAATAGTCATGTGGTTCAAATGCAGTGGAAGTTGAAACTTTTTCTCCTGATTTTTAAAGGTGTGATTAGATGTTTTACGACCTATTAAGGAGTAAATAAACTTTCTTACTTTTCTTCTAAACTACCTTACTTTCTTTCTATTCTACTACATCAAGTCTTAATTCAGGAATACTTAATATGGCTGTGTTTGGCCTATTCTCTTACTTTAGCAAATGCTAAAAATAGAAATTAAAGATTTGATTTGGTATGAAATTATAGCCTATCCAAGTGGCTTTTGATTATCCTATAATACCAAGAGTATACTTTATAAAATAGAATAATCATCAATAATCATTACTGTTTGGGAAAGAGAAATGAGACAATTCTACAAGGCTATACCTTCATTTCCAATGTGCATCATTTTGGAAAAGTTGTAGATATAAAGGGATGTAGTTCAGAAGGTAAATTATAGGATTGTAAATTGAACAAAACTGACAATTTCATAGGAATTAAATTAAACATACTAATAAAATAATGTGTCATTTAAAAATGTAAGTATAAATAAGTTCAATAGATCTATTGCACAAAATGGGGACTATGCTTAACAACAATGTATTGTATTCTAGAAAATTGCTAAGAGAGTAGATATATGTGTTCTCACCACAAAAAAAGATAAGTGAAGTAATTCATGTTAATTGCTCTATTTAGCCATTCCACACATATACATATTTCAAAACAACATGCTATATATGATGAATATATGCAATTTTTATTTGTCCATTAAAAATAAATTTTAAAATATAAGTATAAAACTCTTGAATGCTCTGTGTACTTTATATATAATGCTGCAAAACTTATCTTGACTATTGCTATCTGAACATCACAGTGTTATTTATGAAAAACTATTATTGCATTCCATAGTAATGGTCCAAAGCAATATTATAACGTGGTGATACTACAGTGATCCCCATTTTTACAGACCATTGCTGCATAATTGAGTCATCTGTATTACTAGCAAAGTGCTACTAAACTGAATGAGAACTAAACATTCATGTCATGATTTTATGAACTGTTTATATTTGTTGATTTTGAGGCACCTCTTTGGAAATATGTGAAAAAAATGCATCATCCAATTTCTTTCTTGTTTCCAGAGCAATTACATAAACATTAGCAATTTGTCACTTAAAAATAATACAGTGATGTTAATTTTCATTACTGCCACAAAACTTGTGCATCACCAAGATGTGATTCATTTTTGAATTATGTTTTAAAAGATTGAAAAAGGTAAAAGGTTAATGAACAGAAAAAGATTTTCAGATACTGCCTTATAGGAATTATTTTTCTCAGATTTAAAACAGCCATTAAGCCTAAGTTAATTCCAAAGCTACTAAAGAATTTTCAAATCAGTGACTATTCCAAATAAATTACATCATAGTATCTATGATCAAGGAGAAGATGCTAAACATTCTTTGCCTTTAGTTTTGTTTACAAAATTTTTCAAACATAATGCTAATTACAAGATATAATGAACACCCATAAATTTACAATTTTTTTTAACATTTTGCCATATTTGCTTTAGATTTCTTTGTGTTTTAAAGATATAAACCTTCACAAATGCATCTAAACTCCTATATCCTTATCTCTTCCACTTCTTTCTTTCCCCCCAAATTTATTTTGAACTTGGTGTGTCTCATTTCTATCTGTGCTTTTAAACTTTTATTTCAAATGCATATGTGTGTGTTTCTGTTTGTACTCTTTATACTTTTACTATTTGTGTGTTTACACGTGTGTGATATCAGACAGATGCCTGTATTCCATTATTTTAAATGGAAAATAATATTTTCCCAACCAATTAAGAACCCAACCAAGTTTTTAAGTTGTGTTTTAGTCAGGGTTCTCCAGAGATACAGAACCAATAGGTTATGTATGTAGATATACGAGAGAGGACTTGTAGAGAGCACTAGCATTTATGGAGCAAATGTTGTGGCTTCAGGTTTAGCCTAACCTTTTAAAATTATGTATAGAAAGGTTAACCTTGTAAAAGAAAACAGGAAAGTTTCTTCAGGCTAGGGTCTCTGATATGGATGGAGAGTTGTGGCACAGCAAGGCTGCTGGCTCAAGGACAGACAAGTTACTGATTGATATTTATCATACTGGGAAATTGCTGTACGGAAAAACAGTGTTTGCTAAGATCAAGCTTTTGTTGGCGGATTGACTTAGCCTTTTGCAAACTGCATTATGGAATGTCACTTTGCTTGCTTCACTGAATGTTACCAGCCTCTACTGTTAAACTATAATTAGCCATAACCACATCTATGTTCTTTTCCTGTAACTTCCTGGTCTGGAGAATAAATGTGGGGTGAGAACCCCAATTCGTGGTTACTTTCCCAAAGGAAGGAATGCCTCGCTCTTGAAGGTTCTGGGAAATTAACCCCTTCAGGGTCTCTCACTGCTCGGAAGAGATGGGCTTTGAGTAATCCTTTTGCAGCTCTATCACCGAGGAAAAGAGAAGTGACAAATTTGTGGGAAGCAAAGCAACAAGGACTTATTAGGAAAAGTGGCTTTGGTGATTATGAATGCTGAGGAGTCCCATAATAGGCTATCTGCAAACTGGATGCCGGTAGCATGGCTCAGTCCAAATCCGAAAGCCTCAGAACCAAGGAAGCTGATGTTGTAATTCTCAGTCCAAGGCCAAGGCCTGAGAGCCCAGAGGTGCTGCTGGTTTAAATCCTGGAACCCAAAGACTGAAGAGTCTCAAGTTCAGATGTCCACAGACAGGAGAGAAGAGTGTATTCCAGCTCCAGTGGAGAGAGAGGGAGACTCACCTTTCCCTATGCTTTTGTTCTCTCTGAGCTCCCAGCAGATTGGATGATGCCTGCCCATACTGATGGTTGATCTTTCCCACTCAGTTCACTCAGGCTCACATGCTAGTCTCCTCTAGAAACACACTCACAAACACAGCCAAAAATAATGCTTTACCAGGTCTCCATGTATTTCTTAATCTAGTCAAGTTGACACCTAAAATTAACATCACACCATTCATTACTAAAACACTTTTTAATTCATTCACAACAAAAGTCACTTAAATATTTGTTGCTTACTCAACTTTTTGTGTGTGTATGTTTGTATGCAGTTAATCAACAATAATGAAGAGTAACTGATGCAGACTATATTGTCCCTTCACACTGCAACAAACACACGATATAATGTGTTTAAAGGCTAAAGATAGTTTCTAAATTAAAAATTTGTCTGTAGTGACCACAAGCTCCTGGAAATAGCAAAGACTTGAGTTCATGAAGGGGCAAAATGTCAGGGAAAATTTGAGAAAGATAATTGTGATGACACACAACACATTCAAACAATGTGAGCACAGACATGACATGATCTAGAGAAGAGTTTCAATACAACTGCAGTTCACTCTATGACCTTACACTAGTTGCTTGAGCAAATGCTTTGAGGTGTCATATTATTAGATTAGGGTATTTTCAAAGTGCTAGATTTTGGTATTGGTAAATGGGTAGACTAGTGTTTATTGCATTATTAAAAGTAATGACGAAATAACTGGAAGTAGGCAATTCATGAACCAGTGATGAGAATGTGAGATTAACCAGGGATTTTGATTAATCTCGTTGTATATATCTAAGGTAGAAAGAATAGGAAGGAAAGAACAAAATAAGAGAGAGAGAGAGAAGAATTTCACCATAAATGATGGATATCAGGTAGGTGGGATGTCAGTTTGGCTTATTCAAATGAACACCTTACTCTGTGCCATGTTTTGCAATGTATCAGGGAGAAATAGATGTAGTTAGCATTGGAGCATTGGTTGATCTTGCAATATCATAAGAATGTCACTGACTTCTTAGAGCTCACTCTCTGTGGTTGCAGGAATCACTCAATCTGTTTTCTAGTTAAGAAACTATTTCTAGTCCTATAGAACTGCCCTGCAAAGTAATGAACACTGCTGGGATTCTCATATAATAGACAAATGAACACATGAAATAATCCACACTAATTATAGTGTAATTTAAGTTGACTAGAGTTACGTTTTAATTTTTTTTGAAGAATAGATTAAATTATAACTCTATGGTGTATTTAACAGCCAAGAATAATGATCTAAAGAGGTATGACTATGATGCATGAAACCCTGGCCATCGCTACCTTATCCCCAACTCCTAACCCAGACACTATATCCTGAACATTTGTTCCTCTTAACAAAGAACATGATCTGCATAAACTTAACTATTTCCTCTTCTTCATTTCTAAATTCAGATCATGTTGTAGTCAAGTGGGCGTGAGCGATTTTTAATTCACAACGATTAAATCATGCAAACGTGACTTCTTTCTACATCCCATCTCTACATCCTCACCTTCTTCCATTGGTGAAAAAGTAGAGAAAAGAATGATGTTTTCAAAAAGCAAAGAGTTTATAAGGTAAGGTGACCCTTGAAGATTCAGCCTAAAAAGCAGAGTACTAGCCAAGAAAGGGTAAATTTTACCATAAAGTTTTCCTAACCACCAAGATAAAGCAGATGATTCCCTTCACTGTGTTCTTACACTCTTTATGCATATTTTTTTAATTAATTAACTTTTTCCATTGTACATGTTTATGGGATACAGTTTGTTGATTTAAAACATGCATATATTGTATAATGACCTAATCAGAATAGTTAGCATATCTATCATCTAAACATTTATCATTTCTTCATGATTATAACATTCAAGTTTCTCTTTTCTGACTATCTTGAAATATACAATACATTATTATTAGCTATTGTCACCCTAGAGCACCAGAACTTGTTCTTTCTATCTAACTGTAACTTTGTAAATTCATGCTTTCTTATGCATACTTTCTCTATGGCATTTATCCTGTTATCCTGTTATCTCGTTATCATTTGTTTGCAAGAGTTATGTTTTACTTACATGTGTATCGAACCCAATTTTCTCTCCTAGTGCTTGTAACATAGGAGGAATTTAAATGAATGTGTGTTTAATAAATAATTACTAACATAATATAAATAACTTTCTTATACTTTTCTAATGTTTTAAAACTTACTTTTTTCATCTATAATTTGCTTTCATATTAATCAATGTTGAATTAATGAATTAATTCATTTTCTGCTGCTGTTAAATTATTACATTATAGGAATATATCATATTCAAATGATGTATTTCCTTATCGATCAATATTTGTGTCATTTCCAGCCTTTCCTTATTTCAAACAGTGCTTACTAACATAATTGTGCACATGTGTGAAGGTTTCTCAATGTCATATACCTAGAAGTGCCATTCTAGGGTCAAAAAATTGAGACCTTCAACTTTACTAGGTATTGCTAAATTGCTCTCAGAAGTGGTTGTTCCGACTTACTCTCCGAACAAGTGCTAAGCATGTGAGTTCCCATTTTCCGAGGAACTCCCTAATACTTGATACTATGAGATCTTGCAAAAAATATTTTGTATAAAAAAAGTTCTTGTTATTTCAATCTGCATCTCCCTGTAGGCACATTGATTTTTCTTTTTTGGTGATTTACCTATTTAAATTTGACTCATTTTTCTAATGGTGTATTTTTCTTTTTTCCTTGATTAGTTTTTTTTTCTTTTTAAATTATAATCTGTATATAAATTCTGCTTCTCATTTATATTGAACTATGTTATCTTTGGTCATGCTAAAGCTTTCATTTAAAAATTTTGATACAGTAAAATTAATAGTTTTTTTCCTTATGATTTGTCATCTTTGCATCCCTGAAGTCTTAAAGATACTGTCATATATTTTCTTCTAATATTTTGAGATTTCTTTTTTCCATTAGGTTTTTATGTCCTATGGAAATTATTTTTTCTATGTGGGATATCAATCTAAATTTATATATATATTTTTACATTTGGAAAGTCGAGTGTAACAAAACAATTCACTATATAGTCTGCAATCTCCCTGTTGACTTATAATGCAACCTCTTTCATGTGTCAAGTCCATGTGTAGGTATTGATATATTTCTGGGCTGTCTACTATCTTCAAATAATCGCTTTGAGGGCCGAGCCCATGGCGCACTCGGTAGAGTGCTGCGCTGGGAGCGCGGCGACGCTCCCGCCGCGGGTTCGGATCCCGTATAGGAATGACCGGTGCACTCACTGGCTGAGTGCCGGTCACGAAAAAACGACAAAAAAAAAAAAAAAAAAAAAAACAAATAATCGCTTTGTATATTCTGTAAAATTAATATGCCATTTCAAACACTCTGTCTTTCAAATAATACTTTACATTTAGTGTATCTGGTATGGAAAATCCACTCCTTACTTACTCTCCACTATCCACACACTTACTTCCTTTCAAGAATGTGTTTGGAAATAATCAAGTAATATTTGAAAACCTTAGAAACATAAACTTTAGAACTGAGGAAACACAGGAGACTGGAATTTTTGAATCTAAGAAATGGAGACTCTTGGAATTCTGGAACCATAGCCTTGGAATATCAGACTCCTAGAAATGTGTTGTTTTGGGGTGGGAAGAAACTCCCAGGGCCCTCTTTTCCAGTCCTCATGGCAAATTTATGTGGCAAATTAATATGCCACATAAATTTTAGCATCAGTTTTCTAAATTTCATAAAAAATTATTGTTATTTGGTTAGACCTGAATTTTATGTATGAATTTACTTTTATTCAATTAGTGCATGATATTAGGTCTTCCCATTTGTAAACATAGTATATTGACTAATTTATTCAGGTCTTTTTAATGCTTCTTTGAGTTTATTAAGTTTTTAAAAAAAATTTTGAGAGGCAAAATCTATTTTATTTTCATAAAATTATTTCAAAAATGCTTTAAGAAAAATATCTATCTTATTTTTGCACATGTGATACAGGCTAAAAATAGAAATCAACGAGTTAGAAGTTCATAGAGGAAAGTAAAATCTCATCCCAAATTTCTCCTCCCAGATAGGGGAGGAGAGTGGTTCTCTAAAACAGTGCAAGTTTTAGAGAGTATTGTTTTGTACACTGTTCTTTGCAAACATAAGTAAGCCAAATACAAATAATTGTGTAAAAACGAGATATTTGTATGCATACAATTTAAAATAAAATGTATATGTGTTTTTTAACTTAATGAAAGAAAAAAAAAACAGAAGCAATTGCTGAGTCTCAGATTGTTTCATCACAAGATGAGATATTCATTCTTAAAAGGTACCTCAAAAGCAAAGAAAAACATTATGAAATACATATTAAGGGGAGGAGAAAATTGTTTTTAAATTATATATTTCAAATGGTGTAGTATTAAAATCTATTAAAATCTTTTTTAAACATATGAGAACATTAGGTCATCTATGTCTCTAAACCCCTCCTCAGAACTCCTATATTTTCTTTATTTCTTTATTTGTTTTAATGAAACATAACTGACCGTATACATATGTGGGGTACAGCACTGAATATTAATACCTTTGTGCAATATGTGATGCTCAAATCTGGATAATTAATATATTCAGCATTACACAATGTAATCCTTTTTCATTACCATTTACCAATTTCTTGCTAACCCCCATTCCCCTCCCTGCTTCTCACCTTTGATGGCTTCAGTTTTGTTCTCCCCTTTTGAAAGTTCAACAAATTAATGCAATTATTGGACCTTTCTTTATTTCGTTGTTTATTTATTTCCCACTTACGAGTGAGAACTTGCAGTATTTCTTTCTGTGTCTGGCTTATCTCACTTACCATAATTTTCTCTAAGTTCATCCGTGTTGCAGCAAATGGCAAAATTTCATTCTTTTTTTTTAATGGCAGAGTAGTATTCCATTGTGTATATATACCAAATTTTCCCTATCCAGTCATCCATTGATGGACATTTAGGTTGGTTCCAACTCTTGGCTATTGTAAATAGACCTGTGATAAACACAGGAGTACAGGTATCCATTTGACATTATTATTTCCTTTCCTCTGGGTATATACCCAGCAGTGGGATTGCTAGATGCTATGGCGATTCTATATGCAGTTGTTTGAGGAACCTACATGCCATTTTCCATAATGGCTTCAATAATTTACAGTCCCACCAACAATGAAGGAAAGTTCCCCATTCTCTGCATTGTCTCCAGCATTAGTTGTTCTCCATCTTTTTGATAATGGCCAATTTAACTGGCGTGAAATGATATCTCAATGTGGTTTTGATTTGCATTTCCCTCAGGCTTAGTGATGTTGAGCACTTTTTCATGTGTCTGTTGGCCATTTGTACATCTTCCTTGGAGAAATGTCTGTTAAGCTCTTTTTCCCCTTTTTAAAAAATTTTATTTTATCTTGTTAATATATAATGTGGTTGATTATTGTGGCCAATAACTGAAACCTCCTTCCCTCCCAGCAATCTCCTTTCTGCTTGCTTGTCATATCAACATCAAGGAATTATAATCATTATGTCTTCTTTCCTCCCCCCCCCACAGTTGTTTGTGTATTTATTTATTTATTATTATCTCCCACAAATAAGTGAGAACAAGTGATATTTCTCTTTCTGTGTCTGACTGGTTTCACTTAATATAATTCTCTCTAGGTCCATCCGTGTCATTGCAAATGGCAGTATTTCATTCTTTTCTATAGCAGAGTAGTATTCCATTGTGTAGATATACCATATTTTCCATATCCACTCATCTGATGATGGACATATGGTCGGGTTCCAACTCTTAGCTACTGTAAAGAGTGCTGCAATGAACATCAGAGAAAAGGTTTATATTCGACTTGATGATTTCCATTCCTCTGGGTATATTCCCAGCAGTGGGATAGCTGTGTCATATGGTAGGTCTATCTGCAATTGTTTGAGGAACCTCAATACCATTTTCTATAGAGGCTGCACCATTTTGCAATCCCACCAACAATATATGAGGCAGTCTCTTCCCCAGTGTTTAGTCTTGGTGCCTTTTACCAAAGATCAGATGGCGGTAGGTGTGGGGGTTAATTTATGGATTCTCTATTCTATTCCATTGATCAGTGTGTCAGTTTTTATATCATTACCATGCTGTGTTGGTTATTATAGCTTTGTAGTATTGTTTAAATCAGGTAGTGTTATGCCTCCAACTTTATTTATTTATTTTTCTTTTGCTCAGAATTGCTTTGGCTATGCATGGTCTTTCGTTATTCCATTTAAATGTCTGAATAGTTTTTTCCATTTCTGAGAAAAATGTCTTTGGAATTTTGATGGGGATTGCATTAAATTTGTATATCACTTTGGGTAGTATGGACATTTTCACTATGTTGATTCTTCCAATCCAAGAGCATGGGATATCTTTCCATCTTCCTGTATCCTCTCGAATTTCTCTCAGCAGTGGTTTGTAGTTCTCATTATAGAGATTTTTCACATCCTTGGTTAACTCAATTCCTAAGTATTTTATTTTTTTGGTGGCTATTGTAAATGGGCAAGCTTTCTTGATTTCTCCTTCTGTCTGTTCACTATTGGAGAATAGAAGTGCTACTGAATTTTGTGTGTGATTTTGTATCCTGCTACTTTGCTGAAATCATTTATCAACCCCAAGAGTTTTTTTGTAGAGGCTTTAGGCTGTTGGATATATAGGATCATGTCATCTGCAAACAGGGACAGTTTGACTTCATCTTTTCCAATCTGGATGCCCTTTATTTCCTTCTCTTCTCTGATTGCTCTGGCTAGTACTTCCAACACTATGTTGAATAGGAGTGGTGAGAGTGGGCATCCTTGTCTAGTTCCTGTTCTTAAAGGAAAAGCTTTCAGCTTTTCCCTACTCAGGATGATATTGGCAGTGAGTTTATCATATATGGCTTTAAATATGTTGAGATACTTTCCATCTATACCTAACTTATAGAGGGTCTTTGTCATGAATGAATGTTGAATTTTATCAAATTCTTTTTCAGCATTGATAGAGATGATCATATGGTCCTTGTGTTTGATTTTATTGATATGGTGTATCACATTTATTGATTTGCATATGTCGAACCAACTTTGCATCCCTGGGATGAATCCCACTTGATCATGGTAAATAATGTAAGGTATGCATTGCTGTATTCTGTTAGCTAGTATTTTATTAAGGATTTTTGCATCTATATTCATCAAGGATATCAGCCTGTAGTTTTCTTTTTTAGTTGTATCTTTACCTGGTTTTGGTATCAGGGTGATGTTTGCTTCATAGAATGAGTTTGGGAGAATTGCCTCTGTTTCAATCTTTTGGAATAGTTTGTAGAGAATTGGTATCAATTCCTCTTTGAATGTTAGGTGGAATTCTGCTGTGAATCCATCTGGTCCTCGGCTTTTCTTTGTTGGGAGCCTTCTAATAACAGCTTCAATCTCCTTTATTGTTATTGGTCTGTTCAGATTTTCTACGTCTTCTTGGCTCAGTTTTGGGAGCTTGTGTGTGTCCAGAAATTTGTCCATTTCCTCCAGATTTTCAAATTTGTTGCCGTATAGTTGTTTATAGTAGTCTCAAATGATTCCTTGTATTTCAGATGAATCAGTTGTAATATCTCCTTTTCATTTCTAATTTTTGTTATTTGGGTCTTCTCTCTTCTTTTTTTAGTTAGCCATGCTAATGGTTTGTCAATTATATTATCTTTTCAAGAAACGAACTTTTTGATTTGTTGTTCTTTGGTATTGTTTTTTGGCTTTCAATTTCATAAACTTCTGCTCTGATCTTAATGATTTCTTTCTGTCTGCTAACTTTGGGTTTGGATTGTTCTTGTTTTTCTAGTTCTTTAAGGTGAAGTGTTAGGTTGTTCACTTGCCATCTTTCCATTCTTCCGAAGTAAGCATTTAATGTGATGAATTTCCCCCTGAGTACTGCTTTTGCAGTATCCCACAGCTGTTGGTATGATGTGTCATTTTTTTCATTAGTTTCAATAAATTTTTTGATTTCCTGTTTGATTTCTTCTTGGACCCATATGCCATTAAGTAGAATGCTGTTTAATTTCCATCTGTTTGTATAGTTTCCAGAATTTCATTTGTTATTGATTTCTAATTTTAATCCATAGTGGTCTGAGAAAATACATGGTACAATTCCATTTTTTTAAATTTGTTGAGACTTGATTTGTGATCTAACATGTGATCTATCCTGGAGAATGATTCATGTACTGATGAGAAGAATGAATATTCTGAAGCTGTTGGATGGAATGTTCTGTAGATATCTGCCATGTCCAATTGGTCTAGTATGCTGTTTAGATCTTGTGTTTCTCTGCTGATTCTTTGCCTAGATGATCTGTCCATTATTGACAGTGGGGTGTTCAGGTCCCCTGCTATTATGGTATTAGTGTCTATTTCCTTCTTTAGGTCTAATAGAGTTTGCTTTGTAAATTTGGCTGCTCCAACATTGGGTGCATATATATTTATGATTCTTATGTCTTCTTGATGGATAAATCCTTTTATCATTATGTAGTGACCCTCATTATGTCTTTTTTGGTTTTTAGTTTAAAGTCTATTTTGTCAGATATAAGAATAGTTACTCCAGCTCGTTTTTCATTTCTGTTTGCATGTTAAATCTTTTTCCATCCTTTCACTCTTAATCTATGTGAGTCTTTATAGGCGAGGTGGGTCTCTCGAAGGCATCATATAGTTGGGTCCTCCTTTTTAATCCAGTCAGCCAGTCTGTGTCTTTTGATTGGCAAATTTAAGCCTTTTACATTAAGAGTTGTTATTGAAAAGTGTTGATTTAATCCTATCATTTTATTGATTTTTGTTTGGATGTCTTAAGTGTCTTTTGTTCCTCTCTTTCTGATTTACTGTTTGTTTTCTGTATTTCTTCATTCCTTGGATTGTAAACAGGCTTTTTCTGTTTTGTTTTCTCTTCATTGATGCCATTTTTATTATACTAGTGGGTTTCGATTTTTCTTGGTTTTTTATGGCAGTGGTAGTTGTTTTTCAGGTACCAAACCCAGTACTCCCTTGAGAATTTCTTGTAAGGGTGGTCATGTGGTAGTGAATTCCCACAGTGTTTGTTTGTCTGATAAATATACTAATTGCCCTTCATTTTGGAAGGATAGCCTTGCAGGGTAGAGTATTCTTGGCTGGCAATCTCTGTCTTTTAGTATTTTGAATATTTCATCCCATTCCTTTCAGGCTTTTAGGGTTTGTGATGAAAAGTCTGATGTTAGTCTGATTTGGGCTCCCTTATAGGTGATTTGACACTTCTCTCTTGCAGCTTTTAAGATTCTCTCTTTGTCTTTGAGTTTTGCCAATTCGACTATAACATATCTTGAAGAAGACCTTTTTGGGTTGAACACATTTGGGGTTCTTTGAGCTTCCTGAATCTGAAGATCTGTGTCTTTTCAAATACCTGGGAAGTTTTCTGCCACTATTTTGTTGAATATGTTTTCAATGCAATCTCCTTTTTCCTCCCCTTCTGGAATACCATCACTCAAATATTTGAGTGCTTAAGGTTGTCTGATATCTCTATTAGATTTTCTTCAGTGATTTTAATTATTTTTTCTTTCTTTCTTTCTTTTTTTTTGTCTGCCTGTGTTATTTCAAACTACCTATTTTCAAGGTCTGAAGTTCTCTCTTCTGCTTCTGCAAGCCTGCCAGTTAAACTCTCTCCTGTGTTTTTTATTTCATTGAATGAATTCTTCAGCTAGGCAAATTCTGCTACATTCTCTTACAGGGCATTGATTTCCTTGTACATTTCTTCTTTCAGGTCCTTTTTAATTTTCCTCATTTCATCGTGTTGTCTAGCTGAGTTTTCTAGTATCTCATTTAGTTTCCTTAGATTTATCACTAGAAATTCCTTGTCAGACATTTCGGTGGCTTCTTGTTCTATAGGATCGAGAGCTTGAGAGTTATTACCCTTTGGTGGTGTACTTTCTTGATTTTTCATATGTCTGGTATCTTTCCTTTGATGTTTATTCATTGTGGCAGGGGATTTCACAGTCCACTGTTTTGACACTATTGTCTGTCTAGGATGTTGCTGGAGCTGCAAATTTGGTATGGCTGCCTCAGTATCTGCTCAGTTGGCCACTAGTGCCTTGGGTGTGTTGGCGCCTTGGGTCTTGGGCCTCTCCGGGGAGCCATCTCTGTCTCTTGTCAGCATGCACCCGGCCGGGCTGGGGATGGAGTTGGGAGGCGGCAGCGAGGCCTACCTGCTGGGTCATGCATTGGCACTGCAGAGCTTGTGGTCTCTCCTTTCCCATTTTTTAATCAGGTTACTTTTTCATTTTTTACTGTTAAGTTTTTTGAGTTCCATCTATATTTTGGATATTAATCCCTTGTCAGATGCATAGTTTGCAAATATTTTCTGCCATTCTGTAGGTTGTCTTTTCATGCTAATAATTGTTTATTTTTTAAAATATGATCCCATTTATTTTTTTGTTGTTGTTCTTCTTGCCTGTACTTTTGGGGTCTTATTCACAAAGTCTTTTCCCAGTCCTACTTCCTGAAGTATTTTACGTATGTTTTCTTTTAAGAGTTTTATAGTTTCCAGTCTTATATTTAATTTTTTAATCCATTTTGAGTTGATTTTGGTATATGGTAAGAGGTACAGGTCTAGTTTCATTTTTCTACACATGGATATCCAGTTTTCCCAGCACCATTCATTGAAGATGCTGTCTTTTCCTCGATTTATATTCCTATGGCCTTTGTCAAAGATCAGTTGCTGGTAAGTTTGTGGGTTGATTTCTGGATTCTCTGTTCTGTTCCATAGGACTGAGTGTCTCTTTGTATGCCAGTACCATGCTATTTTGTTTACTATAGCTTTTAGTATAATTTGAAATTAGGTAGTGTTATGCTTCCTGGTTTACTTATTTTTTGCTTAGGATTGCTTTTGCTTTTCAGGGTCTTTTGCTGTTCCATATTAATGTTAGCATTGTTTTTCCTATTTCTGTGAAGATTGTTATTTGCATTTTGGTGGGGATTGCATTGAATCTGTAGATCACTTCAGTATGATATTGGCTGTGACTTTATCATATATGGCTTTATTGTGTTGAGATACTTTCCTTCTATACCTAATTTGCTGAGAGTCTTTATCATGAAAAGATGATGAACTTTGTCAAACGCTTTTACTGTATCTATTGAGATACTCACATGGTTACTGTCCTTAAATTTGTTCATGTGGTATATCACATGTATTGACTTGCGTATGTTGAAACATCCTTGTATCTCTGGGATAAACCTCACTTGATCATGGTGTATATTTTTTTCATGTGTTGCTTTATTCTTTTTGTTAATATTCTGTTGAGGATTTTTATGTTTGTGTTCATCAATGACATTTGCCTGCAGTTGTCTTTTTTTTGTTTTATCTTTGTCTGGGTTTGGTATCAGGGTGATGCTGACCTCATAGAGTGAGTTTCGGAGAATGACACCTGTTTCAATTTTCTGGAATAGTTTGAAGAGAATTGGTATTTATTCCTCTTTAAATGTTTGGTAGAATCCAGCAGTAAAACCATCTGGTCCTGGGCTTTTCTTTGTTGGAAGACTGCTGATTACTGCTTCAATATTGTTGTGCATTGTTGGTCAGTTCAGGTTTTCTATTTATCCTTGATTCAGTCTTGGTAGTTTATATGTGTCCAGAAATTCATTCAGTTCCTTCAGGTTTTCAAATTTGTTGGCACTTAGTTATTCATCATAGTCTCTAATGATTCTTTGCATTTCTCTGGTATTAATTGTAATGTCTCCTTTTTCATTTCTGATTTTCATTATTTGGGTTTTCTCTCTTCTTTTTTCAGGTATCCTAGTTAACTGTGCATTTTGTTCATCTTCTCAAAAAATTGTCTTTTGTTTCATTGCTTTCTGTATCTTTTTTTTCTTGGTCTCTATTTCATTGGTTTATTTTCTGATCTTAATTATTTCTTTCTATCTACTAATTTTAGATTGGATTGTTCTTGTTTTCCTAGTTCTATGAGGTGCAGCATTAAGTTGTTTATTTGAAATCTTTCCGTTCTTTTGAAGCAAGTGTTTATTGCAATAAACTTCACTCTTAGTATTGCTTTTGCAGTATCCTGAAGGTTTTGGTATTACGTGTCTTTATTTTCATTAGTTTCAAGAAATTTTTTGATTTCCTGCTTAATATGTTCTTGGATCTGCAGGTTGTTAAGGTGCATATTGTTTAAATTCCATGTATTTGTATAGTTTCCAGACTTTTGCTTCTTACTGATTTCTAGTTTTAATCCACTGTAGTCTGAAAAGTTATTTGAAATAATTTAATTTATTTTTCTAATTTGTTGATACTTGATTTGTGAACTAACATGTGGTCTATCCTAAAGAATGTTCCATGTGCGGATGAGAAGGATTTATATTCTGCAGTTGTTGAATGAAATGTTCTGTAGATGTCTGCCAAATCCAATTGGTCTAAAGTGTAGTTTAAATCCTGTTTCTCTGTTGATTTGTTGCCTAGATGATCTGTCCAGTGCTAAGAGAGGGGTATCCAGATCTCCAACTATTATAGTATGGAGGTTTATCTCTTTCTTTAGGCCTAATAGTGTTTCCTTTATAAATAAATATGTGTACATATATACACATATATACACACATATATGTATAGATCCAGTGTAGGATGATATATATTTATGATTTTTATATCTTCTTACTGGTTAAATCCCTTTATCATTATATAGTGACCTTCTTTGTCTCTGATTACCATTTTGGGTTTAAAATCTATTTTATCTAAAAATAGCTTCTCCTGCTATTTTTGTTTTCCATTTGCAAGGTACATCTTTTTCCATACCTTCACTTTTAGTTTGTGTGTGTCTTTGCAGGTGAGTTGAGTCTCTTAAAGACCATGTGTAGTTGCATCTAGCTTTTTACTCCAATCACACAGTCTGTGTGTTTTGAGTGGGGAATTTAATCCACTTACATAAGGTTGTTATTATAAGGTAGTGTCTTACACTTGGCATTTTGTCAATTTTTGTTCAGATGTTTCAAATATCTTTTGCTCCTTTCTTCCTCTTTTATTGTCTTCAGTGTTTGTTGGTTTTTTCAGGTTGAAAGATATAGTTTCTTTCTCAATCTTATTTGCATTTCTCTTCTTCCAGTGGGTGTTTTTCTTTCTAGTGTATTTGTGGTAGTGATTATCATTTTTTGGATTCCAGATGTGGAACTCCTTTGAGGAATTTTGTAGGACTGGTCATGTGGTGGTTAACTCCTGCAGTTTTGTATTTCTGGGAAATACACTATTTCTCTCTCATTTCTGAAGGATAGTCTTGCTGTGTGTAGTATTTTTAGCTGGCAGCTTTTTTTCTTTTTGTATTTTGAATATATTATCCTATTATTTTCTGATCTATAGAGCTTCTGTTGCAAAGTCTACTGATAGACTGATGGAGACTCTCTTATAGGTGAATTGATGTTTTTCTCTTGCTGTTTTTAAGATTCTCTCTTTGTCTTTTGCCAGTCTGACTACAACATGTCTCAGACAGGACCTTTTTGGATTCAATCTGTCTAGGGATCTTTGAACCTCCTGAATCTGAAGGCCAATATCTGTCACCATTGCTGGACACTCTGGAGCTTCTGTTGAAAAGGCTGCTGTTAGACTGATGTAGACTCCCTTGTAGGTGACTGGATGCTTGTCTCTTGCTGTTTTTAAGATTCTCTGTCTTTCAGTTTTGCCGGTCTGACTATAATGTGTCTAAGAGAGGACTTTTTTGAATTCAATCTCTTTGGGATCTTTGAACCTCCTGGATCTGAAGGTCTGTGTCTGTCAACATACCCGGAAATTTTTCTGCTATTATTTCACTGAATAGGCTTGCAATGCCTTTTCCTTTCTCTTACCCTTCTGGAACACCCATGATTTGGATGTTTGTGTGCTTAAGGCTGCCTGTTAGCTCTCTTAAATTTTCTACATTTTATAAAATTCTTTTTTCTTTTCTTTTGTCTGCCTGGGTTATTTCAAGAAGACCATCTTCAAGATCAGAAATTCTTTTGCTTCTTCTAACTTAGCTGCTGCTTTAGCTCTTGGTTGTGTTTTTTATTTTGTTGAATGAATCCTTCAGTTTCAGTTTTGTTACATTCTTTTTTAAGGTATTAATCTTTTTAAAAATTTCCTCATTCATATCATGTATACCTTTTCTCATTTTGTTGTGTTGTCTAACTGAGTCTTCTTGCATCTTATTGAGTTTCCCTAACATTGTTGCTCAGAATTCCTTTGCATTCATTTCAAGGGTTTCCTTCTCTATGGTATCTGATACTGGAGAATTGTGTTCCTTTGGTGATCACACATTGTCTTGTTTTTTCATGTTTCTAGTATCTCTGTGCTGATATCTGGTCATCCGGTAGAGCAGTTGTTTCTTCCATTACCTTGGAGTGGGTTTTCATGAGAGACTTCTTCCTTAAGATGTGTTTTATATTGATCATTGACTAGGGTGTTTTCATGTTGGTTTTGGTAGATGCAGTAGTATAGTCTCTCTGTAGGTACCTCGGCTGTGTTCAGTGCTGAAATTGCATGTGAGTGCCTCCATGGCCTAGGTGCTGGGGCTCTTAGCAATTCTTTGCTGAGTTAGTGACACTGTGTGAGTTTGTTGAGGATGTAGGTGAGCTCTCAAGGCCTTGGAAGAAGCATCTGGGTACCCTGTCACTCTTTGGAGTGTGTGACCTTGAGTGAGCTTGTTGGCACACTGACTGTGACCCTGATGGGTGCAATGGGATACACTGAAGCTTTTCAGTTTGAATGGGTAGCCATGAGTGGGGTTTCTCTTTCTTCTTTCCTATGTGCTAAAACTCTTCCTGGGTCCTTTCTTCCCCTGGTTGTGGGATGGGTTGGTGTTGACTAGCAATTTTCTCCCTTACTTTATTTTGGTATCCTGGGTTTCTGCACTCTCGGGGAGTTCCACATGTGTCTTTCCTCAGATCAAGGCATTTGCCTAGGCTGCACATGTACCTCTCAGCCCAGGTGTTCTACCACATGTGGCAGCATACTTCCCCCTGTGGTTTGGTGTATGGGTCATGGGTCTTCACTTGCTAACCTCTTTCTGCTGGCTCCACTGGTGAATACTTGTGTCAGTGAAGTACAGTGGTCAACAGGCCACCTGCACTGTGGTGGTGACTGCTGCTGTAGTTTCAGTCTGCCCTTATGGTAGCAGTGACTGTGGCAGTGGCTGTGGTAAACCACCCACACAGCAGCAATGTCTGTGGCAGTAGTGGGTGCAGTCCTCAGCTCTTGAGTTCCTGGGATGTTCTTGCCATCTGTCAGGTGGGGGCTTCTCTCAGCCCCTGGGGTTCCTGGGCACTGTTTCTCTCTGTTGGGTAGGGGCAGCTTCTTGGGTATATTTCTTTCATCTGTCAAAGGGGGTTTCCCTTGGCTGCTGAGGTCCCTGGGCACTCCTGCCACCTGTTAGGCAGCAGCTGCTCTTGGATGTTCAGATACCCAGTATGCTCTTGTCGTTTGCTGGGTGGCAGTTGCTCTCAGCCAAGTTTATTCAGTTTTAAAATTATTTTTATATCTCTGCCTCTTTGTTTTTCTTTTCTATTGGGGTAATGTTTAAATTTTTAATAAATATACTTCACTTTATATTTCTCTAATATGGTCTATATATAATCAGTATCTATATACTCATTCTTCTCTCCCCCCAATAAATATAACTATTTAAGATCCATTTAAATTAAATAAAAGAAGCCCTTTGAAGTATAGTAAAGTTCAAGGAATGTAAGTGTGAATATATACCATTGAAAGTATGGTAAGGGAAAGAGTAGAATGGAATGAGAAAATAAGGAAAAAAGAGATTATAATAGATATATGATAGTCTGGAGATAAAATATTGAAATTGTCATCATATAGATAACATTTAGTTATGGAAAGTTTTGAAATCACTTTACAAGTTTGTAAAGAACAGAAGAGAACAGTGCTTGGTAGCCTAAGCCAGGAGCTGAAGGCACCATGTCTCCTCTTCCAGGAAGCAGGAAAGATAGCAGGCCTGGGAGCATAGGCAGGCATCCCCCTCATCCTGGAAGCAGGCAAGATAGCAGCACCTGGTGGCCTAGGCAGGAGCCAATGGCAACACCCCCATACAGAAGCAGGCAAGAGAGCATGCTGAAAACACCACTTCCACATATGTGGCCCACCACAGCCACCACCACAGCTGTGGCTGCTGCAAAAGGGGCTTGACACCGCAGCAGTAGCCACAGCTGCTGTGCATGTGGCCCACCAGATACTTGACTGCATCGACACAAGGAGAGTCACCAGCAATGATGGAAAAAGAAGAGGACAGCTCTCTCCTTAAAGCCCACTCTAGAGTAATAGAAGACACAACTGTTATACCAGATGACCAGACATTTATGTAGAGACACCAGAAATATGAAAACCCAGGAAAATATGACACCATCAAAAGAATACAGTAATTCTCAAATACCAGACCCTATAAAGAAGCAAATCCTTGAAATGACTGAAAAGGAATTCTGAGCAACATTCTTAAGGAAACATACTGAGATATGAGAAGACTCAGTTAAACAACAAAATGGAATGTGGGGAAAAACCCAGGATATGAAGGAGAAATTTTACAAAGAGAATAATACCTTAAAAAAGAATGTAGCAGAACTCATGGAACTGAAAGATTCACTCAATGAAGTAAAAAAAAACTACAACTGATAGCTTAAGCAGCAAGATAGAAAAAGCAGATGAAATAATTTCTGATCTTAAAAACCTTCGGTTTGAAATAACCCAGGTGGGAAAATTAAAAAAAGAAAGGAAAGAAATTTTAAAAAATGAAGAAAATCTAAGAGAGTTAGCAGACAACCTTAAGTGCACAGACATTCGGATCAAGGGTGTTCCAGAAGGGAAGGAGAAAGGAAAAGGCAAGGAAAATCTATTCAATGAAATAGTATTGCAAACTTGCCAGGTGTAGGGAGAGACATAGACCTTCAGATCCACGAGGCTCAAAAATCCCCAAACAGATTCAGCCCCAAAATGTCCTTTCCAAGACACATTATAGTGAAACTGGCAAAGCTCAAAGACAAAGAGAGAATCTTAAAAACAGCAAGAGAAAAGCAAGTCATCCATAAGGAAGCCCCTATCAGGCTAACAGCAGATTTCTCAAGAGAAACTCTACAAGCCAGAAGACAAGGGCATGATATATTCAAAATACTAAAGGAAAAAAAATTGCCAATGAAGAATACTGTACCCAGCAAGGCTATCCTTCAGAAATGAGGGAAAAATAGTGTATTTTCCAGAGAAACAAACACTGTGGGACTTCACCACAACACCCCCAGCCCTACAAGAAATCCTCAAGGGAATCCTGCATCTGGAATCCAAAAAACAATAATGACTGCCACAAATACACAAGAAAGAACAAATCCCACCGGTAGAACAAAAATGCAAATGGGAAAGAGAAAGAAACTAAATCTTACCACAACAAAAAATCATAAGGACAATGTAATAATGCCCCTGCTTTATTTCTTATTTTATTAATCTTGTTCTCTTTGTTTCTTGGTCAGTCTAGATAAAGTTTTGCAAATTTTGTTGATCTTTTTTAACGAATCAACTTTTGTTGATTTTCTCTATTGTTTTTAATTTCCTATTTCATTTATTTCTGGTGTAATCTTTATTTCCTACTTATACTTGCTTGTGTTTTAGTTTGCTCTTCTTTTTATATTTTCTTAAAGTAGAAGTTTACATTACTGATGATATTTTTCTTTTTTTTAATATAGGTTTTAATATAGATATTTTTCCTCTAAGCACTGCATCTTAAAGTTTTGATATGTTGAGATTTGATTTTTATCTCAAAGTTCTTTCTAATTTCCCCGTGATTTTTCTTTGTGGCCATTGTTTAATTAGGAGAGTGTTTTTTTAATTTTCACATATTTGTGAATTTTCTAAATTTTCTTCTGTTATAAATATCTATATCTCTCCTTTGACTCTCAAAAGTATTTCAGATTGAGTTATACATTATTTGACCACCCTACACTAATTAGTTCTTAATCCTTTGGACTTTTCTTTTTTATCTACCCTTATTCCCTTGGTGATCTCACCATTCTCATTTTTAAATTATTATTTGTATGCTGATGTCACTCATATTTAGATCTTTAAACAGAGCAAATTCTCTGGAGTCATATACTGCTTATTCACCATTTTCACTTGGGTGTTCAATAAATATCTCCAATTTAACATATCTTAAACTAAAATATTGATCCTTAGATCCTCTCTTTTTATCACACCTCACATCACTGCATCTTATAAGCTCTACCTTGAAATATATATCCATGATCTGATCACTTTTCACCATCTCTGAATGGGATAAACTGCTGTCATCTCTTATATCGATTATTGCAAAAGGCTCTTTAAATGTCTCTCTGCTTTTTGCCTTTTTTACTTCTGTCTATTCTCAATGTAGCAGCCAGAGTGAACCTGTTAAAACAGAAATCAGATGATGTAGAAAATCAAATGCTCAAAGTCTTTTAATGTCACCCATATTACTTAGAAAATTTGAAATCCTTCCCTCTCTCATTCTCCTATAGCCATATCTTGGGCATTGGTTTGTGTCCACTGAGAATTAGACAAGACAGGATTAGATGTACAAGATACTTATTGTACAGAGGGAGTAGAAGAAGGCAGGGAGGGCCTTCAAACCGTGATGAAGATCTGACACTCACGAAAAGATAGAAGGAAAGAAGGCAGATTGGATAGGAAGTCTCAGACTCCAGTGCAGCTCTGAGAAAGTCTCAGCTAGGATGATAGAAAGTACTCAAGTCAAAGTTACATGTTGGATGACCCCTTGCATTGCCAAAATGGGCCTGACTTATTTTTCCACAATTCTCAGTCAATGTCTGGGAAAAGACCATGGAAAAAATGGGTTCAGCACAAATGTTCAGGCAGATCTAGAGGGGCAGTAGCAGCTGGAGACATCAGGCAAGTATCCTTGTCACATTGAGCAGCCTGTTTTCATGGCCACCACACATTGCTTTACAGGAGCCCACATCACGGCTTTTACATTAACTATTCTTTCTACCTGAAATTTTCTTCTCACCAGTATCTACAAATCTTTTTCCCCTCATCTTCTTCATGCTTTTACTCAAATATCTCTTTTGAACTAGGGCCACTCTGTCTAAAATTTAACTCTTTTACCACCACCACCACCATAACCAACCTAATTCCTGATTTCATCTTTTTGTTTTATTTTATTATTTAGCAGTTATTAACTTCTAAAGTGATATATATATATATTAATATTTGATGTTTATTGTCTAGCTTTACCAGTAGATGGAATATAACCCCTTGAGGGCTGTGATTTTTGTCTCTCTTTTTCAGAGCTGTTTCTCCAGCACTTAGGACACTTCCTGATACACAGTAGGCATTCAGAAAATAAGTGTTAAATAAATGAATGTTTAAAATCCCTCTGTAAACAATCTCTAAATGACTTTCTATTACACATGGAAGAAAATCTAAAGTCCTTGCTGTGGTCTTCAAAGCCTCTGATGATTTTTCTCACTTTCTTTCTTAGAATTCGTCCCTCATTCACTATGTACCAACCACATGATCCTCTTTCATTTGAACCTGAAGTATTCCAGTTCTTCCATATTTTATTATATCTAACAATATTTTCCCTCTTTTTGCACTTCTCTCTCCTCACTCTCCAACCACCTCTATTCGTGTGACTGAGCTGTACTTAATTTTTTATCTTAATTGAAATGCCACCTCTTCCGAGAATATTTCAGGACCACTGACATGTAGGAACTTCTCTTCCCTATTTTCACTATCACAATCTCTGGTTTGTTTCCTTCATAATGAACAGTACAATCTCTAGAGTTTTGTTGCTATTGTTGTAGTGATTATTTACTTGCATGCTGGGTGCTTTCCCACTAGAGAATAAGATCCATGAGGACAGAGACTGACCTTCTCTTTCTTGTTACTAAGTGTATATCTAGAAGTAAGCACAGTGACTGACACCTACCTAATGAATGCTCTTTAAACATTTTGTCTGTGTTTCAGTATAGTTATTTACTAGGAATAGAAGTAGTTAAAAACATAAGGCTTTAAATAAGACAGGCCTAGGCTCTATTTTTATTCCTTATTTTTGGCTTATATATTCATATTTTATAACATATGTTTATTATGTTATAAATAATGATTAATTTCTGAACACTATCCATACTTAGAAACATTGAAGATTTTCAATTTTCCCATAGATTCTCAAAGCTTAAGAATCTATGTTTTAGTTAAAATGAAAGAAAATTGTATGAATATAGGTCTCTCCTTCTGGAAGTATATTGACAGTAAAATTGCTCATGCTTTGAGGAAAACAACAGCTAAAATTTAATATTCACTTTAGTATCTGTACATTCCATAGTTAGCCTGAAAAAAAAAATCTGTTCTCTCATAGCTTCTACATAATTTGTCATCACTCGGCTTGCTACAGCTGTCATATGTTCATATTCATCCACTTTACCTTGTCAAGATTTATAGAAACATTAAAAAGAGTTGTTCAAATTCCTGGAAACCATATTTATAAATTGTCATTAAATAGAAACCACTTTAACAGGATGCATTCATTTTAGCTAAAATGAAATATGATTCCCAGAAATGGATATTAATGATTTCCAATTTTTTAATTGTCTCAAAGTAAATGATAATACTAAAACTTACAGACTGAATAAACTATTTTTTAGTTATAAAGTAAATATTAGAGATGATTATTAATGCTTTATCATAGTAGGCCTCACTGGATAATATTTGATTTTTTTCCCAGGTTTTATTTCAAATGAGGGATTTTTCAGAAGAGCCTAAGTTGGATTTTTGATTTTTGTTTGTTTGTTGGTTTCTTCATTTTATTTTATAGTAACAGAAATATCTTTATTTTTGAATATATGATACTCATAAAAATTTATTTTTCCTGGCACACAGTAAGTATTTGAGATGTTTGATAGTATATATTAAATGAAATATTAAATAATAGAAGTATGTACATATGAAAATAAAATATCACCTAAAAAGAAATGAAAATAAACAATTCTCCAAATCCCAGAGAAAAACAATAAAATATACATATGTATCCCAAATTTTTCACATACATGTGATTTATTTATAAATAGATACACGCATATATTTACAGAATGAGTTTACACTATATACACTCTTCTATAACTTGTTAGTTTTGCTTAATATCACTTTTTAAAAAATATTAACACAGCTATTTCTACCTCATTCTTTTAAATGGCTGCAAATTTACATTAACTTGATATACCATGAATTCTTTAATCATTCCAGCATTATTGGACAAAACTCCCATCTAAAGGTGGTGACTGATACTCATTTCCACAGATTAATGTCATGCAGAAATGATGGCTCATTATTAATGAATCTTCTGATGTTTTGAGAGAACTCAGAAATCTGCTTTTATCCTATTTTCATAATAGCATGTCTCTTTTACATGGGACAGATACACTTTCATCCTCCTAAGGATATTATATTTCTTTTAATAAGTTATTTTTCTTAATTGTATATTTAATCTTGGTTTAAAACACACTATGTGAAAGAGAAACTTCAATATTGTTAAGTATTCTTTTATTTAGTGGTCTCTGTTACAGCTGAAATAAATCTTAACTGATTCAGGTATGTATGAAGGTACTTCAAAAAGTTTCTGGAAAAATAGAACAAAAACTGATCACACAAATCTTTCCATGAACTTTTTGAAGTACCCTCATATTGCCAGGCGACAAGCTTGAAAAGTTGTACCAATTCACATGCTCAGCAAACGCTGTGAGAGTGTCCACTTGACTACATCTTGATCAGCACAGAACACTACTTTTTTATCTTTGCAAGCATAGTGCAATGTTTTATGTTACACTTCATAAGTAGGAAATATAAAATATTCTCAAGAATATTTTCTGTTTTGCATTTCCTTTTTATGATCTTTTATCATTTTCTGATCTTGGTGTTCGCCATTTTTATGGATTTGTAAGATCTTTTTTTATTAAGGCTATTAAATTTCAACTGTAAATATGCGTTACAAATGCATTTTCCTAGCTTATTATTTGTTAATTAATACAATTTACAGTGTATTCTTTCCATAAAGGGGTTGCGAAATTTTATGTAGTCAAAAAAATTCTTGATTAATCAACTGAGTCACTGCAACCTCCTTCTCTTTTGAGTAAGGAGTTGCCCAGATATCTATCCCCCAAGAGGGAGCAGTGACTGAGGATATGCAGCCCAAAGAGGCAGGGCAGTGCCCTCAGAAAGAATGGCAAAAGAACCATGCACTGAATGCTGGCCACTGTCATTTCCCTAGACAGATGCATTTCTCATTGTTCCAGATGAATGCTAAATTAAAGGAACAGCTTTCACGCTGTAGCAAAGAAGATAATCTCAAAAAAAGAAAAAGAAAAAAGAAAGAAAGCACACACCATGAGGAATCTCCTGAGATTTTAGAAAAGCTGACACTATAAAAATCAAGTACTAAAGAGTGGAAGCATCTTGTGGTAGTTAAGAACAAGGACTCTGGCAGCCAGAACACCTGGGTTCAAATACTGGTGCTGCCATTTGCTGTGTGACCTTGGGTAAGTTTCCCAACATCTCTGTGTCTCAGTTTCCCCATTTCTAAAATGGGATTAACAATAGTGATTACCTCTCAGGATAATAATAAGGAATATACATTTACATATGAATGCATATATATTACATATATATGTACAATTATAAATACTATTCAAAATTTATAAAACCCTTAGAATAGCACTAAGCATGTAATGATTCTTAAGAAAAAATATAATAAACCTCAGAACAAAGGAGCTGCAACAGAAGAAATACAAATAGAGTAAAGAGATGTTATAAGAAGTTGAGAGAAAGATGAGAGTGTATCTTTCACATCAAATAGGAACAGGGTGTTATGAAAAAAAAATGAATAGAGATCTTGAAATGAATACCCATTGACCCTGATGGTGTTTCCTTAATCACCTCTAGAGCAATCTAGGACTCTGGAGAACAGATCTGAAATCTCTTGGTTTAGAATAAATCTCAGAGGCGTTCTAGTTTTATGTTGGTAAAGACACGTACTTTTTCCTTTTCTGAACAGCCACCTTTGCTGCTATTTTCTGCCCCTATGAACACAGCTAAATGTCTCTCCACAGTCTCTCCCCTAATCTTTACTACATTCAAATATAGTTTGGGTAAATTAGTGAATTTCCTCCCAGGATTAGTTATGCTCTTGCCACTTTTAAGGTGCTTACTACACAAAAAATATAATGAAATCATCCAATACTTTTTCCTCCATTTCTTTTGCTGCTAAGGCCCATGATTGCTTTTAATCTGCAGGAGCAAGAAGGTACACATGTGACTGTTTCAAGTCTCTCAGAGCCCAGCTTCACTTCTAGATCTTCTCCAACCAAATTAAGGGACATTATCAGGCTAGTACACTTTGCCTGAATTTTTTCCACTTACTTCCTAAATCTTTGTACCATTTTCCTGGGGAATTTGAGTACTGGTTCTCATTGTCTTTCAGCATTTTTTTCCCCAAATTATATTGCATGTGACAAAAATTACTCAAAGCATATGCTATGTTGTAGTCAGTATTCTCTAGTTGTAGTACTAATGGAAATATTGCCTCTACGTTTCCCTCTCTTTGGTTGTTTCTATCAGTCCTTAAGAGGCTTTAAGAATTGTAAACCAGCTTTTACAAAGCTGTCTTTTCAAAACATCTCATTTGACTCACATGATAAACTATTGTAATGTATTTCCTAATATGGAACTGCTTTTGCATTCTCTCAGTCAACCCAACTATTTGTGATAAATTATTACTTATTACAAGGCTGGGTTTGATTTTCAGGCAATCAGTTCAGTTTTTTGCAAATGCATTTAGTAATATAAAATCTCAATATTCCTTCTACCCGAGACTAAAACACCCTCTCCGCATCACAATATAATGCTCCAATGATGTAGCGAGAATTGTCAGAAATGTATAAAAAAATAGAAATTGTTTATACATTGAATAAAGTTTACAAATTGTAATATGTAAGTCATACTTATATTTGCTCTGAGTCAATAAAATAATAATAGGAAGAAGAGTAATAAAACGAATTCTTATTAAGCACCTACAAGTGCCAGGCACAGTGCTAAAGGATTGATTCATATTAACGCGTTTAACCTTCACAGCAACCATATAAGGAAGTAGGTACGATTACATTGCCATTTTACAGATGGGAAAACAGAGGCAATGGAAGCTCAACTTACCCAAAGTTATTAAACTAATAAGAGGTAAGCTGGAAAATGTATATCTCTTCAAGAAGGAAACAAGGACTAAAGTTAAAATACAAAAATCATTTTATAGTGAAAACTAATGGTAACACTTTTTATTATATTATTCCAAATATGATGTATCTGTTTATGATTTGGGGGAGTTGATTATATCATTGGTGGGGGGGAGTGGTAAGGGGAACGTGATGAGCCCTCATGATGCTGCACTAGGATGGTTTCTGACATTTAGTGAACAGCCTTAAGATCTCAGTTCTCTCCACAAAAACATTGATTTTCATGCTCATGGGCTTGGCTAGGCCAGGTTGGGCTCCAGGCTTGCGCTCAGTTTCAGGCTGGCTCCACACTTTCATTCTCAGGTCAAGCCTAAAGGGGCAGCAGCTTCTGGAAACATGCACTTCTCTTGGCAGAATACAGAAGCACAAGAGGAGAGGCCAAGCAAGTCAAAAAAACCAGATTAGAAGTCTTTTCTTGTTTATGCCTTTGGCCCAAGAAACTCATAAGGCCAAGCCTAACATCAATAAGGTGGGAAAATATAATCCATATACCTTAATATAATGTACTGGAAAGTCATATGGTAAGAGGCATAGATGTGTAATTCTATAACAGGTAGGGAGCAAACACTTGGAAATAATATTCCAAGCAACCACACTACCACATACATTTATCAGTGATTTTCAGTTTTGTTTTATATTGTATTGTTTTCTTTTCCTATCTAGGTTGAATTTCAGGATTAGAAATGTATTGCCTCCATAACACAAACAGGAATCATTCCTTTTTCTGCACTCTGAAAATGTTTAAGTAATATAGGATTGATTTATTCCTTTAATATTTGTAGGAAGTTAGTTGTAAAAATATCTTAGCTTAATGCTTTTATTGGAATAATTATTAGATAAAAATGTAAATTTGTTCCTTAAATAAGTTTATTGAGACTTTTAATACTTGAGCCTTGGTAACTTATGAAATCATAAAGGATCACATAGTTTACTTACATATTCAAGTGTTATCATGAACTGTACACCAGATATATATAAAACCAGGAAAAGAAAATCACGATCCAAAACATATGGCACATGTATATACCTTTCTAATTTTGATTATACTTGTCTTTTCAATTATGCTTTCATTGAATTCATTTAACAAATATATTGCTAAGCTATGAGTATATTTACTTCATCTCTTTAACTTTGTAAATTACTTTATCCTAATTTTATCTTATGGTTTATTTTCTAGTACAATTTTCATCTTGTTTATTTTATTTGCCATTATTCAATCATTTAAAAAGTAAGGGTGTGCATTGTAGTTGATTTTCATGCCCATTCCTCTCCACCCCATCCCCTCCCCACTATATATTGAGAAGTAAAATTTAAAAAAAAAAAGAATAGAAGAGAACAACGTGGTATCACTCATTCTGTTCTCAGGGAAATCTGAGATAAATGGGGAGCGAGAGCAAGAGCAGACCAAGGGTCCTAAGTATTTTCTTCAAAGTGTTTATTATGCTTATTAAATCTATTGTATACTGATGGGAAAAAAAAGTAAGGGTGTGTTTTGATGCATATTGATACTGTTGTTATATTTTTTAAAACATATTTTTATGAAATGGCTAATTTCCCCCCACTTTTCACTGCTATAATAGGATTATAAATCCATAACCTTTATCGTTCAACTTTTTCTTGCCTTTCTCTGTGAGTGACTTAGGCTTCCACACCCTGCTGATATTGGACTCAGTCACATGACTTGCTTTAACCTATGTAATTATAGCGGAAATGAGATGAGTAGAGGCTTTAAATATGCTGGCCTGGTTTGTCTAGCTGTCTTGTGCTCCTGGGATCTTATGAGAAAAGCATGACCCACATTAATGAAGACACATGGAAAAGACCTGAACCTCATCTGAAGCTTGAAGCCAGCTGTTACCATCAAAACTTTACTCAAATCAGTAAATATTTGCTGTTGTAAGTTACTGATATTTGAGGTTGTCAGTTACAAACCAAAAATTATTTACATATTATTACAGCTTTGATTTCTTTTTTGTCCCAGAAATAATAATTATATTATTATTATTATTATTATTATTATTATTATTATTATTATTATTATTATTTTGGTGACTGGTCTGTATGGGGATCCAAACCCTTGACCTTGGTGTTATCAGCACCATGCTCTCCCAAATAAGATAACCAACCAGTCCTTAGAAATTATTTACAGAAGGAACTTCCAGTCAAGATGGCAAAATAGACAGTGCCCAGCATCACTCTCTCCCACAAATCAACTAATTTACAACTATTAAAAAGCATTAACAGCCAAGCTGGGGCTGCTAGAGCTCAGGGGAAGAGGAGGAGAAACCTATGGAGTGCATGAAGGCCAGAGAAGCCATGAAGAGAGAAAGAAAAAACCTCTCCAACCATTTTGAGCCCCAGCCACTTCTAGGCTGGAGCTGCTGAGTACACAGAGCAGGAGCCAGCAAAAGCCACAGCTGTGCCCTTCAGATGAAGTTGCACAAAGACGACAGGGAAGAAGAGGGCCTTGGTGGCCCCCAGGCCAGCAAGACCAGTAATAGAGGTCCTGTGGACCCACATAGGAGTGTGGAGCCACAATAACTGAAAAAGGAGCCACTCAGAAGCCAGTGAGTCATTGCAAGGAACTGGCCTACAGCCCATTCCATGGGAAGTGTTTGAAGCACGGGTGGTGGGAACACCAAGAGAACACTGGGACACAGCAAGGACAGCTGATCTGCACCCCAGTCAGTGTAGGACCACTCTGAGGAGACTGGGCAGGAATACAGAATTGCGTGGTGTGCAGTTTGATGAAAAGACTGAAGGCCAGGCCAGTGTTTCTATACAACCTAAGTGCATTGGATTTCACTAAAACTGGAAGTCCTATAAAGTCAACCATTAAAACCCGAACTTCACAAAAAGGCTTCCCCAGGGAATCAACAGCAAAGCAGCATTAGCTCAACCACAGAGCTCAAGTACTGGTACTCACAGCAAGTTCCCCCACTTTAGAAGTAAGCAAAGGACCACAAATCAGTTCCAGCACAGAGTTTAAGTGGTGGGAACAGCAAATAATCCAATACAGAACTGAAACAAAAAACAGAGTACCCACAACCAGAGACAAAGTTTGAGATTAACTAGTAAAGGTCTCATTTCACCAAAGAACACCTACAACAACCAGAAGTCCCTTAGGCTATCAAGCCAGAAAGGGAGGACAACCAGGCACACCACCAGCGCCACAGGGCCTACCCGGAATCCTGAGGTATGGGGCTGGGGACCAGACCCCCCTCCCACAACCAGGCACACTGCCAGCACCACCACCAACTAGTGGCTAGATGTCACCATCACCATGCAGATGGTCCACCAGCCACTGGAGTGCATTGATACAAGTAGAGTCATCAACAGAGACAAAAGAATAGAAGAGGACGTCTCTCCACAAAGCTCATTCCAGAGTAACAGAAGAAGAATCTGCTCTAAGATAATATTGGGGGATCTGATCACACCTCTCAGCATTGGACAGATCATCTAGGCAACAAATCAACAGAGTAACCATTACTCTTTCAGAAGGAGAGAAGAAATCTAGGGTAATTAGAGGGGGGAGAGAGATGGGGATGGGGAAAGATTGGACAAGGGGCACAAGGAATAAGTACAATTTGTAACAATATATATGCTAGTAATATTGAATTGAGCAACACATGTTGATGTTGAACATCCAAAATACGTATAATCAATTATGATTCAATAAAAATTTTAAAAAAGAAATTTACAAAAGTTATTTCTTTTTAGATTACTGAATTTTTAATTTAACTTTAAAAAAATATGTTTTTAACCAGTACTTAAGTAATCCCTGCATTTAAAAAATTTGTTAATATTTTTCCACTAATGCATAATCAATTTTTGTACACCTTTCATAACTTCTGGAAAAACAGTATTTTTTTAGACAACAAAGTATGATCTACATGTATTTCATTAGCTATATTACATTACTCAGTCTAATTTCTTATTTTGCCACATTTAGAAAAATATATATAAGGAATGTTGAGCTAAAATGCCTCTCTAAAACTACTTTTCTTTTAATACCCCTTAAATTTTTTTACAGTTTTTGGCCTGTACAGTCCATGATGATTATATGAAATTTGATGTAACACTTTTGACACAGCTATTTTACTATAGCTGTTTTGATTTCTGCCTTTTGACATCAAGGATTTTTAACAGGGTCATTATGGCATAGGAGCATTTTGACACAGCCCATATAAATAAACCATTTACCTTTGAACTTCTCTTATTACAAAATAACACATTTCACTGGCATTCCTGAGGATCACCTCACACTTGACTTCACTCCATCTTTGGATGGTAGAAATCGGATTGGGCCCAATAATCAGGTGAAGATTAGATACATGACTAGAGAAAGGGTTTAGGGTCTGTGTTCCCTGTTGCTTATATTACCTAACCATAACTAAATGGAATTTTACAGTTTTTCTCATACAATTTGATATTTTAGAGTATCCTACATTGTTCTTCATTGCGGATTAAAATATTGGCCACTTAAAATGGTTTTCTTTTCCTGGCTTGGTGATATTTTGGCCTTGAATTCTACAATGTCTGACACTGACAGCCTGTTCTCTTTTAGTTTGTGTTTATCTGTCATGTATTGCCAAAGTTCTTATTTTTAAAATAGCATTTTCTTTTATATGGTCTCTTATAAACAACATATAGTTGATTTGTTTTCCTTTGATACTAGAATAACTTGTTTTCTTTTGATTGTATTTTTTTTTGTCTTTTTTTTTCATTTTTTTCATAATCAAAGTGTTCGGTTTTAATTTTTTTTAATGTAGGTGCTGACTTCCTTAATGATTTCTTCGTATCTCTTCTGGCTGTAGGGTGGCTTAGTGGAATCCATTCTGTTAACACCAACAATCAGTTGTTCCACACCTAGTGTGTAAGCCAGAAGAGCATGCTCATGCTTCTGCCCATTCTTGGAGACACCAGCTTCAAACTCACCAACACCAGCAGTGACGATCAGGACAGCACGGTCAGCCTGAGATGTGCCTATAACCATGTTTTTGATAATATCTCTATGTCCTGGGGCATCACTGATAGCCACATAATACTTGCCTGTCTCAAATTTCCACAGGGAGATATCAAAGGTGATGCCATACTCACACTCAGCTTTCAGTTTATCCAAGACCCAGGTATACTTGAAGGAGCCTTTGCCCATCTCAGCAGCCTCCTTCTCAAATTTTTTGATGGTTCTTTTGTCGATCCCAGCACATTTGCAGATCAGATGGCCAGTAGATGTACTTGCCCAAATCTACGTGTCCAATGATGACGATGTTAATATGAGTATTTTCCTTTCCCATTTTGGCTTTGATTTAGGTGCAATTTTCATGACACCTGTGTTCTGGCAGCAAACCCATTGTGAAAAAGCTATTTTTTTCCAAGATGGATTACATTCTGTATGTGTGTTTTCTTACTGCTTCAGTAGTTTGTTTTACTTTATTTTTTAAATGTATAATGACAAGATGGCATGTTAGTCAGGATAAGTTAGATCCTCTTGATGCAAAAAAACAACCATACAGTTTTAGAAGCAATAGCAACAAAAGTTTATTATTTTATTCAAAATATAAATTTGTTGCTGGTTAGCTACATCTCTTCTCCATGTCTCTTCTCCATTCCAGGACTTAGGCTGTTGGGGTGGTCTTTCTCTAGAATACTGCCAGTCTAGAGAAAAAGAGAATTATAGTACAGAGGGAGCCATTCACTGACTCGTAAAGCTTTTAAAACACATTTCACTGGCCTTAGGAAATCATGTGGCCAAGCCTAATATCTAAGAGGTGAAGAAATATAACCCTTACCCAGAGAATGCCTTTTGAATGTTTGTGATAAATAATAGCATCTACCACAGAAAACATGTATCCCAATTTTAATTCTACCAGTAATTTCCTTTCAGTTTTTCAAAAACATTCTTGAATTCATATTTCTAAAATTACGAAAAGTCAAAATTGACATTCCCTAGTTCTTCTTACCCTTTCTGATTTGTTTAATTAGTCTGATATTTTAGACTTAAATAAAAATTTGTACAGACATTTTTCTGACCTATTTTTCCGTTTCAGCTTTGTGACCTTGTAACAATAATTTCAGTCTTTCTAGCTGTCTCTTTCATACAATCGGTATTCTCATGTCACTAATTCATGTATTATTTATTTAAATTAACTCCTTTACTAGACAATACATTTTTTTGTTTCTATTCAAGATTGTTATTAGTCAATTGGATTCTTTAATGATTCTGTGTAGTGCATATTGTCTATTGCCTTCACTAAAGAATGAGTTTCTGCCTGGTTATTAAATTCATACTTCGCAATCTTTTGTTCTTTAGAGCCTTAGATATTTCGTTCTATGGTCTTTTGGATGGTGGTGTTCTGGAGAATAAACCTGAAGTAAACTTATTTTTATTTCTTTATAAATCTATATGATTGTATAGTTCTTTCTATAGCTTTGATATTCAAATTTTTCTAAGTTATGTGTAAATGTTTATATTTAGTTAATTTGCTTTCCCTGGTATTCAGTGAGCTCTTTTACTCTACATACACAGGGCTTTGCTTAGTTTAGTACAGGTTTATACTAATATCATTTCTTTCATTGTTAGTTCTGTTCCATTTGTCCTGGTTTGTTTTTCAGAAACCAATTATCTATAGGTTAAATTAATTAATTTATTCATTTATTGAACAAATAATGGATTGCATTTTACGTACTATCTGTTATGCTAAGTATTTGGGGGGTTAATTTTTAGGGTTTTTTGGCCTTCTTGCCTGAATTCATCGTATCCCCTCTATAGGCCTGCATTTATTTTAGCAGGCTAGGTCTTTTTTTTCCCCATGGTATTCTTCTTTGTTCTCTAACTTTTTATCTCTTTTTTCATAGAGTTCATAATTCTGGTATTTATAGAGGCAATATACTTTAGTTTTATGTGTATTTTCTTTCCCTAAATATTATTTTCTTTACATTTTCAGTGTAATGATTTCTATTTTACATTGCAATATAATTTTAAATATCTGCCCTTTTATTCTTTTTCCTTAATACTATTTCTTAAATTAGGAAATTTAAATTTATTTAGGCTTGGTAGTTGTCTGTAAATTTGTCTGGCACATTGTCTTTTCTACCCATCACTCTCCAACACTTTACTGTTAGAATTCTGAAGTATTAAGTTTTCAGAATGATGATTATATTCATCACCTTTGGCCAAAATTCCTATATCTAGTGGTTATTCAACTAATATGGATAATAGACATGATGACTATGTATAACAGAAATTACTTTGAATAATTTTCATCATTCAGTAGGTCTTACCTTGCTTGCTGTAACATATGAAATGATGCAATTGAAGAAGTTCAGTGTTCCCAAACTGTTTTCTTTCCCCTTCTTTCTGTCAGCTTTGTTTTGTTTTTTATAACCTGTGCCACTTATTTTTCACTTCTCCCCTCCCCCCACTATACTATATTATTATGAGTACAAATTCATCAATAAGTTAATTAAGAGAAATAATCATGTGGCACTGTCTTAGCTAGGGCTGCTGTTTTAGTCCATTTTGTGTTGCTATAACAGAAATACCTGAGACTGGGTAATTTATAAGGAAAAGAGGTTTATTTGGCTTACAATTCTGGGACAGCTGCATCTGGCATGGGCCTCAGACTGTTTCTACTCATGGTGGAAAGTGGCAGGGAGCCGGCAGGTACAAGCAGATCACATGGCGAGAGAAAGCAAGAGAGAGAAAGCGAGAGAGAGAGAGAAGGTGCCAGGGTCTTTTTAAGCAACAAGATCTCATGGGAACTAATAGAGTGAGAACTCACTCATTAATCCCCCCTCCTCCAGGGAGAGCATTAATCCATTCATGAGGGATCCGCCCCCATGACTCAATCAGTTTCCAACACTGCCACATTGGGGATCAAATTTCTACACGAGTTTTGGAGGGGACAACACATCCAAACTCCATCAGCTGCTATAACAAAAATGCCATAGACTGGGCTGCTTAAACAATGGAAACTTATTTCTCATAGTTTCAGATGCTGGAAGTCCAAGATCAAGGTGCCAGCCAACTTGAATCCTGGTGAGGACCCTTTTCCCAGTTTGCAGACATCTTCCTTCTGTGTCCTTACATGACAGAGAGAGAGATCATCTCTCTCATGTCTCTTTCATAAGGACATTAATCTTATCCATGAGGGCTCCATTCTCGTGCCTTAATTACCTCTTAAAGTCCCCACCTCCGATACCATCACACTGGGGATTAGGGTTTAACATACACGAACATTCAGTGCATAGCAAGCATACAAAGGAGGCCGATCAACCTTGGCCAGCACAGAAGTTTTACTAATGTAATAGGTAAAAAGGTTTGTTTTTATTATTCAGGTTGGGAGCCCCATGTAGGGGATGTAATGGGAATCTTTCTGTCTGGACCCACATTAACAGAGTTTGAGAGCTCTTTAACTGTTATTCCTAATATACAATACTTTCTTTTCCTAATTATTTGTAATATTTCTTCCACTTCTGAAGTTTTTTACTCCCCATGGCTCTCAACTCTTGCTTTCCTGTAACTTCTGGGAAGATATTTATTAGAATCAGTAAAATAGTAGAGGGTGCTAGAAGCTAAGCATTATAGTAAGGGACTTCATTTAAAAAAGTGACTCAGTAGTTACAGAAACTGGATAATCAAGGTGATGGTAATATAAACTTCAATGAGCTGATAACCAGAAAAAATAGGGTGTATTGTCATTCTTATGTTTTGGAGGTTATAATTTTCAGTTTTTATTGCACAGCAGTAATGATGATGACAAGTTGAGTTAATATTTTTAGTTAAACATTTTTATAAAAATCCTTCAGATAAATGAGTGGAGTGTTCTTAGATATGACACCAAAAGCACAGGCAACAAAAGAAAAAAGGATAAATTGGACACTGTTAAGAACTCCTACAACTGGACAATAAAAAACTCAATTAAAAATGGGCAAAGGACTTGAATAGACATTTCTCCAAAGAGTATATGAAAATGGCCAATAAGCACATGAAAAAATGCTCAACCTCACTAATAATTAGTAAAATGCAAATCAAAACCATCATGATATGTCATTTTACACTCATCAGAATGTTTTCTAAAAAATGGAAAAAAAATATTGGCAAGGATTGAGAGAAATTAGAACACTTGTCCATCGCTGTTGGAAATGTAAAACAGTGCAGCCACTGTGGAAAATGGTGCAGTAGTTTCTGAAAAAAATTAACCATAGAATTACCATAAGATCTAATATTTCCATTATGGTTTTTTACCCAAAATAATTGAAAACAGGGACTCTAATAGATATTTGTGCACCAATGTTTATAGCAGCATTATTCATAATAGCCAAAATGTTGAAACAACCTAAATGTCTATTAACAGATAAATGGATAAACAAAATATGGTATATGCATACAATGTAATAGTATTAGCCTTAATAAGAAATTCTGATACATGCTACAAAATGGTAATCTTGAAAACATTATGCAAAGTTAAGTAACCCAGACACAAAAGGACAAATATTATATTATATGATTTCACTTACATAAAGTATTTAAAATACTCAAATTCATAGAGACAAACAGTAGAATGGTGGTTGTCAGAGGCTAGGAGGAGGAGAAATAGAGAGACAAATTTCTCCTTATGAAAGATAAAAACCTGGAGATAGATGGTGATTATGGTGGCACAACAATGTAAACATACTTAATGCCATAGAACTATATGTGTGAAATGGTTAAAATAGCAAATTTTATGTTAGGTATATTTTACCACAATAAAAAATTAAATTAAAAATTTAAAAGAATAAATAAATTAAATTAAATTTATAAAATACAGTGGTAACTAAGAAGATGAAATGTATTAAAAATAAAACATGGTTAATGTTAAACCATGGCTTATTATTAGACTAAAAGTCAATTAGTTCACTAATTTTAGGGAATATATATAGGTCCTTTGTTTTGTGGGAGAGCAAAGTATTGATAGGCTATTAAAGTAAGTCAGGCACACTGATCAATGGAATAGAATAGAGAATCCAGAAATCAACCCACACACCTACAGCCATCTGATCTTTGACAAAGGCACCAAGCCTATACACTGGGGAAGAGACTGCCTCTTCAGCAAATGGTGCTGGGATAACTGGATATCCATATGCAGGAGAATGAAACTAGACCCATACCTCTCACCATATACTAAAATCAACTCAAAATGGATTAAGGATTAAAATATACACCCTGAAACAATAAAACTTCTTAAAGAAAACATAGGAGAAACCCTTCAGGAAATAGGACTGGACATAGACTTCATGAATACGACCCCAAAAGCACGGGCAACCAAAGGAAAAATAAACAAATGGGATTATATCAAACTAAAAAGCTTCTGCACAGCAAAAGAAACAATTAACAGAGTGAAAAGACAGCCAACAGAATGGGAGAAAATATTTGCAAAATATACATCTGACAAGGGATTAATATCCAGAATATACAAGCAACTCAAACAACTTTACAAGAAAAAAGCAAGCAACACAATTAAAAAATGGGCAAAAGAGCTAAATAGGCATTTCTCAAAGGAAGATATACGAATGGCCAACAGATATATGAAAAAATGCTTAACATCACTCAGCATTTGGGAAATGCAAATCAAAACCACACTGAGATACCATCTCACCCCAGTTAGGATGGCTAATATCCAAAAGACTGTGAAAGATAAATGCTGGCGAGGTTGCGGAGAAGAAGGAACTCTCATACATTGTTGGTGGGACTGCAAAATGGTGCAGCCTCTATGGAAAGTGGTATGGAGGTTCCTCAAACAATTGCAGATAGATCTACCATATGACCCAGCTATCCCACTTCTGGGAATATACCCAGAGGAATGGAAATCATCAAGTCGAAGGTATACCTGTTCCCCAATGTTCATTGCAGCACTCTTGACAGTAGCTAAGAGTTGGAACCAGCCCAAATGTCCATCATCAGGTGAGTGGATATGGAAGATGTGGTATATCTACATAATGGAATACTACTCAGCTATAAAAAAGAATGAAATACTGCCATTTGCAATGACATGGATGGACCTAGAGAGAATTATATTAAGTGAAACAAGTCAGGCACAGAAAGAGAAATATCACATGTTTTCACTTATTTGTGGGAGCTAAAATTAAATAAATAAATACCCCCAAAATACTGGGGAGGGGGAGGTAAGAAGACAAAACAATTACAATTCCTTGAAGTTGATGCGACAAGCAAACAGAAAGGAGATTGTTGGGAGGGAATGGGGGAGAGGGAGGAAGGAGGGAGGTTTCGGTAATTGGCCACAATAATCAACCACATTGTATATTGATAAAATAAAATAAAATAAAATAAATAATCGTACAATAGTCTTTAAGTGTTCAAGAGAAAGAAAGAGTTGCCAGTTTCTTACTTTAAAACAAAAATTAAAAATTATTAAGCTTAGTGAAGAAGGCATGTAAAAAGGTGAGATAGGCTGAAAGCCAGGTCTCTTGTGTCAGCCATCCAAATTGTGAATGCAAAGGAAAAGTCCTTGAAAAAACTTAAAAGTGCTAGTTCAGTGAACACATGAATGATAAAATGAAACAGCCTGATTGGTGAGATGGAGAAAGTATTGGTGGTCTGGATCGAAGATCAAGCCAGCCATATTTTCCTAAGCCAAAGCCTAATATAGAGCAAGGCCTTAACTCTCTTCAATTCTAAGACAGCTGATAGAGGTGAGAAATCTTCAGGAAAAAAAAAAAAATTGTAGCAGCAGAGGTTGCTTCATAAGGTTTAAGTAAAGAAACTATCTTCATAACATAAAAGTGCAAGGTGAAGCAGGAAGTGCTGGTGTAGAAGATGCAGCAAATCGTCCAGAATATCTAGCTAACACGATTGATAAAGGTGGCTACACTAAACTACAGATTTTCAGTGTAGATAAAACAGCCTAATATTGGAAGAAGATGCCATCTAAGACTTCCGTAACTAGAGAGGAGAAGTCAATGCCTGGCTTCCAAGCTTCAAAGGACAGGTTGACTCTCTTGTTACTGGATAATGTATCTGGTGACTTTAAGCTAATATTCCTTTATCATTCCCCAAATCCTAGGACTCTTAAGAGTTATGCCAAATCTACTCTGCCTGTACTCTACAAATGGAGCAATAAAGCCTGGATGACAGCACATATGTTTACAGTATGGTTTGCTGAACATTGTAAATCCATTGTTGAGACCTATTGCTCAGAAAAAAAGATTGCACCTAGTCACTCAAGAGCTCTGATGGACTTGTACAGGAAGATTAATGTTTTCATTTCTGGTAACAACATCTTTTCTGTAGCCCATGAATCAAGGAGTAATTTTGACTTTTATTTCTTATTATTTAAGAAATATATTTTGTAAGGCTATACCTGCTATAAATAGTAATTCGTTTGATACATCTAGATATAGTAAATTGAAAACCTTCTGGAAAAGATTCACCTTTCTAGATGCCATTATGGATATTCATGATTCATGGCAGGAGGTCAAAATATCAACATTAGCAGGAGTTTGGAAGAAGTTGATTCTGACCCTCATGGATGACTTTAAAGGATTCAAGACTTCAATGGAGGAAGTAACTACAGATGTCATAAAAACTGCAAGAGAAATAGAATTAGAAGTAGAGCCTAAAGATGTAACTGAATTGCTGCAATCTCATGATAAAACTTTAATGGATGAAGATTTACTTCTTACGGGTGAGAACAGAAAGAGATTTCTTAAGACTGAATTTACTCCTGGAGAAGATGATGTGAAAATTGTTGAAATGACAACAAAGGATTTAGAATTTTACATAAGGGGGTGATATCATCAAGATGGCAGCATAAATGGTCTCCAGCATCACTTTCTCTGACAATCAACCAATTTACAACTATTAAAAAGTGAAAACTGCCAATCTGGGACCACTGGAGCTCAGGGGAAGAGGAGAGACCTGTGGAATTTGTGAACATAGGAGAAACCATAGCAAGAGGAAGAAGAAACAGCTCATACCATTTCAAACTCTGGCTGCTTTAGGGCCCGCCTTATGAGACGCAGAAAGAAGCTACAGCAAACATGAAGCAGGAGCCAGCAAAAGCCACAGCTGAGCACTTTGAATAATGTTGGCTGGAGTCTGCATGGGAGAAGAGGGCCTCAGAGTACAACACACCAGTCTGAAGGCCAGCAAAATAACTGATAGGCTTCCCATGGACCCACATAGGAGTGGGGGTCATAGTCAACTGAAGAAAGGAAACATCCAGAGACCAGTAAGTCATTGTGAAAGACCCATGCATGGCCCACCCCACAGGAAGATTTTGGAGTGAATGAGGGAGGCTGGCCCACTAGAAGAGCATTGGGGTACAGAGTGGACAGCTGATCTGCCTTCTGATTGGCACAGACCTACTCAGTGGGGACTGTTCGGGGTGATAGAACTGCAGGAGGCACAGTTTGCTAGAAAGACTCAGTCCCAGGCCAGAGTTTCCATACAACCCAGGTGTATCTGACCTTACACGACCTGAAAGTGATTAAACGGCCAACAATTAAAATACACTTTCACAAAAATCCTTCCCCAGAGAATCAGTAGCAAAGCAACAATTTAGTGTAACCACATAGCCCAAGTGCTGGTCCCCACAGGAAGTTCCCTCAATTTTGGAATTAACCAAAACCAGAGACCAGAGACAAAGCTCTGATATTAATGAGTACAGGTCTAACACCACCAAAGGACACCTATAAAACCTAGAAGAGGTAGCGGTCTCTTCAAATGCCCAGGCATCAACTTAAAGACACAAAGGTCAAGAAAGAATATAGGAATATGACCAGCAAAGTAAACAAAATCAAGCACCAGCAAGGGACCCAGAAGAACAACAGATTTATAAAACGTCTGACAGAGAATTCAGAATAACCTCTTAAGGATGTTCAGGGAGTCACAAGAAAAAATAGAAAATTAAATAATATCTGGAAAATGATCAAGCAGCAGAGTGAGAAACTTGACAAAAAAATTGAATCAATTAAAATATAGATAGATAGATTATAGAAATAATACATTATCTGAACTGAAAAACTTGATAGAAGCTCCAACAGCAGACTTAATCAACAGAGGAAAGAATCAGTGAGTTCGAAGATGGAGCATATGAAATTATCAAAGCAGAGGAGCAAAAAAGAAAAAAAAAGAATAAGAAAAATATAAATCAGAAATACAGTAAATATGGGACTACGTAAAATTAGCATATCCAAAGGAGAGGAAAAAGAAAGATGTAGAAAGCATATTCTAGAAAACAATGGCTGAAAATTTCCTAGGTATGGAAAAAGATGTCAGCATCCAGGTACAGGAAGTTCAGAGGTCACCAGTCATATGCAATCCAAGGAGGAAAACCCCAAGGCATATAAAATCAAATTATCAAAAACCAAAGACAAAGAGAGAATACTGAAAGCAGGAAGAGAAAAGAAACACACAACATTCAACAAAGCTCCAATCATTGCTCAGCAGATTTCTCAGTAGAAACCCCACAGGCCAGAAGATAATGGGATGATATATTCAGGGTGCTGAAGAAAAAAAGACTGTCAGTCAAGAATTCTCTATCTAGCAAAACTAACCTTCAAATATGAAGGAAAAATAAAGTCTTTCCCAGACAAAAACTAACGGAATTCATTAACACTAGACCGGCATTACAAGAAATGCTAAAGGAAGTTTTTCAATCTGAAAAAAGATGATGCTAAGGAGCAGCAAGAAAACATCTGAAGGTACATAATTCATTAGTAAAGTAAGTTCACAGACAACCTTACAATACTCCACTGTTGTAAGGATAGTAAATAGAATAGTACATAAACTTAGTTGATAAAGCAGTGGCAGGATTAGAGAGGACTGACTCCAATTTTGAAAAAAGTTCTACTGTGAGCAAAATGTTATCAAACAGCATTGCAGGCTACAGAGAAACCTTATGAAAGGAATAGTCCATCGAAGCGGCAAACTTCAGTGTTGTCATGTTTTGAGAAATTGTCATAGGCACCCCAACCTTTGGAAACCACCTCCCTGATCAGTTAGCAGTCATCAACACTGAGGCAAAACCCTCTGCCTGAAAAATGATTATGACTCTCTGAAGGCTCAGGTGATCGTTACCATTTTTTTTTTTTTTTAGCAATAAAGTATTTTTTAATTAAGATATGTACATTGATTTTTCAGACATAAGGCTATTGCATACTTAATGGACAGTGTAAACATAACTTTTATATGCACTGGCAAACCAAAACATTTATGTGACTCACTTTATTGCAATATTGGCTTTATTGTGGTGGTCTGGAACTGAGCCCACAATATCTCCAACCAACATATACCTGAATTATTGACATGTACTTTGAAAGGTTAAATCATATTTCAGTTCATGTTTTGTGAGTTTATTTTGTAGTTCTTTATTATCAACATGATAAAGTACCCTCTAGTTTATATTGTATTATACTGTAAATATGATTTTTAGAATCCTATAATGTTTAGTTTTAAAGAATTATAAGTATCAGTGAAGATTAAGAAATTAAGTATTTCAGAGGCAAAGAGATTCATAAAATAAATTTAAAATTGTAGAAAATATTTCAAAGAACCTGAACTATTCAGTGTGATTTTTAAAATTTCCTCTGAGTTCACAATTGAATAGAAAAAAAGAAGTGAAAATAAAAGAACTTAAGTCATTTTGTGAAGTGTATATTCATTTTGAATGTAGTCCTCTGAAGTGTCAGCTTATTTTCTTTGTTTTTGGTGCAGTATATAATTTCCCCTATGTTTTTGAGAAACAAAAATGAGTACAAAAACAAGAAATCTAACACCTTTCTATAAACATAAAAGTCCTGTATCCACTTTTTATTTTTTAACAGATTTACTGATATATAATTCGCAAAACATACAATACACTTACAGTGCACAATTTCATGGTTTTTAGTATATTCACAGCATTGTGCAACAATCACCACAGTCTAACATTAGAGCACTTTCATCATTCTATTAGCAGTGGCAATCCATTCACTCCTCTTTCAGCTCTAGGCAAATACTAATCTGCTTTCTGTCTCAATAGATTTTTATATTCTGGACATTTCATACAATATGTTGTATTTCGTAACTGACTTCTTTTGCTTAGCATAATAGTTTCAAGATTCATCTATATTGTTGCTTGTATAAATATGAGTATTTTATTCATTCTAATGTCTAAATAATATTCCATTGTATGTATATACCACATTTTGTTTATCCGTTCATTAGTTGGTAGACATTTTGCTTGTTTCAACTTCTTTGATATTATGAATAATGCTTCTATGAACATTTATTTAAAAGTTTTCGTGTGGACACATATTTTTATTTCTCCTGGCATATACCTAAGTTGAATCTACTTTCAATATTAATTAAATTTTCAAAATTAGATACCAAACTAAAATAAAATTATTATTTCTAAAATTACACCTTCTTCTTTGCACGTTCCCAATATTTTTATGTGTCTTGTTGAAGGGTGGAATGTTCTTCCTGGTTTGAAAATAACTACAGTAGAATCTGGAAGTCAATCACAATGATAAGTACAAAGAAGTCTTGGTCAAAGACATACTTTTACTGATTTATGTTTCATCTATTAATTTACTTAGATATGCAATCGTTCATTCAACAAATATTTATTAAGAGCTAATCTGTGTCAGACATGTGCCTGAGACCTCTTTTATATACACAGGTCCATAGCTCAACCATTATTTGTGCATTAAAAAATTATGCAGGTAGGTTTTAGCAAAATATATACTTGGCATAATCTGGTTAAGTATAATAATCATGCTATTGGTTTAAGCAATGCTTATAGATTCTGACACTTTTTCCCCCTAAGCATAGAAGTAGTTGTCTAGTCTATGTGAAAAAAGAAGAGATAGGGAGTAGCTACAATCACCTTTCCGTGGAAAAGTCATCTTCATGAGGAAATCAATTTTAAGTACTTCCAATAATATAAATATAGATTTTCTCTCCATCTTACAGCAAAACTGGCTGCAACCTAACAATTTTAGCACTAAATGGAGAAAGAGAGTGTAGAGGTGGAGAAAGGCAGTGTAGAGGTTTAGAAAGGCATAAACAAAGGTTGATTGGGGGAGATAATGAGTCTATCTTCCACTTTATACATTCCAAGGTCTCTCTGAAATTCAGATTTCAAGTGGATCCTCTCCTTCAAACTCACCTCCTTAGTACTAAGGCCTGGGAAGATGTATCAGATAGGTGTGTCTTTCTTATTCACAATTCTTCTACTTCTTCATATGGTTTCTACTTCACATCTTTCAGGTCTTAGCTCAAATGTTACCTACTCAGAAGGTCCTCCCCCCCCCTCCAAACTACTCTTGCCGTTCCCTATCTGTTATTATTTATAACATCACCCTGTTTATTTCCTTTATAACATGTCAATATTAGAAATCATTTTATTTGCTAAATTGTGTATGGCATCCTTCCCTTCTACCATATAAGCTTCATGAGAGCAGACATTTGTCTGTTTATCATTATATTTTCAACCCCTACAGTACCTGAAAATAACATGAATGTTTCATGAATATTTTAATAAATATTTAAAATAATATTTTAATAATGAGAAAAAGAAAGAAAATTCAGGAACTAGAATAGCATATACCTTTCCTAAGACTGGTTAAAGGAGAAAGAAATACTACAGACACTGATATCATCGCCCAGAGTCTAGTTATTTAGTTTGTGTAATGTGTCTGTTGAAACTATTTTGACTGACAGAATAGAGTTTGTAACTTGGAAAACATCATCTATGCTTAATTAAGTGTGCTTTTATCTTAACCAAAAGTCATTTTATAGAAAAATGGTTCAATAACAACAATGTTTGAAATGAGTCAAGGCAAAGGAATTTAAATGGTTTGGGAAACAATCACTTTCTCCAGTGTTCTTCAGCTGATCCTAAACATCTGATTCAGGTGGCAAGATGGGATACTACTGACTAGTTAAAAAACAGAATAGATATAAATTCTCAAAAGAATTCTAGAATGCACACCTAGCTCCTACCCATTACAGTCAAAAGAAGACTTGAATTCTGGTGGCCAGGAAGTTTTAAAGAACATTAACATAATTACCTCAGTTTGTAATATAAAAGAACTATACAATTCTAATAGGACATTAATAATTGGTAATGATCTTTTCATTTCAATAGATAAGGTTGATCTATAACACAATGGGATTTAATGCAGGTGAAGAATAGCAATACATTTCCATTAAAAGTGTGAAAGGCTTTACACTTTCAGTAACTTTTAATCCACTATCATGATATAGTATTCATTTACTCAAAATATGAATGGGTAAGTACTTAAGACATTTATTCAACTAGAAATAAAAATGTGAGGCTTTTCCTTTTAGCCTAAATGTTCATATGATGCAATGTGACATTTTTGAGTAGGAAATTTTAGGTGCTTAAAATTGATAAAATAGCATATTGAATCAAATGAGACATCAAATCTATCCATATACAAAGAGTTTTGGGAGAAAAGGGAAGGGAGTGTGAGATGCTGCATTCTGGCTTCCTTTCATTTGTTTGGTTCATTTTTTCAAGAATAATATTAGAAAATTTGATGGTTTAGTCACTCACTTGACAAGAAAAAAAGTTTTAATGCAATGCAAGCTGAATAGTGGTAAAGAATATCAGAAAGAAGAGGGGTTTGAAAGAACCTTTTCGTAATTTACAAAGATATGAGTACAGCACTCGTGTAATATATGGCCCCAAATGGGCCTTAATTCCCACTATTTACTTTTTTGATTTTTTTTTTTTTCTGTGTTTCAGGACAAACTAAGCTTAATCTGCACTAAATTCTATACAGTAAGAGAGACTCAAACATAAACCAAAATATAAGTCCAACATTTTTGCAAATATAAATATAACTTTTTTTTTTTTTCTTTTTTGCAAATAACCTCTTACTGGCATACCAATAAGGAATTTGGGCTCCTTGAACTGATATGTAGAACCAGAATCAGGTGTGCCACAAAGTTTAACAGCCCTTGTAGTGCCTACAGGCCATTTGTTATCATTTGTTCTCACATCTTTATAATTTGTAGTGACTTAAGCCTCTGTCAGGTAGCTAATTAACTATAACTTTGTCTTTTCTTATCACTTATTTGGTGTAAAATAGATTAAGATGTCATTACTACTTGTTTTCAATTTAGCAGCTCCTGCAAAAAAATGGGAATTGATAGCATATGATATAATTTTTTTCTTTAAATAAAGAATTTTTTTCTATATTGAAAAGATTTATTGACTTTTTGGAGTCAGTAACACAGAGAGTATAAAAAAAAGGAACATTTTATTATAGCTATTTCAAGAATCAGGGGGGCAGAACAAAATGGCCACCTAGAAAGAGACGTTGCTCATCTCTCCCACAAAGACAGAGAATGCATTGAATGTACAGCTACACGTGGATGAGAAAAACAAAAGGAGAGCTGGAACACATTCAGAGAGCAGTAGAGATATTGGTGAGTGCGGAAACTCAGGATAGTCACAAAGTGAATGGAAGAAAATTCCCACCCACCACCACCCCATCCCCCTATCTGGAGTGGTGGGGATTCAGGAGGAGTTTCTGACCATGGGAAAGCGAATATTCTTGAGTACCAACCCACAGAGGACTCTGTGGTGCCCTTGCAGCCATGCACCTGACATCAGTAACAGCTGCAGGCATGTGCAGCTGCATTGGCCTGGGGAAGGACATAAACAAAGCCACCTCCACCCCCTGGGTCCCAGACTGCTGTGGTGAGCTTGGGACTGGGATTGGTCCCAACACCCTTGATTTGGCTTTGGCCCTGCACGTTGGGAATGCACAGTCCAGTGCAGAGAAGGTGCCACCCTCAGGACAGAAGGGATCGATAGGTACACCCTCCAAACCCAGAAAGCATCCTATTCAGTCTTTTGCCCACTGATGGTAACCCCATCTATGTTGGCAGAACACCTGTACCATACTTCTGGCCATGAGGAGGGGGAATAGAACCCATATACCTCTCTCAGGGGTGGCCTCTGTGGCCATGCACCTGGTGCTGGGAGCTCCTGGGGGCACATGTGACTAAACTGGCCTGGAGAGGGACACATGCAAAACTTCCCCCAGTCCCCAGGCCCCAGGCTACTGCAGTATTCACAGGTTTGAGATTGGCCCCAACACTTGAGAACATTTCACTCTGGCCCTGGTAGTTGTTCCACTCCCTGTGGCCACATCATTGTGTAGGTTGCCCATACCTGTGTCCATGCAGCACCCTCTGCCCTTGGAACAAGCAGTCCAGTACAATGAAGGTGCCACCCTCAGTGCCTTGAATGAATGTCTCCCAAAACTTAATGCCCACTGTAACTGTTGAGGGTGGGAAAACCTATTATAGCAATTGAAAGATGGGGCCTTGAAGAGGTGATTAAGTTGATGGTTTCTTGGTGGTAGTCAGCATGGTTTTGAGGGCTTTAAGAGGAGAGCACTTGAGGAGCTATCTTTCTCTCTGTGCTCCACCATTTTCTGCCATTTGAGACCCCTGCATTGTTGTAAAGCCACCAGCAAAGAAGACTCTCACCAGGCGTGTTTCCTGGAGTTTGGGCTTCTCCAGCCTCTGAAACTGTAAGCAATAAATTTCCTGTGTTTTATTTATTTATTTGTTTGTTTGTTTGATTGTTTTTAATAAACCACCCAGTTTCAGGTATTTACGTTATAAGCAACAGAAATGGGCTAATACACTCAGGATGGAGGGAGTCAGTACACACATTACAGAGTCAGAAATCCACCTATCTATTCAGGGCGTCTAACCACCACGGCAACCCCACCATTTTTGGTGGGGTACCCTTGCAATTCTTGCAGCCATGAAGAGATAGTGGAGAACTCATACACCTCTCTCAGGCACAGACACATGGCTGCAGGACCAATGAACTTGCCAATGGCTGCCCACCCCAGTAAGAGGCTCCAGAGGGATCTGACCTCTCTCTTGGGGTCACAACAGTCCATCCACTGCCCCAATGACCTCTTACAGGGCAGCCCACCCCAGCTCAGGCAATCTAGACTGTCCCAGTAATGTTCTTTAGGCCACAGAGTCCTGTCCACAACTGTAGCAGTTTTGCCCAGAGCTTTGCCCAGCTCTTGTAAATAGAATTATTTTCTTTCTTTTTCAGATACTTCAATATTAGCATATAGAAAATTAATACTGATTTTTGTATGTTGATTTTGTATCTTATAATTTACTGAATTTGTTTATTAGTTCTACCAGTTTTTTGGAAGCGTCTTTAGGGTTTTTTATATATTAGATCATGTCATCTAAAAACAGGGAAAATGTGCCTTTTTTTTCCCCTAATTTGGATGTCTTTTCTTTCTTTATTTTTTCTCTTACCTAATTGCTCTGGCTAGGACTTCCAATGCATTGTTAAATAGAGGTGGTGAAAGTGAGCAGCCTTGTCCTGTTCTAAATCTTAGAGAGAAAACTTTCAAATTTTCCCTGTTTGGTTCAATGTTAGCTGTAGGTTTGTCACCTATAGCTTTCACTGTGTTGTTGCATACCTTCTATACCTAATTTGTTGAGAATTTTTATCATTAAAGGCTGTTGAATTTCTTCAAAATGCTTTATTATGTGTCTACTGAAATAATCATATCATTTTTCTTCTTTCAGTTGATGTGATGTACCACATTTATTGATTGGCATATGTTAAGCCTTTCTTGCATCCCTGGAATGAATCCAACTTGATCATAGTAATTGATATTTTCAGTGTCCTATTAAATTCAGTTTGCTAGTATTTTGTTGAGGATTTTTCAACATAATAAAGGCAATATTATGTCAAGCCACAGCTAACATATAGTAAATAATAAAAAGCTGAAAGCTTTTCGTTTAAGTTCAGGAAGAAGACAGAGATTCCCAGTCTCACCACTTCTATTCAATATAGTACTAGAATTCCTAGCCAGAGCAATTAATCAAGAAATAAGAAAACAAGAAGCATCCAAATTGTAAAGGATGTGAAATTGTCACTGCAGATGACATGATCTTATATAAAGAAAATCATAAAGACTCCTCCCAAAAAAATGATAGAATTAATAAAAAAAATTCATTCAAGTTGCAGGATACAAAATTAACATACAAAAATTATCAGTGTTCCAATGCATCGACAATGACCTATCCAAAAAAGAAATAAAGCAATCTCATTTACAATAGCAAGTAAAAAATAAAATAAAATGCTTAAGAATAAATTAAATCAAGAAGCTAAAAGATTTGTGCACTGAAGTCTGTAACACATTGATGTAAAAAATTGAAGACACAAATAGATGGAAAGATATCACATGTTCATGGATTGAAAGTGTTAATGTTGTTAAAATATCCATAACTACCTAAAGCTATCAACAGATTCAATGAAATTCCTGTAAAAGTTCCAATGCCATTTTACATAGAAATTTTATTAAAAATCTAAAATTTGTATGGAACCACAAAAGACCTCTAATAGCCGAAGCAATGTTGAGCAAAAAGAACCAAGCTGGAGACATCAAACTACCTGATTTCAACATATAATACAAAGGTACAGTAATTAAAACACTATGATACTGGCACAAAAACAGACATATAGACCAATGGAGCAGAATAGAGAGCTCAGAAATAAATCCACGCATTTACCATCAGTTCATCTTTGACAAAGATACCAACAACACACAATGGGCACAGGACAGTCTTTTCAATAAAAGCTAGATATTCATATGCAGAAGCATAAAATTGGAACCTTATCTCAGACCATCTACAAAAATCCATTCAAAATGGATTGAAGATTTAAACAAGACTTGAAACTATAAAACCATTAGAAGAAAACATAGAAAAACACTGTTTTTAGATTTATTTAAGTTTATCAATATACAATGTAGATCATTTCTGAGGCCCTTTACCAATTCCTCCCTCCCCCACATCCTCATCAACATCATATCTGTTCACTTAAGTTCAAAGAACTATTGTAATTGTTGTGTCTTTATTTATTTATTTATTTATTTGTTGTTTGTTTGTTTATTTATTTATTTATTTTTATTAGCTGCCACATACAAGTGAGAACATGTGGTGTTTCTCTTTCCATGCCTGGCTTATTTCACTTCACATAATTTCTCTGAGTTCATCCATGTTGCTGTGAACAGTAGTATTTCATTCTTTTTTACAGCACAGTAGTATTCCGTTGTATAGACATACCATATTTTCCTTACCCATTCATCTAATGATGGGCATTTAGGCTGGTTCCAACTTTTGGCTACTGTAAATAAATAGAGCTGCAAGAAACATGGGAGTATAGGTATCCCTTTGACATGATGATTTCCATTCCTTTGGCTATATACCCAGCAGTGGGATAACTGGGTCATAGGGTAGATGTATCCTGTAGTTGTCTGAGGAAACTCCATACCGTTTTCCACACTGGCTGCACAATTTTATAGTCCCACCAACAGTGTACAAGGATATTCTTTTGTCTGCATCCTCATCAGCATTTATTATTCTCACTCTTTTGGATATTAGCCAGCCTAACTGGAGTGATATGATACATCAAAGAGGTTTTGATTTGCATTTCCCAAATGCTGAGTGATGCTGAGCATTTTTCATGTGTCTGTTGGCCATTCATATATCATCCTTCAAAAAATGCCTGTTTAGCTCCTTTACCCATTTTTTAGTTAGGCTACTTGTTATTTTGCTGTTAAGCTGTTTGAATTCCTCGTATGTTCTGGATATTAATCCTTTGTCAGAAACATATTTTGCAAATATTTTCTCCCACTCTGTTGATTGCCTTTTTCCTCTACTATTGTTTCTTTTGCTGTGCAGAAGCTTTTCAGTTTGATATAATCCAATCTCTTTTTTTCCCTTTGGTTGCCTATGCTTTTGGAATCAAATTTCTAAAGTCTATGCCCAATCCTACTTTCTGACATGTTTTCCCTATGTTTTCATTTAGGAGTTTTATTGGTTCTGGATGTATATTTAATTTCTTAATACATTTTGAGTTGATTTTGGTATATGGTGAGAGGTACAGGTCTAGTTTCATTCATCTACACATGGATGTCCAATTTTCCTAGCACCATTTATTGAAGAGGCAGTCTCTTTCCCAGTGTGTGTTCACGGTAACTTTGTCAAAGATCAGATGGCTGTAGGTGTATGGGCTTATTTCTGGGTTCTCTATTCTGTTCCATTGGTCTGTGTATCGTTTTTTTTTTTTTTTCCCCCAGTATTATGCTGTTTTGGTTACTATAGCTTTGTGGTATAGTTTAAAGTCAGGTAGTGTTATGCTTCTGTCTTTATTTTTTTGCTCAGGATTGCTGTGGCTATTAGTGGTATTTTGTTGTTCCTTATGAATGATGGAATTATTTTTCTTCCATTTCTGTGAAGAACTTCATTGGTATTTTGACAGGGATTGCACTGAATCTGTAGATCACTGTGGGTAGTCTGGACATTTTCACAATGTTAATTCTTCCAAGCCAAGAGCATTGGATATCTTTCCATCTTCCTATGTCCTCTTTAAGTTCTTTCAACAGTGATTTGTAGTTCTCATGACAGAGATTTTTCATATCCTTGATTAATTTTATTCCTAGCTATTTTATTTTATTTTTACTTTTTGGTGACTTTTGTAAATGGGCTAGCTTTCTTTATTTCTTTTTCTGCTAGTTCGTTGTTGGAGTATAAAAAACGCTACTGATTTTTGCATGTTCCTTTTGTATCCTGCAACTTTGCTGAAATCATTTATCAGCTCTAAGAGATTTTTTGTATATTCTTTCAGCTGTTCTATATATAAGATCATGTTATCTGCAAAAAGGGATAATTTGACTTTATCTTTTCCAATCAGGACTCCTTTTGTTTCTTTTTCTTTCCTGATTGCTCTGGCTAGTATTACCAATAGTATAGTGAACAGGAGTGGTGACAGTGGGCATCCTTGTCTTGTTCTGTTTGTAAGGGAAAAGTTTTCAAATTTCCCCCACTCAGGATGGTATTGGAGTGGATTTGTCACAGAGGGCTTTAATTCTGTTGAGCTATGTTCCTTCTGTACTTGAATTCTTTAGTCTTTATTATGAAGGGATGTTCAAATTTGTCAAATGCTTTTTTAGCATCTATAGGGATAATCATATGATTTTTTGTCTTTGATTTCATTGATGTGGTGTATCACATTGATTGACTTGCATAAATTGAACCACCCTTGCATCCCTGGGATGAATCTCACTTGATCTTGGTGTCTAATTTTATGTATGTTTTGTGGTATTCCATTAGCTAATATTTTATTGAGGATTTTTGCATCTATATTCATCAAAGATATTGGCCTGTACTTTTCTTTTTTTGTTGTATCTTTGTCTGGTTTTGGTATCAAGGTGATGTTTGCCTCACAGAATGGGTTTGGGAGAATGGCCTCTGTTTCAATTTTTAGGAATAAATTGTAAATAATTGATATTAGTTCTTCTTTAAAGGTTTGGCAAAATTCAGCAGTGAAGCCATGCATTCCTGGGTTTCCTTTGTTGGGAGACTATGCAGGATTTTTTTTCTCTCTGTATATATTTCTTTAATTAATTAGTTAATTAATTAATTAATTTTATTATGAATATTCATGAGATGCAAAGCTGATTATCACCCCTTGTGCCCATGATGTGAGGGCCAGATTCATACTGGCAGAATATACATTACCACAAATTACATTTGTGCTCCATGTCCCCAACTCAATTATCCCCAACCTCCCTCCCCTCCCCCTTTCCCCTCAGCTCCACTTTGTAGCCCAAGGAATGTTCTCTCCCTCTGCAAGACCAACACACTACTCTGGTCTTTCTTTTCTTCCTTCGTTTTCTCTTAGCTCCCACATATGAGTGAGAACATGTGGTATTTATCCCTCTGTGCTCTGCTTATTTCATTCAATGTAAGTTTCTCCAGGCTCATCCATGTTGTTGCAAATGGGAGTATTTCGTTCTTTTTATGGCAGAGTAGTATTCCATGCTGTATATATACCAAAGATTCCTTATTCAATCATCCATTGATAGACATTTAAGTTGGTTCCATGTCTTGTCTATTGTAAACAGAGCTACGATGAACATGGGAGTGCAGGTATCCTTTCGACATGATGATTTCCATTCCTCTGGGTATATACCCAGAGGGAGATTGCTGGATCATATGGAAGATCTGTCTGTAGTTGTCTGAGAAACCTCCATACTGTTTTCCATAGTACTTGTACTAATTTACAGTCCTACCAACAGTGTAGGAGTGCTCCCTTCTCTACACAGCCTTGCCAGCATTTGTTATTCACTGCCTTTTTGATTATAGCCAGTCTGACTGGGGTGAGGTGATATCTCAATGTACTTTTAATTTTCATTACCCTGATGACTAGTGATGTTGAGCATTTTTTTATGTACCTGTTGGCCATTTGTATGTCTTCCTTTGAAAAATGTCTAATCAGCTCCCTTGCCCGTTCTTTAATTGGGTTTTTTTTTTTTTTTTTTTTTACTGTATAATTGCTTGAGTTCCTTGTACATTCTGGATATTAATCCTTGTCAGATGAATAGTTAGCAAAAGTTTTCTCCCACTCTGTAGGTTGTCGTTTCACTCTGTTGATTGTTTCCTTTGCTGTGCAGAAGCTTTTTAGTTTGATACAGTCCCATCTGTTTATTTTTTTTCTTTTGCTGCTTGTGCTTTTGGGCTCTTGTTCATGAAGCTTTTGCCCAGACCTACTTGCTGAAATGTTTCACCTATATTTTCTCTTAGTAATTTTACACTTTCAGGTCTTATACTTAAGTTTTTAATCCACTTTAGTTGATTTTAGTGTATGGTGAGAGATGCATAACTAGTTTTATTTTTCTGCGTATAGATATCCAGTTATCTCAGCACCACTGTTGAAGAGGCAGTCTTTTCCCCAATGTAGATTTCTGTTGCCTTTGTCCAATATCAGATGGCTGTAAGCCTCAGGGGTGATTTCTGTGTTCTCAATTCTCCTCTACTGGTCTAAATGTCTATTTGTATGCCAGTGCAATGCTGCTTTGATTACAATAGCTTTGTAGTTAATTTGAAGTCAGGTAGTGTTATACCTCTGGATTTATTATTATTATTATTATTTTTTGCTGAGTGTTGCTTTGGCTATTCAAGGTCGTTTGTTGTTCCATATGAAAGTTAAGATCGTTTTTTCCATTTCTGTGAAGAATGCCATTGGTATTTTGATGCGGATTTCATTGAATCTGTAGATCACTTTGGGTAGTATATACATTTTCACAATCTTAATTCTTCCAATCCAAGAGCATGGAATATCTTTCCATCTTTTTGTGTCTTTAATTTCTTTCAGACGTGGTTTTTAGTTCTCATTGTAGAGGTCTTTCACCTCCTTGGTTAAATTGATCTCTGGGTATTTTGTTGTTGTTGTTACAAATGTAAATGAGCTTACTTTATTTCTTTCTGATAATTCATTATTTCCACATATAAATGCAACTGATTTGGGGGCATTGATTTTGTATCCTGCAATGTTACTCAAGTTCCTAACCATCTCTAGGATTTTTTTGATAGTCTTTGGATTTTTCCCTATATAGTACCATGTCATCTGCACATAAAGTTTGACTAAGTATTTTCCAATCTGGATTCCGTTTATTTATTTCTCTTGCCTGATTGCTCTGGCTACTACCTCCAATACTATGTTAAATAGAAGTGGTAAGAGTGGGCATCCTTGTCTTGTTCCTGTTCCTAAGGGAAAGGCCCTCAGTTTTCCACCATTCAGAATGATACTGGCAGTGGGCTTGTCATAAATTGCTTTTATTGTGTTGAGGTATTTTCCTTCTATACCTAATTTGTTGAGAGTTTTTATTATGAAGGAATGGTGAATTTTATCAAATTATTTTTCAGCATCTATTGAGATAATCATAGGGTCTTTTTCCTTGAGTTTGTTAATGTGATGTATCACATTTATTGACTTTCATATGCTGAAGCATCCTTGCATCCCTGGGATGATCCCACTTGATCATAGTGTATAATTATTTTGATGTGTTGCTGTTTTCTTATTGCTAATATTTTGTTGAGGATTTTTGCATCTAGGTTCATGAAGGATATTGGCCTATAATTTTTTTTTTTGTTGTGTCTTTATCTGGTTTTTGTATCAGAGTTATGTTGGCCTCATAGAATGAGTTTGGGACAGTAGCTTCTGTTCCAATTGTTTGGAATAGTTTGAGGAGAATTGGTTTAACTCCTCTTTAAGAGTTTGTTAGAATTCAGCTGCAAAGCCCTTCAGACCCAGACTTTTCTTTTTTGGAAGATTGCTAATTACCAATTCAATCTCCTTGCTTGTTATTGGTCCATTCAGGTTTTCTATCTCCCCTTCTTTCAGTTTTGGTAGTTTATATGTGTCTAGAAACTTATCCATATCTTCTAGATTTTCATATTTGTTGTCATACAGTTGTTTATAATCATCTCTAATGAGTCTTCATATTTCTGTGGTTATCAGTTGTAATGTCTCCCTTTTCATTTCTGATTTTTGTTTTTTGCATCTTCTCTCTACTTTTTCTTTTGTTAACCTAGCTAATGGTTTGTCTATTTTATTTATCTTCTAGAAAAAGCAAGTTTTTGTTTTGTTGATCTTTCCTATGGTTTTTTGGGGGTCTCTGTTTCATTTAGTTCTGCTCTGATCTTAATCATTTCTTTCCATGTACTACTTTTAGGTTTGGATTATTGTTGTTTTTCAAGTTCTTTGAGGCATAGTGTTAGGTCATTTATTTGAAGTCTTTCTGTTCTTTTGATGTAAGCATTTATTGCAATAAATTTGCCTCTTAGCATTGCTTTTGCAGTATCCCACAGGTTTTGCTATGATGTGTCTTTATTTTCATTAGTTTCTAGAAATTTTTTGATTTCCTGTTTAATTTCTTCTTGGACCCATAGGTAATTCATTAGCCTATTATTTAGTTCTCATTTATTTGTATATTTTCCAGAGTTATGCATATTGTTAATTTTCAATTTTAGTCCATTGTGGCCTGAAAAGATACTTGGAATGATTTCAATTTTTAAAAAATTTGCTGAGACTAGATCTGTGACCTAATATATGGTCTATCCTGGAGAATGTTTCATAAGCTGATGAGAAGAAAGTATATTCTTTAGTTTTTGGGTGAAATATTCTGTATATATCTCCCAGATCCAGTTGGTCTAATCCTGTGTCTCTTTGTTGACACGTTGCCTGGAAGATATGTCACATACTGAGAGAGAGGTGTTCAGATCACCCCCTGTTAATGTATTAGGTCTTATTTTTTTCTTTAGGTCTAAGAGTATTTGCTTTAAATATCTGGGTGCTCCAGTATTGGGTGCATACATGTTTATGATTATTGTATCTTCTATGTGGATATATCCCTTTATCATTATATAGTGGCTTTCTTTTTCTCTTTTTATTTTTATTTTTTGGTTTAAAGTCTATTTTGTCAGACATGATGATAGCTAGTCCTGCTCATTTTTGGTTTCCATTTTTATAGTGTATCTTTTTCCATCCCTTCACTTTTAGTCTATGTGTATCTCTACAGGTGAGTTGGGTCTCTTGGAGATAGCATATACTTGTGTGTAGCTTTTTAATCCAATCAGTCAGTCTGTGCGTTTTGAATGGGGAGTTTAGTCCATTCACATTTAGGGTAGTTATTGACAAGTGTTGCTTAATTCCTGTCATTTAACTGCTTCTTGTTTAGATGGTTTAAATATCTTTTGATCATTATTTCGCCTTTTATTTCTCTTCTTTGGTGTTAGGTGGAAATTTAAGGTGGGGTGGAATGATTTAGCTTCTTTCTCTTTCTTGCTGGCATTTTTGTTTTAATGGTGGGTTTTGCTCTTTCTTGTGTATTTGTGATAGTGGTCACCATTATTGAGTTTCCAGATGAATTACTCCCTTGATAATTTTTTGCAGGGCTGGTCATGTGGTGGTGAACTCCCACAACTTTTGTTTGTCTGGGAAACACACTATTTCTCCCTCATTTCTGAAGGACAGTCTTGCTGGGTAAAGAATTCTTGACTGTCAAATTTTTTCTTTTATTATTTTGAATATGTCATTCTACTTTCTTCTGGCCTGTAGGTTTTCAGTTGAAAAGTCTGCTGTTACTCTAATGGGGGTTCCCCTATAAGTGACCTGGCACTTTTCTCTTGCTGCTTGTAGAATTCTCTCTTTGTCCCTGAGTTTTGCAAATTTAACTATAATGTGTCTTGGGGAGGATTTTTGGGGGGTTGAACCTGTTTGGGGACCTTTGAGTTTCCTGGATGTGAAAGTCTGTATCTCACTCTACACCTGGGAAGTTTTCTGTTACTATTTCCTTCAATAGGTTTTAAATAACTTTTCCTTTTACTCCCCTTCTGGAATGCTCACAATTCGGGTGTTAGAGTGCTTGAGGTTGTCTGCTATCTCTCTTAGATATTTCTCACTATTTTTAATTCATTTTTTTCTTTTTTTTTTTGTCTGCCTGAGTTATTTCAAAAAGACCATCTTCAAGCTCTAAAATTCTTTCTTCTCCTTGCTCTACCCTGCTGCTCAAGCTCTCAGTTGTGTTTTTTATTTCGAGTGAATCTTTCATTTCTAGAAGTTCTCTTTTTTTAAGGTATTCATCTCTTTGTAGATTTCCTCCTTCATATTCTGGATACTTTTTCTTCCTTCATTGTGTTCTCTAGTTGAGTCTTCCTTTATTTCTTCAAGTTTTCTTAAGATCATTGCTCAGAATTCTTTTTCCCACATTTCAAGGATTCCCTGTTCCATGGAGTCTGACTTTGGAGCATTACCATATTCTTTTGGTGGTGTCATTTCTTATTTATTTATAGTTCTAGTATTTTTCGTTGACCTTTGGTCATTTGGTAGACAGTTTGCTGCTTCTATTACACTGATGTTACCTGCAGAGTGGCCATGGTTGTTACTGAGGGGGTGAATTGTCTTTGCTTGACAGTATGTGTGGTGGTGGTTATATTAAACCATCTCGGGTCCTGTTCCAGAATCTGTGGTTGTAGAACGAGCCCCTAGCACCATGCAGTTCTGCTGGGCTCCCCTCGGTGGGTCAGGCCGCATGAGCTGGCGCCTGTTCAGGATTTCAGTGTCTTCTTGGTTCAGTCTTGGTAGTTTGTGTGGGTCCAGAAATTTGTTCACTTCCTCCAAGTTTTCAAACTTGCTGGAGTACTGTTGTTTATAATACCCACTAATGATTCTTTTTATTTCCATGGCATCAGTTGTAATGTCTCATTTTTTATTTCTAAGTTTTGTTATTTGTGTCTTCTCTTCTTCTTTCAGTTAGCGCAGCTAATGGCTTGTACTTTATTTTTTGAGGAAACTCCATACTGTTTTTCAAAATGGCTGTACTAATTTATAATACCACTATTGTATATAAAGGTTTCTATTTCTCCACATTTTCACCAGCACTTTTCTTTCATCTTTTTGATAATAATCAATCTAACGGGTAATTTGCATTTCTTTCATGATCAGAGATGTTGAAATTTTTTTTTCCATATACCTGTAGGCCATATGTGTATCTTCTTTTGAAAAATGTCCATTCAGATTCTTGGTCCATTTTTAAATTGGGTTACTTGTTTTCTTGCCTTTAAATCTAAATTAAAAAAAAAAAAACAAACAAACATAAATTTGAAAAAAAATAGGCAAAGGACTTGAATAGACATATCTCCAAACAACATATACAAATGGCCAATAAGCACATGAGAAGATGCCCACATCACTAATCATTAGGCAAATACAAATTGAAGAAACTGCTCCTCACCCATTTGGATGGCTATTATTGAAACAAACAGAAATAACAAGTGTTGGTCAGTAAGTGGAGAAATTGTAACCCTTTTATATCTCTGGTAGGAATGAAAGAGGTACAGCCAGTTCGGAAAACTGGTTGTTTCTCAAAAAAATAACCATAGAATTACCATCTGATTCAGAAATTCCACTTCTGGGTATTTATCTAAAGCAATTGAAAGCGAGATCTCAAACAGATATTTGCACACCCATGTTTATAGCAGCATTATTCATAATTAGACAAAACATGGAAGCCACCCAAGTGTTCATCAATGAATAAAGTGTTCATCCTACCTTCATCCTTACAAAGGAAGGATGTTCTGATACATGCTACAATATGGATGAATCTCAAAGATGTTATGCTGAGTGAAATAAGCCCTATATAAAAGGAAAAATTATGTAATTCCACTTATACGAGGTATCTAGTATGTTTGAATTCATAGAGTCAGAAAGGAGAAAGATGGTTGTCAGGGCCTAGAGGAGGCATTAATGGGGAGCTATCATTTAATGATTATGGGGTTTCAGCTTGGAGAAAATAAAAAGTTCTGGAGATGGATGATGGTGATAATTGTGCAAGAGTGGGAATGTACTGGATGCCACTGCAGCTATATACTTCAAAATGGTTAAATGATATGTTATATATTATGCATATTTTACTACATTTTAAAAGTTAAAATTAAAAGAAATGTTATTCAAAGGCTTAGACTCCACCCCATGCCACTCCATGATAGCAATTGTCTCACCACTTTGCCATCATTCTGTCCTTTTTGCAAGAAGCAACCACTTCTAATTTTGTAAAAATTTTCTACTACTGACCAAAGTAGTATCCTGTATTATTTATAGTTTCCTTATTCTTTACTTGATTAGTTTTCTTTTCCTCATAAAGAGTCAAAAGGTTTATCAAATACCAAGCAATACTTTCTTCCAAATGTATAAACATACAGATCATCTGTTATTTATTTATTTTTTCTAGAAGACTTCCTTCTGGCAACATCTGCATTATCTTTCTCTCAAATACCATCAAATAGCTGTTATAAATGAACTTCTCTTTGCAGTTTCCTATATCATAGTCCCTTTCTTAGATGTGAGTTCTCTTTCTCTTCATTTGTTACTTCATACTTATGAAGCAGTTCTTTAATAGAAAAGATGCATGGGAGATAACTTTTTGAGCCCTTAGATGCCTGAAAATACGTTTGTTTCATCTGGAAGTTTTTAGATCATAGTCCAATCTATTTTTTTTTTTAACATGAGTTGTCATATTTTTGAAACGTTAAGAGGTGCCCATTGTTTTTGGTTATATGCATCATGTTCTTATTTCATGGATGCAAATTCTTATTTCCCTAAAGACATTCATGGTAATTATTTAATTTTTTTTCTACTACCTGCATTGTTTTTCTTTTCCATAGTGCTTTTTTCCTCCTTGTTTTCTTATTTTGCCTTTTTTGCTCCACCTTTTTCTCAAATGTATAATTAATTTAGGCATTCTTATTTAAGAGTGAGACATTAAAAGCTCTATGTATGTGTGGTGATGTTAGGAGGGAGACATCATAGCCATTAGGTAGCAAACAGACCTTCTACCTAGGAAGTGGTATTCATTTTGTCTTTTATAGGTTTTTTTCTCTTGGACCCTCCATTTGCTCCAGAAAGAGCCCCTTTACTCACTTGCCAGGGGACTGGATACATCTGACTTTTAGCAGTGAGAAATAAAAGCGGGAAAAGTGTGGAGACATTGCTGTAAATACTTCATGAAGGCATTCATTTTTCCTGTTTTCAGTACTGCACTTAATTTCAAGGCTTTGCTTGTTTGATGTCCCCAAGTCAGAGACCTCTTCAGTTTTTTGGGGTTTTTTAAATTTTTTTTGTGACCAGCTGCACCGCGGCTCAGCCAGTGAGCGCACCAGCCATCCCTATATAGGATCCGAACCCGCGGTGGGATCCCAGCGCCTCACTCACCCGAGTGCGCCACAGGGTCGGCCCTTCAGTTTATTTTTTAACAAACAATAAATCCTTGGTCTCCTGAGGGGAAAGGAGAAAGTGAAGAGGTAGTTTTATTGTTGTAATCCTAGGGTTGCAGTTATTCAGACACTTTGCAACAATATTCCTATTTTACCTCCAATCCTCAATTGTACCTTCTTTAGTAACTTGTACTTTCAATACTGAGTCTTTGAAGGATTTTATAAAGTGAAATGGCTCACTTCTCAATATTATATTATCTCTGCAGGCATTTAAACTCAAACCTTCTTTCTTCTGCTAAGTCAATCACAAATACTCCATCTTAATCCATTCTTGTCCCCTCTCCTATTTTCATTCCAATTATGTTTATATATTGAAAGATAGATAGATAGATAGATGGATAGATGATAGACAGATAGATCTTACATTGTCATGTTAATGGGATTTTTAAAAGGAGAGGAGAAAAACATTTTTGTTCTAACTTTTATTCTAAATGGAAGTTCTTAAATGATATTTTAAATAAATGGTCCTTCTAATGTGTGATGATCTTTTAAAATAATCACCAGTGCAGTTTTGCTCTGTCATTTATTAATAACACTACAAACAAACATGTACTAAATATTATGACAGAGGAATTACTAAACCTTTATATTCCTCTACAAAAAAGTTGAATAGAGTAATATGCTCTATTTTAATTGCCAATGAATGTGAATAGTGAAACATAGAGTGTCAGAGTGGGTAGGAAAGTAGGAAAACTAATAGAGAAATTGACAACAAAGTTACAGCTAAGTAGTACATTCTGGGAGAGAGGAAAGGGACAAAGTTGAATATTCAAATGTTAAAGCAGATGAAAGAGAAGACAAGATAAAGGATGAATGTATTCTACTCAAAATTAATTCTTACTGCTGCATTCCTTTTATACACTAGGCTGGAGTTGGGCCTTTAGAGAATCAGGTTTCATAACATCAGGGCTACACAGAGCACTTGATTTCAAATAATACTACCACTTCTTTAAGACAGTCACACTAAAGCCACAAAATGGGAATGGCAGAGTAAATCAACTTAAGAGCTATGCTCAATAAATTACCCGAGGAATTCAATGTTGGAACTTTACTCTCTCATTCCTTAACATCATTTATTTAATTTTGGTCTGACTGATATTTAAACTTTAATCTAGTTGACTTTCTGACAAGACCACCTTGAGTACATATCCTCTTGTTTAAACTTCCCCTTTCATTTTTTCGTACATTCAAATTGTCTTTCCAAACTAACTTATGATATAGGTTTCTGGTATTGTTCATGCTTAGTTCTTTTGCTTTTGTCCTCTGACCCCCCAAAACCAGCCCTCATTACCCTGCTACCTTTATGTTGATAGTTATTAGTTTACAAAGATAAGATACTTAGAAAAGTTCATTTGAGCAAATTTTCATCATGAGAAATATATAATGTCAGTATGAGTACCATATCAGTAAATCCACTATTTCCTACCATGCCAAGGAAACTCTAGTTCAGTACATACCACTTTAATCAGGTGATAATTAACTAATGAATAAGTGCTATTGATTCATAATATATATTCTAAATAGATTGATTTTACACTTTTAATTAGTATGTTCAATATTATTCAATATGAAGATGGCCACTTAAGGGATTTCTTAAATCAATGAATTGTGCCTTTTTAAAATAAGGTCACAGTATCTACTTACAGTTTAGTTGAACATTCATTTAATTTGGTCATTATTCTTAGTTTTAATTTAAATAAAAATATCAAATGTTAATAGAACTTGGCCAACACATGTAGTATTTAAAATTATCTTTGTTTTACTAAAACTGTTTTGATGGCAAGGTCTGTACAAATATTTTTTAAACTTTTTTCTTGAAGTGCTTTGACAACAAAGACGTGTATATTTTAAGTGGCAACAAGAAATCATATGCTTTAGTAGAGAAGCCTAGCCAGAGAACTCATTCTTGAAAATAATAGGTACTTCTAGCATTCCAGAAATATCAACTCACAGAAACTGCTTCAGGATTGAAGTTTGTCCTTTAATTTTGGAACAATTTGCTCTTGATTTCATGGTCACTCACTCAAGGAAGATGGCAAGACATTGAGCCTTCCGTTAACATTGTGAAAGTTGTATTGCTACAGGAAACCTTCACCTTTTGTTCTGATATGAGCATCACAAAACACTCTACTTTTATGTGCTTTTAAGTCTAGTTTCTCACAGTAGGCTTAAAGGCATCCATTAGACTCAACAGGAATAAGGAGTCTGGAAAAATAAAATGTTCAATTTTTGCCTCCAAGCTGCTAAGAGGAAAAGCTATCCTAGCGAACATCTCCTTTGGTCATGAAACCAGTACAAAAATGATAAAAGAGCCACATGTAGGAAAGAGGCAATCAAAGGTTGAGTATATATCTAAAATAGACATGCAGGTGAATGAAGACAAGAGAAACTGATGTGCCATAATAAGTCTTTGGGACTGTTATAATGAAACACACAAATAAGAACCAAGTAGAAAAATTGAATGTGATCATGGTTAGAAAATAGTGAGTTCTACATATTTTTGCAAAAAAGTAGTAAATATGTAGATTATCTGTCTTCTGTTTGGGTTCTTAGGATTTTTCAGGTAAGCCGGGAAGAGAACATGATTATTAGCATTATAATGACTCTTCATGGACAGAAACCTCCTTTGCCCTAGCCAGATATATCCATGTAGAGGAATTTTGGCTGTAATAATTCTATTCTACACTCACTCAGAAAGAGAGCAAAGCCAAAGGAATGACTTACCTGATTATTTAGTTTGGGCAAATGAACTGAACTCAGTCCCCTTTACTATCTTTTAAGAATGTGCTTGACTGCAGACAAGGTACAATCTGATGTGTTCTTTGCAGTATGATAAGCTTAGTAGGATAGGTAGACTTTGTCCTGCAATTCAACACTTCCTGTGCCTAGATAAGTCAATCTATTGAGGTGAGAGGTAGAGAACAGAGTATTTAAAAGCCCATTTGGCTGGAAATCCAAAGTCACATTTTTGTATTTGCTCAGTGGAAAAGTCTGGGGGCTCAGGAAGAGATCTGTTGCAGGGGCAGAGTCACCAAAACAGCCTTTGCTAGAGCAATGCCTAGCAGAAATGTGGGGTTGGAGTTGCAGCAGAGAAACCACATCAGTGCCATGCCTAGTGGAGCGGTGGGAATGGGACTAACATGGAGACGCCAAACCTGTGGAGCTACCAGAGTGTAATGCCAGGTTGTGAGAGCTAAAGCATCACCTGAGACCAGGGAAGCCATAGAAGCAGAGCTTCTCAAGGACTTGGGGACCCAACCCCCACACCAGCAGGCAGAGGAGGTCAAAAATGGAGTCAAGGTACATGATTCGCCAGCTTTGTGATTCAATGCCTGCCCTGCTGGGTTTCAGACTTGTTTGGGACCTGTTACCCCTTTCTTTTGGCCTATTTCTCCCTTTTGGAATGGGAATATGTACCCTATGTTTCTCACACCATTGTATCTTGGAAATAGATAACTTATATTAATTTCACAGATGGGACTTTGAACTTTGGACTTTTGAGTTGAAACAAGTCTTTGGGGGATGAAATGAATGTATTTACATATGAAAAGGACATGAGTTTGAGGGGGCCAGGGGTGGAATGTAGTGGACTGAATTATGTCCCCCCAAAACTCACTGGAGCTTGAATTGTGTCTCCCAAGTTCTGAATATTAGAAACTTAGCCCCCACTGTGATTGTTAACAGGGTGGGAAATCCTATTATGTTAATTGTAAGGTGGAGCCTTGAAGAGGTTATTAGATTGTAGGACCGTGCAATAGTAAATGGATTTAAAAAGGTGGTCAGGGTGTGGTTCTGAGGGCTTTAAAAGAAGAGAGTCTCTCCGTCTCTCTCCCTGCTCTCTCTCTGCTTCCACCATCTTGCAGTGTGAGACCACTGTGTCGCTGTTGCCACCACCAGATGGACTTTGGACTCCCCAGCCTCAGAAACTGAAAGCAATAAATTTCATTTTCTTCATAAATAACCCAGTCTCAGGTATTCTGTTATAGCAACACAAAATGGACTAATATACTCAGTAATAAAGTTGATATTTTAATCTCCATATATCTGATTCCCATATCTTTCAAATGGAACTGACATTTGGTAGGGAAGAGGGAAGATATTTATTGGGTTCTCTATATAGCCTGGCATTAATTGCACAATTATTATGTTTCACACATTGTTCTCAGTGGTTTACAGACATTCTATCATTTAAGTTTCAAAATAAATTTCTTAGGTAAGTACTATAATTTTCCCCATTTTATAGACCAGCGACTTGAGAATAAAAGAGTTTAAATCATATGCTCAAAGTTGCACGGCTAAGAAGTGGTGGAGCCAGGCCCTCCAAAGCCCACACTCTTAATTATCATAGTGTCAATGTCAAGAGATGTGTAAAATTATGATCATTTTTTTTTTTTTTGAGAGGAAGATAGAAAAAAAGTTCATTTTCATAGTCAATATTTTTTACTCAATACACTATCTTTTCTTTTTCAGGGTCAAATTAAACTAGCTATGTGGTTTCCTAATATAAAATGGAGAGTGCTTTCTTTCAATTCACTGTAATTCTCTCATTAGAGAACATTCTACCTAGTCTTCTGTGTTCTTATATCTGACATAAGTGATACATAAAGTAGCCTCTAGAGATTGTTTCAAAGAATAAAAGCAATGGTTACAGATGGCAGTAGTCATTGCAGGTACAAGTGAGGTGATAGGCAGGATTCAGTTGGCAGGGTACTTTCTTATCCTCTATGCATAGAATGCTATCAAGAATAAAAAGGGCAGCCTGTCTTTTTATTACAAAAGCAGAGAAAAAAGATAGCATTAGATGAAATTATTTATCATTTTAAAGGCAAGGGGATCAGACCAAAAATAATCTTTTTTTTCATGAAATCCTTAAATTGATGTGCCATTCCAATTATTTTACATAAAATATGCATATAGAAGTAGTATCTGTGATCCTTCCTGACAAATCAAATGAACTACATGATGGTCTTCATATCTTTACAAGAAGCAAGACCTAGTCATTAGCTTGCTGCTATTGTACTAGGCAGACAATTTATTGCCAAGCACTTGTCAGTAGGAAAAAATATCTACTTTTTCTAGGCACTCTCAATGGCACTGACATTTACTCAGAATAAATATAACATGGATTGGCTCAGTACAGCTCAGGATGACAGACATGACATTTACTGCTGCCATACTCTAGCCAATATTTTGATGATAAGGTCTTGGATGTCCCATGGAATTGGTGAAATATAATATCAAACCTAATGGATAGTCTATTTACCTCTTTGCTAAGTCGTAAGAAGAAATAAATTAAGGGCCTGTGTGTTGATGTACTATGGGAGAGAAACCCAAGTGAATTAAAATATATTTCCTGCCAATTACCCCAGATAATTCTATTCATTGGTCGGTTTATATTTTCTTTCATGTCTGTGAATTTGTTAGCCTTAAGCAAGCTATTTCTCACTTCCATGGGTGTTTCAAACATGCTGTATTGTTCTGCAATTAATATTAAAGAAAAAATTTATATATGTTTGCATTAGAGCAAAGTTCTCTCTCACTGTTGCTTTCTTACTCTATCTCACTTTCTCCCCTCACAAACACATAATATGACACATATTTTAAATAAACATGCTGATATGCAAAATAAATGTATGCTTCTCAATGTTTCCTTTATATATTATATGAAATTCTATTGATAGTAACATTCGATTCTTTTCAAAAACAGTTATATACACATATATTTTACATATATAGATATTTCTTAAGATTTAAGCTTCTTTTTCTGAAAGCATCATAGACTTAAAGTGTGGTGTGGGAAAGGGAAGATGTTGATCAAAAGGTACAATATTTTAGTGAGACTGGAGGAATAAGTTTTAGTGATCTATTGTACTGCACTCTGATCATAGTTAATAATAACATATTTCAAAATTGCTAAAAGAATAGACTTTTAATGTTCTCAGCACAAAAAAAATAAGTTGGTGAGGTGATGGATATGTTAATTAGCTTTATTTAATCTTTCTACAATGTATACATAGATCAAAACCAGCACATTGTGCCTCAAATATACATAATTATTATTCATCAATTAAAAATAAGTAAGTAAATAAAGTGTGACATGGGTTACATGTTAAGTTGTATTTTAACTATAATTTTAGTCAAAAGATGAGAGAGTAAATGAAATCCTGATCTCTCTTTTGTACTTAAGTCTCATTAAAATTGATGAAGCTATCCTATAACTTAGAGAAATAAATTGTTTTTTCATTTATCCTCACCGATGGAGTCAGAGCATGATTTCTAGCCCTCATAATAATCTCTGGTATTTCTCTCTCTCACTGGCATGGATGATATATAGCTATACCTACCTCTCAGCTCTCACGCAAAATAAAACCAATGCAAATGCCTTTCTTCCAAAGAATTTTCAAGCCATGGACTTGTCTCCAATGCAGATTATCAATAAACTGATCCATTATTCCAATGATCTTGACCATGTTAACTGAATAAGACCGATTTTCTGTCCAGATCCATTAACTCTGCAGACAGCATTCCTTAAATTCTCTCTTGGAATATTTAAGGCCAATGACATATCTACATGAGCCAGGAAATGATGAGCTCTTCCTATAGGTAGAGGACTATAGTAGGTCCAGTGAAAAGGGAAGAGATTTGTTCCCAATTATTAAGGAGATTCTTTGGCCAAGAGAAATTTATTTTATAGTTTCACGTGTTCATTTTCATTTCATGGTATAGTTGTAGTTTCAAAATATAGGGATTAGCTAAAATTTTTTTCTTGGCATAACTAAGGAGAGACTCTCCATACATTGTCATGATCATTCTTTAACTTTTTACCCTATACACATGATTACTTACTTTTAGCTTTTTCTGATAACCCTATAAAGATCACAATAACCCTATAAATAAAGACTAGTAGGACTTAAATCAGATAAACCAGTTGATTTAATTCCAGCATCTTCTCACAACACCCAGCTTCATCTTCCCCAAAAGACAGAAATCCAGATTTGTGACACAGCTTTATTACTAAGGTTGTATTGTAAAACTAATACTTTTTTCTATCATTTACTTTGCTCTCTTTTCTCAGTTCTTATATCATTCCATTTTCAAATTGGGAAATCAAATCATTCATAAGTGTTATTTGCTAATAATAGAACAAAACACAACAATAAACACAGATTTGTATGCTATGGCATCTAAACAGATGGTTCCTAGAAAGCAAACACCTGCAAGCCATCTGCACCACAGTGATTCCAGTGACTGAATTGGAAGCTAGGAATAATCTGAGCCAAAATATCTAAACCCCAAACTGCCTGGCTGAAGCTGATAAACTGAAGATAGTAAATGTATCTTACCACACATGCCAATTCTGATCATCTGGTAGTGGTTGCCTGGAGTGCTATGTAGAAAAGAAATGAAAAATGATACCAACTCTTACTAGGAAAGGATACCTTGATTGAGTAGATGGGGGCAATGGCCATGGATGTGAAGTGTTGAGAAGCATGCAAAATAATTGCCATTCCTGACTTAGGCAGCAGTTACAGCTAAAGAAGCCATTTTATATAAATAAAGTCAGAGTCATCACTTCTGATTCTGTGTGTGTGTGTGTGTGTGTGTGTGTGTATGTGTGTGTCCTACCATTTTGAAGTTCTGAAGTTTGGAGAAAATTTTCATTTTTTATTTTGTGTCAGTTCTGCTTAATAATTGGAAATAATCTTACCTTTGAATCTTTATGAGTCATATATATGCACATACACACACATTATAATGGAAATAGAAAATTAACCACAAAAGTGTTCAATTGTATAACCTTATGCTCTATTCACAAATGAGCCAACTGTCATGTAACAGTGTGTTTACTAACTCTAGGCATTTTACTCTTTAACCAAGAAGCTACATCTAGTAACTATGATCTGTCTGCTGACTCCCATGCCACAATTCATAATTAAAAAAAAAGAAACATTCCATTAGGAAGACCTAAGAGAAAGAGAGTTGTAAAAAATAAGATGAGATGGAAAACAGGGGACTCTTGGAAGAAGGGGGTGAGTTCAAGAATAAGGAGAATCTATGACCTTTTGAAGACCCAGTGTGTATTTACATGGAACTACTTTCCACAGACTATGGAAATGAGGTTTAATTATTTAAGTAAATCAAGGAGGAAGAAAAGTAGAAAATTCTAAATAATGTGTAAATACCAGGTAAAGTTGTTCTTAGCAGTCCACTGTAATTCTTTTTTTTTTTTTAATTTTATTTTGTCGATATACATTGTAGCTGATTATTGCTCCCCATCACCAAGACCTCCCTCCCTTTTCCCTCCCCCCTCCCCCCAACAATGTCCTTTCTGTTTGCTTGTCGTATCAACTTCAAATAATTGTGGTTGTTATATCTTCTTCCCCTCCCCGTTTTTTTTTTTTTTTTTTTTTTTTGTGTGTGTGTGTGTGTGTGTGTGTGTGTGTGAATTTATATATTAATTTTTAGCTCCCACCAATAAGTGAGAACATGTGGTATTTCTCTTTCTGTGCCTGACTTGTTTCACTTAATATAATTCTCTCAAGGTCCATCCATGTTGCTGCAAATAGCAGTATTTCATTCGTTTTTATAGCTGAGTAGTATTCCATTGTGTAGATGTACCACATTTTCCGTATCCACTCATCTGATGATGGGCATTTGGGCTGGTTCCAACTCTTGGCTATTGTAAAGAGTGCTGCGATAAACATTGGGGAACAGGTATACCTTCAACTTGATGATTTCCATTCCTCTGGGTATATTCCCAACAGTGGGATAGCTGGGTCGTATGGTAGATCTATCTGCAATTGTTTGAGGAACCTCCATACCATTTTCCATAGAGGCTGCACCATTTAGGACACTTCAATCAGTTTTTTTCTGTGTCCCAGGAGTTATGAGACACATTTTTCTACACTTCATCCTGATGTGAGTCTGTACCCTCTAGATACATGCACAATATGTTTATAGCAGCATAAAGACTGTACGACATCACATCTAGTACCACACTGGTGTGGAATAATTTCTTCATGACTTCCTTTCAGCCAAACTGCTTGGGTCATTCTGATTCTACCTTTCTATTGCTCTAATAGTAGAACAGAGCTCAAGCCTTGGCCAATCAATTTCATCGGGGATCAAGACTTTGTTTTTCGCCGTATATCAACTCATTTTCCCAGTGGAATTTCTTCCACAAAGGATGCTTTTAAAATCTTTTTCTTTGCTCTTCAGAAACTTTACTATGATGTATGCAGATGTGAATTTGTTTTACCTATCTTACTTCATGTATACTGAGCTTCCTACATATGTGGATTTATGTTATTTATCAGTTTCAGAAAATTATCAGAAATGATCTTTTTTAAATATTTTATCTCCAATAGGGTTTCAAGATGGCAGTGGCTGTGGCTGCTGGCGCAGAGTAGCTGAGGTGGAAAAGGCGGCCACTGGGCCTCAGGCAGCCGGGAAACTTGTGGACCTTCCTCTTGCCATCTCTTAAGGGAGGACCGCTGCTGCTGGCCGGTCATGGGGGGTGACCGCCACTTTGCCCCCGGCAAGAGAGGCTGCCTCATTTACAGGCAACAGCTTTGAAGTGTGGAGCAGGAAAAGAACTGTTTCTTAGCTGCAAAAGCGAGTCTCGAAACAGGGAACACGGCGCCAGGGCTGCTGTGGATGCAGCCAGGATCTCAGAGGCCGGGGCCGCACTGAAGGCGTCCAGCTGCTCTATTCAGGATTCGAGGTTTCAGGCCGGCATTAAAGAAGATTCCTGGGAGCGCCCGAGCCGCGCCGCGACTGAACAGCCCGAGGCGGCAGCGGCCGAGAACACAGAAGGCGACAAACCAGAGACAGAGAGCGAGCACTCGACCTGGCACAACCCTGTGAGTGACCCTTGGCCCAGTTCTGTTCGGGGGGCGGATGCCCACGTGGCTCCCGCCTGCACCACCAGGCCACTCACCGCCCCGGTGCTGCCTCCATTTTCCCAGGTGCGGACAGCTCCGCCCTGCTCGGCCATCACTGAGCCCTCCCACTTGCTTGGCCCGGCGCGGGGCTTTCCAGAGCCTGCGGGCCGGCCTCCTCTCCCACTCCCTCCCCAGTTCTCTGGCGGGGCTGGTGGCGTGGGGCATCCCCGGCCACTGTTGGGAGGGCAAGGAAGTACGGGCGGGCCGACTGTCACTCCACCACACCCTGGACTCCGGCCCCGGTAAGCTTCCTGTTACTGGGAGGCAGATACCATCTCTGCGGCCACCAGTTTGGAAAAAAGCCTAACAAATTTCTGGTTGGGAATAGTGTGGTAGGAGAGTTCCCAGGTCCGCTTGAACCTGCCGGAAAGCAGGCTGCAGGCGGGCGCTAGGCTCGGTTTATACCGGGGGGATACAAAGGTGAACAAGACCCGAGAAAGATCTACACAGTGCTACAAAGGCACCCAGAGAGACCGGTCGTCTGTGCCTAGCAGAAACCTGGTAGACTTCCTGGGCGAGGCGGTGCCGAGCAGGGTCTTGAAGGCCCAGCTGATAGACGAGGGGTGCAGAAGACACGCCCCAGCACAGCACAGTGCACACAGAGGGGGGAGACGTGCGGCCAGGGAGGCGGAGACTCGACAGAAACCACACACCCGGTGGTGTCGCCACTGCACGATCTAACAGCCTGGGCCAGAGCACACGGAATGGGGAGAAGTCCTGCACAGGAAGTGAAAGCTCAACAGAGATCACACACCCTGTGGTACGTGATCCACCAGCCCAGCAGAGTCCAAGCTTACCAGAAAGATGGCTCCCCGGAGAAGCCCAAGACCCGAGGCAACCACACACACAAGGCACTAGAGGCCAACTGAGCAGTCACGGAGGGAGCCATACCAAATTGGCAACCACAGCAACATCCTAGTTAGTCATTAGTCTCAAACCGGTGGTCTGTGCAAACCCCTGCCACAATGAAGAAACACCAAAAAAAAAGATACCAGAAATACAAAAAATCAAGAAAGTACACCACCAAAAGTTAATAAATCTCAAACTCTAGATACTATAGAACAAGAAGCCCTTGAAATGACTGACAAGGAATTTCGAGTGATAATTCTAAGGAAACTGAATGAGATGAAAGAAAACTCAGCTAGACATCATGATGAAATGAGGAAAAGTATACAGAATCTGAAAGAGGAAATGTACAAGGAAATCAATGTCCTGAAAAAAAATGTAGCAGAACTTGCTGAACTGAAGAAGTTATTCAGCGAAATAAAAAACACAATGGAGAGTTTAACCAGCAGGCTTGTCGAAGTTGAAGAGAGAACCTCTGAACTTGAAGATGGGCTGTTTGAAATAACACAAGCAGACAAAAAGAAAGAAAAAAGAATCAAGGACATTGAAGAAAATCTGAGAGAGATATCAGACAACCTCAAGCGCTCAAATATCCGAGTCATGGGTATTCCAGAAGGGGAGGAAAATGGAGATTCCATTGAAAACATATTCAACAAAATAGTGGCAGAAAACTTCCCAGGTATAGGAAAAATCACAGATCTTCAGATCCAGGAAGCTCAACGATCTCCAAACGTATTCAACCCAAAAAGGCCTTCTCCAAGACATGTCATAGTCAAATTGGTGAAACTTAGAGACAAAGAGAGAATCTTAAAAGCTGCAAGAGAGAAGCGTCAAATCACCTATAAGGGAGCCCCAATCAGGTTAACATCAGACTTTTCATCACAAACCCTAAAAGCTAGAAAGGAATGGGATGATATTTTCAAAATACTAAAAGACAAAGATTGCCAGCCAAGAATACTCTACCCTGCAAGGCTATCCTTCCGAAATGAGGGGCAAATAGTATATTTCTCAGACAAACAAAAACTGCGGGAGTTCACTACCACAAGACCACCCTTACAAGAAATCCTCAAGGGAGTACTGGGTTTGGATCCTGAAAAATAACTACCACTGCCATAAAAACCCAAGAAAAATCTAAACCCGCTAGTATAATAAAAATGGCATTCATGAAGAGAAAACAAGCTAACAAAAACACTATCTACAACCTAAGGAACCAACAAACACAGAAAACAAACAGTAAATCAGAAAGCAAGGAACAAAAGACACCTAAGACAACCAAACAACCAATAAAATGCTAGGAATAAATCAACACCTTTCAATAACAACTCTTAATGTAAAAGGCTTAAATTCCCCAATTAAAAGACACAGACTGGCCGAATGGATCAAAAAGCAGGACCCAACTATATGCTGCCTACAAGAGACCCACCTCACCCATAAAGATTCACATAGACTAAGAGTGAAAGGATGGAAAAAGATTTACCAAGCAAACAGAAGAGAAAAACGAGCTGGAGTAGCTATTCTTATATCTGACAAAATAGACTTTAAACTAAAAACCATAAAAAGAGACAATGAGGGACACTACTTAATGATAAACGGACTGATCCATCAAGAAGACATAACAATCATAAATATGTATGCACCCAATGTTGGAGCAGCCAGATTTATAAAACAAACTCTATTAGACCGAAAGAAGGAAATAGACACTAATACCATAATAGCAGGGGACCTGAACACCCCACTGTCAATATTAGACAGATCATCTAGGCAAAGAATCAGTAGAGAAACACAAGATCTAAACAAGACTCTAGACCAATTGGAATTGGCAGATATCTACAGAACATTCCACCCAACAACCTCAGAATATTCATTCTTCTCAGCAGCACATGGATCATTCTCCAGGATAGATCACATATTAGGTCACAAATCAAGTCTCAATAAATTCAAAAAAATTGGAATTATCCCATGTATCTTCTCAGACCACAATGGATTAAAACTAGAAATTAATAACAAACGAAACTCTGGAAACTATACAAACACATGGAAATTAAACAGCATTCTACTTAATGACATATGGGTCCAAGAAGAAATCAAGCAGGAAATCAAAAAATTTCTTGAAACTAATGAAAACAATGATACATCATACCAAAACCTGTGGGATACTGCAAAAGCAGTATTCAGGGGAAAATTTATTGCATTAAACGCTCACTTCAGAAGAATAGAAAGATGGCAAGTGAACAACCTAACACTTCACCTTAAAGAACTAGAAAAACAAGAACAATCCAAACCTAAAGTTAGCAGACGGAAAGAAATCATTAAGATCAGAGCAGAACTGAATGAAATTGAAAACCAAAAAACAATTCAAAAGATCAACGAATCAAAAAGTTGGTTTTTTGAAAAGATAAATAAAATCGACAAACCATTAGCATGGCTAACAAAAAAAAGAAGAGAGAAGACTCAAATAACAAAACTTAGAAATGAAAAAGGCGATATTACAACTGATTCATCTGAAATACAAGGAATCATTCGAGACTACTATAAACAACTATACGCCAACAAATTTGAAAATCTGGAGGAAATGGATAAATTTCTGGACACACACAAGCTCCCAAAACTGAACCACGAAGATGTAGAAAATTTGAACAGACCAATAACAATAAAGGAGATTGAAGCTGTTATCAGAAGGCTCCCAACAAAGAAAAGCCCAGGACCAGATGGATTCACAGCAGAATTTTACCAAACATTCAAAGAGGAATTGACACCGATTCTTTACAAACTATTCCAAAAGATTGAAACGGACGCAAATCTCCCAAACTCATTCTATGAAGCAAACATCATCCTGATACCAAAACCAGGTAAAGATATAACCAAAAAAGAAAACTACAGGCCGATATCCTTGATGAATATAGATGCAAAAATCCTTACTAAAATACTAGCAAACAGAATACAGCAACACATACGAAAAATTATTCATCACGATCAAGTGGGATTCATCCCAGGGATGCAAGGTTGGTTCAACATACGCAAATCAATAAATGTGATACACCATATTAATAAACTCAAACACAAGGAACATATGATCATCTCTATAGATGCTGAAAAAGCATTTGATAAAGTTCAGCACTCATTCATGACAAAGACCCTCTATAAGTTAGGTATAGAGGGAAAGTATCTCAACATAATTAAAGACATATATGCCAAACCCACTGCCAATATCATCCTGAATGGGGAAAAGCTGAAAGCTTTTCCTTTAAGAACAGGAACTGGACAAGGATGCCCACTCTCACCACTCCTATTCAACATAGTGTTGGAAGTACTAGCCAGAGCAATCAGAGAAGAGAAGGAAATAAAGGGCATCCAGAATGGAAAAGATGAAGTCAAACTGTCCCTGTTTGCAGATGACATGATCCTATATATCGAACAGCCTAAAACCTCTACAAAAAAACTGTTGGAATTGATAAATGATTTCAGCACAGTAGCAGGATACAAAATCAACACACAAAAATCAGTAGCATTTCTTTTCTCCAATAGTGAACATGCAGAAAGGGAAATCAAGAAAGCCTGCCCATTTACAATAGCCACCAAAAAAATAAAATACTTAGGAATTGAGTTAACCAAGGCGGTGAAAAATCTCTATCATGAGAACTACAAACCACTGCTGAGAGAAATTCGAGAGGATACAGGACGATGGAAAGATATCCCATGCTCTTGGATTAGAAGAATCAACATAGTGAAAATGTCCATACTACGCAAAGTGATATACAAATTCAATGCAATACCCATCAAAATTCCAAAGACATTTTTCTCAGAAATGGAAAAATCTATTCAGACATTTATATGGAACAATAAAAGACCACGCATAGCCAAAGCAATGCTGAGCAGAAAAAATAAAGCTGGAGGCATAACACTACCTGACTTTAAGCTATACTACAAAGCTATAATAACCAAAACAGTATGGTACTGGCATAAAAACAGACACACTGACCAATGGAATAGAATAGAGAATCCAGAAATCAACCCACACACTTACTGCCATCTGATCTTTGACAAAGGCACCAAGCCTATTCACTGGGGAAGGGACTGCCTCTTCAGCAAGTGGTGCTGGGATAACTGGATATCCATATGCAGGAGAATGAAACTAGATCCATACCTCTCACCATATACTAAAATCAACTCAAAATGGATTAAGGATTTAAATATACACCCTGATACATTAAAACTTCTTAAAGAAAACATAGGAGAAACACTTCAGGAAATAGGACTGGGCACAGACTTCATGAATACGACCCCAAAAGCACGGGCAACCAAAGGAAAAATAAACAAATGGGATTATATCAAACTAAAAAGCTTCTGCACAGCAAAAGAAACAATTAAAAGAGTTAAAAGACAACCAACAGAGTGGGAGAAAATATTTGCAAAATATACATCTGACATAGGATTAATATCTAGAATATATAAGGAACTCAAACAACTTTACAAGAAGAAAACAAGCAACCCAATTAAAAAATGGGCAAAAGAGCTAAGTAGGCATTTCTCTAAGGAAGATATACAAATGGCCAACAGACATATGAAAAAATGCTCAACATCACTCAGCATCCGGGAAATGCAAATCAAAACCACATTGAGATACCATCTAACCCCAGTTAGGATGGCTAAAATCCAAAAGACTATGAACGATAAATGCTGGCGAGGCTGCGGAGAAAAAGGGACTCTCATACATTGTTGGTGGGACTGCAAAATGGTGCAGCCTCTATGGAAAATGGTATGGAGGTTCCTCAAACAATTGCAGATAGATCTACCATACGACCCAGCTATCCCACTGTTGGGAATATACCCAGAGGAATGGAAATCATCAAGTCGAAGGTATACCTGTTCCCCAATGTTTATCGCAGCACTCTTTACAATAGCCAAGAGTTGGAACCAGCCCAAATGCCCATCATCAGATGAGTGGATACGGAAAATGTGGTACATCTACACAATGGAATACTACTCAGCTATAAAAACGAATGAAATACTGCCATTTGCAACAACATGGATGGACCTTGAGAGAATTATATTAAGTGAAACAAGTCAGGCACAGAAAGAGAAATACCACATGTTCTCACTTATTGGTGGGAGCTAAAAATTAATATATAAATTCACACACACACACACACACACACACACACACACACACAATAGCCGGGGGGGGGGGAGAAGATATAACAACCACAATTATTTGAAGTTGATATGACAAGCAAACAGAAAGGACATTGTTGGGGGGGAGGGGGCAGGGAGAAGGGAGGGAGGTCTTGGTGATGGGGAGCAATAATCAGCTACAATGTATATCAATAAAATAAAATTAAAAAAAAAAATATCTTATCTCCTCTATTTTTCTCTTTTTTGTTTCAGGATCTCTGATTAAATGTATTTATATATTAGACCTTTCATTACATCTTCCAACTCTCTTAGCCCCTTTTTCCACTTTTCATTTTCTTTTCTTTATCCATGCTTCATTCTAGATATTTTCTTCTAATCTATCTGCCACTTCTGAAATTTTCTCTTCGGTTATTTCTAATCTACTGTTAAACCATTCTTTGTGGTATTTTTTGACTTAGATGATTATACTCATTTTTTCTTGACATTTAGTTCTGCTCTTTTGCAAATCTGCCTACTGGACATTTTAAAGGTATCTTCCTCCTTAGTCATTTTTCAATATCGTCTTTAATTTTCTTAAACATTTCATACATTAACAAAATATTCTATGTCTGATATTGCCAATTTCCAAGGTATTTAGGAACCTAATTTTATTTGTTGTTTTTATGATTCTTGTTCATACTTCCATGTTTTCTTGTTTGTTGTTTTCTTACTGTGACATATATAGTTGAATTTAATAATCAGAATCCTGAGGGACTAACAGAGCAGGTGTTTTAATCTAGAAGGATACATCTGAATTTACTTTTGCCATGTACTTGTAGGGTATTACAGGTCTGAAAGCACCATAATTTAATTTCTAGGACCACAAATTCTTGACCACGAGGACAGTTTAAATTCAAACTCCAGGCCCACATGAAATCAGAGTTATTCTTTAAATCCTTAGAGGAGACTATTTTTCCTCTTTAGAGCAAGTGCAAAGCCAGAAATGTTGCCTCACCATCTCCTTTTAGCCTATACCCTCTTCCAGTGAGGATGTATCAACTTTTATTCAAACGGCAGATCCATTTTCCACATTCCAATTTCTCCTGCCTCTGTGATTTTGGACATGCTACTTTTTTTCCCCATGAGATTACAGATTTCCTGTACTCACTCAATACTCAAGAAGATATATATTACATAAAAACCCAATTCTGTTATTCACCATTGTTCTGACTCTTGCTCATATTCCCATACTTTAAAAAAAAAAATTATCCAACACCTGAGTGTTTTGTGATAGCACAAGTCTTTTCAAATACATGGATTACCATAATACCTCTATGACTTTCATACTATCAATATGTATGGAATGTGGGAAAAATGGATCAGGAACAAGGAAACCTGAGTACTCATATCTGCTCAGCTACTAAAACTATGCAACCTTGGAGGAATATCTGAATATTCTTAAGTCTGTTTCTATGTCTGCAAAATGTTGCTCATTCTTTTTTAAGTTTCTGCTATTTAATGATAAAACTTTCCCCCCAAAATATCTTATATGCAACATCAGTAGATTATAAAGAAAAGGCACAGTTGCTATGATTAAAGTAGGAAAAGAGAGGCTTAAAACCCATGCTTTCAATTTCTTCCTTCTAATCCACTCTTCTATTATGGCTGTCCCGAATGTACCTCTGCAGAACTCTATGATTCTGTTAAATACATTTAGGAAATCGCTATAGTAAGTGATCTCTTAAGGGCCTTCTAATTTTAAGAATATGCAGATATAAGTGAGAGCTTCCTCTTTCCTTTCCTGAACAAGTTCATCCTAAAGCTATTAGGTGGGCAATCAAGAACTGTGGATAGGTAAAGAGGCTGAACTGTGGTGGCCCAGTGTGGGGTGTAAGGACATGAACAAAGTGAGGATGACTTCTGTGGTAGAGGGTTGTCTGGTGCAGGTAGTTGGAGACTTTAGGAGTGAATGAATCATTTGCATAAAAGAGCTGCTTTAATAAATACTGGAGCCTAAGTGGATAGGTGAGCACTGACTGAGGAGGTAGGGGATTGTCCCAGAACAGAGTCTCAAAATCCAGAAGAGGTGGGGATGACTCAGGAGTGGTATTGTACTAGCTTGGTAAGGTTTGTCAGAACACAGGCAGAGAAAGTAGGCCTTCCATGTGTACTGTTGGATCTAAAGTATTTAAGTTTGAATAAAAATGAAGACCATTAGCCTGGGTACCAGAAGCAGAATAATTTTTGATACGTGGAGGATAAATTACAAAATTAAATATGTCAAAAATAATGGGAGCCAGGTTTCTCACTGTTTGATTTGATTTGAAAGTACACAATTTTCTAGATAAAAAGAAAGAAAAGGATATCTATATCTATATCCATATCTATGTACACACACAAAATATCTGGAAAATAAATTAATAGGTATATAGATACATTCAGAAACATTAGAAACACACACAAGTGCACACACAAACATACATAGTTGATCCTCATTATTTACTTATTTTGTATCTGCAAATTTGCCTTTTTGTTAAAATGTATTTTTAATCCTAAACTCAATACTTGCAGCAATTTTGCTGTCATTTGTGGGCACATACAGAGCAACAAAAATTTGAGTTTCCTGATGTGCACATTCCCAGATAAGGTTGAACAAGGCCACACATTGCCTTTTTGTTTCGGGTCTCATACTGTAAACAATCGTCCTATTTGAAGTATATTTAGTGCCATGTTTTTCACATTTTTGTTTCATTTTGCTTTGTTTGGTGGTGATATTCCTACTTAAAATGACCCCCAAGCATATTGCTGACATATTATCTACTGTTCTGAAGCACAAGAAGGCTGTGATGTGCCATAAAGATAAAGTATATATGTTAAATAAGTTTTGTCCAAGAATGAGTTATAGTGTGGTTGGCTGTGAGTTCAATATTAATGAACTAACTATGTACATTAAAAGGAGGTCTAAACAGAAATCCACATGAACAAGGTTATTGGTAAATAAAGATTTTGTGGCCAGAGCTTCCCAGGAACATAACCCTATACTTCCTTAGGAATAATGGTACAATATTTACTAATTCAGTGTTTATGGTATTTTTATAGAACATAATTACTACAGATAATGAGAATCAACTATGTATATATGCATATCTATACCTAGATATATAAAACTATAAATGTGTGTATGTACATATGATTATATATATTTTCTAGCTCTGTTCACTAAAAATCCTGTAAGCAATGACGTCTCAATAGAAATAAGCACCTCCAACATGCAGATCTTCAGTACTAATACTATTTTCTACCCAAAGGAACTGAAGTTGCCTGGAGAAATTACTGATGCCAAGACAGGGCAAGGAAAGCTAAAGATAATTCTGGAACAGCAATTGGGGCCAGGGGAAAAAAAGTGCCCACCAAATGATGGGGGCATGTCAAAAAAAACCCACAGAAACCATCTTGCAGAGACTTTCACTGGCCAAGGGAAGTAGAACGATGTATTCAAAGTGCTAAAAGAATAAAAGGTCAACCAAAAATGCTATCTACAACAGAAATGTCATTCAAAGACAAAGGAGATAGTAAAACATTCCCAAATAAACAAGAGCTAAGGGAACTCATTAGCACTAGATATTCCCTACAAGAAATGTTAAAAGGAATCCTTCAAATAGAAATGAAAGGATTCTAGACAGTAACTAAGAGCTGTATAAATATGTAAATATCTCCCATAAAGGTAAATATATGAACAAATAAAAAAACGAGTATTATTGTAATTTTGTTTTTTAACTCAGATTTTATTTTCTACAGGATTTAAAAGACAACTACATCAAGCTGAAAAGCTTTTGCACAGCAAGGGACACTGTCAACTAAGTGAAGAGACAACCTACAGAGAGAGAGAAGGGATACCTGCAATCCTATGTTTATTGAAGCTCTATTTTCAATAGCCAAGAGTTGGAACCAACCTAAATGTCCATCAACATAAGACTGGATAAGGAAAATGTGGTATATATACACAATGGAATACTACTCTGCTGTAAAAAGGAATGAAATGCTGTCATATGCAGCAACATGGATTAACTTAGAGAAAATTATATATAGTGAAATAAGCCAGGCACACGAAGAAAAATACTACATGTCCTCATTCATAAGTGAGAGCAAAAATAATAATAATAATAATGATAATGATAAAATAAAAAAAATAAAGAGAGAAAGAAAGATATAATAATCACAATGATTCTTTGAAATTTCAAAAGGAAAGAACAAGAACTGAAGACACCATAGGTGGGAAATGGGGAGGAAGGTTACTGAGCAATTGGTCAAGGGCCACAAAAAAGAATGATTACATTGTGTAATGATAAATATAGTAATTACCCTGATTTAAGGATCATGCATTGCACATAGGTATTGATATTCAATGCTGTACCCCACAGTTGCATACCATTAATTGTGTTTCAATTAAAGACAAATAAATGAAAAAAGAAAAGAAACAAAGATTCTAATGACTGTATTCTTAGTGGTAAATAGATCACTGATAGCCCGTGGCATGATCTGGCAATAGAGATATGCAAAATATTACCATTGGATAATCCTAACCAACTACTTATTAGACCAAGGAGCTGGGTGACAGCACATATGATTCCTTCAGATATTTTAGTCAAAATAACAAAACACAAAGAGATTGGCTGATTGTTCCTAATGTTGCTGGACAAAGTGGGAAAAGAAAAGGACGAGACGAAAATTTGAATCAAGCACCACATAAACGACCTAAAATCTTCCATGCCTGTCCTGGAGGAGACTCTTATTTCCTGTAGCTGCAAAGCTGATACTGATCAAAATAAAATTAAAAATTTTATCTTACAACTGGCTGAATGAGAATGCAAGTAAACCCCCCTGTGTCACAGGGTGTTTACTGTTAAAGTGAGGAAAATTTGGGGGAAGAAACAATATTCTACACTTTGTAATGGGAATATATAGGAAGAAGCTAATGAAGCTGGGGTCATCAATCCCCTAAATTCTGATGGGTCTTCTTCACCTGTTGAGACAGCTTCTACACTCCCAGTGTAAGAGGCTTCTTCACTCCCACTAAAGAGGTCTCTCCAACACTGTATAAAGGGATTAACCTTGAACTGCCTGAGAAAACTGTAGTGGTCTTCCCTGGAGCAGTTGCTTTGCAAAACAATGCTGACTTTTTTCAGAGCCCACTCCCACCAGCTCTCTTTGTTTTTAGTCCTATAACTAAACTCAAGACCCAATAGGTCCCTAAAGGTGAGGTGCAAAGTGTGACCCTTAAGAAAGTTTACTACATTCCGGAATAACTACTTGAGATATCTAATTTATATAGAAAGGAGTTCAGAGAATATGTGTAGTAATGAATACTAAGGGTGTGGGATAATGGTGGAAGGAAAATAAAGTTGAGTCTGGCTGAATTTATTGAATGGGCTCATTATGCAGCTCAGGGAGTTAAAAAGAGCTCTAATAGTTTGGTTCGTTGGATGGAACATCCACCAAAATGCAGTCCATATTGAGTGAGTTGTAAATGCCATAAATGTCTTAGTTTAATGTAGAGGTAAGAATTCAAAGGCTTATAGAGATTGAAATATTAGAGTGTATTTGTCATTTAAGACCTACTCAACCTTGGAAAGTATGAGATGGGTCCAGAAGACATACCTTTCACCATGACTGTGAGAAATAAATTTCTGAGGGGAGCCCCAGTGTTCTTGAAGAGCTATGTAAGTACTCTTCTATGTACACCAGGACTTATAGTGGGAATTGCAGTTGCTGAATTGGGAAATCTAAAGCAAGCGGCAGAAATTGGATACTGAAGTAGCAAGCACCAAGTGGCTGCACTAAAATGTCAAAGAAAAGGTGGGTGTGGTTACCACAATGGACAAAAGAGTCAAAGCTGCAATCAAAGTAGTCTGACTAGCACAGACCTATAACTTTGGGTAGTTAATTGTGGTGTTCCTATCCCACATCCAGTCACACCACCAGTGCCATGGGGCCCCACCCAAGGGCGTGGGGCATGGATCTGGGGACCGGACCCCCCCCCAACCAGGCACACCACCAGCACCAAGGAGCATGTCAAAAACATCACCTCCATGTGGGTGGCCCACCACAGCCACCACAGTAACCATGGCTGCTGCAAAAGTGGCTAGATATCACAAACACCACACATATGTTCTGTGAGCCACTGGAGTGCATTGACACAAGGAAAGTCACCAGCAGAGACCAAAGAAAAAAATAGGATTTCTCTCTCCACAAAGCCCATTCCAGTGTGACAGAAGATGCTTCTGTTCTATGATAATATTGGGGGACACGAACACACCATTTAGCATTGGGCAGATCATCTAGGCAACAAATCAACAGAGTAACCATTACTCTTTCAGAGGGAGAGAGGAAATCTGGGGTAATCAGTGGTGGCAGGGGGGAGGGAGAGGGGGCTAGGGAGAGATTGGACAAGGGGCATAAAGAATAAGTATGATTTGTAACTATACATACTAGCAATATTGATTTGATTAACATATATCAACATTGAATCCCAAAAGTATGTATAATCAATTATGATTCAGTAAATAAATAAATAAATAGATGGATAAATAAATAAATAGATAAAGAATTAGTAGACAAAAACTCCAGAAAAAAAGAAAAGTAAAGAAAAGAAAAAAAGATAAAGGTCCAGGACCAGATGACTTCACTGTTGAATTTCACCAAAAAATTTAAAAAGAATTAAAACCAATTCTTACTCAAATTTTTCCAAAAGATAGAACTGGAAAAAATACTTGTATGTCTTCATGTTATTATAGGATATTTTGCATTTTCTAATTTGTTTGTAATTGTTTCCATCCACCTGAAGTTTGCGTTCTGTTACCCCTCTGATAGGTTATTTTTATCTAAAGAACAGGGTCAATGTATTCTAATTATTTAACAATTTAATTATATATTTTCGGCAATGTTTAGTGCAGTTTTATGTACCCTATAGGTACTTAAGATGCTTGTCAAGCATTACTGGCCTGACCATTTAAATATTCATAGTAAATACAGAACTATTCAATAAACTACCAAATGTGCAAGGAAACAAACAAACAAAAAAATCATGGTGTTCCTAGAAGTAAAATAGATAGGAAGCCTATTAAATTCTTACTTGATATGCCTAAGCAGAAAAGTTCTAGATCAAAGAACAAAACTCAAACCTAAGTCATAAAAACAGAGTCATGGCCCTTCAGTGGATTTCCAGATGAGCTTGTAAACATTTCCAAAACCCCTTGAATGAAGGGACAGCCAGGTCCCCTGAGGAAGGATCCCAATACACCGACAAAAATTTATACTGTTAATCTTTCTTTCATCCTTCCCCAAAGAGACCTATGACCTTTTGCTGGAATAACTACATTGGGGAAAAGGAAATCATGAGATCTTTCAAGGACACTGGCTCTGAACTGGGACTAATTCCAAGAGACCCAAAGCATCACTGTGGTCCACCAGTAAGAGTAGGGATTTATAGAGATCAGATAATCAATGATTTTAGCTCACATCCCAAACTCATCTTGTGGTTATTTTCCCAGTTCTGGAATTCATAATTAGAATAGACATACTTAGCAGCTGGTAAAATTCAAACATGGCTACTCTGAACCATGAAATGAGGACTGTTATGGTGGAAAGGCCAAGTGAAAGCCAATAGAATGGACTGTACATAGCAAAATAATAAACTAAAACCAATCTCGTATCCATGGAGGGACTTGGGAGGAAACATATTACTCATTTGGGTGTGTTACTCTAGCCCATTTATTGAGTTACGTAAAATGCTAATACTTCTGAGTGGAGTCCGAGAAGACACAGCCATTCTTCTGTGCAAGACATTCTGCCACTTGGGTCATACCATCCAGCAGATTCAATGCTGTTTGTACTTTCAATGGTAGATAGGGATGCCATTTGGACCTTTTGGCAGGTACCTACAGTTGACTCACAGTGCAGGCCTTTAGGATTTTGAGCAAAGTCCTGCCATCCTCTGCAGATAACTACTCCCTTTTTGAGAAACAGCTATTGTTCTGCTACTGGGCTTTAGTAGAGACTGAAAGTTTAACCATGGGCCATCAGGTTACCATTGGACCTGAGCTGCCCACAATAAAGAATATTTTATCTTACCCACCAAGCTATGAAGTGGGGCATGCACAGCAGTATTCCATCACCAAATGGAAGTGGTGTTTATGCAAATGAGCCTGAACAGGCCATGAACGCACAAATAAGTTACATGAAGAAGTGGCCCAAATGCCCATGATCCCCAATCCTGCTACACTGTCTTCTCTCTCCCTGCTTGCATCCATGGCCTCATGGAGAGTTCCCTACAGTCAACTGACAGATCTCTAACCTCCTTGGTTAAATGTATTTCTAGGTATTTTATTGTTTTGGTGACTACTTTAATTGTCTTGCTTCCTTGATTTCTTTTTCTGTTAGTTCATAATTGGAGTATAAAAATGTTAGTGATTTTGGCATGTTTATTATGTATCTTACAACTTTACTGAAACTGTTTATCAGCTCTAAGAGCTTTTTTGTAGAGCCTTTAGGTTTTTCTATACATAGGATCATGTCATCTGCAAAGAGGAACAATTTGATTTTGTTTTTTCCAATCTGGATGCCCTTTATTTCTTTCTCTTGCCTGATTGCTCTGGCTAGTACTTTCAACACTATGTGAAATAGGAGAGGTGAGAGTAGATGATGCATATCATCATCCTGGTGACAGGATGGTATTGGTGGTGGGTTTGTCATATATGGCTTTTATTGTGTTGAGATACTTTCCTTCTATACTTAAATTTGCTAAAAGTCATTATCATGAAGGAATACTGAACTTTATCCAATGCTTTTTCTGTCTATTGAGGTGTCATATGGTTTTTGTCCTTGATTTTGTTGATGTGGTGTTTCACATTTATTGACTTGTATATGTTGAACCATCCTTGCATCCCTGGGATGAAACTCACTTGATCATGGTGTATAATTTTTTTAATATTTTGCTGTATTCTGATTGCCAATATTTTGTTGAGGATTTTAGCATCTATGTTTGCCAGAGATATTAGCCTACAGTTTTCTTCTTTTTTTATTGTATCTTTGTCTGGTTTTGTTATCAAGGTGATGCTGGCCTCATAGAATGAGTTTGGTAGAAGGCCTCTGTTTCAAGTTTTAGGAATAGTTTGAAGAAAATTGGTATTGATTTCTCTTTAAAGGTTTGGTAGAATTTAGAGTAAAGCCAGCTGGCTCTGGGATTTTCTTTGTTAGGAGACTGCTGAGTGCTGCTTCAATTTTGTTGCTTGTTATTGGTCTGCTCAAGTTTTCTATTTCTTCTTGGTTCAGTCTTGAGAGTTTGTATGTATCCATAAATTTATCCATTTTCTCCCAGTTTTCAAATTTGTTGGCAGAAGAGAAGATTTGGGCCTGGTTTGAAATGGTTCTGCACAATATTTATGTGCCACCTAAAAGCAGACAGCTACAGCACTACAGCCCACTTCTGGATCATTCCTGGAGGACAGTAGTCAAGGAAAAACCTACCAGTTGGCAGAACAGTGAGCAATACAACTGGTTGTTCACTTTGCTTAGAAAAATAAATGGTCATATATGTGATTATATACCAATTCATGGGTGATAGACAATGGTTTGGCTAGGTGGTCAGGAATTTCAAAGGAACATGATTAGAAAATTGGAGACAAGAAAATATGGGGAAGTAGTACATGGACAGACCTTTCTCATTAGGTAAACAAAATGATGTTTGTGTCCCTTGTGAATGCTCACCAAAGGGTGACCACAGCAAAGAAGAATTTTAACAATCAAATGGGTAGGATGACCCATTCTGTGATTATTACCAGCTTCTTTTACTGGTCACCCCTGTCATGACCCAATGGGATCATTGGTTTCTATGTGGCCACGGCTTCAGGAATGGAGATTGTGCATGGGCTTATAAATGTAGACTTTTACCCACCAAGGCCAACCTGCTACCACCACTGCTGAGTGCTCAGTTTGCCATCAGCAGAGACCAACAACCAGTCTCTGGTGTGGCCCCATTCTCTGTGTGATCAGCTAGCTTCCAGATGTCAGGTTGATTACATTAAATTACTTCCATCATGAAAGGGGTAGTAGTTTTTGTTTGTTTGTATGCTTGTTTGTTTTTACTGGAATAGACTCTTACTCTGGGTATGAATTTGCCTTCTCTGCATGTAATGTTTTTGTCAAAACTACCATCCATGGACATACAAGAATGTCTTATCTACCATTACAGTATTCCACATTCATGGTATTCAGCATTGCTTCTGATTAAGGAATTCACTTCGCAGCAAGTGAAGTGCAACAGTGAGTCCATGATTATGGAATTCACTGATAATACCATATTCCCTACCATGCTAAAGAAGCTAGTGTGAAAGAATGATGAAACGGCATTTTGAAGACTCAGTTACAGAACCTGTTAGATGGCAATACATTGCACTAGAACAAGATTCTGTAGAAGGCTGTGTATTCTGAGTCAGCATTCAATAGGCTGATGATTCACCCATTGGCAGGATTCATGTTTCCAGGAATCAAGGGGTAGAAAGCAGAGTGGTAACACCCACTATTAACCCTAGTGACCTACTAGAAAAAGTTTTGCTTTCTCTTTCCATTACCTCATGTTCTTCTAATTAGTGTCCTTAATTCCAAAGTGTGGAATGCTTGCACCAGAAGAGACAACGATTCCATTAAGCTGGAATTTAAGACTACCACCTAGCCACTTTGAATTCTTCATGCCTCTGAATCAACAGGCAAAGAAGGAATTAGTATGTTGCCTGGAGTGATTGATTCTTACTACCAAGCAGAAATTAAAATACTACTTCACAGTGAAGATAAGAAAATTATTTCTGGAATACAGGTGATCTCTTAGGACATCCCTTAGTATTACCATGGCCTGTGATTAAGGTCAACGAAAAACTGCAACAACCCAATATAGGCAGGACTACTAATGGCCCAGACCCCTCAGAAATGAATAAAGGTTTGGGTCACCTCACCAAGTAAAGTACTACTACCAACTGAGGTGCTTACTGAATGCAAAGGGAATACAGAATGGGTAGAGGAAAAAAGTAATTATAAATACCATCTACAACCACTTGTCCAATTACAGAAATAGAATAAAGACTGCAATTGTTATGTGTATTTTCTCCTTATTCTGTTGTAAAGATATATGCATACACATTTTTTCTTCCCTCTCTTATGCCCTTATGATTTAACATATGAGTGATTATGCCCTTATCATTTAACATAAGATGTATTGACTTTATATTATATAAATATATATGTCCATATATTATTTATATATTATTATTTATATAGTCATGTTTTATATTATTTAAGTATTTTTAATTTTACATCATAGTGTTTAAGTTACAGGATATGAAGAAGAGTAAACATCACTCAAGGTCTCTACTTCCTCTTCTAAGGTCAGGGTTAATGTGTTTTTTCCATACACAGGATAGTTGTATTACTTATTGTGGAATTATGATGTTGTTATTGTATTATTTTGGAGATTTAATGTAGTTTAAGGAAATGCATAAGGGTGCCAAATTGACAAGGGGTGGACTTATGATAGGTAATTTTGTGTGTCAACTTGAGTGGGCAACAGGGTGCTCATATGTCTGTTCAAACATGAGTGTTTCTTGACTATGGATGAGTTTAACATTTAAATTGATAGACTAAATACTGCTTTCAAGCAGGGGCATTCTTATTTCTTGCCTTGGGACTGGAACTAAAACATAAACTCTTCCTGGGTCGTGAATCTGCCAGCGTTTGGATTGGATCTACATCACTGGATCTTCTGGACAGATCTTGCTGACTGCAGGTCTTGGGGATTGTCAGCCTCCATAATCACTTGAGTCATTTCCTTATAATAAACTGCTTTCTCTCTATGTATACATCCTACTCGTTCTGTTTCTCTGGAGAACCCTGGCTAATACTATCACATGGACAATAAAAATTTGCAAAAAGTTTTTATAAAAAAGACCAGATTACTGACAAAAGAACAGAAATATGCAGTTAAGAACACGGACTATGGAGCCAGAAAGCCTGTATGAATTCTGCCCCCACCGCTTTCTAGCTCTGTGACCTATTTATTTCTCTCTGTCTCCATTTTCTCATAAGTAAATTGTATTGCTAGTAGCACTTCGTTTGCAGGGTTGTTATAAGGATTAAATGAGCTAATATTCATGAAAAATTTAGAACATTACCTCACATATAGTGACCACTATGGAAGTCTTTATTACATGCAAATAAGTTAACAAGCAGGGTGCTAAATAGCAACATACATGCAAAAAGACGTTGAAGTAATAGTTTTTATTTTTTATTTTTTTTATTTTTATTTTTTTTGTCTGTTTCATGACCGGCACTCAGCCAGTGAGTGCACCGGCCATTCCTATATAGGATCCGAACCCGGGGCGGGAGCGTCGCTGCGCTCGCAGCGCCACACTCTCCTGAGTGCGCCACGGGCTCAGCCCTGAAGTAATAGTTTTTAAATAATGAATGGAAAAAACTTTGAACTTAGACTTTTATATCTATACAAATTTTTATTTATATATAAAGGCATACAAAATATTTTCAGGCATACAAGTCCTCAGAAGGTTTGCCACAATTCCAAATTCAGTACTCGTGTAATAGAGAAACAAATCTAGGAGATGTTGTTGGAACCATCTCTGAGGTGTAAGTATTTTTTTCTTTTTGAGTGACTGATATAGATCAGACAGAAGAAAGCCTGTATTGTTGGCTTAAAGAGAAGGAATAAAGGAAGGGAGGGAGGAAGAGAAGAAGAGAAAGGAGGAAGGGACTGCACTGAATTTAATAAAATATTTCCTTTTGGAATGTGCTTCCCCCTAAAATAGCTACTGAACTGATAAATGCATCAGTTCAGACATGCACACATAGTGTTAGAGAATTGATTGAATTGGCTACTTTGGTAGAATTTCTTGATGTTATTTCAGTTAAAATTTGACTAAAATTATGGCAAAAAATAGAGATTTAAGTACTTATTAGAATGTTTTAGTTTCCCACAACATGTTTATGTTGTGTAGATTAGATCATTTCAATATTTCTATAATCATTTTTAGAACATTTCAAGGTCTGTTAAATCAATCAGGATATTAATGATGTTAACAATCACAAGTGTCATTAGACAGTGAAGAAAAATAAAGGATATGCTTGTAGTTCATCTGCATTGAAATTCAATAGGCAGTAATAGTTCTTTATTAACTGTATTACAGGCTAAGTAGTTCAAAAATAGTGGATGACCTCTAATATAATTGTGATATATCAGAGTACTTGAGATAAACATTAGTTTTATGTCATAAAACAAATGATCAACAAGAAAGTATGTGCACTTTTAAAAATAAGTTGCTTACGTAGAAAACCAAGATAAATAATTCAAAATTTTCTAATAATCAATGCTCAAAGGTTACTGATAAATCAAATGGGACTAAAATTTATGGCAGACCTTGAATTTTTGTTGAAATCAATCTTTCAATTAAAAGTACTTTAAGAAATTTCTTTTTCTGAATATTCAGACATGGACAAAACAAAAGAAGTATTTAAAATATTTATACGAATATTTTTAAATTGCTTTGTGCAAGAAAAATATTAATAAATGGGAAAATGGTTCCCAATCCTCGCACATCACCACAGTTGCTTGTAATTTTAATCTCTACATTTTCAAGCCCCTTCCACTTAAGCAATAAGCAATAAAATAAAGAAATAGGGGAAGTCTTCATGTTATCATGTGCCAGATGAGCAAATGATCACTGCCCAAAGTAAACACTGCCTGAGGATATGACAAGAAAAAGAGTAGCAAAGTCCTGGTAGAAGCCTCATTCTGACTATTTGCCATTACATCTGCTCAAAAATGTAAGAACCCACTTGGCTATGAAGATATGGTCATTGATAAAAGTCACATGTTGTGAAACTGTCTACTTACTGAAAATTAGATTAATCTATGTGACAAAAGTATCTGGAACTGAAACTTATGTCAAACATAAAAATGTCCATTATGTATAATGTTCTTATTAAAATATTGTGAAGCATTATTTTATTTTTAAAAAACAAGCTAAAATGGTTTATCATTAACCTTTCATATAGTTATTTCTAGCAATTCATCATTAGAATGTCTAAGTGGGAAATTTTATTTACCTGAGACGTTAAGCTGATTTTTTAAGTTGAAATTACATATGAATATTAAAAAATAACTCAGGAACATTTAAAAATGATAGAAAGTATTATGAAGTATTTCACATTTTTATAGGGACACTGTTACCAAGGACAAATTTTATGGATGATATAAAATCTGGATAAGAAAGCCATGATTATATGTCATCTTGTAAAAAATAGGAGCTTGAGAGTATGTCAATTTGATAGAACACAAAAACCTATTCATGCTAAAGTGATCAAAGTCTGTTTTAGATCTCAATATGAACAAGATACAGGATAAATGTGCAGAAAAATTGCTGTAGGTTTGTAAGAGAAAAACTATGAAGGCTTATACTAAGGCACCATACGTCCAACACTAAACATGTATGGCCTGTCTAAATCACTCATTTTCTCAGATACAGATACATAAGCAGTTGTCAGATAGAAAAGATTGATAAGAATCAGATTCTGACCAATAATATCAATTGTATGTGGGAAACACTGGAAGGCAGAGAGTATATTTAAGGTGAAACTGAAAAGTTTATCTTTTTCTTTCCAATTAAGTCATAAACATGTATTCATACTAATTGAGAAAAGACAGCAAAGCATCCACTTCAAAGATACCTACAGGCACCAAGGGAGAACTTGAGAGTAGTTCAAAACTTGGTTTATAGTTTTTAAATAAAGTAATTGGAAAAAGTTCTTTTTTATTAGCTATATTTTTCATTCTATTTATTTCTTGGAAATCCTTCAATGTATATCTGAGAAACTATGCAAATTTTTGTCCTTTATTGTAAAAATAGATCTTGTTAGTTGATATAGACTTACCTTACTTAATTTCACACTGCTCAAATTAGAGACAGAAATTACTGTGGGGGTTAATAGTTTACTGTCAAAGGGAGCCTCACTAAAAGATCCATACTTCCCAAAATAGAACAGGAGGTCACCTCTTTGTACAAAAGACCAGTAGAAGATGACCATACACTGGTGTTAACGTTTTCAAAAGTAATTACAGATTCAATGTAATCCACACCAAACTACCAATGACATGCTTCAAAGAAATAGAAAAAAACAATTAAAAAATTTATAGGGAACAACAAGAGACCCCAAATAGCCAAAGCAATCTTGAGCAAAAAGAGCAATGCAGGGGTCTCACACTCCCTGACTTCATAACATGCTACAAAGTGATAGTAGTAAAAACAATATGGTACTGGCACAAAAACAGACATATGGACCAATGGAACAGAATAGAAAATTCAGAAATCAATCCATGTACCTACAGCCAATAGATTTTTGATAAAGGAGCCAAGAACATACATTGGGGAAGGGGAAGTCTCCTCAATAAATGGTGCTGGGAAAATTCATATGCAGAAAAATAAAACTAGACCCCTGTCTCTCACCATATACCAAAATCAACTCAAAACAGACTAAAAACTTAAATTTAAGACACAAAACTATAAAACTTCTAGAAGAAAAAATAGGGGAAACACTTCAGGACATAGGTTCTGGCAAAGACTTTACAAATAATACTTCAGAAGCACAGGGAACAAAAGCAAAAATTAAGAAATGAGACTATACCAAACTAAAAAGCATCTGCACAGCAAAGGAAACAATCAACAGAGCACAAAGAAAATGTGCAGATTAGGAGAAAATATTTGCAAGCTATGCATCCAACAAGGGATTCATACCCAGAATATACAAATAATTCAAACAACAAGCAGTAAAAAACAAAAATCTGATTTAAAAATGGCCAAAGGAAATGAATAGACATTTTTCAAAAGAAGACATACAAATAGCCAACAGGTATATGAAAAAATGCTCAACATTTGTAATCATCAGAAAAATGTAAATCGAAACCACACATGAGTTGTCATCTCACCCCAGTTTGAACAGCTATTATCAAAAAGACAGAAACTTTAGTAAAGGGCCTCAAAAATGATTACATTGTGTAATATTGGATATACTGATTATTCTGATTTGAGCATCACATATAGCACTCAGGTACCAGTATTCAATGCTGTACCCCATAGATATGTTTGATCAATTATGTTTCAATTAAAAAAAAAATACAGAAAAAAACAAATACTGGCAAGGATGTGGAGAAAGGGAAACTCTTATACATTGTTTGTGGGAGTACAAATTTGTACAGCCACTGTAGAAAACAATGATATTTCTCAAACAACTACAGATAAAACTACCATACAATCCAGCAATCCCATCACTGGGTATATACCCAAGGGAATGAAAACCAATAAGTCAAGGACGCCTGCACTCCTGTGTTTTTTGTGGCTCCATTTACAATAGCCAAGAGCTGGAACCAACCTAAATGTCCTTGCATGAATGGTTGGATAAAGAAAATGTGATACATATGCACACTGGAATATTATTCAGCCACAAAAAAGAATGAAATTCTGCCATTTGCAGCAACATGGATGAGCTTGGAGAAAATTATGTTAAGTGAAATAAGCCAGGCACAGAGTGAGAAATGCCACATGTTCTCACTCATATGTGGAAGCTAAAAAAGTTGATGTCATAGAAGTAAAGAGTAGAACAGTGGTTAGTAGACATTGGTGGGGGAAAGGGGGAGGTGGGATGGGGAGAGGCTGATCAGTGGATACAAAATACTAGAGAGGTAGGAAGAATGAGATCTAGGTTCCTATAGTAATATGTGGAGACTACAGTTAACAACAACATACTGTATTTCTTTGAATAACTAGTCAAAATGATGTTGAATGTTTTTAACACAAAGAAGTGACAAGTGTTTGAAGTGAGGGATGTACTAAGCACCCTGATATGATCATTTCACACAGTGTGAATGTACCTAAATATCATATTGTACTCCATAAATACATACAATATATACAATTATGGGTCAATTAAGAAAAATAAATTAAAATGAGATAAAATAGAGAGAAATAGAGAGTAGAACAGTGGTTACCAAACATAGAGAAAGGGAGGGAGGAGGTGGGGCCAGGGAAAATTTGATAGACTGGTACAAAATTACAAAGTTACAATTAGATAGGAAGAATATATTCTGGTGCCTTAGGGTGACAATAGCTAATAATATTGTATTGTATATTTCAATATAGCCGTAAAAAAGATCTTGAATGTTACAACTACAAAGAAATGATAAATGTTTCGGTGATAGATATGCTAACTATTCTGATTAGATCATTATACAATATATGCATATATTGAAATAACAAACTGTACCCCATAAATATGTACAATAAAAAAATCAGAATAAAAGATGGAAAATAGTGTCCATGTCATAAGAAAAACAACGCTAGACCTATATAGTATACATTGATAAAATACCAAATTTTAAACAATTTGCTATCTCCAGCTCCTAACTACTAATTTGGCTAAATTGTTGATTTGGCATCTGTTTGGGGAAATTGGTATAATTTTAAAAATAAATATGTTTTTCAAATTGCACGCAGTTGATTCAGTCAGTATATATAGACACTGCTGCTATGGGTTGAATATTGAACCCCTCCAAAGCTCATGCTGGAGGCTTGGCTCCCAAGTGGCAGTTTTGAAAAGTGAGACCTTTAAGAGGAAATTGGATTGTAAGGACTATACTATCATGAATAGATTAATCCATGCATGGAGTAATGGGTTAATGGTTTAATGGTTATCATGGGTATAAACTGGTAATTTTATAAGGAGAGTACACAAAAATGTTGTTGCCATCTCACCTTCTCGTACCCTGCGTCACTACAGAACTCTGTACAGAGACCCAAACAAGAAGATCTTCACCTGATGTGTCCCCTGGACCTGTACTTCTCAGTCTCCAAAACTGTTAAGAAATAAATTTCATTTCTTTATAAATTACCCAGTTTCAGGTGTTCTGTTATGAGCAACAGACAACGGATTAATATAGAAAAGACTAGAGAATCTATTGGCATATTTTAAGGAAAGTATCACTAATGTTTACATACTAAATTAGTGGCAACTGTATTTTATTTCATAATTAATCTAATTCATTATTAAAAGGACTCTAAGGAGTTACTATTTTTTGCTTGACTTGAAGTAAATCATCAAAAGCTAAAGAATTTAATTTCAAGTCTTTCAAAACAGTTCACAGATGTCTTTTTAAAAGGCAGACATACTATTTCCTTTATCTGAATGTCAAATATTACACTTGCAGTTAAGATATTGCATGTCAAAATTCTTTTATGTCTTCATGAGGCTTAATTATTTCTGAGTTTATTTTCTAGATTTTGTTTAAGAGTGTTGAACAAAAGGTTACTGCTCATCAAGATTTAAGATAATCGAATTATGCATGAGACTTTTTGGAGAGATAAATGATTATCAGTCATGCAAACACAATTAAAATAAGGTTTAAAGCTTACAAAAAGCCTAAATGTTGTTATCACAAATCTTTGGTTAAAATATTCTGTTTAAAACAAATACAAATAAAAAATGTATTTAGCATCTATAAATTTTCATATCTATTGAAAAAGAAAAAAAAATATTTCCTGGAAAAAAATGTTGTGGCATATGTTTCAAAAGATCTCAACATATGCTAGATAAATAGATAAGGAATGATGAACTGCACACAAGAGAATAGAAAGCAAATTTGCTGTGAATATATTCTGATAAGGTACGTCAAGTTTTGACAGATGTGAATGTTGGGTAATCTGGTGAGGGAAAATTTTTCAAAGAAGCTTCAGTTAATTGTGCCTGTGTGAAGTGAAAGGTTTGCTGCTATCTTGATAACCAGTCTCCTACTTGAATATTTTCAAATTGTTGGTATTCATGAACGCTTCTAAAGAACCAAGGACTAACTTTTCATTTTTTTGAAAATTGATATACTTTTTTAGAATCAATATCATGTGTGTAGTCTGAATAGTGTCAAAAATGTCAAAATACTAGAGAATTTTGCACAAAATAGGAAATTGTTGAATATGGTACATCCAGTCATGTCTTAAAAACTAGATTAATTTGAAGAAAATCTGGCTTCTCTTGTTTCACTTGGACTGATTTTTGTAACAAGATAAAACCAGATGCATATCAACAATTCTAGTAGTGCTCAGTTTGAAGAATAGCTGCAAAAGAAATAAAGGCAAAGCTAGAACCAAATGGGCTATAATGAGTGACTGCTGTCTAAAGAATGTTATTTGGGATATATATGTAAAGGTAATGAACTTGTCTATTTTTTCTAATACTAACATACAAGGAATAACATTAGTTACTTTCTTTTCTAGCACTAAGATATATAAAAGCACCATAATTTTCATGGAAAACACCTATTACAAATATTTCTAATAGAATGGCTTGGAAAACGATATATTTTTTAAAATAAAAAGATTTATTTTATATCCTGACTAGCTCTAGAGGTGATGGAATTAAAAATGGATAACTGATCATCTGGTTATAGATCTGGAAAGAAATGGACTGAAAGATCGTAGATAAAGGGGTCTGGGGTAGAGGCATGTGAATAAACATATGGAGTGGGCACAAAGTGTGAAGATATTTATAACACACATTAACATCTATCATGGAAGAGGTACTGAACAATCAAACATGTAAAATTCTTGACCAATTGATGTTCATCAGCCTTTGTCACTGGTTACCCTAGAACCAGCACAATAAGCATATGAACAGAGCGGCCATGAGGGCAGAGATGGGAGATTCACATGGATCCAACTACACTGACTCTCAACTGTCAAGGCTGATTAGCTACTGCTGCCTCTGAATGTTTAACCTGTCAGCAATAGAGAGCAATAATGAGTCCTCCATGTGGCACTGTGCTTCAAGAAATTCAACCAACCATTTGGTATCAAGTTGACTAGATCAAGCCCCTTCTGTCCTGGAAGGGACAGATATTAGTCGTTATAAGGATAGACACATTTTTGGGGTGTGGGTCTGACTTTTCTATCTGCAGAACCTCAGCTGGAACCACTGTCTAGGATTGTCTCATCCACAGCCATGGAATCCCACATAGCTTAATATTCTACCAGGGGACCCAGTTCACAGTGAAAGAGGTATATGATTGTGTTTATAAACATGAGATCTACTGGTCATATCACATATTACACCATCCAGAGTCAACCCACCTCACAGAGCACTGAAAGGGCTTCTAAAGAATAGATGAGGTATTAGCTTACAAAGGAACACTGTGAACAAAATGTGACTTCAAATAAGAGACCTCAATGTAATTCTGTGTTCCTAATAGGAAGAACATATGGGTCTGGGAACCAAGGAATGGAAGCAAGATGGAGCCATTTACTACAAATTTCAGTGACCCACTGGGGGATTTTGTGCTTCCACTACCTGCAACTGCAGGCTCTTCAAGATTAGTGGTCTCGGTCCATGCAACACAGCAAGGATCTCATTGAAATAAAAACTACAGGTGCCTCAGGGTACTTTGGATTCTTTGCATCTGGAAACCTGTCCGGGGCCAAAGAGCCCGGTCATAGCCTGCCCAGGGTCATGAAGCCCTGCCAATAGCCCTCTGACACTAAAGATATAAATGCTGTGACCTTTCTGCCTTTTTCTCCTTCTTACTGCTTGCACAGCCCTAGGCGTAGATCACCGCTGCTTTGCTTTAGATAGCTGAGAAATATTCCATTTCCTGGAACGATTTGCCCTGTGATTTTTCCCAGAAAACATCTGCATACTTCCTTATCTGCTGATTCCCTCCTGCTGGCTATATAAGCTGTGACCTTCTGGCTAATAAACGAGACTTGATGAGAATACTGTCTTGTCTCCATTTCTCCCGTCTCTTGTCCCATCCAATTCCCACTCCCCCCTCCAGGGTCTGCGTTGAATATCCCGCGGGTCGGAACAGAAACCAATAGTAATAATAAAAATGATGATGATGATGATGATGATGATGATAATGATGATAATAATAATAATAATAATAATAATAATAATAATAATAATGTCACTAATGCTAGCAGAGAGGAATATGTGTGGGATGAAGGTTATCCATCTGGGTGGCTTTTTGTACTTCTTTGCCCCATTATAACTATCACTGAATGGACGGGTGTAGCCATCACAGCCCGAGAAGGGTGTGGATTAACACATATTCAGAACTCTAAGCAATGAAGTTTTTAATCACACCATCAGGTTAGCCACCAAGACCTACTAAGGTGGTGGCAAAGAGTGAGGAAAATTTAGGATAGTAGAAAAATAGGACTAGCTGTGGCACCAAGACCAACTATGGTTTCAGTGGCTGTAGTTAATCCCATTAACTTCCCTCTTCTAACTTTTTTCCCAGGAAGACAGGTCCTGGGAAGAAGGAGAGAGGTTCTGTGGAGAAGCTGCTTTCTGTACCTGCATAGAGAAGTAGATCTGTGTGGCACAAAGTGTGGAATGCGGCAGTCACAAAAGTTTGCCATTAAGACCTCCTACTGTAGGGAGTATAACCAAGTAACCATAGAGGGTTAAAAATCTTGATTCTCATTTGACTTTTAGACAGGGCTCTTTAGCTAAAAATCTTATGGGACAAAAGCCCACAGCTAGCAGGTCAAAAAGCCTATCTAATCAATTCTAATCAAGTATATGTTGATTCTCAGTTGATTTTTAGATAGGGTTTTTAGGTAATGAATGTATGGGACAACAGTACTTGGTTAAGGGACAAAGTCAACAGCTGGTGGGCAAAAGCCCATCTAATCAATTCTAATCATTGTTTAGGGATTAGATTTTGTACTTTGATTATTTAACATACTGATTGTTGTTAAAAGATGTTGAAAGAATTGCTGTAGGGAAAAATGTGAAAAAACGTTTGCTAAAGGTAAGCTGTTTGTTGGTGGAAACTTTAGAGACAATTATACTTGGATTTAACCATAAGAATATAACTTTTGCTTAAATCATTTAAGGGAAGGTTATATTTTAGATGAGATGATCCATGATCGCAGTTTGATCAACAGCTTTTTACAAATTGTACTTTGGAATGTCATGTTAATTTAAATGATGGTACTAGTTTCCATTGTTTAAGCTATACTTAGCCATAGATAACTTTTATCACATTGCCCATATCGTTCTGTCCTTTTGAAATGATTGAATCAACTGATTTTTTCTTGTGAAACTTCCTTGTTTTTCTTTACAGTAAAAAACAGAAGCTCTTCGACTCAGGGCTGCACCCAGTTTCTCCTCCTAACAGAGGAGCTGTTGAGGTGCCCTTTGGGCTTCTCATTGAATTCATGTTGCTTTGAGTAATTTTTTTTTTTTTTTGCCTTTCCATTACACAACAAGAAGTGTAACAAATAACAGTCCAAACCACTGCTGCATCAAATCCATCACTGTGTTTGCAATTTGCATCAAGGCCATATACCCATTGACTGAGCATGGAGGAATACTGAGGTACCTAGACAGGACCATCACTCCAGTATGTTAGACTTCTTCAGCAGGTGATTTTGGTTCAAGAACTCCCCATTAGCTTTGATGAAATAGTCTTAGAAGACTTTCTGTCCAATCTTCTTTTCTTCCCACTCTTCCAACACAGATGTTAGAACTGCATTGTATTGTAAAGGCTCTGGTTCTTTCCACCTATTCTGGTTACCTCTCCTAATAAATTGCTTACACATCTAATTCTGGCTTGGCATGTACTTCTCAGCTAATCCAAACTATCAGAATTTCTTTATCATTATTATTTTTTCATTGTGGACAAAGAAAACAAATTTCAGATTTTAAATATTCAATTAATGTTAAACAGTAAATAATATAACTAATAATAAAGAGGCTTTTTTTTTTCTCTTTAACATTGAAAAGCAGCCATCATGCAAATTTTCTTCTGGAGACTGGCAGAAGACAGAAAGTGTTCCTGAGGACCTCAACAGCCATAGGTAGCCCCCATCACTGCTGCAGAAACTGCTGCTACATGGATGGTAAACCACAGCCACTGCCACAGCCACTTCCATGACAAGGCCAGCTCACTGCCACAGCAGCAGTCACCACCACCATGCAGGCTGCTCACAGACCACTTGACTGCATTGACAAAGGAGAGTCACTAGCAGAGCCTGGGAAAAGAGGTGAGCAAGCATAGGACCATTACCCAATGTCCCAAACCACAGGAGGAATTATGCTAATACACACAGTGGCACACCTGGGGATGAGAGGTACAAACAAAGCTAGCATGTCTTCCTTAATCAAGAGAAAGACACATGCAGAACCCCTCAAGAATGCAGAAAAAATGATAACCAAATAGAGTAAGGAAGAAAATTCCCCAGAAAGAACTTCTACCTGTAAGAAAGAGGAAAGAGAAACAGTTCCCAGGGTCACACATCAGGATTATGGGAAACTAGCTGGGTTGCAAACAAGCCTACTGAGGGTCATCCACCCCAGCCAAAAAAATGACAAGGCACCCAGGCGCTTTTCCTAAGAACTAAGAGCTTGACAACACCCCTAACACAGCAGTGTCACTAACCTCATCAAGGAATCACTAAGTCCCCAGAGCCTAGGCCATGGAGGCACTTACACACAACTCCAACACTGAAGACGGCTGAAATACCTGCACAGAGACTTCACTACTGCTCCACCTGGAACCAATACTAAAACACCCTACGCAATGGTGAATCTAAAACACATCTACAGGAGGAAGTTTCTAACCTCAAAGCCCACTCCAGATGACCAATCAATGAAGAGATATTAGGAATATGAAAAAACAAGAAAACATAACACCACCAAAGGAATACAATAATTCTCAAGTATCAGATCTCATAGAGCAAGAAACCCTTCCAAATAACAAAAAACAAAAATTTAAAAAAAAGACATTACAACAGATACCACAGAAATACAAAGAAGCATTAGAGACTATTATAAACAACAGTATGCCAACAAATTTGAAAACCTGGAGGAAATGGATAAATTTCTGGGCACATACAAACTACCAAGACTGAACCAAGAAGAAATAGAAAATCTGAACAGACCATTAACAAACAATGAGAAGCAGTAATCAACAGCCTCCCACAAAGAAATGCCCAGGAATGCATGGCTTTACTGCTGAAATCTACCAAACCTTTAAAGAGGAATTAATACAAATTCTCTTCAAACTATTGCAAAAATTTGAAACAGAGGCCATTCTCCCAGACTCATTCTACAAGGTTAGAAACCTCCTGATATCAAAACTAGACAAAGATGCAACACAAAAAGAAAGCTACAAGCCAATATCTCTGATAATCTTAGTTTCGAAAATCCTCAACAAAATATCAGCCAACAGAATACAGCAGCACATCAAAAAATTACACACAAGCATCAAATAGGATTCATCCCAGAAATGCAAAGATGGTTTGACATACAAAAGTTAATAAATGCGATACCCAAAATCAACAAAATCAAGGACAAAAACTATATAATTAACTCAATAGAAGCAGAAAATGTATTTGACAAAATTTAGCATCCCTTAATGATAAATACTCTCAGCAATTTAGCAATAGAAGGAAGGTATCTCAACACAATAAAAGTCATGTCTAACAAACTCACCATCAGTATCACTCTGGATGGGGGAAAGCTTTCAGCTTTTTCTTAAGATCAGGAAGAAGACAAGAACGCCCACTATCACCACTCCTATTTAACACAGTACTGGAAGTACTAGCCACAACAATCAGGCAAAGGAAAGAAATAAAGGGCATCCAGATTGGAAAAGATGAAGCCAAACTGTCCCTGTTGGCAGATGACACAAAATTGTATAGAGAAAAACCTAAAGACTCTACAAAAAAGAAACTCTTAGAACTGATCAATGATTTCAGTAAAGTTGCAGGATACAAAATCAACAAAAATTGTTAGCATTTTTATACTCTGATAATGAACTAGCAGAAAAAGAAATCAAAAAAGCAAACACATGAAATATGATTACCTTGTGTAAAGTTGAATATATTAATTATCCCAATTTGAGCACCATGTATTGCCCACAGGTATTGACATTCAATGTTCTATCCTACAGATATGTACTGATAATTATGTTTCAATAAACAAAGAAAGCCAACCTATAATAGTCACCAAAAGAAGAAAAAAAAAAAACTAAAAATAAACCCAACCAAGGAGGCAAACGATTTCTACAGTGAGAGCTAAAACTCACTGCTCAAAGAAATTAAAGAGGATACAAAAAGATAGAAAGCTATTTCATGCTCTTGGATTAGAGGAATTAACAATGTGAAAATGTTCGTACTACCCAAAGTGATCTACAGATTCAATGCAATCCCAAATAAAAATACCAATGACATTACTCACAAAAATAGAAAAAATAGTTCTAATGTTCATATGGAACTACAAAAGACCCTGAATAGCCATTGCAATCCTGACCAAAACCAAAATAAAATAAAGCTGGATAATGAAGGGAGGAGGCTTAGAAGTTGCGAAGACTCACTCATATTCCAGCTTTGCTTCTTACTACTTCTGTCACCCCAAATTTCTTATCTGTAAAGGAGGATTGTATTAGTTTTATTTTGCTGAATAATTAATTACCACAAATTTAGAGACTTAAAACAATAGACATTTATTATCTCATACTTATGAAGGTCACAAGTCTGGGTCTGATGTAGCTGGGTTTGCTGCTCAGAGTCACACAAGGATGGAATAAAGGTATAGACTGAAATGTGTTCTCATTTGGAGCTCACAGACCTCTTCCAAATTCATGTAACTTGTAGGCATAATTCAGTTCATTGAGGTTGTGAAATAAAGTTTTCCATTTCTTGCACATTGCCAACTAGAAACCACTCTCAGCTCATAGAAGTCACTCCTCAGTTTTTGCCAGGTAGCCTACTTATAATATGGCAGTTTGCTTCTTCTAGAACTTCATCTCTTGATCCTGTTAAGGGCTCTTCGGATTAACATTAATACAAAGATAATTCTTCATATATCTGTGGTATTAATTGGAATAAATTTCATTTGATTTTTGTTATTTTGACCTTCTCTGTGCTTGTTTTGTTAACCTAGCTAATGGTTTGTCTATTGTATTTATCCTCAAAAAAACAACTTTTTGTTTCATTGATCTTTTGTATCATTTTGGGGGTCATTATTTCATTTTGTTCTGCTCTTATCTTAATTATTTCTTTCCATCTACTACTTTTAGGATTGAATTGTTGTTTTTCTAGTTCTTTGAGGTGTAGCATTAGGTCGTTTATTTTGATGAAAGCATTTATTGCAATAAACTTCCCTCTTAGTACTGTTTTTGCAATATCCCACAGGTTTTGGTATGATGTGTCTTTATTTTCATTAGTTTCATGAAATTTTTTGATTTCTTATTTCATTTCTTTTTGGACCCATATGTCATTCATGAGGATGCTGTTAACTTTCCTTATATTTTTATAGTTACTAGAATTTTGATTATTTATTTGTAGTTTTAAACTGTTATTATCTGAAAAGATACTTGAAATGATTTCAATTTTAAAAAATTTGTTTAGACTTGATTTGTGACCTAATGTGTAGTCTATCCTGGAGAATGTTTCATGTGATGATGAGAAGAATGTATACTCTGTCATTGTTGAATGAAATGTTCTGTAGATATCTGCCAAGTCCAATTGGTCTAAAATGTAGTTTAAATCCTATATTTCTCTGTTGATTTGTTGCTTAGACGATTTGCCCAGTACTGATACAGGGGTGTTCAGGACCCCTACTATTACCATACTGGGGTTAATCTCTTTTTTTTTGGCCTAAATATTGTTATATTGCTCCAGTGTTGGGTGCATATATGTTTACGATTGTTATGTCTTGTTGCTGAATAGATCTCTTTATCATTTTATGGTGGTCTGCTTTGTCTCTTTTTATGGCTTTTGGTTTAAAGTCTATTTTATTTGATATAAGAATAGGTAGTCCTGCTCATTTTTGGTTTCCTTGTGTGGTATATCTTTTTTCATCCCTTCACTTCTAGTTTATGTGTGTCTTTACAGATGAGGTGAGTCTCTTGAAGACAGCATATAGTTGGGTCTAGTTTTTTAATCCAATCAGTCTGTGTCTTTTGAATGGGGTGTTTAATTTGTTTACATTTAGGGTTGTTAATGACAGGTATTAGATACTCCTGTCATTTTATTGCTTTTTATTTAGAAGTTTTAAGCATCTTTTGTTCCTTTCTTCCTCTTTTATTTTTCATCTTCAATGCTGGTTGGATCTTTGAGGTGGCATGATTAAGACTTTCTCTTTCTCACTTGCATTTTTGTTTGAACAGTGGGTTTTGCTGTTCCTTGTGTACATGTGATAGTGATTATTATTTTTCGGATTCCAAATACAGGACTGCCTTGAGAATTTCTTGCAGGGCTAGTCGCATGGTGGTGAACTCCCACAATTTTTGTTTGTCTAGGAAATGCACTATTTTTCCCTCATTTCTGAAGGAGAGCCTTGCTGGGTATAGTTCTTGGATAGCAATTTTTTTTCTTTTAGTATTTTGAATATATCATCCCATTTTCTTCTGGTTTGTAGAGTTTTTCTTAAGAAATCTTCTGTTAGTCTGATAGGGGCTTCCTTATACATGACCTGATGCTTTTCTTGCTGCTTTTGGAATTATCTCTTTGTCTTTGAGCTTTGCCAGTTAAATTATAATGTGCTTCGGAGAGGATCTTTTAGGATTAGATATGTTTGGGGATCTTTGGGCTTCCTAGATCTGATGATCTGTGTCTCTCCATATACCTGGCAAGTTTTCTGTTATCATTTCCTTGAATAGGTTTTCAATGCCTTTTACTTTCTCCTCCTTTGTGGAATGCCCATGATTTGGATGTTTGTGCACTTGATGTTGTCTGCTAGCTCTCTTTGATTTTCTTCATTAAAAAAAAAATTTTATTTTTGTCCACCTGGATTATTTAAAAAAGATCATCATCAAGATCTGTACTTCTTTCTTCTGCTTGCTCTAGCCTGCTGCTCAAGTCTCTGTTGTGTTTTTTATTTCATTGGGTGAATCCTTCATTTCTAGGCGTTTTGCTACATTCTTTTTCAAGGAATTAATCTCTTCATAAATTTCTTTCTTTGTAAATATCATATCCTGGATATTTTTTCTTGTTTTATTGTGTGCTTTAATTGAGTTTTCTCTTATCTTTTTGAGTTTTCTTAAGATCATTGCTCAGAATTTCTTTTGAGACATTTCAAGGGTTTCCTGCTCTGTGGGGTCTGGTACTTAGAATTACTGTATTCCTTTGGTGATGTCATATCTTCTTGTTTATTTGAAATTCTAGTATTTTTTCATAGATGTTTGATCATCTGCTAGAGCACTTGTTTCTTCTATTACTCTTGCATGGACTATAAAGAGAAAGACTTCCTCCCCTATTTGTAGGCTACACTGATGACTCTTCTTATATTAATGCAGTTGAGTGTGTTGGGCTGTCTGTAGGGTGGCCCTGGCTGCTACTGTGGTGGTGAGCCATCTTTGTGGTGGCAGTATGTTTGGCAGTGGCTGTGGTAGACCACCTTGGCTCCTGCTCAGGGGGGTGGGCAGGCATTTAAAGTACAGTAGTTTTAACTATATGCATAATATTGTGTAACAAATCTCTAGAACTTTTTAATCTTTCAAAACTAAAACTCTATACTTACTGAAAAACAACGCCCTATTTCCCATCACTTCCCCACCCTCAGTAATTTTCCTTTCTTCTAATGTCTTTTTCTGATTTTTGTATTAGGGTAATGCTGGGCTCATAGAATAAGTTAAGAAGTATTCCCTCTGCTTCTAATTTTTTGAAGAGATTGTAGAAAATCAGTATCATTTTTTCCTTGTTTGTTTAGTAGAATTCACCACTGAACACATCTAGTCCTGGTGCTTTCTGTTTTAGATGTTTATTAGTTACTGATTTATTTTATTTAATAGAATTGCTCTATTTGGACTACCTATTTCTTCTTGTGTGAGTTTTTGTAGATTCTCTTTTGAACAGTTAATCCATTTGGTCTAGGTTATCAAATGTGTGAGCACAGAATTGTTCATAGTATTTATTATCCTTTTAATGTCCATGGAATCTGTAATTTTGGCTTCTCTTTCATTTCTGATATTAGTAATTTGTATCTTCTCTCTTTTTTATTAGTTAATCTGAAAATAGGTACAATGCAGTCTTTATAAATGCTGTCTTGATGCAACTTTGAGGACCTAGCTAGACACCAGCCTGTTCTTTTTCCTGAGCACGGAACTCAAGATTAAGTCCACACCCCCAACCACCTCCATAATCAAATGTTCACACTCTGTGTCACTATACACCTGCCATAATTGCCCCAAGACCAGGTACTAGAAAACCAGGAATAGCTCCTAGGCCCCAGAGCTAATTGAAATTATTTGAACTAGCCAATCCTAAACCTGCTTGTGCTGCCTCGCCCATTTCTTCCCATGTGAACTACAATAAAGGCACTTGCCCACAGTTTCCCTCTTTTTCAGGCCTAGTCACTGACCTCAGTGCTTCTCCCGAGTAGCATGATGTGTTCTCCCCAGAGATCTATAAGTATAAGAAACTAAAACTCTTTTCAGTTTCTCTCTCTTCATCTGTGTCTGGCCTCACCATACCTCACTCAAAACAATATAGTTAAAATAAGAGGTATATCAAATTTACTAATCTTTTCAAACAAAGATTGCTTCTGTTGATTTGCTTATTAATTTCCAGTTTTCAATTTCATTGATTCCTGCTTTGATTTTTTTTAAGTTCTTTCCTTCTGTTTCTAATTAAAATTAGGTTTAATTTGTTCTTTTTTATTTTTCAGGTTCCTAAGGTGAATGATTAGTTTATTTATTTAGATCTGTCTTTTTTCTATTATATGCATTTAATGCTATAAATTTCATAAGCAATATTTTTGCTGCATCCCACAAATTTTGATAAGTTATAATTTCATTTCATTTAGTTCAAAATATTTTTAAATTTCTGAGACTTCTCTCAAATGTTGTAGTTTTTCTCATATAGCTCTTCCACATATTTTGTCATATTTATAGTGTAGTACTTCATTTTTTGTAATGTTAATGTAAATGGTATTGTGTTTTTAATTTTAAATTCTACTTGTTCACTGCTGCTATATAGAAAAAGTGACTTTAGTGTATGAACCTTATATCCTACAACCCTGTTATAATCATTTATTAATTCCAGGATTATTTTTTGTTGAATCTTTTGGATTTTTCTACATAAACAATCATGTCATCTGCAAACAAAGACAGTTTTATTTCTTCATTCCCAATCTGTATACTTTTCTTCTTGTATCTTTGCATTAGCTAGGACTTCCTATATGATGTTGAAAAGTAATGGTGAGAGGGGACATCTTTGCCTTGATTTTTCTCTTACTTAGAAAGATTCATATTTCTCAAGTACTATTTTTAGAACACACTTAATATTTGCTGCAGGAATGTATAAACTTCTTAGGGAAAAGGAGAGTATATATTGGGGGATAATAATGCAATCTTCTACTATAATAATCTGTTTCTGCTGCTTAAAACAAAAATACCTGAAACTGGGTAATTTATAAAGGAATAGAATTTTGTTTCTTGCAGTTTCAGAGGCTGGGAAGTCCAAAGTCCAGGGATCACCTCTGCTGAGGGCCTTGTTGGAGGGTGGTGATTCCTCACAGAAACACAGAGTATCACATGGTGAATGGCTTGAGCAAAAGAGAGTAACCTTCTCACTCTCTCTCCTTTTAAAGAAATCAGAACTATGCCCATCACTCCACGAATGGATCAATCAATTCACAAAGGCATAGTCCTCACAATCTAATTGCCTCTTCAAGGCCTCATCTTTCAATTACTATAATAAGATTCCCCACCCTATTAACACTGTCACAGTAGAGATTGTGTTTCTAATACATGGATCTTTGTGGGACACATTCAATCCATATCAACTAACTTCTATATTTGAGGAAACTGCAGTATTCATTTGGAGAATTCGGATTATAAAATAAGCCTTATATTAACTTTATTCAAAGTTAATAACCTATAAAAGAATTCACTTATTTTGTTAACACCTACTTCAAAAAAGATTTAAGTCCTATATTTCCAAAGTATTTTAGAAATTATAGGGCTGACCCCGTGGCTCACTTGGGAGAGTGTGGCACTGGGAGCATAGCGGCGCTCCCGCTGCAGGTTTGGATCCTACATAGGGATGGCCGGTGCGCTCACTGGCTGAGCGCGGTGCGGAAGACACCAAGCCAAGGGTTGCGATCCCCTTACCCGTCACACACACACACACACACACACACACACACACACACACACACACACACACACACACACACACACACACACACACACACACACAAATTATAATATAGATGAATTGAGCATAAGAATCAGAGCTACTACTAAAAACATGACACTAACTAACTGAGCTGTATTAACTTTGAACCAACATTTACTATTTATGTTCCAGGTTATTTCTGAAGCATTTCTCTTTTATTCACTAAATGATCAAATTTTTAGTTTTAAACCAGTATTTTGGCTTTTCAGATTTTATTCTCTTATTGCATGAAGTTGATCTAAGTTGCCTCAATAAGTATTTCTCACACACTTCTCTTACCATAGCAGTCTACCAGAAAACCCACTACTAAATACTTATCCTCCCTTTGGAAATATCAGGCTTAAATTCATCAGAATCTAAGGTTACCCATCATTTTGCTTTCCATGAGCTTTCCCTATTACACAACTTAATTGCCCTCTACTTTATGCAAATTAATATAGTTACATATTTATTAAAATTACAGGTTTCTTTGTTTCATGATAGCCATATATATAAAACAATCACTCTATTGCTATTTTCCAAGTTATTTCTTGCTACTTGTTAAAAATCACAATCAAATATTATATTAAAAACAACGAACATGCCTGAATGAGTAAATATGTCATTTATAATCGCTACTATACGATCCCTTTTTATGTGTGTTGCATAAGCCAAATCATCCAAGCAAATTAAATAAGAAAAAGCAAATCAAAATTTAGCCATAGAAAATTAAATGAATCAGTTGTAACACTCCTTCAAAAAACAAGAGAGAAAGAAAGTTATTGAGGACTTAATATGTCCCTGGAAACTTTGATAGAAATTTGAGTTGTAAGGAGTTGACTTGATACAACTGAAAAAAATAGCTTAATTTGATAAATGCTTGTATAAAATCATGCAAAAAGTCCCAAGTCTCTCACAAAAATCTATGCTTTCCACATCTGTAAGCCCCTATCTTAATTAACAGCCAGGAATCATTGACTGATCTTTAACACTTTTTTCTCCCTCAGCCTCAGATACAACCTTTCAGGAAGTTGTGTCACCTTTATGTCCAAAATATATCACCAGTCTATCCACTTCTCTCCATATCTATTACTGCCACCCTATTTCAAGCACCATAATCCATCATATGAAATACTACAGTTGCCTCCAAATATATTTTCCCACTTCCACTCTTGACCATCAACACTCTTTTCTCCACAAAGAAGCTATTAACTATGACACAAACTAAGCTGCTATGGCAAAAAATATATAAAGTGCAGGAGCTTTAACATGATATATCTCTATTTCTCTTTATTTTTTAGTTCAATTTTTCTCTCTGTTTTTTTATTTTATTTTATATTTTTGTTCAGAGGTAAGCAGTCCAAGTTTGGTGCAGTAGCTTTGCCATCCTCAATATTTAGCTTCCATCTCTGAGTTTGAAATAATATATCCAAGCTTTCATCATACACCAAACATTGGGAAGTAAAGAAAAAGCCCAAGGGAAGTAATGCCCAATTCTTTTTAAAGAAAGTACTAGAAATTATCTGCATTACTTCTTCTATCCCTTGAATTTGGTCTTATGGCCCACACCTAGGTGCAAGGGAAGCAGAAAACAATGACTTTAATTAGGTAACTGTAGCCCAATTAAAACTTTACTATTACAGAAGAATGGGAGAATAAATGTTGTTAGACAACTAACAATTTGCCACAGTGATCTTTTAAAAACAAAACAGAATGTCATCAAAATGCTAGAATTGAAGATTTCCCCACTCATATCTCTCCACAGCAGCACAAATTTGGTAGCCATCCGTGGATAAAAGTGTCTTTGAGGAAGCTTTGGGACACAAGTGGGAGGTGACAAAATGCTAGTATTGCCTAAGACTCAGGAGGAATATTGCGAAAGGGCAGACCTACATCCAGGCGGCAGGATTGCCAACTGTGGTGCAGACTCATCTACCTGTGGACTCAGCTATAACCCCATCTGGCTTTGGTTCTACCCTCGGAGCCATCAGGCAAGGAACCTGCAGGAGTCACACCTACCCATGCCTTGGGTAGTGGGCCCACCAACCTTGGTTTGGTGTACAATGTACTCTGAAATAGTCCTGTAAGTCAGTTCCTTCCCCTCTCATCTGTGATCTAACAGCAGTTCATCTATTCAGGGATCAATGGGAGTCATGCCAAGAGGCAGGCTTGACAACCTCAGTCCCACAGCAGATGTTTAAATGGCCCAGGAATGTGACCCAAATCCCCCTCTCAGCTGTGGTCCAGAGACAGTTTTGCACAGACATGAACCAGACAGAAAGCATGCTTGTCTGTGGCTCTGGAGACAGGCCTGCAGACCTCAGTCTTTGCTATAGACTCTAAAGCAGTTCTCTGGCTCAGTTCTAGCCCTTCTAAGCTGCAGACTCCCTACCTAACTGGAAACCCATCCAGTGACCCAGCAGGATCCCTCTCAGAAAACAAGAGGGAGCTGCAACTGTCTATGCCCCTGGCAATGATAGGCTCACCATATGCAGACCACACTGCAGACCCTGAGGTGAACCCTTATCCCAGCATAAGCTCTCCTGATCAAAGTCCCAGAAGTAGTTCAGTTTACCAAGAAACCAAACAGGACCCACATCCACTCAAGAACCTGTTAGTAAGCCCACTAACCATGGACCCCACTGTGAGCCCAGCAAAATCCACATGCCCTAGCTCCAACCCCAGTCAACTGTGATCCTGGAGGCAATCTCATCAACCTGGAGACTCAGCAAGAGAATGTACCTACCAAAATCAGTCTATAAGTACTGGAAGTGAAGTTTTTTCATTAAAATGCACAGACACCAACACAGAATACATAAATAAAAAATGAGGCAGACATGACACCACCAAAGGAAACTAATGAAACTCCAGTAGCTGACCCCAAATAAAAGGATATCTACAAATTTCCTGTACAAAGAACTAAAAATAATCACATTAAAGCAGCTCAATGAGATGCAAGAGAATGCACATTAAAAAAAAAAAAAAACTAACAGATATTGTCAGGTAAAAATTGTATGAGCAAAATGAAAAGTTTAATAAAGAAATAGAACCTTAAGAAAGGGCTGGCCATTTACCTCACTCAGTAGAGCATGGTGCTGATAACACCAAGGTCAAGTGTTCAGATCCTACATTAGCCAGCCACCAAAACGAACAAATAAATAAATAAATAATAAAAAATAATTTAAAAAATAAAAAAAACCCAGAAATCTCAGAGCTTAATAATACAATGACAGAGCTGAAAAGTAAAATAGATTCAGAAGCAGTTTCAATCATGCAGAAGAAAGAATTAGAGCACTCAAAGACTGGTAATTTGGAATTAGCCAATCACAAAAACAAAAAGAAAAAAGAATAAAAAAGTGAAAAAAGCATAAGGGGCCTATGGGACATCATTAAGCAAATGAATGCAGGAATTATGGGAGTTTCAGAAGAACAAGAGTGAGAGAAAAGTAGCAGACAAATTACTTAAAGAAATAATGATTGAAAACTTCCCCAATATTTGACAAATATATTGACATTCAGGTTCATGAAGGTCAAAATGTTTTTCATTATTATTAGCATATTCATTTTTACAAATTATGATCATTCTTTATGTCGTTTTTTACCTTATCTATCACTCCCCAAACCCCCTCCCTTCCTTCCCCCTTCTTTCATATCCTTAGATTTGTTCTCTCCTTCTGAAAGTTCAACGTATTGCTGTGGTCCATCCTTCTGTCCTTCTTCCCTCCCTCTCTTCCTCCCTTCCTTCCTTTCTTTCCTTCTTAGCACCCAGTTATGAGTGAAGCTAAAAATATTTTAACCAAGATCAACCCAACGAAGAATACTCCAAGACACATAATAATCAAATTGTAAAAAGTCAAAGAGAAAGAAAGAACTTTGAAAGGAGCAAAAGAAAAGAGGCTTGTCACATACAAGCAAACCTTCATAAGGCTGTCAGTAAATTCTCAGTAGAAATAATCCAGGCAATAAGAGCATAGGATAATATATTCAAACTACTGAAACAAAGAGAGAGAGAGAGAGAAAATTGCCAACAAAGAATACTATACCTGACAAAGCTGCACTTTCAGAAATTAAGGAAGGATAAAGACATTCTCAGACTAACAAAAGCTGAACCTGCTCACCACCACTGGACCTGCCTCACAAGAAATACTAAAGGGACCTTTTTGAGTTGAAAGAATGCAAAGTAACAACATAAAAACATGAACATATAAAACTCACTTGTACAGATCAATATAAAGTCAAATTCAGAATAACATAATACTGTAAAGGTGGTGCAAAAACTACGTTTAACTCTAAAACAAAAGTTAAAAGACAAAAGTGTTAAAAATAATTAGGGGGGCATTGGGGCGAGATGGCAAACTAGAGATGCCTAGGGCACATTCTTCCCACAGAAAAGGACCAGAACTACTAAGAGACAGCTAAATATTGGCATAAGTATCAGTGAGAGAGTGTAGAAGTATAACAGGAGACCAGTGAGATCTCTGTGGTGCACTAAAGACCAGGATGGTGGCACAGAGAGGAGACCAAGTCACACGGCCTAAGCTGCCATGTCTTTGACAACAGGATTGTCACAGGAGGAAGTTTCCCTTGTATCAATAAGGTAGGCAGATGACTCACACATACCTCTATCCTCACCACAGAGACCCACAGATCCTTTGGAATGACAAGCCCAGAGCCAAGTGTGGGGAGTAGCCTAGAATACGCACAATGTATTGCTCTAGAACACTAGCACAAACTGTGCATTCCTTACCCTCCATACTCATGACCCAAGCTAATGCAAGACAATGCCATCTTGAAACTAGAGCCATTACAAGATTGCTCCCCACCCTGGGGCCAGTGGCCACAGCACTACCCAGCCTTAATGCTCTGCCCTCATATCAACACACTCACATGAGAGGATACAATGCCCAGATCCCAGCAGCTTGAAGCCTTGGCTCACCATGTCTGTTACTCTAGTTCTGCAGTTTGGGAAGCCAGACACTAGTCCTGCTGAACTAACACACCCCCACATCCCTGGCCAGAAATCAGACAGACCCTACTCAGGTGGATGACCCCCCATCCCTCTTCCTACCCTCAGATCTACTAGCTTGCTGAGTTATGTGCACCTGAGCCCCTAACCTAGAAAAACAGCTCACAGGTTTCTACCCTAATAAATGCACCCTCAGGCTGGTGAAAATAAAGGGCATCTGCCCCTCCCAGAGAAGCAGTCAGACAATTCAGTCCTGAACAATCCTACCTGGCAGTCTTCCCAACAGTACCAAAAGTGGCTGCACTGACCCCACACTGAAGGCCTGCCTAGTGGCCCCACCCACTTCCCAAAAACAACTGGATAAGTCCCTTCACTGCAGGCCTGCCTAGTGGTCTTACCAACAGTCTGAGAAGTGATTGGACAGGACCCCTCACTGCAGCCTCACCTAGTGGCCATGCCCACTTCCTGAGAAGCAGCTTAGCAACTCTGCCCTTGAAAGTCAAGATCCTGAACTGCAGAGGGAAGCATAACCTTGCATCAGGCCCCAAGAACTGGCACATCAGAAAGGTCACCAACAGACTTGCACTCAGCTAGCTGAGCCAAAGTACACCCTTACCTCTGGCTCAGAGAAAAAGCTCAGTTGTCATGTCCCTGGAAGACTTGCCCCCAAGTCTTTGAGCCATCATATCCATGCATCTAAGTGTGAAACAGCTTGGCTGACATGCCACTGAAAGGCACACCCCTGGTCAGAGAAGCTGCACAGTGACTCTGACTCTAAGAATCATTTCAGCAACAGCATCCCCAGTGAGCCAGATCCTGACACTACTGATCAATAGGGTGCATGTGCACACCCCCAGCCTGTGAACCAACCCAGTGGTACCTCCCCCAACAAAGCTGTGCCACCATCACCGCAAACTTTCAAAGCATAGGTCACTAAGTCATTCACAGACATAGTGAAAGTGGATTACGGTTGAATAAACTACAGAGTCTACACTATTGCATCTATCTGGAACAAAGCCATTGCACTCTACCCAATCAAAACCCTAGGACACATTTGCAGGTGAAAGTCTTTTTCCATGCAAGCCAGTATACAAAACTCAAAAATGTGACCGTTCTACCAGATGCACAGATACAAATGCAGTGAAACTAGAAGCATGAAAGAAACAAGGTAACATGACACCACTGGAAAAAAAAAAAATAATCCTTCAGTAACTGATCCCAAACAATTGAAAATGCTTACTTGCCAGCAAAAGAATTCAAATTAATGATCTTAAGGAAACTCAACAAGATATGAGAGAATACAGACAAGCAGTTCAACAAAATCAGAAAAACAAAAATAATCTGAATGAGAAATTCAGCAGAGATAAATATCACTTAAGAAATCTAGCAGAAATCTTATAGTGAAAGAATTCATTGAATAAAATAAAATATATATATGAGAGTCTCCACAACAGACTAGATCACACAGAAGAAATTTCTGAACTTGAAGATAGCAGTTTTGAAATAATAAAGGAAGACAAAAAAATAAAAAAGAATGAACAAAGCTTCCAAGATCTATGGGATACTATAAGTGGACAAATATTCAAATTATAGACCTGATTTAAAAATTTCAGTAAAGTTGCAGAATACAAAATCAATATTCAGAAATCAGTAGCATCTGAATAAACAATAATTAACTAGCAGAAAAAGAAATCAAGAAAGCTATCCCATTTATAATAGAAGCAAAAAAAAAAAATCAAATGACTATGACTTAATTTAAGAAAGGAGGTAAAAGATCTCCACAATGAAAACTATGAAACACTGATTAAAGAAATTAAAGACACAAAAAATAGACTCATGGATTGGAAGAGTTAATATCATGAAAATGACCACACTACACAAAGCAATCTACAGAATCAATGCAATCCCCATCATACTACCGATGACATATTTGACAGAAATAGAAAAGACAATTCAAAAATTTATATAGAAGAACAAGAGATCCCGAATAGCCAAAGTAATGTTGAGTAAAAAGAACAAAGTGGAGGATATCACACTCCCTGACTTCAAAATATACTACAAAGCAATAGTAATCAAAACAGTACATTGCACTGGCACAAAAACAGACACATGGACCAATGGAACAGAATAGAAAATTCAGAAATAAATTCACGTACCCACAGCCAACAGATTTTTGACAAAGGAGCCAAGAATATACATTGGAAAAAGGACAGTCTCTTCAATAAATGGTGCTGAGAAATTTGGAGATCCATATGCAGAAGAATAAAATTAAACTCCTATCTCTAAAAATGTACCAAAATCAGCTCAAAATGGATTAAAGACTTAAATGTAAGACCCCAAACTATAAAACTTACAGAAGAAAGGTCTGGACAAAGACTTTATAAGTAATATTTCTGAAGCACGGAGAACAAAAGCAAAAATTGACAAATGGGATTATACCAAACTAAAAAGCATCAGCACAAAAGGAAATAATCAACATAGCAAAAAGACAACCTGTAGAATGGGAGAAAATATTTGCAAACTATGCATTTGACAAGGAATTGATATCCACAATGTACAAAGAGCTCAAATGACTCAACAATAACAAAACAAATAATCTGATTTAAAAATGGGCAAAGGAACTAAATAAACATTTTTCAAAAGAGGACAGAAATGGTCAACAGGCATATGAAAAATTGCTCAACATTACTAATCAACAGAGAAATGCAAATCAAAATCACAAATGAGATGCCATCTCTCCCCAGTTAAAATGACTGTTATCAAAAAGACAGAGAACAACAACTGCTGGCAAGGATGTGGAGAAAGAGGAACACTTCTACACTGTTGGTGGGACTGTAACTTAGTATAGCCATTATGTAAAACAGTATGGAGCTTTCACAAACAATTACAGATAAAACTACCATATGATCCAGCAATCCCACTACTGGGTATATATCCAAAGGAATGAAACCAATAAGCCAAGGACACCTGCACTCCCATGTTTTTCATGGCTCTTTTCGCAATAGCCAGGAGTTGGAACTAACCTAAATATCCTTCCACAAATGAATGGACAAAAAAAACTTGGTCTATATACACAGTGGAATACTACTTAGCCACACACACACACACACACACACACACACACACACACACGAAATTCTGCCATTTGAGGCAACATGGATGAGCTTTGAGAAAATTACATTAAGTGAAATAAGCCAGGAACAGAGAGATAAATACCACATGTTCTCACTCATATGTGGAAGCTAAAAAAGCTGATGTCATAGAAGTAGACACTAGAATAGTGGTTACTAGAGACTGATGGAGGGAAGGGGAAGAGGTGATGAAGAGAGGGTGGTGAGTAAATACAAAATATTAGAGAGATAGGAAGAATGGGATCTAGGTTTCTATAGTAATATAGGGAGACTACAGTTAACAAAGTACTACATATCTTTGAATAGCTAGTCAAGAAAATGTTGAGTGCTGCTAACACAAAGAAGTGACAAATATTTAAGATGATATACATATGAAGAACCCTGATATGATCATTGCACACAGTATAAATGTACCCAAATATCATATTGTACTCCATACATATATACAATTATCGTGGGCCAATTAAGAGAAATAAATTAAAAAGAGAGGGAAAAAGAAAGAAATAGAGAGAAGAATAGTCATTACCAGAGGGAAAGAAGTGGGGGGTGTGGGGAAAGGTTGGTAGACTGATACAAAGTTATAAAGTTACAGTTAGATAGTTAATAAGTTCTGCTGCTCTGGGGTGACAATAGCTAATAATGTTGGGTTGTATATTTCAAGATAGCCAGAAAAGAGGATTTTAAATATTATAACTTCAATGAAATGATAAATATTTAGGTGATAGATAATGCTAACAATTCTGATCATCATTATACAATGTACGCATGTGTTTAAACAACAAACTACACCATATAAACATGTACAATGAAAAAAAAAATAGACCAAAATTTAAAATCAGAAGAAATTAAACCTGCCTACACTGTGGACTTCTAGCCTCCAGAAATATGAGAATAAATGTTTGCTTTTTAAGCCAAAAAATAAATAAAAATAACTATAGCTAGAATAATCTGTTAAAAGGTACATTGTAATTGTAAATTGTAACATCAATACCAGAAAATGTGTTGGGGGGAATAAAAGTGCAGTTTTTTAATATGAAATTTAATTTAAGTTTTTCTTAGCTCCAAATAGAATTTTATAATTATAAGATATTTTATGTAAGCCCCATTGTATCCACAAAGAAAAAACTTCTAGTAGACACACAAAAGATAAGGAGAAAGGAATCAAAGCATACCACTGCAAAAATAAACAAATCATGAAGAAAGACAGCAAAAGAAGAGGAAAAGAACAAAGGAACTAAAATCAGTTAGAAACAATAAACAAAATGGCAATAGTAAGTCTTTAACTATCAGTATTTGTTTTAAATATAAATGGATTAAATTCTCCAATCAAAAAACACAAAGGGCCTAAATGGAAAAAAATAAAAGTAAGATTCAATGATATGCTGCCTAAAATAGACTCACTTTAGAGTTAAGGACACATAAGCTGAAATTGGATGGAAAAAGATATTCAATGCAAATGGAAACCAAAAGATAACAGCAGAAGCTATACCCATATCAGACAAAATAGACTTTAAGTCAAAACTGTAAAAAGAGACAAATGAGGTTATTATAAATAATGATAAAGAGGTTAATCCATCAAGAGAAAATAACAGTTACAAATATATATGCACCCGACATTAAAGCACCTAAATATATAAAGCAAATATTAAAAGAAGTGAGAAGTGGATTAAATAGCCATACAACAGTAGTAGGGACTTCATACCTAAATACCAAAATTTCATCCAGACAGAAAATTAAGAAGCAGTAGATTTGAATAACACTGTAGACAAAATGGATCGAACAGACATATACAGAAGATTCCATCTTATGGCATCAGAGTACATATTCTTCTTAAGTACACAAGGAAGATTCTTCAGGACAGACCATATGTTAGCCCACAAAACAACTCAACAAATTTAAGATTGAAATCATATCAAATATCTTATCCAACCACCACAGTATGAAGCAAGAAATTGATAAAAAGAAGAATCTTGGAAAATTCACAAATATGTGGAAATTAAGTATCATACTCCTGAAAAATCAATGGGGGAAAGAAAAATCAAAAGGGAAATTAAAATGTATCTTGAGACAAATGGAAACGAAATCACAAAAGCTAAAACTTATGAGATACAGCAAAAGTATTTCTAAGAGGAAAGTTTGTACAAATGAAGGCCTGTATTTAAAAAAAATCACAAATAAACAATCTAACTTACACCTCAAATAAGTGGAAAAAGAACAAACTAAGGCTACAGTTAGCAAAAGGAATGAAATAATAAAGATTAGTGCAAAAATAAATGAAATAAAAACTAGAAAGACAATAGAAAAGATCAACAAACTAAGATGTGGTGTTTTGAAAAGATAAATAAAATTAGCAAAATTTTAGCTAGACAAACAAAAGAAAAAAAGGGAAGACTCAAATAAATAAAATTATAAATGAAAAAAGAGACATTACCATTGATGCCACAGAAAAACAAAGGATCATAACAGACTACTGTGAAAAATTATATGATAATATACTGGATAACATAGAAGAAATGGATAAATTTCTATAAACATATTACCTACCAAGACTCAATCATAAAAAAGCTAAAATCTGAACAGATCAGTAATGAATATGGAGCTTGAATTAGCAATAAAAATTCTCCCATGAAAGAAAGCCCAAGACCAGATGCCTTATTGGCTAAATTTTACAAAACATTTAAAGGAGAATTAATGTTAATCCTTCACAAACCCTTTCAAAAACTTGAAGAGGAGGCAACATTTTAAAATTCATTTTGGGGGGCCAGCTTTACCCTCATAGCAAAGTCAGTTAAAGACTCTACAAGAAAAAGAAAATTACAAACCAATATCCTTGATAAACAGACATGCAAAAATTCTCAACAAAGTAACAGCATACCAAATTCAGCAACACATTAAAAGATCATACACCATGATCAGGTGAGATTTATTCCTTGAATGCTGGAATTGTATAACATACCCAAATCAATAAATGTGACACACCACATTAACAGAATGAAAGATAAAAATTATGATCATCTTTATTGATGCAGAAACAGTAATTGATAAAACTCAACACCTTTTTATGATTAAAAAAACCCTCAAATTAGGTACACAAAGAAAATATCTCAACATAAATAAAGTTCATATATAATAATCCCACAGCTCAATGGTGAAAAGTTGAAAGTTTTTCCTCTAAGATCTGGAGCAAGACGTTTCCCACTTTCACCACTTCTATTTGACATAGTACTGGAAGTCCTAGCCAAAGAATTAGGCAAGAAAAAATAAATAAAAGGCATTCAAATCAGAAAGGAAAAAGTTAAATTATCCCTGTTTGCAAATGACATGATATTAAAAGTAGAAAACCCTAAAGACTCCACCCCCATAAAAACTTTTAGAACTAATAAGCAAATTCTGTAAATTTGCAGAATTGAAAATCAGCATAAACACAGTTGTGTTTCTGTATACTAACAAATTACACAAAAAAGAAATTAAGAAAAAATCCAATTTACAATAGCCTCAAAAAGAATAATGTATTTAGGAATAAAATTAACCAATGAGTTAAAATATTTGCACACTAAAATCTATAAAACACTGATGAAAGAAATTGAATAAAACAGAAGTAAATGGAAAGAAGATATCCCATGTTCATAGGTTAGAAGATTCAATACTGTCACAATGTCTGTATTACCCAAAGTGATCTACAGATTCAGTGCAATCTCCATCAAAATTTTAATGGCATTTTTCATAGAAAAAGAAAAATAATCCTGAAATTTGTATGGAGCCACAAAAGACCCCAAATGGCCAAAGCAAAGCTGGAGGTATCACACTTCCTGACTTCAACCTATATTACAAAGCTATAGTAATTAAAACAATATGGTTCTGACATAAAAACCGACACATAGACCAATGGAACAGAATAGAGAATCCAGAAATAAACCACGTATATATGGTGAAGTAATATTTGGCAAGGGCACCAGGAATACACAATGGAGGAAGGATAGTCTCTTTAAAAAATGGTGATGGGAAAACTGGTTATCTACATGCAAAAGTATGAAATTGAACCCTTGTTTTATGCTGTATGCAAAAATTAACTTGAAATGGTAAAAACTTAAATGTTGAAATCATAAAATACCTAAATAGTTGAAATCATGTGACTCCTAGATGAAAAAACTGAGAAAAGTCTCCTTGACATTGTCCTTAGAAATGATGTTTTAGATATAACACCAAAAGCACAGGCAACAAAAGCAAAAATAAACAAGTGTGACTACATCAAACTATAAAGCTTCTTCATCACAAATGAAACAGTTGACAAAATAAAATGTAATCAAGAGCATAGGAAAAAATATATGTAAACCATATACAGTATGAAAGTTTAATATCCAAAATACACAAGAAACTCTCAGAACTCAATAGCAAATAGCAAACTTTTTTTAAAGTAACTCAATTGAAAAATGGGTAAAGGACCCGAATAGACATTTCTCCAAAGAAGACATACAAATGGCAGGTATATGAAAAGGTGCTCAACATCAGTTCATCATGAGGGAAATTCAAATCAAAGCCACAATGAGATGTCTTCTAATATATGTTAGTATAGTTATTATCAAAATGACAAGAGGTAAGTGTTGGTGAGGATGTGGAGAAAAGAGAACTCTGTATACTGTTGGTGGGAATGTAAATTAATACAGCCATTATAAAAAAAAAGTATAGAGGTTCCTCAAAATAATTAAAACAGAACTACTATAAAATTAAGTAATTCTACTTCTGGGTATACATTCAAAGAAATTAAAATAAGTATGTTGAAGAGATATCTGCATTGCCATGTTAATCTCAGCAATATTCCCAATAACCAATATATGGAATTAATGTATTTATCAATGCATGAATGGAGAAACAAAATGTGGTACATATATACAATAGAATATCATTCACCCATGAAAAGAAAGAAATCCTGCCATTTACATTTACAACAACGTGGATGAAGCTGGAAAACATTATGCTAGTGAAATAAGCCAGACAAAGAAAAACAAAAAACACATGATCATTCTTATGTTTGGAATCTAAAAAATTTGAACTCACAGAAGCAGAGGATAGAAAAGTGGTTTCTACAGGCTGGTATGTGGAGGAAATGGACAGATTTTGGTAAAAGGGTGCAAACATTAAGGTTTCAGATGATAAGTTTTGGGGATCTAATGTATAGCATGGTGACTATTGTTAATAATACTGCATTGTTTACTTAAACTTTGCTAAAAGAGTAGGTCATAGATGTCATCACCACACATACACACACATACACATAAAGTGTAACTATGTGTGGTGATGGATGTGTTGATTAATTTGATTGTGATAATCATTACACAATGCATATGTATACCAAATTATCACACTGTACACCTTGAATAGATAAATTTTTTATTTTTCAATGAAAATAAAAACAAAAACAAAAACGTCACTCCAAGTTACTTTCCTGCTTAAAACATTCTGTTGCTTCCAATTTCACTCTATTATGGAACCCTATTTGTTTCATTAACTATTAAATTATATATTTATTCATTTACTTTTTATTGTTTGCCATTCCCACCGACAGTAGACACAAGTATAGTCACTTATATTCAGTATTATTTAGCCATTTACAAGCACTGTGACTGGCATATAATACACATTTTAAAAATATAAAAATATTTTGTAATTGAGTGGGTAGGAGTTGTTTTAGCAAAAAAAAAAAACAAAACAAAAAAAAAAAAAAACACCCAGGATTTCAGGACATAGAAACTTTACGGATTAAGGCAAAAAATATATTAATTTGAAATACATAGAATGTTTAAGAAATGATTAAGAACTAGGACTAAATGGAATATATGGTACCAGAGATTTTTCAGAAAATATAGATAAGAGTTAGATCATGAAGGAGTTTGACTTAATAAGTAGTTTGATTTGGTCCCTATCCTTAGGTATCAAGTAGAGTGTTTTAAGTAAAAGAGAGAAAATAGTCAGGTATATTTTCAAATTATGCCTCTGGTAGAAGTGTGGTAAATGACTTGGCAGAAAGGCTGTGAGCAAGAGGTCAATTAGGTGATCTGTCTCTCCTTCTTCGTATCAGCAGTTCTGTTTCTCTCAGCTCATTGGCTTCTCTTGGCTTTCCACCAGCTGAATTCTTTTTTTTTTTTTTTTTTTTTGCTAATATGTACTTCTTCCATCATAACTGCAGCATATCATTGAACTGTAAGACCTCTGTAGCACTGACTGCTGCACGCTTTTATGATTTTGGTTTCTCCTCTTAACTTCTTCAGTCCCTAAATTTCCAGGTTCTTGAGACAGTTTTGATATAGCCATTTCATTTTTCTATACCATGTTAGGCAGGTTATAAGTCTCTGAACACCTACAGTTGCAAATATTTGTCATTCAGCCCCTGTCCAATCATATGTAGTTAGGAACAGAGTCAAATAATACACCTACCCACTTGGAAGAGGCTGTTTGTGAGACAATTTCTTTAATAATGATATTAAGGATGGTTATTGACATCTAATATGCAAGGGGTAAATGTAAATGTTAAAATATTTTCAGTTGCAAGTTATATTAAACCCAACTCAAATTGCTTTATATAGTAAAGTGAATTTATTGGCTTCCAAAGCTGAAAAATTCTACAAGTGGACATGCTTCAGGCACGGCGTAGTTTATGCACTGTTTATTTGTGATCATCTTTCCTTCCCTATTCCATGTGCTGGCTCTGTCTTCTGGCTGGGTTTACTCATGGGAGCACAACAGCAGCTATAGTTTCTGGCTTAACATTTGTACTCTATATTATCTTGAACAAGAAGTTCTTTGTTTCTTCATATCAACAATAAAATTCCTTCACTTTACCCTGGTTTGGCCAATTTAAACCAATCTGTGTGACTAGAGGTATATCAGGGGTATATCATGCACCACTTGGGTTATATTTGGGTTACTGAGCCAAAGGGATGGAAAATACTAAAAAATATAGCTCTGGTCTCTGTCTCTCTGTCTCTCTCTCCCTCTTCCTCCCTCCCTCCCTCTCATTTAATAAAGAAATGAAAGTCATTTGGTCCAACTCTTTTGATTTAGGACAAAACAAAATTGGTGAGTCAGTTGATTATTTTTCTTTATAACACTAGTTAAACTTTCTGTCCATAATACCATCTAAAAGTTCAAAACAAACAAGTAACAAAAAAAAAAAAAAAACACATTGACAAAATACAGTCCATGTCTAAAAATAAAATATATACTGATATAAACATTTATTTATGTATGTGCAGCACCTGTACATCAATATAGTTATCTTGAGTTTTAACTAAATTATATTGAAGAGTTAACTAAACCGTATGTTGAATCACATAAGACGTCAAGCTACTTGCCAGTGAATTTCCTAATTTCTCTATCTGAGTTGACTCTGGAACTGTCTTAATGATTTGAATATAGAAATGTCTGTAGCAGTGACTATAGGAGTGATTTAAGTTAAGGAATGGTTGAATAGGAGGTTTCTGATAAATTACAAGCAAGCTTAGTAATTCAGTATGTTTACCACCAGATCAATTCAAATAGCCTACCTCATCTACTGGCAGGCTCTTTTAAATAAGAGAAGTATGAAATATTTGGAGTTGGTTGTTGCTATTGATTTATAAAATGTATTTTTCACAGCTAGAGTTGGACTACAAAAGCAAATTTAATATTTCTGGAGTGTTTTTTCCCAATCTATTTTCTGTCATTTAGAAACCTCAAAGTTTGCATTATCACCAGATGTTATCATGTAGTTTTTTCTCACTAACAGAATAGGGTGTCAGAGATTATTTAGCCCTTTGCACTTCTTAAATAAAAAGGCAAAACTAGCCAGAAGTTATTTTGACATCATTTCTTTTCTTTTCCACACTCAGACTTGGCTTATCTTTTACCTGACTAAACATTTTTTTCTCCTCCAATCTGTATTTATTTAGCCTATCTTATCCATACATTGTTTAAAGTGCAATTTTTTTAAATTTTAAGTTATATTAAATAAATATGTTCTACTACTATCATAAGGTAAATAATATTTTACACAAACTAATTTTTTTCTGCAGTTTTATCAAAGTAAATGAACGGTCTAAGGGGATAGTGGATATATACACATCTTTTCATTGTGCAACACAGAAAAAAGTAAGTTTTAAAAATCAGTTTAAAATAAAGACAGGGCTTGACATATTTTTAAGACAATGTCAGAAAGCCTAGTTAAGAATGAAACTGAGGTTAAATGGAAGAGGAAAGAATTTTTCTTTGCTGTTTTCATCTTATTTATATCCAGTCACAGAAAACGTAACTATCTAAATAATTTAGATGCCAATTCCCCCTGATAATAAAAGGAAAAAGCTTAAATTTACCTAAATTTACAAATTTTTATTTAATTAGTTATTTATTAAATGAATTGTTACATCTTATTGAAGTAAATTCCTATGAAAGGCTTTAGTTCATCTTTGGCAATTCAAGCCAAGTGGAGAATATTCTAAGCAACAAAATGATTAGACAGCACTTCTGTTTACCACTTCTCCCTTCCACTGTCTCTTCCTTTACTAGTACCACTGGTAAATGTTTGCTAATATGTTTCCCCAGCAGTGAGCTTCTGGGCCAAGGCAATGTCATCTGAGATGTCAGACTGGTGTATCCTTTTTAAGTGGGTACCCACTTGATTTAATGTGGACCTCAGTATTTGCCATATTTGGGTGAAACCACGGCTTCCTTGATGGTTTTGGTGTCTAAATTGTAAACCAACGAAAGCACCTCAACCAGTAGTAATAAGATCAACAGTTAACAGAATGGTGTTTAGCTGAATCTGACAGGGTTTTTGTTTTGTTATTGTTTTTTGGTGAAAGTTTAGGTTCAAATATGTCCTGTATCAAATGAGCAGTTGTCTGGCCTGTGGAACGATGTATGGTTAATGAATACTAGGAGACTATGTGCCCTCTACCTAGCCTCCAGCCCTTGTGGGATGGGAGCAAGATCGAAAATATACAAAGATAGATTAAGGCCTGGGGCAAAATAGAAATTTATTTAGGGGATTATTTGTTGCACTGGAATTTGAAAAGGAGTTATTTGAGGAAACCATTATTTCTCTCAGTTAAAACAGCTATCTGGGACCTACCAGGAACATCAAAGTTCTTTTGAATGCTTTTTCCAAGAGCCCAGCATTGTGCATTTTAAAAAGTAAAATGTGTCTTGATTACTACTAATAATGTCTGCAACTCTGAAGGGAATGAGAAGTGTCTTGGCAAGGCCCTATACTGTGGCCTTAGCATATGTGGAGACGTGTGTGATTTTGATTTATATTTTGGGTGTCTGTGAAGCAAGAAACTGCAGTTTTCTTCTACCTTGAAGGGGATGATTTTTAGGCAATGGCCCAATAGCTTATAATAAATGTGAAGATGGGGCTACTTGTTGGCCAGGGCATCCAACGCTACCGCCTGAAGTTTGGCAAAGTGCGTTATTTTTTGGATTTTGTCCTTTATTAGGGGGATCTTGTCCTTTATTAGGGACATTTTGGCTAATGGATGGGGAAGCAGCAACATTCAGCTAAGCTCCATCATGTATGATGGTTAGCAGTACCATTTAGTCTATGAACTCCCATTACTGTTCATTCAGTTAATCCCAAGGGGCATTTCAGGTAGCCTAAGGGTCTAGGGGAAGGGTGACCTCCTCCATCACCCTGGCATCTGGCAGGGGACTGAAGACAGGGGAAGCCACCTCCTCCTGCAAGTGGACCAATGTACCAGAAGACGCAGGTTTGGTTCCTTAAGGAATCCTTGATAGCTGTGCTGAGCTCGTGGGGTGCTATATCCTTGACTCAAGACATAAAGGGCAGCTGGATATGGAGGGTCACAGGCTCAGGATCTGTGAGAGCCTCTATTTTCTGGAGATCCCAGAAGACAGTCAGCCATTTTGTTGTTGTTGTTTTAATGATGTATACCATGAGGACTAGAGGGGCAATATCTTGTATCAGAAGCCCTTGGGCAACTAATGGCTTTCATAAGTAGTCCAGAGATGCCAGGATGCATGAGAAGAGGTTGCCAAAGCTTCTATCATACTCATACCCCAATAAAAACTCTGGCCTAATGCTTAATTTTTTCCCCTTACTTCTGTGTTCTGTCTTCTGCACACCCTGGTGTCCTTCCCATGTGGCTCTACATGGCCTGCCATGCCTCCTGTCTCTAGGACCTGTGAGTACAACAAACTTTTTTTTTTCCTTGAACCTATCATAAGTGAAACTCAGTGAAGGAGTTTCTGAGGACACTAACAGAAATGCCTATTGATTTTAAGTTAAAAGTAAAATTTGTAAATAAGAAATATGTTGCCAGAACCCAAAAAGTGCTAAAACATATTATTAAAGTACTACTATATTGGCCCTTAATGAGCTTGTCAAATGAGTTTCTGTGGAGGAGGATGTCTTTAATGTAATGCCATACCTATGCACCTGGAGAAAGGTGGATGTAAGCAGAGATATTGCCTTGAAGGATTGTGTATAATGGCTGTTTAGGTACCTCTTGGTAGCCTGGAAAGGGTGTATTGTGTCCCTTCGGAGGTGGAGGCAAATTGCAGTTGAGAGGCTGTTGAAGTTGTTACTGAACAGAACATGTTAGCCAAATCTATAAAAGGAAAATATTCATTGCTTGTTGATTGAATAGAATTAGTAATTTTAATAATATTGGATAATGGTTATGGGGCCCTAATGAATGAGACCAAAGCAGTAAGGTTGTAGTAATCCATCATAAGGCCACATTTATTTGTCCCAGATTTAAGAATAGGCAACATTGAGCCATCAAATGGAAAAACAGTAGAGATAATCGCCCCTATATTAATTAGATTTTATACAATATGTTTTAAGCTTTGAAGACCCTATTTTAGCTTACATTGGGCCATATTAATTATTTTAACTGGAGGTTTATGGGGGATCCCATTTTATCAAGATGTACATGCTGCCAACTATTTTGCACAGTGCTCAGGAAACAGAAGATGAAAGCAAGGGGAAAGCATCAAGCTTTAGGTCAGAGCCTTTGTTCAGGTTTCCCTGGAAAAGGCAAAGCAGGACAAGATAAACAGTTTAGGATTGGCTAATTTGAATAATTCTGGAGTGCTCTAAACTATGAGGATGGTTCCTACTTGTCTGGTACCTGGTCCTGAGATGATTAAGGCATATGAATATTGTTTCCTGGGGTGCACAGACCACATAGAGTGGGTATGCCTCTGAATTGGTTAGTTTGCATATCAAAGTCATGTTCCTAGTTGGGCCCTTTGTTATCTTTAAGAATTGTCTAACCCACGGAGGGACAGTCTTTCTCCAGTCTGAAAGCGTTTTGGTTGTTGTTTTAAGATGTCAAAACATCATAATATATAAGAAAATTTATGTATTATAATATAAAGGAAATTATTTATACATACATATATATAAAACCATAAACTTTTCAGTGAAATAAAATGTCCCTTCAGGTCTTTTAACAATGTTCTATTTGGATTGCTTGGTTTTTTACTATTGAGTTTTTAGAGAATTCTTAATGCAGATATTAATCCTTTCTTAAAAATGTGATTTGAAAATAATTTTTTCAATCTATACCTTGTCTTTTTCTTCTCTTAGCATGATATTTCTCAGAACAAAATATTTTAATTTTGATGAGATCTGATTTAACAATTTTTTTTTATGGGTAGTTCATTTTACTTCAAGTGTTAGAACTCTTTGTTCAGCCCTAGATCCCCAATATTTGCCCATTTTGTCTTTTATTTTTTCAAAATTTTATACTTTTATGTTTTACGCCTACATTTGTGATCCATTCTGAATTAAGTTTTATATAATGTGAGGTATACATAAAGGCTCATTTTTTTTTGCCTATGATGTCCAGTTGTTCCAGCAACCTTTGCTGAAAAGGTGATTTCTTCCTCCATTGAGTTGTTTTTGCATCATTCTCAAAGATCAGCTGGCCATATTTGTGTGGGACAATTTCTGGGACCTCTCTTTTGTTCTACTGATCTATGTGTCTATCTCTCTGCTAATACCACACAAGTCTAAAAATCATATAGATTGATTCACCACCCCAAACATCTTTTTCTCAGAATTGCTTTAGGTATTCTAATTTCTCACTTTTCCATTTAAAAAACTTAGAATAATCTTGTCTATATCTCCAAAAACCTTGCTGAAGAATTTGAAGGGAATTATGTAAAAACTTGTATTCAATTTGGGGAGAATTGATATTATAATACATTGAGTCTTACAATCCATGAATATGGTATGCCTCTCCATTAATTTAAACCTTCTTTGATGTCTTTTACTAGAATTTTGTAGTTTTCAGCATATATGTACAGTTGTGTATATGTTTTGTTATATTTACACCTAAATACTTTTTTTCTTGAGGCATAGTAAACACATAGTGTGGGGGTGGTCATTACCCCATGCAAGAATGGAATTCCTGGCACTTGTTCAGCCTTCTCTGACACCACCATGGCAGGGAAGGGGACAGCCTGGAGAGTGTGGAAGTCTAGGCTGCCCACTTGGCCTTGCTGGTGTGGTGCGAATATGGCCACAGTTTTTTTCTGTGGTGTTTGGCTGAAGAAGAGCAGCTATTGGCTAAAGGTTTTCTTTTCTGGTAGGCTGTCCTTTTTCTGGTCCTTTGGTTAGAGAAGGCAGGCTTTTGGTAGAAATTGTCTTGTCTATGTCCCTTGTTATTTCCAGGTTGCCAGCTTCTTTAGCTCCTACTCGGGGATATATGAGGCAAAAATAAATTTCTGGACACTCACAATGTGTCCTTCCTTGGGCTATAAAGTTTCTAGTTGTTCTTCCATGTATTCCCCATTTTTCTGGCTTCATATGCTTGTTTTAAGTGTCCAGGGTTTTTATTTGTACATAGTGGGGAAAATGCAGAAAAGTATGTGCATCCATCTTCTCTCCTCAATATTTTCAAGAGTGTAAAGTGGTCCTGAAAGCAGAAAATTGGAGAACTTCTGTATCATATTTTACACTCATTTCAATGAGTAAACATTCTCCTAAACAAAATTCGTTGCTGAATTTTCCATTGGCATGATGTCATTCTCAAGTTTCCTTTAGTTATGTAATGTAGCCCTATCTAAAGACTATAAAGCTGAAACACATTAGTATTAAAGCTTGTTAACAAAATGTTATGTCAATTATGCTTCAATAAGAAGATAAAATCTATTCCAATTGAAGGCACTTCCTACAGTCATATACATTTAATTTTTTAAAATTATTTAAGAAAGTACTGAGTAAAAGCCAAACTATACAAAACAGTAGATGTGTTCATATTGTAGCATAATTTAGCAATTTATAAATTATGCAAGATATATCATTTAATCCTATTGAATGTAACAATAATGTCACAGATAAAACCACAAATTGGATGTCTCAAAGGGCATTCTCAATTAAATGAGAAAATGTTACTTAAATGATCACATAATGACCTCTCATTTGATATATAGTAATGAAGACTTTTAATAGCTAAATCTGAAAATGGCTAAGATGTGCAATATTTCTTGTCAACATTTTTGTTTATTTTGAACACATTATCGAATTCTGTAGACAAAGGTATTTGCATTTTTTAGCAAATAAGACTGATCAATAGTTTTCATTGAAAATGTGATGATGAAAACTATAAGACACTCTTTTGAAAAAAATGCCCATCCATAGACCCCTGAACACCTGCTGTGGAAAACAATTTAGCTTCATCCTACTTTAGCAGTAACAGATATTGAATATCAGGACTATCTATGCAGTCTCTAGACAATGGAAATAGTCAGGGAGGGGAGAATATTGTAGTTCTGACCTTAGGGCAGCTAGAGTAAGACCATTGCCAATGAAATAAAATAGGGTTCCTGTTATACTGCCAGGAATTGGACAGGGCTGAAACTAGAGGTCATGGCAATCAATATCTACAGCAAGGAATATTTGAAGCTGATAAGTCTTGATATAAACAAAATGTCTCATTTTTCCCACTCTAGTTAGACTTTTCTAAAGCATTGCAAAAAAATGCAGTCTATGCAATTTTTTAATGACATGTATTTTATTTGTTTAATTTTCCTTTTGTACACTAAAATCTTAAAGTGGATGTTTTACATTTATATACTGTGAAATATGAGTTTTCTAGCCACCATTTTTAATTGCAAAAATTAATATAAGTTTATGTCTTGAATTAGTAATTAATTAATTTCTCCAAATTAGGTCTCTCTTTGACTTTATTTTTTCAGTGTGGCAATGTAATTCAGCTATAATTTAGATGTGTCTTGGTTATAGCAGTCAAGGATATTTAATTTAATAATATAGATACCTGATTTTCTGTGGGTGTGTGTGGGGGGGGAGGTTACATATAGCATACATGCAGAGAAGAGCATACAACATATATGTTTAGCTTAAAGAGCATGTAAAACTCATGTAACTACAACCCTGGTCAAGAAGTAAAACATTTGCCAGTACTGCAGAAGCCTTCCATTCACTTCCCACCCCATCAAATAAACTTCCTTCATAAGAAGCCTGACTTTTGGGACAATCATGTCCTTACTTTCATTATAGTTTAACCATGTATGTAGGTATCCCTAAACAATATAATTTCAGTTTTATTTTTCCTCTGTATTTGAAATGCAGATAAGCGGAATCACACATTATGCATTCTTTTGTGTTTGGCCTCTTTTGCTCAACATTATGCTTCTGAAATTCATCCACATTGTTGCATATAGCTTCAGCTTTTTTATTTTCCTTGCTTTATAGTATTCTATTTTTCTGCCAATTACACTGCTGATGGATATATGGATTATTTCCATTTTGTTTATTATCAAAAATGATACTGTAAAGATACTAGTACATGGTTCCCATTGCACATGTAAGAGAGTTTCTTCTTCAAAACATATTCCTCAGAGTGAGATCACTGGGTAATAGGTCTATATATCTTTGAGAAAGTTAATTAATAACAAATTGTACCACAAAGTGCTTGTACTGATTTATATGCCCATCATCAAAACAGTTACAAAACTTCTCCTCACTGCACGTTCCTGCCAGTATTTCATCTAGACAGAGTTCTAGTTTTTACCAATGCAGTGGGAGTGCAGTACTATTCTTTGTTAGATTTAATTTGCACTTGCTTAATTACCCATGAGGCTGAGTAAATTTCCACTACTTTATTGGCTATTAATATTGACTTGTTTATATTTATGAAATATTGATTCTAAGAGTTTTGCCCATATTTTCTATTGGATTATCTTTCTTCTTCTTTTTAGAAATTCCTTGTGTATTTTGCATATTAATTCTTTGTTGCTTTTATGTGTTACAAATAACTCCCCTTAACTTGGGCTTGTTATTTATTCCCTTTTTGATATAATTTGATGAACAGAACTTCTTAATTTTAATGGTATGATTTTAGCAACATCTTATATTACAATCTCTGTGTGTGTATTAAGACATTTTTTCCTGCCTTGAGAAGAAATTATTTTTTATCATCTAAAAGTTTTAAAAAAGTACCTTTCAGGTTTTGAGTTATTACCTATCAGAAATTGATTTCTGCATCTAATTAGAGGTCAGAGTCCTTTTTCTTTATGTATATATAGAGAGAGATTTCTAAGTTGTTCTGGCTGCTATTATAGAAAATGCATAAGTTTCCCTCTAATCTTATATTCCAAGCATACCATATACCAAGTGTCCATATTTGAAAGTAAGAATATGTTTCTAGGACGAGTTCTATTCTGTCCCATTGACCTGTCTGTCCTTTTGTAATTACCACAGTCTTGATTTTACATCAACCAAATAGAACCCTGTACCTTATAGTAATCACTCACATATACTTAATTTGTCAAAGTCTAAAGTTATGACATACCTTTATTCTCCTCCTGGAAAATGCAAGAACCTTAGTACAACTTAAACTCCATCAAAACAACCTCCAGCTTGTAAGTTATTTTATGCCTTTATTTCTCAGTCTTTTCAACACACACATACAAAAAAATGTTTACTATTATTTTATAAATCAATGTTAGAAAATCTCACAAAATTACCCCATTGTTTGCTCTGCTTATTATATCTCAGATCTTCCATCTGGGTTTACTTTCCTTTAGAATGTCTTTTAATGAGGCTCATCCCAAGACTAGTTCTCTCAAGTTTTGTTCTCTTAAAATATGTTTATTTCACCTTCGTTATTAAAATACGTTTATTTTTGCTGGGCATAGAATTTTTAAGTATTGATTTTCTTTAGCAATATGAAAACAGTATTCCATTGTCCTCAAGCTTTCTTTGTTAATAGTGGGAAATCAGCTTTCAGTAAAATCCATGTGCCTTTGAAAGTATTCTATCTGTTCTCAATGCTATCTACCCAAAGACCACCAGAAGCACCTTACAGTTGAACAAATTAGTTCTATTACTCATAGAAGTGAGGGAAAACATGCGCCATGAAAAATCATGGGATATCTGAGTGAGAGTGTTAAAAAAAAAAAAAAAACTATTATGGGATTTGGTTAGGTCATTTGGAACAGAATTTAAGGTTCACTCTAGACTGGATGCTGTTGAAATGTGGGAGACATTTCTGTGATTGAACACCTAAATAAATACTAACTATAGGAAGGGAAGACTAGAACAAGGTTAACATTATAATTGGTAAAGTGGCAGTCATTAATGCTTAACAAAAGAGGGTATGTTTGTTATTTTTGTGGATTGCACAGTGACCTTGTCTTTAGACAAAATTATGAAGTGAACTTATTTTGTCTCATTTATCATGGTCTCAGAGTAACTTTCTCTGAAGTTGGTATTAGGTAACATTGTTTATGTCTATGTCTAATAGAAAAATAACATGGCTGAGCTGTGAGTGTAAGGGTTTTTAAAAAAATTTCAGTGATGCACAGTTCTCTGAAATTTAACACATATATAAATTCATGGAATCATCACCACAGTTAAGATTCACAGCACTTCCATCTGTCATTGTGGATTTAATTTTAATTTACCAAATGACTAATGATGTTACACTTCATTCCAAGTCGTCCATCAGATATATGTATTGCAAATATTTTCTCCCAGTCAATGGCTTAATATTTTATTCTGTTAAGCATGGTTTTAGAAGAGCAGAACTTTTTTTTTTTTCATGAGGTCCAATTTATCAATTTATTCCTTTATGCATCTTGATGTTGGTGTCACATCCAGTAAATCTTTCTCTAAGGGTCACTGAGATTTTTATATGTGGTGTGAGGTATAGATCAAAGTTACAGTTTTTTATATATGGGTACCAAATTGCTCCAGCACCATTTGTTGACAAGACTATATTTTCTCCACTGCATTGCCTCTGCACATTTGTCAAAAATCAACTTTTTGGTATATCTGAGGCTCTATTTCTATGTTCTTTATTCTGTTTCATGGATCTATTTCTGTATATGTTAATACCATACTATCATGTTTACTACAATTTAAAAGGAGCCTTGATATCAGGTAGCATTAGTCTTCCAATTATGTCCTTCACTTTCAAAGTTGTTTTGGTCATCCTAGACCTTCGTATTCTATATGAATTTTAGAATTATTCTATCAAGTTTTACGAAAAATAGTGAAGTGATGTGGATCTATATATCAATGGGAAGAAATATCATTTTAACAACATTGAGTATCCCAAACAATGAAGAGAGTGTATCTCTCCATTTATTTGGAATATTTTATTTTTTTTCAGTAATTATTGTAGTTTTCATTGTATAGGTCTTGCACATCTTTTGTCAGATTTATTCCTAAAAATTCATGTTTTTATATTTTCATCATGGTATAAAATATTTCAATTTCCAACTGTTCATTGCTAGTATAAAGAAATACAATCTGTTTTTATACATTAAGCTCGTATCCTGAAACCTTAATAATTCACTGAATAACCATGGTTACTTTGGGGGAATTTGATCATATTTTCTATATACATAATTTTCCTATCTCCAAATAAAAGCCACTTTCTTCCTTTCCAACCTTATACTTTTTATTTCTTTTTCTTGCCTTATTGCACTAACTAGACCTTCCACTAGAATGTTGAATAAAGGTATTGAGAGTTGACATTTTGTCTTGGTTCTGATTTTAGGAGAAAACCATTAAGCGTTTCACTATTATTTATAATAGTAGCTGCAAGGTTTATTTTTTAGATGCCCTTTATCAGGTTTTCTTATAGTTCAAGTGTGCTGAGAGTATTTATCATGAATAGATGTTGGGTTTTGCCAAGTGCATCTTCAATATTTATAAAGCTGCCTGTATGTCATTTTTTAATTTTTAGTTTGTTTATATTATATGGTAAATTAAGTTGATTTTAAAAGGAAAAAGATTTATTCACTCCAAAGAGAAACCACAGTATTAAATTGATTGATTTTAAATGTTAAACTAAACTTGACGTACTGGGATGAACTCCTTATGATCATGATGTATTATTATTTTTATGTACCATTGAATCTGATTAGCTAAAATTTTGTTTATAATATTTGCATCTATGCTTATGTATATATATGCTTATATATGTATATATATATGTATATATGTATATATATGCTTATATATGTATATATATATGTATATATGTATATATATGCTTATATATTGGCCTCTAGTGTTATTTTCTTGTAATGTCTTTGGTTTTGATATCAGCATAATGTTAGTACATAGAGTGAGTTGGGAAGTATTCTTTTCTCTTTAATTTTCTGGAACAATTTGTGTAGAATAGTTATCAGTTTTCTTAAATTATCTCATGGATCACTAAGCCCTTTTCAGTTTTTGAAAGTTCTTGTTTCTCTCATTGTTTCATTTTGAATAGTTTCTATTTGTGTCTTCAAGTTCACAAATCTTTTTGTTTGCAAAGTCTAATCTACCATTAGAAGGTGCCAGTGTCTCAGACATTGTTTTCATCTCTTGAAGTTTGAGTATTTTTTGTAACTTCCAGGTTTTAATTTAATATTTTGAACATTTCATTTTCCATTAGTATAATTGTTTTAATGTCTTCGTGTGTCAAATCTAACATCTTTGTGAAATCTATATTGATGTTAATTGATTCACTTTTCTCCTTATTGTACTTTATATTTTCCCATTCTATGTGTGCTTTGTAATTTTTTATAGGATGCCAGTTTTTGTAAATTTTACAGTTTGAGGTGCTAGATAATTTAGTATTATTTTAGTAATCTTGAGCTTTGTTCTGATTCATAGATAAGTTACTTGTAAACAGTTAGATATTTTTAGTTTCTACTTTTAATGTTTGTTACACAGGACCAGTGCAGCTTTTATTCTGGGGAAATTATTTCCCACTACTGAAACAAGACTCTTCTTGGTGTTCCACCCAATTCTTTATCAGTTATCAGGGTTTCAGTATGACTGATGTGAACAGTTATTATTCCTGGCACTGGGTAAGCGCTAAATCTTTTTCCTCTAAACCTTTGTATGCTTTTTTCACTAACATCTTAGGGTTTAACCACATGCACATACAGATCAGGGTGTCCGTGGGTCTTTGCAGTTTTCTCTCCATGTATACCTCTCCTGTCTTGTACTCTCTTTCTTGGACTCCTGCTGCCTTGGTCTTCCCAGACTCTCAATTATGTCTCTTGAGCTTTAGAAGCCTGCTGTACTCTGTCTAGTCTCTGTGCCTGAAAACTCCAGGCCGGAAAACTCCTTTAATACAGTAAGATGGAGCAATCACAGTGCTCACTTTGTCTCCCTTTCTCAAGGATCACAGTCCTTCACTGTGTAATGTTCAATATCCAAAAAACTGTTTCCTATTTTGCCCTGCTTTGTAGATGTTTTAGGTGCAAAAATAAATTCATCCCTGTTATTAAATCTTGGCTCAGATTTATTTTTTAAACTCTGTGTAAAGACAGAAATTAACCACCAAATTATGACTATATGCAAGTATTTGCAACATCAGTTGGGAAAAATAAATAGATACCAGCATGGCATCCAGTATTCTTCTGTAGGAAAAAGGAATCACTGAGAAAATGAGACTGTTAGTTGTTGCAGTTGACAAATGCTCCTTGATAGAATTTTAAAGGCCAAAAAAAAAAAAAAAAAAAAGGCATTGCTGATTCCATTTTAGAAAAGAACGTGAAAAATGCTCAATCATTATTTCCAATTCCAAGGTATTTTGGTGCCTTGAAAGTTTGGTGAGTGTTTATAAATTTCTCATGATGCTTGTGGTCTGGAGATAATATTCACTTTCTGGTGACATGAAAATTGCTTCAGCTGTTTGTCAGTTCTGGAACCATGTTTTGAGGTGAAAATTTTAGACTACTGACATGTTTAATAATGAGGGGAGATAATCCTCATGTGGATGATACATAAGTGCTAGTATTGTTGTCTTCGAACTAACGGGGACAATATTCTTCAATAAAAGCTTCAGAATAAATATCTTTTCAAATAAAGTACTGCATCTCACATTTTTTATTGCATATAGTTATTACTAAAAAATATCTTCTGAATAGGATTTATGATCACCGTATCATAGAAAGCTGCACAGCAACCATGTAAGTGATGCCTCATTTCATTAATATGAAATATGGAAGGTGTAGTAACAGGTTTTCTGTTATTGATATCAGGATTCGTGACCTATTCATGAGCTTCTGAATCCATCATGTTACATAAAAACTTTGCATTTTATTTAAACATGTACAACCTCCACAACTTATTGTTTTCTGAAATGTTCAGATTTTTTGTTTTTTTTTTCTTTTTGTTGCTTTCGTTGAATTAAACAATGTTCCCAATTACTTCCATTGTTATTGGTCTGTTTAGGCTTTCTATTCTGAGGCCAATTTAATAACTAAATTTCACAGAGAGAATAATCTCATCACCTCATGAAACATAGCTCCCATAGACAGTAGTCAGCTTCCTGCATGTTGGTGAGCTTGCCCAGCATCACACAAATGCAGATTCTCTCCATTTTGTTTCAAATTTCAAATACTGCATATACTCTTTAGAAGTTTGATTTTGTTTATTTTATATCTCCTAGATATTTTAAAAATATTTTCCTGTTACTGAGGATGTTTTCAAACCTTATTATTTCTTTAAATATTTTAAACGTCTATTTTAAATGTTATATCTAATGATTCTACTATATGATGCCTTTGAAGGGTCTGTACTGTTTCTCATCAATAGTGCTTTATTTCTTGATGCAATTATTTATTTTTAACTCTGCATTTCACATTTTTCTTGAAAAATTATTTGTAGAGAATCGTTGAGGCCTGGGATGAAGATGTTTTCCTCCACAGAATATTTTCATTTGTTCCTGAAAATGCTACAGATCTGGTACCATTTAAAATTAATTGTATATTTTAAATGTTTTGGTGCACCCAGGTCATGTGTTGCAAAACCACATGAGTAGGAAACTTCTAGCTGCATTTACTCTGAAGTGCTTTCCTGCCCTATTCTGCTCAAAAACAAAGGTACTTTGCTATCCTCTAGGGGTGACAGTGTGGGTTTTGGGTTTCAGTTCTGGTCTTCTTTTTTGTTGCTGTTGTTGAAATATAATTGATTATGCATATTTCTGGGATACAGAGTTGAATATCAACACCTAGTACAATATGTGGTGATCAAATCAGGATAATTACTATATTCATCATTATACAATGTAATCATTTTTTGCGACCCTTTACCAATTTTTTGCTAGCCCTCCTCCCCCTTTCCCACCTCTGGTAACCTCATCTCTGTTCTCTTCTTTTGAAAGTTCAATGTATTATCGCAATTGTTTTATCTTTCATTCTTTGTCTTTTTAGCTCTCACTTATGAGTGAGGACAAGTGGAATTTCTCTTTCTGTGCCTGGCTTATTTCACTTGATGTAATTTCCTCCCAGTTCATCCAAGTTCCTACAAATGGCAAAATTTCGTTCTTTTTTTATTGCAGAGCAGTACTCCATTGTGGATATATGTCACATTTTCCTTATCCTGTTGTCTGCTGACAGACATTTAAGCTTGTTCTAATACCTGGCTATTGTAACATAAATAGAGTGGTGGTAATAATTCATACAGAACAGCAAAAGACACCAAATAGCCAAAGCAATCCTGAGCAAAATAAAAAAAAAAGCCAGAGGCATAACACTATCTGACAAAATTATACTACAAAGCTATAGTAACCAAAACAGCATGGCACTGGCATAAAAACAGACACTCAGACCAATGGAACAAAATAGAGAACTCAGAAATCAACCCATATACTTACAGCCAACTGATCTTTGACAAAGGCATCGAGAACACACATTGGGGAAAAGACCACCTCTTCAATAAATGGTGCTGGGAAAACTGGACATCATATGTAGAAGAATGAAACTAGACCTGTACCTCTCACCACATATCAAAATCTACGCAAAATGGGTTAAAGACTTAAATATAAGACATGAAACTGTAAAACTCCTAAATGGAAACATAGGGAAAATACTTCAGGAACTAGTACTGGAAAAACATTTTATGAAGAAGACCTCAAAAGCACAGGTTCATCTTTACCCTCTGAAATCTCAGGCTTTTGGGGAAAAATCTGCTATTAAACTTCCAAACTTGGGTGAGAAATGGGTTTGCCTTTCATACTCATTGATCCATAAAAGCATAAAATCCAAAACTAAGAGTTTCTGTTTTAGGCAAATGTCCCCAAGGCAAAAGTGGCTTCAGTGCTTTGCTTACCATTTTGTTTCCAGCCTCCCTTAAATTGTGGCCTGATAATTTTTCATTGTACTGATAGGTATTTTATGTGTTTGAGAAAATTGATTAAACTTTCTTTTTCTAGCATTTTTTGTTATTTCCAGTGGCAGAGTAAGTCCAGTTACCTAACTAACTATTACCAGAAATAGGAGTTTATGACATTAGCTTTCTAGAACTTATTGGTCATAGTCATCTTTTTCATTTTCTGTTTATAAATACACATACACACACATATACACACACCCGCTGGATTACTATAAGTTGGATTTCAAAAAGGTATACACATTAGGTTTATTCTAGCACTTTTCCTGATCTTCATGTTTAAGTCTGCAAGGTAAGTAACCTTAGTAAAATAATGCATCACACGTGCAAATATTAAAGAAGCAGCTTGGAGAAGTAATTCCAGTAAATGTTCTTGCTAATTTTATGATTTAAATTAAAGAAAAATAATCATTAGTACTTTTAGAATGTAGACATAAGTTGTGAAAACCAACAGAATATTAGTAATGAAAACAGAGTTTGGTCAGTTAGCCTGATTGGCTATATATATATATTTCCATCATGGAACAAAGAACTCATCTTTTAAACATTCTCCTACTCAAGCCTTAATTTGTCCTCTTTGTTTGCTCCTCTGACAGAAACCATCACCTTAATTTATTACCAGCTCATAAAATAAGAATAATCTTTATCTAAGTGAGTGCAGTGAAATAAATTTTGATTGTGTTTCTGTGCAACAGTAGTCAAAATATATTATCCTTTATCGGAAAACACTTAATATTCAGAAAATTATGCCCAGTATACACACTGCTAATATGAAGTAATTTCTTATTTTCTCTAAGGCCGTGTCTAAATATGGTATTAGAAAATGTGGTGACTAAGTCTATTTAATTGTTTCTTAATGTTTCTTGATTCTACAACTTTACGCACAAGATCACTGAGACTAAGTCTTAGGAAATCCTCATATCTCTTCTTGATTTCAGTAACAGCTTCCAAATGGTCTTCTTGCCTGCCTTACTCTAATTCATTCTCTGAACTACAGACAGTGCTCTTTCTTCCTAAAGGGCAAATTAGACTGCCCTACATATTAGTATTGCTGTACAAAAGAAAACAATCATACCACATTTTCCAAGTGGTAATAGATATTCTTTCTGTTCCTGTTCTTTCTCACTCCTTTCCTCTTTGTCACATGTTTAATTAAAAAAAAAATTGATTTGAGGGTGCTGAAGATGAATTTGACTGAATTACTTGAATAATTAATCATTTGCGTGCTTCAGGAGGATAGGATGCTTAACTGCAAAAAGAACCACTACAATTCCTTGAAGTTGATACGACAAGCAAACAGAAAGGACATTGTTGGGTGGGAGGGAGAAGAGGGAGGAGGGAGGGGGGTTTTGGTAATGGGCCACAATAATCAACCGCAATTAAGGAAAAAAAATAAAAATAAAAATAAAAGAAAAAAAAAAAGAACCACAACACTGAATAATTTCAAAATTAAAGTGTTGTCTTCAGATAAAGCCTTTGAACTTACCCAAGTAAATTTAAATTAAGTGAAAATTTATTCCTAAACTACTAGTTACTGCACTGCATTACATATAAATGGTTTTAGAAAAGTTGGTCTGGTCAGTCTCTGCTTTCTTTGCTTCTCTTTATCCTATGGTGTCTTATTAACACAATTACATTATTTTTATTTAAAATGTAAGCCAAATCTCACACTTTCATTGTAATTTGAATTTATTATGTTTTCTGTTTAATTTTGCGTAAATAGTTACCTCCCCTCTCCGGATGTGTTTATCACAAATTGATAAAATGATGTGGATGATCTAAATGAGTGGTTTTCCAGCCATTTTGTTTAGGCTTAAAGGTTCTCGGGAAGTTCTTCAGGACAGCCAAAGAGAATGTGCTTAAGGATGAGCATGTGAGGCCTCTGGACCCTCACACCACTGATTCAACCTCATCAATAAGACTTGTGTCTTACATATTGGAATTCTGGCTAAAGTTTTGTTAGGAAAGTATCTATGGTTTAAAAATAAAATTTTAGAAACATTCTTCTTTACAAATTCGGAAATATACTCATAATCAAATGGAGTAATTGGCACTGGATTAGCCCTCCTACCCTTAAAAATCTATAATACTGCAGAAAATATGTGAGGTAACTGTGGATAATGGGTAATAGGCAGTGTATGACTGCAATCCTGAAGAAAAGCAGAAGTCAGAAATTGATCCCCCAAGTGTTCTTAACATTTGTCAGAAAATAACAGAATCCAAAATCTGTACAGTGTGTCATACATGATGTTCGATATTTATTTGAAATCTCTAGATTTACAAAGAGATCTGAAAATATGATTCATAGTCAAAGAAATAACAACAACAACAACAAAAACCTGTCAATGGAAACAATTCGATATGGTCAGATTTTATACTTAAATATGATCAAATAATTAAAGGAATATATAATCTCAATTCATGAATAAATAAAGAACTTAAGCACAGAAATAGAAAATAAATTAAAATCTTACATGGAAAAATGACAACTGAATAGTACAATAAATGAAATGAAAATGACAGTAGGTCAGCTTAACAGAAGATTGGAGATGGCAGAAGGGTCAAAGAACTCAAAGATAAACTAATAGAAATTATTCATTCTAAAGACAGAAAAGAAGGAAGAAAAGTAAACAGAGTCCCAGTGACTTGTGGGATGATTTTGAATAGTGTAATGCATGTAATTTGAGTCAGTGAAGGAGAAAAGAGTGAGACTATTGCAGAACAAATATGTGAGGGAACAGTGGCAAAAAGCTTCTCAAACTTAATGAAAAACACAAACTGGGAGATCCAAGATGCTAAGTGAACCTCCAAGCAGGATAAATGTAAGCACGCATATACCAACATATTTCAGTTGAACTGCTAAAAGCAAAGAGAGAAAATCTGCAAAGAAGAAAATGGGGGGAAAATTGTGCATGTGGGAACAAAGATAAAAATTCTGCTAAATTCTCTTCAGAAAACATTAAGGCCATTATTGTATAGAGGTTGTCAGATGAAATCCTGCCTGCCTCTGAACTGTTATGTGAGAGAGAAATTAACTTCTAGCTTATTAGAGCCACAGAACAGAAGCTTAGCCTTTATCTTAATTAATACTACTATGTACCCACAAGCCAAATGAAGAAATAGACATGGTCAATACCTCACAAGCATCATGCGTGTTCTCTAGTCACGTCTCTCTCCCTCTAACTAAGAAGTGATCTGGATTTTACTATTCTTTGTAGTTTTACCCTATTGCTTCGTATCACAAAATAATATATTGTCCAAAATTGCATGTTTTCGATCTTTTTGTGACTGGAGCAACATAGAGCATATTTTTCTACGACTTTTTCACTCAGCGTTTGTGAGGATTATCCACATAGTTGTCTCTAAATACTGCTAATTCGTTTTTACTGCTGTATGTATTTCATCATATGGATAAACCATAATTTATACATTCTTCTCTAGTGGGCATTTGTTTCCCCCTAAACTTTGTTGTTAAAAACACTGCTGTTGTGCATCATGGATAGGCTTAGAGAAAATTATATTAAGTGAAATAAGCCAGGCAGAGAAAGAGAAATACTGCAGGTTCTCACTTACATGTGGGAGCTAATAAAAATAAATAAATAAATACACAAATGGGTGGGGAAAAAAAACACTGCTGCTGTATCATTATATATTTAAAAATTGGGGAGGGAGAGGGAAGGCACAAGAAATATTATGCTAACTTGGCTTCTCATAGACACCGTTAGCATAAACGATTTCTTCTCTGAATGATCTTTCTCCTGTGTTAGTGGATCTTACTCTGAATTAAATTACCTTGACTTGACCTCTCGTTTTCTACCAAAGAACAAGAAGAAATACCTAAACTATTTTTCTGTGATCCTGACTTTGATTTGGTTTTTATAACAATCTCAGAAAAAAACAACTGTTTTGTGTTAATATGGAAATCATCAAAAGAGCATAATTTCTTAAATTATGAATTTTTTCCTCAAGGGTTGTGAAACAGCCTGATTAAAGTGTTTTATTTCTTTAAAAATATTATAAATAAAATAAGATCTACTTCTGTTTTGACATACTGTCAGTCCATTTAAGTAAAAATTTAGCATTGTGTTTTGTGCTTCTTTAGGATTTATCTTTCATACTACATTTAGAATAGATGAACATTCTGACTGAAAATTTAAGTATGAATTACAAGTATATTCACATATGTGTTTAGGTCAAATATGGAGGAAGGCATACACACCCCAATGATGCATTGTGGTAAATTTTACATATAAGTACATGCATATAAACTACATGCTGAATCAAATATGGTCTTGAATATAGATCAACATTATATATAAACTATGTAATATATCCCATATTCCACATTTAATGCCCTTGCTCTAGTTTATGATTAGGAATAAGTTTCTGTTTATTTCCACTTTAGCATAACTCAAAAATATTAAGATATTTGTCAGTAGGATTGAAAACTTAACTTTAAATATTTTCTCTTTTTAACAAAGTGTAGACAGTTTTTTTCTATTTACATTTAATAAACTGGTAATGTGAATAAATATTTTTTAAATTATGTAAGTTTTACATTCCATTTGAAATAACATTATTTCCCTTTGTGCATGCCATCCCTGATAAAACTCTGATACAGAAAATCAGCAGGAGACAGTTCAATGTCAAGCTTCATACAAACAGGTCTACTAGTGGGAACTATTGATTTTCATTGTGTATTTCAGTTCCATATGTATTCCATTGTGTATTTCAATTATATGAGCTATTATGGGACTAAAGAATTTTCTTTTAGAGGAAATTATTAGGGAGCCATCAAAAATCAACCCAAATTACTAAGAAAAATCACAATTTCATGATGGATAAATATTGATTTATATATTGCTCCAGAAGACAACTTCACAAAAGATATATGCAAACCAAAAGCACATTAAGATATCATATCACTCCAGTTAAACTGGTTATTATCAGAAAGACTGAGAATAACAAATGCTGGAGAGGATGAAGAGAAAGGGGAACCTTCCTACACTGTTGATTGGACTGTAAAATGGTGCAGCCATAATTAAAAATCGTATGGAGTTTCCTCAAACAACTACAGATAGAACTGCCATATGACCCAGCTATCCCAATGCTGGGTATATAACCCAAGGAATGGAAATCACAATGTCGAAGGAATGCCTGTACTCCTATGTTAATTGCAGCTTTGTTTACAATAGCCAAGAGTTGGAACCAGCCTAAATGGCCATCATTGGATGAGTGGATGAGGAAAACACAGTATATTTACATAACGGAATACTACTCTGCTAGAAAAAAGAGTGAAATTCTGCCATTCGCAGCAACACGGTTGAACTTAGAGAAAATTAGTGAAATAAACCAGGCACAGAAAGAGAAGTACTTCATGTTCTCACTTATATGTGTGAGCTAATAAAAATAAATAAATAAATAAATAAATAAATAAATAAACAAACCAACAAAAAACCCACAACAATCAGTAATTCATTGAACTTTTTTGAGAAGAGAACAGAACTGAGGTTGCTGGATATGGGAAAGAGGGAGAAGAAGGGGGGAAGAGAGTAATTGGTAAAGGGCCATGAAAATCAATTATATTGTACAATGATAAGTAAAAAATCAATTTAAAAAATTTGTTTAAAGTATTAATAAATAAAAAATAAAGCAAAACAAATTATATGGATATTTTTTAATTTAACAGTTCTTTTGTTGTAGCAAAAAATATTCTAAACAAAGCGTTTTTTATTCCCAAAATAATGAATAAAAATACAGATAGACAAGGATTTCATGCAATTTTACAGCTATACATAATTCAACATAGCATCCTAGGTGTTTCAATTTTGATATCATTAAGTCCCATGTAATTGTGTATACTGAGTGTGAATGGTTCAGTAAAACATTTGGAGATGGGGTGAGGAAATATTGTGTTTGTAAGACTGTATCAATCTATTTTCCTAATAATAGATGCATTAATATTACAGATAAAATCACTTACCTTTTCCTAAAGCAAAGTACTATTTCTTAATTTAGACATTCACTTTTTCCTTCCATTATAATTGATTATATATATCTAAGTCAAATAGAAAATATGTGCACTGTAGTAACTTTCCATTAGAGAAAATGGTATCCTTTTCATGTTGTCCTTTTCAGAGTTTGTCTAAACGTAATTAATTGCATTTTCCCACCTACCAAGGTGGTACATGATCCACCACCTACCAAGACTTAGAGAATACAGATATTTATGGCTATGTAGTTGTTATTGTATTATTCTACAACCCTGGATTGCATAAGCGGTTCTTTGTTAAATTTATCTACATAAAATTAAAAGTTGAAATTTTTTTGTGATTCCCAAAAGTGCCTGCCCTAGATAAACATAATTCCCAGTGAAAAGGGAGTTTGACTCATGATTATGGCAGCTTTATTCATAATCACCAAAAAATAAATAAAAATAACTAGTGAATAAGCTGTGGTACAGTCACACAATGAAATAATACTTAGCAATAAAAGGAATGACCTACTGATACGTGCAACAACATGAATTCATCTAAAGTTCATTATGGTAAGTGAAAAAATTCCAGACTAGAAACTCTACATACTGCACGATTTCATTTATATTGAAGAAGACAAAAATGTAGAAATGAAAAGCAGATCAGTGGTTGCCAAGAGTTGTGGAGTAGGGTGGAGGTTTACTATAAGGAAGCAACATAGGGACTTTTCACTGTGATGGAATTGTTTTGTATAGAACTTTCATGGTGTATACCACAATTCTATGCATTTGTCAAAACCCATAGGATTGTATACCACAAAGAGTAAAATTTATGGTGCGTAATTTTTTAAAAGATCAACTGGAAAATATGGGGGGATATAATTTTGAACTGTTACAAAATAATTCAACAATATTACAAATGTATATATGACAACCTCATTGAAAGATGTGAAGTTGGTGTGAGCACTGACCTAAGTAACTTCTGAAAGTGGTGTTTTGGCTGGATATTGTAGGGCTATAAGACAAAAGCGAACTGCATATAAACAATGCACTATAGTTGATAAATTTGTTTCTCATAAGAATATGAGTTAGAAATTCTAAAGTAATTTATTTTTATACAAGAGTTGAAAAATATGTAAATATACTGTATATAAGGAGAGCCAGATTTTTCCTTGTCAGAGAAAGAGTTTACACATAGGGAAAAGATAAAAGATATGAGTAGGAATGAATACTGTGTTGCTGGATTGAAGTTGATGTTATCAATATTGATTTACAACTTTTAATATGTATATAGGTGGATAGTAATAAATATAGATGTGTGTATGCATAGTTAGTATAACTACATATACAGCAGACCCTTGATCAACACAGGTTTGAACTATATGGGTCCAGTTATGTGCATAATTTTTTTTGGTAAAAATAAAGTTGACTCTGTATTTGCAAGTTCCACATCTGTGGATTTAACCAACGGCAGATCAAAAATACAGTATTCTCAGGATGCAGAACCCAGGTATATAGAGAACTGAATTTCCTGTTCACGGATTCTACAGGGCTGACTTCAGGACTTGAGAATCTGTGGATTTTGGTACACCCAAGACATACTGAACCAATCTCCTGCGGATACCAAGGGATAACTGTATTTCATAGTACTATTCACTGAAAGAGAGTAGAATAAGTGGCACTCTAGTAGCAATGAAGACACTTGGTGCCCATATATTGTTTCTAAACACCGTTCCCAAATAAAAGGAACCAAGATTCCAATGAGAACTGGTTGATTCCAGTGCTGGAAGAGGGAGGTAAAAGATGAGCCTAGAGCATATTGTGGTGCCAGAAAGTAAGGAAATTCATGCCCCTCCCCCCCCCAAAAAAGGAAAATAAGGATGGAGGCATGTCAAAAGGGCAAAGGAACCAATCTAAAAGAACTTCAAATTGCCAAAGTTAAAATAATTTGAGCAACAAATAAATAATATTACTTTTTAGACCCAAAATAAATATCTGTGAGTCTATACTTATATAAACAAGTGACTGGATAAATATATGAATGAGGAAGAATGAACAAATATTCCTTACAGAAGAATTCCAATTTATAAATGTAGAAGAAATGAGGAAACTAGACAATCACCATCAGAACACCACAATAATAAATGCCACAGGCAAGATCAAAAATGGATGTTAAAATTAGGGGTTAAAGTTCAAGAAGAAACAGAATATTTGTATAGTCTTGAAGCATTTTCTCCCAAATAAATATTTATTAAAAACGAAAGGAGCTTTACAGTGGAGAAACCTGGGAGACACAACCTTAATCAAGTGATCAAGGTTAACATTACCAGTGAAGAGTCACGTCGATATCATGCAATGAGAAGGCATATTACTTCTGTGATCTTCTCCAAAATTGATAAACTCAGTATAATCATGAAAAAACATCAGACAAACTTAAATTAGGGACATTTCTGAAAACATATAATTAGTGATCTTTAAATGTGTCAAGGTCATGATAAAAAAGGAAAGCCTGAGAAACCGTCTCAGATTGGAGGAAACATGATGACTAAATGTAACATGATATCATGGATTATATCCTAGAAGAGGAAAAAAATACATTAATGGAAAAACTGGTGAAATCTAAATAAAGTCTGTGGTTTAGTTAATAGTTCTGTAACAAAATTAATTTCTCAGTTTTGGTAAAAGTACCATGGTGATACAGCAAATGTAAAGGTAAAGGATATATACTAAAGGTAAAGGGTAAAGGGTACATAGGAACTGTCTATTTTATCTTTGCAACTCTTTTGTCAATTTAAATTTATTTCAAAATAAAAGCTAAAATAGATGTATATCATCCACTGATACGGATTACTTACAAATCAAGTTTCTAGATGTCATCTATTCTGTTCTCTAGGAAGAATGAATTAAATTTATTCAAATCGGATTTTCACAGGATCTTCTATTATCATTAATTAACTCCTTATTTCATTTCCTCAGAAGTCTCAGAATTTGGTAGACTTTGACAATTTAAAAACTGAATGCTAATCAACAGCTTATCAGGTCACTATTGTGAAAGTGATGGTATCTGAAAAAGTTCTTTGAATTTGTCTCTATTTTGAAGTCTAAAATTTTAGTAAAATACTGAAGGCTTAAGTTTGTCACCAAAAAGAGCATTAAGTTCCTGACAGAGTGCAAAATTATGCTAGGTTCTGAAGAGGGACAGGAATAGTGACAAAATCCTTGCGTTTCATAGTTGTGATTTAAAATTAAGGGCATAAGCACAGACACATACAAGGCACAAGGCAGAAATAATACCAGTAGAACAGAAATATAAGCGATACGTAAACAAAACACATACACATGAACACAAACACATACCTAAACTGTGATCATGAAACTTCTTTGGAAAGTTTATAGCCACAAATTAAAATGCATTAGAATACTTGGTTATCAATATTTGGAGGAGAAATAGAGTGGGGTATGAGAAAGAAAGAGAATAAACGAATGATAAAAAAGAAAGGAGAGTCTTGCAAGGACCAGTAATAATAATATGCCATGAACTGAAGAGAATGATTAATTCAACTCTCTGCACTTGAAGAATTTAAAATTATACTAATGAATTAATAAATACAAGGTATTTGAATACAGAATTCTATAGTTCCAGAAAGAAACTATAATTTACTGTAAAGCCTAGCAAAGAAATAATCAAATATATTATATGACAATCTATTTGTATCCACAAAACTTGTTCATTGGTCCCTAACATCCATATCATTTTTAACCGTTCCTTTAATCACTACACTATGGAAAGAAACACATGCACTTTTCATATATATATATATATATATATATATATATATTATTGTAACAGAGTGGATTGTACATATCTGTGGGATACAGAGTTGAGTATTAATACCTGTGTGCACTATGTGATGCTCAAATCAGGATGATTAATATATTCATCATTATCCAATGTAATCATTTTTCATGGTCCTTTACCAGTTTCTCTCTTACCCTCTCCACCTCTCCCTTTCTCACCTCTGGTAACCTCATTCTATTCTCTCCTTTTGAAAGTTGAAAATATTATTGTGATTGCTATATCTTTCTTTCTTTTTTATTTATTTGTTTATTTTTTAGCTCTCACTTATGAGTGTGGACATGATTTCATTCTTTTTTTGTGGCAAAGTAGTATTTCAGTGTGTAAATACACCATATTCTCCTTATTCAGTCATTCGACAGTAGACATTCAAGTTGGTTCCAACTCTTGGCTATTGAGAAGAGAGTTGTGATAAACCTGGGAGAGCAGGTATCCCTTCAACAAGATGATTTCCATTCCTTTGGGTATATACCTATAAATCCAATGATTTTCCTCCCACTGATGCTGATTATCACAAAAAAATATGAATACATAACAGATTATCTTTAAATTTTCTCAATCATTTCTACCAGATTCTCAATATGCCAGGTTTTTTTTAGCCCTGAGCTTGGGTCAAGTTTAACTTTTATAACTGCCTTATTTTAGTTTACATTATCTAACATCATGAACTATGATAGAGAGAGAGAGCCCCCACCTATGGTCTTTGATATGAAATGGCAATACAATGAAAAAAATCTCAACACCTATTTCCACATGTATTAGTTTCCTGAGGCTGCCATAACGAATTACTATAAACTGGGTGGCTTTGAAAATGAGAAATTTATTTTCTCAGAGTTCTGTAGCCAAAAAGTCTAAAATCAAGGTGTCTTCATGTCTGCATTGCACTCCCTCTGTGGTTCTAGGGGAGAATCCATTCTTTGACTCTTCCAGCTTCTGGTGGTTGTGGGCTTCTTCGGCTTATGACCACATCTGTCTCCTACATCTTTACTTTTCCTTCCCTCAGGTTGTCTGGTTCTTTTTTTCTTCTGTTTCTTGGAAGCACACTTGGCATTGAATTAATGGCCCATCTGGGTAATCCAGGATGATCTCCTCATCTCAAGGTTCTGAACTTAATTACACCTGAAAATATCCTTCTCCAAATAAAGTAAGATTCACAGCTTTCAGGGATTTTCATATACACGTATCTTTTAGGGGGCCACCATCCAACCTGTCAAGAGTCCGTCTCTGACCCCCTAAAATTCACATTCATCCCACATGTAAAATATGTTCATCCCATCCCAACATTTCCAAAAGTCTTAACCCATTATAGCATCCACCTTAAGTCCAAAATCTCATCTAAGTATCATTAGTTCAAAAGTTCCAAATCTTATCATCTACATCATTTAAATTAGTAGTCAGTGAAACTCCAAGTATGACTCATTGTGGGTTAGAATTTTTCTCCATCTGTGGACCTGTGAAACTAGAAAACAAGTTATCTGATCCCAAGATTAATTTGTTGGACAGGCACAGGGTACCAATTATTGGCATTCCCATTTCAAAAGGGAAAAATGGAAGAAATAAAGAGGTCACTGATTCAAGTGAGTTTGAAACCCATCAGGACAAATTCTAAGAGGTTTCAAGTCCTGAAAATAATCCTCTATTGCTTCATGCTTCATCCCCTGGACCCCTGGGGGTTTTGTAGGCCTTTATGTCTGCACCCATGCCTTTGGCTTCTACCTCTGTGCCTCTGCCTCTGCGCTTGCAGTCATTCTTCCTTTTTCTTGAATAACAGTACATTTATGTCTCCAGTGAACTCATTAAGCCTGATTCCTGCTTGTATAATTTTGGAAGCTCAACAGCCTTCTTTTATTGTATCTTGCCTCTGTCCCTTGCAGTCCAAGCTATCAGTGTTTCTGCCAATATAAAATTCTCAAAAATCTTGAAGGTCTCCTATGTGTATTGTGAAGGTCTGCCCTCCACATATCTTTCTTGGATAACCCTATCTCTATTCCTGGCTTCTGCGAAATGATCGAGTGGATTCATGAGTCACATACCTAATCATTTCAACAAAAGGTTGTCCAGGCATATCCTTGGACTTTTCTCCAGAGAATACTTTCCCAGTGGTGAATTTACTAATTTTAGCATCCTTTTCTGTCTGGATAGACCAAGAACCTTTTAATTCATCAAATGTTTGATCCTTTCTGCTTAACAGTTCCTCTATCAAATTATCTCTTTCCTCTCACATATTATTATAAGTAGGCTGTAACTTCAACATTCTGCTTGAAAATCTCAGCTAAATATCCAAGTTCATTGATTATAAGTTCTACTTTACAAATAACTGCAGAACACAATTCAGACAAATTTACATTTCTCATTTTCTTCTGAGCCCCCCTCAGTAACATTCTTAATGTCCATATTTCTACCAATATTCTATTCATGACTGTATATTTTTTCTCCAAGATAACAAAAGCTTTCTCTACCATGCTCCTTATTTTCTTCTGATTCCTCACCAGAATTGCCTTTAACATCCATATATCAACCAACAGTCTTTTCCAAGTAATATAGGCCTTTTCTATCATGCTTCTCAACATTATTCCAACCTCTAACCATTATTGAATTCCAAAGCCACTTCCAAAGTTTTAGGTTGTTTTTTTTTTTTTTAAATAGCAGCACCCCTCTTCCTGGTATTAACATCTGTATGAGTTTCCTACGGCTGGGGGGTGGGGAGAGAGAGAGATTGATTCATTAAGAGTTAGCATTGACTGTGCCCAGGAATGAAAATAGTAAGATTCTGTCTTTTTTGTGAAGTGTTCCATTTCTGCTTTTTAAAACATTTTGAGGGAATTTTACATATAAAGAACTCAACACACTGAATAACAAAATTTTGATCAGCTGACTATTCTTGACCCTGAAAAGATCGTGCTCACTTGTGTTCCACATAAATGTCTTTCAAGATAAGCTAAAGTCCCCATAACCACTGATTTCAATTCCTGGCTACATACTAGAATCATCTCAGGAGCTTTTTAAAAAAGTTCACCACAAGCACTTGAACAGGATCTTTGTAGTAACCAATGATCTTAAGTAGACATATACCAAAATCACTGAATGGAATCACATAGCAGAGCTGACTGATTCTTACTATCCCTTCACAGTTGAGGAACTCTAAATACATCTTGCATCTCCCAAGGTTGGAGTCTTCATAAACAAAACAAAAGCTAGGAATTCTACCTATTAAAGAGGTCAGTTTGTGAGAGAATGCAATGCAGTGGCTAAGAGGACTGAAGCTGCAGCCAGATAGCTTAAATTTGAATACAGGCTGATCATTCACTAGCTATGTCATCTTGGGCGAATTAACACTCTTAACTTAGTTTCCATCTATAAAATTGGATTAAAAATCCAACCTGCCCCCAGGCTACTGCTGCCAGTATTAATGGAAATAGTGCATGCAAAATGTTTAGAGCAGTTTAAGGAACATAGGTGTATGTTCTCTATACATGTTAAGCACAAGGCACAACAGAATGGAAGGACGGACGCCAAAAAAGATCCATGAAAATGTTTAATTGAAAAGCTTCCAAGGTTATAAAACCTTTATAAACCCTTCCACAACAAAGAAATATTTTTATATCCAAGAATGAACCTCAAAACAACTCATTTGAATTTAAAACCCCTAAATGGCTAAGTTGTTTCAGAACTTTTACATCATTATATCTAAAACATTTATACCTAAAACAATCTTTTGATAATGGGAGTGGGCTGCAGACATTTACTTCCATCTGCCGTAAAATGTTGTTATAAATAATCTTTGATGTTTACACTGTGAACGGTGACTCTCCTTATATGTGGTCCCAATGTGCTTTGACCAATCTACCCAGTTGTGCACGGCGTACCTGTCCTGTAAGCTCCTCTAAGCAGACTGGCAGACTAGGAGCAGTAAATATGCTCTCAGCCTCCTCTGAGCTCCACTGGAGTAATCCTACAATCCTGTGAACTGCTCATAAGCATTGACTGATGTCCTGTCTCCTTCTTCAGCTAGCACTTTGGTAAGCAGCATGTTATTTATTGCTTTGCACAAATAAAAAGAGGTGGCTAAAGAAATTTCTCAGCATTTTAAATGAGGGTCTTTATTCGGCATCTTAGGAGTTGAATTCTTTATGATCAGCACACCCACAACAACAATGCAGTCAAAAGGTTAAGGAGTATTTTCATTACTTAACCAAAAGCCTCTGTGAATGAACTTGCATTAATAGGTTTATAAAAGCTTTTTAGATGGCAGTTGCCATTGTCCAATCAAGTTGTAATTACCACATTCTATGTGCTCAATGATAATTACTGCTTTGTTGGTAACACTCTCTGGTGAAACTATAATTGCATTAAACCAGAAAAGCAGGGTTATTAATCACTGACTTTCTGACATCATTATGCTTTATTGCTTTAATTTCACTTATACTGTATTTTACTGAAGCACAATTATACCTCTTTAAATGTCTCTCTCTTCAGAAGGCAACCAGTTTCTTAAATTTGATGTTTTGGGTTATTCAGCAAAGAGCTTTCAAAAAATGTAGGCTCCTGGCAAAGTTGTGGAGCAGAGCAGGTTTAGTTTATTTTCAGCATCCATTCACTTGCTTTCTCTGCTCTTTTTTTCCTTTTGTGTGACCTCTTACTATCTCTCAAGTTGTTAAACATGGCAGGACTCCAATAAACTCATTCAAAATTACGCTCCAGTGATATCTGTTAAAGGACAACTGGGTTATTTAAGTTTTTTGCTGTTACGAATAAAGCTGCTATGAACATTGTGTAAAGGTGTTTGTGTGAGCATAAGTATTCATTTCTCTGGAATAAAAGGCCTGTAGTGCAGTTGCTAGTTCATATGGTAGTTATAGGTTTAGTTTTTAAAGAAACTGCCAAACTGTTTTTCAGAATAGCTGTGTCTTTTACCTTTCCACCAACAGTGTATGAGAGATCCAATTTCTCTGCATCATCTCCAGCACTTGGTGCCTTCACAATTTTTTAGTTCAGCCATTTTGATAGCTGTGTAGTGATATCTCACTGTGGTTTTAATTTGCAGTTCCGTAATGATTAATAATACTGGACGTCTTTTCATGTGTTTATTTTCCATTTGCATATCATCTTCAGTAGAATGTCTCTTCATGTTTTTTGTTTGTTTTCTAATTGAACTGTTCGCTTTTTACTGTTGACTTTTGAGAAATTTTTATATATTATGGATACAAATCTTTTGTCAGTTATGTGGTTTGCAAATATTTCCTCTCAGTTTGTAGCTTTCCTTCTCAGCCTCTTAACATGGTCCTTCATAGAACAGTAGGTTTTAATTATAATGAAGTCCAACTTACCAATTTTTTTTCCTTTTATGGATCATGCTTTTGGTGTTGTCTAAGAACTTTTTGGTTAGCCCTAGGTCCCAAAGATTTTCTTCTACGTTTTGTTCTAAAGTTTTATAGTTTTACATTTATCATTTGAGTCTGTGACCAATTTGAGTTAAATATTTTTTCTTTTTTATATAAATATATGTTTTATAAAAACATAGTTGGTTGTACATATCTGTAGGGCACAGAATTAACTATTAATACCTGTATGCACTATGTTTTCACCTTTGTCAAAACTCAGTTGGCAATTCTTATGTGGGCTGTTTCTGTGTGCTCTATTCTGTTCCATTGATTTATGTATCTATCCCTCCATCAATATCACACATTCATTACTTAGAGCTATATAACTGGTCTTGAAATGGACAATGGAAAGATAACAGGAGAACCATAGTAATAGGATTCCAACTATTTTAATCTTCTTTTTCAAAATTGTTAGTTTCCATATAAATATTTAAGAAGGCTTGTCTATATTTACAAAGTTTCTTCCTGAAATTTTGGTAGGAATTATTTTAAGCCTGTATCTCAAATTGGGAAGAATCAAATACATACTATGTTGAATTTTCCAATCCATGATCACAGTATATGTCCCCATTTATTTAAATCATCTTTGATTTCTATCATCAGCGTTTTAGATTTTATTACACAAGTCTTGTACAGGTTTTTTCAGATTTACATCTAAGAATGTCTCTTTCTTTTTTTGAGTGTGTGTACATAGTATTGTATTTTTAATTTCCATGTCCATAGGTTCATCGATAGTGTATGGAAACACAATTGATTTTGTATATTAATCTTGTATTCTGAGATCTGGCTTAATTCACTTATTAGTTTAAGAAAGGTTTTATTTTTTTTTCAGGTTTATTGGAATTTTCTACGCAGATACTCATGTCATCTGCAGGTAAAAGATGTTTTATTTCTTCCTTTCTAATCTGTATAATATTTCCTAATTTTTATAATCTGCATAACAACTTCCTTTTCTTGCTTTTCTGCACTGGCTAGTACTTTATGCACTATGTTGACTAAAAGCAGTAAGAGTGAATATTCTTGCTATTTTTCTAATCTTGGAAAAAAAGTATTCAGTCTTTATACTGCATCAAGAATGATGTCAGCTTTTGGATTTTTGTAGATTGTCCTTATCCAGTTTAGAAAGTTCTGCACTATTCTTACTTTGCTGAGCATTTTTATCATAAATGAGTGCTGATTTTTTTCAAGTGTTTTTTATATGTCAATTAATATGACCATGTGATTTTTTTAGCTTATTATCATGGTGAATTGCATTAATTAATTTTCAAATATCAAATCAGACAGTCATGATGCATAATTTTTTTTCTATTGAAACATAATTGATTGTACATATCTGTGGGATGCAGCATTGACTATCAATACCTGTGTGCAATATGTGGTGCTCAAATCAAGATAATTATTACATTCAACACTACACTATGTAATCATTTTTCATGGCTCTTCACCAGTTTCTTGATAATCACTCTCCCCCTTTCCCACCTCTGCTGACCTCAGTTCTGTTTCCTTTTGAAAGTTCAACAAATTATTGTGATTGTTGTATCTTTCTTTCTTTTTTTATTTCTTTGTTTATTTTTTTAGCTCCCACTTATGAGTGAGGACATGCAACATTTTTCTTTTTGTGCCTGGTCTATTTCACGTAACATGATTTTCTCTAAGTTCATCCATGTTGCTGTGAATGGCAGAATTTCATTCTTTTTGTGGCAGAGTAGTATTCCATTGTGTATATATACCACATTTTTCTTACCCAATCATCTGTCAATGGACATTTAGGTTGGTTCCAACTCGTGGCTATTGTAATTAGAGCTGCAATAAACATGGGAGTGAAGGTATCCCTTTGACATGATGATTTCCATTCCTCTGGGTATATACCCAGTAGTATGGTTGCTGGATCATATGGCATTTCTATCTGTAGTTGTTTGAGGAAGGTCCATACTATTTTTCATAATGGCTGTACTAATTTACAGTTCCACCAACAGTGTTGAAGTGTTCCCCTTTCTCTGCATCCTAGCCAGTATTTGTTTTTCTCTGTCTTTTTGATAATAGCCCATCTAACTGGAATGAGATGATATCACAATGTAGTTTTGACTTGCATTTACCTAATGCTTAGTGATATTGGGCATTTTTTCATGTGTCTGTTGGCCATTTGTACATCTTCCTTTAAGAAATGCCTCTTTAGTTCCTTTGCCCATTTTTTTTAATTGGGTTACTTGTTTTTTACTGGTAAGCTGTTTGAGTTCCTTTTATATTCTGGATATTAATTCTTCATTGGATGCATAGTTTGCAAATATTTTCCCACATTATGTAGGTTATCTTTTTGCTCTGGTAACTGTTTCTTTTGCTGTGCAGAAGCTTTTTAGTTTGATATAATCCCATTTGTTTATTTTTTTTTCTTTTTTTATGTGTGCTTTTGAGGTCTTATTCATAAAGACTTTACTTCCTGAAGTGTTTCCCCTATGTTTTCTTTTAGTAGTTTAATAGTTCAGGTCCTACATTTAAGTCTTTTATCCATTTTGAGTTGATTTTGGTAAATGGTGAGAGGTGCAGATATAGTTTCATTCCTCTACATATGAATGTTCAATCTTCCCAGCACAACTTATTGAAGAGGCAGTCCTTTACCCAGTGTATGCTGCTGTTGTTCTTGTCAAAGATAGTCAGCTGTATGTATGTGAATTGATTTCTGGGTTCTCTATTATCTTCCATTGGTCCAAGTGTCTGTTTTTATACCACTACGATGCTGTTTTGGTTACCATAGCTTTATAGTACATTTTGAAGTCAAGAAGTGTGATGCCTCCAACTTCGTTCATTTTGTTCGAAGTTGCTTTAGATATATGCGGTCTTTTTGGATTCTATATGAATTTTAAGATTTTTTTTTCAATTTCTGTGAGCAATCTCACTGGTATTTTGATAGAGATTGCATTGAATGTGTAGATTGCTTTGGATAATAGGGATATTCTAATGATGTTAATTCTTCCAACCTGTGAACATGAGATATCTCTCTATTTATTTGTGTCCTCTTTAAGTTTTTTCACCAAAATTTTATAGATTTATTGTAGAGGTCTTTCTCCTGCTTGGCTAAATTTATTACTAGGTATTTTAGTTTTCTGGTAGCTATTATGAATGGGATTACTTTCTTGATGATTTCTTTGGCTATTGCATTATTGGCAGATAGGAAGGCCATTGATTTTTGTGTGTTGATTTTGCATCCTGCCAGTATACTGAATCCATTTATTAGTCTGGTAATTTTTTGTAGGAGTCTTTAGGGTTTTCTATGTATAAGATCATGTCAACTGCAAAGAATAGTTTGACTTCCAGTTTTCTGATTTGGATGCCCTTTATTGTTTTTTATTGCCTTATTGTGCTGGCTAGAACTTCTAGTAGTATGTTGAATAAGAGTAAGGAAAGTGGGCATCTTTGTCTTTTTCCAGATCTTAGAGGAAAATCCTCCTTTTTTTGTCCATTATGTATGATAGTATATGTTGATTTGTTGAATAGGCTTTTATTGTGTTGAGGTACATTTCTTCTATACTTAATTTGTTGAGTGTTTTTATCATGGAGTGATGTTGGATCTTATCAAATGCTTTTTCTTTGCCTATTGAAATGATCATATGTTTTTTTTTTTCTTCAGTCTTTTGATGTGATGTGTCATGTTTAGAGATTTGCATATGTTCAACTATCCTCGTATCCCTGATCCCTGGGATGAATCCCACTTGATCACGGTGAATGATCTTCTTAATGTGTTGTTGGACTCTGTTTGCTAGTATCTTGTTGTGGATCTTCACATCTGTGTTCATTAGGGATATTAGTTTGTAGTTTTCTCTTTTTGTTGTGTCTTTTTCTGGGTTTGATATGAGGGTAATGCTGACCTCATAGAACGAGTTTGGAAGTATTTCCTCCTTTTCAGTATTTTTGGAAGAGTTTGAAAAAACATGCTATTAGTTCTTCTTTAAATGTTTGGTAGAATTTGTCAGTGAAGTTATCATGTCCTGGGGCTTTATTTGTTAGAAGACTTTTTATTATGGTTTCAATCTCATTACTTGTTGTTGGTCTGTTTAGGTTTTCTAGTTCTTCATGATTCAACTTTTATAAGTTGTATGCATCCAGGAATTTATACATTTCTTCTAGGTTTTTCGGTTTGTTCACATATAGTTGCTCACAGTAGTCTCTTACGATCCTTCGAATTTCTGTGGTATCAGTTGTAATGTCTCCTCTTTCATTTCTGATTTTATTTATTTGAGTCTTCTCTCTTTTTTTTCTGTGAGTCTGGTTAAAGGTTTATCAATTTTGTTTATCTTTCAAAAAATCAATTCTTTGTTTTATTGATCTTTTGGATTCTTTTTAATCTCTAATTCATTTATTTCTGCCCTAATCTTTGTTATTCATCTCCTTCTACTGATTTTGCGTTTGGCTTGTTCTTATTTTTTCAGCTCCTAGAGATTTATCTGTTATGAATTTCTAGATTGCTTTTCTTCAGGTCAGAGAACATACTCTGTATGATATCAATTATTTAAATTCATTGAGGTTTTTTTATGTCCCAGGATGTTCATATTCTGCTGTTGTTGGTTGGAATGTTCTATAAATATCAATTTTATCCTGTGGTTTGATGATATTTTTGAGTTCTTCTACACCGTTGCTGATGTTCAGTCTAGTTGTTCCATTGATTGCTTAAAGAGGGATGTTGAAGATTATAGATATTAATCTAGCCAATTCTGCATTCTTTGGATTATTGTTTGCATGACATATCTTTTCTTATCATTAAATCTTTTCCTACCTATATCATTACAGATATAACGATGAGTGAGTTTATCATAAATAGCATATAAAAAGGTCATTTTTAAATCCTCTCTGTCAATCTCCATCTTCTAATTGGTGCATTTAAACCATTTACATTGAATGGAATTATTGACATGTTACAGCTTAAGTCTACCATTTTATTTTTTGTTTCATGTTTATTCTTTCTGTTTTTTGTTTCTCTGTGTTATTCTTCCTGCTTTCTTATGGGTAACAAGAGCATTTTAGATTCTATTTTGACTTACCTATTGTGTTTTATAGTGTATCTCTTTGTATAGTTTTCTTAGTGGTTGCTTCAAATATTATATTCTATATTCAGAACTTATCACAATCTACTTGTGTCATCATTTTATCAGTTTGAGTAAAGTGTAGAAACCTTACCTCCTTTTATGTCCCCTTGCTCTCTCCTATTTAGAGCCACATCAGACTGTAGTATGTTTGCCTCAACCATGCAGCGTAATTTAGAAAACTGAAGAAGAGAAGAAACATTTACTGTATTTCCTCATATTTTGGCTTACTGAGTTTTCCTTTCTAATGTTCCAAGGTTTCGTATTTTATCATTTTCTTCTTGATGAGAGAATTTTCTTTGCCATTCCTTTAGGGTTAGATCTGCTGGTGATAAATTTTCTTGTTTTCTTTCATTTAAGAATATCTTGATACTTCCTTCATTCCTGGGGGTGATAGTCACTGGATATAGAATTTGCTTTTGACATTTTTTTTAAATTTTACCTTTTGAATAATATTGTGTCATTTCCTCCTGACCACCATGGTTTCTGATGAGTGATTTCCAATTAAAACCTGAGCATTTTGAGAATTATGTTATGAGACTTTGTATCTTATTTAATTTTTTGATATATCTGGCCTCCTATTACAGCACTATGAGGGGAGAGGGGGAACTGCTACCTCATTTCTACTCCATGAGGATGAGATTCCAAATTTTCCATTCAACATTCATTGACAACCAGGTGTTGGTCACTGGTGAAAGTTTTGGGTCCTCACTAGGCTTCCATTGATACTATCTTGGCTAGGACGGGTGGGAGGAGGGGGACCTTTTGCTACTGTTTAATAAGGGCGAAAGTCTAGACTCCCCACCTGTTCTCCACTGAAACCATGCTAGAAGGAGAATATTTTTATTATTTGGTGCAATGAAAGTCCTAGCTCTCTAACTGGCCTTTGCTATCACCACCCTAGTAGAGGGGTTAGGGTACCTCGGTACAGAATGATGATGATATTGAAAGTCTCAGCTCCCCACTCTGCCTTTGCTGGTGTGGTTGGGAGTAAAACCACAGGTTTTTATGTGTTGTTTGGCTGGAATATAGCAGTAGTTTTCTTAAAGTTTTGTGTATTTATAGGCTGCCTCTTTCCTGATCTTCTGCCTGAAGAAGGTAAGCTTTTATTTTTTATTTTTTTCATTTGTTTGTTTGTTTGTCTATTTTGGTTAATGTCCATTGCCATTTCTAGGTTGTTAACTTTTTTGAGGTACATGAGGCAAAAAGAAAACCTAGGAAACTCACCACCATGTCATTCCTTGTGACCCAATGTCTCTAGATGATCTACTTTATTTTTTTAACTTTTCAGAATCTTCTTACATTTGTTTAATTTTAATTTTCAGGGTTTTTAGCTGTACTTAGTCAGAGGAATAGGGAAATGTATGTCTACTATATCTTCTGGAAGCTAAAGTGCCCTACATATACGTTAAACTGAGCTACCCTATACCATTAAGCTTGCATTTTTCCTGCCATGGGGGTGAAGCACTTTAGTCATTTAGTACTCTATGGTCTACATTAGAAACTGCTAGGTAAGGGAAGAAAGAGCTGGATTTACTGTGCCATTTGAGAACAGAAACTAAGGACTGAATCCTTGACATTGCATGGGTGAAATGAAACAACTGCATCATTATTAAGAAAAACTGTAATGTGGACTTTCCCCCCATTATTAACCTTTGAGTGTCTAATCATTATTTTAAAAAATCATAATATTGAACTCAATTATGGCACAAAAATAATAAAAATGTGCTAATAATATTTTTAAATAATTTTATTTTTATCTATTGTCACATTTCTCACTGGGGCTATGACAACCATTTCCATTTTCTTCAAGCTGTCTTCGCTCATCCCCCTCTCCAAAATGATGATCTTATAACTTCACCAAGTAAGTAGAGGTTGTCAAATGGCAATACACTAACTTCCTTGTTTATGTTCTCAGCAATTTTGTACCTTCACTCCTCTCTTGTCTTTCTAATGACTCTAAGGCAAAGCAGAGTTAGTGCCTATACTCTAGGCAAACTTATCAGTTTGAATCCTACCCATGTCATTTACCTTTTGTGTGATGTTAGGCAAATATTTAACAGGTCTAGAGTTTAGTTTCCTAATCTGAAAAATGAAGATAATAATTGCACTCAGCTGTAACAGCCATAGGTGCGAGCATCCCTGGAAATCATGGCGTGGGTCTCCCTTCAAGTAAAAATAAATTGTTCATTTGGAAGGAGTACATTTTGCTGACAGCCTCCAGCTATTATTGCCTTCAGGATCTGCCTCAGATTTTTAGATGAGGCCACATTCTTTGTGAACAGCCTCCAGCCAATGACCAAGTATGGTGAAGTTTTGGGAATTGGACATTTCTAACCAACATGAGACTTTAATAGGCAATCTGAACTGGAACTCCCCATTAGGTTGGCCACAATACGGTCAGGTCTACATCTTATCTGAGGTTCTCCTTACCCAGTTCTGCTTCTTCCACCTTTTTGCAGTTCCTTTCACAGGTCTCATATTTGTATTACAATCAGCAGTATACTCTTAAAGCTTTCCCTACACAGTTCTACCTTTTCCCCTTTATTTCACAGGCCTTATCTCTCAATAAACCTTTTGCACTCTCAACTCCATCACTGTGTCTGCTTGCCAAAAGACTCAACTGACACACTACCTCATAAGGATGCCATGACAATAAAATGAGACAATATGCAAAAACATGAAATAATGTCTAATAAACAAATAGCACAATGTTTAACATATAGTAAGTAGCAAATAAAAGTGCTTTTATTCTTCTTTTAGAAGCTCGACCACTTTTTCTTGTGCTCTTGACCACATTCCCATCATTATTTCCTAGCTTTCATCCACCAATTATCTGCCTGGTTGCCCACCCACCCACTGTAGTTTCAGTCTTTCCTCAAGTAGTACTTTTCCCCTTGTTCTTCAAATATGAGTATGTCTCCTAAAGCTTAAAACAACATCCTCAACACCCACAACTGTAATGGAAAACTGTTATCATTTCTTTTTTCAGTTATTTCTCTGAATCATGTTATATTACTGCCTTTATTTACTTCTCAATCAATTACAGTTTTGTTTATACCCTCACTAATCTCTTGAAAGTGTTTTCTCAAAGGTTGTCAGTGATCTAAAAAGCAAAATTTCACAGCATTTTCTCAGCCTTTCTAGATTCTCACCAGCATTTCTGAGAAGTCCTGCTATACCAAATCTGATTGATTTTCATTGAACTGAGTATTTGTTAAACCAATTAGTTTCTTCAAACCATAAACACACAGCAGAAACACATTAATATTCTTCAGTGCATTTTGAGAACATTGATATAAAAGATATTATATCTGCAAGTAAATATAAGGTCTTGATTATGAAACATAATTAATTAGAAATAAACATGTGATTAGTTATTGGTATTCAGTCAGGTTTGTGTAATGCTTAGATACATGACAGTAATTGTGGATTGTAAGAAATAAGTATAAACTGTGCTTGGTACCCCTCATAATCTGCCCAGAAAGTAGTCAAGGGAAAACTGCATGCATAAAATGAAACAATAAAAAAGCCTGCACTGTCAATATGCTGTGCTTTCTAGAACAGTCTAATGAGATCTTAGGTAAATCAGAAAGTGTCAGTCATTCTGAAAACACGAAATGTTGGTAACCACCCATTCCCAGGATAAATCTTGCCCTGTTCCTATCAAATAACATTAGTCTTTACTTAATCACGTGAATTTCCCAACAAAAGGAGCAAGAAATCACAACAGATCATCACATCTCCTGCATACCTTAGATAAGTTATATAATCTCTCAAACCTCAATTTCCTCATCTGAAATATGAGGATAACAATAGCTTGTACATCAAAAGATTGTCTTAAAGATTAAATTCGATAATGCTAATACAGCTCACAAAATAGTGCTAAGCACCTAAGTCCTCAATGAATGTTAGTTATAATTAGCAGCAGCAGTAGCAGTATCAGTTAGTGACTAATGCCATGACTGTTCCTATCCTCTCTAACCTAGGTAGAAGCTGAGTTATGAAGTACAAATGAAAGACACAGTAAGAGTATCATAGCTTTGACCTTTTCCCAGATCTAACTGACCCCACAATATTTTTTCCTAATTTCAAACCTGGATTACGCCACTCCCTAGTTCAAAATCATGATGTGGCCTCCCATTTCTTTTCAAACTAAGTGACAAACTTAAATGGTTTACCATAGCATTTAAAGTCATGCAGACTCTCCCCTAATCTAAATTTTACCCTTAGGTGCCACCATTTTTCCTTTTAAAACCCCCTGCTCTGTGCAATTTTTGCTAGTAGATGCCTTTCAAACATCTACTAAATTTGCTTATTGCTTTGCCTTTGTTCATAATTTTCTTCTCAGATATCATCTCATTCCCCTTACCTGACATATTCCACTCCTTAAACTTCCACAACAGTTTAGTAGACTATTCTTTTTTATGCATCATTCTTTTATTATTTCATTCAACAAACATTTATTAACAACTACTACAGGAATGTTCTTCTTTAGGCACTAGAGATACTCCTCATAAAGTAAAAACTGTAGTGGGAAATACAGTCACCTAATAAATCACTCCAATGCAATGTTTTTTAAAAGGTAGGGAAGGATTAGCTATAAAAATATATAGCAGAGGAACTAATCTATTCTGGGGATAAAAGATTTCCGTGAAGAAGCCACATTTTTGTAGACTGAGGAGGAATAAACGGGGCTGATACTGGAGGTGGGAATGGGGGTGGGGTTTACACATTTCATTACATTTTTACCTAAGTAGCTTTCGTTTTTGCTATTAGGTGCTAGTTTAATGGTACTTCCTAAAAACTTCAATTTCGATTTCTGATTTTTCATTTCTAGTACACAGAAATACAGTTGATTTTTATATATTGACCTTATATTCTGCAGTTTTTATTCTGTTCAATTATAGAATTTCTATTTTGTCTTTTTATAATTTTTATATCTTCATTAATATTCTTTATTTGGTAATAAGTTGTTCTCACCCATTCCTTTTATTCCTTCGATGTGTTTTCCTTTAGTTTTTTGAACATATTTATAATAGTTGATTTAAAGAATTTGTCTGTTAAATCTGACATCTGGGCCCTATCATGGGCAGTTTCTGTTGCCTGTGTTTCTTTCCTGCGTATGGACCATAGTTTCCTGCTTCTTTCCTGTTTGTAATTTTTTAAAAATAATAATATAAATAGTAATATAATGTGTTCGGGGTGCTTAGTCCTTCAGAGGAAGCTAAGACACCTTGGGGTGAGGCCCTCACTTCATCTGGCCGATTAGCACCATGTCTGGCAGTACCAGCTTCACTTGCCTGCACCATGGTCTCTGTCTCCAAGCTCACTTGCATCACTCAGCTCTCATTCTACATGACGATAACGTGACCATCATAGAGGGTAAAATCAGTGCCCTCATTAAAGCGGCTGGTATAAAAGTTGAACCTTTTTGGCCTGGTATGTTGCAAAGGCCCTTGCCAGTGTCAACATTTTGAGCCTCATGTGCAATGCATGGGCTGGTGGACCTGTTCCAGCAGCTAGTGCTGCACTGGCATGACGGCCTACTCCTTCCACCACTATTGCCCCAGCTGAGAAGAAAGTGGAAGCAAAAAAAGAAGAATCTGAGGAGTCTGATGATGACATGGACTTTGGCCTTTTTGACTGAACCTCTTTTGTAACACTTTAAATAAAATTTGAACCCTAAAATAACAATAATAATAATAATAATAATAATAATAATAAGTGTCAGTTCTGGAAATCAAATTACTTTCCTCCACAGGGTGTGTTGTTGTTACTGCTGTCTTTTTATTATTGTTTTGTTGAAGTTATTTTTGATGTTTGTTTGTTTAATAATATTTTTAGATAAATTCTACAAGTTCTGTATTTCCTGTAGTGTGTAGCTGCTGTAGTATCTTCTCAGCTAGTTTAGAGAATAGCTAATGATTAGTCACAGATTTTTTCGAATGCCTTGGATAAGTAACTCTTTGTGTGTATTGGAGCACCCATTCAACACCTGGACAATTTAGAAATTGCCTTAGCCTTCATTTTCTGCTTGCTCTGGGCCTCAATTTCAACCACAGGTGAGTCACTAGGACCTTCTCATATATTTCCCCGGCAAGTACATAGCCCTGAACATGTATACAGTTTTATAGATACCAAGGACTATGTCAGAGCTTTTCGAAGTCTGTCTTGAACATCTTGCTTCCCATATCTTCTTTTTAAAATTTTGGCTGGAGTTATCATTTTTGTGCAAACTGGTATCATAGCCTTAAGTTATTGTGATATCTGTCAGTTTGCAGCTGATTATTTTTAACAAACACTTCTGAGGCAGGGCTTTTCCCACTGAGCCAGATCTGAGTCATGTCAAATAAAGACAACTCCCTGCATTGTTATATTTTCTAGGGGACCAGAAGACAGGTGAAATAGTGACAATTCTTTGGGGATAAGATTTTTTTAGAATCTCAGTTTATACCTTCCAGTGGTTGCAACACTGCTGTCATCCAAAGTTTGCACTGTGAAAACTTCTGGTTTCAAAAGCTACTGTGAAATTATAGAGGGGTTGAAAGGAGATCAAGTAAATATGTCACTAAGTTTGCTGTTCTTGCCAAGGTTTCACATTTTTTTTTAAATACTCTTCTAATTGCTGGGAACATCTGGTTAATTTCAACAGTTGAAAAAGTTGATTTTCACGATTTTACTAGTGTTTGTATTATTTTTATGGAAGAACAGATTTACACAGTTCCTCAGTCCAGTATTCAGAAAGTTAGCCCGTATTGTTTGGTTTTTGAATGTTGAACTAGCCTTGCATTCCAGAATAAATTTCACTTGGTCTTGAGTTATTATTCTTTGCATATATTGTTGGATTTGATTTAATAATATTTTGTTGAGGAATTTTGTGTCTATATTCATGAAAGATATTTACTTGTGGTTTTCTTTTGTTTTAAAGTTTTTGTATGGTGTTGGTACAAAGGTAATGCTGGACCCATGAAATTAGTTGCAAAGCTTTCCCTCCTTCTCTGTTTTGTAAAGTTTTTTGTAAAGTTGATATTATTTCCATTTTAAATGATAGATGGCTTGTTAGTTAGCTCACTTGGTTAGAACACGGTGCTGGTAACACCAAGGTCAAGGGCTTGTATTCCTGTACCAACCAACCACTAAATAAATAAATTAATTAAATGATAAATATGTTTCTTTGATGAAGCCTCCTACACTTGAAGTTTTCTTTGTCCAAAGATTTCTGAATATGAATTTGTTACTGAAGCCCCAAAGGTCCATTTGCTTGCTGCTCAATAGCCGTTTACTGAAAGACAACTGTTGGTGTAAAGAAAGGCAGCATTTAATCAGGAAGCCAGCAGCCTGGGGAAATGGTGGACTTGTTTCTCAAAGACCATCTCCACTTCTCCCAGAATTGTTAAAGGGTTTTATAGGGACAGGTGGTAGGGTACTTATTCATGGTGGCCTAAGCGGGGACCTGCAGGCATAATTATAGAATTGCAGGTAAACATCAAAGAACATCTCGGGTGGGAGCTGATTCATGTTGACCATCCTCCATGAAGTCAAGTTGTGGATTCAATTCTTGTCAACCTCAAAAAGAATGCAAAGAGTAGCCATTTGGGTTAATAATTTCCTCTAAATTTATTCTGTGTGATCGAAAGTTGCTATGTTCTAGCAGTCATGTGAACAAGAATCATTGCAGTCCAATGTCTAAGCTGCAAGCTATGCAGTTCAGGTTACAAGAGCAAGAAAAAAGCTTTTTAATTTAGAAGTTTAACAAAATGGAATCACTTCTGTTCAGGCTGTTACAAATTCAATTTATCAAGTTATCTATTTTTTCTTGATTGTGATTTCATAGTTTTTATCTTTCAAGGAACTTGTCCATTTCCTATCATTATTTTGCTTTTATAATTATTATTTCCTTTTCTCTACTTGCTTAGGCTTTAATATGCTTTTCTTTTTCTGGTTTTTCAAGTTGAAAGTTTCGATCATTGATTTCAAATCTTTCTTATATTATACTATAGGAATTTAATGTAATACATTTTTCCCTAAGTACTGATTTAGTGTCATCCTATAACTATGAAATGTTATATTTTCATCTTCTTCCAAGTTATTTTTTACTTTCTTTTCTGGCTTCCTCTTTGACTCATGGATAATTTCAAAATGTGCTGTTTACTTTTTTGAAATATTTGGAGATTTTGTATATATCATGCTGTTATTCATGTCTAGTTTTATTCCCCTTTGGTTAGGAAACATGCTTTGTGTGATTTCAATTGCCTGATATTTTCTGAGTTTTATAAAACATAACTTGGTCTACCATGGTGAATGTCTTATGTGCACTTTAAAAGAATCTCCATTGCTGTTTTGGGGTGCAGAGTTTTATAGGTATGCAATCAAGCCAGTAGATTACATTGCTTAGGATTTCTGTCTATGCATTCCATCATTTATTGAAAGGAGAGAGTTGGGGACTTCAACTATGGTTATAAACTATTCTATTTCTTTCTTTAGTTCTATCAATGCTGCTTCATGTATTTTTAAACTGTATTGTTAGGTGCATACACAGTTAGAATTGTTATATCTTGTTGGTAAACTGATCTATTTATCATAATGTCATGTTACTTCTTATCCTTGGTATTTTATTGTTCCAAAGTTTACATTGTCTAAGCCATGCCATATTCTTTTTGATTAATACATGCATGACATACCCTTTTCTATCCTTTTATTTTTAACCCATCTAATTCTACATATTTAAAATAGTTTCTTATAGATAGCATAGGTTGTGATTTTTACTATTATGGTTTCTTTTTTTTAAATTTTATTTTATTTTGTCAATATACAATGTGGTTGATTATTGTAGCCTGTTACCGAAACCTCCCTCCTTCCTCCCTCTCCCCCCTCCCTCCCAACAACCTCCTTTCTGTTTGCTTGTCCTATCAACTTCAAGGAATTGTAATTGTTGTGTCTTCTTCCCCCTCCCCCTCAGGTTGTTTGTGTATTTATTTATTTATTTATAGCTCCCACAGATAAGTGAGAACATGTGATATTTCTATTTCTGTGCCTGACTTGTTTCACTTAATATAATTCTCTCTAGGTCCATCCATGTTGTTGCAAATGGCAGTATTTCATTCTTTTTTATAGCAGAGTAGTATTCCATTGTGTAGATATACCACAGTTTCTGTATCCACTCACCTGATGATGGACATTTGGGCTGGTTCCAACTCTTAGCTATTGGAAAGAGTGCTGCAATGAACATTGGAGAACAAGTATGGTTTCTTTCTAATGTGGTCTTGAGGTCTTTCTGCCATGAGTGGCCATAAACCAAGATAGCTACTCTCTTGGAGAATCTTGACCCCAGGAGAAGGTTAGGTTCGAGTGTTCTGGTCAAGTGAGATACAAGAGGAAGTGAAATCGAAGTGGATGAAACAGAAGAAATTTATTACATACAGATCCCAAACAGGTTAGGGGTGGCTGACAGGAAGTCTGGAGGTGGGGAGCAAGAGAGAGGACCCTGTGAGACTGTGCCTTTATTAAGGTTTTTTGGCTTTATCTCTTAGGCATTCCTGTGGAGTTGTAAGTTGGCTAGCTTAAAGAAAACATGAGTGAAAGGGAGAACTTATTTCCATGACTAGTTTTCTGTGGTCAGAAGCTATGAGATGTGTTGGGTTTGGGGTCTGTTAAATTGTATTATATTTTGCTTGAAGCTGCCTCTGTACTTTGAATCCCTCCATAGCACATTGCAACCCAACTTGGTATGGAAACAAACTGCAATCTAAATGATATTCCTAAAACACACAGCTGAATCTCAGCCAATCACAGCAGCCAAGTTTTCACCAATCATAGGCTTCCCACTAATCAGACCATGTCCATATAAGGCATATGCCTTATTTTGCCATGCCCAAATAAGCCAAACACCCAACTACAGTAGATCAAGCTGTTTCTTTGTGGCACTTCCTTTTTCTGTCTGTACGTACTGCCTGTCCATCACTGCTGGACAGAGCTCTCTGAACCTCTTCTAGTTCTGACGGCTGCCTGATTCAAGAACTGTTTTTTCCTCAAATAATCTCTATTAAATTTAATTTGTCTAAACCTTTTCTTTTAACAAGTCTGTGAGAGAGGAACAAGTAGGCTATATCATCAATAAGCACATAGGAAGGGAAAATTTTAACCTGGCCAAAGGTGATGGTGAATGACTAGATTTCAAATATCTTACGTCAAGCCTAAAAAATGGATGCCAAGGCAGCAACTATATCAAACAAATTTATAACAGCATAAAATTGGGACTTGTTGTTAAAAATTTCCAGCTGTCAATCTCTTTAATTGATCTATTTAAGCCACAGTTTGACAAACTTTTTTCATAAAGAGACAGATAGTAAATATTTTAGGCTTTGGAGGATATGTAGTCTCTTTCCCAAGTATTTAATTCTGCTGTTGTTACATGGAAGCAGCCATAGAAATAGGTAAAAACATGGTTATGGCTGTGTTCCAATAAAATTTTATTAACGCACATAAGTAGCAAGGTAAATTTGTCCTGTTGGGATGTAATTTGCCAGTCCTTAATTTAGAACATTTACATTTATTGTCATTATTTATGTGGATTTCATTAAAGCTACAAGATCATGATTGTTTTCTCTTCATTCCATTTGTTCTGTTTTTATTTTCCCCCTCTTTTCTTCCTGCTTTTGGATTAATTGAGTGTTTTTATTATTTAATTTTATCTCCAAAAGCGGCTCATTATTTATACCACTTTTTAGATTTTAAGGAGTTGTCCTGATGTTTACAATATGCATCTTTAATTACTCAAGTCTTCTTTCAAAAAATGTTATACCTTTTTACATGTAGTGTTCAGATCTTACAGCAATATACAGATGCTTCTTGACTCACAATACGGTTATGCCCCAATAAACTCAAAACGTGAAAATACTTTGTTAAAAAATGCATTTAATACACCAAACCTATTGAACTTCATAGCTTAGCCTAACCTACCTTAAACATGCTCAAAATACTTACATTAGCCTACAATTGGGCAAAATCATCTAACACAAAGTCTATTTTATACTGAAGTGTTGAATATCTCACATTGTTTATTAAATACTGTACTGAAAATGAAAAACAGAATGGTTGTATGAGTACTTAAAGCATAGTTTCTACTGAATCCATGTCACTTTCATACCATTATAGAGTTGAAAAATAATAAGCCAAACCACTATAAGTAGGGGATTTTTTGTACTTCCAATTCTTTTCTTACATATTTTGTGCTATTATTGTCATACATTTTATTTTTATAAGGGTCATGAACCTAAAACATAATGCTACTATTGTTTCTTTGGACTATCAATTGCCTTCTTGAGCAAGAAATCACTGAGATTGTGGGGACCATGGTTAGAATATTTTCATTAATTTTGGAGAAACTTTGGCCAGTATATCAAATATTTCTCCCAGTCCATTTGCTCTCGCTACTCCTCTTTAATTTTAATTACAAGTATGTCAGATCATTTCATATTGCTCCACAGTTTTTGGATGTTTTGTTCTTTCCTTTTTTGTTGTTTGGTTGTTTGTTTTTCACTCTTTTTTTTCTCTTATGTTTCATTTTGGGTTATTTCTATTGACCAGTCTTTCAGTTAACTGATTCTGTCCTTGGTTGTGTGACGTATACTGAGGAGCCTACTGAAGGCATTTTTTGTCTCTGTTATTGTACCTTTTATTTTTAATGTATCCATATCATTCTTTCTTGAATTTTTTATTTCTCTACTAAAATTTTTCCTCTGTTCGCCACCTTTTCCACTAGAGTCTTAGACATATTAATTGCTATGATTTGAATATGTCCCCTCCAAACTTAATTCCCATTGTGTTGATATTAAGAAGTGGTGCCTTTTGGAGAAGTGATTAAGTCATGAGTTCTCCACCTTCATGAATGGATTAATGCCTTATAAAAGGGCTGGAGGGAACTAGCTTCGTCCCTTTTCCATTTTCCATCCTTTTCCACCATGTGAAGACACAATGTTTCTCCCTTCTGGAGGAAACACCAATAAGGCACCATCTTAGAAGGAGAGACTGGGCCCTCCACCAGATACTGAACCTGCCAACACCTTAATCTTGGATTTCCCAACCTCCAGAACTGTGAGAAATGAATTTCTGTTGTTTACAAATTACCCAGTTTCAGGTATTTTGTTATAGCTGCACAAAAAGACTAAGACACTAATCTAAGTTCTGTTAAATTTCCTGTCTGATATTTCCACCATCTGAATCATCTCTCTCTATCTTCTCTTGATTACTTTTTACTATGACAGTGTTGTTAATATTGTTTTTGTTTTTCATAAATCTCACAATTTTTTATTGAGTGCTGGACATACTTTGTAGTATATACTGGGATAAATAGTAATTATTCCTAGAAATGGGCATGTCTCTTCTTCTACTAATAATAGTCTACTAGGCTTTTAGTGCATGTGGTGGAGATGTTGAGTTAATCAACTTAGGAATTGCAATGGATTTGGGTGTAATTGTGGTTATGGTTACCATCAGTACACCTCCAGTTTTAAGTATCTTTAGTATTATCTTAAGTTTATAGTGGAGACTTGGGCTCCACTCTCACCTTTTTACCTGCCTTATGTGCCTTTGCATCAAAGGGGTTTTCTCTTCATATTCTTGCCTATCCTCCAGCAGTAGATTTCTGTCCCTTGTCACTGGGTGCTTGTGCTAGCCTAGTGGTAAAGTGAATTGGGGAATTCTTTGTTATCCGGGTCCAGCCTCAGTCATAGGCAGGATCCATGTCTTTGTATCTCAGGAGTAGGGCTTTTTCAGTCATACTGACCCTTAACCCAGTGAAAGTCAAACTCTGGTGGGTCTTTTGTAGGATTTCTTGCCCCGTCCCCACTATTAGGAGAACCCTAATGATTTGTGAATAGAATAATTTCCGCCTCCTAACTCCTGGGTGGAGGGTTTTCTTAAAGTCCTTTCTTCAGCCACAGTGCATCTTCACCTGTGCAGTGGAGATGACAGAGTTTGCTAGCTTTTCCCAAGTAGTTTAAGACTTTCATTCTTAAACAGAGTCTCAGTGGGGTTTCATGCACTTCATGCAGCCATAACATTTTTCTCCTCCAGACCCTCACCACTATGGGAGTCCTTCTGTGGTCTTCCACTTTGTCCCTAACCTTCTTTTTAAACACAAAGTGTAAGCCTACGGAGATTAGCCTATGAATGGGTGTAAACTTCCCTTTTGTCTGTGGCTAGGATGGGTTCTATGCTCTCATGTTAGCCCAACTTAGCCTTTAGCAATTTATTAAAAAAAATAACAGAATTCTTCTTAACCACTTATATGGCTGCTGGCATAACTTCATCCTGTGCTCTGTCACATGTGAATCAGTACTTGTGCCCCCTCTTTACTTGGACGTATCTGTCTTTCTTACAATTTCAGGCTACATATTGCTTTATAATCTCAGCTCTTTGATGGGTTAAAGAAATATCACAATTCCATAAATTATGTGGCTTTTTCTTGTTTTGGGGGTAGTAGTGATGCTTGCCAGCTTTCTGCATCATAGGCAGAAGGAGGATTCCCTATTACCTTTTAATACAGGCAAAATTAATCTATTATGACTTTTTAGGGGTATATTTTGTGGAATTAGACATCATCTCATAATATTTAGCATAATTACATGACTGACATGATTATTTCTAGACTGATCAATAACTTTTACCATTCTAAAATATCAAAGTATTTAAATTGGAAGAGTCAATAAAGATCATCTCTTCCAACACTTTCAATTTTTAAAAGGGGGCTGGCTGGTTAGCACAGTTGGTTAGAGCATGATGCTGATAACACCAGGGTCCTTGGCCCGATTCCTGTACCAACCAGCCACCCAATTTTTTTTTTAATTTATAGAAGTGTAAACTGACGCTCAGAAAAGTAAAGTGACTCGCGAGAAATTACTCAGATAGTGACAGAGATAGAATTTTAATTCTCCATCTAGTGCTCACCATACTTACTACGACACTAGATTCCAGACATATAACATTTTTCTTTATGATATATTGAATGGGAATTTTATTTTAGATTAGACTATTATAACTCTGAGAAGGTTGAAATCCTAACAAACTCATTAGAAGATTTGAGGGCTTACCATGAAAGGGTTTTTCATTGATCTTAGGCTCCCTATTTATGGGACATAAATTTTTTCCCGCAAACACACGGATTCATTATTTAATTTTTTTTCTTTTAACATATATTTATTAAGCTCCCACTATCAGGTACTGTGCTAGGTGTTAAGCATCAGTAAACAAAAGAGACATAGTCGATGCCTAATAAGTTTTTAATCTGGCAGGATATATTAAAATTAAATAATTAAATAATAATAGTAAATGATCTGAATAAATAACATTAGAATCTATAGTGAAATAGCCTCAACTAAACTTGGGAAGGGAGAGTGGAAAAAGTGAGAGGTCATCTCAGAAAATTTGTATGACAAAGTTATATTTGAGCTGAGAAGTTTAAAAATATATTTATAAATAATGATTGGGGAGCTGGTGGATATGTGAAGAATTGTGGGATAAGCAAACAGCATATGCAAAGGCCCTATTTGGGGAGGGAGTAAAGGCACAGTTAACTAACTGAAAATGTATTTGGAGTGAAGAATCATAACAGAGTATGGCTTGAGATGAAGCCAGAAGAATGAATAGAATCCAAATCATGTGTGGCTTTGTAAACCTGTTAAATGTCTTTATTCTGATGGAATTTTAAAACCACTCAAGGATATTTTTAATTGTCAAATAATAATTATATATATTTATGGGGTATGATGTGATGTTTTGATATATGTATACATTATCAAAAGATTAAATCTAGCTAATTTACATAATTACCACCTCATGTGTTTATTATTTTTTGTGGTAAGAATGTTTAAAATCTACTTTTTTAGCAATTTTGAAATATGAAATACATTATTATTAACTATAGCCATTATGCTGTGCAATAGATCACTAAAACATATTCCTCTTGTGTCATTAAAAATTTGTACCATTTGACCAACATCTTCCCTTTCCACTACCTCACCCCTAACCCCACAGCCTGTGGTAACCACCATTCTACTCTCTACTTCTATGAGTTTGCTTTCTTAAATTCCACATATCAGTGAGACTATGTGCTATTTGTCTTACTATGCCTTGTTTATTTCACTTAACATAAGGTCCTCCAGGTTCATCCATGTTGTTGCAAATGACAGGATTTCATTTTTAACTCTGCACAATATTCTCTTGTGAATATACACAGTACAACATTTTCTTTATCCATTCATCTGTCCGTGGACACTTAGGTTGATTCTATATCTTAGCTATTGTGAATAATGCTGCAATGAACATGGAAGTGCAGATATCGCCTTGACATACTGACTTCTATTCCTTTGGATATATATTCAAGAGCAAGATTGCTGAATCATATGATAGCTCTATTTTGAGTTTCTTTGAGGAGTCTCCAAACTATTCTCCATAATGGCTGTACCAATTTACATTCTCACCAAAAGTATACAAGGGTTTTCCTTTCTCTGCATCCTTACCAGCACTTCTTAATTTTTGTCTTTTTGATAATAGCCATTCTAACAGAGGTGAAGTGATATCTCACTGTGGTTTTAATTTGCATTTCTCTGATAACTGGAGATGTCAAGCATTTTTTTTTTATGTATCTGTTGGCCATTCATATGTCTTATTTTGAGAAATGTCTTTTCAGGTCCTTTACCCATTTTTTAGTTGGGTTATTTGTTTTCTTGTTATTGACTTGCTTGAGTTCCTTAAATATTTTGGATATTAACCCCTTTTCAGATGCACAGCTTACACAAATTTTCTCCCAATATGTGGGTTGTCTCTTTACTCGGTTAATTGTTTTCTTTGCTGTGAAGAAGTTTTCAGTTTGATGCAATTCCATTTGTCTATCCTTGCTTTTGTTTTCTGTGCTTTTTGAGGTCCTATCCAAGAAATCATTGCCCAGACCAATTATTATGGTTAGAAGAATCAAATACTGATGATAAGTCAAGTAAAATGATGATTAAAAAATGTCTGTTAGTCTGATACAAAGTCACTGGTGACCTCAGTGGGAGAAGTTTTAAGGAATAAAAGGGCAGACATAAACTTAAGTTAAATTGAGGAGTGAGGAGGATGTTGGCTATGAATCAGTGAAGTGAGTTAGAGTGGTAGCTGGAAGGAGATAATTAAGGGAGATTGTTTTTACATAGACAAGTTTTCTTATCCCAACACTGAATCTCATGAGATTGGTTTGCAAATTTCAGATATCTTTCCTTTACCCAGGTGTGCTCTTGTGACTCCTTACAACCATACTTTCTACATTCATAAGTCTGTATGTGACAGAATTTCTGCTGTTGAAATCTTCTCTTAAGTTCTCATGAAATTTATTTTTCACTGTATTTAAATATTTAACCACTTTTTTCACCTCCAGTACCATGGAGGTTAGTAGAAAAGTGGTAGTGCTTGGCTTTCCCAACGACAGTTGGAAAGGTTCTAGCCTATATATTACGTGTTCTAGAAAACCACATGGTCCCCACATGTTGTGGTGCAAGAGAGGTGTAATGACATCGGTGGCATCTTTGATTAGACTTAAAAATAATCTACCTTTTTCACTCAGAACTAAATTACTTTGGTTAACTGTGATTTTGTTTTTAATAATAAATAATAGTTCAGACAAAAAAAGTTTAAAATTGCCAAGGGGAGTCTATCCTGATTTTGTCTGAAGAACACAGTCACCAGTATATATATAACAAATGAACTGTTTTTAGTTGTCTCAACTGCCAAATGGATTGACTGTTTCCTTTCTACAAATGATTAGGATAAAATTATTAGTTGAGATGAATTATAAGGTCACTTTTAATGCTGAAATAATGACATTTATGATTAGTGAACACAAGTTTTTGGCTAAATACACTAAAGAATAAGGCCATACATGGAAAGAGCTTCCCTTAGAGAGCAGCACTCTTGATCAGTGGGGCACAGCTACTTGTGCTTCTGGCTACTTTCTTTCCCGCAGCACATAGGAGTCAGCTTTCGTCACCTTGCTCAGTCACTTATCACTCACCTAGTTACATTCCACCCACCAAAATTTCGTCAATACTTATAAAATGCTCTTGCTTGTTGCTTCCTTTCCTATTTTCTTCATCCTCGTGAATTGAACTTTTTTTGTACCTTTATTGTGGTGGGGTTTTTTATTCCACTTCAATTTATTTTATTTATTTTATTTTTTAAGAAGGGCATGTTTGATCTGTCATATTAACTAGAAATTGGCATACATTTTAAGACTTGAACAAATCTGTTTAAAAAACAGTAATTAAGTGTAATTTGACAAAATAATCCTTTTAAAAATAATATATATTACCAATGGTCTCATTTCAGAAAATTGCAGCTTCATAACTTTTTAACCAACAATTTGTGTATTCATGTGTCATTAAAACACCATATTATGGAACTGTTGACAGTTACTCCTTAAAATTTTTTATTTTACTTAGTAATTGTTTTTTAAAATATTTGCATGCATAGGTAGATTGGACACACCAGCTACTTCTTATAAATCAAGAATCACAGCTCCACTTACTCCAAATAAGCTAATGCTTTTAGCCATATAATTTGTACTTAAGGGACTTAGGAAACTAAATGGCAATATAGAATGAAAAAAAATGACTTTAAAAAGTGTCTCATAAGTTAAGAGATATTTGAATTTCATTTGTAAATTACAATTTGAAAGAATTTAATATGTTAGAGATGAAAGTGAAGTTCATATGGAAATAAAATTGTTAGAGATCTATCAATGTATTTCAAAATGGTACATATTCTGAACATACACTTTAGCAGTAGAGTTGGAAAATAATACTTATTCTCAGTTGCTCTAGGAGAGAGTCTTCTGTGTTCCTATTTTGGGGAGTGAGGTGTTGCTATCCTTTGTTGTATTGGCAAATAACTTTTAACAAATAATTTTGGAAACAACTCTCAAGGATATTGGAAATATTTTTGACCTATTTAAGGTGAGCTGATTTTAAACAATAGTATGTACATTAATGTACTATTTTGAAAACTAGAATTCTAATTTGCAGCAATAATTTCATGGCACACCATTTCCTTTTGCCCATTCACTGTCTCATTGTATCCAGCACACAAAGACATTAGCTTAAACTATTCAGTTTTTACTTTACTGTTGACATTATTTCTTTGAGAATTTTCAAACCTGTTTTTAAAAAAACATTTGCATGTGCTGAGGTAAAGTAAGCTTCTGCAATGGTGTTGAGATCTAGGTAGACCCTTGCCACAGCAAAACTATAACTTAACTGGTGAAAATTACAACTAAAAAAAAGAAGAAAAAATCATTTAAGTTCTCTGAATCTTGACCTAAGGGCATACAGCAATAGAGAAACACTCATTCAAGAAAATCTACTAAATCTTGGTAATAGCAATGTGAGTTTGTGACATTTGAGCCATAACCTACTCCATTACCCACCACCCCATGTCTAGCTGCCAGGTGTTTAGGTGGTCAATTAGGTCAACAAGCCAAACTAAAAGTAACAATCAAGCCTTCATTCACCTACCATGATAGTTCAGAGAAGAGGCAAATTTTTTAAAAAGTTCTGGCTTCCTAATGTTCCATTTTTTTCCCTCAGGGAATGGCACAGCGTGAGTATCAGTCAGATGGCTTGAAGTGCAGGCTGGGGACTGTCTCACTACCAAGGAGCCCTGAACAAAATACTACTGTTTTTTGTACCCGGAGAACTGAGGGTCAGGAGATCTTAGCGGAGGTGCCTGAAAAGTGCTGCAGCCCAAGTCCCTGGATAAGGAGGCCTCTGAATGAAAACACCTCACTGGGAATGCAGACTTGTGTGTAAGCATGGCTGTCCAGGGGGTGGCCTGTGACCTTGAACTGCAACTCCCTCCAGAGACTGCCATGCATTGGCCATGTCCCAAGTCTGCTGTGGGGAGGGCAGCTTTCCCTCTTCAGGCTTGCCAGGGAAAACATTTTTACAAAAGCCTGTGGTTGGGCTTGAAAGATTACACATAGGATTTTGGAATTCAGCTGGACTCTTCACTACTTTGCTCCCTCCTTGCCTTTGAGCTATGATTCTACTCTGGACATGTGCACTCAAGAAGATGAGTCTCTCTCCACCCAACTCCCAGACTGGAACTTGAAGGGATGGGCAGTCAGCACTTCTCATCCAGACCTATATTGCAGAAATCCTATTTCTGGCAGGCATGGCTGAGAACTGGATTTTGCTTCTCCATACCAGCCATGGCTCATAGGGCAAAAGCTCTACTTCAGGTGCAACAGGCTGAGAATACTGTGGGCCTCTGCTCCAGCTTGCTAATAGGGTGGAGGTTCCACACCAGAAGAGGTAAGCCAGGAAGATGAAGACTGCCATCACCTTCCACCATGCCTGCTCAGAGAGTGGGAGTTTTATTCCTGAAACAGTGGGATCCCAATCTCAGTTCCTGTGCCATGGTGTCCGTCTCTTTTACCTGCCTGTAATTCTGCCAACTGGGCCAATTGTCAAGCTGGGGCTGGGTCTGGAGCTCACAGACCCCTCGAGCCCATTCACAGACTGGGTCACAAACCCTTCACATGCCAGGCTGGGTCACCAGACCCCTCACACGCAGGTCTACGAGCTAGGGAACCGGCCAAAAGGTCCTTGGAGCTGTAGGTTTGAGAGCATGGCCATGTGCAGGGAGGACACCTGAGGCACTAGACACCAGCCAAGACATGGTGCCACACATGCACACTAACTCCACCCACACACAACTTATTTACAAAGAATGCACTGCACCACCCCCAACCAGACCTAAAGTGAGGGGGCCTGATTACATTATTCTCTTTTCCCAAGAATCCACCCCCTCAGGGTCCCTCACCATACAATCTACACATTCAGAATCTTCCATGATGTTCCCTTAGGGTAGATAAATGACCCTTACATTTACATAACCTATTGTCCATTCAATGTGCCTTAAGGCTTGTAGTTTTGTCCTTTTAACTATTAGCTGCATATGTCTGGTTAGTAGTCACCATTGGTGTGATCCTGCATGTGAATCCTGCAGTAATACTGATGAGCAGTTCAATGCATGTTCAGTGGATGATCACACCAATGTACGTATGTACCCAGTTGACTCTGGTGCAGTGCCTGCAGCCAGAACACTATTGGCAAAAACACAGAAGGGTTATTGGTACCAATAGGGGAAGTTCTCACCCCTCTGGTAAGATACATGCCAGTTTGCCATCCTGAGAAAGGATGGTTGCAGGAATAGATATCTTACCTGGCTTATGATACCATACTTTATCTGCTAACACTGTTGGATCTGTAGGTTCTACATGTAACAGTATAGGGGAACTCATAATTGGCCATAATGGTAACACAAATGTGCCCTTTGGAATAGAGCACTTATCTGTTCCAGGCCATGTTACCTTTACTTGAGGAGGCCAGGTACTTGTCACCTAAGGTGAAACTTGCTAGCCTTCTTCTAATCCTTTTCCCCAAGGCCCTATTAGACCTACCCAGTGTATATGGGGGACTTTTATTCTCCAAGGCCATTCCCATTGTACTGTCTGTCTCTGTTGCAAACAGGTTGGGGCTGGTAAGAGAATATTTCCATTCTTGCCATATTCTGGCTTCAAAAGCTTTAGTAGTGATTTGCAGCCGTATAGGTGATGCAGCCCTATGCAACACAGCTTCCACTGGAGAGGGCCCACCCTTGCGGGGTCTCTCATTTAGAATTTTGACTGTCAGCCATGATTTCTGTGTCCACCCGTTCAGGGATGGGGGTTGGGTAGATAGCATTAGTCCCTTTTTTAAAAGACCATTGTACCATTCAATCATTCCAACTGCGTGGGGATGATATGGCACAGGTAACTTCCACTGAATGGACAACTGATAGGCCCACCTCTGAACCTCATGTCCAGTAAAGTGGTTCCATTATCACTGTCTATGACTACGTGCTGACTATACATAGCCATAAGGCTATTCAATGCCTTCATAGTGTTTACCTGGTCTGGGGCCTTACAAGCCTATATAAACAGAAGACCAGTAGCCGTATCAACAGCTGTGAAGATGTATCTGAAATTTTCTGACCTTGGCAGTGATCTGACAAAGTCCACTTGCCATCGAGTCAGGGGCACCCTTTCTCAAGTTATTTGCCCATCTGTATGGGGCACCCACTGTGGGTGTGGACTCTCTTGAGCACATACTAGACAAGCACGACAGGCATTCACTACATCTTCCCATTTTATAGGCAGGGCCCATCTTTGAGCCCCCATCCACATGGTTTTACTGCCAGCATGCTGCATTCGTCGATGTAACCACTGGGCTACATCAGCAGCTGGGGCTGTCTCCAGCCATCTTACCTTAGCCAAGGCATCGGCTTCATCATTTCCTGGACTGGCTAAGGGGAAGTGTCCTGTGACATGGAAAAGAGTTACTTCTTTTTCATGTCCGAATTCCCATAACTCTTGCCACATGGCTTGTCCCCACAGGGGTCGGTGGCCTACCATCCACTGTTGACACTTCCAAGTAGAAATCCAAAGGGTTAAACTTTTGAACACAGCCCAGCTGTCAGTACAGATGGTTAATGGCCCAGGCTCATTTTTTATCACCATCCATACTGCTCTAAATTCAGCCCATTGACTGCTTTGCCCTGTTCCATTTTCAAACCACGTGGTATCTGTTAAGGGCTGGACAGGAACAGCTGTCCATGATGCTGAAGGTCCCATGCCAGAGCCATCTGTATACCAAGCTTGCACTGTGATAGGTCCCCATCCCTCATGGAAAGGTATAGCCTCCACCTCCATGGGTAAGGGTTGTGTCAAAGTTTCCCCCACAACCTCTATTGGGCCAAGCACAGTTTGCAACTCTTTGAACAGAGGACTCATTGACACAGTGCTCCTTTGTTCTATATATGCTGCCCATTTAGACAGAGTGGGAGTCTGAGCTACACCTGTTTTAGGGCTGGTTGCCCATGTGAGCAGCCAACCTTTTATGGGGTATGTCGTCCTTACTAGGACTTTGGCAGTTCCTGTGATAGCTTCAGTGGCTATCAAGGCAGAATACACAGCTAACTGCTTTTCTATTAGGGTGTAACATACTTCAATGCCCTTCCAGAGCTGAGACCAGAATTCTACAGGTGTTTGGAATTGGTCCTGTCTCTGCCACAAACCCCATCCTAACCCCTACTGGGTTATGTATATGTCTAACTCAAAAGGCTTAGTGGGATCCATCACTTGTAAAGCCCGTGCTTGCTGTATTGCCCTTTTTGTAGTCTAGTAAGTCTGTTCTACTTCCTCAGTCCAATCCCAGAGGGCTCCTTTCTTTGTTAATGCATACAGTGGGTGTGCCATTTGGGCCATATGGGGTACAAAAGCTCTCCAATACCCCCAAAGTCCCAAATATGTTTGTAACTGAGCTACCATTGTGGGTCAAGGGTATGCTTGTTTCTTATCTATAATAGCTTCTGGTATGACTCTTGTCTTACTCGACCAGACCACTGCTAGAAATTTGACTGACAGCCCAGGTCCTTGCACTGTGGCCGTTTCACGGCCCACTCATATTGTTGCAAATGACTTAGCAGCAGTGGAGCTGCCTGGGTTAAATCTACAAGAGAATCAGAGGTTAGTAACACATCATCAATGTAGTGAAACATTGTAACCATACTGGGCTAGTCCGCTTAGCTAGGTCCTCAGCCACCAAACCATGACAGATACTTGAACTATACAGATAACCTTGGGGCAAAACTTGAAAGGTCCACTGTCTTGCTTCCCAGGTGAAGGCAAACTGATCTTGGCTATCAGCCAAGAATGGAATAGAGAAAAAATCATTTGCAAGGTCCAATCCATAATGATAAGTCCCCAGCTGAGTCATCAACTGATCCATCAAGTCGTGAACTGAAGGCACAGCTGCATAGAAAGGAGGCACTACTTTGTTCAGTTCTCAATAATCCACAGTCATTCTCTAGGTACCATCAAGCTTTTTCACTGGCCATACTGGAGCATTAAATGGGCTATGAGCCGGATGAATAACGCCAACTTTCTCTAATTCCAATATAGTGGCATTTATCTCTGTATGTCCTCCTGGTATGCGATACTGCTTTACATTAACTACACGTCTTGGCTTGGGTAACACCTGTGGGTCATGTTTAGCATATCCTCATAACACAGGCTTTACTGTCCGTATACACAGCCAAAACTCTCCAACTGTTGTTTGCAGATGCAAGCCATAAAGTACATCCATACCCAAGATGTATTCAGCTATGGGGGATATAGATACAGTATATACACAAGGAGGTAATCTTCCTATGCCCAGTGGCAGTGACACAGCTTTGACTTCAATCGTATTTCTTCTATAACCATCTATATGAACTGTGGCGCCCAGAAATTTATCTGGATGGCTATATATCAGGCTATATTCTGTGCCTGTATTCAATGCCAAAACACACTTCACATTTGTCCTCAACCAATATATTGCCAATTCAACATGAGGCCTCTGATCCTCACCTTCCCCCCAAAGATGAGTACCTTGGCCTGCTCCCTAATCAGAATGGAACAGTTCATCCGCCTCCTTGGGAGCAACAAAATAGTCCTTTAAATCCACTGAGCGTACATTGCTACCTGTTTACCAACGTTTGGTGAAATGCTGTTCAGGGTGCAATTACTGCCACAAGGCAAACACGACTGCATTTGGCTTCCAGTCAATTTTCTTTTTATCAACCCCTGCTACAAGCAAGTCAAGCCACATCTGCTTATGGCTAGTCTTGCTTGGTCCCTTTGGGATAAAATCCCAAGCATTTCTTGGGGGTTTGGTGTTAGCCACCTTTCGGACCCCTTTTGCTTGTCTCCTATCCTCTAATGCACCCGAACTGGCTATCATGGTCGTTACCTCATGTATAGGATGACCAATGTATGGGGACAGTATGGCCATTAGTGACCCAAAGGACATTGATGGGGCATTTTTCAGCACTATGTCTCTCATGCTGCCCGTAAAATTTTCATCGTCGGGGCCACAAGTGTTCACACTAAACATGGACTGCCACATCCCCAGCTCCCGAATGATTTGGACCAGCTCAGCATATGTTTGCCATTTACTAAGAATCTTGGGCATTTCTCTAGCATTTGCCCACACAGTTCAGGCAGCTGCATTCACCCAGTCCATCAAGGAGTAATTACCTCACCCTTGTGCATATCTGTGGCTATTCTGTAGCCGCTGCCTCAGGGATGGGTGTATGGTAATGGAGGCCAATTTCTCCACCTCCTCACCAGAGCACAGCACACTATCCACCCCTAGGTCCCATAACCACAACAGCCAAGCAGCCAGGGGCTCCCCATGTTTCTACCTGAACTGTCTCCCCAAGTCAACCAGTTCAACCTGGGTATACAGGACATAGGTGGTGAACTGGGTCACCTGTGGATTGCCCACTCGTTGTCCATCTGGTCCCATAGGCTGCTCATGCTTCATTTTTACTCATGCACAACAGGTCATGGCTGGAGAAGCATGGTTTCTCCCAACTCACCATTGGGTTGGTCGTCCTCCCTGGTGTGACAGGCAGGAGTGTCCAGTTGCTCCACATCATTCTCCAGGATAATCATCTGCACTTCCAACAATTCTGCTTTCTGCCACAAATCTCAATCAGTTTGCAGCATAGTAATCAGCAGCCAGGCTCTGCTCAGCAGAAAAGTGGACACCGGGCACCACATGCTCAAGTATATCCACATTTCCTCCCCCTCCCAAGAGGTTTTCTGCCATAGTACCTGGTCTATGCTGCTTTGCAATACAGTGAGCAGCAACCAGATCTCAGTCAACAGGAAGGTGGCCATAGGGCAGAGCATATTCAAAAGTAGCCACATTTCCTCCTTCCTCCAAAGGCTTTCGGCTCCTATACTTGTTCAGAATCCTGTCATAGACTACACCAATTGTTGGGCTCTCTTACCTGCCTGTAATCCTGCCAACTGGGCCAATTGTTGAGCTGGGACTGGGTCTGGAGCTCACAGACCCCTCAAGCCTGTTCACAGACTGGGTAACAAACCCTTCACATGCCAGGCTGGGTCCCAAGACCGCTCACACACCAGGCTGGGTCACCAGACCCCTCACACGCAGGCCTATGAGCTAGGTAACTGGCCAAAAGGTCCTTGGAGCCATAGGTTCAAGAGCATGGCTACACACAGAGAGGATGCCCAAGGCACTAGATGCCAGCGAAGTCATGGTGCCCCACATGCACACTAACTCCACCCACAAACAACTTATTTACAAAGAATGCACTGTACTACCTGCCCAACCAGACCTAAGGCAAGGGGACACGATTAAATTATTCTATTGTCCCAACACATGGAACAGAATTTCTGCCCAGGGTGGAAGGTGGGCCATAAAAACAAGCAGCCTAAGGGGACAGACCTTATCTGGAACATGGAACTCTCTGCCTTAAGGGCATTGTTGAAAACAAGGGAGATTTTGGTGGAGAACCATCATTACCCTGGAGGCTTGTAACTCCATTATACAAGGAAAATCACACAGCACCTGGAAGTTTAATATTTAGTACACCCTTGTTTACTTTTTAAAGTGTCTAATTTTGGAAAATAAATTATATGGTAACCTTAACATTAAGGCTAATGAATGTTTTATACAAGTTTCTGTATTGCCTATTGTCATATCTCAGCATAAAGTTAGGTTACATGTTCAATACAGAAAAACTGGGTAGAATTGAAAGCATCAAGACCTTAAACTGCTCTTAGCACAAGGTTAATGCAGTCATGTGGGGAAAGAAGCCAGTCATAGATGCTAGGAGAAAAATAAAAAATTAGAGGTGATAGTCCTGCACAAAATTTAACATTGCTGTCTATGGTTAGACTTAGTTCATAAAGCCTAATAGTTGAAAGTCAGAACCTCTAAGCTCCATATTAAGCCCATGAAAGTGAAACATTTCCAGAGTAATTGGCTAATGCATTTAAAATTCAGTATTATGTCAACATTAAACTAAATCCCTTATGAAGATAACTTCAGCAAAATTTTATTAAAAATCTGGCTACAAATATCATGGCTTTGTCATATATGATTTAATATTATTTCAGGTGATCCTAATCATAGAATAGATAGAATGATTGTAAGAACCCAAATGCCCCAAGGGATCACACCCTGATCCAATCAGCCTTCCCTAAAAGCCCTATATATATGTGTGTGTGCTGCCTAATAAACAAGCTCTCTCCAGTGGATCATCAACTGGTGTCGACTCGTCCTTTCATTTGGTGCCGAAACCCAGGACGGAGCTTCTCTCGAGCGGTGACACTTTTCGGATCGCAGCGGCAACACCTTCCAAGTCGCCCCTCAGGGCTCCCTCAAGCTGTAACACTTTTCGAATCTCAGCGGCAGCACTTTCCAAGTCACCCCTCGGGAACTCCGTCCCGCCAGGACTGGCCTCCCTTCCACCACTCACCATTGACGGTCCACCCTCGTCCATTCTTTTCGGCGCTGGCTCCTTCTGCTCACCACTGGCTCATCATTAGGTAAGCCCCCTTTCCTAAAGGGCACCAGCCCTTTTTCAGGCTACCACAGGGAGTCTAGATCGTCTGGTAGCCTCTAACGCCCATACCCCACCCCACCACTGTCTTCACGACCACCATAAATTCCCAAACTATAACAGGTTCCAAAGCCCCGGTAAAATTTTACTTTCATTTTTGGAGGTTAAAAGCCCCATTGTGTTCTCTCCTTCACCCTCCTGTCCACCACTCTCTTCTTTCCACTTCCCGGGTCCGGGACCTGACCAGAAAATCCTGGCGCTAGGTTCCTTCAGGCACTGGGCTTTTGCCTTAGGGAAGTGGAGGTCTGGGTGACGACCCACACCTCCCTTCTCTCCTCCTGGTTCGTAACTGAACCTGCCAGGACTGACGTGACCTACTGGGGACGCCCTCTAGGATCCCGCCTTTCCCAACCGGCCAAAGGATCTGTCCTATCACTAAATCTCTGTCCGATTTCTGTCTAAATTCCCATTAAGAGATCAGAATGGGCGCTTCCTCCTCCTCCCTAGGGGACTCTCCACTTCAATGCCTTCTGAAAAACCTCACCAACCTTTCCCTCAGGCTGGATATTGAGCCCAAACTCCTCACCAGATTCTGTACACAAGATTGGCCTTGTTATTCTTTAGATAATCAAAACACATGGCCCCCTGAGGGCACACTAGATCCTAACATTCTACGAGACTTCTTTAACTACTGCCAGCGCCTAAAAAAATGGAAGGAGATCCCCTACATCGAGGCTTTTTGCCTCTTGGCTCAGAACCCCACCCTCTGCTCCTCCTGTGCTCCCTCTCAAGTCCTTTTAGCCTGTAAACCCTCTTCACAGTCACCCCTCGATTCTTCCACCTTCGACCCTCCTGATGAACCCCCACCCTACCGACCTCCTCCTCCCCCAGTGCCTCCGGCGTCTGCTCCTCCTCCCCCATCATCCGCATCACCTTCTGCACCTCCTGCGCCATCCACTCCCCCATCTTTACCCTCACCTACTCCTGACCCACTAAGCCCCCCTTTCACCCATTCCCGAGGACCTCCCCCCGCCCCTTTAACAATCGCCCCACTACGTGAGGTAGCTGGGGCTGAAGGAGTAGTTAGGGTCCATGTTCCCTTTTCCCTAGCTGACCTTACAGAATTAGAAAAAAGACTAGGCTCTTTCTCTACTGACCCTACCACCTACATTAAAGAATTCCAATGGATCCTGCAGGCCTACAGCCTCACACATCATGACATCTTCATGCTCCTAGCCAATACCCTCCTCCCAGAGGAACTCCGCAGGGTCTGGGATACAGCCCAAACCCATGCCACTGACACCCATCGTACCAATCCGAATCACCCACCAGGCCCCCAAGCAGTCCCAGAACAGGAACCTAATTGGGATTATAACACAGCCCAGGGAATCCAGGCTCGAGACCGTTTTGCCTCTTGCTTAATAATTGGCCTCAAAAAGTCAGCTCGCAAGGTCGTCAATTTCCAAAAAATTCAAGAAATTGTCCAAAAAAAGGAGGAAACTCCCTCCGAGTTCCTCTATAGATTAACTCAGGCCTTTCAACAATACACTAACTTAGACCCCAACTCAGAAGATGGCTGGCACGTCCTTATGACCTATTTCTTGGCCCAATCCTACCCTGACATTAAAACTAAACTTAAAAAATTAGAGCAGGGTCCTGCAACCCCTCAGACTGAAATCCTGTCAGTGGCCTTCAAGGTTTTTCATAATCGGGAGGAGGAAAAAGAACATCAAAAACAAAAGGCCGACCACGCCAACTTCCAGATGTTGGCCTGGCTTATCAAACCCCCTGGGCGCCCTCCCACAGCCTCCACCTCTAAGCCTCCACCTGGAGCCTGCTTTAAATGTGGAAAGGAAGGGCATTGGGCAAAGGCTTGCCCCACCCCCAGGCCACCCACCACTCCTTGTCCAAAATGCAAAAAGAAGGGACATTGGGGATCTGATTGCCCCCTTGTCTGAAGGGGTGAGGGACCAACTGCCCCACAGTCCCCCGAACCGTGGACACCACCTATGGTGAGCCTCGCTGAGGAGGACTGAAGGAGCCTTAGGCCCTTCCCGACCATCTCTATAACAAAGCAAGAGCCCAGGGTATCCATGGTTGTGGACGGCCACCCAGTATCTTTCCTCCTGGACACTGGAGCCACCTTTTCGGTATTAAGGGAATATAAAGGCCCCACCACCTCCAGCAGCTCTCCTATAGTCGGGATAGGAGGTAAACAAATCTTTCCCCCAAAAAACCCTCTTTTAACCTGCTGCCTTCAAGGCACTCAATCCGTTTTCTCCCATTCCTTTCTAGTCATGCCACAATGCCCCATCCCCTTGTTGGGTCGGGACATTCTATCACGGCTTTAAGTCTCCATTACTTTGCCCCTGTCTTCTTCCTCTTCCCCCATTTCCTTCCTCCTAGCAATAGTTCAAGCCCAAGATCCTACTAATCCCATCCCTCCAAAGAAGTACCCATCTTAACGCACCCTGTTAACCCCACAGTTTGGGACACTGCAAGCCCTGCTCTGGCCCAGTGTTCCCCTGTAGGCATAAAACTAAAAGACCCTTCCAAATATATTTGTCAGGCTCAGTATCTATTAACAACAACAGCCCTCCTCGGGTTAAGCCCCATCATTCAGGACCCATTATAAAAGGGGTATCTCTGTCCCACTATGCCTTCTTTTCCATACCCCTGGAAACCGATACTCAGGAACAACTCATTTGGACGGTCCTGCCACAGGGATTTTGGGATAGCCCTCATATTTTCAGGCAGACCCTAGCACAGGACCTCAAATCTTTTCACTTAAACCATCCTCCTTCTATGCAGTTAACTTCCTAGCGGGTAGGGGATATCGAGTGTCCCCTGCCAAGGCCCAAATCTCCTTGCCATCTGTAACCTACCTTGGTTTTCTCCTCTCCCTGGGAAGGAAGGAAATCACCCTGGACAGGAAACAGCTTCTTACTGACCTGCCCATCCCCAAAACCAAAACAGAGATCCTATCTTTCCTGGGTCTAGCCGGATATTTCAGAGCATGGATCCCCAATTTCTCTTTGCTAGCCCGACCTCTCTATAATATGAGTAAGGGTCCTCCTGAAGAACCTTTGCTCTCCTCACCTCAGTGCCCTTTTCTCAAGCTTCGGCAGGCCCTTCTAACGGCCCCTGCACTTCATCTTCCTGATCTAACTAAACCCTTTTTCCTCTATGTTCATGAAAATACGGGACAAGCTCTGGGCATTCTAGGACAGAATTACGGTCCCTCCTTTGCCCCCGTAGCAAACCTATCAAAACAATTAGACCCCACTGTACAAGGCTGGGCACCCTGTTTAAGAGCCCTGGCAGCGTGACAGTTACTGCATAAGGAGGCATCCAAATTAACATTTGGGGCACCTCTCACCATTCTCTCACCACATCACCTTAAAGATAAGGCTCTCCAATCCCTCCCACCATCTGCCCTATCCTTCAATACCTGCCCACCCCTAAATCCAGCCACCCTACTGCCTATACCAGATTCCCCCAATACCCCTTTGCACAGCTGCATAGAAAGCCTTCAAAATTTTATACCTTACCACTCTTCCATCACTGAGGGACCCCTATCTCACGCTTATCTCACATGGTTCATGGATGGGTCCTCATTCAGGGAAGGAAAGACTCATTATGCAGGGTATGCCATAGTCTTCCTTGATTCGGTTATAGAGGCCCACATACTTCTCTCTCATGCCGCCATATAAAGAACGCGGTCTGCTTAACACCAAGGGTAACACAATCAGCAACTCAGCTTTAATCTCCACATTAATTGAGGCATCCCATTTACCTTGTGAATTAGGAGTCATTCATTGCAGATCCCACCAGAGGGACGATTCCCCAATCACTCGCGGGAATTGTAAGGCTGACCTCGTGGCACGCACCACGGCAATGCACCCACAGACACAAAACCAACTTCCCATTCTTCCATACGGCTCCCAAGGTTCACAGACACCCTCTTAGCCTCAACTGCCTAATGCCCTCTTTCGCTTGCTCTGTTTCACTCTAGCCCCCAAGCTTTATCCCAGTTTTTACAAGTCTTCTTCTCAATCACCCCATCTGACAAAGCCCTCTTACAAAAAATTTCCTCCTCATGCACAATCTGCTGGCATACCAATCCTAACACCCCTCTCAAACCTGGGCCATACCCCTCCCACCAGGCCAGAGGTCTCACACCTGTGGCCGACTTGCAAGTTGATTTTACGCACATGCCTTCTGTCTGGCGCCTCAAATACCTCTTGGTGTTTGTTGATACCTTTTCAGGATGGGTAGAGGCATTCCCAACATCCAATAAAAAGGCCTCCACCATAGCCCAGACTCTCCTTTCCCAAATCATCCCACGATTTGGGATGCGCACTTCCATTCAATCTGACAATGGACCTGAATTTACCGCCCAGATAATACAAAAACTCTCCCAGTCACTCTCTCTCCCCTGGCATCTACATTGCCCTTACCTACCTCAGGCATCTGGAAAGGTAGAGAGAAACATACTAACTAAATTGTCTCTGGAATTACACCTTGATTGGGTCCATCTTCTACCTCTTACTCTACTCAAGACCAGAGCTCTCCCAAAAAAGCCCTCCAATCTTTCCCCTTTTGAAGTCATGTATGGTAGGCCCCTCCTACCCCTGGGGATCACAGCAACTGAAAAACCCATACCACCCACCATGGCCTTACCCTTGCTCTCCCACCTTTGCCATCACTTTCCAAAAATAACCTTTCACTCAGCCCAGGCCAATTAGTATTCTACACTTCCCCGGAACCCAAAACCCCACTAACCCCTAAGTGAGAAGGCCCATGTCCTGTCATCATATTTCCAGGCTGAAGCCTTACACTCAGGATTCACCCTTGGCCACCAAGAACTCCAATAACAAGCTGCAAAAGAACTTAACACACCATTCTTTTAAGTGTATCCCTCATCCTACCAACCCTTTCAAACTCTGCCTATCCCAGACCTCAGACTTACCCCCAATTCCGGAGACATGAACCTTCTCCTTGGCCTTCTCCTGTTCTTTTCATTTCACCCAGGGAGCTTTCAAGCCCCTCTGCTAGCTCCCCAGGGTCACCCATTTACACCTGGCAACAGATCATTTCTGAAACACTCATCTTTCTCTCTCTCTCCCAGAAATTGTTTTCTCTCATGCGACTGCTCCTGGTGGGCATCCCCTTAAATGCTTCCCTTCCTCAACCATTTATAACCACACCGTCGCCCCACCAGGCTCTTTCTTCTGGTGCAATGGAACCCTCTCTACCTCCATCCAGTCTAATCTTACTGTCCCATGCCTTCTTGTCACCATCGTCCCTCAACTCACTCTGTACTCCAATTCAGAACTGTTCCATCTTCTTCATCCACCCTGAAAACAAAAAGGGGCCGCCTTCCTCTCGATCATGGTTGGTATTTCCTTAACAACATCAGTGGTCGGAGCTGGCCTGTCAGGAGGAGACTTAGGACACAGTTTATGGGCGGTCAAAGACATAAATGCTAAACTTGAAGGGTCTCTGACCTCCATTGCCGAATCTCTTTCCTCTCTACAGAGACAAATTACCTCTTTAGCTCAGGTCACCCTCCAAAACCGTAGAGCACTAGACCTCCTCACCACAGAAAAAGGAGGTACTTGCATCTTCCTTGGGGAAGAATGCTGTTATTATATCAATGAATCCGGTCTAGTAGAAATAAACATCATCAAACTCACCAACTTAGCTTCCAGCCTACGAACCACATCCAGTTCTAACCCCTTTTCTTCTTTTATCTTAAACCCTATCCTAACTTGGATTTGGCCCATTTTGGGACCTCTAATCATTATCCTCATAACGTGCCTTTTCTTGCCCTGCATCATTAGGTTTCTTCAAACCCAAGTGGGAAAAATCTCTAATCAGGCCTTTAACCAGCTTTTGCTTAGAAACTACCAGCTTCTAGGTACCGATGAACCTCCCGCCTCATCTCGTGAGCACCTCAGCCAATGCTGAAGAGACACCACCTTACAGAGGAAACGCGTCCTACACGCCCTCGCCACCAACGCCTGGCTGCTCCCTCCAGTCTACAACTATGAACAATGGAACTGGTGCATATTCGACTTGTGGCTTCAAGGAACGTTTATGGACTTTTCCCCTTCTGAAATTACTTCTTTCTCCACCCTCCTTTGGGGTTTCATAATGGGTATTTATGTACCTTCCTCCCTTTGCCCCCCCACAATGCGCCAGTTCAGCAGGAAGTAGCTCAATGACTTCATCGTCCCCTTTCCTAAAACAAGAAAAAGGGAGGAATGTAAGAACCCAAATGCCCCACGGGATCACACCGAGGAATGTAAGAACCCAAATGCCCCCAAGGGATCACACCCTGATCCAATCAGCCTTCCCTAAAAGCCCTATATATATGTGTGTGTGCCGCCTAATAAACGAGCTCTCTCCGGTGGATCATCAACTGGTGTCGACTCATCCTTTCAATGATAAATAATTTGATTTATTCATTTCGACTGGCATTAAAGAAAATTTCTATCAATGTAAAAATGTTACTGAACCCAAGTCTGGCTGTCTGCTGCCAAACAAAAACAAATCACTCAAAAGTCAAATGTTGATAGAGAAGGAAGTCAGCTTTATTCAGGAGTACTGGTGACCTGAGGGAAATGTTAGACTAGCCCATTTCCCTGATAAACCTGAATGAAATGGCCAGACTAAAACCATCTCAAAGACTTAGATTTACTGAGGATTTTTAAGGAGGAGATTGAGGAAATGGAACATGGGAAGTGGAAAGCAGGAAGGAGGAGGATGTGTAAGAGGCCGGGTGCAAATTCTTGCCAAGGCTCTGTCTGGCTTCTGTTCTTGTCCTTGACGTTATATTAGGGTCTTGCTGGATTTTGATCTGCTTTCACATGGAACTGTTAAAGGAAATTCCATGTCCGCTGGCTGAATCTGGATTCTTGGTGTCTCAAACAAAGAATCAGACAAGACACACCAAAGGTGAAGAGCAAGGAGCAGTTTTATTTAGCAAAATGAGAGTACAGTCTGGAGAGGATGGAGCAGGCTCAAGTGAGAGAGAGTGGCTCAAGAGGACTGACGTTACATTCCCAGGGGTTTTAAGTCCTCTTAGCTGGTTTTTGTCATTTGGTCATTGGTTGAGACCTGAGTGTAGTCTCTGTCATATTGGTTAAAGTGATTGGCGCTCTAGCTGGTGGGAGCTCATTGGCCCAACCAAATGGTGTCCTCACTGGTAAGGGGCTCACTGGTCCAACTGAATAACACCGTATCTGGTAGGGGGCTCCCTGTCTGGAATTGTCTTTGTTTCCTGTGGCTGCTTCTGTGCCTTGCATGCCTGCTCAGGGAACTGGTTTGTCCTGTTTGCAAATAACCAGGTTTCCTTCTCCCATTCTTGTCTCTGTCTAACTTCCTGCCTCAAATCAGCATAGCTTTATTGATGTCTTCCTTGGTTTCTCAGGGTCTGGATAGTACATGTCACATGGCAGGTCTGCAGCTCCAGGCTGACTGGAAAACAACTTTACATTTATGAAAATGATGTCATCTTGTCCCATAATCAAGATTCAAAATATCAAAAAACCATGGGGACATTCTTGGAGTGAGAAGGACTAAAGCCATATTAGGATCTAAAACCACATGAACTGTAGGAAATTTTTAAAAAACAGTTTGTTTTTTTTTCTTAGCATGCATTTATCTGAGTTCCCTCTTTTCCCATGGTTATTCGATAATTTGAAACTTGGTTACAGGGTATGACATTATTTACATAAATGTAAAGTTGTTTTCTAGTCAGCCTGGAGCTGCAGACTTGCCATGAGATGCATACTATCCAGACCCTGAGAAACCAAGGAAGAGATGAATAAAGTCATACTGATTCCACCCTGAAGAAGATCAAAATCTGGCAGGACCCTGAGATAATGTCAAGGACAAGAACAGAAGCCAGATGGACCCTTGACAAGAATTTGCATCTGGCCCCTTAAATGTATCCTCTGGAGTTCATATCCCCCCTCCTGTTTTTCACTCCCTGCTTCTTACTCCTTAAAAGACCCTCAGTAAATCTTAGTCTTTGAGATGCTTTTAGTCTGACCATCTCCTTCAGTCTTACCAGGGAGGTGGGCTAGTCTAACATCTCCCTCAGGTCACCAGTATTTCTGAATAAAGCTGACTTCCTATTTCACCAACAATTTGACTTTTGGTTCATCTGTTTCTGTTTTGGTGGCAGGCAGCCAGACTTGGGTTTGGTAACAAAAAGTCTTTGGTTATTTAACTTTGAAGCAGTTGAGACTGGGTTCTTTAATTGCAGAATTTCCCAATGTGTTAATATGTTAATATTATATATTATGAACTCCCAAAAGAGAAGTTTAATATATACCATTTCCCATTTAATAAATAACCCTTTGTTCTTTTATTTCTTCTTTCTACATATAAATAGAATATCTTATCAGTTATAATTTAAAATTAAATCTTATATTTCTAATCCAGAATTGGCTAAACTGCTGCAAAATCTAATTTCAAGAAGCAACAAATATGTATGAACAAGGAATTATCAACTATATTATAAGATATAACTCTACTTTACCTTGTGTGATTTACCTTGTCAAATTTACCTTGTGTATCTTATGTTTACTTTATTTGGCTAAGCATCACTTCTTCTACATCTCTTAACCAGTTATTATAGTAACGTTTAGTTACTATAGTAACGTCATAGTATCTAGATTATTATAAGATGCCTAAAGCATATGCATATATCTCATCAAATCTTAGAAGGAGGTATTCAACTTTATGTTGGGGCCCATTTTTCCTACTCCCAGTCACTAATTAGAGTAGTGCAAGTGGGCACTGGGTTATCCTGACAGATGGGAAGAACATAGTGACAATGCTTAGGAGCCGACCGTTCTTAGAAATCCAGTTAGGTTAGCATTTGGAATCAGAAGAGATTGTCAGTAGATACACTTGCCAATATCTCAGACTCTAAATTTGTTCCAAATCATTACTGAGGATGACCATGATTGCCTTGAGTGCTGAGTGCTGAGTGTGTACAGCAGAGCTGCTGGTGTATACCTAATTGGCCACAGAAAAGATATGCTTCCCTACGTTTTTAGGCATTTCTTTTGTCTTTCATGTTTTCAGCCACCTTACTTTATCCTGATATTGAATAGCTGTTTGAGGATCACTCACTATCTTGGAAGGTATGTGTTGCTAAGAGTATTGACTTAATGTTGGTGGACTGACCAAGTCTTTTTATTTATTTTTTTATTATTTTTGTTTTTTAAGTCTCAAGCTCCAGAAAACGGTACTGATGTTCTTGTTTGTTTTGGATAATAATACAAAATTTTAGCCATCTACTATTGTTCTTATATTTTTTTAAAAGTAGAAGGAAAACCCAAACCCATATAACTAAATGTTTCAGTTAAAAGTGTAAGTTTCCCTAAAGGGCTTCTTTACATGAATTTATTCTCAATTTCTCCTTGAAAATGTAATAAAATCATTATTCTTGCCCCTACATTCATTTATGCACATTTTTACTGTACTTGCATGTATTATCTACTCTGTCTTTCACTCTAAATTAAACTATAAAAATCTGAATTCATAAAAATGTCTATTCAGTCTTACCACGGACATTTATCTATTTTTAAAATTTTTAATAATTTATCTTTATACAATGTAATTGATTTTTATGACCCTTTACCAATTCCTCCTGATCTCCACTCTCTCTCCCCCTTTCCCACCCCTAACAATATCAGTTCTGTTCACCTCTTTTAACAAGTTCAAAGATTTATTGTGACTGTTGTGTCTTTTTTTCTACTTATTCATTTGTTTGTTTGTTTTTTATTTTTATTAGCTCCCACATATAAGTGAAACCATGCAGTATTTCTCTTTCCGTACCTGGCTTATTTCACTTAACATAATTTTCTCTAAGTTCATCATGTTGTTGTGAATGGCAGAATTTCATACTTTTTATAGGAGAGTAATATTCCATTGTGTAGATGTACCACATTTTCCTTATCCACTCATCCGATGATGGGCATTTAGGCTGGTTTCAACTCTTGCCTATTGTAAATAGAGGCGTGAGAAGCATGGGAGTATAGGTATTCCTTCAACATGATAATTTCCATTCCCTTGGGTATTTTATTTCCTTAGTGACTATTGTCAATGTGCTAGCTTTCTTGAGTTCTTTCTCTGCTAGTTCAGTGTTGGAGTATAAAAATGCTACTGATTTTTGCATGTCGATTTTGTATCCTGAAACTTTGCTGAAATCATCTATCAACTCTAATAGTTATTTTGTAGAGTCTTTAGCCTATTGTTTATATAGGATCATGTCATCTGCAAACAGGGATAATTTGACTTCATCTTTTCCAATCTGGATGCCCTTTATTTCTTTCTCTTCCCTGATTGCTCTGACTAGTACTTCCAACACTATGTTGAATAGGAGTGGTGAGAGTGGGCATCCTTGTCTTATTCATATTTTTAAGCAAAATGCTTTGAACTTTTCCCTATTCAGGATGATACTGGAAGTGGGTTTGTCATATATGACTTTAATTGTGCTGAGATTCTATCGTTCTATTCCTAATTTGTTGAAAGTCTTTATCATGAAGGGATGCAGAATTTTGTCAAATGCTTTTTCAGTGTCTATTGAGATAATCACATGGTTTTTGTCTTTGATTTTGTTGATGTGGAGTATCATTAACTGACTTAGGTATGTTGAACCATCACTGTATCCCTGGGATGAATCCCACTTGGTTGTGGTGTATAATTTTATGGATGTGTTGCTGTTTTCTATTTGCTAATATTTTATTGAAGATTTTTGCACCTGTATTCATCAAAGATATTGGCCTGTAGTTTTCTGTTTTTTGTTGTATCTTTGTCTGGTTTTGGTAACAGGGTGATGTTTGCCTCATAGAAGGAGTTTGAGAGAAAGACCTCTGTTTCAATTTTTTGGAATAGATTGTAGATAATTGGTATTAATTCTTCTTTAAAGGTTTGATAGAATTCAACAGTGAAACCATCCATTCCTGGGCTTTTCTTTGTTGAGAGACTGCTGATTATAGCTTCAAACTCTTTGGTTGTTATTGATCTGTTCAGTTTTTCAATTTCCTCTTGGTTCAGGCTTGGTAGTTGGTGTGTATCCAGAAATTTGTTCACTTCTTCCAAGTTTTCAAGTTTGTTGACATATAGTTTTTTGTATAGTCTCTAATGATTCTTTGTATTTCTGTGGTATTAATTGTAATGCCTCCTTTTTCATTTTTCATTTTTGTTATTTGTGGCTTCTCTATTTTTTTAGTTAGCACAGCTAATGGCTTGTCTATTTTGTTTATCTTCTCAAAAAACCAACTTTTTGTTTCATTGATCTTTTGTATTGTCTCTTGTGTTTCTATTTCATTTAGTTCTGCTCTGATCTTGTTATTTCTTCGATCCACTAACTTTGGGGTTGGATCGTTCTTGTTTTTCTACTTCTTTGAGGTGAAGTGTTAGGTTGTTTATTTGAGATATTTCCATTCTTCTGAAGTAAGCATTTACTGCAATAAACTTCCCTCTTAGTACTGCTTTTGCAGTATCTCACAGGTTTTGGTATGATGTATCTTTATTTTTGTTAGTTTGAAGAAATTTTTTGATTTCCTGTTTAATTTCTTCTTGGACGCATAGGTCATTCAGAAGCCTGTTGCTTAGTTTCCATGCATTTTTATAATTTCCAGATTTTTGCTTTATGGATTTCTGGTTTTAATCCATTGTGGTCTGAAAAGACACTTGGAATGATTTTGATTTTTTAAAAATTTGCTGAGACTTGATTTGTGACCTAACATGTGGTCTATCCTGGAGAATGTTCCATGTACTGATAAGAAGAATGTATATTCTGTAGTTGTTGGATGAAATGTTCTGTAGTTATCTGCCACATCCCGTTGGTCTAAGGCATAGTTTAAATCCTGTGTTTCTTTGTTGATTTGTTGCCTGGAAGATCTGTCCAATGCTGAAAGAGGGGTGTTCAGGTAACCCACTATTATTGTAATAGGGTCTATCACTTTCTTTAGGTCTATGATTGTTTGCTTTATATATCTGGGTGCTCCAGTATTGGGCATATATATATTTATGATTATTATGCCTTCTTGCTGGATAGATCACTTTATCATTATATACTGGCCTTCTTTTTGTCTTTTTATGGTTTTTGATTTAAAGTCTATATTATCTGATATAAGAATAGCTACTCCAGGCCATTTTTGGTTTCTTTTTGCATGGTATATCTTTTTTACATCCTTTCACTCTTATATAGTCAGTTTGGTGACTATAGTAATTGGACTAGCTTTGATAACAAATAGGGGCTATGTTTTATCCTTCTTTGAATTCTCCTCAGGATCTTGCATTATGCTCACTAGTAACCAGCATATTTGATAGTGGTTAAACTGAATTTAATTTTATCTTTTCCTCAATGGAAAGGATTTAAGCTCAAGCATAATGGTACTTACTCTTTGTATTTGTCTGTCTCTGTTGCTTGTAATAGAATACCTGAAGCAAACCGGGGGGGGGGGGGTGGAGGTGGGGAGGGAGGGAAGAAGACATAACAATTACGATTCTTTGAAGTTAATAGGACAAGCAAACAGAAGGACATTGTTGGAAGGGAGGGGGAGAGGGAGGAGAGAGGGAGGTTTCGGTAATGGGCCACAATAATCAACCACATTGTATATTGACAAAATAAAATAAAATAAAATAATAGAATACCTGAATCTGGGTAATTTATAAAGAAAACAAAATTTATTTCTTACAGTTTTGGAGGCTGGGAAGTCCAGGGTCCAGGGAACACATCTGGTGAGGGCCTTGTTCTTGGTGGGGACTCTCTACAGTCACGCAAGGTGTCACATGGTGAGAACAGAATGAGCAAGAGAGCTAACCTTCTCACTCACTCTCCTTATAAGAACCACGCCCATGATAACCCATTAAACCATCAACCCATTACCCCATTAATGGATCAATCCATTCACAAGGGCACAGTTCTTGTGCTCCAATCATTTCTTAAAAGCCCCAATTTCCACCACTATATTGGGGGTTAAGTTCCAACATGAGCTTGAGGAGACATTCAATCCACAGCACTGTCACTGTTAATAGTTATGGTAATTGAATAAATATTTGATTTAATGTTAGATATTTGGAGAAATTCATGGATACATATTAAGTATGTTGTGTTACAGTATAATGGCTACCTTATTTTATGTTCCTTGCAGTCTTCTGGTTGACAATAACTGAAATACCTTAAAAAGACCATTGAGAGTATTTTTATATCCCACTAAATGATATAGTTCACCTTCAAAAAAAAGTACTGCAATTTTTAATATTTTGGGGGGAGAACTACATCATGGTATGCTAAAGTTTCTGAGAAAAATCACCAATTGATTGTTGAAATGAGTACTGCAGATTTAAGTGCCTACATTCAGGGCACTAGTTTTATAGCTTCCATTCATTCACCTCATCTGTAGGCTGAGGTACAGATAGGCAGCCTTTTTCTGCATCAGTCCAATAATCAGCTGATTAATAGGTTTCATCCATGTTCAGATACCTGATTTTTGCTAACAACTGATTGTGTTCTTCAGTCAAAACTTAAAATATTTTTGGGGTGTAACCTGACCACAGAATGGATCAACTTAAAAACAAAGTTTCAAAGCAGCTAAATTAAGCATAAACAGTGAATTGAAGGTATATTTTACAGGAATAAATTTAGCTTTGCCTGCTAATTACTCCTCACTAAGCAGTTAGTACTTGAGATAGCTCTGTAGCCAGGGATAACAAGATTCTATTCTCATCTGTTCTGTATCTTAATCTTCTGAGCTCTTAAGTGTGTCTCATGGGAATTTACAGGTTGCCTACATAATTAACTCAATTTCTAGTTATACCATATAGAAGTTACTGCCCCTATGACAAATTATTAAACATGCTCTTTCTTCAGAATGTTTGCAAATTTTTCCAAACAAGCCCTCACTGAAGCTTCCATTTACTCCATTGCATACTTCAACCTGCATATTTTCTTGAAAACTGCACTATATGTGCACAAAGTATACAGTGAAGTGTTTTGTTTTGTTTTATATCTGATACCTTTATAGGACTCTGAGTTTGAATGTGTATATACATATTCAATGATATTCAATACATTAAATGATACTCTATGTGTAATATAGAGTAATATTTCTATTTATTCCTTTTTTCCCCTTTTAAATAGACTTTAGCTTTAGAGAGTTTTAGGTACACAGCAAAATTGAGGAGAAAGTACAGAGAATTTCTATATACCTTGTGTCCCCACACTTGCACAACCTCACCCAGTATCAACATCCCCACCACAGTGGTACATCTGTTATACTTGACACATGATTATCACCCAAAATCCATAGTTTACATTAGGGTTCACTCTTCTGTGGTTCATAAATTCATAGTCTTGCCTTTTCCAGAATGTCATATAGTTGGAATTATATAGTCAGTAGCCATTTTAGATTGGCTTCCTTTACTTAGTAATATGCAACTAAGTTTCCTCCATGTCTTTTCAAGGCTTGATAGTTCATTTCTTATTAGCAATAAATATTTCATTGTCTGAATGTACTATAGTTTTTAAATCTACTTTGAAGGACATTTTGGTTGCTTTCAGACTTTAGCTATTATAAACATCCATGTACAGGTTTTTATGTGGACATAAATTTTCATCCCATTTGGGTAAATACCAAGGAGAGCAATTATTAGATCATGATTTAAGAGTATATTTAGTTTTCTAAAAAAAAATGCCAAACTGTGGGGGTTGGCCGGTTAGCAAAGTTGGTTAGAGCACAGCCTTGTAACATGTAACACCAAGGTCAAAGATTTGCATCCCTATACCAGCCAACCACCAAAAAAAATGAAAGAAACTACCACATCAGTGCAGAATATCCACAATTATCTGAAAAGACTAATAAAATATTTAAGGGCTGGCCAGTTAGTTCAGTTGGTTAGAGCACAGCCTTGTAACACCAAGGTCACAGGTTTGGATCCCCATACTGGCTAGTACCCCCCCCAAAAAAAGCCAAACTGTCTTCCAGTAGAATTGATAGGTCATATGGTAGATATGGTAGATCTATCTGAAATTGCTTGAGGAACCTCCGTACCATTTTCCATAAAGGCTGCACTGTTTTGCAGCCCTACCAAAAGTGGACGAGAGTTCCTTTTTCTCTGCAACCTCACCAACATTTATCATTCACAATCTTTTGGATATTAGCCATCCTAACTGGAGTGAGATGGTATCTCAGTGTGGTTTTGATTCGTATTTCCCAGATGCTGAGTGATACTGAGCACTTATTCATGGGTCTTTTGGCCATTCATATATCTTCCTTTGAGAAATGTCTGTTCAGCTCCTTTGCTCAGTTTTTAATTGGGTTATTTATTTTGTTGTTGTAAAGTTGTTTCAGTTCCTTGTATATTCTGGATTTTAATCCTTTGTCAGATGTATGTTTAGCAAATATTTGCTTCCACTCTGTTGGTTGTTTTTTTACTCTTTTGACTGTTTCTTTTGCTGTGCAGAAGCTTTTTAGTTTGATATAATCCCAATCCCATTTGTATATTTTACCTTTAGTTGCCTGTGCTTTTTGGGTCCTATTCAGGAGTTCTGTACACACTCATATTTCCTGGAGTGTTTCCCGTATGTTTTCTTTAAGGAGTTTTATTGTTTTAGGATGTATAACTAATTCTTTAACCCATTTTCAGTTGATTTTGGTATACGGTGAAAAATACAGGTCTAGTTTCATTCTCCTACATATGATTATCCAGTTTTCCCAGCACCATTTGTTGAAAAGGCAGTCTCTTCCTCAGTATGTAGACTTGCTGCCTTTGTCAAAGATCAGATGGCTGCAGGCATATGGGTTAATTTCTGAGTTGTCTATTCTGTTCCATTGATCCGTGTATCTGTTTTTATGCCAGTACCATGCTGTTTTGGTTATTATAGCTTTGTAATATAGTTTAAAGTCAGGTAGTGTTATAGCACCAGCTTTATTTTCTTTGCTCAGGATTGCTTTGGCTATGCATGGTCTTTTGTTGTTCCATATAAATGTCTGGATAGCTTTTTCCATCTCAGAGAAAAATGTCATTGGAATTTTGATGGGGATTGCATTGAATCTGTAGATCACTTTGGGTAATATGAACATTTTCCCAATGTTAATTCTTCCAAATCAAGAGCATGGGATATCTTTCCATCTTCTTGTGTCCTCTTTAATTTCTCTCAACAGTGGTTTGTAGTTCTCTTCATAGAGATTTTTCACATCCTTGGTCAGCTTTATTCCTAAATATTTTATTTATTTTTTTTGGTGGCTATTGTAAATGGGCTAGCTTTCTTGATTTCTTTTTCTGCATGTTCACTGGTGGAGTATAGAAATGCTACTGATGGCTGTGTGTTGATTTTGTACCCTGCAAATTTGCTGAATTCGTTTATCAACTCTAGGATTTTTTTTATTGAAGCTTTAGGCTATTCAATATATAGGATCATATCATCTCCAAAATGCACAGCTTGACTTCATCCTTTCCAATCTGGATGCCCTTTATTTCCTTCTCTTCTCTGATTGCGCTGGCTAGTACTTCCAACACTATGTTGAACAGGAGTGATGAGAGTGGGCATCCTTTTCTAGTTCCTGTTTTTATCATTCAGGATGATATTGGCAGTGGGCTTATCGTATATGCTTTTAATTATGTTGAGATACTTTCCATCTATGCATAAGTTGTGGAGAGTCTTTATCATGAGAGGTTTTTGAATTTTTTCAAATGCTTTTTCAGCATCAATAGAGATGATCATGTGGTTTTTGTCTTTGCTTTTATTAACGTGGTGTATCACATTTATTGATTTGCATATGTTGAACCAACCTTGCATGCCTGGGAAGAATCCCACTTGATCATGGTGTATAATTTTCTGTATGTCTTCATGTACTCTGTTAGCTAGTATTTTATTGAGGATTTCTGCATCTATATTCATCTAGGATATTGGCCTGTAGTTTTCTATTTTTGATGCATCTTTGTCTGGTTTTGAAATCATGGTGATATTTGCCTCATAGAAGGAGTTTGGGAGAATGGCCTCTTTTTCAATCTATTGGAACAGTTTCTAGAGAATTGGTATCAGTTCCTCTTTGCAGATTTGGTAGAACTCTGCAGTGAGCCCATCTGGTCTTTTCTTTGTTGGGAACATTTTGATAACAGCTTCAATTTCTTTTATGGTTATTGGTCTGTTCAGATTTTCTCTATCTTCTTGGCTCAGTTTTGGTAATTTGTATGCATCCAGAAATTTATCCATTTTCTCCAGATTTTCAAATTTGTTGGCATATAGTTATGTATAGTAGTCTCTAAGGATTTCTTGTATTTCTGAGGTGTCAGTAATTTCACCTTTTTTATTTCTCATTTTTGTTTTTGTGTCTTCTCTCTTCTTTTCTTAGTCTTGCTAAAGGTTTGTCAATTTTATTAATCTTTTCAAAGAACCAACTTTTTGTTTCATTGATCTTTTGTAATGTTTTTCTTGTTTCTATTTCATTTAGGTTTGCTCTGATCTTATTTCTTTCTGACTACTAACTTTAGGTTTGGATTGTTCTTGTTTTTCTAGATCTTTAAAGTTAAGTGTTAGGTTACTTATTTGCCATCTTTCCATTCTTCTGAAGTAAGCATTTAATGCAATAAATTTCCCCCTTAAAACTGCTTTTGCAGTGCCTCACAGGTTTTGTATGATGTGTCATTATTCTCGTTGGTTTCAAGAAATTTTTTGATTTCCTGTTTAATTTCTTCTTGGACCCAAATGCCATTAAGTAGTATGTTGTTTAATTTCCATGAGTTTGTGTAATTTTCATAGTTTTGTTTATTATTGATTTCTAATTTTAATCCATTGTGATCAGAAAAAGTACATGGAATTATTCCAATTTCTTTGAGTTTGTTAAGACTTGCTTTGGGACCTAACATGTGGTCTATCCTGGAGAATGTTCCATGTGCTGATAAGAAGAATGAATATTCTGAGGTTATTGGGTGGAATGTTCTGTAGACATCTACCAAATCCAATTGGTCCAAAGTATTGTTTAGATCTTGTGTTTCTCTGTTTATTTTTTGCCTAGATGATCTGTCCACTGATGAGAGTGGGGTGTTCAGGTCCTCCACTATTATGCTGTGTCTAATTCTTTCTTTAGATCTAATAGTGTTTGCTTTGTAAATCTGGCTGCTCCAACATTAGGTGCATATATATTTATGTTTGTTATGTCTTCTTTATGGATAGATCCTTTTATTATTATATATTGGCCATCTTCCTCTCTTTTAATGGTTTTTACCTTAAAGTCTTTTTTATCTGATATAAGAGTAGCTACTCCAGCTCGTTTTTCATTTCTACTTGCATGATACATGTTTTTCCATCCTTTCAGTCTTAGTCTAAGTGTGTCTTTACAGGTCAGGTGAGTTTCTTGGAGACAGCATATTGTTGGTTCCATCCTTTTCATCCAGTCAATCAGTCTATGTCTTTTGAATGGGGAATTTAGACCCTTTACATTCAGAGTTATTAGTGAAAGTGTTAATGTACTCCTAGAATTATTCTGATTTTTGTTTAGATGTCTTAAGTATCTTTCGTTCCTTTCTTTCAAATTTTCTGTTTGTCTTCTATATTTGGTTTCTTGGGGTGATAGACAAAACATTTTTCTCTCTTTTGTTAGTATTATTGTTTTGCTGGTAGGTATTGCTCTTTCTTATGTAATCATGGTAGTGATCATTGTTTTTGTGGTATCAAACCCAGTACTTCCTTGAGAATTTCTTGTGGGGCTGGTCATGTGGTAATGAACTCCCACTGTTTTTGTTTGTCTGAGAAATATACTATTTGTCCTTCATTTCTGAAGGATAGCCTTGCTGGGTAAAGTATTCTTGGCTGGCACTTTTTGTCCTTTAGTGTTTTAAATATATCATCCCATTCTTTTCTGGCTTTTAGAGTTTCTGATGAAAAGTCTCATGTTATTCTGATTGGGGCTCCCTTACAAGTGACTTGCCACTTCTTTCTTGCAGCTTTTAGGTTCTCTCTTTGTCTTTGATTTTTGTCAGTTTGATTATCACATGTCTTGGAGAGGACCTTTTTGGGTAGAATGCGTTTGGTGATCTTTGGGCTTGCTGAATCTGGGGATCTGTGACTTTCCCTATACCTGGGAAATATTCTGCTGTTATCTCATTGAGTATATTTTCAGTGCCATTTCCTTTTTCCTCCCCTTTTGGAATACCCATGATTTGGATCTTTGAGCACTTAAGGTTGTCAGTTGTCTCTCTTAACTTTTCTTCAATTTTTTTGATTCTTTTTTTTTTATTTTCAGGTCTGCCTGTGATAATTTAAACAGCTTATCTTTGAGGTCAGAAATTCTCTCTTCTGCTTGTTCAAGTCTGCTGATTAAAGTCTCTGTTTTATTTTTTATGTTCTTGAATTAATCCTTCAATTCCACAAGCTCAGTTACACTCTTTTTCAAGGCATTGATTTCTTTGTACATTTCTCCTTTCAGATCCTGTATGTTTTTTTCTCTTTTCATTTTGTTGTTTCACTGAGTTTTCTTGTATCTCATTTAGTTTCCTTCTAATAGTTATTCTAAATTTCTTGTCTGTCATTTCAAAAACTTCCTGTTCTATAGGATCTAGCACTTGTAAGTTATTAATTTCCTTTGGTGGTGTTGTACTTTCTTGATTTTTTATATTTCTGGTTTCTTTCCTTTGGTGTTTTGTCATTGTGGCCAGTGGTATCACAGTTCACTCGTTTCACCCTGATGTCTGGCTTGGATCCTGAAGGGTCTGCTGTTTCTGGACAGCAGAAACTAGCCTGGACTGGAATTCCCACCCAACCTGCCTTCACCAGCTGGTCACGTGGTGTGGGAGTCCAGAGCCTCTCAAGTCATTCAGGAGACAGATGGCCTGCGCTGGAAGTCCCACCCCACCTGCATTCACCAGCTTGTCTGACTCAGGGCTTAGTATCCCAGATCCTCTTAGGGTGCTCAGGGAGATAGAATGGCCAAAATTTCCACCGTGTCAGCCTTCTCCGGCTTGTCTGGCTCAGGGCTTGGGAACCCCTGCTTCTCAGATCACTCAGGGAGATGGGACAGCCTACACTGGAAGTCCCATCCTGGCCCTGCCTGCCTTCTCTGGCTGGCAGGCACAGGGAGTGTGGGCCCAAAAGCTCTATAGTATCTCTACAAAATGGGGAGCAACCTGCACTGGGGTCCCACGGTGGGTGGCTCCTGTCCTTTCCAGCACAGATTTTAGGTCCTCTGTTGGTGCTCCTCAAAAGCTGCAAATTTTTTGCTCTCAACATTGACTCCATGTCAAACAAAACAGAGGAGAAGGAGGAGGCAAGGGAGAAGGAGGTGGTCAGACCCACCCATTCCACCTGCCGTCACCAAGCCGAACCCTCTTTAGCATTTTTAACTATTAATTCTACTGAACATGATGTGTGAGATATATAGCAGTTCAATTTTGCTTATGAAGGTACTCATCAACCAAATATGAGGCTCACAGAACTAATTGCAATTGATACTTAATCCCCCAGCATAGATGTTTCTTCAACAAAGGTTCATAAGCTTCAATCTGATTTAAATATCTTCATAAACATATAGTTAACATCTCCATTTCTGAGCAGTCTCATTTTTCTTGGGAAGTGTTTTAGTCCGTTTTGTGTTGCTATAAGAAATACCGGAGACTGGGTAGTTTATAGAGGAAAGAGGTTTATTTGGCTTACGATTCTGGGACAGCTGCATCTGTCATGGGCCTCAGACTGCTTCTACTCTTCGTGGAAAGAGGCAGGCAGCTGGTGGGTACAAGCAGTTCACATGGCGACAGGAAGCAAGAGAGAGGAAGCAAGAGAGACAGAGAAGGTGCCAGGGTCCTATAAACAACAAGCTCTCATGGGAACTAACTGAGCGAGAACTCACTCACTACCCCCATTCCCAAGGGAGAGCATTAATCCATTCATGAGGGATCCGCCCCCATGACTCAATCAGTTCCAACACTGCCACATTGGAGATCAAATTTCCACATGAGTTTTGGAGGGGACAACACATTCAAACTCCATCAGGAAGAATAATGGAGATGACTAGAATATGGTACCAAGATTGCTCTGAGTAATTAGGAAAAGTGTTTCAGCAAATGTTTGTTGATGTAATTTTTCTCAGATATCTAGAAACAAAAGAAAAAAATGCAGTCACAAGCAAGTTTGTGTGATGATTGAGAAATCACTATAGATGAGGAGTTTACACTCATCAGCAATTTTCTGGCATTTCCTGAAATGAACAGCATTAAAATAAGAATCCTGGTATGAACTACTTACTTGACATCTCTCTTGGTAGTTTTATATGGTTTCAGAGCATGATGTCTATTCATCATTTGGTCCTGTATCTATCCTCTGTTGAAAACCATCTTCGAGAGGTAAGTGGATTTTAAACTTAGCTCACCAAAATCTTCAGTGAGAAATGCATTTTATATTTCAAACCATATACATACATATATAAAGTAAAGAAACAAAAGTTTACCGACAGTACTTATGCTTACTATGAGAAATGCACTCTGATTTTATTTTGCTCTATTTCATTTTTAAAGAAGGATGGTCACAACAAACTCAATTGATTCCATTACCAAACAATGGGTTGTCAACTGCAATTTGATAAATACTTTTATGTGGTCTTATGCATTCATGTGTATAAAAATCACCTGTGGGACTTAGAAAAATGTATATTCTTGGACTCCACCCCAGTGATTCTGATACAGTAGTTCTGGAGTGTAGCCAAGGAAGGTGCTTTTTAAAATGAATGAGAATGTGTTTTTTATTGTCCTGGCACTACTCTTGGAGAAACTGTTATATTGATTAATTGTCTTGGATCCTATCCTATGTATTTTTAATCAAACATTTTATTTTGTAATAATTATAGATTCACATGAAGGTGTAAGAAATAATAGAAAGATCCCATATACCCTTTAGCCAGTTTCTGCCAGTGGTGACATTTTGAAAAACTGTAATGCAACATCATAACCAGAAAATTGACATTGATACAGTCAAGATACAGGACAGTTCCACTAAAACAAGGATCCCTTATGTTGTCCTTTTGTAGCTACGCAAACCTCCCTCCACACTCCTCACCACTAATCTCTGTCAACCAATAATCTGTTCATCATTTCTACTTTTTTTTCAATTCAATAATGTTATATAAGTGGAATTATAAACCATGTAAGCTTTCAGAGTTGGCTTTTTTTACTCAATATAGTTCCCTGAAAATGCATCCAAATTGTTGCATATAGTTTGTTCCCTTCTATTGCTGCGTAGTATTCCACAATATGGATGTACCAAAGTTCGTTTATCTAATCACCCATTGAAGAACATCTGGATTGCTTCCAGTTTTTGACTAATAGAAATAAAGTTGCTAAAAATATTCTTGTACATATTCCTGTGCAAGTATAAGCTTTTATTTCTCTGGAATAAATGCCCAGAAGTACAATTACTAGGCCATGTATGGTACTTGCATGTTTATAGTATTTTAAGAAGATGTCAAAACTATTTTGTAGAGTATCTTTACCATTTTACAATTCCGCCAGCAATTTACAAGTGACCCAGTTTCTCTGCACCCTCAACAGCATTTGGTATTGACCTTGTTTTTTTTTTTTTTCTTGGTTTAATAGACTATATTTCTTAGAACAGTTTTAGATTTACAGAAAAATTGATAAGATAGTATAGAGTTACAATATACCACACACACAGTTTCTTCTTTTTTTAAACATTTTACATTAGTACAGTGCATTTCTCACAATTTATAAACCAATATTGATACATTATTTTAACTAAAGCCTATAATTCCCTTGTTTTTGATGTCCTTGAGAGTTTTGCAGAGTGCTGATCAAGTATTTTGTAGAAAGTCCTTCAATTGGGATGCTGTCTGATGTTTTCTTATGATTAGACTTGAGTTATGGGTTTCAGGGAGGAAGAACACAGAGATAAAGTGCCATTTTCATCACATCATATTGAATGATATCTTTGTATTTTTATTATGGCTGCAGTATCTATAGTGATATCCCCTATTTCATTCCCAGTATTGGTAATTTGTGTCTTCTCTCTTTTTATCTTTGTCAGTCTTACTAGAGGTTTGTTAATTTTTTTAAGAACCAGCTTCCCTTGCATTGATTTCCTCTCTTGTTTTCTTGTTTTCAATTTCATCAATTTCTGCTCTTGTCTTTATTATTTCCCACATTCTATTTGCTTTGGGCTTATTTTGTTCTTCCTTTTTTAGGTTCTTGAGGTAAGAACTTAGACTACTGATTGGAGACTTTTCCTCTTTTCTAATGTAAGTATTTAGTGCAATAGATTACACTCAGAATCGCTTTAGCTGCTTCCCAAATAATTTTTATATTTTATATTTTGTGTATTTATAGTTTTTATTTTATTTGTATTTAGTTTTATATATTATTTAAAATTTTCTTTGAGACTTACTCTTTTACCTATATATTATTCAAGACTTTGTTTAGTTTGTAAGTGTTTGGAGATTTTCCTCTTGTCTTTCTGTTATCAATTTCTAGTTTGATTCCATTATGGAGAGAAATTATACTCTGCATAATTTCAATTCTTTTAAGATTTTTAGGATGGTTTTATGAGATGGTCTCCTTGGTGAATAATCTATGGGTGCTTGAAAAAAATGTGTATTTGGCTGTTGTTGAGTAGACTATTCTATGAAGGTCAATCAGATTCTGTTGTTTGATGTTGTTGCTGAGTTCTTTTATATCTTGCTGATTTCTGTTGTAGGGGCCAAGGGAGAACTCCTTCTTCACCCCTGAAATTTCACTAATAAAAATCACTGAGAAATTTAGATCAATATGAAAAAAAGGCATAACAAATTTTATTACTTAACGTGCCGGAAGGGGGCAAAGCATGTGGGAATTGCAAGAGATCAATTTCCCAATTTTATGAGACACACAGAGGAGAGACAAAGAGATAGGAGGAGGCAATGTTAAGACAGAGGCAGAGGTTAGAGTGATGTTGCTGATGCAGCTATAAACCAAAGAAAGCTAAAGATTACTAGCAGCCACCAGAAGCCAGGAGAGGGGAATACAATGATTCTTCCCTAGAAGCTGGGGAGGGAGTGTGGCCCTACTGACATTTTGATTTTGGACTTCTGGTCTCTACAACCATGAGAAAATAAATTTCTGTTGCTTTAAGCCACCAAGTTTATGGTAATTTGTTAAGACAGACCTCGGAAACAAATATACCATGATTACTATGCTCATGGTCTCATTGCGTAAGCAATGGAGTGGCAGAAAACACAGGCTAGATGAAATCTGCTAAAACAGTCCTTCTAACCCCCTGGCTGTTCAGTGTCTCTTCTGCAGCGGATGCTCTCAGGTGGGCATTGCCTAAGACAAAGATCCACACATTTTGTGACTACTTCAGTAGGTTTATCCACATTCATCTTCTTAAAACTTCATTGTCCTCAATGAGCAAAATCTTCAAATTTTGCTCATTGGCAGACTTCTGATGATCAGTCAAACTATTCTTTCTTATGTTGGTGAGGAGAGTATCCTCTGGAGGTCTCCTGAGGAACACAGTCAGATGATGGGTTTTATGGTTTTACATAGTTAATCCATTATGGAATGCCCTTCTTTCTCAGCCTTCTAACCCCTTCCTCAACATTTGGTCAAGGCAATTCAGAAATCTCCATCTCATTTACATTGGAGAATCTTTTATTTCTCCACATAGATCCTAATCTGCATAACTTACCCATCTGGTATGAGTGCTGCCCCTTGGCTTGACCCCTAGCCCAGAAAATGGTCTCAAGCAGCAAAACACAGGAAGACCGTAATAGGTCCAGAAATTGTTTTCGGAGAACAGAATAGTGCACTGACAGCATCACTGCAATTGTCAAAAATTAAATCGTGAGTAGTGGACTTAAACACATCTGGATCTTGGCTTTATTTGTTAATATCTATGTGATCTTGGGTTGTTCCTTAATCTGTCTGAACTTCAACGTCTGCATTGAAAATAAGGAAATTAATAGAATTTACTTCATAATTTGATGGGAGAATTAGGATAATGCACATAAATTACTTATCACAGTGCCTGGTATGTGGCTACTATATATTGGAGGTGGGACTAAAACCCTAATTTATTTGACTCCAATGCCTAAGCTCTTGGCCATTATGACATATTAGCTAGAAAGGAGACGGTTGGCAGAACTCATGCTGTGCAGCAACATGCCCCCATACACTCTCACTCCAGGACATAGGGTTTCAGGTTAAAGTCAGTTTAAATACAACATTAAAATGTTGTGATAATTCCTGATAGCTAAAAACAAAATAGATTTCAAGTCCAGAAAAATGATATAACTTCTCAAGCCTTTACCCCCATTTAGAGATGGGATTTATTAAACTTTCTGCATGGTTTACTGGAAAGGACTTTGAAGACAGTGTCCTAGCAAATATTTAATTGATTATACTTAGAAATTATCTGATTGACACTATATGCTTTGCACTTGCAAATGCACAGGAGGAAATGACTGTTTACACATCCTTAATTGTGAATTCTTAAATATCCTTATAATTGACATATCTTATGTTCTCCATTAGCTTAAATAATCCAAAGGACTGTTTATGCTGAAGGAGATCTAGAAATGCTCTACTTTGTGCTTGTTTTTACTGTCACTTTAAGTTAGAAAGCAATTAACAAATGACCTCTATTATGTTGTTTCCTTTCTCTTCCGGGCAGTTCACATTAGAGTTCACTACTGGATTTCAGATGACTGTTGTCACCTTGGGAAACTATTAAACCAATCAATTTCCTCCCCAAGGTTGGCATTAACTACTGACATTTTAATTGCACAACAGTATTAAAGATCCTTGTAATGCTTAAAATTCTTGTCTAAAGCTGTTTACGGCCTGCTTTTTGTGGGTTTAGCATGGGATTAGAAGTTTGTTCATTGGTGTGTTAACCTTTTCCACATCTTGCTGATGCTAGATGCACTTTAATAACATGCTGCTTCTTCAATATGTACCTTTTAGGTCTGAAAACACACACGTGCGCGCACACACACACACACACACACACACACACACACACACACACACACAAGCAAACCAACCCTGTCACTCTTCTTTGTGAGGCTTTCTTTTAGTGACGATTTTATCTTTCAGCCAGAACTGGAAAGTGGATTGCTTAATCCCTCAGAACTAATTTGGGTTCATTTGGTTTCTTGGGCCATGAAAGTAGTACTTTTCAATCCTGTACATTCCATGATATTTTTACAGATTTGCTGCAAGCAGCAAAAGAGATTTCTGATAGAGCAAAGTACCAGGTAAACCCAATTATGGAAGACATTGGGAAAATTCTCATTATGCAAAAATGTTAGTCTAACAACTTCTCCTGACCACTGTGAAAACTGGAAGCTGATTATATTTAAAGGTGCAATAAACTTGTTCTACTAGCAGAGTTTTTTTTCAGAAGTATTTGTATTTCCTCTTTTCTTTCTTCCCAGTGATAACTTTATGTCTCCCTATATCCAAGACAACCAATCTCTTCTTTCCCTAACATTTTTTTTTTTTATCTGTGTGTTTTGGTAGGACAATTAAAATATTAGAAGAAACACAGGAATTATAGAGAGATAGATCTAGATCCTCAGACAACTCCACTACTGTGTGACCCAAGTCAGATTATCCAAACTCTCTGAGCCACAGTTTCCTTTTTGTGTGTGAAATAAAGACAATAATGCCTGTCTCAGAGAGCTTATGTAGGGGCTAAATTAGATCAGAGAAGTGAAAAGACTTAACAAATTTTCTATTTATAATATGACTCAAGGGGAACTTTGACTACACTGCTGCAGCGGTCCATCCATTGAGAATAGCATAAGACTTGGTGCTGAAAGCCCCTGTATCTGACCCTGAAAGTAGCACATAAAGGAATTTAGTTTGACTTTTTAATTCCTTCTTTTTGGCAAACATTTCCAGGAGCCTCAATTTGTTTTTCTCCTCCTAATTTCCCTGACTTTCTCCCACAGACACACAAACATAAGGTTCCTGACATTACAAAAAAATAGAAATTGCAGCATAAAGTTGGGGGTGATATTTCCTCTGTAAAGGCCAGGGACTAATATCCCAATAGGGAGCATCTATTAAGGTTCTCTTTAAATATAACTCAGAAAAATTATAATATTTGATACAAATTACAAAGCAAATTATTTATGTAACTTTTTTCATCTTGGAGAATTCGTAAGGAATTAGAGTATACAATTCACCAAAATTGTACTTAAATATTAATATTCATAACCAACACATATAGTAATCAGGTGATTATTTTTGCACTCTGTGCATTTAACTTTGTGAGTGAAGCTTTGGGGTAAACAGAAAAAATATGACATAATAGTTGCTGACCCTTAAAGAGCTTGCAATCTAGCTGTGAATATCAGACTAACATACAAAAAGAAGTCAACAGAGAAAAATGTAAGCTATATCATAATTATGTGCTAAATCATACACAAAGTAAATTGGAAATTTGGGAAATAAGGGATGTGATTGAAGGCACGACTAGTTAGGCAATGTTGCATGGAAGAGACATATGTTAAGGCCACAAATGTGGAAAAAGGTTACTGTGGACCTTAGTTATATCTTCAGAAATATGTATAAGGAAGAGCATACCAGGTACCTCCTTTGATGATTGCTTAATATTAATCTTTGCACAGATGAGGCTTTTATGACCCACCAAATATACAGAGATTTAAATTACATTCAATGTGTTATATTTGGAAAGTTGGTAATATAATGATTTTCTGTATAAAAATAGTTTTAAAAATACTGATTTGTTTTAATCTGTTTGTTGAAGAAAGCATACTCTACTTTTAGGCATAAATAGATAGTTTCCATGTACTTAAAATATTTGTTTTACCATATCACCATAAATTTTGGATTCAGTCTCATGAATATTTTATAAAAATCATGTATATTTTCAAGTACATATTTCTTAAACCTAGAGTGAATTGTATTCCTGAAAAGGGCACTGTAATAAAAATGATGTGGGTCTAGCAAGATTGTTCCACTGGCAGGGGAGGGGAGCGGGGGGGGGAAATGCTATAATGAAGGGCTGCATCCCCAATCATGGGCTTTCATTCACTCAATAATTTATCCATTTAGTTATTGAATAGTCTGTTTCTGTGCCAGTGCTAGGCTAAGTACTAAATATGCAGTGATGAATGAAACAGATCTTGATTTTAACCACATGGAGCTTAGTCTAGTGGGGGAAGCATACAATAAACAAGCAAACAAATAAAAATAGAATTATTAATTGTTATGTGCTATTTAAATAAAAGGAGGTGAGAGAGACAATAAGAATGGAGGCCTGGGAATCTAAGAAGCTAGGCTGCCTCAGAGAAGGTTTAGAAGGAGGTGATGATTAAAAGTAGCCGATGGTTTTTGATTTGCATTTCCCGGATGCTGAGTGATGTTGACCATTTTTTCATATGTCTGTTGGCCATTTGGATATCTTCCTTAGAGAAATGCCTACTTAGCTCTTTTGCCCATTTTTTAATTGGGTTGCTTGTTTTCTTCTTGTAAAGTTGTTTGAGTTCCTTATATATTCTGGATATTAATCCTTTGTCAGATGTATATTTTGCAAATATTTTCTCCCACTCTGTTGGTTGTCTTTTAACTCTTTTAATTGTTTCTTTTGCTGTGCAGAAGCTTTTTAGTTTGATATAATCCCATTTGTTTATTTTTCCTTTGGTTGCCCGTGCTTTTGGGGTCATATTCATGAAGTCTGTGCCCAGTCCTATTTCCTGAAGTGTTTCTCCATTGGTGGGAGCTAAAAATTAATATATAAATTCACACACACACACACACACACACACACACACACACACACACACACACACACAAAACCGGGGAGGGGGGAAGAAGATATAACAACCACAATTACTTGAAGTTGATACGACAAGCAAACAGAAAGGACATTGTTGGGGGGGAGAGGGGGAGGGAGAAGGGAGGGAGGTTTTGGTGATGGGGAGCAATAATCAGCTACAATGTATATCAACAAAATAAAATTAAAAAAAAATAAATAAAATAAAAATAAAAATAAAAAAAAAAGTAGCCGATGGGCTTGTGAAAAGCCTGTGAAAGAACATTACAGCCAGAAGGGCCAAGGTGTGCATATTCAAGGAATGGAAAAGCCACTGTGGCTCAGGCACAAAAATAGGCAGCAGCGGCTAAGATTCTTGGGCTCTTGTAGGCCACTAGGACTTTATTCTAAGTGCAACAAATGACATTGTTGGGTTTGAAAAGGACAGGTAACATAATCTGATTTACATTTTGCAAAGATTACTCTTGTTTATTTGTAGAGAAAGAATTCGAGGGGGATGAGAGAGAGCAAGCATAAATTCAGTACTTCCTTGCATATTAAATAAAGATGATATGCCTTTATTTCAAATGGCATGATGCTTTCAAAAGTATATTTGTTAATGAATGGGGCAGTAGAGTGACCTCTGGAATGTAAAGTCTATGAAAGCAAGGACTTTATTTGTCTTATCTAAGTGGTATTTAGCTTAGCACAGGGACTGAGTAATTGGTCAAAAATATTTATTAAATCAATTAATAAATTCATTAATAAATAATTTTAATTTAATGTTATTATTATCAGTAATTTCTAAAAAAAAAAAAACACAAGACTATCACTTGGAAAAGAATGGTGGTGCCTGAACGTAGCAAAATAAAAAAAAAAGTTCTATGTATGAGGCTGGGATCTAGTTAATATTTATCTACATAAAGGACAATGCTTTTCTGCATGGACATTTTTTTCTTTAAGATATGTGTTTACTAATTTTTCCACATATATAGTTTCTGAAATCAAAGAGATGCTGTAATTGACATTGTAAGTTTTACAATATATATTTTAATTGATAAAGAAACAAGTACAAGAATCTAACACACTATCTATATATGACCCACTTTCTGACACAATGATAATTAAGCAACTAATGGTAAATGTTTAGTGTAGGCTCGCATATAGCACTGATCATTTGTTAATGCTTCTCAAAACTATGGAAATACACTTATAACCAATAGAAAAGAGCAGATCAAAAACAGTTCTAGCATCTCCGAAAACCTCAGTAGCTAACACAACAGGAGGAAGAAACTATCACTGAATGTAAGAGCCAGAAAAGCTCCACTTTAAGAGTAAGCAATAAAAACATTTCAAGACCACATTTCAAGACCTATCTACCTCATATGTCAGCTGATAGAACCAGTTAGCATGTTTCCTGGCAAGTCATTTATCAATGTCATTGTTGCCACCTCTCAAAAATAGGATTCCACAGCTTAATGGATCTATGCTCCAAGTGGAAATGTGTAATTTGAAAGCATAGCAAGTGGGGTAATGTTTACAGCCTCACTGAACTGTGGATCTGTGGTTATGTCTGTTACACAACATTGTGCATTGTTCTAATCTCTTAGCTCTGATTTGCCTCTGTCCTTTTAAATGATGTTTAATAGTGAAAAGACTTTTAAAGTTTTCACTGTTTAGATGTTTATAATGAATGCAGCACTCATTTTAGAGTATTTCTTACTCTAAATATGGCTCTACCCATAACACAATGCTTTGGTATATATTCCTGGAAGGGCAACATCTTCAGGCTTAGATCACATCTGCTGTTTTATTTCCTGGGAAGTTTTCTGGAATCATAATAGACTGATAATGACTTGTGCCTTGTGTCTACTCGTAGATTAAGTTTCCTGATTCCCATATTGCCTTACCTTGAGCAACTTTCCATACAATGCACAGGCAAGAAGGTGTTTGAAAAAAATTCTCTTCAGAAATACATTTGCATATATCAAATTAACCATTTTTTTAGTTTTTTATATTTAAGGATCCTTTCATATAATTTATTTCTGCAGATATGATTGAAATGACTTTTGGGGGATATGAATACACAATTAAGATGCAGCTGCACTTTGAATTTTAATCATATAGACGTGATTTATTTGGTTGTATGATAGCATGTATAATTTGAATGTTGGAGGCTAAATGGCACAAAAATTGTGGTGGGAGGAGTTTACATTGTTGAAATATACTTATTAGAAAAGTGTTTAAGTAAAACTGTGTGTACTATTTACTTTCTAAAATGCACAGAATGATCTTGGTTACAGCCAGGAATCCAGCTATCTGTTACACTTCTCACTGTGTAATGGAGACATAAAAAGGATTACTCACAGCACCATGAATGCCATGAGAAGCCCGAAGGGACTGCACCTCAGCAACTCCTCTGTTAGAAGGAGGAAACTGGGTACAGCCCTGATTCAAAGTTAGCTTCTGGGTTTTATTGTAAAGACAAAGAAGTTTCACAAGAAAAATCTGTTGATTCAATCATTTCAAAAGCACACAAAGACATGGGCAGTGTGACAAAAGTTATCTTTGGCTAAGGATAGCTTAACAATGAAAACTAGTAGCAGCGGTAAAATTAACAACATGACATTCCAAAGTACAATTTGTGAAACGCTAAGTTGGTCAAACTGCAATCATTATCTAAAATATAACCTCTCCTCAGATGATTTAAGCAAAGTTACATTCTTATGATTAAATCTAAATATAATCGTCTCTAAAGTTTCCACCAACAGACAGCTCTCCCCTAGCAAACATTTTTTCACATCTTTCCCTTCAGCAGTTCTTAAAATCTCTTAACAGAATCAGTATGAAAACCACCTGTTAGCTCTAAAATCATTAAAGTATACAATCCTATACCTAAGCAGTGATTAGAGTTGATTAGATGGGCTGTTGCCACATTATCTGTAGACTGTTGTCTCTTAACCAAGGACTGTTGCCCCATACATGCATTTACCTAAAAATCCTATTCTAAAAATCAAATACGAATCAACACATATTTAATTAGAATTGATTAAATGGGCTGTTGTCATGCTAACTGTGGGCTTTGGCCCCCTGACCGGAGACTGTTGCCTCATACATACATTTACCTAAAAACCCTATTCTAAAAATAAAATGAGAATCAAGATTTCTAATCCTCTACAGCTATCCAAATGTCAACTCAGCAGAAAGTCAGGTAAAATTTACTCAAAAGCTAGATGTGTATTTAAAAATTATATAAAATAACCAATGAAGCAATAATAAAGATCCAGGAATTGTAGGAGGATGACAGACTAGAGAAACTTAGGACATGCTTCTCCCACAGAAGAAGACCAGAACAGGCTCATCGCTACCAGTACTGCACTCACCAGTGACACAGTCAGGACCAGGACCACCACCCACCTTCCCACCGTGTTTCACCCCATCCCATGCTGCTATTGCCTACAGTGTGGTCCAGTTGCTGTTGTTGCCAGTAGCCTTCCAAACTATCACTACAGCTACAACCAAGAGAGCTGTGCACAGGATCCCTGTCCACACTGTTGTGCTAGTCAGCCCAGCCATGCACAGGACCCCTGCCACAGTGGCCTTCAGTACAGTGTCCTTTGCTAGTGACTGTTTACACCACCACACCAGCCAGGCCAGCCACATGTTGGACCCCTGTCCAAACAGCCTCAACAGACAGCTCAGCTTCTTGCAGGTCCCCCCTGCATGCGGTGTGGCTGCTGCTACCATAGCCATTGCACCAGCTAGATTGATTGGGTATGGAACCCTCACCTCACCACCTCATCACCCAGGTCACCTCATCAGCTAGAACAGCAGCAGCCATAACATCCAGTTAATGCTGAAGTAGTAGCCAGACTAGCTGGGTACAGGACCACGCCTACTATCTTCTGCCCACTGTTGGTAGTCACACATACCAATACCACAGCTGCTGTACCACTCAGACTGGCCGTGGGCAGGACCCACCACTGCCACCAAGCACTGACAAAAGAAGGGCCACAAACACACACACCAGAAAGAGGTAAGCCAGCACAGAGCCACACCCCAGTGACACAATTCACAGTGGGAATTTTACCCTGTGTGTGGTGAGCACCACTGCCTTCACCCAGGGAGAGTCACACATAGATAACCTGGAGAATACAGAAACCTAGGAGAGCCAAATACTGTACAGAAGAAAATTCCCAGCCACCACCAACCCAGCCCCTAACCAAGGGAAGCAAGAACCCAGGAGAAACCTTGGCCTATAGAAACAGGGAAAGAGAAATCTTGCCCAGGGTTATTTACTCAAACTGAGGAGATCCAGTATACCCCAGTGCACCCATCAGGGTCACAGGACACTAGCCAGGGAGCCAACAAGTCCACCTGTGTTCACTCACCCCAGCTAAAGAGTGACAAGGAACACAGGCACTTTGCCCCAGATCTCGAGAACTAGCCCGTATCATCAATGTCCCAAGTAACCTCAACAAGAAATCACTAAATGCCAAAATGACTACACCACAGAGGCACTACTCACATATAACTCTGATACTGAATGTGGCAGAAGCACCCACACAGAGACTACACTCCTGAGTCTGCCAAGAACCAATACTAATACACCCTGCTCAACAATCAATATAAAACACATCTGCAGGGGGAAATCACTGTCCTCAAAGCCCACGTCAGAGCAACAGAAGAAGCAACTGCTCAACTGGATGACTAAAAATCCACACAGAGACACTAGAAATATGAAAAAACAAGGAAATAGGACACCACCAAAGGAATACAATATTTCTCAAGTACTAGACCCCGTAGACTAGGAAACCCTTGAAATGTCTGGAACGGAACATTGAGTAACAATCTTAAACAAACTCAGTGAGATACAGAAAGACTCAGTTAGACAACACAATGAAACAAGAAAAACAATCCAAGACTTGAAGGATGAAATTTCCAAAAACATAAATTCCATAAAAAAGAATGTAGCAAAACTCCTGGAACTGAAAGACTCATTCAATGAAATAAAACCTACAATTGAGAGTGTAAGCAGCAGCCTAGGGCAAGCAGAAGAATGAGTTTCTGATCTCCATGACAGTCTTTTTGAAATATCATCAGCAGATAAAAAGAAGAAAGGAATTTTAAAAAATGAAGAGGAGAGGAGGCAAGATGGCAGATTAGAGGTGCCACCTAGTAGAGGTAGAGGAAGAACATGCAGTTCTCCTGCAGAAGAATTCCAGAAGAGAGAGTGAACAGCAGAAGTTGGAGCAGGGGAAATTTTCCCTTGAGACATGAAGAGTCTACTCATCTGGAGCATTTCTTAGCAGTAATCCCCAACTACTCCTGCCCGAGCTCACCCTTACCACTGTGGAGGTTGCCAGCACTATTGTCTGGGCCCCAGGCAGGGATCAATCTTCCTCTATGGTAGTGCCTCTTGCTCCCTGCAGCAGCCGCCTGTGTTCACCTCTGGATGGCTCATACAATCTAAAAGCCACAGTCCCAACCACTGGAACTGCGGGCCAGGCAAATCCAGCCCCTAGCTCCAAACACTGCTGTGCTGCCCCAGCTTCTGGAGCCCCACCCTGTGAGGTTTCCATAGCGGGAGGCTGGAGCTGGTGGGTAGAAAACCCTGCAGCTCCTCCCCTTCAGGCTTCTGATATTTAGAGATCAGAGCAGTTTGGCCTCAGCTGTGAGTGCCCTGCTCCTCCCATCTCCCACAGGGAAGGGCTGCAGCAGCTTTGCAGCAGATCTAAAAGCCCTCTGATCACAGCTCCTGCAGGGAGTAACTGGAGCTCCTTCATGCAGCCCTGTGAGCCCCACCCTCAGTGCTTCTGCCCGGAAGTGATTTGAACTCTTTCACACCAGCCCCAGAAGCCCCACATCCCATGACTCTGTCAGGGAGAGGATTCAGCACCCCGGCAACAGTACCGAGAACTCTTCCTCTCTTGGTTTTCACAGGGAGAGACCCCGGCAGTTCCAGACCGGGCCCAAGAGCACCACCCCTCACTGCTCTCACTGGAAGTGACTTGAGAGATCCTACACCAACTCCAGGAGCCCCACCCCTTGGGATTCCTGCCAGGAGTGACTTGAGCTCCTCCAAACTGACCCAGTCAGTCCTGCCCTCCACGCTTCTGCCTGAAGCAACCTGAGCTCTTTCATGCTGGCCCTGTGAGTCCCACCCTTCTCTCTTCTGTTGGGAGTGACCTGAACTCCTTCATGCCAGCCCTGTGAGCCCCCCCCCCTCTTCTGCTGGGAGTAACTTGAGCTCTTTCACACCAGCCCCAGAAGCCCCACATCCCTTGGCTCTTGCAGGGAGAGGGCTCAGCACCCCAGCAACAGCACCAGGTGCTCTGCCCCTTGCTGTTTTTGCAGGGAGAGGCACCAACAGTTAGGCACTGGACCAAGAACACCACCACTCACTGCTCTCACTGGGAGAGACTCAAGAGATTCCACACCAGCCCCAGCAGCCCCTTTCTTTGCAGCTATTGCCAGTAGAGTCTTGAGCACCTCTAGCCACACTCGATAACCCTGCCCCCCACAGCTTTTGTATGGAGAAGCCTCAGCACCCTGAGAATAGCACCTGGAGTCCCACTCCTCAAAGCTTTTGCTCGGAGGGCCCCCAGTGGTCTGGCTCCAGCCCCAGGAGCCCTGCCCCTTGCAGTTCTCACTGGGAGTGACTTGAGCACCTCTACACCAGCCCTGGGAGTCCTGCCTCCCATGGTTTGAGCTGGAAGAGGCATCAGCAGCCCGTCACCAGCCCCGAGAGCTTCACTCCTCACAGCATTCACCAGGAGAGGACTGAACAGTCCTACACCAGCTTTTGGAAGCCCACCCCTCACAGCTTTCCTTGTGAGAGGCCTCAGAGGCTCAGCACTAGCCCTGAGAGCCTTGCCTCTTGCAACTCCTACCCCAGGAGGCATGAATCACTGGATAACAGACTCAGAAGTCTCCTCCCAACTGTAGTCTATGTGGAATCAAAACTGGATCATCTTACCCAGCAGGCAACATGAAACAAACCTTTAGGAGAGATTCTTTCTCTCCAAAAGAAACTCAAGTAACTGAAGAAGCAACTGCTCCATCAGATGACCAAATATCAATGTAAAGATACCAGAAATATGAAAAAAAAAAAAAAACCCAAGAAACAAGGATACCACCAAAGGAATTTAATAACTCTCAAGCACAAGATCCCAATCTAAAAGAAGCCCTTGAATTGTCTGAAAAAGAATTTTGAGAAACAATCATAAGGAAACTCAGTGAGATACAAGAAGAGACACATAGGCAACACAATGAAACAAGAAAAATAGACCAAGATATGAAGGAGGAAATCTACAAAGAGATTAATGCCATAAAAGAGGATGTGGCAGAACTCTTGGAACTGAAAGACTCATTCAGTAACATAAAAACAACATTTGAGAGTATTAGCAACAGACTAGAGAAAGCAGAAGAAAGAAATTCTCACCTCAAAGACACTGTTTTCAAAATAACCCCAAGCAGACAAAAAAAAAAAAAAAGAAAGAAAGAAAAAAGAATTTAAAAAAATGAAGAAAATCTCCAAGAACTATCAGACAGCCACAAGCATACAAACATCTGAATTATGGGTATTCCAGAAGGGGAAGAAAAATAAAAAGGCATTGAGAACCTATTCAATGAGGTAATACCAGAAAACTTCCCTGGTATTGGCAGAGAAATGGATTTCCAGATTCAGGAAGCACAAAGATCCCCAAACAAATTCAATCTGAAAAGGTCCTCTCTGAGGCACATTGTAGTTAAACTTGCAAAAGTTACAGACAAAGAGAGAATCCTAAAAAAAGCAAGAGAAAAATGTTAAGTTACCTATAGGGAAGTCAACATCAGACTAACAGCAGACTTCTCAGCACAAACCCTGCAGGCCAGAAGAAAAAACAACTGCCAGCCAAGAATACTATACCCAGCATGAAAGAGATATACTGTGTTTCCCAGATAAACAAAAACTATGGGAATTCTGTACCATATGACCAGCCCTACAAGAAACCCTCAAGGGAGGCTGTTTTAATCCGTTTTGTGTTGCTATAACAGAAATACCTGAGACTGGGTAATTTATAAAGAACAAAGGTTTATTTGGCTTACGATTTTGGGACAACAGCATCTGGCACGGGCCTCGGGCTTCTTCTACTCATGGTGGAAAGTGGCAGGGAGCCGGTGGATACAAGCAGATCACATGGCAAGAGGAAGCAAGAGAGCGAGAGAAGGTGCCAGGGTCTTTTTAAGCAATGAGCTCTCACGGGAACTAATAGAGCGAGAACTCACTCATTAATCCCCCTGCCCCCAGGGAGAGCATTAATCCATTCATGAGGGATCTGCCCCCATGACTCAATCAGTTTCCAACACTGCCACATTGGAGATCAAATTTCCACATGAGTTTTGGAGGAGACAACACATTCAAGCTCCATCAGAGGCCTACACCAGGAACCCTCCATAAAATAATACCAACCATGAACATACTAGGAAGAATAAATCCCACTGATGAAAGACATAGGCAAAAGAGAAAGAGGAAAAAATAAAAACTACACCATTCCACTTTAAAAATCTAACAGTCTGTGAAGTCATAGAACAGCAGGGAAAAAAAGGAGCAAAAGACACTTAAAACAATCACACAAAAGCAATTATATGACAGAAATCAGACAATATATTTCAATAGCAATGCTAAAAGTTAATGGATTGAACTTCCCACTCAAAAGACATCAACTGGCTAGATGGATTAAAAAACTACACCCAACTATATGCTCCCTACAAAAAACTCACCTCACCTGTAAAGACTCTCACAGACTAAAATAGAAAGGATGGAAAATGATACACCACACAAATAGAAAACAAAAATGAGCAGGAGTAGCTATTCTTATATCAGATAAAATAGACTTCAAGCCAAAAAATATAAAAAGAGACAAAGAAGGCCAATATATAATGATAAAGGGATCTATCCACCAAAAGACATAACCATCACAAATGTATACACTCCCAACATTGGTGTCCCCTTATTTATAAAGCAAACATTACTACACCTAAAGAGAGAGACATACCTCAATACTGTAATAGTTGGGGACCTGAATATCACCCTCTCAACACTGGACAGATCATCTAGGCAGCAAATCAGTAGGGAAATGCAGGATTTAAACTACATTCTAGACCAATTGGACTTGGTGGGTATATATAGAACATTTCACCCAACAACCAGAGAATATACATTCTTCTCATTAGTACATGGAACATTCCCCAAGACAGGTCACATATTACATCACAAATCAAGTATCAACAAATTTTTTTTTAAAAATTGAAATCATTTCATGCATCTTCTCACACCACAATGGATTAAAACTAGAAATTAACAACAAATGAAACTTTGGAAATCACACAAATACTTGGAAATTAAACAACATGCTTCTGAATGACATATGGATTAAAGAAGTCAAACAGGAAATCAAAAAATTTCACAAAAGTAATGATAATAACAATACATCATACCAAAACCTATAAGATACTGCAAAAGCAGCACTAAGAGGAAAGTTTATTGCAAAAATGATTGCATCAAGAGAATAGAAACATTTCAGATAAACCACCTAACTTTGCACCTCAAGGAACTAGAAAAACAAGAATAATCCAACCCAAATTTAGAAGGCAGAAGGAAATAATTAAAATCATAGCAAAACTAAATGAAATAGAGACCAAATATATGATACAAAAGATGAACAAAACAAAAAGTTGATTTTTCAAGAAAATAAGCAAAATAGACAAAGCAATAGCCAGACTTACTAAAAAAAGAAGAGAGAAGACCCAAATAATAAAAATCAGAAACAAAAAAAGGGATATCACAACTGATACTGCAGAAATACAAAGAATCATTAGAGATTACTATGAACAACTATATGCCAACAAATTTGAAAATCTGGAGGAAATGGATAAATTTCTAGACACATACAAACTATCAAGATTAAACTAAGAAGACATAGGAAAACTGAACAGACCAATAACGAGCAATGAGATTGAAGCAGTAATCCGAAATCTTCCAAAAAAGAAAAGCCCAAGACCAGATGGCTTCACTGCTGAATTCTACAAAACCTTTAAAGAAAAATTAATCCCAGTTCTTTCCAAACTATTCCAAAAAATTGAAACAAAAAGCGTTCTCCAAAAATCATTCTATGAAGCCAGCATCACCCTGGTACCGAAACCAGAAAAAGATGCAACAAAAAAATAAAACTACAGGCCAACATCCTTGATGAATTTAGACACTACAATCCTCAACAAAATACTAGCAAACAGAATGCAGCAACATATCAAAAAGGTTATACATCAGGATCAACTGGGATTCATCTCAGGAATGCAAGGATGTCTCAATATACACAAGTCAATGAATGTGATTTGCCACATCAATAAAGCCAAGAAGAAAAATCATATGAGCATTTCAATAGATGCAGAAAAGGCATTTGAGAAAATTCAACAGTCCTTTGTGATAGAGACTGTCAACAAATTAGGTGTAAAAGGAAGGTATCACAACATAATAAAAAACATATACAATAAACCCACTGCTAATATCATTCTGAATCATATCTTTCAGCTTTCCCCTTAAGATCAGGAACAAGAGAGGGATGCCCACTCTCTCCACTCCTATTTAACATAGTATTGGAAGTACTTGCCAGAGCAATTAGACAAGAGAAAGAAATAAAGGGCATCCAAACATGTAAAGAGGAAATCAAACTGTCCCTGTTCACAGATGATATAATTCTCAAGAGACAGAATACTCAAGAGACTCTACCATAAACTCTTAGAGCTGATAAATTAATTCAGTAAGGTTGCAAGATACAATATCAACATACAAAAGGCAGTAGTGTTTTTATACTCCGACAACAAACTAGAAGAAAAAGAGATTGAGAAAGCAAGCCCATTTACAATAGTCACCAAAAAAATAAAATACCTAGAAATAAACCTAACCAAAGAGGTAAAAGATTTCTACAATGAGAACTGCAAATCACTTCTGAAAGAAATTAAAGAAGACACTAAAAGATGAAAAGACATTCCTTGTTCATGGACTGGAAGAATCAATGCAGTAAAAATATCCATACTACCCAAAGCCATCAATAGACTCAATGCAATCCCCATAAAAATACCAATGACATTCTTCATAGAAATAGAAAAAGCAATCCTACCATTCACACAGAGCAAAAAAGACCCCGAATGGCCAAAGCAATCCTGAGTAAAAATGTAAAGCTGGAGGCATTACACTTCCTGACTTCAAACTCTATTCCATATCTGTAGTAACAAAAACAGCATGGTACTGGAATGAAAAACAGACACCTGGACTCATACAACAGAATAGAGAACCCAGAAATCAACCCATGTATTTTCAGCCAACTGATCTTTGACAAGGGCACCAAGAACATACATAAGGGGAAAGACTACCTCTTCAATAAATGGTGCTGGGAAAACTGGATATCCATTTGTAGAAGAATGAAACTTGATCTGTACCTCTCACCATGTGCCCAAATCAACTCAAAATGGATTAGAGACTTAAATATAAGGCCTGAAACTTTAAAACTCTTAGAAGAAAACATAGGGGAAATACTTCAGATTTAGGCCTGGGAAATGACTTTATGAATAACAACCCAAAAGCACAGGCAACAAAAGAAAAAATAAGCAAATGGTATTATATCAAACTAAAAACTTCTGCATAGCAAAGGAAACAATCAACAGCATGAAAAGACACCATACAGAATGGGAGAAAATATTTGCAAACTCAACAAACTATAGGCCAATAACTTTGATGAAACATAGATGTAAAAATTCTGAACAGCATATTAGCAATCATAATACAGCAACACGTCTAAAAGTTTTACACCATAGTCAGGTGAGATTCATCCTTGAGATGAAAAGATGGTTCAACATATGCATGTCAATAACTCTAATACATGACATCAACAAAATCAAGGACAAAAACCATACGATTATCTCAATAGATGCAAAAAAAACATTTTACAAAATGCAACATTGCTTTATGATAAAGACTCTCAGAAAATTAGGCTTAGAAGGAAGATATCTCAGCACAACAAAAGCCATCTATGACAAATCAATCTCCAGTATCATCCTGAATGGGGAAAAGCTGAAAAGTTTTCCTTTAAGGACAGGAACAAGACAATGATGCCCACTATCAGCACTCCTTTTTAATGCAGGATTAGAAGTACAAGCCAGAGCAATCAGGCAAGAGAAAGAAATAAAGGGCATGCTGGTTGGAAAAGATGAAGTCAAACTGTCCCTGTTTGCAGATGACAGTATCCTATATAGAGAAAAAACTAAAGACACCACCAAAAAACTCTTAGAGCTGATAAATCTTTTCAGAAAAGTTGCAGGATATAAAATCAACACTCAAAAATCAGTAGCCTTTTAACACTCCAATAATGAATAAGCAGAACGAGAAATCAAGAAAAGAAGCCGTTTTAAAATAGTCTCAGAAAAAAAAATGAAATACCTAGGAATCAATTTAACCAAGAAGACAAAAGATCTCTACAATGAGAACTACAAATAACTGCTGAAAGAATAATTAAAGAGGACACAAAAAGATAGAAAAACATTCCATGCTCTTGGAGTGGAAGAATTAACACTGTGTGATCTACACATTCAGTACAATCCTTGTCAAAATACCAATGACATTATTCACAGAAATAGGAAAAAAATGATAAAATTCATATTGAACAAGAAAAGACCCTCAATACCCAATATAATCCTGAGCAAAATAAATAAATGTATAAATAAAGCTGGAGGCATAATTCTCCCTGACTTCAAACTATACTGTGAAGCTACAGCAACCAAAACAGCATGGTACTGGTATGAAAACAGACACTCAGATCATTGGAAGAGAATAAAGAACCCAGAAATCAACCCACATACTTACAACCAACTGATCTTTGACAAAGGCAACAAGAACATACACTGGGCAAAAGACTGCCTCTTCAATAAATGGTGCTGGGAAAATTGGAAATCCATATGTAGAAAAATGAAACTTGACCCATACCTCTTACCATATACCCATATCAACTCAAAGTAGATTAAAGATTTAAATATAAGACCTGAAATTATAAAACTCCAAAAGGAAAACATAGGGGAAACCTTTCAGGATATAGGACTGGGCAAATACTTTATGAATATGGCCCCAAAAGCACAGACAACAAAAGAAAAAGTAAACAAGTGGGATTATATCAAAGAAAAAACTTCTGCACAGCAAAAGAAACAATCAACAGAGTGAAAATACAACATACAGAATGGGAGAAAATATTTGCAAACTATGCATCCAACAAAGGATTAATATTGAGAATGTACAGAGAACTAAAACAACTCATCGGCAGGAAAACAAAGTAACCAAATTAAGAAATGGGCAAAGGAGCTGAATAGACATTTCTCATGGGAAGATATACAAATGGCCAACAGACACATGAAAAAATGCTCAACATCACTCAGCATCAGGGAAATATAAATCAAACCACCTTGAGATATCATCTCACGCCAGTTAGACTGGCTATTATCAAAAAGACAGAGAACAACAAATGCTGGCAAGGATGTGGAGAAAGGCAAACCCTTCTACACTGTTGGTGGGACTGTAAATTAGTGCAGCTATTGTGGAAAACAGTAAGAAGTTTCCTCAAACAACACAGATAGAACTGCCATACGACCCAGAAATCTCATTGCTGGGTATATAACCAGAGGAATGGAAATGATCATGTTGAAGGGATACATGCACTCCCATGTTTATTGCAGCTCTATTTACAACAGCCAAGAATTGGAAACAACCTAAATGTCCACTGACAGGTGACTGGATAAGGAAAATGTAGCATATATGCTCATAGGAATACTACTGTGCCATAAAAAAGAATGAAAATATTCCATTCACAGTAACATGGATGAACTTAGGGAAAATTATTTTAAGTAAAATAAGTCAAGTACAGAAAGAGAAATACTGCATGTCCTCATTCATATGTGGGAGCTAAAATAAAGAAAAATAGAAAAGAAAGAAAGGAAGGAAGAAAAAAAGAAAGTCACAATAATACATTAAACTTTCAAAAAAAAAAGAGAATAGAACTGTGATTATTAAAGGGGGGATGGAAGGGATTGGTGAGGAGAAACAAGTTAAGGGTCACAATACTGATTGTGTTTTGTAAATATGAGTATACTAATTATAGTGATTTGATCACGGATTGTACATATGTATAGATATTTGATTCTGTACCCCACAAATATATAATCAATAAAAAAATAATTTCCAGTAACATTAAATATGTTACCTTTAATTAAACACACTATTACTGATAATCCTATATATTTTTGTGTTGATAAAAAAATAACAATAATAAACATTACCATCATTAAAAAAAAAAACTAGATCTGAGTAGTTTAAATAAATCTACATGGAAACATTAAAAAAAAAAAGAAAAGAAAAGAAAAAAGATCCAAAGGGCAACTATTTTGTTTGTTTGTTTGTTTTTAACTGGCCAAGGATCCTAACTGTCCAGCATAGCTTTTTTAGAGTTCGGAATAAAAGAATTATTAGTGTAGAATCTAGATATAGATGGAGCAGCAGTGGATCAGAAACCAAAATGATTAGGTAAATAAATGGATAAATTCACAAAGCAAACAATGTGAATGAGATTCCCAAAATGTAGCTTAATACCTTACAGAAAGCCATGCAGAAGGAAAGCCATCCAGTCTTGAGCATAAAGTTGTTATGGAGTTATTTGGAAAAACAACTGGGCATGTAGTTGATTTTGATGATCCAGTTAATAATGATGAGTTAAAGGATGAGTTTCATAGCAGAGCTATCTGTAAAACTGAGAAAGACTGAAGGTGAGGATTAAAGAATAGTAGCACATATATGGTAAAATATCAAGAATCAAAATTAAAAGTGGACTATACTCCTTTACATTGGACCTTAGAACAAAGATTGAGCTACAAAAAATTTATTGCTGGAAAGGAGGTTATTTACAAAGCCTAGTAATCACTTTCCTGAAAGTCCCCACATTCTTTATGGTAAGATACTTTTAAGCCTCTCCATCCCTATAGGTCAATGCTGCTTGAAGTTCAATATGGGAAACGTGCCAAATCTCTTGATTTGAAATTTCTTGGCACAGACCCAGGAATCTCCATTTCAAAAAATCACTTCATAAGTCTGATATGTATTAATGTTTAAAGAACAGCTGTTTTATGTCACTTTTTTATAATTCATTTAGATTTTGGTAAAGATGAGTATTTGTCAAGAAGGTTTGAGTAGAGGCATGAAATAATTAGACTTATGGCTCGTACATTAAAAATAGTCTGGGGGCGTGAGGGTGGAAACAAAGAGACCAATGTGGAAGCCCCTGTGGTAATCAAAGTGAGAATTGGTGGACTGGACAAAAAAGTAACAGTAGTGATATTGTCATGCTCTGCTTACTGACCAACTGGTCAACCAATTCAATTCACAAAGAGAAATTTGCCCAAAGGTACTAGTCAGTGACATTCTGGTTACATATTACAAATCATTATGAACAACAATATTAAAAGTAATAAATTTGCTCATGCAACTGAGATTCCAAGAAGTAAATTTTTCAGGAATAAAACCACGCTGTCAAGTTTATCAGTCTATTGCTTACTTATTTTATGTCTGTTTACTTCTGTCTCATAGCTGTACTTCTTTTTTTGTTGACGCACCTCTTTCCTACTTAATACCACCAGCTTTCTCAGTGTGGTGGTGGGGGTTGGGAGATGACATGTCTGCAGATGGGTCTAGTATTATATTATTCTAGCCTGAAACCCTAGAAAAGAGAAGACGGTCTTCTTTCCCTGTGATCATATATAAAATTTGAGGAAAGAATTTTGATTGTCCTTGGCACCTTTTTTTAGGAGAATCATTGAGACCAAGGAGCTAGGGTATGACAAATTGTCAGGCCTGGGTGGGATAGATGGTCATCCTCAAGACCAGGAGGAGATTGGGTTCTATTTTGTCAACACCATTAAAATAACAGAGGGAATAAGGGGTAGCTCCTTAAAAGAATGAGATTGAGGTTATCTGAAAAAGTGGAAGTAATGAGGTGAAGACAGATAAAAACTATGACATATACTTTGCTTTGAGACTGAGAATTATGCTTGCATATGAGCAAAATTATCCTTCAGCTTCATTTGTTAAAGATATTTCTTACTTTACAAAATTGTCATACCTCTAATAAAAACTTGATTATTATTTTTAATGGAAGACATAATTCACAACGACTACAATACTACATCCAAAAATAATACTGTTAATTAAGAAAATTATGAAAATTACTGTGGTCTGGAAAATGAACATTGAATAGCATTTGGGTGCTTAATTAACACTTACATTATGTTACTTTTTATTCCACAATAATTGATCCATGATCCATTAGCAATTCTATTGGTGCAGATAAAGAAACTAATTACTTTAAATTTTCATGACTATAAAGGAATAAAATGCATTATGGTTATCACTGGAATTGCTTTTCCTTACAGTAATGAAGGTAATATGACACTTAAATTTCCTTAAAATAAAAGGAAGTGATTATTAGAAATGACAAACTGATAATCTGTTTAGCAATCTACTTATAATAAAAGAGCAAGGCTTTTTGAGAGAAAACATGTTGATCACATCTCTTCTTCAGATTAAATATGCAAATATTAAGAATGCATTAAATATAGCATAAATTATGTTTTGAACATCAGACTCATATATTTATGAAAGCCTAGTTACTGATTTCAATCAAGATAGGAGAAAATATTGAATTCACAGTAAAAAATTTTGTTTCTAGTTTTAGCTCTGCTGCCGTAATAGGCAGAATTCTTAAAATGGCCTCCCAGAGATGTTTTGCCCTAATCCCTGAAACACCTGGATATGATGTCACTCCTACAATTTTTATATCTCTCACAGTTAACCTTGAGATGTGAAAAATATCCTTGATTGCCTAGGTGGTCCCAAGGTAATCACATGAGTCCTTATAAACAGAGAGCATTCTCTGGCAAAAGAGGAGGTCACAAATACTCAAAGCATAGAAGGACTTGACATGCCATTGCTGCCTGAAGATGGAGACCATGTTAGAAGGAATATGTACAGTCTCTGAGAGCAGAGAGCCAGCCCCAGCTGGTAGCCAGCAAGGAAACAAGGACCTCAGGTCTACAGTCATAGGAAATGAATTCTAGCAACAATCTGAATGAAGTTGGCAATATACTTTTCTCCTGAGATTTCAGATAAGAGCCCAGACCTTCTGATGTATTAATTCCAGTCTTGTAAGGCCCTAAGCAAAAAACTCAGTTGAGCCCACTTAGACTTGTGACTTACATAAACTGTGAGATAATAAATGGGTGCTGTTTTAAGTTTTTAATTTGTTACAGCAGCAGTAGAAAATTAATACAGCTACTAATAGGTTAAATTAGTTAAGTTCTGTGGATCTCTTTTTGTGCTTCTGCAAAATAAAATACTTGGACTACATTAGTATCAGCTAATCTGGGGTACCATGAATCACTTTGTTCTGGGAAATATTAATTTGATGACTCAGACTTGAAAGTATAGGGGTTTTCAAGTGGCCAACTATATTTAATGAAGACTCTGAGTACTCCTGTATTTAAAAAAAAAAAAAAACGCTGAATTTTATTTATTTATATTTTTTTAGATAATTTATTGTACATGCACAAGGCTACAACATTGATTTTCAATACTTGTGTGCAATGTGTGATGGTTAGATCAGGATAGTTAGCTTATTCATCATTACTATATGCAATCATTCTTTGTGTCCATTGACCAATTCCTCATAAGCCTCTTTTCCTACACCCAACCCCTCCCCTTTTCCACCTCTAGTTTTCTAAAAGTTCAACATATTACTGTGATTGCTGTCTCTTTCTTTCTCTCTGTCTCTCTTTGTTGTTCATTTGTTTATTTTTGGATTCAGTTAATGGTTATGAGTGAGAACATGTGGTATTGTTTCACTTAGAGTAACTTTCTTCAGGCTCATTCGCGTTGTTGCAAATGGTAGAATTTCATTCTTTTTATGGCTGAGTAGTATTCCACTGTGTATATATACCACAATTTCCTTACCCAGTCACCCAGCGATGGACATTTAGGTTGGTCCCATCACCTGGCTATTGTAAATAGAGTTGCAATTTACATGGCAGTGCAGGTATCCCTTCGACCTGATGTTTTCCAATCCTCTGGATATATCCCCAGTAGTGGGATTGTTGGATCATGTGGTAGTTCTATCTGTAGTTGTTTAAGGAAACACCATACTGTTCTCCATAATGGGTGTACTAATTTATAGTCACACCAACAGTGAAGAAGCATTCCTCTTTCTCCACATCATCACCAGCATTGGATATTCTCTGTCATTTTTATAATAGCCAGTCTGATTGGGGTTAGGTGATATCTCAATGTGGTTTTGATTTGCATTTCCCTGATGATTCGTAATGTTGAGCATTTTTTCATATACCTGTTGGCCATTCATATGTCTTCCTTTGAGAAATGTCTATCAGCACTTTTGCCCATTTTTCAATTTGATTATTTGGTTTTTTGTTGTAAAGTTGTCAGAGCCCTTTGTATATTGTGGATATTAATTCTTTCTTGGATGCAGAGTTTGCAAATATTTTCTCCCATTCTGTATGGTGTCTTTTCATGCTGTTGTTTCCTTTGCTATGCAGTTTTTTAGTTTGATATAATCCCATTTGTTTATTTTTTCTTTTGTTGCCTGTGCTTTTGGGTTGTTATTCATAAAGTCATTTCCCAGGCCTAAATCCTGAAGTATTTCCCCTATGTTTTCTTCTAAGAGTTTTAAAGTTTCAGGCCTTATATTTAAGTCTCTAATCCATTTTGAGTTCATTTGGGCACATGGTGAGAGGTACAGATCAAGTTTCATTCTTCTACAAATGGATATCCAGTTTTCCCAGCACCATTTATTGAAGAGGTAGTCTTTCCCCCTATGTATGTTCTTGGTGCCCTTGTCAAAGATCAGTTGGCTGTAAATACATGGGTTGACTTCTGGGTTCTCTATTCTGTTGTATCAGTCCAGGTGTCTGTTTTTTATTCCAGTACCATGCTGTTTTTGTTACTACAGATATGGAATAGAGTTTGAAGTCAGGAAGTGTAATGCCTCCAGCTTTACATTTTTACTCCAGATTGCTTTGGCCATTCAGGGTCTTTTTTGCTCTGTATGAATGTTATGATTGCTTTTTCTATTTCTGTGAAGAATGTCATTGGTATTTTTATGGGGATTGCATTGAGTCTATCGATGGCTTTGGGTAGTATGGATATTTTTACTGCATTGATTCTTCCAGTCCATGAACAAGGAATGTCTTTCCATCTTTTAGTGTCTTCTTTAATTTCTTTCAGAAGTGATTTGCAGTTCTCTTTGTAGAAATCTTTCACCTCTTTGGTTAGATTTATTCCCAGGTGTTTTATTTTTTTTGCTGACTATTGTAAATGGGCTTGCTTTCTTGACCTCTTTTTCTTCTAGTTTGTTGTTGGAGTATAAAAACACTACTGTGTTTTATATTTTGATATTGTATCCTGTAACCTTACTGAATTAATTTATCAGCTCTAAGAGTTTTTTGGTACAGTCTCTTGTCTTTTCTATATATAGAATCATGTCATCTGCAAGCAGGGACTATTTGATTTCCTCTTTACCTATTTGGATGCCCTTTATTTCTTCCTCTTGTCTAATTGCTCTGGCAAGTACTTCCAATACTATGTTAAATAGGAGTGGAGAGAGCAGGCATCCTTCTCTTGTTCCTGATCTTAAGGGGAAGGCTTTCAGCTTTTCCCTGTTCAGGATGATATTGGCAGTGGGTTTATCATATATGGCTTTTAATATGTTGAGATAACTTCCTTCTATACCTAATTTGTTGAAAGTCTTTATCATGAAGGACAGTTGAATTTTGTCAAATCCTTTTTCTGCATCTATTGCGATGATCATATGGTTAATATTCACTCTATTTTAATCTATGAGTTCTCCAATATCTTTAGCACACATATAAATACTATGGATTCAATATTGAGAAATTCTGGACTACATAATTGTATTTTACCCTTCTAAAAGTATTTCTTATAGACCATTAAAATGGATGAGTACCTCATATGACTGTTTATAATGACCATAATTTTTGCTTTCTGAGAGAATGAAGTCCCAGCTTCAAAATCTGTCTGTTGTCTACGAATGTTAGCACATATACAGGCATACATCATTTTGCTGTACTTTGAAGATATTGCAATTTTTACAAACTGAAGGTTTGTGGTAACCCTGCATGGAGCAAGTCTATCAGTGCCATTTTTCCAACACGTGCTCATTTTTGGTCTCTGTCACATTTTGGTAATGCTCACAATATTTCAAATATTTTTATTATTATTATATCCATTATTGTGATCCATGATCAATGATCTTTAATGTCACTATTCTAGTTGTTTTAGAAAGCCATGAACCACACCCACATAAGACAGTGAACTTAAGTGATCAATGTTGTTTGTGTTCTGGCTGCTCCACTGATGTGACATTCTCCATCTCTCTCCCTCTCCTCAGGCCTTCCTATTCCTTGACACTGAACAAAGCTAAAATTAGGCCAGTTAGTAGCCCTATGATGGTCTCTAAGTGTTCAAGTGAAAGGAAGAATTACATGTTTCTCACTTTAAATCAAAAGCTAAAAATCATTAAGCTTAGGGAGGAAGGCATGTTGAAAGCCAAGGTAGGCCAAAAGTTAGGCTGCTTGCACCAAACATTTAGCAAAGTTGTGAATGCAAAGGAAAAGCTCTTAAAGGAAGTTAAAAGTGCTACTCCAGGGAACACACAAATGATAAGTGAAACAGCCTGATTGCCGATATGGAGAAAGTGTTAGTGGCCTGGATAGAAGATCAAACCAGCCACAACATTCCCTTAAACTAAAGCCTAATGTAGAACATGATCCTTATTCTCTTCAATTCTGTGAAGACAGAAATGAGGAAGCGGCAGAAGGAAAGTTTGAAGCTAGCAGAGGCTGGTTCATGAAGTTTAAGGAAAGAAGCTGTTTCCATACATAAAAGTGCAAGGGGAAGCAGCAAGTACTAGTATAGAAACTGTGGTAAGTTATTCAGAAGATCCAGCTAAGATCACTGATGAAGGTGGCTACACTAAACAACAAATTTCAATGTGCATGAAACAGCCCTGTATTGAAAGAAGATGCCATTTAGGACTTTTATAGCTAGAAAAGAAAAGTCAATTCCTGGCTTCAAGGCTTCAAAAGATAGACTGACTTTCTTGATAGTAGCTAATGCAGCTGGTGACTTTAACTTTAAGCCAGTACTCCTTTATCATTCCAAAATCCTAGGATTCTTAAGAATTATACTAAATCTATTCTGCCTGTGCTCTACAAATGGAACAGTAAAGTTTGGATGACAGCACATCTGTTTATAGCATCGTTTACTGAATATTGTAAGCCCTCTGTTGAGACCTATTTCTCAGAAAAAAAAAGATTCTTTTAAAAATATTATTGTTCATTGACAATACACCTGGTCACCCAAGAGCTCTGATGGAAATGTGCAAGGAGATTAATGTTTTCATGTCTGGTAACACAACATCTATTCTGTAGCCCATGAATCAAGAAGTAATTTTAACTTTTATGTCTTATTATTTAAGAAATACATTTTGTAATACTATAACTGCCATAAATAGTAATTCCTCTGATGGATCTGGGCATGGTAATTTGAAAACCTTCTGAAAAGGATTCACCATTTTCGATGTCATTAAAAATATTCATGATTTATAGAAGAAGATCAAAATATTAACATTAACAGGAATTTGGAAAAAGTTGATACCAACCTTCATGGATGACTTTGAAGGGTTCAGAACTTCAGTGGAGGAAGTAACTACAGATATGGTAGAAATGACAAGAGAACTAGAATTAGAAGTGGAGCCTGAAGATGTGACTGAATTGCTGCAATTTCATGATAAAACTAACAGATGAAGAGTTGCTTCTTAAGGATGAGCAAAGAAAGCAGTTTTTTAAGACCGAATTTACTACTGGTGAAGATGATGTGATAATTGTTGAAATGACAACAGAGAATTTAGAATATTACACAAACCTAGCTGATAAAGCAGTGGTAGGGTTTGAGAGTACTGACTCCAATATTGGAAGTTCTACTGTGGGTAAAATGCTTTCCAACAGCATCACATGCTACAGATAAATATTTCATGAAAAGGAGAATCAATCGATACAGCAAATTTCATTACTGTCTTATTTTAGGAAATTGCCACAGGAACCCCAGCCTTCAGTGACTACATACTTGATTAGTCAACAGCCATCAACATTTTTTTTATTGTGACATAATTGATTATACATATTTTGGGTGTAAATAACTATCAGTATTTGTGTACAATATGTGATGATCAAATCAGGGCAGTTGGCATATTCATCATTAAAAAACACACTCATTCTTTGTGGTCATTAAACAATTTCTTTCTAACCCCCCTAATTACTCCTTTCCTCCCTGTAATAACAACAGTTCTGCTCTCTCCTTCTGAATGTCAAAAGTATTATTGTGTTTGTTGTTTCTCTGTTTCTTTATTTTTTAGCTCTGACATATGAGTGAGGACATGTGGTATTTCTCCTTCTATACCTGGATTGTTTTACTTAGCATAATTTTCTCCAAACCCATCCATGTTGCTGTGAATGGCAGAATTTCATTATTTTCTTATGGCTGAGTAGTATTCCATTGTGTATATATACCACATTTTCTTCATCCAGTCATCGGTAGATGGACAGCTAGGTTGGTTCCATATCTTGGCTATTGTAAATAGCACTGTGATAAACATGGTAGTGCAGGTTTCACTTCGACGTGATGATTACTTTGGGTATATGCCCAGAAATGGGGATGCTGGATCACATGGTAGTTCGATCTGTAGTTGTTTGAGAAACTTCATACTGTCTTCCATAATGGCTGTACTATTTTACAGTCCCACCCACAGTGTAGAAGAGTTCTCCTTGCTCCACATCCTTGTCAACATTTGTCATTCTGTCTTTTTAATAATGGCCAGTCTAACTGGGGTGAGATGATATCTCAGTGTGGTTTTGATTTGCATTTCCCTGATGATTAGTGATGTTGAGCATTTTTTCATGTACCTATCGGCCATTTGTACTGAGGCACTACCCTCCACCAGCAAAAAGGTTACAACTCATTGTAGGCTCAGATGATCTTTAGCATTTTTTAGTAATCAAGTATTTTTAAATTAAAGTGTATACATTGGTTTTTCAGACATAATGCTATTGCACACTTAATAAACTATTATATAGTGTAAACATAACTTTTATAAGCACCAGGAAACCAAGAAATTCATGTGACTTACTTTATTGTATTATTTGCTGTATTGTGATGGTCTGGAACTTAACCTGCATTATCTCTGTGGTATGTCTGTATTATGATTTTTAGTTCAAAAGGCATGTTGATCAGTGATGACACTTTATGAATATTCAATGGTTGACTCATTTTAGTATGCAGATGCTTCCTGACTTACAATGGGGTTATGTCCCAATAAACTCATAGTAGTTTGAAAATATCATTAGTCGAAAGTGCATTTAATACACCTAACCTACCAAAGATTATAGCTTAGCCTAGTTTACCTTAAACATGGTCAGAACATGTTTAGCCTACAGTTGGGCAAAATCACCTAATACAAAGCCCACCTTATAATAAAGTGTTGATTATGTAATGTAATTTATTGAATACTGTACTGAAAGTGAAAAGCAGAATGGCTGTATGGGTACTCAAAGTATGGTTTCTACTGAATGTGTGTTGCTTTCACACCATCATAAAGCTGAAAAATCATAAATTGAGCCATTGTAAGTCAGAGAGCTTTCATACGCTTATAAAAGGCAAAGACTATATTCTTAGATGGTATGTATTTATATATATATATACGTGTGCAAATATATACATATATATTTGCAACCATATTGTGTTACTTACATTTATTTTTCACTTATCTGAAGTACTTCAAGAAGATAGGATTCCCAACAGAATCTTGTGTGTCTTTGCTACTTCCTTCTGATCTTTGTGAATCTGTATCTTTCTTGTCATTCAAATCTCAATGCAAACACTACTTCTTTTAAATTTATTTTTGACCATCCAGAGTAAAACAGCCACACTCTTTAGCAATCTATTTTAATTCTCTGCATAACACTTATCACTATTTTATATATTTTTGCTTGCTTATTGTCTAGTTGTTTTTATTACCATATACTTTCTGTGAGATCCGAGCTCTTGTATGTCTTGATACCTGCTTCTGAGTAATCTAGTCATAAAAGCATCTTCTTTTGTAAATTTAACCTTAAATGTGTAATTTTCTTATGCTTTGCTAGGTGCTAGCCACTCTAATTGAGAAACTAAAAATATATAGATTTTTAAGTATATATATATATATATATATATATATACATATTTAATTGTAGGGCTAGGTGAAGATGACTGAATTTAAAAGTGTGGATTCCTTTACACGTTTTCCAAAAACTCAAGTTATGCAGACTTTCTTCAACCGACCTCCTTCTGACAGTTTAATCAGACACCTGTCAGTACATATTACAAAACTCTACTAAGATTTTTTCAGAAATACTCTTTTAAAAGGTGCCATGACAACCCACAGACAACTTTTTGACACTGTCTCAGAATTTCAGTTTTCAGCTTCACAGACTCTGATAGATGGGTAAAATGTTGATAGTCCATTTATACAAAATAGTAATTTTTTCTTTTATAGTTGATCTTTAACATAGTTGTAAAACCTATTAGGTTCTTCCATTAATCTACTTACCCTGTGAAACAGCTTGGTGGGCAGCACCAAACTGAAAATACTAAACCCAGCTTTGTCACTAACCCACTGTGTGACCTTCCCTAAATCAACTCACTTCTCGGTCTCAGTTTCCAGACCTCTAAGTTTCCTTTTATATCCAAATTTCTAGAAACACAAATTATTGTTTTCTGACATAGCAATTTGCTTGATTTTTATACATTAAAAATATATGTCTCTATCTCGCATTCCATAACTGCAATCTATCTTTATTCCATATTTTTTCACCTACTGAGAGGTATAAACATTGAGTGGTATCTGAGACAGCATAGCATGTTTATAACAAATGCAAAGCAGCTACATAGGAAAATCATTTTCAAGAGGGCTGTGTTTCCAGTTTGAAATATTAGGCCCTGATTGTTTTTATTCATAATATTAATATCACATAAAGGTAGGGTTATATTAGTCACTGTTAATTTCAAGGTCAGAATTAATTAATTTTAATCAGAACTGATTTTTTTTTCACCATAGTCTCATGGTATTTTGTGCTTCTACTTTTGTGTTAATTTGTTTGCACATATTTCTGACTCTTATACTAGTTTAGAATCCCTGGAGGATAAAAATTGCCCGTTGTTCATCTTTGGAGCAGTCAACTCCTGGAATGTCCATTATACATAGTAAACTCTCAATAAATGTCTTAAATTGAATTCAATCATGTTGAATTAACTGAGGCCATACATCTTTAAAAATGGGAATTCGCTTAATTTTTTTTTTATTTGCATTGGGGAGCTTATTGATAAAACCATCACCAAAAACAGGATTAAGTAAAAGTGCTCACTCTTCAAATTATGTTCAAATGCAACTAAATTCCATTCCTTTTTATTTTCTTTAGCTTCATAGCTTGAAGCTGTTTATTTTTTAAAAATCTATAATATTTGTTTGATGCTTTTTACTACTATGATGTAGATACATCAACTGTATTTCTACTTTTCTTAACATGTATATTTTGAGCTCAATAAAGTATCAGTAAATATTCTTGTCACTTCTAAGACATATATTTGATTCATTAGATATCTGATAATTTTCTACACTCTGAGTATTGGTAGACTTCAGAATTATATTTATCCTTTCAAAGACATGGTGTCAGAAGTATAGTTATTTGAAATGGGAAATCACCCGGTGGATATAATATTTTAAGAGGAGGAACACAATGAGGAGAAAAAACCTCAAATTCCCATTTAAGGTGAAGCTGATATTTTTATGAACATTTATTATATATGTCACAACCAACACATAACATAATTTTGGTCAACCTTATAATTGTCATATTCTTCATTTTTGCTTCATTAAGCTCATCAGTTCCACTCTGTAAGGAAAGTTATATACTTAATTAGGAATGTGCCTTATCATTAGAAAACACTGAACAATCTGTCAGAATGTGCACATGTGGGTATTGGAATCACTATGCGGTGTGGTAATTTAATTTGTAAGGTTATATTTTCAGAGTGATACATAAATATATTCATTTAAAAAAACTCAAGGTAACTCATTATATGTCACAGGTAAATTAAAAATACAGAGATATAACACAGAATGAAAAGATTGTTTAATAACAGTCTAAACCGTCCAAGATATGCAAGGTGGTAGGCATTTGGTCCATTTTATGCACCTCATATGCTTGAAAAAGGTAATCGTGATTTTTTTTTTTTTTTACTTTATGATATGTATTCAAATATAGTAGATTAGATTTTGTTGTGAAATTCCACAGACAATTATTGATTATTTCACACGGAAAGTTACTATAGAGCAAGGCATTTGTTAAATGGAAAAGAATATGAGGGTACTTCAAAAAGTTTGTAGAAAAATAGTATTAAAAGATAACACAAATCTTTTCATGAACTTTTTGAAGTACCCTCATACAGACTATTGAGGCAAAAAGTTAACTTCCACCAATTTTTAAAATGTTGCTAAAAGCTATTTAATACAAAAAGTAAACAGCCTGTTAAATAGGATTCCCAAGTGATGATTAAAAAGGTGATCTGTTTAGTAACACTAACATCTTGCATTGTCAGAACACTGTACAGTTTGCAAAGTACATTCTCATAGACTACCTTATTATCATTTGTTCTTCAATGAGTTGTAAATTACGATTAATATTTCCATTTTACACAAAAAAGAAAATAAAGCTCACAGGGGTTAAGTTACTCATCTAATGTTACATATATAGTTAATGTGAGTTGTCTAGTGAAGCAATGTAAAAATTTCAAAATAGATAATCTTTGACTTTTGGCTCTGGCCAGTACGGGGATTGAATCTCAGCCCTTGGTGTTATCAATACCATTCAATACCATGCTCTAACCAACTGAGCTAACTGGGAAGCTTGTCCTTTTTTTTGGGGGGGGGGATAATCTTCTTAAGAAGTATAACGTCCTTTACACAGGCTTGACGTAGATAAACCAAGTGCACTAACTGCTACTAAGGTTGATAGCAAGAGGACTAAGGCAAGAGTGTAAAATAAGGTTAGCTCGTTTTGTTTGTCCATGTATAGCAGAAAATTATGTGTTAGAACATCAGAGCCTTAAGGTTTTGTACCTGTGTGATTTAAGAAACCACCACCAAAATGAGATGTGTATTCACACACACACACACACACACACACACACACACACACACACACACACACACACACACACACACCTACTTTTCTCTGAAAATGAGTAAATATACTGGATGATATATGCTTTTAAAAAAAATTCTAAATTCATCCAGAGACAACAAAAAGTGGAATATTCAAAGTCTAAAAATTAATTAGAAGCAGAAAACTAAAACTGAAAAAACTGAAACTGAAATCTCGAGATACTTTTCATACTAGATGAACTTGTGCTTCAGTTTTCACCAACTCACAGGGAAAGGGGTACAGAAAAAAAATTCCAGGAACCACCTGAGATATTAAGTGGAAGAAATAACTACATTTTCCCTAATAATTTATAACAACAAGCCTGCCCTCATATGGCTTTGCAGCCTACATTTCGCACACCTGGGTGTGCATATCATGTTTATAGTTTAAAATTGTCACTGATTGGTAATGCTCTGAGGTGCCTGGCAGAATCAATCCCAAATTCTCTTTGAAAGGTTGAAAGGTTAAGAGACAAGGAGATTAGTTAAAAAATGGCAGAGTTTTAAGAGAGGAAAAGAAGAATGTGGCAAAGGCAATTTTTAAAGAGATAATGACTGATTTTTTTTCCAAACTGATAAAAGACAATCATCTACATATTAAGGTAGCCCAGTGAATTCAAAGCATAATAATTAAAGAAAATATGCAATTCATTTGCAAGATTCAGACTATAGAAGAAAAATGTAAATTGTAAGGAAAAGTAAAATGAATAGAAGTAGTCCTATATATTAAAAGAGACAAGAAATACAAACCAGTTGTAATGTATGGATGTTACTTGATGCTGGCTCAAACAAATTGAAGTTTTTCCACATGTTAAAGGCAATTTGAGAAATTCTTACACTGATTGTGTATTAAATCATATTAAGAAATTATTTAAATTTGAAGATGTGAAAATATTATGGTTATATTGTTGTAAAAGAGTTCGTATCTCTTAAAGATACTTTTTAACTTTGGGGGGGAAAAACTGATAGTTGGAATTTGCTTCAAAATAATATGAGGATTGGAAAGTAGAGATGGTTGTAGGTCTAGATGAAACAGAATTAACCATGAGTTGATATATATTGAAGGAGGATGAAGTGCATACACGGGGATTAAACTGTTATCTCTACTTCAAATATATTAGGAAACCATAAAAACAAAAATAAAATTTTTAAAAATATAAAAAACTAGACAGACGAGTGAAACTGCAGAACACCCATGTCCCACAAAGAAGAGGATCTTAAAAGCAGGCAGAAAAAAAAATGGTTACCTAAAAATTGAAAAAGAAAAAAAAAAAAAACATAGCTGACTTCTCAACAGCAAGCATAGAAGTCATAGATTGTAGAATAATATCATCAATGTACTGAGAAAAAATAGCTGTAAGCTAAATTTGCGTGTCCAATAAAACTCTTTCAAAAACAAGGTGAAATAAAGATCTGTGCAGAAAAATAAATAATAAAGAATTTGCTAACAAGAGACTCTGTTGGAAATTCTTCTTATTATTTATTATTTTTATTATTATTATTGTTTTATGGTGGCTGGTAGGGATAAGGAAGGTCTATAGAAAATTCTGAGATGCAGTTAAGGCAGAAGAAAAATAATCCTAAATGGAATATTGTAACTGTGAGGGCAAATCTATGTGAATTTTTAAAAAACTGACTCCATAGAATGAAAATTATTTTATTGTCCATGATTTTTTAAAGGGGACCAGAAAACAAAATATAATTAAGACACATAAGATCAAAATATATAAGTTGGTGAATTATCATAATTACAGACTGCTAAAATCTTGGTACTGACCAGGAGAGTAAGAGAATATAATATTTTTGTATTAATTTAAGTATAAATGTTAGAAATTCTAGGGTAACCATCAAAGAATAAAAGCAGAAAGCACAACTTTCAATCTAGTAAACAAAAAGGAAATGGAAAAAAATTATTCAAAAATAAAAGGAGAAAAAATAAAGAGAAATAGGAGAAAACATATAAAATATAAAATATTATGATAGATATAAACCTAAATATATACATAATTATAATAAATGTAAAAGAAATGAAAATCCTTACTAAAAGAAACAAACTTTCATGCAAAACAATATTCAATTTATATGGGGCTCTCCTAAAATATAAAAATACAGAAAGTTTTAAAGTAAATGGATGGAAAAAGAGCTACACAGGGAGATTACTAATCTAAAGAAAATAAACACAACTACATTAATATTAGGGAAACTAAACATTAAAGGAATATACTATTAGGAATAAAAAAGGATCAAATTTTTTTTACTGATTATGCATATTTATGGAGCACAGAGCTGACCATTAACACAATGCTATTGCATGTCCACTACCATGAACTGCAATTATTCCCTGTGTCCCCCACTCAATCTCCCCCCAACCCTCCTCCCCCTCCCTTCTTCTACCCCCAGCAACCCTAGGTCTGTTCTCTCATGCTGCAAGTCCAGAACACACCACTGTGGTCTTTCTTTCCTTCCTTCTTTCTCTCTTAGCTCCCACTAATGAGTGAGTACATGGGATATTTCTTTCGATGCCTGCCTTATTTGACTTAATGGAATTTTTTCCAAGCTCATCCATGTTGCTGTGAATTGCAGAATTTTATTCTTTTTTACGTCTGAGTAATATTCCATTGTGTGTATATACCACATTTTCCTTATCCAGTTGTCTGTCAGTGGACATTTGGGTTGGTTCCATATCATAGCTGTTGTAAATAGAGCTGTGGCAAACATGGGAGTGCATGTTGATTTCCATTCCTTTGGGTATATACCCAGAAGTGGGATTGCTGGATCATATGGTAGATTGATCTATAGCTGTTTGAGAAGCCTTCATACTGTTTTCCATAGTGGCTATAATAATTTACAGTCCCACCAACAGTGTAGAAGAGTACTCCTTTTTGCATTTTTGCCAGTATTTGATATTCTCTGTTTTTTAATTACAGCCAGTATAACTGGGGCTAGATGATATCTCAATGTGGTTTTAATTTGCATTTCCTGGATGATTAGTGATGTTGAGCATTTCTTCAAGTACCTATTGGCCATTTGTATGTCTTCCTTTGAAAAATGTCTATTCAGTTCCTTTGCCCATTTTTTAATTGGGCTATTTGTTTTCCTACCGTGTAATTGCTTGAGTTTCTTGTATATTATGGATACTAATCCCTTGTCAGATGTAAAGTTTGGAAATATTTGCTCCCATTCTGTAGGTTGTCTTTTCACTCTGATGATTGTTTCCTTTGCTATACAGACAGAAGCTTTTAAGTTTGCTATAATCCCATTTATTTATTTTTTCTTTTGTTGCTTGTGATTTGGGGGACTTATTCATAAAGTCTTTGCCCAGTCCTACTTCCTGAAGTGTTGCCCTTATGGTTTTTTTTTTCAGTAGTTTTATAGTTTCAGGTCTTATACTTAAGTCTTTAATATTTTTTGAGTTGATTTTGCTATATAGTGAGAGGTGCAGGTCTAGCTTCATTCTTTCATTCTTCTGCATTGGATGTCCAATTTTCCCAGCACCATTTATTGAAGAGGCAGTCTTTCCCCCACTGTATGTTCTTGTTGCCTTTGTCAAAGATCAGTTGGCTATAAGTCTGTTGGCTGATATCTGGGTTCTCTATTCTGTTCCATTGGTCTGAGTGTCTATTTTTATGCCAATACCATGTTGTTTTGGTTATTATAGCTTTGTAGTATAATTTGAAATCAGGTAGTGTTATGCCTTCAGCTTTATTTTTATTTGGCTCAAGATTGCTTTGGCTATTTGGGGTCTTTCATTGTTCTGTATGAATGCTAAGATTGTTTATTCTATTTCTGTGAAGAATATCATTTGTATTTTGATGGGGATTGCATTGACTCTCTGGGTTGCTTTGGGTAGTATGGACATTTACAAAATGTTAATTCTTCACATCTTAAAGCATGAAATATCTTTCCACCTTTTTGTCTCTTCTTTAATTTCTTTCAGTAGTGATTCTTAGTTTTTGTAGAGAATTTTCACCTCCTTGTTTAAATTGATTCCTAGATATTTTATTTTTCTGGTGACTGTTGTAAATAAGCTTACTTTCTTGATTTCTTTTACTGCTATTTAATTATTGGAGAATAAAAATGCTACCACTATTTGGGTGTTGATTTTGTATCCTCGAAGTCCACTCCAGAGTAATAGAAGAAGCAGCTGATCTACCAGAAATCAATGTAGAGATACTAGAAATATGACAAAACTAGAAAATATGACACCATCAAAGAAGCATAGTAATTCTCAAGTAACACACCCTACAGAACAGCAAAACTTTGAAATAACTGGAAAGGAACTCCTAGTAATAATCTTAAGGAAACTCAATTAGATAAGAGAAGACTCTGTAAGACAATATAGTGAAATGATAAAAAATATCCAGGATATGAAGGAGAAAATTTACAAAGAGATTAGTACCTTAAAAAAGAATGTAGCAGAACTCCTCAAACTGAAGGTTTCATTCAATGAAATAAAAAACACAACCAAGAGCTTAAGCAGCAGATTAGAGCAAGCAGATACAAGAATTTCTGATTTGGAGATAATCTTTATGAAAAACCCAAGTGGACAAAAAAAAAAAAAAAAAAGGAATTTTAAAAAATGAAGGAAGTCTAAAAGAGCTAGCAGACAACCATAAGCACACAAACATCTGAATCATGGGTGTTTCAGAAAGGAAGATGAAAGGTGAAGGCATCGAAAATCTATTCAATGAAATAATAATGTAAAATTGCCAGGTACACAGAGAGAAATGGACCTTCAGATCCAAAAAGCTCAAAGATCCCCATACAGATTCAATCCAAAAAGATCCTCTCCCAGACATATTATAGTCAAGCTGGCAAAGCTCAAAGACAAAGAGAGAACTGTAAAAGGATCAAACTATTAAACTCTAAAGCTTAATTCACAGAAAAAAGTATGATTAATCTAGGTTCTAAATTTATGTACTCTATTGCACAGCATAAAACATAGACATAATGTCAAAAACTAAATAGACAAAATGTCAAAAACATAGACAAATCCACTATCAATATGGTAGGTGATATTAATGCTTCTTTAAGCAAGGCATCATTAAAGTATGGCACACAGACCAAATTCAGTCTGCTACCTGTTGTTGTAAACAAATATTTATTAGGAAACAGCCATGTCTATTTATTTAAGTATTACATATGACTGCTTTTGTACTATGATGACATAGATGAGTAGGTGTGAGAAAGACCTTCATCATGCTAAAATACCTATTGTCTGAACTTCTAGAGAAAAAAAAAATTTCCAACCTTGATTTAAACAGGAGTTTTATCCTGTAAAAAAAAAATCGGAAGAACACAGAATATTTTTAAGATGAAATTAACATGATAGATTTAATAAATTTATATAGGGTTTCTACCTAATAAATGTAGGATACACTTTTTAAAAGATAATTTTATATATATATATATATATATATATATATGGGGTACAAAGTTGACTTTCAGTAATTGTGTACAATGTATGATGGTCTGATTAGGATAGTTAGCTTATTCATCATTACAATATGTAATCCTTCTTTATGTCTGTTAACCAATTTCATTAACCCGCTCCCTTTTCCCCTCCCCTCCCATTCTCCACCTCTAGTAACCACAGTTCTTTTATCTCCTTCTAAAAGTTCAACATATTATTGTGATTGTTGTTTCTTTCTTTCTCTTTCTCTCTTTATCATTTATTTATTTATTTACAGATCTGACTCCCACTTATGAGTGAAAACGCACAGTATTTCTCTTTCAGCACATGGGTTGCTTCACTTAGCATAATTTTCTCAAGGCTCAAGATAAACATTTTTTATGCACACAAAAACTAATTTCAGAACAGAAGATATATGGGGCCAGAAAGTTTGCGTAGACAAATTTCAAAGGAGTGACAAAAATAATATTTTCTGACAACATTGCATTATTTATAAATAAACAACTAAAATAACTCAAAAAGAATATCTGTAAATACAGATAACATTAAAACTATTAGAGTAAATTATGAATAACTTTATGTTTCAAATAATTTTATAAAATATGTCAGTTCTTAGAAAACTATATCATACCAAAACTGACTGAAAAAGAAATAGTAAGCTCCCCAAGTTATTGTCAGCAAAAATCGGTGAAGTAAAAACTTACAATAGGTCTCTCCTCCATATAATCAGCAAGAACACTGGTAAAAAATTGACAGAATCAGCTTTTCCAAAACTCTTAAAATTATCCAAAGACTTGCAGCAATCTGGGGAATAAATAATTAAGAAAAACAGCTGAGTCTCAGTAAGAGCAGTGATATTTGTGGCATTTAACTTTCATTGTTAACATTCCACTCCCTTAACTCTGTAGTACTTTTGAAAATCAGCAACCTGCAATCGTTAAAACCAGTAGCCTGGCAGCTAAAAGAGGAAATAGAGGATACTGGAGCATCTTCAAATCCACATTTTAAGCAAAATACTATTTTTGATCTGTCTGATAGTTCTCTGGAAGATTCTATTCAAAAGGCTCTTATATTTGTCATGATTCAGAGCTCACCCAGTGCATGCAAACTTTTCCCCTTAATTGATTGTCACAAACAATCAGAGACAATTTTTATACATCATGGTTGCCTGAGGCAGTGGGTAAGCATTGAGGAAACCAAGGTAATCAAAAAGCTTAAAAGGAACAGTGGGAACAAAAAATTTCCATCGTGGCTTTTGAAAATCTCTGATATATTTCAGGGATCCAGAAGGCCATACACATGTGTACAGTCGTGCACAAGACAAGGACTATGTGCAGGCTCAGGATTAACTTGGGAAAGCCTTAAATTATCACCTCTGGCTAACACTGAGACTCTGTATAAGAAGGAAGTAAAGGCTAAGCCAGACATCTAAATTGCATTGTTAAAGATGTGCCCTCAACACACACACAGAGCCACTTCGCAAAGAGAATACTAACTTGTACCAGAAATCTAAGGTTCTCTGCCTAATCATTAACTGACCACTAAGGTAACTGAACAGAGACTTCAATGGCCATACATAACAAAGAATACAGACCTTACAAAATTAGTTTTAAAAAGTTACTAAAGAAAACGGAAAACCAAAAATGACAAAAAACAGCAACAACAAAACCTGTGAAGGGTGGTAATTTGATTTCAATAATTGTCACATTAAACTATTTAAAATGTCCCATTTTCAACCACAAATTATAAGAAATGCACATAAATAATGTAGCATGGCCTATACACAGGAAAAATAAATTCAATAGAAACTGTCACTGAGGAAGTTCATAGGTTGGACTAACTAGAAATGGTTTAATTCAGCTATTTTAAGATGTTCAAAGAGCTAAAGAAAACAATGTCTAAAAAACTAAAGGAAAGTCTGAGAATTATGTCACATCAAATAGAGACTATCAATAAAGAAATAATATATATGGAAAATATAACCAAATAGAAATTCTACAGTTTATAACTATGATAACTGAAGTGAAAAATGAGAAGAAATAAACAGCATATTTGGGCAGACAGAAGAAATAATAAGTGGATGTGAAGATAGGTCAATTGAGATTTTCCACTCTAAGGAATCAAAATTTTTTTAAAAAGGAGAAAAAAGAACATATCACAGACCTATGGCGCATATTCAAAGCACTGGAGAAAAAGCCAGTCAACAAAGAATTATATATCCAGCAACCATCTCTCAAAAATAAAGGAAAACTAATGTCATTTCCAGGCAAACAAAAATGGAGAATTCTTCACTAACAAACCTTCTTCAAAAAATACTAAAGGGGGAGGGAAGAAGACAAAACAAGTACAATTACTTTAAGTTGATAGGACAAGTGAACAGATGTGAGGTTGTTGGGTGGGAGGGGGGAGAGGGAAGGGGGAGGGAGGTTTCAGTAATGGGCCACAATGATCAACCACATATTGACAAAATAAAATAGAATTTTTTAAAAAAAAGAAAGTTGGATTTTGTCAAATAATTTTTCTGCATCTATTAAGATGATCATGTGGTTTTGATAATTATCATATTGATATGCTGTGTTATATTAAATGATTTGGGGCTGTTAAAAAACCTTGTATTCATGGGATGAATCCTACTTGGTCATAGAGGATGGATTCTTTTTGCTTGTATTTTGTTGAAGATTTTTGCATCTATGTTCATGAGCTATATTGGTGAAAATGCTGCTTTTCTTGTGATATCTTTGTATGACTTTGTTATCACAGTAATACTGGCCTCATAAAATGAACTGGGAAGTGAATTGGAGAGTTTGGAAAGAATTGATCATAAATCTTTTCCAAATGTTTTATAGAATTCACCACTGAAATCTGAACATGGGCTTATTTCACATTCTAAATCCAATCATATTAATAACAACACCAATTGAGCAAATATTTATGTGAAGGCAGAGATTGTCAGACTTCATTAAAAAAAAAAAACAAAAAAAAAAACAGACTCAACACGATGCTATCCAGAGATATAGCTTAAATACAAAGACACTGATTGAAAGTAAAAATATAAAAAAAAAAAGATATACAAATACTTTAATAATAAAAAGCTCAAGTGAAAGCAGGGACTAAAACACACATTAGCACCTGTGTGATCACAGCAGCATTATTCACAATGGCCAAAAGGAGGAAGCACCAAGTGTCCACCCATGTGCAAATGGATACACAAAAGATGGTCTATACATATCATAGAATACTACTGAGCTTTAAAAAGTAAGGGGAAAAAACTGACAAATGCTACCACATGGATGAACCTTGAGACATTAAGCTACATTAAGTAAGCCCATTACAAGAGGACAAACATGGTATGATTCCACTTGCATGAGGTCCCTACGGTACACAAATTTATGGAGACAGAAATTAGAATCGTGCCTGCCAGGGTCTGGGGTAGAGGGGAGTAGGGATTTAGTGTGTGATGAGTACAGAATTTGGGGAAAATGAAAAAAATTCTGTAGATGGATGTTGGTGATGGTTGCAAATTAATGTGAATAAACTTCATACCACTAAACTGTAACCTTAAAAATGATTAAAGGGTCCAATTTTATGTTATGTATATTTTATTATAATAAAAAGCTTTTAACCAAAAAAAAAAAAATACTAAAGGTATTCCCTTATGTTAAAATGAAAGAACACTAGACAGTAATATAAATCCACATAAAGAAATAAAGAGCATCAGTAAAGGCAACTCCACAGGTAAATATAAAGGACGGTTGAAATGCATTTTTTTATTTTTAGCACTTTTCTTCTCCTATCTGATTTAAAAGACAACTGCATAAGGCACTAATTATAAATCAGTGCTGAGGTGCACACAGTATATAAGGATGTAATCTGTATGCCAATAGCAGTAAAAAGGAGGTGGGAGGAAATGGAGCTGAATCTTTTCTTCCCTCAAAATTCATATGTTGAAATTACAACCCCTGAGTTGATAGCATTAGGAGGATTATTAGGAAGTGGGGCCTTTGAGAGGTGATTAGGTCATGTGGGCAGAGCTCTCGTGAATAGGATTAGTATCCTTATAAAAAAGACCCCAGAGAGCTGCCCTTCCCCTTCCACCACGTGAGGAGAGAGTGAGAAGGTGCCATCAATGGACCTGGAAATGGGCCCTCATCAGACACTATCTGCTAGCAACTTGATACTGGAGTTTCCAGCTTCTGGAACTGTAACAAATTTCTGCTGTTTATAAGCCACCTAATTTATGGAATTATGTTATAGTAGCCCAAATGGACTAAGACATAAAATTCGTACTGAGTAGGGTGCTGCTATAACAAATATCTGAAAATATGAAAGTGGCTTTGGAACTGAGTAATGTGGCTGGAAGATTTTTGAGGTGCGTGCTAGAAAAAGTCTATATCCTCATGAATGGACCATTGAGGGCAATTTTGGTGAGATCCCAGAAAGAAAAGAAGAGCTGTAGAGAAAACCTCAGTCTTCTCAGAGAATATTTAAGTGGTCATGAAGTGGAATGCTGGTAGAAATATGGACAGTAAAGGCCACTCTGATGAGGTCTCAGACAGAAATGAAGAACATGTTATTGGAAACTGGACAAAAAGACATCCTTGATATAAAGAAGCAGAAAACTTGACTAAATTGTGTTTGTGTCCTAGTGTTTTGTGAAAGGTAGAACATGTGAAAAAAATTCTATAATTTATTGAGGAAATTTCTAAGCAAAGTGTTGAAAGTATCGAAAGCTTGACTTCTCTTGCCTACCTCTAGTAAAATGCAAGGAAATAAATCATTTAAAGATGGAATTGTTAATCAAAAGGGAGGCAGAACTTAAAGATTTAGAAAATTATCAGCCTATCCATATTATAAAGAATGACAAAGCATGTACAGGAGAGAACACCAAAGGTGCGGCCAAACAACCATCTAATGAAAAGATTAACCAACTTTCTAAACAAAATCTCAGACCTATTGTTCAAGATGATGGAAAAATGACCCCATAGGCAACTCAGAATTTATCAGGGCTGCCATCCCCATCACAGGCCTAGAGTGCAAAAGCTCCAAGTTTGGGGCCATCACATGGAGCCCCCATTATGTCAATGACTAGCAGAGCTGTGGGAGTGGAGCCACCTTCATGACCCCAGACTGGTAGAGCCACCTACATTTGATTCAAGTATCAGGCAACAGGGGGTACACGAGTCAAGCACAGACCTGCCATCGAGGTGGGGTCACTGCAGAGAAGTGCTGAGGGAGTGGAGCCCAGGCACAAAGCTACCATGGATGCAGGACTATTGCTCCAGTGTGTCCAGAAGGCAGGACCCCCACCCTAGTGAGTATAGAAAGTGGAACCACTGCCCTAGTGGGCCTGGAGGGCAAAACATCAAGTCAGAAAAGATTATTCTCAAGCCTTAAGATCTAAAGTTGTCTTTCCTGTTGTGTTTCATATTTACATGGGACACGTTATCCCTTTCTTCTTTCTTATTTTTCCATTTTGGAGTAGGAATCCTATCCTGTGCCTGTCCCACCATTGTGTTTTGGAAGCACATAACTTGTTTGGTTTCACAGGCTCACAGCTGGAGGGAAAATTCCCTCAATAAATTATACCTTGAGTCTCATCCATATCTAATTTAGATAATATTTAGATAAAACTATAGACTTAAGACTTTTAAGTTGATGCTGGAATGAGTTAAGATTTTCTGGACTATTGGGATGAAATGAATGTATTTGGTGTGTGAGAAGGACACATATTTTGGAGGGCCAGGGGTGGTCTAAATATTTGTGTCTTGCCAAAATTCATATTTTGAAATAATAATCCCTAAGGTGATGGTATTAGGAGGTGGGGTCTTTGGAAAATGATTAGGCCATGAGTATGGAGCACTAAAAAAGAGAATTAGTGCCCTTATGAAAGTTGCCCAAGAGAGACATCCTCACCCCTTCCATGTATAAGGACACAGCAAGAAGACACTTTCTATGAACCAGAAAGCAGGCCCTCACCAGACACTGAATCTTCTGGCACCTTGATCTTGGATTTCCCATCCTCCAAAATTATGAAAAATAAATTTCTGTTGGTTACAAGCCACTCAATGTATGGTATTTTGTTATAGCAGCCTGAAAAGACAAGACAGAGCTATAAAGGGGAAAATTTTTTGTATGTAATTGAAACTAAGTTGGCATTAATCTGAACTAGATTGTTATTAATAAAAATGCTACTTATATTCTGCAAGACAGCCACATAATAAAACTCAGAAAACATAGTAAAAGAAACAACAAAAGAATTAAAATGTTAAATTGAAAATATCTATTTAATAAAAAGGAAATAATGCAGTAATAGTGAAAGAAAAAAGACAAAAAGCACACAGATATCAAGAGGAAAACGGCAGATGCAAATCTTACCTTACTAGTAATTACATTGCAGGTAAATGGATTAGAAGCACCCCAATTAAAAAGCCTATATTGGCAGAATAAATAAAATAAATGTGATCCAACTATATGCCATCTACAACTAACACATGTTAGATTTAAAGACACAAATAGGTTGGCCGTCAAAAGATAGAATAAGATATGTCATAAAAAGAGAAACCAAAAGAGAGTTGGAGTGGCTCCGCTGTTACTAAACAACATCAACTTTATGACAAACATTTTTACTGGAGACAAAGAAAACATTTTAAAATGGCAAGATCATCAATAGGGCAGGAAAACAGAACACTGATAAACACATATGATAATAACAATAGAGCCCTAAAATACATGAAGCAAAATCTGAAAGAATCGAAGAAAGAAATAGAAAAGTCAACAATAATAGTTAGAAATATTAATACCCCACTCTTTAATTTTAATTTATTTTTAATTGTATATATTTGCGGGGTACAGTGTTGTTGTTTCAGTCCATACATATATTGTACAATGATTCACTTCGGGTAGTTAACATATTTATCACTTGAACATTTATCTTTTCTTTGTGGTGATTATGGTCAAGATCTTCTCTAGCTATTTATTAGTTCTAGTCAGCCTAGAACACCAGAACTTATTCTTATCTACCTGTAACTTTGTACCCAATAATCCACCTCTTCCCCTCCTCCTCCCTTCCTTCTCTTAATCATTATTCTGCTCACTATATCTGCGAAAACCACTTTTTTTTTAATTCCACATATGAGTGAGATTATGCAGTATTTGTCTTTCTCTGCCTGGCTTAGTTCATTTAACATGATGGTCTCTAGTTCCATCCATGTTGCTGCAAATAATAGGATTTCACTTTTTATATAGCTGAATAGTTTTCCATTGTGTTTATATACCACATTTTTTATCCATTAATATGCTGATGGACATTTAGGTGATTGTGAATAGGTGCTGCAGTAAACATGGGAATGCGGGTATCTGTTTGATATATTGATTTCATTTCCTTTAGGTATATACCCATTAGTAAGATTGCTGGGTCTTAAGGTAGTTCTATTTTTAGAGTTTTGAGGGATCAAAACCACAATAAGATGTCTTACTCCAGTTAGAATGGCTGTTATCAAAAAGACAAAAAATACAAAATGCAGGCAACGATGTGGAGAAAAAGCAACTCTCATACATAGTTGGTGGGAATGTATATTAATACAGCCATTAAAAAAACAGTGTGGAATTTCCTTAGAAAACAAAAATCTCATTCTTTTATAATAGTTAGAACTAGACAGAAGGTCAATAATGAAATAGAAGACTTGACAACACTGTAAGCCAATTAGTGCTAACTTATATCTGTAGAACTCTGCCCCTCAAAATAGCAGAATACGTATTCTTCTTCTAAAGTACAGTTGGAACATTATCCATGATAGATCATATGTTGGGCAATTAAACAAGCCTCTTTAAATTTAAAAGAATTGAAATCATACAGAGTATGTCCTCTATCCAAAAAGAAATAAAACTGGAAATCAAGCTCAGAAGGATATTTGTGAAATTCACAAATACGTGGATATTGCATAAAACACTATGAAATAAGTCAAGATAGAAATCAAAATAGAAATTTGAAAGTACTTTGATTTGAATGAAAATGAAGACAAAATAACAAAACATAGAATTTAGCTAAAGCAATATTTAGAGGGAATTTTATAGCTGTAAGTGCCATACTAAAAAAGATTAAAAAATAAAGATACATTTCCAATTGATAAACTTAACAAATTAGAAAAATAATAGCCGGCTAAATCCTAAGCAAGCAGAAAGGGTGGAATAACAAAGATTAGAGTAGAAATAAATTAAATATAAAATCGAGAAACAATGGAGAAAATGAACAAAACCAGAAATTGTTTCTTAAAAAATGATCAACATAATTAACAAACCTTAAGCTACACTTACCAAGAAAAATAGAGAAAACATACAAATTACCAAAATTCAAAATGTAAAAGGATCCATTACTCCCAAGCTTACAAAAAAAGGCATTACAGGATAATACTTGAACAAATTGGAATACTTAGATGAATTGGATAAATTCCTAGGAGACACTAATTACTAAAACTGACTCAAGAATAAATTCAAAACATAAATAGACCTAAAACAAGTAAAAAGATTGAATTAGTACTTACAACCTTCTCACAAAGAAAAACCCAGGCCTAGATGGCTTCTCTGATAAATTCTAAATAACATTTAAAGAAGAAAACAGAGTAACCTCACAATAGAGAAACCTGACAAACATTACTTGAGCCAGATGTTTAAGGTCACATCAACAGTGATGTCATGCTGACAGTGTGTACCTGTGATAGGATGCTGACAGTGTGTACCTGTGATAGGATGTGATGAAAATGTCACTTTACCTTTGGGGGTCCTTCTTCTCAAAACTCATAACCCCATTTTAATCATGGAAAAAACATCAGACAAATTTTATTTGAGGAACATTTTACAAAATCCCTGAGCAGTACTCCTCGAAATTTTCAAGGTCATTAAAAACAAGGAAAGTCTGAGACTCTGTCACAGCCAGAAGGAGCCTAAGGAGACATAATGAGTAAATGTAATGTGGTACCCTGTATGGTATCCTAGAACAGAAAAAGGCCTTAGCTAAAAACTCTGGATACCTGAATAAAGCATGGCCTTTAGTTAACAATAATATAACAATATTAGATCCTTGTTACCAATGTAACATACTAATGCACAATGTGAATAAAAGGAATAACTGTACGCAAATGTATATGAAGATTCTCTGTACTATGTTCTCAATCATTCTGTAAAACTGAAATGGTTCTAAAAATATTATTTTAAAATTAAGCATTCCATGATGATTATAAAACAATACTCAACAAACTAGGAATATAATGATCACAATCTGATAGAGCTAGTGTGCTAGTGTTATGGGCTGAATTGTGTCTCCCCAAAATTCATATGGTTGAACCCCTAACAGCCAGTGACTGCATTTGGAGATAAAGCCTTTAAAGAGACGATTAAGTTAAAATGAGGTTATTAGGGTGAGTTCTAATAAAATCTGATGGGTGTCTTTTTAAGAAGAGGAAATTTGGACACACAAAGAGACACAAGGGAAACATACAGAGGAAAAACCATGGGAGTACTCAGAGGACAGGTGGCTACCTGCAAGCCAGTGAGAGAGGTCTCAGGAGAAGCCAACCCCACTGACACCTTGATCTTGGACTTTCAGCCTTCAGAACTGTGAGAAATAAATTTTTGTTGTTTAAGCTATCTAGTCTGTGGTACTTTGTTATGGCAGCTCTAGCAAACTCATAGAGGTAGCTACCAAAATGGCTATAGCAAACATCTCATTTACTGTTGAAACACTGAAAGCATTCCCTGTGATAAAGAACAAAGCCTCCATTGCCATCATCACTACTTTTATTTAGCATTTTACTACTGATTCAATCACATTGAAAAATCCAGAAATAATTTTAATTAATGATTTTTATTTTTGTGTCTTAAATTCTTTACTACCTCAAAGTTATACAGTTATTCTCATATATTTTTCTTAAAAATTCATAGTTTTATACATTACATTTTAATCTTTCATCTGCCTATAATTATTTTATGTGTTTATTGTTTGATAAAAGCTCCATTTCATTTTTTTCCATATGATGTACTCTACAGAAACATAATAACATCTACAGTATATAAATATTTGTCAGTATTTTTCTTTGAGTTTAAAAACCATGGTGAAGCACAATTTTATTTTTTACATTTTGTTATAAATAAGTATAGTAGCACCATTTACTGTTTTTTCTCCCACTGTTCTGCTATGACAGCTGTGTTATGAAGCAAGTTTCCGAACATTTTCTGTTCTGTTTCTAAGCTCCACTTCTGTTCATTTCATCAGTTTTTACATTGTACTTATTTACTATACCTCTATTATATATACACATATGTATAAATCTTTGTATTGTGTGTGTGTGTGTGTGTGTATATATGTATGTAAAATTCTTTGCCCATTTGTAAATCCACATGGGCAAAGAATTTTACGTATATACAATACAAATAATAAATTTTAGAATTGTCTTGTCAAGATATACAGAACAAAACAAAACAAAGAAATCTCAAAAGCAAAACAACAAGAAAACAAAAATAACAATCAAACAGACAAGAACCTCAAACGATTTTCTCTCTTAATTGGAATTAAATTAATACTACAGGTCACTTAGGGATAATCAATATCTTTACTATAGCATTACCTCTATTCCATAAAGATTGCAAATCTTTCAGTGTAGTAAGCCATCTTTAATGTCTTTCTATAAATCTTTATGGCTTTCTCCAGAAAGATCTTGCACATATTTTCCAAGATCTGTTTTCAAACACTTAATATTTTTGGTGATATTATAAATGTTATTTTTTCAAGTTTTTATAATTTCTAATTATGTTGCTTTGTTATAGAAATATATTATTTATGTGTCTCATTAAATTGCTAAACTATCTTATTAATTATAATAATTTACCTGTAGCAAGTGGATTGTTTTATATTTTCTTTATAGACAAATACATCTTTGAAAGTTTCATTTCTTCTTAAGACATACTTTAAATCAGTTTTTTTAAATATGCATTTGAACCTATAGTAAAATTCTAAATAATAGTAGTGATATGCATGTGGAGATGGGTTGAGGCAAGAAGAGATAACACATTCTATGTGGAGAAAATTGCATAAGCCAAATCATGGGATTAAACCAAATTCACTACAACGTACCATAGGAAAGATCACAGTGACTACCCTAACAACTTGACTATCACAGAGATGCTCAGGTAGCATTTGTTCAATAGGTGAAAAAGGAAGTTAATTTGATATGAAAGCCAGTTAGTTGAGTCATTATTTGGATTTTCTCTAGTAATACATTATTGATAAGCTATATATCAATGTCTCCTTAGTTTTCAGATACACTACGTACTTATATAAATTTTTAGATAAACTGCTTGAATAAAAAGAAAGCTTATTCTTAGAGGAATTTCTTTGAATGAAATGATGCATACATGGATTGTGTTGAAATAATAATTTTTCTTGCTTCCCTGCTTGCCCCATATAAAATCATTGTCATGATCAAAGCTCTCAGCAGTCATAACCGTGGCTTTTCAGCTAAAATTTATTCCCTGTTTAAGTTGCTCATTCTTTCAGTAAATTTCCAAAACTAACCTCTCATTCTGTGTCTTCCTATCTGCTTTTTAATATAACAACTCTGGTGCACGCATCACGAGTTATGTACCTAAGGTGTTTTTGCAGAACCATTGGCATTAACTTGGTCCAACACAAACCAGGCTAGGCTGGTCGAGCCCACAGACCTCTCTACTGAGCCTATGTGAATGTCTGATTGGTGGCCTTTTGATGTCAGAGAGCCAAAGACTTCACCTCCAGATCCCGCTAATGTCACCATTTTTCTAAACATGCAGAGACATGCAGATGGTTTGCACCTGTGCAGATCTCTAGGGAATTCCCTCAGACCTTTTAACCAATCACAATCCGCATGCCTCACACCACCCTTAACCACTTCCCCATAAATACACCTCCTTTCCTGCTGTGCACAAGATGAGTTTGAGATACAAATCTCCTGTCTTCTCACTTGGTCATTTTGCGCATAAACCTTTTTCTCTCCTGCAAAGAATGGTGCTTCAGTATTTGGCTTTCTGTTGCACACAGGCAAATGAACTCCATTTGATTTTGTAACAGTCTGATTCTGGAAGTAAAAATTAGGTAAATGCACTTGGTTGTATCAAGTGCCTGTGAAAGGAACAGACAGAATGACGCAGGAAGTGTGGTTCTCAGAGTAAAAGAGGATTTCTATATTCTTCAATAATATGCATTAAAATAGATTTTTTCATATACAGTCATCCCTTGGCAGATGGGTTCCAGGACCCCTCTCATGGATACCAAAATTCAAGGATGCTCAAGTTCCTGGTATAAAATGGTGTAGTATTTGCACATAACTTTTGCACATATTCCCATATACTTTAAATCATCTTTAGAGTACTTATAATACCTAATACAATGTAAATGCTATATAAACAATTGTTACACTGCATTCTTTGTATTTTTGTTATTGTTGTATTTTTTCTGTTTTTTTTGTTTGTTTGTTTGTTTTTTACCTTTTTTAGTGTTTGCCCTAGAGTTTGCAATATGCCTGTTACTTTTATTGAAGTTTTTTTCTGAATATTTTTTATCAGTGGGTTGAATTATTGGGTGCAGGAACCATATATACGGAGGGCTTGTTAAGGGAAATTTCAGGTCCCGCTGGCTAAATACAAGCTCTTGGTGTCTTGAACAAAGAATTGGACGAGACACGTCAGAGGTGAAGAGCAAAGATGAGTTTTGTTTAGCAAAGCGAGCGTACTCTCCAGAGAGGATCGAGTGGGCTCGAGTGAGAGAGAGTGGCTCAAGGACACTGATGGTTACATTCCCAGCGGTTTTAAGTCTTCTTAGCTGGATTCATGTCATTTGTTCATTGGTTGAGCCCTAAATGTACTCTGTGTGAGTACTAACATGTCTGCAAGAGAGAGAACCAACATAGGATAATTTTCTTGTAACAAAGATGCAAATGAGTGTTGCTAGAAACTTCTGAGAAGATAGCAATATTTAACTAAAATAAATAGATCAAATAAATGCTCCTTAGATTTTATATCCCCACATTCACATAATTCTTTGGTTAGCCATTTGCAAATTAGCCTCAACAGTTTCCAAAGAGGTACCTGGAGTCTGGGAAGGGATCATAATTTAAATAATTTCTAATACAATATTCAAGAGTTTGTGTATATATATATATATTAGCAATTTAACCTTCTTTATGTCAGGCACTGTTCTAATCACTTGGGATACATAATTGTACAAAACAATAAAATCTCCTGCCCTCATGAAGCTTACATTCTAGGCTGGAGAGAATGATTAAAATAGCAACAAACAAAATTAATGAGTAAATTTCATATTATACTATAAGATGATAAATACTAAAACAATAAAAACAGGAAGAAAAAGAAATAGAGCAGGGTAAGAAGAATACTAAGTGCTAGGGGTGAGGATGTGAGTTAGGTTGCACTTTTTAAGAGATTGAGTATGTGTTTCTTAGTGAGAAATCAATGTTTCAGTAAATACCCAAAGGAGATGAGTATGTTAGCCATTCAAATATCTAGAGTAAGTGTGCTCTAGGCTAAGAGAATTGATGCAAATGCCTTAAGGCCAGAAGGTACCTGGCATATTTGAGGACCAGGAAGGAGGGCAGTGAGGCTAGAGCAGATTTGTTGCTTTTTGTTAGAGAAACAAATTATTATCTTCTGACAAAAAGGTGTCTTTTTGTGAGAAGGCAAGACTGAAGAGAATATCTTTTAAAGAATTAAAATAGTCTGATTATAGTCTTAACCCTATCAGTGGTAAATGAGATAAAGTTGGCAGACTATTGGAAACAAGATGAGGTATTATATTCTATGCTACATATTAAAACTTTAAAAATACTATCATTCAAGAGATATAAAAAATTGCATTTGACAACACTGGACATAAATTTGTGATCATATTATCTTAGTAATATAGAATTAGAAAGGAATTTCCTTAATTTTTTGATGGCTATCTACAAAAATCCTGTAACATATACCACATGTAGTAATGAAATGGTGAAACCTTTTCTGTTTACATGGGGTATAAGACAAGAATACATATTATTGTCATTTTAATTCAGCCTTGTTCTGGAGGATTTGACCAGTGCCATGTGAAAAGATGCCCAATACCAAATTCATGATCTCCCCATACCGAATCTGTCCTTTTCCTGTGTTACTTATTTCACTCAACTGTGGTAGCATCCCGTTGCTTAAGCCCAAAAGTTAGGAGTCATTGTTCACACCTCCTTTTTCCTCACTCCTATACCCAACCCATCACAAAGTCTGATGGTTTTTACCTAAATAAACATGTCTCAAATCCATCCACTTTTCTACAACTCCCTGAACACCGTTTTACTTTTAGTTATATTTCTCACCTAAACTAGTGCAATAACACCTAAATTTGTCTAACAGCTAATTGCATTGATTCTTGACTCTTTTGCCAATATGATTTGAAATGCAAATCAGATTGTAAATTGCTTTTCATTGTCCTTAGGATAAATAAACATCCTACATGGTTTAGCCTTTACATGTCTCTTCAGCCTCACCCTTCCTCCACCTTTCACTGTTGCACCCACATTGACCTTCCTTCATGCCATCTTACTCACGTCTCCTTCCTGACCAAGCCTTTATACATCCTGTTCCATCTGCCTGAAAGGCTCTTCCTTCCTTTTTCATTAGTTAACTCCTACTGAACTTGTAAAAACTCACTTGTTCATGGAAACCTTCCCTGACCTCCTCTACTAAGTCAAATACCTAAAATAGGATCTCCTAGCACCATTTACATCCCCTGCAAAGAACCTATCACATATGTTATTTTAGATAAATTTGTGTGAATGCTTAATTCATATCCATATCCCTTGTAGAATATATGCTCCATGAAAACAGGAACTCCATTTTATTTATCATTGTATCCTTTGCACCTAGTATAGTTCCTGACCCCTAATCAATACTTGAAAATATTTGTTGAACATATGGATAAATGAATACTTATAGAGGTTTTAACTATTCTAGACCATGGCCAGACCATATGTTCCTTAAAAGCAGGAACAATGCAATTATCTGTATGTTCCCACTGGCTTAGATTTTGCTCGGCATATATTACTTCTTAGAAAATAATTGCTGTTTTTAGAAAAATAAACCCATGGCCCATCTCACAATAATTGTGAATAATGGTTTGTTTTTTTTAATTAGTCTTTAAATAGAAAATAAACAGAAAAAAGAATGGGGAAGAAAAAAGAGAGTATTAGCAATGAAGGAATTACCAGGTAATTCACAGAGAATACAATAGTAATGTGGAAGACAAGAATATTACTTAAAGGCCTATATTTAATAAACACACCAATTTTGATATTTGAAAAAACCTATTGAATACATTTTATAAGCATCGCAGAGATTTCCTGTGATGGGATAGTTAAAAGAGATCAATGGATGATTATTTTTGGTTCACAGGAAGTAGCCCTGAAAACTTCTGTGCTGTGAACCCTGTCAACGCCCCATCCTTAGCACTTACCATTTTTGTGCACACCAGCCAGATTTTTAACTGCTAGGAACAATGACTGTTTTTAAAGGCTTTCTCTGGCCTATGGAGACCACTTTGTCAACACTCAGGGCAAGACAGAAGTTCTGGAGAATTAACAGTCCCCAGGAGTAGCCCTTAAACAATGACTGGTAAGAGTTAGTGAATAAAAACCCTACCTCACCAAATTACTTGGGTGGAGAAACTCTGAAATTCTACACTGGTTCTCAGGGTTACCCTGCACTATTAAGTGCCTGTTGCCATCATTATAACTTGCTTGAAAGTGCATGCTGTGTTGACTTATTCGCCTTCACTATCGTATTTCTCTACTTCCTTATCAGAGTTTCTGGGTATCCCCACTAAAGTAAATTACTTGCATTTGAATCCTTGTCTCGGGAGCTTCTTTTGGAAGAATCCACACTAAGATAATGTACTTGAAGTTATGTTGAGAAAGCTTATAATAGACCAAGTTTCCGAACCCACTCCACCCCACCAAGAACAACATGGAAAAATGGATGTGAAACAAACAAATAAAAAACTGAAGATATCAGAGAATGCCCAAGGCAGGCAGGATTTGAGAATTCAATAGCTAATAGTTAATATTTTCTGGGACTACTTTTTCATTCATTTTTTCCTTTATCAAAATTTCACTGATTATATACTAAATTTTAGGTGCTATGCCAAATACAGAGACTATAGCATTAAATAAGAAGCCTTTAAGGAGCTTAGAGTTAATTGAAAAAATAAATACACAAGCAAATACTTACATTAAATAATATTGGGTAGCAGTATCTATAGGGGATTATGCGTACCTGACTCATGTGCTTCTGGGAAAGTGTTAAGGTAAGTTTTGATAGCAGTTATGTTTGAATAAAATTTTATGAACTGGGTGGAATTTTCCCAGGTGAACCAGCTATGGTGAAACTAATTTATGCAAAAGGAATAGCATGATTAAAGGAACAATGGTATGAGGTTTAGTTTGACATAATTAAATATAAAATAAATAAGTAAATATAGGGTTCTGTTAGATAATAGCAGGAAGCAGGAATTAAATAGTGACATGTTCTGGTGTCAGGCTAAGTAGATCAGATTTTAGATTATGGATAATAACAGCATTTTTATACTTGGACATGAATGACCTTCATGCTTTCCCATTTTATTGGAGAGATAATATCAAGGTACTTCAAAAAGTTTGTGGAAAAATAGAAATAAAAGATAATACGAATCTTTCCCTGAATTTTTGAAGACATTTGTAAAATATCTAGAGCTACAGTTTTTTATTAAAAGATATTTCTGAGCTTTATGACTGCAGTACATGACACCTTTCTGAAATTCTGCTAGATTCGTCTAAAAGTTGATATAGATTATTTAGCCCAGTAATTGATGTAAACTACATATAAGATTTGTTAAAACAGGATTCATTATTTTAAAAATGACATAAATAAGGTGTGAATGCCAAACAAAGCAAGTCTGTTTCATTGTGTGGAAAACACAGGTTAATCTGTGCTAAAATAACTGCTTAAATTACACAATTAAATGTATTAAAATTGTCTATGGATAGTATACAGAGTTTTGAATGCATCACACACCAAGTGTTAGCAATATTTTAGCAGATTTTTTCCTAATGATCTTGGAGGAGATTGACATCCCTGGCTCATTGTAACACGAAGGAGCTTCTTTCGATTCAATATCCCCCAAATCTCTCTAGTTGGTGATATTCTGACCTACCTCAGGGGCTATTAATTGAGCTAGATGTTGGTACATATCTTTTTGATAGAGAAATTTTTTAAGTATAACAGTTGGATTGAAAGAAAATAAATAACATAACTGCATATACTGACCCATCGTCTTTGCTGGGAAGCCTGACAGCAGCTACCAGACGGGCAATAGGGAGGTCACTGCCTGCAGGGTTGACAGACTGAGAGCAGTCTGCTTCTCTTGTTTACCCTGGAACAAGAGCATATATAATAAACCACATGCCTCAGGCTCTCAGAATACAAAATCTGTTTTTCATAGCGGACTTGGGCTTTTTTTATATGAGGACTCAATTTCTAAACTCAAAACCAAGGAAGTTATATAGTAGCCCCAAAGTTTAAGAGCTGTTTATTTTCTATTTTAAATCTTTTTCTCATAGAATTGATGATTAGTTTTATTTCCTCTAAAATCTAAGACAAAATCAAAATATTAGATATAATACAGCTGGGTAAAAGCAATTGATACGTTTCTAAATAGCATTTTTTGTTGATGAGAAGAGTAGAGAGTTCAGAGTTTCATTAAGTAAGCCAATAGAAATGCTAATTAGTTAATTAACTCTTTGAGGAACGGAACTGTTCAATAATGTCACCATTATTTGACAGTGTAATACGATGATTTTTAAATCTCTTCCATAACTTTGAAAGGGCTAATAAATGACAAGCCTTTGTTAATATTAACCTATAAACAAAGTTTTTCCTCTGTTCAGTACCACCCCCATATTTCTGATTTTATTCTGCTCTGAGGTTGATTATAAACAAAAGTACATTTGTAGAAAGCTGCATATAAAATATGTACGAATGATAGCCTACAATGGACATTAAATAGTTCATATTTAGGGGATAATGCGAAGTAATTAAAGCAAGGAGCAGCAATGGTAGAAAGGAGAAAATAGAAGGAAAATATGTTGAAAGAGAAGGTAAAAATCTAAGACATATTTTCATTCCTAGAATTTCCTGCGTGGTCTGCATCATTCTTACCCTCCAGCTGCGGGGTGACCTGCCCTGTTCTCCAATTTACCTTCTCATCCAATTCTAACTTTCACTTCATGACCCCTCCCCACTCCCCTTACCCCCAACAATACCAGAAGTGTGAGCAGAGACTGTGGATAGGAGCTCTTAATAGTCAGAGAATGTGACTTTGAGTCTGGCATTATTTGGGAAACAGTAATTTTTTAATTTTACTTACTTGGCCCCTGACTTTCTCTGAAATGAGTAATAGTAAAGTCAAATCACAGATGACCAAACAATCATTTGAAGTTTCACTGAGTAAGACTTTAGGGGATGTGTTATAAATATGCTTCTCATATAATACTGTAGAAAGGTTAAATAAAATTTGTATTTCTTTTGAAACTAGCATATGAAAAAAAGAAAAGGTTGTCTCTTTTTCTTTCCAGAAATAGCATATTAGTATGTTTCTCAAAATTAATGGGACGTTTTCTCTTTTCTGACTATTATGTTTATTAACCTAATGAAATGATAATATTTTTATTAGTTAAATAAACATTTAAAAAAGTATTTAGTGACAAAAATATACTCGGAAAGTAATTAAATGAAACAATATTTTTTAGTCTTCCTAAAAAAATATTCAGGTTGGGAGAGGGAGGGGTCAAGATGGCAGAGTAGTTGGTTCCTGGTGTCACCCTCTCTCACAGAGCGACCAATTTGCAGCTTTTGAGGAGCAGCAAAAGAGGACCCAAGGTCTGTGCTGGAACGGATAGCAGCCGCCAGCCATGGGACCCCAGTTCAGGTTGCTCCCCATTTCCTAAAGATACTTTGGAGCTTTGGGCCCACATGCCCCAAACCTGCCAGCCAGAGAAAGCAGGCAGGGCCGGGGCAGGATTTCCCGCACAGGCTGTCCATCTCCATGAGTGACCTGGGAGGCACAGGTTCCCAAGCCCCAAGCCAGAGGAGCCAGTGAAAGCAGATGGGGTGGGAGTTTTGGCACAGGCCGTCCAGTCTCTGTGAGCAACCAGAGAGTCTCCAGGTTCCAGAGGCCCAAGCCAGAAGAGCTGGTGAATGCAGGCAGAGCAGGACTTCTGGCACAGACCGTCCATTTCCATGAGCGACCTGAGACAAATGGGCTTCCAAGCCCCAAGCCTGACAAGCCTGTGAAGGCAACTGGGGCGGGACTTCCAGCTCAGGCTGCCTGTCTCCTGAGTGACTTGAGAGGCTCTGGATTCCCACACCACTCGACCAGCTGGTGAAGGCAGGTTGGGTGGGAATTCCAGTCCAGGCTAGTTTCTGCTGTCCAGAAGCAGCAGACCATTCAGGATCCAAGCCAGACATCAGGGTGAAATGAGTGAACTGTGATACTTCTGGCCAAAATGACCAAACACCAAAGGAAAGAAACCAGAAATATGAAAAATCAAGAAAGTACATCTCCACCAAAAGAAATTAATAGCTTACAAGTGCTAGATCCTATACAACAGGAAGTCTTTGAAATGACAGACAAGGATTTTAGAATGACTATTCTAAGGAAACTAAATGAGATACAAGAAAACTCAGTGAAACAACAAAATGGAAAGAGAAAAAAACATATAGGATCTGAAAGGAGAAATGTAAAAAGAAATCAATGCCTTGAAAAAGAGTGTAACTGAGCTTGAGGAGCTGAAGGATTCATTCAAGAACATAAAAAATACAACAGAGACTTTAATCAGCAGACTTGAACAAGCAGAAGAGAGAATTTCTGACCTCAAAGATAAGCTGTTTAAATTATCACAGGCAGACCTGAAAATCAAAAAAAAAGAATCAAAAAAATTGAAGAAAAGTTAAGAGAGACAACTGACAACCTTAAGTGCTCAAAGATCCAAATCATGGGTATTCCAAAAGGGGAGGAAAAAGGAAATGGCAATGAAAATACACTCAATGAGATAACAGCAGAATACTTCCCAGAAATAGTGAAAGTCACAAATCCTCGGATTCAGGAAGCCCAAAGATCACCAAACGCATTCTACCCAAAAAGGTCCTCTCCAAGACATGTGATAATCAAACTAACAAAAATCAAAGACAAAGAGAGAATCTTAAAAGCTGCAAGAGAGAAGCGGCAAGTCACCTATAAGGGAGCCCCAATCAGAATAACATGAGAATTTTCATCAGAAACTCTGAAAGTCAGAAAAGAATGGGATGATATATTGAAAACACAAAAGGACAAAAACTGCCAGCCAAGAATATTATACTCAGCAAGGCTATCCTTCAGAAATGAAGGACAAATAGTATATTTCTCAGATAAACAAAAACTGTGGGAGTTCATTACCACATGACCAGCCCCACAAGAAATTCTCAAGGAAGTACTGGGTTTGATACCACAATAACAACAATCACTACCATGAATACATAAGAAAGAGCAATACCTACCAGCAAAACAATAATACTAACAAAAGAGAAAAAAAAATATTTTATCTATCACCCCAAGAAACCAAATACAGAAGACAAACAGAAAATTTGAAAGAAAGGAACAAAAGATACTTAAGACATCTAAACAAAAATCAGATAAATTCTAGGAGTAAATTAACACTTTTATTAATAACTCTGAATGTAAAGGGAATAAATTACCCATTCAAAAGACACAGACTGACTGACTGGATGAAAAGGATGGACCCAACAATATGCTGTCTCCAAGAAACTCACCTGACCTATAAAGACACACATAGACTAAGACTGAAAGGATGGAAAAACATGTATCATGCAAGTAGGAATGAAAAACGAGCTGGAGTAGCTACTCTTATATCAGATAAAAAAGACTTTAAGGCAAAAACCATTAAAAGAGAGGAAGATGGCCAATATATAATAATAAAAGGATCTATCCATAAAGAAGACATAACAAACATAAATATATATGCACCTAATGTTGGAGCAGCCAGATTTACAAAGCAAACACTATTAGATCTAAAGAAAGAACTAGACACTAACACCATAATAGTGGAGGACCTGAACACTCCACTCTCATCAGTGGACAGATCATCTAAGCAAAAAATTAACAGAGAAACACAAGATCTAAACAATACTTTAGACTAATTGGATTTGGCAGATATCTACAGAACATTCCACCCAACAACCTCAGAATATTCATTCTTCTCATCAGCACATGGAACATTCTCCAGGATAGACCACATGTTAGGTCATAAAACAAATCTTAACAAACTCAAAGAAATTGGAATAATTCCATGTATTTTTTCTGATCACAATGGATTAAAATTAGAAATCAATAATAAACAATACTATGAAAATTACACACACTCATGGAAATTAAACAACATAATACTTAACGGCATGTAGGCCCAAGAAGAAATTAAACAGGAAATCAAAAAATGTCTTGAAACTAATGAGAATAATGACACATCATACAAACCTGTGGGGTACTGCAAAAGCAGTTTTAAGGTGGAAATTTATTGCATTAAATGCTTACTTCAGAAGAATGGAAAGATGGCAAATTAATAACCTAACAGTTCACTTTAAAGATCTAGAAAAACAAGAACAATCCAAACCTAAAGTTAGTAGTCAGAAAGAAATAATTAAGATCAGAGCAGAACTAAATGAAATAGAAACAAGAAAAACATTACAAAAGATCAATGAAACAAAAAGTTGGTTCTTTGAAAAGATTAATAAAATTGACAAACCTTTAGCAAGACTAAGAAATGAAGAGAGAAGACCCAAATAACAAAAATGAGAAATAAAAAAGGTGAAATTACTGACACCTCAGAAACACAACAAATCATTAGAGACTACTGTACATAACTATATGCCAACAAATTTGAAAATCTGGAGAAAATGGATAAATTTCTGGATGCATACAAACTACCAAAACTGAGGCAAGATGATATAGAAAATATGAACAGAACAATAACAATAAAAGATATTGAAGGTGTTATCAGAGGGCTCCCAACAAAGAAAATCCCAGGAATGGACAGGTTCACTGCAGAGTTCTACCAAATCTGCAAAGTGGAACTGATACCAATTCTCTATAAACTGTTCCAAAAGATTGAAAAAGAGGCCATTCTCCCAAACTCATTCTATGAGGCAAATATCACTGTGATTCCAAAACCAGACAAAGATGCAGCAAAAGTAGAAAACTACAGGCCAATATCCTTGATGAATATAGATGCAAACATTCTCAAGAAAATGCTTGCTAACAGAATACAGCAACACATACAGAAAATTATACACCATGAACAAGTGGGATTCATCCCAGGGATGCACGGTTGGTTCAACATATGCAAATCAATAAATTTGATACACCACGTTAATAAAAGCAAAGACAGAAACCACATGATCATCTCTATTGATTTTGAAAAGTCATCTGACAAAATTCAACGCCCTTTCATGATAAAGACTCTCTACAAGTTACGCATAGATGGAAAGTATCTCAACATAATTAAAGCCATATATGATAAGCCCACTGCCAATATCATCCTGAACGGGGATGTGCACAGTCACCACTCCTATTCAAAATAGAGTTGGAAGTACTAGCCAGAGCAGTCAGAGAAGAGAAGGAAATAAAGGGCATCCAGATAGGAAAGGATGAAGTCAAGCTATCCCTTTTTGAAGATGATATGATCCTATATATTGAACAGCCTAAACCTTCTATAAAAATCTCCTAGAATTGATAAATGAATTCAGCAAATTTGCAGGGCACAAAATCAACACACAACTCTCAGTAGCATTTCTATACTCCACCAAGGAAGAGGCAGAAAAAGAAATCAAGAAAGCTAGCCCATTTACAATAGCCACCAAAAAAATAAAATATTTAGGAATAAACCTGACCAAGGATAGGAAAAGTCTCTATTAAGAGAACTACAAACCACTCTTGAGAGAAATTAAAGAGGACACAAGAAGATGGAAAGATATCCCATGCTCTTGGATTGGAAGAATTAACATTGTGAAAAATGTCCATATTACCCAAAGTGATCTACAAATTCAAAGAAATCGCCATCAAAATTCCAATGACATTTTTCTCTGAGATGGACAAGGTATTGAGACATTTTTATGGAACAACAAAAGTCCACACATAGCCAAAGCAATCCTGAGCAAAAAAAAAGTAAAGCTGGCGGCATAACACTACCTGATTTTAAACTATATTACACAGCTATAATAACCAAAACAGCATGGTACAGGCATAAAAACAGACACAGATCAATGGAACAGAATAGAGAACCCAGAAATTAATGCATATTCCTCCAGTCATCTGATCTTTGACAATGGCAGCAAGTCTACATACTGGGGAAGAGACTGCCTTTTCAACAAATGGTGCTGGGAAAACTGGATAATCATATGTAGGAGAATGAAACTAGACCTATATCTTTCACCATATACCAAAATCAATTCAAAATGGATTAAAGAATTAAATATACATCCTGAAACAATAAAACTCCTTAATGAAAATATAGGGGAAGCACTCCAGGAAGTAGGAGTGGGTACAGAATTTATGAGTAGGACCCCCAAAGCACAGGCAACTAAAGGTAAAATAAACAAATGGGATTATATCAAACTAAAAAGCTTCTGCACAGCAAAAGAAACAATCAACAGAGTACAAAAACAATCAACAGAGTGGGAGAAAATATTTGCAAAAAATACCTCTGACAAAGGATTAATATCCAGAATATACAAGGAACTCACACAAGTTTAGAACAAAGAAACAATTAACCCAATTAAAAAAATGTGCAAAGGAGCTGAACAGACATTTCTCAAAGGAAGATATATGAATGGCTAACAGACACATGAAAAAGTGCTCAATATCACTTGACATCCAGGAAATGTGAATCAAAACCACACTGAGATACCATCTCACTCCAGTTAGAATAGCTATCATCCGAAAGACTGAGAACGATAAGTGCTGGAGAGGTTGTGGAGAAAAAGGAACTCTCATCCACTGTTCATAGGGCTGCAAAATGGTGCAGCATTATGGAAAATGATATGGAGGTTCCTCAAACAATTTCAGATAGATTTTACATATGACCTATGATCCCACTGCTTGGAATATACCCAGAGGAATGGAAATCATCATGCCAAAGGGATACCTGTACCCCAATGTTTATTGCAGCTCTATATACAATAGCCAAGAGCTGGAACCAGCTCAAATGTCCATCATCTGATGAGTGAATAAGGAAACTGTGGTACATCTACACAATGGAATACTACTCTGCTATAAAAAAGAACAAAATACTACCATTCACAACAACATGGATGGACTTAGAGAAAACTATATTAAGTGAAACAAATCAGGCACAGAAAGAAAATTAACACATGTTCTCACTAATTTGTTGGAGCTAAAAATTAATAATTTAATGAACACAAAATCAAATAAAGGGTGGAGGGAAGAAAGACTAACCAAAAAAATTCCTTGAACTATTTAAGCCAAGTGCACAAATACGATGTGTGCGGGGCGAGGGGGAGAAGAAGAGGTAAAGGGGCATTAAAATCAACTACAATGTATTTTGAGAAGTAAAATAAAATTAAATTAAATTTTAAAAAATTCAGGTTGCAATAAAATTAAATGCAAGAGTTCCGGTGGTCAAGATGGCAGAACAAGCAGTCCCCAGCATCTTTCTCTCCCACAATTCAACAAATTTACAATGATTAAAATGTAACATCAGCAAAGCTGGGGCCACTGGAGCTCAGGTGAAGATGAAGAGAAAGCTATGGAAGTCATGAAGGCAGGAGATACCACAATGAGAGAAAGAAAAAACTGCTCTCAGCCTTTTGGCCCACAGCTGCTTTAATGCTGGAGTGCATATAGAGCAGCAACAGGCAGAAGCTGCACTGTGCCTTTTAGATGGAGTTACTCGGAGGTAGAAGGGGAGAAGAGGACTTTGATGGCCCCCAGGACACCAAGACCACTGATAGGGTTCCTGTGGACCCACGCAGGAGCAAGGAGCCAGAACAGCTGAAAAAGGGTAGCCATTCAGAGGCTGGTGAGTCAACGCAGGGGACCAGTGAAGGGCCTGTCCCTTCGGAAGTGTTTGGAGCACAGGCAAGGGGGAGGACAGACCTACTGGGAGAATACTGGGGCACAGCAAGGACAGCTGATCCGCCTCCCAATCAGTGCAGGACCACTCAGAGGAGACTGGTCAGGAATGCAGAATTGCATGGGGTGCAGTTTAGTGAAAAAACTCAGGCCCAGATGAGAGTTTCTACAAACCTAGGCACACCAAGTATCTGGAGAACTTGAAGTACCTATAAGGTCAACCATTAAACCCTGAGCTGCACAAAAAGTCTTCCCTAGGGAAACAGCAGCAAAGCAGCAATTTAGCTCAACCACACAGCTCAAGTACTGGTTCCCACAGGAAGTTCCTCTGTGTTAGAAGTAAGCAAAAGACAAAAAATTAGTTCTGGCCCAGGCACACCACCAATGCCTTGGGGCCCACCAGAGGACATGAGGCATGAGGCCAGTGGCAGGACCCCTGCCCACAACCAGTCACACCACCAGCACCTTGGGGCCCCACCCAGGAACCCGAGGATTGGAGCCAGGGACTGGACCCCACTCCCACATCCAGGCACATCACCAATGCCTCAGGGCCCATCCAGGGATCCAGGGCATGGAGAATGGGACTGGACTCCCCTTCCACAACCAGGCAACCCATGCCAGTGCCTTGGGGCCTGAATCAGGCTCACTGCACCAGAGCCTCAATGCTCACCTGGGGACGTGGGACATGGAGAAGGGGTCCATACCCCCTCCCACAACTAGGCTCACTGTGCCAGCACCTTGGAGCCCATCTGGGTACCCAGAGCATGGAGAAGGGGACTGGAACCTCCCTCCCACAGCCAGGCACACAGCACCAGTGCCTCAGGGCCCGTCCAGAGACCTGAGTCATGGAGAAGGGGACCAGACCTCCCTCCTACAAACAGGCTCACTGAACCAGCACCTTGGGGCCTGCCCAGGGACCCAGGATATGGAGCTGGGGACCGGACCCCACCCCCACAAGCAGGCACACCTTGCCAGAGCCTTGGGACCCACCCAGGGACCTGTGGCATGGGGAAGGGGACCGGATCCTCCTCCCACAACCAGACACCTCATGCCAGCACCTCGGGGCCCACTTGGGGACCTGGGACATGGAGAAGGGGACCAGAGTTCCCTCCCACAACCAGGCTCACTGCACCAGCACCTTGGTGCCCACCCAAGGACCTGGGGTATGCAGATGGGGACTGGTCCTCCCTCCAACAGCCAGGCACACTTTGCCAGTGCCTTGGGGCCCAACCAAGGACGCAGGGCATGGAGAAGGGGACAGGACCCCCCTCCCACAACCAGGCACCCTGGGCCAGTGCCTCAGGGCCCACTCGGGACCCAGGACATGGAGAAGGGGACTGGAAGCCCCTCCCACAACCAGGCTCACCATGTCAGCACTGTGGGGCCCACCCAAGGACCTGGGACATGGAGAAGGGGATTGGACACCCCCTCCCACAACTAGACTCACTGCACCAGCACCTTGGGGCCCACCCAGGGACCAAGGGCATGGAGAAGGAAACTGGACCCCCCTCCCACAACCAGGCACCCCATGTCAGCACCTTGGTGCCCACCTGGCAACCCACGGCATGGAGAAGGGGTCTGGACCCCCCTTCCACCACCAGGCTCACCATGCCAGTGCCTTGGGGCCTGTCTGGTGACCTGGGGCATGGAGAAGGGGACCGGACCCTCCTCCCACAACCAGGCTGTGCCAGTGCCTCAGGACCCACTTGGGGTCCTGGGGTATGGGGCTGGGGATCAGATATTCTCCACAACCAGGCACACTGCCAGTGCCAAGGTGCATGCCCAAAACATCTTCTCCATGTGGGTGGCCCACCACACCCACCATGATAACCATGGCTGCCGTGAAGGCAGCTAAATGCCACAACAACCATGCAGATTGCCTGCCAGCCACTGTAGTGTCTTAACAAAAGGAGAATCACCAGCAGAGATAAAGAAAGGAGGAGGATCTCTCTCTCTCCACAGAGACCATTTAAGTGTAATAGAAGAGGCATCTGCTCTATGATAGTACTGGGGGACCTGATCACACCTTTCAGCATTGGACAGATCTTTTGGGCAGCAAATAAATAGAGTAACCATTATTCTTTCAGAGGGTGAGAAGAAATCTAGGGTGATTAGAGGGGGGTGGGGAGAGAAAGGGGGTTGGGAGAGATTGGACAAGGGGCATAAAGAATAATTACAATTTGTAACAATATATATGCTAGTAATATTGATTTGATCAACATATCCCAATGTTGAACCCCCAAAATTTGTATAATCAATTTTGATTCAATAAAAATTTTAAAAAAAACAATTAAATGCAAGTTCATATGGGAACCAAATTAATCCAAAATTCCTAATACAGTAAGTAGGTATTGAGGCTATTATATAAAGTTAACTAAAAATGGAAAAATGTCTCCATAAAGTTATTCATTGCCACTCAGCAATAACTCCAATAACTTACGTCATTCCACATTATTCAATTATTTTTTTTACACATTGCCTTTATGTGTCATTATTTTTTTAATGTTCAAATCAGGATAATTAGTAGATTCATCATTATACAATGTAGTTGATTTTCGTGGCCCTTTACCAATTCCTCCCTTTCCCCACTCTCTCTCCCTGTATCCCACACCAGGCAATCTTAGTTCTGTTCTCACCTCTTAAAAAGCTGAACATATTATTGTGATTGTATCTTTTTTTTTTCTTTTTTTCTTTCTTTATTTTTATTAGCTCCCACATGTAAGTGAGGACATGCAGTATTTCTCTTTCTCTGCCTGGCTTATTTCTCTTAACATGATTTTCTCTAAGTTCATCCATGTTGCTGAGAATGGCAGAATTTCATTTTTTTTTTATGGCAGAGTAGTATTTTGTTGTATAAATATACCATATTTTCCTTATCCACTCATCTGATGATGGGCATTTAGGTTGGTTCTGACTCTTAGCTATTGTAAATAGAGCTGCAATAAACATGGGAGTACAGGTATCCCTTTAACATGATGATTTCCATTCCTTTGGGTATATACCGTGCAGTGAGATTGCTGGGTCATATGGCAGTTCTACCGGTAGTTGCTTGAGGAAACTCCATACTGTTTTCCATAATGCCTGCACCGTTTTACAGTTCCACCAACACTGTAGAAGGGCTCCCCTTTTTCTGCATCCTCTCTAGCATTTGTTATTCTCTATATTTTTGATAATAACCAATCTAACTGAAGTGAGATGATATCTCAATGTGGTTTTGATTTTCATTTCCCAGATGCTGAATGATACTGAGCATTTTTTCATGTGTCTGTTGGCCATTTGTATATCTTCCTTTGAAAAATGCCTGTTCAGCTCCTTTGCCCATTTTTAAATTGGATTATTTGTTTTTCTGCTGTTAAGTTGTTAGAGTTCCTTGTATATCCTGGATATTTAATCCTTTGTCAGATACACATATTGCAAATATTTTCTCCCATTCTGTAGACTGACTTTTCACTCTGTTAATTGTTTCCTTTGCTGTGCAGAAGCTTTTTAGTTTGATATAATTCCACTTGCTTATTTTTCCTTTTGTTGACTCTACTTTTGGGGTTGTATTCATAGTCTTTGCCCAGTCCTACTTCCTGAAGTTTTTCTCCTATGTTTTCTTTTAGGGGTTTTATAGTTTCAGGAAATATATTTAATTCTTTAGTTCACTTTGAGTTGATTTTGGTATTTGGTGAGAGTATGGGTCTAGTTTCGTACTTCTACATATGGATGTCCAATTTTCCCAGCACAATTTATTGAAGAAGCAGTCATTTCCCCAGTGTATATTCTCAATATCTTTCTTGAAGATCAGTTGGCTGTAGGTATATGAGCTGATTTCTGGGTTCTCTATTCTGTTCCATGGCCCTTTGGTCTATTTATATGCCAGTACCATACTGTTTTGGTTACTATAGCTTTGTAGTACTATTTGAAGTCACGTAGTGTTATGCCTCTGGCTTTAATTTTCTTGCTTAGGATTGCTTTGGCTATTCAGCGCCTTTTGTTTTTCTATATGAATGTGAATATTGTTTTTTTTTTTATTTCTGTGAAGAATGTCATTGGTATTTTGAGGGGGATTCCATTAAATATGTAGATCATTTTGAGTAATATGGACATTTTCACAATGTCAATTCTTCCGATCCAAGGGCATGGAATATATTTCTATCCTCTTGTGTCCTCTTTAATTTCTTCCATCAGGGATTTGTAGTTCTCACCATAGAGATCTTTCACATCCTTGGTTAACTACATTCTTAAGTATTTTATTTTTTAGGTGACTATTGTACATGGGCTAGCTTTCTAGATTTATTTATCTGCTAGTTCATTGCTGGAATATTAAAATGCTACCTATTTTTGTGTATTGATTTTGTGTCCTAAAACTTTGCTGAAATTTTTTATCATCTCCAAGCATTTTTTTGCAAAGTATTTAGGCTTCTCCATACATAGGATCATATCATCCAGAAACAGGGACAATTTGACTTTGTGTTTCCTAATCTGGATGTCCTTTATTTCTTTCTATTCCCTGATTCCTCTTGTTAGTACTTCCAGTACTATGTTCTATAATAGCGGTGAGAGTTAGCATCCTTGTCTTGTTCCTTTTCTAAAGGAAAAATCTTTTAGATCTTTCCCATTCAGGCTTATATTGACCATGGGGTTATCATACATGGCACTTATTGTGCTGTAATACCTTACTTCTATAGCTAATTTGTTGAGAGTCTTTATCAGGAAGGGATATAATTTTGTCAAGTACTTTTTCAGCATTTCTTGAGATAATTATGTTTTTTTATCTTGATTTTGTTGATATGATGTATTACATTTATTGATTTGTGTACGTTGAACCATCTTGGCATCCCTGGGATGAATCCCACTTGATTGTGCTGTGCAATTTTTTGGATGTGTTGCTTTATTCTATTTTCTAATATTTTATTGAAGATTTTGCATCTATATTCATCAAAGATATTGGCCTATAGTTTTCTTTTGTTGTTATCTGTTTGTCTGTTTTTGGTATCAGAGTGATGTTTGCCTCATAGAATGAGTTTGGGAGAATGGCCTATGCTTCAATTTTTTAAAATAGTTTGAATAGAACTTGTATTAATTCTTCTTTAAATGTTTGGTAGAATTCAGCCATAAAGCCATCTGGTCCCATCTTTTCTTTGCTGGGAGATTACTGATCACAGCTTCAATCTTTTTGATTGTTATTGGTCTGGTCAGTTTTTCTATTTCTTCTTGGTTCAGCCTTAGTAGTTTGTATTTTTCCATAAATTTATCCATTTCCTTCAGATTTTCAAATTTGTTGGTGTATAGTTGTTTATAATAGTCTCTAATGATTCTTTGTATTTCTGTGATATCAATTGTAAAGTCTCCTTTTTTATTTCTAATTTTTGTTATCTGTGTGGCTTTTCTTTTCTTTTTTTAGTTAACCTAGCTAATGGCTTGTCAATTTTGTTTATCTTCACAGAAAACCAACTTTTTGTTTCATTGATCTTTTGTATCAATTTTTAGATTTCTATTTCATTTAGTTCTGCTCTGATCTTAATTATTTCTTTCCATCTACTAACCTTGGGGTTGGATTGTTCTTGTATTTCTAGTTCTTTGACTTGTAGCTTTGTTGGTTTATTTGCAATCTTTCTATTCTTCTGATGTAAGTGCTTATTCTGATAAACTTTCCTCTTAGTACTGCTTTTGTAGTATCCCACAGGTTTTGGTATGGTGTTTCATTTTCATTAGTTTCAATAAATTTTTGGATTTCCTGTTTAATTTCTTTTTGGACCCATATGTCATTCAGGAGAATGTTGTTGAATTTCTGTGTGTTTGTATGGTTTCCAGAATTTTGTTTTTGATTTCTAGTTTTAATTAATTGTGGTCTCAAAAATACATGAAATAATTTCAATTATTTAAAATTTGTTGAGACTTAATTTGTGACCTAACATGTGGTCTATCTGGAGAGTGCTAAATGTGCCAGGGGGAAGACAAACTTGCAAACACCTAGCGCAAGAGATTATGTGTAGAAAAATGGGACATCTAAAGCCCAAAGAAGAAGCAACAACAAAAGTACTGCTTTAAAGTAAATTTATTGCTAAAGTCTCATATTAAAATAAAAGAAAGATCTCAAATCAGTAACCTACATTTACAACTCAAAGAAATAAAAAGGAATAGCAACCTAATCTCAAAGCTAGCAGAAGGAATGGAATAATACATATTAAATATAAACAAATTGGAGAATAAAAAGACCATAAAGAAAATCAAGAAAAGCAAGAGTTGGTTCTTCATAAAGATCATCAAAATTGACAAACTTTTAGCTAGATTGACAAAAAAAGAGAGAGAAATCTCAGAAGTGAAAGTGGGGACGTTACTACTGATTTTAGAGAAATAAAAAGGATTATAAAGCAGTACTATAAGTGATTGATGACAAAATGAATAATCTATATGAAATTGAAAAAAAAATTCTAAAAACACATAGCCAATCAAGACTGAATAATGATGAAATAGAAAATCTAAATAGACCTTTATAGTGTAAGGAGATTAAATCAGTTATCAGAAACTGCTCAAAAAATAAAAGCCCAGGAACAGAAGTCTTCACTGGTGAATTCAACCAAACAATTAAAGAATAATAAAAAGCAATCCTTCTCAACTCTTCCATAAAATTGAAAAGGAGAGAACACTTCCTAACTTATTTTAGGAGACAAGGATTTCCTTCATATCAAAGCCAGACCCTACAAAACCCTACAAGAAGAGAAAAAACAGTACCCTTTATAAATATTGATGCAAAATTAATTACTCCACAAAATACTAGCAAACACATTTCAACAGCATAGTAAAAGAATTATACACCATGAAGAAGCGTGATTTATTTCTGGTATGCAAGGATGATTGGATATAAAAAATCAATTGGTATAATACACCACATCAACAGAATGAAGGAAAAAAATCATGATCATTTCAATTGATACAGAAGAAACATTGGACACAATTCAAACCTCTTTCATGATGAAAATATTTGACAAATTAGGAATGGAAATTAACTACTTCTGTATAATAAAGGCCATATATGAAAAGCCCACAGCTGACACCATTTTTAATGGTGAAAGATGGAAAGCGTTTTCTCTAAAATGGGGAACAAGACAAAGATATTCACTTTTGCCCTGATTTTCAACATAGAATGGGAAGTTTTAGTCAGAAAAATTAGGCAAGAAAAAAGAAAACACATGCAACTTAGAAAAAAAGAAGTATAATTATCTTTGTTCACAACTGACATGATTTTAAATGAGGGGACTTCAAAAGGTTCATGAGAAAAAGATTTTTATTTTTTGCCTTTTCATTTACTTTAATAGATTAATAACTGCCTGATATACTTGTCAAATGGATGAAAGCATATGCAAATGCACATTTTAGTTTAATTTTATTATTATTATTATTATAACATAAAAAAATTAAATTAAAAAAACTTTTGCACAGCAATCAACAGAGTAAAAAGAGAACCTACTGAATGAGGGAAAATATTTGCAAACCATACTTCTGACAAGGGATTAATATCCAGAATATACAAGTAACTCGAACAACTTCACAATAAAAAAAATAAATAATCCAATTAAAAAATGAGCAAAGGAGCTGAATAGACATTTTTGAAAGGAAGACATATAAATGGCCAACAGGAACATGAAAAGGTGCTCAACATCACTAATCATCAGGGAAATGAAAATTAAAATGACATTGAGATATCATTTCACCCCCGCTGGACTGTCGATTATGCATAAGATTGAGAATAACAAATGCTAGATGTGGAGAAAAGGGAACTCCTCTATGCTGTTGGTGTGTCTGTAAATTAGTACAGCCATTATGGAAAACATTATAGAGGTTTCTCAAACAATTACAGATAGAACTACTACAAGATCCAGCAATCCCACTTCTGTGTATATACCCAAAGGAATGGAAATAATCATGTTGAAGGGATACCTGTACTCCTGTGTTCATCACAGCTCTATTTACAATAGCCAAGATATGGAACCAACCTAAATGTCCTTTGATGGATGACTGGATAAGGAAGATGTGGTATATATACACAATGGAATACTACCAAGCCATTAAAAAGAATGAAATTCTGCCATTTGCAGCAACATGGATGGGCTTGGAGAAAATTAGGTTAAGTGAAGCAAGTCAGGCACAGAAAGAGAAATACTGCATGTCCTCACTCATATGTGGGAGCTAAGAAACAAAGAAAGACTATAATAAAATGTTGAACTTTCAGAAGGAGAAAACAGACTTATAGTTACTAGTCGTGGGAAAGGGGGAGGGGGCGAGAGGAGAGGGAGTGATTGGCTAAGAGACACAAAAAGTATTTATGATTTGTAATGATGAACATGCTAATAATATCGATTTGGTCATCACATATTGTACACTAATACTGATAGTCAACTCTGTACCCCATAAGTATGTATAAATAAAAATAATTTAAAACAGAAAAAATAGATTTAAAAGATAAAAATAAAAAATATAAACTTTATTTCACAACATAAGCTCCATCAAGTTCAAGGTAATATCAGCCTTTTAGTCCATTCCTAAAGAACTGAGGGTCTTGGGAATTTAACCATGACAATGTAATCTTTATTACATTATTAACTGAAGAAAAGTGGGTACCCTTTAAAATTTTTTTTGAAATTAGGAAACAAAAAGAAGGAGCAAAATAAAGACTGTAAGGTAGATGCCTACTGATTTCCCATCAAAACTCTCACAAAAGTGCTCCCATTTGCTGAGAGAAATGAGCAGGAGCATTGTCCTGGTGAAGAAAGCCTCTCTGATGAAACTTTTCCAGGTGTTTTTCTGCTAAATCTTTGGCTTTCTCAAAACACCCTCATAATAAGCAGATGTTATTATCCTTTGGTCCTTCAGAAAGTCAACAAGCAAAATGCCTTGAGCATCCCACAAAACTGTTGCCATGACCTTTGCTGCTGACTGGTTCACTTTTGCTTTGACTGGACCACTACTACTTCTTGGTAGGCATGGCTTTGACTGTGCTTTTTCAGGATTGTACTAGTAAAGCCATGTTTCATTTCCTGTTACAATTCTTCAAAGAAATGCTTCAGGATCTTGATCCCACTTGTTTAAAATTCCTATTGAAAGCTCAGCTCTGGTCTGTGGCTAATCTGGGTACAACAGTTTTGTCACCCATTGAGCAGAAAGTTTGCTGAACTTTAATTTTTTAGTCAGAATAGTGTCAGCCGAACCAATGTGTATGGTGTTGGCTATTGTTTCTGCTGTTAATTGTCTATCATCTTCAATTAGGGCATGAACAAGATTAATTTTTTCTCACAAATTGATGTGAATGCTCTGCCACTGTCGGCTTCATCTTCAATATCATCTCATCCCTTCTTAACATGAGTTATTCATTTGTAAGTGGCTGATTTCTTTGGGGCATTTTCCGCATAAACTTTCTGTAAAGCGTCAATGATTTCACCATAAATTTGATACTTGTTCTTGCTTCAATTTTAACAAAATTCATGTTGCTCTGATAGAGGCTCTTTTCAAACAGTCTTATTCTTCTCATGCCTCAAACTAGATCCTGCTCAGACATGTTATAACAAGTTAGTATGATTTTATTTTGGTGCTAAAAAATTTGAAATATATGCATAATTTTTTCATAATATGCATTTTAATGAATTTTTTAAAGTCCTCTCATTTTTATAAAACAATAAAGATCTCCACCCCAACCCCCACACAAAACTGTTAGAACTAACAGGAATTCAGCAAAATTGCAGGATACAAAATCAACATGTAAACATCAGTTGTTTTTCTATATAGTAACAATGAATAATTTGAAAAGCAAATTTGGAAAACAATTTTATTCACAATATCAACATAAGGAATGAAATTTTTAAGAATAAACTTAACCGAGAAGTCAATCAACTTACATGGAATAATATGAAATATATTCGTTATTTGTCCCCAGTTGCTGTTGCAGAGCTCCTCAAATCCTTGGGATTTCCTGTGATAGAAATGTTTCTTGTTATTCATAACCAGCCCCTTTTAATCACACCTGAGTTTATGCTAATGTGGTGACATGCAGTGAGACCCCTAGATAGTCTCCAGCTGGGAATCCTCACCAGAAAGACCAGCTGATTAGAGGATTGAAACTTTCAGCCCCACCCAACAACCTTCTGGAAAGGATGAGGGCCGGGAGACTAACCTCTATAAAAATTCTTGGATGACAAGATTTGATGAGCTTCCAGGTTGATGAACATGTTGAGATGCTGATAGGGTGGCCCTTCCCCCCAACCCCAATACCTTGCCCTATGCATCTCTTCCATGTGGCTGTTCCTTGGCTGTATCCTATTAAATAAATTAGTAAATATAAATAAAGTGTTTCCCTGAGTTCTGTGAATCATTATAGCAAATTATGGAACCCAAGGAGTGGGTCTTGGAAACCCCCAATTTACATCGGGATTAAATTGTAGGGCACCCAGCTGATATTTACATAGTTGAAGAATTGCTTGGTGTGGTGGGTTGAGGGGGGGGAGCATGTCTGTTGTCAGAAATGTTGTGTGAGACTAGAGGGGCAGAGTATTTCCCCAGAACTTGTAAATTAAAAATGACAAAATGTTGCTGAAAAAAATTAAGACACAAGTAAATAAAAAGACATATATCCCACATTCATGAATTGACAGATTTACTATTGTTAAATCTGTAGAGTCAATGCAATACCTATCAAAATCTCAATAACATTATTAGCAGAAATAGAAAAACCCATTCTAAAATGCATATGGAAACTCATAGTACCCTGAAAGCCAAAATCATCCTGAAAAGATGACCAGAATTAGAAGTCTCATACTTCCTGATTTCAAAAGTTACTAAGGCTACAGTAATCAAATCATTGTGGTACTGTCATAAATACAGATGTATAAACCAATGGAATAGAATAAAGATCTCAGAAATAAACCCTCACATGTATTGTCAAATAATCTTCAACAAGGATGCCAAGATCATTCAATGGAGAAAGGACAGTCTTTTTAACAAATTGTGTTGGGAAAATTGGCTACCCACTTGAAAAGAGTGAAGTAGAGACTTTAAACCATACACAAAAAATAACTCAAAATAGATCAAAGACCGAAATGTAAGAACTAAAACTATAAAACTTTTAGAAGAAAAAATAGAGGAAAACTTTATAACATTGAATTTAATAATGATATCTTGGCTATAATGCCTATAGCACAGGCAATAAAAGAAAAAAAATAGATAAATTAGACTTCATCAAATTTAAAAAGATTAATGTGTCAAAGAATACTATCAACAGAATGTAAAGGCTATCCAAAAAAATGGGAGAAAAATATTTGCAAATCATATAGGAGAGTACTTCAAAAAGCTTATGGAAAGATTTATATTACCTTTTAATTCTGTTTTTCCCTGAACTTTTTGAAGTATCCTTGTATCTGATAATGGGTTAATATCCAGAATATGTAAAGAATTTCTACAAATTAACAACAACAACAAAAAGAAACAATCCAATTTATAAATGGATAAAGACATTGAGTATATATCCCTCCAACGAAGATATAAAAATGGCCAACAAGCACATGAAAAGATGTTCAATATCACTAATTATTAGGGAAATGCAAAACAAAGCCACAAATCAAAATCACTACCTCATACCCACTGAATAGCTATTTAAGGAAGGAAGGAAGAAAAGTAGGAAAGAAAGTAAATAAAATAAATGTTGGTGAGGATGTAGAGAAATTGAAACCTTTCTGCCTTGCTGATAGGAACATAAAATGGTGCAGCCACTGTTGAAAACAGTATATTGTTTCCTCAAAATTTAAACATGGTATTACTGTATGATCCAGCAATTCCACTTCTGGATATATATCCAACATAATTAAAAGCACGGGCTGGAACAGATTTGTACACCAATGTTTACATCAGTATTATTTACAATAGCATAAACAAAATGTGATATATTCATACAATCGATTATTTTTCAGCCCTAAAAAGAAATAAAATTTTGCCACATGCTACAACATAGACCAAACTTGAGGAAATTAATGTAAGTGAAATTAGCCAGGCATAAAATAACAAACATTGTATGATTCCACTTACATGACTTACCTAGAATATTTAAATTCATAGAGACACAAAATGGAATGGTAATTGTCATGGGCTGGAGGTAGAGAGAAATGGGGAGTTACTGTTTAATATGTACAGAGTTTCAATTTGGGGAAGATACAAAAGTTCTGGAGATAGATGGTGGTGATGTTTGTAGAACAATGTGAATGTACTTAATGGCACTAAACTGTACACTTCTAAATGGTTAAAATAGTCAATTTTATGTTATTTATATTTTACCACAATTTTAAAAAAAAACTCAAAAAAATTATTGTGGCTTAAAATATGGAAAATGGATTTCAAAAGGGCAAGAGTGAATATTAAGAAATCAGTTATAAGTCTTGTTTACTGCAGTCTCATGAAGTTGTACTGTACTCGTAACTTGTATTAGAGGCTACTACAATGCCTATTTCTATAGAAAGATTGCCCAAAAAGTGGTAGCTAGCACTTTTAGAAATACTAGATTTGGTACAAAGGAAGAGTACTAAGTGAATTAACTCTACTGCAAAATGCATAAAAGTTTACAGGAGAATGCAGATTAATGATCATAAGAGGAACAGAACTGGGTTTGTAACCAGAAGCAAGGCCCCTATAGGATTAATACCTGTGCACCCCTGAAAAGAAGGGAATATTTTAATGATTGAGGAACAGAAATCAGAAAAACTTTGCCTCAAAAAGGATGCCTGCCCCTGTGACATGTACTAGGCATTTTTAGTGGAATGTCAATGTTTTGCAAGGAGGGCAGGGAGAAGAGGGAACTGCTTATATGTTTTGCCCATTCTGGAAGCAGCATTTTGATTCTACTTCCTCATCTGGGTATCTTTACAGGCCTAGAAAGGTACTTCATATATAACATTAACTAGAAGTGTTTGTCCTTCAATACCTATAAGCCCCACACTCTGTAATAAGAAAAATTGTAAACATGAACTGATATGAATACTTATGTACAAAAAGCTATACAGGATAAAGGATATACAGTTGATTTTGATATATGAGTCTCTCTAGTGACAGCCCTTACTACTAGTGTAAGCAGGATAAGAGACTCTGGCTCTGGTCTGCTCAAGTTCGTCTTCTGTGTGTCCCAAGTTTTCCTGGTTTCCTGTGGCCGTTTTTGCATTAAGATTTTCCACATCTCACTTCATAAATAGCCCTTATTATTGAGCCTTAGTCTAAGTCAGTGCACTTTATTGAAGTTCATTCTTTAGGGTTTAGCTTTTATTTGTGGACTGTGAGATATACTGTGTCATACTGCAGCTCCTTTTAACCCACATTCTGTCTTCTCTCTCTGCAGGGATCTGGTTTACTCTACTCTGGCAGCTGCATTCTCTCTCCGTGCTGTGAAGACAAAGACAGTTTTAACCCCACGCTTTTTCGAGGAGAGTCTTATCCTGCTATGAATTCAAACTGATATGCAATACTCCCTACCCCACCCACCCATGCTGAGCCTGTGTGCACACGTGCTTGCACACATGCACACACATACATACACACAAACATACATGTACATTTGCACACTGCCATGACACTTTCTAACACCAATCTATAGGCATAGAAGCTATGGATCTTTACATTTAATAGCCTTAAAACAAATGACATAGCTTTGGACTTTTTTGATATAATTACAATGCTAGGATACATGTAGCCATGTCCTTTGAATTTTAGTTTAGTTCTTTAAACACAGAAGAAAAATGGAAGCAGTCTTTCCTTAGATCATGGGGCCAGGGAGAGCCATCATCTCAAACTGGTAAATATTCAGTGGCTAGTTAGCCCAAATTCTAATAGCAAAACAAATGAAAGTGTGCGTGACTGGAAAGATGAAGTTCTCAAGTCATAACTGCTCTGGGAACACTGGCCCTAAACAAATACTCCCCCTGTATTAGTCAGGGTTCTCCAGAGAAACAGAACCAATAGGATGTAGATATAGAAAGAGACTTATTATGGGCATTGGCTCATGAGATTATGGAGGCTGAGAAGTTCCACAATGTGCTATGTTCCTGAGCCTCCATTTTTTTTTTTTTTTTTTTTTTGTATGTGCCCAGCAGTAAGATTGCTGGATCTTTTGTTTGTTTGTTTATTTTATCATTACACAATGTAAACATTTTTTGTGGCTCTTTAACAATTTTGTCCTAACTCCCTTCCCCATCCCCCTTTCCCACCTCTGGTGGCATCAGTTCCATTTTCTCCTTTTGAGAGTTCAAGAAATTATTGTTATTATTGTATCATTCTTTCTTTTTGATTATTTTTTTTTTCAGCTCCCACTTATAAGTGAGGACATGCGTATTTCTCTTTCTGTACCTGGCTTATTTCACTTAGCATAATTTTCTCTGAGTTCATACATGTTGCTATGAATGGCAGAATTTCATTCCTTTTTATGGCAGAGTAGTATTCCATTGTGTATAGACTCCACATTTTCCTTATCCAGTCATCCATCGATGGACATTTAGATTGCCAGTGAGGTCTGGAGTGTCTGCAAAGGGGATCTGAAGAATGGGTATGATTATATTCTACTAGTTGTCAAGAGCACTATTCCAATTCCTTTTACTGAGCATTTGCTATGCTTATTGCATATGCTGTATGTTTATATATTTATATATTACATGGCTCTCTCAACATTAGAGAGTCAGAGATGAGAGAGTATATATTTCAGGTAGTTAATTGTTACTTATCTTTCAGATCTCAGACCAGATGTCAGTTCTTCAGGTAAGTCCTTCTTGTTTCATCTCTCTTTACCCCAGAAATAGGCCAAGTATCTTATAATAAGCTTATAGAATCCAGTGTCTTTCTTTCCTACCACTTAATCGTGATTTGCATTTATATATCAGGATGTAAACTCCCTTGCTAGAATCTAAGTTCCATGAGGGAAGAGATCTTTATTTGTTCACTGATAAAAACTACATTACTGCTTAGCACACAATAGGTACTCAAAAAATATTTGTGGAACAGAAAATAAAAGCACTGCTTACCTTCCAAAAAAAAAAAAAAAAAAAAAAAAAAAAAAAAAAAAACATATGCTTAGGTCAAAGAGAACAGTACTTAAATCTTCTAGATGTCAGAGACAAGCCAAGTAGGGGTAGCTTTTAGCAGAGGTTGTTCAAGTCAAGAAGTTTATTTGTGTTGAAATCCCTAAGAACCAGGGAAAGAAGTTCACCTGGGACAATTAGTAGGCAAGAAAATTGAAGGGCAATGTAAAGCAAAAGCTCTGAAAGCAGACTGCTGGTGTTTGAATCTTTGTTTTATCGATAACTAGGTGTATGTCCTTTGCCGAATTAGTTATCTTTTCTAAGCCTCAGTTTTTTCATCTGTGAAATAGGGAAATATAGAATCTACTTCATTGTGTTATGTTAAGGACATGTGTTAAGACATGTAAAGCAATTATAGTAGTACCTTGCCCTTAGTAAGTAGTTAATAAGTATTAGAATTGTTATGATTATAATCATCAACATCAGCATCATCAGTATATTACAAAAACTGTAATGAAAGATGGTATGCACTATCAAAAAATAACATATTATAAAATAGCAATAAGTAAAATAATGTGAGATCAGCACAGAGAAAGACCAATGGCATCCATAGAAAGCCAGATATTTTGGTATGAGAATACTTCAAAAAGTTCGTGGAAAGATTTATATTATCTCTTTATTCTATTTTTCCATGAACTTTTTGAAGTACACTCGCATCTCATATCAGTGAGTAAAGAACTATTTAGTCAATTGACAAGGTTGGAAAATCTTAATTATATGTAACACAAACAAATTTAGGTCTCTGCTTCACAAAATGTACAAAAATTAATAACAGATGGATTAAAAAATACATGTAATTAATGAATTTTTTAAAAAGCTTAGACCCAAATATATGTAAATATTTATTTTTCTCACCATGAGGAAGGTATTTTTCTATTTCAAAGTTTAGGAGTCCCCAAGAGCATCTTTGATAATTTGCTATTAGGACTCACAGAACCCAGAAAAGTTGTTATACTCATGGTTATGGTTTATTACAGTGAAAGTTAACTAATTAAAATCAGCAACAGATAAAGGCATATAGGACAGGATCTAGGAGAATTTCAGGCCTGAACTTCCCATTGTCCTCTCTCAGTGGAGTCCTATGCATAGTGCTAACTTCTCCCAGCAACAGTGTGTGACAATATGTATGAAACACTGCCAAGCAGAGAAGCTCACACAGACCTTAGTGTTTAGACATTTTTCTGGGGCCCAACTCATGTAGACATGGTTGACCACCCACATGGATGACTTTAGTCTCCATCCCCTTCAGAAGTTGAGTTGATACTACATGGCCTGAGATCTCCCCACCATAAATCACATGAACAAAGACTATGTGGTGTGACCCAAGGACTTGAGATAAGCACAAACTACCTGATTTATCAGGCAGAACATCCCAGAGTCTTGAAAAGTTACCTCCAGGAAACCAAGGCAAAGATCAAATCTCTTTGTACAAGGTTAATTCTTTAGGGCACATAAAGGATAGAAACAGAAATTTTTAAGTTTTAGGTATTTAACAGCATGGGAAAACAAAGAATATGAACAAAATAAAAGAAAACAAAGTGAAAAATATCTTTGCATCAAATATGCCCCATAAAGTATGAGTATACTAAATATATAATAACTTCTTACAAGTAAGAAAAAGATAAATGACTTAATAATCTTAATGATAATAAAAATAGCTAACATTCAATGAGCTATGTGACACCCACTGTTTTAAGAGATTTACCTGTAGTTATTCATTTAATCCTCACAAAACCCTATGAGGTAGGTACTATTATAATCTCTGTTACATGAGAAGTGGGAGGAAGAAAGGAATGCTACATAAAGATTTTCTGAGTGAATAAACAGGAATTTCATTAAAGAAGGAAAACACATGGCTATTAAAACATCAGAAAATGTTCAAAGAAATAAAAAATAAAATTATAATTAGATATCCTTTTCCCAATTAGATTAAAATGATTAAAACATTAATAATGCTTGACCTTGGTGAGGATTTGATGAAATAGGCATTTCATAGACTGCAGAAAGAAATATATTGATGACAACATTATTGGAGTATGATTTCACAAAAATATATCACAAATCTTATAAATGAATATACCTATTGACCCAGCAATTTCACTTATATGAAGGTACTTCTGAAATGTAAAGATTCATATATCTTTTAAGAATCATGGAAAGATTCATATATCTTTTAATTGTATTTATCCATGAACTTTTTGAAGTATCGTGTAGATAGTAAGCCTAAAGAGATCATCAGGAATGCAAATATTTATGTACAAGGATATTCTTTAAAGAATCTTGAAAAATACTGAAAAGCTGGAGAGAACCTAATTGGGTCAGTGGCAGGGGCCATTTGATACAGACATACTCTGGAAAACCATACAGCCATTAATCATGTCTTAATACATTTAAGCACATAACATATAGCACTTAGTAAAAAAGAGCAAGACACAAAAGTGTATACATCTATAAGATGATAATTTTGTAGTATGCACACATATACCCATATGCACACCATATGCAAGGATACTTCAAAAAGTTCATGGAAAAATTTGTATTTTTTTCTTTAATTTGTGATAACCTTTTAACACCATCAAATATCTAGCCAGTGTTCAAATTACCCCAATTGTCTCATGAATGTTTTGTTTTGTTTTACAGTTAATATGTCCAAATTGAAATCCAAATAGGATGTATTATCTTTTATTTGTATTTTTCCACAAACTTTTTGAAGTACCTACATATATTATTGACACATGCATAGAACAAAGACTGGACACAAAGGCACTAAATGCTAACAATATCATCCCCAGGTGGTGGAATTACAGGTGATATTCTGTGCACTTTTCTGTTTTCCCTGAATTTTCTAAAATGAACCTATATTACCCTTTTAATGAGAAAATACATGAAACAATTTAAAGAAAAATAACCATTAAACTAATAACTATTAAGCTAGTAACTTTTTAGATTCAACTATTATTGATGCCAAGGACAAAAATAATAGCCTATATGCAGTAAAGTGATATAAGCTACAGTGTACTGAAAAGATACCATTCATGAATTTATAGATGTTAGTAAAACACACACACACAAAGTGTGCCTTTCCTCTGCTCTCATAGCACAACAAACAACAGAGAAGACCAATTTCTGTGACCAGATGTGTGGGGTTCCCCACACATTCAAGCAAGTAATTTTCCACCAGGCACCAGTTGGGTGTCCTCCAACTGAGCTCCAACAATATCTATCTGGAGATAGTGTCAGATCCTACAGTGGGGCTCAGTCCCACAATACTGCACCCCCATTGCAGATGCCAGACACAAACCGTAGGTTGTTTTGCCTGTGCTTCTGACCAACTGGCTATAACTTGGGGTTCCCACAACCCACTTCTTGGGTTTGATTAATTGTCTGAGCAGCTCACAGAACTCAGGGAAACACTTATTTGTGTTTACTGGTTTATTATAAAGGATATTACAAAAAAAATACAGATGAAGAGATGAATAGGGAGAGACATAGGGAAAGGGGCACAGAACTTCCATGTCCCCCTGCCCCACATACCACCCTCTAGGAACCTCCACGTGTTCAGCTGTCTAGAAGCTCTCTGTACCTTGTCCTTTTGGGTTTTTATGGAAGCTTTATTATATAGGCATGACTGAAGCATGGACAATCATGGTGAAATGTGACTGGACAAAAAAGGTATGATCTAACAGTAACAGACTGGGTGGGGAAACCCAGCAAGGCCTTGAGGTTCTTTTTCGCCTCCCTGTGCGGCATTCAATTACCATGGGTATGAGGTGGGACCCCTTCTGCAATGCGGATCTTATGACCTACAATCAGACAAGGTAGGTCAGAGAATTTCTTTATGGCCAGCTCCATGACAGAAAGGTGGGAGAAGGTTATAACAAACCAGGAAATATGGATAAAAAACTAAAATATGCATATCATAGTATCGCAGGCCACCCCCTCGTTTTCAAACATGAATCCTTTACAGCAAAAAAATATATACAACTCAGAAATGATACTGGCACATTACTAGAATCTCATTCAGTCATTAATAACTAGCTAAGTCCATCATTATATTGCATGAATATGTCTCCCAGGGTGAGACCACTCAGGTCTGCAGGTTTCCATTCGATCTTATTAGGTTCCAAAAGCAGGAGTGGTCTCAGCAAACATATAGTTGTCACCCTTTCAGACATCTAGAATAATTGAGCTGAGAGACAGTATCGTCTCTTGCTCTGAGCCTCTTTTGACATGTTGATGGAATTTTGTATTTTCCTCAATTCATAACCCATTTTTTTTACTTGTCTAGATTGCAGACAACAATATTAGTCCAGCAAATGTCTCCCCCTCAGTGCACTTCATTCAGATAGTGTAAGGTATGTAGGTACAGAACTAGTAGTGGGCTACTTTTGCCACCAGGAAATATAGCTACTTAGAAATCATTTCTGATTGCAGCACTTGTAATGGCAGGACCTGGGCCTAGAACTACCTTATCATGTAGGAAAAAAATGCTGAGGTGATATGGGGAAGAAAAAAAAGATTATAGCCATTATACCATTATACTCCTCCCTTGGCAAGAATTATATAGTTATACCAGCATCTTTCTCCAGCTCCTCTTCCCCAGATCCTCCTGGAAAGCAGAGGAATAACTACTAGAGGCACTCCATTAGTCCCACTTGTGTTGGGTGTGAGCACATACTCATGAAGGTGTATCAGCCAGCCCTTCATGCCTTTATCTCTCCCCATTTTAGAAAACCAATGTTTTAATTGCCCATTCCACTTCTCTATCAAGTTATTACTCTGAAAAAGATATCTCTCTGCCTGTTGCTAGATATTATGGGCTGTACCATGTGTTCCTTGGCCTGAAGAAATGACAGTTAGCCTTCCAAATTTGTGTAATATCTTTTATTATGTAATATCTTTTATTATGTAATATGTTTTATTTTTTTATAGCACCCTGAGCATTTGCATCTTCCATCGGGTAAGCAAAGATCAGTCCAGAATCAGTGTCTATTCCTGTCAAGACCCATTTGAAGTCCCCTAGGGCTACCAGCATTAGTCTCACTTTCCAGTTATGTTCAAGACTGGTATGGGTTGAATGTGTCCCCCAAAGTTTCACGTATTAGAATTTTAATCTCTACTGTAACTGTTAAGAGGGTGCGAAATCCTATTACGGTAATTGAAAGGTGGGGCCTTGAAGAGGTCATTAGATTATGAATGAATTGATCCGATCATGGAGTAATGCATGTGGTTCTAATGGCTTTAAAAGGAGAGTGAATGAAAGCTCAGCTCTCTCTTGCTTAGCTATTTCACCATGTGACACCCTGCATAACTGTAGCATCATCACCAAGAACAAGGCCCTCACCTGATGTTTTCCCTGGACTTTGGCATTCCCAGCCTCCAAAACAGTAAGGAATAAATCATATTTCTTTATAAATTACCCAATTTCAGGCATTCTGTTATAAACATTGGAAACAAATTAATACAAGGATCTTCTCACCACAGAATCTTCCCCATAATAATTGGCAATCTCTGTCTCTCTTACTGACAAACAGAATGGTTCTTATTGCCATTATGTGCTTGCAAGGGTGCAAAAAAAAAAAAAAAGTCTAGGTTCATTCCATCTCTTCATTGCTACAGTACCCTCATGTTCACTCATTTCATGGACCCATGTAGCTACCTCAAGGAAGCATACCAAAAGGTCCACTTGGTGGTTCCATCACATTCCATATTTGGAAAGGGTCTCTTTAGTTGGGCACTGACATGTCCAACTTTAATGCACCTCTCAAATTTCCATAGTGATTTTCATAGGGCTGAGCCCCAGATGGGCATCCCTTTAAGAGGTCAGATTTACATTGACCTTCTGCCTGACCATGTGGTCAGCCATTAGCCACTGCCCATGAGACAGTAAAAACCCAAACACAAGGGCTTTTACCACTGTTCAATTCTTCAGCATGCAATTCAACGCACTGGTCTGATTTGTTTTTACTTTCTTCAACCAAACTGACATGCTCCTAAACATCATGTTGTTCATTCACCTTAGAACTGCCATCCACAGCCCAAGCAGTTCTTTGTTGTTCATTTGAGAGCTCTTTATAGGGTACTGTAGAATCTAGAAGCTCTACACACAGTTCCAGAGTCAGTCCTAGGGGAGAAGAGGCTCCCTGCTCGTATCTCCTGCTTGCCTTCTCTAGGTAGCAGGATCCTGTACAAACCATTTAAATTCTCTAGTCCAAAGTACCAGTAGTTGTTGCTGGCAGGTGCTCACAGGCTTTTGCCATAAGCCCAGGTGTAGGCTCCACAAAGGGCAATCACACAGAGAATTTGCACATACCAGCACTCTGGTTTCTACTCTACACTCTGTGGACTCAGACAACCTTACTGGTTTCCATTTAGTACGTCCAATTACTATTGCCTGAAGGACAGATTAACATGTGTTCAGTTTTACAATACTAGGTCAGGGAAATATTGCCCACTCTTATACAATGTCCATTCCCGTAATACAATCAGGTAAGAGATATACAATCATTTTGCATGAAGGCTGTTCAAATATACCAACTCTTTTATGAACTTTTCTCTTAATTCCATTATTCCTTAATTTCCTAACTGTACCCTCCATTAAGATTTGGCCAACAGGTTTTGGAATCACAGGGCATTGGGCTTCTGTGTCAAGGAGACTCAGAAAAGTTTCTTCTCCATACCTAGACCATTTTATCCTTTCTAGTGCAAAAAGCTTTAGGTCCTTAGCAGGGGATTGAGCTAAGGAACCCTTGCTGGTTTGTCAAATTTTCTCCTTGATTAACTTGTCTGACTAATGCCCAAAGCAATTTTAGATCATATTTCTTATCATAATCTCTGCCTTCTAATTTTTTAAATTTCTCCAAACTGGGGAAATACAGCAAACTTGTTTGGAGCTCTTTTATGTTGGGGGACCAAGAGGGACTCCCTTTGGTCCACCTAACCTTCAACAGTGTTGCATTAAGATCTTTGTTTTAAGCCCATCAACTTCCATTTTATTCATTCCATTTCTTAGCAATCATCTAAAAATTTCCACTCTGCTGGGATGAGTCCCGTGACTCTCCCCTTTCTTTTTCCTCTTAGTTTCACTGCACCAATGTTTTCTTTATTAAGTTATTCTTTTTGTAATTTTCCACCTTCCTGGGATAAGACCTTGGACTCTCCTCTTTGCCTTTCATCATTCTCTTGTTAATTAACCTAATGTTTTTATTAGCGTCTGAGGGGAAGCTGAGAGCAAATTTGATAAGGCTTCTTGAGTTGTCTTTCAGTTTTGCAGCAGTAACATCACATGTGGTATCCATGTAGAAGGGTCCCCCTTAATCAGAGTATCTACCATGATCTGGGTAACAGACATATTCAACAGGTGAATATACTGGTCATCATAAAGCCAGTCTCCCATGGCTTGCACACGAAGCATATCAGCTGCTTCAACTCTGGTGCTCCACTTGGCATTTATAGGGAGAGGTGGGCAGTCCCCCTTTTCAGGGTAAACAGACCTTACAGTGGCTTTTATCTGGGATATCAGGCTGGCTGTTCCTTCAGGAATAAACTTCTGTTCACATATAACCATATCTGTAAATGTTCCATAGGATGTCATGGGCCCTTTATAAACCCATACATGCTCTTCCACTTTGCAGCATTTAAAAGCAAAGATTACTGCTCCTAAATTAGTTACCTTCAGAATCCACTTTAGTAAAGGTTTTTCACTAAGCTGGTGATGTCAATCTACAAAATGAAACAGTTCCTTCAAACTATACCCTCTAGCTTCAATAGTTTCTTGGTTTTGCCCTTTCCCCATATTGACTACCTTCCTGGTAACCACATGTATCAGAGGTAATTTTTGTTGTCCCTGCATAATTTTTCCCTTGGAAGACAGTTTTGAGGCTAGTGAATAAAGCTCAGACTCACTGAAATCTGAGCTTGGTCTAGCATCAAGATCTGGCCCAGCACTCTCTTTTACTTTCATTTTGGCTATTACAAATAACAATCAAGGGATTGCTATTTTGCTTTTTTCTTATTGGTTTGCATTCCCTCATGCATTCATTGAACCAACTCCCCAAGAATTATATTCATCTCTAAATTCCACTGCCAACTTTTACCTTTAATAATTGTTTGCAGCACAGCTGTGGCTCTATACCATGTGTGACCATGTGGCCATCCAGGAATAAAAGACTCATCATTTTCTTCCCATTTATCCTTTTTCTTCCCAAACCACACATTTCCATTAGCCAGAGCTGTTCCAGCAAACCCCAATTCTGACACCAATTTGAGAGGAGGGAACAAAGAAACAGACCAAAGTAAAGTGTTTTCCTTTATAATCTTACTCAGCAACAACCATCAACACAAAACGTAGACTTCTCTGAGAAAATGTGTGGAGATTTCTCTCTACCTGCAAGCAATCAGTTCCACAGCAGACTCCAGCTGGGTGTCCTCTAATTCAAATCTATTCTTACACTATCTACATGGAGATAGAATCAGATCTCATATGTTGAAGGTTCAGTCCCCAAGACTGCCCACCACTTCTGATGCCAATCACAAGCTACAGGTTGTTTTCCTTGTGCTTCTGAACAACTGGCTATAAAGTGAGGTTCCCACAACCTCCTCCTTATGTTCAATTAATTTCTGAAGCAGCTCACAGAACTCAGAGAAATACTCAACTTATGTTTACTGGTTTATAATAAAGGATATTACAAAGGATGCAGATGAAAAGACACATAGGGCCAGGTATGGCAGAAGGCGCTTGGAGTTTCCATGCCCCCTCCACCACACTACCCTCCAGGAACCTCCATGGGTCAGCCATCTGGAAGCTCCCCAAACCCTGTGCTCTTGGGTTTTTATGGAAGCTTCTTTACATAGGCATGACTGAAGCATGGAAAACCATGTAGAAATGTGATTGGACCAAATGGTATGATCTAACACTAACAGACTGGGTGGGGAAACCCAGCAAGGCCTGTTTGTTCAGGTTCTTCTTGGCCTCTTTGTGCAGCATTTCTTCCTTCAAAGTATGGGGCAAGGACCCTTTTGAAATGTGGATCCTATAACCTACAGTCGGCTAAGGTAGGTTAGAGAATTTCCCACCTCAGGGAGAAAAAGGAGCGGGTAAAAGGAGAACAGGAGGTCAGAGAGTAGTATGAGCCAGAAACCATGGATGAAAACCAGTATATAAATATCACCATATCACAGTGGAATAAAAGGAAACCTCATCATTATCACCTCTATATAGAAAATAAACAAGGTTAAGAGTAGTATCTCTACACAGCTTTCCATTCTCATTTTCTTATGCAATCATGGAATTACACTGTTAAATACTACTAACATATTGCTATATTTTAGTCCAGACTTTGTATTTGCATGTGTAAATTTATTTTTACTTTTAATTATGTTTTGGCAAAATTAGAATAGTACTGAATATTGTTTTGTAGCCTGATTCTTATATATAATGTTATGAACATTTCCCCATGCCCTGAAATATTTTGAAAATTAATTTACCTTGACTACATAATATTTACATCACTGGAAATAAATATTTAGGTTGTTTTATTAATTATGTCTTAAAACCATAAACTACCTTTTGGATTTTCTTTAGATTATAGCTGAGAATGGTGAGTGCATATTTTGAAGTACAGTGGAAATGGAAGTGTAGGAAATGATGTCAAAACTCTTTTTCATCAATAGATACACACTTTCCCCTGCTGTAGGAGATAAGGGGAAACCTAGCCCATGAATGTCTCTCCAATCAGATTTCATCTTTTTAAGGTCCTCTCCCAAAACATCAATATCCTTAGATAAGCAAAAATAGAGAGTCACTAATTTTTCACTTTAAAGTATTTTATCATATGCTTTTCTCTAAAACAAGCTAGGGCAAGAAAAGTGAGAAGAGAGAGAAAATGACTCAGAAAGGGTGTCAAGCAAACTCCCTACTTCATACATGTTATTATGCTTGATTCTGTCCATCAACCTTCCACACATATCTTGGTCCCCTGTGGAGTGAAAAAGGGCCATGCTATAGAGCATTTAATAATTTAAAGCCATTAGTCTTGATATTTGCCTAATGTGACCATTAAGAGATCCTGCAATTTGTCATCTTTCTTTCTCACACCATTGTTACATCCCATGCCTTGTCACTTTTTGAGTTGAAGTGAAATAAGGTTGAAATAGAAATATAACAAGACAAAGATATTGTCTTCTATTTCCCATTCCCTACTTTTCAAAACAGAAAAATCCCATTACCGAAATATTATGTAATAAAGTGATTCTACAGTCTGCTTTTTGAGCTTCATGTAGTTCTAACAATCCTCATTGTTAGAAATTCCTTTTTTAATGTACATCCTTATTGCCTTCCTATGACACTAGACAGAAGTATTATAAAGCTGTACTGTCATTTATTCATCTGACAAAAAGTAAGAGTTGAAGGTTTTTCCCTCTCTCTTTAGTCAAAAAGTCATATCTGCATTCTTGCAAAGTAGCACTGTTAGAAATCATTTCTGGGTGTTCAGCATAGTGACTAATATTGTTGCTACTGTAATTATATGCATGCATGTTGAAATCACTTCAGAAATAAACTCACAACATTATTTTCCTATACAAAAGGTCAAAGAATAAGAGTCATCTTTAACATGGTTTGACTTTGGGAAAAAAATTCATTTTGTCTGCTGTTTAACAACCTGAAATCCTCTAGGTGTTTGTACACTGATTTTTTAATCAATTACTCAAGCACCTAAGTATGAAAGATGGACTGGCATCCAAGTTCAGTATCTATTTAGACCACTCTTCTAACATGAAACACATTATTTTTTCATGCCTCTTAAATACTAAGTAGTCTTCTAGTAGTCCTTATTACATAAAATCAAAAGACTTCCATATCAAGTTGCATTTGTGCACTTTCAGTCCATATAATTTGATTTATTGCTGTGCTATAATCAAATATTAGTGGTTGAATTTAATTTGGATTTGATTACATCTGTGTGTCCCTTTTGCATTCTTATTCAGATGTTGCAGAATAGGTTTTTGCAGTAATAAATAATCATTTTCCTGAAGGCTTGTTCAGTCCTTGTGTAATTATGGCAGGTTCACTTCTTGAAGGTCTAACATTAGGTAATTGTTTGCCTCTCTAATTCTGCTGTTTCTCAGGTGGACATTTTACCTTGATTGCCTCAGGATAGGAAATGGCACAGTACGAATTAAGGAAAAAAAAAAAAAAAAGGAGGCACTACTCAAGTTTTTGAGTTTTAAAATCCTGGACTCCAATAGGACTCAAGTCACAGAAGACTGCTGACCTGCTGTTTTTCTCTTCAGACCAGAAATAAGAAAAGATTTCTGGGATTAAGGAAATGGAGCAAAGGTCAAAGGAAAAGATGCAGGGTAGTCCCTAGGATGGAGTTCTGTTCTCTGTTCTTCCCCAGCCTAATGTCAGATCTGGATAGGAGGTAAATGATCAAAACTCCGCGCAGATCTGTGGAGTTCAAGAGCAGAGGATATGTAAGCAACCATTCTCAACCAAATTCTGAAGAGGCAACAAGACGCCAAGGTTTCATATGATTAACATTGTATAAGAGGAGTAACACACATCAGCACTGTGAATCTAGACCAGCATGACAAAACCAAATGCATATAGGGACCTGTGGGTAATACGAATGTGTGAAGTGAACTTGCCTAAGACACTAAGGTGTGGTGAGACTATGTTAAATTTAAAGCATATGCTCCATTCAAAGGAAGAGGTAGCTACTCAGCTTCAGTCAGCTGTTGCCAGATAAGAATATATACTCAGTGTTACCTGGTCTTGCAATTTTATAAAAGAAGCTTGAAATCTGGTCTTTTATGTCAAATGTCTCAATTTTTAAAACAGGATGTAAGCCAAACAAATCAATTCAGGGTTAGATGTGACTCATGGGCCACCAGTGAGTGATGTCTGTTTTAGGAAGACTAGTCTAAGATAGTCTTAGAGTATCTTTTGCCAAGGTGTGACAAGAAACAACTCCTGAGAGCAGCACTGATATGGTACTGAGAGCTAAAATACCTGAAGAAGTCTTGTGGTGAGGAGCTATGGAGAATGTAGCTGTGACCTATGTAGTCTAATAATACTATGGATATCTCAACAGATGCCAGCATGGATAGAAGATATCAAAGCCTTTCCTGTATATAATTTGTCAAAATATGAGCTCCATAGAACTTATACATAACTGGAAAAAGAGACAGATTTTTTTAAAATGACTGAGATTACATTATGATCATCCAGATAAATGGATCATTAAATTGGATTACATTCAATTGTAGAAAAATAAAGATATGTTTCTTGCCTACCCAAGTTTGTAGTCAGTGATTAATATTGTCTATACAAGCAAAATAATATCACCTTATGTTGATTATGAAATCCTACCAAAAAGTAAATGGAGATTTGGAGACTTTCGATTTCAAGGTGGTGGAAATCTCTCATTTCTCATTTATGTGAAAACTAAATAAATAATCGGATCTCACAAAAAGTTAATAAAAATATGTCCACATGTGGAATCAAAAAGTAAAATTTCTATGGAGAAGAAACTGTGAGCCATTCCTAACAGAAGGAAGCACAGAGGGTGCTCCATAGGCATTTGCACTACAACCGCTATGGGAAGTACACATAGCCACTAAACCACCAACACGGCCTAGAAATGTACGAGAGAATTGCGTCACAGAAAAGGAATCCAAACCTTAACAAAAAACATCTGAGGAAAACTAACCCTATGAAATAGAGTCATTAAACTCAACAACTAGCAAATTTGAACCTGAGGAGATACATACATACATACATATACATATGTGTGTGTGTGTGTGTGTGTGTGTGTGTGTGTGTGTGTGTGTGTGTGTGTGTGTGTGTGTGTGTGTCAAAGATGGACCTTTAAAAAAGGGAACTTAATAACCACATCAAAATGAAGGAGGGAATCCTTAAAATAAAAACCAATGGGTATGATAACAAATAAAAACAATTAGAAATTAAAAATCTCAATAGATGGGCTGAATAGGGAAGAAAAGATATCTGAAGGGCAAAAAATAAATAAGTAAAATTAGCTACAGTATCATAGTAAGGAATTCCCTGCAAGGTGGCAGAAAGGAATGAAGAGATTGAAAATATGTAACAAAAATAAAGAGATATGAAGTTCAGCTCCAAAACTTCTAATATGTATATAAAAGATCTAATAGGGCAGAATAATAAGAATGGAAATGATGCACCAGTTTGAGAAATAATAACCAAGAATTTTCCTGAACTAAAGGAAGAAACTACTGAGTTCCAAGAACACTAAGTTACATTTAAAATCTCACACCTATATACAACTTTAAAATAAATTAGCTATTAAACATGATAAAATGGTTGATCATAATGAAATAAACTTAGAAATCTATAGCAAAAAGATAATCAAAAATTAGCCATCATCCAAAAATTACACACACGTGTGCACTTCTAAATAATTCAAGTTAAAAAGTAAATCCTATTGCAAATAGCAATATATTTGAAATGAATGAAAAGCATATCTAAACTTAAAGGTTACAGTTAAAATTTCATTAATTTCTTAATTTTTTATTAATAATTGCTTTTTAAATTTATTTTGTTATTGTTTTAGTTCTTTTTCCTGCTTTTTGTGTTGAAACAGTTCATTTTTCCCTATTGTTCTTTTACTTTGGCAAATTTATTTAAGGCTATAAATTTTAAAAAGAAATACCAGATATAAAGATAGGAAAAGAAAGGACTAAACTGTCACTATTTGCAGACAATATGATCTTTTACCTACAAAGTTCAAGAGGATTAACTAACCTCTATTATAATCAATAAGAGAGTTCAACATTTGGGCCAGAAACAAGATCAACATACAAACATCATTTTGTTATGGGAACACAGAGCTATAAATATAAAATAATACTAGATAAACAATGTATTAAGGTCTTAATATGCAGTTTTAGCCTTTGTTGTGGTATTCAATTTAGATTTCTACCATGTTTAATTTTTCATGGATCAATACTTGAAGGTCTAACTTCAGTTTACATTCAATAATAAATTTTACTATGCAAAAATAACTATTTTAGCTCTTGCCAATTTTGTTTCATGTTGATTGATAGCACCAGTAATATTCACTATGAATATTTATATATTATTTTTCTTAGGGCAAAGAACATTAGCATGACAAAGTCTTCATGAACAGTGGAATTCAAATGTCCGTACGACCAAAAGACAGGGCCAAACTTTACCAATTAGTGGCCTCCAAATTAAGAACTGAGTATAAGTAAGAGTTTACTAAATAGAGCAAATGGGGTGGGGAACATAGGAAAAAATTTTTCAAAGACTCAAATGAATGAGAACATGTGTGTCATAAATTTCTACTTTGCACTTTTGCTTATATTTTTTCTTCCACCTGTAATTTTTTTCCTCCTCTTCTCCATTTGTTAAGACCCTTAGTCTGTTAAAAAACAAACATTTCCAATGGGATGATTTTTATAGTTGAAAGACATGATTTTTTTTGGTCTGTTTAATTATGCATTGTGTGCAAACAGAGAAGTTTGTGCTAAGACTATATGCTGAAGTAGATATTTAAAATATGGTTGAGATAAATAAAATTAATTGGAGAGCACAGTCTCATCTGCCATGATTCTAGTAGAATTGCTATTAGGTAAACATAAAGAAGATAAAGTCATATCATACGAACTATTTAATCTGTATGTGTCTCCCGCTCTAAATAAATATAAGTAAATTTAAGTCTTTAATTTTGTGCAGAAGATTTTGAGTTAAATGATCTTTCTTATATCGTTTCATCTTTTTGTAAAAATGGAGGTGAATAAATATGGTATTTTCATTCTTGTCGTCAGTGGTTGATTAACTTGGTGGTCTCAATTAAATACTTTCTTTAAGTTGGACTATAACTACTACATCAGTCCAATCTGAAGCTAACCTTATATTTCATTGAATTTGGCAAGGCTAGTAGGATTTTAGTATAGATAAATGAACATCAAAATATGTTCAAATTTATTATTGTTTGAAACCTATTTGATACTATTTATTTAAAAGTGAACTAAATATGATATGATATATCTGGACATTTTGTGACACGAGGATTTGGTATTTTCTTTAAAAAAAGTGAGAGTATTCTATTATTTTATTGTGTGCTCAGATAAAATAAAACATTCAATTTTTCTACAGTGTTTTTTAAGCCAAATAAAGCTATAAGTTTATATAGAAGAAGGATATACTTGGATAATAAAAATATGGTCACTTATATGCATTATTCTTTTTAGCTTTTGTTACCCCCTCAAAATAGATTAAAATGAGATTAGTTATTTTGCTTTGATATTTCCTAAACTTGTTCATTATGGGCGTTGGGAGAAATCACCCTCAGAGACCGATATGGAAAAGGAAAAAAAACTTTATTGCCAGCTGCCAGGACCACACCACCCAATTCAGAGTGCGGCCCCCAAACCGTTTGTACTTTCGGTTTTTAAAGCTGTAAGCACGGCAACTCGGTCACCCGATCACTGCGCTAGGAGTTATTAGCCAATGCAAGCAAGCCAACAGTACATAAGCTAATTTTGTGGTTAGCATGGCTCCTCCCAGCCCTTCCCACATTTTCCCACCCAGGTTTTTCCCGCCTGAGTTCATACAAAATGGAAGGGTTATCTTAAATGGCGTCGGTCCTTCTCTCGGAAAAAGGACATTACTTCATTCCCCACTGGTTTTAAGGGGATTTTTTTAAGCGAATCTTTGCTTAAGGGTCAATATCTGGTCCCCAATTTATGTGTTCCCAATCTTCTAGTGGGATTTGGTCACACTGGGAATGGAGAACCAGTAATTTGACCTCTTGCATGCAGGACTGAATCAAATTGAGGAGTTTGTTGAAAAGGCATGGTCCCAAGGTTATTAGCAAGAGGAGAATTATTAGTGGTCCCATAAGGCTAGAAATTAAAGTTGTTAGCCGTGGAGAAAAGTTAAACCAGGATTCAAACCAGTTAGAGGACTGTTCTTGCTCTAAGTCCCGTTGTCTGATGCGTTCTCGTAACCTTTTCGTGGAGTCTTCAGTGACTCCAGTATGATATGTATATACACAGCACTTTTCCTTTAATGCCAAACAGAGTCCCCCTTGTTGTAGAAAGAGGAGGTCAAGTCCTCTATGGTTTTGGAGGACTACCTCAGAAAGGGAAGACAAGGAAGTTTGGAGGAGGGTTATAGAATCTTCGAGCTCATAATCATTAGTTTTTATATACAGTCCTTGGTTTTGCACACCACCAAGCGTAAGTTTTGGGCTTTCATCCCCATGGGCAGAGTCTGTCTTTGGTGATTTCGGTCAGATTCAGAGACCTAACAGTTTGGTTTACAGGCCTAGCCTTATTGTTTCATTCCCCCCTGAGAGATTTTATCCTCCTTATTCTTAAGGTAAAGGGGGCTAGAGGTCTCTTTCTTCTGAAACTGCTTCCTGCCAACCATGGGCATAGTCCCTGCCTGCATTTTGGAGGTATAAAATCTCTCATTGGCTGATTTAGTGATTTATAGGGACTTAGTTCCTCTCAAGAAAGGTTGGGTTGGAATCCTTGGGTTATCACCATCTTGACGTGGAACTGTAGCCTGGAAGATACAAGCTTTACAGACAGATTAAAAACACAAGGCTAGAATTGGATAACAGGTGTGTTAGTGTTTCCTTTTGAAAAATAAATTTTTCTCCAAGTTTTTCAAATTTATCAAATGTATCTATGACAAGACTAATTTATTTACAAAACAAGTTTAGTTTGTGGCCAGATTATTTGCATAAAGTGCAGCAAGAGTAATAGCTTATCATATAACCTCTTTTTTTTTTTTTTTTGAGTTGAGTTGGCTTTGCTGGGACATTCATAAGGAACCTCAGATTAGATCTTTAAATGCCATTCGGGTCTTAGGAAGCCAAGCCAAGGATTTGACTTACTCTCTGATTACCAGTGTGAGTTGGGTGAATTCCTCTCTTCTGGAAGTCCCCAAAATATCAAGGTTCTGGCCTATCAGAAAGTTACATTCTTTACTTACTGGAAGACCAGGAACCTTGTAATTACGTAGACAAGGTATCAGGCCAGTCTCTCCAAGGGGCTTTTTATTGGCTCCACATAAGTGCCAACCTTAATTCCTTAAGGCAGTCTGGTCATGTCTGAAGGTATGATATTCCAGTCAAAGCCTTGGTAAAACAACCAGTGTTTTCAATTGTGTCCTGTTACAAAAAGAACAGATTCTTATTGAACTTATGCAAATAACTGTATTGCCGTAAAACAATTTGTGAACAGTTTTGTTTTTTTTTTTTAATCTTGGAGGGATCAAGTAGAGAGAAAGGTAAGTGTTTTAATTTTTGTTCATAAACATATACATTAGCAAGCTGTTAAACCTTAAAAGATTTTCTTAGATCTAGAAAACAAAACATTAAGAGAATCATCAGTGTTTCAAAATAAATTGTAAAAAACTATAATTCCTTTTAATTAGTCTACGAATTAACTTTTGTTGTTTTGACCTTTGTGAACAATTTCACAAACCCATCTGTTACTTCATGAGAATTTTGGAACTTCAGTTTAAAACTATGAACTCAAAGTTTGTCAGAAACTGTATCTATCAGTTTTTTTCATGAAATATTTGAAGACATAACATTTTAAGATTATAATTAAACCAAGATTATGACCGGTAGCATTTATATCAAGACACAGATATTTAAGAACCTTACAAGATTTTGGAACACATATCCATAACACCTTCAGTATTGACAATGTTTTCTCATATATTCTAATTTATTAAATAAGCTAATTAGCTCTGATACATCTTTTATATATCCTTTGAGAAGCTCCAGGGCTCTTGGAATTCCTTAAAGTTATTTTAAACTTTCAGAATTTAGTGTTGGAAAGCTGTGTTAAATAACAAAAAGTTTAAAACACTTAGTTGAATAAAATCACAAATTATTACAAAAAGTAAAACCAAAGTGACAAAGGGTTTTAAAGGCAGAGAGCACAAGAACTTATCATGATAAAACATGAAATAAGCTCTCTAGGCCAGTTATCTAAAAGACAAAGAAAAACTTTTTAAAATTTTGTATTAAGAGCAATCAAGTGTTTTTTTAGAAAATCTGGTTGTTCCTTCATAGGAGAGCAAGTTCTAACCACGTATTAGAAAACTTTTGACATTAATTTTTAGAAAAACTCACACATAATTTGTTTTTAAATCCAGTTAATTTTTTACTGTAAAACCCTTTTAACAAACTTATCTACCTAAACCATTATCAAGACTTACTCAGACATTCTGTTTTTGTCCTATACTTCCTACTTTCTAAATAGCCCTAGGACAAAAATACACTGTACCAGATGCTTTCTTACATAAAAATTATTTTTTTCTCTAGCCCCTCCACCCATAACCATATCCCCACATCTATAGCCTTTTTTAAATTACCTCCTTTTTACATATTTGTTTCTTTATCATCAATGTTAAATTGGCCTAATTTGCCTAAAATTATACATAGAGAAAGGTTTTTCTGGTTTTCACTGGGTTTTTAATTAAAAGCCTCTAGCAAAAACAAATATAATCTTGTTTGATTAGTAAACCCAGGCAAAGATGTACACTGATAAAAACATTTTTATATATTCAGGCTAGTAAATGTGGGTCCATTTGTCAGAGCAGATTATACAAAGCCCAGTTTGAGTCTCAGCTATTTCTACCAAATAAGTATTTATGGTTTTTCCAGCCCAAAAACTTGGTTTATTAAGCAGTTCCAAAGGTCTCTAACAAAGGTTAAAGTTATGAGGCAGCAATCTTGAGTTTCCATGAGTTATAGAAAATACCTTCTATTATCTGTTATTAATATTATAGGAAAATTTTAATAAGGAAACCAAATTTTACTTTTTGTACCAGTGCACTGTTAATATTACAACTAATTTTAATAAAAACTTATAAACAAATCTAATCTCAGTGAATTTTGATCACGTAAGATTATCATAAACTTTTTATTAGTTCTTATAAACCTTTTATTTTTAATTTAGACAAAAAAATTTTTTTAACAAAAACCATATTACCTTTGTTTTTAATAACCTTTACCAAAGTGTATCTTTATAAAAAATATTCTGTTAAAAAGTCTTTATACCTAGCAGTTTGAACTATGCATATTGATTATAATTGACTCATTAGCTCCAATTTTCCAGTAACAAACCTGTGAAGCAAGCAATTTTGAATTGTTTTATATTAATATTTGTAGATAAAAAACTATAACTTCTGAAGAGAAATGTTTTTAATTTTAACAGATTCAAATATTTGGGGTTTTTTGTATCATATAAAAACAAAACATTAAAATATAAACATAAACTTACATAATAATTATGTTTTAGTATTTTATTAATATAACATTTTAAGATTTCAAATTCCTGAGAAGCAATTCAAAATTATGATTACAAGCATTTAACCCATTTATATTTGTCTAATTTTTACATCAAGCTACATCTTTATTACTATAGGTTTTGTTTACAATGTTAATGAGACAGATAAAATAGAAAACTTACTAGTTCAAAAAGGACAGTTGATTTTAAATTGCATTTCTGAATAATGCCAAAGCTTATCTTTTTTAGAGAAAGCAAGGTAACAAATTTACATTGCAAAGCAAAGTTCCTGGGATTTTCAAGGAGACAAATTTACATTGCAAGGCAAGTATGCAACCTTTTCAAAGAAATGCAGAGAATGTTTTCTTCTCTAGCCAGATCAAATGGAGCAAATCTTCCCAAATATTTTGCTGTAATTTAGCTGGGCACTTGATTTGTTGCACCTTGGCATTGCCTTTTCCCAGTGATCTTAAGGCCAAAGGCACAATTTGGATCTTGTGACTCCTAAGCAGTAGCTTGAAAAGCAGGCAGAAATAGTTGCCATATATACAGACAAAACACTCATGCATATGCACACACATATATCCCAAAGAGACATCTCAACCAAATTAGTTGGTCTAAGCTGTAACTTATACTCCACACCTATGGTACCAATCAACAGCATGGAATAGAGGGCATCTGTGCTGTGCATGCCAACAGGATTGGAGGGCTTATTCAGATTGCTGGTACTCAACTAAATGTCTAACCAAGCAAACAAATAGAAAAGAGGAGCAGTGGGGTCATCCAGTTCAGCTTAGTCCCAATCGGTGGGGCCAACTTATTCCATTAATAGTAACTGATAAAAGCAGTTTTCACCACTGTTTTCAGCATAAAGAAGGAAAGTACCAACCAGATTTAAATCAGAAAAACAAAGCCTAGCCAGGAGCCTTCCAGGGTGCACTTAAACAGAAGTGTATACAATCAAACCAAACAGAAGTGGGCTCAGAAAATCAGAGAAAGATAAAGAGAATAAAGCATTTCCTTATCAGAATTTAGGCTAGGGACTCCAGGAGAGATCTACCAGCAGCAGAGACATGGGAGCAAAATAGGCCCAGTGGCCTCTTGCCTCTTGCAGCTGGGGTCCTCTCTGGTGCCCAAAGCTTTCCAGTTTTTGCCAGTAATTAAATTAGGCTCTCAGATTACAGTGTCGTAGAAATGTATAACTAGCACAATAAAGATCAGAGAAACAGGATGGCAGATACTTATCATGCCTCACTATTACATTACATATGACCACAGGTAAAGACATACAAAGCTACAAAACATATTTGCACACCCAGTAACACACAAAAGACAAAGACAAGTGGCCACAACAAATTTCCTAACAATTCCAAACCAAAGGACCCGATGATGTCTCATGGGAGTCCTGAACTTGGGAAGTAGTGCTGTATCCAGCCTTCCACAAAGTCCCTAAATCAGAGCTCTGATACCCAAATGCAAAACAAGACTCACAACAACATAAACTCACGAGGTTAATATAAAGACAAACACAAAGACAACACACAAGTTTGGCCACCAAGGGAGGCCACCAAGTGGACCACACTGACATCTCGCTGGGTCTGAGGAAGAGGCGTTGCAACTGCGTCCAGTCTGGCCTGATTTCCCCACTAAAAGAGTTGACTCATCCAAATCTAGAGGCACTAGAAAATCCTAAGCTGGCCAGCAGAAGATCTTGAGCCTCCGGGGCTGAGGAATGTCTTCTCAGGAGCTCCCCCCTAGAGACTTCGTAGTGTGGGGAAAAATCCCAGCACTGTGGGGTCAGTCCTTGAGGGGTAATGGTGATCCTGGACGAGCCCCCAAATCTTATAGGCATCGGGAGAAATCACCCTCAGAGACCGATATGGAAAAGGAAAAAAAAACTTTACTGCCGCCTGCCGGGACTGCACCAGCCAATTCAGAGTGCGGCTGGAGCCGTTTTTACTTTTGGTTTTTAAAGCTGCAAGCACAGCAACTCGGTCGCCCGATCACCACCATGCTAGGAGTCATTAGCCAGTGCAAGCAAGCCAACAGTACATAAGCTAATTTTGTGGTTAGCATGGCTCCTCCCAGCCCCTCCCACATTTTCCCGCCTGGGTTTTTCCTGCCTGAGTTTATACAAAATGGAGGGGTTATCTTAAATGGTGTTGGTCCTGCTCTCGGAAAAAGGACATTACTTCATGTTCACCATGTCTAAAGCCATTATGCAGCACTGGTGGAAAATACAATGATTTAAATAGTATAAAACTCCTTAGTGCGGCTCTCCCTGAAGCTGTAGCTTTAATAAATGACTCAAAAGCTTGCTTTGCTCTATTCCATATGACTTCTCTGTGCATCCAGAGGACATTGCTTACTCGGCAACAACTTCTGTGAGCATTACATTATAAGATTCTATGATGTACATCTGAGTCCTAAAATGGCATTCTCTTCAGTTTATATCACAAGTCCCAGATGGCTTGACTTAATTCAATTTCACAGCTACCTTCTTAAGAAAGTATATTAAAGCCAAAGAATCCTTCAATAGAAGTAGAGAGCAATGAAGTTCACAGATAGAACCACACTACTTTAGTTGTCAATTATATTTCCTCATGAATGCCTCCTTGAGTTGCAGCCAAATTTAAAATTAAAAAGATCTTGGCCCATATGACCTTCATGAGAAGCCTAAGAGTTCCTCATTTCATTAAGAAGGAGCACAATATTGGTTAAATTTATGTACTAATAATGTCTCTAGTTAAGATCACAACTTGAGACAGATTTTTAGTAAATTTTGTCAGCTTTTATTTATTTCTTTCTAAATTTTTATTGTATTTTTCTTCTTGAAATAGCCTTTGGAGCAGGGAGCTGAATATCTTTATGCAAGGTTGCTGCAGTATCATCCTCGCAGGGTTGCTACTATCCCTGCTTCTGATTAAAATTCATGTTTTCTTTAAATAGCATGAAATATACTTCTCAGACCTCTTTGGCCTTGGTCAGGAATGTATAACCCACTGAAAAAATTTTAGACAGGAGACTGGTAATTAGGCACAGCTTGAAAAGCCAATCAAACTCGGTCTACTATCGCTCCTAGGGAGAGCCTAGTGATTGCCACTGCAGTGCAGGAATCTCAGATGTGATTCTGCAGAGCTTGCCTAGCTCTCATTGTAATCAAACAGCAAAAATAATTAGTAGATAGAGCTCGTAGATTTAATTCACGAAATATGTTGAGCAGGAAGCATATTCTCAACTAAACACTGAGGAGAGTAGCTGAGTTATAAAAGTTAATAGCCTGGAATTCTTATATAATCAATATAACATGTCAGTTAGATTTCTAGAATTTTCCTTAATATTAAATGATTGGTTTCATTTCTTTTCTTTTTGTCTTTTCCCTGTTTGTCTTTCAGAGCATCCCTTTATAAAAGTGAACTGTATTGCATACACTTAGTTACCATCCTTTCACATTTTGTCACAAACGTGCACAAGTTTTTCATTGGGGTACATGCCATAAATAAGCCTTTGGAAACAAATATATTAAAATTTTACTAAGCTCTAAATCAGATGGCATTGACTGGTTTCTCTAGATGTACATTAGTTAAATTCACTGTATAAAAACAGTATTATGAAAGAGATCATCATTGTTGCAGCATATAGACTTCATAGATAGTTTAATTTTTTAAAAGAATGTCAGTGTTTGTATAACAACATAAGAAGTAAATATCAAAGTGTTACTAAACTTTTGCTGCATAATTTGTACAAATTGCTATTTATAAGAAGTTAATCAGCTTTGCCTAATGTTTGGGACTTATTTAATTTAACAAATATTTCCTGAACACATTGTTAAAGGGATGTAAATGTTAAAATGCAAATAACTATATCACAAAGTAAAATGAATGCCATAAACTCTGTACATATATGTGCTGTTAAGATTCAGAAGTTAGAGAAATAATATTCAGTTAGAGGAAGAGAAAAATTTCATGGTGTAAGTTGCATTTCAGATGAATTTTGAAGGATGCATTGGAAATTGGTGTAAAAATAGAGACAGATATTTCACACAGAGAAAAATCTTGGAGAAGTGAAAGCATGGTGAATGATCAGCAACATCGTATAATCCAGTTTGGTCAGAATAGGTTATTGAAAGTACATTGGGGCCATTTTGTAGAAGATTTTGAAATCCTGAGTTAGTAGTGTTCAATGATTAAAAAGGATATGGGAAGCCATTGAAAGTTTGTGTTTTGTTAATAATGATGAACAAAGAATTTCAAAGTTTCATTTGAGGACAATTGATCTACAAGAAAAGGGTAAAGTTGATTGACAGAAAGATACTCTAAATGAAGGGGACAGGAGGCAAGCTAAAGCAAGAATGCAGTCAGTCAGCAGACAATGAGCACATGAAATAGAGTGGTTGCAATGGGATTGGAAAAAAGAAAGTACATTTGAGAAATCTGAAGGTAGTAGAAACTATAAGACGACAAATGACTAGCTGTAGGAGTGATAAAAGGGAGAAATAAAATTATTCTGAGGTTTTAGGTTAAGGTAACTAGGAAAATGGTGGAGCTGTGAACAGTAACAAAATGTTAGAGGGGAGGCTTTGGGGGGAATATTAAAGGGAGTAATTTCTGTTTTCAACAGTACTGTGATTACATATATACTGCAGATCTCGTAGCCAAGCTATTTCAAACAAATAATAGTAATCCCCAAGGACAAGACAAAAGTGGGAACAAAAGTTACAGTTAAATATTTTTTGCAGCTCAATAATTTATTGAAAATTTTGTAGTTTCTACTGTCAATTCTGGTCAAGAAAATGAATTGGATTAGGGAGTGAAATTTCTCAACTACAGCCCAATGCTGACTTCCAGGAAGTGCACTTTATGCTTTGACAGAGTCGATTTTAATGGAATGCCTAGATAGATTTATATTTTAACAGTATGTAATGAAATTGCTTAAGCCTTCATTATCTGAACAGAACTGTGATTCATATTGGCAAGTCACTAAGAGTTAGAAGGCAGAGAAATAGCAACCAGGAAGATAGCTATTTAATGTTTCAGTTTATAGTACGAGGACGTACTGATAATGATAGCTACTGCTAAAGCCAAGTGGTTAAGAGGGCAACCTTTGGAGTCAGACCGGTGGGTTTAAATTCAGGCACTACCCTTTATTATGTGTGACCTTGAGCAATTGTTAATTAACCTCCTCGAACCTCAGTTTCTTTATCTGTACAATGAGAATAATAGTAGTAACTACCTCATATTTGGTATTGTAACAATTAAATAGGACACATTTGGTTTAACCTATGAATGTAGGTTCTAGTGCAATGTATGGGCTACTCTGTAAAGATGTTATGTCTTGAGAATTAATCAGTTGAATGAATCCATTCCTTCAGTTTCACAGTATATGGAAAAAAATAAAACAATTAATATGATCTTCATGTTATACTTCATGTGACACTGCATGCTCTGATCTGAGATGAAGTTGTTCTTTGTTCTCCATAAATGGATAATAACCAGTCACATTTATTGAACATTCACTATATGCCAGGAACTGTTTTAAGAACTTTACATGAATTAACTCAATGTCACAGCAACCTTATGAGGTATAGTTCATATATCAGATGATAAACAGAAGCACAGAGAAGTTAAGTGTTATGTCTAATAATACACAGAGAAAAATAGAGCCAGAATTTGAAACCTGGCAGTCTGACTGCAGAGCCAATGCTCTTAATCACTATACTGCATTGTATCTCATTAAGAAACGGTTTGTTAAACCCATTCGGATATTACACAGCATTACAGGGTGTGTTTAACAAATTCAAAGAAAAAATGGTTTAAGATATTTAGCCTATTAGAAAAAAAAAATAGCCTGAAAGCAGATGTTTTTTTATCATGTATAAGTTTTATCTATTCATTACAACAAGGCCTCTGTTTATAAACACTGTAAAGAGCCAACTTAAATTGTTATATGAACTTGAAAGTACAGTACAAATTCCTATATGACTGATTATCTGAAACGCTGGTTTTCTAAACTTTCTAAGCCTAATAATTCAAACTCTTTTTAACATCTCATTTAAATGCAAAATGTATTTACTTTGAAGAAAACCTGAAGAGATACTGCTAAGTCCCTTTACATAAAGAGATGCTCTTTAGGTATATTCACAGGATGATGCTTCCTCTGAGTGTTTTACATTTTCCTGCATGCAACTTAACATTCAATCTCAAGCAATTCCAGTTTCTGAGGGTGCATTGTAATAACCAGGTTTCTTTAAAAATTCAAAGTGGTACAATCAGCAATTACTCAGAATTACAGAGATTTTATTGTAATGCTAAATCTTTGAATCTGTTCCTTCTCCACATTAACAATACTCAAGATTATAATGAAGAAAGTGAAGAAAGAGCTACCTCTTGGCTTTCAATTGTCACGAAAAGACATTTCCTTTGGTTTTTGCCCTAAGTCTTGTAATATCTTGGCTGTGAGTTTAGCTGGAACTATGGAGATATTACACCTAATTTTCTCAAGTGTGTCCAAATCTAAAAATGTAGGAGGTCCTCTTTTTATCCTAGTCTTGCTTATAACTTCAAGGGACAAAATAACCTGATCAAGGACTTTGGAGACTACGTTTTCATCTTTGTTACCTCTCATTGTCATTTATACATTCTCTCTCTTAATGAGGCAGGCTGGTTAATTAAACATACTGTGGTGTTAAGCTATGTTTTCATGAAGTGCAGTATTTGGAAGTTGTGGTTGTTTGAATCTAGAAGAGCTAGTTGTTGTTAATCAATTTGAACACTGGATGGCAGTCCTCACTAATAATAAAAATAAAGGCTATTGATAAAATAGGATTGATTCAAAATAACACCCTAGGCAGCCTAAATATCTTGCCAATTTTAACAGCTAAAAAGTCAGCAAAGAAGAACTTTGAACAAAGATGGTGACAGAATCAGAATGTTAAAAATAGTGAGCTTCCTTGGTATCGTCATGAATATGTGAAACTTGCTTTTCAGTTGACTTGACAACATCGTGCACCAGAATCAGTTTCAGAAGTGTTACTCTATTTTCCAAATACTCAGTCCTTAGACCACAAATTAGATTTGCCTTCTTTATTGTCATCTGAAACCCATTCCTGGCTGAAGATAGAGCTGCGCTGATTAAAGTCTGAGGTGAATTTGCCTCAAGGAGAACTTTGAAATTTGCTTGATCCTATTCCCAAAAAGTAACTCTGGTTGTTTCTTTCCCACTTTCCAACTTTATAACCAAAGTCCCTCAAATGAAAAAGGGTTACGTTGGTATATCTGATATTTATGTTTGGAAGGAACGCCTTCTTTTTTAATTGAGGTAAAAGATATTGGAACATCTCACATATTTCTATGCTTGTTCGTAGTATAGTGATGGTGCATGGATATTAGAGGAAAACTGACCTGAGTTGGAATACCAGCTCTGCCACTAACAAGGTGAGTAAACATGGGCAAGTTATTGAATCTCTCTGGTCCTCAGTTTCCTCAACTATAAATGGATGAGTCTATGAAATGATACCCTTTCATAAATTTGGCGTAAGTTGTAAGTGAAGTTATGCATGTAAAGTACTTCAGATGATTTTTGGACACATACTATGCGCTCAATGAATATTAGCTATTATTATTATCATTACTGCCATTATTAGCTCCACTAACATCGTGTATTTCTTTTTCCTAAATATTTTGTTAACTGATATAATAGACAAACAGCTAATTGAAGGTATTTGTTAGTGGTTTAAATTCTTAATTAACTTAAATTGAGTGGCAATATTTATTAAATTCAGAGGCAATAATTTGAAAACAATTCATTCATCCTAAGGAAGAAATCATATATTTTTTCTTCTCCATATATTGTTAACTAAACTCAATGTGTCTGCCTATGTGTTGTGGAACAATGAAATACTGTTATATTTCTAAAGAGCACATTCTTCCTCTTAAATGAGGTCTGCCTCAGATACTTTTGCTAAAATTCTGATTATCAGGGAAGGCAGTGAGATGAAATGCATTTTGTGTTGCTTACCAGCAGGCCCTTCTGACTTACAAAAGAGAGGTATGGTAATTTCTCACTCATAGATTCACTTAATATCTAATTCAACGTATAGTTATGTAGAAACAAAAAAGATTTCTTAAGGCTTCCATGAGCCATGGTACGCAGTGTTGATAATAGCCTCTGAAATATTCTTTCTGCTTATAGATGGTATTAAGTTTACCAGATTTGTATAAAGGCATAAAAAATACCCCCTCTTTTCTGATTCAGTGTTCTCATTGCCTCCACAATGAGAGAAAATATTTGCTTCATACTACAAAAATTTTTGTGGCAATAAGTGTATTTAAGTAATGGTTTTATAATCCTAGAGGAAAAAAATCTTGTGATATTTAAAAAAAAAAATCACATGGGTTAAATAAGGACTCCAGAAACTTAATCATGTGAACTTTTTTTATTCTAAAATTTAAAACAGGAAACTAATACCCCTGCTTCCAGGTTTATGAAGAATTCATATACATACACATACATAATAAATGTATTTCCTGAGGACACATATGTTAGCTCAAGTATAGATGCATGAGATAATCACATAGCTAAATTAGGAAAAAATTTTAAAGTTCTAATTTAATTTTATTAAAAGTCTGGAAAGATTAATTTTATCCAGCTTAGGGATGTAAAGGGTTAACTTAGATTCCAGTAACAAAAAAAAAAAAAAAAAAAAAAAACCAGACACATGGAGGAATCTAAAATAATGGCAAGCCAGTTTTCAATCCATGCCTTGCATAAGGTTAAGCTGACAGTACTTGCCTAGGAGTAATTTATTTTTTTAACAAGAACAACTCTAAAAAATTAGTAAATGTTCAGTTAAAATATTTTTTAAAAACATGAATAATCCTATGTGAGATTTGGTAAGGAAATTATTACCAAATGCTTCCCTTTTCCTCAGTGAGCCCCACTAGTACTCCCACTCACACATGCAGGAAAGCAAATAAAGTACTAAAATATTTTGTCTTTGTAATCTATGCTAACCATACAAGTAGTTGTTCCCATGGCAAATACTCATATTTTCCAACCTTGTTGGGTTTGAGGCAATAGCTCCAAATTCTCATTTCTGACAGGAATGAGGTTGCCATACTTCCTGTTTTCTCAGAATAGTGCTAGTTTATAACCCTTGTCCTAGCATCCTCTTAATAGCTCCAAATGTCACTCTCAATGTGTTTTAGTTTGGCAATAAATTATATGGTCATACTAGGTAAAAAGTTCAAGAAATAAGCATCACCCAAAATAAAGTTTCCCAGAAGTGTTAATTGCATCACAAAAATAGGTATATATTTATTTTCCTACCCTACAGCCTTGGGAAGTTGGTGTTGTTATGGCCAACGTCTGACGGGTAAAAGAAATTTGCCCACGAGAACCGGGTGATAGGAAAAGGAAAAGAGTTTATTTCTGGCAGCCAGGGCTACACAGGCCAATTGAGAAGCACAGCCCCGAGTTGAAACCTCTCGCAGCTTTTATTTTTAGCTAGGCCGGAATTTTTCGCACCTGACACAATCTAGCCAATGCAAGCAAGCCAGCGATACATAAGCTAATTTTGTGGGTAGCCCTGTAGCCCCTCCCCACCCTGGATTCCCCAAGGGAATTTTCAGGCTAAAATGAAAGAGCCGCCTAAAATGGCGTTGGCCATGCTACTCTGTTTATTCCCCCATTTATTTTAGCAAGCGACTTGTACAGAAGCAGAATGCATATGTTAAGGTCAGTAGGGGTTGGGGCGTCCCTTAACAGTGTTGGTGGAGGGCAACCTGAAGAAGGGGTTACATGGATCTCATTAAAGGGGCATCCTGAAGAAGCGGCTACACGGATCTCATTTAATTAAGATTTCTATGTAGGAAATTGTTTGGTGTGCTGGATTCTTAAATAAAAGTGGACAGTCCTCAAAAAGATTCCTTAAGCATAGAAATAGAATATGACCTACCAATTTCATTCCCAAAAGAATTATAAACAGGCATTCAAACAAATATTTATACATTAATGTTTATAGCTGCATTATTCATAATAGTCAAAGATGGAAACAATCCAAATATTTATCAGTTGATGAAAGGAAAAACAAAAATTTGGTATATCCATAGAATGGGATATTGCTCACCCATGAAAATGAACGAAGTATGCTGCAACACAGGTAAACTTTTAAACATTATGCTAAATGAAAGGAGCCAGACAGAAAAAGCCACATATTGTGTATTATCATTTTTATGAAATACCCAGAAAAGGCAAATTCATAGAGACAGAAAGTAGATTAGTGGTTGCCAGGGGCTGAGAGGAGGGGATGTTGTGGGAATGACTGCTAATAGATTCAGTGTTTCTTTTTCAGGTGACAAAAGTGTCCCAGAATTAAAAAGTGGTGATGGTGACTTGACTTAACTTTGTGGATATACAAAACACCAATGAATTGTATGCTTTAAGACAGTGAATTGTACAGCATATGAATTAAACCTCAAAAATGAAATATAAAGCAGTCAGAAATTATGGAAGAGGAAATAATTTTGGAAACATTGTCACTTCCTTAGTTTGATTTTTTTTTTTTGTCTTGCTTTTTGTGTTTCCCCTACTGGTAAGCAGTAAAATCAATCAATGTCTCTGTGTTTTGCTCTCACTCCCGTGCTCTCTCTCTTGAATCTGGATGCTTGCCTTCGGTGTAGCTAGGAAGAGCAGAGTTGTGAAGACAGCATTCCCATCAGCAACCAGACTTGGCTAAAGCAAAAGCTAATCAGTATAGTAGATACTACTCAAGAATAAAGAAGCAAACTAGTTAGTACCTAGGCAAAGAGTACTATAGGGAGCAGGTGTGAGCCTAGGCAGTCCTACCCTAAGGCTGAAACTCATGTGAAATATATTAACCAGGGATAAAGGCAATATCTACAGGATTTTAAAATATTTAATAATATCATTAAGAATTTTCTCTGGCACCTAATGACTATTTGAACCAAACTGAAAGACTGTTGTGTCATAGCTAATGTCTTCCAACATTTTGCCAAGTTAACATTTCTCTTTATAATTTAACATCTTTTAGGTATGCATAGATGCCTAACAGGAATAGTGGGCTAAACAATCAGAACAGAAGTGCCAACACAGCAATAATCCAGAAAATTGCTGATTGTTGATGGGCATTAACAATTTGGCTAATACTTATGACCCAGGCAGCATCATTCAATGCGTACACTCGGTATTAATTATCAATCACTGAGTTTAAAAAAAGTCACAAATTCAGAGGCTTACAACAACACATTTACTCACAGTTTCTGTGGAATGGATTCTGGGCATGGCCTACCCAGGCCCTCTATTTAGAGTCTTGCAAGCCTGCAAATGGAAGGGTCCAGAGCTGCATTCTCATCTGGAACCTCAACAAGGGAAGAAGCTGCTTCCAAGCTCACTCAGGTTGCTGGCAGATTTTATTTTCTTGCAGCTGTAGAGGGCCCTGGCTTATTTGTGACTGTCAGCTTGAGGCCGATCTCAGATCTTAGAGTTCATTTCATGTAAGCTTCCTAAAATGATTATTTCTTCAAAGCTAGCAAGGAAGCAAAACTCTAGACTGAGTCTGCTAGCAAAACAGAATCATATGTAATAATGGAAGTGGCATCTCATCAGTTTTGCTGTATCCTATGTGTTTTAGGCAAGGTACAGGTCCTGCTCACTCAAGACACTCAAGGGGAGAGGATTACACAAAGGTGTGAACACCAAGAGGCAGGGATCATGGAGTCATCTTAGTGTCTACTTGCCTAAAAGTGGTGACTGCTTTTTATGTAATTTTAATGATTAGTTTTTGAAGCCTTAACTGAAACATCTTGAGGTTTTGCATTCTTTGAAATAAATATGTGTGTCTTTTATTCCACCTCCCACTACTACCAAATAGTAAGTGAGAACCTTATGAAACGCTGGCAACATTTTTCCCTCTTATGAATCACAAGTTAATCCTGACTCTATCTTCAGCTTTGCTCAGACCTTTATTAGAATGTGGAGTTTATTTTGGGGATGTGCAACTTAAGCAAGATGTAGGAAGATGCCCAAAGGAAAACAACAAAAATGATTAGAGGGACTGGAAATAAATTCTGTAAGAACATGTAAGAAGATTATAGCTACTTATTTCAGGAAAGAGAATGCTAACACAAAAGGGTGGCCTTGTTAACAATATCCCCATGTGTTGAGTGAATACTGTTTAACCTTGCGATGGTAAAGTAGTGAATGAACTTAAATTCCCTTTACTCAGTATGTGTGTGTATGTGTGTGTGTGTGTGTGTGTGTGTGTGTAAGGGGAGTAAGTATACTATATTGGTGAAAATGACAAGTGTTTCATAGATACTGTAAATGTTTCAATGACTCTGTGGGCTGCCTTTAGGTACAGTAGTTCTCAAAAGCATGGGGAAAGCCTATAACTATCACTTTTCTTCTGAAGATTACATGAAAGGAACATCCTAATGGAATTAGCTTTAAAGGCAAATCCAGCTCATTTAAACATTCAAAAAGACAGTGCAGCTTTAATGCAATGTGTTTGTTGGTTTTAATTCTCTGAGTTTTTGCAGTATACTTGTATTATCTTAAGTGTTCAGGCTTACAGAGTTCAAGCACATAAGTAGAATTACCACTAAATATAGTGTCCAAAATGGGACATTTTTGAGTGAAAAAAGATTTAATTAATTATAATATGCAAAAGCCAAACCTGCCCCAGATGAGCTGGGACACATGTTTACTATAACTAAAAGCAATATCCCCGACTGGCAACAATTAGAAGAATGACTATGGGGAGGGGTTCGTTTTTTTCAGGTCCCTGGCAAGGTAGATCATAAGTTCCTCGTGGGTGGTAGTGAGGTCTTAGACTTTGTTTGTACCCATAGCATCTCAATGAGTACAACAGGATGAGAACTGAGTAATAGTAATAATGACAAGTACTTGCTGTGGATAAGGCTATGTTCTAAGCATTTTACAAGTATTAACATATTTAAAACCCTCCACAGCCCTACGAGATACTAATGCTATCATCTCCATCTCAAAATAAAGAAACTAAAACACAGACATGTTAAGTAACTTGCCCAGGCATCCACAGCACTGGGATTCACTCACTTTCATCTCCTCTCTTACTTTTCTTCTCATCTCTTTATGTCCCTACTTGTCTCTCCCTCTCCCTCTCTTTCTACCTCCCACCCTTCCTCCTCTCTTTCTTCCCTCCCTCCCTGTATCTCTTCTCTTTTATTTCTTTCCCCTCTTCTTTTATCTCTTATCTTTTTCTTTCATGGTATATCCCATTTTCTGAAAAAGTTCAAGTACTTAAGGAAAAAGGTGGGTAGACTACTACATTTATTGCTCTCTAAGTGTTTTTCTAGCCCTTAAATATTTCTGCAAATATTATTTGGTGACTTTTGTGTGCAAGAGCCTATTCTAAAATGTAGCACAACATAGAAAAGTAGGTACGAGTAGGAGAGTCCCTGTAGAGCTAAGGCTCACAGACCCCTCGCACCTGTCGTCCAGACTGGGTCACAAACCTTCCACACGCAGGGCTAAGAGCCAGGTGATAGGAAAAGGTCGTGGGAGCCGTGGGTGAAGAAATAATAGGCTTTATTCAGAGCTTGGAGCAGCCGACCTAATATGGCTTCCGGGAGCGTCCTCTGGAAGCTTCGCGCATCTGCACCATTAGTCCTTTATACTCAAGTCCATAATTCAAAAAAAATTAAAAAAAAAAAAACACCCAGATACACATGCGCAATCACACTTCAGATGCGCAGCAAGACTCCAAACATCCGAGGGACTCTTATCATGTTTTTTTCCATATTTTCCCAACAGTCCCTGAGTACAAGGAATGTACAGTTTAGTATAAGAATAAATCAATATCTAAATCATGAGGAAATAAGATAAAGTTTGATGCCACAGGAGAGAGTTCACTCTTACAGAGATATTTCCTACAGTTGAATTCTTCGTATATGCCCATTTAAAATTGTGGATGGAGTCTATTTGGATTAGTTTCTGTCAAACAAAATACTGTCTAAGTCGCTCTTATTTCCTTAGGGTACAGAAGTTACATGTCCTCCCTCTTCTCTCTATCCTTCTCATCCTTGGCAGATCTTCCCTGATTCACCTAGTAAATATTTATTGAGTGTCTCCTCTATTTCCAGCATAACGCTGGGATTCATAACACTTATCAACCTCTTTGAAATGATGTGCTTACTTGTCTTTCTCTCCCACTAAACCAGTTCTTACCTGGGATGCATGGATGGATGGGTATGTGATGAAATTTCCCGAAACTGTATACAACATTTTATGCATGTGAACATATGTTTATTTTCTGGGTTGAGGTTCAATAGCCTTCATCATATTTTCAACAGGGGTCATGGGCCATAAGTAGTACCTCTGCTATACTTTCAATTTTGAACAGCTCTGTGGTTAAGATCATAAACTCTAGATTCAGCCAGACCACCTACAAAATGTGTGAGACACAGTAAATGATGTAACTCTTCAGCTTGGGTTTTCTCCCCAGTTTATTGTGAGGATTACATGAACTGGTTTGCGTAAAGCATTTAGTGTCATGCCAGACACTTAATATATGCCCAATAAACATCAACAAAAAATACAGTGTTTTCTACATAGTAGGCACTTAAATAACATTTAATAGGTAATATGAGAATTTCTCTAAGGCAGGGTTTCTCAAGCTTGGTACTACTGACATTTTGAGCCAGATAATTATTGGTTATGGTGGGCTGTCCTGTGCACTGTAGGGTGTTTAGCAGCATCCCTGACTTCTACCTACTAGTTGCCAGTAGCACAGCCTTCCCAGTAGTGACAACCAAATATGTCTCCAAACATTGCCAAATGTCTGGGGATGGGGGCAAAGTCAACTCCACCCTATTAAGAACAACAGATCTAAACAAATAGAGTTGATCAACAAGTTATAATATAATTATTTTATCAACTTCATAGTTCACAGTTCGAGGCACCATATTGATCCAGTAGGTGACAGATCACTTTCTGTGGAAGGGACTGACTTGTGATTTCGGTTAATGGGCATTCCCCACTCAACTTCAACTAGGAGTTAATCATCCTCCAGGAGTCCAGAAGCTATGATTGAAAAGGTAAGTTCTGGGCCGACCCCGTGGCACACTCGGGAGACTGCGGCACTGGGAGCACAGCGATGCCGCGGGTTCGGATCCTATATAGGAATGGCTGGTGCACTCACTGGCTGAGCACCGCTCACGAAAAAGACAAAAAAAAAAAAGGTAAGTTAAGGCATTCACCAATCTGTATACACCTCAAAATATCCTCTATTGGGTTAAAGCAGATCTAGACACTTGCTAGGCAAAAACATGGCTTCTTCACAGTCACAAACAAACTAGACTAAGCCAACAGACCCAACAATAGCAACAATAATAAACAGCAACAACAAAACCACCTCTATCTCAGAAACATGCTTCTTAGGCAAAATTAAAATAACTTTAATGTCAAAACATTTACTTCAGCAATGGGAGTATTTATTAATCTTTCACTATATCAGAGAAATTACCAAAGTGCTGTGGTGGAATGTAACGATGCAACTTAAATCTCAGAAATCCTAAAGCTTGGGAAAACCCTGGAATTCCCTATCCCTAAAATTTCATCCAGTGGCTGCTACATAAGGTAGTATATGGGTAGATTAATATATAGCCCTAGATACTGAAATGCATTTTTAAGACTTGGTCATGACAAAGTGAGAAAGTATGATATCCTATATTTTCTGTTTTAAGCAAACATGCAACAAAAAGCAGCTTCTCTTCTCAATCCAGTCAGTGCACACTGCTAGCATGATACATATACTATTTTATTATAAAATCTTATAAATATAATGCAACTATTCTATTTAAGATGCTTGTCTAAAAAGCCGATGAGAACATTTTTAATTCTCATAGGATTTTCACCATCCCTAGTTTTATATAATAAAAGATTTCATTGCTGAGATAGAAATGTTAAACCCACAGTTAAGCTGTTTGCCTACAAAATTTAGTGCTTCTGTGTGCAAGAGTCCTTGATGATTAGGATTTCAAGGTCATATTGCAAAAGAGCAATTTGGGGGAGAAAATTATTCTGGTCTTTTTCAAAGCTTCACTTATTCACTACCATAAAATACATTTTCATAGTTTATCATTAATCTTTATTGGCTGCAGTAAACTAACAGAACATTTGGTGTCACATGTTATGCTCTGTATGTGAGGATTTAAAAAAAAAGAATATGGGAATGTCGCAATTTATGTGTTATTTGACTAAATTATGAGCATAATGATGCTGTTTTCATATACGTTCATCAAGAGGTCTGCAAAATTAAAAATCATTTTAAGTAAGTTTCATTGTTTACCTACTCCATATGACACATATGTGCTTAAAATACAAAATCAGTCATGCATCTTTCTCTGAGTAATACATGGTTATCGTGAAGATGTGCAAACGTGGATAGAATGCCTTTAGGAAATAAAGACATTCTGAATGTAAAAATCACTGTGACTATGGAATGTGAAAAATCAACCTACGTATTGAGTTATATTCTCATGACCTGTAGCATATTAGAAGCAGAGTTGGCATTTCAAGTCATGCTTAGAAAATATCCTCCTTAAAACACTATGGAGGAAAATAGTTCATTTTGCTCCTGTGAAATATGGCAACTGCTTATATTTAATAGCATAGAGATTTCTACAATTTGTCAACTCAGGGATGTGCAAACAATTTTAAACTGAGAGCTAGTGCATTTTATGTTACCATTTTTCAGTTCTGCTCTCCTTTTTGTGATGTTTACTTTCAGTGTACAGTTGGACATATACCTTCACAAAATCCAGCTAAATCTGAACAATGCTAATCATCTGAATGAAAATCAATAAAAGCTAATACAAAATTCATCTTCTGCATATATATATGTATGTATATGTGCAACCATACACATCTTAATGGTTAAAAATCATGGAATGACAGAATGTCAGACTTGAAAGGTTGCCTAGGGGACATTTAGGCCAACCAGCTCATTTTGCAGATAGAGAAACTGAGGCCAGTATGAAAAATAATGGTATATCCTAACCCAATTTTCAACCTGACATTGTGCAGAAGTAACCCTTACAAACAGACCATTAAAGAATCAAAGGACAAAGTTCCAACATTGCAGTACTACCCAAATCTTTAAAGAGTGGACATTTTCAAGTGATGTTACAGGGAGCACTGGAGAGAGAAGGTTTGCTTGATGTGACATTTTCACTTTGCTTCCCTTCTGGAAGCCAGGCCGATCTACCCTCTGGGGTTTACTTGGGGTTGTAGACGTAAGTGCAAAATGAGAATAAGAGTGTTAAGCTTCATGGTAAAGGGATGCAGCAAAAGGAGCAATAGACCATGACATGGCACTTATTATTAATGCATAGATACACACAAAATGTTTAAAGGAGGCACTTGATAGAAAGCATCAGAAAAGTGGAAAAAAGTAGAGAAAGAAGAAAAAAATGATTTTATAAAAATTGATAGCAAGTGCTACCAACCCAAGTAATAATACAACTTGCTTTATTTCTAGATACCTGAGGAGGGAATCAAAGCAGTTTACAAAACATTGGGCAGAGACACTACTAGGGAGAATAGCTAGCAAGCTTAGTGGACCCAGACTACTATAAGATTTAAAAACAGAATTGTCAAAACCAAGGGAGCAGAAAAAACAGACCTGACTCCGGTGGGCTCTTAAAGTCATCTGGTAACTATTCTAGTGCTCACACAGGAACCAACAATCCACAATTGCCTCATGTGTACTGTGGTCTACTCAGAGTTCTCCAGAAAAACAAACCCAATGGGATGTGCATACATATAGAAAGATATTTATTATAAGGAACTGGCTGATGCAATTATGGAGGTAGCCAAGTCCAAAATCTGCAGGGTGGGCCAAGAGGCAGGAGACCCAGAAGATCTGATGTTCCAGTTCCAGTCTAAAGGTTACCTGCTGCAGATTCAGGAACAGCCCATGTGGCAGATGAAGTCTGAAGTCAGTCTGCTGAAGGATTCTTTCTTGCTCTAGGAAGGACAGTCTTTTTTGTTCTATTCAGATCTTCAATGATTGGAAAAGGCCCACCTACATTATGGAAAAACAATCTGCTTTACTCACAGTTCACCAATTTAAATGTTAATATAATACTAAACACCCTCACAGAAACACCCAGAATAATATTTGACCAAATATCTGGTCAACCTGGAACCTAGCCAAGTTGACCATCACAGTAGGGTTATATGAGGATAGAACTAACTGTTTCCAAATAATTGCCTGCATGTGTCTGTGACCTTAGGTTGTGATTAACCTCTGTTTACTCCACTCTGAGATGAATAACCATACTAGAATCCCTCTTAAAGCTCATGAGTAATGCCCAGATCCTTTCAATAGCTAAAGATGAAGCTAAAGGAAGGAAAATGGATTTTTTAAACATGAAAAATAATAAGCAATCTTTTTAATGGAAATTTAGAGGTGGAATAAGCTTGATGAGGCATGAAGACTTAATGCAATAAATACAGAGCTCTAAATTTTGCTTCTTTAGCAGCTTTTCCACATTGAATGCAATTGCTAATCTGATTTTGCTAGTCTTGCTATGACTTGTTTGAGATGCTTGATTTAGCTGTGAAGCATTTGCCTTCTTCTCTGCAGTACTTCCCCTGTGGCTGTCTCTGGGTTTTTCTCAACTACAGGATTAAACCATTTGAGCTTGGCTTATACAAAATGTCACTCATCAATAAAGTCCTTTTATTGCTTTGTTTATTCCTTCATTTGTGAAATTGAGGTAATTGTGTGCATTCTCATATGGCTGTTAATTAATTATTGCATAGATATATGTAGCTTCAGAGGATATATTTGTGATATATTTTATTAAAAGAGGGATGAACTGAAAACATTATAAACATATGCAATTTTGTTCTTGGAAACAGAATTTTAATCATATTTTAAAAAACAAATTATTTTCTTGAGGGCAAGCTTTCCATTGTTTAGACTTTAGGCCTTCAGTTTCTATTGCTTAAAAATGATCTTTTATATCCACAATTATATTGTTTACACTTTTGTCACAAATTAGATATCTGTTTAGTCACTAAATAAAATTGAATGTACTAAAAATTTAAATCTCATTATTTAGCACTAAAAGTAATTTTGCAATATGATATTTTTGGTATTTCAGTTAAAAAACCAACTTGGACAGTATGTAAATGGTTCTTACCTTATATAGGCACCCAGTCTATAACAAATTCTTGGTTAACAAAGTTTTGATTTAATTGTCAACTACTTGATTGATCAGTCTCCTGCTAATCGTGTGACATTAAAAACATTTGATAATACAGTGCAAATATAATGAAAGTTGGCTGCACAGTGAGGCTACAAATCTTGCAAAAGATGCACACATTTTATGAAAGTCATGTTGAAGACCATGTGAATGTTATTGGGAAGCTATTAGCAAACGAGGACAAATGAAGACCTGACCGAGTTAGAAGAGCAAATCTAAGGGATATGACCAATAAGTGCTGCAAAAAAAGTGTTTCGGCTTCAAAGGATTGAGTTCCTTGGGAAATCGTATGTAGCATTAAATAATTTTGCACAAATATATTCTTTCTGTTTTTTTGTTTGAAAGTGAAATAAAGGTAAAAGCTGAAACATATTAGGTTATCAGAAAATATTGTCTGAAAAATTACACTGAAAATAAACAAAATTATAAACCCATTTTGCCAAAGGTAATGTTAAGTAAACTTATTTCTATAATTTTAATTTTTCTATCGTTCTGACACATACCAGCTGATTGTCAACCCTGGGCAAAGGGCATATTACAAAAAGGAGAAGCTTGAAATAGTTCTTCTGCTTTCTCTTAAGTGAGATCACTGTTTACAACTCATTTTTGTGTGTGAAAAGGATAATCAGCTTTAACATTCCTCACTATGTATTGTCATAAATGAAAAAAAAAAAAACAAAAAACAGAGCAGATATTACAACCTAGATATTGTTTTTGAAAGCATGCTAAACTTTAAGGAGTTTCTTGTGCTTTGTCAATTTTAAAACCAGATCTTGAATATGATTTCAGCCCTTTTTTCTGTGTATCATCCTCTAAGAATGTCTCTTAAAAATGCTGACCATACTGTTAAATGATTTTTAAAAAGAACATGTTACAAAATACAAAATATCATTTGATCTTCTTTTCTTGCTGATGCTTTTTAAATGTGCATTTATAAGATACAGCTGTTTGTAAATAATAATTAGCTTTGGTAGAGGTACAGGCTTTTATGTTTCTCTATATATTCATAATATTCTACAATGGACTTATTTTTATTATCAGAAATAAACATTTTTTTATCTGTTTTTTTTCTTTTGTCACTTGTACTTTTGGTGTCATAACTAAGAACTCATCACTTGAACTAAAGCCAGGAAGATTTATTCCTTTATAACTTAGAAATTATAAAACTTCTCAGTGTCTTATAGTTCTTAGCTTTTACATTTATGTCTTTGATCCAAGAAGTAAATAGTTTTAATAACCTAGTTAGAAATATCTTATTGGAGAAACTGTAGGGACATGTTGCTTTAAATTTATTTATGTCTGTGTGTATCTCTCTGTCATGTATGAGTGTATCAAACGTCTGTGTGTGTGTGTGTGTGTGTGTGTGTGTGTGTGTGTGTGTGTGAGAGAGAGAGAGAGAGAGAGAGAGAGAGAGAGTCTGTGTGTGTATGAAGATTTCCCAGTCCTCAGTTTATCTGTATCTTCATTCCATTGGGAGGGGAGTGGAAGAATAGGATGGGAAGCATCCCTGGGGCTGCTTTGAATCTTCTCAGAACTAGAAGGACAGAGACCCATTGAAAAGAAAATGAATATTTCCCTTCTTTTACTGCAAGAGCACGGGGGAAAATGACATTTTTAAAAGTCTGATTTATAGTAGGAGTGTTGTTGTGAACAAGATCTTATGAATTGATGGTTGAAAAGGAGACACACCATAGCTTTTGGGTACAACAAAATGAAAGGAATTTTTTCTAATTGAATACGGTGATATAGGATAGAAGAGAAACTTGATTTTAACAGCTCTTTTACAATAATCATGTTACATGATAGGCTTCTAATACTTTGCACTTTGCAGATTGTTAGGGTATTCCTGTGTATATTATGGTGACTAAGTCTAGCTCATGAAGCATAACAGAATTATGGTCATATGTATTTTGTTGTGAGATTTCCCCCAGGTAACTCTATAATTAATAGGTCAGCAAGTTAAGCTGTGAAGATTGCTGAGTATCTAGAAGCCATTTGTAACTTGATCTTATGTTCTCTACTCACAGGTAGTTGAGTTCCCACTAACGTCTGATTGGAATTGAAATTTTGAATTGGATTAAAAAAAAGGTAGACGATTCAGTGAATTGATATACAAAAGAAATAACCTGAAATTCAGGAAACTGTTTCTATAAGTTTTACTATATGAATCTGATTTGGCTTTGTGGCTGCACTCTTCTCATTGTAATGCTGTTATTCATCTGTTGCCTTAACACCCCACCATTAAGTCGGAAAATAACCACGAAGCTCTTGCAATCTGGAACTGTTAATTTTAAGATCAAATTTGACTTTACTGTGGGTGAAAAGCTTTCCTTCTTTTCCATGTTAAAAAATACCCTCTATACATGTGAAAGTAGCAGGGGATTAAGGCAGACATGAGTTAGAACGAACTACTTCAAGGAGGATCTAGGACTTGATGGATGAATGGAATTTGGATATCAGTAGGAAAAATAGTTAAAGAGATACTGAGAGGACACAAAACCATATCAAAAAAGAAGCACATTTTGAATGTTCTCACTACAAAAAACGATAAGTATTTATGGTAATGAATATGTTAATTAGTTTGATTCATTCATTCCACACTGTATTCATAAATTATCACTTTGTACCCTATAAATATATACAATTATAATTTTTCAATTTACAATAAAATAAAAGAAGCAGTTGCTGGAACAAGAGATATGTGGTCTACAGCAGAGATTACTCAGGAGAGGTGTGATAGCTATCTTAAAATATTTTGAAATCTGTTATGTAGACGAGGCATTAAAAGTGTTCACCCTGTCCCCAGTGAATTAAACTTAGGTCAATGATGGGCATGTCAGTCAGAGAAACCAGGGCTTGCATTCCAGTATGGCTACTAGATGTGCAACATTGGGCTACTTAAGTCTTCTGTCCTCAGTTTTCTCATCTTTAAAATGAGGAAATTTATAATACCCACCACATAGGCTTGTTGGCTTGTTTTGAGGAATAAAAGAGATCATGTATATAATTTTATTTGCATAGTGTCTCAAAAATTGTAAATGCTTAATAAATATTAAATTATAATATTATAATATAATTATAGAGGAGAGTAGAGAAGAGTGAGGACAAGAAGGTGGAACTGAAAACCCTTACCATTAGCCAGATACTGCTTGACTGTGGGTAAACAAAGCAAACATGACCTCTGCTTCCACAGAGCTAATAGTCTACTAGAGGAAGAGAGACAGAAAAACAGAGAAACAAATAAAAATATACTGCTACAAATTGAAGTGGCATGAAATTAAATAATAGTTTGATATAAGAAAAAATAAAATAAATAACAAGACAGTGTAGTTTAGGCAATTAGGTAAACCTCTGTGAAGATGGTATTTAAGATGAAACCAGAAAGACGAGGCGTCAGCTCTGCACAAACAAAGGTTTGGGGGAGGAGGAAGGGTAGCACCAAAGCCAAAAAGAACAGTATCTACAAAGACCTACACAGGGAATATGGCTTGTGTGTTGCTGCAATGGAAAGAAGGCCTCTGTGGCTAGGGAGCAAAAAGCAAAGAAGAGCATGGCAAGAGATGATGTGGTAGAAGTAAGCAAAAGTCAGATCATGCGGTGCCTTGTAGGCTACGATGCAGATTTTGGAATTTGTTCTAGATGTTATAGATAGCCACTGAAGAGTTTTCAACAGGATAAACAGAATGAGAAGAGAGTGAAGTCATGAAAGCTGTGTGAGAAGTTGTCAAAGTCTAGGTGTAAAGGCGAGAGCGCCTTCAGTTGAACTGGCAATGATTCCAGCTACCATTCATGAACTCCACCTCTATGCCAAGAACTGTGTGTGTGTGTGTGTGTGTGTGTGTGTGTGTGTGTGTGTGTGTTATGTGTGTTTTATTTCTTATTATGCTGTTAAGTAATGTCATTAATCTCATTTGGCAATGAAAAAATAGATTTGTGATTACAACCAGCGAACATTGGTAAAACAAGGCTCACGGGGCTTAAGTAAACTGCCATGTCAGTAAGTGGCAGAGAGTAGGATTCCAACCAAGGAATTTTTGACTCCAAATTTATTTCATTTCCTTAAACATGCTACTACACATGTGCTTATAGAATAGCCCCCTCTTACATCCTTACCCTGTCATAGGGGAGAGTAAGAAAATAGATGAAGAACACTGAAGAACACTTAGAAAACATCATTAATAACTGCAGAATAGACAGAAGCCATTAAAATGTATGCACATGTGAGTCCAGTTTATGGAATATTTGCAGTTCAACCCATAATTGCTCCCCAAAGAATAACTCTCTTTCATTGTACCCAAATAGGAATAACACTACTTACACATGTTAGGACGGTGGTGAGGACAGGTGCTGCATGCCTGCAGAGACCCCACTAATGTTATTTTCTTCAGCCATCTCAGGGAAGGGGAAAGGAATGCTTAGCCAAAGATGTGCTTGATGACTCTCTCCATTAAACTTGTTCAAAAATAACTCTCCTTCACATTCTACTAATTAGAGACTCATTTGGGTTAACAAGCTCCTTTTATAAAATGCAAATAGGGGGTTGTGCCTCATTCATACCTTAATCAATTGCAATACCTCACTGAGCACTTTGTAGCTCTGAAAAAAATGGGATCTCTGATTAGGATGGAAAAAATGGTGGGGGCATTTTTTATGTGGGGGTAAGGGGTGAGGGTGAAGGGAAGCAGGGGAGGCCCAGAGGACAGCTAGAAAGCAGCATACAGGCACTGAAGTATCAGATTGAGGGTACAGGAGAGCCACACAGGAGGTGGGAGTGACAAAGACAAATTTTGTCAGTTTGCAGTGTCAACAATCTGCATGTCATTGAAACGCTGTTGTAGTTTGGAGAAGATCAAATTAAGAATGCTGAAGAAATTTTTGAAGTCTTTAAATCTCAGCTTTCTTTCCAGCCTAAGAGGCATCCATCTAGACTTTCCATTTTGGTTTCTCCATTTAGTCTACTCCTACTAAACCTAACTAGCAGACAGGTAATAGTGTTACCTATCTATTTGTGCCACAACCTACTTTGGGAGGAGAAGAGAGCAAGAGAAAAAAAGAGATCAAAGAGAAAAGGTAGACACATATATGCATCCCTCATCTCCTCTCTCTTTAGTTCAGGCACTACGTCTCAGTGCATCCTCAGCGGAATATTCTTCCTGGGATTTGTAACATAATCCCCTGAAATACAGAGAAAACAGTTTATTAAACTGCGTATTTAAGTGCTGAAGAAACACGAAGGGCAGGAATGTTTGGAATGTGTGGGTGTTGAAAGTTTCACTGATAAAGAGCCTCTACAAGGCTCTATACAATTGCACATAAATCTTGATAAACATGAACTAGTTAAGAGGACATAGATTCGCAGGCAGGGTATCCTAAATCAGGAGAACCACATGAGCAAATGCAGATTTGAGTGTTCTCATAAACTACCTGTGTAAGTGCCAATGAAATCACATATCTACATTAAAGGGATTATATGAGTGGCAAAGAAATTTTAAAATAATGGAGAGGCAACTGTGGCAGAACAGAAAGACCTTGGACGTCAGGCTGTGGAATTTCCATTTGACAGTATAGGTAAGAGGGAATCAGTATAGATTCTTAAATCAAGATGAGGAAGAGCAATGTGCTGAAGAAGGTAGAGGCTGGAGTTAATCCAGCCATGAAAGATAGGATTACCATGGTAAATGTAGAAATGTAAAGTATGGAGTGATCTTAAGAGATACTGTAAAGAGAAAAATTCAGGTGAAAAAATTTAAAAAGTGGATTTGTTGTGGTTTAGGAAAAGGAGAGAAAAATTTGTAAAAGAAATCCTCCCAGATTGTGAGCCTGAGAAAGAGAAAAGAATGCAACGCTAGTATATGAAGTAAAGAACCTGACTAGGGTTCTCTCCTGTTTAGGACGACACATGCATTGTTCTGGCGTCAAAAGACAAAAGCAGTGAGATAAATTGAGCAGCAGGATATAAAGAAACACAAAGAGGGTGGGAAAACAGGACTAGAAAAGGAAATTTGAGGGTTGTACTGGATAGAGGGCTGCTGAGAGGATAAACTTGGTTATGTTCTTCCATTTCATTACTCTGTGTTCCCTTAGTACTGATGTTAAGTTTGATGTGACTTCTTTGCTCTTGTAGATATATTGCTTTATCTGGTGTAATTTCATTATATTTGTTCCCAAAATAGTATGTAAACTTTCTAGAACATGGGGATGTATTCTGTTTTGGAATTTCTTTGGTGGTTACAGTGATGATGTATGCATATAAACCACTTAGGATGGAGATCTGCTCAGTCAGGTGCTAAATTGAGGCTTTTAATTAAAAATTTATTACTGAGTCTTTCAGATTAGAAATGACTTCAATGTTCAAATAAGTGCATGGCTGTTTCACTTTTATCCTTAAGATAATGAAAACCCTTGACTGTATTTTTTTAGTCGTAAGTGATTTCACTCATTCAGCTGTTTAGAAAACTCCAAAGTTTGAAGTTATTAGCCATCACAAAATAAACTCATCACTTGACCTGTACAATTCACTCTTCTGTTGCTCAGCAGGGTATCCATATTGCTAACATATGGACCCTTTAATCACCATCTCCACTATGCTGGAATACAACTTATGGAAGAGATGTTGGTGTCCTGGGGTAATGAATGGTGAAACAATCACAGTAGGAGTTTTGTTTTGTTTTGTGTTTTTGTTCACAGCACTGGTCTTATTCTCTTCATTAATTAGCAACATTTAACATTCTACAAACATCTGTGGCAATGCTAGTTGTTCTTCTCTTTGAAATCACTCTATTTAGAACATACGAGAGCATCTCATCCTAGAAGTCGGGCATACTAGCTCTTTTAGGCACTAAATAGAAAAGAAGAAAATGAGCTGTCTGTTTAGACAACTAAATATTAGTGAATAAATGCTCCTTTATAAGGTTTAGAGCATTATTTTAGCATGGATTTGGATGGCATCTTTAAGGTCGATATCTGAACCTTAATCTGAAAATATAATGAAGGTAGAGATTTCTCAGGGAATTTGTGATTGCTATAACACAATTTTCAGAGCTAATTGGAGGCCTTCCATTTTTCATGATTAATTTGCATGACCATAATTTGAAATGAAAAATAGAATGATATTGTTGCTTGCTATTTTTCACATAATGATAATGTAATCTACTTCTTAAGCTGTGGATCCATCAGTTGAAATCATTACTTCTATTTCAGATTGGAGTTTTTAGTGTAATTCTTTCTCAAAAGTTATTACTTAGTTTTGTTTTTGTACAAAATGTAAAGAAATAAAATAGTTACTAGAATGGAGTTGAATACCCTTTTGAGGTTTGGCTGGTTGATCTGGTTTTGGCAACTAATATCATATTCAGAAGAGAGAATGATTTTGCTGACTTTGAATTATAATATATAAAATTACTTGATGCAGATACGATATACAATAAGTAAATTTATTATTGAAGAGTTTGCCATTTTCCTACCTATTCAAAAATAGCTGACTATATATCATAGTCCAAATAAACCACCACAGAATTGGATATAACTAAAATATTTTATAAGTTTAATTTCTACTCTGAAAATTACAAAAGAAAATATTTATAAGCCAGTGTTCATGTTTTATTTTCATTAGGGTCATATAAAGGCATGATATTAAGTGGGAACACATGTTTGGGTCACATCATTTTTAAGTTTGCTCTTCTCTTAACATATAATTCTGAATTCACTATGCCCCTTTGAAATAAAGAAATATAGCTCACCATAGCCAAATCATTTTTTATTTGGCGAAAAATGTGTTTTGGGGGAACAGATATGTTTTTGCTTTTCTTATTTTCTGAAGTTTATGGCAAATATAGAAAATTGCCCTGAAATTTAGTCAGTAGTTCATAACTATTGTTTCCTTACCCACATGCATTTTCATAAGAAACATTGTGTGCATCACTGTGATAATACAAAGTAATTCTCACTGTATTAAATAATTCATTGCTCAATTCACTGCATAAATTAAAAGCTGACATTCTATTTTATAATAAGCTCACAGCTTGAACAAAAAAAAATTGTGAGAGGAAGAACATTTAAATGAAAGCAAAGAATGAACAAGAATGGAATAGGAAGAAATTACTTTTTAAAAAAGTAGTTCGTACAAATGCTGCCATTTGTAGTTCATTTCATCAAAATAACAAATCGCAACCATCATTTCTGTATTCAAATGGTAGCTAAAGAATAAGCATAATTTTAACTGCATTTAAGAAAGGTTAAACTTCCTTATTGTTAACGAAGGAAATACTGGATTCTATCTTTTCAGAATAGCAGTGAATTTTCCTTCATAGTACAGCTATTTAAAAAAATGGACTTTTATAGTTCAATAATTAAGGTATTAAGCTTGCCCATAGTCTTTACTGCATTACATAGTATATACCATTTTAGAATAATATTTCATGTTATGAAGGGTAAACTCTCCTTACTTAAAGCAGTAGTAACATTCTCCATTGACTGGCACAGAGATCATGATACTAGACCCATGAAGAAAGAAACATAAAGCTATCACATTACTTGCCTCTCTAGTGAAATGTGGTGCCATAAAAGCTGCTTATCAGTTTTCAGTTAGAATACATCTACAGACAGAGAATGAAATATTTAATTATGACTACATATCAGACTGTAAATGAATCAATATGTATATCAAAATTGACAATGCAAAGTAAATTACAGCTGTCAGAAAATGGGAGATTTGAGTGGGGAAGAAGTCATAGAGAGAAGATTAGGGCTCTAATATCCTTTCTTTCATTGTGGGTAGTTAAGAGAACTATCTAAAGTTTGAAAAACAAGAAACAAATATTTATTAAGAATTACAAAATAGCCAATAGAAGAAATACAAATAATAATACAACTATCAAGAATTGGAATGGGAAAGAAAAAGAAGTGTGGATAATGCTATTGATCTAAGTCTCTAATTTTCATAGCATGAAATCAACAGAGAGTGTCAAGAAATAAATATGTAAATACGTTTAGAATACAGAGGTAACAATAAAAAGAACTTTAGCTAGAATTGATTTTAAAGAGTTTCTTTTGAGGAGTGAGAATGGAGGAGAGCTAATCTACATCCCACCAACAGTGCAGGAGGGCTCCCCATTCTCTGCATCCTTGTCAGCATTCGTTATTGCTCTGTCTTTTTGGTAATAGCCAGTCTAACCGGTATGACATGATATCTCAATGTAGTTTTGATTTTCATTTCCTCGATAATTAGTGATGTTGAGCATTTTTTCATGTATCTGCCAGCCATTTATTTGTATGTCTTATTTTGAGAAATGTTTATTCAGCTCCTTTGTCCATTTTTTAATCTGATTTTTTAAGAAATATTATGTTGCTTTAGTTCCTTGTATATGTTGGATATTAATTCCTTGTTGGATGCAAAGTTTGCAAATATTTTCTACCATTCAGTAGCTTGTCTTTTCACTCTGTTAATTGTTTCCTTTGCTATGCAGAAGCTTTTTAGTTTGATATAATCCCATTTGCTTATTTTTTCTTTTGTTGCTTGTGCTTTCAAGGTCTTATTCATAAAGTCTGCCCAGTCCTACATGCTGAAGTGTTTCTCCCGTGTTTTCTTCTAGGAGTTTTATAGTTTCAGGTCTTACATTTAAGTCTTTAATCCATTTTGAGTAGATTTTGGTACATGGTGAGAGATAGGGGTCTAGTTTCTTCTACAAATGGATATCAAGTTTTTTCAGCACCATTTATTAAAGAAGCTGTCCTTTCCCCAATGTATGTTCTTGGCACTTTTGTCAAAGATCAGTTGATTGTAAGTGCATGGATATGATTTCTGCATTCTCTATTCTGTTCCATTGGTCCATGTGTCTGTTTTTATGCCAATACATGTGCCGGTATGTTTGGAAAACAGTATGGAGGTTTCTCAAACAACTCCAGACAGAACTACTATATGTCCCAGCAATCCCACTGCTGGGTGTATACCCAAAGGAATGGAAATCATGATGTCAAAGGGATACCTGCCTTCCTGCTTTTACAATAGCCAAGATATGGAACCAAACTAAATATCCACTGACAGATGACTGGATAAGGAAAATGTGGTATATGTACACAGTTATATACTACTCTTCCATAAAAAAGAATGAAATTCTGCCATTTGCAGCAGCATGAATGAGCTTGGAGAAAATTATATTGAGTGAAATAAACAAGGCACAGAGAGAAATACTGCATGTCCTCATTCATATGTAGGAGTGAAAGAAAGAAAGGAAGGTAGGTAAGTAGGAAGGAAGGAAAGATGAAAAAGAAAGAAAGAAAGAAAGAAAAAGAAAGAAAGAAAGAAAGAAAGAAAGAAAGAAAGAAAGAAAGAAAGAAAGAAAGAAAGAAAGAAAGAAAGAAAGAAAGAAAGAAAGAAAGAAAAGAATCATAATAATAAGTTGAACTTTCAGAAGGAGAGAACAAAATTGGTTTCTAGGGATGGGAAGGGAGGAGAGGGAGGGGAATATCAAGAAATGGGTTAAAGGACACAAAACATCTAGTTAAGAAAAATAAGTTCTATGGATGTACAGTTGAGCTAGGCACATATAATTAACAATAATTTGCTGCATGTTATCAAATGACTAGAAGAGAGGAGATTGAATGTTCGCATCACAAAGAAATTATTACATTCTGTAATGATACATGTGCTAATTATCCAGACTTGATGATCGCACATTGTACAGAGGTATTGATATTCAACTCTGTACCACACAAATATGTATACTCAATTACATTTCAGTAATGAATAAATAAACAGTACCAAAAATGAGAATAGAGGTGTGAACTGATTTTCCATTACAACCTGATCTGCGTTACGGATCCTTTGATGAAAAGAGAAATAAAACAAAATATATTGAAAAATAATGATAATAATGATAACTAACATTTATTGAGAATATACTATGTGACAGATGCTTAAATATATTTATGATTTAATCCTCTCAGTAATACTACAAGTTAGTTACCATTATTATCATTATTTTATAATTCAGGGAAATGAAACTTAGATGGAAGAACAGCTAAGTGGCATAGCCAGGACTCAAACCTCCATGGCTCAGGCTGTCAAACATGACATTATACTGTCTCCCTTCCACTATTATCATGGTATATTTGCCAGCACCCAGGTATATCCATTGTGAGAGGTAGAATTTTTATCTCGTTGACCATCATCCCTTTGTGTTACTCCCATGGTTATGCACGACGGACTTTGAAGATGTAATTTAAATTATTAATCAATTAATATTAAAATAAGGAGCTTATTTTGGGTTATCCAAGTGGGCCCATTATTTTGGATTATCCAAGTGGGCCCAGTTCAGTTACATGAGCCATGATAAGCAGAAGAGGAAGTCAGAGAGATCTGAAGCATGAGAAAGGCTCAAGGTGTCATTACTGGCTTGAAAATGAACAGACCATGTGGAAAGAATAGAAGAAAATAAATTCTGCTAACAACCAGTGAACTTGGATGACCCTGAGCCCCAGACAAGCCCCAGATGTGAACGGCAGCCCTAGCCAATCCCTTGATTTCAAGGTGAGACCTAAGCAGAGAAACCAGCCAGACTGAATCAGACTTCTGACTTACAGAGCAGAAAGCTAACAAATGGGTGTGGTTTTAAGCCACTAAATTAGTAGGTAATTTGTTATGACACCAATAGAACACTAATATAGCTAGTTATCTTTTATTACAATTTCAAATTACAACAAAGCTCTAATTAGACATCAACATTGATTTCAGCCCCTTTGCTCTTTAGCTGTTTACGTTTGCAATATGCTAACAATACTTTTAAAGCAGTAGGCCGAACTGTGGTAAGTTTACAACATTTTTCTTTCACTTTATATTGTCCTTAAATTCTTGTCCACCGAACCACAAAACAGTTCTCATTCCCTTTAAGGGCCTTATGGGATAAAATGTTCCCCAGCCATTAGTATTTATTTCATGCTTAGGATGGTGAATATTTTGGGGGAAGCAGCCATCCCACAACCCGTGGTCCTCTCTGGGATTGCCCAGTCAGAGTCCTGGGCCTGAATCATTCCCCTATATAGAAAATGGGTTCTGAGTTGTCACTTGACCTCAGATTCTTCTTCTTTATTAGGAGAATCCCTTCCCCTGTTCTGGGTACACATAGAATTTCCTTGAATTGCTTAAGCGTGTGCATCACATGGCCTCTCGCCAGACCCACTGCATATCTGCCACCGGGGTAAGCGAGCAGGTCTTCATCTGTGGCAGGAGAGGGGTGCACAGCCACCTCTGCAGAGGGACCCTCAGGCCACGAGAGACCCGCACACACTACGGACGTTAAACTCACTGTATCTCTTCTTTCTGTGAGTAAGGCCTTGCTCCAGTGACTTGTGTATTGAATTCTCCCTAGTGACTCCGAAACAGTAGAAGATGAGGTAGGCAAAGGTCTGCGGGCTCCTACTTCAGGCGGTTGGCATTGTTAGGATCTTTGCCATCTCCACTCATTGGGAGTTTTGTCTGGGATTGGTAGCTGGATAAATTATTTTTATTTGATGAATGTTTATTGATCTTGGCTGGAAAACCACTTTCCCTAGACAGCAGTGATGCCATCAAAGAGAAAGCCCAGAAAGGAATGGAAATAACTTGAACTGAGTTGACAATACAGTGAATTTCGTGTATGTCAGTCACTTTTGCTCTGCTCATGAATGAACAATGGAAAGTCCCTCTGGGAGTGGGAAGAAGTGATTGCAGAATTTAGAGGACACAACAAATGAGAACTCAGCTTTAAAATGGAAAGAAGTTTGCTTTAGACTTATTCCTTATTAAACCAATCATTAAGATTTTCATCGTCATTAGAGAGAGACCAAGATGGGAGGCACCATGGAATAGTGGAGATAAGAATACAGACGAACTCCAGTCCAGAAGCTAGATTATCATTGTTTAGTAGCTAAACAGGGTTTGGTGGAGAGAAACTGTGCTGGTCTAACCCATAATTAGATTAAGTTTGAATTAGAAAATAATTTATGGAAACAGTAAAATGGTAGTTAACCACAGGCTAGAGGGACGGGGAGATTGGGAAGGTGTTAGCCAAAGAACATGAGGGTACTTCACAAAGTTTATGGAAAGATTAATATTATCTTTTAAATCTATTTTTCCACAAATTTTTTGAGGAACCCTCATACAAAATTTCAGTTAGACAGGAGGAATAAATTCAAGAGAGCTATTGTACATCGTGGTGAATATAGTTTGTAACAATGTATTGTATACTTGAAAATTGCTAAGAGAGTTGAGTTTAGTGTTCTCATCACACACACACACACACACAAAAATGATCCCATGTTAAATAGCTAGGCCACCAGGTACCAAAACAGCCCTATTAAAATAGGAAGAATTTCTTTAATAACACACACATTTAGGGTATTTCCGTGGTCCAAATGTTTGTGTCTCTCCAAAATTCATGTTGAAACCTATCTCCCATTGTTATGGTATTAAGAAGTGGGCCTTTGGGAGGTAATTAGGTCATGAGGGCTTTGCCCTCATGAATGGGATTAGTGCCCTTATAAAAGGGTTGTAGGGATCCTGTTTCTCCTCCTGCCATGTGAGGATACAGCAACAAGGAAACATCTCGGAAGCAGGGAGCAAGTCTTACCAGACACCAAATCTGCTTGCACCTTGATCTTAGACTTCACAGCCTCCAGACTGTGAGAAATAAATTTCTACTACTTACAAATTACCCAGACTAAGGTATTTTGTTATAGCATCCAGAATGGAAGAAAATAGGTACTCCCTAAAAGTCCCAAAATTTTTCAGAGTTTGTGTGCAAGCACACCATTTCTGCTTCTATTTCATCCTTCTATTTTCTGAATAATCAATGATGAGCCTCTAGGGGGCTGGCCAGAGGAACAATATCTACTTCTCTGTGCTGTGCTTCAAGCAGCTCTCTTGCAGCACACCTGTGTCATAGCCAAAACCTGCTCACCTGCCTCTGTTGCTTTTATCCTCACTTCCTCCTCAATCCTGCAATCAGCCTATGAGACAGAAGGCTTGGGTTTCATTTTGAAGCTTTTGCTACATGTGATGAAAATTATTGAAAAGCTTGACAGTATCTGTGACCTAAAATTATTTCAGATAACATACTAAATTGCATCTGAAATACATCATGGATTATTTATATAAAGGTAAGGTAAGACCTAGATATCAAGATTTTTTTTTTAAATCCACAAGTGATTGTGCACAGCAAACTTTGAGAATCTTGCCTCTAATTAAGATGGTGTTTCTCAACTTGATGATCTCCTTAAAATTCAGATCTCAATTCAGTAGGTCCTAGGTGAAGACTGATATTCTACATTTCTAACAATCTTCCATATCATGCACATGCTGCTGGTCTATTGTCCACACTTTTAGTAAGGGCCTCAGTCACTGTGGCTAGATTTTAGACATCAGTATTAATTGGAAGAACCTGGATTTTCACTGCTTGCCTGGACTGAGACTTATTTGTCCTTCTCATTTGAAGTAGCCTGCCCTTGGGATCTGAGATTCTCATGCATGTGACAAACCAGTTGGTTGTGGTTTCTAGTGATGGTCTAGATAAATTTAACTCTGGCAGGAGGCCTGATTCTGGTCTGAACTGCATTCTCAAAACCAGTTTTACCATTTGTTTAATTAACAATTTGATCTTCCTATCTGCATGCTTGGAATATGCAAAACTTACAGGAATTCAGGCACATTTGGTTTTACATATGAACATAAAAAAAGAAAATATAAATCAATAGCAAGGAAGAACAAAGTGTGGTTGAGTGGAAGTATACTTGCATGTGCATATGCACATATATTTTACAGATTTCTGTTAAAAATTGAAGTAATGCTTTAGCTCAAACTGTTTAGTTTTTTCTTTACTTTTTTTCAAGTTTTGTTTTTCAGAAATACTGATTTTGTTTTGTTTTATCTTTGTTAGCCTGTGTGTATAGTGCTTGTAAAGCAAAATTTGCTGTACTGAGAAATATAATGTTTTAAATGCTACATTTAAGTTGTATCTTTTTATATGGCGATCATTTGTTAGATGTCACCTCAGAATTTATATGAATGTTTTAGCATATTGCAATAAATGCTTCCGTGAGGATTAGCAGATAATATTTATGTTCATAAATCTAGGTGAGTCTAAAAAATGTGCATAGCTTTGGAAAACATCTCACTTGGCTCTTCACAAAATAATCCATGGTTTAATTTAGCTTTGTCTCCATTTTTCTCCCTCCAGAAAAACATTTTTGGAGATCTATTAGGCATTCATTATATGTGTATTGAAAAAGTTAAATATTATATAGAGAAGGAGAAGCAAGGAACATTACTTAAGTGAGTTTTCTCCCCCCCGCCCCCCAGCAAAGATGCTGTGCTTGACCTCAAGGAAGGGGGATGGGAAGAGAATTATGTCTACACAGTAAGTTTTTTGCCTGGAATTGCAAAAGGGAATTTTAAAAATGCAGAATTGCCACTTAAATGAGTATCCTGAAATTCAGGAATCCACGAAGGTCATTTTGTGTCAATTAGAGCAAGTTCCTCAAGTGCTCCTTAAAGTATTTCTATGATTGTTTGCATCAGATTCACCTCAGGAATGTTTACTCCTGTCTTTGTGGAAACGGGTTGTTTTAGACAATGATTCTTAAGGGCAAAGACACTGTTGCAGAAGAATGATTCGCCTGGGGAGCTCATTGAGATGCTACCACACTGTAGGAGTTTTAGAGCACGGTAGATCAGGTGTAAAACTAAAACAGCTAACTTGTGCTGACTGTAAGAAATCGGTTAAATAATTCTCATCACATCTAAGCCTGTAAGTTGTACGTTAGATTGAATTAGAGCAAAAATATAGCATTTTCTTCAACAATCCCATCCCCTACATCCCTAAATTTAAAGCATCAAGACAAGTGTTGTTCTTGCTCCTATATTTTCCACCCACAATCTTGCTTTTTCTTGAAATGCAGCATATACTTTGAATGCAGTTGTATTTAGAAATTAGTGGATATTTTCCAGTCTATATGTTTTGTAATTACCATTCTTTTTTTTTTTTTTTTTCAAATAATCACAAAGGGTGCTTTTGTAAATGTGCATTAAGGCTTCTCCCCAGTCTCATTGACTAACATCATAGTTGTGGAAAACCCTGCCTCTGCTTAAAAGGGGCTTATAATGAAAAAAAATATTTTACAACTAGCCAGTACTTAAGAGATTGATACACTTGGAATGTACAATGGTACTTCAAAAAGTTCATGGAAAGACTTGTATTATCTTTCAATTTCATTTTTCCATGAACTTTTTGATGTACCCTTGTATATCTTAGAAGAAATAATATTTGTTTAAAATGTTGTTCTTGTTTGTAGTGCAGAAGAGAGTGGCTGGTGGACTGAGAAGTAAGGAAGCAAAGGTATCTCTTTCAGAATGATGAGAAATGCTATTTTATCTAGAAGAGATGGTAACAGCCCATCTGTCTTATCTGTTTTTTCTACTGATTTGGACTAATATCCATTTAAAAAATAGATACCCCTTGAATTAGTCCATTTTTGTGTTGCTATAACAGAATACCTGAGACTGGATAATTTATAAAGAAAAGAGGTTTATTTGGCTCACAATTCTGAGACAGCTGCATTTGGTGCAGGCCTCGGGCTGCTTCTACGCATGGTGGAAAGTGGCAGGCAGCTGGCAGGTACAGCAGATCATGTGGTGAGAGGAAGCAAGAGAGAGAGAAGAGGTGCCAGCTCTCTTTAAACAACCAGCTCTCATGGGAACTAACAAAGCGAGATCTCGCTCACCACTTCCACCTCTCAGGGAGAGCAATAATCCATTCATGAGGGATCTGCCCCCATGACTCAAATAGCTCCGAGCACTGCCTCATTGGGGATCAGATTTCCATATGAGTTTTGTGGGGACAATATATCCAAACTCTTTCACCCCTTCGCTTTTTCATTGTAAGTTCCAGTTAGCCTTAGAATCAAATAAGAGACTCAAATGACTTTTCCTATTAACCACAAAATATTTTCCCAATACATGTTAATAATTAGCCCCTATTATTTATGGAGCTTTATTTTTTCATATCAGTGATTTAACTTTTTCCCTTTAAGAGATAAATAAAATGAATGCATCTTTGCAGACAGATAATACATGATTATATGGCAAGACTTCCTAAACTTTGTTCTGTGGGCTAACAATATGTATTTCTCAGAAAAGAAGAAACTGCCTGACAGAGTTAAACAGTTCTTTAGCACATTGGTACTTAAAGCATTGAAGGTGCCACTGAGTATTTTGAGGATGCAATCCTTCCTTTTTTTTTTTTTTTCTTGGAGGATCTGTTAATATTGTTTGTAATACTAATGTATCATGGAACAGTCAGCACATGACTAACAGAGCATGAAAACAGTATTATCTCCTCTTACCTTAGTTAATCTTGTAGTGTTTTGTTTTGTTTTGTCTGTTTACTTCTGGTTTGGGTATAAAGTTGTTAAAGATCTAAAGTAACTCAGGAGAGGTCTAATTAAATAGAATTTATAGTCAGAATTAATGCCCACTTGGTTTTGCTTAAGCACTGGTAGTTTATTTCCACACTTAATTCTTACATTATAACATTCTTTTCAAAAATGTTTGGGAAATGTCTAGGACATGTGCAAAAGGAGAGTAAATCTGTGAAACTTGACTATTATGTGTAGTACAAATATATGAAAATCATAGTTTCAAAAAGTATTCAGCTTTACATAGAACATAAAATCTAGTGGACTAATGGTTGTGCCAAAGGAAGAGGTTATAGGGTGGTAGACTAATTAGTCCCAGTATTCAGACAACTCGTTTTCTTAGTTTGGCCATCAAAAATGCTTCCTTAGAGTGTTTTTATGTAACTTTCTTTGATAGTCTTTTTGTATTCTCTCTTCCTTACATCTCCATCCGTAGGAGTTCATTTTGAATAATTGCTGCTTCTGTTTGCAATTTCGTTTATGTGCCTACTTCTGCTCATTTGAACCTTTGAACATCTGGGAGAGATAATTTTTAAAACCCTATAATCATCTGGCTTTGTTGCAACACTCCAAGTCACCTAATCTCATCTATAGTATAGAGAAGGGTGCTTGATGAGAGAAATGTGAAATACTTGATAGGTCAAATACCTACCAACTCTATTGTCATCCTTTCTTTGGCAAGCAGGTAACTGTGATTGCCATTAAATTCCTTTTTCTTGTTAACCTAAGTTCATGTTTCTTTTACAAAACCCATTCTAAAGCATAATGTGCTGCATAAACATGTTCTAAAAAATATACTTTACTAGTATTGGAGTGTGGGAGTAAGATCTGATTGGGTCCTATGATATAGAAAGCCCCCAACTCTTCCTCAGAAAGACCCAAAACCATACTAATCTCTCCAGTTAACTATTTCTTTTTTTAACCATGATGACAATATAGTAATGATCTAAATTGCTGCAATATAAAAATCTGTTTGACTGTCTTTATGTCCTAGATGACCTCTTACTAAATCAAGAATGAATATAAAGGATTAATTACAAAGCTCTAAAAGACATTTTTCTTATTAAAAATTCTTTATTATTTCTTCTGGAAGAGTAAGCAAAACCACTTCTGGTAAAGTGAAAGAATGATATGGGGCTTATTCAAACAGATACTAAATGCTACTAGAAAGAAATATGTATATGTATATTTTAGAAAATTTGTCACAGAAAGTGAAAATCACCAATGTGATAAAATAGAGTTCAAAAATAGGCCCAGATTTGTATGGGCATTTAAAGTTGAAAGCTTGAACTATTTAATACATTTTGTTGGCACATCTTAATATCCATTTGGCAAAATAAATTAGATGCTTATCTATATATAGATAATTCCACATGTTTTAAATGTGTAGGTTTTTAAAAATCTACAACACACACATGTGAAATATTTGTATGTAGAATGAGAAGGTTTTTCTAATAACAACACAGAACTCAGAACTGTCATCAAGGAAAAGAATGACATATTTGGTTACAGAAAATTGTGAAAGATCTACCCAGCAAAAGACATCACACATAAACAGAAGATGAATGGCACACTGGGACAAAGATTTGCAATGTATATAACAAAGAGTTAATATATTTAATGTACAAATATCTCTTACAAATAATTCAGAAAAAGACAAAATAGTTGGGGAAAAATGAAAAGAGGAATAGGTAATTCATAAAAGAACCGCAACATTTAATAAACATAGGAAAATATTTCCAGTCTCACTACTGATAGTAGAAATGTAAAGAAAAAGCCATAAAATATTTCGCCTTTCAAAGTGGCAAATTTAAAATTATAATAATGTTCAGTACTACTAGCTAAGGTGTGAGGAAAGGAACACTATTAAAATTTTGGTTGAAATGCAAAATGATAGGTTCTTTTCAAGGGCAATTTTACAGTAACAAATATTTTTAAGAAGCATTATATTCTACTGAGTAAAACCTCTTCAATGAATTTATCCTACTCATACAAACATGTAAGAACAAATGCGCGAGGATCTTTTCTGTGCTTTGTTTGCCCATGTTAAAATTAGAAACAATATAAAATGTCCATTAATTTGGTAATTATGAAATAAACTGTGGTAGACACAAACAATAGTGTATCATACAGCTCTTAACAGAAGAACGAAGTGGAACTTAATTCACTGAAACTGAAAATATGTTAATTATCGGGGTGTGTGTGTGTGTGTATATATACACACATTTAGCAATAAAAGAAAATTTTAAAACTGTGTGGAGTGTAATTCCATTTTCAGGTTGAACAAACACACACAAGTACAGAAATGCATTTACACAAACTCACACATATAAACAAATTTGGGAAAATATACCACCTTTGGAGAATGGGTGTTGGTAGAGGGAAGGGAAGAGGGAGCATTCACTTATAACATAATAGCATTTAGTAGAGTGTAGATTTTATTTTAATAAACCAATAACAAATTATTCTAAGTTTAAATCTATTGAAAGTACATCTGTCTGGATATGTTAGAAAATTAGCATTAAAGTCTATATTTTCATAAATACTACAGGCATTTTTTTTTTTTTTTTTTTTTCCTATGAGCTTTGGCTAAGGTACACAAATGCAGGACAAATACCTTAATCAAGATATAGAATATTTTCCATCAGCACAGAACATTCCCTCACACTTTATTCTTAGTCAATTTCCAGTAACTCAGAACTGCTCCTAGAACACCACTACTCTGATTTTTATTGCCATAGATTGGTTTTGTCTGTTCTTGAACTTCATACAAATCATGCAGTAATACTCTGCTGTCCTATTTATTTCTTTCAACATAATGATTTGATACTCTTCTAAATTATGTATGTTGTTGCATTTTCATTCACATTAATGTATATTATTGTTTTAATGCTGAATAATATAATGCATAAATATACCAAAATTTGTTTATTTGCTTTTCACTTAAGGAAATGTGTGTGGTTTCCATTTGGGGCTACTATGAATGACATTACTGTGTACATTCTTGCTCAAAGCTTATTGTGAATATATGTTTTTATTTCTCTTGAATAAATATCTAAAAGTGGAATTTCTGGATTATATGGTAAGTGTACGCTTAATTTACTAAGAAATCAACAAACTGTTTTAAAAAGTGGTTGTACCATTTTATACTCTTAACAACAATTCCTGAAAAGTCCAGCTGTTCCACCTCTTCACCAACATTTGGGATTTGTAAAACATTTAAATTTTAACTCATTTAGTGGTTGTATGGTTTAATGTGCATTTCCCTGATGACTAATGATATTGAACAGTTTTCCAGTTGCTTATTGGCCATTAACATATTTTTGGTGAAGTACATATTGAAGTTTTGTCTATTTTTTATTGAATAATCTCTTAATTATTGAATTATAAGCATGCTTTATATATACTGGCTCACACAATTATGGAGGTGAGGAAGACCCAAGATCTGTAGTTTAAAAGCCTGAGAACTAAGATTGCTGATGGGATATGTTTCAGTCCAAGTCTGAAACCCTGAGATTCAAGAAAGCCAACGGTCTATGTTCTGGCCCACATCTGAAGGCAGGAGAAGACTGATGTCCCAGCTCAAAGATTGTCAGGCAGAGAAAGTGAATTCTCTCCTGCCCAGCCTTTTGGTCTATTCAGGCCTTGAAGGGATTAGATGAGGCCCACCCACATTGAGGAAGGCAATCTGCTTCACTCAGCCTACCAATTTAAATGTTAATCTCATCCAGAAAAACCTTCACAAGCACACCCAGAATAATATTTAATCAAATACCTGGGTACCCCATGGCCTAGTCAAGTTAACACATAAAATTAACCATTATAGTACCCTCTGATGAACACAAGTTGTTTTTTAATTCTGATAAAGTCTAATATCATTTTTAAAAAATTTATGGTTAATGCTGTTCATGTCCCCTATGAGAAATCTTTTTCTATCCCATTGTCATGAGGATATTCTGTTATGGATTCTACTAGATGATTTATGATTTTAGCTTTATGTTTACATCTGCAACCCATCTTAAATTAATTTTATACGTGGTATGAGGTAGGGATCTGTGTTAGCTTACTAGGGCTGCCAAAGCAAATGACCACATTTGGGTGTTTTAAAACAAAAGAAATGTATTACCTCACAGTTCTGGAGGCCAGAAGTCCAAAATGAAGCTATCAGCAGCAGGGCCATGCTCTCTACAAAAACTGGAGTGGAAGATTCTTCTTCGCCTTCTCTTAGCTTCTGGTGGTTGCCAGTAATCCTCGATGTTCCTTGGCTTGTAGCTATATCACTCCAATTTCTGCCTCCACTGTCATATGGTATTCTCTCTGTGTATCTATGTGTCTCCTCTTTTCTCCCTGTAAGAAGTACAGTCATATTGGATTTAGGGCTCACCCTAATCCAGTGTGATCTCCTGTTAACTAATTATATCTGCAAAGACTCTATTTCTAAACAAGGCCACATTTTAAGATTTGGGATAAACATAAATTCGGGGAGTACACTATTCAACCCGATATAAGGCCTAGGAGAGCGTCAGCATTCAGTGCTTCTGTATGTTTATGCAGTTGTTGCAATACTATTTATTCAAAAGGCTTTCCTTCTGTAAACTTCCATTTAAATGTCGTGATTTCTTTGTTGAAAGGGTTGACAATATATTTGAAGACCTATTCCAAAATCTCCATTTTTTAAAATATGTTTTTCTATCCTTACATCAATACACATTTTCTTGATTACCCCAGCCTTATAAAAAGTCTTGAAATAAGGTAGTGTAAGTCTTTCAACTTTGTTCTCTTTTTAGAAAAAAACATATTCTGCATATTTTCTTTATTCCTTTAAATTTTAATATAAATTATAAAATTATTTTTGCAGTTTCTACCCCCCAAAAAAGAACCTGCTAGGATATTAATTGAGAAGGTATTGAATCTATAGAATAATTTCAGGAGAATATTTTAATAAAAATGCATCTTCCAAATTATGAACATGAAATTTCTATTTATTTAGATGCTTTTGGATTTCTCTAAACAATATTTTGTAGTTTTCCGGGTAAAGATCTCAAATTCTTTTGCTGCGTTTATTCTTAAATAGTTCATTTTTGAGTCTACTGTATATTGAAGTTTTAAAATTCCATTTTCAAATTATTCATGATACTATATAATACAGCAGATTTGTATGTACTGCTATATTATCTTTAATTTTCTTGCTAAATTCACACATTAGGTCTAGCAGAGTTTTGCATAATTGCATTGTCTAGAATCTCCAGTGCAATGTTGAATACAACTGGCAAGAGACGACATCTCTGTCTTTTTCCTACATTATCAAGAGAGCAGTCATTTAGTCTTTTACCATTAAGTATGATATTAGTTCTCTGTTTTTACAGAGAGCATTTATTACATTAAAGAAGTTTTCTTCTATTCCTGATTTCTTGGGAGTTTTAATAATGAGTAGGAGCTGAATTTTATCAAATACTCTTTCTTGATCTGTTGAGATGATTATATGGCATTACTCATTTATTCTGCTAATGTGGTGAGTTAAAATGATTAATTTTCAAATGTAAAAGCAATATTGTATTCCTCAAATAAAATCCACTTTTCCAAATTATCCTTTGTATATTTTGCTGGATTTGGTTTACTAATATTTTATTAAGAATATTTGCATCACTGTTCATGAAGAATAATGGTCTTTAGTTTTATTTCACATGTTTAGCAGTTTTTTATATCATCACCTATACTTTATGGATAATACATTTCATGGACTCTGGGTGATATTGTCTTCCTCTAAAGACTGTCAAATTTGTATGCTTGTCAGTTCGGATAGCAAAAAAATAACTGTCAAATTCTTTGGGTTTTGTCAAACTTGGTTTTATTCTTTGTTTGGGTGTGTCTATTTTGCTTTTGATGTTAGTCCTAGGGTGTGGCCCTTGCTCAAGAGTACATTACTTACTCCTAAATCATGGCCACTCTAAGGTCTCAATTAAATTGCCAAAGTGTGCAGCCATGTTTCTACTCTGGTGAGTCTAATCTTCTAGCTCTGCAAACATTTGGTATCACTGTTTAGCTCTCTGTTTTGCAGAAGGCAATCTGGTTAGACACAATCTCAACCTCTTCTTTTATAGCTCAGTTATCAGCCAAGGACCAATTATAAATCTTCACACAGATGCCTACAGTTCCCCATCTGCAGTTTCCTTTTCTCAATATCCTCCTCACTAACTTCTAGCCTCACCAACAGCAACCCGTATCAGCAAGACTATTCTTCCTCTTGGACCCCTCCCCTAAACCATGGCAAAAAGGTGCCTCCTGTCAGAAAGGCCAGTTCTATTGTGGGGCTTATCTCATGTCTTTTCCCTCCCTCAATAGCACTATCATGCATTTACTGCCTGAAACCATTATTACATATATTTCATAGTTTTACAGTCATTGTCAGAGATAGGTTAGGAAACTGTTGAATTTCAATGGATTTATGTATATATAAAATTATATTTTGCAACTGTATGTGATGTTAGGACTTTCTGTTATAGCTCTAGAGCAATGATGTCCACTAGAATATTTTGCAATGAGAGAAAGGTACCTGGTGGCTTCTGTATTGGGCAACATAGCTCTAGAATCTAGAGAATATTTTGAGTAATTTTATTCTACATAATTACTTGGTGTGACTTCACACATGCTAACAATATTTATCAGTCATGAAAAGCACTACCCATATAAAATATATCATATACTTGTTATTAGGAGCTTAAATATATTTCTCTATCCATTTTATTAAGTTTGAAATTAATTGAAATAAAACATATACAACTTATGGGATATGTGATTCTGAGGAAATAATTTTAAGTATTTATTTCAATATAAGTAATATATACTCATAGTTTAAATTTTTCAAGCAGCATAGAAAGTGATAAAATATAAGTAAAAAAAAATAAAAATCCCTCTTATATTCCCAGTCCAACTCTATCATTCTTTAGAGTTAAGAGTGTAGATAGATAGATAGGCAGAAAGTTAGAGACAGATTGCTTTTAGGGAAAAAACCTCCATGTGTTAGTCAGATGTTTTCATACTATATACACTGTCATACACCTTGTTGTTTTCCTCAAAACATATCTTATAGATCTGTTATGTGACAAGCAGAATGTCATAAAATGACCTTGAAAGCTTTCTCTGAGTTAACAGCACAACAAGCAAGCTGGAATTGCCTTCAGGATGGAAGATCTCCTCCCAAATAGAGGGGCTATACCCAAATTCATGTTCCGTAGGACCAGCGGTTTCTTCGTTCTGCATAGGAGGGCTATTCCCAAACCCACTCTCTCATAGGCTCCCATAGTCACAAGGTGATGGGCAGTTGACTTCCCCAGACAACTCCAGTAAAAGCTAGGCCTCAAATTTAGACAGCATGCTTCCAAGCAGCCTATTTGTTCCCTCATTAGTAAGATTGCTCTTGTGGTTATCTTATAAAGAAAGAACAGAGTGGCAGTATCTCTCTCCTGGAATATAGACCTATACTATCTCCAGCAGCAGCACCTGGTCCTGGCATGCATCTTTGTGAGATATGGGAGGATTTGAGACTTGTGGTTTCTCTTTCTGCATCCATGGTCTGCAAGTTTCCCATTAAACCCTTTTCAGTAAGCAATAGCACATGATGATCCAGTATTTATCTTAAGCCTTTTGCCTGACAGGTGACTACCACCCTTCATGACAAGATCTTTTAATATCAGCAAAAATATACATCTTTCATTTTATTTAACAGGCATATTGTATTTCTTTCCACCTGAATTTACTAACACTCATGAAAACAGAGTATTTTGTAGTGTTATGGACAAATTACAACTCCATCTTGTAGAGGAAAGAGCACTGAACGACAGTCAGCAGTCCTTTGTTCTAATACAGATTTTGCATGATCAAATAATTTTTGAAAACATGCTTACTATTACCCTTTTCTTGGAAATTAATAATATAAATTATGTATTATCATCTTTGGAAATTCGTATAATTCATTAAAACCTGATCAACTTTGTTTAATGTAAGTATACCATTTGACCATAAAATCTTTTCTTCAAGAAAATATCTGAGTATGCCAAGTATTTTGGACAATGCTTAACTAGATGATTTTCAAAGACTCTTGTAGTTCTGACATTTTATGATTATCTGACATTTTCCCTCTTTAAAAGCATCACAGCTTTGAGATGAGGATTAACTGGGTTTTCAAAGATATTCAGTGATGAGATATATCTTTATACATTCTGTACTAAATAAGAAGCAATAGATTCTCTGGTAGTAAGAAAAAGAATGTGTTCTGGAAACATTTTGCCTTTGTGTTTTTAGATCAAATATGGAATAAAGACTTGTCTAGTTCTTGTTTTGGATTGCCTGTGTAGGCCATGATGAGCTTAGATTTTAATGAGATAGATGTTCACCTAATTCATTGAATGCTAATCCTTTTTCTATTAGTCAGTACGATTTCCATCACAAATGACAGAAACTAGTTAATTTAGAAGAGGAATATCTTATCTTACATAACTGGAATGTCCAGAAATAAAGTTAAAGCTTTAGATATCAGTCTTTCCCTCTCCCTTTCTTCCTCTCTCATATCTCTTATCTCTTTTTCTCTCTCTCCCTCTCTGGAACCCCTCCCTTATTACTCGCATGTATTTTTCTCATTTTTTCTTATCTCTGAGTTTATAGCAACCAATATTGATTGCATCATCTCTTATTGCAAACAAGCTTTGAAGAATGACCACAAGAGCCTCAATTCACTTAATCGCTTCCAGTCCAACAATTAAAAAGCAAGAATTCTACATCTCCAGTACAAATTTAAAAAATCCCCTGGAAGACTTCTGTTTAAGTTGATCATATTCTTACCCTTGGAGCCATCACTTCACAGGCATGAAGTACTATGATATGCCAGGCGTGATCCAGGTGCCCATCCCATCAGCCAAAGGAGCAGAATACTGGTTTTGCCAGCCAGACATAATTGGAGTAGAATTAGTCACCTACAAGAAGTGGGGATGGCAAAAACCAATAGATGTATATTATTTCTTTGTTTAAAAATATTTTCCTTTTTCATTTAATATTTTTATCTATTTAAGACCTACAAGATAATGTACATAAGGTTTAACATGAAAAAGGCACATTTGTATTTGCCTTTTAAGTCAGACACCTGAAAATAAACACAGATTGCACACTAAGGTAATTTTCTTTTTAATCTGTAACAGGTTGGTATCACATCTGCTCTTGACTTACTCCCCACTTACCACATAGCATGGTTTTTGCCATTTATGTAATTTCATAACTCTTTTCAATACTATTGATAACAAAGGTGTTATGTAAACTGGTAATATGGCTAGTTTAGATCCTAACACATTCACTGACCCTGAGTATAGAGCCAGAGTTAATTTAGGATTCCTTTGGAACTCTGGCTTTCTTTGTCAATTACTTATGAATTTTGAAGTCTTAATTCCTGATGAATCCTTGATATTTGCTGAAGATATTCTACCAAGAGGATGAAAATAGAAATAACTCATACATTTAGGTAGATGATCTAATAGAATTATCGTATTAATGTATAATTTTGTCTCCCACATATATTTTACAATTATTTTGCCAACAGAATTTTTAAAATACACTCTCTATTTAGTCAAAGGATACAAGATCAACTCAGCAACATTTACTGAGTCCAAATCTTTATTGTATTTTGGAAGATATAAAAGAGGTATGAAACAAGGTCTTTCCTTCAGGGAAACTATTATATTTTCTTAATACATCAAACTGAAAGAGGATTGTAATATCTGAATAACTTTTATGCAATGGATTTTATTTATAGACATAAATGCATGGAACTTATTCTATTGATATTGTCTTAGTTTGTCTTGTGCTGCTATAACAGAATGCCACAAACTGCTAAATTTATAATAAGCAGAAATTTATTTGGCTCACAGTTCTGAAGGCTGGGAAGTCCAAGATCGTGGGGCTGACATCTGGAGTGGGCCTTCGTATGGCATCACCCTTGGTGGAAGTGGAAGGGCAAAAGAGGGCAAAAGTAAGAGAGCAAGAGGGGGCTGAACTCACTTTTATAACTAACCCACTTCTGTGATTACAACGTTAATCCATTCGTAAGGGCAGAGCCCTTATGACCTAATCACCTCTTATTAGTCCCATGGCCCAGCACTGTTTCACTGGGGATTAAGTTTCCAACACATGAACTTTGGGGGACACATTCAAACCATAGTAAATGATAATTTTAACTCAAGTATTTAAAACACAACTGAAGTCACAATAAGAACACATACAACTTATTAAGTTATAAATAATGTCAACACAGTTTTATAAAAAAACTTACTGATTTAAAACAACATCTATAAAACACATACATATAGCTCTAAAAAAGGAAAAAAATAATTGTATTTAGGAAATCAGAAATATGCAGGATTTTGCGACAACTTAGTGTGAATACTCAAGAATGCTGCACTGCCAACAACACTGATTAAAATGTCAAGTGTTAAATGGGTGTAATCAGTCTTGATTTTTTTCCTTTCTTCTAGTTGATTTGTGTTTGGCTGAGGGCAATCATTGTCTGTATGTATGTGTGTTTTCACTGCTGTTTATTTTCTGACAAAAAAAGAATAAGCGTTCTATCCCCAAATTCTACCCAAATGTCACAAAACGAACAAAGAAAATTACAAACAGGAAAGGTATGCATTTTTCCCTGTTGCTCATCATTTTTTTAAGAATAAATCTTCTAGTCAGTCATGGTTTTTACAACTCCCCTACAGAGTACAGAAGAATCACCTAAACGATTGTTTTTCAAATGCAAAGTCCTGGGAAACACTTCTTCTCTCAGATCCTAATTCAGTTCATCTGAAGTAAGGCCTAGAAGAGCACATATTTTAGAAGATATTCAGGTGATTCTGATGCAAGTTGTGTTGGACTACACTTTAATATACTGTGTCCTAGAGTGATTAGGTAATTATAGCCTTGTAAAGGGGAAAATTGAGGTCAATCATTTATTCCTTTATTCAACAGACAGGGCAGGCACTTCGTTGGTCATTCAAGACATAGGACAAGTAAAACACGATCCTCAAGGAGTTTACATTCTAATGAATGAACTACCTGAAGTTCTGTCAGATATCATGGCTTATTAGCTCCTCTCTCTGAATATGATATTCAATAATAATGCTTGTTTCACTCATTTAATACTTCAAGGTTATGGAAGATGAATGTTTCCAGCATGCTAAAGCAATCTGACTCCATATTACTTCATAAGATCATTTTATATAAACCTTATTCGTTTATGACTAAATTAGTCCCTAAATAACTCTGTACGTACAGACTGAAAAGAATATATTTGTTTTCATAAATGAGAAGAGAGGCTGCATATTAAAAATGATGTTGAGGACTGGCTGGTTAGGTCAGTTGGTTACAACACAGTGTTATAACACCGAGATCAAGGATTCAGATCCCTATACTGGCCAGATGCCAAAAAAAAAAAAAAAAAAATGCTGAGATGAATACACATATAACAATACTCATATATCTGAATACACACTTGGCTAGGCTGTTTTCTTTGATTTTGTTTGTTTTTTTCATGTTTTGAGCCTCTGTAAGATATTACTCTTATTAAAATAAAGTTGATGTACAGGACGTCTCTGAAATGTTTGTTTAGGAAGCAGTTCAGCTATATATATATGCATATTACATAGTAATGTATATTATATATAATATATTACATACAATATACGTACATACAAATAAAGTACTACAAAGAGAAACATTATTTAACATCATATGCAACTAGGGTACCAACTATTGGAGTAGACAGAATAAAGAAGTTAGTCAATACGTAACAAATATACGAAGATTAAATTTGGAGTACTTGGCAGTGGAAATGTACTTGTTGCTTTGTACGATTCAAAACACTTTAATCTATAGAAATATATGCCTATTCAGAGATTATCTCTTTTTAATCAAATGATAAAAGCTCAATTCATGAGTATTTACTGAGTTCCAATAGACGTATGAAAAAAGTCTGTAAAAGTTACAATAGACGTATGAAAGAAGTCCTTTCCCTCAGCGAAATTACAGTAATTCCTTATGGCACCATTAAAATGTACATGCATAAAGTTGATATTTGAAGTAATGAAACTAAAGGAAATCAACCAGGAAGAAAATGTGGATCTCATATTTCAGGAACAGGCAAAAAAGATAAATTAGTGACAAAAAGCAACAAGCACCCACTACAAAGTTCAGTTTGCAGCCTGTGTATTACACTAATTTCTTTGTGTCTGATTTCTAGGTTAGATTCTGAACAACAGTAGCAGGACATTTTGTGACTGGTAACATCATTTACTGAACACGTTCCATATTCCAGGTGCTGTTCTAAACACTTCACATGTACTAATTAATTCATTTGTTCTTCATCGCAAATATAGGAGGTAGGCACTGTTATTTATTCCCTTTTTACCTGTGGATAAATTGATGCATAGAGAAGTAGCTTACCCATTGTCACACAGTTAGTGAATGCCAGAGTTGGCATGTGCACCCAGGCAGTCTGACGCCAGTGTTCATGCCCTTAACTACTTCACTGTATAGCCTCCCACCATATTTAGTTTTGTATCCTCCAATACCTAACCTTATGCCTTATATATAGTAGTTATTCAACAGATAGTTGCTTAATGATTACAAACAAAACAAATCGAGTTTTCAGAAACTGAGAAAACAGTATTGTGGTAGAAGCCAAGAAAGGAACAGCCACGTATTATGAAAAATAGAAATATTCACAAAATGCCAATATATTGATAATATAGTAAACTACTATAAATCTGAAATGAGAACAGCAATTTAATATCAAAAAAATTATGTTCACCTTAATAAAAACAGATTAAAGAAAATTCAAAGGAAAAATATAATTTCCATTATCCAACTCTGGTAAATTCATATTAAAACCTCTTCCACTTCAATTATTTTGGACAGCCTGGAGTGGTTGTAGGCAGTCATAGTCACTGGTACTAGCCAAGTATCCTTATGGGGTGGGGATTCAAGCAAAAATTTCTTGATGGAACAGTTTATGGGACATATGAAATGCATATTATGAAGCAATGCACAGGTTATTTTTTCACTTCTACCTACTTCTTACATGTTGTTATTGTACATATTTTCTATAATACCAATAATGACATTCACTCACCCATTTAATCTAAAAGCATTTATTCAGCATCTACTATTTACGAGGCACTGTGGAGGGCGTGTGTGTATCTGAAAGGCCAAATACTCTAAGCACTACCTTTACAACTTACAGAATTGTTTTATGTACATACTCTTTGTTTATTCATGTAACAACCATGAGAAGCAAATTCCTTTGTTCTTCATTAGCTTTGTTCCTTTAAAAAAACTATCAGTTATCAATTTCTTTACAAACCCATTTACACTTCTATATTATGAGATTTTTGAAGGAAAAACATGATTTACTACTCTTTGCAACCCTTCCTACACACACACACACACACACACTCATTCCTAGCACAGTTCCTGCTAATAGTAAGTAGTTAATATTACACTTAGAAAAAACCCAAAGTACTTATAATGTCCTAAAAAGTACCTACATAAATTTGGTCCCTTCCTGTCCCTCCATCCTCTTCCAGTGTGCTTTCTTTATTTGCTATATTCAAGATATAGCCATCTTTTTCTGTTGCTTATTTATTTACTCATTCACTCATTTATTTAATAAACATTGAGTGTCTGCCATTTGCCAAGTATTGGTAGCACATCAGTGAAAAAAATCTGTGCCATCATGGAGCTTACATTTTATTAGAGAAGGACAGATAATAAATAAATATATATGCCAGTTGGTGATTAGTGCTAAAAGGAAAGCAATGCTATTTTATGTAGGAAGGCCAGGAAATGCATCTCTGAGCAGGTGACAGACATGCACAGACTTGAATGGAGTGAGGAGGAAAGCCATCTGGGAGGAAATGACAATAAAATGTAAAAGCTATAAGGTAGCAGCATGCTTGGTGTATTTCAGGAATAGAAATGAGGTCAAAGAAGTAGTGGAGTTGAGAGCCAGATCACAGATGGATTTGAAAAAAAGAAAGGAAAAACTGCAGGATTTTAACCTGAGCTATGATAAAGTGGAATTACCATTTACTGAAAAGGATAAGAGACCAAGAGTACAATTTTAGAAGGAAGAACTCAAGAGTTCATTTGGGCACATGTCAACTTTGAGATGATGCCTATTAGACATCCAAGGTAGAAAACATCAAATCAACAGTTGAACAAAAGTTTGGATTTCAGAAGACATATAGGACTAAAGATAAAAATGTGTGCATCATTAGCATATATATGGCATTTAAATCCACATCCTGGATGAAATAACATAGGAAGTTATGTAGACAGAGAAGGAAGAAGGTCCATTTTCTCAGCCCTAGGGTACTCCAATATTTAGGTGTCAGAAAGATGACAAAGAATGACCAGCTAGTGATGTAGGAAGTGAAGATGAATACTGAGAGTATTCATGACACTAAAGGAGACAAGTATTTCAAAAAGAGTGGGATCAACCTGTTCAAATGCTGCTGAAAGGCTGAATAAAATGAAGATCAAGAAATGACTCTTAGATTAGGCAACATGGCGGCCATTAGTGACTGTGACAGCAGTAGTTTCTGAAAAATGGAGGACACAAAAGCCTGATTGGAATAAAGTCAATGAGAATATTCAAGAAAAATAAAGACAGCACATGTGGACAACTCTTTCTAGTTTTGCTGTAAGGGAATTAAGGAAAGTGAAAGTAAATGGTCAGGCTCCCTCAGATGTTCGGAATCATGCTGAGCATGACCTAGCCTGTTTGATGTAAATGTTAACTGTGCACATGTGCCCAGGTGTTCCTTGGCTATTGTCTGATGTAGATGTGTGTGGGCACCCAGGTGTTCCTGGGTTTTCTAACTTAAGTATAAAGGACGAATGGCTCTGATCCACAGTACCCCCCACCGCTGGGATGCCCCAGGGTGGGGTAGGGGGGCCATGAGGGGGCTGCTACTGCTGCTGGAGGCTCTTGCTGCCAGTTATTGCTGCCAGGGGCCACTGAGACACCCCCAGGAGGCCACTAGGCCACGACTGCTGCTGGATCTGCTGTAAGCTGCTCTGAGCTCACATCCGAATTAAAGCATGTCAATCTTGCCAACAGCTCCCAGGATCTTTCCAATTACCTAGCTCACAACCTGCATATGAGGGATCTGTGACCCAGTCTGCATGGCTGTAGGGAAAATATAGGAAAATGGTCAAGGCTCCCTCATATGTTTGGAATCCTGCTGAACATTTGATGTAAATATGTAACTGTGCATGTGCACCAAAGTGTTACTTGGGTATTGTCTGTGGATGCGTGTGGGCACCCAGGTGTTCCTGGGTTGTCTGACTCGCACCCAGGTGTCCTGGTTTATCAGACTTAACTATAAAGGATCCACAATGCCCTCTGCCCCTGGGATGCCCCTGGGGGAGCCATGAGGAGGTCACTACTGCTGCTGGAGGCTGCCAAGGCCTCTTGATGCCCCAAGAAGCCACCACCACTGCTGCTGCTACTGCTGCTTCTGCTGTTGGATCTGTAAGCTGCTGCTGTTGCTGAGGAAGCTGAGGACTGAGCTCATGTTGTCTGCCAATGGATCCCAGGATGTTTCCCAATTACCTAGCTCGTGGACCTCCATGTGAGCGGTCTGGTGACCCAGCCTGGCATGTGAAAGGTCTGTGATCCAGTCTGTACAATGGGTTTGAAGGGTCCATGGGTCCTAATCCTAATATAGGGAAAGTGAAGGAAAATGGTCAGGGCCCCTCAGACATTCAGAATCTTGCTGAACATTTGATGTAGGTATTCCTTGGTTATTGTCTAATGTAATTGCGCATGTGCACCCAGATGTCATGGATTATGGACTTAAGTATAAAGTTCCTAAGTTTTTAAGTATAAAGACTTTAAGTATAAACTCTTTAAGTATAATGCCCCTGGGGGAGCCACAGGGAGGCCCATACTGCTGTTGGAGGCTGTTGCTGCAAGTTATTGCTGCCAGTGCCTCCGGGATGCCCCAAGAGGCCACCACCACTGCTGCCAGACCTGTAAGCTGATGCTGCTGAAGAAGCTGAGGACTGAGTTCATGTCATCTGCCAATAGCTCCCAGGAGCCTTCCTAATTACCTTGTGGACCTGCATATGAGGGGTCCGGTGACCCAGTCAGATGTGTGAGGGGTCCGGTGACCCAGCCAGGCGTGTGAGGGGTCCGGTGACCCAGCCAGGCGTGTGAGGGGTCCGGTGACCCAGCCAGGCGTGTGAGGGGTCCGGTGACCCAGCCAGGCGTGTGTGAGGGGTCCGGTGACCCAGCCAGGCGTGTGTGAGGGGTCCGGTGACCCAGCCAGGCGTGTGTGAGGGGTCCGGTGACCCAGCCAGGCGTGTGTGAGGGGTCCGGTGACCCAGCCTGGCGTGTGTGAGGGGTCCGGTGATGCAGCCTGGCGTGTGAGGGGTCCGGTGACGCAGCCTGGCGTGTGAGGGGTCCGGTGACCCAGCCTGGCGTGTGAGGGGTCCGGTGACCCAGCCTGGCGTGTGAGGGGTCTGTGACCCAGTTTGTACAATGGGTTTGAAGTGTCTGTGGGCACTAACCCACAGCCCTGATAATACAGATGAAAAACTGAGTGTAACTAAAATAATGAAACATTTTGGCTTTAGCTATGAATTGCTTTAACAATACAATTAGATACAACAGCAAGAGTCTGACAATAGCCCCAGTCAGACAATTGGCATAGTCACATGGCAATACAGTTAGTGGAGCTATTGCTGTAGCAATACACCTAACAATACAATTGGCTATGTTGGCAGGATTCCAACAGTTTCCCTAGCCAGACAATGGTATATGAGGGGTCTGTGACCTAGTCTGCACAGAATAGGTTTGAAGGGTCTGTGACCCAGCCTAACAATGGGTTTGAAGGATCTGTGAGCCCTTAGCCCAACACCCACTTTATGTGAACGTGTTATGGCAGAAATCATCAAAGAAAATGCATACGCTCAGAGAGATGGAGAAGTCAGATGATTTATTATGCTGGCAGTCTCAGGGAAACTACTGTTCCCAAAGTCCTGGGCCCCGAATGCAGAGATAACTGGAGTTAATACTTTCCTTGATCAATCAAGCAAGCTTTTTTATTGGCTCTCTGTCTGAATCCAGGCAGAGTCACCCAAATTGAGGTCTTCACCAGGTGGTCAAATGTGGGTAAGGGACTTTGGGTAGGGGGCTTCAACAGGTGGGCAAATTGGGTTATGGGGATGGAAAATGTGGTCAGGGGGCTTTCTGCAATGCAGGTTAGAGGGCAACTCCGTCTCTCATCCATGCAGGAAATGCTGACAGGCTGAAGTTAGTTCAGTCTCTCACCCATACAGGAAGAGCAAGAACTGACAGGATGGCTAACCACAAAGTCACAGAGCTTAGAGCTGCATTTAGTTGTCAATGTTGTTAACTCTTAACATAACTTTACACATTTCTTACAAGCAAGCATATTTTTTAACTAAAACTTAAACAAGGACTAAAACAAGGGGAGGACAAGGAATTTAGCCACTTCAAATGGACATTAATATAAAGGTAAGGCTGGACATCACAGTGGTTGTGTTTTTCTCCACTCACTTCCAGGTGCTCTCTTGCAGATTAGCATAGAGGTGGGGCTAAATTAAGCCAGCCTTGAAGTTTTTCCAGGTGAGCAAAATGAAAGGCAGGTGAGGGGAATAGATGCCACGGGTGTCTGCCAATTAGTGATCAAATTGTGTGATACTACCTTCTGTAATAGGTAGGCACTGAAAAATCATTTGTTTAATACAATAAAAGTTTCTTTATTGATGTGAAGTCCACAGCAGGTGTCCTTAATGAGTGGAAACCATCTGCTAGATAGCAAACCCATGAGAGTAAAGACCTTTCTAAGTTTTAACACTGTTCTAATCCCAGATCCTCTGTCAGCACCCTGAACACAGCAGGTTCTCAATGAGAATAGGAAACCTGACTACAGATAATCTTCATTTTAAGTAAACTAAAAGAGGGCAGTATGGATTTACAAAAATGATAGATTACAGCATCAATTTTTGCTTTACAACAAGATTGCCCACATCTTTTAATTTGAATCTTTTCATTGGGTACTTGAGCATTTAGATGTGAGGTTTTCATGTATATGTTTGTCAGGCTAGGGCTCAGACCCTTCAAACCCATTGTACAGACCAGGTCACAGAACCCTCACATGCAGGTCCACAAGCTGGGTAATAGGAAAAAGATCTTGGGAGCTGTGGGTAAAAATTAATAGATTTTATTCAGATGCAACCTCAGGTAGCTAGCAGCAGCTGCCCTAGTGGCCTCCTGGGGCATCCTGAGGGCCCTGGCAGCAACAGCTTGCAGCAACAACCCCCAGCAGCAGTAGTGGCCTCCCCTTAGGGCGGGGGGCACTATGGATCAGAGCCATTCATCCTTTATACTCAAGTCTGATAACCCAGAAACACCTAGGTGTGAGTCAGACAACCCAGGAACACCTGGGTGCCCACGCACATCTACTTCAAATGCTCAGCAAGATTCTGAACCTCTCTAGAGGGAGCCTGACATATTTCATTTTTCCTTACAAAGTTCTAACAACATATTACACTAGGCAGTACATATTGGAAAACTTCTCATAACCACAGTTTCTACAGCTAGATTACAAGGCTAATCTCAGTATTGAGAGGCAGAGACAAGAATCAAAACTGAAAATCAAGAATCTTGTATAATACCTGGCACATAATTGAACAGGAGAAACTCATTCTTTAAGTTGGCAAAAATAAAATCACAAATTAAAACATCTGTGTGTAAATGAGAAGTATTATTTGCTTTTGAAGTCATATCAATTCAAGAACTAAATATAAAACCATTGTGAATTTTAAAGCCAACCAGAGATGAGATAGTACTTAGGGGAGAGTAGAAATAGGGGTATTGGAAAGAAAACATGTACTCCTTGTGCCAGATGCTACCATTTTATCAGGATTTTATCCCTCTGCTTATGGGAAGGCACATGCCTAGTGCTATTTCTGAGACCAATTGCTTATTCTTCATATCAGGGTGGCAAAGCTTCTGATTCTCTTTCATCAGGAGAATAGCAAAGATATTTAAAGGATCTGATTAAATTGACCATTTCAGTTTCTCTGTTTAAAGTCCAGGTGATCTCACACAGATTAATATGGGATTTATTTCATTGAGGTTTGAAAAACTGTACACATCAGATAGGTTTATTTAACTGCAAGTAATAGAAGCAAAAACACTAAACGTATGGAGGAGGGAGGGGAATAAATAGTTATTTTAAAGCATATGGAGATAGTTCAGAGACTGGAAGAAAAAACAGGCCTTGGAAAGAACAAAAAACATGGCAGCTCTGAGGATCTAGGTAGCAGTAACTCCTCTTTTTTTTTTCTTTTTCTAAAGTTCCTTGAATTTATACCATTAGTGCACTTATATTTTAGAGAATAAATGTGGTTACATGTTACTCTGTTTCAACAACTACCCTTAATTACTGAAACATTGGAGTGCCTTACTTTAACATGTCTGAACAGTTTATTGCTCCTTTCACATGAATCTTTATCACTTACTTGTAGTCATGTACAGATATGGATATTTGATCAGCATGACACCTACCATGAACACTAATGTAGTGGGAATGAATGACAGCTAAGTAAGTTAACACTAAAAGACCTACAACAGAAAGCCATAGAACAATGCTAATTTAAGGGGGTGAAACAGACAATATTTGGAATGCCTTGCTGGGAATGTGTCAGGGGATTTGAGTAGCTCGTTATTTGTGTAACTTCAGAGTCTACATTGCTAAAAAGAATATCTGCCGAAAATATGTATAACTAGTTTCTTTCCTTTGACTATCATCTAATCACTCCAGCAGTTTTGAAACGGTACAAAAATCATTCTCAGGAATACATTTTCTCATGCAGAAGAACAAGTAGCATTCTGTTTTCATAATCAAGCAACTTTTTCCATGCTACCCAGTGCAATCACAAAGCTGATTGGCTTATACTCTAATTATAGTCTTGCACGCTTTCTCTATACACGTATGCTAGGCCTTGAGCAAAACATTGTGTATGCTGTCACAGGGAAGGTTTACTGGACTGAATCATTAACTGTAGTCTCAGTGTTATCAGCCTCAGTTTCACCTCTTAAATTGAAAGTGTTTATATTTCCATGCTGTTTTCTTTGCTTGATTATTTTCAAAGAAATGATTCATTTGGGTGACTAATTTAATATTTCCCTTAAGGCATTCTGTTGATTTACAGCTGAAGATTGAATTTCATAAATGTGCATTGAGAATCCTGCTTAAGAATAGCAGCGCTTTGGAAAACTTACCTGACAGTGACTGAAACCTACACAGAAGACACAGGAGACCATTACCTCCTGTTCACTGTACATTCTTAGAGATTTGATCTGCATGGCATTGCTGTGTAAAGGAGATTTGCTTCGAACCAGTAAGTATCGAAAAGGATAGCTCTGTAATCTCATTGATGGTTTTTGAGTAGGACAACAAATTAGATAGGTCGAACCACTTGTTTGCTGTTAAAACGGATTTAGTTGGCTTCAGAAGTTTCATTTTCAAAATTACAGTTGTAGAATTTGTTTCAGTCATGTGTTAGATAAAGTTTAGATATTTAAAGAAGTACATAGATATTGAAAACCGAGTATTGTTTTGAAAAGGGTTGTGAGCATAAGAGACACTGAAATGTGTTTTGTTTTGTCTTACATACAAATTTATCCTGCTGAGGAACCATCCTGAAGCAACTCCTAAAAAGAAACTTGGATGGCTGCTCACACAGATCTAAACAGCTCAGTCCCTGTCCCTAGTGAGGTTAGCAAGTTACAGACTTTCCTGTACTGTCTCTCAGCCTGAATCCCGTCGTAAAAATATATTAATAAACAACTTTCAGGAATAAAAACTAAAGTAACAACACTCCTGTACTTTTCCCATAGCATCATTTCATAACTTCACTTCCCTTATCACTTGAAGTCCCTTTGGGGAACTATAGAAAGCACACAAAGAAATTGATCTGTGTGAACCTGAAGGACAGTGTCATCTTGCTCTCCTCGCAACTGGGCCGTGAAAAGCACGGATTACAAAACATAGAGTTTTGATATAGACTGTGATGGATTGTTTGTTTGCTTGTTTTATTTTTTTGTTCCTTTTAATCCCTAATTTCCCTGAAGGGATTTTGTACCGGAAAAGTAATTTGCAATTGGTTGTGCAGTGAAGGCATAATTACTACCCCTGGACTGTTCTTAAATAAGAAAACAAACACTACCTTTTAAATGGCATTTGGTATGAAAATATCTCAGTCACTTCCTATAAATTTTAGTGACTATTGAAACATTGTTACAATATCTAATGAATGTATTATACATCTTTTAAATCTCTGTTAGGGCAGTTTTCAGTGTTCTGTTTTTTTCTCCAAAATGCACCACAAAATATGTAGTAATGGAGTTTGGACTGTCAGCATCAGCAGAGTTTGTTGCTCACAGTTACAACAAATGTACTGTAGCTTTACTGACAAATTGATGCCATTTATTATCATCCATTGCTCCATCTAGCAACCTTGTGAGGAAAATTGCATTGCCCATTACAGTGCTATTTGGCATTTCCACAGAGAAGGAAGAATTAACACTAATTAGTGTTTCATGATAAAAGTGAGTAATGTCTTCAATATTATGCAATATCTTATTCTGCAGAAACCACTAGAAAGAACTTTTTGATGGAGATTTGAATATTTATGAGTAACGTGGCTGTCTGAATTTCTAGAAATATCTGAAATAAGTAATCAATTAACAAAGGTGCTGTCTCAATCTTTATATTGTAAAAATCCAGAGTGAAATTGTGTCTATGATCTGAAATAAAGATTACCTGAACACACCACCGTCTCACTAAACACATACTCACATTTAAAGATGCTTAATCATTACAAAAGCATCCTGATCATCTAAGCAATCTAATTATAGATTAAAATTATTGTCTGTTATTTCAAATTGAGTGCTTAATGTAGTTCGTCAATTTTGTAAATCCAAATATTTTAAATGTCTTGCCAAAATTTCAAAATATACCTTTGTTTCTATTTTCTCCGTGTTAGACATAATCTACTTTCCATTTATTTCCAAGGAGAACAAATTGATTTTGAGGAAAATATAGCTAGAGTTCCTTTTTGACAGTTTCTTTTGAACAATAATACAAAGATGAGGTAGATTCTATATCTCATAAGGCTATGTTGGAAATTATATCTTTAAAAAAACATGCCACCAAGCAGGGTCTAGATTCTGTCTAGTTGGCAAGATTCTGCGTATGTTTTTGTAGTAGGCTTGAAATTCACGTCGTAATCATGGTGGAAGGAAAAGCTTTTCATATTTTTTTACAGCTTTATTAATATTTATTTCATATACCATTCAATTCACTGGCTTAAAATGTGCAGTTCAGTGATTATTAGTATATCAACCAAGTTATGTAACCATAATAACAATTTAATTTTAGAACATTTTTAACACCCCACAAGGCAACTTCCATACCCATTAGCAGTCAATCCCATTCACATTCTTCTCCCCTAATTCTAGCCCTAGGCAACTGCTAATCAACTTTCTGTCTGCATGGATTTGCCTATTCTGGACATTTCATATAAACAGAATATATATAATACACGGTCTTTTGTGACTGGTTCCTTTCATTTAGCATAATGTTTCCAAAGTTCATTTATGTTGCAGCATGTATCAGTGCTGCATTCTTTTTATTGTCAAATATTACATTGTATAAACAGTATATTTTATCCATTCGACTGGTGAACATTAGGTTTTTTACACAGTTTGGCTATTATGAATAATACTGCTATGAACATTCATGTACATGTTTTTTCTGTGAACCTTTGTTTTCATATCACTTTGGTATATACAAAGTGAAGTTACTGGGTTGTGTGGTAATTATATGTTTAACATTTTGAGGAACTGACAAACTTTTCCAAAGCAGCTACACAATTTATATTCCCATCAGCAATGTGTAAGTGTTCCAGGTTCTTCATGTCTTCAGGAACAGTTGTTATTGTCTGTTTTTTTTTTAATTTTAGCTGTCCTAGTAGGTATGAAATGGTATCCCATTGTGGTTTTGATTTGCATTTCCTTAATAAGTAGTGATGCTGAGCATCTTTTCATGTGTTCATCGGCCATTTACATATACTCCTTGGACGACTGTCTATTCAGATCTTTTGCCCATTTTTAAATTGTGTCACCTTTTTATTGTTGACTTGTAAATGTTTTTTCCAAGTCACTTCTGAGATACATGATTTGCAAATATTTTTCCTATTCCTTAGTTTATACTTTCACTTTCTTGAGTGTGTTTGAAGTACATTTTTAATTCTGATTAAGTCCACTTTCTCTTTTTTCCTAAGCCACCTGTGCTTTGAAGATGTATCTAAAAAATAATTGCTTAATTCAAAGTCATAAATATTTACTTCTATACTTTCAGTAGTTTTACAGTTTCAGCTTATATAGTTAGGTTTTCTTACTATTTTAACTTATGTCTCTTGTTCTAAACAATCACTCCTGCTGGTGGAAAAAATTAAACTAGTTTATAAAATGTAACTGGGTATCTTCTAGTTTGAAATAAACTCTAATCTAGCTTGAACTGGTGAAGAGCAGGCAAATGTTTAGTCTACTAAAAATTTAAGTATGCTATTAACTGTTTCTCTTTTCTCAAAGGACATCTTTCTTCCTTCCCAAGTCAGTATGTACACAGGGGGAAGTAAGGGAAAGAACCTTCATTACTCATGCTATTCTTAAGATCTTTCTTATCTCTAATGTGATAAGGTTGGTATAGTCTACACTCGTTCCAAAATATCAGTTGCTCGTGCCCACATATATTTGACTTTCTCACCTAGTTATTTTAGGACTATAGTTGATTTCCATAGCTCTTGCCACACCTCTGATTTTGAGGTCTCAGCTCTGCAGTTTACTAATTCCAATCCCAATTCTCTCAGCACTTCTCTGACATACCCATGGAGGTTATCAGAATATCTGTATCCAAAAGGCTGAGGGGCCCATTACGTTATTTCATTCTATTAAACTGACACATCTTCATCAACGATTTCTACTCAAATGAACAGGTGCCATGCCCTATACAGTGCCATTGTGGATCTTCTAAAAGAGAGTGCATCTGGAAAAGTGAAAACTAAGCCTACTGCTTCAAGATAACACAAAGTTTAAAGAGAATGATCAGGAAGTTCAAATCTCACATATTCTCAATTCTAACCCTCTCTTTCTTTCTCTCTCCATGGGGAACACTTTCTCCTTTCTTTTCCAGTCACTGGAAATTCATTTTCGTCACATCCTACAACCCCTCTACATTGAGCTTATGGGACAACTATGGTATTAATTACCCAAAATATGAATCTTGTACAGGGAAGATATTGTAATTAAAAACAAAACAAAGGGCCAGCCCCGTGGCTCACTCGGGAGAGTGCGGCGCTGGTAGCGCCGAGGCCACGGGTTCCGATCCTATGGCCAAGGGTTGCGATCCCCTTACCGGTAAGAGGAAAAAAAAAAAAAAACTTTTTTCATTGGCAAAATGATATTGTTGTTCTCTAGAATCTTGCTTTACTATAGGTTTAAAAAAATCAGTATTGAACCTTTATTAAACTAAATTGTACCCATTCTGTGTTCCCCAAGCCAATAAATAAATATAGATTAACCTTAATGGCTAAATGATTGCAGAAAAATAATCTACATTACCAATGAGAAAAAATATATCAAATGTCATTTCAAAATATATTTTTCCTTCATATTTTGTCACCACTTTATCTTGATATAGTAAAGAATTATAAACAAATATGAATGGCAAATTTTAGAAGTCATATAATATTTATTCTGGGCACTCTGATAACTTGTAACATTGCCTCTATATTTTTCTCATTTTTTTTCACTTTTTTTTATTGTGGTGAGAATACGTAACATGATATCTATCCTGTAAACAGATTTTTAACTGTAAAATATAGTATTCTTATCTATAGGGACAACATTGTACAGCAGATCTTTATAACATATTCACTGTGTAGAAATTCCTCATTTTCCCCTCCTCCCAGCCCTGGGAAACCACCATTCTATTCTTTGCTTTTATGAATTTGCTGTTTTCAGATACTTCATATAAGTGGAATCATGCAATATTTTTCCTTCTATGACTGGCTATTTTAACTAAGCATAATGTTCTCAAGGTTCATCCATGTTGTTGCATATTGCAGGATTTACTATTTTTTAAGGCTAAATAATACTTCTTTGTATGTATATACCACATTTTCTCTATCCATTCATCTGTCCATGGACATTTAGTTTGTTTCTATCTTTTAGCTATTGTAAATACTGCTGCAAAAACAAGTAAGTGCTAATATCTCTTCAAGATCCTGATTTCAATTCTTTTGGATAAATATCCAAAAGTGGGTTTGCTGCAGCATATAGTAGCTCTATTTTTAATTTTTTTAAGAACCTCCATAATGTTTTCCATAGTGGCTGCATCACTTTGCATTACCATAAACAGTGTTCAGTGTTCCAGTTTCTTCACATCCTTTACACTGTTTGTCTTTTGCTTGCTTTGTTATTGATTTCAATAATAGCCATCTTAACAAGTGTGAAGTGATATTTCGTTGTAATTTTGATTTGCATTTCCCCAACAATCAGTGACATTGAGTACCTTTTCATGTTCCTGGTGGCCATGTACCTGTATTTCTTGTTTGGAGACAAATGTCTAAGTCTTTAGCCTATTTTTAAATTGGATTATTAGCTTTTTTACTATTGAGTTGTAGGCATTCCTTATGTTTTGAAAATTAATCTCTTTTCAAATACATGGCTTGAAAAAACTTTTAATCTTTAAATTTTCACTGTATTGTTTTCTTTGCTATGCAAATAATTTTTAGTTTGATGTAATCTCACTTGTCTATTTTTGTGTTTGTAGCCTCTGTTTTTGATGTCACATCCATAAAATCGTTGCCAAGGCCAGTGTCATGAAGCTTTCCCTTGTATTTTCTTATAGGAGTTTTACAGCTTTAGGTCTTACATTTAAGACTTTAATCCATTTTGAGTTGACATTGTATACTGTGTAAAATAAGGGTCTGATTTCATTCTCATGCATGTGGCTATCCAGTTTTCCCAGCACCATTTGTTGAAGAGACTATGCTTTCACCATTGCATATCTTTGGCATACTTACTAGAACGTGATAAAGGCCAAATATAAAAAACTCACTGCTAACTTCATACTCAATGGTGAGAAATTGAAAGCTTTTTCTCTAACATCAGAAACAAGATAAGGATGCTCACTCCCACCATTTCTATTGAACACAGTACTAGAAGTTTTACCCAGAGAAATTACACAAGAAAAAGAAATAAAAGGCATCCAAATTGGAAAGGAAAAAGTAAAATTATCTCTGTTTGCAGATGACATGATGTTATATGTAGGAAACCCTGAAGACCCCACACACAAAAAAACTGTTAGAACTAATAAGCAAATTCAGTAAATTTGGAAGATATAAAATCAACATAAAGAAATCAGTTGTGTTTCTATACATTAATAATGAGCTATCTGAAAAGGAAATTAGGAAAAAAATTCAATACCACCAAAAAGAATAAAAATACTTAGAACCGAATTTAACTAAGAACGTGAAAGACTTGTGCACTGAAAACTGTAAAACATTGATGAAAGAAATTAAAGAAGTCACAAACAACTGGAAAGATATCCTGTGTTCATTGATAGGAAGACTTAATGTTGTTAAAATGTTCATACTATGCAAAGCAATCTACAGATTCAGTGCAATCCTTATCAAAATCCCAATGGCATTTTTTCTACAGAAGTAGAAAAACAATTCTGAAATACATATGGAAGCACAAATGACCCCAAATAGCCAGCAGCAAAAACAATCTTTAAAAAGAAGAGAACTGAAAGACTCATGCTTCCTGATTTCAAAATATATTACAAAGCTACAATAATCAAAATGATGTGGTACTGGCATAAAAACAGACATATAGACCAATGCAACAGAACAGGGAGCCCCAAAATAAACCTGCACATGTCCAATAAACATTTTCCACAAAAGTGCCAAGAATATACATTGGGGAAAGGATAATCTCTTCAATAAAAGATGTTGGAAAAACTGGATACTTATGCACACAAAAATGCAATAAAACCCTTATCTTGCACCATACACAAAAATCAACTCAAAATAGATTAAAAACTTAAAAATAAGATCTGACACCATTAAACTCCTGGAAGAAAACATTGGGAAAAATCTTCTTACCATTGGCCTTGGCAATGATTTCTTGGATATGACACCAAAAGCACAGGCAACAAAAGCAACAAGTGGGATTACATTAAGCTAAAAAGTGTTATTACTTTTAGAATACTCTAGAACTAAAAAGCTTCTGCACACTCAAGGTAACAATCAATAAAATGAAAGGCAATTTATGGAATGGGAGAAAATATTTGCAAATCATATACCTGATAAAGGGTTAATATTCAAAATATATAAGTAACTACACTCAGTCAAAAAAAATCAATAATCTGATTAAAAAATGGGCAAAAGACATGAATAGAAATTTCTCCAAAGACATGTGAATGACCAAGAGGTAGATGAAAAGGTGCATAACATCACTAATCAACAGGGAACTGCAAATCAAAACCACAATGAGATATCACCTAACATCTGGTAAGATGGCTATTATCAAAAGAAAAAAAAGATAAAGTGTTGGCAAGGATGAGGAGAAAAGGGAACCCTTACACACAGTTGGTGGGAATGTAAAATGGTGTGGTTGCTATGGAAAACAGTATGGAGATTTCTCAAAAAATAAAACTATAACTACCCTATGTTCCATTAATTTCACTTCTTCCCATTTATTAAAAAAAGAAAATTGAAGTCAGGATCTCAAAGAGATATCTTCACCCTTATGTTCATTGAAGCATTAATCATAATAGCCAAGATGTAGAAACAACCTAATACCCATCAAGGAATGAATGGATAAAGAAAATGTGGTATAGACATACAATGAAATATTCTTTAGCTTTAGAAAATAAGGAAATCCTGCCATACACAAGAACATCGAAGAACCTTGAGAACATTAGAATAAGCCAATCACAAAAGGTACACCCTGCATGAATCCATTAACATGAGGTATCTAAAATAGTCAAGTTCATAGAAGTAGAAAGTAAAATGGTTGTTGGCAGGAGCTGGGAGTTGCTTTCAATGAATATAAAGTTTCAGTTATACAAGATGCTAAAGTTCTAAAGAATTGCTGTACAAAATTGTGCTTATAATTAATACTGTACTGTACTCTTAAAAATGTAAGTGGGTAGATCTCTCGTTTTCTGTTTTTACCACAGTCCAAAAATTAAAAAGTAATGATTTAGACCAATTATTTAAGAAAAAAAATCTTGCTTCAAATGAAGTCTAACTTTGAACCTTAACCTTAATACTAAAACTGAAAAAAAAAAAAAAAAAGAATTGCTTTAGTTGAACTAAAGCTGAAGGACTGGAACCCCTATGCAATTGGCCTTTCTCACCTCCTAATATAGATGATCAATTATTTGCTGGCTCAATTCTTGATTATTTAAATTGAATAGTAAGGAAAAAAAAAACCGAAAATTTTTCTTGAGTTCCTATAGCACATTTTGAGGCAAGGACCTAGATAAAAACCTTTAAGGGCTGTACCAATGGTATATACGAAGTACTATGGGAGCTTAGCAGAGGATGGAATTACGATGGCTTGGGGGAATCACTATGGAGAATCAAGGAGATCTACAGAGAGAAAATTATTAATTACATAACAGAATCATAGTTTTTTACCAATCCATTCTGCCCTCCTTTCTAGAGCTGGGATTGGCATTGAAGGATGTCTAACTTTCTCTTTTTACAGAAATAGAAAATTAAGCCTAGTGGAATTAAATGACTTGCTCAAGGTGAAACAAGTACTTAGTGAGTGGAAAATATTTAAATAAATGATTATTTTTCAATATCATGAAATCAAAGGTAAATGCTATTATATACTAAGAGATTTAAAAGCCAAGCCTCTTAGTAAAAAAAAAAAAAAAGGTTGATTTTTCGAGTGTTTGAGAGAGATTCATATGATTAAAGATTTCTTTCAGTGGTGTCATCATATACCTATCATATGCACACACACACAACACAAAACAAAAAAAACTTATTAAACAAGCAAGTTGGAATGCAATCAATTAATGATCAGTTGCTTGACTAAACCAACATATCTATCTGGGTTTTATGTACAGACATAGGTTAGAATAAGATCAACTCATTGGGAGCATTTTCATTCTTTTGGGCATTGGTACTCGACTGAGATCAATTTTGCCCCCCAGGGGACATTTGGCAATGTCTGGAAACATTTTTCATTTTCAGAACAGAGGGAAGGTGAGGCTGCTACTGGCATTTAGGGGGTAGAGGCCAGGGATTCTGCAAATTATCCTACAATGCACAGGACATGCTCTCACAAAGAGTAATTTAGCCCTCGATGTCAATAGTGCCAAAGCTGAGAACTACTGCTCTACCACATAGGTATTTCAAAACAAATGTTATTAGCACAGTCCTTTTACTTCATTGGTAGAATCTATTTTTCCCTATAGATGAGTGTATTTATTTGTTTTGTAAGTAATCGTTATTTTCTTCAAAACGAATTATAAACGAGGGTAATAAGGTAAAGCTTGTTCTAAGTTGTGAATATTTTTTTCTTGATCCTAAAGTTTTAAGTCTTTCTACCATTAACTTATTCATCATGAATAAAAATGTGTGGATATCATCTCTCTCAATTTGCATTTTATCAAATTGCACATTACAGAGACATCAGGTGGAATTTCAGTGGACTTTATTTCATATTATGCATGTACTTCCTGCTCATTTATACTCTGAGCTCTTCAGGGTATGATGCACCCATCCAAACCCAGAGATGGCTTGAGCTCTCCATTTCAAGACAATACAGAGATGGCTGAGCTCTCCATTTCAAGACAATACAGAGATGGCTGAGCTCTCCGTTTTGATAGTAGTTTTAAGCTCCTGGAACTATTAGGTATGAAATGGACACAAGAAAGCCCTGAAATCATGGGATGTGCACAGAGCTTGTTCTACTTTCCATTTTACCAATCCCCACGCATATTAGTCCTGTGTTTGTACCTTATGCTAATGAAGATCAGTGAAATTAGGAGGGATATGGATGCTTCCAACTTGGCAAAACTTGGAGAACATCAAGCAATCCCACCCCCTCAACCTTACACCCCTGGTCTCTTCTACTGAATGGCCTGTACATTTCAGGTTTCTCTTTTTCCTCCTCCCCCTCCCCTTCTCTTCCCCCGTTCTCTTCCTCTTTGTTTTCTATTTCGTCATCATCTCCCTGGAAGACAGGATGTTTACAATTTTTTCACTGACTTAATTATGCCTTAAAGTAATATGTTATTATTATTATCATTTGCTTTGTTTTGCTTTGTTCTGTTTTGATTTTGGCAGGTAGCTGGTACAGAGATTGAACCCTGAACCTTGGTGTTATCAGTACCACACTCTAATCAACTGAGCTAACCAGCCAGCCCATTATGTTACTGTTTACACAAGAAAATATAAACAACACTAAGAATCATAAGTCTGCTACCTTCTATGTATATTTCCTAAGTAACTTTAATAAAAGTGGTTGAAAATCCTGTGGAAATTATATCCTAACAGAAACCTGTCTGTAGCTCAAATGTCACTCTGGTACATTATAACTATGGCATAACCTTTTTAATAGCTTTATTTACTATACAGGGCTAAAATACTTACCATTAAAAGCATTTCGTAGTATTATTTGGAATTGGGTATTTTGTCTAGATAAGCAAATATCTATGTAAAATAAGAGGACATTTTTAAAGAAATATACATAAATTTAAGTGCCTTCATATATGCAGCAATAACCATTCTGACTCTATCTTAACTATGTAAGAAAACAGGAAAGCATTTTCTATTGCCACTTCAGTGTATTAAAAAGCTTTCCCCTGAGCTTTCAAAGAAAAGGAATGTTATCATGGTAATTGGATAGTCTGTGACAACATGGTATAATTTCTTTATTAATTATGATTCTTAATGTAGAGAAAATGGAATCTCAGTGTGTTTGAATTCAGTTGCCCTGCCAAAGTTAATTGCTTCTCAAGAGATGCCAACCTTGCAGTGTGCTGGGAGTGTGAAAAAGAACAACTGCTGACTTTAGTATCTTCTTTTCCAGTGAGTTAACATTTTTCATGTAATTAGCCCCAGTGTTCTTTTTAGATTAACAGATAAACTAATAATATGTTATGTTTTAAAAGAAACAAACAACAGGAAAGGAAGAACATAACAAGGAGCATTTTTAAAGGGCATAGACTCATTACAATAAACACATTTAAACGGAAGTGCCAGCTTAACCTTTACAAAAGTACATTTACCTTTTTATGTACTACCCCAAATAAGCAGGGCATCAAGCTTAACATACTGGACAGTTAGACATTTGTTTAAGTAACTTATGGGGCTTATTCATAAGAGGTAATTTTGTATTATCTTTCAGATTATATTTTATGCATAATGTATCCTCTTATAATAAAATCATTTTACTAAAAGCAACAACTAAAATTGCCAGGTATCTAGGTCCTGATAAAAGTGTGTTGGGGACAAATGATACTCTAGAAGATTAGATGGTGTAGGGGGCTTTCAAATTATTTCTTCCTCTAACCTGACTTCTTTAATATCTAACCTTATTATCAAGTAAAATCACCAGAAACCTGTGTAGGGGTGAGAAAAACTCCACCTGCATCCTGTTAGGGTTCCGGCTGGGTCTGAGAATTACATTGACGTAACATAGATTAAAAGGAGAAAAGCGTAACACAAGTTTTACATGGCATAGGAGCCCTCATAAAGAAATGAAGACCCAAAGAAGCAGTTAGAGTCATTTATTTACTGAATTGGAGTAAACTGAAAATGTGACAAGGCAAAGGGGCTTGGGCTGGGTAAAGAAGTAGCTAGGAAGATAAGGGTTAGTTTAACAGAGCTTGCTTCAGCCTCAACTTTCTCATCTTTGATGAAGATACTGCCTCTTTCTCGTATAGGGAAGGTATCTTTCACATGCGAATTTCATGTTCTGGTTTTAAGAAACAGCACAAAGGTCAGAGTGATCTTGTATCTGCTGTTTTTCAAGTGCCTTTAACTTAAATAATATATCAGAATAGCATATTTGAACTTCTTCACCTACATACTTAAGGTCTAATGCAATAACCCCCTGTAGAAATAATTACAGTGATTTACAATTTAACACTATAGTTTTTATTTATAGTCACTAAATGGGTCCATTTGATGCAATTTTCTATAGTTTTTAAAAAACAGCATCAATGACACTCCCCATTACATTATTTGATGCTCTTATAACGTACTCATGCAATAAATGTATTTTTAAGGTCACTAGTAGGGTGGGGGAGTTCTTGATCTTGCTCAAGTGCTATGCTTCATTGTGCTGGCTGACAGGCATGTAACCTGACACATTTCCAGGTTTTGAGTGGGCAGAGTATGAATAATAGTAACAAAAACAATACACATTGAAGACATTAGATATTACATATTAAACATTTGAGTATAGGTCGAATTTGCATGTTGTACATTTAATTGATTCAGATTTGGATTTGGAGTAACATAGAAAGTGAATATTGGGGTGAAAGTTAAAGTAACAAACAATTGTCACATAATTAAATCAGTGATCAAAGTAGCCAGATCAAGCTCATCGTAATCAAATTATTTCAGTCTTCTGAATGAGTCTTAAATCTACCAGCTGTTCATCTGTTTAATTGTATGATAATTGGCCTCTATACATGCATCACCCATTCTCCCCCCACAACTGTGTAATCTCCCTTACATCCCCTAAAAAAAAATACTCCACAAAACAAAATTGTCTGCATGGACTTTGTGATAAAAAAAAAAAAAAAAAAAAAACTGCAGACACACTCAGAGTATCATGGAACTGGGAGATAGTTCCAAAATTTATTCAACCCAAAGCAGTGGTGTACTGGTAAATGGTTAATTAAAATGGCTTTTCAGAAATATAAAGCCCTGACTTGCAGTGTTTTCTTATTTCTGTGGTGTAAATATCCCCTTCATGGCTGATTCCATGCTACCAGTATGTCACTAGTCATTGAACACAGAGTTGGGAGAGATAAGTGCAGTTGGCTTTTGAGCTCCACTACACCACTAGATCAAAGTGGTCACCATTTAATCTAGGTAGTACTGAAATGATGGCAGCAAATGGTGGTCTCTTGGCAGCCTATTTATCTGTTTAGTCATCTCTGCAATTGTATTCTTTCCATCTAACTGAGCTGTTGTCATTTTATGAGCTAATTTCATTTTATGTTATTTGGAGATGAAATTTGACTAGTTCACAGTATTTTTTATATTCAGATTTTCTGCCTTCAAAAGTCATTAAATGATCTTTTAGCATTCTGTTTTGATACACTCAACCTGCTTTTATTTTTCTTGAAAGCCTGTATAGTATTTCTATACAACATTGTATATCATATTCAAACTATATAGTTTGACTTCATTTAGTAAGTTCAAGTTGCATTAGTTCTCACATCATTCACTAGCACTTTTATCAACCGCATTAGTAAAAAACAAGTATTTTCAGTTTATTTCAATTTTCTTGTTAATCCTTGGCCACATATTGGTACTCTTCTATGAACTTACCAACATTCTTCACTTCCTTTTCTTCTTTTCATTTTTCATTACCTGCCTTTCCTTTAGGTACTTGTCTCTATCACTGACTCTTTCACTAAAAAAATTGATTACAATTTTTTTAATAATAGATGAAATCTCAACTTAATCTACTAAAATGACACTACTGACTGATGATAGTAGCAGTGGTGATGAGCGTGAAATTCAAAGTTAGAGAGGTTTAAGTTTGAATAGTCTGGTAGTAGTGGGGCTTTGGGAATATTGCTTACACTTCTTAAATATTTTTAAAAATTTCTTTTAACATTTACTTGCACGTTTTTGTGGGATACAGTGTGTTGTTTCGATACATGCATACACTGCACAATGATCCTTACAGTAGACAGCATAGTTTTGTGTACTTTAATCCACCACTTCTTCCCCCACCCCACCTCCACTCCCAGCCTGTGGTAAACATTATTATTCTACTCTCTACTTCTATGAGAACTAGTGGTTTTTGATTCCACATATGAGCGAGATCATGCGGTATTTGTCTTTCTGTGCCTGACTCACTTCACTTAACATGATGGTTTCCAGTTCTGTTCATGTTGCTGCAAATGATAGTATATCATTTCTATTTACAACCGAATAGCGTTCCATTGTGTATACATATCATAGTTTTTTATCCAGTCATCCATAGATGGGCATTTAGGTTGATTCCATCTCTTGGCTATTATGAATAGTGCTATGATGAATATGGAAGTGCAGGTGTCTTTTTGATATATTGATCTCATTTCCTTTGGATATGTACACAGTAGTGGGATAGCTGGGTCACAAGGTAGATCTGTTTTCAGTTCTCTGAGGAACCTCTGTACTGTTTTCCATAATGGCTGTACCAAATTACATTACCATCAACAATGTAGGAGGGTTCCCTTTTCTCCACATCCTCACCAGTATTTGTTATTTTCTTTCTTGTTGGTAATAGCCATTCTAACAGGGGTGAGATATCTCATTGTGGTTTTAAATTGCATTTCCCTAATTATTAGTGATTTTTAGCTTTTTTTTTCATATGCTTCTTGGCTATTTGTATGTCTTCTTTGGAGAAATGTCTACTCAGGTCCTTTGCCCATTTTTTAATTAGGTTATTATTTGGCTGTTGAGTTGTTTAGGTTCCTTATATTCTGGATATTATCCCCATGTCTGATGTGTAGTTTGCAAATACTTTCTCCCATTCTGTAGGTTGTTTTTTCACTTTATTTATAGTGTCCCTTGCTGTGCGGAAGCTTTCTCATTTGATGTAATTCCATTTGTGGATTTTTGTTTTAGTTGCCTGTGCCTTTGCAGTTTCACTCAGAAAAGCACTGCCCATTCAAATTGCTTAAACTTTTTGATACCTAGTTCCCTTATCTGTAAAAGGCAAACAATATCTACATTTTGAAGTTGTTGTAAGAATGAAATAGTGTATGTATTCTTCCAGGCATATTATAATAATCGAATAAATTTTAATCACTAGAAGTAGTGGTAGTATTAGTTGGAAGGCTCACAGTGTATTATATTTTAGTAGAAATGAATGTACATTTTTTCAGCTTTCAATATATATCACATTCTTTTTTCTCAGTCACTTACATGACCTGTAGAGACCTGTTTGCCAGAATACTAGCAAGAGTTAGGGAAATATATTTTCTATGCAATTTCATTAGCACAAATGTTTCAAATTAATTAATTATTAAGGATCTTGCAAATAATATGTAAGGCAAAAAACTGTGATGTTTAATTTTTGGTGTCAACTTGACTATTTAAGGAATACATAGAAACCTGGTAAAACATTATTTGGGGATGTGTCTATGAGGGTGTTTCCAGAAGAGCTTAGCATGTAATCCTGAGTGGACGGATGGGAAAGATCCACCCTCACTATGGACAGGCACCATCCAATCTACTGGGGGCCCGGAGAAAACAAAAAAAAAGAGGAAAAGATGAAACTCTCACTCTATTTCTGCTGGAGCTGGGATACACTCTTCTCCCCTGTCCGTGAACATCCAAACTTGAGACTCTTCAGCTTTTGGGTTCTAGGACTTACACCAGTGCACCCCTGTCTCTCTGGTCTTTAGCCTTGGACTAAGAATCACATCATCAGCTTCCCTGATTCTGAGGCTTCCAGACTTGGACTGAGCCCTGCTACCCGTATCCAGTTTACAGACAGCCTATTGTGGGACTCCTCAGCCTTCATAATCATGTGAGCTAATTTTCCTTTAAGTCCCATGTCATATATTTATATACATATCCTATTGGTTCTGTCTCTCTGTAGAACCCTGACTTATTCAAGAACACTCCACAATCCTTAAATGTGGTACATGTTTGCCTCCAGTAAGTTAGAATCCTTTAATTCATTACATCATAATTCTAGCTCTAATTACATGAAAATACTACAACACAACCGACAGTTTTATCGTGAGCTCCCTTATAGTGAGAAAATATCTTTCTACCAGTGTGTGCCTAGTTGTGGTTTTCCAATATATATTTCTGTAGTTTGGATTTGGTATCCATGTGTACTGTTTTTCATGTAACCATATGGTGCTAATCTAAATTAAGCAGGTCATTTTGAATACAATATTTGCCTTACAAATTGTTTTGAGGGCCTTCCCAAAGTAGTATCACTTGAAAACTTTTAGTATATTTGCAAGAATTAACGACACTTGAAAATATTTTTCCTTCCTTTTTTCTGGGTTTTGTTTGTTTTTTGAAATTGTTTTTTAGATTTAACTGATTTTTTAACTAACAGTTAAAAAATTGTATATATTTATCATGCACAACATGATGTTTTGATATATGTATATATTGTGGAATGGCTAAATCAAGCTAATTAACACATCCATTACCTCACATACTTATCATTACTTTCATGGTGAAAACATCTAAAATCTACTCTCTGAGCAATTTTGAAGTATACAATACATAACAACACCTGAAAATATTGACTCTTGTTGAGCCCAGTATTACTTGACCATTCCATTGTGCCTTAAAGAAGTTTCAAAAGCTCATGCCATTAATAAGACAATAAAGCCACCCTGAATTTTTTTTTTTAATGTTTTATTTTCTGTGCTGCAGAAGACCTCCCTTAGTCTTCATGTTTGGTCCTGGATGCTAAGAAGAGCTATTGAAAAGGTTGTAATACTGAAGTTCAGAAGAAAGGAACAGAGCTAAGTAATTGAGAAAATGCCCCTTCTTGAAATTGATATAGTGCCAAAAGTAGAAAGGTTTAAGAATCATATAATACAGGGGTTTAACAACCTATACACAGTGATAGAGAAGGGAAGATCAGAAAGCTCGAAAAGTATCAGAAAGTTGAGAGAGTTAATAAAAATGTACAAGACAGATTGTTCACAAAATCAAGTTACTGAAATAAATGCAAGACAACAGAAAGTCTCACGGAATGCAGAAAAAAAGGTGAAAAAAAAATCAAAGAAAAGAGAAGAGAGAGACCTAGAAGGATGGTCCAGGAGATACAATCTACACACAATAGGAATACCAAAACAGAGGACAAAGCAAATGGAGCTGGAACAGTAATTAAGGAACTAATTGAGGAAAATTTTCCAGAATTGAAGAGCAAACTAGATCTATAAATGGAAAAAGCAAACAGGGTGCCTTTAAAATTTGATGAAAAGAAAGCAACACCAAGCATATTCTGGTGGCATTTTTAAATTTCAAGGATAAAGAAAAAATTCTATAAGTATCCAGACAGAGAAAGCAAGTTACCTACAAAGGTGCCAAAGTCAGGCTGACCTCAGATTTTTCTCTTGCAACTCTAAATGCCAGAAAATGATGGAATAATATCTACAGAGATTTAAGGGAAAATAATTTTGAACCAAGAGTTACATACCACACCAAGTTATAATGTCTGTACAAAGGCAACTGGAAGACATTCTCAAATATGCAGGGGTTAAGAAAGTATGTCAACCAAGAACCTTCCCTGAAAAATTTGCTGAATGAAAAATTTACTGCAGCAGAGAACATGAACTAAAGTAACTCAAGAATAGGATGGCAATCGTATGAAAGAATGTTGGCTGGAGTAACTTGCCACAAGACAAGTATTATCCAAATTGTGAGAAACCAAAGAGACATAAATAAATCTATGGTGGTTCCACCCTGAAGCAAATCAAAATCCAGTATGACCTTAAGATAACATCAAGGTTGGGAACAGAAATCAGATGGAGCTTTGCAGTGTAGCTCCTGCATGGAGCACCCACAGTACACATCCCCCTCCCTCCTGCTTTTCACTTCCCACGTTCCATTCCCTCAATGCCCTCTTTAAAAACCCTTTAGTAGGGCTGGCCAGTCAGTTCAGCTGGTTAGAGCACAGCCTTATAATACCACCAAGAACACAGGTTCAGATCTCTGTACCAGCCAGCTGCCTTCCCCTGCCAAAAAAATGAAAAAAGAAAGAAAACCTCTCAGTAAATCTGAGTCTTTGAGGTGGTTTTAGTCTGGCCATTCTTCTTCAGGTTTGCCAGAGAGATAGATTAATCTAACATCTCTTCTCAAGTCTCCAGTATTCCTGAATAAAAACTGACTTCCTACTCCACCAACAATTTGAAATACATAAATAAATAAAGCCACCCTGAAAGACCTGATTTCAAATTCAGGAATTGCTTCAGGCTTGGGCCATTCTCCTAAGCTCTTTTCCCCTACCCCAAACACTTTTTAACATTCCTCTTTTCTGCTCACTGATCTTTAGATTTGTATCAAGATTCAACTTTGTGCAAATACTTCCTACTCAGTAACATTAAATTTGGCTATTCAGATTTTGAACCCACTATTTGATTTGTTCTTGATTCAACTTCCTAGTTAAATTGGAGCACCTGCTAACTAAATTTTGAAATGTTCCTGAAATCAGCTTCCAGCACACTTGAACTTATGTTCTTGAAATTTGTTTTGATCATCAATATATACAGACTTGAAATAGTCATAGAGAATTTTGGAAAAAAGGGTGCAACACAAACTATTTAACAATAAAAATATACTCTGCTACTTTTCCAAGTAAAACTTACAAAGAATATAACAAGCAAAATTTTATTAAAATCTCTGAGGAATATGTATTTTAGCCATAAAAATGAATATTTTAGAGCCTAACATTAATCTCATTATTGAAAATATTTGATGGTTGATAAAGACTTTAGCTCAAATCATAAAATTTTAAGGACTCTTCATATTGGATTAAAATGCAAAATTATTTGGAAGAACAACGCATACACTAAATTTAGTAATGTATATCAGCACTAACTATCTAATTTGACACAACTCTTATTAAGGTATAGTCAAATGCAACATTATTTGTAACAGAAAGCGTATTACAGAATAAACACATGTAAAAAAATTTAACCTTTTCTATATATTTGTGAATTTTTCAGTTTTCCTTTTGCTATTGATTTCTAGTTTTATTCTATTGTGGTCAGAAAACATACTTGGTATGATTTCAATCTTCTTAAATTTGTTAAGACTTGTTTTATTACCTAACATGTGATCTATCCTAAAGAAAAATCCCTGTGTACTTGAGAAGAATGTGTATTTGGCTACTATTGGGTGCAATAATCTTTATATATCTGTTAAGTTCATTTGGCTTTTTGTGTTGTTCAAGTCCTCTGTTTCCCTATTGATCTCCTGTCTGGATGTTCTTTCTGTCCATTATCAAAAGTGGGGTATGTCTCCCAACAAAGAAAATCCCAGAAAGAGATAGCTTCACTGGTGAATTTTACCAAACATTGTAAGAAGAATTGATGTCAATACTTCTCAAACTCTTCCAAAAAACTGAAGAGAGGAAAACACATCTAAACTTATTTTATGAGGCCACCTCATACCAAAGCCAGGCAAAGACAATAAGAGAAAAGAAAACTACAGGCAACTATCCCCAATAAACATAAAAGCAAAAATTCTTAACAATATATTAGCAAACCAAATCCACAAAATACTAAAGGATCATACACCATGACCAAATGCTGTTTATCCCTAGGATGCAAGAAGATTTCAACATATGAAAACTAATTCATGTGATATACATTAACAGAATGATAAAAATTATACGGTCATCTCAATAGATGAATAAAAGCACTTTCAAAATTCAACAACCTCTCATGATAAAAGCACTCAACAAACTACAAATAGAAGGAAATTAACTCAACATGATAAAGGTCATGTATGAAAAACTCAGAGATAACATCATACTCAATGGTAAAATACTGAAAGTTTTTACTCTGAGAACCAGAGCAAGGTAAGGACTCCTACTCTCTCCACTTCAGTTCAACATAGTCCTGGAAATTCTAGTCAAAGCAATTAGTCAAAAAAAAAAAAAAAAGAAAAGAAAAGTAAAAGAAAGAAGGGAAAGGTACCCATACTGGAAAGGAAGAGGTCAAATTGTATCTGTTTGCAAAATGACATGATTTTCCATCTAGAAAACTCTAAAACCTCCTGTGAGGAAAATGTAGTCGATACAGTCAAGCCCCCTCACCTCATATCTGGCTGGGTATGATTCAGCACATCTATTGTAAACAAGTTATTTAAGAGTAGTGTAACTGCAATGTGTGTCCATATACTCTTTGGCTCATTGCCACTATTGTGTAGTTTTGCTATAAAGACAACAGCTCTGAACTGCTGGCGGGTAGAGCTCACATCATAATAAAATATTTCTACCCTGTCCTTGGCTGCCAGAATCTTTTTTCAACTATCTGACTCATGACCTGCAGAGGACGGGACAGATGGGTCTGTGATCTAGCATGACACCTCCATTTTAAAAAAAACGTTAGAGGGCTGAGCCCGTGGCGCACTCGGGAGAGTGTGGTGCTGGGAGCGCAGCAACGCTCCCGCCACGGTTTGGATCCTATATAGGAATGGCCGGTGCACTCACTGGCTGAGTGCCAGTCACGAAAAAGACAAAAAAAAAAAAAAAGTTAGAGCTAATAAGCAAATTTCATAAAGGAGCAGTAAACAAAATCAACACAGAAAAATCAGTTGTGTTTCTATAAACCAACAACAAACGATCATAATAGGAAGTTAGAAAAACAATAGCACTAAAAAAAAATACCTAGGAAAAAACTTAACTAAGGATGTGAAAGACTTGTATAGTAAAAATTACAATAAGATGTTAAAAGAAATTTAAAGACACAAAAATGGAAAGATATACTGTGTTCATGGATTGGAAGATTTCGTATGGTTAAAATGCCCATACTACCCAAAGTGATCTACAGATTCAATTCAATCAAAATCCCAGTGGCAGAAACAGAAAAAATAGAAATTGAAAAAAAAAAAATCTAAAATTCATATAGAACCACAAAAGGCCAGGAATATCTAAACAAATCTTGAGAAAGATGCTGGAGTCCTCACATATCCTGATTTTAAAATTTATTACAAAGCTACAGTAACAAAAATGGAATGAAACTGTCATAAAAACAAATACATAGACAAATAGAAAAGAATAGAGAGCCCAGAAACAAATCCACACACACGTGGTCAACTACTCTTCAACAAGGGTGCCAAAAATACGAAACTAGGAAAGGAAAGTCTCTTCAACAAAATGGTTCTGGAAAACCTCTATATCCACATGCAAAAGAATGAAATTGGACCCTTGTCTTGCATCATATACAAAAATTCACTTGAAATTGATTAAAGACTTAAATGTAAAATATGAAATTGTAAAACTCCTGGAAGAAAATATAGGAAGAAAGCTTTATGACATTGATCTTGACAATGATTTTATGGATATGACATCAAAAGAACTGGCAATAAGACCAAAACTAAACAAGTAGGACTACATAACTAAAAAAACTCTGTACAGTATGTATTAAAACAACATCATTAGTCACTGGCAAAATCAAAATCAAAATCACAGTTACATACCACTTCCCACCCACTGCTTATGCTTATACTAAAAAAGATGAACATTAACAAGTGTTGGTGCAAATGTGGAGAAATTTAGGTTGGGTTTTAAAACTGAAAGAGTATGGCTTTTTTAAAATCCCAGTTTGTTGAAAGCATGATGTTAACCTAGGCTTTGAAAGAATTGCACTCAGATACTTATAGAAATATTGACATTCAAAAATAAAAGAGATATAAGGAAATAGAACCTTTATGGTACACAATTTTATACACAAGGCTTATAAACATTATCAGTAAGCATAGAAAAACTAAACATTAAAATGATGTCCTGAAATAGAAGATTGGTTACCTACATGATTATGGATCCTTACCTTGAAGTACCAGCATCCATTAAGGATATTTGTGAATAGTTTGATGTAAGTAAATGCTAATGGTATACTGTATAATGTTAAAATGTACAAGCAAGATACAAATACATATTTTTTTCTTACGTGTGTTCTACACAGACACACAGAAAAATAATGGAAGACAAAGCACATGAATATTCATAGTGATTCTCGGTGGTTCATATCAGAACAAAAGTGAATAAAGTTTCAAAATAAGGATAAAAAGATATAGCTTAGTCCTTCATGACTAGGCTTACTTTATTTTTATAATACTTGTATAGGTACTAACAAAACTTTATATTCTCTCTCACTTTTGTACTCTCACTCTCTCTTTCTCTCCACCACTGTTTTGATGAATGTATAAATTAAGTTGTTACTGTATAGGATGAAAGCATTTTTATGGAGCCATGGATTTCAAATTCAGGACCTGACAATTTCCAGAGATAGCACTTTCAATATTCAGTTAACTAAATATAGTTTCATTTGTAGAGGGAAATTATTATGGTCAAGAATACCTCAGTGTAAAATATGGGCATAGAAGTTTCTTTCATGTATGTACAAAGGTTGATATTTTTAACAACGTAGCACATTGCTAACCACAATCTCCATTTTAATAACCTTATCACCAGGCACAGCTGAAGTCATCAATATACTGTGAAAGAGGCTTCATTCAAAGACTGCATTAAGGGAGTATACTAGATGTGAATGAAAGAATGGGAACTTTGGAGTTAAGCTGGCTGGGCTTTAAATACTTAGATTTCAGGTTCCTTTAGCACTTTACATAGTGCTTGGACCACATAGTGTGCGTCTAAGAAATGTTAGTCACCTGCCCCACCGAAGGAAATCAGCAAAATTTTCATAATGGTACTACTACAATCAGGCACAGAGCCAGGCATGAAAAATTTAATCATGAAAATACATAAATCATCACTACCTAGTATGGCACACAAAATGTGTCAATTAAAAATAAATAAAATAATAAAAATTAAAATCCACTGTGATAAGGGACCCTGGCTTTCTTTCTGTTCCTCACAAACTCCAAGCCCCTCCTGCCACTGCACTTTATTACCTCTGCCTGAAATACTTTTACTTGACCTGCTGATGGCTCTCTCCCTTGTTTCATACAGACCTCTATTCTCATTTTACCACCTTAGAGATGTCCCCTTAATTGTCCTATTTAAAATCATCACCCTGCACCCTCTTCTCTATCATAACATCTAATTTTATTATCCTTGTATCATTTGTCACTATGAAGCTATCTTACTCATCTACTTATTTTGTTACTTGTTTATTTTATATTCTCCCAACTAAGGCATAAGCTCTGTAACAGCATGGATGACCCTGTCTGTCTTGTCCACTAGTTTACCCCTAGCTCCTACTACAGGACCTGGCACTTAGTAAGCATTCAATAAGTATTTGCTGAATGAATGAATGAAATATCTAACTGCTAAGTGGGCAGGAGCAAGGGTAATCAGTGAAGTATCCGAGAAGAGGTGATATTTGAACTGGGTCTTGAAAAAGGGCAATTTACCAAGCAGAGAAAACTGGGTATGATCAATCAGCACGTATTTACTGTTTTTAACCTTAGAAAGAGTTTTACTGTATTGTAATATTAATATTTTAATTATACAATCCACTATATTTCTCTGAAAATTTTGTCATTTCTCAAAAGTTGGTCTGAATGTTGTTAAATTCCTTATTCTTATTTAACTTATTTTATTGGCATATTTTCAGCTCTGAGCAATCTGCTTTGATAAAAAGATTCTTACAAGACTACTACACAGATACTTAAAATGATACATTGTTTTAATTCCATATGTTTTGGATGTTATTCCATAATCCCATATATCACGTGACTGTGAATTTAACAAAATTACAACAAAATATAAAATAGTTACAATATCTTGGTTCCTACTGACATAAAACCCACATTATGATTAATGAGATCCTATCCTTGGGGTTACCAAACACAGAACCAAACAGTCTTCAAACAGAACAAAATAGAGAAATATTTTTTTTCCCATTTTGTACTATTTAATAAGAAAAGCCATCCTTTCCATGGAAATATAATATAGTTTAATCACCAACTATCTGTAAACATGAGCTTAAGTGACAAAATCAAAAGAAATTGATTTAAGTCAAGGATAAAACCAGACAGAAAAGTTAGAGCCAAAACATAAGTCTAAACTTAAAGAGGAATTCAAACACTGATTGCTGTCAAACCTAAATCATAGCCTTGAGAGGTTTCCAATGAATTTCAAATACACAGAACTGTAACTCAGTAACTAGAATGATTTGTTCTGTGCCTTTTTAAAACAAACTAAAATGTTATTAGTTGTCCAAGGGAGAAATAACTCATTCATCCTGACTTAAAATATATTTGTTGTCCAAAACTAAAGTTTCTTTAGATAAAATGATTTCTATTGTCTATGTTTGATTAAATATTTGTATTTTTTGGCCTATCTCAGATTGTTTTTGTGAGCATTATGTCCCTGATCCAAATACTGAAAATATTGCTCTATATTAGTTATGACAGATATGATGACTGAGAAAAAAGGAGATGCACATTTCATATTTGTTACAGTCTGATAAAACATTAAATATATTCTGCTTGGTTTCCACTATGCTAATGATAAGCATGGGTCAGCTGTCATCAGCAATAACTAATCAGTGAAAATGTAACTTTTTTGTGCAGAATTTTATTCATATATAACACAAAAAATAGAAATCATAGACTTCTATTTTTGAAATTCATATCTATTTTATTCTATAGTTTTATAAGCAGGTTTAATATTCCTTATTGATGTGTATTTTAATTATGAAATGAATTAGCTAATGACAAATGTATGTAAGTGCCATTTAATTGGAAAAAAGTTATTAATGAAATGAGTGGAATTTCTTACCTAAAAGGTTGCCTTTGCTATGGTTTGAATGTTTGTTCCCTCCAAAACTTATGTTGAAATTTAATTGCCATTTTAACACTATTAAGAGGTGGATCCTTTAAGAGGTGACTAGGCCATGAGGGCTCTGCCTTCATGAGTGAGATTAATACTGAAATAAAAGGGCCAGTTCAGGCCTCTTCTCTCTTTTTGCCCTTTTGTCTTCCACTATGAGATGATGCAGCAAGAGGGCCCTCATCAGATGCCAGCACCTTGATATCGGACTTCCCAGCCTCCAGAACAGTGAGTCAATATATTTCTGTTCATTATAAATTACCCAGTTTGTGGTGTTCTGTCATAGCAGCACAAACAGACTAAGACATCTTCTTTGAGATAGAATATTACTAATCTACTAATGTATTTACCTAAGTCTAACTTTATTCTATGTTGTATTTTTATTAAATTAGTTGTTAGATTAACAGACTACAGGACTGGTTGTAAGTTTTTGAAACTTATTTATAAATATCCTCCAAAGATTGATATAGCAGTGAAGAATATGAATATGTTGCTTCTCGGGTGCATTTTTACCAGTTTATGATTTGTGATGAAATGCACCTGTATCCTACAGTGTCAGAGGAACAATAATTAGGCTAAAAATTAGGCAACAATATAGAATGTTGTTTGCAGTGGATTTTTAAATTTTCTATTAGTTTATATTTGCTTACTACCAAAATCTTAAAAAATTTTCTGATATATTATGATGATGATCATAAGGAAAGATCAAATGGTGCCAGTGGAAAGTGACTGTCAGGCCTACCTCTACCACCTGACCATCAACCAATCCAGCATGCTGACAGCAAAAGTTACTGAACCCTTCCTCTGAACACCTAGAAGTCCTTATAACATAAATTGAAAATATACTGATAGGTTCAGTCCAATTCACAAATGCTCTTACATGCACCAGGCATTTTTCTAGGTGTGGTTATACATACAGTGATGAACAAAATGGTGTATTCCCCTGAAGGAAACCTAGTCTAGTGGGGAAATGAGAGTCCTACATACTGCACCATTAGTTCTATGTGATGATGTCTTTGAGCTTGGTAATGGAAGGTAGGGCAAGGGATTTATTATCAGCTGCTATGGTAGTGGGATATAAGCATTGGCTAGATACTTAGCAACTGTGGCAATAGATGGCGACCATTCATGTCTTTGAATTACTTATAAATCAAACATGTATTATAAATACATTGTGTATACAATGGAACTATATTTACTTTATTACTTTTTCTGTCAATTTGTGCTGAAGTTATCAAAACTGTTTTATAAAATAATCCCTAATTTAAAAAAAATAAAATAAAATAAAAAAATAATCCCTAATTAAAAAAAAAAATAAATAAAATAAAAAAATAATCCCTAATTTATTTGAATCATACTCCCCTTCCTTCTCTATTCCATATAGAAAAGGGAAGTTGGAGGTAAGCATTGAGACATAAGAATTAAGGGAAAAAAATAGAACTGATTATAACTTTGTTAATTTTGAATATGAGTATGTCTACTGATACAACCCCAAAATCAATCTTTAAAACAGGAACTGAAACTGTAAATTACAATGGCAACCACAGGCCATTTTGAGCATTTCTAGACACAATATAATTACAAGTTAATAACTTATATATCTCAACATAAAGGACATAAACTTATGTTAAGTTTTTCCACCTAAGTTCTTCACATTTTTGGCCAGATAATTTTGTCTGTTGGGGGGTGACTATTTAGTGACTTTTAGGATGTTTATCAATGTCCCTGGACTTTACCCACTAGTTACCAGTAGTTCTCCCTTAGTTTCAACAACCAATGATGTTCCAGATATTGCCAAATATCCCCCAGGAGGGGGAGAGAAATCACCTGCATTTGACAACTGCAGACTTAGATAAAACACACATATGTCAGGGCACTACATATATTTATTTATTTATTTATTTATTTAATTTATTTATTTTTATTTATTTATTTTTATTTATTTATTTTTTTAATTTTATTTTCTCAATATACATTGAGGCTGATTATTGCTCCCCATCACCAAAACCTCCCTCCCTTCTCCCTCCCCCCTCCCCCCCAACAATGTCCTTTCTGTTTGCTTGTCGTATCAACTTCAAGTAATTGTGGTTGTTATATCTTCTTCCCCCCGCCCCAGTTTTGTGTGTGTGTGTGTGTGTGTGTGTGTGTGTGTGTGTGTGTGTGTGTGTGTGAATTTATATATTAATTTTTAGCTCCCACCTACACAATGGAATACTACTCAGCTATAAAAACGAATGAAATACTGCCATTTGCAACAACATGGATGGACCTCGAGAGAATTATATTAAGTGAAACAAGTCAGGCACAGAAAGAGAAATACCACATGTTCTCACTTATTGGTGGGAACTACATATATTTATTTTGAACTTAATGCTTTCCTCCTAAGATTGGGAACAAGACAAGATGTCCACTCTTACCACTTCTATTCAGTATTGTACTAGAGGATATAGTCAGTGCAATCAGGTAAGAAAAAGAAATAAAAGGCATCCAGATTGGTAATGAGTAATTAAAAACTGTTATATTTGCAGATGACATTATCAACTATGTAGTAAATCTGATGAAATCTGCAAAAATGCTACTAGAACTAAAAAGTGAGTTTAGCAAACTTGTAAGTACCAGACAAATTAATAACGATAAATTGTGTCTGTAGACTAGCAATAAACAGCACAAAGATAAAATTAACAAAATTTCATTTATAACAGCAGCAAAAAGAATAAAATGCCTACAAATAAATTTAACAAGTGTAAGAATGAACTTAAAACTGAAAAAAAAAGTGGTTGAAAGAATATCTAAATAAATTTAAAGACATCCCATGTCCATGAACTGAAAAGCAACTTTGTTATGATGGTATAATGGTTAATTTATTTGCAAATTTGACTGGTATATGGAGTGCCCAGATTAAACATTATTTCTGGGTATGTCTGTGAGGGTGTTTCTGGATGATATTAGTATTTGAATTGGCAAATTCAATACAGTAGATTGCCCTTCCCAATGTGAGTGAGCATCGTTCAATCTATTGAAGGCATGAACTTAAAAACTGAATGAAGGAATTCACCCCTCTTTTTTCTGCCTCACTGTTTGAACTGGGACATCATATTTCATCTTCCCCTGCACTCACACTGGGATTTACGCCATCCGCTCCCCTAATTTCCAGGCCTTCAGATTCAGACTGAATTACTCCTATTGGGTTTGTTTCTCTGGAGAACCCTAACACAGATGGTGGTACTGATAGTGGCTCTAGACAAATGGAATGTTCAAGATGAGTTTTCTGAATTGGTTGTGGGGTGTCTGGAATTGGCTCTACTAGATTTAAAGATGATAATGACTCTATTTCCAATAGTAACAAGAGCACTGATAGCCATGGAGTAATCTAGCAATAGAAATAAACAAAATATCTTTATTGGATATTCCTAACCAATCACTTATGAGAAGTAAGGAGTTGGGTGACTCTGTTTATGATACTTTTGAACATATTTTGAAAACTAGGGAATATTATGACATTGACTGGTTGCTTTTAATACTGTTGGACTAAGTGGTGCAAGAAATGAATGGATTCAGGGATTCAAATTAACAGTTCAAGTGCCACATGAATAACCTAAGAGCTTCTATATGTGCCCTGAAGGAGAACTTTAAATCAGGGACTTGGAAGAAATGTGATTGGAAGATCGATGACAGAAATTTGTGGGAAGAGGTATGTGGATAAACCTCTCTGAGTGGCCAAAAAAAGGGAAAATATTTGTGTCCCATATGCATGTTCACCAAAGGTTTACCTCAGCAGAAACGATTGTTAGTAACCAAGTCAGTAGAATAACCCATTCTGTGGATATTAGCTAGCCTCTTTCCCCAGCCACCCGTCATTGCCCAGTAAGCTCATAAAGAAAGTGGCCATGGTGACAGGGATGGAAGTTGTGCATAAGCTCAGTGGCATGGGCTTCCACTTATTAAGGCTGACCTGGATATGGACACCATTGTATGTCCAATGTGCCTGTAATATAGACCAAACTTGAGCCCTGATGTGGCACCATTCCCCTGAGTGATCAGCTAGCTAGCTGATGGCAGGTTGGTTACAATGGGCCACTCCCATCACGGAAGGGGCAGCATTTTGTCCATACTGAAATAGACACTCTGGATATAGATTTGCCTTCCCTGCATGCAATGTTTCTGCTAAAACTACCATCTGTGAACTTACAAAATGCCTTATCCACCGTTATGGTATTCCACTCAGCCTTTCTTCTGACCAAGACTTTCACTTCACAGCAAAAGAAGTTTGGCAGTCAGCCCAGGCTCATGGAATTCACTGCTCTTACCATTTTCCCTACCATCCTGAAGCAGCTGGCTTAATATAATGGTGGAATGGCCTTTTGAAGACTCATTTACAGTGCCAGCTAGGTGCCAGTAACTTGTAGGGCTGGTGTAAGGTTCTCCAGAGGCTCTGTATTCTCTGAATCAGCATCCAATGTATAGTGCTGTTTTTCCAATAGCCAGAGTTTACAGGTCCAGGAATCAAGGGGTGGAAATGGAAGTGGCACCACTCACTGTTACCCATAATGACCCACTGGAAAAATTTTTGCTTCCTGTTATGTGATTTTCAGCTCTTCTGGTCTGGAGTTCTTAGTTTAAGAGGAAAAGATGTTTCTACTAGGATACACAGAGATGATTACATTGAACTGGAAATTAAGACTGTCCCCAGGCCACTTTGGGGTCCTCATGCCTCTGAATTGATAGGCAAAGAAGGTTATGGTGTTGGCCAGGATGATTAATCCTGACTACCAAATGGAAATTGGACTACTACTCCCCACAGGAGAAAAGGAGGAGTATGTCTGGTATACAGAAGATCTCTTAAGGCGTCTCTTAGTATTAAATGTCCTGTGATTAAAGGCAATAAAAAACTATAACAATCCGATCCAGACAGGACTACTAATACCCTAGACCCTTCAAGGATCAAGGTTTGGGTCACCCAACCAGGTAAAGAGCCATGACCAGCTGAGGTGCTTGCTGAAGGCAAAGGGAATACAGAATAGGTAGTGAACGAAAGTAGTTACAAATACCAGCTACAACCATGTGACCAGTTACAGAAACAAAAGCTGTAATTTTCATGCGTATTTTCTATTTTGCTATAAATACTGTGTGTGTGTGTCTTTGTTTTCTTTCCTCTCTTATTCCTCTATCGTGTAACATAAGGTGTATTGATTTTATATCATAGTTTTAAAGTATTATTAAATTTACGTTGTAGTATTTAAGTTACGGAAAGGGGTTAGTGCATTTTCGGTTGTATACGAGATAGTTGTATCAAGTCAGATGAAATTATGACCTTATTATTGTCTTTATTTGGAGATTTTTTAAATTTAATTTTATTTTATCAATATACAATGTAGTTGATTTTCATGTCCCTTTAACAATTCCTCCCTCCCCCCTCCCACCTATCAACATCCTATCTGTTCACTTGTCTTAACAAATTCAAGGAATTGTGATTGTTGTGTCTTCTTCCCCATCCCCACATTTGTTTGTGTATTCATTTATTTATTTTTAGCTCCCACAAATAAGTGAGAACATGTGGTATTTCTCTTTCTGTGCCTGACTTGTTTCACTTAATATAATTTTTTCTAAGTCCGTCCATGTGGCTGCAAATGGTAGTATTTCATTCTTTTCTATAGCAGAATAGAATTCCATTGTGTAAATATACCACATTTTCCATATCCACTCATCTAATGATAGACATTTGGGCTGGTTACAACTCTTGCCTACTGTAAATATTGCTTCAGTAAACATTGAAGTACAGGTATCCCTTCAATGTGATGATTTCCATTCCTCTGGGTAAATTCCCAGCAGTGGAATAGCTGGGTCATATGGTAGATCTATCTGTAATTGTTTGAGGAATCTCCAAACCATTTTCCATAAAGGCTGCACCATTTTGCAGTCCCATCAACAATGTATGAGAGTTCCTTTTTCTCCACAACCTCACCAGCATTTATCATTCACAGTCTTTTGGATATTAGCAATCCTAACTGGAGTGAGATGGTATCTCAGTGTGGTTTTGATTTGCATTTCCCGAATGCTGAGTGATGCAGAGCATTTTTTCATGTGCCTATTGGCCATTCGTATATCTTCCTTTGAGAAATCCCTATTCAGCTCCTTTGCCCATTTTTTAATTGGGTTACTTGGGGTTTTTTTGTTTTTGCTGAAAAGTCGTTTGAGTTCCTTGAATATTCTGAATATTAATCCTTTGTCAGATGTATATTTTGCAAATATTTTCTCCCACTCTGTTGGTTGTCTTTTAACTCTGTTAATTGTTTCTTTTGCTGTGTAGAAGCTTTTTAGTTTGATATAATCCCATTTGTTTATTTTTTCCTTTGTTTGCCTGTCCATACTACTCAAAGTGATCTACAAATTCAATGCAATCCCCATCAAAATTCCAATGAAATTTTTCTCTGAAATGGAAATAACTATCCCAGCATTTATATGGAATAACAAAAGACCGCGAATAGCCAAAGCAATTCTGAGCAAAAAAAAAAAAAAACCTGGAGGCATAACACTACCTGAGTTTATACTACAAAGCTATAATAACCAAAACAGCATGGTACTGGTATAAAAACAGACAGATAGATCAATGGAATAGAATAGAGAACCCAGAAATCAACCTATAAACCTACAGCCATCTGATCTTTGACAAAGGCACCAAGTCTACACACTGGGGAAGAGACTGCCTCTTCAGCACATGGTGCTTGGAAAACTGGATATTCATATGCAGGAGAATGAAACTAGACCTGCACCTCTCATCATATACCAAAATCAACTCAAAATGGATTAAAGATTTAAATATACACCCTGAAACAATAAAACTCCTTAAATAAAACACAGGGGAAACACTCTAGGAAGTAGGATTGGGTACAGACTTCATGTATTTGGAGATTAAGTATGGGTTAAGAAATGTTTGTGGGTGCCAAGTTGACAGGGAGTGTACTTATGGTAGTTAATTTTGTGTGTCATCTTGACTGAGCCACAGAGTACAAAGATCAGACATTACTTCTGGATGTGTCTGTGAGGGTGTTTCTGGATGAGATTAGCATTTGAATTGGTGGACTCCATAAAGTAGATTGTTCTCCCCATAGTGAGTGGGGGCATCAACCTACCCATTGAAAGATTAAATAGAAAAAGTGGAAGAAGGAGGAACTTTGCCCTTTTATTGCTGTGGCACTGTGTAAGCTAGGACATCTCTTCAGTCATTGAACTTGGATTTACACCATTGGCTCCTCTGCTTCTCAGGTGTTTTGATTCAGACTGAATTACACCACCAGATTTCCTGGTTCTCCAGTTTGCAGATGGCAGATCATGAGACTTCCAAGCCTCCATAATCACTTGAGCCAATTTGGCATAATAAGTCATGTAATTATGCACACACTATTTGCTTTGTTTCTTAGGAGAACCTTGACTAATACTGATGGCAATTCTCCTCAAATTGATCTACAGATTGAATGCAATCCCCAGCAAAATAGCAGAAATTGACAAGCTGATCGTAAAATTGATATGGAAATGCACAGGATCAAAAATAGCCTAAACGGCCTTGAAAAAGACAACAAAATCAGAGAGCTCACACTTAGCAATTTCAAAGGTTATTACCAAAGTTCAAACATCAAGATAACATAATAATGGTATAAGAGTAGCCATGTAGATTAATAGAATAGAATATGAGTCTAGAAATAGATTGTAATATTTATAGTCAACAGATGTTTCACAAGGATGCCAAGAAATTTGACAAGGCAAAGAATAGTTTTTTCATCAAAAGGTACTGGAACAATTGGATACCCACATAGAAAAGAATGATCTGGGGCCCCTTTATTATACCATACTGAAAAATTAACTCCAAGTGAATCACAAACCTAAATGTAAAAGCTAAAACTATAAAATAAAACACAGAAGTATATCTTCCTGACTTTGGGTTAAGCAAAATGTTCTTATATACAATGCCAAAGATTTCAAGTGTCAAAAGAAAAAAATAGTTAAATTGATCATCAAAATTAAAAACTTCTTTTTGAAAGATACTGTAGGAGAATGAAAAGACATGCCACTGGCTAGAATAAAACATTTGCAAATCACTTATCTGACAAATTTCTTTCATTTGCAATATTAAGAAGTCTGAAAACTCAAGAGTAAAAAATGAAGCAACGTAATTTAAAAATTGGCAAAAGACATGAAGAAACATTTATTTTTGTTTCCAACTTTTTAAAAAGTTTTATGTATGCACTTTTTATTTATATTTTTATTTTAACATTTACTCATACATATTTATGACATACATTGTGTTGTTTCAATACATGTATATGCTGCACAATGATTCACTTAGGGTGATACCCTATCATTTGCAGCAACATGGCTGGAACTGGAAACCATCATGTTAAGTAAGTCAAGCACAGAAAATCAAACACCGTATGATCTCACTCATATGTGGAATCTAAAAACAAGGCGGGGGGTGGGGAATCCTTATAGAAGTGAAGAAACATTTTACTGTCTGCACATGTAAACAGTAAATATATATGTCAGAATTTCAGATAAGCACATAAAATGATGTTCAATCTCACTACCAACTAGGGAAATGCAAATCAAAACCACAATGAGACACCATCCCATACCCACTAGGAAGTCTATAATAAAAAAGATGGACATTACCAAGTGCTGATGAGTATATGAAGCAGCTGAATCTCCCTTACACTGCTGGTAGGGCATGTTAAATGGTACAACCACTTTGGAAATTAGTCTGGCAGTGTCTTAAGGAATTAGACAGTCATCTACCGTATGATCCAGCCATTCTCTTCCTAGGTATTTATTTAGAATTAAGGGAAATATATGTCTATATGAAGACTTTGTACATGTGTGTTCATAGCATCTTCAATTGTAATAGTCAAAAACTAGTGAATGAATGAACAAGCTGATATATCCATAAAATGGAATACTATATAGCAGTAAAAAGGAATGGGCTATTAACAGATGCAACAGCATGGATGAACCTCAAAATAATTTTGATGAGTGAAAGAAGCCAAAAAAGAGTACATGCTATATAATTTAGAATTATATAAAAGTGTAGAAAGTACAAAACAATCTACAGTGGCAGAAGGCAGATTAATGGTACTTGGAGGGCCAGAAAGAGGCAGGAAGGAGGAATTACTAGAGGACACTTCTGGGTGTAATGGATTTATTCACTCTGTTAATTGTAGTAATGATTTCACAGGTGTATACATATGTCAAACTTATCAAATTATATATTTAATTATGTGCAATTTTCTGTATGTTAATTATAAGGTAGTAAAGTTATTATATATGAAACATGACATCATATTTTATTAACAGCTTTGTAAGTGACACAATAAGATGCACACATTTTTTATTTTAAATAAATTTATTTTTAATTGACATGTATTAATCGTACATATTTATGGGGTTCGATGTTATATTTCAATACATGTAGGCAGTGCATGATGATCAACTCAGGGTTAACTAGCCTATTCATCATGGCAAAACTTTATCATTTCTCTGTGATGAGAATACTTGAGTTACTCTCTTCTAGCCATTTGAGAACATACAATAAATTACAGTTAATTATAGATGCCTAGCACTACTGCGCACCACTAGAAATTATCTTTACTATCTAGCTGTGATTTTGTATCCGTTAACCAACCTTTCACTGTCTCCCCGTTCGTCTCCTCTTCCCAGCCTCCAGTAATTATAATTCTCTCTATTTCTAAAAGTTCAACTTATTTTTTTTTTTTAACTTCCACATATGAGGGAGAATATGCAGTATTTCTTTCTGGAAGCTGCAAATATTTAAGTGGTTATATATTTTACTTAAAGTTTCGATTATATATGAATATATATGTGTATGTTTATGTGTATATATATGACATATATACACACATATCTATCTTTCATACATCCCTCATTTTATATATATAAAAGTGGAAGTTATGTGAAGATTGCCTGAATTTCCAAAATAAAGCAACTGAGAGAAACATTCCCTATTAAGACTACAAAGAAACCCAAATTATATGGAATTAATTAGGCATGGACTATTTGCTAACTATAGACTGTTATTGTTAGACTTGTGTTTATTGAAAGAGAGATATAATGATGCTACAGTTGGTGAAAAGCTGATGCAGGGAAGTGCTATTTAAATAAACATTAGGCTAATAATTCCTTTAAAAATTTCTCAATAGGTTAAATTCCATCTGCTTTATTCATGATGGGCAATAACAGAGATTAATGGTCTACTATTAAAAGTATTTTGAGGAAATTGGGTGCAATTTATGAAGCAGTGAAGGCATTTTTATGCATTATAAATTAATAGTAATTAAAAAAATCATTCATAAAAATTGCCCATTTTCTCACTAAAGAAAAAATAAGCAATAAATTTACAGAATTGGATTAGTAATTTATGTTATCTTTTAAAACTGACATTTGAAGCATTTCTGCTTTGCTGGCAATTAGTTATATCCTGTTCTAACTAGTGAAATATGAAGTTTAGGATTTAAGCGATTGTTTTTCTTAGAGTTTTATAGTCAGCCTATTGAAGGATTTTTCCTTCTTCAATGAAACTATTTCTAATCATAATCCCTAGAACAATGTTGGATTTAGGATATATGGGGGGGAGGAGAGAGAGAGAGAGAGAGAGAGAGAGAGAGAGAGAGAGAGAGAGAGAGAGAGAGAGAAGGTGCCAGGGTCTTTTTTAAACAACAAGCTCTCGTGGGAGCTAATAGAGCGAGAACTCGCTCATTACTCCCCTCCCCCAGGGAGAGCATTAATCCATCCATGAGAGATCTGCCCCCGTGACTCAATCATTTTCCAACACTGCCACATTGGGGATCAAAATTCCGCATGAGGTTTGGAGGGGACAACACATCCAAACTCCATAAGCTGTGATTCTATTTTGGGGGATGTGGGGAGAGAGTCAGGCTTCAACCAATCTGAGGACTTCCTCCCTGTTTTGCTAGCAAGTTCTTCCTTTCCTCCTTCATAATACTCTCAATTTTTCTCTCTCTATATACACACACACATACACTCACAGATATACACACAACATGCACACTCACATACATACCAAAGAATATAGTATTAGGACACGGAAGGATGGTAAGTGCAATTTTATACTTAATTCACTGTACAAAATTCTCATTGTCAAAAACAACTCTTCATTCAGGAGAAACTGTCTTCAATGATGTTTGCCTTTGAAAACTGGCAAACCAAAGTAGGGATTTATTGTTAGGGCTATATAGACATGAATAGGAAATCATCATAATAGTGACAATATCATGGTTCTCAGAAAACTAAAGTCAAGATATACAGAAAGAACCCTCCACTGAACTAATGCTGTAATTCATTGCAGCAAATTCCAGTGCTTCACCAAAAGTGTGGGGTTATTTTTCTAATTGTCAAAACTTTGTCCTGTTTGGGGTTTGGTGAGCTTCCTGGACATGTGTAAAGTTAAAAACTTTTTCAGCCAATATTTCTTTAAATAATTTTGCCTCATTTTATCTGTCCTCTCCTTTTTGGATTTCAATTGTGTATATGTTAGACTGCTTGATACTACAGGTAATTAAAGCTCTGTTAATGTTTCATTTCAGTCTATTTTCTCCCTTGTGTCAGTGTGAATAATCACTATTGTCCTGTCTTCAGGTTCGTTTGTTTTTTCGTTTTGACTAATCTGCTTTTAATCCCATCCAATAAATTTCATGTTTCAGATATTATTTTTTTCAGTTTAATGATTTCCATTTCATTCCTTTTTACAGTTTTTGTATATTTTGTGAAATTGCCCACTGTTTCACCCACTATAGCCATCTTTTCCTGTAGATGAACATATTTGTCATAGTTATTTTAAAGTTGTTGCCCACTAATTCTAGCACCTAGGTTGCCTGTGGTTCTGTTTCTATTAACTTTTTTTTTTTTTTTTTTTTTTTTTTTTACCGTGGATTACATTTTCCAGCTTCTTTGCATGACTGCTAATGTTTTATTGTTGTATACTGGACATCGCAGATGTTACATTACAGAGACGGGATTCTTTAATCTTTTTCTGAAAAGTGTTGAGTTGTGTTCTACTAGATCACCTTGGTCTTATGGAGGCATGGATTTAGGTTTTGTTAGGGTGGGTCTATTATGGTTTTACCTTCAGTCTAAATATAATATTTATTCCAGTTTCTGTATGTTTTTCAACACCTTCAAATCACTGTTATTTTGTTTATATTGTCTGAAGTTTATAGCCATTATTGTTAGGAAGACATAAGGTACCAGAATTTGGGAATTTCCAATTGTTTTCTGTCTCGCCAAAGATAAACATCAAAGTTTCTACCCTGACATAAAAATGTCTTTATGAATTGGAACCCTGTTAGTTCTCTGATCACACCTATTACTCTCCCTTTCACTCAGTTCCGGCAACCTGGGTCTCTGCCTGTTCCTTGACAGGAGTGAGCAGGTCTTGCCTCAGGAAATTTACACTGGTTATTCCCTTGCCTCTAACACTCATCATAAAACATTGGCACAACCCACTTCTTCACTTCCGTCACATCTTTATTCAAATGTATCCTTCTCAGTGAGGCCTTTTTTGGCCACCCAATATAAATTATCAACCCTTACATACATTTTTAAATCTTTCTTCCCTCCTCCTTTTTCTCTTTTGCCTTTATCATTATCTAACATACTCTGTGTGTGTGTGTGTGTGTGTGTGTGTATTCATTTATTAATTCATTTATTGTCACTCTCCACTACTAGAATGTAAGTTCCATGATGGCAGGGATTTTCTTTTCTGTTTTGAGTTACTGCTTTATCTTCAGTACCTCCTGTATTCCTAGGATCAAGAAGAGTTGCTAGACTACAGAAGATATTCAAAAAATATTTTTACTCAATAGTTAACGAATTAATGACTGAACAATCCTATTCCCATTATTATCTGATACTGATACTAACAAGCTTTCTAGAATAAGCCTGCTAGGAGGAAACCAGTACCTCCCTGGCCTATATTCCTTACTTACTCACATACACTTCCACATAATATAATACAAACAATGGAGGTCTGAATTTGACAGATCATTTCGGCATTAGCTTTCCAAACTGGCAAGAAACGTCTTCTTTCATTCTACTGAATATATGAGAGGTAGTGAAACTAAGCATGTAAAAAAAATCTTATATACTCATGCTTGTGTTTAATTAAGTGTTTATACAGAGCCGAGTAAATAGTATAATAACTAAGCCTGGTAACTTGAGGTATAGCCACTTTTTTCCCATTCCTGAATAAAGAAATGTTAAGATTGATTCTCAGCAGATAACTTGCTCATGTATATTTGCATAGCTCAAAAGACCTTATATTTCTCTACAGGTTGAACAATGACAAATAACAGTATTTAAATAAATAGAAGTAAGTTTCTTTCTAGAAGCCTAGTCTGAGAAGTGACCATATGGGATTAGTCAGAGAATAATTCTTATTGGAAGTACTCAGTATTGAGTGTCTTTGGGAGAAAGTGTTTACCTTTCCAATCACTTAGGATGTTTGAAATCTAACTGACATTTTTATTTTATAGTCCATAGAGCTTAGAATGCATAAAACTGAGTGGACCCACATGATACTACCATTTTGGGTTGAAAAAAATATATTAAACACCAAATATGAATAGTCATCCATGTGCAAGACATGATAGTTAGCACTGTGTAGTATGTATCCCAAATGTCTGCTGGTGATTCTCTTTTGACTTATAATTCTTTTTGGCTGTAATGATTACTATCGTGAAATGTGATATTACTTCTCACACTGTTAGCTGCTATTTATAGCATAGTGACAATTGATAAGAAATTATCAGGTCCATCTCAGGAGAGAGAATGCAGCTGGTACACTCTTTTGCTTCTTATCAAATTACAAAAACCTCATTTTCCTTATAATATTTTTATAATCAGAGAACTGATTTAAAAGTTTAGAATTATAGATATAAATGACTCTTTCCTTCCTTCATTCTTTCATTCTATCCTTCTTTCATGCTTTCTTTCTTCTGACTGCATAGCTAAAGACTGACAAAAATGTGGTGACTAAATTATTACAGGAAACACCTATGAATGATACAGGCTATAATCACACAAAGCAAGTTTAGCATACGTAATTGTAACATTGAACCAACTACAAAGAATAAAGGAAAAAGTAAAATTCTTTGGAAGACAATGCAAGAAAACTCTATAGGTAGATTTGCCTTTAACTAGAAATTGGAGTGATTCACTCCTATACCTCTGATTTAATCACTTTTTGTTCCTGCTTGTTTCAAGGTTTAAAAACATTTTTCTAGCCCTTTTTAATCTAGGCCTGTAAGTTAATTTTACACATAGAAATGAAAGAAACAACATGCCTTCCAAGGGGAGAGAGAAAAGACTAAAATGAGAGTTAATAATAAAGCAAAATAGCTTACCTTTACTGAGCCATTGCTATGTGCCGGGCAGAGTGCTAAGAACTTCATGTGAATTTTCTCATTTAATCCTAATAAAATCCTATGAGGTAGGTTCTATTGCTATTTCCATCTAAAAGAAAAATCTACAGCTTAGAGAGGTTAGCTGTCTTACCAAAGGCCATCCAGCTATCCAACTCCAGCCCTGAGCTGACTTTCTGTTCTGTGTGGGTGGTGTCTGTGTACACACACACATGCATATGCATGCAGGTGTAGAGGTGTGTGTGTTCTTTATAGAATATTGTATATGCCACTCAACTATCATGTGAGGTTGCCTAACATCTTTTAAACACTATCTTTGCAATTTTATCATGGTGCACATATTGGTTCCTACCTTCTCAAAGTAGAATCCAGAAAACATATTGTCCTGGTTTCCCTTTTATGTGATTTTGCAGATACACCAACCTGAGACTTCAATTCAGAAAAAAGCAGTATGAGGAAACAGGCTTTAAGAGGGCCACACATTGTTCTGGCCTAAGTCATGATAGAAGCATCCAGTTTTGTAAATCAGCTATAGCAATTACAATGGATTTGAGCTCCTGGCAACTGGTGTATAGGCAGTACAGCTGCAGCACTGGCAGCAGCTTCCTCATCAGTCCAATTCTATGGTGTGTTTTTCAGGATTGTTACTGAAAGTTTATATTCAAGTCCATTCATCTTGCACTAACACTTCTATGAACTACCTAATGTCCTTTAATAAATCCTTTTTCTGTTTCAACTAGCCAGAATGGACTTGGTTGCTTATAATTAAGAACTGAAAGATATAACCATATTGTATGTGTATTCATCTGTTTCTGCTGCTTATAACAAAATACCTGGAACTAGATAATTTATAAGAATGAAATTTATCGCCTACAGTTTCAGAGGCTAGGAAGTCCAAAGTCCAAGAAACACATCTGGTGAGGGTCTTGGTGGTGGGGACAGTGACCCAGGGGCCTCACATGGCAGAAAATGGCAGAGCAAATAGAGACTCACCTCTAATATGCTTTTCTTTTAAAGCCCTCAGATCCATGCCCCTGACCACCATTTTTAATCCATTCACTATGGCATGGTCCCACAATCCAATCACCTCTTCAAGGCCCCACCTTTCAGTTATCATAATAGGATTTCCCACCTTCAACTGTTACAATGGGCATTAAGCTTTTAACATACGGACTTTGGGGACACAATTCAATCAACTCACAACATCCCATGCCTGGCCCCCGAAGTTCATGTCCTTCTCACAGGTAAATACATTCATTCCATCCCAAAAGTCTTAACTCATTTCCACTCAAAAGTCTCAAGGTCCCATCTGTGAAACTGAAACAAGTTATCTACTTTCAAGATACAATGGTGGGACAAGCATAAGGTACATATTCCCATTCTAAAAAGGATAGATAGGGAGTTCTGGTCAAGATGGTGGAATAGATGGGTCCCCAGTGTCACTCTCTCCCACAAATCAACCAATTTACAACTATAAAAATGTAACAACAGCCAAGCTGGGGTCACTGGAGATCAGGGGAAGAGGAGAAGAGACCTACGGAGTTCATGAAGGCAGGAGAAACCATGATGAGAGAAAGAAAAACTTGCTCAGAGTGTTTCAGGCCACAGCAACTTTAAGACTGGAGCTGCTGAGCGCATGGAGTAGGAGCCAGCACAAGCCACAGCTGTGCCCTTCAGATGGAGTTGCTTGGAGGCAGAAGGGGAGAAGAGGGCCTTGGTGATCCCCAGGCCAGCAAGACCACTAATAGGGTTCCCATGGACCCACTGAGGAGTGAGGAGCCAGAACAGCTGAAAAAGGGGAGCCATTCAGAGGCCAGTGAGTCATCACAAAGGACCAGCACAGGGCACGTCTCATGGGAAGTGTTTGGAGCACAGGCAGTGGGGGAGACAGGCCCACCAGGAGAATACTGGGACACAGCAAGGACAGCTGTTCCACCCCTCCCAATCAGCACAGGACCACTCACAGGAGACTGGTTGGGAGTAAAGAATTGCATAAGGTGCAGTTTGATGAAAACACTCAGGCCCAGATCAGAGTTTCTACACAACCCAGATGCACCAGGTCTCTGGAGAGCCAGAAGTACCTTTAAGGTCAACCATTAAACCCTGAGCTGCACAAAAAGTCTTCCCTAGGGAAACAGCAGCAAAGCAGCAATTTAGCTCAACCACACAGCTCAAGTACTGGTTCCCACAGGAAGTTCCCCCATTTTAGAAGTAAGCAAAGGACAAAAAATTAGTTCTGGCCCAAGCACACCATCTGCACCTCAGAGCCCACCAGGGGACCAGAGGTGGGGACTGGATCCCACTCCCACATCCAGGCACAATGCCAGATCCTTGGGGCCTGCCTGGAGGTCCAGGGCATAGAGCTGGGGACTGGACCTTTGCCCACAACCAGGCACACAACCAGGCACACTGTCAGCCCCTTGGGGCCCTGCATGGGGGCCCAGGGCATGGAGCCAGGGATCAGACCCCCCCAACCACCAGCACCAGGGAGCATTGCCAAAAACATTGCCTTCATGTGGGTGGTCCACCACAGGCACCACAGTAACCACAGCTGCCGTGAAAGTGGCTAGATGTCACAACCACTATGCAAATGGTCCAGCAGCCACTGGAGCACATTGACACAAGGAGAACCACCAGGAGAGACCAAAGAAAAGAAGAGGATGTCTCTCTCCACAAAGCCCATTCCAGAGTGACAGAAGAAGCAGCTACTCTGTGATAATATTGGGGGACCTGAACACACCTCTCAGCATTGGACAGATCATCTAGGTAACAAATCAACAGAGTAACCATTACTCTTTCAGAGGGAGAGAAGAAATCTAGGGTTATCAGTGGTGGGAAGGGGAAGGCAGAGGGGGATAGGGAGAAATTGGGCAAGGGGCATAAAGAGTAAGTACAATTTGTAACACTATACATACTAGTAATATTGATTTTATCCACTTATGTCAATGTATTAGTCTGTTTATATTGCTTATAACAGAATACTCAGAACTGGGGGATTTATAAAGAAAATGAAATTTATTGCTTACAGTTTCCGAGGCTGGGAAGTCCAGAGTGCATCTGGTGGTGGTGACAGTGACCCAGGGGTCTCACATTGTGAGATGGTGGAAGCAGAGAGAGCAGAGCAGGGAGAAACAAACTCTCTTCTTTTAAATCCCTCAGAACCATGTCCCTGACAACCATTTTTAATTCATTTACTACTGCAGGGTCCTACAATCCAATCACCTCTTCAAGGCTCCACCTTTCAATCATCATAATAGGATTTCCCACCCTCTTAACAGTCATAGAGGGGGCCAAGTTTCTAATACATAAAACTTGGGGGATACAACTCTAGTTTCAGTGAGTTTGGGGGGGACATAATTCAATTCACTACAGTCAACATTGAATCCCAAAAATATGTATAATCAATTATGATTCAATAAAAGAAAAAAAAAACCGAAAAAACCCAAAAAACAAGCAAACAACAACAACAACAACAACAACAACAACAACAAAAACAGAAAAGGATAGGCCAAAAGAAAGGTGTAACAGGTTCCAGACTAATCTGAAACCCAGAAGAGCAGACACTAAATCTTACAGTTTGTGAATCATGTACCTTGACTCCATGTTCAACATCCTCTGAATGCTAGGGTGAGGGTTGGGCCAAGTCCTTGGGCAGCTCCACTCATATGGCTTTCCTGGTCTCAGGCCACACTTCAGCTCTCCCAGGCTGCTGTTCCACTCTGTTAGCTCCACAGGTCTGGGGTCTCCATGGTGGTCCCCTCCTCACAGCTCCACTAGGCATGGTGCTGTTGGGTTTTTTCTACTGCAACTCTGACCCCATGTTTCCGCTTAGCACTGCTCTAGTGAAGGCTGTCTAGTGGTGAATCAACACCTGTGATAGGTCTCTTCCTGGGTCCCCAGGCTTTTTCATACATCCTTTGAAATCAGGGGGAGGCTCCCAAGCCCTCACAGCTCCGGCATTCCGAGAGCCTGCAAACTTACCACACAGTGCTGCCAAGCCTTCCAGCCTGTATCTTCCAGATCTGTGCGTCCAGACATGCCTGAGGCCAACTTAGCCATGGCTGGAGCAGCCAAAGCAGCTGGGGTGCTGGTGTGGGGAGCAACATCCCAAGGTGGCCCTGGGTGGTGAACCATGGAGGGTGCCTTGGGCCTGTTCCCAAGTCCATTATATCTCCTCTAGACCTCTGGGCCTGTAATGGAAGGATTGGCCCCAGAGGCTTCTGAATTGCCTTCAGGTTCTTTTCCCCCTCCTCTTGATAGCCCTTTCTGTTGTACTAATCTCAGCACCACTGTATTTTCCTCCTAAAAATGCTCTCTGCTTCTCTACCACATGGACAGGATGCAAATTTTCCAAATCTTTATGCTCTGCTTACTTTTTAAATTTTGGCTTTACATCATGCCTTTGCTGCCATAACTCAATACTCAGTATAGGCTGTTACAAGTAGCCATGCAGCTTCCTTAATGCTTTGCTGCTTAGAAATTTCTTCCACCAAATACCTTGGGTCAGCACTTTGACGTTCCACATTCCATAATACTTTTGGGCATGATCCAAATGCAGTGAAATTCCTCACCAGTTCATAGCAAGGGTGATCTTTGCCCCAGTTTCCAATAAGTCCCTTCTCATTCACATTTGAGATCTTCTCAGAATGGCCTTTATTGTCAATATTTCTATCAGCATTCTGCTCACCACCATTTAACTAGTCTCTAAAACATTTCGAACTTTCCCTGGTTTTCTTGTCTTCTGAACTTTCACCAGCATCTAGGCTTTTTCTAGGATGTTCCTCCAAACTCTTCTATCACCCAGTTCCAAAGTCACTTCCACATTTTCAAGTATTTATTATAAGCAACACCACACTCCTGGTACCAATTTTCTCTATTAGTCCATTTCTGTTGCTTATAACAAAATACCTGGAACTGTGTAATTTAAAAGAAAATGAAATTTATTGCATACAGTTTCTGAGGCTGGGAAGTCCAAAGTCCAGGGAACACATCTGATGAGGGTTTTGGTGGTGGTGACAGTGACACAGGGGTCTCACGTGGCAGAAAATGGTGGAGCAGAGACAGACTAACCTCTAACACGCTCTTCTTCCAAAGCCTTCAGAACTACTCCCCTGACCATCATTATTAATCCATTCACTATGGCATGGTCCTAAAATCTAATCACTTCTTTAAGGCCCCATCTTTCAATTACCATAATAAGATTTCCTACCCTCACTATTTACAGTGAGAATTAAGCTTCTAACATACAGACTTTGGGGGACCCAATTTAATCAGCCCACAGCAGTATGGCACACACAGATGCTTTTCAAAACCCTTTTAATCCAACCCTTTTAAAATCTAGGAGTAAAACATTATAATAGAACATTATCTCATGGTTAAGGGATGGCTCTTTTTATCTTCAATGAACTGGAGGGAGCACTGATTAGTCCTTTTTAAGAATATAAACTGAAGATGAAGTCTAAATCACAGGTTCAAGACATTTTATTTAATTTCAGCTGTTGTTTATAAATAAAGTGTTATAGTTGGTTTATCAGGATTTCCATCAGGAATTGCTGGAAAAAAATGCAATCTAATGTCACTGAAATATTGTAATTTTTAGTAATAAGCATACCAAAGAATTATATGTGCATTTTAAAAGAGAAAGTATTTAAAGGTCAGGCTCTAAATACACAAAGGGATAATTTATCATATTCCTTAAGAATAGAATTGCTGTAAAACTAGGAAGCAATAGCCTTTGCCATACCTCCCGAAAAGCTCCATTGCCTAAACACTTTCCTAAACACATGGCTGTCCAGTTAACATTTGACATTTTAAAATAAAACATATAGAAAGCAAGACAGAAAAAAAATTAGAACCTAAATATAGCTCCTAATCAAGTTGTAATGTGTGAATGACATCAAAAACGTGGGGCACATTGCAATTTCTTTCAATAGTTGATGGCAGTAATTACTTATTACAAATAAAACCAGGAGAATGTCCACTAAAAAGTGGAAAAGGATTGATAAAGTTAGAAAATCACCATTTTTAAAACCATCATAGTAGTAACTGATTCAGGAAAACTCTGTCAATGGATTTTAATTGTTTTATTGAGTGACAGTGTGCTAGGGAGGATAATATACACTCAAAATATTTACCTATAGATTACTAATTAGTTAATTACAACAGAGAAAAAGTTACCTCTATAATGAAAAAATCTGGCAGATACCACTTTATGTTAAAGGAGTGGTTTTAAAGACCACAAGAAAAACTTTCTACTGTTTCTGGTGATAAATAAATGTCAATGTCTACTCAACTGAACCTTAAGACTATCCCCATCAAATGGCCGTGGTGAAATTGACATGAATGGAACAGTTAGTTATTCTGCTGTGACCCTTCTATTTTTCAAACTGCTTGCAGTTGTATTTTTAGTTGATTTATTATATTTCATTGAGCACACCACAGGAAGTCTTACTTGGCATTCATCAGCCATAGAGTATGTAGTGTCAAAAAGTTTTCGTTTATAACAAGTCTAAAAGCCTTAATTCCCCTTTTATAGCTATGTTGACATTCAAGGAAAGCACCATAAAATAAAAAGCCCTATTGAGATAAACACATGCTGTCTTCTAGAGTGTTAAACTGTTAGCAAGGAAAATTTCAACTAAATAACCACAGCAGTTGGGCCCAGCATCAGGCATATGTGTGTGTCCCTCTTATATATCCTCCATTGATGATTGCCGTTCAATTGCTATACTTGTTGTTGTTGTTATTGTTTTTCTTTCATAGTAAAACTTGGTGGGAAGTTTATGGAGATACTATGAGTACTGATACTAAAAGGTTTTTGGGATTTTGCTTGTTTGGTTTTATTTTTATTCCTCAGCAGGTTGAAGACCAGAGTTCCTCCTTATGAAAGTGACTTTGAAAACTACTGTAATCTTTTTGCTGTATAAAAAGACTTCATTATTTTTCAAATCTTGATTGTCCCACACTTGTATTTAGCAGGATAGCTGATTAGGCCGACAATCTGAGAGTCTCCTGCCCACTCTGTGAAAATTGGTCTCTCCGAAATTCAAACCAGGCCTATGGACTAAAAGTGAAGACAGGAAAGAGCACACCAGCTCTTTATGCAAGGTGAACCAATGTCATTTACAGGAGTTAGTCATAATAAAAATTGGATGATACCAAGTTATTTACCTCTTTATTTCATCAGGAATCCTCATTAATTAAAAAAGTCCAGAATATATACTTCTAACAATGAATCTTAGCAATGAACAATTACTGCTGTATGACAGAAATTTTATTTGTATTATAGGAGAAGGAAAAAAATAATTTTCCCTCTATCCTTAGTTCTTAGCTGGGATGGACCCCTGCAACAAAAGGTAGATTGACAACAGAAAAACAAACAGAAGTTTATTAACATGTACATTCTATATATACGTGGAGAATACTTATGGAATGAGTAATTTTCAGAGGTGGCTTAGACATGCAGGTTATATAGCATTTCAACAAAGAACAGTAAATTTTTAGAGAAGTGACAAGACAAAGGCAAAGGGCTTTGATTCTCTATGGGCAGCAAATTGTGGGAAGGCAAATCAAGTTAGTTAACAAAGCTGGTTAATGAAGATTCCTTTGGTGCCATCTCCATGGGGATTAGGATCTAAAGCAGCTGTCTTTGATGATCAACCTTTGTCCTTCCTAGCACAGAGAAGAGGAGGACACCTTTGATTCGGTAAATGTATGTCCTGCTTTTAGGCAAATATGGGGAAGGCAAGGATATTTTCTTATATTTTATCAACTAACTGCAGCCATCTTCTTTTAAAAAAAGATATAGTTGGCCCTTCACATAAATAAACAAATAACAACAATGCAACAAAGCAAATAAACAAACAAACAAAAACAGAGTATAGCAACTATGTACATAGCACTTACATTGTATTAGGTATTATAAGTGTAATGCAGGAGACCCAAATCTAACGCATAGTGTTTACCTATTCTGAAGAAATCATCTGGAAGTCCAGCAGGTAAAAATATTGGTTTATTAGACTTACAAGAGGCACTGATGGCAGCCAATAGGTCAGAAGTCCTCACTGCCACAAAGTACATACAGCAGTTATATAGTTAACGGATCAAAGTAGGGGTGTAAATCATTTTCAGGCTTAGATGCAGACCCTCACTCAGCTCACATAACTCAGAGTGTGCCCAAGATCTGGCTGAGTAGATAAGTTAAACTACCTGCTACTGTCCTCATGCCAGAGTGTTTGTTTATTTAATTAGGGTCTCGCTCCACCCAGCATTCTGTTTGTCTTAAAGGGGACAAGACTTTCCTTGGGTAACTACCTTGGCCAGAGGCAGCCTCCCAGTGGTGAGGAGGAGCTCTGGTGCACACAGGAGGGGGAAATAGGGATATGTCCAGCATTTACCCTACATGCTGCCCCTACCCTTGACTAGGGTAGGGAACACCCTCATAGTCTTCATGTCTGTGGAGCCCTTAATCCTGCTGACTACACCAATTGTGGAGCCACTGCTAATGTCTGGAATCCTGCTCACAGCACCGATTGTAAAGCCACTCGACCACACTAGTTGTCGGGCTCTTTTACCTGCTAGTAATCCTGTACCAACTGGGCCAATTGCTGAGCTAGGGCTGGGTCTGGAGCTCACAGACCCCTCAAGCCTGTTCACAGACTGGGTCACAAACCCTTCGCATGCCAGGCTGGGTCCCCAGAGCCCTCACATACCAGGCTGGGTCACCAGACCCCTCAAGCATAGGTCTATGAGCTAGGTAACCGGCCAAATGTTCCTTGGAAGTCATAGGCTGGAAAGCATGGCTGCACCGGGCAGAAACGCGAGGCAGATGCCTGCCCGTCTGCTTCACTAAAACTCTCTCTTCTGTCTGTCTGTCTGTCTATCTGTCTCTCTCTCTCAAGAACACAAGAATAGCAACAAAAACTAAAAAGATACATTGCTGCACATGAGCATTAACCACGCACGCACGCACACACACACACACACACACACACACACACACACACACACACACACACACACACACACACACACACACACAATTTGCTTACAAAGGATGTGCTAAAACCACACCCAACTGGACACGAAGTGAGGTCCCTGACCAAACTATTCTATTTTCCCAACATTGTCACATTAATCTTCTCCATGTTCCCTAGGGTGGAGTAACAAGTCACACATTGTATCCAGATACCACAAATGCAATGCAACCCACAAATACTTAACAACAGCACTCCTATCATTACCACCACTCCTATTGTGAATTTTTTCCAGAATGAGCCCAGTAATGAAAACCAATCTGAGAAAGGGTCACAGTCAATAACGTCAATACCCTTAATTTTGGTACGCACAGTTTTCAGAGCAAGGGAGACATTGTAAGAGAAATCAAGAGTATATACACAACATTCTGCCTTCATAATGGCACAGGTGCCTCCTTGGGAAGTGGTAAGCATGTCTAGAGCCATTCTGTTTTGCAACACTACCTTTCTAATTTGGGAGACTTCTTTATTCAACAAATGGATGGCATGAGAACTAGCATTCAGGGCATTGGCTAGGGCTTTCACTGCCTTTTCAGTCAGAATATTACCTATTTGCAGAGAAAAGGTTGCAAGGGGATAAACCACCAGAGAGCACATCTAACTTGATGCCTTGCAGAAAAGGCTTCCCAATTGCTAGGCAAATGGGGAAGGGTCATGAACACTCTCCCAGAAATATAAGGCCACTCCCATGTACATCTTCCTGTCCAATTGTGTGGGAGGTATGGCCATCCATATGTCCCACAAGCCCAGAGGGTACCCCAAGGCACAGGATGTGCTCATGCTTGTACAGAGCAATTTTGCGATCCCCATTGCTCAGTATCTGTAAGGGTGGTAGTATTTAAACATAGTTCTTTGGGGTCCATCCCACTTCTTGCATGGTTTCATTATCTGTCCCATTCAACCTTTCTGTACAGAATGGGGCTGGTGCTTTGAATTATATTTGCATTGCAGTCAGTCAGCCCACCTCATCCCACACTGAATACCCCAGGATAGGACAGGTTTGGTTAAGCTGTTCCCTAATTAATGCAAATGCCTCCTTCTTAGTCTCATCATACCCTATCATGGGCTTGGTGAGATTAGTCGTTTTCTGGTTTTTCCATGCTCGCAGCCACATCCATTCAGTCTGATTTGCAGATTGCATTGTCCATGGCAGACCCCATGTAGCAGTTAGCAGAAACTCCAAGCAGACCCAGCGGGCTGATCTGTTACATATTCAGGCCGGGGTTGCAGTCCATTGAAGATAGGTGCTCCCTATGGTCATACTAGGGATGATAAGAAAGATGTTTAACAGGTACTAAAAGTGATAGGTCATGTTTATCAAGTAACACACAAGCAACAGTTTTATCTTGAGACATAGTTACAATAAGTGGGGGCTTCACCATTTTATCATACCAAGCTCTATCAGGCCCAGGGGCTATTTTATCTATGAGGGCAGGGGTGTGGGGAGACCCGAAAACTCCATAGAGAAAGAATCATAGTCCCTTTCTGTATAATGTGGTCTGTGAGGTTGTGACATCTCACCATATTTGACCACTGTCCTATCACTGAAGGGAAAAATCTAACCCCCTTTCTATTCCTTCACCCCAGGGAGACAACAGGGAGCATCAACATGGTTTGGTTTGAATTTCTTGGAGCCAATGGAGTTTGTTCACTCCAGGTTCTATATCTTGAGGGGCTGGCAACAACAAGCTATTTTCCCTCCCCCACTGAGGTCTTAGTCTCTAAAGTCTTAATTTGCAGTATGATAGCCACTGTCCAAAGCTGCATCAACGCATCCAACAGGGAGGGGTGTCTGGATCTGGGCCTCTCATTCGATGTCCACAGGGCTTCTGCTAACCTCGTTGTCCACCCCTGCAGGGTGTGCTGTTCTGTCTTCAAGGCCTCCTTAAGCATTCCATTGTATCTTTTGATGAGGCCTGCTCTAGGTGGATCACAGAGAAGATGAAACTTTCCAAGTGATGTTATGGGCATTGGCCCATTGTTGTACCTGCTGTCTGGTGATATGGGTGCCTTGATCACTCTTGATGACTTCAGGGGTCCCATAGGCGACCATGAGTTGTGCCAGTCCTCTAATTGTAGTTCTTTGGGTGGCCCATTTGCCAGGGTAAGTTTGCAGAATACATGTACACGTGTTTACACAGGTTAATATATAACGGCACTCTTCTGATAAAGGGAGTGACCCTACATAGTCTATTTGCCAATGATTTAAGGGTGTGTCTCTCCTGCACACCTGTCCCATCTCTTGAGGAAGCTGACACGGATGTCATTTCACACAGGACAGTTCTGACAGGCAATCACAATGTCGGCATACCAGATTGGTAGCCCCCAGGCTTTTGCCACTTCCCATTGTGTCTTTGGTCCAGCATGTTTCATTTTCTTGTGTAACCACTCAGCCACATCTTTGATGGGGGCTTCTTCCAGCCATCTCACATGGGCCAGGGCATCAGCTTTATCATTGTCCAGGCTGTCCAATGGGTTGTGCCCAGACACTTGGTACATAGTCACTGATTTATGGTGACTGATAGCATATATATCTTGTCACATGTCCTGACCCCAGAGGAGCTTATCCATGATTAACCAGTCCTGTATTTTGCCACTGGTGCAGCCACAACATGAGACCTCTAAAAACTACCCAACTATCAGTACAGATGGTTACCCAGACTTTCACTTTCGCTATCACCATTCATACTGCTCGCAGTTCAGCACATTGACTACTTTGCCCATTGCTGTCATCCATCCAAATGATATCAGTTGATGGTTGATAGGCAATGGCTTTCCATCTAGGGGAGTGCCCTCGACAGGAGCCATTGGTATACCAAGCCTCTTCTGGTACTGGTGGCACCCCTTCTTTAATGGGCAAAGGAGTCAATACCATGGGTTCAGTAAGCACATCGTCTGGGTCCACAAATATGATGGGTCCCAGTAACTGCTGTAGTTTATGGCTCAGGGGACTTTGGATAATTTATTGCATTGTTGCCACTTGGTTACCATGGTCATCTGAGCACTGGAACTGTGGGGGTCACATGGAGATGTCATAAATCCATCCAACAATTGACAATTCAGTCCTCACTGTCACAGCTGCCTCTCTGGCGACTGGTTCTGTGGCTAACAATGCTTGATAAACAGCATTTATTTTTTGTTCTACAGGACTATATTGGGCCTCTGCCCTTTTCTGTGTTTGTTACCAAAACCCCATGGGGAGGCGAGCTTTTCCCTAACATTTCCATAACTCCCAAGCTTAGCCCTCCTGGTAAATATTTATGTCTAATTCACAGGGTACTACTGGACTTAGAATGCCCAGTGCTTGCATGCTCCATACTGCTGCTTTTGCAGAACTGAAAACAGCTTGGCACTCAGAAGTCCAATCCCATTGTTCTCCCCTTTTTACCAACTTGTATAGGGGCTTCACTATTTGAACTAAATGGGGAATGAACACCCTCCAGTATGTCAACCATCCCAGAAATTCCTGTCATTGTTTAACAGTACTTGGCCTAGGGTATGCCTGAATCTTGTCTATTACCATGGAGGACATGGCTTTTGTCTTACCAGAGCAGATAACACCCAAGAATTTGACAGATAATCCAGGTCCCTGGACCTTGGTTTCATTTATGGCCCATCCCCTCCTCTGTAGGTGAGTGATAAGAGACAGTGTAGCTTCTTCCAAATCTGTAAGAGAATCACAGGCTAACATAATGTCATCAATACAATGGAATAGTCTCACTGATGGATGCACCTTCCATTTTTCCAAGTCTTCCATGACCATTCCATGGCAGATGGTAGGGCTATGCAGGTAAGCCCATAGGCAAAACCACGAATGTCCATTGGCATCTTTGCCACGTGAAGGCAAATTGGTCTTGACTATCTGAATGGATATCACTACTAAAGAAACCATTAGCCAAGTGAAATGCAGTATGATGTGTCCCCAATTGAGTCCCTAATTTATCCATAATATGAGTAATATTAAGTACAGCCACTTGTAAAGGAGGGATTTCCTTATTTAGTTCCCTATAACCCACAGTCATTCTCCAGGTGCTGTCTGGTTTACGGACGGGCCACGCAGGTGAGTTATACGAACTATGGGCTGTGTGTATTACTTTCACCTTGGATAATTACAGTATAGTTTCCCCAATTTCTTTATGGCCTCCTGGCAATCAATATTGCTTAGCTGCCACTATTTGCTGGGGTGGGAGTGGTTGCACTAGGCGGTGCTGTGCTCTACCTCTCCGTACCTCACTTGCAACCTTACTTCCTAGGCAAAAGTCTTTCACACTAGTATGAAGACACAAACCTTGCAGTATATCAATCCCAAGTACATATTCCTTGATCAGGGAGATATACACAACATGTTCCCTGGGGGGAGTTGACCAATCCTTAAAGTTAACTCCACCTTTCTTACTTTAATGGATTCCCCACCATACCCATCTATAGCAATAATTAGGTCCCTCAAATTCTGATGGATTCCCATATATCAGTGTACATTTGGATCCTATATCTACCAAGAAAGTCACCTTCTGTGTGCTCCATAGAGACCAGTACATAGTAAGCTCAACATGGGGCCTCTGGTCAACAGAGACAGCTCATATTTCCTCCATCCCTTGGCCCTGTCCCTAGGCTTGGGACCAAGGGAACACAAAATCTGTCTGTTTTCCTCTGGAGGAACACTTGGTTCCACTTTGGGGTAAACTAAAGAGGTCTCCTGTGGAGGGTGACTTGATGAATTCCTTCAGCCACAGCTCTGCCTGCCTTCCCCCTGCAGGAATCCATTCACTTATCAGCAGAGCCTCCAGCCATTTTTCCAGCAGGGTCTGGAATTGTTTCTCTTTGAGCAACTGTTGCCACAATTTAAGCACTGTCACATTTGGCTGCTTGTCTAGTTTTTGTGGATCGACCCCTGCCTTAGTTAGGTCCACTCACAGCTGTTTTCTAGTAAACTTCACTGATTCTCTCTGATCTCCTTCTTCCCCTTTTTTCCCTTTTGGTGCTTCTTTCACTTTCTTTTGTCACTTGATTTCAGTTTCCCCTAGATCAGCTATGGCTTGTGCCACCTTTTCAACTGATTGCCCTACTAGGGGTGACAGAATAGGTATCAGTGTTCCATAGCAGGTACTGGGAGCCAACTGTATAACCCTGTCTTTCCTTCCTCTAGTAAATTGCACCAAGTCTGGACCATGGAAAGGGTCTTGGTAAATAGTATGTCTCATACCCAATTCCCTAAGGAATTCTTGCAATCCCTCCATAGTAGACCACAGAGGGGGCACTCCCGGGATGCTCCCTTCATCAGGCCAGGCAGCATGAAAGCTTGCCATGATCCAAGTCAACAGGGAGGCATTTTGTCATATTACCTTGATCCATAAATGCACTGCTGCAATGAGGGACGATTGGTGCCAGCTCATCCCCTGACACTTATGCCATCAGCTGTATATTCCATAAATGGAGCAGATACCCAGGAATGCTTTCTCTCCCTTTCTGACAAAACTTAGTAGCCAGCTCTACTAGCTCCATGGAGTTTTAAGGGCAGGTGCTTGTATGCATACATTTCAGCAGAGGAGGCAAATCTTGGGCATTTTGCCCTTCTGGTCACTCTTGCCTAGTCTTAAGCTTTTCCGTGATTACCGGCCTAGCCTGAAGATTTTCTCCTTCATCCTCTATCACCTCCACTTGTATATTTTCATCTTCCTCATCTGGGGTATCAGTCTCAGAAATGAGCTTCCATTTTCTAGGATTCCACTTTGGATTTGTAACTACCGCATGGCTCTTATCCCATGGCAGGCACTTTCCTTTTATTTTCACAAAACAACACACCAAACCATGCACTTGGTCAGTGGCTTAGTCCAACTGATGCACTATAATATCCTTGGTGTCGGTCAGAATTAAACAAGCCTCTCTTTCTAGCCTTAACTCTTCCTTCAACCTTTGTTCTTGATTTCACAACTCAATTTCCTTCTCATTTGCTAACCTGAGCCCCTAGAGGAGTGGCCATGCCACTGTGGCAACCATGGTCTTGTATCCCTTTTTCTTCTCAATATTTCCTGTTTCCTTGACTTCTTCAATGCTTCCAGCAGTCTTGCTGGCATTTTCAGGGCATCCCCATACTCACACGGCAGTCCCCAGCTCTCTACCAAACTGGTGACATTAGATCGCAGTGAAGCAGTGCCCCACCCACGTATTTCCCCACATGACGTGCCTCCCATCCCCTCTGTCTCTCCCGGGGCCACGTCAATGGAGATTTTCTCCTGAATAGCATGCTGTCTATGCCAACTGCAATGTGGGAGTCCCAAATCTGAGAGGGCACTCTCATAGTGTTTACCTATTCTGAAGAAATCACCCAGAGGTCCAGCAAGTAGACACATTGGTTTATTAGACTTAAGAGAGGCACCAATGGCAGCTAATCAGTCAGAAACCCTCACTGCCACAAAGTACATGCAGCAGTTATATAGTTAACAGATCAAAGTAGGGATGTAAATCATTTTCAAGCTTACATGCAGACCCTCACCCAGCTCATATAACTCAAAGTCTGCCCAAGATCTGGCTGAGTAGATAAGTTAATCTACCCACTACTCTCCTGTTGCCAGAGTATTTGTTCATTTCATTAGGGTCCTGCTCTCTCCAGCATTCTTTTTGTTTTAAAGAGGATGTGCCCTTCCTTGCGTAACTAACTTGGCCAGGGGCAGTCTTCTGGGAGGAAGGGGAACTCTTGTATGCACACAAGGGGAGAATAAGACTATGTCCAGCATTTACTCTACAGTAAATAATCTAGAGATGATTTAAAGTATAGGGGAGGGATATACATGGGTTATATGCAAATACTATGACATTTAATTAGGGACTTGAGCATCCATTGGTTTGGGTATCCATGGGGGGTGGGGAGACTGGAACCAATCCCCCATGGATACTGAAGGACAATTGCATATTATTAGAACAATGAAAAACTAACTTCATTAATAAAAATCACTGACAAATTTAAATCAGTATGAAGAAAAGACATAACAAATTTTGTTATTTAATGTGCTGGGAAGGGGAAAATAATGGAGGAATCACAAAAGAATAATGTCCCAATTCCAGTGGGGTTACAGAAGCTTATATACCAGTGTTCATAAGAGAGAGAAGGTGAGGGGAGATACATTCCCCAGAACAATGGCCCGGTTTCTCTGAAGTTCTAGGGGAGGTGTTGTCACAAGTGAAAGAAGTCAGATGTTAAAGTTAAGTAGAGACATCTTCTATGCAAATGAAAATACTTCAGGTAGTCTCACAGCTGCCCTCAGTAGCCAAAGGAGGGAAGCCTCAGAGTAAGCCGGGCTGTTTGCATTTACAGATGTAAAGTTTTCTCCACAGATAAACAGTCTGGGCTGGCTTATTTGCTAAGTTGGTTAGAGCACAGCCTTATAACACCAAGGTGAAGGGTTCAGAACCCCATACCAGCCAGGGGCCATAAAAATAAAAGACAAAAAACAAAGAAACAGGCTACTACCCAGTCTTATTCTTCCAGGCTCACTGAGTTTGCCATCTTTGAAATATGTAAGTTAGCCATCTTTGAAATATATCAAAGAATTATATTTTGGGGCCAAAATATTTTGCTTTCCCACAATCTCCACTTTGAAACTTAATTTTTCAAAAGTTTCAGATATTAAAATAAGATTGGTAGCTATGGAAAGATTTGGATTAAAAGTTTCTTGATAAGGGATAGGTAAAGAAGAAAGCATAAATTGGAATAAACAGAAAAAACAAATTCGAGTACACCGTTTCATATTTTCTCTTAGTCCAGAGAATAGGTCAGTTTAGTTAACAGTTGTGCCCTATTCCAGGAAGTGACCTTGCAGATGGGCTCCCATCAAGGCTAGGTCTCCGTATGGCTTAAGTATACAGGTATTTAATAAGAGATTTTCTGTGAAAACAAAAGAAAACAAAGGTTAATGTCTCGAGTTGCCTAAAAGCTAGTTTTTCTAAAGTCTATGGAGCATCTTCAACTGGAGTAGCCTCTCCGTGGCACTCTGACTGATTTTTCTGGATTGCAGTTTGTTTGTACAAAGTCGATACAAGTATGTTAACTGTGAATATTTTTTAAAGCCAAGATCACTTCAGTTTGCAGGACCTGAAGAAAAAGGCAACTTAATTTCTAGTAATTTCAAGTCAAAAGTGTAGGGGGAAAAAAATGAAAGTCACATCTGGATTCTGGAGTAAATTAAAAATTCAGGATTCAGTCCAGATAATAAACGCTCAAAAACAATGGACAGGGTTAGAATCTAATAACAGGTATACCATAGTTTTCTCCTTTTGAAACATAATTTTCCTCTAAGTCCCCCTTTCTACAAAAGATATTTATGACAAGACTAATTCATTTGCAAAGTAAGTTTAATCTCTGGCTGGATTAATTGCATAAAGTGCAGCAAGAATAATGATTTATCATATAGGCTCTTTTAACGTTGGCTTTGGTGGAACTTTTATAAGGAATCTCAGATTAAGATTAAACCTTTAAAAGCCTCTTGGATCTTAGGAAGCCAAGACAAGGATTTGATGCACTCTCTGATTACCTATAAGAGTTGAGTGAATTCCTCTTTTTCAGAGATCCCCCAAATATTGAGGTTCCTAGGTCTGTCGGATAGTGACGTTCTTTACTTACCACAAGGCCAGGAACCCTGTAATTATGTAGACAAGGTTTCTGGCCAGTCTTCCCAAGGGGCTTTTTATTGGCTCCTTAAAAGGTCAACCTCAATTCCTTGAAGCAGTCTGGTCATATCTGAAAATATAACATTCCTATCAAAGCCTTGGTAAAATAACCAGTGTCTACAATTTTGTCTTGTTACAAAAGAAAGCAGAATCTTATTGAACTTATGTAAATAACTAAATCACCATAAAATTGGAATACTCACAAATATTTTCAAAATCCTGGAGAGATCAAGAGAGAAAAAATTTAGTGTTTCAATTTTGTTCACAAATGAATACTTTACCAAATAGCCCAAAAGAGAAAGAAAAATTTCTTCACACTTTGGAAAACAAAGCATGAAAAGAAGTAGCAATGTTTCCAAAAAAAAGTAATAAAAAAAAATTAGTCTTTTATCAGTTCAATCCCATGTAATTAATTCCTGTTCTGCTGGTGTTAGCAATTTTATGTGTACAATTTTTCCATTGGAGTTTAAACCAGTCCAATTGAATAATCTCAGAATGATCAGCAGAGGTCTGCATTTCAAAGTAACTGTCAGTCTTTTTATCTTTTCCATGAGCTTCTTTGAAGAAATGACTCTTAAGGATTTGTAATGACCTTTTAAAAACAGTATTGAAATAAAGCAATTTACTATGGCATGATTAAAGACACAATTAAAAACAACAACAAAAAAATTTAGTTATTTCTATGACCTACAATAATTTTTTATAAAAGCAATAACTATGACTAATAATGTATCATGATGTATCATAATTTCAGGAGTTTCACACAATTTTGAAACATATTAATAACACATTTATACAAATAGAAAGTTACATATTTAGAGAAAAAAACAAATTTTTAACTCAGTTTTTCTAAGTAATCAAAAGACCTAATAAAGACACAGAATCGGTATCTCATTCACTCTCTTTTTTTTTTTTTAGTTTACTCAAAAGTTGAACACAAATCTTTTGCTATTGCTCATCAATACTACAGGAAAATCTTGTTTAAAAGAAGAAAACTAAATTGTTTTGTATCAGTATACTATTAATATTAAAGCTAATTTCAATAAAAAACTATAATAAACAGATCTATCAGATCTCACTCAGTTTTGACCATACAAGACAAGATTTCTATAAACTTTTTGTAAACTCATTATTTTTTCCCAATTATGTCCATTTAGTTATGTCTATAACATTTATTTTTATTCTTTTAACTTGAAATACCTTTTAAGTACCCTTTAAACTAGACAATTTTTTTAAACAAAAACTACACCACATCTTTATGCCCTTTATATAATCTTTTTACCAAGAAGCATATTCTACTTTCCTCATGTCCTATTTTCCTCAAATACTCTGTATATAGAATTATTTTCTATATCTAGCAGTTTTAATTACCTATAATTTTAACTCTTAGTAATCCTAACTTCCAGTGAAAAACCTAGGAAACAAAAAATTTTGAACTGTTTTATATATCAATATTTGTCAATGAAAACCATTTCCTAATTTTTTAAAAGACATGATTTTTTAATATTTTTAACAGATATAAATATATTTAGCTTTTTTAATTTCATAAAAACATAACGTCAAAGTGTATAAATTTAAACATATATAATAACGAATGTTTCAGAATTTTAGCTTACTTAGAAATGACTCAGACATTTATGGTTACCTATTACTTAATTTAATATTACACAACTTTAAGATTTTAAACTACTAAAAAAATTTTTGAAACTATGACAATTTTATTTATAAGCATTTAACTCATTCACATTTGTCTAATCCACTCATACCAAGCTAAACCTCTATCAATCAATATTAATTAAGGCCTTTGAGATACTGGACATAGGTACCCTTTCCCTAGCTATCCTGGGTCCCAAGTACCCATGTGGCATCCATGGGTGGCCATGTGGAGCCCAAGACAGAGGCTACAAAGATAATGTCTAAAAGATATTGTCCCTCCCAGCCTGGCCAAGAGGCAGAGCTGGGACAGGGAGGATGATAACATATTGGGTTTTGTCCTGCAGTTGGTAGCTCATGCACTGTGGACACATATGTAACTGAGGCCTCACCATGGCCATCTGTCTAGACCCCAGAATTCAGAGGCTTAAAACCAAAGACAAGTAAGTTAACGAGATGTGTGCAAGGCTTTGGGGGAAGCACAGCAGTCAGTCCTCACAACTTTTAGTTCAGAAACAAATTAAGCAACTTTCAAACATATCACAAAAGCAGCAATTTTATGACTTTAAAACAGAGACTGGTAAATTTGTTTAGATCAATAAACACACCTAGGCAAAAGTGTCAAAATTAAATTCTGAAAACATTTCTATTTTATTTTACCAACAATTTTAAAAAACTAAACTCATGTGGACTTGAAAAGTCATTGTGGACTATTATGAGCATGCATTATGTATAAGCCAAGTTGGTACCATATAGGCAATATACAAACACATGTATACACATAAACATGTAGACATAACATATGGCTTACACATTTATACAGGCATACCTAGAAAAAACAGAAGCTAATAAAGATACAATATAAAATTCACTAGTTTTAAAAAAAACAGTTGGATTTAAATCATGTTTCTAAATAAAACAAGTCAAAGCTTATCTGCCCCACATGGCAGAAGCCCTTACCACGCTGTAGAGAAAGCAAGGTAGCAAATTTACATCTCAAACTACAAAGAACGCAAGCTTTTCCAAGGAGTTTGAGTATGTTAGTGGATACACAGAGAAAGATAAAAACAGAAACCTATACAAAATAAAATCATAGAACTTCACCATAGGATTTTATGAGGGAATACACAGATGAGCCTAGAAGAAAATTCAGAAGTCTGTTCAACACAACCATTTAAATGTCAGAAAATCATATTTTGGAGACCATCTAGTTACATTGCTTTTAATCTAGTTTTTGTGTCTTAGCTGGGTTACTGAGACAAGGGCTGAGTCAATTAACAAATAGGGCCAAAGCCATTTGATTCTTGGAGCTCTGAGAGGAAGGCAACAGACTCCAAAACAAGTCATTGGTGTGCCATGGCTGCATTTCTCATGAGGCCTCAGAGACTTTGGCAAAAATGCCAACAAGAGAAGCATATAGAGGGAGTACATCATTAATAGAGTTTCAAGAAAAAGGGGTTCAGTTGACTAAATAGTTCCTAACAGAAGAAGCAAACATCCACAGAGATAAATAGAGGCTTAAAAGAAAATAAACTCAAACAAAAAGAGGTGCAAAGAAACCATCTGGAGATATAGAGCCAGTCAGTATGCTAGCTTCAATTGGGCCCATTCATTGAGCTTGGAGAGGAGTTAAACCACCAGAACAAAAATTTTCTAACATATTATAAACCAAAATTTCAAACCAAAAGCAAATCTGACAAACAATATAAACTAAGTTCTATCCATGCTTTCCTCCTGAGTTAAAGGAATTTTGTTATGGGTCTAAAATTGGTTCAAATCCAATATCTGCTCAAACATTGTTTGCTAGTTTTCTGGATATTAACATTTCAAAGAAATTTACTTCTACAAGGGATTAGTTCTCTGACTGGGAATAGAACTTGAGCAGTGAGGGTAAAAGCAATGAATCCTAGCCATTAGACCACAGAGTCAAGAAGGTTTTTAAGGCTAGTTGTTGTATTAGTCTTTTCATAGGTACACATAAGCTCTCTAAAAAGTTCTCTTTTGAACACAGCCAATTCAAAGGATCCATGGTCTAGCCAGAGACAATCCAGGATCCCCTCAGTGGTGCACTCAATTTTCCAACAAAAATCAATAGTCCAGCAAAGACAAGGAGGTCTTAGAGAAGGCATAGAAGAGGAAGCCCCCATGATCCCCCAAAATTTACTCCCAAAGATAGGCTAAGATAGCAAAAGACTTTTGTTGCCACAGGCAGTTAAACAGACAATGTCTTTGGCCCTCCACAGAAAATGACACCCTTCTACTCACAGACCCACTGATTTGTGACCCCAGAGAGGTGATTCTGGGAAGAGAGTCTCCCAGCACAACAAGGCAACAAGGTTGAGACAACAAAAGCTCTTATGTATTGGGCCTCTTATGACAAATTCCCCTCAGAGCTTGCTACTGTTCAGAGCAAGGCATGCTTGGGTTTCCTAATTAAATCAAATAAGCCACCAGACATGAGATGATATTCATATCCCCCAGACAGAGGAAGTCAAGAGAGAATGCTCTTATAAACCAACCTCCAGGACATAAAAACATGATGAGACAGTAACTTTATCCAGTTTTTGTTTCAGGGACCCACAGCAAAGTTTGTCTAAATACATGTTGTCTGGTAAGAAACATGAAACTTACCAGTCTGCAGGGCCGGCTCAAACAACAAGTTTATAGGGGTTGTAGGCCTGTGTTCTACCCAATGTTACCCCGCTTTATGACAAATTGACACAAAAGAAAAAGAAAAGAAGAAAACAATAATAAAGACTATTTTGGGAGGAAGAGAATCAGTCAATATGAATATTCATACCAATGTACCAAAAGTACTCAAGAGTCACTACACCTCAGACTAGTTATACAAATCCTTTTCTCTGTCAATGAGGAAGAGACAGTGATCTTTACCTAATTCACCACTTGTCTGTATTCCACAGAACGAGAGAGAGCAGAAGTGTGACTGATAAGAAAACCTTACCCTTTTCTGCCAGTTTTCAGACTCTGGTCTCCTCTGTCTGTGGCTCCAGAAAAGCAGGGTGGCTTTTGACATCCTGTTCACAGTGCTGTAAGTCTAGAGGCCAAGGGAAAACTTCCTCTTCATCCCTGTATATGATAAATCCCCTGCCAGTATCATCCTGAATGGGGAAAAGCTAAAAGGTTTTCCCTTAAGAACAAGAACTAGACAAGGATGCCCACTCTGACCACTCCTATTCAACATAGTGTTGGAAGTACTAGCAAGAGCAATCAGAGAAGAGAAGGAAATAAAGGGCATCCAGATTGGAAAAGATGAAGTCAAACTGTCCCTGTTTACAGATGACGTGATCCTGTACATTGAACAGCCTAAAGCCTCTACAAAAAAAAACTCTTAGAGTTGATAAATTATCTCAGCAGAGTTGCAGGATACAAATTCAACACACAAAAATCAGTAGCATTTCTACACTCCAACAGTGAACATGCAGAAAAAGATATCAAGAAAGCTAGCCCATTTATAATAGCCACCAAAAAAATAAAATACTTAGGAATAAAGTTAACCAAGGATGTGAAAAACCTCTACTAAGAGAACTACAAACCACTGTTGAGAGAAATTAAAGAGGACACAAGAAGTTGGAAAGATGTCCCATGCTCTTGGATCAGAAGAATTAACATTGTGAAAATGTCCATACTATGCAAAGTGATCTACAGACTCAATGCAATCCCAATCAAAATTCCAGTGACACTTTTCTCAGGAATGGAAAAAAAAACAATCCTAGCATTTATATAGAATAACAAAAGACCACGAATAGCCAAAGCAATCATGAGCAAAAAAAATAAAGATGGAGGCATAATACTACCTGAATTTAAACTATATTACAAAGCTATAATAACCAAAACAGCATGGTACTGGCATATAAACAGACACACTGATCAATGGAATAGAATAGACAACCCAGAAATCAATCCATACACCTACAGCCATCTGATCTTTGACAAAGGCACCAACTCTACACAGTGAGGAAGAGACTGCCTCTTCAGCAAATGGTGCTGGGAAAACTGGATATTCATATGTAGGAGAATGAAACTAGACCCATACTTCTCACCATATACCAAAATCAACTCAAAATGGATTAAAGAATTAAATATGCATCCTGAAACAATAAAAGTCCCCAAAGAAAATATAGTGGAAACACTCCAGGAAGTAGGAGTGAGTACAGACTTTATGAATAGGACTCCAAAAGCACAGGCAACTAAAGGAAAAATAAACAAATGGGATTATATCAAACTAAAAACTTTCTGCACAGCAAAAGAAACAATCAACAGAGTGAAAAGACAACCAACAGAGTGGGAGAAAATATTTGCAAAATACACATCTGACAAAGGATTAATATCCAGAATATACAAAGAACTCAAACAACTTTACAGCAAAAAAAACAAGCAAACCAATTAGAAAATGGGCAAAGGAGCTGAATAGGCATTTCTCAAAGGAAGATATATGAATGGCCAAGAGATATATGAAAAAATGGTGAACATCACTCAGCATCCAGGAAATGCAAATCAAAACCACTTTGAGATACCATCTCACTCTGGTCAGGATGGTTAATATCCAAAAGACTGAGAATGATAAGTGCTAGAGACGTTGCAGAGAAAAAAAGAACTCTCATACACTGTTGGTGGGACTGCAAAATGGTTCAGCCTTTATGGAAAATGGTATGGAATTTCCTCAAACAATTACAGATAGATCTACCATATGACCCAGCTATTCCACTGCTGGGAATATACCCAGAGGAATGGAAATCATCATGCCAAAGGGATACCTGTACTCCAATGTTTATTGCAGTTCTATTTACAATAGCCAAGAGCTGGAATCAGCTGAAATGTCCATCATCAGATGAGTGGATTTGGAAACTGTGGTATATCTACACAATGGAATTGTACTCTGCTATAAAAAAAAATGAAATACTACCATTCGCAGCAACATGGATGGACTTAGAGAAAATTATATTAAGTGAAACAAGTCTGGCACAGAAAGAGAAATGCCACATGTTCTCACTTATGTGTGGGAGCTGAAAATAAGTAATAAACACAAACAAATAAAGGGTGGGAGGAGAAGACACAACAGTCAGAACAATTCCTTGAACTTGGTAAGACAATTGAACAGATATGATGTGGGGGGGGAAGGAGAGAGGGAAGGCAAAAAGGGGAATGGGTAAAGGGTCACAAAAATCAACTACAATGTGTATTGATAAGTTAAAATAAAAATAAATAAATAAATAATAAATCACTGACAAATTAAGATCAATATGAAGAAAAGGCATAACAAATTTTGTTATTTTACATGTTGGGAAGTGGCAAAACATGGAGGAATCACAAGAGAATAATGTCCCAATTCCCTAATTCCAATGGGGGTGAAAAGCTTATACAGTACTGTGCATAAGAGAGAGAAGGTGGGGGGAGGTACGAACCCCAGAATGATGGCCTCAGACCAGGTTTTTCTGAGGTTCTGGAAGAGGTGTTGTCACAGGTGAAAGAAGAAAGTCAGAAATTAAAGTAGAGATATCTTGTACACAAATGAAAATAGGTAATCTCACAGCTACCCTCAGAAAGAATAGATAGTAACCAAAGAAGTTGTGCCTCAGAAGAAGCATTTATAGATGTAAATTTCTTTCTATGAAGAAACAGCCTTCTAGCAGATCTTGTTTTTCCAATCTCTGAATTCGCCATCCTGAAATATGTCAAAGAATTATATTTGGGGGTCAAAATATTTTGCTTTCCCACATCACCCAAGAATGTGATTTTTGTCTGAGCTCAAAGTGAAAAGCAAACTAAGAATCAGTATAGGAGATGCTGTAGATTGGATGCCCACCCCCCAACCTTGTTGAAGCTTAAATCCCTACTGTAACTACTGAGGGTGGGAAATCCTATTATGGTAATTGAAAGGTGGTACCTTGAAGAGGTGATAAGATTGTAAGACCATGCCATAGTGCATGGAATAAAAATGGTTGCCAGGGGCGTGCTTGGAGGGCTTTAAAAGAAGAAAACATGATAGGTTAGACTTTCTCTGCTCTGCCATTTTCTGCCGTGTGAGAACCCTGCATTGTTGTAAAGCCACCACCAAAGAAGGCCCTCACCATAAGTATTCCCTGGACTTTGGATTTCCCAGCCTCCAAAACTGTAAGCAATAGATTTTTTCTTACAAATTACCCAGCTCTGTTTTGTTATAAGCAACAGAAACAAACTAATAAATCAGACTTAAATATATTTTTCTTAATATTTGAGGATAAAGGATACAGAAACTAAATAAGGTAAGAAAGAAATGAAATAATGAAACAAAGATGATTTAATATAACTTTTCTCTGAATGGTGTGGGATGTGAGTAGCTGCTCTAACAAAAAGTTTTATAGTCAAATAAATTTGGGAAATATCACAAAGTTAAATGATTTTTTAATTGCAGGAATTCACAGGTCTTTGATGTGCTAATATCCACTAAAAAACACCTAAAGGAAGACTGAGTAGGTAGTGTTTCTCACACATATTTGGCAAACTTTTTTTTTTTAATTAATATTCCCGCCAGCACTATTAAGGTACTTTTGACAAATAAAACTGTATATGTTCATGGTGTACAATGTGATGTTTTGCTATAAGTACACCTTGTGCAATGATTACCACAATCAAGTTAATTAACATATTCATCGCCACATGTAGTTACATTTTTTGTGTGTGGTGAGAATACACAATAGAACACAGAAGATCTACTGTCTTAGCAAATTTCAAGTTTAAAATAAATTAATATTAACTATAGTTACCATGCTGTACATTAGATCTCCAGAATGTACTCATCTTTTCATCTTATGACGTATCCATCACGTACTCATTTTATTTTTTAATGAAACATCTTGAACACCATACAACACAGAAATATATGTGTGTGTGTGTATATATATATATATATATTTAAAAATATATACATATATATGTATCCCAGTAACTGGAAAACAGAGAATACACCTTCTTTTCAAGTGTCCATGGGACATTTGTAGTATTAGCCATGTAATAGGCAATAACAACAACAACAACTCAATAAATAACAAACAGAAAAAGGAAGACTCATATCCCTGGATGTGCAGGTAGGAATGTTGAATTGAATGCATTCACCTATCTCTACTCCCTCCCAGTCCCCACTCTCCTTCTCCCACACACAAACTATAAAGTATGATTTTTTTTAAGCCATAAAGCAACAAAACTAGAAGGAAGCTGGCTGTGTGATAAATGAGTTATACCAGAGAAAACTGAATCCAAGTCTACAGGTGAGGAAAGCCCAAAGCCAATCCAATTAACACTGCACACCTAAAAGACTCAGAAATTGGCAGCAGCAAATGCCTCTGGATATGAAGAGGAAGAGAATTGTAAAATAAGGAGGATAATTCAAAAATATGTTTAAAAATAGAATCCCAAATTAAGCTCCCCATCCCAGCAAAAGAAAAGAGGTTTGCTGCTTTGCGTTGCTTCGCCCCCCACAGATTTGTCAGCCCACTTCCCCTGGGTGATGGAGATGCAAAGGATTACTCAAAGCCCATCTCTACTGAGCAGTGAGAAGCACCAAAGTGGTTAATCTTCTTTTGGGATGCTCAATCGAGAGCCATCCCTTCTTTGGGAAATTAACACTGAATTGGGGTTCTCTTTCTGCATTTGTTTTCCAGACAAGGAAGTTACAGGAAGAGAACAAAGGTGGGGTTATAGTTTAAAAATATAGGCTGGTAACTTTCAGTGAAACAAGCCAGATGACATTCCAGTAAGGCAATTAAGTGGTCCTATCAACAACAGTTTGATCTTAGCAAACATTCCTTCTTACAGCAATTTCTCAGTATCTTTACATAACAATCAGTAACTAGTCTGTCTTTGAGCCAGCAACCTGCTGTGCCACAATCCTTATCTTGCAACAGAGACTTATAGCCTGAGGGAAATTTCCTGTCCTTGCAAGGTCAATATTTGAAACTGCAAGGCTTTGGAAAACCAGGCCCTGTGAAAGCACATATGCTTTATAGTATATTCCACATCTACCCCGTTTTATTTATTTGAAAGGAAAGCAAAACTATAAATCAGATTGGCACAGTCAAGACAAAAAGCATTTTGTTAAAGCAAAGTTAGTATCAATTAGCATGGCAAGTCCTTTTAATTTACTTCAGGTGAGGACTGATGATGTCATCGTCTCAGGGTGGCTGAAGCGGCATCACTCCAGGAGCTGTGAATTGGGTGTAATTAGCAATTGTTGAAACTCTGGGAAAGGGATTCTGCTCCATGTAATAGTTGATTTTGAGTTCAGGGAGTTTGTTTATGTTAAAACTGTCCAGGACATTACTGATTTCAGAGCATCTAGTCTTTTGTCAAATTTTTGATCAATTACAAGTCTTTTGTTTAAGAACAGGATGTCTCATCCAAGTTACAAACACCCTCTTTAAGGCCAGGAAAATTTAGAGAACTGCTTTTGTAGAGAAGACGTTATTTCCCCCTTTATGATCATGGTATACCTCACAAAAGCATTGATGATCAATATCTTGATTGAAAAGCTTCTTTTCATTGCATAAATTTCTCGGTGTTAGGAAGGCTCTTTCCCAGGTGGTGACTGAAAGAAGCATCTCGGCTCACTTTCTTTCCGTGATCTGTCCCATGTTGCTGGGAAGACTGTTTCCCAGGTTGTGTTTTGTCCCATGTCAGGGGGGAAAGATGAAGAGCAGGATGAAGCAGCACCAGGCCAAATTTATGGCAACATAAAAAAGGGGTCAGCAACATGGAAATGAGACATGCTATCTTATATGCAAAGTTCCAAATTATATCCTGTTATAAAGAGAGAGAGAGTTAATTTTCATTGAACTTATAAAAATAGCCACATTGCCATAATAATCACAAGAATACTTAAAGTTACTAAATTTGGGGGGGGGGATCAAATAAGGAGAAAATAAATGCTTTTATCTCTGTTTTAAATGACATTACCAAATTGTTGTTAGTTACAGATAGCTGAAGAGAGAGGGAGAGTTTTCTTACATTTGTAAAAACATTAGGAGAACCAGCAGTGTTTTAAAATAAAAAAATTGTAAAATCCCATAATTACTTTTTAATTAGTTTACCAATTAACTTTTGTTGTTTTGACCTTTGTGAACAATTTCATAAACCCATCAGTTTTTTCATTAGAATTTTGGAACTTCAGTTTAAAGCTATGAACTCAAAGTTTGTCAGGAAACTGTACCTATCAGAGTTTTTTCATGAAATATTTGAAGACATAAAATTTAAAATTATAATAAACTAAGATTATGACCGGTAGCATTTATATCAAGACACAGATATTTGAGAACCTTACAAGATTTTGGAACACATATTCATAACACCTTCAGTACTGACTGCTTTCCCATATTAGTCCAATTTATTAAATAAGCCAATTAGTTTTGATACATCTTTTATATATCCTTTGAGGAACTCCAGGGCCCTTGGAATTCCTCAAAGTTATTTTAAACTTTCAGAATTTTGTGTTGGAAAGCTGTGTTAAATAACAAAAAGGCTTAAAACATTTTGTTGAATAAGATCACAAATTACTACAAAAAATAAAACCGAAGTGACAAAGGGTTTTAAAGGCAGAGAGCACAAGAAATTATCATGAAATAAGTTTTTTTTTAAACCAGTTATCTAAGGGACAAAGAAAACCTTTTACAATTTTGTATTAAAAGCATTCAAGTGTTTTTTGTTTGTTCGTTTGTTTTTGTTTTGTTTTGTTTTGTTTTAGAAAATCTGGTTGTTCTATCGCAGGAGAGCAAATTCTAACCCTGTATTAGAATACTTTTGACATTAATTTTTAGAAAACCTCACATATAATTTGTTTTTATATACAGTTATTTTTTTTACTGTAAAACCCTCTTAACAAACTTATCTGCATAAACCATTATCAAGACTTACTTAGACATTCTGTTTTTTGTCCTATACTTCCTACTTTCTAAATAGCTAGTCATTTACTCTAGGACAAAAATACACTGTACCAGATGCTTTCTTACATAAAAATTATTTTTCTCTCTCTAGCCCCTCCAACCATAACCATATACCCACATCCATAGCCTTCTTTAAATCACCTTCTTTTTACATACTTGTTTTTCTTTTATCAATGTTAAATGGGCCTAATTTGTCTAAAAATTATATATAAAAAGGTTTTTTTTGTATTTTGTTTTTTTGGTTTTGGTGGGGTTTACAACTTAAAAGCCTCTAGCAAAGACAAATGTAGTCCTGTTTGATTAGTAAACCCAGGCAACGATGTGTGTTGATAAGAACATTTTTATACATTCAGGTTAGTAAATAGGCATCCATTTATCAGTGCAAATTATACAAAGCTGAGTTTGAGTTTTAGCTATTTTTACCAAATACATATTTATGGTTTCCCAGCCAAAAACTTGGTGTATTAGATTTATACCCTTATCAGTTAATGTTAACTAGGGCCTATGTGATATTTGGCATAAGTTTTCTTTCATTAGCCGTTTCAGGTCCCAGGATTCCACGTGGCATTTAGAGCCATGAGGAATTCAGAGAGGTAAAGGGCAGTATTCACTATCTATGTCTAAAAGATATTGTTTCTCCCAGCATGGCCAGGAGGCAGAGCTGAGATAACAAGGAGACATATTGACCTAGAGACAAATTTAGGTAAAAGGTTTGAATCAAATTTTGAAAATACATTTATCAAAACTTTAGAAGATTTAAGTCATGTGAACTTGAAAAGTATACTTATTTATCTAATGAGTGTGCATTAATTATAAGCCAATTTGGTACCTTGCACGTAAAACGATTACACACACAGACATGAACATATAGACATAACACACAGCTTACACATGCATATATGCAGACATAAACAACAAGAACAAACAAGGATCTTATAGGTTATGTTCAAGATATAATAAAAAGCTCACTAGTAAAAAGGACAGTCAGGTTTAGATTGTGTTTTTTCAGAAAGACTTATTGGTGAGGCTTCACCTTGCCTTAAATAAAACTTTACATTGTAAAGCGAAGTATGCAAGCCTTTTCAAGAATATGTAGAGAAGATTTTCTTCCTTTGAAGAAAATAGCATAGGATTTTGTGAAGAAATACATAGATGAGACTAGAAGAGAATTTAGAAGTCTGTTTAAGATGCCAGAAAATTTGAGACCATCTAGTTAAACAAGTAGATTTTAGGTTAGTTTTTGTTTCTCAAACGGCTAGCTGAAGAGCTGAGCCACCAATCGGTGATGAAACCATTTGACTCTTGAGGTTTTTAGAAGAAGAGCAGTAGACCCAAAAGGGGTGTGATTGGTGCCATGGCTGCTTTTCTTCATAAAACTCCTGATTCTTCAGAGAAAAAGAGTAGCACATGCAGTTAAGAAAAGAACCACTGCTTTTAAGACAGAAGAGAAGCATTGTGCAGGTAAGAAAGAAAAGTATGCTCAAACAATACGAACACTGCAAAGAAATATTAACTTATTTTACTTTAGATTGTCCAATTTAAAGTTTTCTCAGTCACTGGCAAAGATTAAGTTTTATCCTTTTTTGGTGACATAAACATGTGTTAGTTTTTTTTTAAGGTCTTAGATAGGTCTCAGAGCGACTTGACATAGATTCCTAGTTGTTAGGTGGGAAGCCTTAACAAGACCCATTGCATAATTAACCAGTGACAAATTTGTTCCCAAATTTTTATGTTAAGGCTCCCTTCCTTGAGGTATCAAGGACATGGTTGTTTAATATCCACTAACAGTTTTACAAGCTGCTATTCAGTTACTTACAGCCTGCTGCTTTAAGGAGACATTGGAGTTGTAATGTACATTCAGTCTCCCCTTTCATTAATGAATATCCATATTTTAAAAGCAAAGAAAATGAAAAATATCTCCGGGTTTGAAAAAGCCTAACTTTGTCCTGCTGCAGGCGTGCAGTCACTAATCGAAAGCCACCTGTGATTCCCTTACCGAGATGCATTTCCCTTATTAGGGACTCCCTTGCTGGGATGAACAGACGTCCTATTCCTCTCTAATGCTTGGCAGGTCAGTCTCCGATCTGTGGACAACCGCGTGAGGAATTCCCCGTGGATCAGAGTCTGACCTGCCAAGCATTACAGAGGAAATGGACGTCCGATTCATCCCCAGGAAAGGGAGTCCCATTGAAGGGAAACGCATCTTGGTAAGAGAATCACAGGTGGCTTTGGATTAGCGATTGCACGCCTGCGGCGGTGTCTAACTAGCGCTTCACCTGGAGGTTTTGCTTTCTCTCTCTTTCAGTTTTCTATCTATTCTTCCGGCTATGGGTAACTCGCTGTCTGCAAAGGAAGTTCAATATAGGTCACAACTTTGATGTCTCCTTAAGGCAGCAGGGTATAAGGTAACTAAGTGTCAACTAAGTGAATTATTATTGGTTATTAGAAGGCAGTGCCCTCAGTACCTTAAAGAAGGGAATCTTGATATTGAGGGTTGGGAACAAATTGGCGGATGGTTAAAAAATGCAATAGGTCCGGTTAAGGCTTCTCATCTAATGGTTTGGAGTCTATGTTGAGTTGCTTTAAGATCTATTCGGGACCCTAACAAAAAGCAACAACATGTTTCTGTCACTAAAGAGGATAAGAAACAATCCTCGCCTCCTCCTCCTCCCCCACCACCTTTAGAGGTGAACAATTCAGTCACTCCCTTGATGGAGCATTGTATTAAAGAAGGACACAACATGGAAACTGATACTTGTCATGTCTTTCCTGTTGTGAGAACTGGGACTCAGCCCAGACATGAAAACTTCTCATTTTCCTTGCTTCAAAAATTTAGAAAGAGGGTAATAGAAAATGGCTTACATAGTACTTTTACTAAGGTGTACTTAGAATCAATTGCTCCTGGGTATAATATGACCCTTTGGGATTGGAAGACACTTGGAAAAACCATTTTAACTACTGCTCAATACACTGTATGGCTACAAGAATATTGGGAAGCCTTACATAATATTTTACTAGAAAATTTATGAAATAATGTTCAAATTGATAAGAAAATGTTATTTGGGGAAGGAGATTTTATAATACCTCAGGCACAAGCTTTACTTCCTCAACAAGTACTTGACCAAACAACTCGTGCAGCCTTAAGGGTTTGGAACAGAATTCCTGAAACAAATACTCCCACTAAATCTTTCACTAGTGTTAGACAGGGCCCTTCTGAGCCTTATACAGATTTTATTAATTGTCTTCAAGATGCCATAACTAGACAAATTGACAATGCTGAGGCAGCCCAATACTTTCACTACAATTGGCTGTGACAATGCTAATGAGGACTGCCCAAAGGTCCTCCTTTCAATGAAAAATAAAAATTCCACTCTTGCTGATAGGATCAAAGCCTGCCAGAATGTGGGCACTGAAACCCATAAAGCCCGAATTCTTGCTGCAGCTCTCCAATCTAAAACATGTTTTAAATGTGGAAGGGAAGGTCATTTTCAGAAAGATTGCACACTAAGAGAGGTAGAACAGACTAAACCAAAACAAAAATGTCCTAAATGTAAAAGAGGATTTCATTGGTCAAATCAGTGCAAATCTAAATTTGTTATAGAAGGCAATCTTATTTCAGGAAACGAGGAAGGGGGCGCCAGATCCCACGCCCCAATAAACAAAGGGGGTCAAATTCTCAATGCTCCGGCTCAAGTCTGGACTCCTCCTCAGGACAATCTTCCTCTCCCAGACTTCAAATAAATGATCAAACAATTGTCAATTTGACCTTAACAAAAGATGTGATTTTAGATGAAGCAGGACAAGTGAAGTTAGGGACAACAAATTTCTCTGGTCCATTACCTTTTAATGCCCGTTGTATTATACTGGGCAATCCAAAATACTCTATAGATGGTATCCAAATTATTCCAGAGTTAATTCCACCTGATAAGTTGGGACCAATTCATGTTATGATAACTAGCTCAGGATATCATGTAATTCCTAAAGGGACTCAAATAGCTCAACTTGTTCTCTTTTCCTCTTTGTTTTCTGAAACGAAATCTGAACCTCAATCTCCTGCTTCTCCTGATGGTTTCTGGATACAAAAGTTAAATAATGCTCAGCCACTAGTAACATTATCTGTTGAACAAAAGTTAATTACAGGGTTGGTAGACTCGGGGGCTGACGTTACTATAATTGCAAAAAAGGATTGGAATCCATTATGGAAAATAACTTCTCCAGTTACACTTACTGGACTAGGCGGGTCGAAATCCCCTTGTCAGAGTAAAAATCCCTTATTGTGTACTGGGCCCGAGGGACAAACTGCCTCCATTATGCCTTATGTTCTAGATCTCCCTCAAACACTGTGGGGCCGAGACCCCCTTACTCAGTGGGATGTTTATATTGGGACATCTTCAAATTTATCATGATGGCCACTGCCATACTCCCGCCATTCAAACTTCAATGGACCCCTGGTCCTCCGGTTTGGGTGGAGCAATGGCCTCTTAAAGGGGAGAAATTAAATCAAGCTACTTTAATTGTCAAACAACAGTTACAATTAGGACATTTGGAGCCATCATATAGTCCCTGGAATACTCCTATATTTTGCATTCCTAAAAAGTCAGGCAAATGGAGATTATTACATGATTTAAAAAAAATTAATGCCCGCATTCTTCCCATGGGGGCCCTACAGCCTGGGCTCCCTAACCCAGCTCTCATGCCTCACAATTATCATTTAATCATTATAGACCTAAAAGATTGCTTTTTTACCATACCTTTGAACCCGGAGGACAAAAAAAAGTTTGCCTTCTCCCTTCCTAGCATTAATGCAGGAGTGCCTACTCAAAGATATCAATGGAAAGTTCTCCCTCAAGGAATGATTAATAGTCCTACTACTTGTCAGGACTTCGTGGATTGAGCTATTCGACCCACTCATGAAAAATTTCCAACTGCTCTTATTTATCATTGTATGGATGATATTCTTATTGCTCATGATGATTCAGACCTGTTATCACAAGTTTATTTACATTTAATAATAAAAATTAATAATACCGGTTTACAAATAGCTCCAGATAAAATTCAAAAAATGGAGCCTTGGAATTACCTTGGTTTTCTAATCACTCAGAGAAACATACGGCCACAAAATATATCTTTCCATATTCAGGAGCCCCTTACTCTCGATGATTTACAAAAATTACTTGGCCGTATTAATTGGCTCTGCCCTTCCATGGGTATTCCTACTTATCAATTACAACATTTGTTTAATACCTTAAAGGGAGACCCTGATCTGTCCTCCCCACATTATTTGTCTGAACAAGCAAAATTAGAATTAAAACAAATTGAATCCTTTTTACATTCCAGACAATTAATACACATTGTTAAATCTCAAGTCATCAATTTCATTGTTTTAAATACCCCACATAGTCCTACAGGTTTGCTTTGTCAATTTATTCCTCAAATAGGAGTTATTGAATGGATTTTCTTACCCCGTCAACAAAAAAAGAAATTATATACTAAATTAGAACAGCGCATTCATTTATTCACTAGGGGAAGGCACCGTTGTCAAATGCTTACTTGATATGATCCTGATACTATCAACCCTGGTCTTTCTAAAACTGACTTTTATACTGCCCTTGAGCAATCAGAGTCCTTACAGATGCTGTGGCTGATTTTGTTGGTAAGCTGCAATTCTCATTGCCACATGATAAAATCTTACAAGGACTCCAATTATTACCTATACAATTAAAATCCTGCTTATCCCCTGTTCCTCTTCCTCAAGCACTAACTGTGTTTATTGACGGTTCTGGTAAATCAGGAAAGGGGTCTATAACATGGCAGGAACAAGGAATCTTGAAACATTTTGTTACTATTCATCATAAATCCACTCAAAGGGCCGAACTGGCTGCTGCTATTGCAGCTTTACAACATTTTTCCACTCATCCCCTTAACTTAGTGGCTGACTCTGCCTACGTAGTAGGAGTCTTACAAGTTATTCAAAGTACCTCTATCCATGAGAGAAATGATTTTCTTTTATCTGAAATGTTTTGACACTTACAAAAACTTATTCAACAGAGGCAACACCCTTTCTATGTAACTCCCGTACGCTCTCATTCTGGTCTCCCTGGTCCTTTAACAACTGGAAGTGATATGGCTGATCACTTTGTTATGTATAATAATGTTTTACAAAAGGCTATTGATTCTCATCAATTTTTTTATCAAGGGGCAGGAGCCTTAGCTAAGATGCATCCAATTTCTTACAAACAAGATCAAGACATTGTTCGTGCTTGCCCTGATTGTCAAAGATTTTCTAAATCTAGTTTTCCTGGAGGGGTTAATCCCCAAGGAATAAAAAGTAATGAAATTTGGCAAATGGATGTTACTCATTACGCTCTGTTTGGACGTCTTAAATATTTATATGTTACTGTTGATACTTATTCTGGTTTTATTCATGCTACCGCCCAAACAGGAGAAGCTGTTAAACATGTCAAAAGACATTGTCTCTCTGCCTTTGCTGCTATGGGAATTCCAGCTCAAATAAAAACAGACAATGGGCCATCACACACCTCCAAAGTCTTTCAATTATTCTGTAATGATTGGAACATTAAACATGTCACAGGAATCCCATATAATCCCACTGGCCAGGCAATTGTTGAAAGGGTGAATGGCCTTCTGAAATCTCAATTAAATAAACAAAAGGACAATATAGATATAGAAATGGCCCCTCATGAACAGGTCTTCAAATCTTTGTTTACACTAAATTTTTTAAACTGCAATTCCCAAAATTTAAGTGCCACAGAATGGCACTTTATCCCTCCTGAAAAGAAGCCTAAACCCTTGGTTCTATACCGCCACCTACTGACGGGACCACAGTGGTTGGGACCTGCTGAATTGTTAACATGGGGAGGAGGGTATGCTTCCATTTTGTCTCCCACAGGACCAGTGCGGATTCCCTCTAAAGCTGTCAAAACTTTTTTTTTGTTTGTTTGTTTTTTTTGTCTTTTTCGTGACCGGTACTCAGCCAGTGAGTGCACCGCGGTGGGAGCGTCGCTGCGCTCCCAGCGCTGCACTCTCCCGAGTGCGCCACGGGCTCGGCCCAAGATGTCAAACCTTATCATGTGGAACCCCAGATCCAACAAAGGACCCGATCCGATCCCAGAGTTTCAACACCTCACCATCTCACCTTGGGGCATCCCTCCGGAAATGGCATGCACCAGACCACCAGTGATGATGATGCCAACAGCCAACTTCACTCCGACCTACGTGAACCCGCCAGTAATGACAACAACAACTAGCTCCAAACCAATGTGGGGTGGATTAAAAGGTCTCATTAGTCAAGCAGAAGCTACAATTCAAAGAACAGACACTCCTCTAACGCTGGAAAATTTATTTCTGGCCATCATTTCTCACGTAACCATTAACACAAAAGGATGTAAGATAATATTAGTCTTGTTAACTTTCTCTGTGCTTTTCTCCTCAATTGTAAGCACTCATGTTTACTGAACACATGTACTGAATTCTCCTGTTTTTGTTCTGCTTACCTGAAAGGATCGGGAGCCTCCTCTCTCACCTAATGACACTGCTCACACTGGAGGCATCTGGCTCCCTCCCTCAGACCCTCTTGAAGAATGCGGACAATCCTGCTATAATTTAGGATACAATGCAGGATGGCATGAACTCGCCCATGATTGGCACTTCCTCACTGGCAATTTACGCATCTGTATTACACCCAGTTGGACAAATAATAATTTATGTGTTCCTTTCTCTCCTCAATGGTATATGAATTATATAATAAAAAATCCCGGGCCGAGCCCGTGGTGTACTCGGGAGAGTGCAGCGCTGGGAGCGCAGCGATGCTCCCGCCGCGGGTTCGGATCCTATATAGGAATGGCCGGTGCACTCACTGGCTGAGTGCTGGTCACAAAAAAGACAAAAAAAAAAAAAAAAAAAAAATCCCAACCGACTTTTAGCATTAAAACATTAACTGTTTATTTCAACTACTGGAATTCCAGGAGTTTTTCGTAATGGAAAAGATCACCCTAAGTGTAATATTCCTGTCTGTTCCCATCCCCGGATTTCCATAGAAGATGGCAGAGATTTAAACTGGGTCTCTTGCTGTTCTGTAAATTTTACTGAAAAACATTACTTAATAATATTACATTGGACAATTGGGGACCACAAAATTTATTAATATTTCATTCCAACACCACTTGGAACTATACTCTTCCTTTTAATTATTCCGGATCCCCTTATAACTGGAATCCCAGTTTGGCTGGTCCCATTTTGAGATTAAAATATAATTCTTATTGCTCTCCCCTTAAAAGAACAATTTGGCATCTTGCCATCCTGTTTTTCCCTCACATAATTAGACAAATGACAAACTTTAAATTAAAATGGATGACACAGGATAATATTGATTCAGTTATGATTTGTACCTCTCGTCCTTACATATTTGCTATGTTATCTGCAAACTTCTCTTTCTCCTTTAATTCTGAATTTAATATCACTCTCCCAGTGAATTCTACTTGGTTTACTCCCTGCATTACTCATTTTAATGTTACCACTCTTAATATATCTTATATTTCCATACTAAAACAAAGAGCAGAAGCTTGGCTACCTGTAAACCTTACATGACAATGGATAGGAAGTTCTGCCCTAGAGCAAGTCACCTCTGCTCTAGAGAAAGTACATGCTAAAAGATTCTTGGACATTCTAATAGCTTCCATAATAGCAGTAACAGCTGTGGCTGCTACTGCAGTCATGGCCTTAACTCATTCTATTCAACCAGCACAAATAGTAAATGATTATTTTCAAAATGTAACTTCTGAATTTCTGTGTCAAACTAAAATTGACCAAGAAATCTTACAAAGATTAGATGCCTTAGAGGCAGCTGTAACCTGGATTGGCAAACACCAACAAGCTCTCTGGACACGAAGCCAGCTTAATTGTGATGCAGGATATCGCTCCATGTGTGCAACTTCTATTCCTTTTAATTCCTCCACTGCGTGGAAAGACGTGCAAAAACTTTTACATGGAGCTTTTCATTCTGATTTACATGGAGATATTCAAAACTTAATAACCAAACGTCAACAACAAATGACACAGCTTCAAGAAGAAGCTTAATCATTTAAATGATTTGGCCCATTGGCTTAATCCTACCCAGTGATTTTCTGGTTTAAATGTAAGAATTTGGATTGTTACTGGAATTAGTGTCTTATGTATTTTATGTTTTCTTACAGTGATTAAACTGTTATGTTCCATGTTCCAATGGACTTGTCAAGCTGAAGTAATGCTGACTGTTCTTTATCAGGACACCTTTGACTCTGACTCCCTCATCGCTTCTGATTTTTATAATGATAATAAGAGGGGAGATGTAGTGGGTTAGAAATCGTGATTCTCGAAGAGTTTCAAGATGGCGGCGGCTGCGGCGGCTGGCGCGGAGTAGCTGAGGTGGAAAAGGTGGCCACTGGGCCTCAGGCAGCCGGGAAACTTGTGGACCTTCCTCTGGCCATCTCTTAAGGGAGGACTGCTGCAGCTGGCCGGTCGTGGGGGCTCAACACCACTTTGCCCCCGGCAGGAGAGGCTGCCTCATTTACAGGCAACAGCTTTGAAGTGTGGAGCAGGAAAAGAACTGATTCTTAGCTGCAAAAGCAAGTCTTGAAACAGGGAACACGGCGCCAGGGCTGCTGTGGATGCAGCCAGGATCCCGGAGGCTGGGGCCGCACTGAAGGCGGCCAGCTGCCCTATTCAGGATTCGAGGTTTCAGGCCGGCATTAAAGAAGATTCCTGGGAGCGCCCGAGCGGCGCCGCGACTGAACAGCCTGAGGCGGCAGCGCCGAGAACACGGAAGGCAACAAACCAGAGACAGAGCGAGCGCCCGACCTGGCACAGCACTGTGAGTGATCCCTGGCACAGCTCTGTTCGGGGGGTGGATGCCCACGCGGCTCCCGCCTGCACCACCAGGCCACTCACTGCCCCGGTGCTGCCTCCATTTTCCCAGGTGCGGGCAGCTCTGCCCTGCTCGGCCATCACTGAGCCCATTTGCTTGGCCTGGCGCGGGGCTTTCCGGACCCTGCGGGCCGGCCTCCTCTCCCACTCCCTCCGCGGTTCTCTGGCGGGGCTGGGGGTGTGGGGCGTCCCGACCAGTGTTGGGAGGGCTAAGAAGTACGGGCGGGCCGACTGTCACTCCACCACACCCTGGACTCCGGCCCCGGTAAACTTCCTGTTACTGGGAGGCAGATACCATCTCTGCGACCACCAGTTTGGAAAAAAGCTTAACGAATTTCTGGTTGGGAATAGTGTGGTAGGAGAGTTCCCAGGTCCGCTTGAACCTGCCGGAGAGCAGGCTGCAGGCGGGCACTAGACTCGGTTTATACCGGGGGGATACAAAGGTGAACAAGACCCGAGAAAGATCTACACAGTGCTACAAAGGCACCCAGAGAGACCGGTCGTCTGTGCCTAGCAGAAACCTGGTAGACTTCCTGGGCGAGGCGGTGCTGAGCAGGGTCTTGAAGGCCCAGCTGATAGACGAGGGGTGCAGAAGACACACCCCATCCCAGCACAGTGTGCACAGAGGGGGAAGACGTGCGGCCAGGGAGGCGGAGACTCGACAGAAACCACACACCCGGTGGGGTCGCCACTGCACGATCTAACAGCCTGGGCCAGAGCACACGGAATGGGGAGAAGTCCTGTACAGAAAGTGAAAGCTCAACAGAGATCACACACCCTGTGGTACGTGATCCACCAGCCCAGCAGAGTACAAGCTGACCAGAAAGGTGGATCCCCGGAGAAGCCCAAGACCCGAGGCAACCACACACACAAGACACTACAGGCCAACTGAGCAGTCACGGCGGGAGCCATACCAAGTTGGCAACCACAGCAACATCCTAGTTAGTCATTAGTCTCAAACCGGTGGACTGTGAAACCCCCTGCCACAATGAATAAACACCAAAAAAAAGACACCAGAAATACAAAAAATCAAGAAAGTACACCACCAAAAGTTAATAAATCTCATACTCTAGATCCTATAGAACAAGAAGCCCTTGAAATAACTGACAAGGAATTTCGAGCGATAATTCTAAGGAAACTGAATGAGATACAAGAAAACTCAGCTAGACATCATGATGAAATGAGGAAAAGTATACAGGATCTGAAAGAGGAAATATACAAGGAAATCAATGTCCTGAAAAAAAAATGTAGCAGAACTTGCTGAACTGAAGAAGTTATTCAGCGAAATAAAAAACACAACGGAGAGTTTAACCAGCAGGCTTGTCGAAGTTGAAGAGAGAACCTCTGAACTTGAAGATGGGCTGTTTGAAATAACACAAACAGACAAAAAGAAAGAAAAAAGAATCAAGGACATGGAAGAAAATCTGAGAGAGATATCAGACAACCTCAAGCGCTCAAATATCCGAGTCATGGGTATTCCAGAAGGGGAGGAAAATGGAGATTCCATTGAAAACATATTCAACAAAATAGTGGCAGAAAACTTCCCAGGTATAGGAAAAATCACAAATCTTCAGATCCAGGAAGCTCAACGATCTCCAAACGTATTCAACCCAAAAAGGCCTTCTCCAAGACATGTCATAGTCAAATTGGCAAAACTCAGAGACAAAGAGAGAATCTTAAAAGCTGCAAGAGAGAAGCGTCAAATCACCTATAAGGGAGCTCCAATCAGGTTAACATCAGACTTTTCATCACAAACCCTAAAAGCTAGAAAGGAATGGGATGATATTTTCAAAATACTAAAAGACAAAGATGCCAGCCAAGAATACTCTACCCTGCAAGGCTATCCTTCCGAAATGAGGGGCAAATAGTATATTTCTCAGACAAACAAAAACTGCGGGAGTTCACTACCACAAGACCACCCTTACAAGAAATCCTCAAGGGAGTACTGGGTTTGGTTCCTGAAAAATAACTACCACTGCCATAAAAACCTAAGAAAAATCTAAACCCGCTAGTACAATAAAAATGGCATTCATGAAGAGAAAACAAGCTAACAAAAACACTATCTACAACCTAAGGAACCAACAAACAAAGAAACCAAACAGTAAATCAGAAAGCAAGGAACAAAAGACACCTAAGACAACCAAACAACCAATAAAATGCTAGGAATAAATCAACACCTTTCAATAACAACTCTTAATGTTAAAGGCTTAAATTCCCCAATTAAAAGACACAGACTGGCTGACTGGATCAAAAAGCAGGACCCAACTATATGCTGCCTACAAGAGACCCACCTCACCCATAAAGATTCACACAGACTAAGAGTGAAAGGATGGAAAAAGATTTACCATGCAAACAGAAAAGAAAAACGAGCTGGAGTGGCTATTCTTATATCTGACAAAATAGACTTTAAACTAAAAACCATAAAAAGAGACAATGAGGGACACTACTTAATGATAAAAGGACTGATCCATCAAGAAGACATAACAATCATAAATATGTACGCACCCAATGTTGGAGCAGCCAGATTTATAAAACAAACTCTATTAGACCTAAAGAAGGAAATAGACACTAATACCATAATAGCAGGGGACCTGAACACTCCACTGTCAATATTAGACAGATCATCTAGGCAAAGAATCAGTAGAGAAACACAAGATCTAAACAAGACTCTAGACCAATTGGAATTGGCAGATATCTACAGAACATTCCACCCAACAACCTCAGAATATTCATTCTTCTCATCAGCACATGGATCATTCTCCAGGATAGATCACATATTAGGTCACAAATCAAGTCTCAATAAATTCAAAAAAATTGGAATTCTCCCATGTATCTTCTCAGACCACAATGGATTAAAACTAGAAATTAATAACAAACAAAACTCTGGAAACTATACAAACACATGGAAATTAAACAGCATTCTACTTAATGACATATGGGTCCAAGAAGAAATCAAGCAGGAAATCAAAAAGTTTATTGAAACTAATGAAAACCATGATACATCATACCAAAACCTGTGGGATACTGCAAAAGCAGTATTGAGGGGAAAATTTATTGCATTAAATGCTCACTTCAGAAGAATGGAAAGATGGCAAGTGAACAACCCAACACTTCACCTTAAAGAACTAGAAAAACAAGAACAATCCAATCCTAAAGTTAGCAGACGGAAAGAAATCATTAAGATCAGAGCAGAACTGAATGAAATTGAAAACCAAAAAACAATTCAAAAGATCAACGAATCAAAAAGTTGGTTTTTTGAAAAGATAAATAAAATTGACAAACCATTAGCATGGCTAACAAAAAAAAGAAGAGAGAAGACTCAAATAACAAAAATTAGAAATGAAAAAGGCGATATTACAACTGATTCATCTGAAATACAAGGAATCATTCGAGACTACTATAAACAACTATACGCCAAGAAATTTGAAAATCTGGAGGAAATGGATAAATTTCTGGACACACACAAGCTCCCAAAACTGAACCGTGAAGACGTAGAAAATTTGAACAGACCAATAACAATAAAGGAGATTGAAGCTGTTATCAGAAGGCTCCCAACAAAGAAAAGCCCAGGACCAGATGGATTCACAGAAGAATTTTACCAAACATTCAGAGAGGAATTGACACCGATTCTTTACAAACTATTCCAAAAGATTGAAACGGACGCAAATCTCCCAAACTCATTCTATGAAGCAAACATCATCCTGATACCAAAACCAGGTAAAGATATAACCAAAAAAGAAAACTACAGGCCGATATCCTTGATGAATATAGATGCAAAAATCCTCACTAAAATACTAGCAAACAGAATACAGCAACACATACGAAAAATTATTCATCACGATCAAGTGGGATTCATCCCAGGGATGCAAGGTTGGTTCAACATACGCAAATCAATAAATGTGATACACCATATTAATAAACTCAAACACAAGGACCATATGATCATCTCTATAGATGCTGAAAAAGCATTTGATAAAGTTCAGCACTCATTCATGACAAAGACCCTCTATAAGTTAGGTATAGAGGGAAAGTATCTCAACGTAATTAAAGCCATATATGCCAAACCCAGTGCCAATATCATCCTGAATGGGGAAAAGCTGAAAGCTTTTCCTTTAAGAACAGGCACTAGACAAGGATGCCCACTCTCACCACTCCTATTCAACATAGTGTTGGAAGTACTAGCCAGAGCAATCAGAGAAGAGAAGGAAATAAAGGGCATCCAGATTGGAAAAGATGAAGTCAAACTGTCCCTGTTTGCAGATGACATGATCCTATATATCGAACAGCCTAAAACCTCTACAAAAAAACTGTTGGAATTGATAAATGATTTCAGCACAGTAGCAGGATACAAAATCAACACACAAAAATCAGTAGCATTTCTTTTCTCCAATAGTGAACATGCAGAACGAGAAATCAAGAAAGCCTGCCCATTTACAATAGCCACCAAAAAAATAAAATACTTAGGAATTGAGTTAACCAAGGAGGTGAAAAATCTCTATAATGAGAACTACAAACCACTGCTGAGAGAAATTAGAGAGGATACAAGAAGATGGAAAGATATTCCATGCTCTTGGATTGGAAGAATCAACATAGTGAAAATGTCCATACTACCGAAAGTGATATACAAATTCAATGCAATCCCCATCAAAATTCCAAAGACATTTTTCTCAGAAATGGAAAAAACTATTCAGACATTTATATGGAACAATAAAAGACCACGAATAGCCAAAGCAATGCTCAGCAAAAAAAATAAAGCTGGAGGCATAACACTACCTGACTTTAAGCTATACTACAAAGCTATAATAACCAAAACAGTATGGTACTGGCATAAAAACAGACACACTGACCAATGGAATAGAATAGAGAATCCAGAAATCAACCCACACACTTACTGCCATCTGATCTTTGACAAAGGCACCAAGCCTATTCACTGGGGAAGGGACTGCCTCTTCAGCAAGTGGTGCTGGGATAACTGGATATCGATATGCAGGAGAATGAAACTAGATCCATACCTCTCACCGTATACTAAAATCAACTCAAAATGGATTAAGGATTTAAATATACACCCTGAGACAATAAAGCTTCTTAAAGAAAACATAGGAGAAACACTTCAGGAAATAGGACTGGGCACAGACTTCATGAATACGACCCCAAAAGCACGGGCAACCAAAGGAAAAATAAACAAATGGGATTATATGAAACTAAAAAGCTTCTGCACAGCAAAAGAAACAATTAAAAGAGTTAAAAGACAACCAACAGAGTGGGAGAAAATATTTGCAAAATATACATCTGACAAAGGATTAATATCCAGAATATATAAGGAACTCAAACAACTTTACAAGAAGAAAACAAGCAACCCAATTAAAAAATGGGCAAAAGAGCTAAGTAGGCATTTCTCTAAGGAAGATATACAAATGGCCAACAGACATATGAAAAAATGCTCAACATCACTCAGCATCCGGGAAATGCAAATCAAAACCACATTGAGATACCATCTAACCCCAGTTAGGATGGCTAAAATCCAAAAGACTATGAACGATAAATGCTGGCGAGGCTGCGGAGAAAAAGGAACTCTCATACATTGTTGGTGGGACTGCAAAATGGTGCAGCCTCTATGGAAAAGGGTATGGAGGTTCCTCAAACAATTGCAAATAGATCTACCATACGACCCAGCCATCCCACTGTTGGGAATATACCCAGAGGAATGGAAATCGTCAAGTCGAAGGTATACCTGTTCCCCAATGTTCATCGCAGCACTCTTTACAATAGCCAAGAGTTGGAACCAGCCCAAATGCCCATCATCAGATGAGTGGATACGGAAAATGTGGTACATCTACACAATGGAATACTACTCAGCTATAAAAACGAATGAAATACTGCCATTTGCAGCAACATGGATGGACCTTGAGAGAATTATATTAAGTGAAACAAGTCAGGCACAGAAAGAGAAATACCACATGTTCTCACTTATTGGTGGGAGCTAAAAATTAATATATAAATTCACACACACACATACACACACACACACACAAACCGGGGGGGTGGGAAGAAGATATAACAACCACAATTATTTGAAGTTGATACAACAAGCAAACAGAAAGGACATTGTTGGGGGGGAGGGGGGAGGGAGAAGGGAGGGAGGTTTTGGTGATGGGGAGCAATAATCAGCTACAATGTATATCGACAAAATAAAATTTTTAAAAAATAAATAAATAAATAAATAAATAAATTAGAAGCAAAAAAAGAAATCGTGATTCTCATTTGATTTTAGAATAAGGTTTTTAGGTAAATGCATGTATGGGGCAAAAGCCCTCGGACAGGGGGCCACAGTCCATAGATAGTGTGGCCAAAGCCCATCTAATCAACTCTTAATCTCTGGTCAGGTACAGGACTGTGTACTTTAATTATTTTAGAGATGACAGGTAGTTGTCATACTGGTTATGCTAAGAGATTTTAAGAATTGCTGAAGGGAAAGTTGTGGAAAAGATGTTTGCTAGGGGCAAGCTGTCTGTTGGGGGAAACTTTAGAGATAATTGTATTTAGATTTTATCATGAGTTTAACTTTTGTTTAAGGAGAGGTCATACTTTAGATAATGAGCCAGTTTGACCAATTTAGCCCTTTACTAATTGTACTTTGGAATGCCACTTTAATTTACTGATATTACTAGTTTCCATCGTTAAGCTATACTTAGCCATAGACAACTTTTGTAACACTGCCCATGTCCTTATGTCCTACTTTCATAATTGAATCCACTGATTTTTCTTGTAAAACTTCCTTGTCTTGTCAATAAAAAGAAAGGCTGATTTGGGATCGGGGCTGCTCCCCTGATGGGTGGCAGTCCCTCCAGGCCTCATCGATTGTATTTTGAGCGAATTCTTTCTTACTCTTTTCTCCATCTCGGTTAGACAGAGGAAAGTGTAACAGAGGTTTATTTTTTGGATCAGTTAAAACAGAGGTCCTCTGGATTGGAAAACATCAGCGACAATTGTGTGGGATCAGCATACTGAAAATAAAGGGGATTGAATGAACAATTTCATCCTAGGTGCTGAGCAATTCCCTCCCAGCCTCTTTAAGCCCTCTGACTCCCAGAAGGCTGGCATGGATATTCACCTCCAGTCAGAAAATACAAAGTGATTTCTCTAGAGAAGCTGACCCACCCAAGCACAAAGTCAAGGTAATGACATCAGTAATTCAAGGAAATTCAGCCTAGCTAACTTACAGTTGCAGTCAGACTTCAACTCAGATTTTTTTATTCTCCACTCTCAATTATGAGCAAACAATGAAAGACTACCAGATATTTGGAGTAAGGCTGTAAAGAAGAAGATCAAACAGGGAAAAAAGTACATATTGAAGAAAATGGTGACTTTTCAGAAATAAGAAGTCTGGAAAAATGGACTATGAAAAACAGAATATTCAGATAACTTTAAAGTACTGTCAGAAATTCTTTAAAAAATAAGAGCAGCAATTAAGTCTTGAAAGATAAAGTTTAAAAAATCACCTAGAAAAGAGAGCAAAAAGAGAATGATATAAAAATTAGGAAAAAAAAAAAGAAAATAAGAGGGCAAATCTAAAATATCCTATATCTGAAAAAAATAGGAATTCCAGAATGAAAGCAAAGAGAAAATGTAGAGTAAATAATCACCAATGAAATTATTCAAAAGTCTTTTCCAGACATGAAGGACACAATTAAAAGGTGCTACAAAGTATAACACACATTTGAGATAAAAGACACAGATAGAAAGGCAAATCATTATTTAATTTCAAAACACTAAGAGCAAGGAAAAGACTTTACAACCTTCCAGAAAGAGAGAATAAAAAGTTAAACACAGAATATCAGGAACCAGAATTATATTTCACTTTTTAACAGCAACATCAGAAACTAGAAGACAGTGTAGTTATCTACCATCCAATCAGTCAAGATGAGGTTAGAAAAAAGTCATTTTCAGACCTTCCTTGTCAAACAATTACTTCCCAAACAAACAATTACTTCCCATAAACATTTTCTCAGTAATCTACTACACAATATATTTTATCAAAGTGAGGGAGAACATTTTTAGAAAGAGGAAGATGTGGGATGCAAGATATAAAAGATCTAAAACAGAAGATAGAGAAATGAACAAAACCACAAGGAATGGATAGTTTGTCAGTTTGATTAGAAATTTTAGTCCTGTACAATTTTCCTGAGATAATATGCTACAAATGATGTGTGATATTTACTGTGCCCCACAGTTTACAAAGAGACACTCTTTGGTGGTTTTGAATTGCAACAACATACAATTTAAAATAATGGTTTCATCATTTCTTCTAAATGCTCCTTGAATGGAAAACAAATTCTTTAACACAAATGCTATGATGACCCTAATTTTTACATTATTTTCTAACAATAAATTATATGTAAGAAATAGAGAGGATTAACTAGAAATAGGAAGGATTAACCAGCATGGGTGCTTAACGACCTAGAACAGTTTGTTAATGATTTCAGACACTAATAGTATTTGACTCTGCTCTCTTGTTAATTTAGCTTTATGTTTTAATTTTATATCATTAGACATATATTCCATTTATTCAGAAGATTATTTTTCTTGGAATTCCCTAGTCATGAAGCTGTTGAATTTTGCAAGGATCTGAAACCAACTTGAATTGTAAACAGATAAGAGGCGAAATAAAATCTTCATGCCAAACTAGGAGAATGTGGTATATTAGGTATCCTGATGGAAAGGTCAATTTGCTTAATCCAATATCTGACAACATTGGAGGAAAAAAAAAAAGATATGGTCAAACGTCTTAGACTATTCAGGCTACTATAACAAATCCCTTTGGGTAATTTATAAACAAGAGAAATTTATTGCTCACTGTTCTAGAGGCTAGGAAGTCTAAGATCAAGGCACCAGCAGATTTGTTTTCTAGAGAGAGCCTGTTCCTCACAGGTGGCATTCTCTATGTGTCCTCACATGGTGGAAGAGGCAAGGGAATTCACTTTAGCCTCTTTTATAAGGGCATTGATCTCATACATGAGGGTGGAGTCCCAAAGGCCCCACCTCTTAATACTATCACAGTGGGTATTAAGTTCCAATATATGAATTTTGGGGTGACAACAACATTCAGACCATAACAAAAAGCATACCTTACTTTGCAAATAAAACATTTAAGTTCCCTTTATTCATCTAAATATATCTAACCATGTATGTACTATGTGCTACATACTGGTACCGAACCACACTAGTTACACAATGACTCTTCCCTTAGAAAGCTGAAAAGCTCATGGGGAAGTCAGAAATTGACCAAGTAATTACAATTCAATAAAATAACTATGAGAAGCAATATCCTGTTTGCAAAAGAATGAAAGCTAGAAGTATAAATGTAAGCACCATGTAAATGTGTTTCTTCAAGAGTGATTAAAAAATAATCATAGAATTTTAGAGTTACAAGGTAAATTATAAAATCAAGTAGTCTGACTGCCTTCTTTTACTAATATGAAAACTGATATAAGATTGTTCAGCACTGGCAGAAGTAGAACTCGAAGTAGTTTGTCTGAGTTCTAGTCCAGTGTCCTTTCTACAACATTACACATTTATTCTATGATACTAGACATTTGGATAAATCTTAGTAAGTCCCTTTTTCATATTCAGGAAATATATTTTATTGGAAAGATGAAGTCTAGTATTTTATGAATATTTCCATGTCCCTGTATGTAGCTTGTACAAAGGGGTAACAGAATAGTTAGTAAAGCAACAAACTGAAAATTTTTAGTTCCTTCAAGGTTTTATTTCAATTTCAAGGGGCGTATATATAGGCATAAATATGCATCTATTTATACTTTGAAGGTTTCCCTGTAGGCTCATTAATTCCTGCAAGGAAATTGTTTTACCAGAACAGATCCTCAATTAAGAAAATAAGTTTTATGCATCACAAACCACCATTGTCAGTATTTCCAACTTGTTCTCTGCAAATTTCCTTCGACCACAGTAATACCAACCATTCATTGATATCACCACCTTTTCTCTGTCACCTATTTCATATCCTTACATACTTCTTTATCCAGCTTAGATACTGTCTTAGTCCATTTCTGTGTTGCTATAACAGAATACCTGAGACTGGGCAATTTATAAAGAAAAGAGGTTTCTTTGGCTCATGATTCTGCGACAGCTGCATCTGGTGGGCGCCTCAGGTTGCTTCAGCTCATGGTAGAAAGTGACAGGGCAGCTGGTAAGTGTAAGGAGATCACATGGCAAGAGTGGAAGCAAGAGAGAGAGAGGGAGGGAAGGTGTCAGGCTCTTTTTAACAACTTGTTCTTGCGGGAACTAAGAGAGCAAGAACTCACATTCCATTGGGCATTAATCTGTTTGTGAGGCATCTGCCCCCATAACCCAAAGCACCTCTCACTAGGTCCCACCTCCCAACACTGCCGCACTGAGGATCAAATTTCAACATGAGTTTTGAAGGACGAATTATATCCAAACTCTATCATCCCACCCCTGGCCCCCCACAACTCATGTTCCTCTCACATACAAAATACAATCATTCCATCCCAACAGTCCCAAAAGTCTTAGCTTGTTCCAGCACCAACTTAAAAGTCCAAAGTCCAAAGGCAAAATTCCTTACAGCTGTGAACCTATAAAAATCAAAAACAAATTTATCTAGTGCCAAGATACAATGGTGGAACAGACATTGGGTTAACAATCCCATTCAAAAAGGGAGGAATAGGCCAGAAGAAAGGAGAAACAAGCCCCAAACAAGTCTGAAACCCAGCAGGGCAGACATTAAATCTTAAAGCTCCAACATAATCTCCCTTGACTCCATGTCCTGCATCCTGAGCACAGTAGGGAGTTTGGGTCCCCAAAGCCTTGGACATCCCCTCCCCCATGGCTTTCCTGGGCACAGCCCACACAGCTGCTTTCATGAATTGAAGTCAGGTGCCTACAGCCTTTCTAGGTGGGCATTACACACTGCCAATGGCTCCACAGCTCCAGGGTCCTGGTGGCAGCCCCACTCCTACATCTCCACTCGACATGGCCCCAGTGGGAACTCTCTGTGGCAGCTCTGACCCCACATCTCTACTCAGCATTGCTCTAGTAAAAGCTCTCTGCAGTGGCTCAGCCCCTCTGGCAGGTTTCTGCCTGGGCTCGCAGGCCTTTCCATACATCCTCTGAAATATACCATGGCTTCAAACACCACCTTAAAGACAATATCTATAAATCATAAATCCTTCCTGGTCCTTACACCTGAACTTCCAATGTGTGTACCCAAATTCCATCCTGACATCTCCTTTTAGATATCTATTGGGCATCTCAAACCTAACTTATCTAAAATCAAACTCCTAAATTACACCCCAAAATTTGTTCACCCCATATTTTTCTCCATCTCAGTAAATAACCCCTTCCTTCTCTCTCAAACTAAAACTCTTGTAGTCATCTTTAACACTTCCTTTTCTCTTCCTTCCACATTAAGTACATCAACAAGTCCTTTTGGCTTTACTTTCAATTTATATCCAGAATCTGACCTCTTCTTGCCACTCTCACTGCTACCATCCTTGTCCAAGCTGCAACCTACATGAAGGCCACTAAAATCACCAGGATGATTGAATTAGCTTTCTTATAGGTCTTCCTGATTCAGCCCATGACCCCCTTAGCTATTCTCAAAATAGTACCCTGTGCAATGTGGTTAAAATCCAAGTCAAATTCTGCTATTACATTGTTCATTGATGTACATGACCTGACTCCCTACTTCTTCTATAAACTCCTATTCAGTCTGGTCTCCTTGCTGTTCACAGAAAATGTGAAGCAGGCCTCAGGGTTATTGCATTTGCTTTGTCCATTGACTGAAATGCCCTTTTCCAGATATGCACAGGCTGCTATCTCACTTAATTCAAATATCTATTCAAGTGTCACCACACTAGAAGGTGATTTTCTAAATCACCTCACATAAAATAACAACCCCATTCACACCCGACTTACATAACTCCCATCCCTCTTACTTGCCTTTACTTTTCTTTGTAGCACTTATTACCATCTAACATATTTCATATTACTTGTTTATTTGTTTACTTTCCCCCATCACCACTGGAATGTAAATAACACGAGGACAGGGTCTTGCTTTTAATTGCTTTATCCCCATTGTCTAGGGGGAAAAAAATACCTGACACTTCTTATAGAGTCTATTATTCTCTCTCCCCCAGTGAGCATTTCTCAAGATTCAGGCCTGTGTCACTTTTTTTTTTCTAATGGTAACTGTATATTATATCCTTAGGAAGACCTATCCATTCTTTTTTTTTTTTTTTTTTTTTTTTAAATTTTATTTTGTCGATATACATTGTAGCTGATTAATGCTCCCCATCACCAAAACCTCCCTCCCTTCTCCCTCCCCCCCTCCCCCCCAACCATGTCCTTTCTGTTTGTTTGTTGTATCAACTTCAAATAATTGTGGTTGTTATATCTTCTTACCCCCCCCCGTTTGTGTGTGTATGTGTGTATGTGTGTGTGTGAATTTATATATTAATTGTTAGCTCCCACCAATAAGTGAGAACATGTGGTATTTCTCTTTCTGTGCCTGACTTGTTTCACTTAATATAATTCTCTCGAGGTCCATCCATGTTGTTGCAAATGGCAGTATTTCATTCGTTTTTATAGCTGAGTAGTATTCCATTGTGTAGATGTACCACATTTTCCGTATCCACTCATCTGATGATGGGCATTTGGGCTGGTTCCAACTCTTGGCTATTGTAAAGAGTGCTGCGATGAACATTGGGGAACAGGTATACCTTCGACTTGATGATTTCCATTCCTCTGGGTATATTCCCAACAGTGGGATGGCTGGGTCGTATGGTAGATCTATTTGCAATTGTTTAAGGAACCTCCATACCATTTTCCATAGAGGCTGCACCATTTTGCAGTCCCACCAACAATGTATGAGAGTTCCTTTTTCTCCGCAGCCTCGCCAGCATTTATCGTTCATAGTCTTTTGGATTTTAGCCATCCTAACTGGGGTTAGATGGTATCTCAATGTGGTTTTGATTTGCATTTCCCGGATGCTGAGTGATGTTGAGCATTTTTTCATATGTCTGTTGGCCATTTGGATATCTTCCTTAGAGAAATGCCTACTTAGCTCTTTTGCCCATTTTTTAATTGGGTTGCTTGTTTTCTTCTTGTAAAGTTGTTTGAGTTCCTTATATATTCTGGATATTAATCCTTTGTCAGATGTATATTTTGCAAATATTTTCTCCCACTCTGTTGGTTGTCTTTTAACTCTTTTAATTGTTTATTTTGCTGTGCAGAAGCTTTTTAGTTTGATATAATCCCATTTGTTTATTTTTCCTTTGGTTGCCCGTGCTTTTGGGGTCGTATTCATGAAGTCTGTGCCCAGTCCTATTTCCTGAAGTGTTTCCCCTATGTTTTCTTTAAGAAGTTTTATTGTCTCAGGGTGTATATTTAAATCCTTAATCCATTTTGAGTTGATTTTAGTATATGGTGAGAGGTATGGATCTAGTTTCATTCTCCTGCATAACGATATCCAGTTATCCCAGCACCACTTGCTGAAGAGGCAGTCCCTTCCCCAGTGAATAGGCTTGGTGCCTTTGTCAAAGATCAGATGGCAGTAAGTGTGAGGGTTGATTTCTGGATTCTCTATTCTATTCCGTTGGTCAGTGTGTCTGTTTTTATGCCAGTACCATACTGTTTTGGTTATTATAGCTTTGTAGTATAGCTTAAAGTCAGGTAGTGTTATGCCTCCAGCTTTATTTTTTTTGCTGAGCATTGCTTTGGCTATTCGTGGTCTTTTATTGTTCCATATAAATGTCTGAATAGTTTTTTCCATTTCTGAGAGAAATGTCTTTGGAATTTTGATGGGGATTGCATTGAATTTGTATATCACTTTGGGTAGTATGGACATTTTCACTATGTTGATTCTTCCAATCCAAGAGCATGGGATATCTTTCCATCTTCTTGTATCCTCTCTAATTTCTCTCAGCAGTGGTTTGTAGTTCTCATTATAGAGATTTTTCACCTCCTTGGTTAACTCAATTCCTAAGTATTTTATTTTTTTGGTGGCTATTGTAAATGGGCAGGCTTTCTTGATTTCTCCTTCTGCATGTTCACTATTGGAGAAAAGAAATGCTACTGATTTTTGTGTGTTGATTTTGTATCCTGCTACTGTGCTGAAATCATTTATCAATTCCAACAGTTTTTTTTGTAGAGGTTTTAGGCTGTTCGATATATAGGATCATGTCATCTGCAAACAGGGACAGTTTGACTTCATCTTTTCCAATCTGGATGCCCTTTATTTCCTTCTCTTCTCTGATTGCTCTGGCTAGTACTTCCAACACTATGTTGAATAGGAGTGGTGAGAGTGGGCATCCTTGTCTAGTGCCTGTTCTTAAAGGAAAAGCTTTCAGCTTTTCCCCATTCAGGATGATATTGGCAGTGGGTTTGGCATATATGGCTTTAATTATGTTGAGATACTTTCCCTCTATACCTAACTTATAGAGGGTCTTTGTCATGAATGAGTGCTGAACTTTATCAAATGCTTTTTCAGCATCTATAGAGATGATCATATGGTCCTTGTGTTTGAGTTTATTAATATGGTGTATCACATTTATTGATTTGCGTATGTTGAACCAACCTTGCATCCCTGGGATGAATCCCACTTGATCGTGATGAATAATTTTTCGTATGTGTTGCTGTATTCTGTTTGCTAGTATTTTAGTGAGGATTTTTGCATCTATATTCATCAAGGATATCGGCCTGTAGTTTTCTTTTTTGGTTATATCTTTACCTGTTTTTGGTATCAGGATGATGTTTGCTTCATAGAATGAGTTTGGGAGATTTGCGTCCGTTTCAATCTTTTGGAATAGTTTGTAAAGAATCGGTGTCAATTCCTCTTTGAATGTTTGGTAAAATTCTTCTGTGAATCCATCTGGTCCTGGGCTTTTCTTTGTTGGGAGCCTTCTGATAACAGCTTCAATCTCCTTTATTGTTATTGGTCTGTTCAAATTTTCTACGTCTTCACGGTTCAGTTTTGGGAGCTTGTGTGTGTCCAGAAATGTATCCATTTCCTCCAGATTTTCAAATTTGTTGGCGTATAGTTGTTTATAGTAGTCTCGAATGATTCCTTGTATTTCAGATGAATCAGTTGTAATATCGCCTTTTTCATTTCTAATTTTTGTTATTTGAGTCTTCTCTCTTCTTTTTTTTGTTAGCCATGCTAATGGTTTGTCAATTTTATTTATCTTTTCAAAAAACCAACTTTTTGATTCGTTGATCTTTTGAATTGTTTTTTGGTTTTCAATTTCATTCAGTTCTGCTCTGATCTTAATGATTTCTTTCCGTCTGCTAACTTTAGGATTGGATTGTTCTTGTTTTTCTAGTTCTTTAAGGTGAAGTGTTAGGTTGTTCACTTGCCATCTTTCCATTCTTCTGAAGTGAGCATTTAATGCAATAAATTTTCCCCTCAATACTGCTTTTGCAGTATCCCACAGGTTTTGGTATGATGTATCATTGTTTTCATTAGTTTCAATAAACTTTTTGATTTCCTGCTTGATTTCTTCTTGGACCCATATGTCATTAAGTAGAATGCTGTTTAATTTCCATGTGTTTGTATAGTTTCCAGAGTTTTGTTTGTTATTAATTTCTAGTTTTAATCCATTGTGGTCTGAGAAGATACATGGGATAATTCCAATTTTTTTGAATTTATTGAGACTTGATTTGTGACCTAATATGTGATCTATCTTGGAGAATGATCCATGTGCTGATGAGAAGAATCAATATTCTGAGGTTGTTGGGTGGAATGTTCTGTAGATATCTGCCAATTCCAATTGGTCTAGAGTCTTGTTTAGATCTTGTGTTTCTCTACTGATTCTTTGCCTAGATGATCTGTCTAATATTGACAGTGGAGTGTTCAGGTCCCCTGCTATTATGGTATTAGTGTCTATTTCCTTCTTTAGGTCTAATAGAGTTTGTTTTATAAATCTGGCTGCTCCAACATTGGGTGCGTACATATTTATGATTGTTATGTCTTCTTGATGGATCAGTCCTTTTATCATTAAGTAGTGTCCCTCATTGTCTCTTTTTATGGTTTTTAGTTTAAAGTCTATTTTGTCAGATATAAGAATAGCCACTCCAGCTCGTTTTTCTTTTCTGTTTGCATGGTAAATCTTTTTCCATCCTTTTACTCTTAGTCTGTGTGAATCTTTATGGGTGAGGTGGGTCTCTTGTAGGCAGCATATAGTTGGGTCCTGCTTTTTGATCCAGTCCGCCAGTCTGTGTCTTTTAATTGGGGAATTTAAGCCTTTAACATTAAGAGTTGTTATTGAAAGGTGTTGATTTATTCCTAGCATTTTATTGGTTGTTTGGTTGTCTTAGGTGTCTTTTGTTCCTTGCTTTCTGATTTACTGTTTGGTTTCTTTGTTTGTTGGTTCCTTAGGTTGTAGATAGTGTTTTTGTTAGCTTGTTTTCTCTTCATGAATGCCATTTTTATTGTACTAGCGGGTTTAGATTTTTCTTAGGTTTTTATGGCAGTGGTAGTTATTTTTCAGGAACCAAACCCAGTACTCCCTTGAGGATTTCTTGTAAGGGTGGTCTTGTGGTAGTGAACTCCCGCAGTTTTTGTTTGTCTGAGAAATATACTATTTGCCCCTCATTTCGGAAGGATAGCTTTGCAGGGTAGAGTATTCTTGGCTGGCAATCTTTGTCTTTTAGTATTTTGAAAATATCATCCCATTCCTTTCTAGCTTTTAGGGTTTGTGATGAAAAGTCTGATGTTAACCTGATTGGGGCTCCCTTATAGGTGATTTGACGCTTCTCTCTTGCAGCTTTTAAGATTCTCTCTTTGTCTCTGAGTTTTGCCAATTTGACTATGACATGTCTTGGAGAAGGCCTTTTTGGGTTGAATACGTTTGGAGATCGTTGAGCTTCCTGGATCTGAAGATCTGTGATTTTTCCTATACCTGGGAAGTTTTCTGCCACTATTTTGTTGAATATGTTTTCAATGGAATCTCCATTTTCCTCCCCTTCTGGAATACCCATGACTCGGATATTTGAGCGCTTGAGGTTGTCTGATATCTCTCTCAGATTTTCTTCCATGTCCTTGATTCTTTTTTCTTTCTTTTTGTCTGCTTGTGTTATTTCAAACAGCCCATCTTCAAGTTCAGAGGTTCTCTCTTCAACTTCGACAAGCCTGCTGGTTAAACTCTCCGTTGTGTTTTTTATTTCGCTGAATAACTTCTTCAGTTCAGCAAGTTCTGCTACATTTTTTTTCAGGACATTGATTTCCTTGTATATTTCCTCTTTCAGATCCTGTATACTTTTCCTCATTTCATCATGATGTCTAGCTGAGTTTTCTTGTATCTCATTCAGTTTCCTTAGAATTATCACTCGAAATTCCTTATCAGTTATTTCAAGGGCTTCTTGTTCTATAGGATCTAGAGTATGAGATTTATTAACTTTTGGTGGTGTACTTTCTTGATTTTTTGTATTTCTGGTGTCTTTTTTTTGGTGTTTATTCATTGTGGCAGGGGGTTTCACAGTCCACCGGTTTAAGACTAATGACTAACTAGGATGTTGCTGTGGTTGCCAATTTGGTATGGCTCCCGCCGTGGCTGCTCAATTGGCCTCTAGTGTCTTGTGTGTGTGGTTGCCTCGGGTCTTGGGCTTCTCCGGGGATCCACCTTTCTGGTCAGCTTGTACTCTGCTGGGCTGGTGGATCACGTACCACAGGGTGTGTGATCTCTGTTGAGCTTTCACTTTCTGTACAGGACTTCTCCCCGTTCAGTGTGCTCTGGCCCAGGCTGTTAGATCGTGCAGTGGCGACCCCACCGGGTGTGTGGTTTCTGTCCAGTCTCCGCCTCCCTGGCCGCACGTCTCCCCCCTCTGTGCACACTGTGCTGGGTTGGGGTGTGTCTTCTGCACCCCTCCTCTATCAGCTGGGCCTTCAAGATCCTGCTCAGCACCGCCTCGCCCAGGAAGTCTACCAGGTTTCTGCTAGGCACAGACGACCAGTCTCTCTGGGTGCCTTTGTAGCACTGTGTAGATCTTTCTCGGGTCTTGTTCACCTTTGTATCCCCCCGGTATAAACCGAGTCTAGTGCCCGCCTGCAGCCTGCTCTCCGGCAGGTTCAAGCAGACCTGGGAACTCTCCTACCACACTATTCCCAACCAGAAATTCGTTAGGCTTTTTTCCAAACTGGTGGTCGCAGAGATGGTATCTGCCTCCCAGTAACAAGAAGTTTACCGGGGCCGGAGTCCAGGGTGTGGTGGAGTGACAGTCGGCCCGCCCGTACTTCCTAGCTCTCCCAACACTGGTCGGGACGCCCCACACCACCAGCCCTGCCAGAGAACCGCGGAGGGAGTGGGAGAGGAGGCTGGCCCGCAGGGTCCGGAAAGCCCCGCGCCAGGCCAAGCAAATGGGCTCAGTGATGGCCGAGCAGGGCGGAGCTGCCCGCACCTGGGAAAATGGAGGCAGCACCGGGGCAATGAGTGGCCTGGTGGTGCAGGCGGGGAGCCGCGTGGGCATCCACCCCCCCGAACAGAGCTGTGCCAGGGATCACTCACAGTGCTGTGCCAGGTCGGGAGCTCGCTCTGTCTCTGGTTTGTTGCCTTCCGTGTTCTCGGCGCTGCCGCCTCGGGCTGTTCAGTCGCGGCGCCGCTCGGGCGCTCCCAGGAGTCTTCTTTAGTGCCGGCCTGAAACCTCGAATCCTGGATAGGGCAGCTGGCCACCTTCAGTGCGGCCCCAGCCTCCGGGATCCTGGCTGCATCCACAGCAGCCCTGGCGCCGTGTTCCCTGTTTCAAGACTCGCTTTTGCAGCTAAGAATCAGTTCTTTTCCTGCTCCACACTTCAAAGCTGTTGCCTGTAAATGAGGCAGCCTCTCCTGCCGGGGGCAAAGTGGCGTTGAGCCCCCACGACCGGCCAGCAGCAGCAGTCCTCCCTTAAGAGATGGCCAGAGAAAGGTCCACAAGTTTCCCGGCTGCCTGAGGCCCAGTGGCCACCTTTTCCACCTCAGCTACTCCGCGCCAGCCGCCGCAGCCGCCGCCATCTTGAAACTCCCCTATCCATTCTTATATAAGATTTTTCTGCATGAATGTTCTAATATCAGATTAAACTGGATAATTCCAGATCTTAGTGAATTATTGCCACTAATATCCCCAATCTGTCATGTAGAATAGGACTCGTATATCTCTAAATTAACACCACCATTTATTCACTTATTCAGATTGGAACCTTGAAATCTTGCCAATTAATAGTACATGGTTGTTTATTTGTTTCTTTTGACCGGTAAGGGGATCGCAACCCTCGGCACAGTGTGGGCCGCACCACACTCAGCCAGTGAGTGCACCGGCCATCCCCAATATAGGATCCAAACCCGCAGCCTCGGCGCTACCAGTGCCGCACTCTTCCGAGTGAGCCACGGGGCCGGCCCAATAGTACATGTCTAATAGACATGTTTTGCTGTTTTTCTTAACTATATCTCAATGTTCAAAATGCCAGTAATACACAAAGTACCAATATCTGAATTTTAAAATATTAAGAAAGAATAAGAAGACCCACCTTAGAGAAGTATACGGTATAAAGTGTGGTTGAAGACTAATATCACTGTATATTTTTTAGTGCCTATCTATGCATTTTTATCAGCCTCTGCTTATATTCTTATATTCTTCTTTTTTTTTTTTGTATGACACCCTATCTTCTTTCAGTCTTATGTTCTCCCTTCTCATTTCTCCAACATTTTACCTACGGTATTAAAAAAGCCTTGCATACTGTACTGGTTGCTATATAGTAAAGTTCATAATTTTATTAGCTTGTGGTTTAAGGATTAGATTTGAGGGAAAGAATTTTTGCATTTTCTTTCTTTTTAATTAATTAATTAATTTTTAAAAAAATTTATGAATATTTATGTGGTACAAAGCAAATTGTCACCACTCATGCCTAAGATGTGATGGCCAAATCCATACTGGCAGCATGTCCATTACCACAAATTGTGATTATACCCCATGTCCCCCACCCAATTATCCCCTCAATTATCCACAACCTCCCTCCCCATCTCCCTTTCCCCTCTCCACTTTGTATCCCTAGGTATGTTCTCTCCCTCTGCAAGACCAATGCACCACTGTGGTCTTTCCTTTTGTCTTTATCTCTTAGCTCCCACTTATGACAGAGGCCATACTGTATTTATCCCTCTGTGCTTTGCTTATTTCACTCAACATAAACTTCTCCAAGCTCATACATGTTGTTGCAAATGGGAGAATTTCATTCTTTTTTATGGCAGAGTAGTATTCCATGGTGTATATATACCACAATTTCCTTATCCAGTCATCCATCAGTGGACATTAGGTTGGTTCCATATCTTCGCTATTGTAAATAGAGCTACAGTGAACATGGGAATGCAGGTATCCCTTTGACATGATGATTTCCATTCCTTTGGGTATATACCCAGAAGTGGGATTGCTGGATCAGATGGAAGATCTATCTGTAGCTGTTTGAGAAACCTCCATACTGTTTTCCATAGTGGTTGTACTAATTTACAGTCCCATGAACAGTGTAGGAGCATTCCCTTTTCTCCACACCCTCACTGTGGAATATACTAAAAAGCATATGTACTTCACAAGGCCTGGTTTTCCAAAGCCTTGCAGTTTCAAATATTGACCTTGCAAGGACAGGAAATTTCCCTCAGGCTATAAGTCTCTGTTGCAAGATAAGGATTGTGGCACAGCAGGTTGCTGGCTCAAAGACAGACTAGTTACTGATTGTTATGTAAAGATACTGAGAAATTTCTATAGGAAGGAATGTTTGCTAAGATCAAACTGTTGTTGATAGGACCACTTAATTGCCTTACTGGAATGTCATCTGGCTTGTTTCACTGAAAGTTACCAGCCTATACTGTTAAACTATAACTTCACCTTTGTTCTTTTCCTGTAACTTCCTGGTCTGGAAAATAAATGCAGGAAGAGAACCTCAATTCATTGTTAATTTCCCAAGGAAGGGCTGCCTCTCACTGGAGGGTGCCTGGGAAGTTAACCTCTTTGGGGCTTCTCACTGCTCGAAAAAGATGGGCTTTGAGTAATCCTTTGCATATCTGTCACACAGTGGAAGTGGGGTGACAAATCCATGGGGGGTGAAGCAATGCAAAGGAACACCTCACCAGCACTTATTATTCTCCATGTGTTTGATTATGGCCAGTCTAATTGGAGTGAGATGATATCTCAATGTGGTTTTAATTTGCATTTACCTGATGACTAGTGATGTTGAGCATTTTTTCATGTACCTGTTGGCCATTTGTATGTCTTCCTTTGAAAAATGTCTATTCACTTCCTTTGCCCATTTTTTAACTGGGTTGTTTTTTTTACTGTATAATTGCTTGAGTTCTTTGTATATTATGGATATTAATCCCTTTGCAGATGCATAGTTAGCAAAAATGTTCTCCCACTCTGTAGGTTGTCATTTCATTCTCTTGATTGTTTCCTTTGCTGTGCAGAAGATTTTTAGTTTGATATATGCATTTTCTTTTTTGTTCTGGTTACCCTCTGCATAACCTTTCACAAGATGTTTTCTCCTTTTTAGTTAATTTCTATGTTACTTTAATATAGTAAACAAATAAATACCCCCTATATACCATACTGTTCTGTGCTTTAATTGATTTTTAATAAATACTTCTAGGCTGTAGAGCTAGGGCTGGGTCTGGAGCTCACAGACCCCTCAAGCCTATTTTCCAGACTGGGTCACAAACCCTTCACATGCAGGTCTACAAACTAGATAACTGGAAGAAAGGTCCTTGGAGCCTTGGTTGAAGAAAGAGTAGTCTTTATTCAACACACACACACACACACACACACACACACACACACACACACACACACACACACACACACACACACACGTCTGAGAAGTAGGAAGTCCAAAGAGAAACTCAGAAACTCAACTGCTACTGGCAAAGTCCAAAGAAAAACTGAACAGCTGCCAGCAAAGTAAACATGCTCTCTGTTTACGTGCGAGCTCTCTGCTGGCTAGCGCTGCTTCACCAAACTCTTGAACACACACTAGCAACAAAACTAAAAAGATACATTGGCATGCACGTGCACTAACTCCACCCACACACACACAATTTGTTTACATATAATGTGCTGCACCACACCCAACCAGACCTGAGGCAAAGGGGCCTGATTAAACTATTCTATTTTCCCAACATAGGACTTCAATTAAAAGTCAACACACTATTGTCTTAAACTGTCAGACTATCTAATTAGGAAATAATAAACAGATCATCTTGCCACAAAAGTTACTTTCCTGGTTCCTCTTTAATTCAGTCAAGAGTTAAAGAAGTTAATAGGCATATCATTATGATACGCTCTGTACTGAAATAAACCCAAGCTGTCACCTTTTGATGTCAGGAGCTAAGCCAAACATTTCTTTATATAGGTTGAAAATATGCCTCTGAACACAATGTCTTAGCTTAATCATAAGTGGGTAAGAAGAAAAAGACAAAACAAAGTTATTGGCAGTGAGAGAAGACAGTATTGGAGCAATGTTCTTGAGACAATCTTACAGTAATGCCTCTAAACCTCATGACTATGAACTCCAGAATCAATACAGACAACTCAGCTTCATCAGTCAGCTCAGTCTTTGCAGTGTGTTGTTAGGGGGAAGGGAGTTTTGCAAGGACATTAATGTTGCCATCAGATGTTGCAGCTGGTGATATATTGGGCGGCAAGAACAATTGGCTGCCTTCACAAAGAAAACCTAAGCGGCAATACAAACTGATTCAGCACTTTTATCCTCAGTCTCTCAACTTATTCATCACTGTCATATCGAACACAGCTAGTTAATCACAAGACATTTGACCAGACATCCTTCACCACCACCCCCAAACACTGAAATACTTGTTCTTTAAAATATGAGAAGAAGCAGAAACCTATGCTTGTTTACCTCCCTCCAAATATATTATGTACACTTAGAATTTTTCACTATAAAAACAGACAAGTTATACAAGAGTATTGTAAAGCTACTCGACCACACTAGTTTTCGGGCTCTTTCACCTGCCTGTAATTCTGCCGACTGGGCCGATTGCTGAGCTAGGGCTGGGTCTGGAGCTCCCAGACCCCTCAAGCCCATTCACAGACTGGGTCACAAACCCTTCACATGCCAGGCTGGGTCACCAGACCCCTTCACGCAGGTCTATGAGCTAGGTAACCAGCCAAAAGATCCTTGGAAGCCGTAGGTTGGAAAGCATGGCTGCACCTGGCGTATGCCCGAGGCAGATGCCTGCCTACCTGCTTCACTAAAACTCCTCTCTCTCTCTCTCTCTCTCTCTCTCTCTCAAGAAAATAGGAATAGCAAGAAAACTAAAAAGATACATTGGCGCGCATGAGCACTAACTCCACACACACACACACACACACGCATGCACACACACACACACACACACAGTTTGCTTACAAAGGATGTGCTACACACACACACACACACACACACAGTTTGCTTACAAAGGATGTGCTAAAACCACACCCAATTAGACCCGAGGTCAGGGCCCTGACCAGACTATTCTATTTTCCCAACAAGTATCATAATCTTAAAAAAAGTTTTTTCAAGGAAAAATGTTCCTCGTGAAGATTGCATAGTTGGCTGTTTTAAAATGAGTTTTTAAAAATAAAAGCACCAGTTCTTTCATTATTATAACGCTTTTCATAGACAAAGAGGTAGACCATAATCTCTAATTAGTCGTTGTGAAAAAGAAAATGGCAACTAATAATCGCAGATGAACACGAAGTGGCCACTGTACTTGTATCTTGTTCAGTTGCAGGGGAATATTGCATTATGTCAGGTTCGAATCTTTCTGAAAAATATTCCCTAAAAAATATGGAACTGCTTGTTTCATCAATGTGTAGTCCTTTTGGTAAATTATAATAAATAGAGATAAGAATATTAAAACTGTACTAAATGATGTGAGCCATTAAGAATGAATTAATCAAATTACTTTTTTGTTGTTTGGGCCTTTATACTTGCCTTAATAATATTCCAAGAGATCATTTATACTTAATGAAATGCAGTGATATCAGATTATTATTGATTTTGTGCTCGAAAGTTTGGCCTGGGTATAATTTTGATGCATTACAGTTATAGAGAAAGAAAACTGTCCAAATTCTATTTCATTATGTTCTAGTAGAAAATCAATGCCTTACACATGTTGCAGAATATCTTTTCATAGCTCAACCACTTTATAAAAATGTCTTTGACTCATAGAAGTAAAATATTCTCGATCACCAATGAAAAATGTGTATTGTCATTTGCTTTTGTAAATAGTACTTAAATTTTCAAAGCAACTTGTCAAATTCAAAGACAGTTTGCAGCCACTGCTATTACACACTGAGGTTGGGGTGGAAGTAATTCTGTTGTTTTTTAATTAGAGCTTCAATCAAATTTATTAAAATCTCAGGCTGTTTACTAAATTGCTCAAATGAGATTGACTATGGAAATGAATATGGGCAGGGGACAGAGTTATTTATCCATGCTAGTACACCAACACAAGAAACTGCTTTCACCTTTCCCTACCTAGAGGAAGCTTCTGTCATTCGGATGTGTCTTTTTTGGTGGAACATCTAGGGCACAGACAGTTAGTTGCCTAAAAGACATTGTTTAATAAATACTAAAATAATTCATCCTGCCTCTAGGTCAAAATGATTCATCCTGCTTCTAGGTAGGATGAAAAAATTATTTCTCTTTCTACTTGATAAAGTTGAGGTTGATTTCTTTGAGTAAAACATTTATTTCCAATTCGTAATTTGTAAAATGCAAATATTTAAAGCGGGCATGGTATGGGTGTCATCATCCCTCACAATTTAATTTTAATTTATTTAATGTTTCCCCTCTGTGATGTAATAAGATGAGAGCTCTGCTCTGCAGAAATGAGCCTCATGGTTGTGCTTTGAACAGTTCTGATTCTTGTACTACTTTTTCATGACACAAGGGCAGATCATATTCTCTTGTATCTGAAATAACCTTCATTACTGAAGGAATTTCACGTGTCTTTCTACCTTGCCACCTTTAAGAGCCTGACAGAAATGAAGTTCACATATAATCGAAGGTACAAGTTCATGGTACAACCTTTTTTTTTTTTTTATTGTTTATCCACACTTGAGATGGAAATCTTTATTGAGTGAATGGCACAATTTTCTCTCTCCTTTTAAATACTGAAACTAGTTTAGACTCTACCACCTATTCATTTCTATAGTCGACTTTTTGAATAGTTTAGTAAATTGCCTCAGATTTTAATAAAATTAGTCAAGTTCTTAAAAAAAAAAAAAGAATTATCCTCACACCCAATCCCCAACCCAGGAACCCAGGCATGAAAAAGCAGTGGCTGAAAACTTTCTTTGAACATAACTAATTATTGCTGATAATGTAAAATTGTCATTACCAAGATCACTTATTTTATTGCAAATAGCGTCGATGTATATTGTGATACATTGGTTCTTATATGCATCATTTAATGGCCCAGCCGATCTTGCTTACTTTGTTGTTGTTGTTGTTTGACTGTGGAAAAGCAAAGTATTTCAGCCCTAAAATATATTTCTTTGACATATTTCAAAATGGCTAATTCAGAGAGACTGGAAAAACCAGATTGGCTAGAAGTCTGTTTCTTTGTGGGAAGAAATTTACATCTATTAATGCAAATAGCCAGGCTTTCTCTGAGGCACATCTCCTTTGGCTACTATCTATTCTTTGAGGGCCCCTGTGAGACTACCTGAAATATTTGCATTTTCATACAAGATATCACTACTTAACTTTAACTTTTGCCTTCCTTCTTTCACCTGTGACAACATCTCCCCCCAGAACTTCAGAGAAACCTGGTCTCAGGCCATTGTTCTGGGGTTTCTACCTTCCCCCACCTTCTCTCTCTTATGAACACTGGTGTATAAGCTTTTTACCCCCACTGGAAATTGGGACCTTTGGTGCATTATTCTCTTGTGCTTTTCCTCATGCTTTGCTCTTTCCCAGCACATTAAATAATAAAACTTTTTATGCCTTATCTTCATATTGATCTAAATTCATCAGTGATTTTTATTAATGAAACTTTGGGGAGAAGTTTTCCTTTAGTCTGTACAGTTACTTAGCATAGTATATATTTTTTGAGAACCTACAGAGCACAGAGGAAAGGCAAAAAAAAAAAAAAAAGAAGAAGAAGAAGAAGAAGAAGAAAAAGAAAAGAAAAGAAAAAAGAAAACAAGGTTTCCTTCTTCAGGAAACTTATAGAAAGTTGGAGTTTCATCTCTCATTTCTTTCTGCCAATCTTTCATATATTCTGTAACCACAGATACTTAAAAATGTACACTGAGAAAACTTCCTTATTAAATTATGAGTTACACAGGACAGCAGGGAGGAGAAGCCTAGTGTCAAACTATGAAACAAAGTGCTGTGCTGTCCCTACAGCCTTTTTTCTCTTTCCTCCTTATTTTAAACGGCTTTATTTTACTTTTGTCAGTGTGATTGCCTTTAGTAGTGTAAAACTGGCCCGAAAGTGTGAATCTTACTTGTTGGGAAGGCTCATCTTGCAAAGACCAGGAGACAGAGATCGTTGCAATCAAGCAAGAGGTTTTATTCCAGCATGCTGGGGTCGCTCCGTCCTCAGGACAGAAGCGGCCCTGAGCTCTTAACACAAGCACTTTTTATTCAGTTTGGTAGGCAGACTTTGGCAACAGGATGAGTTGTACACAGCTTATTGGTCATCTGAGGTGACTTTTAATTTCATTGGTGGCCTTCAGTGGGGTGATACACAGACGAAGAACTGGGGAATTGACCAATAGCCCACCCCTTTTGCGGTTAGGCCCTTCCTGGAACTGGGTGAACTTTGGGCTCTTTGGAAAGTCCCTTCCCCCTGGCAATGGAAAGTCCTTATCTTCTGGTAACGGAAAGTCTCAAGCACCTGGTAGTGGAAAGTCCTAAGTACCTGGTATTGTTTGCCCAAAAAGGTTGGGGGTTATCTCTACCTCTACATTAGCTTCCTCCTTGCTCCTTCCCAAACCAAACATTCCAAAACACTTCTGGGAAATGAGATAGTCAAGGTTGTTGGGACTCTGTATAAAATATACTCAAAGATCTGAGATGATCTCTTATTGAATATTTTGCATGAGCTTTATGGCACATTATTTCTGCTTCATTTCAGCCTCTTTTGCTTGCTATTGGGTTTTCAACTGTACGGCAGACAGTTCAGAATCTGGAACTCTCACTTCATAGTAATTCAGGTATTAGTCCTTGTTAGTTCATAGAAAGTGAGGACTCATTCAACAACACATGTTTTGAATATCTATTATATGACATGCATTACAGTAATACTTTGGTATTCAGTGGACTCTGCCCTCATGCAGCTTATGTTAGTATGGTGTCACACATTCTAATAACTTGGAAATAGGTTTTCCCTCTAATATTCAAACGATTAAAATCCATTTACAATGGATATAGGTCCACCTGTTAGGCAAAACCCAAGAAATTACAAATGTGTGATGGAATAGTATGGGAAGAAATAACACTTTAATCAAGGCAATTTAGGATTAATCTCAGGAAGAAAAATCTAAAACATAATTGTAAATTTGGAAGTAAAGGCTTAATAAATCAGGTCATACTTTTTATGTTTGGGAAAAAAGGGTGAACACCAGCAGATAAGTGAGCCACAGAAACATAATAATGAAGATTCACAGAAGCAAGTGTTTGGCAGCACCTTCTTCACACTGTCCAAAAGAGAAGATTCTTGGCTAAGATGACTGGAGCATTCATGTTTCCTTAGAAATGTGTTCCTACAGTGGGTGAGAGTATCTGAAGTCAATTTATCTGAGAGGCATTTCTGAGCATGTACAAATTCCCATGTTCTGATTTCATGCTCATTAAGCAAACTTCTGATGATAATTTGGCATCTTATATAGCTTTCCCACAGGTACAGAATGCTCTGGTCAGCTAATATAAACATTAACTTTACCTGACAGTTCATTTCTCATTGTAAATTAATGAATTGGAATTCTGGTATGTACGTGAACTTGACTAACATGGGTTTGCTTCTGAGAGTTGGATCCCCTTATCAATGTTACTATTAAATCATTTTCCTAAATCTGCAAGGCTCAGACTAACTATCCTTCCCCCAGAAGCTATGTTCTCTCCCTGTATGCCTTCTTTGAATTGTAACATTGTCACATAACCCAAAATGTAATAAATACATGTTTTGTAAATAAACAGAAATCATTTGTGAATATCTATTTTTCTCAAATTAGGTCTCCAAGCTACACTGGCACAAAAACAAGTAAATAAAACTACAAAAGCTCACACACATGGAAAGATTTGTATTATCTTTTAATTCTATTTTTCCAAGAACTTTTTGAAGTGCCCTTGTATAACCAAGAAAACACACCGGGACTATATTCTACAAGCTATAGGACAGGAATGTACTCAGGTACACATTCTCATATACCATATAGAAACAAATATGTTCCTAAGTATTTTTGGACATCTAACACTTTGCTTTAAAAACCCACAATTCTAATCTGTTGTGCTACTCTGAGAGAAAAATGAGAAAAGGTGTTATAGCTAACAACTAGCTATAGAATCTCAGGTCAGGAAGGATAGTTCCCTATCCAAAGCTAATCATAAAACTGCCTTATAGAAAGACTTGAATACAGAAAGATAATGTGAGAAATACCCTCACCCATCCAATGCCAAAGGATGGACATGGAGACAAGAGGTACAGCTAAGCAAGACTTTAATAGTGGTCTTGCAAGATCAGGTATCTGATGGGCAGGCACCCCCAAAATTGTTACAACAAGCAGTTTATTCCCTAGTGTGCAAGTCCACCCCCCTCCCCAGTTCATCACTGGCTGAATACTATGGAGTGTACAATCTTCCCAGACATTGTCTAAGTTTTATTATTTCCTTATAAGGTGTTCCTCTGTCTGATGGCTCAGGACAAGCCTGTGAAAAAGGCCCACCAAAAGCCTTGAAAAGGGAGAACCAGGAGAAATGAAGAGAACAAAGGGCTGGTGACTAGCCACCATCTTGAGAAGTCATTTCTCAAGGGTGACATGCTATTTCTGAGCTGTTTGTTCAGGGACTCTCTGGGACAGGTTGGGCCAGTTAAACAACTTTGGTTAAGCTATTCCTGAAAATGAATCACTTAGGCTATTTTCCTACAGATAATTAAAGGACAGTCACTCACCCCTTCCTCCAGTCTTCCCAGACCCTCACTTGCTATTGTTTGTGCCTTGGTGCAAATAACAATATCAAACCAATTTGTGTCAAACACTGACTTTTGGTAACTATACAGTTACACTTAAATTCCTACTTTCTAAAAGTTCATACCTTATTGATCCTTTTGGTATTCAGAAGTCTCTCCAATGAGAATTATATAATTTCAACTTTCTTATATGCTATACAGGAAATCAATATTTGTCAACATGGTTTACATGGTGCATATAACGTCAAAATTCAACAAATTATTCCTCTCTTCTTTAGTCCAGGCTTTCTGACTTGGAATGAGCATACTTCAGAACATAAAATACTGCTGCAGGAACAGTCAGTATGATAAGATGATGTGCGTATAGATGAACATGAAGTTTTCAAAGCTTTATAGAGGCACACTTTAATGAAATGAAATCATCACAGTTGTAATTCCTAAAAATGAAGAAAACTTGTTAGCAATGCTTTTGAAATTGAACGGCAGTCTAATAAATGAAAGCAGCCTAATAAATTAGAGATAGAAGCTTCTCAAGAGAGAAGATTAAATAATGTGAACAAGTGCATAGGACCTTTGTGAATGAAAGCACTAGGTTTTCATTTTGTAATGCCTGCCAAAGAATCACAAACGTACTTCAATAAAGTACTGTGATAAATGGGAGGCAGTATAGTATAGTTGTATTGGCTACGGAGCCAGAATGCCTGGATTCTGATCTCAACTCCACTATTTACTAATTTTGGAACTTTGGGCAGATTAATTAATCTCACCATTCCCTGATTTCCTCAAATGAGGAAATTGAATTCAAATGAATTAATGAGTGTAAAATGCTAAGAACAGCACCTGGCACACAGTCAGTAAGAAATGTTAACTATCATCACAGGGTCCCCAAACCCAAAATGTGCGTTTTTCTTCTTGAGTCGCTAATTCCGTAGTACCCACAAAAAATTTGCTAAGTGGATATTATTCCCAATGCATCAAGTGATGTAGAAAATTATGATCATCTTTAGGTCTATGGTTGTCAAACTTGGCTGAGTAGCAGAATCAAAGATTTGAAAGTCCCACTGTAGACATACAGAATCAGAATTCATGGAAGTGGAGGCTAAGAATCTATATGTTTTTAAATGCTGTAAATGATTTTGATAGCACTGGCATGTCACACGTCAGCAGATTTGGTCTGAGAATGTCTGGTTTAGGTAAAATCAAACTTTCATAGGGTAAATGATAATCACCTAAAGCCTATTTTGTCTCTATTATCACTTTCATATTGGACTAGACTCATCTATTTGTGTCTCCTAACCCTCACCTAATATCTGTGAACCCCTTTAGTGCAGTAACTCTGCTTGTGTTTATGTATCTTCTCTGTTCATGTCCCTATGCCCTTGCCCCAATATCTACAGAAGTGCCTGACCTGCAACTTATATTTAACAAAATATTTGTTAAAAGACAGAAGGAATGGATGGAGGAAGAAGTAATATTCCTTCAGTGATTTATCCTCCTGTAATTAAAAGACAGACTCAGTTTTTAAAATTGAGATTGGCTTTACATTAATCAGAAAAAGGTACATTTAAAGAGTTAATTTTAAGTAGTGAATAAAACAGCAGTATTTGTGACCAGATTCAACAAAAATGGAAGCATATACCTTGATGCCTGGTCAACTTACATTAATTAATTAATTTTGTGCCTTGATACAGAAAGGATTTGAAATGGTTTGCCAATCCAATTTACATGTTCATTAAAATAGCTAAAATTGACCAAAGCACAAAGGGTCAGTGTAAAGCTACTTAGCCATGACTACACCAGTTGTCAGGCTCTTTTACCTGCCAGTAATCCTACCAACTGGGCCAATTGTTGCACTAGGGCTGGGTCTGGAGACCCCTCAAGCCCATTCACAGACTGGGTCACAAACCCCTCATATGCCAGGCTGGGTTGCCAGACCCCAAACACACCAGGCTGGGTCACCAGACCCCTTCACGCAGGTCTATGAGCTAGGTAACCGGCCAAAAGGTCCTTGGAAACCATAGGTTGGAAAACATGGCTGTGCTGGGCAGATACCCAAGGCAGACACCCACCCACCTGCTTCACTAAAACTCCTCTCTACCTCCCTCTCTCTCTCTCTCTCTCTCTCTCTGAAGAACACAAGAATAGCAACAAAACTAAAAAGAAACATTGGTGCACATGCACACTAACTCCAGAGACTCACACATACACACACACACAACTTGCCTACAAAGGATGCTGAACCACACCCAACTGGACCTGAGGTGAGGGCCCTGACCAAACTCTTCTATTTTCCCAACAGTCAGTTTGACTGCTTCCATAGTCTTAATGATCCAAATGAATAAAATATTCACACACTTATTAGTCAATACTCAACTTTTATGGTATCGGATGAAATGAATTCAGCTGTAATGGTTGTGCTCATTTGCTGTACAAATATAAACAGAGAGCTGCATGAAGTCTATTATCATTGATACGGTGGCTATGTCAGTAAGACAAACCTGGTTTTATCAGCTGTTATGTGAGCCTACAAGTATAAGCTGAAAATACACGAAGAGAATCTTACTTGTTTTGCTTATGAAAGGGACCTTAACCAGAGAATGAACATTTTTGAGGTAACTAGGACCAAGCAGAAAATTTCAGTTAGCCATTAACTTGGGAATTGATATTCATCAATTCCCTGAGGTTAGCAAATGAATTGAGAAATTGACCATATGGCTGACAATGCCTGGAGATGAAATCATGCCCCAAAAGTATCCTCAAAAGTTTATTTCTGTTTGTCTCCCATTACACCCTCTTATGCTGATTTACTTTCGATGTCACACACCTACAAGTAAAGATTGAAACTGTTTTCCTGTTTTTTTTTTTTTTTTTTACCTCCCTAATCAACTGCAAACAGAGGAATTCCAAGGGAAAGGCACAACACCTTGCTGATTATTAACTCACCTTCTTGCTTAAAGGAAAATTGTATCCACATTAGTTAGAGGTCCAAGTCAGGTATTTTTATGTTCTGGTGATGCTTGACTGAGATTATTGCCTTGAAGCTCTCCCTAGGAGATGAGGATTTCAACTCTGCAATTACACCAAGGGCTTGAAGCTGACCAGTCTACCATCTGCAGACTCCATGATGCCAAAGCACCCAGTCCATCATGGGACCCTGACATCTGACTCAGACCTTCTATTGATCCTGTGACCAGCCTCCCCCTTTTCCTGCAGGACAAAACCCTTACCTTGCCTTTCTGCCTCTTCCTCTTTATAAACTCCAGAGCAGAAATCAGAAGGAGGGATGATTCTAGCCTGCTCATTCCCCAGATGCCGATTATCTGAATAAACCTTCCAATCCTTGCACCAACTTGTGGACTTTCGAGTCATTTGTTTAGCATGAAGGGGCAAGCTGCCTGGTTGCCTGTAAAACTTACATATCCCCTAGAAGGGCCTTGCAATTTTTTAAGATGACATCAAAAAAATTTTACCTTGAGTTTAAATAGGAGCAAAAAATATAATTTCCAACATATTGTAAATAAAAACATTTTAAAATAAAATGAGAACAGCCCTCTTTTAAATATATGCAATGGACCCTAACTACCATAGCAATTTGATGCTGTCATAATCCATGTACAAAACACATGAACAAGTTCTTTAAAATTCAGAAATTTTAAATCATTTATTTTTCTCCCTGAATTCATATGTCCTTTCCACTTCACTCACTGAATTTTATCCTAATGGAATATATTTTTATGCTTGAAAGTCTTTTATTTTTCACCCTATCATATGTGAATATAAATTAATGTTTATTTTTATTTAATTTGATCATGAGGTTCTAAGTGTTAAAATTTGTCTTCTGCACTGAGTTATAATTAAATGTATTAGAAATATGCAATTGATCAAAACAAATATCTAATCGTCTTTGAAATAATTATTAATCATAAGAAGTAAAATTTTATTGGAAGTGCCTCTCTTAAAGCAATGAATGGTAAATATTTTTAATTATCTCATGTATTTGTGGATGAATATTACTTAATGATAAAAATGACAGAGGGTTCAGAATCCATTATTTCCCAATTTTTATTTTTCTTCATAAATGTAAGCAATGAGAAACCTTGTTCATGTATATTAGAAAATGGAAATGGAAAAAGGGTGGTTACAGTACCATCAGCCAATTATTTGAACTTATTCCAAGTTACATAGTGATGTGCCGTCAAAAAAAATTTAAGGATCTATCAGTTTATAACTTGATTACATCTGACTTCAATTTAATTAAAAGAAAAAAGTGAAATCCATTTGGTTTGTAAAAGAACTTATTGTTTAGTCTTTACTATCTCCTCAAAAAATATTTTAAATAATTATTTTGTTAGGCACCTCAAATTCTTTATATTCTGAGTTAGTGCCCTAAGGCAAGATCCCTAGTAGGTGAGCGGATGCCTTTCTTTTGTAAATAGGAAGTCAATTGCAAGAGGGTTGTGGAGAAAGAAAAGCCTCTAGGACATCTCCTCCTCCTTAGGCATATAATTTCAACAAAAATAATTTGTTAGTTGAGATCTGGAATTTTATTCTTTAAAGCTATTCATGCCAGACTACCTCTTGGAGAGTCTTCCTATCCCTCCAAGGGCACATGTACCCCAGTTTGAAGGCCACTGATGTACAGAATGCTGAATCCTAAAGCTTTTCCTAGAGCCCCTTTGTAACATGTATACCTGTAGGTAAGCTTGAGGCTTTGAAAGAACTCAATTCCCATTTGTTCACATTTGTAATTTGATTTGAAACAAGGTAAGTCTAACCCCCTGTGGATTGTTTTATTGTCATGATTTACATAGCCAAAAAAAGAAAATGAAATGTTAACTTTTTCTCCCCAAATGCTATCTTTCATTTCTCACAGCATGCTGTAAGCATTCTAAAGCAGTTTTAAAAGACAACATGCGAGAGCAGAAAAGTTACACATAATAAAGGGAAATTATTGGAAGTGCAGAATAATACAGTTTTTGAGGAAAAGAGAGAGGGAGGGAGGTGAAGGATAGTTATATATTTTTACATTCATTTATTTTATTTTGGAATGATTTCATTGTATATATTTAAGACATACAGCATAATGTTTTAATATATTTATACATAGTGAAATGGTTACTATAGTCAAGCAAATTAATATATTTATCATCTCACATAGTTGCCCCTTTCTGTGTGTGTTTATGTGCTAAAAGCATCTAAAATCTATTCTCTTAGCAAATTTCCCATATACAATAAAATATTATAAACTATAGTCCTCATGTTGTACTTTAGGTCTATAGGTTTATTCATCTTACATAACTGCAACTTTGTACTCCTTGACCTATGTCTTCCCATTTCTTCTCCTGCCCTGCCCTGGCAACAAACACCTTCTATTCTCTCTGTTTCTGTGTATTTGACTTTTTTTAAAATTTGATTTCTCATATAAGATCATGCAGTTGCAATATTTTTCTTTCTGTACCTGGCTTATTTTACTTGTCATAATGTCCTCTAGGTTCATTCATGTTGTAGCAAATGACAGAATTTCCTTCTAATTTGTGGCTAAACAATATTCCATTCTATCCTTTCATGGATACTTAGGTTGCTTCCATATCTTTGCTATTGTGAATAATGCTGCAACAAACATAGCAGTGCACATATCTCTATAAGATACCAATTTCATTTCCTTTGGACATTGTGAGAAATACCCTCACCTGTCCAATGCCAAAGGATGGACATGGAGACACGAAGTACAGCAAAGCAAGACTTTAATAACAGTCTTGCAAGATCGTGTGTCTGAGCAGGCACCCTGAAAAAGGGCTACAACAAGCAATTTATTCCCTAGTATGCGGGTCCCTCCCCCCAGTTCCTCATTGTCTGAGTACTACAGGATGCACAGTCATCCCAGATGATGCCTAAGATTTATTACCCCCTTGTAAGGAATTTGTCTGAGGGCTCAGGACAAGCCCATGAAAAAGGCCCACTAAAGCCCTGTGAAGGGAGAAACACCAGGGAATGAAGAAAACAAAAGGGGCTAGTAACTAATTACCATCTCAAAGAGAACTCTACCTGTTCAGTGACCCTCTGGGAATGGGCTAAACCAGTCAGACAACTTTCAGGCTGGGCCAGTTAAATACCTCTCTGAGCCAGTTAAACACCCTCAGTTAAGTCATTTCTAAAAATGAATCACTTAGATTATTTTCTTACAGATATATACCAAGAAGAGGGATTGTTGTGTCATATGTTAGTCCTATTTTTAGTTTTTTGAAGAACTTTCATACTCTTTTCCATAATGGCTGTACCAATTCACATTCTCACCCAGCAGTGTACAAGGGTTCCCTTTTCTCCACACCCTCTCCAACACTTATCTCTTGTCTTTTAAAAAATAGCCATCCTAACAGGTGTGAGGTGATGTCTCATTGTGGTTTTCATTTGCATTTTCCTTATGATTAGTGATATTGAACGTCTTTTCATATGCATTAAAGGTAAATATGTCTTCTTTGGAGAAATGCCTATTCAGGTCCTTTGCCCATTTTCTATTCAGGTCATTTGTTTTTTGGTTGAGTTATGTTAACTCCTTATGTATTTTGGATATTAAGCCCTTACCAGATATATGGATTGCAAATATTTTCTCCCAATTTGTAGGTTGACTTTTTATTTTGTTGACTGTTTCCTTTGTGTGCAGAAACTTTTTTGATGTATTCCTATTTGTTTATTGCCTTAGCTTTTGGTGTGGTATCTAAAAAAGTCATTGCCAAGACCAATGTCAAGGAGCTTGATCCCCATAGCTTTTTCTAGGAGCTTTATGGTTTCAGGGCTTACATCCACTTTGAGTTGACCTTTGCATATGGTGAAAGATAAGGGTCAAATTTCATTCTTTTACATGTGGAGATCCAGTATTCACAGCACCATTAATTGGACAGACTATCCTTTTCCCATTGTGTCTTCTTGGTGCTCTTGTCAAAAATTAGTTGACCATATATGCTTGGGTTTATTTCTCAGCCATTCATTTATTCATTACTTCATTCAATCCATATTTATTGAACACCTTCTCTATGCCAGGCACCTTTCTGAGAACTGGGAACATGGCAGTGTACAAAAAGACAGAGATCCTGGCCTTCATGGAGTTTGCATTCTAGTGGGGAAAGACAGACAATAAATTGTAAACATAATAAGTATGTGTACTTTATAGTGAGCTGGAAAGTAATATATGCTATGGATAAAAGAAAAAGTGAAGAATGTAAGGGGAATTGTGGCTTGGGGTAGAGAAGTGGTGGGTGGGAGTGGAAGAGGCAGATCATGAGGAGCTATGTAGGCCACTGTACAGAACTCTGGCTACATTGTAGGTAAAATCAGAAGTCATTACACATTTTTGTTTGTTTTGTTTTTATCATGGAAGTAACACGACCTGACATATTTTAAAATAGTCACTCTGGCATTCTTAATTTGTTCCCTCTTTAGGAAAATAAATAAGCTGAATCAATGACATTTACGTAAATGAAGCACATACAGGAGATTAGTTATTTCCAGCTCCACCCTCACTCCGTTCATGGAGCACTTACTGAAAAGTGTTTATTGAGGAGCATGTTTTGAGGACCACTATATTTCAGGCACTGTACCAAATGTTAGTGGGTAGAAATGCTATATCTCTCTCTAAGAAAGGCACATCGTATGTTAGTATGTTAAAGACATAGGATTGTTACCCTCAAAGAATTCATAGTCTAGTGGGAGAAACATAAATGTAAACAGACACAAACCAAAATACTAGGAAGAGCTGTAGTGGAGAGGACATTCAGATATTCTCCAAGTTTGGGTGGTACCTTAAAAATAGGCCCAAGAACTATTTATTTTAGGAAAATATTTTATCCCTTTAGAGAATAAAGCATACTTAGGTTTGTGTGACTGATAATCTTTATTGTAGCATAGAAAAGAGTATAGGAGAAAATTCTATGGAAAATGTATTGGAAAAGTCTTTTTTTTTTTTTTTTTAAGGCTAGAGTTATTCAGATGGACTGTTACTGATTTAATGTCCCAGAATTTTCTTGATTTTGGACTTGACTGTGACAACTTCATATTTGTACCATCAGTATCTGGTAAAATGTCTATAATAAAGCAGATGTTTAATGTTTGCTAAACTGAACTAACAATGTATATCTATTTTTCCCAAAATGGAGTCTTACAGAGCACAGAGCACTATTCCAGAAGTTGTTAACTATTCTGTGGTCAAAAAGTGTGTGATATGCTATCTTCTACATCTCTCTCTAAGAAAGCCACATTGTATATTAGTATGTTAAAGTCTTTCAAAAGACTTACCATAAGAAATCCGTGAAAGATGTTGTACCTAGTTGTCGGGTCCGCCGCCAGCCAAACCGAACAGCCCTAGGCTCGTTCCTTTTGGTGGGCGAGCAAACGGCCTGGATTCCTCTTTCCCTCCTTTCCCCTTTGGAAGGAGATGGGGGAAGAGAGCCAGGAAGAGAGGTGAGCACACTGTCGGCCCCAAACCAGCCCGGTTAAAGGACACTCAGACGCGGCGGGGGTTCTGTCGAGCAGTTCTGTTTATTATCACACAAGCACTTGCTTTTAAAGGCAAATGGGGAAGGGAGGTTTTTTACATAATCTTATCAGCTTAAAGGTCAAGACCATGCATCCTGTCTCAATGCCTAGCTATTGCAACCACGAGTGCGGAAGCGCGTATTTGGCCAATAAGGGCTAAGGCAAGGTTCCCGCAGACACCCCCACCCTACTTCCTCCTGGCGCTGTCTTAGGCTGCCACATTAATACGCCCTTGTGGGCCCATAATGGCACCACTTGTAATGTCACTTAAGGTGGCGTTAGTTTTTAAGGCCCGACATCTCCCCCTTTCTGTTTTAATAAGGCAGCTAAAGGCAGCTAACCTTCCCAGCCTCGCCTCCATTCCCTCTGGTGGCTGTGCCTGTCTTAGGTTGTTTCCCTCTGGAAATCTTACCTGTCATTGACTATCCAGCCAAGCAGGGGCGGGGCGGAGCCTTAGAGATTGGTGTTGATTTCTTGAAGGGCCATATTGACCCAAGGGCTGTCAGGGCTTTCATTATGGGCCACCTCCTCTACCACCTGGGTGACCATGACAAGAAAAGTGGTGTTGCGCCTTATAAGGGACACAACCTGGCGAATGGCGTAAGGCCCCAAGATGAAAAAGGCTAGGGGGCCTGCCAGGGAGGACAGCAGGGTGGTGAGCCATGGGGAACTTAAAAGCCAGCTTTGGAACCAATTACTATTGGCTTCGTGTTCTTTTTTTTTTTTCTTTCTAATCCTTCTCTAAGCTTAGCTAGGGAAACATTTACAACTTCAGAGTGGTCAGCGTAGAAGCAACACTCTTCTTTGAGGGCAGCGCATAATCCTCCTTGCTGTAAGAACAACAGGTCTAGTCCACGTCGATTTGGTAAAACAACTTCAAAAAGTGATGTTAGTGATTTTTTTTTTTAAATGTGATACAGACACCTCCAAGCAGCCAAGATCTATGTCTCCCTAAGGAAAGCTACCAGTTGATGTGCCAAGGCTATTCCGGCGGTCCCAGTACCCGCTCCAATAACTCCCAAGAGGGAGCTGATGGCCACCGCAGCTGCCCCTGTGGCCCGCTTGCTTTGGGTCCACTTATTTCGGGTTTTTGGGGGCGGTGAGATTTGCCACAGTGCTGCAAAAGTGTTTGTTGGCACCTACGCAGGAACCATTGCCAAGGACCCGTGGGAAGGTGAGTCCGGGGTTGGTGGCATTGGGCAACACTACTGCTTGATTTTTCTCTGCCTGCACATGGTACTCTTCCTTAAAGAAGGCGCAGAACTTGATAAACAAGTTTTGGCGGGGGGGGGGGACAGCCTTCCAGAGCATTTTCCACACTTGGGTTGTGAAAGGTTGGTGCACTAAACCCTGGAGGATGGTTTCTGCCCATAGGAAATTGGGCCCATCCTCTGCGACAGCCTTTTTCAGCTCTTTAAGGTGATGAGCTTCCCAAGGGTAGCAATCACGCAGTGTTCACGAGCGCGGAAGCGCGTATTTGGCCAATAAGAGCTAAGGCAAGGTTCCCGCAGACACTCCCACCCTACTTCCTCCCAGCGCCGTCTTAGGCTGCCACATTAATACGCCCTTGTGGGCCCATAATGGCGCCGCTTGTAATGTCACTTAAGGTGGCGTTAGTTTTTAAAGCCCGACACCTAGTGGTTACTAAACTTAAAGAAACATGAAACAAATTGCTTTCCACAGAATAGTAGTTGACATAACACCGGTTTGGAAAACGTTGATATCAGCAGTCTCTTTTCTGTCCCACCTACTTAACACAGGCCAACTGTGCAATTGTGTGGGTGTGTGTGTATGTACCCTAAAATCAATTAGGTATAGAACATTAAATGTCAGGATCTGCTTGCTAATTAGTGAAATAGCTTACCCCAATTTTAAGAAATCTTAGTCTTCTGTCATTCTGTTTAGAAAACTCTGAATGTAATTAATTTGCTTTTGGAAAGGTTATGATTTTTCTGAAGCAAAGAAATCCTCCATGTCCTGGATTAATGTTTAAACCAATTCTTTAAACTAATTATTCTTCTTTAAATTATTCTTTAAACCAACAGTCCATAGGGGCTAAAATTTGCCGGCCAGTCTGCACTGGACTAATGCCAATAAATAATAAATGTTGACTTATAAAATGGATTCATTAAAGTCTCTGTTGGTTCAGTGTTTTGGGTGTGCTCTTTCAGGGAATTTATTACTATTATCTTTTCTACATGACATAAGTTTGCCCTTTATCTTTTGAAGAATACAGTCATTGTCGGATTAATTTTCACATCAACTTATTGACTTTTGTCTAAGCATAAATATCATTTAACTACTCATATGCTTTTTGTTAAGAAAAAGAAAATCTTATTTATTTTGAAGTCAGTTTTCAGAAGTGTCATATTTCTGCTTCCAGCCTTGCTTCTCTCCAATCCATTTTCTACCCTTCAGCCTGAGGAAGCTATCTAAAATATTAGCCTAACTATGTAACTCTTCTGCTTAAAACATTTCAATGTCCTTCCTATTATCTACAGAATGAAGTCCCAACATGATCTATGCGATCTTACATGGCTTGGATCTGTCTGCATCTTTTGCTTCATCTTTTACCACTCCTCACTTGCTTTCCTTACTTTGACCACACAAAATGCCTGTAGTCGCCCCTATGTTCTGTGAGCTCTCACTTTTGTCTGAGCTATTCCTTCTATCTTGGATACTTCTATACCTATCTTCTCTTCATCTAATTAGCCCCATAAATATTCAATGTCCTCTGCTAATGAGACAGGATAGGGCTAGCCCTGTGAACCATACTGACTCCATTTTCCCTGCAGAGGATATTTTGTTACTTTTCTACTCCTCAGACATGAGACCACACCAGGACACATGATTACTCCATGGCCCTGGATAAAAGTATCTGAAAGAGACCATTTGTGCTTAACTGCCCTGTTAAAATAAACTGAGATAAGAAGGCAACAGATATTCACTGAGCTGCAAAACCCCCTCAACAAGGCTTGTTTTCCATAATTGTAAAAATTGAGTTACAGATTAACCTTAAGACCCCTTTAGGAGTTCCCACATGTGTACAAAGCTTCAAGGTGACAGCTGTAATGATCCTCCTGAAGTGATGATAATGAAGAACACCATAATCTTGGACCTAATGAGCAGGTACAAGGACCAAAGCCCTAAATGAAAGTGTGCCCATCACGCAGCCAAGAAGAATAGAATGGACCACCTCCAGAGGTGCAGAATGATGACTATGGCCTGCACCCCTCAACCCCTTTACCTATAAAGGACCCTGAACAGCTACCCTCAGGGGCTAGCTTTCTTGTAGCTACCTCCTTTATGTGTAAGTCTGTCTCCTCTTTTAATAAAGCATTACTTGTTTTACTACTGGGTGCATTGTTCATTTCTATGACTTTGGGACCCAAGAGCCTAATTTGATAACACTAAGATGTCACTTCTTCAGGGTAACTTTCCACAACCTCCAGGACTAGAATGTTCCCCCCAAAAGCATTCCCATAGCATTCTTCATACCCCCTGTCATTGTATCTATCACACTCTATTGAAATGGTCTGTGCACAATATCATTTTCATAATTATCTGAGAGAAAGAAATGAGTATCGTAATGTACATTTCAACTGAAGTAAAGAAAACAAGAATACTACTCTTTATTTCTTAAATTGAAAGCACTTCTTTTAAGTGTTTATTTACATTTTACATTATTACTTAATTGGAGTTAGCTTCTTGATAATTTCTTCCAATACCATTAAGACAAAATGCTTATTTATGGATAGACTTCTTCAGGGAAAAAAAAAGTACACTAATTATTTTGCTTCCTTTTGGGAAAATGAATGAGTCTTAAAGGAGGGAATAAAGAGTAGAATTTTGAAAATTTAGCTAACAGCACATCATTCTACCCAGATGAAAAAAGGATTGATCAGGTTGCTAAGCATTTTAGCAATGTTTGAGACTAGCGGAGATTGAATTATAATCAAATTGTATAGAATCCTGACCTCCTCAGAGAAAATGTCTTCTTATGTCACAAGGGGATGACACAATTGAATAAAAGCTCAACATTGGTGTTTTACTAGAGCAACTTTAGTGTGTATTCAATTGTCATAGATTAATCATTTTTATTTCCATCCAAACCTGTTTTTCTTCCTGTCATTTTTATTCTGGTTAATGTCACCATCATCTAAGCTACAGAAACTTACAATTTATCCTTGATTTATTTTTCCCTTATCACTTACATTCAGTCACTCCGTAATTGCCTGTCAATTATACCTCCAAAATGATTTCTTCCCTTTCATTGCCAGTACTGCTATCCTATTAAAGGCCTTTATCATACCTTTAGTGAGTCTCTTACTGGCTATTCTACTCCAGAATCATACCACCAAAACAAAAATCACCCTTCATAGCATAATGGTGAAGAGTATGTACTCTAGAACCAGTGTGTCTGAGTTTGTCACCCTGTTTTTGCCACCAGCTGTGTGATCTTGGACAAATTATCTAACCTCTCCATATCTCATTTTCCTTATCAGCAAAATGTGAATCAAAATAGAATCTATCTGGTTGGATTCTTCTAAGTATGAAAAACTATACAGAAATACAGCAAGCCCTTGAACAACATAGGTTTGAACTGCTCAGGTCCACTTATACACAGATTTTTTTCAATAAATATATTCAAAAATTTTTGGTTAGTTATGTCACAAATGCCAAACACTTAACCAAACACTTAAGTAGCCTACCTAACAGTAGGCTATTAGTAGGCTATTATTAGTTAAATAGTTAAGTACTTAAAATACTTAAGTTAAAATACTTAAGGGCTTAACAACTACTTAAATAAAGACCAGGATCCCACCCCTCTCTCCCGAGGGGCTCAGGCCCACAGTGCAGGACTCCTGCAACCCAGAGGAAAGCATATGATGTAATTACGTAGTGTTATGTGTGCATTGTCGACTGCATCAGGGTCGGTGCCCCTAACCCCTGCGTTGTTCAAGGTCAACTGTACATAACAATTAGAACAGTGCCTAGCACATAAGAAATGCTGCATGTGTATGAGCTAATGGTAGTATTGATGGTAGTAAAACCTATCTGGGCTTATTATGCCCCTGCTTAAACACCTTGGTGTTTGCTCATTGCCTAGGTGCACATTCCTTAGCATGGTGTAATAGTCTATTTTCTGTCCCTGATAACAGAATATCTGAAACTGGGTATCTATAAAGAAACAAAATTTATTTCTTACAGTTTGGGATGCTGGGTAGTCCAAGGTCCAGGGAACATACCTGGTGGGGGCATTCTTCTTGATGGAGGCTCTGTACAGAGTTGTCAAGGTGATGCGATGTATCATATGGCAAGCATGAGCAAGAGACCTAACCTGTTCACTTGCTGTCCTTATAAAGCCATAAGAACCACTCCCTGATAACCCATTAAGCCTGTTACTCCATGAAAGGATTAATACATTCACAAGGGCACAGTCTTCTTGTGAATGTAATCACCTCTTAAAGGACCCACCTTTCAAATACCATAATCGGATTTCCCACCTTCTTATTGACACGTTTGCAATGGGGGTCAAGCTTCAGTGAATTTTGGGAGGACATTCAATCCACAGCACATGGTATGCAAGACTTTTCACAAACCATCTACAACTGATGAATTCCAATTTCATTTTTACCTACCAAATAGTTTGCATTCTAGCCACAACGAACTAATTGACATTCCTGAACAAAACATCTACTTTTCTAGAATTTCACCTGGAAAACCCTTATCTATCCTTAAAGGTGCACTTCTAGTGCTACCTCTTATCTATAAAGTTAAATAATTCATTCTGTACTTACCCTGAAACAGAATTAATTGCTATTTTCTTTGTAATCTCAATAGTACTTTATTCATTCCTCTAATATTCACTCAACAAGTATGTATTGAAAACCTATTACGTGCCAGGCACTGTTCTAGGCACCGGAGTAATAGCACTGTGTTGCAGGGAACCCTAAGCATTTTCTAATTGTTAAGCTTTCCCTTTTCCACCTGAGAAACTGTTTTAGAAACTCTATGCTCCACTGTAGACTCTGGCCCCTGCCATTTACCCGGCTTGCTTCCTGGGCCCTCCCTCTATGAGATAACAGCACTCTCACACCCCCCAGGGGCCAGAGGCAAATTAGGCTCCTAAAGTGACCAATGGACTGTGTCCCACAATCAGCCAATCCAAATTAGCAGGGCAGCATCCTTCATTTACATAAGACGGCCTGAATGGGAACCTCAGAGGGAAAAGGGCGGGAATTTAGGCTATATAAGGGGGTCTTTTCCTTTGTTCTGGGAGACACTGGTTTAGGCGTTCTTACTCCCCAGTGCTGTCCTTGCTTGAAAGCAAAAAGAGGTGCTGTAACACTGAACAAAGAGCTGCAACACTAAATTAAAGAGCTATAAAACTACAACACTGATGCCAGTCTTGGATTTCTCTATGCGTTTGCCCCACAACAACTGATCAAAACAAAGTCTCTTTTCTTATTCTTTAGGGAGATACAGACAATAAACAAATATATAGTTTGATGATAAGATCTTCAGAGATACATAATAGAGAGTAAAGAGGATATAAAAATGGAGTGCCTATTTTATGATTTTCATCCAAGCAAAGAAAGTGATCAGGAAGGAGAGGAGCTCAGCAGTGGCGAAATGCTGCTGATACATTGAGTAGCAGAGAGATCGAGAATTGACCACTGGCTTTTTCACTTGCATTTCACTAGTTATTTACTCATGCGTCTTTCTCATTAGACCATATGGTCTTCTAGAACCCCAATAGGTGAAATCTGTGCTAGATACACTGTGGATACTCTGTAAATATTGATTGAATTGACTCAAATGATCATGCCGTTTGAGTATCTCACTGAAAGCCTTTGTCACAGAAGCAAAGATATTTCTTTGTCAAATTTTTCAGTAGTTTATAAGATATATACACAAGGCCAAAGTTATTAAGTAACAAAAATAAAATTTAAGAAATGGGACATTTGGATTCAACTGTGTAACTTAGGACAGGATACACATATCTTCTATACAATTTATAAAGAGATAATAGAATAAACTGCATTGCAATTTTTGGAGATCTTTCAATCACTATGAGCACTTTGAAAGATAATAAGACTCTCAAGCTAGAGAAAATGCCGCAGAGGTCAACTGCAAGAGTTACCTGCTCAATGTTAAATTTTATTTTCTTCAACCAGATTGTAAAATCCTCCTATATACTATAAACATAGCAAGCTTAAGAAATACATGTTGGATTCAGACCTTTATATTGTAGTCATCTATTTTTCTGTTACATATTGAATCAGAGTTTGGAAGCACTTGCCAGATGAGATATTTTCATTGTATATTATCAAGTTCTTCTAGTTCTTTAAAGCTTTGATGTGGGTAGTCATCATACTTGGCCTTCTTTACTTAAACTTCTGAAGATTCACGTCTAACTTTTGTAGGCCAGACTATGTGTCTAGCCTATTTAAAATACCACTTTGATAGAGACAGACATCAACAAGATGGTGAGACAGGGCCCTCTAGCACTTGTTCCATGGTCCCATCCCCCCTCCACCCGCTGCAGAACATCAGTTCAAACAACTATCCACACAATCCATGCATGAACAAAAATAACTTCACATGAGTTAAGGAAATTAGGTGAGAGATTACAGCACCAGGGTATAGCACAGAAATAAGATCCACTGAAGAGGGTAGGAAGGACAGTTATACATTATCCACATCACCCCTCACCCAAACCCAGGCACCACAGTGTGGAGAGAGATATCCTCCTTTTGGGGTAGGGGGAGGGAAGTGAGCACCAAATTTGCCTTGGACACCAACACCACACCTGCCCCAGTAAAACCCCAGTGCTGGGCATGCCTCCAGGGCTCCAGACTCCAGGCTGGTACCCACAGAATAAGGCTCCAGGCCCTCCCAATGCCAGGCCAGATCCCACAGCCCCAAGCTCCAGGCCTGTGCTGAGGGCATAGTTAGGAGAAACTTAGCAGCCTCAGGCTCTGAACGGAGCACTGCCCCCCAGGGCAACACCAGCAGCTCCAGGCTCTGGATTGCCTCCCAGCATTGAGCTGGCTCCCACAGCTGCAGGCTTCAGGCCCATCCCAGCACCAGGTCGGCTCTCCTGGCCTCAAACACTGAACAGGCACTCATTGACACAGGCTCCAGGCCTGACCAGAGCCAGGCCTGTCCCCATAGCCCCACCGCCCAGGCTGTCCCTCGCAGCCCCATCCTCCAGCAGACCCAAGGAACAGGCCTGTCCCAGTAGACCACACATCATATTGTACTTAATACGTATATACAATTTTGTCAATTAAAAAATAAATATAGTATAAATAAAATATCCTATTAAAATGGAAGCACTAGCTATTCACACTGGATTTGCTTTCTAAATCCTTCAGATATAGATTCTTTTGTATTGAATAATGAAGTACAATCTCTTCCAAAGCAGGTCTTGCCCTTATGCAAAAACCTATGTACTCTGGCTTTCAGAAAATGTTTTTATTTGAAGAAATTTTTGAAAAATATTATACATATGTTCTCACTACAATCTTCCTTTTACTTTCTTTGCCACTTGAGACTGATAATTTCCTTGAACAGGCAAATCATGATTAAACCAAGGAGGTACACTCCATAGAATATATTTTTAAAGGTGTTTGGTGTCATTATTATAGCTGGCTCTTTGAGCAAAATTTGCAGTGATAAGGAGTTCATTCAAATTTCAAGTCTTGCCCATGAGTGCTTGGTTCAGTCATGTTCTAGTGGATTTTCTTATTTGAGTAGCTGCATATTAGTTCAAAAATAATTTTTAATTGTATTGCCTTTTAATCACAAAAGTAATGTATGTTCATTGCAGAATATTTGAAAAATTCAGAAAAATAGAGAGAATATGATACAGAGATACCACTTGTTAGCATTTTGGTATGTCTTCATTAGTGTTTTTTCTATGCACTTTACACAAACTTAAAAATCACAATTCTGCTCATACTTACATATTGCTTTGTAACATACTTTCTTTTAATAAATACATCTATATCACTAAACATTTCTAAAAAGAGATATTTATGATGACCCATAAGTCTTAATGTTTCATATTCAGTTTTTAATTTTTTAATGAATGTATTCAAAACCACAAAGTTTCCTCTAAATAATATACATGAATTCTTAGTCTCCTGATATTTGGGCATTCAGATTGCTTCTATTTTTTCTTATTATAAGCTATAACAAAGATAGTTTTTTAAAAATCATCTTTATTGACTCCTATTAGAGAATTACTCTATATAATTTATTCAGGATGGTTTTAGACATCCCCTTTGCATTAAAATACTATTCTTGGACTTGCTATAGTCAGTTGACTTCTATGTCTTTGAGAAAGATATACATTTCTAAAATTTGTTGTTTAGATTCCCTTGATGCAATATTTTAAGATATTGTGGTATGTGTTTTTTTTATTTCTTAAATTTTAAGTGTTCTTGCTGATATTTAATTTTTTATTGATGTATAATTTTATGTTTGGCCCCAATTAGCCCTGTATTTTGAAAATAATGAAATTTAAAAGTAGATTGGGTGGTATTACAAATTGGGAAAAGAGATGGGAAAAAGATAAGTGGAGGTTGGTTGATTGGCTTCTGTAAGGTTTTAACACTATACAAATGATCATAAGTGATGTACATTTAAGTTAGCTTTAAACTCTGAGAAAAAAGTTTATTTCCAAGTATATTTTGTAGCTACATATCATAAGATTTGAATAAATGAATTGCTTTTCTTTTCGAAGAGTATATTTTGGATTATTGTGTAGTGGAAAGACCATTACACAGATGAGACAATTCACCAAGCAATCTTTTAATAATTTTGCCTATGTTTTCTTATAGGGAGAGAATAACATTTTCTTACCATATGCTATGCACTTTGCAATTCACTTATATGCTTTATCTTACACAAACCTTAAACAGTCTTATGAGGCAAATACAATTATTCTCAGTTGCAGCTGAAGAAACTGAGGCCATTTTACAGAAATTAATTAGCTTGTGATAGATATCTGAGACAGGAAATAGTAGAGATGAAATTTGAGCCCAGGTGGCTAATTCCAAAGAGTAGCATGTTTAATCACTCTTTCATACAGTCTTTCTAAAATATGCTGGTAAGGCCAAGGAGAACAATCAAATCTATGTGGCAATTATTAATTATCACTGATAGGCTTTCTGATTTAAATACTGAGCATTTATATGAGTCCACAGCAATTCTAGGATGCTAATAGATCAATATCCTAGAACTACTAGTCTGAGAATTAGAACATGGACTGGGGTGGATTAACCAAAGTAAATGCCATTTTATAAATCCCCTGTCAGGCAACCAGTTAACTACTCATGGGAACTTCTCAATTACTCACACAACTTTCTTCTCAAATACACTTGACTGAAATAAGCCAGGCACAGAAAGACAAATACTTCATGATCTCAATTATAAGTGGAATTTAAAAAAGTCAAACTCATAAAAGCAGAAAGTAGAATGGTGATTACCAAGGGCTGGAGAGGGGAGATTGGGGAGATGTCCATCAAAGGATACAAAATTTCAGTTAGATAGGAGGAATAAGGTCAAAAGATCTCTTGTATAACATGGTGACTACAGTTAATAACAATGCATCATATACCTGAAAATTGCTAAGAGTAGATTTTAAGTGTACTCAACACAAAAAATAAGTACGTAAGGTAACGCATGTGTCAAATAGCTTGATTTAGTTATCTCACGATGTCTATATATTTTAAAACATAATGCTGTATACCATAAATATATACAATTTTTATTTGTCAATTAAAATGCATAAATAAAAACAAAAAAATCAAAAGATGTAATTGAGAAGGAGGGAGTATCTTTACTAATAAAACCACCTTTTCAAATGAAAGCCAAAGATCAAGAAGAAACAGGCCTTGTCATAGGTGACTCTTGGCAGGGTTTCTCTCTAGAGAGAGAGAAAAATGGAATCCATTGGCACTACAGAGTGTATAACAGATTGCACAATATCTGCCCTAGTCAGAAAATTAAACTGGTCTAGAAAGCAGTGATTTCTTCTACATATCTTCCTAGAAATAGCAGAAAAACAAATCAACACAGACACTTTGAACTTCCAAGTTATTCAATATGCAAAAAGTGTTGGTTGGCAAAATGTTTAGCAAAAAGTACAAATAAATAAACTTATTGTGCTTGGGTTTTTTTATTTTCAGATTTGCGTCAGAAGAATAATTTATTGTTTACCTGTTAGGGAGTCTTGGTCTTTTCAAGCCAGATAAATTTAATTTTTCTCTAAAATTTTAAATTATTTCTTCCATCCAAAAAAAGACCACATCATTAACCTCAAAGGAATGCTAATAAACAAAAATAATTTAAAAGCTTTATTAAGTTCAATTAATTGGTTGTAAAAACCTAATTTTGTCATGCTTTGCTAACCAGTATATTATGAGTAATTTCGATGCTCTCCAATTCAGTTCAGCAAACAGGTTTTGCATAGTAAAGCAAAAATTGAGTTGTCTTGGTAATTACCAAAATCATTGGCCTGTTTGGTGTTTGTGATAAATTGTTTAATTAGCTTTTTTATTGCATTCCAAGTTTCATTGCTATAAAACAAACATAATTTATTTTTCTGTATAAATTAATATATCCACAATTCTGACTTTCAATGTTTACAGCAAATCTCAAATAACCTTTTCATTTAACAAAATTACTATAGTGCGCTTAATAATAGCTTCAGACACTCATCTTACAGTTTGGATATTATTGAGATAGGCATAATCATAAGTTTCTGTCAAACAGAAGATTATTATTCAAAAGATTTAGGCTTATAATATGAAATCTTATTTATTCCTTGCTCATCCTAGCATGGTATTAAACTCTGTGGGTCAAAAATCACATCATAACAGTCAGGAAATGGCTATTTATGCCACATGCACTTGTGACAAGTAGCATATTTACAAGGTTGTTTGTCAGTCTTGTGATACTACTTGAAATTCATGCTTCTGATTTGTCTTGAAAGACAAATCCTCATTTCAGTGTAAAAGTACTGGGTACATATTCATATATAAACACTGGCTTATAGAGTATAAGCTGTACTTTTGAAATGTAGACAAAAAACCTCATGAGTTCTACAGAATTTGAATAAGTGTATTTCAATAAATTTAGGAATCTTATACCATTGAAATGTTCAGCTCTGTCTTCTTAATGCATGAATTGTAAATAAAACTTTTTGAAGGTTAATTAACTTCTTTTGGCCACAACCTGGAGGAATCCAGGCAATTGGTACTTAAAATATGTGAATAGAAGACAACGTAGAGTAATCACCAATGACAATTTAACCATAAAGACAAGATTCCTGTATCTAGGAGGTAATTACTACCAATTATTGAATATTTGCTATGTGCCAGGCACAGTGCTAGGCATTTTTCAAATCTTATCTCTAAAATTCTAGGAAAAGTTTTATGAAGTAGACATTATTGGGTATATGTCCACACAAGCAAAGATATGTGGACATTAGCATCCCTATTTCATACTAGTAATTGACAGGGGATATAAATCCATATTTGGACACAAGGCCTTTGTTTTTGCTACTATGCCTTGCTGTAGTTTTCTACTTAAACATGATCTAAATCAAAGAAATCCCAAAGCAGTGATAAGACATGGAGTTTAATTTGAAAAATATGTTCATTCACAAAGTAGTTGCAGTGTGATATAGCCAGTGTTTCGTTTATTTAACATGTATTCATGGCACCTTTTAAAAGTATAAGTCCAGTGGAACAAGAACCTTAGATGAACCCAAAGAATTATGATTCTGATTCTTTTTATATTTGTTAAAAGACACCTACATACTAGAGCTGAGCAAAGTAAAGAAAAGAAAAGAAAAGAAAAAAGATTTGGTTTCATACCTGAATTAGGAAGCCATTGGTATAAGGGGTCCTTCACACCATTTGGAGCCAGTGCTGATGGATATATGTGTCACAAAGTGGACATTGGGGTCCATCTTCAGTTGGTTTGTGGATGATTCTTGTTCTTGTAAAGCAGTAGTCTCCAATCTTTTTTGTCCTATTGTTGGGAAAATAGAATAGTTTGGTCAGGGCCCTTGCCTCGGGTCCAGTTGGGTGTGGTTCAGCATCCTTTGTAAGCAAATCAAGAGCGCGTGCTTGTGTGTGTGTGTGTGTGTGTGTGTGTAGTTACTGTGCATGTGCACCAATGTATCTTCTTAGTTTTGTTGCTATTCTTGTGTTCTTCAGAGAGAGAGAGAGAGGTAGAGAGTAGTTTGAGTGAAGCAGGTGAGTGGGCATCAGCCTCAGGCATCCACCCAGCACAGCCATGCTTTCCAACCTATGGCTCCAAGGATCTGTTTGGCTGGTTACCTAGCTCATAGACCTGTGTGAAGGGGTCTGGTGACCCAGCCTGGCATATGAAGGGTTTGTGACCCAGTCTGAATGGACTTGAGGGGTCTGGTAGCTCCAGACCCAGCCCTAGCTCAACAATCGGCCCAGTCGACAGGATTACTGGCAGGTAAAAGAGCCCAACAACTGGCATGGTCATAGAGCTAGACAATTGGCATAGTCAGGGTAGGATTAAGACTACCACAATTTGACATGGTCTGTGGCAGGATTCTGAGCAGGTACAAGAGCCGAAAGCCCTTGGAAGGGGGAAATGTAGCTACTTGTGAATGTGCTCTGCCTTATGGCCACTTTCCTGTTGACCAGAATCTGGTTGCTGCACACTGTACTGCAAAGCAGCATAGATGCAAACCCCTTGGGAAGGGGAGGAAATGTGGTTGTCTTTGAGCTTGTGGTGCCCGGTGGCCACTTTTCTGCTGCCTAGAGCCTGGCTACTGTTAACTATGCTGCATACTGATTGACATTTGTGGCAGAAAGCAGAGTTGTTGGAAGCATGGATAAATGTCCTGGAGGATGATGTGCAGTGACTGGCCACTCCTGTCGCTCACGCCAGGGAAGATGACCAACCCAGTGGTGAGTTGGGGAAAACTGTGCATCTCCAGGCACAATCTGTTGTGCAGGAGAAATTGAGACAGTAAAGCAGCAGAAACAGGGAGAGCCCCTGGCTGCTGCAACTATGAGATCTAGGGGTGGATGGTATAACACACTTTAGACACTATGTGGTAAATGCATGTTGCATTTGTCTGAAGGCAAATGGCTTGGAGGGTGCTACTTAAACCCAATGGCCAGCTGGGTGCCATAAAACCCGAGAAAAGAGTGCCACATACAGATGGGAAGATGACCTGAGGATGGGTGCCACTGCAGAATTTCAAGAATGTTTTCACCTGGTGAAAAGTTGGAAAAGTTAGTCTCCATTACTATACACCTGTCTCTGTGGCAGCAGTTACAGGAGAACCACAGATATGCAGAGGAGCAGGGCAGCCACTCCTCGATGGACTGGGAAAATACAGCTGTTTGAACTGTGTGGGCAAATACTGCAAAACTGCCTGAGACTGAGTGAGTAGCCAGTGTAAGCTGAACTGACTGAAGTAATTCAAAGGCAAGAATATAAAGGGAAGCAGAGCATAAAGATTTGGAAAATTTGCAGCTGGCCATGTGGTAGAGAAGTGGAGAGCAGGAGGCAAAATGCAAGGGTGAAGCAGATAAACTGTTTGCTAAAAAAATTATCTTGATGGTGAGGCAGCCAGATGCTAAGAGCCAAGACAATGGGGAAAAAGTCCCTAAACACATTTGAGAAGTCTGGATGGGTGCCCCACCCATCACAGGCCCTGAGGGCATTTGAAGTTTGGGAGAGTGCCCCTCCCATCCTAGGAGAACTGAGTTTGTTCTGGAGGGTAGACCTGAGATGTCATTGCCCTTGGCAAACTGCTCCCTGCCTCCCAGCCGTTTTGGCTGGAGCAATTCTGCCTCAGCACCTCCAAAGAAAAAAAGCCAAAAACCTCAGTGGTGTTCACATGGTGTTAAGTTTGGATGCCAGCAGCATGTGAGAGCAGTGGAGGCACGGTAGCCTCCACCTAGATTTTGGAAGATGTATGAATAAGCTGAGGGACTCAGGCGGAGACCTGCTGCAGGGGTGGAGCTGCTGTGGAGATCATCTATGGAGCAGTGTGGAGCAGAAAAGTGCAGTCGGAGCCCCCATAGAGAACCCCCACTGAGGAAATGTCTAGTGGAGCCAGGATGGCGGGACTGGTGCCAAGAGCCCAGAACCATGGGGCTGCTGGCAGTGTGCAGTGCCAGCCTGGAAAAGCCACAGGCACCAGGGCAGCTCAATGGTCTGCACTTGGCAGAGCTGTAGGAGTGAGGTTGTTCAATGCTTTAGGGGTCCAGATCCACAGTGTGCTTAATGTTTGCCATTTGGGTTTTGGATTTGTTTGGGGACTGTTTTCCTTTCTTGTCCTGCCTTCTGGAATGGGAATGTGTGCCCAATGTCTGTCCCACTGTATCTTGGAAGTAGATAAACTTGTTTTTCACTCTTTACAGGTTCGCAGCTGGAAGGACTTTTGCGTTTGGTCTCAGAAGAGACTTTGGACTTTTGAGTTGGTGCTGCAACAAGCTAAAGACTTTTGGGACTGGGATGGAATGTGTAATGTGTGAATGTAAGGGTCATTTATTCTTGTTAAGGGAATGTTGTGCAAGATTCTGAACACATAGATTGTACAGCAAGGACCCTGAAGGGGTGGATTGTTGGGAAAATAGAATAGCTTGGTCAGGGCCCTCACCTTGGGTCCAGTTGGGTGTGGTTCAGCATCCTTTGTTAGCAAATTGCGTGTGTGTGTGTGTGTGTGTGTATTTAGTGTGCATGTGTGCCAATGTATCTTTTTAGTTTTGGTGCTATTCTTGTGTTCTTCAGAGAAAGAAAGAGGGAGAGGTAGAGAGGAGTTTTAGTTGAGCAGGTGGGCAGGCATCTGCCTCAGGCGTCGACCTCAGGTGTCCAACCGATGCAGCCATGCTTTCCAACCTATGGCTCCAAGGACCTTTTGGCCAGTTACCTAGCTCATAGACCTGCGTGAAGGGGTCTGCTGATCCAGCTTGACATGTGTGGGGTCTGGTGACCCAGCCTGGTGTATGAAGGGTTTGTGACCCAGTCTGAATGGGCTTGAGGGGTCTGGTAGCTCCAGACCCAGCCCTAGCTCAACAATCGGCTCAGTCGACAGGATTACTGGCCGGCAGGTAAAAGAGCCCGGACAACTGGCGTGGTCGCGGAGCTAGACAATTGGCATCATAAACAGGATTAAGAGCTTTATGCCTATAAACTCTTTTGAGAATCTGGGAGCTATAAACCCTTTCCTCAAGGGAAAAATTATACACAGTCATGCATCGCTTACTGGTGGCGATAGTTCTGAGAAATGCATCGTTAGGCAATTTCATCATTGTGTGAACATCATAGAGTGCAATTACACAAACCAAGATGGTATATAGCCTACTACATACCTAGGCTATATGGTATAGCCTATGGCTACTAGGCTACAAACTTGCACAGAATTTTACTGTACTGAATTCTGTAGGCAATTGTAGCACAATGGTATTTGTGTATCTAAATAGAAAATATACAGTAAAATCTTATGGGACCATTATTGTCCTATATGTAGTCCATCATTGATTGAAAAGTCATTATATAGCACATGACTTTATATATATGTATAAATATATGTTCAGAATATTATATACATATAAGTTCAAAGTATTATGCTTTCCTTGCCACAAGAATGCTTGGCTTTATTTGAAATAATATTTAAAGTTTTAGCCTGTCAATTTCATTAACTTAAAATAACTTTATTATCTGAGATATTCTTATTTTAAATAATTATCATTACTGTTTCTTAAAAAAAAAAAACACAGCATGAAGTTAAAACAGTTGGACAGGCCTAAAAAATCTTCAGTTTGAGACACTCCCCAAGTCCCTTCCTTGTCTCTGACACTGATTGGTCTCTCATTTTACCTGGTACTACACTTGTAAGTATAATGTCAGTTCCCAGGCTCAGCTAATTCACTACATATAAAAGAGAACAAAATATTCTACCTCCTAGACATTTTGTAATCAACAACACATTTCCTTTAATCAACAAAACCACTTTTATTCTATATTTGTTTTAAATATAGAAAAATTAGTCTGACAAATTAGAAAAAATGCTAAATATTCAAAAATAAAGCCCATTGAATATAATGTGAATATTATGTTCAACCAATGCCTACCTAATGAGTCCTGAATGTGAGTCCTACTTAAGATTAAAGGGTTAAGAAATTCATAAGATGGGATGCAGACATTTGTAAGAGCTTGGTAGCTATGTGTGAGACAAAGATGCTCACAACTGCTTTAGTTTTTCTCAAAAGTGCAAGCATGCCAATGAAATACCACTATAGGAGGACTCCAGGTAGCTGCAACCTATCTAGGTGTAAAAGGCCAAAAGCTCAGAAAAACAGCTCTCCACTAGAGATGACATAGGTTGGTTGGGAAATTCAAATTTTGGTGTGATAGCGGTATAAGTTTTTTCCATTTCTCCGTTTGGATATATGGAATCAGAAAGAGAATCAAGGTGAAAAATATGGTTATTTGACAAACTTCAGTCCTGAGATGCTCATTACAGCATTGTAATTCAGACTATTTCAAGCAAGTTATTTTTCCCCAATTTCTACGCACAGGAATGCAAACTCACAACCTGCAAACATGTTTTGTTTAGCATGTGCGATATTTATCAATGAGTTGAATGCTCTTATGTGATCATGAACTTTCCAAGTTATCACAAGCCTCACCCCTTATTACCACTTTGTACCCTCTGCTTCACTCCTTTACCTCAATTTCCTGGGCCTTGAAGGCATTTGAGTTTGAGAACCTGTAGATGGAGAGGAATGATTATTACAAATACTTTCAGGACATAAGGAATCATGCTTATTTTGTACCTAAAATAGTTCACTTGATTGTGAAATTATTAATGGTATATATAAAAATCAACTTGCTTGTAAAGCTACTAAGTAGTTGAACTATTTAACCTTTGCCAAAACCAGCATGGTGTAGTATAAGGAACATTGGTTTGGGAGTCAAATATGGGTCCTAGTCTCAAATCTTCCATTAATTATGTCTATGATCTTTGTCAAGAAACCTAAGATCTATGGATTTAGGTTAATAAAGGTTTAGCCTACAACTCAAAGGTTCCTTTCAGCTTAGGCGATTCCATGAATAAGAGCTGAATTCAGGAACAGCTCAAATGTTAATGAAGTAATCAGCCAAGCATAATATGTTTATTTATTGAGTGCCCAATATTTACTAGGAAACCACAGGCCCTAGAGATTACAGAGGTTCATGAGACAAGTGTGGTTCCTGTCCTCATGGAGCTTTGGAAGCTGCAAGTGTCCTCATGGACCTTTCTGCTTCTTAAGCAACATAACGTTAAAATATCAATATGGAGAAATAAACATGTTACAGTAAAAGAAAAAATAAAAATCTTTAACATGTGAAGCTTACAGTGTATAATTACTGAAATTCCTAGGAAAAACTTTAATAAAAAATGTAAAGGATCTATAAAGAAAAAATGTAGAACTTTACTGAGATAAATAAAAAAAGCTTTTTCAAGAAACATACTATTTTCTGATTCAAGAGAAATGAATATTGCAGAAATGCTATTTTTTCCCAAATTAATTACAGTTTCAACACAATCTCAATCTAAATCCAAATGAAATTGTTATTTATTTTGGTAAAAAGATTCTAAAGTTTACATAGGAGAGTTGAACAGATAATAATATGCAAAAAATGAAAACAAAACAATGAAACTATCAAAATATATTATAAATCTATAGTGAAGAGTAGACAGATCAATGAAATAGACTAGAAAGCAGAGAAATAAAATCTGTGTTTATAAGATTCAATTCTTGATGACTGAGGCATCACAAATTTTGGGATAAAGAAAGAATTGTTTCACAATGGTACTGTGATGATCGGTTAGCTAGAAGAACAAGTAATTTTACATTTTCATCTCATACCATATATCATAATAAAAATCCAGATGGTTCAAGCAGTTAAAAGTAAATCATCTAGCTGTAATTAGAAAACATAAAGCATACAGAAAAATAAGACATAAAAGAAAGGAAAATGTAAACATGAATCTACCTTCTGAATAAGACGGGCTTTTTAAGATTAAAAACATGGCAAGGAAAAAATGCAAATAAATCGGACTACACAGAAATTAAGATTTCTTCTTCTTAGGAAACATACAATTAAAATATCAAGATGGAGAAAAATGTATACTATAATAAAACAAAGAATGGAAATCCTTAATAGGAAAATTCTTAATGTGGAAAACACTAAAGACCCCAATAGACAAATGGGCAAAAGTGCATAAACTCATAGAATATAAAATACAAATGGTTAAAGAAGATAAGAAAAAATGTTTAATCTCACTAGTTATTAAATAATTGCAAATCGTATATACTTGTTTATTAATTTAGCAAACTTTTTTTCCAATGAAAACATTCAAGCCTGGTAAGGAAGTAGTAAATGTGGATGCACACTGTTGCTAGGAGTATAAACTGAAGCAACCTTTCTGTAAAGCAGTTTGTCAATATGAATTAAGACCATAAAAAGATTTATATGTTTGACATTTTTTTTTGCTTTCGTTTTATATTATTTTTAATTGACACATAATCATCATATATATTTATGGGGCACAGTGTGATGTTTGGATACATGTACACATTGCGTAATGATGAAATCAAGGTAAATAGCAAATTAATCACCTCAAATATTTATCACTTCTTTGTGATGAGGACATTCAGAATCCTCTCTTTTAGCTATTTTGAAATACACAGTACATTATTCTTATCTATAGTTACCCTACTGTGCAATATATAGGAGGAATAAGTTCTGATGTTCTATGTTTGACATTTTAAATCCTATTGATACAGAAGGTGCTCAGTTTCCCTGGGGTCAGGTTTCAGGACATGCCTCTGGGTTTCCAGCCACTCCTTGAGGTCTCAGGCCCCCTCCTCTGAGATCTCCCCTGGAGGAAAGTTACTGTTGCCAGTTAGATCTATTTTTAGCACCAACTCGGGAAAATGAGACCACAAGGGGCTGGATTATGCACATCTAGTGGCTGGGCATTCTCAGTAGAGAGCACAGAACATTCTTGAATATGCCTGGTACATGTTATCACCATGTTGGGTCTGACCAATGAACATGATCCAGGAAGGGACCGACTAAGCATTTGCAGGACTAAATGTTACACAACTGGGAGCCACTCCCTTAACTGAATTTTCATTAGGTAGCGAAACTATAAAAGCTGAATCCCAGCAGAAGGCGGGGTTGTTGCTCACTTTCCTGGAGGCAGCCTGCACTTGCCTGGCTGAGGTGTGTATACTTTACTTTGTATCAAACTTACTTTCAGCAAGCAGCTGCTCATTCTCTCTTGAGCCAGCCTGCACTTTATACCGAACTTTAAGTATGTTTTTCTTGCTTTTGTGTTATACTTGATGTCTGTACTGAACTTACTTTTGTGTTAAACTTGGTATGGGCCTTGCTCAGTATCTGGAGCTATGCTACATTCTCTCTGTGGAATCTGTATCTCTTATTTGTTATATTAAACCTGTTCTTACTTTCTACTGTGACTCTGCCCTTCAATTCTTTCCTGTGGAGGAGTCAAGAACCTGGTAAGAGGATTGGGTGGGTTGAGGCTGACTATCTGGCCTCTCAGACCCTACTTCTGGCATCATTATAAGAAGCCTATATTAAAGAAGTAAATACACTTGATGTTGGCCAAAGTAATAATTAGCAAGAAAATCATCAGAGATGTTGACTAAGGTTGCTTTGGCAAAGATGTTCATTGAATCATTATATATAATAAGGACACACTGTAAACAGCAAAAAAATAAAAAAGAAAAGAGAATGTGGGAAATTATAAAAGATTGCATAATTATTAAAATATTTACAAAGTATTTGCAGTGACTTGGAAAAAGGAGTAGAGTAATATCTAATATTAAGTATTGCATGCTGATGATGTACTAGGCATTTTACTATGTGCTTTAAATGCATTATTTCATTGAAGACATTTTTTTAAATGGGGGGGATTTGGGGAAGAAAGCTGGATACAAAGTTAATATGGTGTGATCTCAACAATATTAAACATTAATAGAAAAAAAGATTGAAAGAATATATGTTAAATATATGCCCCAAAATCACTGGGTAATTTTTTTCTTTGACGGACTTCACTACAGTTTGAAATTTTTTCTAAAACAGTGGTATATGAATTTATAATCAGGAACAATAAGTAGAAAAGAGCTATCATGTAAATTTAGTGTTTCACCAGAGAGAAGAAACCTGCCTGGCTCTGTTTTTGACCTGCTTTTATGCTCTTACTCTTTCATCCTTAATTCACATCCAACTACACTTATGTAGAAGAACTAAAAAGGTAAACTGATCTGTCTACCCTAACACAAATACAATAAGACATTTATTTTACATAAATGATTTTTAAAATACAATATAAAATGAGTTATTTAATAGGTCATATACGTAAGTAACTATAAAAATCAAGTAATTTCATTCTGGATGTTCCATCTACATACCAATATTAGGAATATGTAATTCTGTTATAGTCATATTAGTAATAATCATTTATACCCATGCATATTCAATATTAGGAATATGTAATTCAACTGTATTCATCAGAAAACAAGTTCCAAACTAACTTCTGCCAGTTCTGAATTTACACAAAACAGCTTCTCAGCTGCTCACCTATTAAGCCCAAATTGTGTTGTAATTTCCTTACTGGTAGCAATTACATCTACATTTTGTTATTTTCCTTGCAGTCTGAGTTAAATGTATATATTCCTACTGTGTATCTCATTGTTGAATCCACTCATATAAATCTGTCTTGAGGATCTGTCAAGATTAAAAGCGATGTTTTCCCCAGTTCTGTCTAAGATGCCTCCTCTAATGTCCTAAAAAAGCATAGACACAAAATAATTTTCTCCAGAGTTTTATATCCAGGACCCTTCATTGATCTTATTATGTATGGATATAGCAACTCTTCTATTTCTGTTTCTGTTAAATAGGTGATTACTGGTTAGTTGCTACAAGTATATGTGACTTATCTCTCTCTATATAAAGACAATGTCTAAAAAGTGAAATTTGGGGTGTTAACTAACCAAAGCAGATCACCTACCTTTACTTGACAAAAAGAGATGTCTAGGGAGTGATGTCAGAAAGATGGTGGAATAGGAAGCCCTGGACACTCTTTTCTCCTACAGATACACCAATTCAACAGAAAGACACAGATCAATTCCCTTTGTAAGAAATCCAGAAATTAGTTGAGAAAGTCCTGAGTCCTGGATGAGTGCAAAACTAGGCACACTGAAACCAGTAGGAAACTTGGAAACACCTTCTCACCATAATCTTCACCCCAGCACAGTGCCATATAACCAGGAAGAAACCCCCAGCTCTGAGCTTCTCCCTAAGGAAGGAAAAAGTTGGACTGCACATCCAACACCCCAACTTTTCCAGGGACTGCCTGAGGGACTGTCATCTATCTCTCCTGTCTTGAACTCAGCATACCCTAGACCCCTGGGACTACAGAGAGCAACTGCAGTGGTTTGAACTGGTGTGAGAGCAGCCATCACTGCTCCTTCTCCTAGCTCAGCACAGACTAAGCTCCCAGCTTCTTTTTATGCAAATAAAAAAAAAAAGTTGGACTGCACATACAACAATCCAATTTTCCATGTGTTACTCGAAGGACTAGCTTTTGTCTCACCTGTCTTGGAGAACTGAAAGGGCATAGCATACTCTAGATGCCTGGGGACCACTGAGAATAAAGAAGGTGGTTTGAATTAGCATGCAAGCAGTTGCCAAAGCCCCTCCCCCCAGCCTCAGCAAAGAGCAAACAAGAAAAAGAACAACGACAACAACAACAAAAAAAACATGCCCCAGCTTCTCCCTGGGAAGGTAAAGAGTTGGGCTGTGCATTCAATAGTCTAGCTTCTTTGGGTGCTACATAAAGAATTGGCTTCTGTCTCACCTGTTTCAGAGCATGAACAAGATACAGCATTCTCTAGACACAAGAGACCTTATGAACAATGATGGTGGTTTGGACAAAGGTTTGCGAGACTCAGAGAAGCTTTGACTGCATTAATTGGTGAAAGTATTCTTCTCTACAAATCCAATTATCAGATGAGGAGAAGTGGTGTTTTTTTTCTAATGCATAAACACCAACACAAAGAAAATGAAGAAACAGGAAAACACAATCCAAACAAAGAAACAAGATAAAACTCCAGAACCTGACATTAATAAAATAGAGATATATGAATTACCTGACAGAGAATTCAAAATAACTATCATAAAAATGCCCAAAGATCTCAGAAGAACAATATATGAACAAACTTAGAATTTCAAAAAAGAGAAATTTTAAAAAGAACCAAGCAGAAATCTTGAAGCTGAAGAATACAATAACAGACCTAAAAAATTCAATAGAGGGGTTCAATAGCAGAGCAACAGGAGAAAGTATCATGAAGAAATAGAAAGTGTAAACAGACTGAAAATGACTAAGGAGATTGAATCAGTAATAAAAACCATTCTAATAAAGATAAGCCCAGGGCCAGATGGCTTCACAGAATTCTGTCAAGCATTTAAAGAAGAATAAATAACAATCCTTCTCAAACTCTTCCCAAAAATTGAAGAGGAGTAAACACATCCAACTAATTTTACAATGCCAGCATTAGACTCATACCAAAGCCAGATAAGGACACTGCAACAAAATAAAATTACAGGCCAATGTACCTGAAGAACATGATGCAAAAATCTTCAACAGTATACTAGCAAACAGAATTCAATAGTACATTAAAAATATCACAGACCATGATCAAGAGGGATTTATCTCAATATGCAAGAGTGGTTAAACATATGCAAATCAACAAATGTGACACACACATTAACAGAATGAAGAACAAAAACCATATGATCATCTCAATAGATGCCAAAAAAGCATTTGACAAAATTTAGCATTCTTTCATGATACAAACTAGTTATAGAAGAAATATACCTCAACATAATAAAGGCCATATATGACAAACCCACAGCTAACATCATACTGAACAGTACAAGTTGAAAGCTTATCCTGTAAGATCATGAAGAAGACAAGGTTGCCTACTCTTACAACTTCTATTCCACACAGTACCGCAAGTCCTAGCCAGAGGAATTAGGGAAGAGAAAGAAATAAAAGGCATTTAAGTTGGGAACAAATTAAACTGTCTATGTTTGCAGTTGACATTATCCTATATATAGAAAACCCAAAAGACTACACCGAAAAACTATTACAACTAATAAATGAATTGAGCAAAGCTACAGGAAAAAAAATCAACATACCAAAATCAGTTGCATCTTTATACACTAGCAATCAACTATCAATAGTACAGTTAGAAATAAATTTAAATAAGTAGGTGAAAAATCTGTATATTGAAAACTATAAGGCACTGATGAAAGAAAGGGAAGACAACAGAAATAAATGGAAAGATATCTCACATACATGGATTGGAAGAATTTATATTGTTAAAATGTTCATACTACCCAAAGCAATCTATAGATTCAATACAATCCCATCAAAAATCTAATGGTATTTTTTACATATCTGGAAAAAACTGTCCTAAAATTCATATGGGACCACAAAAGACACCAGACAGCCAAAGCAATCTTGAGAAAGCAAAACAAAGCTGGAGGCGTCACACTCCTTCTTTTCAAAACACTGTGGTAGTGGCATAAAAATAGACACATAGATCAATAGAACACAGTAGGGAGCCCAGAAATAAACCCATACATGTATGGTCAGTTAATCTTTGACAAGGGTGCCAAGAATACACAATGGAGAAAAGTTAATCTTTTCAATAAATGATGATGGGAAAACTGGATATCCACATGCAAAAGAATGAAATTAGATCCTTTAATTAGATCCTTTAACACAATATACAAAAATGAACTCAAAATGGTTTAAAGACTTAAATGTAAGACCTGAAACCATAAAACTCGTAAAAGAAAAGATAGGAAAAAAATATGACATTGGCCTTTGCAGTGAGTTTTTGAGTGTAACAGAAAAAGCAGAAGCAATGATAGTAAAAACAAACAAGTGGGACTGTATCAAACTAAAATTCTTCTATATGGAAAAGGAAACAACCAACAAAATGAAAAGGCAACCTATGGAGTGGAGAAAATATCTGCAAATCATATATCTGATAAGGGGTTGATATTGTCTGAATATGTCCCCTAAAATTCACATATGTTGAAACTTAATCACCAATGTTATACTATTTTAAGAGATAGGGCCTTTAGAAGGTGATTATGTCATGAGGGCAGAGTCTTCTTTAATAGGACCCTTATAAAATTACTTGAGGGAATGTGTTTGACCCCTTCCATCCCTTCTGTTACATGAGGACAGAGAAACAAGGCAGCATCCTGTAAGCAGAGCTCAGCCCTCAGCAGACACCAAACATGCTGGTGCCTTGATCTTGTACTTCCCAGCCTCCGGAACTGTGAGAAATAAATTTATGTTCTTTATAAAGTATGCAGTCTGTGATATTTTGTTACAGCAGCACAAAGACAGGGGTTAATAACCAAAATATATAAGGAACTAAAAAAACCCAAATAACCCTGTTAAAAAAATAGGCAAAGGACCTGAATAGACAATTTTCCGAAGAAGACATAAAAATGTTCAACAGGTATATAAAAAGGTGTTCAATACCACTAATCATCATGAAAATGAAAATGAAAATCACAATGGCATATCACCTCTCACCTGTTAGAATGACTAACAAAAAGAAAAGAGATAAGTGTTAGGAGAGTGTGGAGAAAAGCGAACCCTTGTACACTGTTGGCGGAAATACAAAATGGTTCAGCAGCTATGGAAAAAAGTATGGAGATTCCTCAAAATATTAAAAATAGAACTACCATATGATCCAGCAATCCCATTTAAGGTTTATATTCAGAAGAGTTGAAATCAGCGTCTGAACTCTCATGTTCACTGCAGCATTATTCACAATAGCCAAGATATGGGAACAAACTGCCCATTGATGGATGAATGAATAAATGAAATGTGGCTGTTTTAGTCCGTTTTGTGTTGCTATAACAGAATATCTGAAACTGGGTAATTTATAAAGGAAAGAGGTTTATTTGGCTTATGATTCTGGGACAGCTGCATCTGGCACAGGCCTCAGGCTGCTTCTACTCATGGCTGAAAGGTGGCAGGCAGCTGGCAGGTAGAAGCAGATCACATGGCGAGAGGAAACAAGAGAGAGAGAAGGTGCCAAGGTCTTTTTAAGCAATGAGCTCTCACGGGAACTAATAGAGCGAGAATTCACTCATTAATCCCCCCTCCCCCCAGGGAGAGCACTAATCTATTCATGAGGGATCCACTCCCATGACTCAATCAGTTTCCAACACTGCCACATTGGAGATCAAAATTCCACATGAGTTTTGGAGGGACAACACATCCAAACTCCATCAGTGGCACATACATACACTGAAATATTATTCAGCCTTAAAAAATGAGGAAATCGTGCCATATGTGGCAACATGGATGAACGTGGAGTACATTTTGCTAAGCTAAATTAACTAGTCATGGAAGGACAAATATTGCATGATTCCACTTACATATCTAAAATGGTCAAACTCATAGATACTCGAATGTTGGTTGCTAGGGGCTAGGGGAAGGAGAAATGAAGAGCTGGTTATCAATAGGTATAAAGTTTCAGTTCTGTATGATGAGTAAGTTCTAGAGATCTGCTGTACAATATTGCCCTATAGTTAACAACACTGTTGTGTTCACTTAAAAATCTGTTAAGAGGGTAGATCTAGTGATAAGTGTTCTTACCACACTGAAATAAAAAAAAAATCAAAAAGATGTTGTATTAGTCCATTTCTGTCGCTTAGAACAAAATACCTGGAACTGGGTGATTTCTAAGAAAACAAATTTTATTGCTTACAGTTTCAGAGGCTGGGAAGTCCAAAATCCAGGGAACACATCTGGTGAGGGTCTTGGTGGTGGTGACAGTAATCTAGAGGTCTCACGTGGCAGAAATGGCAGAACAGAGAGAGACTAACATCTCATGTGGTCTTCTTTTAAAGCCCTCAGAACCATGTCCCTGACCTCTGCTATTAATCCATTCATTAGGCATGGTCCAACAATCTAATCACCTCTTCAAGGCCCCACCTTTCAATTACCATAGCAGGATTTTCCACCCTCCACATTTACAGAGGGAATTAAGCTTCTTATATATGAACTTTGGGAAAAAAATTCAGTCAGTCCACAGCAGACATCTATCTTTTTCAACTTTTTCCCAAATATTCCTGAACTTCTGTTTAAGAATTTTCTTGTTTTGAATTTGTACAATCTACTTCCTTGCATCTTGAAAAAATCGCTGGATAAGTGTGGGATTCTAGAGATTGAGTTTTAGCATTCCAGTCCAAATTACCAACATACTGATTCATACTAATACATAGTTAATTGTATATTATTTCTTAAAACCATATTGCACTCTCTGATATGTTCTTGAGAAAGAAGATATTACCTTTGTATTTATCTATGTATTTATTTGAAACCAACAATATTTTTTTAATACCATCAGTGTTCAGATTTGCCTTTCTTATCATTTTTTTGTTTTTTTTTTCTTAACAGTTGGTTTGTTTAAATCTGGACCAGAAAAGTCCATGCAATGCATTTGGTTTATATGTTTCTTTTAATCTGTAGATTCCCACACCCTCTTTTTTTCACTTGAGATTTATTTCTTGAAGGAACAGCTTCATTTATTCTGTAGAATTTCCTACAATCTGGATTGCTGCATCCCTGTTTAATCGGTATTTTTACCAATATGTAGTATGTTCTTATGTCCTTTGTATTTCCTGTAAAATAGTACATAAAGTTAAAACTTTAAACAGAATCAGTTTCCATTTTTTTGTGAGATTATGTTTTAGAGATGTGAACTTTCTACATAATGTTTGCTTTGTATTTTTTTATTTAAAATCAAGTTTATTCCCAAAACATTGAACAAGCGTTATGTAATACATCTTCAAATCCATTAACCCAATTTTCCTATATCTTATCAATTCATATTTTACTGTCCTAGTTCATTTTGAAGTAAAACAAAAACAAGTAAGTAACAACATGACAGCAATGTTATCTAGGGGAAAGCTGGCTAGAGCTGTACAGTATCTGACATTGCAGTACCATATTCTAGAACCAGGAGCTCTCTTTAGAATACAAAGATAGACTCTTGTCTGTGTCCAGATTTAATCAAGACCCAAAAGCTTGACTACTAGTCACATACACATAAGACCTGGGAAAGAACAAAATAAATTCCAAATGATTAACTTACAATGATAAAATATAACTGTTACATACATTAAAATAGTTATATAGTCATTACCAATGCATTCTCTTCTTGTAATTAAGCCACACATGAAACAAATCTGAATAATAAAATACTATGTTAATTCACCTCCAAAAATGACTATTATTGAGTCCCTAGTTCTGACACTCTCTCTCCAGTAGGTAGTCACAAATTGGAAATTAAATTGTACTTAGGTTGTTTGCTTTGCTTTGAATCAAAATAATGTGAGTTAGGTGAATCAAATATTAAGCTACATCAGTTTAAAATAATCTGATACATCTTTGCAAATGAAACTGGAAATACTGAGAGTCTGATGACTGAGATTCTCTTAGACATTAATTTAATAGATTTTTCCAGTACTGACCTCTGTGGCTCATCATTTTATACAGTTCTAATTTGTATGAGGAGTCTTCAAAAATTTCATGGAAAGATTTGTATTACCTTTTAATTCTATTTTCTTTAATTCTATTTTCTGTGAAATATAAAGAAAAAGAAGAGTGAGAAACAGAAAGAGAAAGGAAAAAAAAGAAAGAAAAAGAGAGAAGAAGGAAGGAAGGAAACAGAAAAAGCAAACCTAATGTTGCTATAACGGAGTACCTGAGACTGGGTAATTTATAAAGGTTTATAAAGGTTTACTTGGTTCACAATTCTGGGATAGCCTCATATGGTGTGGGCCTCAGGCTGTTTCTACTCATGGCCGAAAGCTGCAGGCAGCAAGTAGGTACAAGCAGATCACATGGTGACAGGAAATGAGTGAGAGAGAGAGAGAGAGAAAGAGAGCGAGCACGTGGAGGTGCCAAGTTCGTTTTAAACAACCAGCTCTCATGGAAACGAACAGAGTGAGAGCTTACTCAGTACCCCCACCCCCCAGGAAGAACATTAATCCATTCATGAAGGATACATCCCCATGACTCAAACAGCTTCCAACACTGCCACATTGGGGATCAGATTTCCATCAGTTTTGGGAGTACAACACAGCCAAACTCTATCACTTACCATACATATGGTATAACAAAAAGACTTCAAATAGCCAAAGCAATCCTGAGCAAAAAGAGTAAGTTGGGAGGCATTACACTACCTGAATTCAAAATATACTACAAAGCTTTAGTAACCAAAATAGCATAGTACTGGCATACAGACACTTGGACCAATGGAACAGAATAGAAAGCCCAGGAATAAACCCATGTACTTATGGCCATTTGATCTTTGATAAAGATGCTAAAAACATACATTGGGGAAAGGACGGCCTCTTCAATAAATGGTGCTGGGAAAAGTGGGCATCCATGTGTAGAAGAATGAAACTAGACCCCTATCTCTCACCATATACAAAAATCAACTCAAAATGAATTAAAGACTTAAATGTAAGACCTGATACTATAAAACTTCTAGAAGAAAACACAGGGGAAACGATTCAGGATATAGAACCAGGCAAAGACTTTGTGAATAAGATCTCAAGAACACAAGCAACAAAAGCAAAAGTAAACAAACAGGATTACATTAAATTAAAAAGCTTCTGCACAGTAAAGGAAATAATCAACAGACGAAGAGACAACCTACAGAATGGGAGAAAACATTTGCAAACTATGCATCTGACAAGGGATTAATGTCTAGAATATACAGGTAACTCAAAGAACTGAATAAAAAGAACTAACCTAATTAAAATATGGGTAAAGGAGCTGAATAGACATTTCTTAAAGGAAGATACATAAATGGCCAACAAGTATATGAAGAAATAGTCAACATCACTAATCATCAGGGAAATGCAAATCAAAACCACATTGAGATACTATCTCACCTCTGTTAGACTGGCTTTTATCAAAAAGACAGAAAATAACAAATGCTGGCAAGGATTCCGAGAGAGGGGAATCCTTATACATTGTTGGTGGGATTGTAAATTAGTACAGCCATTATGGAAAAAGAGTATAGAGGTTTCTCAAACAACTTCATCATGGCAAAGGGATACCTGCACCAAGATATGGAACCAACCTAAATGTATATCGAGAGATGATTGGGTAAAGAAAATATGGTACACATACACAATGGAATACTACTCAGCCATAAAAAAGAATGAAATTCTGCCATTTGCAGCAACATGTATGAGCTTGGAGAAAATTATGTTTTGTGAAATAAGCCAGGCACAGAAAGAAAAATACCACATGTTCTCACTTGTAAGTGGGAGCTAAAAGAAAAAAAAGCAAACAAAAAACAAATAAATAATAACAATAAGTTGAACTGTTAAAAGGAAAGAGAGTAATTATGTTTACTAGAGGTGGGAAAGGGGAAAGGATGGAGGGATAGTGAGAGGCTAATTAACAGACACAAAAGTACAGTGAGATGGGAAAAGTAGTCCTGTTGGTGTACAGTTGACCCAGAAATCTATAATCAATAATGTTTTACTGTATGTAGCCAAATGACTAGAAGAGAGGAGATGAAATGTGCACATCACAAAAAATGATTAAGTTTTGCAATGATGAATAGACTAATTACCCTGAATAGATTGGCATGCATTTTATACATGTAGTGAAATATAACTCTGTACCCCATAAATATGTACAAACAATATATTTCCAAAAAAAAAAGAAGGGAAGAAAGAAAGAAAGAGAGAGAAAAAGAAAGAAAGAAAGAAAGAAAGAAAGAAAGAAAGAAAGAAAGAAAGAAAGAAAGAAAGAAAGAGAAAGAAAGAAAGAAAGAAAGAAAGAAAGAAAGAAAGAAAGAAAGAAAGAAAGAAAGAAAGAAAGGAAGAAAGAAGGAAACAATTCTGCAACGCAATAGGTTAGAGGGAGAGAATAAGGTTTAAGACTAATTAATAAAGACATTATTACTTAATGTGAGTTTCTTCTGAGGAAATATAAGAACTCTAAAAAATAGCCCTTTTAAAATAATTTTAAGGCTAGTAGCAAAAAATAACATTTGCAAAGAGACATGCAAAGGTTATATTTTAAGGTTTAGGAGTAGTGGTTAACATTACTACATAAAGTGGAATGGATCTGTACTGAATTGAGAATTTTATGTTTATTGGCATTTTAATACTCTTAAATTTATCTTAATTACCCTATACTGCTACACATTCTTACCATTATGTCTGGCAGAAATAGCCTTGAAAACTGTCTATATGATGATTCTGTCTTTTGTCTTGTTAGTCTAATGTCTGTGCAGGTATTCAAATATAATTTGAGATCTGTGAAACCCTTCTGCTGATTCTGTCTTTCAAATTGTACTTGAATTTTCTGAGCCCACAAGGAAAACATCTGAGAAAGATCATAGAATATTTTCAAATCGTTGAGTTTCAGGAAACCTCATGAGTCATTTAGTCCAGCATAATATTTAGAGCTTCTAAATCTTCTCTCTCAGAAATGTTCTGTGACCTTTTCTAATTTATAAGATGCGTTGGGCAGAAGTGGCTGGAAAAGTTGAGCCTATACCTTTGGGTATAGGCTGTATATACCTAAACAGTGTGATTGAGATGTGCCAGAAACAGCCTCCTACCACCCTACTATTTTTCTAGTTGCTTGCCATAGGATCTAAAATTTCTCTTTTATAGAACTATTCTTTTGAATTTGAGGGGTTATTGTTCATAAAGATTCCCTTTCTTAAAACTTAAAAATATAAATTCACAACATAGACATTAGTTGACTACTAGCTAAAGTAAAAAAAAAAAAAAAACCAACAACGAGGAAATGAGCATCTGGAAGCAAGAGGTAAGTCAATGATGCCAGGGTCATGCTAAGTAAGAGAAGGAATAATTAAGGCGTCAAAGACAAATTTCACTACTCTGTGCTCGAAGCTGGAACAGAATGACCACAGACACCAGAACCTAGAAAAGTCACTGCAGAAAGGTATTCTTTTTATTAATCAGAAGGTATTTCCCAGCCAGGTTTTTTTGGTTCCCAGATAAAGGGCTCTCAAACTGTAGTGTGCTTAAGAATGAAATACACAATGTAATCAATTTTTGTGGCCCTTTGTCAATTACTCCCTTACTCCCCTCCTCATCCCCTCACTGTTAACCTCAGTTCTGTTCTCTTCTTTCTTTTGAAAGTTCAACATATTATTGTGATTGTTGTACCTTTATTTTTAAATTTATTTGTTTATTAAAATGTTTTTTTATATATTGCACATAGATATCGATATTCAGTGCTATACCCCACAGATAGGTACACTCAACTATGTTCCAATTTAAAAAAACTAAAATAAATAAATAAATAACTTCAAAAAATCACACACAAAAAATATAAAATAAAAAATTAAAAAATGAATTAGCTATAAAGCTCACTTCAAATGCTAATTCTCTGTTCTCATTCCCAGATCATCGTTTTTCAAGGTTATGTTAGCATATAAAATTCCAGCTATGCATTTTGATCTGGGTTGATCTGAGATAGGCCCAGGAATCTATTATCAAGAAATTCTTCAGCTGATTATGATGTAAGTAGGTGGCACACCATACTTTGGAAAATTTCAGCCTAGAGTCAACCCCCTGATTAGGCCTGAAATAGCTTACAATCTAGAAAGTGAATAGAAGATATACATATATATAACTAAACATAAAGCAGAGTGTGACCAGGGTTACGGAAAGGAAGGAAAGAATATCCAGTTTTGAAGATCAGGGAAAGCTAGAGAAAATAGCCTTTGAGTAAGACATTGCTTAAAAGATAAGTAGAAGATGAAAAATGCATCCAATATTGGAGAAATATAAAGTTGGCAGCTGGTTTTCTAAATTCTATTATGTACCCTCCTATCTGAATATCCAGGGTCCTCATGCTGTCTTCTGATGACAGAACCGTGCAAGCCTGTCCTTTCTTTGAATTTTTCCTTTCCTGCCTTTTCTTTTTTTTTTTTTTTTGTATTTGTATGACTCTTTTTTTTTCTTTTTTTTTTTTTAAGTTTTATTTTGTCGATAGACATTGTGGCTGATTATTGCTCCCCATCACCAAAACCTCCCTCCCTTCTCCCTCCCCCCCTCCCCCCCAACAATGTCCTTTCTGTTTGCTTGTCGTATCAACTTCAAGTAGTTGTGGTTGTTATATCTTCTTCCCCCCCGCCATTCCTGCCTTTTCTCTCACACACAAAACCTTAACTCACCTCATCTCACCTCCCCTCAGGAATGGGCTAGTTAAATGTCTACCTAATTTGATAAACTAACGAATGATAATAGAATGTTGTTAAAATTATTTCCAGTGCTTTAGCTCATGAAAATGGCTAACTTAGACATTCTAGACATTTGAGTAGGCTGAAGATAAGATGGAAAATACTTTGGGTTAAAAGAACTTTCAATGTCTCTTAAGTCATATTGAAGACAAAAATATTTACACTGCACTGAGGTGATCAATATTGTTCAGCCCACATAAAAGAATGGAGTATTTGAAAGAAAACAAACTATCTTTCTTGACTTCCAGGTTCCAGTATGACATATAAGGACTTTGAAAGTCATCACTCTCATCCACACATAAAGAAAAATGCTGAATAAACTGAAAATCAATAACTCTTCTTAGAGACATTAGAGAATTAGGTCATAGAGCAAACCACTGCCCCCAAATTGAAGAGACAGGTGAATACAGAGAATTACACCTTACCAGAGCAGAAAGTGGGAAGTAAAAGCCTTCCACTGGAACCAGTTCCAGGGTAGAAAACTTAAAATGTTAACTGACAAATTGCTGGAGGCTTAGTGTTGACAAAATCGAGAGTTAAAACTCCAGGGTATCCCAGTTTTAGGGGTAGCCCCCACACTTTCGTGAGTTTTACTTTCAGGAACCCCAGTAGGTTGTTGTAAGGGTAAACGCTGGAGAAAAGTTATTCTTGTGGCAACTGAAAGAGAGAAAAATAGTCATTTTGAAATATGTTCAGAGAATTCGTTTTGCCTTAGCAAAATACTGCCCTCAGGGAAACTATTTAACCAGAGTTGAATTGCCTTAGGTTTTACTAGAGTTGAGCTGCTTTGTGTTTTATCAAAGCATAACGGAGCTGAGGTAATGAAAACAACCAACTCCAGTCATCTCTTGCCTTCATGTCTCACCTGGGAGGAGGGGAGAAATTTTTTAAAAATTGGTAAGAACTTATGAAGGTCACAGTCCAGACACAAAGGCTAACTAAAACATTGAGACCTAATCATAGGACTATAAAATGCTTCCTCCCTTCCCACCTTACTACCATAAGGCTCCTCTATTATGACAGTGAATTAAAACTGAAAAAAACTGCATGCTTTAGATCTTTTTAAGAAGTCTCTAGCAAAACCTGAAGGCAAAAGGGAAGACAAAATAATACCAGAGAAAATTTTAGCCTCTGACACCTATAGCTATAGCAAACTGTAAACACAGACTACTAGTCAGCTAAGCAAAATCCTCACACTAAAGGCCTATTTACCTCAGGTCCTTTTACCCTATCTGTGATGTCTGACATTCAACAAAGTTAAAAAGCATACTAAAAGAAAAAAATCACAGTTCAAAGAGAGAAAGCAAACACAGAATCAGAGTCAGATATGGCAGAGATTTTGGAACCATGACCTCAAAATTTAAAATAACTATAATTAAAATGTTAAGAGATCCAATGGAAGAAGTGGAGGGCATGCAAGAACGGGTGGATAATGTGAGCAGAGAAACGGAAACTCCAAGAAAGAATCAAAAGAAAATATCAGAAATCAAAAACACTGTGAAAGCAATGATGAATGCTTTTAATGGGCTGATCAACAGAATGAACAAAGCCAAGGAAAGAATCAGTGAGCTCAAAGATTTGTCAACAGAAACTTCCAAAACTGAGATGAAAAAAGAAAAAAAGTTGAACAGAATATGCAAGAACTCTGGGACCATTACAAAAGGTATAAAATATATGTAATGATAATACCAGAAGGAAAATAAAGACAGAAGAAAACAGAGGAAATATCTGAATTTATAATGACTGAGAATTTACCAAAATTATTGAATGACACCAAAGCACAGATCCATGAAACTCAGGAACACCAAGAAGTATAAATATATACCTAGGCATATGATATTCAAAGAGTACAAAAACAAAGATAGGAAGAAAAACTTGAAAGAAGCCAGAAAGGGGCAGGGGTGGTGGGGGGAAGGACACTATAGACAGAGAAGCAAAAATGAGATTTACATCAGACTTTCTTCTCAGAAACTTTGCAAGCAAAAAGAGAGTGAAGTGAAATATTTAAAGTGCTGAAAGAAAACAAGGACTGAACTAAAATTCTGTATCATGTAACAAAGATGATTCTGAAAAACCTTCAAAAGTAAAGGAAAAATAAAGACTTTCTCAGACAAATCAAAATTAAGAGAATGTGTCACAGATACACCTGCTTTGCAAGAAATGTTAAAAGAAATTCTTCAGATGATTTTTTTTTTTTAAGGAAGAAAAACCTTTTTTGCCTAACCTTTGAGATGCTTTCAGACTTTTGTTTGGAACATTCTCCTTATTACAATTGTGTCTTCTCCCATTACAAAAATATTTTCAAATAAAGTCTCTACCTCCAAAATAAATAAATAAATAAATAAATAAATAAATAAAAAGAAAGAAAGAAAGAAAAAAGAAGGAAGGAAGGAATTCTGAATAAAGGAAAATTATACAGATCAGAAACTCAGATCTACCTAAGGAGAGGAAGAGAGTTACAGAAGAAATAAATGGAGGTAAATGAACATCCGTTACTTTCTAAAATTGATCTAAAAGGTAGCAATTTGGTTTTCTTTCTCCTTCACATTTTTACTTTATATTTAATTTATTAGAAGTTAAACTTATAACTTATTCTGTACGTAACAGAATACAGGCATACCTCATTTTATTTCCCTTCACTTTAGTGCACTTTTCAGATACTGTGTTTTTTACAAATTGAAGGTTTGTGGCACCCCTACATTGAGCAAGTCTAGCAGCACCATTTTTCCAACAGCATGTGCTCATTTTGGGTCTCTGTTTCACATTTTGGTAATTCTCACAATATTTCAAACATTTTCATTATTATTTTATCTGTTATGGTGTAAAAGACAGCAATTTGTTCAAAGTAACAATGGCAACAATATTTTTAATGATTATAGTTTATGGATAAGTGAAATAAATTACAACAATGTTATAAGGGACAGCAGGGGAAAATGGGGAATACTCTGTTATAAGGTACTTGCACTACCTCTGAAGCAGTATACTATTATTTGTTAGTGGACTTGGATGAATTATAAATGCATATTGCAAATTCTAGAGTAACCACTAAAAAATGTAAAAAAAAAAAAACATAATTGATATGCTAAGAAAGGAGAAAAAATGGAATTGTATAACATACTCAGTTAAAATCAGAGAAAGAGTAGAAGACAAAAAATGAACAAGAGAAAATGAATAGATAACAATAACAAGTATGGTAGATATTAATTCAACTATATAAATAACTACCCCAAACTTCAATGGTCTAAATTTACCAATTAAAAGACAGAAACTGTCAGAGTAGACTAAGAAAAAAAAAAAAAAAATAGAAAGACCTAACGGTATTAGTAAGGGTTCTCCAGACAAATAGAACCAATAGGATATATCTATACTGATATTGTACTGATACATAGAAAGATTTATTACAGGAATTGGCTTACATGATTTTGGAGGATGAGAAGTTCTGTCACCTGCTGTCTGCAAGCTGGAGAACTGGGAATACAATGGTATAATTCAGTCTGATTCTGAAGTATCAAGAACCAGAAGCTCTGATGTCCAAGGGCAGGAGAAGATGGATGTCCCAGTTCAAGAAGACAGAATGAGAGAGAGAGAGAGAGAGAATTCATCCTTTTTCTGCCTTTTTGTCCTGTTCAGGCCCTCAAGGGATTAGATGATGCCTGCCCATATTGATGAGGCTGGATCTTCTTTACTTAGTCTACTAACTCAAATGCTAATCTCTTCCAGAAATACCATCACAGATTCACTCAGAAACAATGTTTTAGCAGCTATTTGGGCATCCCTTAGTCCAGTCAAGATGGCACATAAAATTAACCATCACATCCAACTATGTGCTTTCTACAAGAAACCCACTTTATATAGAAAGTCACAGATTAAAAGTTAATTAGCTTGATTTAATCACTTCACATTGTATTAAAAATCACAACATCTCTATGTACCCCATAAATGTATGAAACTGTAATTTGTTAACATATAATTAAAAAAGGTAAAGAGGTGGAGAAAAATTTAACATACCAGCACGAATCAAAAGAAAACATCAAAATATATGAGGCAAAAACTGGTAAAACCACAAGGAGAAATCACTATTATAGGTAGAGAAGACTTCAGTACCCTTATGTCATAAATGGACATATCCTATAGTAAGAAAATTAGTAAGAACATAGCAGAACCAAACAGCACCATAAAAGAAATATATCCAATTGGCATTTATGGATGCTTTGTTCAAAAACCGCAGAATACACATTCTCCTCAAGCTCACATGGAACATTCACCAAGATAGACTGCACTCTGGGCCATAAAACAGACTTTAATAAATTTAAAAATACAGAAGTTATACAAAGTATGCTCTCAGATCACAGTGGAATTAAACTAAAAATTAATAACATAAAGATAACTGGAAAATCCCAATGAAATTGCCGATTAAATGCACTTCTAAATAGCACATAGGTGAAAGAAAAAGTCTCAAAAGAAATTTTAAAAGACTATTTTGGACTAAATTAAAATGCAATCTAGTGAAATTTGTGGAATGTGGCAAAAGTACTGCTTAAAGGAAAATTATATTATTGAATGCATATATTCGAAAATAAGAAAGAGCTAAAATAAATAACACTTCCACATCAGAAAACTAGGGAAAGAAGAGAAAATTACAACTAAAGTAAGCAGAAAAAAAGAAATAATAAATATTGAGCAGAAACTAAAGAAATTAAAAATAAGAATTCCATACAGAAAGTCAATTAAACCAAAAGCAAGTTGTTTGAAAAAAATAATAAAATTGATAAACCTCTAGGCAGGCAAATTAAGAAAAAAAAAAAAAGAAGGTACAAATTTTACTAACATCATAAATGAAAGAGGGCCATCACTACTGATCCAATGGTTATAAAAATGATAAAAATAATATTATGGACTTCTGGTCAAGATGGTGGAATAGATGGTCCCCAGCATCACTCTCTCTCACAAATCAACCAATTTACAACTATAAAAAAGCAACAACAGCCAAGCCAGGCCCGCTAGAACTCAGAGAAAGAGTAGGAGAGACCTATGGAGTGTATGAAGGCGAGAGAAACATGTTGAGAGAAAGAAAAACTGCTTCAGCCATTTCGAGCCCCGGCCATTTCCAGGCTGGAGCTGCTTAGCACACGGAGCAGGAGCTGGCAAAAGCCTCAGCTGTGCCCTTTGGATGAAGCTGCTTGGAGGCGACAGGGGAGAAGAGGGCTTTGGTGGCCCTCAGGCCAGCAAGACCACTAATAGGGCTCCCGTGGACCCACATAGGAGTGAGGAGCCACAGCAACTGAATAAAAGGAGCCATTCAGAGGCCAGTGAGTCATTGCAAGGGACTGGAGCATGGACCATCCCATGGGAAGTGTTTGGAGCACAGACAGTGAGGGAGAGGAGCCTGCCACAGGAACAATGGGACACAGCAAGGACAGCTGATCTTCTCCCCAATCAGCACAGGACCACTCAGAGGAGACTGGTCAAGAATATAGAATTGCATGGGGTGCAGTTTGATGAAAAGACTCAGGCCCAGACCAGAGTTTCTACACAATCCAGAGACACCAGATCTCACTAGACTGGAAGTACCTATAAAGTCAACCAAACCTGAGCTGCACAAAAAGCCTTCCCTAGGGAATGAGCAGCAAAGCAGCAATTTAGCTCAACCACTGGGCTCAAGTGCTGGTCCTCATAGGAAGTTCGCCAATTTTAGAAGTGAGCAAAGGACAACAAATTAGTTCCAGTGCAGAGTTAAAGTGGTGGGAACAGCAAATAATCCAACACAGAACTGAAAGAAAAAACAAAGTACCCACAACCAGAGACAAAGTTTGATATTAACTAGCAAAGGTCTCATTTCACCAAAGAACGCCTATAATACCGAGAAGGACCATAATTCCCCTAGGATACCAAGCCAGAAAGGGTGGAAGGCCAGGAGCCTCAGCCATGCCCCCCAACACCTGCAACCAGTCCTGAGGGTAGGGGCTGAGAGCCTCTACTATGGCCCCTCAACACATGCAACCAGCCCAGCAATGATCACCAAGCCGCTGCAGGAAGTGACCCAGGCTCTCCCAAGCTGGGGTATTGGAGGGCCAAGGGCCTCAGCCACACCCCCAACACATACAACCAGCCCAGCGATGACCACTGAGCCACAGCAAGAAGGGCCCTGGGTTCCTGAGCTGGGGTGGTGGGGGTGAGGGCTTTTGCCACACCCCCTGATATCTGCATCCAGCCCAGCTATGACCAAGCCACTGCTGGACGCCCCTTGGTCTCCCTTGTGGGTATGAGGGGTGTGCCACAGGCCTCAATTTCACCTCTCCTCCTTCCATCTCATTTCCTTCCCCTTTCTCCTCTCCGCCTCCCTCCCAACTGCTCCACAACATCATAGAGTATAAAAAAATAATAATATCAATAAAGAAAATAAAAAATAAAAATAAAAAACGAATGAATTAATGCTCTCCCTGGGAGGTAGGGGTAGTGAGTGAGTTCTTGCTTTATTAGTTCCCATGAGAGCTGGTTGTTTATAGGACCCTGGAACCTCTCCTCTCTCTCTCTTGTTTCCTCTCACCATGTGATCTGCTGCTTTCTGCCATGAGTAGAAGCAGCCTGACGCCCACACCAGAAGCAGCTGTCCCAGGATCATGAGCCAAATAAACCTCTGTTTTTTATAAATTAAAGAAAAAAGAAAGAAAATTATGAACAATTTTATGCCCCAGAATTTGATAACCTGCATAAAGATAACCAATTTTTTGAAAAACACAGTGTACCAGAAATCACAAAAAAAGAAATAGGCCTGTATCTATGAAAGAAATTACATCGAAATTAGTAATCTTTCAAAACAGAAAGGGCCAGGTTCAGATGGGTTCACTGGTGAATTGAATAAAGCACTTAAAGAAGAAATTATACTAACTTTGTACAAACTCTTCCAGATAAATGAAGCAAAGGAAATATTCCCTAACATATTCTATTATGCCAACATTATGCTAATACCAAAACAGACAGAGATATTTTTTTAAAAAGGAAACTACCAGGGCTGGCCGGTTAGCACAATTGGTTAAAGCACAGCCTTGTAACACCAAAGTCAACAGTTCAGATCCCTGTAACAGCCTGCTGCCAAACAAACAAACAAAAACCCCTGCAGACCAATATTTCTCATGACCATAGATGCAAAGATCCTCTATAGAATATTAGCAAATTGAATTCAACGATGTATAAAAACAATCATAATAATAAAAACCAGAGCAGAAATTAATGAAATTGAAAACAGGAAGTCAATATAGAAAATCAATAAAACCAAAAGCTAAAGCTGGTTCTTTGAAAAAAATAAATAAGATCAATAAGCCTCTAGCCAGGCTAAGAAAAAAAGAGAGAAGACACAAATTTCCAATATCACAAATAAAAGGGAGAACATCACTATTGATCCCACGGATGTTGAAAAGATAATAAAAGAACACTCTGAACAATTCTATACCCACAAATTTGATAACCTAGATGAAATGGACCAATTTCTTGAAAGAAACAATCTACCAAATCTCACATAAGGAGAAATGTGTAATCTAAATAGGCTTATGTCTATTAAAGAAATTGAATCAATAATTAATAACCCTTAGAAACCAAATGCACTAAGTCAAGATGGATTCACTGGTAAATTCTACCAAATATTTAAGAAAGATATTACACAATTCTCTATATTCTCTTACCAGAAAATAGAAACAGAGGGGTATTTCCTAAGTCATTTTCCAGCATTATCCTAATACCAAAACCAGACAAAGACATTATAAGAAATGAAATCACAGGCCAATATTTTCATTAGCATGGATACAAAATCATCAACAGAATATTAGAAATTCGGATCCAATAATATATAAAAAGAATTATACAACATGACCAAGTTGGATTTATTCCAGGTTTGCAAAGCTGGTTTAACATTTTATATTCAATTAATGTAATAGACCACTTCAACAGGCTAAAGAATTATATGATCATATCAATAGACACAGAAAAACATCTGACAAAATTTAACACCCATTCGTAATAAAAAACTCACAGCAAACTAGGAATAAAGGAAATTTCCTCAATAAAGAAAATCTGCAAAAGAAACAAACAGCAGGTAATATCATACCTAATGGTGAAAAAACAGATGGTTTCCCACTAAGAGCAAGAACAAGGCAAGAATGTCACCTCTCATCACTCCTATTATGTTATACTGAAAGTTTTAGCTAATAAAATAAGACAAGAAAAGGACATAAAGTATACAGATTGGAAAGGAAAAAATAAAACAGTCTTTGTTTGTAGATAACATAATTATCTGTGTAAAAAATACCAAATAGTCAACAACAACAACAAACTCTTAGAACTAATTAGTGATTATAGCAAAATTACAGCAAGGTGGTAGAATACAAAATTAATATAAAACAGTCAATCATTTTCCTACATACTAGCAATAAACAATTGGAACAAACAATTGGAATTTGAAATTGAAACAATACCATCTCCATTAGCACCTAAAAAGTGAAATAATAACAATTTGGTATAAATCTAAGAAAATATATACAAGATCTATATCTCTTATGAAAGAAATTAAAGATCTAAGTAAATGAAGAGATATTTCATGTACAGGGATAGGGAGACTCAATATTGTTATGGGTCCAGTTTTTCCCAAATTGATCTATAGATTTAACACAATCCCAAAGTCCCATCAAGTTATTTTGTGGATGTCAATAATCTGACACTAAAGTTTAAACCAAGAGGCAAAAGGCCATGATTAGCCATCACAATATTGAAGAGGAAGAACCAGTAGAGGGCTAACACCACCCAAGTGTAAGACTCACTACAAAGCTACAGTAGTAAAGACAGTGTGGTATTGGTGAAAGAGTAGACAAATACAGTGGTGGAAAAGAATAGAGAGCCAGAAATAGATGCACCCAAATATAGTCAACTGATCTTTGACAAAGGAGCAAAGGCAAGTCAATGCAGAAAGAATAGCCTTTACAATAAAATGGTGCTGAAACAACTGGGCATCCTTATGCAAAAAGAAACAAACAAAAAACATAAGAAATGAATCTAGACACAGACCTTACACTTTTCGCAAAAATTAAATCGAATCGGACCATAGATCTAAATGTAAAATATAAAACTATAAAACACCTAGAAGATCACATAGGAGAAAATCTAGGTGACTTTGGGTTTGGCTATGACTTTTTAGATACAACACCACAAGCACAATCCATGAAAGAAAACACTGACAAATTGGACTTCATTAAAATTTAAAAAATTCTGCTCTGTGAAAGACACTACTAAGAAAATAAAAATGAAAGGCACAGACTTGGGGAAAATACTTGTGAAACACACATCTGATAAAGGACTGGTATCCGAAATGTACAAAAAAAAAAAATTCTTAAAACTTAACAATAAGAAAAAAAAAAAAAAGAAAATAAACAATTAAAAATGGGCAAAGACCTGAACAGATACCTTACCAAAGAAGATATGGTTGGTGAATAAACATATGGAAAGATGTTAAACATTACATCTTAGGGAATTGTAAATTAAAACAATAGTGAAATACAAGTACACACCTATTTGAATGGTTACAGTCCAAAACACTGACGACACCAAATATTGACAAGGATGTTGCTGTGGATTGATATCCTCCCAAAACTTAGTCCCCACTGTGACTGTATAAAGAGGGTGGGAAATACTATTATGGTAATTGAAAGATGGGGACTTGAGGAGGTGGTTGGACTGTAGGAACATGCTGTAGTGAATGGATTAATAATGGCGGTCAGGGGTATGGTTCTGAGGGCTTTAAAAGGAGAGTCTCTCTCTCTCTCTCTCTGCTCTGCCATTTCTGCCATGTGAGACCCCTGGGTCACTGTCACTACCACCAGATGTGTTCCCTGGACTTTGGACTTCCCAGCCACCAAAATTGTAAGCAATAAATTTCATTTTCTTATAAATTACCCAGTTCTCTGTATTTTGTTATAAGCAACAGAAATGAACTAATACAGATGTGGAGCAGTAGAAACTCCCATTCATTGCTGGTGGGAATGCAAAATGGTATAAGCCACTTTCGAAGACAGTTTGGTAGTTTCTTACAAAATTAAATGTACTCTTACCATAAGATCCAGCAATCTCCTTGGTATTGACTCAAATGAATTGAGAACACGTCCACACAAAAACCTGCATATGTGTGTTAACAGCAGCTTTATTAAAAATTGTCAGAACTTGGAAGCAACCAAAATTCCCTTCAAAAGGTGAATGGACAAACTGTGTTACATCCATGCAATGGAATATTATTCAGCTATAAAAATAAGTGAACTATCAAGCCACAAAAAGGCATGGAAGGAATTGAATGCATATTGCTAAGTGAAAGAAATAAATCTTAAAAGATTACATACCATAGGATTCCAACTATATGACATTTTGGGAAAGGCAAAAGTAAAGACAGTAGAAAGATAAGTAGTTGCCAGGGGTTGCAGGGGAAGGAGAGAGGGGGGAATAGGTGGAACACAGGGGATATTTTAGGGCAGTAAAACTATTCTGTATGATACTATAATAGTAGAACATGATATCATACATTTTTCAAAACCCATCATTGTGCAACACAAAGAGCAAACCCTAATGTAAATTGTGACTTTTATTTCGTAATAAAGTATCAATATTGAACCGTCAATTGTAAGAAATGTACCATGCTTATTTAAGATATTAATAATATGGGGAATTGGGGGAGAAGGGCATACAGGAACTCTGTACTTTCTGTTCAATTTTTCTGTGAATTTATCATTGCTCTAAAAAATAGTCAATTTAAAAATATATAACATTTTTTATTTTTTTCATTCTTTAGAAGGCTAGCTATGTTTTATCTTAAAGTTTTAGAGAGAGATTTTTTTTTCTGATTTGTTCTACTCTTGACTCGTTGAATCACTTTAATCCTAATGTTTACACTTCATCTGTCTCTTGGTTCAGCTGTTTACAGTCTTCCATCAGCCAATATGGAAAATCCTGGCAATTGCAAAATCCAAGCAAGAGCTTTGTAACAATCAATAGTGTTTTGCCCTCTGTGTTTATTTTTCTCTGTTTGCGTATTTTAAATGCAGCTACACTACTGTCCCCTCCAGCTCTAGCTTGTACTTTATTTCATTCAATATCAACTATGATGGACAAAAAGGAAAATAATTGGTACATCTGTCCACTTTTTCTTTTTGCTTATTAATTCCGTCTCAGAAAATCTTACTTATTATTTAAAGTCTTTATCAGATTCACCTGATTTTGATTCACTGTTTTCTTTCAGTTAATAAGGCTTTGATGAAAAACGACATGCTTTGGACTGTGGCACAGAATTCAAAAGACTTCGTTTCTATTCTTGACATTTCTTCAAATGATCGTAGTAACCTTGGACAAGAAACTCTTATTCTGCTTCTAACCTTCTGGGAAATACGAATGTCACATACTGGTAATTAGTGTCTGTCTCATAGCCATTCTATCTGTAATGCTCCTCAAAATAAAACCTGTAGAAATATGAACAGTGTTAAGTAACTTGTAATCTTGCTATAGTCTTAGTTTTATTGTGTTTTGTGCAGAATAAATAGGTCTTTATATTATCCTAACTATATGCCGGTGTCTCATCTATCTATTTTTGCCCTGCCTCTTTCCACAATCAATTTGAAGTGTGGTGTTAATCTTAAGAGCCTGACAGTGGCTGTTGTGTGTTAATCTCACTTTGATCAGACTCCAGAGCAGATCATTGTGAACTTACACAAAAGGTGCCATTGCTTGTGCTTAAATTCCAAAAACTGATTTGTTATCCTAGGACTACCTAAACAAGGAAGGAGGAAATGTACTCTTAAAGCATAGGTTTTAGAACATGGGTCAAATTCATATCTACAGGGGCCATGGAGGTTTCAGTTATGCTGGTATATGACAATTATGAGTGGTGGGACTGTGACCAATTAAGTCCCATGCCCTATGTAAAGATGGCAGCACTACTCAGTCCAATCTGGCTGTTGCTATAACTCCCTGTATTATCACATCTTATTTTTTCAAAAGAAGCAGGAAGTCTAATTTTTAAATTTAAAACAATAAACTTTTGAATGTTGAAAATTAATTTTACAAATATATGGGTCAAACAAAACTTGGCTGTGAGCCAGATTCAAGCCATGGGCTAATGTAAAATTTTTATGTCCTTTCAGGATATTTTCTTAAACTTAAAACATGCATTTTTTCCCATTGAAGCATGAGTTTAATTGGGGTCTGCACAGACACATAGATTACCAGGATAGAGTTCGATAGGGATGAAGACTAATTTCTCTATCTTACCATATCTTTGTCTTTGGAAGAGATTTTATGAAGAAAAAAAAGAGCCTGATGGATTTTTAAACATAAACAAATATTTAAAAAAATTATATACTGATAATAAAAATGCAATTTGTGCAGAATATGTAAGAATAGAAAATATTTTCCCCACCCTGAGCCTCTAGTCCCACTCCACAGAAATATTCATTGTCAAGTCTCTTACGTATCCTTTCAGAGTTTCTTCTTTTCCTTTTTTAATAAATTGATTCCTATAATGCACTCTTCTCTGCAACTTGTTAATTTCACTTAATGGCAACATTTTCTGGCCATCTTCCATATCATATAATATATATATATTTCTGTTCATTTCAATGATATTCCATTTTATGCCCATACAATAAACTTATTAAATCAGTCCCTTCCTGATGGACATTAATTTTTGTCAGTTTTTTATTTTATTTGCAATTGACAAATAATAATTGTATATATTTCACAATAATAAATATAGTGGTGCTAGAATAAAAATCCTTTTATGTATATGTTGGCAGCAGACTTTTGCCTTCATATACTTGTATATAGGGTAAATACCTAACAGAAGGAAAGTATGTATTTTAAAAAAGACAGCTGCTGCCAGATTGTACTGCAAAATAGTTTGCACCAATTTACATTTCCACCAGCAACACATGAGTGATATTTCTTCACCCTCTTTCCAGCACTAGAGTAATCTACTGGCCATGCACAGTCATCATGCCAGATGCATTAATTGGTAATAGGTACTGGAGAGAATTGTCTAATCTAGTGAGTTGTAAATAAGATCAGTTGAAATAGCTTCAGTTATTTCAGTCTTCCTTATGGCCTTGTGCTGTGTTGAAAGTTTTCCCCCCCTCAGATTTATTTAAGAATGCAATTCATATTTTCTAAAATAAATTTTTAACAATTACTTTTAAACATTCTGTAATGGAATATTTGAATTTTAACTTAGATAACTATAATGAAAGAAGTCAAACATATGAAGCTTTACAGATACAAGCATATCCAAATTTAATGCCTTTTGAATAAAAGTAAAAGTCAAATGGGAAACTGAAAGAACATTTTCTCAAAAAAGCAACAAAGAATATATGTAAATGTTACATGAGGATCTTTTAACAACACTCTGATAAAAAAAGACAAAGGATGTGAAAGGAGAATTTCCAAAAAAGAATATAACCAACAATAAACGTAAGAAAATATGTTCATCCAAATTAATCATCTTAAAACCCCCAATTTACCATGTTTTACTATTCAGGTTTTAAGGTGAAAATAATTGCTTAGTGCTTAGTGCTGGTGATGATACAGTGAGATGATACCATAAATAGGTATAGCATTCTGTAGAACTTCAAGTGTTTTCTGTAGCCAGATTTAGTATCATTACTCATTGCATTACTCATTACATTAGTATCATGACTCAAATTATGTTGGATTCGGGCCCTTACCTATTCAAATTGATACTTTACTTCACTGCATAATTTGCCTCTCTCCCCACAAGTATTTCCAAGTTTTTCAAGTCAGTATTTCTTATACATTCAAGACTGAGAACATATCCTATGTTCTCCTTCTCTTGCACCTCATCTCTCCTAAGAACCCACCATATACATCCAGCATTCAATATATGTGCTAAACAACCACCATCCTGAAAGAGTGCTCTTGCTTTGTTGAGTTCATGCTTAAGTAACAGACTCCAGAACGCAGTAAAAATCAAGATGATTGAATTTACGTAACTATTAGAAAATCATCCCAGACTATAGATCCTCTCTTCCTGCCATTATTTTTCCCCATGAGGAGGAGGTAAAGTTGAAAAGGGATTACCATAAAGAATGTGAAATGCACGTTACACGACACAGACTTTGACTCTGGGAGTCAGGGAGAATATTCCAAGAAGTATAATTGATCGTCCTGGTTTGGTTTTATACACACATATCTAATTGTGATGTTTCAACTGGTTTAATTTTGCTTTTACTAACAATAAATTCAGAAATAACCACCTAAGATGTTTGTTTACTTTTACTTCTTTAGATAAAAATCAACAGCTGTAGGATCTCAAGCCCTTATCACCTTCTTATGGGAACATCAGAGTTAGGGCTTACTCCTTAATGCAATTTCAGCAAAATTGTCAAGGTGGTTATTGGGGGATGCAGTAAAGAGATCAAACATAAGAGCTCACACATGCAGATATCCACAGTAAATTATCAGACATACAAAAATACACCTAGAGATTAAATTAATAGGTTTCTAAGGCTTTTTGTTTAATGGGCTAGTTGGCTGGGTTTTTTTTTTTTTTTTTTTTTAATTAACAACTCTTCTTTCCTGATATAACATAGTAGATAATAATGTTAATATTTTCATTAGTGAAACCAAACTTAAATGCATACTTAAGAAATGCCATTGTCTCTGAAGCTGAGTAGCCTAATAATTATCAGGTCTGAAGAAAAAAAAAAACCCTAATTCTGGGTAATTTCTCCCCCTTACCCAAATCTGCTTGAAACTAAAATATCTTGGCCCAATCTTTAAAACTGGAATTAAAATCTACGAATTTGAGCAGTATAAAACTATTTAAATTATTATATTCTTAAGCATTTTTAAATCCATATCTGTGCAACCTTATAGAAGAATATACAAAAAATAAAAATAAAAAAAGCTCTTTAAGAACTAATTCTTCATTGCAGACAAAATACAAACTACATTAGAAAATTATGGCATTTTCTTAAGATTAGATAGGATGCTTTAAAAGCAATAATTATAGCCCATACGATTGCTTGTTGAGTCTCTCTAGCGCAAAGAGCCAGAGTTATAAACAAGTATCAAAAATATTATGTGCTTAAGAATGCAAAACTAACTTTTGGAAAGCAACTCATTTCTATAGCACTATACAGCACAAGAGATAAGATAATGCCTATCTTACCGATAATGTGACAATAACAACTAAAATCCAACCAATTACATTGCTAATAGGTGGAAAAGCACAGTGTGTAATATGATCAAAGAAAGCCCTAATTGTCTTATATTTAGCAACAGTAAGGAAATAAAAAACTTTGCACATCACTAAAATAAACTGATCAAAAGAAAAGTTCTAAATATTTGATGGAAGCCAGAATTCAGTGATATACTTTGATTTTTTTCACAAATGAAGCAAATAAACCAGAAGAGCAATATCTAATAAACTTTCTAAGTTTGAAAATTTTTTCTTGAGTTTTTGACCCCAATGTATAAAATTCAGGGTGGTCCATTTTTTGCCACTTTTCTGGGTTATCAGATATATCTAATAAGATCAAGATATACTTGGTTTTATTATTAAAATAGTTCTGTATTTAGATGCATCTTTTACACTGAAACTATTTTATGCTACATCCTCACTCTTATCTACACAAGTTAATGAATAAGAAATGCACATCAATCATGCAAAAGTTGCTTCTTTTTTACTGTCTTGATATTTTTACTAGATATCTCCTAAATCAAAATGGCAGACTAAAATTTTACGTAGCCTCTCTATAAAGTCTATAAGATCAAAAAAATTAGATAAACAGTATTATCCCATAGCTACTACTTCTACCAGAGAGACAATATTGCACCGTAAATGTCTTCATACTGCAAAATTGGAGACTTAACTTTTGCAGGGCTTTCATATGGAAATAACTTCTTGCCAAAGTGAGTTAGCAAAGGAGAATTTCCATGTCTAAAACATGGGTCAGAAAACACAGCCAGCAAGGAGAATACAGGCAAGATAAACAAGAGGCTAAAGAAAGCTGTAGGGCGATAGACAACAGAATTCAGGAAAATATATGTAAGGTTTATGCTTCACATATTTGAGGGTACCATCTTCTTTAAGAGGTTTTTTTTCTCCTCCAGTTCTACAAACATTTATTGAACATATAAGGCAGTGGGGATGAATGGGCTAGAGTGTCTAGCTCAAGGATGAGACAAACATTATAGACACTATAGCTTAGTCAAATAAGGAAAGAAAATCACAATCACATGTTTTCAATGAACATGAATGTTAACATAGACATATGAGGGTATTTCAAAAAGCTTATGAAAAAATACAATTAAAAGATAATATGAGGATTTTTCCCCCCTCAGAATGGTAGACTAAAGAGACCTTGCACTAGTCCCTCCTACAAAAGAGACCAAACAACAAACAAATATATTTTGACCAAACAACTGAGGAGATATGTTGCAGAACACTAGGAGAGTGACAAGATCCTTGTGAAGCATGGAAGATGGGAAGAGCATCATAGAGAGCAGAACAGGGCATCCAACCTCTGCCCCACTGCAGGGACCTGCTCAGAATCAGGAGGAGATGAGTTAAGTTGGAAAAGACCCCGGTTGTTTCCACTGCTGCCACAAATGCCAGCGACCCCTGCCACAAGAGAGTCCCCCAGTCTTTTCAGGACTCAGGCCCAGCTGAAGAGGAGCTGTGAGTTATTGTAAGCTTCACAGTCTCATAACAAAAGCCCAAGGAAGAGGAAACCCCTCCTGCCCTGAGTGGCTGTGACTCAGCAGTGTCTTGGAGCCAAACCCACAGCTGGAGCATGCCCTGCCCTGGACCTGGTAAAACTGACTCCCTTCATCTAGAGGCCCTGCCTGCATTCTACCACATTCACAAGGGTGTCAGTAAGACCACGGCCGAGGCTGCCTGGGGCATAGGATAGACCAAGAAAATGAGACCCCAGTGTCTGAACTTATGCAGCATCCCTTCCCCACCACCAGATGAGCAGGCAGACCAGGTAAGTGGAAAAGCTGCCAAGGTGCTGTGGTTCCTCATATTCACACATGCCTGCCTTGTATGGTCAGTGTACCTGCTGAACCCACAGGTGCCTGCATGGTCCCACAGCCAGCCTGGCAGTAGACCAACCCCTCCATCACTTTCCATGTATTCTCAGGGGCACCAGCAGGACCACAACCCCAGCTGCCTGGAGCCTAGGCCAGAAAGAAGGACAGAGACCCCATGGTTTGAGCCTACATGACACTCCCTCCTCTCCCTCCTGGGCAAGAAGGCAGATCAGGCAGGTGGGGAAGCTGACAGTAGGCAGTTATTACCCACATCCACATGCACCTGCTCTGTACAGCTTGTGGACCCCCTGAGCCCATGGGTGCCTGTACCAACAGCCAGCGCAGCAGTGGCCCCTCCTCTCCCAGCAGCCCTCCACAGAGCCATTGGGGCCTGCTGCTTCCTTGAGGTTTACTACAGGCTCAACAGTTGATCCAGTGGCCCTCTACAGAGCTGCCAGGCCCTGCAGTACCTGTGTATACTTACTACTGGACCAACAGTGATTGGGTAGCAGGTTTTGCTCCCCAGAGCATACCTCTAGAGAGCCACTGGGTCCTGCAGCACCCATGCAGACTTCCTCCAGTCTCAAAAGCTGATCCAGCAGTCCTCTATAGAGCTTCCAGGACCTGTTGCACCAGTGTACACCTGCTCACTGACCAACAGTGGATCACCCTCCCCAAAAAGAAACTGCTAAGGCCCCCACTGTCTAGGCCACAAAGGCACCCACAGACAGCTCCAAAAATGAAGAGGTGAAGCCACATGAAGGCTGCACTACTGCCCTTACACAGATCCAAATGTAAAACACCCAACCCGACTGTCAATATAGAACACTTGTACGAGTCTCTCCCTTCACAAACCACTCCGAAAATTAAAAGAGGTAACTACACCACCAGGACTCACAGATCAATGCAGAGACAGGAGAAGCACAAAAAAAGAAGGAAACATGACACCCCCAAAAGAAGACTACAGTTCTCCAACACCAGACCCCAAACAACAGGAAATTGATGAATTTCCTGGATAGGAATCCCAAACAGCAGTACTAAGGAAACTCAACGTGGTGGGCAAAAATAGATAGAAATCACAATGAAGTCAAAAAAACAATCTAGGCTATGTATGAGAAATTCAACAAAGAAATAGAAATAATAACAAAGAGCCAAGAAGAAATCCTGGAACTGAAGATTTCATTCAACGAAATGAAAATACTACTGAGAGTATAAGCAGCAGGCTAGAAAAGCAGAAGAAAGAATTTCTGAACTAGAAGACAGGCTTTTTGAATTAACACAGTTGGACCAAAAAAAAAGAAAAGAGAATTTTAGAAAATGAAGAAAACCTGTGAGATCATGCTGATTACCTTAAGCATACAAACATCTGTACTATGGGTATACTAGAAGAGGAAAAAGAAGGAAAAGGCATTGGAAGCCCATTTAATGAAATAATACCTGAGAACTCCCCAAGTGTTGGGAGAGGTATGGTCTTACAGACCCAACAAGCTCAAAAATGTGCAAACAGATTCAACCCAAAAAGAACCTCCCAGAGACACATTATAGTTAAATTGTCAAATGTCAAAGACAAAGAAAGGATTCTAAAAGCAGCAAGAGAAAAGCATGAAATCACCTATAAGGGAATCCCCATCAGGCTAAAAGCAGACTTCTCAACAGAAACCTTAAAGGCCAAGAGCAAGTGAGATGACATATTCAAAGTGCTAAAAGAAAAAAAGTTTTCCTTCAGAAATGGAAGACAAATAATGTCTTTCCCAGACAAACAAAAACTGAGGGAATTCCCTACCACAATATCTCCCCTTCAACAAATCCTCAAGGGAGTCCTACATTTGGAATCAAAAGAGCAATATATATTACCACAGATACATGAGAAGGAATAATAATCACTAGTAGAACAGATATGCAAATGAAAAAGAGAAAGAAATTGTATTTTATTACTACAAAAAACCCCCCCAAAAACAAAAAAAAACAACACCCAACAGCAAAGATAATCAATAGAAGGAAAAGAAATGGACAACAAAAGAAATATAAAATAGCTGTAAAGAAATTAATAAAATGGCAAGAATAAGGCAATACCTTCCAATAGCAACCTTGAATGTAAATGGATTAAATTCCCCATATAAAAGATGTAGACTGGCTGAATGGATTAAAAAACTAGTCCCAACTATATATGCTGCCTACAAGAAACTCACTTCATTAGTGAAGACACACATAGGCTAATAGCGAAGGGATGGAAAAAGACATCCCACACAAAAGGAAACTAGAATCAAGCAGGAGTTGCCAAACTTAATATCAGGTAAAATAGACTTCAAACCATTAATTATAAAAAGACACAAAGAAAGACATTACATAATGATAAAAGGATGAATGCAGCAAGAAGATGTAACAGTCTAAATATATTTACCCAACACCAGAGCACCCAGATATATAAAGCAACTATTACTGGATCTAAGAGTAGAGATAGACCCCAACAGAGTAATAGCTCAAGATTTTAACATGCCACTCTCAGTGTTGGACAGATCATCTAGACAAAGAATTAGCAGAGAAATTTTGGATTTAAATAGCACTTAGGACCAAATGAACTTGACAGACATATACAAAACATTTCTTCCAACAACTCTGGAATATACATTGTTCTCATCAGCACACAAGTCATCATCCAGGAAGACCACATGTTAGGCCACAAATTAAGTTTCAACAAATTTTAAAAGACTGAAATCATATCAAGTATATTTTCAGACCACAATGGAATACAACTAGAAATTAACAAAAGACATAACTTTGGAAATTATACAAATACAGGGAAATTAAACAACATGCTCCCAAATGACCAATAGGTCAAAGAAGAAATAGAGCAGGAAATCAAAAAATTCCTTGAAACAAATGAAAATAAAAGTACATCTTACCAAAACCTATGGGATACTGCAAAAGCCATTCTAAGAGGGAAGTCTATTGCAATAAATGCTTACATCAAAAGAATAGAAAGACTTCAAACAAATAAACTAATGTTACATCTCAAAAAATTAGAAAAAAAGAACAATCCAATTTCAAAATTAGTAGATGGAAAGAAATAATTAAGATCAGACCAGAACTAAATGAAATAGTGACTGAAAGAATGATACAAAAATGAAAAGCTGTTTTTTTGAGAAGATAAACAAAATAGACAAGACATTAATGAGACTAACTTAAAAAAGAAGAGAAGACCTAAATAAAAATCAGAAATGAAAAAGGAGACATTACCGCTGATATCAGAGAAACACAAAGAATCATTAGAGACTACTATGAACAACTATATGCCAACAAATTTGAAAATTTGAAGAAAATGCATAAATTTCTGGACACGTACAAACTACCAAGACTGAACCAAGAAGAAATAGAAAACCTGACCAGACCAATAACAAGAAACAAGATTGAAGCAATAATCAGCAGTCTCCCAGCAAAGAAAAGCCTGGGACTGGATGCCCTTATTACTTAATTCTAGCAAACCTTTAAAGAAGAATTAATACCAAACCTTTTCAAAATGTTCCAGTAAATTGAAACAGAGGCCATTCTCCCAAACACATTCTATGAGGCCAGAATCACCCTTATATAAAAATTAGACAAAGACTCATGGACAAAAAAGAAAGCTACAGGCCAATATCATTGATGAACACGGACACAAAAATCCTCAACAAAATATTAGCAAACAGAATACAATAGCACATCAAAAAGATTATACACCATGGTCAAGTGGGATTTATCACAGGGATGCAAGAATGGTCTGACATATGCAAGTCAATATATGTGATACACCACATTGACAAAATGAAGCACAAAGACCATATGATTATCTCAATAGGTGCAGAAAAAGCATTTGATAAAATTCAACATCCTTTCATGATAAAGACTCAACAAATTAGGTATAGAAAGAAAATATCTGAGTTCAACAAAAACCATTTACAACAAGTCCACCACCAATATCATCCTGAATGGGGAAAAAACAGTCTTTCCCTTAAGAACAGGAACAGAACAAAGATGCCCACTATCACCACTCCCATTTAACACAGTATTGGAAGTACTAGGCAGAGCAATCAGGCCAGAGAAAGAAATTAAGGCATCCAGATTGGAAAAGACAAAGTCAAACTGTCCCTGTTTGCACATGACATGATCCTATATGTAGAAAAACCTAAAGACTCTACCATAAACTCTTTGAGCTGATTAATAATTTCAGTAATGTTATAGGATATAAAATCAGTACCCCAAACTCAGTTGCATTTATATTCTCCAAGAATGAACTAACAGAAAGAGAAATAAAGGAAGTAAACCCATTTATGACAGTCACCAAAAAAAGAAAAAATAGAAAACCTAGGAATCAATTTAACCAAGTAGGTAAAATATCTCTTCAATAAGAACTGCAAATCACTACTGAAGGAAATTAAAGAGCACACAAAAAGATGGAAAGAGATTCCATGCTCTTGTATTGGAAGAATCAAAACTGTGAAAATGTCCATACTTCCAAAGTGATCTACAGATTCAATGCTATCCCCATCAAAATACCAATGATATTCTTCAAAGAAATAGAAAAAACAATCCTAACATTCACATGGAACAACAAAAGACCCCAAATAGCCAAAGCAATCCTGAGCAAAAACCAAAATTAAAGCTGGAGGTGTAACACTACCTGATTTCAAACTATACTACAAAGCTACAGTAATCAAAACAGCATGATACTGGCATAAAAATAGACACTTGGACTAATGGAAAAGAATAGAGAACTCAGATATCAACCCACAGACCTACAGCCAACTGGTCTTTGATAAAGGCAACGAGAACATACATTGGTGAAAAGACTGCCTCTTCTATAGATGGTGCTGGGAAAATTGGACATTCATATGCAGAAGAATGAAACCAGAACTTTACCTCTTGTCATATACCATAATCAACTCAAAATTGATTACAGTCTTAAGTGTAAGACCTGAAACTATAAAACTACTAATGGGAAACATAGGGGAAACATGTCTGGAAGTAGGACAGGGCAAAGACTTTATGAATAAGAGCCCCAAAGCACAAGCAGCAAAAGAAAAAAAAAATAAATGGTATTATATCAAACTAAAAACTTTCTGCACAGCAGAGGAAACAATCAACAGAGTGAAACAACAACCTGTAGAATGGGAGAAAATATTTGCAAACTATACATCTGAAAAGGAATTAATATCTGGAATATACAAGGAACTCAAACAACTATACAGTAAAAAACCAAATAACCCAATTAAATGGGCAAAGAAGCTGAATAGACATTTTTTGAAGGAAGACATTCAAATGGCCAACAGGTACTTAAAAAAATGCTCAACATCATTTATGATCAGGGAAATGCAAATTAAATCCACATTGAGATATCATCTCACCCCAGTTTTTCTTATGTTTAACTATCCTGTATTGCTGAGACAAATTCCACTTTATCATATAAACCTATTATATAAAAACCTTTTAATATGATATCAGATTTGGTTTTCTAGTATTTTGTTGAGGATTTTTACATCTATATTCATAAGAAATATTGGTCTGTAATTTTATTTTTTTTAATCTAGCTTTTATATAAGGCTGGTCTATAGCATAAATAATGAAGTGTTCTATTTTTTGAAGGAGGTGAGAAGAATTAATGTCAATTCTTTAAATGTTTTTTAGAATTCAATGGTGATTCTATCTAGTTCTACATTTTTCTTTATTGAGAGGTCAGGCTGTACTTACCATATATTTTTTCAGATTTTCTATTTTCTTGAGTTAGTTTTAGTAATGTATGTGTTTCTAGGAATTTGTTCATTTCATCTAGTTTATCTAATTTATTAGTATATGAATTGTTCATAGTGTTCTCATATTTGACTTCTGTAAGGTTGGGAGTAATGTCCCCACTTTTATGTCTGATTTTAATTATTTGCATCTCATTTCCTTTTTGCTTTATGAGTCTTCCTAAGGGTTTGGCAATTTTGTTGATATTTTAAAAGGACCAACTTTTGGTTTTATTGATTCTTTCTATTATTTTTCAATTATTTATTTTGTTTTTCACCAATTTAGTATTTATTACTTCTGTCTGCTAGCTTTGGGTTTAGTTTGCTCTTCTTTTTATAGTCCTTTAGAAAGTAAAGTATTAATTTGAAACCTTTTTTTCATGTTTAATGTAGGTATTTACTGCTATAAATTTCCCACTGAGCACTGCCTTCACTGTATCCCATAAGTTTTAGTATGCTGTATTTTTATTTTTATTAATCCCTAAGTATTTCCTAATTTCCTTGTGATTTTGTCTTTGACCCATTGGTTAGTTAAGAGTGTATTTTTAATTTCCAAATATTTGAATTTTCCAGTTTTGATTTTGTCACTGACTTGCAGTTTTTTTTATTGTAGTTGGAGAGGATAATTTGCATAATTTCAATCTTTGTTAAATTATTGAGACTTGTTTTATGGCCAATACATGGTCTATGCTGGTCTATCTTCTCAATGTGCACTTAAGAAGAATGTGTACACTGCTGTTGTTGGGTGAAGTGTTCTATATTTGTAAGGTCTAGTTGGTTCATAGTGTTGCCCAAGTCTACTATTTTGTATTGGTCTTTTGTCTAGATGTTCTACCCATTATTGAAAGTGGGGAGGGAGCACTGAAGTGTACAATTACTATTTCAGAAATGTATTTCTCTTTTCTCAATTTTTCAGTGTTTGCCTTGGGGTTCTGTTGTTTGCTGTACATATGTTTATAATTAATATATCTTCCTTTTGAATTGACCCTTTTATCAATAAACACTGTCCTCTGTTTCTGTTTTGACTCAAAGTCTCATTTGTTTGATATTAGTATGGCCACCAAGGCTCTCTTTTGGTTACTCTGCATGAAATGTCTGTATTTATTCATTCACTTTCAGCCCATTTGTGTCTTTGGATCTAAAGTTGAGTGTCTTGTAGACAGCATATAGTTGGATCACATATTTTTATACCCATTCTGCCAATCTATGCTTTTTGATTGGGGAATCTAATCCATTTTTATTTAAAGTAATTATTGATGAGAAAGGACTTACTTTGGCTAAGTTGCTATTTGTTTTCCATATTCTTATACCTTTTTCTCTCTCATTCCTTCCATCACTGCCTTTATTAGAGTTTAGCAGATTTTTTGTAGTTTACCTCTAAATTTTTTCTCTCACAATTCTGGAGGCTAGAAGTCTGAGATCAAGGTGTCATCAGGATTGTTTTTTTTCTGCAGCCTCTCTCCTTGGCTGTAGATTGTCATGTTCTCCCTGTGTCTTCACATAGTCTTCCTTCTACACATGTCTGTGCTCATTTCTCTTCTTATAAGAACACCAGTCATATCAGACTACAGCCCACCCTAATCACCTTTTCTAAACTTAATTAACTCTTTAAAACCCCTGTCTCCAAATATAGTCACATTTTTAGGTACAGGAATTTAGGATTTCAAAATATGAATTTAGGGTTGAGGCACAGGACAGCCCATGAAAGTACCATTTTGATTCTTTTCCCATTTCTTTTTATGTATATGAGGGTACTTCAAAAAGTTCATGAAGCAATAGAATTAAAAGATAATACAAATATTTCCATAAACTTTTTAAAGTACCCTCATTTTTTCCAGATATCTTCTTTTTTTTAACCTTCGTTGAGGTATAATTGACATACAAAGTATTGCACACAGTCAATGTATAAATGTTGATGAGTTTCAATATATACATATCCTAATGGTACAATCATCACAGAGTACTAAACATAGTCATAATTTCCAAAAATTTCCTTGTGTTCTTTTGCATTTTCTGTTTGTTTTTCCAAGAATACTTAATGTGAGATCTATCCCCTTAGCATATTTTTAAGTGTACAATACCATATTGTTGATTAAAGGTACCATGTTGCATAGCAGATCTCTAGAGCTTATGCATCTTGCATAACAGAAACTTTATACCCATTGAAAAACAATTACCCGACCCCTTCACACCCATCCCCTGGCAACCAACATTCTGTTCTTTGATTCTATGAGTTTGGCCATTGTAGATACCTCATATAAGTGGATTTATGCAGTTTTTGTCCTTCTGTGACTGGCTCATTTCACTTGTCATAATGTCTTCTAGACTTATCCTTGTTATCATTAATGGCAAGATTTCCTTCTTTTTTAAAGCTGAATAACATTTCATGCATGAGTGTGGCTTTCTAAATTCCCCAGACAATTTTGAATGCTTTAATTTCCCAAAGAACCTCTCTCATCTTTTCCTCCAGTGCTCCAAGTAGCCATTGGTTTTTATTTCACCTTACAATGTATTTAAGTAATTCATGTCAGTTTTCAGCTGTGAATGAGTTCTGAGTTAAGCAAAACGTAGATCAGTGCCTTATGTCAGTCCTTCAGGCAACCCCCAAACTGGTTAAAACAGACAAACATAATAATTTGTGAATAAGATATACTATGGTTCCTTTGGAACCAGAGACCAGGACCTGCATTAAGAATGTGAACTGCTTTCTTCAAGACCACTTCTGAGCTCGGGAGAGAGTAGACTAAGTGGAATAAAATGGACACAAAGCTTTCCTACCATTTTAAGTTGCCTTTTTCTTGATTCAGTGTTCACTTGGTTGCTATAAACCTTTGACTGTTTCCAGAGTTCTGGCAAAGTTGATTCTGACAGTTTCTGCTTTTTTTTTTTTTTTTTTTTTTTTTGATATTTCTATGGAGGGACAGGAGTTTGGAATGCCTACTCTGCTATTTTACTGATGTCACACCCCACGAGAGGGTTATTTTTAAATGGAAAAAAACTTGAGAATACTTTAAGGCTAAAGGAAAGAGTCAGTGGAGAGATAAAGGTTGAATATATAAAAAGAATAGGAGATAATTGATGGAGCAAGTTCCCAGAGGAGATGAGAGCTAAATGTGAAAAGTTATTAGGCATAAAGAATTGCAGCTCTTTAGATTCATGTGTGATTTCGAATAAACTTTTTTTAACTTTATAAAGGAATTAGATCGAAGCATGAAGAAGTATGAAGCATTGATGACCAGATATTATCATTAATTTTTAAGTATCCTCAGGGGAAAGGTTAAAGATTCATGGGAATTGAGAATTCAATAAATGGGCTTTCTGAAGAGGCAAGAGTTTGAACCAAAAATTGAAGCACCAACAGATTTAAAATATTTGGAAGTTTATTGAAATACTGTTTTATACTCTGTAAGAAGGAAGAAAAAAATGGAATACTCAGTTTTGGAGAGAATGTAGAATAAAGGGTATACTCATATACTCTTGGTGGTATGTACATATTTAGAAGTCAATTGAGCAGTTTCAATTCTAATTTAAAATGCATATTCCCTTTGACTCAGCAATTATATTCTAGGACTCTCCTTTATTTCAAGAGTACACAGGATAGGTATATAAGGAAGTTGATTCCAGCCTTGTTTGTGAAGTAACAATTCTGAGACTTCTTCTACGTTCAGTAATATATTAACGTGTGAAAAAATTACCCACAAGCCAGATGTGTAATTGAATCCTCCATATTGTATGGTGTGTGCCTCTGTTTGTGTGTTTATATAAGCACAAAATGTCTGGAAGGATCCATACCAAACCTTTAACTGTCATTCACCATGGGAGATGAGATGAGGGAGTAGAACTTTCATTTTTTACTTTAGATAGATCGGCATATTTTCAATTTTTAAAAATAACCATGCCTTTCTTTGTAATTAAGAAATAATAGTTTGACTACAAATATAATTATTACAATGGAGTACACAACAGCATTATGTTATCTATCACCAACTCCAAAGGAATATATGAATTGTCAGCCCTTATGATAAGAAGTCTAATATGGTAGGGTGACTGACCCAAGCTTATACTCAGCAACTATGGGTAAAAACTGGACTTTAAAAAAAGCTATATAATTTCTATTCAGTGAGAAACAAATTTATCTTTTCTTTTTCTTTTCCTTTTCTCCTTTTCTTTCTCCTTCAACCCCCAAGCCAGAATAAAAGGATTAAGCTCATCTGGTGTGCAAAAAGTTCTTTTTTAAAGCATCTCAGTATTTTCATACCATTTCAGAATAGTTTTCCATTTTTTTAAGATATTCTGTAAGCGTAGCATGTGATTTCCTTTCAGCTGTGTTAATACATAATTTTTGACATTGACCTTACAAACTATGTCATCTTCTAACCATTTCTGATACTTTGCTCACATGAACTGTAGGAATGTGTGTACTCATTAAGAAATAAAACATATAATTCAGGAATCAATTATATCTGTGTGATTTTGCTCCTTATATCCTGGTTCAAAACCCACCACTTTCACATTGTTTTAGAAATCATTGATTTTTGTGAGTAGATGATGATGATTCCCTGAGCATTTTTCTGGTAACACCAAACTGATGATGTCATCCTATACCCAACTAATCTTGTTTTCTGCAGCAGTTCTCTTGAATAGACCAGTTTAAGTGGCTTGCATCACTTTCTGCAATAGTGAATAGTGAGAGAAGGTTTTTTATAACTTTTCTGAATTTCTTTAAGTGTGATTTGCAGACCAAATTATTTCTCTTCCCCAGCTTTCTTGTTGCCATCCTCAGTCAGTATACATTACACATGGTACAAATCATTCACAATTCCCATTTCATTTGTGCAGTTTCTGGCAATCAAGGCCCAAATTGATTTCAGAGCCTTTGAGAGGAGCAGCTTTAGACACTGAAATTAGTAGAAGATTTGAGTGCGCTTTGTTCCCAAGTGCTTAAATTACTTCTCAATTTTGATTAAAAGCTGTAGTAGTTACAATAAAAATGAAACAACTTAACTTAAAAATGCACCAATTACCTCTCTGTCCAAGAAAATGCCCAGATAACCAGGAACCTCTTTTACTTAAACGTTCTCGTTTTAATGTATTTGTACATATAAATCTTGTGCTCACAGATAATTTCAGAAGCAATGGTATGAATAGACAAATGAGCAATTATTCCAGAAAGTACGTACAATTTATGTGCAGATAGGAAATTACCGCATAATACTTTACTTACTTCAAGAATCTGTACTTTGAAAACAGAGCTCTAGCCTCAGGCAATGTCATAGATGAATGTCCTGCAAATTATTCTATAGTAAAATTGGAAAATGTCAAAATGAGAATATAATGTTAAATGTTATAAAAATAACCATGAAATACTTACAAATGCTATAGCACCCTTATATTTATTTGATGTAGGCATTCTTTTTTTATAATTTTACACAGAAGCCTAGGTTTATTCTTGTCAGAGCTCAGATATTACTATATTGTTCCAATCTGGCTTTTGCCATGCAAACTGTTAAGGCAATATAATAACTAAAAAAATGCATAAAGCCACCAGAGTACAGGGTATGACTATCAGGTAACTATAAAAATGCACATGTACTCAGCTCAGAAGCCATTTATAATTATGCTGTCCCAGCTATTGATATGCCTTAGATACAAAAATGGCTTCAAATTTTTCCTTTTTGATCAAGTTAAATGGATAGGCATGCACTATGAAGACCACATCTTTTAAATCTTCATATTTTAATATTTAGGAACTAGATTTCTGTCTAAAGCTTATTAAGGATAATCAGGTTATCAGCCCTTGATCTGTCATCTCCCAAGTTCCATTAAACTACTCAATAAAAGCACAGAAAAAGACAAAAACTAGCACAAGCATTGATAACTAAGGATGTGGAGCAATTCAGTCAACTTGCCAGGGTGCAAGGAGAACTGTAACTCTTATATCAGTGGAATTAGACTGACAAATATATTTGTGGACTAAAATTAGTCCACCTCTGAAGGAAAAAGAACAAGCACGGAATTATAGCTGGGAATTATAGCTTTTCTATATACTGGATATAGTCAAAGAACGATGACATACTGCCTACAATATAAATTATTCTCTTCATAGGGAAACAAACAAACAAAAAGCAAACAAGTGAATAAAAGATTGGCACAGTGAGAAGATCTGAGATCCTTCAGTTCTATTGAGCCGTGCCTTTTGGCAGTCTACTATTCTGCTACTCACTAGCTATGTGATAGGGAGCAAGTGATTTAACCCTTCTGAAACAGTTTCATCTTTAAAATAGATATAAAGTGACTTCCAGTCTTAGGTGAATAATGAGAAATATATGTGAACATATATGAAAATGCCCTTGTATAGAATTTGGCACATATTAAGTGCCTAATATATACTCTTTTCCTTCTTGTGACATTTATTAACCATATTTGCATCATTGCTATGTACATGGTATATGTCAGACCTACGTTTCTGGAACTGTCATCCAATAATCCTACCTCCAGGTATCCACTTAGGGGAATAATCAGATTTTAGAAACTCTTAATTTATATAGATGCTCCCTGACACATTATTCAGAATAGTAAAGATGTAAATAATTTAAATATGCAAAAATAGACAAATATGATAAACTATCACAAGGCCATTAAAAGTATGATTGTGAAAAGTTTTCCATAGCATGGGAGAATGTTTAATTTAAAATGTTATCTGAACTGGATATCCATATGCAGGAGAATGAAACTAGACCCATACCTCTCACCATATACTAAAATCAACTCAAAATGGATTAAGAATTTAAATATACACCCTGAAACAATAAAACTTCTTAAAGAAAACATAGGAGAAACACTTCAGGAAATAGGACTGGACACAGACTTCATGAATATGACCCCAAAAGAACGGGCAACCAAAGGAAAAATAAACAAATGGGATTATATCAAACTAAAAAGCTTCTGCACAGCAAAAGAAACAATTAACAGAGCTAAAAGACAACCAACAGAGTGGGAGAAAATATTTGCAAAATATACATCTGACAAAGGATTAATATCCAGAATATATAAGGAACTCAAACAACTTTACAAGAAAAAAACAAGCAACCCAATTAAAAAATGGGCAAAAGAGCTAAATAGGCATTTCTCTAAGGAAGATATACAAATGGCCAACAGACATATGAAAAAATGCTCAACATCACTCAGCATCCGGGAAATGCAAATCAAAACCACACTGAGATACCATCTAACCCCAGTTAGGATGGCTAAAATCCAAAAGTCTCTGAACGATAAATGCTGGCGAGGTTGTGGAGAAAAAGGAACTCTCATACATTGTTGGTGGGACTGCAAAATGGTGCAGTCTCTATGGAAAATGGTATGGAGGTTCCTCAAACAATTGCAGATAGATCTACCATATGACCCAGCTATCCCACTGCTGGGAATATACCCAGAGGAATGGAAATCATCAAGTCGAAGGTATACCTGTTTCCCAATGTTCATCGCAGCACTCTTTACAATAGCCAAGAGTTGGAACCAGCCCAAATGTCCATCATCAGAAGAGTGGATACGGAAAATGTGGTACATCTACACAATGGAATACTACTCAGCTATAAAAACGAATGAAATACTGCCATTTGCAACAACATGGATGGACCTTGAGAGAATTATATTAAGTGAAACGAGTCAGGCACAGAAAGAGAAATACCACATGTTCTCACTTATTGGTGGGAGCTAAAAATTAATATATAAATGCGCACACACACACACACACACACACAAAAGAAACCGGGGGGGGGGGAGAAGATATAACAACCACAATTACTTGAAGTTGATACGACATGCAAACAGAAAGGACATTGTTGCGGGGGAGGAAGGAGAGGGAGGAGGGAGGGAGGTTTTGGTAAGGGGCAACAATAATCAACCACAATGTATATCGACAAAATAAAAGTTAAAAAAAAAAAAAAAGGAAAATAAAAAAAAATGTTATCTGAAAAGTAAGACAAACATTTCATATAAGTAAAAAATGAACTGCAACCAACTGGAAAGAAAATAATAAAATGTTAATATTTGCTTTGAGTGGTAGAAGGTAAAATCATTGTATTTAGATAGAATACTCCTCTGTGATGTTTAAATTTTCTAAAAATACATATATATGAGCATATATAACTTTTATAATAAAAAGTCTATTAAAAATAAATACATGAAAGTACCAACTATTTGTCTAAGTGGGATTTGACCTGAGTGTTAGTTATTCTAGACAGCTGTATTAGTCTGCTAGGGCTGCCATAAGAAAGCACCACACATAGGGTGATTTAAATAACAAAAATTTATTTTCTCACAGTCTTGGAGTCTAGAAGTCTGAGTGTTGGTGTTGATAGGGTTGTATTCTTCTGAGGCCTTTTCCCTTGGCTTGTAAATATCCATCTTCTCTCTGTCTTCACATTGTCTTCCCTCTGTACACATACATGTCTGTGTCTTAATTTCCTCTTTTTAAAGTACACTAGTCATATTGGATTAAGGCCCACCCAAATGATGACATTTTTATTTAATTATTTATTTAAAGATCTTCTCTCCTAATACAGTCACATTCTGAGGTACTGGGGGTTAGTACTTCAACATATGAATTTGTAGGAACATAATTCAGCTCATAACCATACCCTCTGCTAGATTATTTTTAACCACTTTCCTGACCTTACTTCCTACTTTGTAAAGAAGTCAATGGTCATCAACAAAGTAGAGATAACATGATTTACTGGAGTCAACTGATTTGCTTTTTTATCCAAACTCTGCCACTTCGTACCTTTGTGACCTTGGTGAAGATAAATACTCTAAACCTCAGTTTCATGATCAGCAAATGAAGATGATAATATCTGTCTCATAGGATTCTTGTGCATATTAAAAGAAATATTATATATGGAACTTATTATGGGGTCTGATCAAAGGAAATATTAAACAAATGTGACTTTCTTTTTCTTTTTTTCTGTTAGTGAAAACTGCTTCAATCTCTTCAGCTCAACTATGGGACTTATCCACATTCATACTTTCTCCCTGTTCCTTTTTCCTGAGGCAAAATTCTCTACCCTCATGTTCTCTGTTCCATTAACTCCAGTCTCCTTGGGTAGTTGGCTTCATTAAGATAAACCTGAATTCACATCCCAGATCTGTCACTAACTTCGCTGAGTGACTTTGGGACATTCAGGTAATCTTTCTGACTCGGTTTATAGTTTGTAGACTGAGGATAACAGTACCTACCTCATGGGGTAGTTGCGCCTGTCACTGGTGCCCAGCATCAGTAAATATGTGCTGAATGAATACTGATTATGACAACAATGAACGTTTATTGAACCTATGTACCAAGCAGTGTGCTATATATTTTACATATTTTATTTCATTGAATTTTCACAAGGACAATGTCAGGTGAATCAATAAATTCTTTCTCTTTTGCTTAAGCTAATGCAACATGGCCCTCTTCATCTTGTAACCATAGAACACTTTCTAAAATAGCAGTTGAATCTGTTCTTTTCTAACATTCTGACAGGATTATAATATACAATAACATGTCCACCTAGGAGAGTGTAATATTTCTTGATATATATTTCATTCCCATTTTGAATCCAATGTCATAAAAATATTTTTTCATAAGAATGAAGAGCACTGTTATTTATATATGGTCCAAAAACCACAGTGTACAGCCCTATATATAATGCCAACACTTCTAACAAGAGAACAAGAAGCAGCCTGAAGTGACAGGAGATCTGCATCAAAAGATTGAAAGTTAAGAAAGGTTCTGAAGAAGTAAACTATTCTTTATTCATCCAAAAATGACTTATATTTATCTTCACACACACACAAATACACACAAGCAAAAGGTGTTTATTTTTTTTTTATTGGTTATGAATATTCATGGGGTACAAAGCCAATTGTCACCACTCATGCCTAAGATGTGATGGCCAGATCCATACTAGCAACATGCCCATTACCACAAATTGTGATTATACCCCATGTCCCCCACCCAATTATCCCCAACCTTACTCCCTATCCCCCTTTCCCCTCTCCACTTTGTATCCCTAGGTATGTTCTCTCCCTCTGCAAGTCAAACACACCACAGTAGTCTTTCTTTCCTTCTTTCTTTCTGTCTTAGCTCCCTCTTATGAGTGAGTACATATGGTATTTATCCCTCTGTGCTTTGCTTATTTCACTCAGCATAAGTTTCTCCAAGCTCATCCATGTTGTTGCAAATGGGAGAATTTCATTCTTTTTTATGGTAGAGTAGTATTCCATGGTGTGTATATACCACATTTTCTTTATCCAGTCATCCATCAATGGACATTTGAGTTGGTTCCATATCTCGGCTATTGTAAACAGAGTTGCGATGAACATGGGAGCTTCAACATGATGATTTCCATCCCTCTGGGTAAATACCCTGAGGTGGGATTGCTGGATCATATGGAAGATCTATCTGTAGTTGTTTGAGAAACCTCCATGCTGTTTTCCATAGTGGTTGTACTAATTTACAGTCCCACCAACAGTGTAGAAGCATTTCCTTCTCTCCACATCCTCGCCAGCATTTGTTATTCTGTCTTTTTGATTATAGCCAGTCTAACTGGGGTGAGATGATATCTCAATGTGGTTTTAATTTGCATTTCTCTGATGACTAATGATGTTGAGCATTTTTTCATATACCTGTTGGCCATTAGTATGTCTTCCTTTGAAAAGTATCTATTCAGTTCCTTTGCCCATTTTTTCACTCGCAACACATTAACAAAATTATTAGGAAAACTGGACTACCAGGACTGAACATGTTACAGAGTGCACACAATTCTGACAGGGAGAGCAATGATTAAGGAGTGGTTTTCCTTAAGAAAAAATTCTACTAAAAAACAACATGGGAATAGAAGTAATTTTAAATGTTCAAGACTCATTAAACATATGACTGTGACTCCAAATTGCCATTAGTATGCTTTGTATTACAGGATACAAAAACTACCCCCACCAAACTATGGAAGGTTAAGCTGCCACCCAAGACAGTCAAAACCTCCAATAATTCAATATTCCACTATTTTCTGGTTGTACCAAAAAATAAACAACAAGCAAATGATTTCACCTCTTAAAAAAAGCATTTACACTTAAAAAATGGGATGAGGTGGGATTTCCTGCTTCTTAAAAATGTTTCTAGAACTACTAAAAAACTTGCTTTTGCAAAATGGTTGATAAAAATATTCCTCTGGATTGTACAAGGGTGACAGGGACCACTGATAAGACATGGTAGATGATATTAATCGGACTTGGCTTCTTTCTCTCCTGCTTCATCAGAGGCTGGGCTTTCCTCTGTGGAATATACTAGAAAGCATATGTACTTCCCAGGGCCTGGTTTTCCAAAGCCTTGCAGTTTCAAATATTGACCTTGCAAAGGACTGGAAATTTTCCTCAGGCTATAAAGTGTCTGGCATAAGATAAAGATTTGTGGCACAGCAAGGCTGCTGGCTCAAGGACAGACAAGTTACTGATTGTTATGTAAAGATACTGAGAAATTGATGCAAGAAGGAATGTTTGCTAAGGTCAAGCTGTTGTTGATAGGATCACTTAATTGCCTTACTGGAATGTCATCTGGCTTGTTTCACTGAAAGTTACCAGCCTATATTGTTAAACTATAATCCCACCTATGTTCTCTTCCTGTAACTTCCTGGTCTGGAAAATAAATGCAGGAAGAGAGCCTCAATTGGGGGTTAATTTCCCAAGGAAGAGATGCCTCTTGCTGGAGGGTCCTAGGAAAGTTAACCACTTTGGGGTCTCTCACTGCTCAGAAGAGATGGGCTTTGAGTAATGCTTTGTGGCTCTGTCATCCAGGGGGAGTGGGGTGACAAATCCGTGGGGGGCGAAGCAACATAAAGCAACACTCCTCATTTTTAGTCAAGGAAATGAGGTGCCCGGGGCACAAAATTTAAGGAGGCACTGACTCTCAGGCTTGTGCAAGTGCAGGGTCAGCAACGGAGAGTCAGTGCCTCCTGAAGTTTTGTGTTCTGGGCCCCTCCCTTGCCTCACCCTAGCCCCAGCCTTCCCAGCCTACATTATTTAACATTGTAATAACCCCCATGACACACCGTATCCCTCTCCTCTGTTTTATTTCTCCATAGCATTTATCATCATCTGACATGTGTATTTACATATACACTTGTTACTTTTGTCTGTTTCCGATACAATGTAAGCTCTATAAGGACAGAGATTTTCTTAAGTTTTACTCATTGCTATACATCTAGTGACTAGAATAGTAGGCCCTCAATAAATATTTATTGGGTGAAGATTGTACAACTCTACTTGCAATTTCAACAATCCCTATGCTCTCTTCATCACTTTACAGGTGCTGTTCCCTCTGCCAGGAATGTCCTCCCTGTGCAGTATGCCAAGTTAATTCCTACTAGCTCTTAGGAATTGGTTCAAGAGTTACTTTCTTTTGGAAGCCTTCCCTAATTCCCATTACGCTTAGTTAATTATCTTCTGCAACTCATATATTATCACACTATATTACGGTTGTGTTTCTTGTCTACAGTCTTAACTGGACTGTGGGTTCCTTGAAGGCAGTGAATCTCTGACCACGTTGGTTTGGTATAATACAAAGTGCTTGGAAGGTGCTAGAATTCTGGTTTAGCCACTTACTCACTGGCCAAATCACTTAAACTCAGAGAGCATCAGTTTCCTTATCTGAAAAAATGAGGGCAATAGTGCATATTTTATGTGAAGGGTATGAAGATAAAATGACGATATGTGTATAAAGGACTAAGCATCTTGCCTAACACACAGCATGCACTCGAATAATGCTAGATATTACTATTTCTATTTTCCACCCAGCAAGCACTTAATGGAACTCGAGTTACACAGTAGGTGCTGAGGACATGTCTGAATAAATAAATGTTTCACCCTGTCTGTCCACGTCCTCACAATTTCATGTTCTGGACCTCCCTCTCCATTGTGTTCTAGAGTCGACTCACACTAATTCACCAGAGCTGATTGTTCACATCACTTCTCAATTCTGTGTTCAATACTATCTCATAGGTAACTCTAGATTGGTCATGGTGGGAGTATTTATGGAATAAATATGGATATATGGATCATGGAAATCATCAAATGCTATGCATCAGGACTTTCCCTTTCTTCTCCCAAATCAGTTTATCAGCATACCACTATCCTATCCCTAACTTATATACAGCAATATGACAATGAATAGGGGAGACGGCAGAGATGATAATGACAAAATTTATATAATCTGTAGCAGATATGGTGGACTTTGGATGTCCATTAAATCATTAGAGCCCCTAAGTGTGAAAAATGTTGGCTTTGTATGATCAGAATACATTTTCAACATAAAACATGCTTTAGAAAAGATACATAGTAATACATGCTGGATATATTAACTATATGGGGTCTAGAAAAAAAATAAAGTTTATTTAGAGATGAAGCAGCATGTTGTGATGGGTATAACCTTTCCCTAGGTGGCTAGCTATGTGATCTGGAGCTAGATGTAAAGAAGTAATAAGGTATTTGGGCCTCAGGTGCTCCACCTATTGAATGGAAATATTATCTTTCTTGACTAAAGTCAGTAGTCCAGATCTAATGCTTCTGACAGCCTTTCTGGCAGCATAGTTAATGGCATAACACAGTACAATGGTACTCTGGGTTATTGGTAAGAAGACATCACTCCTGAGTCTTAAATCTGCTACTTACTAGTCAGGTGTGGAGTCAGATCACAAATAAAATGAGATACCAATCTATGCTTTGGGTCCTTGATGGAGCGATTGTAAGAATCAAATGCAATGTAACATTGAAATGTTTCTGATAAATCCCAGTATGCTATTTAAATTATTAATATGATGAGATTGTGACTGCTTGGATGATCTTTGATTCAATTTACTATGAGATTAATTGTCTGCCAAATGAATTTTCCCATCTCACCAGGGGGAAGGTTGGTAACAATTGGTATTGACTAGTGAACTTTTTCAATAATTATTGGCAGTGTAGAGATAAACTACACTTAGTCTTTGCCAATTTTCTTTCTTAATTATAGTGACCAACAGAAACCTCAGGATCTCTCTTTTTCCTGATGCTGGTTGAAAGAAATCATTCTTCTATCATAATATCTCCAATACCTCCTCAGAATAGTAGTTCTGAAAAGGGAAGTGCAATGGCAATTACTTGTTAGAAGAACATTTCAGTCTTCTCTCATACTGTGATTTTCTGGCCACATTTATTGCAGATTTTGTCAGATTATAAAAGAACCATAGACTTACTGGAGAACTGACTGACGATTCCATTTGTCTTTATTGTATAAATGCAGTCCTTACTTTCTCATAGTTTCTCATCTAAAACAAGCACCAGTGATTTAGTACAGCTGTACAAACACTGAACCAGATCATAAAGGGAGGAAGTGTAATTGATGTGTTAGTATAAAGAGAAACAGGATAAGCAACAGACCCAACAACAACAAAGGTACTTTCGCATCTAGGTTGTACATTACCTGGGAGCTTGACTTCTGGTTCAATTCCCAGTTCTGTTACTGGCACAACACACTGCCTCAGGCACATCACTTAACCTCCTTGTGTGCCTGACTCTCTGTGAAAAAAATGAAGCAAAGATACAGCTTAATGTTTATGTAACACTTAGGGCTCCTGGAAGCATAATGCCATGGTGTGTTGGTGGTAGACATAAGAAAACATACTTTTTGAAATTTTAGCTGCAAGTTTGTAGATTCTCAGTGTCCACATGAAAGCGTCATATTTAAAGTTTGATATACAGTTACATGTCTTACCTTTATAATGGCAAACAGCCAAATTGATACCAAGCTGCTCAGGCCAAATAAGTCACCTGCTTCTCTTCATGGAAACCGACATTTGCCTTCTGTTCTTTCAAGAGCACAAAAGAGCTTCATTCAATCATGTGCAGAAAAGGTCTTAAAGTCCTTCTAGGGTCTTGATACAGCATAAATGAACCTACCCATCTCCAGGCTAACCTAACCTAACTGATGCTGGCCATTACAGAACATAATAAATACTGGGCATTTAGGAACATACATCAATAGCCAATAATAACTGTCATTTATTGAGTGGCGGCAGTATGCCAGCTCTTTATGTAGATTCCTATTCCTCAAAAGTACTCTGCAAAGTTAGTATTATCTACATTTACAATCTGTTAAGACATTATAGTAGGACCCATGGCCAAGTCTAGGCAAAATAGAACAATTTGGGGACTAAATAAAATAGGACTAAAATTTTGTAATGAGATGAAGAAAAATATAATCACCAGAACTCCCTTCCTGGAAAGAACTGTATTTGTCCTGAAAAATTCATTGAGAAATGTACCCGTATAAGTTGAGATAGACTTAATATTATATAAGTTGTTCATTGTAAGGACACATGGGAGATAAAGCAAGTGAAGGCTGGAATCTAGTCTACACTTAGCTTGTCAAGCTCTGCATTGTGTCTGGAAAAAAGAGTGCCTTTGGTTTTGCACAAAGGCGCCATCCAATTGCCAAGCCCTTACTCTCAATGTTATATCCAACCAGAGAGGAAGGACATGTTTTTCTAATTCATGCAATAATAATTTGTAGGTAAAAGAAAAAGTCTCCCCTTCGTAAATCTGACTACATTTTTAATTCTTCATCATTTATATATTTTTAGCTAATGCCAATTTCTGGCATTTGGCTAACTGCTTTATAAACATTGTCTCATTTGATCGTTACAACAACCTATTTTATCTCTGTTTCATAGTGCTGTGCTCAAAGCAGCACAATTCTTAGTGGTAGAGTCTGTATTTGAACACAGCTTTGTCTTACTCCAGAGATCATGCTTGTATCTTTAAGGCTATACTGCTACATTGTAACATTAGCTGTTGTACATACAGTAAATATCTCTATGTATTGACAAAATAAAAGCTAAAAATATAAAAATCTATCACCTGGTTATTTTATATACTTTGAGGTATATAGCTAATTTGATGATTTGTATATGTGCTCATTTTTACTGAGTCAATATTGTTTTGACTCTGTCATAATCCAAGTTACCAAATAAAATTTTCCTGCTTGTTGGTATAAGATCATTTCTGTCCAAATTTTCTTAGGAAAACTTTAATACTAAACACTTATAACAGAATTGTTATACACCAAAGTATATCTTGGATGTTGTGTACAACTAAATAGTTAAATATATATATCAAAATGCCTTAAAAAATTGATTTAAATGCAATAGCATTTGCCCAATGTCCCTGAATTTTGTCAAAATTAGGATGTTTTCAAAATTTCTGATAGTAATTTTTTTTTTTATTATTTCTCCATCCAGAATCTCCAATGGTCTTTATCAAAGAATCTTTAAAAATGGAAGACAGACCAATTGATTAAGATTCAGAAAGCCTTCTGCATGAGACAAAGATAGCTCCTGCTTTGTAAATGGAAAAGTGATTAAGATACAATTATTAACAAAAGACTCAAAAGTAAAGAGTTTTTTTTGTCAAAATTCTCATATATATTTTCTACAAAGATTTAGAAAAAACTAAGGTAGGAGTCCATGGGTGAGTAATATTAGTAGATGTAAGTAGATGTAATAATATTGAATTACTTTAAAAATTTTCAGGTCACTAAGATACTTTTCAGTATATTCCAATCACTCTGGCAGTTTTGTCTAGTATCCTGAAACTGAACAGGAATCAGAGCATTTAAGTTTGTGTGAGAAAAACCAACATAAGTTTCCCACTGTATTTTAGTGTTTTCAGAAAAAAACAATAATCTCTATCATGGGTTAACAGCTGTAGTTTTAACTCTTGCACACCATAGCATGTAAAGAATGAGTAGTGGATAGACATCTAGTTTCACTGCTGCTTATGAGCTGGACTCAGTGGGTGCATATGTCTTACTTCACCAATGAAACTTCATCCTAATTTTTCCCTAAGCTTTAATATATAACCCACTCTAAAAGTCTGATTCAATTTTCTTTTTTAAAAAGTGGTATATAAAAATGAGCATACTTAATACAATGTAAAAAATAGCCACATGATCAATCCCTTGGACTACAATGGCTGTATTTTGTTCCCTGCCCATCTGTAAAATGTTTTGGTGCTAGGCCTGGTAAAAACTTGAAATATATTACCAAGTAGAGAAAGTCTGAAGGCTGAATCTATTAAATAAAAGGTATCTTAAATACATAAATCCACACACACAAGAAATAATCTTTTTATTATGAAGTAAAGAAACATCTAGGGCCAGTTGGACAAGCGTGTATATATTTCCATTTTTTTTCTCCGTTTCCTTGGTTTTGTCTTTTACTTACGCTTGCTGGCATATCATGAACATCTGTTGAGTTTGCTTTGTTCAGCCTCCCTTCTTTTTTCTTTTAGTAATAGCACTTGATTTTCCTTTGAAAAATCATCCTCTTGTCAACTATCAGAATTCATGTAGATCAGGTGGGTTGACACCATTCGATCCAGAGTTTTGAGCCTCATTCAAACACAAAATTATGGGCCTAAAATATGGCCAAGGCCTAAACAATTTGGGTAGCACATCCCATTGACCACAGTGATTGGTTCTGAGATAAGCACATGAACTAAGCTGGGCCAATGAACATCATCAAGAGCACTTTTGCTGGAATTATTGAGAAAAGGAATTTTCTTACATTTGGAATTCCAGCAGTAAAGATGACATAAACTTAGAGTTGCATGTTATTTTCTTTGCCTACATCATAGGGAAGAAATGGCAGAGGATAAAGTTGTTGTATTAACAAAGTAAAGACAGATTTCTGCTGACATTGTTTGAAATTGTGGATCCTGTCATGCCTGACATCAGTCAACTCCTTGAACTTCTTAGCTGTCACACACCACCAAAAACATCTTGACAAATACACAGCATTCTCTTTCTTTAGTAAACTTCTGTTCCTTCTCTATCCTAAGTGAGTTTTAGTAAAACTTTTATTTCCCTATTTTATAAGGAACAAACCATATGATACAATTATCATTCTCATAATCCCCAAATCATATTAACTTAGAAAAGTTCTAAAAGGGATAATTTAGTCCTTTTAGCTGCCACAAGGCAGCACCACACTCCTACAATCTCAGGAAGAGAATCATAATGCTTATCATCAGAGTCCCCAGAGAAAAAGAAATCACAACTTTTCTTTAAAACTGTCTTCAATTGGTCAGGTTTCCAGTCTATGGTCTTCGGAGCTGAATATAGGCAGACTGATCATTCAAACCCAAGCTAACAGGCCTAAAACTTAACAATGCGAAAACATCTGTCCCTAATGACAAGATGAATTTGCATCATGAATTCCTATATAATATCCCTTCACATTAAATTGCAAAATGCTGTCTCAGGTAATCTGGTTCATTTAGCAAAAACAAAACTATAAACCACATACAAGAAAAGCCTAATTTAGAGGATTATCCTAGCAGTGTAAAGCAAACAAAAAATCAAAATTGGTTTTCTCAGATACAGTACAAATAATAGTTCCTCAAATTCTTCAAAGTTTCTTTTTTAGCCACAGAACAAAGAATAACAGGGAGTAAATGACACACGCATGTCAAGATTCTGATTTCACCAATATGACTGATGCTTATTTCTTTTAGTCTAGGCCAAGTAGTCTCAAAAAATTCTCCGTTGGGGATGAACGCTAGATTGGCATAAGTGATAACTTGGTAGTACTTCCATGTACAAAATGTGTTCACTCCTCATCGTACTATTTTACTCATTTGAAACAATTTTGTATCAGTCTAGACTTTTATTACACTTAGAACTTTAAATAATTGTCATGTTTATAATTTTTTCCCTTTTCATTCTATCTAGATGTCTTTGTCCTTTGCCCAATCTGCTGCTACTCTTATCCCACTCTGTCTAAACCTTTCATCAGCCACTTTACCCTCATTAGGAAGAGAATTGTCCAAATATCTAAAAACTATCCCAACTATTATAATTCCGTTATTTGTGTTAAATATCATCCACTCGTGATAGTATCATAAAGTGGTTTTTAATCCTACACCTTACTTTCCTAGGGAGAATCAAGGGTCTCCCCTCACCTCTACACACACACACACAGATTTAAATTCTCTTTCTCTGCTTCCCCCTACCCACTCCTCCCTCTTTTCCTTCCTCCCCACCTGTCTCTTTCTCTCTCCTCAAGAAGTAACTCTTTTATGAATTGTAGTGGTAAGAATTACTTTCAAGAAATACTAATAAAAAAACTAACAAATAATGTCTTAAATATGTAAGAATTTATTTTTCTTACATAAAAATAAATCTGTAAGTCTGTAAGTAAGCAGTCCAAGGCTGGTAATGTGGCCTCACTATGCCACCTTCCTTCTCTTTTTCTGCTTTGTCATCTGTAGGCAGGAAGAATGGGGAATGACAAAGGGGAAAATACCCATTACATCCAAGTCTTTCTCTTTTTATCAGAAAAACAATAGCTGTCCTGGAAGCCTCACAGAATAAAATTCTACCTATATCTCATTGGCCAGAAGAAAGTGATATGGGTGCCCAGTGGCAAAGGGGTCTAGTAAGTGTAGCTTGTGCCCCTCCAGACAACTTGCCACCCACCCTAAATCAGGGCTCCGTTAGTAAGGAAGAAAAGGAGAACAAATATTGCACAGACAATTAGCAGCATTGCCCACAAAGTCCAAATCAGAAAAAATAAATAAATAAAACCTTAGATCTTCAAAACACACAAGCAGTTCACCAAAAAGATAATATCACTGTTACTGGGAAAATAACATGTATTATCAACAGATTGGACTAGGGAAGTTTTCCTCTCTTGATTCTCTCTTTTCTTTTTCATTTCCCCCCCCTCTCCACCCTTCATCCCCATATGGCTCATGTAGTCAGATACTACACAGGAGATGAGATGGTCTTGCCCTTGATTAAATTAGCAGAACATAGTGAAATCCAGTTAAAGGAAGCATAAAACAAGCAGTTTACCCTAGATATTAGAGAAGAAAGGCATGTCTTCTTTGCTTATTAAATCCTACCTCTGGAAAGTTAAGTGAGATGCAAGGAGGGACCATGGGAAAAGGGAGGCAGGCCTTAAATTAGGTTGCTTGCTAAATGAAGAAGCAAGAGAGTTTCTCTGATTTATATATGCTCTAGATCATAAATCCAGAGAAGACACGATTGGTATTTGGAGCCATAACCACTAAACTATGTTATTCTGGTGTATAATGCTCTGAACAACTTAGTGCATTACATGATTACCTAGTGCATAACCATTTAGAATTTGAGGATTTGGATCTCTCGTCTTAGCCACTTAGAACATAACTAACAGTTGGAGCTATAAGAAAAGATGGACCACTCACTTCTCAATATACTTGTCTATTACATTGCTTATTTCAAGTTATAGCCAATTTGTAAATAATACGAACATTTTCTTTAACATTCTCTAGTTTGGCCATGACTGGCCATTAGCAACATGAAAGAGGGAGACCTTGAACTGGAATTCAAGGATAAATAGGACCATGGCATGAAGACAACATGGCATCCCAAGTGTAGGAAACAGCTTTATAAAGGGTCCATACTTACAAAAGGCCTTGGATTTTCTGGTTTCATGTTTTTGTATCTGACTCTATCCATGAAAATTTGAGAAATGTTTTTAATATTTAACTAGCCAATCATTTTCTTACATCAACATGCATTAAACTTTAAGCATTCTTCTTGAAATGATGCTATGGCTTTAATTAAAAGTGGTGTGATAGAGAAGAAAGAAAATAGAAATATCGCACACCAATCCAGAATCCAATGCATCATTACAATCATCTGCAGGAGAATAACACATATAATAGCTCCAGTGCTACCAAAGGCAGTCCACGAATCTGTAGGCACTATAAGAAATCAAAAGACGTTACATCCCTGTCAGTTTTTGTTTTCATTAAAGTGACTGAGGAAGAATTCTTTCTTGATAACTAGTTTTCTCTGCTTATGACAATTTATGGTCCACCATTAATTGACTGTTTTTATAGTTGACCTTTCAAATATTTTGCATTTAGAATGACTGGCCGTTTCACCTGCTCCCCATAGGTTACTCAGCACTCAGGAAGAACTGAAATGGATGTTATATCAGAACATTGAAAAGGTCAATGTTTTAGTTGTTGATATTTTCTACAGAATATAATTCTCACATATTTTAATGGGTGATAGAACATTTAGAGTGATTAATACTAAATACCTAATCATAATGCTTATGACCACTGCAGTAAAATATGAACAATTTCATTTCTCTGACAACAAAGCACTAAGAGCATACCAAGAGCACAATGGCAGGGGTGCTCTTAATGGTGTCTTAATGGCCTATAGTGGCCTCCAGCATTTCATACCTAAGGGAAAAAAGTAAGGTTATGTGGCAGATTTATAGAATACTAAGTTTTGAGAAAGCATTTTTGATTTGTATCAATTCACTCCAAATTCTCCAATGAAATGACAATGTGGTAGATTTTGGTGTTTTGACAAACTCATTATAGAATGACCTGTCAGTAGAACTGTTTAATTCATTCATTTATTAAACAAACACTTGAATGCCCATTATGTGTAGGACTTTGTGCTTGCTAATTTGGGGCAGTGAGTGTGAGATGATGCTGATATCCCTGGCTAGTGATATCGGGAGAGGAATGAGGTGGCAGGTGGCTGTATGCAGAGGGCTGTTAATGTTCTTACACAGAACGTCCTGTGGCACCCTCAGACCCCAGTCAGCATAAGTCCCCTCACTCCTTCAGCCCAAAAGTGTTTAAAATACTCCTTCTAGCACCAGAGTAGCAAAATACTGATGAAATGCTCAACATACACACAATACAAAGTGCTCAAGTAGACAGAGCCATGGTAGAACTGCTATTCCTGGGTGAATTAATAAAATGAAAGCTTGCACTGGGCATAGCATTTTGATGGAAACAGAGCCTCAGGTCAAAGTAATTTGATGAAGATTTTATTTGAGGAAAGCTTCATACAAATTCTTAAGTAGAAACAGATTCAAAACCTCAATGCAAGGATATAACAATTCCAATGTGATGAAAATGTTATGGAAAAATCAGCAGCAAAACTCAGCAATTCCTTAAAAAAGAAGAACTCAGACACAACCAGACTAAAAACTACTGCATTCATCACATGGCTAAGACATCTTAAAAAATATTTAGTGTGGAGAACCATATAATATGCATAGGTGATATATGCATAGAATATGCATAGTCAAAACTCAAGTAACCAATTTTTTTGTCCTCAAAAACACACATATATATTATTGGTATTGATAAAGGAGGACTATATAGTATTCATAGTGACAACCAAACTCAATAAACCATTATTTTCTCTTCAAAAACATCACATATGTTTTTGTCATGTATACAGTCATGGGCTAGGTTGACTACCCTAACAGTTACAGGTAAGATTCTAGTTCCCTGCACAGGTTAAGCAGGGTAAGAAGTACCCCTTACAGTTTCTGTCATCCCAGGGTTAACAGTTGTCTGAGGGTGCTATATATTACACAAGGTTCTATGCAAAAATTATTCAGAAATGTTTTGTGCTTACCATTTGACCCAGTAGTGTACTTCTAAAAATCTTTCCTACAGAAAAGCCTGCATACATGTGCACTTACATATACATACATATTGGAGTGTTTTTTCTAATACTGTTTGTGATAGGAATAGATTGGAAACAACCTGAATGTATACCAATAAGAAATGGTGAAAAGGAAATGAAAGCAGTATGACAAAGAGATATCTGCACTCCCATGTTTACTGTAGCATTATTCATAATAGTCAAGATATGGTACCAACCTAAGTGCCTGTAGTGGATTGAATTATGTCCCCCCAAAACTCACTGAAGCTTGAATTGTGACCCCCATGTTTTATATATTAGAAACATGGCCCCCACTGAGACTGTTAAGAGGGTGGGAAATCCTATTATGGTGATTGGAAGGTGGAGCCTTCAAGAGGTGATTGGATTGTAGGACCATGTGGTAGTGAATGGATTAAAAGGGTGGTCAGGGGCATGGTTCTGAGGGTTTTAAAGGAAGAGAGAGTCTGTCTTTCTCTGTCTCTGCTCTCTCTGCTTCCACCATCTTGCAATGTGAGACCCCGGGGTGACTGTCACCACCACCAGATGGACTTTGGACTTCCCAGCCTCAGAAACTGTAAGCAATAAATTTCGTTTTTCTTTATAAATTACCCAGTTTGAGGTATTTTGTTATAAGCAACAAAAACGGACTAATACAGTGCCCATCCACAGATGAATGGATATAGAAAATGTGGTATATATGAGGAGTCTTTAAAAAGTTCATGGAGACTTCCGATCAAGACAGTGGAATAGATGGTACCCAGCGTCACTCTCTCCCACAATCAACCAACTTACAACTATTAAAAAGCAACAAATGCCATGCTGGGGCTGCTAGAGCTCAGGGCAAGAGGAGGAGAGACCTATGGAGTTCATGAAGGCAGGAGAAACCACGATGAGAGAAAGTACCACTCTGACCATTTTGAGACCCGACCACTTCAAGGATGGCCCTGGTGAGTACATGGAGCAAGAGCTGGCAAAAGCCACTGCTGTACCCTTCCTTTGAAATTGCTTGGAGGTGGCAGGGAAGAAGAAGACCTTGATGACCCCCAGGCTAGCAAGACCACTTTCAGCATTCCTGTGGACCCACATAGGAGTGAGGGGCCACAGACAACTGAAAAAAGAAGTCACTCAGAGGCCGGTGAGTCACTGCAAGGGACAGGCACATGGTCTGCCCCATTGGAAGTGTTTAGAGTGCGGGTGGTGGGGAAGACAGGCCCACCAGGGGAACACTGGGGCACAGCCTGGACAGCTGAGCTGCTCTCCAATCAGCACAGGCTCACTCCGTGGACACTGGTCAGGAATACAGAACTGCAAAGGTGCACTTTGCTGAAAAGACTCAGGCCCAGACCAGAGTTTCCAGACAACCCGGACATACCAGGCCTCACAAGACCTGAAAGTGCTTACAGGGTCAACAATTAAACCCTGAGCTGCACAAAAGCCTTCCCCAGGGAATCAGCAGCACAGCAGCAATTTAGCAATTTAGCTCAACCACAGGAAGTTCTACCATTTTAGAAGTAAGCAAAGGACAACAAATTAGTTCCAGTACAGAGTTTAAGTGGTGGGGGTAGCTAATAATCCAACACAGAATTGAAAGAAAAAGAAAGATACCTACAGGTCAGAGACAAAGTTCTGATATAAACCAGTAAAGGTCTAACACCACCAAAGAACACGTATAAAACCTAGAAGGACCAGAAGCCCCCTAGGCTCCCAAGCCAGGGTCGGGGGAGGGCGTAGGGCCTCAGACATGCCTCCCGGACATTGGCATCCAGCCCAGTGACAACCACCAGGCTGTCACTGGAAGTGCGCTGGGCTCCCAAGCTGGGATGGGGGGGTGGGCCGAGGGCTTCAGCCATGTCCCCCCAACATCTGCATCAAGTCCAGCAATGGCAACCAGGCTGTTGCTGGAAGCATTCCAGGCTCCCGAGCTGGGGTAAGGGTTGCTGAGGGCCTCAGCCATGCCCCCCCACCTCCACGTCTGCATCCAGCCCAGTCACGACTGAGCCACCATCGGAAGTGCCCCTGCCAGAATGAGGGGGGTGCCACAGGCCTTGACCATGCCCCCCTTCCTCCTCCTTCCACCCTATTCCCGTCCCCTTTCCCCTCTCCCCCTCCCTCCACAACAGCATCTTAGAATGTTAAAAAATAATAATAATAATAAATAAATAAAAATAAAAGTTCATGAAAAGGTTTGTGTTACCTTTTAATTCTATTTTTCCATGAACTTTTTGTAGTACCCTGTTATACACAATGGTATAGTATTCAGCTACAAGAAAAGAAGAAAATCCTGTCATTTGCAGCAACATGGATGAACCTGAAGGACATTAAGTAAAATAAGCCAGGCACAAAAAGACAAATACCGCATCTCACTTACATGTGGAATATAAAAAGTCGAATTCGTACAAGCAGAGAGTAAAATGGTGATTAACAGGAGCTGAGGGTGTGAGGCAGGGACTGGGGAGATGTTAGTTACAGGGTACAAAGTTTCAATTAGAAAGGAGAAATAAGTTATGGAGATCTACTGTACAACATGGTGACTAAAATAAATAATAATGCATTGTATACTTGAAAATTGCTAAGAGACTAGATTTTAAATGTTCTCACCACAAAAAATATGAGATGACGGATATATTAGCTTGATTTAATTGTTCCACAATTTATATAATATCAAAACAACATGTATGCCATAAATATATACAATTTTTCTTTTGTCAATTAAGCTTTTTTAAAAAATAAATGGTTAAATAATTTATGGTCTATTCATACTTTTGGATATTGTGCAGGTTTTAACAATAATTTAGTAAATGTGTATGTGCTAAAATAATTTAATAAGTGCGAAACCAAAATACCAAGTAGCAGAACAGACATTCTCTCTATCTCTATCTCTGTCTGCATCTCTGTCTCTATCTCTCCCTTTCGCAAACACACACACACACACACACACACACACACACACACACACACACACACACACACTGCTAATCTAATATGAGAGAGAGAGAGAGAGACAGAGACAGAGAGAGAGAGAGAGAGAGAGAGAAAGAGCGCACGCGATATCTGGAGGGATACACACCAAACCACAAACAGCAATTACTTCTAGAAAGCAAAGTAGAATGAGGTTCCGGGAAGGTGACAGTTGACTTTACACATTTTTTATTTCATAAAATTGTTGTTTGAATTATTTTAAGAAGAATCATGCATTCTTTTTTAAATTAAAATTTTTTAACCAATTAAAGGTATTAATAAATATCCCGACAAATAATTCCTTTTAATGTGGTTTCTCACTGGCCTCTGAGGGAGTGTATGTCTACATCGGTATATGTGGACCTCAGTGTTTATATATGTATTTACATATATGCATGTTTTACTCACAGCCTCAACTCAATGAACATATTTGAAATATGGATAAATGCATGAAAAAATATTCAGGGATAAAACCAAGAAAATAATAAAATTTTGAGAATTGCTGTTCTCATTCAATGAGCTGAAATAGAGAATCCATTCTTTTATTTTCCCGAATAGTATAATAAGCTGCCATACCCAAATATTCTAGCAAACAATGAAAAACAAAACTAAACCTTTTCTTTTTTGTTAAGGAGGTATTTCCTTGAATTTTCAATGGAGCACTTAGGGTTATTGATGACAATATGCTTCTATACTGTAGTTAGTTTGTTTCTGAATCTTAGGGTATCTATTTACTCTTTTTAGCAAAACAGCATATAAAATATTTTTTATAATGAATGTTTTACTCTCTTTGGGGTAAAAAAACTTCTCCCTATTCCAATTGTCTTACATAGTTATAAATCTTCTGAACAAATTACTTTGGGATTCTCAGTTCTCTTTTCTTAGGTTGTGGACGTAGTAAGCAGTGTAATATTAATGGCCCTAACTGAGATGAAGTTGAATCATTTGCCTAGTATGTTTCATCATTAGGCCAGTAGCATTCTTTGCTATTATCCATTCTCTGCAGTTGCATCACCAGGAACTAATTAAAACAAAATATTTAAAGGGAAGTGGGATTTCACTTTTTTCTCCTAGTTTCTGCCTCAGAAACTTACCTAAACGTACTTCTGAAATTCATGGTTTTTAGACACCATTATTTCAACCCACTTTCATTCAAATTCTTCTAATCATCTCTTCTGGTATTTGTGAGTTCCTACGGCAAAATTGCTGCCATTGTGGGCTCTCCCAGCTATTCAGCTTTTCTTTCTTTCTGTATCCCACTTCTGCTTATCTGTAGAAACCACTATACATAAAAATGAAGGCATCTTTAAACTCAATAGATGAACAATATAAATAAAGTAAACATTGCTTTTAGGGAATAAAATTATTTAACTAATATATCTCACAGTATAGAAACAGTATTTGTAATTCAAATATATGGAGCATCACTATTTTTTTCTATTTCTTTTTCAAGGTTAAAATAAGAGCAAAATTTTGGCATACCACCTGGTTTATCTGCATGTGAATATTTTATCATAACCTTTTCTTAGTACAATCCTGGTACAAACACAGAAGAGTTTACTGCTCTGAATTGCTACAATATATTCTAAGTTGTTATGTGAAAGATCTACTTAACAAGTACAGTAGGAGGAACAGTGTATCTGGTCTGAAAGCCATTTGCCTGCATACTGTTTCATTTTGTTCAGAGGCTCTAAAACAGGGATAATGATGTAGAAAATCATGAATTTTTCTAGTTACATTTACACATTTATTGGAGGTAGTTCAGATTTTTCAATTTGTGTAGGATTTTTATAGTATGCTTATTTCTGAGAGGGATGTTTATAGGAAAAACTTTCACTAGATGAATTTACTTGTTGAAATGAATCTTTCAGAAAAGTCAAATGACTAAAAAGCCAAAAGCATGGCTTTACTCATAAATTACAGAATTCAAAATGGGTGAGGTGGGGGAGAAGGAGTTGTAAAAATGAGGGAGGGGGAGTTTGTTCTTTAAATTTCAAATACAACCAGGGAATGATGAGGCCATCAGAAATGTCCCTTGCTGCTGGCTTCTCGACCTCATATTTTCTTTAGAACATTTTCAGTATGCCTGTAATGCACAAAGCAGTTTTTCTTATTTTATTCACGGTAAAAATACAAGAAAGCACAGTATAGGAAGGGAAGGAAATTAGCACAAAGACCAATTTGTGAAGGGAGCAATCACGCCCTTTACTTAATGTATGCCAAGTAGAAAAGAACTGCTGATTTCCTTTGTTTTACCCTCATGATACCTCCCTCGGCAACAATAGATGGATTGTGTTAAAAGTATGGGTTGTTAGCTTTTATACATATGTTCAGGGATGATTTAAATGTGTTTTAGAGAGATTAAATTTTGGGGAAAACTACATTCTGACTTGGTCTATCATTTATTGCCTCAATTTTTTCTTGCTTTATAATAGATGCCAGTATAATCAACAAAATTTCTAAAATGCAGAAATTCCCTACACACATACGTCTGTGCTTCTGGTAATGTGTTGTTTATTTTTTTTACAGTAATTTAAATGTGCAACTGATTGGAAAGTGGAGGGCAGGTGTTGGACTGAATGGCCCCTAAAATTCCATTCAGTTCTATTCAAGCTTCAGTTTCCCTTTATCATAAGGCAGTTTACAGATTTCTCAGAAAGCCAACAGATGGCAGCAAAGACTTGCAGACTGGCACAGAAATTTTATTTGCACAAGTAATTATCCCCAAGCAGCAATTAAATGTCTAAAGGCAGAGCTGTCATTTTTAAGCCTAGCAACTCTAGAAATCTTTAAAGTCTTTTTTTCAGGCAAAAATTAATAATAAAAAGTCTCTTTGCTTTTTAAGCATCAAGCCCAGCTTTGATTTTATAGTTCTAATTTCTTTCTTGTGCATTTATGTAAGATTTACCAAAAATTATAATCATACCCATAGACTTTTTTTTCTGTTTGCCAGTTGAATAACCAAAATACACAAGATTTCAGTAATCCTCACATTTCATTTAAAACTTCAAAGAGTGCTGTGGTAATGGGGAGTTAGTCTTCAGGTAGTTTTCCTAAAGCTACGTAGTACTACATTTGCCAGGAGGTTCACCTTAGACTGTAACGCTAGGAAATCTGGCTTCAGGCCCAAAACGATTACTGATATTTTTAATATACTTAAAGATAAGCTCCATGGAATAAAAATTAGTAAAAAAATTAATTTCTATTATACAATTACAATTTTCATCTCAGTTTATTGTACTTAATAAATCTCAGCTGAAATACATTTACAAGGGGAAAAATCCCTTCAAAAGACTCTGATCTATTTCAGGTCAGCTCTGAGAGCGAAGATTTGTCATCAGACTCCAGTACCTCTTCATGTCAGAAAAAATATTACAGGAGGCTCTCAGTTATTCAGAAATGTATCTTCCAGGCCTTTTATCCGGCCTTCTTTACCATCCTATTGCCTTTCAAATGAATATTTTACTGTCTTTAGCTACTAAAATATCAAAAGGTACTTGATTCTCATCTCCCCACTTACAAATAGGCATTCACTACTTTCTATGAGTTATCTCTGTACCTTGTACTTCTATTACGCCCCTTAACAAGTTGATTGGATTTCTTTACATATCTATCTTCCACTCTCAAATTGTGATTTTCGTGAAGAGCTGTGTCTTATCCATCGCTACACAGCCAGTGCTATGTACATGGTTGAAACTCAGAAATGATGAAGTGAAACTCAGATCAAGCAACTTCACAGCTTTTCATCATCACTATTAAATGTCTATTATATTTAGAGCACATTACTAGGAGAATTTAGAAGACGCTAAAGAATTGAAAACTGTCTCTGCCCCGGAGATGACAATCGTCTTCAAAAAGCAGTCTTACTTAATGTCAACCCAGGTACAAATTAATATGATGCAAATAAATATGCCATGTTGAAGAACTGCAAAAAAGCTGTTTGGCACAAGAGTCAAAGATCAAGGCCAAAGTTTAGATTTTTGTTGACAGGTGGTAGTTTAAACCTTTATAAGAGATTAAATATTTGAAGTGTTAAAAGATCAAAGATTAAACCCTGATGGATGTCCAGAATTAAAGGGCAGAAAAAAGAAAAGAGGCTGGCAGACATCAAGAATGCACCAGACAGAAATAGAAGAACAAGACAACAGTGTACTAGAAGCAAATGATTGTAAGAATTTTTTTTTACATAATAAATGTATCACTTTTATTTATTGATATATTTGTTTAGTACCAGCCTTATTATCGAGAGCTTGAGGTGATCACTCCCACAACTGATGGATGAGCAAACGCAAAATAAACAACTCATATACAGAAATATCCTTTTTCGTTAAAAAATGCACACACGCAGGCTCACTGACACAACAGATATTCACAGCGTGCGCATAACCTGACTGGACATGACAAGTTACAACTATTTGAGTGCTCACCTTGTGCCAGACACTGGCATATCTTCATGGATACGTACTTTACATAGACTGCTCTCTTTTATTACTGGAGTGGGTCTTTTTTCAATTTTTAATTGACAACAAATAATTGTATATATTTATGAGGTGCAATGTGATGTTTTGATCTATGTATACATTATAAAAAGATTCAATCAAGCTAATTACATATCCATCACCATGTTAAAAATCTTTTATGATGGTAAGAATTTTTGAAGAAGGTGTGGTAACAGAGAGATCAAGAAGGATTAAAGCTAACTGAGAAGAAAGAAAGAAAAAAGCACAATTGGCTAGGATAAGCTCCCTACCGGATTTAGAGCAGCTTTTGTTGATTTGTGAAGAGAACATAGCCACTTAGCGGGGAGCTGACATAATGATTTTTTTAAAAACTGGTTTTTCTGTTTCTGTTTCTGTTTTGGGGGGTATTTTGTTTGCTGGTTTTCCTGTTTTGCTTTGTTTGAGAGGAATTTTACTTAAACATCGAAAATCAATTAGATGTTCTGAAGCAGTATACAATGAAAGAGAAATCAAACCAGCTACTTCATCATGTACGTCCTTCTTTACAACTAAAGCAAAACAAAGGGCTTTCTGCTTTAAGGGAAAAGTCAGAAACATGGGCCATTATGCTTTCTCCTTAATATCATAAATATCTATAAGAATTCTAATTGAAATCAGAGAAATTGGATGTTGGCTTTGCACTGAAAGAGCATAATTCCACCTAGCTTCTTGGATACTCTTAAGTTTTCACTCACAGACACTGACATTGTTCCAGTGTACACAATTATTTGTGTGTGTGTGTGTGTGTGTGTGTTATTAGTATGTTTTGCTTTTGTAAAATTTAAGTATGTGGTTAAAATGAATCTTGGTGTTTTCTATTAATGTTGTTTATTCATAATCAAAATTTGGTGTATAAAAAACTAATTTAAATATCTGCATGATTTTTAACATACCTTTTTAAGATATAGAAAAGGAGCAAACAAAAGTAATTCCTTTTAGTTTTCTGCAGGACCCAATAAGAGCAACAATATCTATTCTGGCCTCACCCCCATCTTTTGTAAAAGCTCTAGGTTTTTCAAGTTCCTACCAGCTAAATCTGAAAGTTCTTAGAGAGTGTCTCATATGCGTTCACGAAATGGTCCTCTCATATACTGATTATTGCTATCCACTTTCTTCCTCTCCTGTGGCTGCCAACTTCCAATTCTACCACCACAGCCTATGCAGTGCAGTGGCCTGCACTACTTCTTCTCTGGTGCAACTCCCTTCTCGGGCTAATGGGCCTACCCTGTACATCAAAGTGCACAGTTACCCCAAGACAGTACGCTGCCCTCAGCTCCCACTTGTGCTTCACTCAGTGTTGTACTGTAGCTTGTATGCTCACTTTCTACAAAGATTTCAGTAAGGCATGTCCTTTAGAATTTGCTCTCTTTCTGTAGTAGGCCCTCTCTATGAGTTTTGGGTATGAATTTTGGGGAATTAGGCTGGGGGACAATCTGAGTGCAAGGGCTATACTTCAATCAAAACCCTTTTCCCTTTTCACACTGGACAATTCTCCTTAAATACATGGTGAAGTCCTCGAGGTTTTGGTTTTTGGGGGGATGACTTCTTTCTTAAGAAGTTTCCTTTCCTGTATCTCCTGCACATGAGTCTCTAGTGATCATCTCATTGACTCTGAACAACCTGGATATGTTTTTATTCTGAACTGAACACTACCTAGTCTAGCTATCTGGGATAACAATTACAGTATTACCTACATGTAGAAGGTTTTACTTTCATTCCTGTAATCTCCCTTTCACTGGTTTTGAGTATCTTTCATATGTAAAAAGAATCCAAAACATTGCATGGAGATTTACAATGCAGACAGAAGAGAATTTTGCTGATGCAACTGAACATGGGTCCTTTAGAAAATTACATTTAAGCAAATTTGTCATTATATATTAGTGAAATTGCCAAAGAGGGGACATTGAATAGAAAAATCAGAAGTTGCTTGCTGGAACAAAGTAGAAGTTATTCAAAATGTTACTGTACATTTTGCGCAAGTCTGAGAAAACCTTAAAAAGATATTTTTAAAGGAAAATGCTTTATTAGACCTGGGAATACTGAATAAGCTACAGCTTGCCCTCCTCATGAAGAGGCTTACTAAGTGTAAAAGGACAAGAATAAGAAACATGCTAAGTCCTGCTTTGAGATGGTATCTTCTCCAGCTACTCAATAAACATGAATAAATGAATGCATGAATTAATTAAATAACAGAAGTATATTAACCAAATACCGTAGTTAAAATGTTGATCTTGAAGTGTGTGTGTGTGTGTGTGTGTGTGTGTGTGTGTAGATATGTATATATATATACACACACTTTTGTTATTTTCTTCCGTCTGCAAAAGCACTTCTCTTTGTGTGAGAGGAACTGCTCCTCCCCCCTTATGTGGTTCTGAGGCGTGTGCAAATAATCCACGAGCCTTATTTGAAGTTTGAGTGTGTGAAAACAGGATGGCAATGCAGGGCAGACATGTGAACTTACAGCTGAGGAGAAAAAAAAGCTAGGCAGAAGACATCTGTCATTGCACAAATGGTAGTTGAATCTGTGAGGGTGGATGTGATTGCCCAGGCAGAATGAGTAGGAGGAGAGAAAAGGACCAACTGTGGTACTTCAGGATTAAGAAGGTATGAATGCAAGTCCTGCTGAGCTTGTTATTAAGCTGTTGCTTTCAAGTAGCGATAAATTTTGAGAATAAAAGCAAGTCCATCAAGTATCTTTTATAACATGTAAAAATACAGGTTACTTAATTGGATGGGATGTTCTTCAACATAAAGGCATTATAACATTATGGTTAAGAACACAGACTCTGAAGCCAGATCGCCTGAGTCCACACTCAACTCTATTGCTCAGTGGCTGTGCAACCTGTGCAAATTACTTAGCCTTTCTGCACGTCATTTTCCTCAGCTGTAAAATTGGGATGATAACATTACCTGCCTCATTAAGATAATCATGAAAGTTAAATAATGAATATTTATACTCAGAACAGTGTCTGCCACATGTACTAAGTATGTTAGCTCAATACTAAGCACTAAAGATCCAGTAATAAATTAACACAATGCTAATTAAAAAGTAAACAAAAATAAATAAAAGGAAATCTTTGTGAAACAAATTTCCAACTGGATTATTTTATTTATTTTATTTTTCTCTGGAATGTAAAGTTTTATTACATTAACTTTTTTGCAGAAAAGCCTGGGTCATCAGCACTCTATATATTAATCTAAAATAAAATTAATTTACTTTAAATATATGATTTCAGGTAGATTTCAAATGATAGAAATATGTATTGTTTAAAGTAAACAGTTTATGCCATACGAGATTATTCTCCAATATCAAATTTTTCAGCATAGTTGCATTTGTTGATGTGTCTAAATTGGAATCCGTACACCTTTTAAAAACATTCTTCTGATAAATAAAATTGTTTCTACTCGTGGCTCATCAATTTTTATTCGTGCAGTGAATGTTGCAATTGAGAAGCATGAGCTATAATAAGTTGCTGCAAAGTAAAACAAGCACAAATGTAATTAATAGAAGGAAATACTTAAATCCATATATAAAAAGACACCAGCTTTGAAATGCAATAACATTCTTTTCTACAAATGCATAGTATTTCTATCCAACGCTTCCATCTATTTTTTCATGTTATAAGCAAGAGGCCTTACCTGACATTTCATTTATATGAAAGTCCAGGAATTTTAGAACTCATTTATTGGTTGTACTTGTGCTGTCAAGAACAAATATTACAAAGGAAGACATTCTGAAGTTTTGTGAGTAGTTTGAGAAACATTATGGGTGAACATGTGATGGAAGGCAATAAAGTTATTAAAACAGCTTTACAAATAAAAGTTTTAAGAAAAAAGCATCAGATACTTGAAAAGGAGGACTAGTGAAATTCTGTCACTAGGTCTCTGACAGGGCAAGCAATCCAAAATAAATTAATTTAGCTGAAAAACTGTCGTTTTAAATCCTATATTGACTTTCTTGTGTCATTAAAATCCTTATCTGAAACACATTCTACATGTAAATGTTAGAATATTTATTTTCCATGAAGAACATAACGTATAGGGTGTCAACATAATGCTTTATTTTTTTCTTTGTTTGGCCATGGTAAATTTTATGTAATAAGTAACATTTACTGAAAGACCTATAAAAATTTAAAATATAGTAAACTTCAAATCCAGTCTCATGTAATCGCTTTAGGATATAGGTGCATCATATGAAAATAGCGAGAAAATGTGTGCTTTCAAAAAATTCTCAGAAATAAAGGCAAAATTAAAAAAAAAAAAAAGGTAAATTAAAAGTTACCAAAATGTGAAACGACCTGTCTTGTAGGAGCCTATAGTTTGTTTTCTTAATAAAGTTCAGTTATATATTATCTCAGTGATTTTTAGAAAATAATTTTAAGGGCTGAGCCCGTGGCACACTCGGGAGAGTGCGGCGCTGGGAGCGCGGCGACGCTCCTGCCGCGGGTTCGGATCCTATATAGGACTGGCCAGTGCACTCACTGGCTGAGTGCCGGTCACGAAAAAGACAAAAAAAAAAAAAAAAAAAAGAAAAGAAAATAATTTTAAAAGTTAAAACCTATTTACCAGGTTCAGTTATTAGCTCATGCCTGCCCCCACTACAAAAAGAAAAGAGAAATAATTGTGTATGTACTCATGGCAACTTTTCTTTCTCTGTACCTCCTATGATTTCTCAATTCATTGAAAACCTGATACATTTCCTGTCCCAGTGGACAGCATCACCCTGCCATAACAAGACAAACTCCTCCACCTTACTCCTTATCTCATCCTTTCCCACACACTACCAAATGTATTTTCTCTTCCTCTTTTCTGTCTTTTTTCCCTTTGTATCCAAACATGCTCAGGTATGCTTTAGCCTAAAACAAAACAAAGCAATCAATAACAACAGTCTTTCTTCAACTCTACCTCTCTGTCATACCCCTCCTTACCATACCGCTTACTCACTCATCAACCACAGTAATCTGGATGCCACTTTCACAACTCTAATAAAACCATTGATCTGATGTCCAAATGTTTTAGTCCATTTTGTGTTGAGATAACAGAAATACCTGAGACTGGGTAACTTATAAAGAAGAGAAGTTTATTTGGCTTACGATCCTGGGACAGCTGCATCTGGCATGGGCCTCAGGCTGCTTCTACTCATGGCGGAAAGTGGCAGGCAGCTGGCGGGTACAAGCAGATCACATGGCGAGAGGAAGCAAGAGAGAAAAGGGAGGTGCCAGTGTCTTTTAAAGCAATGAGCTCTTGTGGGAACTAATAGAGAACTCATTCATTAATCCTCCCTCCCCCAGGGAGAGCATTAATCCATTCATGAGGGATCCGCCCCCATGACTCAATCAGTTTCCAACACTGCCACATTGGAGATCAAATTTCCACATGAGTTTTGGAGGGGACAACACATCCAAACTCCATCACCAGATTAAATGGTCTCTTTTTAGCTGTCTCCTTACTTTATCCCTTTCATTGGCATTTGATCCTGCTGACTTTACTCTCAGAAAAACTTTCTTCTTTTTTTTTTTCATGATACCACTTGGTGGTGGTTTTCCTCATACCTTTTTTCTTTCTCTTACTGCCCCCTAAGTGCTGTAGTTCCCAAGGTTCCATCCTCAGACCACTTTTCTCCTAATTCTACACCATTTCTCTGGACACTCTCATCCATGTGTATAACTGGAGCTATCATCTATATACCAGTGGCTCCTAATTCTCTAGCCTCTACCTCTCTGCTAAAGACTAGACCCCTATCTACCAATATCAACTAGACAGACAAGCCTGCTTGTCTTGTAGGCACCTCAAAGTGACAAAGTCCAAAACCAAACACAGTATCTTCTGTTAACACATATTCTCTTTTTTATTCCATATCTGAATGTCATCTCCACCCACCCAGTAACCAATTTAGAAACCTCAAAGTCAGCCTTGTTTTCATTCCTTGCCTCACAACACACTCATTGCTGTATGGTTATTTGCTTATTTGAGTTCCCTAAAAGACAGAGATCATGCTTCACTCATTTTTTTTTTCCCTCCAGGTTAGTTTGCAGATCATAGTAGGCTCTTATTAAATATTTGTTGAACTGAATTGTTGAAATTTTAAATATTCAAAAGGCTCTGCTCAAAATAATGAGAACAGACTTTTTAAAGATTGGGCAAGATTTGAAAATGCACTCATACCTCAGTGACATATAGTACAGAACAAAGCAGAAAGTTACACCTTAAAAGTTTAGGGCCAATTTAACCAGCAGGAAAATTGAGACAGTAGTACAAACCCAGAGGCAGGACAAAACTCCAGCTGACCCAAGGGAGATCAAGTACCCACCTTCTTTTTTTTTTTTTTTTGTCTTTTTCGTGACCGGTACTCAGCCAGTGAGTGCACTGGCCATTCCTATATAGGATCCAAACCTGTGGTGGGAGCGTCTCTGCGCTCCCAACGCTGCACTCTCCCGAGTGTGCCACGGGCTCGGCCCCCCACCTTCTAATGAAAAATGAACGTGCCTTTTAATTTGGTTTTCCTGGGCACCTGAACAAACACAAGTTTTAATAAATAAATGTAGCTCTATATATTTTGTTCTCTGCTTATTCTGCTTTTCTTTGAAACAAGATGGCCCTGTTTCACTTGTCTCAGTGAAAAATGTTTCCCACTTTTCTTGCTTGAAATCATTTCGAAAAAATAAACTATCTACACAAAAGCCCATGTCTCAGGCTTTGCTTTTTGGGGTAATGTAGGCTAAGGCAAGCCTCAAATCAAAGGAAAAAACTTTTGAAAAGACTAAAACAGTAAGCTGAGGCTAAACTGTCAAGTTATGTGGTCCTGCTTTCCCAGTCTCAAATACACAGACGTGAAGCTTCTAAAGAAGGGAATTTGAGATACCTACATTTAGATCTAGATATCTCTCCCTTCACTCTGCCATTTAATAAAAATCTTTTTTTTCTGTAGACCTTTTCTCCAGAAATACACACAAATTCCAGAGCCTCACTGTAATCTTTGGGCTTGAGATGCACTTTTCAGAAACATAAAGAATTCCCTAGGTGTGTTTATTGTCAAGCTTTATGCTAATGCTGGCAAAATAGTGATGATCAAGAATTACAGGGTGCCTGTTCTCATAGTTCTTATAAGATGGAAGCCAAATTACTGAATCCAAATCTCAATAATCTTTTGTCTTTATTCTTCAGCAAGTTGAGATGATAATCTTCAAGGTAAATGAAAGTTGTCTAGGGTGGCACTTCACCAGTAAGCAGCTGCTCACATGACAGGATTGATTCTGTTCAGGAGTGAAAACACCTTACCTCAGGGGGAATCCAGGATGGGTATTAATAAACACCATAATTTCTAAAAAGCAAACAACGGGAGGAAAAAAGAGGAAAGTGACATTTAATTGTTAATCATTAATACCAGGTTAAGATGGCAAGATAGCAATGCCTGATTTTTCACATTGAAATACTTATGTAAATACAGAAGAAATCTAAGCAAAATTACAATAATGCCATCAGACTCACAGAGGAATTTCTACTTACAGCAGCTGCCAATGAACTTGGATTAAGAAACCACATCGGTGGTCCACATTCATCCCAGAGCAACATGGCTGTTTTGGAAGTAGCAGGGGGAGGTTTTAGCCTGCTCCCCTCAGGAAGCCAACTTGGGGACCAAACCTTGGAAAAGCCAACCTTAGAAAGCTACACCAATCAGAAAACTTGGCTGCCACTTCCTTAGTGGAGAGGAGCTACTTCTAAGGGGGTGCTGGGGGGGGTTGTCTCTCTTCCTTATTCCCAACACTGCCTCTCTCTTCAAGTGCAGTCAGACACTCCATGTCCTCTACTCCATCATTGACCTACAGGTGGCATATCCATATAAAAATGGCATTCCTACAGGTCACTCTTCCCCTGTTCTGCCCTCAGAAAAAGAAGGTGATCAAAAATAATAGAGTTTTCAAAAAATTGGCCATAGAAGGAAACAAGAAGTTACTGGAGAAAGATGCCAGAGGCGAAATGCCCAGATGGAACAAGAAATATCCTTACATAGAAAGGGCGGGATGCATGCCAGTGGCAGAATGGAGATAGGTTTCATTTGCACCCGGTTTTGAATGCCAACCCTCAGACAAAATGATAGGCGGAATCCTGGAAATTGACAGCAGGCATCAGTGTTACTTGTTTCAAGAAAAATGTGTTTCTGTATTTGTCTGGCTAAACAACTGATCCTGCTCTACAACATATTTAAATTTCATACAAGTTGCGGTTCCTGGGGGTGGGGGAAGGATGTGATTTCTATATATCTGAAAATGAGCTATAGGAATAGCGTCACTTGGGAAATCATTTTTACGGTCAAGAGAGAGAGAAGAAAACCCAGATAATGTTGCATAAGAAAACTGCGTGGGGGCACTTTGTGCGGGCCACAAGCTCATGGTAGACCGGTTTGAGCTTAAAGGTGTCAAGGTGATGGAGAATAAAACTCACTTGGTGCAGCCACCCTGAAAAGAGGGCAAACAGCCAGCGGCACCTAATCCTGATTCTTCCCTCAACTGTTCAAACTCATTTTTGCCACACATCAAATGCAGACACTGCTTTTCACACATATTAGTTCCACAGGAAAAGCTGCATGTGTGCTTTTTTCCTGTTCTTTTGTCTCTGTTATTTAGATGTGACTCACAGGAAAGAAAGGCCAGAAAAACCGTTTCATTGTTACAAAAACCTCTTCCTCAGGGGAATTTGGAAGCCAAATCTTTGTTTGGAAAATAGTGGCAAATAAAATTCTCAAACTTCAGTATGTTAGTACCCAAACGTTTTGAATTCCAAATGTATTTATAGTTTGCTTTATTGCATTGACATGAAAAATCATGTTCTTTGTTACTTTCCTCTTGTTGCCTATTTTTCTCAAGCTTGTGCACTTTCTTAATAATACAAAAACCATCTTACATTCTCAGGGTGTTTTCTCAAGCACCTCATTTGCTTTTAGGTAGGGCAAGGATAATTGTTTTCTCTTTTATAAATGAGGAAACAAGCACAGAGATGCTGTGTGACTTGTAAAAGATTGCATGACTAATACAAATAGAGTTAGGGCCAGAATTTAGGGTTTTTCTGACTCGTAGTTCAATTTTATTTTAAAACAGCTGAAGCATGTTTCTTATTTAACAGTTGTAGCATCTACATAGATAGTGAATGGTGTGCCCTATTAAAGTGACGTCATCACTAAGATCATATGAGAGCTAATAGCTACAATATAAATTTAGGAAGGTGATTCCTAAAGAAAAGTTTCTGAATGCATCTCCCACTCTCCTCTTAGATTGTTGAACTTTACAAGCTTTTTCTTGTTTGACCACTTTAGGCAGTTTATTGATTGCAAAGAATAGCCTAGAAGGACATTATGATGGCATTAAGGAAACTAATAACAGCTACTTTTATTAATAATAATGCAAAGATTTATTAAGCATGTACTATACGCCAGCATTATACTGAAAGTTTAGATGTATTATCTCAGTTAATCATTAAAAAACAATAAATCAAGGTACTATTTCTTTCTCCATTTTACAGATGAGGAAATTGAGGCTAAGAGATTAGGACACTTCCCCAAGGTCATACAGCTCAGTGGCAGACACAGGATTTGAACCCAAGCAGTTTTTGAACACTCAATCACTAAAATACATGTCCTATGTGCCAGGTGTTTTATAAGCATTTATATTATCTAATCTAAGCCTCACATAATCCATCAAGGTAGGTGTTTTACATTCCAATTTCATACATGAGGAAACTGAGGCTCAGAAAGACTCAAAAGTGTCATTTGCTTCAAGGCAAATAATCAGTAGCAATAGTTCTATTTGCATTTGAGCAAGACATGAGTGAAAACAGTTTATCCTTTTCTGCATGAAAATAGTTTATTGAAAAATTATCATTCACAGTGATTGGTCAAAAACAGAAATCCCAAAAGATATGGTAAAGCTGTGGCCCAAACCGTGAAGTGTATTTTAATGTCCTTCCCTGTCCCTTTCCAGTCACTTTCCCTTCCTGGTGTCCTCGCTTCCAGCTACCCATTGGGCTTATTATTAGGGTGCCCTGATTGTCCAGAGGCAAGTAAAGTCCATCTCTCAGGATTCTCTCCATAATAAATGGTCTAGGGCCCATAAGTGTAATTGCCTACACTCTCCTCCACCTCCATCCACCCCACTCTAAGCATCAGAATTTTCTTTTCTCAGTACCCAGTTCTGAAAATGGCACTAGGAAGAAAAACTAATTCACAATAAATTGTACATGACTAACAAGTGCTTAATGTTATTATTCCCTGGAATATTTACACTTTAAAGAAACACAGTATAGCTCAAGCAAATCAAGAATGTTGAAATTGCTGAACCGTGGCTATGTGCATTGTTTCTTAAAAGACTTTCTGCAACTCCTCTAGTCACATTAAATGACTGCACTGAATGAGTAGGGAATGCAACTTGGTTCAGGATCATCCCCCCAAATCTAACTCACCTAAATGTTTTAAAGTAAATTTAAAATGAAAATTAGTACTTTAATTAGTCTTTTCAGATGTTCAACTTGATGAAGTTGTGATTTCTAAGAACTTCTGCCTCAGTCATCTCATCTCATCTTTAAAATGGGCATCTCTGGTGTGCCAGTACCACCACTTCTCTCTAAACCTCAGGCCCTGTTGCTGAGTCAGACTAGTTTTGCTAGATTCTTTTCTATTCTCTCTTTATTCATCAAATATTGATTGAGTACTTATTGTATGTCAAACATTCTTCTAGAAGCTGGGGACGTATCAGTGAACAAAACAAAGATTTCTGCCTCATGGTGCTTACACTCTAGTGAAGAGAGACAAGCAACAAAGACAACCATAATAAATAAGTTAATTACTAGTATTTTAGAAGATAAGTGCTGTGGGAAAAATGGAGCAGGATAAGGGGGATTGAGAGTGAATGCCAGGTGGGTACACTTCTATTCTAAATAAAATGGTCAGGGTAGGCCTCAGTGAGAAGGTGACATTTGGGCAAAGCCTTAAAGGAAGTGAAGAAGGGAGCCATGCTTATATCTCGATACCTGGAGGAAGAGTAAACCAAAAGAAGGTGGCCATGACAAGGGCACTGAGGCAGGAGCATCAGAGGAACAGCCAACATTGCTAGAGCCAAGTGAGCCAGTGAGAGAATATGCAGTCAAGGGGTCAGCAGATGTTTTCTATAAAGGGGAAGATAGCAAATATTTTAGGCTGCCAGTCATACAGTCTGTATCACTAATCAGCTCTGCCATTGTATTGTGAAAGCTGCTATAGACACTATGAAAAAAAAAAAGAGTAGCTGTGTTCCCATAAAACTTTATTTAGACCACTGAAATTTCAATTTTCTGTAATTTCGTGACACTAAATATTATTTTGTGTTAGATTTTTTTCAACCATTTAAAAATGTAAAAGCCATTCTCAGCTAATGGGTTATACTGAAACAGGCTACAACTGGACTTGGACAGGAAAGTCAGGGCTTTGCTGAACCCAGATCCAGGGGATGAGCTCAGAGAGAGAATGGCATAAAGAGAAGGGGCAGTGGGATGGGTGGAGGGTGTCAGACTACATAGGACCTTGTTAATCCATTTTTTAGACTATAGCATTTACTCTGAGTAAAATGAAAAGACATTGGAACATTTTGAGCATAGAAATAACATCATCTGAATAAATTCTCTTGAACCAACCTGGCCTCTATGGCCTCCATCCCCAGGCTCCTTGCTCAACACCAACACAAAGATAATGATTAACAACTTGTAATTTGTAGATGAAGAAACTGGATTTAAATCTTGACACTGGCTTTTTCTCATAGTGTGACTTGGACAAGTCATGTTGCCTCTTTGAGATGCCATTTCCTCATTTGGGATTGATAATACCTAATCCACAAAGTTGCTTTGATATTCAAAGAGATAATTCAAATAAAGCTCTTAGCACTGAGCCCAATCATAGTAATTAATATTTTGTTTCTCTTCTCCCTGTTTAATCTCATATTTCCCCCCCATTTTCTGTCTTTTTTTCCTTTTCCTTTCTGATTCTCTCCCTCTCTTTCTCTACTTGCCAATCCCAACTAAAACATAAAAAGGATACCCATGTATGCTTTAGTAAACCTGTCATATAAACAAAAGTTGGAATATAAATTGGTTATTCTTCTTGATTTAATACTCTCCCATGTTCCCATGTGCTTTTGGCCCCATTCTGCTTAGGACAAGTCAAAACAATTACAAATGATCTTATCAAAGGTATGTAGCTTGTTCCTTAAACATGAATTCCTGCCAATATCTTTCCCAGTGATTTTGATTTATGCATCATTTTTATTTTCCTTTACTTAGCTATCCATCTTTGTAAAGCAAAGGATCTGCACTTTCCCATTACAGTCAGCGCTACACGTGCATGGATTCCACATCCCTAGTTTTCACATCCGTGTATTCAACCAACTGTAGATCAAAAATATTTGAAAAAAAAATCAATGCAACAATAAAAGATAATACAAATGAGACCAATACGGTATAACAAGTATTTAATTGCATTTACATTGTATTAGATATTATAAGTAATCCAGAGATGATTTAAAGTATTTGGGAGGATGTGCACAGGTTATATGCAAATACTACACCATTTTATATAAGGGACTTGAGCATGCATGGAATTTGGTATCCTCCAGGGGTCCTGGAATCAATCTCCCAAGGATGCCAAGTGATAACTATATTTGAAACATCATTGAGCTTATTGTTGAGCATTTTATTCTGAATTTCACTATAGCCTCCCCTTAATATCCAAACACCATCTTTTCAGTCTCCACTCTACTTAATAAATAGTCCTATTTAACTACTTTGCCATTTTTTAAATACTTAGCACTTTGGCATGGCAGCCTACAAGATGGCCTCCAGTGATTCTCATCTTGTATTCACCCCCCTCTGTAGTCCCCCCTGCAAATGAATAGAGCTGAGTTGTAGGTGGCAGCCATGGGAATGTGCTTTGTAGATCTCCTATGGTGACCAAGGGCCACAGCTGTGGTACTCTGAAATTTAGATTTTGCTGAAGTCACTGTTCTCCCAGGCTGCTTCCAACCAATGACTGAGGATATCTGGGATATATGGAGCCCCTCTGATGGGTTACTTTGGCCCAAGGACTCCTGAATTGCCTTGCTAAACTTTTCTTAGAGCTGAACTGCAGTGTAAGATGAACTGCCTTCTTTCTTTCTGTCTCTTTCTACTTCACTTGGAGGTCAGATTTGCATCATGGTTTGATGGTTCTCTGAGTCTCTCCTAGATCCTTCTCCATTTTCCTTACAGGCATTTATCCTGATAAATTTCTTGCACATATAATCTGGCATTTGCTTCTCATAGGACCCAGACTAGCACAAGTGGGACCAGGAGTGGTTCAAGAAAGCAGGTGGTAAGACAAAGATTTGGAACTGGCTTATCCATCGTCTTGGGAGCTAAGAGAACACTTGGTTTTTAGTCAGTTCACATATAGTCACTGGCACAACTCAATTGCTAAATATTTTACCAAGGCCAACTTAAGAAAAATCCCAGTGGAGAAGAATGCTATGACAGGTACAATGGTGCTGACATTTGCAAAGTATGGAACAAACAATACCTACAAAGACAGCAGAGGGGCTGGTTAATATTAAGTTGTTTAGACACCCTGAAAAAGGATAATAAGAGACTAAGGGCCACCAACAAGTTGTTCATGGCTAAAAGTCAAAGCTATAGGGCCTCTGTGCTTGCTTTCAAAGAAGCTCTTATCTCTTGTAGGAGAAGGGAAGATACAGTTGAGTGGCAGACTGAAGATCTAATTGTTATGGTTACAGAACTCCAGAGGTGTTAAAATGTTCATCCAATGCAGGTCAGTTATGTAAAGGTCAAGACCCTAGTGGCAAAACCCTTAAATTATAAAACTTGAGATGGGGATATCTAGATGTATGCCTCTGAGGATGTTGGAACCAACACTGAGCTCCCCATCTGGCATTATCCATCAAGAAAGCCATGTTGAATACATCAGGCCTCTTCTATCTTGGAAGGAGCAGCAGTTTGTCTTTAAAAGAATAAATAGCTATTCTGGGTATGGTTATTTCTTTCCAGCTCACAGAACCTCAGCCTACAGCACTAGCAGGGGCTTACAGAATACCTAATCTACAGGCAAGAAATCCTATATACCAATGCCTGAAGATCAACTGCAGAGTTAGGCACTATAATTCATCCCACTTATCTCCCTGTTCTAAGTTTCCCCTCAGAAACACCTGCAGCAAACATAGAACAGCTACTTCCCAAAATTGTGTGAAGAAGTAAAGCTGTGTGGAGCAAGGGGTTGACTGTGGTGACCATGAGAATACACCTCAGAGACCTCTGCTACAGGCTGCATTATTAATGAAGAGCCCCATCTACTGTGTTCTGAAATCCATCAGCATGTTTATGACAGAGTCACATTTCTCATGGGCTGCTTCCAGCCAATAACTGAGGGCAGCTGAGACACTAAAGCTGGCACGTGCCTGGGAGACATGCTTTGCCAAACTTCCTAAGAATGACACTGCAATCTAAGATGCTTCTAACTGATCTGCCCCACTTCCTTCCTTCTGCCCTTCACTGAGTTAGACATGCATAGTCTTCAGTGCTCTCATGGACTGTCAGTTCTCCCAGCCTCTACCTTCCCATCTTTGCTAAGAGGTGTTTCCCCTGATAAATTTCATGCAATTTTAATTCCATCTTGGTGTCTGCTTCCTAGAAGACCTGGAGTAACACACTGTGTAACCAATAGGATATTGCAGAAATAATGGAATGTGACATCTGAGGCTAGGTCAAAAAAGGCAGTGTAGGTTCCACCTTGCCATCTCTTGGATTCTCACTTTGAAGAAGCCAGTTACTATAATGATAGTTTGGACATGTTGTCCCCCACAAAATTCATGCCAAAATCTGATCCCCAACTTGGCAATGTTGAGATCGGTTTGGGTCATGTTGGGTGGATCCCTCATGAATAGATTAACACCCTCCCTGGGTGGGGGATGGGGGGTAGGGGGGTGGGGGGTGGTGAGTGAGTGAGATCCAGCTCTCTTCATTCCTGCAAAAGCTGGTTGTTTAAAGGACCCTGGCACCTCCCTCTCACTCTCTTGCTTCCTTTCACCATGAGATCTGCTTGCACCCACCACTGCTTGCTGCCTGCCACTTTCCACTATGAGTTGAAGCAGACTGAGGCCTGCACCAGATGCAGCTGTCTAGAGTCATGATCCAAATAAACCTCTTTTCTTTATAAATTACCCAGTTTCAGGTATTCTGTTATAGCAACACAAAAATGGACTAATACAGAAAATTGGTACCAAGGAGTGGGGTGTTCCTATACAGATACCTGAAAATGTGGAAGTGGCTTTGGAACTGGGTAATCCACAAAGGTTGGAGGAGTTTGGAGGACTCAGAAGGAAACAAAATGATGAGGGAAAGTTTGGAACATCTTAGTGATTGGTTAAATGGTTGTGACCAGAATGCAGACAGAAATGTGGACAGTAAAGGCTATGCAGATGATGAGGTCTCAGGTAGAAATGAAGAACTTATTGGGAACTGCACAAAAGTTCACCCTTGCTACACCATAGCAAGGAACTTGGCTGCATTGTGTCCATGCCCTTGGACTTTGTGGAAGAAGGGACTTAAGAGTTGTGAACGAAAATGTTTGGTGGAAGAAATTTCTAAGCAGCAAAGCAGTCAGGAAGCTGCATAGTTACTTGCAACAGCCTACACTCCGTTATGGTGGCCAAGACATGATGTAAAGCCAGAATTTATTTAAAAGGGAAGCAGAGCATAAAAATTTGTAAAATTTTCAGGCTGGCCATGCGGTAGAGAATGAGAGAACATTTTCAGGAGAAAAATCCAATGGTGTAGCAAGACTCTGAAGGCATTTCAAAAGTCTTTAATGGTATCCCTCCCATCACAGACCCAGAGGCCTCGGAGGACCACTGTTCTGGAGGACAGACCCTGGGCACTGCTAGAGCAGCCTTGCCTCAAGCAGTACCAAGTGTGGTTCATGCTACAGCTCTGGAGAGTGCAAGGTGGAAACCTTGGCAGTGTCCATGTGGTGTTAAGTCTGTGGGCTGGTAGAACATGAGAGTAGTGGAAGTGTGGCAGTCTCCACCAGATTACAAAGGATGGATAAAAAAGCCTGGGGGCCCAGGCAGAGACCTGCTGCAGGAGTGGAGCCACCATAAAGGGCATCTACTAGAGCAATGCAGAGCAGAAATGTGGGATCACAACCCCCACACAGTGCCCCACCAGTGCAATGTCTAGTAGAGCCAAGGGAGCAAGGATGCTGCTGGGACCCCAGAACTGTAGGGCTACTGGCAATGTGCAACACAGTCTTGTACAAGCGATAGGCACAAGTGCAGCCGTGGGCTGCTCCCAGCAGAGCCATGGGGGTGGGGCTGCCCAAGGCTTTGGGGGCCCAAACCCCCACTGTGCTCAGGAGGCAGGACTTAAAATCATAGGGAATTATTTCAGAGCTTTAAGATTTAATGTCCACTTTGCTGGGTTTCAGATTTGTTTGGGGCCTGTTCCTGTAATCTTCTGGTCTATTCCTCCCTTTTAGAGTGGTAATGTGTACCCAATGCCCATTCTGCCATTGTACCTTGGAAGTAGATAAATTAGGTTTTGATTTTTACAGATTCACAGCTGGAAGGAGTTTTGCCCTTAGTCTCAGGTAAGACTTTGGACTTTGGATTTTTAAGTTGGTGCTCTAACAAGATAAGACTTTGGGGACTATTGGGGTGGAATGATTGTAATTTGTATGTGAGAGGGACACGAATTTTGGGTGGCCAGGTGCAGTAGTGAGTGAGTGAGTTCTCACTCTATTAGTTCTCCCAAGAGCTGGTTGTTTAAAGGACCCTGGCACCTTCCCTCTCACTGTGATCTTGCACCTGGTGCTGCCTGCTTCTTTCCTCCATGAGTAGAAACAGCCTGAGACCTGCACCAGATGTGGCTGTCCCCAAATCCTGATCCAAATAAACCTCTTTTCTTTATAAATTACCTAGTTTCAGATGTTCTATTATAGCAACACAAAAACTGACTAATACACATACCATGAGGATACCCTAGCAGCCCTTGAAGAGATCCAGGTGGGGAAGAAATAAAGCCTCTCACAGAAAGCTAGCACATTCTTGCCAGCCATGTGAGTAAGCCTTTCTGGAAGAGGATTCTCTAGTCCTAGTCAAGCCTTCTGATGAATGTGGCCCCTGTCAACATCTTGACTGCAATCTCCCAAAAAATTTTAGACTGAACCACCCAGCCAAACCTGCCCCAAATTTCTGATCTTTAGAAACCATGTGTTGTACACTGCTAAATTTCGGGATAATCCGTTATGCATCTAATAGATAATTAATACACACCTGAAGATGAGATGCTCTTTTTGAAAGTGACAGAAACCAATGGCTGCATCCCAAAACAAATGGCCGTGAATGTGTTTTACTTTTGCATGACTAAGGAGAAGAGGAGCTCAAGGTTACATTGTGGTATGAGTTAAAGCCGAAAGGCAAATTCCAAATTCAGTATTCCATTAATGAGTGAGTTCTATGAGTGCCATTAAATAGTCTTAGGTAAAAAGCTACATATTAGAATCATAGATTTCTAAAAAATGCTAGTGAAGGATAATGTTATAAGTATTCCTATATGTAATTTTCCATCAAGCCCCAGGCCCTGTTACCCTACAATCATTCAAAGAGTGTTCTCTAGATTTCCAGTAATGATCATGCATTATTGATTTCTCAGGAACCAATGCCCTATCAGTAAAACATGTCAGTAAGAAATGATAGCTTAAACAAGAAGTCATATTATATTGTCTTAGGGTGGGTAAAGTGAGAGAGAGTGAAACTAATGACTTCTTTGTGTTCCTCAGACAGCCAGAGGTAAGCTGGGAAATGAATTTCAGCAGTTTTCACCACTAATCTTTGGTTAGTATGCTTCAGTGCTATTGCTATCTAACTATCACACAAAACTATTTATATGTCCACCAGGAAAAAAGCCACACTTCACACTCAGAATTGATTGTTGCTCTCCCAAAAGAACGGTAAAATATAAGCAATACTGCAAAACTTCTAAATTTAAAAATCACAATTTTAGTATAATTGGAAAATAAATTACTGGCATTTAAATGACTGTCTTGAAATAGTTCTGAATGTTTAGTACCATTACCAATTCAAGGAAGCTCTGCTCATTTTATTCTTAAGTTAGCCATTTCACTTTAAGCAGTGATTCTCAGTGAGGAGGACAGATTTTTTTTCCCAGAGATATTTATCATTGTCTGGAGATATTTTTTGTTTGTCATAACTGGTAGCGGGAGGCATAGGGTCTGGGGAAGGGGCGGGTGCTACTGACATCTAGTGGGTAGAGGCCAGGAATTCTAATAAACATCATGCAAATGCACAGGACAGTCTCCCACAACAAAGATTAGGACATGGACATCTTTGGAGGGGACATTATTCTGTCTACCACAATATTTATAGAAAAGTGAAATATTAGAAGTTTCAGCATTCACCAATGAGTACAAAGTGAAAGGCAGTCTGCATTCAACAAGCTCGGACTTAATTAGCTGTTTTGATATTATAGTCAAACAGCAATGTGTCATCCTTGATCCGATTAACTCATTGGTTATAAATCCAATCAACTCTTTCTAACAGGGAGATACACCCTATTACATACTCATTAAGTCCCAATGAATAAATAGTGCAGATCCTGTTTCTATATCATGTTGTAATTAGTAACTAGCCTCAACTTCTGAACTTGGTCCTGTATTTCACTTAAAAATTTGCTACTTCTGTTATTCTTTTTTTTCCCCTCTGTTTCTCTCTCTTGCATCAGCTTGTCTAAGATCATCATATTAGGGAGGTTGATACCACCTGAGAATTTCTGGAGGTTCCCTTATATTTCTGGAGATAATCCCTATAACTCTTTTGGTTGTATTGGCCTCTGTGGAACTGAAAATATTACCAAGGTGTTTTTACTAGGGGAAAAAAAGTCATCTGTTACTGACTGGCTTTTGTAATCATTAAAAATATCAGAGAGGCAAAGAAAAGTTTATGGCGTAAAATGACTATAACTTCTACCAGGTTCCAAGTCTATACGCAATTTCCTTCTTTTTACCCATCAGATAATCCAACATCAGATGCTCCAGGACGGTCATTATTGGTAAGTTGTTGAGAGGTCTCACTACAAAAATTACCAGACCAAAAACAAATTGTCTAGGTCCAGGAGAGAGAAAGGTTTTTAGGTGTTAATTGCCTTTACTCAAAGAGTCACTGCAAAATGGATGAAGTGACAGTTCTTACCTTTTAACCATTTGATTGTGTGAAAGGACAATGCAGACTTCTAAGGATGATGTCTTGAGTTTAAATACCAGAAGAAAGAATCATTAAGATGAGTTTTCATGTGTTCTTCTGTAAAACATTTTGAGCCTTATGAAATAAAAAATGGTTTATTAAAAAAAAAAAAAAAACAGGTACTATCATAAACTCAACCCAAAATAAACTGACCTTAGCATCAACAGAGATATAAACAAAACCTCTGCTTTGGTATTAGTGTCAGAAGTTTATTTGGCAGAAATCATCACAAACATGTTAAGTCGGTCATATTAGTAAAGAGACATATGGCTTATAAACGTTTATGACATTATTTATATTCATATATAGGACATTTGTTGGCTAGACTTTTTTCTTTTTAGTAAAAGAGATCACTTGACAGGATATAAATGCTACTACTGATAGATACTTTTATAGTATTTGCCTCTGTGTATATACACTGAATCCAGAAACTAGGAACATGTTGGAAGAAAACATGCAGACTTCATTATCTGATATAATTGATGTTGGGCATACAACCTAAGCTAGTTTCTATCATACTGTCAGAAGCAATGAATATCTAAGGCCATTTCAAACTGAAATAAATGTGCTTCAGCAATAACTGCTTCAGGAGAATATGACTATGTAATTCGATATTTCTGCCTTGGAACAATTATGTTAACAGCAAGTTGTTCTTACCTTGGCTAGACAGCATGACATTGGTGTCATCCATTCTGTCAGAGTGACCTTCTAGAGATATTAGTAGGTTTGTCAAGGCCTTGTGAGTGATCAACTTTTGACTTCTCTGGAAGAAGTCTTCACCGAACCAAATCATTTCTATAATCATCGGTGTTAGAGAAAGGTTTAAGGCTAAGGTCCAAAAATTCATGAGATACTCTCCATTTTAGGAAATAAATGTGTAACTCCCAAATGGCACTGCCTAACAACTTACTTCAATAGCAATTGGCCAATTATTAGTTATCCTCTCATTAGAACCTCAGAAAAAAATGAACAAAAGACTGATGCAGTTGCCTGAATTTGTCTGATTTTGACACAGTTTCTATATGATATATCCATTAGAAAAATAAATGGATACTCATTATTTTCTCCTTATTTGATATTTTCTGCTTTATCACAGATAAACTGTACTGGGAAAAATGTCTTGATTTTTTTAAATTTAATGGTTTCATTTAGTTATCTGTGATTTCTCCAGTATTTTTGATTTTAGTTACTTTTCTCCTTTTTAACAAGAGATATGTGATAAGATTATATTAGAAACTGCAATCATATTTAATATTCATGTATTCTTAAAGAGAGACTTTGAAAGATTTTGGTCAGAATGAATAATTGAAATTTTTGTTTTACTAACTATCTTATTTTTGCATATAGACCAGCATTAACTTTTATCTCATATTGGCATTACCCAATATTTATTTCAAGTCTCCTCATTATGTTGGCCATTTTGCTCATTAAAATGTAAAACATACTTTCCTTCTTTTTTCCCCCTCTCTTGAAATAAAACTTTTAAGCCAAAGCTGCTCTCTTCCCTTAATTGCCATCTGGATATTTAGAACTACATGGTGCAGGTTTTTCAAGATGGCGGCGGCTGCGGCGGCTGGCGCGGAGTAGCTGAGGTGGAAAAGGTGGCCACTGGGCCTCAGGCAGCCGGAAAATTTGTGGTCCTTCCTCTCGCCATCTCTTAAGGGAGGACTGCTGCTGCTGACCGGTCGTGGGGGGTGACCGCCACTTTGCCCCCGGCAGGAGAAGCTGCCTCATTTACAGACAACAGCTTTAAAGTGTGGAGCAGGAAAAGAACTGTTTCTTAGCTGCAAAAGTGAGTCTCGAAACAGGGAACACGGCGCCAGGGCTGCTGTGGATGCAGCCAGGATCCCGGAGGCTGGGGCCGCGCTGAAGGCGGCCAGCTGCCCTATTCAGGATTCGAGGTTTCAGGCCGGCATTAAAGAAGATTCCTGGGAGCGCCCGAGCCACGCCGCGACTGAATAGCCCGAGGCGGCAGCGGCCGAGAACTGGGAAAGGCGGCAAACCAGAGACAGAGAGCGAGCACCCGACCTGGCACAGCACTGTGAGTGATCCCTGGCACAGCTCTGTTCGGGGGGTGGATGCCCACGTGGCTCCCGCCTGCACCACCAGCCCACTCACCGCCGGTGCTGCCTCCACTTTCCCAGGTGCGGGCAGCTCCGCCCTGCTCGGCCATCACTGAGCCCTCCCACTTGCTGGCCTGGCACCAGGCTTTCCGGAGCCTGCGGACCGGCCTTGGCTCCCACTCCCTCCGCGGTTCTCTGGCGGGGCTGGTGGCGGAGGGCGTCCCGGGCCAGTTTCGGGAGGGCAAGGAAGTACGGGCGGGCCGACTGTCACTCCACCATACCCTGGACTCCGGCCCCAGGTAAACTCCCTGTTACTGGGAGGCAGATACCATCTGTGTGGCCACCAGTTTGGAAAAAAGCCTAACGAATTTCTGGTTGGGAATAGTGTGGTAGGAGAGTTCCCAGGTCCGCTTGAACCTGCCGGAGACCAGGCTGCAGGTGGGCGCTAGACTCGGTTTATACTGGGGGGATACAAAGGTGAACAAGACCAGAGAAAGATCTACATAGTGCCACAAAGGCACCCAGAGAGACCGGTCGTCTGTGCCCAGCAGAAACCTGGTAGACTTCCTGGGCGAGGCGGTACCGAGCAGGGTCTTGAAGGCCCAGCTGTTAGACGAGGGGTGCAGAAGACACGCCCCAGCCCAGCACAGTGCGCACAGAGTGGGGAGACGTGCGGCCAGGGAGGCGGAGACTCGACAAAAACCACACACCCGGTGAGGTCGCTACTGCACGATCTAACAGCCTGGGCCAGAGCACACGGAACAGGGAGAAGTCCTGCACAGGAAGTGAAAGCTCAACAGAGATCACACACCCTGTGGTACGTGACCCACCAGCCCAGCAGAGTCCAAGCTGACCAGAAAGGTGGCTCCCCGGAGAAGCCCAAGACCTGAGGCAACCACACACACAAGGCACTAGAGGCCAACTGAGCAGTCACGGAGGGAGCCATACGAAATTGGCAACCACAGCAACATCCTAGTTAGTGATTAGTCTCAAACTGGTGGACTGTGAAACCCCCGGCCACAATGAATAAACACCAAAAAAAAGATACCAGAAATACAAAAAATCAAGAAAGTACACCACCAAAAGTTAATAAATCTCAAACTCTAGATCCTATAGAACAAGAAGCCCTTGAAATGACTGACAAGGAATTTCGAGTGATAATTCTAAAGAAACTGAATGAGATACAAGAAAACTCAGCTAGACATCATGATGAAATGAGGAAAAGTATACAGGATCTGAAAGAGGAAATGTACAAGGAAATCAATGTCCTCAAAAAAAATGTCGCAGAACTTGCTGAACTGAAGAAGTTATTCAACGAAATAAAAAACACAATGGAGAGTTTAACCAGCAGGCTTGTCGAAGTTGAAGAGAGAACCCCTGAACTTGAAGATGGGCTGTTTGAAATAACACAAGCAGACAAAAAGAAAGAAAAAAGAATCAAGGACATTGAAGAAAATCTGAGAGAGATATCAGACAACCTTAAGCGCTCAAATATCCGAGTCATGGGTATTCCAGAAGGGGAGGAAAATGGAGATTCCATTGAAAACATATTCAACAAAATAGTGGCAGAAAACTTCCCAGGTATAGGAAAAATCACAGATCTTCAGATCCAGGAAGCTCAACGATCTCCAAACGTATTCAACCCAAAAAGGCCTTCTCCAAGACATGTCATAGTCAAATTGGCAAAACTCAGAGACAAAGAGAGAATCTTAAAAGCTGCAAGAGAGAAGTGTCAAATCACCTATAAGGGAGCCCCAATCAGGTTAACATCAGACTTTTCATCACAAACCCTAAAAGCTAGAAAGGAATGGGATGATATTTTCAAAATACTAAAAGACAAAGATTGCCAGCCAAGAATACTCTACCCTGCAAGGCTATCCTTCCGAAATGAGGGGCAAATAGTATATTTCTCAGACAAACAAAAACTGCGGGAGTTCACTACCACAAGACCACCCTTACAAGAAATCCTCAAGGGAGTACTGGGTTTGGTTCCTGAAAAATAACTACCACTGCCATAAAAACCCAAGAAAAATCTAAACCCGCTAGTATAAGAAAAATGGCATTCATGAAGAGAAAACAAGCTAACAAAAACACTATCTACAACCTAAGGAACCAACAAACACAGAAAACAAACAGTAAATCAGAAAGCAAGGAACAAAAGACACTTAAGACAACCAAACAACCAATAAAATGCTAGGAATAAATCAATACCTTTCAATAACAACTCTTAATGTAAAAGGCTTAAATTCCCCAATTAAAAGACACAGACTGGCTGACTGGATCAAAAAGCAGGACCCAACTATATGCTGTCTACAAGAGACCCACCTCACCCATAAAGATTCACACAGACTAAGAGTGAAAGGATGGAAAAAGATTTACCATGCAAACAGAAAAGAAAAACGAGCTGGAGTAGCTATTCTTATATCTGACAAAATAGACTTTAAACTAAAAACCATAAAAAGAGATAATGAGGGACACTACTTAATGATAAAAGGACTGATCCATCAAGAAGACATAACAATCATAAATATGTATGAACCCAATGTTGGAGCAGCCAGATTTATAAAACAAACTCTATTAGACCTAAAGAAGGAAATAGACACTAATACCATAATAGCAGGGGACCTGAACACCCCACTGTCAATATTAGACAGATCATCTAGGCAAAGAATCAGTAGAGAAACACAAGATCTAAACAAGACTCTAGACCAATTGGAATTGGCAGATATCTACAGAACATTCCACCCAACAACCTCAGAATATTCATTCTTCTCATCAGCACATGGATCATTCTCCAGGATAGATCACATATTAGGTCACAAATCAAGTCTCAATAAATTCAAAAAAATTGGAATTCTCCCATGTATCTTCTCAGACCACAATGGATTAAAACTAGAAATTAATAACAAACGAACCTCTGGAAACTATACAAACACATGGAAATTAAACAGCATTCTACTTAATGACATATGGGTCCAAGAAGAAATCAAGCAGGAAATCAAAAAATTTATTGAAACGAATGAAAACAATGATACATCATACCAAAACCTGTGGGATACTGCAAAAGCAGTATTGAGGGGAAAATTTATTGCATTAAATGCTCACTTCAGAAGAATAGAAAGATGGCAAGTGAACAACCTAAAACTTCACCTTAAAGAACTAGAGAAACAAGAACAATCCAAACCTAAAGTTAGCAGACGGAAAGAAATCATTAAGATCAGAGCAGAACTGAATGAAATTGAAAACCAAAAAACAATTCAAAAGATCAACGAATCAAAAAGTTGGTTTTTTGAAAAGATAAATAAAATTGACAAACCATTAGCATGGCTAACAAAAAAAAGAAGAGAGAAGACTCAAATAACAAAAATTAGAAATGAAAAAGGCGATATTACAACTGATTCATCTGAAATACAAGGAATCATTCGAGACTACTATAAACAACTATACGCCAAGAAATTTGAAAATCTGGAGGAAATGGATAAATTTCTGGACACACACAAGCTCCCAAAACTGAACCGTGAAGACGTAGAAAATTTGAACAGACCAATAACAATAAAGGAGATTGAAGCTGTTATCAGAAGGCTCCCAACAAAGAAAAGCCCAGGACCAGATGGATTCACAGCAGAATTTTACCAAACATTCAAACAGGAATTGACACCGATTCTTTACAAACTATTCCAAAAGATTGAAATGGACGCAAATCTCCCAAACTCATTCTATGAAGCAAACATCATCTGATACCAAAACCAGGTAAAGATATAACCAAAAAAGAAAACTACAGGCCAATATCCCTGATGAATATAGATGCAAAAATCCTCACTAAATTACTAGCAAACAGAATACAGCAACACATACGAAAAATTATTCATCACGATCAAGTGGGATTCATCCCAGGGATGCAAGGTTGGTTCAACATACGCAAATCAATAAATGTGATACACCATATTAATAAACTCAAACACAAGGACCATATGATCATCTCTATAGATGCTGAAAAAGCATTTGATAAAGTTCAGCACTCATTCATGACAAAGACCCTCTATAAGTTAGGTATAGAGGGAAAGTATCTCAACATAATTAAAGCCATATATGCCAAACCCACAGCCAATATCATCCTGAATGGGGAAAAGCTGAAAGCTTTTCCTTTAAGAACAGGAACTAGACAAGGATGCCCACTCTCACCACTCCTATTCAACATAGTGTTGGAAGTACTAGCCAGAGCAATCAGAGAAGAGAAGGAAATAAAGGGCATCCAGATTGGAAAAGATGAAGTCAAACTGTCCCTGTTTGCAGATGACATGATCCTATATATCGAACAGCCTAAAACCTCTACAAAAAAACTGCTAGAATTGATAAATGATTTCAGCACAGTAGCAGGATACAAAATCAACACTCAAAAATCAGTAGCATTTCTTTTCTCCAATAGTGAACATGCAGAAAGAGAAATCAAGAAAGCCTGCCCATTTACAATAGCCACCAAAAAAATAAAATACTTAGGCATTGAGTTAACCAAGGAGGTGAAAAATCTCTATAATGAGAACTACAAAACACTGCTGAGAGAAATTAGAGAGGATACAAGAAGATGGAAAGATATCCCATGCTCTTGGATTGGAAGAATCAACATAGTGAAAATGTCCATACTACCCAAAGTGATATACAAATTCAATGCAATCCCCATCAAAATTCCAAAGACATTTTTCTCAGAAATGGAAAAAACTATCCAGACATTTATATGGAACAATAAAAGACCACGCATAGCCAAAGCAATGCTCAGCAAAAAAAATAAAGCTGGAGGCATAACACTACCTGACTTTAAGCTATACTACAAAGCTATAATAACCAAAACAGTATGGTACTGGCATAAAAACAGACACACTGACCAATGGAATAGAATAGAGAATCCAGAAATCAACCCACACACTTACTGTCAGCTGATCTTTGACAAAGGCATCAAGCCTATTCAGTGGCGAAGGGACTGTCTCTTCAGCAAATGGTGCTGGGACAACTGGATATCCATATGCAGGAGAATGAAACTTGATCCATACCTCTCGCCGTATACTAAAATCAACTCAAAATGGATTAAGGATTTAAATATACACCGTGAAACAATAAAACTTCTTAAAGAAAACATAGGAGAAACACTTCAGGAAATAGGACTGGGCACAGACTTCATGAATATGACCCCAAAAGCACGGGCAACCAAAGGAAAAATAAACAAATGGGATTATGTCAAACTAAAAAGCTTCTGCACAGCAAAAGAAACAATTAAAAGAGTTAAAAGACAACCAACAGAGTGGGAGAAAATATTTGCAAAATATACATCTGACAAAGGATTAATATCCAGAATATATAAGGAACTCAAACAACTGTACAAGAAGAAAACAAGCAACCCAATTAAAAAATGGGCAAAAGAGCTAAGTAGGCATTTCTCTAAGGAAGATATTCAAATGGCCAACAGACATATGAAAAAATGCTCAACATCACTCAGCATCCGGGAAATGCAAATCAAAACCACATTGAGATACCATCTAACCCCAGTTAGGATGGCTAAAATCCAAAAGACTATGAACGATAAATGCTGGCGAGGCTGTGGAGAAAAAGGAACTCTCATACATTGTTGGTGGGACTGCAAAATGGTGCAGCCTCTATGGAAAATGGTATGGAGGTTCCTCAAACAATTGCAGATAGATCTACCATACGACCCAGCTATCCCACTGTTGGGAATATACCCAGAAGAATGGAAATCATCAAGTCGAAGGTATACCTGTTTCCCAATGTTCATCGCAGCCCTCTTTACAATAGCCAAGAGTTGGAACCAGCCCAAATGCCCATCATCGGATGAGTGGATATGGAAAATGTGGTACATCTACACAATGTAATACTACTCAGCTATAAAAACGAATGAAATACTGCCATTTGCAACAACATGGATGGACCTTGAGAGAATTATATTAAGTGAAACAAGTCAGGCACAGAAAGAGAAATACCACATGTTCTCACTTATTGGTGGGAGCTAAAAATTAATATATAAATTCACACACACACACACACACACACACACACGCACAGAAACCGGGGGGGGGGGGGGAGAAGATATAACAACCACAATTATTTGAAGTTGATATGACAAGCAAACAGAAAGGGCATTGTTGGGGGGGAGGGGGGGAGGGAGAAGGGAGGGAGGTTTTTGTGATGGGGAGCAATAATCAGCCACAATGTATATCGACAAAATAAAATTTAAAAAAATAAAATAAAATTAAAAAAAAGAAAAAAAAATGTAAAACATATATAAAGTTCCCACTCTAGTGCCTGACAGACCGTAGGTAATCAACAAATCTTACCTGTTTTTGTATGTCTAAATACAGTTAGATATGTCTTACTAGCTGACTCATACAGAGAGTAAATGACTTGGAACATTACCATATTACTTATGCTCCAAAACTCCAGCAATATCATTTCCCTACAGATCTGGAAAGGGTGTTTTGAATTAGAGTAGGGAAAGAACAAGTCACTACCATTTATTCAGTGCTTACTATGACAAGTATCATGATAAGCCCTTCACATATTGCTATGGGCTGCATGTAAACCCCCAAAATTCATATGCTGAAATCTTGAAACCCAATGTGGTGGTATTTGGCAGGTAAAAGCCCTTGGCAGGTAATTAGCTCATGAGGGTGGAGCCCTCATAAAGACATTAGTGCCCTTGTAAGAAGAGATAGGAGAGAGCTTTCTCTCTCCCCCGCCCCCCGCCTCCAGCATATGAAGATAAAAGAAGACAGCTGTATTAGTCCACTTCTGTTGCTTATAACAAAATACCTGAGGGCCGACCCCGTGGCTCACTCGGGAGAGTGTGGTGCTGGGAGAGCAGCGGTGCTGGGAGCACACCGAGGCCCCGGGTTTGGATCCTATATAGGGATGGCCGATGCGCTCACTGGCTGAGCGTGGTGTGGACGACACCAAGCCAAGGGTTACAATCCCATTACCGGTCACAAAAAAACAAAACAAAACAAAACCAAAAAAAAAAGGCGACACAAAATACCTGAAACTGGGTGATTTATACGGAAAACCAAAATTTATTGCTTACAGAGGCTGGGAAGTGCAAAGTCCATCTGTTGGTGGCAATGGTGACCCAGGGGACTCACATTGCAAGATGGTGGAAGCAGAGAGAGAGAGACAGACTCTCCTCTTCTTTTAAAGTCCTCAGAACCACTCCCCTGACCACCATTTTTAATCCATTCATAACTGCAGGGTCCTACAATCCAATCACCTCTTTAAGGCTCCACCTTTCAATTACCATAATAGGATTTCCCACCCTCTGAACAGTCACAGTGGGGACCAGGTTTCTAACACATAAAACTCAGGGGGCACAATTCAAGCTTCAGTGAGTTTTGGAGGGACATAATTCAATTCACTACAACAGCCATCTGCACACCAAGAAAAATGCCCTCACCAGATATCAGATTTGCTGGCATTATGATCCTAGACTTCCCAACCTTCATAACAGTGACAAATGTTTCTTGTTTAAGCAATATTAGTATGTTATTCGGCTAGGGCAGACCAAACTAAGACATATACATTATATCATTCAATACACACAAAAAACCTCAATAAGTTTAGTCTTATTATTAATGCCATTTTAAAGATGAAGAAACTGAACCACAAAGAACTTCAATAGCATATCTAGGATCACACAATTTGATCACCAGGCTGAACACATAAGATGAGCTTCTCCTGCCCATATGACCTCTGAATCAAGCCAACCCAAATAGAAATTCTAACATCTATAGATACCTTTTTCAAATCATGTCTGGTAAGTTCTGTTATAATCTGAAGTGACATCCACTCTCAAATTCCCCACCAAGTTAGGATAACATTAAAGCTGAAATAAAAAGACAAGCCAGAGAACGTCTTCTGTTTTTAATACGCCCTGGTTGTCCCCAGTGGGGTGCTTTTACACACATGGATTTCAATAAGTTTGTGTGTCTGATATCTTTGAGGGCAGAAGTAGGACTTATGAGACAGACAAAACAACGTATTGAGTGCTTACTCTATTCAGGGCCCTATAATTAGTCCTGTGGGAAGGAAAAAGGAAAGTAGACACAGTTTGTATCTGTTTGTGTAAATTCAACCAATTTGAATGAAAACCATTGGAAAAATTTCCCAAATATCTGTTTACTTTTAAAGACATTAAAACTGTGCTGTCCAATATAATGGCCACTAGAAACATGTGTCTATTGAGAACTTTAAGTATGGCTAGTGCTACAGGTGAAAAGATAACATTTAGATGTAGTAAGTTAAAGTAAAATTAATTTCAGCAGTTTCTTATAATTTTTTAAGTTGGCTACTAGAAAATATAAAATTACATATGTTACCCATGTTATATTTCTATTGGACAGTACTATGACTAAAACATGATACATAGAGTTTAGAATTTTATTTTTGGTGGTGGTGGTGTGGTAATTTTATGACCGGTGCTTTCATCTGTTTTCTTGTTTGCTCTTAAGCTTCTATGGGCAGGAATTGGATGGTAGATGGGGCATATTTGTTAGTACCTGTTGTACATTTTGTAATAACTTTATACTCTTCTTCATGTGCTATTTTCCAGAAGATTAGACTTTTCTTCTATTTGTGGAATACTCAATTACCACTAATTAGGAAAAGCAAGGCAGGAAAGCAAGGTTCTTAACTAATTCAGTAAGGTACTTTAGATTTTTACCTGTTCCTACTAGGGTAGGCTGGAATCTTACATTCACCTTACTACAGAAAAGTCCTGATCCTGATCCTTAACCCAGCTTTGATTTTTCTAGTTTATGACAGAGAATAGATTGTTCTTTCAGTTATGCCATCATCAAGTGATGCTGTTTTGCCTAATTGCAAATAGAATGCAGTGATTGTGAAAGGGAGGGAACAGTTGTTTTTAATGGAATACTTAACTCTCTCACGTTCTCAGTGGAGATATAACATATACCATAACTGAATGGTTTAATCTTCATGTTATTTTAAATTCTAGTAACCGTGGGACAGTAATCAACTATATTCATTATATTGAAGGACATAACTAAGTTTACTAGAAGTCTCAAGATAATGGGGCACTGTATCATCACACAATCTATTTATTAAGAACTCTGAATGTGCCAGGGCCAAACATCAGAAAGGAACACACCAGGATGCTTGAAGTTTGGAGTGCATGTGTAAATTTGGTAAAGACAGAAATCCAGTAGAAATGTCAATAAAATGCAGTTAACTCTATGAAATATTCTAAGGTAGTGGTTAGGAGCATAGACTTTGAAGTCAAATATTTGGTTTTGAATCCAGTTATCTGACCTTTGGCAAGTTACTTATCTGTAAAATGTTCTGGAGTTTTTATCTATAAAGTGATGTAAATAATAGGACCTACCTCTGAAGTTTATTGAAGACATTAAATGATACAATGTATTTAATGGAGTTAGCACAGCACCTGGCAAAAATATGTTATTTAATCAGTGTTTGCTATTGTCATTACCATGTGAAGGAGAACTTGGATATAATACATTGCAAACTATATATAAAGTGATCAAATCAGGAATGTAACTGGTTAGCAGGAAATAGCTTCACTTTGAAATAAATATATCTGAAACAATTCTCTGAGTTCCTTTATCTTAGAGATCCTAAACCATACCATCCAAGACCTGATTATTCACCAACTTGTACTGATTTTTATTTAATTCGTATGTGTCTTTTCAGGTTGACAAGAAGCATCTTAAGAAACAGGGCTCCTATATGTGGAGTATACTAACATTTATAAAGCAAATGTATTTCACAGGACCTAGTTTCCAAAGCCCTGTAGTTTTAGGTATAACCTAAGTTTTTAAAATTACATATGAAAATGTTAAGCTTGCAAAAGACAGGAAACTTTCCCCAGGCTAAAGACTCTGATGTAGATAAAGAATTGTAACACAGCAAAATTGTTTGCTCAAAGACAGCCGTCCTTGGAGCAGGTTAACCTACTGATTGATATGTTAAGGAAGTTGCTTTACTGTTATGTAAAAATACTGAGGAAACTGCTGTAGGAAAAGACAGTATTTGCTAAGAACAAGTTTTTGTTGGTGGATCAAATTAACCTTTTGCAAATTGCATTATTATTGGGCCTTAAAAACTAACGCCACCTTAAGTGACATTACAAGCGGCACCATTATGGGCCCACAAGGGCGTATTAATGTGGCAGCCTAAGACGGTGCCGGGAGGAAGTAGGGTGGGAGTGTCTGCGGGAACCTTGCCGGCGGTGGACCCGACACATTATGCAATGTCACTTTGTTGTTTCACTGATGTTGCCAGCCTCTATTGTTAAACTATACTTAGCCATTACTCTACCTATGTTCCTTTTCTGTAACTTTCTGGCTTTAAGGACAAATACTGAGACAGAACCTCAGTCTGGTGTTAATTTCCCAAGGAGGAGTGCCTCTCTCTTGAGGGTTCCTGGAAATTAACCCCTTTGGGGTTTCCCACTGCTCAGAAGAAATGGGCTTTGAGTAATCCTTTTGTGTCTCCATCACCCAGGGGAAGGGAGGTGACAAAGGCAGTGCAACACCTATATGTTTCTCATTCTTCACAGAACCTTGCTCCATGCTTGGCACACAATAGAGGCATCACAACCAGTTGTTAGTTTACTATGATAACCTCATGGATTCAACTGGAAAGAGTAAAACTTTCCAGCTCAACTTTTCACTTCCTCAGTGGATCTCCTCCACTTCAGCTGTCCTCCAAAAGGCTCCTACACCCATCTTAGTGTAAAGATCTCCAGTGTGTGGGGTCTGACAACCTTATTTACAAGTGTACAAACTTGTTCAGTATTTGAGCTTTTTGACCGTCAAGATGGTCTTTCTGTTTTGCCAAATTCTATACTTGAAGACAGAAATATATCACATAATATTCTTTCTATCTAAATATCTCAAATCTTTTCCCTACACTTTTTTTTCCTACTGTTTATTTTAATATAGCTTCTGACTACATTCCTTCTGCTTTGCATTTTGCTCTTCTATCTCCTCAGACTTCTTATTGGATTTCATTCACTTTTTAAAAATTTGTCTTTGGGCTGACCCTGTGGCTCACTCGGGAGAGTATGGCACTGGGAGCGGCGAGGCCGTGGGTTCGGATCCTATATAGGACTGGCCAGTGCACTCACTGGCTGAGCACAGTGAGGTCAACACCGAGCCAAAGGTTACAATCCCCTTACCGGTCACAAAAAAAAAAAAAAAAAAAAAAAAAAAATTGTCTTCGACAGAGACAACATATTTTTGAGGACTATTTTTTATTCAGATTTTGGGCTAACTGGCAAATCTGACAGCAGCTACACACTTAATAAGTATTTCTTCTTTTATACATTTCTTGTACTTTACAAATTTTAGACTTGATACTCATATACATAAATTACTAAAGCAGTGGTCCCATGCTTTGACGCACACGTAAACTCCCTGGAAGTCTTCTTAAAATGTAGATTCCTGGTCCCAATCTCCAAGCATTTTGACTCAAGTTTAGGCTGAGTCTCGGAAAGTTACATTGTTATAGGTACCCCTAACTGAATTTTTTTTTTTTTTGGAGGCTGGTTGATATGGAATTCAAACCCTTGACCTTAGTGTTATAACACTGTGCTCTAACTGACTGAGCTAACCAACCAAGCAAACCGACCTAGCTAACTGACCAGTCCTTCCCACAACTGATTTTGATGCAGTTAATACAGGGAAGAAACTTTGAGAAACTATACATTTAAAAAAATTATTTATGTAATAATGGGATTTAAGCTATATTTTTCATTGTGACTAGGAAAATGTGAAATATTTTTAGTAAACTCAGACCAAGTCAGAAATGTGAATGTATGGGCTTTGAGCTTATATATGTAAATGGCTAACTATATTAAAACATACAGTGAAAATTTTGTTTCCATCAGAGTTTCACATATTTCTGAAGAAATGAACCAAAATGAAACAAGTAATATTCATCTAACATTAAGACTGCATCACTATCCCTTTATATGTTATTTATTTTGAAATTATAATCCATTACTTTAGTTAAGAGAAATAGTAATGTTTCAAAATGTTAAATTTATCTCAGCAGCCCCAGCAAGTTGAATCTTCATTGTCAGTTAATTATCAATGTCAATTTTTCACTGAAAATTCAGTGCAGTCTTAGAATTTGCAGTATCCAAGAAATAGTGAACAATCTGTTCCATAATTAGAAAGGGACTACCTGGCTTCTTTAGACACCATTCCCTTCTTTGACACATTTTAATATTACCTAGCTGAATGGTCAAAGTGATGCCAGGATTTTCACACAATTTTTTTTAACTAGAAATATTTCTAATTTAACAGAAATGTTTCTAGAGCATTGGCAACATTTGATATTTTAAATAGCTAAAAGACATCATTGTAATTTAGTGTATAGGCTCAGTGGCTATTCATTATGGAAAGCTAATAATTAAAGAGAAATTATGGTGACATATTTCTGTAGTTCATCATCAGTTGTATTACAAGTCATTCATTCATTGCCATGCTTACTAAAGAAGAAGATAACAATTATTTCTTTGGATCTTCATTGATTATTCCCAGTAAGTAGTACAGACTAGGACAGTATTGCCCAGTGCAATACACTATGACATGACCAACACATATTGTCAGTGCCTGGTCTTAAGGGATCAAGTACACCAAATCCCATTTGCATAATATCTGTTTTTTCTACTTTTTCTAAAAACTAAAGGACAGTTATTGTCCTCTTATACTATAAATTTAGGAGAATGTGCTTTTGTAAATATTTTGCAACAGGGTAATTAAATTCTAAGCCTAGAATTTTCTATTTTGAGTAGAGACTTCTGCGGCATTACTTAAACAGGCAGTAAACTATAGTGGTGGCTACTCTGTAACATTTGCCAGGTTAAAAAATAATCAAGATGAGGGCATACTAAACTAAAATGCGAGTATCAACATTACCACATTTTTGAGTGGTTACTGTAAAAATGCATTGGGAAAATCAAGTGTCAAAATCAAGGGCTCTTGAACCAGCCTTATCTTCAGGAGTGTTCTATACTCAGTAGAACTCTGAAGGGAAAGAGCTGCTCTTTGAGAGAATCTGTTGGTTATAATAACTTACTGTAATTAAGTTTATTTTAATTTGTGGAATCTAATTAAAACAATATTTTCCTATGGAGGAAAAAGTAAACAAATACATTAATTAGAATAACTTTATTATTCAATTTCAACACTATAGGCTGGTGGTATGAAAATACAAAGAAATTAAGAATCCTTTTTGTAGAGACCAAACTGGACATAGGATTAGATAAAAGATATTTACAGAGAAAATTTTAAACTCCAATAACTTCTGCAAAGAAGAAGGGAAAATAATTTGTTATTTAATGAGCTCTTCAATGTAGTTGCTATAGTAATGCTACACTTCTCACATGTTCACCAAACATGTCATACAAAGCCTCAGTTCTTTGTTAAGCACATCTCTTCATGAACTGTTTTCCTTTAACAAACTTTTTAGACATCTGCCTGGTTGGCTATCTTTAAAATTACATGCATGAGGTATTTAGGTACATAAGAGATCTTAAAGCAAACATTGGGGTGAATATCACAGAGAATGAGAACATATATCCTAATATTCTCCTTTACTCTTTCAGTTTTACTATACTCCTTTAAAATTCACTGGCACCTGCTTCAGTGTATGAGGGTACTTCAAATGGTTCCTGGAAAAAGAGAATTAAAGATAATATGAATCTTTTCATGAACTTTTTGAAGCATCCTTGCACGAAGACATGCATGCTCTGTGAAAGGAAAAAGAATGAAAAGACAAAACAAGGGTGCTTGGGATTTTTGTTTGTTTGTTGTTTATTAGCTTTGGCTTTGGTTTAAGGCTTTGGGATATTTTGGCAACATTTGATAATTATTTCCTATTTACAAGGTACTATGCTAGGCCCTTGACTACATATGTTATCACATTTAATAAAGTACATACTATTTAGTACTACTATTATTAAAAGCGATCACATTTAATAATAGTACATACTATAAAGTACGTACTATTGTAAGCACCATTTTATAGAGGAGAGCTATGTTTAAGCTTGCCTTACCATTTCTGAAGATCCCAAAGGCCCAAAATATAAAATTATCTAGAAATGTCTTTTATTCCAAACATCATGATTCCTAGTATCCCTCAATCCTAACTCCATGGAAAGTAAATTTCCAATACGCTTTAGAATTTTGTTATAGCATGTGCTCTCATTTTTGTCTAGCCATCTGTGCTTTTCAAGATCCACCAGACAAATAAAATTACAACTGTAGCCTTGAAATAAGAGAACAAACAAAACAATGTAAAAATATTGCTGCATTATAAGCATTTCTGTTGCTTATAACAGAAATAACTGGAACTGGATGATTTATAAGAAAATAAAATTTATTGCTTACAGTTTTGGAGGCTGTGAAGTCCAAAGTCCAGGGAACACATCTGGTGAGGGTCTTGGTGGTGGTGACAGTGACCTAGGGGTCTCACATGGCAGAAAATGGTGGAGCAGAGAGAGATAGCTCCTCCTGCACTCTCCTTTTAAAACCCTCAGAACCACACCCCTGACCACCATTTTTAATCCATTTACTATGGCGTGGTCCCACAATCTAATCGTCTCTTCAAGGCCCCACCTTTCAATGACCATAATAGGTCTATCTACCCTCAACTGTTAAAGTGGGGATTAAGTTTCCTGGGAGACATTCAACTCAAGGCAATTGTCATTCATATGACTCGTAGGAATGATATGAATTAAGGTTGACCTTCCTTGTATGGCTTTCATCTTTGTGATTATTAATGGCAAAGCAAACTTTTGAATGTAACTTTAGCCGTTTTTAGTATCCAGAATTGAAATAGGCCTTTCTAAGATATATATCAAACTCTGAGAGAGGTAATTACCAAGATCCTCTCCCTTTACGCTCAGCTCAGGTCAACCTGCAGATAGCGATGCTTTATCAAACTTGAGGTAATTTGTGCTCACCAGGAATTAGTCATTGGAGTTGCAATCCAAGCTCCTACTTGATGCCATCCCCAGTCACCTTCACCCTCCCTGCTGGGAACCCAAAGCATGGTACACGTCAGTGATCTTTCAGTGTCCATATCTACACAATGTATGAACTTGGGGGAAATTACTTAACTCTTATGTGCCTCACTTTCTTCATCTGTAAAATGAGCATAATAATAGTTTCTACTTCATAGGGCTGTGAGAAAGTAGATAAATCTGAAAGCACCCGACATGCCGCCTGAAATACAATTATATCCAAGCCTGAATATATTAGGAAAAATCTTATCCAAAATTTGTGCAACATTCAAATACAGGAACTCTAAAAGAATAATCTGCCAAGGTTGAACTATAGTATAACATTGTATCCATAAAATTAGTCTTCCTGTTCACCTCTTCACCCTTAATCAACATGCTTGTTTAACTAGCAAGAGCATACCCATAAAATTCTCTCTTATGTTCAAGAGAGCAGAAATATCAGGTAACGCCTCTCCTATAATTGCTGTGGTCAGTGAAAAACTAGTGCTTGGTTCACGTTCCCTAGAGAAGATGTAGGCAAAGAATAAGCATCAGATAGCTCTAGGGCAGTCTTTTCCTAAGTATCATCATTGGACTACCTTTTTCATCATAACCTGAGATCCTTGTAAAAACATGCATATTCCTGGGCCTCATTCCAGATTTACTGAACCATCTCTGGGAGTGGGGTCCAGAAATATATATGTTTTACAAGCCCTCAGATGATTCTTATACACAATATCTTTTGGAACCATTCTTCTAGGGAATATTCTTCATCAGAGGATAGAACCAGGATCATTTAGGGCAAGTTCTGCTTCAGGAGGGGAAAAAAAAATCAAAGCTAGATAGCTCTCTATGACAAGTTTCTAATGAACTTTCTGGTGTCAAATCACACTGAAACAAATTACTTGTCATGGGTCCATTTGCACTCTGATCTTTGTAAATCAGAGACACCATGATTCCAGTTGTCATACCACAGAGAAATCTAAAACTTGTGGTTTAAGAAATGAGAAAAAAAAAAAATAGATAAAGCACTCTCTAGAATGCATTATTGATTGTACTGTCCATCTCAATTTAAGGTTGGCTGGAAATGGGTTAGACAAGTCTTCAGACATTTCCACTTTAATAATTCAACAAGACTGATTTCCATCATTTAAACTTGGAATGATGTAGTCACCTCTGGGAAACCCAGCAAGTGTTACTGAACAATCTGCTCCTACAACTTGCCTCAGGACATCCTTAAGAGAGTGAACAGTTTTTAGTCTAGTTGTTGAGAGCAATGCAGCCCAATGGTAAGAGCTTAAATATGGTCTCTAGGCACAAATGTTTTTAAAGGCAGCAAAGGTAATGGAGTCTCAATATTAGAAACAAAAACATCTGCAGCCTGTGCTCTGAGTTAGTGTGAAATTGTACTTGTAGCAGAAATTTGAGAGAGAATTATGAGCACTTTGAACCATTTTAAGCAGGCTACTAAAATCCATAAATTTGTTCCCGGAAATTGTTCTACAAAATCGGTATTAATTGCAAACCTTAGCAGACATTCATTGTATTGGCTCTCCAGCAATCATTCACTTTCATTCTAGTAAATATAGCCCAATTTTTTTACTCCTTATAGCAATCCTGTTCTTGGTCCCCATACTTGCAGATCATTTGACTCCTTGCTTAGCTTTTGGGTTTGCATGTGATTCTGTCCTGCCCAAGAAGTTCTCCCTATACTCATGCCAGAGTTATTGGTTCAGATATGGTCATGCAGTTCCATCAAAGTCAGTGAAACTTTTGTTATGACTTCTAAGACATATGTAGGCTCTTTGCTGGCTAGATTTGAAGCTAAGAGAATATAGGTCCTGGAACCCTTCGCAGCCATCTTGGCACCTCATGAAACCTAAGACTGATTCCAACATAGACAAAGGCTGGATTAGAAAAGAATAGAATGTTATTTATTTGAGCCCTAAACTCAACCTTACCTACCTGAGTCAACAAACCCCCAAAATTTCAGCTACGTTAGTCAATACATTCCCTATTTACCTAAAGCACTTATGGATTCTATGAAGCTTCACCTTTTTGTTAATCTTTCTAATAGTACAACTGAAGCTGTGAGTACAAGATGAAGGCTGAATAGTTGTGAAAAAGCAATTCATTCCACGCACATCTATTGAATGCTTGCTCTGTACCACTGAACTTATCGAGGGTACTTTATTTGAGTACACCAATGACTTTCACACTGGATTTCACATCAGGTGTCTTGTAGACATTTTATTCTAATGCACTTTTTAAAAATAATATTTTATCCATTTGAAAACCTACTAGAAAGCACACTTGAATTAGTGATTTTTTGTTCTTATATACCTAATTCGAATGCTCTAGTGATTGCCAATGCATTAATATATGCTGCTTGGTCAATTCATTTTTGCGTACTTCTACTATCCACTGGAATATGTTCAAACTTCTTACAAATATGCTACTAACTAGGAAGATGATAGTTTTACACTGGTCCTTTTTTCTGAATTTTATCCTTGCATATCCATTTACCATAAAATTTTTCAAGTGGGTGCACTATCACAGTATATGTTCACCATGTTCAGTTAAATGCCAGGAAAGGCTTAGTCCACCTGCCGGGTACAGGGTACATGTTCTCATTATGTATAACTGTTGTGCAGTTAAAAATAAATGTATAAGGTATCTGTCATAATAATTCTATGTTATATTTACCCTTAGCTAAGTTGTTTTGAGGTGGTTTGCAGATGAAATATGTAAGATAAGAAATGCAAGTGATTATTACACTAAGAATGATAATGTTTATCATTTATCAAGTATTTATTATATGTCGGGCACTTTGCTAAGTATTTTACCTGGATTATTCATTATATCCTTACACCATAAGGAGACATATATTATTTTTATTTCTATGTTGCAGTTGAAAAAACTGAGACTTGGGTTCATAAGTTAATTAGGTTGCCCATGATTGCAGAGTCGACAAGTAACAAAGCACTTAATAATTCTGCTAAAATGTTCATGCTCTTAATGACTACTATTCTGTACTATCTTTGAATAGTTAAAAATTCGGCTTTGAGACTTTTAGATTTCCAAATCAATTTAACTGATGATTTCAAAATGAATTGCTAAAACACTGTTAATATTTGTTATAACTTATTTGTGTAAATGAGAATTCTGTAAATAACTTCTAAGAAAAATAAAATATACACCAATAGACTAGGTGCTAACATTGACGTAAGACTGTTACCATCGCCCATCAGTTTGGATTTAAAATTTTGATGTGCATGACGATAGCGTCAATGTTTTTATTGATTGACTTTCAGATAAGTGTATACTATCAATTTAAACTTTAAAAGTGTACCCAATTAAAAATGCCACTTTGTGCTTTTTGTATTGGTTTAATATTTAAGTTTTTAAAAGATATTTTAGTCTTAAAGTGCCATTTTTTGTTTGTTTGTTTGTTTGTTTTTGGTATCTTCAGTACTTAGCACAATCGATACACATAGTACAACCAAAATAAATGTGTTAAATACAAGATGAATTATACGAGTTCTGGGTTATACTGTTGTATGAAAAACCAAGATCATTTAAGAATGCTTAGCAGGAGTTTCTGGACTTCCTTCTAATGGACTTTGAATTTCATTATTTCATGAGGTAGTCCTTTCTCTTGCTGAATCAGCATACAACATCTCTGAATCTGTAGATGAAACATGGGCACAATCTTGTAGACTTGAAGCAGGGGGACAATGCTTCTTGAAGCAGAAGGGAATCAACCATGTCAACTGCTGCAGAGAGGTCAAGTTGAGTGAGGAATAAACATAAGCCACTGGCTTTTACAATTAGCAGGTACTGATGACCTTCTTAAGAACAATTTAAATACAGTGGTTGAGGAAGAAACCATATTCTAATTAGTGGGCAGATGCTGATAATGTTAAGTCTTACATATCAAGGGCCTGACACATGCCCTCCCCACTGGATATATATTCATAACAGCTCTGTGAGATAGATTACTAACAACGCTTTACAGATATTGAAAATCAGCCTCATAAATTTTAAGAAATTTGTACAAGTTCATTCAGTTAGGGAGCAGTGGAGTCAAACCAATTTCCTTATTGAGAAAGTCTTGCTTACATGCACAAACGGCAGTCCATTGATATCTCTCTGATAAAATTCCAAGGAACAGATAAACACTTTTTCTCTCCCAATCTCTCTTTCTGGCTCCAAAAAGTATGTTCTTTCCATTTCACCACATTGTTATTCTGATAGTCTGCTTTTTCAAGATCTTTTGTACCAATGCTAAGGAGAAGGGAAAGGTAGTAGCTTGAAAAAAATGTAGGCACGTGGGAAAGTTTGAGATGAAGGAGATTTAGGCACAATGGTAAACTGGGGAAAGAGAAGCAGTGGATACAGGTGAATACGCAGGAATAAGGAGATTATTTGCAAAGAATTCAGGAAGCTTTGGGATATAAAGCACAAACTGACATAGTGACATAGTTTCATACAAAAGGATACATCCCTTTTTCTCTAAGGCCGGAGAGAAAAGGGCAGATATGGGTATGACTGTATTATAAGTAAATTTGGAAGTGTAGCGGAAGGAAGCTGTTGGGGTTCCCAAGTGAGCACCTTGACTTTCTCTGCTATGTAAGGGGTTTGTGTTTACTGGGAGTGTAAGACACAGAGAAAAATTAAGGGAGATTGGTAAAGTTTTGAACCAGCTACCATGAACTGTGAACAGGAGCTGTCTAGGAATAAGCAAAAGTATAGTTAAATAGCAGGAAAAAACTAGCTAAGTTTAGAGACCACCTATTTTTAGTGGTTCCAGTTTTCAGTACTGTGGTAAATTGCAAAACCGTCCCAAAACTTCCACTCTTATCTGTTTACACTTGCCTTGCAATGTAACATTGCAACTCTTCCCGTCAAAAAGTGGAGTCTATTTCTACATTTCTGGAATCTTGGCCTTGTGATTTGTTTTGGTTAATAGGATGTGGCATAAATGACATTGGGCCAGTTCTGGGTGTAGGCTTCAAGAAATCTTGCAGACTTCCATTCTCCCTCCTGGAACCCTGCTGCCACTATATGAACAAGCCCAGGCTACTCTGATAGAGGATGAGAGACATGAGGCCTAGTTGCCTTTCACCCTCCACCCCTTCATTGCTCCAGCTGCGAGCCTGCTAATCCCCGGAAGCAGAGGCCTCCCACTGACCTGAAGCTGACCTCACTGGGTCCAGCCAAGGCCAGAAGAAGCTCCCAGCTGATCCAGACTAAATTGCCAACACTCAGAATCAGGAACTAAATAAAAGGCTGTTCTTATAATGATTGAGTTTGTGAGTGCCTTTTAAAAATAATTTTCTTTTGAAACATTGATTATACATATTTGTGGGGTACAGAGTTATATTTCAATACATGTATACAATGTGTGATGATCAAATCAGGGTAATTAGCATATTAATCATTACAAAACTTAATCGTTAATTTGTGATGAGGATATTTAACTAGTACTGTAATAACCCAGTGATACAGAGCTTATGTGATTCCCCACCCCACAAAACACCTAGCAGCCTTAAAGCACGGTTAGTGGATGAGAAGTTAAACGTATACAGTCAGCATCTTAGACTCTTCCAGAAGGTGGATGACAGGACAAAGAAACAAGAAAATTAAAGGAGTTCCAGAAAGTGTTTGTAAAATGATCAAATATAGGATCCATACAGAAAAGGAATGAAAATGAAGCCAGGGATAGGCTAATACAACTGGCTAATATAGGAGGAAAGGGAACGAGTTGAGGGACTAGAGTTTGAAACATATGCTTAGGCTTTTCACACTTCCCCTAAATATAAATGCAGGGAAAAAAATCTTCCTTCTAAATCCCATCTTTCCATTATTCATTAACCTTCACTTTAATTGTAATCAAGTAGTTAATTTAATCTATGTATCTGAACACTGTAACAAGTGTTCCCAAAAGAAATGGATTTTTTAAAAGATGCATTACACTTGAAGAATTAGTGACTTACTAAGTGTATCCAAGTTCACATATTATGAAGAAAATGTCATTCGTTTGAATGCAATTTTCAAGGAACATAATTTGTCTTAGCTTGCCTTGAAAAGAACACATTAATTCTGCTTTATGAAAATAGAAAAAAAATAAATGTGTATTTTATGAAATTCTTTGATCTAAAGAAGTCAAAGGATTTGTAATTTGTTGCCTATAAGCTTCTGAAAACCTTACATCTTCTGAAATAAATTGAATCAGACAGTGTATCCAAACACAGTTGGCTGTTGATAAGCACATTTGTATGTTTATTTGCTGCATAAGAAGCACACTTTCTCCAGAATCACTGAAAATCATGTACTGTACATCCAAAATATATTTCCAAAAAATGGAAGAAAATGTAATCTCTAGTAAATGCCCCACAAGATTCTCTCTGCAAACTACCAATAGTGTCATCTCTCTGACATACTCATATTGTCCAATATGCAAACCTTTATCCTGTAGGCACAACAGAAAGTTAGTTAGGTAGTCGCAAAATGCACTTCCTAGCAACTGGCTGGTTTTCATATTATGAATGAGCCCAATGCATTTCCTTATTGCGAAAGTTATCTTATACCCACAGGTACCAGTCTAATTTTATTTCTTCTGGAAATAGACTAAGGATACTATTTCTGTTTTTCTCTAATGCAGTAAGTGTCTCAAGCTTTCTCTCCATCTAATTTTCTTTATCTACAGCTCACTCTCTCTCTGTCTCAGTCTCTCTGGTCCAGTTGCTCTATACACAGAGACACACACTCAGTGGTTTGGAGCATAAAATGTAGTTATCAAATGGGGCTCACAAATCTATCATTTCAAAAAAGAAACTCTTTTTAGATCATGTGTTAACTTGAAGAGTTTTCTAAAACATACAGATTCCTTGACTCCACCCCCAGAGATATCGATTCAGTACATCTGGAAATGGATGCCCGGAATCTTCTTTTAAGTTTTCCACATGATTTTCATGGTCAATCAGGATTGGAATGCACTTCTTACTGGCATACAGAAGCCACTCATGTCCTTGGCTCACAATTTCAGGATGTCAGCTCCCTCAGATATTTCTCTCATTGGCTGGATGCCTATAAGAGAAGAAATTAACAAGTAGGGACTCTATATTGTCCTATTTTTTTCTTCTTCCAAGAAAAAAGTTTATCCCACAGACACACCCTTGGCAAAAGGAACAGAAGGTCTGTTTCACATTAGCAAACCGTTGCCTATTCCATGTGATAGAGTTTGGATGTGTTGTCCCTCCAAAGCTCATGTGGGAATCTGATCCCCAATGTGGCAGCGTTGGGAGCAGTTTGGTTTGTGGAGGCAGATCCCCCATGAATAGGTTAATGCCCTGGGAGGGTAGTGAGTGAGTTCTCTCTCTATTAGTTCTTGCCACAAGACCTTGTTGTTTAAAGGACCCTGGCACCTCCCCTCTCTCTCTTTCTTCCTCTCACCATGTGATCTGCTTGTACCTGCCAGCTGCCTGCCGCTTTCAGCCATGAGTAGAAGCAGCCTGAGGCCGCCACCCCATGCAGCTGTCCCAGAATTGTGAGCCAAATAAACCTCTTTTCTTTATAAATTACCCAGTTTCAGGTATCTGTTATAAGCAACACAAAAATGGACGAATACACCGTCCTTTCTACACAAAATAGAAAAAGAAAAAGGAACATGGAGCTAACATTTACTGAGTACCCCAAATTTGACAAAAAACAGGCTAGAAGCTTTCACATAATCTCATGTGATTTTTTGCAACAAGCCTACAAATTAGATGTGAACAACCCCAACTTATGGATGTGGAAACTGATGCTCAGAGAGGATAAATAATCCATTCACAATTGCACAGTTAACATGGAACAGAACAGGGATTCAAAGAATGTTGTCTCTGACCGACATACAGGGCAATGCCCTGGCATTCATAACCTTTGAATTACATATACATGCATACATACACAAACAGGTTGCTAAATATCCATTTCATTTTTTTTCTAAGCATTGCACATTGTTGTGCAAAAAACACTGAAATAAGAGCACCGAACTCAGTTTTCTAGCACTGTTTCCTTAATTAGCTTTTGTGACCTTTGTCAACATTCCTAAATTTTGTGGGCCTCATATTTCTCATCTGTTAAATAAGTATGATGTGATTTCTAAGATCCGGTATCATTCTAAGTAACTTGACTTCCTCTATTTCTCTGAATCACTGCAAGCCCAGTATGGACTCTACTGTATGCACTAGCTGGCATTTTGAGAACATGTCCTTCCTAAACACAGAGCAAGGCTGAGATAGTGAATGCTCATCTCCCTTCACGTATTTGAACATTTTTGTGTTACATCCTCTTGTCCTTCATACATGATTTAGTACTGGTCAATAAATGTCAAACTCACCACCCCGAGAATATCTCAGCCCACTCATCTGTTTTAGAATGCATTCCAATTCTGATGTCTATTGCCTACTTTGTGTTTGTAATACATTTGAGAGACAAGTTATGGTAGAGTTTCTGATTAAAGAACAGCTCCTTAGGGAATGATTTTCTTCACAAGACTGCCTATGCTTCCAAGCAGTGCATTGGGAGAAGGCCTCCTCCACATCAAAAGCTATATTATAAGCAGAAGTTTGAGCATTTGGAAAGGAAATGTCATATGAGCACACATGTGAAATACACAGAAATGTTTACTCAAAAAGAGCACTAGAATAAGAGATAAGAGACCTGAATTTGAGTTCAAATCCAGTTACTACCTAGCTCTTTGATCCTGGATAAGGCTATTGACCTTGCACACTTCAAATGCACCTCTGTAAAATAATCCTCCAAAGACAATGCAATCTTAAAGCGCAAAATAGGTACACTTGAACAGTCCTGCAATCTACATTTTCCCAGACTATTGCAACTCTCCTTTCTACCCGAATCTCCCAAACCCCTTTTGCTTCCTATTTCACAAAGAAGACAATAGGAATCAGAGGAAAACATCCTCACAAGCTCCCCACACTATATCTCCCCATCTGCCTGTATCTCTGCTCTTGTCTGTTATAGTAAAAGAGTCCCTGGCCCAAAATCAGAATAACTGCTCCATTTGTACACTGGATGCTGAGCCCCTGGTAATTACTCAAGGGCTCTGGTCCTGCAACTACACTTATCTCTGCTGCATCACATATTTCTCCCTCCTGCTGGACCATTTCCATCAGCATAAAAACTTGTTCTTATCCTAGGATCTTTCTTCTTTAAAAAAATTTTTTTTTTCTGTATATTTAAGGTATACAATATGATGTTATGGGATACATGTAGATAGTAAAATGGTTGCTATAGTGCAGCAAATTAACATGTCCATCATCTCACGTTAAAAGTTATCCTTTTTTTTTTTTTTTTGTAGTAAGAGCAACTGAAATCTAGTCATTTACCAGGAATCCAAATGCAGTACATTTTTTTTTTTTTTTTTTGCGGTAGTCCTCGTGTTGTACATTAGATCTCTAGACTTTCTCATTCTACATGTCTACTATTTTGTAACCTCTGACCTACATCCCCCTGTTTCCTTCTACCCTCATCCTTACTCCTGGTAACCACTATTTTATTCTCTTTCTCTGTATGTTTCAGTCTTATTAGTATTATTTTTAAAGATTCCACCTATATGTGAGGTCATGCAGTATTTGTCTTTCTGTGTCTGGTTTATTTTATTTAGCATAATGTCCTCCATGTTCCTCCATGTTGTGGCTAATGGCAGGATCTTTTACTTTTTTAAGGCTTAATAATATTCTATCATGTATATATACCACATTTTCTTTATCCGTTCATCTGTCAAAGACAGGTTGTTTCCATATCTTGGTTATTGTGAATAATCCTGCAGTGAACATGAGAGTGAAGATATCTTTACCAGATGGTGATTTCATTTCCTTTGGATATATGCTCAGTGGGGGGATTTCTGGGTCATAGGGTAGTCCTATTTTTAATTTCTTTAGGAACCTCTACATTGTCTTCCATTATGGCTGTACTAATCTACATTCCCAACAACAGTGCACAAAGGTTCTCTTTTCTCCACATCCTTGCCCACATTTGTTATCTCTTGACTTTTTGATAATAGCCATTCTAAGGGATGTGAGGTGATGTTTCATATTGATTTTAATCTGCATTACCTTGATGATTAGTGATATTGCATGCTTCTTCATTTACCTGTTGGCCACTTTTATATCTTCTTTGGAGAAATGTCTATTTGGGTCATTTGCCCATTTTCTAATCAGTTAGTTGTTTTTCTACTATTGACTTGTGTGAGTTCTTTATAAATTTTAGATATTAACCCCTTATCAGATATATGGTTTGCAAAATTTTCTTCCCAATCCATAAGTTGCAATTTTATTTTGTGTAGCACTCTGCTTTCCAGGGACCCAGAGCCTTTCTTCTTAAGTTAAAATACAAAAACACTTTGGTCCTATGTCTCTCTCCAGATACCTCCTAATTAATCTGTATTTGTGTACAATATGTGATGATCAAATCAGGATAATTAGCACATTTATTATTGTAAAGTGTAATCATTCTTTGTGGCTATTAACTCTGCACCCCGAATCAATTATGTTTCAATAAGAAAAAAAAAAAAAGGAAACAAAAAAAAACTATCTTTACAGCAGCCTTCTCCAAACAATGGTCTACACTCTCTTCCAATCCCTTCTCAACTGACTCAATGATTACTTCTTTGTCTTTTTTTTTATTCCACGTCTTACCAGCATTTGACAGAGTGGACAATTCTGTCCTGCCCTTGGCTTGCTGGCAGCATGCTGTCCTGATTTCCTTCCTATTTCAATGGTTATTCCATCTCAGAGTTCAATACTCAACTCTCTTCTATAACTAAACCTAGTCCAATGATGTTAAACAGCATCCAATTGCTGACAACTCCCACATTTATATCTGCAGTCCACTCTTGTTCAGTGAGCACCAGACTCATATATTCACTTGCCTGCTCACTATCTGGAAAGGCATTAGAGTGTAATGCTGCAGGATGTGGGCTTTCTGGGCAGCCCTCAGACAATGATGAACATGACAGTTGTATAAGAGCTCACCATTTCTGCCCAGCACAGGACCCTTCTAAGAGCAGTGTTGCACTACAGCTCACTGTGGGGCTGGCCCAGACTTTCTCAGAGCTGCATCCCAGTCTCACGCTGCTTTCTACTGACAGTATCCTAAGCTGGAGCCTGTCAGCTAACAGGGCTCCTTTTAGTAAGTACTCTCTTGAAGGGAGATTTAATCAGCCCACTTTCACAGCTGCCACAAAGGCTATAACATTGAGCTCAGAGATACCGACACTAGCAGAGAAGCCCTCTTCCTCAGAGGGCTGAATTTCAGTTGAGGGATTCTCCTCTAAATTTTGAAGTTTTAATCATTCAGCCTCTTCCTTTTGCTCCACCAGCCCTAGCGGTGGTAGCTACTTTATTTGTTTACTACCTCCATGTTACCTAAGAATTTGCTTTTGACTACCTGTTAGTTGTCAGTTAGTTATCTGCTTTACAAATTTATAACTAGTAAAAAATATGCCAAGTTCTCTCTGTTCAAATAAATGGAGCTTCTGTCTCCTGATTGGACTCTGCTTGGTGTTAAGTATTGTCTAATGACTTCTGCTTATGAAAGACGAAGATTCAATTTTCTTTCACCAACCCTGTACCACATCCCTACACATAAACATATTTCTCCTTGTCTTCAACATTAGTTACATTGGATCACTACTGTATCATAAATCGGTTCAGTGTTTAAGATATTTTGACTCTGCTAAAAGCTAGTCTACACAACCTTATAATCCATTCTTTGGTTATGTTTTCCTCCCTGACTAGAAGTTTTTTTTTTTCTTTTTGGGTTAATGATTGTCTAAATTTCTATGCATTATATTTTAATTCGACTTTCCTTGATTATATAAATATTCTCTCAATACGTTCAATCACATTTTATATCTTATTATTATCACTGCTCTGAAGACCTCTCTCCCAGAACCTTTGGGCCTCCTTCAGTAATTCTGTTTGTTCCCTAGGCCTGCTGGATAGTGGCTGTCTGAGGAATTCCTCTCACTATCCCAGTCCCCATCACCCTGGAGATTTTCTTAGCCACCTTCTTGTGTGTTGATCCCCTTGTTTACACCTACTTTTGAACAGACCCATATCTAATGCAGAATAAACAATATCCATCAACATCATAAATTTTAAGGTTAAAAGAAATGAAGACGGAGTATGTAAAGATTTCAGCTGAAGTAATGGAAAAACGAAGACAGGAAAAATGAAGTAACAAAATGATAGATTATGATTTGACTTTTGGGTCCCTATGCATATGTCATCTTTTTCAGTTTCTGGTCCACAGGAGCCTGAATAACAGGATGAATTTGCCAGATACTCACACACTAGAAAAGTCATTTTGAAGAAACTGAAATGCCCACTTGAATTATATGCTCAGATTATGTTCAGAGCAGCAATGCCATCATTTAATAAGAATCTTTCTAATTTTGCCTCATTATGTGGAATTTACAACAAATATAATGGACCAGAAACCTGCACGTCTTCTGTGTATCTATTTTTATTTGGAAATTGAGATATTGGCCATGACTACGTGACAAAAGTAATTGGAACAGGAAATGTCTACTACTTCAATAACTGAACTAACTTGTCCCAATTGATTTGGAAACTCATTTTAAAGAGGTCCAAATGGAAGTACATTCCAGAGTCACAGTAAAAAGACAAAAAAAAAAAAAAAAAAAAACCAAGCAAGGACAGGGAAGAAGCGGGGCAAGGGAGTGCGGGGACAGGCAAAAATGTCAAAGAGAAAGTTGTAATGTTTAATTCACCAAAAAAATGATGTCATGTCATGCAAGACAAAGAAAAAGACTAATTGCTTCAGATTATTGCAACGAAAGTTTGACCGGTTTGGCTTTTGATGAGTGAAGAGAGTAAACAAAAGTTGTTTTCACCAGGAGAGTGGAATAATATACTACAAATCATTGCCTTGAATTTATTATTTAGTCATGCTGAAATGAAAATGAAGCTTAAATAACAATGTCAACCAAAAAATTCTATTAGGATTTAAAAGTTTGTCTTTTAAAACTAAGCCTTCTTCTGCATCCAAAAATGGTTTAGACTAGCTGCACCACTTTCCGTTGTTATGAAAGAAGCCACCACGAGGCGGCGATATCTCCAGGCCGCACTCTATGCAAAGCCTCAGACAATCAAGGTTTTTTCAGGCAACAACCGGAGGTAGCTCTGATTTTTCCGCAGAGCAAGTGAGTCTGCGTGGCCTCACAGCCCACAGTTAGGCAAGATCCACTGACGTCCAAAAATTACATAATGCTTTATGTGCGTTATTGCAGTGGTTCTCAACCCTGACTGTGCATTAGCGTCATCTGGGTTGTTTAAAAAAAAATAGTACAATAACGATGCTCGCGGGATGTCTCAGAGTGGGGCCAGTACCAGTACACTTTTAAACCTTCCCTTGGGAGGCTGTCACGGATGAGATCATGGCAGCCCAGTCTCAGAGTATTAGAAAACAATATTTAGGAGTTTGAGGATTTGATATTTGTGTGAGTGTCCTTTCCTTGTTTTTATCGTCTGTAATGCAGTTGTTTCAAGCGAGCTTATAATGAGAGAGCTACTTGAATCTTCATACTATGGCTATTTGTTTTATTCAGCCTAATATTTAAGGCTAAGCTATAATATAATAATATAAATATAGTATAAATATAATAGTATATTTATTATATTTATTCTCATCTGGGAACTTGAATGCTTTTAAAAGGGGACAATGCTGTTTTATTATTATCTCTAATGAATTATTGCTAGGCAACCTTCAGCAGAATACACGTTGCAAACTCATTTCAGCTCGGTGCCGCACAAGAAGCAGGGATGCAGCTACACATATGAACAATGATCACGCTAACAAACGAGTACCTGCTCTGATTAACTCAGATCTCATCACTTTCAAATTCATGGACGACACAAAAATAAAATGGTTTGGAATTCAGAGTGCGTCAAAGTCTTTGTGAAAATTCAAGGTTCGTCTTCAAAAGCCATTGAAAACAAAATCGGCAAATCTAGGAATGATCTGTACATCTAGGAAAATGGGGAGGGAAACCAAGGTATTATGCCTATAGTTTGGGCAAAGATGACAGTCTGGTTTACCTAGGTTATCCATTGTACTACTAGAACACACAACATGGTAGAAAGAGGCTTTGTAGTCAGGCAAATATAGTTTAAAATCCTAATTTTCTAACTTGCCTACTATGCAGCACAGGCAAAATACTTCACCTTTCTGAACCTCTGTTTTCTCTTGTCTAATGATGGGGGCAATCACTACATCACAGAGCTGTGTGAACGAAATGAGAAAATGAATGTACAGAAAATGCCATGGTGATAGGTTGTATAACAACAGACAGCTGGTATAGAGACTGTTCTAGTAGCTGGCATTTCAAAGTCTGGCATGTTCTTCAGCTGTTGCAACTGCCACTGCCACTGGCCACTATTTGCTCCCTAGGCAAGTCCAGGGTGGTTAATGCCTGATCACAATCCTCACCTTCACTATCTGGTGTTTCTCACTTGGCTGCTATTCACAGTCCCCCCACAAACCACCCTTCATAAGGTTTAATCACAATGCATCAGGGAAACTACAACCCATGAACTTAAAAAACCGATGAAACAAAGTTCAGGTTGAAATGTTAATGGGGTCATGTTCAGCATTTGCACATCTCTTGGAATTCTTTAGCAAATGGATTTTCAATTAACGTTTCATTGTCAGATGGGAATGGGTCTGTGTAATAGTATCCTTGTGACCCCTTTTTCATCCAAAGCAAGGAGAGCAACATATAAAATAGAAAATTTAAATTATATTATATTAAAATTATACATTTATCTTAGTGTTTATTAACTTGCATCCAAGTTATTTGGGTGAGCTCCTCACGAGCAGAGACCATGTCTAATTCTAATCAAGCTCAAGATCTAGTACCAAAGAAATGCAAATTAAAACAAATTAAAACTACAGTTCAACAGTATGTTATAGAAGCCTTAAAAATGTCCATGACCTCTGATGCAACAATTCCATTTCTAGGAATTTGTCCTGAGGGGAAATTCAAGGAATGCCCAAAGTTATAATTTCAATGATGTTCACACAGTATTGTTTATAACACAGAAAAATAAAATGGAAATAATTTACAGGACTGACAATAGGGGATTTGGTAAATAAGGTATAGGATATCCATATGATGATATACCATGTATCTGTTAAAAATGATATTAAGGAACCATTTCCTGGCTTTGGAAAGATGTATTCACAATATACTAAGTGATAAAAGCAGACTACAAATAGTATGGTCACATTTTTGTCAAAAATAAAATGATATACACTTTATACTATTCTGGAAGACTGGGAGCATAAACTCTAAAATATTAACAATTACATCTTTGACGAAATTACAAGGGATTTTTTTATTAATGCATTTCTGCATTGTTTAATTTTCATAGTGAGTATTATTACTTCTTATTAAATCAAAATTTAAACATTGAAATTTTCAGATATATGAAAACTACAAAAAGTAATGAAACAGGCACCCTCATAAGGTCTATCAAGAATAGATAACATTTTTCCATATATGTTTGATCTCTCTCTTTCTCTTAAAGAAAAGTGATACTGCTAAAGTCCCATTCCCCATTCTCTCCTGCTTTCTGCCTCCCCCGAGGTAAGCAATATTCTTACAATGTATATCATTCCTGCGGATGAAATAATTTTCTACATATGTATAGATCAATTATAATTGTTAATATCTTCTTATTTTAAAATTTTTACACATGACGTCACCATCATCATTTTCATAACCACCGTCATCACTGTATAAACTCATTCCAGTCATTCCACTACACATACTGTTCTCCAACTTGCTTTTTTTTTTACTCTGCGTGTCTTTTATACACAGGAATACAACCATTTCTTTTTTTTTTTTTTTGGAATGAAATTTGATTGTTCTTATCCTCCTCATGAAAAACTACCTTTATTTTTTTCTTCTTTGGGATTCTTTGCAGAGTAACTTCCCTAAAGGGAAACTGCCATCTCAAAGGGTATGAATTATTTTATATCCTGCTGCATGTTTCAGGACATTCATCAATTTCCAATGTTCCAAGCAAAGTGTCAGAAAGATCAGGTTTTTAGAGCTCAGTTCATCAAAATTGACTTGAATAAATTTTATAATTTTTGGTAGATTAATAGGTATGTAAAACTACCTTAAAGTGATTGTAATTTGCACTTATTTAATTGCTATCAAGCCAAATAATTTCTCTTTTTGTTAATTTATTATTTTTGCTTTGTATTTGTAAAACTATCTGTTCACTTCTTTGATTACGTTGTGGTATTTTATATATGATCATACTCATATCTTCAACCCCATTATGCCTTATTTAAAGTAGAGAATTCGAAATATCTGGATATATATTCTCATGTCAACAAAATATCTAGATAATTAACACTTTTTTCTTAGAATATGTGGCATTATGTATCTAGAGGAACAACGTCCTTATCTTTCAGGTTCAATGGGTTAGTATGTTGCCACTGGAGAAAAAATTCCTATTGATACTTGGGAGTGAAATATTCATACAGAAGAATGCTATTATACTTCTGCGTGTGTGTGTGCTTTCATGCATATATATGTGTGTGTATGTGTGTATATATATGTGTATTTTATATATATATACATCCAGACAAACCTTAACTGAAGACACATCTTATGGTTCTAACTTGAGAAGCTAGGTTTGAATGGTAGAAATCTATGCAAGAACCTAATACCAAAAGCCAAATGAAAACTGCCCTTATCCCTCTACTTTCAATTCAACCCCGATCACACCTCCATTATCGGTAAAGTTTCAAAGCCAATGGCCCATTCAATTCTTCCTCAGTTTCTTATCATTTGCATTTCATCTCACATATGGCATCACCTCTGACCATACCTATTTCTACTTGGCCTCTCAGATCAAACCACCATGTACCACTTAAAACTTTATTTATTTATTTATTTTTGCCTTTTCATTTTTCATAATTGAAAGATCAGTTTTGATTTTTATGAGTAACATTTGAGCTTAGGTCATAGTTACTTTTTCAAAAAGTTCCACTGTCATAATTATCTGTCTTAGCAAAGTTTCTTCTAAGTATCTACTTATGGCTCTGCTGTTCCTTGGATTGAGCTCTTTACTTCTGATTGGGAAATTAAGATTTTTATAGAAACCTTATCTCACCTTCCTATGTAGCTTGCCTCATTAGAGCTGATGAAGTAAGATCCACAGCAAACACAGAACGCTGGAGATGTGACAGACAACTAGGTACAAATATTTTAGGAGACAAAATAAGAGTTTGATTGACAGATTGTCTTGTAATTTTGTGAAGCAAAGATAATTTTCTTTATTAAACAGTGATACAGATGGGCTCAAGTTTTTTATTTTTATTTTTTATTTTTTTTTTGTTTTGTCAATATACAATGTGGTTGATTATTGTGACCCATTACCGAAACCTCCCTCCCTCCTCCCTCTCCCCCCTCCCTCCCAACAATGTCCTTTCTGTTTGCTTGTCGTGTCAACTTCAAGGAATTGTAATTGTTGTGTCTTCTTCCCTACCCCCCCCCCCCGTTTTTTTGTGTACTTATTTATTTATTTTTAGCTCCCACAAATAAGTGAGAACATGATATTTTTCTTTCTGTGCCTCACTTGTGTCACTTAATATAATTCTCTCTAGGTCCATCCATGCTGCTGTGAATGGCAGTATTTCATTCTTTTTTATAGCCGAGTAGTATTCCATTGTGTAGATATACCACAATTTCCAAATCCACTCATCTGATGATGGACATTTGGACTGGTTCCAACACTTGGCTATTGTAAATAGTGCTGCAATGAACATTGGGGGAAGGGTATACCTTTGACTTGATGATCTCCATTCCTCTGGGTATATTCGCAGCAGTGGGAGAGCTGGGTCATATGGTAGATCTACAATTGTTTGAGGAACCTCCATACCATTTTCCAAAGAGGCTGCACCATTTTGCCATCCCACCAACAGGGTATGAGGGTTCCTTTTTCTCCACAACCTAACCAGCATTTATCATTCACAGTCTTTTGGATATTAGCCATCCTAACTGGGGTGAGATGGTGTTTCAGTGTGGTTTTGATTTGCATTTCCCGAATGTTGAGTCATGTTGAGCATTTTTTCATATGTCTGTTGACCATTCGTATATCTTCCTTTGAGAAATGTCTATATAGCTCTTTTGCCCATTTTTAATTGGGTTGCTTTTTTTTTTTTCTTATAAAGTTGTTTCAGTTCCTTGTATATTCTGGATATTAATCCCTTGTCAGATGTGTATTTTGCAAATATTTTCTCCCACTCTGTTGGTTGTCTTTTCAGTCCGTTAATTGTTTCTTTTGCTGTGCAGTAGCTTTTTAGTTTGATATATTCCCATTTGTTTATTTTTCTTTGGGTTGCCCATGCTTTTGGGGTTGTATTCATGAAGTCTGTGTCCAGTCCTATTTCCTGAAGTGTTTCTCCTGTTTTCTTTAAGAAGTTTTATTGTTTCAGGGTGTATATTTAATTCTTTAATCCATTTTGAGTTGATTTTAGTATATGGTGAAAGATATGGGTCTAGATTCAGTTATCCCAGCACCATTTGATGAAGAGGCAGTCCCTTCCCCAGTGTATAGGCTTGGTGCCTTTGTCAAAGATCAGATGGCTGTAGATGTGTGGGTTGATTTCCGGATTCTCTATTCTATTCCATTGGTCAGTGTGTCTGTTTTTATGCCAGTACCATGCTGTTTTGGTTATTATAGCTTTGTACTATAGTTTAAAATCAGGTAGTGTTATGCCTCCAGGGTTATTTATTTATTTTTTTTGCTCAGCATTGCTTTGGCTATGCATGGTCTTTTGTTATTCCATATAAATGTCTGGATAGTTTTTTCCATTTATGAGAAAAATGTCATTGGAATTTTGATGGGGATTGCATTGAATTTGTATATCATCTTGGGTAGTATGGACATTTTGACAATGTTGATTCTTCCAACCAAAGAGCATGGGATATCTTTCCATCTTCTTGTATCCTCTCTAATTTCTCTCAGCAGTGGTTTGTAGTTCTCATTATAGAGATTTTTCACATCCTTGGTTAATTAAATTCCTAAGTATTTTATTTTTTAGCTGGCTATTGTAAATGGGCAAGCTTTCTTGATTTCTCTTTCTCCATCTTCACTATTGGAGAATAGAAATGCTACTGATTTTTGTGCATGGATTTTGTATCCTGCTACTTTGCTGAAATCATTTATCAACTCCAAGAATTTTTTTGTAGAGGCTTTAGGCTGTTCGATATATAGGATCATGTCATCTGCAAAGAGGGACAGTTTGACTTCATCTTTTTCAATCTGGATGCCCTTTATTTCCTTCTCTTCTCTGATTGCTCTGGCTAGTACTTAAAACACTATGTTGAATAGGAGTGGTGAGAGTGGGCATCCTTGTCTAGTTCCTGTTCTTAAAGGAAAAGCTTTCAGCTTTTCCCCATTCAGCATGATATTGGTAGTGGGTTTATCTTACATGGCTTTAATTATGTTGAGATACTTTCCATCTATACCTAACTTATACAGGGTCTTTGTCGTGAATGAGTGTCGAATTTTATCAAATGCTTTTTCAGCATCTATAGAGATGATCATATGGTCCTTGTGTTTGATTTTATTAATATAGTGTATCACATTTATTGATTTGCATATGTTGAACCAACCTTGCATCCGTGGGATGAATCCCACTTGATTGTGGTGTATAATTTTACGTATGTGTTGCTGTATTCTGTTAGCTAGTATTTTACTGAGGATTTTTGCATCTATATTCATCAAGGATATCAGCCTGTAGTTTTCTTTTTTAGTTGTATCTTTACCTGGTTTTGGTATCAGGGTGATGTTTGCTTCATAAAATGAGTTTAGGAGATTTGCGTCTGTTTCAATCTTTTGGAATAGTTTGTGAAGAATTGGTGTCAATTCCTCTTTGAATGTTTGGCAAAATTCTGCTGTGAATCCATCTGGTTCTGGGCTTTTCCTTGTTGGGAACCTTCTAATAACACCTTCAATCTCCTTTATTGTTATTGGTCTGTTCAGATTTTCTCCATCTTCTTGGCTCAGTTTTGGTAGCTTGTGTGTGTCCAGAAATTTATCCATTTCCTCCAGATTTTCAAATTTGTTGGCATATAGTTGTTTATAGTAGACTCCCTTGTATTTCAGATGTATCAGTTGTAATATAACCTTTTTCATTTCTAATTTTTGTTATTTGGATCTTCTCTCTTCTTTTTTTCGTTAGCCATGCTAATGGTTTGTCAATTTTATTTATCTTTTCAAGAAATCAAAATAAATCCATTTTTTGATTCATTGATCTTTTGTATTGTTTTTGGGGTTTCAATTTCATTAAGTTCTACTCTGATATTAATGATTTCTTTCTGTCTGCTAACTTTGGATTTGGATTGTTCTTGTTTTTCTAGCTCTTTAAAGTGAAGTGTTAGGTTTTTTACTTGCCATCTTTCCATTCTTCTGAAGTAAGCATTTAACATGATAATTATCCCCCTTAGGACTGCTTTTCCAGTATCCCACAGCTTTTAGTAGGATATATCATTGTTTTCATTAGTTTCAAAAATTTTTTTGATTTCCTGTTTGATTTCTTCTTGGACCAATACGTCATTAAGAAGAATGCTGTTTAATTTCCATGTGTTTGTATATTTTCCAGAATTTCATTTGTTATTGATTTCTAATTTTAATCCACTGTGATCTGAAAAAATACATGGGATAATTCCATTTTTTTAAATTTGTTGAAACTTGATTTGTGACCTAACATGTGATCTATCCTGGAGAATGATCCATGTGCTGATGAGAAGAATGAATATTCTGAGGTTGTTGGATGGAATGTTCTGTATATATCTGCCAAGTCCAATTGGTCTAGTATGTTGTTTAGATCTTGTGATTCTCTGCTGATTCTTTGCCTAGATGATCTGTCCAATATTGACAGTGGGGTGTTCAGGCCCCCTGCTATTATGGTATTAGGGTCTATTTCCTTCTTTAGGTCTAATAGAGTTTGCTTTATAAATCTGGCTGCTCCAACATTGGGTGCATATATATTTATGATTGTTATGTCTTCTTGATGGATCAATCCTTTTATCATTATGTAGTGTCCCTCACTTTCTCTTTTTATAGTTTTTAGTTTATAGTCTATTTTATCAGATATAAGAATAGCTACTCCAGCTAATTTTTCATTTGTGTTTTCATGGAAAATCTTTTTCTATCCTTTCACTCTTAGTCTATGTGAGTCTTTATGGGTGAGGTGGGTCTCTTGAAGGCAGCATATAGTTGGGTCCCCCTTTTTAATCCAGTCAGCCAGTCTGTGTCTTTCGATTGGGAAATTTAAGCCTTTTACATTAAGAGTTGTTATTGAAAAGTGTTGATTTAATCCTCGCATTTTATTGATTTTTGTTTGGATGTCTTGTGTCTTTTGTTCCTTTCTTTTTGATGTGCTGTTTGTTTTCTGTATTTGTCAGTTCCCTGGGTTGTAGATAGCCTTTTTGTTTGTTTGTTTTCTCTTCATAGATGCCATTTTTCTTATATTAGTGGGTTTTGATTTTTCTTGGGTTTTTATGGCAGTGGTAGTTGTTTTTCAGGTACCAAAGCCCGTATTTCCTTGAGAATTTATTGTAAGGATGGTCGTGTGGTAGTGAACTCCCACAATTTTTGTTTGTCTGAGAAATATACTATTTGCCCTTCATTTCAGAAGGATAGCCTTGCAGGGTAGAGTATTCTTGGCTGGTAATCTTTGTCTTTTAGTATTTTGAATATATCATCCCATTCCTTTCTAGCTTTTAGGGTTTGTGATGAAAAGTCTGATGTTAGCCTGATTGGGGCTCCCTTATAGGTGATTTGACGCTTCTCTCTTGCAGCTTTTAAGATTCTCTCTTTGTCTCTGAGTTTTGCCAATTTGACTATGACATGTCTTGGAGAAGGCCTTTTTGGGTTGAATACGTTTGGAGATCATTGAGCTTCCTGGATCTGAAGATCTGTGACTTTTCCTATACCTGGGAAGTTTTCTGCCACTATTTTTTTGAATATGTTTTCAATGGAATCTCCATTTTCCTCCCCTTCTGGAATACCCATGACTCGGATATTTGAGCGCTTAAGGTTGTCTGATATCTTTCTCAGATTTTCTTCAATGTCCTTGATTCTTTTTTCTTTCTTTTTGTCTGCTTGTGTTATTTCAAACAGCCCATCTTCAAGTACAGAGGTTCTCTCTTCAACTTCGACAAGCCTGCTGGTTAAACTCTCCATTGTGTTTTTTATTTCGCTGAATAACTTCTTCAGTTCAGCAAGTTCTGCTACATTTTTTTTCAGGACATTGATTTCTTTGTACATTTCCTCTTTCAGATCCTGTATACTTTTCCTCATTTCATCATGATGTCTAGCTGAGTTTTCTTGTATCTCATTCAGTTTCCTTAGAATTATCGCTCGAAATTCCTTGTCAGTCATTTCAAGGGCTTCTTGTTCTATAGGATCCAGAGTTTGAGGTTTATTAACTTTTGGTGGTGTACTTTCTTGATTTTTTGTATTTCTGGTATCTTTTTTTGGTGTTTATTCATTGTGGCAGGGGGTTTCACAGTCCACCGGTTTGAGACTAATGACTAACTAGGATGTTGCTGTGGTTGCCAATTTCCTATGGCTCCCTCCGTGACTGCTCAGTTGGCCTCTAGTGCGTTGTATGTGTGGTTGCCTTGGTTCTGGGGCTTCTCCGGGGAGCCACCTTTCTGGTCAGCTTGGACTCTGCTGGGCTGGTGGATCACATACCACAGGGTGTGTGATCGCTTTTGAGCTTTCACTTCCTGTGCAGGACTTCTCCCTGTTCCTGTGCTCTGGCCCAGGCTGTTGGATCGTGCAGTGGCGACCCCACAGGGTGTGTGGTTTCTGTCGAGTCTCCGCCTCCCTGGCCGCACATCTCCCCACTCTGTGCTCACTGTGCTGGGCTGGGGCGTGTCTTCTGCACCCCTCGTCTATCAGCTGGGCCTTCAAGACCCTGCTCGGCACTGCCTCGCCCAGGAAGTCTACCAGGTTTCTGCTAGGCACAGACGACCGGTCACTCTGGGTGCCTTTGTAGCACTGTGTAGATCTTTCTCGGGACTTGTTCACCTTTGTATCCCCCCGGTATAAACCGAGTCTAGCGCCCGCCTGCAGCCAGCTCTCTGGCAGGTTCAAGCAGACCTGGGAACTCTCCTACCACACTATTCCCAACCAGAAATTGGTTAGGCATTTTTCCGAACTGGTGGCCACAGTGATGGTATGTGCCTCCCAGTAACAGGAAGTTTACCGGGGGCCGGAGTCCAGGGTGTGGTGGAGTGACAGTCGGCCCGCCCATACTTCCTTGCCCTCCCGATACTGGCCAGGGACGCCCCACGCCACCAGTCCCGCCAGAGAACCACAGAGGGAGTGGGAGGGGAGGCTGTCCCGCAGGCTCCGGAAAGCCCCACGCCGGGCCAAGCAAGTGGGAAGGCTCAGTGACGGCCGAGCTAGGTGGAGCTGCTAGCACCTGGGAAAATGGAGGCAGCCCCGGGGCAGTGAGTGGCCTGGTGATGCAGGCGGGAGCCGGGTGGGTGTCAGCCCCCCAAACAGGGCTGGTCCAGGGGTCACTCACAGGGTTGTGCCAGGTCGGGCACTCACTCTCTGCCTCTGGTTTGCCGCCTTCCCCGTTCTCGGCCGCTGCCGCCTCAGGCTGTTCAGTCGCGGCACGGCTCAGGCGCTCCCAGGAATCTTCTTTAATGCTGGCCTGAAACCTTGAATCCTGAATAGGGCAGCTGGCCGCCTTCAGCGCGGCCCCGGCCTCCGGGATCCTGTCTGCATCCACAGCAGCCCTGGCGCCATGTTCCCTGTTTCGAGACTCGCTTTTGCAGCTAAGAAACATTTCTTTTCCTGCTCCACACTTCAAAGCTGTTGCCTGTAAATGAGGCAGCCTCTCCTGCCGGGGGCAAAGTGGCGGTCACCCCCCACGACCGGCCACCAGCAGCGGTCCTCCCTTAAGAGATGGCAAGAGGAAGGTCCACAAGTTTCCCGGCTGCCTGAGGCCCAGTGGCCACCTTTTCCACCTCAGCTACTCCGCGCCAACCGCCGCAGCCACCGCCATCTTGAAAAACAACAGAATCGTTTTAGATGTAGCTTTTCTATAGTTTCAATAGACTTTATTCATGTTTTTTTGTTTAGTTTCTATTTTTATTGTTATTGCTGTTGTTACTTGATTTCCTTGTGTGTCAGAATGACCAGCAAGGGCTGGAAATCTGTTCATCAATCCATTTATATTTGTGGAGAATAACATTTGCATAAATTTTCTCATGTGAGAACACCATTACTTGTTGAATTTGTTAACAAGAATGCTGACACCAAATTTCCATTTGTATTGCTTATTTTCTTTCCCAAACTTCTGGATTGTTTCTTGGCTATGCCTATTTTCTTAGCCATGAATCTCCTTTTTTCCAACACACACGATTTTGTGCTGATGTTTATTAAGTTTCTCTGAGATTCTTTCATTAATAGCTGTCAGAATTTCATCTCACTGTCAAAAACACAAAGAAAATTTCATCTGTATTGCAGAAGGTTCATAACTAAGAGATATTTAGAAACAGCAGTGAAGTTGTTAACAATGTCTAAGTTCGATGCTTTTACACTTGGATTGTGAGGGCTTATTTAAAATGAAAGGCAGGACCAAAACAAGCTGCCTGAAAATGTTAGAAGAACAGATTCAGAGTTTGATTCTTCACTTGCTTCTTTCTCACTGATGACCATTTTCCTACTACTTATTAAATCTGCGAATACTGAGAAAAAGATGGAGAAATGAGAAAGGTCTCTTTTACTTGACAACTTTTGATCCCTGAATATCTCGTTTTTGAGATTCGGCTAAAATTATAATAATATTATCGGCTATTTTATTATGTACATACAGCAAGGCAAGCACTGTGTAAGAGTAATGCTTTGTGTATTAAAAAATGTACTCCCATTTTACAGAGGTTAAAATTGAGACTATAGAGGTTAAATTACTTGCCAAATGCCATGCACCTTAGTAAGGAGCAGCACTGTAATTCAATCACTGTCCATAATCTTTCCATTCTACTGAGTAATACTGACACAGAGAAATTTGGAAGCTATGACCTAGATCTCAGAGCACATTACATACCCATTGACATTAGATCAGTTTTTCTTGCACATACAGATACAAACACCACTTGCATCAAATGAGTTTACAACTACTATTTTCCTACAAAAATAGCTATCTTCGCCTAATCAAAATTTTAATTTTAAACTTCAATACATTATTTATGTTTTTTCCAAAATATAGTGATAGCTCCATTAAGACAGAGTGTATATTGACTGCATGTGTGTGTGTGTGTGTGTGTGTGTGTGTGTGTATCTCCCCTCCTCACTGAAGACACAGAACACTAAACACTTGCAAACATTCTCTTTACCTAGAAGCTGTGTGATTTTTCCTTCCTGTTTTGAGTTGAGAAAATTGAAACAAAACAGGATTACATAATTTTTCAAAGGCCAGACAACGGTCAAAATAAATCTAAGAACCTCAATTCTGATGGTAAGTCCAGTGCAAACATTTACAATTTTTACTTTTTCTACTATGAACATATGATAATAAAAATAGTAATATCTTTGGAAAGCAGATACACAATCAAGTTAATGTTGAATGGGGAAATGAGTTTAAATTTAAATGGCTGCAATAAATAATTCCTCTATCATATTATTAACAGGTTAGTTTCACAGAAGCAAAAGTAATATCAAGATGTGAATCACAAAGGAAAATACAAATTTAAACAAAAAAATTAAATCTTCTGAAATCAAAATGAGATTTCTATAATAACTAGTCAAGTGTGCCAATGAAATTATTGCACCTAACAGAGGTAATTTATGTTTCTGACATTAATGCCAATTAAGGTATAATCTAGGTATAATGAGAGAGACAGAAATTGAGAGAGAAAGAGAGAGAGAGAGAGTGAGAGATTGTGTTTGTTCTGTCTGTTGCAAGGGCAGAGGAGCAGGACAAAAGAGGTCAGGAAGTAGAGATTGTTCCAGAAGCCTAAAGGTAGACAGTGAACCATTTTAGACTACACACATACACTTCTGGTAAGTTAAACAGATCCAGCGAGAGAACCCAGCAGTATTTTGAAGGGATTAGATATTAATCATCACCTCTTATCTGCTTCCTACAAAACACAGTCTGTATGATACAATCTGCATGACTCATAAGGGTATCTGAGTCTTAGGTAAAAGATGAAGAAAAATACGTTTATTTATGGAAGTTAAGTTCTTTTCTATATGAAAGGGCTTTCAGTTTATGGCTATCATCATCATTATCACTATAGGGAGTTACTGCAAACAACCCCATCTGTTGGTTGTGGAATGCATAACAATATGTCATGTACTCTGATTTAAGAAAACTAGGGCACATAAAGTTATTACATACAAGATTTCATCATAAACAATAGATCTTGCAAATGGATAGGTAGACTTTAGTAAAATGCAGGCCACAGTTCCTGAGAAATTGATGTTTCCAAAGACAGGTTACAAATGGTTTGTAACTTTAGTCCAGTCTGATATATTTCTTTTACTTTAAGAAATCTGGGGCTGCAGCTGAAGTAATCCCCACTCCTCAGTGGGCTGCCAGGGCTGCACAGACTTCTTACAATTCAGGGTTTATTTTCAGCACAGGAAAGACAGAACCAACAACCGAGGCTGTCAGAAAAACAGCAGGGGAGGAACCATGATGGAAACATGTTTAAAATCATAAACACCCCCTATTCACTATACATTTGACGATAAACTGTCCCCTGCAGGGAACAAGATTATTTGAAGTGTGGTCTTCCAAAAAAATGGTAGAGATCATTCCCAGTTATACTGCTAGTGTTCTAAAATTGATTGCAGCTGCCTACTTGTTGGATAGAAATTGAATTTGGCAGTTACAATCAGTGTAACCAAACATCATATAGAATATTAAATAGAAAAATTCAAGTCATAAATTTTAAAATGGAAGAAAGAAAAAAGGAAAGGAAACAAGCCAGGGCCATATGAGCTGCCTTTTGCTTTGTGTGGTATAGAGAAGCTATTTGAATGCTGCAAAAAGAAGAGGAATTGAGAAAACAAAACCTAAAAATGGAAAATACACAACGAATCACCTCAATCTATCAGCCAAATCACTTGTGTATTACTTCAATTGTCACTACATTCTTTATCAGTAAAGATTTAGGGATGTAAGAGGTATTGATGGATGAAAGAGCATTGTGGGGGACTTTTCTTGGAGCTGTTTCTCCATATTAAGCACTCTCTTTTACTTATATGTTCAATGTTGACCTTTGCCACCTTCTTGTATATCACAAAAATAACAAAGGTTTCTAATGATACTTTTCTTCACACTTAATAAATGTTTGAAAAGAGCAGCTATAGTCATTTTCAAAGATAACCACCTTGGGATAGCTCGGGGGAGGGGATGTTAGCCAAAGTCTCTTCTACTCCAATATAACTTTTGTAAAAGAACTGGGATAAGATGAAAACAATCAATTGGAAATTTTTAAATCGTCATGCTTTTTTGTCCTTTTAATCCAGGTTTGTCTTGCTGATTTAACAACATGGATATTCCAAAAACTAATCTAAGTATTACATATAAATATTATACATAATATATTGTATATGTATAGTCATTTCCGCTATAATGCTATAACATGGTATATGTGTTCCTAAAATCATTTCACTATACAAATTGTGCAGTAAAAAATGCAGGTCTCATGGAAAAATGGGGTTAAGGTGAAATTTTTAAGTGTTGTATGTTTAACCTCATTTGTTCCATGAGCCTTGTGGATTTTACTGCATGATTTGTATAGCATTCACTTTTAGAAATACATATATTGGAAGAAATTCACATTTTCTAAACAAGTGTTACAGCAAAAACTCCCAGATAAGTGTATATCCAACCCAAAAATAAGGCTCTCTTTTTCTCACCCCAGATTCCAAACCTTACATGCTCATTTTCCATTAATCTCTCTTATTGAAATAATAATCATCACAGATTTGAGTGAACATTAAGGTCACATTTTTCTTACTACCAGAATATGCAGATGGCTAGTGAATAAATAGTATCTTTAAAGTAGAATGACCCAAATGTTTCTCTTCTGATTTATTACCAAGTAAGTGACACTCTGTTGACACAAAATGTTATAAACCTTACTCCAAATTATTCCATAGGGACTCTTTAAAAAATGAAAATAGAAAAGTCTCAGAAAAATGTGAATTGTGTGTTATCAGTTCTCGTTTTATATACAGCTTTTTTTTCTTAATCTCTACTGCTGTTTCATCAGATTGGTTTAAAATTATCCATGAATCTTGCATCATGATAAGCATATTTAGAATGCAATTTCCTTAAAACTACTGCTACTTATTTTATAGTTCACAGGGGGAAGGGTAAGAATAAAAGAACTGAGAGGAAGGTTAATGCACAATAATTGAACAAATGATAACTACAGCTTTAAAAGCTTAAATTACATAGGGAGAGAGGAAAAATTACCTATATTATCTTTCACAGTTTAAATGGCAAAAGGTAATGGAATTGGTTTAGTTTTACCTTTGCAGCTGTTTTCCTAAAAGGAAGAGTAGTTTCTTAGAAAAAGCTTTATGATAAAAGTCAAAGAACAAACTGGGAAAATATTTACAGCATATATTACAGACAATGTGCTAATATACCCTCTTAATACCCAGATAGAACACTGGGTTAGGGGCACTGACAAGCAATTAAAAGGAAAAAAAATGAATAGAAAGAGCCAATAAATACACGAAAAGTCTTAGTTGGTTAGAGCATGGAGTTATCACACCAAGGTCAAGAGTTTAGATCCACATACAGGCCAGAAGCCAACAAAACAAAACATGAAAAGCATTCAACCTGGGTGATGTCAGCAAGATGGCAGAGTAAGAAGTGCCAGCCCTCATTCCCCCATAGAAACGCAGACTTAACAATGACATAGGTAACTAAATACCTTTATGAGAAGTCCATATTCCAGCTAAGAAATTTCAGTACCCCAGACTAGCTCCAAAATCCCAATGGCATTTTTTATAGAAATAGAAAAAAACAATCCTAAAATTTATATGGACCCAAATAGCCAAAGCATTCTTGAGAAAGATGAACAAAGCTGGAGGCATCACACTTTCTGATTTCAAAATATATTGCAAAGCTATAGTAATTAAAACAATGTGGTACTGGCATAAAAACAGGTATATGGTCCCTCAGTATCCATGGGAGATTGGTTCCAGGACCCTCTGAGTATATCAAAATCCACAGATGCTCAAGTTCCTTATGTAAAATGGCATAATATTTGCATATAACCTACCCACATCCTCCCATATACTTTAAATCATCTCTAGATTACTTTTAATACCTAATACAGTGCCTCCACATCACTTCATTCATGTGGATTCAACATAGTATTTGGTGCATGACAAATTCAAGTTTTGCTTTTTGGAACTTTCTGGAATTATTTTCTAAATATTTTTGATCTGTGTTTGGTTGAATCCATGGTTGGGGAGTCCATGGATATAAAGGCCAACTGTGTAGATCAATAAAACAAAATAGAAAACCCAAAATTAAACCCACACATATGTGATCAACTGATCTTCAACAAGGGTGCCAAGAATATACAATGGGGAAAGGATAGTCTCTTCAATAAATGTTGTTGGGAAAGCTGTATGTCCACATGTAAAAGAATGTAATTGAATCCTTACCTTATATC